>NW_026575037.1:6327500-11327500 GCF_905146905.1 Nyctereutes procyonoides
GCTGCAGACACAGACCTGCCCCTGTGAGAGAAAGGAGGGGCATATCCCTCCTCAGATGCCATGTCAAAAGTGAGATGCAAAGTGATCAGGAGGGGGTCCTGTGGCCCAAAGCCACACGACTAGGGTGTGGAAGAGCCAGGAGCCGGACTTCCTGCCTGTGTTCTTCTTACCCCTTGCCTCATTTCTCCAGCGTGCTGCCTCAGTGGCCCAGATCCAGAGTCTGCACTGGGCACTTGCCCACGAGGATGTGGAGATTGTCAGCCATTGAAAATCCTGCCTTCCTCATCTCCCAGCCATGCTTTTAGAAAGGGAAGGAGGGAAAACCAGGAGATAAGAAGTGGAAACCCAGCCCTTTTGGGTTTGAGATGAGCTAGTCAAAGGCATGCAGACTTCTGCAATCAAACATCCTAGAGAGGAAGCAGACTCGGTATGTGTGGACTTCACCTCTCTGGAGGAAATACAAATTCACTCGTCCCTTCCACTTTAACCAGGCCTGGGAGGTAAGGGCTGCCAGGGGATCCTTTCCAGAAAGTGCAGAGCCACCTGTCTTCTGACTTACTGGCCTACGGACCACATCCTAAGACTGTACCCAAGCCAGTGACCAAAATCATGGCTCATGGTTCTGCCAACTTCACCAGATTTGGGAAAAGTTTCTCTGAAGTAGAATGACATCAAGAGAGCCTTGTCTCTGACACATTTGAGGTCATCCTCACCCAATCCTTGTATTCAGTCTGACCCAGAGAGGACTCCTGGGCCCCCCTTCATTCAGGCAGGACCACTGGTGCATTTTATCACTCCCCCCTCCCGAGAGACTGGGTAGGTAGAGTGGGGAGGTTGTGAGGGTCACTGGGAGTGGGTGGAGTGGGGGGTGGGACTTGAGGGGCAGGTACTGCCTCCCCCACTACTCCCTACTCAGATGCTTCTACAAGCTGTAATGTGGCACCCTGGGACAGACACAGTCCCTACGAGGAGCAGGAAGTCACATAACTGAGTTCAACTCCTAAAAAAAACCTACAAAGTGCCAGATATGCTGAAGAGCCAGCCAGATAGGGATAAATTAGACATGGTACCTTCCTCAGAAAAAAGCACGTGTCCCTATAGCCAACCACCATGCCGGGAAAATGGTGACAAGAGAGATGCAAGTGAGGTGCTATGGGCATCTTTCCTAAGGAAAAGATGATTTTCAGATAGGAATTCAGCAAAGACTTCTTGGAGGAGGTGGCATTATTTAGACTAAACCTTGAAGTGAGGACACAATTTGAACAAGAGAGATTGTTGGTTGGGGATGGAGGGAGAGGGAGCAGTACAGATACGTGAAGGCTCTTCCAGTTGCAGTGTCTACTGTTAGTTTGAACCACATGACAGTGCTGATATTTTACTGGTTTTACCTATAACAACATGGATTTCAGATGATTCAACATGATACTTACCAGGTAAGTGGCAGTGGGAAGGCAGGTTGTAGAGAGAACACAAGGCAGAGAAGTTCACTGTCTGTTAGTAGCTGGTGTGCTTTACACTGAATTTAACCTTTAGATAATGAGATGATAGGAATGTTCTAGGGATGGCATTTTCCTGCTTCCTCAAATGGAGACAGATATTGTAAGCTTTGTCTGTTGTCCAGAGACTAGTCCAAATTGCACTTGAACTTTAGAATCAGCCTGAATTTGCCAGTCACAGGAAGGCAGTGTTGCACTCCCGAATCTGAAAGATGAGACTTTGAATCCTGGCCCTGCCACTTGCAAGCTATGCGACCAGCTGCATAACTTTCTGAGCCTGGCTTTTCTCACCTAGATACTAAGAGAACTTCCCTTCCTCCCAAGATGGTGGAGATGTTACGTGGTGGTGCCTATACATTGCTTAGCACAGTCACTGGCCCACAGGAAGTACCCA
Organism: Nyctereutes procyonoides; assembly: GCF_905146905.1. Taxonomy (NCBI): domain Eukaryota; kingdom Metazoa; phylum Chordata; class Mammalia; order Carnivora; family Canidae; genus Nyctereutes; species Nyctereutes procyonoides. Next base: position 6,329,391 of record NW_026575037.1, read on the forward strand.
GCAGCTGTGTGCAGGGTTATAACCTGCGTCAAGAGGCAAAGAAGCATGGAGGGAACGGAGGGACACACCAGGTCCACAAGTCATAAAAGGAATCCCATCATTTGCCTTGGGCCCATGGCTTGTTCACGTGGCAGCAGTTGGACTGTGACCTGTTTTAGCACCTACTCTACTGACCCATAGAAGAAGACACAGGAGACATGATGCTTGGCTCAGGCCCGGATGACCAGAAAAATGAGGCCACCACAGGAACCTATAAAACCACTGAGTAGCTTCCAGCCCTCACAGCCAACCTGCTGAGAAATTTCACATTCCCAGCTCTCTCTGGCAGGCACACCTGCCCCAGAGATGGGTTCTTTTGAGCAAAAGTGTTTCTACAAGCTACCAAGTAGCTCACTCTCACACACACACACACACACACACACACACACACACACACACACAGGTCCAGTGGTGAGATCCTCAAGGGCCGGCCTACATGGGCACCAGAGGTTCAGGAAAAACAGGATCTTGGCTTTCCAAGAAAAGACATATTGGCCACTCTGAGGAAAAGCCAAGTCCAGAGAGGTAAGACAGCCCAAGTACACATCCCAACCCGGAGGCCCAGGCGGGGGTGGCACCTGGGCAGGACTCCTGGCTGTCCCCGGCATGGGGTGACTTGCCTGTCTTGGCTCCCAGCCTTCTACTTTATTATAAGCAGTCTCCAGCTGGGGTGGAGACAGTGTCCTACCAGAACCAGGAAGACTGGCTTATGTATCCTACCAAAAAAAGGTCAATATATTTCTAGACAACATTTAGAATTCTGAAGCAAAGAGTGTTTCTGATGGGGCACTTCCCTGAGAGAGAATGAAGTGGCATCAGGCATCAGGGAGGGTTCTCTGACTGCCCCTCCCGTCATGGCCACTGTCCTCAGGAACCCACGTCTCCCTTACCAGAGGGGTGGCAATGCTGTCTGGGGAGCCATCCAGGGGGCTCCACTCCCTGCAGGTTCCTGAGGCTCACTCCCTGTTTTCCTGTTCCTCTTCTACCACCTTTTTCCCCAACAAGAATCGCTGGAGCTGAGGGCAGGAGTGAGTTTCAAGCACCCCGAGACAGCATCCACTTCGGAGAAGAGACATCCTTGTAAGACCCCAAGAGTAACTCTTCAATCTACAGCTCTGAAAAATTCTTAAATTTTTCACTCGAGTCACCATTTCCAGTCCTGCTGACACGTCCACAGGACCGGAAAGTGACTCTGGCTGGGAGCAACACGGTCAGCAGGTGGCCAAGGCCTGGGCCCAGTGCTCTGACACCTTGGAGCCACACCAGAGCCTGGGGCCCAGTGCATGGCAGGACAAGTGGGACCCCAGGAGGCTGCTGCCATCTGGAGGAGCCCCAGGCCCCAGCACTTGTCCAGGGGCCTCCTCATTCATCCTCTGTCATCATCAGCGGGCCCTGCTCTTGCTGTTCCTCAGCATATTTCATCCAAGAAGCCCTGGAGAATTTCCCTCTAAATTCAAAGATGGCATCATCCTCCACTTGGTCCCACCATGACAATCCTCAAAAACTAACCTACCCTGGGAGAGCAGTCTGTGGAAGTTCAGGAAGGTTCTGGCCCCATTCCAGGCTCTCCTGACTCAGAAATGATGAGTCCACAGCCCCATCTCACGGACCTTGAACTGGAGGGGATGGGGCAGGAGGGAAGACCCCACAGGGTCAAGACACTTTTTCCTGGTGGATTCACACATCGGCCCTGGAGTGGAGCTTTGCCCCAAGAGGTGACACTGGAGTTGAATCTTGCAAAATGGCACGTGCGATCAGAGAAAGGGGGAAAGCCTTTGCAGAAAGCCAGGAGGCAGGAGTTGGGAAACCTCTGGCATTTCTGAGGTGTGAAAAGTAGGATGTGACGGGAGCCGAGCCTGGAGAGAGGCCAGGAACCAAAGCACCAACGACCTCACCTGCCGTACAGAGCTGGTCACTGTTTAACAAGTAGCTGCGAGCAAAGCTGGGCATTGCTGCTTTGCAATACGTGTGCCAACTTCTGTGGTGCAAATGCCTCGGGGCGGATTTCTATCTACCAATAATTTAATAACCAACTCACAAATTCCTGGAAATGGAACAATCAGGTGAGCTGATAAAGGCTGGTTCCAATGCACTGCTGCATCCTGTGTCACATGGAAACATGGAAACCCCTGCCCCTTCCCGATGTCCCTGGTGGTGGGGTGGGGACCCACATTAATTAGTTAGCCTATGGGCTGCTGCCACAGGCTGTGGGTGTCCTCACCTCTCCCTGCCTATCGCTGGTCCTTCTCTGCCCCTCAGGGACACAGGCAGGGAGCTGTCACCTCTCCTGGAGTTCCACACAAAACACCCACACGGCCCGCTTGTGGAATTGGAACACATCACAGCAATGCTGATTACGTCAAACAAAATATTAAGCTCCTCATTCTTAAGATTTTTCTTAGCCATTTCCACCAACCTGAGTTTTGTTCTCCCACCACGTTTCATTGTCACCGTCTCTCCAGCCTCGACTAACTCCCTCTGCCCTTGAGCCTCCTCCCTAAGTCCTTCTAACTACAACCAGGAGTAACGTGGCCCTTCCTCACCCCCTTCACAGAGTCCCGTGCTTTCTGACGTGACATATTCGGACCACCGATGGCTCGGTCAAGTCTGAAGAGCCTCTGGGCATGGAGAGGAATGTTGACTATTATTTACACATGGTTTAATGCCCATTTTTTAAAATTTTTTATTTTTTTAAGGATTTTATTTATTTATTTATGAGAGACACACAGAGAGAGAGAGAGGCAGAGACACAGGCAGAGGGAGAAGCAGGCTCCATGCAGGGAACCCGACGTGGTACTCGATCCCAGGACTCCAGAATCATGCCCTGGGCGGAAGGCAGGCACTAAACCAGTGAGCCACTCAGGGATCCCCTTTAAAAAAATTTTAATTGAAGTGCAGTTAACATATAATATTAAATTAGTTTCAGATATAGAACATACTGATTCAATGGATTTATACATTTTGAAATGCTCATCACGATACTGTACTACAGTATTATTGACTGTATTCCCTATGCTGTAGTTTCCCTCCCCATGACTCATTTATTTTATAACTAGAAATTAGATTATTTGATTATATGATTATTTCTTAATCCCCTTCATCCACTTCCCCCTTCCCTGACCCTGACCCCTTGGCAACCACCAGTGTCTTCCCTGTATTTACAAGTCTGTTTCTCTCCCTTTTTTGTGGTTATTGGGTTTGTTATGTTTTTTAGATTCCACAGATAAGTGAGATCATATGGTATTTGTCTTTGGCTTATTTCACTTAATATACTAGTCTCAAGGTCCATTCATATTGTTGTGAATGGCAAGATTTGATTCTTTTTTATGGCTGAGTAATATTCCATTGTACATATATACCACCTCTTCTTTATCTATTCATCTGAGGATGGACACTTGGGCTGCTTCATGTCTTGGCTACTGTAAATAATGGAGCAATGAACATGGGAGCACATATATCTTTTCCAATTAGTGTTTTTGTTTTCTTTGGGTAAACATTCAAAAGTGGAATTACTGGATTGTATGGTACTTCTTTTTTAGTTTTTTGAGGAACCTCCATACTCTTTCCCACAGTGGCTGCACTGATTTCCATCCCAACAGTGCACAAGAACTCCCTTTCTCCATGTCATTACCAACACTTGTTATTTCTTCTGTTTTTTTATGCTAGGCAGCCTGACTGGTGTGAGGTGAATGAACTTTCATTCATTGATGGTGAGCATCGCTGAGGGGGGCAACAGTCGGGGGGCCATTGCCAGGGGTGGGAATCAGTGAGGGGCATGCAAAATGGTATCACCACTTTGGAAGGAAGATAGCAGTTTCTTATGAAACTGAACACACTCTCATACGATTAGTAATTGTACACCTTGGCATTTACCCAAACCTCCGTCTGCACAAAAACCAATACACAGCTATTTATAGCAGCTTTATTACTAATTTGCAAAACCTGAAAGCAAACAAGATACCCTTTTGTAGGTGAATGGACGAACAAACTGTGGCACCTCTAGACCACGGAATAATATTCAGCACTAAAGGGGGGAAAATGAGCTAGCAAGTCATGAAGACATGGAGGAAGCACAAGCACGTATGACAGAGTGAAAGAAGCCAAACTGTAAAGGCTATATACTGTATGATTCTAACGACAGGACAGTCTGGAAAAGGCAGAACTATGGAGAGAGTAAAAAGATCAGGGTTTGTCAAGGACTAGCGGGGAGGGCAGGATGAGTACAAGAGCACAGAGGATGTTTAGGGCACTGAACCTATTCCATAGGACACTACAGTGGTGGACATATGTCATTATACATCTGTCAAGATCCATAGACTGTAAGCCACCAAAAGTGAACGTAATGTCAACTATGGATTTTGGTTCAAAATAACCTGCCCAATAAATAAATAAATAAATAAATAAATAAATAAATAAATAAATAACCTGCCCTTGTGGGTTTATTGATTATAATAAATGTACCGCTCTGCTGGGGAATGGTGAGAGTGTTGGGAGGCTGTGTGTCGTTTTAGGGAGGGGTATATTGGGAACTCTCTACTTTCTACTCTATTTTTGCTAAAGCTGTTCTAAAAAATAAGGTCTTTAAAAAAAAATCCACACATTTAGCACATTGGATTTTCACAAACATTTAACATTGATTGCCAGCTCAAAGAAACCCCTCGAAACATTTAATTAAATTCACAAATTTAATACAGCAGATCTTTTTTAAAAGCTCTAAATGCATTAAATATACAAAACATCGCAATTTCAAAACTGCTTAATACCTTTATAGCAAAACCTGTTATAAAAGTGCTAATAATGTAGATTTCACTCTGTTTCTCATCCTAAATTCCACACCTTGTTGGAGTGCCAATTTTGACACCTTCCTAGGATTTCAGCGATTTTACCAAATACTATTTTTACCTTCCTAGGGAATTTAACAATCTTACCAGACCAAAAGAAAAAGAACCATCTCAAACCTCCGGAGTTTGTGAAAATCTGAGTGGTTGAAGAATCGATTCTGGGTCAGGATGTGAGCCTGGGTTGCAGTCTGATGAGAAGAAATCAAATATGGGGAGTTTCCTTTTTATAATTCAATTTTATCACTTGAGTAAGACTTTTCAAGTCCACACCTTTTTGGGAAGGTTTTCAGGTTTCTGGCATTACATCTTCCCCTGAAATTAGATGAATTGGCATCTTGCTTGGCCAGCATTGGGTCGTGATATATTGCCCTGCTCTGTTAGCATTATTAAAGATGCACGTCTCCTTTGTTGGTGCTGTATTATCACCTACAGAGGCCATCTCAAACTTTCATCCTCTAAGGAAGGAAGTGCCAAATCTCTGTAGTTACTCTCTGGGCCCACAGTGAACACATGGGGACTTTGCTTTGCTCCGTTGTCCTGAGTGACCTCAGGATTGAGAAACCCTGGGACAGTGCTTACATTAAAAAAAAGGAAGAAAAAAAGAAAAGAAAAAAAAATGGCTGATTCAGAGTTCCCTGCATTTATTCTTTCTTGATTTCACAGACAGAAACAAGCACGTGTCTCTCCTTTATAAATAGATTTATAATTAGTAGAAGAAATAAAAGACCTGTTTCTGTGAAATGCCCCCTTTACTAAAGTCAATACAAATTACCATAGCCCATTAGATTCACCCTCTCCTGGATCTCCAACCACTTTGCTGTATACTTTAAAGTGTTTTTGAGTGTTGTAATGAACCCACATTCCTTCTCTGGCTCAACCTGTTCTAATTAACACCCAGATGGTCAAGGCTTGGTTCAGGAACCCCTTGGTTTGGCTCCTTTGTCCTGACAGTACTGCCCTTGACATTTTTTAAAGCATTCTTGCTTTCTGGCAACAGCAAGACGTTCCAGACCCCATCCTGATGTTTTTCCTGCCTCTTAAAGACGTGGAATCAGCTGTCCTCTATAGTCTTTGGAAAATGATATTAGGGACCACGATCTGGGAGCTTGGGGTTCATATGAGCATGAGGGTGGGAGGAGATGAGGGGCAGGGATGCCTTGGTGGTAACAGACACTGAAAATTATTTTTAAGATAAGGTGTTCATAGCCCTCTTTCCAACTTAACACAATGTGCCTTTTTTTTTTTTTTTTTTTACAACATGAACCTTCAGTGACTGCTGTCTTTCTCTGTGCTGACCTAAACAATAAGTCACAAATCTGGCCATTCTCACCTATTCCCCTTTCTTATTCCTGCAAGGAGAAGGAAGCTGGACAGAGATCTATATCCTCACTCATAGGAACTGGATCACCACCTTTCCCTTAGAAGGATACTACCCTGCAATGCCTGGTTTTCCACTGTTTTCTGCAGTGTACATTCCAAGGGAGTAGGTACAGGGCACTCAGTGGATTTCATATTTTGGATGGATTCCCCTGGTAGCTGGGTCAGGGATGGTTTTGAGAATGGACAGGTCAGAGGTAGAATGATCATCAAAGAATCCAATGTGACAGTTCAGAACAAGACCCTTAAACCAAGGAAGGAGCAGAAATGGGAGGGAGCTGGGGAGCTGGGGATTGTCTGCTGTCTAGATAGAGGAGACAAGGATGTGTCCCGTGTGCCTGGTTCTAGTCTCTGGGAGGTTGGTGGAACCAGCTGCTGAGTGAGACAGACAGAACAAAATGGACATACAGGGCTGTCAGATGGGGGGAGAATTTGGCTTTGACCTGTTGGGTTTGAGGTGTTTCCATTCAGAAGAAATATCCAAGAGTCAGCTGGACACATGGGTCAGAGTTTCTAACAGGAACCACAGGCAGAGAAAACCTCCCCAGTTAAGGCAGGTGGTGTGGAGCTGTCTGTTGCCAAGGGGTGTTCTCCAGGGGCCATCAACAGCTTGGGCTGTTGTTTGCTTACACTGCTTGGGAAGAGTTGGAGACTCTTCTGTTTTTCTAAGTCTCATTTTGTCTGAGTCCTTGCCAGGAATCCCTGATGTTTTCACTTAACACCGGAGTTCCAACCAAAATTAGCAAACAGCCCAAGAGGCTGGGACCCAGAGAAGGGGCTGACTGCCTCTCCCCATTGCCAACCCTAGGGAGCAAGGTAAAAGTGGTGGAGACCCAAGTCAAGGTGCAGAGGCTTTTGGAGCAGGCCCTGACCACCCCAGGAGATGGTCTCTGCCTTCTTGGGTTGTCCTGGTAGGTTCTGGAACCTCTGGAAGAACCACAGAGGTGAGGAACCGAGAGGGGGTTGCAGAGAAAGGACCCTGTGCCACCTCCCAAGCAGCCATCCTGGTGGTGCCACACAGTGAGTCTGGCCTAAGGGTCACCTGCCCCCAGAACTCAGTGTTGGCCAAGGCAATGGCGAGGCCCCCCATCAGAGTAACTTCTGCTCTTTCCCGGGACCATCTACAGGACGGTGCTCATCTGAGAGTGTTGTTTGAATTGAGACAGGCATGGAGCAGCCTGTTTTCACTCAGGATCTGGACTTGACAACTTGGATCTCGGCTGTTTACCTAATCTAGCATTGGGTTATGTTTTTCCCCTTTACTGATTACAAGAAGGTGCCAAGTGTAATCAACCCCCTCACCCTCATCACTGTTCTCTACCCTGAGCCCGAGCAAGTCAGACGTGGAGAAGGAGCTCTCTCCAGGCCAGGGCCCCTGTTTCCGGCCTGATCTCTTTCCCCAACACGGACCCAACTAGTGCCTGCTGTCTCCTCCCTGCCCCCCACCCCTCACCTCACACACTCTTTGCCCACTTCCATCTCCCAGCCTGGGTCGCCCTTCCCATTTCTTTATACCAACTGGGATTACACCCATCCTTCCAAGCCGAGCCCAGCCTCCTTCACTCCTGGCCTGGCGGTGGCGGAGACTCATCAATTCTCAGGACTGAAGTAGAGTGTAACCCAGAACTGGCCTTCAAAAAGCTTCTGGCTCAGATGAAGGCACAACATTAAAAGAGGCAACCACAATTGAGAGGGATAGGAAATTCCTCTCGGGTGCTTACAGGAAAAGCCCGAGTGGACTTAGAGCTTTGCCTTCTTCAGCTCTCCCAGGAACTTTTGCCTGTCACCTCACTGTCACCGACCACCACCCTGACCACCTCAGCCCCCCTTCCTGCCCAGGTTGGGGTGTGGTTCAAAAGTTCCAGCTGCTTCCTGAGGTTGTTGGAAATGACAACTTTTGTTGTGTTAAGACTTCCTTGCTTACTAAGGTTTGGGAGGGACAGATCAGAGGCTGGGATCACCTCCGTACTAGCACCCAGAGACAGCCTGTGTCCTTCTGGGGCACTGGGGCCTCCTCTGTCAAACAGCTACCCCACCGTGTGGGAGGACGCAAGAAGATCATTTGCATGAAGCCTTTCTGTCCAGCACCCGGTCCTCAGGCCGTGGACCCCAGAGCAGGCCTGTGTTGAGTACACACCTTCCCGCCCCTCCTGTCACACAGACACACGCAGTGTCCTGCATCCATCAGCTCTACATAAACAGCATCCTGCATCAGAAAGGATGAATACCTACCATTTATATCGACAGGGATGGAACTGGAGGGTATTATGCTGAGTGAAATAAGTCAATCAGAGAAGGACAATCATCATATGATCTCACTCATATGAGGAATATAAGAAATAGTGAAAGGGACCATAAGGGAAGGAGGGGAAACTGGGGAAGAATGAGGGAGGAAGACAAACCATGAGAGACTCCTAACTCTGAGAAACAAAGGGTTGCAGAAGGGGAGGGGGTCAGGGGATGGGGTAACTGAGTGACGGGCACAGAGGAGGGGATGTGATGGGACGAGCACTGGGTGTTATACTGTACGCTGGCAAATTGAATTGAAATAAAATTTTACAAAATAATACATAGATAAACAGCATCCCAAGGTGAGTCTTTTCTTCATGGTCAAGTTTTGCAAATGTAAGCAGGGCAGAACGCCAACGTCTGCAGAGCCAGAGGCCATGCAGAAGCAGCCAGTGGTACGTGTGCCTCGGCTGCCCACAGGGTGGTGGCCCGAAGGCCCACTTCGTGAGCTCGGCCACGGCAGACGGAACAGAGGATCCTCCTGCAACTCTCCCTCCCAGCGGCCCGGGCCTGCTCATCCCACGGCCACGTGCAGCGTCCTGGCTTCTCTGCCCCTCCGAAGGGAGTGTGTGGACAAAGGTGTCCGTCAGGCAGTTATGTGGACAGTGAACCTCAATTTTCAGCTAGTGGGGAACGATCTGACTGTGGCACAAAGTATGCGTTAGAAGCCCCTGCAGATGTTAGATTGGCTCAGCTTGAGGATGAGTCTATGAAAACATGCTGATAAGCTAGTTCCAAGTAAAAATAAGCAGAGCACAAAATTGTTTATAAGCACTGCAATTAGAAATGAGTTTTTAAAAATGTGTATTTCTCTGACCAAAGATTAGAAAGTGGCATGAATAAAAACAACCGGGTAAGAGGAGTAGTTAAGATGGTACGTTGGACTGTTTGCTCTTTAAATTCCTTTAATGTCATTGTAAAGTTACATTAATAATAAAAATGTCAGGCAGCCCCAGAGGCTCAGTGGTTTAGCGCCGCCTTCAGCCCAGGGTGTGATCCTGGGGACCCGGGATCGAGGGGTCTCCCTCTCTCTCTCTCTCTCTCTCTGTCTCTCATGAATAAATAAATAAAATCTTATAAAAAAAAGAAGAGTAACTGGCATGTGTGGTATTCATGGTTGAAGTATTAGCTCTGATGATGGGATGGTGGGGTAACTATTAGAAACATGCAGGAAAAAAAAAGAAAGAAATATGCAGCATGTGTTATTGGAAAGCATTCTGTTAAAAAAAGAAAGAAAGAAAAAAGAAAAGAAATAATAAAAATGTATTAGAGTGCCCGTCCGCTGTCCCATGCCGAGGACGTCCATGTCAGGTTGGTCATGGCTGGTGCAGGTACCTGGGGCTGCAAGACGGCTCTTGGGATAGGTGGAGGGACCTGTGGGCTCCTCCCACGGGTAGGTCCCCAGGGGTCAAGAGGAAAGTGAGAGATGGTACCATGGAGGACACAGACGGACCGGGCCCAGTCCAGGCTACAGCGTGGGTACCCGGGGCAGGAAGCGGGTCACTCATGGAGCTCCCCAAAGACCAGGGCCTCAAGAGCTCCCCGCTGATGGCAGTGATGGGTGCCTGTGCTGGGACACGGCACTCCAGGTGAGAGAGCCGCGCTCTGCAAGCTGAGCCTCGAGCCCGGTGCCATCGGTACTACCCAGGGGACCTGGGGCGAGCTAGTGGCCGTCACACGGGGTGGCCGGCACCCGGGGAGCCCCTGCCAGCCAGGCGTCACAACTTACGGTCGGGACTGGCGGACTCGGGCAGCAGGGGTTGAGACCCCCTTGACTTTGATCAGATAACCTGTGTGAGGCAACCGCTCCCCTAGCAAACCCAAAGGGCCAAGTCAGCTGGATCCACATCCTGCTCCCACCGTGTAGGACGAGCCCTCAGGGAAGTAGTGTGACCTCTCCGGGCCGCAGGGGCCTCGTGGGCAAGAGGGGGGCTTCGAGCTTGCTCAGACCTCACCCTGATCCAAATGAGGGCCAGCTGGAGGCCCACCCAACCCAAGCAGGCCAGGCCCCGGGGCCCAGATTGCCTAATTTCATTGGTTTGGGATGAGGCTAGGGCACGGGGATTTCTTTAAAGTTCCCTCGATGGCCTTGTTTCAAACTTGGCTGTACCCCGGAGTCACCTAGGGTGTCTTAAAGGTGACTGGTGCCTGGGCCCCATCCCAGAGACTCTGAAATAGTGGCTGCGGGGGGAAGCCTGGACAGGGGCGTGCTCAAAGCTCCCCAGGTGATGCTAAAATGCAGCAGAAACCCATCTCACCTGGGGCCGGCTCCACGGGACCTTGCGCGGAGAGGGGCGCCTCGAGGGAGAGCCCCGTGGGAGCAGCTCGGGAAGCTGAGGCTGCTGCCCCGCTCACCCCACCCCCCAGGGTGCGGGGATGTGTTCGGGGCACAGGTGCCCTCCCCGCCTGGGGCAAGGTGAGTGTGCCGGCTGGACAGGGCTTGGTGGGGCTGGTGCCTACAGCCCCCCGCCCCGGGCAGCACCCCCAGACACCCAGCACAGACAAGGGTAGGAGAACGCCACCCAGCTGGTGCCAGACGTGGGCTTGGGACTTGGTTTGAATACTGGGGGGTGCTGGGTGGGTCCTCCTTTCTCCAGTTCATCATTTTTTCATACATGTTTTCCACCAGCATTTATTTATTTTTTTAAAGATTTATGTATTCATGAGAGACACAGAGAGAGAGAGAGGCAGAGACAGAGGGAGAAGCAGGCTCCCTGCAGGGAGCCCAGTGTGGGACTGGATCCTGGGACCCTGGGATCATGACCTGAGCCAAAGGCAGACTCTCAACCACTGAGCCACACAGGTGCCCTCCCCCACTCTCACCCCCCCCCACACCACACATCACCAGGATTTATTCAACACTCTTCTGCTGGGCCCAGAGGAGAAGGGTGAACTGATATAGGTGATCGCCCAGTGGCAAGGCATGGTGGAGGCAGGGCCTGTACAAGGCGGGGTGAGGGTGGTGCAGGCCCAGAGGCCAGGCAGGGTGCAGGCAGGGGCCTGGGGGGTCAGGCAAGGGCCTGGGGGGTCAGGCAGGAGCCCAGAGATAGGCAGGGGCCACTCTTGCCTCATGGGCCTTCTCCTGATGGCCCCCGCTTCTCATGCACAGGAGCCTCAGTTGACTCAAGTAGCGTCACAAGACTAACAGTGCTGCTCTCTCTACCTCCACCTGCCATTGTGGGACCCCTGCTTCAAGGAGCTGTGGTTCTGGGAGGCCCCCGGGGGTGTCTCAGTGCATTCAGGACAGCACTGCAGCGCCCACCCCACTCCTGCCATGACTTCCTTCCAGTCCCTGGAAAGCTTTTCAGCCCCCAAGAAGGGCCCCTGGGCCCCTGTGATGGCCGCTGAGGCGTCTCTGTGTGCTGCCCCGTGTTGGGCCTGTCCTGCAGCCTGACAGCACTTAGGGGAATCTCTCTGTCCCTCACGTCTGTTGACCTTCCAGCTGGAATTCCCCAGAGGTACGCGAAGCCACTCCTCCCCTTGGGACGGCCACCCCAAGGCTTGTCCTCTACCCTTCCCTCCCACTGCACACGTTCTCCCTCAGAAGGCTCTGCGGTCCGACCTAGAACATTCCTCAGCATCCAGGATCCTGAGACCCACACCTGTTGCTGGCAACGCAGAGCACCCAAGATGGGAAGGTAAGCCAGAGAGTGACAACATTCATTTTCCTTTGTAGAAAAAAAAATATATATGGAAAACTGCAAATTTGTTTGTCATCCCTGGGCAGGGGCAGGCCCTTACTCGTGGAGACCTGAGCACCCAGTGAGATGTGGTGTCAACTCCACACCAGCCACCCTCAGCTGTTAGAGCTTTGCAACTTAAAAGCGTGCTCTCTGGCATTTTCTCGCAGACTCACGACTGGCCTGGGAGGTGGGAGTTGTTCTTGTCCTCCTTTCACAAATAATTGAGGCTCAGAGAGGTTAGGTGATTTACCCAGGCTTGGACAGCTAGGACAAAGAATCAGAATCCAAGAGTTTTGGCTCCCGAAACACTGGCTGCATCAAACTGCTGACAGCATCTTTGAAACTATGAAGTATTACCCAAATGGCAGGCATTACTAATTATTATCACTTCCACCACCCGGTGCTTGGCTTGAAGCCCCAGGACGGCCTGAGCTTCAGGCTCGCCGCACTGTCCCTGCTCCCCTTGCCCCTGGCCTGTCCCTAACTCGTCCTGCAGGAAGAGCCACCAGCAGGAATGCACACAGCTATCTGGAGACGCTCGTGGCCCAGGCTCCGGCTCCCAACAAAAATCTGGATCCCTGTCTGGTTTCGCAGAAGTCGTTGGACTGTCTGGCTGTTCTGACTCCAAGTGTGTAAAGAGGCTTTGAGATCCCTCAACCTCCCTCCACTGTTTCAAAAGTACCGCTCAGGGAGGAGGACACACATGGAGCAGCTGAGGGCAGCCAGTGTGAGGCTCGGAGGTGACAGGCCTGGGGGGATGTCCCCGAGGGCATCTCAGTGGCCTAGAGCCGTTCAGCCCTCTCAGAGCCCAGGCTTACCGTTTCCCCCAAGGTTCACTTTTGCTGGAATGTGACTTCCTGTCTCCAAGGTGTTGGGAGTGCAGAAGAGAGGAAGAGGAAGGTTTGGGGGGAGGTTCTGAGGTTTGGCAAGTCAAATACTCCCTAGGAAACATTTCAGTGTATAAAAGGTTGAGAAACATATGGATTGAATTTTCCCGGAAAATACATATATATTTAAGAATTAAGGGGCAGGGATAGGGTTTGGATTTTTTTTTTTTTTTTTTGGATGATTGTGTGTTTCCCCCTGCCCGCAAAGCACAATTGGAGAATTTTACTGGCAGCCAAACCACTTAAAACACCCTGAGATGTTAACCAGACATAGAATCATCCAGGTGACCCATCACCCAGCTCAGCAGGTTAGCAAGTTTGCCCCCCTCCCTGTTCCGGAGCGCACATTCTTGCCTTGCTCCACATCCAGAGGCTGCCTGTATATAAGGAAATGATGATTGCAAGCATTCCTGTTGCCAGCTGGCACACTCCGACTGTGGCCTGTGGGGCTGTTTCCCGGGGTTCATCCACTATGAGCTCCACTGTCACTAAGAGTCCAGCAGAGACCAGTGGGTCTGGCCTCCACGTCTCTGTCCTGTGTTTTCCTCATCTGACAAATGGGAATAACAATAGCACTTACCTCATATTTAATTATTAAGAATTAGACGCGTTACGTACATGTGAAATCCTGAGATCTGTGCCCTGCAAACTTCTAAGTGCTTGGTGCTCAAAAAATAATAACCATGATTATTAAATGATACACATCGAGTGGGGTTTTTAAATTCAGGACTTTAAAAAAACGACAGAAGGATTCTTGGGCAAATCATTAATTTATCCAACGGATATTTATGGAGGACCTGCTGTATCAGCCTGCACCAACAAATCTCCCCAGTATCTCAGTGACTCAGAACAGAAAGGTATCTGTCTTGCCAGGGCTCCTACCACCTCGGGCCACAGGGGCTCTGCTGCCCCAGGGCCTGACCAAGGGACAAGGGCAAACAAAGTCACCACCACCACCTGGGGAGGCATCACAGATCACTGCACCAGGATGAAAGGAGAATTGCCACCCGTCACACACCAGCTCTTGAATGTCTCTTCTGGAAGGAGTACATGTCACCTTTACTCACATTTGAGGAACCAAAACAGGGGCCCTGTGGTCCAGCCATTGACCCAGATGCTTGATATCTAGCCAGAAACAAAAGAGACCAAACCCCTGCCCCCAGGTTACTTAGTGAAGAGAGAAAGACAAGGCAAGAAGCACCGTAAACCGGGGGCTGCAATTTTAAATAGGACGGTTGGGGTGGGCCTCATTAGGAAGGTGAAATTTGAGCAAAGACTTGAAGGCAGTGAAGGGGCGAGCCATGCAGACATCTGGAGGAAGAGTGTTCTCGATGGAGGGAACAGCCCATGCAAAGCCCAGAAGAGCCTGGCATGTTTCACGGGGAGCAGAAGACCACAGGGCCAGGATGGGGTGAGTGAGGGAAGGCAATGGAATGAGGAACCGCTGGAGAGCTCAGACTGAGATTGAACAGGGTAGTTAAGAGCAGGGTTTTTGTCTCCTTTTTTTTCCTGTGTTCATTTGTTTCTTAAATTCCACATATGAATGAAATCATAGGGTATTTGTCTTTCTCTGACTTATTTCACTTAGCGTAACATCCTCTAGATCCATGCAAGTTGTCGCAAATGGTACAATCTCATTCTTCTTTATGGCTGAGTAATACTCCAATGCAGATATACATACCGCATCTTCATCCATTCATCTATAGAATTGTTGAATCACTATCTTGACACCTGAAACAATATAACTCTGTAGGTTTGAGTTTTTAAGGATTTTATTAACTTATTCACTTATTTGACAGAGAGCTAGCCCAGGAGCTAGAGAGAGAAGGGGAGAGGGAGAAGCAGACTCCCCGCTGATCAGGGACTCGATCCCAGGACCCCAGGATCACGACCTGAGCTGAAGGCAGATGCTTAACTGACTGAGCCACCCAGGCATCCCTATATACTGGAATTTAAACTTTTTTTTAAGAAAGA
The DNA here is from genome assembly GCF_905146905.1 of Nyctereutes procyonoides. Taxonomy (NCBI): domain Eukaryota; kingdom Metazoa; phylum Chordata; class Mammalia; order Carnivora; family Canidae; genus Nyctereutes; species Nyctereutes procyonoides. Next base: position 6,344,481 of record NW_026575037.1, read on the forward strand.
ACTTGACAAGTGAAAAATAATGATGGAGGGTAGACCATGGGGAAGTAGGGAGAGGGAGACCAGTCAGGAGAGAAATGATAGCTCAGCCACCCTCTGTGACAAGAATACATTTGACCTGCTGCTCCTGGACACATTTGCTTATTACCTCCTGACAACACTGACCCTTGATCAGCCCTGTGGGTCGCCAAACGGGACCCACAGTCCTGGGCAAGTCGGGTCAGGGTTACTTCTGCACTTCTCACATGCAAAGGTAGCAGAGTTTAGGGTGGAAAGACTGTCCTGTGTTTTCCTCATCTGACAAATGGGAATAACGATAGCACTTACCTCATATTTAATTATTAAGAATTAGTCAAAGTGTAGTTTAAAGTGTTTTGAAAAAAAGTATATCTACTTACTCTTTCTTCCCACATGGATGTGTCCTCACACAGCAGAGAGAGAGCTCTGTTGTCTCTTCCTTTTCTTACAAGGCCACTAATCCCATCATGAGGGCCCCATCCTCATGACCTCATTGGAACCTAATTACATCCCAAAGACTCCACCTTCAAATGCCATCACATTGGGGGTTAGGGCTTCAACATGTGAATTTTTGAGGGAGGACACAAGCGTTCTGCTCATAACACCATCTAACCAGGTTTTCATGTGGTTGGCAGTTCTTTATCTTGACCTTGAGAGGTCTCAATGGGAGCCTTTATTAAGGTTCATGTTTCAACCTAGAGCGTGATATCCCAGTGATCCTCCAGTCTGGGGGACCCCATTATTAAAGAAAACAAGACCCTTTCCTCTGCTAATGGCTTACAAATTACGTGTTTAATCTTTTCAGAAGGTTTTGCCAACCTTCAGATCTGTCAGTTTTGGAATCTACCCCTTTTTCCATTTTTAAAAAACTGGTTCAAAATCTGCTAGTCTCCTGGCACCTCCTGCCTTCCTAAGACTCCTCAAAGAGGCCCAAGTAATGAATATTCTCTTCAGGTTCTCTCCATGCTCTGGGATGTGAATGAACTAGCTCAAAGACGCTGCGCACTCCCTTCCTTGTGCGATGGGATAATTTCATGAAGTCTTAACAGGAGTATTTTCATCTTTAAACGTCCTGGTCCCCAGATTAGTGACGGTAGCTGGATCTGTGTGTATTCCCTCCCCATAGGGGAGTTTTGTACACTGAGGCCCCAAATAGAAGTATTCACTTGGTTGTCTATTCCTGGCCTTGGTTGAAGAAAAGATAAGTTTTTTTAATGGTAACTGATACCCTGAGGCAAAAAAAAAAGTCATTAATCAGGGTAGAGGAAGGAGCAGGACTGGGCAGTGCTGAGGAAGTGATAGGACCTGGGTGGCTGGCTGCATGGTACTGGGGAGGCTAGGGCACAGGTGCCAGGTGCCCTGTCTCAGCAATGATTACCCCACACATGGCATGGAGACAGCCAATACCTGCAAGGAGCTCCTCCCCTGATGAGGAAGATGTCCAGGCCAACCATAATGGCCTGGAGCTGTGCAGCCTCAGGTGAGTTCCTGAACCTCTCTGGGTCTCCATTTCTTCACATGTCAAATAGGGATGTTAGTATTACTCATCTCGGGACTGTAATGAGTTCATACGTGTAAGTACTCAGGACAGTGCCAGGCACACAGTGTCACGGGGAGGAGGAGGAGGAGAGGTCACCTTCAGAGGGGAGGCCTCTGAATGCTGGGGAAAGGAGAAGCTTTGGTAGTAATTTAAATTGGGTTTCCTGCCAAACTGGCCAGATAGGAACTTGGAGTCAGGCTGAGGTCAATCTGAAGAAATTGGAGAAATGTGGCCTTTCTTGCACCCTTGAATTCGGGAGGCAAGAGTCTCCTCTGCTCCCCTGTCTCACTCCTGCGTGGGATTGCAGTTGTCTCTCAAAACTGCTGGTGTCGCCCTTATGAAGCAGGGAGCGTGTGAGCAGGCTCCCCAGGCCTTGGCTCTGCCCCTTTCTTCTTAACCCTCTTCTCCCATAAAGCTTCCAAACATCCCATCTCCAAACCAGAATGGTCCCCCAAAGATGTCCCCATCCTCATCCTCAGAATCTGCGAATGGTAGGTTATGTGGCTAAGATGACAGGGGTGGGTGGAGGAACGTCAGGTTGCGGGTGGAATTAAGGTTGCTAATCAGCTGCTCTGAAAATAGGGAGATTATCCCTGGCCGGGGGGGGGGGGGGGGGGGGGGGGCAAGGCCATCTCCAGGAGCCTTAGCACCGGTGAGGGAGGCAGGAGAGGGAGAGGCAGAGACAGCGGCGTGAGGAAGGCGCGGCTTGAACATCCCCTGACCTTGGAGATGCAGGCAACCTCTACAAGCCCCAGGACGAGGAAACCCATTGTCCCCTAGAGCTTCCAGAAGGAATGCAGACACCTTGATTTTAATCCATGAGCCCAGTGTCAGGCTCCTGACCCCCAGCATTGTCAGCTTATGAGTTTGGCGTGCTTTAAGTGCTGTATTTGGGGTCACTTGCCAGAGCAGCAGAAAACAAATATACAAACGACGGTAACAATGAACAAAAAATCAAACAAAAACACTTTGTTTTTGCAAAGCTCTAGCTTTCCTGACGCTCTTCAGGAAGCGTTCTTGAGCTTGTCCTTGTTTCTCTGCTCCGCACTCCAGGGCTGATGGGTGGTGTTCCTTTATGTGAGGAGCTTTTTAAGGAGCACCCTGTTCTGTTTATTTAGACACATCCCCCTTCTTCATTCACATCATCCCTGTTATACTCTCAGATCTTTTTTGTCTAGAGTCTCCTGGTCCTCTTGCATATTTCTTTTTCATGCCGCTGGCGTCACTCCTGCCTCTCCTCTGGGCTTGCTGAAATCCTTTCCTAAAGCTAATACATGTGACCCACTAGTTAAGACCCTGTACTGGGTGCCGAGGACACCAAGACACAAAGCCACTCGTATTGACTGACACAGATTACAAGTAGCTCATAATCTATTGGGTTGGGACCATGCAAAATTGGCTTTTTTTTTTAAGATCTTAAAAAGTCAAATATTGGCAATAATTCCATACAGTTCAACCTGAGGAGAGAGAAGAGCATAAAGAACCATAAGTGTGAGAAATACACGACAGGAAGCAGAAACAAGAAGAAGAGTCATGGTGGAGGGGACCAAAAAATAAGAAGATAGGGATTAAGGAGAAGTGCTGTGGAGAAAATAAAACTGAGCCCCATCACGGAGCACCCCTGGAAGCCGCTTTAGATGGGGAGGTTGAAGAAAGTAACTGGTGTGCCCCACGCTCCCCACACAGAAGCCTGTGCTCTGGGAAGACTCAGGGAGTGGGGAAGACTTCAGACAGGGAAGACAGGCCCCCACTCTGTGGTTTGCTCACTCTGGGAGGAAGTGAGGGTGGGGGTGGGTGGGAGAGGGCCAGGCCAGGAGATCGTCCTCCGTTGGAGGGGTGCTCACAGGGGTGGTGGCCTAGAGGAAGGCCTGAGAGGGTGGTGGCCTAGAGGAAGGCTGCGAGGGTGGGCTGGGGAAGAGTGGAAGTATTTAGGAAGTATTTCCTCTGTCACGCAGGAATCTGTCGTGACAGAGTGGGGGCAAGGGCAGGGAAATGTCAGGGAAGTGTCTGGGTTCAGTGTTAGGGGGCTGGATGGTTGTGCCACTCCTCAAGATGAGGAACCCAAAAGGAGAGACAGACTGGGTATCCAGGAATGTGAGTAGGGGAGAATGGAGAGAGAGAATTAACCCCAGTTCTTGAAATGCTTGGTATGGCAGCTAGTGTCTAAAAGTGGCCCCCAATGACCCATACCACCCAGCACGCACAGCCTGGTATAGTCCTCCCCTTGATCCAGGCTGGGCCCGTAGCTCTTTTGAGCCAATAGCCTGTGGTAGAAATGATGTCATGCCAGGCCTGGGCCTGCGTCACGTGAAAGCCTGGGAACTCTCGTGTTTTACACCTGTGGGAGCCCTGAATCACCATGCAAGAAGCCCGGCTACCCTGCTGGAGTGACAAAGTGGAATGACCGTTTGGAGAAGCTACTTGGAGAGGAAGAGGCCCTATGACTACATGGAGAAAGAGAAGCCGTGTCATGCCAGCGTCCCAGCTGAGGCCACCTTCCAGATACTCCCATCAGAGTGCTAAGCGTGTGCGGGAGCCATCTTAGACGCTCCAGCCAGGTCGGCCCCGGGTGTCTACAGCTCCAGCTGATATCACCACAGGAAAAGTACCTCTTGGGCAAGAGCAGTGAGACCCCAGAATCTATATAAAGAACAAATTGGTATTTGGTTCGGACAGATTTTTTTATGGCTTTTTTTTTTGTAAGTTGTAATAAGATACATATAACACAAAATTTCCCACCTTAACTATTGTTAAGTATACAGTTTGGTGGCATTAAGGGCATTCACATCGTAGCGCTACCGTACCCCCACCCATCCACAGAACTCTCTCTTGTGCCCATTAAACAGTAACTCCCCCATTTCTCTCTCCCCTCTGCCCCCTGGCAGCCACCATTCAGCTCTCCATCTCTATGAATCTGACTCTTCCAGGTATATTGTGCAAGTAGAACCATGCGGTATTTGTCTTTGTGTGACGGGCTCATTCCACTTAGCATGATGTCTTCCAGGTTTACCCACGGTAGAGCATGTGCCAGGATTTCCTTCCTTTCTAAGGCCGAATACTAGTCTCTTATATTTATACACCGCCTTTTGATTGTTCATCCATCAGCGGACGCTTGGGAAGTTCCACCTTTTGGCTACTGTGAGTAATGCTACTACAAACATGGGCGTACAAATATTTGCTCAAGGGCCTGATTTCAGTTCTTGTGCTAATAAATCCAGAAGTGGAATTCCTCGATTATATGGTAGTTCTATTTTTAATTTTTTGGAGGGAATTGCTGGACCACTGTCCATAGTGGCTGCCACATTTTACATTCCCACCAATAGTGGGCAAGGGTTCTAATTTCTCCACATCCCCACCCACGCATTAGTATTTTGTTTCTTGGTTTTTTTTTGTTGTTGTTGTTTGATTTGATAGCAGGCATTCCAATGGGCATGAAGTATTATCTCATTGTGGTCTCAGGTTCTTGTTTTAAGCACTAGGTTCTGAGATTGCTACTACAAGACAACCAAGACGCTGATGCTTCCTTGGCCATCTGGGTATCATGGGCCCTAAGATGATACACTTAACCTCCTCACAAGATCTGCCATCTGTACTTGCCAATGTTTTGTGCTCAGTCAGAAATTTTTTTAAAGATTTTATTTATTTATTCATGAGAGACATAGAGAGAGAGAGAGAGGCAGAGACACAGGCAGAGGGAGAAGCAGGCTCCATGCAGGGAGCCTGACGTGGGACTTGATCCCGGGTCTCCAGGATCACGCCCTGGGCCGAAGTCGGCACTAAACCGCTGAGCCACCCGGGCTGCCCTCAGTCAGAATTAAGTCGAGTAGCTGCCCCTGAAGAGAGCAGTGGAAAAGCATGGTGAGAATTTCCCCAGCACTGTTTTTATAAGAATTAGGCACCCCTCCTCCCTTGGCTTAATGTAACATTTTGGGGTTGGCCACATAGGTGGCTTGTGCAGGAAATACCTGGAACTCTTCCGAGGTAGAAGGTTCTAAGACCAGGGCTGGCCACCCTCACTTATCTTCAAACACATAGACAAGTCCAAGAGACAAGTGCTAGCTCCACTCAGTCTCCCACTCCCAAGTATACAGTAGACTTCCTCACGTGTTCACATATATATCTGGCTTTTCACTCTCTTCCACATTCACACGCTCAAGTATAGGTTAGACCCTGCTGACACAAGTTATAATGAAGCACAACCAAGATTAGCCAAAGAATCCATCTAGCTGCCCTGGGGCCATCAACAAGCCTGAGAGCTAGAAGGAAGAGTTGGGCAGCCAGTTGGAAGTGCGAGGGAAGGTCCTGGGCTGCTGGGATCACTCTGGGGAGCTTCCACAGATCTCAACCTTCAGGCCACTGCTCGTGCCAATTAAATCAGAATCTCTGGGCGTGGGACCCAGGCATCAGTATTGGCTGGTGACTCCTACATGCAGCCAAGTTTGAGAACCAAAGGTCTTCAGCCTTCATCAAACACAGGCCTGCAGGGAGGATGTATATATTCTTTTAATTATAAGATTCACAGAACATAAAAATCAGCCATTTTATTATTTTTTGAAAGATTTTATTTATTCATGAGAGACACACACACAGAGAGAGAGAGAGAGGCAGAGATTATAGGTAGAGGGAGAAGCAGGCTCCCTGTGGGGAACCTGATGCGGGCCTCGATCCCAGGACCCTGGGATCACAACCCAAGCCAAAGGCAGACACTCTACCACTGAGCCACCCAGGTGCCCAGCCATTTTAAAGTATATTGTACAGTGGCACTTGGCACATTCACGATGTTGTGCAACCAGCACCTCTAGCTTCAAATCATTCTTACCACTCCAAAAGGAAAGCCCGTGCATAGCAAGCAGCCCCGAGGAACCATGGAACCATGGAAGCAATATGGCCTTCGGTTTCTGGCTGCTTTCACTCACGGTGGGTCCACCCTGTTGTAGCGACACCAGAACTCCATCCCTCCTTACAGCTGGGTTGCATTCCATTGAATGGACACACACCACATTTTACCCACTTGTCAGCTGATGGACAGTCGGGTTGTTTCTACCTTCTGGCTATCATGAAGAGTGCTGCTGTGAACATCCCTGTATAAGTCTTTGAATATCTGGTTTTGATTCTTGGGGGATCTAGATCCAGAAGTGGAATTGCTGGGTCATATGGTAATTCTATGTTTAACTCTTTTTTTTTTTTTAAGATTTTATTTATTTGAGAAAGAGGAAACATGAGCAGGAGGGAGGGGTGGGGGGGGAGGGAGAAGTAGGCTCCCTACTTGAGCCCAGCACAGGGCTTGATCCCAGGACCCTGAGATTATGACCTGAGCTGAAGGCAGATGCTTAACCGACTGAGCCACCCAGGGGCCCCCCTTGTTTAACCTTTTGAGAAAATGCTCAACTGCCTTCCACAGCAGCTGAACTGTTTGACATTCCCCCCAGCTGTGCAGGAGGGCTCCAGTTTCTCCACATGCTCACCAACACTTGTTATTTTTCATTTTTCTTTTTTTTTTCATTTTTCTGTTCTTATCTTTGCCATCCTCGTGGGTATGGCCTGCTATCTCCCCGAGGCTCTAATGTGTGTTTTCCACCTAACAATGTGGAACACCTTTCATGGGCTCATTGGCCATTGGGGTATCTTCTCTGGAGAAATGTCCAGAGAGGCCCAGATATTTCATTCTCCCTGAGTCCTCACACCACCATTGAGAGGAGAGGATCATTCACATTTTTATAGATGAAGAAACCGAGGCTGAGAGAGGCTAGGTCGCCCGATATCAGATGGATATCGGCGTGGAAAGCAAGGTTGGCGTGACGCTTAAGTTCACAGCACACACATGCCCCAAACTTTTATGTTCACCGATGCTGGCGCCAAATGAGAATTGCAGTCAAAGAGATACAGTGTGTGGAGAGAGGTGTGCGCACAGACATGGAGCCCCCCTCAGGGAGGGGGTCTTCAGTTGGGAGGAGGGAAGGGATTCCACACTGGTTCCCAGCAAGAAGGTTCCCAGTGACAGAGAGACAGAGTGTGGGGCACCAGCAGGGCACAGTGAAGGGGACCCTGTGGCCAGGCCTGTGTTTGCTGCAGAGAAGGACACGGTGGGGATGTGCGGGGGGGGGGGGGGGGGGGAGGGGGGGGAGTGCTCAAGTTTTGAGCTCTGGGCTCCTGTCCCCAGGAACTCTCCCAACTGAGCCGTACTGGGTTCCAGCTACAGATTCTAGGATGGGCTCAGACAGACCCAGCTCACCCAGGGTCACTCACATGGAAGCAGTAAGTCAGCGCCCTGTGCCGGGGCCCCTGCAGCTGCAGGGAACTCAGAGGGGTGAGACGTGGTTTCTGTTCATCTGTCCGCTGCATAAGAAACCAGTGCCAGTAAATGGCTTTGCAGCTGTGTGTGTGTGTGTGTGTGTGTGTGTGTGTGCGCACAGACCCCAACACCTCTGAGACGCCCCCTCTACCCCAAGAGGTGAGGGAGAGGTGGGGTGCGCTGTAACAGGGCGGGAGGGCTCGGATGAACCAAAGTTGAGAAGCAAGGACGAGAGCTGCTCTCGGGCCCTGGCAAGGAGCCTTCGCCTCTGGAAAGGATGCCGAAATATTTCAGCCTCTCTCCTGGGGTTTCCTGTTTCCTATTTGGTCTCTGGTTTCCAGGCAACACCGAGCACCCCCAAAGTCCTGCAACGTGCAGGTCTGCGGAGGCCCTCTGACTCCAGGCTCCCGGGGACAGCAGCGCCCTCTGCTCTCTCCGGAGGACAGGAGCCACCGAGGATGCTTTGGGGCTTAAGGGGGGAAGGTCCCCCTCAGAAGGTTCATCCAGTTTAATAAATCCTCCTGCAAAGTCAGTTTGGCTGGAAATGGCGCGGGGGTGGGGCAGGAGATTTAGGGTTTGCAGCTTTGATTTAGTAAAGGAGTCTTGGCGGGAGGCCAGCAGCCTGGAGGGAAGGTGGGGGAAGCACACCCGCTGGGGCGCTGTTGGCTGCCTTCCACCCTTACGGGCCACGCAGGGACTGCTCCAGCTTCAGGTGACCCTGGTGGCCCTCTGGGGGCTCGAGCCTGCCCTTGGACGCCCGGCGCAGAGGGCCTGGCGGGGAGCGGTGTGGAATTACTGGCAGGCAGAGTTTGGGGACCTGCCGTGTTTGTGTCTAGCATCAAAATACGGGGTGGGGGCGTGTTTTCAAGGCGAAATCGTACTTCAAGGCTCCTGTCTGCCTCGCGCCCCGACCCCAGGGGCAACCACATTTATTGCCCTTAATCCTTAAAATTTACCTCCAGGTCTCTAAGACTATTTGTGAATATCACGGTAGGCATCCTTTACAGACTTGCACCAGGGCAAACAGGATCTGCCTCCCTTGCGCACACACACACCCGCCCACATACATACGCTTCCACACTCCCCAGCTCACAGTAAGCTGTTGGGCGATATTTAAAACATCGTGTTCAGTATTTGCATCATGACGAGGTAAATGCTGTTCCCTGCCGAGCATCTCAGCACCGGCTGACATTTCCTTCCCAGGGAAGCTTCCCGCCTCTGCCCCCCTCCCCGCACCCCCTCCCCCACCTTAAGAACTGCCCTGCTTTGTTGGTTTTGTTCTCTATGTATCCATCATTTTTTTTAATTTTTATTTATTTATGATAGTCACACAGAGAGAGAGAGAGAGAGAGAGAGAGAGAGAGGCAGAGACACAGGCAGAGGGAGAAGCAGGCTCCATGCACCGGGAGCCCGACGTGGGATTCGATCCCGGGTCTCCAGGATCGCGCCCTGGGCCAAAGGCAGGCGCCAAACCGCTGCGCCACCCAGGGATCCCTCTATGTATCCATCATTAATTTTTCTCCAAAACCCCTCTCTCTGTGTGTGATCCAGGTAACAGGCCATTTTTGTTTTTCCTCCGAGACATCTGTCCCCCAGCCCTCAGCCCCCTGCTCTCCTCTGGCCCTGGGACAGCTCAGAGCCCTCAGCGGGCACTTCTTGCAGCCTTAGCCTGGAGACTCGCGTCCTCTCTCTCCTGGGTTCCTTACCGCCCCCATCTTTCTCCCTCTCGGTTCACCCCCCCCCCCCATTCTGGTGGGGAGCTCCTGCTCCAGTAGCTTCTTAAGAAAAGGGTGCGTGAAAGGTAAAGCGTCAGGGCACCTGGGTGGCTCAGTCGGTTAAGTGTCTGCCTTTGGTTCAGGTCATGATCCTGGGGTCCCGGGATGGAGGCCCACAGCCTGCCCAGCAGGGAACCTGCTTCTCCCTTTCCCTCTGACCCTCCTCCCTCCTTCTGTTCTCTCTCTCTGTGTGTCTCAAATAAATAAATAAAATCTTAAAAAAAATAAAAGGTAAATCGTTTTGAATCATGCATGCCTTAAAATGCCCATTTAGTCTGTCCTCCCAAGATTAAGAGTTTGGCTAGAAATAGAATTTGAGTTTGGAAGTCATTTCTCCCATTATTTTGGAGGTATGATTCCCTGTCCTCCAGTTCCCAGTGGGGTTGGTGAGAAACTTCATCCCCTAGTTTATTACTGGTATTTGTATGTGACTTTATTCCTCTGCTGCATACACTGATGGTATCATCTCCCCAGTTTTGACATTTTGACAATCCAAGACTAAGTACCTTGCTGTAGGTCTATTTTCATTCTTCTTTCTGATACACTGCGGATCCCTTCAAACAGGTAATTTACAGCCCCAGCGCTGAAAATGTTTCTTGTATTTGTTTATTGATACTATCCTCTCAATTTTCTTTGGGCTCTCGCACTGAAACTTCTTTAGTATATTTGACCTTCTTATTTTCCAGCTCTCTGTCTTTTTGTTCTACTTTTCAAGAGATTTTCATGAGTTTATCCTCCATCCCTCCTACTAAATTTATTTTGACCATTGTATTTTCCAAGAGCTTTTTCTTGTTCTCTGGGTGTTCCTTCTGATCTTAATCTTTCTAAAAATTACTATAATTGTTTTTTTCTTTTGCACCTTACATCTTTTGCATCTTTGTTTCCTGAATTCTTTCTTTATTTGGGGGGGGGGGCTTGTTTTGGCTCAGTCTTTAATGTTTGAGGTTGTCTGGTATAGATGAAAAATACCTAAGTGAAAAAAAAAAACAGAAATAAGCCTTCTCTCAGAAATAAAATATAATAAAAAATATTTAAGCTCCCCTCTTTAAAAAAAATCAAGTTCTTTTCAACAAAATACTTTGCTAGGTAAAGTCACTAGTATAAAATTTACGATCCCAAATTAGATTGCATTTTTCTATATACTGTATTTTCTGTTCTTAAAAACTCCTGACATCCAAGGAATAAAAAAAAAAAAATAAAATGTGTTTGCATTAAAACTTATTTTTAATATAAGAAATGCATAGAAAAAAATCTTTTTAAGAAAAGGGGGACCCTTGGATGACTCAGTCAGTTAAGCATCTGCCTTCAGCTCAGGTCATGATCCCGAGATCCTGGGATGGAGCTCCATGTCCGGCTCCCTCCTCAGTAAGAAGCCTACTTCTCCCTCTCCCTCTGCCTGCCGCTTCCCTCTGCTTGTGCTCTCTTTCTCTCAAATAAATAAAACATTTTTTAAAAAAAGAAATGCATAGAAAACACTTCCTAATCTTGAACCAGTCACCAGATTTGTGAAACTTTCTTAGATAATTACAATAATCATAAATCTATGGCTATGTGAATAATATTAATGATTCTGTTAACCTTAAAAATAAAACTGTCAGCTATTTTAACAGCAAAAATGGGCCTATTTAGGAATAGCAGAGAATTGTAATTCAGGACAAACAAGCTACAGTTAATAAATAGGCAAGTCGGGAGAACAAAGGAGACAAATGCTTTTTCTTAGAGGGAAGAGGGATTTTGGGAGGGCTGTTATAAAGGGAAAGCCCATTGGTGTAAAATGGGAGTTTAAAGTGTGGTGGCTTCTCATTGGCTGGGCTGTTGCTAGGGTAGAGGAAAGCCTTTCTTCTGGGGCAGTCAAGCAGTATCTTCTGTAGATATCTTAAGGCACCTCTCTTCTTATTGGATCTATAACTAATGACAAGTGGTAGGGTGTGAGAGCTCCTCTTTCTGGCCTCCTGACTCCATTATATATTGTCTTTTTATTTAAGATGTGTTTATTTATTTGAGAGAGAGAGAGAGAGAGAGAATGTCAAGCAGGCTCTACACCCAGCAGAGCCCGAGACAGGGCTCAATCTCACAACTCTGAGATCATGACCTGAGCTGAAATTGAGAGCTGGATGCTTAACCAACTCAGCCACCCAGGTCTCCCATTAATGAGGTTTCCTTTCATTCTCAAATGAAAGATCTTGATCAAAAGGGGGAAATATGAATTTGTTTGAAAGCATCACTGATCAAGAGTAGGGTTTCTCCATATTTAGTGGCTTTGTCCCTCAGCGCCAGGAAGGACCTTTCCTGGTTGTCATGTCAAGTGCATGGTAGTTGGAAATCACTTAAGGCCAAATTTGAGAAACAAAGAATGTTAGGAGGGAGAACTCTCAGGTAATTCCCACCTATAGTCCATATTTATCAAGATGGTAAGCATTAAAGATCATCTCTTTACTGGGCACATCATTTTTATAAAAGTTTGACAGGTAACAAAATGCAAAACTTAAAATGGTTATATAAGACAAAAGAAATCACAGGACAATTCCAAACTGAATGGTGTTTCTAAACCAGGACCCTAGGTCTAAAATAATCAACTGAAATATTTCCTGGCATTTATTCCGACTTCAGGGAGGAAATTTCTCCTTATGGGGACAAACCCAGAATCACATATGCCTCCAGGAATCCCCACTTTAAAATCCCCATTTTAAGGCCATCAAAGCAGAATAGTGAGAGAATTAATCAAGTGCATTTGAGAAGATACAGCACAATTATAGACATGAACTTTTTGCAAAACAGCCAAACTTAAAAGATGTTTTAAAACAGTATTGTAACCTCAAAAGAACTATTTAGAAAATATATGTTATCAATAATACCACCTATCTGGTTGCAAATTCAGAAACCATGAATTTGAATAAGAATCCAAAGTCAGTTCAGATGAAGGAAAGGCTTTTATGAGTTCTGAACCATCTAACCCTTGCAAATGTTTACAGGATCATGATGATACTGTTTCCAAAAGGCCATAATCCAAATAAGAGGTCCCCCCCACCTTTCACAAGGGTTTGGGAAGTATGGACAAGGTAATTTTCTTTTCATAAAAGGGATCAAAGAAGCAAAGAGTAAGAAAACGTTAAGCCTCATGCAAACATCTTGGGAAAGTTGTCTTGACACATGTCATCCACTCCAATTCCAAGAAGTCTTTCCTTTCAGGTCACCAGATGGGTGTGCAGGTCCAGTCTAGTTTGGTGCTTCCTTTTGATGTGTCACATGAGTCCAAGAGTCTCTTCCCTGGAGTTTGGCAGAATGGCTGGTCAACAGAATTGACAAGGCCTTTCTAGCAAGGTTGAAAGGAGTCTTTCTGGAGGTATCTTTTCCAATAGACAGTATCTCCAGGTTGCAAAGTGTGATTTGTAGGGTCTTTGTCTCCCAGGATTACACTGTGAAAAGATTGCTCTATCAAAGCCTGGTTATTTCTGACAGAAGCAATTAGGCCTTTACAATACTAAGCATATCTCCTTTTATCAACTGTGGATCAAAGGAGACAGAGGCCAAGTGCATTGGATGCCCTGTGACTCTCTAAGAGTGTGACAGTATAGAGAAGTTCCAAAGGGGGTGGATCTGAGATTCAGAAGAAGTAAGGCTTTTGGCGAAGGTATTTGGCAGGTCTCTACAAATTTTTCCAATAAGTCTTAATACTGCCATTAGTGTGCTCAACTAACCCTGAGGATCAAGGATGATGTCCACAATGAAAATGTTGCAAAGCCAAGCCAAACAGCACAGACTTTTCGAAGCACTGGACTGGTAAAATAGGTTCCCCAATCACTATGAAGTTCAAGAGGTGACCAAAATTAAAGATAATATTTTCTAATGGAATTTTAGCCACAGAAGCATTGGCCTATCTCTAGGAGAAAAATCTTGGCCCAGTGAGAAAATAGACAAACCATGACTAAAATATATTCATATTCATGAGACAGGGCAGCTGTTGGAAATCTATTTGTGTGGACATGTTTTCCTGGATTATACTTTGGACAGGCAGGACAAGCAAGGTAGATGATTTTGCAGCCTATGATTATTTTCCCACCAATACTGGTTCATGAACACTTACCATTTTGTCAGTAGACCAATGTTTTATTGCATGCACACTGGTAAGTAGTGGGAATTTTAGAATTTTGGTAGGGTCAGATTATTGTTTGGTCTAAACCAGAGTTCTCTCTTTTTATTAAACCAACAATTATTAGATTTCCAATATTCTCTTTCCTTTTATGGGGCCAATTGTTGGGTGTCTCTGTTCAATTTTCCCAAGTTATTTTTTGGGAGAACACCCCTTTGGGACACAATGACAGGTTTGGCTATTGGTTCCCTCGAGAGCAGTGTTTTTTACAGAAATATCAGGAAGGTGATTTCCTTTGGCCTCCAGTGAGACAAGTCTGAAATGCACAGGAACCTTAATAATAGAGGAGAACAGCTGGCAAAAGTATGGCATCTAATAAATTTTGAACATAGGAGCCATTTTAAATTTTATCCCCATTGGAGGTAAGGATTTCTTGTTGTTTTCCATAATATTCCAAAGTCATGAGCTACCCCAAAGGCATACTGACTATCAGTATAAATGTCTGTGATTTTTACCTTTGGTTAAGGTACAGAGCTCAGGAAAGGGCATATAACTCGGCCTATTGGAGCTGAAGTAGCCAACGGTAAAGGTGCTGTCTCAATGACTTCAAAAGGAGTTGCAGTGGCATCTAGCACAATATTTACCATTTTTGTACCATCAGTTGGGGCTCCTGGATGGCTCGGTTGGTTGGGTGTCCGACTCTTGATTTCAGCTTAGGTCATGATCTCAGAGTTGTGAGATTGAGCCCCAAGTTGGGCTCTGTGTTCAGTGGAGAGTCTGCTTAAGGACTTCTCTCCCTCTGCCCCACCCCCCACTCATGCTCACCTCCTCTTTCAAATAAATACATAAATCTTAAAAAAAAGAAAAGAAAAGAATCATCAGTAAACCACAAAAAAAAATTTGCATTGGTTAAAGAAGCTTCCTATAAATTATGATGGGGTCAAATGCTGACCTGTCAGCCTTAAGCAGTTGTGAAGGGGGTTTCATCTGAATCTAAATGTAGTCCTTGTTCCCAGATCCGATGCCCTAAGGACTGAACCTTCATTTGAGCAAACTGCAATTTTTTCCTTTGGAGACGTTATGTCCCTTTAGGGCCAAAAGTAAGTTTTAATAGGTAGATGCTGTCATCTGTAAAGAGGTTTGAGAAGGGGAACAGAGAAACGATTCATCTACATATTCTTTTTTTTTTAATTAATTATTTATTTATTTATGATAGTCACAGAGAGAGAGAGAGAGAGAGAGAGAGAGGCAGAGACACAGGCAGAGGGAGAAGCAGGCTCCATGCACCGGGAGCCTGACGTGGGACTCGATCCCGGGTCTCCAGGATCCCGCCCTGGGCCAAAGGCAGGCGCCAAACCGCTGCGCCACCCAGGGATCCCTCATCTACATATTCTAACAAAGTAGAACCCACAGAGAACTTTCTATCATCCGGTTCAGCCTTTAAGGTTTGTGAAAAATGAGGAGGACTCTGTGTAATCGGATCTGGGGCATGACAGTCCAGGTATGTTTCTGCTCTTCCCAAGTGAAGGGAAGAAGATATTCATTACCCTTAGCAACCGAATACTCAAAATGAAGAGCATAGATTGCTTCCAGTGAGAATGGATGTCAGTAGCACACAGGGGTTAGGAGCAACGGGGTGCAGAGGGATGACAGCACTGTTTATTGTCAGTGGACAAGCCTCCATCCTTGGCCATTGGGTTTCTCCTGGGTAGAACAGAGGTATTACAAGGACGAATGCAGGGTTAATGAGGCCCCACACCTTGTAATCTTCTCTTATGGGCTTGATGCCTTGAAGGGCTTCTTTATTTACAGGGTATTGATTAGTTCTGGGGGGAGGTTTTGAGGGATCTATTTGAATCTTGATGAGTGACACCCTGTGGATTCGGCCAATAGCAGTTGGAGATTCTGCTCACAAAGACAATGACAGCTGGTCCAACGGGAACAAATAATCAGTGTCCTCAGGGTGGCTATAGTGCTATCAGAGCCAGAGCAAAGGACGGATGTCATTTAACTCACCTGCTTGGCTATTTTGATTACTGTCACATTCTAGAATCATCCTCCCCTTTGGGAGAAGAACCCCAGCATGCCACTCTTCTAAGAAATCTCGGCACAATAAATGAATAGGGGTGGAGGAAGTAAGGTAAAAGGGGCACGTTTCTCTCAAAGGGCCTTGACAAAAGGGAAGAGGTTCAGAGGCAGGAATCTGTGGAGGCTTGTTAGAGACCCCCACTTCTTGAACTTTGTAATACTTCCGGAGGGCTGAGGACCAAGAGTGTAGCTCTGGTGTCCCTGAGGGGAGAGAGAGATTCATTCCCAGCCTGCAGAGTCGTTTCTCTGAGCCAATTAAGACGGAATATTGGGAGGAGCCCCTGTAGTTCCCCATCACTGGGAATCAGGAGGACGTTGGGAAAGCTGGCTGGAGGGTTGAAGGTGCCTGAGTACTTAAATTCATAATGCTATTTCCCCCCCAATGTCCTGGCTCTCTGCAATAGTAGCAGAAACTCTTGGTTTTCTTTAGGGACCTTTATTTGCCGAGTTGAAAGTTGAAAATGTTAGCCATCTCTCTTTTAGGTGACTCATCTAGGGTGCCAAAGAGCTGGCTTGCCCAATTAATTAAAACTGGAGTGAACCCAGTTTCCTATTCCATTGTGGTTTCCTTTTAACTAAAAGAGATAGATCCTGGTTCAGTCATTTAATAAACAGAGTTAAGGGCTACCCAGGCTAATTCAATATTTAAAGGAAGACCAGAATTTTCTTTGAAGACAATTTGGAGGTAATAATATTAGCCCCAAACAGGTTCATCGGGCTTTTGTGTACAAGCCTAAATTCTGTTCCAGTCAACAGGCTTAGGAAAAGCTATTGCAATTGCTCAGTGGAGATTTCCAACAAGTGTTCTAGCATCTTGCTGAAAGTTAGGGGCCTGTATCTCTACATCCCTTTCCGGATGTTCCCATCAGGCTATTTTAATTCAGTGTTTGGCCTGCCCAATTAATCCACCAAGAGTCATGTGGATTAATTGATATAAATCTGAGAAACCGGGTTGTTTAAATAACTAAGTTAAATTCTTCAGCAAACCTATGGGAGTTACTTTAGGAAACTGTGGCTCAAAATTCATCCTTAATCCAGGGAACAGAAGGAATGTGGAGTTTATTTGGATCCTCAGAAGACTTTCTTTTTTTAAAAGATGTTATTTTATTTACTCATGAGAGACACAGAGAGAGGCAGAGACACAGGCAGAGGGAGAAGCAGGCTTCCTGTGGGGAGCCTGATGTGGGACTTGATTCCAGGACCCTGGGATCATGGCATGACCCAAAGGTAGATGCTCAACCACTGAACCACCCAGATGCCCCAGAAGATTTTATTTAAAAAAAAAAATTTTTTTTTAAGTAGGCTCCACACACAGCGTGGAGCCCAACACGGGGTTTGAACTCATGACCCTGAGATCAAGACCTGAGCTGAGACCAAGGATGTTTAACCAACTGAAACACCCAGGCACCCTAAAGACTAAACTTTAAAAAGGCAGGCTTTAATAGATACAGGAGAAGAGGGCATTGGGGAGAGGTTCAAAGAAAAAGGGAAATTGGGTGAAAAGATGAGACTGAAGGAGCAGAGGGTAGGGAGGGGACAGAGAAGGCGCAGAGGGAATAGAGGAAAACAGTGCCCGGGGTGGAGCTGAGCACAAGGCAGCTGTGCACCTGCAGACTTGACCAACTTTGGAGGGCAGGGGATGGAAGAGGCGTCAGAAGCCATTTTGACTTCTTTCATTGTTTGTCTCAGTCAAGTTAGAAATAGTATTTTGCAAAGAAGCCAACTTCAAATCCTGAAAATGTTTGGAAGCCTAAAGGTACCAATTAAAATAAACATCCCACACAATTTTTTAGTTTTTGGAGCCGTGGCTTTCTAATATAATTTTGAGTAAAATTCAAGGAGATCAGAAGTTCCCCATAATGGCCATTGAAATGCTAAATTACTGTTGATTTATTTGGTCCATTTAGTTAGTAATGTACTTGAGGAGGGACCACAGTTTTGACCCATAAAACCACGCAGGAACCCAGAAAGCAGGGAAGGAGACACTCTCAAAGCATTTTGATGACTGGTATCCTCTTTCTTAGAGATTTTTCTCTAAACTAAAAAAAAGAGAAATTCCTCAACAGTACAGTTTCAACAGGAACAGCCTGGTTCCAAAAGGAATCAGACCAAAGGCCAAATGAGACCTCTCAGAAAGGACAGGACCTGAGACAGATTCTGAATAAAGCCTGGAGAGCTCAAAACACAAAGAAAGTAGTTTATAAACCAGAAGAAAACTTACCTTCAGACTCCAGGGATGGCAGGACGCAGTGAGCTCAACTGGTTGTGTAGGTACAAGTCCCTGTTTGTTCACCAGCCTTAGAGTTGTTGGTTGGGGGGTGGGGAGGGGAATCTTCTCTGGATCCCACTTCTGATCACCAAGGGCTATTAATCTTAAAACTGTCTGTTCTTTTAACAACAAAATGGGTCTGTTCAGGAGTACCAGAGTTGCCATTTGGGACAAGCAAGCTACAGCCAAACCAGAGGCAAGTCCAGGGAACAAAGAAAGCTGCTCTTTCATAGAGGAAATAGGGAAGGTGTGAGAGCCCTTGAAAGGAAAGTCCATTGGAGCGCCTAGGACCTGAAAGGACCCTGACCTCTCATTGGCTGGGTTGTAAGTCTCTCACTGGCTGGGCTGTTGCCAGGGGAGGAGAAAAACTTCCTCCTGCCAGGGTAGTAAAGTAGCAGCTTAAGGAGTATCACTTTATAAGGCATCTCTCTTCCATTTGGGTCTGCAAGTGATGAGGAATTGTAGGGTGAGAGAGCTCCCCCTTCTGGCCTCCCGCCTTCATTTTATAGGAGATTCCCTTTCAGTAATTTTCACAATTCAAAGCTGATGTAAGCCTTTTTTCATAAAAAAAACAAGATTTTCAAAACTCAGCAGACTCCTAGCAGATTAGAATAATTCTACTTGTTCTCTTCTGCTCTAGAGGGATGGTGGTTTTTAAATAAAGTGTTTTCTAAGCATTTTCCCTACAAGTTGAACACAAGTAAGTTAGGGTGTGTTTAGCTTACACAATTTTCTCCTGCCTTGATGACCCCAGGCTGTCTGTGGCTGGTTGTATAGGGCATCTCTGAGTGTGGGGACAGGGCTTGGGAACTGCTGAACTTCTTTATAGAAGGACGTGTGTGAGACTTGCATATTTTGATGGAAGGACCCAAATTTCAGTAATGGTAGGTCTTGTCTCTCAGGCTGGTCAGTGGTTCCAGAGAAGAATCCTCCAGCTGCCCACCTGGAAGGTATCAGCCAGCACTCAGATCAGAGTGAGAAAGGGTCCCCGAGGTCTCAGGGCACAGGCTGGGAACTTACACTCCACTGTCCTGACTTCAGCATGCACCTTTCTGCTGGGTCCCCCATCTGCTGGGTCTGGTGACCTGGAACCTGAATCTGTCTCATCTGTCTCCACAGAGAGTGAAACTCCTGTCTCCCCCAAGGTGAGAGGAAGAAAGAAAGATGGGTTCTTACTGCCCCCCTGTGTCCTCTGTGCCCCCTCTGGCCTGACCTTCTGAGGAAGCCAATGCCCACTGCAGCCTCCTTGGCCCTGACAGGCCGGTTCCAATGATTCAGTCTATGAAGCAGCTGTTGACATCTCTTATCTTTGTCCTTGGGAGTGTGCATCGTTCATATTTCTTTATAAAACTTCTTAAATGCAGCATGGGGAAGGAAGAGAGATGTACAGATGCTCTCAATCCATTTGGTTAAGTGAAAGTTTTCATTTTCCTTTTGTGATATACAGAGATTGTGCCTATTAGGTGCCAGTCCCTTCCCAAATGCCTTCTCAACTACCCATTCATTTGTTCATCTGTTTTGTATTTTTTTATTCAAATTCAACTGATTAATCTATAATGTATTATTGGTTTCAGAGGTAGAGTTCAGTCATTCATCAGTCTTACATAACATCCAGTCCTCATTACATCACATGCCCTCCTTAATGCCTGTCACCCGGTTACCCCGTCCCCCCACCAACCACCCCTCCTGCAACCCTCCTATAGTTTGTTTCCTATAGTTAAGAGTCTCTCATGGTTTGTCTCCCTCTCTGTTTTCATCTTATTTTATTTTTCCTTACATTCCCCTATGTTCATCTGTTTTGTTTCTTATGTTCCACGTATGAGTGAGATAATATGATAATTGTCCTTCTCTGATGACTTATTTCTCTTATCTATTTGTTTTTTAAAAGATTTTATTTATTTATTCATGAGAGAGAGAGAGGCAGAGGGAGAAGCAGGCTCCATGCAGGGAGCCCGATGTGGGATTCGATGCTGGGACCCTAGGATCATGCCCTGAGCAGAAGGCAGATGCTCAACCACTGAGCCACCCAGGTGACCACCCTTATCTATTTATTTAACCAGATTGTGTTTGTTTTTTGGTACCCCACCCCAGCCTCAGAGCCGGGTGGAATATTCATGGAAACAGACCAGTTAGAGGTCAATGAGATAAAGCTTGTCACTAACAGATGCAGGACTCAAATCTGGGATTTTGAATCAGACCCAGAGCTCTTTCCACACAGGAAGCCAAGTTAAAGATTCCTGTACTGACTTCCAAAGCTCTGACCTGGGCAGGACACAAGGAATTTTATTTCCCCAGGGAGAAGATGAGTACTGCCCTCCGCAGGGCCGGGAACAGTGGGGAATGTGGGGGTCATTGGTAAGGAGACAGGAGGTGAATGGTTGCCTGTCATGGGTGTTCCACCAGTGTGATGTCACTGGAGAACCCCTCAGATGCCTTGTGATTCTCAATTCAGTGCAACCCACCAACCCAAATACGTGTAATGCCCTCAGGGCTAAGATTTCCCCCAGGAGTGATATGGATCAAAGGGATATGGATATAAACCTAACAGTTCCCCCCAACCAGTGCCCAAGCCCCCAAAATTTGACCCTCTTAATCCCCTAACTTGAAATTGGATCTTCACTGAGGCTGGAATAGAATTTCTAAATTTTTGAACAGATGTTTAACATCAGAATTCATGAATAAGAAATTCGAATCCAGGGACGCCTGGGTGGCTCAGTGGTTGAGTGCCTGCCTTCAGCCCAGAGCATGATCCTGGAGTCCCAGGATCGAGTCCCAACTCGGGCTCCTGGCATGGGACCTGCTTCTCCCTCTGCCTGTGTCTCTGCCTCTCTCTCTGTGTGTGTGTCTCTCATGAATAAATAAATAAAATATTTTTTAAAAATTGGAATCCCTGGGAATTCTTAAAAATTCCCCAAATCCTAGTTATTCTTAAAACACCTCCAACAGGGGTGCCTGGGTGATTTGGTCGGTTAAGCTCAGTCAGTTAAGCATCTGCCTTTGGCTCAGGTCATGTTCTTAGGGTCCCTGCTCAGTGGGGAGTCTGCTTTTCCTTCTCCCTCTTTCCCTCTCCCCTGCTCATGCTCGCTTGCTCTCTCAAATAAATAAATAAATAAAATCTTTAAAAAAGGGACACCTGGGTGGCTCAGGCTGAGTGTCTGCCTTCAGCTCAGCTTGTGATCCTGGAGTCCCTGGATGGAGTCCCACATCAGGCTTCCTGCAGGGAGCCTGCTTCTCGCTCTGCTTATGTCTCTGCCTCTCTCTGTGTCTCTCATGAATAAATAAATAAAACCTTTTTTTTAAAAAAGTCTTTTTTAAAAAGCCTCCAACATTCTTCATACTCTTTACTGACAAGTATATCTTAAAATTTTTGTTTAATGTATAAAAAATGCTAAGGTTAGGGACACCGGGGTGGCTCAGTGGTTAAGCGCCTGCCTTCAGCCCAGAATCCTGGAATCCTGGAATCCCTGGATGGAGTCCCACATCAGGCTCCCTGCATGGAGCCTACTTCTCCCTTTGTCTGTGTCTGTGTCTCTGCCTCTCTCTCTCTCTCTCTCTCTCTCTCTCTGTGTGTCTCTCATGAATAAATAAATAAAATCTTTTTTAAAAAATGCTAAGGTTAGTGGTACTCACAAAGCACCACTGGCTACGATAGAGATTCAAACACTGGAAAACATCAACGCACCTCGTCAGGTAGTATTTGGATATGCAACATTCAGATCTTTTAGCAAAGAGAATAACACTACAAAATCATGTGTGGAAATTTACCACACATTGATTTATTTTGCTTTCAAATATTTTTTCCCCCTTGGGACTCCACTCATAAGATTTCTAAAAGATATACTGAGTGTGTAAACCTATTAATATTTATTTTGTTTGCAATACTGCTCGGTACCAGAATAGGGCCACACACACACACACACACACACACACACACAATATTAAAAGAGCTGCAAGCAAGACCGATTATATGATGAGCACATCTCTCCCATGTGTTCCTGTTCCTGTCCTCCAAAATGTCAACCTTAACCTTCAAATTGGCATTATTAGTGCTTTCCGCTCCTGGTTTCACTTGACGTCAGTGGGATCCTTCAAACCCATCACATCTCTGTTGATTAAGCTTCAGTTCTCACAGGAGAATGACAGTATTTTTCCTGTTTTCCCAGTTGATTTTTCTCAGGATTCATGGTTTGGAAAACACAGGCTGATTTCCCAAGAAGTGCTCAGAAGAAATCCCTGCATAAAAAATGCCTGGCTGTGAGTTAGTTGGTCTTTGCCTGATTTCTAAAGGAACAATCTTGTTAATCAAAATAACATCACAAAGCAGAGCCCCCCCTTCCAAGGGAGGGGATGCAGGAGGGTTTGGCCTGTTTACCTAGTTGCTGCCTCTTCCTGGCAGTGCCCTGGCCTCCACAGACTTGGGGCCCCTCACACCCAATGCAGTCTTTCTCGTTCCCTCAGGGGCCACCACCTGGGAGCAGTCAGATCCCCCAGCCCCGTTCCACCCTTTCAATTCAGCATTCATTGAGCACCAACTATGTACCAAGAACTCTGCTAGGTGCAGGAGACACAGCTTCTGCCCTCGGGAAGTGTGGTGTCCTCCAGGGACCAGCTCAGGATGGGGTCTGGTGGAGCCAAGTGGGGAGGTGGCCATGACCCCAGCCTTGGCCGCCAGTTGCCCCAGCCTCTACCCCATTTCTCCAGCCAGAGCTTCAACCCTAATTCCAGGGAGAAAAGCTCCCAGGAGATCCTAAATCTGTTTTCCTTGGAGATACGATTACTGACCTTGGACTCTGGTCATAGCTGAGGGTACACCGTAACACCTGCACGTGACTTTGTGTCTCCAGGGCCCTCAATGGGAGGAAGGGAAAGGCATGTTCAAAGAATCCTCTTTATTTCCCATGTCTGTGGTCTCCAGCTGTCAAATCTGTGGAAAGCCTAGAAGGGCCGTATGGTTAGATGAAGGAAGGGGAAGGCCCCAGAGAGGCTGGGCACCCAGATCTGCTTGGCCTTCCACCTAGAAGTATAAGCTTCAGGCCACATAAAGCCTAGATCTGGGCCTGGGCCTAGGTTTGGGGCTCAGGGGTTATACCAGCCAGTCCTGGCCCTCAGAGCTCCCTGGGAGCCCTAGCCCACTCTACCCCCACTCAGAGTCTCCATCCTGGTCTTCATCCCTTAGGCCCTGGGAGCCATCAACAGCCTGAAGCCAAGGAACCCCTAGTTGCTCTGAGGAGTGGGGGTACATGAGCTGGTGAGATATGCATTTGCTGGATTCGAGCTCTGGGGGCTTTCCTCCCACAAAGCCCTCTGAGAAGGGTGGTTGGCCACCTTCCTGGTGTAGGGTGAGCTTCCTGGGCCTTGTAGCCTAGCCCGAGTGTCCCATAGTTATTGAAAACAGGACCAGCAGAGGTGGTCTACAGCTGATTGGAACTGCCAGATGTTCCTGGGAGTATGACACCCTCTCTTCCCAAACTCACATAATTCAGACGTCGTCCCTGCTCTGATAGATCTTCCTGCCTACCCTACATCAGTCCAAATGAGCGCCTACTGTTTGTAAATTAGCACCAAGTCAGCTTGTGCACAGCAGCTGGGCAGGGCCCCATGTTGCCTCTCAGCGAAACCGTGTGACTGTGGAAATATCTGCTGCTCTTCCTCCTCACCCAGACCATGGGCTCCCTCTTCCCTAAAGGGCCACGTTGCTTCCAGCCTCAGGGACATTTTCTCCTTCAGCCAGAATTCTGCACAGTCTGCAGAGAGAGCGGTAGGGTTCCCCAAGTCCGGACCAGTCGCGCCAACCCAAGCATGAAAGCACACTGACCCCGTGTGGCCACTTGTGGGGGTGCAACACCAAGGAGAACCCACGCGGAGAGTGGGCAGCAATGTGGTCCCCTGACCCTTTGACCTCAGCAGGGACCCCTTCACGCCCTCCCTGATCAGCCCAACTCTGGCACTAATCACAGCACAGGACCCCCAAGGAGGGATGTGGCCTCCTCAGGACCTACTAACCGCTCTCCTCTGATGACAGGTCCCTGTGAGGCACTCTCAACTTTGTGCTATTTGGGGCTGTGGCTCCATAGACCACCTGAGCTCAGCATGGGGGTAAGGAGGAGTGAGCCACAGAGGGGGTGTGATAAGCCCAAAGAATAGGGAGGATTTTGGCAGGGGGAAGGGGAGCAGAGTCCTCTATCTCACTCATGCTCAGGCCCCAAAGCACAGAGTACAAACATAGCGGCGAATGCTCACTTAGTGATGTGGAATCCACAGACACAGCACACCTGCCTCCTAGGTGAGGGGACTGGCCTGAGCAGAGGCAGGCAGGCAGGAATGGGGAACATGCATGGAGGGCTGACCAGTGAGCTGCCTCTCAGCGAAGGTTCCAGGTGGCAAAGGGCCTGGGTGCTGCAGTCTGAGCTAGGAGGACTCATGGGAATAGAACCTGGCGATTGTAGCATTTCTGATTCCATTTGCTTTCCTAATATAGCAAAAACAGGTTCTGTTTCTAGACATTCGTTCTTCATTGACACACTGCAGTCAAGGACCCATAAATAGAAAGTGCCATGCTTGGGACAGCCGAGAAAGGAGAGGCTCAGAAAAGCCAAATACCATGTCTCAAGTCAAAGCCACTCTGTAAGCAGCCACACTGGGGTTTGAACAACACAATAAAAATATAGCACAGGCAAGACTGTTGGGCTCCTGGGTCCACGCCCAGTCCCTCTCCACCCTGTAGCTTCTAAGGGAACAAAAGCCTAACTTGTGTCTGGGGTTTCTGCCTCCCCCACTCGATCCACTTTCTCCAGCCATAAAAAAAGAATGAAATCTGGCCATTTGCAATGACATGGATGGAGCTAGAGGTATTATGCTAAGCAAAATAAGTCAATCAGAGAAAGATAAATACCATATGATTTCACTCATGTGGAATTTCGGAAACAAAATAGGGGTTCCCAAGTGGCTCAAGTGGTTAAGCATCCAACTCGTGATTTCAGCTCAGGTCATGATCTCAGGGTCATAGGATCGAGCCCTGTGTCCAGCTCCACACTCAGTAGGGTGTCTGCTTCTCTCTCTCTCTCTCTGCCCCTCCCCATGCTCATGTGCTTTCTCTGTCTCTAATAAATATTTTTTTAAAAAGTGGGGAAAAAGAAAGAAATCAAGAAACAGACTCTTTAGAAAACAAACCAATGGTTACCATAGGTGAAGATGATGAGGGAGTGCACTTGTGATGAGCACCCAGTGATATATGGAAGTATTGGATCACTATATTGTACACCAGGAACTAATAGTAAACTGTATGCTAACTAACTAGAACTAAAATTCAAACTGAAAAAAAAAATCCACTCTCCCCATTGCAACAGAGTTGCTGTCTAAAAGGCACATCTGATCATACCACTTCCTGCTCAAAATGGTTGGCAGCTCTTCCCTGGTGTCAGGGTAAAGCTTGAGCATTTATCTTCACATCTCACGCTGCCCCTTACTCTGGCCACAGCATTCCACCCTTCTCTCCTGTGGCAAGGGCCCTCAGCAGCTCTATAGCCCAGCACCTCTCAGACCTGGATGTGCAAACATCTGGAGATTTTTTTAAGATCTCGTTTTTATTTATTCATAAGAGACACAAAGAGGCAGAGGGAGAAGCAGGCTCCCTACAGGGATCCTGATGTAGGACTCGATCCCAGGACCCCAGGATCATAATCGGAGTCAAAGGCAGACATGTAACCATTGAGCCACCCAGGTGCCCTCACCTGGAGATTTTTATTAAAATGCAGATTCTGATTCACTAGGCCTGAGGTGGGGCTAACAAGTTCTCAGGTTGTGCCAACTCTGCTGGTTGACAGACCATAGATGAGTGACAAGGTACTAAACAGGCCATATCCCCTTTACCTTTGACCTCTGCCTAAACTGTTCTTTTGGTCTCAAACCTTCCACTTTGCCCCATCTCCTCCCCCCATCACTTTGACCTGACTGCTAATCCTCTTCCTTCTCCTAGCCTCAGTTTTGATGCCACCACCTCCAGGAAGCTTTCCAGCCCCCTTTGAGTCTGGTTAAGGGCAATGCCTCATTCTTTCAAGCAACAAAGAGAAATCTGAAATAAGTGAAATTATATGATATCTTGGATTGGTTTTTAAAATACTCAGGGAAAAAAAGTAGGGGCAGGGAATGAAAAAAGAATAACAGAACATTGATAATTATTGAAACCAAGTGATGGATATGTCAAGATTCATTGTACCATTCTCTCAACATTTGTATATGTTTGGAAGTTTCCAAAAGAAAACGTTTTTTTTAAAAAAACAAAGCCTGGGGGAGGAGTGTCCGTCATGTGCCTGTGTCTCCCTAGCCCTTGGCTGTCCTCATCCCCAGTCCAACGCTTATCCTACTGCACTGTGAGCTGCATACTTTTGCTCGAGGGCTGAGATTGGGCTGTGTTTTGTTTGCTTTTGTGCACTGGCCTCTAGCACACTAACTGGCACAAAGTAAATTTGCAACACATTTTGTCGAATCAATGAAAATCCTGCCAGTTTGTGATAGTTGGCAGAAAAGAAGCAAATCCTTAAAAATATATGTGTGTTGAAATAAAACAATGCATGTTGTTCTGCCTAATGTAGAGCCATGTTGCATCTGCTCCTGGAATCCTCTGTGAAGGCCAAAAAAGATTTAACAGCACTTGAGAGAATCAATTTGAAGTGGAGAAGAGAGCACATGCAGACATGTCCCTGTTGTCTTGTTCTTAACAGAAGCTTGTGTTTGGCCAAATAGAAGACGCAGAAGTGGGGTGGGGGAGAGGGAAGGGGTGTTTTGTGCAGGGGAACCTAAAAAGAAAGAAAAAGGAATGAGGCAATGGGCAGAATAGGGAGATTTCTGGGCCCCATTCCAGTTGAACTAAAGGACTAACTTAGAGCCGGAGGTTGAAGACCTGTCGAGATGCCTGGGTGGCTCAGTGGTTGAGCATCTGCCTTCAGCTCAGGTCGTGATCCCAGGGCCCTTGGATCGAGTCCTGCATCAGGCTCCTCGAAAGGAGCCTACTTCTCCCTCTGCCTATGTCTCTGCCTCTCTCTCTGTGTTTCTCATGAATAAATAAATAAAATCTTTTATAAATAAATACAGACAGATGGACAGACTTGTCTTTGTAGAACCCTGAGTATCGACACAGCTAATGAGCCCGAACTCCATTTCCTACACCCACCTGCTCAGACCCAATGCTGCTGTAATACTTGGTGATCTCACGGGGACCCCCCCGCAAGCAGCAGGGGACAGGAGAAGAGCATCACCTCAGTTTTCTGGCTTGAACAACGGGGTGAGTGGGGATGCCATTCCAAAGCACAAGAAACACAGTGGGAAGAGCAAGCTCAAATAAAACATGGCAAGTTCACGCATGGAGACTTATTGTTCACTAGATGGTCCCCCTTTACCGTGGGTGATGACAAACCTAGAAGGAGCTTACTCAGGTCCATGACAGGGAGCAATATTCCATGACTCATCACCTTCAGAGGCAGGATCAGAGACCAGAGCCACACACAGATACACAGAAGGGTGGGTCCAAGAGTCAAGAGAGACAGAACTTAGGGAAATTAGGATGCATTGTGGCAAGCTTAAAACTTCTGAAGTGGACAGCAAGAAAGGCACTAGAGAAGAAGACACCCAGATGGTAAACAGACATGCAAGAAGATGCTCAACATCACTCATCATCAAGGAAATGCAAATCAAAACCACAATCAGATATCACAGCACATCTACAGAATGGCTAGGATCAAAAAGGTAAGAAATAGGGGCACCTGGGGGGGCTCAGTTGGTGAAGTGTCTGCCTTCGGCTCAGGTCATGATCTCAGGGTCCGGGATCAAGCCCTGCATTTGGCTCCCTGCTCAGTGGGAAGTCTGCTTTTCCCTCTGCCTCTGCCCCTACTTGTTCTCTCTCTCTCAATAAATAAATAAAATCTTTCTTTAAAAAAGAGAAAAAAATAACAAGTGTTGATGAAGATGTGGAGAAAAAGCAATGCTCAGGCATTGTTGGTGGGATTATAAATTGGTATAGTCATGTGGGAAAGAGTATGCAAGTTCCTTAAAATATTAAAAATAGAAATACCATATGATCCATTCATTCTACTACTGGATATTTACCTCCCAAAAAAGAAAAAATGTTAATTTAAAAAGGTACATATACCCCTATGTTTATTGCAGCATTATTTACAAAAGCTGACATATGGAAACAGTCTAAATGTCCGCTGAACAACGAATGGATTAAGTTGTGTACACACACACACACACACACACACACACTCACACTGAAATGTTACTCAGCCATAAAAAAGAGATCTTTCTTTTCTATTTGTGACAACATGGATGTAACTAGAAGGTATTAAGTTAAGTGAAATAAGTCAGAGAAAGGCAAATACCACATGATTTCACTTATGTGTAGAATCTAAAAAACAAAACAAATGAATAAACAAATAAACAAAAAGCAAAAACAGACCCATAAACACAGAGACAAACTGATAGCTGCCAGAGCGGGGGAGAGCTGAGGGTTGGGCAAAATGGGTGAAGAGGTGCAGGAGATACAGGCTTCTAGTTATGGAATAAGTAAGTCACAGGGATGAAAGGTACAGTAAAGGGAATATAGTCCATAATCCTGTAACAGTGTCATATGGTGACAGATGGCAGCTACACTTGTGGGGAGCACAGCATAATGTAGAGACCTGTCAAATCACTACTTTGTACACCTGAAACCAATGTAACATTCTGTGTCAACTATAATTCATTTTCAAAATGTATGTATTAGGTAAGTCATACACAAAGAAAGTGAAGTCCTTTGACAGCACATCTTTGTCCAGGAATGGCAAACCTTACACACTTGATTTCATGTTCAGAAGCTGACTGGCTTCCACTAAACCATGCATTTTTTGAGGACAGTCCCAACATCTTACCCACGTCTGTACAACAAGCCCCAGCACAACATCTACTTCAGAGCAGGTGCTGAGTCAATGTATGAAACATTAGTGAATGACATGAACGCACTTGCAATGGTATTGACTTGAGCTCCACCTCCAGGCTAGAATGACTGGAGGCTTTACCTTGCAGACCTCACCTGCTTGGCTGAGGCCTATCAGATATGGGCCTGGTACCTGCCTCACCAGCTACTTCTTTCTCTCTTTGTGCTCCCTCTTGGGGTCTCTGGTCCTCATTTGCTCTCATTCTTCTCTGGACTTCTCTGCTGCTTGCTCCGCTAGCTCCCAGCCATAATTCCTCACTCCACATCCAGGTCTATGGACTTCAAATTTAGGAGTAGTGAGATTGGTGCCCTTTGAACCATGTTCATTCATTAAACAAATATCTATTGAGCCCCTCAAAATGTACGAAGCACTGTTCTGTCAAGCATTGAGAATATAGTAGTAAACAAAACAGATAAGTTCCTGACCTCATACAGTTCATATTCCGATGGGGAAACGCTGTATTATTGCTAAACAAATGAACATGCCCAAAACTTTCTGAAACCTCTGGGTGCATCTTTAAAGGCAATCATTTACTCCCTCACCAACAGTGTTAAATGGGTAAAGCCTGATCCATGTGAACTGCCATGACAAAAACCACCACAACCATGACCGACATTTGGCAGAGCTGGGATTTGAACCCAAGCAGTCTGGAGGTGGCACTCATGGATTTGCCTTTCTGCTACACTTCCCAGGGACAGGAAAGGAAAATTATCTCATTAAGAGACAATGTGCAATGTTGAAATGGTGAAAGAAAGACCTTGGGATCAGGGGTAAGTGAGAAGGCATGATTTCCCTCCATCCTAAACCACTGGTGCACATGCGTGTGGGTATGGGTGTGGTATGGGGTGTACAGAAGCACAGATGCACACACATGAATGCACACATGTTCCTTGAGCCTTAAGCCCAGAACTCATGGCCCAGAACTCATGGCCAACCCCATCTCCTTCTCCATGGCTTTGGCTAATCCTTCCTAAAGCTGGGAAGAGAGTAGGGCACTCAGGTGACTGGCTGGTGAACATGTCATTGAAACTAGTCTGCTCAGTGACATTTGTAGGGCTAATGTTAGTTACTTGAAGCAACTATCATATTCCTTCTATAATAATTTAAGATGGTATTTTTACTAATGAAAACCAACACGGAGTATTTACTATGCTGGGCCTCCTTTAAATATGAATTATGTATCATCTTTAGAAAAGGCCAACCTGGCTTTAAAAGGTTCAAGAGAGCCTGCTAAGTCCTTACTCCAACCTTGTTTAGCTATATTACTTATGCTAAATTTATAAATTAAATTACAATTTCAAGGCCATTGCCCATTGGTAGGTGGAATTGCTAGATGATATTTAATACAGGTGAGGTTGGCCATCCCACAACTTTTGCATGGCAGAGAGAAGAGAACCAAGAAGATTAGTACCAGGGGAGTAGCTTCTGAAATAGCTCCAGCTACCTACCTTTCCCTGAACCCTATCCCCACCTTCAGGAATCCTATGTAGATGGAACTGGGTTGGTGTTCTGACACACTGTCCCATTAGTTGTCACAAATGAAATGTTTAAAAACCATGAGTCCCACCAGAATGGCTAAAGATTGAAAGTTGACCATAGTAAGAGGAGCAATAGGAACTCTCATGAACCGCTGCTGATCAGAGCGTAAATTAGGACAGCCACTTTGACAACTCTTTGGCAAAATAGTGAACACATGGGCAGCCCCGGTGGTGCAGCGGTTTAGCGCCACCTGCAGCCCAGGGTGTGATCCTGGAGACCCAGGATCAAGTCCCATGCCAGGCTCCTTGCATGGAGCCTGCTTCTCCCTCTGCCTGTGTCTCTGCCTCTCTCTCTCTCTCTCTCTCTTTCTCTCTCTCTCTCTCTGTCGCTCATGAATAAATAAATAAAATCTTTAAAAAAAAGAGTGAACACATGTACATTTTATGAGCCAGCAACTCTATACCTAAGTATAGATTCATATGAAGTTCATGATTATGTGCATCGAAAGACATATACAAGAAGGTTCATAGCAGCACTTTTTGTAAGAATCCAACTGGAAATAACCCAAATATCCTACTACAGAAGGATAACAACTCTGTGGTGTAGTCACTCGATGGAGTGCTCTATAGCAAGAAGAGTAACTGGTCTACAACCACATGCAATTATGTGGATGGCTTAGTCAATATAATGTTGAGCGAAAAGGTTAGAGAGAAGAGAAATACAACTGCATGATTCCATTTATATATCCCTGCATATAAAGTTCAAAAACAGGCAAAATTCATCTATGCTGTTAAAAGCCAGGATAGTGGTTACCTTTGAGAAAGACCAAATATAGATTGGGAGAGGGCAGATAGGGATTCCTGGGATCCTGGAAATGTTCTATTTCTTGACCCAAGTGGTTGTTACCGGGGGGTGTTCACTTTGTGCTAATTTATTTATCTATAAGCTTAGAATTTTTAAACTTTTCTGTAAACATACTTCATTTCAATAAAAGCTTTAATGGGTAGTCTATATTCCTAAAAAGACAGATGATGTACATATAACTTACATAGTCAGATAGGATCACAGGCCCAGGGGTATAAGCAAGTGAAGTCTTCTGGCTGTCCCATAAGTCCCCTTGGAGAGACTGCTGGAGGACCCAGATGTTACAACTCCCTCAGAGGTGTCTCACTGCATTAAAGAAGCAGTTATGTCGCTGGGCAGAAACCTGTCTCATTCTGCCCATCAAAAAGTCTTTACTCAATAAAGAGCCTGGCCAGTTGTGAAAAGCAGTCAGCCCTGTGATCCAGGAGGAAAGGCCAGTCCCTCCCCAAATCCCAATCTCCTAATATTTACCAAATACTGGGAGGACCTTTGAGGTGGGAAGGCCAACTCTACAGAACCTTCCAGGCCATGCAAGTTTTCAGAGAGGACAGCTCCTCTCTCTCTTCTTCCCATTCACACCCAAAAAAAGCATCATTTGCCCCTGGTCCAATGTCAGTTTTCTCTCTGAGGTGATCACTAGCTAAGTTTAGATACTTGATACAGCTTCCATTCTCCTGCAAAGAAGTGACAACACAGATAACTTAATTTTTAAAATAGACAAAAGATTTAAACAGGCACCTCACAAAGGAGGATATCCAAATGGCCAATAAACATATTAAGATGTTCAGTATCTTTAGTCATCAGGGTAATTAGAATTAAAACCACAATGAGATCCTGCTATCCTTTTTCCAGAATGTCTAAAATGAAGACCTGACGGTGCCAAATGTTGGGATGCAGACCACTCTTCCACATTCCTGCTGAGACTGCAAATAGGTGCAGCCTTTGGAATACAGTTTGGCACTTTCTGCTGATACTAGACTTACACAGTCATTCTACTCTTGGGTATATACCCAATGGAAATGAGCGGTATCCACCAGAAACACAGAAACATATAGATAAGAATATTCAGAGAAGCTTTATTTCTACCAGCCAAAAACTGGATCCAACCCAAGTATCTATCATAGGAGAGTGAATAAATTATTTGAGGCATATTCCTATAATGTAACATTATTCAGCAATACAAAAAAGCCTGAGATGCTGCACTACACATGAACCCGGCAAATTTCACATTATGTTCAGTGAAGTGAAGGCAGACACAAGATTATACCGTATGATTCCAAGTAAATGCAGTTCTCAAACAAGCAGCACTAATCTATGGGGATAGAAGTCAGGATAGCAATTCCTTTGTGGGACTAGGGGGTATTTACAGGGAGGAGGTGCTAGAAATGTTCCACATCTTCACCTGAGTGGTAGTTGCATGGATGTAACTATATATCTAGTTTTACAGAGAAGGTGGCACATAAGCTATACTTCAATGAAAATATGAAAGAAAGAAAAAACAAAGGAAGAAAGGAAGGTAAGTAGAAAGGAAGGGATGATTGAAAGAAAGATCATCTGAACTCGGCCCTCTCAATTGCAAAATGGTACAGCCACTTTGGAATATAGGCAAATTCTTTTTTTAAAAAAATATTTTATTTATTTTATTTGAGAGAGAGAGAGAGAGATCGAGAGAGCACAAGCAGGGGGAGGAGCAGAAGGAGAAGCAGACTCCCCACTGAGCAGGGAGCCCTACGTGGGGCTCAACCCCAGGCCCCTGGGATCATGACCTGAGCCAAAGGCAGATGCTTTTAACCATCTAAGCCACCCAGGTGACCCCACAGGCAAATTCTTAAGAAGTTAAACTTTCACCTCTCATGTGACCCAACAACTCACTTTTGGTATCTATCCTAGAGAAATGTGAATTTATGTCACATTATACCCTACATGTGAATGTTTATAGCAGCATTATCCACAACGGCCAAAAACTGGAGACAATGAAGTATCTTTCAGTGACGAGTGAGCGAACCATTCCATCCATACAATGAAATGCTTCAGCAACACAGAGGAATGGGTTCCTGATGCTTGCAGCAACGTGGGTGAATCTCCAATGCTTTATGCTGAGTGAAAGAAAATCCAGCCTCAAAGGCTGCATACTACATGATTCCATTCACAGGACATTCTGGAAAAGACAAAAATGTAGGAACAGAGAACAGGTTAGTAGTTGCCAGAATTCAGGGCTAAGGGAGAGGTCTGAATACAAAAGGGGCAGCATGAGAGAAATCTTTGGTGTGTGGGAAGTGATCTGTATCCTGCTGGAGGTAGTGGGTACAAGAATCTGTGTGTGTCTAAAAAATGCATAGACTCTACACCAAAAAAAAAAAAGTGACTGACTCTATGCAAATTCAAAATGTTCATAAAAGCCCAAACAATAGACAGGGAAAGCCCACAGCAAAGCCCTGCCCTCTCCTCATGGACCCTGGCCTTCACTCCAAGCTCAGAGAAGGGGGCAGAGGCCTTCCAGGACTGGGCCGGTGCCTGACTCCGAGCAGCCTGTCACGAGCTTACTTTCTCCTCCCACTCTTACTGCGATTCAGGAATGATCACTGTCCTCTGAAATGCCATCAACCTCCCGCCCGTCCCGGTGCCTTGGCTTTTAATTCTTAGTCCTCACCACTCAGGCACAGCTAAGCTGCCTCCATGGCTCCCTAAGGGAGAATTTATCCTCTGAGATCATGGAGAATGCAGAGTCCTCTTGGAGGCACGGGGGAAAACTAGATGCATCTTACTCACAGTGCAGGCCTCCTCCCAGCTGCTGGGCCCAGGACATGAGCTGTTACTGATGCACACGGAGAGGTCCGCAGGGCAGGGACTGCAGGCTCAGTTAGCCTTGGCCTACGCCCTCAAGCGCATTCCCTCCTGGAAAACCCCAGGCCAGGCCTCCCCTGACCACCATGCCCTCCTTCCATCTCCCAGGGACATTTCCTTGATTCAGCAAAGAGTTGCCGCTTCCTGGGCATTAGGACAGTGAACAGGATGGATTAGGACCCCACCCCGGAGGAGCTCGCGTTCCCCTGGGCGATGCTGCTGCTAACTATGGACACATGCACTGGAGTTTCAGAGGAACTCAGGGGCGGGGCTGGAGGGCGCCAGGATGGTAGTGGAGGCCTTGCCGGGAGATGCCTTGGAAGCCCCTGCTCCCTGGGTGCTCCTGAGCACTTTGCATTCTTTATGGCCTCTCCTTGGGAGGGCTGCCAGTCTTAGCAAATCGAATTATTGCCTGGGACATACTTATACCAAAGGCCCGTGATTTGTTAATCTGAAATTCAGATTTAAGCGGCTGCCCTGTATTTTATCAGGCTACCCAATGTCTAGGGGTTTATACCCTCAGGATCCAGCACTGGGGCTAGGGATTTATACCCTCAGGATCCAGCACTGGGTTATTGAGTACTCAATAAACAATGAAAGAATGATCCAGTAAATGGATTCATGAGCAGCACTCATTACCCTTTGTTGCACTTTTTATTTGCATAGTAACTCCCCGGGACAAGGTAATGTCCTCCCCTGGGCCTGGCTACAGGCAGCCTAAGGGGTGGCTTAGGGGGGTTGTAACTACCTCCCACAATCTCCACCAAAGCCTCCTCTACTTCCCCACAGAATAATAAGACAAACATTTTTAAATGCGATGACAGAGGTAAT
This sequence comes from Nyctereutes procyonoides, assembly GCF_905146905.1. Classification (NCBI taxonomy): domain Eukaryota; kingdom Metazoa; phylum Chordata; class Mammalia; order Carnivora; family Canidae; genus Nyctereutes; species Nyctereutes procyonoides. Next base: position 6,379,538 of record NW_026575037.1, read on the forward strand.
ATGGAAAACTAACATTTTTTTCAATCTTAGGCCCATGAAAGCATCTCTGGAAATCTTTGCTATATTTATTAGTGTGTAGTGTGTGATGTAAGAAGACACTGTTCCATGCAGTCCCCTGGCTACCTGCTTCCAACCAAAGCTCAATCTCAACAGCGGAGGGGCTCAGGGGAGCCCCGTTGGTTGGCACAAATAGCTTGCGGGTAGGTGTTTGTCATATGAATGGGCAGCAGGAACAGACCTTCTTGTGATTCTGGGTGTGTAGGTCTGTCTCCCCACCCAACTGGTGGCCTTCATCATTGCCAGGCCCAGCATGTGGCAGCGGCTCAGGAAATGTGGGTTGGAAGGCTGGCTATCAAGAGCAATACCTGAGAGCTGACACTAAAGCTTCCACCTCAGTGTGCTTCCACAGGGGAAAGTTTCTTCAGAAGCAAACTCCATATTGCCCTCTGGAGGTCAGCAATCAAGGCCCAGCCTGAGCCCCGGATACAAGCAGCAGAGCAAAGGTGTGGTCTAACTGTCCAGCAGGTTCTATGAATAAGCCCAGTCTTCACTCACACTTCATGAAAGGAGCACTGTCCCAGAGCAGCCTCAGCCCCTGTTGGTTTCAACTCAGAAGGAGAGTGTTGTTGCTGGAGCCTCTTTTGAGTTTTAAAAAGGACAAGGAAAGGCACTGTATAAAGTGTTTTTACTTCTGACTTTTTTCTTCACTACTCCAAACTGTTGGATGTTGAAAATGCAAGCATATACTTGTGAATTGCTAGTCTGTGTTTGTGTATGGAGGAGGGTAGAGACTTGAAGGGACAAAATTATTTTTGTTTTCCTTGTAAGTCTCTCCATAACTCAGCCTTCCAACTGAGCTTTCTGCATTTATTTCTGTGTAATTATGTCATTATTTGGTGCGTTTTATAACTGGAGATGTTGAAAGCTGCTTGCTCTCCCCCCACATTATGTGCTCAAGTCAGAAGGGCCAAGATGGCGGCCCAGAGCCCACCCCCACCCCCCCCCCCACCCCCCCGTGGAAGACCATCCCAGATAGACACCCTGATTTAGCTGGGAGAATGAGCACGGAAACAATGCATGTGATAGTGTCAAAGACTAACTCTAGACATTGAATTAATTATCAACACACTGTTTACTTGTGTATGAGGGAAGCCAGTAATTGATTTATTTCATATATTGAAGGCAAAATTACAAGTTAAATGAGAAATAGAGGAGAAAGGGGAGAAGGAAAAACCAAAAGCAAGTTGAACATGATGAACTTTGCCTTTTCTTGGGTAAGGCAGCTAACTATGAAGGTGCTCAGGATGTTCTGTCTTTGGTAGCTGGATGGGCCATTAGAGAAAATTCTAGTTGTTTATGGATTCTGTAGAGCTCCGGGGAGTGTAACTGTGCCATGTACGTGACAAGCTGCTTCTGTCTTGTCTGTCAGAGTCCTGGGTGAGCACCTCCATCTCTGTTATGCTCCACGACCCTCATAAAAATTTCTCGGTGACAAATGCCAACAGCCTAAATATCCAAAAAAGGGAAACCTGCTAAATAAATTACAGAATATCCTCAGCAGGGAATGCCAAAGACGTTTTAAAATATTGTGGTAGGGATCCCTGGGTGGCGCAGCGGTTTGGCGCCTGCCTTTGGCCCAGGGCGCGATCCTGGAGACCCGGGATCGAATCCCACGTCGGGCTCCCGGTGCATGGAGCCTGCTTCTCCCTCTGCCTATGTCTCTGCCTCTCTCTCTCTCTGTGTGTGACTATCATAAATAAATAAAAAGTTAAAAAAATATCGTGGTAATTTAAGGAAATACTGTAGTAAAAGAATATGTAATAATGTGGGAAACTGTTTGTGATATACTGATAAGTTAAAAATTAAAAATAGACTTCAAAAGAATATATACAAGGAGTTTTGGGTAAAGATGGTACAATAAACAGACGTGTATGCTCCTTTGGTCCCTCCCCAAACTCTACTAAAACAACAATAAAATGATTTTTTCCTAGCTATAATAAGCTCTCTGTTAGAACCATAGCAGAGATATTAATAAACATAGATTCTGTACAAAGGATAAAAAGAAAATGAAAATTTGCTTTAAAGCAAGACCAAAGAAACATAAACGTGGGCCTAAAAGGACAGCCTCAAAGGGTATCTTAAAAAATATACACCTGTGGGGTGCCTGTGTGGCTCACTTGGCTCGGCATCTGCCTTCAACTCTGATCATGATCTCAGGGTCCTGGGATCGAGCCCTGGGTCAAGCTCCCTGCTCAGCGGGGAGCCTCCTTCTCTCTCTCCCTCCACTATTCCCCCTGCTTGTGCTCTTTGGCTCTCTCTATCAAATAAATAAATAAATAAAATCTTAAAAAAATACACTTGCAAAGACAGTGAGGAAGAAATAGACAAAAATGACAAAATCTGGAAGCATGTGGATGAGTGATCCACATTGCAGGGTCCAGGGAGATGCCCAACATGATGTTGACGGGCAGACCAGGTAAAAGGGCAAAAAAGTGGTGTGGGAATGAGTCCAAGGAAAGATTTCTTAAGGTGAAGCTTAGAATAATTAATATGTGTGGTTTACAAGGAGGAGATATAGTTTACTGGCTGATATATTTGGATTGAAATAATAATAGTAGAGAAAACTAAGAAAAATGAAAAACTATATATCATGTTTTTAAAGATTTTATTTACTTATTCATGAGAGACACACAGAGAGAGAGGCAGAGACACAGGCAGAGGGAGGAGCAGGCTCCTTGCCAAGAGCCTGATGTGGGACTCCATCCAGATCCTGGATCCCAGGATCACACCCTGAGCCTAAGGCAGACGCTCAACCGCTGAGCCACCCAGGCGTCCCAAAACTATGTATCATTAACTCAAAAAAACAAAACCAAACCAAAAGCAAAACCAGTAGCACAAGCAGAAGAGGGCTCTATCCATCAGAATCCAATCAGAGAGTAGAAACTAGACAGTAATTTGAACAGAGAAAGCTTAATACAAAGATTTATTAACTGTAACAGTGGGTTGGAGTAAGGAGGGGTTGGCTCATAAAAAAGTAAACAGAACTCTACAGAATACAAGAGAAGCAGCTATAAGGGGCAGCCACCACCCTATCTAGCTGAGTTAGAGCACCAGGGCAGCCTCTCCTGTCCCAAGGCTGTGATCCAGACCCCGCTGCAGTGGGCATAGTTGGGGTTCACAGAGTAGCAGCAGACAAGTCATGGAGGTGCTGCAATGGAGGACTTGCTAGAAATTGCTAAACTTGCTCAAAACCCACCCTCTGGGCTGTTAGCAAAAGCCACGTATGTGGCCATCAGGAGGGGGAGGGGTACTGGGTGAAGCAGCTGGCCCCTGGGCTCTTCAGTAGTCTGTCCACCTGAGTGGATCACACCAGAACCCGGGAAGAGATCTCCCCAGCTTGAAGTGCCTCGCCAGCGCCCTCTACTGACAAAGTTCAACATGATGCCATCAGCCAAAGAAAAATACATACAAGGTCTGATCTGCTTTTCTCAGAGTGGGCAACGAAGGGTGGCTTGGAGCTGAGAGGCCATAAATGGATAACGGGCACAAAAATCTTCTTGAGATTGTTGTGAGAATAAAATGAGATATGTGTGGCCCTTAGCACAGGGCTTGGCAAACAAAATGACTTCTCAGTTAACGATAGTCTATACTGGGTGATTCACTGGCTGTTAGCAAAGAAGCCATTCAGTATATTTTTGGGCAGCCAAATGGGTTGTCAAAGAAATAACTTCAGTTGTTTTTGGATCATCCAGAAAACCTCAGAAGTTCAACTGAGAGGTATATATGGCAGTTAATACCACTAGTGTATTGAGGTATGGATTGGAGTGGGAGAGCCCCAGATGAGAACACCCACTAGCAGAGTAAGCAACAGTCTAGGAAAGAAATGAGGAAGGCCTGGACAAGCGGTGGCAGAGGTAATGACAAGGAGGGAACATACATGCCACTCCCAAAGGAGACACAAATGCTCTGCCCCAGTGGGGGTGGGTGACCCACACGTCAGAAGACGGTTGGCTTGCCCTTGTAGAGTGCCTTAGCAGAAAATTCTGAGCTGCACGTAACAGAAACTCTGACTAGCCATTGCCTAAACACTCAAGTTGGAAGTAGACAGTTTTAGGTTCGGTTAATTCAGTGGCTCAGAAAGCATTCAGGTGGCAAGAATGTGGAGCTATTGCCACTCATACACTGCTGATATGGGTATATATTGGTTCCACCTTTTCGAAAACTGGCACTTTCTACTAATGTTGAACATAAGCAGATCCAATGACCTAGCACCTCCAGTTCTCAGTAAACCCAAGCATTCTTCATGGAAGAAAGAATGCTCACGGCAACACCATTTGTAACAGACAAAATCTGGAAACAACTCACATCCCCATCAAGAGTAAAAATAGAGAAATAAATTGTAACATTCTCCCAATGGAATCTTCTTAGCAATAAGGATAAATCATCTATAACTCTACAACATGGATGGCAGTGAGGTGTTGGCTCCTTTCTCCCTGGGTTCATAGTCCTACTGTGTTAAATATCTTGTCCTCCCCTGTTCTGAGCCACCTGTCTGTGCCATGAACATCCATCTTCTAGGATAGGGTCACAAGCTGCAGGCCTGAACACCAGATTTCCTCTATCCATGTGATTTATTTGGCCTGCCCTGTATTTAAGATTTATATATTCTTAAATGTAAATGCCTATGAAAGAGGGACCAGATTCTCCTTGTCATGTTCCCTCAACACTTCTGGTTGTCTCACACCTCAGCCCACTCCCCTCATTTCCCTTCCTGCATGGCAACCACGGGCTTCTGAATGTTTAAGCTCCACTGGAAGGAGAGATGCAGGGGGTCTGGTCCACCAAGGTGCAGCATCTTGACCACTCAAGTCATTGGCTTCCCAGTCACATCTTTCTCACCCTCACGCACTACACAGCAGGGGTTTGGAGAGAAATGACTGGTTTCCTATGGAATACCTTCTGAAACACCAATCTTACCTCCTACTCAAAAATAAAAACTAACTTCCTGAATATTAGGCCGAATCATATGAAATTGCCAATATTCAACTGGGTTTGTCCTACAAAGATGACCATTTCACATGGCTCAACATGATGCTGGCTTAGTCCTGGGAGAACAGCCGTCCTCAGCCTGGGTTGGAAATGAGAATAAGCTAGGAGCTTTGTCAAAAATATCCTTGGCTGGCCATCCCCCTAAGACAATTAAACTCAAATCTTCGAGGAGGGGGGCCGGCGTAGGGGTATCTTAGAAGTTCCTGGGCAGCCAGATTGAAGACGGCAGCTTTAGCAGATCCGAAGATCAGTCATGAGAGAGGCTCAAAGAGCCCTCAGCTTAACTCCTTTCACATTCCTTGTGGGTGAGGAGGGTTGAATTTGAGGAACCCAGAACTTCCAGGTGGCTGTAATTCCCTCCTACAGTAATTAATGCAATTACCTCATGCATTAAATTGAGCTAATAAAAATTAAAGAGTTTCCACCACAGCGAAAAGAAAAAGATGTGTATTAAATACACATGTGCATGTGGTGCCTTCCAAAGCATATTATGAAATGATCACCTTGTTGAAATTAGCAATCTGGAATTTGCAATCTTGTCTCTGCCAAACCTACTGAAGATCCCACTGGCATTAGAAGAAGGCACAACAAAGTGGAAAATGTTCCAAGACGTGGCCCTGGACATTCACTCAGGAGCACATACCACAGCAAAGTGTACATCTTGGAGTGCTTAACTATATGACTACGGCCAGACATGGCAGTGAAGTGAAACGGCTCTCATCAAGAGCGAGGATCCCTTTGCATTCTTAGTTGTTCTAGTTGTTTCACTGTTCCCTCAAGGTATTTTTCTTCTTGGCTTTTATAAGCAAATACAAAAAAAAAAAAAACAGTAAACGAACAGAGAAATATATTTTCAGAATAAAAGAAAATAGCCAAAATTACTTTTTGGAGTAGATGAAAATGTCCTAGGCTGTGGCGATAATTGCCCAACTCTGTAAATATACTAAAAACCACTGGATTGTCCAATTTAAACAGGTGAGTTTTATGGCACATAAGCTATATCTCAATAAAGCTGCTTTTAAAAAAAATACTAGGATGGAAAGAAATAACTGAATGATTTGCACCACTTTCAGATGTACGTATCCCGAACAATCCTTTAGCAGAGTGGCTGGGGGCATGGGGGGAGTTGCCTTATAATGCTGACCCTGGAGCATGAGAGGTTTGCTCAGATGGCATTGACTGGTTAAGTGGGCAGCCCCACTGCTCTGAGCAAGGGCTGGACTAGGAGTGGCTCTGCAGAGCAGGTGGCAAAGTGAGAGAAAGGAGTTTGCCCAGCTGGGAAAGAAATGCTGACCCAGCAGTCCACAGAGAGCCCTGTGCAAAGAACAATCCTGCCCTGAGGCAGCAGAGGCAGAGCACAGGCTCCTGCTCCTGTTCCTGCTCCTGGGAGGGACACCCGTGCTCTTTCATTCTAATCCTCCAGTCTCCCTCTCCTGGCTCCTTGGAATGGCCAGAACTTTTCTCCAGCTCCCTTCAACTTTCTTGATGTAGTATTAACTTCATTCGTTTCTGCAGGATCTGTCATTGTGGGTCCATTCTCTTAAAAGGAGCGTGCGTGTTCGTATTCTATTGGTGCTGGTGTCTACAGGCACCTTCAGACAATACTCCCCTCATACCTTGGGATTATTGAACTGTCATTTGAGTCCTGGGGCTTGACAAATTGGCAGAGACCTGGAAATTCTGAAGCAGGTTAAGGAAAACACAATGATAAAGAGGCCAAGAAAGAAATCTCTGGTGCTTCTCACTTCCCATGTCTACAGGACCTGTTCTAAAACTTCTTTTTCAGGTGTTGAGTGCTCACCATGGGCCACATACACTGTCAGTGCTAAGGAAGATACATATGTGAATTAAACACTGCCCTAAAGGGTTTACAATCCAGGGGAAGGGGTCAGACATATCCCCAAAGATATCAATCCAAACCATACTGCAAAAGAGGCAGAAAGTACTGAGTCTTAGAAGACCAGGAGTCCATGGACAGTGGCAAAGGTCAGGAAAGTCTTCACAGGCAAATGGTATTTGAGAATACATGACATTTTCACAAGTGGAGACAGGGGTGGGGTGAGGTGGGAGCCCCAGAGGAAGAATCCGTATGATTACAACCATGGGCACAGAAAAGGGGATGTTCTCAGAGCAAGTGGGTGGAAGGTAAAAAGTTAGTAGAACATGGGCCTGGAAATGCCAAGCAGAGGAGTTACTATTGACTTCTGTAGGCCGTGGACAAGCCACTGGAGGATTCTTCACTGGGCTACTAACCAAGATTCCTCTACTGAGGACATATGTGCACATCCGGGGCTGGAGGGGGACAGCCAAATTCCTGCTGTGATTTCAACTCAATGCATTTCATTTTTTTTTTTTGTTTTTTTTTAAACTCAATGCATTTCAGCACATCAGTGCGGAGAAAGCACTCCATGGAAGGAAATAAAGATGAAATAAAGTCAGTTTGTGTCTTTAAGAACTTGCAGTTTGGGGACAGGGAAGAGAGAGGCAAGGGGTGAGGAGATTAGCCAAGGAGACCTAGAACTACCTCCCAAGTTCTGAAAGAAGCATCACGGAAGCTTTGGCAAAGTCTCAGACCTTCTGAATGAGGGCTCTTTCTGGGCTTTTGCTCTATTTCTCAAGACTAGATTGTCAGCTTCTCAAGGATGAGAACCAGGCTTTCTTTGGCCTTCCCATAGGCTGGGTCCAGCTCAGTGTCTGGCACTTGGTAGACATTTAGTGAAGGATGGGAGGAAGGAAGCATTCTCCCGTTCTGTATCATTGACTGAGGATGTCTGCCTTTAAGCCCACGAGGCATGACCTAACTTTGGTTCACATGGGCTGTCTCTTCTCCCGCCCATATTTTGCTCACCTTGATCCCCCTTTGCTGGCAATGCCAGCCCACACTGTCTTCCTGGACCCTACTTCTCTCAGTGATCACAGAGTGCATGCTGTGTTATTTAAGTCGGCCGTATCCTTTGCAGCTGCTTCCTGTGTGCCAGTCACGTCAACTGTTTGAAGGCAGAGTCCCCATCCTAAATGACTGCATCCCCCAAAGCACCTAGAATATATCGACCAGCTGGGAAACAAGGCCCATTCCAGAAAGAAAGGGCAGAAAGGAACATCGTGGAGTGTCAGGACTCTGCTGGTGCTGTGTACCCACTCACAGAGAGCCTGAATAATGTGGCAAACTGGCAAAATGGGGCAGAAATTTTGCTGTCTGAAAGCACAAAGGCCCTGAATCCCCTACTTGCCATCTAGAAAGACAGAAGAGGAGAGAGAGTGTCTGTCCTGCAGCATATGGGGTGGATGGAGGGATCTGATGGATAGGAAATTAAGCACTGGAGCAGGTTGCCCAGGGAGGCCCTGAATCCATCCCCCTCCATGTCCTCAGTGCCAGAAGGGACCTCCCACCCCAGAAGCAGAAGCTGCATGAGCCTTCTCCTGAGCAGTGACAGCTGGACAGTCTACCTTCACTACCCTCGTTGGAGTTCCAGGCAAGAAAGGAGGAGAGTCCTTTCAGGTAAAGTATCTTAGAGGAACTGTTGCTTTGTGCTTTTGGTTTATGATGGCAGTCAGACCACTGTTCCTCTGCAGAGAAATTCGGTAGCTCTCCTAACAATCCAGCTTGTTTTCCTAAGAATTATGTATGCCATGGTCAGAAAATGACCCCCAAGACCTTTCAACTACATCCAGTAAAGAGCTGATACAACTTCTTCTGTTTCTGACTGTGTACCCCTTGCAGTGACTGTTCGGTGCACAGGGGCTGCCTCCCCAAGCAGACTGTCTCGGACTGGTGTCAAGCCCAATTATTTCTCTAGGCTCTTCTGGTGGTAAGTGCTCTGTAAATACATGCATGAATAATAACTCATGTTATACAATAATGCGAAAGTACTTTCCCCACACATTTCCTAATTTGGACCTCACAACGACCTTGTGAAATAGGTTCTATGATTACCTCTCATGTTCCAGATAAGGAAAGAGGTACTCTGAGTGGTTAGGGGACACACCCAATATGACGCAGCCAGAAAGGAGGCATTCTGTCCACTACATCCTATTGCTTAAATGAACTAAGTAGCCTGAACAAAGTGTCAGCTTGGTCTTTCGCCCGCCCCCCCCCCCACAATCGTACCCCACAAAGCAACCTACATTATATTTCAGATATAGACTAAGTGCAAGCTTAGAACGTGGCGAAAAAATGATAGGGTGCCTTATGCACTGGATGATCTGTACGCAGTCCATGGAAAGGAAGCAACTTAAGGGGAGAATCTGTCATGCAAACCATTTACAGGGAGTCTACTGGGTGTGGGGCATTGGAGACAGGGACAGACTGCCCTGCCTTCATGGGGCTCACAGTCCCATGCAAAAGACAGTAAACGACTAAGCAGTTTTGCTAAATGCTCCCAGCTGTAGCAGGGAATTTGCTCTGGTCCCAGGGAAGGGCGACTAGTGCGCGCTGTAGGAAGGCTGGCCTCTTCTGAGCAAGGGCGACACACTGATAGGCAGAAGCATCACTGGAGGCAAACTGAATGGGCAGAAGGAGTAGGGAAATTGCTTCTCACAAGCAGAACTGGACCTAAAGGACCCCAACTCTCCAGTCCCGCTGCCTGGTCTCCTACCTGCTTACGAAAATCAGATGAGGGAAAGCAAAGGCAAGAGAGAAGTCGGAGGTCGGTTTCTGCAGGCGGGGCGGGCGTCAGGGAGGAGGCGGAGAGACGGGAGCCGGCGCCGAGGGAGTTAAGCGGGGCCGGCCCGGGGCGGGAAGGGTTAAGGGGGGGCCGTCCGGAGCGAGCCCGGTAGCCCCGCCCACCAGAGGGTGGGGGCGGGGCCTCGCGGAGTGAGCCCTGGGATTGGTCGCGGGGAAGGCGTTACGCTAGGACGGTACCAACAGTCGGGCGCCGCGGAGGCGGGGGGGTGGGTGTGGGACCGCCGGCTCAGCGCGGGGAGAGTGGCCAGGGAATGGCCGGGCCGGGGGTGGGCGGGAGCCGCAGTGGCGGCGGCGGCTGGGGGCGGTGAGCGCGGCGTGGGGCTGCCCCTCCCCGGAGGCGGCGGGGGCGGCCGGGCCGCGCCGCACCGCACCGCGCGGGCGGCCATGGAGCGAGCCTAGGGCCCGGCAGGTGAGCGGCGTGGGGGCGGGGAGGGCGCGCGACCCCCGCCCCCGGCGCGGCGGGCGGGAAAGTGCGGGCGGGCGGGGCGCGGCGCGTGGCGCGCGCTCGGCGGGGGCCGCCTGGGGGCGGGGCGCTTCCCCGGGGGGCCGGGCGCCGGTGCCCGAGCCGTGCCAGAGCGGCCGGGTCCCGAGCGGCCGGGTCCCGAGCGGCCGGGTCCCGAGCGGCCGGGTCCCGAGCGGGCGGGTCCCGAGCGGGCGGGTCCCGAGCGGGCGGGTCCCGGGCCGGGCCTGGCTGCTGCCCCGGACGCCGGCCCGGGCCGCGCGGCCCGCCTCGCCGGCCCCCAGGCGGGCTCCTGTGGGCGGGCGCGGCCTCACCTGGGGCGCCGCGAGCCGCCGGGGGTGCTCCCGGCGGCCACCCCGGGCGCCCGGGCGCCGTCCCCGGAGGCGACCGGCCCCGGTGCCGCCCTCGCGTCCCGCCGAGCGCCCGCGGCGGCGGCCGGGGGAGGATCGCGCGGCGGCGGGCCCACCTCGCGGTGCCAGGCCCGAGGCGGGAGGCGCGGTGGAGCCGGCGGCCCCTCGGGGTCGAGCACCCCGCGCTCGCGGCCGGGCACAACTTGAGGAGAGGACGCGGTAGTCCCAAGTGGGTTGCGCTTGAGATTTCATTTCCGGGTGTGATGGCCCCGCGATTCACAGCGACCCGAGACGTCGCCGTTAATGAGGAACGTGAGCAGTAGTCGGGCTGCGCCCTTGATTGTGCGCTCTGATGAGAGTTTCTTTCCTTCTGCTCAGGCTTCTGTTGCCGGCTGGTCCTCCGGTAGGAAACCCGGGCGCTGGACGCACGTTGGAGGGAAAGCGGAGAGGACGGGGCATGAGTGGCGCTTACGGGGTTTCAGCCCTTCAAAGGCTATATCCTCGCTGGGTTGGGTGAGGAGTTTGTAATTTGGGAAAATTAGAGACGCTTGATACTGCGACTCAGGGTTGGCTCGGGCCGGTGTCCGGTGTCCGCGTCCTCCCCGCTCAGCCCGTTTCCCTCTGGGGATTTGACTTCTCACCTTGAAAAGAGGGAACAGGAATGTGGGATCTTTTATTTAGCTTTTAAATGGTAGGACCTGATGCGTTTGTGGTCTGGGGATGAAGATTGATGTTTGCTAGCTGTTCCCATCCTCCTGGTGTTAGCAGTTAATGCGTAAATTCCATTGAGGTTAATTTCAAAAAAAAAAAAAAATGGAAAGAAAGACCTCAGTGTGCTTACTCCTTGAGTTTATGCAGGACCTTTGAGTGAAGCCTTAGAGCACTTCCACATACATTATTTATCATCGAGACATGGCTTTGGGAAGCCGAGGTACAGGTGCTAAAGATGCTAAATTATTCCCCTAGACTCAGAGCCAACCTAAGGGAGATTTAAAATTAATGTTCTGTGTTTAGTTACTGACTTTCCTGAAATCTGTGAAGTTGTTGGACTTTGGTCCCTAGAAGCATACAGTGGAATCGAGTCACTCAAGAGGAGGGGCTTCCACGTTTGAAAGGACTTACCAAGGGAGAATAAAAAGGCAGGGGCAAGTAATTCAGATTCTCAGCCTCACTCAAAATAAAGTGCAGTCACAGAATGGACGTGGCAAAAAAAAATCAGATCTTGGAGCCCACAGCTTCTCAGTGTGGCTGGTGAGAATGTGGCGTGGATTTGGTCTGTTGTTTCTCTGAAGCCAGTAGGAAACTAGCTACGATTCGGTTAAAGAGTGAAAACTGGAAAACACATGCCCTACCCTTCTTTCTGGGTACTTTGAATTAGGGAGCAAACAAATAAATCAGTTTGTATCGTCTAATCCTTTACATCCTAGTATTCTTTTATGTTGTGTTGATAACTCTGACTTTTAAGTCCATTCTCCTCGTTTCCATATGTAAACTCCAGCTCTCTCACGTAGCCTAAAAGCTTCTGCTTACTGTCTTTTCCGAATTTTGAATTTTTAAATGAAATATGTTTGTTTACTTGCAGGGCAGATGTCAGCTTCCTACACTTTGACCATCATTTCCCTGGTGTAAAGCCCTGAAGCCAGATACGTCGGCTCCTGAATTGATAACTTTTTAAAATAGCAACCACAGTGGTTGCCTCTTGATTGGTGCAGTCTCATAATAGAGGCAGAGGCTCCTCTCTCTATTCTGTGGCCATGGTTGCAAACAATAAAACGGAGACAGTCTTCTGAACCTGATGTCAGGTCACCCTGGGACTAAGTGCCCTGTGGTTTTGTAGATTGAGGTAGGAAGTATACCAACAACAAGGTGCTGCAGTATGTTGTAACAGTGATGATAATTGGCATACTTTTCTCTCTATACCTAAACTGCATAGTGCATAGTAGGTGTGCAGGAATTATTTGGTGGCTGAGCAAATGAATGGAAAACAGTATCAAAGGAGAGGAAATACTCTAGTGCATAAATTGGTTAGTTCCTCTTTTCATTAAGAAAAAAAAGGGCAATAAACATGTTGCAGATTATTGTTAAAAGTTGCTGTGAAGATGGGTATCTGTAAAGGGTGTTACTTACTGGAGCTGCCTTGAGATTTGATTCTGTGATGATATTTTAGCCACTTGCATTCTAGGAGCAGCCTTTGGTCCTCTGGTCAGGCACAGCTTCACTGACTTGGCTCCTGCAGCCTTTTCTGGCTATACTCATTGAGCAGTTGGATTGGTGGTCAAAATTTTTGCCTTAATAAAAGAACTGGAGCTCTTGGGAATGGCCATGCCATTATCATTTTTCCTGATGGTCCATCTTCTTATCCCTTACACGGCAGGATGGGAAAGGAGAGCTGTCCCTCCCTGAAGTGCTTGTCCAGCAGCTCCTCATTCCAAACCTCTGTATCTCAATCTCTTTTCCTTACTTGAGCTGTGTCTGTAACGCCCAAGAACTAAAGAGTTCATTAACACAGACCTGGGGTACAGGAAACCTTCTTTTGCAATTGAAACTAGCTTCTGACCAACTTAAAATGACAACATGACTGCTAGAGTCCTCTCAGAGAAATGTAAAGATCTCACTTGTGATTTTGTCTTTCCTATTCAAAAGCAAAAGAGAAAAGAAAGGCCTAGCTGCAGGCCTTGATGAGTCTTAAGAGTCTTAGGAGTGCATCTGTCATCCCAATAGGAGACAAGAAATGGAGCCTGATGGAGAAAAGAGAGAGCTTTGGTGTGTGTGTGTGTGTGTGTGTGTGTGTAGGTTTGTACATGGAGAGGAAGATGTTACTTTGGGTACATGATAAAGGTCAAAGGATATGAAATTATGAAGTGTATCAGAACTACGTATAGGGCAGTGCTTCATTTATCTTGTTTTTAAGGAATAAAGTGTTACATGTGGGAATTCTTGTTTTGGCTCTAGCCATTGTGGAAAAAATTCCACCGTATATTAGGTGCTTTGTTTGCTTTTTACACAGTGTAGTTTCACCTTTTATTGCCCTGAGCTTGTGGTACTAGTATCCATTACTGACCGTGATGGAGCAGGGCTTTGAAGTGACCGAAATACACAGGTTGTGTGCCACCCCCTCTGCTTTTTGAATTCTTGAATCTGCTTTTAATAGTCTGTCTCTTCTTCCAGAGGTGGGAAAGCTGCACTTTTGCTGTTGTTAGTGTCCCTGCTGCCGTGTGTTAAATTGGCAGCTTCTGATCTTCTGTGGGGCAGCCCGGAGAACTCCACTTTCTGGTTGAATGTGAAACAGCTAACAGGGCTGACCAAGGGACTGCCACTCTTCTCCATTAGTGGGTGAACTGTGGGACTACTATTTAGGCTGCCCAAGACCTTTTTTTTTGGCTGATTCCTCGTTCATTATTCGTGGTTTATATAGCAGACTTGCACTCTTGTCTAGGTACATTTATGTTCCTGTGGGTCCTCTTTGTAGAAAAGAGAAAATGGTATGGAGGTACTAGTGTCAGTTCTCATTTTAGAAAGCATCGCCAGTAATACTTGAAGATCTGGTTCCAGCCCTGTCTTGTGTCATTCTTTGGCAATGTCTTGGACCATCTCCAACCTTTCTCTTAGCATTTGCATATCATCTTTACTCCCAGTCCCAACCAATGGCAGGAACAAGGTTGGCAGTAGCAGTTGCCTTGAAAGGTGGAAGCAGGATGTATAGAGGCAGCAATTTAAAATTGGATGTATAAAATTGGTACATATATTTGGTATTTCTGCATGTTTTACTGTGCTATATATCTGAATTCATTGCAGGACTTAGTTTCTCTTTGTCTGTAAAAGAGGCCATCTTTAGACCAAGGAGCTGAAGAAATTTTTATAACCTTTAAGGCTTCTTTCCCTTGCTCTTCACTCCTTTATTCAATAGGCATTTATCGAGTACCTCTCCAGCATCCTGCACTGTGCCAACCTATGTGGAAGTACAAAGAGAGTAAAATATATTCCCTGTCCTCGAGGAACTCACAAAATAGTGGAGACAGGCATGCCCAGTGTGTGTATTTATATTCATATTATAACAAAAGGATCATGCTTGGAGCCACTAAGCCTCAAATTCAGTCCAGACCTGCCTAGGGGTTCTGCTGTTGCTGTTTCTAGAGTGATCTGTGGCCTGTTAGCTTGACATACCTGGAATATAAGGTTAATAATGTGAGGTATTACTGTTGCATAAAGCTAATAAACCTTTCCAAAAACTAGTGAACTGAAATGTAAAGATGGAAAATGGGAAAATCTGGAGGAAAATTTTATATTCTTTGAAATTCTGTGTTTCCATGCTATATGAGTATTCAATTCTATAATATAGTTTTAAGTGGTGGTTATGTAGTGACATTTGAGCAGCGAAAGACCTAGAACTTGGGAAGGTTCATTTTACCTGTCCCGTTTGAAACAGAATGCAGATTCTTAGGCATTTCCACAGACTTTCTAGATCAGTGAACACAACTTATGTTGGTTTTTTAGAACAAACTTCACTAGCAGTATGAGCTAAGGATTTTTTCTTTTCATTTTTCAAGAATAGGGTTAGAGAGCTGCCCTAAATCAAGGCTTAAGTGGGACAGGTTATAGGAATTAAATTTTTTCTGAGGGAGCAAACTCCTTTTTTTTTTTTTTTAATTTATTTGAGAGAGAGAGTGAGAGCATGAGTGGGGAGTAAGGGACGGGGTGGGGGGAGAAGTAGACTCCCTGCTGAGCAGGGAGCCCGATTTGGGGCTCCATCCCAGGATCCTGACTGAGATCATGACCTGAACTAAAGGCAGACACTTAACCAACTGAGCCACCCAGGCATTCCAGGAGCAGACATTCTTTATTGCCCATTTTATTTTTGCTCTCAACCCCAGGAAGAAGGCTACTTTACTTTAATACCTTATTAATGCCTAGTAATCATTTTAGTTGGCTTTCTTCAAGAGAAACTGTTAGAGGATTTTGCATAGGGGATAGTGAGTTTACAAATATAAATAAATCTTTAAGTGGAAGTGAAAACAGCAAGGAAAAATGTAATACTCGGAGTAATTTGGACTATGTGGGAATTCGATTTTCTATACCTGTAGCTTTGAGTTACTCTTAGTGGTTATCGTAAGAACTTTAGAACAGGGGCACCCGGTTGGCTCAGTAGGTTAAGCAGCTGACTCTTGGTTTTGACTTAGATCATTACCTCAGGGTCATGGGATTGGGCCCCACATCAGCTCTGCGCTGAGGAGGGAGTCTGCTTTGAAGATTCTCTCTCCCTCAACCCCTTGAACGCGCAAGCTTTCTCTCTCTAAATAAATCTATCTTAGAATTTTAGAACATGCAAAGCTGTCATCTTTTAAAGAGCTAGGGATTCCTGGGTGGCTCAGTAGTTGGGTGGCTGCCTTCGGCTCAGGTCGAAATCCTGGGATCCTGGATCGAGTCCCGCATCGGGCTCCTATAAAGAGCCTGCTTCTCCCTTTGCCTATGTTTCTGCCTCTCTCTCTGTGTCTCTCATGAAAAAATAAATCTTTTAAGAGAGCTAATTTTCCGACTGAAGAAATGCCTTGTGAAGGCATTTTATTTCAGCCTTTGTCATAGAATAGAAGAATTTCATGCTTTCTATCATCAAACATGGTAGAATTGAACTTTGTAGAGAAGAGAAATAGATTGGTCCGATTAGTGACCTAGCCTCCCAGTGTTCCACTTCACACGATACCCACTTTGAAGATACCTACTTGCTGATAGTCTTAGCTCCTTTTCCACTTGAGACAAGGATTTGGTTCAGGAATAGAAGACCACTGGAACTCTCTGGAATGTGACTTGTGACTTCAGCCCCTCATTCTGCACCCCCAGAAGACTGCATGACTAGGGAGGGTTATTTTCTTTATCTTTCTCCTGTCAGGTCATTATCTTTGGGTTTTTGACCAGATAGTAATGACTAACAAGTGATCACTACAGGTTGTCCAGGCACTGATTTTCGCACAATATATGTGGTAATGTCATTCATTTTTAGCAACTCTGTGAGTTAGGGAATAGTGTTCTTATTTCACTTTTCATATGAAAAAACTAAGGGCCAGAGAGGTTAGACGTTAACTCACTTTCCCAAGTCCCACAGTAGCCGGTAGAGCAGGCATTCTGAATCCAGAGCACACCCTCCTAACCCTTCTGCCTCAGAAGAGTTTACATTTAGAATAAGCAGGAGAACTAACAAATTTCTTTTTTTAATTTTAATTCCAGTGTAGTTAATATACAGTGTTATATTAGTTGCAGGTGTACAATATAGTGATTCTACAATTCCATACATTACTTAGTGCTTGCTCATCTTGATAAGTGTACTCTTAATCCCCTTCACCTATTTCACCTATACCCCACCTACCTCCCCTCTGGTAGCCATCAGTTTGTTCTGTATAGTTAAGAGTCTCCTTTTTTGATTTGTCTCTTTTTTCCCCCCATTGTTCATTTGTTTCTTAAATTCCACGTATGAATGAAATCATATGGTATTTTTTTTAAGAAGCTGCTTAAGCAGAAAATTGGCAGAGAAAACTATACATAGATACTGATTAATATTATGTGGTTTTATTATTTATTTTTGTTGAAGACTCCAATTTGAAGATGAAAAAGAACATGCTCTTGTGGTAGGCAGTGGGTGGCAGTGCAGGAATGGGCTGGTGTTCTGGGGAAACTCAGGATTTGTTCAGGTAATAAATACTTGATGCTCTTTGGTATTGGTGGTTTTGACTTCCTGTGTAGAAAGAAGCATACAGTGCTAAGTGGAAAGACTCCTGAATGCTCTTGATTTTACTTAGAATTGCCAGTAACCATCAGGATAAACTGCATTTACTTCTAGGGGACAGTGAATAATAATGTTGCATAATGCTCTGATGTCACTACCAAATGAAAAACAAAAGGGCACTATATCAGACTTTGCCCAGGGTGAAAGTATATCTCTCTCTCTCTCTTTCTTTCCTTCTTTCTTTCTTTTTTGGTACTAAAAGGTTGTGATTTTTCTATTATTTTTGCTTTGGCTTGAAGTACAAATGCTAGGTTTTATAAACTGGGTATGTGTAATTGTGTGAGGGTGTGAAGTTAGCCTTGATTGTTCTAAAGTATGTAAATAGATTTTAGTAAATGATCCAGGTGAGAGTCTTCTTTTTTTCTTGTGCTACCTTAAAGAGCCCTTCATTATGATCTTTCTAAGCACCTACAACGAAGACAAAATGAGTAGAAATGGTGTGTAACTTTCATAATGAGTTTATTGCTCTGTAGAAGGCATTAATAATCATTTACAAATATGATCTAACAATTTGTTCAATATTTATTTATATTTAATGGTTAATTTAATGTTTCCTTTCTTCCTAAGAGAATTGTTTTTGTCACATGATTTATTTCCCTATGTCTTTTCCCTCAATATTTTTTTTGTCTCCAAAGTAGTTAATAAGGACAGAATAGATGAGAAAATGTTGGATTTTATAAGCCACCCTAAAATTTAGGGACTTAAAATAGTGATTTGTTGTTTCTTACAATGTTGCAGGTCAGCTGGGCTCAGCCTATTGGTTCTTCTGCCCACATGGTTTATAGCCTGGGATCACATGTGTGACCCCATTCAACTGGGACCTCAGGTGGATCTGGGATGGCTTCACTTCTGTGTCTGGCACCTCCCCTGGAGTGGCCAGAATAGCTAGGGGCTGGCCAGGCCCCTCTCTCCATCATTCAGTAGTTTAGCCCAAGCTGCTTTACGTTGTGGCTAGGTCCCAATTGGAAGCTGCTAGGTCTTTTAAGAATCAGGCCCAGGCTGGGCACACAGTCATTTCCACTGCATTCTGTTGGCCACAGCAAGTTACAGAGGCAGCCCAGGTTCTGGGGGAGAAAAAATAGACACTACTTCTTGATGGGAGGAATTGTTGGTATCTGTCTTTGTAGATAATCAAGCAAAAACTCTGAAGTAAATTCAGGTCTTACCTCTTCTTAGACTCACCAGACCTTCAGAGCTTTGCTGAAACCAACAGTTACTAAAAGGAGAAGTTTATAAAATGATCCTACTCAGGATCAAGGGCAGGGAGGTTATGTGAGTAAATATGATTATATACTAGTTTATTTTATTTTATTTTTTTTAAATGACATATCAGTCTTTTTTTTTTTTTTTAATTTATTTATGATAGTCACAGAGAGAGAGAGAGAGGCAGAGACATAGGCAGAGGGAGAAGCAGGCTCCATGCACCGGGAGCCCGACGTGGGATTCGATCCCGGGTCTCCAGGATCGCGCCCTGGGCCAAAGGCAGGCGCCAAACCGCTGTGCCACCCAGGGATCCCTATATACTAGTTTAATAATAAAGTCTACCTGCTGTGCCTGAAATCTTCTTTGTTGATAGCCTTCTGCATGAAATGGTCATACTGAACATTTTCCCTGTGGTACTTTACACTCACAGACATGTTACATTCCATTTATGTGGAAAGAACTTGATTTGGCCACTGAACTGAAAACCCAAGAAAGGATTAGTCCTGAAGCTTTCACAGTTACTCTGTGCAAAGGTTGGGACTTCTTTTCCATGACCTGAGGAAAACTAGTGTGTGAGGATGTCAGTTGATGAAAGGGAGATTCGAAGGGGTACTATTCCCAATGAGACCTGGAACCTCACTCGTGACTTGTGAGAGTCCCTAGTAAGGTAGTAGGTGAGGGGCCAGGTGTTCTCATGTCCCTCAGCGGCCACATACATTGTATTTCATCACACAGTGACTTAGACCCATGCACCAACATGGTTTTCAGTAGAGTCCCTCCAGGACTGAATGGAGAACCTCATACTAAGACCTCACTTTTGTTCTGTGGCATCTCTCTCTTCTCCCTAAGCAGCTTAATAGTCATAAGTTTGTCCTTATAACTGTCAGATGTGTAGGTTGGTGTGTGTGTGTGTGTATGTGGGAGTAAGTGTGTGTGAAGAATGACAGCAAATTGCAAGCCTCATTGAACTGATGGAGCTGCGGGTGAAACCGGGGTTCAGGAAGAAGATTCCTCATAAAGGTCTACCTTCCAGAACTCCAGTTAGAGAGCTCATGCCAGCTTTTAGTGTGAAAACTACCCTTTGCATTGCCTTTTTTTGGGTACTTAACATTTTTGAGTTATGTTATTGCCTTGAGTCTATTTGTTCTTTGAGGTGGGCTCTGTTCCACATAATAGAACCATTAAAATAAATGACCATAATATAAACTGGACAGCGTTACAGTGTTGGAAGCATTTTAGGATGTGAAGGTATGAAATAGAGCAGGCAGGCTCCTCTGGGAGTGCAAGTGAAGTTTTCATTAGTAATTTGGAATATACCCAATGATCTTGCTTTAATTTCCTTAGTATCTGAAATGGGGTATCTTCTTAGAAACCTTCAGTTTGCACAATGTATAGCACCTATACTGTTGTTTCCAACAAGACAAGGGGATGACACTGTGGAAATCCCATCCTGGGTATCCTTCCTTCTCAGGCCCACAGGAATAAAGAGGATCATTGTAAAGAGTAAGAAATACACTCGCTAGAGGATGATATGATTCTGTATCATGCATTTCATACATTTTTCTGGAACAGGAGAGACTTTCCGGTAGAAATTCTACTATCTCTACTTTGTGGGTTTCTTAAATCTCTCTATTTGCCTGTGGACCGAAGGAATAGCAGCTTTTTAGCTAAAAGAAAACCTCTTTCTGAAGTGTCTGTGTTTCTCCAGAAAACGAAACTATACTCTGAACTAAACCGAGAAGTTAGAGCACCTGTAGAGAACTAGATTGCCAAACAAAGGAAGAAAGCTGATAAAGGAGAGCCAACACGAAGGTGCCACATGCTCAGGTGATACTGCATACTGAAGGAAGTTAACACCAGAGTCCCAAGGTATTGGTAGTAGTTTGTTCAGTTTAGGTGCATAAAACCTCTCCCCTTAACTATATGAGGTACTATAGGGATCGTGAAGACAGTTGAGATCTCCAAGGAGCCAAGTTTCTGAGAGGGTAGTTGGAAACTACGGTACAAGAAGATACTGGGCAGGGCAGCATGTAGTTAAGTGCTGGTCTAAAGGAAGAAGGTTACTGTCAGTTGTGAAGAGGGACCAGAAGTGGCTTTGGAAATGGCCCCTGAAAGTTGGATTAGGCTTTAAACAGGAGAAGATGGGGGAAAAAAGGGTAAGAGCAAGAGGAATTTTGAGGGAGGCCCCACATGGGGAATGACGGGGCAGAGGTCAGCCCCACAGGAGCGTGGTCATGGTTCATTTGGTTGGAAGGTGAGAAGAGTGATGCGTAGTGAAGCCGACTGGCTGAAGCCATTTAGGGTAGGGCTTTAATGTCATGCTAAGGGATCTGTAGAAATGAGAAGTGGTGAGTGATCAGAACAGTGAGTGTGGTGCATCATCTAGTCCTCATCGGAGAACCTGGTCGCCCAGAAGGCAGTTCTTGCAGTGATTGAATAGAAGGGGCTGAGTGCTAAATTCAGTTGGTGGCTGTAGGCATGAAGAGCAGTGGTTTGAGAGCTAGGCCAAATTGCTGTATTCCTTGTTCTACCAGGATAGGGGGACTAATCGCAAACACGAGAACTCCCTTAGCCTCTTGCAACCTGTGCTCACTCCTACCAGAGGTAAATGGTGAAATAAAGTAATAGTTGAACTCTTCAGTTCACCTCACAAAAACTCCTATCCTGGTTGAGTGGATGCATTGTTTGCAGCCCCAAATTGAGGAATGTTCTCCAGAGACCTATTCAAAAGGTAATGAGATTTCAGAACTTAAAAGCAAAGACTGCAGACTCGGACAATTCATTTTGTCTGAATTTTGGAGCTGCTAGAACTTCTATTGCATTAGTGATTTCAAAAAACAAAACAAAAAACACCGAACACCTCAATAGCCCTAGCATTTATGGTAAGTGTTTGGATCTGATACGTTTATATAGCATGAGGGAGGAATTTCTTTATGATAGATGAAGTGGGCAGCAGGATTAGAAGTTTAGGGGTTGACCAGACTTCAGTCCTGAAGAATGTGGTATGGGGGAAGGAGGGCTGCCCCGCTTACCCCTCTGTGCCACAGTCATCCCAGTCCTGTCACTCATTGCAGTCAGAGGTGCTGAGAAAGGGGTCGCTGGCACAGCGAGATTTCCACGTTACCTTCTGTCACTACAGCCGTGACATGTCCCAGGGAACAGACCATTGAAGGAGTTGTGTGGTTTAGGTCGTGTAGGGACTAACAGAAACCTCTGAAATCTGCTCTCCTGGCACTGCCCTTACTGGTAATCACCCAGACCTATTGTACTGAGTTTCACACTAAACTTGGTACTATCACAGTTATATTGTGGGTGCAGTTGAATACCGTTGCTTCAGGTTAAAGTGTTGTGTACTCCCTGGGAGAGGATGATGATGACACAAAACAGGTGGCTGGAGATCATCAGAATTTGAATTCGACTCTCACTTTCCACTTCTCCGTGAAAACGAACGGGGAGAGGAGTGGTTAATCACGGACAGTGAACTGCTCAGCAGCAGGCTTACCACGAGGTGTTGCCCTTGGAGCACACTGTCACCCTGGTAGCTGTTTGGAAGTGTTCCCAGCTGCTGTTAGGAGAGCAGTCTCCAGTTGGGGTGGGAGTCCACCCTGTCTTTTATATTGGTGTTACTTTTTCGATTAATGGTTTGGGTTGTTAAATGAATTGGAGAGTGAAGCCCCTCCCTGTCATCTTCCTGTCACCTTTGTCTCAGCCGAGTGCTGTGCTGTCGGTAGGAACACAGCAGAGCAGGCTCCTTCGTGTTTTTAAATGGCCCTGTGGACTGGCAAGCAACCTGTCAGCATGCAAATGAGACTGAACTATATGTTCTTGACACCCTTGCAGACATCTTGTGTTGGGAGTCTGTTAGCTTGAGAATGGACCAGAGTGTGGTCAGCTCCACACTGGAAGCAGGGCTGCTTTATGTCTGTGGCATCAGTATCTTTGTTGCGTGCCTGCCTAGTCCAGACTCTGGAGTGTTGCTATAGTACCAGGTTCCATTAGTTTTCTCATCATGTTCTACTAATAGCCAGATGGTATAGGGATGTGTTTTTCCTTTACTTAATTTATCCAGATTTGATTATCCCTATTTTACAGGGATTTTAATTTTGAAAAATAATTAGTGGAAGACTGATTAAATAGAGATACGTGTCTGGGTATTGTATTTAAATATGCGAGCAACAGATACGGCATTTCCCGGGTTGCTGGGGATTGGGATTTGGAGGAGTTATTGCTGTCCTCTGTATCCTCTGGCATTTTTAGGAGTTCCTGACTTACAGCATGTCATAAAACTTACATTTAGAGAAGATAAGGACTGGAAAGTTTCCAAATACTAGTGGTTTTGGATGTTCAAAAGTCCTTTATGAAAGGCAAAAATGAAAGTTAAGGAGTTATGTATCTCTTAGTGTTGCTTTTGTTGTGCTTTTTCTCGTTGTTTTGGTGTTTTGGAATTTGTAGCCAGTCTAGTGGCTCCTAGATGACTCTGCACCCTATTCAAACAGGAGTATTTGCTTTAAAATCTACATTGTACCTGGTTCTTACCTATGAAGTCCTTCCCCACACCAGTTAGGTTTAAATTCTCAAGCATAGGATTAGCAAGAATAGGTCTTCTCAAGCATAGGATTAGCAAGAATCAAACAGTGAGTAATGTGTCTGAGGCTTACAAAAGATTCAGGAATAGAAGGACAGAATTTCTGACTGAATTTTGCTTTGTACTTGGGCTTGCAGGAATTGTGGGAGGCGCTCCAGTGAAGAAATGGACCAGTGCACATAATCATGGCATCTCCCTGCTAACCATCATCGCCTGCTCTCCTTGATAAGTGAGAGAGAGTGGGTTAGGGGAGAAGGAAAAGAGGTCAACATGAAGCTAAAGCAGCGAGTCGTGCTGTTAGCAATCCTTCTTGTCATCTTTATCTTCACCAAAGTTTTCCTGATTGACAACTTAGACACATCAGCTGCAAACCGAGAGGACCAGCGGGCTTTTCACAGAATGATGGCCGGCTTGCGGGTGGAGCTGGTGCCCAAGCTGGACCACACCTTGCAGTCTCCCTGGGAGATCGCAGCCCAGTGGGTGGTTCCCCGGGAAGTGTACCCGGAAGAGACACCAGAGCTGGGGGCAATCATGCACGCCATGGCCACCAAAAAAATTATTAAAGCTGACGTGGGTTATAAAGGGACACAGCTGAAAGCCTTACTCATACTTGAAGGAGGACAGAAAGTTGTTTTCAAGCCTAAGCGGTAAGTCTTCATCTTGGAAGTTCTCTGTGCTTGTCGGTTGATTCACGTAATGTGGGATTTCTCTGAGACTGCTCATCTCCTGCTCTTGGTAGTCTCTTCAATAGAATGAGAAGGGTAGACCACTGGATCTCTGAAGTATTTTCTAGCTCTTAATGTTGTATGATTCTTTGAGTAGGGGAGATTTATAGGAACAGATTTTGGTTGTGGAGAAGACTGAATGTTTTATACTTTGAGCTCTCCTTGATTTCTAAATTTATCAAATACGTGCTGTGTGCCAGATGTCAGAGATATAAGATAAGCTGGTTAGGAAATAGGCGACTTGTGACCAAAGTGTACCATTAGAGGCTGGATAACCAACCACAGGTTAGGATGCAGTAGAGTAGGAGTTACCAGAGCTGGAGTGGGTTAGGACAGGGCTTAAGTCCCTTTTAAGTACTGAAGCTATGATTCTTTCACATGGGTTTTGTTTCAATTAATCTTTATTTCCCGGAGCAGTTCTAGCTTTACAGAAGAACCAAGAGGAAAGTATAGAGAGTTCCCCCCACCCCACCACACACACACATGCCTACCCCCAGTGTCCCCATTATTAACATCTTCTATTAGTATAGGATATTTATTACAGTTGATGAGCCAGTATTAATTTAGTAACAAGTTCATTGTTTGCAGTAAGGTTCACACTGTGTGTGGTACATTCTGTGGATTTTAATAAACATATAATCTCAAGTATCCACCATTAAAGTATCCTAAAGAACAGCTTCCCTGTCCTAAAAATCCCATGTTGCACTTACCTAGCCTTCTATCTCTCCGCCAAGTCCTTAGCAAAGATCAAGTCCCTACTGATCTTTTTACTGTCTCCATAGTTTTGCCTTCTCTAAATGCTATATAATTGGACTCATGTCTTTGTAGTCTTTTAAGATTGGCTTCTCTCACTTAGCAATATGCATTTAAGTTTCCTCCATGTCTTTTTGTGGATTGAGGTTCATTTCTTTTTATTACTGAATAACATTCCATTGTCTGGATATACCACATTTTGTTTATCCATCTACCTACTGAGGGACATCTTGGTTGCGTCTACACTTTGGCATTTTTGAATAAAGCAGCTATAGACGCCATGTGCACGTGTTTTGTAGATGGAAGTTTTCAGCTCATTTGGTTAAATACCAAGGAGTATGATTGCTGGATCGTATGGTAAGGGTATATTTAATTTCGTAAGAAACTGCCAAACTGTCTTCCAAAGTAGCTCTACTATTTTACATTCCCACCAGCACTACTGTTACTCTACATTCTCATCAGCATTTGGTGTTGCCAGTGTTTGGGATTTTAGCCATTCTGATATGTGTGTAGTGATGCCTCATTGTTGTTTTATGTGTTTAAAGGAGAGAGTTGAGCCATTTTAGTTACCTCAGTCCAAAATCTGAGAAAGTGAGCTGAATCGTATGTTGTTAGACAGTGATCCCTTGGGGTCTTCTCTAAGGCTCTACAGAAATAATTTGTGTAGCAGTTGTATAGTATGATTTTTTTTTAAGTTTTCTGTGAGTATATGAATTTGAAATAGGTTAACATGATGGTGATTCATATTCTCTTGCCAGGAATTAGTTACTAGTGGATTTTCTCAAAGTTGGTAATATCTAAAATTTTCTGTGTACTCAGTATTTTTTTCATTCCTTAATAGAACTTTTTGAGAGAATTACAACACACACCTTTGGGTCTCTTGCCGGGGTGGGAAAGAAATACAGAGTAAAGATGTACAGAATTCAGCTGTGACAAGAGCAGTTAATTTAGCTGTCTTCATGACCCTACCATCAGTAGATGATGGGCAGCCAGAGAGCGAAACTGTTGGAATCCCAGAAAGGGAAGAAGTCTGCATTTGCCTGGAACAGGGAGGTGTGATGTATGGAAGATATGGAAATTAGGAAAGTTAAAAATACAGTATGCTTTTGGAGAATAAAAAGGTCTGATTGGCAGGTAATGTGGAAAAAGTATGGTTGTGGGGGCCTTACGAGGCATTTTCCATTGGATACACATCTTTCACCAGGCACCACACTACGTACTTTTGTCTCTGTCAGTGCTTTCAGCCTGCATCACAGCTGTGGGCAGTTACACTTCTTATTTCTAGAGCAAGAAACCGAGGCTGCAGGAAAGTCACTTACTCGACAAGGTCACCCAGCCAGAACTGGTGTTGGATCTGAGTTGGATCCCAGTGGCTGGTGTTCCGCCCACACACGTAATTACCTTCAGCTTGCTTGCTTTCCTGTAGGTGTGATAACATGGAGCACCCATCATCAGAAATAGAGAGCTGAGTTTTGAAATGTAGTCCTTGACCTCTTGGTTTGTGGCCTGGGCCATCAGCAGTGTTGATGGAAAGGCAGGCTAAAAACAAAAATGAAATTCGTGTACAGAGATGAGTTGTGTGTGTTTCATGCTGACGTGAGAGGATGTCCCCTCCACGACCACTCTCTGTACGGCGGGGGGAGTCAGGGGTAAGATGGGCCAGCAGGAGGTGTTAGAAGGCAGGTATCCTGGCACGTTGCAGGTAGGCCCAGGGTATGCAGACCAAGTAGGAAGCGGGGAGAGGGGAGGCCCAGCTGTGACGGGGGGGGGGGGGGAGCAGATAACTGCACAAACTAACCTAGTCATTGGTGCTTCATCTCCTGTCTCTTACCACCTCTGCAGGTATCCCCTTACCTTCCTCTCCCACACCCTCCTGAGGGGCCACTTTCATTCCTCCTCCAAACGCCCATTTCAGCACCATGTTCCCAGCTTTAAGACATCCAGGGACCTCCCGTTGCTCTCAGGACAAAACCCAACCTCCATAGCCTAATGGTCAACCCGTGGCAGTCTGGTCCTCCTCTCTATACCCTGTTCTCTATCCCCATCACACTGGTCCCTCCCAGCCCCAGGGGACTGCCCCCCCCCCCACCATGAGTGGCTGGGTCCCCAGGGTAGGGAGCATATGCCAACCTGCACTAGTTACACCTGGCACTGTGGGGGGCTGCGGAGGGTGGGTGCACCTGTAGGTGCTTGGAGAAATTGCCTCCAGTCCCGGGCCACCCAGTAGATTGCTCTGCTGACCCTGGGGTCCCCGTGGCTATTTAGTCCTAGTGTAAGCACAAATTAATGTCCTTGGTCAGACTCTGATGCCCTTCACCAGAAGGATGGGAGTGATTTATTGGCAGTAACTGTATGAATTTTGCTGCTCTGTCAGTGACTGAAGATGGATCACTCTCTGCTGAGAGGAGGCTCTGTGCCCCTGCTGCTAAGGCGACACACGCACCCTTTTTTACGAGCCACTTGTGGTTTCTGCACCTCCGGAGCCTGGTTGGCCATGTCCTCCTGTCAGAGATAGGAGATGCGTGTGGTGGATGGGATTTATAGGAAGACGGTGATGCTTTTATTTGCACATTTTGCCTTACATTAGAAAAGTGGTGGGTTGTTTTGGTTTTTTTTTTTTTTTTCAGTGTAGCTATTTGCATTCTGGAAGTAGATGGGCTTTCATAGGCAGAGCCTACAGTTCTGGTAGGAAGGCAGCATCTGGAAGGATGGCAGGGGAGGTCTGGGAGTGAGGAGAAGTGAGTAGTCATCCTAGGAAGTCCTGGAAGGGACCTTGGAGATTGTCCGGGCCAGCTGCTCCTTTGATGGGGGAGACGCAGAGTTCAGACTTGCCACATTTCACAAAGCCCATGGGGGAGCCAGGGAGTCAGGCCTCCAGACTGCACCAGCTCTTTGATTCTTACTCCTTCCCCTCTTCTCCTCCCTTTCCCTCCAGGTCACCCCCAATGCGCTCTAGCCCTCTAGGGTTTAACATTTCACTCTGAGCTGCCTTTTGAGGTATTAGAAAGTTCTCTAGCGTTTCACTGGAAGGAATGGACTGCACACCGCACATATGTCCCTGTGGCTCCGCTGGAGCCTCGACAAAGAAAGTATTCCGGGACTGCCCCCCCAGATTTACAGACCACCTACAGCTGTGGTGAAGAGAGAAGTGCTCGACTAGTATCCGCTTTTATTGCAGTTCTATTTGAAAATTGAGACTTTACTGGGGAGGCAGCCAGTGTTAGGTAGTTTGAATAATGCTTTGACACTAGAAATGAAAAACGTTTGAGTATATTGACCATACTAAGAAGATACGGCCTCCAACCCAGCGGTGACTGACGGCTATCTTCTGACAAAAGTGTTCCATCACTTTGCCTTGAAAATGTGTTTTGTGGGCATGGTTTGTTTCACTTTATACTCCAAGGTCATTTACGTTGAAGCTCATGGCCTTTGATAATACCGTCTCCCACTTCCCTGATCCAGGTGTCCCCAGCAGAGCAACTCCTCTTTCCTCCAGTTTCGTTCATTGCTATTTTACACTTGCCTGTAAAACCTAATAAGTCTTTTGATTTGGGAAATGCAGGTAAACTGTAGAGGTCATAGGCGATTTAGTGTCTCTTTCTTTCCAATTAACAGTTAAATGGTATCTTAGTGATTGGTAGAAAGATATATGCCAGTTTTTATTATCCTTTGTTTATGTTATACATGTGATGTAAAATCATGAGTGGACTCAAAGAGATCTTAGAAATTGCCTCCTAGTTCAGCCCCTCATATGTTGTAGATGAAGAATCTTAAGACCCAGAGAATGGTTTTCTTCAAGGTTACTCTGACAGGTAATGACAGAACTGTATACCTAGCTCTCACACCGGTCCGGTATTCCTGCCACTACATCATCATAAATGTAGACAGAGGGAAAGAGGGTGGTTATTCAAATAGCTTTTTACAAATGTGCCTTTGCCTACTCATTAACAAACACTGAGGCATATCAAGATCGTTTTTTTCCCTCTCTTATAAGCGTTGCCACAGCCATTCTGGTATAAACAGACATTTTAATTGTATGTTTTCCTTCATTTCTTTAGTTCAGTCTAATAAAAATGTTAGTAAACATTTATTAAGCACCAACTATAGGCTTAACATCATGGTAGAGATACAGAGATAGAAAATGACCTTAGAGTTTTGCTTAGACGACATCGAAAGTCTTTTAGAGGGGTAGAAATAACATCTTGCATGTTTTATTCAGAATGATTGCCGATAGAATTCATCCAAATCCACAACCGTTCTCAGGTTTGACAGTGGAGGTAGAGTCAGGTTTGCTAAAGTTTCTGTTGTGCTATCAGCTCTGGTGCCGATATAATTCATGTCTACATTTGTGCTTCCCATTCACTCTGCAGGTATAACCGAGACTATGTGGTAGAAGGGGAGCCATATGCTGGTTATGATAGACACAATGCAGAGGTAGCAGCCTTTCATTTGGACAGGTATGTCATTACAGAGGATTGTGTTTGTTTCCTTTTAAAAATATCTTAGAGAGGGCTTATGGGCTAAGGGAGCAACACTTATAACTTTGACTTGGTACCTACTTGAGAAAGCTGATTGACAGATTCCATGAAATTCGCATGAGTCCTTCGTAATCTGGGTGGTTTTGGGAATACCAGAGTAAATATCTTCACTCTTTAAGATCATTTCATTCTGGTATGCCCTCTGCCATCATGCATGAAGATATTCTTGGTAAATAAAATGGCAGGATGAAAACCAGAGTTGGAACTCAAGTCTCTGAATTGATCATTAATTGGGCCTGACATTGTTTTTTGTTTGTTTTGCGTTATTTTTGTTTTAAGTAATACTTATCCCCATATGCTAGAAGCATATAGCATGACATATATAGTGAATTTTAGTGTTCTTCATACAAAATATGCTTGGTTTCAGTAACCAGAATAATTCCAAAAGAAAAGCCTAAATAAATTGAACTGTATAAGCTAATTGGAAAATTAGTATTTTTTCAGCAAGTGACTAGTTGGGAGCCTGGTAACTGAACTGTCTGGTAGCTCACTTGCTCTTCTGAATAGGTCTTTCATCAGGGCATATTGATTGACAGACTTTAAAAGAAATATTCACAATATTTGTTAAATCAATATAGAAGAAAATAAAGGTGAATTTTTGTCTCTTTCTGGATTAGGAAGGATTTTTCCAGGCATAAAAGCAACAACTGAAAAGTTGCAAAGGAAAAGCTATTCAGTAGACTCAGTTAAATACAGTTAACTCCTATGTCAGTAAAAAAAAAAAAACTTAAAAGCAAACTAGGAGAAAATACTTGAATCTAATATAATCCAAGCATTAACAACCTTAATATATGAATGTACAAATCTATATATGTGCTAAAACTTTAATAGAAAATGATCTAAGGTCAAGGTTGACTAAATAGAAATTATCATTCGTTAGTAAATATGACGGAGGTTCATCCTTACCAGTAATAGCAACAAAAAATCCAGTTGAAACGATGGGATACAATTTTCTTCTGCTGAAAATGGCCAGGATTTTTTTTAAAATGTACTTTATTTGCAGGAATGCATTGAAATTCTCATGGAGCTTGTTGCACGGTTAATCGGTTCAGTCTTTCTTTTTAAGAACTCTGGCATTATGTATTGGAAACCTGAATGCTCTTAACCCTTTGGATGAGTAACTACCTTTTACACAAATATTTAAGATCTTTCTAGGAAAGTATTTCTAAGAAGTACCTTGGAGAAATAATGAAATTCAAAGTTACATATATCCAGGATCTTAGCTATGCATTTTTAGTAGTGAAAACTTATTAGTAGCAGTCTAAATATCCAGTGATAATGGAAAAGGTTAAATAAATGTTTGTTCACAATACCATGAATTTTCTCTGCCTCTTTTAAGACTTGGCAGTAGAGAATTGGGTAAATCCTGCTCCTCACTTAAACACATGCTAGAATCAGTCTTTCCAAGACCCCATTTGTTTCCCGGTTTTCTTAATTCTGAAACCCTATCTCCTTATTGATAGACACCAGCAGGGTATGAAGATCATTTTCCCATGTCTATACCAATATTTCATATTATCCAGCACACTAATTTGTGTTCATCTAATATATGTAAAATGATACCTCATTGTTAGTTATTTTTGTTTTTCCCCAGTGATTAGCAAAATTTAACATCTCCTTATCGTTTCACAGCACAACACCCATTCATTAATTTGAAGTAGTCTTTGTACAGAAATCACTACCTTTGATGTTAATTAAATATACTGTTTGAATTCATGAGTTGTGCTTTGGCAGTGTTGTGTTCAAAAGTCCTTCCCTACCTCAAAGTCTGAAAGTTACTTTCTAGCCAGTCCCCCTACCCATTCTATTAAATGTCCCCCCACCCCCACCCCACCCCCACCCCACCCCAGTCAGGCTCAGGTGGCCCTGTGACATGGCCTCTTAGCACTAC
Source organism: Nyctereutes procyonoides (assembly GCF_905146905.1). Taxonomy (NCBI): domain Eukaryota; kingdom Metazoa; phylum Chordata; class Mammalia; order Carnivora; family Canidae; genus Nyctereutes; species Nyctereutes procyonoides. Next base: position 6,410,551 of record NW_026575037.1, read on the forward strand.
ACTGGCTGCTGTTCTTTGGCCTGGTGGTGGTCCATAGGCAGAAAAAGGAATTCCCAACTCTCTTTCCCATCCATGGCTCCTGAAACTTTTCTGCTCTGGGGTGCTGTTTCTCTATTACAATATAATTTTAACCACCTTCTCTGGCCTCAGGAGAGAGGTTCTCTCACTTTTTTGTTATTTTGACACATCTGTTGATCTGCTTGCTTTTGTGGCTTTTCAAAGATTGAATTTAAGACAGTCAGCAGCCCTGAACAATAGATTGTTTCTGCAGCGTTCTTAAAGGTTTTATCATGACGTGAGAAAAAGCTCATAATATAACAATGAGTGAAAAGCAGGATACAAAACTTTGTATAGCATAATCTCAGTTGTGTGTCTATACACAAGAGCATGTATGTGTTTCTACGTATGTGTAAAGGAAAAAATTATCCTAGGCCAAATGTCAGTAGTTATTTCTGGGCTGTGGAATTACGGATAATCTTTATTTTCTTCATCCTAACTTTTATGTATGTTCCAAATCCTGCCCCTCCAACTTTTCTTCAGTGAGATATATATTTTTTTTTAACCAGGAAATTTCATTTTTTAAAAAATGATTTTGCTCAGCCATAAGGTACTTTTAGACCATTTGAAGTATCTTTAAGTATATCTGTATTTAGTTGTCCTGTGGGTTTATCCTTTTAGATTAATCTGTATAGTTTTCTACCAAAATGCTGTTTTATCTAAAGCTTTGAACCTATGTATGGCTCAAAGCCCATTTTTTTAATGCTTTGTTAAAATTTACTTAAAAGTTTTTTTAAGCCCATAAGCCCATTTTTTAATGCTTTGTTAAAATTTACTTTAAAAGTTTTATTATGAAAAATTTCTAACAAATTAGAATAAATGAACCCATATACCCATTCCCCAGATTGAGCAGTTCATATTTTGTCAGATTTGCCCTATCCTTTTTCCTGAAGTGCAAAATAAAATAAACTACATACATCCATCTTGATAGTAAACTGATAAATATATGTACCTTTAAAATATATTTACCTACAAGGGCGCCAGGCTGGCTCAGTCAATAGAGCGGGCAACTCTTGATCTCAGGGTTGTGAGTTCAAACCCCATGGCGGGGGTAGAGATAACTTAAAAAAAAATAAAGTCTTTAAAATACATAAAAATATACATATACCTGCCAGTCAACAGTATCTTTTCTAAGACTACTTCATAAAATACACCCCCAAAGATTTTTCTCTTCTGTTCTTCAACCTCCCAAACCAGGATTCTGGGTTTCCGCCGAGCCCCCTTGGTGGTTGGCAGATTTGTTAATCTACGGACAGAAATCAAGCCTGTTGCCACGGAGCAGCTCTTGAGCACCTTCCTAACAGTAGGTAAGATTATAGAGGACATTTAAATAGGGGAAGAGTTAATAAGTTAAGTGGGACATCATTGAGCAAGCTGGTTTGTGATTTATAAGAATTGAAGAACTCGAGAATACAAAAGCAAATCAGGCCACTTGTCCTCAGGCTACAGGGGAAATGGATCTAATGGTAGATGGCCAGAAAGTGAAAGTTTTCCTTTATGTGTACTTGGTTGTGTCTGTGAAGTTAGGAAGTGAGGTAATTTGCTGATAGCCTAAGTAGGTAATAACTTTATTTCCTTTTGCTTGATCTTGAAGTAAATTTCAAACTCAGAATTTGGCCTAAATCTGTGGTGTGTTTATCATTGACTTGGTGTTTTTTTTCACATACATGTACTTTCTTGGGAACTATCTCCCTAGAATTGAGGAAACCATAAGGCAGCTCTGAAAGAGGGTCAGAAATGCCCTTGTATGGTTGCGTTCGGACCTGGAAGATCACCATTGCCTTCTGCTACCCTGCAAAGGGGCAGCCTATGACTCAGTGTGCATGGACATGGCTCTGGTTCCTTTGACCTCTGTCCTCTGTTCTCTCACTCTCAGATAAGGCTGCTGAGCTAAAATTCATACTCTTGTTCTTGTGGGCACAGTGAGAATGGGAAGATTTTAGAGTTGCTGTGGTCTCTTGTCCCAGCCTCATCACGGTGACATTCTCAGTGACACAGTGCTCTGCATTATAACTGTTGAAACAGACATTGCCAGATGAATGTCACCTTGCTTTGCTAGAATGAATGGATTTATATTTGAAATGAGGTGAAATTGAATATTTAAAGGCCCTGTGACAGAATCATCATTCAGAATTTAAACCTACAAGGCTAAGGCTAAGGCTGTTCTTACAAATAACCCAGTGTCACTGATTTGTTTCATGTGTTTTCTAATCACTTTTGCTTGTCCAATTTTATGCTCAGGCAAACATGAATTCCTGAAGGATGAGAGGAGGTCAAGAAGAATAGGCCAGAGTCCCTGCTCTCTGGAGACTCTTAGAAGGTTAACTCTCATACATGGTGCCAGGTGTGGGGGAGGGAGAGGCCAGGAAAAGGTTTGTAGAGGAGGTTATTAGCAACTAGACTGAGTATTGAAGAATCAGTAAGAGCTACCCAGGTAGCAAAGAAGACACTCATGAGGCAAAATGATAGGAAGTAATGATGGGAATGAGGGTCTAAAGACCTGAAAATACACAGGATTGGTACAGGAGTGAGCTTCTGGATACACCTTGCAGCACAGGGCAATGTCTTAGGGGGAGCTGTCATAATAAGACATCATGGACTATGTGACTTAAACAGTAGAGATTTATTTCTCACAGTTCTGGAGGCTGGAAGTCCGAGATCAGGGTACTAGCATGGTTGGATTCTGGTCAGAGCCCTTTTCCTGGTTTTTAATGAGCCATTCTCTTGCTGTGTTTGTCTCACAGCAGAGAGAATGAGAGAGGAATTGTCGCTTCTGTCTCTTCTTAGAAGGGCACGAATCCTATCATGAAGGCTCCTCCCAAAAGTTCCACCTACAGATACCACTGTACCACAGTGTACAGATACCACTACACTGAGGATCAGGGGCTCAACATAGGAATTTGGGGGTACATAAACATTCAGGCAGGTAGAGGGGTTGCACTGGAGATAGGTTTTAAATAATCAGCTGACCTTAGCACAATTTTTAAAAATATGTTATTAGATAACTTGACATAATAACTAAATCCTGTGTAACCCTTGCAACTTGACAACGCATTTTCACACAGTTACCTTATTTTGCTCCTCTTGACAAAAGAGTACAGTAAGTAAGGGAGATTTACCCACATTTTATACTGAGAAAGAGACTTAGGAGAATTCAAGGGCTTTCCTGAGTCACATAGCTACTGACTGTTAGCCAGGATTCAAACCTGGATTTTCAGATTTTTCAAATATTTCATCTGCTTATATTCTTAGACATTATTTCAAAAAAAAATTATTTCACTTCTGTGTGGTAGGCTCTGAACTAGGTGCTGAATATCCAGAGATGAATGACACCTCCTTGCCTTCCAGGAGTTTCATCTGATGGGGAAGCCAGACATGTATAGGGTGCCCATGACAGCGTGGAAGGGAAGAGGAGATGCGAGGGTTATGGTTCTTTTAGTGAAGGTGGTGTTTCATCCAGGTCTTAAAGGGAGAATAGCAATACCCCAGGGAAGTACAGTGGGAAAGAATGACCTGGGTGTTTAGACTCTTAACCTTTTTAATATTATAGACTCTTGGCATGCTAGAGAAGCTTGGAGATCTTGTCTCACAATAACGTTTTTAAATAGATTAATTCAAATACATAGACTTATAAATGAAACCAATAATACTGAAATCTAGTTTTGTTATAAAAAATTTGAAAAAGCGGGATACCTGGGTGGCTTAGCAGTTAAGCTCCTGCCTTTGGCCCAGGGCACGATCCTGGAGGCCTGGGATCAAGTCCCATATTAAGCTCCCTGCGTGGAGCCTGCCTCTCTCTCTGTCTCTCATGAATAAATAAACAAAATTCTTTTTAAAAAATTGAAAAAGGACGTTTGCAATATACTACCATGAGCTTTGTTATTATTTAACATGTTAAATAACAAGATCTAGCAGTAATCTAGTAACTGATAATTTCAGGCTGTGAGTATAAATGATACTTTTTGCAGTGTCTGCTAACATACGAAAGTCTGTGATTTCTTCTGGTGAAAAAGTCACAGATAATGCTAATACCACCATGGTTTGCTTCCAGCTATCATAATTGAAGAAATGCTAAGTTTCAGATCGAAGTTAATAAAAATAAAGGGGTGCCTGGGTGGCTCATTTGGTTAAACATCCAACTCTTGGTTTCAGCTCAGGTCATGATCTCAGGGTCATGAGGTTGAGCCCCAAGCTCAGCATGGAGTCTGCGTAAGACTCTTTGCTCCTCCCGCCGACACACATGCTGCGTGCACTCTCCCTCTCAAATAAGTAAGTCTTTAAAAAGTTAATAAAAATGTAATTTTGTTCCCATCCAGTGTACAGGTTCTCGTTGACCCTGTTTCAGGTGGAGGACAGCATGGAGACAGGATTGAGGAGAAAAGCCTGTGGGAAGCTCAGGGGACTGTGTAGTTCAGCTGAAGTAAAGGGAGGTGTGGGGCTGATGAGGGAGGAAGACACATGGTCAGGACAGTGTCACCAACGGGACTCGTGCACAAAGCTTAGAAATGGAGACTTGCTCCTCAGACACTGGGAGGCCATTAAAAGAGCTGGTGCGTGGGAAAACCAGATTGGAATTTTGGGAAACCAGCCACAGCAGCATCAGCATCATGGAGGATGTACTGGGAAGGGGGTGAGGTGAGAGCCAAGAGCCTGTGGTGGCAGCTGCACTCACTGCATGTGCAGTAGGAGCCACAACTCAAGCAAAGACTGGAAAGGAAGTGTTAAGAGACACTCAGGAGTTAGAATGGAACGAATTTGATGAACATTTGGGCTGAGTGGGACAATTGAGAGAGAAGGAAAAAATAAAGAATGATTCTCCAGTTCCTAGATTGGATGACTCAGTGTATAACAAAGCTGTTAGCTGTCTTAGGAATGTATGAAAGGGGACAGACTCAAGGAAGTGAAGAGGAGGAAGATAATGAATCAAATTTTGGATATTTTGTTTTCTTATGTGAAATAATAAGAGATATATATATTTCTTATGTGCCTGGCACAGAGCTTCCAAAACCCTGGTAAATTCCTAAGCCATAAGAACACAAGAGTATCTCTTGTTCTAATAAGGTGACTCCGAGTGGGCTGATCAGCACAAAGACACGCCATAATTAGAAGGTTGCAATTTATAGCTCTGTACCCCCTCATTCTCCAGAGATGGGGGAGGGGTTGAGAATAGAGTTAATATTTCATCATACCTACATGAAAAAGCCTCCCTAAAAATCCCAATAGTATGGGGTTTGGAAGTTCCCAGGTTGGTGAACCAGGACACTTCCATATGCCATTGACCAGGCCCCAAACTCCCACGAGGACAGAAGCTCCTTTGTTGGGAACTTCACTCTGTGTATCTCTTCGTTGGGCTTTCAACATGTATTCTTTGTAATAAACTAGTAATCTAGTGAGTAAACTGGTTTCCTGAGTCCTGTGAGCCTCCCCAGCAATTTTTTTTTATTGAGGTATGATTAACATACACATTTTTATTAGTCTCAGGTATACATCATAATGACTTGAATTTTTATATATTGTGAAATGATCACCACAATGTCTAGGTTAACATCCATCACCATGCATAGTTGGGGATTTTTTTTTCTTGTGATGAGAACTTATTTATTCACTTAGCAGCTTTCATTATAGTAGTATTAACTATAGGGGCCATGTTATACTTTACATCTCTGGGACTTACTTATCTTACAGCTGGAAGTTTGTGCCTTTTGACCCCTTCATCCATTTTGCCCACCTCTGGCACCCACCAGTCTGTTCTGTGTATCTACAAACTTGGTTTTGGATTGCTTTTGTGTTTTGTTTTTAGATTCTACATATGAGTGAGATCACATGGTATTTGTCTTTCTCTGTCTGACTTGTTTCATTTCTTAAAATGCCCTCAAAGTCCGTCCAAGTTGTTGCAAATGGCAAGATTTCATTCTTTTTTAGTGGCTAAATAATATTCCATTGTGCATTTATAGTACATTTTCTTCATCCATCAGTGGACGTTTGGGTTGTTTCCATTATCTTGGCTGTTGTAAATAATGCTGCAGTGAACATGGAGGTGCAGATATCTTTTGAAGTTAGTGGTTTTTTCCCCCAGATACTCAGAACTAGGATTGCTGGATCATATGGTAGTTTCATTTTTTAATTTTTTGAGAAACTTCCATAGTGTTTACCATAGTGGCTATACCAATTCACATTCCCACCAATGATACACAGGGTTCCCTTTTCTGCATATCCTCACCAACAGTTTTTGTCTTTCTGATGGTATCTCATTGTGGCTTTGACTTGCATTTCTCTGATGACCAGTAATGTGTAACATCTTTCATGTACCTACTGGCCGCTTGTATGTCTTCTTTGGAAATGTCTCTTCAGATCTTTTGCTCGTTTTTTTTTTTTTTTTTTAAGATAGCTATATTTATTTATTTGAGAGAGAGAGGAAGCATGAGCAGAGAGGAGGGGCAGAGGGAGAAGGAAAAGCAGACTCTGCTGAGCAGGGAGCTCAACTCGGGCCTGGATCCCAGGGGCCCGGGATCATGACCTGAACCAAAGGCAGACACTTAACCAACTGAGCCACCTAAGCATGCTTTCTTTCTTTCTTTCTTTTTTTTTTTTTTTTAAGATTTTGTTTCTTAGAGCCTGTGAGCACACAAGCAGGAGCAGACAGAGATGGAGAAGCAGACTTCTCATGGAGCAGGGAGTCTGATGCAGAGCTCAGTCTCAGAACCCTGGGATCATGGCCTGAGTCAGCCACTTAACTGACTGAGCCACCCAAGCACCCTGCTTCTGCTTATATTTTTTAATCAGATTGTTTTCTGCTTTTGAGTTGTATGAATTCTTTATATATTATGGATACTAGCCCCTTTTCATTTTGTTGATAATTTCCTTTGCTGTGCAGAAGCTTTTTACTTTGATATAATCCCACTTGTTCATTTTTGCTTTTGGTGGCACATCCAAAAAGTCATACATAATCCAGACCAATGTCAGAGAGCTTACTGCCTCTGTTTTTTCTAGGAGTTTTATGGTTTCCTGTCTTCCATTCACTTTTGAGTTAATGTTTGTGCGTAGTATGAGGTAGTGTTTCAGTTTCATTCTTCTGCATATGGCTATCCAGTGTTCCTAACAGCATTTATTGAAGAGACTGTCCTTTCCACACTGTATATTCTTTTGCCCTAGCAAATGAATCAAATCCCAAGATGGGGCTCCTGAAAAGCTCTGATTTATAAGCCAGCCAGTCAGAAGCGCAGGTGACAACCCAGACTTGCAACTTGCATCTGATTTGGAGCGCAGTCTTATGGGACTGAGCCTGTCACCTGTGAGATCTGATGCTATCTCTGGGTAGAAAGTGTCAAAATTGAGTTGAACTGTAGGATACCCAGCTGGTATCCAAGAATTGCAGTTCTACACAGTGGAATTGAGTACAGAATCAATGTTGGTCTGAATCTTACCTTGACAGGAACATCCAGGAGTAAATGTTGGCTAGTCATTTAGGTACTTAAGACTTTAGTCTACAGCTTAGGAAAGAAGTGTGGGCTGGAGGTATAGATGTGATCATTATAGGTGGTAGTTTGTCTAAGGAGAACATAGAGACCAAGGTGATAAGAAAACAAGTTATAAAAGTCATAAAATCCAGGAAACAATAAAGGATTCAGAGCCTACGTTAATGGCAGGAAACAGATATTGAAGTCTGGAAAGATAGGTTGGCCAGGTTATTAATAATAAAATAGCCAGCATTGATTGGTCTCTAACATTGTGTAAGGCTTTGTGCTGAGCATTACCATGGATTATCTCATTTACTCCTCACAACTCAAAGGTAGGAGACTAGTATCCATTTTACAGAAAAAGCTTAGAGAGATTAAATTACATGCCCAAAGTCTTATGCCTGATAACTATTGATAGTCTATATTTTAACTCCAGAAACTTGACCCTACTTCCCACTCAACCAATACACCATACTCTATTCACTTATGAAGGTTTCCTACCCAAGCAGTGTTTTGGTTTGTTTTTTAATCATTTTTTTGAATCAGTAATACATTTACATAACTCAAAACTTTAAAACAATATTAGAAAGAGTGTAATGAAAAGTTTTCCTTTCATCCCTGTTCCTTCTTCCCAGTGGTCATCTCTATTGGTAACTTATGTCCTTTTTGTATGAAATATGAATATATATTTTTATTTAACTCTGCCATTTTATAAAACATGTCACAGTGTACATTCTTTTACATCTTATTCTCTTACCTAATATATCTTGGAAATCCATCTATTATCACATAAGAGCTTCTTCATTCTTTTGTTGTTTTACCAGCTGCAAAGGGCTACATCATATGGATCTACCATAATTCATTTAACCAGACCTTTATTGGACATGTAAGTTCCAATACTTTTTTTTTTTTTTTACCATTCGTGTTGCCCAGAATTAACGTGTACCTATGTTACTTCATATGTAATCAAATATATCCAGAAGTGAAAGTGCTGGGCCAAAGGGCACATGCACTTTTTACGTAGATTTTGAACCAGTTTACATTCCCCGAAATGATGTGTGAGAATACCCCTCTTCCACTAGTGTCACCAACAGTGTGTCACCAAACTTTTGTCTATTTCACATGCAGCAATTTTTTTATTAAAGAGCCATTTGTATTTTCTTTTGCCTGTGTTTGTGTATCCTTTATTCATTTTCAGCTCTGCCACTGGTCTTCTCAATTTATAAGAGCTCATACACAGGGAGGATAGTCCTTTTTGATGTAAGTTGCAGAGATGGTCCAGAGTCCCCTGGATTCCTTAATTGTTAACACTTTTGAACCATTTGAGAATAGTGTGCAGACATGAATACTACATCAGTGAATGAAAACTTCAGTACTTCCCAACCACCAGGAGCCTCTCTTCTACAACCACGTTCAGTCATCAACAGCAAGAGACGAACATTGGTGCAGCTTCTGCCCCACAGACCCTATTCAGATTTGCCACTTGCCCCTGTAATGTCTTGTATTAAGTCAAGAGTTCAGTCTAGGATCCCAGTTGGGTTACTTGTCATGTCATTTTAGCCTCTGTTGGTCTGGAACAAATCCTCACCTTATTTTTTTGTGACCATGACACTTGGTAAGAGTACAGGTCAGTTACTTTATAGAGTATCTCTTCATTTGAGTTTGTGTGACATTTCCTCATGACTTAAAAATGTTGGCAGGAATGCCAGAGCAGTACTATTGTCATCTTCTGGGTACATCCTATCAGGAGGCACATGACGTAGATTTGTTGGTGTGTTCCCATTATTGATGATGTTAACTTTTATCCCATGATTAAGATGGTAGGTATCTGTAAGGTTTCTTCAGTGTTGAGTTAATAAGTATTTTATTAACTGAGTACTTTGTAGTGAGATAATCTAGAACTATGTAAATATTCCACCTTCATCAAACTTTAACCTGCCAGTTTTAGCATTCATTGATAGCTCTTGCCTAAATCAATTCCTACTGTGATAGTTGTCAAGTTGTTATTTGCTAATTTTATCATTCCTTCTAGACTTTATAGTTGCCTTTCTGTTAAAGGGGAAAACTCTCCACTGTGACCCACATTTACTTAATTATTTGTTGGTTTATATCATATAAACTCTCAGACTTTTGATTTACTTGGAGTTATGATTTGCTATTATTTATTTTGATGCTCAAACTGTCCCAGATTTGACTAGCGGGAACTCGTACAAACTGTCTTATATGTCATTTGGAGTGTCCCCATCATTCTCTCAGTGCTTCCTTACATGTGGCATAGCATTATGACCCAGGCTCATCTTGTACTTTCTCTGCCCAAGCCCTGGAGTCACCTGTTTCTCCAAAGAGCCCTGGGTTCTTTTAATATAGTAGTAAAATGATCATTAGAAACTAATATGTGGAAAAAAAAAAAAAGAAACTAATATGTGGGGCAGCCCGGGTGGCTCAGTGGTTTAGCACCGCCTTTGGCCCAGGGCGTGATCCTGGAGACCTGGGATCGAGTCCCGTGTCAGGCTCTCTGCATGGAGCCTGCTTCTCCCTCTGCCTATGTCTCTGCCATTCTCTCTCTCATGAATAAAGAAATAAAATCTTAAAAAAAAAAAAAAAGAAACTAATATGTGAGTGCTAGGTGTGTACTACCATTACTACCTGGTTGCCATTGTTTCCAGGCTCCCTTGAGGGACAGAGGTAGGATAGCTGTATACACACACACACACACACACACACACACACCTGTATCTTTTTCTATATCTCTGTTCAGACTAGTAGCTCCAGTTCTAATTCAATACCATAAGATTTATTCTGGCTTTCTCCCTTTATGTTAATCTCCCTTCTCCATCTGTGAGAAACCTGGTTCCCATTATCCTCAGTGTGTTTATTTACTGCTTGATACCCTACCCCCACCCCCAAGCACCCAAATTCCCGGCCCATAGTCTGCTCCATATAGGTCCACTCTCCCTCCTCTGGGCACTCTGGCCAGTGTCAGCCCTGACAGAAGAGGAGAGGGCATGACTTTACTTAAAGTGAATTCAGAAAGATCTCCATGACACCACTTTACTCCTGGGAGAGGGACTGGGTAACAGGGACAAAGTGCAAGGAAACTTTCATAGATATCCTCTCGTGCCTTTTGACATTTTTTTCACCATGTCCTTTTTTATTACCTGTATAGATATACATTTATTTAATGGATGTTTAAATATTCAGGATCATTGTTTTCACAGTATCTGTTCAACTTAGCTGCTCCTTTCTACATCATTAGGGAGTACGTAGAGTCTTCTTTTTGCCTTAAGTGTATTTGGCTCCTTTCTCTCCTGTAGGAAATAATACTTGTTTCTACGGGAAGTGTTATTACTGCCGGGAAACAGAGCCAGCTTGTGCCGATGGAGACACGATGGAAGGATCTGTCACACTTTGGCTCCCAGATGTGTGGCCTCTGCAGAAACACCGACACCCATGGGGCAGGACTTACCGAGAGGGCAAACTGGCCAGGTAATTGCTTCTGTGAGCTCCACCTCGTTCTGTCCCAGGCCTAGCCAGCTGCCAAGCCTGAGTAGGAGCCAGAGGCTCTGTCCACAGAGTTAGGGGTTTGGGGCAAACCTGTCAGGCATGAACGTCTCTGTGTTTAAAACAGAGCCAGGTACAGGGGTGCCTGGAGGGTGCAATCAGTTAAGCCTCCAACTCTCGGTTTCCACTCAGGTCATGATCTCAGGATTGTGAGACTGAGCTCCACATCAGGCTCTCTGCTGACTGTGGAGTCTCTCTCACTCTGAAAACAAAACAAAACAAAAAACAGCGCCAAGCACAGTGCTGGCACTCACTCAGTAACCCTGTGGTGCTCCTTGCCTTCAGGTGGGAGTACGATGAGAGCTACTGCGATGCTGTGAAGAAAACATCCCCATATGATTCTGGACCCCGCCTCTTGGATATCATTGACACCGCTGTCTTTGATTACCTGATTGGCAATGCTGACCGCCATCACTATGAGAGTTTTCAAGATGATGAAGGTGCTAGTATGCTCATCCTTCTTGATAATGCCAAAAGGTAGGACCACAGGACTATCCTTGTCAGTTAGGGCTTTCTGTGTATACAAGGAGGACGTTTTCTAGGGTATCCCAGGAAACATTGAGAACACAGTTGATAGAAGGTGTCCTTCCCGTTTCTGGTAAGGGTCTTTGCTTTTGGCGCCCATGCTTCTATCCCATTCAGGGTTCATACGCCCTCCAGCCTCAGGGATCTGAGGATTTTATGAGAGAGAGAGAGAGAGAGAGGGAGGGGGGCAGGCAGAAGCAGGCTCCATGTACTGGGAGCCCGACATGGGATTCGATCCTGGGTCTCCAGGATCGCGCCCTGGGCCAAAGGCAGGCGCTAAACCGCTGCGCCACCCAGGGATCCCCCGATCTGAGGATTTTAAAAAACAGAGAAGTGGGTTTTTTTCCCAAGGAGTCAAAGACTCCGTGATTCTCAACACAGACAGCTGGATGCCAAAGTCTTCTTTGATGTGTTGCTACTTGTGTCATCCTTCCTTGACTATGATGTTTAGAACCTTGAGAGATACATATTTAATAAAACATGAAATTTAATTCCTGTTAAATTGATTCTATCCAAAGGTTCATGCAATTTAAAAAACTAATTTGTTTGATAGGATGTTTTGCTATGTTTATGGCATTGAGGCCCAGACTTATTGCAATCATGAGAAGAGAAGTTCCTTTTGATATAAAAAAGCAAGTTACTTTTATCTTGATTAAGACAATCTTCCTTATTTTGAATAAATGGATGGTCCCTAATTTTTTTAACCGTGACCTTTTTGAAGAATATATTACATTTCCAGTTTGCCCTTTGCATTCTCTGAGGCACCCGATTCAGTACCATACTTAGTTACATTTAATTGTTTGCTAAATAGAATACTTCCTTGGAGCCCAGAACTGTCCAGGCTCTAGGTCACTACCACTAACGTTGGTTGCTGAAAGTAAGTTGGGACCTGGGTCCTTCGCAAAGAATGCCTGAGTGGCCCTTGCTGATGGCACTACCGTGTTATACTGAGCTCCCTGTGCCTCGTGCTCTGGGAAAGGGGCAGACATCTGCAAAAACGCAGGAGGAGTTTTCAAGATGATGAAGGCGCTAGGAGAGGTACAGCGTTGCACATGTTCCTGAAAAATCTTTACCTTGACTTACAAAAATGAACTTTTTTGTTTAACAATCATGTGCACGGTCTTTGCCATTTATTGCTTGAGGGCCTGCACTGTACCCAGGGCTCCCAGACCTTCCAGCTATGAAGGTGAGCTTCCAGGAGAGGAGTAGAAAGTGGAGTTTTTTCCCAGTGCAGTTCTCCTTGTGTAACTCTGAATTACGGCTAAGATCACTTTTACATATGCTTTGAATCAGTGTTTTCTCAGCCCCTGTGAGCCATTTATCCAGTTTGAATCTGGCCACATACTTTGTTGTTGGAATAGGATATTCCTACTCTTTTCTGATTGGTGATTTTGAAGTAGAACAAGGGTAACTTCTTGTCACAAGGGACGACCATCTGTGTGTGTTTGTGGAAACCATGTTAATATCCTGCATTTCTCTTCCCCTCCGCCCCAGAAAACCTTCAGGTCTTCGGGTCCCCCCTTTAGTCCGTGGGCTCCACACTATGTTATGTGGTTATGCTTCATCACCTTGTTGTAGCTGGCGGGAGACTGGAGGCTTGTAAATGAGGGCATTTGTTGTTTGATACCGCAGTACAGACTGTTGGGAACCTTGTGTCTAATCAGTCATGCCCCGTTTATTTTTAATTTAAGCGATTTGAGCCGTGGGAGCATGAAATTATCTAGGATCACATTTGGGTCTTCTTAGAGAATTTGCTTGTGCTTTGATGCTAAGAAGGCAACTGATGCCACTAACTAATTCACTAAGTTTTAATGTAATTTTTCAGCTTTGGGAACCCATCGCTGGATGAGAGAAGCATCCTTGCCCCCCTCTATCAGTGTTGCATGTAAGTTATGCACATCAAATACGTTTTCCTGTATCATTTTCCTTTCCAGGCTCAAGTAACAGTATATCCGTTTCCTTGCCCTTAAAACTTCCTAATACCTGAGCAAGTGCTTTTCACACTTTTCCAACCTAGAAACCCTGGAGTTCAAAATTCATTTCAAATATTGTACAAATAGAAATTTTCAGTCTTATTCAGTAATACATGTTCATGTTTGTTCTAATATGAGAATACAGTCCTCTCCCCTCACCACCAGAAATCTGGTACAGTCTGCAGTCCCTGGCATCTTGTACTGTTTCTTGAGGTCTGAAGTCCTCTTGTTCCCCAACACACACCACCTGTGGTTTGTATATCTCAATTTGAAATTGTGTAAACCAAAATAAGACTTTTTCATAGGCATTTAGTAATTTATCTTTTTAAAATCTGTCTTAGAAAATAAATGAAAAGGTAAATCAAAATGAGATAAAAACCAGGCTCCAAAGATTTCCCTCTCAGAGCAGTATTGCTCATGTAAATCTGGAGAGGAGCATTAAGAATTAGCTGCTTGCACCTCACTCAGCTCAGCTACACAGCTATGGGAATCCAGGAGCACCACTCCTACTGGTTAACCACCAGAGACACTCAGATCCCAGATGACTGCCCCTCCTGGCAACTGGACTGTTTCTCTTCTCTTCTTTTTTTTAATAGCAGCAGTACAGAATTGTGCAGAAATGCTGACTGAAGCAACCCTTAATTCTCGTTAATAGGAGGCAGTGGTATGGCCAGTCCAAAACCATGTCTTTGAAAGAAGATGTTTTTATGGTAATGGTCAGTGTTATCAATCTGATCCAGTCAGAAGATAGAAAAGATGTGGTAGGTTAAATGGGAAAGTTTAGTATAAAGAAGCTCTGGTGTGAGAGTAACTATAAAAGGAATCTTTTTAGGGCCAACGGAGAGTACCCAAGGAAGGACAAACTTGGAAGCAAGCCCTCTGTGTGCAAGGCTAGGGTTTGGACCTCAGTGGAGAAGGATAGTTCAGTCCACCGGACAGCAGAGAAGTTGGCTGGTTTGCAGGCACGGGGCGAGCAGGAAGCAGCCATCTGGGGTGCAGGTTCAGGTGATGAATTACAACTGGAGTCCTGGTGTAACAGAGGGGTGGGACTGCTCAGGAGAAACAGTCTGGGCTGCAGACAAGGCACATTCGTGGGCCTGCAAAGGGTGCCAGCAAGGGCAGGTGGCCCTTGGGGCTCAGGTTTCCATGTCAGGAGGGCCTGCTTATTCTGGGAATGTGGCCAGGGAAGAGCGCTCTTTGATGATACCCTCTCCCCAGCTACTGACCCACTTGTGCAGCAGCCAGAAGGGTCTGGAGAGCCTCTTCCTTCTGCAGTATCACCCAGTGACCTTCCACTGAGAAAGCTTGATGGGAGAGATGCTTCGAGGAATTCTCCCCATTATAGCAGCGCATATATGGAGAGTGAATCTGGGGCTGAGAGGCAAACAAGTGATGCCTTAGTCACACAGGGGAAGCTCTGATGCTCTGGGCATTTGTAGTGTTCTTTAGAATAGCAAAATCGTACTGCCGCTGTGCCTGGCATGCTTTGTCCACAGATCACTCTTCCTTTTTAAAAAGATAGAGGACAGGCTGCCTCTTGCAGAGTCACACTTTTGTGTATACCTAGTAATTCCCACATTACCCAGAGGAAGTGAGTAGAATACTTATAATTTAATTATTATATTAATGGTAGGGATTTTATAAATTCAGAAGCACAAAAGCAAAGTTAAAATTACCTATTAAGATGTAAGGGTAAAAGCAAAGTTAAAATTACCTATTAAGATATAAGGGTAACGTAAGGGTCACTTACATTGCTGTGACTTCGTTTTAATCGTGTGTATGTGTTTATATATAGGTGTGTTTGTACGTACACACACATTTTCTTTCCCCACAGATTTGGAGTAAAACTTGCTCCTCCAGCTTTCTCCCCAACCCAATATTAATTATATCACGGGCATTTTTCAAGTCACTAAATTTTGAAAACAGTTTTGCATGGTATTCCCTTGAACGGATAAGCCATAAATTGAACCATTTCCCAGTAGTTGAACAGGCAGATTGTTTCACATTTTTCCTGTTACAAATTTATTTACACATTGGAATGAACATGTGTAAAACTTTGCATATATCTGTTATTTACGTAGAAAAAATATCAAAATGTGGTAATGTGACTTATAATGTAGAGGTACTTCGGAAAAAGTTTGGGGTTTTTTGTTTGTTTTTTAGTTGAAACATTTTACATTATTATTTCTTGACTTCTGCCTGCCAAGTAGGCTTTAAACTTTTGATAGTATGTTTCATGTAATCTCCCTTAAAACTTCTTCTTCCAGCATTCGGGTTTCTACGTGGAACAGACTGAACTACCTAAAGAACGGTGTGCTGAAGTCTGCCTTAAAATCTGCCATGGCCCATGACCCCATCTCCCCTGTGCTGTCTGAGCCTCACCTGGACGCTGTGGACCAGCGGCTCCTGAGCGTCCTGGCCACCGTGAAGCAGTGCACTGATCAGTTTGGGGCGGACACTGTGCTGGTAGAAGACAGGATGCCTCTTTCCCACTTGTAATTCGCAACATAAAATAAGTGAAACTACTTTTTACAAAGCTAGAGAAACAGCACAATCACTTCCAAATGGTTTGAGATGGATTGGAAACGGCCAGCAGGAAGCTCTGGTGATAGGGGACAGGGTGGCCTTGGATTCTTTTGGTGATTTCTGTAGGAGAAACTAAAGCAAAGACTATGGGTTTCCGACCCCAGGAGCATTCCCACTGAACTCCCGGACTTCTTGGCGTTGGCCCGTCCTGTGGGGGGCCTCCTGGTCAGTCGGCCCTGACTTGCCTGCCACAGGACAGATAGAGGTGTGACGTTTGGGTAGTTAATACTGGGACTGGTTCTGGAGTATGTAGTTGGAGTTCATCCTTCTAGTCCTTTCTCCACACCTGTGGATCTCCCGAAAACCTTTGGCAATCTCTTGAGTCCTTTTTTAACCAGGACTAGTCCAGTTGGGAATTTTACTGCCTCCTGATGAGTGGCAGCAGGTAAAACCTGGCATTCACTTGAGCCAAAATAGCTTGTTCTGTTGGAAGGGATATCTTTAGAATAGAATTAGTGGGAAAGACAAAATCAGAAAAGGTGCTGGGCTTTTAAGTGATTGGCTGGTAGTGCTTTTCAGGATATCTTGAAGGAGGGAGGAAGAGACAGAACCAGAACTGGAGAACCCTCCCACTCCCCCATATCTGAGTTTGCAGGTGTGGAAAAGCAAACATGACTTGAACCTAAGATCTGCATTCGCATAGTTGTATCCAAATCAGCCCCCAAATCGTCTAAGCAGGATTCTCTCATGGAGAGGTTATTTTTCCCTCTTGGCCAAAGCAGCCAAATCCTTTCTGAATTAAAGCAAATTGAGCTAATAATGCCTTGAATAAGAGTTAAGTTGCCTGTGACCGCTGCCATCCTGATTTCTCATCTGCAGTGAATTTCCACCTCAGCCTTTAAGGCATTTGGTCGCTGAAGTGGCTGCCCCTGAGAGATGGAGACATCAGAGATGGAGAGATCGGCAGTCTTGCCTGTGCCGTTGCTCCCTCAGCTGAGCATGCTCCAATCTGCTGGTGGCTCCACCTGTCTTGTGACACGGGCCATGCAGAAAACTGGGAACAAAGATTTTAAGCTTTCTGAGCCTTAAAATGAAGGAGGTTACCCGGAAGAGCCTTAAGATTTTGATTTACGTCAAGCCCTAACTTTATCACATAATTTCGATGGGTATTCTGAGCCAGCGGTGTGGCGCTGTTGTCCCCGTCCAGGTGGCACTCGAAGGTTCCAGGAGGCTAAGTAAGGCCCAGACTCATTCTGTGTTCCACCAGTGCGGCTGGGACCTAGGAGCAGCTGCAGTGCAATATAGGGTCTGAGGACAACAGGCCCAGTGTGCCCCCTCCCCGGGCGCACCTCTCCTGCATCCTGTCTGGGTGCCGGTCCAGCCTTGCACTTCTGCTCGAGCAGAGACTAATATTTAAACAGTATCGGGGAGCGATTTAATCCAGCCATTGGCGAGCAGTTTGGGGCAGCCACCCTTTCGAAAACAGCTTAGAATTTATATCCTAATTTTTTCACATTGAAAGACAGCTGAGTAACCTGTAACTCTTAACAACAGTATAAAGTCAGGATGCTTTTGTACTCTACATTTTGAGACATTTGCAAAAATGGGCTGAGTGATTAAAAAAAAAGTTATTGAATTTAAGACAGGTATTAGCACAAAACACTGAAACCGTGTTAATAAAAGGAGGCTTCAGATTCCAATTTTAAGGCCATTTACTGTGTAAAATTCACAGTTGAGCTTGAAAATACCGTGTTTTGTGCTCCCCCCAGAGTGTCAGGAAGCTGGCCAGTGGGAGACAGCGGGCATGAAGCCAGCACACTCGCCTGAGGAAATGTGAGTGAAACCAAAGGGTGGGCTAGTATTCTTGCAGACATATGGGATGCTGCAGTGAAATGAGTGAGAATTGTTCTCAGACTGGGAACTTCTTTCACAACGTGGAAGGCAGAGATACTGGAAAAAAGCAGGAGGGACAGTCGCTATGAAAATGTCACATCCTTTCTTTCAAAACAGGGCAGAAACTGTATAATTTCATTCTCTTTCCTACTGTTTCAAAATTCATGACCGTAAGAGGTGAATTTTCAGCTCTATTGTGGTTAAAGTCATATATCAATAGGGTGCTGCTGTGACAGGACTCTTAGGACATAGATTTATGTTCTCATCGGGATTGGATTAAACTTGGAAGGTATGTGTAGGCATATCTTGGAAAAAAACCAACCATAAGCTGATAGCTCTAAAATGCAAGAAAACCAAAATCTGTTTGAGAAACAGAAGCAGGTATCTTTCTTTTAAAGTTTTGTCACTGTGTCCTCTTTGTGGATTCTGTAGCACTAAGATACTCAAGTCACTGAGGGGTTCCTGGTCAGCCCTAGGGTGGGTGTGCCTAGCCAACATCTAGAGGTAGATGTGGACACATTTTAATAGTATCAAATGAGCAAAATCAGAACTGACTACCATTTCCTTACTCCTCCCACTTCTTAAATACGTTTATCCAGAGTTTAAATGGGGAAATATGGGTATAGAAGTTTTATTCTAAATTGTTCTTTAATACGAGGCTATATTGTGGGTTTGGGTGTAAATAATTTTCTGTGCAAAACAAATTAATAGACAGGATCTGTGGTTTGCTCAGAGTATTGTTCAGTAATATAGTAATAAGACATTTCTCCCTGTTGCACTCAGGACTAAATATATCAAATGAAATTTAAGGAGGAAATGGAAGAATTCAGGTACATCCATTGCATATTATTTGAGGAAAGATGAATCCTACACATGGCAGTTTTTCAGTGTCACCTGAACAAGTTCTTCCAAGGAAATTCATCTTTTCTTTTCCTTAAAAAAAAAAGACTTCTGGCTTTTTCCTTTGCACCCACCATATTCCTTCAGCATTCATTCTCCATGGTCCCTGTATTCTTATTTGACCAGTAAATGACCACACCTCAATGGCAAGAAAACAGCATCTGTCGGTGAGCTGATAGGAGTTACCTTGTGAGCTTGAGCTTCAGGAAACATGAGTAAAGGCTTATGGATGTATATAGTCATATATGTATTGTAGCGAGAAAAAAAATGTATTTATTTTGACACAGGGAAACACTGACTTATGTTGCTGAAGAACTTGAAGCTAGTGAAAGGGTCTTTCCTCCGTCTCTGAGAGTGGCCCCAAGTGACATAAGGACCATCCAGCAGGCAGCTGCTGGGTAGCTTTGGTGAGCCAGCCGTGGCTTGGCACGAGAGTGAGCGACGTTGTGAAAGTGTTGTCCAGGGGAAGGCCAGTTTTTCTCCCTTTGAGGCCTCGACTCTGGGTTGAAGGAGCAGGGGCCGGGTACTCCACTGCCACAAGCTTTTAAGGAACGAAGGTGTTACAAACACAAAATGTAAGGGGGGGGGGGCAGAGAGCTAGGAGTAATTGACCAGGAAGCTAATTTATTTGCTGAAAAGGATGGTATAGGAGTCACTACCCTCTGTTTTGATCTGCCAAGGATTTCCTCTCAGAGCTGTTGCACAACTAGGGGTTGGGCTTGGTAAGACACCAAATGGGACCGACAACGCACCTAAATTTCTAATGTGTTCTGTGGGTTTCAATTCTGAAAAAGAAAAAAAAAGAAAACGAATAAAGATTTTAATAAGTATTGTCCCCTTCTTTGAAGCTGTTTTCTGTTCCAAATTTCCTGTTTTTTTAGGGTACAGAAAAGGAGGACATCTTCTGCACCTACTTCAACTTCCATAGGGATCGCTTCACGGTATCTGATGGGGAAGACCTTTACACTGCCTCACTAGTCTTCAAAAGGCCTATCCCAGGTTGTGACTCTAGAAGTTTCCAGTGGATAATTCTTTGGAGCTTTTTGTATACCTAGTAATTCAGCCCATTCTTGCAGCTTCTTTAGAAGTAAAGAATTACAAATGGTGAAGAACTTGTCAGCACAGTACCTTAAAGACACGGAGGAGACCAGGGCCCTGATTATTATTCTTAGGAGAGCCACATTTTTAAGTTTTGAAATAGAAATCCAACATCATCAACCTCAACTAGATAAAGCAGATTTAAGTTTTTACTTGGTTTGGCACATTTTTGTTGGCGCTTTTTGCTTTTTGTCATGTGCACATGGATGCCAGTGGAAGGCTGCGCCTAGGACATGTTCTTCGCTGACTCACCACTTCTGACCCTTCCCCAGGTGCGAGTCAGGCGTTGTTCACTTCTCAAGCATATTATCCGAAAGACTGGTATTAAAGCTTGACAAACGTAGCTGGGACTAGGGAGGGTTCATGAAGTGTTCGGACCTGAGTAAACAGTGGGGCCTGGAGTCCCCTCAGAGAACTGACAGTCCCCACACAAGGGAACCAAGTGTGTCAGGAATGATATATATGAGTCACAGTAGAAATAAAAAGCAGAAACAAATCCTCCGGGGTCAGGAGGGTGAGCGGGAGGCAGAACCTACATTGAGGAAGGGGGGGGGGGGGGTGATGTAGGCTTGACATGTGTGCAGAGGCCGGACTTCCATAGCGCACGGCCTCGGGGGCCTGTACCCTGTTTGAGCGCCTCGGGCTATGGGAAACCCTGGGAAGCTTTTCATCAGGTGTGCCCCGTCTGGAGCGTCCAGAGTGGTGTTTCGGTTGCTCCTTAGTGTAAACGTTAAAGGAGCCACTAGTGTATAGATGAGCTGTGGAACATTGATTTTATATTTTCAGTTTGCTTTTAACATGTCAAGTTTAATTGGAGATAAAGGTTTGACTTTACACAAAGGCTGTTTTCAGGACAGAGCTGACTGCCTCCAGCAGGCCGGGAAGCTATCTGTGGCAAAGCTTGGTGCCATTTCGATGACCTTGGTATGGGTGTGTGTGCCCGTTTTCTCTTAGACTTTGTTAAAATGCAGATTTTGATTGAGTAGGTTTGAGGCCAGAGATTCTGCGTTTCTAACAAGCTCCTGGGTGATATCAATGCTACTCGTCCCTGGACCCCACACGTGAGTAGCACCAAGAGGAGTTTACTTGCTAAGCAATCAGGGTGACGGCGGATAGTTTTCACAACGGCCTCTAGAGGTCGCCATCACCTGTGAGATCTTGCTCCTCGACGTAGAACCAACTGCCTCTAAGCCCTGAGAATGAAAGGTTAGCAGTTTATTGAAACCAGAGGCTTGTCTAAAAACTGGTTTTTGGATCTATTGTTTCTATGTGGAACTGACAATGGCAAAAACAAACAAAAAAAAAAGTTTACCCTTAGGAAAAGAAAGCGTTTTCTTAATATCTTTATTTATTTATTCATTCATTCATTCAGAGACAGAGACACAGGCAGAGGGAGAAGCAGGCTCCATGCCGGCAGCCGGACGTGGGACTCGATCCTGGGTGTAGCAGGCTGCGCTAAACTGCTGCGCCACCAGGGCTGCCCAGAAAGCGTCTTACTGAAATCAAAATGTCCAAGATTTTTCCAGCTACCTACTTTATTTACCACTAAATCCTAAGAAATTCAGATCAGAACACTGCAGAAATTAGCAGTTAGTCCTACATGAAAGTTAAGAGTAAAACTTGTAAAGTTTCACCTAAACTTGGGGTTTTAAAAGAAACTAGTGTTACTATTAGTTTTATCACCATAAATTCACTTGTAAGCACCGCTACTATAAATCCGTTAAGCCTGTGTAGACCATCCAGAGCCTTATCCAGGGTAGGGGGCATATAGAATAAAAATCATGGGGGGATCCCCAGGTGGCTCAGCGGTTTAGCGCCTGCCTTGGGCCCAGGCATGATCCTGGGGTCCCGAGACTGAGTCCCACGTCGGGCTCCCTGCGTGGAGCCTGCCTCTCCCTCTCTTTCTGTGTCTCATGAATAAATGAATAAAATCCTTAAAATAATAATAAAAATCAGCATGTAACGGAACAAGCTCATTAACCCTCCGCCCCCGGCGAGGGGCTGTTTTATTAGGCCGTCGGACGGGTGGGGAGTCGGGCAGGCGTGGGGCAAATGAGGCCAAGGCCACACGGAGAAAATGCAGGAGTCTGAATCACTACGCTGGGTCGCCGACCGTGCCCCTTCACTGAAGAGCAGTTCGTGTTTTCTGGTCCCAAGTAAGCACAGAAGTTGCTCTCCGTGACCTGCCCGACGGCCTGGGCGCGGGCCAGGCGGGGCCGGGGAAGGGACCTCCTGCAGGCTTCGCCGCACCGCGTGCTCCCAGGTGGCCCGGGCAGGCGGCCGCGCGTCCCGACACGTGCTTACCTGCCTCCCGCCGCTGTCGGAGCGTCGCGACGCGGCCCCGAGGTGCTGAGGGGCCTGGCGCGGCCGGTCTTCCGGTCTGCAGAAGCCTCCCCGGAGCCCCCGCGCCCGCGCCCGCGCCCGCGCCCGCGCCACTAGGGGCAGCGCCACGACCGGGGGCAGCGCCCCGGCCCCAGGACACGGTGGAAGTCCCTCAGGACTCGGAAAGCTGCACGGAGCGCGCGGCAGAGCTGCCGAGCAGGCCGCTGTGGTGCGGGCGGCGTCCCGGGCAGGCGCCCGGCCTCCGGGGCGCTCCCCGCCACGAGCGGCGTGGCCAAGCCCGCGGCCTCACTCGGCTCCGGCTCCGGCTCCGGCCTTCCCCGGGGCGGCGTCCCGCAGCCCCGCGCCTCCGCCTCGGGTGGCGCCCCGCTGGGCCCGCCCCCCGCCCCGCACCCGGGGCAGGGCAGGGCGGAAGCCGCGGCTGCCGGAGGGACGCTCGGCGGCCCGGCTGCTCCCTCCCGGCGGCCGCAGGCTCCGCGCACGAGCGCGCGTCCGGAAGCGAGCCCCGGCGCTGGGCGGCGCCTGCGGGCGGCCTCGGGGCGGCCTCGGGGCGGCCTCGGGGCGGGCCTGGGCCTCGCTTCCCGCGGCGGCGGCGGCGGCGCCCACCCCGGCCCCGGCCCGGGAGCGCCGAGAGCGGGGAGGCGGGCGGCGGGCGGCGCGAGGGCCATGCCGCGCCTGCGCCCGCGCCCCCTGCGGCCGCCGCCGCCGCTGCCGCTGCTGCTGCTGCTGCTCCTGCTCCTGCCGCGGCCCGGCGCCCCGGGAGCCCGCGACGACGCGAGCCCGCCGGACGGGGCCCGGGAGCCGCTCCAGGGCCTGCGCGAGCGGCTGAGGGCGGCCGCCGCCCTGTCCCGGCGCTACTGGGCGCTCCTGCGCTGCCGCGTGTGGCCCGACGACTGCGAGCGCGACGGGGAGGCTCGCGCGGCGCCCCCGGGTGAGAGCGGCCGCCCGGGCTCCGCGGGCCGCGGGGGAGGGGCGGGGGAGGGGCGGGGGCGCCGCCGTCCCAGCCCTGCGGCCGCGGCCACCCCCGGGGCCCCCGGCTGCGCCCCCCCCCGACGGCCCACACCTCCCCGGGCCCCAGCCGGGCCTGCCCTTCCCCGCCGGCTGCGCGGCTTGGAGGACGCGACCCCAGCACCTCCCCGCTGAGGCCTGCCCCGTGTCCCGGGCCCCACGCTGTCTGTCACTGACAAGCGGTGCTGGCAGGGTTGTCGCCTCGCTGTCAAGGACCGGGTGATCCCCGAGGCTCCTCGCAGTCCTTGGGGATAATTCTAGGGCCCTAGTGCTCGCGGGGTGGCAATCCTGCGGGCTGCCGGAACGTCTTCATCTACGTCAGAAGATTTCTAAATCCCAGGGGGTTTTGTTGTGTTGCGTTTTTGGCTAATGCCGAGTATATTCGAATTGGCATTTGACAAAAGAATGGAGAGGCCCTTGGGGTTGTCTGTGGTCGCGTGATTTTGGGATTCAAAGCAAGTGGGAAGAAGGACCATCGCCAGCTGCTGTTTGTCTCCCTGCCGACTGCAAACTCGTGGGCAGGCCTGGGGCTTGTGGCACGCAGGGCTTGAGGCACATTCGTGGAGTAAGTTGAACCTTCGAGGGAGCTGTACTCCTAACAAGGGCCATCTCCCAACTCAAAGTTGGGGGTGCCCACTCCTGCCCATTCCCCCGCAAGGAGTGAGGAAGGCCCAGGGAAGAGCAGTGAGGAGTAGCGCTGGAGGGAGGATTGAGGACAAGAACTGCTCAGCTTGGTTGCAGGGAGACAGTGTCCACCTTCCCCGAGGCTCTGGGCTCCGTCCCGGTCTCACAGCTCCCACTTTTCCAGGCTGGAGCCTTCCCCTGTTGGGCCAGCAGTACCTGGCCATCCTGACCTCGTGGTACTGCAGCTTCCAGGATTGCTGCGACAGTGGGGACTGCAGGATCTCCAACAACTTCACAGGTTGGACCTTGCGTGGCCCTAAGGCTGGGGCCAGGGGCACTGCCAGGGTGCAAGGGACTTTGCATCATCCTGCCCATAGCCGACAGCACATCCTCCGTGCCCCACTGTGGCTCCCGGAGCCCCCGTATCCAAGCCCTGTAACCTCATAGCTGGAAGGAAGGAGGGGCTAGCAGAGGACTTGGAACACACTCGCTGTCCTCGACGGGTGTTTGCTGAATTGAATGTATTTGTGTGAGGGGATCCCCACAAAGCAGTTGGGAGGTCCTGAAACATCTGGGTGGGAGCACCTTCATGGGCCGGGGGAATGGGGTTTCTTCTCCAGGCAGGATTCTGCCAACCATTCTGGGGTGTCTTCAGGACCCTTGGAAAAGGTGATTCCCTTCTCTGCCTAAATCCGATCTTCCAAAGTAGCCTTTGAATCCCTCCAGGCTGCAGGGTCTGCCCAGTGGTTTCTTATTCTGAGGCCAGGCAGTTTGAATAGGTGACTGCCCCCCCCCCCTTGCCCCCTTCCGCCCAGAGATGTTCAGAGGTACCCGGTCTCTCAGCCGTTGCTGAGCCTGGTGGTGGGGATGGCACTTGTATGCACCTCACCGTGGCTCCCTCTTCCCGGCTGCTAGGCCTAGAATCGGACCTGAGCATACGACTGCACGGCCAGCACCTGGCCCGGGAGCTGGTCCTGACCGCAGTGAGGGGCTATCTGGAGCTGCCCCGGCCAGACAAGGCCCTGGCACTGTCCTTCCACGGCTGGTCTGGCACGGGCAAGAACTTCGTGGCACGGTTGCTGGCAGAGAACCTGTACCGGGACGGGCAGAGGAGTGACTGTGTCAAGATGTTCATCGCCACCTTCCACTTTCCTCACCCGAAGTACGTGGACCTGTACAAGGTGAGGCCGGCCAGTGCTGGGGAGCTTTGCCGGCACAACTGGGGCTGGAAAGAGGCTCCAACAACCCGAGTTGTGGGCTTCTGGCACTGGAGGGAAAGCCTTGAAATCAGCCCTGCCCTGCCAGGAAGTGGCCTCGGAGAAACGTGGGCATAGGGATTGGTGGCCCTTGTGATGGGACCTGTAACCCTCAGAGACACCCACTCCACAGAGATGAGGGCCTTCGCATGTGGAGGAAAGATTCACATTCAAACACCACGTGTCTTGGGCTCTGTCTCCTTACCAGCTGTGCTTGAGACCAGACGAAGCTTAAACAGAAAATCCACGCATTAGTTGTCCCTTCCAGAAGTAGTGGTAATGTTGCAGGAAATGTGTAGAACAGAGAAAAGCAAAAACCTGATCATTATCGCCACACACAGACACAACCACGGTTAGCATTTTGGTGTGCTTCCTTCAAGTTTTATATCATTGTGATTAATGTTAGTGAAAAAGTTGCATATTCTGCTTTGAGGTGGGGGTGGGGGGTGAGAGGGAGGGAGAGGGGGAGAATCTTAAGCAGGCTTCACACTGGGTGTGGAGGGCTCAATCTCATGACCCTGAGATCATGACCGGAGCTGTAATCAAGAGTCAGATGCTTAATGGACTGAGCCACCCAGGTGCCCATATCCTGTGTTTTTTGTTTGTTTGTTTTTTTAAAGGAAGCCATAGCATGTAAGGTTTTCCATGTCTTCTCCAAATGACCAACAAGTAGATGAACAAAAATTGTCCTTGCCACCTCTGCTATTTTGGGTTCCTTCCATTCAGACACGTAGTATTTCAAATAAGCCAGACAATGACCAAAGCCCCATTGCAGTGGGACAGAGGTCACCACATCTCTCTTTGGCTTGCGGGCCCACTGTCCGTGGTGCATTAACCCAGGAAGATGATGTAAGCCCCCGAGGATAGAGACTGCCTGAGTCACCTGGCAGCCGCCGTGCGGTGTGGGAGGGCAGAGTTTGGGTGAAGCGTCCTAAGGGCTGGTGGCTGGCGACTAGTCAGCCAGGCCTGCCCAGTTAGAACAGACTGGCTTTGTGCAGAACTGCTGTGGATCTCAGCTGCCCCGCTGTGAGAACTGACGTGTGCACGCTGTCTCTCACCGCTGCACATCTTCTCATACACACACACATTTGGGTCAGAATCAGGAAGGTTAGAGGTGGCTAGAGTGTGTTCTCTGCTGACACCCCCGCCTGGCACAGGAGCTGGCCCTGTTCTCCTGGCGAAGCCGGCAGAGCGGCATGTGTTCAGCTGAGAGCTTTCAGCGATCTTGCTTGGGGTGGGGTACCCCAGGTGCCAGTTAGCCAAGTCCCAGACAGGTCTCACCCAGGCTTCTCCCCTGAGATCTCAGCCTAGCCCGGGTGCTAGGGAGCACTCTGCTCCTGGGAGTTCCAGATGGGGGACTGTGCCACGTCCAGGCACTTGCACCTGCTCTGCCTACCTCCCCTATATTAGAGCCTGACTCCTACCCCTAGGGAGGGTGATTGGACGTTTGTTTTGGGATGGGACCTCATCTGGAACGGCAGGGAGCGCAGCTAAGGCTGGGGCCTGTTTCCAAGGCCAGCCAAGCCTTCTTCCTCTCCACAAACCTCAGGGTGCATGAGAATCACCCTGGAAGCTCATTACAGATGTGAGCCCTAGGCCCACCCCCAGAGGTCTGGATTGATAGTCGTCAGATAGGACCCCAGGTGATCCATTGCAGATGCTCAGTCAGGGCCCTCAGGCCTGGAGGGTGGGAATGAGCTTCCCCCGCTCCCTGTATTCCCTGCAGGAGCAGCTAACGACTCAGATCAAGAAGACGCAGGAGCGCTGCCACCAGACCCTGTTCATTTTCGATGAGGCTGAGAAGCTGCATCCAGGACTGCTGGAGGTCCTCAGGCCACACCTGGAACGCCAGGCTCCCGAGAACCACAGGGCTAAGTCCCGGAAAACCATCTTTCTTTTTCTCAGGTGAGGTCAGGAACAGTAGTCCGGAGGGCTGGGGAAGGG
Organism: Nyctereutes procyonoides; assembly: GCF_905146905.1. NCBI lineage: Eukaryota > Metazoa > Chordata > Mammalia > Carnivora > Canidae > Nyctereutes > Nyctereutes procyonoides. The sequence continues at coordinate 6,437,713 of NW_026575037.1, forward strand.
GCAGGGGAACGCTCTGTCTCCAGGTATGCCAGCTGTGACCTGGCAGTCAGCTGACGAGGATGGCTTCCACGCTCTCCCAGGCCGCAGACCCTCTTTCGCAAGGGAAACCCAACACAGGCTCCAGTACAGAAAACACAAGCCTCATTGCTTGGGTCGTAGCAGCGGTGGGGAGCCGGAGGTGTCTGGGGTCCTGCCCTGATCCTACCGCCAAGGTCCTTGGAAGGACTCTGCCTCCCACCCCTCCCCTGCCCCATCGCAGACAGGCCACCTGAGGAAGAGCAACTGTCCGTCATCTATCCTCCCCCCTCTCCATGGCTGTCTTAGAGTGCTGAGGCTCCCTTTATACTCCCTAGGGTGCATACCCGCCCCCCCCCCAGGGACCATTCACACACTAGGAATCCCCTCTTAGAAGGGCACTTGAGGGTTTTTTTGTCTTTTCTTTTGATGTATAATTGACACACAGCATCAGTTTCAGGTGTGGTACGTGAGTCAATACGTAAGTCACGTATTATGAAATGATTGCAGTAAGTCTGGTTAACACCCGTCATCATACATAATTACACAACTTTTTTCCTGTGATAAGAACTTTCAAGATCTACTCTCTTAGCAGCTTTCAAATATACAATGCGGTATTATTAACTACGGTCGCCAGGCTGTGCTTTACATCCCCTGACTTATTATTTATCACCACCGGCCTCTGGCAACCAGCAATCTGTGAGCTTGGGTCATCGTCGTTGTAAGATTCCAAGTATGAGTGAGATCATACGGAATTTGTCTTTCTCTGACTTACTTAGCATGACGCCCTTAAGGTTCTTGCAAATGGCAAGATTTCATTGTTTTATGGAATTTTATGAATAATACCTGTGTGTGTGTGTGTGTGTGTGTGTGTGTGTGTGTGTAGCACATTTTCGTTTCCATTCATCAGTAGGCACTTAGATGATTCCCATATTTGGGCTAGTGTCAAAAATGCTATAGTGAACATAGGGGCACGTATATCTTTTTGAATATTTTCGTTATCTTGGATAAATCCCCAGAAGTGGAACTGCTGGATCATATGGTAATTCTACCTTTAGCTTTGTGAGGAGCCTCCACAGTGTTTTCCACAGTGGCTGCCCTAGTTTGCATTCCCACCACCCATGCACAAGGGTTCCCTTTCTTTCCTCCACATCCTCAATAACACTTGTTACTTCCTGTCTTTTTGGTTATAGCCATTCTAACATGGTATCTTATTGTGGTTTTGATTTGCATTTCCCTAATGGGGAGTGATGTTCAGCATCTTTTCATCTACCTGTTGGCCATCTATATGCCTCCTTTATGTCTATTCGGATCCTCTGAATAGAGGAACTACCCATGATTTGCAAATATTTCCTCCCATTCAGTAGGTTACCTTTTCGTTTTGTTGGTTTCCTTTGCTATGCAGAACTTTTTAGTTTGATGTAATCCCGTGGCTTATTTTTGCTTTTGGTGTCAAATCCAAAAAATCATTGCCAAGACTGATGTCAGAAAGCTTACTGCCTAATTCTGAAGAGTTTTATGGTTTCAGCTCTCACATTCAAGTCTGATCCATTCTGAGGTTTGTTTTTGTTTGTTTGTTAAAGATTTTACTTACTTGTTCATGAGAGACACAGAGACAGAGCAGAGAGAGAAGCAGACTCCCGGCAGGGAGCCCAATGCAGGAGTCGATCATGCCCTGGGATCATGCCTCGGGATCATGCCCTGAACTGAAGGCAGATGCTCAACCGCTGAGCCACCCAGGCGTCTCAATTTTGAGTTAATTTTTGTGCATGGTGTGAGGTGGTCATTCAGTTTCATTCTTTTGTATGTGGGTGTTCAGTTTTACCAACACAATTTATTAAAGAAACCATCCTTTCCCTGTTGTATATTCTTGGCTCTTTTGTCACAAATTAATTGACCATTTATGCATGGGTTTATTTCTGGGCTATTTTGTTCCACTGATTTCTGTGTCTTTTTTTTTTTAAGATTTTTTATTTACTTATTCATGAGAGACAGAGGGAGACAGAGAGAGGCAGAGACACAGGCAGAGGGAGAAGCAAGCTCCATGCACGGAGCCTGACGTGGGACTCGATCCTGGGACTCCAGAATCACGCCCTGGGCTGAAGGCGGTGCTAAACCGCTCAGCCACCGGGGCTGCCATATATGTCTGTTTTTAAGCCAGTACCATACTATTTTGATTATTGTGGTTTTGTAATATAGAATATAATTCATATACTGTGAGTCCTTTCTTTCTTTTTTTTTTTTTTTTTTTTGTGAGTCCTTTCTTAAAAGGGCATTAAGTTTTCAAAACAGCACATTTGTTGAAAATTAAGTACAAACTGTCCTTGAAAATTCCCAAGGTAGACCCAGTTGAATGATAGTGTCCCACTAAGTCCAGCATGGTCGGTTCTTTCTCCAGCCTTGGAAGGTCTGTTTCTCCTCTGATCACGAGAGGAAGTCACTGGCTTAAAATCCAGGGTATGATGTGTTGAATGAAACACTTATGCTTTCACACCTGTGCTGAGATCTGCAACCTGACCATGTAGGACTCGTCACTTAACCATTATACAGTATTTCAGTTTTGTGTACATTTGCAAACATTTGCATATGTTTGCATATAGGTGTCTGTAAGCTCTGGCAATGGCTTTGTAAAAAGTGAATTGAGAAATCAGCTTGTCCAATCCTATCTTTTTGTGGTGGCTCCAAATGGGAGTCCTGCCCAAGGTCTGTTAGAAGTCAAGTTTGCCTTCCTGTTGGCCCAGCCCAAAATGCTTCACAAGCCACTTCTTCCTCAGAGTGGAAGAGTAATCAATTGCTCCTCTGCCCGCAGCCCCCTTCTCACTGGTGACAGGCCTGTCCCTGCTGGTAGGGACTTTGCTTCAGTTTTGTGTGCACCCTGTGAAGGTGGAGAGATAGGGAGTCTGGATTTTCCCCTCGCTTGGACATGTCTGGAACATGTCGAGGAGCAAGGAGTGGAGGCAGATCTTGTGTCATTGTGAACCCACAAGACAAGATGGAACCAGTTGAGATTCCCTGCTGGGATTTGTGTGTGCTTACTGGCGGCGTAGGAGCTCAGCGTCAGGGAGGGGGTGCCCCCGAGGTGATTTGAAAAGACAAGCAGAGAGAAGCTGACCTTTCCCCAACTTGAGCTGCAGTGCCAGGGCACTGATTTCCCACTGGGTTCTCAGCTTCGAAAACCCTCACCCCTGCCTGTGCCAGCATTTCCTAATGCAACCCGGGTGACCTTGTAGTCTCTAGGCAAACGTTTGCCTTTGTGGTATTTTAGTCATTGACCTGCGGGCAGTGTCCTAGTCCCCTCTAACCCTGCCCTTTCTCCCAGTGACCTGGCCTTCATGCACTGTCTGAGGCAGGGTTGTCACCAGTGAATGGACAGGAGGCTGGGGAGGGAGCCACCAGGGGAAAACGTCCTGTGGGCCCGTGCTCAGTGGGGGATGGAAAGGCCACGCCAGCCTCTGGGGAAGATGTGCACCTGTGACAAGGACATGAGGATGTGGTCTCCACTGTGCCGGCCTCGGAGAGTCAGTGGTCTTTGACAGGCCCAGGTGCCCACCACCCAGAGCCCTTGGGTCAGCCAGGCAGACCATGTGGCTCAGCGCCATCCCATCCAGCATGCAGAGAGCAGTTACTTGTAAGTCCTGAAGGTTTCTGGGTACAGATCTTCCCGTTTGCAGGGGGATTATGTCCCAATAAGCACATTGTAAGTTGAAAATGTATTTTAACATGACTAACCCACCAAACACTATAGCTTAGCCTAGCCTCCAGGGCTCACAACACACACATTAGCCTACAGTTGGGCAAAATCATCTAACACAAAGCCTGTCTTATAACAAAATGTTGACTGTCACATGTAATTGATAGAACATCGTACTGACAGAAACAGCATGGTTGTGTGAGTGCAGAATGGTGTAAGGGTATCAGTTGTTGACCTTTGTGATGGTGTGGCTGGCTGCCTGCTGCTGCCCAGCATCATGAGGAAGGATCAGACTAGCTCAGGAAAAGATCAAAACTTAAAGATTTCTTTTGAATGCTGACTGCTTTTGTACCATTGTAAAGTAGAAAAATCCTAAATTGGTGACCATCTGTATTCTAGGGATGGGTCGGGGAAGACAGTAGTTCAGTCTCCGGGCTTGATTTCTACCGTGGCCTCACCCGTGTGCTGAGGACTCTTATGTTTGAAAGAAAAACACAGCTAATTTGAACTGTTGGTGGGAACAAGTCCCATTAGTTGAAGGCCAGCAGTCCATTCCTGAAAAAACTCCTAAACCTGCTGCTTGAAGTAGGGTGCTAGTGGCTCTGCAGTCCTGCTGCCACGGTGGTGGCATGTGATGGCAGGAGGGAGGAGGCAGCAGCTGAAGCAGGGTATCCTGGGCAGTAGGTCGAGGGCCTACACTAACGCTGATGACTTTTATCTGTTTCTGCCAAGTAGAGAATGTTCTTGGGGATGCCTGGGTGGCTCAGCAGTTGAGCATCTGCCTTCAGCTCAGGGTGTGATCCTGGAATCCAGGGATCAAGTCGCACATCGGGCTCCCTGCATGGAGCCTGCTTCCCCCACTGCCTGTGTCTCTGTCTCTCTGGATAAATAAAATCTTAAAAAAAAAAAATGTTCTTGGAGGAAAATGTTCTTGGAGGGGGTCTTGGAACTCTGGAGATCAGAGCTCTTGTCCTCTTTTCAGTGAAGCAGTAAAGGGAAAGGGTAAATAATGTCTGTTCTCTTTGGGCTGATGTCAGGGAAAAAATAGAGTTTTGAAGAATTGAGAGAACAAAACAAAATGTAAATTGTTCATGGAATCAAAGCCCTTGTACCCCAGCATGTGGAAGATGCTTATAGAAATGTGTATTTGGTTAAGATTTTATTTATTTGAGAGAAAAAGAGAGAGCACAAGCTGGATGGGAAGGGGCAAAGGCAGAGGGAGAAGCAGACTTACCACTGAGCAGGGAGCCCCACGTAGAGCTCGATCCCAGGACCCTGGATCATGACCTGAGCCGAAGGCAGACACTTAACCAACTGAGCCACCCAGGTGCCCCAAAATATGTATTTGTTGACCACTGAATTTAAAGTGACCTAAGGGGTCTGGTCCAATTCTCTTATTTTACAAATGAAGACACTGAGGCTCTGATTACTAATTGGGTGTTTATATCTGTTCTTTTAAGAAAGACTTAGCAATTTAGGTTTAGGGTTTAAGAGTTCTGGAGAGGCCTTTGAAATCCCCTTCATTTGGGATGTTAGGGCTAAAGGCTGGAAGAGGACATGTCCTGTTCCAGAGCCAGGGGACTGCTGGTCTCCAGAGGTACTTCAGGCACCTAGGCAGCTGGTGACCTGGGAGGATATGGAGAACGGAGGTGCTCCGGGAAAGCCACATCTCTCTAAAGGAGCAATCCCGGTGTCTTGGTGGGGGAGATAAGAGCCACCCCTCACAAAGATGAAGACGACATAGGCTATGGAGGAGAAATTGAGAAGGGAGATGGAAACAGTATAGACAGAGGAGTCGATTTGTTTAATCCATGTTTATTGAGCACCGGATATGCACTGTGCTAAACACTGCAGCGCACTGTCCTCGGGCTGAATGTGTGCATCCCACTCCTCTCCCCGGATGCCTGCCCTCCAGCCCATCCACAGGTGCGCCTGCCCATGCCTCCCTTGGGGAATGCAAGATGGGGCAATCCCTTGGCAGGGGACGGCTCTTGCCTCAGCTGATGTAACTGTGGTCACTCGTGGCGTGTGGGGCAGCAGCTTCCCTACATGCAGGTGTCAGGGGCAGTCTGGCTGAACTTGTCCCTGCTGGACTCTCCTGCTGGGACTCCGGTCCCCTGGGAACATGAGGGGCACACAGGCACCTAGGGGAGGGAGGCATGCACTGGAGTACCAGGCAGTCCTGGTTCATCCATTGGCGGAGGCAGGGAGAGAACCACTCAGTTCCTGTGTCCTGGAGCCTCGCACGGAGCCTGGCACACAGGACACCCACATGTGCTAAACAAGCAGGTAAATGGGTTACGTACCTGCAGGTGTCAGCTAGCCAGAGCTTCCTGAGGAGAGAATGGGGCTACTCCCTCCCTCTGAGGAGCACAGAGGAAGTGCTGCCAGCCCCAGGTCTCTTCCAGCTTCCCAGGGGGTGGCTCTCTCTCTCTTTCTCTCTTTTTTTTTTAAGTTTTATTTATTTAAGTCACCTCTACACCCTACCTAGGACTTGAACTCACAACCCAGAAACCAAGAAACCAAGTGAGGCAGCCCTGATTTCTTCTCTTGTCTTCGTTTTCTTTCATCTCTCTAACCCAGTCCTCACTCTTGTGCTTTGGCCCCATAATTCCAGTGGCCTAATGACATCACAGCCCTAGAGCGGTCGTGGGCGGCAAAACACACTCGTGTGTGTAGATCCAAGCTTTCATCAGCACCCTTCTACATTCCCACCACTTGTCAGCAGCTGGGGGCAGCTCACAAGAAATGCTGTGTGCCTCGAGGACTTCTTTTCCCTTGCTTCTCCCATCCATCAGTCACAGGGTCCTGGCAGTTGGGCCTCCTAAACCAATTCTTAAATCCTTCTACCTCTCAAAATGGACTATTGCCAAAAGCTCCCTGATCTGCTTTCTGTACCCATTCCACGCCTCTTCGGTCCAACCCTAGAATGAGGGTCACTCCACCCGTACACTGCCAAATTCAAACCCCTTCAGTGGTTCTCTGTGGCCCGTAAGCTAACTCCTGTGTGTGTGGCACAGAGGCCTCCTCACAACCCACGGGCCTGCACCTGCCTTCAGGCCTCCTAGTCATCCCTGCCTGGACACACAGGCTGCCCTGCTGCGCTCAGAAGCCTCATCCTCCCTCTTGAGTCTTCTCCTTGGGCCTTAGATGCTCCTACCATAGTGGCTGCTATGCAGTCCTGGAGTCACGAGCCTCTCCTTCCCCACAGAAGTCAAGGGAAAGAACTACATCCTACCACTGCTGTGTTCCGTGCACCTAGCACAGCCTGTGTGTGTGTGTGTGTGTGTGTGTGTGTGCATATGCGTGTGCGTGTCAAAAGGGCGCAAGACAGAACAGCATCTTCTGTGCAGACTTTGGATTCGGACAAGATCTCCCGGAGGAGAAGCCCCATCACCTGTGCAGTGGCTTCGGTGGTCAGTGTCACTAAATATAAAAATCAAATTTGTTAACAAGCCCTTGTCTCTTTCAGTAATCTTGGCGGCAATATTGTCAATGAGGCTGTTCTGAATCTGCTTCAGGCCGGAGGGTCCCGGGAAGAAATAAAATTGGAACAGCTGGTGCCCCGGCTTCGGGCCGAGATCGAGCAGTCCACAGGTAAGCAGCTCCTGGCCACACAGAAGCCAAGTCTCTGGTGACGTGTCTGTATTGGAATGTCGGCTTCTGAGGTTGACAAGACACACAGGACACACCATATGCTCGTTGTCAACTCCAGGCAGACACAAGAGAAGGACTGAGAGAGCTGAACTCCTTTCGTGAAATACTTTGAGGGTAGTTGCCCCAGCCCTGGAAACCCAGGCAGTGGTCTGTGAAGCCTGTGGACCCCTGAGCAAGAGTGTCTGTGAGCTTGGTGGTTCACGCCTCCACCTTCTGTTGAACAAAACTGTAAACCTGCAGTCAGTGTCCCAGTGGCCCACTTCACCTACAGCACACGTTCTCAGCCATGGCACGCTTTCCCACAGGAGACAGTGCTGGGTAGTTCTTGACACAGGCTTTAGGGTTAGGGACACCTTAAAACTCCAGCTGGGGTCAGTCCCAGTAGGCGTCATGTAACTCTGGTCTTGGTTTCAGATAGTGGCTTTGGCCATAGCTGTCTTGTCAAGGAGAACCTGATTGACTTCTTCGTCCCCTTCCTGCCCCTGGAGTACCGCCACGTGAGGCTGTGTGCACGTGACGCTTTCCTGAGCCAGGAGCTCCTGTACACAGAAGAGGCACTGGATCAAATTGCCAAGATGATGGTGTATGTCCCCAAGGAGGAACAACTCTTCTCTTCTCAGGGCTGCAAATCTATTTCCCAGAGAATTAACTACTTCCTGCCTTGAGGGCTAGAGGAAGACTTCCTGAAGCTGCCTGCCTTCGGCTCACAGGACCCTGGGGCCTGTCAGGGCACTGTCTGGGACTATGAGGGCAGGAGGGGCGGGGTGGCCTCCAGCCGTCACACACAGAAGGTGTATAAAAAGGAAGGCCTTAAATCAGAAACAGAGCCAATGTTGTAAATCACTTGGTGCCTTAAAGAGCCACGTTCCAAAATGCGGGCCAGGTGGTTGGAGAAAACCACATGCAGAATAAATCCCAAGGACTTACTAGCATCTCAGCTCTTGCCTGCAGATGCCTGGACTTGGGTGCGAGGCCTGAGGTTGGAGGACCCTTGCTGACAGGAAAGGGAAAATTCAGTTCTGCTTACGAGTGGCAGGCTGCGCACCTCAGGTTTGCAGGGCAGGTGGGTCAGCTTTCAGGTTGTTGCCAGAGGGAAGCTGAGCACCTTCTGTCCCTGAGCAGATCAGCAAAGAGCCTCAGGCTGAAGAAAGGGTACGTGGAGGAAGAATATATACACAGGTCGGTGTAGGTTAAGACTTGTTCTCTTGTAGATCTAAAAGAAAAATTTAAGCTAGGGGCTTTGACACGGCTGTGTCACGTGTAAGGATTAAATTTTGTATTTTTCGAAGACTCGGCCTGCTTTCTTACTGAGACCTGGTAATCATGCTCACTCAGTGAAATTCCAAAAGTGGGGTCATACTGACAGCGGGGCCAGGACGGGGCGCACCCTGGTGCTCAGAGCTGACGGGGTCACCACCTGCTCTGCTAGTTCACTTCACTCGACTTCGGGAAGTCGGCAGAACTGGGTGAAGAGGCTTTCACAGCACATTGCTCTTATATGTGAAACGTCACTCCCGGGCTCCCAGCTCTAAAAACAGAAAGTCATTTTTGAGGTTTGAATGGCCACGTATAAACGCGTACATTGTGTTTCTAGACACATGGGGTGTGTTCCGTGTCTTTTCCCTTCTCTTGGTTCTTCGCTTTTGCTTCTTGGAATTGCACAGGGGTCTCTGCTTACTTTTGTCACCACCTCAAGTATCCCCTCTTCATTAAAGCCCTCCCCAACCCTCTTACCTTTAGCCCTGGAAAAACAATGCTTTGGGCTCGTTCCTCCCATTTAGCCCTTCATCGGACTCATTTACCCAAGTGTCTCGAGGTCAGGGTGTATCTAGCCTGAGCCACATTATGTGCTCAACTTTCAAATATGTGATGAAAGGAACTTTTCTCACCACCCGCGGGACAGAAGCAAGTTCAGCCTCACTGCACAGTAACGGGGGGGGGGCAGTCTAAGCCACTAGCTCGTTGTCTCAGTCTGGAGTATCTCAGAAAGATGCAGGCCACCTGATGCTGTTACTACCCCTGCTCTACACTCTGTGAGTACACACTAATTGATTTTATTTTGAGGGAGGCCATGAGCAAGCATGAGTTGGGTGGGGGTGGGCAGAGGGAGAGGCCTGATCCCAGGACCCTGAGGACCCTGAGATCAGGACCTGAGCCTAAGGCAGAGGCTGAACCGACTGAGCCACCTAGGCGCCCCACGTAATAATATACTTTAAAAGGATATACTCCAGGTTTCAGAGCCACACAACAGCTGACACCCTTTTAGCACTGGTGTGCCATGTTTGATGTAGTAAATACAGGGTCTGACCGTCTTATACCTCAGGGACGAGGACAGGCAGCAGAACGCCATGGTTCTGCACACTTGTCTGGAGCCCGACCGCCTGGACCGCAGTGCTGTGGCTCAGTGACTTAGCCCCATGAGACCACAGAAAGCTACGAAATGCAGCCAAACCTTGCCCTCTACCTTTGTAACAGGGAGCATCACTGTACTTCCCTCATAAAGTTGCTATGAGGATGAGACAAAGTCATCTTTCTAAAGTGCTTAGGACACAGAGCTTGGTGTTTAATAAAGTACAATCTAAGAAAACTGCTGTTTTGAGTTGGCCCCATACTCAAAGCCAAGGCAGGGGCCTCTCCCTCCGTGCTAGTCTGTGCAGTCCGGCTGAAGTCTGTTCTAGGTACTCACCGTCTGAGAACTTACCATGTGCCCCGTGTGCCCTGTAGCCATTACCTCGTGTCAGTCTTAACAATGACTGTGGTGACGAGGAGACAGAGGCTCTGAGAGGGGCAAAAAACTTGCACAAAGTCACCAAGCTAGTCAGTGGACTTGGAGAGGTTCGACCCAGGCAGTCCGACTCCGACTCCAGCTCCTATGCTTTCCCGCAGCCAGTGACACAGCCTCAGCTGTGCAGAATGTTACAAATAATGCAAAAGAGGCAGAAAATCACAATGGAAGTTTCTCCTCAGGAGACTCAAAAATAAGATTTCCCTACACCAAAAATGGGCAAAAGGAAAGGACAGCAGGGGGAGCAAGAGGAGCTGTGTTAGTGGATGTTCAACAGCTCTTCCAACGGGACAGCACCTGTGCGCCAGGTGAACCCAGCCTACTGCTACCTAACCACAACGGCACTTCTAAAAGCAAGGACTCACATTTTTAAAAAATTGAAGAGTAAGCAAAACGAGAGTAGAATGTTCTCTGTGACATTCTACAAGTGCTCTGTTAATGCTACTTTGGCTTTAAACTTTTGCAGAACCTATTTGGAATTGTCCTCAGAATAGACTTTGAGAGAATTAAGGCTCCCCTTTCACCTTATGTTAGCCAGATATACACGCATGTACACACATTACCCACCGTCTGTACTTGCTGGGCTCCAGATGCTGCCTTTAGCCGTTTCCAAAAAGCATAATCCATTGAAGAATGAGTATTCTCTCCTCCGGGAGGAGATGCTAAAGAATGTGCCGGAGAGATGTTGCTAAAACCAGCTTCTTTACCTCACACACTTCTATTTTATGGTAAAGAAAGAAAAATTCTGCAGATTCCCGCTCAGTTAAAATTGGGGGAGAAACATTCCAATCACAAGCCTACTTTGCCAATAAAATATTGCAACCTTTATTTAAAATAAAACACAAGTTGGCAAGCCTTGTGAGACAACAGGCAGACAGCATTCCCCTTTCAAGGGCCTCGTTTATTTACATCAAGTTTAACACTGTTAGCAGTTCACAGTCAGACAACAGGGTGAGAGAATTAAATTAGAAAAACAAAACACCTGAAAATATATTACAAGAACAAATACCTGACAATACTGGCAGTGTGACCCATGATTGATGTGTTTTCAGTTAAATCCCATATTGTCTCACTGTGTCCCCTCCGCAGTGCACACCAGGCCTCACCCCGTGTGCACCCACCATGTATACACCTGCAGAGCGTGACCTTTGGTATAAATGTTAAACAAGTTTTAAAGAATCATATGTTTTAGGGCAAATTTCTGTCAGCCACCATGAAATGTTCCAACTTGTTTTTGTCAAGCGAGCATAAAACTGGGTTTCTCCACTGATAGTCATTACAGAATCGGATTGCAAAGAGGAAGAGTGTGGGGTCCACCCAGGAGACCGGGGGTTCTGAGGATGCATAAACAGCTCAATCAGCCTGTTCATGGCAAACCACCAAACCAGGGCACAGCTTCTATTCACCACAGGGAAAGATCTGGGCAAATCCTCTTTCACCTACTCCTCTCCTTTCTTAGCACGACAACGGTGTATGTACAAGACGTGGACATAACACATACCCTCTCTACAGATCTGAGATCTGAAGGTTTTCAAACATATGCCCTAAAGAACTCTAAGATGAGTACCTCATTGTCCTTTCTAGTTTCTGAATACTAATTTCTCTGAAGAACAATCACCCTAAATCAAGGTGATTTCTCAAGATCTCAGAAAATTTCTCTCCTAACGGAATCCCAAGAACAGTGGCCACAGTGAAAAACGGCTTGTCGAAATGGAGGCAGGCTGGCTTACCTGGCCTTCGGCTACCAGAAACATCTCAGTCTCTTGGCATTCTTGCCACTTTCAACACATGGTATGGTACCTCTGAATTGTGAAGAACAGTATCTGGGACTCACCAGTGAGGACACTAAAGCACTACAGGATCCTGCAATATCTTCTGAATCAAGAATAAATTTATTTGGCATACCTGTGTTACTGTTGTGTTACACAACTGATGAAAACTATCCCTACGTGTGAAAATTTTACTAACTAGAAGTCCTATTCTCCAGTTCAAGTTTATGGAGCTTAATTACATGATTTAAAATTCCTATTCTGATAAAATTTTCTTTAAATTCTTAAAGCCTGCTAGCACTGGACAATTCACCTCCACCATGTCCTAAAGAATTGACCAGAATGCTCCCAGACCTCAAGTCCTGCATTTATAGCTCAGTAGTCTGAAGTGACATGCAGGACCCAGAAACTTGCTCCTTTGAGTAAAACAACCAAGAATTTCACAGAACAGACAGAGGGCACGTATGGGGTGTGATCTGAGGACAAAGTGGCCTAAGCTTTTGACTTAAAGGAGACAGCCCTTCCTTGAGCTGATGTGCAGGTTAGATCAGTTCACATGCCCTTTGTGACCATGGGCTGCTCCAGGGCCTTGCTACTGTGTTCAGTATGTGTACTCAACAGTGGGAAAGTTAAAGGATGTAATTCTTCTAAGAGAGATAAACAATTTCAAATTCGTAATTGTACACAGGAGCAAAGAAATGCTCTTGGAAGGAGGGAAGGGCCAGTTAGAACAGCCTTCCCCCAGCTCACCAATCAGGATGGAGAAAAGTGCAGTCTGTCACACACCGTGTGTGTGGGGAACATCTCAAGCAGGGATTCTCACCGACCAGGGCTTTGAGCCACCGCCACCCACCTACCAGTTCTAGCTCACTCATCATGCAACATCAACCCAGCCTACAAGTCTCTCCTCCGCAACACACACAAAACCCATCTCTGAAGGCACAATCCTCTGAATGACCTAGAATCAAGATGACCTGCTTTGGCCTCCTCACTCAGGGGGCAGCATGCAATCTTCTTACCCTGATTATCACAGGGTGGAGCCTCCCCTAATGTCCTGTCCTATGGATCTATGATACTGAGTTAGAAATGAAGGAAATATCATCTTATATATGTGTTATCTCAAGAGGAAATGTACACCTCTGGTATGGCATCAGAAACAGCAGCCCCAGAGCAGAAACTCCTCTTTTTGGACACTGCAGTAAATTTCACATAAGACAGACTTGGAGCCAAGACGGTCATCTGGGTAGATGCTCTGCACAGGAGACCCATTCCACAGCCCTGGAATCCACCCATGCTTTCCAGTAATACAGGAGGACAGGGAATAGCAGTGAAGTTCTGGCTGGAACAGAGCAGGTAACAGCAATCACTGTTACTGGAGGCACTTGCCAGAAAAAACCCCAAAAAAACAAAAAACAAACCTTGCATTTTTTAAAATTCTGGTAGTTGGAAAACTGGAGCTCTCTCCAAAAGATTTAACTATCCTAACTGTTAAGAGTGGGACAAGCTTTCGAACCAGCCCAAGGCTTCTCCTGACTAGCAGGGCTATGGCCAGCAAACAGTTTTCTGGGTTGTCACGCAGAACGTACAGGCATCTGTGGGGCTACCTTTGCTTGCCTTTGTCAGAAGGGCATAAGGTCCCTTGGAGCTGCCTTTCCTTCTCTCTTTCCTGCTCCCACACATCCCAATCCAAAGCGGACATTTACAAAAGAACTGAGCCACTGGCTTGACAGAAGCTGAGACAGAGATATAGACAGCTGGAGGTCTATCAATTCATAAGAAGAGACTTCCATCCAGAGACCCATCTACATAAGAAAACTGGTTGTAATAAATGCTTAGGAAACAGATGGATCCCAAACCAAGGTAAAATAAGTTAATGCCAAGCGAGATAAAACCCCAAAATCATTATGAACAAAAACGCAGACAACCCTGTCAGCTCAATGTGAATTCCTGTGGAAGCATAGCCAGACAGTAACAATGACAAGAGCTAAAACTGGAAGGGAGAGGTCAGAGTGCAGTGTAGCTATAACTCTAAAGTGGCCACCAATGCAATTTACTCTGGGGTATTTTATAATCTAATAGGCAAATTGTGTTTAGCTACTCATTTTAGAAAAAACACGCACATACAGATGATGAAAATCAAGCTCATTTCTAACGGGAGGAAATCCTAGAAAACTAATTCCCAAAGTGCACTGGTTGTATGGCCATCCAATCCCACCTGTCCCCTCCCCACCCAAAAAATCCCAACGAAACCACGCTGGACATCGGTTAAAAAGACACTGTCAACATTAACAGGTAAGAGTCTGCTCCCACCATGTTTGGATGCTAAATGGCTGAACATGTTGTGGACAAGTGTTCAAGGCTAAGAAAAGGGCTTTAATTCTTCCTGAGTCAAGGTCCCTGGAAGAGCTTCTTTATTCTGGAGTACATATTAGTATTTTTTAATGATCATAATTAAACCAGAAAGTTGGTCCGTAGTTTTCTGAAGTTATTCGGCGCTGAGCTACAATTTTAGCAAAACACTTAACTATACCTGCACATATTCATTTAGCAGTTTCATATTTACAAATGTGGTAAGTCACGGGGGTGATTAGTCAATCAGCATCTAACTGTCTGATCTTCTAAACAGACATTAATAATACAACCTTACAGTTAAATTACACTTGATACTTTCCTCAAAGTGCTTTCATATACATTACCTCATAGCCATTAAAATGATATGGAATAAAGTCATTTTGTTTTTAAGAAAAAGGAATGTAGGACTAGGGTTTTTTTTAAAACTTAACTCGATATTTCTTTATAGCAAAGTACAGACCACTGCTGTGTTGCTGAGGTCTGTCCAAAGGAATAACCCCATACATTTTTTTTTTTTTTTATATCACTGAGCTCTACTGAATGCCTGCTTTGCTAGTGTTGCCATTACTCAACATTCAAGGCCCTCGAGGTCAGAGCGCCAGGAGTGTGTGTGTGCTTTAGAAAGTGTGCGGCACTGTGCAGGCTGATTGTCTATCTGAGCCACTTTTTTTTTTTTTTTTTTTTTTTTTTTTTTGGCAGTGTCTCACAAGGCAGCAGTAAGGGCAGAAATACCCCACAACCAGAAAGTCAAGGGACCTGACCTTAGCCTTGACTCTGCCACTAATTAAGATAATGGGCAGGTAACTTCACCATCCTCTCTTCCAATTTCTGAAGCTATGAAGAAAAGGGTTGGGGTACCAATGGTGTTCCGGCAGTGCTGGATGTCTAAAACACTTGGAGGAATTCTTGGAAAATACACTTGCTGTGACTTCACCCCACTGGGAATTCTGATCTGGGATGAGCCAACACGTCAGACTGTTTGTTAAATTCCAGAGATTCTGTTGCACATCCCTGGCTAAGAGACTCACTAGACTAAGTGTTAATAATATAATAGTAGTAGCACTGAACATGTATGGAGTGCTCATTATGTGCCAGGCACTCGAGCTAAGAATCTAATATACATTATCTCATTTAATCCTTACAACAACCCTGAGGTAGTTACTATTATCATCCCTGTTTTCCAATGTGGAAACTAAGGCTCAGGAAGGTTAAATGACTTGCCTTGTAGACTGGCTTCAGAGTCTCAACTCTTAATCACCAGCTATACTGTATCCTTTGAAACTCAAAAGCTCCATGACTTTAGTTAACACGGGCTATGCCTTAGCAAAGTCAGCATCTTTTATTAACTGGGCACTATCTTACCAGCCAATTTTCAACTGAATTGTAAGAAAATTCTAATTTAAACCCCAAAATGCAACTGGGAAAGGATCTCTACTCTAATGATATCAATGAACAGAGGTCATTTGGAAAAACACTAAATTTCTTAGGGCCAATCTTTTTTAAGGCTATTATCTCTGAAAATCACAATGGAAGTCTGTAGGAAAATAGACATGCTTTAATTTTACACAAAGCCTTTTACGAAAATACTTCATGTAAAGCACAATCAAGATGTATTTTACACAAAACACTGCATTTTAAGGTAAGAAATAGAAGCTGAAATCATATTACCTGTACATGAAAGGACTCAAGCTGAGACAGCCCACTGTAGGCATATATAACCACTTTAGAAAGTTGTCAACAACTCATAGAAGGGCTTTTGCTCCTGCTTTGCTTTTAAACTAGACAGGTCATGCTTTTAGTCTTGAGCAGTTTTCTCTGCTGTGAACTCAAACTTTTAAATTTATATAAGGTTACTTTAAAAATCTGGTCCTTTTCAATTAGAAAAAGGAGCAATCTAAATGATACTTTTATAGTGAGTTGACAGTGCCTCTTTCACCTGAACCCTGAGCCTTCAATACTGAAGTCACACAGTTCAAGCATCACGTGGACGGGCTGTGCTACAATAGTTAACGCTGCTCTGGACAGTGTTGAACAAAAGCAATTTATTTCATAACTTAGTAAGCACCTACTGTAGGCAAGACAGAGAGCCAGGTGCTGCCCCTGAGTGAGACACAGTCCCCACCCTCAAAACTATTCTGCGGTGAGAGAACCAGGGAGCTTACATACACTCAGTAGTGTTCTTCCAAGGCTTATTTTCAGAGCTCTCAAGGAAAGATCCCTTGCTTTAAAAAAAAAAAAAAATCCCCTGAAAAAAACAACAATTATAATTAATCCCTCAAATTGCATCCCACAATGACGGATAAACTTAAAAAGCAGCATAATATTCTAAAGTTTTAGCTGTCCCTGCCCACCCTTAAAAGGCAAATTGCTAAAACAATTTCAAGTTTATGGAAATGACTGATGAAGGGGAGTGGCGAAGAAGGAGGTGGGAGGACCATGGGCCGACATCCAGGTTAAAGGGAAGTCTGGTCTTCTCGACCGACCAGGGAAGGTCAGCCAGATTGCTCACTGCCTGTGCTGCATCCTGTAGGTAACCTACAGTCAGGGCTCACCCAAGCCCTGCCAAGCCCAGGACTGTCTCTTCCCTTCTCATCCTCCTCCTGGCCTGCACCTCCTCTGGAGCAGCCACAGCAAGAATCAAGGTTTCCTTTCTTTCTAATGAAAACTCAGTTTCCTCCTCAAAAAGGACAAACTCTGTCCAAAACATAGTTTTGCCTCCTCAGTATTCTAGCCCCGTTAGCATCATCTCAGCAGTTCCACATTTCCATTATCTGCTACTGAGCAAAGAAGAGAATGAAAACCATTGAACGTAACAACGCTGCACTGAAGTGGCTCTCAAAGGGATAGCTATACACTTATTTGCAAAACACCCTGGAGAAGATGTAGCATTACCTTCCTTTAACAGATTAAGAGATGGGGCTGTGGCTTGACAGTGGAACGATAACAGAGGCAGGAAGAAAACTCACAGGTCACCAGTGTTCAACTCCTACCTTCCTAAGTTAATATTTGGGAGGAAAAAATAACGTATTTATTCTTTTGTATCAGGTTCTCCTTGGGCAGGTGAGGGGTGGTGGTCATAAAGCTTTAAAAAGAGAATGAAGTATTAAGATTAGACCTGATATCAAGAATATTAATAATATCTAACTGCTTAGGTTCAGTTCAATATGATCCTAATTAGCTTCCATGACTATAACTAAATAGGAAAAGGCCTAGTTTTCAAAGGCAAAACATATTTGGGGGTTAAGTCATTATGTTTCTAGGGTTTAATCAGTGTTTCCTTGAAATGACCTGCCCCTTCGATTATGCATTCTTCAAAGAGAGGTGAAGTGACAAAATAAATATCAAAGAGTATTCCCAGTACAGTATTTACAGACAAGCACAACCATGAGGGGGAAGGGGCTATGTGAAGGGAGAAGAGTAGGTGGGAGTAATTGGGGGCAATTCATCTGAAATTCACAGAAAGTGAAAGAATATTTCTCCTCCTCCCTACCTAGCCTGGGTCTAAGATGATGAGGGAGGTGAAAAGTACAGAGAAATGGCCATTGGGACCAAATCGGCTTCTCAAGAACACTTAAAGTCACAGACCTCTGGAGCTGGCCAATGGATTCCAAGAAGAGACCTTCTTCCCTGGCGTGTTAGCCGATAAAGAGATGCAGAGCTGCTTAATTCCTTGGCCAGTATGTCGGTTTGCAGGGGCACGGCATCAGAAAAGGATCCCCAAGAGAGCCTGTACGTGACCGCTGTTTTCCATATCAACATTGATTAATGCCCTGAATACTGCCAGATATAAAGGAAGATGGCCCGCCCGGAAGAGAGCAGAGAGGAACCACAAAGGAGACCCCTATGCCTACAATTTATAGATGGGCACCAACGAGCTAAAAACCAATCCCAGTCCACTAGGAAATAACCTATGAGGGGGAGAAATGACTTCTGCTCATCAGTGGAGATGTGAGGAGGAAGTTTCAATCTCCCTGACTACTTCCTAGCATTCTTTACTTCCTGCACCAATTAACATGCCCATGGTAAAAAGGACAGGAGCATGCCCTCGCAGGCTGACCTGCAGCTTCGACTATGGCGGTGAGCTCTGGAGAAACAGCTGCTTTCAATGGCCTCAAAGGAAAGGTCCCCCTCGGTACCATTCCCAGCTTTCCCTTCTTCACTCCCACCCGATTCATTAGGTGAGGTGGCACGTGACCACCGCCAGTACCTCCTGGAGCCCCAAGTCAGTCCCCTTCTGTGGGGCGCGGAGTGAGCACCCCGGCCAGTCCACAGTCTGCACACAGGCCCGCAGCCTGGCCCAGAGCAGCCCTGTTTACCCACCACACGTCATCCCAGGTAAGAACGGATTGGACTGGTTTCTCTGTGGCCTGGCAGACACATGTTCCCTGATGTTCCAGGGCAGCTTCCAATCCTGTCCACCACTGCTCTGCCCCCATTTCATTTCCCTGTCCTATGTGTTTTGCTTTTTGTTATTTTTGAGATGAACCTGTAAACGTGAGAACTCAGAGATCTGAGGTACTTCACATAAACACACTCAAGTATCAGTCTTTCATTTTTTGAAAACAAGAACACAGGAAAACAAGCCCCTTTCCCTCTCCCCTCAGAAATGTGAGCATCTTCCCCTGAGGCTCACAGTGGCTACCTCTGCACCACGTCACTGATTTCCTGGACACATGACAATAAGTTATTAAGGACAGGGTTTGCCCCGGACACCCCGGCAGCAGCTGAAGACACCTGCAGCTCCTGCAGGCTGAGTTCCAGTTTGCTCACAGCCTCTCGGAAGGCAAATTTGTTGCGAGTTTGAGGGATGCAGTCCACATAGCCTGAGCAGTAGTCGAGTAGCTGGTGTCCCGTGTCCACCAGCTGGCTGTTGGGCACAGGTTCCGTGATTGCACTGGACAGTAGGTCAGCACATTCCAGCAGGGCCTCTTTGCTGATTTTGTCTGCTGAGATTTTCTCAGCCACCTGTTTGGTTTTTCTCAGAGCCACTTTAGTACCTGCTGTGCCATTAGCCATTTTGGCTGGTGAGATGGAAGATGTGGGCAGAGGCACTTGAGGTGGAGGCATCACTGGCCTCCCAGCTTTCCCACTGATGGGCACTGCCCCCGGAGCTGCCTTCTTCCCTCCTTCCTGTGTTTCTGGCATGGGCTGTCCTGCAGTCGGGGCAGTGGGCTCTTCCGTGGAGTCTGAGCACATGGACGGATGCTGCAGTAGTCTCATCACTGGGGGTGGGGGTGGGGCACACTTTGGTTTTACCCGTCGGGGTCGGTCCTTGTCTCCAGAGGATGTGACCTGATGCTCAGATAAGAGTTTGAATTTATTGCCCTGAGAGTCTGTGCCAATGAGCTGCACGTCAGCTGGAGTGTGCTTCAGAGTGGGTGAGATAAGGACTGGCACTTTGTGGTTGTGAGTGGTTGGGATGGCTGCTGCAGCCTTGGCCGGAGAAGACCAGCCTGTCTGCTCACCATCCTCTGGGACTCCAGCCATGCCAAGTCGTGCTCCACCATTCCTCTCCTTGCTCTTTGGGGCAGCTGCCACTCCAGCCACCCCCACCGCTGGAGAGTCCTTCTCTGTAATGGCTGGGTCCCCAGAGGGGGTTCTGAGAGGAAGAGCGGTGGCTCCTCTGGGCAAAAGTTTGGCTTTTGGTCTCTCCCTGCTTGGAGCAGCACCTTCCTCTGATTTTTTTGGAAGCATATCATTGGCCCTGTCCACATTCTCTTCTGGCTGAGAAGAGGTGGACACTGTCCTTTCCAGCTGGAGTTTGGACCTCTGGCAGTTCCTGGGAAGGGTCATTGCCATCCTATCCTGCTCTGGAAGCCCTGAGGACATGGAAGATGTAGAGTTTGACCTTGGAAAAGGCTTGGAAGTGTCATCACTGGCTGTGGGTTTACCCGCTCGTAAGCCCAGTGTCTTTTTGATTAAACGTGGTGTAAAGAAGCCTGTGATGCCAGACCACCCACCCCCAGCAGTGCCACTGCCCCCGCCCCCGCCACCATCGTCATTACAGAGGTTCCTCTGTGCAAAGCTCCCCCCATAGCACTTGGGTGGCACCAGATTCGCCTCTTGCTGGGCAGGAGTGAAAGAGAACCCATCAGCATGCTGTAGAGAAGCAACAGATGAGAAGTTACCCGTGAGTTCATATTTCTTGTGGGGTTGATTCTCCATTTCTCGGAAGGAACTGCTACGTTTAGGGGGTGTGGGAGCATTTCTCTTTTTCATGAAGGAGCTGAAGAAGCCTCCCTTCCTATCCCTGGTGAAGCATGTCTCTTTGGCATCTTCCAAGAGGCTGCTGGGTGACTTGTCTCTTTGTTTTCGAGGCAGTGCTGGGGACCCACTAGGGGCCTGTGCACCTCTAATGAACCCTGATAAGAAATGGCCAATCAGTAACGTTAAAGACAAACAGTGATTCCATTACACTTGAGTAACTATGGTTAACTATAAGAGTTTCGTTAGTATCTCTTAAATGTCAGGACTCAGAAGAAATTAATAAATGTTATCATTTTACACCGATGAGTGTTCCAAATACATGTGATATAACTGGGAAGAAACAACGTGCTGGCTTTCACTTGGCTATTGGCTATTCTCTAAAAGCTACAGCACACCCTGACCTCATCTATCAGGCTCAATGAAGCAGTTTTTCCCAGAAACTGTCAAGAGGTAACTGTCTGAGATTAGAGAGTTGAGGAAAAAGGGCGAGAGGCCAAGTAGCAGAACGGATGGAAGAGATCAGGACTAACGACGCTGGCACCCCAGAACCAAGGACAAGAGCAGGAGCTGGTTTAATGCTGGCCATTCTCTCCTTGGGGAAGACGGACAGCAAAATGGAAATAAAGGATCAAACCCCAAGGTTCTGGAAACAGTTTAATTCTACCCGCCTAGTGACCCATACCTGGTGCTGAACTGGAAGCAGAATTTTCTGTGGTGTCCTGTGCCCCTTCGATATTCTCCTTGTTCTCCACCTGCTTCTTCAGCGTCCGGGTCTTGGAAGGAAGTATTGGCAGTCGGGGCAGGTATGGAACAACAGATGAGGAGGAGGCAGCTCTCCCAAGCTCCTCAGCTACTTCTGTGAGGAAGATAATGGGACTGATGAAAAACAATTTCAGGACACAGAAAAGGTTTTATTTTCAGAAAAAGTATACAACAGGAAAAAAACTGGAGAAAAGAGTACTAAAATATACAATGGAATCACAGAGTATGTACTCTTTTATGTCTGGCTTCTCTTGCTCAACATTGTGACTGTGGATTCATCCATATTGTTGCATGTGGCAGGGGCTTTCTCTCATGGTATATTGTTCAAAAGTGTGAATACACCAAAATTAATCCATTCCTCTTTTGATGGATACTTAGGTTGTTTTTAGTTTTTGGCTATTGTGAATATGCTGCTAGGAACACCCTGCTACGTGTCTTTTGCTTCGGAATTGTGTGATTGTCTGCTGGGTATATACCTAGGAGCAGGACTGGTGGGTTATAGGGTGCACATAATTCAGCTTTGTTGGATTGTGCCAAACGGTCTCCCAAAATGGCTGGGCCAATCTATACTCCCATTAGCATTGTATAGTAGTTTTGGTTACTCTGCATGCTTGCCAGAGTTTGATATTATCAGGGTTTTTTTTTGTTCAATTTTAATTTGAGCCATTCTGGTGTCAGTCTCTATGGCATCTCATTGTTCTATTTTGGATTTCTCTGATGATGAGTAATGTTCAGCATGGTTTCATGTGCTTCCGTATCATTTGGATATCCTTGTTTACGGAGTCCTTATTCAGAGGCTGAACAAAGCAGACAGATTTCTGGAGTTATTTTTATTTTTAGATTGTACCTTATACCAAGGAGGGTAAAATGCATTTCATTTCATTCAAATGAAGCAAATGAGGCCCCTGAAAAAGTGCTCACCCTTTTGAACATGGCTATGCATTTTGTGGCTTCTACTGGGGCAAAGACATACTGTGCTACTCATTCCTGAACAAAAATGAAGTGGAATCAATGAAATTGTGAAATATTGTGTTTATTTTACATTTTTTGGCAACTATTTAAAAAAATCGACTCTTCCACAAGAATGGATATACAGTATATAACCCAAGCACTGTCAGTGAGATTCCTTTCCTATGCTGCTATGTACAGCAGCTGGCAGACACAGACGTAAGCTATAAAGATATGACCTCAAGGATGCTAGTAACTGTGCCCCGTGCCTCTTGGAATATTCTGAGGATGAGATCAATGTAGAAGCAAAAGTGAAGTGATACTGGGTGGGAGTGGCTGTGGGAAGTAGAAGTCCCAGAGCCCCTTGAGTCTGTGGCTTCTACTGACTCTGAAAGTCACACCATCCCTCCTTTCCCATGGTTTGGTTATAAGCCAATAAATCCTCCTTTTATTGCTTTTGAAAACTTGAGTTAGGTTTCTTCCACTCACAACTAATAAAAACATCTTTTTAAGGTAGGAACTGTGTCTTATCCCTATGTCTTCAGTATAGTGCTTGCCAAAGATTAAATGCTTAATAAAATGTGGGTTAAATAATTTTAAATTTCTTGTTTAGCAATTCTGAATTGCAATTACCTTTAGGAACTGATAATGGCTGATTTTCTAAAAGGACAGAACATTTTTGAAAGAAACAGAAATATTTAAGCAAGGATTCAACAGAAGTTAAAAGGTGACACAGAAGCATCAGAGAAGTGGAGCCTGTGACTTCTATCACTCCAGCTCTGCTGTGGTAAAGCACAGAGGGGCCGAGACAGGCAGCTGCTCAAACTGGCCCAAAGGTTGATGTGCAGAAGTTTCAGCTAAGCAAAGGACAAGGAAGAAAATACTTTTCATTCAACTTCAGTGTTATACTTTTCCCTTCTTATCTGAAATGATACATTGCTAACGAAAGATGACAAAATTCAACTTGCCTGATTTCCTTTTCTCATGTTTTAAAACCTGAACTTAAGTAGTAAGCTCTGTGTTCAATTATGAAGGAGAAATTTGAACAAATATGTGTGAAATTCTGGAGCTATACCAAAGAATCTAATAATAAGCACAAATAACTAAGAATTTGATGTTTTTAACTCTCTAGGAATAGCCTGTCTATATAACAAGTTTACTGTCTGACTTCTGCATGTAATTGTAGAGGCACTGTCATGCCTACGTGCACCTATACATTTGTTTTTCAAATACGAAAAGGCTTCTCACTGTTCATAGCTTAACATGCTCATTTTAAACTATTTTCCATGTCAATATACTTAAGAATATCATTTTAAATATTCCATTATATGAATAATTAGATTCTTAAATTGTTCTTAATTTTTCAATATTAAAAACTACACGCTGATGTAACATCTTTGTAGCTAAATATTTATTCATACTCTTAATTATTTCAAGATCTATTTCTAGAAATGAAATTTCTGGATATTGCCTTAATGACTTGATTCTGTCTTTGTAGGTATGGTTCAGGGAGGTGGAATAATCTTCATACTCATTTTTTCTTCCCTTCCATATATGGTAAGTGTTTGTGGTTAAAGAACTACCAAACTTCTTCTCTTTATGAAGAGACTGAATTCCTAATTAAAATACAATTTCAATATTAGAAATGAGCAGAGACATAGAGACATTTAAAAATAGCAAAAAAAAAAAAAAAAAAGCAAAGCGAGAATAAAGGCCAAGAAATTATTCAATATTCCAAAATGGAGTCACAAACTAGAAGAATCTACTGTTTTTGAAATATTACCACCCCTAACACCACCCAGAACTGGCCACCAGCTGTAAACTACCAGATTCCCACCTTCAGAAATGCTGGAGTCATGAAACATGGTTTCAAAAGCCTGATGTGTTTCAGCAAAAGATGGCCTGTCAGCAGGGCTCCACTTCCAGCCTATGTGACAAAAGAAGAAAATACTGAAAGCTCCTTTCAAAAATTAAATATCCAATGGCACACCTGCAAGCGAGTCCCAAGCATCATGATGGATGCTACTGAAGGAGAGGTACAGCATGTTCACAATGACAGTGAGGCAGCTGCTTCTCAGTTCCAGACTTAAAGCTGTGATAAACCCACTTCCTAGGGCTGGTCCTTCTATGTAGCCTCAGCTTCTATTTTCTCTACTACGGGGATAAAGAGGGGTGGGGAGATGCTTTATAAAATGGAAAGTTGGGGCGCCTGGGTGGCTCAGCGGTTTGGTGCCTGCCTTTGGCCCAGAGCATGACCCTGGAGTCCCAGGATTGAGTCCCACATCAAGCTACCTACATGGAGCCTGCTTCTCCCTCTGCCTATGTCTCTGCCTCTGTGTCTCTCATGAATAAATAAATAAAATCTAAAATAATAAAATAAAATAAAATAAATAAAATAAAATAAAATGGAAAGTTGTTTTCTGCTAGAAAAATGAAAGAAGTAGAACCTGTATTCAAACTCATTCTAACCTTATAATCAGCTAAGTATAATCAGAAGTATAACAGGATATCAGAAAGGAGGAAGTTAGAGTTCACTTTGACAAAAACAGGACGGTAAGGAAAATAACAAGACATATGCTTAAACACAATGCAATCTAATTCACCACTCACCTTCTAGCTTTCTCATCTGTTAAGAAGTCAGATGCTTTTGTTTATTCAAAGTGGTTACTTTCAGGTACTCTCCAGTCTTTAGCAATCATTTTTATCTAGTTGAAAGCAGCCATCTCCAAACCCAGTTTCTTATTATTCTATTAGAATATGCAAGTGGTTTGGGGAAACCACTTATATGCAATATATGGGCCATGAACAACTGTTATTAGAATTCCAATTAAGACTCAATGGTTTATTATATATGTCAACTGGCTGATCAATGACCCTTTTTTAAAGTTTTCATTTATTTATGAGAGAGAGAGAGCACGCACATGAGTACGGGGAGAGGGGTAGAGGGAGAGGGAGAAGCAGATCCCCCATTGAGCAGGAAGCCCTATTCAGGCTCGATCCCAGAATCCTGAGGTCATGACCTGCACTGAAGGCAGACTGAGCCACCCAAACACGCCTGACCAACACTTTACATGTCATGAGATTGGATTCAATCTAACACTGAGAGGAAAACTGTTTTCTTATTTTGTTATCACCCTGAATCACTGACTTAACCCTTCAAAATTAAAATACAAAAAAACTCAAAAAACAAAAACAACAACAACAACAAAAAACAACTTACATGCTCTCATAAGTTCATAAACCTTAGGGGGGCATCCTTCAGGTTGTTCCATTCGATATCCTTTTTCCAGTAGATCATACACCTGAGACAGGTCAATACCTGGATATGGTGACATTCCATATGTAGCAATTTCCCACAACAGTACCCCGAAAGCTGCATAAGGGATTTAAAAAAAGAAAAGTTGAATGTTTCTTCTCTGATCTTTTATTTTATACCATTAGGTAACTTTTCTTTCAAATTTTGGATAACATTCACACTGTTACAACATTAGTATACTCTTCTAATTCTTATAGCTGAACTTGTCCTTCTAAGGTATCTGCCAGAGGAATGCTTCAGGTATAACCTCAAGACAGTTTTCTATAAATTTGCCAATTTTTTAAAAGATTTTTTTTTTTTTAATCTGAGACAGCAAGTGCATGAGAGCACACACTCACACCAGTGGGGGCAATGGGGGGAAGGGGTGGAGAACAGAGGGAGAGGATGGTTGAATCCCAAGCAGACTGCCCACTGAGCATGGAGCCTAACACAGGGCTTAATCCCATATCACAAAGATACCAAGATCACACCCCGAGCCAAAACCAAGAGTCTGATGCTCAATTGACTGAGCTACCCAGGCACCCCATAAATTCCCCAATTTTTATTTGGATTTCCTTTACTGTAGTGAGGGAGAATAAATTATGACCACAGAAAGTCTGGGACATAACCCAACTACTCTTAGAACAATCTATGATCTATTTAATGAATTTCAGTTTTTACATCAGTGAATATTAAAGGAGTCAAAAAGAAATAGACTAATTTAAAATAAAAAAAAAAAATCACACTAGTGGTGCCAGGATGGTTCAGTTGGTTAAGCATCTGCCTTTGGCTCAGATCATGATCCTGGGGTCCTGGGATTGAGGCCCGTATCAGATTCCCTGCTCAGTGGGGAATCTCCTTCTCCCTCTCCCTCTATGCTCTCCCTCTCTCAAATAAATAAAATCTTTGAAAAAAGAAAAAAACAAAGAAAAAAAATCACACTAGAAAAGGAAATTTGCTTGACTTTGTCACACATTATTTCTGAGTTTAAGATTTCTGGTAAAAAGTGACTCAGCATCTTACAACTATTTCTGTTGTTCTACAACCCAAATTTCTTTTTTTTAATTCAGAGGCAGAGAGAGAGAGAGGGGGGGGGGGGCAGGCAGAGAGGTAGAGACACAGGCAGAGCGAGAAGCAGGCTCCATGCAGGGAGCCCGATGTGGGACTCAATCCCGGGTCTCCAGGATCACACCCCAGGCTGTAGGCGGCGCTAAACCGCTGCGCCACCGGGGCTGCCCCCAAATTTCTATAGACTTGTTCAGTCCATGAGCCCCTGCTAAATCTGCTTTTCATGGCAACAGAAACAAGATGAGTTAGTTACAAGGACAAAGTCTAAATGCAATTCCATCATGCTTTCCTTGAAAAGAAGAGGCTACTCTGTGTCACAATACTCTGGAAACGAGCAATAAAACCTAATATGGAAAACAGGAAGCTTTGCAAAGAGAGGATCAATAAAATTCCAATGCAATCCAAGATCATGACTGTGAGCTCTTTGAAAGTGGGGACTTTTTTTTTCCACTTTCTTCTTTACACTACTTTCTATGCTAAGTGACTAACACAATGCCTGGCAGATAGTAGGTATTAATAAATTTTTGCTGAATGACTGATAAAGGATGGAGGATAAAGGCAGAGTTTACTGATCACACAAATGAGAAGCTCTAAAGAACTAAAAACAATTATTAAAAACATAAAATGTCAGACAAAGAAAAAGTCCCTTCCAACCTTACCCCAGACGTCAGATTTAATTGAGAAGGTATTGTAGGCAAGACTCTCTGGTGCTGTCCATTTAATAGGAAATTTGGCTCCAGCATGAGCAGTATACGTGTCTCCAGTCATCAATCTACTTAAGCCAAAGTCAGCCACTTTTACCACATGGTTTTCTCCCACTAGGCAGTTACGGGCTGCAAGATCTCTGTGGAAAAGAGAACCCTAATGTGATTCATTCAGATGGTGAGAAAACGACCATGAATGCTCTATTCTTGGTCCTTTGTGCTACGAGTAGAGTTGGTAAGTCCATGCTGACAGATATAGTATTATTTTATGATAACTACTAACATGGTAAAAAGCCACGAATTATACATCACTTGTAAAATAGTCACCAACAGACAGTTATCTGATACTAGAATAAAAAAGACTTCAGAAAATGGGTTCCTATTTATAAGTACACTGGGACAGGTTGCAGAGGTGAGCAAAAGACGCTTTTCTACAGGGGTTTACTTTAACTTCTTTAATAAGACAGAAAGCTATTGTTAAAATTAAGCCATTAGATGGAGAAAAAGACTCTTGGATATGGCCCGACAAAAAGCATTCTGTTCTGAGAATTAGCAAAAGCCCCTCATTAATACTTTCACCAGAATACAGCAGATTTATAAGTTGGAAATGGCATCATAGTGGGCAGGTCCTGTGAAAGAGAAAATTGCTTTTCTGAGTCATCTGGAAATTTCCGGGAAGGCTCTCACATTCTTTTCTGTATTTGCACATCAAGCAAGGTTGCTTCATGGTTAGTCATAGGCAATAATCAGGCTTTACAAACCTATGGATGAAATTCTTCTTCTCTAGATATTCCATTGCAGAAGAGATCTGTGTGGCCATGTACAGCAGGACAACTGCAGTCACTTCTTCTCGGCTGCATTCGCGGAGATAATCGAGCAAGTTGCCGTACGGCATGTACTCAGTCACAATGTAAAACGGTGGCTCCAAAGTACACACACCTGATAGTTGAAGAAGAGAGCTTGTTTTATTAGTATATATCCAAAAACTCCCAACCACTTCAGTAAGAATAACAGACACATTTTAAAGTCTAGCTCAGCAGTAATCTTTTCCCTTCTTGCTACCACATTCCCTGAAAATAACACAGCAAAGTTAAGAAAAAGGTGGTTGGTAAGGGAGTCTTGTCTTCCTTGACATCATTCTTTGGAAACCATATGCATCTGAGTATGTGCCTGTTTAGGCAAAAGCATTAATTCCATAAGGGGTCTAGAAAACTGAACTGTCTTGAGTTCTATATGTGCCTGTGATTCCCCTCCTCACCAGCACACTAACAATGTTTATCGAAAAGTAAGAGCATTTGTATGTATGTTGAAGACTGTGTGAGCCCACTCTGTATCATCCTTTGTAAAAAGACTGTTTCAACAGTCAAGGATTTCAATGATACATGGCAAATTCCTTGTAAAAAATCAACAAGAAACTCTTTCCTTTCGGATAGTTTTGGCTCAATGTGAATACCCAAGGAAACTGGCCCTCCTTTATAAAGGGCAAGGGGTTCAGTCAACAGTTTCTTTGTGATCTGAACAGGTGAGAAGCCATTGTATCACAGCACAGCACTTTCTGCTGAGCAAGGTAAACCAAACCAATCAGTGTGGTCACAATTTTTATCCGCTTCTTTTCAACTGTTCTTTCTTTAATGTCTTTTTATTTTGTAAAAATATTTTGCAACAGTATTTGGTTTGGTATAATTCTGAGTGATTCTGAACTTGAACTGGGGCAGTTACCACAAGCTGGGCAGTTTTATTTATTGTAATCAATCCAGGCCACTGTTTCCCAGGCAATTTTTATTAAAAGTTTTTTTTTTTTTTTAAGATTTTACTTATTTATTCATGAGAGACACAAGAGAGAGAGGCACAGACACAAGCAGAGGGAGAAACAGGCTCCATGCAGGGAGCCTGATGCAGGACTCAATCCTGGGTCTCCAGGATCACACCCTGGGCTGAAGGTGGTGCTAAACTGCTGAGCCACCCGGGATGCCCCTCATTAAAAGTTTTAAAAATTAATTTATGTATGTTTGTATATAATCTTAACACCAAACATGGGGCTCAAACTTGAGACGCCAAAGTTACATGCTGTATTGACTAAGCCAGCCAGGTGTACCATTCTAGGGCAATTTTTGAACACAGAGCCTGCTGATTAAAATAACCACCATTTGCTGAAGTATATTTGTACTTGGAGCTTCCACCATGATGATTCGGAAGCAGCATCTGGAGATGACAGGGCCAGGGAACGCACCTATTGTTCAGGCAAGCTTCCTTACCTAAGAGTTGGACCAGATTAGGATGCTTGATTTCCTTCATCACTGCAGCTTCCTTCAAGAACTCCTCCACTTCCATGGTGTCTTCCTGGAAAGGGGGGGGGCGGGGATTAGAGAAAACAATAAACAAACAAAACAGAAGAGGGACAAACCCCCATTTTAATCATTTGAGTCAATTCACAATCCTAACACTACAGCTTTAAATGGGGCTATCTTGAATATTTTAGCAGATTAAAGAAACTTTATCAGAACCTAATAATATGCCCCAGAGACATTCAATTAAGAAAGAAAACATCCCTAAATTTACCCAATTGGAAAATGGAGTGAAAATTAGCAGGGCAAGCAAAATTCAGTCATCATATCCCATCACAAGTGAGGCCTGGGAGAGCTGGATGGATTACTCAGTTCTGAGAGTTTACTTCCCTAGATAGCTCAGCCTTCAAAAGAGGAGACAGAAGAGTTAGCTATTCACACATCTGTCTTCCTGACAAATTCCTTAAGGAGCAATACACATTTGCAAAGCCATGCATATTGTCTCACACTCAAAATATGCTTAAACCCTTGCTGACCAGAACTGATTACTACTCATAGCCAAAGAGCAGCCCCTTACCCATGATATGCCAGAGCTATGGAGGCACATGGGAGATGTTAAGAGAATGGAATGACAACTCTGTCATTAGCTACTAGGATACTTAAAGATGACAGCAGTATCAGGAAGATTTCTGTAACTACTAGCAACAAGAAGAAGGGATCTAATCTTAAAGAGATGGGGAGAGTATGAGACAGCTCAAGGACAGGAGAGAGAACCCATGATTCTTGAACACTGCATGAACAATTCCGTCCAGCAGGGGTCATTCTCAAAATAGTTTCTTTTGCTTTTCTAATTTATAATCTGCTCCTAACCTTCCACTAAGACCTACATCAGCAGCCTTCAGAAACATATCTTCCCCACATTTGGGCTTCACTGAGTTGCAGTGAATAATCTGCCCCTGCACTGTCAGCTTGGCACTAAGGTTTATCACCAATTTGCTGATGTGCTTGGCATCAGTGGGTGGAAAGTGTTCCAAAGTTAAAGAAGGACACACTCATATTTCCAAGTGATTCAGCACAAAAGGAAAAAAAAAAAAAAAAAAAGCCTGGAAACTGTAATTCTCAGCAACTCACCTTCAATGTTTTCACAGCAACCGTAAGGCTGTATTTCTTCCAGACGCCAACATAAACTTCTCCATACTGACCACCCCCGAGTTTGTGCTTCATGGTAATATCTGTTCGTTCCATTTCCCACTTGTCATGGATAGGGGACACACCATAAACTGTGGGCTTATTACACTTGGGTGCTGGGTAATGTAATGTTGTCACCAGCCCATCAGCCACCGTGGAGTGATGGTGCACGAGCTCTGCCAGGGTGCTAAAGCGGCTCTCGGCAGTGACATACACCTGGTGAGGAAGGCAGGAGAGATGCTAAAGCAACTTGAAAAGTCAGAAAAACCTTTTTCAAAGCCCATTATTTCACTGGTCTGAAGATATGAAGATAGGAAGTTATCTTATGGAGGTAAATATAAGAATTAAATGATGAGGAGAGGGGTGCCTGGGTGGCTCAGTGGTTAAGTGTCTGCTCAGGTCACCATCCCAGGGTCCTGGGATCAAGTCCTAAATCCGGTTCCCCAGAGGGAACCTGCTTCTCCTTCTGCCTACTTTTCTGCCTCTCTCTCTCTCTCTGTGTGTCTCTCATGAATAAATAAAATCTTTTTAAAATAAATACGTAAGTGAGTGAGACGGGGAAACACAGAACTTCAGTTTAGTCCTCTTTATATGACTCTTTCCAGACTTCCTAAAGAAGTTCCAGTCTCGGGGGAAAAGCTTCCAAGCTATCATTCTGGATCACCAAGATCACTGGTCTTCAAATATTTTGAAGCAACAAGACTGTGAAACCCAAATACATAAGACAGAGATACAGATCCTAAAGTAGGCAAGGGGAGTGACTTGGCGCCTCTGAAAGGCCATGAAATCCTACCTTAGTATCTTGCATAGAACATAACTTGAGAACCACTAGTTTCCATTTTTTTGGTAGTAAGAAAGTATTGAAGGATCTTATAATTTTTACTTAATTAGGATGTGCTTTTGAGTAGCTAGGCCATTTTTTAAAAAGCCACAGTTTTATTTCAGAGTTGTTAACAAAATAGTACTTAATTTGTGACAACTAATTAAAGTATAAAAGATGAGCAGTCTCTGAGCCCCATCTTCCAAGGGAGCTAGCTTGCTTATTGTTTCTTAAGAAATCTGTGTTGTACACAGAAGAATATGTAACACATGCAGAATTGATCACTTTTACAAGGTGAACTCACCCACATAAACCTCTCCCACATCAAAAATTATAATAGCTAAGCTATTCACTCCTTCAGATAACCACTCTGCTGACTTCTAACACCTTAGATTAGCTTTGCCTGCTTCTGACTGAAACAGATGGAATCATATAATACACACGTTGTGCCTGCTTTCCTCCAACTTTTATTTACTGTGATATAATTCACATACCATAATATCCACCATTTTCAAGCATACAATTCAGTGGCTTTAATACATCCACAAAGTTGTCCAACCATCACCACTATGTAACTCTAGAACATTGCCATCAGCCTACAAAGAAACTCCAAATCATCAGCAGCCATTTCCACTTCCCTCACACCCATCCCCTGACCATCACAAATCCCTTTCAGTCAGCTTTACATGTGTGAGACTCACCTACAACTTAAGTCAACACACTTTTCTGCAGAGGGCCAGAGAGGAAATATTTTAGGCTCGTGGCCATAGTGCCTCTGTCATAACTACTCAAAAAAGCTGCTCTAAGAATGAGAAAGCAACCATAGATAATACATAAATGGGTGTGGCTATGTTCAAAAACATTTTATTTATAAAAACAGGCAACTGGGTGGGCCACAGATTTTCCTCAGACCATACAGCAGTACCACGTTCATTTTTTTGGTGCTGTATGAGATTCTATTTTATGAATATACCATAATTTATTAATTCATTCTGTTGTTAGACAAGTATTTCTAGTTTGGGGCTATTGCAAATAATGCGACTATGAACATTCTGTACATGTCTTCTGTACACATATGCACTCATTTCTCTTGGGTATATAATGAGAAATAGAGCTGCTAAGTCTCTCCGGCATTATCACTTATCTGATTCTATGTGGTTTCATCAAAAGACAATATGTCTGTAGGGTAATGCAAAAGAGAAAGAGAATTAATAATTATTTCCTACTATTGTACCAGCCATTATGTCTTAAGGAAATTATTTCATTTAATCCACAGGACGAGCCAAAAAAGAGGATGATGGCAGCCCGGGTGGCTCAGCGGTTTAGTGCTGCCTTCAGTCTAGAGCGTGATCCTGGAGACCCAGGATCGAGTCCCATGTCAGGCTCCCTGCATGGAGCCTGCTTCTCCCTCTGCCTGTGTCTCTACCTGCCTCTGCCTCTCTCTCTCTCTCTCTCTCTGCCTCTGTGTGTGCGTTTCTCATGAATAAATAAATAAAATCTTTAAAAAAAATAGCATGAGAAATTGGAAGCTTATGTAAGGACACAAAGTTAGTAAATATAAATGGTGAAGTTACACAGCAAAGCAGGTCTGCTTGCTCCAAAGTCTGCTTCCCCCTACTATGCACATCACATAGATGGAAAAAAAAGAACAAATGGTTTAATGTAAATTTACTGTTGAATAGAACTGACATAAATCTATGCTTCACAATGTATAAAGCAAAACAGCTCCATTCTAACACAACCACTCTACAATGGTTAGTCTTTCCAACATGTACATTGCTAAATGTGTGATTAATCTACTTATATTAACATACATGAATGATCAATCCCAGTCTCAGAAGCCAAAATTCTTACTCTGTGAACTTTCTGATAGAGATTATAATTCTCATAGAGCCAAGGCTTAATTTATCAATTCTGTACAACATATTGGATGTACCTGCATATATCTATGTGCTGATGACTAGAACAGCTACCTTAATCAGAAGTTTCCTTCATTCACCTTCAAATCTATCATTAAACTATTAATGTAATACTGTTTTTAATTTTCATTACCATATTTTTGAAAAGAGCAATCTTTCACATACCAAACAGCCCAAACTTTACATCAGTGATTATTTCGTTTCATGTCTGACATAAAAACAATATTCTTTAGTCATTCTGAGTATTTTTTCTAAAGAACAGTCAGTCCACACCTAGAGGAGGTGCTGGCCAGTCTTACCTTGCCATCTGTGGTGGTATTGATCCTGTAGTGATACACACGCCCCTCATACCTGAGCGAGATCGACAGCTGCCCGGGGCTGCTCTCACTTTCTCGCACCAGAAAACTGCCATTGATTAGACTGCTGAGCAGATACTCTGCTGCACTGCGCGACACAGGTCCATGGTACCAGGAATGTTTTTCCAAGCTGTTCACCGGGGTGATGTAGTTGCTTGGCACCCAACCTTGTCCATTCTTGGAGCGAACTTCACTCCATTCACCATTCTGGTTGTAACCAAGGACTCGTAACTTTTCACCTAGCCATAAAGTCACCAGAAAAGAGATATTAAGGGCTTTATCTCAAACAGCAGCCTACTGTCAAACTCAGACCTCAGTGAAAAACAATCAGTAACTTTCATGCCAACATTAAAAAAAAAAAAAGAAAAGAAAACAAACTTGGCTGCTCATCCTATCCTGATTGATTTCTTTAGCTTGTAGCTTAAACAAAAGCAGCATAGTCAGAAATAACCTTCTGGCATTTACTAACAGTTTTTACACCAACTAAAAAAATGTCATTAGGAAACTCCACATGTGGCGTAGTACAATGGCATACAAAGAAAGAAAGGTTATGGACCCATAACAACAGAGAACACACTGATAGTTGCCAGAGGGGAGAGGGTTGCCAGAGGGCAACCGGCAAATGGGTGAAGGGGACTGAGAATCCCTTTAGAGAATGAATAAATCATCAGGATAAAATATACAGCATAGGAAACAGTCAATGGTACTGTAATATACTGCAATACAGCATTGCATGGTGACAGACGGTAGCCACACTTGTGGTAAGCACAGCATAACATATAGAGTAAATCACTGTATTATATACCTGAAAGTAATGTAATATCGTGTTAACTATACTTCGGTTAAAAAAAAAAAAAGAAAGGTTATTCTGGAAAAGGAGAGAGTCTTATCCCTCAAAAAATTTTTCTTTTTTTCTCATAACTGTTTGTCAAGGAATGTATCTTATTTATGATTCAATGCTAGTAACAATCAAGGATTAGGGATAGTGAAATAAGAAGTTACTTCTAAATTTCAGTTAGCACCATGGCAACAGAATCATCTACATAAAAAACAAACAAAAGAAAAAAAAAGAAAATAGAAGCACGACCACAGGGCTTTCAGCAATGTTTTCAGTAAGAAAACTGCTTGGGGGGCAGGCAGTTAGAACTCCCAAAGCACATTCCGGGACTCAAGTTTTAACAGTTATAATTTCCCAACTTCCCTCCCATTCCCCATGAATATGAGTCAGTCCTATTCATTCCTCTAAAATTAGTGTGTGGGAAGGGAAGCTGACATTGAAGCTGGAACCCAAGACAAGTTACTCAGAACGTCTTTGCTTGTTATCAACGTCAATGTCCTTGACTTCTCTATTAAAGTTATGAACGTCAACTTTAACTCCTAATAGACATTTTGCCCCTAAACCTGCAGCTCAGACAAAACAGGAAAGATGAAAG
This sequence comes from Nyctereutes procyonoides, assembly GCF_905146905.1. Lineage (NCBI taxonomy): Eukaryota > Metazoa > Chordata > Mammalia > Carnivora > Canidae > Nyctereutes > Nyctereutes procyonoides. The sequence continues at coordinate 6,472,967 of NW_026575037.1, forward strand.
ACATATCATTAGTAATAACTAATAATCTAAAGAAATATTATAAGACCTTAGGCTCTGATCTCTGAGAGATGCAAGCCTTCCTTCAGAGTTCACACCTACTTCCCGGTGTCTGCAGAAGAAAAGCAAACCCATTACAAGCACATGGTCCACTAGTTATCAGGCAAAGGCCACTGAGGAAAAGCTCAAAATCATTATTCTGGCAGTCATCGAACTTTTCCAGCAGTCCACAGAAATGTTTACCATAGGATAACTTTATCAGCTCCCACTGTCTCACTACTGACACCTGGATGTGAGACATTCAATGACAAAAACATAGGAGTATTTACTTATAAAACATACATATGTACAGCTGGATAGATAGGAATATGTGTGGTATGGTTGTGGAAATACACCAGTGTGCAGATAAATACACTTCCCTGCAAGGGGAAAAAAAACAAAACTCAGTGCTACCAGAAAAGCTAAATAAAACTTGTTCCTCTAGAGCTTTCTCTACTGTACCACAAGAACTAGAAAAAGTAAAGATCAAGTGTATCACTATTGCTTCCTTATAAATAACTGGTAATGGCAGGTCAAAAACCCTAGGTTTTTGTTTTCCTCTTTTTTGGAAGTTAGGAGGAGAATTTTCTATTCTGGAAATTTTGAGTCCCATGGGAATTGACTAGTGGAGATGTATATACATTGGCCCTACTGACACAGAAATGCTGGGAGAACTCTGTTTTTTAATTCAAGCAAAAAGCAATCTTCAAAGAAGGAACTAAAATAAGTATCCTTATTTTTCAAATATATTTTCTTATCCTTTAAAATAAAATAGCGTTAGTATGACACCATTTTATATCAAAGAAAAAAAAGGGTAGAAAAATCTGGCATTTCGTGGGTTTTAAGACAAACCTCTGTTCGCCAGGAGAGAACAAGAATCCTAGCCCTTGAGCTGCACACTAACAGTTGCCATAACTGGTAACTGAGGCATCAACATACTTTCTTTATCGATGTTTCCTTGGTAACTGAGTTATCCTGGGAAATAGTGACATGAAAAGTGTATCTAGGAAAGAATGTTCTGAGTCACTGCTTCACAAAGTTCTCCACTGAAGTATCAGTAAAGATAAAAGAATGTGTTGTAGCCCAAAGAGACTACTGCACAGTATAAAATTCTTTGAAGTCTTTTGTTTTATCCTAGAACTTTGTGTAAAATTTTCCCTTGATGCATAACACACACACACACACATACAATCACACTATCATCACTATCCCTCCCCCAAAAACTTGCCCAAAGCCTTCAAGTAACTTGACATTAGGAAATCACACACATTACTTTTTCTGTACCTTTGAATCTTCCCGGCACAGGTACATGTATGTGCCTCACACCTACTCCGGGACACATCTACACCCCAGTTTGAGTTAAGAGTTTCTGCTTTTGATTAATGTGGCTGGTTTTAAAAAAACAGATGCATATAAAAATTTTATTAAAGGATAACATTCCCTGAAGGGAGGCCTGTCTTAATTTGGTGTATTCACTCCCATTTAATACCTCATTCTGAACCTTACAAATAAAAGGTATGTGTTTGACAAATTATTTAAATTATGATTTCATTTGGGCAGCTCCGGTGGCTCAGTGGTTTAGCACCGCCTTTGGCCCGGGGCCTGATTCTGGAGACCTGAGATCGAGTCCCACATCGGGCTCCCTGCATGGAGCCTGCTTCTCCCTCTGCCTGTGTTTCTGCCTCCCTCTCTCTCTCTCTGTGTCTCTCATTAATAAATAATTTTTTTTAAAAATTAGGATTTCATTTAAGTTAAATTATAATTATCCTGAAGAGGCGCCTGTGGCTCAGTCAGTTAAGCGTCTGCCTTTGGCTGAGGTCATGATCCCAGAGTCCTGGGATCAAGACCCAAGAGTCCGAGCTCCCTGCTCAGGAGGGAGTCTGTTTCTCCCCTTGCCCCTCCCAGGCCCTTCATGTTCTGTCTCTCTCACATATATTTAAATAAAATCTTTTTTAAAAATTTTCCTGAAATAGGGACGCCTGGGTGGCTCAACAGTTGGGCATCCGCCTTCAGCTCAGGGTGTGATCCCGGGATCCAGGACTGGGGTCCACATCGGGCTCCCTTCGGGGGGTCAGCTTCTCCCCCTGCCACAGGCCTGTGTCTGTCTCTGTCTCTCTCTCTCTCTGTGTCTCTCATGAATAAATAAATCGTTAAATAAAAAATTATCCTGAAATATATTTTTTCCCAGTAGGAGGCTTTCAGTTTCAAAAGAACAAACTTACTCAGATTAGCAATCCAATTCAAGGACATAATGAGAATGCCCCATGCTTCTTTCTTTCTTTCATTCTTTTTAAAGTAATCTCTCCAACCCAATGTGCGGCTCAAACTCATGACCCCAAGAGGCACAGACCTCTTTCTCATACAAGTTCCACATTTTCTATCTTTGTTCAAGAAACTAATAATGGATTATTTTACTTGGTCATGTTCTTAGAGCTTCCTTTTAAAATAATAAAATAATAGAAAATAAGAAAAATAATAAGTATAAAAACTACTACCCTCTTGAGAGCATTACTACTAGAAATCTTTCCTATTACTCCATTCATTAAGACATATAAACACAAATGAGAGATTTGTCTTGGCCAGTGCTACTCAAAGCAGGTCCACAACAAGACATGACACTTGTGCTGGAATATGTAATCACTGGACTACTTTCTTCTTGTTGAAGGTCTTGCTAAAAAAGGAAAGAGAAAAAGAAGAAAGAAGGAAAGAGAAAGAAAGAAGAAAGAAAGAAAGAAAGAGAAAGAAAGAAAAGAAAAAAGAAAAAAGAAAGGAAAGGAAAGGAAAGGAAAGGAAAGGAAAGGAAAGGAAAGGAAAGGAAAGGAAAGGAAAGGAAAGGAAAGAAAGAAAAGAGAAGAAAAGAAAAGAAAAGAAAAGAAAAGAAAAGAAAAGAAAAGAAAAGAAAAAAAAGAAAAGAAAAGAAAAGAAAGAAAAGAAAAGAAAAGAAAAGAAAAGAAAAGAAAAGAAAAGAAAAGAAAAGAAAAGAAAGAAAAGAAAAGTCAGCTGAACTAAGTGGGTATACTTAGTGATGTAGTTGGTTTACATACTGGGAACAAGTTCTTTATCTTAACAATGAGAACTGGTAACGAACTATTCTCAGACAGGAAGTCAACCACAGACAACACTTTGAGTAGCACCAGGCACTGGCAACATGACTCATCTCAGCCACAGCTCAATTAGAAGAGATGTACATAGTAAATCTTACCGTCACATAAGATGAATGCTGGCATATTACATGTAGAACTGAATTCTGAGAATGAGAAAATTATATATATATACACATATATAGACAATATACATATACATACAATTATGTGTATTTATATGTGTTGTGTGTGTGGTGTGGCTGACCAGTATATATATATTATATATATATATATAATACACACACACCATGTGGCACTTTTTCTAAAGTACTTTATCTCCTCTTACCCTTAATAAGCTGTATAAAGAAGACAAACTAACATTATCCCATACACAGGTATTTTTAAAAAACAAAAACAAAATAAAACAAAAATAATGAACCCTGAAGTATCTGGGCCAAAATCACCTAAAATCTTACCTTTAGTGATGCTGAGTGTGTTATCACCACTTGCTACAAAATCATAAAGTGCAACAAAGAGATTAGGGTCACTCTCAGTGGCTCCAAGTAAGTTCTCCTTGGAGCTCCACCTGATAGCTTCGTTCAGTGCCTGGGGTTCAACATCACAACCATAGGGGCGGTGCAAGGCTTCTGAAAGACATAAAAAGAGAAAGGAATTCACAGTAAGTTCAGCAGTTAAAAATTCATTTGAATTCAGTACATACATAGTATTGCTGCTGGTTTACATATACTGATGCTGCTGGTATGCATATACTGATGGCTCCAGGGTGGAAAAGAACTATATAATATGGAGTCATGAAGAATAAGCAAGTAGCTCTGTCTCCTAAGCATGAGAGAAATCTATTTGTTGAAAATGTGACAAGACAAAAGATCACAAAATGAGCATTTAGTTTTGATTTATATGCATTCACCAAAATAAGAAATAAACAGAAAAAGCAGTTTCCTCAAAATGGAAAAAAAACGTCAAAAGAAATAGCAATTCATTTTATAAAACATATAGGCTATTTTGTGGTGGTGGTGGTGGTTTTATAAGTCCTCCCACACTACCCTTCTTCCCTCTCTCCACATAAAACAAACTGTGGAAAAGATAACAGACTTTAAGAAATATGTACATATTGCATAAATTTAGATCCTCTATTTACATATAGAAAAATTATATAAATAGTGCTTCCAGAAAAAAACAAAAATACAAAAATAATATGTTAACATAAAAATGTTTTGGTTTAATACAAATATTCTTGGCACTCCAAAATACCTTTGTATTATGTCTATAACAGCTTCCAATTGTTAATTGTTTTAAAAGTTTTTACCTTATTTTCTTTTCCTAGGTGGTACATTTTTCTAAGTATCTTAATTGAGAGCTCATTGAAAGCTCTAGAAAATATCACCAACAATAGCCATTTGAGTGACTACCACGTGTAATGGTTGAAGCCTTGTAAAAGACATGGTTTTTTCCTCAGGCTTTATGGGTTCCTAAATTTAGTCACATTACACAAACAGGTCATCCCTATAAAGATCACCTGCTTCTCATAGCCCAGGTCACCTGCACAAAAAATACACTATGCCTTCAGTAATAATTTTCTCAATAACAGGAACTTTATAGCGGCTATCTGCCACCATCCAACTACTTATTGTGATATAACAACACTTTTCTAATCGTGTCTCTCTCTCCTTCTCCCTCTACTCATTTTTTAACTTAAAATTGACTTTATTATATTTGAAGGAGAAAACCCCTTGAATCTGTGGTTTTATTTCTTTTCAAACCCACGCCCTCCTCTCCATCTCTACTGCCAATGCCTCAGATCAGATCCCCACCATCTCTCACCTGGACTACTGCCTCCAGTCTTGTCTGCCTCAAAGCCATCCTCCACACAGCTGGCAAAGTGATCTATTTAAAACAAAAATTTGACCATGTCACTCTTCTTAAGATCCTTCAACAGTTCACCACCAAGCTAAAATCTCTTTAATGGCCTTTAAGGTCTTTTATGATCAGTTCTCTACCTAACTTCTCCAGCATTACCTTTTCTCACTCCACATCTCAAATTCTAAACTTTAACACATACCATGACACTTCCTGCTTCTTTGTGTCCTGCAATGTGATCTCATCCCACCCTTCTTTTGACTGGCTCACTTCTACTCATTTTATAACACTCAGTTCCAATGTAACCTCATCTGGGAAACCTCACCTGCTCCCCACTCCCTGTGTTCTCCAAAGCATTACACTTGCTGCATTTGTACCCTCTATCTTCATCTTTACAATTTCCTCAATTGATGTTTATTTCCCAAACCTTACAATGTACTCCTTGGCATAAGAACTGTATCTTTTTCCTAGCAAGAATACATAATATGTATTCAATACATGCTGACTGAATGACCAAATTATACAAAAATATAAGTAATGGGAAATAATGAGATGTATTTTAATCTTAAAACAGCATTAACCGGGGATCCCTGGGTGGCTCAGCAGTTTGGCACCTGCCTTTGGCCGGGGATGTGATCCTGGGGACCCAGGATCGAGTCCCGCGCATCAGGCTCCCTGCATGGAGCCTGCTTCTCCCTCTGTCTATGCCTCTGCCTCTGTGTGTCTCTCATGAATAATATGAGAGACATATTCTTATGAATAAATAATATCATAAATAAATCAATCAAACAGCATTAACCAATGTTTTAAAAATGGCTTCATGACGGTCTACAGAAATTTCTGTAGTAGGTTAGATGTGTAATTTTCCTAACAGTTTTAGAGTTTACTTCATCACATTTCTTGCTCCTCTTAAAAGGAATTTATTTTTACAATTTCAGAATTAAATTTTGTTCACATTAATAATACTATGACATGTCTGAAGGTATGCCCAAATGTCCTAAAAACTTAAGGTGAATTAGATATATTGCTCCTTGTTTAAACACAGTTAACCAATTAGGATTACCAAATAAAATACCATATTATGTGAAATATTATGTGATTATGTTTCTCTTTATTCTAATGAGAAAGTATACACTCTAGCAGAATTTCCATGGAGCTACAAAATTCCAATCCTTTATTAAAATGAAAAGAACTTCCAAAGAGTATAGAGAATATTTGTAATATTTATTAGGTTCTATACTGAGTATCACATGATCCTCACTAATAAGTGTTTCTTTCCAGTGATGATGTTAACATTATGACATTTTGTGATTATTACTCTGTTTAATGATTATCAAACAGTTCTTTTTTTTAATTTTTTTATTTATTTATGATAGTCACACACAGAGAGAGAGAGAGAGAGAGAGGCAGAGACACAGGCAGAGGGAGAAGCAGGCTCCATGCACCGGGAGCCCGATGTGGGATTCGATCCCGGGTCTCCAGGATCGCGCCCTGGGCCAAAGGCAGGCGCCAAACCGCTGCGCCACCCAGGGATCCCGATTATCAAACAGTTCAAGTACATTTTCTTCCTTTGGGATAGACATCCCCCTTGTTTGAAGGGTAACAAGAACTTTTGTACTATCAGTGACCAAGTTAGTTCTTGCCTCAGCAGCACATATAGTAAAACTGTAGTGTCAGTGACCAAGTTAGAAATAATAATTAAGCAGACATTGAAGGCAACTCTTAAATCCTAGCAGGCCAAAACCAGCAAATGCCAGACAATTATACCTTACTTTGTGAAACCCAATATAGAACACTTAAGGTTTACAAAACCAATAATTTTAGTGAACATCTACCATATGTCATCCAGACCTTCAGAATATAAAGATCATAAATCATTAATAACACTACTTGAACTTACTACAAGAAACCACTCTCCGTTCTTTCCCCCAAATCTCCTTCACCAACAGAATTCCCCAACTCAGTTAATGGCAATTCCCTCTTTTTAGCTGCTCAGGCCAAAAACCTTGAAGTTTGAATACAAACTTCTAGCTATTAAATGAATAAATTCTGGGTATCTAACATATAGCACAGTGATATTACTACTGTATTATATACTTGAAAGTTACTATATTACTCTTGAGAGCAAATATTCATGCAATATGTAAGTATCAAATCAACCACACTGTACATCTTAAACTTACACAATGCTTTATGTCAATTATACCAATAAAGCTGGCCGGGATGGAACAGGGGAAGGGGGCAGATAAAAAACCTCAGAATCACTCAGGACTCCTTTTTTTTGCTTTCACATGCCACAATTAATCCATATGGAAATCCTATTGGCACTACCTCCAAAAATATACCCAGAATCTAATCCATTTCTAACCCCCTCCACCACCACCACCCAATTATCACCCTCATCTCTGTACTGAGTTTCACCACGCTCCTGATTTCCATACTTCTATCCTTTCTTATTCTCTATTCTCAACACACCAGCCAGTTTTTATTTTTTTATTTTTTATTTTGTATTTAAGATTTTATTTATTCATGAGAGGCACACAGAGAGAAAGAGGCAGAGGGAGAAGCAGGCTCCATGCAGGGAGCCCGATGTGGGACTCGATCCTGGGTCTCCAAGATCCCGCTCCGGGCTGAAGGTGGCACTAAACTGTTGGGCCACCAGGGCTGCTCACCAGCCAGTTTTTAATGCATAAGTCAGATTGTGTTACTCTTCTGCTCCAAACTCTTTGGTGACTCCCTACCTTAGAGTAAAAGGGCAAAAGTCTTACAAAAGCCTACAAGGCTCTTCACAACTTGTCTTGCCTTTACTTGTCTGTGCTCTTCCCCTAGATTACCTCATTCTGGACACTGGCCTCCCTGCTACTACTTGATTGAACAAGGCAGGTATACTTCTGTCTAAGACATTTACGTGATACTTCACTCAAATGTGAACCCGCTTGGTACAGCATTCTCTGACTATCCTATTTTAAAATACAGCTATTCCTGACAACACTCCCACATCCCCCCATGTCTCCTTCCCTAGTTCTCTCCATAGTTCTTATCACAAACAATATAATTTACTTATTATTACATTCATGTATTATTATCTCACTCCCTCCAACTAAAATATCAATTTTATAAGGACAAGGATTTTTGTCTGTTTTATTCACTGATAAATTCCAAGCACCCAGAACAGTGCATATATATGAGAATCTCTCAAAAAACATTTGTTAAATAAATGAATTGTGTACTGTTACACTCACATGCTGTACCGCTATAAGACGACAGAATAAAAAACAAAACTCTAGATCAGAAAAGGTTTCAGAGAAAGCACTTAAATTTTGATGAGCAGGAATTGTGCACTGATGACAGAGTGACAGGCTGTCAACGTGCAAGGACATGTCTACAATATGTGATTCATCTGTACTGGAGACAAGCTCCATCAAGTTCAGAGGAGGTTTGCTAAAAGCAAGTTCAGCTTCTTAAAAACCACATTATTTGAAAAAAGGCGAAAAGCACAATTTGATGTAAACTTTATTTTTTCTAAAGATTTTATTTATCTGACAGAAAAACAGAGCCAGAGAACACAAGCAGGGGGAATGGCAGAAGGAGAGGGAGAAGTACACACCCCAACAGGGAGCCTGATGTGGGATTCAATCTCAAGACCCTGGAATCATGACCTGAACCAAAGGCAGACGCTCAACCACTGAGCCACCCAGGCACCCCTTGGTAAACTTTAAAAGATGTATATAGGCCAAATAATACTGTACATTTCTCAAATATACAAAATAACAAATACAGGATAAAAGTAATTTACGAGGCCAAAGTACTAAAAGAACCATGACTTGGAAAATAATATTTTCATTCCCCACTCCCCTTCTTCCCATCTCTGCTTCTATGATCTTTTCGGTCACGTCAAAGATCTTATTTCCTTCCTTTCTTCTTTTTTCCCACTCGTGCTTTTGTTCTCATAGAACTAAGGGTCAATTTCCTGCACAATCTGTCTGCACAGGATATCCACTTAAACACCATCCTATCCGCTAGCACCAAAAAGGGAAAATGTTTCAAAGACAAAAAACATCCTAACATTTTCCTGAGGCCAAGTATGAACATGTACTGAATCATAAAGAGTTAAAGAACTAAATGCAAGAAAACAAGCTAAGGAATAAAAGCAAAAGGGGGGGGGGGGGCTATCGGAAGAGCAAGTAAATGTCACAGTGTTACCCAGTAGGTCTACTTTATGCCACTTTCCTCATCGGCTTAAAACAGACACATCTGGATGATTCAGATGTACTTTGCTCAAATGCAAGTGTGAAGGCTGGGAATGGCTTTTTTTTTTTTTTAAACAATGTGAGGTGACTACTATGTATTGGGTACTTTAGTGGGTTAATCTTTCATTAATCGCTGTTATTGAGGTAGATCATGGGCTTCAGATAAGACAACAGAAGACTCAATTTTCACTTATGCAATACAGAACCCAGGTAGCAAAAATACGACTATTAAGTAATTTTATTACTTTTTTCCAATAGACTTGCAGAAGACAATAAAAATATGGCAAAACAAAGCAGTTTGTACAAAGTAAGTTACCAGGATTAAACAAGTTAAAAATCCAGAATAAGACTCAAATTCAGAGATAATTCCTAAATTTAATTTTTAATTTTATTAAAAACCATTGTCACCAACTACTTGTTCAAAAACTTTTATCAGTTTAATTAGAAACTTGTCAGGTAAGGAACTGGAGAAATAAATATAAAAAATTTTCAGTTAAGGCATTTATTTCCAAGCATTCTAAAAACCTTATCTTGGCAGAATTCTACTTTATCTGATTGCACATTCTCTAAGAAGCTACTACTTTTTAATACCTCTTTTAAGAACTATGTAAGGTGGTTGGATAAATCATTCAACAGTTCTCAATATAGCTTAACTCTTCATATCAAGCCATATACATCTTAATATCACAAAATATTACATATTATTCATTTATTCTTTCTTTCAGTAAGTACTTACTGAGATCCTACTATGAAATACCAGAAAAAAAAGCACATAAAACATCACCGGCCAACAATGAAGACAGTAACAGTAGCTGAGAAAATTTTTTTGAAATCTCCACTCACACTTGATTACTGTGATTCTCTCTCCTTCCCCAACCTATCACTTTTGAACCATACCTGTCAAGTTGGGTACAGCAGTTTCTGAGGCTTCATTACTACACAGGCAGCAAAGTGACGATGTGTCCTGATCCCTGCCATAACTATTGGGTGGAAGCAGGACTGTGCCAAGGACCATTCCTCTGCCTTGAAGCACAAAAGTTAAACTGTTCTATGTAGAGGAAGTCTTAGAATTCCACTCCCTGACAAGCAATACCACATGCATGTGGCATTTATTCATGTACTCAGTGGCCAGAGGAAACCAATAGGAGGTTAAGAGTTTACAAGTCCCAAAGTGGGTGGAGAGTAACCTACAGGAAAATGTCTAGTAATCAGCAAAGACTGAGTCAGAACGGTTCTTCAGAAGAACCTTTGGGAACGTTTTCAAAAAACAAGTAAAATAAAAACCAGCACACATAAGAGTAACAAATAATAAAAATATGTAGGGATCAATATATATACATGGGATTTTGTTCCTAAATGGATGATGAAGTAAGCCTGTAGAGAAAAATTCCCTTGGAGAAAACCTGTTTACAATAAAATACCAAATATGCTTTTAAAAGAGGAAACGCCCTAAGGAGACTCATCTTTTGCATCACTTAAATTAGCTCAAGTAACCACAAATCCAAAGTCAAAGAAATAGTTACAATCTGATTCATGAGCACAGAAGCCAGGCAATAACTGCCTTCCACTAACATTTTGGCTCTACAGCTTAATATGGTTTAAAATATGGCATGACTGTGACAACATGGATAGACCTAGAGGGTATTATACTAAGTGAAATAAGTCAGACTGAGAAAGACAAATGCCACATGATTTCACTTAAATGTGGGATCTAAAAAACAAAACAAACAAAAAGCAGAAACAGACCCATAAATACAGAGAACTGATGGTTGTCAGAGGAGAGAGGGGTAGGGCGATGGGCAAAATGGGTGAAGAGGAGTGGGCAACACAGGTTTCCAGTTGTGGAATAAATAAGTCACAGGGATGAAAAGGTACAGTATAGAGAATACAATCAATGTGATTACGATAGCACTGTGTAGTGACAGATGATAACTACACTTGTGGGGAGAACAGCATAGCATATGAACGTGTCAAGTCACTGTTGTACACCTGAAACTGATGCAACATTAGTGTGTCAATTATACTTCAATTTAAAAAATAAATAAAATTTTAGGGGCACCTGGCTGTCTCCATTGAGAAAGCATGAGACTTTTTTTTTTTTTAAGATGTATTTATCCATTGGAGAGAGAGTGAGAAATAGAGAGCAGGAGCAGGAGGGGCAGAGGGAGAAGGTATCTCAAGCAGACTCCATACTGAGCAGGGAGCTGGACGCAGGGAGCTGAAACCAAGAGTTTGACGCTTAACTGACTGTACCATCCAGACGCCCCAAAAGAGCATGTGATTCTTGGTCTTGGGGTGGTGAGTTTGAGCCCACATTGGATATAGAGATCACTTAAATAGACTTCTAAAAAATTAAAATAAATAAAATTTAAAAAATAAATAGCATGACAGTGTTGAAAACTCCTAAATGTTAAAACTTTTTAAAAGCAAAAGCCGGTCCATTTCTGTTAGGAAGGACGTTGGGTTTGAGGAGAATAACTACCATGACTTCAAGTGTTTTGACGAAACCTCAGATGCGAGGCCTTCTGGCCAAACATCTGTGATTTCATATTGTTGGAGCCTTCGCTGTATCCCTGGGTTTTGCAGCATTCTGTAAGTTTGCTGTGGCCGAACCAAGAAAGAAGGCATATGCAGATTTCTACAGAAATTATGATTCCATGAAAGATTTTGAGGAGATGAAGAAGGCTGGTATCTGGGCAGCCCCGGTGGTCTAGCGGTTTGGCACCGCCTTTAGCCCGGGGTGTGGTCCTAGAGACCCGGGATCGAGTTTCACATCGGCCCCCCCTGCATGGAGCCTGCTTCTCCCTCTGCCTGTGTCTCTGCCATTCTCTCTGTGTCGGTCATAAATAAATAAAAAAATCTTTAAAAAAAAAAAAAAAAGAAGGCTGGTATCTTTCTTTCAGAGTGCAAAATGAATTTGGAATATAAAGAATTTCTTTGGGTTGTGTTCCAGTGAAGTTTGTCACTGACTGTCCTGTGTTCCTGAACTATGAAACACAAACACTGGGTTATGGAATAGTTTTTCTTGTTAATAAACTAAAAATTTTTTTTAAAAAAGCAAAAGCCAAATCTTTATTAATATATAGGAACAAAGTTAAATAAATGTAAAAATCTGAAAAAGAGTACTTTATTGAGAATTAAACTAGTAAAATTTGCAAATAATACATTATTTAGTGATATAATCTATAAAAATAACACAAGAATGTTTCTAATTGTACAGTTAAGAACACTCATTGATCAATATTTAACAAGCACTGGGACATCTGGGTAGCTCAGCAGTTGAGCATCTACTTTCAGCTCAGGGCATGATCCCAGGGTCCTGGGCCCCGCAGGGAGCCTGTTTCTCCCTCTGCCTATGTCTCTGCCTCTGTGTCTCTCATGAATGAATAAATAAATAAAATCTTTTTTTAAAATTTAATAAGTACCTACTATGTACCAGCCACTGTGCTAGGTTTCAGGCCGATAAAGGAAACAGAGTAAAAGTATAATATACAAGGACTTCCACAGAGTTGAAACAAAACTATAACGTAACCTTAGAGAAAGAATGTCTCTGACATAAATAATTAACCACTTAAAAATATAAAGCTTATACTTTCAATGAAATTAACCTTTATAAGTCAGTATTGTTAACATCAATAAAGCAAGAGTTAAATGACTAATAGTTTTGTCACTTAATGACTCAATGTTTCAAATACCAGGTTAAATTTCTCCTTCCCTCAGTAATCTAAAAAAAAATAAGGAAAAGGAGCTGCATAATCCATATTCTATACAAATATATATTCCATATCATATAATTTACTATTTAGTCAGTAAATCTGCTCTTCAAATTACCAAATAATAGTTACAACTCAGAAAGCTAGAAAAACTTGGTTAAAAAAAAAAAAGCTAGAAAAATTAAGACAGGACAAAAGTATAGTATAAAGAAAATGAATACTTTTGTGATTCTATGCTGCTTTTAACTATCTAAACAACTGAATAGCTTTTAAACATTTTAAAGAAAAAATGAAAAAGAATGCATGCAAAATAACCGAAAAATGATATATGAAACCCAAGATTAAACTCAACAAAACTATTAGACATGTTCTCATTTTTAAAATTGTTTTCAGTTTATAAAAGTGACACATGCTTATTATAGAAAATTTGGGAACTATATATAAACAGACAACAACACATACCCATTTCTACAGTTCCACTTGTTAAATTATTAAAATAATATTGATACCTTTGCATTTGGCCCTTTTAATCTGCATGTTTCGTTCATTCAGCCAATATTTCTTGAGTGGTTACTATTTGCAAAGCACTTCACTAGGCAGGAAATATCAGGGGTTAGGCAAGAAATAAAGTCCATAAGAAATGAAGATAGTGGGGGAGGAATTTCACTACTTTAAAGAAGGTGATGATGGGTGCCTAGGTGGCTCAGTTGGTTAAGTGCCTGCCTTTGGCTCAGGTCATAACCCTAGCACGCTAGGCTACCTGCTAACAGGGGAGTCTGCTTCTCCCTCTCCTTCTGTTCCTCCTCCAGCTCATGTGCGCATGTGCACGCTCTCTCATAAATAAAATCTTAAAAAAAAAAAAAAGAAGGTGACACTTAAGCAAATGCCAAAAACAAAAGAATCTAAGCAGGGATAATGCAGCCAGTGCAAAAACCTGAAAGCAGGAAAAAACCTACTTGCTATGCAGAAGAAATGAAAAGTGTGGCTGTAATTGAGAAAGTCAGAAGAAGAGCATGAAAAGTTAGTAAGATAGAACCAGCCATATGGCCAGATCAAACACATAAGGATTCTTTTCCAAGGACAATGGAAATCCTATGAACAGTTTCAAGCATGGAGGTCATATATTCTGTCTCCCATTTTATAAAAGACCACTCTGGCTACTGGGTTTAAAAAAAAATGGATTTGATAAGAAACAAAATTAGAGATAGGCATATATGTAGCAGTTCAGGAATGGGCTCCAGTTGGCTTGGATGGTGTCATGAAGACAAAGTGGAAGAACTTAAAAATCCAAATTCCAAAATGGAATTGATAGGCTTTACAGATTACTTGCATATAAGAAGAGACAGGGTAAAATTAAAGAATGGCTGCCAAGTCACAGGCTTGAGCAAATGGGCAGATGGCCATGTAAATTACTCAAAAGCAATAGCAGTATAAATCAAAAGTTCCACTATAGACAAGTAAATTTGAGGGAGATAAACACCATGATATATAATTTTGAACCTCAGAGAAGATCCTGGGCTACAGACATCAATGTATAGATGATATCTAAAACCATGAATCTAGGAGCATCTGGGCGGTTCAGTAGTTGAGCGTCTGCCTTTGGCTCAGGGTATGATCCCGGGGTCCTGGGATTGAGTCCTGCATCAGACTCCCAGCAGGGAGCCTGCTTCTCCCTCTGCCTATGTCTCTCTCATGAATAAATATATAAAATCTTAAAAAATAAAACCATTAATTTAGGTGAGATCATTTAGGAAGAGACAGACGTGCAGGATCATGCTTATAGGGGAACAATGATTTGAATACTGTGGATTTCTCGCTTGAAACCATAAAGGCTAGAAAGAAGTGAAAAAACATTATCATCTTAAGTGCTTAGAGAAAAACTGTCAATTCAAAATTCTTTGTCCACAGAAAATACCCTTTAGAAATGAAGATGAAATAAAGACATTTTCATTTGAAGGGAGGAACGTGCTGCCAGTAGACCTGCTTTAAAAGTATTCAATTCAGGGATCCCTGGGTGGCGCAGCGATTTGGCGCCTGCCTTTGGCCCAGGGCGCGATCCTGGAGACCCGGGATCGAATCCCACGTCAGGCTCCCGGTGCATGGAGCCTGCTTCTCCCTCTGCCTGTGTCTCTGCCGATCTCTCTCTCTCTCTCTATCATAAATAAATAAAAATTTAAAAAAAATTAAAAAAAAAGTATTCAATTCAGACACAATGGAAATTATACCAGAAGTAAATTTTGGGTCATTAGAAATAAAGAAAGAAAAATAAAGATGGTAAATAGGCTATTCTTCTCTTCAAGTTCTTAATATAGGATGGTTAGAAGCATACAGTGTAACGTCATCTGTAGGGACCTTTCAATGCATGTAGATATAATATAACATAGGGGAAAGAAAAATCTATATGATGGCAAGGTTCCCATATTTCACTTGAGGCAGCAAAATATGGATTCAAAGTAGTGTGAAAAGTTCAATATGTATATTAAAATCCCTACAGCAACCACAGGAAAAACCACAGAGATATGGTGAGAAACAACAGATAAGTGAATATGGAGTACTAAAAAGGCATGTTAATAATCCAAGAGAAAACAGGAAAGGGGAAAGAAATAACAAAAAAATAAAATACAGACCTAAAACCAAACATCAATGACTAACGTTAAATGAAAATGGTCAAAATATAATTATAAGGTGGTTTATCATAATAGATATGTATAATCCAACTAGAGGCTATCTAAAAGAAACTCACTTCAAATACAAACACAGAAGCAGGTTAAAAATAAAAGGATGAAAATATGTGTCCACACAAAAACCTGTATATGAACCTTCACAGCATTATTCATAACAGCCAAAAGTGGAAACAACCAAAATATTACTGAATGGATAAATAAAACGGAAATACTAATATATAACATACATGAACCTTGAAAACACATGCCAAGTAAAAGAAGCCAGTCAAAATGAACACATGTTGTGTAATTCCATTTAGATGAAAGGTCTAGAACCGGTAAATCCATAGATACAAAAAGTAAATTAGTGGTAGCCGAGGGTCAGGATGCGGGGAGGAATATGGAATTATTGCTAATGGCTAGGGGGTTTCTTTTTGGGGCGATGAAAATATTCTAAGAGTATATTGTATTGATGATTGAAGAACTCTGAATATACTAAAACCACTGAATCATACACTTTATTTTGATCATTTAATTTTTTTAAAAAAGGAAAGAAATCATGACCAAAAAGATAGTAGTTAACCCCCACCCCACCCCCAAAGCTCTAACCAGTCACATGAGCATCACCCACTTTCCACTAGGTGCCTGGCATTCAGCTGGTGGCACACTCTGCCCCACTGGACTGACCCGAAAGCACTGGGGCAACAGGTGCCAGTATTCACACTCAGCAGGTTAGTCAAATCAGACAAACTGGTGTGCTAAAATTCAGAAGTTCTCTCCAGGTTTTCTGCCCATCGGCTGAGCACATACAAACTATCGTAAGCCTATAAAATTTAAGGGAGATGGGAAGGGTATAAAAGCAGGAAGTTGGTGGGAGAAAAGAAACTACAGGTCACTCAAGCTTTCTCCTTGGCTAGTGGCTCTGGATACAGACTTTGAGAGACCAGGAGAGGTAAGCTCCAGATTGCTTGCTTGCTTGAAGATTTTATTTATTTATTCATGAGAGACGGGGGGGGGGGGGGGGGGGGCAGAGACATGGGCAGAGGGAGAAGCAGGCTCCTGTGGAACTCAATCCCAGTACCCTGGGATCACAAACTGAGCCACAGGCAGGCACTCAACTGCTAAGCCACCCAGGCATCCCTGGGCTCCAGATTTCTTATAGAAGAAAAAAATCCTTTAAGAAGGAGCTAAGACATGCCATGCAAAATAATTCTTCCTACAGAGGGCACAGGAAACAGGGCAGCTGACTCTCCCATCCAGGAGACAGGAGAGCAGTGAAGAAGTTCTTATAGTACCACGAAGTAAGACAAAAGGCAGGGGGAGAATATTGAGGTTCTGGCCAAATATGAGACTGGTACACACACAGTTAAAGATTAAAAAGCCATCAGGCACTCTCAAAGCCGAATCCTACCTGCAAACACTGGCTATAGAGAGTGCTGCAGAAGATTCTTGCTGTGAACCAAGTCAAGTTAGTTGCCTGGCTAGAGGTGGTGGGGAGGGATAAATGTTTTTATTTTCAAAGGGATGAGGTAGGAAGAGCAGCCATGATTAGTAAAAAGAGACCTGCACGAAGCAGAAAATACTTAGAGAGCATTTTAATATGTATTTTCATATATATATTTAAAGTTAAGAGAAAACTAATTCAAGCCATGCCCTGTGCAAAAAAAAGGGGGGGGGGTGAAAAAGACAATTTTTTGGAAAGATTTTATTTATTCATGAGAGACACAGAGAGAGACAGAGACATAGGCAGAGGGAGAAGCAGGCTCCCTGCCAGGAGCCTGATGCAGGACTCCATCCAGGACCCTGGGATCATGCCCTGAGCCGAAGGCAGATCCTCAACCACTGAGCCACTCAGGCATCTCATAAAAGACAAATTTAAAATGAGACCTCTGTCTGGTGCTCTAGTCTCATCTATTACAGCTTGTTACTTTTATTTTGGAAGAGGAGATATAAAAGTTTCTTTCCATCACTCAGAGGGCAAGTGTAGCCACTTATAAAAGCAGAATGACAGGGACAGACTAGGAGAGTCAGAGGTTAAAGGGAAGAGCAGGAAAGGAATTTTCAAAAATAAAATTAAGGTGACTGTTCCAGAAGGGTGCAGTGAAGAGGACATGGTGGACCAAAGTCTGTTAGTCAAATAATGTTTCAACTTTTAAATTATTCTCTGTTCTGTTTTGTTGGGTGTTTTGTTTGTTCAAGTCTAAGAACTTTGTTAACAAGCACCAACAGGAAATACAGGATCCTTTCCCTCCTCTGGCCTGCCTCCACCGAAGCCACCACAATCGCCTGGTTGGCTGGATGCTAGAAGAGTCCTGTGTGTGTGTGTGGACCCAGGATGAAGGGCAGCCTCCTCCTCTGATGGCTGGGCTTGTGAACAGTGCAGTATCTTTTGGCTTTCCACATCTCTAAAATGTTTTACAACCTTACTAACACTGAATAAAGCTAGGGGAGAAGGGGTTTCTGTTCAGTCATTAATTATTTCCACTTCTGAAACATACTGTAAGTTTATGAGCAAGATGTCTGCATGGTTGGGCTTTCCACTGGAAGAGGAACATTTTAAAGCCAGCATTTTGGACTAGTAGTCAAAGGCTACCACCTCATCCTGCAGCCGCTTCTCCTGGCACGTCCAGCACAACACGTGGCTCCCAACACAGAACTACTTGCCCGGAGGAGCTGCTTGTCTTGTGAGAGCAGCCACAGCTGGCCTGAGTCCTACACTTTAAATGGGTTAATTTTATATGTCAATTTATATCTCCATAAAGCATTAAAAACGTTATGCTGTGTGGAAAAGGCCAGATTTAAAGTCTACATATTGCATGATTCCTTTCACATGAAATACCCACAAGAACATGTGCATAGAGACAGAAAGCAGAATGAGTGGTTACCTGGGATGGGTAGGAATGCCAACTGACTATAAAATAGCACAGGAACCTTTTGGGTGATGGAAATGCTCTAAAACTAGACTATGGTGAGAGTTACACAACTATGTATATTGTTACAAATCACTGAATTGTACATCTTTTAAAACTTAAGTTTTATGAAATGTAAACTATAGCTCAATAAAGCAGTTTTTTTTAAAGCACAAAAGGCAATAAACAAAAAGCAAATTCAGACTTTGTTCTCTGAAAGATATCATTAGGACAATCAAAAGATAAGCTATAGACAGGAGAAAATATTTGTGAATTTTATATCTGGCAAAGGATATATATCCAGAAGATATCAAGAACTCTCAAACTCAGTAGTATGAAAACAAACCACCCAATTTAAAAATGGACAAAGATGGGGATCCCTGGGTGGCTCAGCGGTTTAGTGCCTGCCTTCGGCACAGGGCATGATCCTGGAGTCCTGGGATCAAGTCCCACATCAGGCTTCCTGCATGGAGCCTGCTTCTCCCTCTGCCTGTGTCTCTGCCTCTCTCTATGTATCTCTCATGAATAAATAAGATCTTAAAAAAAATGGACAAAAACTCTCTGCAAAATTAATACAGGAATGACCAATAAGATACTCAACATCAGCAACCATTAAAGAAATGCAAATTAAAACCACAATGAGATACCACTATACACGTATTAGAGTGCTGAACCTAAAAATACTAAGAATACCAAGTGCTTACTACAGATGCAAACCAACTGGAACTCTCATAAATTGGTGGGTGGAATGCCATATAGTATAGCCACTCTAGAAAGCAATTTGGCAATTTCTTATAAAACGTCACTTATAGGATCCAGCAATACCACTATTGCAAGTAATTGTCCTGAAGAAATGAAAACTTCCATTTAAGCAAATACCTGTACCTGAATGCTTATGGCAGCTTTATTCCCAACTGTCCCTAACTGGAAATAATCTAAGTGTTCTTCAGTGGATGGATGAACAAACTGTAGTATATCCATACAATGGAATACTACTCAGCAA
Organism: Nyctereutes procyonoides; assembly: GCF_905146905.1. Lineage (NCBI taxonomy): Eukaryota > Metazoa > Chordata > Mammalia > Carnivora > Canidae > Nyctereutes > Nyctereutes procyonoides. Next base: position 6,492,502 of record NW_026575037.1, read on the forward strand.
TAACAAAGGAATGAATTACTGATACACACAATAACCTGAATGGACCTCAAAGGCATTATGCTGAGCTTCCCAAAGAAGCCATTATTGAAAACATCTATTTCCCAAAAGACAAAACCATTGTGGTTCCCAGGGGTCAGGAGTAGGGAAGGTGTAACTAAAAAAGTGAGCACAATGGGCTTCTGGGAGAAATGATGACTATTCTGTATCCTGACAGTGGTGGGGGTTACACAAATCTATGCATGGGCTAAAATTCATAGAACTGTATATGCCCAGAAGAGCTGATTTTACTGTATGTTAGTTTAAAAAATAAAAAATGTTAAAGTTTAGGATCCAGTACTAAGCCCTAAGGAACATCTACATTAGGGGAAGCAAAGAGAAAGAAGTCAGCAAAGGAGATTAAGAATAGTTGGCAAGGAAGGAAGAGAAAACACCTAAGGCTGAGAAGGGGGGTCTGTATGTGGAAGGAGGGAAGGATCGACAGCATTAACTACAGCTGATGTGTTAATAAATGAGTATATAAGCATATTCATTGCTTTTGTAAACTATGTATCAAGAACTTTCCCATATTCTTATAAATTTTCAAAAGCCTTCTTTCTAATGGTTATATATATTTCATCTTGCAAAGGTACCACCACTTCTAATAACACTTATGCGTACCAAATTACAAATCACCTAGTAATAACACTTATGTGCACTTTGTATCCCTCCCAATTTTTCTCTGATTAACATGATCTCAGAACAAATTTTCAAGTCAAAGGACACTTTCAAGACTCATGATACATACTTCCAAACCACTTTCCAAAAAATTTTACCACTTTATACTCAGTGACATATAAATGTTTACTTCATCGTCTCTATGTATCTTTTTTATAATTTCTTTTTTTTAATTTTTTTTTGATTTTTTATTTATTTATGATAGTCACAGAGAGAGAGAGAGAGAGAGAGGCAGAGACACAGGCAGAGGGAGAAGTAGGCTCCATGCACCGGGAGCCCAATGTGGGATTCGATCCCGGGTCTCCAGGATCGCGCCCTGGGCCAAAGGCAGGCGCCAAACCGCTGCGCCACCCAGGGACCCCTCTTTTTTATAATTTCAAAGGCAAACAACAGTAACTTGTTTAAATTCACAATTCACTTTCCATTTCTTTTGCTAACTACATAGCAATTTATTCCTCATGACATAAAGCATTTTCTCATTGCTTTTGCTGTTTGTGTTTCCTACTTTGTAAGTTGTTAGAGGCACACACAGTAAATCAATATCAACAAATGGGAAATATAACTTCCAGTAGCACTCTTCTAGATATGACAAAACTTCTGATCCTTCTCTATGTAGGCCCTCGATTTCAAACACCTCACAACTGGAGCTGTCATTTTTATAACAGCATGTATTCTTGGAGTGGATGGCCATCTCAGATGAACTATCCCCACAACAGACCACCTATCCCTTTTTCCTACCAGCATGAAACAGACAGCATTATAGAATCCAATGCACAGAAAAGTAATTCTAAGACAGGGGTCTTTCAGTTAATATTTTGGGATCAAACAGTAGACCTTAAAATATATTCAATTCCATTATTATTGAGATGTAGAAACAAAGCTAGTGTCAGAACCAGATGGTCTCAAGGATGGCAGCTGCCATAGTCCTGCCTGCTATTAACCCTGGCTACTCAACCTCCCAACACAGCAGCTGACTATTAAGTCTAAGAAAGCAGAGCACCAATCCATATCATCTACTTCACTCTTCGTTTTCACCTCCTTACCTTTCTCCTTTGTGAATTCAAGGCTTTAGGAACAAAAACTGGTCTCTCATTACAAAAAACAATCTCAATGTTAAGGTTTTTTAGACTTTTTTTTTTTTTTTAATCAAAGGACTCAGGCTCTGTATTAAGCAGCCCTTGCTCTGCCATTCAAAAGGTGAGGTTGAAGAAATTATTTACAATATCTGAGTGTACAATTTTCATTTGTAAAACAGGAAGGAAATGGTAAGTACTTTTTACGGGATCCTTAAATGAGATTAAGCATATAAAATGCTTAGGGGAAAATCTGACACCATTACTTAAAACTTTAATTCTTTCAGTAGTCTAAAAGGGGTGCCTTCCTACCTGGAAAATACATCTATTAAAAGATAAGAATAAATGTGTTGGGCTCAAGTTAGAAGATCTGCATGGATAACAAGAAGTCTGAAGTACAGAAATAAAAATAAACAACTCTAAATTTTTGCAAAAGTAACTCTCTTTAGATCAGTTAGGAATAGTAGTTATAATCTCCCTAGCTCTCATACAGTCTCACATTTGAGTATTATCACAAAAAGTCACAAAAATCAAAATGCTATTTTAATCAAGACCATGCTTACCCTCCTCATCTATTCAAATCCTGTATTATCTTTCAAAGTGTAGTTAAAGTTCCTAGATTCTCCCTGAACTCGACCTCTCTGACCATTTCTGATTAAGTAATCTTTGCCTTTGCCTAGAACAGCAACTGTCACACTATATTGGGACATCTTCTATAGTGTATTTACTATAATTTATTACTTCCTTTTTTGTGTGTCTCTTTCCCTCCAATAAGATTAAGTTTCTACATGTATAGAACCATTATGTTTCTCTACCCAATGAAACCCAGCAAAGTGCTTTACTAATAAATGACTGGTAAAAAGGATTAACTCATTCAAAAAATTCAGTGTGAGACTTCTTGTAACAAAAATAAAACCTATTTAGCAGCATCTTTTCCCTTTCTCTACACTAGCATTTCCCAAACTTTATTTTCATTTACCACTGCTCTAAGGACTAAAATTACATTTAACTTAATAATTCAACTTAATTCAATTTCTCCCCATAAGACAAAGTATAAAAACTAAAAGGATAAGATTTTGCAAGGTAGCACTGAGCTTTGGAGGGTCACAAACCACTGTAAATACCTAAGTTATTATCACCCCTGTTGAGAATGCATGCTCTATACTTAACCAAATCCTCTAAACAGGACTCATTTGTTCCTGTTAGAGTAGGAGCTTTCTCTAATTACAAAACCATAGATGTCAACATACTTTGGACTCAAAGTTTTCCGTTACAGAGGAAGGAAGAGCACCTTTTTCTAAGCAGGGGTTAAAAACATGAACACGGCAGCCCAGGTGGCTCAGCAGTTTAACACCACCTTCAGTCCCGGGTGTGGTCCTGGAGTCCTGGGATCGAGTCCAGCATCGGGCTTCCTGCATGGGGCCTGTTTCTCCCTCTGCCTGTGTCTTTGCCTCTCTCTCTCTCTCTGTCTCTGATGAATAATTAAATAAAATCTTAAAAAAAAAAAAAAACATGAACACACACACACAATATAAACCAAGGCAGAGAAAAGGCTTTGAGTATTTTAAGTTTTACAAGACCAGACCAAGACACGTTGGAACCTCGGTAGGCTAATAATTAATACATCTTCAAAACAACACTCTTTAAATATGTGTTCAACATTTACTTAGCAAGAAGCCTGAAATTTGTGCTAAGGGAGAAGGGAAAACAGAAAGGAAGAAGTGGTCCTGAATAATTCATCTCTGGCCCTAAACTCAGGAGTCCCTGACTCAGCAAAAGACCCTGCAGCTAACCAGAATTACCCACCACAGCAGGCACTTTCCCATGCCCATTGGTGGTCTCAGGCTCTAGCCCAAACAGTTTAGGAAAATATTCCCCAACACCACAGATAATACTCCTTATGAGAGGATTTTTAGAAGACAATTTCTTTTCCCTGTTAATATTCTTTTTTTTTTTTAATTTTATTTATTTATGATAGTCACACACAGAAAGAGAGAGGCAGAGACATAGGCAGAGGGAGAAGCAGGCTCCATGCACCGGGAGCCTGACGTGGGACTCGATCCCGGGTCTCCAGGATCGCGCCCTGGGCCAAAGGCGGGCGCTGAACCGCTGCGCCACCCAGGGATCCCTATTTTCCCTGTTACACTTCCAGAGAACCTTTAGAAATCAACACTGGAGAGGAGCCCAGCTGGCCCATTCCTTAATCCAGTTCAGTGATTTTGCTGCATGAGAAACGTGGCCTGATTAAAAGAGAAGCTTGGAAATATATGTATGTCTTAGTCAAGTAATGTGAGATATTTGTGAGGCAAATGACAGACAACCTTGACATCCAAACAACAGAATTCAGACTGTATTGGGATACAATAGGTAATCACTGTAGATTCTTGAGTAGTAGTAACACACTGTGCTATTTAGAGAAGACTGCTTTAGGACACCTGAGTGGTTCAGTCAGCCTTCTGGTTTGATTTCAGGGTCCTGACTTCAAGCCCTGCATTGGACTTCACGCTGGGCATGGAGCCTATTTTGGGGGGTGAGGGGAGGAAAATTTGGGGCGCCTAGGTGGCTCAGTCAGTTAAAACATCCAACTCTTGGTTTCAGCTCAGGTCATGATCTCATGGGATTGAACCCAATGTCAGGCTCTGCACCCAGCGAGGAGTCTGCCCTAAGATGCTCTCCCTCTGCCCCTCCCCACACACATGCACTGTCTCTCTAAAGCAAAAAAATACATCTTTAAAAAAAAATAAAGAAGACTGGTCTATAATGCTTCTAATGGACCCCCTGCAGATAGAACAATTATATAAAAGTTTGCTGCAGAAAACTAAGCAGGGATGATAAGGGCCTGGTTGTGAAATGGACAATGATAGATTTAAGAATTCTCTTGAAGAAGGGAGTAACAGAGGATATAGAAAAGGAAACTAATAAATCTCTCTCTGGTTTGGAACAAAAGGAATATAAAGTAACATCCAGATTTCAAAGACAGAGTTATAAGACTAGAATATAAATGAAGTATATCCCAATGGACATTAAGAGTTGTCAACACGGTTCAACATTTTATACAAAAGACAAAGGAAAGTAGTAGTATTCCATCAATACATTTTTTTATCAACTAAAAAAGTGGCAATAATCACAAAGTTTTGTATTCAGTTGACAAAATACTCTTTAATTCAAAATCATTTATTTCTGGATGGTACTAGATAAAAGAAACATCTATCCTCATTTTTCTTTCCTTCTTCCATGCATCCTCTCTAGGTGAAATCATTCACATCCATTACTTTTATTTATAAACTCGAGGCTATCAGCTCCTGTATTAGTTTTCTGTGGTTGCTATTAACAAACTGCCACAAATTGTTTGTCTTAAAAAACAGAAACACATTCTCTCAGAATTCTGGAGGCCAGAAGTCAGAAACTGGTATCACTGGGACAAAATGAAGGTGCTGACAAGGCATCAGCTCCCTTTAAAGGCTCTAGGGGAGAATCCATCGCTTGCCTCTTCTAGTTCATGGTTGCTACCAGCATCCCTTGGCTTGTGGCCACATCACTCCAATCTTTAAGACCAGCATCTTCAGATCTCTCTGCTCCACTGTCACATCATCATCTCCTCTGCATGTGAAACCTCCCTCTGTCTCCCTCTTATAGAGATACTGATTACATTTAGGGCTCATTTGGATAATGCAAGATAATCTCTCCATCTATAAAGACATCTCCCCTCCCCACTTTTTTGCAATGTAACATTTACAGGTTCCATGGATCGGGGCATGGGTATCTTTTGAGAGGGCACTCTTCAGCCTATCACAGCTCTCAAATCTCACCAACCCCAAATCACTCTCTTGACCAGCTGACTCCTATAGCCTATGGCTAGGTATACTTAGATATCCTAAAAGCACCAAAAACCCATTTTGTTCCTACTTCTGCGTTTTCAGTTTAGCATGTGTGCATGCATGTGTGTTCTGGTTGTTGTTAATGGCATACCCATTCACCCAGGTATCCAATCCAGAAACCTCATCACCATTCTAGAATCCTCTTTCTTCCCTAATTCCCTCCAACACTATTATCCTATGGACTCCAGCTCCCAAATCTCTCAAATCTGTGTACTCTACTCCCTTACCACTGTCCTCATTTATGCCCTATTTCCTTGCCTGCATGGCTATAACATTCATCTACTGATCTTCTTGACTTTAGTTTCATTCTGCTCCAATGTAATAGCCACATTGCCTCTAAACTGCTATTTTGAAAGGGCAAGACCACTTCGAGTTACGTTCCTACTTAAAACCTTTAAGAGTTTGGGGGGTGCCTGGGTGGCATAGTTAGTTGAGCATCAGACTCTTGGTTTTGGCTCAGGTCATGATCTCAAAGTCCTAAGGTTGAGTCCCCTGCCAGGCTCCATGGCAGAGTCTGCTTGAGTTTCTCTCTCCCTCTGCCCCTCTTCACCTTTGCTCATGCGTATGTGCATTCTCTCTCCAATAAAAAAAATAAATCTTTGGGACGCCTGGGTGGTTCAGTGGTTGAGCATCTATCTGCCTTTGGCTCAGATCATGATCCCAGGTTCCTGGGATCAAGTCCCACATTGGGCACCCTGCAGGGAGTCTGCTTCTCCCTCTGCCTATGTCTCTGCCTGTGTCTCTCATGAATAAACAAAATCTTTTAAAAATAAATCTTTAAACACACACACACACACACACACACACACCTTTAAAGGTTTGGGCTCTCCACCGCACAGAGTTAAATTCCAAATTCCTCAGCATGGTATGAGAAAGATCTGCCATGATCTGGCACTTAGCCTTTTCAGCCTCTCCTACCTCTCCTTTCACCAGTCTTTCTTGTATCTTATGTTCATCCATGCACAGCTCTACCAAAAGTTCTCTGAATATGTCCATTTGTTCAATCTACAAATTCCTTCCTTCTACATTCTCCCTTTCCAGTTACCTAGTGAACTCATTGAACACAACTCGTATTTCTTCTCTTCAGTTTCTCAAAGTATTTTCCCTCACACCTAAAATAAAGTTTCTAACTCTACACTGCATCACAGTCACACAGATTTTTCTAATTATTTGTTATTATTATTAGTTATTATTCTATTAGTTATTTGGGGAGGAAACCCTGCACAGCACAGAAAAATACACAGTACTATTATTTACAATGTGTGACTCCAGCTTCACCCTATGTATGGATAGGGATTACATTTTACACTTACCTGTTTTACTAGAACATGTATTCAATAAATATCTGTTGACATGCCACGCCACTTTTTCTTAATTATAGAAACAATACCTGCCCGTTTTTAGAAACTAAAAGAAAAATGAAGAGGGGTGGAGTAAAAAATAAATAAAAATAAAAGAAAGAGGGGATCCCTGGGTGGCGCAGCGGTTTGGCGCCTGCCTTTGGTCCAGGGTGCGATCCTGGAGACCCGGGATCGAATCCCACATCGGGCTCCCGGTGCATGGAGCCTGCTTCTCCCTCTGCCTATGTCTCTGCCTCTCTCTCTCTCTCTCTGTGACTATCATAAATAAATAAAAAAATAAAAAATTAAAAAAAAATAAAAGAAAGATGAAGACAATTAACAGCACCCATGAGGGGCACATGAATGGCCCAGTGGTTGAACATCTGCCTTCGGCTCAGGTCATGATCCCGGGGTCCTGGGATAGAGTCCTGCATCAGGCTCCTCAAGGGGAACCTGCTTCTCCCTCAGCCTACTCAGCCTATGTCTCTGCCTTTCTGTGTCTCTCATGAATAAATAACTTCTTTCAAAAATAAATAAAATCAGCCATGATCTCATTACCTAGAAATAATTACTGATAACATTTGCCATACATTTTAATCCAGTCTTTTCCTTATCTTGTTCTTCAAGATGTTTCCTAATACATACTCTTAGGGCAATTTTAGCCTTAAGGCTAAATTAAAACATAACCTACCAATTCCTGTAATTTAAGATTTGGAACTTGGCAAAAGAAGGAACTCAGTGCATAGATTTGTTTGGGAAATGTGCAAATTTGATTTATTTCATTTAGATTTCTGTTCTAGTTATTCAGATCCCTAAGATTCAAGATCTGTAGAAGTGATATGGTTTCAAGGAATTTCAAAGCAAACTCCATCAGTAGGTAGCTAGTTTTTATACATTTATAAAACGTAAACAATTTAAATTTTCAATGATGAACAAGATTTAAAATAAAACACAAGATATAATCCACTCCTGAAGTATTTTACCCATTTTGTGGCCAAAACACCAACTACCCAAAAGTATAAACAGTCCTTACATGTTGTCAAAATGCAAAGTTTTCAAAGTGTTTCAGAGATTTATTCTAATGAGCTTATAATTTTATTTTTAAGTGGCATACTTAATTATGAAAGAGAAGTTGAAGGCTCCCTAGATCTTGCATTTCCTCACAAAGCTGAATCAGAAGTGTGGCTTTCAATTCAACTCTCAAGGAAACAAAGGACTTGTTATAATTTATTATATTTGAGATGCTGAGTAAGCCACATTTTCCCCATCTGCATTTTCCTTGTGTTTCTTATTAGAAGATAGGGTCTTTTCACACAGCTAGAGACAAAATCTATAAATTGGTCCTAATTGTAGTTCTTCAACGGGGTCTAAAGCCAAAACTCTTCCTAACAGGAAGTGTTATCCTGCCTTGTTTAGTTCCACCTGCAGATGTCATTCTTGAAAGAGGATCTTGTATGAAGAGAGTGATATAATGTGGGAATTAGGAATCCTTGTGATGTAAGAGTATCTCTTCAATATTATCTCCCTAATAGCATCTACTTCTCATTTCTCACATCATCATTTTCCTCTTTCTGAAGGCATAGTCGTCTTGAGATAATATTAGGATATATGCATTTGGGAAAGAGTCACCGAGCCACAGTCAGATCAGACTATAAACAGATAGCTGTTTGCATTCAACAATATGATCACTAATTTTTCTCTGTATTAATAACTTGCACATATCTTGCACATAGTGTCTTGCACATATCTTGCACATAGTAGGCCCTGAAGTATTTTTAAATTAATGTGCACAAATGTCTACCATCACGAAGTTTTCTTTTATGTATTTATTTATTTATTCATTCATTCATTCATTCATGACAGACTCAGAGAGAGAGAGGCAGAGACACAGGCAGAGGGAGAAGCAGGCTGCATGCAGGGAGCCTGACGTGGGACTCGATCCTGGGTCTCCAGGACCACACCCTAGGCCAAAGGCAGCGCTAAACCGCTGGGCCACCGGGGCTGCCCACGAAGTTTTCATGCAAATTAAAAATGACTCAAAGCAATCCTAGTCCTCTACAGTAGGACTGTAATGACAGCTACCATTTATGGAGTACATACATACCAAGCACTTTACACACCTTTTTTTTTTTTTTAAGATTTTATTTATTCATTCATGAGAGACACAAACAGGCAGAGACAGGCAGAGGGAGAAGCAGTTTCCCTGCAGGGAGTCCGACATGGGACTCGATCTCAGGACCCCAGGATCACACCCTGAGCCAAAGGCAGACACTCAACCACTGAGCCACCTGCACTTTACACACTTTAATTGATGTATTATAATTAATAATATCATTACCTACAGCTCTGAAAGACAAGCATTATTATCACCAACATATAAATTCTCAGAAATGTTAGGTAACTTATTAAAGTTCCAGAGGTGGTGAAGCCAGTGTACAAAATCCTTGCATTTGTCTAACTCCAAACCCCATGCTCCTTTCACAATTTCAGGATGCCTCCCTCATTCAATAGAGAGTGATATAAAAACTGGAATACCCGGAGAAGGTATCTTTCCCTGGAGAAGAATTTCAGAACAGCCAGACTCCCCAAGTGAACTGACTTTGATTCCTCTGTCCATATTTAAGAATGACATTTAATAATCAAACTAGAGAGTAATAAGAATGATAAACACATGCTTACCATCTAGTCCATTTTATCACAGAAAACTGGACATCTCTGCCATTTATTCCTGGCAGAATAATCACAAATTTTTTCCGGAATCAATGCATAATGACTCAGGGAAGAGTTCTAAATATTTGTATAGGTCATGCCAGAATCCCAAATGCAACAAAAACAGAACCTCTTCTCTCAGTAACTGGACAACTTTTACCTCTTCTTTGAACAATCTTATTTAGACCAAAATAGAATAGATGGTGTCTTTTCTTTTGATTTGTCCTCGAAGACAGGAAGAGCTGAACAAAAGTCTTCCCTTAATGTATGGCTCATCTCACACCACACACAAAAAATGTGTATGTGGGTATTCATTAGGAAATAATTCTTATAGTTCTTAAGGTTCTCTAACCTTATCCTTTGGGACACCTGTCACTGACCTGCAGAGAATTTAGTAACTTAACAATCCTTTCATATAATGCTTACAAAAAATAAATAAAAATTAAAACACTGTTTTTTCCTGTATCAGATCTGTGGAGCTAATCTTCTAATATGTCTGAAGAGACATGTCTATGTGCATATACTACACTCCCTATACTTGGCTCCTGGCTGCAAGCTATTTCCTGCTGAGCTCAGGTATTTCCAATTGCCTTAACTAAGAAACAAAGACCTTATTCATGACCCTTATTTCAGCAGCTACTAGTTGTCCAAAGCAACAGAATCCTCCCTATAGTATGAGCATTAGAGCTAAGAAGAAAAACACCATCATTCAGCAAAATTCTTTGGGGTTAATGCTTATATTAATATATACTTTTTGTTCAAATAATCTATAAAAAAATGCTCAGAATTCAATCCCTGTGATTTCATTGCAAACTATCTCCAGCTTAAAACAAGACTACCATTAAAATTACAAAATTACTGAAAAAATTTAATACACCTTTGTTAATAAAGCTCTCCATTTAAGTTACTTTTATTTGGATATCTGTCAGCATCAAACTGTGAATCCCTAGTACTCTAAGTACTACATAAATACTGTGTATTCAGATGACTATGAACAATTACAGTAAAGCTATTATCACTGGCTTCCTTTATCATGCAAGGTAAAAACCATAGGATAGCAGAAAACTCTGCACTAACATTACTACAACTACCAAAAGTCTTCCCAGACCACTAGTCCAAATATTAGGTGAGAGCTACAGAGACCTTAAGAAAGAAAGAAAATGAATACTTTAGAGGTATCTAAAGATAAAAATACAGAATCCTTAAGAGCAGAAGCCAGCGAAGTTTCTTCACCAAGATAGCTGGGCCCAGGGCAGCCTTGGTGGCTCAGCAGTTTAGTGCTGCCTTCGGCTCAGGGCCTGATCCTGGAGACTCGGGATCAAGTCCCAAGTCAGGCTACCTGCATGGAGCCTGCTTCTCCCTCTGCTGTGTCTCTGCCTTTTGTGTGTCTCATGAATAAATAAAATCTTAAAAAAAAAAAAAGAAAAGAGCTGGGCCCAGGTCAAGAAAGGAGTGGCTTTGTGTATTTAACTATCGCAAAAAGTATGACTAATTTCAATTCTCCTTTTCAGTTTTGCTAGATTTCCACTGATTCTATCCTGATGATAGAAGGGCAAAATATGGTGCTCAATAACATCTACAGGACAGACCAAGAAAAAATGTAAATTAGACATCAAAATTCTTCCTAAATGGTAAGCAAGATTGTGAGGAAAAGGAATAAGAGATAGGTATAATAATAAGAGGCAGGGAGTGGGAGGTTGGGGGAAGCAACATTATACTAACGCCATAGGAACAAAACTTAAAGTCTGGATTTTTGAGCACCATACCATCTAGTAGGGAATAGAAGACAGGAACAGAAAATTAGAATCTAACAGTTTTTGAGTACTTGCTTATATAAGCCAGGGAATTCATCTATATTATCACTAATTCTCCTCTTAACACTGATATGATAGAAAGATACTATTATCCCATTTCTCAGATGAATGGCTATGTGCTATAACGTAGGGAGATAATTTTGTGAGTTTTTTTAAAGATTTATTTATTTATTGAGAAAGAGAGTACATACATGCATGCATGTAAGCAAGGGAAGGGGCAAAGGAAAAGGGAGAGAGAATCTCAAGAAGAACTCAGTCTCACAACCTTGAAATCATGACCTGAGCCAAAATCAAGAGTTGGACACTTAACCAATAGAGCCACCCAGGCACCCCTACAGAGAGACAATTTGGAATAAGTTCTGAAATTCTGTCTCTAGCACTTATGAACCTTGAAACTATGGGTAATTAATAACTAAAAATAAATCCACCCTATTATCAGCAAGGCACAAAAGAACCGTAAGAGTCTTGCAAAAGCATATGTGCCTTATTAAACATCCTCCTATGCCAGGGATCACTTGCCTTGTGCTGCCAAAGCCAAAATGTTTTAAAGGTCCCCATAATTACCTGAGTATTTGGCTTTCTGCACTCATGAAGTGAAACTGACCTCTGATCTACCGCTAGAAATGGGTAAAATAAAGCCTCTTCCATGACTGGGGCACAGAGGGTAGAGAACAATTTTAAGAAAATATAAAGCCAGACAAAGATATCACAAGAAAAAAAATACAGACCAATATCCCTTATAAACACAGATGCAAACTAAAATCCTCAATGAATCACTAGGAAACCAAATCCAGGAGTATATTAAAAGAAATATTAACCATGCCATGTGGGATATATCCCAGGAATACAAGGTTGGTTCAACACACAAAACTCAATGTAATACATTAAGCTAATAAAATAAAGAAAAAAGTATATGATTTCTCAATATAACTCCTTATTATGTGGGGGAAAAATTTTTAAGCATGCATACCTGATTTAGATATGTAATTTCTGGGCTTTTTAAAGAGATGTTTAAAAGGGATGCTTTGCAGAACTCTTCCTAATTGAGTTTAACAAAAATATATAATAATATCATCTCTCAATTACTGAGTACCTAATACATGAAATTTGATTAATCACAACCACCCTGCAAGGCAGCCGTTCCAGGGAGTATGAACAGGCAGGCAATACACAGTAGTTAAGCACAAACTCTGCAGCCAGTCTCTGGGTTTGAATCCTAGTTGTACCACTTACTGTGTGACCTTCACCAAGTTAACCTATCTGTGCCTCAGTTTCTTCATCCAAAATATATAAAAGTACTATTTCTCTAAAAATGAGATAAAAATTAAATACTGATTGTATGTAAGGACCATAAAACAGTGTCTGATATGAACAGCTATATAAAATGTTAGTGAAGATAAAATAGAATATACACCAAAACCTATCTTCAAACCTTAACAATAAAGTTTAAGCCTTTTCTAATTAACAGACTGCATGGGATGCTTGGACAAAAACTGATTTCAATTTAATGCAGATAATATGCACACTCTAATTACAGATAGTCACTTTAATATGGAATCCTTAGAATTTTATATAAAAGAACAATTAATTTTCCAGTTCACAGAGAGGATCTATGTTAACCCCTTCCTTCATCACAAGATAATGCATGGTAAAACAGTCACAGAGCACATACAGATTAACACATCTTGCTGGTGAAGGACTGATAAGCAGTCCTAGAAAAGACCTGGCTCAAATATACTGATGGTAGGTAACAGATGTTTATAATGGAATTTCTGGTGCAGGTGATATCTTGATTTTCTGACCATGAATTTAAGATTAATCTGTCTTAGAAAGAGCTAGAAAACAGAGGGAACTGTGCCTATCCCTTCTAACTTTTCTGTTTGTGGTTGCTTTTATCACAGATTATCATTACCCTATAGCCTTCCTGAAAATCTGATTAAAAGCTGTAGGTAGCTACACTTTTTATATTTGCCTAACACAGAATAACATAGAACTATATTAATCTCTTAAGTAATCTGGATTGATGTAATGTGTTTAAATGTAGGCTTCTCTGGGCAGCCTGGGTGGCTCAGTGGTTTAAGCACCTGCCTTTGGCCCAGGGTGTGATCCTGGAGTCCCAGGATCAAGTCCCACGTCAGGTTCCCTGCATGGAGCCGCCTTCTCCCTCTGCCTGTATCTCTGCCTCTGTCTCTGCCTCTCTCTCTCTCTCTCTCTCTCTCTCTCTCTCTCTCTCCTATCATGAATAAATTTAAAAAATCTTAAAAAAAAAAGGCTTCTCTGAAGTTGCTTGTATTGATAAAAAATCTTTTCTTATACTCTACCTCCTGCACTGCTCCCATGTATCAAAACATTACTTAAATAGAATATGAGGCTTTGAAAAATCTATCAGTATGTATCTAATTATATCAGTATATATCTAACTGGTACAAAGCTATCAAATTCTCATAGTAACTATCAGGTAAAGAACTTAACCAAGATTATACAGATTTGCTCCAATTTCCTTCATCTTCTCTATATTCTATATTTTATGATAAAAATTCATCTTTGAAAGATAATACTGAGACATGGGTCAGTATTTTGAAAATACTTAGATACAGGGCACCTCAATGGCTTAGTCACTTAAGTGTCCGACTCTTAATTTCAGCTCTGATCTTGATCTCAGGACCATGAGATCAAGCCCTGTTAGGATTTTCTCTCTCCCTCTACCCCCACCCCCACACATACTTTCTCTCAAGAAATAAACAAAAATTAAAAAATAAAAGTACTTAAATACATTTTTATTTTATTTTTTTAATATTGTATTTATTTATTCATAGAGACACACAGAGAGAGAGAGAGAGAGAGAGAGAGAGAGGCAGAGACACAGGCAGAGGGAGAAGCAGGCTCTATGCAGGCAGCCTGATGTGGGACTTGATCCCAGGTCTCCAGGATCACACCTCGGGTTACAGGCGGCGCTAAACCATTGCGCCACTGGAGCGGCCCTTAAATACATTTTTAAAAAGATTTTATTTATTCATGAGAGACAGAGAGAGAGAGAGAGAGGCGCAGAGAGACAGGCAGAGGGAGAAGCAAGTTTCATGCTGGAAGCCTGATGTGGAACTCGATCCCAGGACTCTGGGACCACATCTTGAGCTGAAGGCAGATGCTCAACCACCGAGCCACCCAGGCATCCCTAAGTACATTTTTAATAAGAAAAATTTTCACCTTATATGATAACTTACAATTTTAATGTAATCATTCAATCCAGGGTTTCTCAACCACAACACTACTGACATTTGGACCCGATAATTCTTTGTTTTGGGGAGCTGTCCTATGCATTGTAGAATATTTAGCAGCATCCCTGGTCTCTATCCACTAAACATCAGGAGCAGCCTATCCCCAGTTGTGACAACCAAAAATGTCTCCAAAGGTCATCTAAAGTCTCTTGGAAGGCAGCTTGAGAACTATTGATTTTATCTTTATGATATACAAACAAAGCTTTGACAAAAGTAATAATTGAGTGGTATACAAACCCAAGTTTTCAGACTTTGAAGACAAGGCTCCCTCCTCTACAACACATCTGCTTCCCTTTATATGGTCCTAACTCATAAGCCACAGTAAAGAAAACATGTGATAGTGTGATACTACTCCATACAAACATGTACAACTGAAATAAACTCAAAACATTTTTACAACACGTGATGCATTCTCATCCCTCTCTACCTTCTCAACTACTGGTGGCTTCCCACTGAACTGATTTTCACAACCCGCAATTGGAAAACTAATGTCCAAGGCATTAAAGTGAGCCAATATGTTGTATTAGTGTTCTAATGTGTTTTACAAAGTTTTTCAACATTAAGAGACAGTGTAATAAGGTGTTCTAATTAATCCAAGTCATACCTAGATGATCTGAATCTTCTCAGGTTTTGTTGCTTTGTCAACAACAACCCAAACTGAATGATTCCCTAAGAGTGGGTTCTGCGACTTAAACATACACAAGAATTACCTGAAGGACCTGTTGGAAAACGCAGATTACAGGACATCACTCTCAGTTTCTGACTCAGTTGGCCTACAGTGGGACCCAAAAATAGGCATTTCCAATCTCACCCAGAAGCAATTTTGATGCTAATGTTCTACAAATCAAACTTCCAAACCATTGCCCAGAACTTTCTTAGAAACGGGGATAAGGGAATCCCTGGGTGGCGCAGCGGTTTGGCGCCTGCCTTTGGCCCAGGGCGCAATCCTGGAGACCCAGGATCGAGTCCCACGTCGGGCTCCCAGTGCATGGAGCCTGCTTGTGTCTCTGCCTGTGTCTCTGCCTCTCTCTCTCCCTGTGTGACTATCATAAATAAATAAAAATTAAAAAAAAAAAAGAAACGGGGATAAGGAGATAGGTGAAATAGGGTAAAGAGGATTAAGAGTACACTTATTATGATGAGCACTGAGTAATATTCGTAACTGTTGAAATCACTATGTTATACACCTGAAACTAATTTAACACTGTGTTAATTACACTGAAATTAAAAAAAAAAAGAAATGGGGATAATGAGTCATAAACAGAATATTTTAAAAAGAGGAAGATTATGATAATCTACATAACCCACCCCAATATTAAGAGTTAATATACTTTAAGATTTATTTATTTTAGAGAGAGAGCAGGGGGAGAGGTAGAAGGAGAGAGAATCTTAACAGGCTCAATCTCATGATCCTGAGCTGAAACCAAGAATGGGTCGCTTAACCAACTGAGGCACCCAGGGGCCCCAAGAGTTAATATATTTTTAAATACTTATTTCAAGACTTAAAATTAAATGAATCATGCATATATATATGCGTATATATATATATATATATATGTTTGATAAATTTGATAAATAATGAATATTTATCATGTGCCACACTGCTTGGGATAACATGCTAAGTCAGTATTTCCCAAAGTGTGTTCTATAAAAGTAGGTTAAGTAGTTGTCGTAGGCCAAGTATTTCCATAGTTAAATAAGATTAGGAAGTGTTAAATAAAAGTAGTTCTTTTTTTTTTTTAAAGAATTTTTTTTTAATTTTTATTTATTTATGATAGTCACAGAGAGAGAGAAAGAGAGGCAGAGACATAGGCAGAGGGAGAAGCAGGCTCCATGCACCGGGAGCCCGATGCAGGATTCGAGCCCGGGTCTCCAGGATCGCGCCCTGGGCCAAAGGCAGGCGCCAAACCGCTGCGCCACCCAGGGATCCCAATAAAAGTAGTTCTATAACAAAATCTAACTTCTTAGAGCCAATAATATACTCATGCTCATAGTAGCCCTTCAAAAAGCAGCTACATCAATCATATAGCGTATCCCAGATGTCTTTTCACTGAGCATTTCAAAACCCTAGCATTCTAGAGAATGCACTCTAAGATGTGGAGGGAAAGAAAGGTTTAGATACAGCTATGTGTCAAGCACTTCATGTACATCAATTAAAATTTTCTAATTTTCATAAAAATCCTGTCAGGTAAATAATATGTCCAAGATCACAAGGTGATTTACAGAGTAACCCACATTTAATACCCAGCTGATGGTCTATCTCCAAAGTCCTGTGACACTATCTTTTAATAAGAAAATAAGTAATGGCAACAAGTAACATTACTTATGGAGAATATATAAAGGCCAAACAAAAATGGGTAGAGACATTAAGAAAACACACAAAACAACAACAGGCAAAACTCTTTACTGAAGAGGTTATATGAATAACAAATAGGCATATGAAAAGATGCTGAACTGTAGCCATTAAGGAAATGCAAATTAAAACCACGAAACAACACTATGTGCCTATTAAAATAGATAATATAAAAAACACTGACAGTTATCAAGTGCTGATGAGGATGCTGACCAACTAGAACTCTCATACTTTGCCAGGAAGAACATAAAATGATACAGCCACTCTGGAAAACAGTTTGGCAGTTTCCCATTAAGTAAAACATATATTTACCACATGACCCAGCGATCCCACTGGTGGGTATTTACCTCAGAGAAATGAGAACTTACATTCACAAAAACCCATACAGAAATATTTATGGCAGAGGCGCCTGGGTGGCTCAGTCAGTTGGGCATCCATCTGCCTTCGGCTTGGGCCATGATCCTGGGATCATGGGATCAAGCCCTGCACTGGGCTGGGCTCCCTGCTCAGCGGAGAGCCAGCTTCTCCCTCTCCCTCTGCTGCTACTCCTCCTGCTTGTGCTCTGTCAAAAAAATAAATAAAATCTTAAAAAAAAAATGTTTATAGCAGAGCTGTTTATAACTGCCCTAAACTGCAAACAACCTAAATGTCCTTCTATAATAGGTGAGTGGTACATCCACACAATGGAACACGAGCAGCAATAAAAAAGGAATCAATGGAACTATTGACACACACAGCAACTTAGATGAGTCTCAAAGATAGTATGCTGAATTTCCAATAGAAGCCAGTGTCAAGACATTACATGCTGCATGGTTCTTTTTAAGTGACATTCTGGAAAAGACAAAACTATAGTGACAGAGAACAGATCAGCAGTTGCCAGAATTACGAGGTGGGGAGAAGATGAGACTACAGAGGGAATGCACAACAAAGTTTTTTTGGGATGATGTAATTGCTCTGCTGACTGTGGGGTTAAACAAATCTACAGAGGTTAAAATTCATAGAACTATACAAACAAAAAGTCAATTTGATCACGTAATTTTAAAAATAGAGAAAAAAGGCAAAAAATAGGTTAAAGCACATTTCACACCAGTTACATGAGAAAAATCAAAACCATGTCATAAATACCACATGCGCAAAATACTAAAATTTAGCAATACCTACAGATGAGAATTTGTGACTTAGGAACTTAAAATTTCCATACCTATTTTTAGATATAAATATCCTTCTGTTCAGAATCGTGACAGAAGTTTAGAGGAAAGATCCTTCCTACACACATGAAATTTGTGGAATTTAGCATTCCAAGATCTTTGCATCTTAGCAGAGACACATCATTGCTTAGGTTGTTATGGCAAAAGATAATGAAATATCTGAGAGATGAAAGGAATGTGCCAATCCTCTTTCCCTCGTGGAATTCCCAAAGTCAATGTAGCTGGCACCTGGTACAATGACTTCAATGCAAGCTCAGAGCTGACATTCCTAGGGAGGGACTCTCAAATAAACCTAGATCATTCCTAAAGATCTACAATACAATCCTCTGTAATCCAAGCAGTCAGCTGTTTAGAGACTATAGAAGTATGTAACAACTGCTTTTACACACACACACACACACATTTTCTGTGCATGGAATGTTTATGAATGTGTCTGTGCACCCAGAAAGTGGTACACCAATCCATAGGAAATACTGAAATGCCAACTCTGAATAATTAATACATTGATTATTGAAATATTTATTAAACATCCACTTTGTACCAAGCACATTAACAAGCACTGGGAGGCTCAGTGGCTGAACTCTTGCCTTTGGCTCAGGTCACAATCCTGGCGTCCTGGGATCAAGTCCTGCATCAGGCTTCCTGCAGAGCCTGCTTTTCCCTCTGCCTATATATCTCTGCTTCTCTATGTCTCTCATGAATAAATAAGCAAAATCTTAAAAAAAAAAAAAAGTACCAGCAATATATCAACAAAGTGGAAAGATGAAATCTGTCTCTCGCATATCACCTCCAGGCAAGTCTTCTGTGTCACCCATCTGAAGCAGGTAAAGTGAATGAACATCAAGACATTCCAAGTAAAGTACGATTAATAATAAACTGGATAATATATTTTATAAACTGAGGGGGGGGAACAACACCATAGTGTAGCTCAAGGGTTTGAGTGGGTGGAGAGGGCACGTGCATGAAATGAAGTGCTAAGAAAATTAAAGTAGGAAAGTAAGCAAGGACCAGATCTTAAAGAACCTTGAATGCCACACCAAGAAATTCTGATTTATTTGTTGGCAGTAAGAAGTCACTAAAGAGCTGTAACAATTTCAAGAGTTTTTCTCTCAAACAGGTGATTTGAATTTTCTGTATTATGGAGGAAGAGAAAAATGGTTAAATCAAGGAAATAAAAAACACACAATACACACTAGGTCTGAGATAACAGTATTTCTTTAGCTCCAATAAAATAATATATTCACATACTAACTCTTTTCCAAGGAATTAAAACAATGAACATCCTGCATAATATTAACAATCAGGATCTGTATTAAACATTACTATTTACAAAGCATTTTAAATATACATTGTTAATATTCAGTTTCATAAAATTAAAGACTGATGACATATATTAATTGAAAAATTGCCCTTGTTCTAATATTTAAATTATATATAAATGAGAAGATGTGATCAATGTACTTGTTGGCTCAAAACAGCTGGAATTAGTTCTCTATGGCTTAACAACACATTTTTCCAGACCTAATTCCACTCCCTTAGTTTAGGCCACCTTCATTCCTCAACTGGCTTCCTACAATGGTCTCCTCACTGGTCTCTCAGATTCTGGTTTCTCTAACAACATTCTACTATGCATAAACAGCCAAGAGGATTTATTTTTTTCCTTGAGCACAAAAAAATCTGATCACATCACTACTCTGTTTAAAACATTCCAATGACTTCCCTACTGCATTCAAGTTAAAGTCTAATCTCTCATATGGCATAAAAGGCTCTTTTTCAGTGATCAAGGCCTTACTCTCCAGCTCATTCTCTCTCTCTCTCTCTCTTTTTAAGATTTTATTTATTTGTTCATGAGAGACACAGGGAGAGAGGCAGAGACACAGGCAGAGGGAGAAGCAGGCTCCATGCAGGGAGCCTGATGTGGAACTTGATCCTGGGACTCCAGGATCACGCCCTGGGCCAAAGGCAGGCACTCAACTGCTGAGACCCCAGGCATCCTGGCCTATTCTCTTTTTGATAAACACCTGGCCTCTTATCCTATGCTTTGGACCAATTCTCTAGTTTCCCACTCAATTCTCTAGTTTCCCAAACTCTTTCTTATTTTGGCAAATACTATTCCCTCAGCCCCAAATATTTTCTGCCTATTGTCCCCACTGCCACTCTGCCTAACTCCTACTGCTTCAGACCTCAATCAGATATCTACTTCTAGTAAACAGTATCCACATATAGAAGAAAAAATATCTCTTTAAAAGATGCACAAAATAAAAAAAAAAGATGCACAAAATAAGTTAAGATTATTGTTCCCAATTTTTCAGTTCCTCACTGTTACAGAATTATACATGCATATATTTGGCCAAAATACTTTGCCGTTACCTACCAGTAGAATAGGCAAAGTATATTTCCCTTCCCCACTGATGTTGGGCTTAGTCATGTGACTTTCTCTGCCTGACAGTGTGGATGGTGTGCCAATTTTGAACTGGGGCTTTAACAGGCTCCATATATGTTTTTATCTCACCCTTCTTGTGCTCCCACTATTTCCAGGAGATGACTGTGAGACACACAGAGCAGACCTTTGAGCGTGCAGCCAAATGTAGCTGGACGTAGGCAAGCTCAACTGGGATCAACCAAATCCCAGCTGACCCAGAGACTCAAGGGGGGGGGGGGAGAAAGAAAGAAAAAAATGCTGTTTTAAGCTACTGAGATTCAGATAATCTATTACTCCATTACATAGCATTTCTGCAGCAATGGCTCATAATACTGCATTTCCAATAAAATTTTACTTTTAATTATGAAAATATATTCTTATATTGTCTTGGTTATGTACTAAGTTAAAATCCTAAATCAATCATAAACATTTTTAAACAGAGATACTAAAAAGAAAATCTAATTTCAATTTATATACCTATCTTAGTTGCAGAGAATTATGATGTGGTATTTGGGTAGTCAAAATACATTAGGATAAACTTCTATGAGAGAAGTGGACTAGAAATATAAATCCATAGGAAAAAAAGAGTAACTTACAACTTTCAGCTATTAAAAAGAGAGCCTGTTCATCTAATTTGTAAAATGGATTACAGTAATGATGAGTCACTAAAGTATTTAGATTCCTAGATGCATTTTTTAAATGAGGTCATTTATAACACACCAAAAATTACATAATCTGCAATTATTTAAACTTATGATGAAAGTCGTTTTTGTTATCACCCAAAAAACATGTGCAAGAGAGTAGACAGCCATCTTCTTTCTCTTGATGTACAGTTCTATAAATTTTAATATACACAAAAATTTATGTAGTCAATATCTGTTTGTATAAGATACAGGACAATCATCCCCCTCATGATGTCCCTTCACAGTCACATCCTCTTCTCACCTAGTTTTTTTTTTTAATATTTTATTTATTTACTCATGAGAGACACAGAGAGAGAGAGAGAAAGAGGCAGAGACACAAGCAGAGGGAGAAGCAGGCCCAATGCAGGGAGCCCGATGTGGGACTCGATCCCGGGTCTCCAGGATTACGCCCTGGGCGGAAGGCGGCGCTAAACCACTGAGCCACCAGGGCTGCCCTCACCTAGATCTTTTAGAAGTTCTTTTAGGAAATATGTGAACAATAAAGTTTGAAGAACACTGCTACACAACACTAACTAGCATGACTTAGTAGCTCAGTTACAGAGGCTTCAAATTTTTTAGCCAAATTCGTTTGTTCACTAGTATCAGTAATACCCAGAATATCCAATAATAATATATTCAAGTCAATCAATCTTGAGTTGGTTAATATAATCATTAATAGTCCACTGCAGTCAAGATTTAAAGTTTCTCCACAAGGGATCCCTGGGTGGCGCAGCGGTTTGGCGCCTGCCTTTGGCCCAGGGCGCGATCCTGGAGACACGGGATCGAATCCCACATCGGGCTCCCAGTGCATGGAGCCTGCTTCTCCCTCTGCCTATGTCTCTGCCTCTCTCTCTTTCTCTCTCTGTGACTATCATAAATAAATAAAAATTAAAAAAAAATAAAGTTTCTCCACAATACTCATAGAGGATGATACAGACTATTTTCATCTGGAAACTAGTCTTATCTTTAACTAGATCTGCTTGTATATACTGGCAAAAAGTATATACATATATATATTAAAGTATTAAAAGATCTCTGAGGGACAGCCTGCGTGGCTCAGCGGTTTAGCACCGCCTTCAGCCCAGGGCCTGATCCTGGAGACCCAGGATCGAGTCCCGCGTCAGGCTTCCTGCATGGAGCCTGTTTATCCCTCTGGCCTGTCTCTGCCTTTCTTTCTCTCTCTCTCTCTGTGTCTCTCATGAATAAATAAATAAAATCTTAAAAAAAATTTAAAAAAAGATCTGAGTTAGAATTATCTTCCATTTCTGCTTGACTTAATTTTACAGAAGTTGAGACTTAGATAAATATCACTTCTAAAGAGCAATTCCAAATGAAAATCATAGAAGTATAATACAAACAAGAATAAACTCTTTTGCACACAGAAGGGTTTCAACCAGTCTTTCTCAAAACATCAAGCATACCACCACTAGAAGAGACATCAAAAGTTAAAACCAAGCAGGAGCTCCTGGGTGGCTCAGTCAGTTAAGCATTGGACTCTTGATTTTGGCTCAGGTCAAGTTCTCAGTCCGAAGTTGAGTCCCATGCCTTGGGCTTCACGCTCAGCTCAGCGTTGAGTCTGTGTGGGATTCTCTCTCTCCCTGCCCCTCCTCCTCCTGCATGCTCGCTCACTCTGTGTCACTGGCTCTCAAACTAAATAAATAAAACTAAATAAAATATTTTTTAAAAAAAGTCAAAACCAAAGGACTTCAAACAATTAAGAAAACTATAAGCAGATGAAGTCAAATATACGACATACCTTAAAGTAGTTCTTACTGAATTATTTAAGAACACTTTTTCATTTTTTAGATTTTATTTATGTATTCATGAGAGACACAAAGAGAGAGGCAGAGACACAGGCAGAGGGAGAAGCAGGCTCCTCGAGGGGAGTCTGATGCAGGACTCGATCCCAGGACCCTAGGATCATACCCTGAGACAAAGGCAGACGCTCAACCACTGAACCACCCAGGAATCCCAAGAACACTGTTTTAACTCAAACTAATGCCACAAAACAAAAACCTGGTAATAACAGAATTAAATGGAAAATGGGAACTTAATAATCTCTTATTAGTATTAATACAAACAGAAATGCTCATTCAGTCAAAAAATTCTGAACTGACTCTGCTCAAGAGGCTATCTGATACACTATGACTGATGACTAGGTTTACTGGCCATACTGATAATTTTACTAACTTAATTATACACCACATTTTGGACTCCATTTACAACAGGGTTCTATACTGTTAGATACTGTGGGAGAAAGATGAAAGATATGGAGACAACTCTCAAGGGGCTTCATGTCTGAATTGGAGATTTACTTAGAATAAGTTCATTTTATACTTATGAAATAAACATGTACTTAACTATGCTACCTCTAACTACAATGAAATAGAAATACAATTCTGTAAGGAGCTATATGAAACTTCAGAGAATGAGCTTTTATGTTCATGTTTTCCTATGCCCAGAAAAGTCCTGCATAATTTATTTCTAATTTCTAAAAAAAGAATAAATACCTAAGTACCATTGATCACAAATGTCCCTTACTGATGCTATTTTCCAAGAACAAAATCCCAGCAAAGACTTTTCTCCTCACTAAAACTGATCACAGAATTAGAACTCAAAAGAATTCATGACAAAGTGAAAAAGCAAATCAATTTACCTCAAAAATAATAAATAACAGGCAATCAGTATTTCCAAATAGCAGACTAGAATTAAAAATTGATGTATGCTACACTTCCAAGATAAGGTAACTCCTTAATCTTATCCTACAGAAGATAGTAAAGTAGGCCTTGACAGGCAGATACCCTCCTTTCCTGACCTCTCTTCCTATTTCCCAAGGACTTTAACTGCTCCTGATAGATACTCTTACTACTCTGTATGCACACATATATGAATGCACATACAGACTGCCCCAAGTCAGTCTTTTTCTATCTAAAGAGTTGAAGTTATTTTGTCTTCATTTTTTGTTTGTTTAAAGTAGGCTCCAATGCGAGCCTTGAACTCACAACCCTGAGATCAAGACCTGAGCTGAGGGATCCCTGGCTGGCACAGCGGTTTGGCGCCTGCCTTTGGCCCAGGGCGCGATCCTGGAGACCCGGGATCGAATCCCACATCCGGCTTCCGGTGCATGGAGCCTGCTTCTCCCTCTGCCTGTGTCTCTGCCTCTCTCTCTCTCTCTGTGACTATCATAAATAAAAAAATAAAAAATAAAAAAAAGACCTGAGCTGAGAGTCAGATGCTCAACAGACTGAACCACCCAGGCGCTCCTATTTTATCTTCTATTGGAGGGTAGTAATAGGAAGAAGAGAGAGGATTCCACTTATTTTAATTTTAATAAAGATCTAAGGGGGGGGGCAGTGGGTGCCTGGGTGGCTCAGTCAAGCATCAGCCTTCAACTCAGCTCAGGATCAAGCCCAGCAGTGGGCTCACATCAGGCTCCCTGCTCCACGGGAGCCTGCTTCTCCCTCTCCATCTGCCTGCTGCTCCCTCTGCTTGTATCCTCTGTCAAATAAGTAAATAAAATATTTAAAAATAAACAAATAAAGATCTAAAGGTGCTTACTCCTCCAAGCAAGGTCTTCAGATTGTGCTCTGGAGCCTTAGATTTTAATCTATGAAATTTGAAGATAACTTGGTAAGTAACATCTACAAGAATAATGGTACTGAATCCCACCAACCACCCAATCACTCCACCCCACCCCACCCCTGCCAGCCACTATAATAATATTTACATCTTAGTAGGTTAAGCAGTTAAAAATAAAAGAAATTTCCCCAAAGAAAGAACTTTGATCATTAATAAGTAGGCAGAGAGACACTGCCGGTGTTCCTCAAATCACACCATAAAGCTTATTCTATCCCTTTTAGACATATACATGGGCTAGTTCTGTTTTAACTCTGGCCATATAGCAAGCAAATCTCCACTGAAGATACCAAATTAATGGGGTCAAATATCTACCCAGAATATTATGAGGAAATGTGCAGTGTAAAATATGGATATAACAAGCCCCATCTGGACATTTTTAGAAGAAAAGTTTTAGTTTAAGAAAAATTTCCATATGCATTCTTCCAAAACCATTAAATATTTTGGAAGCATGTTCTAGAAAAAGCTGATTTAATTAGAGTAATGAACAACAAATTTTATTTTATTTTTAGTTTTTTAAATTTATTTATGATAGTCACACAGAGAGAGAGAGAGGCAGAAACACAGGCAGAGGGAGAAGCAGGCTCCATGCACCGGGAGCCCGACGTGGGATTCGATCCCAGGTCTCCAGGATCGCGCCCTGGGCCAAAGGCAGGCACTAAACCGCTGCACCACCCAGGGATCCCAACAACAAATTTTAAAGCTACAAAAGGCTTTAGTGGCTTTTTAGAAATAATAACCTCTTCCTTTGTGCAAAATGAAGAATGAAGGTAGAAAACCTACAGAACAGAGATTTGAGATACTTATTAATCCCATTCAATATATCATTAAATAATTATATCAATTTTTAAATATATCACTGTGACAAATCTTATCTGAGTATTAATTCAAATAAACTGAAAAAAGAAGAAAAAACTGAAAAAAGAATGACATTAGAATACTAACTGAATATGGAACTATATAAATGCAAAATAAAAATTTTTTTAAAAAGGATAAATTACAATGACACTGTCAAAAAAAAAAAAAAAAAACCGGAAGCGTGATATTGTTACTTGCAAGAAAAAAGTTTCAAATATACTGGCAAATCAGCATTTTTATTACAGTTTTCCCATATCATTGTGTGTATGTTCATATCAAATTTTATGTGAAGAAAAAAATTTGCATTTTTTATATATCAGACCTATGTATATGTCCTAAAAGCAGCTGTAGAGCATCCTTCTTTCACCCCATCAAGTTCTGTTCCTTTGTTTCCCTCTGACTTTCTGTCCCCCTCCCCTGCATGCCCTGACAACATATGATGCCCCCCTCTCCTACCTTCTCACTTTAAATCAGCAATAAGAAGCTTACCCTACCACTATACTTACGATAGATGAAATGCAAAGCCTTTCTAGTACTATAGGTCCTCTTTGATACTGCTCACTGAAATTTCCACATCTGTATATACACCTGAAAATTAGTCTGAAATACTTTATAGGTATATATATGAATATTATTTCATTCAGTCCACAGTGTAGTCTTAAAACTTTCTACAACTTTATACCCTCAACTTTTCTACTGATTCTAAGCAAAAAGAGAGAGAAAGGCTTAGAAATATTAAAAAAAAAGAGATTATCCTGTCATCCTCTTAGTGTCTTTACCTTTTTTTATTCCCTGTGAAATTTCTTAGAGCACTTATTACCTCAGGAAGAGGAGAAAAGATAGGAGATGGAGGGATCCCTGGGTGGCGCAGCGGTTTGGCGCCTGCCTTTGGCCCAGGGCGCGATCCTGGAGACCCGGGATCGAATCCCACGTCAGGCTCCCGGTGCATGGAGCCTGCTTCTCCCTCTGCCTGTGTCTCTGCCTCTCTCTCTCTCTCTGTGACTGTCATAAATAAATTAAAAAAAAAGTTAAAAAAAAAAAAAAAGATAGGAGATGGGGTTTGTTTGTTTTGATTTTTGGCACAGACTGGCAAAGTAGGAAACAGAGCAGCAAGAAAGTCAGGGATGCCAAAGCCAGAGACAGAAAATCAAGGACAGAATGTTAGTCCAAGCTGAAAAATGTCCAGCTAGCTCCTCTACCCTATTCCCTGGACCCATGAATTGACTTTCTGTCCCCTGTCCAACTCAGAAAACCCATCAATAGTCACTTGGAGCTGATAGAGACCAGACTTCTACTCCTAAGACTGTTTCACAATAGTAGAAAGCTTAATAAATATTTATCTTGTGGCGTATTTACAATATTAGGACAGACAAGTGTGAAGCTACCCAAAAGAAATAAATTAGCTATTTGAGGAGTGGGGTAAGAACAGGAGGAACTACTCTCCTTAAATGGATGTCCTTAAGGAATAAACATCTAGCTCTTAATTTTAGTCTCCCAGCAGACAGATATCCTAGGAAGTTTTACTACTGTCTGGCATGCCACTGTCTTGTAAGTCCAATAAATGGGAATGTGAGCTCATGCCCGAGGCAGTAACACATAAACGCTGATGAAAGGGAATGATGAAGCAAATTAACACAGGAGATCACAGGCTAGACAAATTCCTACCACAGTCTCTACAATCAAAAGAAGTTACAACAAATTAATCAAAATCAATTATCACTCCTTCTAAAATTATATGCATAAAAGAATTTTTAAGTTCTAAGAGTATTCCACTTGGGAGATAAAGGCAAGTATCTGGAAGAGTCAAGTGCTATTCAGGAAAACAAAGTAATAAGCCTGTTACTAAACCAGCCAGTTTTAATACTTTATTGTTGTTATATTTTCCTATCCTAAGAAAAATACAGCAGGTGAGCATTTTTTTTTTTAGAAGTAAAACTGATTTTGAAGAACCAAGCTTAGGAGTAAGAATGCCAACAGAAAAAAATAAGCTAATTTCATACCCTAGCCCAGGGGAAGAGAGGAACTAGTAAGGAGGCTTCTGTTCAAGAAGAAAAGGATTAAAAACACTGAAAGAGATTAAAAACTAATCAAACCAACAAACAAAAATACTGTAAGAAGACTGAGCCCTGGATGCAAGTTGGGCTGCCACACTAAGCATCTTGATTATTCCAAAGATGCCCTGAGATCCAACCCAACCCTTCTGGCTTCTGCCAGAGAAGCACGGTTAACAGCCAAGTCAAGTTCCAAGAATAGTCATGACATACCATCCCCTTCTAACTACAGTTATCCTCAGGGAGACTGTCAGTCTTGGGAACTATAATGTCCTGGGACTAAAGGCACAATCCACTGAAACCCAAATAAACAGAATAAGAAACCTTACCTTTAATAGCAATTAATTCATTTAATTTAGTAGCAATTACTTTGTGTAATTTATTGGGGATGGTGAGAATAGGCTAAAACTATTACTTCTTTCACAAATCTTATTTTAGGGGCTACCTGGAAAACATTAAGTGCTAAAATCTACTTTTAAAATACTTAAATTAGGGGGCAGCCCCAGTGGCGCAGCAGCTTAGTGCCGCCTGCAGCCCGGGGTCTGATCCTGGAGACCCGGGATTGAGTCCCACGTGGGGCTCCCTGCATGGAGCCTGCTTCTCTCTCTGCCTCTTTCTCTCTATGAATAAATAAATAAAATCTAAAATTAAATTAAATTAAAATAAAATAAAATAAAAAAATAAAATAAAATAAAATACTTAAATTGGGATGCCTGGGTGGCTCAGTGGTTGAGTGCCTGCTTTTGGGCCAGGGCGTGGTCCTGGGGTCCCAGGATCAAGTCCTACATCAGACTCCTGATGGAGGAGCAGGGAGCCTGCTTCTCCCTCTGCCAATGTCTCTGTCTCTCTGTGTCTCTCAGAAATAAAAAATCTAAAAAAAATTTTTTTAATTTTAAAAAGTAAAAGATTTAAATATAAAAGGTAGCTCTTTCACTGCAAAGTTGAGATAGACTCATATATTAACAGGTTACATAATCAGTTCAAAATTGGCTTTGGGGCCCCTGGGTGGCACAGTCAGTAATTAAGCATCTGCCTTCAGCTCAGGTCAGGATCTCAGGGTCCTGGGATCAAGCCCCACATCGGGCTCCCTGCTCAGTGGGGTCTGCTTCTCCAGAACTCCCCCCTGCTCATGCTCTCTCTCTCTCTCACTCACACTCTTTCTCTTTCTCTCTCAAATAAATAAATTTTTTTAAGTGGCTTTTATTCGGGGAAGAAGGACTACACATAGTGTTCTCCCAGTTCAGGCATCAGTAGCCAAGGGGAAAATTTCTATTAAAACTTCTTTTCTGGGCAGCCCAGGTGGCTCAGCGGTTTAGCGCCTGCCTTCGGTCCAGGGTGTAATCCTGGAGACCCAGGATCAAGTCCCTCATCAGGCTCCCTGCATGGAGCCTGCTTGGCTCCATGCATGGACCTCTGCCTGTGTCTCTGCCTTTCTCTCTGTCTCTCTCATGAACAAATAAATAAAATCTTAAAAAAAAAAAAACTTCTTTTCTATAACCCATTAGACCTACTAGGGCATTGTGGCCTTCTCACAGGATGCCTGTAACACAAGATCCTAGACCTCTGGCCTCCCTACTTGTTGTACCTACATTATATTCTGGTATATAATTCAGGTGCTATGCAAATATATTTACTTATATATCATCATCATATAATTACACAGAAAGAAATAAAATTTTGGCAATGAAAGGTTCAAGTTCCAACATGCCAAAATTCTACTGAAAGCATCAACTGTATTAACAAGCTTATACTGACTTAAGTTCTCCTCATATGTCAACTAAATATACTTCTATTTCAAAATTTCCTTTTCTTATTATGAAAACTACTCTTCATTCAGGTTTTAAATTTGCAGTTATCCTTTTCCAGTCTCACCTTTATTTCAAGCTTTCATTAAACATTTAGAGATAATTATCTTTATGCAAATGATGCTACACTCTTAAAAATAACCTTTCTTATAAGTATTATTCTAAATATATATTATGTAACATCTATACATATTTATATATGTAAATTATAATTACATATGTTATATAAATAGAATACATATTTTTATATATATCACTAATATAGAATAGTGGATAGCAAAGCTTTTTGTGACATGAATTGTGCAAAAATAAATTTTTTGCCCAAGTTACAGTTTTTACATCCACAAAGTACAAATTAATAAAAGCTATGATATTTCAATGAAGATGTACCTGGAAAAGTCTTCAATAAACTTTTTGAAGTGGTTCATACATAATGGAATAAAAATTAAAAAGTATTTGGAGACTTAAATACACTTGTATCACCAGGCATTTAAAGTTTCTGCCTCCCACTATATAGTCAAATTGCTCATTAAAAACAGGGGAAGGAAGGACTAAAGAACTGCAAATGGTGATTCGTTATAGCATCATAGAATTTGAGACACTTTTTTGATTAAAAAAGTACAACTTCGGGATCCCTGGGTGGCGCAGCGGTTTGGCGCCTGCCTTTGGCCCAGGGCGCGATCCTGGAGACGCGGGATCGAATCCCACATCAGGCATCCCGGTGCATGGAGCCTGCTTCTCCCTCTGCCTGTGTCTCTGCCTCTCTCTCTCTCTCACTGTGTGCCTATCATAAATAAAAAAAAAAAAAAAAGTACAACTTCAAGATATATATATTCACTCTCTCCAGAAATACTTCTGGACCATCTACTATGTGCCAGGCACAGCATATTTAGGGAACTGCATGTATTTTAGTATGGCTGGAACCTAGAGAGCATGTATGAGACTAGGCAGGCCCCAGATGATGAAAGCCATGGACAATGCTCTGCTAAGGCATTTAGACATCATCCTTAAGATGGTAAGAAATGAATGAAAACTTAAGAAAGTAACAAGATCAGAGCCATCTCACTCAGACTTAGGTTTTCCTATATATTCTCTCCGAGGAGCTGGCATGAAGGCTCCAGAGTGAAGGAAGAAAAGAGGAGATACAACCCACATTTCACAGCTACTATAGTAGGGAGCATCAGCTGCCAACGTCTACCACTTCTCTACCCTCCTGTTCTGTGAAGAGACTCCATTCTAGTGAGGTGAAAGGCTTTAGTATCAATAGCAGGTAGGAGATAGAAAAGTGGTAACAGATAGGAAAGGGGAGTTTCTCTGGCCAAAGTGCATTTAAGGGTCATCCATAGGAAGCTACTCCTATTTTAAACAGAATATTATATGAACAAAATATATATAATCTAAAATGTATTAAAACATTAACTGAGAAGATGAGGAGTTTGATGTCATGTGTATTTTACCACAATTAAAAACAACTTTTTAGAAAAAAAATGTGAAATTTGGGCATCCTATTTTTATACTGTCAAACATTAAAAGTGGTAAATATAAGTTCATATTATATTTAATTACAATTCTTTCATTCTTCCTTCACAGTTAAAGAATTCTTCAAAGTCTACTCCCAAACACAAAGCTATGTACAAGAACACAAAGAAAAAGCATATTTACTATACTACTTGGGGACAGAAGACAATCATATCCCAAGCAGACATTATCCAATAGCCAGCTATCCTTTCTAAGAGACTTGTAATGGTACAAATTGCCACCATAAAGAATGTACATGGATTTGGGCAGACACATTTGACAGCACAGCTGTCTGTCCAGGCATGCTGCTGAAAGAATAGTACATTCCTACTTGTCCTGCCCCCCACCCACCTTAAGTCTCCTTATAAAAGGAATTTTAAACAAAACTGTCATATTTAAGCCTCGTGTGTGTTTTCAATAAGACCAATTAGGTAATAACAGAAGCAATGAACTATTTAACATCACTCTTACCCCAAAGTTATTCTCTGAAGATTACTGAAGAACAAAGTAATTTTGTTCATGTACATTTATTTAAAAAGTCTTGATTTGAGATTGCCCTTTAGTTTCAAAGGGAAGGTAATAAGTCACTAACTTTCAGAAAATTGATACAGTAGAGAAGTGCATATTGATAATCAGAGTAATAGAGTATGAAGCCTAGCTCTGTGACCTTGGGGCAACTATCCAACCTCTCTGAGCTTCAGTTTTTTTCATCTATAAAACATAAAAAAATGATGCTTACACTATTTACATCACAGAGTTGCTTTAAGATCAAAGAACTAACTGTAACTCTACCTCAGCCACACACTGCAATGCACCATTCTCAATAATTTCAATTTCACGCAACCTCTTTTGAATATATCTTCTATTCTACTAGCTCATTCTTTCTCATACATGAACTCCTGCCATCATTTGATCCCAGCAGAACCTCATACCCACCAACTCAACAATTTTTCACTCTCCCTCACTCCCTTAGAAGTCCCCTCTTCTCTCCTTACCCAGTTTCAATTCCATGATGCACCATCATGATCACTCACTCCTCTCTCACTTGAACATATTCACTATGTAAAACCACAATCCTGCTTAAATTCAATTCTCTGTCTGTTCCCCTACCACTAAAGGAGAGTGCTGGAGCAAAAAAAGCACACAGGTTAACTAGCCTTTTAACTCATAACCTTTAACCTTAAATGAGCCTGATTCTGCCTGATAATCATACTCTACTTCTTTTTTTTTTTAAGATTTTATTTATTTATTCATGAGAGACACAGAGAGAGAGAGAGAGGCAGAGAGACACAGGCAGAGGGAGAAGCAGGCTCTATGCAGGGAGCCTGATGCAGGATTCAATCCCGGGACTCCAGGATCAGGCCCCGGGCCAAAGGCAGGCACTAAACCGGTGAGCCACCCAGGGATCCCCATACTCTATTATTTCCCTAAGCCCATTCACTCTCCCACTTCTCTGAACACTTACATGCTCTCTCCTCTCTTCTCAAACTCCTAGTACCTTCTTCTGTGCCCTTTCTCACCCTCAGCTGATGACTTGTTTAGAAAATTAAAGCAGTCAGAAGAGGATTTCCAGGAATTATCATCACATCCACCCACAGTATCAGCATCTACCTGTACCCATATGCTCTGTCTTCCTTCTCGTCCTAATAAACGAACTATGTGTTCTTTTCTCTATCTAACCCCTTCGCTCGTGCACAAGCTCATCCCTACTATCAACTCAGCAATTCTCTCCTGTATCATCAGCTTCTTTCCTTCCCTTCTCCCCCTCTCTACCACATCACTTCTATGACCTTACAAAATACATATGAAAATGCGATAACTCCTATCACAAAAACCGTATGAGCAGAAACACTGCCAGGTTGAACTTAAAAGAGACACAACGCAAAATGAAAACAGGCCTTAGGATTCCCAAATCTCTGAGCAGGAAACAAGCTAAAAAAAAAAAAATAACCCTGCTGCAAACACAGACTTCCTTTATAGAAGACTGAAGAGGACTGAACAAAGGAAGCTAAGAAGGGTTACATAACTTTTACAAGGTCATACAACTAAATAAGCAGCAGAATTGGGATATGAACTCAGAAAGTCTACATTGTTTGTTTTCCAGGCTTTAATTCACTTTATATAAAACTGTGTGGGGACAGCTGGGTGGCTCAGCAGTTGAACATCTGCCTTTGGCTCACGGCGTGATCCTGGAGTTCCAGTATCAAGTCCTGCATGGGGCTCTCTGCATGGAGCCTGCTTTTCCCTCTGTCTATATTTCTGCCTTTTCTCTGTGTCTCTCATGAATAAATAAATAAATAATTAAATAAATCTTATAAAATTGTGGTGGCCACAGTTGGGAGTCTGCATCCAGAGTCAGGTGTGAGCCTTTACAAGATGGTCAGTGAATCCCTGATAGGGAGACTTGGTGAACAGTCTCTTTCCAGAGGTGAGGGGTGAGACAGCTATAGGTCTTGGAAATGGTATCCAAAGCAGCATTCGCAAAGTTGCCCAGGGTGGCAGTGCAGCCCCTGGCCGAGGTATAGAAGTTATCAATACCAGCAATCAGGAGCTTCTTGGGCATAGGAGGTAAGACAATGCCAATGCCTCTGGGAACAGGAATGAGACACACAAGCACAGAGCCACAGTGGCAGGTCACCTCACCTGGGACAGTGTAGGGCCTGCTGATCTTGTTCCCTGGTAGTCTCGCTGCATGGGGACGATGGAAGGCTTGGCCAGGATGATGACCTCATGGATGGCAGTGAGTATCTTCTTGGAGCACTTAACACCCAGGCTGATGTGTAAATTGTACTCTCCGATGGCAACAAATGCCTAGAATCTGGTCTATTAGGCAGCTCACACGGGTCTGCTTCTGCACAATAATCCTCAAAAGCTCATCCTTGGAGGAATGCACCCAGGAAAAGTCCGTGATCTCAAATTCCCTGATGGGCTGGGAGAAGAGATCTCCTCCAGGGGTTTTTTATTTAATATTTTATTTATTTATTCATAGAGACAGAGAGACAGAGAGACAGAGAGAGAGACAGAGAGAGAGAGAGAGAGAGAGAGAGAGAGAAGCAGAGCACAGGCAGAGGAAGAAGCTGGCCCCATGCAGGGACCCCGATGTGGGACTTGATCCCAGGTGTCTAGGATCACACCCCAGGCTGCAGGCGGCACTAAACCTCTGCGCCACCAGGGCTGCCCCTCCTCCAGGGACTTAAACTTCATGTCCTTGACCAGGCAGCCCAGATTTGTGACTGGGATCTACTCCTTGTCCTGGCCAATGCCTCGGCCCTGGCCCACCCACAGCTGCAACTCCATACCCTGGATATGCCTCCACCTCCCAACATCATCACCCCTCGCCCCCCTTCTCCAAGTCTTCTAGCAGCATCAGCATAATCTGCAGTTTGGTGTTTTCTCAGAGAAGAGAAAGTCTACATTCTTAAGACATATTATCTCATTAAACTTTTACAATGCTATGACTTAAGTGCTAGTATATTCCCATTTTACAAATGGGGAAACTGAAGTAGCTAGATACGGTGATTTAATACATATCCACAAGGAAAAAAAAGGATTTAATATCTACACTACATTCAGAATTGAGGTAAAACTTTAAAAAGATACACAAAATATGCACAAGACATATACTGCATTTACAATCATCTTAAGTATGCTTTTACAAGAAAATTTCCTACATCAAAATTTATTGATTTTTAACAGCCTCATTACCTCAAAGCTTTGAAAACTGTAAATATTTTATTAGGAATTAATAAAATTTGTTTCTACAAATCTTAAAATTTGACTTGCTAAATAATCATAACGACAATATTTTAAGGATAAAGTTATTTTAAATTTAAAAGTTAAAGGCATTTTCTCTAATTTAAACTATTAAGCAAATTAAAATGGTTCTAAAACTATCCTTAGCTATATGTTAAAATCAAGTGTCCCAAAGATTTTTACCAGAAAAATCATGATCTATTTCCAGTTATTTCTACCTCAAAAAAGTAGCAATGAATGCCCTAAAATATTCCATAAATTAAATATCCTATAAAGACAAACTGGTCCTTCTTACTAAAATTAGTAAGGTTAGGGGCACCTGCGTGGCTCAGTGGTTGAGCATCTGCCTTCTGCTTAGGTAGCAGTCCCGGAGTCCTGGGATCAAGTCCCATATCAGGCTCCTAGCAGGGAGCCTGCTTCTCCCTCTGCTTCTCTGTGTCTCTCGTGAGTAAATAAAATCTTTAAAAATAAACAAAATAAAATCAGTAGGGTTCTAGAAGCTTTTAACAGAGAAATTTCTACTTATACTTTGCATGTTTAACTCTTCTAAATAAATTTAACTGTAAAATACTAATTCAAATCAAAATAAATAAGGAGGCAATAAACAATCATAAAGCTGGCAATCAAGACTGAAAGTTTACATAACGTATTCCTACAAATTACAGGTCAACTTTCACTTGGAGGAGGATAATCACAAGACTGTTATCTTCTTAGCAATTTAGTAACAAAATTCCTGTCTTTGTTAATATTCAACTGAAAAAGTCAAAACACTGTAACAAAACAAACATAAGGCACAACATTGTAGAAGAGCACTGAATTGGAAGTCAGAAGACCTAAATTCTAATCTTTCCTCCATCATAACTGGATATGAGAATTTACCACTGTGTTTCTACTTCTCCAATCTGTAAAACTAAGGGGTAGGGGAAGAGATAACTCTAAGGTTATTTTGAGCTCAAAAACTTTATGATCCTATGAACCAAACTGAGGTATATATTTTGTTTTCATATTTTAGGAACTCCAGACAAGCAGATCAAATTAATAGAAACTAAGAGTAAATAAATTATTGATGCCCTTCTAGTATATAACTACAATTATGTTGTTATGCATAAATTGTGCAAGATAGGTTTAGTATTCATTTTCAGAGTTCTTTTCAAGTATGTACATTAAGTAATTTTAACACATTCTCTAAACTTGACTGGATCCAGGAATTCCTTATTTAAAAGTTTTCCTAAACTCTCAGTATGCTAAGCTTTGCCTTTAACTTTCATTTTCTATTCCTCTTCTCTTTCTAGCACTATTTATATGAAAGTATGCTTCACAGTGACTATTTTGCTTATCTATGTCCTACACCTTTACCACACGTGGTTTTTACGATCTTTTATCCATGATTTCACTTTTCGTTTTAAAAGTGTGCGCACGTGTACAAATGCAAGAGGATGGGAGAGGGGTAAGAGAGAGGGTGAGAGAGAATCTCAAGGAGGCTCCACACCCAGCAAAGAAGTGAGGCTCAATGTCACGACCCTGAGATCATAACCCTCAGATCATGACCTGAGCCAAGATGAAGAGTGAAGTCATCTGAGCCACCCAAGCAGTCCTATTTTTTATGCAAAGTGCCTCTATTCCAAAAAAGAAAAAAAAAGTGTCTCTGTTGACCCAGTTAAATTTTTTTTTAAAGATTTTATTTATTCATGAGAGATCACAGAGAGAGAGGCAGAGACACAGGCAGAGGGAGAAGAGGGGCTTCCCCACGCAGAGCCCAATGTGGGACTTGATCCCAGGACCCCGGGATCACGACCTGAGCCAAAGGAAGACACTCAACCACTGAGCCACCCAGAAGCCCGACCCAGTTAGATATTAAGAGTTCTGAGGGCAGCCCGGGTGGCTCAGCAGTTTAGCGCTGCCTTCAGCCCGGGGCATGATCCTGGGGACCTGGGATCGAGTCCTGCGTCTGGCTCCCTGCATGGAGCCTGCTTCTCCCTCTGCCTGTGTCTCTGCCTCTCTCTCTCTCCTTCCTTTCTGTGTATTCTCATGAATAAATTTTAAAAATCCAAAAACAAAGATTCTGAGATCCTCAAATTTCAGATTTCCTACAATCCAATATGATAGCAGGTTTGCCAGCAAATTCAGACATATTATTCAGTCATTCAAAAGTTTAAATATTTTATGTTGGCATTTTTATATCCTATTTGTTTTCATCACTAGCAACCTGCTTGCTTAAAGTCAAAATTCTTTGACTTCAAAGAATTTTGACTTTTAAATACTTTTTAGCATATTGACACATGCTGGAGAAACCAAAGCAGTTTCAAATTCAAAATGTCACCTAGTAAAAGTAGATAGGAAAAAATAGCACCCAATATTTAATTTGTCAAAACTGCCACTCAGCCTTTTTTTGGAAGGCCTAAGAAAAAAAAAATTATTGCATGCTGTAACTATAAAAGGTATTGAAGATTTTCTTTTGGAATCTCACCACATTTCTTCAAGATCCAACTGATACTTAGGGGATCTATACAAAGTTAAATGATTATAGAGTTTAACTATAATTCCTAAAATTACCATTTAAAAATATAAATACTTATTATGAATTCACTTTTATATCATACCCCTTTCTTCATACTCCTTTCTTCAAATCCCAGAGAGAAATGACACCTAACTAGATTTGATAAAACCCACTCTAGCAGAACACCTGGGTGGCTTAGCAGTTGAGCCTCTTCTTCAGCTTAGGGCGTGATCCTGGGTCCAGGGATCAAGCCCGGCTTCGGGCTCCCTGCAAGGAACCTGCTTCTCCCTCTGCCTGTATCTGCCTCTCTCCTTGTGTCTCTCATGAATAAATAAATAAAATCTTAAAAACAAAACAAAACAAAAACAAAAAAAAACACTGTATCTAGTACAATGCTACATATTCTATGGCTACTTTAGATTCATTATGTATCTCTCTTCTTTCATCCTTGTTTATTCTCCACAAAGCAGTCAGACTAAATCTTTTAAATATAACCCCCATGGCCCAAGATTCCCATCCTACTCAGAAAAAAGTTCTAATTCCTTATGATGGTATGCAAGCCTTCTATAAACTGGTCCTCAGCAGTCTCCCTCATCCCATATGCAACTTTTACCTTCTTTCTCCTACAGATTATCTCCCAACAATCTCCCACCAAGTCAGTCCTCCTCTACCACTCCAGAGGGATACCTCTGCCTTGAAAATATTCTCTAAAACTTTGTCCTAGATGGTCCTCTCCCTGGAATACTTTTCTCCTGAAAACCCTAAAGTCTCATTCCTTCAGATCGTTCAATTCTCTGGGGAGGTGCTGTTTTGAATAGGGTGCTCAGAGAAAGCCTCTGGCTGGTAGGGTGACCACAAGCTTTCTCTGAGCAATCCAAAACAGCACCTCTTCTATGGGTCTATCCTCTTACCCAGCTTTATTTTTCTCCCAGAACTCATCACCACATGAAGTAGTAAGTAAATAAAGGTCTAGTTCCTGTCTCCCCCCACTACAATGTAATCTCCACAAAAGCAGAGAGTTTCATTTGTCCAATAACATACACCTAGAGACAAGAAAGTGCCTAGGAAGTGCTCAATAACTGTTAAATAAATGAAAATTTGAAATGCCTGACTCTAGAAGCCATGCTGTCAACTTTAATTATTCATGCATACTAAAGTTGTTCTTTAAATAATAATATTAAAACTGTTATTTAAACTAGCAATGTTGCTTGCCTCTAAGGAAGAAAACTGGATGGCTGAAGTCAGAGAGATGTAGGGCAAATAAATGTATACCTCTTAAATCTTTAACTGTATTAATGTATTAATACTATATTAAAGGCAGCCCCGGGGGCCCAGCGGTTTGGCGCCGCCTTCAGCCCAGGGTGTGATCCTGGAGACCCGGAATCAAGTCCCACGTCAGGCTCCCTGCATGGAGCCTGCTTCTCCCTCTGCCTGTGTCTCTGCCTCTCTCTCTCTCTCTCTCTCTCTCTCTCATGAATAAATAAAATCTTTAAAAAAAATAATATATTATTGTGATAACTTCATTAACTGTATAACTGTATAAATATATTAAATTTTGAGCTATACTAACGTGCTTTTTCTTAATTTTAATAAAATTTTAAAATTTAATAGGAATATTGTTGCTTGACTTATATAAAACACTCCAGTCCTGCATTTTCAAGATATGGAACGCTAATGGAAAAATATGACATTCTTTATGTTGTTCTGGGATGTTTTCATAAGATTCTTTAGGAATTTCTCAGACTACAAGAAGTTATTCATTCCTTCTTTAATGCTCCCTTAGTCTTATATTAACTAGCAATCACCCTATCACTAGGAAGTTGTTAGCTATGTTCACTAGTTCACTAGAAAAACAGGCAAAGTATGAAAATGCCTTTACTAATTATAGGGTTATGTGCCAAAGATATTGTTATCAGAAACTTTGTCACTAAAGACAGTAAGAACAAAGAATAATTTCAGGACAGGCTCTAGGATATCAGGAACTTAAAGTCCTAGCTCTGGTAATGGGATTGGGTGGGAAGAATGTTCTAAAAGGAGAAGTGAGAGCAGCTATTGTCACTTCCCATTATCCCTTATCACAGCTAAAATCCCCTAGTTAGCCAGAAAGTCCCTCCCAATTCTCTTGAAAACAGTGCTCCTCTCAACAGGATGTGAAGGACACATGAAGGAAGTTACTTTGCAAAGAGGGAACCCTGCAGGATAGAAACTCTTTCAAGGACCAAAACTAGACTTAATGGTCTTTCCAGTATTTTCTACTTGTATTATATCACAAAGTATGAGAATTATAAAACCAGCTTGAAAAGAATAAGCACTAATTTAAGCCAGCTATAAGGTAATAGACTATTGCACTTAATTTTCAAATTCAGAAAATGCTGCATACTTTTCCAACTCTTGTATATCACATATTAGGTATCAATATGCAGTATGAGTATGACAAACAATCTTTCTGTATTTAATCACTTTATATATAAAACATTTAAATAATCTATATTATTAGAGATTTAATAACATTTAAATAATCCCCCAACATTTAAATAATCTCTATTATTATTAAAAAAAAAACATGACTTCCCCCCTCGAATTTCTAAGAAACAATCTATGCAGTATTACATGAAAGATGGGACCATTAATTACTCCCTAAACTGAAATTAGAGAAAAGAATTTGACAATCATTGGAATCTGTCATATAAAAATTAAGTTCAACTATACTTTAAATAAATAAAGTTTAGACCTAAACAAAAGCACCATAAATGGTCTTTTGTTTCTTTTCTTTGAAAAGAAAAAAAAAAGGGGATCCCTGGGTGGCTCAGTGGTTTAGTGCCTGCCTTCGACCCAGGGCGTGATGCTGGAGACCCGGGATCGAGTCCAACGTCGGGCTCCAGTCCAACGTCGGGCTCCCTGCATGGAGCCTGCTTCTCCCTCTGCCTGTGTCTCTGCCTGTCTGTGTGTGTGTGTCTCTCTCATGACACAGATAAATAAAAAAATCTTTAAAAAAAAAATAAAAGAAAAAAACATACTTTATTGCAAACTTCTATCCAGAAGCACAACCAAAAAGCCTAATTATCCCAACACTCTCCATTTTGCCAGGGAAACAGAGATCAAACAAAAAATATAGTATCAGAATGTTAAATATAATGCTTCTATCCAACACTGTTATTTCTTTTTTTTTTTTTTTAAGATTTTATTTATTTATTCATGAGAGACACAGAGGGAGGGAGAAAGAGAGAGAAAGGCAGAGACACAGGCAGAAGCAGGCTCCATGCAGGAAACCCGATGTGGGACTTGATCCTGAGACTCTGGGATCACACCCTGAG
Source organism: Nyctereutes procyonoides (assembly GCF_905146905.1). NCBI lineage: Eukaryota > Metazoa > Chordata > Mammalia > Carnivora > Canidae > Nyctereutes > Nyctereutes procyonoides. Next base: position 6,533,403 of record NW_026575037.1, read on the forward strand.
CCAAAGGCAGATGCTCAACCGCTGAGCCACCCAGGCATTCCCAACACTGTTATTTCTATAATATCCTATGAAATTATCACCCAAACTCTAATTTAAAAAAAACTGAATAATTTCTTCACTGCCTTTATTATCAATGGACATTAAATACACTTGTTCTTATCCCAGAATGCCTTTCCATTTCCTAAATCCATGCTGTCACAATGGCACAGAATTTCACCCATTTGTTGTATTTATAAGTAGCAGAAATCAAGTAAATTGAGGAGTTAAATCAGACAAGTCACTTAACCTAAACATATGTGTGTAGACACAGAAAAGTCAAGTACAAGCTATACAGAAAACTCAATCATATCATAGACAAAATTTTAAAAATGAATAAATCTAGAAAAAATAAAGAATAAATTTCTGGTTAACTGAAGTACTTTCTGAAACATTAAGTCTTGAACCTTTTCCTAATTCAAGACTAAAATTTTTGAGACTAAATTTCCTGAAACTTTACTGTTTTAAAAATAGAACTCAATTTTTTTTGTATTTTTGAAAGCATTAAGTAATTGCATGTGTCTACTTAAATTACCAGAAAGAAATCAAGATAATACTAAACTGTTGAATACCTTTAATAGCAGCATGAACGGTCTTGTGTTCTGTGTATCTAAAGTCTTATTTCATTTCTCTAAGGTAAATGTTTAAAAGAACACACATGATATAATGGAGAAAATGTTAACAAACTCAAACTAAATATCAGCTTTCCTGCCTTTCCAAGGAAAAGCACAACTTAGAAAATAAATGAGAACCCTTACCTTCCTGTACTAAGAAACAAAAATAGTTTTTCCAATGCACCCAAAGAAATAAGTTTAAGGCACTACCATCAGAAAAAAGAAAAAAACAAAGAACAAAAAACACTGGCCAACAAATCACACTGAATTCCATACTTTAATAATGAAGCAAATCCCATTATTTCATTTATATGTGGAGACTAAAATAGTCAAACTCAGAAACAGAGAGTAGAATGATGGTTGTGCTGTGGAGAGGAAGAGAATGAGGTGCTGGTCAAAGAGTACAAAGTTTCAGTTATGCAAAATGAATAAATTCTAGACAACTATTGTCCAACATGGTGACTACAGTTAATGTGTTATATACTTGAAATTTGCTGAGATGGGGCACCTGGGTGGCTCAGTGGTTGAACATCTGCCTTTGGCTCAGGTCATGACCAGGGTCCTAGGATGGAGTCCCGCATCAAGTTCCCAGCAGGGAACCTGCTTTTCCTTCTGCCTATGTCTCCTGCTTCTATGTGTCTCTCATGAATAAATAAATAGAATCTTTAAAAAGAAAGAAAGAAAAGAAAGAAAGGAAGAAATTTGCTGAGAGTAGATCTTAAAAGTTCTTACCATACCAAAAAAGAAAGAAATAGAAATGTTGATTAGCTTGTTTACTTTGCTTTACATATATCTATATATCTATCAAAATATCATGTATTGTCAGCATACATCAAAATATAAACATACACCCTGATGGGTTTTTTTTTTTAGATTTTATTTATTTATGTATTTATTTATTTAAGAGAGGGAGAGAGAGAGCAAGAGCAAGCAGGAGCAGGACAGGGGGAAGGGGCAGAGGGAGAGGGAGAAGCAGGCTCACCACTGAGCAGGGAGCTGGAGGTAGGGCTCAATCCCAGGACCAAGATCCTGAGCCAAAGGCAGACACTTAACTGTGACTGAGCCACACAGGGGCCCACAACTTGATGTTCTACTCAAATGTACACAATTTCTATTTGTTAATTATACTTTTAAAAAGTAGAAAAAAATGCTGCAAATTCTTCCACAGATGACTATTATCGTTCAATAGCCCAAACCAGACCTAAAAGTGTTTTCCATGTAAACAAATAGGAAAGTAGTAACTTTATTAAGCAGGAGATAATTTTAAAAACTATATATAGTAGCAACTGGATTTTCTAAGTACTGGAGTATCCCCTAGTGGACTGGTAAGGAACAGGTGTTAGGTGTTTTTGCTTATTAAGTTAAAATTTGTTAAGCCTCTGATCATAACAAATTCACTAAAATACTAACTCAAAAAGTATATATTCTTCCAATCTCCTTTAGCCATTTATTCATAATATAATTTAAAACAAAGTTATTTTGGAAATTACTCCTATCACCTCACTGATCGAAATGTCAACAAATTATGAATAGTGCTTCCTAAAGAGCCAGAGGGTGCCAGAAATGAATCTGAGAAACTATGAAAGAGGTTTGAAAATTATTCTTTTAGATACTATAAAGCCAAGCTCAAAGAGGTATCTGTATATCTTATGTTCACAGCAGCATTATTCACAACAGTCAAGATGTGGAAGCAACCCAATGGTCCATTGATAAATATGGTACACGTATACAATGAAATATAATTTAGCCTTAAAAAGGAAATTTTGAGGGACGCCTGGGTGGCTCAGCGGTTGAACATCTGCCTTCGGCTCAGGGCATGATCCCACGGTCCTGGGATCGAGTCCCACATCGGGTTCCCGGCATGGAGTCTGCTTCTCCCTCTGCCTATGTCTCTGCCTGCCTCTCTCTCTGTCTCTCTCATGAATAAATAAATAAAATCTTTAAAAAAAAAAAAAAGGAAATTTTGATACATGCTACAACATGGAGGAATCTTGAAGACCTCATATTAAATGAAATAAGCCAATCACAAATGGATAAATATTGTATAATTACACTTATATGAGGTACTTAGTGTAGTCAAATTCATAAAGACACAAAGTAAAACAGTAGTTGCTGGAGAGTCCAGGAGAAGGGGCAATGGGGAGCTATTTTGTTTAATAAGTATAAGAGTTTCAGTTTGTAAGATGAAAAGAGTTCTGGGGATGGTGGTGATGTTTACACAATGTGAATTATGCCACTCAACTGTATATTTTTAAATGATTAAAATAGTAGATTTTATATTACACGTATTTTACTACAATTTTTTTAAAAGGCCAGATATTGGGACGCCTGGGTGGCTCAGCAGTTGAGCATCTGCCTTTGGCTCAGGGCGTGATCCAAGTTCAGGGATCAAGTCCCACATCAGGATCCCTTTGAGGAGCCTGCTTCTCCCTCTGCTATGGTTCTGCCTCTCTCTGTCTCTCATGAATAAATAAAATCTTTAAAAAAATAAAAATTTACAAAATAAATAAAGGCCAGATATTTTAAAGAGAATCAAAAAGAACTTTACAGAAATGAAAAATATAGTAACTAAAATTAGAAGTTAAATGGATAGATCAGCAGATCAGACCAGCTAAAGTCCATTCTAAAGAAATACACAAAATGTAGCACAGTGATAGAAATGAAAACATGGAACGGCAGTTAAGCAACATGAGGACAAAACAAAAGTCCAACATATATCTAAACAATGTTTAAGAAAAGAGTACAGAAAATGGGGAAGAGGCAATATTTGAAAATATAATTGCTGAGACTTTTCCAGAATTGAAGTTTTAGGAAGCACAAATAATCACTAGGAGGATTAACAGTAAGAAATCTACACCTAGTTATTTGTGGTGAAAATGCAAAATATTAAAGACAAAAATTTGATTTGTAAAACCATTGCATAGAAATGACAGACTGTCTCTAGGAAAGATAACACTGACAGTTCACTTCTCAATAGCAATAATGGAACTCAGGGGATAATAAAATAATATATTGAAAGGGCTGAACACTGAATCAGATATACTTCACAGCTGTACAATATAGCCTACTTTGAGGGCTCCTCCAGCCCCACAAAAAGAAAATAAACTCTCGTCATCATGTTATAATAAACTACAGATCTTCCTCAACTTACAATGGGGTTACATCCCAACAAATCCATCATAAGAGGAAATACTTTAAGATGAAAATGCACTTAAAACACTTAACCTACTGAACATTACAGCTTAGCCTAGCCTACCTTAAACATGCTCGAAACACATTAGCCTACAGTTCGGAAAAATCATCCAACACAGAGCCTATCTTATAATAAAGTGTTGAACAGACAGCTCATGTAATTTATGGAATACTGTACTGAAAGTGAAAAACAGTCTGGTTGTATGGGTACAGAATGGTTTTAAGTATCAATTGTTTACCCTTGTGATCACATCACTGACAGAACTCTGTGGCTCGGCTCACTGCCACTGCCCAGCATCACAAAGTATCATACTGCATATCAAATTCAAAATGTGCAGTATGGTCTCTACTGAATGGTACCACTTTCACATCATGGTGAAGTTGAAAAATCCTAAATCAAATTATAAGTCAGGGACCATCTGTAACTCTTCACCTGATGTGCATATCCAAATCACAGGGAGGTTGTTTTTTCTTCAGAATACATTTGCTTGGTTAAGAAGGAACACTTTTTTTTTTTTTTTTTTTTTTTTAATATTCTAGAGGTGGGATCCCTGAGTGGCACAGCAGTTTAGCGCCTACCTTTGGCCCAGGGTGCGATCCTGGAGACCCGGGATCGAATCCCACGTCGGGCTCCCTGCAATGGAGCCTGCTTCTCTCTCTGCCTGTGTCTCTGCCTCTCTCTCTGTGTGTGACTATCATTAATAAATAAATAAAATCTTTTTATAAATAAATAAATATTCTAGAGGTGATTTTATATACACTCCTGGTTAAGGAAGGAAGGAAGGAAGAAGAGAAAGAAGAAAAGGAGGAGGAGGGGATCCCTGGGTGGTTCAGCGGTTTGGCGCCTGCCTTTGGCCCCGGGCGCAATCCTGGAGTCCCGGGATCAAGTCCCGCATCGGGCTCCCAGCATGGAGCCTGCTTCTCCCTCTGCCTGTGTCTCTGCCTCTCTCTCTCTCTATCATAAATAAATAAAGCTTAAAAAAAAAAAAAAAGAAAGAAAAGGAGGAGGAGGAAATACAAAACAAATGAAACAAAGTATTAACAACTGGGGAATCTGGGCAAAGAGTAAATAAGAGTTCTTAATGTTTTCCTTGCAACTCTTCTATAATCTTGAAACTTTAAAAATAAGTTATTTTAAAAATAAATAAATAAGTTATTTTTAAATTTTTTTTTAAAATAAGCTCTATGCCCACCGGTATGGGGCTTGAACCAACAACAACCCTGAGGGTAGTAGTACCCTCTACTCTGAGGGTAAAGTCTCCTGCTCTACCAACTGAGCAGCCAGGCACCCCTAAAAGTTATTTAAAAAAAAAACACATATACACACCAGAATTATACTATTCTGTTTTAAAATGTCACTATCTTTCTAAACACTGATTCTAAATATTCTAATAAGGTAATATACCCATAAATTAATCCAAATTGTCCATTACCTGGAAGAATTCATAATAAGAGAACAGAGGTTAGAGGTGTTTAGTCAGTTATTAAATCATCCTAACACACAGCTGTCAACTAACTCATGACAAGCTCACCATAAAAGGTATGGAAAACATTCATAAAGTTTCTGTGTCTCCCACCTCCTTCTTGATTTTGTAACTTATGATATTTTCAGTTCTTTTTTTTCGAGTTTTTATTTCAATTGCAGTTAGTTAACATACAGTGTTATATTAGTTTCAGGTGTACAGCAATTTACAGCAATTTAATAGTTCCATACATCACCCTGTGCTCATCACCCAAAATTCTTAATTCTTAAAATATTCATAGCTCTTAAGAATACATATATATTTTTAAAGATTTTATTTATTCATGAGAGACAGAGACAGAGAGAGAGAGAGAGAGAGAGAGAGAGAGAGAGAGAGAGGCAGAGACACAAGCAGAGGGAGAAGCAGGCTCCATGCAGGGAGCCCGATGTGGGACTTGATCCCAGGTCTCCAGGATCAGGCCCCAGGCCAAAGGCAGACGCTAAACCACTGAGCCACCTGGGCTTCCCAGAAAAATGGAATTTTAAATGTATCTCTAAAGTTACCCAGCGAAACTTTTCCTAGTTTATTTTAAGAGCTATGACTACATATATATACATATATACACACACACACACACACACACACGTGTGTGTGTGTGTGTGTGTGTGTGTGTATAAATAAAATAACATATATTCTTGGGCAGCCCGTGTGGCTCGGCGGTTTAGTGCCGCCTTCGGCCCAGAGCCTGATCCTGGAGACCTGGGATCGAGTCCCGCGTCGGGCTCCCTGCATGGAGCCTGCTTCTCCCTCTGATTGTGTCTCTGCCTCTCTCTCTCTCTCTCTCTCTCAAGAATAAATAAATAAAATCTTTAAAACAAATAAATAAAATTCCATTTTCTAAAACTTAACGTTCTAAACTTTAAACTTCTAAATATCTAAAGCTTCCTCTTCTTTACTCACTAACCTTCCTACACAACCTCACATCAAACCAATAAAGAGAAATATAAACTTTTCCAATCTCTCCACATCTTGAGCAGAAAAAGGCTAGTAACAATTTTTCAGTCTTTATATATGTAAGATGTAATGGCAGAAGCTTTACATACATTTTTTTATTTAATTCTCAAATCACCCTATACACGAGGTATTATCCTCATTTTATAATGAGGAAATAAAAGAAATGCAATCACAGGTAAACCAGAATTCTAACCCAAATCTGCCTAGTTCCAAAACCCTGTACTTCTACATCATAGTGTGTTTTTTTTAATTTTTTATTTATTTATGATAGTCAGAGAGAGAGAGAGAGAGAGGCAGAGACATAGAGGGAGAAGCAGGCTCCATGTACCGGGAGCCCGACGTGGGACTCGATCCCGGGTCTCCAGGATCGCGCCCTGGGCCAAAGGCAGGCGCTAAACCGCTGCGCCACCCAGGGATCCCTACATCATAGTGTTTTGAGTCACATTTGTGTCATGTTCAGTTCTCCTTGCAGAATAACATAGTTCTATAAATTACAGAATCTTAGCAGGTAGCCTGACACCAAGATCCACTTTCACAAAAATAGAACCTTAGGCAGAAGTTTCTCAGTCACAAATTAAGAACTTTTTTCCCTTTCTTACAGACCCCAAACTTATTTTTAGTTTCATTTGTTCTATTCCCCTATCTAGGCATAATTTAAACCAAAAACTATCATCTACCTATTTGGATACTTCTGTCTCTAGAGGCTTTACATGAATGAGCACAGTGACCCCAGTTATAAACTAACCTGATCTACTGTTGTGTTGAGAAGGGTCCCAATACACCCTTAGCTTTTGATGATTCACTAGGCAGACTCAGAGGACACGCTGTCACACTCATTATTAAAGCAAAAGGAAACAAAGGAAAAGCAGTAAAAAGAAAAGGCATATGGGGTAAAGAATAAACAAACAAAAGGTTCCAAGAGTCTTTTCCCAGGGGAATCACACAGATACATGTAACCCCTCCAGAAATGAATTATAACATGTAAAATACTGTCTACAGGGTAAGCTCATTCGAGATTCAGCAAGGTTTTTCTTAGGGACTGGTCAGGTAGGTACCCTCTACCTATCACATACCAAAATTCTAGACTCCTAGATGGAAAGCAGGTGTTTCACATAAACCATATTGTTTGTACACACAGCTTAGGCACATTGAGCCACTCTTCTGAGTTCTGGGAATGATGGAAACCCTCTTAAAATCCAAGTTCCCAAACATCAGCCAAGAGTCAAACTTGTGGGGTGCCTGGGTGGCTCAGTTAAGCGTCTGCCTTTGGCTGAGGTCATGATCCCAGGGTCCTGGGACTGTGCCACATGTCAGGCTCTGGCTGAGCCAGGCTCCCTGCTCAGCCATCCAGGGATCCCCCGCTTCCTTCTTCAAAGAAATTAAACAACGCATGACATTTAAAAGGAATAGAATATAACCTTGCTGTCCTCCTCCACATTTTATTTTCAAAAGAGTTAATGCCTCAGACTAAGTATGTTCTGTTCAAAGGATCATATAAAAAATTATAACAGGAATATTTTACTCCAGCTTAAAAAAAGGAAAAGATTTTAAATATACGCATACAAGTTTGTACTTAGTTTTTGGTTATATCAGCAAACTGAACAATGCTGAACTATAAGTGAATTAATGATTGATCTATATCCTGCAATAATTGCTGAAATGTCTTCTACTTGTTTCCCTACAATCTCCTCCACTAATGTACATCCTGTCCTTAAATAAACTTAATATGAGCTCAGCAGAATGAAGAATTCAGAAGCCTTCAAGAAACTTTATCTGAGCAAACAGGAATAACAATAAAAAACTTTAAGACAGGGACGCCTGGGTGGCTCAGCAGTTGAGCGCCTGCCTTCGGCCCAGGGCGTGATCCTGGAGTCACAGGACTGAGTTCCACATCAGTCCCACATCGGGCTCCCTGCATGGAGCCTGCTTCTGCCTCTGCCTATCTCTCTGTGTCTCTCATGAATAAATAAATAAAATCTTAAAAAAAAAAAAAAACAACTTTAAGACACAAAGTATGGATATTAAATAGTATGAGAAGTAAATACAGAAGTCCTAAAGAGAAGCCCCTAAAAACTCTTTCTCCTTTAAGATTTATGAATACAGATTTATAACTGTTGACCCTTGATCCACATGGAATTGAAACACATGGGCACACTTAAACATGGATTCTTTTCAATAAATACAGTACAGTACTATAGATGTATTTTCCTTAGGACTTTAACTTTTTGAGTATAGTTGACACACAATGTTACATTAGTTTCAAGTGTACAACTCTATACATTATGCTATGCTCACCCTCACCATAGTGTAGCTACCACCTATCACATAACACCATTGACTATGTTGTCTATGCTGTGCCTTTTATTCCAGTGACTTATCCTGTAACTGGGAGCCTGCACTCCCACTCCCATTCACCCATTCTGCCCATCCTCCCATGTTCCCTAGACTCTAGCAACCATCAGTTAATTCTCTGTATTTATAGGTCTGATTCTCTTTATTTCTTATTTTGTTTTTTAAATTCCACACTGGGGGATCCCTGGGTGGCTCAACGGTTTGGCGCCTGCCTTCGGCCCAGGGCACGATCCTAGAGTCCTGGGATCAAGTCCCGTATCGGGCTCCCGGCATGGAGCCTGCTTCTCCCTCTGCCTGTGTCTCTGCCTCTCTCTCTATGTCTATCATGAATACATGAATAAATCATAAATAAATAAATAAATTCCTGCTGAAATGAAATCATAATTATCTTTCTCAATCTCACTTATTTCACACAGCATAATACCCTTTAGATCCATGTTATCACAAATGGCAAGATATCATCCTTTTAATGGCTGCATAATATTCCATTTTGTACCTAAACCACATCTTCCTTACCCCATTCGTCTATTATGACATTTAGGTTGCTTCCATACCTTGGCTATTATAAATAATATGGTTTTCTTAACATTTTCTCTACTTTACTGTAAGTATACATTAAATAATACATGTAGGGCAGCCCCAGTGGCTCAGAGGCTTAGTGCTGCCTTCAGCCCAGGGTGTGATCCTGGAGACCCAGGATCGAGTCCCACATCAGGCTCCCTGCATGGAGCCTGCTTCTCCCTCTGTGTCTCTGCCCCCCCCCTCTGTCTTTCATGAATAAATAAAATCTTTTAAAATATATATATATAACACACAAAATATGTATTAATTATGTTATTAGTAATGCTTTTGGTCAACAGTAAGCTATTAATAAATTTTTGAGGAGTCAAAAGTTACACTTAGATTTTTAACTGCAGGGGGATTAGTACCCTTAGCCCCAAAATGGTTCAAGGATCAAGTGTAAGTGAAAAAAAGCAACAAAAAATTGCATGTATGTTTTATATACATTTTGGTTAACAATACAAATTATATGCATAAAAGAGGGCTTCAAAGGATACATACCAAAACTTTTAATGGTTGTTGTCTCCAAATAGGAAGGTGGGTTTTGGGGTTTGTTTTGTTTTTACTTTTTTAAATTTATTCCCCCATAATGAAATACATGCTTTTATAATATAAAAATTTTTTCCCTTTCCTTTAAATAAACCAAAGAGTAGTAAATTAGCTTTTTTTCTTTTTTCTAATTTAAAAGATGAAGCAAGGAATTTATAATTTTTTTAAAAGATTTTATTTATTTGAGAGAGAAGGTGTGCACAAGTCAGGGGGAGCAGAGGGAGAGGCAAGGGTAAAGAATCTCAAGCAGACTCCAAGCTAAGTGAGGAGCCCAACACGGCGCTCAATCACAAGAGATCGATGACCTGAGACAAAACCAAGAGTTGAACACTTAACCAACTGAGCCACCCAGGTGCCCCACAAGGGATTTATATTTAATAAACATGTTATACTTGGACAAATAATAATATAAAACATAAATATATTACACTTGGTCATTCTTCTGCTGGCTTTATAAGCTGTCCCTTAAAACTCAGTCAAAAATAAAACTAACCCTCCAGGAAAGATCTTCAATGAGAAACCAATTATTATGCACCATCACATTCCCTGTTAGTATAAACTGCCTTCTTACTGAGGTCCTCGAGGTAACTTTTTAAAATAATTGTTTCACTTCTATTATTTTCCCAAAGATCATCCTCTTCAAAGTAAAGTTTTTTTTTTTTTTTAAGATTTTATTTATTCATTTGAGACAGAAAGATCTTGAGAGAACATGAGCAGGGGGAGGGGCAGACGGAGAGGGAGAAGTAGACACCCCACTAAGCAGGAAGCCCAACATGAGGCTCAATCCCAGGACCCCAGAATCATGACCTGAGCCAAAGGCAGGTGCTTAACCATGTGAATCACCAAGGTGCTCTCAAAGTAAACAATTTTCTATGTTCATTGCAAATAACAAAAAACATTTATATTGTTTTTTAGAAAGCTATATACAACCCCATGTGTTAAAAGTAGCATCCTGGTATACTAGAAAGCATATTCCAGCTCTGGCTGTGCCATCTATCATATATCATTTAATTTAGTATGAATAGGATCTAAGAGGATCCTTTTGCGGTAGGTTGTATTAACATTTCTCTTTGAAAGAAATTCAAATAATATAGACGTATGTAGAGTTAAAAATGGAAGTTCTCTTTACATATCCATTCCTACCACCCAGCAAGGAGCCTAAGAAAATACTAATAGGATGTCTTGTGTGTGTATATGTGTTTTTTTTTTTAAACAGACAGCTAATTGACCTGTTTCATTCATAGCTGTAAGGATCAAGAAGAATCTCCTCTGAATCTAACAGATTCTGATAATCTCTCAGAGATTCTAGTTTGAGGGGCACCCAGATGCCCCTTAACTGTCTGCCATCAGCTCAGGTCATGATCTCAGGGTCCTGGAATCAAGCCTTGTGTCAGGTTCCCTGCTGAGCAGGGAGCCTGCTTTTCCCTCTCCCTCCTGCTTGTGCTCTCTCTCATTACCTTCCCTTCTCTCTCTCAAGTAAATAAATAAAATCTTGGTGGGGCGGGGGGGTGGGAGGATATTCTAGAGTTTGAACTCAACATAGTTACTACAGAAATTAGGGCTTTCTAAGGGCAGGGGTTAGAGCGTTACATATAACACAAACAGTTACTCAATATTTAGCAAACAGTAAAGCGAACTATAGAAGTCTAGCTGCCCTCCCAGACACATGGCAAAACTCCACCTTCCCCATCTCCTTGACAAGATTTAAGGCCATACAACTTGCTCGGGCTAATGAAATAGAAGAAGAAATGATAGGAGTGTCTGGGTAGCTTAGTTAAGTGTCTGACTTTTCATCTCAGCTCAGGTCTGGATCTCAAGGTCATGAGCTCGAACCCTGCATTGGGCTCCACACTGGGCATGTAGCCTACATTAAAAAAAAAAATTTTTTTTAATAGGTTATATATGTCTCTTCCAACTTTTTTTTTTTTTTTAATTCATGAGAGACACAGAGGGAGGCAGAGACTCAGGCAGAAGGAGAAGCAGGCTCCTCACAGAGAGCCCAATGCGGGACTCGATCCCAGGACCCCGGGGTCATGACCTGAGCCGAAGGCAGATGCCCAACCACTGAGCCACCCAGGTGCTCCTCTTCCAACTTTTAAAGTTTCTACTAGTACTTGGTTCCTCATTCTCTTCTTCCTTCCAATGGCATCTGCCAGCATTCCAGAAAGATAGGTGAAGACTATCAGTCTGGATTCCTGGTTACAAAAGATGAGCATAACCCCTCTCCCACCTCTCACCAAGCCCCTCCACCAACACACAATGATACACACTGAACAGTTTGAACTAAAAGTTTGAGTGACAAACTTTTGACTTGTTATTCCACTAAGATGGTGGAAGGGGATGCTATTGTTACCAAACCATAACCTAGTCTACCCTAACCAGACAAACCAACTGATTCTAACGTTAATGTTAAAAAAAAAAAAAAAAAAAAAAAAAAACAGGCAAGCAAGAATAGCCAGGAAGGGGCGTCAGGGAGGCTCAGTTGGTAGAGCATCTGTCTTTGGCTCGGGTTGTGATCCCAAGGTTCTGGGATCGAGTTCCGCATCGAACTCCCTGCTCCATGGGGAGTCTGCTTCTCCCTCTCCCTCCTGCATATGCTCTCTCTCGCTCTCTCAAATAAATAAAATCTTAAAAAAAAAAAAAGAAGAAGAATAGCTAGGAATATTCTGAAAATGAAGAACTAGCTCTACTGGACAGTAGCAACAATAAACTAATACAACAACTATAAAACTATATGGTGAATACTGTTCTAAGCACTTTATATAAATGAACTCATTTAATCCTCATAACAACCTAATTAGATAGGTATTATCATCATCTCCAACTTACAAATAAGGACACTAAATTATAGATAGGGATGTTAAGTAACTTGGCAAAGATCACACAGCTAAGGAAGTGGTAGAGGCAAGATTTTAAAGGCAGTTTAGCACAAGTCTACATTCTTAACCACCATGCTATGCTGCACATTATAAAAAGTACCAAAATCAGGGGGCATCTGGGTGGCTCAGTCAGTTGAACGTCCAACTCTTGGTTTGGGCTCAGGTCATGATTTCAGGGTCACGAGATCAAGCCCCACATAGAGCTCCACACTTGGTGCAGAGTCTGCTTCAGATTCTTTCTCCCTCTACCTACCTCTCCCTTCGCCCCTCTCTGCTCACGCATGCACTCTCGCTCTCAAATAAATACAATCTTAAAAAAAAAAAGTACCAATATTAAAACAGTGTGACACTGGCACATAATTAGGCAAATCATTAGAACAGAAAATCCAAAACTAGAATTAAACATATACAGGATTTTAGTATTAAAAAAGGTGAATAAAAGATTGTTTATTCAATTAATGATTATGAAACTCATATCCTTTCTTATCAGCAAGTCCAATTAAAGGCATTTATCCAATAGCTACACTAACATGTTTGAAATGAAACACAAGGTTTTTCACTGCAGCACTGTTTGAAAACAACCTAATTATAGAATTCATCCCTACAATGAAATGCTATGCATTCACTAAAAAAAAGAAAAAGGGACGTTCTTTACTTACTAACATGGAAGAGTCTCCAAGATAAATTAACTGGGAAAAAAAAGCAAGGAGTAAAACAGTGCATATAATATGCTTCCACTGGTCTTAAACAAAAGGAGTGGGGAGATACACAGACATACACATATACTATTATCTCTGGAAGTATACACAAGAAAGTGGTGAGTGGATTCCCAAATTTTGAGTGGTCAGGGGAAAGGAAGTGGCAGAGACACTTCTACACCATGAATTTTAAACCATGAAAAGGTACTGACCATTCAACAAAGAGACAAATAATTTAAAAGAGAAAGACTGAGCCATTTAGCAGCAAAGATTAATGCCAAAAGAATATATTGAGAGTTTTCATGATAAAGAGAAGCTCAACAGCCATTACACTCCATATACAAGCTAAAACGGAGAAAGCCAGCTGGAAGAAAAGGAAACCGAACAGATGTACACAGCAAAAAAGATGCCAAAACCTTGCAGCCTCTGAAAGAGAAAGATGGAGTCTGCAGCCTTAATTTCTAATTGCTTCCCAGCTCCAGTTTCCATGAGGCCCAGCTGCACAGTGATTCCCATCTATGCAGTGTACCCACACACAACACTCCCTTCTACCACCTTCTGGAGTTAGCATCACTGATTTGCCATTCCTTTTTTTTCTTACAGCCCCTAGCTAGCTTTTCTATCTATATGAATGAGAAAATACTTTAGGATGATTTCCAAGTGCCTTTGTAGAGACGAAAGATTATGATTTACTTAAGTGCTGGAAATAACTAATCAGAATGCTGATAACTGTATCAAAGCAGAATAAAACTACACATTATTATACTTACCTTACATATCCAGCACTGAAATCCAGTAATTAAACGTAAGCACAGAACAAGCCTAAGTACAATATATACTCCTTTGTATAAAGGCCTCAACATTACCATAGTTGTCATTTAAATGCATTGAGAACTTTTAAAAACATATTAACCAATAAAAATGTCATCTATTTTTTTAAGTTGCTTTTCTGTCACTTTCTTCTACTGCTCTGCTGCTTTTCTATCACTCTTTGAGCACTTTTATCATTCACCACGTACTCTGGGAATTTTACACATAATAATTAATTTTCACAACTCTGTAAAGTAGGTACTATTAGCATGACTATCTTACAGAGAAAGAAAGACATAGAAAATAAGTAATTTTTCCAGAAATACATAATTTCCAAGGTCTCTTAGGGTTCTGAATTTTTCATACCTATGTCAAGCTACCAAAATCATAAACGTAATCCAAGCTTTAAACCCACATGGTCTAACACCAGAATCCTTGCTGTTAACAGCATGCTTAAAAATGGTTGCAGCTCTGACTGATGTTTACAGTCGAAAGCATTCAAATAGGGAACCCAAATGCTTGGAGAATTTCAAGTGTAAAAAAATCTGTTTACATCAAGATCAGAGGGCAAAAACAGTCATTCTTGGTAGATCAGTATATATATTTTTAAAGGAATATTTTCCTGCTAATAGTAATTATCTGGCTTTCTTTTATTAGTATTTCTTTCAAATTTAATTCTAAAAAATATCTGGGGAAGGCATAAAAATAATACATGAAGGTTAGTCCCAAAATGAAAAGTAGTATTTATGGGACGCCTGGGTGGCTCACAGTGAAGCGTCTGCCTTAGGCTCAGGGCATGATCCCGGAGATCCACTGTCAAGTCCCACATCGGGCTCCCTGCATGGAGCCTGCTTCTCCCTCTGCCTATGTCTCTGCCTCTCTCTATGTGTCTCTCATGAATAAATAAAATCCTTTTTAAAAAAAAGTAGTATTTAGTAATCCTTATTAAAGTGAATTTATACATGTTATATTTTCTTTTTTCTTTTATTGCATTATAATGAAAGCTTTAGGAAGACAGTGGAGCATCACTGGAGGCTATCTCCCCACACAGGTGCAACAGATAATTGGAAAAACCACAAAACCTAAGCCAAGCTCTGCTTCCTACTAATTCTGTGGATTTTTTTTTCTTGTTTTTTTTTTAAATACGAGATTTCTGGGACATCTGGGTGGCTCAGCGGCTGAGCGTCTGCCTTCGGCCCAGGGCATGATCTTGGAGTCTCAGGATCGGGTCCCAGGTCGGGCTTCCTGCATGAAGCCTGCTTCTCCCTCTGCCTCTGTGTGTGTGTCTTTCATGAATAAATAAATAAAATCTTAAAAAAAAAAAAAAAAAGAATACAGGATTTCTAAGGTCTTGCTCAGCTCTAAATTTTTATACCTATGTCTGTCTGGCTACCAAAATCATAAATTTTAGATTAAAACAATCAACACCCGGGACTCCTGGGTGACTCAGCAGCGCAGCGTCTGCCTTCGGCTCAGGGCATTATCCTGAAGTCCCGGGGATCGAGTCCCACATCAGGCTCCCTGCATAGATCCTGCTTCTCCCTGCCTATGTCTCTGTCTCTCTCTCTGTCTCTCATGAATAAATAAATAAAATCCTAAAAAAAAAAAAAAAAAAAAGTCAACACCCTGAGGCACCTGGGTAGCTCAGCTGGTTGAGCATCATCAGACTCTTGATTTTGGCTCAGGTCATGATATCAAAGTTGAGATCAAGCCTCAAGTCAGCTCCACACTCAATGGAGAGAACCTTTGAAATTCGCTCTCTCCCTCTCTCTCTCTCCCCACCATGTATGTGCCCACATAGGAGCCCGCTCTCAAAAAATAAATCTTAAAAAAAAAAAAAAAAAAAAAACTTCACACATATAAACACATTCTTAGGGAAAAGAAAAATCAAGATATTGAGAAATTTAGAGATTCAGAGAAATGGCCAAAAATGGCAAGCTCTACAACTCCAGCTGAAGTTTTTGTTTTAAAAAAGATTAATTTATTTGGTGGGGGGGCATGCAAGCATGCACATAGTTGGGAGGGGCAAAGGAAGAAAGAGAGAGAGAATCTCAAGCAGACTCCCTGCTGAGCAAGGAGCTGACTGACCCAGGGCTCAATCTCTTAACCCTGAGATCATGACCTAAGTTGAAATCAAGAGTTGGGGCACTTCACTGACTAAGCCACACAAGCGCCCCTCCAGTTGAAGATTTTAATAAAAACCATGCTGGGCGCCTGGTGGTTCAGTAGGTTAAGTGTCTGCCTGGGGCTCAGGTCATGATTCCAGGGTCCTGGAATTGAGTTCTGGCATTGGGCTCCCTGCTCATTGGGGAGTCTGCTTTCTCCCTCTGCTCCTCCCCCCTGCTCCATGCTTGCTCACTCTCTCTCTCTAAATAAAACCCTTTTTTAAAAAAACCATGCTAATACCAAATACTTTAAGTGAGAAAATATATACATATATTTTTAAGTTTATTTATTTATAATCTCTACACCCAAGGTGGGGCTCAAACTCATGACCCCGAGATCAAGAGTCACATGCTCTACTGACTGAGCCAGCCAGATGCCCTGAAGGGGAAAAAAAAAAATCTTTTTTTTTTTTTTTAATCTTTTTAAAGTAGGCTCCACACCCAGCTTGGAACCCAACACATGCTTTGAACTCATGACTCTGAGATCAAGACCTGAGCTGAAATGAAGAAGTAGATGCTTAAATGACTGAGCCACCCAAGCACCCCTTAAAAAGACATACCTAGGGATCCCTGGGTGGCGCAGTGGTTTAGCGCCTGCCTTTGGCCCAGGGCGCGATCCTGGAGACCCGGGATCGAATCCCACGTCGGGCTCCCAGTGCATGGAGCCTGCTTCTCCCTCTGCCTGTGTCTCTGCCCCTCTCTCTCTTTCTGTGTGACTATCATAAATAAATAAAAATATTTAAAAAAAAAAAAAAAAAGACATACCTAAAAAAAATGAAAAACAGCACTCAATTTATAGTTGCTACAAAAAAAACCTGAAAATTTTTAATCAGATGTTTTGAGTACCTACATATGTCACAATGGCTCTCCTGAAGTCCTTCTCATACATGATATGCCCACAGCAGTCAAATACATTCTAGGTCAGTGGTTCTCAACCAGGAGTAATTCTACCCCCAGGAAGATACTAGCAATATCTACAGACATTTTTTAGTTTTCATAATTAGGTGAATGCTACTGACATTAGTTATTAAGGGCCAGAGATGCTGATAAACATCTACAATGCACAGGACAGTCCCCACAACAGCAACAACAAAAAAATCCAGCCCAAAATGTCAGTATTATGGAGACTGAGAAACCCGGTTATAGGTGATGTGACCACCAATCACAATAACTGTCCTGGGAGCTTGGACCTGAGAAATGAAATGAAAATTTACTATAAACCATCCTTTGATCGTAGAGATTTTTTACAAATTGGCAAGCATGATATGAAATGAATGTCTAAGAGGGAAGAGTAAAACGAATAAATAGCCAAAAGGAAAAACAGAAAATAAATACTGCCTGAGTTTCTAGCAGCCATTCACTTTCTGTTTCTGGGCCAGCCTAGCTACATTCCTGTCGTTGAGCATCTACTGTCCTCATATAAATGTTCTATAGATTACATATCTGGAGTTGGTCTCTACTACTGTTAGCCAAGAGTCCTATTCACACATATCACCCACAGAAAACTGCTACGGTAGAAGACTCGACTACAGTAGAGTATATAATAGTTTAACACTATTAAATCAGAAACAAATAGTAAACAAGTAAATCAAAAATAAATTTGGTGAAATTTTATAATAACGAAAACCAATGGTGAGATATAGAAACAAATCAATGAATACTAATCTATAAATATATGGATATCAGAGGAAAAAGATTAGAAAAATAATGTGAAAACCAGAAAAAAATCAAAACTTCCTAGACAACCAAAATGCAAAGATCTTATGTAAAGATTCAAAATAATCCTTTAAGATAGACTTCTCAAAGATATACCTATGAAGTTCTTGAGCTTTAAGAGGAAGAATTTTATACAACACTACAAAAAATTCTATCCAAAAATGGGCAGAGGAAATTAACACGCATTTTTCCAAAAACAAAGAGCCAAAAAGTACATGAAAAGGTGCTGAAAAATCACTAATCAGGAAAAAGCAAACCAAAACCACAAGTGAGATACCACCTCACACCTATTAGAATAGCTATAATCAAAAAGATAAGATAATCAGTGTTATCACCCTTGTTTTTTGTTGGGGGGAATATAAACTGGTATAGCCACTATGGAAAATAGTACGGAGGTTCTTCAAAAATTTTTTAAAAATACAACTATCATATGATCCAGCAATCCCACTTCTAGGTTTATATCCAAAGGCAATAAAAATAGGATTTCAAAGAGATATCTGCATTCTCATGCTCACTAGGCATTTTTCACAATAACCAAGAAATGGACACAATTTATATGTCCCTCAGCAGATGAATGGATAAGGAAAATGTGATATACACATACAGTGAAATATTATTCAGCCATGAGAAAGAAGGAAATTCTGCCATTTGCTACAACTTGGATGAAACCTGAGGTCACTGGGGATCCCTGGGTGGCTCAGTGATTTAGCGCCTGCCTTTGGCCCACGGCATGATCCTGGAGTCTCAGGATCAAGTCCCATGTCAGGCTCCCTGTATGGAGCCTGCTTCTCCCTCTGCCTGTGTCTCTGCCTCTCTCTGTGTGTGTCTCTCATGAATAAATAAAGAAAATCTTAAAAAAAAAAAAAAAAGGAACTTGAGGTCATTATGCTAAGTGAAGTCAGAGAAGGACAAATACTGTATGGTCTCACATGTGCAAAAATTGTATGCCTTTATTCTAGATACTCACCACCAATAATGACATTTCTTTATGTAAAATGTGGAGAAATAATTTCTCTATTTGCCCCACTAAAATATACCAGTGAGGGGCACCTGGGTGGCACAGTTAAGCCTCTGACTCTTGTTTCAATTCACGTTATGATCTCATAGGGGTCTGGGATTGAGCCCCATGTTGGGCTCTCCACTCAGCCCAGAGTCTGTTTCAGATTATTTGTCCCTCTCCCTCTGCCTCTCCCTGCTTGCATGCTCTCTTTAATAAAGATTTAATAAAATCTTTTAGGAAACTGAGTGGGGAAAAAGTAGAGAAGACAAACCATGAGAAACTCCTAACTCTGGAAAACAAAGAGTTGCAGAAGGGGAGGGGGGCAAAGGGGTGGGGTAGCTGTGTAATGGATACTAAGGAGGTACATGATGAGATGAGCACTGGGTGTTCTACTATATGTTGGCAAATTGAATTTAAACAAGGTATTTGGGCAGCCCCGGTGGCTCAGCGGTTTAGCCCAGGGCCTGATCCTGGAGACCCGGGATGGAGTCCCACGTCAGGCTCCGTGCATGGAGCCTGCTTCTCCCTCTACCTGTGTCTCTGCCTCTCTCTCTCTCTCTCTCCCTCTCCCTGTCTCTCTCATGAATAATAAAATCTTTTTAAAAAATTAAGTATTTTTAAATATTCATAGAACTGTAAGACAGTGAATCATAACGTAAACTATGAACTTTAGTTAATATTTATTCCAAAAAATCTTTTTTAAAAAAATATACCAGTGAATTTCTCTAGATATGCTTATAACATGTATGTACATATACACATTTCTACCTTATATATATACTTTAGACATGCGTACTATAAATATATACATTTCAGATATTTTATAGAAAATAGACAAAATTGGGACGCATGGGTGGCTCAGTGGTTAAGCATCTGCCTTTGGCTCAGGGCGATCCTGGGATCCGCGATCGGGTTCCACATCAGGCTCCCTGCACAGAGCCTGCTTCTCCCTCTGCCTATGTCTCTGCCTCTCTCTCTATGTCTCTCATGAATAAATAAATAAATCTTTAAAAAAAATAGACGAAATGTGTTGTTATACTAATAGCCAGATTTCATTAGGAAATTTATATGATCTTTCCCTCTGAAGCCTACCCCTGCCTCAACTATTCTTACGGCAACCAAATGCCTTACAGAATATTCTGTATCACAGAAATGGGATCGTGATAATAGCTTAAACACGCTTTCAGAATAATCCTTACCAAAAAAAAAAAAAAAAAAGTTCTCTAGGAACAACAGCTTTAAGAAAATTAAAATGTTGGTAGAAAATTACTACTGCAGAAAATATGACTGCCCACCCAGAAGAGAATTAAAGGAAAAAAAGTACACTTAATTTTTCCTTTAATTCTCTTCTAGGTAGGCATGGAGTCTGCTTGTCACTTTCCCTCTGCTCCTTCCCGCCCCGTCCTGCTTGCACGCTGTCTCTCTTTCAAATGAATAAATAAAATCTTAAAAAGAAAGATGGACAGCCCGGGTGGCTCAGCGGTTTAGCACCGCCTTCGGCCCAGGGTGTGATCTTAGAGACCCGGGATCGAGTCCAGTGTCTGGCTCCCTGCATGGAGTCTGCTTCTCCCCCTTCCTGTGTGTGTCTCTCTCTCTACTCTCTCTGTCTCTCATAAATAAATAAAATCTTAAAAAGAAAAAAAGAGAGAGAGAGACAAACAGATGGGTGATAAGAATTGTGCCTGTTAGTACTGCTACTTTAGGAAAAGGTTTTCTTAGTAATTATCTAGAACCACAAAATGCTAAGAGGCAATCTTCAGTCCTAACTCAATAGTTATTTTAATTTGCTGGAATTAGCATAGAGAGAGGAACATGTTAACAAATTATATACATACATACTGTATATTATATGAAGCCATAGATCATTTTCTTTGACCTTGGTTTCTAAACCCTCCCACTCCTTGGAAAGGAAACCAGGGAATATAAATTGCCTGGGGCTGCTGAGCTTTGTGTTCTGTTGGATCAAAACCCCATTCTGGCAGAGTTTACCACAGAGAAGCCAGCAGTACCACCAACAGAGATTCAGCACATTTACAACATAAAGCAAAGGGGCAGGGGGAGAGCTTAATAGATTCCTATGTTTTTAGCAACCAAAATGAAATCTGCCACAGTATTATATTTAATGTGTATCAACCTATGCATTTGAGAGAAAGTTCAAGCAAAAACAATACTGAGAAATTTTTCTAACTAGTGTAATGATCATAAATTTACATACGAAAATTATGCACTCAACCCAAAAAAAATGAAATTGTTAACCAAGGGTATTATAAAATATCACACTTCCGTATAAGGAGACACACACACCAAGTTTTGTAGTTGTTTCATTAGGATGTTCACCAGTATCTATTTAGGAAGCATCATTCTCTTAGACAGCAGTTCTCTATTACAACTAAAAAATTCTCTTAGAGGCTTTAGAATAAGCAATTGCCACAGAATCAATGAGTTAAAAAACAGAAAGTACTCGAGTATTAAGCTAAATTTTTCTCTTAATTCTGTCCTATTACATACAAAAGGGAAAAAAAGTCTTATAAATTGCACATTACAACAATAAACTAAATATATCACTTTAAGTGGCTACATGGGTTGAAATACCAGGTTATGGGGGCACCTGAGTGGCTCAGTGGTTGAGTGTCTCTGCCTTTGGCTCAGGTCATGATCCTGGGGGGTCCTGAGATCAAGTCACACATCAAGCTCCCAGGAGGGAGCCTCTGTCTCTGCCTATGTCTCTGCCTCTTTCTCTGTGTATCTCATGAATAAATAAATAAAATAAAATAAATACCTGGGACGCCTGAGTGGCTCAGCAATTGAGCGCCTGCCTTTGGCCCAGGGCATGATCCTGGAGTCCCAGGATCAAGTCCCACATCAGGCTCCCTGCATGAAGCCTGCTTCTCTCTCTGCCTGTGTCTCTCATAAATAAATAAATAAAATCTTAAAAAAAAAAAAAAAAAGATGTTTGGAGTACTTCATTTTTAACGTTAACATTCTTTAAGATAATATTCCCCTAAAAGTATTTCTTTTGACTCAAAACAAATACCCTAACATGTAAGCTTCTACATGTGGATATTCTATACATCTGGGTATATATCTAGATATAGAGAAAAAATTAGTTACCAACAGTTTTATCAGTAAAATTATTACTAATCAGATATCTTGTCATTTAAAATGTTTTTCACCAACAATGACTGGTATATGACTGTATAAATATATAAAAAAATGTAGAATAAGTAAGGAAAAATTGTTCCACAATTACTCAAGAACATCCTATGTGGCAGATACTGTACGTGAAGGATACAAAGAATTAATTCTTACGACATAGTATCTTAGAACCTGAGTCATTTACACACATATTTATGCAATTGACATGATATTGTCAGTAGTTTTCTAAAGACCTTTTACTAGTGTAGCTTAATAAAACTGCTATAAATATTAGAGAATACATATGGCTAATATTTTATACTAATTTCCACATTCATAGAGAAACATGTCTTAGTGCATTCACCCTCTTACATACTATCGCTGATATCTGTTAAATCTTCTTAATTACTAAAAAGCCAAAAGAAGAGTTGTAATCTATAAGAGGGAGAAAATATAAAACTACAGAAATATAAAAGACATGTATTTATATATTAATAAAACTTCTAGATTAAGTTATATAAAACATAAAATTTTAAATATGAAATATTAGTAACACTAATATTAGTAACATTAGATCCGAGAATTTAGGATCATAGTTCAACATTACTGAGATTCCAAATAGCATCACAAGTGCCTGCTGCTCCCTTTGTTATGAGACCATAGTATCTGAGTCTCAATCCACAGCCACAGAGTATACAGATGTAACTCTGGCCTATCATTCCAATAACCTCATCACCAGTCTCAAGAGATTTTTTAGAAACCTAAAACTCTCTGCATATACACACTCACACACATATATGTACGTGTACACATCCTCCAAAAGGCCCAACATACACCAAAAATGTAGAATTACAAATAGGTATCCCAATTTCTTTGGTCTCTTACCTCTTTCAGTCGGCAAGAAGGGTTTTATGGGTTTACCTGACAAAACAGATAGTAAGTACTTAGAGCATGCCTGGCACACAGCACTCAATAGGTGGCAATTATTTCTTCACCATTTCCTCTGGGAACTGAGGCCCATCCTAAATCTGTCAGCAGAACCCTGTGTCCTACCTCCTTTTTCTCCGATACTCCAGAGTCTTTCAAACGTGTATCTCTCAACAGACCACCAAACATATCAACTTTCAGAGATTAAAAAAAGTTGAGGGATCCCTGGGTGGCTCAGCGGTTTAGCACCTGCCTTCGGCCCAGGGCATGATCCTGGAGTCCTGGAATCAAGTCCCGCATCGGGCTCCCTGCGTAGAGCCTGCTTCTCCCTCCGCCTGTGTCTCTCATAAGTAAATAAATAAAATCTTTTAAAAAAAAGTTGAGGCCAAAGCACAAAGACACCTCTTCTCCACCAAAAGATGGTGTAAGACAGTGGACACTTGCATGTGGACACATTTGACTTGGAACAAACGGACTTTTGAGCCAGTTTTAAGCAGAACAGAGTCAATACATTATGTTTTTTGACACCAAGACAATCTTTGAATAACCTTGATCCATTACTCTTCTTAATCTCACATTACTCAAAGTGTTCTCACAGGTCTCACAGTGTTCTCACAGTATGGCCTACAACCAGCAGCATCAGTAACACCTGGAAATTTGTCAGAAATGCAAATTCTTAAACCCCACCTCAGACCTGAATCAGAACCACTAGAGATGGGACCCAGCAATCTGTGTTTGAGATTGCACTAAAGTTTGAGAACTATTCTATATAATCTGGTGAAGAATCTACGGTGAAACTCCAAATTTACCTATTCCAGAAGAAATATGTTAATATGGATAAGGTTAACATCCTCAAGTATTCTGAAATCTCCTCTATGTAATATCTGACAAAAAGCCCATCTGATTCACAAAATCAATATAAAGTCCTACTAAAACATGTTTTTTAAAAAGAAATTTTTATTTTTTTTTAATTTTTATTTATGATAGTCACACAGAGAGAGAGAGAAAGAGAGAGAGAGAGAGGCAGAGACACAGGCAGAGGGAGAAGCAGGCTCCATGCACTGGGAGCCCGATGTGGTATTCGATCCCGGGTCTCCAGGATCGCGCCCTGGGCCAAAGGCAGGCGCCAAACCGCTGCGCCACCCAGGGATCCCTAAAAAGAAATTTTTATAATCAAAGGTAAAAATAATACAGGGAGGTACAAAAAGGTCTCAAAGGATATTAGATGACAAAGTTATATCATGAAAAGTCATTAAATATTAACCAGAAAACAAATGTGCCAGCTTGGAATTGAGGTCTGTACCTGAATGTTACATTTGCATTGGCCTGTGTTTTTGGTTCACCTTCTATGAAGAAAAAACATTCCTATGAAGAGAGTGAGTGAAAAAGAATCATGGACTGTGTGGCCTCTGACTGACAGCCCCAAAGAAAATCATTCTAAGAAGATAACATTTAAAACAGTAATTCAGGACAGCCCAGGAGGCCCAGCAGTTTAGCGCCGCCTTCAGCCCAGGGCGTGATCCTGGAGACCCGGGGTCAAGTCCCACATCGAGTTCCCTGCAAGAAGCCTGCTTCTCCCTCTGGCTGTGTCTCTGCCTCTGTATCTCTCACAAATGAAATGAAATGAAATGAAATGAAATGAAATGAAATGAAATGAAATGAAAGAAAAGAAACAGTAATTCAAAAATATATGTGCACCCCTATGTTTACTGCAGCATTATTTATAATAGCCAATATATGGAAGCCCAAGTGTCTATCCATAGATGAATAAATATGTGGTATTCATACATACATACACACACACAGACTAGACTATTAGCCATAAAAAAAGATGAGATCTTGCCATTTGCAACAACATGGGTGGATTCAGAAGGTATTATGCTAGGTGGATTAAGTCAGAGAAAAACAAATATGATATGATTTCACTTACATATGGAATCTAAAAATCAAACATATGAATGAACAAAAAGCAGAATCAGACCCATAAAGATAGCTGATGAGAGAACCGACAGCCACCAGAGCAGAGGGAAGCAGGGGGTGGGATAAGCAAAATGGGTAAAGGGGAATGGGAGATATAGGCTTCCAATTATAGAGTAAGTCACAGAATAAAAAGCACAGTATAGGGAATATATTCACTGGTCCCATAATAGTGCTATATGGTGACAGATGGTAGTACACTTACGATGAGCATAGCATAATGTATAAAATTATTGAAACCACTATGTTGTACACCTGAAACTAACATAACATTGTGTGTCAACTACAATTCCAATTGGAAGAAAAGAAAAAGATTAACAGGGGATGCCTGGACGGCTCAGGGCGTGATCCCAGGGTTATGGGCTCAAGTCCTGCATTGGGCTCCCTGTGAGAAGCCTGCTACTCCCTCTGTTTATGTCTCTGCCTCTCTGTGTCTCTTGTGAATAAATAAAATCCTAAAAGAAAAAGAGAGTAACATTTACTTTCAGAGAAAGTAAGACCTTGGGGATCCCTGGGTAGCTCAGCAGTTTGGCGCCTGCCTTTGGCCCAGGGCGCGATCCTGGAGTCCCGGGAGTCCCGCATCGGGCTCCCGGCATGGAGCCTGCTTCTCCCTCTGCCCGTGTCTCTGCCCCTCTCTATCATGAATGAATGAATGAATGAATGAATGAATGAATGAATAAATAAATCTTAAAAAAAAAAGTAAGACCTAATGTTATTTCAGGTTTCCAAAATTTCCCTACTTTTTTGATGCTTTCTGAAAGTTCTTTATCAAGAGTCACTTAAGAAGACAAAAAAAAAGACTTAGAGAAAATAAAGACTTAAAATATAAGTCTACACTTAGCATGCCCTCAAGATGACAATAGCAGTGTTTTAGTTTATAAAACATGTTCATATACAACTGGTATAATCTCTACAACTGTCTCAAGATAAATAACACTGCTACTTACATAATTTTATGAGCCTGGGAGTTGTAAACTCTTTACCAATATCAGACAGAAAACAAGATTTCAGTCTAATTCTAATTCTAGGGGCACCTGGGTGGCTCAGTGGTTGAGCATCTGCCTTTGGCTCAGGTCATGATCCTGGGGTCCTGGGATCGAGTCCCACATTGGGCTCTCCATAGGGAGCCTGCTTCTCCCTCTACCTATGTCTCTGCTTCTCTGTGTCTCTCATGAATGAATGAATGAATGAATGAATGAATACTTTTAAGATTTTACTTATTCATGAGAGACACACAGTTATATATCTGTAACTTCTGCAGATTTGTAGGTTAATAAAAATGTAACAACTTATTTCTTTTTAAAAGTTTAGCTTCTGATAAGAACCAATGACTACATTGGAGTACCTGGCTGGCTCAGTCAATAGAGCATGCAACTATTGATCATAGGGTCCTGACTTCAAGCCCCACACTGGGCGTAGAGATTACTTTAAAAAAAAAAAAATTTAGTAACCACTATACTAGGCCATAGCCTAGTAAGAAATTAAAATTCTTTTGCAACAGCCTTTCTATTCTTTTCTACAATATCATTTTCAACCTGGGATGTCTACATCTTTCATTCAGCAAAAATTAAAACATCAAGTATAGATCCAGAGTAAGCAAATAAATCACTCCACTTAAAATCATGAGTTTAAGGGAATATTTTATTATTCAAAACTTCCCAATTTAAGGTTAATCTTTTTTAAAGATTTTATTTATTTATTCATGAGAGACACACAGAGAGGCAGAGACATAGGCAGAAGAAGAAGCAGGCTCCATGCAGGGAGCCTGATATGGGACTCCATCCTGAGACCCCAGGATGATGCCCTGAGCCAAAGGCAGACAGCCCAACCACCAAGCCACCCAGGTGTCCCATTTTAAGGTTAATTTTTAATAGTATTTTCAGCAAATGAGAGAAGTTGAAGTGAAATCACTCAATTATTGCAATGTCTGACATAATTAAAAACAAGAAAGTATCCAATCCTAGATTACTAGTCACAGAACATCAGCTCACTAAAATGGTTTAACAGCTGAGCTCAGAAAAGTCATATAGCTCTGACCCCTTTCATATCAAAACCAGCCCTATTATATTTATTCCTTTTAAATTATTTTCATAAAAATCACTTTTGGCAAGGCAGACTATTACAACTTACCATATATGAATAATAAAAAATACCATTTATTTCTATTGAAGAAAAATCATGGACTCTGATAAGCCATTTCTATAAATCTGTACATTTTTACTAATTAACTACAGGCTGTGATCAATTAACTACAAACACCACTGCACTCGGACCAGTCTACAGATTAACTACAATTTTTGATCTACATTTAAACCTACATATAAACTCAAAAGCCTGCCAGATCTAATAATTTTTTAAGACTTTATTTATTCATGAGAAACAGAGAGAGGCAGAGACATAAGTAGAGGGAGTAGCAGGCGCTGCACGGGGAGCCCAATGCCGGACTCAATCCCAGGACCCCAGGATCACGACCTGAGCCAAAGGCAGATGCTCAACCACTGAGCCACCCAGGTGCCTCAGAGATCTAATAATTTCACATATGAAATTATGTACTAATACTTCAAGACAGCTATTTGTACACTAGTTCCAAGATCAGATTTTTTGTGTAAATATCAAATGATAGGTTCAGGAGCTTTTGAATCTGATTCATTTATTTTCAATTCAGAATCTACAACAGTTCGGTTTTTTTCAAGATTTTATTTAGTTAGTTGAGAAAAAGTGAGCAAGACAGAGAACCCACGCACGGGGAGAGAAGCAGACTCCTCCCTGAGCAGGGAGCCACATTCAGGGTTGATCCCAGGACTCGGTCACAACCTGAGCTGAATGCCGACGCTCAACTGACTGAGCCACCCAAGTGCCCCTCTATCACGTTTTTCTAAGCAATTCTCAACTAGGAGCAATTCTGCTAAATGTCCTGGGGGGGGGGGGATGTCTGGAAACATTTCTGATTGTCACAACTGGAGGGGAGGGTTGCCAGGAAGGCGTGCTACTGGCATCTAGTGAGGCCAGGATGCTGCTCAACATCTTACAAAACACAGGAAAGCCTCCCACAATAAGGAACCATCCACCCCGAAATGTCAATACTGCTGAAGCTGAGAAACTCTAGACCACAGAAAAGTTTATAAACACGGAATCCCTGGGTGGCTCAGCGGTTTAGCACCTGCCTTCCGCCCAGGGCGTGATCCTGGAGACCCAAGATCAAGTCCCACGTCGGGCTCCCTGCTTGGAGCCTCCTTCTCCCTCTGCCTCTGTCTCTGTCTCTCATGAATAAATAAATAAAATCTTAAAAAAAAAAAGTTTATAAACACTCATCTGTCTAGAAACAGTATTCACTTCATCTTTGTTTACTGTATTACTATTTGCTAATGACAGTCTTTAAGTACTAGACTTCCGCAACAAACTTATCCTATCCCTGTCCTTTCAATCAGCTTCTAACTCCCAAACTTGTCGATAATCATTATCTCAGCCAATTTTAAAATCTCATAGTCTTTGACACACCTCTATTTTTATAATAATAGTGGTAGTAATAACAGCAGCTAACACATATTAGCTCTTACTATGTGTCAGGCACTAAAAGTACCTTCCATATATTAACTAATTTAATCTAGGTACTGGGGATCCCTGGGTGGCTCAGCGGTTTCGCGCCTGCCTTTGGCCCAGGGCGCAATCCTGGAGTCCTGGGATCAAGTCCCGCGTCGGGCTCCCGGCATGGAGCCTGTTTCTCCCTCTGCCTGTGTCTCTGCCTCTCTCTCTCTCTCTCTCTCTAACATAAATAAATAAAAATAAATCTTTAAAAAAAATTTAATCTAGGTACTATTATTATTAGGTGCTCTTATCCCCATTTTACCAATGGAGAATACAAGGCATAAAAAGGTTAAATAACTTGCCTAGGGTCACACAAATACACAGTTAAGCCAGTTATCAAACCCATACACAATGGCCCCAGAGTTCATGCCCTTAATATTCCAAAGCAATCTCTATTCTTTCATCTTCTATACTGAATCACGAAGTCCTTTAAGTTCTACAAGGACAGGGTCTCTTATGTTAAAAGCAATATTCCCAAAGCTCAGTTACATAATAGGTACTCAAAAAACTTCTGTTTATTGGATGAATGAAATATCTCTCGAACTTTCCCATCCTATTTCCTTTGCCTCCATTTAAAGCCAGTCTTTCAGCATTTCATACTTGGGTTAATATATTCTATGAATTAGCCAATCAGGTAAACTGATATAAAATCCTCTGCCATATTTTCCATCACCCATGCCCAGTTAAGCATATCTAAAGCTTTCTTGCCACTGCTTCAATTAGAATAATAAAATCTTAAGAGTCAGAAAGTACCTTCGGGATCAACCAGTCCAGTATTTTGCAGATAAACCCAAAGATGGCAAGTAACTAAATCTCGCAGCCAAGTAGAGCTAGGACCAGAACTTGATTCTTGCAATGTTTCCTCTAGGATTCACTCCTGGAGGACTTGCTTCACTCCCAACAGATGTCTCCTCACTATCCCATCAGCAAATCATGTTAATTCCCATTGTTCATGCTCAAGTTGTTTCTCCTGCCCAGCCTGCCTTCTTTTCCTTTTTCCAGAGATTCAAAACCTATCCACCCTTCAAAATCTCTTCTTATTCCATTCTTCATGATATTCCTCCTTCTCTGAAAAGTCTGTCTTCAGTAAGATCCTGGAGGAAGAGAATCACTGTCGCCTACTGGGCCAAGTTTGATGTACACTAGCACTTCCCACAAAACTAGGCTAACTTGGATGATCTTCCTTGAAAACTTATTATCCATTCTTTCCTCCAGTGCTTTAGAAAGTAATTTTAATAAAGACTAACTCACATATAGCACCTCCATAAAATGTTCATATATCTGGAAGAGAAGCTCACTCACATCTTTAATAGTACACGTGTAACACCTGGAAGGCCCCAAATCACTTATCTTCTCCATTTAGAAACAACTCAGCATATTCACAAAGTCCAAACCCAGAGCTCTCGGATACAACTCAGCCAAAAGCCACAGTTCCTTGGGTTCATCTCTTTCTTTGCATATTACCATCTATCACTACTTCCTCCAAAACTCCATTTCTAACAAATAATTCACACTTCTTTTTCTTCCTCTTCTTCTCTACATTGTGTATTATAGAACCGTGTCTCTTTTATCCTTTATTACTTAGTGAAAACTCCAGTTTGCTACCACTCATCCAACCTCAATTACCCAGTCCTCTTTATATATCAAGTCACATCTACCCCCTTCAGCCTAAAGTCTCATGGTATTCCAACCCCATGAAGGTCAATTTTGTTTTTCCCTCTTCTCCACTCTTCCTTCCTCTAGAAAAGTGGTCTCAAAAGTGGTGTGGGTGCAGCTCAGATAGTGCAAAAGGATCCACTGGGCTGCAGGGGAAAAAAAAATTATTAGAACTCTCATTACTTATTTTTTTTCATCTTACCCTTTCTTAAATTCTATTTGTGTGCATTCATGAGTTACATAACGTGCTGGTACAGCAGAACAAGTACATATATAATTAACAGATAACGAATTCTTGGAGTACGTGCTCTTTTACTGATAAAAGGGTATGATCAAAAGAGTTCGGAGACAATCATTCTAAAAATACCTCGATAATAAGACCAAAGTAATAGGTTCCAGACTGCAGAGGATTTATGTACACATGCACAGACTGTAGGAAGAAAACTCTTGTTCATATCGAAAGTCCTAACCATGCCCACCAACCTCTAACCCCTGCCAGCTTCTCAGAACTGAGTCCTACTCAAGAGCTCAGAACATAGGACAGTCTGGCAAAGCCTTTCATTTCCAGTTTGGGGGGGAGGGGGGTGGAATCTCAAAAGCGCTGAGATACTACCTTTATCTTTGCCATATTAGAGTATTTCTGGTCACTGCTCTCTATTCTGACACTGCTCATAGTCTGACTTTATACGTGTGTATACTTTATACGCCGGTA
Organism: Nyctereutes procyonoides; assembly: GCF_905146905.1. Lineage (NCBI taxonomy): Eukaryota > Metazoa > Chordata > Mammalia > Carnivora > Canidae > Nyctereutes > Nyctereutes procyonoides. Next base: position 6,564,444 of record NW_026575037.1, read on the forward strand.
GCTCCTGAGATGCAGTTCCTACTTCCAAATCCCTGGAGGCACAACCCCATTCCCCTCGCAGACGACCGGGTTACACGAACACCTCCTGGACTGAGCTCACACCTCCCAGCACCCTTGCCCCCCCCCTGGGGATACTATCCTCCGGCCTCCCCGAGCCACACAGTCCGTCCCAGGGGAGAGGACAGTCCCTCCACCGTCCCTGAGCCCACTGCTCTTTCCTTCTCCGCCCCCGGGAGCTGCCAGCCAGGCTGGAGACGGGAGGGGGGAGGGGTGTGACTCGACTCCCGTGACTGGCCCAGATGGCAGCGGATTCCGCCCCCACTCCCAGGCACCCCGCCGCCCCCCGACCCCCCAGGGCCGCCGGTCTCCTTCCCGCCCCGCCCCCGCCCCCGCCCCAGCCCCGGCCTCCCCCGCGCCCTCACGCCGCTCCCACACACACTCACCATGCTGGGTGAAGATATTGAAGCCGGCCTCCGCGGTGCGCCCCGCCAGGTCCCGCCTGCGGCCGGAGGGCCTGGCCACACTGCCGACCCGGATGCCGCGGGGCTGCGGCTGCTGAAGCCCCGGAGCCTCCCCGACGCGGCCCACCTGCTGCCCCATCCCTGCGCTCGCGTACTCCCGCGCCCCCCGCCGACCCCAGGTCACATTCCTCCTCGGCTCCGGCCTCGGGCGCCCGGCGCTGCTCCGGCCTCTCCTTCCCAGTCCAGGCCCCGGCCCCGAGCGCTCGGGCCGCCGGCGGCTCCGCACGCGGACTCCTCGCAGCAGCCGCCGCGCTGCCTCTGGGCGACTCACAGACTCTCCCCCTGCCTCCTCCTCCCGCGGCTCCGCGCCCCCAACGCCGCCGCCGCCGCCGCCGCCGCCGCCGCCGCCGCCATCTTTAAACCACCGAGCGCTGGGAGAGCGTGGGACAGAGCGTCTCCCGCCCCGCCCCGCCCCGCCCCCCTCCCGGCCAGTCACCTCAGCTACTCCGAGGGAGGGATTCCCGGAGGCCCCGCCCCGGCCCCGCCCCCGGCCCCGCCTCCTCGCCGGGGGTCCCCCTCGCGCCCACCTCGTCCGCGCGGCCTCCTCCACGCCTCCGGGTCTTTCGGTTCCTCCCCCGCCCTTCGCGCCCCCCGGGCCTGCGGGGTCTGGCTTCGTCTCCGCCGACCCCTCCCACGTCCGGCTCTCCGAGCTGCCGCCCTTCGGAGGTGCACGGTCCAAAGCCTTCCCGGTCCCACCTCCACCTGTCAGGTCCGTCAGGCGCGCGGAGCGCCCCAGGTGCACAGCAGGCTCGGTTGGGACAGGAAAGCGCGCGGCGTTTGCTGCTTGCCATCCAGGTGAGCATCCCTGAAACGCCCGGGAGGACCCTTTTCAACACCGTTCTCAGCAGGCCTAGTCTAAGATTATACAAAATGTACATGAGGGTCGTACAAAAAAGGTACGTTATTTCATTGTAATTTTTTGAGACCCTTTCATGATGTTAAATTGTCCTCGCCTCCGTTGTCTGCACTCTGCAGCCTCATTGGAGAGGCACTTACGGCCCAATTCCTCGTATTACCATGAATTCCTTTTGAACTCCTTTACCGTCTAACCACGTGTTCTGTTACCCTTACAGTGCTCGACAGTAAAGCTGACGGTGCCACTGGTGTGCTTTATATACCGTGCCCCTGGTCGGGTCTTCCTTTGATGACAAAGGAGAAAAAGAAAATTTCTCTTTGACCCTGTTTCTTTTTTTTTTTTTTTTAATTTTTTATTTATTTATTTATGATAGTCACAGAGAGAAAGAGAGAGAGGCAGAGACACAGGCAGAGGGAGAAGCAGGCTCCATGCACCAGGAGCCCGATGTGGGATTCGATCCCGGGTCTCCAGGATCGCGCCCTGGGCCAAAGGCAGGCGCCAAACCGCTGCGCCACCCAGGGATCCCTTTGACCCTGTTTCTAAGTCAGAACTTACTCATCATTAATTTATTTCGTCCCAAGAGAGTGACTCAAGCAGCAGTGTTTGGATACATGCACACACATGTGTATGTACAAATATTCACAAATCATTGCCCCACTGCACACGCTTGCATCTTAATATTGATCCAGTTTTTTAAATTCTCAAAGAACTTGGTAACTATCTTCTTACTATTCCTTTCACTTCCTTATTTACTTAATACAAAGTATCTGTTATTACAGGTTCCACACAGAAAATATGCTTAAAGTTAAAGCAGACAGGATAGGAGACATTTCAAAGAAGCAACAAAACATTCACTAGGAAGATAGGTTTAGGGGGGAAAGGCAGATGCAGCTCTCCTTTACACACCTTTCATAGAACCAGGATGACCTTAAAAAAAAAAAAAAAAAAAAAGAACCAGGATGACCTTAGATGGACCATCCATTGACATTGATACTATCAGAGCACTATGGAATTATTCCATTGTGATCCAGGGTAACCCCAAATAACTGAAATTGCCCCTCCCCCAAAAGGTAACAGAAACACTGTGCTTTAGCACTAGATAGAGTATGAATTTTCCATTTGGATCAAAGCTTTCCTGTGTTTAAAATATTTTTTTTTCCTTTTAATCCCCGAAGCATTTGCAACTACTGGGGAAAAAATCAATTACAAGGGATAAAGGTTATCATAGAGGTAGAACTTGTTGTATTGTTTGGTTTTTATTATCTGAGAGAATACTAATTTAAGCATAGCAGTCTGGCTTCTCTGCTAATTCATGCATGGTACATAACAGATGAGTATAGTACAGTGGCTAAGGGCAGGGATTCTGAAGCCAGACTGAGCTCAAAACTGGGCTCTGATACTTATTAGGTAAATACCTAACCTTATCCATGAGGTGATGATGATGACAACAATACCTACCTTATAGAGCTGTTGTTAAAAGTAAACTGGTTAACAGAAAGCACTTAAAACGGCATTTGGCATTTAATAAGTGTCAGATAGCATTTACTACTAGCACTCAAAAAAATAGTGTTATCAGAAGTCCATCAGATTTTCCAAGCCACATTTTTTCAAGTGGTGTAGCTTAAATTATGGAACAAATGTTACAGTATTTTTTCGGGTGAGGCTCCCTCCACCACTTGCCACCAGCTAACAACAAAAACACCAACCAATAAAAACACGTGGAATCATATTGCCTTATTAGTCATCCCTATGTGATTATGCATATGTGGACTATTATATAATACCTTTGTTTTGCATGTGAAGATTTTTCTACCATTGATTCTTAATATCCTATCTCGACTGCAACAAATATCTTTCAGGTGGAGACTTAAGATATGCATTATCTTGTAGATATTTTCCATTCTTTCATTTTCATTTATTTAAAAAATTTTATTTATTTGAGAGAGAGCCAGAGAGATCACAGAGGGAGAGGCAGAGGGAGAAGTAGACTTGCTGCAGAGCAGAGAGCCTGACGTGGGGCTCTATCCCAGAACCCTGACATAGTGATCTGAGCTGAAGGCAGATGCCCAACTGACAGAGCCATCCAGGCACCACCATTCTTTCATTTTCAAAGTGAAATGGGAACTTTAAGAATGGGGGATGGTGACATACTAAGGAGAAATCTATTTCATTAGGTGTGGGAAATGATTTCATCTCAATGTAAGCAAAGTACCTTGCCTGAGGATTACATTTAAAACAACTAAAACATTTAAAGGATCCCAAGTAGTACCATCTCCAACTGAACTGAGGGCAACTGTGAGCTCCAGGCAGGGGCAGAAACCGGGTGAAAAGAAGTAGCTTGGATGGTGCAAAGTAGCTCAGGGATGATTTCAACCAACTGATAGCCAGGGGCTGGCGTGAGAGATCACACAGACCCATCACCAACGTTAACAAAGCAACGTTGAAGGCACAGATGCTTATCATCTTTACCTTCCCTGTTATAGGAGCAACAACACTATTTCCAGAAGCAAGGGACTTGTGAGCAATGCCTCACTGATCCCTGTCTTTACCAGTCTGCATTTCCAGGCTATTGCCGCATTCTTACATTGTCTTTTCCTATTTGCTTTTTTCTCTACATGTGAATGAACAGTGTTCTTTTAGACTCAGCTCATCTCAGCTGCATTTTGCTGCTGTAAGCCTTTCCTTCCGAGTAACTCACTAACACAAAAATATTTCTTCTGCTCATCGCTTTGACGACAATGTTTCCCCTCCCCTATTATGTACGATGTCCAAATTTTTCACCTGTTTCAAAAATTATTTTCCAGGACCCCCTGGATTATAATTGCTTGATATATGTCATCCTTTGTTCCTCAAATCTCCACCTCTCCTACGGCAGGCATATATGTGTTTTATCCAATTAGCCTGTTTCATGATGTCTTCTTTCTTAGCTATGACTTTTGCAATAATCATATTCTCCGCAATATGGTTCCCAAGTGACTCCTCTTGCAGTACTCAGGATTCTGCTCAGATCCTGTCTTCTTCATAAGAGAATCTCAGACTCATCCACAGACCCTTAACAGTTTCCCTGGATTCTACTCAGTACCTAAAACAAGCACAGCTGGTAATAACTCTTTGCCTTAATATTTGATTACCTTCTTCTAAGGTAATTGGAGGGGAGGTGGTGTTGCAAGGCTCCACAATGATCCCTGTCTTTACCAGTCTGCATTTCCAGGCTAGTAAAGGTGTGAAATTTTGACGTGTGGCTCAGCATCACAGGGTTGGAAAGAACCTTAGAGGTCACTTAGGCTAGTCTGGAATTCCCTCTACAATAACTCCAGGGAGGGAACTCATTTACTTTGAGGAGTTCTTTTTTGTTTTTGTTTTTGTTTTTTAAGTTGGGGGGGGTGGGGGTGCCTGGGTGGCTCAGTTGGTTGACATTGGACTTCACCTCAAGTCATGATCTCAGGGTCCTGAGATCAAGCCCCATGTAGGGCTCCCTGCTCAGTGGAGAGTCTGTTTCTCTCTCCCCTCCACCACTCCCCCAGCCCCCACAGCTCATGCTCTCTCTCAGGCCTGCTCTTTCTCTCTCAAATAAATTAATTAATTGTTTATTTAAAAATAAAGAGAGAGAGAGAGAGAGAGCACACGAACAAGGGTAGGGGCAGAGGGAGAAGCAGACTCTTCGCCAAGTAGGCAGCCTAGGGCTTCATCCCAGGACTCTGAGATCATGACCTGAGCCAAAGGCAGATGTCTGCTCAACCAGCTGAGACCCCAAGATGCCCCTAAGGAGTTTTTTTAGGATTTTATTTATTTATTCATGAGACACACACACACACACACACAGAGAGAGAGAGAGAGAGAGAATGAGAGAGAGGCAGAGACATGGGTGGAGGGAGAAGCAGGCTCCATGCAGGGAGCCCGATGTGGTACTTGATCCTGGATCCCCGGCATCACACTCTGGACTGAAGGCGGTGCTAAATCGCTGAGCCACCCGGGCTGCCCAAGGAGTTCTAATTGTTAAAAAGTTCATCCTAAGGATAAACTGACACATGCCTCCTTGAAACTTCTGCCTTTTTCAGCCTGGTCCTAGTTCTACCCAGTCGATGAACAAAACAAATCTAACCGTTCTTCTATAAAACTGCCCTTTAAATATTTGAGAACTGTCACATTTCCCCAGATCTTTTATTTTACTGTTTGTATACATGTATATGCTTGTATAGTCACGTTTATCTCTGTTTATATTATCTATGTGGGCTAAAAATATTTATGTAGATAAATTGGAAGAAAAAATGTCATTTGATATGTAGCAGTTTTTCCTTTCCCATTGCCCCCTAGCTTTATTGAGATATAATTGACATACAACAAACATATGATTTAAGTCATACAACATGTTGATTTGATACACATATTTTGCAAAATTATTATTATTATAGCTTTAGTTAACACTTGCATCACATCATGTAATAACCATTTCATTTTTGTGGTGAGAACATTTGATATCTACTCTTTTAGCAACTTTCAAGTATATAGTACAGTATTATTAGGTATAATCACCGTGATGTACATTAGATCCCCGGAGCTTATCTCCAAATTAGATGTTTGTATCCTTCAGTCAACATCTCTCCATTTCCCTTCACCTCCACCCTTGCAAAGCACCATTCTAGTTTCTGTATCTATCAGTTTGACTTTTTAATTTTTATTCGATTATTTTTTAAAGATTTTATTTTTAAGTAATCTCTATGCCCAACATGGGGCTCGAACTCACAACCCCCAAATCAAGAGTCACATGCTCTGTAAACTAAGCCAGTCAGTGTCCTGAGTTTGACTTTTTTAGATTCCACATTTTTTTTTAATTTTTTTTTAATTTTTATTTATTTATGATAGGCACACAGTGAGAGAGAGAGAGGCAGAGACACAGGCAGAGGGAGAAGCAGGCTCCATGCACCGGGAGCCTGACGTGGGACTCGATCCCGGGTCTCCAGGATCGCGCCCTGGGCCAAAGGCAGGCGCTAAACCGCTGCGCCACCCAGGGATCCCTAGATTCCACATTTAAATGACATACAGTATTTGTCTTCTCTCTGACTTATTTTACTTAGCATAATGCACTCAAGGTTAATTTATTTTGTTCCAAATGATAGGATCGTATTCTTCTCATGGTCAAATAATATTCCCGTGTGTGTGTGTGTGTGTGTGTGTGTGTGTGTGTATCACATCTTTTTTAATCCATTCTCTAAGCTGTTTGTGCATGCAGTACTTTAGATTTGTTTATGTGTGGTCTGTCTCTGCATTATTCTTATATTAAATCTTTAAAGGCCTGTACAGTGCCAAATACAGTTCCATTTATAGATTGGCACTTTAAAAGTTTTTTTGGATGACAATGAAGAGGAGGAGAATTCTTATCTGGCTAGGATAGAGTAAGTCATTCGCTTTGAAGATAAGGAGTTGGATTAAATGACCTCTTGGTGTTTTGTGGGGTTTTTTAGCCCCAAGGGTCTATGATTCAGTATTTCCTTGATTAAAAAACTTTGTAAATTATTAAGAGACCATTTCAAACAATTAGCAAAGTGCTATATAAAATGTTACAAGTGGCAATAATAACATCTATTCATTGTAAATTAATAAATTAGTACTCACGCCCTTTCTGTGGTAACAATGAATAGCTGACTAAATCATCCATTTGACATGTAGCCCATAGGTAGCTATAGTGTAGTAGAATTGGACCTGGTTTACAATGTTACAATGTATGTGTCACTATACACATTGTTTCAATTGGGTCTTCAATGAGGTGCCTGAGTGGCTCAATCTATTAACTGTCTACCTTCAGCTCAGGTCATAATCCCAGTGTCTACCTGTGTCCTGTGTCAGGAGCCCTGCTTAGCGGGGAGTCAGCTTCTCCCTCTACCCTTCCCCCTGCTCATGATCTCTTTCTCCCTCTCTCTCTCACTTTCTCCCTCTATCTCTCAAATAAATAAAGTATTTTTTAAAAATTGCATCAAGATCATTACCCAAGTTGAAGGCAAATGCTCAACTGCTCAACACACACACACTGTTTCTTTTTTTTTTTTAATATTTTATTTATTCATAGACACAGAGAGAGGCAGAGACACAGGCAGAGGGAGAAGCAGGCTCCATGCAGGGAGCCCGATGTGGGACTCGATCCCGGGTCTCCAGGATCACACCCCAGGCTGCAGGCGGCGCCAAACCGCTGCGCCACCGGGGCTGCCCACATTGTTTCTTTTTTTAAAAGATTTTATTTATTTATTTGAGAGATAGTGACAGAGATCAGGAGAGAGAGCATGAGTGAGGAGAGGGAAGAGCAGGCTCCCCGCTGAGAAGGGAACTCGACACAGGACTCCATCCCAGGACCCTGGAATCATGACCTGACCCAACGGCAGACACTTAACAGAGTGAGCCATCCAGACACCCTTACATGCATGTGGTTTCAATTGCATAACCATCCCCAAACCTAGGGCTCACAACAATGATTTATTACTTCTTGCAGTTCTATGGATTGCTGGACAATTCTGCTGCTGAAGGCACCTAGGCTCACTCATGTGACAGCATGGGGAGGGAGGGTCCGCCGAGCTAGCAAGTTCACAATGGCCTCATTCACATATCTGGCAGTTGGTGCTACTGTAAGTAAAAGTGTCTCCATTCTCCTCCATCTGGTCTCTTATGACCTGAGCTGTGTCCTCCCCCAAATTCATATGTTGAGGCTTACAACTCTATTTGAAGATAGGCTTTTCAGGATGCCTGGGTGGCTCAGCGGTTTAGTGCTGCCTTCGGTTCAGGGCGTGATCCGGAGTCCTGGGATCAAGTCCCGCATTGGGCTTCCTGCATGGAGCCTGCCTCTCCCTCTGCCTGTGTCTCTGCCTCTCTCTGTGTGTCTCCTATGAATAAATAAATAAAATCTTAAAAAAAAAAAAAAGAAGATAGGATCTTCAAATAGGTGATTACGTTAAAATGAGGTCATTAGGGTAGACCCTATTCCAACATGAGCAATGTCCTTATAAGAAGAGGAAGTTGGGACACAACCTGCACCGGGAAAGATGTGAAGACAAACCAAGGAGAGGTGTTGGAAGAAACCAACCTTACCAAAACCTTAATCTCCTATTCCCAGCCTCTTGAACTTTGACAAAGTTGATGTTTGTTGTTTAACTCACCCAGTCTGAGGTACTTTGTTATGGCAACACTAGCAAACTGATACAAACAGTCTAGTCTAGTGGAGAAAAAGAGGTGTATTCGTTTGCTAGGGCTGCCATAACAACAGAGCACAGCCAGGGTGACTTACACAACAGAAATTCATTTTCTCTTAGTTCTGCAGGCTAGAACTAAGGCCAATCCAAGGCCACAGTGTCAGCAGCGTTGATTCTGCAAGCCATGATAAAGAATCTCTTCTTTGCCTCTCTCCTAGCTTCTGGTGGTCTGCTGGTAACCTGTGTTTCTTGGTATGTAGTAGCATCATCCCATCTCTGCCTGCATCTTCACATGCTTGCTGTTCTTTCTGTATTTGTCTGCATCTAAATATACCCCCTTTGTAAGGACATCGATCATATTGAATTAGTGCCTATCCTAATGGCCTAATTTTAATCTGGTTACCTCCCTAAAGTCTCTATTTTCCCAATAAATTCATATAGTGAGGTATTAGGAGTTAAGACTTCAACATACGAACTTTGGAAAAATATTAAACCCATAATAACACTGAACTTCCTCATAGCATGGTGGTCTTGGGATTCTAAGACAGCAAGAGTAGAATCTGCAACATCTCTTGAGGCTTATGCTCTAAGACTCTCACAACATCATTTCCACCACATTCCATTAATCAAAGCAAGTCACTAAGCCAGCCCAGACTTAAAGAATGGGGAAAGAGACCTTATGCCTTAATAGAAAGATTAGCAAAATATAGCCATGGTTTCAATCTTCCATATGGTCTTATCCCTTTTTACAGTTAACTATATGGCCTTGGGCTAGTCACAAAAGCATAGATTCTTAGATTCAGAAGGGACCGAAACGAAGCTTATTCCCCCTACTGCATATACTTCCTCTGCCCCTTTCTTTTCTCAGGCTCTCCTTCTCTGTCCACTCCGTGAGCTATTCCTGCATGAACTCATCAAGCTTCTGTGTCTGTGCCTATGCTGTTACCTGTTTTAAAAGCCAATTACCCCTTCCTTTATTTCTATCTCTTTATAAGAATAAGCATGAGTCCTGCTTGATGAATTTCACGAACAAAACACACCCATGTCATCAGTATCCAAGTTTATTTTTTATTTTTAAGATTTATTTATTTATTCATTCAGAGAGAGAGAGAGGCAGAGAGAGAAGCAGGCTCCATCCAGGGAGCCCGACGTGGGACTCGATCCCGGGTCTCCAGGATCACGCCCTGGGCTGCAGGTGGCGCCAAACCGCTGCACCGCGGGGGCTGCCCAGCATCCAAGTTTAAAAGCATGATGTTAACAGCATCCCAGAAGCATTCATACCCTCTATCCAGTCTCTACTCATACTCTCCCCACTCCATAAAGGTAACAACTCTGCTGACTTTTAATTGCATGTGTTAATTTTTTCATGTTCTTGCACTTTATGTAATGGAATCATACAATATGTAATCTTTTGTGTTTGACATCTTTTACCCAAAAAATGGATGTGATTCATTTCTATTTTTGTTTACACCTATACAGGTTTTTTTGAAGATTTTATTTGTTTATTCATGAGAGACACACACACACACAGAGAGAGAGAGGCAGAGACACAGGCAGAGGGAGAAACAGGCTCCACGCAGAGTTTGATGTGAGACTTGATTCCGGGTCTCCAGGATCACACGCTGGGCTGAAGGCGGCGCTAAACTGCTGAGCCACTGGGGCAGCCCACTTTTTTTTTTTCTAAGTAAACTCTAGGCCCAACATGGCACTTGAACCCATGACTGCAAGATCAAGAGTCATACAGTCTTTTGACTGAGCCAGCGAGGCATCCCATATATTTGTAAATCATTTTTTATTGCTGTATAGTATTCTACTGTGTGAGGATATGCTATACTTTATCCAATCTGCTGATAAATGTTAGGGTAGTTTTCATTTGGGGCTATTACAGATACTGCTGTTATTAATATCCTAGTACATGTCTTCTGGTGACCACAGATAAGCATTTTGTTAGATATTTACCCAGAACTTAGAACTAAGTTAGAGCTAGATACCAATATTCCAAAGTGCTTTTACCAATTTATTGTTCCGCAAGTAGTATGAAAAAGTTTTAGTTGCTCCAGATCATTACTAACCTCCATCCTTAAATTTTTAACCCATTTCACACTTCTTTTGCTGCCTAACTCCTATTTGTTTGTTTTTAAGAAGGAGGAGGATTTAACTCCTACCTACCTACCCACTTAATCAATTAAGATCAATTAAGACACCCAGATGCCCCTTGTACCCTAGTTTTTAGAAGCTATCTGTTTAGAGTTGTTGGGGTTGGTATGAAGAATGACAAATTGGCCCAAGTATAAACTGGAACACATCTTTGGTGAACAATTTAGCAGAATCTATTACTATATCTACTCAGTATATGTACACGGTATATCAATTCATACATTCTTTTACCTAGTAATTCCTACAAATTACTTTTATATGTACACAAAAATACATGTTTAAGTACAGTCACAGTATTGTTTTTAATAGCAAAAAATTAAAAGCAGACTAACTTTTCACCAATATAGAAATGTTTAATGTAATGCTAACCCCTAAAATAAAAAAAAAATAAAAATAAAAATAAATAAAAAATAAAAAATAAAAAAAAGGGATCCCTGGGTGGCGCAGCGGTTTAGCGCCTGCCTTTGGCCCAGTGCGTGATCCTGGAGACCCAGGATCGAATCCCACGTCGGGCTCCCGGTGCATGGAGCCTGCTTCTCCCTCTGCCTATGTCTCTGCCTCTCTCTCTCTCTCTCTCTCTCTCTCTCTCTCTCTCTCTCTCTGTGACTATATAATTAATAAATAAATAAATAAATAAATAAATAAATAAATAAATAAAGTAATGCTAACCCCTGGTTTAAAAAAAAAAGTGGTTGAAATAGGTATATATGTAAGGATTTAGGAAGATCCAAAGTATATTGAAAAAAAAAAAAACCCAACAAGTCACAGAACAATATCAAAGCCTTTCTGGGCACAGTATTAGGGAACAGATCCCAGAATGAGAAGTAGTGTTGATAACCAGGCATGCTACCATCTTGTTGGGACACACTTCAACTTTGCTACTATGTTTATGCCTCCTTCTGAAAACTTCTCTCTCAGTTTCTTTATCTATAATATGAAGTCAATAACATATATCTTCAAGAGTTATATGAGGAGAGACCCCTGGGTGACTTAGTGGTTGAGCGTCTGCTTTGGCTCAGGGTGTGATCCTGGAGTCCAGGGATTGAGTCGCACATCAGGCTCCCTGCATGGAGCCTGCTTCTCCATCCGCCTATGTCTCTGCCTCTCTGTCTCTATCTCTCATGAATAAATAAATAAAATCTTTTTTTTAAAAAGAGTTATATGAGGAGTTAATATATATGAAGGTCCTAGAACAGCCACAAGATATTGGTCTAGGGATGGGCAGCTGACCCAAGCTTGGCAAAAAAAAATCCTTCCCCAAAAATGTTGGCATTGAAATTAAGAGAGGCCAGGCCCTGTTTGAGAACCTGAACCAGAAGATGTAAAGAACAAGATATTTTGGCAACTGTGTGTCCTCTATTTGGAGTAGAGAAGAGGGAGCTGGTATGCAGGGAGAAAACCAAGCATTTATATTTATAATCTGTTTTTTGCTTCAGCTAGCTTAAGCTGATTTTCTGTCATAATCCTAATCAATACAACCAATACAATAAATCCAAATGCTCTGCTACAACCATGATTTTTTTAATGCAAACTACCTATACATAATTGGTACATTGGAGAATATTAGTAAAGCAAATAAGTTGTACAACTTTATTCGGACCTTTTCCCAGCATGTTAATGTTTTGAAGTGATCAGTAATAATCTTCCTCACAATTAAAGAGAAAGCTTTAGCAATAAATGAAGACTTAATAAAAGAAAAAAAGCTGAAAATCTCATAGTCCTTTATTGTAAATACAAGTGCCTTCCTTTATAAGTGCTTTCCTTTAGTGGTCTAGAGACTCCAGGAACCACTGTGTTTTCCATTAACTGTCTAGAAAAGCTCCAAGCACTGATGAAGGAACTGCAAAGGCAGTTTCACATGTTTTCCTTACAAGGGCTTGACAGGCCTACTCTAGCTTCTAAACTCTATGAGAGCACAAAGAGAGTCAATCTCATTCACTAGCCTCATTTGCCAGCAACTAGTACAGTGCCTGGTATGCACAAAGTGCTTATTAAGTATTTATTAAATAAAATAGAACATTAGAAATCTATTTTCTATGTTTTCCACAAATAACTGTTCAAATATATATATATATATGTATATATATATATATATATGTATATTTAAAAGATTTTATTTTTAAGCGATCTCTACACCCAATATGGGGCTCAAACTTACAACCCCAAGATCAAAAGTCTCATGCTCTGCTGACTGAGCCAGCTGGGTGCCCCCTCAAATATATTCCTTTTGAAAATTGAAGTAGAAATCTATCAGAGCAATAAATTCCTCACTTTAGGAGATTTGGAAAATGTAGAAAATTATAAAGAAGAGTGACAATGTTGTCTATAATCTCACCATTCAGAAATAAATATTTTTGGTAGTTTTCCACCCAGTTTTTTCCTTTGTGCATATATACTCATGCATTTAAGTTTTTCTTATTTTTTATTTTTTATGTTTAAAACAAATAATATGCAACTTACTCCATCCTAAGAATTAAAGTAATACAGGTGACTCAGAACAGGTTGTCAGAACTCAGGAAGGGTGGAAAGAGAATCCATGTTGGAAGAGCATCCAGCCAGTGGGGAGGAGGTGTGTCAGAGCTTAAGTGGGGTAAGGATGGCATCTCTGTGGAGCAACAGTCTTGTATGAACTGTCAGAACCCAAATCACATAAGAGCAACCATGTGGAAGGGTGGCCCTGTTTTTGTTTTGTTTTGTTTTTAAGATTTTATTTTAGGGGATCCCTGGGTGGCGCAGCGGTTTGGCGCCTGCCTTTGGCCCAGGGCGCGATCCTGGAGACCCGGGATCGAATCCCACGTCGGGCTCCCGGTGCATGGAGCCTGCTTCTCCCTCTGCCTGTGTCTCTGCCTCTCTCTCTCTCATTCTATGTGACTATCATAAATAAATAAAAATTCAAAAAAAATTAAAAAAAAAAAAGATTTTATTTTATTTACTCATGAGAGATACAGAGCAAGCAAGCGAGAGGCAGAGGGAGAAGCAGGCTCCATGCAGGGAGCCTGACGTGGGACTCGATCCTGGGTCTCCAGGATCAGGCCCTGGGCTGCAGGCGGCGCCAAACCGCTGTGCCACCAGGGCTGCCCCCAGGGTGGCCCTGTTTGAGGTAACAGAGCCAAAGTGTCATGAGGAGAGTATCCATATAAGGGAGGAAGCAGCAGTACTCATGGGAGATTTATGACATGGAAGGCACATTTATTTATAAATAAAATAAGTTTATTCAGAAAAATCAGCCAGGTTTCTTACTATCAGAGAAAGGACTTAACCTGATATAGAAAACAAAAAAACTAAAAGGAATCCTATAGTGTTACATTACAATGGAAGTACAATACATTACAATGTTAGTATATTCAGAACAGACTACTTCGTTAATGAGGCCCTTGCAAAATTGAAATGTGGGATCCCCTGTTCAAAATTAAGAATTTCAGGGGCACCTGGGTGGCTCAGTCAGTTAAGCATATGCCTTCAGCTCAGGTCATGATCTTGGGGTCCTGGGATCGAGCCCCACATTGGGCTCCCTGCAAGGAGCCTGCTTCTCCCTCTGCCTGTGTGTCTCTGCCTCTCTCTCTCTCTGTGTGTATGTCTCTCATGAATAAATAAAAAGATCTTAAAAAATAAAAATAAAAAAATAATAAAAACAAACAAGTTCAGCGTCCTCCTTATCACAGGACTATGTAGTCTATGTGACTACAGGTCTCATGCTCCTGATGACAGTCCCAGGTGTTTTCATGGTTTTTCTATCTATATAGATGGAAATGTACATCTATATTTATTTACAATTATGAAATGTGATATATAATTTAAAATATATAATATTCCTCACTTTTATCCATGAAAAGATGTGAGATTAGCAACACCCCAAAAGCAGTAGCACCTCTAGTGCCCAGATTTTGGCTTCTGAATATCATCTTCTACTGAAAGGAACCAGAGGTCTTGGAGAAGTGGTCTGAAATGGGTTTGGTGCAGGAAAATAGCTGACTCTGGGACTGTGCCAGAAGTTAGAAAAATGCTCAAAGAAGGGTGGGGAACATCAAAACAATATAAAGCCTAGCTCAAATGTACTCTCATTCCCAAATCTGGAAAATTTCAGTATCAAAATAAGCAATTTTGGAAAAAAGTAAATATATTTAGGATAATAGAATTCAGGTTTCTCATTGTTGGATAAGGATGTTACAGACATGGAAAGGGAGAAAACTTTATAAAACAGGAGACCATAAATCCATGCTGATATAAATCAATATATAACTAATTCAAAAATTTAAGTTACACATTATGCGTATGTTTCAAAATACCTCCCCACAAAACATGGATTAATACGTACTTATTAATAAAGAGACACTACAATGGAGAAGACTTACAGATTCCATTTTAATCAAGTAATTGAAATAAACATCATTGTGAGACTTATGAAAATCGTGCTCCAAAACAGGTTGCAAGGAGAGAACATGGATCCTCCTACCAAAAATAAGTAATCTGAATCTAATCAGGAAACCTAAAACTGAAAGCCATTGAAATCCCAAATGAGAGACATTCTACAAAATATTCTGTAATCTGCAAAAGTGTGTCATGAAAGTCAAAGACTGGGGAACCGTTTCAGAATGAAAAGTCTAAATGCTAACAAGACATTGCAACATAAAGCCATGTGGTCTGGATAGATCTGTTTATCAAAAGGGACGTTTGACAAAATTTGAATGAGATCTGAAGTAGAAAGTACCAGCATATGAGTATTAACTAATTAATTTATTGTGATTATGTAGGAGAATGTTTGTAGAAAATGCACACTAATGTAGTAAGGAATAAAGGCACATCAAATTGGCAACTCCTTCTCAAATAGTTCAGATGCCTTCCCCCACCAAATCAAGATATATAAGTCTATAATAGACCTCTCACTGACTAATCTAATAACCTTTCCAAAAAAGAAACAAAGTTACATTAGAATGACTTTTTTTTTTAATTTTTTTTTAATTTATTCATGATAGTCACACAGAGAGAGAGAGAGAGGCAGAGACACAGGCAGAGGGAGAAGCAGGCTCCATGCACCGGGAGCCCGACGTGGGATTCGATCCCGGGTCTCCAGGATCGCGCCCTGGGCCAAAGGCAGACGCTAAACTGCTGCGCCACCCAGGGATCCCAGAATGACTTATTTTTAATGAACACTGGCCATCTGTCTGTTGCAGGATTGTCCAGCTCAAAGGCCAAGAAAGAATTCTTGAGATGTTGTATGTTTATTTAAGCAGCACAGGTACAGGACCTGTGGGCATCAAGGGCTGCACTCTTGCTGTATGAAGCTGGTGATTATATACTTAGTGCTCAAGAGGGAAGGGACATGCAAGGATTATTAAATCGTAAATGTTTTCTTCAAATTTCTACTCGTAAAACTACTTTTGCAAGATTTCTCTGATGTTTATCATTCAGTTCGATGTTAACTATCAGTGAAGTATACAGGCAATTGTGAGATCCTTTAAGAATGTAGCAACCAGGGGTGCCTGGCTACCTCAGTTGGAAGAGCATGCAACCCTTGATCTTGGGGTTGTGAGTTCAAGTCTCACGCTAGGTATAGAGACTACCAAAAAAAAATAATAATTTCAAAAAAGAATGTAGCCCCTATAACCCAGCAATTGCACTACTGGCTATTGTCCCCACAGATACAGACGTAGTGAAATGACAGGACACCTTCCCCGCAATTTCATTGCAGCAATGTCCAGGGTAGCCAAACTGGAAGGAGCTACTATGTCCTTCTATAGATGAATGGATAAAGAAGATGTGGTATATATACATAATGGAATATTACTCAGCCATCAGAAAAGATGAATACCTACCATTTGCTTCAATATGGATGGAACTGGGAATGCCTGGGTGGCTCAGCTAGTGAGCATCTGCCTTCCGCCCGGGGCGTGATCCTGGAGTCCCAGGATCGGGTCCCCGCATGGGGCTACCTGCACGGAGTCTGCTTATCCCTCTGCTTGTGTCTCTGCCTCTCTCTCTCTCTCTGTGTCTCTCATGAATAAATAAATAAATAAATATTTTTAAAAATATGGATGGAACTGGAGATTATTATGGTCAGTGAAATAAGTTAGAGAAAGATAATTATCATATGGTATCACTCATGTGGAATATAAGAAATAGTGAAAGGGGTCATAAGGGAAGGGGGGAACCTGAGTGGGTAAAAATTAGAGGGGAAGACAAACCATGAGAGACTCCTAACTCTGTGAAGCCAAGAAAGGGTTGTAGAAGGGGAAGTGGTTGGGGGCATAGGGTGAATGGGTGGCAGGCATTAAGGAAGGCACTTGATGAGATATGCACTGGGTGTTATACTCTATGTTGGCAAATTGAATTTAAATAAAAATAAATTTTCAAAAATGTAGCAACCAGCATATATTTGATCTTTGTTGAAACTATGCAGGCTACAGGTCAACCCTCTGGGCTAAAGGTAAACATTTTTCCGCTTCTAACCCTCCCCATGTCGTTAGGGCTAGTGTGTATGTGTGTGTGTGTGTGTGTGTGTTTTCTGACAAATTTTCTATTAATTACCTTTTAGTTGGGGATTGGGATTACAGTCTCAAAGAGACATATTTCTGAAAATTTCTCGTTGCCAGTCTCATCACCATGTCTCTGATATTTTAGGGATTGCTGCCCTAGCTAGGATGATCAACCTTCCCAGTTTGCTGGGTACTGTCCCAGTTCTAACACTGAAAATCCCACTTAAACTGGAAAGCTCTCATGGGGACATGAAAACTCCTGGTTGTTCCCCAGTCCTGCAGCAGGTTTGGGGAAAGGTGTAAAAGCCATGTGGCAGCCCACAAGAATAGAGGCTGAAAGCATTTAGTGTCCAAAGGCTTGGACTCAACTTACCAACCTTCTCTAATGGTTGGTAGCTGTTTTTCCCCTGAGGCTAATGTTGACAACATTGATTAGCCGTTCACAGTAACAGATGATCCATTGTTGCCTTACCCCTAGCGATGCAATCTAATGGGAAATCTAAATACCTTGTGTAACAATCTCATTTTGGTTTTGCCTGTGCATTAACTATTGTGCTTTGTATCAAGATAGCACTAGTTTAATTTTTAACATTGTGAATATTGTGACCATACCTCCTAAGAATTCAGATAATGAAAAAGAACAATTATGGTGGGACACCGGGTTGGCTCAGTGGTTGAGCATCTGCCTTTGGCTCAGGGCATCAGGTTCCACATCAGGCTCTCCGCAGGGAGCCTGCTTCTCCCTCTGCCTGTGTCTCTGCCTTTCTTTCTCTGTGTATCTCTCATAAATAAATAAAATCTTGGAAAAAAAAAAAAAAAGAACAGTATGGTACCTACACCAGCAAGACCTACACATCACTGAAAAAGAAAGCTCAACAATGGTGTTAATTTAATGAAAGTAGGTAGGAGGACCCATATAATAGCATTAAGGAGGTAAATAACCAAAACAGGGTGTACTGCACAATTTGCAGGAAAGAATTTGAGATTGAACATGGCAAAGAGCAAGTAAAAATGGCACAAATCCAGGATAAAAAAAAGGCAAGTACTTCTAAATCAATAAAAGTTTTTCATCTCCTCAAAAGACATCAGTAAGTCAGTATAAAATAGTTGCTGTTTAATTAGCTTGGGTACACCAAACTAACTTGGATTAACATGCATTATTGTATCTTTCCTTAATTGTTTTATGTAACTGGATAAAGTTATATTTCCTAATTCAGAGGTTGCAACTAAAATATCTTATTGGCAAACCAAAGGGAAATTTTAGATGACAGATATGTTGGACCCTTACAGTGTAGAGCAGAATCATGCTTTCTGCAGTATATCAAGGGATGCCTCAAATCGCAGGAACAACAAAACGTTCTCACTAGCTCTTAGGCATTTTGACTTTAAAAAGGAGTTTCAAAAGATCTTCCTGATTTGGATGAAGACTTTAATGAAGCAGCCTAATACATAAAAGATTGTTTATATCTTGCCTAAATGCAAACTACACTTGAGTCATCTATCTGCATATTCAGTAGACAGTTAAATGTAAATGTTGGCAAATTCCATTCAGTTTATAAACTTCTTACCAAAAAAATGAAAAAAATTCACCTACTAAATATTCTGCGTTGCATACCTTGTACACAACAACGCTTCTTTTTTAAAAAAAGTGATTTGTTTACCTATGTTACAATTTTATTGTAATTTTATTGTAAAAGTGTTTCATGAGTTTTAAGTCTTAAAACATACAGAAGCACTTAATGAGATGTTTGACTTTACAGAAATGTAAAGTGATAGTGTCCTTGAAACATATGCCTTCAAGATGACTATTGGCCCACTATAACATCGTATTTTCTTTTTCTTTTTTTAAAGATTTTATTTGTTTGAGAGAGAGTGAGCAAAAGAGAGCAGAGCACAAACTGGGGGAGGGGCAGAAGGGGAGAGAGATGGAGGAGTAGACTCACCGCTGAACAGGGAACCAGATATGGGACTCAATCCCACACCCCTGGGATAGCAACTTGAGCCAAAGGCAGATACTTAACCCACTGAGCCACCCAGGTGCCCTACATCATTATATTTTCAAAGTGTGGAACAAGAAGAATATCTTCATCTAATCTGCAAATACACTGAGGATGAGAATGGAGAAAGGGATTATAGTAAAAGAGAGATTTATATGCTGTTTCTCCAAAACTGTTTGTTGATTTTTAAAGAGGGCATAAGGAGCCCTAAAAAAAATTGACTACCCTGAGTTGTTCACTGTGTAAGTTGCAACAACAACAAAAATCACACAGTAAAAAAAAAAAAAAAAAAATTAAGACTTATTTTTGGAAATAAGACTGGTTCAGACTGACAAAAGTCACCAAAAAAAGATAATCATGTTAAATAAGACTGTCAATTTCACTACTAAAATTGTAACCTATTTGGAATCCAACTTTGATTTTCAAGTTCAAATTCAGCTATTTCTGGGGACAACTGGGTGGCTCAGCGGTTGAGAATGTGCCTTTGGCTCAGGGTGTGATCCCTGAGTACCCCATCGGACTCCCTGTGTGGAGACTGCTTTTCCCTCTGCCTATGTCTCTGTCTCTCTCTCTTTCCATGTCTCTCATGAATAAATAAATAAATTCTAAAAAAAAAAGGTCAACTATTTCCTTAATTAATACAATTAGCATAATAACCTATGTTAATATATAGAAACCTCATATTGAAATATAAGATAGAAAGAAGACAATGATAAGGAAATAAGTGCCATAATCCTAAAAAGTTGGTGAGTTACTATATGGAAAACTCAAAAGACTTCCCCCAAAATAGCTAGAACTCATACAGAAATTCAGCAAAGTGTCAGGATATTAAATCAAAGCACAGAAATCAGTTGCACTTCTATAAACTCAATGAGACAGAAGAAAGAGAAATTAAGGAGTTGATCCCCTTTACAATTGCACCAAAAACCAAAGATACCTATGAATAAACCTAACCAAAAAGTCAAAGGATTTGTACTCAGAAAACTATAGAACACACATGAAAGAAATTGAGGAAGACACAAAGAAATAGAAAAACATTCCATGCTCATGGATTGGAAGAACAAATATTGTTAAAATTTCTATGCTACCTAGAGCATTCTATACATTCAATGCAAATCCCTATCAAAATACCATCAAGTTTTTTCATAGAGCTGGAACAAATAATCCTAAAATTTGTATGGAACCAGAAAAGACCCCAAATAACCAGAGGAATGTTGAAAAAGAAAACCAAAGCTGGTAGTATTACAATTCCGAATCTCAAGCTCTATTACAAAGAGAGTATGGTACTGGCACAAAAACAGACACATAGATCAATGGAACAGAGAACCTAGAAATCGACCCTTAACTCTATGGTCAACTAATCTTTAACAAAGCAGGGAAAAAAATCCAATGGAAAAAAGATAGTCTCTTCAACAAATGGTGTTGAGAAAATTAAACAGCCATATGCAGAAGAATGAAACTGGAACATTTCTTCACACCATACACAAAAATAGACTCAAAATGGGTGAAGGACCTAAATATGAAACAGGAACCATCAAAGTCCTAGAGGAGAACACAGGCAGCAACTTCTTTGGCCTCAGCCACAGCAACTTCTTGCTAGACATGGCTCCAAAGGCAAGGGAAACAAAGACAAAAATGAACTACTAGGACTTCATCAAGATAAACAGCTTTTGCATAGCAAAAGAAACAGGGGACAAAAGCAAAAAGACAACCGACAGAATGGGAGAAGATATTTGCAAATGTCTTATAGATAAAAGGCTAGTATCCAAAATCTATACAGAACTTATCAGAGGCACCTGGTGGCAAAGTTGGTTTAACCTCTGATTCTTGGTTTTGACTGGGGTCATGGGATGGAACCCCATGTCAGGCTCTGCATTCAGTGTAGAGTCTACTTGAGTTTCTCTCTCCCTCTCCCTCTGCCGCTCCCCACTGTATGCACGTGTGCTCTCTCTCAAATAAATAAATACATCTTTAAAAAAAATTTATCAAACTCAACACCCAAAGAACAAATAATCCAATCCAGAAATGGGCAGAAGAAGGATGCCAGGGTGGCTCAGCAGTTGAGCATCTGCCTTTGGCCCAGGGCATGATCCCCAGGATCCTGGGATCAAGTTCCACATTGGGCTCCCTGCAGGGAGCCTACTTCTGCCTCTGCCTATGTCTCTGCCTCTCTCTCTCTGTGTCTCTCAAGAATAAATAAAATCTTAAAAAAAGAAAGAAAGAAAGAAAGAAAGAAAGAAAGAAAGAAAGAAAGAAACAGAAGAAATGAACAGACATTTCTCCAAAGACATACAAATGGCCAACAGACACATGAAAAAGTGCTCTACATCACTCATCATCAAGGAAATACAAATCAAAACCACAATGAAATACCACCTTACACCAGTCAGAATGGCTAAAATTAACAAGTCAGGAAAGAACAGATGTTGGTGATGATGTGGAGAAAGGGGAACCCACTTACACTGTTGGTAGTAATGCAAGCTGGTACAGCCACTCTGGAAAACAGTATGGGGCTCCTCAAAAAGTTGAAAATAGAGGAGCTACCATATGACCCAGCAATTACACTATAAGGGATTTACCCCAAGAATACATATGTAGTGATCCAAAGGGGTACCTGCACCCCAATGTTTATAGCAGCAATGTCTACAACAGCCAGACTATGGGAAGAGCCCAGGTGTCCACTGACAGATGAATGGATAAAGATGTGGTATATATACACAAGGGACTATTACTCAGCCATCAAAAAAAATGAAATCTTGCCATTTGCAATGATGTGGATAGAACTAGAAGGTATTATGCTAAGCAAAATAAGTTAATCAGAGAAAGACAATTATCATATGATTTCACTCATGTGGACTTTAAGAAACAAAACAGAGGATCATAGCAGAAGGAAGGGAAAAATAAAACAAGACAAAATCAGAGAGGGAGGGGCACCTGGGGGACTCAGCGGTTGAGCATCTGCCTTTGGCTCAGGGCGTGATCCTGGAGTTCCGGGATCGGGTCCCGCATCAGGCTTCCTGCATGGAGCCTGCTTCTCCCTCTGCCTATGTCTCTGCCTCTCTCTTTCTGTGTCTCTCATGAATAGATAAAGAAGATGTTTTTAAAAATTTTTTAGGGATCCCTGGGTGGCGCAGCGGTTTAGCACCTGCCTTTGGCCCAGGGCGCGATCCTGGAGACCCAGGATCAAATCCCACATCGGGCTCCTGGTGCATGGAGCCTGCTTCTCCCTCTGCCTGTGTCTCTGCCTCTCTCTCTCTGTGACTATCATAAATAAATAAATTAAAAAAGATAAAAATAAAAATTTTTAAAATTTTCCTACAAAAAAAAGTTGGTGATTTAAGTAGCAAAGAAAAAGGGACTACTGAATGCTAATAATTCATTTTCTTTTGGGGGGAGGGGGTGCAGAAGGAGAGGGAGAGAATCTTACCCAGGCTACACACCCAGCATGGAACTCATCATGGGGCTTGATCTTATGTCTCTGAGATCATGACCTGAGCCAAAAACCAAGAGTTGGATGCTTACCAAGTGAGCCACCCAGGCGGGCCATCATTTTATTTTCTTGATATAATTACACATTTAAAATTAGAATCATTTACAATTTTTCTCTCATGTTAATTAGCTTGATTGTGGTAACTATTTTATAATGTACATGTATGTCAAAACCTCATATTGTAGGGCGCCTGGGTGGTGCACGTGGTTAGGCATCCAGCTCTTAGTTTCGGCTCAGATCATGATCTCAGGGTTGTGAGACCAAGCCCCGTTTTGGGCTCAGAGCTCAGCTTAGAGTCTACTCCTAAGCAGACCTTCTCCTTCTGCCCCTTTCCCCATCCATAAGCACAGGAGCACATGCTGTCTCTAAATAACTAAATAAAAATCTTTTTTTTTTTTTTTTTTTTTAAATTTTTATTTATTTATTTATGATAGTCACAGAGAGAGAGAGAGAGGCAGAGACACAGGCAGAGGGAGAAGCAGGCTCCATGCACCGGGAGCCTGATGTGGGATTCGATCCCAGGTCTCCAGGATCGCGCCCTGGGCCAAAGGCAGGCGCCAAACCGCTGCGCCACCCAGGGATCCCCTAAATAAAAATCTTTTTAAAAAGAAACCATCGTGTTGTACACCTTAAATGTATATTAATTTTTATTTGTTAATTAGATCTCAACAAAGCTGGAAAAATGATGCATAATAGGCATATATTCTTCCACCAAATAAAAAGAAGGTTATGTGGAACTGTGACCCTTTAGGTATTAGTCTCAATGAGACTCTGTTTCTTGCACTGTAAAATGAGATGGGTTAGATAACTAGAATATATACACTATCGGAAAGTTTAACTGCAATCCTGACTATTAATACCAAAATGTACCTTTCCAAGTATGAGAAAGAGAAATACATGATCATCGGCTTTATTTTTTTTTTAAGATTTTATTTATTTATTCATGAGAGACATACAGAGAGAGGCAGAGACATAAGGCAGAGGGAGAAGCAGACTCCTTGCAGGGAGCCTAAAGCAGGAGTCGATCCCAGGAGTCTGGGATCACGACCCAAGCTGAAGGCAGATGCTCAACCACTGAGCCACCCAGGTGTCCTTGACAATCAGCTTTAGGAGAAAGAACAACATAAATTGGGAACTGAGAAACCGATAAAGCTTCATGACCTGTATACCACTGGCAAAGTCTTCATGTACCCCAAAGGTTTATGTATGTCAATTTGAAAACCATTCTTCCGGATAATGTAATAGGAAAATAGAATGACATAAATATTGAGAAACTGATTATTTTACCTGTGATTGTAAATTTAGAAACTCTAAGGTGCTCAATTAAAGACTTTTAGAATTGATGCAGCAAGTTAAAATGGCTACGTATAGGTAAGGCCACACAAACTTAGCAGCTTACCTTTACAGGAGTGATAACAAGTTTGAAACAGAATTGCAGATAAAGAAAGAAATATAGGCATACACATACATCTATATGTATATGAAATAAGTTGATCAGAAATATGGTAAGTGGAAATAAGTAGAAAACTATACTTAAGGATACAAAGGGGTGCCTGGTGGCTCAGTTGGTAAAGTATGTGACTCTTGATTTTGGGATCATGAGTTTAAACCCCACATTGGGCATAGAGCTCACTTAAAAAATTTTTGGTTTTGGTGATCCCTGGTTGGCTCAGCGGTTTAGCACCTGCCTTCTGCCCGGGGCATGGTCCTGGAGTCTCGGGTTTGAGTCTTGCATCGGGGTCCCTGCATGGAGCCTGCTTCTCCCTCTGCCTGTGTCTCTGCCTCTTTCTCTCTCTCTGTCTCTCATGAATAAATAAATAAATAATCTTTAAATTTTTTTTCTTTTAATTTAAGAAAATGAGAAGAATATAAAGATTAATAAGTAGAGAATTCTTCCTGAGGAGAAAGACTTAGTATTACAAAATTATAACTTCTTCCTAAGAAAGTGTTTTATCACAATTTTAACAAAAATCTTCTGATATAAAATAAGTACTTATTTTTCATATTTTATATCAAAATGAATAGCACATATGTGTATAATTTTTAAAAGATTTTACTTATTTATTTGAGAGAGAAAGCAGAGCTGGAGAGAGAACATGAGTGGCAGGGAAAGGGGCAGAGGGAGAGGGAGAACCAGACATACCACTGAGCAGAGAGTCCAAAGCAGGACTTGATTCCAGGACTCTGGGATTATGACCTGAGCCCAAGACAATGCCCAACCAACTGAGCCACCCAGGTGCCCTGCACACATGTGTATAATTTTTAAATAGACCTTATATTTATACACATGCACATATATCTGGGGAAAAAGAGAGTGTGGTATGGCTTATTTTCCAGTCTGGCTCTCTAAAAAGTTGGTCACCCAATACTGGGCATTCATTCACTAAATATTTATTAAGTTCTTACTGCATACCAGAGACTGTGTCAAGGTCTAAGATTTCAGCTGTAAAAAGGTGAACAAAATTCCCTTCTCAAGAAAATGATAGTCTCAAGGGGCGTTCGTTCAGTTGAGATAACAGACATTATAATATACTGTGTGGTAAGTGTTAAGGCAGGGGAAATGATCTAAGAGCACAGAGGCAGGTCAAGGAAGGCCTCTCCTAGGATGGGAAGCTGGAGGATGAATATGAGTCAGCCAGGGGAAGCGGGGGGGTTGGGGAAAGGGCACAGGAAACATCCTTCAGGCTCTAAATAAGGCCAGTGAGATCATGGCACAGGTCAGGAGCTATGAAGCTTTCTACTATGTTTCTTAACCTAGCATCAGCAAATAATTGTGTTCGCCGTGTGCCCTATGAGAAATCCAAAGGGCAGCAAATAACCATAGGAGTGATTACAATATGGTGGGAGTGTAAGATATAAAAAAATTTCAGCATGAGAACACCACAGCACAAGAAATGTCACAACTGTTGAGATACAAATTCAGTTTGCTTTGAGGGGTCACTGGGTGTCTCAGTCAGTGAAGCATCTGACTTCGGTTCATGTCATGATCTTAGGGTCCTAGGATCGAGCCTTCCCCCTCCCCCCGCCCACATTGGGCCCCCTGCTCAGCCAGGAGCCTGTTTCTCCCTCTCTGCCTCTCCCCCTCTGGTGCTCTCTCTTCTCTCTCTCTCAAATAAATAAATAACATCTTTTAAAAAAATGAATTCAGTTGACATTGTAAACGACTGAGTTCAATGCTTTCCACATTCTAATTTATTCTGAACAAAATCTTCCTCCCCACCTAGATTCACCAGCTTCTAACATCTTACCATACCTGCTTCCTCTCTCTCCATATGTATACGCACTTTCCTTTTGCTAAAACAGCTGAAAGTAGGTCACACACATCCTCTTATATTACCCTTAAATATATTCGCCTAGATCTCCTAAAGAGAAACATTCTCCAACACAAGCACAGTCCCCTAACTACACCTAAGAAAGTCAACATAAACTCTGTCACATCAACCAACATTCAGTCAACACTCAAATTTTCCCAACTGTCCCCAAAATGTCCCCTTCATAACTGTTCCACCCACCTATCACATTTAAAAGTTCTTCTGAGATGAGTGCCTAGGTGGCTCAGTTGGCTGAGCATCTGCCTTTAGCTCAGGTCATGATCCTGGAGTCCTGGGATAGAGTCCCTTCTTGGGCTCCCTGCTCAGTAGGGAGTCTGCTTCTTTCTCTCCCTCAGCCCCTCCCCCTGCTTCTGCTCTCTCTGTCACATAAATAAATAAATACATTAATTAATTAATATTCTTATGGGGACAACTGGGTGGCTTAGTCCCTTAAGATTCTGACTCTTTATCTCAGCTCAGGCACATCTTGATTTCAGGGTCATGAGTTCAAGCTCCACACAGGGCTCTACACTGGTCTTGGGGCCTACTTAAAAAAAAAAAAAAAAAAAAGAGTTCTTTTGTACTTTGTACTTGTGATGTCCTAGAAAGAGAATCTAACCTCTGTAGTTCTGTTTTCTCTCCTAAATGATTAGATATACATTAATATTTCTTCTACTTGGACTTATTGGCTCTCTGATTTATGATAGGATCAGTGAAGAAAACAATTTAGAAAGCATTTCAGGATAGGTTACCAGATCCCAAGTAGCCTCTAGGTGTCCTCATTGGATAGAGGTAACCTGTAGCTAGTTGCTAACACAGGACTTCTCCAGAGCAGTCACTGAAGAAATACCTTTTTCTGTAGTCAGTGGAGATCAAAGAGTCTCACAAATGTCTCAGAATTCTAAACAGCACATAGGGATCCCTGGGTGGTGCAGTGGTTTAGCGCCTGCCTTTGGCCCAGGGCGTGATCCTGGAGACCCAGGATCGAGTCCCATGTCCGGCTCCTGGGGCATGGAGCCTGCTTCTCCCTCTGCCTGTGTCTCTGTCTCTGTCTCTCTCTCTCTCTCTGTGACTATCATAAATAAATAAATAATTTTAAAAAAATGAAAATAAACAGCACATAAACTCACTTCATTTGGTTCTCCAAACATTTGGCATACAGGACCTGGGGAGCAAAGTGAGAGGGTGAGGAAAATAAAGTGACAGCAAAAATAAACTACGTTAAGTAATGACAGACTTGTTTTCCCTACTTCCATGCCTTTTTATTGCTCAGAATTGTGCCTCTGTTACACTCCTCAGTTAAATGGATAGAGAAATAGAATAGAATGAGCCTAAATAGGAAGCCACAGGGGAGGGGCACATGACTGGCTCAGTTGGAAGAGCTTGTGTCTCTTCATCTCTGGATCACAAGTTTGAGTCCCACATTGGGTGTAGAGACTATTTAAAAATAAAGTCTTCAAGGGGTGCCTGCGTGGCTAAGTTGGTTAAGCATCTGGATTTGGCCCAGGTCACGATCTCAGGGTCCTGGGATGGAGCCCCTGTTGATCATTGGCCGGGCTCCCTGCTCAGAGGGAGGAGTCTGCTTCTCCCTCTCCCTCTTCCCCTACACCCCCCCCACACACCCCTTATATGCATGCTTCCACGGGCATGCACAATCTCCCACTCTCTCAAATGGATAAAGTAAAATCGTAAAACAAGTAAACAAACAAGCAAACCATGGGGGAGATGTCCGTCAGGAGTGGTTCAGGAAGAGAGAGAAGGGACCAAGAAACGGTAGGAGTTTCTGAAAAGATAAGAAAAGAGTAACTGGAAGGATAATGGCTATAATGGGTGAGACTTTGGGGAGAAATTTGTAGGGTATTGTAAGGTGTTTTGCGGCGTGCTGCATAGTGTGATTCTTCTTTAACATCTTGCCTCAGATTGGTTCCAGTTATAATGATAATAGTTACTTACTGAATGCTAATTACTGTGTGTCAGGCATGTGCTAAGCATTTTGGACACATTATATCATAAAACCCTAATAACAAACTTGTGAACTATTATTATGCCAAGTTACAGATAAGAACACGTATGATTAGAGAAGTTAAGCAAAGACATTTGGATGTTCATGTAGTTAGTAAATGGCAGAGCCAGAATTCCAGGCTTTTCTAACTTGGAAACCTGTGTTCTTCTGCATCCTGCTACAACATCAGTCATTTGTCACTGCCACGTGCATCTGCATGTGCAAAAGCATAAAGTGGCCATGCAGCCAGTTTGCAGGATCTGGGTTCCCCTTGCCAAGAGGGGGTCTCAAGAGTTGTTCCTGTGACTTCTGTGTCATCAAGTCCTTAACACTGCAAGATTTTAGACAGTCCTTGCATATTCTTGGAAGATAGTCACTCCTGTTACCACATCCTCATTCATATAAGTCAGAATACTCACCCCAACAATATCCCACCCTCTCTCTCCCTCCTTTTTCCTCTCAAAACCAAGGCACTGTAGGTTGGCCATTGCTATTCTTAGGAAAAAAAGCATCAGTGAGAAAATGGCCTACATTTCCATGTATAATTCAGAGAAATGTATTCACCACATTTCTGGGAATAAACTCCTTGCCCAGCCAGTATTATAGGCAAATCATGCCCCTCTCCCCAAAGATGGCCTTGCCATAGTCTCTGGAACCTGTGAATATGTTACCTTACATGGCAAAAAGGATTTTGCAGGTGTGATTAATTTAAGGGTGCTGAGATGGGGAAATTTTCCTAGACTATCCAAATCAACCCCAAATAATCACAAGGTCTTTTAAGGGAGCAGCAGAAGAGTCAGAGATATGATGATGGAAGCAGAGGCTGGAAAAATGCAGGGCTACAGGCCCAAAAATTTGGGTAGCCTCTAGAAGATGGATGAGGCCAGAACCAATTCTCCCCCAGAGCCTTTAGAATTTGTTTCAGCAGCAATAGGCCCAGGGATGCACAAAATCCTTCAGACAGATACACTTAGACCAAAGTTGACTCCTGACTCATAGCAAACCCAGCTCAAGCCCAGCCTGATTGGGGGCAGAGTTCTCAAGTAGGCCAATTCCCCTATGAGCAGATGAAACCAGAGCCTCCCAGATCTGTAATAATGGGAAAAAATGTACTGTTCTTATCCTGTGCCAGACACTGTTTTCAGAGGTTGTGCCTATTATATCATTTAATTCTCATAGCAGGGATCCCTGGGCCCAGGGATTTGGCCCAGGGCGCAATCCTGGAGACCCGGGATCGAATCCCACATCAGGCTCTCGGTGCATGGAGCCTGCTTCTCTCTCTGCCTCTCTCTCTCTCTCTGTATGACTATCATAAAATAATAATAATAATAATAATAATAATAATAATAATTCTTATAGCAGATGAGGAAATTGAAGCACAGAGAGCTCAAACTCTGTATCCTTGCACTCCCGCTTTATCTTTCTCCATAGCACTAACTTTATCCTAGGATCTCTGGAAAGCAGTCACAGGGAAGGATTAAGTGGCCATGCTTTCTCCCAGGAGAAGGAAGGCCAGAGCAGCCAAAGACAGAAGAAGGGAAAGTGCAAATGTGAGGAAATATGAAGTAATGCAGGACAGGCTGGCTACTACTTCTTGCTCCGGAGACACAGCAGGTCACTTGACCCAAGATCAGATAGCTGGACAGTGGCAAAGCTGAGATGTGAGTTAGTTGTCTGACTCCAGAGACCTTACAGATGATTGTTTTGTGCTACTCTGCTTCTTTTTAAAAAATATCCTTAAATATCACTTTCTCTTTTTCTCTTTCAATTGCTTTCAGGGTTCTTGAATTCTCATGTTCTTTCTGCTCTGTTACCTCCAGGGTCCTTGGGGAAAGGAGGAGACTTGGACCAGGAGAGGATCACATGTCATACAGTGTCAGTACTTGTTTATTTCATTTCTATTGGCTGAAGAAGCATATTTTTTCTTTTATGTTAATTATGTGCCCATAGTCAGTAACTGGAGGTATTACAAATTTTTAAGAATAGTTTTTTAAAAAAATTGTATTTATTC
This sequence comes from Nyctereutes procyonoides, assembly GCF_905146905.1. Classification (NCBI taxonomy): domain Eukaryota; kingdom Metazoa; phylum Chordata; class Mammalia; order Carnivora; family Canidae; genus Nyctereutes; species Nyctereutes procyonoides. Next base: position 6,594,437 of record NW_026575037.1, read on the forward strand.
GTAAGAAGCACACAGAGAGAGGCAGAGACACAGGCAGAGGGAGAAGCAGGCTGCTCACAGGGAGCAAAACTCGATTCCAGAACCCTGGGATCACACCCTAAGTCGAAGGCAGACGCTTAACCACTGAGCCACCCAGGCACCCCAAGAATGATTTTTTTTAAAAGATTTTGTTTATTTATGAGAGGCACACAGAGAGAGGCAGAGACATAGGCAGAGGGAGAAGCAGGCTGCACATGAGTAGCCCGATGCAGGACTCGATCCTGGGACTCCAGGATCATGCCCTGGGCGGAAGGCAAATGCTCAACCGCTGAGCCACCCAGGGGTCTCAAGAATGATTTTTATTAACAATCTCCTTCTACTTGATTGTTATGCAGAAACAGTGTTTTGAGTTTAGCTATCGATGCCTTTACAAGTGTGGGATGGTCATGGAACAGAATCACAGGGTACGAGAGAAGCCCTGAGGTTCTAGGGTGACTTCCGACCTTCCTGTACCAATCCCTTCCTCCAGGCTTTCGCACATCTAAATTATTAGGAACTTAGGATTTTTCTATTCTGCACCTAAAAATGCCCACAAAAGGGTATTTAACCTACATAGTGATTTTAATGTTTAGCTCTGTGATTTAATAAGCATTTATATAGGCCTTATTAGCACCAAGCAGTGTTCAAAGTATTTTAGAAATATTAATTTGTTTAATCTTTGTAACAACCCTGCAGAGTATGTACTGTTTATCATCCCTATTTTACAGATAAAGAAGTGGAGGAACAGAGAAGTTAAATTATTTGCCCAAAGGTCATATACCTAGTAAGTGTAGGTAGAGCTGGGATTTCAACACATGGACTTGACTAGCTTGTAACAATGCTCCCTAGGCCATTACAAACCAAAGAGCTCATTTTCAAATGGCATAATTTTTTTTTCCTGCAAAAGGGATGCTTAGAATAACAAAGTCAGGGACGCCTGGGTAGCTCAGCAGTTGGGCATCTGCCTTGGCTCAGGGCGTGATCCTGGGGTTCCAGGATCAAGCTCCCTGTGAGGAGCCTGCTTCTCCCTCTACCTATGTCTCTGCCTTCTCTCTGTGTCTCTCATGAATAAATAATTTAAAATCTTAAAAAAAAAAAAAGAATAGCAAAGTCATAATACAGGAATAAAACCGTGTGGGAGGTCATTTATCTTCAAGTGCTGGATAAATCCAGTCCATTTGAGTACCTTTTCAAATTTTCTTTCCAAAAGTGGTAAAATGTCATGTCATTGTCTATGAGCCTGAGCATTAAGATTCTTATTTAAAGTACAGTTGATCCCCAAATCTGAAACTAGTTCTGGAACCAGCCCTAGCTTTTTCATGAGGTTGAAGCAGGCAGTATCTAAGGCCCAGTGCTGGTGCTCTATGCTAGCTCACTAAGGGGAAAGACTCTGGGGAAGTAGGAAGGAAGGGACTGGGACCGAGGCAGAGTTGGTTGAATTGTCATTTACCTTCCTGAATTCATTCCTTTCCTGATGAAAATAAAGTCCCAAAGTATAAGTTAAATTTACTTTCTTTAAAATCAAAGTAAAATAAGTTACTTTGATCTCTATTTGTGTTTTAGAGAACAAGAGGATAGGTAGCCTTCAGGACTGGATCAGTTCCAATTCTTATCCCTGTCCTGTCCACACATATCTCTCACTTAGATGATGGTCCTTTTGATTTGTTTCTAGAACATCCGAGCATAACATAGAATCATCTTCCTTGAGAAAGGATATCTCTATCCGTTATTTACAGGGAAGTGAACAATCGTCTTCATCCCACAGGTAACACTGCCAATGCTTTCATTCATTCATTCATTCATTCATTCAACAAATATTTATTGTTTGATTACTATGTGCCAGGCATTGTTTGAGGCAGCTGGGACATAACAGTAAACAAAACAAAAATCCCTGCTTTCACAGAATCTGTATGTTGTTTCCTGGGCTCTAGTTACATTTCTGAATCCCTAACATTCAAACAATTTTTCTCTGGTTGTTTATTTAAAGGATATATGGAAAATGTGTCTTTCTTAAAGCATGTGTCTAAAATGTGTCTCCAATGAAGTGATACTAAGTTGTACTTGGTTTTATTTTTATCTATGGCATTATTCTAAAGTAGTGGTCCTTAACTGGGAACACTGTTGTTCTCCAGGAAGGGTTGCCAGATTTAGCAAGTAAAAATATAGGATAACCATTTCCAGCATTCTTCTAAAGTAGTGGTCCTTAACTGGGAGCACTATTGTTCTCCAGGTAGGGTTGCCAGATTTAGCAAGTAAAAATATAGGATACCCAGTTAAATTTGGAGTTCAGATAAATAAGGAAGTTTTTTACTATGAGTCTGTCTCACATATTGCACACATCCTACGTATTGTAGTTTTTCTGGCAATCCTACCTCTAAATGACTAGAGACATTTTTGGTTGTCATAACTTGGGGTACTATTAGCATCTAGTGGGTAGAGATGAGGGATGCTGCTAAATATCCTGCAACACATAGGGTAGCCCCACAGTGAAAAATTATTGAGCCTGACATGTCAGTATTGCTAAGGTTGAGAAATCCTGCTCTAAAACCGTGGTTTCCGGGATCCCTGGGTGGTGCAGCGGTTTGGCGCCTGCCTTTGGCCCAGGGCGCGATCCTGGAGACCCGGGATCGAATCCCACATCAGGCTCCCGGTGCATGGAGCCTGCTTCTCCCTCTGCCTATGTCTCTGCCTCTCTCTCTCTCTCTCTCACTGTGTGCCTATCATAAATAAATAAAATAAAATAAAAATTAAAAATAAATAAAAATAAAACCGTGGTTTCCAAAAGAAAAAAGGATAGCTCAAAATCACCTAAGATGTTTTTTCAAAATGTATATTGCTACCCCTCACCTACCCAGGATATAACAGCAGGAAGTCTGTACTTAAAAAAAAAAAAATTCCCCCCACTAGATATGTACCCCAAGCCCACCTTTGAAAACCAGTTTTCTGAATGAGTCTTAAGGAATTTTCTTTTTTTAAGATTTTTTATTTATTCATAGAGACAGAGGGGGGGGGGGCAGAGACACAGGCAGAGGGAGAAGCAGGCTGCATGCAGGGAGCCTGATGTGGGACTTGATCCCGGGTCTTCAGGGTCACATCTCGAGCTGAAGGCAGTGCTAAACCGTTGCACCACCAGGGCTGCCCGAGTCTTAAGGAAATTAAGGAAAGAAGATACCCTTTTCTTTCCTTTTCCTGAATAGTCACTGCATACTATTCATACCAAAGATAGCATTTTAGCTGGCATTACAAAATTGGGGTACATATTATATTCCTCTACCAGGCCTAAATCTGTAGGAGATGTTTAACCAGAAAATGTGGATGACTGACCTTGCTCTCTCCTTTACTGGAGTAGGTGCTAGAAAGTTATCTTGGTCCTGATAGTGACTTCTCCTCCCCAATCACACATGCATAAATGGGGGTATACTGAGATACCAGGAGGCAATCTAGCCAGCTGGCTTCAAAGGTGAGTAGGTCAATTACCTGGGAAGGATAGTGTAACTAGGACTTCTGTGTTCAGGAGTTGAAAATAAAATGTTGCTTAACCTGTTGAGCAGTGGATCACCCTTGTGAGAGAAAAGGCTCTGGGTCACAAGTGATGAGCATTTCAACCCACACCGACTAAGGAGACCAAACATCCCAGATTGCCTGGAGCTTTCCTTAATTTCTTTAGGACTCATTTCAGTGCTAAAACTAGGAAAGTCCCAGACGGACCAAGACAGATTACTTATCCCAACTCTCAAATGACACAATGCTCCAGTGGTGTCTGGTCTATGAGATGATGGATTTGATAACACCAGGCACCAAAAGAACCCCTTTGAAAAGCAACCTCAGATGAGCTTATCATTAAGTGAAAAGGATCATCCTCTTCAAGGTTCTATCAAGGCCTGTGCTGAGATCAGGGTGGGGAGTCTAACAGTATCTTCTCTCTGTAGAGTTAGGCCAGAGGTCAATAGCATCACTTTGTATCAGTGAGAAACAATAGGAACAGTAAACTTGTCAACTTTAGGGGCTCTCCCCCAACTGTTTTATTAGTTCAGGTAACACTAGCTGTTTCCTTAGACCAATGGTATTGTGTACCAGGATCACATGGAAGGCTTACTGGGCCCCAATCCCCAGAGCTCTGATATGGGGTGGAACCTGAAAATTTGGATTTCTAACAAGCTGCCGGGTGCTGCTGGCATCATTCACCCAACAGTCCAAAGTGTATGTTTGTGGGACCCTGGGTGGCTCAGCAGTTGAGTGTCTGCCTTCCACCCAGGGTGTGATCCCAGAGTTCCAGAATCAAGTCCCACATCGGGTTCCCTGCAGGGAGCCTGCTTCTCCCTCTGCCTATGTCTCTGCCTCTCTGTGTGTCTCTCATGAATAAGTAAATAAAATCTTAAAAAAAAAAAAAACAGACCCACAAAGTGTGTGTTTGTGGTTAGGTGGTTCTCTGAGGCAGCTCTCCTCAGAGTGCTGATTCAAGTGCCCAGCTTTCTTCATTTCCATCCCAGCTATGAGAATCATCACTTTCTAGTCATCCAAAAGGGGAGAAACATAAAGGATCACTCCTGGGAAATTTTTACAGACCAGGCCTAGAATCATGATAGTGCTTAGACACATGGCTATGCCTAACTGCAAGGGAGGCTAGGACATGTTGTCTAGCTGTGTGCCCAGGAAGGAGAGAATATGGATTTGGATTCAGCCATAATCCACTCTTCTGGTCATCAAATATCCATTTCATCCTTTTCACCATACATAGAATACAATCCTCTTTCTCCACCAAGAGAAACAACCTGAAGTCTTTTTTTTTTTTTAATTTTTTTTTAAATTTTTATTTATTTATGATAGTCACAGAGAGAGAGAGAGAGAGAGGCAGAGACACAGGCAGAGGGAGAAGCAGGCTCCATGCACCGGGAGCCTGACATGGGATTCGATCCCAGGTCTCCAGGATCATGCCCTGGGCCAAAGGCGGGCGCCAAACCGCTGCGCCACCCAGGGATCCCTGAAGTCTTTTTTAGTCATCACACCAAGCTCAAAATCTAGGATCTCTGGGAGACCCAACCTCTGAGCCACCCAGGTGCCCCAGACTTTTCATAGTGTGCTTCCTGCCCATGCAAATTTGGAACTTTGAGGGTTGGTTTTATTCATTTTTTAAAAATGTTATTTAAATTCCAGTTAGTTAAGATATAGTGCAATATTAGTTTCAGGTGTACAATATGGTGATTCAACACTTCCATGCAATACCTGGTGCTCATTATAGCTTGATGACTGTTTGTTTGTTTGTTTTTAAGTTTCCTGCGTATACAAAAGCTTCTATAGACTAGGCTCTAGTTTCTTTGTTGATGCCACTCCCTCAAAAAACTTGGATGTTTCTGATCTATTTGCTTTCAGAAAGACTCAGGTGCCAGTAACTACTCCCAAAGTTATTTTCTAAATGTAAGATATTGGGCATTCCATATTTTTATTGGCTAAATTTGACAATCATATCTAGGTTCAGTTCTAAAGACTATCTTACTTCTTTTCTTCTTTACTTCATAATTTACTCTTTCACCTAAAAAATGTTCAGTTACCTAAAGGTTTGGCAGAGAAGGGAATATCCTTAATCTAATTGCCACATAGCTGTTATTTTGTTAACTTAGTAGTCTTACTGAATCTTTGTCAATCAAGGCTTTTTCTATCTAATCTCTTCATTTTAGATTCCAGAAGCACAGGATTTTTCCAGCCCTCTAAAGCTCATGATCTCTGGTTGTCTTCATCCTCTCTAACCTCTGCTTGAATTGAATCCAGCTCAACTGTAGCCCATGTTTCTCTCTTTCAATAATAACTTCCCGGAGAGTAGAAAGTTAAACCTCCAGCACACTAGCACTCAAATTCTTTTCAAACACTTCCCTAGAACAGAGCTTCTTGAACAAAGTGTTCTATAACTTGGATGGTGTATTAAATCAAGTTCTCTGGAAGCAGACCCTTGAAATGATTCACGTACAAATGACTTATTAAGGAATAACCAGGAGTGAGAGGAAAGCAGAATAATAATAAATCTAATTTTAAGCAAATCACCAAGCTCACCCTCATCCCAAGGCAAAGAAGCTGGGTTTTCTTACATACTCACCAGTCATTGGCTATGGGCTGCCCTTTGGGGACATGAACACCCATGTATTTCCAACTTTTTTTAAAAAAAGATTTTATTTATTTATTCATGAGGGATACACAGAGAGAGGCAGAGACATAGGCAGAGGGAGAAGCAGGCTGCCCGCAAGGAGAGCCTGATGAGGGACTCAATCCTGGGACAGGGATCCCACCCTGAGCCAAAGACAGATGCTCAACCACTGAGCCACCCAGGCGTTCCTATTTCCAACTTTCTGATCAGTAGACAAAGGGCTGCAGTAGCCTGAGGGTAGTCCTCTGAAATAAGTCTCAGGTAAGAGCTGGCAAAGAAAAGATGATAGACGCAGCAGTATTAGGACATGGAACCCCTATAAAGAATCTAAGGCAATCAGGCAGGCTGCCAACAGTGTTCACTAGTATGGGTGATGAATTACTTCTTTATTTTTACTACCCCCCCCAACTGAAAGATAGCATTTATTTTTCTGTGTGTTTTTTTTTTTTTTAAGATTTTATTTGTTTATTCATGAGAGACACACAGAGAAAGAGGCAGAGACACAGGCAGAGGGAGAAGCAGGCTCCATGCAGGGAGCCCAGTGCGCAACTTGATCCAGGATCAGGCCATGGGCTGAAGGCAGGTGCTAAACCACTGAGCCATCCAGGCGTCCCCTCAGTTTTGAACATAGGCAACAAATCTCAGTATTATTATCCATTCCTGTGAATCATAAGGCACACGTATTTTCATATCATAATATAGTTGCACACATCTCAAGATACTGTTTACATTCATCCCTCAACATTACTTTGAAATTAACATTAGGGATCCCTGGGTGGCGCAGCGGTTTGGCGCCTGCCTTTGGCCCAGGGCGCGATCCTGGAGACCCGGAATCGAGTCCCATTTCAGGCTCCCTGCATGGAGCCTGCTTCTCCCTCTGCCTGTGTCTCTGCCTCTCTGTCTCTCTCTGTGTGACTATCATGAATAAATAAATAAAATCTTAAAAAAAAAAAAAAGAAATTAACGTTAGTCCCAAGATCTATAGTCAGCAAACTGAAGACCCAAGAGAGCTGATGGTACAGTTCTAGTCTCAGTGTGATGGCCTTGATGTAATTTTGAAATGTTGGTGAGGTCCAGAGACAATGGCCAAGAGGAATCCTTTTTTTTTTTTTTTAAGATTGTATTTATTTATTCATGAGAGGCACAGAGAGAGAAAGAGAGACAGACAGACAGACACACACACAGGCAGAGGGAGAAGCAGGCTCCATGCAGGGAGCCTGACGTGGGACTCAATCCCGGGTCTCCAGGATCAGGCCCTGGGCTGAAGGTGGCACTAAACTGCTGAGCCACCCGGGCTGCCCACCAAGAAGGAATTCTTGAGACATTGTTGGTGCAAAAAGGTGATTTTATTAAAGCACAAGACAGGACCCGTGGACAGAAAGAGCTGCTGCACTGGGGGGTGTGAGGAATGGCTGATTACACACTTTGGAGTTTGGAGGAGGTAATGACAAAGGGAGGTGTCCTTAGGACTTTCATATGCCCTCAGGACACTGGAGGTCTTGCTATTATTAAGCTAAGGTTTTGTTTTGTTTTGTTTCCTCTAGCAAAATAGTAACATTAAGATAATTGGAAGTTTCCTGGAGGAATGTCACACATACCCCACCCAGGAGTGGGGGAAGGGGGGAGGTTGCAGGGTGTCTGCTTCTGCTTTGCAACTCAGCTTGCTTTCTGCTGCCTCATCAGTTGGCAGTCTATGCAGGAGAGAAGGCATGATGATGGTATTAATTTCTTCTTTGTAATCTCTACCCCTGGAGAATTTTGTGGAAGGAAGACATATAGAAGGAGTTTCCAAAATTCCTAACTCAGATTCTAGAAATTTCTAAAAATACCAGCACTCTTCTTAAAGCATGGACTGTGTCAAGTCTTGGTATACAAGAAAACCCTAATTACATCAAGCCTGCCTGAACAAGTCAGTCAAGGCATGTCTGACATGTTATATTGCAGTTGTCTATGGGAAAGACCATTCATCCTCTGATGGAAATAATGTTTTCCAGAATCTGAGGGTATTATCTGGAATGCCTTTCCATTCCTAGAAAAGAAACAAAGTTTTATTTAGGACAGATTGATGATGTTCTATAAATAGAAGATATTAGAAATTAGGACAAATTGCAGAAGTCCTATGAAAGAGACAGGTGTCAATATTGCGCTCTAGTGGTGGTGCCTTAAAAGTTATTGATGACCCTTTGATAGAAAATACCTTTATATCTGTGGTAAAGTATTTGTAGGTCCTTAAAAGTATTTGGACATTTTTTTCATTTTTAAAAATTATGATGATATATAATAAAATTCACCCTTTACTAAAACTGTACATTAATTATAGGTCTGTGAGTTTTGAGTCTCTTAACTACCACCAAAATTAAGATTGGAATGCTTCCATCTCCAAAAAAAACCTGCCCTGTCCCTTTGTAGTCAATACTTGCCCCCCACCCCAGTCTCTGGCATCCACTGATCTCTTTTCTGTCTTTCTGGTTTTACCTTTTTCAGGATGTCACATTAATGGAATCATATAGTATGTAATTTTGTGAGTCTGACTTGTTTCACTTAAGAGAATACTTTTGAGATTCATTCATGTTGTTGCATGTATTAGGATTTGGTACCCTCAAACTTAAAAAAATTTTTTTTGAATATAGGGAATCATTAGACCTTTGGTCAAAAATTTTAAAACAAGACTCCAGAGAAAGGAGCATGCCCAAATTTAAAAATATTAAGACATCATAGACATTTAGAGGTGTTGCTCCAAGCATTTATCATCAAGATGAAAGCTAAAGCTGTGAAAACTACCTTCAAGATTTCTGGAATTAAAGAGGCGAATTTTTTTTTTTTTTTTTTTTTTTTTTTTAGATTTTATTTATTTATGAGAGACACAGAGATAGAGGCAGAGACACAGGCAGAGGGAGAAGCTGGCTCCATGCGGGGATTGAGGAACTCAATCCCAGGACTCCAGAATCACACCCTGGGCCAAAGGCAGCTCTAAACCGCTTGGGCCACTGGGGCTGCCCTCTGCCAGTTATTTTAAAAAGGGAAAACTCCATAGGTTTCAGCATGCTATGGCCTGGCTCTCACACTGAAGGAATTTATTTTATACTTTTTCATTCTTGACTTATAAAAAGGTCATAGGGTATTAGAAAGGAAAATTCTCATTTACCTTTATAATCATGGGGAAAATTTTTGTATGGGCAATTAAGTGTCTATGTGGTAACATTTCTTTAAGAACTGCCTACTCTAAAATACCTTGGTCACAGATCTGACAATGACTTTGGATAAGATATTGTTTCAAAAAGTTCCCAGAGTGCAATTCTACTAGAGAACATATTGATAAATCTAGATCTGTTAAAACATTAGCAATGATTAGTCTATCAGATCAGTTTACAAGACAAATATCTCTGAAGTGCTGGGTTAAGAAAAGGGACCTTTGGGGAAGCTTTTGCTTCTTAGTGAGAAGCACTCAAAGAGGTGGGAGGAGATGCTAAAGATGTCACATTTACTTCATGGTTTGGTTTAGGGATATTCCATTACTGAGGAAAAAAGGGCTCTACGTAAGTTGTTTTTTTTTTTAAGATTTTATTTATTTAAATACTTTAAAAAAATTTTTTTTAAATTTATTTATGATAGTCACACAGAGAGAGAGAGAGAGAGGCAGAGACACAGGCAGAGGGAGTCAAGCCGCTGGGCACGCCCTAATCGGAAATTGGCTCATAACGATGTAACCCTGCTTTGTGATCCCAAAATGATCCCAATTTTGTTGGCAACATCCAAAGCATCATAGTCAGGAGCCAGTCGAACATATGCTTTCTTCTCTCCATCAGGCCTGATCAAGGTGTTGACCTTGGCCACATCAATGTCATAGAGCTTCTTCACAGCCTGTTTGATCTGGTGCTTATTGGCCTTGACATCCACAATGAACACAAGTGTGTTGTTGTCTTCTATTTTCTTCATGGCTGACTCAGTAGTTAAGGGGAACTTGATGATGGCATAGTGATCAAGCTTTTTTTTTTTTTTTTAATATGATGAGCCACTGACCTTTACTGAGTACCTACTATTTTTTTTTTTAAAGATTTGTTTATTTATGACAGAGAGAGAGAGAGAGAGAGGCAGAGACACAGGAGGAGGGAGAAGCATGCAGGAAGCCCGACGCAGGGCTTGATCCCGGGACTCCAGGATTACGCCCTGGGCCAAAGGCAGGCGCCAAACCGCTGAGCCATCCAGGGATCCCTTCATGTAAGGTTTATAAAGATTAGTATTATAAATGCTCTTTCTTGCAATGAAATGATATTTTAAGCTTGGATTGATTTTGTTTCTGGTCTGTGAGGAATTTGAGTGGATGGAAAATACATCTTTTTAAATTCTTTTTTTCTAAATAACCATAGCCAAAAGATATTTTAGGCTCTGAATATTATTTTAATAAACAAATGGGTTAGAATGTAGTTTAAATGAATTATTGATGTTAAGAAGACCACTTTTTCTTGTCTCTTTGACTGCCAAAAATTTTGAAGTCAAATTTGATTTTCAGAGAATGTGTATGTGTTCATTTTTTTGGTCCTGACTTTCTACTTCTATTTGTATATATCATTACTGTTATTTAATATGTTTTTGATATAAAGTGAATTTCTTCACTTAATAACACAAATAAATGAATAATAAAACAATGAATAAGTATATAAACAAACAAAAAAAACATTGATCTGTATTTGTTGGGACAACTAGATGAGCACATGCAAAAGAATGAAGTTGGACCCTTTATCTCACACTATAGACAAAATGGATCAAAGACCTAAATATATAATAAAACTATAAAACTTTTAGAAAAAACATAGAAGTACATCTTCATGACCATGAATTTGGCAATGGCTTCATAGATATGACACTAAAAACACATGCAACAAAAGAAAAGAAATAGATACATTGGACTTCATCAAAATTAGAAACTTCTGTGTATTAAAGGATACTACTGAAAAGAATGAAAAGACAACCCAGAAAAGGGGAGAAATATTTTTAAATCCTATACCTTACAAAGACTTGTACCCAGAGTACGTAAAGAGTATTTATGAGGCACCTGGGGGGCTCAGTCAGTTGAGCATCTGTCTCAGGCTCAGGTCGAGCCCCATGTTGAGCTCTCCAGTTGGTGGGGTGCCTGCTTCTCCCTCTCCCTCTGCCTGTGGCTCTGCCTGCTTGTGCTCTCTGTCAAATAAATAAATTTTAAAAATTAAAAAAAAGAATACTTACAACTCCAAAACTAAAGACAAACAACTTAAAACCGAGGAAAGGATTTTAATAGACATTTCTCCTCCAAAGAAGATAGACAAATGGTTATAAGTACATGAAAAGATTCTCAATGTCATTAGAATAATGCAAAACACAACCACATTGAGATATTACTTCAGACCACTTAGAAAACTTAGAGACAACAACAACAAAACAAAGAAAAATAACAAGTTTGGGTGAAGGTGGGGAGAAATTGGAATCCTTATATATTGCTGATGGGAATGTAAAATGGTGTGACTTCTGTGGAAAACAGTTTGTCAGTTCAACAATAAGTTGAACATTGGATTACATGTGACACACCAATTCCACTCCTGGTTATATACCCAAAAGAATTGAAAACAGGCATTCAAATAAAAGCTTACACAAGAATGCTCTTGGTAGCACTATTCACAGCAATCAGAAGTAGAAGTAATCAAATGTTTATCACCTGATTAATAGATAAACTAAATATGGCATCTCCATGTAATGGAATACTATTTAGCCCTAAAAAGGAACAAAATACTGACACATACTACAACATAGACCTTGAAAACGTTATACTAAGTCAAATAAGCCAGACACAAAAAGTCATATCTTGTATAATTTCATTTATATAAAATATCAAAAATAGGCAAATTTATGGAAATATAAAGCAGATTAGTGATCGTGAGGGGCTGAGGGGAACAAGGAATGGGGAGTGACTGCTTAATTGTACAGGTTTTCCTTTGTGTTGATGAAAATGTTCTGGAATTAGTAGTGATTATTGCATGACATTGTTTTTTTTTTTTTTTTTGCATGACATTGTTAATGTATTTTTTTAAGATTGATTTTATTTATTTATTTATTTACTTATTTATTTATTTATTTATTTAAAAGAGAGAAAGAGAACACCAGTGGAGAGGAGGGACAGAGGGAGAGAGAGAGGGAGAAGCAGACTCCCCACTGAGCAGGAAGCCTGATGCAGGGCTTGATTCCTGGACCCCAGGATCATGACCTGAGCCAAAGGCAGATACTTAATGACTGAGCCACCCAGGCACCCCACATTGTGAATGTATTAAATGGCACTGAATTGGGATGCCTGAGTGGCTCAGTGGCTGGGTATCTGCCTTTGGCTCAGGGTGTGGTCCCTTATCCGGGGATCAAGTCCCACATCAGGTTCCCCACAGGGAGCCTACTTCTCCCTCTGTGTATGTCTCTGACTCTCTCTCTGCCTCTCATGAATAAATAAAATCTTTTTTTTTTTTTTTAAAAGGTTTTTTATTTATTTATTTACGATAGTCACAGAGAGAGAGAGAGAGGCAGAGACACAGGCAGAGGGAGAAGCAGGCTCCATGCACTGGGAGCCCGATGTGGGATTCGATCCCGGGCCTCCAGGATCGCGCCCTGGGCCAAAGGCAGGCACCAAACCGCTGCGCCACCCAGGGATCCCAATAAATAAAATCTTAAAAAAATGAAAATAAAAAAATAAATGACACTGAATTATATACCTTAAAATGGTTAAAATACATATATATATGTACATTTATATATGTATGTATATTTACCAGAATAGAAAAAAGAATAATCTATTAACTTGTGAAAGGTTGAACACACTGGGACATATTCACACACAAAAATAACATACTGGGCAATAAAGTGGAATGAACTGATGTATAAAACAATATAGATTAATCTCAAGAGTATTTTACAATGTTAAAAAAAAGCCATATCATTTGTAAGACATTCTAGGAAAAGAGAAACAATAGGTACAGAAATCAGATCAGCAGTTGCCAGGGCTTGGAGTCAGGGATTGGCTGCAAAGCGGAATGAGGGACTTGTTTGAAGTTGTAGACTATTTTTTATTTCTCTTGTGGTGGTAATTATTCTTTGAATTTATCACAGCTAATCAGGCTCTACATCCAAAAAGGATGAGTTTTGCCTTATATAAATTAAATATCATAAAGCTGACTTAAAATTACAACATAGGGGAATTATACCAAGCTTTTATAGAGAGATTCAGAAAATTATAAAATAAATTTTCTTGAGCTAGGAAAAGAAAAATCAAGTGTAAAAAAAAAAACAAAAACAAGGGGCATCTGGGTGGCTCAGTGGTTGAGCATCTGCCTTTGGCTCAGGGTGTGATCCTGGAGTTCTGGGATCTAGGCCCACATCAGACTCCCTGCATGGAGCCTGCTCCTCCCTCTGCCTGTGTCTCTGCCTGTCTCATGAATAAATAAATAAAATCTTAAAAACAAAAGCAAAAACAGGGCACCTGGGTGGCTCAGTCAGTTAAGCGTTCAACTCTTGGTTTCTGCTCAGGTCATGGTTGGATTGAGCTCCTAGTTGGGCTCTGTGCTCAGCAGGGAATCTGCCAGAGATTCTCTCTCTCTCCATCTACCCCTCCCCCCAAAATAAATAAATCTGGGAGTGGAGCCCCCTTAAGATTCTCTCTCTCCCTCTCTTTTCCTTAACCCCCTCACTCTCTCCCTCTCCAGAAAAAAAACAAACCAAAACAAAACAAGAACAGTATTACTTTGGGTTTATCTAATGCCTTTCCTCTGGGAAATGAATGTATATATTTCTATTATCCTGACTCATCAGCCTCTAAGGTAATCTATTTAAAAATATGCATTCTAGGGACACCTGGATTGCTCAGCAGTTGAGCGTCTTGCTTTCCGCTCGGAGCGTGATCCTGGATTGAGGCCACATCAGGCTCCCTGCATGGCGTCTGCTTCTCCCTCTGCCTATGTCTCTGCCTCCCTCTCTCTGTGCCTCACATGAATAAATAAATAAAATCTTTTTAAAAATATGTATTTTAAAAAACTACGGAGTTTAAACATGAATCCTGAAGGCATTACAGATCACCATCCAGAAGTATTCCAAATAAAATTCCATTGACTAGGGTACTAAAAAGTAAGTCCTGGGATCCCTGGGTGGCTCGGTGGTTTGGCGCCTGCCTTTGGCCCAGGGCGCGATCCTGGTAGTCCCGGGATTGAGTCCCGCGTCGGGCTGCCGGCATGGAGCCTGTTTCTCCCTCTGCCTATGTCTCTGCCTCTCTCTCTCTATGTCTATCATGAATAAATAAATAAATAAAATCTTTAAAAATAAATAAATAAATAAAAAGTAAGTCCTGCTGGTATAATATAAACCTCACTATTATATTTGAGGAACTCCTGTAAAAAAGATAATGTTCTTGTTGTCAGAAGGAGCACCTAATATTTTGAATTTACCTTATAGGTAAACTGTAGTGAAGTCTGTTTGATTACCAAAGAACTAACCCTTAGGTATAGGCACTTTGTTTATAGCCAAACCTTGGAAGAAATAGGTATAGATGAGAACACCACCAACATCAAATGACTGTATTCTTTAATTTTCATTTCGCCATGGCTTTATTCATATGATCTGATTTCCCAGCATTTATCTTGTTATTCTTGTAAAAATTGATGTCACAAACAAAATAATTAAATGCAGCCAGAAAACAAATAACTTTAAATTTTTTTAAAATTTAAATTCAATTTAATTAACATATGCCATATTATTAGTTTCAGAGGTAAAATTTAGTAATTTATCAGTTGCATAAAACACTCAGTGTTCAAGCACCCTCCACAAATACTATAACTTTAAAAAGACTTATTGTCTATTTTCTTTTTACTGAGATTCCTCAGTTTAGCTGTTATTTCCTTTTTTTTAAAAGATTTATTTATTTATTTATCTATTCATGAGAGACACACAGAGAGAGAGAGAGAGAGAGAGAGAGGCAGAGATACAGGCAGAGGGAGAAGCAGGCTCCATGCAGGGAGCCTGACGTGGGACTTGATCCTAGGTCTCCAGGATCAGGCCCTGGGCTGAAAGTGGCACTAAACCACTGAGCCACCCAGGCTGCCCCTAGCTGTTATTTCCAAACTAGCTTCTTACATCACTTATATGCATGATTGTAACCCCAGCTATCTAACTGGCTTTTCTAGTCTCTTTCTGGAGTTGTCAAAGGTCAGTAGCTCTTTTATGCCTGGCTACACCTTATCTGTATTAAATTAACCAATTTTCTTTTCTTTTTCTTTTTTTTTTTTTTTTTTAAGATTTTATTTATTTATTCCTGAGAGACACACACAGAGAGAGAGAGAGGCAGAGGGAGAAGCATCCGGTCTCCAGGATCAGGCCCTGGACCGAAGGTGGCGCTATTCTGCTGAGCCACTGGAGCTGCCCATAAATTAACCAATTTTCTTTCTTTCTTTTTTTTTTTAATTAACCAATTTTCAATGATAATGTTACAATATTGACTTTTACCCTCTGTTCATTTTACAGTAAAACTTCTAGGCTTTATTAACATACTATGGACATTCTCTAAGAGAGAATGAGGGAGAAAAATCTATTCTCTATTTACATATATATGCTACGATATGTTTGTTTCACACTTAGTAAGAAATGTAACATAAAGATCATGCATGATCATGGCTCATTATAGGATTTGTTCCTTGACCTTGATGGGATAGCAGGAAGAATGAACCATTTCTCTTCCAATCATTTCTCATAATTTGGTAGCCAGCTTAAATTAAGCTTCTTTACATGGCAGCCTTGTTCCAGAAAACAAAGGCAGAAGCAGCAAGCATCTATAGGCATAGGCTCCAGAACTCATATGTCATTTCCACTGTGTTCTATTGGTCAAAGGAAGTCACAGGCCTGTTCAAATCCTCAAGGGTATAATGATAGATTCTACCTTTAAAAAAAAAAAAAAGATTTATTTATTTATTTATTTATTTATTTATTTATTTATTTATTTATTTATAAGAGACAGAGGAGAGAGGCAGAGACATAGGCAAAAGGAGAAGCAGGCTCCCCCAAGGGAGCCAGATGCAGGACTTGATCCTGGACCCCAGGATCATGCCCTGAGCGGAAGGCAGGCATCAACTGCTGAGCCACCCAGGCATCCCAAATTCTTTTGTTGGAAGAAGAGGCAACACTATTTTGCGAAGGACTATGAAGACAGGGACTCATGATACTATGGGGGCCAATATTATAATGCTCTATGCTGTTGAGGAGTGCAATTTTGCTATATAGGGATTTGATCAAATAAAGAGAAAATAATCTCTAGAAATTGGCAGCTCTTTTTTCCTTTCATTTTTTTTAAAGATTTTATTTATTTACTCATGAGAGATGCAGTGAGAGAGGCAGAGACATAGGCAGAGGGAGAAGCAGGTTCCCTGCAGGGAACCCATGTGGGACTCGATCCCAGGACCCCGGGATCACAACCTAAGCCAAAGACAGACGCTCAACCACTGAGCCATCCAGGTGTCACTCAATGGGAACCATATTTATAGCTTCACTTCTTACTTGTCCCAGTACCTGTACATGCATATGATTATTTTCTTTATTTATGCTCCACTTAAGCTATAGTGAGTCACCACTGAGTCCTGTGTAGCAAATTCAGTTTTAAAGTATATTAACTCAGCTGAAGCTAAATTCCTAAAAAGACTGAAAATGGGGATGCCATTCAGGCATTCAGGTCATGCCTAGGTGGCTTAGTCAGTTAAACATCTGCCTTGGGCTCAGGTCATGATCCCAGGGTCCTGGGATGAAGCCCCACATTGAGCTCCCTGCTCAGCGGGGAGTCTGCTTCTCCCTCTCCCTCTACCTCTCCCTTCACTCATGCTGTCTCTCTCTCAAATAAATTTTTATTTTTTTAAAAATATTTTATTTATTATTTATGAGAGAGAGAGAGAGAGAGAGAGAGAGAGAGAGAGAGGCAGAGACACAGGCAGAGGGAGAAGCAGGCTCCAGGCAGGGACCCTGATGTGGGACTCATCCTGGGACTTCAGGATCACGCCCTGGGCCGAAGGTGGTGCTAAACCACCGAGCCACTGGGGCCTCCCATCAATTAAATTAAAAAAAAAAAAATCTTAAAAAAAACTAAAGACTGAAAATGGTCTTTGAAATTAAATAGTTATAAAATTATCTGGAAGTTTATAGGGTAAAAATGATTATAGGGAAGTAATAAATGTGGAATATAATAATGGAATATTTCTCTGGGTTCTGACTTCTTTTTCTCTCTTATTGTTTCTTTTTTTTTTTTCTCTTATTGTTTCTGTAGATTTTACTTTTCCCCCTCTTTATTTCATCACTCGTAGGACAATAAGTATATGAGAACATAGGATTAATTTTAATTTCATCAACTATAACACTTAAACTTATACTCGCGTAATCTCTATGATTCTATTATTTTATTTGGCATCATGGGAAATATTTGTGACTCATTCAGGCTGGTTTTGAGTCCAATATTGACACCAAAGGATGTTTTGTGAGATTTTTTTTCCTAACTTCAATTCTAGGAAGGTGGGAGGCCTGGGTGACTCAGCGGTTGAGCGTCTGCCTTCGGCTCAGAGCAGGATCTCCGAGTTCCAGGATCAAGTCCCACATCGGGCTCTCTGCGAGGAGCCTGCTTCTCCCTCTGCATATGTCTCTGCCTTCTCTCTGTGTCTCTCATGAATAAATAATTTAAATCTTTAAAAAAAATTACAGGGAGGTGATAAGATACTAATTGTGAGATTCTAATTCTCTCAATAAGTCTTCACAATATCATGAAGGAGATTTTCTTTTAAGTTATTTGAGATAACTCGTTATAATAAATAGTTTCTTTCATCAGCATCAAATATATCCCTGAGCTAACTTGAACTATTTTCATTGTACCTAGAAAGCTAAGTAGAAAGTTCACCTAGAAATTGGCAAGAATTCTGCATTTTTCTTTTCTTTTTGAACTCTGTGCTTGAAGTATAGGATTCCTGGGGATTGGACCCTCTGAACTATAAATGCTATTTGAAAGCTAATTAAAGGGAGAAAGCTGATCAAAGAGAAAAAAGAAGTAACAAATTTTCCTAAGTGACATGAAGTGATAAGTATTCTTAAGATTTCTATGATACTACAATTGTAATGCCAGAGTAGTACATTCTCTACCCAATGTGATTTCAGAGGTTCTAGAAAGATTTTCTAGTAACATATGCTTACTTGTCCTTAACCAATGCCAGTAACAGATAAGACTGGAGACCTCCCCTTTTTGTCACTCTTTCTTAGAGTGCAACTGATGTAAAAGATCCAAATAGTTTTAGAAAATGCAATGAGGGGGATCCCTGGGTGGCGCAGCGGTTTGGCGCCTGTCTTTGGCCTGGGGCGTGATCCTGGAGTCCCTGCCGGGAGCCTGCTTCTCCCTCTGCCTGTGTCTCTGCCTCTCTCTCTCTCTCTCTGTAGCTATCATAAATAAATTAAAAAAAATTAAAAAAAAGAAAATATTTTATGGGTCTCCAAGGAACCCCTAGAAAACACACCCTGCTAAAAAAGATGGAGCCCTTGATGCAAGGATTTGTAAACATACAAGAAAGAAGGAAAGGAAGAGAGATATAAAGAACAGATTAAAAAGTAGAGAAAGAAAAAAAGTAAATTAGTCAAAATTTGCTAGTCAAAATTAGTCAAAAGTTGAACTGTTAAATACAAGATCATTAGGCACAAAAATGCATATTTACATTAAAAAAAGGAACTTACTGGGGTGCCTGGGTGGATCAGTTGGTTAAGCATTGGACTCTTCAGGATCTCAGGGTCATGGAATCCAGCTCTGAGTCTAGCTCTACCCTCATTGTGGTCTGTTTGAGCTTCTCTCTCTCTCTCCTCTCCCCCTGTACCTACCCTGCTTTCTTACACACACACACACACACACACACACACACACACACACACACACACACACACACATTCTCTCAAAAAAAAGAACTTACTGAAATTAAAAGGCAAAGCCTTTAGGGAAATGTTCACCTGGGTTTTCAACCAATAAATAAAACCATAGAAAGCACTTAAGAATCAAGAGTCCTGATATTTAAAACTAGGTTCTTTTATTAACAACCTGGATGAAATTGAGCAATTTAATTAAACCTGATTATTTTCAATTTCCTCACAGAGTAAAAAGACTGAGTGATCTCTGACTCATTTAAGCGCTTTTGTTCTGTGTTTTCAGTTATGGGTCATATCTTTAGCTCTCAATTCTATCTTGGAATCTTGGATATTGATTAAAGACAATCAATACCATCTTGACCGGTATGGACATTTAGCAAAAGGACTCCTTGCATTTCACTACCGCAGACACAAATTAAGGAATAACAGTGAATCATACTGACCTATACGGGTGTCATATTATCTTTCTATGAAAAGATAATTCTTATGAAAAGTAAGAAAAGATTCTTATGAAAAGTAAGAATTAGATTTACTATCTTTATTAGGACCGACTTTCCGGCCTGAAGTGAGGCTTTTATAACCATGAGGTTTGTTACAGATAGCCTCTCACCTCCCTTTCTTCACCTCCTCCTACTCCTAATGTTGCCTTTGGCCTGCCCCCAGCTGTTCCTGCTTTCACAATTACTCTGCAGCTGCCAACGCCCACCTAGCCTCCTCTTCCTCCCCTCCTCACGCCCCACCTTTGCCTTTACCCTTTAGTATAGTAGGTTATTTCATTATTAATATTTTGTCCTACTCACCCTAAAAAACCGATGTCCAATCTTAAAGTTCCTAATGAAGCAGATACATTGAGGAAAACTGACTGAAAGAGTCAATATTAAGTCTTTTTTTAAAAAATTTCATTTATTCATGAGAGACAGAAAGAGAGGCAGAGACACAGGTAGAGGGAGAAGCAGGTTCCCTCTGGGGACCCTGATGCAGGACCCTGGGATCACACCCTGAGCCGAAGGCAGATGCTCAACTACTGAGCCCCCCAGGTGCCTCAATATTAAGATATAAATTAATCCTCAACTCATTTCAGAAACACATAGTTGGTGGAATTTCAGATTCAGCAGCAAAATAAAAGAATTTTAGGGAATGGAGGGAAATTTGGGAAAGTACAAGTGGCTGAAAGGGCCTTCTTAATTGAAGCACGGACCTAGGAGCAGGAGCAATAGAATCCACTGGGAGCTTGTTAGGAATGCAGAATCTCAGGCCCTCCCAGCTCTATGAGTCAGAATCTGCATTTCCAAGCAAAGAGGGAGAGGTGGTTAGTAGTTTGTCAGCACGGTACACTTTGAGAAACACTGGTTTACGTATTCCACTGGTGAATACGTTCTCCCCTCTCTAGTGTCAAGTTGGCCAACTGTTGGTTGGTTTAAACATCCATTTGATGTTTCTAAGCAACCTTCCTTTTAATTATTATTATTATTATTTTAAAAGATTTTATTTATTTGGCAGAGAGTGAGAGCACAGCCGGGGGAGTGGCAGGCAGAGGGAGAGAGAGAAGCAGGCTCCCCACTGAGCAGGGAGCCCAATGTGGGGCTTCATTAAGGATCCTGAGATCAGGGGATCCCTGGGTGGCTTAGTGGTTTGGCGCCTGCCTTCCGCCTAGGGTGTGATCCTGGAGTCCCGGGATTGGGTCCCGCATCAGGCTCCTTGCGTGGAGCCTGCTTTTCCCTCTCCCTGTGTCTCTGCACCTCTCTCTCTCTCTCTGCTCTCATGAATAAATGAATAAAATCTTAAAAAAAAAAAAAAAAGGACCCTGAGATCATGATCTGAGCTGAAGGCAGACGCTTAACCGACTGAGCCACCCAGGCAAACCTTCCTTCTGATTATTGACCCAAGGATATTATTGTCACAAGATTCCATGGTTATCTAATATATTTGGAGAGGAGTGGACATTACCTAAAGCTCTCATTTAACACAGCATTGGAAACATAGCAATCAGAACTTAGGAAACCATGTAGGATACTCAGTTGGAATAATGAAAGTGGAAGCCTATGGTTGGCTAAAAGATTTCGACCTGTCCGGCAAGGCAATCAAAACAAAGTTCATCTGGCTGGCTCAGTGGATAAAATATGTGACTCTTGACCTCGGGGTCGTGAGTTCAAGTACCACGTTGGGTGTAGAGATTACCCTAAAAAAAAAAAAAAGGGGGAAGTATGCAAAAAAGTATATATATATATATAAAGAAAGCACAGACTATGCTATGGTAACTTGATATATAATAGGGCTTTCAGCTGAGAAAAGATGTTCAATGGGACTTATTTTTAAAAATTTACCTCATATTGGGGTGCTAGCTGGCTGAGTCAGTAGAGAATGTGACTCTTGATTGTGGGGTTGGGAGTTTGAGCCCCATGCATGGTGTAGAGTTTAGTTAAAATTAAAAAAAAATTTAAATTCACCTCAAACAAAAATAAATTCCAAGTGGATGATTAAAGACTTAATTAAATGTGAGAAACGAAACTTGTAAAACTCCAAAAGAAATTACAGGAGAACTTCTCTGAGATTTTATGATGGAAGAATTTAAGACAAAATGCTCAAATCATTAAGGAAAATACTACTAGCTCCTGTTCATCAAAATACAATATAAAAAGAGTGAAAAAGGCAAGAAACAATCAGAAGTGATATTTGTAATGTATATGACTGACAAATTTTCAGTACTCACAATATTTTTTATTAAGTTTTTAATTTTAGTACTAGTATAATTAACATAAAGTGTTATATTAGTTTCAGGTGTATAGTACAGTGATTCCACAGTTCTGTACATTACTCAGTGCTCATCATGGTATGTGGACTCTTTAATCCCCATCACCTCTTTCACATATGCCACCCACCTCCCCTCTGGTAACCATCAATTTGTTCTCTATAGTTAAGAATATGTTTATTGGTTTGTCTCTTCCCCCCCACACACACACTTCGTTCATTTGTTTTGTTTCTTAAATTCCACAAATGTATGAAATCATATGGTATGTGCCTTTCTCTGACTGACTTATTTTACTTAGCATTATACTCTGTAGCTCTATCCATGTGGTTGCAAATGGCAAGATTTCATTCTTTTTTAAGGCTGAATAATTCCATTGTGTGTGTGTGTATGTGTGTATAACCTTAAAATCCATCTATCAATGGGTACTTGGGATGTTTTTATAGTTTGGCTATTGTAAAAATGCCACAATGAATATAGGGGTGCACGCATCCCTTTGAATTAGTGTTTTTATATTTTGAGGGCAAATATCTAGTAGTGCAATTACTGGATCATAGGATAGTTCTCCATACTGTCTTCCACAGTGACTGTCCCAGTTTGCATTCCTCACCAACACTTATTGTTTCTCGTGTTTTTGATTTTGGTCATTCTGACAGGTGTGAGGTGACATCGCATTGTGGTTTTGATTTGCATTTCCCTAATGATGAGTGGTTGGGCACCTTTTCATGTGTCTGTTAGTCATCTGGATGTCTTCTTTGAAGAAATGTCTGTTCATGCCTGCCCACTTTTTAACTGGACTATGTATTTTGGGGGTGTTGAATTCTTTAAGTTCTTTTTTTTTTTTAAGGTTTAATTATTCATGAGAGACACACAGAAAGAGAGGAAGAGACACAGGCAGAGGGAGAAGCAGGCTCCATGCACCGGGAGCCCGATGTCGGATTCGATCCCGGGTCTCCAGGATCGCGCCCTGGGCCAAAGGCAGGCGCTAAACCGCTGCGCCATCCAGAGATCCCGCATTTAAACATTTTTGCCTTGAAGTCTATTTTGTCTGATATTAACACAAACACTCCAGCTTGTTTTATGGTTGCTTTGTGCATGATATATCTTTTTCTGTTTTTTAAATTTCGATCTATGTGTACCTCTGAATCTAGTGTCTCCTACAGACAGCATACAGCTGGATCTAGTTTATTAATGTAATCTGACAATCTACCTTTTGATTGGATTGCTCAGTTCATTTGCATTTAATGTTACTACTATCCATGTTGTTGAACTTATATCTGCCATTTAAATTTTTCTTTTCTATGTCTCATGTCCTTTTTGTTCTCTTCTTCATTATTTTTTGTTTTCATTAAATGAATATTTTCTAGTATAACATTTAAATTCCTTTAATTATTTTTTTTCACTTTTTTGGGAGTTATAATGGTTTCTCTAGGGCTTAATGTATCATCTTAAATGATCATAATCTTTAGATTTATACCCACTTAATTTCAGTGAGATAACAAAAATCATCTGTGGTGATTCAGGACCTCTTGAGGGTATTTCTTCTTACATATATATCCCTTGAACTATTATGAATGTTTGCTTTGCTATTTTGATCTAGAGAGAATCGAGGGAATCAAGCTGGCTACCTATTTAACTGGGATAGATAGCGCCTCACCTTTTATACATAAACACTTCTGTTTGTAGAAAAACAAGGGATGATGACATATCATGCAAGATGACTGAAACACTAAGATGAACTATGAAATTGTGCCTGACCTCTATTTTGTTTGGGATCTGTCCACAATCTGGGGATTTATGCTTTCAGTTGGCTTCATTAATCCACTCAATGTACTTATCAGATGGTTCTTGCATACTGTGCTGGGTGCTTCTGGGATACATTAACAAAGCAGGATTTCAGCTTTCCCAGAGTTTTCAGGGACATATCAATCAAGGTCATTCCAATTTACACTCTTGCCTCATTGTCCTTAGCTTAGTCACAAAACTTTAACTCTGGTTGAGTCTAACTATGTTTTGCTACACCTAAGTGCCAATGAGGAAATTACGCAAACTTGGAACGGGATATTTATTGCTTGCTTGGTATCACTGAGGGAGATGTCAGTCTTTGAAGAATTAAGATGTTTATATTTTATTTTATTTTTATTTATTTTTTTAGAGAGAGAGAGAGAGAACGAGCATACGCAAGTGAGAGAGTATGAGTGGGAAGGGCAGAGAGAGAGGGAGAGAGAATCTCAAGCAGACTCATGCTGAGTGTTGAGCCCGATGTAGGGCTCAATCCCACAACCCTGAGATCAATGACCCCAGCAAAAACCAAAAGTCAGACAGATGGTCATCTGACTGAGCACCCAGGCGCCCTAAGATGTTTGTATTTTAAAATCTGCTTTGGTTCCTATTTAGTTTTCCTTTCTGGTTTCCTGTAGAACCCAGTGCCTTCTTGTGATAGGGCTCAGTCCCAGGGTCAGTCCCAGGTTCAGTCCCAGGCTTCATTTCCTTCCCTGCATCACAATTTAGGTGCATCTCTGAGTGGTAGGACAGTAGATAGCTTTTACCTGTGTCCTTTTCTACATTTGATTTTATTTCCTTCAATGAGTATACACAACACAATCACAACCAATACACAATGAGCTACACAACCAGAAAAAAACGTTAAAGCTATTTTATTCTGAAGCCAAAATAAAACTTGATTGCTTCTCGTTCAGTTCCTTTAGGTCTCAATTGGAGATAGATTATTCAGCTGCTATAGCAAGTGAAGCTATTCTTGCTCTATGTCCAGGATATATTTTCTTACCTTTTAATTTAGCTAACTCATTAACTTAGCCATTCAGTTTGCTAAGCTAGGTATCCTAGAGATATCCTTAACCCCCATAGCCAAACACTAACTCTGTCAATCGTCTTTTTAAATATCTCTCAAATATGCCCCCTTCTTCCCATCTCACTTGCTGCTGCATTTATCATCCCTCACCTATATTACTGTACTGACCTTCTAATTGAGCTCTTTTCATCCAGTTGCATTTCCCTTTAGTCGAATCTCCTAAATAATGACTCTTCCCTACAGAACATCCCTCACTGGCTCCCCAACTGTCTGTGCGAGTCTAAGTCAGATTGTCCCAGCGTGGCATACAAACTTCTTAAGCCCTGACATCAGCTTTATTTCCTGCCACTTGTCAGTAAATAGCCTACACTTCAAACTGCCTTCCTCTTTCCTAGATGGTTCTGGCTCCCTCTTGTCTTCTTGGCCTTTGACTTTTTCTTTTGGTTGGATTTCTCTCTTTCTTTGCCTGCCAACTAAACTCCTCCCCCTACTGGTTGGAAAGCTGCAGTCAGCCCTCCTCCATTCACCCTTCCCTCTCC
Source organism: Nyctereutes procyonoides (assembly GCF_905146905.1). Lineage (NCBI taxonomy): Eukaryota > Metazoa > Chordata > Mammalia > Carnivora > Canidae > Nyctereutes > Nyctereutes procyonoides. The sequence continues at coordinate 6,619,618 of NW_026575037.1, forward strand.
TAGAGTGGCAGGCGGCGATAACCATTCCGACTGCTCCCACTGTATCCAGAAGGTAGCAACATCAACAATAATGGTAAATCTCAGCATAGAAAACAACTGTTAATATTTATTGAGTACTTCTATGTGTCAGGGTTTATGCTTGGAGCTTCCTAGGTAATTAACAACTCATTAAATCCTCATAATGACCCTGTTAGGGCAGGTCTTTTTATTACCTATTTTTATCATAACACTTGTCACATTGTCATTTGGGGTGGTGGTGGTGGGTACCTGGGTAGCTCAGTCACTTAAGCGTCTGCCTATTCGTGTCAGGATCCCCAGGTCCTGGGATGGAGCCCTGTGAAGGCTTCCTGCTCAGCAGGGAGTCTGTCTCTCCCTCTGCCCTTCTCTCTCACTCTCTCTCTCAAATGAATAAATAAAATCTTTGGATTTTGAGATACAAGTAGGGGGAGGGACAGGGCAGAGGAAGAGAGACAAAGAGACTCTATGTTGAGGGTGGAGTCTGATGTGGGGCTGGATCCCAGGACCCTGAGACCGTGACCTGAGGTGAAACCAAGAGCCAGTTGCTTTAACCAACTGAACCACCCAGGTGCCTCGGTACTTGTCCCATTGCCTTGAAATGGCTTAGTTATTATTTATCTTTATCTCCCTAATAGTTTATCTTATATCTCTAGCAACTAGAACAAGTTTTGTACACGTTATTTGGAATATGGTAAAATCAACATTCACACTTAACCAAGCTTTATTTTTATTTATTTTTTAAAGATTTTATTTATTTATTCATGAGTGACACACAGAGAGAGGTAGAGACACACGCAGAGGGAGAAGCAGGCTCCCGGCAGGTAGTCCGATGCGGGATTCGATCTAGAAATCTGGGATCATGCCCTGAGCAGAAGGCAGATACTCAACCGCTGAGCCACCCCGGGGTCTCATTAACCAAACTTTAATATCAAGGATTGAGGTGATGTGAGATTTTCAGGCTAGCACTGGAAGAGGACTGGAGTTTGGGCACAGGCTTTTAGGGTCCTTCCAATCAAATTAAATGGTCTTCTCCCTTGAACTAAATGGCATTGCCATCCTCCCACTTGCTTAAGAAAACAACCTGGCAGTCACCTTGTTTACTATATTTCTTTACACCTGCACCTCAGGAAAACACCTTGAAATTTTTCTACTTCTACTTCCATAGCAACTACCCTAATGCAGATCACTATCATCTATCTCATAGATTTGCCCAGTAACTTCCTATCATTCTCTGGCTTTTCCCTGTTCCATTTCTGCTCCATTCTGAGTCGTTCTGTACAAAATAGATTGATTTAAAAAAGCAAGATTGGGGGGTGCCTGGGTGGTTCAGTCAGTTGAATGTTGGATTCTTGGTTTTGGCTCAGGTCATAATCTCAAAGTTGTGAGATTGAGCCCCATGCATTGGGGTTCATGATCAAAGGGGAGTCTGCTTGAGATTCTCTCCCTTTTCCTCTGCTCCTCCCTTGCTTGTGCTCTCTCTCTCTCTAAAATAAACAAATCTTAAAAAACAAACAAACAAACAAACAAAAAAACCTCCAGAATGATGGGGCACCTGGTGGCTCAGTTGGATAAGTGTCAGACTCTTGATTTTGGCTCAGGCCATGATTTCAGGGTCATGAGACTGGGCCCCATGTTGGGTTCCTCACTGGGCATGGAGCCTGCTTAAGATTCTCTCTCTCTCCCTCTGCCCCCCCAAGCCTTGCACAAATGCTCTTTCTCTCTAAAAAAAAAAATAAATACATAAAAATTTTAAAAAAAGATAAAACTTAACAAAAAGTTCAAGCAGTGTGGTTACACTCCTACTTCACTCCAACCTTAGTCTCATACCATCTACAAATGTGCTTCAAGTCTCTTGGCCACTTGCTTGGCCCGTTCCTCAAATAAGCAAAATTACATCAGCATCAGCACCTTTGTACCCATTGTCCTGTCTAGAATGCTGTACTTCCCCACAGTTGGCATAGCTAGCTCCTTCACCTACTTTTTTCTTTTTAAAGATTTTGTTTTTATTATTTATTTGGGAGAGAGCGAGCTCTTCCTCTTTTCTTCTTCTTCTTCTTCTTTTTTTTTTTTTTTAGGTTTTATTTATTTATTCATGCGAGACACGTAGAGAGGCGCAGACATACAGGCAGAGGGAGAAGCAGGCTCCCTGCAAGGTGCCCGATGTGGGTGCCCGATGCAGATCCCGGGATCACGCCCTGAGCGGAAGGCAGATGCTCGACGGCTGAGCCACCCAGGCGTTCCAAGCCGATCCATTTGTTCAGGGCAGCGTGACAGGGTGCTAGGTGGCAGGAGGAGGGTCGCAGTCATTAGGCGGGCTCTGAGTGTGACCCTCCAGTCTCTGCTGCTCTCACCATTCCCTTTTCACTCGCCTTTACCCTAAATTCGCTTATTACATCTTTGCCTTCGCAAAATCTGATGAACTGTTGCATCTACGTCCTGAATCTCTGCACCATTATTTTTCCTTTGATTACGAAGCCTCCTTTTAAATTTCTCAATTGCCCCATCCTTTTGCTGTCTCCTTACCCAGTTCGCGTGCGCCGAGGGGCACAGGCAGGCACAGCTTACGAAGCATTAAAGCATCCCGAGACGCAGGCTGCTGCCTAGTGCCTCAGTTCTGTTCCTCAGCGGGTCCGTGCAAACTTCCGAGATCCAGGGCTCGGGGGGGGGGGGGGGGGGGCGGCTTCGGCGAGTCTCCGGGGGCGGCGCCACACACTCGCCCGGGCCCGGGGCTACCGCGCCGGGGGCCGCGTCGGACTTGCAGGAAGTTTCCGTCTCCTCCCGCGCGCTCACGGGATCGCGGGCGCACCACGGAGAGCGGGCTGCGGGGGCGAGCGGGTCGCGCCGCGCTCCGGGCGCCGGCGGCCAGGTGCGCTCTCGCCTCGCCGAGTCCCCGCGGGCCGGAAAGGGGCGGGGCGGCCGCGGGCGGTGGGCGGAGCCCGGCGGCGGCGCGGCCAATAAAGTCCCGAGCCGGCGCCGGCCGTGCGCGTGACGCTGCGTAGCGGGCTGCGAGGCCGGGGGCGGAGGGGCCGGCGAGCGCGGCGCTTTATCTTCGCCCGCGGCGGGGCCGGCTGCGTCGCTGGCCTTGGGCGCCCGGCGAGCCTCCCGCCGCCCAGCGTCCCTCCCGCCGGCCGCGCCGTGAGCGCTCCCCGGCTTTGCCCTCCCTGCCGAGGCCCCCGCCGTCGCGCTCCGGCCCCAGGTAATGCCCGTGCGCCCCGACCCCCTCCTCGCCGGCAGCCTGCGCCCTCCCGCCCCAGCCGGAGCGGAAGGGGAAAGAAGCGGAGGCTGCCCCTCCGGCCCGGCCGGCCCGGCCTTGCCCTGGGTCGGGGAGGCCCCGCGAGTCCCGGGCGGTGACGCGGAGGGGGAGGGCGGGAAAGTTAGCGTGGGGCGCCCTCGTGGCTGGCCGCCCTTTAAACCTCGGAGGTTTGGTCCGCGGCCCCCCAGATCCCGTGGCATCTCTCCAGCGGGTGCTTCCAGAAGTTCCGAATTACAAGACGTTTTCTTCTTTAAAAAGCGAAACCAAAGAATGCGCCCAGGCAATCGGGGATTGATTGAGGAACGACCAAGTGTGCGAAGGGGGCAGGTAGCTGGCGCCTGAAGACCTCGCTGTCCCCCTCTGGCTGGGCACCAGAGCCTCTCATCAAGCTCCTATTTCATCTTCAGATGCGATGGCTGGACTTTCCTGCCGCTGTTCCATATTCATAGCCACTCGGTTTCTCTGCTACGTGTATTTAGAAGTTGTTTGTAACCGAGAAACGACTTTAAACGCTCTTTTTTTTCGTGTTTCTGTCTAGATGAAGTTCGCCGGTCACTTTCTAAGTCGCTGCCACCGTTGAAACTACCCCCCCCCCCTTTTTTTTTCCCGGAATACCTGCCTTTGACACAGAATTCAGCTTGAAGCGGGTCCCTCCCTGCCTCCCTCCCCCCCTTTATGTGGGTGATATCCACGAATGACTTGTTAGGGAAGTTTGTGTGTTGTCTAGAGAAGGGAATGGCTTCGGGGAGGAGCTCTGATACATCCAAGAGTAATCATTTTAAAACGCACGTGTCTCAGTGCCTCACAGGTTTAGAAACCTCAGACATTTCACATTCTTGGAGAATAAAGAGCCACTCTCCTTCATTTCATTTTGGGCCACTTTCCTCCCGGGTCTCTAGGCTCAAACCACATTGGTTTTATTTTTTTGTTCTAAGAAAGGCTCTTTACTCACTCTCGTGGTCTTAAGGGATTTCCTCCACCTCTACTACACCATTCTCCCCTTTCCCCAAATCCAACACGTGCCTCAAATATCACTTACGGAAACCCAATGCATATCTCTGTTAAGCCCTCCTAGAACTCTATTTTCCCTAGCAGCCGTTTATCATCAGTTGTAATAAGTTTGTCACTTAGATGCTTTGTTTCTTTTGGCGTCTACATTTCATGAAGCTGGGCCAGTGCATCCTGCCTATAACTTGATTACCAGAGTCTGGCCTAGCACCTGGCACAGCAGAACACAGGAGCTGGAGAACAGAGGAAGGAACTTTTTTGAATGGAAAATGTTAACTAGGAAAGAGTGCCTGCCTGCTCCTTTTGGGAGGGAAATGGGAAAAGTTTTTAACAAAGGCCAGTTAACTTTTTTTTTTTAATCACATAGGATAAATGATGATTATATTGACCATATAAATGTGAATGAGAATTTGAATTCTTTAGCTAATTGACTTAATGACTTAATGATATATAAGTGTTGTGGGGTTGTTCCTCCCTCCCTCCCTCCCTCACTTTTCTTTTCTCTCTCTCTCCCTCTCTCTCTCTTTCTCTTTCTCTCCAAGTGGGCACCCCTCAGGGAGCCCCATGTGGGACTCGATCCTGGGACTCCAGGATCACGCCCTGAGCTGAAGGCAGATGCTCAACCACTGAGCCACTCAAGCATCCCTCTTCTTTTTTTTTTTTAAATGACCTTATGTATTTATTCATGAGAGACACAGACAGGCTGAGGGAGAAGCAGGAGCTCGACGACTCAAGATTGGATCCCCCTACCACTCTCTGAGCCAAAGGCAGACGGCTCAACCTCTGAGTTCACTTAAGCATCCCTATAGGGTTGTTCCTGAGTACATCTTTGCTTGGAAGGGAGCAGGGAGAAACTTTATCTTTTGAATTGTAAATTTATCTGCTGCTATTCTTTTCCTCCACTGAATGTGAGGGGGACTTAGCAAAGTTGGTTACTGAGAGTAAGTTGGTTACTTGTTTTATAGAGTTCTGTTTTTATTTTTATTTTTTAAGATTTTATTTATTTATGAGAGACCTAGAGAGAGAGGCAGGCTCCATGCAGGGAGCCTGACATGGGACTGGATCCTGGGTCTCCAGGATCAGGCCCTGGGCTGAAGGTGATGCTAAACCGCTGAGCCACTCGGGCTGCCCGAGTTATAGGTTCTTTTGAAAGCTTTTTAAATAGGAACACTGCAGGTAGGCTGAAGTTGACATTCTTCCAAACAGGGTTCATTTGTTTCTCAAGTCAATTTTTGTGTTGGTTTCTTTTTTTTTTTTTTTTTTTTTAATTTATTTACGATAGTCACACACACACAGAGAGAGAGAGAGAGGCAGAGACACAGGCAGAGGGAGAAGCAGGCTCCATACACCGGGAGCCCGATGTGGGATTCGATCCCGGGTCTCCAGGATCGCGCCCTGGGCCAAAGGCAGGCGCCAAACCGCTGCGCCACCCAGGGATCCCCTTTGTGTTGGTTTCTTAAGGCAAATTAGATACTATCACACTGAACATTACAAAACCAATGCACAGATTGGATTCTTAAGAAATAGTTGCCCAATCTGTATGTTGTACTTTATTTTTATTTATTTATTTATTTTTAAATTTTTATTTATGATAGTCACAGAGAGAGGCAGAGACACAGGCAGAGGGAGGAGCAGGCTCCATGCACCGGGAGCCCGACGTGGGATTCGATCCCCGGTCTCCAGGATCGCGCCCTGGGCCAAAGGCAGGCGCCAAACCGTTGTGCCACCCAGGGATCCCTGTATGTTGTACTTTAAAATAGCTCTCTGGTCTGCTTTTTGTCACCTGGAGTGTAAATATTTCCATTGCGACTTAGTGGCCATGTGACTTTGAACAGGCTTCATAGCGTTTCCAAATCTTTTGCCTCTTTTAAAATGCAAATATTAAATGAGATATGTGGTGCACCTGCCCTGCTGCCCAGCACCGTAAATGTTACTGGCTTAGTAAACATTAGTTCCTGGTTCCTTTGTTGGTGGACCTCTTGAGAGACTAGTCTTATGATCACTGTTTTTACTTACTCAACTCATTTTGCAACCCAATCCAATATATTTCTTTGTCCTCCTTCCTGAACAAATTGTACAAATTTTAGCTATTAATGTCCCCAAATTGTGAAATACCCTAGGTCCCTCCCTCCTTTTTTAATTTCCTTTTTTTTTTTTTTGGTCTTACTTGAATTTTCTATGATATTGATCAGATTACTTTTGAGCCTTTTTTTTTTAAATATAGATTTTTATTTCTTTATTAGAGAGTGAGAGCATGAGTAGGGGGGAGAAGGAGAAGCAGGCTCCTCACTAAGCAGGGGGTCTGACTGGACTCTTGACAGACTGAACCAACCAGGCACCCTTCTTGAATCTTTTAACTGGATTTCTAAATTGCTTGCTCCTGGTCCTCCTCTAATCTCTCCTAGGCCTTGTTTCCCCCCCCCCCCCCACTATTCTTTAAGTGCCTTGTAATATTGGGAAAATGACTTAACCTGTGAAACAGGAAAATAGTATCTCCTGCATAGGTAGTTGTGAGAATTGAATGAGCCATAGTAAGTACTAGGTAAATATTAGCTTTATTGTTTCCTATGGTCTCTCCCTGGGAGATTTCCTTCCTGTGTCTTGGTCTTAGCTGCTCCCACTCATGGATCCAGATCTTTGTCTCTAGTCCAGGCTTGTATGTTCACCTGTCTGCCTTTTCATCATTTGGCTGACCTGCAGGCATATCATACTGAACTTACCTACTCCTTTCTCTTCTGTAGTTTCTTAGCTTAATGGCACACCCGTGACCTTAGTCAGCTGAGTTAGGAAACTCTGGATCTCTATTTCTGGATGCCTTCTGGCTGTAGCCACCTGGATATCATATCATAGGTATCACCTTGATGCTTGTACAATTATCTTATCTCTGATTTCTTTGTGAGATCATTTGTTTATTTAATAATCAAATAATCACATGCAAGGTGCCTGGGTGGCTCATTTGGTTAAGTATCTGCTTTCTGCTCAGGTCATGAGCCTAGGGTCCCTGGAATAGGTCCCAAGTTGGGTTCCCTGCTCATTGGGGAGCCTGCTTTTTCATCTGCCTCTTCCCCACCCCGCTCGTGCTCTCTTTTGTGCTCTCTCTTTCTCAAATAAAATGTTTAAGAAAAAAAAATTGCATGCCATTTGAGGCTTATTTCTCACCTTTATCTTTTTTATGTGTTTGCTTATTGTTCTCTTTGACAGTCCCTCATCCTCTACATTGTCTTATTAAAAGACAAATATTAAGTCATTCTCTTGTTTTTTTTATGTATATATTTAAAGTTTTTTTTTTTAAAGGTTTTATTTATTCATGAGAGAGACAGAGGCAGACACACAGACAGAGGGAGAAGCAGGCTTCCCTCATAGAGCTTGATGTGGGACTCGATCCCAAGACCCCGGGATCATGCCCTGAGCCGAAGGCAGATGGTCAACCACTGAGCTGCCACCCAGGTGCCCCTGATTCCTACTTTTAAAGTTTTCTTTCTTTCCTGTCATCTAGAGTTATGCCTTTGGCAGTCACTGCCTTTTTCTGTTTGAAAATGCCAACAGGATTACCTACCTCATAGGGTTATTGTTAGGATTAAAGGAGGGAATGTACACAAATGTACACAAAGCTCTTATCAGAGAGTAGAGCAAATAGTTCCCAATAAAGGGAACTGGCTAACAATTCTTAATTTTTCTGATTATTTGGTGCTGTGTTAAAAAATAGAGCAGAAGGGAGAAAATGAAGACGGACTAGTTAGGTTACTACAGAGAGGGGACCACGGCTTAGACTCTGGTAAAGGTGGTGGGTGTGGTGAGAATACATCACAAGTGGGGATTTATTTTGAAGGCAGAGTAAAATGGACTTGCTGTTGGATGGGATAAGGGGAAGTAGAGAATTAAGGATGACTCCTAGGTTTTGTTTAAAATCTGGGCAGAGTGACTGCTAGTCCCATTAGATGGATAGGACCGTGAGAAGAATGGCATTGGTGGGAACATTAGTAGTTCAGTTGCTGGAAACCAGAATTATGGACATGGTACAGTTGTTGGTTAACAGTAAGTTCTAGGGGAAGGAACATAAGAAAAGCTTGTTGGAGACGGGAAGTCAGGGAGCTGGGAGGCCAGGATATTGGATGGATCTTTGTACATGGATGTTGAAGTTAAAGAAACATGGAAAAGTTAGTGGTAGCGATTGAGGGGGAGTGAGATTCAGATGTTCCCTCATAATCTTATGATTTACATGATCAGAGGATTTGATCAAAATGAGGTGAGCCATTTTTTTTTTAAAGATTTATTTACGAGGTGGGGGAGAGGACAGGGCGGAGGAGTAGAGGGAGAGGGAGAGAGAACCCCAAGTAGATTCTGCACTGACTGCAGAGTCTAATGCAGGGTTCGATTTCACAACCCTGAAATCCTGACCTAAGCTGAAACCAAGAATCAGACTCTTAACCAACTGTGCCACTCAGGTGCCCCAAGGTGAGCCATTTTTAGCCATTTGTCTTTCCTAATGTCTGTATGTATAATAATAATAAAACTTGTTAATATTTTCTTGGAAGCCACGTGGTATTTGAATTGCATTTGAAAAAGTATATAAATACGGCCCTTTATTTACCCTCCTCTAGTACTTCATAAAAGCAAACCCTAGAATTTGAGGGATGATATGGCTTAATGTTTGACTGTCATTTATAGCATATGGGAGGTAGATATGTAGGTATCAGATTACTTGGTTAATTTTGCAATCTTGGTTGTAAATAATAATGGCACTTCCGTGTATATTGTCTTCTATTGTTACAGCTCGGTGTCATTGTATTTATCTCCATGTTCTAGATGAGGAAACAGATTCAGAAGGTTGGAGGATTTACTGAGGACACGGTGATGTGATCGAGCAGGGGTGTAAACTCTCTCTTAGTGTTTGGCTAACCAATCCTGTGCCCTTGGAGTTCTCACTTCCTGCTAAATAGAGGAAATTGAGGCCAAAGAAGTTAGTATGGACTATGACACAAAGATTTTGTTGTGTAGAGTTAACATTTTCTTCTTTGGCTCACTTCTAAAATAAGTAGCTTTAAACTATGGCAGTGTAATCGTGCAGACTCAGTACCGGTGTTTTGGCTTTTGAAGTAAGGCTTTCTTGTCTAGACTGGGTTGTTGGCTCCTGGTCTCATAACCAAGAACTTTAATGTTTTCATTGTTCTCTGGGGTACCCAGGCTTAATTTTTTGTTTGTTTGTTTTTTTTTCTTTGCTTGTTAAATAGCATCTATTTGTCAAACTTGTTTTATGAAGTATTTTTTTCACTTTTTTTTAAGATTTTATTCATTTATTCATAGAGAGAGGCAGAGACACAGGCAGAGGGAGAAGCAGGCATCATACAGAGAGCCCGACGTGGGACTCCATCCAGTGTCTCCAGGATCATGCCCTGGGCTGCACCACCGGGGCTGCCCTTTTTTTCACCTTTTTAAAAGTAGACTCCACGCCTAACATGAAGCTCAGGGTGGGGCCTGAACTCACAACTCTGAGATCAAGACCTGAGCTGAGATCAAGCGTCAAATGCTCAACTGACTGAGCCACCCAGGCGCCCCGTTAATCAACATAAAATAATCAACAAGATTTAGTCTCAGAGCCAAAAGTAACAGTGTTTTAGTCAGCCTGTACAAGTTGCTTTATGTGATAAAATGTATAATTATTTAAATTATTGAAATATTTGAAGTTTTTGCATACCCTTAGAAGTCTAGGGGACCCCTCCCCACCCCTGATTAAGAACACTTGTCATAGATCTTGTTGAGTAGGATGTATGTAGAAAGCTGTTAACAGTAAAGATGGTGTTGGTTGTCATCCTCCCAGCTTATGTTTGCCTCCTGATTCTCTATGTGAGAGAACTCTGTTAGAAAATTGGTTGTATTAACTGATAGGTCTGTACTAATGCATGCCTATCATGTTTCAGCTACTCCCCCACTAGATTTGAGGGTTTCAAAGAGAAAATATGTTGTTCTTGTCTTGGGGAACCTTATGCTTAGTTTAAGAGGCAGACGGCGTTGCTGAGTGTAGTGGTGTAATGGGATGTACAGAGTGCAGTGGGGCCACAGAGGGGGATGACGTGAGAGATGATGCCCTATCAAACCTTAGCACAGGAGATCATTCAAGGTGTCTGGTGATTACAGCCTAGGCTATGGAATCCCTGGGTCCAGTTTTGGATCTTAGTTCTGCTGTTGGAGAACTGTATGATTCAGGGCAAGTTAAATTCCCTCTAAACTATATTTTTTTCACCTGTAAAATGAGGATAATACCTGTCTTCGTAATGGTTGTAGAGATTGAAAACAAAGGACTTAGCAGTACAGTGTCTGGCAGGCACACAGTAACTGCTCATTAAGTCAAAGCTGTTATTACTGCTGTTTCTACTGCTGCTGTTCTGACCCTTTGAAGGCTGAGTAGGGTTAGCTATATAAGGGGCAGGGGAGAAAGCTTTCTAGAGACAGGAAGGAATATTTGGGAAGACATGGTAACCAAAGACAGTATTGGGGAATGAAATAACATATTTGCCTTACAGATTATATTGAGATTAAAATACACATAAAGCACATAAACATGCACAAGTATAGTCGCCATCACATCCCTGTTTAGATGCAAAAAGTACAGTTCTTACTTTTTTTTTTGATTTTTTTATTTATTTATGATAGAGAGAGAGAGAGAGGCGCAGAGACATAGGCAGAGGGAGAAGCAGGCCTCATGCACCGGGAGCCCGATGTGGGATTTGATCCTGGGTCTCCAGGATCGCGCCCTGGGCCAAAGGCAGGCGCCAAACCGCTGCGCCACCCAGGGATCCCCAGTTCTTACTTTTTAATTGCGAGTTACCCTCTGTACAGTTCCTTCCTTTTTTGAAACATCTTGGTTCTTTTTGCGGCTTTATGTTGTTTTCTTCCCTGATCTCTACTTGCTGATGTCTTACTTGGAGGACATCCCTAGTTTTTTTTTTTTTTTTTTTAAGATTTTATTTATTTATTCATGAGAGACACAGGCAGAGACAGACATAGGCAGAGGGAGAAGCAGACACCCCACAGGAAGAGCCTGATGAGGAACTCAATCCTGGGACCGGGATCCCACCCTGAGCCAAAGACATATGCTCAGCCACTGTTCGACTCAGGTGTCCTCCTCATCTTTTCTGCTGGAGAGTTAAATGCTCTTCTGGCTTCCTCTGTCACTGTTACACAAAGCACTTTTATCAGTTGCCCTGACCTCTTTCCTAGGTTCCTCTGAATTGAATCTTATTGGTCTCCTAACATTTTGACTTGAGGTATTCATTTGCTGTTCCATAATAAGGTTCATTTGTTTGATTTCTGAAAAAAATTAGAAGGGAAATGATCTAGATTACTCACATTGTTACATTGCTAAGCAGTGATACTTAAGGAAACAACCAAATGCATCGTGTACTACATTTCATACTAGAAAGGACATTTTAACATAAAAATTTAGAAAGCCCATAATAATAGAATTGAAAAATACGTAGCTTTAAAAATAATGTACTGAGTACTTCATTATTTTTCTTTTTTCTTCAGACTAATGAAAACATAATAAAACACGGCTTTGGAGTAAACCTTGTACTGTGTTCATATCAATCTGCCAAAAATTTGACTGTGATCATATTTTTCCTTGCTTAGAATGAATGGCTCACCACTGCCTAACTGAAAAAAAGTCCTCCTTTCTTAGGCCTTTTCTTTTTTCTTTTTTCTTTTTTTTTAATTTTTATTTATTTATGATAGTCACACACAGAGAGAGAGAGAGAGGCAGAGACACAGGCAGAGGGAGAAGCAGGCTCCATGCACCGGGAGCCCGACGTGGGACTCGATCCCGGGTCTCCAGGATCACGCCCTGGGCCAAAGGCAGGTGCTAAACCGCTGCGCCACCCAGGGATCCCTCTTAGGCCTTTTCAGTTTAACTGTAGCTCTCCTTTCTAGTCTTTTCCCTCATCACATTTCTCTGTTAACAACTTAAAAAAAAAATTAAGAGAGTTAATGGTGTTTGTGGTTTGGATCTAGCCCAAGTTCAAATCTGGCCCTGTGTGGTTTTGGGCAAGTTACTGTCAAGAGAAGAAAAGCAGACCTTGGCATCCCAGAGCTGTGCTGGTATCAGCTAGGCCTTGATGTTGCCATGAGCTAGCCTGGCACTTAGCCTCTGGGTCGTCTTGGTGTTCTTGCATTGAACACAAACAATTTCACTGAGTATCAGCATCAAGACCTGATGGATCAAGACCAAAACAGGAACATGCCGTACTCATGTCTTGACCTAGACAAAACGTGAACATGGTCCAAGTCAAAATCTCCAATACCCCTCCCTACAGGCTATAATGTGAATGACTGTTGCTGTTATTTTGGTTACAGCTTCAGCCTCCCTATAGAGATTTGTTGATCTACCCAGTCATAGAATTGTTCCTACTTTCTGGCTGCACTCAGGCCAGAGTGAACCTCTGCTTCTCTGGACTCTCCCAAAAACTCATCTAGCCAATTCCCAAATCCTGAATAAATCATTTCTGATATTCTGAAATTCCCGTTGTTTCCCTTGGCATGTGATCTAATAAACTAAACTTGTTCAGCTGTAGGAATGTTCCTGGTGTGTGGGCAGAGGGCATTGACAGTAAGTTGTTTGAGCTTTGATTTTTTTTTTTTAACATGTGAACTGTGATTAATAACCTCTTTTTTGCAGTTATAAATGATTAGGTGAGAAAACTTAAAGCACCCAAGAGAGTCCTTGAGTTTTTAGCTACTCAACAAAAGCTTGTTATCCTATTCTCTAGTAAAGTAGTCGGATCATTCCCCCCTCCCCCCTTGGGCTTGGAAGGACCTTGTTTTAATGCGTTCTCATCTGTGGGTGCTCTGTTCTCATTATTCAGGACTCCAAATACCTTCTTTTCTGTGATACCTTTACGTCTCTCCATGATCTCTTCTGTTTCCAAACTTCATGTATTGTTTTTACCATTGACTTGACTGTTAATTGTACTCTACTTGTGACATCTTTGTACTTATCTTTTGTTATCTAGTTTTTTTTTAAAGATTTATTTACTAGAGAGTATGCACGAGTAGCAGAGGGAGAGTGAGTCTCCAGCTGCTCCATACTGATCATGGAGCCCCATGTGGGGCTTGATCTCTTGGATCTGAGATCATGACCTGAGCTTAAACCAAGAGTCATATACTCAACCGACAGCACCACCCAGGCACCCCTTGTTATAGAATTCTTTTTTTTTTTTTTTGGTTATATAATTCTTAATTTTTCATATACTTATGTCTTGTTCAACTAAACTGTTCTTTAAGAATGGGGTTTTTGTTTAGATAAGGACCATAGAAACCAGGTATTTTATAAAGAATAATTTCTTTGAATTTGTTATAGTATGTTGTACTCAGAAAATGCTTAAATATGATTAAGGTAAAACAAAAGGAAGAAAGTATGTCATTTTTCACCTCAAATATGGTGATAGTGTGACATTTGCCTAAGTCATATCTGCAAAGTGAAAGTGAAGGGGAGCAAAATATGCCACCCCAAAATGTGCCACTTTGTCATATTGATTATTTTGAATCAAAGTTACTTAAGAACATCCAGTGCAAGGAGGACGCTCTGAGCCTCCTTTGTCTTCCTGAAAACAGGAAGAAAATCTCCCAGGTGAAACATACCCTCCCTAGCAGGAGGGTAGAAGACATCCCCTGTCATCAGACATAAGGAATTTCAGGCTACGAAGGCTGTTTAACAAGTCTTATGACTTCTTCAGTAATTGACTACCCCAAGTCTAAACCCCTTTGTCTTAGCAGGTCTTCACACATATATTGTTTCTTTGTCTGAAAAGATATAGCATTGCCTGCTTTGGTCACTTCTTTGAGTCCCATTATTTTTATGGTCTCTCTTACGAAATTAAATGTGTTTTTTCTCCTGTTAATTTGTCTTATGTCAGTATGATTACCAGATCAATCCAGAAACCTAGAAGGGAAGAAGGGAAAAGTTTCATCTCCAACAAAAGCTTTTCATGTCTTCCTTCCTAGACAGTACAATGGTGGGCGAAGAGAAGACGTCTCTAAGAAAACGGCTGTCAAAGTCCAGGGAAAATTCTGAGGAAAAGGAAGACCAGAGAAGCCCTTCAAAGGAGTCTCTAGAGACACCTAGCAATGGTGAGGCTTTTAATTTTTTTTTCCAGCTATTTAAGTTTTATTAACCTTACTCAGTAAATATGCACGATGTGAAGTTATTTTTATAGTGAAGATTGCTGAAGATACTGCAGAGGACATGCTTCATTACCATTGACATGCTTCACTACCATTGACCTTGTGCTGGCAGGGGATGACTTCTTATCTACTGCCTTGATAACTCCAAGGACCACCGTTTGTCTCATGTCCCGCACAGCGAAACGGCCTAGAGAAGGTCTCCACACACATGGCCTTGCTGGGGACCGTGTACACAGTGGCCATATCACCAGGCTCCAGGGCTTTGGCTCGTCTTCCAGCCTCTTGCTTGAGAGCTGATCAGTCTTTTCCCCACAGTTTAGGAGATGTGAGCCTTAGGGCAGTCCTGCGCTTGGGCATGCCAGCATCGATCTGCCTGGGCTGCTTTAAGACTCACCTGTGCCATGGTGCTGCCAGCCTCCATGGGAACAATCATTCTTGCTGTCTCCAGCCACATCTGCACGAGGCACATCCTTTACGACGCATATTTCCTGCTGAAGTCCACATTGTCACCAGCAGGGCCTCCAACAGGCCTCGTGGTGCACCTCCACAGACCTGACCTCCGGTGAGGTTGGTGGGGACAAAGGTGACCACCCTCCCAGGTTTCAGGAAGCCAGTTCCACCTGGCCTCTAGGCACAGTGCCAGTACCTCTGATCTTGTACACATCTTGTTGACTGGATGGGAGAGTAGAGTCCAGAGACTTCCAGCAGAGTCACCCCAGTGACGTTTCATTTGTCCTCCTGACCATCCAGCCAGGGCATGTTGTTGCTGTACCGGCCTGAACTGGGCACAGAGGCTCCGGTGGTCAGGAGTAGCCAGGCTTCCTGAGGTGGGCGCTCACTTCCTAATGATTTGGAAGTGCATGGCGCTGTCTGTAGGCCTGGCAAAGCCCCTCTCGTTGGCAGCCATCATGAGCCGCAAGCTTCTTCAGGCCCCACGTCTAGGTTCTGGTGTGTGCTCGAGGGTCTGCCTTTCTTGAAGCTGCCTGTTTTGAACTTGAGCATGCTGCTGCCATGATGAGCACAGCGCACTTGGCCTTGCATGTCCAGTGATCACATTCTTGATGAAGTCCCCAGGGCCTGGAGCATTGGTGGTGGTGACAGAATGTTTGCTAGTCTCAGACCGTCGGAGGGACACGTGAGTGGTGATGCTGCACTCTCCCTCCACCTTCAGCTTGTCCAGCACCTGGGCATATTTGAAGGAGCTCTTGCTCAAAGCTACTGCTTCCTCCTTGAACTTCTCAGTTTTTTTAAATCCGTGCCTCCATGCTTATAGAAGAGCTAGTTCCCTGGTGGTGGTGGACTTTCCGGAGTCTGTGTGGCTAATGATGAAAGGCAAAGACATTGAATAGGGGTGTTTGCCCATGGTGATAAGTTCATTAGTCAGTGCTCTGAAGGAAAAGAAGCAAACTAGATTCAGAGATCAGCAAGAGCTACCACAGCTGTGAGAGAGACTTAATTTTTTTGAAGTGAGGGAATGAAATAAATTCAGTGTTTTAGAACAGGGATTGCCATCTCTTTAGCTCTCTGTATTATAAGTGGGTATGCTGGTAAGTGCGAAGGTCCAGAGGTGAAAGATAAATTGACAGAGAGAATAGAATAGAACATTTTGATTTAAGCACCAGTCACAGCCACACTATGCTGGTGACACTGGTGTGTAAATTGTTGCAGATGTCACAGAGGTAAGCTTTATTGATGTAAGTGGAATTTGCAGTGTCTACTTTAAGATTTATGTTACATAGAGTTTCCTATGTCTGGTAATAAAGAAATTAGAAAATAAGCCCTTTCTTGTTAATTAATTCCATGAACATTTTTTGGGTATCTACTGTGTTTTTTTTTTTTTTTAATTTTTATTTATTTATGATAGTCACAGAGAGAGAAAGAGAGAGAGGCAGAGACATAGGCAGAGGGAGAAGCAGGCTCCATGCACCCGGAGCCCGATGTGGGATTCGATCCCGGGTCTCCAGGATCGCGCCCTGGGCCAAAGGCAGGCGCCAAACCGCTGCGCCACCCAGGGATCCCTCTACTGTGTTTTAGACACCATTCATCCATTTATTCCTTGAATCACCTAACCTGTCAATAATTACTGGTGCCCTGCTAGGGGCTGGCGCCATTCCAGTGACCAGTACTGTGTGTTTGCCCTCATGGAGTTCCACGTTAGGTGAGTGAGAACCCCTCCCCCAATTAATATAATGAGATTATTATAAATAAGTGCTACTAATTACTCTTCAAAGATGTAATGAGTATAATGAGAGTAATTAGCAGGTACCTAACTTAGTTCAGCACAGGGTTGTAAATCTTGGGGGGGGAAGAGAGATTAGGAAGTTTTATTAGTTCTTCTATCCAAGTTTGCTTAACACACAAATACAAAGAGTATGACACAGTGCTTATTGTTAAGGTCAAGGCTTATGCTTAAGATTGATAGATCTGTAAACACAGCTCCAACTGATGTCATCTGTTGCATCAGCCTATTTATTTTTGCAATGACATTTGTATAGGTCTGATTTCAAGGAGGATTTGAGATTTAAGCCTTGTTTGGTTAACAAATAGGGATAT
Organism: Nyctereutes procyonoides; assembly: GCF_905146905.1. Classification (NCBI taxonomy): domain Eukaryota; kingdom Metazoa; phylum Chordata; class Mammalia; order Carnivora; family Canidae; genus Nyctereutes; species Nyctereutes procyonoides. The sequence goes on from NW_026575037.1 coordinate 6,636,626, forward strand.
CAGACAGGTTGTCTTTGGCATTGTGAAAGTACTTTCATAATGAAAAGTTCTTTTGCTCTTCCTACTTAAGTCTAATTGTAAATACAGCAGCTGGATCCCACCAGGAATATACATGTTGCTGCTTACATTTGCATGATGAAGTTTATTGATTGTTAGGCTCTTCATTAGCTATTTATGAAATATTTATATTGCATATGGCTAGTTTTAATGTGATATAAAAAGTGAAATTTGTACACAAGGATGAGTCAGCATTGAGTAGTAACCTTCCCCTTCTATGATTCTGGGATGGTTGGTAATCCATGTTGTCTGCCTTGGAGACAGAAAAATCACTTTATTGAAAGAAAATATGATTTTTCTCTTAATGTTCCAATTTGTAAAAAGCTCTTAAGTTACTCTTAATTTTTACATATTTTCAGTGCCTCTTATCTTAATTCATTAACTCTTAACATTCCAAGTTCTTTTTTTGTTTTTTTTAAAGATTTTATTTATTCCTGAGAGACACACAGAGAGAGGCAGAGACATAGGCAGAGGGAGAAGCCCTGCAGGGAGCCTTATGTGGGACCGGATCCCAGGACCCTGGGATCACCTGAGCCAAAGGCAGATGCTCAATCACTGAGCCACCCAGGTGCCCCTAAACATTCCAAGTTCTTTTTTTTTTTTTTTTTTTTTTTTTAACATTCCAAGTTCTAATGCAGATATTAAATCGAATTGTTGGGACGTGTGGGTGGCTCAGTGGTTGAGCGTCTGCCTTTGGCTCAGGTTGTAATCCCAGGGTCCTGGGATTGTGTCCCGTATCAGGCTCCCTGCCAGGAACTTGCTTCTCCCTCTGCCTGTGTCTCTGCCTCTCTCTCTGTCTTTCATAAATAAATAAATAGAATTTATAAAAAAAAAATTGTTTAGCTTAAAGCCAGAAGCATGACCTCCTTGGTTGTAAGGCTGATCTGAAAATAGAATGTGTTTCTCCACTTGTTTTGACTTTGTTCACTTTGGGGAATAAGCAGATGGGTAAAATGTGGCCTCTGAAAGCAAGCCATGCCAATCAGTATGTATGGCCCACTAACCAGGACTGAGGTCATCAGCACCAGCTGGGAACTTGTTAGAAATGCCTCACCTCACCTTTACTGAGGATGATTTTATTTTAAAAAGCTTTGTAGGTGATATGTAGGTTCAAGTTTGAGGTACAATCTTAGAGGGACAGTTCTCAGTTGGTGTGTACGTTGGAATACTCCAGAAGAATGGAATCAGTAAGATATATATAGATACATAGATAGATTTATTATGAGATATTGGCTCAGATGGAGGCTGAAGTCCCACAATCTTCCATCTACAGGTGGGAGTCCTACGGAAGCCAGTGGTGTAGTTCAGTCCAAATCTGTAGTCTTCAGAGGCCTGCTAACCAGGGACCAATGGCATAGCAAAGGTCTCACTCTGGGGCCTAAGAATCCAGGAAGGAGATGAGTGTCCCATTTTAATCAAGAGTACAAATATGCCCTTCTGCCTCTTTTTCTCCTCAGGCCCTCCAGCACTGGGGGGGGTGATCCTCTTTACTCAGTCTGATTCAAATGCTTATCTCTTCTGGAAACACCCTTACACCTAGAAATTATGTTTTATCAGCTATCTGGGCATTCCTTAGCCCAGTCAGGTTGACACAAAATTAACTTGTAGAATGAAAAGAAATCACTCAACAAACAGAAACAGCTTATTGAACCCCATCCTGGACCTATTCAATCAGAATCTCAGGGGAAGGGTCCCAGGAATGTTAAGTTTGAAAAAGTTTGCTGGATAATATTGACTGGCATCGCCAGTTGAAACACACTGTTATCAAGAGCTCATATCTAACTGTCTTGTGATGTGTCCTTTGACATAGCTCTAAGGATTTTTTCATTACACTCGTGTAATTCTTGAATTCTTTTTTTTTTTTTTTTTTTAAGATTTTTAAAATTTATTCATGAGAGACACAAGAGAGAGAGGCAGAGGGAGAGGAAGAGGGAGAAGCAGGCTCCATGCAGGGAGCCTGATGGGGGACTCGATCCCTGGTCTCCAGGATCATACCCTGGGCTGAAGGTGGTGCTAAACCACTGAGCCACTTGGGCTGCCCTGATTCTTGAATTCTTATTCTGTGTTTCTTCATTCTAGTGAGCTGTCAATGTGATGATTTTATGTCCTAATTTGCTCAAGTTTAGTCTCACAGGTTACCTGTGTCCAACCTAATTTTTTCTAGTGGAGGTGTACCAGTTTGTTAAAGTGTCACCTGACTTTTGGGTTATTGAATTAATAGTGACCATCACAGTGACTGTAGTATTCACATTTTCACAAAAGTATCTTTACCCAGTGCCTAGTAAGTGAAATTATTAATTAGCTTTCTTGATTTTGTGGCATTTGTTTGAAACACCAGTTCTGAAGATAACTTCTTGTCTAAATTGAAAAAATGTTGCCATTACCTGATTTTAAGAGTAATACATAGTTATCCAAAGTTTTTATTTTGCCATCTTGTACCTGCAGTTAAATGTGTTCAGTTCAAAATATACAGAAAAGAATAAGCAAGCAGAAGTGACTCAAAATTCTGTCATGGAAAAATGGGTATATATTGTCCAGACATACATATTTCATTCCCATGAATTATTAACATTTTACACAGATAGAATAGTTTATAGGTTGTTAAGTAACTGGGATCTCAAGAACCCCATGATCGATTTCTTTCCATTGTCAAGTAGTAGATGAGTGGCTACAAAGTATTTTATTCTGTATACATCATATTGTTTCCCTGATGAATTTATTTTTCTGGTATAAAGAAATGGTATTGGACATTTTTACATATTCCACAGATGCCTAAAGAAGAACTGCAGGGTCAAAGTTATTATTTTAAGAAAAATATTTTGATATATTGTCCTGGATTGCAGCATTTACCTTATACTATGTAAACTTATCCTTCTTTATTTTTGTTGTTACTATGTTTAAATTTAAAAAATCTTATATCTCTGGACCCCTGGGTGGCTCAGCAGGTGAGTGTCTGCATTTGGCTCAGGGCGTGATCCCAGGATCTGGAATCAAGTCCCACATTGGGCTCCCTGTGGAGAGCCTGCTTCTCCCTCTGCCTGTGTCTTTGCCTCTCTCTCTCTCTGTGTGTGTCTCTCATGAATAAATAAAGAAATCTTAAAAAATCTTATTTCTCAAAAAAAAAAATCTTATGTCTCCCTTACTACCTCTTTTCATGACTGTATACCTGTTTTTTTTTCTGATTGCATTTCTTCTAATATTCTGATATTACAAGAACTAATAGAATAGTTCACTTCTAGGAGAAGTACATGGAAATGATGGCTCTATATAACTTAAGAGGAAAAGCTAACACTTAGAGCCTTATCTAGACCCTGAATTAGCTCTGCCATTTACCAATTCTGTCTTTTTTTAAGATTTATTTATTTGAGGGAGAGTGAGTGAGCATGTACAAGAGAGGAGGGAGGGGCAGAGGAGGAGCTTGGTGCAGGGCTTGATCTTACAATCCTGAGATCATGACCTGAGCTGAAACCAAGAGTCAAATGCTCAATCAAGAGTCACCCAGGAGCCACACCAGTTCTGTCTTTATGCTGAATGTACAAACATGATTGAGTAGAGCTTGGTCTAGGTTTCTTCTTTTTCTCCTTGTTTTTATCTCCTTTTTCCACCCATCCTTCATATGCCTCATGGCCCTTCTCTTCTTTTTTCCCTTTTTAATCCAAGTTTTTTATTGATGTAGTTTCCTACCATTTTATGGTTATTTCTACCAGCATACCATTTTATGGTTATTAGAGTTCCAGCTTCTCCACATCCTCACCAATACTTACTGTCTTTTGATGACAATATCCTAGTGGGTGGTTTTAAATTGTATTTACCTGAGGTCTAATGATATTGAATGTCTTTTCATATGCTTACTGGCTATTTGCACTTTTTTTTTTTTAAGTTTTTATTTATTCATGAGAGACACACAGATAGAGACAGAGACACAGGCAGAAGGAGAAGCTGGCTCCCCGCAAGGAGCCTGATGTGGAACTCAATCCTGGATCGTGGGATCATGCCCTGAGCCAAAGGCAGACGCTCAAATGCTGAGCCTCCGGGTGTCTCTCTCTCTCTCTCTCTCTTTTTAGAAATATCTGTTCATATCCCTTGCCCATTTTTTAATGTGGCCTTTTATTACAGAGTTGTAAGAGTTACCCAGAATAAAAAACTGGATTCTGGATACTAGACCCTTATCAGATACATGATTTGCAAATAATTTCTCCAATTTTGGGAGTTGTCTTTTCACTTTCTTGATGATATCCTCTCCAGTATAAAGTTTAAAAATGTTGATGAATCTGGGATGCCTGGATGGCTCAGTCGGTTGGGTGTCCAACTCTTGATTTCAGCACAGGTCATGACCTCTAAGTTGTGAGATCAGGCCGTGCATCGTCCTTGGTGCTGGGTGTGCAGTCTGCTTGAGATTCTCTCTCTCCCTCTCCCTTTGCCCCTCTCCTCCTTTCCATTCTCCCTCTCTAAATAAATAAATAAACAAACAAACAAATAAATAAATAAATAAAATCTTAAAAAATGTTGAATCCAATTTATTTATTTTAAATGTTTTATTTATTCATGAGAGACAGAGAGACAGAGAGAGAGAGAGAGAGAGAGAGAGAGAGAGGCAGAGACACAGGCAGAGGGAGAAGCAGGCTCCTCGCAGGGAACCTGATGTGGCACTCAATCCTGGGACTCCAGGATCATGCCCTGGGCTGAAGACAGGCGCCAAACCGCTCAGCCACCCAGGGATCCCCCAATTAATTTTTTTCTTTGGTTGCTTGTACATTAGGTGTCATGATTAAGAAATCATTGCCTAATGCAAGATAATACAGATAATTAAAAATAATTGTATTTTTTATTATGGTACAATGTACATAAAGTAAAATTTATCAGCTTAGCCATTTTTAAATCCACAGTTCAGTAGTAGTTCGTACATTGACATTGTTGTACGGTCATCATCACCATACATCTCTAAAACTCATCATCCAAACCCTGGCAATCACCATTCTAGTGTGTGTCTGTGTGATTTTGACTGTTCTGTGTTTCTTATGTAAACGGAATCGCTTGGCAAAAGTATTTGGCTTTTTGTGACTGGCTTAGTTCACTTAGCATAATGTCCTTAAGGTTCACCCATGTTAAATATATATTTCAGAATTTTCTAAGTGAAAAAGCAGAGTGAAAAGGCAACCTAAAGAATGGTAGAAAGTATTTGTAAGCTATATATCTGATAAAAAATTAATATTCACAATAGCAGAATAATAACCACATTAAAAAAATGGGTGAAGAATGTCTTCAAAGAAGATCTGCAAGTGGCCAGTGTAGTTATATATATATGACAGGTGCTCAACATCATTAATCACCATGGCACTGCAAAACAAACCACAGTGATACCACTTACACTTCTTACAACAAACCCTTACACAACGTTTTTCTTTTTTTAAAGATTTTATTTTACAGTGCAAAAGCAGGGAGAGCTGCCCCTTTTGAATCAGATAATTTTTCTCAGGACAGTTTTGAGGATTAAATGAGATAGTAGAATAAAATGGCACACAAGCACCCAATTCTCTCCCAGTGTTACTATGCTAGTATTAAAGCATGATGGTTAAGATACTACTTTTTGAGTTAGACATGCCTCATTTTGAGATCCATTTTCCTTATTTATTGGATTAAGATTAAATGAGGTTCTTGCAGCAGTTTGGCACATAAATGCTAAATATTATATAAATAATACTACCAAAAACAGGGCACCTGGGTAGCTCAGTGGTTGAGCATCTGCCTTTGGCTCAGGTTGTGATCCTGGGGTTCTGTGATCTTGTCCTGCATTGGGCTCCCGCGTGGAGCCTGCTTCTCCCTCTGCCTTTGTCTCTGCCTCTCTCTCTCTGTCTCTCATGAATAAATAAATTAAAATCTTAAAATTGGTATGAAATTTCAGTTATAAAAAATGAATATGCTATAGAGATCTGATGGACAGCATTGTGCTTACATAGTTAACAGTACTGTACTTAAAAATTTAAGAGGGTACCTCTCATGTAAATTCCTCACTGTTTTTGATTTGCATTTCCCTGATGATGAGTGATATTGAGCATCTTTTCATGGGCTACTGGCCATTTATGTATCTTATTTAGAGAAATGTCTGTTAAGTTCTTTGCCTATTTAAAAATTGTTATATTTTAAATTTCTAATTGTGGTAAGAATATACCTGACAATATTTCCCATTTTAACCATTTTTAAGTATACAGTTCAGTAGCATTAAGTGTATTCACATTGTTGTGCAACAGATCTCCAGAACCTTTTTATCTTGTAAAACTCAAACTATATCCATTAAATAACTCTTCATTTCCCTCAGTCCCTAGTAACCATTCTATGTTTTCTGTTTTTGTGAATTTGACTGTCTTTCCATTTATTTAGGTTGTCTTTAATTTCCTAAAACAGTATTTTGTAGTTTTTGGAATATAAATTTTGCATTTTTTGTTAAATTCATCCCTGAGTATATGTATTTTTTTTGATGCTATTGTAAGTGGAGTATAAGTTTTTGTTTCCTTTTTTTCCCTGAAAGTAAATGGAATTCTTTTTCTTAGTTTCATTTTCTGATTGTTGCTATTGAATAGAAATGCAGCTGGCTTTGTATATTGATATTGTATCCTGTAGCCTTGCTCAATTCATTTATTAGCTCTACTAGTTTTTTGGGTGTGTGGTTTTGCAGTATTTATTATGTATGAGATCCTGCCATCTGTAAAGAGGAGTTAGTTTTACTTCTTCATTTCCAGTGTGGCATGCTGTTTGATTTTGTTGCCTACTTGGCACTTGCTAGGATTCCAGTACAATGTTGAATTGGCAGAGTCAACAGACTTGTCCTGTTTCTGATCTTAGGGAATAAGCTTTCAGTCTTTCCATGAATTTTGATAGCTGTGGGTTTTTTTTTTTTAATCAGGTGAGGAAATTTACTACCTTTCTTCTAATTTACAAGTAGTGCTTATTCTTGACTACTTTTTGTTGTTTCGTTCACTTTTATAACTTACCAATATGCTATTACTACTACTCAGTAATACTGGTTTTATCATGTGCAGGCACTATTTTAAGTGTCTTAAAAATAATAGTTCAGCTGATATGTTTTAGTTCTATTCAGTTTCACTATTTTTGATATATACATATATATATATCTGAATATTGGGAGAACATGCCTTTTGTAACAGATTTTGAGAATCCTTTGACAAAAATATATGAAAAAAAGTTTTAAATATTTTTATTCTATAATCATTTCCCTTTGTTCAATATATGCATCTAACCATAAAACTGGCCAGTCCACAGAGCTTTAATCAACTGAGTAGGTGGAGAGCACATTTTTTTTCATTGATGTAAAAGCAAAATGTGTTTACTTTAGAAAATGCAGTAAGCAAAAATTTGTTTACGATTTTTCTTTGGGTACATTCCTAGAAATTGTTTTAGTTGAAAGGAATACATATTTCTGAGGGTTTTTTGAGTACATATTGTCAAATCGCTCTCTGGAAATAATGTATTCCTAGTAGCAGTATGTGAATGCCTCTTACTTTAAACTTTTTCCTGTCATAGATGATATGAACTTTAAAAATTTTTTTTGATGATACGAACTTTTGAATAAATTATATGCCATTTTGAGAGATGAAAAATTTCACTTGAAAAATGTTTTGTATGATGAGATATAACAATTGCCAGTGGCAAGAAATTTATAGAATATTAACTAGTACTTTTTTTTTTTAAGATTTTATTTATTCTTGACAAAAGACACAAGCAGAGACATAGGCAGAGGGAGAAACAGGCTTTTTGTGAGGAGTCTGATGTAGAACTTGATCCCAGGACCCCGGGATCGAGCTGAAGGCGGACACTCAACCACTGAGCCACCCAGGTGCTCCTTAACTAGTACTTTTAAAGTAGCTTTTAAGGTCAAAAGAGTAAGTTTGAATATCTTAGTTCATTACACGAAGATTAGTCAAAAGAAATGGCAAATACTAGGATACCTGGGTGGCTTAGTCGGTTAAACATCTGCCTTCAGCTCAGATCATGATCCTAGGGTTCTGGGATTGAGTCCTGCATCTGGCTCCCTGCTCACTGGGGAACCTGCCTCTCCCTCTCCCTCTGTCTGCTGCTTCCCCTCCTGCTTCTGCTTTCTCTCTGTATCCAAAAAAAAAAAAAAAAAAAAAAAGGAAAATACTAGCTGAGAGTTTTCTTTGACAGCTTCTTAATTAAAAAAAAAAAAAATGCTGAAAATATCCTGAAAAGGTTTCAATTTCTTTAAATATCCTGAAAAGGTTTCAAGATATTAGTAATGATTATTTTCTGAGTTGTAATGTGTCTGAGGCAAATTTGTTTGAGAAGAATTGCTAAAACTCATTTGAATGTAGTTTTGCCTGGGCATAGTAGGTATATTCATTTTTATTTTTGTGTACTTATTTTTTTTAAGATTTTATTTACTTATTTGACAGCACAAGCAGGAGGAGTGGCAGAGGGAGAGGGAGAAGCAAGTTCCTTATACTGAGTAGGAAGCCTGATACAGAGTTCCATTCCAGGACCCTGGTATCATGACCTGAGCTGAAGGCAGATGCTTAACTGATTGAGCCATCCACATGCCCCTGTTTTTTTTTTTTTTTTTTTTAAGAGTTTATTCGTATATTTGAAAGAGAGAAGTGTGCATGTTCTGGGCGGGGAGCAGAGGGAGAGGGACAAGCAGACTCCATGCTGAATGCGTAGTGGGACACAACACTGATCCCATGGCCCCGAGATCATGACCCAAGCCAAAATCAAGACTCAGATGCTCAGTGAACTGAGCCACCCACAGCACTCCAGGTATATTCATTTTTAAATAATGGGATATGAAGTATAATTTGACTATTTTGAAAGAAAGCGAGGCCAATAATAGTCTTTTGCTCCTAATGACATAGTTTTCCTGGTTTTACCTATGTTGCCAAGCCCCGGAACTGGAATAGAACTGCAAATTGTAACAACACACTGATGGGGAAAATATACAATTAACTTTGACAGTTTTTAAGATATACTGGCTAGAAGTCTGTAGAGATGAAAAGTTCAAGGAATAGCTTGCTTTTTTAAAAAATATTTTTAAGTAATCTCTACATAATTTTATAAGGCACTGTACCAAGTTTGCTAGTAGGGGGTTTGGTTGAATAAGATACTGAAACAAAACAGTCCCATGTTATAAATAACAGTTAAGTATATTAATAGTAACTAAATGGTATAAAGGACTTACTGTGGTTAGGGACAAGTCTTGCTGTAAAATGGAGGGAAATACCTCACAGAGGTAAAATTTGAGTTTAGCCTTCGTTTTTTTTTTTGTTTTCTAAGATTTTATTTATTTATTCACGAGAAGCATAGAGAGGCACAGGCAGAGGGAGAAGCAGGCTCCCTGGGATGAGCCCGATGCAAGACATGATCCCTGGACACACGACCCCAGCCAAAGGTAGATAGATGCTCAACACTGAGCCACCTAGGTTCCTTGAGTTTGGCCTTTGAAGAAAAGACTGGCAGAGGGCTTCAAGGCAGAAGAAAGGTAGGAGTTTGCAAAGGCATGGAGTTGAAGACTGAACTGTTAGGTGTTTGGTGTTTTTGTTTGCTTTTAGAAAGGATTGGTGGGGTGGGAGAGTTGGAGGGGGGGATAGTATAGATTTGTGGTTGGTTTCCATGGATATAAAGATAATTGGAAAGTCAGGAGGAAGTCAGAAAATGGAGTTTGAAGTCTTACTGTATATTTAGTTATTGATTGACTACCTACCTGTGTGCATGATTATATTTATAAGCCTGTTAGTGCTTAGATTTTCCCTTATGCAAAACCAAGGAGAGCAAATAGCACTGGGTTTGTTAAGGTATTTTATTTTCTCACTAATGATACTGTGAACTTTTCTGTCTCAGATCCTAAGAAAGCTTTGTAATTCCCTGTTCTATATTATACCAACTGAGAATTTTAATTTACATGGAATCTTGCTTTTTTTTTTTTTTTTTCCAATTAGCTATAATTGCGCCTTGGATAAACCTCATTGGCTCTATGATACTGCCATGATGCAAAACTTGCACTTTTTTTTTTTTAATATTTTATTTATTCATGAGAGAGACAGAGAGAAAGAGAGAGGCAGAGACACAGGCAGAGGGAGAAGGAGGTTCCATGCAGGGAACCTGACATGGGACTTGATCCTGGGTCTCTAGGATCATGCCCTGGGCTGAAGGCAGCGGTTTAGCCAGGCTGCCCTTGCACTTTTTTTTAAACCAGAAATTATCTCCTGATTTTTAAAATAAGATCATATGGCAGTGTAAAAGTTTAATGATAACCAGGCTAATTCTCTCATTGTGTATGACAACCCACCCACACAGTTGATAACAGGTGTGGTGATAAAAAGAAACCAAATTTAACTCTAGTTGAGTAATAGTTTCTAGATTATTTTCATTATAGAATAGAAACCTTTTATAGCTTTAAAACATTATAGACCACTTGTGTTTGGTTATGCCCATTTATTGCTTTTGTAGATTGCCCATAATATACCTTTAAGATCTCAATCTTTTGTCCCCATGCTAAATAATTTGGGACTAAACTGCAAAAAAATGGAGGGGAGGGCTATTAGAAATAAAAGGTAGTTTGATTTCATTAAAAAACATTACTGGAATATGCTTAAAATTTTATTTATTTTTTATTTTTAAAAAAGATTAAATTTAAAGTAATATGAAAAATTCAAACACTGGAGACAGTTATAAAGTAATAATTTTCTTTCCTTTAAGTAATCATTTTCTTTTTCCTGCATGTCAGGTCATATTTGGAATCTCTCCCATAATTTGCTTTTTCTAAACTTAGTAAATCTTAGATGTCTTTTTGTTCAATATATGCATGTGTAAGTTTTTAAAAAGTATCTCTGTGGGTATTTCTGTTGCACAAATGCTTGGTAATTTATTTAACTTATCCTTTATTATTGATGGGCATTTCAGTTGTATCCAGCATTTCAATATTATAAACAGTGCTGTTTTAAATAAGATTTTATTTATTTAAGAAAGAGAGAAGGAGATAAGGCATGAATGAAGGGGTAGGGGCAGAAGGAGAGAGAAAAGCAGACATCCTGCTAAGTAGGGAAGCCTGATGTGGATGGAGTTCTATCCCAGGACCCTGAGATCATTACGTGAGCTGAAAGCAGATACTGAACTGACTGAGCTACCCAGGTGCCCCTGCAGGAAGCATTCTTGAAACAATATCATTGCTTAGTTGTGTTAGTGTGCTTGTAGGATACTTAAAAGTGAAATTTCTGGATCAAAGAGGTTTTTTATTCAAAATTTAGATGTGACTAAATTTTCTTTTTAAAAATGTTATAACAGGGACACCTGCTTTTGGTTAAGCATCTGCCTTTGGCCCAGATGATCCCAGGAACTTGGGATCAGGTCGGGCTCTCTGCTTGGTGGGGAGCCTGCTTCTCCTTCTCCCTTTGCCTGCCACTCTGCCTCCTTGTGCTCTTTCACTCTCTGTCAAACAAATAAAATCTTTAAAAAATAAAATAGTAATGTTATACCAGTTCCCATGTATGTTTTCCCATACAATTACCAATAGATCTTTACCAATCTTTTTTTAAACTTTGCTAGTTTGATGAGTGACAAACACTATGTAGCATGTAGCATAAATTTATCGTAAATTATAAGTGAGGTAGAGAACTTTTTTCATGCATTTTTATTGACTTTCATGTTTTACTTAACTTTATTTTTTCTTTAAAAACTCTATTCATGGGGCACCTGGATGGCTCAGCAGTTCAGCGCCTGCCTTTAGCTCAGAGTGTGATCCTGGAGTCCTGGGATTGAGTCCTACATGGGGCTGCCTGCTTCTCTGCCTATGTCTCTGCCTTTCTCTGTGTATGTCTCATGAATAAATAAATAAAATCTTAAAAAAACCCACAAAACCCCTATTCATATCCTTTGCCCATTTTTGTTAACTACCTAGTGGCTACTGTTTTTCTTCATTCATTCATATATTCATTTATTAAGATATTTTATTTATTTGAGAGAGAGTGGATGGAGCGCATGAGTTGGTTAGGGACAGAGGCAGAGGGAGAAACAGATGCCTCTCTGAGCAGAGATCTCAATGCTAGCTGGTTTTAGGACCCTGGGGTCACAACCTGAGCTGAAGGCAGACATTTAACTGACTGAGCCACTCAGGTGCCCCATTTTTCTTCTTTTAAATAACTTACATTTTGGGATCCCTGGGTGGCGCAGCGGTTTGGCGCCTGCCTTTGGCCCAGGGCGCGATCCTGGAGACCCGGGATCGAATCCCACGTCGGGCTCCCGGTGCATGGAGCCTGCTTCTCCCTCTGCCTGTGTCTCTGCCTCTCTCTCTCTCTCTCTCTGTCTCTCTCTCTCTCTCTCTGTGACTATCATACAAAAAAAGACCTTATTTATTTATTTGCAAGAGAGAGCACACACAGGTAGAGGTGAGAGGGGCAGAAGGAGAGGGAAAAGCAGACTCCCACTAAGCCCAGGGCGTGATCCTGGAGACCCGGGATCGAGTCCCACATCGGGCTCCCGGTGCATGGAGCCTGCTTCTCCCTCTGCCATGTCTCTGCGCCTCTCTCTCTCTCTCTCTCTCTGACTATCATAAATAAATAAAAATTAAAAAAAAATAACTTACATTTTAAGGAAATCCTTTGGCTGTCATATACTATGAATATTTTTAAAACTAGCTACTTGTTTTTGGACTTTGGTTATGATGTGCCTTGCCATGTTTAGTTTTTATGTTATCAAGTATTCTTTTATTGGTTTTAGATTTCTTGTCATGCTTAGAAATCATCCAAGATTATTAAAAATGAAAACATGAATATGTACCTTATTTTAATTTTTTATATTTAAATATTTGATTCATCTGAAATTTATTTTGAATACTAAGTGAATTAGGGATCTAATTTTATAGTTTTACAAAATGGCTAGCCAATTTTTCAACATTATTAAATCACCTTTTCTGTATGAATATTTATATACTGATCTTTTTTTTTTAAGATTTTTATTTATTTGAGAGAGAAAAAGCATGAGCGAGGAGTGGGGTGGGGTGATGGGGAATGGGGTAGACAGAGAGGGAGAAGCAGACTCCATGCAGAGCAGGGAGCCTGACACAGTACTCAATCCTAGAACCCTGGGACCATGACCTTAGCCGAAGACAGATGCCTAACTGACTGAACTACACAGGTGTCCGTGATCCTCATTTCCAGTTCATATTTCATTTCTGTGTAGTTAGTACAGACATGTAATTGAGAATTTTTTGAGGTCAGTGGAGCATTAGGTGATAAGGGATAGATAGATTATACTATCTTGTCTCCCTTTTTGCTTTTAAGATCGACAAATGATTGGGGTGCCAGGGTGGCTCAGTTGGTTAAGTGTCCAACTCTTGATTTTTGGCTCAGGTTGTGATTTCAGGGTTGTGGATTGAGCCCTGTGTTGGCCAGCAGAGTCTACTTGAGATTGTCTCTGTCTACTTCTGCCCCTACCCCTCACTCAATGTCTCTTTCTCTCTCTCTCATAAATATAAGTAAATCATTAAAAAAAGACTGATACATGATTGATTCTTTCAAGGAATACTTCTAACCATAATCATCCTACTATGGACTTAAAGTGACTGTCATTTACTCTTTTAGGTTACTTATCTGTGGAGAGTAAAGTGAAGCTGAGGTGAAGATCTAAAGCATAATCAATAGATTTTTTTTAAAGAAAATAATCAGGATTTTAAAATGAGTTTGAATTTCTCTAGGCAATAAAACCTGCTAGTCAGTGCCTACGCACTAGCTAATTCTGTACTTGCCACGAAGAGACAAAGAAAGTATTTGTTAAAAGAACTGAAACTTGAAAAACTGGTGATTAAGTCACTGCTTAGAACTTAGGAACTTTAGGAATGTAGTCACTATAAGTAGGCCTAGGATTTTTGTTTTTGTTTTTTTATTTTTAGTTTAAATTCTATTTTTTGTGCTGCTTGTTGCACAAAAAGGAAGACTGGTATTAGTTTAGGCTCTGTTACTTACTGGCCATGTAATGGTGGGCCAGATGTTTCTTTGAATTTTATCTGATTTTTAAAATTAAATGATAACCGTCTTGCTTATTGGACTGGGTTATATGAATAAATGGGATGATGTATGATTAATACTTCATAAATATTGAAGTTTACAGCACATTTAATAAGAATGAAGTTTTTAGAATTTTGGAGGTCATAGTGACCTCAGAAAGTAGAGTTGTAGGAACAAATTGGGAATGAATTGCTAGTGAGAACATGAAGATAGGAAATGTGAACCACTTTTCTAGAACATTTTGTATTAAAAGGAAAAGAAGGAGATCCCTGGGTGGCTCAGTGGTTTGGCGCCTGCCTTTGGCCCAGGGCGTGATCCTGGAGTCCCAGGATCGAGTCCCGCGTCAGGCTCCCAGCATGGAGCCTGCTTCTTCCTCCTCCTGTGTCTCTGCTTCTCTCTCTTTTTCTCTCTCTCTCTGTGTCTATCATAAATAAATAAATAAATCTTAAAAAAAAAGAAAAGGAAAAGAATAGTATAGTTAGATCACAAATGGTAAGAGGTTCAATTGAAAGGGCTTTTCCAAAATTTCAATTATTTGTAATTTTGTTATCTCTGTACCATACTATTATGTAATTTCAAGAAAACTCTCGCTTTAATATTCCTCATCCCAAGCAATAAATTCTATGAAGTCACAGACTTGATATTCAGTTACATATTTTTTTAAAGTATTAAATAAATATTTAACACTTGGCAAATGTTTGTAAAGCCACAGATTTAATTTTGAGTATCACTGATATCATAATATCAGAAACAATTTTTAAAGATTAGGTTGCCCCTGAATGTGAACATGGATAATATAAATGGCTCAATGTGTTGAGAACAATTTGAACAATTTCTCTAAGGATATGGAAGGATCAAGGCAGTACTTTAAAAGGTTAATATTGAAAATGAGATGGCCTCTGCCTTCCTCTGACTTGGGAACAATGGAGAAGAGGATTGAAGATAGTAAAAATTAAGAAGGATAGAAGATGTTTAAGGATTTAGTTCCTTGGGTGCTTAGGTAGCTCAGTTGGTTAAGCATCTGCCTTCTACTTATGTCATGATCCCAAGGTCCTGGGATCAAGCAATGTATTGGGCCCCCTGGTGGGGTGGGGGTGGGGGTCTACTTCTCTACTTCTGCCTCTGCTCCCCCCCCCCCATGCTCTCTCTTGCTCACACTCTCTCTCAAATAAAAGCTTAATTAAAAAAAAAAAAAAAGGAGTGAGTACCCAAGGTGATCTACTGAAGGTTGCTTGGTAAGCCTGGGGCTTGCAGAAGGTGGAAAATGTATGGAGTTAGAGCGTGAGGATTGTTAAATTCATCAAGAGATGAAGACAAAGACTTCTTTCTTTCTTTCTTTTCTCTTCTTTCTTTCTTTCAAGATTTTATTTATTTATTCATTCATTCATTCATTTATTCATTCTTGAGAGACCAGAGGGGTGGGGGTGGGATGGGGCAGAGACACAGGCAAGGGAGAAGCAGGCTCCATGCAGGGAGCTCAACATGGGACTTGATCCCAGGTCTCCAAGATTATGCCCTGGCCTGAAGGCGGCACTAAACCGCTGAGCCACCCAGGCTACCCAAGATTTCATTTTTTATTGCAGGACTGGTTAAGGCTTGACAGTAGCAGTTTAGGTTGGGCCCATTTTCTTAATTATTTCTGTGGTACACAACGGTTTGAAATCAGAGCAAGCAAAATAGCAGGCAGGATCTGGGATTGGGCTGTGATATGGTGGGTCCAGGAAATTGGTTGTAGTGATACAATGACAAGGGGTTAATAACTCTAGGCTGGGTAAGAAAACTGGTAAGGCAAACAAAATGAAAAGCAAAACAGTTTTCATCCGAAGAAGAGAAACTGTTACCCTATGTTTCTCTTTAGAGCAATGAAACTTTAATGAGAAATTATCCAGCGGACTCTTTATGTCTCTGGCTATCATTAGATTACAGGTTATGCTGGCTATTTTCCTTTTGTTCCTCTACTCTTTTACCCTGTTTTGTGCTCTAGGAGGCTGACATTTTATTTTATTTTATTTTATTTTATTATTTTATTTTATTTTTATATTTATCTATTATGGTGAAAAAATTTATATATATTTTTATTTTATTTTATTTTTAATTATTTTTTTTTTTTAGTTTTTATTTATTTATGATAGTCACAGAGAGGGGGGGGGCAGAGACACAGGCAGAGGGAGAAGCAGGCTCCATGCACTGGGAGCCCGATGTGGGATTCGATCCCGGGTCTCCAGGATCGCGCCCTGGGCCAAAGGCAGGCGCCAAACCGCTGCACCACCCAGGGATTCCTATATTTAGATTTATAGCCGGCTGGACTCAGTTTAGATGATCCCAATTTTGTTGGCAACATCCAAAGCACCATAATCAGGAGCCAGTCGAACATACGCTTTCTTCTCTCCATCAGGCCTAATCAAGGTGTTGATCTTGACCACGTCAATGTCAGAGCTTCTTCACAGCCTGTTTGATGTCGTGCTTATTGGCCTTGACATCCACAGTGAACACAAGTGTGTTGTCTTCTATTTTCTTCCAGTAGTCAGGGGGAACTTGATGATGGCATAGTGATCAAGCCTGGGGAAGAGGCAAAATGGTGTCACCTGGCTTGTTTCTCCTGGGGGCGCTCTTTTGAGGATATTTGGGGGCTGCCTTCGGAGACGCAGGGTCTTGGGTCGTCGGAATGTAGGTGACATACAAATCTTTGTGTGTGTGTGTGTGTGTGTGTGTGTGTGTGTGTGTGTGACTGCATGCCTTTCCGCATCGCTTTCTTAGCTTTCAAAGCTTTTGCTTTGGCTTCAGCTTTGAGAGGGGCAGGGGCTTCCTTCTTCGCCTTTGGCGCCATCTTCGTGAAAGGCAAGGAGGCTGACTTTAATGGACTGTATCAGTAAGGTTATTCTGGGGGTGAGGAGGGACGGTGGGGGGGAGGGGGCTGGCAGAGAGAGTAAGGTGAGTGTATTTATAGGGTTGGTTTCTTCTGTGCTAAGTGATCATCACTCCTGTCTCCTACAGTTCTCCAAGGCATTGTCTTTGGGTTTCTCCAATCATTTCCCTCCCTTGCCCTTTGAGGCATAAAGATGGGAATGGCTTTCCTGGTACTTGTTATTAGCCCTAGAATTCTACACCATCTTTTGTTGCTTTTCTTAAACTCTGCCCACACTTATAGAAAAGAGGCCTCTTTAAACTCTTCTCGGTAAACTAGCTCTACTGTGTCATCTTTATGCTGCCTTTACTCTGGGAGATTCTCATGCCCATTTTTTTTTAAAAGATTTTATTTATTTATTCATGATAGACACACACACACACACAGAGAGAGAGAGAGAGAGAGAGAGAGAGAGAGAGGCAGACGCAGACACAGACGGAGGGAGAAGCAGGCTCCCAGCAAGGAACCCAATGTGGGACTTGATCCCAGGACTCCGGGATCACGCCCTGAGCCAAAGGTAGATGCTCCACCACTGAGCCACCCACTCACGCCCATTCTTTTTTTTTTTTTTTTAAGATTTTATTTATTTATTAATGAGGGATAGAGCTAGAGACACAGGCAGAGAGAGAGAAGCAGGCTCCATGCACGGAGCCCGAAGTGGGACTCAATCCTGGGTCTCCAGGATCACGCCCTAGGCCGAAGGCAGGCGCCAAACTGATGAGTCACCCAGGCATCCCCCCCCCCTTTTTTTTTTTAAAGCCACTCATGCCCATTCTTAAATGACTTTCTGGCAAGGGGAATGAAACACAGGCCCTTATTGGGGAAGCAGCCAACAACGTTCACCATTATTATGTTAGCATATTCAAAGTCCTGTACATACCATTTTGTCCATTTTGTCAGCCAAATTTACAGTAAATTAGCCATCTAGAACAGGAGTTGGCAACCACAGCCATGTTCTTTTTTTTTTTAAAGATTGATTGATTGAGGGATCCCTGGGTGGCACAGCGGTTTGGCGCCTGCCTTTGGCCCAGGGCGCGATCCTGGAGACCCGGGATCGAATCCCACGTCGGGCTCCCGGTGTATGGAGCCTGCTTCTCCCTCTGCCTGTGTCTCTGCCTCTCTCTCTCTCACTGTGTGCCTATCATAAATTAAAAAAAATTGATTGATTGATTTATGATAGAGAGAGAGAGAGAGAGAGAGAGAGAGAGAGAGAGGCAGAGACACAGGAGGAGGGAGAAGCAGGCTCCATGCCAGGAGCCTGACGTGGGACTCGCCTCGGGCCAAAGGCAGGCGCCAAACCGCTGAGCCACCCAGGGATCCCCGCCATGTTCATTCTTTTGTTTGTAGTGAGTGGACCATATGGACCGCATAGCCTGAAATACTTGCTGTTTGGCCCATTATAGGTAAAATTTGCTGACCCCTGATTTTAGAACTACACCATTCAGTATGGGAGCCAGTGGACCTGTTACACTTCAGTAGGTCCAGTTAAGCACTTGAAGTGTGGCTAGTTTGAAATGATATAACACTGTAATTATATAATACATATCACATTTCAAGGACTCACTTGTATCTGTTTTATTTATTTGAGAGAGAAAGAGGGAGAGAGAGTATGTGTGTACCAGAGAGAGTGGGAAGGGGCAGAGGGAGAAGGAGAGAATGCCAAGCAGGCTTAGTGCTCAGCTCAGTGCTCGATCTCATGACCCTGAGATCATGATCTGAACTGAATCAAGAGTTGGATACTTAGCCTGCTGAGCTAGCCAGGCGCTCCTCTTTTTACTTTTTTTTTTTTAAGATTTTACTTATTTATTCATGAGAGATGCACAGAGAGGCAGAGACCTAGGTAGAGGGAGAAGTGGGCTCCCTGCAAGGAGCCCGATGCAGGGCTTGATCCCAGCACTCCGGGATCATGACCTGAGCCGAAGGCAGATACTCAACTACTGAGCCACCCAGGTGCCTCTCTTTTTATTTTTTAATGTGGCTCCTAGAAACTTGAAAATTACACATGTAGTTCACATTATATTACTCTGGGACAGCACTGACCTGGAAAGTGGTCACTTAGCGACTAGATAAAAGCTAACCTTAGGCAAAAGCCTATTAAAATCAGTTTTGTAAAGCAAAGGAAGCATGGCACCTAGAGAGACATTTGACTCCGGTTCAAGTCAAGTCCCAGAAAACCCAAGTTTTTACAAGTCTTTGTGCTCTTTCCTCTGCCTGAAATAATCTTTCTAGCACCTGTTCACCATGATTTTCCTTTATTCTCTGGGACTCATCTCAAATATTGACTTCCTCTCTAAAAGCTCCATCCACCCCACAGTCCTCTATTTGTTGTAATGATCTATGTTTGCACATTTCTCCTGAGATCCTAAAGAAGGGTTTGGAATATATGTGTACTACCCTCTATATATTGAGTACTCAGTGGGTTTTTATTTAATGAGTTAAATGTATAATTGAATGAATAAATGAGTTATGAACTTAATGAGCTTGGTTATTTATCTTTCCCTTCTGGGTAACATTGGCAGTAGGTTTGGCAGAGTAGTATAAATATGGGATTGTTCCAGGAAGCAGATTTGGTGCAAAGCCGTGAAGGGGCAGCCCAATTTGAAAGGCGCAATCTTTGGAGTTGTTTAGTATAGTCCTGATTGTTCTCATTTCAGTTTTACTGAAAGGTTTTGCTATGATAGCACAGTATAATAAATAATCACTTTCATTCCACATACAAATTAGGTAAGATAGTTTTTTTTAAACATTTATAATTTTTTAAAGTTTTATTTATTTATTCGAGAGAGGCAGAGACACAGGCAGAGGGAGAAGGCAGGCTCCACTCAGGGAGCCTGATGCGGGACTCGATCCCAGGTCTCCAGGATCACGCCCTGGGCTGAAGGTGGTGCTAAACTGCTGAGCTACTCGGCTGCCCCAGATACAGTTTTTTTTAAAGGTGGCACAACATGTAATAATTTTAGAAAGCTTTTCATCAAAACTAGTTAAAACAGGGTGATTGGGTGGCTCAGTCAGGTTAAGCCTCTGAGTCTTGATTTTGGCTCAGGTCATGATCTCAGGGTCATGAGATCGAGCCTGATTCTACCTCCATGCTCAGCAGAAGTCTGATTGGGATTTTCTCTCTCTCCCTCTGCTCCTGCCCACCCCACCCCACCTCATGCACACATGCTCTCTCTCCCTCTCTCAAATCTTTAAAAACCTATTAAATTGAGATTTTTGATACTTCAAGGAATAATTTTTTTTTAAAGATTTTTATTTATTCCGAGAGATACAAAGAGGAGACAGGCAGAGGGAGAAGCAGGCTCCATACAGGGAGCTCGATGTGGGACTTGATTCTGGAACTCCAGGATCACATCCTGAGCCAAAAGCAGATGCTTAACTGCTGAGCCACCCAGGCGTCCCAAATTTTAAATATTCCAATTAAATATAGTAGACTTTAGACGAGTTAGGTAATGTTGACAAAGGTAAATGATGCATGCCTGGTTTGTTGGGAGATCAGAGGGCTAGGAGAAAACAAACTGTAGAGTAGCTTTATTTTAATGGGTTTATCCTTGGGTCTACTAATTAAATATTATCAGTGATATTAGTACACCTAGGCAGATCTTTCAGAAATTGCATGACTCTCAGTCCTGGCTTATCACTGTTTCAGGGTCAACATTTTAGAAACTTAGAAACCTTGAGTTAACTTATGTAATTGGATGTCTGTTCTTTAAATAATTGGATGTTAGCTTTTAGGGCATTATTCTTTTGGCTTTTATGACATTTAATTTTTTAATTTTCAGGTAGTAAGAAAGTAAGTTTTCCTTTGAATATTGTATGAAATTAATTTTAAGGTAAAGGAAAATGAATTGGCTTTTTATTTTTATTTTTTTTATTTTTATTTTTTTTTAATTTATGATTGTCACACAGCGAGAGAGAGAGGCAGAGACACAGACAGAGGGAGAAGCAGGCTCCATACACCGGGAGCCCGACGTGGGATTCGATCCCGGGTCTCCAGGATCGCGCCCTGGGCCAAAGGCAGGCGCCAAACCGCTGCGCCACCCAGGGATCCCATGAATTGGCTTTTTAATATATTTTTCTTCCACTATATATATATAGCTTTGTAGTACTACTTTAAAAAATTTTTTTTGTAACAGTGGTTATGTTATTTATGTTATTTATGAGTAGATTCCTTTTGGAAGTGAAGCACAAGTAGCGAGAATTAATCTTTTACAATCCTTCTTTTCCCATCTCCCCCATGATAATTGAATTAGTTGAAAGGAAGAAGCTTCAGTATTCATTTATTTATGAAATAAATAGCTTATATATGAAACCATGGTCTGATTGTAGATTAACAGTACTAAAAACACGTGTTCTTACAGCTTATAGAAATAGCAAATTAATATTTCTCTTATTCTCATATTTCTTACCAGTTTGTGAATATCTTAGAAATATATTCTACTCATCCTCACTACCATTTGTTTTGGTTTTATGACATCTTATGTGGATTTATTGCATTTCTCTCATACGTGGTCCTTCTCATCCTGCCGAATGGGCTTTCCAATATCAAATCAGTTATTTTCTTGCTTAAAATTCTTAGTTTCCTCAGAGCCCTTGTTATAATACACACATGCTTTTTATGATGTGACCTTTAACCTCCTTCCCAGTTGTAAACTCTACCACTATCAACAATTGAAGATACTATTCCACTCTGCTGACTTCTGTTTAGTAAGTCAGACACCACCATAATTCACTTCTCTTGTAGGTGATATTTGTTTTCTGGCTACTTATAAAAGGTGTGTCTTTTAAAAATAAACCTGTGTGGGCAGCCCGGGTGGCTCAGGGGTTTAGCACCTGCCTTCAGCCCAGGGCATGATCCTGGAGACCCGGGATCAAGTCCCACATCAGGCTTCCTGCATGGAGCCTGCTTCTCCCTCTGCCTGTGTCTCTGACTCTTTCTCTCTCTCTCTCTGTGTCTCTCTTGAATAAATAAATAAGAAAGTAAAATCTTAAAAAAAAAAACAAACCAATAAACCTGTGTATTATAGTTTCACTATGACCTATCTAAGTGTAGGTTTTTTATTGGATGCCTGGGTGGCTCATTCGGTTGAGCGTCTGCCTTTGGCTCAGGTCATGATCTCAGGGTCCTGGGATCAAGTCCCACATCGGGCTCCCTGCTCAGTGGGGAGTCTGCTTCTCCCTCTTCCTCTGCCCCTCCTCCTCCCTGTTCATGCTCGCTCTCAAGTAAATAAATAAAAATCTACACTTAAAGATTTTTATTTATTTTGTTTGGCCTTAACTTTATTTGAGGATTGGCATCTTTCAGCAATTGTGGAAACTTCTCAGCCATTACCACTTATTTTTATCTTTCATTATAGGATGCATTTTTTTTAAGATTTTATTTGTTTATTCATGAGAGACACAGAGGAGAGAGAGAGAGAGAGAGAGAGAGAGAGAGAGAGAGAGAGAGAGAGATAGGCAGAGACACAGGCAGAGGGAGATGCAGACTTCATGCAGGGAGCCTGATGTGGGACTTGATCCTGGGTCTCCAGGATCATGCCCTGGGCAGAAGGTGGCGCTAAACTGCTGGGCCACCGGGGCTGCCCATAGGATGCATTTTGGACCTTTTCATTTTCCATGCTTAATTTTCCAAGTGCAGTACTGTGAAAGGATGAAAATAGTCTAAAGATCCAATGGGAGATTAAATAAATTATATTTCAGCCATAAAAACAATAGTAAACCAATAAAAATGATGTAGAGGAGTATGTAATGACATAGAAAGATATTCACAATATATTAAGTGAAAAAAGTGAGTTCCAAAACTATGAGTCCATTTTTATAGTATGTACATTTATAATATGTGTATTTGCCAAAGTAAAAGGACAAATTATATTTACCAAAATATTAGTTACTTGGTACCATAGGATAATAAGTGGTTCTGTTAGAGCTCTTTTTAGGGAGGGCATTGGGATATTAATTTTCTGAATGAAGATTACTTTTAGAATAGGGAGAGAGAGTTATTAAATTTAAGTTAGCCCAAATAATCCCCCAGAGTTCATTCTGGTGTTAAAAAACAAAAATTCAGCAGCATGAGGGCACCTGGATGGTTCAGTCAGTTAAGCAACCAACTGTTGGTTTAGCTCAGATTATGATGTCAGGGTCTTTGAGCCCTGTGTTAGGCTCTAAGCTGAACTGCTTAAAGTGGAGTCTGCTTGGGACTCTGTCCCTCTGCCCTTGCCCACTACTTGCACTGTTTCTCGACAATATATAAATCTTTAACAGATTCTGCTGGGAGAACTTGAAGATTTAATTGGCTTTGATTCATCCCATCTAGCAAGTAGAGGGGAGCTCAGAGTAGCTGTACAGGATGGAATGATTTTATAGGCAGAAACAGGGTAGAACAGTTCACAAAGAAAAGAAAGGATAGTTTCAGGCAAGACCACCTTCCCTTAAGTGAAAGGTCTTTTTAGGCTGGATTCTTATTTTCCTTAGGTGAGAGGAGTGGTGATAGAGAGGACTATGTGACAGGTAACCTCATTGACGCTGACCGGAAAATTCCTGATTGGTTAAAACTACATTTCTGGAAGTGGTAGCAACTTTAATTAGGGTAGGTTCCTTGTTTTGGTGACGTGTCCTATATGCAACTCCATTTTGGGCCTGTGGTTTTCTTTCTAAAGCACTGGCAAAGTTGAGTGCCCTTCACTCTCCCTTGTAAGTATAATATTCTGTAGCAATTGTTAATACTGAAACAAAAATACTTAAGCAAATTTTGCCAAGAAGAATAGATGAGAAACAAATTCTCTTTTAAAAAATACTACTAAAATGATAAGTTACGTTATAGTTTCTTACAAAGACCTCAAACTAGAAGTTGTAGTCTTCTGTTCGATGTGTTTCAGCCCCCAGCTCTATTCATTTATTTGTGTGGAGGGTCTACACATGATGATGTCTGATGGGTTCCCATAGTATAATAGATAACTTGACATTTCAATTAAAAAGATAAAATAACATTTGCTATTAGATTATAAAATTCCTTTTCTGGAAAAAGATACTGTAATATTTGAAGATATGCTTTGAAAAAAAAAGAAAATGAGAAAAATATAAAATGAAATATACCATTTCAAGATCAGTAAGTCTATATTGGACTTGAATGAATTCCAGTAGAACTCTAACTCAAAAATCTAACCTTATCAAAAAGTTCAATAAAAATTATTTTAGCAAGTAAAATGAGCAGTGTATGCAACTGTTAATGGGCATCAAATTAAATAGAATGGACATTAGCTTTTGCATTACTATTTGTACAATTACGTTAAAAGTATTGATTTAAGCTACGAATGTTTTGCTAAAGAAAATTTTTTAAAAAAGGTTTTTTTTTTTTGTTTAAAGAATTTTGTTTTCTTCAGATAGAAAGGATACGAGTTAGAAATTTTATCAGAAGAACTTTAAAAACTTTTGATAGGTAAAACCAAAAGCTAAAACCCAGCTAGGCTCTTATGCAAAATATTATGTGTGAAGACAAATTCATGAATGAAGGCAAATTTCATTCAAAGTGAACTCTCCCCAGGATGCCTGTGTGGCTCAGTGGTTGAGCATCTGGCTTTGGCTCAGTTCTTGATCCCGGAATCCTGGGATTGAGTCCCACATTGGGCTTCTTGCATGGAGCCTGCTTCTCCCTCTGTGTCTCTGCCTCTCTCTCTCTCTCTCTCTCTCTCTCTCTCTCTGGCTCTCATGAATAAATAAATAATATCTTTAAAAAAAAAAAGACTCTTCCCATATTTTACTAAAAGGGCAGACTGCTTAAATTACAATAGTACTGATTCAGTACAAAAATAAGGAACTGTCTGCAAATCTGTGACAGTAATAAATCAAAATACCCAATGTATATGGGAGTCATACAGAGCAACAAATTCTAATTAAAAACAAATATTTTAGTACCTTGCAAATCAAATTTTCTTTAAAATCATGAAAAAGATGCTCCTATTAGTTAATAACTGACTCCAAACCTCAGGTGGTTAAATGTTAGGGAGCTACGTTAATGTGACTTAATACACAGAAAGGAATATTTCAGAATAAGGAAATTAGAATAAAATGAATTTTTGAATATTTTCATCACCCCCCCCAAAAAAAAAAAACCAAAAGCGAAAGCAACTCTGTACCCATTAGCAGTTTTTCCACATTCCTCACACTCCTACCCCTGATCCCTGGGCAACCACCAGCCTTCTGTCTCTGTAGAGTTGTCTATTCTATTTCATGTACATGGAATCCTACAAATATGTAGTCCTTTGTGGCGTTCATTTAACTGTTTTCAAGTTTCATCCATATTAAAGCATGCCTCAGTGTTTCTCTCTTGTTATTGCTAGATAATAATTTATTATATGGATCAGCCACGTTCTATTAATCTATCAGTTAATGGATATTGGAGTCGTTTTCACTGTCTGTTATTGTGAATATTGCAGCTATAAACATTCATATGCAGGTTTTTGGCTGGACATGTTTCATTTCCCTTGTGTGTATATATCTAGGACTGGGATTTCTTGGTCATGTGGTAGCTCTGTTAAACCTTTTGAGGACCTTGCTGACTTTTTTTTCAGAGCATCATTTTACATTCCCACTAGCAGTGTAGGAGGGTTTTAATTTCTTCATGTCCTGGCCAACATTTTTTTTTTTTTACTCCCTCCTCCTCCCCTGAAACAAACAAACAAACAAAACCTCTTGTTTTATTCTTACCAAGCGGATACTGTTCTTCTAAATATTGTTGTTACAGGTGTTTATAAATACTTCTGTAATTGTATTGCAGAAGAGCTATCACATCCAGTCCCTGAAATAACTCTTCTCAAATTTTCCTGCATGTATGACTCTTAACCCCCACCCCCAGCTTTATTGAAATCAAATTGACACTTTAATATTGTATAGGTTTATGGTGTACAGTGGCCAACACTTGTTATTTTTGATTATAGGTCTAGTGGATGCAAAGTGCTGTTTCATCATGGTTATGATTTGTATTTCCCTGGTGGCCAGTGATGTGGAGCATTTTTCCATGTGGTATTGGCTATTTGTATATATTTTGGGGAGCATCGTCTGTTCAGATACTTTGCCTATGTTTAAATTGGATTACTTGTCTTTTTATTGAGTTATAAGGGTTCTTTATATATTTTAGAGTTCTTTATATATATAATTCTCTGATCAGATTTGCAAATTTTTTTTTCCTTTGGGTCGTCTTTTTACTTCCTCATGTTATCCTTTGCAGCAAAAATGTTTCAAAATAAATTTTGATGAAGTCCAGTATATTCAATTTTTCTGTTGCTTGTGTATTTTTGTAGTCACAGTTACAAGATTCATTTAGAGAATCTAATTTCTCATATGGTCAGAATTGGATCTTATAGCATCATATGGTTAATAAAATTGTGATTACCATGTGTACATAAATTTTTGTTTTCCTCTTAACATTTTCATGTTTAAATTTCCTTCTGTTGATACTACCCATGCTTCATTTTTTAAGAGTTGTGTTATTTTGTGATTGTACTATTTACATAGTCATCCTCTTTTGCTTACTTTTCAACTTCATGATTTAAATAGTGCTAGTTAGTAGTTAAATCCATCAATTGAAGGTTACCTTTTTTTCTTTCCTTAGGTAGGATTGACATAAAACAGTTGATGGCAAAGAAGATACAGTTGACAGCAGAGGCAGAGGTAAGTGGCTTCCTGTCCTAGAAACAAAACTATAGAGTTAGGGTAAGGAGCTTTGTTTAGTAAAAATGTTAATGCTCAATTGCTTAAAGAATAATTTACCTTTCTTATTTATTTATTTTAAAGATTTATTTATTTATTTATGAGACACACACAGAGGAGACACAGGCAGAGTGAGAAGCAGGCTCCATGCAGGGAGCGCAATGCCGAACTCGATCCCAGGACTCCAGGATCACTCCCTGGGCCAAAGGCAGCCTCTCAACTGCTGAGCCACGCAGGTGTCCTGTCATCCTACATTTAAAACCAGATCGCTTTTTTTCTCTCCCTTTCCATCGACTACACTCATTTTCTGACTTTTGCCAGCAGAACTTGATTTTGGTGAACTGTGATATGGTTGAATGTGTCTGTATGAATATCTGTGCAAGTGCTTTTATGAAAGGATCTATCACCTATCATGGTTTATAGTGAATAATAGTAAATAATAGGTCTGCAGTAAATCTAGAATTAGATTCCTGTTGTTAGGGAGTGCATGACTTGAGCAGAAGTATGGAGGTAGAAAACTTAGACTGTCTTGGAAATGCTATTTTATTGGCATCTGTGTGTCTGTTGGGGCATGACAGAAAGAAACATATAGTTGGAAAACGGACTAGATTGTAAAGCATTTTTTTCTCTACCTTCATGCCCTGTTCACAAAGCTCTTTTTACTTGAAACCTTCTCTAACTTCCTGTTTCACCAGTCAAAATACTGTATATCCTTCCAATTCTGGCTAAAATGTGACTGCTTCTGTAGTTTGCTAAATAGTAGCTTGAAGTGATGTCTTTATACTTCTAAGAACTTAGGGTATACTCTTAGTATATACTCTGTATTTATTACACAGTGTTTTGTTATGAATGAATCATGAAAATTCTTTTGGTGAACTTATAGGTGATTCGACTTAGGAATGTTCTAATTGACAATTTGATATCAAATGAGTTTGAACATCTTCGCATTATTTATTACGTCGAACGTTTTTGAGGGAGATACACCAGGAATGCTATTTTGATAGCAAAGTTGAAGATAATATGTAGAGTTTAGATACGAGACAAAATAGGAAGCTGTTGTAATTGCTTAATATTCTAGACTGGCTAACCAGGCAGGGAGGAGAAGGGAACTAACTACATTTAGAAGTCCTTTTATGGGCTAGGTCTTGTTCTAGGTGCTTTGTATACATATATATATATACACACACATACATATGTGTATGTATGTGTGTATATATATATGCATGTATATATTTTAAGATTTATTTATTTAAGAGAGCGAGTTAGAGTGAGCATGAGAAGGGGGAGGGTCAGGATCCTTTGGTGGCTCAGCGGTTTAGCGCCTGCCTTTGGCCCAGGGCGTGATCCTGGGGTCCTGGGATCGAGTCCCGCATCGGGCTCCCTGCGTGGAGCCTACTTCTCCCTCTGCCTATGTCTCTGCCTCTCTGTGCCCCTCTCATGAATAAATGGAATCTTAAAAAAAAAGGGGGGGGGAGGGTCAGAGAGAGAAGCAGACTCCCCACTGAGCAGGGAGTCTGACATGGGCTTGATCCCAGGACCCTGGGATCATGATCTGAGCTGCAGGCAGATGCCTAACCGACTAAGCCATCCAGGTGCCCCTACATACATAATTTTATTAAATTCTCCCATTTACAAGAGCAATCTCTAAGTGGTTACATTTCATTGTTGTTTTTTATGGGTTATTTACTAATGTGAACAACTATTGAGGTTGACAGGTATGTGAATATTGTTCAGAGCCATGAAATTTACTTGTTCTTGTTTTTTAGAGAAGGGGAGGGGCAGAGGGAGAATGTGAGAGACGATCTTAAGTAAGCTCTGTGCAGATGTGGAGTCCAAGGCAGGGCTCAATCTTAAGACCCTGATGGGATGATGACTTGAGCAGAAATCAAGAGTTGGATGCTTAACCTGACAGAGCCACCTAGCTTCTCCTAGAAATAATTTTTAAAACAAATGAAAATCAAAACTCTTTCTAGTCATTTGTAATTTGAAGTCATGCTCTGACCCAGTTCACTCAACTACATTGGACCATCTTCCCCTAATCTTAAAGGTGCGAACATGGGACTAGCTATCCCCAGGGTTCCCTTCAACTCTTAATAGTCGGTGTCATTGTGTAGCTAACCAAAACTTTGCTCCTGATTCACTGTATTCCTGGTATAAAGGAAATGGGCAACTCTTTCAGCTCCACAAAATTGGAGTTGTCAGGTAAAATATGTTTAGTTAAATTTGAATTTCAGATACATAGCTTTTTAGTCATTATGCAAAATATTCAAGATAGAATTAGACTAAAAAAAGTCGTTTATCAAATTCACATTTAACTAGGTGTCCTACATACATATTTGCTAAACTGGCAACCAACAAAGAACTCTCTGAAGGTTAAGATGTATAGATAGAAGAGCTCATATTAAAGAAAGGTGTGAAAAAGTTGTCAAATACTGAGTAAGCTCTTTAGTCTGAAGGGTAGACAAACAAGGGGGGGTGGAGATGATGATGATTAGTGGTTTGAACTGGTTGAATCTATTAAAGGTCATGATTAGGTCCAAATGCTATCATAAAAAAGTTTAAGTCTTTAATTAAAAAATCTGGTGCTAAAAAAAAAAAAATCCGGTGCTAGTGAGATTATACAACTTCTATAGACTTTATTCATGACCTTTTGAAGTCCTTAGAATTGTGTTGTAACAAGACTTAAAAGCTCTTGGAACAGTCCACGGGAAATTCAGGTGATTAAATCCCAAACAATTTACTATTAATTTATCTATTAACTTTAACATTTTGTTAATGAAATTATTTGAAACTATTTTTTGGTTGCAAATAAAAGAAACCTACTTGAGCTTATTTAAGTATAAAAGGAAACATTTGAAAGATATTAATGTAGCTCATAGAATCCTAGAAGTTAAACACTTAGCTTTGAAAATGGAAAGCCTTTAATAGCAAGAGTTCAGGTATTTCTGAATTTTTCAGTTAATCAGGTTTTCAGTCCCTCATTTTAAGCTTAGAGTTTCAGAGTTATGAGAGAGAAAATTGGATTTTGGCCAGAAGGGCAGGGCCACAAAGTGCAGCTCTGGTCTAGACACCGGGCTCCTGTCCTTGAAGCAAGCACTTTTCCAGAGAAAAGTGAATGTGAGAAGAGGTAAAAGGGAGTACTATCAATATTTGTAGAACTTTTATTAATGCACACAACTTTATAGAGGGAATACTAGGTCTAATGTGAGGAATGAATAATTACTTCCTATTTCTGTTTCTTAAAAGCATTTATTGCGACATAGTTCATTTCCTTCTGGTGTAGCATTTAAAATACTGTGTTACACGTCAGTACCTTATGCTGTTGCCTAACTATTAAATCAGCAAACTGTAATGAGTAAGGCTCAGATGTCATGTCTGCATGATATGAAGAGGACTTCTCTTTATGGTTTATTGCTCAATCAAGTAACCTCTTTAAAACAGTATTTGGGGGACGCAGGCTCAGCAGTTTAGAGCCTGCCTTCGGCCCAGGGCATGATCCTAGAGTCCTGGAATCAAGTCCTACATCGGGCTTCCTGCCCGGAGCCTGCTTTTCCCTCTGCCTGTCTCTGTCTCTCATGAATTAAAAAAAAGAAAATCTTTAAAACAGTATTTGAATAATGCCAATCTATTTTATTTATTGGCAGACTGCTGGAGAGATAAGCCTAAGTCTTTTCTGCCCAGAAATTCTTTGGTTATTGTATATGTTGAAGTTAGGTTGTGCTGTAGTAGATAAACTCACATAATTGTGTCTTGAACAATAGATATGTATTGCTGTCTCTTGTAAATGATCTAGAAGTGGGAAATCTAGAACAGTCATGGTGACTCTGTGGCCCTGCAGAACCCTGGTCCCTTCTACCTCTGTGCTTTACATTTTGTAGGCTGTGATCCTCCTTTTCATTGTACAGATGACTACAGCCATTTCATCTGAGTTTCAAGGAGCAGATTGAGTTAGGAAAAGAAGTGAGTTGACAATTGACAGCCTCTACTACTGTCCATTCTGCTTTCCTGCTCTCAATCTTCTGATCAAGTCTTCTTTTGGCTGTGTCAGTGGGACTGTATCCTTCTGATATTTCCCTTTCTGCCTTTTTTCATTTTGCTTAGATAGATACATAGATAGATAGATACATAGATAGATAGATACATAGATAGGTAGATAGATCTGTCTCCAGTCTCCTTCCATGAACCTTGGGAAAATCAGTTTATTGTTCTTTATGATTTTATCACTTACAAAATGCAGAAAGGTGCCTCTCCTATTGCCCTCTTAGGAATGATTAGTAGTAACTAGCTCCATAAATTACCTACTTGATTCCTTTGTCAGGCACTATGTTAGGTGCTGGGATTCTTAAGAAGTCATGGTTTCCATCCTCATGCCAGCTAAGAACACCGTGTATAATATGGATAAACAAGAGGAAACAACTGAATTAGATACTTTGAAAATGTTCTTTGAAAACTGTGAAGTGATGTTAGTGTAAGTATTTGTAATAAGAAATTACATAATTTTCGAAATGTATTGAAGACCTTACAGGTGGTAGTTACCCTTTATGTTTTTTTTTTTAAAACATTTTATTTATTTATTCATAGAGACACAGAGAGAGATGCAGAGACACAGGCAGAGGGAGAAGCAGGCTCCATGCAGGGAATCCGATGTGGGACTCAATCCTGGGTCTCCGGGATCACGCCCTGGACTGAAGGTGGCGCTAAACCCGCTGAGCCACCAGGGCTGCCCCCTTTATTTTATGTTAATGAGAATCCAAAACATCAAAACTAGTCCAATGGTAATACTCTGCATATTGCTGATTGAGGAGCATTTTGGTTTTGCCCCCACCCCCAATATTTTGTTTTCCTTCTTCCCTCATAGACACAGATCCACATAGACAGTGTAGATATATGTTGACACGTACATCATAGGTATGTCGGCAAAATCAGCATCAGTTTATATGTTCAGTTATATATTTTTAAGCATTATTTTGTGGGTTTTTTGTGTTAAAAGATTCTTTGAAAATGTGATCTTAAAATGATATCACAATCATTTTATGAATATTATTTGTTAACTACTAGGAATGTATTTTTACTAGTCTCTGGCTTTCTAGCATTTAACAATGGCTGAATGAGGGAGGTTGGTAGAGATGATGAGAAATGGCAAATATATCAATTAGATAAGATGAGGGGGCTGGGAACTCTCTGAGTAAATGAAGATAAATAAATGTGTTTTGGCTTAGTTTGAATTGGTAATAATATGATGTCAGGAATATCATAGTCTAACTTAAGTTGAGAGACAACTCGGGATGAATTTTATTTTAAGTAAAAAGGGCTTATAATTTAGAGCTCTGATTTCATTAGTTGCCAGATTATCAAAACCTTTGGCTTTGTATATTAAAGATTATGCAATAGTTATACTCAAGATTTCTAAACAGGTTTTTTATTAATACTGAGGAAGAATTTATTACAATGCACTATTTATGACTGAATCTCTTTTACATGATGTAGTCAAATGAAATGCTTTTGAGAGGACTAATGTATTAGATTACCTGCTATTTTCAGGCTACATCTACATTTTTTACTCTTTTTTTTAGGTTTTGCTTTTTTGGCTTATGGTACTACTAATCATATAGATAATAAATATTTTTAAAAAGATTTTATTTATTCGTTCATGAGAGACATTGAGAGAGGCAGAGACACAGGCAGAGGGAGAAGCAGGCTTCATGCAGGGAGCCCGCTGTGGGACTTAATCCCGGGACTCCAGGATCACACCTTGGGCCAAAGGTAGACGCTCAACCGCTGAGCCACCCAGCTGTCCCTAGAAAATATTTTATTTTATTTATTTTATTTTATTTTATTTTATTTTATTTTATTTTATTTTATTTTTAAATTTTTATTTATTTATGATAGTCACACAGAGAGAGAGAGAGAGAGAGAGAGAGAGAGAGAGAGAGAGAGAGAGAGGCAGAGACACAGGCAGAGGGAGAAGCAGGCTCCATGCACCGGGAGCCCGATGTGGGATTCAATCTTGGGTCTCCAGGATCGCGCCGTGGGCCAAAGGCAGGCGCCAAACTGCTGCGCCACCCAGGGATCCCCCTAGAAAATATTTTAGATCAAGTACAGTGGAAAGCAATATAATGTTACATGAATTCTGAGTCCTGTAGACTGGGGGTTCTAATCGTAATTCTACTGCTTGCAAGTTCTTTGTGAGACCTTGGGCAAGTCACATTACTTGATTTGTTCAAGTTTAGATCTCTCTTAGTAAAATACGAATTATGTTGTCTGTTTCACAAAGATTGTTTTAAAACCAGAACTAACATATAAAAGCCCCCAACACAGTATTTGGCATACAGCAGTCACAGACATTGAATAAATCACAGCCATTACCAACAATAGCAACGATAGTGATTTTTTAGTTCCTTTTCTTTCCTAGCTTTTAGAAAGAAACCAGGGCTAGGAAGCTCTTTTAGACAAGTACTTTCTGCTTTGTGATAGACATTGAGTAAAGTCAGCAGTGGTGTGAGTAGGAGTTTCAGTGCCAGAGGTTGGTTTCAAAAGCTGTTTGGAAATAGACTTAACGCCTACAGTCTTGCCAGTTGCTTTGCTGAGAGCTAGATTTTCAGTGGTTAACAAAAAGACATGCTGTTTAAAGTCAGGTGGGGGAGGCAGACCTTAAGACATCACAGAACAGAAATATATGGATTTTCAGATTGTATTAAGTGCAATGAAAAGCAAATAAGATGCAGT
This sequence comes from Nyctereutes procyonoides, assembly GCF_905146905.1. Taxonomy (NCBI): domain Eukaryota; kingdom Metazoa; phylum Chordata; class Mammalia; order Carnivora; family Canidae; genus Nyctereutes; species Nyctereutes procyonoides. Next base: position 6,670,043 of record NW_026575037.1, read on the forward strand.
AGCTTTAAAGTGAATTTTTAGGGGAAACCTCTCTTTCTCTTTCTCTCTCTCTTTTTTTAAAGATTTTATTTATTCTTGAGAAACATAGAGAAAGAGGCAGAGATATAGGCAGAGGGAGAAGCAGGCTCCCTGCAGGAAGTCTGATATGGGACTCGATCCCAGGACCCTGGGATCATGGCCTGAGCCAAAGGCAGATGCTCTACGCTGAGGCACCCAGGTGCTCCAGGGGAAACTTCTCTTGAGTTAATTAAATTTAAAACCTAAACATTGTATTACGTATTCTATTTTGTTACCTGTTTTGCCCAAAAAGGTCTGGTTTCTGGTTCCATGCCAGTGTGAGGTTAGAAGATTCTCTGTCATTAGCTCACGGACTAGCAGTGATAGGACATTGTACAGTCAGAATATAATTTTTCATACACCGCGTTTTCACTTTGTGTTTCTTTGTGTAGTAGACACTTTGTGTCTACTTTTTTTTCATTCTTCTGTGCTTTTGAAAGGGTGATTTTTTAATCTATTCATAAATGACCCTGCTCTTTCCTCATTTTTAGGACTCCGGTCAAGGTAACCTCTACTTAGAAAGCTCTTTTGAAGATTTCTTTCTAAAATGCAAAACATGTTTTTAAAACTTGTGTTTAAACCATCATTGGTTTCCAGTTGCCCTTAGGAGAAAATGAAAAGTTCTTAAAGTGGCCTAAAGGTCTGTCGTGCTCTATCCATTCCGCTTGCTTCTTCAGCCTCATCTCTGATTACTTGTGAGTGTCTTCACTAAGTGTTCAGACCATAGGATCTTTGCTTCATGGTGCTTGTTTCCCATTCTTAGAATATTAGAGGTTGTCCACTTCAGCTGTTTCTTTCAGAGGGGAGAGGGGTAGGAGGATGGGCAAAATGGGTGAAAAGGAGAAGGAGCTGCGGGCTTCCAGTTTGTGGAATAAGTCAGGGGAATAAAAGGCACAGCATAGAGAATATTATAGTCAGTGGTATATTGTAAAAGTGTTACATAGTGACAGATGGTAGCGACCCTTGTGGGGGTAGCATAACATACAGAGTTGTTGAATTGGAGTTGTTGAATTGCTATGTTGTACACCCCAAAGTAATGTAACATTATGTGTGAACTATACTCAAATAAAAAAATTTTTTAAAAAATGACGTTTCTCAGGATGCCTGGGTGGCTCAGATGGTTAAATGTCTGCCTTCAGTTCAGGTTGTGATCTCAGGGTCCTGGGATTGAGCCCCAAGTCAGGCGCCCTGCTCATTGGGGCGTCTGCTTGTCCTTCCCCTCTGGCAGGGCTTAACTCGCCCTGTCTCGCGCTCTCAGATGAGTAAATCTTTTTAAAAAATGACGTTTCTTGGGATCTCTGGGTGGTGCAGCGGTTTGGCGCCTGCCTTTGGCCCAGGGCGCGATCCTGGAGACCCGGGATCGAATCCCACGTCGGGCTCCCGGTGCATGGAGCCTGCTTCTCCCTCTGCCTGTGTCTCTGCCTCTCTCTCTCTCTCTCTGTGACTATCATAAATAAATAAAAAAAAGATTAAAAAAAAAAGAGAAAGAAAAAAAAATGACGTTTCTTGGGATGCCTGGTGTGTTATTCGGTTGGGTGTCTGACTCTTGATTTTGGCTCAGCTCATGTTTCAGGGTTGAGTGAATAAGCCCTGCACCAGAGGTTTCTTTGAGCTTTAAAATATAGGGATTAGGCACCTTGCTTTTCTTAATTTCTTTGGTCGTCCTTCTGTCTATCTGTCAGCATGCTTGGACAGTCGTAATCCATGGGCTGAATGAATTAATAGAAATGAGCTTGAGAAGTTAAGCAAATTAGAAAGCCTGTTAACACTTCAACCGCCTTTTCAGGTTCTGATATCAGTTAGGTTATTCAGATTTATAGTGCTCTCATTGTGAAGTTTTACTTTTTTTTTTTTTTTTTTTTTAAGATTTTATATTTTTGAGAGAGAGAGAGAGCACAAGAGAACACAAGCAGGGGGAGGGGAGGAGGGAGAAGCAGACTCCCTGCTGAGCAGGGAGCTTGACCATCTCAGGACCCCAAGATTGTGACCTGAACCATCCCAGGACACTAAGATCATGACCTGAGCCAAAGGCAGATGCTTAACCTACTGAGCCACCGAGGTGCCCCTGTGAAGTCTAATTAATGACCATTTCATATTATGGAAGAACTCTGAAAGCAGATTAGAGGACTGTTTGTGTAGTATTTTTCTATATTTCCTCTTTTAAGGGGGAGTGACAGTAATAAGCAGTCACTGTTTATTTTCATCAGTATTTGGATACATGAAAGGAGGAGGCTAAGAAAACTTGGTGCCCACAACAAGGTTCTTCCTGTGTCCTGGTGGCAGCAGCTTCTGTGCACTTTAATTCCTCAGAAAAAGAGAAATCTCAGCATTAAGAAATGAATATTAGGCATCTGGGTAGTATAATGCCGTGGACAGGAATGTGGTCAGTTTGAATAGTTATCTTTTAATAGTTGCGTTGCAGTGACTTGGAGCATTATGCTAAGCGAAAAAAGTTAGAGAAAGATATTCCATTTATGTGGAATTTAAGAAACAAAACAAATGAACAAAGGGGAAAAAGAGAGAAGCAAACCAAGAAACAGATTCTTAACTATATAGCGAACACACTGATGGTTACCAGAGGGAAGATGGGAGAGGGGTTGGTTTAAATAGGTGATGGAGATTAAGGAGGGTACTTGATGAGCACCGGGTGATGTATGAAAATATTGAATCATTATATTGTACACCTGAAACTAATATAAGTTAACTGGAATTTAAAATCTATAAAAAATAGTTATAGCATGGTTTTTATTGTACCTTGTTTTTTTCTTCATTGGTTAGCTCTCACTGGGTCGGAGCAACAAGTATCTATAGGGTGATAACTGTCAGGTACTGCCCTGGGCGTTTTTTGCGGGGGATTTATTTTTGGGCTTTTCTTAAAATTCCCACAACAGTTTATTTAGTAAGTTAGATGTTATTTGTCTCAATGTTGCACATGAGTAACTGCTCATAAAAGTGATATAGCTTGTCTGGCCACACTCAAGTGGTGGAGTAGAATTTGATTCCAGGTCTGCCTGGCTAAAAACTTGTATTTCTTTCACTACTTTATTACTCAGCATTAAAGACATCATTTTCCTCCCTGCATATAAACTTTGCTACAGGAAAAGGAAACACAAATTAATCATATTAAAATGAGTCCCTTTTTAGCTCAGCATTCCCCAGAAGTATTCTGGCCGGGGTGTGAGAGGTTGTGATCATAGATAGCAGGTGGAGGCAGTTGTGAAAGACTTGACATCTGTGCCACCTTTTACTGGCCCTCCCACTATTAAGATACCTGTGAACTTAAATTTAAAAAAATAGTAAAAATAGAAAATCACACACACATATACACACACAAAAATAACATAGATTTCTTCAAATACCAGCATTACTGGGGAGAGGGGCCTTACATGACAGGGTGGGGAAATGTTGGCGGCGGGGGGGGGGGGGTGGACATCTAGGTTCCCACACCAGTCTACTTCTGGTTCTTGCATCAGTGACCAGCCAGGCTATGTAACTTTATATTCTTAAACCTCTGACCCCCAGCTTTCTAAAAGGTACTCCATAGAATGCTACATTAAAAAAGCAAAAAAGAGAGATACTTGTGACTTTTATTATTTTACTTTCTCTCTTCCCTTTCTCCATTCTCATGTCATTCTGCCACTTTTGTGGTGTTCTCTGCACCATTAATAATTTATGTCTTTGCTCACTGATGGACGGTGAGCTCAGAGCAGGGCTTTGTGTATCTTGTTCACCACCCTAGGTGCTGAATCAAAGTACTCCCTGTCATCCAGGTCTGCTTAGTTCCTGGGATTGGATAGTGGGTTGGGTAACAAAGGATACTCTTTATTTCTGGAGTGACTGGAAGAGAAGAAAAGGTAGGAGTTTTGGAGTATGGAGAAGAAGGAAGGGATAGAAGAAGAATAGAGGGAAATAGAGGGAAGGGGAAAAGAAAAGGATATGGTTGATAAGGAGGATGGGGGTGGGGAGGTTGTTGTAGGTTTTCTCACTATAGGACTGGAAGCTGCAAGCTCTGGAGTGTAAGGCAAAGGCTTGTATGCAGGTGAGTTGTGTGTAAGGCCAAGAGCTTGTGCCAGAGGATACTGACTGTGTTCTCTCTACCTTGAGTGGATTAGGACCTGATTTAAACAGCTTTTACTGACACTTGTGTAACATTTATTATGATTTTTTCTTCATGCTTCTGTTCTACTTAAGTCAATAGTTAATTGGGAAGGAGACTGATTGCAGAGTATGAGGAATCCTAGCTAAAATAAAGAGGTTTGACTTCTTTGCCACATCTTAAGACTCCAGGCCTCTTTTATAATGCTGAGTAAAATTTCAGTGGACTGATAGGAGTAGGGAGCAAAGTGTTAAGACCTTACATGGTGTTGCGCCCTCCCCCACCACCCTTTCCTTCTTTACTTTTTATTACTTTTAAATTTTTATAAAGCAGGCGCTAGGTCCAGTGTGGGGCTTGAACACGACCTTGAGATCAAAAGTCACTTGTTCTGCCAACTGAGCCAGCCAGGTACTCCCTCCTCCTTTTCTGACAGCTCTTACCACTCCTCTTCAGCTATGACTTCCCTGCTTCCTTACTGTTTCTCAAAACTGCCCGGGGTTCCTGCCTCAGGGCTTTTTACACTTCATGCTTTTTTTCTGTCTGCTACTTTTCCCACAGATATCCATCCACTAACTTGCCCTCTTACCTTCTTCAAATCTCCAGTGTCAAGCTATCTTTGAGGCTTTCCTTGACCTCTGTGAAAAACACCTTCCACCTCTGCCCTATTTCTTTCTGTAACATCAGATGGCATTCTATCTGTCCTGTCTACCCTCACTAGAATTTTAAGTTTCATGAAGACTGGGACTTGGTTTATATCTCTAGTGCCTAGAACAGTGCCCAGAATAAAGCGCTTCTCTTCTGTGGGGAACATTTTTGTAACAGGCTGGGGAAAAAAAAAAAATCTGTCCAAATCTAGAGATTAGAGAAAACACCTCTTTTTTTTTTTTTTTTTTTTTTTTGGTTTTGTCGTTGTTGAAGTATCCTTTTTTTTTTTTTTTTTAAGATTTTATTTATTCATGAAAGACACAGATTGAGAGAGGCAGACACACAGGCAGAGGGAGAAGCAGGCTCCATACAGGGAGCCTGATGTGGGACTCAGTCTCAGGTCTCCAGGATCAGGCCCTGGGCCAAAGGCAGGCGCTCAACCATTGAGCCACCCAGGCGTCCCTGGAGAAGTATCCTATTCAAAAATGTCAAAATGTGAGGATAGACGTATAATTGAAATGAACAGATAAAAGAACTAAAATAAGGTGTTGCTAGGTAACCTTAATCTGAAAAAAATAGGGCAACCTGGGTGACTCAGCGGTTTAGCACCGCCTTTGGCCTAGGATGTGATCCTGGAGACCTGGGATCGAGTCCCATGTCAGGCTCACTGCTTGGAGCCTGCTTTCTCCCTCTACCTGTGTCTGTGCCTCTCTCTCTCTGTGTGTGTGTGTCTCTCAGGAATAAATTTAAAAAAATAAGAAAAAATAATTCTACAAAAACTAGTTCTTCTAGGGAACATAGATCCTCTATATTTTGTCCTTAAAACCAACCTATGTTGTTCACATTTCCTTTTTTGGCTAATGCTTTCCCATCACTGCTTTTCATCATATTTGTCTCTACTGCTTTCCACTTAATCTTAATTCTGTGTTTTTTGAGGTTTTAACTCAACTCCTAGCTCAAAAAAGATACTTCTAGTCATCACCTAGTTGCTTTCTTTGTTTGCTGATCTCCTAAATATTGCTCAAGTGACACTTAGGTAGTCTACTGTGTATTGTTTATATGTGTATATCTTGTATTTTCCATCTGTCTGCCTTTTTGTGAGAGCTAGGATTGTATTGTAATCTCACTGCCCAGGACCCAAACTGCAAACAGCAGTTTTGATGCAGATTGACTGGATTTGAGGACTAGAGGGGGTCCCACAGGACCAGCCAAGAGGGTCCTTGGCTTTGTGCAGAATAGAAATCAAACATCAGCCAAAGAGGAAGTGAGAGCCGAAGTTTATCGAAAACACAGAGGATGTAGATACTGACAGTGTCTGGAAGACTTGGAAAGAAAAGAGGAGTGAGTCTTGTCTTTGATTGGGGTCTGGGGTTTTTATGGAGGATTGTGGTCTGGTGACATATCTTCTCAGGCATTCAGGAACACACGTTTAGGTGACTTAGAACACCTATGCCCTGGAGTCCAGGGGTCTTGGAAAACTGTTCATGATAGGTTCATGATGACCTTGCCTGGTCACTCCTTAAGTGTTAATCTATTGCGCTGGAAAACTCCAAAGAAAACATTGACTCCTTGACCTATACAAGGAGGACATACATTATCTGTTTTATAAGGCGTATGTATAAAGTATAAAGTGCTAGGTCCTAGCAAGAATAGAAGCAGGAGAAAGCAACAAGGGAGTTTTTCATGGGGTTCTTTAGTTTCCTGGTCTCAGTTGCAGAAGCCTTCATGTAGTTTTATTAGATATATTAGTATTTTTAGGCTTTACTTTAGGAAACTTAGTCGAACTCTTGGTATAACAGAACCTAGTGAAAGGCTACTTCCGATATTTTAGGTTCAGTCTAAACAGAGAAACAAGCATTTATTTCTTGAAACGTTTATGAGACTTTGTTTTGCTTTATGCAGATAAGTCCTACCAATTTAAAAATACTCAAATATACAATTTGAATACCTATAGTAGGTGGCCTGTTAAGACCTGAAGAAATACTGTTTTGCTTCACATTTAAAAGAAACTGTGGCTATATAAGTTTTAAGATGTTAAAAATAGTTTGGGACCAAAATATATAACTATGTTATGAAAGTGTATATGTGTTATATTTAGATAACTCTACAGCTGTGGAGGTAGAATAAACATTATTGTATAAATGTTGGTATCATTCAGAAATGACAGGACCTAAAATATAAATGGTGGGTACTTGGGAGTGCAGGATTGGCTTGAGAAGAAAAGGGACTTGAATTATATAATGGTGATAGAATGCTGACGTTTTACTTTTTGTTCTTTGCCAGATAAAAATTGGAAGAGAAATAGACTGTCACTTTCACCATTTCTTTTATCTTGTTTTTATATATCTTTTGTAGGAGTTCATTTAGTAGGGGATTCTTTGACATTTTGATTTATGCATAAAAGGGTCTAAATTTTTTTTAAAAAAAATCATGGTGCTTTCTCAATAGCTATTTCTGAAACCATAGGTCAGCTCTAGAAATCATTTTGCTGTTTTAACTTACTGAATTAACATGGATGTCTTTTTTTTAAATAATATATTTATTTTTTATTGGTGTTCAATTTGCCAATGTACAGAATAATACCCCAGTGCTCATCCCGTCAAGTGCCCCCCTCAGTGCCCGTCACCCATTCACCTCAACCCCCCACTCTCCTCCCCTTCCACCACCCCTAGTTCATTTCCCAGAGTTAGGAGTCTTCATGTTCTGTCTCCCTTTCTGATATTTCCTACCCATTTCTTCTCCCTTCCCTTCTATTCCCTTTCACTATTATTTATATTCCCCAAATGAATGAGACCATATAATGTTTGTCCTTCTCCGATTGACTTATTTCACTCAGCTTAATACCCTCCAGTTCCATCCACGTTGAAGCAAATGGTGGGTGTTTGTCGTTTCTAATGGCTGAGTAATATTCCATTGTATACATAAACCACATCTTCTTTATCCATTCATCTTTTGATGGACACCGAGGCTCCTTCCACAGTTTAGCTATTGTGGACATTGCTGCTATCAACATTGGGGTGCAGGTGTCCCGGCATTTCATTGCATCTGCATCTTTGGGGTAAATCCCCAACAGTGCAATTGCTGGGTGGTAGGGCAGGTCTATTTTTAACTCTTTGAGGAACCTCCACACAGTTTTCCAGAGTGGCTGCACCATTTCACATTCCCACCAACAGTGTAAGTAAGAGGGTTCCCTTTTCTCTGCATCCTCTCCAACATTTGTGGTTTCCTGCCTTGTTAATTTTCCCCATTCTCACTGGTGTGAGGTGGTATCTCATTGTGGTTTTGATTTGTATTTCCCTGATGGCAAGTGATGCAGAGCATTTTCTCATGTGCGTGTTGGCCATGTCTATGTCTTCTTCTGTGAGATTTCTGTTCATGTCTTTTGCCCATTTCATGATTGGATTGTTTGTTTCTTTGGTGTTGAGTTTAATAAGTTCTTTATAGATCTTGGAAACTAGCCCTTTATCTGATACGTCATTGCAAAAATTCTCAACAAGATACTAACCAATAGGATCCAACAACACATTAAGAAAATTATTCACCATGACCAAGTAGGATTTATTCCCGGGACACAAGGCTGGTTCAACACTCATAAAACAATCAATGTGATTCATCATATCAGCAAGAGAAAAACCAAGAACCATATGATCCTCTCAATAGATGAAGAGAAAGCATTTGACAAAATACAGCATCCATTCCTCATCAAAACTCTTCAGAGTGTAGGGATAGAGGAAACATTCCTCAACATCTTAAGAGCCATCTATGAAAAGCCCACAGCGAATATTCTCAATGGGGAAGCACTGGGAGCCTTTCCCCTAAGATCAGGAACAAGACAGGGATGTCCACTCTCACCACTGCTATTCAGCATAGTACTGGAAGTCCTAGCCTCAACAATCAGACAACAAAAAGACATTAAAGGCATTCAAATTGGCAAAGAAGAAGTCAAACTCTCCCTCTTTGCCGATGACATGATTTCTTTCGATCCAGCTCTGTTTAAGAGAATCCTTTGGAGAAATATTAATAACCTGCAAGCATATATTAGTTCCTAATTTTTTTTATTTGTTCTAAAATTCTAGGAATTGAAGCCATTTTTTATGAAGGAAGTTGGCAGTCACTTTGATGATTTTGTGACCAATCTCATTGAAAAATCAACATCATTAGACAATGGTGGGTGTGCTATCACAAGCTTTTCTGTTCTTGAAGGGGAGAACAACCACAGAGCTAAGTAAGTATGAATTGCATTAGTTTCTTTTAGTGCCTACATACGTGTACTCTGATAATGCTCAGTGATCAGAATCTGAACTGCAGTAAAAATGCCTGGATTCACATCCTGGCACCACTTTTTATTAGCTCTGTGTTGCCTTGGGCAGATTCACCACTTGAAAGGAGGGTTTCTTCATTTTAATATGAAGATTATATAACAAGCCTGTACCTCATTTAAGACCGTGCTGACTTATAAAAGAGCTGACACTTGCTGAGTGCTATACATTTAAACCAATGACCCGGTGACGTAGGTATGATAACAGTCTGCTTGCGACAGATTAGGATACCAAAGCATGGGACAGTTACCTGTCCAAGATTACACAGTGGGTATTAGAATCCAGAGCCTTGCTCTGAAGCCTGTGCTCTTTGCCTCATCATTATAGTGCCTCTCTATTGTACTCTATACAACACTTGTAATAAAGCACATATATGTTTGTAATTGGTCAGGCATCCAGAAAAACAGAGGGAAAGCTGTCAGAGTCTGATGTGTGCCAATTTGCCATTCTATGCTCTCCTCACTTTTATGCCCTGATGGTCTCTGGTAGTTATTCCTGTTTTGGAAGACTGTTTGGACCACTAATAGTTGACAAGTGTGGGTGGTCATGCAGAAAACCCTAAAGAAGATGATAACGCTAGATGTTTAAAATGTGAGATTTTAGTAACTGGAGGTAACCTTTAAGATCAGGAGGCTGTTGAGGATTGTTAGAAGTCCTTTAACATTAAGGAGATTATCATAAATTCTAGTGCCGTTTTAGAGGACAGACCAGTAACAACATGTGAACTGGAATATGGCTAGAGGACTACTTACGAATTTAGGGATGCTTAGGAGAAGGATGAGTGATTGTCAGTGTGTGATGCCAGGAATGCATTTCTGTAGGAGCTGGGCCTTTGAGTGCTGCTTGGTGAGAGGCGTGCCTGACATCTCTTCTTACCCAGATATGCATGTGTCTACCCCATAGCATTGTTCAGGAGTAAATGAGATAATGCACATAAAACCCTTCACATAGTACCTGGGTCATAGTGAGAAGGTGCTTTATTAATGTTATATGCTGTAGTTGTTAATATTCTTTCTCTTACTCATAGGTTTAAATTTCTTAAAATACTTGAAGTATTTATATCTTTTTTTTAATTATTTGCTCTTCCCAGAGATTTGAGAGCACCTCCAGAACATGGAAAGATTTTTGTCGTGAGGCAATCTCTGTTAGAGTGAGTATTTTTAGTTTGCTTTTATTAATTATAAGTTTGAATTAAAAATTGTTCTGATTATTAAAATCACTGCTTAATCTGTGTGGTTTTTTTTTAAATGATTTTATTTATTTATTCATGAGAGACACACAGAGAGAGAGGCAGAGACATAGGCAAAGGGAGAAACAGGCTCTCTGTGGGAAGCCCGATGCAAGACTCGGTCCCAGGACCCTGGGATCACAACCTGAGCCAAAGGCAGACACTTTAGTCACTGAGTCATGAGGCATACTAATCTATGCATGTTTAATGAGTTTGTTCTGAATTCATATAAATCATCAGTTTTGATGCATGTACATTCACCATCTCTTTCTTGCTCCTTCTTTGTGATGTTCTGGTTCTTTGGTGTCAAAGGAGGAGTTAGAGGTTAGTATGGTTATGTGCCTTCTGATAAATTCCTGGAAGTTGCGACTAGGGAATTGATTACCTAAAAAGCTAGAACAGAAGTTTTCTAATTAGGTAAACCCCTTCACGAGAGTTTTGGTGTTGCTGCCTTCTTGGTATTTTATGTATTTTTCATCTCTTCTTTGGCTCCCCAGCTTTGAAGTTTGATAGTTTTCTCAGATTTGCTTATTTTAGATTGTATGAATTCTGTGAAAAAACTTAGGCAATGTAAATTAATTATGATCTCATTTGTGAACTGAAAAAGGTGTGTTTTGGGTAGGTAATGAATATTTATTTTGTAATGTTCTTTGAGTAGATCATTTATTTATTTGCTCAGTCATTCATTAGAATACTGCAGTAATTTCATCTGCATTAGGATAGGTCATCTGAAATAATTGGGCTGGTGAAAAACTATCTCAAATATTTTAATGTGCTTTTTAAAAAAATACACCTTATATTTATCAAAATTCACTGAGCCAACTTGATTTATATTTAATGAGAAGGCCACAGTTTTCTAAACATGTTACAATATGCAGAATACAGTTTTAGTGTTTTGCCACACTATTGTTTGAAGAAATCTAACTTTTATTTATTTTTCTTTTATTAAATTAAAAAAAAGATTTTATTTATTTGTCAGAGAGAGTGACAGAGAACACAAGTGGGGGGAGCAGCAGGCAGAGGGAGGAAACAGGCTCTCCACTGAGCGGGGGGCCTGTTGGAGGACTCCATCCCAGGACCCCAGGATCATGACCTGAGCCAAAGACATCTAGATGCCCAACAGACTGAGCCACTCAGGCACCCTGAAATTTAACTTTTAAAATCTGTATCTGTGGGGAAACACAGGCTTTTCATATAAAAGGGAAAAAAATATTTTGAAAATTATAATTAAGATTTTAATGATAGAATTGTACTTTATGAAAAAATTATAGTATACTTGAATTACAAAACTTTTTTTCAAAGCTTAGAGAGCATGTGCCTGCTTGTGTGAGTGGGGGGAGGGGTTTCAGAAGTTTAACATTCTGTGATTACTGTTAGAGATGTTTACTTATAATTACTATTTGAGAGTGGATTTAGTATCTGCTGAACTGCCTTGAAGTCTTATATATGGTGTTTTAAAATTAAATATAGATAATTAATTTTATTTGTTTGAACTGCATTTACAGTGAGCTGTTTGAGGTGGACCACATCAGAACAATATATCACATGTTTATTGCCCTCCTCATTCTCTTTATCCTCAGCACACTTGTAGTAGATTACATTGATGAAGGAAGGTAAGACGGGAAATAGAATGTTTGGCTAGTTGATGCATGGTGTTGGGAGTTTTCACTGTATTTTAATTTTGGTGATTTGGGTAAATTTGATTCAGAAAATCCCAAAGCAGCAGATTGGAGGGTGAGATTCCTCTCTCTCCCAAAAAGCACAACTAAAAGGAGTATTAAAGTTTCATTACTTTTGTTTTAAAAATCATCTATTTTAGTAGTTTCTAGGTAACTTTCCTAAAGAATTTTGTATATATGATTTATCAATTTTCCTACTATGGTATGCATTTCAGGTTGTTACCAGAAATAAGTAATTTATTGGAATTTAATGCTTGAAAAACTTTTTTAGAAGATTTATTTTTTAGAGAGAGCGCTCTGGGTGTGCATGAGTGAGGGATGGGGCAGGGGAGAGAGAGAATCTCAGATTTCCCACTGACTTGGGAGTCTGACTTGGGGCTAATCCCAGGACCCCAAGGTCATGACCTGAGCCGAAAGCGTCAGACACCCAGATGACTGAGCCACTCAAAGGCACTTTTCTTTTTAATATAAAAATGAAATTTAACTTTAAAAAGACAGTGTGGTAATCATACATTGAATTACGTGCATTATTAGAAAATTACATTTTGAGATAATGGTATGATAGTATATTAATTGATTTTTGAATTATGCCTATTTACTTTTGAAAAATCATCATCTTTTGGGCATAATAGTTATTGATATTTGAATACTTTATGTATTTTTTTAAAAAAGATTTTATTTATTTATTCATGAGAGACAGAAAGAGAGAGGCAGAGACACAGGCAGAGGGAGAGGCAGGCTCCCATGCAAGGAGCCTGATGTGGGACTCAATCCGAGGTCTCCAGGATCAGGCCCTGGACTGAAAGTGGGCACTAAACGACTGAGCCACCCGGGCTGCCCTGTATTTTTTTTTTTTAAGATTTTGTGTATTCATGAGAGACAGAGAGAGAGGCAGAGACAGACAGAGGGAGAAGCAGGCTCCATGCAGAGAGCTGGATGTGGGACTCGATCCTGGGACTCTGGGATCACGCCCCGAGCCACCCAGGCGTCCCTGAATACTTTATGTATTAACTTTAGAATATCTTAGAGCTTAAAATTGATGTTAGAATCTAATCACTGTGAAGTTTAAAGTTTATTTATTTTAGGTTATCTTGGGTATCTTATGGTCAAAGATTATTATCTTAGGGACTTTTAGATTTACTGTTGGGATATATTGTGAAGCAGAGGCCTAGAAGCACCTCGCCTCTTGCACAACTATTACCCTCATGACCATAACAGATTAATATCGTGTTGTGTTTCCTAAGGTTGAGAGTTTGAGGTCTGAAAGTTTTGAGTTCTATGAGTCAATGCCTATTAAAAATTCACTTCTGTGCTCTTTCTCTGTGCTTTTTCTCCGTAGGCTGGTGCTTGAGTTCAATCTCATGTCTTATGCTTTTGGCAAACTTCCAGTTGCTATGTGGACATGGTGGTCCATGTTCTTGAGTACACTTGCAGTTCCGTATTTCCTCTTTCAACGTTGGGCCAGAGGCTACAGCAAGAGTTCTCATCCAGTGGTCCATTCTCTATTCCATTGCTTCCTTTTCATGGTCTTTCAGATTGGAGTTCTAGGTTTGGGACCAACATATGTTGTCTTAGCATATACATTACCACCAGCTTCCCGGTGCATTGTTATACTTGAACAGGTAAGGTTTTGAGTGTTGCCCAGTACCATGCTATGTTTAGTTAAAATAATAATATTGATATTCTATTAGTTTTAGTTGTATTAGCTTGATAGATTGTGCTATTACTTATAAAATTAAAGTGTTAAACTCAATCATCTCATGTCTTAAAATTCATACTAGCTTCAGTGTTCTGAGTCTTGATAATGAAAGTATATTGAGTTTAGGAAGAATTCAGATCTTGTTCTTGAATGCTTTGTAGAAGTCATTTAAATTATAAAATAATTTTGTAATTAAAAATTCTACCTTTGAGGTAACAGATTGATTGGTTTGTCATATAAACTCTTCGCATCTGAGTAAAGATTTGTTTATACACCCTTCGGAATTTTCTGACTTACACTGGCTGTTAATGCTCTGTGTGACTAATGGGAAGGAATGTTTCAGGAGATTTTCTTTGAACAGGTTTTTAATTTTTTTACTGTAATATACCTATAATACATAATGCTGTTAATGCAAAATAATTTGAATAATAACACGTCCTTCTTGACAGTTTGTTTTTCATTTGCCTTATTCCATAAACGTGAACTTGAGTTGGTATATGCAAAATTAGGAAGTTCTTTGTATGATTTAATCTAGTGCTGTTCTGGAGTTGCTTATAGGAGACAAGACAATGGTAGAAAATTCATCTTTTTTTCCCCCCTCCTTTTGTAGATTCGTTTCATAATGAAGGCCCATTCATTTGTCAGAGAGAATGTGCCTCGGGTACTAAATTCAGCTAAGGAGAAATCAAGTATGTAATTTTGTTAGGTCAAGGATTATTCAATAGAGTATTTCAACCTTTGGTATTTAGGGGGATGGCATTTTACATTCTATAGACATTGTGTTTGATTTTAAATATATAGGATCCATATTGATTTGGAAAACTATCTCAGTGTTTCCTGATTGTTCCTCTTTTGCTTTTGTACCTACCATTTACAAATACTGATCACCAGAGTCTTCAACTTTGTCTTATTTTTATAGAATGTTACTCATTATACCCATGTGTGCTTACTCTGAGTTGCTACTTCAGACCCTGGGAGGTATTTCTAAGTCACAGGATTAACTTAGTTTAGAGAGACTGGTAATATTGAATAAATATAAGAAGAAGTCACTTTGGGAGATAAGGAAGAAATGACATGAGCTAAGAGAGGTCATTTTATTCTTCACTATTGTGTGCTTTCTTATTTCTGACTTTTATTTGCCAGGAGAAATATCAGAAGAGTATCTGATATAACCAGAGTTTTCCTTTTCCAGAGACTATTCCGGTACCCACAGTCAATCAGTACTTGTACTTCCTGTTTGCTCCGACCCTCATCTACCGTGACAACTATCCCAGGTAATTGTACTGTGGGGTGGAAATGTGGCGAGTATAGCATGAGTGAGGTGTGATAGGTACTCAGGCTCCAGTTTATGTAGGGTTACAAAGAATACAAAACGAGCTTTAACTTTCTTGCTGGCCCTGGGAAGCCCCAAATGGTGATGCTAGCTATCCAATTTGATTACGGGAATTGTTGACAGAATTATACAGGCATTCCATATTGCCAAAAGTGGTATTCTGGGTGGGAAAGTACTTTGAGGCTCTTTATTAAAGTTGTTACTTTATTTAGAAAACTTATTTTGTTTCTTCCTTTTTAGGACTCCCAGTGTAAGATGGGGTTATGTTGCTATGCAGTTTTTACAGGTGAATTTTTTCTTTAATCACTTAAGGTTTGTTGATGAGTGGGACATGCGGATTCAAATTTACAATAATAATTTAATATTTTTTTTAAATTTTTTTTTTATTTATGATAGTCACACAGAGAGAGAGAGAGAGAGAGAGAGAGAGGCAGAGACACAGGCGGAGGGAGAAGCAGGCTCCATGCACCGGGAGCCTGATGTGGGATTCGATCCCGGGTCTCCAGGATCACGCCCTGGGCCAAAGGCAGGCGCCAAACCGCTGCGCCACCCAGGGATCCCAATAATAATTTAATCTATTGAAAGTGTTGGTAAATCCATGTCTGCTGGGGACTTTAGACCTTTTTCTGAAATCTTAAACTATTTACCAGTATAGTAAATGGTATTTGTCTTGCCAACATCAAAAGTAATTTCCTTCAGTAGAAGAATTAAAGTCATTCCATTTGGTTACTGTAGTAGACCTCTACATTAATTTCTGCCTCTTCTTACAGTTTTTTATTTTGAAATATATATGTATGGGTATGGTCTGACATGTTCCCCATCTCCCCCCCCCCCCCAGCCCTGCTCCATCAGATTCAGAAATTCCAGAAGATCCCTTTTTTTAAATTGAATACTCATTTAATGAAATAAGTTCTTTTATCCTGGGTTTCATGTAGCAGGAAAGGGAGGTTCCAAGAGTCTGATTTTTTGGTATGCCAGTTGGTAAAGGGTTGGGGAAAGGTATGCTAGAAACAAGGCTGGTGTAATACCTCTGAGGGATTGTGGTTTGGCACTCTTGTGCTAGTGTTCAAGAGAATACCTATGTGAATGTTAGTCTAAGGGTCACATATCTACTTTTGAAGGAAGAACAGTCACCATCTTTTCTTATATTAAGCCATCATTATGATAATTTTATCTCTGTTCCATTTCAGGTTTTTGGTTGCTTTTTTTATGTGTACTACATCTTTGAAAGGCTCTGCGCCCCCTTGTTTCGGAATATCAAACAGGAGCCCTTCAGCGCTCGAGTTCTGGTCCTATGTGTGTTTAACTCCATCTTGCCAGGTAACATGGGTACTGGTTCATTTGGCCATTCATGAAGTTGTAAGGAAAAAGAGAGCTGTTGCATATGCACACCTTTGATTTTCCTGCTTTTTGCTCTGAAGTCATCTGTACATCTTTACTCATCTCAGCTTCTTTCCATCTACTTCATAAGTGAGTATACTTGTAGTTTCAGCTCCATCTTTTGGTTTGTGTTCTGACTTTCACTGAAGTTTTGTTTTCTGTGACTATAGATAGTCTATATTCATGCCTGATCTTCCTGTTCACTATTCAGTTCATTGTAATTTTGATTCTAATCTGAGCAGGACACTGTTGTGGCCCTTACTGAATTCACTCGTAACCTCCTGATTCTAAATCCAGTAGATAGGTTAGCCCTTATTCTGTTTCACCTCCACAAAGCATTGTCTGGATGCTGTTGACCACGTTTTGAAATCTCTGTCTTGCTACTCATTCTCCTTTTTTGTCCATACCTCCATCTCCTAACTTCATTCATTCCATTTACTGTTTTCTAGAGATACATGAGTACTTATTATGTGCCAGGAACTGAGGACATAGCAGTGAATAGGACATATATGCTCTTTATTCTCTGGAGGCTTGTAGTTTAATTATATTTAGTTTCCTTTACTTACTTTTTTCTTTGCCTGTCAAATGTTGATCATGGTTTCTATTATCTTCTTTCTTCCTATAACCTCTCTCCCAGACTCCTAGGTTACCCTCCCTGCCCTTCCCCAAGATTTACTCCAATAAATTATTTTATCTGTTCCTCTAATCGAATATGTATCAAATGCATATCTTCCTCAATAGGATGCAAATTCCTTGAGATCAAAGATTGTGTCTTACAGCCAGCCAGCCAATCATAGTCTTTCCAATATTGTCTAATACATAGTAGATGCTCCATAAATATTTTTTGAATAAGCAGGTGAATGAAAGGGATACGCATAAAAATGGATATTTTACAATATAGTATAATATACACTACTTAAGTAGGACAAAGTGCTGATGAACTTTGTATTATATTGGACATGACATTTAATCTTGGGTATTGAAAAATAGGTGTTTGGCAGAGAAGTAGTGAGTGGAAACATGCTTCTAGGTAGTGGGATGGAAGCAAAGGCATAGAATATTTTAGAGTGGCAGAAGTCCAGTCATGGATCATGTTTACAGTACTGGGCATAAAGTCAAAGATAAGTTAGCCTTGTCACTATGGACATTTTGGGCTGGATAACTGTTTTGGGGGCTTTTATCTGTATTATAGGATATTTAGCGAAATCTCGCCTCTAAAAACTAAATACCAGTAGTACAACCCTTACCCCTTGAGCTGTGACAACGAAAAATGTCTCCAGAATTGTCAGATGTTCTGTAAGGGGCAAAATCTCCCACAGCTTTAAGCAACTGGTTTAAAACAATGCATGAGGGCTAGATTTTAAAGGGACCTGGGAACCAAGTTACGCGATACATCTAGGCAATTCTATTAAAAACGGGCTGGGTCATTTGTTACCTATAAAACCCACTTGGATGTTAGTGCTTTCCAAAACTAAAATAACTTTCAAAAGAACATGGTGTCATCTCTTGGAGAAATAAGCTGGAACAGTAACTTCTGTTTCACAGAATAAATCCAGCTAAGCAAATGATGACATAAAATTAATTGCTTGGTATGTGAGCTATTTGGAAAAACTCCTAGTTTTGTTAATCTTATTTTTAGGTGTGCTGATGCTGTTCCTAATGTTTTTTGCCTTTTTGCACTGCTGGCTCAATGCCTTTGCTGAGATGTTACGGTTTGGTGACAGGATGTTTTATAAGGTAATGTATCCTTGGATCCCTCTTTCTTTTCACATTTTACTTATGCACTTTTGTACTCATTGTTAAGTATTTGAGTGGTGTTGGTTACTAGCTTTTTAACATAAACATTGTGAGATTCTTTTTCCATAAGTTTTACCAACATTAAGTCTGAGATTCTTTTTTTTTTTTAAAGTCAAATTTTGGTGTCGATATTCTTTTTTTTAATAATAAATTAATTTTTTATTGGTGTTCAATTTACCAACATACAGTATAACACCCAGTGCTCATCCCGTCAAGTGTCCCCCTCAGTGCCCGTCACCCACTCACCCCCACCCAGGTGTCGATATTCTTAGCCACAGCTTCACAGCCTTATTTTCTACCTCTAATATCTGCTCCCTTAATAAAGCATGTGGTTTCTACTAGATGCTGTGTTGGTGGGGAGAGCATGTGTCCAGAGAGCATCATGAAACTTTGCTGATTGTTCATTTGAAATTGGCGGTCTGGTGCTGTAGGAGTGATCTTAGTAAATCATTTAAGACTGTTACATAAAGGCACCTGAGTGGTTCAGTTGGGTAAAACGTCTGCCTTTGGTTCAGGTCATGATTCTGGGGTCCTAGGATTGAGCCCCCGTGTTGGGCTCTCTGCATAGTGGGCAGCCTGCTTTGCCTTCTCCCTCTGCCTGTTGCTCTGCCTGCTTGTGGTCTCTTTCTCTCTCAAATAATAAATAAAATCTTTTTAAAAAAAGACTACTGAATAGTTTCTTTTTCTTTTTTTTTAAATTTATTTATTTATGATAGTCACAGAGAGAGAGAGAGAGGCAGAGACATAGGCAGAGGGAGAAGCAGGCTCCATGCACCGGGAGCCCGACGTGGGATTCAATCCCGGGTCTCCAGGATCGCGCCCTGGGCCAAAGGCAGGCGCCGAACCGCTGCGCCACCCAGGGATCCCTACTGAATAGTTTCTAAAGGAAATAACTTTTCCCTCCTTTATTTTTGAAAGGCATTAGTTACATTTAAAATAGTATTCTCGGGATCCCTGGGTGGCGCAGTGGTTTGGCGCCTGCCTTTGGCCCAGGGCGCGATCCTGGAGACCCGGGATCGAATCCCACATCGGGCTCCCGGTGCATGGAGCCTGCTTCTCCCTCTGCCTATGTCTCTGCCCCCCCCCCCCCCTCTGTGTGACTATCATAAATTTAAAAAAAAAAAGTTAAAATAGTATTCTCACACTTGACAAAGTTGAAATTAAGTTCTAGACAAGAGCCAGGGTGTTGATGGTGTTCTATGATCCTGCCTAAAGCCCGCTAGAGTTTTGTTTGTGGTAGTTCTGGCAACACCCAAAGCCTTCTACTTCTTTCTCAAAGAAACGGGGTTGTGGGTTGCACTCTCTTGATTCCACTGATCTGATCTTAAAGTAGGGAGAAAGATATTACAGGTAACCATTGTCTCCTTGTACAATGTAAATTTTGTCATTATGGTACCAGCGGGATAACTCCTTGGGCTATCACACTAAGTCTATAGGACCATAGAATTCTCTCCCTGTGTTTTAGCCAGGTAAGGGGATTTATTGATTGCTATTTAGATGAACCTTATATTTAATGACTCTATATGTTCTGTATCTTCTGTCATAACTCTTTGGATAATGAGACAAAATGAAGTTAGGGACTTTATCTATAGAACTAAAATTAGGGACGTCTGGGTGGCTCAGTGGTTGAATGTCTGCCTTTGACTCAGGGCGTGATCCTGGGGTCTGGGGATCGAGTCTTGCCTCGGGCTCCCTGAAGAGAGTCTGCTTCTCCTTCTGCCTATGTCTCTGCCTCTCTCTCTGTGTCTCTCATGAAGAAATAAATAAAATCTTAAAAAAAAAAAAGCATTAAAATTAATGTCATATATTGAGCACTAGTGAACAAAATGCCTTTCAAGATTTTTCTGACATTAGTGTATGGACTAACAAATTATCATAATAACACACTCTGGATATTATGTTGTATGTATTTGTTCTTTAGGAATATGCAGGGGATTTTGCTTTGGTTCTCTGTGTAAATGTGTATGTATATGTATCTGTGTAGTTTTAAACCTTTGTTTTTTTTTCTTCAGGATTGGTGGAACTCTACGTCATACTCTAATTATTACAGGACCTGGAACGTGGTGGTTCATGACTGGCTGTATTACTATGCTTACAAGGACTTTCTCTGGGTAAGCAGCAAGGTTTAGTTGATGTTCAAGAAATGGGAGATTCTTTTCCAAAAAGTATTATCATCATCTAGAAGTGGTCTTTACTTCTCTGTGGGCCATTTATATTCAAGAAACCTTATGCTTTGAACAATACTGCTTAGAGACCAATATGTACAATTAACTAGATCTAATACCATGGTCTTGCTCTACATGATTTTGAAGTAAAGAATGCATTGAGGCATTTAGAGAAGTTGAAATGATCCACCAATAATGGATCATTTCTTATGAATCTCATTGCCAACAATTAAGCTCCCTCTAACTTTTATTTTATTTTTTTATTTTTTGTTTTCTTGCTAATGTAGGGAAACACTTATGTTGGATTTATTTCTCTCCAATTGATGATATGTGTCTTTGGGATATTCTTTAGAATGTATTTAGACTGATGAAATGTAATCTTGAATGTCATGATTGATTATCCCTGGTATCTCTGGATTGCAGATTTTAGTTAGTAAGTAAGTCACTATTTGGCTAAGTAAGTGACAGCAGGTCATAGTACAAGTAGCACTATAGTCAAGTGTTCTTTCATAAGTGTAGTGTCACTTATGGACAAAGCATGGCATTTCTTTCTAAATCATAGTGAAAATGGAGAGGATGCCTACCTTATCTACCATACAATGTTACTCTAAGGGTTGAATGTCCATTTATATATAAAAATTATGTTTTGTCCACTGTAGTGACTTACAAATACAGGTTGCAAATATGTTTTTAAAATATGCCCAGTTCTTTTTTTTTTTTTTTAAGATTTTATTTATTTATTCATAAAAAACAGAGAGACAGAGAGGTAGAGACACAGGCAGAGAGAGAAGCAGGCTCCATGCTGGGAGCCCGATGTGGGACTCGATCTCGGGTCTCCAGGATCATGCCCTGGGCTGAAGGCGGCGCTAAACTGCTGAGCTACCCAGGCTGCCCTAAATAGGCCTAGTTCTTTCAACATTAACGGTTTTGACAGTGCCTCATTTTAGTAAAATAAGGATTTATTTTTTAAATAAGGATTTTAAAGCATAGATATTTATTGTAATTATTCACTACATTTGGATTAATCCAAGGAATAGATTGGAAAAGTCAAATATAGACATAATTAAATAGATGCCTTTAGCATGTGATAATTATAGTCTTGTACATTTGACTCTTGAACAAGGTGGATAGGGGTGCTGATCCTCCCACACAAAAATCTGCATATAATTTTTTGACTCCCTTGAAGCTTAACTACTAATCATTTGTTATTGACTGGAAACCTTACTGATAACATAAATAGTTGGTTAACATGCATTTTGTATGTTATAGGTATTATATTCTGTATTATTACAATAAAGTAAACTAGAGAAAATAAAATGTTATTAAGAATATCATAAGGAATAAAAAGGATATCATAAGGAAATAACATCTGTACTATGCTGTATTAATTGAATAAGAGGACCCAGCAGTTCAAACCCATCTTGTTCAAGGGTCAGCTGTATATAGTTTGAGCTTAATTACTTTTTAAAAAATTACTTTTTCATATTCTCCTTTTACCCTAGTTTTTCACTAAGAGATTCAAATCGGCTGCCATGTTAGCTGTCTTTGCTGTGTCTGCTGTAGTGCATGAGTATGCCCTGGCTGTTTGCTTGAACTTTTTCTATCCAGTGCTTTTCGTGCTGTTCATGTTCTTTGGAAGTAAGTATCTTGGCACGCTGGGAGTAGTGAGTATCAAGCTAAAAGAGAAATTTAGGAAATAAAGTCTAAGGGTAGAAAACTAGATCGTAGCAATACCATTTCAAGGCAGTGTTCATCAAACAGTTAGCATTGATTTTGAGTAATGAAATACACTGTCGCGGGATGCTCACCCTTTGAAGTAGAGAAGTGAACTTAAATAGTCTCTTGAAGACTAATGTTAACAGTGATTTGGGAGGCCATGGAGACTATAAACAACGTCTGCATAAACTCTGTCAGGGTTCACCCCTGAATAATGTGTGGACCCTTCTTTGGGTGGGTGGAGGGAGGGACAAGTTAAAATATGAATGATTCCATGAAATGTATTTTCACCTGTTCTGAATAGTCTCTAATTTCCAGCTAATTACTGATTAATAAATTCTAACACTGAAGCTTCAGTTTTACTTGCAGAACCAACAGCCAGAATAAAACTTGTGTATCCACAGTTGATGCTCATTGTGATACTTACATGATTACAGCACATAATTGGAGGCCCCCTGTTTCCTGGTGGATGTTTTGATAAGTATATATTTTTTATCATTCTAATTTCAGTGGCTTTCAACTTCATTGTCAATGATAGTCGGAAAAGGCCTATTTGGAATGTTATGATGTGGACTTCTCTTTTCGCCGGCCATGGAGTCATCCTGTGCTTTTATTCCCAAGAGTGGTATGCACGGCAACACTGTCCTCTAAAAAATGTGAGTCCTCAGGCAGACTGGAGTGTCCCCAATCATGAGGGTTGGTAGGCAACATTAAAGAGAAGAGTAGTGCAGATGATGCTGAATTAATGTTAAGGGGATGGAAAATGAGGAGTAAAAGGATTAGCTCATTTTCTTTGAGAGTCTTTGAGAGTTTTATGTACATTGAATGCTTCTAGCTTCTAGTTCTTGGTTTTCTCTCTCATCCCCTCCCCCTGCCCACCTACCCTACTTTACTGCTTTTTCTTTAGCATCTTCTAACTTCTTTTCTGTGCCCTGAAAAATGTAGGTGTTCTGCAGGGTCTTCTCAGTAGCACTGCGTATCCCCCCTGCCACCACCTACATATATACATCTCTCATGTCTTCCTTCCCAGAGCAATAAACTCTGCGAAAATGTCCTGCTATACTCATATGCCTAGGATTCCATTCCCCTTGATTCTTTTTTTGTTGTTGTTTGTAATTATGTAAGAGTCTCATTTCTAAATCTTTCACTTTTATAGCTGCATATGGATAACTCGCAGATAGTTAGGGGGTGCCTTCTTGATACATCTGCCTGAGTATTTCTCGTAGGTACCTGTAACTGAAGATGCCTGTAATCAAATTAATCAGTTTCTCTCCCAAAGCTTTTCCTCCTGTCTGTCCTGTTTTTCTTATGCTGCCCTCATGCCCCCCTCCTTATTTCTTACTTATGCCCTTTGTGCATCTGAACCAGTGGGTTTGGTCTGTCTGGTGATGCTGCCCTCTGCACTCTGATTCCACCTGCCAGATTTTATTTTCTCAGAAACCACTTTGGATGCAACATCTTCCAGCTTTTTCAAATTCTTGCTTCAGTCTTTTCCTATTTCTGAACTTTCATAATGCTTCATCTGTTTTCATGTAGAGTAGATAATTTAGTCATTTTAAACTTTTTATTTCAGTAATTTGTATATATATCTTATCATCCTTACCTATCACAAATTAGATTTTAGGCCACTAATAGGTTTCTGCAAGATACAGAAAAGAGGTAGTGCCTGCTTGGAATTTGGTCAGAAGTCCATGTAATTGATAGAGTGTACTGGACTTGAAAAGCTTTGTGTAAAACTTCTAAATCAATATAACCCATGCTGTAGATAAACATAATGAACGTCTTTCAAATTAGTGAGCCTGCTTATAGCCTAAGTTACAGAAATGCTGGGAGGAATTGTAGGTGTGCAGTGTTTAACATCCATACCCCCTTCCCACTCCGACGCCTTGTGCACTTGGTGCGTGCACATAAACTACTCTTCCTTTCTTTTTTTTTCCCATCGAAGCCCACATTTCTGGATTATATCCGGCCACGTTCCTGGACTTGTCGTTATGTGTTTTAGAAGCTTGGACTCTGATTCATTCCTTGACATTGAAGATGGCTACTCTTCGTGATATGGGGCCAGCATCCATTTCCAGCTGTTCCTGAAGTTATCTGTGGTATTTGGATCACTCCACACTTATGGATGGCTTGCTCCACTCCTAGGTCAGCTGAGATGTTGGGAGTTTACTGGAATCTTGTGCACTTAAAGCAGAACTTTTTTTTTTTCTTTTCATTTTTGCCTTTTTGGGAGAAGGGAGACTTGTAGCTGACATAATGACAGTTTTGCTCAGTTTCTGTTTTTTGACTCCATCTAAACATCGAGACTAAACATCATGTTTCCTTAGCCACTGAGTTAGCCAAAACACTTAGGAAGAAATCATTCAAATTTTTTGGGCTTCAGAAATTTTTTTCAGGCACACTGTTGGAATGTATGCTAATTAGCTGTGTATTTAGGGAAAGAAATAAGGTGGAATGTTTTGCTATTTCTAGTAGAGCAAAAACCTCTAGTTTCCAAAGATAATCTCGTTATACATTCTAATTGTATTTTTCTTTTGAGAAAAGTTCAGTTCTACTCAGTTTTTACCTTTTCTTTATGAAGTATAGGTCATGATTTCTGTGAAGCAGAATTACACCTTTCACCTTGAGTTTACATCCAAAATATTACATATTGAGGGAACAGAAGTAGGAAGGGAAAAAGAAAGAAGTGGCACCAGACAAAAAAAAAGACAGTTCCTTTTATAACTTCCAAAGTAATTTTTAAAAAAGATTTGCTGAGTCAATCATGTGTTTAAATTATTTTATCTTGGAACCTCTGTGGAAGGCAACATTTTTAAATTTAAACTTTAATAACTTTTGGGAAGTTATGCAGTACCCTTTCTTTGTTAAATACTGACTTGCAATATTTTGCAGACTAGTAAGTCTGTAACATATAAGTATTAGTCACCTCCATTAATATTAAAGTGATTTTTAAAGATACAGAAGCTGGCTTCTGCACTGCTCTATTATTACACTTTCAATGGTAGTATACTTTAGATGAATTAATCATTTTCAAGAAAATGTACTCTGTTATGTGATGTTTCCATGTTATAAGATGCCCATTGCTAATACAGTGTGGTGTGCAGGAATTATTTTGTTTATATGTTTGAGGAATGATTAATTGTTTGTAAAGACCAAGTATTTGGAATGGGATATGAAAGTGGCTGAATCTTCCACTCAAAGAAATGAGACTTAAAGAATTACCCAAAAGATGATTTTTATTTGGAGTAGCCAACTTGAGAAGCTGTGTTGGTATTCTAATAGCCTTACTTCCTATCCAAAAAGTTTTGGGACATCTCTTTGGGATTCTTTTAAAGTTAGTTTGAGTGTCAGAAGAAGGTGAATGGAGTTTTTAGTATGAACAACTTAATTTGGACAAGTACCCAGCCTCTTTACCTGTTTTATTCAAGTACCTCTGATCCAGATGAGATTATGCAGTTTTCAGAGATCTAATGCAATTTTAACAGACAAATGTGCGTGTTATCAGGACATTTTTAAAAAAGTAGTTCACATGTTCCCAAGCAGTAATTGTATGGTGGTGACATAATTGTGATGGGGCCATCACCTCCAAACAAGACTGCTTTAATAAACCTTTTAATCTCTGGGATTTTTATGAAAAATTAAAATGAGTCACTTGAATTTATAACTACATTTTAAATATAATGAGGGAGTTAAGAAAATCAGATTGGTCTAAGCCTTGTGTATGAGTAAGTCATCAAATGAAGGCAGAGAATGGAACTCTTAGATCTGTATTTCTGTTGAAATTCAGCTGTAAATGTAACATTCTCATTGCTTATTCACTTTGTTGCTCTGTACTGGTTGTGAATATTATATTTATTGGATTGAACGCTGTTTCCAGCTCTCATCTTCCCTTTATTAGTGATTTTATTTTTCTGTCCAAGACCTTGAGGTGACAACAAAAAATATGTTTAAAACTAAAGACTCTTTAGAACAGGTAAGACTGCCCTAAGAAATTTTCACAAAACGCTTGGAGTAGTAGCTACTTTTGAGAAACTAGTTTGATAGCCATGGTCTTACTGTTAGCTGCTCTTGGCAAAAGTCTGTTTATTTGAACCACTACCTGCACTCCTAAATAAATTAAAACTTCTGATGTGTTTCAGGAAGATTTACTGATTTTTCCTCTTTTGCTAATAGGGGTGAAAATTAGTTACAGGAGGATACTTTGTTCTTTTTGAAAAGGAAAGAGTTTAAAACTTCTTTCCTACAAGAACTCTTAATGATAGTAGCCTTTATTGTGGGTATTTTCTCTAGGACAACGGTTAAATCTCAAATTTTGTTATAAATCTGTTAGATGCTTTCATTCTCAGTCCTGAATAGTGAAGGAAAAGGGAGTGGTTTGTTTGTTTTTGGTGGCTTAATCTCCTGCCTAAGGGAAGTTGCTTGCTTTATGTTAGAATTAATAATTAGAAAATTGAGGCTCCTTTTAACCTTTCAGTAACTACTTTTTGCTTTTGGAAGCATGAGGAGTGCAGAAAATGTTTTTTCCTTTCAGTTTGTAGGGTAAGAGTGAGGGACGTTGGCAGGTAAAGAAGGTACATTGTGTAAATATTCTCTAATTGCAAATGCAGATTATGTTGTACAAGTCATTCATTTAGTGTAGGCAGTTTCCAATGAATTTTAAAATTATACTTGCCTGAAGAATGGAATCCTGAAAACCTAACAGAACATTATGTATAAGGTTGGTCATGTGGGTTATGCAGCCCCAAAAGTTAAGTCCAGTTCATTGTTTTGTATGGGGAAAAATAATGAAGGTAAAGGAACATAACTGTAGTAACCAGTGGCCTGATGTACTATGTTTCAGTTATGAAACCATTAAAAAAATTGTTACATTTAATCCTAGCATGCAAAACAGATAAAACATAGCTGCCGCTGGTTGAGACTGAGATGCAGGGCTGGAGTCCTATTGTTTGGGACACCCATTGTCTCCTACCCCCAAATATCCAGTTAGAAAACCACTGGTGCAGCAAAAAGGAATGCGATGTTTGACAAAGATAGCCCCATCCTACTGGCAGTGTGACAGTGGGCACAGTTGCTTCATTTATCAGAGCCACAGTTTTCCTCATCTGTAAAATGAGGGCAAGAGCTACCTCATAGGGTTGTTGCAAAACACTAGCCCTGGCAGAAAATGGGCCTCATTATCTTCTTACCTTCCATAAATTCTAAACCTGAATCCTCATCATCTCGTTGGAATCTTTTAAAAATGCGAATGTTTTCAAATGCTGCACATTCCTGAGAATATGTGCTTTTAAATAGACTCTGTATGATGTGAATCCCCGTCCTACTTTGACGGATACAATAAGCACTCCCATAATGGAACCGACAAGAATTTAACAAGAGTTTTAAAGGCACTCATGTTTCCACCTCCAAAATTAGTTTCTTCTTTATCTGTTTAGCATAAAGGTAAGCTTCTAAAAAGAAAAGCATCTCTGCTTTCCCCTAGGTATTAAACTGTTAGAACTACTGTGTACCTTGTAGTTAAATTTTAGAATTTATGGAGAGGAAGGAAACTAACGAAGTCTTACTTTTTGCCAGTGTAAAGAATGCTTATAGTCTTGGAAGGCAAAATTCTTAATGGAAGATAGTTCATTCTTTTGTTAATAACGTGTAATGGACTCGCTTACTAAACTTGTGCAAAATTTTATGTGACATATATATAGTTTATATAATACAGTTTACATATACGTGCATATATACTATCAGAAAGATCTGTCTTGGATATTGTTTTATGTATCTTATCTCTAGGCTTTATGTTTATGGCTCAAAAATAGAAACTGGGACATAACGGTTTTGAGGAATAAAATGAGTATTATTAGTAAAGCTGATAATAAGCATTTGAGTATTCGAACATCACTAAAATTTCTATCAGGTAATAGAATTTTGGAACCCAGTTTATAAAGGAGGTAAAACACAACTTCAACTCTGGTTAAAACAGGGAGAATGGAGTCCTTCCTGCTTGGTCTGCCCATGCTCTTTCTCATCCTAAATTTAATGTCCTGCTTGTACAATTTTACAGTTTTATCATTATTGATGTTCAATCTATATAATCTTCAAAGCCCTTAATAAAGTTTTTTTTTCCTGTAAAGCATAAAGACTTTTTAATAGCTAATTTGGATTTGAGAAAAAGAAAGGGTTAATCTCAGAAGTGATACAGTTTAAAAACTAAAACTGTCTCTTCTGTATTCCTTTTTCTAAATGCTTTCTTCCTTATTTCAACATTATATTCACTATTTCTGCTGCCCATATGCCCTTCCCAAGGGAGTGCTAACCTTTAAGCTAGCAGATACTCCACTGTGCTTTTGGTGTTCGTTTGTTTTAATGACGTGGTAGGTGTTCTTATTGTTTTAAATAACTGAGACATGAGGCAGTTTGTGCATGCAAGCAATTAGGGATATAATTTGAATTCCCATGTGCGCATGTGCCAATTCTTGGGTGAGATGAGAGCTCCAACTCCAGCCGTGGCTCTACCATTTGGGCCAGTGTGACGGCTTCCTTCCCATGTTTACACTTACCTAGCTTGCGCTTTAAATCCGTCGTGTTCTGAGCGCAGCCGAAAGATCATGGAGATCTGAGGTTGTTTTAAAGGTTTTTCTATAATTAAAGATGTTTTTTTTCTAAGTCACTTGTGTCTGCTCTTTTCCTGAATTCTACTCAGGAGTCTCCCCTGAACGCCCTGCCCTGTTTGTATAATCACTGGTACTCTCACTTTGTTCAGTATGCATTGTCTTAAGATTAACTTAAAAATCTACATAGAAAATGGCAAAATATTGCATATGTGAAGAATGTGGTAAATAAATATATTTGGAAAGAACCTAGTCTCTCTTGTTTTTAAAAGCATTTTAATTTTACTCAATATCTATGTATTTCATAATTACAGATGTTTTTCATCTTAGTGTCAGGCAACTTTATGTGCTGAATACAGCCAAAGAGAAGGTAAGTAACAAAAACTTTCTTATCCGGAATGACGGAGAGGGAGCCATGTTACAAATTAATAAATGATAGAGGCCGGTTGTGACACTGATACTTTGAGCATCCTCTCATTATTGTGGTCATTATTTGTTCCTGACTCCTTCTGCAGTTTGCCTGTTAAAACTTGTGAATGGCTATTTCTGAAAAATGTACCTACCTCCTCCCCTAATGGGTAGACACGGACTTAGTTTTCTAATGGGAGGTAGAAAATCTGTTGGTCAAGAAATGTGCCTTTTCAGATAAGACTTGGGGAAACTGATTTTGACGCAAGAAACATTGATTTCCTTCCTCCAAAGAATCTCCTCGTAGTAGGAACCCATTATGAGTAGGATTTGACATCACAGCATTCTTTGCGTAGACGCAAACTCGTTCTAATAGCCAGGAAGTCCTCTCTTCTTCCATGCTCTAGCCCTAGCCACCTCTTCTGCAGGGCCAGAGGAGTGGGAAGGGGGAGATTGCTTCAGAAATAAGATGGGCCCCTCCCTGTTTCTTGGACCAAGTGAGTATTCTTTGGGCATACTCGGGCAAAGCCACAACGTGGCAGTTTTCCTTGATGATTTACTCAAGTTGAGGGTCCTGACCTTTTAGGCTCAGCTTGCATTTGGACTCCAGTGAACAAAGTTCATGAATATGATGAAAAAAACTGGAATACCAGTTTATAAATAGATTGAGAAGTCACACAGAGAATGGCATACTCAGGTTGGCACGCTTGCTGACTGAATTTGCTTTGTAGAAGCCCATTTTATGATGAGAAAGATGAATTTATTCTAGCCTGCATCAACGCCACATTCCAGGTGTGCTGTGTGAACAAAACCAAAATTCTATTTCTTCCTGTAGGCATGCCCATGTGGAATTAGAAGAAGGGTACTTAATAATGACAGAACTAAGATAGGCTGAGGCATCATTTCAGTTTTAGGAATGTCCTTCTGTGGAAGCAACACAAGAAGTTACTCTTCCCCTGAGAGGCGCTTCCCTGGGTGGTGCCTAGATTTCTTTGTCTCCTTCACAACATTAATTGATACCTTCATTCTTTAACTACATTAAGTGTAAACACTGGCCTGCTTCCCACTCAGACTCCTTTAGGAAGCTATGCATGTTATGTGGAAGTGCCCACACACGTAAAAACTGATGGGGGTAGGGGCCGGCTGGGTAGCTCAGTCAGTTAGGCGTCCAGACTCTTGATTTCAGCTCAGGTCATGATCTCAGGGCCATGAGATTGAGCCCTGCGTAGGGCTCTCCCCTACTGACCCTCCCCAGCTTGTTCTTTCTTTCTCTGTCAAAAGCCTTGAATTGGTAAAAGAGGATTGGTGCAAACATACTCCATGTGTTTTTTTTCCCAGCTCAGGGCATGTTTGGTGATCACACTGAAACTCTTCTTAGATACTGTCCACTCGAAGCCAGACGACCCCACTGCTGAGTAGGTGGTGTTAAGCTGCCACAGGAGTTAGTCCATGCCAACAAGCTCAGTTAGCCTTGTTTATAACTACAGCTGGGATTTTTACTATTGTGAGGTTTTTATTTAGGAAAGTTATTACCTGCTCATTTTGGATTTTGCTATGATATTTTCCATTGAAGACCTCAATAATGCTTAACTTCTCTCCACCTTAGGGATCCCTTGTGATCTTTCAAAATTATGAGAGGAGTTTCCCCTGAGTAGCAATTATATTCTTCAATAGCTATGGCCTTACTGTAATATTCTTAAGTGCTCCTCTGTTCTTGTGCTTACTGCTTCACATACTTCTACAACTTAAATGCAGACCTTTGCTTGGGAAACAGTATATTTAATCACACCATACACAGGATAGAAAATGGGAAGTAACTTTTGACGCCTTTTTCTTCATACCACACATTCTACAGATTTTTGCTTTGTCTCTTGAATCTGTTCACTTGTCCTCATCTGTTCTATCAATGCCCTACTTTTTAAAAACTAGGTTAAGAATATGAAGGAGTCACCTTGTTCTTCCAGTACCCAAAAGCTTAATAAACTGTGTAAGCTGAACGTTGGAATGTTAGGATTTCTGAAGTTCAGTCTTCTGGTTCTGGTTTCAAACTATAGAATGGAAGTGAGGAAGGAGGAAAGCAAACTGGAGAAAATGACCTTCCACCTGCTTGTGCATTGCTTTTGCCCTTTACTTGTTTATTTGCCAGTCCTTAGAGGGAAATACATGTGTGCTATTTATGAGTGCTCTGTATCTATTGTGATTCTTGGAAAATTGAGAGAAAAATAGATGGGATAGGGCTAAGGGCTAAAATGCTCAGACAGCCAAGATGTTTCACTAGGGAGAATTAAAAGGAGCCACTGAGCTAATGTGTGTATGATTGTGTTTTAAAGATCTATTTTAGAGGGAGAGTGTGGGGAGGGACAGAAGGAGAGAATCTTAAAGCAGACTCCCCCCTGCCCCCATTGCAGAGCTCACTAGGGGCTCCATCCAACCATCCATAAAAACATGACCTGAGCTGAAACCAAGAGCTGGATGCATACCTGACTGAGCCACTCAGGCACTGTGTTGAGATTGTTGTTTTTATCTTCAACACTCTGCTCATATTTTTAATTG
This sequence comes from Nyctereutes procyonoides, assembly GCF_905146905.1. Lineage (NCBI taxonomy): Eukaryota > Metazoa > Chordata > Mammalia > Carnivora > Canidae > Nyctereutes > Nyctereutes procyonoides. Next base: position 6,701,717 of record NW_026575037.1, read on the forward strand.
CTATTATCCTGAAAACCAGAAACCAAATCCATCAGCTCAGGAGCAGAACTGTCCAGTTGATTTTCAAACACCACTCAGCAAAGGTGTTTGGGTCAGACACTGTGCTTAGGTACTAAGGAACAGGACGGTAGATCGAGTTATTTTCCCATCTAAAATGTATTTGCCAGACTAGAGTCATTTAGACACTGGAATTCCACCAGTACTATTTAGCATTAAAGACCCCATTTTTTTTAAGGTAGCGGTATTAGGGAATTTATAATTTTGCTAGAATTTTTAAAATTTTTATTGGTGTTCAATTTACCAACATACAGAATAACACCCAGTGCTCATCCCGTCAAGTGTCCCCCTCCGTGCCCGTCACCCATTCACCCCCACCCCCCGCCCTCCTCCCCCTCCACCACCCCTAGTTCGTTTCCCAGAGTTAGGAGTCTTTATGTTCTGTCTCCCTTTCTGATATTTCTAGAATTCTAGGGAAGTGTAATTCTTGAAATTTTGAGAGCGAGCAGAGCAGCGCCTCGATTTGTGTCTCCTTTACAACATTTACGGATCCCTTCATTCTTTAGCGACACTAAGCAGAGGCCAAGGGAGAAGCAGGCTCCCCGCTGAGTAGGGAGCCTTCAGGGAGCTCCACCCCAGGACCCCGAGGTCATGACCCGAGCAGAAACCAGGCCCCCAACCACTGAGCCACCGAGCCGCCCCAAGGCTCCCTCTTCATAGAAAACCACCACCGGTGGCGCTAAGGGAAGGGAATCCTTCTCCAAGCGAATGCGTTTATCCCCTTCTTTCCGGAGAACGGGTCCTTGACGGGATGAGCACTGGGTGTTATTCTGTATGTTGGCAAATTGAACAATAAGAAATTTATTATTAAAACAAAATAGAACAGGTTCTTAGGAAGCCCCAACATTTTTGCTTGGCTCGGCTCCGCCCAAGTCTCAATCTCCTTCCCTGCCTCCAGCCAAAAAAAAAAAAAAAAAAAAGCCACGGGGACCTAAGAACGCCTTGAGCGTGCGGCCGGGTGGGGTGGGGTCGGGGTCGCGCGTCAGTCCGGAGGAAGACGATCGCAAGGTCAAGGTCAGGGGCAGCATCCGCGAGGAAGCCTCCACCGATAGGCTCTGGGTTCCTATGGTTACGTGGTTTCGCCCTGCATTTGGCTTTTAGGAAAATATGAAAAACAAAAAAGCAAGGTGGGAGAGAGCGATGCAAGCACGGACGTCTCAGGGGAGGCTGGCTCCCACCTGGCGGCGCCTCGGGTGGGGGCCGCGCGGGGGGCGGGGGCGGGCGACCCCGGGCACCGCTGGCGCCTGCGCACTGGCCACGACCTGCGGGCGGGAGCGCCGCGGTGTAGACACATCCGCGCTCCTGCTGTGAGAGCAACCCGATTAAATATGTGTTCTCCGTTGCTGCCGAACCTACGCTACGGGTAAAACCGCCGCATCCCCGAGGGCCGGGGTGGCTGCCTCGCGGTCTCCCTCCGCCGCCGGCACCGCGGGAGACAGCCCCGGCGAGGGCCGCGAGAGCTCGGGGTCCTGCGTTTCTATGGCGACGCACGGGCGCTTCCCACGCCTGCGGTGCGGCGGCGGCACGGCCTGGGCCTCGGCCTCGGCGCGCCCCAGGGCCCCGCCCGTCGGGGGGCGGGGCGGGCGGCTCCTTCCGGGGCGGGGCTCCGGCGCGTCCCGCCCCCCCCCCCCCGCCCCCCGCCGCGTCAGGTGACCCGAGGGCGCGCGGGCTCCTCGCGCGGGAAGCCGCGCTGCTGGAGGAGTTAGGAGCGCGGCCGTGGCGCCGCGCCCGGTGGGTCTCTGTCTGCTTTTGCTGCAGGACGTGCGGCAGCGTTGCCAAATGCGAGGACACCGCTGGCTTGTTTCTAAGTTGACTTTCCGGAGCGATATTTCAAGTGACTAAAGAGAGTGGTGGGAGGCCTCGATGGTTATGTCTCTTCCGAAGACGCCCTCCACGTTCCTAACCTCCGTGCCAGCACCTGAGGGCAAAAAGTTAAAGGTGTCTGCCTCCAAGGAGGACGCGGGTAAGGTTCCTCCAAGATCCCGCAGACGGACGCAGGGGCGTGGCCCTCGATGGAACTCACTGCCCCGGTTCCCCTGAACCCGATTCCAGGATACCGTCATTACTTTGGTTTTTACAGTACACTTGTTTCAGTACAATCGAAAGCCATTCCTTTTATAGTTCTTTTGAGCCAGAGGCCTGCCTCACTACTACACCTAAAGACTTTTTTCCCAAAGGATGTTGAGTTTTATATTGCTATGACTTTTTATTTATTTTTTATTTTTAAGGATTTTATGTATTCATGAGATACAAAGAGAGGGAGAGAGAGAGGCAGAGACACAGGCAGAGGGAGAAGCAGGCTCCATGCAGGGAGCCCGACGCGGGACTCGATCCCGGGTCTCCAGGATCACGCCCTGGGCTGAAGGCGGCGCTAAACCCCTGCGCCACTCCGAGATCCCCAGCTATGACTTTTTTTTAAAAAGATTCAGTTATTTATTTTAGAGAGAGAAAGAGGAGGGTCGGGGGAGCAACAGAAGGAGAGGAAGAAAACCCAAGCATACTCCCCGGCCAAGTGCAGAGTGTGAGGGAGGCTCGATCTCACCACCTTGAGATCATGACCAGAGCCGAAATCAAGAGTCCTAGGCGTGGCGCACCTGGGTGGCGCAGTCAGGCCTCTGCTTCCACCCCCTGTCCTGAGCCCAGGGTCCTGGGATGGAGCCCCACGTCCGGCTCCCTGCTCACTGGGGAAACTGCTTCTCCCTTCACCTCTCCCTCTGTCTGCCGTTCCAGCTGTTTGTGCTCTCCCTTGCTCTCTCTTTCAAATAAATAATATAATTCATTAAAAAAAGTCATATACCCAACTGACTGAAGCATCCAGGCACCCCTAGTTGTTTTGTTTTTAAGGTTTTATTTATTTATTAAAGATTTTTACTTATTCAAAACATAAAGGCAGAGGGAGAAGCAGGCCTGGGCCTGATCAGGACTCGATCTCAGGACCCAGGGGTCACGACCTGAGCCAAAGGCAGACGTTCAACCACTGAGCTACCCAGGCGTCCCAGGCACCCTAATTTTATATTGTGTTAAATTCACTGTTTTAAGTTCCAGTAGTTGTATGAAAGTACTTTTTTGGTACCTGGGCTCTGACTTTAAAGAACCAGTTCATAGCGGGTCTCAATAATTATTCTAAATGACAATAATTCCTTAAGATTCTCATTCATATACAGATGAATGCAGATCTGCACTAAAATACGAATCCACTAGACTCATCCCTACTCCCATTATGCCAAAAATCCCTCCAACACCTTCATCTTGTTTTTTTAGGGGAGATTGTCCTAAAGCCCCCTCCAGCAATTTTTCCCCCTTCTTGTTTCTTGTGATGTTCTAAATCCATTTCAAACATTCAAGAGATAACGAGATTTGGTAATGCGAACTTTGAAAGTTGTGCTGGTGAACCAGTAAGGCATGATACCTCCTTATAGGAATTAATGATGAGGGAGCAGAAGGCAAGCTGAGGGCAAAGCACAAGCTGACACCCCGCAACCCTCCCAGCTCCCCATCCTGGGTGGGCTGTGTGTGACATTCCTCAAGCACTCCTGGCTGCCCTAAAGCTAAGGGAAGGGAAAAACAAATGATTTGCTAATATAGATTAAATTCCCACAAGACACGAGTCTCCGTCAGTTTACCAGTGTCTTAGTGATTTACAGAGAAAAAGCATTCTTATTAATAGCCTAACTTTCAGAGACTCATAATTCAATTTTCCGGAGCCCTAACATCATCCTCCCTTCCATGAGTAATGTGGGAAATAGAGGCATAAGGAAATGTGAACAAAGTTAAGTTTCTTTATGACCTTTTGCTTACTGACAGGGACTTGTAATGGAAAAAGTAGAACACATTCCTCCAAAAAGCTCTCAAAACTGTCTTAATCCCTTATTAGGAGAAAAACAAACTTAACTGGGTAATAGCCAGGCCTCCAGTATCCTATAAATCTTCTTTAGCATGTCAAAGTTCTTTTTGAAAACCTTTTTTTTCCTTACCTCCCCCAACTCCCAAGTATGTAATCAGCTATTCCTCAACCCCAGGGCAGCAGCTCTTTTTGCCCACAGATCCTGTCCCGTGCTTTCATGAAATCTCTTTGCACCAAAGATGTCTAAAGAATTCTTTCTTGGCCTTTGGCTCTGGACCTCACCAACATTCCAAAAATATATCGTTAACATAAACTGTATTTCGTGTGGGGCATAAATTAGTGGAGAGATCTGTGAGAGTGACAACCCAGCTCTCCTTGCTGACTTCATAGGAGGCCCTTTCCTGTTTGTCTCCATTCCCTATCTTTACAACTCCCCTGCCCTACTCAGGCGGAATAGAACACTCTTTGTACACCTCTTACTCTGCCAGCTTGCTCAGATTATTCCACTGTCTTCATTTACAACAATCCTGATTCTGCTTTTTTTTTTTTTTTTTTTATTTATGATAGTCACACAGAGAGAGAGAGAGAGAGAGAGGCAGAGACACAGGCAGAGGGAGAAGCAGGCTCCATGCACCGGGAGCCCGACGTGGGATTTGATCCCGGGTCTCCAGGATCACGCCCTGGGCCAAAGGCAGGCGCCAAACCGCTGCGCCACCCAAGGATCCCCTGATTCTGCTTTTAATCTTAAACCCAACTCAGATCCCTTTTGCTCTAAAAATGCCCCAATTAATGCAGTTATTCTCACCTTTGGATTTATATAGAAATAATTACTAAATAATTTGACTGTTTTGAGGAGAGATTTCTATTGTCCTTTTCACATCAAAGGGGGAAGGAGATGTTTCCATCATTTTAAGGCTGTTCACTGAGTTGAGCAGGTGATGGGAGTTTAATTTCCACCTTTGAATTTGGAATAATGGTGGTTCATGTTCATGCCTCAAATTTTTGGAACTGTGTGTGATGTAAGTGTGAGGGAGGCAATATGAGGGTTTTGTTTTTTTCTTGACTAGACGATGTTCAGTATTTATTTACAAAAAAGATTTTATTTATTTATTTTGAGAAAGACAGCAGGAGCAGAGAGAGGGAGAAGCAGACTCTCCCCCTCCATTGAGCAGGGAGCCAGGATTTGGGCTCAATCCCAGGACCCTGAGATTATGACCTGAGCCAAAGGCAGATGCACCACCCAGGTGCCCCAGTGGTGTTTAGTATTTAAAATATTGTTGCTATTCTTGGCAACCAGAAGCAGTGTTTGCTCTGTTACCATACAGGTAGTATTGATGAGACAGCCTGGGAATCTCCCAACTAACTACAAGAAAATTGCAGCAAGTTTTTCTTTCCTGTTACTTTCTTAGGACTTCCTGAACTAAAGGAGAAAAAAAGTATAGTGGATCCTTCTAAACCCTTTCCAACATCCCTTCAGAATGAGTTTATCCCTGAGGAAGTTCTTCTTTCTTTGACCTGTACAGCCAATGCTGGTCCTTGTCCTGAAAACTTACTGCCTCCTAAGAAAATTAAAACCCCAAAGGTGGGTATATACCTATCTTTTTGGTATCCAACTCATTAGGTATTTGTTGAGCATATTATTGTTAAAAACCAAAATTTAATAAATTTGAGGATCTAACTGATTTTATTCAACAATTCATGAATCAGACAGCATCTGATACAGGAAATGGAAAGTTCAGAGAAGCTGTACAAAAAAAGAGGTTTTTGTTGTTGTTGTTTTTTTAGAAAGTGGGAAGGGACGAGGAAGTTGTAAACAAAAGAAAGGATTATTGGATTATTTTGAGCAAGGTCATCTTCTCCTGGGAAGGGGTGGGAACCTATCAGACTGATGACCTCACTAGTGCTGGTCAGGAACTGCCAGCTGATTGGATAAAAATGCCACTCTTGGAAGATGCCAGAACCTCAATTAGGTAAGGTGCTAAGTGTTGGTTTGCTGATGTAGGGCTTAGCACAAGTTCAGGCTTGTTGTTTCTTTTTTAATGTTACATATTCCCAATTATCTTTCAAAATACTCTAAAATTAATCTCCTAGATTGAAAACTAAAATCATTTGCACCAGTGTTTCCAAGGAAATGCTTTTTTTTTTCACTTTTGAATTGTCCCAGTTTCAGTTATTCTCCATAGTATTGATGAAGCAGCATTTTGCTCTCTCTTTCCCATAGGCTATCCAAGGGCCTTTAATGTAAACATTACAAAGGGTTAACAGATTTCATTTGACCACAGCGCCCTCTGCTGTATGTTCACGTATTTGCTTTTTCTTAGGGTACTCTTCCGCGTCCTGCTGACCAAGTCTGGTATCACCCTATTCGAAGAAATAAGTTCAAATACCTGACTGACCATCCTGTTTCCCTAACTGGTGCTGGAAGGTAAAGAAGGCAGATGGGTCGATGCAGATGAAGAGTCGTTTTCTCATCTTATCTCATTTCTTTGGGAGGGGCACAATTGGAAAAACCATAGATGCAAAGATTTTAAATTTAAAGCTTACAAGATCTTTGATGAGTCACAATACAATCTGAAGGCGGCACAGGACCACCCTTCTGTGTGTATGATCATTAACTCTACTGGCTTTTGGTTTGTTTAGATTTGCTTTTTTGCATGCCTTTCTGTATTTGTCCACTTACTCCTCTGTCCCTGGTTGTACCCTCCAATAGGCAGAGTGCCTGTTTCATCTGTACATTTAAGAGTGAGATAACGCAGCATCATGAATACTTTGAAAAGCAAGTGCTTACTCCCTGGTTTTTCTTAAAGTGAACCCTCCATCTTTAGATCAAATTAGCAAACACTATTTATTGTTTTTATGTCATTCCTAAACATATTCTGAATGTCATGGCTTATCCTGTGAAGATTGTGACTTGCTCGTTTTCTATGTGTAGTCCACTTATCAGTTGCATGCCGCTCATGAGATATCACTTCATCTGAAAGAAATAATATGTAATATTATGGCACATTAATATATAATAATAAACATGCTAATATGTGGATAGGTTATTTAGTCTTTCTGAGTTCCATATTCTCATTTATAAAAAAGGAGTTATAGACTTACTCCATTTTGTGTACCTTCCAGGGATATTGTAACACATATTTTAGAGGAGATAATGGGCAGAGCTATATATGTATGTAAGCTCTACAGCCAATGTGGGGCTCGAACTCACAACCCTGAGATCAAGAGGCATGTGATCCACTGACTGACTAGCTGGGTGCCCCATGATTAGTGCTATTTTAATATAAGTTATTATTATTCAGCTGTGTCTCAGTGCTAGAAAAAGTGGCAGGAACTTGGGCTATTAACTTTTGTGTCCTGGGGCTTTAGTGTCAGAGCATCTGTATTTTATATTGTGCCTTCAGATCATGGTTATAATTATTTCTAGTTATAATTAGTAGTTATGAGATGTTTGAAGTACTTTGAAAAAAATAATAAGCTGTATCTGAATGAAGCAATAACCCAGTATTAAAGTTTTAATGTCAAATGCCTTCTGACTTGGAATTTTTTTTTAAAGATTTTATTTATTTATTCATGATAGACAGAGAGAGAGAGAGAGAGGCAGAGACACAGGCAGAGGGAGAAGCAGGCTCCAAGCTGGAAACTCGACGTGGGACTCGATCCTGGGACTCCAGGATCGCGCCCTGGGCCAAAGGCAGGCGCCAAACCACTGAGCCACCCAGGGATCCCCATGACTTGGAATTTTTTTTTTTAATTTTGTTTTGTTTTATTTATTTATGATAGGCACACAGTGAGAGAGAGAGAGGCAGAGACACAGGCAGAGGGAGAAGCAGGCTCCATACACCGGGAGCCCGACGTGGGACTCGATCCCGGGTCTCCAGGATCGCGCCCTGGGCCAAAGGCGCCAAACCTCTGCGCCACCCAGGGATCCCCCTGACTTGGAATTTTTAAACTGTGAAGATATGTATTGTGGTAAACAGGATAATGGCCTCCCCTCAAAATGTTCTCACTGTACCTCAGAACTTGAGTACTTACTTTACATAGCCAAAAGACTTTGCAGATGTGATTAAGGTTAAGGACCATGAGATGGACGGAGTAACCTGGATTCTTGGGATGGGGCCAGCCCTATTGCCTGAGTCTTTAAAGTGGAAAAGGAAGGAAGTTGAATGAGTCAGAGAAGAAGGAGGACACAGTGGAAGTGTGAGAGAGAAGGAATTCAGCTTATGATTGCTGGCTTTGAAGATGGAGGAAGGGAGGACATAAGCTAAGAACTCTTGTTGATCTCTAGAAGCTGGGTATGGCCCTCAGCTGGCAACCATCAAGGAAACAGGGATCTTAGTCCTAGGACTGCAAGGAATTGAGTTCTGCTAACAATTCCAGTGGACACATAAATGGATTTTCTCTTACAGTATCCGGAAAGGAATACAGCCCTGTCAACACCTTCATTTTATCTGTGAGATCTATGTTGGGCTTCTGACCTATAGAACTGTAAGATAATAAATGTGTGTTGTTTAAGCTGCTAAATTTGAGGTAATTTTTAAAAAGATTTTATTTATTTATTCATGAGAGAGAGAGAGGCACAGACACAAGCAGAGAGAGAAGCAGGTTCCACGCAGGGAGCCCAACACGGGACTCAATCCTGGGGTCTCCAGGATCACATCCTGGGCTGAAGGTGGCGCTAAACCTCTGAGCCACCCGGGCTGTCCAATTTGTGGTAATTTTTAAGGCACCAATAGAAAATTAATACATGTATTTATAACTAATAGTATTTGTAACAAGAGGTAACTTGTCTAGCAACCTTAAATATTTAGAACAGAGCAGTGAAATATAAAACAACCCAGCAAGTAGCCTTTGTGTAATATTTTTCGACAGTTTTATCAGTCAGAGTTCAGTGCAGAACTAAAACCTATGTTAAGCGATAAATCAAGTATTTAAAAAATTGTTGGAGCCTTTTTCCAGGCGGCCGGGAAGATGGCAGACATTCAGACCGAGCGTGCCTACCAAAAGCAGCCAACCATCTTTCAAAATAAGAAGAGGGTCCTACTTGGAGAAACTGGCAAGGAGAAACTCCCGCGGTACTACAAAAACATCGGTCTGGGCTTCAAGACGCCCAAGGAGGCCATTGAGGGCACCTATATTGACAAGAAATGCCCCTTTACTGGCAATGTCTCCATCCGAGGGCGGATTTTGTCTGGTGTGGTGACCAAAATGAAGATGCAGAGGACTATTGTCATCCGCCGAGACTACCTCCATTACATCCGAAAGTACAACCGCTTTGAGAAACGCCACAAGAACATGTCGGTGCACTTGTCTCCTTGCTTCAGGGATGTCCAGATCGGCGACATTGTCACAGTGGGTGAGTGCCGCCCCTTGAGCAAGACTGTGCGTTTCAACGTGCTCAAAGTCACAAAAGCTGCTGGCACGAAGAAGCAGTTCCAGAAGTTTTGAGGCAAGACTTCTGTCTACACCCCTGAAGAAAATAAAACTGTCTACACCCCTGAAAAAAAAAAAATAAAAAAAAAAATAAAAAAAAATTGTTGGAAAAAAAATTGTTGGAAGGGCTAAAGGAGCAGGTATGAAGCAGTACTTTTGGGAATAACTCTCAGAACAAGATGGAATTAACCTACCATGAAGGGTACTATCTCGAGGGCTGCCACAAGAGTTCAAGCGTATGTCCCCTTGAATAGACATTTGTCCAAAGATGGTAAAAATGGCAGATATGCACATGAAAGATGCTCAACATCATTAGCTATAAGAAAATGCAAATCAAAACACCTGGGTGGCTCAGTCAGATAAGCATCTGCCTTCAGCTCAAGTCAGGATCCCGGGGTCCTGAGCCACTCATCAGGTTTTCTGCTTGGCAGGGAGTCTGCTTCTCTGTCTATCCTCCTGCCTCTGCTCCCTGCTTGTGCTCTCACTCTCTCACTCTCTCAAATAAATAAAATATTAAAAAAAAAGAAAAAGGAAATGTAAATCAAACCATGAAGCAATACTATTTCACACCTACGAGGATGGCCATAGTTAAAAAGCAGACAATAACAAGCATTTGTGAGGATGTAGAGACATCGGAAGTGTCATGCCTTGCTGGTGGGAATGTAACATGGAGCAACCTCTTTGGAAAATAGTTTGGCAATTCCTCAAAAATTTAAATATAGGCTTACTGTATGACCCAGCAATTCCATTCCTACGCATATACCCAAGAGAATCGGCAATGTATGTCTGCACGAAAACTGACTGAATATTCATGGCAGCATTATTCATGTAGCCAAAAAGTGAAAATAAGCCAACTGTCATTTGATGAGAAAATACACAAAATGGGATATACAATGGAATATTATTCAGTCATAAAAAGAAGCCAAGTACTAATACCTGTTACAACATTGATGAACTTTGAAGGCATGCTAAGTGAAGGAAGCCAGTCATAGAAGGGCATGTGTGTGTTTCTGTTTATATGAAATGTCCATGATAGGCAAACCTAGAGATAAAAGGTAGATTATTGGTTGCTAGGGATGGGCCTAGGAAGGAGAGGGGAATTACTGCTAATGGGTAAGGTTTTTTTTTTTAGCTGGGGTGATAAGAATAATCTAGAATTAGATACTGGTGATGGTCATACAACTTTGTGAATATATTAAAACTTGTAAACTGTGAATATACTAAAGACTTATACTTTTTAAAAAGGTGAATTTTGTGGTATGTGAATGATACTGCAATTAAAAAAAAAAGAAGAATTCCCTTAACTGTGATCCAAGGATCTGGAAACTGAAATCAAGAAGCTGTCACTGCTGTTACTGCCCTGCCCCTCTGGACCAAGGTAGCTGGAGAGCGGAATTTGGAATGTTTCATGAAAACTACTTTTCCATGATGTTGCTGGTAGAATCAGCAAAAGACATGACAGGAAAGTGACTTCTGTTTTACTTCTGCTTCTAAAGTCGTGCATCTCTGTGCATCTACTTGTTCACACCTGGAACCTTACCTGCAGGGATGTCTGGAAAATTGCTTTCCAACCCCTCCAACCCAAAGAGGGAGCCAATACACACTAGAGTCTGGCACATTCCAGTACTGCCCTAGGTTTCAGAAATATAACCAGACTGTCCTCAAGACACTTCTAGCTTCAGAAGTCATTACCTGAACTGTAAAGAAAAGATTATATTGTGTTATGTACACTCTATTTAAGAAAACTGTGAAGTTTTAAATACATTTTAGAAAGACAATAGATAGTTTTTAAAAAGCATACCTCAGTTATTTGGGAAATCGATCTCTCTGAAATACCTCATTCTTTGACAACATCAGATAAAAGACCTACTTACTTATGAACATAACCAGTGATGAAGAAGAACTTGAAGTATGAACCCAGTTTGATAATCTAGGGATCCAGTTTTTGTATTATGGCTAAGAATCAAAGTTTGCTTTGTTTTTGCTTTTGTAACTAAAAATAGATTTTCCAGAGGAGTGGAAGCAGGTGGTTTACCACAAGAATTTTATAAGAAATAAGACATATTTCTGTTTTTAATGAAAAATTGTTTGATTTTTAAAAAAGATTTTATTTATTTATTCATGAGAGACACACACACACACAGAGCGAGCGGCAGAGACACAGGCAGAGGGAAAAGCAGGCTCCATGCAGGGTGCCCAACGTGGGACTTGATCTCAGGTCTCCAGGATCACGCCCTGGGCTGAGGGCAGCACTGAACCGCTGAGATACCTGGGCTGCCCTAATGAAAAGTTGTATACCAACAAATAAACTAAATGTTTCCTCTAAAAAATAAAGTGAGGTTCAAAAAGAAAATAAGGTAACCAATAATTTTAATAATAGAAACATAAAAGCCTCCTATAGTTACTCTTTGAGACAATTTGAATGACAGTTACCCAACTAACATTTCCTTTACAAAGATGTATGTGTGTGTATATATATGTATGAACCATTTTGTTTTTAGCCAATAGAGTCGTATTGGCCAATCTCTAGCAGTTATTGGTGAGATAGTGATTGATGTCCCATCATCCTGAGAGCAGCTTTTTTTTTTTTAAGATTATATTTATTTATTCATGAGACGCAGAGAAAGAGGAATAAACTTAGGCAGAGGGAGAAGCAGGCTCCTTGTGGGGAGCCTTATGCAGGACTCAATCCCAGGACCCTAGGATCACACCTGAGCCAAAGGCAGATGCTCGACCACTGAGCCACCCAGGTGCCCCTGAAAACAGCTTTTTTTTTTATTTTATTTTTTTATTTTTATTTTTTTTTATTTATTTATGATAGTCACAGAGAGAGAGAGAGAGAGAGAGAGAGGCAGAAACACAGGCAGAGGGAGAAGCAGGCTCCATGCACCGGGAGCCCGATGTGGGACTCGATCCCGGGTCTCCAGGATCGCGCCCTGGGCCAAAGGCAGGCGCCAAACCGCTGCGCCATCCAGGGATCCCTGAAAACAGCTTTTTAAAAAGACAATTTTATTAAAAGAACACACACACCACACTTCATTGAGATATCTTTACCACAGAAATTGAGTATGTTTAAGGTGTATAACTTGATTTTTTTAAGTGTATAAATTGTTAGATCACAGTTAAACTAAATGACTTATCTGTCACTTCCATAGAGTTACCATTTGTGTGTATCTGTATGTCTGTATGTGTGCAGCAAGAAGATTAAATTTAAGATCTATTCTCCTAGCAGATTTCAAATATACAATACAGTATTGCTAACTATCATCACTGTGCTAGATCTCCAAAACTCACTCATCTTGCATTACTGAAACTTTGTAGTTTTTGACTAACATTTCCAGATCCACCCCCCCATACCTTCGCATCTGACATATAAATGAAATCAGACAGTATTTGTCTTTGTCTGGCTTCTTTCACTTGGAATAATGTTCTGCATCTTCATTCATGCTGTCACAAATGGCAGGATTTCCTTTTAAAGGCTAAATGACATTCCATTGTCTACGATCCACATTTTCTTTTATCTATTCATTCATCAGTAGACATTTATAGCTATTATGAATACTGTGGCAATGAACATGGGAGTGCAGATATTTTGTCAAGATCAAGATTCATTTTCTTTGGATATAAACCCAGAGGTGGGGTTGCTGGGTCATATGGTAGTTCTATTTTTTACTTTTTTGAGGAAGCTCCATGCTATTTATCACAATGGCTATACCAGTTACAACTGAGGGGAGGGACAGAGACATGTAAAAATCATGTGCTGTAAGGGGCATGATTATAACTGCTATAGAAGGTGAATCTGGCAGAAGTGTGTAAGAATATACTAGAGAGACTTGAGAATCTATGTAAAAAGTAGCAAAAGCTTGGATTAGTGGTTTGACATTGGCAAGAGACAACAGGGTCCATGCTAGAATGATATGAGGGTGACTATAAAGTTAATAAGTGTTAGTGATAGATGGGAATTTAGAGCAATGGATGGGAAGGAATCAATTATGTATGCAGAGCTTTTGATGATAGAGTGGTGGTACTTCCTGATAGAATTAGTGAGGATAGGAGGGTGGAAAGTTAGAATGGAGGGAGAATTATTCACTGGTAGGTAGAGGTAACAACTCTAGGTGAGATTTGATGGCAATCCTAAGAGAGAAAGCCCAGGGTAAGAAGACAGAGGAAGTGAGAATGTTGCAGAGCATCTCCATTTAGTAGGCAGGAAGTCACGGAGAAGTCCAAGAGCGAGTAGTCAAGGCAAAAGAACCTGGAGAGTCCAGTAACACAGGATAGAGGAGAGGAGAGTGGTTTTAAAAAGAGGGATGATCAATCCTGGGAAATATTACAAGGAAGTACTGGAAGAGAAGAGCTGATGACTTAACAGTAGAAAGTCATCAGCTTTCTTTCTTTTTCTTTTTTTTTTTTTCAGTCGTTAGCTTTCTAAAGTGGTTTCAGGAGAGAGAGAGGGATGGAAATTAGACTGCAAGGAGAAATCTGATTAACACAATGTGAGAGGTCAGTTGATCGATGGATCATGATAACATAACAGCAGTGCATGATCAAGGGAAGATTTTTAGAAGGGGAAAAGACTTGAGTTATAGACCAAAGGGAATCTCTAAGAGAGGGGGACACACACAGAAAGATTGGCAGAATAAGATTCCAAAGGATGTGGGTAAAAATGAAATGAAGGACCTCAGTGGAGGAAATAATCCTGGGGAAGAGAATATATCTTAACCTAAGGTTGAAGGAAGGGAAAGAATTTGTGGTGTGAATGAGAAATATGAGGTGGAGAGGAGGAAGATCGGCGTAGGGATGACTCACGTCTAGTGTCTCCGCTGTCTTAGTGAAGTATGAAGTAAGGAGATTGGTTTTGTGCTTTTCACCCAAGGGAAGGATGTGTGTGGACCTTACCCCTCTCTTATCCAGGTGCCAGACAGAAAGTTTATTTTGTAAATACATTTTTCTTATTTTTTAGGGATATTTCTTTTCTGTACGATGTTAAATATGTTAAAGGAAAGGCCAGGGAGAGTTTACTTTGTCCCCCACGTATGGAACATTCATTACAGTCACATGATGGTGTCATTGTGCCTCATAAAGTAAGTATTTGACAAATAATTTCCTCTCCCTCTAATTAAAAAAAAATCCTTAAAATATAAAGCAGTGTTGTACTGTAATAACAACCTGTATTGCTTATCAGTTTTTTAAAAAGATTTTATTTATTTCTTTATTTATGAGAGACATAGAGAGAAGCAGAGACATAGGCAGAGGGAGAAGCAGTCTCCCCACAGGGAGCCTTATGCAGGACTGGATCCTAGGACGCTGGGATCACACCCTGAGCAGCAGGCAGACACTCAACCGCTGAGCCACCCAGATGCCCTGCTTATCAGTTTTTATAGCACTTTCTAATTATTTCTAGGAAAAGGTATTTAGTGGGAAAGGATCTATGATACCTTATTTTAAGCCATTTTTCCAAACTACAGTTATCCACTTTAATCTAGAAAATACAATAGAGGAGAATAGATTTTTTAAAAAGTTTACATTTCAAAGTTGTAGAATTCTTATTTTTGGCATGTTGCTAAGGGAAATTTTAAATTCCTTTTGGAGTTTAAAGAGTCGGTGGATTACTGAATGTGTGGGGCACGTGTGAATAATACTAAGACCAAGGTTGTTCTTTAATTCATGGTTGTTTTTTAAATGTATGCTCTGCTAAATGTTTTTTTACTACATTCTATGGTCCATATTACTAATATCATTATTTCCATAATTAAAATCTCTTAATAAACAGCATCTCTTTGGGGTAGGAATGTTGATTTATGCAATTCAGCTTTTTAAATTTACTAATGTATTCATTCTTGTCCTTCTTTCTTTTTAAGCCAAAGAAACTAACAGATACCTTGCTTCCTGAAGAATTTCATATTGTGTCAAATACAGGAGTTGCAGGTTTGGAGTGTTATGATGAGTGAGTACTATGGTATATACTGAATATCTGACAAGTGGAACTGTTTCCTCCTCCCCAGACATAGAGGAACCTGAGAACAGTTCCCCCATGTTCCCAGGTAATATCTACATTGAAATAAGGAAACATTTGGCTTTCCATCCTAAATTTAAGAAAGGTGTCAAAATGAAAACATCTTCTTGAAAAGAGTTTGGACTTTTAGTGATCAAATTGTTCTCAGTCTTTTCCTACTGTTTAATTTTGAATTAAAAAAGTGGATCTTGTGTTCTGAATGCTTGTCTCGGCTTCTTTAGGAATGATTTTGAGCAGTGGCCAAGGAGACAAATGAAAGTAGCCTTCTGAGCCAGCGTCTCATGATGCACACCACCTAGGGCTTGGCTCCAGCTTGCACACTAGTCATCTCCAGTTTTCTTTGTTTCCTGCTTATGGGATTGAAAAGATGATCTTGCTTGTTATTTTCTGAAACAACGTTTGAATATTTCATAGTTTAAAAAACTAGAACTTTGGACTAAGGTTTCATAATAAAAATCTCCAGAGGCTGTCACTCTTTTTACTTTTCCAATACACATTAAGGCATTTTCTTATGATAGTGGGTTTCAGAACAATATTTTGCCAAAGAGAACTAAATGGAATTCATTTTGGAGAGAACTTTTTATTTCTATATAATTTTAAATTATAAAAGTTACAAAAATATGACAAGCAACTCTTATGTACTCTCCGTTTTAACTCACTGAATATTTACATTTTCCCTTCTTTACTTTGATACACATACACCTACATTAAAACTATTCAAGATTAAGTTGGGGGGGGAGATTAAGTTGTAGGTATAACCCCTTTACCACCGAATACTTCAATGTCTGTTTCCTAGCAACCCACAAATTATAGATCTTTCTGATGACTTTTTTAGCTTCATCATTTTTTCTCTGTTTATTAGTTAGTATTTTACCACATGGGTTCATGGATGTCTGTTTTTTTTTTTCCAGTGGTTTATAATTCTTTACTATGATTATTTATTCTTATGTTAAAAAATTTTTAGATTTGGCCAATGTTAGCTCCTTTGAGCTGGCTCTTATGTTCTTTGGACATGTCCCCATAATTCTTTGAATGTTCCCTTATTTTCTAAGAAATATCACTAAGATTTTCAGGGTCATTGTGATTTTATGGGTAAAATGATGGACCTTTCATTTGCCTCCAAGCTTCCCAATTTCCTGGTCTTAGGTTTATCATGTTGTGATATGTGATAAACAGTCCAGTTAATTTCTTCCCATAATATTTATCTGTCTTATTTGTTGCAGCAAATATACTACTCTCCTCACAGATAGTGAAAACAGGCTATTGCTCTTCCCATCCATGTAAGTACAGTTTATTTTTGAAAGTATTTCTCAGAAGGAACATATACATATGGATGTAATATTTTAAACAGACATATATATTTATTTTTCTTAGTACTTTATTACACAGAAAATATTAAAATTATAACAGAAAGCCAAGATACAATTCTATCATCTAATTAGTGTTTTCAATTTTTACATATTTATAGTAATATTTAAGTACTATAAAATATTCTTTTACAGTTTTAAATTTCTTTTTTCTAAAATTTTATTTTATTGTGGTAGGAATACTCAACATGAGATCTATCTTATTAACAAATTTTTAACTTTTAAATACAGTATCATTTTAAAAAATTATTTATTTATTTGATAACAGAGAGAGACAGCATGAGAGGGGGAGGACCAGAGGGAGAAGCAGGCTCCCGGCTGAGCAGGGAGCCCAATGTGGGGCTTGATCCCAGGATCCTGGGATCATGACCTGAGCCAAAAACAGCCCCTTAACTGACTGAGTCACCCAGGCGCCCTACAGTATTGTTGAATCTAGGCATAATGTTGTATGATAGATCTGTTTGCTATAGTCTTTTTTTTTCTTTTTATCTCTCCTTTATCCCTTTTCTTCACTTATATTGTGGAGTAACCAATATTAACAGCTTGGTATTTATCTCTCCATATTTCTTCTATATTCTTACAATCCTAAACACTAAGTAGGAATGTTTAGAAGAAAGTGTTATTTTCTTTACGCAAAAGAGGATCATACTATTTACATTTTTTTTTAAAAAATTTTATTACTGATATAGCCCACTAGATCCATACATACAGGGCTAATGCTTTCAAATGCCATTAATATTCCACGAGTATCTAGGTGGCTCAGTCTGTTGGACCAGCAGCTCTTGGTTTCAGCTCACGTCATGGTCTTGGGGTTTTGGGATTGAGCGCTATGTCAGGCTCTGTGCTCAGTGGGGAATCTGCTTGGGGGTTCTCTCCCTGTCCCTCTGCCCCTCTGCCCCTCCTCTAGCTCTCTGTCTTTCTCAAATAAAAAAAATACTATTAATAATTCGATAGTATATACATTTTATATATATTATATTCCTTTTGTCATTTGAGGATGACCTGTTATAACACTAATTACATCAGTCTGTCACCATGTAATCTTTCAGGAAACCTAATAAAAGAGTAGAAGTGGTCCAGCTGAATGATGTGATGGATGCTATGCTAGAGAGGGCTGGTGTGGAAAATCAGGAATATACAGGGCCAACTAAGGTAATTGCAAAGATCAGTGTAACCTAGTGGTTGAGAGCATGCATTCTGGAGTCACAATGTCTGGATTAGAATTCTGGCTCTGCCATTTATTAGCTAGTGACCTTGGGCAACTCACTTAATGTATTTGTGCCTCAATTTCCTCATCTTTAAATTAGAAGTAATAATGATACCTCCCTCATAGGGTTGTTGTGGAGATTCAATGACATAAATATAAAGAGCTTAGATTAGTGCTGGGTGTGGGGTTAACACTGTATAATTGTTGGTATTAACAACAATTATTGTTATTATTGGTATTATTATTACTGTACTTTGTTGACTGTAATGAATAAATTCATTGACTGTAATGGTCAATTTCACTGACCATTGATTATATATATGACCCTTATTATTTTATGTACCACTAAAAAATTACTGCCAATTCAACCATGCTTTCTTATTACTTAAATTTTTTTATTTTGTTCGTGAAGGAGCTCTTTCAATCTTACAGAGATATAGATAGATATAGATAATTCAAGGGCTCTTTTCTCTTTTGTTTTGTAAATTTTTATTTTTATAGAATTTGGAACTTATAGACAAGTTCAGTATAAGGCATTCCTATGTAAGCTTTACTCAGATTCACTAAGAGTTTACACTGTGCTCTACTTGCATT
Source organism: Nyctereutes procyonoides (assembly GCF_905146905.1). Classification (NCBI taxonomy): domain Eukaryota; kingdom Metazoa; phylum Chordata; class Mammalia; order Carnivora; family Canidae; genus Nyctereutes; species Nyctereutes procyonoides. The sequence goes on from NW_026575037.1 coordinate 6,720,232, forward strand.
ATCATTCTCTCTTCCTCTCTATATACATATCTCTATGTGTATAGTTTTTTCTGAACCATTTTAGAGTAAGCTGGTGACATCATGCCTCTTTATCACCAAACATTTCAGGGCATGTTTTCTATGGATAAGGACATTCTCTTATATATCTGTAATACAATTATCAAAATCAGGAAATTTAACATTGATGATAGTATTATTTGTCCATATTCAAATTTCAAATTTTATTGATTGTCCCTAAAATGGCTTTTATAGCTCTTTCTCCCTGTTTCAGGATTCCAGGATCACATAGTACTTTTAGTTGTCATGTTCCTTTAGACAACTATAATCTGAAACAGTTCTTTTTTTTTTTTTTAACCTGGATATTTGGAAAAGCACATGCCAGTTATTCTGAAGAAATGTTTTTCAATTTTATTTTTATTTTATTTATTTATTTTTAAAAATATTTTATTTATTTACTCATGAGAGACAGAGAGAGAGGCAGAGACACAGGCAGAGGGAGAAGCAGTCTCCATGCAGGGAGCCTGATGTGGGACTCGATTCCGGGACTCTAGGATCATGCCCTGGGCCGAGGGCATGCGCTAAACTGCTGAGCGACCCAGGGATTCCCATGTTTTTCAATTTTAGTTTGTCTGGTGTGTACTCAGAATCAGATTCAGGTTATGTATTTTTGGCGGGGGTAATGCAAAAGTGATACTGTGACCTCCGTGCATTATAAAAAGAGGTGCATGATTAAACACAGACTTTAAAAATAACATATCAAAAAATAATATATCATTTTTGTAGATATATTTATAAAGAAAACTATGAGTCAAATTATCAAGGTGTTTCTAAAGCACTCACATTCAGAGTATTTACCTCCAAAAATGTGTTTTTACTGACAAGACTGTAATAAATACTGATGATATTCCTTATCTTCTTGTAGATGCACGAACTATTACATATATTGAAGAAGGAACAGACCATTTACAATACGGTATTTCATGAACTTATTCGACAAGTCAGTGTGGACTGTGCAGATAGAGGAGAACTGCTGTCCAAAATCAGGTTAGAGCTGTTATTGCAATATCTGGTTTCCTTTTGAATTTTATATTACAATTATGTTTAGATCTGCTTTTGAGAAAATCACAAAAAGTTCCCTTCTTTATTCTATTGATAATAAGGAGCTGAATTGCATTTCTATCATATTTCTATCCTATCCTGTCCTGTCCTATCCTATCCTATTCTCTATAAGGTAATCTCTCTTGGCATGTTTGGCACCATATTCCTTTTTTTAAAAATGTTTAAAATTTATTTTACAGAGAGAGAGTGTGTGTGGCAAGGGGGTGGGATGGGGAAGAGGGAGAGAGAGAATCAAGTAGACTCTCCACTGGGCACAGACCCTGATGCAGGGCTTGATCCCATGACCCTGAGATCATGACCTGAGCCTAGATCAAGAATCAGTCGCTTAACCAGCTGTGCCACCCAGGTGCCCTGACACCAAATTCTTTTATGATTGGGAGTGAAGTGCTATGTGAAATACTAAAAAAAAAGTATAGATTCTTGATTTTTAAAGATTTTATTTATTCATGAGAGACACACACAGAGAGAGAGAGTCAGAGACATAGGCAGAGGGAGAGGCAGGCTTCCTGTGGGGAGCGTGATGTGGGACTTGATCCCAGGACTCCAGGATCACAGTCTGAGCCGAAGGCAGACGCTCAACCACTAAGCTACCCAGGCATCCCAAAACTATAGATTCTGGAGACAGAGCAATCTGGTTTCAAATCAACATCTAGATGTGTAACCTTGGTAAAAGTGTGAGCCTTAGTTTTCTCATCTGTAGGTGCAGATAATAACTACGGTGAAAATTTTCACTTGTCCATTTATTCATTCATCAGTCAGTGATACCTACTGAGTGTCTACTCTGTGTCAAGCATTAAGAAGGTTTATACATCTGCCTTTGTTGATTTTGACAAATACAAACTCTTAACAAGGTATGGAAGATTACCATAACCCCACAAAGTTCCCTAATGCTCTTTCCCAGTGAATGCCAACCCCGACTTCTCTAGGAGTTTTGACTTCTTTCCCAGTTAGATTAGTTTCACCTATTTAAGAACTTCATATAAATGGGATCATGTAGAGTATATACAGTTAACCCTTGACCAACATGAGTTTGAACTGCACAAGTTTACTTAGATTTGTTACAAATACTTTAAATGTATTTTTTCTTCCTTATGATTTTCTTAATCTTTTCTCTAGCTTACTATAAGAATACAGTATATGATATATACTACATAAAAAATACATGTCAGTCAATTGCTTATGTTATTGGTAAAGCTTCTGATCAACAGTAGACTATTAGTAGTTATGTTTTTGGGGAGTCAGAAGTTTTATGTGGATTTTTGACTAGATGAGGATCAGTGCTCCTAACCTCCATGTTGTTCAAGAGTCAACTGCACATGTAAGGCTTCTTTCCTGTAGCATGTTGTTTGTTTGTTTTAAGATTTCATTTATTTGACAGAGAGAGAGAGAGAGAGAGTACAAGCAGGGGGAGTGGCAGAGGGAGGGGGAGAGGCAGGCTCCTCTCTGCTTGGTCAACATGGGGCTTGATCCCAGGACCCTGGGATGTATGAATGGAACAAAAACCAGTTTATTCCTTCTTCTATTGATCGACATTGGGTTATTTCCAGTTTGAATAAAGCCATCATGAACATTCTTGTATGAATCTTTCCTGAAAATGTGTTTTCATTTCTTTGGTAAATATGCAGGATGGGATTGCTGGTTCATAAGGTAGGTTTAAGTTTATAAGAAGTTGTTATACCTTTTCTTAAAGTGGTTTTACCATTGTATATTCCCACTAACAGTGTATGAGTGTTCTGGGGTGTTGTTACATATTTTTGCCAACATTTGGTTTTGTAAGTTTTTAAAATTTTGGCCATTCTAATCGGTATGTGATAATACATTATTATGGTTTAAACTTTCATTTTCCTGACAATAAATTACATTGAACACATTTTCATGAGCTTATTGACCATATATTCTTTTTGTAAAATGTCTGTTCAAGTATTTTGTCTATTTTTAAATTGGGTTGTTTGTATTTTCATTATTGCATTGTAGGAGTTCTTTACATATTTGAGAAACTAATCTTTTGTCATGTATGTATGTATATATGTGTGTCTCTTTTTTTTATAAAATCTCTATTAATACTTAATATTTGCTCCTAATTTGTTACTTACCTATTCATTTTTTTATTTCTAAAAATTTTATGTCTTTATTTGAGAGAGAGAGGAGAGCACAAGCAGAGGGAATGGCAGAGGCAGAGGGAGAAACAGGCTTCCCACAGAGCAGGGAGCCCTACTTGGGGCTATATCCCAGGACCCTGAGATCATGACCTGAGCCAAAGGTAGATACTTAACGGACTGATCTACCCAGGCGCCCCTGACCTATTCATTTTTTTTATACATGTACTGATATGAATTTATTTTATTTAATTAATTTGTTTAAAAAGATTTATTTATTTATTTATTTATTTGAGAGGGAGAGAGAGAGCACATGCATAAGCAGTGGGGAGGAGCAGAGGAAGAGAACAAGCTTACTTCCCACTGAGTGGGGAGCCCCATGTGGGGCTTAATCTGAGGGCCCTGAGGTCATACCCTGACCTGAAATCAAGAGTCAGACACTCAAAGACTGAGCCACTCAGATGCCACTGGCTTTCTTTTAAAAGATAAAAGGTTCTTTTTAAGAATAGTTTTGAATTTACAGAATTGAACAGGTAATCAAGAATTTCCATTTACTCTCCCTTCCATAAAATCTGGTATTAAAGTGGTATATTTGTTATAATTAATGAACCTATATTGATATACTATGGTTAACTGAAGTCCATACTTTACATTATGGTTTATTTTTTGTGTTGTTTTGTTCTGTGGGTTTTGACAAATGCATATTTTTCAACCATAAAAAGGAATGAAGTACTGATAAATGATATAGCATGAATGAACTTTGCAAATATGCTAACTAAAAGAAGCTAGTCACAAAAGGTCACAATATTGCAAGATCCCACTTATATGAAATATCCAGAAAAGGCACATCCAGACAGAAAGTGGACTGGTAGTTGGCAGGGACTGGGAGAAAGGGAAATGAAGAGTAATTGTAAACAGGTACCATTAAGGATTTTTAGTGATGGGGATGAGAAAATACTCTGGAAGTAGTGCTGATATTGTATGACTTTCTGAAAATACTAAACAGAATTACATACTTTAAAGAGTGAATGTTATAACATGTCAATTATATCTCAATAAAAAAATTATAAAGTTGTTCACAGATAGTCATTTCATTCATTTACACATATTCCTTTGTGTATCAGATTTCACATATTAAAAAAATTACAGCTACTTTATATAAATATAATCTACATCTCTGTAACTTTACTCACTAATCCTCATTTTGTACTGTGAAAATATTCAGAATAACTCCGTTCTTTCTTTTACTGTATAGCTCTTTAAATATTTGAAAATAGCCATTTTTGTTCCCCCCTTATGAATTCTCTTATCTAGGTTAAATTTCCCCAGTTCTTGTAAGTTTTCTTGGTGAAATATACTCTATATGGAAAGCACACTAATTAGTCAGTGTTGACTTCATGCAGTATCACCAGTTTCATGGCCTTGAACCTCCCACGCATCACCTATTTATCCCTCCATCATTCCTGTTCCCTCAAACCCGCAGCCACCACTGATCCTTCTACTGTCTCTATACTTTTTTCTCTTCCAGAATGTGATATAGTTGGGATCATACAGCATGTAGTCTTTTCAGACTGGTTGCTTTACTTACACCTCAATTTTAACTGCTGACATATTTTCTGACTGTTATTTTGTAGAATTCACTAAGTTGTGAGCATCATATCATTGTTTTTGAGCAATTTGCTTATGATGCAATTTGGTGTAATTTTCTTCATGTTTCTTGTGCTTGGTGTTCATTGAGCTTTTTGGATTTGTGAGTTTATAGTTTTCATCAAATATGGGAATTTTTTGGCTAGTTTTTCTTCAAGTGTATTTTCTTCCCTCCTCCCTTTTTAGAGGAGTCCATTTACTCATATATCAGGCCGTTAATAATGAGATGGTCTCAGAGATCACTGATGCTTTGAAAGTTTTCTCTTACTTTAAAAATCTTTTTCTGTTCATTTTGGATAATTTCTGTTGCTCTATCTTCAAGTTCACTAATCTTTTCTCCTGCAGTATCTAATCTGCTTTTAATTCCATTCAGTAATATTCAACTCAGACATTGTAGTTTTCATCTCTAAAAGTTCATTTCAGGTCTTTTCAAAAATATCTTCAATGTGTCTACTTATCAGTGCAAACATAGAATATAGTTATAGTTTGCCTGTTGTTTCCCCAAAGCTAATACATCCATTTAATATTGGAAGCAAGTGCTTTCAGTATTTTTATTTGCTGATTTTTAAAAACACCTGGGTACAGAACATGAGGGACTCCTACTCTGGGAAACGAACAAGGGGTAGTGGAAAGGGAGGTGGGTGGGGGGATGGGGTGACTGGGTGATGGGCACTGATGGAGGCACTTGACGGGATGAGTGCTAGGTGTTATGCTATATATTGGCAAATCGAACTCCAATAAAAAAAATACAAAACAAAAAAGAAAAGAGAAGAAACCCTGAAAAAAAAAAAAAAAAACACCTGGGGCTCTTTATGTGGTTCTTCCCAAACCCCCAATCCTGCCATGGCTAGTTTAACAGCTGAGGTCCTTTTAGGATCCTAGGCCAGGAAGCTGTGGGAGGGACCACTGAATCCCCAACAGCAAGAGAATGGTGTCCCTTGCCCAAAGGTTCTCCAAGCAGAGCCAACTACTCCTCCTCCAAATAGGACTGGTGAGGCTATCTCAACACCCCTAGGAAGCAGTAACCCTCAAGGCAGTACTTGGAGGGGTGTCTGTCTGATGGGGGAGGTTTCAGGCTAGTCTTCCCCAGATCCCTGGCCATGGTGATCACTACTGGCTACTAGAAAAGTCAGACTGCAAAAGTGTTTTTCTAGCTCAAGAAGGGCCTGAAAGTGATGGGAGATGGCCTTCTCAGCTATGGGCATCTTTGCATACGTCTGCTTGTATCCATCAGGCTGAAAGCAGGGGTCCCAGCCAAAGTCCTGGCAGCTTCTGGGCACCATGATCTGGCCCCTAAATAGGGACACTGGCTTGCTAGGGCCCCTGGTGCTGAGTACAAATGTGCAGAGCACAGAGACAAGTCTGTCCTTGAACCCAGCCAGGATCTGATAGAGACCTACAGGCTTTAACTTCTCCAGAAACCACTTTATGTAGGGTAGGGACCTAGGAGGCTCCCAAGGATGTTGAAGCACAGATAGGTGTCCTCCACCAGTATAGGCTCGTGTATCTGCTGAGCTGTTTCCGATACTTCTGTATGGAAATCTCCTCAGGCTCTCCCTGGTTGGCAGGTCAATTTTCTGTACCACCAAAGTGCATGAAAACTTATCTCCTAGAATCTGAATTACCTTGTCCAGTTTTTAATGTCCTTGTCTGTTAATTCTAACATTTATGCCAGTTGTGGGTCAGTTTTTTTCTCCTCATAGGTGTGTTTTCTGACTTCTTTGCATGCCTGACAAATTTGATTGGATGGCAGACATTGTGAATTTTAGCTTATTGGATGCTGTGTATTTTTCTATTTCTAAAAATATTCTTGAACTTTGTTTTTTTTTTTAATTTTTTTTTATTTTATGATAGTCACACACAGAGAGAGAGAGAGAGAGGCAGAGACATAGGCAGAGGGAGAAGCAGGCTCCATGCACCGGGAGCCCGACGTGGGATTCGATCCAGGGTCTCCAGGATCGCGCCCTGGGCCAAAGGCAGGCGCCAAACCGCTGCGCCACCCAGGGATCCCTATTCTTGAACTTTGATCTGGGACATGATTAAGCTGCTTGAAAATAATTTAATACTTTTGGGCCTTTAGGGGCAACCAGAACAGTGCTTAATTTAGGGTTAATTCTTTCTGAATACTTAGGCAAGGCTTTTCTTTATACTATATCCAATGATCCATGCTTCACAAATTTTTCCAGTCTGAGTAGTTAGAACCAGTGCTGTTTTGAGCCACCGGTGATCCTTTCCGATGGCTCATTCCCTGGCCTCAGATAGTTTCTTCACATTGATCCCTGATTGTTACTTAGCTGAATACTTGAGAAGGACACTCTGCATACCTCCAGGGGATCTTTCTGTATAGCTCTTTTTTTCTCTGGTACCCTGTCCTCTTTCCTCTCCTAGACTCTTAGCTCTGTCTCCTTAACTCAGGGAATCTACTGGGCTTCTCCTCAGTTCTCTGCCCTTGTGCTTTGGCCTTTCAAGTCCAAAAGTTGGACCAATCAGAGGGCCTTCTTTAATTACTTTTGGTCTCTCAGTGATTACTTTTTTTCATTGCCTTACATCCAGTGTCTTGAAAATTTTTATGTCACACGTATCTTGGAAATTGTCCCACATAATTTGTCTTTTTTTGTTGTTATTTCAGCAGGGGAGTACATTTAATTCCTCTGGATTTTGTTTCTATTTTTCCTGTACGTATATCTATACCATAATCCTATGTATAGATTAATGTCCTTAATAATTTTTGGAAAATTATCAATGGAGATCTCTTTGATAAATGTTTGCCATTTTCTCTGTTTTCTCCTTCTTGAACTCAGATTAGATTTATATTAGACGTTGACATCCTATGCTTTTTGTCTTTTCATCTTTTTCCTAATTTCAATCTCCTTATCTCTGTGCTGCATTCTTGGTAGTGTTTTTAAAGACATTAGTAACCTCTTTATCTGCATCTATTCTGCTAAAACCCATCTTTTGAGTTTTATAATTCAGTAATTATACTTCTCACCTAAGAGTTTTGTTGCTTTGTTTCCATATCTGTCTCATCAGAGTTAATATGGTTTTTATTACTTATTCATTTATAGATTCATTCTTTCATTTCTCAAACATTTCATGCATAGTTTTATATTTTAAGTCTCATACTTTTTGTATATAAGACTATCAGTGTCTAAAATTACTGTTTGTTGTTTGTGATGATTTATTTACATTAGTATTTTGTAGTATTTGCTTTTATATATAACATTTGGTTAATCTTAATCATGATATCCTTAGGGTGTAAATCATAGATGCTTCCTGAAGAAAGAATTTGCATATTCTTCCTTCTGGAATCCAGGCTTCATGCAGTAGTCCAACACTCAGTTCTCCTACTTTGAAGCTGGTCCAAGGCTTAGTCTTGGACCCAATGTTGGCATTTTTAAAAAGAACTTATTTAGGGGATCCCTGGGTGGCGCAGTGGTTTGGTGCCTGCCTTTGGCCCAGGGCACGATCCTGGAGACCCTGGATCGAATCCCACATTGGGCTCCTGGTGCATGGAGCCTGCTTCTCCCTCTGCCTGTGTCTCTGCCTCTCTCTCTCTCTCTCTCTCTGTCTCTCTCTCTCTGTGACTATCATACAAAAAAAGACCTTATTTATTTATTTGCAAGAGAGAGCACACACAGGTAGAGGTGAGAGGGGCAGAAGGAGAGGGAAAAGCAGGACCTGACTCAAAGGCAAACACCTAACCAACTGAGCCACCCAGGCACCCCTCAAAGTTGGTATTTTTAAAAATTTGTTATTTTTTTTTAAGATTTTTAAAATTTATTCATAGAGACACACACACAGAGAGAGAGAGAGAGAGAGAGAGAGAGAGGCAGAGAAGAGAGAGAGGCAGAGACACAGGCAGAGGGAGAAGCAGGCTCCATGCAGGGAGTCTGACATGGGACTTGATCCCAGGTCTCCAGGATCACACCCTGGGCTGCAGGCGGCACTAAACCGCTGTGCCACCAGGGCTACCCTTATGTTATTTTTTTAAAAAAAATTTATTTATTCATGAGAGACAGAGAGACATAGGCAGAGGGAGAAGCAGGCTCCCCATAGGGATCCTGATGTGGGACTCAACCCCAGGATCCCAGAATCACAAACCTGAGCTGAAGGCAGATGCTCAAACGCTGAGCCACCCAAGTGTCCCAAATTTATTTTATTTATTTATTTAAATATTTTATTTATTCATGAGAGACAGGGAGAGAGAGACAGAGACAGAGACACAGGCAGAGGGAGAAGCAGGCTCCATGCAGGGACCCCCACTTGGGACTCGATCCTGGGTCTCCAGGATAACGCCCTGGGCTGAAGGCAGCGCCAAACTGCTGAGCCACTGGGGTTGCCCCAAAATTTATTTATTTTAAATTGAAGTATAGTTGCCATACAATATTAATGTCAGGTATACAAAATAGTGATTTGACATTATCTACATTATGAAATATTTTCTATGATAAGTCATCATACAAAGTTAGTAAAGTATTTTTGACTATATTCCTTGGGCTGTACTTTACATCTTCATGACTAATTTATTTTATAACTGGGAGTTCATACTTAGTCCTCTTCAACTATTTTGCCCAGCCCTTCACACCTTTCCTTCTGACAACCACCAGTTTGTTCTCTGTATTTATGAGTCTGTTTCTGTTTTGTTTTTTAGATTTAGATGAGTGAAATCAAGTGCTATTTGTCTTACTCTGTCTAGTTTATGTCACTAAGCATAATGCCCTTAGGTTCATTCATATCACAAATGGCAAGGTTTCTTTCTTTTTTTTTAATGACTAAATAATATCCAGTTATATCTATTTACACCACCATTTGTCTGTTTGTCTGTTGATGGATACTTAGGTTGTTTCTATATCTTGGTTATCATAAATAATGCTGTGGTAAACATAGGAGTGTGTATATCTTTTCAAATTAGTGTCTTCAATGTTCTTTAGGTAAATACTCAGAAGTGGAATTACTAGATCATATGGTATTTTAATTTTCTGAGGAACCTCCATACTGTTTTCATGTGCTGCAAATTTACATTCTCACTAACAGTGCATGAGGGTTCCTTTTTCTCCACATCCTCACCAAAACTTGTTATTTTGGGTGTTTTGATTCTAGGCATTCTGACAGGTGTGAGGTGGTATCTCATTGTGGTTTTGATGTTTTGATGTGCATTTCCCTGATGATTTAGTGATGTTGAGCTTCTTTTCACATGCTTGTTAGCCATCTCTATGTATTTTTTGGAAAAGTGTCTATTCACATCTGCCCATTTTTAAATCAGATTGTTTTATTGGTGTTAAGTTGTATGATCTCTATATATTTTGGATATTAGCTCCTTATTGGTTATATCATTTGCAAATATCTCCCACCTAGTAGATTGCCTTTTGTTTCATTGATGGTTTCCTTCACTATGCAAAAGCTTTTAATTTTGGTGTAGTCCCACTTGTTTTTGCTTTTGTTGCCCTTTTCTGAAGAGATAGGACCAAAAAAAATATTGCTTAGAGTGATTTCAGAGAAATGACAGCTTTTTTTTCTTTAAAAGGAGTTTTATGGTTATAGGGCTCACATTTAAGTTTTTAATCTATTTTGAGTTTATTTTTGTTTATGGTGTAAGAGAGTGGTCCACTTTCATTCCTGTGCATGTGTTTGTCCAATTTTCTCAATACTGTTTATCAAAGAGACTATCTTTTCCCTATTGTATATTCTTGTCTCCTTTGTCATAGATTAATTGACTATATAAGTGTGGGTTTATTTCTGGGCTTTCTGTTTTATTCCATTGATCTATATGTCTGTTTTTGTGGCAATACCACACTGTTTTGATTACCAGTGCATTGTAGTATAGTTTGAAATATGAGAGTGCGACACCTTCAGCTTTGTCCTCCTTTCTTAAGATTCCTTTGACTATTCAGGGTCTTTTAATGTTCCATATGAATTTAGGATTATTTGTTTTAGTTTTGTGCAAAATGTTAGCATTTTGATAGAGGTTTCATTGAACCTTTAGATTGCTTTGGGTAGTATGGGCATTTTAACGGTATTAATTCTTCCAGTCAATGAGCAGGGTATAGCTTTCCATTTGTGTTACCTTTAATTTCTTTCATCAATATCTTACAGTTTTCAGAGTATAGGTCTTCCATCTCCTTGGTAAAATTTATTCCTTTATTATTTTTGGTGCAATTGTAAATGGGATTGTTTTCTTAATTTCTCTTTCTGCTAGCTTGTTATTAGTATATAGAAACAACACATTTTGGTATATTAATTTTATATCCTGCAAATTTATTGAATTCAATTATCCTAATAGTTTTTTGGTGGAATCTTTAGGGTTTTCTATATATATAGTATTATGTCATCTGCAAATAGTGACAGTTTTATTTCTTCCTCACTCATTTGGAGGCCTTTTATTTTTATTTCTTGCCTAATTCTGTGGCTAGTTCTTCTAGTACTGTGTCAAATAAAAGTGTTTAGGGTAAATACACTTGTCTTGTTACTGATATTAGAGAAAAGATTTTACCTTTTTACCATGGAGTATGTTAGCTGTGAGTTTGTCATAGATAGCCATGATTACATTGAGTTATGTTCCATCTATAGCATTTTGTTGAGAGTTTTTATCATGAATGGAAGTTGAACTTGTCAAATGCTTTTTCTGCTTCCTTTGAGATGATCACATGGTTTTTACCCTCCACTTTGTTAATGTGATATATCACATTGATTTATGGATATTGACCCATCCTTGCATTGCTGAAATAAATTACACTTGATTGTGGTGAATGATCCTTTTGATGTATTGTTGAATTTGATTTGCTAATATTTTGTTGAGGATGTTTGCATCTGTGTTCATTAGGGATATTGGCTTCAAATTTTCTTTTTTTGTATGATGTCTTTGGTTTTGCTATCAGGGTAATGTCTTTATAGATTGAATTTGAAAGAGCAATTCTTCCTTTTCTATTTTTTGGAATAGTTTGAGAATAGGTATTAACTCTTCTTTAAGTGTTTGGTAGAATTAGCCTTTGTAGTGCTGTGGTCCTGGACTTCTGTTGGTTTTGAGAATTTTTTGTTTATTGATTCAATTTAATTACTAATAATTCATATATTTAGATTTTCTGTTTTTTCCTGATTCAGTCCAGGAAGATTGTATGTTTCTAGGAATTTATCCATTTCTTCTAGGTTGTTGAATTTGTTGGTAAGTAATTTTTCCTAGTAGTCTGTTATAATCCTTTGTACTTCTGTGGAATCATTATACCTTCTATTTTGTTTCTGATTTTATTTATTTGAGCCTTCTTTCTTCTTTTCTTGATGAGTCTGGCTAAAGGTATGATCAGCTTTATCTTTTCAAAGAACTAGATTTTAAGTTCATTGATCTTTTCTTTTCTTTTTCAGTCTCTATTTTATTTATTTCTGCTCTGATCTTTAGTATTTCCTTCCCTCTACTGACTTTGGAATTTCTTCTTTTCTTTAGTTCCTTTAGGTGAAAGATTAGATTATTTTTTTTGATTTCTTCTTGTTTCTTAAGGTAAACCTATATCACTATAGACTGCCTTCTTAGAATTGCTTTTAATGTGTCCTAAACATTTGTAAGCATTGTTTCCATTTTTTCTACTATTTCCATTTTTATTTGCCTCAAGCCATTATTTGATTTTCTCTTTGATTTTTTTTATTGACTCATTTTTTTAGTAGCATGCTGTTTAGCCTCTAGTTTCATATTGTTGTGGTCAGAAAAGATGCTTGATATGATTTCAGTCTTCTTAACCTTTTTTAAGACTTGTTTTGTGGCCTAACATGTGACCTATGTGGAATGTCTCATGTACATTTGAAAAGAATGTGTATTCTGCTGTTTTTGGATGGAATGTTCTGTATATACCTATTGAGTCCCTCTAATCTGTCATTTATTTTTTATTTTTTATTTTTTTAATTTTTATTTATTTATGATAGTCAGAGAGAGAGAGAGAGGCAGAGACACAGGCAGAGGGAGAAGCAGGCTCCATGCACCGGGAGCCCGACGTGGGATTCGATCCTGGGTCTCCAGGATCGCGCCCTGGGCCAAAGGCAGGTGCCAAACCGCTGCGCCACCCAGGGATCCCTAATCTGTCATTTAAAGCCACTGTTTCCTTATTGATTTTCTGTCTGGAATGATCTATCCATTGATGTAAGTGGGGTGTATTACTGTCAATTTCTACCTTTATATGTTAATATTTGCTGTAAGATTTAGATGCTGCTATGTTGTGTGGATAGATGCTACAATTGCTCTTGTTGGATTATGCCCTTTATCATTATGTAATACTGTTCTTTGTTTCTTGTTATGTTTGTTGTTCTAAAGTCTATTTTGCATGATATAAGTATTGCTACCCCAGCGTTTCTTCATTTCTATTTGCATAGAATATCTTTTTCAATCCCTTCACTTTCATTTTGTATATGTCTTCATATTTGAAGTGAGTCTCCTGTGGGCAACATATAGGAGTCTTTTTATCCATTTAATCACCTTATGTCTTTTGATTGGAGCCTTTAATCTATTTACATTTAAAGTAATTATTGATAAGTTTATACTTATTGCAATTCTGCTAATTGTTTCTGGTTATTTTTTTTAAGATTTTATTTTTATTTCTATACCTAATATGAGGCTTGAACTTAGAACCTTGAGATCAAGAGTTGCATGCTTACTGACTAAGGCAGCTAGGCTCCTCTCTAATTCTTTTTATAGTTCTTCTCTATTCCTTCTTTTGCTTTCTTTTTTTGTGATTCAATGATTTCTTTTAGTATTTTGTTTAGATTCCTTTCTCTTTATGATTTCTTCTGTATTTATTATAGGTTTTTGGTTTGTGGTTACTATGAGGCTTATATATAACACCCTACATATTTAAAAGTCTATTTTATTTATTTATTTATCCATTTATCTATCTATTTATTTATTTATTTGATAGAGAGTGTACATATGTACCCAAGCAGGGGAGGGTCAAAGGAGAGGGAGAGAGAATCTTAAGTAGGCTTCATGCCTATTTGGAACTTGATGCAGGGCTCAATCTCATGACCCTTGGGACCCTGACCAGAGCCAAAATCGAGAGTCCAACACTTAACTGACTGAGCCCCAACTGTCCTTAACAGTCTATTTTATTTTATTTATTTATTTTTTTAAATTTTATTCATTTGAAAAAGAGTAAGAAAGAGAGATAGATTGCAAGTTGAGGGGTGAGGCAGAGGGAGAAGCAGTTTCCCCACTAAGCCAGGAGCCTGACATGGGGCTCAATTCCAGGACCCAGAGATCATGACCTGAGCTAAAGGCAGATGATTAACCATCTGACCCACCCAGGTGCCCTATTAACAGTCTATTTTAATTTGATGGTTGTTGAAATTTAAACTCCCCACACAGCATTTTATGTATTTGACATTATAGTTTACATCTTTTTATTTTATGTGTCCCTTAACTAAATATTGTAGACATAATCGATTTACTGCTTTTGTCTTTTGACCTTAATACTACTTTGTAAGTGCTTGATCTATTGACTTTAGTTTATATTTGCTTTTACCAGTGAATTTTTTGTTTCATAATTTTCTTATTTCTAATTTTGTCCTTTCATTTTCTGCTTGAAGAAAGCCCTTTAATATTTCTTGTAAGGCCAGGCTAGTGGTGATGAGCCCCTTTAGCTTTTGTTTGTCTGGGAAACGCCTTATCCTTCCTTCAGTTCTGAGTTATAACTTTGCCAGGTAGACTATCCTTGGTTGTCAATTTTTTCCTTTCAGCCCTTTGAATATATCAAGTCACTCCCTTCTGGTTTGCAAGGTTTCTGCTAAGAAGCAGGATGCTACTCTTATGGGTATTTTCTTGTCATAACCAGTTGTCTTTCTCTTGCCATTTTAAATGCTCTTTCTTTATCTTTAGTTTTTGGCATTTTAATTAATATGTGCCTAGATGTGAACCTCTTTGGGTTTGTCTTGTTTGGGGCTCTCTGTGTTTCCTGGATCTGGATGTCTGTTTCCTTCCTCAGATTAGGGAAGTTTTTAGCTATTATTTATTCAAATAAGTTTTCTGCTCCTTTCTTTTTCTCTTCTCCTTCTGAGACCTCTATAATATGAATGTTAGCGCAGTTGATGTTGCCTAGTGGTCCATTACTTTATCCTCATTTTTAAAAATTCTTTCTCTTTTTTGCTGATCAGCTTAGAAGATTTTCACTACCTTGTCTCTAGAATCACTGAACTATTCTGTGTCCTCTAATCTGCTTTTGATTCCCTTTAGTGTATTTTTCATTTCATTTTTTCTTCAGCTCTCATTGGTTTTTATATTTCCTCTTACTTTGTGAAATTCTTAGCGAATTCATCCACTTTTCTCCCAAGTTTGGCCAGCATCTTTATGACCATTACTTTGAACTCATTAGCAGGTAGGTTGTTTATCTCTGTTTTGTTTAGTTCTTTTTCTGTAGTTTTGTCTTTTTTTTTTATTTGGAACATGTTCCAAATGTCTCTTCATTTTGTCTAACTCACTCTGTTTTTGTTTGTATGCATTAAGTAGTTCAGCTATGTCTTTTTTTTTTTTTTTTTTGTCTTCTGGTTTTAAAGGAGTGCCCTTATGTAGAAGGCATCTTGTGGGGCCTAGTTGTGCAATACTTGCTGGTGTCCAGAACCAGGTGCTCCAGGGATGATCCCTGTGTCGACTGTGTGCACCTTCTTGTAATTAGGCCAAAAGTGCTGTAGGTACACTGGTAGGTGGGGCTGGTTCCTGGCATGGCCAGCTGTGAGGTCCAGGCATGGCAGTGGGTGGCAATGGCTCCCTCCCTCCCTGGGGCAGGAGTCACTTTGGGGAAGTATCTGTCCTGACTATGGCTGCCTGCTGGTGTGATAGGACAATAGTTGCTTGGAAAGACAATTGCCAGGGTGGGCAGGTTGGGCAGGATGGGCCTGCAAGGGAATGCTGGGATGTGTCCAGTGGTGCTAACAAGGTAGACAGAAAGTGTCAGAACTGGCATCCACCACTGTCAGGCCATCTAGGCTGAAGGAAGGGGGGAAAAAGAAAAAAAAAAAAAAGGTACTTACCAGCACTTCTGTTCCTGGAGAAATTTCCTACAGATCCTTGTCCCTCCATCACACGCTCTAAAATTTGTCAATAAATCTCCTTCATTACAACCCAGGTGCTTTTCAAACTGCTGCCTTTGTGTTGGGTCTCAGAGTGAGTGATACTGTGTTATAGCCCTTTAAGAACAGAATCTCAGTTCCTATAACCCTCTGGCTCTCCTGGAGTTAAGCCCTGCTGATTTTCAAAGCCACGTGTTATGGTGGGTTATCTTCCCAGTGCAAATACCCAGGGCAAGAATTGCCCAGTGTGGGGCTTGAACCACTTGCTCCAGTGGGGACCTCCACACCTCCTACTTGTGGGTCTCTGCACCAGGGGTTTGGTTCTTGATCACATCTCTGCCCCTCCTACCCTTCTTCATGTAGCTTTTTATTTATATCTTTAGCTGTGGAAGTACTGTTCTGTTAGTCTTCTGGTCTTTCTTATATAAGTTGCACTGTATATAGTTGCAGCCTTGGTGTGTCCATGATAGGATGTGAGTTCAGAATCTTCCTACTCTGCCATCTTATCCTTCCTGCCCAGTGTTGCTATTTTTACTGGGGTAGCCATACCTTGGGTTTGCCTAATGTATACTGATTACTATCTCCCACTCTGTTGTTAGCTTATTGTATTTTGTTTTTGTTTGTTGCCCCTAGAGACTTGTGTTTTTTTCCTGCAAGCCCAATAATGCTTCAGAAAGTATGCTCTGTCATGGATCTAGTTGTATTATAATAAGAAGACCCTTCAGAGTATTTTTTCCTTATATTTCTAGGAGGGGGAAGTCCTAAGGAAGGTGTTTTTTTTTAATTTTTTTTTTATTTAGTTATGATAGTCACAGAGAGAGAGAGAGAGGCAGAGACACAGGCAGAGGGAGAAGCAGGCTCCATGCACCAGAAGCCCGACGTGGGATTCGATCCCGGGTCTCCAGGATCGTGCCCTGGGCCAAAGGCAGGCGCCAAACCGCTGTGCCACCCAGGGATCCCGGAAGGTGTATGTATGTATGTATGTATGTATGTATGTATGTATTTATTTATTTATTTATTTTATTTATGATAGTCACACAGATAGAGAGAGAGAGGCAGAGACACAGGCAGAGGGAGAAACAGGCTCCGTGCACCGGGAGCCCGACGTGGGACTCAATCCCAGGTCTCCAGGATCGCGCCCTGGGCCAAAGGCAGGCGCCAAACCGCAGCACCACCCAGGGATCCCCCGGAAGGTGTTTTTAAAATCAACACTTCCTAGGGGCACCTGGATGGCTCAGTCGGTTAAGCATCTGCCTTTGGCTCAAGTCATGATCTCAAGGTCCTGGGATGGAGCCCCATGTCAGCCCTCTGCTTATTGAGGTCTGCTTCTCCCTCTCCCTCTGTGTTCTTTCTCTTTCTCTCAAATAAATAAATAAAATCTTTTTAAAAACCTCACACTTCTGGGCAGCCTGGGTGGCTTAGCGATTTAGCGACACCTTCAAGCCCAGGGTGTGATCCTGAAGACCCAGGATCGAGTCCCACGTCAGGCTCCCTGCATGGAGCCTGCTTCTCCCTCTGCCTATGTCTCTGCATCTCTCTCTCCCTGTCTCTCATGAATAAATAAATAAAAGCTTTTTTAAAAAAACTTAATACTTCTCAGTATATGAACTGCATATTGGATTAATAAACTCTCTGTAACTTTAAGTGTTTAATCAAGGGCTGGATAATTCTTTGTTATGGGTGAGAGATTAAACCACCTTTCCAACTCGAAGATACTATAATTCAGTGGTCTCAGGTTTAGGGTATAACACCTAGATCATTTTTAACATAAATAAAGACTGCTCAGTATGATATTTGTAATTTATCATTTATAATTACCTCCAAATATTTGGTTTTATTCAGAACCAAAAGAAATAACTTCTTTGAATTTAGGGTCTTTGTTCATTTTTGAACAGTTAGTGTCTTTTTACATTTAACCAGCTTGAAAAAAGTGGTTTTATTCATGAATTCAACTATTTGTAAGAAATCCCATTCTATCTGTATAAATATATAAGACATGGTTTCTATCCTCATAGAATTTATAATTTACATGAAGATATAAAAGAATCCTCATTTTGTTTTACATTTCAGACATTATATTCCAAATGATTATGACTCTGGTTAAAATCCTCCACAATTCATTGACTTGTGTGAGCATGGCAGGAATACATATGTTAGATCCCTTTCTTTTCCTATCTTGTTCTTCTTGCATATCTCTTATGAGTGTCTACTATTTCTTTCCCTAACATTACCTTTCCTTTTTTTCTCATATATTTTATGGCTCTTTTTTCCTTTTTTTTTTCTTTCTTTTCATGATACCTTGTCTTTTTTCTCATGAAGAGAGCGGTATGTACAAATGCTTGACCAAATTGCCCGGCAGATGATTGATTTCTACAAAGACTTGGTAACTCAGCGAATGATGGACCAGCGCATCTTAGAAGAATTATACAATTTTAAGAATGTTATTGAAGAACTGACCAGGTAAAATCGGTGATTATCTTAAACACAAAACACAAGTCAAAACCATGTCTCTAAAGAGAATAAAAAACAGTTAGGAAAAGTAAAACGGTTAAAAGTGAGGACTCTCATTTTTCCTTTTGGGGGTTTAGAAGGAAAACAAAGGACTAGATATAGATGTAGAGATACGGGTTACACAGGTTAACACAAAACCATGCTCTATGTATATTTGATAGGGAAAAGATTCCTGTTCTTCTTCCAGGACTGAGATGTTGATATTTTTTTTAAGATTTTATTTATTTATTCACAAGAGACAGAGACACAGGCAGAGGGAGAAGCAGGCTCCATTCAGGGAGCCTGACATGGGACTTGATCCCAGGACTCCAGGATCAGGCTCTGGGCTGAAGGCGGCACTAAACCGCTGAGCTACCTGGGCTGCCCCTGAGGTGTTGATCCTAATCATGTTTACAGAGCAGTGCCATGATTACGATTGTTAAGGTTTAAATCCCAAATAGTATAAGTGTTATATAGCAATCAAGATTAGTGATCATCTAACCTGTATCAAGATGAGTCGTGGCAAGAATGAAGAGGATAAGATAAGCATGTCAGAGGATGGGATGGAGCAGCCCTTTGGCTTTGCCTGCTAGCATTTGTCTTCTCTCCATTCTAGAGGATCACTTACGTTATCTTTCTGTTCTTTCTAGCCAGCCTGATTCCCCTGCTGAACCTGATAGAATTCCATCCAACTGTACACTAGGTTTCTTGATTTGGTTTATAAGGTGTAAAAACTAGGAAGAAATGTAAATATAACTGAGAAGATTCCTGAGTATAAATCTAATTTTTCTGGGTTGCAACTTTTTGGAAGGCTTCAACTATGAATATAAAATCTCTTTATTTCAGGGAGCTGTGTCTGGTTCGGGCACATGACATGAAATTAACAAAGGAAGCAGAGAAGGCCCACAAGGATTTGGCACAAGCTCTTCTAGATGCTGAAAAGAATGCTAAGTGAGTTACCAAATGTTAGCCATTATGTCCTACATGCTTCATACCTTATTTGAAGAAACAAAATTTTATAGAAACATTTGAAGTTTTTAATTACAATAGTGCCTAGAGGAGTGTGTGTGTGTGTGTGTGTGTGTGTATATATAGTTATAACATATATAACTCTACCTATATATATAAACTACATATATATATATGACTTTTAATAAATATATATATTAACTCCTCCAGGCACAGTTTAATACACATCTTATAAATGTGTGAATTTACCAGGGGTGTATCCCTAGAAGTGGAATTACTGGGTCATAGGCTATGCATAGCCTTGTCTTACTAGCTATTGCCAAATGCTCAGTGTATGAGATTTCCCTTTTGTCCATATCTTTTATCAATCTCTGATGGATATTAAAAGGTATCTGGCTTTTGTTTGCAATTTCCTAATTAGTAGTGCGAGTCTAATTCTTTTTTAGATTTTAACGAATCAACTATGATCTTAACATTTTTATCCTTTTTTAGGGGTTAGCAAATTTTCCTGTAAAGGGTCAGATGATGAGATATGGTTTCTTTTTTTTTTCTTTTTTAAGATTTTATTTATTCATTCATGAGAGAGACAGAGAGAGAAGTAGAGATATAGGCAGAGGGAGAAGCAGGCTCCATGCAGGGAGCTCAATGTGGAACTTGATCCCGGATCCCGCATCCCGGGATCACACCCTGAGCCAAAGGTAGACACTCAACTGCTGAGCCATCCAGGCATTACCTACCCACCTTTTTTTAAAAAAAAAAAGAGATACGGTTTCTTATGCAACTACCAGTCAACTCTGCCTTCGTAATATGTGCCACTATAGTGTAAAAGCAGGTAAGAGCAATACTAGAACATGGATGTATTCCCAAAAAACTTTATTTATTGACACTGAAATTTGAAGGTATAACATTTTCATGTGTCATAAAATATTGTTATTCTATTGCTTTTTCAACCATTAAAATATAAAAAGTAAAATATATAAAAAACTAAAATCTAAAAATTCTTAGCTCATGTTCTATACAAAATACAAATGGTGGATTGTATTTAAAGCCACAGCCTGTAGACCTTTATTCTAGTTCATTTTCGGTTAGAGTTCTGATTACTAGGAAGCTCTTGGGAATATATCAAATGACATATCTGTTTGTATTTTTAATTTTTCTTATATAATTGATTAAAAATAATATTGTATTATCATAAAAGTAATATATGTGACTTATAGGTAAAGTAAATACAAACAAGCAAAAATGAATTAAAAATACCAGTTTTACCACCGTAGATTACTGCTACACATGCCTTTGTATATCCTTTTTTACTATGTATATATGCACACATTCATTGTTTTACATTGTATTATATATACTGTTATGCAGCCTGGTTTTAAATTTTTTGTTTGTTTTTTTAGTGGACAGTCGCTACCTTTTTCAGTAAAGTTTTACTTCCTAAGTTACCCAAGTCATATTCAAATTTTCCCAATTATTCCTCAAATGTATTTTACATTGTATTGTCCAAACTGATATCCAATCTAGGACCACTCAAGAAAAATACAAATGTATACAAAATCTAAATTCAGAGATATATTCTTATTTTTATTCTATTTTATTCCTTACTAGAAAGAGAAGGATACCTTGATCATTTTTTGTGCACTGAATATACTTCTGGTTTCTGTAGCTGATTCACCCTTTTGTCTTAGTACAAAACTATTTTATACTTTATTTTCTATCCTTATTTCTCTATTAGTATCTCTCCATCCTTTTTCTGAGCTAATGACCTTGCTTCTAAAAAGTAGAAGCAAAAGGAAGAGAACTCAAGGTCTCACTGATACATCTAACCACCCACCTGCATCTGTGCTCATAAATTTTATCTTCCCATCTTTTACTGTGGACCAACTGTCTCTTCTCTTCTGAGGCTAATCTTTCCATGTGTGTACTATTAAAGTACCTCCCATAGCTTCCTTCCTGCTGGAACCACCATCTTTCAGTAATTTGTCGAAATGACCAACACAAAGGGAAAGAGGAGAGGTACCTGCTATATGTTCTCTAGGCCTTTAGAAAACATAAGAGTTGTTCCTTTGGCCACATACATATGACTCTACAAGAAAGATGATATTGTGTACATCAAGGGAATGGGCACTGTTCAAAAAAGAATGCCCCACAAATGTTACCATGGCCAAACCGGAAAAGTCCACAATGTTACTTAGCATGCTGTTGGCATTGTTATAAACAAACAAGTTAAGGGCCAGATTCTTGCCATGCCAAGAGAATTAATGTACCCATTGAGCATATTAAACACTCAAAGAGCTGAGATAGCTTTCTGAAGCATGCGAAGGAAAATAATCAGAAAAAGAAAGAAGCCAAAGAGAAAGGTATTTGGGTCCAACTGAAGTGCCAGCCTGCCCCACCCAGAGAAGCAATGGTCTCTTCGTGAGAAACAATGGAAAGGAGCCTGAACTGCTGGAACCCATTCCCTATGAATTCATGGCCTGATAAATGTAAAGAAAATAAAAGACCTCAAGATTGTAAAAAATAAATAGATAAATAAATAAAAATAAAGTACCTCATACCTACTCAAGATATTTTCAGCACAAAATCCCTTTTTTTCCTGTATCATTAATTTTTTCCTCTACCCCTGATTAGTCCCATTAGTATACAAATATAAGTACTCCCATCTCAAAAACAACCACCAAAAAACAAAAAGACTCCTAAGTCTCTTAGGACCACATGTGTATCCCCTTCTAGCTATGGCCCCATTTCCTACCTCCTACCTATTAGTCTTCAAAAAGTTGTCATACTTAGTGTGTTCACTCCTGGTCCTCCCTATGTTACTTAAACCCACTCTAATCAGGCTTTCACTTCCCTTACCCCACCAAGGTGCACTTGTCAAAGTCACCAGTGACTTTCATGTTGCTAAAATCCAAAGGTTACTTCTCAATCCTCATTTAATTTGACTTACCCACAGCATTTGTCACAACTGATCACTTGCTCTTGCTTGAAATACTGCCTCCATTTAAAGCCACAACACATTTTGTGCTCTCAATCTCCTTTCCCTGATTCATTTTTATCTATTGCACTATCACTACTTAATATGTTTTACTTTTTTATTTGTTGATAATCTTTTCTGAATAAACTTTATAAGGGCAAAGTTTTGTTGTGAACAGTACCTCGCTAAGTAGGCACTAAACAGATATTTGTTAATGAATTAAAAAAAAATAAGTTAGAACTTCTTTTGTGCTAATGTCTATTATGAGGACATCTAAAACCAGAGAGAGAGGGAAGGAAAAGGAGAAAGTCTGAAGTAGGATGGTGTTGGATTTTTTTTTCGTGATTAGAAATTTTTAGTAATACTTTTAAAAATAACATCATTTTATTGAAAATTATGAAAATAGAAACAAGGAAATAAAGAGCACCCTTTAATTCTTTCTCTCAGAGTTAAACAGTATTAATATTTTGATATATTTTTCTTTTTTTTACTTCTGTGTATTTTTTATACAAATGAGATCAAACTGAATATATAATTTTATCATTAAGATTATCTCGTTACAACATGAAAAATTTTCCCATGTACCAAAGTATTAATAACAACAAGATCTTTAATTAGCTGCAGAGTGTTTTCATCATAGAGCTAGATCATATATTTTATTTGGCCAATCCCTTACTATTGGACATTGAGGTTATTTCTGAATTTTTTTCTTTTACTATTAAAGCCAGGGGTCACTAATTCTCTTTTCAAAATCAGTGTCTGGGGTGCCTGGGTGGCTCAGTCAGTTAGGCTTCCAACTCTTGATGTCAGTTAAGGTCTTGATCTTGGGGTCGTGAGTTCAGGTCCCGCACTGGGCTCCACGCTAAGCATGGAGCCTACCTGAAAAGAAAGATCAGTATCTAATTTCAGGCAATAATTTGCACAAATTGTAAGGGTATATAACTTGTTGAATTTTCATATGTGTATTCACCTATGTGACACCTAGGAGGATTAATTTTTCTTAGTTACTCTAAACAAGTGAAAGTCTCCAAAAAGAAGGCTTTCAAGAACTGATGCTTGTGGTTTCTAGCTTTCACCAAAATTAGAAGAATTCTACATCATGGGTCTGTTATTCTTAGCAAAGTTAGTATTCCTTAGGAGAATGGGTTTCAAAGGGCTTGTGAAATGCTACCCCTTTATAGGTCTGTGGTTGTATTATCTCTAAAGCACTTTTAATTCTAATTTAATTCTAAGCTTCAGTGTAAGTTGGAAGGAAAATGTATGTTCTGGTAAACATGAAGAAAAGATAGTTAAGAAAAAGGTATTTACTTGATTATTCTTAGTCTTTTGGTTGGTTGGTAGAGAATTTCTTTAAATCTTATATTAATTATATATAATTTAAAGGAATAGTGGCTCATAATTACTGGGCTTTGTGTGTTTAATAAAGGACCCCAATTCCATTTTGTATTCAGATTTTTTTTATTAGATATACTGCTGTTATTCTATTGGAATATCATGTGAAAATTATAGTGAATAACTAATATTAAGAAAAAAGCTCAAGGAGCAATATATTGAATTTTTTACTTTCAGACTTTTATTTTTTTTCTTTCAGACTTTTATTATAAGATTTATAAATGAAATGTGACTGTTTTTTCTTCTATTTTACTGGATATTAATGTTATTAATATATCTAGCAATTATGCTGTAATTACTTTATGATGAATTTTAAAGGAACAAATTGCCTATTTTATTTATTTATTTATTTAATTTTAAAGAGTTTATTTATTTGAGAGAGAGAGATAGCGACAGAAATAGAGAGAGAGCACAAGTGAGGAGGAGAAGGGAGAGGTAGGCTCCTCGCTGAGCAGGGAGCCTGATGTGGGGCTCGATCCCAGGACCCTGGAATCATGACCTCAGTCAAAGGCAGTTGCTCAGCCAACTGAGCCACCAAAGACCCCATAAATTGCCTATTTTAGAACAAAGTTGTTTTTTTAAATGTTCAATATCAAAATAATTATCCAATAAATGTGAATTCTCAAAAACAAAGTCTGTATATACTTTTTAATTTTTCTTTTAGGATTGTAGAAGAATACCATGATTTATACACATTGCAAAGAGAAAGGATGGAATGTGATATTAAACAGTTAATGGCAGAAAGAGATCTTTGGAGCTCAGCCACATATGAATTGGCCCTAAAGGTTGGTTTATCTGGAATCATAATAAATTGTAGTCTTCTTTTTTGGCTAAGTTTTGTTTTACAATTTTCAATAATCTAGACAAAAATTTTAAAAACGAGGATGTATATTTAGTTTATGAATAATGTAGATATTATGGGCCTTCAAAAAGAAGTCACTTTTTTTTCCTTTTGTTTCTTCTCTATTAAGTACCTGGCTATTGCCCCATTAAGGGCTCTTTTTCTTACCAGATCTATGAAATATGAGCAAGGATGCTTTTTCTATTACTTATAAACATGTTAAAACTTTCAATTATAATTAATACTAATAATAAACTAGGAAAAGCTGTATTTTTTCACAGAGTGTAACCATATTAAGATTATATATTACTTTGGATCTATTACATTGGCATCTAGGATGACAAATGAGTTAAAATATGGCAGCCTGTGGGCCATTAATGCAATTCTTTTTTTTTTTTAAGATTTTATTTGAGAGACACAGAGATAAAGGCAGAGATGTAGGCAGAGGGAGAAGCAGGCTCCCTGTGGGGAGCATGATGGGGGACTCGATACCAGGACTCTGGGACCACAACTTGAGCCAAAGGCAGACACCCAACCATTGAAATGCCCAGGTGTCCCCCATTAATGTAATTCTTTATGGAAGTAGCATAGTCCCACAATGTTCTATTTTTCTGAAACATTTGCTGGTTGGTTGCCTATTCTCACACCTGGGACTTGGTGTTTACTAAGTGTTAACAGCAAATTATGACCCTCAACAGATGCAAACTTCTATCTCATTTTCCTCTGGAATAGTCAGACTTCATCTAGGATATAATGTTTCATCCTGATACAGAATTTTAAAATGGCATGTCAAGAGGAAACAACCATGATAGCAAACTTATATATTTAGATCTAGGCATTTTCAGTAGGAGTAAAGAAGACAAGTGAATTTCTTCACTCTAGAAGTATTTAAACAATAGAAGACTGACTCCTTGTAGCAGTTTCTGTGGAAAATACCTTGAATTGCTGGGGGTTTTGTGTTAGCTCGTCCCTAAAAGTCCTTCCAACGGAAAATGAGTGACAGCTAGAAAAAAGGACTTTGTCTCTTTTGTTTGTGACTATATGCAGTGTCTAGAACATTCACTGAATGACTATATAATGACTATATATATATATTGATCGACATTCCAGGGGTTCTCAAAGTATTGTCCAAGGACCCCCTGGGAATATATAAGACCCTTTCATGAAGTAAAAACCAGTTTCATCATAATATTAAGATGTCATTTGCCATTTTCACTCTCATTTGCACATGAGTACATAAAAATACAATTTATGTTAATATGTAATGGATTTATTGTTATCTTTAAATGAATTAACATGTATATTTTAAATAATTTCAGTTTTAAGTTTCAATACCATGAATATCAAATATGTATAATGCATATAAATGAGAGCTCTTTGAAGATTTCACTAATTTTTGAGAATAAAATGTTTTGAAATGAGGTTGCTTGAGAACCTCTGCTATATACTTCAGTTTGATTCCGGTTTAGTAGTTTTATTTTTTTACTTTATTTTAAAAAAGATTTTATTTATTTATTCACGAGAGACACAGAGAGAGGGGCAGAGACATAGGCAGAGGGAGAAGCAGGCTTCCTGCAGGGTGCCTGATGTAGGACTCGATCCCGAGACCCTAGGATCACGACCAGGGCCAAAGGCAGACACTCAACCACTGAGCCACCCAGGCACACCCTAGTATAGTAGTTTTAGAAAACATGAACTTGCAATTCAAATTAGCTTATGATTTAAATAAGAAATTGTGATTGAATTAATGATTCAATGAAAAATTGATAAATGAAATTGGTTTGGGTTTAATAAATTACAGTGGCATATTAATGTCTTAGATTCCTCATTTTGGTACTTTTTTCATAGGTAATTGAAAAAAATAGAGTCATATTGGCTAAAAGACTTTACCTCAATGAAAAAGCTTGGAATAAATTTGCTAAGCATTTCATCATACTGCTGTCAACCAAGGTAAAGCTCAATTCACTTAAGTTATGGGAAAAGAGACTCCAGCCTTAGAGGGTTGAAGCTATAAGAAATCTTTGCTAGTTTATAGATGAATTTTGAATATAGTTTTGTATTTATGCTTTATTGTGAGCGGAATGCAAAATCTAAGGAAATATGATAAATGCCCTTCTTTATATTTGTCTTCAGTCTAATTAAAGCAATTTAAGCAATTTATCTAAGTTAAGAATACTGCAAATGTTATTTATATACTTATTCTATTTGTTAGTATTTAAACTAAAAAATATCAGTAGTTGTATTCATTGAAATAATGGTATTCTTTTTTTTAAATTTTCATTTATTTTATGATAGTCACACACAGAGAGAGAGAGAGAGAGAAAGAGGCAGAGACATAGGCAGAGGGAGAAGCAGGCTCCATGCACCGGGAGCCCAATGTGGGATTCGATCCGGGGTCTCCAAAATCGCGCCCTGGGCCAAAGGCAGGCGCCAAACCGCTGCGCCACCCAGGGATCCCGAAATAATGGTATTCTTGATACATTTTATGCAAAAATTCAATGAGCATAGTTTGTTGAAACGGAGAGAAGTGGCATTTAGTGTGTTTCTGGAGTCATACCATGTACACTAGTCATTTCATTTCATTTCTTTAACAATCCTGTGAGATATATATTAGGGTCTTTATTTTATGGATAAGAAAAATTAATCCCAAATAAATTAAATAACATCCCATAAGGTTACATAGCCAATAATTGGCTAGGATTCACATTTGATTTTGTTTGGCTTTGAAATTCCTGTCTTTCCAATGTACCATACTACCTCCCATGAAATTCCTGTGGGAAAATTTGGCTTATATTGCAAAGGAAAAAAAAAATCTTGTCTCTAGTATTTTATGTGCTATGGAAAATCCACCAATAAAGGAACCATGTGGTGGTACTGATGATATATTGAAAGAGGAATATCTTCTCAATTTTGATCCATTTTCTATGGAAGTCTCTAGTACTAGAATATTAATACACTAATATTATTAGTGTATACTAATAAGTATTTGTTACATGAATACGTGAATGAGTGGTTTGATTCCATGCACATTATCTAGGACACTGCAGACCTTGCACTACTGCACAAGTTGACACAGAAATGGAGAAGCTTAATGAATAAATTTAAAAAGGAAGTGGAACAAAATGAAGAGTCTACAAGGGAGAAATTGCAAACTGTTAAGGATGGCCTTAGCAAATGGCAGGAGTTACTCAGAAATGATAGGTAGGTCTACAAGAATTGTGTTTTTTTATTATACTGTGTCATGTCTGATAACTCAGTTCAATTCTTTCTCTCTTTTTCTCTGCTTCTTTTTTCTCTTGTGATGACTCTAACATTGATTTGGTGGAGTCACTAGCAGCCCTTCCAAGGCTGCCGTCCTGCCAGGGGCTTAAGTTGGTTTTGTGGTTTCTGGTGCTAACCATCTCTGTGGTCCATCCTGCTCCTCCTACACACCTGCTGCTGCCTCCATTCTGTTCACCTGTTTTTCTCTTCCTTTCTTTTCTCTCTTTTTAAAATCACATCAACTTATGTTGTTATTACTGGAATCCCTGAATATCTAGATCCATCTGCAGCTTCTGTAGCATAGTTTATGTGCAGAGAAATAGAATCAGTGGGTAGCCATTATCAGTAGATTGATTTTGATTGGATATCATACTTTATAACAATTAGAGAAATCTGTCAATGGAAAAGGCCACCTATAAAGTAGTTAAGTCAAGGTTGGATGATTAGGGACCTGTAGGTGGCTCAGTTGTTGAGTGTCTGCCTTTGGCTCAGGGTGTGATCCCGGGACCAGGATCAAGTCCCACATGGGGCTTCCTGTGAGGAGCCTGCTTCTCCCTCTGTGTCTCTGCCTCTCTCTGTGTCTCTCATGAATAAATAAATAAAATCTTAAAAAAAAAAGGTTGGATGATTAAATTGCAGCCAATAGTGGGAATCTGGACTTTGAATGCAGGCTTGACTCAGGGATTTCTAAGTTGTTTATTATTATTATTATTATTATTATTATTATTATTATTATTACTTTAAGATGCTTTGTCTATTGTTTGAGGAAACACGTTTGGGTACCATTTCCATTTCAAATTGAAGACAAAGATTTTGGTTTTTCAGATCCTCTATGGTTTCTGAGTTAGCAGAGTTGGAAGCTCTGGAAGCTGAAGCTGGTACATATCCAAGCTGTTGGCTGTTTCTACTGTTTGTTGACTCTTAGCTAGGAGGTGCACAGGTGGGACAGGGATTCTCTTTTCTCTTTCTTCAGAAACGTTTATCAAGAATTTTCTCCTTGTGAGACTTCAGAGATATTAAAAGGAAATTTTTTCTTACCAGAAGTTGGGGCTCCTGACCTAAATATTGAGTCTTATTCATTAGGCTTTCCTTCTATTTACAAATTGTTTTGTCTGCTGAGGAATTGTTTGTAAGATGATCTAAATTTGGATGGCAAAGGCCCAGAGACCACCCTTTTAATACTCACATGGCCTCTGACTGTAACTTGGTGGCTCAAGGCTGGTTGGAGCCTGAAATTACATTTATGTTTGCCTATGAGAAGGGCTGACCCGGGAAGACATGTTTGAAAATAATTCAGGAGAAACATAGGACTGTTCTATGGCATATAGATTTATGATTTTCTTTGTTTATATATGGTTCTGAGACTCTGCTCTTGCTCCTTTTCCTTCTAGTAGAAGAGACACTTTCTCTCCTAGTAAAGAAAATATATTTGAATCAGTCCTTCCAGACTTCAACCAGTGGCAAAAGGTAAGACTTTCTAATAAAACGTTTGGTAATCAAAATGGTTTGATGAGTAGCTGTTTGTCAACTTGCTACTCATCACCTACAACTGAGTCGCATCTCATCCTTTAAAGATGCCATATTGTATTTTATGAAAGACAAAGAAAACAGCGAGATTCCAGGGGCCTTTAAAATTAATTTAAATATTTTATTTTCAGTTCTATTTTAGGTTTTTGAGCCAAATAAAGTTAGGCTGCCAGGAAAAACTGGGAAAAGATACGTGGGTGTCAGTGAGGGTAGTTCTGATTCTCTCCTCTAATTGTCTGATATAAGTAATGTTTGTGCCTCTCCTGTACCTGGCTTTTGTCTTAAGGACAACTTGGACTTTTAAGATTAATAACATTTTTTAAAACAATTGTGGTACAAGATACACATAACATCAAATTTACCATCTTAGTCATTTTTCAGTGTACTTACAATATTATGCAACCACCACCACCACACCCATGTCCAGAATTTTTTTAATCTTCCTAAACTGAAACTCTGCCCATGAAACAAGGGCCCCCTTTAATTCCTCCTCCCCAGCCCCTGGCAACCACCATTCTACCTTTTGTCTCTCTAAATATGACTTCGCTAGACCCCATATGACAAATCACAGTGTTTGTCCCTTTGTGACTGGCTTAATTCCTTTAGCATAATGTCCTCAAGGCTCATCTGTTTGGTAGCCTGTGTCAGGATTTCCTTCCTTTCAAAGGCTGAATAATATTCCACTGTAGGTATGTACTACACTTTATTAATAACAGCTTTTATTTTATTATTTTTTAAAGATTTTATTTATTTGAGAGACAGGGAGCAAGAGAACACAACAGAGAAGGAGGGGCAGGGGAAAAGGGAGAAGCAGACTCCCGCTGAGCATGGAGCCTGATGTGGGGCTCCATCCCAGGACCCTGGGATCATGACCTGAGCTGAAGGCAGATGCTTCACCCACTGAGCCACCCGGTGTCCCTAATGATATCTTTTAAAAAGAGTTTGAGCTTTGAAAATAGCTTTCACTAATCAAATTACTATCACGTATTAGCAGTCTGACAAAGGAGAATATGTGAGATTGAAATACCTCCAAGGTAATATCAGACTCATGGCCTGATGAAATCTCCTCCAGATCCCTAGAAGCTGTTTTCTTGTTGTTTTGGAATGACTTGAGTAGAATATTCTCAGAACTGAAGATGTTTGTTGTCCTGTTTATATATAGCAGGTTTAGTGATTTTACTGTTTATCTGGCAATATTGACATTGCTTTAATAAGTTTGAAAAAATTATGCTGCTTTATTTATTTAAGTTTAATAATTCTCAGTCATTAAGCACTTCTGCACATTATCATACTTACTCTTCATGGCAGCCAAAGGATACAGGCTTTATAATCCCCATCTCACAGATGCGAAAGGGAAGCTTAGAAATGTTAAGTCACTTGCCTAAATTGCCTATAAATGGTGAGTGGCAGGATCAGGTCTCTCCACCTCCAAAATCCTTGCCCTTAATGGCTGTGCTGCATTGCTTCCCTGTACTGATTACTGTTTCTGAAGCATGGGAGATTTGTTTTCATTATCTGAATCATAAATATGTGAATTGCACTTTGTTATAGGACTTGGACTTGGGTCTAGACAAATAAAACACAACATATACATTCTAGCAACTTTCCCAGTAGAGCAGGGTCACATAAATAAATATGTTATATCCTCACCAAAACAGGTAGTAATTAAACATGCTCAGTTCTCTGGTCCTTATTTGCCTTCATTCACTTTTTACTCATATGGGATTTAATACAATTATTATCATCTGGTAAACTATGGATTATCTTACAGGGTATTATAATTAACTTAAATTCACTTTAATTTTGAAAATAAAGTGATGTCATATAAAAATGGTATAAACAAATAATAATAGGATATATAATTCTAAAATGATTGGCAGTCACTGGGAAGTAAGGATCTGGGTAGACTGATGAAATCATTAGTGAATAATCATCTAATTTCCTCACCCCCTTTCATTGTCTAGATGTTGAGTGAAGATAAAGACAAATTTACTGGGGATTTTCTAATGTCAAAATATGATTCTCTCAAGATTATTAAACATTTACAGGAAAATTGGATAGATATTGGATTTGGGATATTGGGTCGCCATAAAAGTATGGAGGGGGAGATGCCACCAGAGCAACAGCATATGAAAGAAATTGCGAAAACCATAGGAAGACTCTACAAAGAATTTGAAATAAGAATAAATGGGGATAATGGTAAGAAAAAACAATGAAATGTTGCTTTGACATCATAAAGCATTTTAATAGTGATTATTATTTGTAATACAATTAATATTTAAAATCTAATTACTAAAATACTACATTTAAAAATCAAGCAAAATAAAGCAGTGAGATATAATTCATATGCATTACAACTCCCCATTTAAAGTATATAATTCAATGATTTTTAGTACATTCACAGATGTGTGCCATCATCCCCACACTCATTTTTAGCAATCACCCTTTTAACCTCTCATCTCTGACTTCCTGTCTCTGTAGATTTCTCTAGTCTGGACTTTCATATGAATGGAATCATATAGTATATGATGTTTTATGATTGACTTTTTTCACTTAGTATAATGTTCACTTATATTTTAGCATTTGTCAGTACTCTGTTCATTTTTATGGCTGAAGTATAGTCCATTGTATGTGTGTATTGCATTTTGTTTATCATTTTGTACATTCATGAACATTTATGTTGCTTCCACTTTTTTTTCTTTTTAAGGATTTTTATTTGAGAGAGAGGGAGGTCACAAGTTTATTAGACATTTGTATTTCTTCTTTGGAGAAATGTCTATTCAGATCCTTTGTTTATGTTTTATTTATTTATTTTTGTCTATGTTTTAATTGGGTTATTTATCTTTCTGTTATTGAATTGTTAGAGTTCTTTATATACAAGTTAGAGTTCTTTTTAGATACAAGTTTTTTTTTCAGATATATGAATTGTAATTGTCTTCTCTGGTTCTCTGGGCTGTTTTTTCATTTTTTTGATAGTGTCCTTTGCAGTGCAAAAATTTTAAATTTTGACAAAGTCCAATTTATCTACTTTTTTCTTTTTTTATTTGTGCTTTCAGTGCCATGTCTTTGACTCCTTTGCCAAATTGAAAGTCATGAAGTTTACCCTTAGGTAGTCTTCTTTTTTTTTTTTTTTTTTTTTAAATATTTTTATTTATTTATTCATGAGAGACACATGGAGAGAGAGAGGCAGAGACACAGGCAGAGGGAGAAGCAGGCTCCATGCAGGGAGCCCGACGTGGGACTCGATCCCGGGACTCCAGAATCACGCCCTGGGCTGAAGGTGGCTCTAAACCGCTGAGCCACCCAGGCTGCCCCCTTAGGTAGTCTTCTAAGAGTTTTGTAGTTTTTGCTCTTATATGATGGTATTTGACCGTTTGGGGTTAATTTCTTGTATATAGTGTGAGGTAAAGGCTTTTTTTGCATGTGGATATCCAGTTATCCCACTATCATTTGTTAGAAAGACTGTATTTCCCACATTTAATGGTCTTGACACTCTTATCAAAATTAGTTGACCGTAGATGTATGGATTTATTTCTGGACTTTGAATTCTATTCCATTGATTTGGATGTCTGTGCTTGTGCCAGTACCACACTGTCTTGTTTACTGTTGCTTTATAGTAAGTTTTAAAATTGAGAAGTGTGAGAAGTCCCACTTTTTTATATTTTGATTGTTTTGGCTATTCTGGATCACTTGCAATTCCATATGAATTTTAGAAACAGCTTATTAATTTCTATAAGGAAATAAGCTTAGATTCTGATAAGGATTTTGTTGCATCTATGGACCCATTTAGGGAGATTTGGCATTTAACAATGTGAAATCTTCCAATCTGTGAACATAGGATATTTTTCCAATGATTTGGATCTTTAGATTCTTTCAACAATGTTTTCTAGTGTTCTGAGAATGTTTTGCACTTCTTTTGTTAAATATTTTCCCAAGTATTATATTCTTTTTGACACTATTATGAATGCAGTTGTTTTCTTAATTTCATTTTTGGATGGTCAGTGCGCATATATAGAAATATACTTGATTTTGTATTTGAGCTTATATCCTGCCACCGTGCTGAACTAATTTATTAGTTCTAATAATTTCTTAGTGGATTCCTTAGGATTTTCTGTTTATGAGATCATGTCATCTGTGAATAGCGAAACTTGATTTCTCTCTCTCTTATTTTTTACCCTTTACTTATTTGTTTTGTTTCTTAAATTCCATGTGAGTAAAATAATGTGGTATTTGTCTTCTCTGACTTATTTCACTTAGCATTATACTCTCTAGCTCCTTCCATGTCATTGCAAATGGCAAGGTTTCATTCTTTTTTATGGCTGAATAACATCACATTGTTTATAGACCACATCTATATAATCTTCTTTGGAAAAATGTCTATTCAGGTGTCTCTCTATTTTTAATGATTATTAGTTTTTTTGGTGTTGAGTTATATAAATTCTTTAAATATTTTAGATATTGACCTCTTATCAGATATATCATTTGCAAATATCTTCTCCTATCCGGTAGGTTGCCTTTTTGTTGAGTTGATGGTTCATAGCCTTTGCTATGCAAGGCATGTTATTTTGGTGTAGCTCCACCTGTGTTTTTTGGTTTTGTTTTTGCTTTTGTTGACTTTGCCTCTGGAGATATCTCTAGAACAATGTTGCTAAGGCTGATATCAGAGAGATTACTGCCTGTTTTCTTCTAGGAGATTTATGGTTTCAGGTCTTACATTTAGTCTTTAACCCATTTTGTGTTATTTTTGTGTATAGTGTAAGACAATGGCCCAATTTCATTCTTTTGCATGTAGCTGTCTGGTTTTTCCAGCACCTTTTATCAAAGAGACTGTCTTTCCCCCATTGTATATTCTTGTCTCCTTTGTCATAGATTAATTGATAATATATGCATGGATGTTCTTCTTGGCTTTCTCTTCTGCTCACAGTTAAAGTCCATGCCTGATGGGGATCCCTGGGTGGCGCAGCGGTTTGGCGCCTGCCTTTGGCCCAGGGCGCGATCCTGGAGACCCGGGATCGAATCCCACGTCGGGCTCCCGGTGCATGGAGCCTGCTTCTCCCTCTGCCTCTCTCTCTCTCTGTGTGTGTGTGACTATCATAAATAAATAAAAAAATTTTTTTATTTATTCATGATAGTCACAGAGAGAGAGAGAGAGAGGCGCAGAGACACAGGCAGAGGGAGAAGCAGGCTCCATGCACCGGGAGCCTGACATGGGATTCGATCCCAGGTCTCCAGGATCGCACCCTGGGCCAAAGGCAGGCGCCAAACCGCTGTGCCACCCAGGGATCCCATAAATAAAAAAATTAAAAAAAATAAAGTCCATGCCTGATAATTTGGTACTGATTCTCCTATAGGCCTTTTTTTATTGTCTGTATTTTGTCTTGACTCACAAGAATCAATTCTTTTCATATTCCTGATTATTTCTGATTGATGTTGGACATTGTGTGTGAAAAATTCTAGAGCTAATTTGAGACTCTAGATGGTGATATATTTCATGAGAATGATGACTTTACTCTTTGGGTCATATGTTACTTAAGAATCCTTCCCAGCTAGGGTGCCTGGCTGGCTCAGTCAGTAGAGCATGCAACTTGACCCCAGGGTTGTGAGTTCAAGCCCCACGTTGGGCATGGAGCCTACTTAAAATCAAAAGAAAGAAAAAAGAATCCTTTCCAGTGAAGTGTTTAGGCAACTAAACATTGTCCATTGAAAGGCACTGTTGTTCAACATAAAACTACTTTCATTGGGAAAACAGTCTTAATTATCTATAGCATCATTAATGTAGTTACAGATAAAATGCTAATACTTACCCATAAGAATATATAGTGGGCAGAGAAAGAATGAAGTAGTAAATGGTTTTAAATAAATGAGGAAGTAAAAATGATGAATGAGAGTGAAAATAACAGATCATTTTGAATACTCAGATCAAAATTTACTGATGAGGGTAGTAATATATTTTCATCAAGGATAAGAAAAAAGTTTGCTTTTTAACTATTTCTCTTTATAAATCTCTAAAATGAGAGCATTTCATGTCTTAGTTTGCAAATGTGATAAGACAAACGTATAGAGGGGCTACTTTGCCATGATTTCACAGTGAATTGGCCAGAGATTAGGATCCAGACTCAACCCTTGTTCTGACCAAAACTATAAGCTTCTTGAAAACCTGAACAATGACCTAAAAAAATGACTCAAGTACTAAACTATTTTCATTTCTGTTATTAACTCTCCTATAATCACAAAGAAGTTGTTTATTATCATTGTCTTCTTAACAGAATGACTAAGTGAATTAATGTCTATTTTAGAAAACTGTAGTTTATAGTTTCTGAGTTTAGTGCATTTGGTTCTCAGCTGAAAAGACAAGAAACTTAAGAATATAAACTGTCATCAAAGGAATAAATCATCCATCAGTCAGAGAAGCACTAGCTAAACCGTGTTTATTCACGAAACATTTAAGAACTACTCTTTGTAAGATTCTCTGCTAAGGCAAACTGTAGGATAACAAAAAGACAAAAAGAGGATATGCCCCTGCCCTTTAGTATTTTTATAATTTATTATTGAAATGGTAGACTTACGAATACTTCTAATATGATACTTACGATATTTTTCTCACTTTTCTAGGTATCTCTAAAATTCTTCCAAATTTGGTTTGTTCTCTTGAATTCTGTTCTTTCAAATTGGCAAGTGTCCTGGAGTTTCCTGAAATGCTTCTTGAAGAATGGCAGGGACTTAATGAAAAAGTTAATGAAATGAAATCTCAGTTGGACGCAGCATTAAACATTATTGGTACCGTTCCTCAGTATATGGATATGGATTCTGGCTCGTAAGTTCCCATCACTTTCTGCTGGACAGAAAGGAATCCCCACACCATAACTGCATTTTCCCAGTACCTAGCCTCAGCAACAGGCAGCTGAGGTCACAAAAAAAGCCTCCGACATCCTGAGGCTCACGGGAAGAAAGCCCTCTTGCTGGGAGCTGGAGGGTGAGAGAGGGAGTTCTGTGTTTTTGACTGTAGCAGTTTAGAGTGAAGTTTCTGCCTCACTGAGCTGAGATGGGGAAGAGGGAGAGTTGTCTTGTTTTAAATATCGTGGGCTCTTGCCTTTCTTATTGAATTTTCACAGATTATCTTGAACACATGGTTCTTCAGTTGCTGTTTATCCTTAGGGCATTTCCAGAGGCTTTCAGTGTTTTTGTTTTGTTTTGTTTGTTTTTTTTAAATAATTCTCATCCAGCTTCATGGCGGGGAGGGTGGGGGATCAACTTTGCTCCTCTCTCTGTCATGTTTGAGTTGATCTCTTGAGAATTTAAAAATTCATTGTTCTCACTTTGTGGTCTCATGGCCTGAGTGAACGTAAAGGGGGTGAGTGTGAGTTTTTACAGTAGAGAGCTAGCACTGAAGGTAAAAGCTACTTTGTCCAGAGTGTATCATGCCAGTTGCTGGCTGCTCAGGGTTGGGAAGGCTGTGACACGGGTAAGCCGTTATGCCAGGTAATTCAGGGTTTTGATCTTCCTTACACTGAATTCTCAAACAGTTGTCTATTCCTATATTTCCTAGGCCCAGCCAAATAAAACCCTTTCTTTGGCTGATAGTTACACTTTCATACTCTAAATATATCTCATCTTTATTTTCCTTGATTTTTCCTTCAGAGTACTCCAAGCACAAATATTTAACATGATTCAACAATTGCTTTTGAAGATAGGCAATGAGATTAACAACGGTAACATTGAACTTCAGCGCCACGTATGTACTTTTTGGGGTTTGTGAAATTATATTTTGTCTTGGCTGGGAATTTTCTTCAAAGATTAGGTCATGTCTATCCAACCAAAGCAGGAGGTTGGGAGGGCAAAATGGGAACTTTTGTGATATAATTACTCAAATGATTTGCAGGGATTTTTAAGTGTAGTATGTTCTACATTTGGACTGAAGTTTCAGAGATAATCAAAAGTTTTATTTTTCGTTTTTGAAAAAATATTTTATTTATTTATTCATGAGGGACAGAGAGAGAGAGAGAGAGAGAGAGAGAGAGGCAGAGATACAGGCAGAGGGAGAAGCAGGCTCCATGCAGGGAGCCTGACGTGGGACTCAATCCCGGGTCTCCAGGATCACGCCCTGGGCTGAAGGCAGGTGCTAAACCGCTGAGCCACCAGGGCTGCCCAATAATCAAAAGTGTTCGAGTTCTAATTATTATTATTACTCTTTACTCAGTATACTGAATTCTTTTTCCCTTAATAATATTAATCTGGAATGTGAACATTTTAAGGATTTATGTTGGTGCCCCTGCCTGGCTGAAGGATGACAGAAACATGGTATTAGGAAGAAAGACAAGATGCCACAATACTATTAGTCTATAATTTTTGTTTTTGTTTATTTATTTTTTAAAAAGATT
This sequence comes from Nyctereutes procyonoides, assembly GCF_905146905.1. Classification (NCBI taxonomy): domain Eukaryota; kingdom Metazoa; phylum Chordata; class Mammalia; order Carnivora; family Canidae; genus Nyctereutes; species Nyctereutes procyonoides. The sequence continues at coordinate 6,757,963 of NW_026575037.1, forward strand.
TTTATTTATTTATTCATGAGAGACACAGAAAGAGAGAGGCAGAGAGAGAAGCAGGCTCCATGCAGGGAGCCAGATACGGGACCCAGTCCCGGAACTCCAGGATCATGCATGCCCTGGGCCGAAGGCAGGCACTTAACTGGTGAGCCACCCAGGTGTTCCCTATTAGTCTATAATTTTTAGAACAAATAGAATTGTTCTTCAATTCTGAAGAACTGAACCTGTGAACTTTTTTTTAAAGATTTATTTATTTTAGAAAGAACACATGCAAGTGGAGGGAAGGGCAAAGGGAGAGAGGGAATACTCAACCAGACTCCCCACTGACTGTGCAACCTGACTTGGGACTCAATCTCACGACCCTGAGATCATGACCTGAGCCGAAATCAAGATTCTGATGCTTAACTGACTGAGCCACCCAGGCACCCCTACACCTGTGGACTTCTTAACCAGTACGACATGAAAGAATAATTTCCAAAGACATAGTTTACTACAATTACTCCTACCACCTAGCCTTAATTATAATCTAGATTTACATAGGAATCTCTTACAATTAAACATAGTATGCAAATATTTGATCTTATAAAATTGGTGAAATGGGCTTGATTCACTGAAATATTACTTAAATTAGGAATTAGAAATACAGAGACCATGATGTATCATATGGGAATGATACTTACAAAGCATATGAACATGTTATAAACATATAGACACCAAGAGTTGAGGAGCAAGTATATTAAGACAGGAAGAATAAATCCAGGGGATCCCCAGACTCAGAAAAAATTCCTATAAATTGAAAGACAACCAAAATTAAGAAAAAGGGTAGCAGAGTACCTGTCCCACAGTAGGACTCAATAATTATTTATTGAATGATGTAAAGAAGAACATTCCAGCACTGTTGTTTTATGGTGTTGCTACCTTAACGCCTTCTGTGGAGTAAATACTCTGTTTACTATTGTGTATTTATCCTCATTGAATCATTTACTCAATTTTTTATATTATGGAATTCAGTCTTTATAATACAGGATTATTTAGAGAGTGCCTTCATATACCTTTGTTTTAACACTACATTATGATATTATAATTAAAGTATGTAGAAAACTTGCAAGATTATAAATTCCTTGAGGAATTGTGTATATCCATATTGATTGCTAGAGCTATTTAAAGATGAAAAAGAAAAAAAAAAGATGAAAAAGTTTGCATTTCTTTCCACCCACCGTTCATTTTCCTTTCTGATTCATTTTCTTGCCTTCAGTTATTTTTAAATTTATATTTTATTATTATTTTTTAAAGATTTATTTATGTATTCATTCATTCATTCATTCATTCATGAGAGACACAGAGAGAGAGAGAGAGAGAGAGAGAGGCAGAGACATAGGCAGAGGGAGAAGCAGGCTCCAGGCAGGAAGCCCTATGCGGGACCTGATTCCAGGACCCTGGGATCACGCCCTGAGCCAAAGGCAGACACTCAACTGCTGAGCCACCCAGGCGTCACAGAAAACCTCTGGTTTATTATAAAACTTACCATATGTACTTTCTAATTAAGAATGCTTTCATATCCTTGTGAAGGTAAAAGATTCTTTTGTGTTTAATTCTAATTTTAAATTCACCTGTGAACTATATTGCCTGCCCCAGATCGTACCATTTAATCTCTCCATTATAACTCTGAAATGAAGGTAACATGTTTCTGTTGGTTTATTAGGGACAATTCAAGGATTGATTAATATTTCACATAAGCACAAATGAGTTATTTCAATGACAGTGATCCAGGCCATTAGTATGGGAAAGAGCAGTTAGGAATTTATCTATTTTAAGAAGCAGCAGGGGCATAGCTTTGTGAATGTGAGGGGAAATATCTTTGACTCCTGAAATGGAATAGCAGTCTTTTTAAAAACCATTCCTCAGGAAGAGTTGCCCTTTTTCTGATGTGTTAATTAAAGTGTAAAAGTACACTCATCAACATTGCTTTAGGTCATTAACAACCCTTCCTTCTGAGGTGGTGAGTTTGGGCTTTATTACCAGATAGGCTACCGAGTTTGATTTTTATTTGTCCATTTAACAAACATCTATTGAGCACTTAATTCTCTGCCATGTACCATGTGTGGTTTTGAGGGGTAAGATGATGGCCTATAAGACATAGGAGAGATACACTGGCTAATTGAGGTGACAGAGGCACAAACGATTATAATATAGATGTACAAAGTACTATAGAAAGGAGGGGAAAGGAGCAAATTAAAGCCAGTGGAAGTTAAAAGGACTTCTCAGAGTAGGTCATGTTTAAGCCTGGAGAAGAACAGTGAGGAAATCACCAGAGAAAGGGGATAGGGCATTTGAAGTGTGTGGTGTGCTTGACGTTTACATTTCATAAAGTTTTCTGCATTTGATTTCTGGGACCCGGCCTTCACAAATGCCATAATGCAGAGGTTCTCCAACTTGACCCCTTCACACTACCCTTTGTGCCCTGGTATTTTCACACTCCTAAACCAAAAGAAACACCTCATGGTTCGGCTTATTACGTAGGTAGGTTCAACAACTTACAAAATATTTATGTCCTAATAAATATATTTATTTGAGAGAGACAGAGAGAAAGAGAGAGAGTGAGCATGAGCAGGGAGAGAGGCAGAGAGAGAGGGAGAAGCAGACTTCCCCTGAGCAGGGAGCCCAATGCGGGGCTTGATCCCAGGACCCCGAGCAAGGCAGATGCTTAACCAACTGAGCCACCCAGGTGCCCCTAGATTTTCTTGAATATGAAAAAATGAAGCTCAAGCACAACTATCACCACAGCCAAATAATTAAATTTTCCCAAATCAGGCAAGCATTTGAGTTATAGCCAGTGAAATAATTATTTTGCTTTGTTTTAGTATCTTCTCTATTAAAATCTTTTTCCTGGCCCCTGCCTGCAAAATGCCCCTAACCATTTTTAGGTTTTGACACTGCCTGATTTTAATCTTTTGCTCAAATAAACTTTGCAAAATGCAATATCCCAATTTAACTCTTCAGATATACATACATGGAAAGAAAAAAAACTTTTATTCCCCTTTAATCAAAATTATTTACCAATGGAATGTATGTGCTTGGACACTGTACAGTTCCTCTAACCTCGGAACCAGGTTGGATAGTACCATCCTCATTGCCTATTGCACCTTGGTTTTCCCAAAGTACTTGTTTTTTACTATACAACCGTCAATAAAACCAGCTTTGGAAAGGTAAGATGTCATCAGAAGCGATACAGTGCATCTAATGTTGAAACTGTGAGCTATGTCAAGTTCATGCTGTGCTGATAGATGTCACACATCACTGATACTTCCCTCAGAATTTAAAATCCCATGGCATCCTTGCGAGTTTGCTCCAGAGCCCTGCAATGCCATGGTACACAATTGGGGAACTGAAGCTTTAACAGGTTAATACCCTTGACCAAGCTAAAGAGGAAGAGGAGGGTAGTTTAATGTAGTATAGTGAACAAAAGAGAATAAGGTTATCCTAGCTGAGTAGTGATGATTTGATTTCATTAAGAATGATAGTGTTGTTGAAAGTTAGGCACAGGTGTGATTTCTGTTTTTAAATTTGGTATGGTTTTAACTGTTCAGTTTATTTAAAATGGGTCGTTCATGTTATAATCATTTTCTAACAGATGGATGAATTGCACATATCTATGATCCAGTGGATGGTAAACTTGCTGATTTTAATGGTGCCTGACTTTATTGACCAAGACACTCTCCCAAATTTGAAGAAGGAAAGTACTGAGAAACATGATCTAGGAGTTGCACAGTTAGAGCTAGACGCGATTGCACTGACCAGAAAGTTGGGACAATATTCCAGCTATTTGAACAGGTGAGACTAGCTGGTTGTTTTGTTACTGCCCTTTTGAAGATTAATTGTGACATAAAGCAGAGGAGATGGCAGGGCAAGGAGGTAGCAGGAATAAGGGACTGTTTTCGAACCTTGAAAGAAATATTAGATTAGTCTTTAGAGTAGCTGCAACACTGCCCAGTTGAAATATGTGATTTTAATGTTTTCCTAATGGCTTTAGAATTCTTTTGAACACAGTGTTGCTGTAGGCAGGATGGAAGTATTATGTGTATATGGGAGTGAGAATTAGTAAAAGGAAAACCAGATCAACCAAAAAGGCCCACTTGCTTGTATTAGTGAGATGCATCTTGCATGTTTGCACATACTGGGGAGCAGCTTGTATCTCCTGTGTCATTCCATGCAAAACTGAGTGTGCACTTATATTTCACTAAATATGTTTGGTTTCACCAAACATCAACCGAAACATCTCTTTAAAAAAAATCCCAAATAAAGAACCCTTATATCTGAAAAGCTGGAAGATTCCTACCAAATATAGATGAGGTCTGAAAAACAGTAATTTATTAACCAGGAAGCATATATCACAAGGATAAGGATTGCTTGAAATTCAGGAAGTAACTTTTATGGTCTAGCCAGTTGTTTCCTTTATTTCTTTCCTTTTTTTTTTTAAAGAATCTTTTTTTTAAATTTTTATTTATTTATGATAGTCACAGAGAGAGAGAGAGAGAGGCAGAGACATAGGCAGAGGGAGAAGCAGGCTCCATGTACCGGGAGCCCGATGTGGGATTCGATCCCGGGTCTCCAGGATCGTGCCCTGGGCCAAAGGCAGGCACTAAACCGCTGCACCACCCAGGGATCCCCGTTTCCTTTATTTCTATTCAGTGTTACCAATGGTCAAGAGTGAAAAGAATTGGGGTGGGTGAGTAGAATAGGATGAGGGTGAGAAATGGAAATTATTCTCTTCCATGAGTCAGCAGTTTAATTATTATGGTTAACTTCCACTATATCAGGATCTAAAACACTTAGAAGGGGACCCAACAATAAATAGGTCATCCTGTGTGTGTGCTTTTTTTTTCCCCTTCCAGTTGTTGCAAAGGGCTGGTAACAGCCATCGCTCTGAATAAAGCAGGTCACTTAGAAAAAAATCCTACTAAGGAACTTCATGAGCTGGATGAGATGAAGGTAATAACACTATCTTTTCCTTACTTCTCTTTCGTTTGTTTTTAGCAAACTTCTTAGGTTGACCTGATTTACAACAAACTGAACATATTTAAAGTGTACACTCTGATAATTTCTAAATTGTGGATACACCCATAAAATGATTCTGATGATAAAAAAGGGAAAATGTCCAACATAGTCAAAGTTTCCTTGTACCCTTTTGTCATCTCTCCTAGTCTTTTCCCTTCCCCAGGCAATTTCTGATCTACTTTCTAACACCAAAGATTATTTTTCATTTTCTAGAATTTATATAAGTAGAATCATACAGAATGTACACTTTTTTTGGTCTAACTTCTTTGACTAGGCATAATTATTTTGAAATTCACACATGTTTTTATTAAGAGTTCGTGCTTTTTAGTTCAGAGTAGTATTTCATTATAGGGATATACACTATTTGTTCATTCTCTGTTGATGGGCATTTGACTTGTTGCCAGTTTTGAATATTACAAAGCTTCAGTGCATAATCATGTACACAGGCATTGCTTTAATTTCTCTTGAGCAAGTATCTAGAGAATGGAAATGTCTAAGTCACATGGTATGAGTGTGTTTAACTTTTTAAGAAACTATCAAGTTGTTTTCCAAAGTGGTTAAGCCAGTGTACATTCTCGCCAGCAGTGTATGAATGTTCCAGTTGCTCTACTTCTCACCAGTACTTGATGTGGTCTGTCATCCACAGTAGAATGTTCAGTAGAATGTCCATATTATTCTGGACATTCTACTGTGTTCTGTTGATCTGTTCATTGACATTGTCATGATTATCAAACTGTCTTGATTACTGTGGTTTTATACTAAGTTTTGAAATCCAGTATCCTCCAAGTTTGTTCTTTTCAAGATTGATCAGGCCATTTGCGGTCCTTTGCTTTCCATATATGAAATTTTTAGGATTAGCTTATTAATTTCTCCAAAACACCCTGTTGGAATTTTGATTATGATTACATTTTATCTACTGATCAATTTGTGAAGAATTGACACTTAAACAATATTGAGTCTTTGGACCTGTGAAGATGGTATATCTCTTCATTTACATAAGTCCTTTGTTTCTTTCAACACAGTTTTGTTGTGTACAGGTCTTACACATATTTTGTCAGATTTATCCCTGAGAAATTCATATTTTTGTACTATTAAAAGTGATTCATTTGTTTTTTAATAAGTGATTTATTTGTAATTTCAATTTCTGATTATTCATTTCTAATGTATAGAATTATAATTGATTTTTAAAATATATTGATTTCATATCCTGTGAGCTTGCTGAACTTATTCTTTTTAAGAGTCTCTTTTTCCTTCAGACTCTACTTTTCCTGTACATGCCTTTTATTTATTTTTCTTGCCTTTTGCATATTAACTAGAGTCTCCAGGACCAGGTTGAATAAAAGTGGTGAGAGCGGATATCTTTGCCTTGTTCCGTCTTAGGGGAAAAGTATTTATTCTTTTGTCCTTGAGTGTAACTGTGGCTGTAGGTGTTTTATAGATGCCCTTCCTCAGATTGAGGAAGTTCCTTTTTAGTCCATGATTGCTGAAAAAACTTTTTGAAGTCAGAGATGAATGTTGGGTTTTATTAAATCCTTTCCTGCATCTAGTGAGATGGTCATATGGGTTGTCCTTTTTTAGTTTTTTAATACAGTGAATTATGATAGTCCCTCCCACCTCAAGTTCCACTTTCCACTGTTTCAGTTACCCCTGGCCAACACAGTCCAGCACAGTAGATGTAGCATCACAAGGTCAGTAGAACCTCATGCTAGGTCACAGTGCCTACATCATTTACCTCACTTCATCACATCACATAGGCATTTTATCATCTCATATCATCACAGGAAGAATGAGGACAGTACAATAAGATATTAGAGAGCACACTTACAGAACTTTTATTACATGTATTGTTATAATCATTCTATTTTATTCTTAGTTGTTGTTAATCTCTTACTATATTCTTGTTTTTTAAAGATTTTATTTGAGAGAGAGAGAGAGAGAGAGACAGAGACAGAGAGACAGAGATAGCAAGAGAGAGCACAAGCAGTGGGAAGAGAGAGAAGCAGGCTCCCCACCAAGCAGGGAGCCCAACTCGGAGCTCGATCCCAGCACCCTCAGATCATGACCTGAGCTGAAGGCAGATGCTTAACTGAGCCACCCAGGTGCCCCTCTTACTAGGTTCTTTATCATATGTATGTCCATATAGGGAAAAACATAGTTTATTTGGGTTCAGTATTATCCATTGTTTCAGGCATCCACTGTGTGTCTTGGAATGTATACCCCATGGATAAGGGGGTGACTACTGTACATTGATTGATTTTTGAATTGAACATTAAACCAACCTTGCATCCCTAGAATAAAGGGATGTATTATCTTTTTTACATATTGCAAAATTCAGTTTGTTAGTTTTGTTTAGAATTTTTGCATTAATGTTCATGAGGGATATTGATTATGTAGTTCTGTTTTATTTTCTAATACCTTTGGTTTTGATATCCGGGTAATGCTGGCCTCTTAGAATAAGTATTCTATTTTCTGGAACAATTTGTGTAGAATTGTCTGTTATTTCTTCCTTAAATATTTGGTAGAATTCATTGGTGAAGCCATCTGGGCTCTGGGAAAGTTGTAAATTACAAAATGAAACTATTAGGATAAAAAGCTGTCTAATTTCTTAAATAGATTTGAGGAAATTTCTTTATTAGATATAGGGCCATGATCTTTTTCTTCTTGAGTAAGCTCAGTGGCTTTGGATTTATAAGGAATTTGTGATTTCATCTGTTGTTTAGTTTATTGATCTAGAGTTATTCAAAATATTTTCCTATTATTCTTTTTAATAACTATAGGATGTCCACACTCACTCCCTGTTATTGAAAATTTGTGTCTTCTCTCTTTTTGTCCTCAGTTAACAAAAAGAGTTACCATTTTTCTTGATCTCAAAAACCAGCTTTTGATCTCACTGATTTTCTCTATATTTTTCTGTTTTCTATTTCTTAATTTCTCATCTGGCTTTTATTATTTCCTTTTCCCCCACTACTTTGGGTTTAGTTTGCTCTTTCCTTTCTAGTTTCATAAGGTATAGCTGAGATAATGATTTCAGACCTGTTCATAGACAGTGGAGTGGATAAATATGTTATGGTATATAAGGACTGGCATATAGGGTTTGGCCTGTGTGTTGTGTAAATGACTGTTCTTATTAAAGTCTACATATGTATTTTGTGTCTTATGTATGTGACTGAGCTCACTGTTTTTAAAAATGAGGTTATAAAAAAATGAGTTTATAAAATATTTTATGTGCACCATTTTACTAATTTCAAAATCTCTAGGGGATGGAGACTTTTTAAGGAAAAAAATAAAGTAAGTAACATTAACTTGAGAAGGATAGGATTGGTTAATTTTCAGGAAGGAAATGGATGCATTGATTAAAAACAAAACACACACAAAAAAAACCACTACAAATTTTGCCTGGACTCCATAGACAAGTGTTTCCAGACTTTCAAGGAGCAGGTAATCATTCTGCTATGTAAACAATTTAAGAGCATAGACAGTGACCAAAGGTTTTCCCAGTTTATTTTGTATACCTGGCAAAGTTTAAAAAAAATTCTAATAAATATAGGGGAAATACACCTCATAAATATAGATGCTGAATCCAAATTTTAAAATAGCAAATTTCATTTGGTAGAAAAATTAAAATAATAAAACATTGAATAATTAGGGTACATGGCAGGGGAATAAGAATATTGTCCTACTTGAATGTGGTTGTGGGTGGATTTCACTTTTTATCTAGGAGTTAAATGTCTCCATTTTAATTTTGGTTCTGGAAAGGCCTCTGTTTTTCACAACAAACTAATGTACCTCTGAATCTCTTAGAGCTTATACCCCTCATGGTGCTCTCATCTGCTCAGGCCTGCTGCAACTAGCTCTTGCTGTTACCAACCCCCAGATGTCATAGGGCTCCTGGTTTGGGGAAGCTGGATCTGCCATAGGTAGTGGTCAAGATTCACTAGCCTGTTCTATAGTATGTCTTAGTTCTCATTTGCTTAAATGGGTAGAGCTCTGTGAGGTGAGATGATGTTGCCAGGTAAAGGCAGTTTTAGAATGAGGATTTCAGGATGCTCCCCATTAAAGTTAAGGCTATAGCAATATGGGGACATATTGCTGTGAAATGCTCTTCCTAAGGGGAGACCTATATAAAACCACCCATATTATGAAATTTTGTGAAAGCTTCATGCAATGAGCCATTTATTACCTGCTTTCACCCTGGGCAATGACTGGAGGTCCATGACCTTACTATCTCTTTGAGAACCTACACCTTTCCACCAGGTTACTTAGGTCTTCTGTTAAGCTCTTCCCCACTTACTAAACCTTCGCTAGCAATTTCAAATTATTAAACCAGGGAAGTATTAATCAGGGGAGGCTGAGAATCTGCTTCCCCACCAGAAGTAAGACTAAGTGATCTCATACTTCAATTTGTTTCTACCAAATATGTGTGCCCCTCTCTCTAACCTTGAGGATGAAGTCTTTCAAGGGTACATAAAACTAGTTTATGGCTTGGGGTGCCTGGGTGGCTCAGTCAGTTAAGCCTTGGACTCTTAATTTTGGCTCAGGTCATGATCTCTGGGTCCTGAGATCAAGCCCTGCATCAGGCTCTGTGCTTAGCATGGAGTTTGCTTGAGATTTCCTCTTTCCCTCTCTCTCTGCTCCTCCTCCTGCTCCTGCTCTCTCTGTCTCTCAATAGGTAGGTAGGTAGGTAGATAGATAAATAGACAGATAGATAACATCTTAAAAAGAAAAAACTAGGGACACCTGGGTGGCTCAGCAGTTGAGCATCTGCCCCACATTCAGGAAATGATCCTGGATCTGGGGATCGAGTCTCAGTTTGGGCTCCCTGTGAGGTTTTGAAGGAAAACTTGCTTAATTCCATGGAAACTTGCTCAACTCTGTAGATCACAGTAAAAATTTCATCAAAAGATTCCTACTGATTATTTTTTACCCTCATCAGAAGTCTTATGGTAAAAACAAACAAACAAAAAAAGAAGTCTTATGGTAGTATTTTCAATATCTCAGAAGTTTTTTAAAAAATGATTAGGATCTGGTTCACAGTATACAAATTCAACTAGAGAATAGTTTATTTCTAATGAATAATGAATTAACTGCAGAAATAAGATTTCAAAAATATTACTGTTTTCAAAATTAAAATTCTTTGTTCTGGATACAATAAAGTTAAATAATATATGTTTCAATTTTGTAGCTGGAAGGATCCTTAGGGGCAGTGGTGTGATGGAAGTTCATAATGGAGCTGATTGTGAACACCTGTTTCAGCTCCACATTTAGTGATAACACACGGAGTTGATGAATGCTATTGAAATTGCCATGGTAGGAGTGTGTATACCATGGAAATCAGCAAATGCTACAAATTAGGGCTCTCCATCCCTGGAGATGGCTTTCACCAGTTCCCCACTGCATAAGGGTCACCTAAAGTAAACCAACAACCTCATTTGTTTTTAATAGATAGAAGATGATTAAGGATTTGCTTAAGAAGTCAACCAATTAGATGAACTTAGGACTAGAACCCAATACTTTCACATCCCTTGTTCGATTCTTTTTTGATACGCAATAAGATGTCATCCTGACCCTTGAATCCAAAATTGAAGTTTATCAGTGACATTACAAAGTTGTAGTAAACTTACTCTACCTCCATAGGCTTCAGTTTCCTTATCTAGAACATAAGGGTTTTGATTTGATTTCTAAAATTTTTTGGCTCTGACATTTCCACAATTAAAATTAAGTCTAATAATGAGAAAAATATAAGACATATTACTACTGTGCTTTATGGTTGATTTCAGGGACTGAAAGTGGGTCATTATTTCACCACATGGTACAGTTTTTGGTGGTTAGAGTGACCAGATCTTTATCCTCAGAGAAGATAACTATTCTTAGTTTCTTCTGCTGTTATTCACTAATAAGGAATAACATCTCTTTTAAACATTGAAGCCAGATTTTATTTTATTTATTTTATTTATTTATTTTATTTTTAAGGTTTTATTTATTTATTCATGAGAGACACAGACAGAGAAAGAGGCAAAGACATAGGCAGAGAGAGAAGCAGGCTCCCTGCAGGGAGCCCGATGTGGGACTCAATCCCAGGACTTCAGGTTCACTCCCTGGGCTGAAGGCAGGCGCTCAACTGTTGACCCACCCAGGCGTCCCTGAAGCCAGATTTTTAACTGTTAACAGATCTTGTTTAAGTGAATGTAGTGTTACTATTCACTTTAGGTGGATGAGACCAGCTATAGATCTTTCCTGTATCTTAGTAGATAAGGGGTGAGCACTTTTCCAAAAAAGTGCTGCTGCTTCTTCCTCTCTCTCTCTCTCTCTCTCTCTTTTTTTTTTTAGATTTTATTTATTTATTTATTTATTTATTTATTTATTTATTTATTTATTTATTTATTCATGAGAGACACACAGAGAGAGGCAGAGACACAGGCCGAGGGAGAAGCAGGCTCCCTATGGCGAGCCTAATGCAGGACTCAATCTCAGAACCCCCCACCACCTAAGCCTAAGGCAGACACTCAACCACTGAGCCACCCATGAATCCCATGCTGCTGCTTCTTTTTTTAATAGGCTTCACACCCAGCATGGAGTCCATTGTGGGGCTTTAACTCACAAGCCTGAGATTAAGACCTGAGCTGAGATCAAGAGTCAGATGCTTAACTGACTTAGCCCTGCAGGTGCCCCCAAAACAGTGTTTCTAATTTTTATTTTTCATTTTAAATGGGGGCTGGAGGAGTAATATTTTTGTAGTAGTTAAAAACCTGCACTGTCTGGATTAGAGTCCAAGGGCCATGCTTAATTATATATATGACCTTGGGCAAGATGTTCAACTGTTCTGTTCTTCCATTTCTTCATCTAAAAAATGAAAGTAATAATAGTACATATTTCCATTCTTATCACAAGAAAAAAACTTGTAACTAATTGTGGCAGATATTAACTAGTGTTTTGGATCATTCTGTTGTTCACCTGAAACTAATGTTATTTCTTTTTGTGTGTGTTTGTTTTGAGGATAATCCATTTCTTAAGATTTTAGATTTTTTTAGTTAAAATTTTAATTCAGTTCCAGTTAAAATACAGTATTATATTAGTTTTGGGCATACAATATAGTGATTCAACGATTCCATACAACACTCAGTGCTCATTACCAGTGCACTCCTAATCTCCATCACCTATTTCACCCATTCCTCCACCCACCTCCCCTCTCATAACCATCAGTTTGTTCTCTATATAATGTTATTTTAATTATACCTCATAAAAAATAATATCACATATTTCATACTGAAGATCAAATGAGTTAATATTACATATGCTTAGAACACAATCCAGCATGTAATTAATGCCATGTAAATGTGGGCTATTTTTATTGTTATTGTTATGCAGTCCCAGTTGATTTGGTCAGTTGTGAAACATTTGTTGGGACAGACTGTATGGTACTTTACTACTCCTTGTCTCATTTCAACCCAGATCTCAAACACTGTTGATATAAGATGATATGATTTTAGGTCTGTATTCATAGAGGATCATTTCTGCACAAATCTTCGAACTGAAGTGATAACAAGTTAATTGAATAGAGTTGTATTTAGAAGAGTTGTACTTAGTAACTCCTCAATAGAAGTGAGTGAATAAATGAGTTGATCTAGTCTGATTTTTTTCTGCTTAATAATTATCTTTTCCCTTTTCTCAGAGAGAATGTTATGAGTGGATCACTACATGTTCTCACCTCCTTTCTGGGATCAAAGGCAGAAAAAAAAAGTTACTGACAAAGGAAGAAAAAGAACACTTACTTGGAGAAGAGGTATTTGCCCTGTATTGGCACTGATCATTATTCAGATTCTTCCTGTACTTTTTTCCCCTGTATTTCAATGGATAAGGTTCAGTGACTTTTTCCAGTCAAATGATCTGCTCATTTATTTTCCAGAATTTTGCCCCTGACCAAGAGCATTGGCAGCTCTTTCTTCTTAGAGATCATCCACCTAAAGCATCTCTTCTCACTTTCTTAGAGGACAATTTTGTTTTATCCTTCTTAAAGGAAAGTGTAGCTTTCAGAGGGGAACTGCCTGCCACTTCCTTAGGCCTGTCCTCATACTGGTCTGCTTCTGCTCATACTTCCTCCTCCCCTCTGGCTCAGTCTTCCCACTGAAAGACATTTCTTTTTTTGAGCACGTAATCCCAGTCCTTTCTCTTTTGTATCTTTGACGTCTTCCTCTCTAGTGGTTCCACTGTGTCAATATATAAACAGTCTATAAGCATGGTCATTGCTTTCATTCTAAAAAAATATGTCCCTTGAGCATGTCTTTTTTCTCTCCTACTTCATTCTCCCCTTCCTATCACAATCATTTCTCTTAAAACTCTGAAGCTATTGCAAGGGACTGTAATGACTCCTTATTGTCAAATTGAAGGAGCCCCAAAGCCATATTTAACTTGACTTCTCAGTATCATTTGACTCTGTTGGCTAGTCATTCACTCCTTTTGTAAAATCTCCTCATAAAACAAAAGTTCCCTGTTTTTTTCTCCTAATTTTTAATTTCTTTTCACTCTCCTCCTCTTTGGCCTGCCTCTTAAGTATTGATATTCTGTCCTTGACTTGCTTTTACTTTCATTCTACACCCTACATGTGACTATGCTAATCTTGTGGCATTAACTACCACCTGTTTACCTAGGATCCCAAATTAACGAATATCCTATACTTAATGGCAGTCACAAATGTTTATTTTTACTTCAGTCTGTTTAAAGGAGTTCATTTCCAGTAAAGACTGAAGAAGCTTGCATTGCTATCAGGGCTGTGAACTGTACAGGTGTGATATCTGGCAAATAGGTCAGTGCTCTTGGGTCTTGCCAGGGAAGGTTCTACCTACACACTTGTGGAACTTTTATTTTACATTTAAACATGGAAGAAATACCACCTTTTAAAATTATTTTTTCCACCTTTCTAAATCATACATCTTTTACAAATGTTTATTTATTTATTTATTTTTGCTGCCCAGGTCTTGGCTAGAATTATCTTAAATTAATCACTGAATGATTTCATCAATATCATAAATCTTAAATTACATGGGGCTTCTGGGTAGCTCAGTAGGTTAGGCATCTGACTCTTGATTTTGGCTCAGGTCATGACCTCAGGGTTGTGAGATCAAGCCCTACGTTGGGCTCCATGCTGGGCCTAGAGCCTCCTTAAGATTCTCTCTCTCCATCCCCCTCTGTCCCTCCCTCTCCCCATGAGCTCTCAAAAAAAAATCTTAAATTACAGTATGGTTTCAGAAAATTAAGTACCACAGATATGATTTTGGCTACACAACAGATCTACAGATTTAATTGAAAACATTAAATTTGAGAACTATACAGCATCATAGAGACTTAAGAACAGAAAGGATTTTAAAGGTGATTGAATTCAGCCAAACATCTGATGCATGAATCTTTGTATAACACCAACACTGGATGGATCATTATGCCTACGTTTGAGTATCTGAAGTGGCAGAGACCTACTTTCAGAACTAGCCCATTTGTTTTGGTGAACACTATTAGAACCATATTCTTTCTATTGAACTGGATGAAATATATTTCCTTATATCTTTATCTACTCAACTGGTCCTTGTTCAGTCTTTTGGGTTGATATGAGCAAGGCTGATTTGACTTCCACATTATAGTATTCTCAACTTTCCATGTTATAGTGTTTTCCAGCATTTAAAAATAGCCATATTCAACTTAAGTCTATTTCCAGGATTTCTATTATTTTCTTTTAGTCTATCTGTCCATAGGTCATAACCACAATATTTTAATTTTGAAGCACCATGATGCATTTTCATATTTGGGAGGGCCAGCCCTCTTCACTGATCTACTTTAGGGGCTTGCATATTTATTCTTCTGTGACTCTGTAATCTACCTCTGGGAAAATATGAGTTTTAAAAACTGGGGTAATACTAAATTTATATACTAACTTAGAGCAGAGAGACTTATGCTGTTGGGGTGTTCTATCCAAAAATATAGGATGTCTACTTTTAATGCCTTTCAAAAATGTTTTATGGTTTACTAGTTTTGCACATTTCTTGTAAGGTTTATTCCTGATTATTTTTTTCTATTTTATTTTATTATAAATTTTTAAAAAATATTTATCTATTTATTTATTCATGAGAGACAGAGAGAGGCAGAGACACAGGCAGAGGGAGAAGCAGGCTCCATGCAGGGAGCCCCACGTGGGACTCGATCCCGGGTCTCCAGGATCCTGCGCTGGGCTGAAGGTGGCGCTAAACTGCTAAGCCCCCGAGGCTGCCTGCCCTATTTAAAAAAAAATTAAATTTATTTAAGTAATCTTGACACCCCAAATGGGGCTCAAACTCATGACCCTGAGACCAAGCCAGGCACCACTATTTTTTGCTATTTTAATTGAGATCTTTTTTACCATTGTATCTTCTAAGTGGTAACTGTGTAAACATTATTGATTTCCCTATTTTAGTTTTATATTCTGTGACTTTACTAAATTATCATATTGTTTTTAGTAGCTTTTCAATAGATTCTTTTGGGTTCTCCAGATATTTAATGAAATCATCTACAAATACAGTTAATTTTACCTCTTTCTTTCAATTATTATGCCTCTAATTGTTTTTTCTTGTTTAATGGCAATACATAATTCTTCCAATTCAGTGTTAAATAGTAGTGGTAATAGCAAGCATCTTCTTATTTATGACTTTAGCAGGAATACCTGTAGCGTTTGGACTTGATTTTTTAATTTGATTTCTTTATTATTCCTTCAGACATCTCAGATCTTCTACCTAGGTCACTTTCCTTCTGCCTCCATCTTTAACTTTTTCTTTAGTGAGAATTTACTGGAGGCAAACTATCTTATTTCACCTTCATTCTGAACATTTTTGTGGGGTATACAATTCTAGAATGATACTATTTCCTCCCAGCCCATTGATGATACTATTTCTACTGTTTTCTGGATTTTATTATTTCCATATTGACAGTTGAGAATTCAGTTGTCAGTCCCTTTGAAGTTAATTCCTCTCTTCTCTTTGGCTACTTTTAAGATCTTTATGTCTTTGGCATTTTGCAGTTTCACTCTGATCCATGTGGCTGTGGAGTTCCTTTTCTCTTTAAATTTTGCTGGGGATTTCTTGGTTTCCTAAATCTTTGATTTGGTATCTTTCATTAGATATGGAAAATTCTATAATCTCTTCAGATATCTTCTCTACTATATTTGCTCTCTCTTTTCTTTCTGGAACTCTAAATGGGTATGTATTGGAATCTATCCCCATGTATTTTAACCTTATTTCATATTTTCTCTTTGCTTCTGCATTG
Organism: Nyctereutes procyonoides; assembly: GCF_905146905.1. Lineage (NCBI taxonomy): Eukaryota > Metazoa > Chordata > Mammalia > Carnivora > Canidae > Nyctereutes > Nyctereutes procyonoides. The sequence continues at coordinate 6,774,292 of NW_026575037.1, forward strand.
CATCCTGAATAATTTCTTCTGGCTTATCTTCCTGTTCAGTAATCTTCTATTAAACCTTCCTGTTCAGTTTTTAAATTTATTTCAATTTCTTAAAAAGATTTTCTTTATTTATTCATGAGAGACACAGAGAGAGAAAGAAGCAGAGACATAGGCAGAGGAAGAAGCAGGCTCAATGCAGGAAGCCTGATGCGGGACTCAATCCCAGGACTCCAGGGTCACACTCTGAGCCAAAGGCAGATACTCAACTGCTGAGCCACCCAGGCATCCTAGTTTTTAAATTTAGTTGTTAAAGTTCTGTTTGGTCTTTTTCAAGTCTGATCATTCTTGTGATTCTCTTTATTCATCTTTTCAATCTCTTATTTCTTTAGTTATATAATTTTGTAAATATAACTTTGTAGTCCACTTGATAATTCTAATATATGATATATCTGTATAATAATTTAATTATAAAAGTGGACAGCTACAAGCAAAAGAATGAAACTGGACCACTTGGTAAGAATGTTAATTATAAAAGTCGATAGCCACCAGCCAAAAAATGAAACTGGACCACTTTCTTACACCATACACAAAAATAAATTCAAAATGGATTAAAGACCTAAATGTGAAACCTGAAACCATAAAACTCCTAGCAGAGAGCACATGTATAATTCTTCAACATCAGCCATAGCAACATTTGCATAGATATGTATCCTAAAGCAAGGGAAACAAAGGCAAAAATAAACTATTTGGACTACATCAAAATAGAAAGCTTCTGTGCAGCAAAGGGAACAATTGACAGAACTAAAAAGGAACTACTGAATGGGAGAGGATATTTGAAAAAGACATCTGATAAAGGGTTAGTGTCCAAAATATATAAAGAACTACAATTCAATGGCAAAAAACAAATAATCCATTAAAAAATCAGAAGCCATGAACAGACATTTCTCCAAAGAAGACATGCAGATGTCCAACAGACATGAAAAGATGCTCAACATTACTCATCACCAGGGAAATACAAATCAAAACTACAATGAGAGATCACACCTCTCGAATGGCTAAAATAAAAAACACAAGAAACAAGAAGTGTTGGCAAAGATGTAGAGAAAAAGGAACCCTTGTGCATGGTAGGAATGCAAACTGGTATAGCTGCTGTGGAAAACAGTATGGAGGTTCCTCAAAAATGAAAACAATACTTCTGAAACTAATAATACATTATATGTTAATTAATTGAATTTAAATTAAAAAAATAAGAGATATGGAAAAAAATTAAAAACAAGACTACTATGCGATCCAGTAATCCCACTACTAGATATTTAATGAAAGAATATGAAAACACAAACTTGGAAAGATATATGTAACCCTTTATTTATTGCAGCACTATTTATAATAGCCAAACTATGGGAGTAGCCCAAGTGTCCATCAATAGATGAATGGATAAAGATGATATTGCGTACACACACACACACACACACACACACACACACGAATATTACTCAGCTATAATAAAGAATGAAATCTTGCCATCTGCAACAACATGGATGGATCTAGAGAGTATGATGCTAAGTGAAATAAGCCAGTCAGAAAGACAAATACCATATGATTTCACTCATATGTGGAATTTAAGAAACAAATGAACAAAGAAAAAGAAACTAGAAAAACAGACTGTTAACTATAGAGAACAAACTATTGGTTGCTGGAGTGGAGGTGGGTGAATGGGTGAAATAGGTGAAGGGGATTGTGAATACACTTATAACAATGAGCACTGAGTAATGTATGGGGCTGTTGAATCACTATATGGTAAATATAACACTGTATGTGAGGGGCACCTGGGTGGCTCAGTGGTTAAGCGTCTGCCTTTGGCTCAGGTCCTGATTCCAGAGTCCTGGATTGAGTCCCTTATCAGGTTCCTGGCAGGGAGCCTGCTCCTCCCTCTGCCTATGGCTCTGCCTCTCCCTCTGTGTCTCTCATGCATAAATACATAAAATCTTAAAAAAAAAACCCTATATGTTAATGGTACTGGAATTAAAATAAATAGATAAATAAAAAGAATACTAATTATATCATTATTTATAATAGCAAAATACAGATCTTCCTTGGCTTATGTTGCAGTTATATCCCAATAAAAACATTGTAAGTTGAAAATATTGGAAGTCAAAAATGTATTTAACACACCTAACCTACCCAACATTATCGCTTACCCTAGCCCACCTTCAACGTGCTCTGAACACTTACATTAGCCTACAGTTGGACAAAATCATGTGACAAAGCCCATTTTACAATAAAATGTTAACTATCTCATGTAATTCATTTTTTTGTTTGTTTTAAATATTTATTTATTGGGGGATTGGGCAGAGGAAGAGAATCTTCCAAACAGATTCACTACTGAGTTTGAAGCCTGATCCCAAGACCCCTGAGATCATGACATGAGATGAAACCAAGAGTCCACACTCAACCAACTGAGCCACCCAGGCACTCCTGAATATCTCATGTAATTCATTGTATATTGTATTGAAAGTGAAAAACAGAATGGTTGTAAGTGTATCAGTTGGTTATTCTTGTGATCACATGTGGCTGACTAGAAGGTGTGGGTCACTGCCACTGCCCAGAATCATGAAAGAGGGTTGAATCACACATTGTTAGCCTGGGAAAAGATTAAAATTCAAAATTCAAAGTAGGGTTTCTACTTAATGTTTACCATTTTTGTACCAATGTAAAGTTGAAAAATTTTAAGTTAAACCATCGTAGATTAGGGACCATCTGGACTGGACAATATAAATGTTCATCAGTAGAGGATTGGTTTGATAAAAGCAGATTATAGAATGTAAAAAAGATGATTATCTCATTTAATTAAAATGTTTATATATGTATAAAGCAGTCTAGAAGAATAAGGTGAGCAAACTGATAGAAGTTGTTACCTTTGAGAGTTGAGATTCTTAATTTGAATTGTTTAAATATTTTATAGCACTATCAGGAAAAAATTTTCATTTGGTAAAAATATCCCAATATATTGTTAATATTTTGCCATACCATGTACATATTTTTACAGCATAATTTAGAATTGCTATAAAATATCTTGTATGGTTTATATCCTAATTTATTTATGTATTTTCCTTTTGAGGGCATTGAAGTTATTTTTAGCTTCTGTTTTTTTTTTTTTTTTTAAGATTTAATTTATTTATTTGAGAGTGAGTGAGAGAGCACAAGCAGGAGGGAAAGGCAGAGGGAGAAGGAGGAGCAGGCTCCTTGCTGATCAGGGAGCCTGACTTGGGGCTTGATTTCCAGGACCCCAGGGGCATCATGTCCTCCAGGAAACCTTCCTGACCAACCCTCTCTTTTATCCACATCTACTACCATAGATTAGGTGCTCCTACCATGTGACTATATGTATCCATAGTATTTTCCTGTCCACTAAATTGTAAACTTCTTAAGGATTGGGGGCATTCTTTTTTTTTCTTTTTTTTTTTTTTACAGGGGCCATTCTTATTCACCTTTTGTCTTTATCCCCAGCAGTGTCCAGTTGTTAGATTAGTGCTCATTAAATACCTTTGAATTGGGATCCCTGGGTGGCTCAGCAGTTTAGCGCCTGCCTTTGGCCCAGGGCGTGGTCCTGGGATCCCAGGATCTGGTCCTGCCTCAGCCTCCCTGCATGGAGCCTGCTTCTGCCTCTGTCTGTGTCTCTGCCTCTCTCTCTCTCTCTGTTTTTCAAGAGTAAATAAATAAAATCTTTAAAAAAATACCTTTGAATGAATAATCAGTATTACTACTAAATTATTCCTATGCACTACGCTGTTATTGTACTATTTTTTTTTATCTCACAGGATTTTGTTAAAGAATTAATTGAACGTGAAATAGATGGGCCTTTTAGAAAGGAGGAAGAAGAAAGCACAAATGATTTTGAGATGGAAACAGAAAAAGAAGAGGTAAGATGATTTAGTATTATGTTTTCCTTTCCTTCTATATTTTTGTATTTTTATTTGTTTTAAGATTTTATTTATTCATGAGAGACAGAGAGGCAGAGACACAGGCAGAGGGGGAAACAGGCTCCGTGTGCAAAGCCCGATGCAGAACTCAATGCCAGGGCCCTGGGATCATGCCCTGAGCCAAAGGCAGAGGGTCAACCACTGAGCCACCCAGGTGCCCCTCCCTTTATATTTTTAAAGAATATGTATATAGTATTGAGGCACCTGGGTGGCTCAGTCAGTTAAGTGTCTGACTCTTGATTTTGGCTTAGGTCATGATCTCAGGGTTGTGAGATTGAGCCCCATGTTGGGCTCTGTGCTGAGCATAGAGCCTTCTTAAGATTCTCTCTCTCTCTCTCTCTCTCTCTCCCTCCCTTTCCCTCTGCACCTACCTCTACTCATGTTCTCTTTCTAAATGAATAAAATACATAAATAAAATCTTAAAAGAATATGTATATAGGTACTATTGAAAATAGGAATAGGTCATCTGGAATAAACACTTCAACTCCCCCCCTTTTTTCATATAGATTTAACCATATCTGAGACATCCTTATCTCTTCATTTTGCAGGGTCAGGTTGTCCTTCTTTTCGAAATCCAGTCACTTTCCATCAGCCTCATTCACACTGTACTTGTATTACATACACAGTCCACCTCTCACTCTGATGTTGTTTCTTTGTCCTTACATTACCAGATTTTTCAAATAGTAGTTTAAAGTCTATGTGTCCACTTCTTTTTTTTTCAAGTGGACTCCAACATGGGGCTTGCACTCACAACTCTGAGATCAAGATTTGAGCTAAGGGGTGCCTGGGTGGTTCAGTCAGTTAGGCATCTGCCTTCTACCTGGAACGAGATCCCTGGGGTTCTGGGATGGAGCTCCTCGTTGGGTTTCCTGCTCATCAGGGAGCCTGCTTCTCCCTGTCCCTCTGTCCCTACCCCTGCCCATGTTCTATCTCTCTCTCATTCTCTCTCAAATAAATAAATAAATAAATAAATAAATAAATAAATAAAATCTTAAAAAAAAAAAGATCTGAGCTGAGATCCAGAATCATATACTTAACTGATTGAACCACCCAGGTAGGTGCCCAGGTACCCTTGTGTTTTCTTCTTCAGTTCCCATTCTGGGCTGCCTTTCCCCCTCCTTCCAGGCCCATCTCCACACCTCCCTTCTCCTTACCCTGTCTCTATGCCTGCTGGAGCATTCATAGTGATAACAACCCTTCCTAGGGCACTTGTAGTAATAATGACAATACAATGATAACTACCAATAATTGAGTGTCTACCGTGAGCTACATGTTTGCATGCGTTATTTCTTATCTACACAACTTTAAGGTAAAAATTATCACCCAATTTTACAGTTAAGTAAATTGAAGCTCAGAAAGGTTGACTGACTTATCCTAAGTCACAAAGCTGTAAGTGGCAGAACCAGTATTCAAAACAGATTAGTCTGGCATGAGAGCCCTTGCTACTCCCTGGATTGACTACTACTGTCTTCAGCTCTCAAAACTCAAGATCACCTCTTGATCCTGATGTTTCTTCTCTGTGAATAGTTTAAATGTTGGCATGATCCCAGGCTGTGACCTAGGTCCTAGAGTCACTGTACATGCTAGATGGCAGAAGAAAAATCTTATACAACACCTAAGCCTCTTTTGACCAGCATTTTCTGTTTTATTTCTGGTATAGTACTTGGCATAGTGAAGGCGCAGAATAAATGGAAAACAGTGTTATCCAGCCACTAAATTCTGTTGCATCTTTTAAATGTGTTATGCATTCCCTCTTTCCCTCCTTTTCTGGCCTTAGTTCTGGTCCTCTCCTCTCTATGTTACAAATTCTTGTTCAGTCTTCATATATAACTTCCTCTGTAAAAAATTCCCTAAGTGTCAAGGCAGAAACTCGGGCCCTTTTCTGGGTGTACACAGCTCTGGGAACGCACTTCTTTGCCAACACTAATCATGCATACCATAGTTATTTTCTGGTCCATCTCTCCGGTGCTCTGAATTCCTGGGTTTGGGAAGAAATCCTCTTTGTTTTTCTCACTCTTGTCTCTCCTGGTCTCCATTTCCCCATCCCCACTAATTTCTCACACAGTGTTTGCTGTAAATCTTGGAAAATGACTGAAGCAAACGGAAGATTAAAAGTTCCAGGCAGCTTGGCATGACGCTGTGTCACACTGCAGCTCACTAATTGGCCCTTCGTGTTTCTGTGCCCTAGAAGCCTTCAACATCTACAGAGGAGGAAAAACTCATTCGAGTAATTGAAAAAGATGAAAATGTTCATTCCAAGCCTCTTTTTGGAGCAGATGTGTTTTCTTCCTGGGTATGTATCTAAAACCAAGTAGGAAATTCAAAGAGAAAAAAGCTAAGAAATTTAACATTATGTAAAAATGATACCGATAACATGTCTTTTGGCTCCAGGAGGACCAGGAGCTCCTACATAATACATTTTTTTCAGATTTTTTTTCTTCCCAGCATCATCCCTAAAAACTCTTGGTTTTTTTTTGGTTTTATTTTGTGTCTGTTTTACCATAACTTTATAAAAACTTCTCATTCTCTTCTTTAAATCTCATTTTAAAATCAGCATTTCAATTGCCTTCATTAATTTAACAATATCTTGTTCAAAGTTTGACCTATTTATTTGAATGTATTCATTCTGCAGACTCTATTGAGAGTTGCAATAAGCATCTACCTCCAACCAGAAGAGTTACCAGGAAGTTGGAAACCTTTGGAAACTCAGCAGGAAAACAGACTTAACATTCTTCCACAGAAAGTTCTAGGACCTTGGTAGACTTCAGTCAGTTCTAGAATGATATGTCTCTCTGTAAAGGATGTCATGCCTTCATCCCATTAATCCCCTGAAATGGTATATAACACTTTTGCGTTTATGTTTATACTGTGTGTTTCCTTGCAAGGGCAGGGTGTGTGTACCAGAAATCCATAGACTTACTCAGATTTTTTAGCCCCAAAGTTAAGAACCATTTCATTGTTAGAGATCTGATCCACTGAGTAGACAGTGGCATGTATTGATGGAGGGGAGCTGTGGTGAGGGTAGCAGTGGACAACAGCTGGAGGACTGAGGCAGATTGCAAAGATGTGTGTTCAGGGAGCCTGTGGGAAATAGGTTCTACCTCTTATAAAAAGAACGAGGAGAAACATGCAGAGAGTCAGGCAGGTGCTGGCAAATTGGGGCGAGACTAGTGCTGAGAGGGGTTGCAATCACTTTCTCCCCAAGTTATGCCTTTTCCACATGTTTTTAATATAATATGTTAATCTGTTGGTCTTTAAGACTGCATGAGGCAAGGATGTAAGAGTAAGCAGGGCTGTGAGACATGTAAGGAAAAGGAGATGAAGGGTAGCACCATTTAATCTGCTAACCAACCCCCCAATCCCACCCAGAGCCTTCCTGCCTCAGATTTTCTCCCCTGCTGTGCCATCCAGGCCAGGAGTCAGGGCTCAAACCTCCCTGATCCCCAAGCCAGGCAGGAAGCAGGCCGGAAAACAGCCTGTGGGGGGGGGGGGAACCGAGGGCACGGTGCTTGTCTTGGATGGTGGGGGCCTCCTGCTCCAGGATACCCACTTTCCATCTGACACAGTGTGATGCCATGTGACTAGCTCACCAAGGACGATGTGGCCCAGCAAGTCTGTCTCTAGGCTTTGGAAATTTGCTTATGCTGTGTCATGAGGATGGAACTGTTTACATTCTCATTGACTGTAAGGTCCACAGAATGGACAAACATGCCAGCCGGATGTATAACTACTTGCGAGTTCCCGGAGGGAAAGAAGAATCACATCCATCCTATGGGTGGTGGCTTGAACACTCACAGCAGAAAGGGATCACCAGGTGGTCACACCGAAAGGGCCCAATCGTACTAGGCCAGGTTGATATTTGGGGATGCTGGTACCCAGAGGATGAAGATTCCTTTAACTGGCTTGTGAGGTCAGAGATGGGCAGATGTGGAGCTGGGGAAGGGCTGTCTTGATTTGGACAGTGCTGAGGGCCAGTAGGAGCTGGTGGGGCCTATGCTCTTTGTCCTTGTCATTCACAAAAAGACTGGGGTTCCCTGAGGGTGCTTGTGAGGTTTCAAAACTTCTATTGTAAGTTTTACCTGTACTTTTGTTTGCTTGTTTCTCCCCTTTATTTACCTCTTCTTTGGACAGACAGCTTCTTATGTTCCTGAGAACATAAATAACCATGTCACAGGGATACAGGTCCAAGGCTCCAGACCTATCAGGCAGCTGCATGCTCTCTTGCTGGCCTAAAAACACAACTCCCCGGAAGCAGTACATTTGATTAACCCTGGGGAAGGAAAGAAAACAGGAAGGGATCGGGAAGCAGAAAGCCTGCAGTATGCAAGTATAACTTGTCACACCCCTGGGAAGTGAGTTGTAAAACTGCAGAGCCCGAGAAGTTAGAGGGGTCCCAGGTTTCTGGTGAGATGTAGCTCCAGACCGCTAGAAAGCTCGGGGCCTGAGCATGGAGAATTCTAGTTACTCTTCATATCCTGTCCTGCAGATGACTCTGATACAGGGTCTTCTGGGGCTGAGATATATGAGTGACACCACTCAGCAGGAGTGGTGGGAAATTACCATCAGCTAGGGCAGACTGATAGCCTGGCCTCTTAAGCTTGGGCCTCATTGATACCATCACCTGATGCCCTAGTGTCTACCCTAATGGGGCTGCACCATTCAGGATCCCAAACACTCCTCAGTTACCTGGGAGTTAGGGCTTTGTAGGAATTCCTGATAATCGTACTCAAAGTGGGCTTGATGTATATGACATGGCGGTATGCCTGATTCACTGTGAACCCAGGACCTGTTGGGCAGCACTGACTTTGCCACTGCCCTTCCTGAGAGAAGGCCACTCTGCCTTCAGATGCAGCCCAGTTCAATCAGTTCTGGAAACTTGTGGCCCAGTACTGCTGGTGGCCCTCTCTGAATCACAATCATTCCAGCATTGTTCTTGCAGGACCAGCAGCCAGAACTGTTTAACATCTCATCTGGCTGGAGGAGATAGGGGATGATTAAACCCGTCAGCTCTCCCCAAGGCTACCAGAAATGCCCAGAGTTACATGGGCCCCCATGCGCTGCTGCTTGCCTGCATGAGTACGGTTGCCTACAGCTCTGCTGCCCCTTCTGGCTCATCGTCACGCCATAGATTCTAGCTGTCTATTAAAGAGTTATAAGTGTATAAGGGAGATAGAAGATTTTGCTGGATCACCTGTGGACTCCCAAGGAAGGATGAACAGAGGCCAGACCTGGGGGCATCTAGTATTTTTAACATAAGATTAGACATTCTGCCCTTCCTTCTGTTATTGGGCTGAAGGTGACCCTTAGAGGTCTTTGTTTCCCTCTCACAGTATCGTGTATACCAGAACAGTGACTAATTTACCTATTTTATTTTATTTTATTTTATTTTTTAAATTTACCTATTTTAAAACAGCAACTGGGAAGGGACCTTGGAATTGGTGGTTTTAGAAAATATGTCCAAAGCTTATGGGGCACTATGTCAGTGCTGGGAGTTGGATGCCACAGAGCTCGGCCTGGAGCCAGAGCCTCCTTAAGATAGTTCCAAACCTAGAGGTACTGTCCAGTTGAAAGCCGATCAGTAGAGCCAAGCCTGAGGAAGACCAAGTCAGAAGGGCCAAGGACAGAATTGGAGTCAGAGACCAAGCACAAAGCTACAGCAGATTGGCACGAACAAGGAAGGTCCAATGCCATGAGGCCTGTGTTAACTACTAATAGCCAGCCCACTGTTAACTGGAAGCCTTACAGATAACATAAACAGTCAATCAACACATGTTTTGTATGTTGCTTGTATTATGTACCATATTCTTACTACACAATAAGCTAGAAGAAAGGATATGTTATTAAGAAAATCATAAGGAAGAGAAAATATGTTTATAGCCCTGGACTGTAAAATATCCATGTATAAGTAAGCAGGCATGTGCAGTTCAGACCCATAGAGTTCAGGGGTACACTATATATCTGTTGAATGAGTGTGGAGAAAGTCTAAAGGCTTAAGTGTACACAGAGTACAGTTCTGATTTACTCTGATTTCTACCAAGTTGTTTCATACAGCTATAAACCTTGTGTGGAATTCCAGTTCTAGAAGCCTCTGCTCTGAAAGCTTTTCTTTTGAGTTCAAAGAACAAATAAGTTAGTGGCGTGTGCTGCATAGGCACAGCCACATCACTTGCTGCTCTTCCAGGCTGGACAATGATCACATTTACTTTCCAGACAAACTCCTCAAGAAACGACAGCAAAACAGAAAGAGGAGAATAGGTGATGAGGGGGGAAATAAGAGAGTAGAAGAGCGAAGAGTAAAAGTGAACATTTTTTTTTAAAGTGAACATTTTTAACATAGTTTCTTTTCTCTGGTTTTCTTTTAGAAAAAGCTATCATCGTGCAATGGGATGTGTGGTTGAGAATGAAGAGGCCTAGATGAGGGTTTTGTTTTAACCTGCTAGATCCTTCTGTAAGGATGGCAGGCTGCCTACCCTCTTTGAGCTCCCTTTCCATCAATAATGTGGGGCTTACTTTTTACATGCCTCAGGCTGGGAAGCATGGATAAATGAGTTTTTGAATACAGTTCTGGGCAAAAAAGGGTTTAAGGGGAGTGGAAGGTCCAGGCTCCCAGTTACGGAATGAATGAGTCATGGGGATGAAAGGAATATAGGGAATATAGCCAATGGCATGTAATAGTGCTGTATGGTGACAGGTGGTAGCTACACTTGTGGTGAGCATAGTATAATGTTTAGATTTGTCCAATCAGCATGTTTTACACCTAAAAATAATGTAACATTGTATGTCAGCTATACTTCAATTTTTTAAAAAGTGCACAGTTCTGGGAAAATGTTATATTTATTTTTAAATATGCTTATAATTTTGGTTTTCTAAATTCTTTCTTTTACCTTCCCTTTATTTTGTTTCATAGAATGTATTTAAAATCAAAATAAATGAAAGAGGTGTTTTTTTTTTGTCATGTTTTCACTGCCTTGATATTTGTGAAGTTCCCTAAGGAACTGAAAGATCTGATTGGATTTTGCAATGTTATGAGCATAGTGAAGTCAATTATTTTAAGAAAAATATAGTTAATCTCCTTGATCATTATTTTGATTTATTATAGGAACATGTTTACCCTTCTCTTTTATTTTTAAATCTTTCTTATTTCTTTTTGTTAATATTGTTTTCCCTGAGTCTTTACAATTCTAGGCAATTTTCTATTCACTTGTAATATGAATAATTTGAAAGCTGGTATGCTATGTGCCACAGATAGTCCCTATTCTTTTTTGGTGTTAAGATTGTGCTTAACCATCTACTATATATATATATATATATATATATATATATATATATATATATATATATATATATGTAGTAGAAAAAATATTCTGGAAGACTTGGTCTAGAACCTCCTGAAGAAGTAGAGGATTATTTGCTGGGATTCTCAGTTTATTCATCATATACATTTCCTTCGTCAGAGAGAATCAGCTAATCAAGGAACATTGGCCCCAAAGTATCTTGAAGCAATGGCTATAATTGAATGCACACAGGAGAAGTTAATGTGAGTATGAGGCACTACAATGGGAATTACAGAGATTGCTGGCTGGGAATTTTGGTTGAGAAATCCTCACTTCTTGGCTTACCTTTGTTTCTTCTGCTTCCCTTATTCTCACTAGTGGGATGAATATCTCCAAATCTTCTGCTGGAGGCAATGCATTCTGCCTTTCTCATAGGAACATCCATCCTCCCCCACAGTGGAGATGGAGGAAGTGAAAGTGTGTATGTGTGCGTGTGTGCGTGTGCGTGTGCGTGCGTGTGTGTGTGTGTGTGTGTGTGGAGGCGGGGAAGAGGGTGTTAGAAGTGACCTATCCAGTGTGTTTCTAGGAGATGAGCTAGAGACATACATGGAACTGGGAGAAACTACTCTATGCAAGAAAGAATGCTACATACCCAAAGAGTAGGAAGAGCGATATCGTTAGGATGGTTAAGAACACTAAGAGAAGAGCATATCCATGTAGATATATAACATGTGCTCTAGGAATCAAGAAGCACATTTCAGACTGGTTTTCTTGATTGTAAAATCTGGTTTTAGAGATGCTGGCAAAGAAGGGACATTCTTGGATTTAGTTTGTTGGATCACATCAATGAAGACAAGCCAAGATTAGCTACTGAAAGGGAGTTCCTTGGCTATTGCTGGAGAATTCCAAATACCCAGAGGTCAGATTTCACTAAGAGATGATAAACATGTTGCATTCTTAAATCATAGCATAACTACCATGCTGACATTATTATCCAGGGTAGCATCCCAGACCCCAGTTCTTAGCTGAGGATGGATGCTGCGGCTTCCCTTATTTGTACTTTTCAGATGCTGTTAGCTAATTCTACTGCCTCTTCTAGACAATGAGTTTCTATATGTGAAAGATACTTTTTCAGACCTTTTCATTTTGTTGTGTTTCTCTGGACTCTATTATCCACATCAGAGAGGTTGAAAACAGAGCCAGACAAGCAGAAGAGAAGTTCGAGGATGCAAATGAGAAACTTCATTATACCCTTATAAGAAATAAAGAACTGGAGAGGGAATTAGAGGATATTTTGATGAGGTCTAAAAAGAAGGAGTCTGAAGGAGGAGTAGAAGAAGAAAATAAAGGAGAAAAAGAAGATGATGAAGAAGAAGGCAATGAAGAAGAAGAAACCAGGCCACTAGAACATTCTCAAAAATCTCTAAAGAAAGGTGAGGTTTGCTTTCTCACTTTTCTTTACTTAGGTTGTATTTATGAAACGAAACATGTTTGGGTAACAAATATCTTAGAAGAATATTAATATCTTTAATGCTGATTTACTGGTTCATATTTTTCATAGGAATGCACACACATCTAACTACATAACTGTCTTATTCAGACAACTCACAAAAAGAAAACCAAATGACTAACAATTGTGGATAATCAACTAACATAAGATACAAATTATACTTCTAAAACTGGCAAAGATCTTTAAAATCAAAAGAATATAATACTGGGCAGAAAGGTCAAACTGCTGGTTTGTTTTACAGATACTTGTGGGTATACAGACATATAAATTTTTCAGAAAATAAGAGTATGTACAGATATTTCTTAAAAGCATGCATATACTTTGACTTTGACCTAATAATTTTACTACTGAGAATCTAGTCCAAGGAAATAATCCTAAGCACAGGAAAAAAGATTAATGCACAAAGATGTTCAGTGTATCATTGTATATAATAGAAGCAACCTGCCTCTCTGAACATGGAAGAAAGGTTAAATAAATTATGTTATAGTAATATACTTGAATATTATACTACTATTAAAATGGTTTATAATGACATGTGAAATTCTATTTTTTATTTATTTATTTATTTATTTATTTATTTATTTATTTATTTATTTATTTATGTGAGAGAGAGAAAGAGAGAGAGATGGAAGACATGAGCAGAGGGAGGGGCAGAGGGAGAGAGAAACCAAGCAGACTCCACACTGAGCACAAAATCTGACACAGGGCTCGATCTCAGGACGCTGAGCCAAAACCTAGAGTCACCCAGGCACTCTGGACATTCTTTTTTTTTTTTAAGATTTTATTTATTTATTCATGAGAGACACAGAGAGAGAGAGAGAGAGGCAGAGACACAGGCAGAGGGAGAAGCGGGCTCCATGCAGGGAGCCTGACGTGGGACTTGATCCCAGGTCTCCAGGATCACACCCTGGGCTGAAGACAGCGCTAAACCGCTGAGCCACCGGGGCTGCCCAACTCTGGACATTCTTATATTTAAATATCAAATGCAAGAAAACAGTAATATGCCACTTTTTTAAAGCTAGAAAAGAGAGCAGAAGGAAATTGTATCCAAAATATTGATAAACATTGTCTCTGGTTGATGGAGATTTATGGGGAATTTTGACTTTGGTTTTTGGTACTTGTTTGATTTTTTTTCTTTCTTTCTTTCTTTCTTTCTTTCTTTCTTTCTTTCTTTCTTTCTTTCTTTCTAAGATTTTATTTATTCAAGAGAGGCAGAGAGAGAGAGAGAGAGAGAGAGAGAGAGAGAGAGAGAAAGAGAGGCAGAGACACAGGCAGAGGGAGAAGCAGGCTCCGTGCAGGGAGCCCAATGCGGGACTCAATCCCGGGACTCTGGGATCATGCCCTGAGCCAAAGGCAGATGTTCAACTGCTGTGCCACCCAGGCATTCCCTTGTTTGATTTTGTATGATGAAAATAGTCACCATTATTCTATAGGAAAAGGAATTGAACTCTTTATTTTCTTACCTCTAATTAGTGTAATAACCTGCCCTCAAGCAATTCTCAGTATCCCCAGGATTGGAGGACTGTTTTTGATTTTTGCTTTCACCTTCAAACTGTGACCACAGTCTGTTCCCAGGACTACTCCTGGTGCAAGAGATGGTATAGGGAAGATAGCTACTTCTGGTTTTCTCTGTCAGCCCTACCTTCACCTGTATCCCCAGCAAAAGCAGTAGGTTGGCCAGTGCCCCACAGTCTCCCACCCAGATATGGTATATCTGTACTGTCACCATACTGAACTCACTTTCTCTCCTTCTGTTGACTCTCAACTGGTAAAATGCTAATTACTCCAAGTGTGAGAATCCTTTAACTTTAGTTTTAAATAATATGTGAGATAGTTTTCATGGATTAAAAAATTTTCATCTCACACTGTATAATTTTATCCTGTAGTTTGAAAACTAGACTTTTTCCAGATTACAGAAAAATAAATATGCAAACCATGCAAAAGGCCTACATGTTAAACTGGAGAGGTTACCTCAGTATGTAATGAGTGACTTTATTTTCATCCATTTCCATAAAGATCTTGGGGGCAAGCTTAAATCCAGAATAAAAAGTATTAATAATTTTAAGTAGAGGGTAACTATGTACAGTTAGTCCGCAACCTATAAACAAACAATTACCTACACAAACATAACCACCCTTCCCCCTCCTTCCAAATACCCCCTCAAAGTCATGGCCAAGGGGCTCAGAGGTTCTGCAAAGCATAGGAGAATTGGCTCCTAAGCCAAGAATTTCCCATACCATGCAAGAGACCTGAACATTTTCCCCAGAAGATCCATAAGTTGGGCATTCTAGGGTTAGCAGGCAGCTCCTTTGAACAATGCAAACTCTCTAGAGCAACATGAGACTCATATGGGCATATGCAGCATCATGTTTGTGTGACTTAGAGCATGAGATCACCTTTCCCTTGAGAGTTGTGCAGTGAAGGATGGACAGTAGTATACAGTAAAGGAGGGAGGCTTGTGGATGCTGGGCAAGGGGAAGATCTGGGCAGAGCAGAAGACATATTTATTTTTCTTTTGTATCAGTATTTTTGATAACTAGCAAATCACTGTGCTCTGAGCTGTGAATGAAGACAGGAATTGAGAGGGAAGTTTACAAAGAATAGTGGCTTAGTCTCTGATCTCAGTGAAGCCTATGGTTAGGAGCTAGGAGGAGGGAGATACATTGAGAGCAAGATAAGGGCATAAACGAGATGACTAAATGTGGGGTGGAGGTGGCAGCAGCCAGTGGGAAGCATTCAAAGTGAGAAGCTGGGTGGCATGGAGCAGCCAGGGAGAGCTGGCTTGTTGGCCGGAGGCCTCTTGCACCCATCCTGAAAGTCAGGGTTGAGTAGGGAGTGCACAAGAGAACGGGAGAAGGACCAGGAAACAGAACAGAAGTGCAGGACTGGATGTGGGAGGATTCTGGATACTAGCTCTATTTGGAAAAAAAAAATTTTTTCCCACCAAGCTCAAGATATGCATAGAAAGGAAGAAGAAAAAAAAATTTTTTTCCTGTTTCTCTATTCTCCTTGACCACCTCTTTTCTAGGACCCAGAACTCAGGTTACTGATTGACCACACCTTACCTTTGGGAAAATGCATTCTGAATCTCAGGAACCAACGTAAGAGTCAAATTTGGGGCACATTGCCTGTGTGTGGCTTGGGAGTTATTCAGGCAGAATGGAATTTTTAAAATGCTTTGTAAAGTTAAAAGTCCTTAGTTAATATTAGGTACTGTTGCTGCAATCCTCTAATTGTTTTTGTCTTTTCAGAGGGACAGCCCAAGGAGGGTCCTCTCAACCCTAAATCCAGAAGCCGGACTAAATCCAATTATAAGATCAAACTCAAGTAGCATCCTTAGAGCGCTGGGCTTCATCGTGGCTCCCAACGTGTGTCTCAATTGGTGGGGCTCCCTGTGCAGCAGCTACTGGAAAAGCTACGACATACGACCTAAGAACATTTTCTTTTTAAAAATCACAGTGATGGCTGTAGGACATAAGTGTATTAGCTTATTTCCCAGATTAAAAATAGCTTGTGCAATAGTTTCCTAGCCTTTTCAAGTGATTTCCAAACAGTGGTCTGTGAAAAGTGCCAGTTACTGTCAAGAAACTAGTGCTTCTTGAAGACTGAGTTCTAAAGGAGAGTGGCAAAGGGAAAGCAGTATTTTTTCAATTTAAAAGAGAGGAGCCTAATAATTAGGTTTTGGTAGCATTTTCAGATTTCTTATGATTTCAGACATTTTTATGATTTACTTGATTTTTACAATAACCCTACAAAGTAGGTGGAGGAGATGCTGTTATCCCCACTTCTCAGAAGTTGAAACTGAGGCCCCAAATGGTTATAAGAATCCCCAAGGTCACAGAACTGATGGGTGTCAGAGCCTCCTGCTTACTGGATCCTGTGGATGTTTGACAGTGGTGATGGGCCACCAGGGCACTGCTCAGATAGTTTCCTTCACAGGGAAAGGATGGAGGATGTTACTGAAATTTAAGAATGTTGCTGAAGTTTCACCCAAAATCTCCATTTTTTTGCTTTGATCGCCTCGCTTGTGGCGTTTGTTCTAGGAGAGATCAAGCACTCTGCTCAGCTGTCCAGACAAAGGTGTACTAACCTCACTTCCATGGAGCTGGCCTGACCCTTCAGGAGAGGGTGATAGGTCTCATCACACTCCTCTGTGCTCCCCCTGTCTCAGCGGTGACATGTTCTATGCCCCTGGTGAGCCGAGTGGTAGTGTTTCAAAGTGCATACCATAGTGTGCTCAGGGTCCTTAGGGAGTTTGGTGAGCAAGCCCCATGCCTGGCTCTTCACCACATACCCAGCCCTACTCTGCACTTGTGGGCATTGTGTGATTCTGTCCCCAGAGGTCTAGTTCTACACTGTGGTCCTGCTGATTTGACACTGGTCAAGTCCTTTGTCAGGTGCTTTCTGGCACATGTTCACTGGGCTTTCCTCTTTTTCTTGGCCTTTCTTAGCTGGAGATCAGTAACTCATATATTATTACCTGGATAATCTACATTTTGCATATTACTTTTTTTTTTTTTGGTGTCTGATCTTATTTATTTTGTCACTCTTAGAAAATCTCATTTTTGACTGGACTCAGAGGTAGAAACCCTCAGAGAGGACAGCCTCCATCTCTTGGCAATCTGTTCCTGGCGTTTTTCTTTGGCCTCCTTCATTCTCTTGGCCAAAAGTTTAGCATATTCTGCAACCTCTTCCTTATTTTTCTAAGTATGCTGTTTCTTCAAAGCAATACGCCGACATTTGTGTTGGAGGACACGTGGAGTAACAAGACGCTGAATCTTGAGTGCTTTGGTTCTAGGTTTCTTACCTTCTTTGTTTAGGGGCTTTCTTTTATTTTCTTTTATTTTATCTATTTTTATTGGTGTTCAATTTGCCAACATATAAAATAACAACCAGTGCTCATCCCATCAAGTGCCCCCCTCAGTGCCTGTCACCCAGTCACCCCCACCCCCCACCCACCTTCCTTTCTACCACCCCTTGTTCATTTCCCAGAGTTAGGAGTCTCTCATGTTCTGTCTCTCTTTCTGGTATTTCCCACTCATTTTTTCTCCTTTCGTTTAGGGGCTTTCTAACAACATATTGTCGGGCATCATCTTCTTTTGACAGATTAAAAAGCTTTCAGATTCTGCTGGCTCTTTTGGGCCCCAGGTGATGAGGCTCAGTAGTATCAGTGAGTCCAGGAATATCCTTCTCCCCTTTTTTCACAATAACCAAATTGAGAACACTGAGATTGGCATCCACAATGCAACTCCAAACAGATTTGCACTTCCCTGGGTCGGTAGCAGGAATGCCCCTTACTCAGCAGCAGGTGGATGCGGCCATGGGTCAAGACATCCTGCTTCATGGGGAAGCCTTGTTTGTCATTGCCACCAGTGATTCGGACCATGTAACCCCTTCCATCAGCAGCAACTTCTGAGGCCATATGCTTCTCATAAAAGGTACGTGGTTTGCGCTCATCATCCACTTCAATGAGTTTCTGGCAGCCAGTGGCTGGGAAAGAGATGTTCAGCTTCATCCTGAAGCGGCCTATCGCCTCGGAGGTGCTACGAAAAAGAGTGCATGTTACTTTAAAGACTGTTGGGAATTCTGCTTGCAGGCCTCAAAGCTCTAAGTACCATCTGCCCGCTTCTGCAATTCCAAATAAGTGTCCCACCTACCAGCAAGTTCATTCCCAAAGGAAACAGAGGAGTTTCTCTAAAAATAGGAGTATAACTGCTGTAGCTCTGCTGCCTAGGGCCTGCATACCTACAAAATGGGAGTGCTTGCCATTTGAGCCTGAGGCCAAGGTCCTCTGTAGCCATATTGATATGAAGCAGTGCCCAGAGCTCAGTAGGACTTCTATCTCTGCCTCTGAAAAATAGAGGTCATTCTAGGCAGGTGCACCAAAGCCTCAAGACAATCTTCTGTGTGGATTGCCAAGCAAGTCTACTAATGCTCCTGATGTCAAAGATGAACTCTGCAGGGTATACATTTTCAAGAAGAGGGATTTCCTGGAAAGTGCAACTGGTATACTAGAATTGTGCATCTAAGAGCAAGACCAATGTAAGCAGCCTTCCAGAGGTTCTCTAAGCAATCCCTGTGTATAGCAGTGCCATCTGGCCTGGACGGTGTTCCTCTTGTTCTCAAATGGCTGATGAGTGGCTCTTGCATGATTTTCTGGCTTGCAGTGGCTTCTGTTTGCAGAGCATCCTCTTGTACTTGCATGAGCCCCTGACCTGGCAGAGGCATACTTTGGACTAACTCTCCGCCAGCTGGGAGAAACACTTTCAAAAGTCTGAAGATAAGTTCCCATGATCTGTCTCACCAAGGCAAACTACTTTTTGGTAGATAAGATCTCCCCAGATGTTCAACAGATCTTAGAGTTCACAAGGCACAGCTGGCGATCCATCCCCCATTTTCCATCCTGGCCACTCAAATAGTCAAACCTAGGCAAGAAAGAAAGGAGCTTGTCGGTTTTCTGTTTGTAACTCTTGCTCTCCGAGAGAAGAAACTCCTCTCTTCTGTCCTGCTTTTGTTTTACTATCCTCTTAAAGAGCTATATACCTTTAAAACAAAGGCTTGAAATATTGAGGTGGGATTCTAACATAAGGGACCATCTTAAGCTGGTTCTGTCCAAGAACAACCACGCTGGGGGCAGGAGATACTGGCCATTGGGGCTACCTTTGAAGCATGGAGGCAACCTTCTTAGGGGGCCAGGCTTCTATTTGGATACAGCTAGATCACTGTCGTTTAGAGCTCCTGGGGTAAAACTGGAAAAACAGTAGTAGTCATTTAGTGTGGATTTGCTTTGTGTAAGCTCTGTACAAACACTTCATCTATTATCTCATTTAATCACAACAACCCTATGGTGTGGGTTATACGTTTATCCCCATTCCTGTCCAGATGAGTAGCATGTTTAAGGTTAAACATCTAGTGAGTGCTAGAGTGAGTGACACCTAGCAGGAGTCAAACTTGCAGTCACAGTGCTATATTGCCTCTCCAAGTCAGAAAAAGCTAAAAGTGCAGTTGATGACTCCTCTTTTTAAAGGATTCAATTCTGGTATCCTCTACTTATTGATCAGCTCAACCACTGAGTAAATGCACTGTTACACAAGCCAAAATTCTAGAGACATCAGAACCCTCATACCCAGTAGACTCTGCCAAAGAACATTGTAGTCATCCTCATAAGGAGGATTATAATTACTCAGTCATACAGATATGGCCCTCAAAGAAAAAGATTCAGAGACATAGGCAGAATGACCTGCAGGGCCTCCCAAGGGGTGTTCAAACTGAGGGCTCCAGCACCATCCTGACACTACTAGTGAGCTAGGGTGGTCCATGAAGTTTTTAAGGAGAGCCTATCAAGATCTCTCTTTGGTGATCTGGAATCGCAACAACCTGTAGTATACCAGCCATTAAGACAATGCCTGCACAATGAATGCAGGTCTAGACAGACAAGAGTCACTGCCTATCAGCCAAATGACCTGGAATACTGTCACAGAACTTGTGCCAGTCTAATGGTGGTGTCATTTTGGTCATGGTGGACTTCAGCTCCAAACTGAAACATCTCTCTTTTTATCAGCTTATTACATACAATAGACTCCATATTGGTGTCACCCCAAAATTCCTATGTTGGAATTCTGGCCTCCAATGTGATGGTATTAGGAGATGGGGCCTGTAGCAGGTGATTAGGTCATGAGGGTGGAGCCCTCATGAATGGGATTAGTGCCTTTCTGAAAAAGACCACAGAGAGCTCCCCCCTTTTGCCATTTGGGGACACAGTGAGAAGACACCTGTCTATAAACCAGAGATTGGGCCATCACCAGATGCCAGACCTACTGGCATCTTGGACTTCCCAGCTCAATTGAGAAACTTCTGTTGTTTATTTTTAATTTTTTTAAAAGATTTTATTTATTAATTTGAGAGAGCACAAGTGGAGGGAAGAACAGAGCGAGAGGCAGAAGCAGACTCCCGGCTGAGCAGGGACCCTGATGTGGGGCTTGATCTCAGTACCCTGGAATCATGAGCTGAGCTGAGGGCAGACACTTAGCCATCTGAGCCACCTAGGTGCCCCATCTGTTGTTTATAAGCCATCTTATGGTATTCTGTTATAGCAGCCTGAACTAAGGCACTGCTGCTCTATTAATATTAAATTTCCAGAGAAAAACTCTTCCCCCCCCCCCAAAAAAAAAGGCATCCCTGGGTGGCGCAGCGGTTTGGCGCCTGCCTTTGGCCCAGGGTGCGATCCTGGAGACCCGGGATCGAATCCCACGTCGGGCTCCTGGTGCATGGAGCCTGCTTCTCCCTCTGCCTGTGTCTCTGCCTCTCTCTCTCTGTGTGACTATCATAAAAAAAAAAAAAAAAAAAAGAAAAAGAAAAACTCTTCCCTCGTACATATCTTAGTTTTGGATTGTACTGTCCAACTTGCCTTCCACTCATCATTTCAAGATCAGTAACCAGCTAGAAGGCAGCACCTGGGTGTCAAGAGAAGACCCCTGGGGACCTTGCAGATAGCACTATCAGCTCACCTCACTAGTCTCTAAAGAGTTTCCCTTGACCATTCACAGTTTCATAGCAACTTAGCCCTGATATTTCCCACCCATCAAACACTCCCATCCCAACAGCCAATTAATAGCTGAAGATATCACAGGCTGCCTGAGCAGCCCTGGAAGGTGCCCTCCGGTAAGCTAATGAAAAATTTAAATGTTGACTGAGCCAGACAGCAGAGGAGACCAACCAGTGGGTGATACCCGAGGCACTCCCCAGACCCGTAGGTAAATCTGCCTTTGACAAAAGGAACCATGCTACATGGAATTCTCAAGGGTCTTATTACCTATTACCTTGGCATTCACTCTTAATTGTTCTGTTCTGGCTCTGGCTATGCCTGAATCAGCATGACCCTACCTCCTCCTTCATTATTTATGCCAACATCTGCCAACCTGAGATCAGGAGCCATCTATATATGGTGAAAAGTGACCAACTACCCTTGATACCATCTTAACTTCAATAACCAGTATAACGGAATGGGTGTGGGACAACACGGTGGTAATGAGAGATACTTCCCACTTCAGGGATGCTCCAATTGCCTTTGTCCTTTAAATGGGCTGGAGCATCAATGACGGAGCCCTGGCTGGCCCACAAAACTAAATTGCAAACCCTAATCTGTTAGATATTCTAGGAGAGGACCCAGAAATTTCCTTCAATTCTCAGGCTATCGATTGCTGCCTCCTCAGTGCTTTCTTTCCTCTCTCTGGCCCTGGCAGATTTCGGTACCGGCTCTTGGCTTACTTGGATTTTACAGCCTTTTGGATTCCATATTTTGTATTTCAGCACATCTGTGTAGTTCAAAGCTTTGCCTGCTCCTTTAGCTTCAGAGTCTCCATTGCCTCCAGCCAAGACTTCTCAACCTATGGCTTTCAGCACTGCCACTCCCCCACAACCATGTATGGTCCTTGAGAGTAGGGAGGAAAACTTCTTTTGAGATATGGAAATGTTTTCAGAAATGGATGAAATAGCCTTTTGAAACAAAACTCAAAGTTATCATCTCAGTACACAGTAACCATATAAGCTGATTTAAAAAAAATTTATTTATGAGAGACACACAGAGAGAGACAGAGACATAGGCAGAGGGAGAAGCAGGCTCCCTATGGGGAGCTTGATGCGGGACTTGATCCCAGGACCCTGGGATCATGCCCTGAGCCAAAGACAAGTGCTCAACCACTTGAGGACCCAGGTGCCTGCCCTAAGCTAATTGTTAACATAATAAATGAATTGGGCATGATTGTATGAATATGTAGGTTTTGAAATAATCTAACAGTTCTGCATAATCTTGGGAAGATGCACTGCTTGGCTAACACCCTAGGGTTTGCAGGCTTGGGCTAGAATGTGTGGTTTCCCCAGCTTTGGATGGAGGTGAGGAAGAGGCTTAGAGACATATGACAGACACGGCCCTAGGATGGCATCATATAATACTACTATATTATCACGTACTGCTAGAGAATTTTTGGTCTTTTGTTGTTGGAGAACAGGAGGATTGGCAGAGAGGGCAGGAATATGGAAGTGATCCAGAGGGAACAGGAAAGGTTAAGCATCCTTGATCTGGGCCTTGTTTCTGTTACTTAAACATAGTGGCCAACCAGCCTGTCCCTAACAGACAAAATGCTATAAAAGTGTCCAGGTCCATTCCTAGGAGCTCAGAATACATTTTCTCTCTGAAATAATGCTCCATAGGGATTTATGGACTAACATTCATAAACAAAAACCCTTTACAGGTGTGTTTATAGAAAATGCTTAAAGTTCTCATTTAGGGATAGCAGGAACACATCTCCAATATAAAATAATATCTTTGAATAACATAAAGAGTAAAAAGGCAGTTTGTAGGACAGAGCAACCACTAAATAGTTGCCACCATTTCTTTCTGTACTGGCAATATGGAAATTCCCTTTATAAGTAGCATTTTAGTAATATACATGATGTTAGTAGTATTTTTATAATGTTAGTAAGATTTTATAATATTGATTTTTTAAGTCTATAGAGGATTTGCTATATACCTCAAGAGGCTTTCTTATTTACTTGGCTAATTTTTTTTCTGTAGATACATATTTCTAATTGTGTAAGAGAAGTTAATGGAAAAGTAAGACAATATATTTATATTAAAGAATATCTGTACTGGAAAAGAATACTCCAGGGCACTTATAGATCACATAATGTCACCACTGTTTGAGAAATAAGCAAGCTGGTTAATACTGTACTGAGAATATGTCAGCCCCATGTTTCCAGTGATGCTCCTTCAGATTTTAGGCAACATGTATCAGGTAAATGTTTTTGTCTTTTATTTCTCCGTTTTAAAAAGGAGTCTCCATAAAAAGAATCCCTTTTAAATTCTTTTAATTAGATGTGAATTTTTATATTCAGCCCAAGTACATCTTATTTTCTTTCATCCGCTCAGGAACATTTAAGTGCCTCTGTGGTGCCAATATGTGGGTTAGATGTGGAGACCATAGGGTGGTACACACAAGGTTGAGTGGTGGAGGTGGTGGTGGTGGGGCAAGTGACCAAGAGTTTGTAGTACAGCTGGAGAGGAGTAAGCATCTTAACTACAGGATGACAGTGAAGTGTGATGAGCACAGTAAAAGGGACATGTAGAAAGGGCCACAGGAGCAGGAAAGACCTTGCCAAAGGGGCCAGAGGGTGTACAGTAAAAAAAAAAAAAAAAAAAAAAAGACATTTGAACTATATCTTTGGAAGTCAAAATTTAGCCATATAGAGACACAAAATTATTTCCAAAGTAGAACGTCGGCTAACGCTCTTCCCATATTACTCTGATTAAAATGGTCCACCTAAACTTGTTATATGGCTCCTCTGTCATTACATCATCCCACTGCCTCCTCCCATAGCTGGCTGGGCTGTGACTGCCTTTCCAGGGCATTCCATGTGGCAACCAAAGGAAGTGCAGGAAGTGGGGACAGAGCCTCCCTCAGAGATGGGGCTGTTCCCTGGCAGCACCCCCACCCCTACCCCCATCACATTACCCCGGGCTCCTCCTAGAGCATGGGAGAGTCTTTCGTTTTAGGATTTGGTGGCTCGACGGGTTTGGCAGGACTGGGAAAGGGGAGACTTCCTTGGGTTCTATTGCCAGGAGAGGACAGGAAATTCAGCAGGTCAAACGGCAAAGGCAAAACCACCGTGGAAGGTCTGTCTGTGGACAGGGACTGGAGGGTGTGCAGGTACCGCAGCTGGACCGCGGCCGGGGTGGCTGCCAGAATCTCGGCCGCCCTTCTCAGGGCCTCGGACGCGGCCTTCTCCCCTTCCGCAGCGATCACCTGGAGAGCAGACAGGAAGACAGGTGAAGTGACTTTTCCTCTTGCTTGTCCCGGCTGTTCAGCACCGAGCGGCTGCCTTCTTTCTCAGGGGCCTTGATCTGGGGGAGGTGGATTTCACTGTTCGTTGTGACTTAGGGCGGAATTTGTCAAGGGCCCCGACAAGCGCAGTGACATGTCACGGGAGTTATTGATTATATATGCTGGGCCTTGACAGATTAGTAGGGTTTGCCATATTGAGAAAAAGTTGGCCAGCATTCTAGGCGAGGATGTGGAAGCCTGAAGTGAGGAGACGCCTAACCAGGGCAAAAGGAACGAGGGAACATTTCAGAGGAAAAAGCACTAAGCTCACGGCCCAACTGCCACCTTCAAGTGGACAAAGACTAAACTCAGATCTAGAAGCAACTCTGCCCAGAGGACCACTTTCTTCCCCTTCCTCCTCTCAACACAGCAGGGTTAGTGAGCTCTTCTGCGAGCTGCTTCCTGTTCTTGAAGAGAAACATGTCTCCCTTCCAGTCCTCCTATTCCTTTTCCCAACACCTCTCCCACCCCACCTCGATCCTCAGGAGCTGCGGGCAGCCACATCTGTGCGGCCCACCGGCACGTCTGACTAGGGGCTGTGAGTGGCACGAGCTTCTCTGGGTCCTGAGGGAACCAGGCCTCATCAGGTCAGCTCCCCACAGCTTGCACAGAGCTAGGGATGCAGGTCTGGTGTCATTAACTTGCTAACACAGAGGAGATAGGTGACTGATGTTACCTTGGGAAAGATGCCAGCACGAGAGCAGAAGGATGGAGGGTGAGGAGAGATGCCTTGAGGGAGAGAGAGTAAAGGCCAGACCCAGGAAGAAGGAGGAGGTCACTAGTCCCAGTAGCTTCGGAGAGAGGGTGTCCCAGCAAAGGCCATGTGGCATTAGTTGGGTGGCTATGAACACACTTTAAGAGAAAACTTTTAACAGAGTGGGGAGGGGGGCACAAGCCAGGTTCTTCCCAGCTCCTGGGTGAGTGGGAGGTGAGAAGCAGAGGGGCAATGCTCTGCTAGAGCAGGCCATGGAGCATGGGGGTGGGAGGCGGGCCCGCCTGATGCTGGCTCACCCGCACTTTGGCCTGTCTCTGTGCTTCGGCTTCCACAGCCAGTGAGTGCTGAAGCCCTGCCGGCAGCCTTACATCCTTACTAGAAAAGAAAGAGTTGTTATTTCAGGAGGAACAGCAAATCCTGATCTAACAGGGTGCGCTGTCCCTAGACCTCTGAGCAGATGGTGGCCAGGGAAGGGCAGCTCAAGAGTAAGTGCCTCAAATGCACACTATCATTATCACTGATGTCACAGTAGAGCTCTGGTTTGCTCCGTACAAGAGGAACACATTTTTTTGTTGTTGTTAATGGATTATTATGATTTTTCCCATTTAAGTTTTAATATTTTTTAAAAGATTTATCTATTTATTTATGAGAGAGAGAGAGAGAGAGAGAGAGAGAGAGAGAGAGAGGCAGAGACACAGGAGGAGGATAAGCAGACTCCATGCCGGGAGCCCGACGTGGGACTCGATCCCGGGACTCCAGGATCACGCCCTGGGCCAAAGGCAGGCACCAAAACGCTGAGCTACCCAGGGATCCCCATTTAAGGTTTAATCTAAATCCCAGCTATTAAATTTGAACAATGAAAAACAGCCTTGAAGAGCCATACTATTAAGAACAAGGGATGTCATCGACGTTTATAAAGAAATTGATTTTGAAAAGAGTAGAACTGACCAAGGAAGAGCAATATTTAATGTATTATGTAGAAGATACAAAATTGTATTTTTATCCTGTATATAAATATGAAAATGACATAGCTAGAAAACAATTTGGCAGTTCCATGGGAAGTTAAACATAGAGTTACCATATGAGTCAGTAATTCTACTGCTAGGGATATTAGAAAACATGTTCATACAAAAACTTGCACTTGGATGGTCACCACGGTATTATTCAGAATAGCCCTAAAGTGGAAACAAGCCAAATGTCCATCAGCAAATGAGCAGGTAAACCAGGTGTGTTGTATCCACATTGGGATATTATTTGACTATCAAAAGGAATGATGTTGATTCAGGTTTAACCATGGATGAACCTTGAAAACAACATGTGCAACGAAAGAAGCCAAACACAAAAGGCCATAAAATATTGACTGTATTTGTAATGAAATGCCCAGGCTAGCCTAGTGCAGAGAGATTAGTGTTGTCAGGCTAGGGGGTAAGGGAGCAACGAGGAGTCCCTGCTTGATGGGTGTGGGCTGTCATTTTGAGTGATAAAAAAGTTCTGGAATTAGTAGTGATGGTTACACTCCTCTATGAATATAATAAAAACAGTTATACTTTAAAATGGTTATAATGATGAGTTTTTATGTTATGTGAATTTCATCTCAGAAGAATTTTTTTCAATCCATGGAGAGAAAATTTTGAAAGTGATCTGCCTAAACATTACAGTGGCTGTGTTATGGCTATGTGTACTAGGTAATTTTCTTTGTTCAAATTTATGCCAATGTGGCTACAGTACTCAGCTCATTGAAAATATTTTTTAGGGCAGCCCAGGTGGCTCAGTGGTTTAGCGCTGCCTTCCGCCCAGGGTGTGATCCTGGAGACCTGGGATCGAGTCCCATGTCGGGCTCCCTGCATGGAGCCTGCTTCTCCCTCTGTCTGTGTCTCTGCCTCTCTCTCTCTCTCTCTCTCTCTCTCTCTCTCTCTCTGTCTCTGTCTCTCTGTCTCATGGATAAATAAAATCTTTAAAAAAACTTTTAAAAATTATTTTAAAATAAAACCAAAATATTTCCCTTTATCATATTGTTCTTCTTGCTTAATTTACTACCCACATTTCTGTTCTCTCCACTTTGATTCCCCAAATACAGGTCACTGAATCCAAGGCAACCTGTGGAGAGAGGAGGTGAGATGTCAGGGAGAACTTTCAGGTGAGAGCAGGGCCCCCCTATGCCCTCATGGCCATTGTTCTGTACTGAGAAAGTACATTTCCTCTGAAGAGGCATTCCTTTCCTGTTTTGTTTTAACATTACAGTGCCTTGCAAAAAGTTGCTTAACTTTGGGGCACCTGGGTGGCTCAGCTGGTCAAATATCTGACTCTCAATTTCGGCTCAGGTCATGATTTCAGGGTTGTGAGATCAAGCCCCAAGTTGGGCTCCATGCTGAGTGTAGAATCTGCTTAAGATTCTCTCTCTATCTCTCTCTCTCTCTCCCCCCTCTACATCTCCTCTCGCTTGTGTGCTCTTTCTCTCTCTCAAAAAAAAGTTGCTTAACTTTGCATAGTGCCACTCAAGAAATACTTGTGGAGTTAAGGGTGGTGTGGTAGGCTGAATCATGGCTCCCCAGACATCCATGTCTTCATCTCTGGAACCTGTGAATGTTCCCCAGAAGAGACCTTGCAGATGGAATTAAGTGAAAGGATCTTAAAAATGGGGAGATGATCTAGGATCTTCCCACTGGGACCCAAATGCAGTCATAAGTGTCCTTTTAAGAGGGAATAGAGGGAGATGTGACTACAGAAGAGGAGGAGAAGGTGATGTGATTCTGGGGGCAGAGTTTGGAGGGATGCACTGTGATGGAGGAAGGGGCCACGAGCTCAGGAAACAGGCAGCCACTAGAAGCTGGGAAAGGCAAGGAAATGAATGCTCTTCTCGGAACCTCCAGAAGGAAGCAGTTCTGCTGACTGACACCTTGACTTTGGCCCACTGAAACTGTTTTTCGACTTCTGGCCTTCAAAACTGTATGAGATTCAATTGCTACCATTTTAAGTCACCAAGTTTGTGGTAATTTGTTACAGAAGCAATGGGAAACCAATACAGATGGTGCACTTGTTAAATCTGTTTTAAGATGCACTTATTAGAGAACCAGAGTCTAGTCTCTCCCAAATGGCTTTCATTTAGAGGTGCTTCCTTCCTGCTGGTGGCATCCAGAGAACATTATCTGACTGGTGACAAGCCTTGTGCTGGTGCTGAGAACAAAGAGATGCAGAAAGTATGATCCCTGTCATTATGGAGTCCATAATTTACAAAGACAAATATGTACATACATAAATTATAATTCAGTGCAACAAAGGCGATTTTGTGTGTCCAGAGTCCACAACTTGTCCTTTATCCTTTAGAGGGGAGGGATGAACAGAAGAGAGGTTAAGGTGGCCGAGGGGGAGCCCGCTGGAGTGGTTTTTAAATTCCAGAGCAGCAACTGCCTGTATCCCTCTTGTTCTAACTTTTTTTTTGTCTTTTTAGGTTCTTTTGTTTTCTGAATTCTTGCCTTTTCCACCAAGTTGCTAATCTCAGTCACAGATGTTTAGGTACTTCACCTTCTAAGATGAATGATTGCTCAGGCCCCATCAGGCACAACCAGTACCAATACCTTTGATCCTCCAGCCCTTCTGTTGGAGGTCCTGCTTTCGTTAAGACAACATTCCTACCTTCCTAATTCTGGGCCAGGGTGCCTATGGCCTCCGCGACAGGGTCCCTCATTGGTGGTGATGGCCATTTGACCAGCCAGCTGCCAGGAAGCCAGCTTTGTTCTCACATCTCAGTATCTTTGCCAAGTTGCCTTGGTAAGAATGGAAGATGCCCACGGTGGCCATGAGTGAGGTGACTGAAGTTGCTGCCTGCCGGCTGGCTGACACTACATGAGGCACTTCCTCCTCAATTCCTTTCCTAATTTCCCATGAATTAAATCTCAGTGACTGGGAGATAATCATGTAAGGGTCTGTGACATTTTCTTTTTACCTGAAAGTCTTATTTGAACTTACCATGTAGCTTGGACTGTTTCCCCAACTAGACTGTAGGCTCCCGGGAGCCATTCCTTCTCACCTCTGTCTGACCCCCACCTGTCCTGTCTGGCCCCGCCCTCCCCACCAGCTCTCGCTCCCACCGCTTTGTGCCATGTGGGCACTTTCCAATGAGTCTAGAGCCTCTGGGGTAGGATTGAGGGCAAAACCTGTGGCAATGACTGACTAGTCATCACCAGATTGACTCACGGTCAACCTGACAACCTCTCAGTCAGCTGCCAGCTCCTTGAAGGATGGTACCCTCACCAGTGAATGCCTGCCAGATGCTTCCATGGCATGCGCTTCAATAAATGGCCGATGAAGAAATGAATAAAAGATGAGGAGGTATTTCAACCTATTTGATGTTAAGTTTATCTGAGTACCTTTAGATCTTGGGCAATGCTCTTCCTCTCTAGAAGAATTTCAGTGAGGGATCGATGTGCTAGGAGACGCTTCATGGTGGTCTGCATAAGAAATTGGATGGCTTTGGACACATGAGCAAGACTGCTTAGGAGAAGAGTGGCATTTTCCATTCGGTAGTAGCAGATGGCATCTATCTCCATGATAAACATGTCTTTGGTCACAACCTAGATAGAAAAAAGAGTTTGGATAACAGGCCTTATTTTAGGACTCCCTTCCCAGGTGTGAATAGTGAAGCTAAATGTGTTTAAGGGATGGAACACCTGGGTGGCTCAGTTGGTTAGGCATCTGCCTTCGGCTCAGGTCATGATCCCAGGGTTCTGGGAGCCATCAGGCTTCCCATGGGAGCAGGCTTTTCCCTCTTACTCTGCCTGCCAATCACTCTGCTTGGGCTCACTCTGTTTCTGTGTCTGTCAAATAAATAAATAAAAATCTTAAAAAAAAATAAATGTGTTCAAGGGAAATTTTCTCAGTAAGATTATAGGGGGGGAAAAGAGTTTTGGCCCACCATTTTATTTGAAATAGATGTGTTTTTGAAGATTATGGAGTTTTTTTTATTAAATACACTAAAGAACTCACAATTGAAAGGAATCCTGTTGTAAGTAGTTTTGTAAAAATATCAGGAATAGGGGCAGCCCTGGTGGCGCAGCGGTTTAGCGCCGCCTGCAGCCCAGGGTGTGATCCTGGAGACCGGGGATCAAGTCCCACATCAGGCTTCCTGCATGGAGCCTGCTTGTGTCTCTGCCTCTCTCTCACTCTCTCTGAATGAATAAATAAATAAATCTTTAGGAAAAAAAATATCAGGAGGAATTTCCTTAGATGAAAACATTCAGTTAATTGTATATCAGTTCCTTTTAACCCGATGCCAAAAAAAAAAAGTGCTAAAGGACAAGCATCTTCTGGGAAATAAGCACTCTGATATGTTGCTTTCTGAGTGTACACCAGAGGGCAGACTGGTGCTAACACGTCAAGAACCTAAAAGCTGCTTAGTCTCAACATTTCCATTTTTAGACACTTATCAC
This sequence comes from Nyctereutes procyonoides, assembly GCF_905146905.1. Taxonomy (NCBI): domain Eukaryota; kingdom Metazoa; phylum Chordata; class Mammalia; order Carnivora; family Canidae; genus Nyctereutes; species Nyctereutes procyonoides. The sequence continues at coordinate 6,805,055 of NW_026575037.1, forward strand.
AAGGACCTATTTTGAGGGTTTAGCTGCAAGGATGTCATTCACAGTGTTGGTTATTATGATAAAAAATAAGAAATAAATTAATATTCACAATAGGGAATTGTGTATTGTTGTATAACCATACAATGATATACTATGTGTCCATTTAAAACAAAGGGGCAGCGGGGAGCCTGGGTGACTCAGTTGGTTAAGCGTCTGTCTTTGGCTCAGGTTATGGATCCCAAGGTCCTAGGATCAAGCCCTACATCAGGCTCCTTGCTCAGCAGGGAGTCAGCTTCTCCCTTTGCCCCTCCCCTTGCTCATGCTTGCTCACATGCTCTCTCTCTCTCTCTGAAATTAAAAAAAAAAAAGGGGGGGGTAGAGGGGTGCCTGGCTGGCTCAGTTGGAAGAGCGTGCTACTCTTGATCTCACGGTTGTGAGTTCAAGCCCCATATTGGGTGTAGAGATTACTTAAAAATAAAATCTTGAAAAAAATAAAACAAAGGAGTAGAAACATAGCTAATACATGAAAATGTGATCACAACAGAGTATTGAGTGAAAAAAGGTATGTTATGAAATGGTATGATATGTATACCTGTCTGTAAATATAACCACACACATAGAAAAATTTGAAAGGATACACTCCAAAGTATCAACATCTGTCTATGGAAAATAAGATGAGGGGAAACTTTTATTTCTTCTCTTCATATATTTTGTTACCTAAAATAAGCCTTTTAAAAAATATATATAATTTCTATTTAAAATTTCTATCTACCAAAAGAAAGAATAAGAAAGAATTTCAAACTGGAAGTGGGAGACAATTTAGGAAAGGCTTATACATTTAAATTACTAATACAAAAATCTAGATGTTGTCTCTACTTTTAATTTTTAATTGTGGCAAAATACACTTTTTTGGCAAAATACACTTAACATCAAATTTATCTTTTTAACTATTTTTAAGTGTACAATTCAGTAGTTATCCACTGTACGTTATACAGTCACATTGTTGTACAATCTCCAGAACTCTCATCTTTCAGAACTGAAAGCCATTAAACAACTGCTCTCCACTTTTTCCCCCAACCTCTGCAACCACCATTCCACTTTCTGTCTCCGTGAATTAGACGACTCTGGGTACCTCATCCAAGTGGAATCATAGAGTATTTGTCTTTTTGTGATGGCTTAATTCACTTAGCATGATGTTTTCAAGGTTCATCCTGAGTAGCATTTGTCAGAATGTCCTTCCTTTTTAGGGCTGAATAATATTCCCTTGTATGTACCACATTTTCTATCCACTCAGTCATCGATGGACACTTGGGTTATTTTTACTTTTTGGCTACCGTGAATACTGCTGCCATGAACACAGGTATACAAATATCTCTTCAAAACCTTGGTTTCAATTCTCTGGGGCATATACCCTGAAGTGAAATTGCTGGAGCCAATGGTAATTCCAATTTTGATTTTCTGAGGAACTGCTGCGCTGTTACCCATAGCAGCTGTACCATTTTACATTCCCACCAATATTGCACAACACAATTTCTCGACATCTCTGCCAACCCTTGTTATTTTGTTGGTGTGGTTTATTTTTTTTTATAGTAGCCATCCTACCAGGTGTGAAGTGGTATCTCATTGTGGTTTTGATTTACCTTTCTCTACTAATTAGTGATGTTGAGCATTTGTTCATGTGTTTGTTGGCCATTTGCATATATTCTTTGGAGAAAAGTCTATTCAAGTCTATTAGGACTCTCCAGAGAAATAAAATCTTTAGGATGTGGGTGTGCATGTGTGTGTGTGTGTGGGTGGGTGGGTGGGTGTGTGTGTGTGGAGAGAGAGAGAGAGAGAGAGAGAGAGAGAGAGAGAGAGAGAGAGAGAGAAATTTTAAATTGGCTCATATAATTGTAGAAATCAACAAGTCCAAAACCTTCAGGGAATGTCAACAAGCTGAAGACGCAAGAAAGAGTTGATGTTGCAGCTCGAGTCTGAGAGCAGTCTGCTGATAGAATTCCCTCTTCTATTAGTCTTTTTCTTAAGGCCCTCAACTCATTGGATAAGGCCCACCCACATTATGGAATCTAATCTACTCAAAGTCTACTGATTTAAGTATTAATCTTACCTAAAAAATACCTTCACAGCAACATTCAGATGTGTCTGATCAAATATCTGCGTACCATAGCTTAGCCAAGCTGACACATAAAATTAACCATCACAAAATCCTTTGCCAATATTTAAGGGAGTTGTTTGCTTTCTTTTTGAGTTGTAAGGTTTCTTTATATATTCTGGGTATTAACCCCTTATCAGGTATATTATTTGCAAATATTTTCCTCCATTCCATAGGTTACCTGTTCACTCTTTTGATCATGTCCTTTGATACACAGGAGTTTTTAATTTTGAGACAGTCCATATTTCTATTTTCCTTTCCTGCTTTTGAGCTTAGTCATTTTGCCTTGGACCAGAATTGGTAGCTCAGCCATATGAAATAAAGAAAAAAAGCAAAGCCCATCATTTGGCTTACCTCATGAAAGGGTATCTCCAAAGTTTGGAGACGAAGGTCAACCTTGTGGTAGGTATCAAGGCAGGGAAAAAAGAAAAAAAGGCCTAGAAGAGGGGGTAGAGAGATTGACAGGTGAATGGTTAGCATGGAGATTGCTTGGGGTTCACCTCTTCAGGGTCAGGGCACATATTTTATTGCTTTCCTTAGCTTCCAACTACACACAGACATACTGGGCAATCCCACTTCTACCCCTAGCGTGTTTGCAGTTGCTAAAGTAACATATACTTTTTTGTTTAATCTAGGACACTTCTGAGGGTGAAAGGAGAACATTGTTACAACTTACTCCAGGACAAAAGTGTAGACAGGGATTAACCCCAGCAAAATGGGCTACATGGTCACCTTGTCATGGTGCTGGCCCCTCCAAATCTTGAGTGATATGCCTGTTTTCTTCACTAGATTTAATTCTCTAACAAGAATGTCTTATGCATTATTGTTAGTTTTAGTGCTTGACTTTCAGGTACTCTGTAAAATTATTTTTGAATCTGTGTATGTAACAACCATGACAAACTTCAGAGCCAGCAACTTCTATGTGGTACTTCTTAAAATGTGAGCCCCACAGGTATCACAATAGCAATATCATGCTACCAGCCTCATGCACCTAATGTAACGTATAGGGTCAATGTGCAATAAATATTTTTGGATTGATTTATTGAGGTTTGCTGAGAGCCACTGGACAGTGTGGGCTCCTACAAGAGCCAAAGCCTTACTGGAACCGGCAGCACCTCACTGTGCCCGGGACCTTTCTGAGGAGCAGCCCAGCAACTAGCCCTTTGTAGGCCCAAAAAAGGAGGATGCTAAAAACTAGAACCAGAACCAGATGCTCCCTGTCCTAGACTACACAGTCTGCTTCTACTTTTGTATGGACCCATCTGCTTGTTCTGAATTGTCAAACTCAGATTTGCATCTTCTAGTCTAGTCTCCATTCTCTATTTGTTTCTGTAGACCTGGCTTGGAACTTGGACCTTTCCAATAGTGTGCATGGTGGGACTTTGCTCCTTCCCATGCCTTTCTGGTTAGCTTGGATCCCCAACCCCAACTACTACACTTTATAGACTAACCATACTTCCATCTGTGCTTGGACCTCTGGACATCAACTCCACTTGACTACATGGTCCTACAGATCAGAAACCATGTCTCATTTATCCATCTTCATATCCCTGGCAGTTATATGTATTTAAAACACAGTATGTGTTTACAGCAGTATATGTTTTCTAAATTCCATGAACCAAAGGCCAATTTGTCACTCGGGTGCTGGACTTTGCCAATCTCCCATGGTTCGGTCTGATCCTCTGGATTCTGAACTAGCCAGCTTTGCTCTGAGAATTCATAGCACTCTAACCAAAACATATTCTGCTCAAACTAGTGCCCAGCCATGGGTCCTAAGCCTACTTTCTACTCCAGCCAGCCTGGCCCAGGCATTTGACTCTCTGCACCCATCCTCTCTCTTGGCCACTGTGACCTGGGAATAATGCTCTCAGAAGAATCTTTCGTAAGTTGTATTACAAGTAACAGATTAGAAAATGCAGATATTGTAAATCAGATATGAATTATACTTCATATAATCTGAGGTCCATATTACAAATACGCATGGATTGAAGAAATTGGCAAGTCTATTGGGGGGTAAAAGCGTGTTTCATACCAGGACCTTTAGCTCTTCCGGGAAGCAGATGTCCCAGTCGAAATATTATTACTCTCTCATACTCCCGTACAACCTAAAGGAAAAAATTATACTTTTGAAACACTCCAAGAAAGAAAAATAAAGTCTTCAAAAGGCTGTGACACATAAAAATGATTTAGTTTAAAAACTTTAGTTTCAAGAACCAAGAAAAAATTTATATTAATATTTGGATTTCCAAAATCTATACTTAGTAAGTGCAGAACATCAGAAATCAGTGAAAGCATATTGGCCATCCTCATTTTTAAGCCCATGAACAGAATTTCGATTAAAGAGTCATGATTACCTAAAAAATAATGCTTCTACTATGCCCACATATCTAAATCAAGAAAATCACAGCATGTGTAATCTCATATTTTGCTGTGACTTTGGAATTATTAGATTTTATATGTATCATGTATTAACTATTTAGTAGGAAGAGTATATTTTAATACCTTTTGTAATATTTGTTTCAAACTGCAATTTCTGGGACACCTGGGTGGCTCAGCAGTTGAGTGTCTGCCTTCAGCTCAGGGCATGATCCCGGGATCTGGGACTGAGGCCCACATCAGGCTCCTTACAGGGAGCCTACTTTTCCCTCTGTCTATGTCTCTGCCTCTCTCTGTGTGTCTCTCATGAATAAATAAATAAAATCTTTTTTAAAAAAATGAATGATAATGAATGCCTAGATTTGGTTTCTAGAATAGGCCCAGGCACCTCCAATTTCTTGGTTCTCTGGCAGTACTTATTTCTTTTTTGCTTTTATTGGAAGAAACAAAATCTTCCTAGAGATGCAGAGGAGCCTGACTCCTTTGATATCTTGCTCAAATGTTGCACATCATTCTGCTTTAGTATCCTCTACTTGATTGACTTCTAGGGTTTGCCATCTTTTTTCCCCCTAATGATTTATTTAATTATTTGAGAGAGAGAGAGAGAGAGAGAGAGAGAGAAGAGAGAGAGAGCACAGGTGGACAGGCAGAGGGAGACGGAGAGAGAGAATCTTGAGGCAGGCTCCCTGCTGAGTGCAGAGCCTGATGTGGGGCTCGGTTCCAGGATCCTGAGATCGTGACCTGAGCCGAAATCAAAAGTCAGATGCTTAACTGACTAAGCCACCCAGGTGCCCCCGACAAAATGGAATTTTAAAAAAAACACGCAAAAATGTGCTGGTGATAAAGAGGGACAGTATAACAATAAAAGGGTCAATGCATTAGGAAAGTAAAACAATGATGAACATATATGTACCTAAAAATAGAGATCTAAAATACAAGAAGCAAAAACCAAAAGAACTGAAAGGATAAACAGACAATTCAAGCAACAGTAATAGTTGGAGAATTTAATATTCCACTTTCAATCATGGAGAGAACAACTAGTCAACAAGGAAATAAGACTTGAACAACACTATACCCAAACAACATCACCAAAATACACTTTCTTCTCAAGGACACATAAAACATCTCTAGGATAGATCAAATGCTAGCCATAAAACAAACCTCAATAAATTTAAAACTATTGAAATTACATAAAGTATATTATCTGATGAGAATAGAATGAAATTAGAAATCATTAACAAGGAAATTTGGGGAATTCACAAATATATAGAAACTGAACAACACACTCTAAAATGACCAATGGATCATAGAAGAAATCAAAAGAGAATTTAGAAAATATTTTGAACTGAATGAAAACAAAAACAGACACCAAAACATATGGGATGCAACTAAAGCAGTGCTCAGAGGAAAATTTATAGCTATAGATGTCTATGATAAAAAAGAAGAAATATCTCAAATAAAACCGTGTCTACCTTAAGACTCTGGAAACAGAAGAGCAAACTAAACAAAACAAGCAGAAAGAAGAAAATAAGGAAGATTAGAGTGGAAATAAATGCAATAGAAAACAGAAAAACAATAGAGAAAATCAACCAAAAGTCGGTTCTTTGAAGAGATCAACAAAATTGACAAATGTTTAGCTAAATGGACCAAGAAAAAAAAAAAAAGAAGACTCAAATTTCCAAAATCAGGAATGAAAAAGCAATGGCAGGAACATCACTACTGTCCTTACAGAAATAACAAAAAAAAAAAAAAGATTATAAAAGAAAATACTATAAACAACTATATGCCTCAAATTAGATATAACTTAGGTAAAATGGGCAAATCTTAGCATAGATGCAACTACCAATACTGACTTCAGAAAACAAACTGAAAAGACCCAAAAGTAAAGACTAAATTAGTAGTTTTGAAACTTCCCATAGAGAAAAGTTCAGGACCAGAAACCAGATGGTTTCACTGGTGAATTGTGCCAAACATTTAACAAGGAAGTAATGCCAGTTCTTCATAAATTCTCCCCCAAAACAGAAATATCTCCAACTCCTTCTGTGAGGCCAGTATTATCCTGATACCAAAACAAGAGAGAGACATCATGAGAAAACACTGATCAATCTCTTTTATGAATATAGATGTAAACCCCTCAACAAATTACCAGCAGCCTGAATCTGGTAACCTATAAAGAGGATTAGAGACCCTACCAACCAAGTGGGATTTATACTAGGAATACACAGTTGGTTTAAAATCCAAGGTTGAATGAATATAACATGTTATCTCAATAGAATAAAGGGCAAATCATCTCAATGGATGCAGAAAAGGTGCTGGATAAAATTCAACACCCTTTCCTGAAGAATGAGGAGGGGGAGGAGAGGGAAGGGAAGGCAGGAGGAGGAAGAGAGGGGCCTGCATGAAGAGCACAATCATAGATGGCTCCAGCAGCAACTGTAGGGTTTCAGCCAAGGACATGCTCTTCCGTGGCAGCTCCAGCCAATGATAACAATGGCAGGGGTACTTGGGCCTGGCCATTTCTGCCCATCACAAAAATTCCTCTTTAAGTGGATTCTGATCTGGAGTTCCCTTTCAGGCTGGACGGTGTTGCTGTGGAGCTACCCCACAGTCTGAGGCTCTTTCTGTTCAATCCTACCTTCACTTCTGATAACACAGGTGTCAGAGCTGCATCACTCTGAAGGCTTTCTCTGCCTGTTATTCTCTCTCTGCTTAATCGCTCACAGGCCATGCCTCCCAATAAATCCCTTGCATTTCTAATTCCGCTTGGCATGTGCTTCCTGAACAGACATGGTCTTCATTTGCTTCAAGGACACGTGTGGGTTACCACCCATGGGCCAAAGAGAATCATCATTCATGGTATAGAAGCTGCCAGAGATGTTTCCGGAAGGGCCAGAGTAGACAGCATCATCTGTTCTGGACTGATCTCTGTGGTGCAGAATGCAGATGACTGAGACAGAGGCCCTGAGCTGAGGGCCGTCAGTCTAATGGGAGAGGCAGGTGTTGGCAAATAGTATACACACACGGTAAGTGCTAGAATGGATGTGAAAGCAGAGACACACAAGAACACAAGGAAGGAAATGATAGTCTGGGGGAGTCAAGGAAGGCTTCAGAGTTATGTGTGTGCAAGGTCAGAAAGGAGTAAGAGCTCTCCTGGCAGATGAGTGGGGGCGAGGCCATTCCATGCAGAACAGACAGCCGGTAACAAACACAGAAGACTGGACCTGAGGTCAGTGAGAGGCACCAGGACATTCTTTATTGGGTTGTCCTGGAATCTTACCTTTATGCAGAACCAAATGGAAACAGGGAAGGTCACAATAATGAAGAGCAGGGATGTGAGGACAAGAAGCCACTCACAGGCCCCTAAACCTGAAGACTTGGTACCTGAAAATAAATAAATAAACAAAAGAATAATACATATAATTAATTGTATTGGAACATATTCACCATATTTACTGACCAGGACTTCTTGGTCTAGTTCTTGATAGCAGGGTCAGAGCAGTATGTAGACTTTGTTGGAAATTCAGAGTGAGTTGGATATCAGTGGTCAGTTCACATGATAGGACATTGTCTGTGAGGGGTTCTGTGGGCCTGTGGAAGGTAGAACAGGCTTCTGGAAAGGCAGTAGTGGGGAACCTGTAATAAGCACGGACTCTGGGCAGAAGGTCTGGGTTCGAGTTCTGACTCCACCATTTTCTGTCAAATGACCTTAGGCAAAGCACATGACCTCTTCAAACCTGTCTCATCTACAATGGGGATGCTAACTATCTCATAATAACTATCGCGCAGCTCTCTCATGAGGTATTTTTCCTAGCGTTGATATAAATATGAAGTGATGTCTATACATAAAAATCAGTGAAGTGTGCTTATCATGTATCAGGTGTTGAATTTGAAGTGATTCAAACCACATGTGTGCAGAGGCTCATCTTCCCTGAAATGACTTCCCCATCTACTTCCTGCCCCAAATGTTTGAAATTCCACTATTTAGAGTCTCTTCTTTGGATTAGGGTGTGGATCTCCAGAGAGTCTTTGAAAAATCATCTCTATGGGGTAATATTAGCGGAGTAGTGTCCGTAAATAAAAGTAATGAGGAACTGGACTGCAGAACATCCAGGTTGCTTGAGTGATAAATGAAAATGTTTCAGGGAAAGTTCATCTCAAGAACACAAGCCTCTTGGGTTATTTATGTTGCATCCCTGAGGCCTAGAACAGTGCCTGACAAAATATAGGTGCTCGATAAATATTTGTTGAATTGTAAGAATGAAGGAGAAGTGGATAGAGAAAATTATTCAAATGTAATAGTTATGGAAACCTCAAGAATTGTAATCTCCAGGTACTGGGAAACTGGCCAAAAGGACACTATTTGTGAGTTTAAAAACATCGTAGAGGACTAGAAGTCGACTAAAGATTATGATGGTGAAAAGCCTATTTTTAAGGGATGGGAAAAAAAGAGGGAAACTAGTTGGTAGGTTTGAATATTTGATTTCCGTGCCTGGAAAATAATTGGAAAGGTCATCACCAAACTGATCACTTGCTACACAAGCTGCATCAGCCCAAAACCAACATTAGCGCTCAGTGCTGTAGTATGGTAGTTCCCTAAGTGTGTGCCACGGAACACTAGCCCCACGGGGTGCTCCACAAAGCAAGAGTGCCCTGGGAAAACAAGTTTAGGGAATACTGGGCACTGTGTCCTACTTCTAGAGCTCCCCAGTGTGTATCTGCATATAGAAGCTAAGGGAATCCCTGCAGTAAAGAAGCATTCTTAGCTTTGTTTAACCTGGAATTTCCCAAACATTTGACCAGGCAATGTTTTCTCAAAGGAAATTCATATTCCAGAAAATTTATTTCTCATGCAATCTATTTTGGGAAACACTACTCTATCAATGTCACGTTAGATTTTACAGTATTCTTCCTTAAGGATGATAAGGGTGCTATTGCCATGTTTAATTAGTTTACAAACATATTTCACTTGCCAGTGGTAACCACGGCAAGTAAAAATAAATTAATACACATACAGACAAAATAGTATTTCACAAGGGAAAAATGGCCTCACAATGGCTCCATACCGTAGTTAAGGATGTGATTGAAAAACTAATGTCTATACCCCAAAGCTAACTTACAGCTTTACTCACAAAATATTATTTTCTCTTGGAAGGAGTTCCTTGAATATTCAATTTGTTTGGTTTAAGTGAATAGTGGAATATTAAATGTTCAGGCAGGAAGAGCTTTAGCTATGACCATCCTGGTAAGGTGGAGCTCCTTTCACTTGTCCCAAGTCTTAAGGAGCCTGGCTGTGGGAGCATGGTGTTAGGTGAGAAGGAGGAGGGGAGGCTGCTCCTCTTGGTCCCCTGTCCCCTGGAAGCCACAGAAGCCTCCCAGACAAGGGCTCAGCCAGGCCACCTCATCCTCAGTGGGACTTCTCATCTACCGCTGGGGTCTCGGGCTCTCGTCACTTTATAGCTTACTTAATTTCTCAGCATGTTTCCTCCTCAGTGATTCGGGAATGAAAATGCTCAGTAAAACACCTAGCATGTGCCCGGCACATAGTGAAAACTCGGTTCGTGTGGGCTCCCTTCCTCGCTCACCCCTGGGATGTGGTCTGAAGCACAATACTTACAAGACCTCTCTCTCAGCTCAGCGATACTGTAGCCCTGAATCTAACAAACCTTTAATGACTGGAAGTTTCTGGCTGATGAAAGGGCATCAGTTGGGCAAAACAGCATTACCATGGTCCGTGGAACTGCACCCCAACTGCAGGAATCTTTGTCCGATCATAGCTTCGGTGTTCCAGCATATGTGGCATTGCTGGTAACCAGGAAATAATGTTCAAATTTCACAGTCAGCAGAAAGCAATATCACACACTCTTCCTTATTGGCTTTCCTTTACACTTTAAAGTGTAATGATTTTTTTTCTTCTATTCATTATAAAAAGGATTGGAAGCGGATAAATTTGTTCTCAAGAGTTGCTTTACCCACAGAAGCCAAAAAGACATCTTTCCCCATGATTCCCTCCTTTGATCTAACCTTCCTCTATTTCAGTTTGCAAGGATTCTGTTCGAATTGGGTCTATTCTCTGCTCCAAGCTTTGTGCAAAGTGCTTTGGATGGCACGTGCACGTGTCTTTTGTGGTCATCTGCCCCGGGGCATGGTCGGTTAAGGCTAGCTAGGTGAGATTTAATTTTTTTTTTTTAAGTTTATGATAGTCACAGAGAGAGAGAGAGAGGCAGAGAGAGAAGCAGGCTCCATGCACCGGGAGCCCGACGTGGGACTCCAGGATCGCGCCCTGGGCCAAAGGCAGGCGCCAAACCGCTGCGCCACCCAGGGATCCCGCTAGGTGAGATTTAAATTCAGGTTTGACTGTTCTCCCCTTGGCTCTGCTGCCGTATGATCACCCCAAAGAAAATTTAAAATACCAGGGTAAGTCTAAGGGGTGAGGATATGGATAGTTGCCCAGAGCCACCAGTTCATAAATGTCTTTACTTAAATTAAATTCCTTGGCCACAAAAAGCCGCTGCGGGCCTCCTTTGCAGCGTTCGTTCGTGGTCCCCAACCTGGCCCACTCTCCTGTCGCTTCCCGTCCGGGGCTGGTGTGAGACCAACGGTGTTTAGTGGGGTGTCTGCGTTCCTTCCGACGTACTTCGGGGCCCACCCCTGGGCGGGAGGGCGGTGGGTCTGAGTTCAGGCCTTTCATTTCCTGCGAGGTGAGCGGGTGCAGCAGGCCGCTCCGGCCTCGGTGGCTCTCGGCGGCTCTCGGGGCCGCGCCCCTGTCCCCGCGATCCGACGTCCCTGGGGCACCACGTGGAAAGCCCCCGCCCCCGCCCCGCATCCCCGCATCCCCGCATCCCCGCCTTACCGTCCTCGGGCCGCTCGCCCTCCAGCAGCGCCACCACCTCGGTGCCCTCCTCGCCCGAGCCCCGGACCTCATCCACGTCCACCACGGTGGCTGCGGGCGCGGGGGGCTCCCCCCGGCTCCCCGCGCGCTCGCGCCCCGCATCCCGGCGCCCACGGCCTCCGCCGCCCCTCTCGGCCCTCGCGCTCTGGCTCTCCCGGCGGGGGGACCCGCCGCCTCTCCCGCGGGCCTCTCGGGAGGAGCTGCGAGCCGCCCGCTCCATCCCCGGGGGCCGGAGCGCGGTCCCGGCGGAGCGGCGCGGGCGGGAGCCGCGGCGGTATTGACCGGGGCCGGGCGGGGCGGGGCGGGCCGGGCGGGCGGGGCTCTGCTCGCCCGGAGGCGGGGCCGCGGGCCGCGGAGGAGCTGCAGGCTCGGCCCGCGCCTCGTGGGCCCCCGCGCCTCGTGGGCCCCCGCCACGGGCTGGGGCGAAGCCGGCGCGCGCTCGTGCGCCTCGCGGCGTTGGAGCAGCGGTTTGCACAGCGGCGGCTGGGGCGGTAAAGCACGTTCCGGGCAGCCCGGGGGCCGGCGGGTTAGCGCCGCCTGCGGCCGGGGCCTGATCCTGGAGACGCGGGGTCGAGTCCCGCGGCGGGCTCGCTGCACGGAGCCCGCTTCTCCCTCTGCTGGGGTCTGTCTGTCTGTCTCTCTCTCTCTCCCTGTGTCTCTCTGTCTCTAATAAAAATTAATAATAATAAAAAAGCACGTCCAGTTGCCTGACCCACCCGGAGGCCCGCAGAGCCCCGAAGAGCTGGGGGTCTCTGCGCGCGACTTGTGGGCGTCCTAGGAATGAGATGACGTGGTCCTCCTGTTGCACTGGACAGAATGGGCCCACGGATTAGGGTGTCCTTCATTTAACATTAGAGACTTCTCCCCAAGCGCCCTTTTACCCCTCTGGAGGCTTCCCGAGGGCGCCTTTCCCCCTTCCCCTCCTTTATTTTATTTATTTTATTTTATTTTATTTTATTTTATTTTATTTTATTTTATTTTATTTTATTTTATTTTATTTTATTTAGATTTTATTTATTTGAGAGAGAGCAAGAGCGACAGAGGTCACAGAGGGAGAGGGAGAAGCAGACTCCCGGCCGAGCAGAGAACCTGATGGAGGGCTGGCTCCCAGAACCCTGGGACCATGACACCGGGCCACCCAGGTGCCCCCGCTCCCCCACCTCATTTGGTTTACATCCTGGCCTTACTCTTTCTGCCCAGGCTTTGCAAGCGTGTGGGTGTTGACAGACTACTCCTGGGAGGATTTACATTTCAAAGGTGGGGGATAGGAAAACTCTTTTAGGCCGCTTCTCTCTCTCTCTCTCTCTCACTTACATTTCTTTATTTTTATTAAGTGATTATTGTGGGGGCACCTGGGTGGCTCACTGGTTGAGTGTCTGCCTTTGATTCACAGGCTTGATCCCCGGAGTGCTGGGAGGGAGTCTTGCATCTGGCTCCCCACAGGGAGCCTGCTTTTCCCTCTGCCTGTGTCTCTGCCTCTCTCTCTCTCTTTCTCTCTCTCTGTGTCTCTCATGTATAAATAAAAAAAAAATCTTTAAAAAGTATTACTGTGTTTACTAATGCTTAAGCCTATTGATGTAATGCTTCTTTAAGAATCATAGAAGGGAACAGATCTGGTTTAACTTTTGTTTTTAGGAAAGGAATGCTTTTGCCCTTGGTGAGGCTCTGTTCCCTGGCCTCCTTGATAAAGGCAGGACTTCCACTTTGTCAAGGTTCATTGGCCACCTCCATCAAGCGACAAACTGGGGGAGCTGCCCCACTTGTTTCTGAGGAACTTGAAATATTGAATAGATTTCTCTTTTACTCTCTATCCAATCACTTGTTTCTCACTGAATGAATGACCCTTCAAACTCAAGATTTATGATTCTACTCCAAAAGGTCAGATCACGATATTAGAAATTAGGTTCCTTTATTTTTATTTTTCAGTATTTACTGAGTTCACACAAGTTTTCTTCTCAAACACCTTATTAAAGAAAGGGAACCCGAAGTAACTCAAACGGCTCTGGAAAACCATTCCACTACTTTCTTCCATATATTCCAAGTTAGGCCACTGGGAACAAAATAATTACAAGATTGGTAATAGAATATTTTAAATAGATTCGGTTTTTACTCTGTAAACCTCATTATTGCATGGGTTATGTAAGGGAGGCAAATGTTTCCTTTGAGTGCCTGCCTCAGTTAATAGCTCCTGCCTAGAGCAGGATATTGAGAAAATTCAGAAGCTGCATTTGGCCCATAGAGGGAAAAGTATCACAGTTACTTAATATTCACTCAAATTAACAGTTGCAATTAAATACAGTTTATCATCCTGTAAAGATTTCCCTGTTCAGAAAAGTATGGAATCGATTGTAGTGTTTTTACTTTTTCTCCACCTTTGAATCTGTTAAACATGTACCCCAGTTTTTGCTCAAAGAATTGGCAGGCTATCTGGCAAATGCTAATCTCAGAACTGCACTCTATCTGCTTAATACAACAGAAGGATTTCTTGTAGGAGAAAAAATGATGCTCTACTTGGCATTAGAGCATACGCTGGGTGCTTGTTAACTCAATCTCCTTTGCCTTGGGATCATGGGTAAATTACATAACCTGTACTTCATTTTCTATATCACACATAACAGTAATACAAGCCCCTGGTTATAATACAAGGCTGGTGGCATTATGGATGGCGATGACAATATCTGAGAAAGAGCATCACATTCCAAGGGAAAAAGGTCAACCCAGCATCTCTGAAAGGTGGAGGGGTTGGGGAGTGCTGAAGTAGCAGAATGAGTCGCTCTGGCTGTACTTAAAATGATGTTGCTGTTTTCTTTTTAGATTCCTTTTTAATTGAAAGCATTGGTCATCCCTTTGTTGAAACTATCTGTGCACATTTTTGTGCTCTTATTGCTTTACTCCTTGTTCGGATTTGTTATGAGACTGGCATCTGTGAGGGGGTTACTAGGTAGGGAGGACCAATTACAGTTGCTGCCTTTGGAGTTTGTTTCCAAGACAAAAGGTCATGGATGGTGTCAAGGCCTTCTAGATTATAATTATTCCTTCTTTAAAAAAATATTTTATTTATTTATTCATGAGAGACACAGAGGAAGAGAGGCAGAGACATAGGCAAAGTGAGAAGCAGGCTCCCCACAGGGAGCCTGATGCGGGACTCGATCCCAGGACGCCGGGATCACGACCTGAGCCAAAGGCAGATGCTCAACCATTGAGCCACCCAGGTGTCCCTAAATTATAATTATTCCTATTTAGTGTTTTGGAATTTTATATCCATATGGGTAAAAGGAAGGAATATTGACTTACACGAATTATTTAATGAGAAATCTGGAATTCATTGTCACTAGATAAAATTCCAAATCTTATTATTTTAGTGCTGGAAGAAACTACAGAGACTTAAATTTTACTTTCTCCATTTGTAGATGGCAGAGAGGCCAGGCAGGAGGGCACAACTCATGGGAACCGGACCAGGGCTTTGGCCGTGGGGATGGCCATGGTGCAGGAGCTATTTCTCAGGTAGAGAATCAACAGAATTTGGTGACCCTGTGGGTTAATGAGCGAGGGTGGTGAGAAGATAGAAGACTTGAGAATATGGGGATATTTTGACCTTTACAGGCTGAACAGTAGGTTATAACTGTAGGCATCTCTGCCAGACCCACTTCTACCTACACTGATCTTGCACATCTATGTTCCCACTTTCTTTGCCTGGAGGTGCAGTTGTCAGCTTGTTAGGCCCAGTGGTGAGATGAGACTGACTTTTCTCTCATGAATTCACTTCACAGATACTTAGTGAGCTCCTACTATGTGGTTAGCACTGCTCACCTCTGAGGATGTAAAGGTAAGATATGGTGCCTGCCCTTGGGGAATTTATAGTCTAACGGAGAAAACAGATGGGTAAACAAGTGTGATAAAGTGTATGGTATGACAGCCAGAGGTACATCAGGGTTTTTCCACCTTAGCACTATTGACGTTTTATATAGGACGGTTCTCTGTCTTTGGGGGCCACCGTATGAATTGTAGGATCTTTTGCAGCACCCTGGTTTCTACCCTATGCCAATAGTTCCCCACCCTCAGTTTCAATGATGAAAAATGTCTCCAGACATGGTCAAGTATTCCATACGGACAAAATTGCTTCTAGCGCAGTACCACTGATCTCTATGTGTACCATGAGGATACAGAAGAGGTGGTAATTCTACTTGGGTGGAGTCAGAGGAGACCTAGTTTGAGCCATATAAGGAGATGGGCAGGTGATCCTCAGGTGGGTGTCAGGACCTGAGCCTTCCCACCAGAGGGGGCAGTAGAGAAGGCAGTATTTCATTCTTGTCAGATCCTTGACAAATTGGCAAAAGAGATCAGAGAAGTAGGTGGCCCAAGAAATGAAAAGTCTTTTACACCTTATAAGAGAATTTGGATTTTATAGGCAAAAGAAGCTATCAGAGCTTTGTAAGCAAGGAATAATATGGTAAGATTTGCAATTTAGAAAAGGGATTTTGAGGGCACCTGGGTAGCTCAGCAGTTGAGCATCTGCCTTTGGCTCAGGTCATGATCCCGGGGTCCTGTGCATGATCCTGGAGTCCCGGGATTGAGTCCCACATCAGGCTCCCTGCATGGAGCCTGCTTCTCCCTCTGCCTATGTCTCTGCCTCTCTTTCTCTGTCTCTCATGAATAAATAAATAAATCTTTTTTATTTTATTTTATTTTATTTTATTTATTTATTTATTTATTTATTTATTTATTTATTTATTTATGATAGTCACAGAGAGAGACAGAGAGGCAGAGACACAGGCAGAGGGAGAAGCAGGCTCCATGCACCGGGAGCCCGACGTGGGACTCGATCCCGGGTCTCCAGGATCGCGCCCTGGGCCAAAGGCAGGCGCCAAACCGCTGCGCCACCCAGGGATCCCAATAAATAAATCTTTTAAAAAATAGAAAAGTGACTTTGTCGACAAGATTGAAGGTGAATTGAAATGGGCAGAGGATGGAGGTAGAGAGACTGGTGAGGAGACTCTTCCAATAACCCAGGGGAGAGGGGAGATATGGGTTATGTTTTGATGACAATGTGGTGACTCCTAATACTCTCTGGTCAAAGTAACTGGGTGAGTGGGGCTGATGTCTAACTGAGGGGATCAAGGGAAGGAAAAACTTTTGTTTAAAGGTAGGTAGGGACAGTAAGTTCGGTGTCAGATATATTGAGCTAGCAGTGTCCATAGCATATCTGACTGAAAATGCACAGAGACACTCGAATATTTAGAGTTGAAGCTCAGGACAGATGGTGACCAAGATCCTCATCTTTCACCATGGCTGACTGGCAGCAGCCTCCTCTGCTGGGTCCTCGAGACACATAAGCATAGACTTTCCAACCAATGTGCTCTGTTGCTGCCTTGAACTTTGGGCCCTAACCGGCTAGGTCTTCTACTTGACCAGTTTAGTTAGATGCTTTGTAAGCATTGAAGGTCCTCTTGGCTCTTTCCTTTAGAACTTAACAAGTTGATCAGAAAAATAAAAGTCAGATGGCTTGATCCTAGGCTCTGTGTCCTTAGATTTTGACTTATAGTCAAGAGCAGAGCTGGCCTCAGCTAACCACTTCATACTTCCTTACCTCAAGCTCCATCATAGTGCCCACTTGGCCTTTCTGGGATAAGGCTGTTCCTCGACTGTAGGTTAATCTTCTATCCCAAATCAGGAGGTATTCCTGATTGCCAACTGGGAGGGAAGATAGAGAGCCAGTGAAAGAGAACAGAGCACATGGAAAAGTGATCATAAGCAGTTTTGGCTCCATAATATTTCAATTTAGAATTTATTCCCATCACATGGTTCATTTCCTATTTCTGGTGGCTTATGTGCCTGAGGATACTATTTTGTATATTACCTTGTTTCAGTGTTGGAGGGGATGGTGGGGGAAGGAAAGAGAGAAAAGGGACGGAGGGTGAGAGCGATATTGAGAACCTAGGGCAGTGCTTCCAATCTTTGCCCATTATGGCAAACAGAAAAGATAGTGTTTGACTAGCATCCTGGGGCAAATGAAAGGTCTCTATGAAGGACTTGGTGATAAAATTATATCTTTGATATATAATCGTGGTGAAAATAAAAATGCAAAGTGTTAGGGATTCAATATCAGGAGGTTTGTATACTGATAAAATATTTTTAGTTTTAAAAAAGAATCTTGAAATGGGTGAGGGGATAAAAGTTATAAACTTCTGGTTATAGAATAAATAAATTATGGATATGTCTAGTACAGCACGGTGACTCTAATTAATAGTACTATATTGTGTTAGAGAGTAAATCTTAAAAGTCCTCATTACAAGAAAAGTTATTTTTTTGAACTATGTATGGGAATGGATGCTAACTATATAAGACTTATTGTGGAGCTTATTTGCAATATATACCAGTGTTGAATCATTATGTTGTACACCTGAAACCAATGTTATTGTTAACTATATCTCAAAAGTACACTTTATTTTTAATTTTTTTATTTATTTATGACAGTCACACACACACACACAGAGAGAGAGAGAGAGAGAGAGAGAGAGGCAGAGACACAGGCAGAGGGAGAAGCAGGCTTCATGCACCGGGAGCCCGATGTGGGACTCGATCCCGGGTCTCCAGGATCACACCCTGGGCCAAAGGCAGGTGCCAAACCGCTGCGCCACTCAGGGATCCCCACTTTATTTTTTTAAAAAGATTTTATTTGACAGAGAGAAAAAAGTGTGTTCACATGCATGTCAATGAGGGGCAGGAGCAGAAGGAGAGGGAGAGAGAGAATCTCCAGCAGACTCGGTGCTGAGCACAGAGCCCGATGTGGGGCTCCAACTCAGGACCCTGAGATCATGACCCCAGCTGAAATCAAGAGTCAGATGCTCGACTGACTGAGCCACCCAGGGGCCCCAAGTACATTTTATTTTTTTTTAAAAGATGTATTTATTTTTAGAGACTAGAGAGAGAGGGGTAGAGGGAGAGAGAGAGAATCTCGGACTCCCAGCTGAGCACAGAGCTGGATGCTGGGCTGGATCTTACCACCCTGAGATCATGACCTGAGTGGCAACCAAGAGTTCCTCGTCTAACCAACTGAGCCACCCAGGTGCCCCTAAAGTACACATTAAATGAGAAAAAATATTCATGAGCTTGCTTCCACAAATATAAATCTTTTGAAATGGTGACATAAAATTTCTAATAAAAACGTTTAACTTTTAAAACATTTGTTACCATCGGTGAGAAATGTGTTCGCGCAATATTTTAAAAAGATTTATTTATTTGAGAGGGGGAGAGAGAGGGCCCAGCCTGCATGAGTGGGGGAGGGGCAGAGGGCGAGAATCTTGGAGCCGACTCCCTGCTGAGCACCAACCTCCAAGTGGGCTTGAACTCCTGATCCCTGAGATGGTGACCTGAGCCAAAACCAAGAGTAGGCCGCTTTTCAAGTTTTTATTTATTTTCCAGCTTTGAGGTATAGTTGACAAAGATTATATATATATCTGAGGGGTACAACGCAGTAATTCAGTCTACATGGTGAAATGCTTAAAAAGTTTTTAAAGCCATTTTTACCACCACTTACAAATTTACACAAGTTAAAGAATCCAGTATCTTTGCCTTCATCCAGAAAGGTGATTTTGACGTTTCTTGTGATGATGCGAAGGCATGTCAAATCCAGTCTGCCTCTTTGGTCAGGAACATTTCAGGAAAACGAGGGAACTTTGGGGAGCAGTAAGCACCGCCCAGCCGCAGCTGGAGTGGAAGCTGCAGGAGTGCGGGGTGGAGCCCCGGCCCCGCCCCCCCGGCCCCGCCCCGCCCCCGGCCCCGCCCCCGGCCCCGCCCCTCGCGCCGCGCAGCCTCTTTTGGGGCCCTCCCAGGGACCTTCATCCTCAGGTCCTCAGCCGCAGGGCGGCCCTGAAGCGGTAGATCCTTCAGCACCAGCCCCGGGAGCCTGTCAGTGAGTGTTGAAGGGCCCTTACATTAATACCTGGGGGCCTGCGGGCGTGGCAGCTGACCCCACCCACTTGGTTGCCTCCGACAAGGCTGGGTGGAGGCTCCTTCGGGCCCGAGGCACCCAGCTCCTGTTTTCCCCATGAGCCCTGAAGCTGCCCTCGTGGCCTGGGAAAATCAGTACTAGACTTCACATCTGTAACGTATCCGTGGCACGTGGGGTGGGAAACTGCCCCGGAGTGGCGGTTCTCAGGTTCTCACGTTAGCATGCATCAGAATCACCTGGAGGGCTTGTTAGCACCTTGCTGGCCTCACCACGCTCCCCCGCCACCGTTTCTGATTCAGCAGGTCTGGGCTGGGACCTGAGATTTGACATTGGCTAACAGGTTCTCAGGTTATGCCGTTGCTCTGGAATCACACCTTGAAAACCTCAGTCATAGAGATTAACCAAAAGTGTTTTCTAAATACTCGCTGTAAAGCAGCCCCTTCTCACTCCCTTACCTTGGTTTATTTTTCTTAAGAGCAATTATTATTACTTGATGTTATATATTTGTCTGCTTTTGCTTGTCCTTGGTAAGCTGAAGGATACTTGTTGCTTATATCAACATGCTTTTTTGGAAGGCAGCAGCCGAAGCTGAAAACATGAGAGTGAAAAAGGTCACTCAGGCAGAAGGGGAACAACAAAAAGGAGAAGGAACAAGGAGAGACTGTGGGGTATGCGGGCATTTAATATCAGAAAAGGATATAGAGCAGAAAGCGGGGCAGTCAACCCACTGAGGAGAGATTTTCACCAAAGGAGAGGACACCAAGAGTAAACATCAGAGATAATCTAAGATGGAAAGACTGACAGATCTTTAAGATTTGTCAATTATGAGATTTGTTATTGACGATTTTGGTAAAAGTAACTTAAGAAAGCTGTGCAGAGTAGCAGGCTCCTTGCTTAGTGAATGGTGGTTGAAAGAGTGGGGGAAAAATGCGTGTGGACTGTTTATTCAAGGATTTGGCCATGCAGGAATGGCTACAGAGGTATACAGGTCAAAAGAATTTTCTGTCTCCCACTCCCTGTGTTTTTGTTGTGTAAGATAAAAAAGATTAGAGCATAGTTTTTTTTTGTGATAGGAAAGGAGTCCACAAGGAGATGTTGAATATCCAGGACTGGGTAATCCTAGCCAAAGGTTATGGTCCTAGAGGACTTGGGGGATAGACTCAGGAGTGGACTGGATGGGTAAGGCAGCCCCTCACCTGCTGAGACCAGGGGGAAAGATGAGAGCCAGGGCTGGTTTAGAGGCTTGGATTGGAGTTGAGGATGTTCATACATGAAAGGCTTCATGTTCTCTGGGAGTCCAAGCAAAGTCATTTTCTAGTGGTGAAGCAGGAGTGGATAAAAAGTGTAGGAGGGCTGGTCAAGGTTGGACTAATTGCTGTGGGAAATAGAACACAATAGTGGCATCAAATGTTCCCAAATTGGGCATAATGTCAAAAAAATTTGGGAGGCAGGAATGCTATATTGGTTCTGTCATGAGCTTTGGTTCACCCACTCCCTGTTTATCTACAGATCCTCTCATTCCTGTCACAAGGCAATATTCAAGCTGCAGAAGCTTAAAAACACAACCACACACACACACACAAACTCTTTCCTGGCTGTTTTCTAAGACAGCAATACTGTAGGAGCAGCTGCAATTGAAACACCCCCCCCCCCCCCAGATGCAAGCTGGGCTAGGAGGTGGCCAGCTGGAGCCAGCTAATTACCAGAATGAACTGAGCATCACCATAGGCAGCAGGGTGGAAAATACATTCGTCTAACTCACAGAACTGTCTGCTTGTGCTTAATTAATGGCAGGATTCCAAGGAATGAACTCAACAAACAACCCACTAAGTCTTTCTGTTTTGTGTAACAACAAAAGCAAACAAACCAACAAAAACAACTCCAGGTCTGGGGAGCAGAGGCATCTCACGAGTGAGAGACAGGGCTTGTCACCCTATTCCCAGAACTAAATCAGATCCTGGATTCAGAGCCTCTTGGGTGTAGCCCAGATATTCTTAAGGATGCTGCCAAGACACTGTCCCTAAGCCTCCCAGACTTTTGTCCCAGCTTTTCCCCAAAGGCCTTGTGATCCTTTTAGGATAACTGCTCTGAAGAAAAGGACGTTTTCTTTTTTCAGTGACGATCACTTGCTAGTTCTAAACCGACACTGATTTCTGGGACCAAAAATGTCACTGTTTGCCATTAACATTCTGAGCTTGTAGGGGTTAGGTGATGAATTCCAGGCCAGGTTCACCTTGGGATAGGGCTGGTGGGACTGTGAGTTCATGCTGTGGTCATGTACCCTACTTGCCAAGTGAATAGCTGGAATAGGAATCTCAGCAACTGACAATTCTTGTGATGGCACATTCACTCATTAAGCGAGGGTTATTCTGGTTGGAAATGCCAATTGGAGGGCTAAATAATACATCAAAACCATTACCATATACCTGGAGAATTGCAGAGCCGAGTGTCATCATCAAAGGCATGGAAGATGCTGGTGTGATTGTTCCCACCTCATTCCCATTCACTTCCCAGGTTAGACACCACAAAGGGCAGTGCATTATTGTAAACCCAAGCCAGCGATGGCTCTAATTGCAGCTACTCTTTAATGGGATCTCCTTACCCGAGTAACTCAAACAGCCCCTGACACTTGGTTTGGAGTTATTGATCTGGGATTTAGCTCCAGAATATCTTTTTAAAGATCTCTCTCTCTTTTTTTTTTTCCACATTATGCACCAATACCTTTCTAGATTCAGTCATAAGTGTTCTGTTTTTATTGCCTACCACTCTTTATTTATTATTTGGCAGAAGTATTTAATTTTAAATTAGTGTAGTCGATCCTTCTCTTTTCAGTTTGTGCTTATGCATCTTGTTTAGGAACTTGTTATCCCTAAACGAATTCATTAAAAATATCACCTATGTTTATTTCCCAAAGTATAAAGTTTACTTTTCACAATTCGTTCTTTAGCCCACTTGGAAATTTTTTTTTTTCATGTGGTGTAAGTAAGGATCTAATTTTATTTTTATTCATATAGAGAGCATATTTCCCCAGTGTCATTTGCTGAATACTCCATCGTTTACCTAGTATCTTGAAATGCTCCTTCTGTCATATACCAGGTACCTCAAAGTAGAGGGCGGCCTGTTTCTAAGTTCTCTCTCTCCTGTCCATTGGTCTATTTTTCTTTCTCTACATGAGTACCACAGTCTACCACTCTTTATTATCTCTTTGTTCGTGTCTGTATATCGTTTCTTTAAAGTGGGGATCATAATTATATTTCTCTAAGAATAACTGGGAAGAAAATTAGACGCTCTTTGTGAAGAGCATCGAGTTAAGTGCTCAATATGTGGTAGTTGTTATCTCAAATAATTGGGGATGAGAATCTGGGATGGTTTTTCAATTCATTGTTCACTTCGCAGGAGTCATTCTCAAGTTACTTAGTGAAATAAGCTTTCTGAAGCTTACATGTCTGACCAAGTCTTGTCTTTTCCTGCACTTGATTCCCATTCTTCTAGGCTATGTCTAGAGGACGGGATCATTTTTCTTTAGTTATCTAAGGACTCAGTGGGCCTTTTTAACCTGAAACTGTTTTTCTTCACATCTGGGACACTTGCCTTCTTTTTAGACTCCCCAAACCCCACCACCATTCTTTCTGTCGCTTCTATGACATGTCATTCAGATGTTGGAACGTCTGGATCCATTTTTCACGTCTCATCATTCCCCTTTTTTGTTGCCGTGTCTCTTCTGCTATAAACCAGGCCATAAATCTCTTCTATTATTTGTCTTTCAGGGATTCCTCAATGTAACTGGCTCACTGATGGAACATTTTGTTCCCGGAGCTTTTTTTGGATTAACGATTAACGTCGTCGAATTTTAGATGGGAACTACAATTCACGTGTGTGCACAGGTTTTCTTTGTGATTTGTAATTCGAATTCCTCTGTTATGTTTTGGTTTGTCGTGTTTCTTTAATTAGATTGGACATTTTGAGGTCATTCTGTCGTGCCTCTCTTTCTGTACCTCTTAAACTGTTTTTCTGGTTTTCAAGGACTTTATACAACACGTGGCTCGTTCCACCTGTCCAGTTAGCACATCCCCAGGCTATTTCTTCAAATCCATTGTCTTCAGTTTCCCAGCTCAGTTTGCTTGCAGTGGCACCTGGAAGGTTCTTCACCCTCATTCCAGAAGCTCTGGGCGCCCCACCCGCTCCGCTCCGGGAGCTCAAGGTGCCGCTGGCTCTGGAGGGATTCTCCGCCAGGCCGACAGCAGCGTCAGGCTTGCTCCATCGGAGTCTCCGCTGATCCGACCTGGGTGTCATTTTTTTTTTCCCCGCTTAAATAAGCTCTGCAGGTGGTTGGGAGGCACACGCAGGTTCAGAACCTCGGGGCCCCCTCCCCCCTCCCCCTCCCCTCCGCGCACCTGCCGGCCCCTAGGGCGCCCCCGACCCCCGCCTCGGCCCCGCCCGCCGGCCGGCGAGGTGACCTGGGAGCTTCCGGAGCCGCAGCCCCACCTCCCGTCTCCCAGTCACTTCGGAGGAGGTCGGCGCCGGGACGCCCCCGCCCGACGGGAGCCAGCGCTGCCCCGCGCGCACACCCCCCCCCCCCCGGCGGGGCCCCCGCCCCCCGCCCCCCGCCAACCGTCGCACCGGCCGCGCGCCCTCGGGGCTGGAACGCGGCGCCGCGCCGCCTGCCGGCCGCCCTCGGGCCCTGGTGCGCAGGCGCGGGGGCGCCGCGGCGCTGCTGGTCCCCGGCGGCCGGGCGGGCGGGAGAGCGCCTCGACTCCCCGGGCCCCAACGGCAGCCCCGCGCCCGCGCCCGCCCCCGCGCCCGGGGGCGACACGGGTGAGGGAGCCCGCGGCGTGGACGGCCCTCGGGGCGGCGGGCGGCGGAGCCCCCCACGGCGCTCGGGCGCTCGGGCCCCCGGGGAGAGAGGTCGGGGGCGCGGCGGGGCCCCCGGGCCCGAGCTTGGAGGGGCTGGTGGACGTGGGTGGGGGCGCGGCCGCCCCAGGCCTGGTCCCGGGGGCGCCGTCGGTGCGAGGCTGGCGGGGTCGGCTGCTACCCCCAGCAAGCCCTTGTTCGTGCTTCAGGAACAAGCGCACGAACGACAGAAACCGGGCCCGGAACGTGGACTTCCAGACCCACCAGCCGGGGGCAGGGTCGTCAGCGCGGCTTGATGATGCAGAGTGTGAACTGTCACGATTTTGCTTCAGCTTTGTCGGCTTTAGAAGTCGCGTTTTGGTTGTTTCTAGTAGGCCACTGTTGATCCTTTTAGCTCCACCCCCCCCCCCCCCCCCCGCCCCAACACACAGCCTGGACGGGCCTGCTTTTCTCATGACCAACGTTTCTATCTTGCCTCTGGTAGGGTGCCATGTCCGAACAGGAGCGCATACAGGAATGCCTGAGAAAAGAAATAAGGTCACTTCTCATTTCCACCAAAGACGGTTTGACCCCGCAGCAGCTGGAAAAGGAGTACCTTCTGATGGTTGGCAACCACTTACCACTCCGAATCCTTGGCTATCGGTCCACCATGGAGCTGGTGTTGGACATGCCTGACGTTGTCACTGTCTCTCCCTGTGGGGATGGTTCTATAATACTGAGAGGTAAGCTTAGGATTTAAGGTCTTCAAGCAAGAAACACGCAGTAAGGCATCATCCTAGCAAATAAGTGGGTGATGGGGTGAGCACAGGGTGATGTATGGGATAGTTGGATCATTATTTTGTACACCTGAAGCTAATATGGCCCTGGTCTTTACTGACCGGAATTAAAAACTTGGAAGGAACTGTCGTAGCAGTTATCCTGCATATTAGCAGTTCTGCATCCCAGGGAGAGGATTTTAATATTTTGAGAGGGGTGGGGAGGGTTCATGGTTACTTTTGAGGTTGCGGGCAGAGTGAAAGCTATAGCAAAATCAAGAAATCTTTCCCCAGAAAAACGTGCATTCACAAAAACTACACTTTTACATACAATTTCAGGTTATCACCGTCTTAAATTGTGAGAAGCATAACAATGGGGAAAACATGAACTCATGTTTTAAATTTCATGGGTCACAAAGCATTGCAGGGAAGTTCATCTTGAGAGATTCAGATATTACAGCGGTCAGCAGTGATGCTAAATATTGTGCTTTATCTTTTTGTCCACATCCTCTGGTAGAGGAGCTAACCACTGGTTATGGAAACTACAAGAAATGAAGGAACCAAGGGTTCACATTTTTCATGCTACCTAGATACACAGCTCCTTAAGAGAGTTAAAGATTGTCTCTGTAATCACAGATGCAAAGGATGAAGGAGTTAAATTTTCACCTAAATATGATTTTTTTTTCACACCTCCTTAGCCATTCCAGATGAATCCACCAAAGGAATAGCAAATTTAGTGGCAAAACAGAGGAGCAGCCATAAGGTTCGAAACTCCATGCAGAAGGGAAGGGCCAGTGTTTGCTCTGGGTCGAGCTCCCATCGGCGAGTACCTTACCGAGGAAGGGTGCCCCCCATTCTTCCAGCAGTTGTGAAGAGTGAGTTGAAAGACCTCTTGGCGTTATCTCCCGTTCTCCTTTCTGATTTTGAGAAGGCATTTGCCAGACGATTTGGACGTTCATTCCAGTACGTGCAGTATGGATTCCTCTCTCTGTTTGAAGTGCTTAATGCTGCCTCGGATGTCATTTCTGTAGAGCAGACCAGAGCAGGCTCTTTGTTGATGCTAAAGAGGAGCATATCAGAGGAAAAGCAGAGAGGATGGCCAGCAGGTAAGCATGTTAGTGTTAGTTACTGTATTGTGGGTTAGCAGTTCTTGAGCAGTCATGGCTGCAGTAGAAGTACTTAATGCCCAAGCTCCCAGAGTTTGTTGAAGTTGCATCCTGGCTCTCAGACTTGCTGGCTGAGTCATCTTGCACAGGTTACTTAAAACGTCCAAGGCTTAGTTTCTTCCTCTTTAGAATAGGAATAATAATACTTGCCTCTTGTAGCTGTGTTGAGGATTAACTGAGATGACGTCTGAAAAGTGCCTGGCGTTTAATAAGGTTATAGTAAGTGGTAGCTGTTATTATAAAAACACAAGATCTGCTTTTTCTGAAACACTGTGAATGAACATGAGTCCTATGTGTTTGTGTAAAGATATCATGTGGAAAATGAAGAGTTTAAAAAATTATACTAGTCAGTAGCATTTGCCATCTGATTTTTGCTGATGCAGATCTTTGGTATCTGAAAAGATCACTGAAATAATTTATATAGTGTAGTGATAACCACCTTAATTAGCATTTGACCTTGGTTTCTCATTGCTACACCATAGAAAGGTGAATAACCCAATCTTAGAGATAAGGACAAGAAAGCTCAGGAAAGTTAAATGACTTTTCCAAAGTCACATGCTAGAAAAATATTACAGCCACGGTTAGATACTCAGCTCTTAATACTGTTCATCCTGTGCTTTTCTTTTTAATTTTTAAAATTTATTTTTTAAAGATTTTATTTATTTATTCATCTGAGACACAGAGGGAGAGACATAGGCAGAGGGAGGAGAAGCAGGCTCCATGCAGGAGCCCGATGTGGGACTCGATTCCGGAACTCTGGGATCGTGTCCTGAACCGAAGGCAGATGCTCAGCTGCTGAGCTACCCAGGCGTCCCTTTAAGGTTTTTTTTTTTTTTTAAAGATTTTATTTGA
Organism: Nyctereutes procyonoides; assembly: GCF_905146905.1. Lineage (NCBI taxonomy): Eukaryota > Metazoa > Chordata > Mammalia > Carnivora > Canidae > Nyctereutes > Nyctereutes procyonoides. The sequence goes on from NW_026575037.1 coordinate 6,832,026, forward strand.
AAGAGAGCAAGTGAGAGAGCACAAGCAAGGGGAGCTGGAGAGGGAGAAGCAGGCTCCCTACTGAGCAGGGAGCTCAGCTTCAGGCTCATGACCTGAGCTTAACCTGCTGAGCCACCCAGGTGCTCCTCATCCAGTACTTTTCTTACCCAATCATTGTCCCTCCTGTTTTTGGTTTTTATATATATGTTTATGGAAGTACAGTTGACCTGCAACATTACTTTAGTTTCAGGTGAGCAACAGTGATTTGACAACTTTGTACTTAAGCTGTGCTCACCATGGTGTAGCTGCGAAGTTGTTACCATACCATTGACTGTATCCTCTATGCTGTACCTTTCATTCCTGAATCACTGTCTCTCTCAAAGACCCAAAAGACCAATGTGATCATTTGTATAGTGCCTTACTAGACCCTTGACAGTACAGAATCTATACACTGAGCCTGTTTGGGGGGAGTTTCTATGCCTTTCCAGTGATTTTGCTTTTTCTCTAAAATCTGAATTTAGATTAATGTAGATGAAACCATGAGAAAGTCCTAAGTGTAGAAACCGGTACTTAAACTGTGATATAGGAAGTATAATTTGATGAAGATACCTACAGTGTTTACATGTTCTGGTCAGGGAAGACTGCAGGGACCAGTGAGTGTTTTGAGTTGAGCCCTGGACCATCAATACAGTCAGTATTCTTGAATTGCTCAAACTTAGGGACACAAACTCATCATGCTGTTAAACCTTCAAGAAGTTGACCTGTAGAAAGCAGTTTGCCAACATACTGAATGGGGGAAGTGATATTCCTTCTTAGTGACCAGATTGCTCATGTTTCCCACCCGGAGACCCTTCTTCCTGTCATCAGGATATATTGGAAACAATTTTGTGTGTGAGTGAGCTTGATCTTACGGTAAAGAACTAGGCTGTAATGAAGTCTAACGATAAATTGTTCGTGTTGTACATCAGCATATATCTCTCCAGTGCTAATTCCCTCCTTACAAATCTTGAAGGAAAAAAAATCTGTACTCCAGAAAATCCTTTATTTTATAGCTGTTTTATCCTCCTTCCCTGCCCCCATACTACTAGGTGATTGTCTGGCTTGAGAAACATATTTTTAAGATTTTATTTATTTGAGAGAGCATGTGAGAGCACGAGTGAGGGGAGGGACAGAGGGACAAGTGGACTCGCTGCTGAGCAGTGAGCCTGACATGGGACTCAATCCAGGACCCTGAGATCAACCGACTGAGCTACCCAGGAGCCCTGAGAAGCATAGTTTTAAGCAGACTCCTTATTCAGAGACTTTTTGGCCTCCCAAGCAGGATACAGCTTTTTGGGTTTTTACCTATTGAAACTTGCCTCTCTCTAATTATACTCAGGTGGCCTTAAGTGGAGTTTTTAGGTAGCCCCAACCTTTTCAGTAACATACTTATGAGCCTCATGGTTTTCTTCAATAGCTGACTCCTTTTTTCCATTGTATGTAAATTTTATTTGGCAATATGAAAGTATAAGCATACTTTCCTTAGTTATTTCCAAGTTGAGGACAGTTAGGTCACAGTAGCCTCTTTATATAACTACCAGAAAATAAAGTAGAAATTGTGATAACTTTTCTCTGCTTTTCTTTTTATTCACAAAAGGAGGTAAAATGTTTACTCAGCCTTTTAGAATGAAACAACAAGGCTCATACTCCACAGGCTCCCCAGTTGCAAAGGCTTGCTTTTCGCAACCTACTTCAAACATTGAACCACCAAAGCAAATATTGAATGCAGAAAAGAATTTTAAGTCAAATGTAGTAGAGACTTCAAGGCCGAATCACACTGAAAAATTAAACCAGGTAAGTTATCTGATTTGGGGATATAAATACACCAAAAATGTGTTTAAATTCAGTGTTTTTTTTTTTTTTTTATTACTTAGATCTGATGGAAAAGATCATCTTTTAAAATTCAAGTCCTTTCAGATTTAGCTTCAGCATTTTCTATGGTTTTGGGGATTATTAGCTAATAAGAGGTGGAGTGAGAAAAGAGCAGTTTTATCAGTTCATATGATTTCTACAATAGGTTTCCCCTCCTGTTTGAAAGTAGTGTTCCTCTGAAACCTGTTGAAGTTGAAATGGTGTAAACAAAGCAAAGAAGCAATTACCATTAATTTATATGGAAAACATTTTGAGCATTCCCAGACCTTCAAAATAATCTCTAGTGGGCTTTTCTGATACCTTATGACATATCTTGGTAATGGTTTTTCTGATACCTTAAGTACACATCTTGCTAATTGTGGAGATAAAGCACAGTTGAAAGCTATGGAGGTTTGATGCTCAATATAGTTCTTGCAGGAGGAGGTTGGCAGTGCCGCTCTTGCTCAGAGTACACACTACACTGCCTCTATAACTACTCACTGAAAAACAAATGCTGGATGCTGGCTTCACTTTTGGCCTTTTTTTTTTTTTTTTCTAAAAGTGAAAATCCTCTTTTGATTCTTTGGGTTAGCAAAAACAAGAACTAACCCAATATCCTTCATAAAAACAAAGTGGCATAGTGTGAACTTTTGAAAAGCGAGGGATACTTGTACTTTCTGCAGATGACCCCCAAATCTCTCTCTAGTTCCAGCTTCTCACCAAAATCCTAAAAGTGTATTTGCAACTTTAACTCATGAATATCGTTACTTGAATGGTTGGCCCTGAGCGCTGCAGTGCTGGTATTTTTTTTTTTTTTTAACTATGTATACAATGAAGGATTTTTGAATAAAAGCTACTAGAATATAACCAACAAAAGCTCATTAAATTAGCAAGATAGCAACTTTTTTCATATCTAAAAATTATATTTTATTTAAATTCAGTTAACATGTATGTGTATTATTTCAGAGGTAGAGTTCAGTGATTCATCAGTCTTACATAACGCTCAGTGCTCATTACATCAAGTGCCTTCCTTAATGCCCATCACCCAGTTACCCCATTCCCCCACCCCGTCCCCTCCAGCATCCCTCAATTTGTTTCCTATGGTTCAGTCTCTTATAGTTTGTCTTCCTCTCTGATTATGTCTTTGTTTTATTTTTCCATTCCTCCCTCTATGTTCCTCTATGCTGTTTTGTTTCTCAAATTCCATCTATGAGTAAAATCATATGATAATTGTCTTTTTCCAATTGACTTATTTTACTTTTCATAGTATCTTCTAGTTCCATCCACATCATTGCAAATGGCAAGCTTTCATTTTTTGATGGCTGAGTAATATTCCTGTGTGTGTGTGTGTGTGTGTGTGTGTGAGAGAGAGAGAGAGAGAGAGAGAGAGAGAGAGAGAATGAATGAGAATAGACCACATCTTCTTTATCCATTCATCTGTTGATAGACATTTGGGCTCTTTCTGTAGTTTGGCTACTGTGGACATTGCTGCTATCATCATTGGGGTTCGGGTGCCCCTTTGGATCACTACATTTGTATACCTAGAAGTGTAATTGCTGGGTCATAGGGTAGCTCTATTTTTAACTTTTTTTTTTAAATTTAAAGATTGTATTTATTTATTTGACAGAATGCATACAAGCAGGGGAAGTGGCAGGGAGAGGGAGAAGGAAAGGGAAAAGCAGGCTCTCTGAGCTGGGAGCCCGAGGCAGGACTTGATCCCAGGGTCCTGGATCATGACCTGAACTGAAGGCAGACGCTTAACTGATTAAGCCATCCAGGCACCCTTTATTTTTAACTTTTTGAGGAACCTCCATACTGTTTGCGGAGTAGCTGTACCAATTTGTGTTCCCACCAACAGTGTAAAAGGATTCCCCTTTCTCCACATCCTTGCCAACATCTGTCATTTCCTGATTTGTTAATTTTACCCATCAGACTGGTGTGAGGTGGGTATCTCATTGTAGTTTTGATTTGTGTTTAGCTGATGCCCGGTGATGTTGAGCATTTTATCATGTGTCTGTTGGCCATTTGTATGTCTTTGGAGAAATGTCTGTTTATGTCTTCTGCCCATCTCTTGATTGGATTATTTGTTCTTTGGGTGTTGAGTTTGATAAATTCTTTATAGCTTTTTGGATACTAGCCCTTTATCTGATAAAACATTTGTAAATATCTGCTCCTATTCAGTTGGTGTTTTTTTTTTTGTTTTGTGGATTGTTTCCTTTGTTATGCAAAAGCTTTTTATCTTGATGAGGTCCTGGTAATTAATTTTTGCCTTTGTTTCCCTTGTCTTTGGAGAGGTGTCTAGCAAGAAGTTGCTACAGCCAGGTTGCTGCCTGTGTTCTCCCCTATGATTTTAATGTATTCCTGCTCACATTTAGGTCTTGCATCCATTTTGAGTTTATTTTTGGGTATGGTGTAAGAAAACGGTCCAGTTTCATTCTTCTGCATGTGGCTGTCCAATTTTCCCAACACTATTTGTTGAAGAGACTTTTTTTCTTATGGATATTCTTGCCTGCTTTGTTGAAGATTAGTTGACGATAGAGTTGAAGGTGTGTTTGTGAGTTCTATATTCTGTTCCATTGATCTATGTGTCTGTTTTTGTGCCAGTACCATACTGTCTTGATAATTACAGCTTTGTAATCGAGTTTAAAGTCTGGAATTGTTATGCCACAGCTTCGGTTTTCTTTTTCAACATTACTTTGGCTATTCAGGGTCTTTTCTGGTTCCAAAGAAATTTTAGGATTGTTTGTTCCAGCTCTGTGAAAAAAGTTGATGATACTTTGATAGGGATTGCATTGAATATGTAGATTGCTCTGGGAAGCATAGACATTTTAACAATATTCTTCCAGTCCATGAACATGGAATGTTTTTCCATTTTTTTTGTGTATGTCTTCCTCAATGTCTTTCATGAGTGTTCTGTATTTTTCAGAATACAGATCCTTTACCTCCTTGGTTAGGATTATTCCTAGGTATCTTCTGGTTTTTGGTACAATTGTAAATGGGATTGATTGCTTAATTTCTCTCTCTTTTTAAAGATTTTAATTATTAGACAGAGAGAGAGAGAGAGAGAGAGAGAGAGCAGCAGAGGGAGAAGGAAAGGGAGAGGATGAAGCAGGTTCCCCACTGAGCAGGGAGCCCAATGTGGTCTTGATCCCAGGACCTTGGGATTATAACCTGAGCTGAAGGTAGACATTTATTTAGCTGACTGAACCACCCAGGCATCCCTTCATTTCTCCTTCTTCTATCTCATTGTTAGTGTATAGAAATGCAACTGATTTCTGTGCATTAATTTTATATCCTGTCATGTTGCTGAATTCCTATCTGAGTTCTAGCAGTTTTGGGGGGAGTCTTTTGGGTTTTTCCACATAAAGTATCATGTCTTCTGTGAAGAGTGATAATCTGAGGACTTCTCTACCTATTCTGATACGTTTTATTTCTTTTTGCGGTTTGCTGAAGCTAGGACCTTTAGTACTATGTTGAACAACAGTGGTAAGAGTGGGCATCCCTGTTGTGTTCCGGGTAAAAGCTTAGGGTAAAAGCTTTTACCTTAGGGTAAAAGCTCTCAGTTTTTCCCCGTTGAGAATATTTGCCATGGAGTTTTTGTAGATGGCTTTTATGATATTGAGGTGTGTTCCCTCTATGCCTACACTGTGGAGAATTTTAAGAAGGGATGCTATACTTTGTCAAATGCATTTTTCTGCATCTATTGAGAGGGCCATAGGGTTCTTGTCCTTTCTTTTATTAATATATCACAATGATTTGTAGATGTTGAGCCACCCTTGCAGCCCAGGAATAAATCCCACTTGGTCGTGGTAAATAATCCTTTTAATGTACTGTTGGATCCTATTGGCTAGTATCTTGATGAGAATTTTGTATCTGTGTTCATCAGGGATATTGGTCTGTAATTCTCCATTTTGGTGAGATCTTTGTCTAGTTTTGGGATCAAGGTATGCTGGCCTCATGCAGCTGTTTCTATTTTTTGAAACAGCTTTAAAAGAATAGATATTAATTCTTTAAATGTTTGATAGAATTCCCCTGGGAGGACATTGGGCCCTGCGCTCTTGTTTGTTGGGAGATTTTTATTACTGCTTCAATTTCCTTGCTGGTTATGGGTCTGTTAGGTTTTTTATTTCTTTCTGTTTTAGTTCTAGTATTTTGTAAGTTTCTAGGAATCCATTTCTTCCAGATTTCTTTTGGTGTCCATTAGCATGATAAATGGTTCTCTACCCCTTCACTTTCAATCTGGTCCTATCTTTAGATCTAAAATGAGTCTCTTATAGACAGAGCAGATCAGTGGGTCTTGCTTTTTTATCTGATACCCTGTGTCTTTCGATTGGAGCATTTAGCTCATTTACATTCGGAGTAACTATTGAAAGATATGAATTTAGTACCATTGTATTACCTGTAAAGTCACTGTTTCTGTTTATTGTTTTTGTTGCTTTCTGGTCCATATTGCTTTTGGGCTCTTTTCACTTAAAGGATCCTCTTTAATATTTCTTGCAGGGGCTGGTTTAGTGATCACAAATTCTTTTAGTTTCTGATTGTCCTGAAAGCTCTTTATCTCTCCTCCTACTCAGAATGACAACTTTACTGGATAAAGTTTTCTTGGTTGCATATTTTTCTCATTTAGAACCCTGAATGTATCATGCTAGTCCTTTCTGGCCTGCCAGGTCTCTCTGAATAGGCCTGCTGCCAGCCATCTGTTTCTTCCTTTGTAGGTTAAGGACCTCTTGCCCCCCCCAAGCCGCTTTAAGGATTTTCTCTTTGTCTCTGAAATTTGTAAGCTTCACTATTACGTTGAGGTGTTAACCTATTTTTATTGATTTTTGAGGGGGGTTCTCTGTGCTTCCTGGACTTCAATGGCTATTTCCTTCTTCAGATTTGGGAAGTTCTCTGCCATAATTTGCTCTTATACACCTTATGCTCCCTACCCCTTTCTTTCCTCTTTCTCTGGGACCCTAATTATTCTAATATTGTTTCACTTTATAGTATCACTTATCTCTTGAATTCTCCCCTCATGATCTAGTAGTTTATCTCTTTTTCTCAGTTTCATGGTTCTCTGTCTTATCTTGTATATCACTGATTCATTCTTCTTTGTTTATCCTAGCAGTTAGAGCCATTTTTTTTTTAAAGATTTTATTTTTCATGAGAGACACAGAGAGGCAGAGGGAGAAGCAGGCTTCCCACAGGGAATCCCCTGTGGGACTCGATCCCAGGACCCCAGGATCACAGCCTGAGCCAAAGGCAGGCAGACACTCAACTGCTGAGCCACCCAGGCGTTCCTAGAGCCTCCATTTTGATTGCATCTCAGTAAAACCTTTTTTGATTTCTACCTGCTTAGATTTTAGTTCTTGTATTTCTCCAGAAAGAGATTCTCTAATGTCTCCTATGCTTTTTTCAAACCTAGCTAGTATCTTTAATAATCATTATTAAAAATTCTAGGGATCCCTGGGTGGCGCAGCGGTTTGGCGCCTGCCTTTGGCCCAGGGCACAATCCTGGAGACCCGGGATCGAATCCCACGTCGGGCTCCCTGCATGGAGCCTGCTTCTCCCTCTGCCTGTGTCTCTGCCTCTCTCTCTCTCTCTCTCTCTCTGTGGTGTGACTATCATGAATAAATAAATAAAATCTTTAAAAAAATAAAAATAAATAAAAATTCTAGCTCGGACATCTTAGTTATAGCCATACTGATTAAGTCCCTGGCAGTTAGTACTGCCTCTTGTTCTCTTTTCTGGGATGAGTTTTTCCATCTTGTCATTCTGTCTGGAGAAGAGATGAATGAGAGAACAAAGATCATGAAAATAAAACCCCCTGAATTCTATATACTGTTTTACTCTAGCACTGGAGTTTTGCAGTTGTGTGTGACCAGTAAACTTGGTATTAGCCAGATGTTCCTGCTGGTCTTCTGGGGGAAGGGCCTGTTGTACTGATTCTCAGGTATCTTTGGCCAGGTCAGGATTGTACCGCCCTTGCCCCCAGGGGGGTGGGGTGGGGCAGGGCTCAGTGTATGCTGCCTCAGGTTGCTCTATGTGGCATTTGTTCCCTGAAGGCTTTCAGTACCACTTGGGGGGGGGGGTAGAAATGAAAATGGACCCCCATCTCTAGCCCTGGAGATGAAAGTTTGTGCCCCCACTCTTCAGTGCGTTCTCAGGAAAAGTGATCAGTTACTCTTGTCTCCCTGGTTTCTGTCTGTACTCTGTGTTCACCCTGCCTGTGACTGAGCATTTTTATCTCAGGCATGTGACCCTGTTTCCAATCTCCAAACTTTATAGACTTTCTGCAGCATGCATCCCCACTGCTCCTCCCAGGGCAAGGAGGGGGTCTCCCCACGGTTCTGCCTCTTGCTGGGCCCCTGCTCACAGAGCAGTTGCCCATTCATGCCACAATTTGTGGTTTATGGCAATTCTGAGCTGAAAACCCACTCCTGGGCTTGTTGATTGCAGTTGGCTTCCCTGCTCTGATGCTTGGGAACTCTGCTACAGGCAGGCACCTGTGTTCTTTCTCTGACCCCGGGCATCCTGAGACCACACTGTCTCACCTAGGATTTTGCCCTCTGAGCACCTTTCAAGCAGGAACGTTCCCCACCAGAGCAGATTTCTAAAAGTTCCATTTTGCGCTCTGCCACTGTATCACTTTCTGGTAGCCAGCTCTTCCCTCCCAAGGCTTATCTTCTAATATATCGCCTCAGATTCTCTTCTCTGCACTTTCTACTTTGCAAAAAGTGGCTACTTTTCTCTTTATATAATTGCAGCAATTCTTTTCTTAGATCGCCGGTTGAGTTCACAGGTGTTCAGTATGATTTGATAGCTACCTAGCTGAAAATTCCAGGGACCAGATGAAAGTAGGGTCCCTTACTCCTCTACCATTTTCCTCCTCAATCCATGCAAGATGACAATTTAAGTAGAGCTCGGCATAAGCACATGGAAATTAAATTCAAGACATAAAAGTGCCTTTCCTCTAGAACCAAAAAAATTAGCTTTGGTAACAATTTATGTACAGTAAAATTTATCCATTTAAAATGTATAGTTTGAGTTTTCACAGTGTAGCCAGTCAGGAAATCACCATCAAAATCAAGATGCTGACCATTTCCATCATTATCAAAAAGTTCCATTATGCTGCTTTGTAGTCAGTCTCTTCCCAGCTATAGCCACAGACATAAAAACCACTGCTTTTTGTAAGTTTGACTTTTTAAGAGTTTCATCTAAATAGAATTAAATAGCATATAGCCTTTGTGTCTAGCTTCTTTAACTTAGCACAGTGCTTTTGAGATTCATCAGAAAGCATCAGTAGTTACTTTGTCATTCCATGGTATTGATATGCCTCAATTTGTTATCTATTCCCCTTACATGGTATTTGGGTTATTTCCTGTTTGGGATATTTATGTAAATAAAGCTACTGTGAACATTTGCATACACTTTGTATGACTGTAGAGTTCATTTCTCTTGGGTAAACACCTAGAAATAGGATTGTTGGGTCATTCAGTAAGTGTATGTTTGCCTTTATAAGAAATTGCCAAACTGGCTTCTAACATGGCTGTATGGTTTTACATCCTCATGAGCTACATATGAGAGTTTTAGCTGCATCTTTGTTAACATTTAATATTGTCAATTTAAAAAATAATCATTTGGGTTTGTAGTGGTATTTCATTATGATTTTAATTGGAATTTCTCTAATGATGAATAATGTTGGGCATCTTTTCATATGCATATTTGCCATTTGTTAATCTTCATTAAAGTGTCTCTTTATATCCTTTACTCATTCTTAAAAATTGAGATTTATGTTGATATGGAAGAATTATATATGAATAGGTATAAGTCCTTTACCAGAGACATGTTTTGCAAATGCTTTCTCCTGGTCTGTACTTACCTCATTTCCTTAGTTCTGTCTTGTGTGAAGCAGAAGCCATTAATTTTGATGAAATCTAATTAATTTATATTTTTCTTTTGATTCTTGCCTGTGTATCTTTGTTGAATATAAGGTCACAAAAATGTTCTGTGTTTTCTTCTAGCAGTTTTATGATTTTAATTTTTAGGTCTATTCATTTCAAGTTAATTTTTATATAAGGTACCAATATGGATCAAAGTTTTTTGCAATGGATAGCTAATGCCTCTAGTACTCTTTTTTGAAAAACACTGTTTTCCTTGCTGAACTACCTTATTACTTTGGCACCTCTTTCAAATCTATTGACCTCTCATATGTGTAGGTTTCAGGACTTTCTGTTTCTGGTCCACTGATTTACATATGCTTTTGGCAGTACCACACTATCTTGATTACTCTAGCTTTATAACATCTTAAAATTATATAATTAAGTCTTAACATCTTTGCTCTTTTTCAGATTGCTTTGACTATTCTAGGTTCTTTGCATTTTCATATAAATTTAATTTGATTTCAATCAGCTTGTTAATTTCTACCAAAAATAAATATGCCTCTTGTGATTTTCATTAGAATTACATTGGACCTATAGATAAATATGGAGAGAATTGTTATCTTAGTAATATTGAACCTGCTGATCCATGAGCATAGTATATTTCCTCCAGTTACGTCTTTAATGTTTCAGTACTCTTTTATAGTTTAAATACCCAAGGCCTGCATATCTTTTGTTAAATTTTATCCCCACATTTTTCATATGGGTATTTTATTTTCTAGTTAATCTTGCTAGTATATAGAAAATCAATTGGATTTTTTTTGTAGATTGACGTTGTATCTTGTAACCTTGAATCAAGGTACTTGATAAATTCGTTTCTGTAGTTCAAATCATTCTAGTAGCTATTTTGTGGAGTTGGGATTTTTTTTAAAAAAAGATTATTTATTAGAGGAGAGTGTGTGTGAGAGAGAGAGAGTGAGTGGTGGGGAGGGGCATAGAGAGGGGAGAGAAATCTTCAGGCTGAACGTGGAGCCTGATGTGATTGGGGGAGGGGGTTGATCCCAGAACCCTGAGATCATGACCTGAGCCAGAAAATCAAGAGTCAGATGCTTAACCACCTGAGCCACCCAGGTACCCCAGAGTTGGGATTTGCTTTTCTTTTCTTCTTTTTTTGGAGGGGAGGGATTTTCTGCATAAACCATCATACCATCTAGGTAGACAATTTTACTTCCTTTTCAGTCTATATGCTTTTTTTTTTTTCCTTCTTAGAAAGGCAGGCTCTCTAGTATAATAATGCATAGAGGTGGTGAGAGTGGGAATTCTTGCCTCGTTCCTGATTATAGTGGAAAACATTCAGTCTTTCATCATTAACTGTGGTTTTAACTGGACCATTTTCATAAATGCCAGAAACTAGGTTGAGGAAATTCCCTTCTGTTCCTCTGTTCTGAGAATTTTTTCAATGGATGTATGTGGAAATATTCTCCATCCTTTAAGATGATTATAGGGTGTGATATTGATATTGTGATTTACTATATAAAAAATATGTTCTCTTTCTCTTTTTTGGCACAAAGCTCCTAAAATGCTTAGAATTTTTAAAGTGATGAGAGCTACGAAGGTGTCTTTTATTGTTAATGAAGTGATTTTTGGAAAGTACCTAAGGATGGGGGCCAGTTGCCAGTCGGAGCCAACAATGTGATTAGAGGGTTAGAACTTTTCAGTCCTACTCTCAACCTCCTGGGAGAGGAAAGGGGCTGGATATTGAATTCATTCACCGGGGCCAGTGAGTCAGTCTGTTGCGCTTTTGGAGCAAAACCTCCATAAAAACCCAAAAGTGTTGGATTTGAAGAGCTTCTAGGCCAGTGACCAGTAGAGATTTGGAGGGGGTGGGCGGGTAGAGAGGCATCCCTGTTGAGGGTGTGGAGCCCTGTGCCTTTTCCCACATACATGACTGTATACATCTCCTTCATCTGTTTCTGAGTTATATCTTTTAAAAAAAATTTTATTGATTTTTTAAAAATTGAGATATAATTAACATATTAATTTCAGAATTTTTTTATTTTTTTAAAATTTCAGATATTTAACATGCTTCAATATGTATATAATGTGAAATGATCATAGGTCTGCTTAACATCCATCACTACAGTTAAAATTTTTTTTTCTTGTGATGAGAACTTTTAAGATTTACTCTTAGCAATTTTCAGTTTTACAATACAGTATTAATACTATATTAACCCTTATATAACTTATAATTATATAATATATATTATATAAAATCATATATTAATATATACAGTATTAAATATAGTTGCCATGCTGTACATTGTATTCTCAGGACTTTTTTTTTTAAGATATAAAAAGATTTATTAGCATAAGCAGGGGGAGCTATAGGGAGAGTTATAGGGAGAGGGAGAGGGAAGGGAGAAACAGGCTCTCTGGTGAACAAGGAGCCGAACATTGGGCTTGATCCCAGGACCCTGGGATCATCACCTGAGCTGACGGCTCCCTGCTCAGTGACTGAGCCCCCCAGGAGCCCCCCTGCCCCCAGGATTTTCATAACTGGAATTTTGTACCTTTTGATCCTCTCCACCTATTTCACTCACTCCCAAACTCCTGCCTCCAGATACCACCCATCTGTTCTTACATCTCTGAGCTCAAGTTTTTGTTATTGTTTGTTTTTTTAGATTCTACATATAAGAGATCATACAGTGGTTGTCTTTCTCAGACTTATTTCCATTAGCATAATGCCCTAAGGGTCCATCCCTGTTGTCACAAATGGCAAGATTTCTTTCCTTTTTTTATGAATGAATAATATTCCATGTGTGTATGTATGTGTAAGTGTATGTATGTGTGTTTGTACTATATTATTTTGCTACTTATCCACTGATGGATGCTTAGGTTATCTCCATTTTGTGGCTATTATAAATAATGCTGCGGTGAACATGGGGGGTACAGATACCTTTTTGATTTGTAGTTTTTTCCCTCTTATTAAGTAGGTTACTTTTGATGGTTTCCTTTGCTGTGCAGAAGATTTTTAGTTTGATGTAATTCCATTTGTTTATTTTTGTTTTTGATACCTTTTCTTTTGGTGTCAAATCCAAAAAATCACTGCCAAAATGATGTGAAGGAGCCTATCATCTATGTTTTCTTTTAGGGGTTTTATGGTTTTAGGTCTTCAAATTTTAATCCATTTTGAGTTCATTTTTGTGGGTGTAGAGTTCGATTGTTTTATAATAAATCAGTAATCTCTAAGCAAAATGTTTCTGAGTTCTGTGAGCTGCTCTAGCAAATCATTTGAACCCAAGGAGGGTACAATGGGAACCTCTGATTTATAGTAACTTGATCAGAAGCACAGGTAACAACCTGGACTTGGAATTACGATGGGAGCCCTTCATATATGGACTTGGCCCTTGATATGTGGAAACTGATGTATTGCCAGGTAAATGGAGTCAGACTTGGAAGTACAGGATACCCAGCTGATGTTGGAGAATTGCTTGAGTATGGGATAAAACCCACATACGTGTTGTAATTGGTGTCAGAATTCTATAGGGATTTTCTTTTCTAATCTATTTATATCATAAATTACATTGACTTTTAAAATATTAAGCCCATTTTATAATGCTAGGTTAACCTCACTTAGTCACCATGTATTATGTTTTACATATTGTGGATTTAATTTGCTAATATCTTGTTTAGGATTTTTGTGTTTATGTTTTTAGAACATATTCTGCAATTTTCTTGTAATCTTTTATCTGGTTTTGGAATCATGGTAATACAGGCCTCTTGAAATGAGTTTGGAAGTTTTTTTTTTTGGAAAGAATTTGTTAGTTAAAAATTTATCCAGTTACTTGTCAAAGAATCAACTTTTGGCTTTATTGGTATTTATGTTTCCTATTTCATTTATTTATGTGCTTATCTTTATTAGATACTTCTTTCTACTTGGTTAATTTTCTGTTCTTGCTCTTGGCCATTGATTTTGGTTTTTCTTTTCTAATGTAAAAATTTAAGGCTGTAAATTTCTTCCAAGTGCTGCCTTAGCTGCATCTCACAAATTTTGATATTTTACATTCTCATTTTCATTCAGTCTAAAATCTTTTCTAACTTCCTGTGTGGTTTTTTTTTCTGTCTTGGAGGATTACTTGGAAGTGTGTTGTTTAATATCCAAGCATTTGAGGATTTTTCAGAAATGCTATTGAATTCTAATTTAATCCCATTGTGTTGAGAGAACACAATCTGATTTCATTCCTTATAATTTTACTGAGATACTTACTGAAGGAAATCTTGGTTGCATCCAAATTTTGGCAACTGTAAATAAAGCTTCTATAAACATCCATGTATAGGTTTTTGTGTGGACATAAGTTTTCAGCTCCTTAGAGTAAATACCAAGAGGCATAATGGCTGGATCATACAATAAGAGGAAGTGCTTTTGGAAGAAACCACCAAACTCCTCCAAAGTGGCTGTACCATCTGTATTCCCAACAGCAGTGTATGAGAATTCCTGTTGTTCAGCATCCTCACCTGCATTTGGTGGTGTCAGTGTTTGGATTTTGGCCTTTCTAATACATACATAGTGAGTGTTACCTCATTGTTTTTATTTACAGTTCCCTAATGACATATGATGTTGAATATCTTTTGATATGCTTACTTGCCATCTGTAGCTACCAGAGCCAGGCGATATTAAATGTGTGGTTTAGGACCTTTGCTCGGCTTGGCTCCAATGAGAGGGTGAGAGGGATGTACATACTCTTTTCTGAGTTTTACCTTCTATTTTGTAGCTCCAAGAATTCCCTATAGATGCAATCTAATAATCACAGTTCACTTCTGGTTGAAGTTTTTGGCATTGGAGTTCTTTGAATCTTGTTCCAAAGAGTGGACTCTAATTCCTAAACTATGTATTTTAATTTGCTAGCAGGACAGATTCCATGTAATTACTAGATCCTTCATAATCCTATTTATAAATGTTCAACTTGCCATTTCCTCAGAATTACTGATCTGTTTGCTATGTGGTCCTACTCAAAATTCTCCAGGCATATGTACTTAAGAGTGTAGAAAAAGATCTATAACAAATTTAAATTATAAATTTACAGACTTTTTGATCTGTATTTTATGTTTTTCTACAGTGGACATATGCTATTTTGTAGTAAAGACACATTATTTAAAAGAAAAATAAATTTCTCCTTTGTAAGATGAGTATTAGTGTTTTTTCACCTTTCACCTCTAAGAGAAAGAGCCATGCTTGGTTGCTAGTATACCACTCTGCACATTGTTGTGCTTTGTTTCACAAAACAAATGGTTAGAACAATTTAAACTCTGTTTTGCAAGATATGAATAATCATTTTACCACATTCTCTTAAATATCCTTTATATTGACTGAGAGGAAGTTTACATGAGAATGGAAATGTGGGTGGATGAATATGAATTAGCTATATTTCTAGTGAATGAAGCCTCTGCTGTCCTGTCTGTGTGTAGTCCCAGATCACAGCTAATTGTGGTGTTACTTTGCTTCCATTAATAGGTCATTGCCAATGAGAATGTTTGGTCAAGGAACAGGGAGCTGTAGATTCTGTAGCCTTCATATTATCTAAGAGTACCCCATCCTACTCTGCTCCTATCTTACACATTAGAAAGCATCATTGTGAAATTCAGCATGAGGTTTAAAGTAGGTAAACTTGGAATTATAAAAGAAAGTATGGTCCTAAATGAATTAAAAAATCAGAGCTGTGTGTTAGTTTGCACCTACAGCCAAACAATTGTTAGTTTTTATGTGAATTAGATGATACTTGGTATTGCATATAAGAGAGGATGCTTTTTTATTTCACTTGATGACCTGGCCCAGCTGTCTTTTAAGAGTATCCTGGTCCAGCACCTGGGTATGTTAAACAGTCACTGTCAGCAGAAGCTGTTTGATGGGTTCAGTAATGCAGTTCTCTGGAAGTTGTGTTCTCTGACCAACTAAAAGTAGCTGTTCCTTACCGGCTTTCTGGTGAGTTTTGATGAAATTTTTAGTATGGCAAGTCACATTCTGTACTGGCTGGCTTTTTGTCAGATGAGGTACCTATCAAATATTTAAGCAGTTGAATACTTGGCTTCTATGTATGTCTGTGCCAGTTTTGTTATCTTTATCAGAAATGTATTTATGTTTTACCATATGGCCAAAGGTCTTTAGTATTTTCCTCTAAGATGTCACTTCTGTTCCTCTCTGCTTTTAGCTTCGTGCATCTTCTTTCCAAAAAGCTTCCACCCTTTCATGTTTCTAAATATCCCCCATGTGTCTGTTTTTTGAAACTTTCTTATTACAAAAGTAATAAAGATTGTGGAAGATTTGAAATACAGGAAAGCACAGAAGAAAATAAAAATCATCTATAGTTTTATCAGCCAAAAAAGTTGACTTTTTTTTTTCTTCTTTAAGTCTTTTATTTAAATTCCAGCTAGCTAACATACAGTGTAATATTAGTTTCGGGTGTACAATATAGTGATGCCACACTTCTATACAACACTCAGTGCTCATCACAAGTGCCTGCCTTATTCTTCATCACCTATTTCACCCATCCCCCTGCCCCCCTCCCCTCTGGTAACAATCAGTTCTGTATAGTTAAGAGTCTGTTTCTTGGTTTGCCTCTTCCTCCACCCTTTGCTCATTTGTTTTGTTTCTTAAATTCCACATATGAGTAAAATTGTATGGTATTTGTCTTTGACTTATTTTGAAAGGGATATATGCATCCTGATGTTCTTAGCAGCATTAATTACAATAGCTAAATTATGGAAACAGCCCAAGTGTCCATCAACTGATGAATGGATAAAGATGTGGTATACATATATACTATGTAATATTACTCAACCATAAAAAAGAATGAAATCTTGCCATTTGCAATGACATGAATGGAGCTAGCAAGTATTATTCGAAGTGACTTTTTTTTAAAAAAAACTTTATTTGACAGAGACTGTACAAGCAGGGGGAGCAATAGGCAGAGGCAGAGGGAGAGGGAGCCCAATGTGGGGCTTGATCTCAGGACTGTGGGATCATGACCTGAGCCAAAGGCAGATGCTTAACCCACTATGCAACCCAGGCGCTCCTACCACTTTTTTAAATAAAAATAAAATCATTCTGGTCCAGGTTTGTGACCTGTTTTTTTTTAGTCACAAATATAAATCGTGAACATCCCACATTATTAAATATTGTAATGCAACATTATTTTTTTTAAAGATTTTATTTATTCATGAGAGACATGGAGAGAAGCAGAGATATAGGCAGAGGGAGAGCAGGCTCCCTGTGTGGAGCCTGATGTGGGACTCCATCCCAACACCTGGAATCACGCCCTGAGCCAAAGGCAGATGCTCAACCACTAAGCCACCTAGGTGCTCCATAACATAACTTTTAATGGCAGTAGGGTGCAATATAATTTAACTTGTAACTTTAGTTAGGCATTAAGACTGTTTCTGGGGTTTATTAAAAATAACCTTGTGATAAAAATCTTGCTCAAGTTTGCATATATTTCCATTACTTCACAGGATAAATTTCTAGAGCAACAATCACTGCATCAAAAAGAATGTGCTTTTATGTAGTTAGGTTGTCCTCCGTGAAAGTTGTTTCAGTTAACACTCAGATAAGGTGCGTATAGAGTGTGCTTCTTTCCTTGTACCTTTGGTGATACACAGTATAGATGACCTCTCCTTCCTACCAACCCAGTCTGTTAGATCTCCTATTGCTTTCCTGATGCCTTCAGGCATATTATCCTTTCATGACTCTCTGTGGGTCTTTTCATGGCATTTATCATAATTGCAATTATTATTATTTTTCATAATTGAAATTATATATTTATCATTATTATATCTGTCTTCCCACTTTAGACTACCAAGTTCCAGGGCAGTGACCATATCTGGTTTACTTACCACTGTATATCCGTTGTGAAGCACAATAGTACGTGTTCAGAATATTTTTGTTGAATGAATAAATGGGCATTATTATAAAAATAATTTTCCAATTTGCTAGGCATGTAACTGTTTCTGAGTAATGTCTGTTTATTAGAGGTTAAGCTTGATGTTTTTATTGCTTAGTATTACTATTTATCAATTGCCAATTTGTTTTTGTCCATTTTTTTGAGGAGTGAATCTTTTGATTCAAAGCTCTTCTCTGACTTTTCTCTGAGTATGGTATTTTTTAATCCATCACTTTCCATCTCTGTTTATGCCCTATAATATGTTTTGTTCACTTGATTCATTATCCATTCTTTGTGTTTGATGTGCAGGTATCTGAGACTGAAGAATTATTGAAGTCAGGGTCCCCTCTTGGTTATTTCCTCATGTCAGTCACTGATTACTGTCCTCTCATACTGTCCTTCCCCCTCATTAGAACTTCTGCCCTCCAATTATAGATATCCCCAAGATTAGCTGGACTTTAAGAAATCTCTCCTACCCCATTCAGATTAAAGTCAGCTTAATTTAGTGATCTAGCCTGAGGCA
Organism: Nyctereutes procyonoides; assembly: GCF_905146905.1. Lineage (NCBI taxonomy): Eukaryota > Metazoa > Chordata > Mammalia > Carnivora > Canidae > Nyctereutes > Nyctereutes procyonoides. The sequence goes on from NW_026575037.1 coordinate 6,850,211, forward strand.
AAAAATATTTTTTTTTCTTCTTGAGAAGCATTCTGTTCCTAGCTAAGAGCCCATCATTGTGGCATCTTAAGCCCAGGCCTGGTAACTGTTTTCTCTAAAGGGTCACATGGTAGATATTTGAGGCTTGAGGTTCCACATGGTCTCTGTTGTAAACACTGGACTCTGCCCTTGTAGTGTGAGACACAACTATGTAGATAGTTTGTAAATGTGAGTGCAGCTGTGTTCCAGTAAAGCTTTATATATGAATACTGAAATTTGAATGTCATTTAATTTTCATGTGTCATGAGATGTTACTCTTTTAATTTTTTTCCCTCAACTATTTAAACGTTGAGACTGTTGCAAGCTTATGGGCGGTACAAAGATGGTGGGCCAGCTTTGGCTCTTGCTCCAGAGAGAAAAATCACATTTGTAATTCTCATCTTGTCATTTAGCTCCGTTTCCCAAACTTTTGGAATTTGTTAAAAACGAGCAAAAACCTACTCTGTGTTCCGAGGTCCTTTAGCTTTCCTCCTGGAACTTGCTGTTTTTGAGGCTGTTTCCCTTGGTCTCTTATTATTTATCCCTATTGAATCAGCTGTTCCCTCGCCTGCCTGTACTGTGTTCTTTCCTCATTTCTCTGGATCCACATTCCACCTTTACCCTGTCCCCTCTTTCCAGTCTTACTCCTTAGTCCTAGCACCTGAGGGAAGATTCCTCTCCAGCAGGCTCCTAGTTGGTTGTCCACCCCTCTAATATCATTTTCTGCTCCAGATTAAAATTCTGATAATGTCTCTCCCTTGCTAAAAATCTCTGAGGTGTTGTCTACATAACCAGTAAAATTTGCTAGTTTGGCACCTGAGGTATTCTGTGGTACTTCCTTCTTTCTTCAGGATTCTCTTCCTCCACTTCCTTATTGGCTTCAGGCAGGTTATATTTTTCCTGTGCTCATGAAGTTCCTTCTAGCTTCACTGTCTTCTCCACCACCCTTCAGGGCCCTTCCCTGTATTTATAACCTAATGTGATAATAGGTCCTTCTGTACTTCATTGATCCTCAGTGTCATCTGAAGTGAGATAATAATAGGTCCTGTTTCTCTTCAGTGATGCTCAGAGTCAGCCGTAGGTTATAGCAATTTATGCATTTTTTAAAAAAGATTTTTATTTATTCATGAGAGACAAAGAGGCAGAGACATAGAGGGAGAAGCAGGCTGTTCACAGGGAGCCTGATGTGGGACTCCTGAGCAGAAGGCAGCGGCTCAACCGCTGAGCCATCCAGGTATCCCTGCAGTTTATTCATTTATCTCAATTCCCTACTTCAGTGGCGTGAGAGGTATGACACTGAGGTGACCATTTTTTTCTGGGGGGGGGGTCCCCTGAAACACATAGCACAGTGAAATTCCCAGGAGTTGTTGTATTGACCCCTCTCCTGAGGCGAGCATGGGATATGAAGAATCTCTTACTGTTCACTGAGAGAGCTTGGCAAGCTCTCTCATGGCAGATGCAGGAGGAGTATGAAGAACATCAGCCCCAGGGCTGAGGCTTTTTGTGAAAGTTAGTGATATAATCCTAAGAATCTAATATCCCCCTCCTCATCTCCTTTTCGTGTCACTCTTACAAAATATTGAAATTGTCTTCATTTTCCAGATAAAGAAACTGAGACCTAAGAGGTTATACAGTCTGTACATAATGACAGACCAAGTGACAACCGGAAGAGAGATTTAAAAAAATACAAAGTTTAGAAGGAAAAAATATTAATGATTCTGTCTATGTGATAGGATTTTAGGTAATGTGTGTTTTCCTTTATACCTTTGTGTCTTTTCTAACATCTGTTTTTCTTACCTACTTACTGTCTTTAAACATAACTCTGTGGTCTTTCATTCAGTTTAGACCTGCTGTACCATGGCAGTTCTCTGGGCATGGGCTGTCTGCCTCTGCTCTGTGCTTCTCGAACCATAAATACCTGTGCTTCCAGCTTATTTCTCCAAATATTCATGTTCCTCATCTGCTCCCTTATTGGGCCTCTATGCCATTGGCTTGTCTCAACTCAAATCTTTAGACCCCTGTTGTCTTAGCTCAGGCCTCTCCTGTCTTTACTCCCTGCCTGTTACATTTGGATACTCTTCCATCATTTCCTCACCTCTGTTTTTCTACTTCTCACCTGCCCGAAATCTCTCCCCTTTCCCACTAACTTTTAGGAGGGGGCCTTGCTGCTGAACTCAGAATATTGAAACCATCAGGTAGTCACTCCACCTTCTGATCTCACGTCCTGCATCCCTCCTTCTTCTTTCTCCCTTCTTTCTTGTTACAACAGAGAACTTTTCTGTCCTGCCCTGGCTCACATTCTTTTCTGCTTCCCAGGACCTTCCACCATCCAGTCCCTTGCTTGTACTTGGCATTCACTAAGCATGTATTTAACACACATTGAATTTTTATAAGCAGAAGAAAATTAGTAACAAAAGTCCTTTCTGGGTAAGAATTAGAGATTGAAAAATTGAGTTTCAATAGAATCTCATTGTTTCAGAGAATGTTAGTTATCTGGAAAATTGCAGAGTGTTTAGTTTTATAGATTCCATCTACTCTAAATGTATTTTATATGGTATGAGATGTTACAGTGCCTCTTAAGAACAATATTTTACCCATTTGATTGAAATACGTTTCCTGTGGTAGATGTTTCCTTTTACATACATACTCAGATTTATCTTTGATCTTTTTCTTTATGGATTATAACTTGAACTTTTTTTTCTTCTTTCATAGTTGGAGAACACATTCAAATCCGTTATTTCACAAATTGGACCCGGAGGGACTATTAATCCAGAACTAAAACATAAATTAAGATTTGTAAGTATTTTCTGTTTCTGGGAAATGAACAGGAATGATCATTTAGATCTCATTTGTGGTTAAATTTACTTTGCCTATAAGTATGTATTTTATACTTAAACCTGATCTTTCCAAATATATTGCAAATGGAGTGGCCATTCTTTTAATATCAGAAAAAAAATTACACCCTTCTAATAATTTTTAATGTTCTCAAAATTATTTAGAAAATGGAATTCTTCCATAAATGCTGTCTTTCTTTTTTCTTCCCTTTACCCCAATAAATCATCGTTAGCAAACAATTCAAGATTTTTCCATTATCAGTTTCATATATATGTATGTCAAATATTATTGTAAACATTACATGGCATTCCACTCTGCCAAAGCTCTTTCATTTATGAGATCTGTGATTGATTACATTGGGGTTGTTTCTAGCTTTGGCTATTAAAAAATGCTACGGTTAATGTCCTTGAACATGTATGTAAAAGTGGACTTGCCAAAGGCACTGAATAATTTAGTTTTGGTCTTTAATACTAAATTGCCCTCTAGGGGATCCCTGGGTGGCGCAGCGGTTTGGCGCCTGCCTTTGGCCCAGGGCGCGATCCTGGAGACCCGGGATCGAATCCCACGTCGGGCTCCCGGTGCATGGAGCCTGCTTCTCCCTCTGCCTGTGTCTCTGCTTCTCTCTCTCTCTCCCTGTGTGACTATCATAAATAAAAATTAAAAAAAAATTGCCCTCTAAAAGGCTTGAACAAATTTAAACTCCCACTAATGGTGAAATGTTGCTGTGTAATAATGTAATTTACACCTCTTGATTTTTACATTGAGCATCTTTTCATATGCTTAGTAACCATTTATATTTGTTTTTCTTTTTAAAGATTTCATTTATTTATTTATGAGAGACAGAGAGGCCAGAGACCTAGGCAGAGGGAGACGCAGGCTCCTCACAGGGAATGTGGGACTCGATCCCAGAACCCTGGGATCCGTGCCCTGGGCTAAAGACAGATACTCAACCACTGAGCCATCCAGGCATCCCCCATTTATATTTCTTACATGAATTGCCTGTTCATGTCTTTGGCCTAATATCTTGTTTTCCCTTGTTAATTTGTGAAAGCTCTTTGGCTGTTAATGTATCGGGCTAACAGGTGTGTATGCTTAAAATTTTGGTGGGAGATCCTCTTATTTGAATGATCAGAGTGCTACTATTACTCTTACCACTTTATATTACTCCATTTCAGATGTTGTAGTTTTACTGGGAGAAATTCAAAAACCATAGTACATTCAAACATTCAAACCTTATTTTTCTGTTTGGACATTTGACCGTGTATCCAATGATTATTTAAGGATATTCAGTATGATTTTTTTTTATGGTAACAAAAAGTTAAAGAAAAATTAAGCATTCATTGGTAAAGGATTGGTTAAATTAACTACCCAAACTAGGTAGAATCATGCAGCTCATAAGAAAGTTTATGTTTATCTCAATTTACTTGGAAGTATCTCCTTGACTTATTTTGGACTTGAAGAACAGGTTTTATATAATAGCATGTTTAGTATTGTCCTTTCATGTAAAATCATATATAATGTGTGTCTACATAAAGAGGTTTCTGAAAGGATGATTTATGAAGAGCAGCAACAGCTATCTCTGGTCACAGGATATTGGAATCATTTTTATACTTTTCTGAAGCTTGATTTAGACTTTTTTTAAATTTTTTTTTGATTTAGACTTTTTAATGAAACGTAGCATTTGGAAAAATCTAGGACAGTGAAAATCTTTTTATACTTTATTGGGATAGAATAATTCTGCTTTTAGGAACTTTTCCTAACAGATAATTGGACAAGTGTGCAAAATGCAAATATGAAAATAATTATATTTGTAATGATAAAACACAGGGCAAAAAAAAAATAAAACACAGGGCACAGCCACAAATAGAGGATCAAGTACATCCTTGATATATTTGATTTAAATATATCAAATAATTTGAAAACTCTATAGCCAGTAAACTTGTTGATCCATATTTATTGACATACAAAGTTGTTTATGGCATAATAAAAAAACTTAGGATAGAAACAATGACCTTAAAAAAAAATGAAGGCCTTATTTTTATATTAAATATAGGTATTTTTATGTGCACATGGGCGACAATTACATGATAAGTTTTCCTTTGCTTAACTGTATTTTGCAAAGTTTTCTATAGTATCCATTTTATTTCTTTTCTACCATTTAAAATGCTTGAGGAGGGCCTGGCTGGCTCAGTCAATAGAACACGTGACTCTTAATCTTGGGGTTCTGAGTTCACCCCCACATTGAGTGTAGAGATTACTTAAAAATCTTTAAAATACTTGAAATTATGCCATAGGATATTTCTGTGATATAAAGTTAAATATATTAAAGAATTGTAGGAATTTCTGGAGAACTGTGGCATTGTAATATTGTGCAAGAATGATTCCTCAACTCTGGAAATGTTGGAAGTCATTGCCTTTTTTTGTTACATCCTTTTTTAAAACTGGAAACTTGATCTAAAAAAACATTGTGACTTTTAATTCATTCACTTGGTAATATTTTTTTAACATTGTTACATTTAAGTTTATACTGTTTTATTTTGATATTAGCCAGCATCCTAATGATGTCTATTTATAGTATATTTTATTTTTTATTAGGTTGTATCCAAGTTTCCAGAGGGTTTGCTTATTTCTAAACTACTCAGAGAATTTGAGGTGAGTATTTTCTTTTTCATCAGTCATGGTTTTATACCTTCTGCTTCTTTGATGGATAGAAATTTTGTTGGTATTCCTTGGATCCTCCAAGTCTGTGCTCTAGAACTTCAACATTTTGTTTTGCATTTTGTATCATTTTCTTTACTAAAAGAGTTAAGAATATGGTCCTTTATAAGTGCTTCATTATACATAGGAAGGATATCTTTACCACTTAATGTTAATATTGTTAGAATAAAAGTTAATTTATTTTTAAGGTCTGACAATACCAAATGTTACCGGGAGTGTGGAGAAACAGTATGTCATCCACTGCTTGTGGGACAAAACTCCTTTGGAGAGCATTTTGGCAGTATCAAGTAGAGCTGAAGATAAGCACACCCAGTGGTCCAGCATTTCCACTTCTATGTGTATACTTTAGAGCAATTCTTACACATGTGCACAGGGAGATCTGCATAAGACATGTACCCCTGGCAGCATAGAAAAAAACTGGAAACAGATTTAATGACTGTCAGTAATAGAGTGGATAAATAAATTGAGGTTGACGTTTATGTGGTAGAATAATACATAGTAGATAAATGAACTAGATTTATTCTGCAACATGGATCATCATCTGTTTAGTGAAAAAATCAAGTTGTAAAAAAAAATAAAAAAAAGTCAAGTTATAGAATGGTAATTTAGACACTATCGTATATCCAGTTTTTTAAAAATAGTAAGACCTATGTATGTGTTAGCTCTGTGGTAGGCTCTGTTCTGAATGTCTTTCATAATGTAAATCATTTGATTTTCACAACAAACTAAGGCACAGAGAAGTAACTTGCCTAAAGGTCAGATAGTCAGTAAAGGGTAGAGTCAGGATTTGAACCCTGGGCAGTCTGGCTTCAGAATCTTAAATCTTCTGTGCCATGAGAACTGTCATACAGTTGCAGATACAAACACAGATATTGTGAGATACAACAGCATAATGGTTAAGATACATTAACTTCTATGTGCTAGTTTATAAATGATATATAAAGTTAGGATAGTATTACTTAGAGAGTTTTGTGAGGTTTTAATGACTTAAAAAGGAAATACTTAAAACAGTGCCTGTCACATAGTAATTGTTCAATAAATATTAATTTTTAGAAGAAAGACTGGAAGAAGGCATCATATGGTCCCTTGGATAGGGACAGAGTAAGCTGATGTTCACTTTTTTTTTTTAAAGAATCTTTCAGTGCCACAAATATATTTCACATAGACTCAAAACAAGGGGTTTTGATATTCTTTTGATTAACCAGCTGGTTAACTTACCTAATAATGAAATTCCAGAATAAAGTCTGCGTAATAGAATATGACTTAGTTACCACAAAATTTATGGGTAAGATAAATCTCTTATGCTAGGTTCACAACTCAAAGTGAATAGTTTTATACCACAGTCCAATGTAGTTCATGGTGTTAAGGTTACAATTCTGCAATCTTGGAGAAATTAAAACCTTTTAATATTACAGGAAAGCTTTTTGCTTTTCTTAGTAAACAGACTTAGGCAGGAATTCAACTTCATGATTGGAAACATATAATAAGTATAGATTCAACTTTTATTCTAACTTATTAAAACACTTGCTTAACCTTTTATTTATCCAGTGTGGTATAAAGCTACCTGTATGATTTGCCCTCTTGAAATACCTGGACAAGAATCTGTCATTTTGTCAAGATGCCTTGTCATATTGCTAATTAAAGGGAAGATAGTGCAGTGGCAGCATAGTTTTTTGGCTTTACTGAGACCTTACATAAAGACAGAGAAACTAGATAGCAAAATCAAAAATTGGCTGATAATATCTACAACAAAATTGGGTAATATATTTTCTTGTGTGGGGAATAATTACCAGCAGCCACAAGGTCCTCCCTCATGTAACCAGTGTTTGTGTCAGGAAAAAACAGAGGGAAGCAAGGGAGCCAATTTCTGATGGATCTGGGAACAAAAATGACAAAATAGCTATCAGATAATTCACTAGACAGAACAGCAAGCCATTCTGAAAACAACAGCTGAAACTGGATAATATTTTTATATATCTAATAGAGAATGTTTCATGGAAAGGCTTGAATCAGGCCGGAGCATTATAGCCCCTGTGAATTCTTGAAATGGACAGGCTAGAGCTCCCTTCTAGATAGGACCAGACATGAAGGAAAAATTGAGCAGGACAAGGACCATAGAAAAAGAAGGGTCCAGATACAAGTAGAATTAAGGGAAGAGAGCCAGGACGTTTCAAAAACAAGCTACTATAATATATATTTTTATTAATTTTAAAATTTGAGTAAACAATGTTACATTAATTTTAGGTATACTCCATAGCAACTTGACATGTTTAAATATGATGCTGTTTTCACAAGTGTAGCTACCATCTGTCACCATACAATGCTATTACAATATCATTGACTATATTCCTTATGCTGTGCCTTTATTCCTATGACTTATTCATTCCATAACTGGAAGCTTGTATCTCCCACTCCCCTTCACCCATCGTCCATCCTCTCCCCACTGGCAACCATCAATTTGTTCTCTGTGTTTATAAATCTGATTCTGCTTTTGGTTCGTTTATTCATTTTTCCTTCTTTTTTTTTAGATTCCACATATGAGTGAAGTTGCGTGGTATTTGTCTTTCTCAGTCTGATTACCCACTTAGCATAATACCCTCTAAGTCTGTCCATGTTGTTGCAGATGGCAAGATCCCATATTTTTTTTATAGCTGCATAGTATTCCTGTGTGTTTGTGTGTGTGTGTTACCACATCTTCCTTATCCATTAGTCCATCCATTACTGATGGGCACTTGGGTTGGTTACATATCTTGTAAGTAATGTGGCAATAAAAGTAGGGGTACATAAATAAATTCGTGGTTTCATTTTCTTTTGGTAAATACCTAATAGTGGAATTGCTGTATCATATGGTATTTCTATTTTTATTTTTGTAAAGATTTTATTTATTCATGAGAGACACAGAGGCAGAGACATAGGCAGAGGGAGAAGCAGAGTCCCTATGGGGAGCCTGATGTGGGACTGATCCCAGGACTCTGGGATCATGCCCTGAGCCGAAGGCAGATGCTCAACCACTGAGCCACCTAGGCATCCCTACTTTTAATTTTTTGAGGAACTTCTACCATGACTGTCCTAAGGCTGTACTATATATATTTTTTAACAATATATGAAAATAGTAGAAGGAGGTCTGATGCAGAAAAGCCATCCAGAATGATATTCTACAAATTAGGAAAATGAGTTGCACATAAAATATGCAACAAAGAGGATCAGGGCCAAACTTTTTCATTGTGTTAAGAAAAAAAAGAATAATAATAAATTTATAGATCATCAAAGCATGTCAGAAATACATGTCCCTAATACAGATCAAAACTGAAGCCTACTTTTTCAAAGAGATATATTAAGAAAGTGATACAAAACATGAAATAACAACTTATATCTGAAATAACATAAATTGGAAATAAGGTGATAATAGACTGGACAGAATTAGAAACAAAAGAAAAAAATCATTTCCAAAATGAAAACTAAACTACAAAGGATGACAAGAACAAAAAATACAACAGATAATGCCTTCAAAAAAAAAAAAAAGGTAAATATGAGGAACATTTTGAAAATCAAAAGGAAGTGAAGGAGGCATTGGGGATCTAGGTCTGAAACATCCCTGTCTGTAAGGTTTTTTTGAAATCTAGTGAGAAACTCAGGCATACAAATAAATTAGGATGTATTATATCTGAGTAGCTTATATTGGAACAGTATTGAAGATAAGTATTATCAATTCCAGATATAGTATTAAAAACCACTGTCTGAAGGCCCTAGATCAATATGTAAATGTATGCAGAAACCGGACAGGATTCAGCACCTGGAAGGAGGGAATAGTACCTTTTAGGCCTGGATTTTGACCTGCTGGCAGGCCCCATCCATTTGGAGTTTTGGACTTGAGCAAAAATCAGAAATTTTTACTGGTTTGAAGAACCAAAGGATAGTATTTAGAACTATGGAAGCAACTGAAAAATGAGGGGAAAAATTTTAGGATGGAGAGAGAGCTATGGAGAAGGAGCAGCAAATTCTACACATAAATTCTGCCCAAATCTCTGGTTGACAGTTGAACTGCACATGGTTGCAGCATGCTTGAAGTAGCCTAGTAAGGCTAAAAGAACGGAATATATTTTAGCTGTTGATTATTACAGAGAGGCAGAATTAAGTTCAGTCAAATTAATTCCCTGCTAAACCAAAGCAAAAAACAATAGTCCTAAAAGGAATATGAACAATTCCAGAGTCTTGATGACATGATGTCCAGGATACAAAGCAAATTACTAGATATATTAAACAAAATATCTTTGATGAAAAGAAAAAGTAATTGTTAGAAATATTGGTGATGTTGAAGTTAGCAAAAGTCCTGTTAAAGGATATAAAGGAATATGTGTTCATACTGAAAGAACAGATAACCTGTCTTAGTGGAGAAAAACTATAAAAACCAAATGACTTTCTAGAAAAAAATTCACCATAGTATCTTAACAAATTGGAACTGACAGAAGAAAGCACCAGTGAACTTGAAGATGGATCAATAAAAATGATTCAATCTGAAGAACAGAGAAAATAAAGATAAAAAACAGTTTGAGAGACTGGTGAGACAATACCAAGTGATCTAACATATGTGTAATTGGTGAGGAGAGAAAGAAAGTGAGGAGAGAAGATAGGAAGATATTTTTAAAAATGGCTAGAAATATTCCAGATTTTGTGAAAGAAGTTTACAGATTTAAGAAACCTAAGTATCCCCACACAAGGAGTACAAAGAGAACCTTACATGGCACATCATAGTCATTCTGTAGAAAACCAAATATAATTAGAAAATTCTGAAAGCAGCCAGAGGAAAATGATTTTCAGGGAAAACCCAGAAAGCTGCCAGAGAAATACGTAGAGAAGAACACTGATACAAGTGATGGCTGATTTCTCACTAGAGACAATTATGACTAGATGACAGTAGAAGGATATTATTAAAGTACTCAAAGGAAAAATAATAATATTAGGCCAAATTTTATATCTAGTGATAGTATCTTTTGAAAATAAAAGTAAAATAAAGACATTTTCAAATGATAAAAAAACTGCAAATTAATAGCAGCTTAATGTAAAATTCTTTTTTTTTTAAATATATATTTTTTAAATTTTTATTTATTTATGATAGTCACAGAGAGAGAGAGAGAGAGAGAGAGAGGCAGAGACACAGGCAGAGGGAGAAGCAGGCTCCATGCACCGGAAGCCCGACGTGGGATTCAATCCCGGGTCTCCAGGATCGCGCCCTGGGCCAAAGGCAGGCGCCAAACCGCTGCGCCACCCAGGGATCCCCTAATGTAAAATTCTAAAGAACATTCTTCAGGCTGAATAAAATGATACTAGTTTTGTACTCAAATCTGCAGGAAGACTTGAAGAGCGCAGGAAATGGTAAATGGGTATATGTAAAAGACTTTTTCTATCAAATATATGACTACTTAAAGCAAAAATTATAACATGTATAATTGAGTTTGTATCATGTCAATGATGTAGATGTAATTTACATGAAAATCATAGCATAATGAGTGGAGTATATGGAGCCTATAGGTTGCAAAGTCTTTATATTTTATGTGAGGTATTACAGTAATACTGAAAAGTTAATGATGTATAAAACAGCCATAAAAATGCAGAGTTGCAGGTATAAAGTCAGCAGATAAATTAAAATAGAATTATATAAAAATGTTCAGTAAACCCAAAGGAAGATAGGGTTTACTGTTCAACTGTCTTGCTTGAAAGACAATGAAGAATGAAGGAACAAAGTTTAAGAGAAACAATACAGATGGGATCAAAAGGTGTTAGATAGGGAATCCCTGGGTGGCTCAGTGGTTTAGTGTGTGCCTTTGGCCCAGGGTATGATCCTGGAGTCCTGGGATCAAGTCCCACGTCAGGCTTCCTGCATGGAGCCTGCTTCTTCCTCTGCCTGTGTCTCTACCTCTCTCTCTCTCTGTCTCTCATGAATAAATATTTTTTTTTAAAAAAAGGTGTTAAATAGAAAAATGGTGGGGTGCTTGGGTGGTTCAGTTAAGTGTCTGACTCTTTATCTCAACTCAGGTCTTGATCTTAGGGTTGTGAGTTTGAGCTCCACAAAAATATATAGCAAAAAAATTTTAGCAAAATGGTAGCCACAAATCCAGTTATATTTATTTCATAAATGTAAGTGGATTAAATAGCAGAATTAATGAAATTTTGATACAGGATGAAAAGGCAAGATGCAACTAGCTGCCATGAACAAGAAATGCACTGTAAATATAAAGACAGAGACTGAAAGTAAAAGATGAATAAGACATGAAGTAAGTACATGAAGTAATAAGCATAAAAGAACTGAGTCGATTTATAAAATCAGATAAAGCAGAGTTCAAAGTGTATATTCAGAGGGCCATTTCATAAGGATAAAGGACCTTAAGACACAAGTCAAATATATATTTACCTAATATTTTAAAATAAATTATCTAAAAATTGACAAAGGAATGAATTCCACAAACAGATTTTCTTTTTCCAGCAATTTATATGATAGTAAAAAAAGTGAGTAAGGACATAGAAAATCTGAACCACCCTCTCTACCATCTTGATCTATTTTATAGAACACTAGACTCAACAGCTGCAGAATACACTTTCTGTTCAAGTAAATGTGGGACATTTGCCAACATACAGCATATAGTTGGCTATAGTATTAAGTCTTGACAAATTTCAGAATATTGAAATCTTAGAGTATTTTTTTCTGATTAAGAAGGAATTAAATTATAAATCAAATTATTTAAGAATTTTCAGATAATTTGGAAATTAAAATATTTTGCTAAATAATTATTGGGGAAATTAGAAAATATTTCCAACTAAATTTTGATGAAAGTACAATATACCAAAATCTGTGAAATGCAGCCAAAGCAGTCCTCACAGGAAAATTTATAGCTCTGAAATGCCTAAATTAGAAAAGAAGAAAGATTTTAAAAAAATCATCATTGACCAAGAGTTACCTTATACAGGCTAGAAAAAGAAGAGCAAAGTAAACCCAAAATAAGTAGAAGGAATAAAATGATAAAGCTAGGGATAGAAATCAATAAATTAGCAATTAAGAGAAAATTAAAGCCAAATGTTTCTTTGAAAGTTCACCAAAATTGACGAACCAGTGGATACTTGGACACAAATTGCAGTATCATGAAAGAAAGATTTTTGTCATTATAGATCCTATAGATACTAAAATGTCAAAAAGGGAATATCAAACAAATGTTCCAGTCATTTGACAACTTAGATGAAATGGATAAATTCCTTAAAAGACACAGATTGAACCTGAAAGGAGAGGTAAAACTGTGTTTGCAGAAAGCATGATTGTCTATGTAGAATTTATTAAGGAATCTGTGAAAAAGCTAATGAAACTAGCAAGTGAATTTACAAGACCAAAGATACAGGTTAATATTTGAAAACCTATTACTTTTCCATATAAAAGCAGAAAACAGTTGGAAAATGAAATTTGGAAATGTCTATTTACAATAGTGTCAACTTAAATAACTAGAAAATAAGATGAAAAAGAAACATAAGACATCTGTCCTGAAAACTACTGAGAGAAATAAATGCAAGAGGACTTAGCTATAGCATACTCATGGGTGAGAAGTCTAAATATTGTAAATATGCTCTAGACTCATTACATTTGTCCTCATAATTCCTGCAGGCTATTTGTAAATATTGAAAAATTCATGAATTTATCATAGAGGAGCATACATGAAGAGATCCTTGCAGTGCACTCAAGTGATTTTTGAGAGATGCCAAAGGAATTAAATGGGGGAGAGGGAAATCTGTTCAGCAAATGATGCTGAGACAACTAGATATCCATAAAGGAAAGAAATGAACTCAACCCCAACATCATACCATGTACATCAGTTAATTGGAGTTGTATCACAGACCCAAATGAAAAAGTTAAAAATTAGAGCATCTAGAAGAAAACACATGTTCACGATCTGGGAATAGATAAGACTTTCTTAGGACATGGAAAGCAATAATTGTTTAAAAGAAAATTGATAATGAGACTTTATTAAAATTCTGTTTAGGAGCCTTAAAAACTAATAGGCGGGGGATCCCTTTAAAAAAATCTTTAAAGAAAACTAATAAGTAGATCATAAACTGGGAAGAAATATTTACAACTGCACATCTAAAAAAAGACAAATCTAGAATATGTAAAGCACCTTCTGTAGCTCCATTATAGAAAGCCAGACAACTCCATTAAAACAAATTGCAAAAAGATCTGAACATTTTGCAGATGCAAGTATGTGAGTGATTAATATGACAAAGCACAAATGATAGTAAACTCTCATGTCCCCTCCAGGGACATGCTCTTCTGGACCACTAAGGGTTAGGAGTGGGTCAGAGACTTAGGTTTTGCTGTATACTTTTTTGAAACTCCTAAATATCTTGTATTAAAAAGTTAATAAAATCCATCCCAACCTAGTTTTGTGTTTGACTTGCATATTCATGGTACTAGACACTTACAGAGACGATAAAGAAACCATTGAAGAGACTAATAAACATAAAATGAAAATAAGTCATAATATGTAATGTGCAAAATAGAGATACAAGTTTCATTCACCATCACCCTTCCCCTTTCTTCTATTAAACCTTTCTTAGGATACTCATAATTCGCTGTAGATGTGGTATTAATGACCTTTAAAACCATGACTTGGCTAGTGCTGGGTCCCTGTTTTTCTTGGGAGAAAGTCATAAGTTGAGTGTCATAGTGTCTGTGAACAAGAAGGTATACAGCAGTCTCATCCTCTGTTGGGAGTTAGTTCTTCTAGAGTGTTGGCCTTCAGTGTTCTGTCAATGTCTCCAAGATGATTAAGTCAGAGCAAGAGTTTATTTCCTATGCTAGCTAGAGGAACAGAAAAAGAATTATGATTAGCTCAACTGCTTTAGCTTGGTTAGGGAGACAAAAGTTTAAGAACTTGAACATTTTAATGGGAGGTCTTACAAGGGCAAACTTCCAATTCACTTCACAGTTCAAACATATTTTGTATATATTCCATACATATATATATTTTTATTTTTGGTATAATTTTTCTTCTTTTCCAAGGCAAGAAAATCAAACAGTGCTGTAGGAGATACAATGACACCTGCTTATTAAGCTCAACTTCTAGGATGAAATCATAAAATTTTAAGGAAATGTTTTAAATTAGTATTACTTTATTATATATTGAAAGTGGTAGTGAATACTTCCTCTGAAAATAGAGAAAATCAAATTTTAATATGACTCGGTTTTTGTGCATTCATTTTTTAAAAAGACTTTTGCTTTATAATCAAGAATTATTAAAAATGAGAGGTAAAAAGGCAGCTTAATTTTCACTTCAGTTTACTATGTACTTTAAAAGGAATTTGAAACTGGCCTGGAAGTTTTATGGTGAAGGATTGTAGGTTTCTCAGTTTGTATTACTGTAATAGATGAGTTTGCTGACCCTTACAAATTTAGTTTGACTAAGTCTAAATCAAGACATTGTCTAAGGGCATCTGTATATGTTATATTCCTTTTATCTAATGTTTTTAAATGTTATTTCTGGTTTTCTTTGTGCATGTGTGACAGATAATGTTTAAAGAGCAACTTTCACCAAAACAATTGGGTTTCTTAAATGTGACAGAACTTGTTGGAGCTCTTAGCGACATTCTTCGTGTTGAGTTCAGGGAAGGAGAACAAGACTTACTGGTTTTTGATGCTAATATGAAGCCACTAGCATCTGGTGAGTTGAATCACAATATGATGCAAACCTGATTTTTTTTTTTAAAAAAAGTGAAGTATAGTTGACATACAATTACGTGAATTTCAGATGTACAACATAATGATTTGACAGTTCCATACATTATGCTGTTCTCATCATGGTAAGTGTAGTTACTGTCCCCATATAATGCTATTACAATATTATTGACTGTATTCCCTTGCTGTATTTTCCACCCCTGTAACTTATTTGTTTTTATTATTTTTTAAAAAATATTTTAATTTGAGAGAGAACGAGAGAGAGAGAGAGAGAGAGAGAGAGAGAGAGCAGGAGCAATGGGAGGGGCAGAGGGAGAGGGAGAAGTAGATTCCCTGCTGAGCAGGGAGCCCAACATGAGGCTCCATTCCAGGATCCTAGGATCATGACCTGAGCCGAAGGCAGATACTTAACTGACTGAGCCACCCAGGTGCCCTGTAACTTATTTTATAACTGGAGGTTTGTACCTCTTAATACTCTACACCTATTTTGCCCATCCCCCCACTACCCTCCCCTGACAACTACCAGTTCTTTGTATTTATAATTGTTTTCCATTTTATTTGTTTTGTTTTTTTAGATTCCATCTAGAAGTGAAATCATATGGTGTCTTACTCTGTCTTATTTTAGTTAGCATAATATCCTCTAGATTTATCCATGTTGTCACAGATGGCAAGATTTAGTTTCTTTTTATAGCTGAGTAATAATCCATTGTATATATACTAGGACTTTATCTGTGGATAGACACTTAGGTTGCTTCCATAACTTGACTATTGTAAAGAATACTGCAGTAAGCATAGGAGTCCATATATCTTTTTGAGTTAGTGTTTTCATATTCTTTGGGTAAATACCCAGTAGGAATTACTGGATCACATGTCATTTTTATTTTTAATGATTTTTTAAGGAAACGTTGCAGTGTTTTCCACAGTGGTTGCACTAATTTACATTCATACCAACAGTGCACAAAGATTCCCTTTTCTCTACATCCTGCCATGCTTGTGTATTTCTTGTCCTGATACTAGCCATTCTGATAGGTATAAGTTGATGTCTCACTGTGATTTTGATTTTGCATTTCCCTGATGATTAACAATGTTCAGTTTCTTTTATGTGTCTCTTGGTCAACTGTATGTCTTCTTTCAAAAAATGTCTTCAGATTTTCTGCCCATTTTTATTTGGATTGCTTTATTTGGTATTGAGTTGCAGAAGTTCTTGATATATTTTGGATACGAACCCCTTATTGGACTTGTCATTTGCAAATATATTCTTCCATTCAGTATGTTACCTTTACATTTTGGTTTCCTTTGTTGTACAAAAGCTTTTTAGTTTGATGTAGCCCCAGTAGTTTATTTGTGCTTTCATTTCCCTTGCTGAAGGAGACACATCTAGAAAAATGTTGGAAAGGCTGATGTCCAAGAGATTACTGCCTGTGTTTTCTTTTAGGACCTTTATGGTTTCAGGTTTCACAGATCTTTAATCTATTTTGAATTTACTTTTGTGCATGGTATAAATAGTCCAGTTTATTGAAGAGACTGTCTTTTCCCTGTTGTATATTCTTGTCTCCTTTGTCATTAATTGAACATATAAGCATGGGTTTATCTGGGCTTTCTGTTCTATTGGTCTGTGTGTCTGTTTTTGTGCCAGTACCATACTGTTTTGATTACCATCGCTTTGTAGAATGTCTTGAAATCTGGGATTGTGATACCTCTGGCTTTGTTCTTTTTTGAGATTGCTTTGGCTATTCAGGATCTTTTGTGGTTCCTCATAAATTTTAGGGTTATTTAGTTCTATGAAAAATACTGTTGGTATTGGGGCATCTGGGTGGCACATTTGGTTGAGCATCCAGCTGTTGGTTTTGGCTCAGGTCGTGATTTCAGGGTTGTGAGATCGAGCCCTGTGTACGGCTCCACACTCAGCGGGGAGTCTGCTTGGGGTTCTCTTTCTCCCTCTCCCTCTGGCCCGTTCTCTCTCTCTCTCCCACTTTCCACTCCTCAAATAAATAAATCTTTAAAAAATACTATTGGTATTTTGATAGGAATTGGATTGAATCCGTACATTTTTTGGGTAGTGTCAACATTTTAACAATATTGGTTCTTCTAATCCATGAGCATGGTGTATCTTTTAATTTGTGTCATCTTTAATTTCTTTCATTGATCTTTTATAGTTTTCAGAGTATAGGTCTTTCACTTTGTTAAATTTATTCCTAGGAGTTTTTGTTCTTTTTGGTGCAATTATAAGTGGGATTGTTTTCCTAATTTCTCTCTTTCAGATACTTCATCTGAAGTACAGATGAAGTACATCTGAAGTACACATACATTAGTGTACAGAAATGCAACAGACTTCTGTATATTGATTTTGTATCCATCCATTTAGTGAATTCATTTATTAGTCCTAATAGGTTTTTGGTGGAATTTTTAAGATGTCCTTCCTGTATATAGTATCATGTCATCTGCACATAGTGACAGTTTCATTTCTTCCTTACCAATTTGGATACTTTTTATTTATTTATTTTCTGATTGCTGTAGCTAGCTGATTGTATTGCATAAAAATGGCAATAATGGACATCTTTGTCTTGTTCTAGAGAGGAAAAGCTTTGTTTTTCACTGAGTATGATGTTAGCTGTGTGTTTGTCATGTATGGCCTTTATCATATTATGTTCCCTCTGTATCCACTTTCTTGAGTTTATCATGAACAGATGTTGAATTTTGTCAAAAGTTTTTTCTGAATCTTTTGAAATGACCATATGGTTTTTAACCTTGAAAACACTTCTGTATTTGTATACCTTTTTGGTAGCATTTGTTGGCCATAAGGGTAACCTATATCATTAATGAAGACCATCTGAATTTTAAAAATTATTTATTTGAGAAAGAGAGTGAGAGAAGGAGAGAGGGCGTGTACCTGTGGGAGGTGGGGCAAAGGGAGAGAGGGAGCAGACTAGACTCCCTGCTGAGCCTGACATTGGACTTGATCCCACAACCCTGAGACCATGACCTGACCGAAAGCCAAGTTTAACTGACTGAGCCACACAGGTGACTCATAGATCATCTGAATTTTTAAAAATATATTTCATTATCCAGATTCTTGGGTAACTGAAGAAATCAGTTTTCTAAAATAGCGATCTGATAGAGAAGCACCAGATCAGTAGTTGTTAACTTTGGATGTGCTTCAAAAGCTTTTTAGAAATACATGGATATTTGAAATAAATGGGTGTGCGTTGGGACCTAGCACCTGTACTTATTTTTATTTTATTTTTTAAAAATATTTATTCATGAGAGAGAGGCAGGCAGAGACACAGGCAGAGGGAGAAGCAGGCTCCATGTAGGTAGCCCGACACGGGACTTGATCCCAGACCCCAGGACCATGCCCCAGGCCGAAGGGAAGTGCCCAACCGCTGAGCCACCCAGGCATCCCTATACTTATTTTTAAACAAACTTTTTATTTTTGGATAATTTTAGATTTACAGAAAAGCTACAGAGATATTATAGAATTCCTTTCCCATTCCCTAGAATGTCCTTCATCCATTTCCTCTAATAGTAACATCTTATGTTCCCATGTTACATTTATCAAAACTAAGAAATTAATTGTAGTACATTGCTATTAATTAAACTCTAGATTTTATTTTGGTTTTGCCAGTTTTCCCACAATTGTTCTGTTTCTAGATCCACTCTAGAATACCACATTGCATTTAGGATACTTGATTTTGTTTTTTGTGTTTTTCTTCAGACTTCAGTTTTTTTTCTTTTGAAATTTTTGAGAGTATTGTAGATTTATATACAGTTATTAAGAACTAATACAGAGACATTCCATGTACTTTTTCCTCTGTTGACTCAGGGGTCATGCTAAATTATAGTATGATAAGGTATAGTTTTTTTTGAAATTTTTTTAAAGATTTTATTTATTTATTCATGAGACACACACACACACACACAGAGGCAGGCAGAGGGAGAAGCAGGCTCC
The DNA here is from genome assembly GCF_905146905.1 of Nyctereutes procyonoides. Lineage (NCBI taxonomy): Eukaryota > Metazoa > Chordata > Mammalia > Carnivora > Canidae > Nyctereutes > Nyctereutes procyonoides. The sequence goes on from NW_026575037.1 coordinate 6,869,443, forward strand.
ATGCAAGGAGCCCGATGTGGGACTCGAATCTGGGTCTCCAGGATCACACCCTGGGCTGCAGGCGGCACTAAACTGCTGCACCACTGGGGCTGCCCTGATATGGTATAGTTGACCCTTGAACAACATGGGTTTGAATTGGATAGTTCCACTTACATATGGATTATTTTTGTTAAGATCAGTATAGTACTGTAAATGTAATTTCTCTTCCTTGGGATTTAAAAAAATTTTTTCTCTGGCTTTATTAGAAGAATACAGTATATAATACATATGACATACAAAATATATGTTAATCAACTGCTTATGTTATCAGTAGGGCTTCTGGTCATCAGTAGTCTATTGGTAGCTAAGCTTTTGGGGAATCAAAAGTTACATGCAGATTTTTTTTTTTACATGCAGATTTTTGATTGCATAGGGGGAGGGTTGATGTTGCTAACCCCTGCATTGTTTACAGATCAACTGTACTTGTATTTTTATAAGCTTCTACAGGTGGTTTTGATGGATAGCAAATTTTTTCCCAAAAGATAAATGCATCTTTGCTGATTTTTTAAAAAAGATTTTATTTAGCTATTTGAGAGAGGGAGACAGAGAGAGAGAGAGAGAGAGAGAAACAGAGATAGTGAAAGAGATAGCAATAGAGTGCACAGACAGGGAGGAGCGGGAGAAGCAGACTCCCACAGGAGCCCGATGTGGAGCTTGATCTCAGACCCTGGGATCATGACCTGAGCGGAAGACAGATGCTTAACAGGGTGCCACCGAGGCACCCTGCTGATTTTTCTGAATATTAAAATAATATTCATTTTATGAGTATTTAATACTCATAAATACTCATTTAGTGAGTATTTAATACTATTCTGAAAAATACCACAGATGAGTGGAAAGTTGGAAGTAAACATTTACCATCACTTTACTCCCCTCCTCCAAAATGCTGTTAGAATTTTTATATAGTCTTCCAGAGCTTTTCAACATTTATGTAAGCATAGCTAGATTTTTCAAAAATTATAAAAGCAATATTACTAGTTTAAACATTCCAACAATTTAGAGGGTAACTAGGAATTGTTTTAATGGGTCTTTTTTGGACCTCTTGTATATAACATAGCTATCATATGTATAATTTTCTTGCATTATAATAGTATCATACAAATATTGTGTAAGCTCTTGGTTTTTATACTTCATATATTATGGATGGTCTATATCAGCATAAGTTTATTTCATCTTTCTTAAATACAAAGAATTCTATTATGTGACTATATTCACTGAATCAGTCTTAGTCTTCTATTGACATGTTGAGTGTATTTTTTTTTTTTTACTATGTAAGATACAATGATAAATATCCTTGTACCTATATCTTTGTGCACTTTTATTAGTTTTTCTTTAGGAGCCACTATGGTTTTAGTTTATTTATTTATAAAAGATTTTATTTATTTATTCATGAGAGACAGGCAGAGACACAAGCAGAGGGAGAAGCAGGCTCCATGCAGGGAGCCTGACGCGGGACTTGATCCCAGGTCTCCAAGATCACACCCTAGGCTGAAGGCGGCGTTAAACCGATAAACCACCCAGGCTGCCCTGGGGTCTGTTTTAATATGTCAGCCTCTTACAATCATCATACACATGAGATTTGAACAAATTATGTGATTTATTTGATAATTCCCTAAAAATTAAGGCATTGTATTGTGGAATATTAAGTAGTCAAATACATTGTACATTTAGCAGCAATGCACATTCACTGCTAACGTTGAACAAGAATGTTGAAAAATGAAGCTCTTTAAGATTTTTATTTATTTATTCATGAGAGAGAGGCAGAGACATAGGCAGAGGGAGAAGCAGGCTCCATGCAGGGAGCCTGACATGGGACTCAATCCTGGGTCCCCAGGATCACGCCCTGGGCTGAAGACTGCGCTAAACCGCTGAGCCACCCAGGCTGCCCCCAAAATGAAACTTTTAGTTAAAGTTCAAGGATCCTTACCAGACTTACCCTCTCCCTGCCAACATAAATAATTTAAGATGTGTTCCCATCTAGAACTTCCTTTTATTTCTCCATACTGAAAGGTCCGCAGAGATGGGTTCATGTCTCTCCTTATTTGCCCAGTGCCTGGCTGATAGAATGTCCTTAGTAATAGTTACACAAATTATTGTAATAGCTATCCACAGGCTACTCTATTGATTATTTCAGATGGAGATGTTTCATCAATCAGAAATTCATGTTTAGTTCAATCAGATAAGAAAATAGATGTCAAAGCTTGTGTCTCCAGTCCCCCTAGAAATTCACTGTCTACTGCTGCTGTCAAGGAGACTGCATGGGATTGTCTTCCTAAAAACCATAGGGAGCCAGAACAGAAGATTTGCAAGAAGCCTAATCTGGTGGTAAAGCCTTTACAGCTGGTAAGTAAGGTTTACAGACTTTGTACATTGGAGATTCAGCATTATGGAAAGTAACTGATTGAATATTTCTTTAAACCAAAATTCTATTTTAGGAAAGTTTTTTTTTTTAAGGAAAGTCTTATTTCTAGATATATGATTTCTTAGAAGAGAGCAAAGCTTTGGTCTGAAGTTGCCTTATTTGATTTTATTCTGGTTTTCAATCTTTTGTATTACTAACTTTCATTCCGATCTCATTTTAAAGTTTTCAGATGGCTTTGAAGATTTGCCAGGTTTCTCAAGAGATTATAGCCAATGCTTGCAGGCTGGAGGGATCCCTGGGTGGCGCAGTGGTTTAGCGCCTGCCTTTGGCCCAGGGCGCAATCCTGGAGACCCGGGATCGAATCCCACTTCGGGCTCCCGGTGCATGGAGCCTGCTTCATGTCTATGTCTCTGCCTCTCTCTCTCTCTCTCTTTGTGTGTGTGTGTGTGACTATCATAAATAAATAAAAATAAAAAAAAGATTTACTAAAAAAAATATATATAGGCTGGAAAACCCTTAAGGGCTTCAGAGGGAAGAATGGAGGATATTTGCTTTAGTTGTATGTCTCAACACCTGCTGCAAATTGCCCTTGCACCTGTCTGCAGTTACAAGGTGTTTTTATTTTTTTTCCATTACATTTCCACACAATTCTTCCTCTTTGCGTTTTCATCTCCTGTTTATTTTGCTGTTATTAAAGAATTAATTGCTTACTCTTCTTTTCTTCTACCATCTATGCCTGGAAAGGAAGGAAAACCTTGGTTTAAAGAGCCTACTGCACATTTTCTAGAGGACAAGAGAAAGGCCTACAGGAAAATAGTATATTTTAGAATGAGGATGTTTGAGAAACCCTTTTTGATTGGAAGACTAGTGTGAATTTTAATCTCTTATCTAAAGCTACCTTTGTTGGTATGGGTGGGTAGGATGACTATCTTGGCTCAGCCTGAATATTTTAAGTACCATATTTTCAATTTTGTATGGGGCAGCTGTATAGCATACTTTTAATATCATAAGGCAGTAGTTTTCATAAATTGATATACATGAGGATTACCTAGGGAGGTTTTTTTTATTTTTATTTTTTATTATTTTTTATTTTTATTTTAATTTATGATAGTCACAGAGAGAGAGAGAGAGAGAGAGGCAGAGACACAGGCAGAGGGAGAAGCAGGCTCCATGCATCGGGAGCCCGACGTGGGATTCGATCCCGGGTCTCCAGGATCGTGCCCTGGGCCAAAGGCAGGCGCCAAACCGCTGCGCCACCCAGGGATCCCTAGGGAGGTTTTTTTAAATGCATAATTGGAGGCTGCACTTCCAGGTATTTTAAATCTGCCTGGGCTAAAGCCTAAGAGGCTTCATTTTTATAATTTCCCAGGTGATTCTGATAGAGATGACTCATGAAATATACTTTGAGAAATGTCACTAGTTTGAAATGTCACTCAGAGATTTATAGCGGTTTCTTTTCCGTTTTAACTTGTAGCAAGTAGGTGTTAACAAATCAGAGCTCAACCTGGCAATGGCAAATCATGATATCCCACCAGATGCTGTACGGGACAAGAAATTATGCAGACTGCCACCATTAGATACCAGTACCCTTGTGGGAGTCTTTGTGGAGTATATCATCTCTCCTAGTCAATTCTACATCCGAATCTATAGCAGAGATTCATCAGAGTTACTTGAAGACATGATGATTGAGATGCGGTAGGAGTCTGTTGATTTCAGTGTATTTTTTATATATCTCATTCTAAATCAGTAATTCTAAACATTTTGGTTTTAGGACTTTTAAGGACTCAGGAACTTTTGTTTATTGATATTTATCTTAGAAATTAAAATATGTAACATTTAAATATTTTAAAAAATAAGATAAGTCCATTTGTATGAATATAAATAATGTAGTTCTATGAAAAAGAGCTACTATTTTCCAGAAATTAGAATAGTGGCATTGTTTTATGTTTTTGCAGATCTCCTCAATATCTTCCTTAATAGAAGGAAGTTTGATTTTAGTATTTGCTTTGGAATATAATCTCTTGAGCTACATTGTTTTGGTTAAAGTATATGAAAACATCTGCCCTCACACAGATACATAATTAGGAAAAGGAGTGTTTTAATTGCTTTTTCAGAAAATTGTGAATCTTCTTTGATATTTTCAGAAAATTTGTGAACATTCCAAAACTTGGCAAATGGTAGTTTTTTAAAGATTAGTTGCAATGTGGAATTTGAACTTTTCATACCCTACTGTGTTAAAATCCATTGGTTTTCGTTTGCACTTTGAATGGATCCAGGACTGGCTATGCAACTGCAGGCTCCTGTACAAAATTACAATGCAAGGTGCCAAGTTTAAAAATTATTAAGAATTTCGAGACAGCAATAACAGGACGTTAAAGCAAACATAAGGCTCTTCTCAGTGTGGGATCAATGTAACTGGCCCGGAAAGGATCTTTTACTCCATTAATAATATTAAAACATGCATTGGTAATTTGGAAAATACTGGTTTGCTGAGTTATGTAGATCTTCAGCATTTATTAATATCACCACTAAACTCATCAGAAAGTATTACATATTAGGGAACTGTCACACTCATGGTGGTAGATGCAACATGTCCAAAATCATAATTTTCACCCAAAAGCCTTGAATTTCATCATTAATGACAAATACTGTCAGTGTTTTTCTTGAAGTGACAGGCTCACTTCATTTTTTAGAAAATTGTGTGTCAGATACCTAAGTCTGAATAAACATAGCTTGATAATGGTCCTTTCAAGCAAAAATGGTATTCCATGAAAACAATGGCTAGTTTATTTTCCAAGTAAAAATGTTCCACACAAAAAAAGCAACTAGCTCAGTGCACAACTCAAATGCATAAGTGCTTTTCCTTAAGACAACTTGAGAAGTGTTTTATGTGTATAGTACTTCCATTTTTGTCACAGAGAATATTCAGTGATTGAGATTTAATAAGCTTAATTTTTATTACTTTATCAAGAATATTCTTAGATGCCATTGTCTACTTTTTAAAAATTTTATTTTATTGTGAGTACATGGCAGTGACCTATAAATGACTACTAGTAAAGTTTGGTGCTATTGCCTTGATTTGGTCAGGGCACCTTTTATACCGTCATTGCAAATGTTAACACAGTGAAAAGGGCAAATAACTATTTTTCACAATGATACTGAAATATTAAAATACCCTTGATCTTAGGGATTTTTTGAAAGAGCATTAGAGTCCCAGGGATTTGGAGAACAACTACGCTAATCTCTTTTCTCTGCTGAAAAATGTCCTTTCTTAGTAAACATCATGTAAAATGTACACATTGTAATTATTTTAGATTTATTTATGAACAGTAAATAAATAATAATTGATTTTTACATCGGTGTCACATATAAGAATATTTATTATGTACCTCTTCAAGAAAATTCCATTTTTTAATCTAATTTTCCCTTATCATGTACTCATCTCTCATCCAAGAATACCTGGCATAATGTAAGTCACATAATCACTTAGTAAAAATATTATCACATATTCCATTGCAGCATGCCTATAATATTTAGTACATGTTTTAAAGCACGCTTACTGCTCTGTGACTTTGAAGTTATTTTAACTCTCTAAGCATAGTCTCCTTATTTCCAAAGTAAAGATAGTTGTAGTACCTACCTCCTCACTTGTGAAGGTTGAAGTACTTAGAGCCGAGTCTAGTTCAGATGTTGGCTGCTATTACTATTAATACCATATCTGCTGTGTGCTTGGGATGTTGAGGTATGAGTGGTATAAGGAGAATATAGACATGGTCTCTGCCTTTGTGAACACCACGATTATCTGGGAAGATAGGGGATATGAGAGATATTGCATGAGGTGGTAATTCTGCCTGGGCGAGGTGGACAAAAGCTTTACAAAGGAGATACTTGAGCTAGGCTTAAAAAACAAGAACTTGCCAGTCAAGAAGGTGTGGGTAGGTATGTACAGGCCCAATCCCTGGCACCAAGGCCAGCATTAACAACGGGCATTATGCTCTGGGAGCAACAAATAGGGGAGTGATGTCACCACTGCATAAGGCTGGGTGGACAGTGACTGAATGTGAAACTGGAATACTGGGGAAGAGCTGGAGTCCGAACACCATGGGAAGAAATTCTGCCTTATTCTGTAGACAGGAGCCTCTGAAGGTTTTAAGAAAGTAGGGGCATCAGCAGATTTGTATTTTAGGGTAACTCTAGTTGCAGGGTGGAAGATGGATGGAGTGAACAGAAGGGCATCCTTACTCTGCTAGTCTTGGTAAGAGACTGAGAGTGGAAAGGAAGAGAGAAATTGTAGAGAATTTCAGAAAGTACAGTTGTCAGGTCTTGGTGACAAGAATGGGGTTGAGAAGGATAAGCCAGAAAGGGAGAGTATGAAACTCGTGTTTAGAGATTGGGTAGATTTCAGCTGGGTTAGAATTTTGCACCTGGTGCTTCTAAGGTGACTATGAGGTAAATTGACAATGTTGAGTGGACAGTATTAGTTAGGATTAGGTGTAGCCACTGTTACAAAGACATAACTTAGCCATAGTAGGATAAAGAAGATAAAAATTGATTTCTTCCCATAATAGTCCATATTTAAGCAATGCAGACTGATAGGGTAGCTTCATGGTGTTAGGGATGCAAGTGTTTCCTGCCTTGCTATCCCAGACAGTGTGTTGCCCCATCCACATGGTCCAGGATGTAGACTGCTACTACATCTACCAGGCCCTCATTCCAGCCGGTGGGAAGGAGAAAGAGATGAGGGTAGGAGGTTGGAGGCATGCCATTTTCTTTGAAATATACTTTCAAATTTCTACACTTTTCTAAATTGTAGTAGAATACACATAAATTTTACCATACTAATAATGCACTTTACTTTTTTTTTTCCACATTTCATTGCCCAGAACTTATTATTCACATCTAGATGCAAGGGAGCCTGGGAAATCTGAATGGCTCAGTGAAAATTTGGGATTCTATTACTAGGGAAAGAAGCAAGGAAAATGAAAATTGGACAACTAACATCTGTAAAGTCAGAAGCAATTCAGGGTCTAAAGATTGAGATGGAGAATCACCAGTTTATCTGTGGTGGTATAAGATATGAAAATGGGCGAGATGGTGCTGTATACAGCAAGAATAATAATATTTAAGGAGTGCTTACTGTATTTGGACTCTCTGCCATACATTCACATATTTGAAATAAGGTTTTATTATTCTCTCTGTGCTCAGCAAGTAAACTGAAAAAAAAAAGTTACACAGATAGTAAATGATGGAGTCAGGATTTGAGCGCATGTCATTGGCTCCAAAGCCTAAGTTTTTGTTGTTTTATATTTTCTGTATACTTCCTAAAAAGAAGAGCCCAGAGAACCCAAACTTTTAAGGCCATTACAGAGCCAATGTCTTAGAAACTAGGATAGAGATGGAAAGAGGATGGGGTCAGAGGTCATGCTACAGAGAAAGCAAGTATATCAAAACCCCGGGGAGACAGGCTATTGGAGTTGGGAATGAACAGACCATTGATGTCTTAAAAACACCCATTTTAGGAAATGCTGAGGAATAAAGTTGGATTACATTTTGTTCAGAGAGTATGAGTTTAAATGAGTGTATAACTTCTATTTGAAGAGGATTGTTGTTGAAGAGATTGGGATAAGAAAGAGGAAAGTAAAATTAATTAGTCTTAATAAGCATTAACAAATCAGAAAAAGTGGGGATTTTTTTTCTTTTGGCCAAGACTTTCTTGCTCTTGTTACATCAGTAAAAATGATCTTGATATTTTTGTCCCCTGTGTAATTCCCTGTATTATGGAATTCTGTAGGCGCTGCTATTCTAACCAGCTGGTTTCTGATCGATATGCCATGCCCGAGTATTTTATCCAACCAGGACATCTCTGTTGTGTAAGGATTTCTGAGGATAAGTGGTGGTATCGGGTCATTATCCACCGAGTCCTTGGGAAACAGGAAGTTGAAGTATTCTACCCAGACTTTGGAAATATTGGAACTGTTCAGAAGTCTTCCCTGAGGTTTCTCAAGTGAGTTAACAAATCTTAATAAATTATTCTTAACTTTTGATACCTCCTGCTGAAGCTACATGGAGTTAGGATTGCTCTTCCTTTTCTCTTGCCTCCTCCCTTGCATCCCTCTTTGTTCTTAGTGCAGATGGACTTGGTATATGATCACTTAGTTTCACAGGGGTCTTATAATTGCCTGTCTTCTTTCACATGACTGTGAATCTGAAGGGACTATGAGACTAAATTCCAATCTCTTATTAAGAAAATGATTTTTGGGGATCCCTGGGTGGCGCAGCGGTTTGGTGCCTGCCTTTGGCTCAGGGCGTGATCCTGGAGACCCGGGATCGAGTCCCATGTCAGGCTCCCGGTGCATGGAGCCTGCTTCTCCCTCTGCCTATGTCTCTGCCTCTTCTCTCTCTCTCTCTCTGTGACTATCGTAAATAAATAAATAAATAAATAAATAAATAAATAAATAAATAAATAAATAAATAAAGATTTTTGGGGTCATGCTAAAAGTTGCATTTATATAGCATGAAGATTGGTCTATTCCTCCCTTTACTTTAATTGCATAGCTTTCAAAGGCTGTTATGTTTAAAAATTTTGTTCCTTAGATTGCTTTAAAGTATAAGACATTAACTTAAAAATGCATGAATAAAATACTCTGAAGTGATATGAATAGCTAAAATCAAGAATGGATTAGAGAGTCCATAAAATACAGTTTTAAAGTATCATTAAATATTTGTGTATTTGATTATCTCTTGCAGGTGGTGCTACACAAAGCTTCCAGCTCAGGCTATCCCATGTTCTTTGGCTTGGGTGAGACCAGTAGAGGTATGATTGTTCTTCATTTGATCAGCAAACATTTGATGCTGAGAACAGTTCTAGGATCTCAGGATACAAAAATAAAATGTGGAATAAGCCCTAAAAGAAATCGTTGTGAATAGTCTGGAAGATAGACATGAAGACAGAAATCACTGTCTGTGTCATATTTGAGGTAGAGATATTTATAATGTGTGCTGGAGGTGCAAGAGGAGGAGTGCACTTCTCTGTTCATGGTAGTAAGGGATGACCCTGTGGTAGAGGTGGTATTGGAGTGGAATTCTCTGAAAGAAGATTAGGACTATAACTAGACAAAAAAAAGAAAGATGTTTCAGCTAAAGAGAAGGTAACATAAAACATCTCAAATTTGATGGCTCTCTTTGTTTCCATGGCAGTAAATGAGCTGGAGTTGGTGGATGGCAAGTGATACGAGAGAAATGGACAGGACCCTGAGGTGGGGATCCGTATCAGTGTTCAGGAGTCTGGGCATTGTCCTTTAGATGCTGGGGAGCAATTAAAGGATGTACTAGGGAACCACCGTACTCAGTTATATGTTTTTTAAAGAATTCTCTAGTAACATAGCTGTGCAAGATCATTGGAGTGGGATGAAGCAGGAGGCATTTTCATCCATATAGGTATATTTGTCTAAGTAGTTATGATTATCATACACCTAACTTTATGTTTTCTCTCAGAATTCTTTCTCTTTTTTTTTTTTTTTTTTGAAGATTTTATTTATTTGAGAGAGCAAGAGTGAGAAAGGGAGCATGAGCAGGGGGCAGGGGTAGAGGGAGAAGGAGAAGCAGACTCCCTGCTGAGCAGGGACCCTGGACATGGGGTTTCATCCCAGGACCCTGAGATCATGACCTGAGCTGAAGGCAGTTGCTGAACCGATTGAGTCACCCAGGGACCCTAGAACTCTTATTAATTATATATGCCATACACACTTTTTGCACTAATTTGTCTGTTTAATTTACCAGTTGCTTACATATATATGGATTAATCCTTTAAGATTTTTATCTGAAAAACACAGAATGGAGGAAAGAAAAAGAAATATGTTCTACCTTTCAAACACTTTCAATTTAGAAATTAGATGTATTTCTTTTAGTTTGGTTTATTTGATGTTGAGGGTCAGAGTTTTCGTAGGGTTCTCAGGATTACTAATAAAATAGTATTATTTTATAGTCTTAACATTATTATAGCATAAATTTATATGTTACCATAGTTCTCAATTTTAATAGTCATAGCAATGTTAGGTTAATGTATATCCTAGATTAATTGTCCCTTTATTGTTATTCAATCTGTTCTGATTTTTCAGTATGTAAATACTGTATGCGGTTATCATTTTTGTGCAAGTTTGTATTCAGGATTATTTTTTAGGGTGCATTTTAGCCTTGACTAGGTTTCTCTTTACTATTTCCATCAGGAAGCTTAGCGCTAAACTTGTGACCCACTTGGAGCCAGTGTTCATTATTCTCATATTAGCCAGATGGCTTCCAGTTTTGTTTCTCTTTTTGTTTTATTTCCTTCCTGAAATGCTTCTGACCTTAGGGCTTTTGCCCACTCTGTTCATTGGAATAGCTTCTTCAAAGAATTCTCCTGGTTGGCCCCTTTTGTCATTCAGAATTTAAGCCCAAATATTATTTACCAAGAAGGGCTTCCTTGACCAGCCGATTTACAGTACACGCTTCTACTTCAGTCATTCATTGCTATTTATCTTTATAATACTATCTGGTATTATCTTAATTGTTCAAATTCACAATGTAAGCTTCTAAGATGGGGAACATTATTCACTGTTTCTCTAGTGCCTAGATCAATGGTTGTGTCATGTTAGGTGCTTAATAAAGATCTTTGACTAAACGAACAAATCTCACTTTTTCTTTTTTTCTGGTTTCAAAAGTAGTTAATGCATTTGGTAATGGCAGAGTAACAAAAGAGTAACATGGTGGGACTAATATTCCCATAGGCAAAATCCAAAGCAACAGAAAAGCAGAAATCTACCCTTGGAAGTCAAGCTGGCAGGGTAAGATCAGGAAATTTTCAGCTTCTATCGGGGATCGCTCCCTCATCTATAGCCTTGCTGGCTTGAAGAGTTAGAGGACATTTTTTGGGACTGGTGGAATCTCTAGGAGTTAAGGGAGAAATCCTTGAAGGGAGGGAGCCACAGTGGGTGTTTCAAAATCAGCAACTGCAGTCTGCTCAGTTCCCTAGACTACTGCTAAACTCTGCCAGCCCTGGGAGAACCTAGTGGCCCTGGTAAAACATCACCGGTTTACCTATTCTTTTTCTTTCTCACGTTGCATGCATTATTTTGAAAAGTCTTCTAATCATTCTACTAAGTAACACACTATCCTATTTTAGGGTCACTTTAGGAAATACAACCCATATGTATGTAACCATGTGAGAACATTAGAACACTTTCTTCTTTAACCTCCTCTTCTGATCGATTTTTGTTGTATAATTGTTACTGTTTTAAACCCCTCAAGGGATTGGCCACATTAAATAATGTTCATTTAGATTTAGTCATGTATTTCTCCATTTCTTTGCTCTTCATTCTCACCACTCAAGCGCCTTGGGAAGGTTTTCCTTTTATTTGCATTGTATTCCTTAAAGATTTCATTTTGTGAGGGTTATGCTTACCTGGAAACGTAATTTTGCATTTGTTTTTAGAAGGTACATTCACTAGGTAGAGAATTTTAGGTTGACAGGGAATGTATTTAGTGCCCTGAAGATATTCTAGTGGCTTCCCATCTCCCTTACCTTGTTGGAGAAGTCAGCCATCAGGCTGATGGATGTTCCTTTGAAGGCAGTGCCCTTTTGGTCTGTAGCTGTTTTTAGCATTTCCTGTTTGTTTCCTGTGTCTTCAGTTTTAGTATGTTTATGTGTGGATTTATTCTTATTTATCCTACTTTGTGGTTCATTGAACTCCCTTTTTCTGTGCTTTGTTACTTTTTATTAAATCTGGCAAATTCCCAGCCATCATCTCTTCAGTTATTATATAGTCTTTTCCCCATTATTCATATTTATATTCCTCTCTGTTTCTGCATCTCTTTCTGGGAACACAATTAAAAGTATGTTAAACTTTCTCAATTTAATCTTCCATATTTTAAAAACTCTTCTGTATTTTACATATTTCTGTCTTTCCATATTGCATTCTGGGTATATTTTTTCCAGATTATCTTCCACTTTACTGATTTACTCTTTATATCTAATCTGCTACTGAATCAATCTTTTAGGTTTTAAGTTTTGGTTATTGTATCTTTACTTTCTAAAAGCTCTCTGTGATTTTGCTAGATGAATTTTTATAGATGCCGATCTGTGGAAGCTTTCAAGTTCATCTCTTTTTTTATTTTTATTTTAAGTGTAGTAAGTTTAGTTGCTTTATAATTGTCTAAAAATCAAATATCTAAAGTTTCTGAAGTTTTATTTTGTTTTTCTTTGTTTTTACTTATGATTGTTTCTTGGTATGCCTTTTATCTTTGCCTAAATACTGTTCATTGACTGACAAATTGTAAGAATTTTTGAATAATGGGCTGAGATTGCCTACCTCTAGAGAGATTTGCATTTGCTTCTGCCAGGTACCTAGGAATACTAATGTCAGGTGATGTGAAAATTGAACTGTGAATCCTTGTGAAGTCTAGTTTCTTTTCCTTTTTTTTTTCTTTTTTTTCTTTTATTTTCCTTTTGAAGGCAAAATAATTCTCACTTTCCCTTTAATTCAGTCCTGATGATTTGTTACTCTCTTGACAGTTCTTTCATGCTTTCGGACATAATAAAAAATATTTTATTTAGAATTATAGTAGTTTCTGTGGGAGGGTTAGTCCAATAATTTAACTTAATCATTTCTGAAAGTGAAAGTTTTCTACCACATAAATAATAAAATTTTCAGCATAATCACATTTGTCATAATTTTCCCTTTATTGCGACTTTTATTATTCCCAAATCATGAATATCTTGTAGTGGCTTATCTTAGTACTTTTACGGATTTATTTTTCCACTAAAATCTCTAGTTCATCAAGAATTTATTTTTGTGTATGGTTACTATAATTCATGTTTGAATTTATCATCTCAATCTCATATCTTGATTATATTTCAGGAACATTGGACATCCAGAGCTATTATACAATTCCAGAAGTTGTGTGGTTTGAAGCCATTAGTGGGGGTAGTGGATGAATATGTAGATGGAATCCTTAACATTTTTCTGTGTGATACATCCTCAAATGAAGATGTCTATTTCCATCATGTCTTGAGAACAGAGGGCCATGCTATTGTATGCCGAGAAAATGTCCCTTCTAAGGTGGAGCAGTCTGGATGTGTTTTGTAATATGTTTTATTTACTTTCAACACTTCAAGCTCTAAGATAACTTAATAAGATTATTTGATAGATCCTTTAATCTTAGAGGTATCTGTGAGATGCCTGATTTCTTCATAGAGAAACACTCTTAATTTTCAAATGACCCCAAAAAACTACCTTTGGCTGATTATAATGTGAATACTTTTATTTTAAATAATTGATTTGAGGATTCTGTCTTACCTCAAATTATTTATTTGAGGTCTTTCTAGAAAAGACAACACTCTTATTTTGCAAGTATTCATAGTGATGTCTACATCGCTGTTAATATTGATGTTGATAATTTTTGTGCCTAGGAAAAATTTTCAATATGTAATTGAAAATTTTTTAATTTCTTTTTTTTTAATTGTTTTTAATTTTTTTAAATTTATTTATGATAGTCACACAGAGAGAGAGAGAGGCAGAGACATAGGCAGAGGGAGAAGCAGGCTCCATACACTGGGAGCCCGACGTGGGATTCGATCCCGGGTCTCCAGGATCGCATCCTGGGCCAAAGGCAGCCGCTAAACCTCTGCGCCACCCAGGGTTCCCAAAATTTTTTAATTTCTTAAATTTAAACTCAGTTATCCAACAAATACTACACATTAGTTTCAGATTTGAAATTTTTTTAACTGTTAAATTTTAGAAAATAATACATTACCACAACATTTGAAAATTATGAAGTGCTAGTGCTAACTTTTTCACTTTTTCTCTAATTAAACCCTTCCTTGTATTAATTGCAGGGTTTCAGAGAACTCAACCCTCTAGCTTTATATACTAAATCCAGTGCAGGGCCAAAAGATGTGGTCTTGACAGAACTGGGTTGTCCTTCCCAGCAGCACTATTTTAATGAAGACCGAGAGATAAGTCCACAATCAAAGGAGAATGAATTACCTACCCTGGTAAGAAGTTTTTGTAAATATTATTATAATTATTTTTATTATTATTAACATTTAATGGATACTTATTATGTGACAAACTTTATAAAAAGCATTGTAAGCATAATCTATTATTTAATCCTCATAGAACCCTGTCATATAGTTACTGCAATTATCCTTATTTAACAGGTGTGGAAACTGAGGCTTTCCAAACCTAAGAAAGTTTGGGAACTTTATGCAATGAACTTAACAGTATTTTGCCTCTCATTATTTGCTAGTTTAAATCTTTGCTGCATTCATGCTTTCTCCTATACAATTTCTCACATACACTAAATTCCGTTACTGCCTTAGTGCAGTTGTGACTTCACCAAGGCTAACCCGAATGCTGTTCTTCTTCCCTCTGCATGCCTCAGATTCTTCTAGTGTTTCCATTTCTTACTTTCTCTGTAAACCTTTTAGTGATGCCCACTCATGGTTAATAACAATATTATTATCACTACTACTATTACTATTATATTTTATTCCAGTCAACAGTAGTAGTCATAAAAATTTTAAAAAATTAACAGCAGTAGCATTTATTGAACTTGCACTACATGGGAGGGACTGTTCTAAGCACTGTCATGTACTGACTAATTTAATCTTTATGATCACTTTACTGGGTTGGTACTTTTGTATTCCTGTTTTAGATAGAAGTAAAATGAAGCACAAAGTAAGAACTTAAATGATTTTTGAACGAATAAGTAAACATGTCCTCTGAGTCTTATATTCCTCATGACAACAAGTACTGAGCTAATACAGGATGAATATAGCTAATACAGGATGTGTTTGGTTGAGAGCCAAAGTGGTTTTGGGCCCAGCAAGGCTTTTTTATTTTCATTGAATAAAATTTGAAAATATTATCTTGCTTAAATATGTTTTATATATCTGACTTGTAAAATAAAATTGTAGAGATGATCTTATGTTCTTAGTTAGACATTTATTAACTATTAGATAAAAAAGGAGGCCAGTTTGACCACTGGGAGATTAACCTGTTCTGAAAAATAGGTACAAATGTTTACTGTTGCATGTTTGAAATAGTATAAGAATGGTAGATTTCTAGTTTATATTAAAATTAATTAGGCTTCTTGGGTCCATAGATCTTCCTGAAGCCTGAATTTTTCTTAATAATTATTACTTGATTGGTGGAACAGTTATATTTCCTGATACTTAAGTAGTGAATTGAATACAACCTTTACAATTTTTAGAATATTCTTTCATCAATGTGGTGATGTATTCAAATAATCATAGTTCAGCCTCAAAAATGAAATAAGGCCATCTTTCCTGTAAAAGGATAAGACTTAAAGTTCTTGTGTCCCACCTCAGCCTGTATCCCATGTGCTATATACACACACACTCCACATACCCACCCACTCCCTACCTCTGTATACCCCATTCCCTATAATTCCTACTCTTCTTTTAAGCATCCTAACGGGTTGTATTACTTCCTTCAATGTATCTTCTTAAGGCATCTTCTTCTCCAATAATATTTTGGTCCTATTTCTGTGATGGCTCTACACTGAAGATTGTACAGTGATTATCTGTGTATCTTTCTGTTATATTTTGAGTTCCTTTAGAGTAGGGACCTGCTGCATTCATCTTTCGATTCACAGAGTTACCCTGTATACATCTCATAATGTGTGCTTTGTAAATGTTTTTTGGCTGATCTAGTTTAGCAGGATAGGAAGATGGAGGGTCATGGATAAAGTTAGAAAATAATTTAGCTTTCGTATGAACCATAGTGAAAAATTCCTCCCAGATGTATAGGCATGCAGATTTTAGAAACAGAACTAGTACAGAAAATAAAATAATTTTTCTTTCATATCTACTAGCAAGATACTAATGATGCAAAGGCTTTCAGTCACCTTAAATCTGAGTTAAAGGAGCCATTAAAGGATTCTGAATTCAGTTCTTTGAAAACCCAAGATAACAACTGTGAAGAAGACTCACAGTGGTCCATCCCAGAACTAAAGGATCTGAAGGAAGAAAATGAGGTAGGAGAAGGAAAGTTGTTTGAGAATGTAATTAATCTAATTCTTAAGTGAGGGGGACTAGAGTAAAATAGTTCTTTCATTTCTGCTCTCAGTACCTTCAGAGCATCTTTCACAGATGAATTACATTTTCTCTTTAACAGTCACCAACACCAAAGCTGAAGCAACATAGCCTTGATCACAAAAAAGGAAAGGCATTATCTGGCTTTGATGTGTTAAGTTTCTATCTTGTTGCTTTGGGCAGTCTTCAAGAATTATACAGTGATTAGAAACTAGTACTGAGATACAATATAAGGAGAACCCAACAGGAAAAATGTTGGCAGCTTTTTCAGAGGATATTTTATTTTTATTTTAACCTGATGTTTATGTACATATAGCTTAGAGTGTCCCATAACCCCTTCTTCTGCATTTTGTATTTACAAACATTTCCCTTTTTTTTTTTTTTTTAAGATTTTATTCATGAGAGACAGAGAGAGGCAGAGACCTAGGCAGAGGGAGAAGCAGGCTCCATGCAGGGAACCCGATATAGGACTGGGTCCCCAGATCACAACCTGTGCCAAAGGCAGATACTCAGCCACTGAGCCACCCAGGTGCCCCAAGAGCAACCATTTTTGTCTCTTTTTTTAGCTGTTGCTTTTGGCATTTACCTCTGTTTCTTTCATTAAATACCATGTTTAGATTATTTCCTGAGTTTTCAGTTCTGCATCCCTCTGTGAAAGATTTACTTCTCTTTCATCCCTTTACCCCACCACACACAAATGTATCATTTCTGCACCCTGGTCTCCTATCTTACTAATGTCATTGTACCACCCTTTCCACTAGATGACCATTCAATATTTACATTTTTATGACTGTACGTGCTGTTGACAGTCAAATAGTATGCTGTGGCAACTTTTCCCTTCCTGAATGAGTTTTATTTTCTCTAGTGTTAGTATTTCCTTTTTTAAAAAATAAATTAACGTAAATTTGACTTTCTTCTCATGTATTTGTCTTATCAGTTTAATACATGCATAGATTTGTGTAACCATCATTGTAATCAGGATGGCAACATCATATGAAAAACCTGCCTGGGGATCCCTGGGTGGCGCAGTGGTTTGGCGCCTGCCTTTGGCCCGGGGTGCGATCCTGGAGACCCGGGATCGAATCCCGCGTCAGGCTCCCGGTGCATGGGGCCTGCTTCTCCCTCTGCCTGTGTCTCTGCCTGCCTCTCTCTCTCTCTCTCTCTCTCTCTCTCTCTCTCTCTCATAAATAAACTAAAAAAAAAAAAAAAAAACCTGCCTGGTGCTACTCCTCTGTAATCACAGTCTTCCCACATCCTCAGCTCTCAGCAACCATTGACCTGTTTTCTACCAGTAGAGACTTACTTTTCAGGAGTTACTTTTCAGGAGTGTCATATAAGTGGAATCATAGAGAATGTAACTTTTTGAGACTAGGTTCTTTATTTTTTTATTTATTTTATTTATTTTTTTTGAGGCTAGCTTCTTTAATTCAGTATAGTATCTTTGGGAATTATCCAAATTGTTGTGTATGTCAATAGTATGTCCCTTTTGATGGTTGAGTAGTAGTTTATATTGTATGGATGTACCATATTTGTATATCCATTCTCACCCATTGAAGGATACTTGGTTTGTTTCCAATCTTGAGTAATTATGAATAGAGCCTCTATAAATATTCATGTACAGATTTCTGTATAAACATGATCAGGAATAATGTAAGTGCATGCCAAACTGTTCTAGTTGTTTCTTGGCAGCTCTAGGTATTATCAATAATTTTTATTTTTAGCCATTCAGATAAATATGTAGTAGTGTCATAGTGTGATTTTTAATTTGCATTTCCCTAATGACTGTTGTTGAACAACAACAGTGTTTATTTGCCATCCATATACAGACTTCTTTGGGAAATGTCCAGATGTTTTGCCCATTGCCCATTTTTTGGTTGTGGTGTTTGTTTTCTTGCTAATAGATTAGATATTCTGAATACTAGTGCTTTATCAGATATGTAATTCAGATAAGTGATTTTTCAAATGTATTCTCCAATGTGTAGTATGTCTTATATTCTCTTAATAGTGTTTTTCATATAGCAAAAATTTTTAATTTTGAGAAATTCCAGTGTATCAGTTTTTTTTTTAATGTAGTGTTTTCAGTGTCAAGATATCTTGAGTTAATTTTAGTATAAGATGTGAGGTTTAGGTCAGTGTTCATTTTGTTGCCTATGATGTCCAGTTGTTTTAGCATCATTTGTTGAAAAGTCAGTGCTTTCTCCACTGAACAGCCTTTGTAGACTTGCCAAAAATCAGTTGTCTATATTTCTGTGTCTATTTCTGTATTCTCCATTAATCTACCTGTTTCTTCAAAAATACAACCCTGTTTTGATTACTGTAGCTTTATAATACCTCTTAAAATGAGGTAGTATGATTCTTCTTTATTCTTTTTCAAACTTGTTTTTAATGTTTTTTTACTTACAAAGTTTTATGTAAATTCAAGTTAGTTAACATATAGAGTGGTATTAGTTTTAGGAATAGAATTTAGTGATTCATTACTTACATATAATACCCAGTGTTCATTACAAGTGCCCTTCTTAATGCCCATCACCCATTTAGCCCATCCCCTTACCCACCTCCCCTCCAGCAACCCTCAACTTTGTTTTCGATAGTTGAGTCTCTTATGTTTTGCCTCCCTCTATGTTTTCATCTTTTTTTTTTTTAGATATTTATTTATTTATTCATGAGAGACACACAAAGAGAGGCAGAGACACAGGCAGAGGGAGACACAGGCTCCTCACAGGAAGGGGATCATGCCCTGAGCTGAAGACAAACGCTCAACCACTGAGCCATTCAGGGGTCCCTCTGTTTTCATCTTACTTTTGTTTTTCCTATGTATTTTTCCTATGTTCCTATGTTTTGTTTCTTAAATTCTATGTATGAGTGAAATCATATGGTATTTGTCTTTCTCTGACTTATTTCAGTTAGCATAACACACTCTAGTTCCAGCCATGTTATTGCAATTGGCAAGATTTCATTCTGAGTAATATTCCATCTTCTTCCTCCATCAGTTGATGGACTTTTGGGCTCTTTCCATAATTTGGCTGTTGTTGACAGTGCTGCTATAAACATTGGGGTGCATGTGCTCCATTGAATCACTATTTTGATATTCTTTTAGTGCAATTGCTGGGTCATAGGGTCATTCTGCTTTTAACTTTTTGAAGAATCTCCATACTCCATTCAGTTTTCCAGAGTGGCTGCACTAGTTTGTGTTCCCACCAGCATTGCAAGAGGATTTCCCTTTCTCTGCATCCTCATCAACATCTGTTGTATCCTGAGTTGTTAACTTTAGCCATTCTGACAAGTGTGAAGTGGTATCTCCTTGTGATTTTGATTTGTATTTCCTTGATGATGAGTGACATTGAGCATTTTTTTCACTTCTTTTTAGCCATTTGTGTCTTCTTTGGAGAAATGTCTGTTCATGTCTTCTGCCCATTTCTTAACTGGATTATCTATTTATTCATTTATTTTAAAAGATTTTATTTATTCATGAGAGAGACACACACACACACACAGACACAGAGACAGACAGAGAGAGAGAGAGAGAGAGAGAGAGGCAGAGACACAGGCAGAGGGAGAAGCAGGCTCCATGCAGGGAGCCCGATGTGGGACTCAATCCCAGGTCTCCAGGATCACGCCTGGGCTGAAGGTGGCACTAAACTCCTGAGCCACCCAGGCTGCCCTTAACTGGATTATTTATGTTTGGGCATTGAGTTTGATATGTTCTTTGTAGATTTTGGATACTAAAACTTTATCTGATAAGACAGGGTGAAGGTCAAAGAAGTTGCTGCCTGTGTTCCCCTCTAGGATTTTGATGGATTCCTGTTTCACATTTAGGTCTTTGATCCATTTTGAATTTATCTCTGCTCTCTTCTAGAATTTTTAGTTTCAGGTCTCACATTTAGAGCTTTAATCCATTTGAATTTATTATTGTGTATGATGTAAGTGATCCAGTTTCATTCTTTTTGCATGTAGCCATTTAGTTTTTCCAACACCATTTCTTGAAGAGGCTGTTTTTTTCCCATTGCATATTCATTCCTCCTTTGTCAAAGATTAATTGGCCATAATGTGGGTTTATTTCTGAGTTTCCTATTCTATTCCATTGATTTATATGCCTATTTTTATGTCAGTACCATACTGTTTTGATTACCATAGCTTTGTGGTATGCCTTGAAACCTGGAATTGTAATTCTTCCAGTTTGGTTTTTCTTCTTATCAGATTTTCTTTTGACGGATTGTGGTTTTGGTGTCAAGACTGAGAACTCTATAGCTAGTTTAGAAATCTCTCCACTTGGAGTTAATTTTTTTTGGGGAGTTAATTTTTATATAAAATATGAGGTATCCAGTTGTTCTAACAACATTTGTTTAAAAGACTACCTTTCTCCATTGAATTATTTATGTACCTTTGTTAAAGTCAGTTGAGCGTATTTGCATGGGTCTATTTTCTGGGCTCTGTTCTTTTTTTTTTCTTTAAAGATTTTATTTATTCATGAGAGACATAGTGAGAAAGACATAGGCAGAGGAGAAGCAGGCTCTCTGCAGGAGCCTGATGTGGGACTTGATTCCGGACGCCCGGATCACACCCTGAATCAAAGGCGGACGCTCAACAGCTGAGCCACCCAGGTGTCCTTCTGAGCTCTGTTCTGTTTCATAGATCCATGTGTCTTTCCCTCTACCAATACTACTTGATTACTTATAGCTATATAGTATGGTTTAATACCTGCTAAAATGATTCTTCTCACTTTATTTTTCTTTATCAAGATTATTTTATCTATTATAGGGTCTTTACCTTTCCATATAAATTTTAGAATAAGTTGTTTCTACAAAATACCTTGTTGGGATTTTGATAGGAATTACATTAAACTTATTGCTCATTGGGGGAGAATTGACATCTTTACTATGTACAGTTTTACAGTAGTACAAACATGTTTCTACATTTATTTAGATCTTCTTTGATTCCTTATATCAGTATTTTGCAATTTTCAGTATATAGGCCCTATACATGTTTTAAGTATGTACCTAATTATTTCATATTATTTGGAATGATTATAAATGGTTTTGTGTTTTAAATTTCAGTTTTGCATGCTCATTGCTGGTATGTAGAAATGCATTTGAGGGATCCCTGGGTGGCACAGCGGTTTGGCGCCTGCCTTTGGCCCAGGGCGCGATCCTGGAGACCCGGGATCGAATCCCACGTCGGGCTCCCGGTGCATGGAGCCTGCTTCTCCCTCTGCCTGTGTCTCTGCCTCTCTCTCTCTCTCTCTGTGACTATCATAAATAAATAAAAATTAAAAAAAAAGAAATGCATTTGATTTTTATGTACCAATCTTGTATACTGTGACCTTGCTTACTTGGATTTTTTGTAGACTCTTTTGGCTTTTTTACATAGGCAGTCATGTCATCTGCAAATAGGGCAGTTTTGTTTCTCCCTTTCTGATCTGTGTTCCTTTTGTTTCCATTTCTTGCCTTCTTGCCATGGCTAGACTTCGAATAGGAGTGGTGAGAGACAAAGTTGCCTTATTCCTGATTTTGGGGCGAAAAGCATTAAGCATAATATGAAAGTTTTTTTTTTTTTTTTTTTTTTTTTAGTTTTTTTAAAATCAAGGTAAGAAAATTCCCCTCTATTCCTATTTTTCTAAGAGTTTTTCTCACAAGTGGGTGTTGAATTTTATCAAATGCCTTTTCATTGATATAATCATATGATTTTTCTTCTTTAGATTGTTCATATAGTAGATTACACTGATAGCTTTTTTTTTTAAAGATTTTATTTATTTATTCATGGGAGACAGAGAGGCAGAGACACAGGCAGAGGGAGAAGCAGACTCCCTGTGGGGAGCCCGATGTAGGACTTGATCCCAGGATCCTGGGATCACGCCCTGAGCTGGAGGTAGACGCTCAACCACTGAGCCACCCAGGTGTCCCTTGACTGAGTTTTATTTTTTTTATTATTTTTTAATAATAAATTTATTTTTTATTGGTGTTCAATTTGCCAACATACAGAATAACACCCAGTGCTCATCCCGTCAAGTGCCCCCCTCAGTGCCCGTCACCCATTCACCCCCACCCCCCGCCCTCCTCCCCTGCCAACATACAGAATAACACCCAGTGCTCATCCCGTCAAGTGCCCCCCTCAGTGCCCGTCACCCATTCACCCCCACCCCCCGCCCTCCTCCCCTTCCACCACCCCTAATTCATTTCCCAGAGTTAGGAGTCTTCATGTTCTGTCTCCCTTTCTGATATTTCCTACCCATTTCTTCTCCCTTCCCTTCTGTTCCCTTTCACTATTATTTATATTCCCCAAATGAATGAGACCATATAATGTTTGTCTTTCTCCGACTGACTTATTTCACTCAGCATAATTGAGTTTTAAATGTCAAACCAGCTTTGTGTATTTAGAATAACACCACTTGGTCATGGTGTATAATTCTTTTATACGTTATATTCCACTTACTAATATTTTATTGAGGATTTTGCATCTCAGTTCATGAGAGATAGTAGACTGTGGCTTTTTAAAATTTTTTGTTTTTGTTACGGTCTTGTATAGCTGTAGTATCAGGGTGATACTATCTTCATAAAAGGATCTAGAAAGAAGTGTTCCTTTTTATTTTCTGGAAGAGATTATATAAAATCAGTTTCTTTTTTGTGGATAGGTGGAGGTTAATTCTTTAAATGGTTCTTAGATTACTTCAGTGGAATTGTCTGGCCTGGAGATTTCTTTCTGAGAAGAATTTAAACTATAAGTCAATTGCTTTAATAGATAAAAGATTATACTAAGGGTGAGTGTTTCATCCTGGTTTAATTTTGATATTTTATGATTTTTGAGGAATTGGTTAATTTCATTTGTCAATTCTATAGGTCTACATAGAGTTGTCCATAGTATTCCTTTATTATCCTGCAGCGATAATTCCCTCTTTCATTTCTAATATTGGTAATTTGTGTCTTCTTTTTTGTCAATCTTACTAGAGGTTTATCAGTTTTATTCAATTTTTTCCCAATTATCTTTTGTCCTTGATTATTTTATCTGCTTTTCTGTTTTCAGGTTCATTGTTTTGGTCAGTGTTGTTTGTTGCTCTTGTTTTTGCTTTCTGTGGGTTTGTTTTGATTTCTTTTTCTACTTCTTTTTTTTTTAAGATTTTATTTATTTATTCTTGAGAGACAGAGAGAGAGAGAGAGAGAGAGGCAGAGACATACGCAGAGGGAGAAGCAGGCTCCATGCAGGAGTCCGATGTGGGACTTGATCCCAGAACTCCAGAATCATACCCTGGGTCAAAGGCAGGTGCTAAACCACTGAGCCACCCGGGCTGCCCTCTTTTTCTACCTTCTTAAGATGGGAACCTAGATTACTGATTTGAAACCTCCTTTTTTTCCTAATATAAGCATTTCATGTTCTGACCCTCTAAATACCACTTGTGCTGCGTCTCACAAGTTTGACTGTATTGTATTTTCATTCAGTTCAAATATTTTCAGTTTTCTTTGGAGCTGTCATCTTTGACTCATTACTATATAACCTGTAATTATTACTATATGGGTTATATAACAATAGGTCGTATAAATATTGATTATTTAGAATTGTGTTATTTAAAAAAAAGGAAATGTGCTATTTGTTCAGTTCCCAAGTGTTTGGATATTTTCCTGTTATCTTTCTCTTACTTATTTACAGTTTAATTCTGTTGTCTGAGAACATACTTTGTATGCTTTCAGTTTTTAAAATTTGTTAAGATTTGTTGACATAGGATGTGGTCTTTCTTGGTGAATGTCCCATGTGCCTTTTAAGAGAATGTGTGTTCTGCTTCTGTTGAATGGAGTTTTTTATAAAGGTCAATTAGATCCAGTTGATTGGTGATATCATTCAGTTCTCTTATATCCTTGCTGTCTGCTAGTTTACTGATTATTGAAAAGAGTGTTGAAGTTGTCAATTATAATCTTGGATTGTGTCTATATCTCCTTTATTCTTGTCAGTTTTTTCCTTATGTATTTTGGAGCTTTATTGTCAAGTGCTGTGTATTTAGGATTGGTTCATTTTCTTGATGAACTGACCCTTTTATCAGTATGAAATGTCTTTTTTTATCCATAGTAACTTTCTTTGCATTGATGCCTATGCCGTCTGATACCAGTATAGCTATTCTAGCTTTATTTTTTTTTATTTTTGATGTAGTATATCTTTTTCCACCCTTTTACTTGTAACCATAACCTATCTATATCATTATATATGAGGTAAGTTTTTTGAGACAGTATATAGTTTGGTCATTTTAAAAATCCATTCTGAATATCTGAATTTTAGTATGTTTAGATGTTTTACATTTAATATCATTATTGATATATTTTGATTATAGGTCTACCATTTTATTATGTTTGTATTTATTACCTCTGTTTTTATTCCTTTGCCTTTCTTTTCCTTCTTTTGGAATTCTTTTTTAATACTTTTCTTTTTCTTATTTAATATTCTTTTTTTAGTAGTCTGTTTCCATGTACTTATATTTTTATTGTATCTACTTGTATAGTATTTTTTACTGATTAATCCAGGAATTACAATATATGTCTTTAACTTTTCATGGTAGACATAAGTGGAGTGTAGAAATCTTACCACCATGTAGGTATTTTTCCCCTTCCCACCTCTTTTATGCTGTTTATGTATAACAGCTATATATATTGAGAATTTATAATGTTATTATTTTTGCTCTCTACCTTCAATCATAAACAATTCAGGAGAATAGTCCATTAGACTTACACAGGTATTTGTCATTTCTGTTACTCTTTATTTCTAATATTCTAAGTTTCCTTCTAGCACCCCTCCTTTTTTTGTACAAAGGACTTCCTTTAGCAATTCCTTGGGAATATGCTGACAGTGAATTTTTTTTAGTTTTCTTCATTGGGAGTGTATTTATTTCATTTTCATTCTTGAAAGATATTTTTGCTAGATGCAGAATTTTGGGCTACCAATTCGGGCCTTTAAAAATTTCATTTCACTTTTTCTTGGCTTTCATAATTTCTAATGAAAAATCTGCAGTATTGAAATTGTCCTTTATAATGATATATCATTTTCCTGTGGCTACATTTAAGATGGTTTCTTTGTTTTTAGTTTTTAGCAGGTAGATTAAAATCTGTTTATCCTGGATTTATCCTGTTTGAGGTTTGCTAAGCTTTTTGAATCTATAGGTTTGTCTTTCATCAGGTTTGTGAAGTGTTCAGACACTTCTTCAAATACTGTTTCTGCACTGCAGGCTTCTCCTTTTGCACTCATGAAACAAATGTTAAATATTTTGGTATTGTCCCGAAGGCTCCATTTTTGCCCTTGTTTTCCCAATTTTTTTCTCTTTGTTGTTCAGATTGGATAGTTTCTATGGATCTGTCTTCAAGTTCATGCATTCTTTAATCTCATCTCTATCCTGCTTTTGAAAACATAACTAGAGGTCTTGGTATTCAGTATAAAAACTTTCACTGAATTCTTCTGTTTTTATTATGCTTGCTCCACCTTCAATTTTGCCCTTGAGAAGATCCTTTGGTTTTCCAGCAGGAAAAAGTGGTGTGGTTTCCTGGGTTTGTGGAATCGGGTGGGATATCTGGAGATCTAACTCCTTTTTACACAGACTTTGATTCAGTGCTTTTGTTTTCATCCCCACTTTACATTCTCACTTCCAAAAACCTTGTAATAGCAAGTCCTGAGCATCTATTCCTGAGATACAAATTCAGGTTGCTTCTCAGTTTTTCCTGCTATAAACTCAGGATTCTACTTTCTCAGGACTGCTCAGTAAGTTGTCAGTTATCTGCTCCTGTGTCCAGAATGTAGGGGATGTTTTCTCCTGTTCTCTTTAGCAATGAGCTTATATCTAAATCTGTTCGTTTTGGTGATGTTTCAGGAGAGAGAGAGAGAGAGAGAGAGGGAAAGTAATAAATTGTGTATTCAAATTGCCATCTTTACCTGGAGTCAAGAAAAGAATTTTAAGATGTACTCATACAGCAACTGTGAAAATTAAAGTTTTTCTTTATCTTCTGATACATTCTAGGATGAGATCCCCATTGGAATGCCATGCCTGGAATCAGTGACTATTGGTGACGATGTTTGGGATGAGAACTGGTTACCTTTGCAGGCTAAGATGGGAAAAGGGGGCGATGCTCCCTCCCACTTATTTACATCCAGCCGTGGTGGAAAGAAACCATATCTGTCATGTAAAGAAATGCCACAGAAGGTTAGATCCCGGGGAGAACAGAAAGCAAATCATTACTGAAGAAAATAGAAATGTAAATTTCCTCAAGAAGTCTATACACTCTGGAATTCAAAAGGATTTATCAAATGATAACTCAGAAGAATTCATTTTCTCCCCCCAAAGATGGTAGTGATAGGAATAAGTACAAGTTGAAACAGAGAAGAATAAATCATGGACTTAAGGTTGCTTAAGGTTCCAATAATTTTGTCATTGGAATCTTAGGCCTTAGGATGTATAAATAAATAGTTTTCCCTAATTTTATTTTTATTGCATTAGTCTTGTAATATAATCTCTGGATCTCTGCATTGAAAATATTAGCTAACATTGGGCCTATTTAAAATTTATTTTCCACTGGTTATAAGAAATATCTATAGTTCTTCCTTATTATTTGTGCCATTTAAGTACTTAGATGATCATGAAAAATCATCTGGCCATGAAAACAGTATTGAAGAAAATACTACAAACCAGAGTTTTGTTTGTTTTAATGAATCTGTGTGTTCCAAGGAATTCAGGATATTGGAGAGTAAACATCCCCAATAAAACAAGGGGAAGAGTCACACTGATACAGAAACTTAATAAACACCTTTTCTTGATTAATCGGCTTTGTCTCCTCACCTTTACCTTGCCCAAGTTATTTTGTTTGTATCATGTGGCACTGTATCTTAGTTTGTTCTTACAATTTTTTCTCCATAGGATTGGTGCTTTTCTGCACCCAAAGATATATGGGATGATTCATGGCAACCTTCAAGCCTTGTGAATGGAATGAAAGTAGAAGTTCAAAAACAAGAGGAACTGAGTGCGCAGGAAAAAAATATTGGTACAACAAGGATTCAAAAGGTTAAGTGTCTAATGAATGTTACTGTGACAGATCTCATGAAGAAGTTCTTTCATTTTTAGAAAGTAGAAATCTGGTTAATGATCCCTATTTGGTGGAATACAGATACACAAAAAGTATGTTGATTTTAAAAATAATTTCAATCAGCTGTATCTCTTCAGAAGAAAATCTTGGGGATGCCTGGGTGGTTCAGTGGTTAAGCGCCTACCTTTGGCTCAGGAAGTGATCCTAGAGTGCTAGGACCAAGTCTGCATCTGGCTCCCTGCAGGAAGCCTGCTTCTCTCTCTGCCTGCATCTCTGCCTCTCTTTCTGTCTCTCATGAATAAATAAATGTAAAAAAAAAAAAAAATCCTAAGCCTAGAATTGCACGATTGATAAAATTTCTATGTTAGAAATACAGGAAACAGGTCTTTTCATATAATTTAGCCAAAAACATAAAGCTCTAATATCTGTGATATCATCTAGTCTAGTTTTTTTCTTTTACACTGCTGTGGCAGAAAGCACAAATCCTGGAACAAAATCCATTTATTTTGTGTTTCTCAAATATATTATGAACATCCTGAAAACAGCAGGACAATTTGTGTGAATCATGAAATCTAGTCTCTAGGCCTCTGCATTTTCATGTGTCACATTGAAAATAAAGGACTCAAGGCTGGGAGACTTGTTGAAAAGCAGATTTGTGGAAGGTGAGTTTCTGATTGATGTATCTCCTATTTTGTAGGAGAGCATTGATAAAGTATGCTGTGTTATATAGAACACTCTATTCCAGAAATGCAGGTTGCTTAACAGTATAGATTTAGTTTTAGGATAACACCTCAATACTTCAGAAAAAAACCCAGTACCCATTAGAAATCACACCCCTTTCCCATACTCCCACAGCCCTAGGTAACTACTAACCTGCTGTCTCTTTAGTTTTGCCTATTTGGGGCATTTCATATAAATGTCATATAATATGTGGTTATTTGTGTTGTGTTGTTTCCTTTGCTGTGCAGAAGGTTTTTAGTTTCATGCAATCCCACTTGTTTATTTTTGCTTTTGTTGCTTATGCCTTTGGTTTTATAGCCAACAAACTATTGCCAAAACCAGTATCCTAAAGCTTTTCTCCTATATTTTCTTCTAGGAGATTTGTAGTTCCAGGTCTTAGGTTTAAGTCTTTAATCCGTTTTGGGTCAGTTTTTGTGTATAGTGTAAAATAAAGGTCTAATTTCATTCATTTGCCTATGGATATCTAGTTTTCCCCGCATCATATGTTGAAGAGACTGTCCTTTCCCCATTGTGTAATCTTGGCACTATTATCAAAGATCGGTTGACTGAGTATGTGTTTTTATTTTTGGGCTTTCAATTTTATTCTTTTGCTCTATATGTCTGCTATATGCCAGTCCTAAAATGTTTTTATTACTGTGACTTTGTAGTATATTTTGAAATCAGGAAGGTTGATCCCTCCTTTTTTCCCTCTTTAAGATTGCTTTGGCTCTTTGGGGTCCTTTGTGGTTTCATATGAATTTTAGGATTGTTTTTCTATTTTTGTAAAAAAATGGTATTGTCATTTTGATAGGAATTGCTTTGAACCTGTTGATCACTTTCGGTAGTATGGAAATTTTAATATTCTTCCAGTCCATGAATATGGAATATCTTTGCATTTATTTATATCTTCTTCCATCGGTGTTTTATAGTTTTCACTGTACAGATCTTTTACCTCCTTAGTTGAATTGTTCCTTGGTATTTTATTCTTTTTGATACTATTGTGAATGGGATTGTTTTCTTAATTTCCTTTTCAGGTAATATCTACACCCCATGTGGGGCTCTAACTCAACCGCCCCTTGAGATCAGCCCCCTAGAGTTGCATGCTCTACCAACTGAGCCAGCCAAGCACCACTTAATTTCCTTTTCAAGTAGTTCATTGTTAGCATATTGAAATGCCACTGATTTTTGTTGACATTTGAGTATTCTTATTAGTCTAGCTAAAGGTTTGTAAATTTTATTTATAGCTTCAAAAAGCTAGCTCTTGGTTTCATTGTTTTTTTTCCCCCTATTCTCTATTTCATTTATTTTTACCCTAATTTCTGTTATTTCATATGTTCTGCTAACTTTGGCCTCAATTTGTTTTTTTAATTCTTTTTTTTTATAAAGGTTTTATTTATTTATTAGAGAGAGAGAGAGGGAGAGATTGCATGCATGAGATCATGAGTGGGAGGGGAAGGGCAGAGGGAGAAGCCGACTGCCCTGCTGAGCAGGGGGCCAGACCTGGAGCTCCATTCCAGGACTCTGGGACCATGACCTGAGCCAAAGGCAGATGCTTAACTGACTGAGCCACCCAGACAAACCCCCCCTTTTTTAATTCTTTAGGGTAAAAAGTTAAGTTGTTTGTGATTCTTCTTTATTCATGTAGGCATTTACTGCTGTAAACATACCTTTGTCCACATTTGCTCAGGTCATGGTCTCAGGGTTCTGGGATGGAGCTCCATGACTGGCTCCCTGATCAGAGAGTTCGTTGCTCCTTCTGACACTTCCCACCTACACTCCCAGACTCACCACTTGTGCTTTCTTGGTTCTCATTGTGATGTTTCCCCTGATTTTTGGTATGCTGTTTTCATTTGTCTCAGGATATTTTCTAGTTTCCTTTTAATTTCTTTTTTGGCCCATTGGCTGTTCAGGAGTATGTTTTTTATTTTCGCAGGTTGCTAAATTTAATCTTCCTTTTTGATGGATATTTTCCCTGAGTGTTGAATTTTGTGGTGGCAGTTTTTTTCTTTCAACTCTTTGAAGGTATCATACTACTATGTTCTGGCTTTGGTTAAATTGTCAGCTGTCACATATCATTGCTCCATTGATAGTGATGTCTTTTTTCTCTGTCTTCTTTTAAGATTTTTCTGTCTTTTGCTTTAAGCTCTTTGATAATGATATATCTAGATGTAATTTCCTTTGAATTTACTCTGCTTGTGGTTCACTGAGCTTATTGAATAAGATTGATGCCCTTCATCAATTTTAGAAAATTCTGGCCTATTTATGTAATCAAATACTGCTTTTCCCTCATTATCGCCCTCCTGTTGGCATTCCAGTTATCCATGTGCCAGCACTTTGGCTGAATCCCACATGCCTGTTGGGCTCTTTTCTCATGTTTACACTCTTTTTTCTTTCTTTCCCCTGTGTCTCAGTTTGGAGATTTTCTATTGATTTTTCCAGAATACTAATCCTGTCATCTGTGGGATCCATTCTGCTGCTAAACCCACACATTGAATTCTTAATTTCAAACATTTTTCAGTTCTAGAATGCCCATTTGATTTTTTTAAAAATAAATTTGAATTCTCTGTTTAAACTCTCCACAATTTTTTGTTACTTTATCTATATTCTTGATCATGTTAATCATAATTATTTTACATTTTTATTCCGATAATGCCAGTATCTGAATCATCTTTGGGTACGTTCTCCCACCCCCACCCCATATTTGATCTTGTTCTTTGATTCTGTTTTTTTAGCATTATTGGAGGGGAGGAGAAAATGGGAAGCATACCTCATGGTTTTTTTTTTTTAATTTAATTTTTGACGTTATGGATAAAAAATTGTAGAGGCTCTGGATGAGTTATCTTCCTCCAAGGCAGGTTGAGTTGTCTTGTGGCTGGCAAATACCAGCCAGTCTAATAACACGTATTGAGGTTTGGTTTTAGGCTTTGTTAGGATTGCTGTTATTTTCCTTTTGTCCTTACTTCTTTGATGTGGCTCTTACTCTTAACACAGAATCCTTTGGGAATCTCAGCTGAAACCCTTGGTGGGTCTCAGACTCTATCCTCTGTCTCCTCAGCTTTATAAGGTATAATTCATATTCCATATAGTTACTCATTTAAAGCATACAGTTTAGTGCCTTTTAGTATATTCATTAGTCCACTAACCTATTGTGCATTTGTCACCACAAAGCAATTGTAGAACATTTTCATTATCACCCAAGGAAACCCTGTATCACTGAGTTGATACACTATCAGACAACTAACTGCTCATCTACGTTCTGTCTCCATCGATTTGCTTATTCTTAAGGACATTGCATATTACTGGAATCAATAGAGTATGTGACCTTTTGTGTCTGGCTTTCTACCATAATATTCTCAGGGTTGATCATGTATCAGTACTTTATTTCTTTTTGTGGCTGAATAATCTATTGTATGGAGAGATCACATTTTATTTATCCATTCGTCAGCTGATGGACATTTGAGTTGTTTTCAGTTTCTTGCTATTATGAATAATGCTGCTGTGCCATTCATGTACATGTTTTTATGTAGACATATGTTTTAAATTTTATAAGATACATACCTAGGAGTAGATTTGCTAAGCCATATGGTAACTCTTTGCTTAATGTTTTGAGGAGTTGCCAGACTTTCCCAAATAGACATTTCTACCAGCCATATAAGAGTGTTCCAGTTTGTCTATGTCCTTGCTGGTACTGTTAGATCTATTTTTTAAAAAATCATAGCCATCCTAGTGGGTATGAAGTTGTGTGTTATTGTGGTTTGGGGCTATGCTTTTGACTGGATATGTTAATCATGTTTCTTGAAAGTCAGTCATTTACCTCTAGTTCCAAGAGATGTATTTTCAAATAACTGTGATGGAGGCAGTCATAACTACAGAGACCTAAATCTGGTAGAATGATACTTCTCAAACTATAATGTGTCTAGATTCCCTTAGAATCTTGTGAAAGTGCAGATTCTGATTAAGCAAATTTGGCTGCGGACACAGGTTCTGCATATCTAACAAGCTCCCAGGTGATACTCCTGGTTGGCAAACCACACTTTGAGCAGCAAGGCTGGAGAACACTCTTTGGAGAAAGAACCGTGATTGTCAATTAAGTGCTCAAGTTGACTGCAGGCACTTGCTTTCAGAATGTCGTACAAATTCAGAGAGCATTCACCTGTGTTTCTTTTTTCTCCCCCAGATTTAGAAGCTATCAGAATGCATCTTAAATATTTTCTAACAATGCATCTTTCTTCAAAATCATATTTGTGAGAGAAGAAAAAGGATATAGCCTTAAAAATTTGTTTCTGATTTCATTTTTTGTTAAACTACTGAAAATAGCAGGGTGTAAACACTTGGTCTGGGTTGTCTGAAGTCAAGGCCTTAGCCTCACCACAGACTAAAGTCTATAGGTTTGTACACGTTACCTTTTGGAGCTTCAGTGTTTCCATCAGCAAAGACCCATTTAGATAGTGATCTTTCAGTTCTGTAGCTTTATCCTATTAATATATTTACCTAACTTTGAAGCTTTATTGAAAGAACTCACTAATGTTCAGCCTCATTCTGACTGAGAATAACCTTACAGAGGATAACTGAAGCACACATGAGTTGCATAAACCAAGTAAAAATTGGAATCTGGACCTTTGATTTCCTAAAGTAGCATATTGTGTGGCCAGTATAGCTATTTGGAATTTGAGTTTCATTTTTGCTGTCAAAAGAAAGGCTACACACATATCCCTTTGCACATTGCAAAAGCACATAAGCCACATTCATGCCAGCCATATTTGAAAATGAGGAATTTTTTTGTTATGGAACAGAAAAGGAATGCCAACTGATACTAAATGTCTACTACATCTATGCCTGAAGGACATTCAAAGCTTCCATTTTCTGTTTGTATAATTACTGGTTCAGTTCACTCAGGGCAGATCCCAGACTGTCGGCAGCCTGGATGGGATTGGGCTCGCGTTAGTCATAGTAATGCCAGCTAACTTCACAGAAGAGAAATGCTAAGTTACCATGGAGTGTATCTACTTCAGCAATGACTGTATGGTAGGATATAGGATCTAATGGTTAAAATTTGATGTTCTGTTCACTTAACTTCAAATTTAGTCTCCATATGGGATGTTCCTCTTTTTCTCTCAAACCCTGGTTCTTAAAACTCCTTTTGTCTCATCTTCTGAGGAGCCTGCCTTTAACTACTTTATGTTCTCCTTAGTGTGCACACTGCAGATTGAGGGTAGTGCCTCCATTCATGGCTGGCAATGGGACATACACTATTTCCCTGAGGACAGTGAGCTTAGGGACAGGGATTCTATCCTATCCGGAGGTGTTGAGGTGGGTCCAAGAGAACACGGACTGGGCTGAGTTCCCATCTCTGCTTTGTCACACCTACTGGTTGACACTGGATAACTCAGCCTCCTGTGAAAAACATCATGCTAGGTGAAAGGACCATAGTAAGGAAGACCTGACCCCTAAGCTGGAGCGGTCATGCTGAAATTTAAATGAAGAAGCCTGTGCAGATAACCTGGCAGTGTGCCGACAGTGAGTGTGCACTGTGTTTTCCTGCATTTCTATTTCCCGCCACTCTTCCTCAGCTCTGTGTGGCAGCTTTCACTACCATATTTGCTCATAATGCATATTCAGTCAGTGTGTCTTGAATTGATGGTCACTAAGTTAGAAAAGGACTTGTTTTTTTCTAGAGAGTAACTAGGTTCTTAAAAGTGAGTAGTTTTATTAAGTATGATATGAAAAATACTTGTACATAACTAAGGACCCAAACAGGGTTCATTCTTCATGTTATACTGACAATTACCTTTCCTGCTTTGCCCTACTTTTTCCATACTGCAGCAGCCAAACTTAGAAAGTTCTTCGGATTCTCCCACATTGCCCAAGTTGGAGGAGTTCTGTATCTCTCTGGTCGAGTCACAGCAGTCAGCAGAAGGGAGTCAGTTTGAGCCTAGTAGCATTCAGACTCCGGTGAAGCAAATGCAGCTGTCCACAGCAGCCCTCAGCACAACTCCTGCGGCAGTTGATTCTCCAGAAAAACACTCTGGTTCAGGTAGGTTTACATATAACTGACAAATACAGTGGTTTGTCATGCTAACTTGAAAAAATTGCTGACTTTAGCATTTGTCTCAAGTCCTTACACTATTTCTGGGGTCAGTTGTTCCCTTCTATTTTTCCATTCCTTTTTTTTTTTTTTTTCAGTTTGGTTGAGTTAGTGTTACATACAGTAGAATTTGTCAGTTTTTGAGTCTATGGTTCTGTGAGTTTTGACATAGGTATGCTAGTCTTGAAAACCACATGGTTGTGGCATAGAACAAATCCACCAGTTCTTTGCATCTCTCTGCAGTCATTCCCTCCCCTTGCTTACTGGTTTCGGGCATGTTACTTTCTCTTTTCTAGAATTTTATAGAGAATCATACATTATATAATTTTTAAGTCTGACCTTCTTCACTTAGCATGATGTTTTAGAGATTCATTTATGTTGTTGCCAGTATCAAAAGTTATTTATTGCTAAGTGGTACCCAGATGTACTGATGAACAGATTTGAACCATTATGAAAAAAAAGCTGTGAATATTCACATACAGCTCTTTGTGTAGTCATACTCAGTACATACCAAGAAGTAGAATTGCTGGGTCACATGATCACTACATGATTAACTTTTTAAGAACTGCCAGTTTTCCAAAGTGGCTCTTCCATTTTTTTTTTTATTCACACCAGTAATATATGAAAGTTCTGATTGCTTCATATCCTTGCCAACATGGTATTATCAATCTTCTAAAATTTTGCCATCCTCATACGTGTGTAGTGGTATCTTACTGTGGTTTTAATTTATATTTCTCTCTGTCAGTGAGGTTAGCCATCTTTTCATGTGCTTATATGTAGTCTGTAGATATTCTTTAGTGAGTTGCATGATCAAGTATATGCTCACTTACTGGATTGCCATCTTTTCATTGATTTGTAAAAATTCTTTATTCTGGACACAAAAGCTTTGTCAGATATGTACATATCTGTGTGTGTGTGTGTGTGTGTATCTCACAAATATTTTCAAGTGTGTGACTTCTTTAACAGCATCTTTGGAAGAATAAGTTTTCATTTTGATGAAATCTGATTTTTTTGTGTGTGTGTCCTGTTTAGAAATATTTCCTTAATCCAAGTACCTGATTTGCTCTTACCTTTTTTTGTGAAAGTTCTATAGTTTTAGGTCTAAAAGTTATATCTGTGATCCAATTTGTTAATTTTTTAGTTATTGTGTACATTAATATTATGGTATGATGTAAGGATCAGTGATTATTTTGATTGCATATAAATATTCAGTTTGTTGAAAAGACTATCCTTTTTTAAATTGCCTCATAGCTTTGTCAAAAGTTAGTAGGCTGTATATGTGAGGGTCTATTTCCTATTATATTTTAATGGTCTCTATATGTTTATATACCACTGCCTTGATTAGTGTGGCTTTATATGTCTTGAAATCATACAGTTTTGTGCCCTCCTTCCTCCCCATCACATATTTAGTCCCCCCTCCCCCTTCTGGTAACCAGTTTTTTTTTTCTTTCAAGTTTTTATTTATTTGA
The DNA here is from genome assembly GCF_905146905.1 of Nyctereutes procyonoides. NCBI lineage: Eukaryota > Metazoa > Chordata > Mammalia > Carnivora > Canidae > Nyctereutes > Nyctereutes procyonoides. The sequence continues at coordinate 6,905,255 of NW_026575037.1, forward strand.
TTATTTATTTAAAGGTTTTATTTATTTGAGAGAGAGAGAGAGCATGAGTAGGGAGGGGGAGAAGGAGATGGAGAGTTTCCGGTGTACAATTTAGTGATTCAGCTCTTCTGTATGTCACCCAGAGTGTTCATCAAAAGTGCACTCCTCAATCCCTATCACATATTTTACCGATTCCCCCACCCACCTCCCTCTGGTGACCATCATTTCTCTCATTTCTCTAAAGAGTCTGTTTCTTGGTTTGCTTATCTCTTTCTCTCCTTATGTTCCTTTGTTTTTATTTCTCAAATTTCACATAAGTGAAATTATATGGTACATATCTTTCTCCTGCTGCTTATTTCAGGTCACATAATCCTGTCTGGCTCCATCTATGTCATCACAAAAGGCAAGATTTCATTTTTCTTATGGCTGAGTAGTATTCCATTATATATATGTATATATACACACACATACACACTACACATCACATCTTTCAGTCCGTGGGGTGCATGTATCCTTTTGAGTTAGTATTTTTGTATTCTTTGGATAAATACCTAGTAGTACAATTGCTGGATCATAGGGTAGTTCTATTTTTAACTTTTTGAAGAACCTCCATACTGTTTTCCAGAGTGCTGCAGCAGATTGCATTTCCACCAATAGTGTGAGAGGGTTCCCCTTTCTTCGTATCCTTGCCAACACCTGTTGTTTTTATGTATTACTGATTTTAACCACTTTGACGGGTATGAGGTGATATGACATTGTAGTTTTGATTTACATTTCCCTGATGATCAGTGATAATGAGCGTCTTTTCATATGTCTATTGGCCATCTGTATGTCTTCTTTGGAAAAATGTTTATTCATGTCTTCTGCCCATTTTTTAATTGGATTATTCATTTTTTTGGGTGCTGAGTTGTATAAGTTCTTTATGCATTTTGGATACTTCATCCTTTATCAGAGATGTCATTTGCAAGTATCTTCTCTCATTCCATAAGGTGCCTTTTAGTTTGTTGATTGTTTACACCTTTGATGTGCAGAAGCTTTTTATTTTGATGAAGTCCCAGTAGTTTATTTTTGCTTTTGTTTCTCTTTCTCCGTAGACATATCTAGAAAGAACTTGCTGTGGCCAGTGTCAAAGAGGATACTGCACGTGTTCTTCTCTAGCTAGATTTCTAGCTGCCTCTTCTCTGGTACTTTCCTCCCACAAATTCCAGACACCTTGGCCTCCATGAATTCTAGACTTATCTTTTAAGCCCAGTAAGATCTCCAGGTGCAGTTTGAATTCTCCCTTCTTGTACTGAAGCCTGGAAACTATTTTTCAGCCATGAATAAGGCCCTCATAGGTCTCACTTCATTTGTTTCCCTTCTCTTAGGGATTACTGTCTTGCATGCTTGTTGTTCAGTGTATGAAAGCTGCTGTTCCATACATTTTGTTGTTTTCCAGTTGTTTAAAATAGGAGAGATGGTTTTTCAGTCCCTGTTGAATTAACATCATACTTAGAAGCAGTTTTGCTACTCTTTTAAATTCTTTGATCATGATACCTTGCTTTCATATATTTATACCTTTTAAAATCTGAACTTCCCAAATCTTTATGTAAAACCACTTATTTTATTAGAACACATTCGTTCTTTTCCTCTCCAGTGGGCATTAATTATAGCTTTATGATCAGAGTTTTACTTTTTGGAATACCCTGTCAAATTCTCCTTGAATGTAGTAATTCATCACAAATGTACAGAACATATACCACATGCTACTATGTTAGTTACTAAAAATGCAAAGATGAATAAACATTTTAAACATCCTGAATAAACATAAAGGATTATGCCTGTATTTTCTCTAGTTTTTTTGAAATCTGTGTTTTTAAGGTCTAGAGCAGTACTTTTCAAATGTAATCATGCTGGTGCCAGTCTGCGAAGTGTTTGTGTTGATGGACAACACATTAGCACATTATGTAGCTCGTGTTTTTTTTTTTTTTTTAACGCAGAACTTTCTTGAAGGAAGCAGTGTGTTTGCTTAGATGCTGGCAAAAGCTTCTTCTCTCATTGTAGGCAAGTAAAAAAGAGTTAACAGATCAGTTGCTTCAGTAGCACTGGTCTGGAGTACATGTGTGACAATGCCCAGCATTCCCTTCCTTGGTTATTTGGAATTTTTGGCATTGGAGTTCCAAGATTTATTTCATTTAAAAGATTCTTCTTAGTTAAAACTAATTCCTAAGGAATTTATTTTATGGCTGATAACTGTCTTTTGGAACTTCTTACAAACATCTTGGTCAGTTTTGTTTTTACACTGGTACAGACTAAAATTGAAACCACTGTGGCAATAGAAAGCACCTGTGAGACACCATTGTGCTCACTGCTGGAAAGAAAGAGGACTCTTCCCTGGAATTGGAATTATACCCTATTTATTTTTATGATGTCCTAGAAAGAAATTTTCCCTTCTCGGTTTGTAAGTACATTCCCCCCTTATTCTGACAAGGATTTATTTCCTCTCCGTTCCCCATTCTCATTTCCTTTCCATTTGTTGACTGGTTTCTGAATCTTACCTCTCTAATTATAACAGAAGAATGTCACTATCTGACAGAAGATGATTGTCACACATATTAGTAAAGATCTAGAATGGGAAAGTGAAGGCAATGAGCATGAGAACCCCTTGAAAAGACTTGTGTTTTTCTTTCTTTTTCAGTGGAGAGCTCTCCAGAGAGCCTAAAGAATGATTTCTCTAGTAGCCATGCTATTACAGTATTCAAAGATAAGAGTCATGGAGCCATGGACCAGCTCTCTTTGATTTTGTCTCCTGAGCACCAAATTTCCCAGAAGCTCTACATTCCTCGGAGTACAGCCACTGCTGCCTTAGGAGCTGCTGCACGGTTAGCCACCTCCAGGAGACTCTTACACTGGTACCCCAGTGTGAAAAGGATGGAAGCATGAGGGAGGAAGTAGGGGAGAAAATAATAAACCAGGTGCTTTAGGGCCTGGTGATTTCCCAAGGCCTGAACAAGGAGGAGGTTTTGAGACAAAACACTATTTTTTTTAGTTGATGCCTTTGTTTTTCCCTGTGACTATATGTTAGCTTTTATTATGCTAACAGTTCACTTTGTTGTGTAAGTATTGATATGTAATGTTTTAATTTTTATTGACAATGTTTCTTATTCTGCATAGTTTTTTTCACCTTAGTTTAATGTAGTTTAAAGGAGTTTTTATTTTTATTGTTTTTGTGTGTATTTCTATAAATGTTTTTCTTGTACATATCATGACTGATAAATGAAAACTGAAAAACTAATGTTATGTGATGCATATTTAGCAAGACAAAAATGATCTCAGATCCTTATCTCCAGAAGAAGGATGTCTGAATTGTAAGGCTGTGTTTTCTTATTTGAAATTTTCTATATTATAGAGATGATCCAGGGCTCCAATTCTTACCATTATTATTTCTTTGAAATGCTAGGATCAGTGAGAAAATCCACATCCTGAAGCTTTAGTCATGTAAACACTTTTACATTTAAAAATATTAAGTGGTCTTTTCAGCACAGGCAGTTTCCTGGTGGCTAAAAACAAAATTCTAGAGACTAGTTATTGAAACTTGGCTGCGCCATTTCTTTAGGCCTCACAGTTCCCAGGAGGGTCAGTGTTTAGTGTCTGTAGGATATGGTGTTCTCTGAAGTTAAATTATGTGAAACATCATATAGCTCAAAGTATGAACCATCAAGAACAAACGAGACCTTTGGAAAGGTGAAATTAAAGAATGTAAGTGGTACTAATTTAAATTTTTTGTGGTGATATACCAGATTTATCCCCAAATTAAGAATCCAATACAGAAGCATTTTTTAGAAGTAAAATCTGAGAAAGAGCTCTGAATTACTTGTTTGCTACATCTAACTTGATTCTCACCTTGTGGGCCCCTCCCTCCTTTAAGGTCTCCTCTGTCAGGATTACATGGCAGAGCTGGCCCTGATTTATGCTCTTTGTACAATAAGGAGTTTGTCCTTTTCTCAACTACTTAATCAGCAAAATGTCCACTAAGGAAGAGAATGAGATGAAAATAAATAGGAAGTACATTTAAATTTAGACTATTACTGGCTGAAACTTCTTTCTTAGAATTAAGCAATCATGAAACCAAGTTAAATCTGAAGTTTCTAAATTCTGGTAGTTTTTGGTTTAAAAACCTTAGAGAAAACATATTTAATGCAATAAAATTTAAAAATCCAGATTTACCTTAAATTCCAATGTAAGAATTATGATATTCTAATTGACCAAAAAAAAAGTAATTTGGAAATATCACTGATAGTTGACCCAGCACAAGGAACAGGCTCCCATTTGGGTGTTTTTTATTTTATATCAGGCATCTTTATTGGAGAAGACAGTTGGAAAGTTATAGGAAGGGCCAATGAACAGTTAAATATCATATGACAGTTAAATATCATTTACGATACTCAACCATGATACAACCTGGAAAAGTTCTGTTTTTCATGTAGGTTTAAGGAATTATCTACAATTTGTTTTTAAAGAAGAAAATTCATTTTGGAATTATGCTTCTTAGAATTCTTCCTTTATTTTTTTTCTTAAGATTTATTTTTTATTCATGAGAGACACAGAGAGAGAGGCAGAGACATAGGCCGAGAGAGAAGCAGACTCCTCACAGGGAGCCTGACAGGGGACTCCATCCCTGGACCAGGATCATGCCCTGAGCCAAAGGTAGATGCTCAACTGCTGAGCCACCCAGGCATCCCGAATTCTTCCTTTAAAGAAGAAACCATGTTTGAATAATATACTTCACTTCTCCAGATGGGCTCTCATTGGGTTTGGGACAAGGTGAATCTGGTAGAAGCAGTATTTACATATTTAGTAGGTCATACCATAACTCTCTCAATAGCATGAGCTATCAGGAGGAACTCTGCGAATGCCAGGTAACCTGACAGCGACTAATTTTACACTTTGCCAGTTAGATGCGGGGTTATGGAATCACTGTTCTAATAAGGCTCTTTCATAATCCTATCCATTTGCAAATGGCCAGATAGAGAATCATTTTAGACAGAGGCATCTCAAACTAATGAGTGTCAATACGGTTTGAATGAAGCCTCTTCAGATATTAATAGTTAACTTCCTGAGTGAGCAGAGTGAAGAATGAACCTCTGAGAAGCTTGTACATATTTTGACTACTTAGCTTTGACTAAGACAGCTGATCCTGCTATGTGTTTTCCTGCCTTCTCCCATAGATGGGTCTTGCTTGGTAGTTAACTAAAATAGCCCAAAGCATCAAAAAGTGTAGATCATTTGAACTTGAGTAAATAGATTCAGGTATATGGGCAGGAATAACAATAAGAAGTGTTAAAAAGATAGAAAAAAAAAGATACATAGATGCTCTGTAGGTTAGGGTTAGTTAACTATATTTTATTGTCTAAAAAGATGGGTTGATGTATATTGTACTTGGAATAGTCCCCCTCCCCATATTTCTGTCGTTAAGGATCCATTAGAAGTAATAGAATTCCCCCAAGAAGTGTTGATTGGGAAGTGGGAGCTTGTGTGTGTGAGAGGGAATGGGGATGAGAACATAAAGGAAAATGCTGGTTATAAACTCTTTAGATACGGAAGAGGGAGTAGCTTTACTGACAGCCACTCAGGTTTTAAATCAGTGGCTCATAGCAAAGACCTGTCTCCTATCTAAATACCTACCATGGGATTTCAAAAGAGAGGCTCTTCCAGATGCAGTCAGCTATGACTGTTACCCACCCTCTGACTCTCACACATCTGAGAAGCCAGTTGCCCATTACAAGGCATGGCGAAAACCAGAGGCTTCTACCTACAGTCAGACTCTTTCTAACCTGAGGACTTAGAATTACAGAGTTCTGATCTAGAGGGAACCTTAGATGAAGAAATTTGAAGCCTAGAAAGACTGATTTGTCCATGGTCACAGGCCTTAAAGTCCCTATCTGCTGACACCTCACTCAGCACCCTATCTACAGGAAAATATTGCAACTGTCTTATGTAGTTTAAATGATTTGATGCCAGAAGACATAGTTTGGTAAGTAAGTCCAAAAGAATAGTGGTTCTGATAGCTGGGCACAAACCCCTGGTGTTGGGAGGGGAGAGAGATTGATTTACAAGATCTTGTCATCTTGAATGTGGCTAGCTTAAATAACAGTGGGCCAATTCTGTGGCCAAAGAGTCTAAATAGGGTGGGGGACATAGTAAGGGATGGGAAACCAACATCTTCTGAAGCTTCCTACTGACATTTATACACAGGTGGCAAGACTTTTCTAACTTTTGATATCTTTTCAGAATTAAATTCATCATACACACACACACACACACAATGTCATGGACAGCATTAATCATAATTTTGCAGGAGCCATCACTAAGACATTTAAAACTTTTTAATATCCTGTAGCCCATTCAGATCTTAATGTTTTCCAAGATGCCACCAGGGTGCATAGCAACTCAGTCTGTCTAGATTCTTTGAAGATAGCCGTACTCCTAACAGGTATCATATTTCTCATTTAGTCAATTGCCAGTCAACCTAGGAAGTTTTTAGTGTCAGCCTACTGGAGCCAGAATACTTTAAATTCTGCCATTTTTAACTATGTAGACAAATTATTTTAACTTCTCAATCAAGGTTTTCTCTAACATTTAGAATCCCAGTTGACTTGCATGCCACTTTTCATATGAAATTGAGTGTTTGACCCACTTGAGACTTGAGTGCAGAATTTATTCACAGCTAAAATTTCTTGGTTATAAGCATAGTTTTCAGGAAATACTTTTAACTTTCTGTTTGGTATAAACTTTGTTTTATATTTTGGTTAAAATTTTAAAAAATATTTATGGAAAAATGTTTATAAGAAACATTGTTTACTTGATGATTATGTCTCAGTGCAATTTAGATAATTTGATGAGGAAACCAAACTTAGGACTGTTTCTCTGCTCTCTTAACTTTTGTTATGGAACTTGGGGATCCCTGGGTGGCGCAGCGGTTTGGTGCCTGCCTTTGGCCCAGGGCGCGATCCTGGAGACCTGGGATCGAATCCCACATCGGGCTCCCGGTGCATGGAGCCTGCTTCTCCCTCTGCCTGTGTCTCTACCTCTCTCTCTCTCTCTGTGACTATCATAAATAAATAAAAATTAAAAAAAAAAACTTTTGTTATGGAACTAATGGAAAGTTACTGAGATCAAGGAATAATGATTGGCTTATCTTTGGAGTTTGTAACAGCGTTTTTTATTTATTTTATATATTTGGGAAGTTGGAATTTGTTTTGTTAAAAAATGTCTAGGTTTTTTTTGTAACTAGCTTTCTGTTATGATTCCGCAGGAATGAAAATTTCACTTAAATATGTGACCCAAAGAACTTAATTGACTAAAATATGAAATTTGCTTATATAGTTGTGCAAATAGAGATTTGACAGTTGTCTTGGCTAAAATATTTGTCTTCATTTTTGGCATGTCCTTTTTATTCTTGACCTTTGTAAACCTTTGCTATGTTGTAGATAGACTCTTAATCCATGCAGTTGGAATTCATTCACACCAGAGCCACTTCTTAAGTAGCTGACAGCCACATTTTAGACCTGTTTTATTTCTCTTGTTGATAGCAACATGTCACAGCCTTCTAAGCCATGTTCCAGTGTCTTAAATTCTCTTCTGAGACTTTCCACACACTGAATGCCAAACGTGGTCTCCACTTGCAGCTGTAATTCAGTGTTCTTTCAGCCGCTTGCTTGATCACCCAATTCCACATTCAGAGCCTTTGCTATAGTAGCTCTTCTGCCAGGAGCAGATTATTTCCAGGTGCTTTCTCAAATGCCATTCAGGTGGTTTGGCACAAACTTATCCTTAATCTGTCATTCCATGGGACCATAAGTTAGCAACCAAAGTCACCTCGGTTCATTTCTTACTGCAACAAATGACTCCTTGACAAAAGTATCCTCTTTCTGCAATTGTCACTCGTATGGTTGGATGAAAAATATCTTCTGATACCTTTTGTAGGAAAATACTTGTCAGCTAAGTAAGACTGTGTGTGTGTACCAGGATATTGACTATTGAGCAAAGTATCCCCACAGGATGTTTCCTATTTCTTCCTCATGATACCTGTCTTCCTCTTTCCTAATGGATGCCTGTCTTCTCCTTTGCTTAGAAGGATGAAACTTAAACATATATGATATGGACTAGAGTCAAAAGTTTACCCTTTCTTTTCCTAATTTCTATGACCCCTGAAACATATCCTACACTTTCTTCAACAGGAGTTTCGAGGGATCGCCCTCCTCTGCTGCCAGTGTTCCCTACACCATCTGCTAGTTGCTTCAGATAAAAATTTTAGGAGTAGAATCATCCTGACTGCTCCCTGCCCTTCATCCCTACATTCAATCCATATCAAATCCTGTCAAATTCTACCTCCTAAGTATCTCAGTAACCCACCTATTTTTCTGTAAATCTACTGCCATCGTGTTAGGCCAATCCACCTTCATGTCTTTTCTGGCATAGGGTAGATGTTCAGTAAGTAATTTTATTGAGTTAGATGAATGAGTAAACAGAATAGGATATAAGTAAGGTTCATTGAAATCTTGATCTTTTTTCTACAATGCTATGTTCTGAATATCGATAATACAGAGGGCTTTATTGGAAGGAGTCTAATCAAACACGAACAAACATCCTACTTAAACTTTACATAAAGTTGAATAAAGAGCATGTTCTCTAGGTAAGAGAACTGAGTAGAATGACCACATACTTTGTCTAGGTTATTTCTCTGCATAAACCATACTTAGTTATTTTTCTGCTTCGGTTTGTGAGAGAAAATGGCAAAAAAGAAAAGGCAGTTTGATACTTGCAGCTTCTCAGCAATCAACCTCTGTGGCCTCCTTGCAGAAAAGTTTGATTTATCAAACTGGCTCCTTTTATTTTATCGTTCTTTATTCGTGGAAGCATACCTCTGACATCCCAGTTCATTTTCCAGAAAATCTCTCAGCACCAAAGACCCAGTTTCAGTGATGAAACAAATGCATTTAAAAGTGCTCTTTATGGGCAGCCCTCGTGGCTCGGCGGTTTAGCTAGCACTGTCTTTAGCTCAAGGCCTGATCCTGGAGACCTGGGATCGAGTCCCATGTTGGGTTCCTTGCATGGAGCCTGTTCCCTCTGCCTGTGTCTCTGCCTCTCTCTCTCTCTCTCTCTCTGTGTGTGTGTCTCTCATCAATAAATAAATAGAATTTTTTTTAAAAAAGTGCTCTTTAGGGATTTATATATTAGTTTGGACGTAAACTGCTTTTCCTGGACCTAGTTTGGTGCTAAATTGAGTTGTAAGGAGGGTGGGGCAGGTCTGTGGTGGTGCTGGACCCTGCCAAAGCAATGACTCCAGGGGCAAAGGGAAATGAAAGAAACCCAAGAATCTGTTCTCTTTACCAAGAGAACTCTCTTACCTTTTTTTTTTTTTTTTTTTGGTGACTTTTCTGCCATTAATTCTTTGGAGATTAATGTTGTAATGTTTTCTGTTTTGAATTCAGTGTAGTGTGAGAACATGTGATTTAAAAACATTAATGCAACTAAAGAAATGAGCAGGGAAACTACTGCTAGCTTTAAATTTGTGCCCTGGTAAAAGTTAAATTATAGATTCCCACCGAAGAATAAAATGCTGGCGACTAACCATGACCAAGCATTACTGAGGCAGCAGGTAGGGCAGCAGTTTGCAAGCCTGGCCTTGTATCTTAATCACCCCGAGGAACGTTCGAAAACTTGCACAGCTTGGATCACATCGTCCCCCAAAGGTCCTGATTTAAGTGGTCTCCTATGGCTCAACGAGCAGGAAGGGCTCCGAACCAATGTGCAAAAGGATAATGTCAACTCTGTCCCGATTAGGACAAACCACTTGGATGCATGTCCTGCCTCTAGAAAGGTGATTCTCAAGGGGGGTGGGGGGAGGTGGGGGGGTTAGAGGAACAGATTGCCAGTGAGGACAGCACTTTTTCAGACTAGTCAGGCTGCCAACTCAGCCCTGCCATCCATCTCCTTTGCCTTTTTGCCTCTCGCTAGTGGAGCTCAGCGTCCAGCCTCCCCTCCCTTCTCCCAGGCATACCTGATGCAGGGGGCCACTGAGACAGACTGGTGTGGGAATAAGAAGTTGAGAACTGTGCTACAAGCAACATCATGGACAGCCTACAGCAACTGATTTTTAAAAATTTTATCAAATTGTAATACAACATGAGGCTTATCCACTAAATATTTTTGGGAACACAATACAGTATTCACTAGAGGCCCAGGGCTGTACAGCAGATCTCTAGAACTCCATCTTGAGTTATTGAAGCTTTAACCTCACTGATTAGCAACTCCCTATTTCCCACACATGGATCTTCATTTGATTGTCATATTCTTTTCTATCCCATGGTGGCACTTTCCCACTAAATATCATAAAGATATTTAGTGGGAGGTATCACATACTTGAATTGTGGTGGCCTTTCTTCCCCCTCTCTCAGGAAAAGCCAAATGTTACAGCAGTCTGCGAAGTGTTGAAGCAACACACACAACGGTGGAGCCAGTGGTAACACTTTATTGTTTGCTAACCGGACAGTAGTCATTTTATCTTGGATCCTTGATGTGAAATCTGAACAGAACTGAATTTCCGGATGTCCTTGGAAGGAGTCGGCAGGAATGTTAGGGTGATCTGGTGTTAGTAGAGGACTTTGGCTGAGGGCTTGTCTGTGATACTGCTCAGGCTTTCCTTCGAGTGGACACACAGCTAAGCTTTCAGGAACAGCTGCTGAAATGGAGCAGAAGTACTGTGAGAAAACCTTGTAACAACTTTAATTTAGGGATTATGAACCTAGGATTCCTCTACTTGAATTGCTCCTCAGAGTAGAGTTGATGAAGGAAATAATGCACACTGGATTAAAAAAACAAAACTTTTTTTTGTTCTAAAAGTGAAATGTGAAATGAAGCACTTTAGAGTCAGTTTTGCCCTCTCATCACTGCCAGGTGGCGCTCGAGGACCGACATTCTTTTGCCAAGCCCAGAGCCAAATCTTCCTCTTTCACAGCACTGTAGGATTGATTGTTGAGTTGGAAGTCCAACCTCTCTTTTTACTTGATAAAACAAGCTGAGTGACAAAGTGAATTTAGGTGGAGGGAATAAGGGTCTTAGAATTCTCATAGGGTGATCATCTTTCCCACAGTTTAAAATTTCTCCAATTTAGCCTTACATAAAGCTGCCTCTTACACAGCTTAGACTTTCCTGCTGCATGGCTCCTTTTTATCCTTGAAGGCAGTGGGGAGACACCAACAAGGCTCTACTCATATTTAGAAGTGACGACTACTAATTCTAACATGCTCTGTTGAAAAAATTTTAAGAAAAAAAAAATCACCTTTCCATCTTTATTTTGTATTCTCCAGGGCAGACAGGTTCTGACCTGTTTATAAGTTTGTTATAGGGAAAAGAAAGCAAAATTCTTATACTTTAGGCACATCGTGAGTCTTTACATAAAGGGATTTTCTTATTCCAGTGCATTAAATTTTGGGTGTGTGTATGTTTTCTGGGGAAGGCTACTCAGATTCTCAGAAATGATTAAGAATGCCTGCAGGAATTCTACATTCTGTGTTTAAGACTATATGCTCTCGAGGTCCTCCAGGGAGATGGAAAACAACCATTAGCCCTTGTGACTTCACTTTCAAGTGAAGACAAGCAAGATCCCTGGTGTAGAGAGTGGGTTTAACTTACAACAAGATCTTGAGTCAGTTAAAATAACTGTCACTTGTAGAGGGCTTTACACGTCGCAAAGCAGCAGAGACAGCTGCCATCAAAAGTTAATGAGTTTAGATCACATTAGCACAAGGATGTTATTACCCAAGACAGGAGATTATTTTGTAAGTTCTTCACCCTGTTCACTTCTGGGTGCACTGCATTTACAAAAGGGGTAGACCAGTATTCATAAGAGAATTGCTTGGATGGTAAGAGCTTTATTGTGTTCATATAATGCGCCATAAGCTGTTTCAAGTGCTTTATGTAGATTATTTCATTTAATCATTACAACAGCACTACTCTCATTTTACAGATAGGGAACTTGAGTCATAGAAAGGTTTGCTATCTCACTATATTGTGCCAGAAATTAACACTGTGTCATAATAATTTTAATATAAAATTACTAAGTACATACTTTACGTTGTATCTTCTACATATTTTATTTAATTTTCACTGCATCCTTTTCTCTCTCTTTTTTTTTTTTATGAGAGGAGAAACCTGTAGCTCAGAAAATGAAATCACGTTTAGTCAGTTGCAGGAACTAAATATGGCTGATTCCTCCAAAGAGTTATCTATATTGTCTTCCACTGTACTTCTCCTATTCCCTCTTTAACCCACTCCAGTTCTACCCACACCATTCTGCCAGAAGTGCTCCTGTTCTGGTATCCAGTGATCTCCACATAGCTGAATTCAGTAGTCAGCCCTCAGTCCTCACCTTGCCTAACCTGTCAGTATCATTTGGCACTCCTCTTCTTCAGGGACATCATAGTCTCTAGGGTTCCCTCTTCCTTGTTGGTCAGTCCTACACACCTCCTTTTCTGGCTCCTCCTCTTCACCTTGACCTCTCAATGCTGAAGGGCAGCAGTCCTCACTTTCTTGTTGAGCTCCTCCAGGCTTATGGCTTTAGTTACCATCTACATCCCAAAGATTTAATATTTATATTTATATCTCTAGCTGAGAGCTCTCTCCTGAGCTCCATATTCAAATTCCTCCATGGCGTTTCTGCTCAGATACCCAAATGCCATTTCAGACTTAGCCGGTCCAAAATGTCTCACGACCTGTGCCCCAAACCACACCACCTCCAGAGCCTTCTGTAAAAAAAAGTGTGGCAACTCCTTCTGTCTACCTATGCAGACCAAAATCCTTGGAGTTATCACCGATTCTTCTTTCTCTCATACACTGCACCTAGTGAGCCAGCAAATCCTACTGGCTACACCTTCAAAATGTATCTGGGTTTGCACCTCTTCCCACCACCCGCACTCCTACCACCTGGTCTGAATTGTGTTTAGCCTGGGTTACTTCAACAGCTTCATCTAGATCCCCCGCTCCCTACATCGCTCATTCCTCTGTTCTGTACAAAACAGCTAGGGAGAACCATTCAAACTCTTAAGTCTACTGGAATCCCTCTTCTGCTCAAGACCCTCCAAGGGCTCCCAGTTTGCCTCAGAGTCCCTGCAATGGCGTTCAAGTGGTGGTGTTGCTAGATAAAATGCAGGATGCCCAGTTCAATTTGGATTTCAGATAAGTTTTTTAGTATAAGTATGTCTCATGCAATATTTGGGACATAATTGTACTTTTAAAATATTCATTATGGATCTGAAATTCAAATTAACTGGGAATCTATGTTTTTAGTTGCTAAATCTGCCAACAGTACTCACAAGGCCTTACATGACATGCCCCATTGCCTCTCTGACTTCATCTCTTACAATCTCCCCCTTGTTCACCACATTCCATCCACACTGACCATGCTTTCCTTGAGTATAGTCGGGCAGTCCCCACCTTTGACTTTGTCTGGCTTTTCTCCTTCCACTATCTGAATCTTCTCACAGAAGTCATTTTGAAACTTATTGCTTAATCCCCTTGCTCCTGATCACCTCTCCTATCCTGCTCACCCTCTTTTTCCCCATAGCACCTAACTTCTAATATAAGATATACCATTTTATTCTCTATTTATTGTCTGTCCCATCAACCAGGATTAAACTCCCCACAAGTGTGCTTTTTTAAAAAAATATTTATTCATGAGAAAGGCAGAGACATAGGCAGATGTCTTCCCACATGGAGCCTGACGTGGGACTCAATCCCAGGACCCTGGGATCATGACCTGCCGAAGGCAGATGCTCAACCACTGAGCCACCCAGGTGTCCCTAGGCAAGTGTTTTTGTATGCTTCGCTCATTGAATCCTGAGAGGCTAAAACAACAGTGTATGATATGTATTTGTTGAATGATTTCAAAAGCCTAGGTTTCTTTCCCTTGCATGATATATATATCCCCTCTGTTTTTAACTTGTCTTAGGACAAATATTTGAAGAACCTGAGAGTGTAGAGCCTGGAGAGATGATTGCCTGAGGTGGAGAATGCACTTACATCCCAGCTGCAACATCCTTTTGTCCTGGGGGCATTCTGAATCAAGGCACAGGATTGTCCACATCTCTCTGCCTGGGCCATGACCATGTCCCTGGACCCTCCACATTGCCCTCTATTTAACAAAAAAACTTTGTTTCTTTTGTATGTGCTGATACTTATGCAAAACTCCAAGGATCCGAGTATAAATGAGATAACTCCTACTTAGAAGGACCTTACAGTGAGGTTCCTGCCTGTCTGATCAAATGAAAGGGGATAGGGCCTGACTGGCCATATTTGCCCCTTTCCAAAGAAAGCTTCCAGGTGCCCCTTCTATCCCATCATCTTCCACTAGGTTCTTTCCCCCTTTGACAACCCCCAAGAGAAAAGCCAAGCGAATATTAAGCAGGAGCAATGAGAAGAACATCTACTGTAACCTCTCTGTGACCCCGGTGTGGTAACTTGCACAGATAAATTAAAGCAAGCGCAGGAAGCCTGTTGGCGTCAGTCTCGAATGACGCCAACAGGAAGGTGGAGCAGGAGAGGGAGGATATGTGAGTGTGTACGCATGGGCACAGAGCAGATTTGCTGCTGAAAATCGTTGCCCTCTACCACATCCCAGGAGCAAAAATCATTACAACTAGGATAATAATGTTTACTCAATAGCTTTGTATAAATTTTCAACCTACCTTATTTCTGAACTATTATGATCCTGAATTACTGAGTAGAGAAATGACAGCCTTAATATGCAGTTGCTGACTAGAAAAATCTAGGACCGTCGCCGAAGTGTTGTAGTAACATGGTTCAAATGCATAAATTAGAAAGATGAAGAAGTGTCTTTGGGGGCAGGATGGTTTTCTCCCTTCCCCCCTGCATTCTAGGTGGACCATCAGCACGTATCTGTCACTAGATGAGAGGGCTCTCATTTTCTAATTCAATGAAAATTGATGACGGGTCTGTTTGACACAGGCTGTGTAACTTCCTGTTTCCATGGTATTAAATTTGTTAAAAGAGCTCATCCTTTACTAAAAGAAGATAGCTTCCTAGTGCAACCGACCAGGCATACGGGGGGAAGAAAAAAAAACAGGCCTTGGGATCAACTATTTGCCAGTAGCAAGAACTCGTTCTTTCTCTCTTGAAAGAAAATGACCAGATGTCAAGTAGAACTCAGGATACCTCCCAGGACAGCCCAGGGATGTGGAGGGAAGCCTGGACCCGGCAGATCTTCTAAGGCAGAACCAGCCTGGTTACACTGGCAATGGGCCATTCTGATTGAGCATTCTCTCATTTTCATTTCTTCTCTAACTTTGCTCAGTGTGTTCCATGACCAGCTAGAGTGCCCTGCCCAGCCCCCTAGCTTGGCAGCACTGACCCTGGGTGCACTTCTTAGAGTTAGGATTTAGCCACTAGGCTCAAATTTACCCATTACTCTTAGTAACTATTAGTGTCTTAGAGTGAAATCTATACTCCTGACTAAATCATCCCTGCCCCTCTTTTCTTCTTTACAGTGTATGTTAACAAGGGAGTAAATCTGCTCTCTGAGCACTTGCTTCAACAGCTTGAAGGTTTTCCCATCAGTCTTTATCTTTGGCTTAATATAATGCTTTCTCTTCCTTGGTAATAATATTCTATGAGGAAATATTTTAAACTTGTTTTGACATTGTTCATATATTATTCCTATTACCTTGATGAGGTGGGAATCTGGAAATAAGAGTTGAGTTGCAGGGATCCCTGGGTAGGCGCAGCGGTTTAGCGCCTGCCTTTGGCCCAGGGCGCGATCCTGGAGACCTGGGGTCGAATCCCACGTTGGGCTTCCAGTGCATGGAGCCTGCTTCTCCCTCTGCCTCTCTCTCTCTCTCTCTCTCTCTCTCTCTCTCTCTGTGACTATCATAAATAAATAAGAAAAAAAAGAGTTGCAAAAGTTTTTAAAAAATGAAATTTTATTGGAAAAAAAATTACGCTTTGAGCACCAAGACAAGAACACTATTTTCAATCATTTTGGTAAATCATGTCTCAACAGAATGCTCAGGGTGGGCCTCGCAGACTGTCCAGAATGATAGGAATGTTCAGGCCTGAATGACCAGTGCCATTACTTTTAAAGATTAATAAAATTTCCACAGCTAAAAAAACTAGGATCTTACAGGATTCACTTATAACTTTATCCCCAACCCCAGTCATTTTCTCTATAAAAATTCCCAGAAAACTTGACTATCTAGTAATCCTTTGTGGAGTGCCTGCCTTATGGAGAGGCAATGAATGAATGAAGGAAATGAAGCTCTAAGTATCTAGGACCAAATAGGCACTTCTTAGATCCTATGTTTCAAAGTGATATGATATTGAGTTAATTCTCAAATTAACCAAAATCCTGAGAATTCTATCAAGGAGAAAACATTCCATTGACCCCCATCTCAACTGAGTCAACTTTCAGTTCTTAATCAATCCTCCCCTGTTCCAGACAAATGTCAGTGAGTAAGTAGTTCCTCGTTTCTAATTTACTCATGTAGGGTGACATGAAGTATAATTTTAACTATGAAAAGATGTTAAATTTCTTCATCATGATATGCCAACAGTGAGGCAATCTGGAAGAAATGGATGCATTCCTAGAAGCTTATGAACTACCAAAACTGAAACAGGAAGAAATAGAAAACCTGAACAGACCCATAACGAGCAAGGAAATTGAAGCAGTAATAAAAAATCTCCCGACAAACAACAGTCCAGGACTGAAAGTCTTCCCAGGGGAATTCTACCAAACATTTAAAGAAGAACAAATACCTATTCTTCTGAAGCTGTTTCAAAAAATTGAAATGGAAGGAAAATGTCCAAACTCATTCTAGGAGGCCAACATTATCTTGATTCCAAAGCTAGACAAGGATGGCACCAAAAGGGAGAATTACAGACCAATATCCCTGATGAACATAGATGCCAAAATCTTCACCAAGATATTAGCCAATAGGGTCCGACAGTACATTAAAATGATTATTCACCATGACCAAGTGGGATTTATTCCTGGGCTACAAGGGTCATTCAGCATTTGCAAGTCAAAACAGCATTTTACATCGTATTAAAAAAAGAAAGGACAAGAACCATATGATCCTCTCAATAGATGCATAAAAACAGATTTGACAAAATACAGCATCCTTTCTTAATTAAAAATCTCCACAGTGTAGGGGTAGAGGGAACATACCTCAATATCGTAAAGCCTTATACAAAAAGCCCACAGCAAATATCATCCTCAATGGGGAAATACTGAGAGCTTTCCTCCTAAGGTCAGGAACACAACAGGGATGTCTACTCTTATCACTGTAGTTCAACATAGTACTTAAAAGTCCTAGTTTCGGTAATGAGACAACAAAAAGAAATAAAAGGTATTCAAGTTGGCATGGAAGAAGTCAAACTCTCACACTTCACACTTTGCAGATAGCATGATACCTTATGTCAAAAACCCAAAAGACTCTACCCTCAAATTATTAGAACTCGTACAGGAATTCAGCAACATGCTAGGATATAAGATCAATGCACAGAAATCAGTTGCATTTCTATTCACTAACAATGAGACAGAAGAAAGAGAAATTGAGGAATTGATTCCATTTTTAATTACACCAAAACCATTAGATACCTAGGAATAAACCTAACCAAAGAGGTAAACAATCTGTACTCTAAAAACTACAGAACACTTATTAAAAGATATTGAGGAAGACAAAGAAATGGAAAAACATTCCATGCTCATGGATTGGAAAAATATTGTTAGAATGCCAGTGCTACCCAGAACAATCTACACATTCAGTGCAGTACCTATCAAAATGCCATTAACTTTTTTCCAAGAGCTGGGACAAATAATCCTAATATTTGTATGGAACAAGGAAAGATCCCGAATAGCCAAAGGAATGTTGAAAAAGAAAACTAAAACCAGTGGCATCACAATTCCAGACTTCAAGCTCTATTACAAAGTTGTAATCATCAAGACGGAATAGTACTGGCACAAAGACAGACACACAGATCAATGGAACAGAATAGGGAACCCAGAAATGGGCTGTCAACTCTATGGTCAACTCATCTTCAACAAAGCAGGAAAGAATATCCAATGAAAAACCATAGTCCCTTCAACAAATGGTGTTGGGAAAACTGGGTAGCCACACGTAGAAGAACGAAACTGGACTATTTTTTTTTACACCATACACAAAGGTCAACTCAAAATGGATGCAAGTGAGACAGGAATCCATCAAAATCCTAGAGAACATAGCAACCTCTGTGACCTCTGCTACAGCAACTTCTTTCTAGACACATCTCCAAAGGCAAGGCAAACAAAAGCAAAAATGAACTACTGGGACTTCATCAAGATTAAAAGTTTCTGCACAGCAAAGGAAAGAGTCAACAAAACTTAAAGGCTGAGTAATTGGGTGGTAGGCATTAAGGGGGGACATGTGATGAGCCCTGGGTATAATATGCAACTGATGAATTGCTGAACTCTATATCTTAAACTAATGATGTATATGTTGGCTATTTAAATTTAAATTAAAATTTTTTTGTCATGTTACTAAAAAGTGTATAATAACACAAAAGTGAAAGATGATTGTTAGATTTTTTCCACTGTGTTAAATCTCCACCTCCTTCAAACACAGAGGACCCATTTTTAAACTAAGGAATCAGTCTTAAGAGACATTAAAACCAAGTGTTAATAAATGTCTGGATATCTAATCCTCACCTCCTTTAGTAGTCAGTCAACATTTATTTGCTGAGGACCTTCTGTGTTCTGGGCATTGTGCTAGATGCTAAAGACAAAAGATTATTACTGTATTTAAGGATTTCACAGTTTGGTGAGAGGGTGGACAGGATGGAGAGAACTTGCAGGTAAACGACCATAATAGGATTTGATAAGTGCTCTAGGGAGCATATACAGGGATCCTTGGCAGCATAGAAGGCTTGACCCAGCCTAGCTGGAGGGCAGTATATACTGCAGGGATTTTTTTTTCAGAAGTTGCCACTTAAGCTGGGTTAGGTCATACACCTGTCTCTAGTTCCAGTGCATGAAAGTGTTTCAAAAGCACTTAAAAGATCCTTCAAAAGCACAAAAGGAAGCAAGGAGGCACTGCGAAATACATTCCATTTGGCTGGGAAAAGAAACAAGTTAAATCAGTTTAAGGAAAATTACCCCAAACTTGTAGAGAGTCTAAAAGATGGGACCTTTCTTTTTTTTTTTTTTTATAAATTAATTTTTATTGGTGTTCAATTTACCAACATACAGAATAACACCCAGTGCTCATCCCGTCAAGTGTCCGCCTCCGTGCCCGTCACCCATTCACCCCCACCTCCCGCCCTCCTCCCCTTCCACCACCCCTAGTTCATTTCCCAGAGTTAGAAGTCTTTATGTTCTGTGTCCCTTTCTGATATCTCCCACACATTTCTTCTCCCTTCCCTTATATTCCCTTTCACTATTATTCATATTCCAAGATGGGACCTTTCATGTTAAGCTAAGAGCATTTTCTAATAAGCCTACCAAACTTTATTTGCATAACTAATCATGGCCTAAACATTTTGCAAGTCTGTAAAATTTATAATGTGATTTTCTTTTCTGCCAGTATGAAGAGGATAACTCCATGGGTTATGGTTTTTTTGTCCTTTGGAGCATTAACCAAAACTAACTTATTATTTCACTGTTTCTTTTTTTTCTTCGTTCATTATAAGGACCTCATTTTCACATGGTCTTTGAAAATAGCTTTGACGTCCTGCTGGTGTTATCATTAAGGAGTTCAATAAAACTTTGAAATGAGCTCACTGTTTTTTTAAGAATCGAGTTTTTAAAATTTTGAGAACTACTCTGATGGATAAGTATGAGCAGAACAAATAGCTCATTATAAAAGCGAATGCTGTATACTGTGTTTATTCAATATAGGTTTTTAATTTATTGATATTACCCAAGCTCATTGCTACATTATCCTCTGTTTTTCCATCCTAAAAGAAATGATATTCACTAATGCTCTAGACTCAGCACTTTCATCTAAGCAGCAATTTCAACTATTGTTCTGTCACCTATATACACTAATAGGAATAGTTTTTCACTGCTTCATCTAAGGGCCATCTGTGGGAATGTTAATTTGTGTTTTTCCTTTTGATTTAAAAATAATCTGAGAAAGCATATGCATTCACAGAGATTAATTTGGGCACATCAGAACTATATAGTAGCATGTAGCAATTGAGAGAGCCTTTCAGAAGATCACCATATATCTTTCTGGAAGTAAGGCAATACCATGATTAGAATTTAAACTGGGTGATTTTTAAATTAGTGCGTGGATATTTTTAAAGGAGTTCATTTTTTCTTCACATAATTAATTGCACCTGAATTGAGAGACAAAGGTATAGATGAGTAAGATGGAGAGTGAGTATGCACCAAGCAGAGACTGCATGTGCAGAGGCACATGTGGGGGGCAAGGGCATTGTGTATTTAAGGAGCTTGGAGTAAGTCAATATGGCTGAATCATTGAGTACAGGTAAGGTAATGGAGAAATAATGCTCACCAAATGAGGCAAAATGAAAATGGGCTTGCAAACCATGCAAATGAATTGTGATTTCTGAGGGCAATTGGAAGTTTTTTGTTTTGTTTTTATTTAAATTCCAGTCTGCATACAGTGTAATATTAGCTTCAACTGTAAAATTTAGTGATTCAACACTTCCATAACAATACCTGATTCTCATCACAAGTGCCCTCCTTAATCCCCATCTCCTATTTCACCCATCCCTTCACCCATCCGCTCTATTGTAACCATCGGTTTGTTCTCCATAGTTAAGAGTCTGTTTCGTGGTTTGCTTCTTTTTTTACCCCCATGGTCATTTTTTTTCTTAAGTTCCACAGATGAAAAAAAAAAAGTTCCACAGATGAGTGGGATCATATGGTATTTGTCTTTCTCTGATTGTTTATTTTGCTTAGCATGATACTATCTAGCTCCATCCACATCATTGCAAATGGCAAGATTTCATTCTTTTTTATGAATTGAAGGCTTTCAAAGCACTTTATAAAGATCAGTTTGAGAGCAAATATGAAGCACAGACTGAAAGATGCAAGATTGGAAACAGGACTATTGGTTAAGAGGTTTTTGCAATAATCCATAATTCATGTAGAAGTAATGAAGGACTAAAGGAGGGCATAAGGGTAGAGAGGTTCAGATTACCTCCTTTTGAAAAGGTAACACTCCAAAGATCTTATCAGAAAATGCAACTCTTTTCCATGTCTTGTCTCCACATCTATTTGTATGAAAACAGAGACAACAACAAAGCCCAAGCAATATTTTTATCTATGTCTCTTGAGTCTATTCAGAGAACAATATCTAATGACATTTGTCCTCTCCAGCTATATCTAATACTGTATGTGTATTTAAGTACTGAGAGTTCATGGGACTTTCCCCATATTTCTAGGAAGAGCACTGTGAGAATAAAAAGTCTTATGGGAGGAATATTGAATTATAGTTATCTCCCTTTCAGTCTTTGGAAACAAATTTCCATTTTCACAATTTCAGTGAATCACTTAACTAATCAAAGCTCCTTTTCTTAAAAAACGTATCATTACCTTTTGCTAGGTTTGGAATTTTCTTTGACATGCAGTGGAAAGGCATATCAATTTTCTTAGAGAGGGCAGGGATACCAAATGGTTATTTAAGAATGAGAAGGAGACATCTGAAGAGCCCAGGACCTAAATCCATCTGGGAAAAAGGCATCCTCTTGAGGCCAGAAGGTGGTGAGATGACATATTCATAGTGCTGAAAGAAATAGATTGCCAACCAAGAATTCTATATCCAGCAAAAATATTCTTCAGGAATAAATGAGAAATTATGATATTTCAAAATAAACAAAAACTGAGAGAACTTGTTACTAGCAGACTTGTTCTGCAAGAAATAATACAGTGAGTTCTTCAGGCTAACATGAAAAATTAGTAACGCAAATCTACATGAAGAAGTAAAGCGCACTGGTAATGGTAATTACATAGGTGAATATGAAAGATAGACACACTTTTGGTGGCTTTTTCTTCTAAAACAAATTTTTAATTATAAATCTGTTGATGCACACAAAATGTATAAAGATGTAATTTGTATGAAAACAGTAATAGGGAGAATGGCAAGCACTAAGATAATGATATACAAAGAAATCGCATGATCACCTCAATAGATGCAGAAAAACATTTGACAAAATGCAACACTTTTATTATTGAAACACTAAATAAACTAGCAATAGAAGAGAACTTTCTCAGTTGATAAGGGCCTTGACAAAAAACCCACTGGTAAAATTGTACTTAATAGTGAAGGACTGAAAGTTTTTTCCATAAGATCAGGAACAAGACATGGATGTGCACTTGTGCCACTTCTATTCAACATTAGAGCAGAGGTTCAAGTCAAGACATCAGACAACTAAAATAAAAGGCATTCAGATTGGAAAAGAGAAAATCTATATAATATGATCTTGTATAAATGAAAATCCTAATACACACATAATCCATTAGAGCTAAGAAAAAATTCAGATTTCAGGTTACAAGATCCATATAGAAAAATAAATTGTATTTCTAAATACTAGTAATGAATAATCTGAAAAGGAAATTAAGATAATTCCATTTATAATAGCATCAAAAGAATAAAATACTTAGGAACAAATTTAACAAGAAGTCTAAGACTGTGTACACTAAAAACTACAAAATGTTGCTGAAAAAATTAAGATCTAAATAAAGTTCATATATATGGATTGGAGGACTTAATATTGTTAAGATGTCAATATTCCTGAATTGATCAATGCAATTCTTATCAAGAGGTAAAGTTTTTTTTTTTTAGAAATTGATAAGCTGATTCTAAAATTGATGTGTAAATATAAGGAACTTAGAATGGCCAAAACAACCTGGAAAAAAAAGTTGGAGGATTCACACTTTCAGATTTCAAAACTATCAATCTACAGCAATAAAAATTGTATGACATAGCCATATAAGAATAGAATAGCCATATAAGTGAATAGAATAGAGAATAGAATTGATAGTCAAGAAATAAACCCATACATCTGGGGTCAATTGATTCTGACATGGTACCAAGTTGATACATGGGGAAAGGATCATCTTTTTAACAAATGATGCAAAGACAAATGGATAGCCACATGGAAAAGAATGAAGTTGGACTCTAGCTTGCATCATATATAAAATAACTCCAAAATGAGTCAAAGATCTAAAAGCTGAAACTATAAAAGTGTTAAAAGAAAATATAGGTATAAATCTTAGTGATCTTGAATTTAGAAATGGTTTCTAGGATATGACACCAAAAACATAAGCAATGAAAGAAAAAAGTAGACAGGCCCACCTGGGTGGCTTAGGTTGAGTGTCTGTCTTTGGCTTAGGTGGTGATTCTGGGGTCCTGGGATCAAGTCTTGCATCAAGCTCCCCACAGGGAGCCTGCTTCTCCCTCTGCCTATGTCTCTGCCTCTCTATGTATCTCATGAATGAATAAAATTTCTATTAAAAAGTAGACAAATTGGCTTTCATCAGAATTAATTTTTGTGCCCCAAAAGATGTATCAGGAAAGTGAAAAGATAGCCCAAAGAATGGGAGGAAATGTTTGTAAATGTATCTATGATAAGGGACTTGCACCTAGAATTTATAAGTAATAAAAAGACAAATACCCCAGTTAAGATGGGCAAGGATGATAACATATTTCTCCTAGGAAGATAAACAAATGGCCAATAAGCACATAAATGGTGCTAAACATCACTAGCTATCAGGGAAATGCAAGGCAAGAGCACAATATAATACTTCACTCTCACTACCATGGCTATAATAAAAAAGACATATAATAAGTGTTGGTAAGGATGTGGAAATTGGAACCCTCATATACTTCTGGTGAGAATAAAAAATGATGCCGCTGCTTTGAAAAATAGTCTGGCTAAACACATACATATGCTATGACCTAGAAATTTACCTCCTAGCTATTTACTGAAGAGAAATAAAAAGTTATGGACATGACTTGGACATGAATGTTCATAGAGCATTATTCACAGTAGCCAATGAAAGTGGAAACAACCCACTAATTCATGACAACTGGTGAATGAATTAAAAAAATGTGGTCTATTTCTAAAATGGAATGTTACTCAACCACAAAAGGGAATGGAGTAGTGATGCATACTACAACATAGACGAACCTTGAAAACATGCTAAGTGAAAGAAGGCTGATAGAAAAGCCTACATATTGTGTGATTCGGTTATATGAAATTTCTAGAACAGACAAATTCATAGAGACAAAGTAGATTGACTGCCAATGGTTAGGGGGTGTAGGGAGAAGAGTAAGTGCTAATGGGTATGGAGTTTCTTTTGGGGATGATGAGAATATTCTGGATTAGGTAGTGACGATGGTTTCACAGTTTTATGAATAAACTAAAAACCACTGAATTGTACACTTTAAAATGGGTGAATTTTCAGTAAAGAAAGAATGATAATAATTTAAAAAAACAGCCTTTTGATAGGAGCAAAAGCCTGTATCTGATCAAGCAAGGAGATGTTGACTTCACAAACTCCAGAGGAGGCTTAGGACAAAGTGCTATATGGTGATGGGTCTTAAACAGAGACATGAGTGATAATCACCTGTGGAACTTCCAGAATATACAGACAGCTGGTCCACTTTGAAGTTTTTGATTTAATGGGTCTCTAGTAAATCTTGAGTGTTTCCATGCCCAACCCACCCTCTCCCTAAAGTATGAATAAGATTGAAACTAGGATTTTAGATATTCCTGGAGAGGTTGAAGACTGCCAGTTATTAGAGGGCAACATTAGAAATCAGAATTAGGAAATCCAGATGCTTCTCATTGGAAGTCATTTGGGTTCTATACCAAGGTTTCTGTTCTACAGTCTAAGAGCAATTGCTATCCACCACTCCTGTTTCATGAGGAATATCTATACAGTGTCTCTGTCACTGATACTTAATTTCTCAAATTTATGCCAACATCTCAACTATGTTAGGCATATAGGAGTTACTCAATAAATGTAATTTATATTATTTTATATAAATTTGTATCTGAGGGGATCTCTGGGTGGCGCAGCGGTTTGGCACCTGCCTTTGGCCCAGGGCGCGATCCTGGAGACCCAGGATCGAATCCCACGTCAGGCTCCCGGTGCATGGAGCCTGCTTCTCCCTCTGCCTGTGTCTCTGCCTCTCTCGCTCTCTCGCTCTCTGTATGACTATCATGAATAAATTAAAAATAAATTTAAAAAAAATTTGTATCTGAGACCCTGAATCTTTAGGAATGAACAGCTTTCCCTAATAGTAGCTTTCGTAATAATACTAGGGGATTTTTGGAATAAAAAGAATTTAGATAAGGATTGGTAATGGTAACTGTAAAAGTAAATATATATTCTAGTGAAAATGGAAAGTCTCCATCACCAAATGGCATTATATATGTAATTCTGTTGCTCACAATCTGTCCTGGCAAGTGTTAGAACACAAACTCTCTAGGGTTGTCCCAAACACAGTGGGTCCCAGAAAAAGAAGAATGACTTGTGACATGAACCCTGTGGAGTACCTCAACTGTTTCCATAACTTACAATTCCTTTACTTCAGTGCAGACTCCCACCATTTGGTCCAAACCTACAGAGTCCATATCTGACAATTTGGCGAAGAGAGGGGCATATACCATCTTGAACCTATCTTGGGCTCACGAATCACCTTTCTTCCCTGCAAAGTTATCAGCTGCTTAATTATGGATGAGAAGTTGGCATCTGTGGCCAGAAACCCGGGCCAGGTTTAATAAAACCTGAGCTTGGCCCCAGTTTCCAAGGACAGTTGACATCAAGGAATCCCACTGCATGCTTTCCCAGGACTATAGGGTTGATGAAAATTTCAGTTGTCCCAAAGAGAACATTTTCTCAGATTCATAAGTGACTACTGACAGTGTCAGTATAACAACTGCTAATACATCTGGATTTGAGTGAGACGGCAAGAAAGCCAAAATTGACTATCAGGGTGACCAAAAAAATTGCGTCCCATATATCTTTACTTCTCTTCCTCTAAAACAATATATAGGGCAGTTGGGTGGGGCCCTGTAAAAGGCAAGGGAGAGGAATGAAATGAATGACTTCTCCAGATCTTTTAACTTACCCTACCATAAAATCCAGTGTTTGGGAATTTTGTGCAATTATTTTTATAGTCAGTAACATACAGATTGTACAAAACTTAAAAGAATGAATAGGTTCTATGGAAAAATTTCCCCCCTCCCCCCACCCATTCATTTCCCTTAATCTTTTTTTTTTTTTTTTTTTTTTTAATCCCAGGGGCATGGGACCAAGCATTATTATAGGTCCTGGGGATAGAGCAGTGAATGAAACAGTCTCTGTCCTTATTAAGCTACATTTTAGTGTGGAGAGAGACAAAACAGCTTTGATTACTGATAAATCCTAGAAGAAAAATAAAAATAATCTAAGAAAAATCAGTCTTTGAGGCTCTCAATGACAATATGGTCAGCTCTGTCAAATGTTGCCGAAGTGTAAAGTATGGAGTAGGATGTAGTGATATTTTTTTTACTAGACTTTCCAATGTGAAGATGGTTGGTGACCTTGACAGTGGGTGAAAGAATGAATGGGAAATGAGACAGTGGCAACAATGTTAGCTCACTCTGGAGGCTTGCTGGGAGCAGAGAAAATGGCACAGTAGCTGGAGCATTGTTGCACCAGTTAAATGAAGCAGTGCCTATGCAGTGCTGAGCCCAGTGCCTGGCACAGATTGGGCACGTAGGTATTCTTAGTTTATTTCCTATCCCTCATCTTTCCTATGTCTGTTCAAAGTTCATTTTCTCCTAAAAATGTTTTCAATATGTAATTGTCTTATTTGAGTCCTGGGAATATATATAGTCACTCAGAGAATTATGAATGATTGTTATCTCTGGCCTCTCTGGATAAAATACATTTCCAGGAATTGTAAATGGAAAGGCTTTGTGTTTTTAATGGCCTGTCAGGGTGCTGGCAGGATGGGGTTCATGACTGCTCATTTCATCCTGAAAGCGTGCAGGCAGTGAGTGATCTTTCTCCTTCTCTCTGTGCCTCTGTCCCACCTTCAACTTGATTGTAGCACAGATGCCAGAGCACCCAGGAATTCATTGTCTCCAGACAGGTTTTCTGATATTTCCATATTTTCTTGTGACAATTTGGGAGAGGTGGTGCTGGCGTGTTTGTGGTTGGTTCGCTTTTGGTCTTTTGTTTGCTAAATGTCTGCCAAACAGACACGTGCCTCCCAGTTGTCACTATTTAGGAGCACTTAAAAGGCCAAAGATTAGCCACAGGGATCAAAAGACAATGCAATCTGGATAGCCTCCACTCAACACAAACTACCTCAGCAGAAGGAAAAGAGGACTGATGGTGTTCGTCCCTAAATCCCTGGGACCTGGTGCCTTGAGGGACTGAAGCACTAGATCCAAATTGGTTCCCAAACATGGGCCTATGTGTAGCATGTCGGTCCTGCTAAAGAATCAGTTAATTCCACATTTTCAGTAAACGCATCTCTTTTGTACCTAACTGGGTAGTTGTTGTTCTGGGAGGAGGAGAACATTCCTTCTCCTGTTCAAGGTGACAAGAGTCAGACTGGACCCTTCTGCTAGTGGAAAGACAGCATCCTGAAGCTGCTACTCCTCTTGGCGTTGTAGCTTCTTCATGCCTTCCCCTGTCATCTCTCTAGCATGATCTCCTTGCCCAAGGAAGTCTGATGTATACTAATTGTATAACACCACGTGTTTGTGACGTCACTCAATTATCGCCTTGCATTGACATGGAGTTGCTTTGCGTGTGTCTTATTTTTTGGTGAGCTCCTTAAATATTTTTGAATTCCTTGTAGCTGAGTATATAGTATAGACAGTCTGTAAATGCATTTGAATTAGTTTTCATGCATTGCTGCACCCTCAAGGATCTTAGGGTTTCACTGGGAAGGCAAGGGATCTCAGGGTGAAGTAGTTCACCAACCGGGCAAGGCAATGATTCAGTGCCCAAGTAGAAATGTAGCCCCAGGAGGCCGTGCACAGAGGAAGTCAGGGGACAGAAGTCTTGTGGCTGGGCCAGTCTGAAGGCTCCTGCTTGCTTATAGCAGTTGCCATCTCTACTCAGAAAGTAAGTCAGTAGTTGCTTTCCAAGTTGGCCTGGTTTTACAAATGAACCAAGCTAGCATCATAGCATCCCTGCCACTGTCATTATGTCCTTTGCGCACTGATCCCTCTGCTTCCTCAAAGGAATTCGTTCTGCAGACAAGCCCAGCTCCTGGCCTCCAGAAATCTCACAACAAGGTTTACCTCTGTCCTCTTTTCCCACTCACCAAAGTCCTTTTATCAGTGTGCTTTTTTTAAAGCTTCTGTTTCTCTGAAAAGATTTATCTTATGGTTCAGCGCTCTAAAAAAAAAAAAAAAAAAAAAAGCTGATAGCAGTAGAACTGGCAGAGAGAGGATGCATATGCTTTCCTGCACTGGGTGCTGCACTTGTGCTTTTAATCTGGCTGCTGTCAAGCTCCATTAGGAGATTCGAACATCAGCCTCCTACCTTTGGGGCCTGGCCTCCCATCAGCCCTGGCTGGAATAAGGACGATGGTGTTTGAGGTCGGTAGTCAAGGCTAAAAACAGGTTGGATGTTGCAAAGAGCCCTCACTCACCATCCTTACAGCCCAGTCACCTTTCGTTCCACACAAGGGGCATTTATTCTCCCATGTGCAAGCCCTGACTGCCATCAGGGAAGCCCTCAGATTGCCATGTGCTGGCATCCTTACGGCAACTTGAAAACAGTAGAATAGGAAACAAGACTAAGCTTCTATAAACTTCCTATGTTTGAAAAGAAATGGACTTCCTCTCTCTGGGAACGTAGGACAGTGCTGGAGGAGGATTAGAGCCTCCACTCCCACCAAAATAGTAGAAGTCATTCCAAATGGTCCTGGGGTCACAGGGTGACAGGTATTATAGCCAGACAGCCTTCACAATCTGGCCTCTGATGTGGCTTTAGTGGGTCAGAGCAACTTTTGGACTCTTGCCTCAGGGATCTCGGCAGCAAGTTTCTGGGGAGAAAAGGGCCTCTGGTGACAATATCTTTGCGTTTGACATAAAGTAGAAACCAATACCACAGGAAGAATCTATGGAGGTGTTTGTTTCTCAATGTGAAATGAACACTTTTGTTGTCATTAGCAGAAAATATGAAGTACCCAAGTCTGCAAGTTATTATGCTGGATCTAAAGCCAGAGTCGTGTGTGTGTGTGTGTGTGTGTGTGTGTGTGTGTGTAGCTTTAGTGTAAAAAAGCACTAATTTGCATTCAGCAAATCTTAAAAATTGTGTGAAAAAATAGACGGAATATAAAACTCAAATAGTTGTTGGTATGGAAAGATTATGTGTTTATTCTTGTGTTGTTCCCACAGTTAATTATTCAAGTAAATGCTTCTTTGAGGAAAGCTCAAAGTTTACAAAGAAGTTTATTTGCTGAATCAGGTATTTAATTTAGAATTTTAATTTATTTTTTATTTAATTAGAAATTTTAATTTATTTTTTATGTCATTTGGCATTAAAATGAATTTGCAAAAGATGTTGTATCTTAATGCCTACGATTAGTTTTAGTACTACAAATCCAACATGCTCATTTTTTGAAATGGGTAGTTGTGCTTCCTTCATTTAAGTTGAAGTAAAACGTCTCCCAGTATTGTATGGGCAGTCAGTGGACAGATCCACGTGGCATTGGAGGGTTGAAACAAGTTCAGACAGAATGGCCTGGGAAGAGAGAGGGGATACAGACTTAGGTGGTAAATACACCAGCCAGGAAAAGCTACACATGTAAGTAAGCTTGGATCTGAAGTAGCAAAGGAGGGGCTGAAGTCGCAGTAAATGTCCAGATGACAACGAGCAAATCACATCTGATGTGAAAGCCTCAGAGAGCAATACTGAGCTAAGTACAGAGATTTAGGGCTCTTCCTGGGACAGTAATGATAACAGCGGGAGAGCAGTCTCAAATTTCCAGAGGAACTAGGGCAGTTTGCTCATAAGGCAAGATATATGAGACAACAGTAGATTTATATGGTAGATTTTAAACTATAACTTCTGGTAAATGAAGAAAACATTGACTAGTGGTGCCCACCTTGGGCCATATAAACGATGCTCTGGACTTGGGCCACCACAGCAAGAGTAAGCATTGCCCCCACTGCGGTATTTAGAAGGGCCATCATGATTCCCTTTGTCCTCATGCAGTTTGCTGATTGCTAGAACACCATCTCCTCCCTTCTGCCCATCCACCTGCTTACAAATATGCTATAAAAAGTCTCTTCAGAGGGCAAATACTGTATCCTTTTTTTTTGTTGCTGTGAAGTTGCTGTCCTTTTTTTTTTCCCACCTTCATGGAGGTATAAATGACAAATACACATGTATATATTTTTAAATGTACCAGGTGATGGTTTGATATACTTTGTGAAATGATTACCACAATCAGGTTAATGAACATATCCATCACTTCACAGAGTGTGTGTATGTGTGTGTGTGTGTGTGTGTTAGAGAGAG
This sequence comes from Nyctereutes procyonoides, assembly GCF_905146905.1. Lineage (NCBI taxonomy): Eukaryota > Metazoa > Chordata > Mammalia > Carnivora > Canidae > Nyctereutes > Nyctereutes procyonoides. The sequence goes on from NW_026575037.1 coordinate 6,935,778, forward strand.
AGAGAATGCTTCAGATCTACTTTCTTAGTCAATTTAAGTATACAGTACTGTATTATTCATTAGAGTGACCATGCTATCTATACCTTAGATCCCCTCAACTTAGTTTTCTTATAACTGAAGACTTGTACTCCTTTGACTAGCTCTCCTCATTTCCACTACCCCTCAGCCATGGTAACCACCATTCTACTCTGTTTCTGAGTTCAGCATTTTTAGATTTCACTATAAGTGATATCATGCAGTATTTGTCTTTCTTTGTCTGGCTTATTAGCAGAATATCTTCCAAGGCCCATCTATGTTTTTATTTTTGTTTTTTTTTAAGATTATTTATTTATTTATTCATGAGAGACACACAGAGAGAGAGGCAGAGACACAGGCAGAGGGAGAAGCAAGCTCCATGCAGGGAGCCTGACATGAGACTCAATCCTGGGTCCCCAGGATCACACCCTGGGCTGAAGGTGGTGCTAAACCACTGAACCAGCTGGGCTGCCCCCATCTATGTTTTAACAAATGGCAGGATTTCCTTCTTTCTCATGGCTGAATAATATTCATATATTATATATGAATATATACGAACATATGAATTATATATGAATATAATATATAATATATGAACATGAATATATAATTATAATATATCACATCTCCTTTATCCACTCATCTGTTGAGAGATACTAGGTTGTTTCCATAACTTGGATATTGTGAATAATGCTGCTGTGAACATGGGAGTATAGAAACTTTTGAAAGAATTTTTTTGTTTCCTTTGGATATATACTCAGAAGTGGAATTGCTGATTGTATGGAGGAAACTCCATACTATTTTCCAGAGTGCTGCACCAATTTACGTTCCCACCAATACTGCACAAGGGCTCCCTTTTTTTCCACATCTTCACCAACACTTATTATTTCCTGTATTTTTGATAAAAGCTATCCTAACAGATATGAGATGATACCTCAGTGTAGTTTTGATTTATACTTCCCTGATGACTAGTGATGTTTAGCACATTTTCATGTATCTGCTGTCCATTTCTATGTCTTCTTTTTTTTTTTCATTTCTATGTCTTCTTTGGAAAAGTGTGTTCAAGTTTTTTGCCCATATTTAATGGGATTTTGTTTTGTTTTTGTTTTATTTGTTTTTTTGTGATTGAGTTATATAAGTTCCTTTTATATTTTGGTTATTAACCCCTTCTCAGATACATGGTTTGTAAATTTAGTTTGCTGTTTTGCAGGCTGCCTTCTCATTTTGTTGATGGCTTCCATTGCTGTTCAGAGACTTTAATTTCATGCAGTTCCACTTATTTTTTGCTTTTGCTGCTCATGCTTTTGGTGACAGATCCAATAAATCACTGCCAAGACCAATGTCAGGAAGCTTTTTTCCTGTTTTCTTCTAGAAGTTTCACAATTTCAAGTCTAACCTTTTAGACTTTAATCCATTTCTGGTTAATTTTTGTGAGTAGTATAAGACAGGGCCTGGATATCATTCTTTTTGCGTGTGGATTTAGTTTTCCCAACACCATATATTAATTTTTAAATATTTTATTTATTTATTCATGAGAGACACAGAGAGAGGCAGAGAGACACAGGCAGAGGGAGAAGCCAGCTCCTCTCAGGGAGCCCGATGTGGGACTCCATCCCAGACCCCAGGATCATGCCCTGAACCCAAGGCAAATGCTCAGCCATTGAGCCAACCAGGCATCCTCCCAACGTCATTTATTAAAGAGACTGTCCTTTCCCCCTATAGCATATTCTTGGAGCTGTTGTCAAAGATTATATATGCATGGATTTATTTCTGGGCTCTAAAATTTGTTCTTTTAGTCTAGGTCTTTGTTTTTATGCCAGTACCATGTTGTTTTGATTACTATAGTTTGTATGATACTTCCAGGTTTGTTCTTTTTCCAGATTTCTTGAGCTATTGGTTTTTTTTTTTTTTTTTTTTTTGTGGTTCCATATGAATTTTGGAATTTAGTATTTTTTTCTATTTCTGAGGAAAATCCTATTCAAATTTTTATAGATCTTGCATTGAATCTGTAGATCACTTTGGGTAGTATAGACATTTTAATAATATTAATCCTTCCACTCGGTAAACATGGGATATCTTTCCATTTATTTGCATCTTCTTCAATTTCTTTCTTCAGTATCTTGTGGATTCCATTGTATGAACCTTTTGCCTCCTTGTTAAATTTAATTCTAAATATTTTTTTGTTTTTGATGATGTTGCTGTTGTAACTGGGACTGTATTCTTCACTTCTCTTTCTGATGGTTTGTTGTATACAGAAATGCTACTGATTTTTGCATGTTGATTTTGTGTCTTGCAAATTCACTAAATTTATTAGTTCTATCAATTTTCTGATGTAGTCTTTAGATTTTTCTATATAATATCATGTCATCGCAAAAGGAGACAGTTTTACTTCTTCCTTTCCAATTTGGATGTCTTTATCTCTTTTTGTAGTCTACTTGTTCTGGCTAGAACTTCCAGGACTGTGTTGAATAGAAGAGGGGAGAATGGACATCCTTGTCTTGTTCCTGAGGCTGGCATTATTCTGATGGCAAAGCCAGACAAGGACACTACAAGAAAAGAAAACTATAGGCCATTATGCCTGATGAATATACTTGCAGAAATCTTCAACAAAATACTAGAAGCAGAATTCAACAGCATGTTAAAAGCATCATACACCATGATTTGTTTTAAAATATTTTATTTATTTTTTCATGAGAGACACACAGAGAGAGAGAGAGGCAGAGACACAGGCAGAGGCAGAAACAGGCCCCATGCAGGGAGCCTGATGTGGGACTTGATCCCAGGACTCCAGAATCACACCCTGGGCTAAAGGTGGCGCTAAACCTCTGAGCAACCAGGGCTGCCCATCATACACCATGATTAAGTTGTATTGGTCCGTGGGATATAAGGATGGCTCAACATACATAAGGCAATAAATGCGAACATCACGTTAACAAAATGAAAGACAAAAATCATGTGATCATTTTAATAGAAATCATTTGACAAAATCAGCATCCTTTCATGATAGAAACTCTCAACAAATAAGTTATAGAAGGAATGTACCTCAACATAATAAAGGACGTATATGACAAGCTCACAGCTAACTTCATACTCGATGGTGAAAAGCTCTAAGTTACTCTAAGATCAGGAACAAGACCAGTAAGTATCACATCTTTGATGGCAAAGAGAGACTTTAGTGCCAACAGTGAGTTCCTAGGTCTATTGAGATCTTTTGTATAATTTGAGTAAGTGCCTTACATACTCTATCCCCATGTGTTTAAATGGCTAGCAACCCCAGTTCTCATGGGCCATAGAGAAGCTCCCAAAGATGTGAATAATTGCTAAATGTCTAATTCTGTTGGGAAAGATAAATAAGTTAGTATCTTGCCAATGTTTTAGGTGACTAAAAACAGACCAAAAGCCAATGAATTCCATTTCTTTAAATGAGCTTCCTATAGTTTAATATTTTACAAAAGTTGCAGGAACCACTTACAGAGGTTATAAATCTGAATAAGAAATTGCTCCTTGCTCATTTACTGAATTTTCTCATAGCTCTTTTGTGAATTTCTAGTCAAAAACTGATTCACCCATATCTTCTGGTGGCCCATGCCAGATATCTTCTGGTGGCCCATGCCAGAATGGAAATTCAATGTCAAGTTTGCTTTATATGGAAACAGGTGCCCTACAACTCGGTGGTGCTGATGGAAATTTAGGGTGTGGGTATTGGTACTGTCTTCATACAGCCACATGTACTTTAATTCTCATTTTGCTGTTCCAATTATTTAATTCAATCATGAGAAAGTACTTCACTATGCTTATAGTGCTTTTCAGCACATTGTTTTAATGAGTGATATTTGTATTCTCCTAAGAGAAGAGGCTGACCACGGCCAATCTTGAAAACAGCTGCACTAGCTGTAAAGTGGCTGTGTGATCTCATGCATCAGCCAGGCCACTGGGGCAGGTGAGGGGAATTCAATAATTCCTGATTCCCATGAAATGACTATAAAAGACTTTGTCTCAAAAGAGGATAGATGTTTCACTTGTATTAGGGAGACCAGGAAACAGATACAGGAGAAAATGCAACGCTGAGTAAATGTAAATGCAAGATAAAATTCAGACCTTCACAGAAGTAGCATGTCCTCTTTCCTTAGGTAATTAATTATACCTTACTACAATCCCAATTCCAAGGCCTTGTGAAAGGAGACCCCTCCTTCTATCCCCCATAACTTCTGAGAGTGCTCAGAATTGTCCGCATTTCTCTGAGCTCATATATCCACACGTGCTGCCTCTTTGCTGACCTACACTGAAACAGGCACAAAGCCAACCATCTTCACCTGTTTCCATACACTTATAAATTCACTCACAAAAACATATATTGTCAGTTTAGAAACTTTGCTGAAGATTTGGGGGAGAAGGTCACAGAAAGGAATGATGTGGGAAAGTGCAAAGTCTTTGCCATAAGTGTGTGTCTATTTTCCTCCTTGTTCCTTACATCCTAGGAGCAATGAAGTCTTCCCCTTTCCTTATAGAGAACAGTTTTTGAAAATCAACCCCCCTCCCAATTTAGAAAGGTAATTTGGTGCATTTCCTGTCTATTAGCATCACATACCCCTAATAGAGAGTGGAGCAGCAAACACCAATGTTTTTACAGCAAAATGAATAAATATTGGCACCAATGAGCTAAAGACTTTAAATAACCTCACTAGAGCTTAAGTTTTGCTCCCAAATCAGATCAGGTCAGATCTGGTTTTGTTCTCAAATGAGATCTTTTCTAAACTGACTTTCAGAAATTTGTGAATTTCAAATTGTAGGTTAGGGATTGTAGATCTATATAAGAGAAAAGCACTGAGCTGGGCTTTATAATGCAGCCCTCTCTAGAGAAGGCTGTGATCTTAATTACTGATTAAATAGTCTTTGACATCTCTAAAAAGAAAAACTTGAACCCTAGCTCTGATTTACTATGTGGTTTGAATGTCAGTCAGATGGTGGAGTTGGTCATATAGAAGAAATTAAGCTAATAATCCTTTTTGATATCTCAGGAAGCTTCCACCAGAAGAATCCGGTTTAGATAAAAAGTAGTTTTTTTCCCAATTATACTGACAACACTAAAACCCCTTTGGAAAGACAGGAATAGCTGCTTCATTTTTTTTTTATAAATTAATTTTTATTGGTGTTCAATTTACCAACATACAGAATAACACCCAGTGCTCATCCCGTCAAGTGTCCCCCTCCGTGCCCGTCACCCATTCACCCCCACCCCCCGCCCTCCTCCCCTTCCACCACCCCTAGTTCATTTCCCAGAGTTAGAAGTCTTTATGTTCTGTGTCCCTTTCTGATATCTCCCACACATTTCTTCTCCCTTCCCTTATATTCCCCTTCACTATTATTCATAGGAATAGCTGCTTCAGATAAGGAGGACATGCTTCCAGTGGCCTGGGAGACAAGGGAGAGGACTGGATTTTATCTTATTCCTATTAAGTGATGTGGTCCCTGTCTGAATGGTCCTATGATTTTATAATGAAAGTCAATAGAAAAATATTACTTTACTAGAATGCATCTAAGAGTGCAAAAGTATGGGTATTTACTTTTTTCTTATTGATAGTCTTATTGATGTTTAGCAAAAAGGCAGCATTTTCACCCAAAACAAATCCTTCCAGGTTAAAACAACAAATGCACACTGGAGAATTTCTGCTTCTGACAAGGGCAGGGTAAGCTGAAGTAATTAAAAGATTTGAGAAAATGTTTAAAATCATCTTAAAAGAATCAAAGAGCCAATAAGTTCGTAAGGAACTACTAGCTTTAAGCCTCAAGAGAAGATAGAAATTCAAACTGATGACCCTTACATTTGGGGCCATTGGGGGGCATTTGGTAATTCTGATTAGAGGTCAAAAGTTGGAGCCCATGGTTCACCCAAGATATGGATGCTGGGAAACCAACTCTTGCCTTGAGAGACTGATACTCCAGGGTAGAGTGAATGGGAGGTGGAGGAGCACTTGTACTTGATTGTAGGCTGGATTTGGTAATTCACTTCCAATGCCTAGTGTGTGGCCAAAGTGATGCTCCTTTGCCACATGAATTTTCATCCTGGGTTTTTTATACCATGGTGGTCTCAGGACTCCATATCATACTTAGTGATGAAAATCCAAAAGCTTTGCTTACACTTTCATATGTGAAAAATGTCATAGCTCAAATATACGTGAAGCAAAAAGTGATAGAATCAAAGGAAAAAATAGTCTACAACAAAAGTTGGAGACTTTAATTTCTTTTTATTTTTTTTAAATATTTTATTTATTTATTCATGAGAGACACAGAGACACAGGCAGAAGGAGAAGCAGGCTCCATTCAGGGAGCCCGAAATGGGACTCAATCCAGGGTCTTCAGCCCTGGGCTGAAGGCAGCGCTAAACTGCTGAGCCACCCGGGCTGCCCTAATTTCTTTTTAAATTGCTTTTAAGTAAGCTCTACACTCAACATGGGGCTTGAACTCAGGACCTGAGATCAAGAGTCACATGCTTTACTGATTAAGCCAGCCAGGCACCCCAAAAGTTGGAAACTTTAATATCCTACTTTTGATAATGAATAGGACTACTAGATGGAAGATCTCCAAGGATATAGCAGACTTGAATAGCACTATAAAGCAAGTAGATAAAAAACACATCTATAGAGACTCCACCACCAACAGCCCTTTTCTCTAGTGCATATGCAACATTCTCTAGGATAGACTGTATGTTAGGCCATAAAATAAGCCTCAAAAAATATAAAGGTTTGATATCATAGAGAACATGTTCTCTTATCAGAATGGAATAAAATTAGATAATAAAAGAAAGACATTTGAGAAATTTATTCACAAATATGAAGAAATTAGACAGCAGAGCCACTCCCACATAACCACTGGTTCCAGGAAGAAATCACATGGAAAATTAGAAAATGTGAGATGGATGAAAATGAGAACAGAAAGCACCTAAATTCATGGAATGCAGTGAAAGCAGTGTTTAGGGAGAAATTGATACCTGGAAACATCTATATGAAAAAGCAAACAGGGTCTCAAATCAATTGCCTAAACTCCCGCCTTTGGAAGGATGTAGAGAAACTGGATAACTCATACACTGCAGGTATGAATGCAAAAAGGCACAGCAACTCTGGAAAACAGTTTGTCAATCTCTTTTAAAAATGAAGTGTGCGACTATCGCACAACCAACAATTGTACTTCTGAGCATTTATCCCAGAGATATATGAAAACTTACGTTCACATAAAAACCCACACACGAACGTTTATAGCAGCTTTATTCATAATAGCTCAAAACTGGAAAAAAAAAACCCAGATGTCTTTCAGTGAGTGAATGAATGGTTAAACAAGTCATGGTACATCCATACCATCCAATGAATAAACCTGGATAAATCCCCCACCCAAATTACACTGAGTGGGGAAAAAAATCCAAAAGATTACATACTGTATTATTTCATTTATATAATAATCTTGAAATCACACAGTTTTAGAAATGACAGACAAGTGGTTTCTAGTGTTTAGGGATCGGGAGGAAAGTAGATGTAGCTATTAAAAGGAAATCTAAGGGATTCTTGTGCTAATAGAAATGTTCTGTATTTTGACTGTGGCAATGTCAATCTTCTGGTTGTGATACAGTTTTGCAATGGGGAGACCTGGGTGAAGGGTCCCTGGGGTCCCTGCATTATGTCTTAAAATTGCATTTGAATCTACAATTATCTCAAAATGAAAATTTTGTTTTAAAAAATAATTTCTGATCAAAAGATGAAGATTAGTGAGGAGGAGAAGATACCTGCAGTATATAATTGACAAAGGCAGACAGCTAAAATATACAAAGAACCTTTATGGATCAACAAGAAAAAAACCCTGATAACTCTGTAGAAAAATGGGTAAAGATTTGCATAGGCACTTCACAAAATAGAAAATTCAAATAGGCTCTAAACACATGTAAGGTGCACCATCTTATTGCTAATTGGGGATATGGAATGAAGATCACAATTTTGATATCATTATGCATCCACCAGATTGAGAAGAATTAATAAGTCTAACAATATGGGATGCCTGAATGGCTCTGTGATTGTCTGCCTTTGGTTCAGGGTGTGATCCCGGGGTCCTGGGATCAAGTCCCACATGGGGGTCCCCACAAGGAGCCTGCTTCTCCCTCTGCCTAGGTTTCTGCCTCTCTGTGTCTCTCATGGATAAATAAAATCTTCAAAAAAAAAAAAAGTCTAACAATACTATGCCTTGGCAAGGATGTGCAGCAACTGGGAGGAGTGTAAATTTTATGATCACTTTGGTAAACAACTTGGTATTATCTAATAAAAAATATAGGCATGCCCTATGGCCCAGCAATTCTCCTGCAAGGTACATACTCTAAAGAATTTCATTTGGACACTGGGAGATATATACAAGAATGTGGTTAGAGTATGATTTGTAATAGCCCCAACTACAACTATATGCAACAAAAACAGATGACCTCACAAACATGACCAAGTGAAAGAGGCCAGATACATGCAAAAACAAAAAAAATCCATGCCATTTAGAGAAAGTACATAACAAGCAAACTAAACAACAGTGTTTAGGCATGCATACATAAGGAAGCGATTACTGTGAAGCCAGGATGGCTGTTGCTTTAGGGCAGAAGGGAAGGGCCCAGGAAAAGGAATGGGGGCAAGTTATGGGGTGATGTCAATGACCTGGCTGAGTACACGGGTTTGGTTTATGATGATCGGTCAGGCTGTACCTGCCTTCACTTACTTCTCTGTGTAATTGTGTATAACAAAATAACACATCTCTCCCTATTTCAGTTTTGCCTTTGAGAAGAAGTGAGAGGAGGAAGGAATGTAGGTGTGAGGTTTGTGTGAGAAAAGGCAGCACATGGAAGATCTGAGGTCAAAATTTAAAATCCACAGAGGGAAAACGTGAAGTATGGGAAGCAACAGTAAACCTGCTGGACGGATCAGGTGGGTAGCTTGCCTTTGGATACATTCCTATTTTTTAAATAGTGCTTTAGGATTAATAAAGGTCGCTCCATCCAGGTGCTAGGTCTCTTACTCCTCTCCTTTACAAGTGGGACCTGGGCTGAGGGACCAATGTTTTTGCTTTCTCTCATCTTGAAACACTGATACAGAGTTCACATTTGCTTTGAGTCCTCCAGACTGTCCAGAGTATGAGGAGGAAAACATATCTGATGTGGAGAACAACCTCCCCACCTCCCCGTGAGCATTCATTTGGGTGACCCTATTATCCCCACCCCCACCCCACGTCCCCTGTCTTCAGCCCAAGCCTGGAGGGCAGGGTCGGGGGGAAAAAAATGAACAGACCTGGAACAGGCAAAAGTTCCATACAGAGATGCTTTGGAGATGCCAAAAAGTGAGTTTCCTTCCATCTCGCCCTACCTTGTTCTCCAAGCAGATTCATGCCAGGACTTCTCAGCGTCTGGGAGTACAGCACAGAAGCAACTTGTCGTTTGAAAACATTAAAGGGCGGTCGTTTCAGAGAAGAACTAGCACGGTTAACGGTTAACGTGCTCTCCTCGCGTTGGGGGAGGGAGGAGACATTGCGTCTCCTTTCCTGCTAGATCTCGCCGCCACAATTCTAATTACCCATTTACTCCCTCCCTGCGCCGCTGCAGGGACGGTAGCCCTCGACGGCGGGGCCATCCAGGTGTGCCTGGACTGCCAGGGACCGGGACTGGCCGGAAACGGAGCCCGCTGGGCCTTGCAGGAGGCTCTCCAGGCCAAGTCAGGGGGCAGCGACACACCCTGGTCCTTCAAACTATCATTCTCGCAGGGTTTTCCGTGCTGGCCTTGTGGCTCTCGAAGTTCCCTGTGTGAGGCATTCCTAGGACGTCGACTCCTGGGCTTACATTTCTTTTTAGATTTTATTTATGTATTCATGAGAACACAGAGAGAGGCAGAGACACAGGCAGAGGGAGAAGCAGGCTCCATGCAGGGAGCCCGACGTGGGACTCGATCCCGAGTCCCCAGGATCACGCCCTGGGCTGCAGGCGGCGCTAAACCGCTGCGCCACCCGGGCTGCCCTGAGCTTACACTTCTAAGGCGAAAAGGCAGTGGAGCCGAGGTCTGCGCCAGGCACCGGCGCGCGCTGTGTCCCGTGGCTTCGCCCTCGTGGAGGAGCAGCCTGTCTGGCGGGGATTCTCCCGGACTGGGGCAGCGCCAATCAGGTGGCTCGGTACCTGCCCCCCGCCCGGGCCACCTGGCGGGGCGATGAGGCTCTCCGCTCGGTGCAGGGCCAGTGCTCGGAGCGCCGGGGGACGCCGAGGAGCCTCGCGCGGGCAGCCCCGGGCCGGGGCGCTCGGAAGGACGCGGGAGTAGCCGGCGGCGCGGAGCTGCTCGGCCGCGGTAACGGGTCAGGGCGCTCCCCGAGCCCCGGTTCCGGGAGGGAAGACACGAGGGGGGGGGGCCGAGGCCCCGGAGCGCCGGCTCCGCGCGGGCGAGGGCCGGCCCGGGGCGCACTTCCGAGGGCGCCCTAGCCCGGGGGCCGCGCGCCACCGTCTCGCCCGCGGCCGTGCCGGGCTGCTGTGGGTCGGCGCTCGGCCTCCCGCTCCGCGCCGGGAGCCGCGCGCCCCGAGGGGGGTGGGGGGGCGTCCCCGGCCGCGTGGCCAGGCCGCGGGGCGCGCTGTCCCCGCCTCGGGGCCGGACTTGCCGGGTCCCTGTCTCCGCCCGCGGCTGCCGGGCGAGCGCCTTCCCCCGGCCGGTGCGCACACGGCTGCTGCGCCTCGGCGCCCGCGACCGCCCGGAGCATGAGGCGGCCCGAGCCCGCGACGCTGCCCCCTCGGCGGGACCGCCCGGCGCGCGTGAGTGAGCGGGGCCGGGCTGAGCTCCGCGGCGGGGGCGCGGGGGCGCGGGGGCCCGGGGGCCCGGGGGGCGGGGGCGGGGGCGCCGTCGGTCGGTGGGTGCGTCCGGGTTCCCCCGAGCGCCGGCGCCCCTGCGCCTGCCGTGCAGCCTGGGCGCGGTGTGCCGCGGTTGGGCTGAAGTTTGACCGCGGGAGGGGGGCGAGGTGCGCTCGCGGCGCGGGGTCGCCGTCCCCGCCGGGGCGTCCGGGTCCCCGGCAGCCGGGGGGGCGCCGTGGGCTCGGCCGGGGGCTCGGCCGGGGGCGCCCGACACGCGGAAGCTCCGCTCGGCGGCCGGAGGAGGGGAGAGCGCGGCCTCGGGGGGCGGCGAGCCGGGCGGGGGTGCAGATCTGGCTTCTCCGCCGGTGCCCTTGGGCTCCAGCCCCCCCCCCCCCGCGCGCGTTTCCATCACACCTGGGCATTCCTTTTCTCCGGGTGAATTGTGGGGCCCTGGAAGTTTGCTCTTTCTAGCAAGTTGGGCCCGGCGGGAGGGGGCGGGGGCAGGCATCCAACCGCCGGCGGCCCCCGCCCCGCCCTCGCGTCCTTCCCAGTCCGCCGAGCCCCGGACCCTCCCCCAGCCCGGCCGCCTGCCTGGTCCCGGGTTGGAGCTGGGGATTCTCACCCGCAGGGCTGGGGGGGGGGGGGGCGGCCCAGTGTCCACTGGCAGGAGTTGGCGTCTACGCAGTCGCATCTGTGCCCTGTCCTGTCCTCCAGTGGCCGAGCCAGGCCCACGTTTTATACAGTGTGAGGGACAAGTCATGATGGGGGCGGGGGGCTTCAGGTCTCACAAGTGCACTCTGCCTGAGATTCGCTGGGATTTGGAGTCTTGGGGGGGGCGGGGGGGGCGGGGGGGCAGCAGCTTCCTTTCGGTTCTAACGAAGTACTTGGAATTACATTCAGCTCCTGCCCCTTTCCGTTAAGCTGACAGAGGTGGATCAAGGGGAAGAAAGAGCAAAGGTGCATTCTCTGAGAGCAGTGATAAGTTCTCAGACCTCTCTCCAGAGGTCCCAGCTCCAGTGCCTGCGAGGATCTAGACCAGCATATAGATCGGGGAGGGGGGGGCGTGTTGGCATCCAGGGTGGATCAGGTGTGATGCTGGGCAAATCAGCTGCACCCTCCTCAGAGTAACACCCCCCCCCCGCCCACCCCCTACAGAGGAGCATGGCCATAATTTTTGCCACCTGGGGGATGAAATGAGAGAGGACCATGTGTGAATGAGAAAAGCATCTGAAATCCTTTGGGGGTGGGGGCAGGGCGTCTGTGTCACATGCATAGATGTGTGCATCTGTAGTTGTGGGCATCATGGGCATTCTTGCCAGAACTTGAAATTTGCATTGACTGACCTTATCGAAAATTGCTCTGGAAAAGCAGAATGGGCTCCAGTACTGGTGAGAGCAAGTCTCTCATACTTTGCTTGAGGATCTCTGTTTTGTCTCCAGTGGGCCCATCTGTAATTGGAAATGAGCTCTAGTTAGTCCAGAGAGGCTTCGGGCTGAGTGCAAACATCATCTGGCAACAGAGGAGCCCACCCTCACCCAGAGGCCCAGGCTGGGATTTTAGTGATGTCTCCTGATAACTTTGGAAGGAGGCTGGGGTGGATCAGAGCAGAACCTGGGAATCACCTAGCTGGCCTCTTAACAGACTGGCCCTGGCTGGGCCATTCCAGGTCTCGTCAATTGTGAAAAGTGCCCTGAGGTTTAGAATCTGACCTGATGATCATTAACACTAATGAAAACTGCTACCACTTATTAAGTCCCTTCTCTGTGCCAGACACAAGGCCTTGCAAAATCAATATTATTATCCCCATATTTCATGTGAGGAGACTTGAGTTTGGGAGAGGCTAAATAATTTGCTAAGAGCGTAAAGCTAGTGAGTGACAGAGCTGTTCTGTGAAGCCAGGACGCCCAGTTCCAAAGTCCCTGCTCCTTCCACAGTGCCACTCTCCTCCTGTTAAGAACAGACACACATGTGGTGGCTGAAAATCCAGAGCCATTGTGAATAAACATGTTATTTGTAGGTCCAAGAGATGATGTGGCCCTGTTAGGCCTTAGGGAAAGTGCTGGCCTGGTAAAACTGCATGCGCTCCATTCCTGTTCCCTTGAGGATTCGGGTTTAATCACAAAGGATTGATTCTTTAATATGTAAAGTGCAAACTGCAATGGCATTCTTATTTACCTTTCAGTTAGCAAACATCAAAAAAATTGGTAAACTGCTGATGAAGTCCTGGAGAAACAGTCCCTTTCACATGTTGCTGTTGGAAGAGTAAAAGGGTACAACTTCTTTGCAGGGTGTTTTAGAAACATCTACCCCAATTAGAAGTGCCCATAGCATCCGGCCCAGTGGTTCCATCTTTAGGAATTGAGCTTGCCCTTATACTCACCCATGGGCACAGAGGCAGATGTACAGTATAGCATCATTTGAGCTACGAAAGAACAGTTTGTGTGCTCATCCAAGAGGGACTTAAATATCTTGTGGTACCTCCAGGTTGTTGAATACTGTCCTATTCATTCATTTAAAAGAAAAAAAAAAGACTTAGGAAATTTTTCTATAACTAATAGGGAATGGTTTCTAAGATACATGGCTAAGTGGAAAATGTTCACAGAGGGTTTATATTATACTACTGTTTATGTTATGAAGGAGGAGGCAGAGAATTCCAAGATATTGGCTCCTATGTACATAACTAGATACAAAAAAATCTAGTGAGATCTGTTGCCTTCAGAGAGAGTAGACCTATAAACCCTTCTGTACCCTTTTGGTTTTGAAATGTGTGAAAACATTAACTATTTTAAAAAAAATCCTTTTTTCTTGCCCTGTGCCTGATAGGTTCCCTCAAACTCTTCTCCAGCTGAACAGTGTGGGGTGACGCCCCCACCCTCAGGTTGCTTGAGAGGTTCCATTAGGGGGTGTAAAAGCCAAAGGGCCCTGAGAACACACAGGGCCCATAGGCTCTGGGCCATCCACAATTCCTTACCCAGATCGTGCTTGGAAAGCTGGAGGGAGAGGTGCCTTTAGACAGCTGGGAAGGCAAGATATGACCCTTGAGGCTTGAAAACAATATGAAGAAATAGAAAGTATCCTTTTTATTGCCCTGATATTCCCCTACAGAGGAGACACTGTCAGTGCCTGGACAGCCTTAAGAAAGGGAGCGGGAGGAGAGGTGTGGCTGCACATCAGTGAGGGCAGTAGGTCTATTTCTGGTGTTACATTTGGACTTCAGAAAGGAGAGGAAGAGAGATAACACTTGAAAGAAAAGTTTTGAAAATTGTGCTGGGGTCTAGGGCTGTATTGTCCCAGAGTTGGAAGGAAGGTTATTGATGCGGCTGTGGTGGCATCAATCAACGTGTCCCAGAATGTCCCTTTAGGTGCCTCCCGTCAGCTCAGATGGCCTGGCTCAGCACCCCCCCCCCCCCCAGCCTCACCAGAAATCCCTTCTGCCTGTGATCAGATGATCACCCACCCTGGAAGCTGCCAGGTGCATGAAGGGCATGGGGGCAAGTGTCAGGTCCTACCTTCCCTCCTCCAGGTAAGACAGGCTGTTGAATGGCAGAAGCAGGAGAAGAAAGACTTCGTGCCAGCCCCATGGCAAGGGGTCTCCCAGCACTGTTAGGTGGGAAGCCTTCACAGGAGCACGAGGTACCCTGCTAAGCACTCTGCCTACATCATCTCACTTAATCTCCTGATCAGGTATGTGTGAGAGCCCAGGCTCTTTGCCATCAAGCAGCACCTTTCTGCTCGTCCTCCAGTGATTCTCCTTCTGGGCATAGCGGCCCTGCAGCGGGGGCACAGGAGCATCCCAGGTGCTCAGAGACTCAGTTTGGGTTATAACAGCATGTGGCTGAGGGTTACACACTTTGATGGATGAGCTGGAATATTTGCAGTCTGGATGGGTTTGTACAAGGCACAGTTCAGGGACAAAGCAGTCAGCATTCTTTGTTTGATTTCCATCTTTCCTGCTTCTGTCTCTGCATGCACGTTAGGGCTGGGCTCCGTGGACTGTGAGTGTGATCTTCCACGGGGACAGAGCGGGGGGGGGGGGGAAGGGAGGGGTTGTCTCTGCTTTGGCCCAGATACTAGTGGCAAGGAGACGCTTGGGAGGCGCTGTGTCTGTACCCAGGGAAGAAGGTGGGCAGGGTGGCTCCCCAGGCCCCAGGTCTGTGCAGGGAGTCTCTCTCCTGTTTGGCAAAAAACAGTCTGAGAGCCAAGGGCCTGGCTCACTGTAAATTTTTCTCCTCCCACACAGCTCACTGGCTAGGGCTCACCTCTGACTCCCATTCCACTTCAAAAAGTAACAGCTTGAATTTTTCCCCAAATGAATTCTCGAGCAAGGGCAGCTGCTGCTTCTCTGTTCAGCTCTTGCCCACGGGGGTGAGAGCAAGAAGCTGGACTGGGCTTTCTGCTAAGGCTGCTAGAACCTAGCCATGAGGGGGAAAGCCAGGTGCCCTCCCCAACTATTAAAAAAAAAAAAAGTCACCTTATGACACAAAAATGTGGTGTTTACGTAGCATAGCAAAATATTAGTGGAAGTGAGTATTGTTGAAGGTCCTGGGAAGACAGGAAGATGAGCAAGGCATGGTCATCGGCCTTGAGTTGTGCACAAGGCAGTGTGGGAGAGGACCACTCACTTCAGCAGCAGGACCCTGCAGGCCAAAGAAGTAAGTGCTAAGTAGAGCTACAGATGACATGCGGTCACGTGCACGGGTGCTAAAGTGAACCCCGGGCTGGCCCCTGTAATTCCAGGAGACTGTTAAGGACTTTTGAGGGGGAAGTGAGTTTTGAGCTGGGCTTTGAAGGTTAAGTACAATTTTGGTGGACAAGCTCCGGAGAAAGGGCAGAAGAGGCCCAGAGAATGGGTTTTGGTAGGATATGGGCTGTTTAAAGATACATTAATATCATATTATTTACTCAGGGTCTGCCGCAGACACAATACATGGCATTTTCAGGTGCTTACAGAGTAGAACTGTTTATATCCCCATAAAACAGGCAATCACTATGGTTTGTTTTTTTTTTTTTTTGGTGGTAAAATCAACAGGGCCTGATGATGGATAGATATTAGAAGTGATTCCCACAAGTGCAAGAATATAAAGCTATATTGTGTTTATATCAGGTTCATTTCACTTGCTAAAATAATAATGGATGGTAGCTTCCGTATATGCAGTTGACATTTCTGTTGCATCAAAGCACCGCGGGACCATGAGCTTCCCAGCGGAGAGGCAGCAGAGCACTAGGAAGGGGATTCAAGTTGTGCCCCAGCATTTTGTTCTTTTGTTTATCCACTCATGTATTCACTCATTCATTTATTCCTACATGCAACAAAGATGATCCACATGCCTGGGCCAAGTGCTGGGCTGGGTAGGGAGAGAGAGGGAGAGAGAGAGAAAAAAGAGAAAGCCATGGTCCCTGTAGTCCCTAGGAGCTTGCAGTACGTGGGAGAGATCACAGGAGAAGGTGACAAATGCCATCGTAAAAATAGCAATGAAGGGCTGTGGGAAGACATAATATGTGCTCAATAAATGCTGGTTGCCAAAACGAATAAACAACTTGATAACCACTACCAGATACCACCAAGAGAACAAATTAGACGGCTAAAAATATTTCTTTGGCTTTGGCCAGTGGGTCTCAAACGCTTGTTCATGTTGTGAAGCCCATGGCAACCACGGTGCTTTCTGGAGAATACCACACAATTTTAAAATGGCTGCATACGTAGTTTTGAACTAAGTCAGAGAGCTTCTTCTGCTAGAATCTACCACAGGCATAGAGTAGCAGACACCAAGTTTTGAGAAAGAAAACTTTACAAAAGACAAGCTTTAAATTGAGGATATCCTGTCAGTGAACTTTTTTTCTCTATGAATCAAGGAACGACTGCCAAGATTCTCCTGGTCCAGGAACCCCTCAGTCCAGCTGGTAGACACCAGGGATCCACGGGCACACGGTTTTGGCAGTGTGAAGGTTGTTGATGACTCTAGCAAGGGCAATTTCAGAAGAGTAATGAGGGCAGGAGCTAGATAGGATTAGGTTGCATTTTCATGATGTCAGCCGAGTATTTACTGAATATCACAGGGGATACAGTGTGGAGGGGGAAAAACCCAGAACAGTCAAAGCCCCAGCTCATGGAGCTTGAAGTCATTTGGGGAAACAAATCTGTCACAAAGTAAATGTAAAGTGACACTTATAAAAGCAATAAAGTAGAGGTCCATGGCATAATAAATGTGCTTAGTAGGAGGTCCGGGCTGCTCTGGAAGGACCTGGGAAGTCATCCTGGGGGAAAACGATGGTTCAGCTGGAACCTGAAGAATGAGTAGGAGCACAGGAGGTGAGGGGAGTTTGGGAGCTGAGAAAGGGTATTCCAGGAATGGGGGAGTGGCATGGCTACAGCAGGCATGGCATTTTGAGGTGTCCAAGGCCAGTGGACTGGGATGCAGAGAAAGAGAGGGAGAAATATATGAGGCGAGCAAGAGAGGCAGGAGGTAGCAAAAAAAAAAAAAAAAAAGAGAGAGAGAGAGAGAGAGGCAAGAGGGAGTCTTATCAGCCACAGTAGGGACTCTGGTGTTGATTCTAAAGCAACAGGTAATCACTGAAGTCCTTAAGCAGGATAGTGACACAGCAGATTTCCCATTTCAGAAGGATCACCATGACTGTAGAGTATGGACGGTATATTTGAGGCGGCCAAGGGAAGATCTAGGGAGACCAATCAGGAGACATTTGTTTGTACTGGGACATTTGTTGTGGCGATAGATAGAAGTAGATAGGTTTGAGAACTTTAGAAGGTAGAATGGACAGGAAGTGATGGTTTGGATGTGAGAGGTAAGAGGGAAATATTGGGGATGAGCCCTAGGCTGCCAGCTTTGTCAGAGTGGATGGAGGCACCATTCCCTGAGACAGGAAACATGAGTTCAATCTCAGCACGTTGTACTTGAGGAGCCTTTGAACCATCTAAGTGGAGAGGTCAAGAAGCCAGGGGGAAATATAGGCAGGAGTTTGGAGGAGAAGTCTGGGCAGGAGATGTACCTTCATAAGTTATCAACTTCCAGGGGTAAATGAAACCATGGTGTAGATGGGGCTGCCTAGGGAGGAAGGATAGGCATGGAAGAGAAAGGCCTGGGGATAGTTTTGAGTTAGGATGAGCCTAGAAAGTAAGCAGAGAAGGTGATCTAGAGAGACAGGAGAAGAGCCAGGAGGGCGAAATGTCATGAAACCCGAGGGCAGAGTGTTTCCTGCATAAGAGAAGAGGAAGCATAGGGGCTGCTGAGAAGTCCATTACAGTGAGGACCAGTAAAAGTCCATTGGCTTCAGAAACATAGAGATCACGGGTGATTTAAACAAGAGCTTCGGGGATGTGATGGGTAAGAGTCAGACTAGTTGGTGGAGGAGGAAGTGGACACTGAATGTATAAGTAAGTCTTTCCGGAGGTTTAGCTGTGATAGTGGGAGAAATGGGGTGATTTCGTTCTGTTTTAATGGGAGATGGTTGAGCACCTTTAAACATCAATGGGAAGGTTCCATTTGAATGGAGAAGTAATAAGTTCAAGGAAGGGTAATTCATAATGGGAAGTTCCTAGGAGAATGGGTGGGCAGCCTCAAACATGCAGGTGAGGAGGGAAGGAGAGGGGCCATTCTTTGGGATAACTAGACAGAAGAAGGGTAGGATGAGGGCAGATGAGGGTAGGATGAGGGTAGGTGGTGGAAGATGAGGATGTTGCTGTCTGATGGAGAGAAAGAAGGGCAGCTAGAGGAGAGGCAGGGTGGAGGAAGAAGTTTATTTCAGAATGGGGGTACTGAGGACAGTGAAGAGATAGGGTGAAGAAACTAGTGAGAGATGATACTATTGGAGCATTTATTAGCTGTAGGACATTGAACTCATTTTCTTATCTGTAAAATGGAAATAATCACCATGATGCTGACTCCATGGAGTTGTGCCTGGCACATAGAAAGTCGTCAACAAATGTATGCTGCTGTTTTTAACTTTTATTCTCACCATCAGTGGCTAGCACAGTGCTGAACACATAACTGGTTTTGGTATGGAATAGTCATCAATGTTCCCAGGTATTTGGTACATAAAAATTAGGTGGACCTCTCTCTATATACCACTTGTCTCTCTTCCCATCTGTGAAGCACCAGTTTCTTTAGTCTCTAGGCAGTTGGAAGCTCTTTTGCTTCTTAATGCTGAGGGATTTATTTCTATGTGGTGCTGAGCCAGAGCAGATTCTATTAGGGGAGTTAAGCATATGGACAGGGCACTGGGCCAGGGTGAAAAGAGAAGAGGTTCAATTAATTCAGGAACCCAGTCTCCTCTGACCTCATTGATATACAGAGGACAGGACTTCTGTGAACCTCACTCTTTCATTTCTTTTATAACATCCAGTAAAGCCAACTTTGAGCCAGACCTGCATCTGGGGCTGAGATACAGAGATGAATAAGAATCGTTCCTGTCCTTGTGATACTAATTTGATCAGATAAATGTAATGATTATATCACGTGCTGGGGAGCACAGGAGAAAGAGCCCCTAGCAGTGCCCAGACTAGGCAGGGAAGGCTTCCTGGTGAGGTAGTGTTTGAGCTGGAATGTCAAGATTAACATCTTTGTAGACCAGAATGGATATAGATAAGGAACATCTTTGCAGACAAGAAGGGAAATCTTCTGGGCCTTCAAGGCACAGTTAGGCCCAAGAAGCTCAGGAAGTGGTTTGGGGCAGGCAGGGGCTGGGTAGTCGAATGGAAACTGCATTTGGTCCCAGTAATGTCAGAACAGAAAATGCCAGGTGATGGTGACAAGGTGAGACACTGGGCAGCAGGCTGGCTGTGGGATCTGGACTTGAACCTATAGGAGACATAGAGCCACTGTAGATTTTTGGACAGTGGCAGAGGGATTGGTCAGGAGACAGTGGTGATGGTCTAGATGAAATTGACCTGAGGACAATATCAGTGATATGAGTCCAAGGTAGGGTCATGCTAATGGGTGAGTGAAATGAAACTAAAAGCTGCTGACATTATGGAAGTCATGGAAATAAGAGGCAAGGGTGTTAGCGAGGCCATCCTTTTGCATATGGAGACTTTTAGGATGATAGAAGAAAGGGAGACAGTTCCTAAAGTCCTCAGTGAGTGAAGGAGAGACAGTGATGGGGTTAAGGATAGACCAGAAGAATAATCAAATATCATGGACCTCAAAGGAATAAGGATTCTTGAAAAATAACAGAAATGAAACACTCTAGACTCTAATTCTGGAAGATGGAATAAACTCATGAAAAGATTGAACTGTTGCTTATTTCCAAGGTGAGAGGCCACCACAAAACAGGTGGAATGTATTTCCAAGCTGTTGGGCCACTGAGTACCACTTGAGGACACCATACAACATTACAGATGGGTGCCCACAGGTTTAAGACCTCAGAAATTGGCTGAGTCCTCATGATGACTCCGCAATCCATGGTGGTGGTGTCTTTGGTGGAATCTCTTTCCCAGGCCTCCCAGAGAATCATTTCCAACCTCTTTCCTGAGGTCTTGCTGATACCAAGAATGCCTTTCACTGTGTGGCAAAGGAGTTAGACACGCATAACACCATTCACCTCAGGGGGCTGACGGTTTAGCACCAGGCTTCTCTTGGGAGGTGGGTTTCATTTTTGACTTTTCTCTGCTGGCCATACTCTATCCAGTGCTGTGCTGGGCACATTGGAGGAATCAGAAATATACCACACATGGTTCATGCCTTCAAAGATCTCATAGTCTAAATAGAAACGCCAGACTGATACACTGGGAACAGTAAGAGGCAATAAATACTATGTCTGGCTCAAGGGGTAGGTGGTTGGGCACACACGGGGGAATGCAACTGTCTAGTCAAGAGTTGGGAGGGGGGATCCCTGGGTGGCTCAGCGGTTCAGCGCCTGCCTTTGGCCCAGGGCCTGATCCTGAAGACCTGGGATCGAGTCCCGCGTCAGGCTCCCTGAGGGGAGCCTGCTTCTCCCTCTGCCTGTGTCTCTGCCTCTCTCTCTCTCTCATAAATTAAAAAAAAAAAAAAAAAGAGTTGGGAGGGATGGGAGAGAGAGTAAGGAATCTAAAATGACCTGCAGAGTTTGGAAGGCAGGGGTTAGACCTGGGGAGTGGTGGCGCCATTCTGAGAGACAAGAAGTACAATGAAGGAGAGGCTCAGAGGGGCAGTAAAGAGCTCTGACTTGAAAATGGAGAGTTTGCAGGCTTATTTAGGTGGAGGCAGATGTGGAACTCAGTTGCCTTTGTTGATTTGAGTGTACAAAGTGTCAATGTTTAACAAACAGTTGATGAGGCAAATGAAGTCATTGGTAATAGAAAGATGGAGAAGGGATATACCCTAGAAACATTTAAGGGATGAGGTGGATAAGATTTGGTGGTTGAATGGATTTGAGGGGAGAGATGGAGGGAGGAGACTGGAATGACTCACAAGTTGCTGGGCTTAGGGACTGGGTGGATGATGGTACCACTGATTAGGAGGAGGAAAAGCACTTTTCCCCACCACAGTGCTGGGGAAAGAGCAAGTAAAATGATGAAGTCTGTTTGAGACCATTCAAATTAAGGATTCCTGTGGGATAGCCAAGTATACAATGTCTAGGAGCCACTTAGTGATACAAGTCTGAAACCTAGATTTCAGTCTAGTGACATAGCTGTGGGCATCGTCCACGGACAGGTGAGGGCCTAAGGCAGGCATGGGGTGGGGAGACAACGATGGAATCTCGGCAAAGGCTCATGTTTATGAGGGGAGTGGTCTGGAGGGGACAGTCTCTGAGGGAATAGTCTGGGTGAGTTGAACCAGATGAGGTACTATTACAAGTGGTTAAGATGAAAAGTTAAGGGATAAAGAGTTTCAAGTAGGTGTCGGTAGCCCTTGGTAGATTCTTCGGGAGGGGCAACACGGAGGTCATTGAAGACCTTTGTCAGAAGTGATTTCAGAGTAGTGGGTGGGAGTTTCAGTCAATTCACAATGAATGAGTTATGAGAAAATAGAGACGCAAGTATACACAGACATTTGGGGAGTTTTGCTGTGAAGGGCAGAGAAATGCAGCAATATCTGGGTGATTATTGTGAGGATGTGGAGACATCAAGTGTAGATTTATATTCCTAGCTTTGTTGGGAAAGAGAAAAGAGACAGTTGGGACAGCAGGTGGAGGGGGATGTGAGGAGAAGCAATGGGTTGTTTTTTGGAGTGGAAGAAACTCGACCATGTTCATGGGCTGAGGGGATAGAGCCAAAAGGCGAAGTGGGGAAAGTACACTCAGGGAGAATATTCAATGGAGCCTAGACTGGAAAGAGAGGGAGGAGGTAGGATATGGACCACAGGTAGGAGGATGGACTGACCAGGAGGGAAGAAGTTTTCAGCATTTAGATACAGTGGAAAGAGGATGAGCATTGGTGTAATCCTGGATAAGACTTTGGGTTGGGCTAGGGATGGGGCCAAGAAGACCAGGGTTCACCCTTGGTGGGTGTCAGTACCCTCCATCATGTCGACAAGGTTGTATGAAGAGGATGGGGGTCCGATGGGGAGCATGAGAAGAAGGGCAAAGGTATGGAACAGTCTCTAAGGGGACTGGAAATGCTGTATATTAAAGGCTTAATGTTTTTGAGCCAAGACAACTGAACAGTGGTGATTGCCTGGGCAGTGGTTTGGGGGAGAATTTGGAGGAGCACCCTCAGGGTGTTTCTGAGCATGTTAAATTTGAGACAGTGGCATGAAATCCATACCAAGTCCTACTGGTGATGAGAGTATCTCAGGGGTATGTGGGTGCTAAAGCCAGCGTCCTCTCGAGCCTCCAGACTCTGCGAACAGAGCTGTTTCACCCAGCTGCTGGGCAGCATCTCTCCTCAGACCGAGTGGTAGAACCAACGAGAAGTGCTGGAACATGTTGTAGGCATCTCTGAACCCCGGCCGATATGGGCTCCTAGGTGTTGCTACTGTTACTGGGTTCTTGATACCTTGGTAACTGGAAGGGCATGGGGAAAGGTAGGCCGGGTGAGGACTCTTCTTGTAGCTCCCCCCGGCCCCCCGCCCCCCACGTCTCTATTAACAAAGCAGTGCTCAGAGAACATGCTGATCTGCTCCTGGCAGAATTCTTATTTGGATTTCAGAGCTTTCCTCAATCAGATTGTCTCTCCCAATGTTTCCCTACTGGCAGGCACATGCTAACTCCATCTTCTGGATCCTTTAGAATCTAGATGAAGGTATTTTACTACAATGTTTGGGGAGAACAAGCTGCAGTTTCTTGGAAACAGGCTTTTAGTGGGTTAGGAGAAGACCAACGGAAGGAAGAAGCAAGCTAACGCTCCACTCCCACCCCATCAGCCTTTCCCTCCACGCCGTCTGCGTGTGTGCTCAGGCTTCCACCCTACCTCTCACCTCGCCTTACTCAGCAAGTTTGAGCACATGTGAGGGGCACAGAGATTCTCTGTCTCCAGAGACACCAGAAATATTTCCTTCTCCCTTTCCTCTCCTCACCTCATTCGCCACCTCATCGGAGTTTCTGGCCTTATGTACATCCATCCATCTGTTTGGGGCCAATTTTAAAGAGGTATGAGTTGGTAGGGCCATGGAGGTGGCCTCAGTTATGTGCTTTCTTCTCAGATGGCGAATGGCCACTTGTTGGAGTTCCTTGAGTTCCCCACCTCTGGGGCTGCTCCAGCCCCTCCCTTAAGACATCCAGACTCCCCCCACAGTCTAACAACTAAAGGGGAGGATGCCTGGCACAGCAGGGACCCCTTCCTGCCAGCTCCACTGCTAGGGTGGGCATCAGTTCTGATTGGTCGCAATGTGCTCCACTGCTTGTTAAACAGTTTTCATGACACTCCTCATCACCTCTGTTTTTTTCCACCCAGCTCTATCTGGAGGCTCACTGTGTGTCAGACACTGAGCTGGGTGCTGGAGGTTAAATGGTAAACAAAGCAGGTGAGGTACCTGGCTTTGTGGGACCCACAGTCTTGAGCAGTATTTCCCAGTCCAATCACTGTCGACAGTTCTTTGCTGTGGGGGGCTGTCCTGTGTGTTGTCGGGCCCTGAGAAGCATCCCTGGCTTCTACACACTGGATGCCAGCAGCACCCTCCCCTGTTGCGACCACAGGAAAAATATATCTAGACATTGCTGAATGTCCCTTTGGGGGACAAAATGCCCCCTCCCCCACTGAGAGGATGAAAAGTATTCTCAAACAATGGATCACTAAGTATAAAGATGCTCTGGAAAAAAAAAATGAGCAAGTACCATCATAGAGAATGAAAGGAGACTTATTTTAGGTTCATTTATGAAGCCAGGCCTCCTGAGTGAAGTAGGCCTGAAGCCGAAGCCTTTGGGATAAAGAGGAGCCTGTCATGTGAGGTGTGACAGACTGAACAGGCCTGACAAGAGAAGATCCCAAAACCAGGAAGGGCTTTGGCCATTTGAAGAACAGAAGGAAGGCTCGTTGGCCGAGGCCTACAGATCAAAGGGAAGAGCGGTGCAAGGGGAACCTGGACAGGTAGGGAGGGGCTAGGTGATGTAGGGCCTCGTCAACAGTGCTGGTTTCAGAGTATCCAGATATCTGTGCCGTGTTGTAAGTAGGAAAGAGATAGGCACAGATTGATGTTTGAAGCAGATCACTCATCTGCTGAGTGGCAGCCACGCAGGAGATGGAGGGTAGCCTGGAGCTCAGCAGTGGGGACAGAGGGCCTAGATCAATTCGAGATTTGCCCCCCGCCCCCGCCCCGGCTCGAGATGTCTCACAGATTTTGGTCATATCCACAGGTTGGCAGTACTAGTACCCGGACCACCTTGACTTTCTTCGGTAGCATTTATTGATTGCCTGCCTCCCGCCCACCATGTAAGACACTGACCTGGGCAGCTCCAAGTCAAGTAGGGACAGCAGACACAGTGCAATCAGAGTGCAGAGGTGCATGACCCTCTAGGCCTGAGGAGCTGTGGCAGCTGTGGAGGGGGAGCTAATCCGGCCTGGGAGAGGGCGAAGGGCAGGGAGACCTGGACGAGGTGACACCTAAAGCAATTAAAAAAAAAAGATTTTCTTTATTTATTCATGAGAGACACAGAGGTAGAGGCAGAGACATAGGTAGAGGTAGAAGCAGGCTCCCTGGAGGGAGCCTGATGTGGGACTTGATCCCAGGATCATGGACCTGAGCCAAAGGCAGATGCTCAATCACTGTGCCACCCAGGCACCCTAAACTGATTGAAAAAAAATCAAGTAATCGGGATCCCTGGGTGGCGCAGCGGTTTGGCGCCTGCCTTTGGCCCGGGGCGCGATCCTGGAGACCCGGGATCGAATCCCATATCGGGCTCCCGGTGCGTGGAGCCTGCTTCTCCCTCTGCCTGTGTCTCTGCCTCTCTCTCTCTCTGTCTCTGTCTCTCACGAATAAATAAATAAATGAAAATCTTTAAACAAAAAAAAAAAAATCAAGTAATCAAGTGAAGTGGAGGAGAAGGATCATGCCAGGCCTACCACCACCCAGCAGAGGCCCGAAGAGTGCGAACAGCACGACAGGGTGGAAGCAGAAGACCCAGGGCAGAGACAGGTAGGAGAAGAGGCTGGAGGGGCTCGCAGGGGCCAGACGGTGACAGCAAGAGCAACCTTTGGGTCTCCGGGGGCAACTGACCATATGGTGACCACAGGAGTGAATGGAGGTGGGGGCTCTCTGGTCTCCTCTCCTGCAGGGCAGCCCCCACTCCACGGGCTACCAGAGGGTCCTTGCAAAGTCGAGAAGCACTGAAGGCCTCTGCGTGTTCCCTTTGTCTCGTGTCACCCCCCCACCCCCCGCCCCCAGTTTCCCACAGCAGCTCCCAGGTGTTCTCCTCCCACTCCACCTCTGGCGCACCAAGCGGCGGGTACTTTTACAGACGGCCACGCTCTACCTGCCTTGCTCACGCTGCTCCCTAAGTCCTGAAAGAAAATCCGAAAGAGAGGAAACAGTTAAAGTAATGAATATCAACCGAACCGTATAAAAGAAGAAGGAATTTCTCCAAACCAGCAGCCGCATCAAACGATGGAGACACATTGTACATGAGAAAATATTCATCATCTGTTTTTAAATTATACAACGGCATGCGCACGAGATCCAGGGAGCACAGGCGGGTGCGGCCGTGCGTCGGGGAGGACGACGGAGTGTTAGCACACTTACCTCCAGGTAGGCAGAGTCACAGGGGATTTTAATCGCTAGTGTTTGACGTACCTATTCTTAAAATTTCCTAATACGCAATCATGACTTTTAAGATAAGAAGCAAACTGTGTACAAAGCTGCTCCCAAGGTCTGGTCGGCCGTGTTCCCAAGAGTCACCGACCTCTGGCTGCTTCCCCTGACTGCTCTTCGTAGATGCAGCAGGATCTTTCCCCAGGAGGACTGCAAGCAGGACAAATTCATTAAGTGCGTTCAGTTCCGAAGATGACAGGAGCCAGGAAGGCATAAAGTCTTGTTACTACGACAGCCAGCCGACAGCCTTGATGTCTGTGTGTTTATTTATTAACAGGACTTTCTGTATCCGTCCTCAGCGGGCTCCAGGAGCTTCCCAGCTGACTGTGATACAGATCATGTTCTCAAAGTGGTGCGGCCCGTCCGTCAGAATAAAGACAGGGCTGGCTCACCGGAGGATTAAAGCCCAAACCACACTGTCCCAGGAAGCAAAATAAACATGAAAGAATATTGACTGGGGTCGGTGAGGTGTTCAGAGAATAGAGTGTGGAGGAGCACGCTCGGGTCTTGGGTCACTTTCTTTAACCTAGCGATTGTCAAATACTTTTTCCATGCCAAGCATGGAGTCTGTTACTGTATATGCTTCTCCCCTTTAAACTTCAGGACAGTTCTTCCAACAGTCCCCTGTTTGGAACTGTCGAAACAGGCCCAGAGGGGATAAATCACTAGTTAACAACAGCTTAGGTGTTAACATAGCTGTTTTTTCACTGAATACCACCCCTGCCTGCACCTCCCTGCTTGACAGATACTGCTTAAAGGCAGGGAATTTTAAAGCTCTGAAAATGTCCCATTGGTTTTGGCTTAGAAGTTCCTCAGCATGGAGTAGATGCCAAAGGCTCTTGGGATGGATGGATGGATGGATGGATGGATGAACAAGAGAGAGAATGATTTGTGAAAGGCCATATAATCACATACAAGCAAAGAGAGATAATCACATTAGAAGCCCATCGCATAGACAGTTGCTACAAATGAATGTGGCCAGTATTTACTAGTACTTTCTGTTGCTTACCCAAGAGTTATGAGCAATGGCTGTAATGGGAGTAAACCTCAGGAGAGTCATTTTTGGAGTGCTGGAGAGAACTGGGATCATGCTGGGTATGTGGGTCAGGCAGGGCTGTCACAGGGGAGGAGAGGTGCTAGCCTGGTGGAGTTCCATGCACAGAACCAGATGTCTGCCCTGCTCATTTGCGCATTGGTTACCAAGGCCCTACTGTGTCCTAGTGGTTTGCCTGCACTTGCTCTATTCTCGTGGACAGAGGAGCAAGGAGGCCAGACAGCGAGCCTTCCCGGGCCACTTGTGAGAGAGGTGCTTTATTTATTTATTTTTTCAAGGTGGTCAAATGAAGAGCTGTTTTCCTCCACGTGTGCTGCTCAGGGATTGGTTATTGGCTCAGCAAGTAGAGACTGAGGAGGAAAGCTTTGGGTCACCTCTCTTATCTCCTTATTCATCTTCCTTGCTGTGCAGAGAAAAACCTCACAGATTCCTCGCTCCATCTCTGCATTAGGCATCTGGCAGTGGGAATGAAGGCCACTGTGTCCAGGCTATTGTGGGGGCCGAGAAGAGAAATTCTTTGGGCAATATGTTGGGCTCCTGGGCTTCCAGGAGTTCCTTGGAAAGAGAATGCAGGCCGAGAAGAGAAATTCTTCGGGCAATATGTTGGGCTCCTGGGCTTCCAGGAGTTTCCTTGGAAAGAGAATGCACAGCGCCTATGGGATTACAGAGCAATGCCACTGAGTTAGGAAAGCCCTGGGAGCCAAGGGGCTCCAGAACACAGGACTGGCTAGTTTCTTCTTCTGAGAAATGAGGCAATTGGGATGGATTCTGCTTTTTTCTCTCCTCCTCCTGCTCTATGAACATGTGATTCTCCAGTCCAAGACTAACAAGGTTAATCAGCAAAGATCTGTAGGAGAAGACGTCTTAGAAAGGGCAGAGCACTTGGGAGACCTGCATCTCAGCCCCAGAGGAGGCTCGTGATCTCTGGTGGGAGGCTGTGGCCGGTCCCATTTTACAGATGTGGAAACTGAGAGCCAGACCAATCCCTCCCCACCACCCCCTCCCCAAAAGGCAGGGAAATCCCAGTGTGTGGACTCCTGCAAAGGCCTCGAGACAGCTGCCGTCCTTATCTGAGAAGAGATGCTTTCCCAGAGGCCTCAGGCAGGTGTGCGGAGGAGTCCGCCTTCCTCTCTCGAGCCTCCCTCAGACTTTGCCCCTGGTGCTTCCTCACCAGCCCCATCCAGTTTGGATTGGGGAACCACTTTGAAAAATTATTTCTAAAAGATCTCTCTCTCTCTCTCTCACACACACACACACCCACACATACTGAGCAAGCTCTTTGTATTCTATAATGGAAATCATAAATGGTTCTCAGGCTAAATGAAACCTGAACCAATCAAACAACTTTCCCAGGGGCTCAAAAGAAACAAGATTCACAGAACTGGCTGGCAGTACTGCAGAAAATAGAGCTGATGGAGAGACACCCATGCGGGTGTGGGGTGACCTTGACAAGGGAAACACAAGGCAGTATTTTTATCTGCCTTTCTTTTCCCAGGACATTGATGCTGTCCCACGCACCCGCAACAGGCTGCTGTTTCATCTCCTGGCACCTGGGCCGCAGGGATGGGGGAGTGAGCAAGGCAGATAGGAGTATACCCACTGGAGGAGTAGGGAGACCAAGCCATAGATGCAGATCGTGCCTTGTTTAGAGTCCTGTGGACAGGCTGTGGGGTTCCCCACATAGAAACAGCCTGCCCAGACTTGGATTCACAGCTCCAGCGCTTGAATTCTCCAATCTCGAGGATTTCCTATTACATTTCCTTTCCTTTCCTTTTCTCTCCCTTCTATCGTTCCTCTCCGGGAGGTGAGGTATTGGCCTTGGGGACTTGAAGATAACCAACTCACCCAAGACTGTCCTAGCTTTAGTGCTGAAGGTCTCATGTCCAAGAAACCCTCTCAGTCCTGGGTGAACCAAGACAGGGAATTACCCTGAAAGCATGTCACTGCATCAAAGGAAGCTCCTAGGGCTAGGGAGAGTGTTTCCCCAAGCTCCATTCTGGAGGTGGTCTCACATGGCAATGGTCCGTGTCTATTCCAGGTGTGAAGCAAATCAGTCGTTGCCTCAGTGGCCTTACCTGGGAAATGGGCGTAATCATAGTGTATGCCTCAAGAGGTTGCTGTGTGAAATTATAGAAATCAGCACATGTAGAACGCCTTGATTTTTAAAGCAGCGCCTGTCTCCTAATAAGGGCTCAGTAAATGTTAGCTGTTGTCATCGCTGTGTCAGGGTCTGCCTGTTAACAAACCAGAGATCACAGGACCTCAGAATTGATGGGGTGCCTTGTTAGAGTTCATCTCAGTGTCCCCAATTTAAATGTAGCAACTCCTCCTCACTCCACTTCCCCTCTCCCCTCATCCCCATCTCCACAACGAGGATGGGTGCAGCTGGTGGAGGTTGTTTTGATCGGCTACTCCAGCTTCTCTACCTGCTGCCAGGGGGTATGGGTTGTGATATCTAAGTGCAGTATCTCTCAGAGTTGAACATGCACGCGAATCACCTGGGGATCTTGTTTAGTCTCCTTCAGGGTGGATTCTGATTCATCAGGCCCAAGATCCTGCATTTACAACTTTATAAGCTCCCCGGTGAAGCTGTTGGCTCCGGGGACCACGCTGGGAGAGCATGGTCACACTGTGTGTCAGCCTGTGTGAGTGTGAGCAAAAGCCTGTGAAGTTCATGGCCATGTGAAGTTCCTAAGATGGGAGCATTAGTCCGGGGTGGGTGTAGGGAGAGATGGTTGCCTAGATATGCTCAAAGCGTTTGAGGAGAGCAGCTCAGTGAGTGGGGAAGCCAACAGGGCATCAAAACCCTAAGCGGGTGTGGATAGCTGTAGTGAGCAATGGTTGCAGGTTGTTAATAACAATGATTAAGGAAATGAGCATTGAGAATCTTTTTTTGCTTATTTTAAATATCAGAGCTGCTTCAAGATTTCCAGCTTCAATCGTTATCTTTCTCACTTGTGTCCACGGATCTGCTCTCTTGACTGGTAGACGAAGGGGTGTAATGCCCTACCAGTGCCCAGTCACACGTGGAGAGGGTGACGGGCCCTGAGTGTGACTGTAGAATGGTTCAGAACAGCTGCCTGAAGAGACCCAAGCCCCCCGCACCTGCCCAGGGAGGCTGGGCCTCCAGCCCCCACCAACACTACCCCAGAGTGACAATGCCTGAGAGGGAGGGATCCAGTACTTCCTCAGCCACCCAGAGCCTGACCTCTACGAGCCACCTGGCACTTACACCTCCAGTTGTGATGGAGGGACCCAACTCTCCCAAATAATCTGAGGACCCCAGTGAGCATAACCAGCGACCCTTCACATTTGAGACACCTTTATTCTTTTTTTTTTATAGGTGTTTTTATTTATTTATGATAGTTACAGAGAGAGAGAGAGAGAGAGAGAGAGAGAGATGCAGAGACATAGGCAGAGGGAGAAGCAGGCTCCATGCACCGGAAGCCCGACGTGGGATTCGATCCCGGGTCTCCAGGATCGCGCCCCGGGCCAAAGGCAGGCGCCAAACCGCTGCGCCACCCAGCGATCCCCCTTTATTCTTTTTTCAAGGCCTTGCATGGCAGCCCTTGCTGCCAGCCCTCTCTCTCCCAGCTCTCTTGCTGCAGACACCATGTCAGGCACCAAGATGGTATTAGCATCCGGTGGGGTGTATCTGTCCTCTGCTCTCTGGCCTGGTCCAGAGGAGCCTTTCCGGCGAGGGAGGAGAGACGGAGCTGGACGCCAGTTCAGCCTGCTGCCTGCTGCATGGATTCCCTTAGGCCCGGCTTGTGCTAATCTGAAAAATAGCTTTATGATAATGTGCACTAAAAGCACTCTGCAGACCCCGGTGCCCTGGGAAGAGTCGGGACTCAGTAGTGCCAGCTCCCTGCCCCCCCCCCCCCGACGCCTGCTGTCAGCCTCCACGCACTTTTAATCTCCCCCATGTCTGCCCAGTGTACTACACATTTGTACCTGTCACTTCGGGTCCCCCCGCATGGCTGCTCCCGGCCAACTGGGCTTTCTCCTTTCTTCCCAGAATGTTCCCCGGGGACGGCCCAGCCCTGGGTAAAGGCTTCCCTTTTCCTTTGTTTCTCCAACTTGGAGAAACCCCACCCCTTGTCCCCCAACAGGTGCCTTACAGAGCCTGCCAAGCCCCCCCCCCCGTGCCCCTCCCTGCAGCTGCTGGGGAGCAGCCTTCTGTTTGGGGGGGAGGGGATTAGGCAAAAGTAGAGGAGGTTCCAGACTCGGCTTCTCTCCCACCCCCCTCTCTGAGGAAGCGTAAAGGTGTTCTGAGGCACCTCCAACACAGATCAGAGTGGGGTCTCATAATTTATGATGTCCCCCCAATTCCCACAGATTTTTTTTGTGTTTTTTTTTATTGTGGTGAAAAGCATAAGGTGAACTTTATTCTCCTAACCATTGTTGCATGTAACAGTTCAGTGGGGTTCAATATCTTTACACCAGTGTGCAACACACCTCTAGACCTTTCTCACCCAGCAGCACTTGAATTCTATACCCACCAAACACTAATTCACCTCCTCCCTTCCCCCAGCCCTTGGCAACCACCTTTCTACTTTCTGTGATTTTGGACTTCTTTAGATACTTCACGTGAATGAGTCATGCAGCATCCACCCTTTTGCAGCTGGCTGATTTTGCTTTGCATCATGCCCCTGAGGTTCATCCACGTTGTGGCAGGTGAAGGATTTCCCTTCATAAGGCTGCATGAGATTCCAGTGTGTGTGTACATTTTCTTTATTCACTCATCTGTCCATGGACATTTCGGCTGCTTCCTCAGTTTTTAAATCCCTTTCTTTGCAGCTAGTCACTCACAGAAAGTGACTTGCCCAAGACCACACAGCCAATCAGATGGGTGTTTGCTCAGGATTTTATGTTGTCTTCTGGATTCTGGCATCAGCATGTGGGGGGCTCTGTTCCAACCTGCATGTACCAGGGAAGGCCCTCCCCGAGTTCTACTGGCTGCAGAGGCACACGATGACATCCATCCAGGTCCTCGTGCCTGCGTGCCTAGGAGAACATCCAGTATTGGCTTTGGTGTGGTCAAATGCTCTATGTGTATGGACACTGGATTTTTTAGAAATCAAATTACATGACTATTAATTTGTCTAGGTATGCTAATGATATTGTTTTAAAAAGAACTACTTTTAAAAATGTGTACCACAGTGTTTATGAAATTAAACGTATGGTATCTAGGATATACTTCAAAATAACCAGTAGAAGGTTTGGGTGAAACAAGCCTGGGGCTCATTATACCATTCTCTCTACTTTTTTTTTTTTAATTTTTATTTATTTATGATAGTCACATAGAATGAGAGAGAGAGAGAGAGAGAGAGAGGCAGAGACACAGGCAGAGGGAGCAGGCTCCATGCACCGGGTGCCCGACGTGGGATTCGATTCCGGGTCTCCAGGATCGCGCCCTGGGCCAAAGGCAGGCGCTAAACCGCTGCGCCACCCAGCGATCCCCCATTCTCTCTACTTTTGTATGTTTTCAGTTTTCTTTCTTTTTTTTTTAAAGATTTTATTTATTTATTCATGAGAGACACACACAGAGAGGGAGAGAGAGAGAGAGAGAGAGAGAGAGAGAGAGAGAGAGAGAGAGAGAGAGAGGCAAAGACACAGAGGGAGAAGCAGGCTCCATGTAGGGAGCCCGATGTGGGACTCGATCTCCAGGATGACGTCCTGGGCCAAAGGCAGGCGCTAAACTGCTGAGCCACCCAGGGATCCCCTGTTTTCAGTTTTCTACAATAAAAAGTCTTTAATCATAAACATTAAAAGAAAATCTTACATGTGGAGAGGACCACACTTGTCCACTTCCCAGGAACTTAGCAGATTATTGCTGAAATAGGCACAGTTTGGGCCATGATCAAATTGTATGTTATAGAGAATAAAATCCCACCACCACTGGGCAACGTAAAAATGAGCACACAAAAAGCCCTGCAGGCTGTGGGGGTGGCATCCGTGTGCAGCCCTCTGGTAAGGCTGTGGGGCCTTCCTGCTTGGACCTAGGGAGCTTCTCCATCAGCCCGTCCTGTTCCCAGTCCCCAGCATCATAAGTTGCATATGTTTGGCCACAGTGGGAAGTCAAATGTCCATTCATTTATGCCCATTTGCCCATCCCCAATTGCTTCGCCTAGATGGTATCACTGAGCCCTGCTCCAGAAAAACCCAAAAGCCTTCCCTCTGGGCTCAGAGGTAGTCCTAACATCAGTGGTGCCTCCCTGAGACATTGGGGACCTGACTCTAGCTGCCCTTCCGGCCTGTCCCCCCGCAGCCCTGTCTCTCGGTGCCCCGCCACCCTGCAGTTCTTTCAGTTCCTTACGACACCACGCTGTCTCCAGGCCTTTGCACATGCTGTTCCGGATGCCCCGGTGCTCTCCCTCCTGCCTGCAGCCTCCTCCGGGGAATTCACCGAGGGCACGTCTCAGCTCATCCCCTAACTCCCCCCCTCTCCATGCACTTACCCCCACAGACCATAGCTGCTCTGCAAATATTTTTTTTTGAATTTACAGAATACATTTGATTTGAAAACTAGGAGAAACAAAGCAGTGTAGCCTGCACCAAGCAGGCCGGGCCCCCGGGTGCTCTGGCGGGCATCCCACCAACACCCCGGGCTGATTACCAGCCGCCGATTCCGGGGCTGCTGGCTCTCCGTGTGATCTCAGCCCCCTCTGCACTCACGCGGCATCCCCTCGGCCCGCCCTGCCCTTCCAGGGGGCTGGTCACCCACCTCCCCCCGCCCTGCGGGGGCTCCAGTCCCGGTAGAGGTTCCTGCCCAGGGGTGCATCCCCTGATTGCAGCCCTGTCACCTCTGTCCACCCCCCCCCAGCCTCGCCCGACACCGGGGTCCCCGCCTGCCCCTTAAGCTGCTCAAAATCCAGCGGCCTTCATTCCTGCTGTCTGGGCCTGGCGGTGGTACTTCTGCGAGGGCGCTGTCCCTGTCATCAGAGCCTCTGCGAGGGCGCTGTCCCTGTCATCAGAGCCTCCTGTCTTCCCTCATTCTCTTGTCTCGTCTCTGAAGCATCCCTCTGGCCAGTGAGGCCACCTCATCCTCTCCTACCTCCCTGGGGACCCTGTGCCGTCACTGCCCCCATCGTTCTAGGATCTTTGCTCAGCCCCCTCTTCCCTCCAGTGCTTGGATGTCGCGTCTTGTAAAGCCGCCCGGCCCTGTGACCCTCTCAGCTCACATCCTGGCTCTCCCTGCCTTTCCTTGCCCGTATCATCAGCTCTCCATCCACCCCCCCCACAGTCTCCCACTGTCTCCCCCCCCCCCCGCCCCCGTGCATGCCACTGAGTCCTAGATCCTCGGGAGTGTCCTTGGCCTCCGTGCCACCTGGATGCCGATCACATCCTCTCTCCTGGATGCTCTCTTCAGGCTCCCTGGCTCCGCGTCAGCCTGCCTTCCGTCCTGGTCCACAGGACTTTCTGACTCATGTCCTGGCACGTCCCCGTCTCCCCAGCCTTGGAAAGTAAGTTGTGCTGAGACTCTGTTCTCCACCGTCTCTGCAGCTGCTCCAGAAGACCCCTCTTGGCTCCTGGGTCACGGTCTCCAGGCCAACCCCTCTCCTACTCTTATGCAGTATTTCAGCTCTGCCAAATAAGGCCGAACCCCACCTCTCCCCTCTGGATGGCGACCCTCCAGAGCTTCTCTTTCTGATAGCAATACCGCCGTTCTCCGGTCCCTCCCACCGGTGGCACCTTCCTTGGCTCACAGCTGTCAGCCTGTCCCTCCCGTCACTTCCGCTGTCCCTGAGGTTTCCCCATCCCTTTCCTCTGGGCTCCTCTTCTCCATCCTTGGCTTAGGAGAAGCCATTTGTTCCCCTCTCTCCTGCCCTTGATCCTATTTCCAGTCTTTATGCTTCCACCCACTGTTCACCCTCGAGGTTCTCACGGTGTGGTCCCCAGACCAGCAGCTTCAGCATCACCTGGGAATGTGCTCTTGGGCCTCATTCCAGACGTGCTGGGTAGATCTGTGTGGGGAGATTCTGTTGTATACTAAAACTGGAAGACTGCTGCCCTAAAACACACCACTTAACAAGTTTCTCCTCTGCTTAAAAGCCTAAAACACTTAGTTTACTTGGGATTGGTTTTGGCTGGGTGTAACAACTGAGAAAGTGGCTTAACAAGATAGAAATCTATTTCTCACCTAAAAGAAGTTTGTCCATGGGCAGTGCAGGGCTGCTGTAGCAGCTCCGTGGTGTCCTCAGGCACCTAGGGTCCTCGCTGTCTGTTTCAGCTCCCCTAACATGACCCTCTCATCATCAGGTTTCCTCATGAATCAGGATGGTTGCTAGTGCTCCAGCTATCACATCTTCCTGCAGATAGTATCAGATCCTGCAGGTTAAGGGCTTAATGCTACAAGACTGTCTTCCCTGCAACTTCAGATGCCAGTTGCAAGTCCACGTTATCACCTGTGCTTTTGTAGATTGGAGGTTGTGTCAACCCCCTCCTTGGGTTCAACCAATTTTTTAGAGCAGCTCACAGAATTCAGAAAAATGTTTTACTCACCAGCCTACTGATTTATTACAAAGGATATTAAAGGATATGAATCGCCAGCAAGATGAAGAAATATATAGGGCAAGGTGTGGGGGGAAGGGCACAGAGCTTCCAGGGCTCCTCTGAACCCATCCCTCTCCCCAACCCCCACAGGCTCCTCTGAAGCCACCACTCTCCCCAACCCCCACATGTTTGTCAGTCTGGAACCCCTCTCCCAGGAAGTTGGACAGAAAGTTCAAGTCCTCTAATCCCAGGGTTAGTTCTCCTGGCAGTCAGCCTCCATCCTTTGGCTACTTAGAGGCTTTCCAGAAGTTGCCCTATTAACATAACAAAAGTCACCTTTACTGCTTTCAGGAATTAGGAAATCCTAAAGGTTTAGGAGCTCAGTGCCAGGAACTGGATGAAGACCAAATTTACATTTCTTGTCATAAATCACAATATCACACATCCTAACACAGACCAGGAGGAACAGCAGAGGAGCCGGAAAGGAGGACTCTTCCAGTCAGGTGGCTTCCAAGCTTTAAGGCAACCTTCCCGAGACCCAAGTAACACTTGCACTGAAGTCTGGCTGGTCAGACTGTGGTCACAGAGCCACAGGAGACTGGAGGGAAGCTGGGAAGTGCAGGTTTGGTTCTGGGTGCCAGAATGCCCAGCTGCACATTGAGGTCCCTCAAAAGGTTATATCCCGTATGACTCCGTTTCTATGACATCCTCGAGGTGCAGGCTTGCAGAAATGAGTAACAGATGCACAGTCACCAGGAGTTGGAGCATGCGGAGACCGGGAGGTGATGAGAGTGCCAAAGGGTAGCTCCAGGGGATCCCTGGTGGCTCAGTGGTTTAGCGCCTAGGATCTTCCGCCCAGGGCCTGATCCTGGAGACCTGGGATCGAGTCCCAAGTCGGGCTCCCTGCATGGAGCCTGCTTCTCCCTCTGCCTGTGTCTGTGCCTCTCTCTCTCTCTCTCTCTCTCTCTCTCTCTCTCTGTCTCTCATGAATAAATAAATAAAATCTTAAAAACAATAACAACAAAAAACCCCAAAGGGTAGCTCCAGGGACGCTGGTCATGGAACTGTTCTGTATCCTGACTGTGGTGGTGGTCACGCGTATCTGTGCATGTGCTAACGTTGCAGAGAACTAACCACACGGAGGCAAACACACATGTATTCAGATAAAACTGGTGAGCTCTGCATGTCACCAGATTGTGTCAATGTCGGTTTCCTGGTGTGATGGTGTGCTGTAGTTTTGCCAGATGTTACTATTAGGGAGAACTGGGTAAAGCGTATATGTGATCTCTATTATTTCCTTGCAAACTAACTGCATGAAAATCTACATTAAAAAAAAAAAAGTTGGAGCAAAGACAAAATTGAGGTTCTGCTACTAATAAGGAAGGGGGGATGTTATAAACAGCTAGTGGTCTCCACCATAAACCTAATACAGTGTCCTACTGTAAACAGTATCAGTTTATTAGCAAAATTAAGACTTTAAGATCCTGTAGTTAAGGTACCTCCTGAGCAGCCCACACCTTGCCAGTGAAGGGGAGGAAAGACTTTTTTTTTCCCCAGTCTTTTTGTTGTTGTTGTTCATTTTTTTGTTAGGTCTTTTATTTATTTCTCCAAGTTTTTTTTTCCTTTAATTTTATTTATTTATTCATGAGAGACACAGAGAGAGGCAGAGACACAGGCAGAGGGAGAAGCAGGCTCCCTGCGGGGAGCCTGATGCGGGACTTGATCCCAGGACCCTGGCATCCTGTCCTCAGCCAAAGGCAGATGTTCAACCACTGAGCCACTCAGGCGTCCCTCTCCAAGTGCTTATTTAAATTCTAGTTAGTTGACATATAGTGTAATACTGGTTTCAGGAGTAGAATTTAGTGATTCATCACTTATATACAATACCCAGAGGTCATCATAACAAGTGTCCTACTTTTTTTTTAAAAGATTTTATTTAGTTATTTGAGAGAAAGAAAGCACGAGTGTGATGGGGGTGAGGGGACACAGAGAGAAGCAGACTCCCTGCTGAGCAGGGAGCCTGATGCGAGATTCAATCCCAGGACCCTGGGATCATGATCTGAGCCAAAGGCAGACTTTTAACTGGACTGAGCCACCCAGGTGCCCCAACAAGTACCCTCCTTAATACCCATCTGTTTAGCCCATTCCCCACCCACCTCCCTTCATCAACCCTCAGTTTGTTCTGTATCATTAGAGTCTCTTGTGGTTTGCTTCCCTCTTTCTTTCTTTTCTTTTTTCCCCTCATATGCTCCTCTGTCTTGTTTCCTAAATTCCACATGAGTGAAATCATAAGGTATTTGTCTTTCTCTGATTTGTTTCATTTAGCATAATACAGTCTAGCTCCATCCATGTCATTGCAAATGGCAAGATTTTCATTCTTTTTGGTGGCTGAGTAATATTCCATTGTATATATACCACATCTTCTTCATCCATTCATCAGTCAATGGACACTCAGGCTGTTTCCGTAGCTTGGCTATTGTTGATCATGCTGCTATAAACATCAGGGTGCATATACTCCTTCCAATCAGTATTTTTGTATCCTTTGGATAAATACCTAGTAGTGCAATTGCTGGGTCATAGGGTAGCTCTGTTTTTAACTTTTTGAGGAACCTCCAAACCTCCATACTGTTTTCCAGAGTGGCTGCACGAGTTTGCATTCTCACCAGTAGTGTAAGAGGGTTCCCCTTTCTCCGCATCCTTGCCAACATCTGTTGTTTCCTGACTTGTTAATTTTAGCAATTCTGACAGGTGGTATCTCATCGTGGTTTTGATTTGTGTTTCCCTGATGGTGAGTGATTTTGAGCATTGGAAAGACTCTCCTTCTGTAGTCCTTGGTTCAATAACTGGGTTTATGAAATAAATTGACAAGGGGCAGAATTATAAGAGAAAAGTCATACAAATTTATTAATTTTTAATATTCTGTGTATGGGAGCATCACAAAGGGAAAAGGTGAATACCCCAGAAGGCAGTGAGATTATACGGTCTTAATAGTGAAGCAGAAGGAGAATGGGGAACCTAAGGGAGAGGAAATGATTTTTAGGAAAGATGAATGGACCCTTAGAAGAATAGATGGAAGATATGAGAGTTTGTGACAGAGTTCATCTGCATGTGGCATGGACTTCTAACTTCCTCTCCTGTGATAAGTCCATCCTTTCTGGTTGAGGAAACTCTCTGGAAGAGGATTTAGATCGTTGAGGTCCTGTGGAATGATCTATCTTGAGGCAGTTAAGAGGAGTTCAGAGAAAGCCCCTCCATGCACTTGCTGATTTCCAAGTGCCTTTTGCTCAAAATAATCAATATACCAGAGTGGCCTATTTTGGGCTGGCTTACCCTGGACGCCTTCAGCAGGTCAGTGTTTGTTATTAAAACAGTAGCCTCCAGAGGGCAGGCCCCGAAGGTGTAAACAGTGTTTATGGAGCATTTACCTCTTCACCTATAGGGTCCTGAATAGAGCCAATGAAACAGATTTTTCTACCCTCCAGAAGTTTCCATGCTGAGAAAGCACCAAGATTCCTGGGTGTGGCGCCCCATGAAAATGCAATGAGTGTGATAGAAGAGAATGAGAATGGCCCTTTCTCAAAGGAAAGGCACCTTGAGCAGACAGGGGCTGTTTCTGTCCATATGTTGCTGTAGTGACTGTGGTGAGGGGAAGATGCACTGAAGCACATTTTAAAATAACTGTAAAGATTTTTGTCCTGTCATCTTCCTCCGTGTTCCAGTGCTCCTTCCTTAAGGCATCGCCCAGCACCAGCTGCTTCCTCACCTCGGGCAGCTCTGCTGAACTTGACCGTGGCCCCATGGGAAGGAATTCAGCTGCCTGTCAAGAGCTTCTGCTCAACCAGAATCCTGCCCAGAGGCGTCTCCTAGCAGCTTTCTGAGCTGTCCTACCAGGGGCTCAGGGAGGCACTGAGGGGGCGGGTGAAGGAGGCCCTGGGGCTCCAAGGGCCACCCCCCTGCCACTTTCTGCTTAGTGGCAGAAAGATGTACGCACAGACCTGGAGGGCCGGGCGGAGAGTCAGGTAGGGGCAGCCTCACAGAGCCAGCATGGAAAGAGGGCAGGGAAGCCCGCCTGGCCCCCTGGCACAGCGGTCAGCCCCAGGGATAAGCACGTTGTGGGGCCCGGGGCTGCCGGGCCCTCTGGGCCTGTCGAACCCGTGAACTCACAGAGGGGTTCAGCTGTGGCCTTGGTGGCTCCATGAGTTCTCTGAACTTATAGGTATGATTCTGTATGTGCTTTTCTCTTCAGGAAGAGTGTCCATGGCTTACGTCAGAGTCTCAAAGGGATCCATAAACCCCTAAAAGCTGAGAATGGTACCCGATGACATAAAGAAAGGGAGGTTTGGAGGAGTGATAGGGAGGTGTAGGCAAGGACCAGGTGGAGCAGAGAAGTTGCCAGAGTGGAAAAGCCTGTGAGAAAGCACTTAGCTGTGACTTGTAGGCTGAGCCCGTAGAGGCATCACTGATTTCCCGCCCCCTCAGGAACTCTGTGGGGTTAGATGGCCTGACCTGTGCTCAGTCTGGGCCGAAGTCATGGTCAGGGTGGTTAGGGCAGCCTGTTTCCACTCCCAGGTCCTGGAGGAGCCCTTCTGCTCACTGACTCCTACCCTCAAGTTTGGGGATACCCTCCCTGAACCCCTAGACCTGTCTGTTCCTGTAACATCCTGCATTTCCCCGTCAGAGCCCCAGCACCC
The DNA here is from genome assembly GCF_905146905.1 of Nyctereutes procyonoides. NCBI lineage: Eukaryota > Metazoa > Chordata > Mammalia > Carnivora > Canidae > Nyctereutes > Nyctereutes procyonoides. Next base: position 6,976,047 of record NW_026575037.1, read on the forward strand.
TGTAATTGTGGCTGGTGTCTGTAGTTCCCTGTCAGCGGAGCCCTGCCTGTCCGTCCTCACTGTGGCCCCACTGCTTCCCTGGCCGAGTGCTGGGCATGTGACAGACACTCACTATTCAATCAATACTATTTCAGTGGATGGATGGATAAAAATATAAAAGAATGTGTTGTCTTCTGGGTGAGGACATGACACCCAGGGAATAGTTTGAGGGCCCGAGAAAAATAGCTGAAGCTGACCTATAAATCCAGCGGGAAAGAATAGCCTGACTTTGTGAAGTAACCCTCTGGAGGTTAATCCTAATTCTACCAGTATATATATATACACCCCATGGGGTCCTGGAGAGGAAAGATTTATTCTTATAATTCTTTGTTATGAATTCAGAAGTGGATGAGGCTGAATGACTTGATGGGGTTGGGGGTCAGGGACATTAGGGAAATAGTCACGTATGAGGTTATGTGAGTCATGGATTCAAAGTCCAGAGGCCGACACTTACTTGTGGTCTAGTCAACCAGTCCACATTTTAGAAACACTCACTGTGGGCTGAAGAGATCAAGGCAGTATAAACCTGAGGCAGGAATCACGGGGAAAAGAAACGACCTGTAATGACCCCATCATTCGCTTATGGCCCTGGGCCCCTCAGCTCTGCTCTGGGAGGGAGTATATGTGTGTGGCCCCCACGAAGCTCTTCTACTGCCATGAGAATGTCAGCTCCACCCTCTGCTCCCTCCACTGCCGGATGGCAAGATGACCCTTCATGGACAACATTGGTGAGCTCACTTCTCCAAAGGTTTCTGTTTTATTTATTGAAATGAAATTCACATAACATAAAATAACCACTTTGAAGTGTGAGATTCAATGGGATTTTGTAAATTTACAGTGCTGTGCCATCACTCCTGTTTAGTTTTCATAACTCTATACCCGTTATGCAGGTTGTCCCCCAGTCGGCGTCCTGTATCTCTGGATTTGCCTGTTCTGGAAATTTCAGATAGGTGGAATCATGCGGTTTGTGAACTTTTGTGTCTGGCTATTTTTCACTTGTCATAATGTTTTTGAGGTTTATCCATGTTGTAGCATGTGTGTAATTCCTTTTTATGGCAGAATGGTATTCCACTACACTTATACGCACCATAATTTTTTTTATCCGTTCATCCACTGATGAACATTTGGGCTGCCTTCACCTTTTGGCTACTGTGAACAGTGATTCTGAGGACATGCGTGCACATGTATTTGTGTACCTACTTTTCATTCTGCTGAGTGTATACCTAGTAACGGAAACCCTTTTAACTTTTGCCCCAAAATTTAACCGTGAATTTAGATTCTGCTGGCAAATGCTCATCAGAAGCTCAGTGAGGAGAAATATTACTCATGACAGGTTTTTAAATGTCAGTTTTTTGATGCAAAGCCATTTTGTCAAACAGCTGACCCCAAACTCTAAGATAGAACACAGAGAAGCAGAAGTGCTCTGGGTGAGGCAGATGAGGAGGCCAGAAATGCCATGAGATCAGCCTCCACCCCCACCCCACCCGTGCCCCCCACCCCAAAGATCTGAGGTGGCTCCCCAGATGCCCCGGGCTTGGAGCAGCAGCCATCAGAACCCCTGCTCCACATGCCCTAAGCTCCAGGCCAGGCTCACCTGGCAGGCTGAAGATTTGAATGCTGCCACTTTTGGGTATACTTTCTTTCAGAGATTTTTCTTGGGTCTTAGGTCCTCAGACGGCCCCGGGAGATCAATGAGAAGCTGTTTTTTAAAATATATGTGATGGTGTAGTGACAACTTTCTCCTGTAGATCTTGGCCTCCCCCTTTAAGGATATTCCTCTCAAGACTTAATGGAGCAAAAAACTGAGCTCCTCTTACACTGGGATTCATTTTAACTGATCCTATTTCCCTTTTTGCTTTGGTTGCTAAGAAGCTCAGAGTTAAAGTTGCAGCCCACATCCAGCAATTCTGAATACCACCTATGGCTGGCCACATGTTGCTATGTGATCCCGCTTGCTGTCTTTCTCTACTTAATTTTTATTCTACTGAATGATACGTATTTCTGAAGCACCTAAAACTCTCTTTGGGTGGAGGTAAAATATAAACAATCATTTTCTCATCTTGGCAGTCTTGAATATACATGCCCTCCCACCGTTAACTTTGAGTACAGAATCCCAATTGGTCCACATAAGACCACAAGTTGGCCAGAGCAGCCTCCTCACACACTGATGGCCCTGGTTTCAGAAAGGAGACACTGCCCAGGACAGATCAGGTGAAGGTGAGTGGTCCCAAGGCCTTATACATTCATTTTCAGTTTTGGTTCAACCCACCCTCCACACCTACTGTGAACAGCATTTTCAGAATAAAAGACAACCTAAGGAAGATCTTAGGCCACTTGGAATTCCAGAGGGTGAGGAAGACAGCATGCACATAAAAAATGGTGGTTGGGACTATAAGTGGAGTGGAATATCACATGCCTTAGGAGCAAATGGGAGGAAGAGATTTTTCTGACCATGGGATCTGAAAAAAATGAAGATATGATCTGGGTTTTCAGACAAGGTGGTAGGAAGGATAATACCATTCCAGGCATAGGAAACCTCTTGGGCAAAGGTTTATAGGCCAATGTAGGGGAAGGTACATAGATCAGTGTACCCACAAGCTGTAAACTCAAAGGTTTGCAGGCGTATGCAGTTAACATATGTATATAAGGCTGTATACATGTGTATGTGTATGTGTTAGGTTCTCGGTGTCAAGCAGTTTGTGGTGGGGCCAGGTACCACCAGCCCTACCTAGAAACACCGTCCTTTCAAATGCTGTGAGGCATAACAGACCAGCCAGCCACGCACATGCTTGATGGTTGTGCGTCTCAGGCTCAGAGCTAGAGTCCCAGGGCTTGGGAAAGAGGCTCAAAAGGAGATATAAGCCTGACCCAGGAGAGCAGCAAATGTTTACCAGAGGTAGAAAGAGCCTTTACAAGGTTTAGGCAGAAGAGCAACATAGTCATATTTTAAAAAGTAGCTTTCAAAACTGAATGCTGTCAATATACACTCACATATTGAAAAATGATATAAAAAATTAACAGTGATTATCCTAGGTATTAGGAATCCAGGTGATTTTTATTTTCCTTGTACTTTTTAATCTTTACTAATGTTTATATTAGGAAAGGAGTCAATAGGGGCAGCCCTGGTGGCTCAGCAGTTTAGTGCTGCCTTTGGCCCAGGGCCTGATCCTGGAGACCTGGGATCGAGTCCCACATCAGGCTCTCTGCATGGAGCCTGCTTCTCCCTCTGCCTGTGTCTCTGCCTCTCTCCTGCTGTCTCTCGTGAATAAATAAATAAAATATTTTTTAAAAACCATAAAGGTTATTATAAAAAAAAAGGAAAGGAGTCAATAAAGGTTATATCCAAATAAGCAATTAAAAATATTTTTTAAAGATTTTATTTATTTATTCACGAGAGAGAGAGAGAGAGAGAGAGGGAGGGAGGGAGGCAGAGACACAGGCAGAGGGAGAAGCAGGCTCCATGCAGGGAGCCTGACATGGGACTCGATCCCGGGTCTCCAGGATCACACCCTGGGCTGAAGGTGGTGCTAAACTGCTGAGCTACCCGGGCTGCCCGGCATTTAAAATATTTTACACTGGCAGTAGTCTTTAAGGGGCTACAAGAGTTCTGAACCAGGGTATTGGTAGCAGGAATAGAAAGAAGGGCTTGGATTTGGACATTTTGAAGAGAGAGTTGGCCTAGGGGCAGAGAGAGAGAGAAAGAGAGAGAGCAAGAGGGAATGAGGAAGGGAGAGAGAGAGAGAGGATGGATGGATAGATGGATGGGTGGATGGATGGATAGGCTGGATGGCTGGCTGACTGGCTGAGTGAGTAGGTGGGTGGATGGATGGATGGGCTTGAGTGGTCAGGGTCAGGGTCACACCTTTACTTTGTAGCAAAGCAGCCCCTGAAGAGCCCAAGTGCCTCTCTGGTCCATCAGTGTTCCTGAGCCTCTGGTACTTTAATGAGAACTAATGAGATTGGGGACTGTAAGTGGCTCTTAGCTAAGACAGAGGTTGCTTCCTCCCAAAGGCCTTAAAAGCCCCAATGGGACTTGGTTAGTGGGTCTCAGAGACGGAACCCAGGCGGTGACGAGATGATATTTCAGCTAAATGAATAGACTGAGATGTTCCAGGGAACACGGCCTTGCATTCGTTGCATTTGAGACTAAAAACTGAATACTAATATTCATTCACATTTTCTACTTATTTGCACCCATTAGTTTTTACTATTCTATTATAAATAGATTTATGTTGTTTTTGAGTGGAGGTCCTAAGACCTCCATATTGACAGATGGGGTTTTAACTCTGGGAATCCAGAGATATGTGGCCATGGCCTTGGTTAGAGGCCTGGCTTTACCAGTGGCTGGGGGATCTTGAGAAAATCACCTCAGTAGACTGAGTCTCAGTTTATTTATGGGTTAAAAAGAATAATAATGCCATCCCATCTTATGTCATAGGATCTCTTTGAGCTTTATATTAGGTGATGTAAAAATGCTATATAAACTGTATAGAACCGTGTGTGTGTGTGTGTGTGTGTGTGTGTGTGTTTATTCTGATGAGCATTACTATTATGGAAGAGGTATGGTTGTTTTTGCAAAGACTACATGCCCTGAAGGATGCCTGGGCATAACTCAAAGTCTGGTCTAGGCCCCATGCCTGGAGCAAAGCACATGGTGAGCTAGCGCCAAGCAGGTTTGTGTGAATATTTTGATACAGGCCATGACACACATGTTCAAAGGAGAACCCTAGAGATGATAAACCTAAAAGGCCCAGGACTATGTGAATATGTGTTGATGCTATGGGTAAATTATTTACTATTTGATGATGCCCTTTGCAAGCACGTTAAGGACTTCTGATCTGGGCTCCCTAGTGTGAAATGGAAAATTGTGAACATAAAACATACTTAAGAAAGTACAAGCAGTGTTATTTACCAATGACTGTGATCAAGACAAGACTTCAATTTAATCAGCTTGAAGAAGTGATGTATAAACAAAGCCGAATGTGTGGGATTGGTGATCAGTCTTCCTTGCTGTGGCCATTAGTCAACACTGGGGTGGTAACCACGCATGTACTCTGTCAGTGGTTCTTCAGGTGTGGTCTTGGACCAGCAGCTTCAGCATCACCTGGGAACTTGTTAGAAATGCACATTCTCAATTCCCACCCAGACCTGCTAAATCAGAAACTCTGGGGCAGGGGCCAGCAATACATTTTAACAAGCCCTCCATGGGATTCTGATGCACGCTAAAGGTTGTGTGACTCCTACAGAGGCACCTGTGCCCCACACGGCTGGCATTAACTGGCTTTGTTTGGTTTCTGGTGTTTGCTTAAAATGCTTTATTCTTCATGCCAATGTAAGCTATCAACATCAACACTAGTTCAATGTTTAACACTACCTGATTATATAGGTTAAACCAAAGCTGTATTTCAGACTTAACCCAAAGAACCAGGAGTGTTCTCAGCATCTGGATGGTACAGGGACAGAGGACACTCGACAGTCACAGCACATGGCAAGAACCCAGGAACCTGTAGCATTTAAGTCGTGTGAGATCTCAGAAGTAAAAGCCCCCTGTGTGCTCCATGCCAAGGCCCCTTGGTACCTAGCCATGACAAAATGCAGAGATGGGAAGCGGGGAAAGCAGGTATGCATGATGAGTCTTAGACCCAGTGAGTTAATTGGGATAGAAAGTAGATTAGTGGTTGTCCAGGGCCTTGGGGAGAAGGAGGGTGGGCAGTGACTGCCTGATGGGTATAGGGTTTCTTTTGGGGATGATGAAAGTGTTCTGGAGTCAGTAGTGATGGTTGCACAACACCGTGGGTATTCTAAAACACCGACGAACCGCGCACTTGAAAATGGTTAAAATTTGAATCTTACGTGATGTGAAAAATGTCAAAAAACATTTTTCAAGGCCGGTGATTTAATGGGGAGACGCAATTACACCTCTCTTCATTTTCCCTCCTCCCACGTGGAGCTGCAGCACAGCATGGGCACCTAACAGATGCTCCAAATGCTCTCAGTTCTGACCCCTGAGGAGGGGGTTCCCTGGAGCAGGGCCCCTGGGGATCCAGGAGGCTGGGCTGTGGGCCCTCGGGATGGCTCCCTGAGGCAAGTGTACCCTTTCCCTGGAGGAAATCCTCACCTCCCATCTGATCCCGAGGCTCCTCTGGGATGGGGGAGGGGAGAAGTCAATGCAGGGTAGAGAAAAATGACTTTTTGCTTGGAGAGCGAGTCGTTTCCAGTTCTCTGTGATGACACACATTTGTTTATGCCGGCAGAGCAGAGCCGGGGAGGCCAGCTGCGCTCCTGGCAGTGGAGGAGGCGCCTCTCCCGGGCTGACTCCTGCCAGACAGCCCCAGGGACCCGCGGGATGAGCTCACGGGCCTGGGTGGGGCGCGCAGCCCGGACAGCGACCAGGCCCCTCTGCTCCCAGATGTAATCAGCTTTGATGCGCAGAGGCCGGGGCTGTTTTTCCAATTAGGGTTGTTAGAAGATCTGGCAAGGGCAGCAGTGGGCTTAATTCGACAGACCCGGACTCATTGAATTAGCAACCATGCAGGGGAGAAGGAGGGCCCTCTCGCGGGGGCTGGGGGGACAGAGACGAGAAGGGGGCAAAGGGGTCCAGGAGGCGGTGTCCTGGGTCAGCAGGGACACAGGGAGACCTGTCTTCTCCCCTTTCTAGAACTGGCAGTTCTAGGCCTAGCCCGTGAGGCAGCCCCTGGTTGGGGAGTGAAGAACACTCTCACGGAACCATCCTGAAGGGTCCCGAACCCACACCTTCCTTTTGCAGAGGAGCAAACTGTTCTCTAGAGGAGTTGAGAAACTTGTTTGAAACCACCAGGCTGTTTAGTGGCCGTGACAGGGTTGTGATCCACGCCTCCTTCTATCTTTCCCATCCCCAAACATTCCACTGAAATAATAGAAGATGTAGGAAAAGATAATCCAATTTTATATATGAGGAAAGCAGGGCATGGAAAGGTTTCAAAATTTGCGGAAGGTCCCGTAGATATTAAGTAGCAAATCTAGAATCTGATCCTCAGTCTCAACCAGTATGTGGGATGGTCGCGTGCTTTGCAGTTTTTGTACTTTACATTTATTTTTTTCCCTACAGTTAGCACAGCATAAACCTAATTGTACTTTCTGATGGGCAAGTCTGGGTGGCTGTAAGGAACGTTTTCCTGATTATACCTCCTGGCTCTGGAGTTTGCTCAAACACTGGCTGTCTTCACTCTTGGAGACGTATTTGGTTGGAATAGAAGTCCCTAAGGATAAATGTGCAAGTGAGCTTCCTGCCTCCTCTGGCCCGTCTGCGTAGGAGCTAGAGGCTGGCTCTGCTCTGCACTGACCTGGCTGGAGGGTTGCTGGAAGGTCAGTTCAGTGTTGGTGCTGTTTGCAGACAAGCCTGTCCTATACCCACCAGAACCCCAGGCCTTCTAGAGCCTCCGGTGTTCTCCAAGAATGTCCTGGCCACACATAGCTACACTTGTCCCTGTCCTCGCCTTGGGCCAGGAAAGCCATCCTCCTTACTCATGTCTCAGCTGTCTGTTGCTTCCTAGTGGGGTGACTTAACTGTAATCTCTCAGAAACTCTTGTCTCCTCTGAGAATAAAGACAATTCTACATTATAGAATTTGTTGTGAGGATGAGATAAACTTGCAGTTCACCCAGTGTCTGACACATCGAAGATGTCCCTCTGGTGTAACCATTGGCAGTTCCCTTCCTGCTCTGTGTCTGGCATTGCCTGAAATCCCTGTATCCTCAGATCCAAAGAAAACATGACCTGGGGTCATCCTTTGAGAGGCTTATCATCTTGTAAAGGCAAAAAAACACAAAATTAGAAAAAAATAGACTAACATCTGCTGAATTCCTGTTCTGTGCCAGAGAAAGAAAAAAGATCCTGCATCTCATTTCTTGCAGGATAGCCCAGAATTGAGACCCATCGCAGTGCATACAAGCTAGATGCTGGGGCTTCAGGGCCTTCCTTCCAGGCCCTTCCTTGTGATTATTTCATTTACTGACTTGACGAGTGATTTGAATCCTCCCCATTCCTATCCCTTCAGTTCTGTGAGGTAAGCTGGACTCTTCTGTTGCCTGGCTACCAGGCAGGTGGTCCCAAATGTGGAAAAAAAAAAAAAAGCTGCCCATCCTTAGAAATTGGCCACAGACGTCACTGCGGGAGGACAAATAAATATAGAACATCAAGAGATTATTCACTTAGAGTCCAGCTTCTCCAACATCTTCTCCTCGCTGTGATGCACCAGATCAATTAAAGGCACCATAATTCAGTGTGTCAGGCAGGCTGTGGAAAACAACAGGTCCAGCCTCTCCCACTGCCCCTCATCCACATCCCCTCCTCCTCCTCCTCCTCCTCTCCCCACCCATCCCCCCATCTTCCCCATCCCCCCACCCCCCTCCACACGCTCCCCTCACCCTGGCCTCTGATGGGATTTGTTCCTCCCTTGCCAGGGATATAACTTACTGCTGCTTGTTTCAAGAAAACCAATTAAGGAACCATAAATTGTGGTCGGCTAGAAAGGTCACTGCACAGGCTATAAATACAGGCGTTTCTAAACTGTGAGTGGAAGTCTGAGGCACATTCTCTCCGCCACACCCACGTCTTCCAGCAGAGGTTTTCCTGTGAGAAAAAGAGGGGACATCCAGCCAGGGCTCGAAAAGGCATTCCCTGGGTTTTCATCCTGCAGCCTGCCATATGGAATGTACTAGGGAATTCTAAGCTTTGGGTGGGACTGTATGCCTTACGGCCCCCAAGGCAGACTCCAGGTTTGGTTTTCCTCATGACAATGATTTCTTCCGGATGTCTAAAAGGTGTATGAGTTCAGGGTAAAAACCTTGGAAGACACTGAAAAGCACATGGGGGAAATAATAACCTCAAATCCCATTCTTTAAAAAAAAAAAAAATCTATGATTTTCGTATAGATATTTTCAGGCGTTTCCCACCCAGGCTGTATGGATATGTCTTTACAAAAACATATTTAAGAGGTGTCCTTCAGCAATCCTGGTGTGTAGCCTGCTAGCTCAGCAGTATTTATGTAATTTTTTTTTTATGGTATTCTGTATGTACCATGATGTGTGTAACTTCCCCTGCTGTTGAGCGTTTCGGTTGTTTCCACATCGTCTAGGAGACTTCTAGACTCCTATAGGATGCTGTGGTGAACATTATTGACTTGAAGTTTCCATATAGCCGTAGCCACTTCTTTGGGGTAAATATGTGAAGTGGAATCGCTGGACTTTTGATTTTTAAGAGTGGTACGTGTTGCCAAATTGTCTTCTGAAAAGGTTAAAACCTACTTACACATCCCTAGTATGTACTTGTGGACATTCCCCTACACACTTGGCAGAAATGGACTCATCAATACATGTGTTTCAATATTGACTGGTTTGTTGGATTAAAAAAAAAAAAAAGATGTGTTGTTTTAGTGTACACGGCCACTTCATGCCACCTCCTGTGTCACAGAAGGCTCCCAGAACCACCAGGAGCTTACCCTGAAGTAGGCTCACCCCTGCCCCCACTTTGGATAGGCCCCTCTGATCTCCTTACCCTCAGGAGGGTGGCAGTGACAGCACTGGGGTCCCAGTTTCCCTTGGGGGGGGTCCAGAGCCAGGCACAAGGTGGTTGAAGGGTCCCTTTCCTGATTAGCCTGAAAGAGGAGGGAGCCTCCAGGGCTCACCACTATGCTCAGCCACAGGCCCGAGAAGTCATGGGCAGAGGGCAGTGCACATCTGAACAGGAGCCTGAGCTAGAATGTGGGCTCGGGTGCAGGGCTGGGTTCTTGTGCTCCCCACCGAAGCCTTTGGCTGAATGAGGGAGCCCAATCTCACCAGCCACATGCATGTAGCACCTCACTGCTGATTAAGCCCTTTGACATAATTGGGTCACTTAATCCTCAAGACAATCCAGTAAGAGAGATACAAGTATTACCCCTATTTACAAAGGAAAATATCCAGGTTCAGAGACTGAGCAGCTTTCTCAAAGCCACAAGGAGAACCAGGATTTACGTTCAGACTTCAGACCCCAAATACTGAGCATTTCCAAGAGTGACCTATGACCTATCTGGCCCCTGGCATTTCTGAGCCCGGCATCTCTGTCCTTGTTCGTGTCCTTATGCATCTGTGTGAGTTTCAGGACTCAGGTTCAGGGTGCTTTCTCAAGGGTCCCGGGGTGGAATGGGCTGGCTGGCTGGGGCCACAGGGCGCCTGGGCTCTACGCCAGCCTGGCCGCCAGCTCTGCCCGCATCCTGGCCATGCCAGGCATGCTGCCAGGCAAAGGGGGCAAGACCTCCCCAACCCTTGGGGATGCAGGAGCACGAATTAGATAAAGTCCATTAGGCGAACCGTGACATCCTTTGACTTACAAAGCAGTATTATTAATAATGTTTGAAATGAGATTATTTAAAAAACATTAAGTGGTCATGGAGCAAGTGATGTCAAGCCCAAAGCTGCCTTCCAGTTCCTAAACAATCTCTTTAGGCCAAGGCTCCTCTTCATTTATAGTAAATACAGTCAGCTATTTGGCTGCGCTATTAGCCCTTTGAGCAAGGAGAGCTCACCCTAAACACATCTATTCTTGAAACTTGCTTGATGTAAAGTGAACAATGGACAGCCCGAGGTACCTGCCTTGTGTGTGTGCATTCACTCACTCATTCGTTCAGTTGCTGTGTGTATAGCCCGTACCTTGTGCTGGTCCCTGACCACAGACCCTGCCCCAAAGTTCCCTCCCTCACATTCTTGTGTGGTTAAATGGGTCTGTAACCAAAAACCACATAACACTGGGAGTGGTGCTAATAGAAGATACTTGGCACCTGCCACAGGCCTGGAGCGAAATCAGGAAAGGCTCCTCCACAGAGGAGGTTTTTTTTTTTTTTTTAAGATTCATTCATTCATTCATTCATTCATTTATGATAGACATAGAGAGAGAGAGAGGCAGAGACACAGGAGGAGGGAGAAGCAGGCTCCATGCGGGGAGCCCGACGCAGGCCTCGATCCCGGGACTCCAGGATCGCATCCTGGGCCAAAGCAGGTGCCAAACCGCAGAGCCACCCAGGGATCCCCACACACAGGAGTTTTGCATGAGGAGTTGGGTGGGGGATGAGGGCAAGGCCTAGACATGCCACTCAACAGCCCCAAAGTGCTAGGCGGCAGCCCGAGGGAGTTAGGGAGCGACCTGATCAGGTGTGTTTCAGGGAACTCAGTCTGGTGGCAGAGTGGAGAAGGGACTGAGAGGGAAGGGACCCAACAAGGCCATGACAGGGCCGAGTTGACAGGCCATGGGGGACAGTGGCAGGTGGCCAGGCTGAGAGCAGTGGTCCCCAAATCCAGCTCCCCATGGGAAGCCCCATGGGGGCATCTAAGCAGACAGCTTCCCACCTGCAGGGATTCTGATTTGAAGGTCTGGGTGGAATCTGGGGCCCCTGAATGGTAGCGAAACTCCCCGAAACTCTCCAGAGGGGCTGCTGCCAGCTTGGGAACTGCCGTTGGTGTGTCCTCCAGAGAGTCTGGGAGACAGTGAGTTAATACGTAGGCTTTGTAAGCTGTAAGACCCTACACAAATATGAGTGATCTGTTCCTCAGGATTTTCTCTGCAAAGGTAATTTTGCCAAACACCACCTGACTACTTCTCTCAGCGTGTAATCAGCAGCAGCTTTGACCTTCAGGCTCTGACACTTCTGTGTCTGTTTCCTTGGTCCTCCAGCAGCCAACAAGTCAAGGCAAAAAAGGATTCTTCTCCAGTCAAGAGAAACAAAAAAGAAATCATTTTGAAAGTGAATAATCCTCCTCCTTTCCCACTCACCTGTTTCTGTACTTGGTAAATGCAAATAATATTCCTCTGGTTTTCAATAAGACGGTTATTGCACTTATTAATCATTCAGAGCCCATTTGCCTTCTCTGGGGGGGGGCTTCTTTGATACGAGGCTCATGAAGAAAGCCTATTCTTGCCCAGGCCCACTCTTCCACTGACCCTACTGCCTTCTTGGATATGCCAAAGCCTGTGATGATCAGTACAGAACTCTAATGGGCTGAGAGTCCAGAGAAATTTAATGTGGTGTGTGGGGCTTTGGTGCACACACACTTGGGTGGAGATGCTGGCCCTGCCTGCTACTGGTTGTATGGGTTTGGGCAAGTAAGTTAAATTTCTGAGCCTCAGTTTCACCATCTCTAGAAAGGGAAAAATAAGACCAACATTCTATTGATCTTGTGAGATTGGAAGGAACTGCTGCATACTATGCATTGGGTATGACACTGTGCAAGAATACTGAATTGCAGAGTTGCAGCTTTTGGGAGGAACATGTCACCCAAAGTGAAAAGGCTCAAGAAGTCTGCAAACAAGCACCTTCTGGCTCTGTGATTGTTCTCCAAATAAGGTTTGAGCCTCTAGCTCCCTTCACTCATCAGGTGGTGTACACACCTGGCCCAAGGAACCGCCCCTCTCTCGGCATAGTAATCAGAGCATGGCCCTTCCTATCTTCCCCTGTTCCCTAAAATAGCCTCCTCACTTAGCACACATCAGCCTCCATCTGCTAGCCCCCTGCTGACACAGAGGGCATGGTCTTCTGGAGGACATAACTGTCCCAGCCCCCTTCTACAAGCCCAAAGTTGGCTCTGGTTGGTCATCAAATCCATTTGAAATAATTAAAAATTTCTGAGTATTTCATCCCAAAATCTTCAAATGCTTCCACAGGAGAGGAGATCAGGTTTTTCCCTCTTTTCTTCTGTAGTCCTCTTTTGTCTTTCTTTTCCTTTTTCTCATTTTAGCACATTGGTAAGTCCTGAATCTGATCATCCAACCAGGAGTAAGTTTGCCTTGATGTGTCCCTTAAAAGAGAATGACAAACGGCATCCTGGATGAGGCCTTCAGCACAGAAAATTTAATGTTGGCAGAGTGACTTAAGGTTACAAAGTGCTGTCACATTATTTTAGTTGGTCCACACAACCACCCTAGGAGAGAGGTAAAGTCCCTCAGTAGTAAAGTCGTATCATAATGCCCATTTTGCAAGGTGTAAACACAGGCTCAGAAGTAGTGAAGGGTCCAGGATCACACACTAATAAGTGACACATACTGGATCTGGACCCAGCACATCTGACTGCTAGGATCCACACATAGACCAATCTGGCTCGAAATGAAGACTCATAGTTTGGATGGTGGGGAATAATGATAAAACAATAGGACTGGGACTCCATTCTGGAGGGCTGAGCTGACCAGACTATGTTTTATGCAGTGAGTGATAGTGAATCCCAGAGTATTTTAGAGAAAAGGAACATGTCCAAAGAATGATTTAGGAAGGTAAATACAGCAGCAGACAGAAAAGATGGAAAGGAGAAGAGATTGGCAGGAAGGAAACAAACCATTTGAAATATGACCCTTAACTCACTGGTAGCAGTAGGCATAGAAAGGAAGAGACAAATGATTGAGAAAATGCAGGAGACAAGGAAAGAATACCAAGTTTCCAACCCTTTGGGTGGAAGGAATACTGCCAACAGAAGTGGGAAGTGTGAATTATAACTGCTGACATTTTTTCTTTTTTTTTTTTTTGAGCAGCTGTTACGTGCTGGCTACTGCAAAATTAAGAGCATTTTGTGAATTTTCTCACTAAGTTCTCCTTAATGGCCCTATAACATAGTTACTATTATTATCTTCTTATTGGAGATTTTAGAAATGGAAAACTGAGGCCCAAAGTGATTTACATGATTTATTCATGATTACAAAAGTTACAAGCAATGGAGCCAGTATTTCAACCGAGGTCTGGTGCTCAGACTCACCGCAGCACTGAGAACCCTTCCAACCCAATTGCAGATGTAAGCTGGGATAAAGGAAGAGTTACTTTGGTGAGCAAGGCAGACCTGGCCTCTGTAGCTCTTGTAACCTGTAAGAGACCAAATTCATCCTTCCAGTGATCTGGGCAGGTAGCAGTCAGTCCTCACTGAGACTGGGATTTCTCGTTTAAGACATATGCTACAGGGATCCCTGGGTGGCGCAGCGGTTTGGCGCTTGCCTTTGGCTCAGGGCGCGGTCCTGGAGACCCGGGATCGAATCCCATATCAGGCTCCCGGTGCATGGAGCCTGCTTCTCCCTCTGCCTGTGTCTCTGCCTCTCTCTCTCTCTCTGTGACTATCATAAATAAGTAAATTTTTAAAAAAAAGACATATGCTACAGAGAAGGCCCACTGCAGGGATGGGAGAAAGGAACTCCCACCTTTCTAGACTATACAGCCCCGAGCTGCTCCCAGGTCCTGTGTAGGCCTCTTCCTGATTTATTCTTCCGTGAGTATGCATATTTCTGTGTGGGTGGCCAACAGGCAGAAATCTGGGGACAGTCGATGGTGGCCTTTGGAACATCAGAGAATGAAGAGAGACAAGAGGGGAAGAAAGTTGTGGGATAAAGGACAAAAAAAAAAAAAAATCCCCAAATCCCAGAACATTCTTAAATAAATGACATTGTATAGGCAGCTGGCCAGGAAGATGAGCAGAAAACACAAGGAAATAGGTTAGAGTCTCCATCAGTTATCTTGTCTAGGTTTCTGCAGCAATATTGTTTTTTAGGCCACTGCACCCAACGTCTAAGAGCCTGGCAAAACTGCCCGGAGCTCAGCTCAGAATCATCCAGCCTAGATATCTTTGTCCCACATGGAGGATTTTGTTCTTAAACTCAGATAATGGAAACATTCAAAAGAAGGAAAAACCCAAGGAATTTACCATCATAGAACTTCCATGTTGGAAGTAGCTCTTAGACCCAGGCAAGAGAGGCCCCTGCCCTGCTCTTCTCAGGCCATGCCAGCCATATGTGAGGATAGGTCTGTAGGGTCAAGAGGATGCACCTGTGCCCACCTTTCTAGACTATACAGCCCCGAGCTGCTCCCAGGTCCTGTGTAGGCCTCTTCCTGATTTATTCTTCTGTGAGTATGCATATTTCTGTGTGGTATGGCCAACAGGCAGAAATCTGGGGACAGTGGATGGAACCTGGACATTCAGACCAGAGTGTCCACACTCCATGCACTTGAGGCCCTTCATGGGTACAGGACCAAGTCTGTGGTGGAAAGAGGAGGAGGGTGGGCAGCAGACTGGCAACTGGGCCAGCCATCACCATGCTGCCACATTTCAACGTGGAGCTCCAAAGGGTCTTGAAATTCTAAAATGGAACCTGGCTGTCCATCTAGGTGTTATAAAAGTATATTTATCAAGGTAGGAAGGTAGAACATTTTTTAAATTTCACAGATGCTAGCTTGATTTTTAACTTTTAAATATTTAGACATATGGTCTTTAGCCTTCGTTTGTCATCTTGCCCTGGGACCCACAAACATTAGGAACAAGTCTTTGGATGTATGGAAGTCATCTCCATCCATCCCACCAAATGCTTAAACACCTCCATTTGTGATTGGCACTGGCCTCACTGCCTCCTCTTCAATCCTCCCCTTTTTCTCTGCAGTTTCTCACTGTTAACACATCCTCTTTTATTTTAAGTCAAAGTTGGTCTTCCTGTTCCCAAAACAATATTTATTTTTTTTTTAAATTTTTATTTATTTATGATAGTCACAGAGAGAGAGAGAGAGAGAGGCAGAGACACAGGCAGAGGGAGAAGCAGGCTCCATGCACCGGGAGCCCGATGTGGGATTCGATCCCGGGTCTCCAGGATCGCGCCCCGGGCCAAAGGCAGGCGCCAAACCGCTGCGCCACCCAGGGATCCCCCCAAAACAGTATTTAGAAGTAATAATTGAATATTGAATTGAGCAATAGAATGGAGAGGTTAATGCACTTTGGCCTTCTGGAGACCAAGATCCAAGTTCTGACTCTCCCACTTACTAGATGTGTGACTTTGGCCAAGTTTCTTAATCTCTCTGACCTTCAGTTTCTTCACCTATAAAATGGAAATAATAAGTTCCACTTCAAACCATTGTTGTGAGTAATAAATAGTTATGGGCAGCCCGGGTGGCTCAGCGGTTTAGTGCCGCCTTCAGCCCAGGGCATCATCTTGGAGACCCAGGATCAAGTCCCACGTTGGCTTCCTGCATGGAGCCTGCTCCCTCTGGCTGTGTCTCTGCCTCTCTCTCTCTCTGTTTCTCTCATGAATGAAGAAATAGAATCTTTAAAAAATAAAAAAGTAGTTACAGCAGACAATATTCACTCTCTTTTTAACTGAGGTATAATTAACATCTAACATTATATTATTTTCAGGTATACAACATAATAATCTGATATTTGTAAATATCATGAAATGATATATACAGTCACCATAACAAACCTAGTTAACACCTATCACTACACATGGTTAGAAAATTTTAAAAAATAACAGTGACTTTAATATTATTGATTAGAGTTTAAATTTTTTAAATTTTTTATTTTTTTAGGGAGAGTGAGAGCATTGTGGGGGAGGGGTGCAAAGGGAGAGGGAGAAGGAGAGAGAGAATCTTTTTTATTTTATTTTATTTTATTTTATTTTATTTATTTTATTTTATTTTATTTTATTTTATTTTTTATTTTATTTTATTTTATTTTATTTTATTTTATTTTATTTTATTTTATTTTATTTATTTTATTTTATTTTTTTATTATTTTAGAGAGAGAATCTTAAGCAGGGTCCATGCCTAGCACAGAGCCCAATGTGGGGCTTGATTTCACAACCTGAGATCATGACCTGAGCCAAAATTAAGAGTTGGACAGTTAACCACCTAAGCACCCCTAGGTGGGGGTTTTTAAAATAGAATTCCATCAAGGCCTGGCCATGATTCTACTGAAAACATTCCTGCAGGAAAATTTTTTCTTGTGATGAGGAGTTTTAAAATCTACTCTCTTAGCAATTTTCAAACCTGCAATATAACATTATTAACTATAGTCACCATGCTGTACATTATACCCCTGTGACTTATTTATTATATAACTGGACGTTTGTACCTTTTGACCCCCTTTACCCATTTTGTCCACTCCCTATCACTCTGCTGGCAACCACCAATCTTCGTATCTCTGAAAAGAGGTTGCTCATAACTGATGTCATAAATAGAAGGCCCAGTCCCAGTAAGGAGGGATGCAATTAGTGCCAATAAATTGCTTGCCTATTGTTTCTTGCATGCTTTCGCACTTTTTTCTCATGGCAGAAAGAGGTTAGCATTTCACACAGGAAGACTTGAGAACCAGTCTGCAACACCACTTTCAAGTTGTATGACCTTAGATGAGTCACCTATTCTCTTGGAGCCTCAGTTACCTCCTCAGTAAAATGGAGGTGATGATGATCCTCACCACCTCACAGAGCTCTTATGTGAAAAAACTTCTCCCCAAAAATCATTTATTCCTATAATTTATTCAGGTAAACATGCATGAAAGATCTACTCTGTATTAGGTTCTGAAATTAAAAAATATATATATTCCACCTCCTGCCCTCAAGGGCCTCAAACTCTAGTGGATGAAACAAATAATACTATTTTCAAAAAAGAATATGATGTGATAGGTGCTGGCAGCCTGAAGGAGGGGACAACTGGCTCTGCCTCGGGAAGGTTTTATAGAGGAAGTAGAATTTGAGAGAGGTGGAGGCAATGGGGAAGGGAATATCATGAAAAAGAAAGATGGAGTCACAGAGTTTTATGAAACAGAAATATAGGGTAAAACAAATCCTTTCAAGTGACAGGTCTTCAGATATTAGACAGAAGCTATCATAGCCTCTCTTCCCAGTCTTTATCTAACATCTTCTCTGGGCAGAACTCAACAAGATTGAGTTCTCCAACCATTGCTCACCTGATTGGCTGTGAGTCTCACCAGCCTCTCTCTGGGCATGATCCATTCTCTATATGCCCCAATGATAGGAGATATTCAAAGGTCTACATATGTCATGTACATTACCATAACCACTTTGTTAGTGGTAGCATAATTAAAAGCTTATTTTAAAGCTGTTTATGCTTTCTTTGCAAAATTCCAAGAGTCTATAAACTACACTACAAATTGGAAGGCTCATCATGCACTCACATAGTAATGTATGAGCTTGTCTCATGGACACAGAAGTATGTGTGTGAAGAAAGTGTGGGGCATAGAAAAGAGAAGAAGTACATGTACATCCTCATGCAGAGATTCTGTGGGGTCCTGGCTTAGTTTTATTAGAAGACAATGAAAACATCAGCTCTGGATGATGTCTTACTAAATCTCAAGGGATTCTGGTGAGCTAGGTCAGAGACTAGTATCTCAGGTGCAATTTCATAGCTCTCTTTGGCTCAGGGTCCTCAGAACTGGCTTTGATGGAACTGGGTGTTTTCCTATGATTGTAAATTAAAGGAAAGGCAAAATGAACATAAGGAAATTTCCTCAGGAAAGAAACAACAGCCTAGCCACAGGAGCTGGAGGCCAGATGCCACACTGGACATCTGGCAAATAGCAGAGTCCCATCACACTAGGTGGCTAGTATTGGCCCTGGGCTGTCTGACTTAACACAGGTGTTCTTCTCACTGTTTTATGTGGGGCATAATTTGTGTGACTGCAGTCATCTTAAAGCCCTATCTTTGTGAAAAGAGCCTGGTGCTTTAAGAGGGGACCAGGACTAGTCCTGTCAGCTTCATTTGTGGTGACCACAGTCAGCATTCTTTAAGGTAGCAGGAGGCCATTGTGGACTAGGATGTACCTAGGACATCAGCTGTCCTTGCTCTCACACTCATGGCCACCTTCTGCTTCTGCTCAGACTAATGGCAGCACCTTAGCTGCTGATCCGTCCCATCAGCTCAGGACCTTTTCCTTGTTGTGGCCTATGAGAGAATTGAAGGAGGGAAGACACCTAGTTCCCATGGGATGCCTGGGTGGTTCAACGGTTAAATGCCTGCCTTCAGCCCAGGGTATGATCCTGGAGTCCTGGGATCTAGTCCCACATTGGGATCCCTGTATGGAGCCTGCTTCTCCCTCTGCGTGTGTCTCTGCCTCTCTCTCTCTCTCTCTCTCTCATTGTGTCTCTCATGAATAAATAAAATCTTTTTTAAAAAGACACCTAGTTCCCACCATGAAAGGATTAGAACCTTGGTCAGTGGTTCTCACACTTCATGGCAAAATAAAGTACTTGAAATGAGGGTGACTGTCCTGGTTTATGACAACTATTACAACATAATTATTAACAATGGACTAAAAAAAAGTCACAATTTGGGCAATAAATTGTATAACTGTCCTACTTAAAATTCATATTACCAGGCCCTAGTCACAGAGTCTGGTTTATTAGCTTTAGGGGTTCTTAGGGATCTGGATTTTAAACTAGCATACTGGGCATTTCTGTTACCTAGGAACAAGTTTAACCAAGGGGATGAAAGACCTGTACATTTAAAATCACCAGACATTAATGAAGGAAATTGAAGACAAAAACAAATGAAAAGATAGTCCATGCTCATGAATTGGAGGAATTAGTATTGTTAAAATATTCATACTACCCAAAACAATAGAGATTCAATGCAATCTCTATCAAAATATCAATGGCATTTTTCATAGAAATAGAACAAATGATCCTAGAACTTGTATGAAACAAAGGCCTTAAACAATTAAAGCAATCTTGAGAAAGAAAACAAAGCTGGAGGCATTATACTCCCTGATTTCAAATTAGATTATAAAACTATAGTAATTAAAACAGTATGCCATTGGCATAAAACCAGACACATTGATTAATGGAACAGAATAGAGATCACAGAAATAAACCCATTCATATGGCCAATTAATATATGACAAAACAGCCAAGAATACACAATAGGGACAAAATAATCTCTTCAATAAATGGTTTTGGGAGAACTGGATAGCCATACACAAAAGTATGAAACTGGACCACTATCTTATACCATATACAAAAATTAACTCAGAATGGATTAAAGACTTGAACTTAAGACCTGAAACCATCAAACTCCTAGAAGAAAGCATAGACAGTAAGATCTTTGACGTAGGTCTTGGCAATGATTTTTTTTAATATGACACCAAAAGCACAAATAACAAAAGCAAAAGTAAACACACGGGACTATATCAAATTAAAAAGCTTATTGACAGCAGAGAAAACCATCAACAAAATGAGAAGGCAACCTACTGAATGGGAGAAAACATTTAAAATCCTATATCTGATCAGGGGCTAATTTCCAAAATATGTAAAAAAACTCATACAACTCAATAGCAAAAAGATGATCCAATGGGCAGAGCATCCAAATGGACATTTTTCTAAAGAAAAATACATACATATGGCCAATAGGTATATGAAAAGATGCGCAATACCATTAATCATCAGGGAAATGCAGATCAAAAACACAATGAGATATCATCTCACACTTACTAGAATGGCTGTTACAAATAAGACAAGAAATAGCAAGTGTTGGTGAAGATGTGGAGAAAAGGGAACCCTTGTGCACTGTTGGTGGGAATGTAAACTGGTACAGCCACTATGAAGAGAGTGCAGTGGATCCTCAAAAGGTTAAAAATAGAACTACCATGTGATCCAGCAATTCCACTTCTAGGTGTTAATCTGATGAAATTTCAAGTTAGTTAATTTTCAACTAACTTGAAAAGATATCAGCACCCCCATGTACACTCCACCTATTTACAATAGCCAAGATATGGAAACCACCTAAGTGTCCATTTATGGATGAATGTGTGAAGAAATCATGTATATATTTAAGGAAATATTATTTAGCCATATAAAGAATGAAATCTTGTCATTTGCAACAACATGGACCTTGAGTGTATGATGCTAAGTGAAACAAATCAGAGAAAGACAAATATTGTCTCATATGTGAAACCTTAACAAGCAAACTCTCTAAAACGAGCATTTAGATAATGGAAAACAGATTATAGTTGTCAGAGATGAGTGATGAGGAGTGGGAGAAATGGGTGAAAAAAAATTTAATTTAAATAAATTGAATAATTTTTTAAAAAGATTTTATTTATTCATGAGAGATACAGAAAGAGAGAGAGGCAGAGACATAAGCAGAGGGGGAAGCAGGCTCCATGCAGGGATCCGATGTGGGACTCGATCCTGGGACTCTGGGATCATGGCCTGGGCCAAATGCAGGCACTAAACCGCTGAGCCACCCAGGTGTCCCTAAATTGAATAATTTGTAATAAAAAGCATATTCTGCAAAAAATTTAATTAAAGAACAGTAATCCCTTTTGTGAAGGGCTTATATGGTTCTTTTATATGTGAGACTTTGATTTATGAGTGCCCATGATACACAGAGCCCTTTGCGAGATGCTGTGGGAGAAACAAGATAAATAAGACAGGTCCCTGCATCAAAGGAGTTTATATCTGGAAAGGAATTCAGATAGATATTACATGAAGGTGAACTCAGGGTAACAAAGAAATGCCAAAGAGGGATATTTACAAAATGGTGTAACTATGTAAGTAGGAAAAGCTTTACCTAAGGAAATGGAAAATGGGAATTCAAGAACTTGAGTAATTTATCTAAAGTTCCACTGACCAGGAACCTAACCTGAGCCCTCTAGCTCCAAGGCCTGGGCTTCTTCCTCCCATACCCAGTATGGAAATGTGTAACCACAGACATCATCCTGCAATTTCCAAGAGAAGAATGCACATGAGAAGAGGTAGGAAGGGGGTAAGGAAGAGGGTCATCAGAATGACTAGAATTACTGAGAAACAAGAATTCATCTAAAAAGGTTTTATAGAACAAAAAAAGAATTCATAAGGCTTTATTATAAAATGGCATTACAGAAAGTAATGAAAAATAAACAGAAAAAATAATCTACAATACTTACACATCACTTCTGCCCCCAGCCCAATACTGTATAGTCCATTCTTTTCTTCATTTGTGTTCTATGTTTTGCCTGGTTGTGATCATATTTTACATGAATTTATATCCAAGTTTGTCCTCTTAAATGCTTTTCCATGTTAGGATAAATTGTTCATAATTATAACTCAATTAACTACACAAGGTTTCCTTGAGTGTTATGCATAAATAAGTAGCTTCCTTGTCACTATTTAGCATATTTCCAATTTTTTCCTCAATTATAAATTACACTACAGTTAACTTTTTCTCTGATTCTAGCTTTTTTTTTTATTATTTTGGATCATTTCCTTCTGGATATATTTCCAGAAATTGGAATGTTGTGTCAAACAATATGAACATTTTTAGGTGTTAATCTTAAACACCAACTTTTTTTTAAAAAGGATTTTGTTTTTTTTATTTGAAAGAGAGTGAGCAAGAGAGAGAGCACAAGCTGGAGGAAGGACAGAGGGAGAAGCAGACTCCCCACTGAGCAGAGAGCCCAACATGGGGCTCCATCCCAGGACCCTGGGATGAGGACCTGAGCCAAAGGCAGATGCTTAACCGACTGAGCCACCCAGATGCCCTCATACACCAATTTTTAATGCAAATAGAATCTTACTCTCCCTAATTCTCTTTAACAACTCCATGGGAAAACTTTTATCCATTTCACTTTTCCTCTACTGATAGCTATTTATCAAATTTTTGCAGTTACAAAGTATACTACAGGGAATGTACTTGTACCTGTATTTGTGCACATATGCATTTTCATGGGATGGGCTCCTTAGAAGTAGAATTGGTTGGGACAAAGTGTATGTAGCTTTCAAATTTTGGCACATATTCCCAAATTGCCCTCAAATTGGCTCACTAGTTTATATCCCACCAATGAGAGCATGTAAGGGCCAATACCCTCCAACCCCTTCAACAACATGGGGCCTTTCACATTTTAGCCAATCAGATGGGCAAATAGTGCTACCTCATTATTGTTTCAACTTACATTCCCTGATTACTAGGAAGATGAACAATAAGTTCATTGACTTTTGGGTTTGGGAGCTGTCCATCTCTCCTGATCACTGGGGTACTGCTTTGTTTAACTTTAGTGTCCATTCTAGGAGTTTCTTGTGGTGAAATAACTCCTTCAGAAAGCCTTAAACTTGAGCTTTATCCCACAGGTGAATGCCTGAGTTCATCAGCTCAGGCAGTAGGGGGAGAGGTCGGCTCAGCTAGTTTGTCTGAAGACTCAACTTTGAGGTCTAAGGCCATCTTCTTTCCCAACGTCCAATGCCTCTGATATTGGGATTATGTCCAGAGCTTTGGTAGGAAAACCATTTGGTTTGGATGTCCTTTTTGCCATCTGTTAGGGGGTCATGGGTTATTGGGGTTCACTATCAATCTGCTCCCATCAGCTTTATCTTATCCAGAAATTCCCAATTGGAGGCACACCGTCCTGGTTTCCCAGTGCTGCTGTTAAGGTTATTTTATTTTTTTTTTATTTTTTTTTATTTTTATTTATTTATGATAGGCACACAGCGAGAGAGAGAGAGGCAGAGACACAGGCAGAGGGAGAAGCAGGCTCCATGCACCGGGAGCCCGATGTGGGATTCGATCCCGGGTCTCCAGGATCGCGCCCTGGGCCAAAGGCAGGCGCCAAACCACTGCGCCACCCAGGGATCCCAGTTATTTTATTTTTTAAAAAAGATTTATTTATTCATGAGAGACACAGAGAGAGGCAGAGACATAGGCAGAGGGAGAAGCAGGCTCTTCACAGGAGCCCGCTGCAGGACTAGATCCCGGATCCTGGGATCACAACCTGAGCCAAAGGCAGCTGCCCAACCTCTGAGCTACCCAGGTGTCCCAAGGTTATTTTTTCATATGCCTTCTATTATTTCAATGAGATGTTGGGAGGTAGGAAAGATAAATATAGATTTTGCTCAGCTGTTTAGAGCTAGAAGCCTTTGTTATGTACATTTCTAAAATAAATACTGCCACATATTTTCCCATGGAGTTTTATAAATTTTCACCCAGCAATATAGAGTATTAAACCCCAATCTAATCAGCACTAGGTATTAAAATTTCCCCCAGTTTAGAAAGAAGAAATAAGTCACAATTTGCACTTCTTTGACTATTAGTGAGATTGGACTAATTCACTTCATCCTTTTACTACATATGGCTATTAATTCATTTCATCCTTTGTAAACTGTCCATTTCTGTGCTTTGGTCATTTACCCATTTGATCTTAATATATTCCTTTATCATCAAAGTATGCTTTCACATTACCATAGTCACTTTTCCAACTTATTATTTACCTTTCATTAATATTATTCTGAGTTCTTTCATACATAAGTTTGAATTTGGAATGTAGTTAGGTCTTTCTTCTGTGCCCATAACGTGAATGATCCACCCATTTCTCTAATTAATTGCTCAACTCTTAAATGTTCTTATTGGCTGAAATTTCCATATCTGTCTCTTGAGTACTCTCTTACCTTCTTCCTCCAAACCTTAAGGGTCTTACTCAACCCAGAGGAAGGCTACTCCTGTTTGTAGGTACAAGACCAAGAAAGAAACTAGAAATTCTGGTGAGTCTACTTGCATTGATTGATGCTACATAATGTACTACTTAATGCTAGTTCTGGATTGTCCAGTGGACATATGTGTCCACTACTTGGTGGTCCCTGAACAGGCCATGGTCCCAAGTTAAGTATTTATTTGGTCCCATCCAGCCATGGTTCCTCAAGGCCCCATATTATGCTAAGGCAGCTGGATAAGGAAAGGCTTCTGGCCTGAGCCAGGTGACATGTTAGAACCAGCAATCCCCCCCCAGCTGTTAAGCCTGAATCCTCCACAGATGCCTACTGCCACCCCATTCCCCACCCCCACCCCTGCAGTTCTTTATTTCCAGCAGACCTTGATCAGGGCCATTCTACAGAATTCCCTAACTTTAAATCTTGGGGAGAAGGAGTTAAAGTCTTGGCTTTTGCTCTTTCAGAAGAATCTTGGGATCCTTATACAAATTCATTCCCTAAGTTTTCAGCTCTGATCTCAAGAAGAGAGGTACAGTTTTCATCAAGCCACAAATGGTTTGGGTTACCTTTCCTGGTGGTCAGTGGATGTCTGCTCATTGTTTGGGTTGCAAAAAACAGAAGTCACTCTACCTGTTTTTTAAAATTATTTTTCTTTTTCTAGTTGTCTTTATTTTTGTTTATTTAATTTCAGCTATTTCAAGACAGGTGTATTTAATTCAGGGTATTAAATGCTTATAAATCATTGGAAGATCTCAGGTGCAGGATCTAGGCTGAGCCCCTACAGGTGACTCTTGGAACAAGAGCACCATGTCAGGAAGCTGAGGGATCCTGAAGCTGAGATGGTAGTTGCTGGCCATAGCTGCACACAGCCTTAGCTGTAATCCAGAGATCCAGAAGCTGCCACCACAGCTGTTGGCTCCAGAGCCACACAGATCCAGCATTACAAAGAATGGATGCCACTAGTGCTGCCTCTCAAGAGACACTGAGACCTCTGACAACCCTGCTCCAGAAAACTCCATGTCAAAAATCCCATTTGCCAGCAGAGCAGCAGAAAAGTAGCTTCTGCTTTACTTCCACTTCCCAAATCTCATGCCAGTGCATCTGACTGGCCACACTTAAATCATGTCCAGAACCCTAGATATAAGGGAGTCTGGAAAGTGTCACTTTTAGCATTCCAGCCTTGGGCTTTCAATGAGACAAGCAAGAAGGAGGATGGAATAGATGTT
This sequence comes from Nyctereutes procyonoides, assembly GCF_905146905.1. Classification (NCBI taxonomy): domain Eukaryota; kingdom Metazoa; phylum Chordata; class Mammalia; order Carnivora; family Canidae; genus Nyctereutes; species Nyctereutes procyonoides. The sequence goes on from NW_026575037.1 coordinate 7,001,528, forward strand.
GTGCTCCATCCATCACACCAGTCATTTGTATTTATGTGACAAAAAGAGTCTACTCGAGTGATTCCCCTACTAAGAAAGAAAATCTGCTGCAAAGTGATTGTCCCTATCTGTGGACATAGAAACATCTGGCATAATTTTCAAAGTCCCATATAGCCCAGCAATACCTTACACATCCAAACTTAACATCCCTCCTCTAAGGTCTTGAAAATGTTCTGTTAGAATGGATGATTCCTGGGTGAATAGTAGATGTGCGTGGCTGCAGGGAAGTATTCCAAGAGGAAAGAAGGGTCTATGACCATAGCTGGGGCCCTACCCCCCAATCTGCTGTGGATTTTACTATCAAGCAAAGGGGCAAAGTCAGCTCAGTGAATCAGCCCCAATCAGTTCAAACCCAGAGTGCCCTGCTCAGATCTGTGGCTCCACATCTTCTGATGGATGTAGACAAATTGGGGCTCATTCTAAAGATGGAGACAAGGATGATGAAAAACTGGAAGCCATGCTGCTTGGGGAAAAGTAGAAGGAAATGAGAACGTTTAGCCTGAAGAAAAAGAAAAGCAGGAAGAGAGATTCTTCTGTTCATTCAATCACTGGGTGTTTACTGAGTCCTCTTTGTTCTAGGCACTCTGCTAAGCAGGTACAGAGATAGAAACATTATTCCAGCTTGCACTGGGCTGGCAGTTTAGCAAAGGAGGCAGGTTTTTTGATAATTAAAAACAATGATAAATTATGAATTATAAATCATGCCAGTGCTACAAAGGAGCTTTCTATAATGTAGAGAAGAGGAAGTGCTTACATCTGCCTAGAGGAGTCAAGGAATGCCTAAGAGCGGTGGGAGTGGCTTCTTGAGCTGATCCCTAAAGGGGTACTAGAAATTTGCCATATAGAGCACAGTGGAGAAGGTGGCCTAAGAAGATGGAACAGTATATATAAGGATGGAGAGATATGAGAAAGAATGTCTTACCTAGGAAATGACACGTAGCATTATTGGAGCAAAGTACAAAGAGATAATGCCAAGAAATAAGAATGGACTGGAAGTTAGGGACTGTGCTCCTCCTTCCTCCTGGGCACATAGCCCCTTTATGCCTCCCAGCCTGCCATGTGGTTTGGTATGGCCTGATGATGGGATGTGAGTAGGAGTGATGTGTACCACTTCCCCGTCTGGCCCACCAAACCCTTCCTGCAGTGATCCCCCACTCTTCCTCTGTCTGGATGGCTACAGGCAGAGTCACTAAATGGGAGGACCCCGAGTCCCTATGTTACCATGTGGAAGGCCAGGTCCCAGATTTGGAGATTTCTCTGTCCCAGCAGCTAACTGAGCATGAAGGGCCTTGTATGCCATTGCTGTCTTGAGATGTTGAGAAAGCTGTCTTTTGAAGAGAGACAAATCTATCATAAATGACCATTGGGGGCCAACCAGCTTGAACGGGTGACAGTTACAGACAGGCAACTTTCAGCTCATCTTCTTTTATCTGTTAGCCAAATGTTGTCTTTCTCCCTCTCCCTTCTTCCCCCACCCCCACACCTCCTCCAGAAAATTTAAGAAAATAAGAAATTTGGCCACATTCAGCCACAAGGCAGCCACTAGCATCAGCATCTCCTCATGGTATGCTCCTTCTCTTCCTCTTGCTGCCATTCTCAGCTGCTCCACTTCCGTGGCTCTTCCCCCAGGACTCTGGGGTCGCTGGCCTTCTCACACTGTGCTGCCTCTGCTACATTAGCTTCCGTGAAACTGCGGTGGAGAAGAAGGCACCCTCGCCCTTAGTGGCTCATCCCTCTGAACCTCCCCAAGGCTTGAGTGTGTAACAGATTTGATTGGCAAGTTGGGAATAATTAGTAGTGAGGCTTCTGCAGGGAGGAGGAAATTGAAATGGCTATTGAGTCTGGCCAGTCTGATACTGTTATCTAAATGGACAGAAAGTACGTTCTTTCCCACTTTTTCCTCTTCTGTCTCTCTTTCTGAGAGGGGACCATTCTTCAGTCCATAACTCACAGGGTGTGATTTTAGGGACTGTCCCCCTGTCCCTCCGTGGCAATGCAAGGACACAGTATTCCAGCAGTTTGCTTCACAGAGTCTGAGCTAGTCAGTGTAATTCCATTGGGCACTTGGGGCGGGGCAGTCAGAGTTGGGCTTTGGCCGTCCCTGTCTGTCCGCTCTCTGTCTGTCTCTCCTCAGGCGGTGCGGTGGGTAGAGATGCCTACTGCAGTTCTCCGGAGGGTTAGTGTTGATTCGAACTGGGATGCACACACACGCTCATACCAAATACCTTCCGACGTCAAATTGTTCTCAGAGACAGTTCAGTCTAAACTCCAAATTAAGAAGGAAAAATGTTTTTCTAAACATGGCATCACCCATAAAGATTCCCTTGTCCACAAGAGAGAACTCATTTTACATTGTTACCCAGAGCAGCTCTGCTTTGGGGCTGACTGTCTTCCCCTGGCAGCTCTCTGTAAGGGCGAAGGGGGCAGCAGCTCCTGCCCTCGCCCGCGGCCCATAGCCCTCTCAAGGGGACTGTGTCCAGATCCTCCCCATTGCACTAGCCTGGATAGCAGAGTCTGAAAGGGGAATGGGCTAGCTCTTCCTGCTGTTGATAAGACACGGTGAGGGTACAGGTTCCAGGAGCTTTTCCCTTTTGCTCACTTACAGATGACATGGTTTAGTGCCCTCCTGGTGGAAAAGCCCTAGAACTAGAGCCCACGTTTCTTTTCTCATCATAGTCCCACCACAACAAGTTTCCCTACCTTGGCTTCCTATTATGAGGCCTTGAGTCATCAAGTAAGAAGCTGTAGCCCAAGAGCTAACAGAAGAGGAGCTAGTGGCCATGGAAAAGTCTGTACTCACGTGCCATCCAGCAGAGCTCTGCTGGGGTTTAAGCAGATCCATAAGCCAAAGCTCCAGGGGAGCCTTCTAGGATGCAGGGTACAATGGGTGTGTTCAACGTGGGAAGATTCATCAAGATGCTTGTTTATTATTAGTATATTTTCTGTATATTGCATTTCTTTTTTTTAATATTATTTTTTAAAATATTTATTTATTCATGAGAGACACACAGAGAGAGAGGCAGAGACATAGGCAGAAGGAGAAGCAGACTCCCCACAGGAAGCCCGATGTGGGACTCGATCCCAGATCCCAGAATCACACCCTGAGCCAAAGGCAGATGCCCAACTGCTGAGCCACCCAGGCATCCTGTGTATATTGCATTTCAGTAAAAAGTTGAAATATAGTCTTACCAGCTATTAAAATTTATTATGAGACAACTTAATAAAGACAGTAGGGTTTATTAATAATTGTAGGTAAATAGGTAAGTAAAACTGAAAAGCAGATTCACAGATAGATCTATATATAAATAAATCTGAAATTAATATGTATGTAATATGAGTGGAAAGATGATAATTTAATTCTAAGAAAATTAGGCTCAATAGCAAATTGATTCTCTATCTAAAAAAAAAAAATACTGAAACTGAAACCATTAGAGTATAAAACCAGATCCATGCTGGATGAAGAATTAGATTTAAAAAATGAGAAACCCCTTACATAAACTTGTGTGCAAGAAAACTTTCTAAGTAAAGTAGGAAAGAAAAAGTGATAAAAGATTTAGCTCCCTAAAAATTTTAAACTTTTGCATGGAGATGGAGTCCATAGTAAGAAAAACATTTATAGTATTTATGACACTGTCAGTATTAACTTGCCTAATTGGTAATTTTCAAAGAAATTGATTTTAAAAAGCACAAAATAACAAGTAGGAAAATGTGTGAAATTAAGAAGTGATCATTCACATAGGAGGAGGTCTTTTTAAAATGTCCCCTTTGGGGGTTAAAGAGAGTCAGAGAGCCAGATGTGTGCTGCTGCCTTGGCCACGGGTTAGTGGGCTTGTCCCAGAGGGGTTACCTGCTGGGAACATGTTGAGGAGTTGTCATCCATGTTTCCTACCAAATTCCTGACTTCTTTGTGTCTTTTTATTTTCTCCTCCATTTGGCTTATATTTGCTTGTGGAAAGGACTTCTGTCTTGACCGCACATAGCTGATTTAAATTTAATGATTCTTCTTCCTCTACCTGCAGTTCCCCAGACACTAGTCTCCCTCCCTTCCTCCCTCTTTCCCTCCCAACCTCCCTCTTTCCCTCCCTCTCTTCTCTTCTCTTCCCTCCCTCCCTCCCTCCTCCCTCTCTTCCTCCCTTCCTTCCTTCCTTCCTTCCTTCCTTCCTTCCTTCCTTCCTTCCTTCCTTCCTTTCTATTTTTGTTTTTATTTTTAGAACTGCCATCTCCTTAGCCATGCCATTCCTCTTTTACATCCTTTCTATACATCATCTCACTCAGTGGTCCTTGACCTCTCTGAAGTCACAGAGCTCTCTGATATCTGAGGAAGGCTATTCTGCCTCTACAGAAACAAGCATGTGCACTTGCACACACACGTGCATGTGCAAGCTTACAATTTTTTTTAAAAGATTTTATTTATTTATTCATGAGAGACACACAGAGAGAGGCAGAGACACAGGCAGAGGGAGGGAGAAGCAGGCTCCATGCAGGGAGCCCGATGCAGGAGTCCATCCCGGGTCTCCAGGATCACACCCTGGGCCGAAGGCAGGTGCTAAACTGCTGAGCCACCCAGAGATCCCCATAATTTTGGGTTTATAAATGCTTTCTTACTTTACCTAAAGTGGCACTCATTTAACTAAATTGCTACTGATTATTTTTGTTTAGACAAGTTATATTCCTTTATGATGATAACCCACAACAGAAAAGAAAAAGTTACCCCATTGTATCAGTCTCTTCAAGGAGTCTCATTCCAGGAAATTCAAATCCAGTATGGAAAAAAAAAAAAGCATATTTGGAAAGCAATTTAAATCTTGATTTCACATTTTGGGAAGATCCCAGTGGGAGAAATTGTATTCATAATATATAAAAAACCTTAAAATATCTTCTTTCCCCATCTCCATCTCTTCCAGTATCTCAAGCACATGGCGGCCACCTTGAGCCTCCTCTTCTCTCCATCCTTCCAGAATGCCTTTCAAATGCTTTTCATCCTGGCTCTTGGATTTCTCCTCCTCTCCTCTCATTGTCCAAGTGTATTCAGTCGGTGTTCTGAGCTTTCTAACTCACATAAATGCCAACAGCATGGGACCTTCCAGCCTCTCTTTTACCCCAAATCTGTGCACTCCAGGAGATGAGCTGGTAGACAAGTTAGCAGCAAGCAGAGGAGGAGAGAGCCCATAAACATCCTACGTTAACATATTTTCTTGTTACACAGAAGAAGTGTAAAGTTGCTCTTCCTAATTTTCTTAACCTGTTTCCTGGCTTTTCTGGATCAGCCAGTTCTAGAGGCTTCCCCGATGGGTAAGCTGACCACATACAGTCCCCATCCCACCCCTGCCTCAGCCCTTGGGTGCCAGTGGATGAAATGTCCTTAATCTCTGCCTCTGGGGAAAGAGTTAGAAGCTGCAGTAGAGCATCTGTAAAAGCCTCCCCAATCCCATCTACAAGGTGCAAAGGGATAAAGATTTAGCTGAAAGAACCATCACAAGAAAAATCAGAGTATGTCAATCAGATGGAAATATGATTCATCCAGATACAGATGCTGTTTCCTACGTTTTCTTCCTTTTACGTGGACTCCCATAGTTAAGCAGGTCAGTTTTTAGAAGAGCTTAACTTGGTCCTTCACAAAGACACCCCCAAATTAGTTGAGAAATGCTAGACCCAGAACATAGAGCCATGGTGTGCCGTGGCCTTGAGGATGAGACACGTCTGGATGAGAGCGGCTTATTCCTGCTCACCGAGTCAGGGTGGGGACGGTTCTGTTCCCAGCTAGTCGCAGGCCTTCCTTGCAGGTTCCGCCGCCCTCTCGCAGACTCTGCCGTGTCTGTGCTGGGCCTGCCCCTGCCGAAGCCCTCGGTTTTCGGCTCCCGGGGCCTCCATGGGGCACTGTACCCCCAGCACCCCAGCAAAGGCCTGCCGCCTCCCGTACCTGATCAGCTGCTTCTGGATGCCTCTGACAGTCCTCCTCCTGCCTCTCTTGCCCGTTTTAGAATGTTTTCTCAGAAATGATTAAAGATACTGAATAAATTCTGCTGCATGTCTTAAGGTCTCCAAGCCCACAGGCTGCCTGGTTGTCCACCCCCCCACCCCCCGGGATGTCCCAGCCTCCTCCTGCCCTCAGTCCGGCCCAGTCGGACTCCACTGGTGCAGCCCTGGAATGCTCCCAGGCCTCCCCGAGCCATGCGAGTCAACAGTTTCACTGTTACACTTGCTTATGTCCTGTGCGATTTATCTTGGATTCGGTCTAAATTTCCCTCGGTGTCATTTTATCCCTCCTTCAACTCCTGGCACCCTAGGAAAGCTCGAGCCAGCCTCCCGCCCTCTCCCCCGGCTTTGACACCTGGGTCCCTGACCAGTCCTTCACAGGCTAGCTCCCTCTGGCTGCCTTTCAGCCCAAGGCCGGGCCCTCCTTGTTGCCATCTGGCCTCAAAAAACCAGCTCTCCCTCCATTGCATGGCCTGGGTTCTCATGTGGCTCTCTTCCAGCCCACTGACATCTTGCTAGAGAGGAGAAATAAGCCCCACGGACGCCTCTGCCTTCCCTAACAAGCCTGCTTAGCAGTCATCGGGCTGGAAGCCTGCTGCCTGGGGATCTCAGAACACCTTCCAAACAACAGTAGACATCAAACACAGATGGAGAGAAATCCGAGCCCGTGGTGCAGAATGACGCACCTCATGGAAAGGAAAAGCCAGTCCCTTCCCACGACACAGGCCATGGTGCTGCCTTCCCTCCTGCAAATGGTCAGGCTGGGAAAGAGTGTTGAATGTGGGGGTCCGAGAAGAGCTGGGGTGGAACAGGGATGGGCCAATCTGCATCAACCTGTAGAGCAGCCCCCCTCCCCCACCCCACCAACTTTGCTATTTATCTGCAGCAGACATTTACTGATAACCCCAAACCCTGAACAAGCAGGGCTCCCTGCTCCGGGGGATTTGCAGGCTCAAGCCTGTAGTAGTCTGACAGGGACTGCAGAGTGAGCCCCTCTGAGGGTCCTGGGACCTGCTTCTCCCCCACCCCCTGAGCAGCTCCTTCCTTCCTTCCTTCCTTCCTTCCTTCCCTTCCCTTCCCTTCCCTTCCTTCCCTTCCCTTCCTTCCTTCCTTCCCTTCCCTTCTTCTTCTTCTTCTTCTTCTTCTTCTTCTTCTTCTTCTTCTTCTTCTTCTTCTTCTTCTTCTTCTCTTTCATGAGAGACACAGGCAGAGACATAGGAAGAGGGGAACCCGAAGCAGGACTCTATCCCAGGACCTTGGGATCACCCCCTGAGCTGAAGGCAGATGCTCAACCACTGAGCCACCCAGGCGTCCCCCGCTGTGAGCTTCATGAGGTGCTCTGCCTCACTTTTGTATTCCCAAAGTGGAGCTCAATGCCAGCCACTGTGCTCAACAACTATCAGCTGAAGAATAAATGAGGGGAATGACATAGGTTTTTCCATGAGTATCATGTTGAGACACAAAGGTCCCAGCCAGAATGCTAGTCGAGGTCATGATCAGGAACCTTAGGACACATTTTATCTGAGAGGCAGGTCAGGGCCAGAATGGAAGAGAAATGACAAAGTATTTTCACATGAGTTACCTGATGCGTAACTCCTATCTGAGCTGGGGTCTTGTGTTTTAGGGATCTAGGTAGGACCTGCTCAAACCCCCGTCTGCAGAATTAGTTCTTGTGTCATTTGCGTTCCACCAATATACATCCAGGCCTGAGTTCAGCCCCTTCATCCGCTTGCCACAAATGAGAAAAATATCACATTTGTGAATTACCAACAGTTTGAGAGGATCACACAAAAAACTTAGAGACCTCCCAGGTCTTAAAAGCCCTTTTTGCTAACTTCTGGGATTTTTAACTGGCCAAGACCCCCCCCCCCAGCCTCAGCCAATTTTTCTAGATCCCCTTTCTTTCTCATCCCACCCCCTCTGGTCCACCTGCTACCGTACACCTCATTAAACTCTTCTCATTCTGTTGTGTTGAGTGGTCCAGCTCTTACCAGGTCTAGTCCCAAATCTTGGCATGACCATATCATCAAGGGACAAGTGAGAAGAAAGGGCCATCTCTTTTGCTGGTGGCACAGAAGGATGTGGGGACCCTGAGTCCTTGGAACAACACCCATTCTCCCCAAAAGGCAGCATAATTGAAAATTACATCCCCCTTCCCATAATCCTTACCATGTAAAGAAAGGTGTGTCATTTACCTTCATTTTGCAGATGAACCTCAAGAAGATGATTAATCGTCCAAAGTCACCCAAGGGAGCATAGAAGATAGAATGTAAGCCCAAATCTTGGTACTCCTAGCCTAGTGCTCCTCCCTCTATCTCAGCAGATGAGCCCAGAGTGCAAGGGTGTGTGGTGGGATCACACTCTGCACACAAAGCAACTTCCCCGTGAGAGCTGGTCATTCCTGTGTCTAGAACGCGCGGAACACCTGGCAGCTGGAGTGGAGCTTTATGAAGACACAGGAGTCCCAGTCTGTGCCCTCAGATGGTCTGTAATCTAACGAAGGAGGCAGAGTACATCCACGGGACAGCAGTGTATGAGCAGTAGTTACCTGGGGACAGAAAGGAAGGCTAAACAAAAATGTGCAACATCAGATGCGTCATGGAAGGCTTCCTGGAGGTGGTAAAAGCCCCTTGCTTTATTTTCTCTTTGTTCAAATTGGACCTCGGGTGCAGAAGGGGAAGTTAATCATACTCCGCAGATCGTAGCACATTATTGCTTACCGTGGGTCTGTGCTAGGCCTCTCTCTGGCTTTCTATGCTTTTCTCTGCGCTGCTCCCCATCCCGTTCTCCTCCTCCCATAGGGCAGCCATTCTAACCTATAATGTGACCCATTTTTCTGGTATGTATTCTTGAAAATGTGAATTGGTGATCTGTATGCTTGCATTTTAAATCTACGTAGGCAGTATTAGACAGCTCGCTCTGTTTTTGCCTTTTTGTTTGTTTTTCACTTAGTGCTGTGCTAAGATTTCCCGCTGTTTCTCTGGTCTCTCCCGTCCCGTGCTTTCAACAGTTGCATTACCCTGTGAGGTGGCATCTAGCTGACTTGACCTCTCCCGTCCCCAGTGATGATCACTGGACTCGCTTCCAGTTCCCCGCCACTGTGAACAACACAGCAATGAACATCTTTCACGCATGACCCCTTATGGACGCGTTGAGAAGTTTGGGGGACGTAGACTCAGGAGCAGACCTTGTGGGCTGTGTGCGGACTTGATATGACGTGGTGGCCCTGGGTCTCTCCCTTGGTGGCTGCTCCGACCCTGGGCACGAGCCAGATTTCCGATTCTTGCCGGTGCCACCAGGGTGAAATAAGAGCTTGCCACGGGGACAGTTCGTATTCCTCAGTTAAATCGCGACTTTAGGTGATCGCTTCACTCTCCTGGTAGGACATCAAGTTTCCCTTTTTTCCCTTCACGATTTGCAAGGATTCCTCGTACCCCGAGGAGACCTCTTCTCAAGCAGCGCGGGCGTCTCTGCCGCTGTGTTTGCCCGCTGGGGACAGAGGCGCCGATCTGGCCGCCTTCCTCCCACCCTCCCCCTGGGGATCTGGGCCTGGTGACGGCCACCAGCACAATGGAAGCCTAGGACTCAGTCTAGGAAGACCCGCAATGGGGAAGAGAACCCGTTCCCTTTCTCCGGGGCCACCAACCTGCTGTGTCAATTTCACGAGTTAATAAATGATTGGAGAAGGCTTTTTTAAAAAATATTTTATTTATTCATTCATTAGAGTGAGAGAGGCAGAAGCAGGCTCCATGCAGGGAGCCTGATGTGGGACTCGATCCAGGGACTCCAGGATCATGCCCTGGGCTGAAGGCAGGCGCTAAACAGCTGAGCCACCCAGGGCTCCCCTGATTGGAGAAGGCTTAATTGCCTCGGAAGAAATTGAGATCAGTGGTGCTTAGGCCCCACTCAATTAACTTGTGCTCCTAAGGGGCCGAGCGGGGAGCAGGGGGCAGCCGGGCGTTGATTACATGTACTGCTGCCAGCTGTGGCTGCCTTGCTGTGGCCACCGGGGCTCAGGCAGCCAGGAGGGGACCCTGCCTCCGGGAGCTGAAGTCACTGAGGTCAGGGGCCCCTCGGGGACCGCACAGACCCCTGGCCTTGTGCGGAGCCGGGACCCTCACTTCCCAAGACATCCTATCCGGGTGGCCTTTCATTCCCCCACCAGCCTCCACGGGCCCAATGGCCTTTGAGATCCCCCCTCACTGACCGCTTTGTTGGCTCCACCGCACCCAGGGTTGCCACGAACCTGTGGTCCCCTGCACTCCTCTCTTCCCCCTGCCTTCTGGCCCACTTGCCACAAGGACACCAAATCCAGAGCCTGTCTTATGGGCTGCGGATGATGCCACCGGCTCTGCAAGGTCACCTACCTCCCCTGCTGCCTGCAGCCTGAAATCCTCCCAAAGACTTTCATTCCTACGTCATCTCCTAAAAGGGGCCGGATGGGAAGACTCAAACCTGTAAGAAACGCAGATTCCTGGGCCCCTCCTCTGGAGATGCTGCCTTGGTGGGTCTGGAGTCTCTTTTTTATTATTATTATTTATTTTCTGTATTTATCTGAGAGAGAGAGAGAAAGAGATAGCAAGAGAGTATAAATGGGGAGGAGAGGAAGAAACAGGCTACCTGCTTAGGGCTCGATCCTAGGACCCCTGGATCTTGATCTGAGCTGAAGGTAGACACTTAACCGACTGAGCCACCCAGGCGCCCCTGGGGTCTTTTTTTTTTTTTAATCAAAAAACAAAAACACGGGACTCAGGTGATTGTTCCTGTCAAGATAATTTGAAAGGCTCTACTTCAGGAGACACCTTGGCTCCTACTGAAGTAAGTGCAGGAGAGACAGCAGCCTGATGGCAGGGGCCTGGCCAGGGCCAGCAGGCTCCACACCCGGTGCCTCTGCCGCTCTGTCTCTATCTTGCTGTGTGTGTGGTTAAGCCAGTCACTTGTCCTCTCTGAACTTGGTTTCTTTATCTAGAAAATAAATACTGGGCCAGATCTCTTAGAGTCCTTCCATTTCCACGGATCATTTTTTTTTTATAAGTAACCAGTAGGTCAAATAAGCATATTGCATGATTTGTGCTCAACAGACAAGTTTCTTTTCTTTTTTTTTTTTCTTTTGAGCATCCCTTTAAAGTGTATTCAGTGGAAGAAATCTCCCCTGCCCCTAGACAAAGACTTGGGCCAGTCCCATTTCCTGTCACCCACTCTCAGGTGATAGACTCTGTGGTACCTCTCACCTATAGCTGCAGTCTCAATTTGGAAATTGGAATAATTGAATAATCGACCGTGTTATTGCGCTGTTTGGGATCCGCTTCGGCCTGGAAGCACCTTTGGCAGTGGGCCAAGTCCCTTTGCTGTCTGTACTTCCCCAACTCTCACCTTCCTCCCACCACCCCCAAGAGCTGCTGTTTCACTAGCTGCCAGATTGAACTGGGGAATTCTCACTGGTTAGGGAGCAGGGGAAGCTTCAAAGGGGCTTTTGCTTTTGTGGATGTTATTTTGTGGGCTCTTTTGAGGTTCCCTGCTGGCCCCCTCTCTCCACTAGCTCCTGTTCCCCAGGAAAACACACTGGCTCTGTCCCAGACAGCTCTTGTGACTCCTTGTTCATCCCTTGGGTGTCTGAAGACGAGGCTCTTCTCATGCCTCCAGTTAGGCCTACTGGACAGGACACAGGACAGCCAGCCCCTGCCAGTCCCTCCTCCTGGGGGCGGGAGTAAGGAGTTCGTGGCTCAGCAACGATTCCTGCCAAGGAAATCCTCCACACCAAACCTTCACCAAATTTATGACCCATCTGTGTTTTTCAAAGTGGAGGAAAGTTCCCTAGATCCTGAAACAGACTTTTTGACGTCCTCCTCTATATTCCCCTGCACAGGGCTGGGGAAAAGGGATCTGTCCCAAACTCCCTTCGCTCCTCTGCTTTCTATCAGTTGGCATCTCAGTCAAGACTTAAGCAGAGTCCCACACTGACATCTAGCCACTAATGACTTCCATTTTTTTTTGTATATTTTTTTTATTGGAGTTCAGTGTGTCAACATATAGCATAACACCCAGTGCTCATCCCGTCAAGTGCCCCCCTCAGTGCCCGTCACCCAGTCACCCCAACCCCCTGCCCGCCCCCCCTTTCTACCACCCCTTGTTCGTTTCCCAGAGTTAGGTGTCTCTCATGTTCTGTATGACTTCCATTTTAATGAGAGTGAGAGCATCTTTGAGAGAAGAAGGCCCGAGTGCCCAGAACACCCCGGGCATGAAGGCCTAGATCTGGAGGGGAGGTGAAGGAGGGGCTGTGCTGACTCTGTAGGTGAACATCTGCCTTCTCAACTTTTCTCAGAGGTCTGCTCCTGAGACCTGCTGAACTCAGATGAGCATCAGGCCTTGAGGCACACTAATGTCTGCCCTTTGACCTCTAGCTTCTGGCTGTGCAGAGAGCCCAGAGGCCTCAGTGCCTCCGTGGGGAAGCTGGCTCCTTGCATCCAGTTATTGGTTGCGTTCCCTCCCCCATACAAAGACACCCAGTGGGGCCTTCCCCCCCTCAGGACAATGAGCAGAACTAAGCATCACCAGAGAGCATCCTTCCTCTCCCCATTCTCTTCTTCCCAGTTTAGAGTCCGGACTCTCCTGGGAATAATGCTGAGTGGATATTTAATGAATTTCATTTTCGCCCTCAGTAATTAGCGTACACTGGATTCTTAAATATCCTGGGAAGATCCTGCCTCCCCCTCCTCCCTCACCACATGGGTGTGAACTCGCTCACACAACTGTCCTGTGGGCACACTGTCCTGAGGGAAGTCAGGATTTTGGCATAAGGGAAAGGAATGTGGGCTCTGGGTACTGGGAATATGGACAGGCCCAGGGAAGAATGGGGAAGGGAATGGGGAGGAGGTGTGTGATGCCATAGAAAAAAGAATCAACCAGGCAGGCAACAGGAACACGTTTGCCAGGGAACTGGCCAGAATTCTCCAGAGGAGAGGGAGAGAGGGAGCTGGGCTCCTGTGTCCACACTGAGCCTCACTTCCCAGAATCGGCAGAGGCTCTTGCCCACTGTCCTGCTACCATGTTGGGCAGCGGGTTCTGGCCACTGGCACCAAGGGAAGGAAACAAAGATGGGATAGGATGTGGCCTTACAGGGCTGTCCTCAGGTTCCTGTCAGCAAACAGGCCCTGTGGGGGACATCCCCTCATAGTCTTGGGGGTCTGTCTGGCCTCTTGGTCTCCCCTTCAAGCTCTCACTAACCTTCCCCTCTCTTCTCTGGCAGGAATTGATGCTCTTGGCCATGACGCACCCCCAACCTCTGTCTGCTGAGGCACAGCCTGCGTGACCGAGCCTTCGCTATCTCACGTAAGTGTGAGGTGTAGGCTGACCCTCTCCCCGCAGGAGAAGGTGTCTGGTCCCTGGGTGGGGAGGGGTGTTGGTGGGGAGTGAGGTCCAAAAAGTTCTGGTCACAGAGGGCAGACCTGGGAGTCTTTAGTTGGCAATAGGTTTGCCTTCTTTGGCTGCCCTTGATCCCTGACTTGGCTGCCACTGAACCCATCTGCTAGGCCCTGGGAGGGAACCTCTTTCTCCTGTCCTTAGGAAGCTCATCAGAAGGCAGTTGGGCATGATGGAAACTCCATGGCACTGGCCCTTGGGTCCTGACTCAGACACTTGCTATAAGAGTCTGTCATCAGGGGGATCCCTGGGTGGCGCAGCGGTTTGGCGCCTGCCTTTGGCCCAGGGCGCGATCCTGTGGACCGGGGATCGAATCCCACATCGGGCTCCCGGTGTATGGAGCCTGCTTCTCCCTCTGCCTGTGTCTCTGCCTCTCTCTCTCTCTCTGTGACTATCATAAGTAAATAAAAATTAAAAAAAATAAATAAAAGTAAAAAGCCCACAGTGTGTACAAATGTCAACTTACTATGTTATATGCCTGAAACTAATATAATGTACATTAATTATACCTCAATAAAAAAAAAAAAAAAAAAGAGTCTGTCATCAGGCTGTATTCAAGGTGCCTTGGGGCTTCTTCATCTCGAAGCTCAACTGGGGAAGGACTCACTTCCACTCTCACTTCTGTGATTGTCCAGTTCCATTTAGATCATTGGACTGGGGGCCACCCCCTTGTTCCTTGCCACATGGATTTTTCCAACATGGCAACTTGCTGCATCCAAACCAGCAAGGGAAGGAGTTGGCTAGCCAGCAAGTAGTCAGAATGTTATCTAATCTATTCACAGAGGTGACATCCCATCATCTTTGCTGTGTTCTGTTGATTAGAAGTAAGTCACAGATGGCATCCACCCTCGAGGGAAGGGGAGCACGCAAGGCAGGGCTCATGTGGGGCCATCTTTGAGCCTGCCCATCACAGGAGGGGATGTAAATGGAAGCACGTTGTAGAAGGTAGAGTGCTGTTTAGATTCAGGCAGTCATTGTGATCGTTTGCATCTGGTTGCAAAGAGAAAATGAACCCACCTGCAATAATCAGAGCTGCTGGATATAGTTTAAATGCTAAATTGTACCATTAGTATGGGGTCTCTTTTAGGGAAAGCAGCTAGGACCTGGCTGGCCTCTTGCACACCCTTTACACGTGCCTTCTCAGTTTATGATTATAAGGTCAGACTGAAGCCCACAAACAATGTCTGGGCCTTCCTTTTCCCCTCGAATGACTGTGTTTAAAGGATCTTTTAGGTGTTTCTAAGGGGCCCTTGCATATATGAGCCTCACTTTTTCCTCACAAGTGTACTTATAAGCTGAGTTTTTTGTTAATCTTTTCCAAGTGCAAAAGGAGGTCAGTTTCCAAGATGGGGTGGCTGCTAAATGGCACAGTTGGGCCTCAGCTGGGCCTTCAGATCTGTGCCTCTGCCTGCACTGCCCTGCTCCCCCATTTCCAGGCCACCTCTGCTGCACGGTTTCATAGTACTCAAAGAGGGGAGGCCAGGCAGGGAGGTCAGGAGGAGGGAGGGTTCTGTTCCTATATAGCTTCATAATTCCCTGTATCCTAAAACAGGCTAACATCTCAGGGGGCGAGGCCAAGACTTGCAGGTAGTGAGTCACTGCTGCCTTCAACTTGAGGTCACTCCACAGGCCTCTCTGTCTCTCAAACAACCCTCCGTGGTGAGCAGGCCAGGCAAGCAGGGGAGAGTGGAGTCAGGTTGTAATGAGGGCACATAAATTCTCCCAAGGCTGAGGTTCAGCTCCACCCTCCTCCCCAGCCAGACCCCTCACAAATCCCCAGCGAATCAAGCAAGGCCCACCCTACATCTGGGCAAAGTCGGTCAAATTGGACTTGAGCCGGGATGCTCTCTGGTCGACCCGACCCGACCGGGTGGGAGCTGAGCGATGCAGCTTGCTGCCCCCTGGTGGTAGGTCCGAGTCCTAACTGTGAGGCCCGCGAAGGACCCGCGGGATCACTCCCCTGTCCTCCAGCACCCCTTGCAGCTAGCGCTCTGTATGACGCCGCAGGGGTAGGAAGCCCTGTAGGACCCAACGCCTGATCCCAGAGGACTTCTCATGTACTGGAGGAGTCAAGGTGTTCCCACGTCAAAGTTGACAAGCATCCTGCAAAGATAAGGTCTGGAAAGTGGCCCACGGAAAGGCCTTGCAGTGGGAATCCAGAGAGAGAGTGCTCCGTGATGGGGGAGCCAGGGAGGTGTCTCTGAGCACTGGAGGGTGAGCAGGATCTAAACAGGTGGAGAGAGCGGGCTCATGCACTGTGCTAGCAGCAGCCCCTCAGGAACCCCTGTGGCCTCCAGGAGAGTTAAATGCCAGTCCTTACCTGGCTTACAGCCTCCCCACTTGGTGCCCACCCTACCCGGCCTTTCCAGATTCCTTACAGTTCCAGGATGCCTCATGGTCTTTCACACACCTGGCCTCTCCACTTGCCTACTTGCCTACAGGGCACACCCCCATTCAGCTTCTAGGACCCAGCTCAAGCATAACATCTTCCAGGGAACCTTCCCCAACCAGTTAGTTACTTCTTCCTCTGTGTCCCCACAGCCCCTGGTCTGTGTGTCTTACGCCATATCACAAGGTATGTTAAGTGTCTTTTCATCACTAGACTCTAAGCTTCTTAAGAACTGGGCCTGCCTGGGTGCTTGGGTGGCTCAGTCGATTAAGTGTCTGCCTTTGGCTCAGGTCATGATCCCAGGGTCTGGGGATCGAGCCCTCCATCGGGCTCCCCGCTCAGTGGGGAGTCTGCCTCTCCCTCTCCTTAAGCCACTGCCCTTGCTTGTGCTCTCTCTCTCTCTCTGTCAAATACATAAATAAAATTAAAAAAAAAAAAAAAAAGAACTGGGCCTGCCTGGTGGGGAGGATTCATGTGGGGGGCAGTGCCAGGTGAGGAGGGAAGAAAAATTGGTGGGGAGCATGCAGGCAAGTGGGGCAAGGCAAAGCATGCTGGGCGGGGGCACGATGATGGTGAGGGGCAGATGGTATGTGGGTGAAGGTGCCCCTTCCACCGGGTGAACACAGGGTGCACAACTTCCAAAGTGGACAGAGGCTGTGGTCCAGTCACACTTGCCCTTCGAGTAATGAATAGCCTGCTGGACCCCTCAGCGGCTCTGGGGGAAGCAATTAACAGAGAGGTGGGGGGTGCCCATTTGGAAAGAGAGTGATGCCTTAAACTGTCATACCAGAGTCTGACACCCCAGAGGGACACTCAGGTGCAATGTCTGTTGGCCACAGAGCAAGGCACAGCTGGAGACCCTCTCGGGGGTGTGTGTGGGCTTAGTGGCGGCGACAGAGCTCACAGTGGGGAAGGCAAACTGGGGGTGGTAAGGTGGGGCTTAGGGAGTTATCCAACCCTTTCTCAGGGGTAACACTCTTCTTCCCACATCCCTGTCCCCTTTTTTGTCTTTCAGGTCACCGTTCCCTTTCCTGAACGTAAGTGCTTATGGTCGTGCTTCCTTCCTCCAGAAGCCAAGTCCCCCCACCCACCCTGCTGCCCTGGCCCATCCAGCCTTGGTCCCCATGTGCCCGGGGGGCTGGGAAGTCCCCATTCAGTGCCTGGAAGGGAGCCTGCCCAGGGCCAGACAGCCTCACGTCCAGAACCTTACCCCCGTGAGCAGGACCCATCCTCCAGTCTCGCCACCACCTTCCAGGAGCCAGGACGCTGCCTGTCACCCACTCCCTGCGGCCTCACCTTGCCCTAGTTTTCCACAAGAGCTGGAAAGAGAGCAGGGATGCCCCCAGTAGGAGTGTGGGTTTGAGCCAGGATAGAACCAGGTGGAACTTTTAAGATTCAGACCCCGTCCCCGCCCCCTGATCAAGGGCTGTTTGTGCCCTGGCAGGCAGCCAAGAGCATGGCCTTTGGGGTGAACCAGGCTTCGTAGGATCTCAGCCCAGCCGATCAAAGCCTGAGTTCATCATGTGTGAGACAGAGATAATTAATGACTCTCCCAAAAGGTGTTTTGAGGAGTAACCCACAAGCCGGGAGAGCTTAGAGCTATGCCACAGACGAAGCCCCTGGGAAAAGAAGCTGCTGTCTTTGTGTCTTGGAGCCTCGGGGTGAGGGCGGGGGGGGGGGGGGGCGAGAGGAGAGTTCAAGAAAGACAGCAAGAACCTTCCAAACCCAACAGAAACCTAGAACAGACTTCCGCCTTCTGTTAGGGCTCTGCTTCCTCTTTTCCCTCCGGGGTAGGCTGGCCCAGGCCTCAGCCACCCTCTGTCTTCAGGAAGCCCCTGTGTCTCAGGGCCCCTGGCCCTGCTCTTCTAGCTGCTCTCAGGTCCTCCCTGCCTCCGAGCGTGTAGAAAGTTCCAGGAGGCCTCCCTGCCCCAGGCCCGCCCGGTGTGGCTGCCCCTCACCTCTCTGCATGCATCTTTGCAGAGTTTGATGGGGCATCGGGCGGATGACAGCGGGAACAGTTGTCATCACTGGCGGAATCCTAGCTACGGTCATCCTCCTCTGCATCATCGCGGTCCTGTGCTACTGTAGGCTCCAGGTCAGTCCCCAGAGGCCACCAGCAAACCACCCTCCCTTCTAGGGGCAGAACCTGGAGGCCCACTTCGAGGGGGACGACACTCGAAGCCTTGGAATGTGAGGGAGTTGGGGGTGACCAGGAGGGAGCCATGCATCTCCCACGCTCTGCACACTTTGGGGTACCCCAAGAGGGTGTGCTGGGAAGACATCAGGTCATCGTGTTGTGTCTCTGGCATATCTGAGATTTCAGGAGTGGTGGGAAGGGCACCCCCTCTGGGGAGGCTAGGAAAGCTGCTCCCAGCGGCCCCACACCTGTCCTCAGTAGGACTGTGTGTCCCTCCCCTCTGCTGCCCTGCTGCTGTCAACCACCGCCCGGAGATGATGCACTAGGAAGTGAGGCGAGGGAAAGGGGAAGGTATTGGTCTGGGAGGGCTGGGAATACTGGTGGAATAGTGGTGGGACATGGGTGTCTGGTGTGAAGGTGTAGTCCCGACCCGAAAGAGCTCTCTGCAGCAGGGCAGGGGCGCGGGTGCCTTTGCACACTCAAAGGGGAGCATCCAGCCCTCAGGCATCCCTCTGCACTCTCCCCTCAGTATTACTGCTGCAAGAAGAGCAGAGCCGAAGATGCAGACGAGGAGGAGGAGGAGCACGACCTGCCTGCACACCCCACCTGTAATGCCTGCAGCTCCCAAGCCCCGGACGGCCGCGTTGGCCTGGCGCCTCTCACCAGCGAGCCCTGCGGCCAGCCGTGCGGGGTGGCGGCCGCCCACTGCACCACCTGCTCCCCGTACAGCTCCCCCTTTTACATATGGACGGCTGACATGGTACCCAACGGGGGTGGAGGCGAGAGGCTCCCCTTCGCTCCTACCTACTACAAGGAAGGGGGACCGCCACCCTTCAAGTTGGCAGCGCCCCAGAGTTACCCGGTGACGTGGCCGGGCTCTGGGCGCGAGGCCTTCACCAATCCAAGGGCTATTAGTACAGACGTGTGACCCCCTCCCCCGGCCCCTCCACAGACCAGTGCTGCTGTCCCGACAGGAGCAGTGCGGGCAGCAGGTGACCCGTCCAACAGCCCACAAGGACTGCCAGGATTTGGGGTTTTGTGTTTGTTTGTTTGTTTTGGCTTTTCTTGCCCCACAGGGGAATTCAAGCTGCCGAGTGCGTGGAGAACCAGAGCAGGGCCTGGCCCGTGGCCCGAGTGCGGGGGCGCTGGCAGGATGCCCGGGCAGCGGCACCTGTTTCTGGGCTGGGACGTTCCTCTGCAGGCTCCAGCCCCACCGCTGCAAGTCGTCTTGGTTCCCTTGCCCCCCGCCCCAGTGCCCCAGCCTTGCTGGCCTGTGAGAGGAGGGGCATCAGGGAAAGCTAAGCAAAGGCGCTGGAGGCCCCCAGACTCCTTGGGGGATGGAAGAAGAATAGGGACCTAGGGCGAGGGGAGAGGTGAGAAGCAAGGCACTGCAGAGCCTGAGAAGGGAGAGGAAGGTGTCAAGGGGACCTCTTCGGGACCTGCTTGCTAGAACGAGTCCCAGTTCACGATCCAGCTTGGTATTTGGTTATCACAGGGACAGCAGTCCCTGTAGCTGCTCCCATGGGGATGCTGATTCTGGAACACACTACATTCCCCTTCCTCGCGGGACACAGTGAGTGGACTTGGGAGGCAGTGACATAAGGTTATTTGTGGGGAATGCACTGAAAAGTGATGCCCAGCCTTGTCTCCCCCCAAATCCTCTTTCTCTGCTTCTGGGACCAGCTGCCTCTGCTAGAGAACCTGGTTCAAGTTATGTTACTGAGTTTGAGCAGCTCAGCAAACAAGATCTTCTTGCTCATGGTCTCTGGGGCCCCGGTCTGCCACCCTGAGTGGCGCGTGTGGGAGCAGTGCTGTGAGGGGGTGTGTGTTCTCAGGGGTGCACACACCTGTCACCACACACACGCATCACACACCAGGGGCTTTGCCAGCTTTGGGAGCTGCAGAGTGGAAGAGTCTCTGATGTATCAACTAGAAAGGAAAACCCGACCTTCAGACAGCATGAGTGAAAGGTGATTAAGGTGGCTCGTCCCATGGCAACCAGCCGGCTGGTACGGGAAAGCCCGCAGAGTCTCCCAGGGGTCGATGCTGTAGCACTGAAGCCAGGTACGCCCCTTTAGAGGCCCGGCGTCCCACTCGGGCAGCCAGCCATGTCCTCACAGAGCTGGACAACTTCATTCCCCCGGGGTCAGCAGCCCCCACTCCTGGATTCCATGCTTGCTGCCCTCCCTCCGCTGCACCCCCCAAAACCCAGGCTCCAGCGAGGGCCTGTTAATTGCCCGAGCCCAGCCCTCACTTCCCACTTAGAACTCCGCTGTGGCCTGATGCCATTTGAGGGAATGCACCTGATGAATTTTCCAGTTGCTTCTACAGTAAGGGGTGGCTGCTCCCCTTTCTGACGGCATGCCCACCCCCCACCACTTCTGGGTCACAGCCTCTGCAGATGGCGGGCAGGGAAAGAGCTAGCCCCTGTGCTGAAATCATGACTTCGCGTTGGAGAAGGGCCAGGTGCAGCCGGCAGAGAGGGGAGGAGGGAGAGAATTCATCACACCTCGTTTCATTGGGCACTTGTCACCTTGCATCTCATCTGTGATCAGGGCACACCGGGTTAAGAATCAGAGGACCTGGGGTCTGGTCACACTGAGGTCACTCATTAGCTCTAGGACTGGTTATTTAACTTCTCTGAGAACCCATTTTCTCCAGGCAAATGAGACCTGCCACCTGCCCAGACAGACCCTAGGAGACCATTAGTGCTCCACACAGCCAGGACTTCCTGAAAATATTTGCCTGCCGTGCTCCTTTTCCTTGCCCCAATCCCGGCAGGGGCTAGATGCACTTGCCAATTGCCTGACCCAGCGTGCGGGAATGTGTGTTGAGGGCTGAATGACCACCGTGAAAATCAGGTTTAGCAGGCAGAATGATTTTTATTGTCAGTGAAAAGCAAACACTGGTTCTCCTCCTGGGTGATCTCAAATGGTAGCATTTCCTCGTACCAGGAGGCAGCTCCAGGCAGGGGGTAATGAGATCTGTCTCCTGATCCAGGGAGCAGGTTTAGGACAGCAACTTTAACATCCCCCATCCCATCATCAGTCCTTATTGGGCCAAGCGCACCCCCTAGACATGAGCTGCTGGGTCTGGCAGCCACGGTGGCCTCCTGATGAACATACCCAGTGCCTTGCTGCCCGGGAATTCCACAGCCAATCCACCACAGCAAAGGCTGTTGTTCCTCACCAAGACATAATGTCCTTGTTCCTCCTGCCTTTGCGGAAATCAAGACGGCCCAGTCAACTATCACCTGCTTCTTTCTTGCTCTGATCTATTGGGGTCCCTTAGCGAAAAGCATCTTAGTCCCCTCTCCTCCTGTAGCTTTCCTAGCCTAGATCTTGTCAATCTACACATCGAAACCTGGGTTTGGGGCACTGGAGAGATGATGGGCCATGGCTCTCCCCTACACACCCCCATGGTGTGTAGGGCACAGTCTCCAGATTGCCTGTCCGCCTCCCTGTCGCTGTGAGGGCCTTACCTACGGAAGAGGGAGCTCACCCATTCAACTGCGCTGCACTTTTTAGCTGTGGAGTCTGTACTTGTGGGACACTCTGGACACTTTTCAAATTGCACCCTAACAGGAGGAAGAGGAGAGGCTGGGAACACCCTGTCCTCTCCGCCATCTCGTCTCCACCTCCACCTCACTGCTCCTGCTAACCGATGTCCTGTCCTGCATCTTTGATAACTTGGAGTCACAACCAAGTGAATGTCAAAATAAATGAGGAATTTGAAATAGAAATCCCACTGAATCCTCTGTTATTCACCCAAAGTGGGGGCAGTGGGGCACGGATTGAGGAGCAAATGCTCCTTTTTATTTCCCAGAATGTCTGTTTTCAACACCAACACCTATCAGCTTCTTCTCCCCTCCTGCTTCCAACTAACAGGTCCGTCTGCCATGTTGCCTGCTGTCCCACCTGTTGCCTCACCCCCAGGGAGGACGTGTTGTTTGTTGGGAAGGGGGATGTGAAGTGTAGTAGCTGCAGCCTCCGCTGGAAGTGGCCCAGCCCATCACGGGGAGCCTCACCGGAGAGCAGCCCAGGCGTCAGCCCTGCTCCCAACCCCCACTTTCCAGGCCTGTGGGGTCCCCACCTATAGTTCTGGGTTAACTCACCAATCCTCTGAAGCCTGGGGAGACCCGAGCAGAGTGTGACACCACCAGCACTTACATGCTGGGAGGGGACAGAAGAGGTCCTTTTAGGACCAGGTCCTCAGTTCGGACCCTGGCAGAGACTGCCAAACCAGGAGAGGAATGGAATGTGTGTGAAAGGGAGCATCTGGGGAGGATGAGGATGAGGGTGGATCTGGGGGGGGGCCCATGGGCATGTCCGAGAGAGAGGGAGACCCCCCTCGGTCCATCTCAGGGCCACGGTGAGCCCTGACTACAACTGGGTGGGCACTGGGCAGCCTTCGCCCTGGACCTCAGACGCTCTGCCCCTGCAGGCCCTCTGGTAGCACCATAGGGCCCAACTGCACCCTTAGCCCTGGTGGCCACTGGCCACAGCTCTGTCCCTCGATGTCCTCTGGGAACAGAAACCCTGAGGCGAATCTCTGTCGTCAGCACACTCACCCAGCTTCAAGCCATGTCCTCCCCAGTTTCTGTACTCAAGTTTACAAGCGCTGCTCAGAGGTCCGATCACCCCCAGCCCTGTACTCAGAGTGGAAATGGCCCGTACCCCTGAACCTCGGGCACCGGCCTAGGCATGTCCCAGACAACAGTGACAACGACAGCCAGCACCTCCTCCTCCTTCCCCAGCCTGGTCTGGGCTGCTCCTCTCTCCTCCCTGTTTGGCCACCTCCACCTGAGACCCCCAGCCCCACTGGCCCTCCCTCCCCTGCCTACTGTCTCCCTCTGTGGAGAAACCAGTAGCACCCTAGCTTCTAATACATGCTCCTGCACCTCAGGCTTCTGGGCCTTCCTTCCCAGGTGTCTCAGGGTACCCATCCAGCAGCACCCTCCAGACCACCCCCAGTCACGGCTGTGTCATTCTGGGTAAGCAGCTATGAGGAAGGAAGAGCTCCTTTCTCCCTGTGATCTATCATCCCAGCAGGTGCGCCAATCACATAATGGTGGTTAGACGGGGGAGTTTGGTATCAGACTGGACGCTGAGCCCCAGCTTGGCCACTAACTGTGTGGCTTTAGGCAACTTTCTGGTCCTCATCTATAAAACTGAAATCATAACACTGACCTTATTCCCTTGCTGTGAAAACTAAGTGAGCACACAGGGTCCACTGTAGGTGGACCCAAATCTGAATTCCGGAGGCAGCAGGGCCCTGAGCTGGGATTGCTCAGGCCTCAGGGTGGAAGGCTCCTCTGGGCTCCTTTATCTTATCTCTCCTCTCCCCGAGCCTTTCTGAAGCCCCTCCTCCCTTGCCAGGCCCCCTTCTGTTCCAGGCATCGTGGAGACCACAAGCAATTGGCAGCCTGCAGAGGTTCATATCATATAATTTTTTTGCAATTTTTTTGTGGTGGTAAAATATATATGACATAACATTTACAATTTTAACCATTTTGAGGTGTACCATTCAGTGGCATTAATCACCTTCACAAGCTTGTGCCACTATCTCTAAAGCTTTTGGTCTCCTCAAACAGAAACTCCGTGACCACTCACGTTTGAATTATTTCTAAGGGCTATGTTTTATCTTTGAACGAAAACAAAGCTTTCAGGGAGGGGCCCCTGCTTGTCCTGCCGACAATTTGGGGCTGAGCAAACCAGTAGCAGGGCAGGGTGATGAGGGATCCTCACTCCCCTTCTTCCACGATGGACTCTTCTAAGCAAGACTCATCTTCAAGGAAGCTCCAAAGATAAGTGTGTTGGAGTGTAGCTTTGCGGGCTGTCTTGGGGGAATGGTTGGGGAGGCCTGTGCAGGGAGCACATTTTAGGATGAAAAGGAAGAGGATTTGGACAGTGGAGAGAATGAAGCAGCCCGAAGGTGCAGGGCTAGGTGAGTGGAGCCCCGCAGTGGCCGTGGGAAGGTTGGAGGCCTGGCCTCCTTCCTTGGCTGCCAGCATGCTCAGGGCCTGGGCTGTGCCAGCCAACTGGATGGATGGCAGAGGCCTCGGGCAGACGACTCCCAGCTCCCTGGGTGGAAGCCGTGCACTAGGGCAGCCCTGGTAGCCCTCTGGGCAGCAGACTTGGCTGTGCAGGGCCTGCTCCGCTGAGCAGCCACCTGTCCCTCCGTGCTTCTCACACTGCCACAGCAGGGGCACCGCTAGCCAGAGAGAGGGGAGGGAAGGGGGCAGGGAAGGAGGGCAAACCCGGTGCACACTAGCATTGCCACACTCCCCCTGGGGACTCAGCCAGCCTGATCTGTTTGAATGCACATGGGGGTTATGAGCTCCCTGGGATTCAACATAAATGCCTGTGCATCAGGATCGGAAAAGGGTTCCCACGGGGGATGCTGGGAGGCTCAGTTGGTTAAACATCAAATTCTTGATTTTGGCTTAGGTTGTGATTTCAGGGTAATGAGATGGAGCTGCTCGGTGGCGGGCTCCCGCTCAGCGAGGAGCCTGCTTGGGATCCTCTCCCTCTCCCTCTGCGTGCACACCTCCCCCAGCACGGGTGCTCTCTGTCTCCAGCACAAGGAAAGGTAAAACGACAACAAAAACACCAGGAATTTTTAGATCCTGTCAATCCCACCTGAAATGACTTTTCCGTGACAACCTCTGCCCGCACATGCACCTCCACCAGTGCAAATTTCACCTGCCCTTCAAACCGTTTCCACGAAATATTTCCACAACATTTTTGAACCCTTGCAGAGATCTCTGCCAACCCTGGCAGGAATGTGTCCCTTTTTCTGGATAACCAAAACGGCCTGTCTCTACCTCTCCGTGGCATTCCAGGCTGGAGCACTGATATCTGGCATGCCCTTTATCTTCTCAGGAGCAGAATGTTCGCGGGGGGCTAGATTCACCACTGCGTGAGCCTCGACACCCAGCACAGTGCTGGGTGCATGGCTGGTGGCCAGCCAAAGTCTGCTGATGGAAGGAGGACGCATTTCACCCTTTCCTAGACCATTCTTAATTTTTTTTTTTTTAAAAAGACAGTTGTATTCAGAAGGGGAGAGAATGAAATAGAACAATACCATAAATCTACGAGGACTTAGAAAAATTTGAGCTCAGGGAGGAAAGAATGGCCCTTTCTTCCTTGCAACATTTGAGAAGATGGAATACTGGGCTTTATATATATGGAAGCACATGGCGATGGCAGGGATTTAGGGAAGTTGTGGTCTGGATCTTGGTTCTGGCCTCAGTTTTGCAATGACAACCACATGGCCTTTGATGGATGGTCACTGAGTGCCTTAGATCCCCCATCTGTAAAATGAGGGGTTTTGACGATGTGACCGCTTCATTTTATTTTAGTATTTCATGTCCTCTTTTCTCTGCAGTTTCTTTACTTAGCAGCTTCTAGGCAAAGAAACTTGAAGCCAAAGTATAAAGAACTTAGTGGCTATTCAAGCATTGAGGAGGTCATTGAGAGACTATGACTGCCTGTTGACCCATGAGCTGACCGTGGCACTCAGAGGCTCCTCACCCCCTTCCCTGTTCTTGGAATGTGGGTTACCACTTTTCCAACTCTCAGAGGCTGCCCCAAGGACAGAGCCTTGAGATGGCAATGTGGTGTTGAGACCCTCTGGATAGTATGCGTGACTGGACTCAGTTAAGGGCTCTGTATACACCCTACACCCCACCCCATGGTAAGCCTTGTATGTAAGTTCTCTGCTTATTACACCTGCCACCTGCTGACCTGCAGTGACTGCCTCCTCCTTCCATCTCTCCCTGCCCTCTGAGTCCAGGGGCTGGTTTCCAATTACACTCGGAAAGCTCCCAAAGAGCTTGAGAACTGACTCCAAGTCCAACCCAACGAAGTCAGAACATTTCAGTAAAGACAAAATAATTTGATTGCCAGAAATTTGACTCAGGTGTGACTTTCAGGGATCTGCATATTGTGTTAAGTTACATATATCCAGTTAAGTGGCTCAAACCCATCCCTCTGTGGTTCCCTCTGTGGATGAGGCCAGAGCTTCAACCATGCAACCCAACTCCTACTCCAGGGGTGAACTGAAGTGCTTGTGAGCTGAAATATGTGGGAAGGCCAAAAGCGGACAGATTTTGAAAAAAAAAAAATGTGGGTAGGGCTAATGTAGGCAGAACTGTTCATTCAACTAACATTTGTTGGGAAACTCTACACCGGGTGCTAAACATTGTTCTAGGTGTTAGAGGACTATAAATGAAAAGTGCACCACTGCCCGCAAGGGGTTTATACCCTAGGACAGATAATGGACACACATTTCTAAAGATAGAATCCTTCCAGGTATTTGCTTGCCTTGGACCAAGACACATGGCAGGAGAGAGAGTCTGGTGTCCTCAGAGCAGCAGGAGCAGAGACACTGGGTTCGTCAGCCTGCCAGGTATGGCATAATTATATTAGGATGTTGATTCTAGCCCCAGGGCTTCTTCCTGCCAGATTCGGTCCTTGGCTTAGAGAGAGGAAGAGATGGCCAAGCAGGGTGTCTAAGTCAATTCAGACGGTTACAACAAATTACCACAGGCCGTGTGGCTTCAATAACAACATTTATTTTTCACAGTTCTAGAGGCCGGGAAGTCCAAGGTCAATACACCAGGAGATTTGGTGTCTGGTGAGAAGCCTGCTTCCCAATTCATAGACAGCCATCCCCTCACTGTGTCCTCACATCGTGGGAAGGAACAAGAGGGCTCTCCAGAGTCTCTTTATAAAGAAACTATCCCATTTACGAAGCCTCCACTCTCATGACCTAATTATGTCCTAAAGGCCCCATGCTCTAAAACCATCACATAGGGGGTTTGAATTTCAACATATGGATTTTGGGGGGACTTGGGCATTTGGTCCATACCAGATGAGTTCTAGGTTACTAGGGGCAAGAAACCATTAATACAAAGGTGAATTGCAGGCAGTGAAGACAGATGGAAATTCAACCAGAGATGGGGGCAGATATGAGAGGGTGTGCTAGGTGAAAGGCTAGAGCCTTGAGAAAGCAGACATAGATAATAACTAAAGAGACAAGAAAAGAAAGAAGAGAGGCTCTCAGACTTGATCCTGGCTATTAGGCTCATGGAGTCCTAGGCCTAGAAATCTGTCAGAAGCCATCACATCTATTCCCACCTCAATGCACTCCATAGAAACTGCCTGAAAGGAAACAAAAATGCCCAGCTTTTTCTTTCTTTCTTTTTTTTTTAAGATTCTATTTATTTATTCATGAGAGACAGAGAGAGAGAGAGAGAGAGAGAGAGAGAGAGAGAGGCAGAGACACAGGCAGAGGGAGAAGCAGGCTCCATGCAGGGATCCTAATGTGGGACTCGATCCTGGGACTCCAGAATCATGTCCTGGGCCAAAGGCAGACACTCCACCACTGAGCCACCTAGGCATCTCAATAAATAAAATCTAAAAAAAACCCCCCCCAAACCCTATAGTGTAACTTGGAATAAAAATCACCTTATGTGATAGATTTGAAAATCTATCATTTAATTTAGTAAATAATTAGTATCACGAGAGTAAAATGTTATAATAACTTGTCATTATGAAAGCTGCTAATTTAATGTACAGAAAATTACTACGTATTCGAAAAAACTTAATAGGGAAATAAATTGACAGTTGATACGAGTCTTAAATTTTTGTGAAAATAATATCTTCTTTTTGAGACAAACACCACTTATTAAAATATAAATAATAATAAAGAAATGTTGGTCAAAGGACACACTTGCAGTTATAAGATGAATAAGTTCTGGGGATTTAATGTACAGCATGGTGACTGGAGTTAATAACACTGTATTGCATACTTGAAATTTGCTGAGAGTAGACCTTAAGCATTCTCATAAAAAGAAGGTAACTAGGAAAGGTGATGAATATGTTAATTAACTTAGGTGTGGTAATCATTTCACGGTATACATACATCAAATCATCACCTTATGCACCTAAAATATATACAATT
Source organism: Nyctereutes procyonoides (assembly GCF_905146905.1). Taxonomy (NCBI): domain Eukaryota; kingdom Metazoa; phylum Chordata; class Mammalia; order Carnivora; family Canidae; genus Nyctereutes; species Nyctereutes procyonoides. The sequence continues at coordinate 7,029,457 of NW_026575037.1, forward strand.
TTGTTAATTATCTCAAAGCTGAAGAAATATAAATAAAGCAGGTGAGAGATTAGATATCCTATTCTAATCTTCCTATGATTATTTGGGGTACTATTATTTAAAACCACATTTAATTTTTAGATATTTATTTCTATTTAGGCCATGTATTTTTTTTTTAAATTTTTTAGTTTATTTATGATAGTCACAGATTGAGAGAGAGAGAGAGAGAGAGAGAGAGAGAGAGGCAGAGACACAGGCAGAGGGAGAAGCAGGCTCCATGCACCGGGAGCCTGACGTGGGATTCGATCCCGGGTCTCCAGGATTGCGCCCTGGGCCAAAGGCAGGCGCTAAACCACTGCACCACCCAGGGATCCCCTAGGCCATGTATTTTTTAAAAGTCCTATTAGAAATTCTTCACAGCTTGCAAGGATGCATTAAAAATAGGATGTCAAAATTTCATGGGAAGGAAATAATTCCAAAATTATGTATAAGCACATCTATGAATCAGATATAATAAAGAACACAGTCTGAAGAAAAGAAGTGCAATATAAATGCTAACTTCCATGATCAAATAATATTCAGCATCATGTACAAAGGGACATTTGAAAGCAACCATTAATGGTTTTCACGGCGTGGTAGATTCATGAATTCATCTATGCTTCTGTCTTTCCTGCTTTCTGAGAAATCTCTGGATCTCAGTCAGGAAGCAATATGGTGAAAATCTGATTGAAGAAAAATAGAAAATGGAAAAGTGATAAAGTGGCATGCAATTATCCCTGATGATGGAACCACCATGGGGATTCAGTAACCAGAAGCACATGACGTGTGTTCACACTGTTGAGTAATGTGTCTGGTGAGTCATTACAGCCCCACATCATGTAACAAAATTACAATCTAGAAGCAGAAAGATGGTGGCGCAGGTTCACAATCACCTTGTTCATCCAAAGACAAGCTACATGACATATAAGAGATTATGAAACTGGCTTGTAGCATGCTTACGGGAGGCTTTCACACCAGATTTTTTTTAAAAAGGCTGCTGGAAACAAAATAATTACTGAATATTTTTGCAGGTAGCAATACCACTTCGACAGGGCTTGCCAACAAGCTGTCTTGCTTATGTAACCAAACTCACCTGCCTCACTGGGGGCTCTCTTGTTCCAAGCACCAGCAGCCCCTGCCTGACTGGATGCAGCATCCATGTGGCTTTGGCCCCCCTCACCGCTTTGTTTTTATTCTGTTTCTGATCCTCAAAGATGCTTCTTTAAAAAAAAAAAAAAGATTTATTTATTTATTTGAGAGAGAGAGAGTGAGCATGACGGGGGTGCGGAGGGGCAGGAGGAGAGGGAGAGAATCTCAAGCAAACTCCCTGTTGAGCACGGAGCCCCACGTTATGACCCTGAGACCATGACCTGAGGCAAAACCAGGGTGGGATGCCTAAGCAACTGAGCCACCCAGGTGCCCCAAAGATGCTTCTTTTGTTTTTGAGCCTGGCCCTGTGTTTTCACTTGTTCATAATTTTTTTAAAAAAAGTATTTATATATTTATTCATGAGAGACACAGAGACACAGGCAGAGGGAGAAGCAGATTCCCTGCAGGGAGCCCGATGCAGGACTGGATCCCAGCATCCCAGGATCATGACCTGAGCCAAAGGTAGATGTTCAACCACCCAGGGGCCCTGGTTCCATGTTTTTAAAGTTCCCTTGAAATATTTTGTCTGTTTTTGTTACATGCTCAGAGTGACAGAGGGTTAGAGGGATGTGAACTCAAAGTGAGAACCTAAAATGGCACCTCAGGTAGCATGGTAATGAAAGACATTACTACATGAATGCTTCATCTCAAATATCGACTTGCATTGATATAGAAAACTAGGGATCCTAGGAAGTGTTGGGTTACCGGTCCAAAAAGGCACTGTACAAGTGTCTTGTTTTTAGTGTTTGTGGGTATGGGGGCCTCAGCAGGTCCTAAAATCATATACGTGTGGCTGGATTTCTCGGTAAGGAGTGTCCGCCACCGATACAAAACAGGATCTGCCCACTGTTTCCTTTTCACAAAGGAGTTAAGGGTCACTCAGTAGCTAATATCCTTTTTTTAGCATAGTATGATGAAACTCCTTTGTTAAAGAATAAAATGTTGGGGCACCTGGGTGGCTCAGTGGTTGAGCACCTGCCTTTGGCTCAGGTTGTGACCTCGGGGTCTTGGGATCGAGTCCTGCTTTGGGATCCCCGCAGGAAGCCTGCCTCTCCCTCTGCCTGTGTCTCTGCCTCTCTGTGTGTCTCTCATGAATAAATAAATAAAATCTTAAAAGGAAAAGGATAAAATGTTCAGTGAGGCTCATTAAGGATGCTAAAGCAGACCTTGTTCAGGACCCTCGTGCTAGGCATAGGGACCAACTGCGGTGGGATTTTACAGCGCAGGAGGGAGGTAGGCCTCAACTATGACTACAAATGGGGTGGAGAGGACTCTATAGAAAGGTGCAGGGTGGAGGGCAGTGGATACAAAACACTCGGGGATGAGGGGGTTTTGGTTGAACCCACTCACTGGGATTTTTGCCGAAGACAGGCTGAGGTGATGGGACATCCTCTGGGGGATGCTGGAGGTTTGGTCAAGAGTCTTTGTCCAAAAAAAAAAAAAAAAAAGTCTTTGTCAGCTTCTGTATCACCCATTCCATGACCTTGATTGCAACTTCAGACTTGACATCATCCGTATTATATACTATTTAAAATTACAATTTCCACCTTAGGCGCATCACATCTCTTCCTCCTCATTCAGTTTTCACAATATGGAGGCCTCCTTCTGTTCCAGTGTTTTCGGAGAAGTTATGTGGCATCCTCTAGTGGTGAGTTTAGGTATCAAAAAAAATCACACACACACACACACACACACACACAAAAAATAAATAAAAAATAAATAAATAAAAATCGCGTTGCCGCAAACCTACCGCAGAGCTTGGGAACGACCATCAGCATGTCCCAGGTGCTCTGCCTCTGGGCTCGTTCATCTCATCCTTCGTAGCCCATTTCAACGAAAGCTCCCGTTTTAAGACACGCCGACTCCTGAGAGTTCCTGTTTTTCTAAACTGCAGGAGTGAATCTTTGAGATTTAAAAAAAGATTTTTTAATAAATTTATTTTTTATTGGTGTTCAGTTGGCCAACATATAGCATAACACCCAGTGCTCATCCCATCAAGTGCCCCCCTCAGTGCCCATCACCCAGTCACCCCCCGGCCCCCGTCCACCTCCCTTTCTACCACCCCTAGTTCGTTTCCCAGAGTTAGGAGTCTCTCATGTTCTGTCTCCCTTTCTGATATTTCCCACTCATTTTTTCTCCTTTCCCCTTTATTCCCTGTCACTATTTTTTATATTCTTTGAGATTTTTGAAATTGAATTCAGATTTGGTAGAAGACTATTCTACAAATTATGTCAACAGATCTGTTGTTTTTAGTTGGGTAGAGATGGTGCGGCCAGAAAGCTGGGAGAAGGGTGGGTGAGGGGCAGAGATGGCTATTCTGCTCGTTAATTCTGGTTTGACAACATTCTAAGGCAGACAGTCTTCTTTTTTTTAAATTGAAGTTCAATTTGCCAACGTATAGTGTAACACCCAGTGCTCATCCCATCAAGTGCCCTCCTCAGTGCCCATCACCCAGTCACCCCATCCCCCCCTTCCACTACCCTTTGTTCGTTTAAGGCAGACATTCTTAACACACTCTGGCCTCTCCCCCTCTGGACACACAACTGAATGGTATCCACACTTAAGATGAACACATTCCCAGCCAGCACACCCCAGCACACCCCTGGGGCCCCATATATAACCTCTGTGTCTCTCCTACCCAGGAAAGCCCCGTGAATGAGGAGTAGTACCCGAAGAATGATGGATGGATTCTAGGCATGTGGCTGTGCTGTGGCACCTCCCTGGTGGCCACAAGGGCCACCTGAGCCTCACAGGATTCTTTGACTCTTGGACTTAGTGCTGAAGGAGGGCATTTTCTTGTCCTATCATTTTCTTCCAAGATTTTATTTATTCATGACAGACACAGAGTGAGAGAGAGGCAAAGACACAGGCAGAGGGAGAAGTGGGATCCATGCGGGGAGCCTGATGTGGGACTTGATCCCAGGACCCCGGCCGGGATCACTCCCTGAGCTGAAGGCAGACACCCAACCACTGAGGCACCCAGGCGCCCCTTCCTGTCCTACCATTAATGACATGTGCCACTTCTAGAAAGCTTGCTCTTTTTGGAACTAATCAAGAATCAGTCGACTGAGAAAAAAAGATTTCTTTTTGGTAAAACAAGACAACCCATGGAATAAGGCACCTTCTTTAACATCCATAAGAAACAGATGTGATTTACTGGTTTTCTTAAATAATGCCCACCTGTGGTCCTGGTAATTGGGTGCAGTAGCCAAAGTATATGTCTGCGTATGTGAATGCAGGTGTTCGTTTATTTCATAGGTCAGTTTAAATAATAGTCAAAAGTCATTAGAATATTTAAATGATAGTCAAAGCTCATGTGGAGCAGACATTTATTATTATAAATCGTTAGTTTATACTGTAAATATAATGCTGCAAAATAAACCACCAGGAAATCTAAAAAAAGAAAAAGAAAGAAAAAAATGCAAAAGCAATCATGGTTGCATAAGGCAGAAGGGGGAATGCCAAGAAATTTGACACTAATATTGGCAAAGTCCATTTCTACTTTAAGCAGAAAAAAAAGCAAACTGCACTTGTGTTTGGAAGTCAGTGTGTTGCTTCTTTCTTTTATGACAGGGGGATGGGAAATAAATTTAAATCGCTTCTAATCTGATCAACTGTGAGCAGCTGCCTGGAGCTTTGTGTTGATAATGTTGGGGCAGTTTGGGGGCAGGGAGAAGGAGGGCTGCAAATGCTGTGGGCCAATGGCGGCAAGCCTTACATCTTCTCGGTAACTCTGCCCTGTTGTGATGTGACTCAGGCCACTGCTTCTTAAATGCAAAATGTGCTTTTTAGTTCAGTTAAGTGTTCCTTAGCTGTGGATAAATTTTGTTTCTGAGCAACGATGAGAAAAAGTGGGAGATCATTTCCCAGCACAGGAACTGACTATGGATTTTTAAAGAAACCCAAACAAGCTAAAATAGACACCGCAGGTAATACTGGGAGGAAGGGCACTGACGAGCTTATATTTTTATGGATTAAAGATTAGAGGATACTGGTTGGTTTACAGACTGGGCTAAACTGGGCAAGCTGGTTGTGGTATCCTCCAGTAAGAGACCCCTGGGAGCCTTGGTTGTACCAGAAGCCGATGACCCCATCTGGTAGCTGGTCCACTGGGGACTGACTGTTGTCCATTTCTTTTTTTAATTTAAGATTTTATTTACTTATTCATGAGAGATACAGAGAGAGGCAGAGAATGCAGGTGTTCTGCAGACTAGGCAGAGGGAGAAGCAGGTTCCCTGTGGAGCCAAAGGCAGACGCTCAACCACTGAGCCACCTAGGTGTCCCCTGTTGTCCATTTCTGATGACTCAGAGCAATCATCAGTGGATGGGCTCACCACCATTCTGTAGGCAGTGCCTGTGGTGGGGCTAGGCCCTACCTCCACAGTCCTGGAGGGCCCCCAACTGCTCAAAGGCAGGTGATGGGGTACATACTGCCATGCAGCTCAGGGGAGCCAGGGGGCCGAAACAGGGCAAGTGTCTGGGGAGGTGAGCTCCCAGGAGTGAATTCCAAGCCCTCACCTACACAAATGTGCATATTCCTGTGGAAGGCAGAGAGGAAGAATCTGGAGTGCCTCATCAGGGCTCAATGGAAGGACTGGCCAGGGTAGCCTTCCATAGGACACACTTGAGAGCCTTGATTGTGGCAGAGGTCCAGCAGGTGTTCTGCTATCATGGGGGCTGATTGCCACTCTTTGCAGCTGCTGTCTCAGAGCAGTTTTCAGAAGGTGGGATCCCTAGATGCCAAAGGATACACAGGGTGCCCAGCCTCTCATGTGGGTTTGCAGGACTGGGTCTGCCCAAGGCCAGCTTACTGGTGCATATTGCACATCAGCAGGCTGTATAGCTCAGGCTAGCCAGGGACCTGGGACAGGGCAATGTTGGGCGAGGTCTGTTCACAAAAGTCAGGACTCCAGGGGTACCTGGTACCTGCCTAGTTGTAGGCCTTTCTTATATAAATGAGACTATTCGCCTGAAGATAGAGCTGTAGAAAACTTGACTACGTTACCAGTGTGGGACGCATGGCATGGTCAAAATGATGCCAGCAGGCTGAGTCCAAAGACACAGAGCGGTAAGGAAGGGGTGGGGGCGGTGTCCCATGGGAGGGAAGTCAAATGTGAGCCAGCGGAGTTTACTGAAGATATGAAGAGAGCCAATACAGAAAGTCCAGGAGACTCAGAAAGGAAAGGAGCATGAATTTCATCTTTGGGGTCTGCTGTGCATGTCCTCTCAGGCATCCGGGAACTGGTTTGGACCAGGACAAAGTCCAGGTGTCTATTGTAAGTCACTTATCCCTTGAAGCCAGGGGTCCTGGCGTCAAGATGTCTAGGGCCAGTGGTTTAGAAATTATCTGTTGTGCTGGAAGACTCCAAAGATATGATTAACTCTTAGTTCCATACAAGGAAGACATGCACTGAAGCATGTGTAGTGTGGGGGTGCAGGTCCCAGTAAGAAGAGAAGTGGGGGAAAATAAAGCAAAGGGGGGGAAAACAGTTTTTTCTTTTGTGGGGTCCCTTTTTCCCTGTCTCAAAAATACCCTTTGTAACAGACACCTGGGAGTCTTGCTTGCTGGAGAAGCTTGGGGTCTCACCAGGGAGCCTGTCCACTGGGGATTGAAATCCAAAAGATTTTCGGGGGGAGTGGGCAATCTCTACCTTGGAGGCTCTGCAGGTTTTGGGGACCAGCCTGAGCCCCAAAGTCCTGAAATGCATCAGCAGTCAAAGGCTGGCTGACAGAGTATAGACTGCTCATGTGCCAACAAGTGCAGGTCAAAGGAGCCAGGAACTTGGGAAAAGGCAGCTGTAGGAACAGGCGATTGGAAGGCCCCGCATCTGCCTCATTTCAAGCCCAATCCCACGCAAATGTGCATATTCTCCCAAGGCTGAGCTGGGAGTAATTGCAGAGGCCCCTTACCAACGTGTGACCCAGAGGACTGGCTGGGCCAAGCCAATAAGACACACCTGGGAGTCTTGATTTCTGGAGATGCTGAGCACCCCAAAATGTAACCAGTGCAAATGTAGACTGTTGCCAGTTTAAAGCTGCCACCTCAGAAAGATTTTTGGGAATCGGATCCCTCCAGCCAGAAGGCTATGCAGGTGGTTCGGAACCCACTTCAGCTCCACAGGCCTGGAGGACCCCAGCAGCCCTGGGTGGGCTGACAGCGTGCATACTGCACGAGTCCAAGCTGGCAGGTAAGGGTCATGGGGGACCTGGGACAGGACAGGGGTCTGGATAGGCGGGCTCAGGGGAGTGGGCTCTGCGGTACAGGGCATCTGCCTAGCCAAGCCCTTACCTACACAAATGTCCGTATTCCCCCCGAAGGCAGAGCTGGAGGGTGCCGGACTGCTTTGGTACCTTCCTGCAAGAGGCCCTGGGAGCCCTGATGGCTGGAGAACCTCGGGATCCCCTCGGGCAGCCTGTGCACATGGGGACTGACTATCACCAGTTAAATTTGCCACCTCAGAAGTATTTTGCCAGGGTGTGGGCTTCCTTCACCCTGAGGCCATTCCGGGGGTGGGGGCCTTCCATAGCTCCACGGGCCTGGAGTGCTCCTGCAAACCACGGGGAGCTGACGAGGTCTGGGCTGCATGCGCGCAAGGTGCATAGGGAGGTGCATGAGACCAGGAACAGGGCAGGGTAGAGAGAGGCCCGGTCACAGGGTGGGTGCTTTGGGGTCTCAAGTGCTACAGATGCCCATCTTTACCCCGAAGACAGAGTAGGAGGAAACTACAGGGCCTTGCCAGCATCCATGCAGCCTGGCAGACTGGCCAGGGGGTCCTTCAGTCAGAGACACTTGGGAGCCTCAGTGGCTAGAGAAGCCAAAGGCCAGCAGGCAGCCAGTCCTCATGTGGACTGTCACCTGTTTAAAGCTGCCACCTCAGAAAGATTTTCGGGAGTAGGATCCCTTCACCCAGGAGGCTGTGTGGGAGGTCCAGTCCGGGTCCCAGCTATACTTAGTGGAAGACATGGTACGTACTCTGCATGCATGAGCTGCGCAGCTCAGCATAGTCAGGGACCACACATCCGGAGAAGCCAGGGCCCCAGGGGACGGGCTGTTGGTGGCACAGGGCACCTGGCTAATTTCTGAGCACTAACCTACACAAATGTGCATGTTCTCCCCCAGGGCAGAGCTGGAGGGAACCCAGAACTGTCTAGCCAGGGTGGGCCACACAGGATGGTCAGGGGACCTTCCAATAAAAGACATTTGGAAGCCTTGATTGCTGGCGAAGCCTGGGACACCACCAGGCACCCAATCCAATGAGGGATTGGCGATCCCCAGTTTCAAGTGGAGATGCAGAAATATTTTCATGGTGTGGGCTCTCAACACCCTGAGGCCGTTCTGGTGATTGGGGTCCTGCCACATTCCACATTTCAATGGTTCCGAAGTGCTCCTGGCAGCCCACACCCTGCTAACAGGATTTGGACTGTGTATGCAGGGGTTGGGGGTGGGGGAAGGGCAGGTCAAGGCAGTCAGGATCCTGAGAAAGGATGTCAGCTGAGGCTGGTCACAGGAGGGAGCTCCCGGGGGTACCTGGCATCTTTTTAATTCTAAGCCTTAACCTACACATACACACATATTCGCCCTGAAGGCAGAGCCAGAGGAATCTGACCTGCCTTGCAGGGGCAGTGCTGGGTGAGATTGCTGGGTGAGATTGCTGGGCTATCCTCTCTTAAGCAAACCTTGGGAGCATGGGCTGCTGGAAAATCTTGGGATTCTCTCAGGCAGTCAGCCCAAATAGAAACTGAAAATGGCCAATTTAAGAAGCCTTGGAAGATTTTGGGTGGGTGGGCTATCTCTACCCTGAAGGCTGTAAAACCCAAAGTGTTTATTTGGGGCCTTATGGTTTGCAGTCTTGAGAGATACAGAGTTGACCAACATGTGGATTATAAACGGTGAGCGCAGGAGTGCAGGCTTATAAAGGCAGAAACCATGAGGTTTCATAACTTGTTTTGAAAGAATTATGATTGGTGCTGGTGGAGTTAAACTGACTAATACAGGATTAGCTATTGAGCTAGCAGATGTTACATTATCTCTGTTTCAGCCCAAAGTAGAAGGGCACATTCCAGGAAGTGGTCCAGTTGCAATTGACAAAAGTCAAAAGTTCATGGTGTTCTTAGAATTGAACAGGAGACGGGCATCGGCTCTTCTTTTTAGTGACTCTCTTAATGCTTACTTCATGTTGGATTTCTTTTCCCACATTTCCCCCTTTTGATCGAGATCTTTCTGGCAGGAAAGCATCAGTGATCCATTTCATGATGGTGGAGTTTCAGTTCATTGCTGAAGTGGTTGATAGCCTGCTCTTGGTCCATCATATCCCTTGGGAGGGGACACATTTCATGGGTGGCTGATATTTAGTATATTCAATAAGGTCCTAGGTAAGAGTCTTATGGCCACGTTTGAGTAATGAGGAGTTTTGAAGAAATGAGGTCTAGACATCAGTTAGGTTCTCATTTCTCTTAGTCAAAGGGTAGATCTGATGAATGGTTTTGAGTCTTTGAGCAACTATCATTGACACTTTGAGTAGCAATGCAGCAATAGGAAATATGCAGGATAAGCAATTTGAAAATTGTAGGGCACAAATTTAAATAATCCAGCTAAAAATATTAGAAAACTTAAACCTCCTGGGGTGAAGCTCAAAGGCCTTTAAAAGTTTGGCTAGTTTGAGCGACTGATGGTTTCTAATACTACTTATTGTGAGGTGTTTACCCAAGTACAGCAAGAGGTATTAGGTGTGGTGCAGTCTCCTTCTCAGGCTGCAAATAAATAATCCAAAGCCATCCTATTGTGAAGGACTACCCAAGCTAGGGAATCTAGGAATCTTTTCTGGGCTGTGATGGCTCTGGCAGTGGTTTGAACTACTCTGGTAAGAATTCTGGTAAGACTTTTCATCATAACTTCCAAGTCTGCTCTTCCTACTCCAAGCCATGAACCTATGACTCTAAGGTATCTGATCTGAAATATCTGGCAGGAAGGTCACAGCCTTGGCTGTGGCCACACCTGTTGTCTTCATATTTGGAAGGGCCCTTATCAGGACAATCATCTATTATAGATGAGACCCTTTTTTCTTCTTGAGTGAGATTAAGGAAATCATTTTAAGGGTAGTTAAAAGGGGATGTTAAATGGTCCCCAAAAACATGTGCTACCAAGGTCTCCCCAGATGTTAGAACATTCATAGGCCCAAGATTAGTGATCATATCCACAAAAATATAGGCTTTATGAACAGAGCAAGCCATTTCTGGATTCAATGACAGGCAATGAAGAGGAGTGAGTTCAAGCTTGGGATCAGTGGTAGGAAGTTCCCCACAAGTTTCATTAAGTTGACGAGTTTGGGGAGGGCTGGCCAAGGGAAGATGGTTGGATGAGAAAGTGTCACAAGTGGCAAGTTCTTTTCAGGAAAGATAGATCTCTGCATTTGTATTTCAGATAAAAGAAAGAGCCTGAAAACACACCTTCCAGGAGTCGAATGGTCTTTTTAGAGGAAAAAAAGTGGGTAGTTTGTTGTATAGTACTTCTTTCAAGGGGAAGCATAGAATGGGAGTTTGGGACTGAAAACTTGGGCTCAGTAGCTAGAGCACAAAGCTTTGTGTCCAAAGTTACAGTAAAGTTGGGAACATTTGAAAAGTTAGAGACTGGCATCACTATTAGGTCATTATTTATTGCAATTTTTTTTTAACAAAAACTGGGTTATGATGGCAGATCCAACAGTTGAATAGATCCCCATATAAAGCTAGGGACTGAGACATTTGAACAATCACATTTTCCTTCCATGTGTGGGAGAAGATAGAGCAGGGAGAAAAACTACTAGGATCAAAAAATTCAGTGTTGATAAATGTAAAGACAGGGAACAATAGTAGGTATAGGGGAACCTTTGAGATCTGGCTACCGCTGGGAAGAAATCCTACTGAGTATAAAACAGCAAAAAATCCATAAGTATTCCTACACAAAAGAACAGTAGTCCAAAGATCTGAGTTTTGTAGTTTCCACTAAGTGTTTGGCAGTTATGTAAAAATTATTGTATTGGCCTCCTCCTGACTCCCGGGAAAGCAGACTCATCTGCTTTTTTCTGGGATATAGTCAGTTTGAAGTCTCTGGTTGGTTTAATAGTCCAGTTGGATGTTGGAGCCTTCCTAAAATGAGAAATGAATGAGCCATGAGTCAATGGCTTCTAAGTTAGCAGTGTAGAGATTAGTTAGCAATACCTGGTATGGTCCTTCCAATGAGGCTGAAAGGAGTCTTTGAGGAGCTATCTTTTCCAATAAACCATGTCTCTGGGTTGAACGCTGTAATGGTTGATGTCTTTGTCTCCTACGAACGTGGCTATTCTACTACAGTATGATTATTCTCTGAGGTTGTGAGTTAGTCTCTTGAAAATTTGAAGTATGTCTCTGTTTATCAGCAGTGGACCAAAGGAAGCAGCGGCCAGGTGCATTGGGCATCCTGCTACAAGGAGAACAGATTTTCATTGAACTTATATCAGAATTTTAGGAATGTCCTACAATTTTTGGAACACCTACATTAACCTATGCCTATGTAAATACAACATAAAGTTTAGTATTACTTTTTATTTAACAATTCTTCCCATGTAATTTATCGTATCAAGTAAGCCTAAATAGTTTTATAGATCCTTTGGAATGTTTCAGGGACCCTCTGGGAAAAAAAAATCCATGATTTCTTTCAGGTCAAAAAGACTTTATTTAGAATTTGATTTGGGGAAGTGTGTTAAAAAAATCAACACTTGGCTAAATAGGATTGCAGAAAATTATGAAAATACCTAATTGTCTACTTAATCAAAGTGACAAAAAAGATTTCACATATAAACACAGAAGATTACATAGATTGAATAAAGAAGATGCAGTTTTGCTAAGTAATAAAAGATATGATAAAGACAAAAAGACAAAAACCCACAGTCATTGTTTCCCAGGCAGATTACACTAACGGTAACGGAATTTTGTTTGCAGTTTTTATTTTTTTTAAGAGAGAGAGAGAGGAAGTGGGGAGTGGGGCAGAGATAGAAGGAAGGGGAAAGAATCTAAAGCAGATTCCCTGATGAGCGTAGAGCCCAACATGGGGCTCCATATCCTGAGCCTGAGACCATGACTTAAGCCCAAATCAAGAGTCAGACACTTAACTTAATGAGCCACTCAGGTGCTCCTGTTTACAACTTTTTTTTTTTAAATCAAGAACAGGCCAATTTCTAAGAAAATTTTAACAGAGAGAAAATCAGGTTCTAGTTGGGAATCAGTACACTATTGAGCTCAGTTTTTTAAAAAGATTTTATTTATTTATTTATTTTTTGAGAGAAAGCGAGCAAGAGCAGAAGTGAGGGTCAGAGAAAAAGGGAGAAGAGAGAAGGAGAAGGCTGAAGGCTGAGCAGGGAGCCTGACATGGGGCTTGATCCCAGGACCTCTGGGATCATGACTTGAGCCAAAGGCAGATGCTTAACCAGTTGAACCACCTAGGTGCCCTATTGAGTTCATGTTTAAAAACCTATAAATACATTCAATCTCAGCCACCTGCTGAGACCATGCAACATAAAATTCCTTTTCTACAAATTTTCTACAACATTCTGTATCTACTTTTGTGTGTTCCTTGTTCTTTCCCTTTCTGAAATAACCAGATTTACTACAGAACAGAAAGCACACATCCTATTTCTTTGCATACTTTTCATATACAGTTGTTTTCTCTCATCCTAATTGCTTTTAGTAGTTTTATGTTTACATATATTAATTAGAATTCTAAGTCTTTAGAATCCTTAATTTCCAGTGAAAACTAAGAAGTAAACAATTGTGGGCTGGCAAATTTATAAATACATTTCATAATTTCTAGAAACATGTTTTCTCAATGTGCCATAAAACATGCTTACTAAGAGACCCACATATCTTTAGTTTCTCTATAATAAGAAACCAGAAGTGGCTAAACCTACATTTGGTAATAAGTTTTCTGATATTTTGCCCTGTTTAGAAAATACAATAGTATTACTTGCCCTGAGATCCAGAACAAATCTCCATCTCCTTCCATGTGACCTGTGGACTGGGAGGATGAGAGTATTACAGCGACTAGTACAGGGAACAATTAATTTTTCGTGTGTGAATAATCTTCAATTTTAGGTTAAATTCCTTGGATTGCCTCAGAACTTAAGGGGAATCTTTTGATGTTGGGCAGAAGCTTTCTTTTGTCAATCTGGATTTTAATGGGCAGTACAGAATAAATGCATGGGTGGCATTTTTTGACCAAATCATCCTGGGAATAGAATGCAAGATGAGTTCTAGTTAGGGATAGATATTAGGGTGTCTAGATTCTCTTAAAGGTTGGTATTTGGTGGTTCTGTATTTTTAAATATTTCCCACTTTTGGGAAAAAGAGATGTGTGCCTGATGGGCTTCAAGAAAATCTTGACCTAATAAATGCATTGGAGCTGAAGAAACCAAGAAGGAACTAGTGAACAAAGAGGACCCAAATTGTGTACTCTGAGGATGGAGATAGAAGAGGCATAGGCTGATTTTTCTAATTTTGAGAGCTTCTCAGAAAGATCCAAATTAGATCCAAAAGTTTGGAGTTAATTTCCTGAAGAGAAACAAACTTTCAGTGTTTCTTTTTGAGGCCTCCAATGCCAATCAAAGTAAGCTTCCCACTCATTTTGTTTGGTTTTACAACCCTTTTCCAAACATGCATGTAAGTAAATTAATGTTGGGATACCAGAAGTGACCCATTTGGGCCAATGAAGTCTTAGATCATCTCAGGAAATGCGAGTAATATAAATAATAGGAGTAATGGGGCAAATATCTATAGTAAGAAGGGCTGTATTATTCCATAAGCACAAATCCTGCAGTGACTCCTGGAGTCACTGCAGGAGTTCCCGTAGGGGTGCTAATTATGAGAAGTCCCCTTAGTAGAACTATTGAGCACTCGCCAAGAATCTGAAACTTGAATTTTCCACTTGAAGTGAGTAAAGGTAGAATTCCCGCCTCAGAAATGAGTGAGGACAGAAGCCAGCAACAGAGGACCCCAAATAAAAGCCTGAACCTCAGCCAAGTTTGGAACCAAGAGGAACTACCACCATGACCCAACACCAGTTCCAACCATGACCTTCCATGCCAGAGATTAGGCATGTGTTGGAGGGTGACTTGAGTTCCTTAGGCTTGGAGGGCTGAGACTTCCCAAGGCTGGCTTATGGGTCTGTACCTGACACATGCAAACCATGTAAGTCTGGGTAGCCAGGGACCTGTAAAAGGGCAATGTTGGGTGCAGCTGGGTCACAGGATGTGGGGCTCTTGGGAATATTTGGCATCTAACTCCAAGCATTAACCTCCACAAATGCACATATTCCCCGTGAAAGCAGAGCTGAAAGAATCTGGGCTGCCTTGCCAGGGCTGGTTTTGGAGGATTGGCTGGTATAGCTTTCATTAACAGACCCCTGGGAACCTTGATTACTGGTTAACCCCACATCTCATCAGGCAGTGAGTCCAAATGGGAACTGAGTGTGGCCAGTTTAAAGCTGCCACCTCACAACGGTTTTGGGGGGTTGGGCTCCCTCCATGCTGGGGACTGTGCATTTGGTTGGGGATGCATATGAGGTGCATGGTCCTGGAGTACCCAGGTAGCCCAAGGCTGGCTGACCGTATAGGTACTGCACACTTGTGGGTCTCTGAAGATCTGGAAAATCAGGAACCCAAACTGAGCCATATCTGGAGAATCCAGTTTTCACAGTGATCTCTTGGGGGTTCACGGTATCTGCCTTTACCAAGCCTTAACCTACACAAATGTGCATGTGGGGGCCAATGGCAATCTGCCCCCAAATATGTCATTTTGGGATATTCAGTATTTTGAATTAAAGTTACCTAAGGAAAAAAAATGGGATCCTGGATGGCTCAGCAGTTGGGTGTCTGCCTTTGGCCCAGGATGTGATCCTGGAGACCTGGGATTGAGTCCCACATCAGGCTCCCTGCATGGAGCCTGCTTATCTCTATGTCTATGTCTCTGCCTCTCTCTCTGTGTGTCTCTCATGAATAAATAAATAAAATCTTAAAAAAAAATAAAGTTACCTAAGAAACAGCCAGTGCAAGGAGAACACACAGACCCCCATGTTATCTCCTGAAAACAGGAAATAAATTGCCCATATGAAGGGTTGGGATACCTTTCCCGGCACCAGGATATGAAGAGACACTTATCGCCAGAGATAGGGAACTCAGAGCCGACAAACAAGGCTGTGTAAACAAACTTTGTTACTTTTAATGATCTATTGCCTCAGACCAAATTCTTTTTAGGATTCCTTACTGACTGAAGCCACCAAACATAAGTTTTCTTTTTTACTATTACCCACTGGCTTATTGTTTCTTTGCCTAAAAAGCATAAAAGCTGGCTGCCTTGGTCATTCTTTTTGGGTCTCAGTTCTGATATTGGGCCTCTATGCACAGTTAAACTTTTTTTTTCTCCCATTACTCTCATGTCAATTTAGTTCTTAGATCAGCTGGAAGAATCGTGAAGGATGGAAGAGTATTTTTCCTCCTCAGCAGCTGGCAGAGTCAGCAGGATGAACTTCCCTGGCTGGACACTGCTGCGGCTGAGATCCTGGGACAGATGGTGAAGAGCTGACATAATGTGAGAGTCCACACCTGGCTCTCTAACCGCAGGGTCTAATGCAATGAGAATGAAGGGCGTCCTTTTTATCTCTTTCTAAAGGTAGATTAGCAGGAGAAAATATTTGTGGAACTAGTTGCTTGGGCTTAGCATCTCTGGTAAATTTGGTAAATTTCTCTTTGACCCATTTCCTCCAAGAGATGGTCACTGTTTGCCTTTGTCTTCTGTGTCATTTGCCATTAAAGGAATTATTGTAGAGAAGGAACACAGGCATTGGCCTTATCAGCCTGTTGCTCGAACCAGCCTCACAGACTGGTACATACACAGCTCTCATCGCACCAGTGTCCGTTTAGACAAACTTCGCAGTGGGCCCCTATGTAAAAGCCAGAAGAGGTTTTTCCTTTCATCTTGTTTAATGTCCTAAAACCTTTACTTTGTGACCAGTGATAATAGTCTCTCTGGTCTCTGCCATGTGGAGGGTGGCTTCCCTGGCCTCCTGGTACAACTTGGTGGCCAGCTGAATTGACTGGGGGTTCAGAGACACAGTTACAAGCAGTACTCTCTTTGGCCCTGCCAGCCCTCGGAGGAGTTTGAGGTCACTGCCAATTAGGGACCTTTGTCATCCTAACCTTTATTGCTCATTAATGTTGGAAAAGTCTCACTGCAGTAGTGCCCACCTGGTGTCATAGATTAGCATGACGGCCTGGAGGCATCTCACATTTTGTGGGAGACTAGAGACATGGTTTTCACTACATCATTTTTACTACCTGTACAACAAAGGCTTTTGTTTTCTTAGGCTATTTTGGAGAGTACATCTGTGGGCCATGGGGGCTGTCTCATCTAGGCCCTCTCGAGGGATGCCTCTTGTAGCCAAAGGCTAAGCCTGGAAAGTTGCCTCTGGGCCATTCCATAGAAAGGCTTATTGGCTTGAGTCACGATTGAGATCAATATGATCCTACTCAGCATGGCCAGATGATGGCTCCTTTAGGTTGGCTGTATTTGAGAGAAAAAAAAATCTCACTCTTTATGAGCATTCTCAAATGTCTTATTAGTGTAACAGCTGGCCTTGGACTCCCTTGACAAAATGAAAGAACAGAAATTAGACTTCAGACAAAAATTATTGTCCACATCCAATATAAGTCCCCCTTCTCAAAAGTCTGCCTATTTTAACTTCCCTTTCCCTATCCTGACCTATAAAGAGCACTCTGACCCAGTCTCTGGGTTCAAAGTATGTAAATATTGAAAGCCAAGAAATGAATCTAACAAAAGTTCTCTCTCTCTCTCTCTCTCATAAATAAAACAAATCTTAAAAAAAAAAAAAAAAAAGGACAGGGCAATCCCTTAATATTCAAGCTGTAGTCCAGTTCTATGGGGAATTAGAAACAACCAGTTCTGTCTTAAAGATCTCTATAAAACCAGACATGTAACTCTAGAAACAAGTTAAAACCCATCTATCTTTACCAACTCCCCAAACCTTGCCTATTCCTCTCAAAATGTTTGTAGGGCAGCCTGGGTGGCTCAGCGGTTTAGCGCCGCCTCCAGCCCAGGGTGTGATCCTGGAGACCTGGGATCCAGTCCCACGTCAGGCTCCCTGCATGGAGCCTGCTTCTCCCTCTGTCTCTCTCTCTCTCTGTATCTCATGAATAAAAAAAAAAATTAAAAAAAAATAAAAATATTTGTAGATATTAGGAAACAGCAGTATATTAGAACAAATTGCCTGTACTTTAAAAAGGTAAATAATAATTACACATAAACGAAAAACAACCCTTTTATTCTCTCTCTGTCTCTTAAAGTTATAAATTTTATCACACCTTTGAGATGTAAACACAGCCCACAACCACCTGTGACTGAAGAACACAAAAAGGGAAAGAAGCTTTTTAAAATAAAAACAGCTAAAAGGGCTCTTGTGCCCAAACTCTAGCACAGCCTCCTTAAGATTACTTCCAGAGACAAATAAAATTTCTTAAAACTCTTCTCTAGAAATAATAAAATACTTTAGCCATCTGAGCCAGTAAACTTAATTTATTCCAACTGTTATTTATTGACTAGTGTATTGTATATTGTTTTATTTTTTAATTTTTTTAAAGATTTTATTTATTTGTTCATGACAGAGAGAGAGAGAGGCAGACACAGGCAGAGGGAGAAGCAGGCTCCATGCAGGGAGCCCGACGTGGGACTCCATCCCAGGTCACCAGGATCACACCCCGGGCTGAAGGCGGCGCTAAACCGCTGAGCCACCAGGGCTGCCCATATATTGTTTTAAAACAGAAACTGTAAGATCTCTGTGATTATTTATATGTATTTGTATCTATGTATACTAGAGATATGGTATTTTTGTACTTCCAAATGGTATTGCCATAATTAATTTATAAAAGGAGCCCTATTTCATTGGCTTAAAGAAAATTAAGTGCTTATATAATTACATATTCATAAAAGTTCTCCAAAATAAAAAAAGAAACCTAATCCAAACATATTTCAGGTTCACAGGATCTGGGAAAAATAATCTATTAGCTAATTTAAGGTTATTTGTTTAAAATACATCTTTAGAGTTACAGGCATTAAATATAACACTATTTTCCTAAAATTAAATAACTTCAGGTTAACCCTGTTACAAAATTTGTCAACAAAACTGACTTAGAATGTAACTAATTTTGTTTAATGTCTCATGAAGTTTTGGTGGGTGATCTAAACTTAATTGTTGGGAGCAAATGTTTTAGATATAAGTAGAATAAGAGTTTGTAGATAACCTTTTGAGCAACAGTTATATTTTATAGTATATGTACTTAAAAGCTCCAAAATTTTTTGATGTCCTAAACTTTAAAGTTTTGCTAAGTGATGACTTAAGTTAAATTCATTGACTATCTAGATCATTTCCAAATAAAATAATGAAATACTAATTACTAAACATATAGCTTTATCCACTTTTGGTTTCTCTATTATGGAGAAACTTAGGATAAAATTTGTGTCTGTTGGTAAACACGCTGGTGCCTTATTGAAAGATTGTATTCTGAAGATGTTACTAGATTAAGAGTCCATTGCTGGATGTGCAGAAAGCTAAACATTGATACCAGTTTTGTGGCGGTAAAAAGGTTTAATTCAAGAGCACCAAATAAGGAGATGGCAGGAAATATCTCAAATCCACCTCCTCAAAGGGTTGGGGTTGGGTGTATTTAAGCATAAAGGGTCAGGGATATCACAAGGTATGTATGTTGAATGGAATACACTGATTAGATGTAGGGAAAAGGGAAGGCATCCTCTCTGAGCTTCCTCATTCAGGAGTCCTGTCTCTTCATGGAACACACTATCATAAAATGGGAGTGTATCCCCCCTAAGGTGGGGGGAGATCTCGGGGTGATCTCAGAGATCACTTTCCTTCATTCTTGATCCCTTCTGTGCAACTACAAGAATTCTTTCTGGAATGCTCTAGTCTCTGCTCTTGGTGGTCAGTCAACCTCTACCAAACAATCTCATAAATCAACTAGGTTAGCCTGAGTTTTCTTAGGTAAAACTACTAAGCATTTGTTAACTCGGCATGGTGGTTTCAGTCCCTATCATTTGATCATTTCTCAATTTTGAGGGATGGGAGTGACAAGTGCTCTGGCTACTTCTTGCTGGAAAGGAGCTTGAGGAATGAAACAATTTTGCATTTTGTTGGAAATACTTTCTGGTACTTACCTTAACCTGTATGTTCTGTATGACCAAAATATTCTATGTTTGATTGTTTAGGAGCAACATCAGAAGGCACATTTGATTATTAGGTCCCCAGTTAATGAAATGCAAAGCATAGATAACCCAAATCTTAGTAAACAAGTGAGTTTCTTTTGCCCATTTGCAAATTAATTTTATAAATTAATTATATATTTATAATTAATTATATAAATTATATTAATATTATATTATATATTTATAATTAATTAATAAGATTATAACTCTTTTTGCCTTTACATTATTCCCCAGCATATAGCATAGGTTTTTTTTTTTTTTTTTGGTGGTGGTGGGGGGGTCTTCCAGACATATCTCAAGGTGAAGTTGGGAAAATTAAAAAATTTGGTCACTGGCATTAACATGAAGTCTCTATGATAATGAACAAAATAAGGTTTTAGGTGACAAGCCCAACATCTTTAGAGATTTCTTGAATTAGTTAAAATCTGGGCAATCCTAATCATAGAATTATCTTCCCAGCCTTGGTGGGGGGAGGGTCAGAATCAACAGGGAAATATGACAAAGAAGGAAAAGAGCCGTATGTTTGTACTTTATTTTTTTATTTTATTTTATTTTATTAAAATTTTTATTTATTTATGATAGTCACACAGAGAGAGAGAAAGAGGCAGAGACACAGGCAGAGGGAGAAGCAGGCTCCATGCACCGGAAGCCCGACGTGGGATTCAGTCCAGGGTCTCCAGGATCGCGCCCTGAGCCAAAGGCAGGTGCCAAACTGCTGCGCCACCCAGGGATCCCAGTTTGTACTTTAATGTGAGCACCCAAAGTAATTAAATCAAAGTAATGAGAATAGCATGCAAATTATTCATTACTTATATTTCTGTTCCTTTGGGACCTGCCTTCTAAACAGTAGTTGGAGGTCTATCAAAGTCTCAGTGATCTACTTGGAGAAATTAGTATCTGAGGTATGAAACCAGGTAAGATTTGGAGCATCTGGATTGGTAGGTTTTTCTATGGCATTGTTTCCACTCCCTGTGGCATACCAACAGATGGAGTACGGTGGGTCTGATGATCCCCAGGGACCTGCCTTTATTTGTGAGTAATAGATCCATGGCTTGACATCTTTTAACAGAATAGTTCATTACCAGTAAGACTTTGTATGGTCCCACCCCGTGGAGATGGAGTTAATCTCCCAGGTGCTTGTTTCTTTAGGACTTTAATAGGACCCAATTTCCAGGAAATGAGTGGTAGAGAGAAACATCTGTAGGATACAATAACCTGCTAGAAGCAAACTCATATAATAGTAGTTTGAGAGCTCTCAAAGATTATATACCTTATGGTGTTCAGTAATTTAATGTGAGTTCCTTCTGGTGAGCTCATATCATGCTCAAATTACAGGAAGGGTCTCTCTCTCCTTTTTTAAGGGTCTCATATAATATTTCATAGGGATTCCGTTGGAGCCTCCTTCTAAGGGGCCATCCTTACTCAGAGCAGGGCAATTAGGAAGGTCTTATCTCAAGTTAAATTAGTTTCCTGACAAATTTTACCTGAGGTATTTTTAATGATTCGTTTTTCTCTGTCTTGCCAGTAGGTTGTGGTCACCAAGGAGTGTGTAGTTTCCAATGAATATTCAAGGCATCTGACATTTTTGGGTTATTTTTGCTGTAAAACCTCTTCCATTGTCATTTTGAATAGATATGGGTAGCCCAAACCTGCCTGGGAAATATTTCCTTTAAGAGGGCTTTAACAACCTCAGAAGCTTTTTGAGACCAGCAAGGAAAGGTTTCTACCCAGTCAGTAAAAGTGTCTATAAACACTAATAAATACCGGAAGTTTCCAGTTGCTCTTGGCATCATAGTGAACTCAGTCTGCCAATCTTCTCCTGGTCCAGTGCCTTTAGATCAGACTCCTTATATTATTTAAGGTGGTTCCATCTTTGGTTTGTTTTTAGCACATATATATTTTTAATTATTTTTGAATAGTTCTCTGTGTGTTTGGTCCTATGGTGAATTTTTGAATCCACTGGAGTTTTAGCATCTCTCCTGTAATAGGCCATCTGATAAATGTGACTTTTGACATCTTCCATAAGATGTTCAGGGATGAGAACTTTCCCCTGCTTATTATAAATCCACCCTTTTGGGGTATATTTATAATTAACATCTTGAGAACAGTCGGGACTCTAACAAAATTCCCATTCATTAGCTCTTCCTAAATCATCAAGGGAAATATTTTGGGTGACATTTTGTCAAGTTTATGTGTGAGATTAAAGCCATCATTGAAAATTTAGGCAACTTTGTTCTAGCTGCCAATTTGTGGCTTGATCTATTCGATTGTTTCCTCAGGCAGTCAGGCAAAATGATGACTGGGACAATGGACAATGGCCACTTTTGGTTCCATAACAGCTTCTAACAAATCTAGGATTTCATTGGCATGTTTAATCTCCTTTTTCCCTGCGGTTAATAGTCCTCTTTATTTCCTGATGGCTCCATGAGCATGGATCCCTGAAAAAGCATATTTGGAGTCAGTAAAAATAGTCACTTTTATTCTTACTTAGATGAAGAGCACTTGTTAAGTTTTGCTTTCTCTGCGGAGGTACCTGGTGGAAGGGTGTCTGCTTCCAGTATCTCTTGGTGAGTCACTATGGCATAATCAGGCTTACATTGTCCTTGATCCATGAAGCTGCTCTCATCAATGACCACCCTTGAGGTCTGGCTGTTCTAATAGCACATCCATCACGTCAGGGCAACTGGAATAAACGTGTTCAATTATTTGTATACAGTCATGTATAGGTTCCTCTGTACTGGCTGGAAGCAGTGTGGTATGATTTAAAGTTGAAACTGCCTTTAATGTAACATTTGGGTTGTCTAATAGGATGGCCTGATACTTGCCCAGTCTTCTTGATGTGAGCGGATAACCCCTTTTCTGTTCTCAGAAGGGTGCCCATGGTTGGGTGTGCACACTGTGGTAGACTGCCCCAGTGTGAACTTCTCTTTTTTCTTGCAGTAGATCACAGGTGACAGCCACAGCTCTCAAGTAGATAGCCATCCCTTAATCACTGCATTCAATTGTTTTGAGAAGTAGGTAGCTGGTCTCCTGATGTTGCCCAGATTCTGGGTTAGAACCCCAGAACTAATTCCTTGTCTCTCATGAAGAAACAAATCAAATGTTTTTCTAATATCTAGAAGAACTGGAGCAGGAGCTATGAATAACTTTTCTTTGATTACTTGGAAAGTCTTATGGCATTTACCAATCCAGTTGAGGGATTCCCCATCTCCTCCTTTGAGAGCCTCATGAAGGGGTTCGGCTATTAATCCGGAGCTGGAGATCTGGATATGGCAGATGCCCAAGAATCTATGTAACTGTCTTCTAGTGGTGGACACTGCTGCCTTAACTAGTGTTTTCCTATTCTGAGGAAAGTCTCCTTTGTCCCTGTGACAGTTCAAAACCCAGCTATCTGATGGATGGCTGGAAATTTGGGCTTTTTTTTTTTTTTCCTTAGACCTGTAGCCTTGCTTGGCTAGGAGGTTTAGAGTCAAGATTGTGTTTTGATCTGAAGTTTCTTTAGGCTTAGTACCTATCAGAATATCATCTACATATTGGAGGAAAGCTCCTTCTTCCAACTGAAGGTCTCTCAATTTCTTGGCCAAGCTTTTACCAAAGATAGTAGGAGACTTCTTGAAGTCCCAGGGGAGGAACACTTGAGCAATATTGTTCCTTGACTCTGGTATTGGCATCTTCCCATTCAAAAGTGAACAAATCTTAGGGATCAGGGCTCATAGGATTGCAAAAAAAAAAATGCATCTTGAAGGTCTGAAACTGAACCAACTAAGATCTCTGGACAGAGTGGTAAGCAGGGACTGGGCACTACTGGATGGATGTCTTCTACAATCTGCTTACTTGTCCTTAAGTCTTGGACAAAGCAGTATTCTGGTGTGTCTGGCTTTCATATTGGCAAAACTGGAGGTATTATATGGAGAACAGCAAGGGCAGAAGAGGTCAATATTCAAGGAACACAGCCAACAAGGGTTGAAGACCTTGTCTAGATGCTTCTTCAATGGGTACTCTTTTAAGTCTGAGACATTTGACTGGGAACAGACTTTAAAGATGGCAGATAAGTACTGCCATCTTTGCTCATCTCAGCCTCCCATTTGCCCAATCTCTTCTGGGATCTCAGCCAGAGTCTTCATAGTCTGTTGCAACAGTACTGCTTGGAGGGGGTAAATCTGATCAGGTAAAACTTAGATTACCATTTGTCTGGGTGCAAGAGTTACTCTAGTATTTAATCTGGTCAATAAATAGTCCTCTTTATTTCCAGATGGCTCCATGAGCATAGACCAGCAGTGGAACGGGACTTTCAGGCAAATACAAAAAAGCTGTGTTTCAGATGTATTTTTCCCATTTGACAGTCTAGGGGTTGGAAAAATGACTTTTCCGAGGTTTTCCCCCAAACTCCAGTCACTAACACTGTTTAGACAATTTGGAAAGCCAAATGTTTAGTACCAAATAGCTAGCCCCACAATCAATCAAAAAGTCCAGGAGTTTGGGGCACCTGGATAGCTCAGTCAGTTAAGCAACTGACTCTTGATTTTTGGCTCAGGTCATGATCTCAGGATTATGAGATTGAACCCTGCTTTGTGCTCTGCTCTGGCATGGAGCCTGCTTAAGATTCCCTCTCTTCCCTTTTACCCCCCTCTCTACCTCTCTCTAAAAAAAGAAAAAAAATCCATAAATTTGATTCTCACTGACATGGTCACATGGGGCTCCATGTGGGAAATCTTGACTGGTTAGTGAGGTCCAAAGGAGTGCCAAGGCTCACTCCTGATCACTATCAGTGATCTCTGGCATCTGTTGAACTGCTGGCTGCTCACCTTTTTCTGTGGCTTGGTTTAGGCGAGGGTGTTCTTTTTTTCCAGTGTCCGTCCTGCTTGCAATAGGCACATTGGTGAGGTCCACTGTGGGGTGTCCCCCAAGAGTTAGATGGAACTCTTCCTTGTGGTTGAGAGTGAGGTGATCCTGAGGCTGGAGCAGCCGCCAGCCAAAGTAGCCTGTTGTTTCATCTTCTGTTCTTTTCTTTCTTGAACTTGATCTCTGCCCTTGAAAACTTTTTTTTTTTTTTAGATTTTATTTATTTATTCATGAGACACACACACACACACACAGAGAGAGAGAGAGAGAGAGAGAGAGAGAGAGGCAGAGACACAGGCAGAGGGAAGCAGGCTCCATGCAGGGAGCCCAATGTGGGACTTGATCCTGGGACTCCAGGATCACGCCCTGGGCGCAAGGCAGGTGCTAAACCACTGAGCCACCCAGGGATCCCCTGCCCTTGAAAACTTTTAAGGCAATTTCAACCAAATGAGACACAGACATGCCCAGGGCTCCCTCTACTTTTTGCAATTTCTTTTGAATATCTGGAGCACTTTGACCAATAAAGATCATATTTATCATTTTTTTTTTGAATTTTATTTTATTTTTTTTTATAAATTAATTTTTATTGGTGTTCAATTTACCAACATACAGAATAACACCCAGTGCTCATCCCGTCAAGTGTACCCCTCAGTGCCCGTCACCCATTCACCCCCACCCCCCACCCTCCTCCCCCTCCACCACCCCTAGTTCATTTCCCAGAGTTAGAAGTCTTTATGTTCTGTCTCCCTTTCTGATATTTCTCACACATTTCTTCTCCCTTCCCTTATATTCCCTTTCACTATTATTCATATTCCCCAAATGAATGAGAACATACACTGTTTGTCCTTCTCCGGTTACTGTGGCCAAGTTCAAAAAGGGTGTTGCCTGAGTTCTCCTCTGGGATTTTGATGGAATCTTGTCTCACATTTAGATCTTTCATCTATTTTGAGTTTATCTTTGTGTATGGTGCAAGAGAGTGGTCCAGTTTCATTCTTCTGCATGTGGATGTCCAATTTTCCCAGCACCATTTATTGAAGAGACTGTCTTTCTTCCAGTGGATCGTCTTTCCTCCTTTATCGTATATTAGTTGAGCATAAAGTTCAGGGTCCACTTCTGGGTTCTCTGTTCTGTTCCATTGATCTATGTGTCTGTTTTTGTGCCAGTACCACACTGTCTTGATGAACACAGCTTTGAGGTATAACCTGAAATCTGGCATTGTGATGCCCCCAGATATGGTTTTCTTTTTTTAAAATTCCCCTGGCTGTTTGGGGTCTTTTCTGATTCCACACAAATCTTAAAATAATTTGTTCTAAGTCTCTGAAGAAAGTCCATGGTATTTTGATAGGGATTGCATTATACGTGTAAATTGCCCTGGGTAACATTGACATTTTCACAATATTAATTCTGCCAATCCATGAGCATGCAATATTTTTCCATCTCTTTGTGTCTTCCTCAATTTCTTTCAGAAGTGTTCTGTAGTTTTTAGGGTATATTTTGAGAACCATTTGAATGGTAAATGGTTCTCCAACCTTTTATTTTCAGGTTGTAGGTGTCCTTCTGTCTAAAATGAGTCTCTTGTAGACAGCAAATAGATGGGTCCTGCTTTTTTTATCCAGTCTGAAACTCTGCGCCTTTTGATGGGGTCATTAAGCCCATTCACGTTCAGAGTTACTATTGACAGATATGAGTTTAGTGTCATCATGATATCTATTTAGTCCTTGTTTTTGTGGATTGTTCCACTGAACTTCTTCTTAAAGGGGAGTTTTAAGAGTCCCCCTTAAAATTTCTTGCAGAGCTGGTTTGGAGGTCACATATTCTTTCAGTTCCTGCCTGTCTTGGAAGCTCTTTATCTCTCCTTCCATTTTGA
Organism: Nyctereutes procyonoides; assembly: GCF_905146905.1. NCBI lineage: Eukaryota > Metazoa > Chordata > Mammalia > Carnivora > Canidae > Nyctereutes > Nyctereutes procyonoides. The sequence continues at coordinate 7,055,630 of NW_026575037.1, forward strand.
ATGAGAGCCTTGCTGGATAAAGTATTCTTGGTTGCATGTTCTTCTCATTTAGGACCCTGAATATATCCTGCCAGCCCTTTCTGGCCTGCCACGTCTCTGTGGAGAGGTCTGCTGTTACCCTAATATTCCTCCCCATGAAAGTCAGGGACTTCTTGTCTCTTGCTGCTTTAAGGATCTTCTCTTTATCTTTGGAATTTGCAAGCTTCACTATTAGATGTCGAGGTGTTGAACGGTTTTTATTGATTTTAGGGGGGGATCTCTCTATTTCCTGGATCTGAATGCCTGTTTCCCTTCCCAGATTGGGAAAGTTTTCAGCTAGGATTTGTTCAAATACATATTCTGGCCCTCTGTCCCTTTCGGCGCCCTCGGGAACCCCAATTAAACGTAGGTTTTTCTTCCTCAGATTGTCATTTATTTGCCTTAATCTGTCTTCATGGTCCCTTAATTGATTGTCTCTTTTTTCCTCAGTTTCCCTCTTTGCCATTAACTTGTCTTCTATGTCACTCACTCGTTCTTCCACCTCGTTAACCCTCGTCGTTAGGACTTCTAGTTTGGATTGCATCTCATTCAATTGATTTTTAATTTCTGCCTGATTGGATCTAAATTCTGCAGTCATGAAGTCTCGTGAGTCCTTAATGCTTTTTTCTAGAGCCACCAGTAGCTGTAGAATAGTGCTTCTGAATTGGCTTTCTGACATTGAAGTGTAATCCAGATTTTGTAACTCTGTGGGAGAGAGGGCTGTTTCTGATTCTTTCTTTTGAGGTGAGGTTTTCCTTCTAGTCATTTTGCTCAGTGCAGAGTGGCCAAAAACAAGTTGTATTGGAACACGGGGGAGTATCACTGGTCCGTCTAGCTGGTCTTCTGGGGGAGGGGCCTGTTGCGCTGATTTTCAGGTGTTAGCACTTGGGGGAGCTGCTCTGCCCCTGCCTGCTGCAGGGCTCAGCGGGGGTTGTTTACCCCGTGAGGTCCCAGGAGGAACAGCCGCAGTTGCTATGGCAACTCTGGAAGCCTGGATTCAGCCTCCGCAGGAACTACGGGGCTCGGGGCTCTCGGTTCTCCGTCTGCAGGGCCTGGAGGCTCCGGTGCGGGGCCGCTGATCTGCTCAGCTCGGGGCAGGAGCGTCCTTGCTGTCCTGGGCCCTCCCGGCCTCTGCCTGTCCCGGGGGAGGCCGGATCCTGGGCTGTGTCCCGGCGCCCTGTGCTCCGGGGCCTGCGCTGTTGGATTCGCGCTCCCGCCCCGCAGCCCCCTCCGCGGAGCCGCCGCCTGAGCCCCTCCGAGCTGCTCCGGTCGGTCCCTCCGTGCGCGCTGCAGCCCTTAGGGACCTCGGCGCACTCTCCCGGGGCGCAGGTGTCTGTTAGTGTCCCCGGGAGCCCGAGGGCATCCCCGCCCTCCTGGGTCCTGCTCCAACTCCCTGCGAGCCCCTTTCCGCCCGCCCGGGAAGGTTGGTGCAGCTCCTGCTCCTCCGGGACGGGGCTCTCCTGTCCTGGGGACACTCGCCCCGGCCTCAGCCCGGCTCCTCGCGGGGCCCCTCCCCCTCGGAGGCCTTTTGTTCCTTTATTTCTTTTTCCCCGTCTTCCTACCTTGATAGAAGCGCGGACTCTTCTCACTGTAGCGTTCCAGCTGGTCTCTCTTTACATCTCAGGCCGAATTCGTAGATTTTCAGGATGGTTTGAAGGTTATCTAGGTAATTTGGTGGGGACAGGTGATGTGAGGACCCTGCTCTTCCGCCATCTTGCCCCTCCCCTCTCCATATTTATCATTTTTAAATCCTTGGGGACCTTTGGGTCTACGTCCATGTATTGCCTATAGGCCTTAAAAACAACTTCCAAAATTTTTGAAAGACTTTCATTAGGTTTTTACTTTACCTCTTGAACCTTATTTGTGCTTCTTTGTTTAGGGATTCCCTCCTTTAGTCATTTAAATATGCAGGCTATAATGTTCTATCTCCCACGTCTTTAGGGCTCCATCTAGAGTCGGTTGTTGGTATGGCCAAGGCGGCAAAGGCTCTCGGTGGATTATTACGGGCTTCCTCAAGTATCAGCTTCAGCATGAATCTTTTCTGAGATCACCCCACTTTCCTCTGATGTGAGGAGGGTGGGAGGGTTTGAATATTTGCCCAAGTGAGATTATGGATAGTAAAAATAGAGGCCAAAAAAATCTCCTCTCTTATAGGGTCATCTCATATTTTTCCAGTTAAACAAGTCCAGGGATGAAACAGAGAGTAGATACAAATCAAACCTGGTAGATTGCCCCAAAATGTCCACACCTCCAATAAGGACGTGCCTTAAAGCAAATTGCCCTACCTGAGATGGGATGACGTTCTTGTTTATTGAGTACACTGCTGGGTGTGGGAGAGAGAGACCATTCTTATTTTTGACCCTAGAAAATGTGAGGAGCTGGATCCTGAGACGGAGGCTGGGGCTAAGGCAGTGGAGGAGCAGCAGGACCCCCTGTATGCAGTTGGAGGAGCAGTAAGAGTGTGTGCATGTATCAACAATAAATTTTCCTTTTCATTAGAGTCAGTAAAACAGTTGAACTAAATTGTTGAACTAAAATGTCGCTTCTTGATGAACTGAAATTTCATATTTCTTTTGCACAGTCTTATTTTAGTATAGCAGCACACAAAAAACTAAACAAGAGTATTTCATTCCATTTCTCTTCTTGTTTTCTCTACAAAACAAATGTAGTTGCAAGATGACATTATGACTCAAGGACCCATTCATACGCCATTTTTCTCCTGAGTCTAAAGAGTACTGTGGTCAAGCAATATTGCAGAAAAATATCATCTTCTTCTCTTTCATGGGGTCACAACTAAAAATTGCCCAGTTTTTACGTATACATTCCATGGAGCTGCATGAAGGGATCAAATTAGTATTCCCTGTGCCTAGGCTTTAATTTACTTCCTTTATCTTAACCAAGATATTACTCTACACAACATTAGCAGAAGTAGATACATATGACTAAGAATCCAAGAAGCAAGAGAATTTCTATGAGCAGAGACCCTAAGTCTTCCCTGATTCTTGGGTTCTGATCAAGACTTCCTTTTGAAGTTAACCAAGGCCCCCAAGGGAAGGGCACAAATAAAGAGGGGGGAAACCCATCACAGACACAGCACACAAAGCGCTCACCAAAAGATTTACTCCTAGTCAGGTTCAGTACTGTTTCTCCATCACAAAAATGAAACTGAAGTGCCAAAGGTTGACACCGCCAGAGGGAGTGGGGTGCAGGGGATCTCTGGACCCATCCGGGAATTCCTCTGGTCCAGTGAAGGGGTGACAAGGAAATGGGCAAACATCCAGAGAGGACTTAAAGCCTCTTCCTGGTCACCAATTCTGTCCCTGAAGAAGGGTCTGTTGCCATCGCAGCACCAGTTTTGCGGTTTTGCAACTGAGAAAAAAGTTTTGTTGCAGGTACCAAGCAAAGAGATGGGACAAAACTTCTCAAATCTGCTTCCTCGAAGCGTTGGTGTTGGGTGTATATAAGGATAATGGGTCAGGACGTCAGAAGAGACTCCAGTTGAATGGAGTAGGCTGATGGGATGTAGGGAAAAAGGGAGGGGGCCTCCTTTCAGAGCATGCACATTCGGGAGTCCTGCCTCTTCATGGGACACATGTTCACTAAATGACCGTGTAAGCATGATGAGTAGGTCAGAGGAGATCTCAGAATGTGTAGTTGTGGAGGTTACTTTTGTTCAGTCTTGATCCCTTCTGTGCAATTGTGAGAATTCTTGCTGGTTTGCTTCAGTCCCTGCTTATTGGTGATGGATCAACTTCTACAAAATAAAATCACAAATCAATCAAATTAACCAGATTTTCTTAGGGTAGATAGTTAAGCATTTATTAACTGAACATTTTGGTTTCAAAGAGGCATATGTTAGAATGCCTGGGAGGGGTTGAGCATCTGCCTTTGGCTCAGGGCATGGTCCTGAGGTCCTGGGATTGAGTCCCACATCAGGCTTCCTGCCTGGAGCCTGCTTCTCCCTCTGCCTATGTCTCTGCCTCTCTCTGTGTCTCTCATGAATAAATAAATAAGATCTTTAAAAACAAAACAAAAACAAAGACGCATACGTTTTTAGAAATTACAAAATGTATTCCTAAGTTCATTTTAAAAATGCTGGTGTAACAGACCAATGGTAGTGGCTCACCATTGCTTTTTTTTTAAATTTTTTTATTTATGAGAGAGAGAGAGAGAGAGAGAAAGACACACAGGCAGAGGGAGAAGCAGGCTTCATGCAGGGAGCATGGTGTGGGACTCGATCCCAGAACTCCAGGATCATGCCTTGGGCAGAAGGTGGTGCTAAACTGGTGAGCCACCCGGACTGCCCACCGTTGCTTATTAGATTTCACTAGAAATTAAAATTTCTGTGGCTTAAGAATTCTAATTATGTGGTTAAAGCCGTTCAATAACATAATTCCATCAAGTAAATTTGAAGATCTACCTGGCTTTATTAAATGATTTATGAATTGGGTAACAGCCCATCTAGTAGGTAGAGTGATACCCCAAGGTGTTGTACAAAATGTTTTTATAGAGTGAGGGTGGGGGCAAGAAAATTATTTATATATGGAAAGGATTGTTCCAGGTAAGGCTGCTTTCCAAAGGAAGAAGCAAGGTATCTTATGGAGATTACCTCATTTTTTCTCTGGGGGATGGAGAGGACTCAGGTGGTGGACCCATTCTTACTGAAAGACTCCTGACTGCCATGGTAAGACTACATTTCTGGGGAAGGCTGCTTCTGCAATTAGATTATGTATTAAGCCCTGGTTTGGAAACTTTGTCTAAGTGACACCATTCTGGGCCTATGTTTCGTGTGTGTGTGTGTGTGTGTGTGTGTGTGTGTGTGTGTGTTTAAACAAAGCTAGTAGAAACAATAAGGGAAACATTCCTGTATGCAAGAAAATTAGGAAGTATGCTTTTGGTTAAAAAAGGTACGAAGAACAGAAGTGTGTTTTTTTTGTTCAAGGAAAAGGAAATAATTTTGTCCTAAAGAGAGGCTGGAAAAAAGAGGAAATATAGGGCAAGTCTGAATGTAAAAAAGAAAGTTGTAAAAGACTTACGGGAAATGAAATCTTTGAAAAGGAATTTTATGTTTGGTCGGGACTGGCTAAGACTGGAATAAAGTGAATTAAGTAGATGAATTTTGTTAACAAAAGTATACCGCAAAATTAAAATTGGGTTTTCTCTTTGGTAAAAAGACAAAGTTTTCATGAACTACTGGTCTGCTTTTGATAACAGATTGTAAAAGCTATCTTACCTTTTAATGTTACCTGCCTAGAAAACAAGGAATTTGTATCAAAATAATCTCCTGTGCTTCATGATCTCTTTATCATCAGGTCTTTGATTACTGAAAAAAACCTATTCATCTTAATATTTTAAAAATATATTTTACTTATTTTTATTTAAATTTAGTTAGCCAACATATAGAACATCATTAGTTTCAGATGTAGAGGTTAGTGATTCAACAGTTGCATTTAACACCCAGTGCTCATCACATCCTGTGCTCTCCTTAATGCCTGTCACCCAGTTACCCCATCCCCCCTCTAATCTCCCCTCTAGCAACCCTCAGTTTCTTTCCTAGAGTTAACAGTTTCCCAGGGTTTTTCTCCCTCTCTGATTTTTTCCCATTCTCTTTTTCTCTCCCTTCCTCTATGATCCTCTGTGCTGTTTCTTGTATTTTTCATATAAGTGAAACCATGTGATAATTATCTTTTTCTGATTAACTTATTTCACTCAACATAATAACCTTCCAGTTCCATTCATGTCAATGTAAATGGTAAGATTTCATCCTTTCTGATGGCTAGGTAATATCCCATAGTATGTATGTATGTGTGTGTGTGTGTGTGTGTGTGTGTGTGTGTGTGTATATATATATATATCTCATATGTATATCACATATATATAAATGTGATATTATACACACACACACACACATTTCTTTATCAATTCACCCATCAATGGACATCTTGGTTCTTGCCACAGTTTGGCTATTGTGGACTTTGCTGCTATAAACATTGGGGCGCAGGTGCCCTCTTTGGATCACTACATTTGTATCTTTGTGGTAAATACTTAGTATGTATGTATGTATGTATGTATTTATTTATTTGAGAAAGAGAGTGCAAGAGCATGCCCACAGGAGTGGGGAGGAGGGGCAGAGGGAGAGGAAGAAGCAGACTCCCTGCTGAGCTGAGCAGGATGTGGGGGAGCCCCATGTGGGGCTCCATCCCAGGACCCTGAGATCCTGACCTGAGCCAAAGGCAGAAACTTAACTAAGCCACCCAGTGGCCCCCAGTCATCTTAATATTAAGAGACTTAAGTATTGCTCACAGCTATGTAACCTCCTGTACTTGCCTTTCAAATGATTTATTGTCACTTTGTCTAAGTAGATAAGGAAGTATTGTTTCATAATTATCTGTGATCTGATTTAATCAAAAGTTCAAACCTTCTGGTATTTTCTGATACACTTTCCCAAATCAGATTCTAAAATGAAGGCTTAAAAAAAAGAAATAAAATGAAGTCTTTTGACCACACACTTTGGGGTCTTCCAGAGGATCCCATTTGAAAGAATTTTTTCTCCTCATAAAAGAGAGATATTAAACTAATTAGGCTTATTGGATACGTTAAATCAAATAGGAAGCATTGTCAAATAAGTCATGCTAAACCTCCTTTGATTATATTTGTGTAGATGTATGTTGTTGAAATAAATGCTCTAGAAATTGTATGAAATTCTTAAAAGTCTGATATGTCCTGCTATGTTATCACCTGTAAATCTACTTATTATCTTGAAGAGTTTGTGGAACAGAAATAACCAAATTTCCTTGTCAACTGCATTGTAATGAACTTGAATCAGATTTTTAACCATGGTCATTAAAAAATCTTACATCATCTACAGACTTTTACTCAGGTGATTTTGCAAAAGGGTTCCTGCAGAAATGTTTCATCTTCAAGGAGATTCATGAAATAGACTCAAGAATACAGGTTTCTTATAACTTGAAGGTCACAAAACTGAAGTGAAGTAAAAATTTCCAGAAGTAATGGAAAAATGGGATGAAGCAAAATAAGAATGAATTACTTGGGACTGAATGAACCGAAGAGGATAATTATAATTTTTATGACTTTTTGTTTGAACTATTGCTGACTTTTGTTTATTTTTTCTTAGACTGAAGGAAACTTCTTCAGTTAACTGATTTATAGCAATTTGGCGAGCAATTTGATACCCTTTTGTGAGCAAAATTGAAGCATCAATTTTTTTTCTCCCTACCAGAATTTGGAAATCCTTAGTAAGTATTCTTATATTTTCATGGTGGTATATTTATTTGCATAAGTATGATAAGAGTCTGTTGTCCTTGTAACAGGACACGGCTGGAAATTTTGGTTATATTACCAAGACTTGGACTAGACTATATGAATGAAACACACATGGACTCAAATATGACTGGACAAATTTAGGAAACTAAAGTTGACTCTATGGAGCCGAAAATGTCCCTGAGAAAGTAGTTGTTATTTTGCTTATAGCAGCCTTACCAGGAAGGTAAAGAAGTTCATTTCCTGGCAGGTACAAGAAAGGGAGGATATTTTGGAGACTTTGAGAAGAGAGGAAGCAACCAGAATATGTAGTTATTAAAGGGAGACTCTGACAACTATTTATTTGGCTCTTTAGCCTCAAGATGCTGTTACGAGTTCAATCTGAAGTATCCTTATGAAAAATTCCAGTTATAGAAGCTTTTAAAAAACCTATATGATCAATTGCTACTCTTGCTGCACTATGTAAATAATCAGACCAAGTTCACTAAGACTAAACTTATTTTATTTATTATTTATTATTTTTAAAAGATTTTATTTATTCATAAGAGACACAAAGAGGGAGGCAGATACATAGGCAGATGGAGAAGCAGGCTCCCCTCTGGGAGCCCAATGTGGGACTCATTCCCAGGACCCTGGGATCATGACCTGAGCTGAAGGCAGATGCTCAGCCACTGAGCCACCCAGGTACCCTAAAACTATTTTATTTTAGTTGCCTGGTTTACTAAACTAAACTTATTTGGTGCCTATGACCCTATGTGCCGCTTGTGAAATTAGCAGAGATGTTCAATCTGCAAATCAAGAAAATCTCTCCTACACTAGTGCCTGCCCTCACTTATATGAAGGTGCTTCAAGCATGACATTTGTGCAGGTGCGTGTAGACAGGCCTGAGCTACACAGGCTTTGAGGGCCTCTGGCTGCTGCAAACTGGCAAACCAGATGCCTATGTGCATGTGTAGGCCACGCAGGTCAGGCTTAAGCAGACACTTGGAAAAAGAAGTGACGGGAGAGGGTGGGTCCCGGGAATGGGCTCTTGGTGGTTCACCATAGTTGCTAAATTCCAACCCCAATCCATACAAATACACATATTCCCCAAAGGTAAAGCTGGAGGATTCTGGATTGCTTTACCAGGACAGGGCCAAAGGGGCTGGCCACTAATAACGGACACCTGACTTGGATTGCTGAGTTCTGGACTCCATCAGGCAGCCAGCACAAAAGGGGGTAACTGTTGCTAGTGTAAGGCAGCTCCTTAGATTTTCAGAGGGTGGGCTCTCCTGAGGCCATTAAGAAGGATGGGGTTCAGCCAGAGCTCCGAGACCTTGGGTGGCCCTGCACCCCAGGACTAGCTGACAGGGGCAGAGTGCACAGTGCTTTTAAAACGCCTACATGATCAATTGCTACTCTTGCTGCACCTATGTAAATAATCAGGCCACGTTTACTTCACAGGTTAGGGTAGCTAGGGACCTGGAGCAGGACAATGTTGGATGAGGCTGGGTTACAGGAGCATTCTGTAGGGAGAACTGGGCGTCCTTCTACTTCCAAGCATTAATTTGCACAAGTGCATGTGTTCCTGTGGAAGCAGAGTTGGAGAAATCCAAATGGCCTTGGAGGGGAAGAGCCTGGAATGTTGGCCAGGGTATCCTCCAATAATAGACTCTTGGGAGCCCAGATCCCATCAGGCAGCCAGTCTCAGTGGGGCCTGAGAGTTGCCATTATAAAGCTGCTGCCTCAGGGGCCCCTGGGTGGCTCAGTCAGTTAAGCCTCTGCCTTTGGTTCAGGTCATGATCTCAGGGTCCTGGGATCAAGCCCCACATCGAGCTCCCTGCTCAGCTGGGAGCTCCCTTCTCCCTCTGCCACTTCCCCTGCCTGTGCTCTCTTACTTTCACTCACTCTCAAATAAATAAATAAAATATTAAAAAAAAGAAAAGAAAAGAAAGCGGCTGCCTCAAAGATATTTGGCAGGGGTGAGGGTGGTGGTGGTCTCTTTAACCTGGAGATTCAGCAGGTAGTTGGGAATGGCCTTAACCTCCACAGGCCTGCAGGGCTCCTGCAGCCAAAGACCAGCTGACAAAGTGCAAACTAGACATGCATGAGACTTGTAGGTCAGGGTGGCCAGGGACCTGGAGCAGGGCGATGTCCAGGGAGGCTAGTCATGGCGGGGCGCCACTGGAGGTACCTGGCATCTGCCTGATTCCAAGGCCTGACTATACAAATATGCATATTCTCTTTGAAGGCAGAGCTGGAGAAATCTGGACTAACTTACCAGATTTGGATTGGGCAGGCTGGCTTTGGAACCCTCCAATAAGAGACACCTGGGAGCCTCCATTGCCTCCATTACTGCACAGCCTGGGACCCCAAGCAAATGGTGAATCCACATGGGGACTGGCTAATACTCATTTTTTTAAAAAAAGATTTGATTTATTTATTCATGGGAGACACAGAGAGTGAGGCAGAGACATAGGCAGAGGGAGAGGCAGGCTCCCCATGGGGAGCCCGATGTGGGACTTGATCCCTGGACCCCAGGATCACACCCTGAGCTGAAGGCAGACACTCAAGCCCTGAGCCATCCAGGCATCCCTGGCTAATACCCATTTATTGGCTGCCTCACAGTGATGTTCAGGGGTGGGCTCCCTCTACCCTTGAAGCAAATGTCAGGGGTTAGGGATGGGCCCTTGGTTCATAAGCCTCTGGCTAAGGGTGACTGACAGGGTATGGATTGTTCATGTCAGGTGGTACAGCTTAGGGACCTAACACAGGGCAAATTTGGGCAAGGCCAGGTCACAGGAGCAGGCTAGTGGGGGTTCCTGAAATCTGCCTAGCTCCCAGTCCTAACCTGTACAAGTGCACATATTTGTCCGAAGGCTGTTGTGTTTCGCAAGGAAATAATGTTCATAGGCTGATTTGTCTTTGCCAACGATGTATTGACAGTGGCTCACTATGAGAATTTCACAAGCCAATAGCATACAGGATAATGTCTTTTAATTAGCCAATAAAGAAACAACATACTTCCAAAACAATGTTAGTCACACTATTTTCCAGGCAAGGGAAGAGAGAAGGAGTAAACCCCAAATGTAATTGATGTGTACTTCTATATGAGTTGGTGTTTGGGAGACATGGTTTAGCCAACTGAGAGCTGAAGTGTGGCTGCAAAAGTAAGAGTCCTATGTTCTAGAGCACACTGGAAGGGAATGATGGTGCTGGTGTTTATGGCCAGAAGATGTTATTAGAGGGCTGGTTTGATAGCTTTCTCCACTAGCTGTAAAAGAGTCCCTGTTAGCACTGTAGGAGCTAATTGCTGCCAGGACTCAGAGAGCTTAGATCAGCAAAATGTCGCCTTGCCCAGACCCAGCACTCTTGGATCATAGGGGTGGTCTCAGCACTGTCACTCTATATAGACTAAACGGCCCCTTGCTATAGATGCCTCTTCATATGGTTTTGTTGGTAAAGCCTGATGATGTCCTGACTCAACTTGGTTCATTCTTTTATTTTTACTTATTTATTTATTTATTTTGTTCATTCTTTTATTAAAACAACTTTTTAATTGTTTTATTTTTAAAATTAAAAAAATTGTAATTGCTTAATTTAAAACATTTTTTAATTCTAAAAACAACAGTTTTGTTTTTGTTTTTGAGGTTATTTGAAATCATGTCAAACCAGAATGAAGCAATCAACTCTGTAATCTCAAATCACTCCCACGCTATTAAGTCCTTAGACCTAATGCCCAGTACAGATCTAAGTTCACAAAAATTGCAATCCACTCCTTGATTCCACATTGCTTTTAATCTTAATCATAAACATTTGGTCAATTTTGGGGAGTGTTTTCCCTTTGGTTCTTTTACACCATAGTTTGATGTCTAGTTTAAAGCACTGTGTTCCTGATATTACTTATATAAGCATCACAAAGAACTCATTAACATGGTACCATATCCAATCACCAAATGACCAAAACTTAACCTTCTTAAACCTCTCAATTTAACTTCCTTGACAAATATATTTCTAAATAGAGATAGTTTTTTATAAAGCTACAAGGGAACATCGCATAGCACTAGCAAGCGTGTGTTGGCCTGCTATAGCATCAGAATTCAAGGCTGTCTTATTTTAGGGATGCATGTTTTTCTTCTCTTTAATTCCTTCAACACCTGACTGACCTCAGGGTGGAGAGAACCCTTCCTAGGAAAGTCCTTCTAGAATGCCGGCCTTTAACTGGCTACTGTCCGTGTTCATGTACACTTACCATTGGCTAGGATCCCAGGTATCAGTGGGCAGGCTAGTGAGGCTTCAGCATGTCCCTTATTGGCCAGAGGCTGCCACAGTCAGCTTGCTTAACCCAGCCCTGGAGAGACAGCTTAGAGGACTCCAATCTGGACCTCAGTAGGAGAAATATGCCCTATTCTCAGTAGGAATATGCCCTTTTGTGTAAGTTAAGGCTTGGGATCAAGCAGATCCCATGGGTCAAGAACCCATTCCTGTGACCCAGCCTCTCTACACCCTTTCCCTGGCCAGGTCCTTGGCTACCTTGATCTGCACTGCTGGTGCGGGCACAGTAACAGGCAATATACTGGAAAGCTAGTAAAGTGCAGTCCCATCCCTTCGAGCCTGTGGAGCTCTGACCCTGCCCCAATCAACCGCAGATCTGAAGATGTGGAGGGAGCCCTCCTTCCCCAAATCATTTTGAGAGGCCAGCTCCAGATTGAAGACAGTCAGAGTCCATGTGGACCTGCAGCCTGATGGCTCCCGGGTTGAACAGGCAACCAGGACTCCCAGATGTCTCCTAATGGACTGATACTCTGTCCTGCATGACTGGCTGTCCCTCAAGTGGGAGTTGAAAAGTCAGTTTTGGTCTCCTCCAGAAATTCGGTCACCCAGGTGTCCCTGATTATATGGTACCCTCACCAGCCCTCTCAACATAGCCCTGTGAAGGCAGTACCCCAATCTTGAGCCCTGCCTTTGGAAGACATATGCCCATTCTGTAAGTTAGGGTTTTGAACAAGACAAATGCCTTGGGTCCCTGTAATCCTGCTCCTGTGACTGGCCTTCCCTGGTCTGTTCTGTTGCCTGTTTCCCATCCCCAGCTATTACTGATCTGCTCTGAACACCCATGTGCAGTATGCACCCCTTCGGCTGGGGTTAAGCAGTGCAGCCCTCTAGTTCTTCAGGCCTGGGGTGGCTCACAACCACCTATGTAACTGCCAACAATACAATTGTACTGTAATAGCTGGTCCCCAGCCTTAGAAATCACCCTGAGGCAGCTTCTGCTAAGTTGCTATAGTCAGTGCCCATTTGAACTTGCAGCTTGACAGAGTCTCAGTCTTCTCCAGAAACCAGGGCTCCCTGGTATCTCTTTTTAGATAATACCCTGTTCAGCCCTTGGGGCCCCATCTTAGGAAGGATCCAACCTGTACTGATCAGTGCCCTGTTCCTGATCCTAAGCTCCCCTGAACTGCAGGGCATGCACACACACAGTATATAACCTTTCATCCTGCCTTAGGCAGCAGGGCTTTCTCCAGAGTCTCCAGAATGGCAGGGCCCATCCCCTGAACATCACCGTGAGGTGCAGCTATAAATTGATGACAGTCTGTCCCCATTTGGACTACTGCCTGATGTAGAGTCAGGCTTCTCCAGCAACCAGGGCTTCAGTGGTCTCTTACTGGGTGATATTCTGATCAGCCCATCTTACCCAGCCCTGGCAAGTCAGTTGAGTTCCTTCTAGATCTGTTGTCAGGGGAATAGAAGATATTGGGTAGGTTAGTGCTTGGAATTGTTTTCTGATTTATTTTCTCTTTTGTAGTAATATTATATTTTAGATTATAATTATCTGTTTGAAAACAATTTTTATAGCATAGGATGATATCCTAAAAATTGACTATAATCAGGCAGAAATTTATATATTTTTCCAAAGAGGAGAAATCATTATGTTTCAGAGTAAATTGGGCCCTAAATAAAAGGTGGCTCAAAGCATACTGAATATGTAAATACTAAGAATTTGTTTTAACCTTTGTACTAGATATTAAGATCTTATGAGATTTTTTTTTATTTTTTTATTTTTATTTTTTTATTTTTATTTTATTTTATTTTATTTTTTAGATCTTATGAGATTAAAAAAAAAATCAGGGAATCCCTGGGTGGCTCAATGGTTTAGCGCCTGCCTTCCGCCCAGGGTGTGGTCCTGGGGTCCCGGGATCAAGTCCTGCGTCGTGCTCCCTGCGTGGGGCCTGCTTCTCCCTCTGCCTGTGTCTCTGCCTCTCTCTCTCTCTCTCTCTCTCTGTGTGTGTCTCTCATGAATAAGTAAAATCTTAAAAAACAAAAACAAAAACATTGTTTTCTTAAGCCCAAAACCACACAGATGATTCAGCTGACTGGGAAGAAGCTCACCTACCTTTCAGAACTGTCCTCTAAAAAATTAGTGTTTTACATTATTTTTCAGAACCTATGTCTGTTTCTACAGGAAGTTGAGCATGTACATATCCAATATTGAGTGCAAGAAGGTATTGTGAAACTACTGATGGGAATTATTTAGAGATTTTGCAAAACTCTTTGAACTTTGTTATTTATTGGATGACAACAATTAACTAGCTTCATTGTAATGCACTTGAATTCAGGGTTACACCCATAACTGCCAATGAAGCAGATTTGCAACCCCAAACAACACAACTGGAAGATTGCATTAATATGCCATTGAGAATATCTAACGTGGTTACTAGTCAATGTCATTCTCATCTTGTAGGCTTCTTGTTCTCATGGACAAGGTAAGGTGAAGCAGATCTGAACACTTCCCTCTTAAATATATCTACTTTAATATAGTTTTGATTGAATTGACTGGTAGAAATAGACTGTGTTGTTAGACAGTAATAAAGAATGCATTTTTGTAAAAATTATTACATATTCACTGAAGACTAAAATAAAAAATATATTTTCTGTTTTCTGGGTTCTACAGCATGAAAGGCCACTTAATTTTGATTATGGAGGTGTGTAAGTATGTTCATGAAAACTTAACTAGAAGACATGTCACAAAAAACTCGCTTGTAACTCCAAAAAGTGTCTAGGATTCTCATATAATGCAAGGAAACTTTGGGGTGTGATGAATATCCTCATTATCTCATGTATGATGATGGTTTTATGGATTTATAGTCAAACCTCATCAAATCATACATTTTAAAATATGTATAGTAATTTTAAATATTTAAATATTAGGTATTGCAATTATACCTCAATACAGCTGCTAACCATCATTAATGTTACCATCAATTTAATATTTTAAGAAAATGAGCTTGGGTAATAGGCACATCTCTTTTAATAAAAAGTAGAACATGTTCTTAATTCCTTGTGGAATGCCAACAAGGTTTAATTCATTTTTCTGAGATCGTTGGCAAATGTTGAAAATAAAAGAAAGTTTAAAATCATTTCTATTATTAAAATTATAAATTCTTCATTATAGTTTTTAAAAAAATCTGTCATTTTATTTTATTCTCTGGTCCTCTGTTTCCAAGTTACTGTAAATGAAACCTCTAACGAACTTTGTGGTACCTCACTAAATACCAGGTATGAATGCAATATGCATCACTATGTGTTATTCCTTTCATAATTTGTTACATGTTGGGTTTGTGTGTTATTTAAGTCTATATCTGGGAAATCTCCTTCATTATCAACAACAATGAACAGCAACACAACAAAGCCTCCTGTCCACTCCTAAATGTTTCAGTGCAAAGTACCCCAGTTCACCAATGGGGAGGGCTCTATTGGCAGTGTACTTGCTTGGAGCTGGGTGGATGTGTTATTTGATTGTTTTTTTCTCCTAATTCCCAAATATATGTTAAATGGTCTAGTTCCCTACACTGTATTAGAATTAGCATTGAAAGGCTATTTCTAGATAAGAGAAATAGCAGAGGAAAGAGGATATGCAGATATGCAAGGGAAATGTGAAACATGGACAAACCTTGACCTGATATTTCAGCTGAAAATGAATCTTCTAGGGACTAGTGAACTCTTTCTAAAATTGGCCTTTGGACTAAATGCCCCTCTCATTTATGCTATACCTATGTTAGATGCCAAGGGAGAAAGCAACCCATGTAGTAGAAGACTCTTCTGTGTAGATTGAAAAATCCTTGTGTATTCAATAGCATGGTTTTCTTGTGCAATATATTGTCCTTCGTGTTGCAGTAGAGGCTGGAAAGGGAAGGAATTCCACAGGCATGCCTCACACAGCCCTTCACTTAGAAAAGAAAACCATTTAATGGGGAGGAAGTCTATGTGAGGCCAAAGTATTCACTATTCCTTTTATATTTGGTGTCTGGAGATTTCACTCACTGTCTTCTGAGAACAGCTATCTATCTATCTATCTATCTATCTATCTATCTATCTATCTATCTATTTATTTATTTATTTTTCATTCATTCATTCATTTCATTTAAAGTGATGTGAGTACTATTTTTTCCAGTTTGGTAGGTGTTTCATGATTGCAGATTTCTTAGGAAACCTAGTTCTTCATCTGATAGCAATAGAAAACCATATCTTTTTTTTTTAATGAAAACTCAGAGTTTTAAATTAAAATTGCACAGTCATCCATGGTTCATGACTATTTTCCTCATGTTTGTGTCATTTGTATGGCTGATTTCTAATTTTTAAAAATATGAAGTGAATAACTTTTAATAATGTGTCAACTCCCTTAAACTGAAACACCTGGGTGGCTCAGTGGTTGAGCATCTGTCTTTGGCTCAGGGTGTGGTCCTGGAGTCCTGGGATGGAGTCCCACATTGGGCTCCCCTTGAGGAGCCTGTTTCTCCCTCTGCCTATGTCTCTGCCTCTCTCTCTTTCTCTGTCTCATGAATAAATAAATAAAATCTTAAAAAAAGCCCCAACCAACCAAACAAAAAAAAAAAAACCTTCCTTAAGCCAACTAGCCAAAATGAAAGTTAGAACCCCTACCAAAAAAATCTATAGCTGATTATTATGGTGATTATTTATATAATTGTTATATTTATTATTTTATAATTATTATGAATCACCTTATTCCCCCCAGCACTTGGAGTAACCACCACCCAGTAACACCTGGTCACTATTTCCTTGCTCTCTCTCTATTCAGTGTGCTTGCCTCTGCATATACTTCTAAAAGGTGTATTTTATTTTAAATTTTTTTTTTATCAAGGTGGATCATCCTGTATGTACACTTTGGGGCATCAGTTTGTACAAGTAATATTTATTGTATTCCAAAGTATCACCTACATTTTATTTCATTTATTTATTTTTTTAAGTGGTCTCCATGCCCACCGTGGAGCCCAATGCAGGCCTTGAACTCATGACCCTGAGATCAAGATCTCATGTGCTGAGACCAAGAGTTGGATGCTAAAACAACTGAGCTACCCAGGCATACCTACATTTTAAAACAGCACTATGGGAGTTGTTTATATATCATACACAAAGCAATAAACTTATAAAACCAAAAGAAATGTTAGTTGATAGAAAAGCTATGTGTCAGAAGAAAACTTACACAATGTTATTTGTCTGTTATATTTCAATAAGCTCAAAAAATAAATCTTAATATTAAATTATTTAAAAATAGTGCAAAGGAAGCCAAAGACCATCAATAAAGTTCATTCCAAATTTTAAGCTAATATATAATATTGTTTTGTGAAGTTTCATATCACCAAAGGTAAAAAAGAACATTAAATAATAACCATGTTATCTACAAGAAACAGAGCTCACAAAGACTAAAAACTTCCTCAAAGTATACAATTGAAGAACAATTAATAGGCATTCGAAAAGACCTAAATACATTTATATTTTATACCATTCTGGAATAGGAAGGCACAACATCACAAAGCTATGAATGCTTTAGTAAATTATTAAGCTTAAAGGTAATTTCAAATAAAAATAAGGTTATTAAAAGGAACTTGATAAGCTGATTTAAAAGGTCAAAGTTGGAAGATCAAAGACTTACACCAGTCCCTTCCATAAGAGACAAATAAAGAAAAAAGATTTGGATGAAAGGCCATAAGTAGTTTTCTATACTTATAAATGACAGCCTACATTCTATCCTGTGACCTTTCCTGTGGAATGTGCATATGAGCTAAGAATGTGTAATCTGTTGCTGTTGGATAAAATGCTCAGTGTTTGTTTATAGATCCCATCTGGTCTAAAAGGTAGTTTAAGTCCATTGTTTTCTTGTTGGCTTTCAATCTGGATTATCTATCCATCATTGATAATGCACTATTAATGTTCTCTACTATTAATGCATTGAGTATACCTCCTTTCAGATTTGTTTGTAATGCTTATTATATTTAGGTCTACAATGTTGGGTGCATGTATATTTACTATTTTATATCTTCTTGATGAGTTGACCTCATTCTTGTTAAATGATGACCTGCTTTGTTCTTGTAGTACCTTTGACTTAAAGTCTGTATTATCTGATATAAGTGTAGATACACTTGCTTATTTTGTATTTCAGTTGCATAGAATATCTTTTTCCATTTTGATTCTGTGTGTATTCTTAAAATTCAAATGGGTCTTCTGTAGGCAGTATATAGTTATGGTTTTGATTTTGTTTTCTTTCAGCCACTTCATGCCTTTAACTATAAATGGATTCCTTTATATTATACATTATATTATAAGATATATTGCTTTAACTATAAATGGATTGATAATAGTGAAGGGGAATATAAGGGAAGGGAGAAGAAATGTGTGGGAGATATCAGAAAGGGACACAGAACATAAAGACTTCTAACTCTGGGAAATGAACTAGGGGTGGTGGAAGGGGAGGAGGGCGGGGGGTGGGGGTGAATGGGTGACGGGCACGGAGGGGGACACTTGACGGGATGAGCACTGGGTGTTATTCTGTATGTTGGTAAATTGAACACCAATAAAAATTAATTTATAAAAAAAAAAAAAAAGTAATTATTTATAGGTAAGGACTTACTGATGTTATCTTATTAATTGGGGGTATTTTGCAGTTCCTTTAATCCTTTTTCCTCTCTTATTGTCTTTCTTTTTGTGAATGATGATTTTTCATCTTGGTATCTTTTAAATCCCCTTTCTTTATCTTTTGTATATCTACTTAGGTTTTTGCTCTGTGGTTACCATGAAGCCTGTTTCAAATATCATATAGATATAACCCTTTTATGCTAATGACAATTTAGTTTCTATTGTATATAAAAATTCTACCCTTTACTTCCTTCCAGTATTGTGTTTTTCATGTCACAGTTTACTTCTTTTTATTTTATGTTTCCATTAAATTCTTGTGGTTATACCTATTTTTATTTCTTTTGTCTTTCAGCCTTAATATTAGAATTAAGTGGTTAACACACCACCATATTACAGATTTAGAGTATTTTGAATCTGACTATACTTATCTTACAGTATGTTGTTTATTTTTATGTTTTCTTGTTATTGTGAAAGATACTCTTTAAACTTGAGAAACTCCTTTCATCATTTCTTGTAAGGCTTCAATCATTGGCCATTAGCAATAGATCCAATTTCTAATCTCTCTCCCCTACCTGGATGTCGGCTGGGTGGCTGGGTAGGACTGCAAGTTCCAACTCTAAAGATAGGGCTGGTTCCTTTGGCAACCAAAGGAACCTTCTAAAGCTTGCTGCATTAACATAACTAAAGACACCTTTATTACACTGGTCACTTAGGAAATTCCAAGCATTTTAGGAGCTCAAATGTGGGGACAAAGACTAAATATATATTATTATAAATCACAGCCTCACTATTAATATTGTACAAGTAAATTGGGATTGTGGTATATTGGCTGCATAGTATCTTAAAAGCTTTGTGCTGTTTGCTTAAAGAAATTTCCTTCTATTTGTGCTTGCAAGAATTCTGTTTATCATATTTTCTTTTTTGACCAAGTATGTGTGTTAGAATATATTGAATTATCACCATATCTACATCTGTTAAGACGTTTAGTCACTAATAATATTCTTTCTCCAGGCTTACAACTTTGTACTTTGCTAGTTTAGAAGGTAGATCATAATTTACAATGCTTTCACTGGGATCAAATCAATATTTCCCTTTACTGGAAGTTGATGGCAACTCTGTTATCTTGGGCCTCTCATATTGTTAAACTAACAGGCATAGGAGTGAATTATGTACCCAAGCTGGGATATTGACTGAATTGCCAAAGAGTTATTGTTTCCTACTACATGATTATGAGAATGGGGAAATTATATTTGATTGCAGAAAATTCTCTGGGGTTTCCCTTTTCCATTTCTCTGTGTATCAATAAAGTTTAATAGAAAATATCAGCAACCTACTAAATGAAAGGTTGCTATGGACTCTGACAATTTGGAAATGAAGTTTGGTTAACCCCATCAGGTAGAGGACTTGGGCTAGTTTGGATGCTGGCTGAAGAGGAAGGGAAGATACAATGGGATGTAGAGAAAAATTATAATATCAATCACAGCCTAATCAATAAATTAATGAGGACTATAGCATTATATTTTTGTTTTGATTCTTATAGGTATATTTGTGTATTTTCAACTTTTTCTTTCTTGATGTTATGCTTTGGTGAAAGGAAATGATTTAGCTTTTAAGATACAGGATACCTCTGTGGTCCCACAGACTGTGACTAAAGTAAGGTAACAACATCACCAAATATCCAGAGGATGTACTCTTGGAAGTTTTGACTCCCATCTATAGGAAGAGAACAAAAGCATCTTCAGTATAAGGAGGCAAATTGGATCTTGTTAGGTGGACTATCATTCCTGTTATTGTGATGAACAGTGGTGGATCACGTTATTTCATTGATGTCATCAAGCACCACACCCAAACTTCTATACACTGCTGTATACTTTTAAGATTGAGAGCATATAAACTAAATTTCTCATTATTCCTTTTTTGTTGGTTTTTATTGAGTTTTGCCTATAGGAGCGGTAGTAGGAAATCAGAAACAAGGAGGATCATTTTGGCTTTATCAGTGTGGCAGTTCCAACAGTAGTTATAAATCAATATATTCAAGTGGAGATTGAGTGATCCAGAGGTAATACTACCTTTGGAAGTCCTGCTAGTTTGTCCTTGTTCTTCACTAGACCCAGAACTAACTACATAACTCTTTCCAACAACAGAGCAACAGGTGCAAGCTTTAGGAGCCATCTTGAAAACAATAGAATCTTTTGCTTTGATATTATACTTATTATTCTTTATGTTCTCCAACTATTTCACCCTCCCATTTGATCTTGCAGACTTTTCTCACCTTTACAACTAATTACCTATATTTAATTCTCAATGGTAAAGATAGCTAGATTGGTTTCTGTTCCCTGACTGAATGTGATAATGCAATAAGTGAAAACAGAAAAGACATTCATTGTATGCAAAGTTTAAGATGTGTGGAAAGCCAAATGGAAGTGAAGTAAGGTTTCTACATTTTACTTGATAACGTGTCAATACCAGGAGGGAGTGATAAACTATATATGTCTATATTAATACTTAGGCTACTACTACTAAAACTATACAAAGAAGTATAGTCAACAATATAGATATGGCAAAATTGTTTTAAAATGTTGGAGAAACCCACAGGGAAGGCAAGAAAAGGAAATGGGAATGAGAAACAGAGAAAACACACACACAACAAATAATAAAATGGCTGACATAGGCTTTAATATAACAATAATTACTTTAAATGTAAATGGTATAAATACTTTAATTAAAAGACAGGGGCACCTGGTTGGCTCAGTTGGGTAGCTGACTCTTGGTTTTGGCTTAGGTCATGATCTCAGGGTCCTGGAATTGATCCCTGAGTTGGGCTCCATACTCAGCTGGGGAGTCTGTGGAATCTCCCTCTCCCTTTGCTTGTGTGTGCTCTCTCTCCCTCAAATAAATAAATACATGTTTAAAAAAAAAAGGCTGACAATGGCAGGGTGGGCACATAAACAAGACCCAACTATAGGCTATCTATAAGAATTTCACTTCAAACTTGAAGATATGGTTTGACTCTAAGTAGAAGAGTAGAAAAAGTCCCTGGTTTGTTTGATATATTTCATTTGAAGCACTGGTGCTATTCTCTCAACCGCTCACTGCTCCCCAACTGCACAACTCATGAATCAGTACTCTGGATGCAGAAAGAGAGTAATGGACCTCCTTTGCAGCTGGGAAGCCTTGTGTTCACACAAACGCCCTCGCTTTCATGTGCTGAGAAGCCCTCTCTTGGCATTGGGCTATGACACCTTGTGGGAGAAATATTAGTGGTAAAGCCAAATTGACTCTCTTCAAAGCAACCAATCTTGGATCTTTTGCTGCAGTGGTGTGCTGGAACTTTTCTGCTGGACTCCTGAATGTCTACAAAATCTCTCTTATCCATTGGTAATTGTTTAAATTAGTGTTCTCCAGGGGCTCCTAGACTGTGATTGAGAGGAGCTGGTGCTAGTTCATGGGCTATTTCAGGATCTATACAGCAGAGCCAAGGTCTGTGTACCTGTTACTGTATATGTGGGTGGGTGAGACTCATTCCCAAGTCCTTTAGTGTATGGTGCTAGTTACAGAGTAAAAGCCAAATGGGGCTGTAGCCCAATTCTCCAGATTGTGGAGCTGTCTCTGTGTTTCTAGCCAGGACCACAGTTGGCAAATTGGCTGTCTAGGACCAGGCATGGGCAGGCCTGTCTTCTTCTTTTTTTAAAAGATTTTATTTTTTTAATTCATGAGAGAGAGGCAGAGACATAGGCAGAGGGAGAAGCAGGCTCCCTGCAGGGGAGCCCAATGTGGGACTCGATCCCAGGACTCTGAGATCACCCTGAGCCAAAGGCAGATGCTCAACCACTGAGCTACCCAGGTGGCTTCAGGCCTATCTTCTTAAAACAACTCTCTTTGTTCTTGAACTGCACTAGAGTTTCACGATCTCCTACTTGGATCCCACATCTCCCACAAAGGTACTTTTGTCTATAAATAGATGTCACCTCCTTGTTGGGGTGGATATGGTGAGGCATATTTTATCTACCATCTTGCTGACATCACTCATTCCTTGTGCTGTTGATGCTGGTAGGCTGGGTCCAGGGACCCAGAAGAAGTCCCACAGGACCAGCTAAGATCCTTGGCTTTGTGTAGGTTGGAAGTCAAACATGAGCCAGCAGGATGTGAAAGCAGAGTTTACTGAAGATATGGAGAGAGCAGTTACATTGTCTGGGAAATGAGTCTTGTATTTTTTGGGGTCTGGGATTTTTTTTTTTTAATTTATTTATGATAGTCACACACACAGAGAGAGAGAGAGGCAGAGACACAGGCAGAGGGAGAAGCAGGCTCCATGCACCGGGAGCCCGACGTGGGATTCGATCCCGGGTTTCCAGGATCGCGCCCTGGGCCAAAGGCAGGCGCCAAACCGCTGCGCCACCCAGGGATCCCGTTGTTTTTTTTTTTAATCGAGGATGGTGGTCTGGACTATGCATCTCCTCAGGCTTCCAGGAACTGGTTAGAACAAAAACGAGAGTCCAAGTATGATTCTTTGGAACCAGGAGGCCTTGGCGTCAAGAGGTCTAGCCCCAGTGGTCTCAAATATGCATGTGATAACACAATCGGGTCATTTTCACTTGGTCCTTTCTTAGATGTCATCTACTTTAGAGAAGTCATCAATTTCTTGTCCCTTACAAAGAGGACATATGCTATTTGCTTGACAAGATATGCATAAATTGGCATGGGGGTGCGGGACCTAGCAAGAATAGAAGCAGGAAAAGGAACAAAAACCAGATTTTTATAGAGGCCTTCAGGTTCCCTGTCTCACTATTTTTATTTCTTAACATTTTTTTGTTCTTTTTGTTTGGAATTTCTTGTTATTTGGCTTGATTTTCTGGGAAACATTTTCCTCATAATTCCATATATTTTCATGTTTTATTTTTTATTCAGACAGAGTGTTTTGGCTTTTTTTTCCTGCTAGTGACTTAATCACTTACAATTTTTTTTTTGACAACTACATGTTTAGTTTCCAAATGTCCATTTAAAAAAATCATCTTTATGCCAGTATGAATTACATACAATAAAACTCACACATATTGGCATGTAGGCCAATGATTTGTCAAACGCACACCTCTACGTAACCAGAAACCCAGTCAAGCAAGAGACAGTTTCCATCTTCTGACCTGTTCTATTCTCTTGTCATTCAGGCTTCCCCAGTAACACTACACCAGGCAGCTGATATTCTTGTTAATATAGATTAGCATTTCTTTTCTGCAGTTGTGTATCAATGGTTTTATAGAAATGGATTCTAAAATCTGGCTGCTTTATTTTAGCATAATGTCTGTGACATTCTTCTGTGCTGTTTCTTGTATCAGTAGCTCATTTCTTTCCATCATGGACTCCTATAGCATTATATGGATATAATTTGTTTATCCATTCTAATATGGGTGGACTTTTGGAGTATTTCCAGATTTGGGCAATTTTTTTCCAGGTTTAGGCACTTATGATTGAGTTATTTGTGAACATTCAAATTAAAGTCTTTGAATGACCATATATTTACCTAAATGATAAATACTTAAAGGAAAAACAGTTGAATACCTAAAAGGAAAATTGCTGGGTTATGTGCATAATTAAATCTGTAAGAGGCTGCCATGCTGAATTTCAAGTTAACTAACATTTTACTTTCCCATAAGCAGTGTATGAGAATTCCAGTTGACTCTCATCTTTATTAACAAACAGGATGGTCAAGTTTTAAATTTTAATCACTATCATGTACATATTATGGTATATCATTTTGCTTTAATTTTACTTTGCTGGGTGACTAATGTTGGCGAACACCTTTTCACCTGCTTTTTGCCATTGTTATATTTCCTTCTGTGAAACTTAATTTGTTACCAAATGAAGTAGGTAGTTTGTCTTATAATTCAGTTGTAATAGACACTTTGATATTTAAGAAACAATTCCTTTATCAAGTATGTGATTTGCAAATTTTTTTCACATTTTGTGTCTTATCTTTTGAGTTTCTAACAGTTTTATTTCCAGGAACATAGGGCTTAGCTTTCAATGAAATTCAAATTGACAGATTTTTTAATTATTTATTTTGTGCTCTACATAGGACATTTTTTCCCAGCTTCAAAGTTGCAAAGTTTTGTCATACTTTTTTTTCTGGAAAGTTTACATATGTACTTTTACATTCATGTCTATGATTGATTTCCAGGTATTTTGTATATGGAATAGGGTTCATCTTTTTTCTCATATGGATTTTCAGTTGTTTAGCACAATTTGTTGGAAATGGTATCCTTCTGCTCACTGGGTGACTTGTCATATTTGTCAGAAATCCACTGAATATAGATGTGTATGTGTTTTTGTCTACTTCTGGACTTTTTATTCTTTCCCACAAATTTATATATTTATCCATATATCATGATGCCCTGCCTTGATTTACTGTAGTGTGAGTGCTCCAATTTGTTCTTAATTGTGGAAGGTAGAATAATGGCCTCCCCAACAATGCCCATGTCCAATCACAAGGTACCTGTGATTATGGTACCTTACATGGAGAAAGGAACATTTCAGATATCATTAATGTTAAAGGCCTTGAAATGGAGAAGTTATTCTTGACTTTCTAAATGGGCTCAGGGTCATACCATATGGAAAAGAGGAGGGGGATGGGGAGAGTCAGAGCAAGAGAGACAGACAGACTGACAGAGACAGATGAGGTAGAAGAAGGATCAGAGAGGAAGTTGCTGACTTTAAAGATGGAGAAAGACACCATGAGCCAATAAATGCAAGAAGCCTCTAGAAGCTGGAAAAGATAAACAGATTCTTCCTTGGAGCCTCAAGAAAGGAACACAGTCCTGTAACACCTTGATTTAATTCAGTGACCTATCGATCAGATTTTGAACTGACAAAATTTTAAGAAGCAGATTAGTGTTGTTTAAGCCTGTAAGTATGTGGATTTTTTTTGTAACTGCAGTAGAAAATTCATACAGTAATTTTTTATGTATTTTTGGCTTTTCTAGCTGTTCTCCATTTTCTTTGAGTTTTAGTATTACCCCGTTAATTTCTACAGGAAGCCTGCCAGGATTTTCACTGGAACTCAGTGAATCTGTGTATCACTTTAGCAATAGTTGATTGTAAGAATATTTTTTCCTCTAATTTAAGAACTTGTTTTAGCTCTCCATTTACTTAGGTCTCCTTTAATTTTTCTCAGGAAGGTTATATAATTTTCACACTACAGGTCATGTACATATTTTGTTAAATCTTTCCTTTTGTGGCACAGGCTTTTCCTATTACTACTATTACAAATTTAAAGTTTTGATTTTCCACTTCCCATTATTATTGTATAAAAATACAACTTTATTTAATGTATTGACATTTTATCATGATCTTGCTTAATGTACTATTAGTTTGGTAGTATTTTTGTAGGTTCTCTAGGTTATTACATCAATTTTAGAGTTTCTGATGATTAAGAAGATTAACAGGACTCCACAGCCTAGATTTACATTAGGTTTTGTAAAGGTTAAGGACATGGCAGGAGAGTAGGGAAATTTGACCACTTACAGGTATAGCTATCCAGTATCATTCCTCAGGACATTCTTCACCTTTGGTTCCAAACCACCAAGATATATGAAAGGCATCTCATTTTCTTGGAGGCTAATACACAAATTTACAAAAGTCTCATATGTCCTTATATATTTAAAACTAGTTTGTGTGACCAGTTAAACCAGGTGTAAGCCACAAATCTATATATTCCTACAAAATGTAGACAAGCTTGTACAGGGTATCTCCAAGGGAATTTTGTACAGCAAATTATAAATCACTAGGTACCACCTCCCATGCTTATCATGGCCAGGGGTTAGCATTGAGATTCTAGGCACATCTGGAGATAACTATAGAGCAGTTTCATTCCACATGTAAAATAATCCTATCCTTACACCGTTCATCTTCCTGATTCTGGGTCAAGCTTTTTTACATACAAATTGCTCATGAATATTCTTTTTTTCCCCATGCATTTAAAATGACGTTTATAGAATAGAAAAAGCAAAGAGGCAAGCACTAATGACACATAGGTATTGCTTTCAAGAAACACTTGAATTTTAACAAATATTCAAGCATAAACATGTTTCTGGCTTTGACAACTCTCCTAGCTCCTTCCAGAATTGAAATTTGAACTTTGTGAAAGGTATTAGTAGAGTGATTTAATTTAATTGTAATTAATTTTACATTTCAAGATTTCTTGTTATGGAAGAGAAAATGTCTTACATAATAAACACATCAATCTTTTTAATTTAATTATCTATTTTTCTCTGGTATATATATATTATAACTACTAAGAAGTCTGGGATCTTAATCCACAAAATGCTATTCCAGTTTTCTAGAAAGAAGAACTATAAACCATAATGGCCTCTTTTATTACTAGCATACTATAATGTGTAAGTATAATTCAACTGAGAAAAATGTTCCTAAAATAAATTTTCAGAGGGTTTTAGTGATGAGAAAAAAAAGCTGTCTAGAAACATTGTTTTCACTTTTACTATTTTAAGACAACAATTTATCATGGGTCATTTTCGATTAATTTTGTGTAGTGTTTAATTCATTGATAAGGCTTTTTGTTCTAGGGATGGGATTTACTATGTTAGGTTGTTTATGAACTAACATGATGAATAAAATCTTCAATTCTGTTGTGAATTAGAAACTTGTGATATGCCAGTATTCGTGAACGCCAGACTCAAAAGTGGTGGCACTAGGTTTCAGCTCAATGACCAGCTGGACTTTGAATGCTATGATGGATATGAAAGCAGACATGGACGAAGCATGGGCTCTATAGTCTGCAGTAACAGTGGTTGGTCTGATATTCCCATGTGCTATGGTAGGTACTGTTTTATCAGGTATTCTTCTTTTTTTTTTTTTTAGAATTAAAAAAATCTGTAATTGTTGAACGATTATGTTGTACACCTCTGTTGTCAACTATCCTTAAATTGAAAACAAACAAACATCTTTTGTCCTCAACTAGCAGTTATTGGTTATCTGGAAATAAGGCTTGTAAAAGAAAGAGTGAGTTAAAAATGCTATCTGTTCCTTTTTAAAAATTTTTGAATTATCTGGAGATACTAAGGCACAATAATTAAAATCAAGGTGAATGCTTCTGATTTAATGTAAACTGAGAAGAAAAGGTGTTCTGAAGCCCAGAGAGAATACTCTATCTCTAACACATTAATTAGTGTTACTAATTAGTACATTGATGTGATGTTTCTGATGGGCCATGTACATCACAGATCTGTGATTAAAGTATAATTATTTTTGGTTTACTAAGTGAATGCCTTTAAATTATTTTAAACTTAGCTCTCCTCAATAACAGTTTCATTTCTTTTTTTTTTTTTAAAGATTTTATTTATTTATTCATGAGAGACACACACACACAGAGAGAGAGAGAGGCAGAGACATAGGCAGAGGGAGAAGCAGACTCCCCGTGGGGAGCCCAATGAGGGACTCTAACCCTAGACCCAGGGAAGGAAGAGGCTCAACTACTGAGCTGCCCAGGCATCCCAACAGTTTAGTTTCTTTCAACGTCCTCAGCTATTTTCCTCTCAAGTTTCTGCTTTCCCCCTCCTACCTTGAGAGTTCATTTTTGCAGGTCCCACGAGGAGCTCTTTATTTTCTGACTTTGACAAGTTCTGTGGACTATTGCATGAATCTCTTTGTTATTTGCCAAACAGCTGTCCAGGATTAGAAAGAGAGCTTGAATGTATGGGAAAATGAGTGGATGCCGAATGTGCAAAGCTTTGACAACAAAATAGTATTTGGGAAATATCTGGGTAAATGGATGTGGGAGAACTTTATGAGCCGAGGCTAGATGAGAGGCAAAGGAAAGATTATTTAGTTTATATCAGGGCATCAGCATGTAGATTAGCTTTATCATTAATAAAGAACCATGAAAGTGTCTTTAAGGAAATTTGATTTGAAATTTGAACTTCTGAAAGTTGTTTTATCCCCCCCCCCCTTCTTGTACACTATACTTATGGTAGGCAAGAAAAAAATTCAGGAGTCTTTGTAGGATGAGAAAGGTGGGGATTGCATGGGGGTGATGGCTGAGTGGATGCAGAGCAGAGGACAGATTTGGGGTATATTTTGGTGGTAGAAAGGACAGAAAATATTACTAACTGTGTGTGTGAGAAAGAGTAAGATGACAAGGATTCATGTTTTATTTGATTTTTTTTTCAAGTAATCAGGTAAATATCAGGGCCTTTCTGTGAAATGATGCTGGCAGGAGGAGGGGACTTTGGGGGGAATATCACAAGTTCTGACTTGGACACATTATGGCTGAGCTGTCGCAGACAATACAAGTTGAATATGTAACCTACAGAGTTGGTAAGATGGGTCTAGCCAGGAGATATACATTTGGGATTATCACCATATAAATAATGATGTCAAGGACACCCGGATGGCTTAGCAGTTGACCATCTGCCTTTGGCTCAGGGTGTCACGTTGGGGTCCAGAGATGAAGTCCCCCATCAGGCTGCCTGTGAGGAACCTGCTTCTCCCTCTGCCTGTGTCTCTGCCTCTCTCTCTGTCTCTGTCTCTCATGAATAAATAAATAAAATCTTTAAAAAAATAATGATATTAAATTGGAAAAGTATATAGAATGACAAGAACAGAGAGCTCAGGACTGAGCCCTGAAGCATTCTAACATTTAAGTGTTTGACAGAAGAGCAATAGGTAGCAAAGTCCACAGAAAAAAAGGAGGATGTGGAAATTGGGAGGAAAGAATGTAGGAATGAATGTCATAGATATGGAGAGAAGAAAATGACTAAAGGAAGAGAAAATACGCCAGAATGATTAAGGGTGGAGCCTATGGGTCAGCCTGGATGGGCTCTCATTCTAATTCCACTACTTGCTAAGCATGTCTTAGGGCAACATATCAAGCCTAGTCGAAGCTTTGTTGATTCCTCTTTATCCATAAAATGCTTTAAAATGTACAATATACAATTGTTCTAATATTTCAAAAGGTTGCTTTGGTTGTAGACAAAATAAATCAATATGTCTTTCTAGAAGACTGAGTATGAGAAATTTGGCTACGTAGAGGCCAACAATGGAAGGAATACATGGTGCAGAACTTAAACAGAGTTTCCTGAAGAAAAATGATCACTAAGAACTTCAGTACAGCATGTGGTCATAACTCTTTCAAGATGTTCATGTGAACATGTGGGATAGAAGGTGCATAATATTGCCACAGGAAATCATATGCCAAAGGGAAGATTCTTTTTTTTTTTTTTAAAGATGGAGGACATTAGAGCCAAGCAAATGCTAAATAGGATATGATAGAGACTGAATGTGCGAGGTAGACATTTCCCTGTGGGGGTGGAGGGAAAGGGAACCAGAGCGCTGTGGAAGTACGAGGTTTCCTTGGCAACTCAGCCACTTCTGACTTTGTAACAGGAAGAAGGAAGGAAAACAGATGTGTAAATCTCATGCTGGAGAGAAGCAGGAGCCGAATAGAAAAGGTGTACAATGGAGACTTTGAGAAAGGGGCACACAGTGAGTTTATTATTGGGATGAGATAGACTTGCTTACAAGTGTCTTGGTCCTAGTTAAAGTTGATCAATTCAGACTGTCAATGAACACCTATTTATGAGCTAGAAATAGGCCAGGAGAGAATGGTGAAACCCACAGACATGGCTCTACCTTTTGGGAACTCTCATTCCAATATGAAAAAACCCCAGTGAGTTAAGCCAAATAATGAATTGGATGATAAAAAAAAAACATTTTAAGTCTATTTTATACACAACTGTGTTCAAGGAAACAAAAGAAGCCAAGAACTTAGGAAATGGCAGAGTGGATGGAGGGCTCTATTTTATATAAGATGGCATATGCGCAAAGAAAAGCTGAAAAGCCTTCACAATAGAGATGAGGGTCTGTGCAACAGCTGAAAAAGAACTTGAGCTGTTTAAAAAAAATCCAAAGATCAAAACGCTTGGAGTCTGGATTGTCAGGGGGAGAGAGATGTAAGTTATATTGGAAGTGTAGGCAAGCAGTGCATCATGAAGAGATTGGATTTTATTTTAATTAAAAAGGAAGGCTCTTAAGATGATCATGAATTTCTTTTCTGAGTCAGGTTTTATGAATTCAGAAGCTTTTACAATTTTGAGGGGCCTTCTTTAAAAAAGAATTCAAATTATATATATATTATATATATATATCATGAATATATATTTATTCATTATATATATATCATGAATATATAATTCCCAAAAGTCTTTCCAATGTCACTGCATGTCAGAAAAATGGGATGGAGTAGGAGCTGAGGTGACAGGGATAGTGGTAAAAACTGATGTGGCCCATAAGGCTTTTGTTGCAGATTTGATAAAACTTATGACTTTGTGAATGCATTGGTAGGGATTGACCTGCATGATAAGGTCTCCAAAAGTTGAACGAACAAATGACAGTTTAGTTTCAAATAACTTCTCTTGACCATGTAGCAGAAAATTGCACAAAGTTTGGCTCATATCTGAGTTTATTGTCCTGGGCATTCTCTCCTTTGGGGAGAGATTTCCAAAGAATTATTGTTGGGTGCCTGGGTGTCTTAGTCAGTTAAATGTCTGACTTCTGCTCAAGTCCTCATCTCAGGGTGGTAGGGATTGACCTTGTGTTGGGCTCCATGCTCAGAGTACCTCTCCCTCTGCTTCTCCCCCTGCTCTCTCACTCAAATAAATAAGTAAATAAATAAATAAAATATAAAAAAGAATTATGTTTCCAACACACATGTTTCCAGCAATCTTAAATAAATGTACACTTAAAAAAATTTGAACTAGCATTTCCAAGTATCAGTGCCTGGATTTATCATTTTGACTTTTGAATAAAGACAGATATCTCTAATTCAGGGTGTGCCCATTCAAACTCTTCTTTATATTACATTTTAAAAGTCATTATCTGGGGTGCCTGGGTGACTCAGCTGATTAGCATCTGCCTTCAGTTCAGGTCAGGCTACCTAGGTCCTGGGATCAAGCCCTGCATTCAGCTCACCCTCAGTGGGGAGCCTGCTTTTCCCTCTGCCTGCTGTTCCCCATGCTTGTGCTCTCTCTTGCTCAAATAAATAAGTAAAATCTTAAAAAAAATAGTCATTATCTTTATATGAATAGAATAATTGGAAAATAGCCAATAGCTAAGATTTGTATTTATTATTATTATTTGGTGTTATTAGGGCAGCATTTTTCACAACCTGATGAGATGAAATAAGCACAAAGTATATAAACAAAGAGACAAACAAATAAAAGAATTGCTACATAGAAGATTGGAATAGAATTTTAGGAGAGAATCCCTGAAGTTCTCAAGTGTGACCTTCTAATCTAAGCTACAAAACTCAACATTAAAACAAAAGCAAATTTGCAAAGTTATTTTTTGTGGCATTACTTTTAAAAATGGTTATCTTACATCTAATTTTATGATTATGTGTTAATACTTCTAGATAGTATGAATACTCTTTTTAGTATGATTCTAATTTTTAAATTTCAATTTTTAATCTTATAAATTAATTAGCAAGATAGGATTTCTAATAAGAAAAATTCAGTTTTTGGGATCCCTGGGTGGCGCAGCGGTTTGGCGCCTGCCTTTGGCCCAGGGCGCGATCCTGGAGACCCGGGATCGAGTCCCACGTCAGGCTCCCGGTGCATGGAGCCTGCCTCTCCCTCTGCCTATGTCTCTGCCTCTCTCTCTCTCTGTGTGTGACTATCATAAATAAATAAAAATTAAAAAAAAAAAAGAAATCTCTTTAAAAAAAAAAAGAAAAATTCAGTTTTTGATGGTACTTAGCAATGTCTCAAATATCACAAATTTTAAGGAATAGTTTTACACCTTTCTAATTTGAATCAGAACAATTTTTTATTAAAAAACAATTTATTAATAGTTACTATAATTATAGTATAATAAGAATAGATAGTTGTATATTGCATAAATATTCACGACACTAGAATATGTGGATTTGAACACATTTCTTCATTTTGTTTTGTGTTTCTGTAAGTTTGATTTCTTCACTTATAAAGTATCGTGTAAGCCTTTTAAGTTTTTCTCTAGCTAAAATACATTAGGAATGTTTCTCTTTAGAGTTCTAGGTCCCCAATTATATTAAACAAAAATGCCAAATTTTTACTTAAATGTTTAGTTTAAAAATTATAGCACTAGTTTTTTTTTAATGTAAGACAATGATTTTCTTTTTTGAGAGAATAAAAAAATATAACATTAAATTTTATCAATGTAAGTGATAAAATCAGATCCAGTATAGGGACACTGACTTTACAAATAAATTTTTAGGACACATTTATTGCTGTTTAATGCCTTACTATTTCTCAGAATCCTGTATGGATTTAGAGGGTATATAAAATCTAATATGTAACAGCTTTCAAAGAAGATAAATTCTTCAGATAGATTCTGAAGCCCGTCTGTATATGCAATACCTTGCCCCTCATTACTACATGACACATGTAAAATTGATTTTGGCAATTATTAATTATGTATTCTTATTAAATTTTACTTTTTTTTTTTAGAAAGCAACTGCAGGATTCCCCAAATAGAAAAATACTTAATTGTTGACCCCAAGAAAGACAAATATAAAGTTGGAGATGTGTTGAAATTCTCCTGCAGAGGATTAACAAGAGTTGGACCAGATTCAGTTCAGTGTTACTACTTTGGATGGTCCCCTAATTTTCCAACATGTAAAGGTGAGTGTTTATCCTACAATTGCTGAAGTAAGAGTTAGAATTTTGGATAGCAACCTTTTTCCCCTCCTCTTAATTTTCTGTTGGCTTCCAGTGTATCTATAACCGAATGCATTAAGCCAGAGATATACCTCATGAAGGACGTGTGCTGGGTAGTAGATACTTCAGGTTTCCTTATTTAAGAAATTAACCTCCAATTGTTTACTGAAATATGTGGTGGAAGTATCCACAGGTGTTTATAGGGTGTCTGACATTGGAGAGATATTTGTTACTTTTCTTTTTGCCTATAATTCTGCCATTAGTATTGGACCTTTTTAATAGCACTGGCCTAAACTCATTTCATTGATTGTGTCTAAACAATATTAAGCAACTTTTGGTCAATTCAAACACATGTATGGCTTAATCAGTTAAAATATGTTGATCAAGTGCTTGTCTCTTATCTCAAATGATGATACTTAAATTTTTTTTGATGAAATGTTGCCTGCAATATGAATATTAATACACTTGTACAGCCATATTTACTAATTGGTTTTAATACATCTTTAGAATATCTAGATCATTAGATATATTTTTTTGCTACTTTTCCCATTTGTCTGAACTACACTTTCAAAACTAAAGTCAGGGCTTTACTGAGGTTTTTAATCCACCCTTGAAGTTTCTTATGTTTATAGGATTGTAAGGTAGTTAGAAAATATTTTTTGTGTGTTTAATTTTTTTATGTGTCACATCTAAGACGTTTTGTTAATATCAGCTCACAAAGATGTTCTCTTATGTTTTCTAAAGTTTTAGGTTTTACATTTAGGTGTGTTTTTAGTTAATTTTTGTAATTGCGATATAAGTATGAGATGTAATACTTATTACACAGCTCTGATTTGATATGTATATGTATATCCAATTGTTCTACATCATTCGTAGAAAAAAACAATCATTTTCCCCTGAATTGCCTTTTGTAGCTTTGTCAAAAATCAATTGTTGATAATAGATATCTGTGAGTCTATTTCTGAACTCCATTCTGGTTTTTTTTTTCCCCATTAATCTTAATGCCCAAACCCAGCTTCTTAATTACTGTGGCTGTGTAATAAGTATTGAAATCACATCATGTTAGTCCTTCAAACTTCTTCTTTTTCGTTTTTTAAGCTATTCTAGGTTCTTTGCATGTCCATGTGACTATTAGAATCAGTTTGTCAATTTCTACAAAAAAACCTGCAGCGATTTTGATTGGGGTAATACTGGATCTATAAATCATTGGGGAAAATTGATATCTTAACAGTATCAAATCTTTGGATCTATATTTCTTCTTTTATTTGGGCCTTTAGTTTATAATGTTTTCTAATTTTCAGTTTATCAGTTTTGCACATCTTTAGCCAGATTTATGTATTGAAATGTATTTTCAAGGCTGGAATATACTTCTAATAGGCTAGTTCAATATAAGTAATAGAACTGGGAAATGAATTTGTTGTAAACATCATTTTTTTGTTGCTTAAGAATGCTATAATAAATTATGTAATGAATAATAAATTGATTAAAAAAATCTCTCCATTTTGGTGGATTTTAAGTTATAAAATAGACACTGTTACCACAATTTACACAGTATTTCTACTGTAGAGCTAGTAAAATCGTGTGGTACACCTCCTCAACTCACCAATGGGGCAGTTAATGAAACAAAGAAAGAAAAATATGAACACGACGAAGTGGTGGACTATGTTTGCAACCTTGGATTTTTGATGAAGGGTCCTAATAAAATTCAGTGTGTGGATGGAATATGGACAACCTTGCCTCTATGTATTGGTAATGTATAAAAATCATGAATCTTCACACTTGATTAAATCAGTACTTTTTGTTTGTATTCATATAACCACATAAATTGTATTTTAAAGATAAACACGTTTTTGTGAAATTTTTACAGAGGCCAGGACATGTGGAAATACACCTGGACTTGCTTATGGCTATGCTCTTGGGTCTTCTGCCCCTCCCTATCACCATGGAGATTCGCTGCAGTTCAATTGCAAAGAAACATTTACATTGACTGGATACAGATCAGTTACATGTGTTGGAGGAAAGTGGACCCAACTTCCTCAGTGTGTTGGTGAGAATAGCATTTCTTGATATACGCAAGCCTAACAATATTTTTGAAATTTAGAGATTGTGGAGATGTCAGGTCTTATAAAGAATTCAAACATTTGTGGTTTATAGTTCACTATGTATCTGCAGAGGAAAAATATAAACTAGCAATTGAATTTAGGAATCTTTCTGTTCCTGATGTTAACATCGTTTATAAGTGTGAAGCTAGGGCAGCCCTGATGGCCCAGCGGTTTGGTGCCGCCTTCAGCCCGGGGTGTGATCCTGGAGACGGGGAATCAAGTTCCACACCGGGGTCCCTGCATGGAGCCTGCTTTTCCCTCTGCCTGTCTCTCTGCCTCTCTCTCTCTCTCTCTCTCTCTCTCTCTCTCTCTCTCTCTGTCTGTCATGAATAAATAAATAAAATCTTAAAAAAAATGTGAAGCTAAATCTTACTTGCAGATATATATATATATATATATATATATATATATATATATATATGATTAACACATGAGTCCTAATTACCAGGAAAATATAACTATCTTTGCATAAATACCATTTTTGTTTTTATATGGCACTCCTTCTTTCAGGCCCTGGGAAACAAAGAAATGAAGTTGAGAAAATACCCATTTGCTCCACTTCCATATGAGTCTTGCCTCTCTCAAAGCTTCTAACGATGATTCCTCAGCCTGTTTCAAATGCAGCAAAAAGAAGTCCATGTGCTGGAGGGTGGGTGGGTAGCAGTCAGTAGTAGTGGAGGGAGGCAGCTGAAGGTGGCCCAGGGAAAAAAATTTCTGATTCTCTAAAATCATCCCTTCCTTCAAGGCCCAACATGGAGAACCTTGGGGACTCTCTTTCACTTTTCCCTTTAATGAGTTTTTTTCCAAGAGTTTTTCTGGGTTCTACATTCAGAGAGAGCCCTGGATGTCCAGTCTTATTTGTTCATCTGATTTCTAGACATTTATTAATCCCAGGAGAAGCTAGAGCTTAGACTCAGTCTCTCCATGAGAGCAGCGATTTCTACCCAATACTCAGAAGACTTGCTGACACAGGAGATATTTGATAGAGGTTTGTTAAATAGATCAATACATTTTGTTGCTTAGGAACCCATTTTTGCTAAACACATTCCTGACAAAGGGATTTCCAGGACCAAACCTCAGTTTTGTGTTCTATCCCTCCAAATGATCTCACCTCATTTCTTTCATATGGAGGGAAAAACCCAAGGTAGTCTTAGGTATGACAACTCTTAGCTTTTCATTATAACTTATGCCAAAACATCTGCTTTGGTGACTGCTTTCCCCTGCTGTGATTTTGCTTTCTTAATGTGAATCCTCTACCTATACTAAATTTAATAGAACCTTTTCAACTATCTTAGGTTTAATTCAATTTTTCCCTCTCAATGTTTACTTTGACCTCCACTCTTTCTTTCATTCTTCTCCATATGTTTATTTTCTTCTAATAAAGAAATCCTTTCAAGGATTGAACATGACAACCACCACCACCAGCCCTCCTGACTGTAGATCTTCCTTCCATTACCTTCCCTTGAAGAATACCTTGTTTTATCTTCTTCAGCACTTTGGAACAATTCTAAAAATAGGACCAAGCCTTGGACCTCTAGTTTGTTTTGACTTCACTCTGTTCATCCTCACTGGACTCTGCTTTTTAAACCATTAACAGATACTGGCAAAGACCTACAAAGAGATTCTATCCACTTCTAAAAGGGCTCCCATTTTTATTGAATTATTAAAATAGGTAGCTATATGAAAAGCTTCTATAGTCCATGCATAACATATTGAAACAAGCAAAAATTTATTATTATGGCATCATAATATTATTGGATTATAAGATGATCAGGTAAAAAATAGCTTCTCAAAGATTCTAAGAGTATATACAGAAAACAGTTCATGCCTTTAAACAATCAATTTCTTTTTTGGGTGTATTTTAATTTATATATATATTTATAGTTGACATATAGTATTATGTTAGTTTTAGGTGTACAAGGTAAGGATTTGATATTTGTATACACGGTGAAATGATCGTGGTAAGTCTAGTTAGCATCCATTACCATACATAGTTACATCATTTTCTTGTGATGATAACTTTCAAGATCTACTTTTTTTTTTGAAAGAGAGAGCGAGAGAAAGCATGCATGCAAGCAGGAATGGGGGAGGGACTGAGGGAGAGGGAGAGAGACAATCTTGAGCAGGCTCCATGCCCAGCATGGAGCCCAAGGCAGAGCTAGAGCTCATAACCCTGAGATCATAACCTGAGCAGAAATCAAGAGTCAGACACTTAACCAACTGAGCTACCCAAGCACCCCTCAAGATCTACTTTCTTAGTAACTTAAAATTATACAGCAAAGTATGTTAACTATAGTCATTATGCTGTATATTACATCCCCATGATGTATTTATTTTATAACTGGAAGTTTGTATCTTGACTCCCTTCACCCATTTCACCCACCTGCACCCCCATCTCTGGTATTTACCTATTTATTCTTTGTATCCATTAGCTTTTGTTTTGTTTTGTTTTAGATTTCACATATAAGTAAATGATATGGTATTTATCTTTTTTTTATTTTTTAGGAACCTCCATACAGTTTTCCAAAGCGGCTGTACCAATTTATATTCCCACCAGCAGTGCACAAGGGATTCCTTTTCTCCACATCCTCATCAACATTGTTATTTCTTGTTTTTTTTGATAATAGTCACAGATGTGAAGTATTCTCTCATTGTGTGGTTTTGATTTGCATTTCCCTGATGATTAGGGATGTTGAACATCTTTTCATGTATCTGTTGGCTGTCTGTATGTCTTCTCTGGAGATACGCCTCTTCAGAGCTCCTGGGTGCCTCAGTTGGTTAAGCATCTGACTCTTGATTTCAGCTCAGGTCATGATCTCAGGGTTGTGAGATTGAGCCCAGCATCAGGCCATGAGCTGGGCATGGAGCTTGCTTAGGATCCTCTAGTTACCCCATCCCCTCAGCCCCGTCTCCTCCAGCAAACTTCAGTTTGTTTCCTATGATTAAGAGTCTCTTACAGTTGTCTTTCTCTTTGATTTCATCTTGTTTTATTTTTCCTCCCTTCCTCTATGGTCCTCTGTTTTGTTTCTTAAATTCCACATGAGTGAGATCATATGATAATTGTCTCTCTCTAATGGACTTACTTTGCTTAGCATTATACCTTTAGTTCCATTCACATTGTTGCAAATGGCAAGATTTCATTTTTTTTGATGGCTGAGTAGTATTCCAGTGTGTGTGTGTGTAACACCTGTTCTTTACCCATTCATCTGTTGATGGACATCTGGGCTCTTTCCATAGTTTGACTATTGTGGACATTGCTGCTATAAACATCGGGGTGCGGGTGCCCCTTCGAATCATTACATTTGTGTCTTTGGGGTAAGTCCCTAGTAGTGCAATTGCTGGGTCATAGGGTAGCTCTATTTTCAACTTTTTGAGGAACCTCCATAGTGTTTTCCAGAGTGACTGCACAAGTTTGCATTCCCACCAGCAGTTTACAAGGGTTCCCCTTTCTCCACATCCTCACCAACATCTGTCATTTCCTGACTTGTTAATTTAAGCCATTCTGACTGGTGTGAGGGAGGTATCTCATTGTGGTTTTGGTTTGTATTTCCCTGATACTGAGTGATATGGAGTTTTTTTTCTCATGTGTCTGTTGGCCATTTGTATGTGTTCTTTGAAGAAATGCCTCTTTGTGTCGTCTGCCCATTTCTTGATTGGATTATTTGTTCTTTGGGTGTTGAGTTTGATAAATTCTTTATAGATTTTGGATATTAGCCCTTTATCTGACAAGACATTTGTAAATATCTTCTCCCATTCTGTCCATTGTCTTTGGTTTTGTCAACTGTTTGCTTTGTAAAAGCTTTTTATCTTGATCAAGTCCCAGTAGTTCATTCTTGCATTTGTTTCTCTTGCTTTTGGAGATGTGTCTAGCCAGAAGTTGTTGCAGCTGAGGTGAAAGAGGTTGCTGCCTGTGTTCTCCTCTAGGATTTTGATGGATTCCTGTCTCACAATTAGGTCTTGCATCCGTTTTGAGTTTGTGTATGGTGTAAGGAAATGGCCCAGTTTCATCCTTCTGCATGTATCTTCTGTTTTTGTGCTAGTGCCATGCTATCTTGATGATTACAGCCTTGTAACAGAGCTTGAAGTCTGGAATTGTGATGCAACCAGCTTTCTTTTATTTTCCAACATTCCTTTAGTTATTTGGGGACTTTTCTGGTTCCATATAAGTTTTGGGATTATTTGTTCCAGCTCTCTATAGCTATTTTTAATGTAGTAGCTGTTTTGATTTTTAAAATTAGTTTTTTCAAGGGAATGTTTTAATTTTACAGCAACAAATGACAGTGGGAAGTGTAAATTATCACAGTTATCTGGCTATGAGGTGGTTGAATTTGATCATAACACCAACATAAGTTACAAATGTAGTGGAAGATCAGAGCACAAACACTCAATCTGCATCAATGGAAGATGGGATCCTGAAGTAGCCTGCACAGGTAATCTTTCATAACGTGTTCAAGAATTTATTTGATTTCTTTCTAGCTTATAAAAAATGATCTTTGTGTCTTAAAAAATCAGCTATTTGTTATTACAAATAATTTTCAATCTGGAAGGCAATTTAAAAATAACCAAAACACTGTTTCCAAATATTGATTGTATCATGTATATTAGTCAGCTATGTAACAAACCACCTAGAAACTTGGCTTTAAGTTAACATCTGGGCAGTAGATGTACTCATTACTATTGGAACACCATTGCTTTTAAGTCCTTTTATTATACACAAATGTGCCTATGCCTATACTTATGCCTGTAATTAGTGTGTATCTATGTATCTATCTATATATCCACTTATGTATCTACACGTGTTTGTATGCATGTATCTCTCTAATCATCTATTAATTTATGTGTTTGTGTATATTGAAGGCTCTGCATCCTATTAAACGCTACCAATTCCAATTGAATAGTACAGGCATTACTCCAGTTTTCCACTTTTCACATTTTGTATCTCTCTTCTTTCTCTGTAGGACACCTTATATCACTATCCTCAATATTTTAACCAATTTTCTCAAGCCTAGAATACATAGAAAGTAGTGTCATACCAGTACAAAAACCCAATCTACTATCAACAATTCAACATATTTTTAGTTTTTTTAAAAAAGGAAATAAATATTTGCATGCAATGAAGCATACATACATGCTCTATATTAACTCTAGAAGCTTTATAGATGTAGCATTTATATTTAGGTATATCATCCATCTTATATTTTTGAGTTTGATGTAAAAGAGGGTTTGATTTAAAAATATTTCTATAGATACAAGTTCTAGCAATATGTGTGGAAAAGACTTTGACATCAAAATCTGTCACCTATGTAAGTATTGATCTATTTCTAGACTATCAGCCCATGTATCCATTTATCTATCTCTATTCCTGCCACATTACCTTGGTAACCATAGCTTTACAATAAGTCTTGAAGTCTGATTTGTATTCTTCAATTATGTTCTTGCTATTCAAAATTGTTTAGTTATTCTGATCTTTTCACTTCCATAAAAATTTCAGAGAAATGAAATGGGTAGTTAATATTAGAAATAACAGAAAATACTTTCCATAAAATGACTGATATTATACATTGAAATCTATGGGATACAGCAAAAGCAAAGTTATCTATAGCTTTAAACCATGCATTATTAAACAAGGAGCATAATAAAAGCAATAGGAATTACCATCTAGAATTGAGAAAAGAACATGCACCCAAAGAACTTGGAAGGAATGAACAATTAAAGCATAAATTGTTATAACAAGCTAAAAAAAGCATAAACATCTGGTTTACAGAATAATAAAACTTTTAGAGAAATTTGGTAAATACATTAACCTCTGGCAAGACTTATCAAGTGGAAGTACAAGTTTATATTATTAGGACAAAAAATGGTTAAATATCAGACACAGAAGAGAATACATTGAAAAAAATCTGCTAAGATACTTAAATATAACAAAAAATATTTTTAAAATATTTTATTTATTTGAGAGAGAGAGAGCAAAAGCATGGGGGGGCGGACTAAAGAGGGGGAGGGGTAGAAGGAGAGAAGCAGACTCCCTGATGAGCAGGGACCCTGACTTGGGGCTCGATCCCAGGACCCTGGGGTCATGACTTAAGCCGAAGACAGGTGCTTAACTGACTCAGTCACTCAGGTACCCCAAGGAAACATATTTTTTTTTTTTTTTTTTTTTTTATTTTTTTTAAATTTTTTTTTTATTTATTTATGATAGTCACACACACAGAGAGAGAGAGAGAGGCAGAGACACAGGCAGAGGGAGAAGCAGGCTCCATGCACCGGGAGCCTGACGTGGGATTCGATCCCGGGTCTCCAGGATCGCGCCCTGGGCCAAAGGCAGGCGCTAAACCGCTGCGCCACCCAGGGATCCCAGGAAACATATTTTTGATGCAATATAGTAGCATGAATGAAGTTTACTCAAATATTTCCCTGAATTGAATATAAAATGTAGACAACTGAAAGGATTTGAAAGATTTCCAAGTGTATACTCACAGAAAACTTTTTAAAAAATATTTTTATGATTTTGTTTATTTATGAGAGACACACAGAGAGACAGAGACATAGACAGAGGGAGAAGCAGGCTCCCTGTAGGGAGCCTGAAATGGGACTTGATCCAGGACCCCAGGATCATGACCTGAGCCAAAGGCAAACACTCAA
Organism: Nyctereutes procyonoides; assembly: GCF_905146905.1. Lineage (NCBI taxonomy): Eukaryota > Metazoa > Chordata > Mammalia > Carnivora > Canidae > Nyctereutes > Nyctereutes procyonoides. The sequence continues at coordinate 7,097,289 of NW_026575037.1, forward strand.
CAACTGAGCCACCCAGGTACCCCTCACAGAAAACTTTTTTTAAAAAAGATTTTATTTATTTATTCATGAGAGACAAGAGAGAGAGAGACAGAGAGATAGAGGGAGAAGCAGGCTCCTCATAGGGAGCCCGATGCGGGACTCAGTCCCTAGACCGAGATCATACCCTGAGCCAAAGACAGATGCTTAACCTCTGAGCCACCCAGTTGCCTCTCACAGAAAGCTTTTAATGAAATAAGGATATGGTGTTACAGGAGAAAGCAAAATCAAGAAATCGTAGAGAGATCCAAAAGTTTCCAGGTCTAGTCATCAAGAGTCTTCTCTCAGTTGAACAGGACCCGCTTTGCCTTCTAATTATTGACTGTCCTGATATATCTGGGGTGTCAGTTTTACTCTCAGTTGAACAGGACCCGCTTTGCCTTCTAATTATTGACTGTCCTGATATATCTGGGGTGTCAGTTTTATAGGAGTTCAGACAGTGGTTTACAGAGAGGTCTTTTATATCCCACTGGTTGTGTAACTAAAGGGCAGGCTGTCTAATCCATTAAACTGTTCATTAGTCTAAATATCTTTAAACAGCATGGGCAAGCTAGTGAATGGTACCTCCAGGGGAGCTTTGGATTTTAAGCAATGCATTAAGTCACTAGTGAACATATGTCATTCTTATCTGGGTCAAGAATTTGTATCAAATCAATTGATCATTAACTAAATGTAACTCTTCCTGTAGCTTAATGATCCTGCTTTGGTAGACTATCTTATGATAGTTGAGATTTTTTTTTTAAGATTTCATTTATTTATTCATGAGAGACACACACACACAGAGACAGAGACATAGGCAAAGGGAGAAGCAGGCTCCCTGCAAGGAGCCCAATGTGGGACTCGATCCTGGGTCCTAAGATCATGCCCTGAGCTAAGGCAGACACTTAACCCCTGAGCCACTCAGGCTTTAATCCAGTCCCAACCCATTTGATTATGGATATCTGTAAAAAAGATCTTGATATCAATCTTTATTTAATGCCTGATACTGAGTAATTCAGCTAGAACATCCTAATGGTTAGAAAGAATTAAGAGATTTTATATAAACTATTCAAGATTGATCACAGAAAGAATAAAAGGAGGAAAGTACAAAGAAACCCGTGAGAATAAGCCAAACATGATATACTGTACAAGCTGAAGAGTATGACATATTTGTTTAAATTTTATTTATTTATTTATTTATTTATTTATTTATTTATTTATTTATTTATTTATTTGAGAGAGAGAGAGAGAGAGATAGGTAGAGGGAGAAGCAGGCTCCATGCAGGGAGCCCAGGTCTCCAGGATCAGGCCCTGGGTTGAATGTGGCGATAAACCACCGAGCCACCTGGGCTGCCCGAGTATCACATATTAAAATCCAGAACATGCCCTTATTATTTGATCATTTATGATTACATCACTTTGAGTTTTCTGTTTAATTATCCCTTTGATATTTTTAACTTATGGTTTTTAATCAAGAAATCTAATTTGAATATTTTTAGAGCTACAAACACAGTCATGTCCACCACCACCTCAGATTCCCAATGCTCAAGATATGACAACCACAGTGAATTACCAGGATGGAGGAAAAATATCCATTCTCTGTCAAGAAGATTATGTAATTCAGGATTCAGAAGAAGTTGTGTGTAAAGGTGGAAGATGGCATCAATACCACCCTGTGTTGGTCAGTAATGCAGTGTTTGCTTTATGATGTCCTTTCAAATGAAGTTAACACTCCCATGTGCTTTCTGTAATTGAACAAGAGGAAGCCTTTCTCTATATTCCACTTTATCTTGAAACAGTGAATTACAATCTAGGTCCAAATATCAATCAGCATTCTTTCACTGCTTCTGTGAAATGAACATGGACAAGAACTTTGAGTTCCTATGTAGACATGAGATAAAATTTCCTTTTATGCCTATTTTGCTCCTTATGATGAGCAAGACAAGAAGGAGGGGTATATTGAACAAGACATTACGTTAGTAGCATCCATATTATGGAGATGTATATCCTTGCAGGTTTCAAATATTTCAGTTTTAAATTATTTAATTTGTTTAAATTGTCCTTATTTTAAAATCTCAAGTGATATTTGATTGTACTTTTCCATGTAAGCATTGTATATGTGCTTGACTTTTTGATCTCTGTTCTTCATATAGAAAAGATTCCATGTTCTCAACCACCTCATATAGAACATGGAATCATGAGAGCATCTAATTCTTCAGAAGAAAGGGAAGAAACCTTTAATTCCAGCCTTTATGTCCATGGCACTAAATTAAGTTATATTTACAAAGATGGTTTCAGGATATCTGGAGAAGATGGGATAACATGCTACATGGGAAAATGGAGTTCTCCACCTCGGTGTGTAGGTGAGGACAGTATGCAAAGTAAAATCCTATTTTCAATGCAATTAAATGTAATCAATTGTCATAAAAGTCATGAGACTGAATCCTTTAAGTTTCTAAATATATAAAATCACTTATATCTAAATATTTAAAATCATTTTTATGTATTTTACCAAACCCACTTTTTTGCATTATCAAATCAGTCCTATTTTTGTTAATTTTATTGTTCATTATAGAATCACTTTTAATTATGGTATTTAAAAAATTAAAACTAGAAATGTAGTGACACTAAGTCTACATGATTAGGTATACTAAGTCTACCTATTCATATAAGTTTACCTTTCACATTCTCTTCTTGTAAGTTGTATTGCTTGGTTTGCCAGGAGGTTTTTTAAAAAAATTCTTGTTTTTCCTACAATATCTCTTCTGATTTCTTACAATGTATGGTATTTTTCTTAAGATAATTAATTCTCAATGCTTTTCCTTTTATTACTCATCATTGGTTTGGGAAGCATTGAAGGTCTCTTTCATGAATATATTGACATTGCTAGTTTCAAGTTCTTGCTCAGGTCGGCAGCTGGACACAACCAGAGAGAGTACTGGTTTTAGGAAGCATTTGTATGTCTTTTCTGTGATATGATCATAGCTCCTATGTAATCATCTCTTTTTATTTTATCTTTTTTTAAAGATTTTATTTATTTATTTATTCATGAGAGAGAGAGAGAGAGAGAGAGAGAGGCAGAGACACAGGTGGAGGGAGAAGCATGCTCCATGCCGGGAGCCTGTCGGGGGGACTCGATTCCGGGACTCCAGGACGGCGCCCTGGGCCAAAGGCAGGCGCTAAACCGCTGAGCCACCCAGGGATCCCCTTTATTTTATCTTTTAAAAGATTTTGTTTATTTGACAGAGACAGAGAGCACGAGAACACAAACAGGGGGAGCAGCAGAGGGAGAGGGAGAAGGAGGCTCCCCGCTGAGCAGGGAGCCTGATATGGGGGTTGATCCAGGACCCTGGAATTGTGACCTGAGTCAAAAGCAGAGGCTTAACCAACTGAGCCACCCAGGCACCCCAATAATTTCTTTTTAAATAAAACTACAAAATATAACAACCAATACATAAAATTAAATTTCAGAGTTTGTTAAACATGGAGTAATTTTTTTCATTTTTTTTAAAGGACTTCCTTGTTAGCTACCATATTTGATTATGCATGATAGTTCTACCTCACATATTAGGTAGTTACAGTATGGAGTAAGAAGTCACAGCTGTGCTGAGGGTTTTGGGATTAATGGACCTGCATTTGTAAAATACTTAGGAGAAAAATGGTCCCATCCACCAGAATGCATAAATATAGTGCCTTTAGTTTTACCCTAGGCTGATGAATATCCTTAGTTCAGAGCCTAAATGGTACAAGTATGAAGCTAGGCAGTAATACTAGACTTTAACTGGTATCTCTGGGAAGTTTGGGATTCTGGTAGAGAATTAGCCCTAATAATAAAAGGTTAGCAACATGAACCAAATTATTTCACTTTCATGTCATCTTATGTGCACTTAGGATAACTTCTGATACACATTCTCAGTCTTCTATTCTATGTTCCTGTATCACAGCTCCTCAATCACATCATGGCTCAATTTACTGTTAGTTACTTCCTTATTATGATTTTCTAAGATATTTGACATAATTAAAGGAAGCAGATTTTAACAGAAGCAAAATGAGAAATACATGCATTAGGCAGATGGCTCATATGGGCAAAAAAGAATTCAAATGTAAGAAGTATGATCTCTAGCGTTACATGTGTCCGTATTTCTTGTCCGTATTTCTTTAGGCTTTTTATATCACCATCACCCTGTTATACTTTAGGTAAACATAGAACCATTCACTAAACTCTACTCCTGAAACCAATATTACACTTTATGTTAACTAACTAGAATTTAAATTAAAAACTTAAAGAGGAAACAAAACAAGAAGAACCATTTAATTTAATTAAGTCAAGACTTCTAACATATTTTTTTCAAGTTATAAGAAAAACTTTGTGCAGTATTCACTGGTTTGATATGTACCTGTTATTTTAGATTATAGTTATTGGCCATTCTGTGTTCTTAAAGATTTACTGAACGAGTACCTATTATTTTTCTTTCAGAAATTTATTGTTCTAGTTTACCTATGAGTAGGATGCTATACTCATAGGCCCAAAGAAGGAATCATACAGATCAGGAGAAAAAGTGATTTATAAATGTCCAAAATAGGCTGTCTGGGTGGCTCAGTTGGTTAAGCATCTGCCTTCAGCTCAAGTGATGATCCCAAGCTCCTGGAATCCAGGCCCACATTGGACTCTTTGCCCAGTGGGGAGTCTGCTTCTCCCTCTGTCCCCCCACCCCCACTTGTGCTCTCTCCCTGTCTCTCTCAAATAAATAAATAAAATCTTAAAAATGTTTTCACAATATTACCAATTGGATTGGATCCAATATTGTACAGTGTATTAACCACTGGATAGGAAGGACAATATGCAGAGGTACTTTAATGAAATCTATTTATTAGAGTATTTAAGAATAAAATGTAGAATTACCTCTAGCATCATTAAAAAATGGACATAGATGATTTTTTTAGGCCAGAACAAAGACATTTTATGCCTTAGCATAAAGGAATGAGATTGTATACTCACTGGTTAATCTTATAACCCAGTGATTCTCAAAGTGATCTCTGGAATGGCAGCACCAGCATCTTTTGAGAAATTGATAGAAATGCAAATGCAAATTCTCAGGTTCATTCAGACCTATTGAGCAAAAAACCTGGGTCATGCAATCTAAAAATGACTTAATAATTCCCAAGGGATTTGATGTACACTCTAGTTTAGGGGCCACGGCTATAGCTAATTGCACTTTACATCTACCTGAATCTCAGTGATGAATTACATAATACTCATTACAGTGTCCTTAAGCATTTGCCAAAAAAAAATCATTGGAGAGTATTTTTATAAATTACGTATTTGATTTTCTGTTATTTTTCCATATCTCCTGTTTGGATCCTCAATAAATCATCTTCATCCTTCAACTATACAGTATTCTTCAAAGTGTGTTAATTCTTGATTTATTCTCTAAGGAAGTATCTACTCTGTTTAATTTTTTAAGAGCCTAAAATTATCTGCATAAATATATGACTATAAGCCAAAATTTGATGTCAAATAATATTTTTATTATGATTTGCTTGTGGTTTATAAATTGATATGATTTGTAATATTGATTTTAGTAAACTCATGGGGAAAATCCATAAAACTCTTATTTTCATAGAAGCTTAAATCTTTTTTTTTAAAAAAAAGATTTTATTTATTTATTCATGAGAGACACAGACAGAGACGCAGAGACATAGAGGGATAAACAGGCTCCCTGCAGGGAACCCAGTGTAGGACTCAATCCCAGATTTCAGGATCATGACCTGACCAAAGGCAGACTATCAACCACTGAGCCACCCAGGCATCCCTAAACATTTTTTTTAAGGATTTTATTTATTTATTCATGAGAAACACACACACACACACACACACACACACACACACAGTGAGAGAGAGAGGGGGGGGGCAGAGACACAGGCAGAGGGAGAAGCAGGCTCCCTGTAGGGATCCTGATGTGGGACTCAATCCTGGATCCCAGTATCACACCTGAGCCAAAGGCAGATGATCAGTGGCTGAGCTACCCAGGTGTCCCCCTAAAAATTTTTTTTATTGTTATATTTCTCAGTTCTGTATTTCCTACAGGATTTTAAAAAAACATTGTCAAATAATTCCAAGATCTATGTCATCTCAGTGTGTGGTCTTCTGTTGATTTTCTTTCCCTTTTTAGATATTTCTGGTCCTTGGTATGATGAATGATTTTCAGTTATATTCTGGACATTTTGGGTATTGTGTTTTAAGACTTTGGATTTTACTGAAGTCTTTTATTTATCAGTCCCCCATTACTGCCATGCAGGGTACAAGTCCATGTTCATCATCTGGCCCCTGTGGATCAAGGTGGGGAGAGAAGTGGTTTTAGGTTTCTCCTATGATGTTTTTCTGAAGTAACTGAAGTATTGTAAAAAATGTTTGTTTTGCTAGGTTACTCGTTTCCCAAGTCTTTGTCTAAAGAGATAAAAAGGAGGGGCGCCTGGGTGACTCAGTCTGTTAAATGGCTGCCTTTGGCTCAGATCATGATCTTTGAGTCCTGGGATTGAGCCCCATGTCAGGCTCTCTGCTCAGCAGGGAGTCTGCTTCTCCCCTCCTCCTCACCCTGCTTGTGCTCTCTTTCTCTCAAATAAATAAATAAAATCTTAAAAAGAAATAGAGACAAAGGGAATTCTTGGGACATATATATATATATATATATTTTTTTTTTTTTTTTGCCTGAACTTGGTATTATTTTTGGATTGCAGTCTTCTTCAGTGCCTAGTCCAGGATCCATAGAAGGCAAAATGAAAGCCCAGATAACTCACTGCAGTGTGATTCCTTGAATTCTGAGGTCCTTGAAAGATTGACTTATCTATATCTTTCATAGTCTCTTATATTGGATTTTACAAAATGTTTAGGATTTTTAGTTATACTTAGCAGAAGGAATAAGCAGAAATGTTTGTACCTCATCTTGTCCAGAACAGGAAGCCAGCAGTTCCCTTTCACATTATACAGATGTGTAATTTTTTGACTTTTATTAAAGAAGTTGATGTTTATTTTATAATAAAAATGAAAATCAATAAACAACAAGGGATCCAATAGACAGTGCAGTATGTTGTAGATAACAAGAAAGTTTCTTTGTTTGAAATAACTATCCATCTATCCAGCATTTATTTACTAAGAAAAACATTTTTAATATCACAGTGCTGCGAAGCAGATATATTTGTTAATGCTTTCTGTGTGCTTTCATGTAGGATAAAAAGGGCTTAAAAGTGTGAATCTGTTTAAGTGATTAAAATTTCATTAGTGAGTCATTTATGTCAGCAGAAATTACAAGTGTTGATATTAAGTATTGTACTATGTTTTTATTGTTTCATTTTAACCTGTTTTTCTTTGACTTTTCAATAAATCTAATCATGTCTTTTAGAGTCTGAAAGAAAATGTGGGCCCCTTCCACCTATTGCCAATGGAGAAATCATTTCATGGCCATTACCAGTATATGCTCCAGGATCATCAGTCGAGTATCAATGCCAGGCCTTGTATACACTTTGGGGAAACAGGAATATAATATGTAGTAATGGACAGTGGTCGGAAGCACCAAAATGCTTAGGTAAATATTTAATGTTCTTATGGATCCTGTGAAAGTCAGTGTAATGAATATGAGGTTTTGCTATTTATAATAGAATTTTCATGGGTTAACATACTTTCTATTGAATGCTTGACTACCAAATATTAATATGTGAGGAAATAAAATTTGAAAAATTCTTGTTCAAGAAGCAAAATAGTCTTTAATGAAAGCTCTTTATGTGATAATTGGCATTATGAATCTTTGATTATAACATTTAATTATCAGAGACTAAACACATACCTCATCTTTACATTCTTAATTGTTTAAAATGATTTAAATCTACATGATGGATTTTTCAATCAGTTGGCATAGAAAAGATTTTGAGAATGAAGCCCTCAACCAGTGTGGAAGATTCCACTTGAAAGTCCAAAATTCTGGGGAAAACATTTATTTACCACTTAATGTTTTATGTTTATTTTTGTATTTTCAGGCCCCTGTGTGACATCAGAAGAAATCATGAGAACACATAAAATACAGTTACGATGGACTGACGAAAAACGACTTTATTTAAAAATAGGGGACGTTGTTGAATTTCTGTGTATGTATGGATATAATAGAAAGACACCAGCGTATACATTCCGAGCAAGCTGTCAGGAAGGGAACCTGGTGTATCCTGTTTGTGGATAAAACAGTGGTTAAAATGTAGTCCTAAAATTAAAGTATGTACATTTATTCAGAAGTTTTCATTATTAATCCAATTCTCAGTTTATTTTTTATTCATGTTAGAATATGTATTAATATTATATGAAGGTATAATTATAATATAAGAGACAAATGAATCACTTCTTAAAAGTGTCACATTAGGGGCACCTGAGTGGCTCAGTTGGTTGAGCATATGCCTTTGGCTCAGGTCATGATTTTGGGGTCCTGGGATCCAGTCCTGCATCAGGCTCCCCGCAGTAAGCCTCCTTTCCCTCTGCCTATGTCTCTGTCTCTCTCAGAATGTCCCTCATGAATAAATAAAAAAGAGTTATAAGTAGTTATCACTTACTTTTGCTTATCTATCAATAGATACACTTACCAAAAAATGATGAAATGCATGAATTCCTGCAAGATGACTATCTAGCACACATAAAAATTAAAACAAATCATAAAGAGAAAGTAGAATCTAATTGCTTGCATAACTGTCATGACATGAAAAGTGACAAAACATTCGGTATCAAATGTAAATGCACACACACACACACACCATGCTTTGAACACTGAATAAATGTTTATCGAACAAGGGTCAATAGGCGTACTATAGAATATTTACAATAGTATAGTTAGAAATATTAGTGGTCAGAGCTGGTATTTAACTCCTTAATACTGAACAGTATTCTCCATTTTTTCTATCATTAGCATATAACACCTTTGGATCACATGATTATATTATTTTAGAATAAAGATATATTAAAAACTAAGATAATACGTGTTGAGAACTTATGAAGACCTCTTTGGTGATGATCTGTAGATCCAAAAATATTTTCATGATTTTGCTGGTATAGAGGGTTTTGGAAACATTTAATGACAGACTGAAATATGATTTTTATGTTCATATGTTTCATACCACATAATTAGTTAAAATCAGTTGAAATGGACTATAAGGGAAAGGAGGGGAACTGAGTGGGAAAAATTAGAAAGCGAGACAAACCATGAGAGACTCCTAACTCTGGGGAAAAAAAGGTTGCAGAAGGGAAGGTGGGTGGGGAATGGGGTAACTGGGTGATGGGCACTGAGGATGGGACATGATGGGTTGAGCACTGGGTATTATACTATATGTTGGCAAATTCAATTTAAATTTAAAACTTTAAATAAAAAATGAAAAAATCAGTTGACTGTAAACATTTTAATTTTCTACAAAAAGCACAAAAATTTAAGATGAAAAAAGGGATATATATAATCGTGGTCAAAATATTTTAAGGTGATATCTTGTTACTTTGTATTGCATAAAATCAAATGGCATTCTAAGCATGTTAACTAAAATTTAAATAAAAATTTGTAAAAAAAAATGATAAACTTGTCTGTCACCAATGGAACCAACCTATCTAAATTTGAATCACAAATGACAGCGTTTTCTCATGTTTAAATGACAAATTATCTTTGCTATTAATATTAACATTGGTGTATATATTTTTGTCCAAAACCTTTCACCTAATGCTTGCAGAATCTATAACACTTAACCTACAATTACTATAGCTTATAACCAGTTTTCCATTATTGGTTGTAAAATAGTGATTTTTAAAGATCAATTTTATAATTTTTCTGCACTTACTCATTGTTAATCTTGTGTAAGGATGAGTGTTAATTTACCAATTCTCTTAAAAACTTTCACCTAACAAGATTTAGTAGAGCTTTATTTTTGTTCTTTATTTTTTGTGATATATTTTTTATTTAAAAAATTTTAATATATTTTTTATTGAAGTTGGATTTGCCAACATAACACCCAGTGCTCATCCCATCAAGTGTCCTCCTCAGTGCCCATCATCCAGTCACCCCATTCTCCCCGTCTGCCTCCCCTTCCACTACCCCTGTTCATTTCCTAGAGTTAGGAGTCTCTCATGTTTTGTCACCCTCTCTAATTGCTCTTTAACTTCCAATGTTTGGAGTGAGGACTTTATAGGATGGTGACCTTTTGTGATGGCATTGAAGATTCTTTTCTTTCTTTTTGAAAAATATATCAGTATGGGTTCATGAATTTTATTCAATTTCTTACAGTTTATTATAGTATTGTTCTTTGAGGCTTAAATTATCCCAAATTTGGCTAGCAAGTGCTTCTTGCAACTAGCTTTGATTGCTTTGTTATATCCCTATTAATCTTTGAGCATTTCTTTTCTTTGTAGAACAATACAATTTTCCAGGCACACAGTATACTTTCCCTACCCAACACCCATAATCAAAGATGGAAGATGGCAGTCAATACCATGCTTTGTTGGTTAGTAGTGCATAACCTGCTTTATGATGTCCTTTCAAATGAAGTTAACACTCCCATGTACTTTCTGTAATTGAACAAGGGGGAAGAATTTCTTTATATTCCACTTTATCTTGAAACAGTGAATTACAATCTAGGTACACAAATCAATCAGCATTCTTTCACTGCTTCTGTGAAATGAACACAGACAAGAACTTTGAGTTCCTATGTAGACATGAGATAAAATTTCCTTTTATGCCTATTTTGCTCCTTATGATAAGCAAGACAAGAATGAGGGGTATATTGAACAAGACATTACGTTAGTAGCATCCATATTATGGAGATGTATATCCTTGCAGGTTTCAAATACTTTCAGTTTTAAATGAATAAGTTCAAATTGTCCTTGTCCTTATTTTAAAATCTCAAGTGATATTTGATTGTACTTTTCCATGTAAGCATTGTATTTGTGCTTGACTCTGATCTCTGTTCTTCATATAGAAAGGATTCCACGTTCTCAACCACCTCATATAGAACATGGAATCATGGGAGCATCTAATTCTTCAGAAGAAAGGGAAGAAACCTTTAATTCCAGCCTTTATGTCCATGGCACTAAATTAAGTTATATTTGCAAAGATGGTTTCAGGATATATGGAGAAGATGGGATAACATGCTACATGGAAAAATGGAGTTCTCCACCTCGGTATGTAGGTGAGAACAGTACGAAAACTAAAAGTCTATTTTCAGTGCAATTTATTCAATAATCAGTTGTCATCAAAGAGACAAGATACATTTGATGTCTAAATATATAGAGCTATTTATATATTTTGCCATTACAATGTTTGCATGACCAAATCATCCTATTTTTGTTAATATTATTGATTTATTGTGGCATTTTAAAAATTCTGGCAGGGGTGTTGGGTGGCTAAGTCAATTAAATTGCATCTGTCTTCAGCTCAGGTCATGATCACAGGGTCCTGGGATCAAGCTCTGAATTGGGGTCCCTGCTCAGTGGGTAGCCTGCTTCTCCTTCTCCCTCTGCTGCTCTCCCAGCTTGTGCACGTGCTCCCCCCCTCAAATAAATAAAATCTTTACAAAAAATAAAATTCTGGGGATCCCTGGGTGGCTCAGCGATTAAGCGCCTGCCTTCGGCCTGGGACGTGATCCTGGGGTGCCAGGATCGAGTCCCGCGTAGGGCTCCCTGCGTGGAACCTGCTTCTCCCTCTCCCTCTGCCTGTCTGTCTGTCTGTCTGTCTCTCTCTCTGTGCCTCTCCTGAATAAATAAAATCTTTAAAAAAACAAAACAGAACAAAAAAAAAAACAAAAATAAAATTCTGGCACTAAAAAACCCTGAATGTATGGTGAAATTAAGTCTACCTATTTCTGTTGGTATACCTATTCATAATCCTACCTATTCTAAGTTGTCATGTTAGCTTTGCTGCCAGAGTAAAAAAAAATTTTCCAGATGTCTTGGTCATCATTTCGGTTTTTCATAATGAACCCAAAACATGTAAACAGCATAGCTTTGAAAAATGCATGTGCTGTAATGTGAAGAAATGGTAAAATAGTTGATTTATATCTATAGTCAGTATTATTAAGCTTAATTGATTTTAAGTAGAGAAAGCAACAATATTTTAAACTTTATTTTTAGTAAGAACACTGAAAATAACATGGTGATAGCTTCTAGGCAGTGTTGGGGTTGGAATGGCTTTGTTATTTTCTATCTGGCAGGAAATGGATTAGTAAGAAGGTATCTGCTACAACTATTGTACTTGAATGAAGTAGGGCCGAGATGGGCATCAGGCTTTCTGTGGCCAAGGGAAGTCATGGATGAGGGCCAAATTGGGTGGATTTGCCAGTTGTGGCTAAAAAAGTCCAATTCATGGAAGGTTAATATGATTGAGGTTGGGTTGGAAGTCTCATGAATTTAAATTAAACAGAAACCATGCTATTGGAATAATAATCCAGTATCTTCAGCACAGTTATGTAGGATTACTTGGAGGACATCAGTGTTTGCATCAACTTGGCCCATAGCATCACCTAATGAGTAGAAATGATATGTTCCTACTCATTCTCATCTGATGAAAAGTTGGAAAAGGTTGTTGGCAGTGACTGAGGCTAGTATAGTAATAAGGAATATAAGTAGGTATTTGAAAAATTGGTTAATGTTGGAATCTGAATGTATATATCATGTTGAGGGCTCTATAATGACCATGTAACAAAAATGCTACTGATATACATATAACAGAGAAATAGTCTAATTTAAAGTTAAGTGATAGCTTTAGGGTTTGAATTTATTCAGTATCAATTTGGAATAATTATTCCAAATAATTAGGCATGAGTAAATGAATATTGTGGGAATTAAGCTGGTGATGAAGGCATATGAAATGACAGGTTTTACATAGTATGGCTATAGATTGTTGCAGATGTTAGAGGTGGTTACTATGATTGGTAAAATTAACATAAATAGCAAAGTTAATATAGAAGGGGTGAATAGATTTATTAGTTTTATTTGGAGTTGCACCAATTTTTTGGTTCCCAAGACTAATGGAATACTTCTTTAAAAGCTTGAAAATGACATATTATTATATATGGAGGCATGAATTAGCAGTTCTTGCACACTTTCTTGATAAAGTAACTTCTATAAATTTTCATTGCTAGATTTACAACCTAATGTTTTTATTAAACTCTATTTATGGTATATAAGTCCCAAAATAATTTGAGGATTAAGTGATAAAAGTGGAAGGAGTAGTATATGTTAGGTTATAAGAGCATTTTCTCATGTAAATGATGGCTTAATATCATTGCTATGATATATTTATTGCCTTGTGTTCTGATTACTATATAAGGAGAATCTAGGGGAGTAATTACAAGATTGATTCCTATTAAATGACAGTAATGTTGGAGAATGATGATATTACTATGACTAGTTTTCCAACTAAATTAATTGTTGGAGGTAAAGCTAAGTTGGTAAGGATTGCTAGTGGTCATTGTGCTGCCATTTATGGAAGGAGTATCTGTAGTCCATGAGCTAGAATTATAGATCAGTTGTGAATTAATTCATAGTTTGAATTTTCTAGGCAAAGTAGTATTGATGATATAAGGCCATGGGCAGTTATCAGGACTGTAGCTCCTATGTAACCTCATGGTGTTTGGGTGAGAATGGCTATAATCACTGGTGCTATATGGCTGACAGAAGAAGATGCGATGAGTAATTTTAAGTCTGTCTGATATAAATAGATGAAGTTGGTTGTAATTATTCCTCATCAGGAAAATATAAGGAAAGGGAAAGGCATGTAATTTGTTAAGGGGTTTAGTACTGTTGTAATTTGTAGTGTGCCATGGCCACCTAGTTTGAGTAGTAGAGCTGCAAATACTACGGATCCAGCAATTGGGGCTTTTACATGTGCTCTTGGTAATAAGAGGTGCAGGCCATAAAGAGATATTTTTACTATAAATGCTGAAAGGCACGCTAGTCATAGGAAAATGTTGAATCAAGAACTCAGTATTTGGTTTTCAGTATTGAAGTATTGGAAAATGTAATGAACCTATTTGATTTTGGATTAAAATTAGCACAATGAGAAGTAGAGGTGATCCTACCAGCATGTAAAGTAAGAAATAAAGTTCTTCATTTAATCATTCTGTCTGATTTCTTCAGTGGGTAATAATGTTAGGATTGGGACTAATGTTGCTTTGAATAAAATGTAAAATAGGACTTTCACTTCTGTAGTTAAGAATGTTTGTAATATAATAAGTATTGTGATATACAGTTTTTGTCAGGTTAGCGATTCTTTGAATAGATGAAATTGACTGGCTGTAAGTAGTAATGGGAGAAGTCATGTTGTCAATGTTAGCAGAGGTTCTGATGGAGAGTCAGAAAAGATTAGTGAAAAGTTAAGGCTATTATCATTTTGTTAATCCAGGAGAATAAGTTGATAAAATGGATTAATAGGCTATAAATTGCAGTATTCAGATTTTTTGATAGTCATGTTAATGGCATTAGTATTATGGTTTAAATAATAATATTTAGCATTGAGAAGGTTAAGATTTTGTGCTAAGTCAGCACCATCGATATTGGATACTGTAACTGATAAGGACAGTCGTGGTGCAGTCTTATAGGCTGTGAATGCTAAGAAAAAAATAGGCATTATGCTAGCTAATGTAAAGTGAGTGTAATGTAATGCTAGAGAGAGTGTTTAGCATTATTACAAGTTATTATAATGAATAATGATAATATTACACCTCCATGCATAATAATGAGGATATTAAATAAGATCAACATATTAGTAGCCTTTTAAGAGATACTGTGAATGCTAAAATAATATTAATACAGACTAAGAACATTTGATAATTATGAAGTTAATCATAATTTAATGAATGAAAATTACATGCTTTAATTATCATATTCATTCTAATCCTTTTTGAAGTCATAAGCTAAGTTTATGGCTAGTAATAAAATTAGAACTAATATAATTTTTAGCTTGTTTGGGATGCTCAGTGTAGGGGTAGGAAGAAGGCAATTTCTAGATCAAATAATAGAAATGTAATGACTACTAAGAAAAGCTGATGGAGAAGGATGGTGCATTGACCCTATGGTGTAAAATCCACATTTGTATAGGCTTGATTTTTCTGTATAGTGAATAGTCATTTAGGTGAGGAAATCAGAATGCAATAAATACAAGTAATGAAGTTAATAGCATATTGGCAAATAATATAAGATTTGTTAATCTTTTCAGGTTATACAGAAACTAATTGATTGGAAGTCAATTTTAATATTTAATACTGAGAAAATAAGATCTTCATCAATAGGTAGAGACATATGTGTCAGTGAAATGTAGTACCAGGCAGCTGTTTCAAATCTGAAATGGTAATTATTTTTTTCTGAAATGGTAATTAGATGTAAAATGGAATTTTAGTTTATGTATAAAGCAGACAATGACACAAGTGGAGCTGATAATTATGTACAATCTGTCTAAACCTGTAGCTATAAAGAATGGTGAGCCATAATCTCTATTTCATATTGTAAATGATGTTTCATCATATTCTGAGGCTTGCAGTAATGTAAAATAAATGCCTAGAAAAATTATAACAAGTAGGGCTTAGAATATACATTTTCAATTTCCTTCTTTTTAGCCTGTGATGAGCTCAAGTAGTGGAGACTCTAGAAACTAATAGAACTGAAGTATTAAGAAGTAGTACTCCTAGGAGATTTAGAAGTGAGTGCTCAACAACCACCTAACTCAGGTTTTGGGGTAGCCTTGAAAGATAAAAAACTCAAAAGAAATCAGTAAAAAAAAGAAGACTTCTGAAATAATAAAGAGGATTATGGCTTATCCTAGTTCTTTTTGGACAGTTGGTGTGTGATGGCCTTGAAATGTACTTTCTCCAATGATGACCCATCATTATTGGTATATGGTTAGTACATTGGCAAAGGGTGATAGGAATATTGAGTCAAAATTATCAGACCAGAATTTTTGAGAAGGACAGACAGGACTGGGATTTACCATGTGATATGCATGTACTTATAGACCTTTAAGTACTATCGTGTAAGTAGAGTAGATTAATACATAAGCTTGAAGTAAGGCCACTGTGAATTCAAAGACAGTAGGTAGGATAAGAATAAAAGATATGATAAAAATGCTAGCGTTGCTTCCCCAATAAGGTGAATTAGATATCTGGCAGTAATGTTAGCTCTGAATCATATGGCCAGACTATTGGTTGACTAAATAGGCTAATGATTTCAATACCTAGTATAGGAATAAGTCGATAGGTGTCCCTTGGATAGGCAATGAACCAAAGATGCTTTTGTTTTATGGTAGAGGCTGGTATTTACTGTTCCTGCTCATGGAGAGATAGCCATTTCCTAAATGTACTGAGAGTGAGTGGTAGGTGTAATTGAGTGTGGTACCAGGTCTGATAACTTTGTTAAGCTGATAAATAAATGATATAAGTACTAGGGTTCAAATTTGCCCTTTCTGGGGGCACCTGGGTGACTCAGCAGTTGAGCATCTGCCTTTGGCTCAGTTTGTAATCCTGGGGTCCTGGGATGGAGTCCCGCATAAGGCTCCCCATGGGGAGCCTGCTTCTCCCTCTGCCTACGTCTCTTCTTGTCTCTCTGTGTGTCTCTCATGAATAAATAAATAAAATCTTTTAAAAAATGTTGTCCTTTCTGGTTTCATATAGTTATTTGTTTAAATATCAGTTGAATTAATCATAGTTGAATAGGAATTAGAAATTGATTGATTAGGTGTGGGAAACAATGCTTGGAAATATAATAATTAGAATGATGGTAGTCTGTTGGAGTAGTGAAAAAGGGGAATACATTTGCATTCATTTTGTTTTTCAAGGGGTGAAATGTTTTGATGTTTTGTTTGTTACTTTTGGGTTTGAAGGATAGGAATGTTTTAAAAATTTTTGTTGAAATATAATAATACTATAATTATTGATATAATGGTAATAAATTGTTGTATCTAGTTGTGTCATATCATAAAGGAGAGGTTTAAACTCTGTCTTTAACTTAAAAGGTTAATGTATTTATCTTCTTAAGGACTTTATAGTAGAGATGCAGCCATCTTTGGAAATATTTTAGTGGAACTAATTCAAGAACAATAGGTACAAAACTCTGGTTTGACCTGCAATTTCTGAATGTTGTCCATAGTATAAGCCCAGTCACATAGATATGCTGGCTGTTCAATTTACTGTCTGGGGATGTCATCTATTTTTGGGCCTAAAGAGGGAATTGCCCATGAATGTAGGACGTCTTTGGATGAAATGAATACTTACTTTTTTTCTGTAGATAAAACTATTCAATTGCCAACTTCTAGCAGTCAAAATTCTCCTGGTTTCAGGTCTGATATAAGAATTATATAGCAATTGAAGTACAAGTCTTCATAATTTGAATCTTTATAGCTTCGATATATCGTCAGGGAAGGGTTATTGATTGTATTTATGATGTAAAGAATTTGTAGTAATGGTAGGGGAATTAGGATTAAGATAATGTCTGGTAGGATAATTCAGACTGTTTTTACTTCTTGTGCATCTGTTGTGCTTGTGTGAATTAATTTAGTTGTTAATATTACTGAAATGATATAAAGGACTAAAGAGCTAATTAGGAAAACAATTATTAATGTATGATCATGAAGGTGTAAAAGTTCCTCTATGTCAGGTCATGTTGCATCTCGAAAACTCAGCTGGAAAAGATATGCCATAGAGATATAAAGGGTTTGAACATATAATTTAATTTTGACAAAGTTATGTAATTTTTATTAATTTCTCATTTGACAAGGACATAGTGGTTATATTATTGGCTTGAAACCAGTTGAGGATTCTTTTCTTATTTAAGTTTATGTAAGTATGTTCTTAGTTTCTTTAAATGATGACATGGTGGGGGGATTCCATGTCGTTATGCAAGATTAAGTAGTTCATTCTATTGATACTTCTCCTTTAGAGGCAAATGCTTCTCAAATTATGAAAATCATTCATTCATTATTATGAAATTCATTCATTTACTGAAATTCATTCATTTACTGCTGTTAATGAGATAAATGGACCTATGGATGAGATAATGTTTCTTGTTGTATATATACATTGGAGTTATCAGAGTAACATCTTGGTATTCCTGAAAAGCCAAGAAAATGTTATGGAAAGTTATGTTAACCTACAAATACAATTGTGAAGTGGATTTTTGCTCAGGTTGACTTGAGTGTATAACCTGAGAATAATGGGAATCAGTGAACAAATCCTCCTATAAGGGGCAAATACTACTAAGAGTAAGACATCACAAAAATGTGCTACTTCACAGTATGTATTGTGGTGAACAATATCTAAGGATTAATTAGCTAGAACAATCCCTATTAGACCTCCTATTGTAACTAAGAAAACAAAACCCAAGGCTCATAATATGGCAGGTGTCATATAATATTACTTCCATGGAGGGTTGCAGCTTTAATTCTGCTGGTCTTCTTCTTGCTTTCTCCCCTAAACAGAAAGAGTAGATTGAAGCCAGCTGACTAGGTTATTTAGCTATTAACTAAAAATTTGTGGGGTGAAAGCCTGCCAGGGTAGCAAGGACTTAGCTTAATAAAAGTGTTTGATCTGTGGCAGCCCTGGTGGCTCAGCGGCTTAGCACTGCCTTCAGCCCAGGGCCTGATCCTGGAGACCCGGGATCGAGTCCCACATCAGGCTCTTTGCATGGGGCCTGCTTCTCCCTCTGCCTGTGTCTCTGCGTGTCTCTCGCCTCTCTCTCTGTCTTTCATGAATAAATAAATAAAACTCTTAAAAAATTAAACAAAAATAAAAGTGTTTGATTTGCATTTAATTGATGCAGAATCAAGTCTTACAATCCTTACTTTTCAGGAATTAAATTATATTTGCTTAGCATTTTGAAGGCTCTTGGTCTATACTAATTTAATTCCTAGTTTAGCACTGATAATATTGGTGTTGAAGGAAGAAATAATGTTGAAACCACAATTAGTGGTGATAAAAAAGTTGTTTCATGTTTTCTAATTGTCATTTTATTTTTATGTTGTTTATTGATGGAAATGTAGTTAGTGATGTGGAGTAAACTAATTGTATATAGAAATATAGATTAAGTAATGCTATGATAGCTATTAATGTTTGCAAAATAATGTTATTATTTTTTGCTTTTACTTGAATAATTATTCACTTGAATAAGAATATTGAAAGTAGTGGGAGGCCTCCTAATGATAATATAATAAGAAGAATGAGTATGGTAATCAAGAGAATTTTATTTCATATCATGAGAGCAATAGTATTGTGGTAGGTAAGTTATATATAAATAATATAAATGTATGTGTTTTATAATCTAATAAATTTAGGATTATAGTTGGGTTATAAATTATGACTATTATTCATCCCATGTAAGCAATTGATGAACAAATTATAATATTTCATATTTGAGTTTGATTAATTCCTCCTCATCCTCCTAGAATGATAAAGTGGTTATGGTTAATAATTTAATTAGATGAATGGATGGTGAAATTTGATATAAAATTGATATTGATGGAAGTGTTTATCATTAAAAAATTTAGAACTCTCACTCAGAGGGAAAGGCCCATATAATCAATTTGGGAATCCTTCACTGGCTGGGAACTCTAGTGGACGGCTCCACATTCCTTTGGCAATTGCCTTGGGGGCTGTGCTTTTACTGTATTAACCAAGTAGTTTAAGGGCAATCTGACATCCTTAGCAATATGTCATTTTACTGAGGCACCGTGGTGGCCATTCTTTCTAGGCACTCAGTCTGCTGTAACTACTGAAGGGTTGGTAGCTAAGGCTCGTACATGCAGTAGGACATCCGCTTACTGATTGGAAATGTCAATGCCTCAAGAGCTGGGACATAGAAAACAAGGAGGGTTACTTCTTCAGGTTCTTGCAGATGTACCCAAATGTCTTTCCACATATCCTGACCCCACATAGACTAATTTATGATTATCCATCCCTCAATTTCTCGTTGTCCAAAGCATAGGATTAATCTCTTTAGAACAGCCCAATTGTTTGTGCAACAGATTAATGGTCAAGGTTCATGAGTAACACCAGCCAAACTGTTCTAAGCTCAGCCTGCTTGCCACTGTGTTGGCTGCTGTGTGAGAGGCCCTACCTTGAGGAGGGCTGTGTACACTGCTTGGAGCTGTTGCTCTATGGGGGTATATTGGGTTTCTGCCCCTTTCCAGAGTTAGGACCAAAATCCTAGGGGCACTCTTCCTTTCTGTTGTCTCTGCCACAGTGCCTGACCTATACCTTCCAGAGTTTCTAGACACATCTAACTTAAACATATCTAGCCCTGCTTAGGAGATGTCCAGAGCTTTAATCTGCCTCACTAGTATTTTTGCTTTCTCAAAGGTGGTTTAATGCTCTGATCCCCAGTCCCAGATATGCCCTTTCTTTACCAGGCCATATAAAAGATGAAGGCACCATGCTGGTTGGGGAATAAAAGTCTTCTCAAGCCCCCAAATCCCTACAAAGGCTTGCATCTTTTTTACATTCTTAAGGGTTGGATGACCTTGTACTTTATCAATCACAGCTTTGGGGACAATATGCATCTTACCTGGCCAGATGACTCCCCAAACCAGACGGTGGTACCTGGGTCTTGAATTTTTCTGCAGGTTTATTGCCCACCTTCCCCTTGTAGGTGTTCATCCAGCAAAGTCTGCAGAGCATCTAGCAGCTGAGGCAAATTTTCACCTGTTAACATATCACCAATGTAATAGGCCTACCCCACTAATGAGGGAAAGGAGAATAGGGACACGTTTCCAGCTACCATCCTATGATAGAAGGTGGGGCTAGGGAGGTAGACTTGGGGAAGCACTTGAAAGGTTTATTATTGTTCCTCCCACGTGAAGGCAGATTGATCTAAGTTATCAGAAACTTCTCAGTCTTTTCCATGAAGAGGCAGAAACACTTTTTGCCAAAGCAAGAACAGTAGGACAGTGACTGCAAGTGACAAAAGACTTAAAATAGTTATTATTAAAGATATGATGAGTTTATTATAATGCAATAGACAAGAGAATTTTATTTCCGTGACAGATTTTAAATTTAATTTGATTGATGCCATTATACTAGGACATAGATTTGAAGCATTTCCTAGGAATATAGTCTAAAAAATGTTTAGTATTTGGTAATGCATCCTGTGAAATTTAACACATACAAAAAGTTTCATGTTAGTAAAAATCTTAAGATTTTTGGTTTTCTTAAGTAAGCAAGACCTGATAAAGACAAAACACAGACTCCTTGTTTTCTAGGCAGAGTACATTAAAGGTAAAGAAAAAAAAAATCTTTGAATACGATTGTTTATGAAGAGCAGGCCAATAATCTAAGAAAACTTAGTTCTTTTTTTTATTTGCAAAATATATTTTATTTCTTTCTCATATGCATTTTGCAGAATTTCCAGGGTAAACATTAGCTTCATATACAGAAATAAAGGAGAGTTCTTTAAGAACTGGCATTGACTCAATCACAAGAATGATCAAATTGAGATAATGGAAAATAAACTCCTGTATTATCAAAACTAAAGAGTTTAGTGAGGAGTTTCTTTAGAAAGATCTCTCTCACTGAGTCCTGAGCCCCCCGGGGGACCCAAACTGTGTCATTTACACACAGACACAAGAAAATGCATGGGTGTGGGAGCAGCGGCTGTGCAGTCTCAGAGATGGTTCTGGATGACGAGTGTAAACACTCCAGGTACTTGGTATTCTGTATGAGGACTTTTACGGGTCAGCTTCAACATTTGGTTAAGAATATGTTTTCTTGGGAGATAAACTTGGTACACATCTCAGCACTCGCTAAACTGTGGAACTATTAACTGTATTAAATATGCAAGGAAATCACTGTGTATACTTTATTCTCTACATTTCTGCACCATCATCATCGTCTTCATCATCTTTGGCTCTGAAATGCATTTTCCTGAATTCTTGTTTGCTCATTGAAGGACAAGACGAAGAAGCTGGTGGAAGGTCCTGCAGGAGCTCCACATTCTCGAAGAACCGGCCCACGGGCATGGGCTGGTTGCTGTCCTTGTCCAGAAAGATGCTGTCCACCGTCTGCAGTGGAGGCCTTGCGGCCTGCTCGGTGTGCAGTGTGGACCCGCCCTGTGCTGAGCAGCTGCTGTGAGGCTGTCCCCCAGCCAGAGGTGTGTGCTGGCAGGGCCAGGCTGTCCTCCGTCTTTGCTGGGCAAGTGTCGCCCACAGCTGTAGGGTGCCCGAGGGGGCGCCCCGCGGCCTCCAGCTGTGCAGGAGCTCCAGCCCCCTTTCCTGGGGGCAGGTGCTCTTTGACAAACCCCAGAAGCTCACTGTTACCAGGGCTCTCGGGTGGTATTCTGGGCACAGCACAGCGGTCACTCTGAGGGGCTAGTTTCTGTAATTCTGATTTCACCAGGTGACCTTTGTCCCATTTGCACTTCTTGGACGTTCGTCTGTCGACGGCTTTGTGCGATGTCTGACATACTGTCCTGGAAGATGTGGTGGGGCATGGCCCCAGCTGAAAACTTAGTTCTTTTAAAAGAAAGAAAACCAAATTCTAATTTTACAGCAGTGTATTAAAACTCTCCCCATTTTTCTGTTTAATTTACATAAATTCATTTCAGTTTTAGCTTGATTACATGTAAAATTCCTTTCTCAATATTCCTTTTCCACAAACCTTCTGCAACTTTCTATGCCCATCCAGTTTTTATTCCCAGACTCCAGATATGAGTCAGCTATCTATTCACTTGGCTTTTGACCAATATTTGTGATCTTATGGAGCCTGCAGGTTGGGTTTGGGAAAAACCCAGGGAAAATCCTCCAGTAGTCTACATTTTTTAAAACTCCACCCATACCCTTTTCTTCAGTCTCTGTGGCCAATATTTGGGTTATCTCCTGGGTATTTATGTTTCGAGGACATGATAAAATTTGCAACTTCAGAGGACAGAGAAAGAATTCAAGTTTTTTCCTAGGAGCTTTGGGGCAATAACTATTTGCAATTTTCCTTTGTATTAGGGATCGGAAGGCTTGGATCATTTCAAGCAACACAACATCTCATCACTCTCTCAAAGATTGTTACCTCTTGCCATTCTAATCAGGCTTTTTTTGCAAGTGCCTGGATCTTAATCTGAGGCATTTGGGACCCTCCTACCTTTGCAGAACTGTGCACTGAGGCCTCAACTTATGATCCTGCTCCTTCATCTTGTCTGCCAGCACTGAAGCTAGCAGAGTAGTGGACACTCCCACCTGCTTCTCTAATCTCCGTTCTTCCTCTCACTTTCTAACTTGAGCTTCCGCCTCCAGCCAAAGTGCCTACAGGAGAGGCCAGCTGACTGCAGCTCTCATGCACTTCCCTTCTCTGCTACAGTATTCTCTCTGCAGTTCCTCCAACAAATGCATTGGACTGGCTGGAGTTTTCGGTCATCCTCCTACTCACACAGTGATCCACAGGCATCTAACAGATAGGTCACCCCTCCCCACAGAAAGGTTGATGGCCAACTTGTTTTCCTCCCATGGGTGTCTAATTCCCAAGGCCCATTTCTTCAGTGTCTTGGCTGATTCACCAATTGCTGATTGACAGGTTCCTCATCAGCTTCCCTGGTATAATCTGAAACTGGCCCCTGTAGTTTGGGGGGTGGGGCAGGAAGAGACTGAAGAAAGAGGCCACTCCAGCTTGGCAGGTGGCAGTTTTTTTTTTTTAATTTGGCATTTTTAATTTAGGTTTGTTTTATTTAAGTTTAATGTTAATTCCATGTTGTGTTTCAGTAAGAACAATACAGATTCTGTATCTGTGGCTCCAGTCAGATATCCAGTAGTACAAATTAGCTTCAAGTTACACATACCGAAAAAAAGAGGTTGAGCGAGCGAAGGAGGGAAGGGGGGGCCCAAGTGGAAAGGGAAGGAGAAGAAACAAAGAACTGAACACGCATGCAGGCTTTTCCATACCACCTTCAATGCTAACCTGCTTTAGAGGGAGAGTAAAAGTAGGCAAGAATGAGCAGTCATGGATTGTTGAACTGTTACCAGCACCATGCTTTTCAGCAACATTTCCGCAACACTTTTCACAGCAAAACCATTATAACAACTCTCCAATCTTTAACCACTTCAAGCTAACATCCAATTAACTTTTAACATTGGTATAAAATTCGATTTAAACAATTAGAAAAAGGAAAAATGATACCACAATGCCTCTATAGTGTGATTAACCTCTCTCTTAGATGCTTGCATCACCTAGAAGTCTAATGGCTTTCAAATGTAATTTCCATTTCTAATGGTGATCTTGCCACATCTGGCAGGAGACAATACAGTAATGCTGAAAAAGCCTCTACACAGTCCTGTTAGTGTCTTAAAGAACCTAAAAGCTGGGACCGGTAAAATCCACAGAAATTCACTCTTGCCTTTAAGAACTTTTGAAAACTGTTTAAAAAAAAAAAAAAACCAACAGGGCAGGAACCTAAATTCTGAGACCAAATGTAAAAGTCAGATTTGGTGGTTCTCAGTGACAATGGGGGAATTTCCAATGGGAGTGGGATGGGAAGGAATGGGTGGTCAGAGATGGTTTCTCTTGTTGGCTTTTATGTCTCACTGATTTTCATCTTCCAGATCCTGCAGCGCTTCTTTATTCTGCTCTTCACCATCACCCTGCATGTCTGAAGTCCATAGTGTCAGATTATCACATAACAACTGCATGATAAGTGCAGAGTCCTTATAGCTTTCTTCACTCAGCGTATCCAGTTCTGCAATTGCATCATCAAAAGCTGCTTTTGCCAACCTGCAGGCATGGTCGGGGGAATTAAGTATTTCATAATAGAATACAGAAAAGTTGAGAGCAAGACCTAAGCGATTTGGATGCGTTGGTGGAAGTTCTGTCATTGCAATATCACTAGCAGCTTTATAAGCCACTAGGCTGTTCTCTGCAGCCTCCTTCCTGTCATTTCCTGTGGCAAATTCAGCCAGATGCCTGTGGTAGTCCCCTTTCATCTTATAATAGAAAACCTTGGACTCGCCAGTGTTAGCTGCTGGGATGAGGTGTTTGTCCAGTACATCCAGAATGTCACAACAGATTAACTTTAGCTCAGTCTCAACCATTTGCCGATATTCCCGAATCATTTTTAGTTTGTCTTCTCCTCCCTTGTTTTCTTCTTTCTGTTCATCGCTGCTGATTATTCTCCAGGAAGCTCTTCTGGCTCCAATCACATTTTTATATGCAACAGATAGGAGGTTTCTTTCTTCAGCTGTCAACTCCACATCCATCCCTGCTACTTTCTTCATTGATTCCACCATTTCGTCGTATCGCTCAGCCTGCTCGGCCAGCTTCGCCTGGTACACCAGATCCTCCCGATCATCCATAGCGGCAGCGGCTCCGGCAGGGTCTGCGCGATGGATGGAAGCGGATAGCGTCTCCCACTCTCTCAGCCTCTCTCTCGGCAGGTGGCAGTTTTAATAAGCAAAGGAAACTTACCTTTGAGGCTTATCTTGGGTGGCAACAAGATGAATGGATCCCCACATCTGCCTGTCAAATCTTAGAAGTTTATAAAGAGTCCCAAAGTGAGTTCAGTCACGTATACTATGTAGGCCTTCTTATCTTAAGGCTATACTGTCTTTGGAGCAGCCTCTGGGGATGAAAAAGGCAAGTACAACCTACGTTCCAAGGACCAGAGAGGTGAGGAGCCTTCACGTGCTGAAGTCTAGCTCACTGGTCAACCAATAGTCCATCTTCTGATGACCTTTCCCAATAGTAATGGAATTCAAATTGTTAGGGCTCATGTGAGGGCTAGGATTGGTGCAATAATAAGTCTGGATATGAAGTCATAGTGTTTTTTTAATGAGTTGTGTGACAGCATCAGTGATAGGTTGTCACAGGCCATGAGGGTTGATGATGTTTCGTTCTATGGAGTCGTAGATAACCTAAAACTTTTCATTCAACTAGTGTAAGAAATGCTATGGCAAGTAGGATAGGGATAATTAATAAAAAGGCTAATTATGAACATGCTGTTAGGGGAAGGGAATTAAACTTCTGACCGTAGAGTTTTAAGTTTAATATATCTGTTACATATGATAATTGATATTACAAATCTTTCATAACATTTAATTATCATACATTAAACATATTATCTCATTTTACATCATTAATTGTTGAAAATTATTTAAATGCACATGATGGGGATGCCTAGGTGGTTCATCTTTTAAAAAAATAGAGTCTGGGCTTAAATGCTAATGATATCTTAAAAATATTTTCACAGAAACATCTAGACTGGTAATTTGACTGAACACCTAGGTACCGTAGCCTAGCCAAGTTGACACAAAATTAAACACAATGGTTAATTTTGAACTTGGATCTTTCATTGAGGAGATTCCCATCCAAACAACGGAAAATTCGCCTGATTTCTTCTTTCTGCTTATAGTAAAATGCAACAGATAAGAGATAAATTGAAGATTGAACTGTTGGGCAAGATGGGACCAGCACAAGAAAATTCCCAGCCTATCCAGAGAGTGTACTTACTAACAAAGCCAAAGGTGATGCTAGACAATCATTTACTAAGGAGGTTAAACATGGGGGCACCTGGATGGCTCAGTTAAGCATTTGTCTTTAGCTCAGGTCATGATCCTAGAGTCCCAGATTGAGTCCCATGTCTGGCTCCCTGCTCAGCAGGGAGTCTGCTTTTCCCTCTGCCTCTCCCCCTCTCATGCTCATGCATTGTCTCTCAAATAAGTAAATAAAATCTATTTACAAAAAAGAAAAGAAAAATTTAAGCATGTGACTTATGGATCCAATTGAAATCATCTCAGCCTAAGCCAGAAATAGACATGCTATTATCCAGGAAAGATCTGTAATGGACCATCTTGTCTGAAATCTTGTTCCCTATTAATGCACTAGAGATTGACAAGGCTTTTGAGAATGTTATACTAGCAGAAATGCTTCCAGCTTTAATTGAAAGGGATGGAGACTATATAAAGTGAAGAAAGGATGTCATCCGTGGTAGAGCTGTGGACACAAAGGCTTGTACCTAGGACCTCCTCAGGTAGAGCCTCCTCCTTGGGAGGCCAAAACCACAGGGCTGCCACTCCAGCAGGCCAGGGGCAGAGCATCCAGTCACAGAGGAGTGTCCTCAGTTCTTGAAGTCTAATGGAATGTGTCCTGCTGGATTTTGGATTTGAGACCTGGGACCTTCTTTGTCCTTCCTATTTCACCCCTTTGGAGTGGAAATATCTATATTATGCCTTTCTAACATTTATTTTGGAAGCATATAACTTGTTTTTTGATTTCATAGGGCCACAGATGGGCAGGAATTTTGCTCAAGGATGGATCATAAACCAAGCCTCACCCATAACTGATTTAGATGATAACTAGATGAAATTTGGGACCCAGAGTCAATCCTGGATTGGGTTAAAATGTAAGAGGATGTTAAAATTGGATAATTGTATTTTACACATGGGAAAGATGAACATGACTGGGCACAATTGGACTGTTATGAGTTGAACTATGTCCCCCAAAAGTGCCTAAAAATGTTACCTTATTTGGAATTGGAGTATTTAAAGATGTAATCAAGTTAAGATCATGTTATTATGCTGGGCTCTAAGCAAATATAACTGGTGCCCTTATAAGAAGAGGAAAATACCACATAAAGACCGAGATACACAGGGAGAATATTACCTGGCAAGAGAGGCAGAGGTGAGAAGGAAGCCCCTGTAAGTCAAGGAACACAATGATGAATGGCCACTGCCAGAAGCTACAAAGAAGCAAGGTAAGAGTCTAGCGATTCTGAGACAGAGCATGATGTAAATGATACAAATGGAAAAACAAAAAGAAGCAAGCTCTGGTACCAATCCCATTCCTTAGGGCTCCACACTGATGACTTCCCCTGATTATAATTATCTTCCAAAGATTCTGCCTCCAAATTTTATCACATTAGGAGGTTTTCAAAATATACACTTGGAGAGACATAAGCATTCACCCTTAAACACCTTCTTTCCAATACCAATAGCTCTTTGAAAAAGGGCTAACCACAATTCTTTTTCATGGATACCAATACCTTTACCATGTTGCAAAAAACAAAAACAAAAACAAACAAAAAACAAACAAAAAACTACCTGAATCAGATCATAAATTGGTTTGAAGAGATTTGTACTTGATGCAGACATCAAATGTACATCGATGTTGAGTTGGTACTATTGGAAACTGAAGAATAAGTCACAAAGATATTATATATAAGAGTAAAAGTTGAGTGATCGAAACAAAGAGCTAATCTTAAACAGTAAAATGTTGGGGAATAATCAGGGAAAGGTCATTTGATATATTCTACAGACACTAAAAATAAACTACTCTTGTCTCCTGCCCTCAAATTAAAAGACACAATGCTCATCAGTCATTTGAATTTTGTTAAACACGTGTTCATATTTAGAAATATTGTGTGTTCCTCCCCATTCACTTGTCTGAAAGACAGTCATATTTGAAAGAAGACTATAGCATCATCAGCCTGTGTCTTCCATAGCATCATATTTGATAAAACTTCCATCTGTCTTACTTTAGAAACTAAGAAAGCTGTCAATCCTTTCAGGGAAATTATTGGGAAAAAAGGCAGAATGAGGTTATGAGCTGGATGCTTCTTGCTTTATTTATTTATTTATTTATTTATTTATTTATTTATTTATTTATTTATTATTTTTAAAGATTTTATTTATTCATGAGAGAGAGAGACAGGCAGAGGGAGAACCAGGCACCATGCAGGGAGCTCGATGCAGAACTCGATCCCAGGTCTCTAGGATCACACCCTGGGCTGAAGGCAGAGCTAAACCGCTGAGCCACCCAGGCTGCCCTCTTGCTTCATTTATGAAAGACACAAAAGGGAGACAGAGAAAAAAACTCAAGTCAGAGATGGCCAGTTTATATGTTTTTTAGGGAGGAATATAGCTTTGAAAAGTGAGCTTAACATTGTCTCTGGTCTTCAATCTAAATCTGAAGGCCTGGAGCATGTAGGTGGCTCAGTGGTTGAGCATCTGCCTTCAGCTCAGGTCATGATCCTGGAATCCTAGGATCAAGTCCCACATCAGGCTCCCCACAGGGAGTCTGCTTCTCCCTCTGCCTATGTCTCTGTTTCTTTCTCTGTGTCTCTCATAAGTAAGTAAGTAAGTAAGTAAGTAAGTAAATAAATAAATAAATAAATAAATAAATAAATTTTTTTTAATTGACTGAAGGCCTAACAACATGTAGACACAAAGGGTTGAAAAAGCTAATTGTTCTTGTATACCAAACCCATATTGAAACACACACTGCTCGTTATATGTATCTATTTGCTTCCTAAATTTGGATTGTAAGAGTAAATCACATCTTTATCTCCTGGGCTTCAGATAACGTGTCACTAGAGTTTAGATACTAAGGAATTTTTTTCTACAAATCTGTACAAACCCATTAAGTTTCTGAATATGATAGGCAAGGTCCGAAGGAGAAAATACTCAAGACATTAAACCAGAGGCTGGAGATTTGCTAAGCAAGGAATTTACTCCACTGCATTGCTTGAATATGCCTTCTGGTGGTTCTGTCTCAGTACATGCCATTGGAAGCCATGAGTCGCAATGTAAGGATTCTAAGCATCCTGGGAGGAAATCACATAAATTGTATACCTACTTGGATTTTCAGATACCGACCTTATATTTCTTAGTCACATTGTTTCTATGTAATTTAAAATAATTAGGTAACTACAGAGATCATCTATTTTCATTAAAGAATAACTACAAAATCCCAAACAATATAAGAATAATTTTTCTCTCATACTTCCATCTTAGCTGGATGTTATGTTTTCCATGATTTCTTCATTACATATGATCTGAAAATTTAAAAAAGAAAAAATATGAATCATTCTGTTTTATGTAAATTTTTGCCACAGAATTTCAGACTTTCAAGTAGAATCTTCTACACCGGTCCAGAGATTCATTCTCAAAACTTTTCTAAACCCATTCATTGAAAAACCATCATGTGCATTTATTTTTTTAAATTATTTATTTATTATTCATTCATTCATTCATTCATTCAGAGAGAGAGAGAGAGAGAGAGAGACAGAGACAGAGACAGAGACATAGGCAGAGGGAGACCCTGGGATCATGACCTGAGCCGAAGGCAGACTTTCAACCACTGAGCCACCCAGGTGCTCTGAAGCCCAGACTTTAAATAAAGTGGGTGTACTTCATACAATACATTGAAGCCCTTAAGAAAAAAGATAAAACCTTCAAGGAAGAAGGAACTCTGCCTCCAGACTGCCTTCAATATCAAGATTGTACCCTATGCTGTTCCTGGATTTCCAGTCTGCCACCTGCCCTGCAGATTTCAGACTTGCCAGCCTCACAATCATGTGAGCTAATTCATTAAAATATCTCTCTCTGTCTATCCTCCTGCCTATCTCTGTCACTCTGTGTGTGTGTGTGTGTGTGTGTGTGTGTGTGTGTGTGTGATACTTTGGGGTATTGGTTCTATTCCTCATGAGAACCCTGATGAACACAGATTTTGGTAATGAGAGTGATTCTAAAGGAAGAAAATCTTCAGGATGTGTTTTCTGGGTTGCTGTTCTAAGATTTCTGGCATTCTTTCTCAATTCTGATAGTTTTAACAGCACTAATGAATGTAAGATAAAGGTGAGAGAAACATAAAGTAAAATCCAGCCAAATATATATGGGGCCACTAAGCAGAGATTCTGGATTTAGTGTTGCAGTTGAGGGGCTGGTTGGCTGAAACATTGATCACAGGATAACCTACCCTAAATAAAGTCTAAATAGGCCAGGACTGCCTCTATACATTTTAAAGGAAGAGATCCAAAGGCTTAGAGAAATTGGAATATTAGAATGGTTTTAGCAATTAAGGCCTGCTTACCTGCCTTTGGAAGGTCTGGAGGGCACCATTTTCACCACAACTATGAGAAACAAATTTGTGAGTGAAAGTCCCAGCATCCTTGAAGAGCTCTGTGACTACCCATCTCTGTAGGTTGAAAAATTACAGTGGGGAATTACTGACACTTAATTGGGAAACTTAGATGTGGTGGCTATAATTGGATCCAGTGTGCAGAGGTCATGTGGCTGGAATTAATGGCCAAAGTAAGTGGAGACAGTTACTGTGATGGACATTTCAATCAAAATGATCTGGCTCACAGAGAAATTTTAGTTGATTATGCTGTTCCTAAAGGTGAAATAGGAGTTCTACAAATTCTTTCTTGATCTGTAAAAGCAGAAGAGTTGGGCACTGTCAAAGATTTCTACAATTAATTTTTCTCTTAGCCTTCCCCAGAGTGACCTATGCCATTTTACCAGGATGACTGTGCATGAAGCAAAAAAAGTAATCAGAAATTTAGGTGATTACTGGATACTGGCTCTGAACTGGCACCAACCCTAAGAGACACAAAATATCAGCATGGTCCATACCAGTCAGAATAGGGCTTTATGAATGTCAGGTAAACAATGGAGTTTTTGCTCAATTGTGTCTTAACAGTGCCTCCAGTGGGCCACTGGACACACACTGTTGTCTTTGCCATAACTTAGTTTTCAGGGATATTGATCACCTTTCCTTTATGCAAGGAATCACACTGGTCCATTACATTGATAATATTATGCTGATTGGACCTATTGAGGAAGACGTACCAACTACTCTAAACTTATTGGTAAGACATTTGTATAGCAGATGATAGAAATAAATCCAACAAGTATTCAGGGGCCTTGGACCTCTGTGAAGTTTCTAGAATTTGAAGGTGTGAAGCATATTGAGGTGTCCCTTTTAAGATGAAACATATATTACAGCATCTTCACCCCTCCACTCCATTTCTCAAACCCCCACTCCTCACTAAGTACAATACCTACTGGGCCTCTAGATTGTAGAGGTAACATATTCCTCATTTGAGTGTGCTACTCTAGCCCATTTATCAAATGTCTCCAAAAGCTGCTAGTTTTAGGTGAGGCAGAAAACAAGAGAAGGCTCTACAACAGGTCCAAGTTGCTGTGCAAGATGCTCTGCCACTTGGGCCTTATGACACGGCCTATCCCTGGCACTTGAAATATCACTGGTAGATATGGATGCTGTTTGGAGTCTTTTACAAGCTTTTATAGTGAGTCACAGTGCAAACCTTTTGGATTTTGAGGCAAAGTTCTGTCATCTTCTGTAAATAACTACTGTCTTTTTTTTTTTTTTTTGAGAAACTCTTTTTGGCTTGCCACTGGATCTTCGTAGAATCTGAACACTTGACCATGGACCACCAACTTACAATGTGACTTGAACTACTCATCATGAGCTGGTGTGTCTGAACCACCAAGTCATAAAATTGGGCATGCACAGTAGTAGTTCATCACTACTGGCATATATGAACTTGGGCCTGTTCAGGCCCTGAAGGCACAAGTAAATTATATGAAGAACCATAATTCCCACCCCTGTTACATTACGTTTTCTAGCCTGCATCTATGACCGTGTGGTGAGTACACTATGACCAGTTGATAGAAGGAAGGGGAATCTTAGCCTTGTTTTCCATGATATGCAGGCACTGCTTGAAAGTGGAGAGATGTGAAAATACTGCTCTGTTCTGGGACATCCCTGAATGACAGTGGTGAAGAAAACACTCCCACAGGGCAGTACTCTGGGCAGTGCATGTGGGTGTTAATTTTGCTTGGAAGGAGAAATGACCAGACATGCTTGGTATACTGATTCATGGGCTATACCCAATGGTTTCACTGAATGAGCCAGGACTTAGAAGGAACATGATTGGGGATCCCTGGGTGGCGCAGCGGTTTAGCGCCTGCCTTTGGCCCAGGGCGTGATCCTGGAGACACGGGATCGAATCCCACGTCAGGCTCCCGGTGCATGGAGCCTGCTTCTCCCTCTGCCTGTGTCTCTGCCCCCCTCTCTCTCTCTGTGACTATCATAAATAAATAAAAATTAAAAAAAAAAAGAAGGAACATGATTGGAAAAATTGTTGTGAGGTCAAGGGAAGAGGTATGTGAATAGATGTTTCTGAATGAGCTAAAAAGGTGAGGATATTTATGTCCTTTGTGAATGTTCAGGACACATCTGAATCATCATATTTAGATTTAAAATATCAGGTGGAAAGTGTGATCCGTTTGGTGGATACCAGTCATATTCTTTCCCTAGCCCCTCCTATCATTTCCCACTGGACTTATGTACAAAGGGGCTATGGTGACAGGAATGGAGTTATGCATGGGTCAGAAACACGGACTTCCACTCACCAAGACTACCTGGCTACAGACACTGTTGAATACCCATTCTGCTAGCAACAGAGACCAATTTGATTTCTTGGCGTGGCACAGTCTCTGGGGTGATTATCCAGCTATCTGCTGGCAGGGTGATTACGTTGGACACTTCCATTTATTCTTATGGGGATAGATCATCTGGGTTGTGGATATGTCTTCACTAGACACAATGCTTCTGCCAAAACAACCATCTGTGAACTTATCCACTATCATGGAAATCCACACAGCATTGTTTCTGACTTTCTCTTGTCCAGGGTTAGCAGGTTCAAGAATCAAGGGGTGGAAATGGGAATGACATGACTCATTACTCCTTCTGATCCATTAGCAAAATTTTTTTTTCCCTAAACCTGGGGCCTTATACTTTGTTGGTCTGAAAATTTTTGTTCCAAAGAGAGAAATGCTTCCAGCAGGACAATATTTGAATTAATTAAGGATAATATTTGGTTCTCTGTCTAGTATAAAATCTATTGTTGTTGATTTCTGACCAACTTTATTACCACAGCCATAGCTGAATTTCCTCCTGAACACTATTTTCAAGAAAAAAATGTAATTAGAAATGCTTTAATGAGGAGTTTGGCTTCTCTCAGAAACAGAGGTTATGAGTCCTTAATTAATTGTTTGATTATACTAATTAAATTTTATTTGATCTTTTGTTCAATCAACTCATCCTGCCAAGATTGAGCAATTTAATCCAATTTGAAATGTATAAATTGTTCAGTGTAATATTTTATGTTTGAAAGAAACACTGGGTAATTACAATATACTTAAAAATCCTATCTCTGTAAAAGACAGCCCTCTGTTTTCTACTTAAGCCACATCTAATACAAAGAAACTAAAAATGTGTTGAAAGCATGCTAACTTTACAAAAATTATGTTTATTCAATGTTTATGTAATAAATCTAATCATTGTTTCTTCATTTATTTTTCCATTAACTTTTCAAAGACTTCATCTAAATGATCTTTGCAGTTTTTCTTGAAACCTAAAATTATTCCATAAAAAGCTTTATTTAAAAAAACATAAAAATAAGAAAAATTTTCCACTTTGGATAATTAACTGTTTTAATTAAATTAAAAAAACTATAATGATATCAAATAATGTATACAAGCTTCTAAAACAATTTGCTTTGAAGAATGTTTTACTTTCATGCATAAAAGTGGAATTCACTCTATTAACATAATAGAGCAAATACCCAGTAGTGTGATTACTGGATTGTAGGATAGTTCTATTTCCAGTTTTTAAAGAAAGCTCCATCCTCTTTTTCAGAGTGATTATATCAGTTTGTATTCCCACCAATAGTGCAAGAGTGTTTCTTTTTTTCCCCATATCCTCACCAGCCCTTGTTGCTTGTGTTTTTGATTTATCCACTCTGACAGGTGTGTGGTGATATCTCATTGCAGCTTTGATTTGCATTTCCCTGAGGATGAGTTATGATAAATATCTTTTCATGTGTCTGTTGGCCATCTAAACATCTTCTTTGGAGAAATGTTTGTTCATGTTTCTGTCCATTTTTAATGGGATTATTTGTTTTTTGAGTGTTGAGTTTTATAAATTCTTCATATATTTTGGATACTAACCGTGTATCAAATATCTCATTTGCTAATATCTTCTTCCATTCGGTAGGTTGCCTTTTAATTTTGTTGATTATTTCCTTTGCTGTGCAGAAACTTTTTATTTTGATATAGTGCAAATAGTTTATTTTTGCTTTTACATCTTTGCCTCAGGATCCATCTAGAAAAATATTCCTGTAGCTGTCAGAGGATTTACTCCCTGTACTCTATGGTTTTAGGCCTCACATTTAGGTCTTTAATCCATTTTGAGTTTATTTTTATGAATGGTGAAACAGAATGGTCCAGTTTTATTCTTTTGCATGTAGCTCTCTAGTTTTCCCAACACCACTTGTTGAAAAGACTGGTTTTTTTTTTTCCATTGTGTCTTCCTCCTTTGTTGAAGATTAATTGACCATATAATTATGGATTTATTTCTGGGTTTTCTAGTCTATTTGATTGAACTGTCTATTTTTAGTCCGGTACCATACTGTTTTAATTACTGGCTATTCTCTGAGTGGAGTGATATTTAATGTGAGATTTCTCTTTTGAGTTTCACTGGCGATAGTGATATTGAACACATTGTGTCTAGGTTTGTGAGCTGATTTTTGCAATTTTTAAATTGAGTTACTTATTTTTACTCTTGGTTTATGAAACTGCTATATATAGAATACATATGAGTCTCTTGTCCAATATATGTATTGCAAATGTCTTCTCTCAATTTATGACTTTTTTTTTCCTTTTCATGATGATTTTTTGTTTGGATTGGAAATTAAAATTATTCCTGAAAACTAACTTGAATTCTAGTAAATAAATATGGGTCTATCATGAATGACTGAAGGTATAACACAATTCTTTCTTTTAAAGGTTTATATTTAGTTCTATGATCCAAGTTTAATTGATTTAGTTGGTATAAGAAAAGGCCAATTTAAAATTTTGTTTACTATACTAAAATCCAGTTGTTAGCCCACCATTTCTAGGGAAAAACTTTCTTTCTCCATTGAATTGTGTTGGTGCATAGAACAAATGATCTGTGTATGGGTGTATTTATGGGCTCCCTTTTTTCCACTGATCAATTTTTCTCTCATCAGTGTAGACACTAATACACTGTGATAAACAATATTTTTATTGTATATCTAGAAATCTGGTATCATAAGATTCAAATTTGTTCTTCTTTTTCAATATTTAATTGTCCATTTCCACATTATTTTTGAATCACATTGTCAATTATTTTTTGGTCGAGTAAGAGAGTTTACTTGGGTCCTGTCCAAAGCACAAATTAACTGGGTGGAATAGACATATTAATGGTGTAAAGTCTTTTAATCCATAAACATCATTTTTCCTTTTTTGGTCTCTTAAGTTTTTTTTCAGTAATGTTTTGAAATTTTCAGTATAGAGAGCTTACAGATATTTTCTTGAATTTATGCCTTAATAGTTTAAGTTTTTTAATATTTATAAATGATGGTGTCTTGGGACACCTAGTGGCTCAGTTGGTCAAGCATCTGCCTTTAGCTTAGGTCATGATCCTGGGGTTCTAGGA
Organism: Nyctereutes procyonoides; assembly: GCF_905146905.1. NCBI lineage: Eukaryota > Metazoa > Chordata > Mammalia > Carnivora > Canidae > Nyctereutes > Nyctereutes procyonoides. The sequence continues at coordinate 7,133,589 of NW_026575037.1, forward strand.
TCCAGTTGCATCAGGTTCCCCGCTCAGTGGGGAGTCTGCTTCTCCCTCTCTGTCTTCCCCTGCTTGTGCTCTCTCTCTCAAATAAATAAATAAAATCTTTAAAAAAAAGATGGTGTCTTTAAAAAAAATCATTTTCCATTTTTTGTTTCTAATATAAAGAAACTTTTTTATGCATTAGTTCTAATAGCTTTTTTTCTAATAGCTTTTTTTGTGGAATACTTTAAAAAATTTTAAGTTACATAATTATGTTTTTTTCTTACAATTTTCATGCCTTTTTTCTTTTGCCTTAATGAATTCAACATCATCTGAGCTGATCAATTTTTGGGGAGGAGGCAAGATGGCAGAAGAGTAGAGGTCCTCAATTCATCTGGTCCCACAAACTTATCTAGATAACTTTCAAAACATCCTGAACATCTACAAATTCAACCTGAGATGTAAAGAGAGAACAGCTGGAACACTACAGAGAGAAAATTGATCACTTCTGACAAGGTAGGAAGGCAAAGAAAAAAAAGGTGGGAGAGGGGAGCTATGACAAGCCAGGCAAAAGTGGAGCTGTGACAAGCCGGCCCAAAAGCTGAGCAGTGGAAGCCATGGAAAGTCAGGGCATGAAATCTGAGCCCTGGACAAGTGGGAACTTTAAAAACCCATGCCTGAGCCTTCCCTGACTGAGGAGGGCTCAGCAGGGGAATAGGGCAGAGTCACAGGAGGGGCAACTAAGCCTCAATATTCCTGGAGACACAATAATAACAGGGGCGCCCAGGAGAAAGCTCACCACAAACCCTGGTGGGATCTTGGTAAAGGCCTGGAACACCACAACCCTTCAGGGCAATTGGGAGAAGCTGGCCAGTTTCGCAGGTCAGCACGGAGCTCCCTTTATGCTAGAGCCTGGCAATGGGTGGAGGAGGCCATCCTCCATTCCATTCAGGTGAGGCAGACTCTGGGAGGGCATAGGACAGCAAGAACTCTTGCCGCTGAGTGCCCTTCAATTTGTGCAGATCAGTGCACCCATGCCTGCCCCAGGAGCATCTAGGCCAGTGTGGACTGGGAGACTGTGGTTTGTTACTTGTGGGGAGCTCTTGGCTCCGGAGCTGGAGATCTGGCTCCTGCCATTTTTAATTTTTTTTTCTTCTTTTCACTTTTCACCTAGGAGAGGTGGGGCCTCTAGGGAACAAAGGTCTCAGAGGATAAACAGCTCACACTGAGCCCGGCCACCTGGCCAAGGGCGGGATATCTCTGCCCAGGCACAGACACCTGAGAATCAGTGCAGCAGGCCCCTCCCTCAGAAGAACTGTAGGAAGAACAAGGGAAGAGCAAGTTTACTGAATAGTGGCACTGGGAAACTCCAGGACTGAGGGAAAATAATATATAGAACTAGAGGGTTTTTTTTCATTATGATTTGTTTATATTTCAAGTTAAAATTTCCAATATTTTTTCTCTTTTCTTGCCTTAACTACAATATTTTACCAACTCTTTGTTTTTAAGTGTTTTCCTTTTTTTTTAAAGTTCTTTCTTCTTTTTTTTTTTTTTTTAAAGATTTTATTTATTTATTCATGAGAGACACAGAGAGAGAGAGAGAGGCAGAGACACAGGCAGAGGGAGAAGCAGGCTCCATGCAGGGAGCCTGATGTGAAACTCAATCCCCGGACCCCAGGATCATGCCCTGGACCAAAGGCATGCGCTAAACCACTGAGCCACCCAGGGATTCCCAGGTATTTAATTTTTATAAATATATGTGTATATACATATCACTTACATAAAAATATCTATCTTTAGAGTTCAGAATATGTATTTGTCCTAGCTAGTAGTTTAGTTATATAAAGTAATTGATGTTTTATTTGGTGAAAACTGCTATCCCAATTTACTCACACAAAAAAACTTATTAAATTAGGCATTTCAAATGCATTCAGTTTACTGTATTTTAATTATAAGCTGTTACAAGGGGCACCTGGATGGCTCATTTGGTTGAGCCTCTGACTCTTGGTTTCAGCTCAGGTTATGATCTCAGGGTCCTGGGATTGAACCTTGTGTGTGGCTCTGGGTTCAAGGAGAAGTCTGCTCCTCTCCATCCGCCCCTCCCTCTACTTGCTCTCTCTCAAATAAATAAATAAATCTTTTTTTTTTTTTTTTTTTTTTAATAAATTAATTTTTATTGGTGTTCAATTTACCAACATACAGAATAACACCCAGTGCTCATCCCGTCAAGTGTCCCCCTCCGTGCCCGTCACCCATTCACCCCCACCCCCCGCCCTCCTCCCCTTCCACCACCCCTAGTTCATTTCCCAGAGTTAGAAGTCTTTATGTTCTGTGTCCCTTTCTGATATCTCCCACACATTTCTTCTCCCTTCCCTTATATTCCCCTTCACTATTATTCATTAAATAAATAAATCTTTAACAAAAATAAAGCCATTAAAAGAAATTATGATCAATTTAATATTTCAACAAAATTAGCATCGAGACAATAAACTTTAATTTACATTTCTGAGTCCACTGGTAAATATTGAATAAATAATTTTCAGAGCATTAATTGTAGCACATTGCTCACTGATTTGTTTTCACTTTTCAAGTAATATATTTTCTAGATTATATCTCTGAATTCAGTCCTTGTATATTAGTAATTATCTTATGACATAACAAATACAATTGATAGATTTTTAAACTTTAGAGAGCAATTTATGTTGTGTACTAGTTCTAATAGCCTTTTGCTGCATGTGTAAAATCTTTAAGGTTTTTGTTTATACAATTACATTTTTCTCCTTCCTTGTTGTCTTTATAAATTTTTCATTATGATATCATTTTAAAGGTTAGTTCTTTTAAAATAAAAAACTCTCATTTCCAAAGTATTATAAACTTAATCTCTAATGTGCTTTAAGATACTTCACTGCACTATTTTTGAACAGAATATAAATCACTATGCTTTACTCCTGAATTTACTAAAACTTATTTTAGTAAGTTGCCACAAACAGAGTTTTATATGCTCTTTAAGACTATATCTGGGGAGGGGGATGCCTGGGTGGCTCAGTAGTTAAGCATCTGCCTTTGGCTTAGGGTGTGATCTTGGAGTCCTGGGATCAAGTTCCATGTCGAGCTCCCTGCATGGAGCCTGTTTCTCCTCCCTCTGCCTGTGTCTCTGCCACTCTCTCTCTCTCTTTCTTTCTCTCTCTCTCTCTCTCTCTCTCCTTGTGTGTGTATGTCTCTCATAAATAAATAAATAAATAAAATCTAAAAAAAAAAAAAAGACTATACCTGGGGAATTCCCTTTACTAGGAACAATAACAACAATACAACAAAGCATCCCATCAAGTTTGAAACTCTCCTCCCTCAGTAATCTCTGGAAGCAGCCTTTGAGATGAAAGCCCTGTGACTTTGGGTTGCACCAATGTTTCTCAAAGGAGAAATGAACTCCTTTGTCAGAAGCACACTGTGTTGTATATAGAATACAACTTTGTGTGTTTAGCAGCGTACTTTGAATTGTGTTCCTGCAAAATTCAAATGCTGAAATCCTAACTCCCAGGACCTAACAGTGTGACTGTAAACAAAGATAGGGTCTTTAGAGAAGAAATAAAATTAAAACAAGGTCATTTGGGTGGATCCTGGCCCAATAAAACTGGTATCCCTATAAGAGGAGGAAATTAGGCCACAGACACATAAATGGAAGATGATGTGAAGACCCCGGGAGAAGAGGCCATCCACAAGCCAGGGAGAGATGCCACTGAAGAAACCATTCATTCCTACTGACTCCTGACCTCTGACTTCTAGCCTCAAGAATTACAAGAAAATATATTTCTGATATTTAAGCCACCAACTTTACAGTTATAGTTTCATATGTGTTCATATGTCCTATGTAATGTGTTGCCTAGAGTAAAAGGATGGAAAGGGCTAAGATTTCTGAGGGTAGGTCTGCAGAAGACAGAGGAAGAGGAGACCCAGGAAGTGAATGGAGAACTATTAATAGTCTGACCATCCCATCCAAAGCAAAGTTTTTAGATATGAGAAGTCTACTTTTATTCTTTCCTCAGTGTTTACATTTTTCTGTGTGATTTTAACCTTGGAAATACTTCTGAAGAACTTAAACATCACAAATGCCTTGAGTACCTTTGTACTCTTAGTTATAGATTTTCCCAGTTCTTGAATCACAAGTACAAGTGGAACAATTAATTTAAGTAGAATAATAAATTAATCAATGTGATTATTAAAATAAAATATAATTATTCATATGTGACACTATTTTTTTCCTTAAGGGAGAACTTGTGATTTTCCAGAAATAAAACATGGACACATATATGATGAAGACAAATATAAACAAAACTTCTCAGTTGCTAAGGGAAAACATTTTTACTACTCCTGTGATCACAGCTTTGCATCTCCTTCACAATCACTCTGGACTCAAATTATCAGCACCTGGTCCTTTTTTGGATGAATTATTCAGTGCGTTCATTGGGGGAGATGGGGATGAAGGGGATATGGGGCAAAGGTGTGTGTGGGGTGGATCACATCTAAATCATCATAGAACTGGGGGCTGGAGGAGCCAGCAAAGGCAAGATAGTCATTCCTCTTTTTTTTTTTTTAAGATTTTATTTATTTATACATGAGATACACACACACACACAGAGGCAGAGACACAGGCAGAGGGAGAAGCAGGCTCCATGCAGGGAGCCTGATGTGGGACTCGATCCCTGGTCTCCAGGATCAGGCCCTGGACTGAAGCTGGCGCTAAACCGCTGAGACACCTGGGCTGCCAGTCATTCCTCTTTTGTAAGAAACTGTGGAAATTAAATCAGAAAAAAAAAAAAAAAAACCAAGTATAAACTTTTGTGGAATATCTAGATCTTTTCATTTTAAATACTAATGGTCAATAATATTAACTGCTACTATTTAATTTAAACACATTCATTTGGTAATTGTCTGAATGTAGATTTTCTTAAGAGAGTTTATTTGTGGGGCACCTGGGTGGCTCAGTTGGTTAACCCTCAACCTTCAGCTTAGGTCATGATCTTGGGGTCCTGGGATCAAGCCCCCACATTGGACTCTAGCTCAAGGAGAGCCTGTTTCTCCCTCTCCCTCTGCCTACTGCTCCCCCTGCTTGTGCTCTCTCTCTCTGTCAAATAAAAAAATAAAGTCTTTTAAAAAAGAGGGTTTATTTGTATGTATAATATCTGATTCAAAATGTGCTGTTTCTTTGAATATTCAAGAAGGGTTTTTAAGCTAATTTCCTCAATTTTGTGTTTTTTATTGATCCTATCTTTGTTTTAAAAAATTATATCTGTCTTACCCTCTCAGTGAGTACAGAGAAAAAGTAGAGAAGTGAAGAAGACAGTGTCATGAAAGGTAAAAGTAAAAAACACAAAGGAGATAAAAGTCATCTCATCCTTCAAAAAGCAATTTAGACAACCAAATGAGAAATAAAAACTAACTTTACTGATATCTAGAGGAATTTCATAAATTAAAAGTTTTATATACACATGTGGTGATTAATGGTGTTTACATATTTTTTCTTTTTAACTTGTGTGAACTAATTTTTAAGAAATGAATTTTTGTGCTTGATTTCTCTTTTGAAGTTTGCAAAATGTAAGACTCTTTCATTGCAAGATTTAATTAGTTTTGGGTTTTTAGGGCAGTGCTTTTTCCCTTGGGTGGAGAATGGTCATTTGGCATCTTCAGGACAGATACACCAGGAAGGTGATACTATACAAATTGTCTGTCATACGGGCTATAGCCTGCTACATAATCAGAGCGCTATCACATGTGCAGAGTGGCTGGTTCACCCCTCCTAAATGCAATCAGATGGGTAAAATACTGTTGTTGGGATCCTGTATTCTTTTTTATTTTATAAAGACATAGCAGCATGAAAGATATGCAGTATTGCTGTTGTGATTACCCCCCTTTTAGGTTTAGAGCTCTGATTGTGTCTGAGTAGATATGGAAGTCTCTGGATAATTACTAGAAAATAATTTTGTTTGCTTACAGGAATTAAATGTAGGAAATATTAGAAAAACACTAGTCAAGAACACAAGGAACATCTTTGAAAGATACTTGCATGTTTTAGTAACACAAATTTAATGTTTATAATGAAATTAGTTGACACAACATGAGGATAAATTAAATTTTACATAGTGTAATAGTTAAAATACCACATTTGCAAGATATTATTGCTAGGAAACATAGCTACATGACATTTATCTTTTTTGGCAAATGCTAAATTTCTATCATTTAAAGACTAGAACAAACACATTGCTAATTTCCACATTGTTAGAACTTTGTACTTCTAAAATTTAGGTTTCCAGGGTATAATTTAGAACTTGGAAAACTCCTTCATAAAAAACCATGTTGAAAATAGGAATATATTGGAACTGAAGTTGAGTTGGAGTTTCTCATACTTTTAATGGAAACAAAGCAGTTGCTGGATATGAATAAGGGTCTTGGGAATAATAAGATTCCTAAAGCACAGTCACAGCCTCTAAGTGTCTATTCTAGCTCTCTGTATTTTCCCACTCATTATTAATTCATCTAATCAATATTTATTGTGAACTTCTATATGCGAAGCAGTACCACAGCTGTTGGAGATCAATGGTCTACAAGAGTCAGTATCTCTTTATTCATAGACTATAGTGTTAAGTTAGAAAACTGACAGTAAGAATAACAATAATTTTAAAAAAGAAAATAGAAAACTAAAGATTATTAATCATGCACATTATAAAAGGTAATATTGATAAAAGTGGCCAGAAGAAGGGCATATTTCACATGACATAGTTTTCGAATCTTTGCCAACCATAAGGATGACATCTGGAGAGGGTTTAGATAAATCACCTGAAGTCATCAAAAGGTTTGGACGTACTAAAGCAAAATGAGGAGGCCAATGTAGCAAACAGAGTGCTGATGGGGCAGAGTGCTAAATTAATTAATTTAGAAATTATAGGCCATAATGCATATTTTGGATTTTTAGTCTATGTGCAATTAGAAACCCCTGGGAGATTGTAAGCAGGAAAATGGCACAAAATGAGTTTAAAACAAGATCACTATGATCACTATTTTGAAAATGAATCTGGAGTGACCAAGAAAAGAAGAGAGGAGGGCCAGTAGGAAGAATCAATTTCCAGTTATGGGATGAGTCAGTTCTGGGAATCTAACGTATAGCTTGGTGACTCTAGTTAACAACACTCTCCTGTATACAATATTGGAAGTTGCTGAAGAGCATATCATAAATATTCTCACCACATGTGCACATACATACACACACATGGGTAATTATGTAAGGTAGTGTATACGTTAACTAACATTTTGTGGTTATTATTTCACAATATACACAAGTATCCACTCATCATGTTGGGTGCCTTAAACTTATGCAATATTATTTGTCAGTTACATCTCAATAAAGCTAGGGAAAAAATAAAGCAAGTCTCTTGTAGACAGTACATATATGAGTCCCATTTTTAAAATTCTTTCTCCAAAATTCTGCTTTTTAATTGGAGAATTTAATTTACTTAAAGTGAGTACTGATAATAAATGTCTTACTGCTGCCATTTAAATTATTTTCTGAACGTTTCATATCTTTTTTGTCCTCAGTTTTCCATTAATGCCATTTTAAAAAATGTTTGCTGGATTTTTTCTGTAGTGAACCAATCTGATTCTTTTCTCATTTGCATTTCTGTTTTTTAGTGATTTATTTTAGTAGTTTCTTTGGGGATTACAAATTGCATCTTATAAATCACATCTTGAATTTACAATTACCTAGTTTGAATTAGTTACCAGCTAAGCTTCAGTAGTATCTAAAAATCTGCTCCCATACATCTTCATTCCTTTCCCTTTATATGTTATTGTCACACAATATGTCTTTGTCTATTGTGTTCCCCTTAATATAGATTTATAATGATTATTTCATGCATTTGCCTTATAAATCATATAAGAAAAAATAATTTAAAAACATAAACACAATAATAATGGCTTTTATATTTCCCTTTATTACCAATAATTACCTAATGGTACATGTAAGGACCTTTACTATTGTCCTCTATGTTTTCATTTAGCTTCAAGTTACTGTCTAATGTCCTTAAAATTCAGCCTTCAGCATTTATTATAGGTCATGTCTAGTTGTAACAATTTCTCTCAGCTTTTGTTTATTGGGGAATGTCTTAATTTCTCCTTTAATCTTGAAGGACATTACTACTGGATATAAAATTGTTGTTTGATAGCTTTTTCCCCTCCTCTTACGACTGCCTCCTAGCTTCCATGGTTTCTCAGGAGAAATTGACTAATGATGTTAATTAGGACCACTCATAGGCAATGCACTCCTTCTCTTTCGCTGCTTTCAAGATTACCTCTTTATCTTTGGATTTGATACTTTGATTCTAATGTGAGTCTGAGTTTATTCTCCTTGAAGTTTGTTGAGACTCTTGGATGTGTGGATAATATATTTTATCAAATTTGGGAAGGTCTCACCTATTAATTTGAATAGTAGTTCATTTTTCTTCATTTAGTTCTCATTTTTCTTCATTCTTTTTTCTCACTGCTCTTTTGACCTACCTTCAAATCCACTAATTCTCTCTTTGTTATATTTTCTTTTCTTCTTGAATTTGAGGTTAGTAGTTCTTTTGTTCTACCACTTTTAAAAATATTGTGCCACTTGTCCTGGCTTCTTTATTTTTGGATGAGTAATCTCCCATTTGAATCATTGTTTGCCTATTGGTTCTGCATTATATTTCTCTATGTTTAGGATCTTTTTTCTTTCTCTTTAATCTTCAGCAATTTGATGATAATGATGTGTCTTGATATGGATTTATCTTGTATGGAGCTTGCACAGTTTTCTGAATATGTATATTTATATGTTACATGCATTTGGGGGAAATTCCTGACCACATTTCTTTAAGTGATTTTTTTTTAGCTCTATACCTTTCCCCCTTTATGGAATGCCAATCACATTATTTTCCCACAAGTCCCTGCAGTCTGTTAATTTTGTGTGTTTTCATTCTATTTTTAGATTAGGTCATTTCCATTCATCTATCTTCAATATCAGTGATTCATTCTTTCATCATCTCCAATTTATTACTGAGCTCTTCCCAATGAGGGTTTTTAAAAATGTTATCTTTTTTATCTATATTTTTCAATTTATAATTCTTTTTAGGTTCTTTAAATTCCATGTCAAGGAGAATTTCACAATCTGAGCGATCTCAGAGTTAGCATCTGTTCATTTTCTTTTCTCTTTTGAGAAAAGAACCGTGATCCGATGAATAATTCCCAATTGTATCCTGGACTGCTGGGGTATAATGTAATGAGAATCAGAGTTTTATGTAAACCTTCTATTTTATCAAGTCTCCACTGACACAACTCTTGCAGGTAAAGGAGCCAATGAATTATTAGTGCTGGGCAGGAGTAGAAGGCCTATCCCTTGTCTTTGCTGACACCTCCCTAGACGGGATTGACACCACCTTATTACCAAGAAAGGTGCATTTCCAACTATGCACTTGGCTTCCACTGATACCATGGGAGGAGAAGTACTTATTGCTGCAACTGTGGATATAAGTATAGCATAAGCAGTCAGCCTTTGCTGACATCATGGGAAGGGCAAGGAGCACCTGCATTTGGTAAGGCAGGTTGGAAATCTAAGTTACCCATTTGGCTTTTGCTGATTTATTTTAAAAAAAGATTTTTATTTCTTTATTCATGAGAGACACAGAGAGATTCATAGAGACATAGGCAGGAGAAGAAGGTTCTCTGCAAGGAAGCCAATGTGGAACTAAATCTCAGATCCCAGGATCAAGCCCTGAGCTGAAGGCAGACACTCAACTGCTGAGCCACTTAGGTGTCCCTGGCCTTTGCTGATGGATAGGCATTCTGAAGTGTTTCTATCATGTTTTTTTTTTAAGGATATGTTAGGTATTATTTAAAAAAAAAGTGTCTTTGTAGGCTGTTTTTCTTGTATTTTGCTTAGAAAGAGAGCAGATTCTATTGGGGGCTTTTTTTGGGTGTAAATTTCATGATTCTAGGTTGAAAGTTTCTTTCATCATAGGTCTGGGATGTGCAAGAAGCAAAGAGAAGCTCAAGCAATTCACAGCTCTGTTGCTCTGTTTCTATATCCCCAGCAAATTTGACTTCTCTGCATTGTCTGAGTTTCTTTATGTTTGTTTTATATAATATGTCAGACTTTTGTGTTATACTTAGCAGAGGGAATATGAATAAATGCTTCTCTTCCATCTTTCTGAAATAGGAAGTTAATATACTCTTTTCACCTTCCATCAATCTGTTTCTTTAATTTTTGCAAGGAGTTGATTTTTAAAAACAATGAAAAAATTAAATTATTAGTGTCCCAAGAGACATTGTAGTAGGTTATATAAGAGTACAGGAACTTTATATGATGGCTAACTATGCAACGCCCATCTTCGGTCACTGTGAAATTCATTTTTATACTGGAATGTGGTAAAGCAGAAATATATATTTCTAGTGCATGAATGGAAGGGCTACAAAATATTGCAATTCTTACTTTATGTGATTAGAATTTCACCAATGAATTATTTCTTTCTTCAGAATCATACAAGTCTTGATATTACATCCTGTGCTGCTTCTCAGATATACATGATATTTTGTATGAAATCCTAATAATTTCATATAACAATATATTAAAAGAAGCAAGTTAAAATTTCTATGAATGGTTGTATCATATATAAATCATATTATATCTATCTGTTATCTATCTATCTATCTATCTATCATCATCATCATCATCTATCACCTATCTAATGGTTCTATCAAATATGGTTCTATCATAATACTTTAAAAAGGTGGCAGAGCTTGGGGCACCTGGGTGGCTCACTTGGTTAAGCATCTGCCTTTGGCTCAGATCATCATCCTGGGGTCCTGGGATCAAGCCCTTTAGCAGTGTTCCTGCTTAGTGGGGAGTCTGCTTCTCCCTCTCCCTCTCTCCACATCCTGCTCATGCTCTATCTCAAATAAATAAATAATATCTTTTTTTAAAAAGGTGGTACACTTTGATTACTTAGACAAGATCAGTTGTCAGGAATGGGTAGTATATAGAAAGGAAACAGAGAGGAGAAAGCTAGCTTTATTTAAATTGTGCAAAACCAAATTGTAAAACTGAAAATTTTCAGTTATCATATATGGATTTTATCTTACGTCCACTGAGGATGTCTATTTGTAATCCTGACTGAAATGTGTTATTCAATTGGTATGAGGATCCTTCCTATTATGATGTTGTTTTTTCCACACCACCAAGCAATTATCTGACACCAGCAGAGTGTCCTACAGTTGAACTCAGTCCTAACACTATCTAGAAGATCTCACAGATAAAATACTCAGTCCAAAACAAGACCGCCCCACCCCTTTCAGAAGTCAATTGCAAGTTCAGTGTGCCACCTGTGCCTCAAAAATATAGTGGGTTTTCTGGTGGTGGATCTTGAAGATAGGCCACAGAGATTCTACTTTCCTATTTCCCTCATGCCATTCTGTTTCAGCTTCCTTCATCTTTTGATATAATTCATCCAGTGTTGGCTCCGTCAACCATCAACCGTCTGGGGAAGCTTTCCAGCTTCTTTTGACTTTAGGCATTTTTCCCACAAGATAATTTGCAAAAATTGTCTGTTTCCCAAGACTTTAACAGAAAGACCTCTGGTCTCTTCAGTTACAGACTTCAGTTCTCTTCCAGCTCTACCAATTATGGTGTGACTTTGGGGAGGTCACATTCCCCTTCTGGTCCTCAGTCTTCTCTGAACCACTGTCACCATCAGCTGCCATTTCTCTCTTATGGAATATTTTAAAAATACAAATAAAATCATGGTGCTTAAAACTAACTTTTTCAGACTGAACTAAGTAATGTAATATATTTGTTTCATGAGATATTTGGCCAGATTAAAAGAACAGTTGGAATCATGGACAATTCCCTATCTTAAGACACTCAGGGGAGCCTAGGTGGCGCAGTTGGTTAAGCATCTGCCTAATCATCAGGTCCTGATCGCAGGGCCTTGGATCCAGCCCTTTGCTCAGCAGGGAGCCTGCTTCTTCCTATCCCTCTACCAGCTGCTCCTTCTGCTTGTGCGCGCTCTCTCTGTTAAATAAATAAAATCTTTTTTTAAAAAAGCATTAAGACATTAAGTTATTTCCTGAGGAATAAATGTATTAAAGCTACCTAAAGTGCACCTGACAGCCCTATGAAATTCCATATTGAGACCTTAAATAGGCAGCTGGGGTGTGATCATAGAATGCTATATAAATTTGGGCTTCTTTAGCATGTGAATTATATTTTAAGGTAATTTACTAGCTGAGTTTATTCCAGGGATTAGTGTATACAGAAAAAAAAAGTCTGAGAATTTGGTTATAGAACCTTCTAGTATTTACAGTTCAGGAAATAAAGGGAGCCAACAAAGGTGATATTATATTAGCCACTTGTAGTATTTCATCTCAACTTTTGCCTGGCATATATATATTTTCCAATCGTTTACTTTGAGCTCACCTATGTTTTCACGTTTGAAGCGAGTTTCTTTTAGACGCCATACAGTTGGATCTTGTTTATATGTCATCCTGCCATTTTCAACTTTTATTTATTTATTTTTAATTTATTTTATATTTTTTAAAAATGTTATTTATTTATTCATGAGAGACACACAGAGAAATACCCACCATTTGCTTCAACGTGGATGGAACTGGAGGGTATTATGCTGAGTGAAGTAAGTCAATTGGAGGATAAACATTATATGGTCTCATTCATTCAGGGAATATAAAAAATAGTGAAAGGGAATAAAGGGGAAAGGAGAGAAAATGAGTGGGAAATATCAGTGAGCGTGACTGTACATGAGAGACTCCTAACTCTGGGAAATGAACAAGGGATAGTGGAAAGGGAGGTGGGTGGGCGGATGGGGTGACTGGGTGACAGGCACTGATGGGGGCACTTGATGGGATGAGCACTGGGTGTTATGCTATATGTTGGCAAATCAAACTCCAATAAAAAATATACAAAAAATAAGACACACACACACACACACACGCACACACACACACAGGCAGAGGCAGAGGGAGAAGCAGGCTCCCTGCGGGGAGCCCGATGTGGGACTTGATCACCAGCCGGGGGGGTCACTGGGGGAGCTGAAGGCAGATGCTCAACCGCTGAGCCACCCAGATGTTTCAAAAAAATTTTCAATTTTTTAACTGAAGTATATAAACCATTTACACTTAAAGTAATTATTGATAGATTAGGGGCTGTTTCAGTCATTTTATTATTTGTTTTGTGTGTGTTTCTTCTGTTTCTCATTCCTGTTTTCTTGCCTTCCCCATGGATTTTTGGAACATTTTAAAATCATTTTATTTGATATATCTATATTGTTTTTGAGTGTATCTCTTTGTATAGTTTTGTTATTGTTGCTGTAAGTATGAAGATGCACATATATGGCTTATCACTCCCCCTGCTATTGACATTTTACCACATCAAGTGAACTGTGGGAACTTTGATTCTGTTTAGGTCCACTGAGTCTCCCCACATTTTTAATATAAAGTTCTCAAGTATTTCCTCTACATACATTAGCATGTGATGTAGTTTTGCTCCAATATCAAATCATTCCAAATGATGTAATTTTGTACAAACATCAAACATAATTTAACCTACTAAACAGGAAGAAGAGAGTCTGTTATATTACCCCTATTTTTCTTTCTTTCTTTTTTTTTTGTCCTTCCCGAAGTATTAATTCTTCTGTTACCTTTTCCTTTCTATTTAGAGAATTCCTTGAGAAATTCTTTAAGGACAGGTCTACTGGAACAAATTCTCTGTTTTTGTTTGTCTCAGAAAGTCTTCAATTCTCCCTTAAATCCTACAGGGTAGTGTCACTGCATATAGAATTCAGGGTTGACAGTTCTTTCTGACTTCATGGTTACAAATGAGCATGCAACAGATATTTGAGTTCTTTCTCTTCCATTGGTTTGCATAATTTCTATCTAGACTGATATTTTTTTTCCTTTTCTTAATAGTTTTCAGCAGTTTGATTATGATGTATCTTGGCATGACTTTCTTTGGGTTTAACCTGTTTGGAGATTTCCCAGCTTTTTTAGTGTATGCATTTATGTTTTATGACCAGTTTGGGAAATTTTTGGCCATTATTTTTTGAAATATTTTTTTCATCTCTAATCCTTTCCTCTTTCTTTTCTTGAGTGTCTCCTTTTTGTTATTTTCCCACAGGTCCCTGTAGCTCTGTCCATTTTTTTGTTTGCTTGTTTTCAGTCGAGTCTGAAAGTGAGTGATTTGTATTGCTCTATATTCAAGTTTATGTATCCTTCTGGCATCTGCAATCTATTACTAAGTCTATCCAGTGGGTTAAAAAAAATCTGTTATATTTTTCGGTTCTATAATTCCCATTGAATTAAAAAAATTGTCAAATAATTCCAATATCTATGCCATCTTAGTGTGGCCTTCTGTTGATTTTCTCTCTCCTTTGAGATTTTCCTGGTTCCTGCTAGGATGAATGATTTTCGATTATATGCTGATGTTTTGAGTAATATGTTTTAAAATTCTGCATTTTGTTGAAATATTTTATTTGTTAGGCTTTTATTACTACCATGCAGGGTACAAGTCCAGGCTTCCCAGTTGGCCTCTACTGATTCACAGGAAGGGGGAACAGGGTCTTGTTCCCTATGAGTGTGGGTAGGGTCTAGGCTCTTCACCTGGCCTCTGTTGATCAAGGTGGAAAAAGGTGTGGTCTTAGGTTTCTTTTGTGGGGTTTCTCTGGAGTAATTCAGGTATTGTAAGAAATGTCTCTGCCTTGCTAGGCCTGGGAAATCTCTTTTCATGTTGGTGTTTACAATACATTCAGGATTTTTAGTTATACTTAGCAGAAGGAATAAGAAGAAATGTTTCTACCTCATCTTGTCCAGGACAGAAAGCTATCTATTCCCTTTCACATTATACAAATTTGTAATTCTTTGAATTTTATTAAGGGGGAGGATATTTATTTTGTAATAAAAATGCAAATCAATAAAAAATGGCTAGAGATCCAATAGATACTACAATATGTTATGTAAAAAAACAAGGAAATTTCTGTCTAAGCTTTTTTTTGAGGTCTGCATTTTAATTTAATTTAATTTTGTTTTGTTTTTATTGAAGTTCAATATGCCAACATATAGTATAACACCTAGTGCTCATCCCATCAAGTGCCCTCCTCAGTGCCTGTCATCCAGTTACCCTAACCCCCCTCCCATGTCCCCTTTCAGAACCCTTTGTTCATTTCCCGGAGTTAGGAGTCTCTCATGGTTTGTCTCCCTCTCTAATTTTTCCCACTCAGTTCCCCTCCTTTCCCTTATAATCCCTTTCACTATTTCTTATATTCTCTGTATGAGTGAAACTATATGATTATTGTCCTTCTTCAATTGACTTACTTTACTCAGCATTATACACTCCAGTTCCATCCACATCGAAGCAAATGGTGGATATTCGTCCTTTCTATGGCTGAGTAATATTCCATTGTATACCACTTCTTTATCTCTTCATCTGTTGAAGGACATTGTGGCTCCTATCACAGTTTGGCTATCGTGGACATTGCTGCTATAAACATTGGGGTGCAGGTGTCCCGGCATTTCACTGCATCTGTATCATTTGGGTAAATACCCAGCAGTGCAATTGTGCTGGGTTGTAGGGTAGCTCTATTTTTAACTCTTTAAGGAACCTCCACACTTTGGAGGTTTTCAGAGTGGCTGTACAAGTTCATATTCCCACCAAAAGTGCAAGAGGGTTCCCTCCATATCCTCTCCAACATTTGTTGTTTCCTGTCTTGTTAATTTTCCCCATTATCACTGGTGTGAGGTGGTATCTCATTGTGGTTTTGATTTGTATTTCCCTGATGGCAAGTGATGTGGAGCATTTTCTCATGTGCTTGTTGGCCATGTCTATGTCTTTTTTGTTGAAATTTCTGTTCATGTCTTTTGCCCATTTCATGATTGGATTGTTTGTTTCTTTGCTGTTGGGTTTAATAAGTTCTTTATAGATCTTGGATACTAGCCCTTTATCTGATATGTCATTTGCAAATACCTTCTCCCATTCTGTAGGTTGTCCTTTAGTTTTGTTGATGGTTTCTTTTGCTGTGCAGAGCCTTTTATCCTGATTAAGACCCAGTAGTTCATTTTTGCTTTTGTTTCCCTTGCCTTCATAGATGTATCTTGCAAGAATTTTCTGTGGCCAAGTTCAAAAAGGGTGTTGCCTGTGTTCTCCTCTAGGATTTTGATGGATTCTTGTCTCACATTTAGATCTTTCATCCATTTTGAGTTTATCTTTGTGTATGGTGAAAGAGAGTGGTCTAGTTTCATTCTTCTGCATGTGGATGTCCAATTTTCCCAGCACCATTTATTGAAGAGACTGTCCTTTTTCCAGTGGATAGTCTTTCCTGCTTTGTCAAATATTAGTTGGCCATAGAGTTGAGTGCCCATTTCTGGGTTCTCTATTCTGTTCCATTGATCTATGTGCCTGTTTTTGTGCCAGTACCATGCTGTCTTGATGATCACAGCTTTGTAATACAGCTTGAAATCACAGCTGTAATACAGCATTGTGATGCCCCTGGCATTGGTTTTCTTTATCAACACTCCCCTGGCTATTTGGGGTCTTTTATGATTCCATTCAAATTTTAAGATTATTTGTTCAAACTCTGTGAAGAAAGTGCATGGTATTTTGATGGTGATTACACTGAACATGTAAATTGCCCTGGGTAGCATATACATTGTCACAATATTAATTCTTCGAATCCATGAGCATGGAATCTTTTTCCATATCTTTATGGCTTCCTCAATTTCTTACAGAAGTGTTCTGTAGTTTTTAGGGTATAGATCCTTTACCTCTTTGGTTAGGTTTATTCCTAGGTTTATGCTGTTGGGTACAATTGTGAATGAGATTGACTCTTTAATTTCTCTTTCTTCAGTCTCATTGTTAGTGTATAGAAATGTCACTGATTTCTGGGCATTGATTTTATATCCTGCCACATTGTTGAATGCTGTATGAGCTCTAGCAGTCTTGGAGTGGAGTCTTTTGGGTTTTCTATGTACAGTATCATGTCATCTGCAAAGAGGGAGAGTTTGCCAATTTGAATGCCTTTTATTTCTTTTTGTTGTCTGATTGCTAAGGCTAGAACTTCTAGGAGTATGTTGAATAGCAGTGGTAAGAATGGACATCCTTGTCATGTTCCTGATCTTTGGGGGAAAGTCTCTCAGTTTTTCCCCATTGAGAATGATATTCACTGTGGGCTTTTCATATATATCTTTTAAGATACTGAGGAATGTTCCCTCTATCCCTACAATTTGAAGAGTTTTGATCAGGAATGGATGCTGTATTTTGTCAAATGCTTTCTCTGCTTCTGTTGAGAGGATCATATGGTTCTTGTTTTTTCTCTTGTTGATGTGATCTATCATGTTGATTGTTTTACATGTGTTGAACCACTCTGGCATCCTGGGGATAAATCCCACTTGGTCATGGTGAATAATCTTCTTAATGTATTGTTGGATCCTATTGGCTAGTATCTTGTTGAAAATTTTTGCATCCGAATTCATCAGGGATATTGGTCTATAATTCTCCTTTTTGGTGCTGTCTAAGCTTTCAATCTGTTCAGCATTTATCCTCTAAGAAAAGCACTTTTTAATATCAAAATAATGTAAAGCAGATGTATTTGTTAATGCTTTATGTATGCTTTCATGTGGGGTGAAAGGAAGGGCTTAAAATGTAACTCTCATTTTAGTGATTAAAGTTTCTTCAAGGAATCCTTTATGTCAGCAGAAATCACAAGTCTTGATACTAAATACTCTGCTATGTTTTTATTGCTTTATTTTAACCTGTGTTTTTCTTTGGTCTTTTCATGAATCAAATAATGTTTTTTTAGACCCTAACAGAAAATGTAGGCCCCCTCTGTTGATTGCCAAAGGAGACATTACCTCATTCCCATTATCATATATGCTCCAGGATCATCAGTCGAGTACCAATGCCAGGCCTTGTATGTACTTTGGGGAAACAGAAATATAATATGCAGTAATGGACAGTGGTCAGAACCACTGAAATGCTTAGGTAAATATTTTAATATTCTCATAGATATTGGGAAGATCAGTATAATGAATATGATGTTTTGCTATTTATAGAATTTTCATGGATTAACAAACAACCGTTCTGTTGAATGCTTGACTTCCAAATATTAATATATGAGGAAATAAAGTTGGAAAAATCCTTGTTCAAGCTGTAACAGCAACAAAAGATCCTTTAATAGAAGCTCTTCATATGATAGCTGATTATAATATTTAACTATTACACATTAAACACAGTACCTTATTTTTACATCCTTAATTGTTTAAAATGATTTAAATCTACATGATGGATTTTCAGTGAGTTGGTTTGGAAAAGGTTTTGAGAATGAGGTGCTAGCCCAGTAAAGAATATTCTACTTGAAAGTCTGAAATTCTGTGGAAAAGATTTGTATGCTATTTAATGTTTTATGTTCATTTTTGTACTTTCAGAGGGATGTGTGATATTAGAAGAAATCATGGAAAAACATAACATACATTTACGATGGATCCATGAGAAAAAATTTTATTCTAAAACCGGGGATACTATTGAGTTTATATGTAAACATGGATATTGTAGAAAGACACCACGGCATACATTTCAAGTAACCTCTCAGGAAGGGAAACTGACATACCCCATTAGTATATGATGCAATGGTCAAAATGCAGTCCTAAAATTAAAATATGTACATTTATTCCAAAGGTTTCATTATGAATCCAATTCTTCTCAGTTATTTTTTCAACTATTTAATTCATTTTATTCATGTCAGAATTTATGTTAAATATTATTTGGATGATATAGTCTGAGAGACAAATGAATCACTCCGGAAAAGCACCGCATTAAAACTTGGTGAACCAAAATGCTATGTGTACTATTTATAAGATATCTGTGGCAGGAAATTAGTTGTGATCACTTCAGTGCCTGCTTCTATTTATCCTTCTCCTAACTTTCTCAAAGGTTTCTCCATAACACCTGAGGCTTCCTGAGGCTCTTCATTTCAGAGGAGATGGGGAAAAATTGCTTGCCTCCATCTTCAAAATCATATCACTTCACAGACTCATAGAGATCTGTCTCATACCTATGTTGGTAGTAAGATGTAAGAAGTTATCATTTACTTTTGCTTATCTATTATCTATCTATCTATCTATCTATCTATCTATCTATCTATCTATACAAAAAATGATAACGTGCATGATCTCCTATGTCTCTCTAGCAAACTTAATAATTCAAACAAATCATAAAGAGGAATTCAAATGCAATTAGGTGTATAGCCATTATGACATTAAAAATGATTTCAGAAGTCCAATATCAAGTATAGACACACACACACGTTATGCTTTGAACACTGAATGCTTATAGTAAAAAGGCTTATTGTATTGTAAAAGTACAATAATTTTATAGTGACTATAACTGAATTCAGAGATAATAGAGAGGAGAGTGGCTGTTTAATTCCTTTATTTTTACCTGTGTCCTCTAATTTTTCTATATTTAGTATATATTACCTTTGAACCATCAGATATGTCATTTAAAAATTAAGATATTGAGAACTATGAAGACTTCTTTGGTGCTTATATTCAGATCTAAAAACAATTTCATGATTTTGCTGGTATAGAGGGCTTTGGAAACATTCAACCACAAGAGTCTGAAATATGATTTTTATGTTCATACATTTCAAACAACATAATTAGAATCACTTGACTATAAACACTTTATTTTTTCAAGATTTTATTTATTTATTCATGAGACACAGAGAGAGGTAGAGACAGGCAGAGGGAGAAGCAGGCTCCATGTGAGGAGCCCGATGCAGAACTTGATCCGGGGACCCCAGGATCATGCCCTGAGCTGAAGGCAGATGTTCAACTACTGAGCCACCTACGCATTCCGACTATAAACCCTTTAAATTTCTATAAGAACACAACAAATTTAAGATGAAAATAAAAGTATATACATAATTAAGATAAAAATATTTTAAGGTGATATCTTGTAACTTTGCATTGTATCAAATCAAGTGGCATTCTTAGAATGAGAAACGTGGCTATCACCAATGGAGTCGATATTATCTAAGTGTGAATCACTGGTGACATCCAGGAGTCTCACATATAAAGGAACCCTATTAAATTGGAAAGTTTGTCTTTGCTGTTAATGTTAACACATCTGTACATACTATTCTCCAAAGCCTTTCACCTAATGTTTGTGGAATCTATTTATGATACTTGTATATAATCAATTATTTCATTGTTGGCTGCAAAATAGTGATTTTTAAGACCAATCGTATCTTTTATTTGCACTTATTGTCATTCTTGTGTAAAGAAGAGAATTTATCAACTCTGTTTAAATTAAAATTTCACTTAAAGAGATTTGGTAAATCTTTAGTTTTTTTCCCCTTTATTTCCAATTTTTGGAGTAAGGACTTGATGTTAACAGTGGCCCTCTGTGATTGCTTTAAAGATCTTTTAAACATGGTATCAATCTGGATTTGTGAATTTTTATTTACTCAATTTGTCACAATCAATTATAATCATTATTCTTTGAAGTTCCAATTATCCAAAATTTGGCTAGTGAGTGTCTTGTTATTGGTACCTGATTGCTTTGTTATATCTCCATCAGTCTTTGGGTATTTCTCCTCCTTTTAGCACAGCATGACAGTCCAGGCTCACTGTATACTTCCCTTGCCCAACACCCATAATCATACATCTTCCCAAGAAGTTCTGATTCTTTTTATTGGACAACAGTGCTTAGAATCCAAGTTGTACTATTCATGATGGATGGGAGTGTTCAATACTGTTGAAGTGTCTTTATTTTCAGAGTCTTTTGGTTGTCAGAAATTTGAAAAAGAAATAAAATTTAAAATTAACTAGTACCTATTGGATTTCCCAATTCAAGTTTAATAATATAGGATTAAAAAAACTTTTAACACATTCTCCCCTTTTTTACTTATATATTCTCATATTTCAATATCCATGAAAACAATATTGAAAGTGTCATGCAAACATTACTATCACCAGTTAAGCTATCAGATAAAGGTTAAAATGTCTTCTGTTTGTTTTGTCCCAGGATACTTGACTCAAGTGTAAGTACTTTCTTAAAATGTAACTTGAAGGGGATCCCTGGGTGGCTTCAGTGGTCTGGAGCCTGCCTTCAGCCCAGGGCGTGATCCTGGGGATGGGGGTTCGAGTCCCACATCAGGCTTCCTGAATGGAGCCTGCTTCTCCTCTGTGTCTCTGCCTCTCTGTCTCTGTCTCTCTCTCTCTCTCTCTCTCTCTCTCTCTCTCTGTGTGTGTGTGTGTGTCTCTCATGAGTGAATAAATAAAATCTTAAAAGAAAAAGTAACTTGAAATGATTCTTATCTCTGACTGGCTCTCTTATCAAATTAAGAGTTTCACATTTATTTGCATTAGTATTAGGCAGAGGGAGAAGCAGGGTCCCTATGGGGAGCCTGATGCCAGACTCCATCCCAGGACCCTGGGATCACAACCTGAGTCAAAGGCAGATGCTCAACCACTGAACCACCCAAGCATCCCTCAATAATTATTTTTAGATCCCCCATATTCTTCTAGATTTTTATCTAGTTATTAAAGAGGAAATTGATGTTTCTACTTCTGATTGTAGATTTGTCTGTCTTTAGTTCGGTTAGATTCACTTCATCTATTTTTAGGCTGTTATTTACTTAACAGATTTCAAATTATATTTCAGTAATAATTTAATTTTAATTTGCCTGAAGGCAGAGCTGGAGTGTTTCAATTGCTTTGCCAGATAGAGGCTGCCCTGGCAGGATAGGATATCCTCCCTTAGTAGAAACCTGGAGGCTCTGGTTCCAACAGCAGCCTGGGACCCAATCAAGCAGCAAGTCAACATGGGGGCTAGGTGTCAGGTTTTAAGAGCAGATTGTTGGAATCCGTGGCATCAGACTCATTCCAAATCCTAACTGCTCTAAGGCACATATTCACCTGAGGGTAAAGCTGGAGGAGTCTGGGCTGCCTTTCAGTGCAGGACCAGGAGGACTGGCCAAGGTATCCTCCAATAATCGACACCTGGGTGCCTCCATTGCTGGAGAAGTCTGGACCCAATCAGGCAGCAAGTCCAAATGGGTCCTGACAGTCACCAGTTTAAAACTTTAGCCTCAGGGAGATTTTCAGGGGTTGACTCTCTCTACCCTAGAGGGTAAGCAGGTGGTTGGGAAGAACCCAAGTTCCACAGACCCGAAGGACCCCCTCGGCCAAAGACTGGCCAACAAGGTGTGGGTGGTGCATTCATGGGAGGCCCAGGTCAGGTTATCAATGGCTTAGAACAGGTTAATATCTACTGAGGCCAGGTGGCAGGGGGCCCACTGCGGGTACCAAGCCTCTGCCTATTTCCAAACCCTAACCTATGCAAATGCCCATATTCCCCCTGAAGGCAGACCTGGAAGGCTCCGGATTGCCTTCCGTAACTGGGTCCTGCAGGCTGGCTGAAGTATACTCCAATAAGAAACACATGGGTAACTTGATGGCTGCCAACAGCCCGGGATCCCAGCAAATAGTAAGTAAATATGGGGACTGATTATCACCCATTTCAGTGGTTCCCTCATAGCGACTTTGAGGGGGGAGTGGCTTCCTCCACCTTTGAGGCAATACATTTGGTTGGAGATGGGCCTTAGCTCCACAGGCTTCCAGGAGCTTTGTTTTGTTTAGGGAGGCATATCATTTTCAGGGACTGAATTTGTCTTTTTAAATTTTTAAGATTTTTTGATTCTTAAGTAATCTCTACACCTAACATGGGGCTCAAACCTATAGCCCCAAGGTCAAGACTTGCATGCTCCACTGACTGAGCCAGCCAGGCACCCCGTGACTAGTCTTTGCCAACAATGTCCTTGTGTTGGTTCACCGTGTGAATTTTGTAAGCCGACAGCATACAGAACAGTTTCTTCCAATTAGTCATTAAAGAATGACATACTCCAAAACAATGTTCGATTAATCACACTATTGTTCCAGGCAAGGGGAGATGAAAGGAATGAGTCTAAGTTTGGCTTGTATGTAGGTTTATATAAGTTGGCCCTGTGATCAGGGCTAAGCCCAGAGCTGATGTCCTGCTGTCAGTGCAAGAGTGCCAGTCTCCTGCTAGAGCACGTTGCTAAGGTGTGACAGTGCTGGTGTTGACGGACAGGATGATCCTCTTCACCAGGTGACTGCACAGCTCTTGCCACTGCAACCCAGGGAGTTGCCTTTACCAGGCAGGAGCTAATTGGCCCATGGCCTTCAGAGAGCTATTTTAGATCAGAGAAGTGTGGCCTTGTGCAGACCCAGCACTCTCTCCTCATCCCCAGAAACTCTTACTTGCAGGCAGAGTGGGAGGGAGAGGGAGAAGCAGGCTCCCGGCTGAGCAGGAAGCCCAATGCTGGACTCGACCCCAGGATCCCTGGACCATGACCTGAGCCAAAGGCAGATACTTAACTGACTGAGCCACCCAGGAGTCCTTTCACAGGTTTTTATTAACAGACCCCCAGCAGGACCCCTCATGAGCTGAGTTCTTATGGTGAGAACAGAGAAATGACATTTCTGAGACAACTTCCTTCGTTCTTGTAACAAAACAACTTTAATTAACTATAACCATTCTTATATTAAGACAACTTTAACTCATATTAAGCCAATACATGATATCCACTCAGTGATTTCAGAACTTTCCCACATTAATTAAAACTAAGGGCTTAATGCCCAGTACAAATCTAAGTGCACAAAGCTACCATTCCACCTTGTGATTCTACATCACTTATATCTTAATCACACTCATTCATCTTTTGAAGTATTTTTGTTTGACATACATTCTAGTTTAATGACCAGTTTAAGTAACCATATTCCTAATATTATCAATATAAACATAACTTTCTGCCATGGTACCATATCCAATTGCCAAATGACTAAAAAACTTTCTTAAGCCACTCAGCCTAACTTCCTTGACAAATATATTTCCAAGTAGAGATCATCTTTATAAAGCTCCAGGAGGCACAAGCTTGCATAGCACTATCAATTGCCATAACATCAGAGTTCAAGCCTGTCATTGTTTTAGGGTTGCACGTTTTTATTCTTTTCAATTCCTGCAAAGTTATTTTGACACTTACAGTCTCATCTTCCAAATGTGCCATTACTTGTCTTTTCTAATGTATGATTTGCATTTACTAGATTACTTTTAAGAGGTTCAGTGTGGAATATTTCCCTGTATGATTTGCATTTACTATATTACTTTTAGGAGGTTCAGTGTGGAATATTTCCCTGGTTATTTTAATAGTTCCTTTATCTTCTATTGACCATGATAACATCTTTTTCCTATTTTTTTTAAAAGATTTTATTTATTTATTCATGAGAATACGCACACACACACACAGAAAGGCAGGGACACAGGCAGAGGAAGAAGCAGGCTCCATGCAGGGAGCCCAACGTGGGACTCGATCCTGGGTCTCCAGGATCACGATCTGGGCCAAAGGCAGGTGCTTAAACCCCTGAGCCACCCGGGCTGCCCTTTTTTCCTATTTTTATATTTATGACCTGTTCTTGTTTTACACATCTTGTCATATTTTATGTTCCTTAATTTCCCCTTGACTCCAGGAAGTTAGGATGAGGTTTGGCTTAGAGCATACTATCCTGGTCCAATTTCCTATGTTACATACAACTGAGAAAAAGTTGAGAAAGTATCAAAGCCATAGATATAGCCATATACCATCGGTATAGTCAAAGTCTAGTAGTAATAAAGGTATTTTGGTTTCATTCCAACAAATATCCATAGAACCTATTTTCCTTCTATCATAAGGGCACTTTCCATGTTTCATAGGCTCCACTCTCCCTGTTGATACTGAGGAATCATAAAAGTGTGGTAACTCAATGTCACCTTCCCTTTTTTTTTTTTTTTTAAATTTTTTTTTTATTTATGATAGTCACACACACACACACAGAGAGAGAGAGGCAGAGACACAGGCAGAGGGATAAGCAGGCTCCATGCACCGGGAGCCCGACGTGGGATTCGATCCCGGGTCTCCAGGATCGCGCCCTGGGCCAAAGGCAGGCGCTAAACCACTGCGCCACCCAGGGATCCCTCACCTTCCCTTTTTTAAGTGCCAGTGGTCTAATTTCACAGTTGCCCAGGAATTAGAGGCATTAGGATGTGGCATCTATTTATTTCTGGTTGGGTTATCTGTTATCTCCAACCAGTATTCTATAAGATTATAGCTGCTTTAAGTGTATTCCACATATCAACCAATCTATGTATGTATTAATTTATTTTCTTATTTTAATTCCAATATAGTTAGTATACAGTGTTATATTAGTTTCAGGTGTACAATTTAGTGATTCAAAAATTCTTTTGAATTTTCCTGGTGAGTTTGTCTATCTGGTTATTAAATTCAGTTACTTCAGCGTTGTGCTTTTGATGTGCAGAGACATGTGTGATGAATAGGGAGATGTCAGCCAGTGCTATACTGCCATATGTCCTTACCCTATGTTCTTATTTCCCATTTTCTAGTCATTTCCCCAACACGTTCTTGACAAAGAACTGTTCCATTAGCTACTGCCCATCAATCTGAGAAAAGATATACCTCATTCTGAGTTTCATTAACAGATTATTCAATCATGTGTTTTGACTATTTGTTGAGCATATTGTGCTGACTTTCCTGAGCCTGATTCTGTCAGGGTTAGACCATCATTAGTCCTCAAGGCCATGGACTACCATCATAATTCAGATAGTGTCATGGAGGTGATCTATTTATAAACCATGTATTGTTGAGTTCCATGGGCCAGGGTGCTCCTGATTGCCCAACAGCTTGAGTTTGGATGGGCTCACCCCTTGAAAATTCTGGCACCATCATTGACTTTACTGAAATTTCCTTAGTTCATGCTGAGGGTTGACCTTCCAACCATATACCATATACCATTTCTACTTTAAAAGTTTATGGTTAGGAGTAGGTACCCTGTTTGTCAGGGGTCTGCTTTACCCATCCCAGGATAGGTTTTTTTTTTTTTTCCAGGATAGGTTGTTGAAATTGAAGTTAACTGGTGTATTTTTTGTTAGTGGCTCTGTATTTTGTAGGGCCTCATAGAGTGCCTAAGTGAACATTTCAATTGATTGGTGTATGTTCTCAGACCATAGGAACTTCTCAGTCCAAAATACAGTTGGGTAAAATTTTGGGTCCTGCAGGGTTCAGTCCACATTGACTATATTGTAAACTCTTTTGAGTATAGGCATTCTAAATTTACAGTCTTCATTAACTGGTGCCAATATATTAAGAAGTCCTGACAGCATTTTTTCAAATAAGTAAAGGCTGACTCTTGAGTCTCTCCATCTAAGTTCCCTACTCTTCCTAGTTATTCCATAATTGTGTCTTAATATGATCCCTGTATGTGGTTTGTGCTATTTTCAAGATCCAAACAGTCCTATCATTTCTGAGCTGCTGCTTTTGTGGTAGGAGTTGGTTTGCAGTCTGTTTATAATTGGATCTGGTATTTTTCCCCCTCAGAGGACCAACTTTAGCTTAGAAAATTTACTGTAGTCTAGGGTTCTAAGATGGGTCATTATTTGGGTCAATTGAGTGTAAGGAACTTACTTAACTCAATTGTGACCTTAGTCTATTCTTCCAAGTTATGACCATAAATATGTAATCAATATAGGAAATACTAATTTGTGTATATGTGGCATTTTTCATGAAAGTCCTGGATGTCTTGTTTTAGATAGTTGTGGGCTATTACTGAGCTGTTAAGGTATCCTTGTGGTAACCCAGTAAATCAATATTTTCTGCCTTCCTATGTGAATGTAGTCATGAATTGGCTCTCTTCATCTGTTGGAATAACAAAGAATATGTCAGATAAATCTATCACCAGGTAATCAGTTCCAGATCCAATGATGATATTGTTTATGTTAGCACCTGTATTCAGGAGTGCTCCCTCAATTTGAGGAGAGTGCTTATATTCTTATAAAGTACTATAAATCTCTATGACCCATCTGGCCAGGTCAGATTGAGTTAGTATATGGTAAAATAGTAGATGCAATAGTTTAGGACTTACTGAATGCTTCCCTTGATTTTTTTATATGTCTTATTACATCCATTCCAAGAATATTTTCTTGACTGGGATCTATAAGGTATTTAGCCTTAATGGTTGATCTATCATCAATTCTTAGGAATCTATGTACTCATAGGGTTTTTTTTCCCAATCCTTCAATTAGTCCCTTTTTATTGTTAAAGAGTTTTCTAAATTTGTAGGATATCTTTGTATCATGGTTACTTGAGCTCCAGCACCTAACAACATGCTGGCATATATAGTACTTTTGCTTAGAAAAGGGTTGTTTATTGTTTATTGTTTATTGTTAAAAGGTATTTTATTGCTTAGAAAAGGCCAGTGTAACATACTGGTGATTGTCTCCAGCTTGGGCCAAGACACAGAGACTGCTGAGTCCCTTGGGGGGCAGGGAGAGGGGGCGCTCACAGGGTTGGTTCTTCTTTGGCTTCTAGTGGCTTGTTTATTAATGGGATTAGGTTTTATAAAATGGTTAGTATAGTATTTATAGTAAATGGGTTAGTGAGTCTCTAGGTGGGTTTATTTTCTGTAGTTCTGCTTCCTCTAAAGGGTTTGTTGTTTCCATCTTTTTGCCACTGTATATAGTTTTTGAAGTTTCTGCTGGGTTTCTTTTTTGATAGTTGTTTTAAAGGCTGATGATCTAAATGGTTTAGGTAGCCAAAAGGGCCTTGTAGATTTATGTGTTCTATTTTGATTTGGTTTATTTACATTAGGTGGAAGCCTTTTTGTCTATATACATGAGCGTTCAAGCCATAACCTTTATCTTGATTTAATTTCTCAGCTGTTCTTATCAAGTCAATCAGTTTTCTTGTGTTTCTGGCACCTGGAAATACTGTAAATAATGCTGTTCTCTAATGTGGGGGTATGCGGTTTAGACCTTTAAAATTTTTCTGTTGCTTCCACATATATTAGTGAGGGTGTCTGTCCTCTATCCTAAATCACATTTAATAGTCTTAATGTCATTATTATATTACTAAATTCCCCTGCTGTTTTCCATGAAGACTTCTTTAATTAAGTTTTTAATATTAATAACAGTAAAGTTAACATATAATATTATATTAGTTTCAGGTGTACAATATAATGATTCAACACATCTATACATTACTCAGTGCTCATCATGTTAAGTGTACCCTTAATCCCCTCTACCTATTTCACCCATGCCCCCCACCCACCTCCCCTCTGATATACTTTATTTTAAATGAGTACCCTTAGTTGAAGTTTTTTTTACAAGAACATTTTTAAATTGATGCATACTTCAGAATACACATGATTCTAAAAGATATATATATACATATATATATATATATAAAATATTCCATCCAAGAAAAATAGAATGCACATTTTCTTCAGATATACACAGAAGAATCCCCTGGCTAAATCACATAAAAAGAGACATCAAATATTACAAGTTTAAAAAGACTGAAATCATACCAAGTATATTTTCTAAACACGATTCAAAATTAAAGATCAACAATAAAACAAAGCTGGAAAATCTACAATGTAAATATTATTTAATATGTAAATATTAACATACTAGTGCACAAGCAATGGGTCAAATAAGACAAACATTATATGGTCTAATTAATTTGGGGAATATAAATAATAGTGAAAGGGAATAAAAGGGAAGGGAGAAGAAATGTGTAGGAAGTGTCAGAAAGGGAGACAGAACATGAAGACTCCTAACTCTGGGAAACCAACTAGGGGTGGTGGAAGGGGAGGAGGGTGGGGGGTGGGGTGAATGGGTGATGAGCACTGAGGGGGGCACTTGACGGGATGAGCACTGGGTGTTGTTCTATATGTTGGCAAATTGAACACCAATAAAAAATAAATTTATTATTAAAAAAAAGAACTCAAACAGCAAATCAAAATATGTCTCAAAACAAAAGAGAAAGAAAACACAATATTCTAAAGCCTATAGGATGCAGCAAAAGCAGATGTTAGAGTGAAATTTATGCTATAAAGACTTTTATTTAGAAAAAAAGAGAAAAAAGTTCAAATAAGCAATTTAACATTAAAGCACAAAGAACTAGAAAATGATGAACTTAGATGAAACTTAGTAGAGAAAGGAAATAACAAAGAAAAATAAATAAAAACCAGAATAAACAATAGCATAACATTGAAAGTAAAGAACAGTTTAAAAAAAAAATCACGGGATCCCTGGGTGGCTCAGCGGTTTAGCGCTTGCCTTCGGCTCAGAGCGTGATCCTGGAGTCCCGGATCAGGTCCCACGTCGGGCTCCCTGCATGGAGCCTGCATCTCTCTCTCTTTGTGTCTCTCATGAATAGATAAAATCTTTTAAAAATTTTTAAAAAAATAAAAAATCAAACAAAATTGGCAACGCTTAAACTACAGATTAAGAAAAAAAGACTCAAAAACCAAAATGAAAAATAAAAACAATGCAACAGATAACCACAGAAATACATTGATGTGATAACAGATTACCATAAACAATAATGTACTAACAAGTCAGATAACAGGAAAAAAACTTCTAGGTAATTCATAAAAATACACAAGTTACTAATATTGAATCATGAATCTTAAATCCAGTAGATAGTAGTAGATCTTAAATCTAAGTAGATAATCTTAGATCAATAACAAGAATGAAAGTTGAATTAGGAATAAAAAATCTCCTAGTATAGGAAAGCCTAAGACCACGTGGTTTCACTGATGAATTCTACCAAACATTAAAAAAAAATTTAATGATAATCTTTATAAAGATCTTACAAATAATGGAATAGATGAGACACATTCAGAATCATTCCATGAGGCTGGTAGTACCCCCACAACCAAAGCAGGATAAAGACAATACAAGAGTACAAAAGCCAATATGTCCAATATAAATAAGTATTGCTACTTGAACTTTCTTTTGACATCCATTTGCATGATAAATACTTCTTCACTTCCTCACTTTCAATCTGCAGGTATCTTTAGATCTAAAATGTTTCTTGTAGGCAGCATATAGGTGGTTCTCATTTTCTTTTTTACCCATTCTGACACCCCATGTCTTTTGATTAGAACATTTAGTCCATTTACATTCAAAGTATACTGATAGACATGTACTCATTGGTATTTTATTACTTGGTTTGTTATTGTTTCTGGAGATTTTCCTCTGATCCTTCCTTTCTTGTCTTTGTTACTTTTGGTCTCTCCTTAATATTTCTTGCAGGGCTGATTTAGTGGTAACAAACTTTTTTAGTTTTTATTTGTCTGGGAAACTCTTTATCTCTCCTATTCAGAATGATAGCCTTGCTGGATAGAGTTATTCTTGGCAGCAGATTTTCCCCATTCAGCACTTTGAATATATCATGCTACTCCATTCTGGGTTGCCCAGTTTCTGTTGAGAAATTTTCAGCTACCTTTATTGGTTAAGGTGAAATTAAGGATTTCTTTTATCTTGCTGCTTTTTAAGATTGTTTCTTTATCCAAAAAAAAAAGATTTTTTTTCTTTATCAGTATATTTTGCAAATTTAATCGTAATATGTCTTGATGTTGGCCAGCTTTTGTTGATTTTTGGTGAGAGTTCTCTGTGCCTCTAGGATCTGGATGTCTGTTTCCTTCCCCAGATCAGGGAAGTTTTCTGCTATAATTTCTTGAAATAGTATCTTGACCCCTTTTCTCTCTTTTCTTCTGGGACTGCTATAATACAAATGTTACTGTGTTTGTGGAATCACTGAGTTCCCTAAGTCTATCCTCTCTTTTGTTTAGCTTCATTATTGTCCATTATTTCATCTTCTAGGTCACTAATTCATTCCTCTACTTTTGCTAGCCTGCTATTCATTGCATCAAACCTGTTTCCAATCTCATTTATTGTAATCTTCATCTCTGATTCTTTTTTAACTCTTTCATTTCTTTTGTAAAAGTCTTATTGATATCTTCTATTCTTTTCTCAAGTCCAGTGACAATTCTTATGATCATGGCTTTAAATTCTCCATGAGGCATGTTTTGCTTAGATCACTGGCTGTGGCCTTATCTGGTTCTTTTATTTGGGATAAATTCCTCTGGCTTCACATTTTGTCTAAGTCTCTGCCTGCTTCTCTATGTTAGGCTAGTTATGTCTCCTTCTTCTAAAAGTAATGGCTTTATGAAGAAGAGGTCATGTAGTGTCCAGGGCCTGGCACTTAGGAGAATATCTCTGGGGTGTTCTGCATTCACTCTGCTGCTGTGTTTTAGCTGCTCTGTCCTTCAGGCCAGTCATCTGTAGAGGCTCTCCTTGACTGTGTGGGAAGTGTTTGGTCCCTGCTTGAATGTGGCAAGTTTTAAATAGGTGTGCTCTGGTCTGCCTGTGAAATGAGACCTGACACCAACTCCACCAGAACTGAGGCCCTGAAGAACTCTCTGATCAGGAGACGTGGTATGTGCAGGGGTTATCCTGGTCTTCTGGGGGTGGGGCCCACCACACTGGGACTGAGGCAAACTTGACTTGGAAGGCAAGGGCAATCATGCCAGTGTACAGGGATGGGGGGTGGAGGTGCTTAGTAAGTTAAGCAGCCAGTGTCAGCTCTGTGCTGCCTCCTGCAAGTGGTTCTGTGTTTATGCTAAGAGTTGGGGAAGGGAAATGTCATCGGCTAGCTCCCCTGTTCCTGGAGAGATGCCTCAGTGAATATTGCCTAATAGGGATGCTGTCTGAGGTGAGCAAATTATCTCCCCACTGAGTACCCCAGGTGGTCCTCAGATTGCTATTTCCATACTGTCTGTCCCCCAGATTGTTGCCTATCTTCTCTCAAGGAGCAGGTCATGCCCTCTGAGCTCTATCCCAGCCAAGCCTGGGATGTCTTTCTTAGTTGTTCTTTTTAATACAGAATATAACTCACTGGGTTGGGTGATCAGGCCAACATCTGGAGTTTACTTAATTTTAAGTTTTTTTTTTCTGGCCTAAGCCTTCAGTAGTTTTCTCAGGAATCCTCAGAAATGAATATATAATCAATTCTACCCCTAAACCACATCTTAGGTAATTTTGGTAAGGTTAGTGAGTCATATTAATTACTGTCCTGTTTTTTACAACTGTGTTTAATTTTTTAAAAAAATTTTAAAAGGATTTTATTTATTTGAGAGAGAGAACATGAGCAGCGGGGAGTGGTAGAGGGAGAAGCAGATTCCCTGCTGAGTAAGGAACCCAATGTAGGACTTGATCTTAGGACCCTGGGATCATAACCTGAGCTAATTGCAGACACTTAACTAATTGAGACACTCAGGTGTTTTAAATATATTTTATTGAAAAAGCTTGATGTTGGGGTACAAATGGTGTGGGCAATGAAGGTCAGGGTAGCCAGGCACTTATTACAGGGAACATTTCAGTAGAAATCTGGCTGGGAGCAGTACAAATCATATGTCCAATTCTAAGCCCTAATCTACACAAATGTGCATATTCACACTGAGGAAGAGCTGGAGAAAACTGGACTGCCCTTCAAGGGTCATGGCAGGCAGAATGGCTGATGTAGCCTCTAATAAGAGACGTCTGGGAGCTTTCATTGCTGAATTCCAGAATTCAACAGAAAGCCAGCCAAATGTAGACTGAATGTCACTTGTTGACATTCTGATGCCTCTGAAATATTGTTAGAGGTTGACTTCCACTGCCCAAGGAGGTGAAACAGGTGGTTGGGGACCAACTGATGCTCCACAGGCCTTGGGGCTCTGACTTCCCAAGGCTGGCTGACAGGTGCCTACCCTGGTATGTCATGGTAGGTCATGGTAGCTAGGGACCTGAAAGAAGGCAAATGTCAGAAGGGTACAGGTGTCAAGAGCAGGTTCTTGGGGATCCATGACATCTGTTTAAATCTATGCCCTAATCTACACATATATGTATATTCTCCCTATGGGCAAATTTGGAGGAATCTGAACTGCCTTGCTAGGGCACTGCTGAGCAGGCTGGTCAGGATATCTTTCATTAAGAGATACCTGAGAGCGCTGATTACTGGTTTGGGGAGGAAATTTTTTTCTCTACCCTTCAATGTTCTTGATCTAAGAGTAATTGACATGAGATAGATTAACAGGAGAAACCTTAAAGCTTTATTATGTGTATACAGAGGCTCAATAATGAAATTAAGCCTCAATAAATGACCAAGTCATGCAACTTTTTAAATGTTTTATACAAAGAAATATAAAATCTGTGAGTAATTGACAGGACAAATAAAACTTATGTTCTGGAGCTTAATTAGTAAATAATTCTAAATTACTAATTTACTACTTTAGCCCAAATGTTAAAGTAAAAAGATTTGATTATATAACCTTTTTGACTCTGAATTCCTTGGCTCTGATGATTAGGGTGTCTCTACCTGATACAGGGAGGGCACTTCTCACATGGAAGATTTATTTCTTACTGTCTGTAGATAAAGGAGTGTCAGAGTCTTCTTCATACAGTAACCAGTACTCAGTAAATTTAATTCAAAATAACCAATATGCCAAAGGAGCACATTTGTGGGGGCAGCCTTCTTTTATCCCCTATAGTTCCCTCCTCTGAAACTTCCCTGGAAGTTTTGCATACTAAAATTGGTTCTTGTTGAACTAGTCTCTTAGCCCTGACAATAGGCCGGTTCAATTAAACTCATTTCAGGAGGCAGTGTACAGGTGTTTCCCCCAAGTTAGGCCTATAGTTCAAATAATCAGTAGTAAGTAATCTTATTAAATAAGAGATATTTCATTGGAAACAAAGCAGTGGTTAATGATTGGAGCATATTATAAACCAGGGTAGCCAGCTGAGATTTCCAGATGTCAGGATCAAAGACTCAGGGTTCAATCTCACAACTCTGAGATGGTGACCTGAGCTGAAATCTAGAGTTGGACACTTAACCAACTTCGCCACCCAGATTTCCCCCTCTGCCTATTTTTCAATCACATTTTTTTTGTGTGTTGAGTTGCATGAGTTCTTTATATATTTTTTATATTAATCCTTTATTGGATATATAACCTGCAAATATCTTCTCCCATCCAGTAGGTTGCCATTTCATTTTGTTGGTTTCTTTCACTGCAAAAAAGCTTTTAACTTTTGTGTAGTCCCAATAGTTTATTTTTGCTTTCATTTCCCTTACCTAAGAAGACATATCTACAAAAATGTTGCCAAGGCTAATGTGCAAGCAATTTCTGTGTATTTGTATCCTTCAGTTTTATAGAATTCATTTATTCTAATAGTTTTTTGGTGGAATCTTCAAGGTTTATTTGTTGTCATCTGCAAATAGTGACAGTTTTACTTCTTACAAATTTCAATGCCTTTTAATTCTTTTGTTGGGGTTAGGACATCTAATACTATGTTGAATAATAATGGTGAGAGTAGATATCCTTGTGTTGCTCCTGATTTTTAGAGGAAAAGCTCTTGGTCTTTTGTCATTGAGTATGATGTTAGCTGTTGGTTTTTAAAAAATGGCTTTTATTACATTGAGATGTGTTTCTTTTAAGTCCATTTTGAGTTTTTATCATGAATGGATGTTGAATTTTGTCAGATGCTTTTTCCTGCATCTATTGAGATGATCATATGATTTTTATTCTTGACTGATTTGCAAATATTGAATCATCCTTGCATCCCCAAGTAAACCCCACTTAGTCACAGTGAATTATTCTTCTAATGCATTATTGAATGTGGTTTGCTAATATTTTGTTGAGGATTTTTGTGTCTATGCTCATCAGGGATATTGATCAGTAGTTTTATTTTTTTGTATAGTCTCTTTATCTGGTTTTGTTATCAGACTAATGCTGGCCTTGTAGAATGAATTTGGAAACTTTTCTTTCCTTTTCTATGGTTTTGAATACTCTGAGAAGAATAGGTATTAACTTTTTTTTAAATGTTCGGTAGAATTCTCTGTGAAGCCATCGGATCCTGGACTTTGATGGTGATAGTTTTTTGATTATTGATTCGATTTTGTTACTGTTCAGATTTTCTGTTTCTTCTTGATTTAGTTTTGGAAGACTGTATGTTTCCAGGAATTAATCCCGTTCTTCTAGGTTGTCCAATATGTTGACATATATCCAGTTCTAGGTTGTCCAACTTGTTGACATGTAATTTTTTGTAGTAGTCTTTTATAATCCTTTGTATTTCTGTGATTTTGGTTATTACTACTCTTTCATTTCCAATTTAATTTTTTTCCTTTTCTTGAAGAGTCTGGTTTATCAATTTTATATTTTCAAAGAACCAGCTATTGTTATCATTCATCTTTATAAAATTGTTTTTCTAGTCTCTATTTCATTTATTTTTGCTGAGATCTTTATATTTCCTTCCTCCTATTAATCTTGGGATTTGTTTGTTATTTTTCTAGCACGTTTAGGTATAAAGTTACATTGTTTCTTTGGGATTTTTCTTGTTTCTTGAGGTAGGACTGTACAGTTATAAACTGCTCTTAAAATTGCTTTTGCTATGTCCCAAAGATTTTGGACTGTTGTGTTTTCATTTTCATTTATCTCCAAATATTATTTTAATTTCCTCTGATTTTTTTCATTGACCCATTGATTGTTTAGTAGCATATTGGTTAGCCTTCACATGCCGTGTTTTTTTATTTTTGTGATTGATCTCTAGTTTCATATTATGGTGGTCAGCAAAGATGTATGATAGGATTTCAATCTTCTTAAATTTATTAAGAATTGTTTTGCTGCCTAATATGTGATCTATCCTCAAGGATATTCCATATGCACTTGAAAAGAATGTGCATTCTGTTGTATTTAGATGAGATATTCTATATACCTCTTAAGTCAATCTGGTCTAATGTGTCAAAGACACTGTTTCCTTATTGATTTTTGCCTAAACAGTCTGTCCATTGATATAAGTGGGATGTTAAAGCCTCTAGTGTTATTGTATTACTACCAATTTCTCCCTTTAGGTCTTTTAATACTTACTTTATGTAAGTATTAAAGTATTTAGGTATTCCAATGTTGGGTGCATACTTATAATTATTATACTTTCTTGTTGTATTGATCCCTTATCATTATGTAATGTCCTTCTTTGTCCCTTGTTAAAGTCTTTGTTTTACAGTCTATCTTGTCTGGTATAGTTGCTACCTGGCTTTTTCTCCCCTTGCTTTCATTTGCAAGAAATATCTTTTCCCATCATTTTACTTTTGGTATGTATGTCTTAGGTCTGAGGTGAGTCTCTTGTAGGCATCAGATAGGTGACTCTTGTTTTTCCCCCTTCCACCACCCTATGTCTTTTGATTTGAGCATTTAGACCATTTACATGTAAAGTCATTATTGATAGTATGTACTTATTGCTGTTGTGTTGTTTTCTGTTTTGTAGATCTTTATTCCTTTCTTTATTGCTCTTGTGATTGATTAGTTTCTGTAGTGTTACATTTGGATTTCTCATTTTTTTTTTGTTTTCGGATTTCTCATTTTTTAATGTATTGATTATAGATTTGGGGTTTGTGGTTACTGTGAGGTTTATATATAACATCTTAAGTTCATAGTAGTCTCTATTAAATTGATGGCCACTTAAGTTTGAACATGTTCTAAAAAGAACATTTTTTACTCCACTTCCATGTTTTATGTATATGTTGTCATATTTTACTCTTTTTACTCATAATTTTCTTCTAATGATGGCCTTTCCTTTCTTACCTCAAGAACTCCTTTAATTTTTACTTGCCTGGGAAACTATTTATCCAATTCTGAATGGTAATACTGCTAAGTATTTTTGGTTGTAGATTTTTTTCTTTCAGCTCTTTGAATATACCATGCCACTCCATTCTCACCTACAAAGTCTCTCCTAAAAACAATCAGCTGATAGTCTTATGAGGTTTCCATTGTACATAACTTCTTGCTTCTCACTGTTTTTAAAATTCTCTATCTTTAACCTTTGACTTTTTTAACTAGGCAAAGAACTTTAACTTTGTTTCAAACTTTATGGCTCCTTCAGCTTATTAGCTGCAAAGAATGAATTATGCATAAGTAAAAACTGCAGAGTTGCAGTGCCCAAAGGGCTTGGACTTAAAAATATTAGAGATCTAGATTGCAACAGATACATGAACAAAATTTAAAAAGTGGTCATAATATAAAACAGCAGCTCCCAACAGGTTTTATCTTCTTCAGAAGTTGACTCAATTTGGTTTGCTTCATTCATGGAAGCTTCATCAAAATTCTCCACAAGATCTGGAGCTTTATCATCATCATCCTCTCTGGTAGCAAGTGATGCTTTTCCATTCACAGATTGTTTGGACAGAGTTTCAGCCAGACTGTTAAAGGAGTCAGACTGTCTCTACCAAGTTGGTTTAAGATACTGGGTAGCTGTCAGCTGCTTTGTCTCAGCACAGCCTATAATGGTGAAAGCGTTTGCTGCCAGGGATGCCTGACCTTTAGGGTTGTTAAAGTGGATCACTGTTCCCACATTCACTTTTTCAATACCAGAGATAGTTTGTCCCCAACTTTTTTTTTTAATTTTTTTTAATTTTTATTTATTTATGATAGTCAGAGAGAGAGAGAGAGAGAGAGAGAGAGAGGCAGAGACACAGGCAGAGGGAGAAGCAGGCTCCATGCACCGGGAACCCGACGTGGGATTCGATCCTGGGTCTCCAGGATCGCGCCCCGGGCCAAAGGCAGGCGCCAAACCACTGCGCCACCCAGGGATCCCTGTCCCCAACTTCTTTAAGAAGGACTGAAGTTTTCTATCATCTGCTGTAGCCATTCTATAAACTACCTTCTTTCAGTGAGCAGTTCCTTTCCCACCAACGTGCGTGTGTGCTTGCAATTTGGCAAGTTTTTCCTGGTTTATGATAGTTTCTTACATATCGTTGGAGTGGAAATGGGGCCCCATGGGGGACTAGGATTGATGCTCAGGGGGTCTTGGGTAGACCATCTGAGATTAGGTGCACACATGGGGACACAAGATGGCCTAACCTTTGATGTTTTAATTATTATGTGTCTTGGTGTGGCCCTCACTTGAGTTCATCTTGTTTGGAACTCTCTATTCTTCCTGAACCTGGATGTGTTTCCTTCCTCAAATTGGGGAAGTTTTTAGCTATTATTTCTTCAAATACATTTTCTGCTTTTTTTCTCTCTTATCCTTCTCGAACCTTTATAATGCAAATGTTTGTTCACTTGATGTTCACTAAATTGATGTTGATTTTTGATTCCCTCTAGAATATTTTTATTTCAGTTATTGTATTCAACTCTGATTGGTTCCTTTTATGTTTTCCATCTTTTTGTTGAAGCTCTTACTCAGTTCTTCCATTCTTTTCTCCAGTGAACATCTTTATGATCATTACTTTAAATGCCTTATCAGCTTGTTGCTTATCTCTGTTTAATTTAGTTTCATTTCTGAGATTTTGTCTTGTTCTTTCATTTGGAGCACATTCCTCTATCTCTTCATTTTGCTTGACTTTCTTTGCTTTTATGAATTAGATAGAATTAGTTACTTCTCTTAAACTTGAGAAAATGGTCTTGTGTAAGATCAACCTCTATGTAGACTGTGTGTGCCCAGTGACTTTGGCTTGTTGACTGGAACTACAGCCGGTGTGTGGGTCCTGGGGAAGGCCATTCTGGGGCTGCCCTGGGGGATGGTTAGAGCTGAAGTGGGCATGGGCTTGGTAGTCTTGAGGTTCTCTTTGAAGAGGGTGCCCTAATGGGGCAGCTAGAATAGAGGCAGGCATAAGGTGGGAAGTCTCAGAGTGCTGTGCACCATGGGTCCCTTACAAGCCATCTGGAGCCAAAGTGGTATGTGGTCCTGGAGTGTTCTGGCATGCTTTGCATCTATGTCACCTTGGTGCAGTGACTGGAGCTGTAGTAAACGCTGACCAGGGATCTGTTGGTGTGTACTATGGTGGGGCCACTTTACTGAGATAACTGGGACTGGCATGGGCTAGGGGCTCCAGGCTCAAGGAGGTAGTAGGCCACCCAGAGCATCTGGACCCTGCTCCCATCCTTGCTGTCAAGGCAGAAGGGGAACATAAACTGGTGCTTGGCAGCCCCTCCGACCCAGTGAGAGTTCCAGCATCTCCTCCACCATTTGGTGGGGTCTTAGGACAGTTCCTTCATATTCTAGTTGCTCTTTTAAAGCACTTCTTTTTTTTCCTGTGTCCCAGGGTACTTTAGGCTGAAGTGGCAGGCAAGGTATGGGTCCCAGAACGCTGCTCACATCTGTGCTATCAAGGTGGAGGAGGAACATAAAATGTGGTACTTATTAGCATCCCTGACCCGCAGTACCAGCAACTCTCTTTTCATTTAGCAGAGTTCTAGCACTAGGTCTGTTATATTTTATTTGCTCTTCTACATCACAGCTTTTTATCAGTACTCCAGGGCATCTAGGGCTCATATGTGGTAGGGGCCCAGGGCTCACTGAGGTAGCAGGCCAGCTATGGCCCTGGACCCTGCATGTATCTTCATTATCAAAGTGGATGGCGAATGTAAACCCTGGTGCTCTACAGCTTGACAGACCCAGGGAGTTCCAGCAGATATCTCACCATTTGGCAGGGCTCCAGGGCTAGTTCCTTTATTTTGTAGCTGATCTTTTAAACTACAGCTTTTTTTTTTTCTGTGCCCCAGGGCAAACAGATCAGCTCAAGTCCCCTGGTACTATTCCTCCCTGCTGCAATTGGTAGTATCAAGGTGGGAGTCCCTTTCATCTGGTGTCTCCATCTCTCCTGACTTTCTTTCATCTTTTTTATTGGACTGTTGTTCAGTCTGCCCTCAGTTTTTCTTTAGGAGGAATTGCTCTATGAATAGGTGCATATTTGATGTGTCTGTGGAGGAGGGGAGTTCAGGGTCTTCTTACCTCACCGTTCTTAAACCAGAGCCTGTACCTGCTTACTTTTGATATTAAGACTCATTTTTAAATAAATTCATTTTAATCTTAATCAGCATGACCACACATTAAAATTCCTTTAGATTCCCTTCTCACAAATCTCTTATAACTTTCCTATATTCAGATTTTGTCCTAAGTTTTTTCTTTTTTACATAACCAGCCACATGTTAGGATAGGATTAGCTTTTTTTCCCTCCAACCAAAAATACATTCCCATTCCTCATACTGTCTTCTATCAAAAGCACACATTTTACTTTTCTTACATATGGAGAGGTTTCCTTTATTATTTTTCAGGTTTAACAACATATATTAATTAGAATTTTTAACCCTTAGAAATTTAACTTCTGGTGAAATCCAGGTAGTAAGAATTATAAATCTGTTATACCATGAATATATTTCTAGAAACATGTGCTTCTTTATAATACAATATTTCAATAAATTATAAAAAATAGTGACAGATCCAAATTCACCTTTAATTTCTCTGTAATAAGGAAGCCAAAACAGGTAAACATGTATTTAGTAGTTAAAATTTCATTTTATCTCATTTGGAAATGATCTAGATATTCAATGAATTTAACTCGTCACTTAATAAAACAAAGTTTCAGGTTGTAAAAAACATTGGGAAACTATTGAAAAAGTTTACATAAAAGCTTCTTAACTTATTTACACTTAAATCGATTTACTTGTTCTTAACAATTATACATTCAGATCATCCACAAAAACTTCATGACATATCAGATAAAAGAAATCATTCTTGCAAGCTATTTTGCTGTTGAAAAATTTTTATAATATGAACTTATAGTCTGCTCTATTACAAAAAGTTTTCTTTTTAAATCTGATAACTATAAGATCTATTTTAATTAACTCAAAAACCCTAAATTACTTTTAATACCAAATATTTTCTCAGATCATATGAACCTGAAGTTTATTTGGATTAAATATGTATTTTATT
Source organism: Nyctereutes procyonoides (assembly GCF_905146905.1). Lineage (NCBI taxonomy): Eukaryota > Metazoa > Chordata > Mammalia > Carnivora > Canidae > Nyctereutes > Nyctereutes procyonoides. Next base: position 7,174,297 of record NW_026575037.1, read on the forward strand.
TTTGAGTTATGAATACTAAATGTATATAAATGCTTAGTTTTCTTTAAGCCAATTAAATAGAGCTCTTTTACAAATTAATTTTGGTAATACCATCCAGGGATAGAAAAATATATAAATGACATGCACACATATACAGATAGACAAACACATATCACAGTTTTGGTTTTAAAACAATATAAAACTCAGTACTGCTATATGCAGTAGTTGGAATAAATTAAGTTTACCCAGATGATTGAAGTTTTTGCTATTTTTGGAGAGGACTTTTAAGATTTGTATTTGTCCTTGGAAGTAATCTTAAGGAAACTGTGGTCCAGAATTTGGGCAAGAACACTAATTTTACTTTGTATTTTTAACACGGCCTCTTTTCCACCCCCCACTCCCCCCCCACACACACACTTTCAGGCTGGTTGTGGACTGTGTTCACTCTTTAAAGACACAATGAAATTTATAACTTCAAGGGACAGAGAAGAAAGGTGAGTTTGACCTTTTTCTAGATTTGCATTTCCAGTTTTGTAAAGATTTGCAAGTGGATTACAACCTGAATACCAAGGGACTAACCCACCTTTCTAACTTAACCTTTCTAATGTCTTTATATCTAACCCACCTGTCTAACTTCATTATATCAAGGAATCTTAAAAGACTTATGCCTTTGTAAATCTGTGTAAAGCATTCTGAATACACAATTCAACCTTTGCTTCTATCAACCCCCTGAATATTGGCCTTTAGCTGATTATTTGTAGGAGGGCCTAGAAGAAATTTTGGTCATCTGCTTTCTCTGTTAGGGAAGTATTGTGAATGGTCACAAATCTTTTTAATTTTTCTCTAAATTTGGTAGGATTTTCTGAAAGTGGAGGTAAAAGACGAATTTCTTTTTATGGGTGGTGGAGGGGAGTCTAGGATATCTGCAAAGGAAATTGTATGAGAATGTCTGAAGCTGGCAGAGCCTGATTACAGAGCCTTGAAAAGTGATAGGAATTATAAAGCCCAGTTTCTGTTAAATTTACTTTCTGGCTTTTAGCATTTACCTGAACAGTAGTAAACTTTGGCCTAAAGATTAGACCAGAGTGTATATCTTATAGGAAAATGCAGTTGGACGCCAGATTTTGAGAAAGGGAATTTACATTGAATTAGACATTAAGATGGAAAGACAGACCTGTTAAAATTTTTTTTTCATTCTTTAAAGGATCCGTCATCTGGCCCCGATGAATAGAATCATATTAATCTTAATAGTGACTGAAACCAATAAACATTTTTTTAATGGAAAGACCCTGCAGCAACTTTCCAGTCTTATACTAAGAGGTACCACTGGCCCTCATTAGTCAAAATTTTACTCCCCAAAATAGTGTAAGAAAGCAAAGGCCTTCATCACACAGGCAGTAAGAATGATGTAGTCAAGATAGTATCTCTGCTATCCTGTGCAAATGAGACCTCTCCAGTCAGACATGCTAGTCCATGACACTGAACAGGCACTAGTGGAATGGTACATTCCAGCACTGACATAATAAGCAACAAAGCTTAAGATGAAAAATGTGCCTTATGGGGAAACTCCCCTGAGAGCTGGAATGGCCAGAAAAAGAATACTTCTTGTAACTGCATGTCTTCAAACCTCAGCTTTTTTGGCTACTCAGATAAGTGCATCCTCTGGATGGTAGAGACTAGAGAGTATTCTCACTAGTTACATAGCCAAACTCTCAAGGGTATAAAACAAGACCAAAGGAAAATCCCCATAGATTTTTTTTTTTCATTAGAAGACCCACGGCAAAGTTTGTTTAAACAGATGCTAGCGTGTAAGTACTATGAACTCACCAGTCTGTAAGGCTAACTCAAACAACAGACTTATAAGGGCCTATACTTGCATTCTTTTCCTATGGTAATTCCTTTTATGAAACAGTTATTCTGTCTCTAGAAGGTGAGTTATTCAAATAAGAGCAGTCCATCAAATTTATAGAAGTTGCTAAGCCCAAGGAACTACTTACACAAATATTTTCTTCAGCTAATCTAAATTAAGAAAAGCATTCTCCCCATGCTTGCTCCATTAGATACTGTAGGCAGAGAGCCAGGAGGCTGATGCGGTAAAGATTCTTACCTTCTGCCAGCTGTATATCAGATGTGCTGGGATCTCTCAGCTACAGCAGCCTCAAAGCAAACAGTGTCTAGCCTGGGAAATTTATCCTGCCCCTATGCCAACTGGTGGGGAGGAAAATTTTTTTCTACCCTTCATGATTCTTCTAGCTGGCTGAAGGGTTAAATTGACATGAGAAGGATAAAAAATAAATCAAATTATGTGTGCATAGAGGCCCAATGTTGAAACTGAGACTCAAAGAAATGACTAAGGCATGAGGTTTTTAAATGTTTTAGACAAACAAATATAAATCTGTGAGGAATGGACAGGACAAACAAAACTTATATTCAAGAGTTTCAGTTAGTAAAGAGTTCTAAACAAAATTTGGGCTGTGGTAAAAAATTGGTAAAAGTAACACAGTTTATTTATGCAGACTTTTTCAGCCCTAAATTACCTGTTTCTAAGGATAAGGATGTCTCTTCCTGATGCAGGGAGGATACCTTTCGCATGGGAGATTTATTCACTGCTTTCAGTAGACAAAGGAAGGTCACTGGCCATTTTTAAAATAACTTCAAAATAATTAATATGCCACTTTGGAAACTTTTTGTGTAACCTTCTCTGGGCTGCTACACTGATAAACCTGGGACCCCATTAGGTAGCCAAACCAAATGGATCCTATCGCCAGTTTATTTATTTTTTATTTTTTATTTTTATAATACATTTAATTTTTATTGGTGTTCAATTCACCAACATACAGAATAACACCCAGTGCTCATCCCATCAAGTGCCCCCCTCAGTGCCCGTCACCCATTCACCCCCACCCCCCGCCCTCCTCCCCTTCTACCACCCCTAGTTCGTTTCCCAGAGTTAGGAGTCTTTATGTTCTGTCTCCCTTTCTGATATTTCCCACACATTTCTTCTCCTTTCCCTTATATTCCCTTTCACTGTTATTTATATTCCCCAAATGAATGAGACCATATAATGTTTGTCCTTCTCTGATTGACTTATTGCCAGTTTAAATGCTGCTGAAAAATTTTCAGGGAGAGGGCTCCCTCTGCTCTGGAGGCCATATAGCTAGTTTAGAACCACCAATACTACACATCCCTGAAGACCTTAGGCTGGGCACTGCACATACACAGGCCACACAGGTCAGGGGAGCAGGGGACCTAATAAAGGCAAGTGTCAGGAGAAGCTGGGTCATAGGAATGGGCTGTAGTGGGGGGTAGCAGGCATCTGCCTAATTGCAAGCTCTAATCTCCATGAATGTGCATATCCCTCCTGAAGGGGTGAGCTCCCTTCACTCTGAGGCCATTCAAGGGGTTGGGGAACACCAGAGCTCCATTAGGTCTGAAGTGGCCCTTGTAGCCCAAGGCCAGGTGACAGGTCTTGGTAGGCATAGGCTACATAGGTCAGCATAGTCAGATACATAAAACTAGGCAATGTTGGATGAGGCTGGGTCACAGGAGGGGAGTTACTGGGGATACAAGGCATCAGCCTTAATGCATAAAGGCCTAACTACCCACTATTTTACTCGAAGACAGAGCTGCAGATTTTTCAATTGACTTGCAGGGGAGAAGCTAAAATGGCAAGACAGACTATCCTCCATTTGAAGACACTTATCCTCATTCCTAGAGAACCATGAGACCTCATCAGGCAGCAAGAAGACAATGGTAAATATGCCTAACTCCCTCACTGTACCAAAATTACTCAAGAGATGATTTAAAGGTGATACTTAATTTCTGAAGATCCCTGGAATTCTACTGAATACTTAGTCCAGACAAAACTTAAACTCTGGATGTTGGCCTGATCATTCAATTCAGTGAGTTATATCCTATATTAAAAAGAACAACTAAAGAAAACATTCCAGTGCTCTTCTTAGGAGCATTAAATAACAGATGTAAAGAAGAAAGGCTAGCATTCAAAGTAACCTCCAGAGTAAGAAGAAACCAGACCCCATTATTCCTAAGGCCATGATTCTACACCCCAGGACAAGGATTATTTTAACCCTTTGACCCTGATAACTTTAACTAAAAGCTAGTCTCATGAAACCAGACAAGACTATAACAAATGAGAATATGAAACCAATCAGAGTTGCTGAAGAGCAAGCTTATATCAGACAAGAAATGACAAAAATTAGAATGGAATTCTAATAAATTTCTTAGCCATTAAGAAACCCAATGGCTTTTAGATCTATGGTCCAAAATAAAAACATGGTCCCTACAGGAACAGAGATTGTACAACTTGAACTCATTACCACTGATGCTAAATTGAATCAACACCTTATAGCATTTGGAGAAAATAATACTAATTTACAAAGATCTTTGTTTGGGTAGCAGGAACCTAGAGATTAATATGGCCTATACCTATAGGTATATATGATCCCTAAAGCATCTCTATGGAAAACAGCAAGGGAAGCTACTAATATAATAATGAAATTAGGACTATTAACTATGATTAATGATGGGGGTGGACACCTTCACCATTACTTGTGGGAACAACAGAACAAATTTAAAAAGTCTAAAAGCTGCCCCCTGCAAGGCAGAGCAGCATTATTTATAGTATTTGCAAGTCCCAGAAACACAGGACTCATTGACTTGATAAAGAAGAACTGAGGAACTAAGTCAAGATAAAGACTATGGCTTTAACACATACATCTACAGACAAAGTAGTTTGATACTTAATGTAAATAGACCCAATCAAATAGACCCTATAGACCTACATTTATAAGGCCCTTTTAGCCCCTTAAAACATTTAGACCACCACTTTTTAAAACAAGTTATATAAATAGAAATCCAAATAGAAACCTCAAAAACTACATATAATCTTAGAGAAATGGAGACAACCAAACCTTTAAGGAAATAGACCTACAGAGAATAAAACCACAGCTGGACTCACTAATCCATTTACAATACATATGAGTCCCTTTATGAAACCTACTCCCATTAAGACAAACCACTGATTGCCAGAGAGAGTAAACCCTATGAACTCCCCCTAAGGACTCAGCAGGCCACCCATAAGCTATACTGCCCACATCAATAGAAAAGCCTTTTGTAAATAAAAATAACTACAATAGACCATGATGTTGTTAGATACAGCTTCCCAAGTAACATTGATACAAGGATATCCTACTAATTTAGAAAACTCTTCAACAATAAAAAGGGACTATTGAAGAATTAGGAGGAAAATTAATCCCAGGAACATAAGAATCTACATTCCTTTTTTTTTTTTTTAGATTTTATTTATTTATTCATGAGAGACACACACAGAGAGAGAGAGAGAGGCAGAGGGAGAAGCAGACTCCATGCAGGGAGTCTGATATGGGACTCGATCCTGAGATTCCAGGATCATGCCCTGGGCCAAAGGCAGACGCTCAACCGCTGAGCCACCCAGGCATCCCAAGAATCTACATTCCTAACAATGGAAGATAGACCACCCACTAAAGCTGAATGCCTTATAGGCCCCAATTTAGAAAACAGTCTTGGAACGGATGTAATAGGATACACAAAAATCAAAGTAAACATTCAGGAACTCCTACATAAGTTATTATGCTTACTATTTTGCCATATATTAATCCAATCTGGCCTGTTAAAAAGCCAGACAGGTCACACAGATTTACAATAGATTTATATGCATTAAACAAACAAACAAACAAACAAACAAAAAACCGCTCTCCCCAAATTGAGGGATCACTCTTAGATATAGGTGCTATCATTAAACAGTATCACTGCTGAATCTGGAACTGACTACATAGTGATAGTTTTATCTGACATGGTCTTTGCTATTCTAATTGATGAGAATAGCCAACTCATGACTGCATTCACATGGGAAGGCAGACAATACTAGTTTACTAGGGTATCACAAAGATACCTTAACAGGTCAGTAATAGCCCACAACCATATAACACAAAACATTCAGGCCTTTGATGAAAACGCAACATACATAAACCAGCATTTCCCATAATAATGACTTCCTTACATATGATAAGTTGAAAGAACAGAAAGGGTCAAAATAGTTAATTGAATTCCATCCATCTGAGGATAGTCACTGATCTAAGTAATGTCCAAGGACCCCATATTATAGTAAAATTTCTAGGCATGAGTTGGTCCTCTGAAGGCAGAAAGATATCGGAACCACTCTTAAGAATACAGATTGCCCACATAAGCCTTTCAATTGGCTGGCATGCAATCTATGAGGCCCTACAAAATACAAATAGTCATTAGATAAGTGATTGAATAATTTGTTAATGAAACTCAGAATGAGGTATATCTTTGGCAGTAGCTAATGGAAGAGTTCATTGGTCAGGAACATATTGGGGAAATGACTAAAAAATGGGAAATAAGAACATAGGGTAAGGACATATGGCAGTATAGCACTGGCTGACATCTCCCTATTCATCACACATGTCTCTGCACATCAAAAGGACAATGCTGAGGTAATCGAATTTAATAACCAGGTAGACAAACTCACTAGGAAAAGTAAAGAGCTAAAGATTCCTAATATGTAACTTTAAAGGAAGAATGATTCCTTACTCATGAAGACATCAACTCAAAAACATAACCACACATATACAGGAAGGGGAATGCAACATACAACTTGAAACCACAGCTATGTCAGTTGAGAGTATGGAGTCATTACCAAACAGATCATGCTGCACACATGGCTGTAGAACATGGTTAGAGAAAAATGTAGGTGTATACCTACAAAAAATCTCCAATTTCAGATTAGGAAATGTAAAGAATTGCCAAATGTTTAAAGCATAGGTCATGAATGAATTCTCTAATAAAAACGCTAAAAGACTCTTCCAAATTATATAAGTTGATTAGATAAAACCCTTACCTATATCGGAGAGTAAACTATATGCATGCACAATTGTAGGCACATGGTCAGGAATATGATTACCCAATCCTTGAAGGAAAAATGATCAAAAGTCCACCATCAGCATTAGAAACCTGGATTGTTGGCTATTGTATCCCAACCATCATAAAATTAGATTACCCAGTTCACAGGAGAGCTAACATAAAAAAAATGTGCTAAGGAAGAAGGCATCATGTGGAACTTCTATTTACCCTACAACCCAACTGCCTCTGGATTCATTGAAAGGTGTAATGGCTTGCTCAAGCAAAAGCTTAGGTTGCTTCTGACAATCTAAATAGAAAAACTTGGACTAAACTAAAATAAATATCTAAACCATATATATGAAAAGACTGGGAAAACCCCTATTGTTTTTTTTAATTTTTATTTATTTATTTATGATAGTCACAGAGAGAGAGAGAGAGAGAGAGAGAGAGGCAGAGACACAGGCAGAGGGAGAAGCAGGCTCCATGCACCGGGAGCCCGATGTGGGATTCGATCCTGGGTCTCCAGGATCGCGCCCTGGGCCAAAGGCAGGCGCCAAACCGCTGCGCCACCCAGGGATTCCGGAAAACCCCTATTGTAATCATATTTCAAGCACCCACAAAAATAAGCATTAGCACTAGCAATGGCCTAGAATACAAATTAAAAGGAAAAGTATTACTTTAAAAAATGATAAAATCTACTAGGTGACTGAAAGAAAAGGTATATTACACCAAGTTAAAGAAAATAAGATGCCTTTATAAAAATTTCAGGCATGAGGGACTCCAAGTTTTATTGTATTGACTCTAGATGCCTAATATTTAGTCTAGCTTAATTCAGGGCTTGATTGGGGAAATACTGGCAATAATGTCTATAATAAATATAGATGTCTTAAAATAGAACAAGAAAGAAATATTTATAGGACACTACAGTTTGCAGACATGAATCTGCTTTGCATATTTAATCCTACAAAGGTTATTAAACCGGTCAGTCCAGCATGCTGCCTGCCGGCTGTTCTGGTTTGTCTGTTGCTCACTATTGGATACCATACTCATTGCAGCTGTGGGTACTCATGACAGCTTTAGCAATAGCAGCTGTACCACCATTCCAAAGTGGAATGTTACATCCTGATCCAGATATAACTCCACTGTCTGTGAAATTCTCTACTTCCTTCATCCTGGCACCTTTTTGCAACTGAGGATGCAGCAGCATCATCATATCACTAGCATACCCTAAGCCCAACTCTCACCCCACCCTTCACTGTCAGCACCATCTACTCCCTGGGAAACCTTCAGTCAATGGAGAAACTAAATACTTAGGGAAGCTGAAGAAGTGAAGGCCTCCACTTCAATCTCTACAAGAAGTAACAAGGATCCTGAACAACATGCCCCCACAGACACAGGCTTGGGACATGATGATTGGCCTGAAATGCTAAATGGCTCTTGGTAGTATAGCCCGGCATACATACCAAGACAACTAGCTACTGGCTTTTGTACTTTTCTCTTGTTTTACTGAATTGAGTGTAGCATTGGACCTGTGGCAGAGACTCTGTTAAAAATAACCCTAATTTAGGGACGCCTGAGTGGCTCAGTGGTTGAATATTTGCCTTTGACTCAGGGCATGATCCCTGGATCCTGAGATCCAGTCCAACATCAGACTTCCCATAGGAAACCTGCTTCTCCCTCTGCCTATGTCTCTGCCTCTCTCTCTCTGTGTCTCTTACGAATAAATAAATAAAATCTTTAAAAAAAATAACCCTAATTTAATTCCCAATTTACTTGGTGATCTAAAATTTTGTCAAAAAGCAGCTGCTGAATACACAGAATGGGCAAATTATATTTTCAAATATAAATAGGCAAAAAAAAATGATTATTTACTATACTCCCAACTTACATTACTTAATCCATTGTGATCTGTTAGAAATGAATTGATCCGTGGACTCTGCCCAGACTTTAAAAGAACAGGAACAAAAAACAAAACAAAACAAAACAAAAAAACAAAAACAAAAACAAAAAAAGAACAGGAACACCATGTAAGGGGTAAAGAAGACACACAGGAAACATAGTATATAATACATATTGTTATCCTTCATGGTATACTTCGGGTTCCTATATTCTATCACCGAATTCTACCCTAAAAATATGGGAATCTTTGCTAATAAAACTTTTCCTGGTCATATTGGAACCTATTATAGTAGCCAATACCTTGAAATTTAAAATACAGGATTTTCAATTCAGATACAAATCCCCAAATTGTACTCCATTTTATCCACCTTCACTTATGCCCAATTTATAACTTATACCAAAAACAGATTCCCTAAAATGAAGGGAAAACCTTATAGATCATGTTAGGCTGGTAAGGATTTCATTGGCAGAACAACAGCAGCCACTTTTTTTGCAATTCCAAATTGATCAAATAAATTAAGAAAAATTTTGAACCTCAGTTTAACACACATGCAATGACTGACAGTTTTGTTATAGCTGGGTACAGATGGATATGATAGGCAATATAAATGCATTTCACACTGAAGTAGACAGAGCAGTAGAAGTTGGGAGAAAACACTAAAAATAATGAAATAGTAAGAAAGGATTTTAAACATGTTTCTCTAAAATTGTAGATGGTCAGTGTTACAGGTAAGATTTGGTTGATGTGGGAAATACTCCTAGAATAGCTATAATTAGGGCAATGCTGATCTGAGATCTGATCTCATCTGAGATAATATACAACCCAACCAGAAGTCAAGTAGATACTATGCATCCTAATGGTGATTCCTTGGGCAACTACAAAATGACTATTGTTATTTAAAGGAGGAAATAAGACATGGGCTACCACACTTCTGGGTCCTGTTATATCAAAAGGAGAGTTGAGGGCCCAAATAGCCCCCTTACACTAGAAGGAAGACATGTTCCTAAGGATGTGTTGTTGGAACAGAACCAAAATACCTTTATTACTACTAGAGTATAGATGTGGACACAGCTGTGGTACAGGTACCTAGGACTATGGCCCTGCTGCCTCCTCAACCAGGAGAAAGCTGGACCAGAATATTTGCTCTCAGCCAAATCTTACCCCAACCTATTAGAGTCAAGGGAAAAACAAGGAACACGGCGTGAGGGAATGTGTAAAACTAGACTAGGTAGTGAATCTGACCATAGAAGAAAAAAATATTGTTTGTGGTCAAAGGAAGATGAAAGAACTATTGAAATAACCAGAGAAATATTTCACATTGAATTTCCTAAAATCTAATAAATGTAAATCCTATATTAGAACATTTAAGTAAAGGCATACTTGGGAGATGAGATTAATAAATAATTTGGCAGGAATTGAAAAGAGAACCGAAACCTGTATCCCCTAAAATAATGATTGCCTTGAATTCTCGTGTTATGGCAATTGAACATGCACTTGATAGTGTGATGCAGGCCTGCACCCCCTGATGCTTTATAAAAGTGATTTTTATTTAGAAACATGTTTGTCAAGAAAGTTAAACAGAGTGGCTTAAGAAAAGGTTAGGTTGTGGTCATTTGGCAACCGGATATGCTATCATGTTAGAGTTCTTTGTTGTAATATTTGGAATATGGTCCTTAAACTGGTCATTAAACTATGGTATAAAAGAATGTGTGTCAAATAAAAATACTCCCAAAAGATTAAGCGATTAAGATTGTCAGTGGTGTAGAATCATGAGGTGGCGTGATATTTTTAAGAGCTTAGATTTGTACTGGGCGTTAGGCCCTTAGTATTAATTAAAGTGGGAAAGATCTGAAATCCCAGGTTGGATATCATGTATTGGCTTACTATGAGTTACAGTTGTTTTGACAGAAGAATGGTTATAGTTGGCTAAAGTTGTTTTGATACGAGAATGAAAAAAATGAAAAAACAAGAATGAAGGAAGTTGTGTCAGGATGTCATTTCACCTGTTCTCACCCTTTAGAACTCCATAGCTCAGTTTATGAGGGGCTTTGCTGGGGATTTGTTAATAAAAACCTATGAAGGGACGCCTGGGTGGCTCAGTCAGTTAAGCATCTGCCTTTGACTTAGGTCATGATTCCAGGGTCCCGGGATCGAGCTCTGCACTGGGTGCCCTGCTCAGCGGGGAGCCTGCTTCCCCCTCTCCCTCCACCTGCTGCTCTGCTTATGCTCTCTTGCTCTCCCTCTCATTCTCTGACAAATAATAAAAACCTATGCAAGGGGACATCAGACCGCAGAGTCTCTGGGGATGAGGAGAGAGTGCTGGGTCTGCACAAGGCCACACTTCTCTGATCTAAAATAGCTCTCTGAAGGCCATGGGGCAGTTAGCTCCCGCCTGGTAAAGGCGACTCTCTGGGTTGCAGTGGCAAGAGCTGTGCAGTTACCTGGTGAAGAGGATCATCCAGTCCATCAACACCAGGACTGTCCCACCTTACCAATGTGCTCTAGCACTGACAGCAGGACCTGAAACTAGGCAGATGCCAGTTACTACCAGTAGCCTGCTCCGGTGACCTGGCCTTGCTTGCCATGGCTCTGTTCCAGGTCCCTGGCCACCCTGACCTCCATGAGAAACTAGAACCCTACCAACTGCTCTTGGCCTGCTGGGGCTGTCCGGGCCTATGAATCCAGGGTCCACCTCTAAGCACCTACATTGCCTCAATGGTGGAGGAAGTCCGCTTTCCAAAAATCACTTAGTGGGGACCATCAAAATGAGTGACTGTCAGTCTCCACAGATACTTACTATTTGAGGGAAACTGGGCTTCTACAGCAATCAAGGCTCTCAGGTGTCTTTTTGGGGGGGCGAACATGTGGGCCAGCCTCTGCCCCATCCGGCTGTAGTAAAAAGGAGTCCAGATTTCTCGAGCTCTACCTTCATGGGAAATATGGGTATTTGTAGAGGTTAAGGCTTGGAATTAAGCAGATGTCAAGTACCTCCGATAGCTGCCCCCTCTCCCCCCGGCCCCAGTTTATGTCCCAGCCTTGCCAACCAATGCCCAGGTCCCTGGCTACACTGACCTACAGTTCTGGGCACGAGCAGTTAGAACCCTAGCACCTACTCTTGGCCAGCGGGGGCCCTCCAGGCCTGTGGATCTAGGGTCCATCTCCAACCTTGCAGGACATTGCCCTGTTCCAGGTCCCCGAGCACCCTGAACTGCACCTCCCATGGATGCACTGTTTGCACCTTGTCAGCCAGACTTTGGCAGGGAGTGTGGACAGGACTTTTTAGGCAGTAGCTTTTAAACTGTTGACAAATTATCCCCATTTGTACTGGCTGCCTACTGAGGTCCAGAACTTCTCTAGCAATTAAGGTTCCCAGGTGTTTGTTATTGAAGGGTACCCTGGCCACCTCACCCTGCCTCACCCTGGCACGATGGTCCATTTTTTCCTGGTTTGCCATCAGGGGGAATGTGCCCATTTGTGTGGAGTAAGACTTCATATTAGACAGATGCCAGGTATCCTCAGTAGAGCACTTCTATGACTCTGCCTTTGATGCTTACTCTGTTTCAGTTTCAAAGTCTACCCTGTTCTGCATGACCTGTACACAGGCAGTACCTACCACCCAGAAGCCAGCCTCGTGCAGACCCAGCACTCCAAGCCTATGGAACTCCAGCCAGACACAAACTAGCTGCATAGTCTCCAGCATGGACGGACCTCACCTTCTCCAAATCAATCTAAGCTGACAGCTATGAATGGGCCATAGTCGCTCCCCAAGTGGACTTGCTATCTGATGGGTCAAGGACTTCTCTAGGAAAGGAGACTTTCAGGCATTTCCTAATGGAGGACACTCTGTCTTGTTTGCTTCTCCTTGGAAAAGCATCTGTAAACCTACACCATTTCCTTCAGGGGAATATTCCAGAATGGGTGAGAAGTCCTGGCCATTAGGCCAATATTTTACATACCCAAAAGCCCACTCCTGTGTCCCACCCACTTCTGACATTTGCCCTGTTGTAGGTTACTAACTACCCTTGCCTGCATGGCCCACACAAAAACAGTATGCACCCCTTCAGCTGCTCTTGGGCAGCTGGGGGCCTTCCAAGCTATGGGAGTAGGGCCCACCCCCAAATCTATACTGCTTCATGGATAGAAGCCCAACCTCCAATATGGCTGAAGCATCAGCTGAATGAGCAACAGTCCAACCCTATGTGGAATGACTGCCTGAGGATGTCCCAAGCTTCTGCTGCAATTGAGGCTTCCATGTGTCTCTTAGTGGAGGATACCCCAGCCAGCCTGCCTGACCACGTCCTCACAAGACAGTCCAGAATCCTCCAGCATTATCTTCAGAGGAAATATGTACATTTGTGTAGGTTAGGGCTTGGACTTAAATAGCTGCCATGAACTCCCCAAGAGCCCATTCCCATAACCGAGTGTCCCCCAATACTTGCTCTGTTTTAGGTCTGCACCTAGCCTGAACAACATGGCCAGCTAGCTTGCCAGCTTTGGGAAGCTGTGGCCCTCCACACCTGTGGACAAGCACCTGTATAGATGTTAGGCTCAGAGCATCTTCAGATAGAGAGCAGGCAGTGACAATCTGACAGTTCTTTCTGGTTTATAGTCTGAAGGTCTCTGGTGATCACAGAGTGGCCCACAGAGTAGCAGGCATGAAGACTGTCTACATATGAGCTGTTGTGATTTTCCTGAAGTTTACATAAAGTCATTCATATTCCATTTGCAGAGCTTTGGGAAAAAGGGAAGTTTTAGTTTTCAATGATTCCAAGTCATAAGGATGGGAGAAAATAATAAATTTTATTTTGGAGAGTTGTAACCAGACAATGGAGGAAACTGGAATTTGTAATCTAGTCTAGTTTATAGGTAGGAAACAAAACCTCAAGGACAAAAGAACCATAATCTAATACCTATAAAGCTGTGTTACTGAGACATAATTTTTCCCTCTGAAGCCACCCTATTTTCAAAATTAGTCAGATAAAGACTAATTTGTAAGATCAGTTTAGTTTTGGTAAATGTGATCGGATTATTTACATAAATGCCACAAGAATAGCAATTGGTCATGTATGCTTTATAAAATCTTTGCTGGAACTTTTCATAAGGAAACTTCAGATTAAACTTTTAACAGCCTCTCAAGACTAAGCAACCAAATAGCTGTCATCAGTCTTTACCTGAAATATCTATAGATTTGGGTTACTTCTCTCTTCATGGTCCTCAAGATATCCTGATATCCAAGGCATCTTGCACCTGCCAGGAAAGAGCCTCCTTTACTTGCCTGATAAGGCTTCTGGGAACCCTGTAACCCAGGTATTAGGCTGTTTTTTCAGGGGCTTTACTTGGTTCCATAAAGTCAACTTAATTCCTGAGAGCTGCCTGGCTACATTGGAGTCCATGTGTGTTTCTCTCAAATATGACATTCCAGTCAAAGCCTCAGTAATATAACCAGCATTTCCAACTGTGTCCTGTTGCAAGGAGAACAGATTCTTGTTGAATGTATGCAAATAAATATACTGCCATGAAAACACAAGAATAATTACTGTTTCTGAATTGTGGAGGGATCAGGTAGGGAGAAGAAGATTATTCTAATTCTGCTTCACAAAGTTGTAATTTACCAAACTACTAGAAATTAGCTTAAAAAACATTCCCTTAAATCTGGAAAAACAAAGCAATTAAACAAATCAGTAATGTTTCAAACAAAAAGTCATAAAAATTTTAATTATCCTCTTTAGTTTATTTCATCCCAAGTAATTCTTATTGTGCCTCATCCTGTTCTTCCTGTTAATTCTGGAAATTCTTACCCACTTCAATTTTGTGACCTTCAAGTTATAACAAACATGTATTCTTGAGTCTTCTTTATGAATCTCTTTGAAGATGAAGCATTTTTGCAGGAACACCTTTGTAAAAGCATCCAAGTAATATATCACTGTCTATAAATGATAAAACACTTGGTAATGGCCATGATTAAAGATCTGATTCAAGTTCATTGCAGTGCAATTGACAAGGAAATTTAGTTATTTTTTTTATACAAACAGAAGATACTTAGATAATTAGAATTACGAGAAATAATATACCAGGATTAATATGTGGAATTTAAGAAACAAAACAGAGGATCATAGGGGAAGGGAGGCAAAAATGAAAAGATGAAATCAGAGAGGGAGACAAACCATAAGAGACTCTTAACTCTACAAAACAAACTGAGAGTTTGCTGGAGGGGAGGGGCCTGGAGGATGGGGTAACTGGATGATGGGTATTAAGGAGGGCATCTGATGTAATGAGCCCTGGGTATTATATGCAACTGATGAATCACTAAACTCTACCTCTAAAACTAATAACATACTGTATGTTAATTAACTGAATTTAACTTAAAAATATATAAAAATAAATAAAAATCCATACCCCAAATAAATAAAATATATAAACAAACAAACAAAAAAGAATAATATGCCAGGACATACTAGAGTCTTAGGAATTTTATACTTTCTAGAACTCATATTTCAACAACATATATTTACACAAATAAAATCAAAGAAGGTTTAGCATAACTTATATGATAATGTTTCCCATTTAACATAACCAATAAGCCTAATTAGTTTATCTCTTTTTTACAAGGAGAACAAGTTCTTTCAATTGTTCCAGGGGCCCTTTAGAAAACCTCAAACTTAGTTTGTTGTCTTCTTAGAGTTTGATTTTGGGAAGTCTGTCAAATCAAAAGGTTTGAACATTTGATTAAATCAGACTATCAATTTTGAAACATTACCTAATTATTTTTTAACCAAAGTGACAATAAAAGATTTCAAAGGCATGTGCAGGGATGCCTGGGTGGCTCAGTGGTTAAGCGCCTGCCTTTGGCTCAGGGTGTGATCCTGGAGTCCCACATTGGGCTCCCTGTGTGTGTGGCCTACTTCTCCCTCTGCCTGTGTCTCTGCCTCTCTCTCTGTGTCTCTCATGAATAAATAAATTAAATCTTTAAAAACAAAAAAACAAAGGCATGTGCAGAAATTTATGTAGTTGTAAGCAAAGCCTCAGGTCTTGTATTTTTAAGAGGACTCAATTTTCTTAAATAATCAAAGACCTGATGGTAAGGACATCATGAAGCACAAGGGATTATTTTGATATAACATAAAATCTTTGTTTTCTAGGCAGATAACTTAAAAAGATAAAAAAAAAAATCCAAAAACCTTTTACAATCCCTTATCAAGAGCAAACCAATAATTTAAGAAAATTATTAACAAAGTGTAAACCCGGGATCCCTGGGTGGCGCAGCGGTTTAGCGCCTGCCTTTGGCCCAGGGCGCGATCCTGGAGACCCGGGATCAAATCCCACGTCAGGCTCCCGGTGCATGGAGCCTGCTTCTCCCTCTGCCTGTGTCTCTGCCTCTCTCTCTCTCTCTCTCTCTCTCTCTCTATCTCTATCTCTATCTCTTTCTCTCTGTGACTATCATAAATTAAAAAAACAAAACAAAAAAAAAAACAAAGTGTAAACCCAATTTTAATGTTACACCAGTGTACTTTTGATATTAAAACTCATTTACTGGGGCGCCTGGGTGATTCAGTCGGTTAAGCATCTAACTCTTGATTTCACCTTAAATCATGATCTCAGGGTTGTGGGATTGAGCCCCATGTCAGGCTCCACGCTCATGGCAGAGTCTGCTTGTTCTTCTCCCTCTGCTTCTCCCCTGCTTGCTTTCTCTCTCTCAAAATAAAATCTTAAAAAAATATTAAAGCTCACTCAGATTTATTCCAATCTTAGCCAGTCCTGACCACCCATAAAATTCCTTTGCAAAGATTCCTTTTTCATAAATCTTTTACAACTTTCTTCTTTACACTTGATTTAATGTTTTTCCTCTTTTCTAACCTCTAAGACAAAATTACTTTCTTTTTCTCTCAATAAAAATATATTTCTATTCCCCATACCTTCATTTACTGAAAACATACATTCTACTTTTCTTGCATATGGAGATGATTTTCCTTATTTCTAGTAGCTTTAAGCACATATATTAATTGGAATTCTTAACTGGTAGAAACTTTAATTTTTAGTGAAATCTAGTAAGCAGTTGTGAACTGTTATACCATTTTTTGATGGCAAATTTATGAACACATTTTATAATTTCTAGAACTGTTTATCTTCATAGTACAACCTTTTAATAAAGCATAAAACATGTTTACTAACAGACCCACATTTTAGCTTTAGCTTTAGTTTCTCTGTAGTAGAAAACCCAAAGTGGATAAACCTACATTCAATAATTAATGTTTCATTATTTTATCTTATTTGGAAATTACTGTATTATTCAATGAATGTAACTTAAGTCATCACTTGGCAAAACTTTAAAGTTTCAGGTTATCAAAAATGATTTTGTACCTATCCTTAAGTATGGATAGCATAAAACATAGTTGTTACTAAAAAGATGATTTAAAATTCTTATTCCACTTACATCTATCTAAACCATTTGCTCCCAACAATTATGTATAGATCACTCATGAAAACTTCACAAGACATTAAATAAAATCAGTTATTCTGTTGTTTTTGCTGACAAATTTTGTAACAGCGATAACATAAAGTTATTTGATTAGAAACCTGGGTAGGATAAAAGTATTATATTTAACGTTGCTAACTCTAAGGTTGTGTTTATTTCTTAAATTAGCTTTAACCTTAAATAAGCTTTAATGCCAAATATTTTCCAGATCATATAAATCTGAAATTCATTTGGATTAAGTTTCCATTTTATTTTGGAGAATTTTCATGAATACCAATTTATATAAGCACTTAATTTTCTTTAAGCCAATCAAATAGAGCTCTTTTACAAATTAATTATGGCAATACCACCTGGAGGTAGGAAAATAGTGTATCTCTAACATACATGCATGCAAATACATATAGACAAATACAGAGACCTTATAGTTTCTGTTCTGAAATAATATAAAACTCACTAGTTTATAAATAACAGTTGAAATAAGTTAAGTTTACTTGCTCAGGTGGCTAAAGTCTCTTAATACTTATGGAAAAGATTTCTAAGATTTGTATTTGTCCCTGGAAATAATCTTAAGGAGGCTGTGCTAGAATAAGAGGCCTTTTAATTGTTTCTTTTTTAAAAAGGTCTCTTTCCTTTTTTTCCCTTCAGTTTCAGGTGACTGTGGGCTGTGTTTATAGTTCAAAGACATGATAAGATTTATAACATTGAGGGAAAAAGAAAGAATTAAAATTTGCTCTGTGTAAATCATGTAGGGAAAGGGAAGTTGAAAAAAAATAAATGGTGCCAGATGGTGAGAGAAGGATCTTTTATCAGAGGTGGACATTAATTTCTGTCTGACGTCTAATTTCCATTCTTTCAGGTTGTCTCAAGAGTCCCTAAGTGTGGCATTTAGATTAGTAAAGGAATTGTTATACGGAAAGAATGCAGGCATAGGCCCTGTCAGCCTGCAGTTCAAGCCAACTTCACAGACTGGTGTGTTCATGATTCTTGTCAGACTGGGATCTGTTTAGACAAACTATGCTGTCGGTCTCATATGTAAAAACTGGATGAAATTTTACTTTCCTTACTAGTAGCCTTTCTATTAATAAGACTATTGGGTACTCTCTATGGAGAATTTCTTTTTTCTTTCAAATTTGGGCAATATAAAGCATCCATCATCTGGCCATTGACAAGTGGAATCTTACTAAGGCAAAGGCCTTCATCATACACGTGGTAAGGAGAGGGTGGTGAAAACAGTATCTCCAGTTTCCCATGAAAATATAAGATGTCTCTAATCACAGACTTGCTAATCTGTGACACAGGGAAGTCACTACAGTATTGGGATTCTTCTAGCACTAACAATAAATGTTAAGATGAAAAAGGTCCCTCATGGGCTGGGACCTCTTAAATTCCCCTGAGAGCTGGCATGTCTGGACAAAGAGAGTGTGGCTAGTAAGTGCACATCTTGAAACCCCAGTCTATTTGACCAAGTTACACCCAGGTAGGTGTACCCTGTGGATGGTGAAGACCAGAGAATATCCTTCCTGGTAAGAAAGCCAAGCTCTTAGGACACAGAACAAAATTAAATGAAAACCTCATCCAGATTTAACGTAGAGGACCCCCAGCAAAGTTTGTTTAAACAGACACTAGTCTGATGAGAACCTTGAGCTCATCAGTCTGTGAGGCTGGCTGGAACAGCAGGCTAATGAGGCCTACGTCTGTGTTCTTTCCCCATGGTAATTCCTTTTTATGACAAATGACACAAAAGACAAACAGTGACCATCTCTGGGAAGAAATGAATCATTCAACGCAAGAGTACCTTACCAAATTTACGAAGGTTGCTAAGCCCAAGGAACTAGTTCCACGAATATTTTCTCTTGATGATCTAAATTTAGAGAGAGAAAAAGGACTCTCCCCACTCTTGCTCCATTAGATTCTTCAGGCAGAGAGCTGGTGGGTGGGGTTGTAGACATAGTAAGGATTCCTACCTTCTGCTGGTTTTTGTCAGCTGTCACAGTGTCTCTCAGCTGCAGCAGCGTCCAGCCAGGGAGGTTTGTCCTGCCAATTACAGCAACTTTTGGAGAGGAAAAACATTTCCCTACATTTCAAAGTTCTTCCATCTGGCCTAGGATTAAATTGACATGAGACAGATTAACAAGAGAAAAACAAAAAGTTTATCTATGGACAGAAGCTCAATATTAAAATTGAGACCCAAAGAAATGATAGAGATAAGCAGCCTTTATACTTTGTAGACAAATAATAAATCTGTGAAGAATTGACCGTATAAAGAGAGTAGAACTGACAGTAGAATAACAGTAAGAAAACTTCTGTCTGGGAGCTTTAATTAGTAAGGAATTCTAAATAGAATTTGGGTGGGAATAGTAAATTCATAAAAATTACAAGATTTTTGGGGCTGCATGGGTGACTCAGTCAGTGAAGCTCCCAACTCTTGATTTCAACTCAGATCATGATCTCAGGGTGGTGAGATTAAACACTGTGTTGAGTGGGCACTTGGTAAGGAGTCTGCTTGAGATTCTCTCTCCCTCTGCCCCTCCCCCACTCTCGTTTTCTCAAATAAATAAATCTTTTTTAAAAAAGCAACAAGGTCGGTCGATTGGTTGGTCTATTTATTTGTTTGTTTGTTTGTTTATTTATTTTAATATAAGCTTCTTCAGCACTGAATTACCTGTCTGTTGAGTAAGGTCATCAAAAAGACATGACTGCTAATAGACCTATGAGCTGAACTGGGCTCTTGGAGGTTCCTCACCCCCTCTTCTGTCCTTGGAATGTGGGTTCCACTTGCCTTTCCCACTCCCAGAGGCTGCTCCAAGAGAGCCTTGAGATAGTGATGTGGTGTTGAGAACTCCTGTACTGTATATGTGACTGAACCTAGTTAGGGCCTCTTTATAAACTTTTAAGATTTGGCAGGCAAATGGGAGGATCCTTTCCTCTTGCTGCTACCCAAGCAAGGTAAGCCTCATATGTAAGTGTTCTTTGTTTATTAAAGCTGCCATCTGCCTACTTGGAGTGGTCTCTTTCTTTGGTCTCTCCCTACCCTCTGCATATGGGGGCTGGTTTCAAAATTATATCTGGAAAGCTCTCAGGAGAGCTATAAACCAACAATGTCTCTGATGACAAGGATGTCTCTTTGCTTCCTGGTTACAGGGAGGATACCACTGACATGGGGGATTTATTTCCTGCTTTCAGGAGGCAAAGGGAAATTTGGGTGTCCTTCTTGCACTGACTGTTTCTTAAGTAATTATAACTCAAAATAATAAGTATGCCAAGGTGGCATATTCTGGGGCAGCCTACTCTTGGTCCCCACATGCATGTTTGTGTAGGTTAGGGCTTGGAAAAAGGCAGATGCCATGGTCCCCTAAGAAATCACTCAGGAGACCTAGATTCTCCAGACATGACCAATTCAGGCCCCTGATTTCCTGGACCTGCAGCAGCCCATACATGGGCAGGCTGCTGCCCATCATCTACCCTTGGTTGGATACTCCAGTGCTATGGAGCTCAGATGAGTCCCCAATCAAATGTACAGCCTTCAATGCTGAGAGAGCCCAACCTTCCTCCCCACCTCCAAATCATTGTGAAATAACAGCTTTAAACTTACAACAATCAGTTCTCGTTTGGACTTGCTGCTTGCTGGGGTCCTGAGTTTACCAGTAGTCAAGGCTCCCAGGTATCTTTTGGTAATGAATACCCAGACCGGTTCACTAGATCAAATTCACTAGTCCAAATTCCTCTAGCTCTGCCTTCAAGGGGAATATGCACCTCTGTAGAAGCTAATGTTTGGAATTAGGCAGAAGCCAGGTACCTCCAAGAACCCCTTCCTGGGACCCATCCTTGCCCAACATTGCCCTGCTACAGGTGCCTGACTACCTGGACTTGTGAGGCTCACACATGTCCAGTAAGATATGCCATTTCTTGAAAAGATGGGCCTTTCAAGTCTTAGAAACTCTGACCACAGGCCCCAACAACCCGCATAACCTCCAGCATGGAGGAAGCCCATCTTTCAAAAATCCCTCTGAGGTTGCAGCTGCAAATGGGCAACACTTTCCATGTGGACTTGCTGTTTGTTGGGTTTGGGGCTTCTCTAGGAACTAGGACTCCTAGGTGTCTCCTAATGGAGGATATCCTTTCCTGCCCTCTTGGCCCCTCCCTGGCAAGGCAAGGGATAAACCTCCAGCTCTCTCTTTAGGGGGAATATTGCACAATGAGTAGTTTGACCTTGTAATTTGGCTGACATTTTGTTCCCCTTAAAAGTCCACTCCTAAGAACCAGCTTCTTGTGACACTTGCTGTGTTTCAGGACCTGGCTGGCCTGAGCCATGCAGTTTGCATAAGCCATACATATCCTGTTGGGTGCCCTTGGCAACCAGGGCCCCATAGGCCTGTGGGGCTAGGACCAACACAGTACCACCTTGCCTCAAGGGTAGAGAGTGCCCATCACTCCCCCCTAGATGTCGCTCTGACGTGTGAGCCAAAGTTGGCAGCAGTCCTCCTGTCTGCTGGGGTCTCAGACTTCAGCAGTGATTAAGACTCCCTGTGAAACTCTGGCCAGGCCCCCAAACACCTGCAGAGCCTCAGGCTTGGAGGGATCACACCTTCAGAATACAGTTCTGAGCCAACAGCTGCAAATGGGTGAGGTCAGCCTTTATGCAGACTTGCTGCCTTAAGGGGGAACTAGGGTTCTCTAGAGACTTCCAGATGTCTCCAAATGAAGGATATCCTGTCCTACAAAATCAGCCCCTCCCTGGAAGACAACTTATAAAACCTCCAGCTCTGCCCTCGGTGAGACAAGGAATAGCAGGTATTGGCCATTAGGCTGCATCCCCGTAGGCCTCTCTCATGACCCAGCCTTACCTGACATTGCTCTAGTCCAAGTCCCTGACTACTCTGACTTGTACGACCCATGCACACAGGGTCTGCTCCCTGACAGCTCACCCCTTGACTGCCAGGGCCCTCCAGGTCTGTCAAGTTCAGGCTGATCCCAGATTACTTGCTAGCGTCTGGGGTAGAGAGAACTCACTTCTCAAAAATCTTTCTATGGCTCCACCTTAAACTGACCACTGTCAGTCTCCTTTGGATTGGCTGCCTGATGGGCTCTTCTAATTTTCCAAAAATCAAGGCTCAAGGTGTCTCTATGGGACAGTCCCCCAACTATTCCAACTTGCCATGCCCTGACAAGGCAGCCCAGATTCCTCCAGCGTGGCCTTCAGGGGGAATATATGTATTTGTATAGTTTAAGGCTTGGAATTAGGCAAATGTCAGCTGCCCGCAAGAGCCCACTCCTACCAACCAACTTCAACCTATACGGTCCTGTTCCTGAATCCTGGCTACCCTGACCTGCATTGTCTGCACATGTGCAGTCCAAACCCTATTATCAGGGCTTGGCCTGCCTGGGGTGCTCCAGATCCACTGAGCTTCTGCAGGACACCAGCCACTGTAATGGCCTCAGGGTATAAAGAACCCACATGCTGAAAATATTTTTGAGGCTCCATTTCAAACTGTGAGTCCCCATTTGGAATAGCTGCCTGATGGTATCCTGGGCTTCTCCATTAATCAAGACTCCCAGGTGTCTCGTATTGGAGGGAACCCAACCATCTCATGTGGCCCCACCCCAGCAAAGTAGTCCTGATTCCTCTAGCTCTGCACTCAGGGGGAATATGCACATTTATGTAGGGTAACATTTGGAATTAGCTATATACCTTGTACCTCCAAAAGCCTGCTCGGGGACCTGGCTTCTCTAGACACTTGCCTGGCTACCGTGTCCGGCACAGCTCACACATGTGCAGTATGCATCATCTCTGCCCTCCCCCCAAGTACAGTTGGAGCCTTGCAGGCCTGTGATCGCGCCATTCCCAAACCACCTGCACAGCTCTAGGGCAGAGGGAGCCCACCTATTAAAAAATCTTCCTAAAGTGGCAGTTTGCCCTCTTGCTTGCTTGATTTATTTATTTATTGAAGAAGCCTTTGTTATTTATTTTTAGAGTTTATTTATTTATTTATTCATGAGAGACACACAGAGAGAGGCAGAGACACAAGCAGAGGGAGAAGCAGGCTCCTCGCAGGGAGCCTGATGTGGGACTCGATCCCCGAACTGGAATCACGCCCTGAGCCAAAGGCAGATGCTCAACTGCTGAGCCACCCAGGAGTCCCAAGTGGAAGCTTTAAACTAGTGGTGGCCAATCCCCATTTGGAATGGCTGCTGGATAAGGTTCTGGGCATACCAGTAATCCAGGGGTTTCTTAGTGAGGGCTACCCCAGCAGCCCACCAGGCCCCGTTGTCCTCGTAGGGCAGTCTAGACTCTTCCAGCGAAACTTCAGAAAGACTATGTGTATTTGTGTAGCGTAAGGCCTGAAATGAGGCAGATGCTTTGGTATCCCAAATGGCTTGCTCCTGGGACACGGTGTCTCCAGATACTTGCCCTGGTCCAGGTCCCTGCTGTCCTGATCTGTGCGGCTTGGAAGTGGAGAATATGCAGCCTAACAGCCCTCTGAAGGCAGCCCGGGCCCTCGAGGCTTGTGGAGTCCTTGTCTATCTCCAACCACCTGCACAGCCTCCTGAGTGGAGGGATCCCACCCCTGAAAATCTTTCTGCGGTGTCAGCTTTAACTGTTGACAATCAGTCCCCATGTGAACTGGCTCAGTGATTGGATCCCTGACTTCTACAGAAATCAGGTCTTTCAGGTGTGCTGTATTAGAACACCCTGGCCAGTCTGTAGGGCGGGCTGCCAGCAAGCAGGGAGTTTCCTCTGGCTCTGCCTTCAGGGGGTATATGTGCATTTTTGTAGGCTAAGACTTGGAATGAGGCAGATGCCAGGTACCCCAAATAGACTTTCCTGTGACCTGGCCATTTCCTGGAGCTGCCTACTTACTTCCAGGGCTCCGACTACCTGACCTGCTGTAGCCTGGGTATCCACATTCCACTTTCTCTTGGTCCGCCCTGCCCTGCAGGGGTGCTCGAGGCCTTTGGAGTTCTAGGAGGACCCCAACCACCTGAAAGGCCTTGGGGTGGAGGGAGCCCACATCCAGAAAATCTGAGTCAGATTTTAACTGATGACAGCCAGTCCCCATTTGACTGAAAAATCCCTGATGGGATTTTCTAGCAATCAAATCTCCCAAGAGTCTCTTATTGGAGGGTACCTAGCCCACCCTGTTGTGTCCCACCTGGAAGGCTCTCCAGATTACTCCAGCGCTGCCTTCGGGGGGATTATGTGCATTTGTGTAGGTTAGAACTTGGAATCAGAGCTGCCTCTGTGACAAGGTCTCTCCAGACAGCTGCCCTGTTTCGAGCCCCTGACTCCTCTGACCCGCACTACCCACAAGCAGTCTGCATGCACTCAGCTGGCCTCTGTCTGCCAGGGTCCTCCAGGACTGTTGGGCTCAGGCCGGTCTCCAAAACCCATCGAGCCTCCAGGGTGCAGAGTGCCTATTCCCTGAAAATCTTCCTGAGGTGGAAGCTTTCAAGCTGGCAGCAGTCGGCCCCCATTTGGGCTCATGCACGCCAGGGCTCATGCACCCCGGGGCTGCTCCTGCAATGGAGGCTCCAGGTGCTTGTCATTGGAAGGTATCCTGACTCTGGCAAAGCAGTTCAGATTCCTCTAGCTCTGCCTTCGGGGGGAATATGCTTATTCTTGTCGGTGAAAGCTTGGAGTCAGGCCAAATAGCCCCCTCCTGTAGGCCGGCCTTGTCTGACACTGACCTGTTCTAGGACCCGGCTTCCCCTGCTCTGCTCCATCCACGCTGCTAACAGGCCTGGGGCTGCAAGGGGCTCCCCGAGCCTGCCCAGCTCTGGCAGGACCCCAACCAACGGCATGGCCTCAGGGTTTAGAGAGCCCACATCCTAAAAATATCCTGGAGGTTCGATTTAAACTGGGATTTTGGTCCCCAATTGGCTAGGCTGCCTGGTGGTATCCTGGGCTACTCCAGTAATCAAGGCATCCAGGTATCGCCTACTGGAGGGTGTCCGTGTATCCCCGCCTGGCACGGCGGTCCACGTATGAGCTTTCGTGAAGATTAGGATTAGGCACATGCCTTGCACCCCCAGCAGCTCACTGCTGCGACCAGGCTTCCCCTGACTCTCTCTGTTCAGGTCCCTGGCTCTCCCGACTGGTGCAGCTCATGCGTGCACCACAGGCACCCACCAGCCGGCCTTGGGCAGCCAGAGCCCTCCAGGCCTGAGGAGCTTGGGCCTGTCCCCAGTCACCCGCACAGCTTTCTGGGTGGGTGGAACCCACTTCCAAAAATGTTCCTGAGGAGGCAGTTTTAAACAGGTGATAGTCCATATTTAAAACTGGTTGCATGGGCAGCCCAGGTAGCTCAGCAGTTTGGCTCCACCTTCAGCCCAGGGCCTGATCCTGGAGACCCGGGATCGAGTCCCACATCGGGCTCCCTGCATGGAGCCTGCTTCTCCCTCTGCCTGTGTCTCTGCCTTTCTCTCTCTGTCTCTCATGAATAAATAAATAAACCTTTAAAAAAAATAAAACTGGTTGCAGGATGGGATCCCTCAGCAATGACAGCCCCCCCGGTGTGTCTTATTGTGGGGTACCCTGGTCAGTCCACTGGGCTGCAGGTGGGAAGGCAGTGCTGCTTCCTCCAGCTTTGCCTTTGCGGGGAGTATCAACACTTGTGTAGAAGGCAGATGCCAGGGACCCCTATTGGCTTGCCTCTGTGACCCAACCTCTACCAACCGCCCTCTTCCAGCCCCTGGCTCCCCTGACCCACGTGGCTCCCCCATGCCCAGGCTGTACCCCTTTCAGCCCTCCAAGGGCAGCCAGGGCCCTCTGGGTCTGCAGGGCTGGGGTCAGTCTCGAGTCGCCTGCATAGCCTCCAGCACAACAGAGCCCACCCCCCCACCCCCAATCTTTGTGAGGTGGCTGCTTTAAACTGGCAACAATCCAGTCCCTGTTTCTACCAGCTGCATAAATGTGCCTGGACTTACCTGAAATCTAGACTCCCAGAAGTCTCAGTGTGGGCTATCCCAGCGGCCTGGTAGTCCCTGTCTTGGCCAGGCAGTCCTTACACCTCTAGCTTTACCTTCAGGGGCAAACATATGCATTTGTGCAGATTAGGGTTTAGAATTAGGCAGATGCCTTATACCCTGTCAGCCTGCTCCTAGCACCAGGCTTCTCCAGATGCTTCACCTGGAACAGGTCCCTCGCTCACCTGACCTATGCAGCACACCCATGTGTAAGTAGGCAGGCATTAGCCAGCCTTGGGCAGCTGGGATCCTTCAGGCCTGGGCAATTCTTTCCTGTCCCCAGATACCAGCATAGCTCTTGGGTATATGGAGCCCATCCCTGAAAATCTTTCTGAGGAAGTAGCTTTAAAATGGTAATAGTCCAAATTTGGACTGGCTTAATGATGGCGTCCCTGGCTTCTACAGCAATCAATGGTCCGATGTATGTCTTATTGGAGGGTGCCACAGCCAGTCTGCTAGGCCAGATGATGGCAAGGCAGTATGATTTCCTCTGGCTCTGCCTTCAGGGGGAATATGGGCATTCTTGTAGGATGAGGCTTGGAATGAGAGAGATGCCACATATCCCAAACAGCTTGCTCCTGAGATCAGGCCTTTCCCAAGGGCTGTTTCCTTCCAGATCCCTGGCTACCCTCACCTGCACAGCCTGCACATGCACATTCCCTGCCTTGTCCATTGGCTTTGGCTGCCAGGGGGCACTCAGGCTCCTGAAGCTGGGAGGACACCCAACCCCCTGAAAGTAATCAGGGTGGAGGGAACCCACACAGGTCAAATATCTGAGGCTCCATTTGAAATGAGTCAGTCCTCTAGACTTACTGCCTGATGGGGTTCTGGGCTTCCCAGTGATTATGTCTCCCATTTGTCTCTCAGTGAAGGATACCTTGTCAGCACACCAGGCCCTGTGCCAGCCAGGCAGGGCAGACTCCTACAGATTTATCTCAGGAACAGATTTATCTCAGCACCGTTGTGTAGGTTAGGGCTGGGAATTGGGCAGATGCTTTGCACTCCCAACAGCCTGCTCCAAGGATCCACTATCTTTAGACACTTGCCTGGTTTTAGATACCTGGCTATGTTGACCAGAGCGGCTTGAGATGCAAAGTACAAACCCCATCAGCCAACCAAGGGTGAAGGGAAACCTCCAGGCCTATGGAGCTTAGGCAGGTCCCCGTAAGAACCCATGTTAGTGACAAAGACAATTAGGCCTATTCATACCCTCTACATACTTAGATGATACCATGGGAACAGATTGAAGCTAGAATTCCCTACTTTCCTGCCCAAATCATGTCACTAATTTAAAACACTCTTTCAAACTCTGCTAAGAATTACTACTAATTGCATGCCAGGTCAGTTTCTAGGAGTATAGGGAATGTATTGTAATAAAAGTTATAATTACTGTGTAATGCAAATGGTAACATAGAAGAATGAACTCCTCAATCCAGCTCAAGAAGTAAGGAAGGTACATAACAGAGGAGGTGATGTTTCTAGGACTCCCAGGGAAGATATGTTTTATAGTAAATAGGACAGGCATGAGTTGGGCATTGCTAATGGAGTGGCAAGTAAATATAAACACAAGGATTTGTGGATAGAATAATGCAGACTGGTGAGCTGAATGTAGATTGCAAGGGTAGGATTGTGATTGGGTCGGGTGGGGGGGTGGTAGCCAGAAGAAAGGCTCATTATATAGGTAGAAACCAGACAGCCCTAACCTATAGTTGTCTCTTCAGTGTTTTGACTACTTTCCTGGATTGAATGAGGAAGCACTGAACAGTTTTCAGGGGGAAAATGACAATTACATTTGCATTTTTGAAAGGAGGTTCTGAGAGCAGTATGAAGGCTAGATTAGGGGATGATAAAACTTGCTTCCATGAGACTTGTGAGGACACTGAGCCTCTGGCCTCCTGTGTGCTAGTCAACTGAGAGAATTCTAATGTAGCTTCTGTTAGAGACTTTTCCTTTTTTTTCTAGGGGTGTTTTTAATATAAGTATACAATTATTCTATTAATCTCATTCCATGATGATTTCCTAGAGCTGATTAATGTTATCACTATTTCCCTTGATGCTTTACAATGTTTAGCAGAGCACCTTGCCTCTAGTAAGCATAATATAAATGCTAATACCTAAACCACAAATTACTTAAACAAGAGCTTAGCTGATGAAAATCAGAAACTCAGCCTGGGATGGGTTTGCTATTTCTTTGGTGGAAACAGAACACAATGCTCTTCTAGAGGCACAGTGGTGGGAGCACAGAGGAACGTGCTAAAGTCTGCAAAGGGGTGTTTGAGGCTTCACTGAAAAGAATATTTCCACTGGATCTACAAGAAAAATCCAAAAGAAACAAGTTGTACAAAGGAATTGTTAATAGGAAAAATGCAATTAATGACGAGAGCATGAGAAAGCACACCTGGTTCAGTTGGCGCAAAGAAAGAATAGTGGGAAATCAGGCTAAGTTTGTGTGGTTGTGGATGTGAAGAGCCTCATAAGCCATGCTGCATTTAGCTTCTTTTTTTGATAGTATTTTTGATATTAAATCATTATATTGACCACTACTTTGTATCTTCACTCAGCATAGTGTGGAGAAATAGAGGAAATCAGCTCAGGCTAAAACATTAGAGAAAGGGATTTGTATTAAAGTTGCTTTGTTGGGAGCTGCAGACAATAATGTACATAATGGGTTTCAGGACATGGTAATGGTTAGAATTCTGCCTAAAATCTCTCTCCAACCAGTTTCTTGGACTAAAATTTTAGCATCATAGATTTCTTTTTGTAAATATATAAGCATCCTCATTAAAATGCAAACAGAGCTACAGAATTATATACCATGAAGTCATCTACACTGTCCCTCGCTACACACCTAGCAAATGAATCTTTTGAATTTGTGCTCTGTGAATATGTGAATAACTCTGGTGACAAGGAATTTATTCACCTCATGAATTTTATTCCATTTTTTTTGAAAAATGTAATTGGTAGAAACTTTTCCCTCTTTGCAATTGAATGGTATTTAATTTCTCTTCCAAAGAAACTTAGTAGTGGTTTTCAATTCTTATGCCAAATCTTTTTTTTTTTTAAGATTTTACTTATTTATTTATTCGAGAGGGGAGAGAGAGAGAGAGAGAGAGAGAGAGAGAGAGAGAGAGAGGCAGAGACACAGGCAGAGGGAGAAGCAGGCTCCATGCAGGGAGCCCAACGCGGGACTCGATCCTTGGAATCCAGGATCATGCCCTGGGCGGAAGGCAGGTGCTAAACCGCTGAGCCACCCAGGGATCCCCCTCTTATGCCAAATCTAATCAACTGGTATGACTGACCTGGGGCAGGTACCCAGCAGAAATCTAAAGTTGCCTCCAGACTCATCAGGAAGAATGATAGTTCAATGGCTATGTCTGTTAGGTATTCTGGAAGGGAGAGTGGCAACGTACAGGATTTATTTAATTTTTTAAGATTTTATTTATTTATTTGAGAGAGAGAGAACGCACACATGAGTGGAGAGGGAAGGGATAAAGAGAGAGGGAGAAGCAGACTCCTTGCTGAGCAGGGAGCCCAACGTGGAACTGGATCCCAGGACCCCGGGATTCTGACCTGAGCCGAAGGCAGACACTTATGTGACTAAGCCACCTAGGTGCCCCAATGTAGAGGATTTATATTTTCATTCCAAACTGAGATTTGAAGCCAATAGATTTAAACAGTTCTACTACCTGTGTGTTAAGTGGGTCTCAAACACCTATTATATAGAAGAATCTGAATAAATGTCTTATCAATGGATTCAAGACATTATTTCTAGCCACTCCCCCCCAACCCAAGTCATTCTTCCTTGGATATTCTGGATGTATACCCTAAACCTTGATGTTGTATTTCTCTCTTTCCACTGCATTATTGGTTTATTGGATTTCAGTACAGTGTTCTTCATTCATTTCCATTAAACTTCACCTGATTAGATTTAATTTGTTGCAACATATAAAATTGACTTGTAAAATATCTTAAGGATTTGGGGGTTCATAAACTTAATACAAGTTAGTGGATTGATGCCAAAACAAATCCTAAAGTGGTGTTAAAATGTGTTGAGGGAGGAGCACCTGGGTGGTGTAGTCAGTTAAGCAACCGACTTTTGGTTTCAGCTCAAGTCGTGATTTCAAGGGTCCTGGAATTGAACCCTGTGTCAGACTCTTTGCTCAATGTGGAGTCTGCTTGGGATTCTCTTTCTCCTCTCCCTCTGCCCACTCCCTAACCCTATACACTCTCTCTCTAAAATAATCTTGAAAAAAAAAACAAGTGTTGAGGAATACAGAATCCCCAAGGCGTTATTTAGCTTATTCCAGTAGGGAAATCACTGTCTCCTACAGCCAATTTGAAATTCTACTTATCTTTTAAGAATTCACCTAAATGCCAATTCTTAATGAAAATTTCCCTAATTAAAAAATAATTTCCCTAATTACCCCATTATTCCACTTTTAACGATATATATATCTCGCTATGTATTGTTATATAATATATATGTAATATATATATTACATATATATATAATTTTTGGCCTTTTCAGGTGTTATTTTATTTTTTTTCTATCTTTTACTAACTTGTAAACTCAAACAATCCAGTCCCAGGTACTTTGGCATCTATCTTAGATCAGGTTCTTTAGAGAAAGAGGCTGAGATGAAGGTTCTTGTGTAAGCAATATGTTGAAGAAGTATTCTTAGATGAAGAATAGTGAAGCTAGATTTAAAAAGTGGGTTTTGGGACACCTGGGTGGCTCAGTGGTTGAGCGTCTGCCTTTGGCTCAGTCAAGATCCGGGTCCCAGGATCGAGTTCCACATCGGGCTCCCTGAGAGGAGCCTGCTTCTCCCTCTGCCTATGTCTTTGCCTCTCTCTGTGTCTCTCATGAATAAATAAATCATATCTTTAAAAAAAAGTGGGTTTAACTGTAGTCTTACCTCAGCCTGATCCCAGAAAGATCCCAAAGGCAGGAAAAGCATCAAAGAGCCCATCTTGAGATAAGGTGCCTTTTGTAGCCCTATATCAGTTAAGTGACTGGTTGCAGGCTTCCTCCAGGGGGAAGTCCTAACACCACAAGCACATTTCCTCAGTTGAAGGCAGCTCTCAGAAGAAGGCTGCAAGCTGTGGGCTTTTAAAAGCCAATCCTCGCCGCAGCTGGGCGATGGGTGCCCAGAGGAGGCAAAGGGGATCTGGGCTATCACCAACCAGTTCCTTGCTACAGTTTCTCTTCATTTCCAAGCATGGCATCTTACACATACTGGGACATAATAAATGTCTACTTATCTGCACTGTTTAAAGCATTCAATCAAAAGAACAACTTTTCTATTCAACAAAACTTTTCTTCTTGGCTATTGCTAACTTTGCTCTTATATTTATGCAGCCAATGATGGCACCAATTGGATCTGTCACTTGGTATTAAAGTAATAGAAGGCATTAAAAAATCATTAGGATGCTGTCAAACTATTCCTTAAAATATTCAGTGAAAGTAATTCTATAGAATTTTTAGCCTATGGTTTACCTCTTTGGGTTTTATTCAATATAGATAAGTAAAATTTGCACTCATCAGCTGTAGGAAGAGTTAAAAGAAGAAAATGTGGATATGAAAAGGGAGCCATTCATGCGAACCTCTTTAATTATTTGAGAATCTTGAGATCCTACTGCTAAAGATTCAGGAATTATAACTGTTTGAAAAGTTTTAATCTTATAGAAAAATTGCAGGTAGAATTTGAAGAGATTTTTTTTCTTTTTTGAGCCATTTGAAAGTAGGCTGCCAACATAACGTCTTATCACCCAGAAAATTTTAATTTGTATTTACCAGAAAAAAGGATAATCTGTATAATCACAATACAACAATCAAAACCAGGATATTAACCCTGATACATTGCTATGACCAAATCCTCAGAACCCATTTGAGTTCCAATAATTGTCCTGATGACATCTTTAATAACAATAAGAATTCAGTTCAGAATCATACACTGTCTTCTTCAGTCCAGAACAGTTCTTTAGTCTTTCCTTGATAATTTTGACTATTACAGAAAATTATGCTTGGAATTTCTCTCACTTTGGGCTTGCTTGGTATTTATTCATGAACAGATTTGGGTGGTGCATCTTTGTAAGACTATCACATAGCACATGAGTGATGCTACACTCGTCCCATTGCATCCTATTAAGTGTGCAAGATTTTGATTTTTTGAATTACTGATGATAATTTCAATTATTCTGCAAGGTTTTTCCACTGTAAAGTTACTTTTTCCCCTTTTGTAATTCATAGGCATTTTATAAAAGATGCCTATTACTTTGAAATGATTTCTTAACTATTAACATATATCTTTGAGATGACTTGAGATGATTCCTTATTTAACTATCAGCATATTTATTCAACAAAATAATGATTTCCTATATTATTCAATGGGATTATATGATCTGTTGCATAACAGATTATGATGTTACTATTATTATTTATTGTAATGCTCAATTTTCCCAAATAGAGCCAGTGGGTATCCTTCAAGCTGGATTCTGTGTCTTTTTGACATGCCTTTGTTATTCCTTGAGCACTTCCCTGCTTTCTGGCAAACTAAAGTGATCTAAAATTATTTTATTTTATACTTTTTTTTTGTCTCAGCCCAGCCCTGAAATCAGCCACTTCTCTAAAAAGCCTAGGTTTCTTTTTGTAAATAATGGGATTTAAAGGCCAAGACTGAGTGATGTCACCAATGTGGCAACATAGGTTGCTCTTGACTTTGCTCCCCCTCATAAGAAGGACAACTAAGACACCACTAAGAATCCTAGAACACCAAGGTTAGTGCTAAAGTACCACCACCAATATACATGCACCCCACCCCTGCACCACAGAGACTAAGATCACATTAGAAGGGTAAGAGCAGCAGCTACTTAGGGACTGAATTGCTCCTTCTCCAGACCAGTGTAGCACTATGCTGAAGGTGTTTCCTGAGTTTCTTGTTCCTCTGGTAGGAAAAGAGAATCTAGGGAGATGAGCCCCCACCCTCACCCCCAAGCATTGTGAGTTGTTTTGCAAGAGCCCCTACTCTAACTTCACGCTACAGGGATTACAGGGGAATCTGTGGGGCCAAGAGAGAATAGGATGACATATTCAAATATTGAAAGAGAATAATTGTCAACCAAGAATTCTAAACTTAATGAAGCTGTCCTTCAGAAACAGAAGAGAGATAAAGACTTTCCCAACCAGAAAAAGCTAAGGGAGTTTCTTACCACTGGACCTGCCTTAGAAGACATGCTGAAGAGAGCTCTTTGAGTGTAAGGAAAAGAATGCAATTTAACATCACAAAAATATAAAAAGGTAGTGTAAATCTCACTGGTAATGGGAAATATATAGCCATAGTTAGATTCTGCAATATGGTAATAGTGGTGCAAAATTGACCTTAGACTCTAGTTTAGAAGTTAAAAAAAAGAAAAAGAACCATAGTACTAAAAATAACCGTAACAATAACAATCTCTTATACAATGTAAGAAAAACATGTAA
Organism: Nyctereutes procyonoides; assembly: GCF_905146905.1. Lineage (NCBI taxonomy): Eukaryota > Metazoa > Chordata > Mammalia > Carnivora > Canidae > Nyctereutes > Nyctereutes procyonoides. The sequence goes on from NW_026575037.1 coordinate 7,208,014, forward strand.
GTTATAAAAGAAATAACCTAAAAGGGGGGGGGGAGGATAAGTAAATGTGCAAAATTTATGAATTCTATTGAAGTTAAGTTTTATTAGTTTAAAATAGGGCATTATCAGTTTACAATATTTTATGTAAACCTCATGATAACCACAAAGGAAAATCTTAATCACCCCGACACACAAAAACCACAATTAATAAGTCAAAGCACACTAATACCAAAAGACATCAAAATACAAAAAAAAAAGATGGCAGGACATGAAACAAGGAATAATGGATCTACAGACCAGCCAGAAAACTACAAAATGGCAACAGTAAGTCCTTAACTATTAACTACTTAAAGTAACTAAAATAGTTACTTTAAACATAAACTGATTAATTTCTTCAATTAAAAGACATAGAGTGGCCGAATAGATTTTAAAAAAGCAGTGTCAAACCATATGCTGACTACAAGAGACTCACATTAGCCTTAAAGACACACACAGAATATTGAGATGGATATTAGCTTGAAGCATGTGTAATTGTGATTTTTGTTGGCCAGAGTCAAATATCAGGATTTTCATATGGTATAAGCTAATAAATGAGTGAATACACACGTTTAATGTTGTAACTATATGGCAAATACTCAGTAAATGTTAACTGTGATGATAGTAATGATGATGAGAATGATGGTATCTCTTTGTATGCCTGACCTACATATCTAGGAACAGAACTCCTGGGTTACAGGATCTGTAGAAATCCAACTTTTATTTCCAACATATTCACTAGAATTTTCCTAACCAAGACATGCTTTAGCTTATCATAAATTTCAGTCTTCCTAATATATTTCAATAAAGTTTTATAATAAGTTTGTGATAAAAAAAAAGACACACATAGACTAAGAGTGAAAGAAGGGGTGGAAAAAAACATTTCAAGCAAATGGTAACAACAACAACAACAACAATTCAGGGGTAGCTACACTTATGTCAGACAAAATAGACTTTAAACTAAAAATAGTAAAAAGAGACAAAGAAGGTAATTATATAATTATCAAGGAGTCAATATATAAAAAAGATATAACAATTATAGACATTTATGCATCTAACACTGGAGCACTTAAATATATGAAGCAAAAACTAATAGAAGTAAAAGTTCTACTCTCAATAATGGATAGATCACCCAGACAGAGAATCAATAAAGAAATGCAGATTTGAATAAACTATTGACCAATTGGACCTAACAGACATATACAGGATATTCTATTCAACAATAGCAGAATTTACATTCTTCTCAAGCGCACATGGAACATTTTGTAGGGTAGACTATATGTTAGGCAATGAAACAAGTCTTTGTAAATTCAAGAAGATTGAAATCATATCAGGTATCTTCTCTGACTACAATGGCATGAAACTAGAAATTAACAAGAAGAAAACTGGAAATTCATGAACACATGGAAATTAAACAACACTTAGTGAAAATGGATCAAAGATGTAATTAAAAGGGGAAATGATAGAAAAAGATTGAAACAGATAAAAATGGAAACAACATACTGGAATTTGTGGGATACAGCAAAGGCAGTTCTAAAAGAGAAGTTTATAGCAATAAAGAAGTATAGTAAATAACAAAAATCTTAAATATCCTAATTCTACTCCTTAAGGAACTAGGAAAAGAACAGCAAAGTTAGAAGAAAGGAAATAATAAAGACTAGAGCAGACCTAAATGAAATACAGAGCAGAAAACAATTGAAAAGATTAACCAAATTAGGAGTTAGTTCTTTGAAAAGATAAACCAAATTGACAAACTCTTAACTAGACTAACCAGGGAAAAAAGGGAAAAGGCCCAAATCAACCAAATTATAACTGAAAAAGGAGACATTACAAATGATAACATGGAAATTCAAATGATCATAAGAGGCTACTATAAACAACTATATGCCAACAAACTGGACATCTGAGAAAAAGAGGAAAAACTTAAAAACATACAACTTACCAAGTCTGAATCAGGAAGAGATAAAAAATTTAAACAGATCAATTAGTAGTAAGGGGATTGAATCAGTGATCTAAAATCTCCCAAGGAAGAAAAGCCCAAAACCAGATGACATCACTGGTTCACTGGTGAATGTTACCAAACATCAAAGAAGGATTAATACCAATTCTCAAACTCTTCCAAAAAAATCAAAGAGTCAGAAACACTCCCAAACTCATTTTCTGAGGCCAGACTATCTTGACACAGAACCAGAAAAGAACACCTAATAGAAAAGAAAACTACAAAAAAAAAAAAAAAAAAAAAGAAGAAGAAAATAAAACTACAGGCTAATAACCTGATGAATGTAAATGCAAAAGTTCTCAATAAAATACTAGCAAAACTGAACTTAGCATCACATACAAAAGATCATTCACCATGATTAATTGGGATTTATCCCTGGGATGCAAGGATGGTTGAATATATGCAAGTCAATCAATGTGATATATCACATTAATAGAATGAAAGAAAAAAATCATATGATCATCTTGACAACTGGAAAAAGCACTTGATAAACTGAACATTCATTCATGATAAAAACTCTTAACAAATTAGGCATAGAAGGAATATATCAACATAATAAAGGCCAGATATGACAAACTCAACAGCCAACATACTGAATGGTAAAAAGGTTGAATGCTTTTCCTCTACCATCAGGAACAAGACAAGTGTGTCTACTCTCACCACTTCTATTCAACATATTACTAGAAGTTTTAGCTAGAGCAATCAGGCAAGAAAAAGAAATAGAAGTTATCAGAATTAGAAAGGAAAAAGTAAAATTGTCTCTCTTTGCAGATGACATGATTTTATGTATAGAAAATCCTAAAGATTCAACCAAAAAAAGAAAAGCTGTAATCAATGAATTCTATTGCAGTATATAAAGTTTCAGAATACAAAATTAACATACAAAAATCAGTTGCGTTTCTACACAGTAAACAAACTTTCTGAAATTCAGAAATACATTTACAATAGTATCAGAAATAATAAAATACTTAGAAATAAATTAAGGAGGCAAAAAATCTCTACTCTGAAAACTGTAAGACACTGATGAAAAAAACTGAAGATATAAATAAGTAGAAAGGTATCTCGTGTTCATATTGTTAAAATGTTGATACTACCAAAATCTACATCTATAGATTCAATGCAATCCATATTAAGAATTCAGTGGCATTTTTACAGAAGTAGAAAACACACTCCTAAAATTTATATGGAGCCACAAAAGACCCCAATAGCCAAAGAAATCCAGAGATCAAGGCAGGAGGCATCACACTTCCTGATTTCAAGCTATCCCATTGAGCTATAGTCATCAATACAGTAGGATACTAGCATAAAAACTGACAAATAGACCAATGGGACAGAATTAAGAGCCTAAGCATATACTATCAACTAATATTTGACAAGGCTGAGAACACTCAATGGAGAAAAGACAGTCTCTTCAATAAATGGTGCTAAGTTAATTGGATATTCATTCTTCCTTCTTTGAATTACTTTTCTTTAACCTCTCCATTCTGTTGTCTTTTTTTCTCTCTCTTTTTATTCACATTTATATCTGTGAGGAAAAGCAAAAACAATAATAAAGAAGGGGACAATTGAAAGTTCATTCTTTCTTTGGTTGATTTATGCATAGAACAAATTAGTGTCCACTACAGATCATCAGGCATGCTGTATGATCTGGGGATGTAGTGGCAGAAAAGTGAGAAAAGATCTGCCCTCAAGGACCTTACATTCCAGTGGAGGTGACCAACAATAAATAGGATGAATAAGTTTCCTTACTATGTTATTTTCTCCTTACTTTTACACCAACCCTGAACCTTAGCAGTTCGATGGTACCTGAAACCAGAGTTATACAATACAGACTGTCCCTAAAACACGTCTTGCAGATACAGCCCTTGCCATCTTCTGGATTTTTTTGCTGAGGTCACTTGTTCTCTGGTGGACAAACAGTCTAAGATAATCTCAAAGTAAAATATTAAACTAGAAGAGGTTACATTTTCTTTCTACTTGCTGAGTAAATATATACCATTTGTTCAGCAAATTATACATACTTTCTCCTTTATGAAAAATGATGATTTTAAATGATAAGTTTCATATTACCATTTAGGATTAACAAATTTTCTGTTTGAAAGCTATGAATCTGAGAATCCTTCATAGCTACAGGGCAATACTCCATTAAAAATAAACAAAAACTCAGTTATCTCATGCTAATTGCATATTGATGTATTTATTTCATATATGCATACATGTGTATATAAATAAAAAATAGTGTTGTCTTATGGTATGAATAAATCCAGTCAGTGAATAACATTTACACACAATGCAAAGTCTTACTTATTGAGACTGAACTGTTAAATATTCTAAAAAGAAAACAATTTCTTAAAAAAGAGGACATATAAGATAGTTGGTGAGGAATGTCTAAAAGCATAGTCTATGTCCTTACATTTGCATCAGGAAATACATACTGACAGAAAATGTAGCTGAGTATATTTTTACATAATCACATCATCTGTCAATCTAACAAATTTATAATGGTATTATTTCTGTGCAGCTAAATAACTGCAACTTTGAGTATTAGCCAGTCTCTTGTGATCAGTACTAATATCTGTACTATGCTTTTAAATCCAGTTGTAATGGAATTTCAAACTGCTTCAGCATCAGAAATTGCTGCCCTTTCCACTACACAAACTATGCTGCGGGTTTGCTTAGAAACTCTTTGTTGAAGAATCGTCTTGCTTCAACATTACTAAGAGAAACAGAGCAGCGAGATGGATTTTGTCTTCTGTATTCAATGCTTTCAACTATGGCATTCTTTATCACCTGCAAATAGAGGGGGAAAGATGTGTAATTAGTATTGCTCTAAACTCATGTAAACATTTGGTCAAAAAAAATCTAATTGATCTTTTTATTATAGTTTTCTTTTGAAATAGAGAAATCTCTGAGTCATGCATGTGTATATTTAAATCTAACATCCCACCGTTATATTCTTGTTAAGCTCATACCCAGATAATCTTCCTTCCCCAACTAGAGAAAGAACTACTCCAGGAGTGTTCCAGATTTTGTGCTGGTAAAATTGGGAATAAAGTATTTGTAACCTGGTAAATTGATCTTTATTCTATTTTCAATGGGGGAATTGATAAGAGGGTAGAAACAAGTAAGTACTAAATGTACAATTTATGTTCTTTACTGTTAGCGGACAAGCATAAATGAGAGACCACAAGGAAGGAGAAGACTTTCTTTAAGCCTAATGAGAAAAGAAGGCATTGCTGAAGAATTGCCCTGCTTTCTCAGCTAAATAAATACAGTTATAAAACGTGGCTGTCCTCTCTCAAGGAAATATCATACTCTGTGATTTTATTGATGATGACTATTTTTTATTTGGGATAATTTTCATATATACTCAAATCAATGGTGACTACAACCTCTAAGAATTGCTATTCCAATTATATTCTCTTCTGGTCTGAAGTTAACCTAGTTAAGAACTTCTGGAAAGAAGATAAGATTTGGAATTTAGTTGAAACAGTTGTTGCAGAGCAATGGGAATGGGCTTTGGAAGAGAGGCCTGTATATTAATCTTGGTTCTGCTGCTTATTTGGAACCTTGCCAAAATCAGGAAGACTCCATTCCCTATGACAGGACTATAGGATTTCATCTTAACCAATGAGATAGAAGTTTGAAGGCAAAGAAAAGTATCACAGGGATTATTTTACAATTCCCTTTATTCTCTACCTCAAAGATTGTTAAACAACATTTAGGTATTATCTGTATGTGTTTCAACTCCTGCCATCCTTGGCAAGCCCGAGCAGCTTAGGATCTAGGGCCCCCTCCCACCCAGAACTAGAGTGGCCCACTTGGCACAGGGGTTTTTCCCATGTCCACATCCAGCGTCACTGAACAAGCCAAGTTCAATGCCTAGAGGAGAGAGATACATGACCTGGGTGGTGCTAATACATGACAAATATTCTGTGACTTTATGCTGGTCTCGATGGGTAGGCCCGTCTAATTCTCTAATGGTAACTTTAAACAGTTGTACAAATACAAGAGGTTGTATTCTGGAAACAGGGCTTTATCATAGAAATGTGACACCTTTATTTGCTTTATGATTTTTAAATTATAGATAGAGAATATATATAATAAAGCATAATATATATGTAGTTATCTTATGGACTCAAATGTTATTGTGTCTTTTAAGTAAAGCAAGTATATGCTGAGCCCATTTTTCTCATGAGTAAGGGAAACATCATTAATTCTACGGTGACAGAAGAAGCTTCAGGCCTATGAAGGAGACCTTGACTAAGGACCTTATCACTAATCACTTCTTGGCTATGTGAGATCAAAGGGAATTAACTGAAATCCTTGAACTCATTCCCTCTTCTTCACAGCAGGAATAATAATACTTATCTTAGTTTTTGTGGGGATTGGAGTTCATTTATATAAAGTACTTTGCACAATACCTGGCACCTAGGAAACATTCCATAACTGGCATCTATTTATTGTTATTTTTAAATTGATCATATGTGTGAAAATGTAGGCACTTTAATTTGGATATAAGGCTATAAAGTTTACTAGAAAGAAACACACAATGTGTATCCAATTATGGGTTTATTAAATGGTAAAAGTCAGCAAATCAATTCTGCTATCAACTGTGTCCTACTACATCTTCTTTTAATAATCTCTCTGCTTTCTGGATACTATGTCAGCAAGTTTTCAGCTGCTTTCTCCTTCACCATACCAGCCCAGGATGCAGGAACTCTCATTGCAGGGAAAAACCCAAGTAAAATAAAAATCAACCACTTATTTTCCAAATACCTATAAAGCTTTAAAATATCAAAAAACATAGGGAAATTATATTAATAACTGTTGTCAATTCCTTTATAACTAATTCATAAGTACAAAAAAATCAGCAATATCATTACCATGAGCTAGTGGATTTACCATAAGTGGACCTTGGCAGGTATTTCTAATAGGCCATTCATATAAAGGAAAACTAATATTTACATGTATTAATTAAAAAACTCTAATCATACGCAACTAGAGTGTGCAAGATGAACCACTAGGTGGCATATTAACATTGTGAAATCATTGCCCAGATTTTTTCAGATTGTTGCAGAACATAGCCATTTGGTGTGATTAATAATTCAATAATATAAACAGAAGAGACTAAACTCAATCTTACATCAGTGCTAAATCCAAACCTTCTGGCATGATACACGGTACAATTACATGTATCCAAAGAAGCAATATGCTATCTTTGAATCTTCCTATTTTTTAAATGATATTAGGAGTAATCTTCAGTAGTATTCATATCACTTCATATCGTTCATATCCTTTCATATCATGTTCATATCATTTCCTCTTTCATTCCCCGCTGAAATTGAGATTTCAAATCCTTCCCTTCCGTGGGAAGCCCTCCTACGACAGCCCTCATCTCTCAAGCCTCTCCATCCCCTAAGGATGGAAGCCTCTGCCCTTCCCTAAGTAGTGTGACTGACCTAAGTCATCCTTCACTTGTGCTCTTCAAAAGCCTCCTAATTGTTGATCCAGACTCTTTAAATCTATGGCCAGAAAGGCAGAGAATAAGAAAAGGAAACATACAAAATGGGATCTTCTTTCAAAAAGGAACAAATTTAGAGACAGAAGACCGGAAGCAGTCCACAAGCAAACACTGAATTCCCACAGTGGGAAATTAGAAATGATCCCAAAAAAGAAATTATCATATATTTTGAAAGAGAAGTAAAAATTACAAATCTAGAAGAATACAAGAAGACATTCTGGTCTAAATTACTATGAATCTGCCAGCAAATGTCTGCCTTTCCAATAAGAACTAAAGTGTCATGAAAGCAGGGGCCTTATGAATCTTGTCATTTTTAATCACAGCACTTACAACACAGAAGAGGAACCATAAATATTTGTACAACTAATGAATGCACAGAAGGCTGAGTTAAACAAAGTTCAACCAGGGAGACAATGAGATGCATGGAAGGACAGGTGGATTCTGTTAAGTGCAGTGGACGGATGGGGTGTTCTCAGTAGAAAGACCATCTTGTAGAAAGGCTGAAGGTGGGAGGTCATGGCACGTGTAGGAAGCATCTGGAAACTCGCCTGTGTTTGGGAAATAGGAAGAAAGAAGGCTGCTTGAGAAGCAGATGGTTCAAAAATAGGAGAGAGTGAGAAGAAAAAAAAAACAACCCTGCAGCCCCATCTTGGCTCCCCATGTGACTGTGTGATTTCCAGCAATCTGCCTCCATTACCCTTGTCTCAGTTTCTTCACATATAAATAAAGATTCCCACCTCATAGGCAAGTTTGAGTGTTAAAAATGCGAGAGAAAAATAGCTTATATGAAACACTCAAAACTTTTTTCGTTCTTTTTCTTCTGTGCACTGTTATACCTTTAGTTACTAAAACAGTGCTTGCCACAGTAGAGACTCAATAAACATGTGTGGAATTAATGAATAAATAAGATGGAAAGAGATTATAGGAAGCATTAAAGGTAGATGGATTTGGGCCTCACATATTAGGCCATGATTATAATAAGTTTCTAAATTACTTTTAAAAGATAAAAACTTTAACTTGTACCTAAATGCTATTATGATGATGAAATATCAATAAACTAAGAATTAGTACCAGTACTTCTGGATATATACTCTTCCTCATTAAATTAATTAATTAATTAATTCTTTGAGAGCGAAAGAGCACATGCAGGGATGGGGGAAGGGCAGAGGGAGAGAAAGAATCTTTTGTTTTTAAAAATTTTTTATTGGAGTTCGGTTTGCCAACATATAGTATAACACCGTGCTCATCCCGTCAAGTGCCCCACTCAATGCCTGTCACCCAGTCACCCCAGCCCCCATCTCCCCTTCCACTACTCCTTGTTCATTTCCCAGAGTTAGGAGTCAAGAAAGAGAGAATCTTAAGCAGGCTCCACGCCCAGTGCAGAGTCTGCTGCGGGCTCAATCTCAGGACCCTGAAATCCCGACCAGATTCGAAATCAAGAGTCAGATGCTTAACCTGAGACATCCAGGTATCCTGCTTCCTCATTGTAATTAGTATCTGGTATTTAACACTTTATAGAACTGTTTGATAAAGAATTTTAAAAGTTCATTATTTACTATGCACCACTGGTATATATTGAGTAAGTTGACACATAACCTGTTCTTAGAATATACCTACTGATTTAATAAATTGAATGACTGAGACTGCCTAACAGTACGTTTTCCTGCGAGGGCTGAATCAACAAGTCCTGGGCTATATTCTCTCTAGAGCAAACTGGTGCTTTATGAGTAGAGCATGTAGCCACACTCCATACCCAGGCATACGTGGCGTAGAGATTCTGCATGGTCAGGAATTCTGCCTCCAACCAACAGACCTGCATCCTGACACTTGAAATACCTTCTTCCTATCACATGAAACTCTTCAACACTTCAGCCAGTAAGTCAATGACATTTTAAAAATCATTCATGACAATCTCATTGTATATTTATTTTAGGTGCCAGGCATTGTGATCAGTGTCTGTGGAGAATACGAAAGATAGATAAGGCAAGTTAGTGTTTTTAAAGGGTTTAAAATATATAAGCAAAAACAGAAGACAATATGAACACTGATAATATTATCATTATTATATTAGCTGCTTCAATTTATTGAGAGTCTCTTACATGCCAAGCCTTTAAATTATATTATTTTACTTAATCCTCACCCTGTCCTATAAGATATGCATCATTGTTTCCCCTTACAAATGAGGAAGGCAAAATTTGGAAAAGCTAACCAATGTGTCCAAGGTCACTCAGCCAAGAGCAAGGATTTGAACGCACCTTGGTCTGATTCCAAAGTCTCTGCATTTCCTACATACCACATGTCTGTCGGTATAAGTCACTCTATGTTAAGTTTCTTAAAAAAAAAAAAAAATCCAAAACCAAAAAAAAAAAAAAACCCACTAGCAACTCTCCCCCTTAAATACTGCCATTGTTAAAGCACTGAGGCAATGCTCAGTGAGAAGGAATTTGGGAGGATTGAGTAAGTGCAGAAACCTGATGCTAATGAGAAACCCAGGCTGCTGTGATGACGAGAGCAGAAACAGCAAAAGTTCTCTAAAGATGATCTAGAATTAGGTTCAGCAAAGCAGGCCAGCTGAGATCTCTGGGGAAAAGAAACCAATAGAAGCATCCAGCTGTCGGAGACAGCGTGGGCTTTTTAGAATAAACAGTGAAGCCAGAATGTTAATTGAAGATGAAAATGTGCCTTAAGCCACAGTGGTCATGGCCACAAACTTGAAAACCATCTTCTTGGGAGTTGGCAGTCGAGGTCTGCATTAGAAGAGTTTATGTTCCCCGTGTTCACAATTTGCAAGCAACTCTGACAGCCTATGGCAAGTTATTGTGTGCTGTGTTGCTGAAGTATGAATTAGCAAGCTACTCTATCCAAATGGCATGGGAAGCGGTGAGTTAGCTAATGACTGAGCCTAAGGATCTCTCCAGCATCCTACCTCAGCAGTTTGGTTGGTCTTCATTTATCATCACTTATCAAGAAGCTTTGATTCTAATAAGATATGTTTTCTTGGTTAAAAGTGAAGAGTCAGGGAGGGTAATCAAAAAAGAGACAAAATGTCAGCGAACATTGGAATTCCTACCTGGGTATGAAAGGTACACACACACGCGCGAGCATGAACACTCACACACATGAATCCCTTGAGCACAAATCTCAATGGTCATATGATTCAAGAGGAAGCTTACATTCATTCGTGCCACCCCCCACTCAAAAATTTATTGCCAGGCTGCTATTACGTCTATAGACTTGCTTATATTATTAATTCTGGGCATTTGCAAAGGTCTTGGGGTGTATCCATCCTGGTATAGGATATAGACACACATAGGTAAGCTTCCCATTTATCAAGCAGCTTCTGACTGTTATGTGCTACCCAACGTTTCACTCTTGCTATTATGACAAGGTACTGTTATACCTGTTCTAGAGATGAGGAAACTGAGGCCCAAAAAGTTTAAATAACTTATTCAAAGTCATATAGGCGAGTCAGGTGGCTCACGGAGATCTAAATGAAATATAAAGCCCATGACCTTGCTTCTGCACACTATGCCAGAGAAGTTCTTGGAAGCAATGAAATCCTGCTTTATTAAGTGATGTTTGATGAGCGGCATGTCAGGAAAATAATTTTGGAATTCAGTCCAATTTGTTTAGGCTTTTGCTGTTTCATCTATGTGTCAAACAAACTACTTTGAAGCATATATAAAAATAGAGCCATATCATTCTTTATAGCAAACAGCTTAGCAGGTTTTACATAAACCAGAACTGGAAAACAATGAGAGAAATATAGTTGTTTAAGTTACAGATATCTATCCACTCACACATATCTATAATATATACACATATACTTATAAATATGTATGTATGTGTCGGTATCCTTTTAGTTTTCCAAGCCCGAGAGGGTATTTATATATTCCTACAGTCTATTTTCTTTTTCCCATTTGAGAACAACAGATCCAAGTTTAATACATTCTATCTCAAGGAATACAGTTTTGAGTTTGTTAGTTTCATGCTAGGAATAGGATTGTTCTGACACTATCCCTTAGTTTCTCTTCTCTTTTGACCGGATGAGGTTTTATAAAACACAACTCTATCCTGAGAGTGTCTGTTCACTCCCTATAAATCATAGATTAAAAATACTGATTTACTGATTTTCTCTTAATATTCTTTAAATTTTCAGCATAGCATTGGGATTTCAGATGACCAGTGATTGTAACATAACAAAGAAAATGAACATATTTAGGAAATGACACATGCCATAACTTTGCTAAGCATGTTTTTCATGAGTTATCACATATTCAGATAAAGGATAACAAGAAAGCATCTCAGAGTTTCAGGAACTGAAGCTTATTAGGGAAAATTTTCATATGTGTTTACAAAAATGAGAGATACTGATTAAAACATAATACAGTATAATTGTTATAACCGCACACAGTTGATCACTACTAGTCTCAGGCCAAACTAAACTAACAAGTGAGCTGTGTGTGTCAGAAATCTTGTAGCACAAAATCTAACTAAATCCTATGTACCCAGAACCCTCATCCACATACTGTGCTCTCTTTGGTACCATTTGCAAGGTATCCAAAAAGAATGGCAAATCAGATATGACACCTTCCCCTTTCCAATGAATTTCCTTTTCTTTTATTCTTCTTCTTCTTTTTAATGTGCAAAATCCAGCCAGGCTAATGAACTTGGGCTTCCACAACAGACAATAATTTGACAGACACTATGATTTGTAACTACAAGCCAACATGATTCCAGTTACACCACAACACTCTTAAACCATAAGTTAGAGATTACAGAATCTCACATCATCACAGAATCCTAGCTGCAGATATACTGGGGTTAGAGATGACCAAAGTGAAGAGAATGAGTCATTTTTGAAGTTCCTAACGCAAAGTGTACTTGATATCTCATGGGCTAAAAATGGGAAGGCTGCTACTTTTGGCAACATTCTCAAGATCTACAAAAATAAAGACATTTAAAAGCATGAGTCTATCTATGAAAAGTCGTGATATTTTAGCAGATTAGCTACACTTTTGGTTGCTTCCTACTCTTATATTTTCCTTTTCAACACTTTTCTCTCTACTTATAATTTATTTTATCAGATGACAATACTTTGGGAAAGCAGCTGAGTATTAACCAATCCTTGGATCAAATAATAGTATAAAATATGGGACCTGCCAATTTAGAGGGATTTTTTCTTATTTGTGAATTTTATAACTCACAAATAAGAACAATAAAATGATTTACAAAAAACAAAATGGTACAATTTGGGTGGTATCATTCATGAACCTTATTTTTATTTTTAATGAATTAAAAAGGTGTTTCTGTGTTCATGTGATAGGGAAGTGTGTGACACTGTCAGTGATCACAGGAGATACTTACATCAATGTTGTTCAGGGTATTGAAGTGCATGAGATCATGCAGCCTTTTGAACGCTTGATTTGGATATTGAAAGTTGAAGGTTGAAAATGGTGATTCAGGGTCATCAAAAATATCAAAATCAGCTATTTCTTTCTCTTCCTTAGTTTCTCTTGGAACACCTAAATATTGGAAGGGTCTCAAATGGTAATTTTGAAAACAGCAAAATATCTCTAAAACTGAAGAAAGAAAACATACAAATACCTGTAAACATAACATTGGGAGTCCCCAGTGGGGTCATGGGATCTGTAGTACACACCTTTATGCTCCCACCCAGATTTCTTGGGTTGGGATATCTAAGCGTTCTGCTTTAGGTAACTTCCAATTGCCTGCATCTGCATCTTTCTACACCATCCTGCAACAGAGGAAGGCTGCTTTGCTCTCTAGCAGCAGAATGTAAATTCTGATAAATAACACTCTGCCCCAGGCATCAGTCAACCAGAGACTCTAGGAAGTTAGGCTATAAAATACCCCAGTTCCCTTGCCTCTTGTTGTATGAATATGAAGGATGATTCTGGAGAATAGGTTCTATTCCATTTCCTAGACTTTCCCAACAGGGTCAAGTTCTCTTCGTGGTATTTGGCTTACTGACACATCTTTTGTTGTCTACCTTTATTACTTCCTACGTCCTTACTAAAGTTCCCTAGTCCACTCAAATAAACCATCTGCACTTGAATTCTTTTCTTAGAATCTGCTTCTGGGGAAATCCAAACCAAAACATTAACTAAGTGTGTCCATGCCACAGGAATCCCCTATGTAGTTTCTCCTTGAGAAATAACAGTCATAGAAAATTCTCTAGGTTTCAAGTACTCTACTCCCCGATAACTAAAAATATCAGCCAATTCTTCCTTCTCTTGTTTTGAAGTATGACTTGTAATAACTTCCCTCCCTACTGATCCTTTCTTTGTCTTCCTCCACCATCTCTTCTCTGTCATCCTGTGTCAAATCTTCCATGATTAGCTTTTATATCTTTCCTATACCAACTGCACTTTCTGGTCCAAGGATAATATATTCTTAGGCCTTGAGCATCCTGCATGTCAATCTCTAGCTCTCCTTTTGTTAATCAATATTTTCCAGGATACAGAAGAGTCTATAGATTCTGGATGTAGTAAAACAGGACAACTGTGCCTTGAACTTGATTCTCTTTTTCTATGGCATATAATAAAAGCAACCTGAAATTACTATCTATGCTGTACTGCTAGATTATACTAGTCCTGTGGTCACTTAGAGTTCCCAGAGTTTTTGCATGATTTGTTTTGAAACAAGAGCTCCCTTGCAAGAATGATTTTCAGAATATTTAATAATCCCTATAACAAAGGTGTCAATCAATCAGAACCAACATAAGCCCAGGTTTTGGGTAAAGCCCCAGAGATTTTTATCAAGCGAGTTGTTAACACATCAGTTTCTGAATTATGAGGAACTCAGGGAATCTTGGAGTGAGAAAGAGGGGAAGTACTTGGAGTCTCAGGATAATAGTTCTCTATCAAGGTAAGGGAAGCATTCAAAATTGTAATAGCTAGTACTGCAAGTGCCACTATAAACCTGCTTAATACCAGTCTTGTTCTGTTACCAGATTTCTACTTTAAAGAATATAATTTATTCTCAACATACCAGGAGCCTTGTACTTTCTGAAGTTGATGTTGGCCAGAACAAAGTGGATGATAGTTGGGCAATCTTTCTCCATATCAGGATTCTTGGGTTTAAAGACATAGCACTCCTTCAGTCCTTCTCGATCAAACACATGAGGATCAATCTTCGGAAAGGGGAGCTTGTTCATTTTGGCCCACTTTTCTGCAAGGAGGAGTTCCTATGGAGGAAAAGTAAAGATACATTTAGAGATTTTCAGTTTTCACTTATTCAGAATGTTGGTCTGGACATCATTCAATATCCATCAGGTTTAACTGTGTGCTTGCAATGTGCTCCTTGCTAACATGAATAATGACCCTGTTCTCAAGAAGCTCATTAATCTAAAAACAAAATACTAAAGCACTCTATAAACAAGCTCGCTATTAGGTTAATTTTTGGCATAGGGCTAGCTCCATAGGAGGCTTTTAAAAATTTACTGATGAAGTGAAATGAATGAAACTATAGTGATGTAATGGCTATAGGAAAAAAAAAAACAAAAAACATTAGGGCTCTGGTTATTTATAAGCCATGTGAACATTTTTAAACCCTTCAGAGTCAAAGAATCCAACGAAGCAAAATGAGGAACACTCTGGTACTGAATTTTTACCTGTACCTTCTCAAAACAGCCAACTAAAATTAATAAATTTTATGTATGCAAACATATTTGAGTTACTTTGAATCAGCTTTTTTTTTTTTTTTTTTGCTTCTGTTTATAAAAAGAATTCAACTTCTGGACTCAGAATGTTATAAGTGTAGTGGCCAAGAAGGGGCCAGACAGGGAAACCAAGAGTTTAGTTAATGGACATGGCAGATTGTGTGACTGTTTCCACATATTAGCCTCCTTCCCGGTAAGAGAATTAAACATCCCCATCAGAATGAGAAGACATGTAGACAGAGCCACAGCAGTTGAATTGTAGCTGCTGACATGAAACATGACCAAGAAATACTCATTTATTGTTGGCCACTGAGATTTTAGGTTTGTTTCTGCATCAAGGCTGACTAATGGAGTGGGTAAGCAGACACGTGCAGTATTAGATTTAAACTAGAAAGTATAAATCAATATGGAGAGATGCCATAAATACAGCTTAGTTATATTTATACACAGCTTGGGGTGTAGTGAGAAAATAAGCAGCAGACTCTCAGTGTCAACAGCTCAGACTTTGGGACCCAATTGCCTAAGGTCAAGTGCAAGCTCTGGGCCCATGGGCATGTTTCCTAATGTCTCCACACTCAATATCCCCAAATATAAAATAAATATGATAATAAAAATATATATCTCATGTTGCATTAGAATAAAAGAACGTCAGGCAGCCTGGGTGGCTTGGTAGTTTAGTGCTGCCTTCAGCTCAGGGTGTGATCCTGGAGACCCAGGACTGAGTCCCATGTCGGGCTCCCTGCATGGAGCCTGTTTCTTCCCTCTGCCTGTGTCTCTGCCTCTCTCTCTGTGTGTGTCTCTCATGAATAAATAAATAAAATCTTAAAAAAAAGAATAAAAGAATGTGCATATAGTATTTAGAAGTGCCTGACAAAAGTTTGATAAATAAATGTCAATAAAGAGAGGAAAAGAGGTGGAAGGAGGAAAGTAAGGAAAGCAAAGGAAAAAGAGAGGTACAATATTAGAGAAATTCCCCATGGAGATGAGGTTTTACAGAAATGACCATTGCGACATTAAGTTATTTAAACTATTCTTTGTCATCGCATCAATTTATTCATCAATAACTATTAGCTACAAATCAAAGGTCCATGCTAGGAGGTGGGGACATCATAGTGAGTGAAACTCTTGTCATTATGGGATTTATAGCCGGGTGAGTGAGAGATAATAATCAAATAACTCCTTTGGTTTAAAACTGTAGTAAATTCCATGTAAAAAGTATTCACCATGGGATTTGCAGGGTATGTGGACTATTTTCTCAGAGTGTTACATTAATTCACTCAACAATTATTATTGAGCACCTGCTAATGTTCTAGGCATAACTTGGCTGTCTTTGAATCCTTGAAGATCATAAATAATGGGAAAGATAAATAATAGATGTTATAGTGCAGTATAACAGAGGCAGAGGATATGATGGATGACTTCATGCCTGGGCTGTGCAGTCTAAAAAGCCCACCTCAAACACAGACACCTTAATTTGCTAGCCAGGTAGTCTGAGACATACTCTGTAGCCACCACAAAGTCAACAGGGAAGAAATTATTTTGTGGTGTATATGTAGTGATACACCGCTAATGGCACCATTGGAATCATAAGAACCAATCATTCATCCAAACAAACAGGTTGTTCACTATCCCTGAATTAGTAGGTTCCCAATCCGATTTCACTTACATTCTGCCTGTTTCTTATTTCTCAGCAACTCATTTTCTATCATTGTATGTAAAGTTAATACCATTATCTTCCTCAAGATTGCTGTGAGGATTAAACGAGATAATGTATTTTCAAAAACTCAGTAATTTATATTTAACAATATAATTTGTATTTAAAATATTTATATTTATATTTACATTTAAAATAGTACCTTAAATTTGTAGAAAAATATACATTGAACTTCTACTGTTCTTTTTTTTTTTTAAGATTTATTTATTTGAGACAGAGCAAGAGCAAGCACACAGAGGGAGAGGAAGAATAGACTCCCTGCTGAGCATGGAGCCCAATGTGGGGCTTGATCCCAGGACCCTGCGACCATGATCTAAGCTGAAGGCAGATGCTTAACTGACTGAGCTACCCAGGTGCCCCTGAACTTTCACTGTTCTTGATTATTTCTGGAATGTTGTGAATTTTAAGCTGATCAACTCTCAGTGCCATTTACAATAAAACCTGGGTGAACACAGGATTTCATGTATATTAAAGCAGTTGTTGCATAAACTCACAGACAAAATATGATATTTTACTGAAAATCCTATATAAATATAGTATGTGTGTGTGTGTATATATATATTTTTCAAACTATATATATATAGTTTGAAATTTGAGGGAACGTTTATCACCAGCCCTTTTACCCTCTGTTCAGTTGAATTACTCAGTTTATTTCTTGTCTGGCACTTTCACAATTATTCATTCAAGATTATTCAACACCAAAATAAAACCAGAAGTTCATACTGTGGATCAATTGCGTGAGAATGAGGCAAAAAAGAGCTTTCTAGTGTTTACAAACATGACTCAGGATGACTAATGATGTGTGGATGTGTGGAGAAAGAGGAAAAGGGAACTGCGTGAGGTAAAAGACCAAGCTATTTTTAGATAGATATTTCATGCTGGAATCGGGAAGCAATTGAAACTTTCCCTTTCCTGATATGATCCTTCTGTGGAAAAGGTTAAAAACTGATGACTATAAAGACGGTGATTACAGGATGGAAAAATGATCTCCTCTCTGATGTCTCGTTTCCCTGTTTGTAAAGACTGAGAAACAATGACCCAGACTATGAGTAGAGCAGAGTTTGAAAAGAGTATTTTAGACGAATGCCATGAGCCAGAATATTGCTGCTTCATAAATTAGGCAACATGCCAGAACTGTTTTCTATAGTAAGTATCCATTTTGTTTGTTGGACACCTCATATGCTTCAGATTTCCATAGACTAATTCATGGTAATTTACATAGTACTAAAATGATTTTTCAGGGGACCTGGGTGGCTCAGTGGTTGAGCATCTGCCTTCAGCTCAGGTCATGATCAGGGGCTCCAGAGTCCTGGGATCGAGTACTGCATTGGGCACCCAGCAGGGAGCCTACTTCTCCCTCTGCCTATGTTTCTGCGTCTCTCATGAATAAATAAAATCTTTATAAATAAAATAAAATGATTTTCTATAGAGATAAAAATTTGACAGTACCCTTCAAAGTGATACTTGTAAGATATTCTAATTTTGAGTATTAAGACATGAAGGATAAGAAATACAGTCTAACAGAAATATATTCAAACTAGAGCATGAGTGGCATATATATGCCATTTTACATATGCCATTTTATTTATTTTTATATGTGGATAAATATATATTTTTATGTATTCTTAAATGTATAAATACATATTTATATATAATAAATTAGCTTCTCTCAAGAGGAAATGAGCTTTTTCTCTGCACACACCTAAGACATGTGCTTTCTATGATGATTCTCAATATTTAAAATCTATTTTTGGATTGGGAAGAGATAGAAGTATAAATATGCATGTAAATATGTAAATAAGTTGAATCTTAAAAAGATGAATGAAGCAAGTAATAGAAGATATAATGGACAGAAGCTACAATTTAGAATTCAATATTTTGTGGGTATGGTCATCAACACTTCTAATAAAAAGCATGCTGGTATTAAGATCCAAGAGCTTTATAATAGCATGAAAATAATTTCGTATATTTAATCATGTGTAGTACTTTACAGTTCTCATTAGTTCTTCAAGATGTCACTATAACTTCACAAAAATATGTAGAGAACTTAATGTTGGGTATATCTACTCATCCCAAGGCATCTGATCCTTAATGACCAATACAGATGTGGCGGGTTCAGTGGTGGCCCTCCAAAAGATAAGTCCATTCTCTAACCCTCCATCCAGCCCCAGGACATGTGAATGTGACCTTATTTGAATGATGGGTTTTCGCAAAGGTAATTAAGCTAAGGGTCTGAAGATAAGATCATCATGGGTTCTGAGTGGGCCATAGAGCCAATGACAAATGTCCTTTTAAGAAGACACAACATACAGGAGGGGCCATTGGAGGTGGAGGCTGTCACTGAAGTTATGCGGCCACAAGCCAAGGAAAGTCTAGTGCTTCCAGAAGCTGGAAAAGGCAAGGACAGATTCTCCACTGGAGCCTTTGGAGGGATTGTGGCCCAGAGGAAACTTTGATTTTAATTTCTGTCCTCTGGAACTGTGAGAGAATACATTTCTGTGTTTTTAAGCATGCCATTTGTGGTCATTTATGATGGTAGCCCTTAGAAACTAATAGTTAAGGTAAATCCATAAATGGTACATTTAACAACAGGCAGTTCTTTTTATCAGCCACAGTGGATCAATGCCCGGAAAGCTAACACTTAGACCATGATGTTGCCATGATGTTGCAACCCAAAATACAAGTCTTAAGTAAATCATATGCAGAGGCTCTAAAACAAGGATCATTCCTTAATGTTAACAAATAAATCAGGTTAGTATGGAAAAATACAATTCTTTTTCTGTTTTTGTTTTATTTGTGTGTGTGTGTGTGGGGGGGGCAGTTTGATGGAATTTTGGCCTTGAGTGAAAAACAGAAAGATAAAGTCAATTTAGATACATTACTTCTGTCATTTGTGGAGACTGGCTTATCTCCAATTTTCCTTCTTTCCCTCCTCCTCTTTGTCTTCCCTATTGCCTCCTCCTTCCTTTTCTCCTTCCCTCTTTCCTTTATTTTTAAGAAAATGAATCCATTGTTCTGGTTTCTGCTCACTAAGCATTTCAAAGGGCACTGAAAAACTGAGTTAGATTTATGTCCAATATATAGCAGCATAATATAAAATAACAATTTATGGCATAGTAATTGTAATCTAGTAGTCTCTAAAAAATTTAGTAAGGCAAAAAAAAATCTATAGGGGGAAACTGAATTTTCTTATACTCCTTGCTTGCCCCTCGAGCCAAACTTTCTTAAAAAAAAATTTTTTTTTTCTAATGTCACAGTGTGTTTCTTTTGCAGACTTGAATAGGAAGACCCTGGCTTATTTTCATGACCAATATTAAAGACAAATGCTATTAGAATTCTCCTTGGATTGGCCCTAATGGTGAAATAAATTTGCATGGCATTTATCTAAGTTATTAAAGGGTTAACAACAACAAAAAACTTGACGAAAATGAAACCTAGAGCTGCTTTTCTTAAATCCATTGATAAGAATCTTATTTAGAATCATGAGGCTTTTTATAAACAGACCATTAGGGTGTGTGACTACAAATCTTAAAAAAAAAGGCTCTACTATTACTGATACTGACATCATCAGTTTCCAAGGCCAGTTACAACATAGATAAAATAACTGTGATTGTCTCTATCAAAAGCCATGATATCTACCATTCATATCTCCCTCACAAAATCTGACACTTAACTATACACGTATGAAATGCTTTTATCAATAATTGTGAAATAAAGTTTACAATTTTAATTCCTGCCTCAGTATTTTTGCTCTGCTCTTTATTACAAATGGCATTCATATTTCAATCTCAAAAACAGAAAACTACTTACTATTTAACTGATATAATAAAATCCTGTTATTACACTGGAGCTTCTTTGCCCCTCCTGTCAAAAAACTTCATGTAGATTCCTCATCAATTTTTAAACTTACTATATTATATCTAAAATAATATCCTGAAAATAATAAAAAAATAAGTGTCCTACTTCAGCATTAATAGTGTAGTATTTATATCAATTTAAAAATTATCTTTCAGGGGCACCTAAGTGGCTCAGTCAGTTAAGTGTCTGACTCTTGGTTTTGGCTCAGGTCATGATTTCAGGGTTGTCAGATAGAGCCCTGCATCAGGCTCTGGGTTGGGCATGAAGCCTGCTTAAAATTCTTTTTCTCTCTCCCTCTCTCACTGCCCCTCCACCTCCTCCTCTCTCTAAAAAATAATATAATAATGATTATTATTATATTTGGGTAATCTTTTAGATCCACAAAGAAATGCATATTTTATAATGACAATTATAACGCTCATAAGTTGAAAAAATCATTTTTAATATTCCAAATGAGCTTGAAAAATGCATTAATGAGTTAGAATACTTTAAAAGTATATCATAAAAGGAAAAATATCAATCTGTGTGCAACTGGTCTTGTTAAATATGAATTTCAAGAATAAAACCAGTGAGAGAAGTGACTACATAAATATTTAAAATGTTAAAATCATCAGAAATAAAAAAACCTATACAAAAGACTCATTAGATCATATTTGCAAAAATAAGATAAACTTTAATATCCTTAAGCTATAAAATAATAATAGCAGTAATACTAATGATCTAATTAAAAATAGTTTAAAAACATGAGCATATAATAGTCATGGCAAACTATTTACTCTCACAAGCAAAGCAGAAAAATTGAAGCAAAACGTATTTTTCTTTCTGTCATATTGTAAATTTTTTTTAACTTTGTCTTTAATATTTTTCAGCCAGCACAGCAATGTAAAACAAGGACTTGCATATACAATCTGATATAGTAATGTAATTTGGTGCAACTCTATGAGAAAGCAATCTTAAAATATTTATTAAAATCCTAAACTAATCCATATCTAAGAAGCCAAGCAATTAATAAAAAGTGTGATTAAAGATTCACATGTGAGGATGATCACTAGAAGAAGTGACAAGATAGCAATAATCTGAAAGTCAAAAACAGAGCATTGTTAAAACATTCTTGGATATTTACATACCATGCTGTATTTATAATTATGTTTAAAAAATATTTAACAATATGGGAAGATGCTCATAATATAATTTTAAGTAGAAAGAAGCAGAATGCAAAGCTGTATGAACCTGGTGTTCACACACACACACAAGAAAGACTAAAGGAGGGATCCCTGGGTGGCGCAGTGGTTTAGCGCCTGCCTTTGGCCCAGGGCGCGATCCTGGAGACCCGGGATCGAATCCCACGTCGGGCTCCCGGTGCATGGAGCCTGCTTCTCCCTCTGCCTGTGTCTCTGCCTCTCTCTCTCTCTCTCTCTCTCTCTCTGTGTGACTATCATAAATAAATAAAAATTAAAAAAAAAAAAGCTTTCCTTTAAAAAAAAAAAAAAGACTAAAGGAAAACAGTAAAATACCAGCAGCTGTTGTCTATGAATAATAGAAATGACATATATTCCAAATTTCCAAATTTTTTTACAGTAAGTACATATTCTTAATTAGAAATAATGAATGAAAGTGCATTTAAAAACCACGACAAAAAAAATAAAATAAAAAATAAAAACCACGACAAAATACAATGGTTCTTTTGAGAGGTACAAAGTGATATTCTAAAACCTTCCCAATATTAACTCATGAAGTAGTAGAGCTGTGATTCATATATAAAATGATGGCTTTGACATTTTACACTCCCATTGGTGAAATGAATAATACAGTTTCTTCCACCTCCAGAACCAGTTTCTAAGATGTCATCTTAGAGTCATACATTGGAACTCACCTCCCCACTGCTGCTCATGGGTCATCAAATCCTGCTTTTGGCTTTCTTGGTCACCTCACCTGGACAGTACTTCATTATCTTATGCTTGGATTATAGTAAATCCCTCTTTTTTTAAAAAAATTAACTTTTCTTTTAATGCAGGGCTTGTGGGATGCCTGGGTGGCTCAGCAGTTTGGTGCCTGCCTTTGGCCCAGAGTGCAACCTGGAGTCCCAGGATTGAGTTCCACATGGGGCTCCCTGTGTGGAGCCTGCTTCTCTCTCTGCCTGTGTCTCTGCCTCTCTCTCTGTGTCTCTCATGAATAAATAAATAAAATCTTTAAAAAGGAAAAAAAAATGCAGGGATTAAGCTCACGACGTGGAGATCAGGACCTGAGCTGAGATCAAGAGTCGGATGCTTTACTGACCAAGCCACTCAGGTGCTCTGCAGTAAAATCCTTCTTAATTTTAATCTTTGCTCTTCATTCTCCAATTCATCCTACTTTCCACTGTGGGATTAATCATCCTAAAATTCCAATTTCATGAAGTTATTTGTCAGCTGCAAACCCATCACTGACTCTCTATTTCCCATCATCCAGCCCTAAAGCCCTCCTGATGGGAGCTTAATATTTATCACTTCTAACCAGATTGCTCCATTTCTTCAGATTGGTCTACTGCCATCCATGTGCCATTTTCATCCTATTCTAATTATTTCCCTGCTCATCTGCTCCAGGACACACCAATCTATTCTTATATGGATTGCCCATAATACACATGCTTATATAAAGTCAAGTAACTATTTATCAATATTTTTCTTATTTTTCTTCCAAATGACTCTTATATATAAAAGTCTTTCCCCCAAGAAAGCTAAAATGTTACAGAGATCAAGAACCATGGTTTATCATTAACTGCTGTACACAGCACACTGCACAGAAAAAAAGTACATGTACGATGTATTCAAAGGAGGCAGCTAGTGAAGGGGAAAGATCATTAGATTGCCACTCTGGAGTCTTCGAATCTGGTCCAGCTTGACCACTTCATAGCTAGCACTTTCCCAGCCAGGTCCTGGGCTATGTTCTGTTCACCCATTATCTTACTTAAATTGTTGATATGATGAAATTGCCTATTTCACCAATCCTTGTTTTCTAGTGATTAACTGCCTCAAAAAAAAATCAAACATGAAAGCATTTTTAAAATATGAGACTTTATATATATTAAAGAGTTGTTGTGATAGCCACTCTTAATCTTGAGAGCAGTTTGATCACAGTATAATGGGAAGGAAAGGAGATGTCAGAGGTCCTGGGTTATCACTGGCTCTTCCTGGTTGGGAGATCATGGACAGTTTCACTTAATCTCTATGAATTTCCATTTCTTACTCTATCAAAATAGGGTTAATAACTCTATCACTCTTACAGCATTTCATTCATTCACTCACAAAAAATGACTTACTCATACTTCGGCTGGCACTTATAATACAATTAAAACCAAGTGATTAAAACAAAACATACATTCAGAATAGTGTCCTAGTGCCCAAGGAGCTCACAGACAGTGGAAGAGATTTATATATTGTAAACAGATATAGACCATACACCATGAACATTGCCGTGTTAGAAGAATCTACTAAGTCCTTTGTACTGAAACTCTAGCTGTGTTGGTCAGGAAAGGTAACAGTTGAGATGATCTAAAGAAAGTTTGAGGTGTTCCAGGAGGAGGAAAGAGTAACATTTACGGTCTCACATGGGTGAGGCCACAGTGCTGCTAAGCAATATATGTGGCCTATTCAGAATTTGTTCTTATTTCTTCAGAGGCAGACTTGTATTCTCCCCACAACCCTGGCTTCACCACCTCTACCTTCTCACCCTCAAAAGATAATAATGACTTCTAATTTCTACAAGGGTGAAAAGTCATCAGATGAGTACTTTGTTAACTTCTCCTCTCGCTGTTAGGTAAACAGTGAACTTCCACCCGCAGCCATCATCTTCTCCCTCCTCTCTTGCCCTAATATAGATGTTTCTATACTACTCTCCACCTGTATTTTTATATCTCTTTTGCACTCCTCACCCCTGTAACCTTCCCAGGGCTGTGACCCTATCAGATACGTCATCTCTCCATTCTCCAATAACATCTTCATTAATGACCCCCAGACATCAGCATTTAAACACGTTCAAATCTCTTCTATTAACAACCCACCTCTCCACGTACACAGTTTTCCTGTTCCTCACCTCCTCTTACAGACACGGCACATCTCCTTCTTTCCTGGACAGTCTACAGGATTATCTCAATTTTTTAAAAGATTTTGTTTATTTATTTGAGAGAGAGAGAGCAAGAGAGAGAGAGAGAGAGAGAGAGAGAGCGAGAGAGCATGAGCAGTGGGGGGCGGCAGAGGGAGAGGGAGGAGAAGATTCCCTGCTGAGCAGGGAGCACGACACAGGGCTCAATCCCAGTACCCTGGGATCATGACCTGAGCCAAAGGCAGACACTTAACTGACTGAGCCACCCAGGTGCCCTATCTCCATTTTCTTATCTTCCACTCCTCCTTCAAATCATTGCAGTATGATTTCTGCCCTCACAACATTATTGAAACTGCCTTTGTCCAGTTTACCAAAGACTTCCTTGTTGTTAAATACCTTCAATTGTTTTTTACAACACTGTACATTCCTTGATTCTCGTTATTTTCCCCTGATGATTGCTGTTGGATCTTCAAAATAGCATTTTATGTCCTCTTCTCTGAGTATCACTTCCCATGCATGGTTTTAATTATCTTTTTCTTGCTAACATCCAAATCTCAGCCTAATTTCCTTGAACTTCAGATATGTTGCATCATTCTTGTTCTGCCTAAGACTGTGAACTTTATTAATGTGGGCCATGGGAACCATTTACAAGTTTCTCCTTTTTCTATTTTTCTCATTTTCTTTTCACAAGCTTCTTTAAGAAGGGGAGCAACTGAATCACATCTGTGTTTTTAAAATAGGACTCATAATCACGTAGAAAAATAGGCTCAAGGGATGAGAAACTGGAGCGAAGAGGACTACAATATATACCAGGCATGAGAAAGAACATGCTAGATAATGGAATGCTATGTAAGTTCTCCTTACCTTGAACGGAGGACTAGAGTCACTTGGTCGTGCAGAAAAGTCAAAGGAGATAATCAGATCAACTCCCCTCTGGGGTCTCAGGATCAAGGGGTATGGCAGGTTAAATGTGAGGCCACTGTCCACTACATGAATCTTTTTACTTTTGACATCCAGGGGCTCATATATTTGTTCAAATTCATCAGGATCTTTAAAAAGGAAAGAGACAAAAGAATGAATTAAATGACCACTTAACATTATCTAGAACATAAATATATTTTTCATGTAAATTTGTAAGTAGAATTTCATAGGATTAGGGCTTCAGGCTTTGAAATCAAACAGAGCTGGGCATGGGTCCTGTAAATGAGTCATTGTCTTTGACTCAGTTTCAATTTCTGTGCTGTCTGGGTAAAAGAACGAAATAAGGGTGCTGTGAAAGTTAAGTGGGACAATGTATGGAAAGTACTTAGCTTAGGCCCTGGCATGAAGTCTAACTGCGATCATGATGGCTTTATCAGCCTTACCTCACCTCATCTAGGAGGTCTTTACTGGCTTAAAAACATTTCCTCACACATTATCTTGTTTTGTCATAACAGACATGTGAGGTACGACCATATCTGTTAGTGGAGGATGAAATAAATTAATCCCTGCGGTGACAGAATGAGGCAGTGGCAGAGTCTGAATGGATCCCACGCTGCATCTCCCAAAGTGAGGGGAGTCCGAGGAAATAATCCAGCCAACACATTCAGCAGACGTGTTGTTGTCTGTTACTATTTGGGCTCTATTCTAGGCGCTAAACAAGATGCAAACTCTGCTCTAACAGAGCACGTGACTGATAAATCAGTAAACAGTTCAGGCAGTATTAAATACATGGTAGAAAATGATAGGGGGTCATAGAATGGGGAGTAACTTCAGTTGGATAATCAGGAGAGACCTGTTTGAGAAGAAGTCCTTGAGCTGAGGCCAGATTAAGAATCTGGAACGGTCCATCCAAAGATTTGGGGGGTTACTTTTTCCAGGGAGAGGAAAGAGCCCTGAGGCGGAATCCGACTCAGTATGTCTGAGGAACAGCAAGAAGCCCACTGTAGCTACAGTACTGGAGGAGAGTAGTATGAGATGATGAGAGGATCTGCAAGAAAGCAGAGTCTAGAAATCATTCGTTTTAAGAAAAACTGGTGACATGCTCCTCTTCACGTTTACGTGTGGGGCTCCTCATTCATTTCCCAGGAAAAGAGATATGATCAGAATTGAACTGATTTGAGTTGAATGAAATGACATGCAATTGTTTTGGTCTGTCTCCATATCCTCACACTTGTTCTATTAAGAAGAAGGCTGGAAAGCTCCAGAACAGCATGAGGATGTTCATACCAGACAGGCATTATGATCTCTGAGAAAGCTTGTAACTTCTACTTGGCAAGTCTTTTCAAAGAGGTAACAATAAAACCTAGAGGGTCAGACTGACCTGTGTTTACAGAATCACCTATCCAAGGTAGTTACTACCTATTATCCAGAAAAATATTCACATGGTGGGAACTTACTGCATGTTCGTTTCTTCCCTCTATTTCTAAATAAGAATGATACTGACTATAACCCTCTCATGGTGAATTTTATCATTATGTTTCAAGAGCAAGGGATCCCAAAGAAACGCAAATCTTTCAATTCTTACTGTCCCATTAAATCCACAATCTTCATCATCATTAAAATCTGAAGGGCACCAGTGAACATAATTAGGTTTGAGGTTTATTCAATGTGAATTGAAACAGTTCTAAATTAGGTTTGGACTTACTCAAGAAAACATAATTATTCTTCTAAGTTTCTTTTTATTTTTCTTAAGACTTTATTTATTCATGAGAGATACACAGAGAGAGGCAGAGGCATAGGCAGAAGGAGAAGCAGGCTCCCTATGTGGGACTTGATCCCAGGACCTCAGGATCATGCCTTGAGCCGAAGGCAGACACTCAACCACTGAGTCACCCAGGCACCCCCTTCTTCTAAGTTTCTACAGGTAACAGAGAGTCATGTGTTTTCTTCTCTCCTATTTATTAAAATTTCTCATCCCTAGAATACTAACAAGCAAATGCTATAAACATATACTAGTGTGCTTATGAATGAAGAGAAAAAGAGTTTACAGCTGAGGTGATTTGTACTGTCCAGAACTGGTGAATGAGACAAGGTGTGAATGAATGGTCTTAAACAAAAAAAATAAATATGCTATAAAAAAAAAAAAAGCAATAGGGAGAGGGTTTTAGATAAGAATAAGGTCATGTGACTAAATGAAAAGGCAGGCCAAGTTAAAAACAAAAAAAAGTCTTGCTATGTCTGAGGTGAATACTAGGCCAACAAGGAGAGAAAAGAGAAATTATTCTGTAAATAATTACCTCCAGATGAAGTCTCCTTTCCTATCAAGTACTTATGGATTGCAGTGACAAAGTACTTTGCTACTAGCCAAAATTCTAAAATTCTGTCACAGAAACACGAACCTAAGAATTGTAACATTGAAAAATACATATATCATCAAACACGATTTTAATATTTTTTTCTCTGAAATTTTTATTGCTTAAAAACTTTTGCTTAAGCTTTTTAAAGGTGAACAATTGTGGGTCCTTGTCTTATATTTGTTTTAAAATATTTTACTAAGAGGCTGGAAGTTCAGTATTTGGGTACTTTTGTTTCTCTTCAAAATAGCTTCACTTATTTTGAGTTTCTCTAATGCATTAGAAATTTCATATATGAGATTTATCATCCTTTGAGACTCTTACAGAAAAGCCATTATTAGTGTCATTTTAAAGATCAGGAAACTGGGGCACCTGGGTGGCTCAGTGGTTGAACATCTGCCTTTGGCTCAGGCCATGATCCTGAGATCCTGGGATGGAGTCCTGCATCAGGATCCCCACAGGGAGCCTGCTTCTCCCTCTACCTATGTCTCTGCCTCTCTCCGTGTGTCTCTCATGAATAAATAAATAAAATCTTAAAAAATATATAAAGATAAGGAAACTAAGGCCCAAGAGGTCCAGTTTCACACAGTGATAGGATTCCAAGGCAGGCCCAGGTCTCAGCCCTCTGCTTAGTCCCCTTGTTAGACCCAGTGTGTCACATTGCTACTTCAGTAGGTGGCTGGCCATAAAACTGAAATGGCTTAAAAAGCAGTAATTACAACGTAGAGAGGCTAACTACACATGCATCTGTCAATCATTAAAACCACACTAATATGTGTCTTTAATCACAAGTAAATACAAATGTTTGCAAAACACATTAGCAATGTTTTTTACAGTGCAGTGATTTCCCCTAATATAATAAAGTATACTGATAGTTTACAACTATTTTTCTTTGGCTTCATCTACTTAGTGCTCTTTTGAATTTCAGCTAAAAGATTAACCAAGACAGACCACTTCTCTCATATTCTGTTTGATATGCTCCTTCTTGTCGCAAAAATGGTAGTCTCTCTTTTCTTCTTTTATATCCAAGATGATGTCTGAGAGACAGGTCATTATGTGACCAAGTTCCAGCTCTGGCATGTAGCTAAACACCATGGTTCCACCCTTCCAAATAAATTGAAAAGAAGCAGTGTTTCTTAATTGTGTTGCAAACAAAATAGTTTTGCAAGATATTAACAGATGTTCTCTACACAAAATAAGAGTTTCATGATCAAATGGGTTTGAGAAATAGATCGACAGCTTAATGTAATGACCATGTTAGATTGTGGGTTTCCTATCCTCCTGACTATGCCTTAGGCTAACTGCCTTTTTTAATAAAGATGCTACTTAAAAAAGAAAGAAAGAAAGAAAGAAAGAAAGAAAGAAAGAAGAAAGAAAGAAAGAAAGAAAGAAAGAAAGATGCTATTTAATCTTCCCAGGAAGTGTATAAGACAGGTACTATTCTTTCTATTTGGGGAAAAGAGTGAGCATTGTTGCAACCTCGCTGCCCTGAGGCTGCAGGTTGCATGGGGATCAGGTGTGTTTTTAGTTTGGCTCTAGTTTTTCTAACACTGTTAACTGAGGATTATGCTAAGTAACTATTTAAAACCATCTCATTAATAGTGGCCCATCTAGGATTTGAATGTAAGCCAGTCTGCTTTTCAAGTAGGCACATTGAGTAGGGCTCCTTAAATTCATTAGAGTATCCCATTGCATTGTGAATAGGAAGATGGAGTTGTTAGTTTTTCCAAATTTATTTGAACTTGAACCCAATTTATTATATAACATCTACTACAATGTCAGAGAGAGTTTGATAAATGACACTACGGAAGAACATCCTCCCATAGCTCAAGACATACAGGGTTTCTAAACCTGTAAATGAGTTAATCAGGTTCTTTGCTAGGTGTGGAAACATGTTGTATTTTATAATGATGTACCATCTCCTTAAAGCAGCTCCCCTGTGGGCATTTGCAATGGTCATTTTATATAAATACCTCACACAGATTCAATATATGATGTACAAAATGTTTGGATGTTTGTGTATTGAACTCTGGCCTAAATCAACGCATGCCTCGATTTTTAAAATTCCAGATGCTGTGAGTCACAGTAAGTAACGTAAACACAAAAGTAAACAGGAAAGAAGTCACATAAATAATAGACAGCTTCTCCTAGTTTCTAAAGGTATACAACTATTTTGAAATAAACAAACAAGAGGAATTCCCTCATCTTATTATTCTTCTTATTTTCAAACGATTGTCTGCAAGGTGAAGTAGTAGGCACAATGACTGCACTATTTTTTTTTTCTCATTTTAGGTTGAGAGATTGTTTTAATTCTAAAATACTCAAATTTTACTTGGTACAAATGAAATCACCATAGGGTCAACTAAAATGTAAGATTTTCCTACACTAAAATGTAAGATTTTCTTAATATCTAGATAAGATAAAAATCTCTATTTCTATTTTGCAAGGGGGTACAAAAATAAGAGATATAACCTTAACATTTTAATTAAATTGCGGTATTTTCAACTGTATAATAAATCAAGTTTTTAAAAAAGATTATTTATTTATTTATTTATTTATTTATTTATTTTAGAGAGAGAGAGAGAGCACACAAGTAGGGGGAGGGGCAGAAGCAGAGGGAGAGAGGCTGACTCTCTGCTCAGTGTGGAACCTGATGTGGGGGTCTACCCCAGGACCCTGAGATTGTGACCTGGCTCGACCGACTGAGCCACCTAGGTACCCCTTTATAATAAACAGTTTTGATGAAGATTTTATGAACCAAAATGATTACAGTTTATGATAAATCTTTTAACTACATATACATGGTTAATCTAAAACTTGGAAATAATCAGGAGACATTGTCTAAGTAAACAACTGTCTGAGAGAGCACTAATCGATTTAGTAAATCTGGTCTAAGATGCAGTCATTTTTGGCAATGTTAGTTTGTAAATTATAAATCTGAATGAACTCATCACTGACCTGGCTGGATTCTTGACTAAATCAATTTTAGTAAATTCTTGACTAAAATCAATATCCCATATACATTTTCTTCAACTAGATAAATACAGAGTGAGTGAAATAGAATTTTTATGAGCTATAACACTAGGAAATAAAATTTAAGGGTCTTTCCAACAATTTTAGGTTCGTGCATTCCGAAATAGGTCAACAAAAGAATTTTTAATTGATGTAATACCGTATTTTGAGACGATTACATTTTCTACTTGCTCATTTTACTTTATGAGAACTGTCCATGAGTCTTCTCACACTACATATATACTCACATATATATGGCTTCGAATTCAAATTTAACTAGGCCTGCTGTATTTGATCTAGCAACCCAAACACCTCTGAACCTACATAAAGTATTGCAAAACCACCAGGGAGTTGTTAAACTGTGGAGTGCAGAATGCATGCTGTGCAAATCACAGGAGCTATGCTGGGTAATTCGATCAAAGTAATAACATAAAACAGATGTAATATAGTACACAGAAAGGAAACTTCCATTTGACATCAGCAAAACAATGACTAACAAAGCTTTGGGGAAGGGAGTGTAGCAGAAAGGAAAAGCTTCGGAGCAACACTGAGGTCTGTGACCCCATTCTAGCTCAGCTAAGAAATTGTAGGCAGTGAGAATGACTCTCTTTGATCATTCTTTTTTCTAAAGTAAAATAACTAAAGATTCTTTTCAGTTCTAAATGATCTTTGAGACTAAGTTTTTTTAACAGCCATCATCATTCATCAATGAAGGCTCAGTTTCTAAGGAATATACATTTAATGCACATTCTAATCGCAGTAATTATAATCACGTGACACAAGACAAATAAGGTCATTGATTAATGGCAAGTGTTTTGTCTTTTTTTTTTTAATTTTGGATGAATTTTAAAACAGATATTGACTTTATCACAAATCGACTTTTATCACTGCTAATATGAAAGGGTGTCATTTGCAGGTAAATAATCATACCATACCTCATATCCTAGACTTGGATGCCATAAACATAATGCAAAGTATAGTGAGTTTCTACTCCTCTTGTTTAAACAAGGTAACCTGCTTTTGCAATGTCCCCTAAGTTCAGACAACAAATGGGAACAGCACTACCAGAAACAGCACCAAACCTAAAGCCACGTCCTAATTTTTCCAAATATTTTAGAGGCACGATGCTCCACCAAAAAGTAGAAGAAAGGTTTTTGGAAAAATCCCACTTACATTTCTAGAGCATCCTGCTTTTGATGCCCTGAAGCAGAAATAAATGAGAAATGATATCTGGGCAGTGAACAGAAAAATGATGGTATGATGAAGTAGAAAGATTTAGATGTAAAAAAATTTAGGATCATTATAAGAAAGATTATTATGTATTGATTAGTAACCATGGCAAATTTAACTTTTAATTTGAAATATGCAGGGAACTGAAGAGGAAAGGGAATGATTCGTTGGAATTTGGCAACATAACAGACACAGCAGTGAGTGGGCTCCTACCAGCTGGCCTTAAGAAAGTGACCTAACCTTTCTGAGAACTAGAGGGACAGACTCAGTAGCCTCACAGACTCTGAGGCTGATGAAGTCACCTCCCCTCGGAACCCTGGAATGCAGGCAACTCCTGTGCTGTGGCAGAGTCGGGCTGAGGACCACATCAACCAGGATTCTGAAAAGTGCTGGGTCTGCTAAGACCTGCCCTCTGCCAAGAGGAGAAACGCCCACAGAAAATTCAAAGGAGGAAATGAGACAGAGGCTACATTTCTGCCATTTCCACTGCCAGGCACGGTTGTGGGGGCGTTTGTGGGGGTGATTCTGAAGTGTTTTTGGAATCCTTCCTGGAAGATCAGCCCAGAGCTTGCTCTTCCAAGCCTTGGAACAACTTTGTCAACACCTGATTCCCTACTTCGAATCCCTCTCAGTTAAGCAAGGGAGAAGGCTTCCTGTTTTCTGAGTGAACCTTGTCCAATACAGAGAAGATCTAACATCCCACCTTAGTGGTTCAGTGAAAAATTTCTATGCTGACATAACTATGCCATTTCCTGTCCAATGAATGTTTTTCTTCCCCCAAAAAACTCCCAGTAGTTTGAAGCCCTTCACACACTAAATAGATGTTGCTGTACCTGAGCATAAATGGATAAGCATTGCCAAGAATCAAAAGGCTTCTCACTCGAAAGGAATAAAGATCTCCTGAATTAGCTTCCATGGATTATGTTTTGTGTGCTTACCTGCTACAGCCATATCCAATTCATCTTCATCCAACGATTCCTGTGTCATCAAGTCTTTCAGAGGAGACATTGGATAGGATGTATTGAGATTCAAGCCCAACATGAAGTTGTGCACCTTCCCAGCACGTCCTTCTCTGGTATTGAATAAAGTTGAATCACTCACCAAAGCCATTATCATACGATGGACCCAACTTGCTTGATTATCATTGTGATATTCCCTGTTAGCATCTTCATTTTCAGTGCCTAAGGATAAAGAACCAGAACATATAGATTCCCAAATCCATTAAAAAAAACCACCACCAACAACAAAAAACTTTGGATAAATACCTAGTAGTGCAATTGCTGGATCATAGGGTAGCTCTATTTTTAACTTTTTAAGGAACCTCCATACTGTTTTCCAGAGTGGCTGCACCACTTTGCATTCCCACCGATGGTATAAGAGGGTTCCCCTTTCCCTGCATCTTCGTCAACACCTATTGTTTCCTGAATTGTTAATTTTAGCCATTCTGACTGATATGAGGTGCTATCTCATTATGGTTTTGATTTGTATTTCCCTGATGATGAAAAATGTTAAGCATTTTTTCATGTGTCTGGTTGGCCATTCTAAGGGGCAGCTGCACCCCAATGTTTACCAATGTTTATAGCAGCAATGTTCGCAATAGGTGAACTACAGAAAGAGTCCAGATGTCCACTGACAGATGAATGGATAAAGAAGATGTGTGTGTGTGTGTGTGTGTATACACATACACAATACAATATTACTCAGTCATCAAAAGAATGAAATCTTGCCATTTGCAACAACATGGATGGAACTAGAGGGTATTGTGCTAAGCAAAATAAGTCAGAGAAAGACAAGTCAGAGAAAGACAAATACCATATGATTTCACACATATGTGGAATTTAAGAAACGAAACAGAGGAACATAGGGGAAAGGAAGGAAAAAATAAAATAAGATACAGAGGGAGGCAAATAATAAGTGACTCTTAACTACAGGAAACAAACTGAGGGTCGCTGGAGGGGAGAGGCAATTGCGGAAGGGGTAACTGGGGGATGGGCATTAAGGAGAGCATGTGATGTAATGAGCACTGGGTGTTATTTGCAACTGATGAATCACTAATTCTACCCCTGAAACTAATAATACACTATATGTTAACTAAATTGAATTTAAATAAAAAAAATTTTTTAAATCTCTAGGTAATTGAATATTAAGGTTAATAGTGAAGCTCTATGTCTTTTGATTTAACAAATATTTGTATAAATTAATACAGTAATATTTCAGTTAATCATTTTTTTCTTAAATTGTTATTACTTTATCCTTTACCCACCATCAGTCTACAGGTTGTGTTCTTTTTTTTAAAATATTTTATTTATTTATTTGACACAGAGAGAGTGCAGAAGCAGGGGTAGTGGAAGGCAGAGGGAGAGGGAGAAGCAGACTCCTTGCTGAGCAGGAAGCCCGATGTGGGGCTTGATCCCAGGACCCCAGGATCATGATCTGAGCCCAAGACAGACACTTAATCGACTGAGCCACCCAGGCACCCCTACAGGTTGTGTTCTTGATGTGTTACTTGGTCTATTCTTACATTTCCAGGCAAACTACTTTCCCCTTTCTGTCCTTTCCTAGACCTTTTCTTTTTTTCCTCTGGCCACACACACACACACACACACACACACAGGGAAATTCCACAGTAGCTAATCCTCCCTTCTTTATTACTAAGTTTTCTTCCCTCTCCTGTTTAGTAAACATCAGAAATCATGCAAACTGAGAACAGACAACTGAAGGGCTCAACACACATATTTGCTGCTCGGTAAACACTCTAGAAACAGTCATTTCATCCTTGCTTATAAAGTTTGGAATTTAAAACCGTGTAATTTAAACACATGCTTTAAAATGTCTTGAAATCCAACAATCTTCCAAAAGAAGCAGTTTTAAATGACTTCTCCCCTAAAACCTGTGCACACATCACGACCACTGGGAAGCGGCATCGTGTAGTTTTTTTAGAACACTGGCTCCAGAATCAGACTGCCTGGATTTCAATCCTCTTTCCACTGCTTCTTAGTAACTCTTCTCAGCTTTCATTTACTCACAGGACACCTCATGGGGCTGTTGTGAAGATTAATCGAGATAATGCATTCACGTATATCTCTTAGAAAAATGCCTGGCCTGTATTAAATTCATAATAAAAACCAGGTAACAGTAGAGATGGTGGTGGCAGTGATAGCTGTATCATCATGATCAATAAATACTATTCATTCATAATCCAAGTCGAGGAAGGTTGTGTGGTATAGTATAATTCCACTTGCCTGCATCCCTCTCTTCAGATTTCTGGCAACTCTATATAAATACATATATATATATATATATATATATATATATATATATATATATATATGCATCTGAGAAAAAGAAAGTCTATGTTCAAACTTCATAATTTCTCATAAATATTAACTAGACATACATAAAATCATAATAAATACTGATTTTTTAGCTTCATAAGGATTAGCTTAATGAGCTGAGGAAATGAATGGATCTTTCAGTAACCAATTCAGGTGACTACATACTCACAAAAAAAACATACATTTTTCTACCTCACACTTCTCTAAAGCCAAATATGACAAAGAAAAACTCTCAAAGAAAAAAAAAAGAAAAAAAAAAGAAAAACTCTCAAAGGACAAGTTGGGCTTTAAAGTGAATGATTTGAAAAAAAAAATAAATAAATAAAGTGAATGATTTGGGGGCACCAGGGGAGCTCATTTGGTTAAGTGGCTGATTCTTGGTTTCAGGTCAGGTTGTAATGTCAGGGTCATGAGATTGAGCCTAGCATCAGGTTCCACACTTAACATAGCCCCTGCTTGGGACTCTCTTCCTTTCTCGCCCTCTGGTCCTCCCCAGATGTGTGCGCACCCCAGATGTGTGCGCACTCTCTCTCTATATTAGTAAATAAATCTTTTTTAAAAAAATAAAGTGAATGATTTATATCCTCCAGTCACAAAGGATACAAAGATACCAATTATTTTCTAAAAATTTGGAGCTTCCTCCTATTCCTCCAACTCCTCCTCTTCTTTTTCCTTCTTCTTTCTCTTCCTCCTCTTCCTTCTTTATCACCAACATAATTACCATTATCATCATCATTTTTGTTATTATTATTAAATAAACCCCACTTCTGTCCTAGACAGAGATCTTTCCTTACAAGATATTTGGAAATGGCACCATTTGTGGGACAAACCCAGCAGTCAATAGATAAATGATAATTGACTCTTTTTTAGTAATAATATAAGTAAATTTCTATTTGCATAGCTTTTTACAACTTAAAGCCCTTTGTATGCATTTGCAAGTTGATAATTATAACAATTGTGTGAGAGCAGGTAAAATGATGCCAGCATAGATTTGAAAAAAACTAAAGTTAAAAATTCCTAAAGACCTTGCTCAAAATCATATGATGAAAAATGAAGAAGTTTCAAAAGAGAACGAGGAGACAAGCCGCAAACTGGGAGAAAATATTTGTAAAAGACACATCCAATAAAAGACTGTCATCCAAAATATACAAAGACCCCTCAGAATTCAACAATAAGACAACAAACAAACCAATTAAAAAATGGGCAAAAGACCTTAACAGATACCTCACCAAAGAGGACATAGAAATGGCAAGTAAGCAAAGATGCTCCACATCATGTGTCACCAGGGAAATAGAAATTAGAACAACAATGAGATAACACTACACACCAATTAGAAATACCAAATCCTAAGCAGTGACATCACTGAATGCTGGTGCGGATGTGAAGCAACAAAAATATTCACACGTGCTCATGGGAATGCAAAATAGTACAGCCACTTTGGAAGTTTCTTGCAAAACTAAATTTTACTTCCATCATATGATCCAACAATCATGTTTTTTAGTTTTTACCCAATAGCAGCTTTATTCATAATTGACAAAACTTGGAAGCAAATAAGATGTCCTTCAATAGGTGAACGGATAAATAAATTGGTACATCTAGACAATGGAATGTTATTCAATGCTAAAAAAAAAAAAGAAAGAAAGAAAAAGAAGAAAAAAAAGGAGGGGGTGGCTATGAAGCCATGAAAAGACATGGAGGAAACTTAAATGCATATTACTAAGTAAAAGAAGCCAATCTGATAACGCTATATATACTGTATGATACCAACAATCTGACATTCTGGAAAAGATAAAACCGTGGAGACAGTAAAAAGATCAGTGGTTGCTAGAGGTTGGGATGGGAGGGATAGAGGAATAAAAAAAACAGCACAGAGGGATGCCTCTGGCAGTGAAACTACTCTGTATGAAACTATAATGGTAGATAAAGGTTACTCTACATTTGTGAAAATCTATAGAATATATGATGCCAAGAGTAAACCCTAAAGTTTGGACCTTGGGTGACAAGGATGTGTCGACGTAGTTTCATGGATTATAAAAAACACACAATTCTGATATAAGATGTTGAGGTGGAGGAGGCTCTGAGTGTGAGTGGGAGTGTGCAGGAAATCTACGGGAACTCTCTGGTCTTTTTGCTCAATTTTGTTGAGAATCTAAAACTACTCCAAAAAATTTTATTTAAGAGGAAAAAAAAGAATATTAAGAGCTAATAAGAAATCCCAAGAACATCCTAAATATAATTTTCCAATCTAGGGTGGTATTAAAACCAAAATAGGTATATATGTTCAAAGGGCCTTTGAATTTCTTAGCCTTAAGATAACCAGAAGTGATCAAATGTACTGACCATCTATAGCAATTTCCTTAATAATTAACAAGCCATTATTATACCTACTTGACAGTCCCTATGTCAACACATATTAATTCTAGAAGTGTTAGACATATACTGTCTATCCCCTGTGTACTGGCTGGCACCCTTCATTAAAAGGAAATTAAAAAAAAAAAAGACCTGAATAACTAAAAAAATTAAAGTTAAAAATAAGAAGGAGCCAGAATTAGGACTGACTTTCCAGCATGAAACAGCAGGACAGTGGGCCAACAGGGACTGAAGAGGAGACCATGAGCAGTGCTCAAATCTTGTGCCTGGTCGAAAATTTTGTGCCCAGGGAAGGGTTATTATTATTACTATTATTAATTTTACAAGACACTACACGCTAGCCACACTGTGAGCTTGTGTAGCTGCATTTCCCAGAGAAGGTACCTTCCCTCTCGTTTATACAAACTTATCTTATGAGGGAGTCACAGCCCAGCTGTGAAAAGAGAATTTTAATTTTAATGTTGATTCAGCAAGGATAAAACAGGCTTTTCCAGTATCTACACCATGGCTGGAGGGATTCATGAAATTTAGAGCAAGAAAGCATCTAGTGTCTTCTAAAATCTAGATAATCATATTCAAGCTGTCACAGGATGTTTACCCAGGGGTTAATTTGACCACCTAACATTTGCTACAAATATCCCCCTGATCCTCACCTAATCCCTGCCCAGGCTTCATCCCTGATACGGTGATCCACACCAAGCCAAAAACTGCCTTGTCAAAATGTGAAAGAACTCATTCACACTTATAAATAACATATACAATAAAAAGTTCTTCATAATTCTACCCCACTTCATCACTGATCTCTTCCTAAGAGATGGATTGCTGACAATGGGATAAGCCTCAGTAATGGAGTGAGAATAATTTTTCACATGATACTTCAACAATAATAGGATTTTTAAGGATGAAATTTTAAGTTTTAAAGCCAAAGAAAAATGCTCCCATGTCACAATTTTCACGCCAAGAAGCCTGGTGCTCTAACTGGACTTAGAATTCGTTATTTCTACCATTCCAGTTTATTCTCCATTTGTTCCATGGATAATAGTTTGAGGTCTTAAAAAGAAAAACATAAGGGATATTTATGTGTTGCATATTTTATTACACACATAGTATCAGTTCTTTCAGTGAACAGAAAGCTACAGTTCTATATTGCTCGAGAGCAGAGATTACCATTAGCACCTTGAGTGAGAGAATCAGACACAACATGCATTTCTACGCAAATGGACTTCTGCCAGAGAAGATCCTCTTACCTTTGGGTTCTTGTGTTTCATCATCGCTATCTGAGCTGTCATTACTCACAATATGCTCTGCGGTAATATTTTCTGTGGGGAAAAAAATCAAAACAGTTGAAGGATTTCAGGTGTCAAGACTCACAATTAAATTTACTGTAAGGAAGTAATCTCAGAAAAACCACCAAGTGAGATCTACCAAGTTCACTAGTGTTAATTTTGAACAATTTAGTCCCAAAATTTATAGTTTCACTAGTATTTTCAAATTTCTCATTGAAAAACAAAATGTCTTAGGGCAGGAAAAATTAGTTTAAAGCTATTCATTCATGATTTAAAGGGAAAAAAATGTTTATCTTAATCCTGACAAAATAACTTGATTATAGGAGGCTCCTTTTTATATCAAAAAGGTATATATTTCTTCAATTAAATATGTTTAAGTGGTGTTTAGGAGGGTAAATGTAGGGTAACACCAAAATCCACAGGGGAACTACAGAACAATTCCTTCAAAATGAATGAAAGCTACTAATATAAGGTATCTTTTCATTTTCAATAATCCTGAAAGTTGTTGAAATGTGCCTATTGGAGTCAAGAATTTGTACTTCCAGGGATCCCTGGGTGGCTCAGTGGTTTAGCGCCAGCCTTTGGCCCAGGGCGCGATCCTGGAGTCCCAGGATCGAGTCCCACGTCAGGCTCCCGGCATGGAGCCTGCTTCTCCCTCTGCCTGTGTCTCTGCCTCTCTCTCTCTCTCTCTCTATGTCTATCATAAATAAATAAATCTTTAAAAAAAAAGAATTTGTACTTCCTCAGAATATATTAAAAGGGTAGTTATAAAAACTAAAATAGGAACCACAGATCCTTAACACTTAAAACAAAGATAAGAGTAAAATCCACATAATAACTCATTTTTTTTTTCAAGTAAAAATTACCTAAACTATGGAGCATACAGATCATTCTTAACATCAGCATTTGTAGAAAAATCAAACTTTCTTTGGATACTTACATGAAACCACTTTCTCTACAATGAATTTTTTCTTTGATTAGTCACTAGAATTTTTTTTGGTCTTAAAAACAGACTCTAAATTTATAATTTTCACTGATAGAGTCATTTTAAGGCTCTGAACTCAGATAAACGGACTCTAAATTTATCATTTTCAGTGACACAGCAATTTGAGGGCTCCAAACTTAGAGAAATACATATATAACACTTAGTTCCCCCATATTACTCTGCATATATTTATCATACCTGCGTAAATGTCATATATATGAATGACTGAGGGTATATAATGAAAGGGTTTTAAATGCGTGAGGTAGTCATTTTAATTTTTAGATTTATTTAATTTTACTGGCATGGTTACACATATGAAATTCAATAAAAGATCATGTTCTCGGCTTAATCTTCATTTCATTTCATGACTATTACAGAAAGTAGTTTTGTTGTGTAGAAGAGGGGTGGTGTTAAGAAATGATCTGCTCTAGGTTTCCTATACAGTAGATGTGTCTCTGGTCCTGTATGTATTCAGCAGAACAAAATTCTCTTTCTGCAAGTAAGTTTTTCTTCTCTCTCTCTTTTTGGGTCATTTTTGATACTATCATTTAAGAAAACGGTTCACAAAAAACAAGGTTCACCAAAATATTCTTTTATAAAGATATTTTCAAGAGATAGCTAAATATTTGAATGTATTTATTTTCCATCCCTATGGTATAACATTTGACTTCATCTGTTCAAGAGCACAGATTGCTCATATTCAAAATTCCTTGAGAATGTAAAGAATTTCATTTAGAGTTATCGGATTATGGTCCAATATACTATAATGTCTTTCTTCAGAAGGGAGGAGGCACATACAGAAACCACCTTTGAGCCTCCCTTTAAAAGGTAGACTTTGGGGAGCTGATGGATGAAAAGAGTCACCAGGCATCTTCAGATTCCCCTCAGTCACCTCTCTGGTCTCATTTCTGGAAACCCTTACCTCATCTGAGGTAACATGGATCCTTCTGGCTGCTGGATCTCAAGTGCACAATATTCCTCCTTAGTCTGACACACAGGACAAGTGAATAAGCTGCCAAACCACGGGCCCCAAAAGAAACATCTCACAACAAAGAATATTCTGAAGATTATTTAGTATAAACACTCTCCTTTTCCTTGGCCTTCAGCCATTGTCTCGCCCACCTCAGATCTGTTATTTCAGTCCTATTCTCTTCCTGCCATAGGAGGAAAAAATAACAAGCCCTAGGTTTATCTGGATTATTCAACAGAGAGGAATCACAGAGAAACAAGTCCCGTAACAAGTGCTCCGTCTGTTCTTTATCCCTTTTCTTCTGAAATCTTTACAAAATTTTGAGAAGAGTTAGTGATTTCCATAAAACTAGAATGGAGAACAGGGTATTTATTCATGTGGGGTGTAACGTTCATTAAAAAAAGTCAAGTCAGAGCATTTCAGCAATATACTCTTGGCCTCATAGCTCCTCCTGAGAATGGGGCTCTGTAGTTCCGGCTGGAGCAGGCTCCAGAGTTCCATCAGCCTTGGCTGCTTGTTAACGGAGTGCCACTCAGAGGACAGGAGAAAGTTCAAGCACAAAGTGCTTTCTTTACTGTTTTTATTTTTATTTTAAAATCTTTGGCTCTAAGGCATTCGGAAGATCACTTCTTCACTACTTTATGAAGAACGACCCCCCCAAAATACAATTGATACTATTGAAGAAAATATTAAGGACTATGGAAAATTGCTGTTTGCTTAATGTGCAATAGCTAAAATGCCTTTTACAGGAGGAATGATAACAGTACTTATAAGCCACTTTGTAGTGTATTAATTAATGTTACAATTGTGTGTGTGTGTTTTTTTTTTCATATAAAGCTTACTTAAATCAATTGTCACTTCCTGAAAAAACTAAGGGCACCTTGTCAGAAAAAAAAAGTCTACATTAAGTTTTTTACATGCAAGTATTCTTCAACTGAATTGATTGTTGAAAATGTCACTGATACTATTCTGTGAACTCTCCTCACACAGACGTGTGATGCTTCACAGACAGACAGGAGGTAGTTGGTAGGTCATGTGCTGATTATCTATAGGACCCTCCTCCCCAGTCACTGCTGGGTTGGTTCCAAATTCAGATTTAGCAATCACTGCTTCTTCCCACAGCCAGTCAAAATAGCCATA
The DNA here is from genome assembly GCF_905146905.1 of Nyctereutes procyonoides. Lineage (NCBI taxonomy): Eukaryota > Metazoa > Chordata > Mammalia > Carnivora > Canidae > Nyctereutes > Nyctereutes procyonoides. The sequence continues at coordinate 7,250,491 of NW_026575037.1, forward strand.
AGGAAGCAGCTGGCCAGGCATTTGGAAGACACCGAACGTATGTTTCATTTTGTTTGCTTTGAGTCAAATTTACTCAACCACGAAAACTGATGTTCCTGTCATTCATCTTACAATAAATGAAAACTGCTGGTCCTCAGTTCAGTCTGTCTACTTTTTCAAGTTTTGTAAATATTGTTTTTTAATTTATTATGGGCCATTGAGTTCGACTTAAAGAAAATCATTAGTGTTCATTTACTAGATGGAATTTGAAATACTCTTTCCTCCTTTTTGGTATGACTTAGCTATAGGAAGCCAAAAGAATTCTAACAAGCTAGTATTTAAGGGGTAAATGAGCAGGCAAGCATGAATTTAGGTGTCATCTTGTGTTCAACTGCTGATGAATCTAATCTTTGAAAAGCAAATTCTATTTGATAAAAGGAATATTCTTGACTACAGATAGCATGTTTAGATATATGATGACTAAGGGGAATGGAGATGCTCTAGTCAAAAATTCTTAGGAATCAATAGGTTTTATGAATTTCAAAACTTCAGTGTCAGAATAATACTTAAGAAGTAATATACAGATGATTCCTAGGAAATATTTAAGTTGACTTAACCAAGTTATTGGTAACTTTAGGACAATTACAATCTTAATGATTTAACTTACTAATTAAAATCAGGCATGTTAAAATTTATCAGTTTAGCACATATATGATCAATAGAAACATGTTTTTACAATACCTAATTCTTCTTCCATTGTAGAACCTTTATTTTGTGAGCCAGACACTCCCAAGACTCTGTTGAACAATATAGAAAAGGCACTGCCCCACACACCTAAAACCAAGCAAGAATGGAGAATAACTTAGACTGCACCAAGATTTAAAACAGTCAAGCAAACAAATGGTAGTTTTTGATGACTTACCCATTAAGAAATGCAAGGGGTTTTCTTCATATTTCTTCACAACTGTTCCCATAAAAAATTTGCTTCCAAATAAGTCAGGAGCCATAAAAGTACCATATTTAGCCATGCCGATCTCATACGGACTGAATTCAACCCAATCTGAAAACATTTTAAAAAAGTGCAATCCATTAGTAGGAAAGTACTACAGAAATGCACCCAAAGATCACTTCCAACAATGCCTTGATTATTTTCATTTATTTAAAATATTTTTAAAAAATTAACCAAATGTCTTTTAATATTTTCTGTATAGAGGCTGGGGGGGTGGGGAAAGAGCTTATTGAGATGAAAATGCAAAAGGATCCCTTCCAATTTGTACAAACTGAATATCTTTTGCATTTAAAAGCTTCTTTCATGAAGTCCATCTTAATTCTAAAGAATGGAAAACAGAAAACTGCTAATTCAATTTGTAAAATCCACGAAGGACATAGAAATTAGGCTATGATAATGCAAGCAGACTATGAAAATGGAAGAAAGTGTTCTCCAACATTTGCCTTTTCTTCATCTTTCCTTAATTTTGCTTATTAACCATTATCCTGACTCAAGATTATAATGCAAAGTTCGTATGCTGAGTGTCTTAAGAACTACCTGGCAATAGGGTCAAAAGGCATACTTTCTAGAAGTAGAGGCTATAGAGCCAGAGCCCTGGGTTCAAATCCCACTTTGCTGCTTACCAACTATGCAACCTTCGTTAGATTACTTGTGTTCTCCATGTTTTAGTCCTCTAATCTACAGAGTATGAATAAAATCAGGAGATTGTAGAACTGTTTTGAAAATCTAATGAGTTAAGAAATGTAAACAACTTAGAAGAGGGCATAGCACATTTTAGTCAGTCTACAAATGGTAGCTACTATTAGATTTCATGTATATCCTTGGCTATCACTACATCTAATTAGGCATCCAAAAAGAATTCCTGGTTTCGGATTCCCATGTCCTACACTTGCTACTCTCAGTCCTCCTTGCCTGGTAAATGGTACTACTTTGCAGGTAGTTATACCCCTATTCAGACTTTATTCTTGACAGTTCTTTTCCCTTTTTATCCTCCATACAAAAACTCAAGTTCTATAGACTCTCTTACCAGATATGGTTAGAAACAGGCTGCTTACCCATTTCTCCACCATGGACCAACCAGCCATTTGTACCCTACTGGCACAAGTGCCATACTTTCTTCCCTGGATCTCCGCCATAGTCTTCTAAAACATCTCTTCTCTATTTCCCTATATTTTTGATACTCGGAGCAAGAATGAATTTTTAAAAATAGAAATCACAGCACACTAATGCCAGCTGAAAGATTTCTGATGACTTCCCATTACACTGAACATAAAAATATGGTCAACAAGGCTTCAAGATGGTCCGGCTGGTGCTCCCTGACCTCACATCCTAACCAATCTCCCATAATGTTGGTCTTGCTCTTTCCCCTTAAGTCACACAAGTCTTCTTAATGTTCCTCAAAGAGAAAGTTCAATGATACCTCCATGCTTTTATGCTCTCTATTATCTTATGTGATCACAAGGCTTGCTCCTTCTCAACCTTTAGTTCAAGATCCAGTTTTGTTGGCCACCCTCTGTAAAGTCCCACCACCATCCACTCTTGCCTAACCCATAACTCTCTGCTCTCCTTTATCCCCTCCCTTCCCTTCTGAAATTATTACATGTCTATCCAAACAATCCAAAATCCAAATGACTCGAAATTCCCCTAGCTTTTTTCTGCTATTCATTTGGCGGTAAAATCTGACCTGACTTCATTCAGCAGGAAAAAAAAAGTCTTGAAATGATGCAAGACTTAGTTTTTATTTATCTCACTAAATACGAATATTGACACATTCTATTAAGGAAATTACTCTATTTGACTATGAAATCTGAGCGGGAGGGTATTACATAATATATAACATAGCTTTAAAATCTAAAATATTCTGAATTCCAAAACACCTATCCCCAACGTTTTAGAAAAGGGATTGTGGGTGTCTATTTATTGTTTACTCAGTGGCAGATCATAACATTCTACTTTCGTGAAGGAAGTTATGAAATCACAGTTGGGATGAGAACACATTATAATTCATTTCAAATCAAAGCCAAGTGGCACACATACCTTTCATCGGAAAGTGGTATGCTTTATAATGATTTACATGGAGGTAGTGAGACATGACTAGTAATGAATCAGAGGCTGCTAGGAAAATTTCTGTATCACTACAAGTAATTTCCCATCTCTGAATTTCATCCCCTTATCTTGGGTACTGAAACAATAATTTCTCTTCCTTATTAATGCTATGGTGCGTGCACACAGTAATTACAGACATTCTCAAGGTGAGATTGCTCTCTAGTCTTTACTGAAGGACTCACCGTATGAGTATGTGACTATTCCTTTTGCTGTTGACTCGTACATTTCAAACTTGAACCTCTCTCCTGTACCTCCATCTACTCATTTCCAACTTCCTGTTGCGCATTTAAGCTTAGACACAATGTCATCACATCCCACTATGCTTATCTGGAAAGGAACTCCTCACCCTCCCTCCCAGTCTATCTTACCTATTTCCGTAAGCCACACTATGAGAGCCCCAAAAAGGAATTTTTTAAACTGACATCACATCACTCCCTAACAAAAGCAGAGTGATAGCGGTGCTTCCAGCTTCTTTCCTTGCTAATCTACCCATATGAATCACCAAAGTGCTTTTTTCCTCCCAAAACACTACTTAAAAAATTTATTGTCCTGCCCCCAAACATCAAAATATTTCGCATTATCATTATAACTGAATAAAAAGATTTCTCCCTGGAATTCAGATCTTTTTATAACTTGGCACTAATAATTTTCCCAAATGCACTACCCACCTTCACCCACTCATAATAAGGCCAGTTTTTTTTTTACTGTTCTCAAAAACATACTTTGGGCTCCTCTTCTGAGTATTTTCTCATGGTATTTCACACAACAAGAACTATTCATCTCTCTTGATAGACCCGTGTATGTTCAAATGAAATCTGAGTTCCATTATCCACGTGAAGTCTTTATGACTGGACTAAATGTCTATATCTTACTCTCATGTCGGTTCTACACACTTTAATAGATCATAATATGCTATGTGTATGGCTCATTGATTTTTAATGTTTTATTTTTGTCTTGTTAATGGGATTATAACTTTCCTGAATACTATATATACAATACTATATAATACTATATATCTACTCTTATAGTATGTCAAAGAATTTAACATGATGTGGAGTTCTCTAAGTTGGGCTCAGTAAATGCAATTTACTGACCAATGGAAACGTAAAAATGAAAGCAATTGTAAAAATATTTGACAGTTTAAACATCTAATGTTTATTTGTTTAAAATCTTCAAAAGAAGAAAATGTTTAAAACTATTCTGAAGGGAAGAAAAACATTCTCTGATATTGTGAAACAAAGTTGATAAAACTTCTGTAAGCTAAGATAATTTGGTTCTTTGACATTTAAAAATATTATTCAGATAATATTGCAGCTATTTTCCCCTGAATATCTATTTTTAATCTGAGCAAACTTTAAAGGAATAAAGTATAGACATGGCTCTTCCCCCACCTCCCCTCAATAATCCAAGCTACTTGAACCTTCATAACATAACACCTTTGAATATCTTATCTGGGTACAAGATCCATATAACTAATGCTTGACGGCTTTGTCCAACTCTGTTGGAAGACAGAGCTTTGAACCTCCTTATCGTAAAAGCTTCACAATGAAGGTTAATGGTGTATCTCTCATCTCAGTAACAATATCGTAGTTAGGCAGATGGCCCAAATCAGACACATCGAGGTCAGAAGGTTACTAGCTGAACATAAAATAGCCTTTCCCACTCTAGAGGAATCTAAAATAACTTGTTCCTTAATGATTATGATCAGATTTTCCATTGAGAATAGGCTACTGGCCTCAAAGTTCAGAATAAAAAAAGGTGACTATGAAAATGTCCTAACAATCTTAACGATAGTAGTGACACTATCATGTTTTGTCTCTTTATGATGTGCCATACTTCATGTGATTGTCTTAATAGTTTTGTAATATAAATCTGATATTTACTAATACCATCTTTTTTTTTAAATAATGAAGAAAATAAAAATCAGAGAGATTAAATGGCCTACCTAAGGTATTTCAGCTTTAAAACAAGACTTTCAAATTAGTCTAGGGCTTGTTTGACCATATCATAATGCTTTTGGGGTAAAATGGCTTATTTGGCTAGGCACATATTTGACAAGCATACTAATAGGATTTATCAACCTATCTGCAAACATTCCAAGACCTCACAAAACAATAGCTATAGGAAAGCAAAAACAGGGATCCCTGGGTGGCGCAGCAGTTTAGCGCTGGCCTTTGGCCCAGGGCACGATCCTGGAGACCCAGGATCGAATCCCACGTCAGGCTCCCGGTGCATGGAGCCTGCTTCTCCCTCCACCTGTGTCTCTGCCTCCCTCTCCCTCTCTGTGTGTGACTATAATAAATAAATAAATAAAATTTTTTTTTTAAAAAAAAGGAAAGCAAAAACAAAACAAAGTCAATTTCCTCATGGCACTTACTTTTCTTGTATGCAAAAATTTCAATTCTCTCTAAAAGCATTACAATCAAGATCTTGCTCTTTATTACTGCTGAGCATGCCATGGTTATCCTAGACTCCTAATCTACGCCTTACCCTCATCCAATAATTAAATTTGCCTTTTATATAGAAAACCTATTTGTTTGTTGTTAAGATCCAGACCTCTGATTTCTCATATAGATTTCATAGAGCACTAAATTTTTAAGATTTACTTAACCTTAATTCGGGCCTGCCAGTGTTTTATGTACTTTGCATACTTCATATCATTTATCTATAGAAACACTATGACAGTGTCATCCTTATTTAACAGATGTGGAAACAGACTAACAGATGTCATGTAACTTAGTCACAGGAATAATGCATAGTAACTTCTTCCTTGTGCCTTAACTTCTTTAATAATTATGGTAAATTTCCTAGATTATAAGGTCTGATAGAACAGAGGCAATATACTGTGGTGGGGGAGGGGAGTTCATGCTTAGCACCTGGCATACTATATTTTCCATAGCCAGTAACCAGAGAAGCCAATATTTTAATAAAAAGAACAAAGGAAGGGTGCCTGGGTGGCTCAGTCAGTTAAGTGCCTGCCTTTGGCTCAGGTGATGATCCCTGGTTCTTGGGATCGAGCCCAGCATTGGGCTCCCTGCTCCCTCTCCCTCTGTTTGCTACTCTCCCTGCTTGTGCGCATGTGCGGGCGCTCTCTCTCTATCTCTCTCTCTCTCTCTCAAGTAAATAAATAAATAAAATGTTAAAAAAAACACAAAGGACTTTTAAAAACAAATCTCAGCTCTGCTACTACTTCTGTGTGGCAATGTACAAATCATTTAATCTTTCTGAGGTTTTGTTTTTTTCTTCTATGAAGCACAGCTGAAAAGACCTCACTTCCTGAGTTGTAGCAAAATTGAATAGGATAATAAATATGATAAGTGATTTCTGAGCCATAAGCATAATGAATATTTTAGTCAATGTAACTGGTAAACATTTGAATGAATGAATTGCGGGTGCACTGCTTTTTATAAATAATTCAAAATTCCTGCCTCAGAATAGTCAGTTGAAGAAAGTGAGACTTTGTAAAATTGCAAAATGTTTCTGGAAATAAATCTGTTAATTTCATGCCATTCACAATGACTTTTTTTTTCTTATGCTGTGACTGGTTTTCTTGAGGTACTTTTCCTAAAATTACAACGGACCCTACTAGCTATAGTCAGAAATGCTTCCATACTGCAGACTAGGACTGCCAAAGCCCCCAGAAGCATGATGTCACATGTTTTAGAGCACCCAGCAAGAGGCAAAGCTTCTGTAGAAGAAACAAATATTTACACTGGAGAATTAACAAAATGGGGCATTTTGTTCCTCATCTGCCACAAGTATAGAGCCGTACTTTTTAAGTACTGTATTATAAAAATTATAAAAGTGCTTTTAATGATAATCACATATGTTATCCAATTTAATGAAAATATAAGCAGTAAGCAAAAGAATATGCATTGCCTAAAAGCACGAGACACACTATTTTGTTAAAAGTCCTTGAGAACTGAGTAATGAAAATTGAGATTACAGTCAGGACTTTTTTTTATAATTTCTATTTCACTAATTTAAATGAAGATATATTAGTACCTAATTTCATGGAATATTCTCTACCATCAGAAAATCATCTAGCTTAATATTTTCTTGTATCTTCGACTGTTTTTATGGTACAGAAAATATACAAAAACAGACAACTAAAATTGCTTATGAGCTTCCTCTAATGACAATCATGACAAACCAACAGTTCAAAGGTTCGAGGAAACGTTTTGAAAGAGGAGATTTCGTACCTGCAAACATTAGCTCTGAAACATCAGGTTTGACATGGAGACAGGTGAAGAGAGGTAGAGGACACTGACCAGAACTGACTTTTTCCTTCAGACTACTCAAAGTAGTGTTCATTCTCTGTCCACAGAAGAAATACATGGTTTTAAATAGTAACAGATACAGATAGGAAGCTACTTAAAATAGTACTTGCAATCAAGACACTTAAAACTTTTATAATAAAACTCTTATTTTTTTCTAGAAATCTCTGGGTCCTAATATACAACAAAAGTATGCTCTAGGGAGGTAATTATCTTCACTCTAAAAACAACCACAAGTTTAAAGGCTATGTCTACATTTGAAATGAAGAACAACTTGGCAGCTACGAAGCTATGAAGAAGAAACAGTCTGGACCCCAGATTCTCTGGCACAGACTTTATCTTCCCCAACTTTATCTTCAGTTGAAGTGTCACACTGTCGTCATATGTCAAATGGGCTTGTTTCTTGTGACTCACTCCCTTTTCTGACTCTCTTTTCAGCAACCTCTATTTTTCCTCTACCATTATTACTTGTATTCATCTCCTTATTTAAAAAGACTGCCATTGGGCGTGGGGGTGGGCAGTTAAGGGTTAAAATGTGTATTTTTCCAAAGAAAAAGAACACAAAAGTACCTCGCTACATCAAAACTATTACACAGAATGAGTAAGAACTAGTTGGAAATGTAGAAATGTTATGTCTGGCAGGGAGTATGTGCTCACTACACGTTGTTGATAGGATCAGGTGAGTCAAGTGACTTTTATAAGATGTATCATTTTGTTTTATTAAAATATTATGATATACAAAGCCTATTTGTATCAAAAGGACTGCAGGTTGAATCATAGCTTACATTGTGAATTAGTGTTTCTCCTATTAACATCCCAAAGATATCGGTAAAGGTGACAGGTTGTCCAGAGCTTTTCTTCTTCCATAGAGACTCAACATATCTTTTAACTTTCTGTGGTGTGAGAAGCAAAAGGGGGTTGTGGCTAACATTTTTCATTAGCTCTTCATTAATCTCCTCTGGCCCTTTCTCTGGGAAATCAGGGTGAGAATATAAGGTTGACATGTACCTGTAAAGAAAACAAAAGATGATTAATGAAGAGAAAGGACATTACATAGTGGTCTCCAAAGAAGGCAGGTACTCTCTGTCATAAATACATAAAGGAAGGAAGGAAGAGAGAGTTGGTTAATTATCTGATTGAAGATATTAATCCGTTAAAGGAAAGAATGTATCAATCAGAAAGGAGTTGGTCTACAATGGAAGCAAAGTAAAAGAGAGGTCTCAGAGGAAACAGTGGATTTCCCATGCCCAATCCACTGAGGAGGATGCCACACTGGGCTTACTGTTCACTGTATAGCCTCTGGAAATGGGTAATACCTATTAGACTATCAGAGACTGGTGAACACATTTGAGTCACGTAAATAAACTGATTTACTATATAATCCTACTCAAGTAATCTGAAAATTTGATTTTCCCTAATGATTATCTACAGGCAGAAAATGTGCTTTCTAACCTATTATGAATGCCTAATTTTCCTCACAAATGTGTTTTTGTGTGTTTGTTTGTTTTGTCCACTGTGATTTGGACAGAATCGTAAGCTTTGCCAATTTTAGATCCCAGAATTTCTGAGCATCCAAATCTGATGGTGAAATCCTAGAGAGAAATGAGTCTTTAAGGTAAATGCTTTCTTATGGAAATTCTTGGTCACCAGCCATCTGACCACTTCTAGTAATACTGAAAATCAGTAGATACTACCTTGGTGTTTGATATTTAGATAGTAAACATTCAGTTACCACTCTGCTTCCTGTGTGCCAATATCTCTAGTATTGTAGCTCTCCATACTGAATATGAAGTATGACTCACTCATCTGCCTCACTTACTAAGTTATCAACTCCTGCAGGGAAAACTTTACTTATTCATCTTTTTCTGGCCTCAATGCCTGGCACTTGGAAAGCACGGTTTTTTGAACTATTGAACTGAGAGAACAAAATAAAAAATAAATATCCATCACATCATCCAACCAAAGAGAAAATAGCACATAATTTAATCTCTTGTTTCCTTGACATTCAAATCAAAATGCCTACTATAATGATTTATCTTTCCTTCATGGAGGGGGAAACAAGTAACCCTTAATGAGTCCCTGCCATGCTCAAGACATGTGCTGCTTAACTGTACATAAGTTGTTGCCTTGAAGACCTACAATAGCTTTCAATTCTTCTATTTTAAAGATGGAGAGAGGATTGACGAATCTAAATAAATAATGTCCACAGTTCTCCAATTAATAACAGAATTAGAATTTAAAATGTGCCCTCTCCTCTGATAGGTTTTGTTATTTTTAAAAATCTTCTAAATAAGATTTCAGTTCTTAGATACCAAACAACTTCCTCTTTACATTAAATTAGAATTTTGTATTGGATTCAGAGTTCTTTAGAGACAAATTGAGAATAATTATAAGTTAACAGATGGAGGATGATGAGAGACCTAAAATGGAACACATGCTCTGAAAAAAATTTTTTTAATAAAAATTCTTTTTGTAAAAAAATATTTTTATTTATTCATGAGAGACACAGAGAGAGACAGAGGCACAGGCAGAGGGAAAAGCAGGCTCCATGCAGGGAGCCCGATGTGGGACTCGATCCTGGGACTCCAGGATCATGCCCTGGGCTGAAGGCGGCGCTAAACCGCTGAACCACCCAGGCTGCCTTTAATAAAAATTCTTAGAAGATCTTTATACATAAATTAGATTCCTAATATTTCCCAGAAACATGTGATAAAGATAAATCAAAAATATTCACTCTGAACTTGAGTGTGGTATAATCACCAAATATCTATAAAAAAATATAGCTTAGGATGTTTGAGAGATACATGGTTTGTCCATTCCTGTAGTTATTCCAAGGTCTATCACATGATTCATCCAGATAGACAACAAAGACTTGATTTTCTGGACCTCATCATACTATTCAATAATCGTACACATTGATGGAATGTATTGCTTTACACTTAGGAACATAATAAAAGTAGGAAAATAAAACATCGTTTTGAGCCTCTGAGTGGCTGGTTCTGGAACCCTTCAGGATATGCTTCATTCTTTGAGAACATTAAGAAGTTCTTTACTGGTCTTATTAACAAGAATAATTTCTACCTGCATGGGCCATTGACCTGTCCTTAACTTATTAAAAATTGTATTATGTCATTGTATATAATTTGGATTTTGTCTTGGATTTTGGAAAGCTTAAACCCAATCCTCTGTTTCACACTTCTAGAGCTATAAGTTATAGCAAGAATTTTTAATTGAATTTCTAGTTACATATTTACTTACTTTATCGGATTCATTCCAGTTTTACTTTATAATAAGATATATTAAATCCCTTTCTTAAAGAAGCTGGAAAAAATAAGGAAAAGAACCAAACTATGTCAGTAGAAATCAATTTAGCTGCAAGATGATTTTTTTAAAAGGTAGGTAAAATGGAAATAAAATGATCATTCTGCTTTTGGAAGCTGTCATTTCCAAATATTCAGCAGAATAATGCAATTACTCAAATCCCATAGATATTATTTAAGACTTCCTTTCTCATCTATATTTAGCTGGTCTTTAAATGAATTAATTTATGATTCTACTAACTACCTATGCCCCATGAATTGCCTCCAGCAAGATCTGAAGTCCCTTCTCTCTTCCCTTCCTCCCAATGTTAGCCATCAGCTTTAGATCAAGCAAATCCTCTCTCTGGGGTTGGAGGATTGCTCAAAAGCTAGGACTTGTGCCACAGTTTCAGAGGTAGATTTTTTTAAGTGGTCAAAATGTATATGGATGCCAGTCCATTTCTGCCCTCTAAAGGTTTAAGTAAACTCATTAATTTTGGGGAATCTCTTTCTCCCATTTTCCCTCTCTCATCCTTTCCCTATCATGAAGCAATTGGCTTGTTCGAGGATACAAGCCCTAGTCAGAGACAGAAAGGCCTAGAATACTTCAGCCATTGGCACTGGGCTAATGTTCTCTACTTGCTTAGCATTTATGACACCATATTCCTTAGAATTCGCGAGTGTGAGTTGGACAGACCTTTTATGATGTTATTGTGGTGACATCTAATACCTGAGTTTTAGTTTTGGTGAAGCTAAAGATGGAGTGGTAGGCAGTGGCCAGTTTTCCCTAAATAACTTTCTTCATTTCCTTGGTTTCACTAAGGTAAGATTCAGCTATGACTGGTTTCTGTGGACACACTATCTTCTAAAGCACACAAACATCACTCCAATTTGCAACTCTGTAGTTAAGCCTTAACTTTCATCTCTTTACCAATACATGACTCCTAATTATACCAATTAAGTTGCTAAAATGAAGGGTCTTAGACATACCACGGTCTCTATAGGTAGTTAAATAAAGGATCCTCAACATTATTTCTCTATAAATCAGAAAATATCTGTCTCTATTTTTTCAACGTATTTATATGATGGGACACATCATTCTCTCCATATGATGCATTTTAGGCTAAGTGTGAAATTTTAACAGCTAAATCATATCAAAAGTCCACAAGGAGAGGGATGCCTGGGTGGCTCAGTGGTTGGGCATCTGCCTTCAGCTCAGGGCCTGATCCCAGGATCCAGGATTGAGTCCCATATCAGGCTCCCTGTGAGGAGCCTGCTTCTCCCTCTGCCTGTGTCTCTGTCTCTCTCTCTGTCTCTCTCTCGGTCTCTCATGAATAAATAAATATATCTTAAAAAAAAAAAAAGCCCACCAGGAGGGGAGCCTGGGTGGCTCAGGTGGTTGAGCAACATCTGTTTCTTGGTTTCGGCTCAGATCATGGTCTCAGGATCATGAAACTGAGGGCCCATGTGGGTTCCATGCTCAGTACAGGGTCTGCTTGTCCCTCTCCACCCACTTCTCTTGTCCTTCCCCCAACTCACGTGGTCATTCTCTCATGCATGCTCTCAAATAAATAAAATCTTTAAAAAATTCCACAAGGAATTCTCAGTGCAATCCCTTCTTCCAAATCACATAGCCAATATTTTAAAATATACCTGACCTCCAAGGCCTTGGCAAATCAGCATCCTTAGGGGTAAACATATAGAAGTTCTATGCTTAAAAAAGTGTCAAAAGCAAGTCTCAAAAGCAACTAAAATTTGGAATGAATTGAGAAGACCCTTGAGGCGAATAGCCTATAAGGCTAAAGAAATCTCTAGATTAATTTTCTCCTCAAAATGCAGATACTTATACAAATCCTCATTTAGTCATTAGATGTGTGATACTCCCTAGTGAACAAGACAAACACAGTTCCCACCTCAAACAACAGATTTTCTCTAACTTACATCTTGATCTTTTCATCTATCGCCTCTAAAGTGGCAACGTCTCCTAAAATTGTTTCATTTTTCAGTGCTGCAGGAATTCTTCAGACCATTGAACTGGAAGTTCTCATTATTGAATTCCATTTTAGTCAGTTTAATGAATTGAACCCTGTTATAGATGTAGAGCTGCTCTTATTTCTCTTTGGATGGCAACACCATACGAGCACAGTGGCAGTTAAGATCCCATAGTGCCTTATGATTCTGCAAATGAAGCTGTATTGGGGGAGCTGTACTGGAGAAGTTGTGTTGACTAGTTGGCTAATACTTACATGCAATGAATAACAAGTATCATCCAAAAATAATTTAAGAGGTAATCACCATAAAGGTAGTGGCCATTACAAGGGAAGCCTTTGTCCTACATAAAATTCTCTTTTGTGATCACAGAAAACTTTTTGGGAGGTCCAGGGTTTCTCCAAATATTTCCGTATTACCTCATTTGTGCCAAGTAATGGTCATGTGTCAGCAGAATATAAAAACTTACACAACACAAGAGTGTAATTTGTTTATCCAAGTCCTTCCGAATTCCTTCCTTTGAACTTTTTTACCATCTCACCTATACTTTTCAAGAGAAAACTAACATGAATCATCCTGACCACCTTTTCTTCTGTCTCAGGAAGTATCTCTTCTCTCCATGATGAAGGGCTTTCACCTGTGCTTTTTATCTTGTCTTGTCCTGTCTCTGTCTGAATCTCTTTCTATCCATGAACCCTCTATTTCTTTACCTTCCATCCAACCTTCAAGACTGTTTCCTTTAACTCAGACTTCTACAAAAATATCCAAGTTTCTTAAATTCTGAAAACAAAACTAAGACACTTAGTTATATGAATCCTATATTCCCTTTCTTGAAATAACAGTTTCCAGTAGGTTTACCCACCTACCCTTTTTCCTTTCATTTTCTATTCACTTCTATTTGCAATTTCATGTTCAAAAGTGCTCTTTATTTACCTCAGTGATTCTTGCCAAAATCACTAAAGATTTCCAAACCCAGTTCTAAGCTAAGCTGTTCACAGATGTTTCACCCTATTAAAAGATCCACTACTTCTCTCCATCCTTGACCTCTGGGTCATCTTTTAATCGATTCTCTGACAGCTATTTGTCTTGTCCAGAAGATATTTCTTTCCTTTTCTGGTTCATTGGCTTTTGGGATGTTCTAGAGTCCCATGAACTAAATTATTGGTGGTAATAACTGAAATGGTAGAAGTTGGTGAAATTCCCAAGGGAGAGGTGTGTAGCTAGAACAGAACAAAAGGGAGGTCCTGGAGGAAAGCTCACGTTAAGGAGTAAAGACGTGCAAGTAGTAAAGACAGTATGGCGGACAGAGCAATTAGAGAGGATGAAGTACAAACCAAGATGCATAGGAGGGGGATTTGAAAGAGGGACAGGTACCGTGTGAAATGTCTCAACTCCCAACCTCATCTTCCCTGACTTCACCAAAACGTCAAGGAGGAAAAGAACTTCAAAAGACATCATTATATTTGGAAATTAGGTGGTTGCTAGGTGAAAATCAATTGAAAGGATTTTAAGAGAGAGTGGCTTTCAAGGAAATGGAATAAATAAGAGAAGGCTAATCTTGAGGAAATTAGACAGTGAAGGATAGAGCAGAAGTTTATGTACATATCAACATGTGGCCTCTGATAGTTAAATGACTGGCCTGTAACATTTCAAATGCCCTTAATTACATTTTGCAGGACTTGTTTTTAGAACTCTGACAGGAGAATATAAGTTGTTGCCCCCAATTCATAACCAAAGCAATGAGTGCAGCTCTAATTAAGCCTAAAAACACACTTTTATATCCTCAGATCAGCAACCCAAATCATACTTGCTCTGTCTTTATTAGATGAGTTTAAGAAAGTAAGCTTGTTGCAATGTACTAGTCAGTGATGGACCACAGGGATCTAACAAATGTGAATTCGGAGGAAGAAAACCACTCAGAGAGTAATAATGAAATGTTTGAGGAGACCAATTAATCTAAGGGTCCAAGTTTTTCCATCATATTACTCATTAAACAGGCAGGTGCCTGCTCTTTCCTTCAAGGGAAAGAATAATGATGGGCTACACCCTTCTTTCAAAAGAGATAAATCATTTTGAGGGTACATACAAAGAAGGTGGCAAATATAGTTCTAAATTTTTGTTTCTTTTTTTTTATTTTTGTTTTTTAGCTAAAGAATCTGATTAAAAATATTTAGGAAACTATAGATTCTTTATACATGAACCTCAATGCAAAACATAGGGCTGTCCAAGAGAAGGCTATGGTTTAATTTCAAGAATCCTAGACTAAAAGATCAAAAGCCTGATTCTATGTGCTGATTCTGCTAGCAATATTAGACAAATCCCTTGGCTTCTGAGTCAAATTTTCTTTAGTTAAAAATGAAAAAACTCAGATCCATCTCAGGACGAGAAGGTACAGAAATCTTAAAATGCTAGACACATATAGTATAGTATGCTAGATGAACTTTACTATGGCTGAATGACTAAAAAGCCTTGTAAGTCAAAGTCAGACATTTTGTAATAAGGTGACACTCATAGTTGAGACATCTGAGGAAGAAATAATATTTGATTTTCAATGTGCATCTGTGGGTTAGGCAAACCAAAAAGTACATAGGAGGTTCTTTGAACATGTTTCACAAATGTTTGTGAAAAGGCAAATCTACAGTGTACAAATATTATATGTACAGACGTTTTACATCTCTATCCAAATTTAGCTGCGCTTAAATACATTTAAAGGATTAATTTCATAATTAGATGCCAATCAGTGAAACTTATTCCATTTTTGCATTCAATAGTTGTTTTTATTCTTCTATATACTAAGACATCTTGCATTTCATTCTATTTGCCCTAGAGAAGAAAATGAATACCTAGTGAATCATGTAGACTTAGACATGATTGCTGAAAGATTACAAATCATCAAATTATAGGAAGATTAAATTAATTATGGGTGGAGCATGTTATTCCACCTCTGTGATCTTTATATAGAATTTCAATTGATCTATTTTCTAATTTTATGTTTAACTACATTTTAAGTTACAAAGAGGCTTAAAAGGAGTAAATTTATGAAGAAAGTCATTATTAGTTGTGAATTTGCCTTAAAAAAAAACATTTTTTTAAAAAAATTAACTTATTTATTTGAGAAAGAGACAGCAGAGAGGGAGAGGAAAAAGCAGCCTTCCTGCTGAGCAGAGCCAACACAGGGCTCAATCTCAGGACCCCAAGATCATGACCTGAGCTGAAGACAGCCACTTAACTGAATGAACCACCCAGGCACCCCAAAAAACATTTTTAAGAAGCAAATTATTGCATCCAGCTGGAACACTTCAGTAATTTGAAGTTAACATTCAATTTTCTAAGTCTTCCTTTCTTTTCTAAGGTTTCAGGTAGATAAATGGTAAACACTTAGCACAATATAACTAAGATTTAAAATGTATACTAACCATGTGGAGCCAGAAAGACCAGCAATGTATGTAGCACAATCTAAAATCCCTGATTCATACAGCGCCTTGATCACACCTGAGAATCCGACCATGGCTCGGAACCCTCCACCTGAGCCCAATATGGCCACCACAGGCACCTGCAAGGGATGAAACACAGATCATTTGTAAATCATAAAACATACTCCTTTTTGGTTTCAATTTTTTTATGTTCCACATTTGGTAATAAAGAATTTTAAGTTCACTCATACCTTGATATATCTAATTTTTTAATAAAGCAAATGCTTCACATAAGAAAATTAAGAATGTCTATTAGAAAGTAGACATTACTAAACTACCAACCAATTCTATTAAAAAATAATAGCAGCCGTAAGTCCCTATAATTTGCTTGACCCTTTGCAGTTTTTGGCTTGCTTTGGGTGCACTTTTTTTTCTTATGATCCTCTCAAAAATCCTGGGAAGTGAGCAAAAAACATCTTTGCTCATTTTGTAGATGGAAGTTCTAAAATGCTGATATTCCTGTGTAAGATCTATTAGCTGGTAATGTGTAGTTAAGTAAGCACTGTGCCCTCTTGGTCCAGAATTCTTTCTGCTCCTTTATGCTGACTCATTTCAAAATATATGCTATTATTCAAATGACTAAAAAAAGACAAGGTCTACAAAATCTATATATTAAATCTATTTATTAAATAAATCTGATTGAGGGATCTCTATCTTTTGGTCATTACATGTAGATATAGGAATATCATTTATTTAAGTGAGGCATAAATGTAATAACAATTATGATAATAAAAATAGGGATAGATTGACATTTATTGAGCTCTTAGTATCTGGTAGGAACTGTTATCACTTTATAGAAATTATCTCATTTAATCTTCACAAAATCCATATGAAGCATCTATTTTATAGGTCAGGAACCAAAGCACTTGGAAACAAGATCTTGAAGACTCGTTCAGGATCATGCAACCAGCAAATACAGTCAGAAGTTAAATCCCAAACTCCTATTTCCAGGCTCATGCTAATATGCCTTACTAAAATAAAGTGCTACAGGCTAGGAGGACATGAGGTCCAGAAAGTGTGGTCAATGCCAATCAGAAGAATTGAAGTGGTGGAGAAAGCTTCATAAATAAAAAAGAAACTTGAGGTTCATTTTAAAGATGCACAGTTCTTCACTATGGGAGGTATGAGGGCAGAAAAGGAGGGGAGGCTGTTCCGAAAATGGAAGCAGCAATGAGTCAACCATGAGTTTTTGCAATAGAGAAGCAAAGGCTGTCTGCAACATGATTGAATTACAAGTCTTTGGAGAGGGAGAGATTGTCATTTTCTTTGTGATCTGAACCCTTAATGCTTAAGAGAGCTGGTGGTTTCTCTTTACCCTCGGGCACAGTTCTCAAAGTATACACAGCTGTCAGGGTGTCCACAAGGCCAAAACTATTTTCTTGAAAACAGTAACATGTTATTTGCCTTTTTTTCATTCTCATGACTTCATGAATGTATGATGGAGTTTTCTAGAAATTACAGGATGTGTGATATAGAGACATTAAATTCAAGAGCAGATATGAGAATCCAGCTGTTTTCTGTTAAGGCATACAATAAAGATACTTGTAAAAATGTAAAACAATGCTGCTCTTCTCACTTTTTTTTTTGTTCTTGAAAATATGGTTATTTTCATAAAATGTTATTTATATTAACAAGACAAGGACTTATCTAAAATACATATTCTAATAAGTTTTCTCAGTTTTAGTTTGTTTGTTTGGTAAATATTCATAGGTATAACCCATATAAATAAATCTAGAAGTTTTTTATATTTTTTGAGTAAAATGGATTTCTGAGACCAAAAAAATTTAACAACCACTGCTCCAGAATATCAGGCACATGGTGAATACAATCCAACATCTTCCAGGAAAATTCTGAGCCTACTGAGGATAAGGTAGGGTGCAGGAGAGGGTAGGGGTGGGGCGAGATAGACAAGGGAAGAGGGAATGGATGGAAATATTTACTGGGGAAAGGGCTGTCTTTTGCTTGACATTGTTTCCCAATAATAACTATTATCAGAGAAAAATTATAGATAGAAGACTGAGCAATTCATGGAGCAGAGATATTAGATCATGAAGGAATTCAAAGCTTTATAAGAAATGAAGTGAAGGATGAAATCCCGGTGGGTGGAAGAACAGAACATAAGTGAGTAGGGATGTTCTGATTGGAGTATCTGACTGGAGTGAAATCAAATTTGTCATACTGTTATCAGGTTTTATTTTCTATATTTGTGATGAAGTCTCATTTGTAGAATAAATGTACACATCATGGAGTGCATGTGCAGAGATGAACTCATGTACTTGTGCCAGCTCTTTTTTTAAGTGTCCTTCACACCCAGTGTGGAGCCTAATGTGGGGCTTGAACTCATGACCCCGAGATCATAAGTCAGATGCTCAACCAACTGAGCCACCCAGATGCTCCACTTTTGATAGTTCCATCTTATCTCTAATAGTCATGGTTTTCTTTTCTTCTGAGGCATGAATGGGAGACAGCAATCCTCCTTTCTTCAATCCCTAGAGTGAAGCTTAGGAGAGAAATAGAATCAAGGCATATTTACAAATAAAATCTGATGACCAATCTGCTGTCGGGCATAAGAGGGGAAGGAATGTGGTCAGACCATTAGGGTTTCTAGCTTTGCTTGCAGCAGATGATGTTGTCATGACCCAGGAGGAAAATCCCAGGGCATGGGGCCAGCTGAAGGGGAAATACTGCAACTCAATCTCAGAAATACAGAATATATGACACGAATGCATTGTGTTCCGAACACCTGGATCTTGATTCTTGGATATTTACTGACCAATGTGACAAATACATATATTCATGGAATTATTGTTTTAGAACCAGAAGGACCAAAAAGATTATGGAATTCTTGCATATGGAAAGGGAAGTCTGTAGAGGTTAGGTCTTAGTCGACGTAAAACAATTAAGAGCAGGACACCCAGGACTAATTTCCTAATCCAGGGCTCTTTTCTGATACTAAGTGGCCCTAAACTGAAAGACTCTAGTCATCCTAATTAGATGCAGGTTCGAGACCTCATTCATGAAAATACGCTTCACCAGTTTGGTGCAATGGAGCAATTGAAAGGACTCTAAACCTGTGTATGTTTTTTTATTATTTTTTAAGATTTTATTTATTCATGAGAAACACACAGAGAGAAGCAGAGACACAGGCAAAGGGAGAAGCAGGCTCCAGGCAGGGAACCCGACGTGGGACTCGAGCCCAGGTCTCTAGGATCACACCCTGGGCTGAAGGCGGTGCTAAAGCGCTGAGCCACCCGGGCTGCCCTGAACCTCTGTATGTTTAGACTCACAGAATGCTTTCAAATATAAATGTTTAAATTGTAAATAAATCAAAATATGTAAGTTCCTAAAAACTTTGTGGAGGGAAAAGAAAGCTAAGATAGGAAACAAAATTGGGTTAAATAAAGTGAGTGAATGGAGCACAATACAGTATTTGTAAGCAGACCAGATAAGAAGTTAGAAGGAGGAAGGATTGGAATTAGGCCTTGAAAAAAAAGTTGAGTTTATGGGCAATAATAGTGAACAGTTACTGTTGCCATGTGCCAAGCACAGGTTCCAAGGTCAAGCCAATACAGTCGTAAGTAGGAAAGGTATGTGATTTGAGGACCAAAGGACCAGTCTTCTTATTGTAGCAGGAGTATACTAGAGAGTCAGGAAAAATAAGATTAAGAAGGCCTTTAAGGAAAAAAAAAAAGTACTAGAGTTGATATTGTAGAAGGAGGAAGATTGTTTATATTCAAAAATCATTTAGAGGCCTCTGAGCCTTTTGATTTAGTTACTTGTAACATTGCATTATTGAAAATAACATTAAACCTAATACAAATCAGATAGTTTAGAGAAAGAAAATTCTTAGTAAGAGGTTATACCGTTCAACACAAAACACACGACCTGAACTGTTTTTCAGGGTCAGATTAATATGAAAAGTTGGAAAACTGAATATAAGACTTTCTCTAATCCTGGGAAAACAGCTCTCCATATGTCCTTCTTCATAAGCCAGTAACCAACACATACTTAGGGATGTTTATTTTATGTTGTTAGGAATTTTCTGGAAGTAGTCACTTATTAAACTGGAATTGGTTGTTATATAACCCACTGTTTTCATTACTGCTTTACAGTAAATTCTTAGAGTTTTCAGGTAAGATTTTAAAGTCAAGTATCTGAGGTGCTATCAGATGAAACAAATGTCAGATATTTGTACATGAAAATTGAATGATCAAATAATTGAATGACTATGGAGATTATAATTCCCATCTTCATTTACTACACATGAATTAATGTTTTTATGTATCTCATTTAAATTTCACAACTCTGAGATATAACCTACATGTTAAAGATAAAATATTTGAAATACAAAGAAGTTGATTTTTCCATATTACAAAGCTAGAAAGTAATGTCTTGTGGACTTAAAAGTGGATCTGTCAGACTCAAAAGCTTTTACTTATTTATTTTATTTTTCTTTTTCTAAAGCTTTTTTTTTTTAAAGATTTTATTTATTTATTCATGAGAGACACAGAGAGAGCAAGAGGCAGAGACACAGGCAGAGGGAGAAGCAGGCTCCATGCAGGGAGCCCGGGGACTCAATCCCGGGACTCCAGGATCATGCCCTAGGCCAAAGGCAGGCACTAAACTGCTGAGCCACCCAGGGATCCCCTTTTTCTAAAGCTTTTAATTCACTATGGTCCACTGTCTCTGAAAGCTTTCCCTACAACTAACTTTGTGACCTGAGGCAAAAAAAATCCTTGGACTCCATTTTCTTACATGTAGAAATACTGCGTAGAATTAATAACCTTGAGGCCTTTAGCTCCTAGAACACTCTAGATCCTAAAACTCATACAGAATAGGAATTATAAAAACTACAAAAATATAAATTTTTATTAACATAAAAAAGGGGAGATTAGGCTTTATCAAGAAAATACTGTGTGTCTGGCACAAGTATGGGCACTTGCATTCAATTTATTTCATCTAATTTTCCCAGCTCTCGAAAGGAGAGTGTCATTTCCATTATTCACATGAAGACATATTCAATGTACGCGAACACCCTGTCTGCGTACAGACGCAGCTAATTGGTCATAAAACCATGACGTGACCTAAGGTTTCACCGACATCATAAGTCACTCTTTTTACTCATCTTCAGAAAGAAAGAGAAAACTTTAGTAAAAGAAACCATTTGATATTTAGCTAATTTGCATTTCAGATTCATGTGTCACTTCGATGATTTCAGCCCAATTTTACGTAATAAATGAAGGCTAACTTTGGATGTTTTAATAGCCTTGGTCATACTGAAATAACTTTCAAAGAAATAACTGAGGAGTTACAAGAAGCAGCTGTTAGTCCTGGCTTAAAATCTAAAAGAAGCAAAGAGATAAATATTGTTGACAGGTTTAGGTTATATTTAGACCTTATAGCATCAGTATTTGTGCATAAATGATATCAATGAATATTTCTCATGCTTCTCATATGATAACAGGAAATGAATTTTCATTTACCAAAAATTCTGTGGTTGTGATTAAATTACCTTGATGCACAGGCTTATGGATATTATTAATTTCTTCTCTTGCAAAAGAAAATTCTCAAGTGTTTAAAGATTTTTTTGGTTTATATTTTCATAGATTTTTAAGGTTTGAAAATTATCTAAGGGCTTTTTCCTCCTTGGCTCCTGTATTAGTCAGAGTTCTACAGAGACACAGAATCAACAAGATGTATTTATCTATCTACCTATCAAGAAAGAGATCTTTGATATAGAATTGGATCATGAAATTAGAATGAAGGCTCCAAAACCAGGAGAGTCAATAATGCAGTTCTAGTCTGAAGACCAGCACGCAGAGACCCAGGAGAGCCAATGGTGCAGATGGAGAGAAAGGCAGTCTGCTGGAGAATTCTCTCTTGCTCAAGGAAGCTGATCTTTTTTGTCCTATTCAGGCCTTCAGATGATTGGACAGGGCCCACCCACATTACAGAGGGCAATTTATTTATTCAAAGTTCACTCAACTGAGTGCTAATCTCATCTAAAATCACCCCATTTCATGTCTTAAGGAAAAGTACATAACCATCTCTGTACCAAAACTATCAAGTCCTAACAAAATTGTTAATTTGGATGCTCAAAATTATGAAAAACTCAAAGAAAAAATCTTTTCCTTGGTAAATTATTTAAGACACTTTTCATGTGTTAAGCGGGAAGAAGGTGTTTTAATATATAACTAGTAATATTATATGAAAATTCAGTTCATTATGTTTAGTAAAATAGAGACTTAAGATATTTTTCTGATAGTATCTTTTAAAACACGCAGTCCAGTTGATTAAATATTTTTTAATTTCTAAGAGAGTTTATATTTTACTGAATAGTATGAAAGAGGACTATAAGTCAAAAAATTTAAGTATTAGAATTTCCTATGCCAGTTTCTTGCTAGAATCATAAGTAGTTATAACCATTTGTACTGTTATGTATTTGGGTTTGGTATTTGTTAGTAATTATCATTCACAAATTATTCCTTTTTCTTTTTTTGCAGGTAAAATCAGGCAATGATGCCTGAAGATGCCACAAACTCCACATTATTGAAACTTGTTTCCTTACTCTCTAATTTGCCCCAAATCATCTCTCTGTTCTGGCCAGTTTGGAGAAAAATATGGTATGAATGTCAAATCAGAACACTTTCTTCCTCTGCTTTCGTTGAAAGTCAATTTTCCAAAGTGTCAACCACCACCTGAGCCCCCAGTTCCCCAAAGCACAAGTCATGACGCTTGAATATACATTCAAGGAGGTAGCCACGCCCTAGTTTTGTAACCTTCAACTGATGACTCCCCACCAACTTATAAAAGGGGTCAAAGAAGCTGTATTGAAAATGAGAAAGCCAACCCTACAAGCATAAAGGAAAATTTTTAAAAAATAGCATTGATTTTTTTTTAAAGACCGAACGAGCGTATCACAGTGATTATTCCAATATTAAAATTGTTCAGGCTTTAGACTGTTTGTGCATCCTAGGTCTTTACTTATTTGTTGTTGTTATTATTATTATTAATTAGAGGATAGAAGCAAAGATGACAATTACTGAATCTGATTTACCAGTGCACCTCCACAGTATTAGCAATGGTAAGAGTGGACATGGCTGTCGGTACTTAGTAAATGGTAAATCCCAGAGTGGGCTTTGCCTCCCCACCATCCTGTGCCCAGTACCAGCCCTCCCAAAGTGATGTCCAGGCCATTTCTAGTCAGAAACTTAGGCAACACCTTTGTATATAAAGGGAATGAAGTCACTGACTTGGTTTGCATCACAAAATATACAAAAAGTAGTATATACGATCTCATTTCAATCTATGTACAATTTTTTCCAGCATAGCCATAATTTCACATGCAAAATTTTATTTTTTTTTTAAATTTTATTTATGATAGTCACAGAGAGAGAGAGAGGCAGAGACATAGGCAGAGGGAGAAGCAGGCTCCATGCACCGGGAGCCCGACGTGGGATTCGATCCCGGGTCTCCAGGATCGTGCCCTGGGCCAAAGGCAGGCGCCAAACCGCTGTGCCACCCAGGGATCCCCACATGCAAAATTTTAAAAGTGAGTTTACATGAAATTGAAACTTGGTTTTCATCCAGCCCCTGGTCCTTTAAACCCTGGAAGCTTCCTCACATAATGCCCATGTGATTTATAAAACAAATTGAAACCTGCAGCACACCCAGCACCTGTCCCCATCTACCTCCTCCCTCCTTGCTTGGACACGTGTGTTGTTGCATGCCTCCCCCTGAGCCTGTCTCCTCAGGAGCTCTGCAGTCTTCAGTTGTCACCTGCCTCATAGTAGAGTCTGGGCCTCTTGGACAAGTACTTCCTAGACCGACTCCAGCTCTCTTATTTCTTGGCTGTTCACATCCCACCACCATGTCAGATGAGAAAAACTCCAAGTCCACCTCCTGAATCCTGAAACTGGATCCTTGGAAGCTCACATCTGCGCAGTACATCTCCCTGGCCTCCACTATTGGGAATTCCACACAGTCTGCCCTGCCATATTCACAATCTAAGACGCGAATAAGAACTGATAGTACACAGTGCTGCCATCACCATGAAGGTAAGAAGCAAGAGGGAGAATATTCCAGATGATGGAAACAACATACCCAAGGAATACAAATTCTTATTCATAACTCAAGGCTGACTTCTAGCACATCTCCTCCACAAATTATTTTGATTTGCCTCCTCCTCTGTCACCAGATGGCTCTCTTTTCTCTAGGCTTTCACTGAATTTATATGACAGACTTCAGTACAGAATAGCACTCACAGAATGTATTATTTATGATCCACTTTATACTTTACCCAAAGCAATCTATCTGTTTAAACTGAAGTTATGTAATATATCCTGACTTGAAAGGAAACACTTTCTCTTTTAGTCTCGGATGAAGGCTAAAGTGGAATTCTCTTCTCTTGCTTCCCCACTATTCCAAGTCCATATTTTCGACACACACCCCCATACACACACCCCAGCCAGTTTTGGTTTGTTATGGTCAGTTACTAGGGAACACAAAAACCATAGAGTAGCATTTCCCTTCCCATAAGACTATAATCTGGAAGTTTCATCTGACCAACAACTATTTTCAGACCAGAAAATTTATAAGAATGGCCTCTGAACAATCCAGCTATGCCAAAAATCCCCATGTACACAGTCTTACAGATCTTACTTATGGGAAAGATTCCAGGCCTTTATTCATAGAGAAATTACACTAATCAGAGACACTGTTCTAACAACAATCTTGCTTATCAGATTTGAATTCCACAACAATAAAGCTGAAAGAGAAAGGAGTGGTTTGAAGAAATTACTTCAAGGAAACATGTAAAGCATGGGGAAATGGCAGTTGATCACAAATGAAACAGACATGAGAACACTCAAATCAGTTCAATCTGAGCAAGGAATGACATATTTTAGAAAGACCTACCTCCAAATGATTCAAATTGATAAATTCTTAAAACTTTTTTTTTATTATGGAGAATACATTTTTTAAAAGTCTTAGGACCTAAGAGAATAAGGTCTTGGGCTATTAGGCAAGATTTTATTACATTTGACAATGATTACCCTCAGGTATTATGCAGTAGAACAGCAACACTCAAGTAGAATAGTTACTACTCTTTCAGGCAACTACTACATGTTCTTATACATTGAGCTGGATGCTTACAAGCACTAGTACTTATTCTTTTACATAATAAGAGACACAGTCTCCATTTTACAAGTGAAGCACAGAAGTGAAGGAGTCCAAGTTTATGCTGCCCAAATGTATTCGACATTATTTTATTTTATTTTTTTAAAGATTTTATTTGTTTATTCATGAAAGACACACACAGAGAGAGGGATATATATAGATAGAGGGAGAAATAGGCCCAATGAGGGGAGCCCAATGAGGCACTAGATCCCAGGACCCAGGCATCATGACCTGAGCCAAAGGCAGATGCTCAACCACTGAGCCACGCAAACACCCCTGTATGCAACATTTTAATTGTACACTGAAGTCCTAGGCTGAATGCTGTCTGTTGGTTGAACACTGGGAACAAGAGAAAGACAGTCCGTGCATTGAGAATTAAATAGGACTGTTCTTCTTTGTCGAGCCGCCATGACAGCCTGTCCTGCATTCCTTAAGGAGGATGATTAGCCAGAACTAACTAGAAAGTGAAGTCTCATCAGAGAGCAAGGGACTTGTGAGCTTAAGAGACCCTTGACTGAGGAATAACAAAAAAACTTTTAAAAAAAGTCACTTGTGTTGTGGGAATGGGTGGTTCTGAATATATCTAATCTATTTTGGACAAGACAGAAAAACTCTAGACCAAACTAAAACAACTACAGTGAAAGTTTTAATTCCAAGAATGACTTCCAAAAACATGAATTTAATATTTTTTGAAGAATATTCCAGATAGAAACATAATTACTTCATCTTTCATCTATTGCAGAAAAGCCAATTTGTATGACTATTAAGTCAAGTTTCATTTTCCCAGGAAGACTCCTTTTTCCACAAAACAAGGAGTGCATTGTGGGGGGCTGGAGGGCTGGGCGTGTTGCAGCAGCAACTTTCCCTTTGCAAAAGGAGAACCTAAGGACAAAGGCCAACTGGACATCTACATCTACGTATCCCACACACAGTTTTTTTTTTTTTTAAAGATTTTAATTATTTGACAGAGAGAAAGAAAGCACAAGAGGAGGAGCGGCAGGCAGAGAGACAGGGAGTAGTGGGCTGCTCGCTGAGCCAAGAGCCTGACTCAGAGCTTGATCTCAGGACCTTGAGATCATAACCTGAGCTGAAGGCAGATGTTTTACCTACTAAGCCACTCAGGTACCCACACATACATTTCGAGTGGAACAGTTCAAACTGGGATCTTTTCATCCAAACTTTTCTCCTCAACCTGTGTCTCCTCCCTACCAACCCGATACTGTATTTCTCAGTTCTGAGTTCCTCATCCCTCTCTCTAGCTAATTCATTCCCTGGAAGCAGCGCCAAGCTCCCACCCGAATCTGTGCCCTGACTCACTCAACACAAGATCTGCTGAGGGTCTACCATGTGCCAGCAGCTATGCCAGCTGCCAGGGATATAAAAGTAAAAAACCAGACACTGTCCTGATCTTCATGAAGCTTATATTCTGCTGCAGAAAACCAATATTAAATGAATACCTGGCCAAGTTTTTTTTAAGTACTAGTGTTGTCAATGCAGATAATGTCCATATTTATGCCACAGAGAATATAACTGAGATTTAACAGACATGGGGGGAGAAGAGGGAGCAGTTGGTCAGGGTGACAGTCTCAGAAGCAGCTACATATGTACTGCTCAAAGCACGGGAGGGAGGGTGCTGGTTACCTGAAAAGCAGGTGGAGTGGGGAGAGGGTGGGCACAGGGGAAGCATGCTACAGGGAGGAGAAACAGTGTGGGGAAAGGCACCAACTGGGCAAGGGTTCTGAGGAGACATGGAGCTAAGAGGCACCCACTGAAGGAGTGTGGTGACCTGGGAATGATCTGGCAAAAACTGAGTTGAGACAGATGCTGGTGAGCAGTGGAAGGATTTTAAGCTCTGGTTTGAAAGTAAACAGAAGGTGGGGGTTGGGGGGACAGGCATACAGGCATAAGTGGACTGACAGAAACCAAGGTGCTGTGTCCAGCTCTAGACGTGCAGAGTTTGAGATGTGAGGGATACCAGTGAAGAAATCAAGTAGGTGCACAGACATTCAGGCCTGAAGTTCAGAAGGGGGTTCTAAGTTGTTGATAGACACAGAAAGTTCTTTGGACGTGGGTGCTGGGTGACATCATGGAAGGGAGAGACAATTCTTAAGAAGAAGACAATTCTTCCTCTCCCTCTAATGAAGAGGAAGAGGGCCTAAGGTGAAGAACTTGTATATTTAAAGAATGCACAAGGCGAGATCTGCCACAGGGCACCAGGGAGGCAGGTAGCAAAGCAGTAGGTGAAGGATAGAGAATGTTTCACAACGTAGGGAAATATGTTGTTGGCACCCACAGAGCTGGGGGAGACAGAGCCAGATCTTTTGCACTTATTAGTATGAGCGATTGGTGGGGTAGCTACATTAGAATAACGAGGTCAGAAGCCTGAGAAAGGGAGGGAAGAGGATAAGATGGTGTAGGAAACTTGGAGAAGTCTGTGAACATAAGGATTGGGAAGTGGAGAGGCAGGAGATGGGAAGGTACATTCCAGGGAGATTTTGTGATTGTTCCTTTTTTCTCCTTCATGTCAGAGTTTATATTTTTACAGTAAAACTTCATATAGAGATAGAGGCAGAGAAGTTCAGGGGACAAGAGTGGTCCTGGGAAGACTAGATGATTGACATACTAGGGTTCCTAGTTGGGGCTGGCAATCCATTTCTGATGTGGATCTGCATTTGAAAGAAAAGGGGCCGTTTGCTCCATGGAATTCAAGAGGGAAGAAACAAAGGATAGCATAGCTTATGGAACATGGCAATCTTCTGGCAAGAAAGGAAGGCTTGGTCATTTAATGTCTGTTGATCTCTCTTTGATTAGGAAGCAAGTCAAACAGGTGTGAGGGGAACAGGGTAAATCAGTGGCTGGGAGTGAAAGAAATAATTGTTGGAAACAACTGAAAAGCAGCTAGGCAAGGAAAAACTGAGATTGCAAGACAGAGTCTCTCAAATGAAGCTGACATCTGGGAATTAACAGAGATATCCATTTCCTGCTTTTTTTTTCTTTTCTAGCAAACTCATTCCTCAAGGCTTGACCAGTAGTCTTCCATTCTAGGAGGACTTGCCATTGTAGAGGAAGAAAAGGTTTTCCTCCACTCTCTTTAGGTCCCTGGCTGGGTCTGAAAATTAAACTAACAGGAGACATTAATGGGAGAAAAGCATGCATATTTATTTAAGGTAAGTTAAGGGAATGAATACCCAAAGAAATAGTTACATCTGAGTATTTTTAAAGCTAGGTTTGATGAAGAATGGGTGATCATATAGAAATCAGATAAGCCAGTGTATGAATTTAAGTGTAGAGAACTGGAGGATATTTAGCAAGACCTGTCTGTTCAGATTCTTCTTGGAATCTCTATATCTTTGGAGATAAGGATGCTCTTTTTGTACAGGTTTGGGGAGAGCACCTCTTGCATGAGGGTCTTAAGACCTGCTGCAGGGGAGAAGAGTGGGAGGTCGGAGAGAGCTTCCTGCTTCTGCAGTCTTCTCAAACTCCTTCAGCTTGAGATATTCAATATGCTGGGGTGCCATATACTGGGGCAGGTGAGTCCTGAACCCCATCGCCATCTCTCTACCACAAAGAAAGAGTGGGTAACTCTATTGTAAGCTCTTATATCCTTCTATTCATGACTCTTAAAAAAAAAAAAAAAGAACTTAACCCATCACTGTATTATCTGCTCAAGTGTTTTTCTCCTCAACTAGGCTTTAAACTCACCAAGGAAAGTAACTGCTCAGCTTTGCTCATTGCCAGATTTTAGCAGTATCTCAACAAATGACAAATGGCAGCAATGAAAAAAAAATTGAAATGTCATTTCTCTGCTCCAAGGGTATTAACAATATCAAACAATGATGGGGATAAAAAGAAGGAGATATAAGTGTTGCTGGAAGGTTTACTTTACATTAACGACAAAAAAACAAACATTTCCCAGGGAGCTAGAAACTTCTGAATAATATGTAGAGAAGAAAGTATCTTCAAATTAACCTGAGACAATAAATAATCAACCACAAGTGCTATGAGGGATCTGTATAGTGGCAAGCAAGATGGATAGCTGATATGAAATCTGTAAGTCTGTTTTTTTTTAATAGAAATTTCAATAGAGGTTTTTTTTTTATTTTATTTTATTTATTTATTTATTTATGACAGTCACAGAGAGAGAGAGAGAGAGGCAGAGACACAGGCAGAGGGAGAAGCAGGCTCCATGCACCGGGAGCCTGACGTGGGATTCGATCCCGGGTCTCCAGGATCGCACCCTGGGCCAAAGACCGGCACCAAACCACTGCGCCACCCAGGGATCCCCTCAATAGAGGTTTTGCATCTCCTCCAAGCTTCCTTTAAGCAAAATTTCCCTATAGGCAACCCTTTATCATAAAGTCTGCTCTTGTAACAAAAAAAGCCATTCCAGCAGCAGCAGATTGGCTTTCAAACACCTCTGTACCCACCTAATAACACAATTGGAAATTCACAGTCACATATGGGATAGGGGTGGCCAACTGGCTCCCTCACTCATACTTTATGTCTCATTTCCAATTATATTTTGCCCTTAAATTACAAGAATCTTGAATCCCTGGTTTATATGTGCATGTATGGAGTGTGTACATATACATATACATGTAAATATATGTGTATGTCCATTTATATGCATGTATTAAAGCATATATTTACTTATGCATTTAATAAAAATATTATCTTTCTAAAATAATTTATTTAAAATATTTAGTTAACAGAGAAGCTCAAAAAAGTAAGTAAAAAATTGCACAACATGTCACTAAGAAGAAATTTCATCATTATCATCTGTTGAGCATCACTGCACCAATTAAAAATTTTTTTGGTATAATTGGCATATAACATTTCATTAGTTTTGGTGTGTACAACATAATGATTATGTAAAGTGAAATGATCACCACAATAAGTCTACTTGACATCCATCCTCATACATGGTTATATTTTGTGATACTTTTAAGATCTACTCTGTTGGCAACTTACAAATATGTAATACAGTAGTATTAACTATAGCAGCAATTTATTTTTATAGATTTCAGACAGAAGGATAGACCAATGGATAAACGGATGGATGGATGGATGGTTGGATGGAAGGTTGGATGGTTGGATGGATGTATAAGTAGGTAGATAGGTAATCAGTGAAGGCACAAATGAACAGATAAGTAGCCAAAAATGTTTTTTATGTTACAAGATATTGAATAATAAGTGGTATTTATTTTACTGGAACTTAAGGGAAGAAAAAGAAGTACAAATGAAGGATTGTACTTCCATAATTTGTTCACAAAAATATTTTAAGATTTCCTTATAATTAGGATTACGAAAAACATTAAATGTGGAGGTCATTATTCTTAATTATTTGGTCAATCTGAGATGATAGCTTTTAACTCCCTGCTATGAAATATTAAGAGTCTGAAACATTTCCTTTTATCTTCCTTATTCACATCTACCTATTTTTGTTAATTTTTTTTATCATTAACAAGTTTGGTAACACTTTCTTCTGGCTTGATAATGACCATCCCCACAATTGTTTCATCTTAGTCTATATTAAAGTTAATTCAATGATCCCAGAAGGGAAGGGGTTGGAGGAAGGGGCAAAAGGGATGAAGGGGGTAGGAGATATAAGTTTCCAGTTATGGAATGAATAAATCACAGAAATGAAAGGTACAGCACAGGGAATATCGTCAATGGTATTGTGTGATACATTGTATGGTAACACATAGTAGCCACACTTGCAATAAGCACAGCATAACCAATAGACTGGTTGAATCGCTATCCTGTACAGCAGAAACGAATGTAACACTGCCAACTATACTTCAATTAAAAAATAATAAAAATAAAATAAATTCAATGAGCCTTTTCCATCTGAGGCTAAACTTTTCAAACTAATAAGTATCTTGTTTGTGCATAAGTATGTCTCTGCAACTTTTTAAAACTGGATCTGATTAATATTACTAAATACAGGCAGCATTTGTGATGATCTTCCTCAAAGAATTTGTATTTATGAAACATCTTATCTTAAAAAACTGAAGATACAATGCTCAATCCATCTTAATATGTTCATATTTGGGTGAAATTTGGGAGAGAGTACAAACAACATTATTATTAAATTATAATAACATTTGAAATGTTTCCAACTCACATCACGTGTAGAACATAAGCCTTCACTATTCTCTGGACCCAAGAGTTTCTTCATGTTTTCCTTTATGTTTTCTTTTCTCTGTTGTCTGAAAGCTTTCTCCTGATCACACAGAGCCATACTGAATCGGAGGTCTGGGGATGAACTGTATATAAAACAGACGGTCATGAGCCAACATCCCCAGTAACCCTGTTATAAATCAATCAGTCCCAAGTAGCTACTGATACATGCTTATTGCTCCCCTCAAGCCATTTCCTAGAAAGGAACCTGAAATAAGGGGATAAAATCATGGCAGTCCTCATGTTCCAAGGCATGTTTCCCAAAAATAGAGTATGAGATGTTTAAAAAACAAACGAAAAAACAAGCAAACAGCCCCCAATAAATTCATCTTATCAAGGTAAAGACTTTATCTTTTAGATCTGTTTGGCACAGTATTTCCCACATTTTCTTGACCAAGAATTCCTTCCCTGGGCCCTTCATCCCCCACTTCTTCATGACAAAACACTAACATTCCAATCTTAATGAATTGCCTTGTCAACAAGATGTCCCCCCCCCCCCAAATAAGTTATGGCTGGAGGATTTCAGAACCCTTACATGTATATATAACCCTTCCTTTCTAATAATGGCAGCAGCAACTTCTCAGAAACCTATACTATGCCAGAAACCACATTAGATATATAAGTATGTATCACTGCAGAAATTATGGGAATGGATCTTATACATTATTATACAATACATTATTTTTATTACTCCATATTACAGATCAAAAACACTGACGTTCTTATTGGTTAGGAGCACAGAGCAAAAATGTGATGTATTTTCCACAATGCAGCAGCAATGCCTCACAAATGAGACAGGTCCAATACTGAACTCTAAAACCAGCTACTGAGTTTAAAAATAGTAAAAAAAACAAACCAGAACAAGAAAACCTAGAAATCTATGTTGTAATGTGAATAAATCCAAACACAGGAAGCAAGAATTTCACTAATAGAATACTGCCTCCTTACTATTCATAAAAGTCCTTCCCTTCAGAATCAATTAAGTTGAAGCATCATTTCTATTAATTCAGTGTATTTCTTCCTTGTGAAATGTAGACCAAAAGAAGAGACTTCATTGCCTCTGGGCTATGTACTCTGTAATGATATTTGATCATTACAAATAATATTTTAATTACTACTTCTCAAAGGACAAATATGGATAACTCACAAAAGAGCATTATATGATTAAAAATGAAAACCAGTAGAATATTTAGCTTCATTAGCAAATTTTTAAAATACTGCTATTGTTAATAATTTTTAAATTTAAACTCAATTAGCCAATAATAGTACATCATTAGTTTCAGATGTATTATTAATAATTTTTATGAAATATTTGAAGTATCTATTTTCCAGTACTTGGGGGAAAGGCAAAGTAACAATGTTATCATATGTTCATTTTGGGAATATAAATCTGCAAAAACACTTTGGAAGTGCTTTAGTGATGAGCACCAAAAATAATAAAAATGTATTCTTTTTGACTAAGTAACTCTATTTTTGGACATCTACTTTAAAAAAATTAACTGTAGGGCTCCTGGGTGGCTCAGTCAGTCAAGCATCTGCCTTCCGCTCAGTTTGTGATTCTGAGGCTCTGGATTTAGCCCCCGTGTTGGGCTTCCTGCTCAAAGAGGAGTCTGCTTCTCTCTCTGCTTCTCCTGCTCATGCTCTCTCTTTCTCTCTATGTCTCTCTCAAGTAAATAAATAAATAAAAATCTTTAAAAAATTAACTGTAAATTTTGAAAAGATCATTTAACCATATCATCCAATAATTAAAAAAATGGTCAGTATATATTAAAACATTGGATTACACAGTTATTAAATTTGATTATTGAGGCTTAGGTAACAAGGAGGAAAAGAGGTAAGAGTGAATGAGGATTTTTTAAGTCAAGTCTTAGGGTAAACTCTCTATTATTTATTATAATATATTAGATTGAGTACCTTCTAACCATTTTAAGAAATAAAAATCTCATTAGCACAGTTGTCTCTGTTAATCTACCTCAATTGTGTTTCCTTTTCTGCTCCTTAGAGTAACCATTACCTTAGACTTGCTCTTTACTATTCCAATGTGTTTATTTATAATTTTATAGTATATATTTACATCGCTAAGTAATATATAGAGTCATTTTACATGTTTTTAATTTTTTTATAAATGCTATCAACTGTATGTATTCTGCAATTTCTTTTCCATGGAACATTATGTTTTTGAGATTCATATAAATAGATATAGAAATAGAAAAAATTCTGAGATGCCTGAGTGGCTCAGCGGTTGAGCGTCTGCCTTTGGCTCAGGGCGTGATCCACGAGTCCTGGGATTGAATCCCGTATTGGGCTCTCTGCATGGAGCCTGCTTCTCCTCCCTCTTCCTGTCTCTGCCTCTCTCTATGTGTCTCTCATGAATAAATAAATTAAATTAAAAAGAAATAGAAATAATTCAAACATTTTTACTACTGTGGAGTATTTCCATTATATGATTATAGTGTAATTTATTTATCCATGCATATTGAGGTTGCTTCTAATTTCTGTAAACTATTACAAACAGTTTTACTATGAATATGTGTTACACATGTGGAAAATTTTTCTGTTTCGTATTAAATAAAATAATACTTTTTCTAAAGAACATCTCATTAAATCATCACCATATGCTTATAATGTATTGTTTTCTTATTATACAAATGAGTAAAAAAAGTGATTAAAAATCTTTCAACTGTTAACATAATTAGCAAGAGGCAGATTTAAAACCAGGGCTTCTTATTCTGGAACTCATGCTCCTTATAATATACTATGATGATCACTCTCTTATATTAAGCACAAGGAGTATGATTTAAAAAAAAATCTGTGAACAGAGCAATGAACAAAGATGTTTAAAGATATTAGCAAAAATATGTAAAAGAAAATTTTAAAATGTTGAGTAATTTTATAAATATAGTAAGAGAAGTTTGGTTCATTTATTTCTTCTTTTGTGTATTATCTCTAATTTTCTTTCTTTTTTTTTTTTTTTGTATTTGCCAACATATAGCATAACACCCAGAGCTCATCCCGTCAAGTGCCCCCCTCATTGCCCATCACCCAGTCACCCCATCCCCCCGCCCACCTCCCCTTCCACCACTCCTTATTCGGTTCCCAGAGTTAGGAGTCCCTCCTATTCTGTCACTCTCACTGATACTTCCCGCTCATTTTCTCTGCTTTTCCCTTTATCTAATTTTCTTTCTTGATTTTATTTTATATCTAATGGAAGACATTCCATTGAAAGTTTTTTCTTTAAAGAACATTTCCATTTCAGCGTCAAGACAAACACATAAAAATAGAGTTTGATTAAAGTTCATTATAAACATACAGTAAATTGCTTCTGGACACATGCACCTTATTTGGTTGAGTTTTTTCCTACATTTTTTGATAACTATGCTTTGTTACAGCAAATTTCTTTTACATAATTAGTCCTAATTACAGCAATGAAGATAATTTTCCATTAAGACAAACAGCATGACTTCCTTGTCAGATAAAAATTTTTCTAATCTCGTGCTAAAATATACCACTTTTAAGCAAGAATCAATACAATGCAGAATAACACAACTCAATTACTAGGACTGTCTTTTGATACTTCCTGACATATCTTGAGGGACAGTGGTAATTTACGTAATAATTTGCTAAGTTGAATCAACATGTTACTGGAAACAAAATAAGAGAAAGAAATACTAACCAATATCAATGCAGCCATCTTCATTCATTTGGCAAATCACATGAAAGAAGAATGTTATGTATTTGGGTAAATTAAATGTGTACTATTTACTTTGGTAAAACCCAGTTCAACAGGGGAAGTTCAAGGAGACCCAGAGAGTTTGAGGGAGGTGAGATGTACTGAACTCAGTGTTAGATCCTGCTAATTCTCCAGGCAGGCTTGACTCCCCTAAGATGCACCATTTGAAAATAAACGATTTTCCAACATTTGTTTTGGAGACCACTTTGAAAGAGCAACATGCTTCATGGAACTTTACTATTTGTAGTCCTACTGATCTCCATGAACAAAAACAGTCTCAATTTTCAGTTTTTCATTTTTATAGCTTCCTGTTTAGTTTACTTTCATGTTTTTGAATATATATCTGAAACAACAATGAAGAATAGGCTTAAATAACTATATCTGTTCATTTCTATGGGAAATGAACCCGAAGGAGGACTCTTTCTAAAAGCCCTTATTATTGACCTTCTAAGCCCTAAACTTTATTATTTAAAGACCAAACTACAGGAAAATTAAGTAAAGATATTCAATTTATTAGTTTTTAGTGCAGTAATCATTAGGGAGGAGTTAAAGAAAAGTATAATGTGTTTTTTATGTTCAAAGCTGTCAGAATTATTTCATATTCTAAAAGTTTACCCTTTAACAATTAAAATAAGTCAGCAGATCACTCACAGTATTTTCAACCAATGAAATATAATGCACTTACCAAACTTCAAGAGACATTTCCAGAAACATTTCAGTGACCTAGAACAGATATATTAATCAGATTAGGTCATAAAATGGATGTGTGTTACATATAATGCAAACAAGGTCAAAACAATTTTTGAGTGCCAGGTTATTTTTAATCTAAAAGAATCCTAAAACTAAAAGTAACGAAGTTTCATGAAGACCCTAAATTATGAATGCATTATAGCTATATTTTGTGATATAAATCTATTTAATTGGTCATTTTAGTAAACATAAGAATTGCCTCTGGTTAGTTTTTCCTCCTTTGTTAAAATGAAGTAGTTGAGTTCTACAATCATTATGCATGAAACATAAAAACTGCCTGAGTGCTAAAAACTATGAAGATGTTGTGCCTATTTTTCAGGAACTCCCCATGGGTCAAGAAAGCCTAGCATTTGTGCATTTATGACAAGTGTGGGCTGTAATAAACTGGAGACAGAACACCTATCCAAAGTAGCAGCAGGACCAGAAGCCAGCTCCTGTGGCCAGCTCAGGAAGCATCTTCAAATGGGAAGTGGGTCTCAGGTTTTTATTTTTCAACACTGTGTGAGCCACCCAAGTTTATGGGAGTACCCAGTTCTGCCAACAGGCCAATTTTGGATTAATGGAAAAGACAGTGATTAATATCTACAGAGAAAAAGGTGTATTAAAAGGTGTCTTTCCAGAGACTATATATCTGTTGTATGGAAAGATCCTCTCAGTATTATCCCTGTCATTAGTTAGGAATAATGTAATTTTATATTTTTTGTAAAAATTATTTAAATGCAATTAACATATAATGTATTATTGATTTCAGAAGTAGAATTCAGTGATTAATCAGTCTTATATATTACCCAGTGCTCATTACACCCAGTTAGCCCATTCCCCCACTCACCTCCCCTCCAGGAGCCATCAGTTTGTTTCCTATGATTAAGAATCTCTTATGGTTTGTCTCCCTCTCTGATTTCATCTTGTTTTATTTTTTCCTCTCTTCCCCATGATCCTCTATTTTGTTTCTTAAATTCCACATATGAGTGAGTTCATATGATAATTGTCTTTCTCTGATTGACCTATTTTGCTTAGCTAAAATCCTCTAGTTCCATCCACATTGTTGCAAATAGCAAGATTTCATTTTTAATGGCTGAGTAGTATTCCACTGTATGTATATACCACATCTTCTGTATCCACTCATCTGTTGATGGACATCTGGGATCTTTCCATAGTTTGGCTGTTGTAATTTTAGATTGTTATGAGAACCAAATGAGAAAATGTTTTGAAGGCTGCTGCCTAATTGTAAAAAGGTGCTATAATCTTTATTTTATCAGTTAGCATAGAATATAGTTAGAGTGAATCTGTCCAATACCTTCAGATGGAACTCAGATATGCCTCTTAAAAGGTGAAGAGGATGTTTTTAGAAGCAACACAAAATGGTATAGATTATTGGCTTTGTGTTCTTTTTAGTTTCAGAGAATGGAAAAAAACAAATTCGAAGCTTTCCAAAAGGTTAAAGTAAGTTCATGGCTAATTCTCAGGACTGCATTTTATGAGTAAGAAAAAGGTACTGAAATCATCTGTACAAGAATTTGCCTCTCCCACTAAACTGTAAACTTTATCTTACACAAATCTCTATTAATAGTTCACTACACAGTTTGGTAAATAACACATAATCAATAAATACCTATTGAATTACTGTGCATGTGTGCATGAGGGGAGCACACAAGGCAATCTTTCCTTGTCAAGAAACATTTCATTGCTGCTAAATATAAAATCATGGGTTGGTCTAACACAGACGGTGGTTCCAATGAAATCCTATGACCTTTATGTATCAAGGCAGCATATCAAATTACTTTTAAGTTAACAAAATATTCAAGAATCCTAGTACAAATAGAATTACACATGCCCAGATGAATCAGAGTTCAGTTTTAAGTCAAAAAGGTGACTGGCTTCTAAACAATTAACGTAACTGCTTTCTACCAGTGGTAGCACTGCTCAGACCATGTCCCAGAATATCATGTCTACTCCCTATTTCTAAATTTCAAATAGAATCTTTCCCAAAGAGGGCTTGGAAAACTTTATAGTGAATGAGGTTACTTTGGATATTTAGGGAGAAAAACAAGACATGGGTAAAACATGGTCTGTTTTTTTCCCCAAAAAATATATATATAAAAGCTGGGGTTAAATGAGACTAGATTTATTGTTTCTATCTCCAGAGGGCAAACATATCACAGAAGAATGGAAACTAAAAGAACAATGTTGCAACCCTTTGTGAAGTTTTCTAACAAATGGAAAGATTCAAGGCTGAAATGGGCTTCCTAGTCCAAGGTACCACGTCCTGACACACTTGAGAAAAAGATGGCTCCCCCAACTGGCAGGTCCCTAAACAATTTAGTTCTTAAGATATTCAATGTCTAGATATATCTAATGTCTACCTGTCCTGACAACTTAATAAATAAAAGGAAAAGCAACTGTGCTATGTTCATGGTCATATTTGCCTTCTGCATAGAATGTCTACATCTACCCACAGTGCTTCTTGGCTAAGACATTCATAATCCTACACTGATTGATAAGACTTTCTAAATGAAGGCAGGATAAGAGAAGGGAAGACACCGGATTTTCCCACCACGTGGAGCACTACAGAATGTGTTGTGATGGGACTTGTCAGACGGGATCCTCACTTCCACGTGTTGCCCAAGTGGATCACCCACCATCTGGAGGAAATTTTAAATTCTCCCACTTGATGTGCTATACTTAGACATGTGATGAAGATTGGCATTTACAATCCCTCCACACCCTTTGACCTGAAACATGTAGTTCAGATACAATAGCCACAAAAACATGTACTTCCTGTGAGGCATTAAACAAGTATTGTAAATTCCTTCCCACACACGGCATCATGGTCTTCCACATTGCTTGCAGTATCAAAGCAGTTTGAAGGAAAGGTGACCAAGTCTCTCTGGCTCTCTCCCCCACCCCCATAATGCTTAGCTAGAAGCCAGACAAATGAGAAGAACTCCACCTCTTCTAGGAATTATAAATGTAAGAAGCAGGCTGTACTCATTGTACATTCTTGCGAAAAACAACAATCTCATCTTTGAATTCCACAGCGGAAAGCAATTTGAGATGCTTACAATGGAAGCTGTACACCTGGGAGGGAGAAGGTGAGGACCTAGAAGAAAGAAACTATATAAAAGAAGCCACTTTAGATTTAAAAATAATTTTTAAAGTATTTAATCCACTAATTCTCTCGCAAACTTTTCAAGATCATTTTGAAATGATAAAGATAAAGCAACAAGCATAGTGACTGGCATTGAGGAGGTCATTTAAAATTATTATTACGAAAAGAAGCACACAAATGATTTTAAACTTGAGAACCTGTCCTATTAGTAAAGAGCTCTTCAAGTATGTTATGCCTTTGCTGATCAGTATACTCCAGCATTTACAACCTTTACCATCAATAAAACATTATTTTGAATTCTGATCCCTCCCTGACTTAATGTCCTCCTTTCCCCTCCTTGATGGACAAAAAGAGAGAAACTGATCACCATGCAGGTTCAATAATCATTTATATCTTTTGAGTGAATTACAGAATATTTTCTGCTTTATCTGTATATACCTGACCTGTACATGATAAAATTAAAGTTGTATTTAAAAATAAGGGCCACTTTTACTAAAAATCATGTTTCCATACACTGCAACTCTATCCAGTGAAGAAGGAAGTGGAGATGGACCTAAACAAGAGGCAATTCAAGTGTAGGGTGGAAATCACAATTCCACCAAGACAAACCAGATCACATCTAGGCAAATTTTGCAAGTTTAAAATTCAATGAGATACTGCTAAAGTCACGTTTTAAAATATATATGATGTTTATTTTTTTTAATTGAGATGTAACATTTAACATTATATTAATTTCAGGTATATAACACAATGATTTAACATTTTTATACATTGCAAAATGATCACCACAGTAACTCTAGTCAACATGTATGATTTGTTAATAAAAAAAAATTTGTATTTACTACCAGGAATCATCTAATCCATTCATCCAAGAATTGTGGCCCCCTAAATATCCCAAATGGTCTTAAAAGATTTGAAAGATTAAAAAAATACATTATTTGCCCTATAGTCATGTTCCACTCTATCATGCAGGTTTCCTTCTTACATTTGAGGATGATCTCTTTCTCCTTGATATAAGGTCCCTTTTCCGTATGTAGACATTGGAAATTCTAAACCAGATTTCCTAGAGCAATATTATCAAACCAAAATGCTACTTCTTTTTCTACAAATGGGAAGTTCTCAGACTCTAGTTTCTCCTCTTAATTTACCTTCATTACTCCTGTCTGAGCACTTCCCAGGTTTTTTGCATTTCCCATAAGTGTACTCATTTATCCATTTACCCAAAAACGATTCAAGCACCTCAGGTGTATCAGGCTAGGTATGCAATAGTAATTAAAGTGAACATATTCTATTCCTTGCTGGGCGTTAGGTCTAGTAGAGGATCCAAGGAGACATAACATTCTAAAATGCCCTATAATTTAAAAGTTATAAATTAGGAAAGTGTCAAAAAAGACTCACTTAGGTTTTCATTGCTGGCACCCCCAAATAAAAATGTGTTCTCTCTTAAAGCCAGGAATGCCTGACCTATGTCTGAACTCTGACCTGCATCCATCTGCTGGCATTCACATCTTAGCCAAACATCCCCCAGAATTCTCATAAAAGTATACAGTTCTCTTGTTTCCCTTCCAAGCTCTGTTTTGTCTCATTCACTTAACTAAATTGTAGCCTTAGTCTTCATAGGTCAATACAGTTTCCCAAAGAAAATCATCCTGACACTTCACATTCTGAATTCAGCATCAAAACTACCATCTTTTTAAAGCTTTGCCACTCTCTCTTCTATAGAACCTCATTAATTTTCAAATTTGCAGTCATGAATAAGCAATAACCAAAGAAAGCAATCAGCCAGAATCAGATGTCACAGAAGCCATGAGACAAGGCTATTTTTAACCAATACCACCAACATCTAAATAAAGAGGGCAAATAAAAGTACTGTGCCATGT
The DNA here is from genome assembly GCF_905146905.1 of Nyctereutes procyonoides. NCBI lineage: Eukaryota > Metazoa > Chordata > Mammalia > Carnivora > Canidae > Nyctereutes > Nyctereutes procyonoides. The sequence continues at coordinate 7,291,452 of NW_026575037.1, forward strand.
AAACTTTAGAGGCTACCTCCCTCAAAGTATTGGCCAAAACAAACTAATTTCATCTAAAGAATAAAGAAGTGTACTCTTACTTATCGTATTTTAAAACCTCTGCATTTTTAAGATTCTCTGAAGTGGGTCACTTTGTTTACCCAAAACACGCCAAATTCGAAAGCTGTTATCTCTCCATATCTTATTCTATAAGCCACAGCCACACCGATATATTATATATTAATATAATATATTATATATTAATATATATATATATATAACCGATATATTCGGTAATGGATGACTGAAATATTTTTGGAGTGTGCTAAACGATCACTAACCTTATAGGCTCTACATCTAACTTCACTCTGGTAAGTTCCAACAAATAACTAAGTTTAATAGTTAAGTCCGTTTCATGAAGCACATGGCAAATGGTTAAATCTGGCCAGTTACAATTAGAATGAGAATATCTAATATTTATTTAGTGCTTACTGGGCCAGGCACTGTTCTAAAACTTTCCATTTATTGATTAGTTTAACCAAACCACAACGTTAAGAGGTAGGTACTATATACAACCCTGTTTCACAGATGAGGATGCCCAGCAAAGAGGAAAAGAAAAAAATAATCTGTTCAACATTAACATGGGGAATAAGTAGCAGAATCATGATTCCAACCCAGGCAGTTGGCTGGCTGACTCTGAGCCTGGAGTCAAAAATAGCAGGTCCTGCCTATTTCTTTCAAATGACAACTCTGAAGCTCTCTCACTTTGTGACTGCAATAAACACAACCTAACCTTAAATGTCAGCTAGAAAACAAAACAAAATGTGGACCCAGCCCTAAGAATGGCTTTCTCCTAAAAACAACAAATAATGATAAACAACAAAAAAAGTTCAAAAACTGAATGATCAATCGCAGTCTCAGGAAGAGCCGGGTCTACTGTAAATTCCCGCTCTGCAGCTCCAGCTGGTCCTCGCTGCCACCAGCAGTCATTCCACTCAGCTCTCACACAGCAGACACAGGAAAGCTGCTGCCACACTGACTTAGCTCAAGTCACCCTGAGCTCCTCATCCTTGTCCCTTGCCACAGAAGTGGTCTGCTAAAGCTGCATCAACCTTTTGGTTTTCACTAGGAAACACTGTTTCTTTACCTACTAACTTGTTGCTTACTAATAAATACACCCGAGGAAGAAGCCAGATCCTGTTTGCTCGAAATTCCCTGTTACCCAGGCAAAAATCTTCCATTATTCACTGCTATCGGTAAGAAAACATCTAAATTCTAACATCTGAAATTTGAGCTCTGCTGTAGTTTGATCCCAGTGTACCCAACCTTCCTTTATGCCCGTGCTCTGCTCCCATCACACTGCTCTAGGCCCATTTCCTGAACACACTTGCCCTTCCAAGTCCCATGACTATGAGCAAAGGCTCAGGCTATTCTCTTCACCAGAATGGCCTTCCACCCCATTAGTGATCCAACCACATCCTTCCTTTAAGGACAAGCCTAAACCATTGATGATAGCCACTCTAACTCCCTGAAACCCCATCCCCCTTCACCGTCCTGTCCTCATCTCCTACCACAATCCCTACTACTCTTTCTCTGTGTGTTCCAGCCATATGCTGTCACTCAACATGCCAGGCAAACTTCCATTTCAGGACTTTCCTACTCAGAGAGACTTCTGCCCCTCCCCCATCATTGGAGATGCTCCTAGCCACATTTTTGGAATTGCATTTGCAACCCCTTTACATACATATACAAACACCTCTTTCCTCCTTCCCTGGTTTATTTGGCACTTATTGCTATCACTATCTAACATAAGTAAGCTTTACTTATTTATCTTGCTTTTTGTCTCTTACTAAATAAAATATAAGTTCCATGAGGATAAGGATTCTTATTGTTTTGTTCACTGCTAAACAGGTAGTTCCTGAAGGCTGTCTGTCACGCAGTAGGTGTTCAATAGTTATTTGTGAAATGAATGAATGAATAATTCCTTCTTATAACTCTCATTGTATATATTATCTACACTATTTATTTGGCACTTAAAATTATACTATATAAGTACTAAACTCTAGTGACGATATGTTAAAGGGTTTAGGTATGAAGCAAAGTGTTGTCTGCAATTTGTTTTTGTTTTTGTTTTTTTAAGATTTTATTTATTTATTTACTTACTTAGAGAAAGAGCACATGAGCGGGGAGAAGGGCAGAGGGAGAGGAAGAGAGCTAATCTTAAGCAGACTCTCTGCTGCGTGTGGAGCCCAAGGAAGGGCTGGATGACCTCAACATCAGTACCCTTGCAGAAACCAAGAGTCAGATACCCAACTGACTGAGCCACCCAGGTGCCCCTGCAATTTGTTTTTATTTATTTATTTATTTATTTATTTATTTATTTATTTATTTATTTTTATTCTTTAAAGATTTTATTTATTAATTCATGAGAGACACAGAGAGAGAGAGAGAGGCAGAGACATAGGCAGAGGGAGAAGCAGGCTTCCTGTGGGGAACCCAATGTGGGACTCGATCCCAGGACCTTGGGATGATGACCTGAGCCAAAGGCAGATGCTCAACCACTGAGTACCCAGGTGCCCCCTCCCAATTTGTTTTTAAATGCATAAAAAAAGTAACACAGTTTGGGGTGCCTGGGGGGTATGGTTAGTTAGGCAGCCAACCCTTGGTTTCAGCTCAGATCTGATCTTAGGGTCATGAGATCAAGCCCAGAGTCAGGCTCCGTGCTCAGCAAGGAGTCTGCTTGAGATTCTCTCTTCCTACCCCTCCCGCTTATGTTCTCTCCCTCTCTTTCTCTAAAATAAATAAATAAATATTTCAAAAGTAAGATGGTCTGATGGATAGGTAGATGGAGAAATGTGTGGCAAAGTAAAATATAGTAAAAATTTTAATTGTAGAATCTCTATGGCAGTAATACAAATCCTTCAAGTTTTTTTATGCTTGTAAATTTTTATAATAAAATTTAGAGAAAAATATAATGCTTTATAATGCTTCCCTGACTATATAAACTTTAGTTGCCCACCAACTATTACCTATCACATCCCTCTGTTGTATTTTCTTCACAGTAGTTACCTATAGCTCATGTTGTATTCATTATCCTTTGTTTTCTGTTCCTATTTACCCTACCCATTAGAATGCAAGCTCTCTGGGAACCAGAACATCATCTATCATGTCCTCTACTGTTTTTGCTAATCACCTAGAATACTGCCTAGAACATAACAAGTGTTTAATAACTACTAAGTAAATTAATGAACAGATGCCTCATGACACTGCTTATTGTATTACTTATTGGCTTACACATGAATGCCTACTCCTCTCCAAACAGATTATTAGTTCCTTGAAAATGAACTTTTTGTAGCTTTCTTAACATTTTGCAAAGTTTTAGCTGCAAAAATTTAGTTGCTCAAATTCTCATATTAAAAAATAATAGGTCAGTATTTTATTTATTTATTTGATTTTATTTATTTATTCATGAGACACAGAGAGAGAGAGACAGAGAGACAGAGGCAGAGACACAGGCAGAGCGAGAAGCAGGCTCCATGCAGGAGCCTGATGTGGGACTCAGTCCGGGACTCCAGGATCACGCCCTGGGCCAAAGGCAGGCGCGAAACTGCTGAGCCACCCAGGGATCCCCTAGGTCAGTATTTTAAAATCACATAATAAAGAATTTTTTTTGGAGTTCCTAGGTGGGCACAAAATGAAATATTTTTATTATTGCATTATTATTATTTTTGTTTCCATATCTGTAAAATGGAAAGAATTAAAATTTTTTTAATGAAAATGGTCAGATGAAAAAATATATTTTTTTGTAAATAATGGAATTTTTTAAATTAGAAAGGATCTCAGAAATAAGTGCATCAAAACTTTTATTTTAGAGATAAAATAAGACAGAAAGAGTGATAAATCAAACATTCAAGAGGGAGATTAGTGACCCAGTCAAAATGAGAGAATGGATCTCCCAATTCCCAATTCTCTGAGTGGGTAGAGCAAGCCCCGTGGGAATCTGGCAATCTCCAGTTGGAGACTCCTGTTCTTTCTCTATCTGGCTGCTGGCCACAGAAATCACTCTATGTTGACTCAGTATTGACTTTTGGATGACAAAATTTTGAAGAATTTTTTGCTAATAATGTCTTGGCTGGAAACGTGTTCTCTCTTTGCCAAATCCGAGTGCTTTTTTTTTTTTTTACTGTTTCAGACTGCTATAATCATCTTCAAGAATAGTTTAAAAACTTCTTTTCTCACATTATTACCTCACAGTCTGTTCTCTCTCATCTCTGTGAACACTGTGGAAAGAAGCCCATACTCCTCTGAAAGATGGGGTTCAGGGGTGAGGCAAGCCTGGAGAGCTTGCATAGGGCCCGCCACATGATCTGGGGAATGCCAGGGGCTCTCCACCCACCCATGCACCTTCCTCCCCTCTACCATCACAGGTCACCAAAACAAACAATTGTCCTTCAGATAGGACTCTTAAGAACAGAGGGAAGAAAAAAATGCTGTTTGGCCAACTGTTTTCTCAGGCACACTAAAGAAACTAATTATGTAAGCTACTTTAAATTCAGGAATGTAGAACATCTTTTTTAGAGCCCGGAGGTTACACAGCTAACCATAGGAAATGACAGGAAGAGAGGAAATGCATGTTTCCCTACAATATCTTCTTTATCATCAGACTGAAGAGGGAGAAAAACATATTTTGGAAAGGCCAATCCATGCTTACAAAGCTCTCAACAACCATTGATGGAGAACCAATCCTAGCAGCATGCCTTAGGAAGGCTGCAGAATGTTAGCCTTCGACCATCTCTAAACTTTACCCCCACCCTCCGCTCATCAACTTGTACCAACAAAGCCTAGTAACTTGCCAGGCCCCAACTTGCTTTCTTCTTTCAAGACTCCATGCCTTTGCATTTATATAGTGCTTAAGATGTTCTAAGCACTATATGTATGGATGTATACATCCATGTGCATATAGGAGTGATATATATTTCTATAACAAAGCATCGTTATATATTTAATATGTAATAAATTACATACTTAATAAATACATAAACAAAGCAATACATTGTATCTTATGTAATAAGACATAAAAGTCTATCTAGGGGTGTCTGAGTGGCTCAGTTCGTTAAGTGCCTTTGGCTCAGGTCATGATCCCAGGGTCCTGCGATCGAGCCCTGCATCGGGAGTCGGCTTCTTCCTCTCCCCCGACCCTCCCCCTCACTTGTGCTCTCTTTCTCTCTCTCACTGTCTCTCAAATAAATAAATAAAATCTTTTTTTAAAAAGCATATATAAAAGTATAATTATGTATGTATACGTCCATGTGCATACAATATTTTTTAATTAATTAATTTATTTGAGAGAGAGAGAGCGGGGAGGGGCAAAGGGAGAGTAAGAGAGAATCCTTTATAGACTCTGCACAGAGCCCAACTGTGCATACAGTATTGTATGTATTTCTACAACCAAGCATCATTATATATTTCAAATGTAATAAATTTTATACTTAATATGTAAATTAACATAGAATCTATATCTTCTGTAATAAACTGCATTAAAGTATAATTAAATAATTACACCTAATATATTTATAATGTATGTAGAGGTAATATACATTATACTATATATTTTACATGGATATATTATATATAAATAAAATTAACTCAATTATAAATGTGTTATGATAAACTCTCCTATGAGATATTATCTCCATTTTACAGATGAGTAAATCAAGGTACAGAAGTGCTATTCATCAGGATGAAATAGATAGTGAGGGACGGAACTGACATTACCCATATACAGCGGTCCCTGGCTTCTTCTTACAACACAGTCTGTCTTTATTCTGTCTTCCTACCACACATTCCTGATTGCTGCTTATCTCACCGTGTGGTGGTTTCATTTCTCACATGTTTATATCTCCTATGCCCACTTCCTCTTCCAGTCCCTACCTCACCTCTACCCCACATATAGGTAACTGAGGGAAGAGCTTCCTGTGTCTTATTCTTTATATTCCTTACACAAAACACAGTGGTGGGTACATGGTGGACTTCAATAAACATATGCAAGAGGGATGAATGAAATAACTTTTAAAAAAGTTAAGAGGACTATGGGAGTGTATCTCTTGGCACTGGAGTAAGACATGTAGAAGACAGGCTTCCTGGAGCAGCCGAAGGAGTCAGCAGAGAGTGTGTGACTAGAGTGTCCTCAAGGCACCCGGGCTGCTCTGCTTGTATGAACTGGTCAGGTAGCCCTTTGGGGTTAAGTTGGTTCCAGAATAGGTATATATCCATTTAATAAATATAAGCTATGAATTAACTCTGTAATTAGGTATGCATAACCAGTATTCCTGACCTATAGGATTTTAGTTTATGGGCAAAAGGAGGGAGATAAGAAATCGAACGATTTAAATGACTCATGCCCAATGAATAGCACAGACATTACCTTAGGGCTTCAGAGAAAAAGGAGGTCACCTGAGATAATAACAGTTAGGAAAGGAGGTGAGAGTTAAGGAATAGGCAGTTTGGGTGAAGACAGCAATCTGAAGTCATTCCAAGGATGAGCAAAAATACAGAGCCTCTCCCAACAAGAAATCAATACATTAACCAGCCTTCTGGATACTGATCCATCAGTTACCTACATTTCTTATTGTAAACTACTAAAGTAGTTTCTTATAAAATTCAAACTTCATTGTTTGTGCTGCATGAATAATTTTTCTAGGGCTTTGTTGTTTCTTAATTTTTGAAATTTCATACATATAGCAAACCTAGAAGTGTAAAGAAAACAAACACAACAATTCCTGCTCACCTTTCACTGATGCAGCCCTAATTTTTTGAGGATTATCTGAGGTAGAAATATCCCTCCACAGAGGCTTAATTTATTTCTAAACATGTAACTCTGGAACACTTTGGATGTTCCAACAGTTTTCCTTTTCTTTAAAGAAGTATTTATTTGAGAGAAAGAGAGAGAGAGAACACGAGCATGTGAGCAGGAGGAGGGCCAAAAGGAGAGGGCGAATCCAAAGCAGATTCCCCACTGAGAGAGGAGCCTGATGCAGGTATTGATCCCATGACCCTGAGATCATGACCTGAGCCCTGAAATGAAGAATCAGATGCTTAACTGCCTGAGCGCCCTCCAACAGTTTTCTTTTTGAGTTCACTCATTCTCTCTCTCTCTCTCTCTCTCTCTGCCATTTCTCTCAAATTTTACATATTCCTTTATCCTCCCAAAAGTTTTGCTAGACCTGCTTGGGTGGAGGTTGCGGGGGGGAGGGGGAAGTTAAAGTCATTGCCTCACTTGAAACAACCACAGAGATTAATGTCTCTGTATTATTTAGTGTATTACCTCAACCAAAGTTTATAAATATCAGAACAATAAAAAGATTTGGACAAGGGCAGCCCAGGTGGCTCAGTGGTTTAGCGCTGACTTCAGCACAGGGCGTGACCCTGGAGATCCGGGATCAAGTCCCACGTGAGGCTCCCTACATGGAGCCAGTTTCTCCCTCTGCCTGTGTCTCTGCCTCTCTCTCTCTCTCTCTCTCTCTCTCTCTCTGTCTCTGTCTCTCATGAATAAATAAAATCTTAAAAAAAAAAAGATTTGGACAAGAAGTAAAAGGGCAAACAAAATTTTCTCTTTAAAAAACAAACACTTAAGGGCACTTGGGTGGCCCAGTCCAGTTAAGCATATGGCTTCAATTCAGTTCACGATCCCAGGGTCTTGGGATCAAGCCTTGCATCAAGCTCCCTGCTCAGTGGGGTGTCTGCTTCTCCCTCTGACCCTCCTCCTTCTCATGCTCTCTCTCCCCCCAAAAAAGTAAAATTTTATTTAAAAAAGCCCAACATTGAAATAAACAAATAAATTCCAGAATAGATTTTTATCTGACATAAGGTTGAGAAATAATTCTGTTGTGTTGCTTACCTGGTTGAAAATAAAAGGAACCTCTTTCTTGTCTCCCACTCTCATAGATGATATGGGAAATGTTGCCGTCCCTAGAGTTTCATCCATGACATAATTAGCATCCATTAATGTGACCTGTAGAGATTAAAAGGTAGACTATGAGAAAACAATTTCTCTTGAATTTTTGGAAATTATATCTAAAATTTCTACCACATTAAAAAAATGAAAGCTCTTGAATGATATTTAATAGTTTGAGACCTCAATACTCAAAGGGTTATGATACTTTGTCTTCTCTTTTCTTTCTGACGCATTTGCTACTAAAATGATCATTAAAAACTTTTTCATTTTCCTGATTGACTTATTCATTATCATGTTTTCAAAAATGGAACCTTAACCACTCCCTCAGAGGAAATGCTATTTTGGAGTATGAGAAGTAAATTAATGTAGAAAATCCATGCAACCATTTTGGGAAAGATCTATTTTAATTCCTTTTAAAGTTAATTATTTTCAGTTAGAAACTTTAAGTGAATAAAGTTAACTTGTTTTAAAGTCATAATCCATTGATGATACTGTTATTCTGTTGTCCTTGGACCCTCCTCTTTACAATAGAAAATATGTTTTCTCTAAAACACATGAGGAAGATAAAAGATACTTCCCAGCTCTATCAGACTCTTGTGTTTCCCACTGGATATTCACATCACTTGTTGTACACCAGCTAGCACCCAGTGTAGCAGGCTGCCCAGCTGGACTCCAACTACACCTAACCAAGGAGAAAGAAGGCATGAAAGGGACAAGCTCAAGCAGCAACTTCCACATGAATGATGACCATGTAACAGTCCACAAATGATTCACTGACCTCCAAAACATTTTCTTGATTAGGATCCAAAATAAATTCGAACGTCTCATTCCACACAGGGTTTATGTCATTATTGAAGTGTCTTGTTCTCTTCCTGCTGTCAGGAGTTGAGGAGATAAAAAGTTCCACATACGGATCTGGGGTGTCAACTGTAGACAGTAAACACAGGTGAGAAGGAGGCAAAAATGTGATTCATAATTCCTATTTTTATTAATATGTGTTGTCAGATTATTTTTAATGAATATGCAGTAACATATTTAAAATGTCTGAGACAACATACTCCAGAATGGAAGAACATCAAAGGTTTGATACTTCTTGCCCACCCTAACAGTTCTAACATAAGGAATCATTTATGAGGTGATTTACTCAGAATTCCTCTATCCACCTAAAGGACATGTTCAGTCAACACTTCAGTGGAACTGCTTAACAATGAGAACAATCTTACCCAGCAAACTACAGTATAACCTTCACCCCGGGACTATGATGGTGACAAGATAATGGGTTCAGGATCACGGTGCTTGTCTACATTAGAAAAATGATCCTAATTACTTTCTTTGCCAAACAAAATCATGAAACTCAGTGTGAGCTAAATATTGTAGTTATGGGGTTGCCTTGGGTAGCAGTACAGGCTGTGCACTGAACAGCTCTTTTTTTTTTAATTTTTTTTTTAATTTATGATAGTCACAGAGAGAGAGAGAGAGGCAGAGACATAGGCAGAGGGAGAAGCAAGCTCCATGCACTGGGAGCCCGACGTGGGATTCGATCCCGGGTCTCCAGGATCGCGCCCTGGGCCAAAGGCAGGCGCCAAACCGCTGCGCCACCCAGGGATCCCTGAACAGCTCTTAAGGGCTGGTATTTATATTAGTAACCACATATGTTTCTGTATTTATTATAGAAGTATTCAATCAGATGGAAGTGGATGTCTTAAGGAATGTAACAGCTTTTTCTTGTACATAAAGGCCTGCTGGAGTCAGGGCATGACGTGGGTGACGTTTTAAATAGAAATAATCAATTGCAAATAAAGGAAGTATTTAAATTTCTTCCCACTATATATATACACACATAACAATAAGGCAACTGACACTAAGCAGTGGAAACACTCATCACTCCCTCCTTAGTGGTTCCATTGAACCCTTCACCATCTTACAACATTCCACACACTACATTTTATAGATGTAATTACACATTTATCTGTCTTTTCCTACAAGATTCAACAACTTGAGGGGAGTGATCAAGTCTTACTCATTTTTTATCTCTTCAGAACCTAACAACTATCACAATATTTAAAGGTCTCCTAATGTAAGGAGTCAGTTTTTCTCTTTAACACATCCTCTCCCATGTGACCATTGTAATTCATAACCACAAAAACCAACAGTTGAGCAATGACTGCTAGGATCTCTGTCAAGCACTTGATACACTTTAGTCGCGTTCAAATCTCCTAAAGGCACCCCAAGGTAGGTGCTCTGTTTTGGTGTTGAGGTATCAGGAACTGAGAGATGTTAAGCAATCTAATATCCAGCTAGTAAGTCTCAGAGGAAGATCTGGCTGCCACATTGTTTTAATGACATCATGCTCTTAAGTGCTAAAAACAAGATCATAAGGTAAGCATTGCTATTGAAAGAGGAGTTGGGACTTAGAGTTATGGAAAAGAGGAGGAAAGGATAGAGGGAGGAAGGGGGAGGGAGAGAGAGAGAGAGGGAGAAGAGGTAAAGAGGGAGGGAGGGATGGGGGAGAGAGAAAGAGAGAGAGAGGTGGGGCAGAGATCCATACAAAAAGATATAAAAATTGGGATGCCTGGGTGGCTCAATGGTTGAGTGGCTGCCTTTGGCTCCAGTCATGATCCCAGGGTCCTGGGATTGAGTCCTACATCAGGCTCCCCAGAGGGAGCCTGCTTCTCTCTCTGCCTATGTCTCTGTCTCTCTCTGTGTCTCTCATGAATAAAATAAAATATTTTTTTAAAAAATATATAAGAATTGAAAATAAAGGAAAAGCAAAAATAATAGTTCTCAAATGATTGTTTTTCAAAGAAAAATTTAAATATATATATATATTTTTTAAGTGTGCCTTTTTATTGTAAAGTGGAAAGATCTACAAAAGAAGTATAAGCATTTGGAATTGTCTTTTATTAAATTTTCTCACTTGTACTTTATGCATCATTGGTCAAAGGCAGCTGAGTCTCAAAAGAGGTACAACGTAAATGCCTGGGGTTTGGATTAAAAATGCAGACTCTTGACCCTCCTTGCCTAAGACCCATGATCAGTAGATCTGCAGCGGCCCAAGGAATCTGCATTTTTAAACAAATATTCTAGCTGATACTGATGTAGGTCCTCTTCTGTTCACATTTTTGATACCTTATTTTAGAGAAAAGGAAATAGGCAGCTATTGGAATTTTACTTATTATTTATTTTTATGGAAATATAATTGGCATATAGTATTGTGTAAGGCATCCAGTGTGTTGACTTGATACATTTACATATTGCAATCTCCAACTCAATGCTGATCTCTCTCAACAGGACCACGGAAGACAAACTAGAAAACAAAAAGGCTGAACAGGAAGGAAGGTAAGGGGAAATGGGCCAAAGAAGAGAAGGGCATTCTACATGGTGACTCTTCCCACCTCCTCAACCAAATGTTCCTTTTCCTTAACTGTGTTTCTGCCATGACGCCAGAGCTCAAGACTGCAAATCAGAAATAAAACTTCATATTTAGAATAGTGAGTGATGGAAGATCATAAAGAAAAGTATCTTTCCTCTTTTGAGTAGAAGTCAACATGTGATTTAAAGGAAGAGATTCCATTGTACTTCACATTAAATGTATAAAAATGTAGCCCATCATCCCACAGGGTAGGTTCTTTCTCATGGGGCTAATGCTTTTTTTCTGTTTCCCCCAAACACTAGAAAACCCCAAACCAAGCAAAAAAAAAAAATCTAGAAAACAAAAAGTGCCTGGGAAGAGGAGACATGCAAATGTTAAACATCACTCATTCATTCAACAAATATTTGAACACCTGCTCTATGCCAGGAACTACCTGTCAAGAAGCAGTTTGGCTTTAACAGGCAATCGAACACGAAACTGCAGATTTGAACTATGGAAGTGAGTCAAATGCTAACGGCCTAATTTTAGAGGCCAGGGTAAATAGGAGACAAGCAGATACACCACGCCAGTGACTAGTAACTCAGTCACTCAGATTATTACACACAAATAAAGTCAAATCGTAGGTGGAGAAGTTGCCTTTAAGGCTTGGTCTTCATTTGAATCTGAGGAAAGGAGGGAAAGGTTTTCTTGGGCCAAACAAGGAGGAGGAAACAGAAAGCTTAGTTCCTTGGGAGAAACCATGTAGGAAAAGAAGCAGGAAGCTGAAGGGAGATAGGCATCTTCTAAGCCATTCTGGATGCTCAATCCAGGTTACACACTTTAGCAAATTCTAACTCTGACAAAAATGATAAAGAAAAGAGCATGCAACAAGATACCAACACTACACTTATACATCAAAACATCAACGGACTTTTTAAAGAAAATTAGAATCCAGTTCAATGCTGTCATTTTGGGTTCTTCTTTTCACTTTTAAATACAATCAATATTCTACAACTCCTGTCAAGAGTGGTGGTTGATGCTTCTTCCCTTGCTTCATGAGCAAGAGACCTCAACGTTAAGATGTCAAAGGGTGCTGGACAGTGGAAAACCACTGACAGCTGCAAACTCTGATACTGCAATCAGCATCACGGCTAATCTCTGCAAGCCGAGAAACATCTGTAGCAGTGGTAGACACTGCAGGATGAAAAGGGAGTTTGGGGACACAAGTTTAAAATCAGATTACGATAATCACATAGCTCACTTTCTTTACATAATCTATAATCTTCGTTGGCTTTGGAAAGGGAAAGCTTCTTGGAAGCTTTGAAAGAGAAAGCAGTCCATTGTGACAGCAAAACTAAGCCCAGTGCTTTAGAGATATGCATGAAGGGGGAAAAGGGCAAATACAGGAAAAGAAATGTTTGGGGTTTTTTCTCCTGTATATTTATTTCATGGTTTTGTCAATTAATGCCTAGGGGGTAACTGGATGTTGGCTCACTGATTCAGCTTCACCTTGATTAGTTCCAGCCAAACAGGTGGTAAAGCCAAGATGTAATGTGTGGGCAAAGACTTTCTTCCATCTCATCCTTTTATCTAAATCTTGACAAACAAAAATGTTGGGGGTGTGGGATACAGATCTCTTTTGCTCCCATAAAGATGGCATGAAACTACATGCACCCGAAATAGCTTCAGAATTCCCGGGTTGTAAAACCTCTCATAAACTTTAGTAGTTTAAGGAGTGCCTGTCTAAATTAATAACAGGTCCATCTGTCATTTCAGCTTTGTCTGAGCAAAATATTATGTGATTCATGATAGAGGCTGATGGCAGCTTCTATACTCTGTAAGTTCTATTTAGATGTCCTCCATTTGCTTTCTCATATCCACTGTGCTCAGCAACTTAAACCCTCTTTAAATAAACCCTGCTTTAAATAAAGATGACCCATAACCTGTTATAATTCTTGCAATGAACAGCAAAAAAAAAAAAAAATCCCAGAAGGAATAGTCCTCCCAAATTCACAGCTAAAATATCACTTTCCAAATAGCTATTACTGCTATTGGTAAACTTAAAGTAGGTTTCTCAAAATGCAGTCCTTTACAGTATCTTCATAGAATCATCTGGAGTGTCAAAAATGCAAACACCTTGCATCTTCAGTCAGAGCCTAGGCTTGGAAATCTGCCTTTTTAACACTTGACCAGGTGATTCTTAGGTCCACAAGTTTGAAAAACATGGTTTAAAGCATATATTCTTAGAATTCACGAACAATGATACAAATAACACCCACAGAAAAGTAGAAACGTTTGGCATTGAAAAGTCAACAGGCTTACTGGCCTTTGGTCATGGACTTATTCTGCCCATAGACTATATTAAGGACGATCCAGTAATTCACTTCCGTTTCTTTCCAGTCTTTAAAGACATTTCCAAGTGGCCACACGAAAACAAATCCAAGAATAAAGTACATGAGGTAGGTCAGTTGGCAATCTATATAAGGCTACAGGCTGATATTGAAGCATTCTGCTTCTATTGCCACCAAAATAGGAATACTGCAGTAAGACTAAAAATTAAAAAATAATTTAAGTAAATGCCTCTGAATACTGCCCTCAAATGTCCCTCCTTTGAAATATTTATGATTTTGTGATAATGCTAATTATGTGGAGAACTTAAAGCTTTTTGACTTAAAGGTTTAAAAACTTAGAGTGACAACCTCTTCACTTTCTCCATACTATAGTGGCCGAGTGGCTGGCCAAGAAAGCGATTGTTAGCCTAATGATAAATGTAAAAATTTTAATAGCAGTTGGTTCTTTTTTTAATGTATAGTTTTTTGTTGAAGGATACTATACAGGCCAAAGAGTTAGAAGATTACAACTGCAGTCTGTTGAGTTTTCAGATCAAGGTATAGAACATTAGCAGGACTCCAGAAACCTCGCTCAACTCCCTCCAGAAAAGTGACCACTACCCTACCTTCTATCACCAGAGAATATTTTTATCCACTTTTTATCTTTATGTAAATAGATACAATATGTACTACTGGGTCTGGCTTCTTATGTTCACCATTAAGTTTGTGAGATTCATTCACATTGACATGTGTACAATATTATTATTGATGTAAACTGCTCCATCGAATGCATATTCCATAATATGTTTATCCATTTCACTGTTGATGGACATTTGGATTGTTTCCAATTTGGGATATTACCAATGGTGCTGCCATGGATATCCTTGGACATGGCTTTTGTTGAATACATGTTTACATACACATGTATGTTTCTTTTGCAAGATTCCTAAGAATGGGATTACTTAGGTATGAAATTGTTATGCCACAGTATGTACACCCTAATGTTAAGAGTCACACGGCAGCACATCCTTCCAGTACCTAATATTGTCAGTCTTGTAATTTTAAACATCTTGTGGCTGTATAAGGATATCTCAATATGGATTTATTTCACACATCTTTGATGACTATGAGGTTTTTATTGGTCGGCTGGATATTCTTTTGAATGAAGGGCATACTCAAATCCTTTGTCAATTTTCTTTTCTATTGGGTTGCCTTTTTGTATTGATTTATAGATTACCTTACATATTCTAGATATGAGTCCTTTGACAGACATACATTGCAAATATATTTTCCTGATTTAGGGTTTATCTTTTCTTTTCTTTAATGATGTCTTTTGATCAAAATAAATGCCTAAGAGTCAAGCATGTTCATCTGTTTTGTTATAATTCATGCTTTTTGTCTTTTAAGAAAACTTTAGCTATACCAGTGTTTGCATGGATTTCTTCAAAAAATTTCAGTTGTTTTACTTTTTAGATTTAAAATCCAGTTAGAATTAATTTCTGTGTATTGTGTGAGGAGGGCGTTATTATTTTTTTCATATGTACAACCAATGGACTCGGCAGCATTTACTGGAAATACCACCTTTAATCCTTGCATTGCAATATAACTTTTGCACTAATGAAGTGGTCTTATGAATGCAAGTCTGTTTCTGGACTTTTATTGGTCTACCTGTCCATTAGTCTATTCATTGAAACTTACACTAATGCCACAGTCTTAATTACCAGAGTTTTATAAGAGATCTTGATGTCAGGTAGTATAAATCATCTTTCTTCAGCTTCTTCATGATTATTTTGGCAAGCATTTTATTTCAACACTTCAAAGATGTCATTCTGTTAGCTTGTGGTTTCTATATACTCTGTTGAGGAATCCATTCTCATTCTTTTGCTTTTTTGAATGTCTTTTTTTCCCCTCTGGATGCCTTTAGAATTTTTTTTTCTTTCTCTTTAGTTTCCAGAAATTTTACTGCAATACACCTAAGATTGGTATTCTTTGTATTTATCCTTGGTTCATCACACACACACACACACACACACACACACACACACACACACACGTACTTTCTCCTTCCCAGTGCTTTTTATCATGCCCTGGATGTTCCTTCTGCTTTTGTTCTATAGTTTATTTCCCCTTTTGTTCTACATGTTTCAGTCTGGATATTTTCCACTAACCTACTCAGTTAATTAATTTCCTCTCTTCAACTGTGTCCAAACTACATTCTACCTGTCTACAGAGTCTTTAATTTTTTTTGAAAGATTTTATTTATATATTCATGATAGACATAGAGAGAGAGAGAGAGAGGCAGAGAGAGAAGCAGACTCCCTGCAGGGAGCCTGACACGGGACTCGATCCTGGGACTCCCAGATCATGCCTTGGGCCAAAGGCAGGCACTAAACCGCTGAGCCACCCAGGGATCCCCAGAGTCTTTAATTTTACTTACCGTGTTTTTAGTTGTAATTTTTCCATTTGATTCTTTCTTATATATCTGGTTCTCTGGTAAAAATTCTCCATCTTGCCATCTATTTTCTTGAACATGTTAATCTTAGCTATTTTAAATATTATGTGTAGATCTACTTATTTTTCTTGAGCTTGTTTTTTGATATGTCTGGCAATTCTTGGCTGAATGCCAGATTTTTTAATGAAAATTTGCATGGGAGATAGACCTATCTCCACAGAGGACCCATTTTATCTTCTGGCAGGCAGTGAGAATAGGATGGATCTCCTCAATTTAATCAAAAATGGAATGGATTCAAATCTTGGTAAGGTTCAGCCTACCTCTTGTTCATTCCCACTGCTTAGTAGGCTTATGTTTGGAAGTTCTGAACTTCAATTTTTTTCCCTATTAGCACTGTGAGGCTGCCAATATCTCTGTTTCTCAACCTGTCGCCCTGCACAGATTGACTTTAGTTAGTGCATATGGTGAAGGCACTGTCTTTTCAGCTTCTCTGTGCTTCCCTTCTATCAGAGATCTTGACCCTCAAATTTTAACTGGCTTAGTTGTGAAATGCAGTTTTTTCATCCCTGAGTCCTTCAGGATTGCCAAAGCTCTGTTGGATTCTCTGCCTCTTCACTGCTTGGCTACTTCCTATATCCCTATCTCCCTGTCACCCCCAAACCACCTAGATCCAGCAGTGGATTGATAGAGGAAATGGCTTACAGAATCCTGGGCTTACTTCAATGACTTCTCTTCTCTGGGATATTGGTACTTCAAATCCTAGTTGACTCAGTGGCTTTTCAATCCTTCAGATATTTTTTTAAATTAATTGACCCTGTGTTTTCTAAGTTGCACTTAGGGGAAATGAATTCTCTTCTGTAATTTACTTCAGCATAGTCCAATGACCATTGAGTCATTAACTTGACCAAATATATACTAATCCCTATTCCTTTTATTTCCACTCTTCATATGACTATCCAAAAATTTCCTGCAGTTCTCAAGTCACCTACCCTAGCCCCAAATTTAATCTCTAAATATTTGCTTTGCCCTGGCCACATCTTCCCAACCTATAAACAAAAACAACTTCATTAATTTTGCCAATTCCTCAAGATCTTTCCTATCCTTAGCAAAGAGTTTAGAAAAATAAATGTAGTCTACATGGGGGCACCTGAGTGGCACAGTGAGTTAAGAGTCTAACTCTTGGTCTTGGCTCAGGTCATGTCCTGAGATGGAGCCCTGTGTCAGGCTCTGTGATCAACATGGAGCCCACTTGAGCTTCTCTCTCTCCCTCTTCCTGCCCCTCCCACTGTGCTCTCTCTCAAATAAATAAATACATTTACATCTTTAAAAAAAATGTAGTCTATACTTACTGTTTCCAATCCCATATCTTATAAAATTCCAACCTATCGTGCTCCACCTTGTTCTATTACATAATCGGTTATTCTCCTTATTGTAGCTTTTTTCTTGGCTGTATCAAGATGTTATTGACATATAACACTGTGTAAGTTTAAGGTAGGCAACATGATGATTTGATGCACATATTGCCAAATGACTATCACAGTAGGGTTAGTTAACACCTCTATCACCTCACATAAGTGCCATTTCTTTTTGTGATGAAAACATTAAAGATATACTTTCTTAGTAACTTCCAAATATATAATACAGTATTGTTAACTATAATCACCATGTTGTTATAAGATCCCTGGAACTTATTCATCTTATAACTAGAAGTTTGTAAAAAAAAATAAAAAATAAAAAAAAATAACTAGAAGTTTGTATCCTTTGATGGACATCTCTCTAGTCCTGCCTCCCATCCCCCAGGTCCTGGCAACTATCTGCCCCTATAATAGCTTCAGTATAGAACTCAATGAACTTTTCTTAATGCAATGCTTTTTGTGCAAATAAAAGATATCATTATTTGTGATTTCCTTCCTAGTTCTGTAAATATTCTCTTAGTATATCTGTCTCCAACATTTTCCCCCTCAGCTCACCACTAAATTGTGGGCTTTCATTTCACATCTCTTACAAATCCTTCAAAAAAGTCCTTCAAAATGAGGTGCCCTCCCTCAAAAAAAATTAATGCTCACATAGTCACAACCAACTTGTAAAGGAATTATCTTATAGATACAGTCTTAAAAAAACACAGTCAGTATGAACCCCTCAGATCATGAGAACACACATGAATCCTGCAGTTTGATTAATCTCAGTTCCTTTATGTTGATTGTCTTCAAGGTTTAAATGGTGGTCATGATGCATTCATTCACTTCCTCAAGGCTGCAAGGAGGAAGTGGTATAAACATGACAAATGTGAGTATCTTCATCACATGTCCTATTGCTGAGTAACATATTTTTAAAGGCTTCCATTTTTTAAAAAAACCATTCTGAATCCATTCTGGAAGTCCTTTCATCCTCTCTTGACGCTACCTTACATATAAATAGGATCTTCTCCATAATCTACATTTCTGAGCTCTCTCCACTCTGAGATTTTGAAACTGTTCTTAAATATCTTGAAAATACCTCAAACCCCACATGTACAATGCAAATTTATTTTCTTTCCACCTTTCTTTCCTTACCTGCAAGGCAAAAGAAAAACAAACCAAAATAAACCAAAAACCTAATAATAAAAACTTGGTATTTTTTCTGACTTTCCTATTTTACTAGGAGCCATCATTTACAGCCATTAGCGCTGGAAACACAAGAGTCATTCTCTTTTCCTCACAGCTCCTGTATCTAATCTCTCTCAGAGTTCCAGCTATTCCATCCCTAATGTGGCCTCCACTTCGTGTTCCTCAAGCCCACTCAAAATATCACTGCCCCAATACCTTCACCTGGACTATTCACATAATCCCATAGTTGCTTATTTTCCCCAAGTCCAAACCACTCTTCGTAACACCTCCACTATAGTGCCACAATTATCTTTGTAAACCACACTTTTGTCCTTCACTACTAAGACTGCAGGGGCAGGCCTAAGTGGTGAGAAAGGCCTGTAAGGCCCCCCCACACACACACTGGACCGCAGGTTCTCCTTCCAGTTAATGATTCTCCTCCACCATGCACTGCAGCATCACCCTCATGAGTCAACATTTAGGCCATGAGGAATCTCTGGAATCCACACATTTCCTTCGCACATTCCACACAGTCACATTGATGGCAAAAGCATCTGTTCTGAGTAAGAAAACATAGCTTCTCTTTTATTTATGCATAGTCTTATGCTCTCTTTGGGCATTTTAGCTAATAACTAAACATTATTATGTTGTTGTCTTTGTCTCAAGAATAATCAAGGGTCCAAATACTGTACACATATGTACAGTGGAATGAGATGGAATGAGATGTTCTCTCTGGTTTTCCCTTATCCGTCTCACACATCCCTAAGTCAATTGTTCTGTTTTCTTTTCAGGTAAAATTGGCCACTATAAATCATGTTCCTAGAGGCTGCATCTATACACATCCGCATAAAATAAAAATAATTCCACATAAAGTTTCAACTTGCTGACTTAGGTATTATTTCCATCTTGAAATGAGGAAACTGAGGCTCCAAGGCATTTAGTAAGTTGAGCGAGGTCATTCAGAAACTAGATTTTAACCTAGACTTTCTGAAGCCAAGCTCCTTGCTCTTTCAAATATACCAACACTAATAACTCTTACCTATTTTTGCCTCTATTAAACTGCAAGCTCCATCATGGCAGGAATCACAGCCTTTCTATTCACTACTATGTCTAAAAGTCCAGCATAAAGTCTGAAACATTATAGGAACATATAAATATTGGAGTACTGGATGATGGACTAGCCCTAAGCAATACTGCAGAAAAGGCGCAACTGTCTTCCATTTCTAACTTCTCTCTACTCTTGGCTAACATGTCTCAACCTTCCTGGAGCTCTGCCCCACATATATACTTTATATATATTTTTTTAAGATTTTATTTATTTATTCATGAGAGACAAGGGTGGGCAGAGATACAGGCAGAGGGAGAAGCAGGCTCCCCACAGGGACCCTGCCACGGGACTCAATCCCAGAACCCTGGGATCATGCCTTGAGCCGAATGAAGGCAGATGCTCAACCACTGAGCCACCCAGGTGTCCCCCATTCATTTGTATTTTAATATAAGTCACTGCCAGTCATTTCTTACAAGTACATTTGCATTTAACCTTTATTTTCAAGTTCCGAATGCAAAAATAATATTAAACCTGTGAATCCCAGCATGCTTCCCTTAGCAACTCCAAGGAATAAGGTAGAGTGTCAGAGGACTTATTTATAGCTAGTAGCCCCTGCTTCCTCTAGCACAGGCTCAAAGTGGGAGTTGTTACAACTGTAGATGCTGAAGGGCAGTCCCTGCAAATTGCTGGAAATGCAGAAGCTGGAAATGTTAGTGAAGAATTCAATGTAGTTTTATAAACAGAATTTTGGTGGTGATTCTGGATACATTGGAGAAAGAAGAGCAAAGCCCTTCCAACAAGACCAACATTGTCTAACTCAAAATAATCGTAGACTACCTTTCCTTCATTTGAAACTACAAAGCAGGTTTATTAACACAATTTTTAAATCCCTTTATCAGGCAGGGTCTCCAATTTGAACTCTATTTTTTCATCTTCTTCTCACACCCTCAGATCTATAAAAGTGCTTTCTCAGGTCACATGTTTCCTTTTGTAAAGGGACATGAAACCATCAGAATGGAGCATCAGCCAAATGGATACCAGGAAGAAAGCCCAGCAGCATCTATGCACAACTGACTTGGTACAGCTTGAACTGACAATTGACTTAGTACCTTAATGAAATGGGCTACCATCTGGCATATAGTAAAAAACAAAACAAACAAAAACAATACGTTACTGTAAAGAAAGTTGATATTCACGAGAGAAAACAGGAAGATAAACTCAAAACAACCCAAAGCCAGTGAAATGTCGATCTATAGCAGAACTGAAATTTTTGTTGTTACTTGCATTGCCTTTTTACTTAAATCTCTGTGATACTTTTTTGGAAGGAAACAAAAATACCTTTGTTATCAGTATCTATGTTTGGAATGTTTTTAAACATTTAGAATCTAGGAATGTTTCTTGGCTTCTGCTTAGTTTGGAGAGAAAGTGTAGTTCTGCAAAAAATTATTATAAAATATATTTATTTATATTATTAATGCTAGCTATATGGATTTAGCTGTATATATGCATTCTATCCTACATAAGAATAATTTTATTTCTCATCAAAGAAGGAGTTCTCAATCTTGACATTACTGACATTTTGGCTCAGATCATTCTTTGCTCTGGGATGCTGTCCCTGGGCTCTACCCACCAACTGCTTTTGATGCCGGTAGGACTCCCCCCGCAATAGTAACAATTAAAAATGTCTCTAGATGTTATTGCCTAATGTACCCTGTGCAGCAAAACCACTCTCCTGCCCCTGTTTAGAACCACTAAACTCAAACAAGGCATCATCCTTGCTACCTGACATTTATTCACTAGCATAAACTGTTAAAAAATGGCCAGATTCCCTAATAATGTATACTATACATATTATGTCAGTCCCATGTTTGAAACCTTTTATGATTCTTTTTCTAAATTGAAATGTCAAAATGATGTAATAATAACATATTAAAATTCTACTTCCTTATCAAACCTATCTCAATCTCCATTCAAGCTGTGAAGTCTTCTGTGAAGCTTCCTGCCAACACTTTTCAAAATCAGTAACATCATATGGGCAAAATACACAATTAGTGAGAGTACACTTTTTTGGTTTGGTTGGGTTTCCAGAGTTATTCAGGCCTACTTCATCTTTTCATTTAGACCACAAACAGGTCAAAGGCAAAGCTGCTGTACAAATAAGGATCAGAGTGAGATAAGTTTAGGTTCAAGTCATAAAATATAATAGCTGCGTGATTTTTGGATTATTTACTTAATGTCTTTTTAAAAATGTTTGTAAAGTTAAAATAAAAACAGCATATAACTTCTCATATTACTAAACTGAATAAATGAAGAATGTTAAGTTCTAAGAACGCTACTCAGCATTTTTGTTTATTTAACACATATTGTGTACACTATTCAAGAACCTTTCTAAACACTCTGTAATCTTATTTAACCCTCATTTTTAAAAGCCTATGAGGAAAGTATTATTATTATGCCCCATCTAACCACTGAGGCAATTGAGGCCTAAAAAACTTAAGTAACTTACCCAAAATCATGGAGTTAATAAATAGAAAGGAGATGTGAATCCAGGCAAGCCAGTTCCAGAATGCTTGCTCCAATGTCTAACCCATGCTTCCCTTTGGGTATGGGACAGGCACTCAATAACGCTATCTACCACAAGTATTATGTTTATTATTTTTTGTACTTCTCGAGGCACTGGGTGAGTATGAAATATAAACAGCAGATGCTCAGCATTTATTGATGAAGATGTTAATAGCGGACGTTAATAATGGGTTATATATTTCTTTAACATTTCTTTTGCAAAGGTAAAAGTTCAAGGCTGTTATTTCATTTTGCATCTGCAGATTTGGATTAACCTTGTATGTCAACTTAAAATAATTTTGTCTAGAATTTTATCTAAAATATTTCATAAAATATGTATTGATGCATCCATAGGAGCAAGAATAGAAGAGTATTTCTAAGGAGTAAGATTTACAAAAACCCCCATACTATCCTTTGGCTAAGGTCACTAGTCATTTCAATTTCTATGTTATATAATTTTTATTTTTAAGAAAAATTTTAAAATATGAAAATATACTAAAATAACATATGATAAATGTTTTCACATAAATGTTTAAACTGAGAGCAGCAAAGTTATTCTCTTTGATATAAAAAGTTTAGGAGTAAACTTTCCTGAGGAAATTTAAGAAACGTTTAACTATTTTTAAATTTAATTCCATAAGATATTATATCACACCTTTTCAATACAGAAGTGATATAGATTTTTGGCAAGGAGAATTTACTTAGCATATGTAAAGAAGGTTGCATATCATACAGTTTTTAAAAAGTTTTTAGAATGAAGGCTTTCTTTCACTTGGTAGAACATTAACATGTTAAAGTATACACATGAAAAGTGTATGAAGTATTTTAATACAAAGAAGCTCAGGTACAAGACATATATGATAAAAAAAAAAAGACTAAGTAGACTCTATTAGTGATAAGTCTTTAAAAGTAGGGAGGGAGGGAGCATGTGGATTGTGTCCCTATTAGTACTGGTAACATACTCTTCATTTTGATGGGGACCTGCTTTATTTTATTTTATTTTTTAAAGAATTTTATTTATTATTCATGAGAGACACAGAGAGAGAGAGAGGCAGAGACACAGGCAGAGGGAGAAGCAGGCTCCATGCAGGGAACTCAACGTGGGACTCAATCCCAGGTCTCCAGGATCAGGCCCTGGGCTGAAGGTGGTGCTAAATCACTGAGCCACCCAGGCTGCCTGGAACCTGCTTTTATTATCTCTCAAAAGCATTGTTACCAAATATACAACCGAAGTATAGCTGTTAATCTTATTGAATAAATATGGTGAAAACCCACAGAAGGACCGATTGATATTATCAAAATATCATAGGACATTATTTACTGTACTCATCAGACCTAGACACACAAATATATACATATAAGACACACACACACACACACGAAATCTTATGACATTTAAATAAAGATAAGAAGGACTAACTGTACTCCTAAAACATTTGGCCATTTAATAAACTACGTGACATTCTAAATGAAAGAACAACAGTAGTGCCCTCCTAACACAACGTATTTCCCAACTTCACAGAAAAGACAAGATAAGAGATCAGAGACAGGCATGTTCTGGAACATTTTATTCATCTTGAAATTATCTTTCATAGAAACTTCACTGGGAAACAGTTTCATTATACATAAAATTTTTTAGATCTTGGGTGGATACTCAAAAACATTCCAAAAATATTAGCAAACCAGAACTCATGTTCATCATTAACTTAAGGGCTAATGCTAGGAAAATGTTTGATTCTGGAAAAATGTATTTAAGGGTAGCTGGCTGCTATAGGCCCACAACAGTGCCATTTATAATTTATAAATATATATTTGAAACACCATAATCTAAGAAAAGATTGATTATAGTAATCCAAAAAGTGTTATAGAGTTTCTGTACATTGAAACCCAGGAAAATTCTAGATTACTATAGAGATAACAGCAGTACTTATAATTTACCAAAAAAGATGGAGTATAAAATTATTATATTTTAGGGGGGAAGGGCAGAGGGAGAGAAAGAATCCCAAGTAGGCCTGATGCTCACTGTAGAGCCTGACAAGGGGGTCGATCTCACGACCCTAAGATCATGACCTGAGCCAAAATCAAGAGTCAGATGCTCAACCGACTAAGCCACCCAAGTGCCCCTAAAATCATTTTGAAAATTCTCTTGAGTGAGGCAAAAAGGAAGCAATATCCAAGAAGAAAGGTATAATTACACCCATTTGTGTATTCTATTCATTAATCCAAAATTCTCTGACATCTTACTACTATGCCAGACTTAAAGTCAAGCACTGATTTTCTAAAAAGTGAGTAAGACACAGGCCACAGTTTTACAAATGCACGATTAGATACCTATGTGACAGGTGTTAAACAGAAGTCTGAACAGCTATCAGAGGAGCACAGGAATGAACTGTGCCAAAGTGTATCAGAAAAGATAACCGAAGTACCATTCCACCATCTATTTCTTTCAAGCTGAAAAAAACAAAGATCCAGCAACATGCTCAACACAGAAATTCACAATGGAATTTATGGATTTTATTTAAGAAATAAATGTCTTCTGGGATGCCTCGTTGGTTCAGTGGTTGAGCATCTGCCTTCGGCTCAAGGAGTGATCCCAGGGTCCTCTGCCTATGTCTCTGCCTCTCTCTGTGTCTCTCATGAATAAATAATATAAAACCATTAAAAAGAAAGAAAGAAAAAAGTCTTCTGATGTTGGTATCTGAAATAATTTTAACAATAATAGGTAATTATTAAGGGTGTACTATGCATCAGGTATGTGAGTGCTAAGAATTCAATCATTCAATTCTCATAACATTTCTATGCTGAAAAAAGGAGACAGAAAATTTGCTCAAGGACATGGGACTAGTGAGTAGTGTTTTGCCTCTGGAGACCATGTTCTTTCATGCATACACTCTGCCTCTTCCTTAGAAATTTGATCACTGTGATAATCAAGAGTGTCTACCAGGAGGGATAATATATTCTCTTAAAAAAAAAGATTTTAATTATTTATTTATTTGAGAGAGAGAGAGAGCAAGCATGAGTGGGGAGGAGGGGCAGACGGAAAGGGAGAAGCAGACTCCTCACTGAGCACGGAGCCCGATGTGGGGCTCCATCCCAGGACCCCGGGATCATGACCTGAGATGAAGGCAGACACTTAACCAACTGAGCCATCCAGGTTCCCCAATAATATATTTTCAAAGTAACTTCTACATTGCTGTTGGTGCTGATGAAGATTCTCAAAAAATTAAGTAATGTTTCTGCACATACACACCCAACACCCTGTCTCCCAGGCTAACATTTATGAATAGAAAGGTTGAATTCTAAGCTCCTTTCCCAGGGAATTATTGACACTATGTGTTGAGAGTCATGTCCCTTGAAGAGGCTAAATCCTCTCGGTGTTTCTTGACGTGAGGGGTCAAGGCTACTCCTTGTGAGAGCAAGACTGGAGGAACGAGGGAGACCTTTCCCATATCTACTGAATCAGAATCTGCACTTTGACTGAGAACCCCTGGTGATTCATGAAGACATTAATTTTTGAAAAGCACTACTTGGGGAGATTAGGTCAGCCTTGGACCTGCAAATGGCACAGCTGTTTAAAAATCAGGAACTTGGTCTAGATCTTGCTATGAGTTTCTCTCCAATTTACCCATAGACACAGACATTATGAAAAACAAAAGCTTGAGGTTCTTAAGAAAACCTTCAAAGAGTACCTTAGGATATTAGGCAATACAACTTTATAAAAATTGGTTTCAATACAATGAGTTCATAATTCTCCTGAGTATATTTATTTTTTCTTAAAGTTTAAATGTTGGAATTAAGCTCTGTGTTCTCCTAAATACTTAAGGAAAGTCGATCCATCCGCAATCCTACAACTGTCCTTGAAAACCCTAATGTTGATGATGATAGTTCTGTAAAGAGAAAGAGTGCAGTGTCCATTAAGACCAGACAGGAATCTTTAGTATATATGCTTAATTAGGATATTAAAAATATTTAACACTGGTGGGGCTCCTGCGTGGCTTAGTAGGTTGAGCGTCCAACTCTAGTTCTTGGCTCAGGTCATGATCTCAGGGTACGGGGATGGCACTCTGGGTTGGGCCCTTCACTCAGCAGGAAGTCTGCTGGAGATTCTCTCTCTCTGTTCCTCCCCTCACCACCCCATGCTTGCTCTCTCTTTCTCTTGCAAGTAAATACATCTTTAAAAAAGAGGTAAACAAAAACACTATGGTATCCATTTTCTGATTTCATCTTAGAGAATGAAACATGACTAGTTCTGAATTCTGAGACTAGCCTCCCTTATGATATATGATCAGTGTTTTCCTCAACACTTTTTAAAAGGAGCAGAAACTCAGTGAGGTAGCTAAAACATTTTTGCCAGCTCTCTCATTCCATTTTAAAATCAGGTTTGAGGCCAGGGGTGTATGCTTTTTGTTTCACATATGTACAAAGTGTATTACCAACTGAAATTTTATGGTCACTGTAGTCATTTTCAAATATGTAACTTCTATTAGAAGAAGAAAGGAACAATAACGAATGCAAAGTTTAATCAGATATCCATCCAACACTTGCACCTGGTGCAATGTTAATATGCTCCTGGCTGCATGTTAGATCTAACTACAACTTCCTATAGCTTTATTTATTTATTTATTTATTTATTTATTTATTTATTTTAATAAGGCAGAGCTATTCTTTTAAAAAGATTTTATTTATTTATGCATGAGAGACAGAGAGAGAGAGACAGAGAGAAAGAAGCAGGCTCCATGCAGGGAGCCTGATGCGGGACTCAATCCAGGGTCTCCAGGATCACACCCCGGGCTGAAGGCGGCGCTAAACCGCTGAGCCACCAGGACCGCCTTCCTATAGCTTTAAAAGAGTTCGTTAATATTGTCAAATTAATGCAAAGTACTTATTTTAAAAATTAGACTATGGTGAATCAAGTGCAAATACAAACTTCAAGCTACCTTTTCATATGACATGAGCATAAGAATACAAGGAAGGGTTAGCATAGGGATACAGGTATAAATGATACATTTGAGCACACAAATAAGATTAGCAACCAGGTCTGGGAAGCGGCTGTCCTGTTCTTGGCTGGCCCAAGGCCCTCAGGTGAAAACAAGGAAATATGTCAGATGTTATGATTACAAGGTCAGCTCTGACCCCTCAGAAGACAGTTCATGGGGTGCTGCTAATTTTATTATGCTGGTTTAGCAATTTAATACATTATTTTTAAGTGGTGATAATTAGAACTAGATGATTTATCAAGGGACAAAATAAAAAATTGATATCATCTTAGTATTATCTCATAAAAAGAAAAAGGTAGATACAGACATTTTACCAGGAATCAAGAATTTATTTGATTTGTGTGGCACCCTTGAGAAAGCCCCCACATACAAAGAAAACCAAAAAACCCAATAGTAATCTGTCATTTCTCTTTACCAACATGTAAAGCTTTATGGAAATTTGCCTTTTTAAGTAAATGCAGATACTATCAAGAGCAGAAGAGAATGTAAGTTTCTGTTATGATGGTCTTCACAGACCTTACAGTATTTTTTGTAGCTTTATCCTTGTCCATATTGGAAGAACTTCCACATATAAAGATCCCAAATTCAGTTTACTTGGTAATTCATATTGATCCAGCTCACCAACCAATATCAGCAAAACCCCTCTTAGAAAAGTGACAGTTAATGCCAATACCTTTCCTCACTGTGATAATCTCCTACAACTGCTCAAAAATAAAGTGCTTGGCACTATGTATCATCCCTTCACTTTTTCACACTAACGTTCTTGCTAAACTCATTTCTCTAAGACTTTCTCTTGTTTTTCCTTCTTTCCTGCTCCTGACTTTCTATAAACTCAATAAGTTGATATAAAGGCTTGGCAACAATTCCCTCCTCCACACTCCAAAAAAATCATGTAATAATTCAAGTGAAATAAAATCAAATTACAAATGCTGAATAAAAACATTAGCAGAATGTTGTAACACTGCCCTATCTCCTCTAGTGACTAACCGCCAGTGATTATTCCTTCCATGGGTCCTTCATTTTCCAAAGAAAACTTCTAGAGACCATGGGTCTAACCTGTGCTATACACACTGTGGGGAACCCAAAATGCACCTTTTTCCCTGTTTCATGAGACAGGTTACTGCCTCCCGTTCATTCGTATATTATCAGTGTCACTTATGTAGGTTTCAAATAACATTTGCTGCACCACTGTCTCCCCTGCCTTAATTCTTTTCTTTTTTAAAAAAATTGTATTTATTTGAGTGAGAAAGACAGAGAACACAGTGGGTGGGGGAGGGGCAGAGGCAGAGGGAGAAACAGGCCCCCCACTGGGCAGGGAGCCTGACTCAGGACTGGATTCCAGGACCCTGGGATCATGACCTGAGCAGAAGGCAGACACTTAACTGACTGTGCCACTCAGGCACCCCTCCCCTGCCTTAATTCTAAATAAATTCCAAGTGCCTGTGCCTTTGAGGGAAGCAGCTAGGAAATCAAATCCACAGCAGTTGAAGGCGACTCACAGAGTATGGGGTTTGAACTGCTCTTGGGCTCATCTTAAACACAGTGACACCCATTGTCTCTGCTTGGCAGAGTCCAGCACTATGGGAAAGATTTGCTGCTGCTTTGTATATAACTATATGTTTTTAAAAGTCAAATTAGGTCTGTAACTTGCATGCCTGGCAAGTTCCTGACATAGGTTTCGGGTGAATTGAGAACAGCTTTTCTAAGAGTCAACCTCTTGAACTGGAGAGCCTGTGCCTTTTCTCCAGGGCATGGGGACTATACCAGTTCTTAAATATAGCTTCTGATCTGACTTCTCTTTCTCCCAGGGAACTCTTATTTAAATGATGAAAATGCGAAGAATTATTTTTAAAAAAGCAAAATAAGAATCACTTCAGAAGAACATTGACCGGAGAGTGACTAAATGGTTTGGGCTGAGGTAGGGGATAAAATTTAATATATATAAATTCCTGGTCCAGAGAAGAGTTGAAAAAATGGTCCTTGTTCCTCCACCTTTCGTGAAAACCTCTTTGCTCATCCAAAACTCTTGCCATTAGATTCTCCGCCCTGTTTCCCATTTTACTTCTTTTAACCACTTCCCACATACTCTTTTTCATTCACTGAAGGCTTGAACACTGAGCTTGCATTTTTCTTTTCTTAATATTTAACTTTTCTATGTTGGCCCATTTTCAGCATGAGTTTTATTCTTGTGTTCAGTATTATTTTTATTTCTCTATTCACTATTAATTTTTATTCTCAAAAATAAAAAGTATATCCCACATTTCCCTCTAATATTTTTAACCTATTATGGCCAGGACAAACATTTTTAAAAATGTAGATCCGACCATGTGCCTTGTAACTCAAAGGCCATCAAGTTTTCCCATTGATGTTGAAATCTCAGTCCTGGCCTTTGTCCTATCAGTACCTGTCCCCCTTGTCCTTTGCTATCTGTTTTCTAATATTGCTGAACCTGTGCTAAGTCCTCATGAGCACTCCTCTCCTCTTGTTCTTCTCTCACTCTTGAATATGCAGTTTGCTCAGCCTGGGACTGCTCTGCACTCTCATTGCTGACATTTCCTTCCTCTGAGCACCAGTTTCAAAGTCAGGGCACTCATCCTAGTTCCCCAGCCATTAACTGCAATCTCTGTACTTTCTTGAAAACCTGTGCCGAGGGCTCAATTGCCCATTCCCATGTTTTAGCAATAATCTAAAACTTTGTCAAACTCCTCATCAAAATCCTTATCATTCTTTCTATTCCCACCTTGGTGACATCCAGCCATTTGAGTGGGGAGATGAGCCAGAAAAACTGCTTTTCAAAGCATGGAGAAGGATACTGCCAGCAAGTTAATTCAAATTCCTCAAGCTGTGTGTGGTTCAGGTCCTGTCGAGCTGTGCTACACCAGTTTCTATAGCTATTTCCATACACAGTAAACACACTTAAAGGCATAAGAACTAGAGAAACTGCATTTTTTAATCCTATAGGCACAGTGCCTTGGAGGCAGCTTGTTTGAAGTCTTGACTCAGCACTCTTTCCAAAATAGAATTAAATAGAATTTATTTTAACTCCAAAAATCTGTATGTCATGAGACTGTAATTTTGCCTGACTCCAAGTACTCTCAATTAATGTAAAGTCAATATAAAACACTATTCCAACAGATAACAGAGAATCAGGGAATCATTCAAAATGTTATCATTTAAAGATCTAGAGAAAGATAACCACATTTGAAAGAGGGACAGCCCCCCCCCTTTATATCTGAGAATTAGAGCAACTAAAGAGTGAACTATAATTATTCATTTTCAACAGAAAAGCAAATAAGGATACTTACGCATATCACCGAAGGCACCTTTTGTCACTTTGGTGGCACGTAACACCACTACCGTGAATTTGTGGGAATACTGGTGCTCCACCTGGAAATAAATAACAGTAAATTAAAACCAAGCTTCCAATATAGAATCCAGGCAAACCGTTCTCCTTGTTTCCTCGAGACTAGTTAAATATTCAGTTGAAGGGAAGTAACATTCATACCAGAAACATCCTTTGATCCTAGGGCTGCTTCTTATTTGAGTTTCTCCTCGCTCCCACCACGGAATTATTGAGAAGTTTAGATCATGCTTTAAAATGTTACTACAACTGGACTACCGGCAACTTCTTTGCTGACAGGTTTACCAAGCTTGAGGGAAAATGTAAATCAGGACTGCAGGCCTTCTAGGAAGACAATCAGGCTTTGTACTAAATGACAAGGAAGCCCTGGCTTAGAAAGGCGAAGTCAGAGAGAAAGATGTTTGCATTATTCAGATTTGTTTGTTTTTATTGTTACTGTTCAATGAAAGTTTTCTTTGGCAAGACAGTTCCAGAGCAGTATCCAAAATCCTTTGGACCTAAGGCAATAACCGGTGAACTACTTACATTAATTGTAATGCATTTGTTATAAACCGTATGCAACAGTGTTAAAAGATTCTAGAAGACTATTAAATACTTCACCTAAGGAGAAAGTAGTCAACAAACAACTCTATCAACCAAAACAGAATAAGGAAGCAGGAACTCACAAAGTTCTCTGGGCAAGTGAAAATTACAAAGTCCTTATCTAAAGCTCAAACCTGTTTAATCTTAGAAGAGATTACTCCTAGCTTTCCTAACTTCAATAGACTTGCTTAACTGATTTAGAAGTCCATAATTGATTTTAAAGAGCTAAGATACTGGCAATACTGACAAATGAGTCGTGAGATACAGGATCAACAGTTGTACAGCATTCAACAGTTTCTGAAGCTATTACTCTGTCAATAGAATAATTTATGTTCAGATTTATAACACAACATCAGGAAGAGGGGTCACGAAAGATGAGCATAGTTTAAAAAGGCAGAGAAGCATGTAAAATGTTTCAAGATAATTCTTATTCAAGTTTATTATTATTATTATTATTTATGATAGTCACACACACACGGGGGGGGGAGAGAGAGAGAGAGAGAGAGAGAGAGGCAGAGACACAGGCAGAGGGAGAAGCAGGCTCCATGCACCAGGAGCCCGACGTGGGACTCGATCCCGGGTCTCCAGGATCGCACCCTGGGCCAAAGGCAGGCACCAAACCGCTGCACCACCCAGGGATCCCCTCAAATTTATTATTGAAGAGAAATACCATCTATGTCTAGAGGTGCTCTGACTAGCTAAAGTTTTACTCCATATAAGTAAAATTATCAATTACAAATGAAATGAATGCTTATTTTTTAAAAAGTGTGTTGTATTAAAAAAGAAGTGTGTTGCTTTATACAATCAAAACTCACACACACTACCCCACCAAAAAAAGAAAAAAAGGAATCCACTATCATAGTTGGAGATTTCAACAAACCTCTATAAAAATAGATCTAAAAGAAGAAAAAGAAAGAAAGAAAGAAAGAAAGAAGAAAGAAAGAAAGAAAGAAAGAAAGAAAGAAGAAAGAAAGAAAGAAAGAAAGAAAGAAAGAAAGAAA
The DNA here is from genome assembly GCF_905146905.1 of Nyctereutes procyonoides. NCBI lineage: Eukaryota > Metazoa > Chordata > Mammalia > Carnivora > Canidae > Nyctereutes > Nyctereutes procyonoides. The sequence goes on from NW_026575037.1 coordinate 7,323,655, forward strand.
GAAAGAAAGAAAGAAAGAAAAAGAAATAGATCTATCAGGAAGAAAATTAGTAAGGACAAGTTGAACTCAACATGAGCATCAGTCAACTAGACATAATTGACATCTATGGACTACTTCATCCAAGAGCAGAACACACCTTTTCTTAAGATCATGTGGAATAATCATGCAATGTGTACTCTCAGACCACATGGAATTAAATTGAAAACCAAAATACAATGATAGCTGGAAAATCACGGAGTACTTGGAGTTTAAATAACACACTTAAATTTATTTATTTTTTAAAGATTTTATTTATTTATTCATGAGAGACACAGGGAGAGAGAGAGGCAGAGACACAGGCAGAGGGAGAAGCAGGCTCCATGCAGGGAGCCCGACTTGGGACTCGATCCCGGGTCTCCAGGATCACACCCTGGGCTGAAGGTGGCGCTAAACTGCTGGGCCACCAGGGCTGCCCTTGACTTTCCCTTTAAAGGACATACACACATATACCAGTAAATTAACACCAGGTACCATGAGAATGAAATGGTTTCTTTCTTTTTTTTTCTTTTTTTCTTTTTAAGATTGTGTTTATTCACTCATGAGAGAGACACAGAGAGGCAGAGACACAGGCTGAGGGAAAAGCGGGCTCCATGCAGGGAGCCTGAAGTGGGACTCTACCCTGGGTCACCAGGATCAGGCCTTGGGCTGAAGGTGGTGCTAAACTGCTGAGCCACCCCCGCTGCCCAATAACACACTTTTAAATAACACATATATCAATGAAGAATTCTCAGGAGAAATTTTTAAATATCTGCAACTAAATGGAAATGAAACTATAACCTACCAAAATTTGAGGGATGCAGTGAAAATAGTCCTTAGAAGGAAATTAAGTAATACATATACTGACATACATATTATTTCATACATATGGATGTTTCATATATTATTTCATTATATGCATTTATCCAAAGAAAATCTAAAATCAATCATCTAAGTGTCTACTAGAAAAATAAAAGCAAATTAAATTCAAAATAAGCAGAAGAAAAATAGTAAAAATTAGAGTAGGAATGAATAAAAATGAAAGTGGAAAATCAATAGAGAAAATCAATGACACTAAAAATTAGTTCTTTGAATAGAACAACAAAATTGATAAGCCTCTAACCAGACTAAATAAGGATAAAGAGAGCACAAATTATAAATATCATAAATAAATGTGAGAAGCTCACTCCAGTTTCTGGACAGCAAAGGGATAATAAAGAAATACTATGAGCAACTCTAAGTCCACATTTAATAATCTAGATGGAATGGGCCAATTCCTTGAAAGACATTATCTGCCAAAACTCACACTAGTGGAAACAGGCAATCTGAATAGACCTATAAAGAAACTGAGTCAATACTTAACCTTCCAAAACAGAGAGCACCAGGCCCAGATGGATTCACTGCTAAATTCTACTACTTAAGAAAGAAATTACACCAATACTCTCCAATCTCTCCTAGAAGATAGAAGCAGAAGAAATAGTACCTAACTTATTTGACGAAATTAAAATTTAGGTATAAATTTTTTTAAATGTACAAAATCTACATGAGGAAGACTATAAAACCCTGATGAATGGAAAGCAATGAAGAAATAGAGAGATATCCTATGTTGATGGATAGAAGACAAAATATTGTCAAAATGTCAGTTCTTCACAAATTGATGTATAAATTCAGTACAATTCCAATCCAAATCCCAGCAAGTTATTTCGTGCATATCAATATACTAATTCTAAAGCTTATATGGACAGTCAAAAGGCCCAGAAGAGCCAACACAATACTGAAGAACCAAATGGGAAGACTGATGCTACCTGACTTTAAGATTTACTATAAAGCTACAGTAAACAAAACAGTATAGTATTGGTGAAAAAATAGACAAATAGATCAACAACACAGAATAAAGACCTTAGAAATAGACTAACACAAATATAGTCAACTGATCTTTAACAAAGGAGCAAAGAGGCAATATGACGGAAAAAGGATAATCTTTTAACAAATGGTGCTAGAACTAGACATTCACCTGCAAAGAAATAATAAAATAAAATAATAAAATAAAATAAAATAAAATAATAAATTCTAGACAAAATGATACCTGCCCCTAAAAAGAGAATAAGTGCTCTTGAAAAACCGACTTAGAGCTTAGCTTTCTCTACTAAAGTGAACTCTTCAGTAATAAATATTACATGTACACATCCTTCCAAAATCATCTATACTCTTCTTTTCATACCCTAGAACTTCTAATACTACTTGAGTTTTCAAAGGCCTACCAATTCCCTAATGACAAAAAATTATTAGCAGTAATCTTCACTATTATTTAACATGATTTTTTAAATTACTGCAAATGTATTTATGTCAAATGTTTATTTATAACATATACCGAGGGGTGCCTAGCTTGCTCAGTCAGTGGAGCATGCAACTCTTGATCTCTGGGGTTGTGGATTTGAGCTCCACATTGAGTGGAGTGATTAATTAAAATAATATCCTTTAAAAAATGTCAACACTATAAAAAAATAACATACAGAGAGATGATAATGTCATAAGGATTCACTGAGTATGAACCATGTTACATATTCTTCTAGATGCGAATTCTCATTTAATTTTTGCAACAATCCATATAATAGGCATTATTTGTAGTTATATAAGACTAAAGTGAGATTTTGAGAGGTTAAATAATTTCCCAGCATCTCATAGATAGTAAAAATTAAAGTTATATTAGAATCCATTCTTGTTGCCATTGTCCTCACTCTGTATATTCCTTTACTTACACAGAGACTAACACCAAACATCAATACCTTAATAGTGAAAAAAAGTTGTTTCCATTTATCAAAGTGAGTAGTTATAATCAGTCTATTATATCTGTAGCTGATCTGAAGTTCCTCTGGTAACTGAGTTACTTCCTCTATCATTCAGCTCTGTTTTAATGTGCTTTTATTTCCATTAGCCTCAACCCTGTCTTAACTATAATGAATGAAATATTTGCATACTCTTCACAGGAAATAAGGGGCAATTCAACCTTCTTGGTTTTTATAAGTTAATTTTGGGAACCATAAATCTTCAGATTATCTGTAAGTTATTTTCAGAACAGGACCGTCAAAATCACGCTCTAAGAGCTGTAAAGATTATAGTATCTATAAAGTAAGTACAAACTCTTGGAGTAAAATGTTTAGTGTTAATCAAGAACTGTCCAAATATCTTTTGATAATTCTCTTGTTTCCTGGGGCCAGTATCACATATAAATTCAAACTAGTATGGATGAGGCTAGCTTTCAACTTGGATAGGAGACTTTTGGTTATGTCTCAGAGGTGGTACCAAAGGAAATGATATTATTGACTCCACAACCATTGTTCTCTGAGGAAACTAATGACTCAGCACAATGGTAGCTGACAAAAAAGAGATGCCATATTTCAATTGAGATGTCAAATATTAGCTCAATACACTGACTCAGCCACAAGATTAAGCTTTGCCTTCAGGTCTTGGATTACCTTTCTTTGAGTGTCTTTTTTTCATCCCTAATCTTTTCCATAGTGAAAATCACAACCCTTTTTCTTTTCACAATTACAATTTCCCAGTCATTAGGAAAATAGCTACTGTATTAAATTCATTCTGGAGAATTATATTACCATCTACAACTAAAATGATTGGGCTTTGGCAAAAAGAACCAGTCAGCTTGTACAAAAACAATTTGATGATTGTTCTAACCTGTTGAAAGTTCTGCTGTTACAAAGAAGAACCAAAGAAACAATCATAAAATAAATCTGATGGAAGAGAAGGAAGATTCTGCATGCAAATAAATATCTTTCTTTCTCTACTTAACTGCCATTGCCTAACTTTAACTCAAACTAAAACCAGTCTGTTAGCATGATAAAGACTGGAGAATCTCATTTACTGAACCCAGAGATTGCAATCATCACAATCAGCAACAGACAATTTCAGACAGATCTCAGAAATGTTTTTAAAAGAATTGCTGCACAGATGTCATCTAAGAGTTAGGATAGTTTTTTGTTTTTTTGGGTTTTTTTTTTAGATAAGATACCTATTTTTAGTTTCATTTCCTGGTGTGGAGTTTCATTCTAAAACTTTGAGAGGCACAAGTATTGTGTTACTTTTTTTTTTTAAGAGCGTCCAATTTATCTACTAAAAATCTATAATGCTACCTAAACTTGCTTTGAGAATTCTCAGTCATGGATTGGCAAAAGCACAAATTATCCTAATGTCCCAAACACGTAATTTGTCAACATAATTTGTTAGCTCTAGCAGAGCTAGATTTTTCTTTATTAAAAGAAAATCATAATCAGAAATAAGACTTGAGTTTCTTCTCTCTAGTGAACAGGAAGCTTTCCCCACTTACACAACAAATATATATCAAATACAGTAATAACATATCATAATAAATGATTACTGAGACTGCTTTAGCAGAAAACTAGTACAAAAAAATTTGATAGTGACATAGTTTGCATATAGTCACTTAATGGCATATTCACCATAAATTTATAGTGACTACAACATCTCCAAGATACCTAAAATTCAAGTCACTCAAATTTTTAGCACCTAAGTCTTATTTTCTAAAAATATTTTATTTATTTGAAAGACAGAACACAAGCAGGGGGAGGCAGACGTGCAGAGGAAGAAGAAGCAGACAGTCTGCTGAGCCGGGAGCCTGATGTGGGGCTTGATCCCTGGACCCTGAGATGATGACCTAAGCCAAAGGCAGGCATCCCAAGGGGAATTCCACTTGTAATAATGGTAGATTAAACAGTCATAAGATACTTCCTACATAAATACTTCTCACAAAAAATAACTAAAAACTGAATAAGTTTTTACAAAATAAATAAAGATTTTCTAAAAAGTGACTATGACTGACCTCGGGGTGCTCAGATCAAACATTACTTCTGGGTGTGTCTGTGAGGGTCTTTCCAAACGAGATTAAATTTGAATCAGTGACTCAGAAAAGCAGATGGCCTTCCCCAGTGTGGACTGGCATCCTCCAATTTGTCTAGGGCCTGAATAGAACAAGAGGGATTTGCCTCTTTTCTTCCAGTCTTACTGCTCAAACTGAACTGCCTCATTTCATCTTCTGATGTTGGATGGTTATTTATACCATTAGCCCCCTGGGTTCTCAAGCTTCCTGTAGTGGACTGAATTATACCCCTGTCTTTCCTGGGTCTCCAGTCTGCAGATGGAAGACTGTATGACTTTGCAGCCTTCATAACCATTTGAGACAAGTCTTCAAAATAAATCTCCATGTCTAGATTGACCTGCTATGGTCTGAATGTTTGTGTTCTTCTAAATTCGTATGTCGGAATCCTCACCCCTCAAAGATTACAAGATGAGAGCTCTGGTAAGTGTAAGGAACTCTCAGGAATGGATTAGTGCCTTTATTAAAGAGAATCTAGACAGACTCCTTGCCTCTTCTACCTTGTGAGGACAGAGTGGCTGCAAACCAGGGAAGAAAGCCCTCACCAAATGCAACTATGCTGGTGCCTTGATCTTGGACTTCCCAGCCTCCAGAACTCTGAGCAATAAATTTCTGTTGTTTAGAAGCTAAGTTTAGATTCTGTCTATCTCCCTCTCTATTTCCTCTTGATTCTGTGTCCCTAGAGAACACAGAATAACATAGCAGCAAAGAACTAACATGATAGAAAGGCCTTAACTACCAGGGAAGAGATCAAAAAGCCAAAGAAAGCACAAAAAACCTAGAGTGGTAAGCACAGTTTTGCTGCAGGAGCATTTCGTGATCCAGAGAGGAGGTAGCTGAGACTGAGCAGCCTTGAGAGAGTGTGACCCTTCTAAGGATTAGGACCCTAGTAAACCACCCTCCTGTTTAAGTCGAAAATTCCATAGACTGCACCTTAAAGAATAACTGGTATCAGGGAAAGGTTAGAAGCTTATCACTAACCATCCTCTTTTTCACTTTTGTACAAAACAACAACAAATACGCTATTTGCCATAAAAACTCATTATTAGTTTTGCACAGTGCTAGGCTTTTGCTATAGGAGTTTTGCCACCTTTATGTTTTTTTTTATTTTTTTTTTTAATTTCTCAATAGCAGATGTCCCTTGGCTGGAAACAACTTTCTTTACTGTGTCTAGAGAATACTTTATACACATAATAACTTATTATTTCTAAGAATCTTGTGAAGCAGACACAGCAGGTACTATTCATACCCTGTTTTCCACAAGAAGGAGCTAAAACTCAGTTTAAGTGCTCATGAGCACGTAACTGAAGACAGGAACTACCACTAGAATACTAGTTCTTTGATTACTTACCCAGTGTTGCTCACCCCCCACTATGTTACTATAATAATCTAGAATAGTATCTTTCTACCTTCTTGGTAAAATTTCCAGTCACCCCACAAAGATGTTTTTTCAAAAGGCTCCTGTATTTTAGCAGGCATTCATGCTAGCCTACCCATGTGGTTGGCTGTGTCTAATGTGAAGACAACCTTAGTTTCTGTGGATGTGGGACAGTGGCCCTCCATTGCTAATAAGTGGTGGGAAGAGGTGTGGATTCTTTTTCACTCCAGGGAAGTGACTCATTTGCAGAGTAAAAAGATGGAAATTTTTATAAATGATTTATACTTGACCTATCCTTGTAAAATTGGTCCAAGAGAATTTCAATAAATCCTGGAGACATAAACATCCTTCAGGCTAGGAAGTTATTCACAATGACTCTAATCATATGGAAACTGAATTCTGAAATATGTTTATCACTCCATTTTGTACCAAGTTCCTAAAAGCCAGCCCTGGAAGAAAGAGAACCTGCTGGCTGTCAATTGCTGCATCAGCCCATGGGATTCCCCAACATGTCACTGCATCACAGGTGTAGTGAAAATAAGGCCTATCTTGTGTGCCTTGAGGCACACACAAAAAAAAGCTCTTAGGGTTCCCCAATTAAAAGTGCTATAAATGTCCCACTCTGACGCTGGGAAAGGTAACAGAAACTGTGATACAGATCTGTGGTTTGCATGCATCATCATATCACGATGCCACATAGGCAATTACTATGTCCTAAATATTTAGCTCTAGCTCAAATTTGCTAGAAAAGGTGACAGCAATGAGTTTTAACATATCCAGAAGCAGTTTGATTTTTAAATAAACTCTGCCATGTTAAAAGGAGAAATTAAATGGCCAGTTCACAAGGTCATCTGACAAGTGATGTGTGGGGACTGTACAATGGTCACTAATAAGACCTGGTCAGATTTAGGTAGGAGGGTGAAGGACATTTGAAATGAGGATATTCTTTGAAGTGTATTATACTCCAACCATACTGAACTTCTTTCATTTCCTTAAGTGAGCTTTCTCATCTCCAGACTACCTCACATTTGCTTTTTTCCAATCCAGAGAAGAAGTAATGTTCTCCCTCTCCACTTAACTTATACTAAACTGTCAGGTCTATGCTTATACGTCACTCCCACTAGGAATTTCAGGAGGATTCCTATTATTAGTTATTCATGTTGTATATTCCCAGAGTAATCTTCATTTTCTCTAATCAGAGCCCTTTCTAAAAGTATGGTTAGTGTTAGATAAATGGTTTTTCTGCTAGCCCTGAGGTCAGTTCAGGGAATATGTCTGACACACTTTTGCAACCCCAGTACCAATTCACAACTGACAGGGAGTGGTACACAATGGGCAAACAATGAATAATTTTAAGTGCTCAGGGAAAAAATAAAATAAAATATTTTTAGAGGCAGAATGAATTGAAAGTCCAAATGTTAGCATTCAAAATTATTGTTGGACTTTGTCTTAAGCTCAGGGTTATAGACCTTAACCTTACCTTCTTCTTCCTTTTCAGTTCTTAGTGCTGAATTTCATGTTAAAGTTTAAGAATACACACATTGATTAAATTCTCTGAGAGTTATAGAAATTCATAACTTGTCTTGAGGTGGTGGGGTGAGAAAGAAATTAATCTGCACATAACATATAGAAACTTCATTTATATCAAAAAACAATTTTATTTCATTGTTTAAATGCATGGATAGAAAACCATAATTGTGGAAAGTAGGATATTGTCTCAAAAAACAAAGATCATCTCATTTTAAACTCTGATTATATGCTTTTCACAAACATCACACCTTAAATATAAGGAAAAGTATAAATCTGAACATAAAAGGATGCATACACTAATCAAAGAAATTGGAAAGGGTCAAAATAATAAAAGACGAAGTAAAATTTAATCTAATAACAAAAGTTGTTATTAGAGATCAAAAAGGACTTACAATGATAAAACATCAATTAGACAGAAAAATATATCATCCAGAAGTTATATGAACTAATAACATATCTTCAAAATCCATAAAGCAAAGGTTGAAAATGAAACATATTGTTGTACATGGAACACTTAGCAAAATAGACAATATGCTAGGCCAAAATTATGTATAAATATATTACAAACAACAGAAAATCATGCAGAGTATGTTCTCTGAATGTACTGGTATTAGATTAGAAATCAAAGACAATTGTTTGAAAATTAATATACAACACGTCTAAGTATCCCATGAGTCAAAAGACAGATGAAATAGAAATATTTTTCAGTTAGCAATTATGAAAATATGGTATTTCCAAACCTATGTGCTACACCTAAAGTAGATGGTCTACAATTAATAAAGCTTGAAAGATAAATATCTAAAAATTTAAAAGGAAGAAATAAAATTGGCATTATTCACAGATAACAGTAATGTATAAGTTGAAAATCCAAAAGAATCTACAAACTATTAAAATTAATAAAGAAATTCAGTAAATTTACTGGATTTACAAAAATCAATTGTATCTTGATATGAATGCAAACAAATTGGAAAATAAAATCTACAAATAATGACACTAAAACATCAACTATCAAGAAATACAGTTAAAAAAAGATATATAGTAATCCCTCTTTAGCCTCACGGGATACATTCCAAGCAACCTCCCTGCCACCCCACTATGAATGCCTGAAACTGTGGATAGTACAAACTCCCTGTATACTGTTTTTTTCCTATACACGCATACCTATGATAAAATTTAATTTCTATATTAGACACAGTAAGAAATGAAATAACTAATAATAAAATAGAACAACTATAACAATATACTGTGATAAAGGTTAAGTGAATGTGCTCTCTCTCTCAAAGTATCTTGTATTGTACTCACACTCCTTCTTGTGGTGATATGAGATGATAAAATGCCCAGGTGATGAGATGAAGTGAGTGAACGACACAGGCTTTGTGAGGTAGTAGTGTTAGGTTACTATTGACCTTCTGAAAATATGTCAGAAGGAGGATCATCTGCTTCTGTATAAAGTCTGACCACGAGTCACTGAAACTGCAGGGATGGGGGTGGGGGTGGGGAATACTATAAAAGATTTCATACTGAAAACTACAATACACTCCTGAGAGAATTAAAGATAATCTAAATAACATTAGTTTTGGATTAGATTCATGGGATATTAATGGGTGGGAAGGTTCAACATTATCATATCATCTCTCCCTTAGTTAGTCTATAAAATCATTATAGTGCCAATAAAAATTTCAGTAGTTTTGTGTATGTGTGTATGTAAATTGACAAACTGATTATAAAATATATGATACATCTCGAAGCTACAGAAATTAAGATAGACATATTATACAATCGACATTATATAACAAAGCCTAATAGACCAACAGAACACTATAGAAATCAAGCTACACACATAAGGCTGCTTGATTTACATTAGGGGCACCACTGCCATTCAGTGAGGAGATGATAAGTTATCCGGGGACTACATAGCTTGTAGTATATTCGGATAAGGAAATATCACATGGCAATGTAAAAGGGTAGAATTCTGCTGTTTTATAACAACATGAATGAATTTCATGGATTATCTACATGAAGGCCAAAAACAGGCAGCACTTATCTATGGTAAAAGAAGTCAAATATTGGCTACCTTGTGGAGTTTATTGATTGGAAAGGACATAAGCAACTCTTCTGGGTTACTTTTAGTGCTGTGCATTTTTATCTGGATGATGGTTTCATGAGCAGAATACATAGGTTCATCCATCAAGCTGAACAACTAAGATTTATGCACTTTATATATGTTATACCTCAATTAAAAAAAAAAAGTCCAAAAGAAAGAGCAGCTTACAAAGAAAAGTTCTTGAGAAGGAACCAATTGCAAGAAAACAAGAAACAGAAACAGAGAAATCTGAAAATTGAGAAGAGTTTTAAGAAGAGAATGACCAGTGGAGGTGGGGGAGATTGGGGTGGGGTGTTGATGGGGGGGGGGTTGTGGTGGTTACTGAAGGGTCCTTTGAATTCAGCACCAAAAGAGGCCCCTGAGGAGGCTTTTTTTGTGAATTGGAAAAGCTGAGTCCAGTTTTTAATGATCTGAGTTATGAATAGAGCACAAGAAAACACTAGAAAACAACTGTAGTATGTTAATCCTTGCTCTCCATGCAGGGACAGAGAAAGGATGGTAGCTAGAGAAGGATGAAGGGTAAGAGAACAAGTGCTTCATTTTAAGTAATAATAAGACTCTGGATTGTTCCTTAATATTCATAAAAACTATTTCCAGTCCAAAAACCTAACTAGATCTCAAGTCGAATTCAGCAAAGAAATCCCTGCTTTTTCAATCAGAAAAGAAGGTGTATACTTCCAATTAAGTTTGGAAAAATACGTACTAAAATTTGAAGTTACTCTTTACTATAAACTAACCACCTATTGGTTTAAGCATAGCAAAGAGAAAGTTTACAGAATGCTTTACCCTGGCAACACATATCAAAATATAGCCTTCAATTCAATAATTCTTTTATTAGTAGTAAGGGTAGAACATCCATAGGCAGATCATTGCTAAGTGGTAACCTCGTTTTTTATCGTTCCATGGAAGTTCTGTTTTGTTACACATGTTTTGGCATTTTTTTCCCCTCCAAGTATCTCTGGTTCTGGATTTGTCATAGACTTTTACTTTATTAGTCAATGCTACCAATACTCATGCACAGAAGTATATCTCCCTCCCTCCCAGAAAGGACATATAAACAGTAAGTGACTTACTATAATGTGCTGATAAGGATCTATAAATGACATTTTGGTTTTAATTACAGGAAATCTCTTCACACTTCAAAGGTCTTCTCTGGCACTCAAGCTTCTTTAAAACCTACAAAATAAACAATCACTATTGTTAAGCTTCCTCTTGGATGCAGTTCTAAGATTTAAATTATGATAAATATGAATCTTAGGAAGTAAAAGTCCACCCAAGGGAACCAGATAGACTGAGTTCCCAATTGTTTACATGACCGAGTATACACACATAACTTAGGGAAAGGGTAAACATATTTTGATAGTACAGCTAAATTTCCATATTTATTTGTTCAAATTTATTCTGTTAGTAGTTATTAGGAAACTCCAGATTTTTTTTTGCATTGGCCAAGTATTTCATGAGACATTCCTTGAACTTACAAAAAAATTAAAATTATTTTTGTACTGTTTCTCATTAAAAAGCCACATGTCATTGTTTTCTCAATTGGGCCAGTGTTACACAAATTCATAAGAAAGGAACATTTTTTTACCTTAGCTATTTGTTAAGAACTTACATTCTTGTTGAATTTCCACTTCAGCACTGATATATTTTAAAAAGTTTACTCATTCTAAAATACCAGTTTAATCTGGAAGCAGTTAAAAAGGAATGAAAAATATGAAAAAATAATGAAGAAATACTTTATATACTTTGCTTTCTTCTACAATTATTCTATAGTATTTAAAATTTAAAAAAATATTCAATAAACATTTTGTTCTTCCATCATAGATATTTTCCCCCCAACATATACCTATATGTTAGTATTCTATATGTGTCACATCTAATTTGGAACATCTTTTCAAATGTCTTTGTTGTTTATGATAAATACATAAATTCTAAAACATTTTTATTTCAGAATAAAATGTATTAAAAAAATGTCAAATGTTTCTTTTCTTTTTAAACATCACATTTCTAAAGTTATACAAAATAACTCATGGTTAATTTTACAAATATGAACTATGGAAACAAATCAAGAATAAAGTATAATCACGATTTTATTTTGATGTGTAGCTTTCCAGACTATCCAACGCATATTCATATATTTAAAGTAAAAAGGAAAAGGATTTGAATTTTGCTTTTACACAAATGCGATCTCATGAAGTGCCTTTGAATTTTTAAATTCACTTCATCATTTTTAAGCAAAAAGAATAGCATCTATTTATTTATTCCTGCCTTTATTTTTAAAGGCTTAATATTTTTTAGAGCAATTTTAAATTCACAGCAAAATTGAGAGGAAGGTACAGAGATCTCCCCATATACTCTCTGCCCCCCAGCCCCACATGCAGTGTCTCTCTCCTTACCAACATCCCCTACTATAGTGGGACATTTGTTACAACTGATAAACCTGCACTAACACATCATCATCACCCAGAGACCATAGTTTATCTTAGAGTTCACTCTTCCTGTTCTACATTCTATGGGTTTTGACAAATATATAATGACATGTATCCATTATTATGGTATCATGAGTATTTTCACACCGTAAAAAATCTTTGTCTATTCTTTCCTCCTTATCTTTCAACCCCTGGCAATCACCTATCTTTCTACTTGTCTCCATTGTTTTGCTTTTTTCAGAATGTCACATAGTGGCAATCACATAGTATGTGATTTTTCACATTGGCTTTTTTCAGATTGGGTTCTTTCACTTAGTAATATGTATTTAATACATTTTCTCCGTGTCTTTTCATGGCTTGATAACTCTTTTTTTTTTTTTTAGATCTGCATAATGTTACATGGTCTGGATGTACCACAGTTTATCCATTCATCTACTGAAGAACATCTTGGATGTTTCCAAATTTTAGCAATTGTGAATGAAGCTGCTATATACATCTATGTACAACTTTTTCTGTGGACATAAGATTGATTTCATTTCCTTTGGGTAAATATCAAGGGCCAAATATATTCTTCTATATGCTGAATCAAATAGAAGAATATGTTTCATTTTATAAGAAACCACCAAACCATCTTTCAGGGTGTCTGTACCATTTTGCATTCCCACCAGCACTACTCAGCAGTTCTGTTGCTCACATCCTCACCTACAGTGTATGTTGTCAGCAGTCTAGATTTTGGCCATTCTAATAGGTATACAGTGGAATCTCACTGTTGTTTTAATTTGCATTTCCCTGATGACATATGATGTGATCTCCTTTTCATATGTTTATTTGCCACCTATCTATCTTCTTTGGTTAAGTGTCTGTTAAGGTCTTTTGACCATTTTAAAAATCAGGCTGTTTGTCTTCTGTTAAATATTAAGAGTTCTGTATATTTTGGATAATAGTCCTTTTTCACATGTGTCTTTTACATATTTTCTACCACTCTGGCTTCATTATTTGTAATATGAAAACCATGAAGCTATATTATAAGAAAGATAAAAATCATTCATAGTTCCCTATTTAAAAATTGTATAAAATGAAAATCTCCTTTCTTCCTTGTTCTGGTTCATCAAGAATCATTAATTTTACTAGAAAAAATATTTTTTAAATAAAACATTTCTTTTAATCACTTACTTTGTAATTACTAAAAGTTGATTTCTATCTTCTTATAATGTACTGTTTCATCTTGATGAAAATGTACATTTCCCCTATATTACCACCCTTTAGAAGTGAAGCAATTTCTTAACAGAATTCTTCTTTCAAGTACATGATAGGCCATATGAAGCTCCTAGACCCAAGAGCAGGAAGCCTTTATGTTGCTGCATCACTGGGGATTCCTAAGAATTCCCTTTCCAGAAGCTGAAAAGTCCATATGCTTGTACAGTAATGCCAAGATACTATCAGGGATACAATGCCTGAGGGAAAATCATATTATTTTCTTCATCAAAGCAGCATAATTTGGTCAAAATACCACTGGATATGGGATTAGAAAGACCTCAATTCAAACTTCAGTTTCACATTTTAAGATCCAGTGTATTCCACCATAAATGGGAATAGTATTATGAACGTATTGTATGTTGTAGTGAGGACTAATGAATTAATTATGGTGAAAGGTACCTGTAACATAGTAAATACTCAATGCATGCAAGCCTTCCTTCTTTAAAAATTTTTTTAAGTTATGTTTTAATTTCAGTTGGTTAACATGCAGTGTTATATTAGTTTCAAGTTTACAACAAAGTGATTTGGCAATTCCATACATCACCAGGTCCTCATCACCACAAGTCTACACCTTAATCTCCATCACCTATTTCACCCATCCACTACCCCACCTCCCCTTTGGGGACCAACAGTTTGTTTTCTATAGTTAAGTCTGTTTTTGGGATTGTCTTTCTCTCCCTCTTTCTCCCCTTTACTCGTTTGTTTTATTTCTCAAATTCCACATATGAGTGAAATCATACGGTATTTGTCTCTGACTTATTTAGCTTAGCATTATACCCTCTAGCTCCATCCATGTAATTGCAAATGATTTCATCCTTTTTCATAGCTGAATATTCCATTGTATATACACACACACACACACACCACCTTCTTTATCCATTCAAAAATTGATGGACACATGGGTTGCTTCCATATCTTGGCTATTGTAAATGCAATAAACATGGGGGCACATGCATCCCTTCTCAGGGTGTGAGATGAAGCCCCACAGTGAGCTCTGCTCTAGGTATGGAGCCTTCTTAAGATTCTCTCTCTCCCTGTCTCTCTGCCTCTTCCCTGAGATCACGACTTGAGCCAAAATCTAAAGTCAGATGCTTAACCAATTGAGCCACTCACGCACCCTGAGTTCTTTATGTATTTTGGATACTTACCCTTTATAGGATATGTCATTTGCAAATTTCTTCTCCCATTCTGTAGGGTGCCTTTAGTTTTGTTGATTGTTTGCTGAGCTATGTACAAGCTTTTTATTTTGATGAAATCCCAATAGTTTTTGCTTTTGTTTCCCTTGCCTCAGGAGACTTATCTAGAAAGAAGTTGCTATGGCCAAGGTCAAAGAGGTTATTGCATGTGTTCTTCTCTGGGATTTTTATGGTTTCAGGTCTCACATTTAGGCCCTTAATCCATTTTGAATTTATTTTTGTGTCTGGTGTAAGAAAGTGATCCAGTTTTCCCAGCACCATTTACTATCCTTTTCCCATGGGATGCTCCTTCCTGTGAGTTTTTCATATATGGCCTTTATTATGTTGTGGTATGTTCCCTCTAAACCTACTTTGTTGAGGGTTTTTATCACGAATGGATTTTGTACTTTGTCAAATACTTTTTCTGTAGCTATTGAAATGATCACATGATTCTTATCCTTTCCTTATTGATGTGATGTATCACACTGATTGATTTGAGAATATTGAACCACCTTGCAACCCAGGAATGAATTCCACTTGATGGTGGTAATTTTTTTTTTAATTTTTTTTTTTATTTATTTATGACAGTCACAGAGAGAGAGAGAGAGAGGCAGAGACACAGGCAGAGGGAGAAGCAGGCTCCATGCACCGGGAGCCCGATGTGGGACCCGATCCCGGGTCTCCAGGATCGCGCCCCGGGCCAAAGACCGGCGCCAAACCACTGCGCCACCCAGGGATCCCGGTGGTAATTTTTTTAATGTAATGTTGGATTCGGTCTGCTAGTATTTTGTTGAGGATTTTTGTATTTTTGCTCCATGGGGATATTGCCCTGTACTAAAAAAGTTGTATCTGGTTTTGCTATTAGGATAATGTTGGCAGGATAATGTTTGGAAGTTTTCCTTCCTCTTCTATTTTTTGGAATAGTTTGAAAATAAGTATTAATTCTTTAAAAGTTAGGTGAAATTTTTGGTAAAATTTGCCTGTGAAGCCATCTGATCCTAGACTTTTGTTTGTTGGGAGTTTTCCGATTACTGATTAAGTTTCCTTGCTGGCTATCAGTCTTTTCAAATTTTCTGTTTCTTCCTGGTTCAGTTTTGGTCATTTATGTTTCTAGGTATTCATCCATTTCTTTTAGGTTGTCCTAAAATATGTTACAATATTATGAAAAACTATATGCTAATTGTTTATAATTCTGTGGTGCTGGTTATTTCTCCTCTCTTATTTGTGTTTTTTGGTTTATTTGGGGTCCCTTCTCTTTTCTCCTGAGTCTGACTAGAGGTTTATCAATTTTATTGATTTTTTTCAGAGAACCATCTCCTGGTTTCATTGATCTGTTCTATTGCTTTCTTAGTTTCTGTATCATTGATTTCTGCTCTAATCTTTATTATGTACTTCCTTCTGTTAGCTTTAGATTTGGTTTGTTGTTCTTTTTTCTAGTTTTTTAGGTACAAGGTTAGGTTGTTTGAGATTTTTCTTGCTTCTTGAGGTAGGCCCGAATTGCTATAAACTTCTCTCTTAGAACCACTCTTGCTGCATCCCAAAAGTTTTGAAACATTGTGCTTTTATTTACATTTGTTTCCATGTACTTTTTTATTTCTTCTTTTATTTCCTGGTTGACCCATTCATTGTTTAATAGCATGTTATTTAACTTCCATGTATTTGTGGTCTTTTCAGATTTTTTTCTTGTGGTTGACATCTAGTATCATAGTGTTGTGGTCAGAAAGGATACATGTAGGATAAGCATAAAGTAACCTAGAGGTGGCAATAACTACAGCCTAGCCTGGTACTTCACACTCACATGTTGCAAAAGCAACAACACTATAATTAATGTCGAGAGTTGGAAAGGAATTTTGAAACTCACTCCTCTACAAAAATATTTCCAGTGGTTTCTTATTCCTTTATTCTAAAATTAGAAATCTTTCTATCTATTTCATATCTATTGTGTGGCTTTCATACCTATTTATGCCATCCAAAGTAAGAAAACCTTTTCATATCACAACACACACACACACATAAACAAAATAATGAAACAAATTTGATTTGACAGTTTTACAAAGAACAGTATATCCTAAGAGTATATCCAGTTCTATTCATGTGTTTATCTATTCTATTTCTATTATATCTATCTATTCTATTTCATGTGTTTAAATCTGATAGTAGCTCACTAAATTCATTTCATGGCCCGCCAATGGAAGTTTGAAATTAATGGTCTCATGACTTCAAGATGATTTCTATCAACTCCCTCAGTCTTATCCCTCCATCCTTCCCTTTTCTTTCTATGTTATGGCCATACTGTTTTCTTTCTTCAGTGGTGCCATACTCTTGCTCACTCACGGCTGTAACCTACCACTTCTCTCCATCCATTTATTCAACAAATATTTAAGGCATAACTCCTATGTATCAAGAACTATTCCAGTGTCTGGAGAGGCAAAAGTGAAATAAGTTAGATACATTCCCTTTCCTCATTTCTAGAGGGCAGTCAGACAACAAGTAATCTGAGAAATAAAGAAAACAATTAGAAACAGAGATATATAAAATGAGAGAAGTGAGCAAAAAAGCAGAACTACAGAGTAATCTGAGGTCTGGGCTCTGGAAAATAGCTAGCTTTGGAGGGACAGGAGGGAGTGGGTTCAGAATATAGTGTTCTAGGCAGGTTGTTTGAAAAACTGAGAGATGAGGGACTCATGAATGTTGAGGTTGGAAATAGAGGGGAGGTCCAGTCACCCATTCTTCAGGACTCAGCTTAAGTGTCATTTCCACAGAGAAACCTTCCATGATCTTCAAAGTATGTCTGGTCTGCCTATTACTGATTCCATTTGCACTTTGCACTCCCCCTCAAGCCTTTCACTCAACTTACATAAGGTCTGCCTTTCCTGAGAGAACTAAGGGATGCATAAAGTCAGGGATCACATTTGTCTTATTCATAGAGTTATCCCTAATGCCCAGAGCCTAAAATGTAGTAGGTTCAAAATAAATATTGTTGGATGGATGAATGGATGAATATTACACACGGTCAGGTTTCTGTATGAAGGAAATTTACAAAATAGTACTGGCACTCTCTTTTGAGGTCTCTCTCTTTCATTCCTAATGTCCAAGGATGTTAAATCTCTCTCTCTCTCTCTCTCTCTCTCTCTCTCTCTCTTCAAAAAGCAGAACTGATATATTTCAGAAGAGATGAGACTAGTACTCAAAATGTTTAGAGGAAATGCGTTGCTAGCACCCAAAGTTTGGTGTCAGCAGCTTTATTTCCTCTTCTTATTTCCAGCAACTCCATTCATAATCACTGCGCTCACCACCTACCTATTCACCACCACGGTTACTACCGTATCCTGCAGGAAGACCTGAACAGAGACAGCCCAAATATTAAAGCTAAAAGCAGGAGATATGTTTATGATAGCTAACTGTCCATGTCTATTGGGTTAGAAATGAAAAAGTAAATAGATAGGGACGCCTGGGTGGCTCAGTGGTTGAGCGTCTGCCTTTGGCTCAGGGCATCATCTCGGAGTTAGTTCTGGGATCGAGTCCCACGTCGGGCTCCCTGCGAGGAGCCTGCGTCTCCCTCTGCCGATGCCTCTGCCTTCTCTCTCATGAATAAATAAATAAAATCTTAAAAAAATAAAATAAAGGGTAGATAGTAAACATATATAATTCATGGCATTTAATCCTAGAGAAACATTCTTTTGCTCTTTAAATCCACTCAGGGCTATGTCTTCTCATACTTTGGTGAAACCTTGGTCAGCCTCAGAATGTTTCTAAAAAACTGGAGATATATATACATATATACACACACATATATATTTATATATATATTTAATTTATATATATACATATATTTAATCTCTAATTTCTAATATATATAATTTCTAAATATGCCTATTTAGAAATTAAAATGCTAGGCCCATGTATTCATCCAAAATTAAACTTGATTTAGAGTTGAAATTTTTCTCCTCTGCAACTATAGCAGGGAAAGATAAGGTCATTGGCTTTTCTCTGCCTCTGTCTACAGCCTAACCCTTCTAACTCATGAACTCTGGTTTTTAACACCTCCTAGCTGGAGAAGGCTGGCAAAGATACAGGAGCAAGAAAGTTACTACTTCACTATACTATCATAAGCAGGTTTTGTGAACCCTGGGCCTGGTATATATTAAAGCTGATTCTTTTTCTCATAAATAGATGCTTTTGCGTCTTCTAAGACACTCTACTTTTGAGATCTCTTCCTTTTATTTTCTGGAATGTAGCAATGCATCTCTATTATAGCTGGAGGCTTATACTTTCTTCTAAGCCCCCATGCACCCTGTGGTCTATGTCCACAGGTCTTCTGTGGTTCTTTCACCCTACCAGGCAAAACCTCTGTATAGGATTTAAGATCCTTTCACTCAGTTCTCTTCAGTCTGCAGAGAATACTCAACAGAGAGAGTACAACTGCTTCCCAAATGAAACTCTCCATTCAGCTACTTGTGCCCTTTATGTTTCTCAGGCCCAACTAGACACCAGCCTATGTAGGACATGCATATTAAACTCTCTGATAGACTCTGAGTAGTCTCTTTAAAGGCCCCTTTCTTGATTAGGGGTTAGGAGGTATATTTCTTCCAGATATCCTCACCAAGGAAGGATTCCAAAAGGATTCTACTCCAACCAGTTCTCTCCCAAATGAACAAACAACAACACAAAACCCTCTCAAAGTCCTCCCCACATACCTGCTATTCTGAGCCTTAAGACTGGTGAAGTAGGTGGCATGTAATTTGAGAGTTAAATACTGTTCTTGTCCACCTGCTTTACTCAAAATGTAAAAGGACAGGCTGTATCACAAACTACTTTAGTATTTGATTTCTTAGTTCTTTTATCTTAGAGTCTTGACCAAAGCTTCCACTTTCAAGTTTCACTTTGAAATTTAACATGTAGGTGTGCCAACTTCCAAAATGGCAGAATGAGGAACTTAGGAAATCTTCTTTCTAAAAGGCAGATAAAATTGGTCAGAGTTATAAACATCAATTCTGGAAACTAAAAAAAAATAAATAAATAAAAATAAAAAATTCTGGAAACTAATCAAAGGACATGGAACACCTCAAAAGCACTTATTTTTTTAGAAGTCTGCTAAGGCATATAATTGTGCCTTATAATTATACATTGTAATAGTGATATATTAGGACAGGTGGTAGCCACATGGTGGTGAGCATAGCATATACTATAACATATAGACTTGTTGAATCACTATGTTATATACCTGAGACTAATATAACATTGTGTATCAACCACACTTCAATTTTTTAAAAAAAATCCATTAAATTTCAGTAAGAGCAATGAGAATCTATGATATTTTAGCAAGAAACTGCATCTACCATCCTCCAGTTCTTCAGCATAGAAGTTCTAGCTGGAAAGATAGAGCAGTCCTGTGGTTTACAGCTTTGTTGCCTTTCTGTTTGAGGGTGAAGGAATTAACTGTATTTGGAACAAAGTATAGAAAGTTCCATGCCCAGGAATATTATCGAAAGCAATAGAGAGGGGATCCTTGGGTGGCTCAGTGGTTTACTGCCTGCCTTCGGCCCAGGGCATGATCCTGGGGTCCCGGGATTGAGTCCGGCGTCGGGCTCCTTGCATGGGGCCTGCTTCTCCCTCTGCCTGTGTCTCTGCCTCTCTCTCTCTCTCTCTCTCTGTGTGTGTGTGTGTCTCTCATGAATAAATAAATAAAATCTTAAAAAAAAATAGAGACACAGCAGCAAACAATGTGGGAAGTTTAATACTAGCATCGAGTCCATATTGGTTGGAAGAACTACAAAAACTGCAGACCATTTTAGAAATTTAATAGCAAGATTTGGAGGAGGAGATAAGCAAAGAGCACGGTTGCTAAAGCCCACTTATTCCTAGTCTGGAAGGCTGTGTGTATATGCAATACTATACCCCCTATGAAGAAAGCTCAGAGGACTTAGCAAAATACCCACTAAGAGTGAGGCCTTGCAAATGCAGAAAGTAAAAACCAGGGAGAACTCATAATTTCCTTGTATTTGAAATTCTCCAGGCCACATGCTGATGAAACAGCACAAGGTAGACTTACTTGCTCAAGATGTCTAAGCAAACATTTGCCAATCACTAGCTAACAACAGAAATATGCTGACCCAAGGGCAGCACCTAGGGGAACCAGGCTTCAAAATAAGAATGAAAAGTGAAAACTGTGCTGACACATCAGAGTGTCAGAGTCTGAACACTGTGGGTTAAGACTCCATAGAACAAGCAGAAGAAGCCACTAAGACAAAGAGCAAGAGTAACCCTCCCGGGAGAAGGATGAGATTCTATGGTTGCTACAATACCTAACCTAAAAGTTTCACTGTTCAACAATAGAAACAAAATAAACAAACCCAGGAAAATGTAAGCCAGACACAGGAAGGAAAGGCAACCAATAATAACTATCTCTGCAGGACTCCTGATTATGAACATAACAGACAAATATTTCATAGCATCTGTTACACACATGGTCACAGAACTAAAGAAAACCAGAAAGAATTAGAGGAAAGTATGACACAGTAACATAGCAATAAAGAGGTATAGACAATAGAAAAATAACCAAATGGAAATTCTGGCGTTAAACCATAATTGAAATGAAAAATTTGCTACAGAGGATAACAGCACATTTAAACTTTCACAAAAATCAGTGGATTTATATATGGGAATAGAGATGATTCAATCTGAAGAACAGAAAGAAAAATAAAAAGAATGAAGAAAATTTAACTAAGCCGTAAAGCCTGGGAGACAACATCAAGTATACCAAAAGGTCTGTGTAAATGGAATCTCAGCAGAAAAGAGAGGAAAAAAAGAAAAGAACGAATATTTGAAGAAATAATGTCTAAAGATTCCCCAAATTTGATTAAAACCATGTCAAAAAGCTCAACCAATTTCAAGTGGGATAAATACAAAGAGATTCAAATCTTTTTTTTTTTTTTTAATTTTTTATTCATTTATGATAGTCACACACACAGAGAGAGAGAGAGAGGCGCAGAGACACAGGCAGAGGGAGAAGCAGGCTCCATGCACCGGGAGCCCGACGTGGGATTCGATCCCGGGTCTCCAGGATCGCGCCCTGGGCCAAAGGCAGGCGCCAAACCGCTGCGCCACCCAGGGATCCCCAAAGAGATTCAAATCTATACACATCGTAGTCCATCTGTTGAAAATCCAAGACAAAGTCTTGGAAGTCACAAGAGAAAAAAAAGTTCATCCTGTGTAAGGTAACCACAATAAGATTAAAATCTCACCTCTCGTCAGAACAGAGGCTTGAAGGTAGTGGGAGGACATATTCAAAATGCTGAAAGAACAAAACTATTAACCAAGAATATTATATCCAACAAATTATCCTTCAAGTGAAGGAGAAATAAAGACATTCTCACATCAATAAAGCCTGAAAGAATTTTTTGCCAGGAGAGAAGCATTCACTGGAATAATGAGGAAAGCTTTGGCTGGGAGGAAGTCACACCAAACAGTAACTCAAAGCCATACAAAGAAACCGAGAGCCAATAGATTATATAAAAACAATTTTATAAGATAGCAAAAATATAACTTTCTACTTTCTTCTCTTACAGATTTAGAAGTCAATTGCATTCAAATAATAATTATAAAATTGTATTGTTGGGCTTACTTAAAGATATCATAGATATGAAAATAATAGTCCAAAAGATAGGAAGGATATGGAGCTGTAATGGAGTAAGAATATAATACCAGATGGTATTTGATATAAAATATTCTATATAGTTTTTCTTTTTTTCTCACAGCTTCTTTAAAAGACACTGAAAGCCTAAAACAATCGGTTACAGTACTGTATTATTAGATTTATAACATATACAGACTTAATAGGTATAACAGTAATTGCACAAAGGAGGACTGGAACTACAGTAGAGCAAAGTTTCTGTATTTTACTCAAATTAAGTTATTATTTACATAGAGTAGATTATAGTAAATGAAGGCATATCTAGAAATAATTCCTAGAAAGAAAGCACTGTAAAAATCACTCAAAATATAGTTAACACATCAACAAAGGAACTGAAATGGTCCACTGGAAACTATGTACTGAACACAGGAAAGGAGGAACAACAAAGACGTGAGACATAGAGAAAACTAAAAGCAAAACGGCAGTTGGAAATACAGCCATACCTATAACAGCATTAAATGTGAGTGGATTTAATACTCCAGTCAAAAGGCAGAGATTGTCAGACTGGGTAAAATCTAAAATATACAAAATAACAATGAAATCCAAATAAGATTTGTAGTTTAGTTAATAGACTTATGCTGTTGTCAATTTCCTGATTTTGATAATATCCTAATGATTATGTAAACTGTTACACTGGGGAAATCTAGCTAAAGGGATATGGGAACTCAGTGATATTTCTGCAATTTCTTATCTTAAATTATTTCAAAATTAAAAAGTTACTTAAAAATCCAATACATGCGTATGGGTCTAATTTACATGTGCAATTTCCATTCCAAAGTAAGTTCTGAAGAAGAAAGAAAACAGTCATATGGGAACTGACTAAGGTTTACGTTCTTCAGGGTAAAATTACCGGTCATTATTGTCAAGACAGTGACAGCATTTTCAATTCCAGTTACAAATAGGCATCCTTTTATCCTTTTTCCCCCCCTAGTAGTAGTAGATATTTTAGGTTTTTATGAAATGAAGGCATTCTGTCCAGCTAGCCACATTAAACACTGGGAAAATGTTTTTTTCCCCACAAACTGGCTCAGTCCTGGAAATCTTACTGCAACTAGGTTGCACAACCATTGTCATGAATGCTCATAAGACACGAGTTTGGGGGGTTTTGTGTTTTGTTTTCTTATAACTAAGCTGAATGACCAGCCTTGGTGAGTATATGGTCTTTTAAGTCTGAAGCAAGAGATAGAAAGCTCATGTTTTCTTTAATTTCTTTCTTTACTTTTTTTTTTTGGCTGCCCTGTCATTAGAAACTTTCTGAACACTAATGAGAGGGGAAATTTGGATACGCTTTGTAACATACTTGCCCGTGCAATGTAAGTTTTGGCTTTCCATGAATGCTGAATAGTGTATGGTCTATCCAAAACCCTTTTAGTCATGTTGTCAGAGCAAGACAGGCTTCTCTGGGAAAAGTGAACAAGAACCAGAAACGTAGAGTGGGCTGCTTTGTCAATTCTCCTTCCCTGCATAGAGCGATAGGACAACAGGAAGAGAAGGGGCCGTGGCATCAGGAAGAAAGAAAGATAGGTAAGACAAGGATCCATTCCTCTTTCCTTTTTTTTTTTTTTTTTAGATTTTATATATTTATTCATGAGAGAGACAGAGAGAGGCAAAGACATAGGCAGAGGAAGAAGCAGGCTCCCTATGGGGAGGCCAATGCAGGACTCAATCCCAGGACCCTGAGATCACGACCTGAGCCAAATGCAGATGCTCAACCACTGAACCACCCAGGTGCCCCTCTTTCCTTTCATTTCACTGTATAACAGAACAGATTAGTTTAATAAGGGGCTCAACGCAAAAGCTCCCTGCTGGAGCCAGACCTCAGTTCAAGCTTGTCTCTTCCTTTCTCTGACTGTAGGAGCCTGATCCTCAGTCTCCTTATCTGTAAAATGGAGGAAATGGCCCCCACACATCACAGAGGCAGTGGGATGACAAAATGAAAGAAAATATGTCAATCATCAAGCACAGTACCTAGCCGGTCATAAATACATAAAATTATCATTTGTTGTTATTGTGGTTGCTTATGAAACCGGTGCTTTTCCCCCAGATTGCTCCAATTTCCTGAGATTTATTTGGCTCTTTGGAAATTTCTAAGAAATTCAAGTAGGCAAATTCGTTAAGCACCTCTTTTAAAGACTGTGTACTTTTTCCATACTCAACAATGAGTTGTAATAGAAATGAAGAAATATTCCTGTTTCTGATTTGTTGAGATTTTAAAAATAAAAAAATCCTGGGCCACTGACTTGTCTGCTTCCAAACTCAAAACTTTCTCCATTATGCTGGAGATAGAAAGATGTTCCAAAGGCAAAAAGCAGTGCACTTTTGTTCCCACCATCTTCATCCTTGCATAGGTATATAGTGATAATGGCGCAACTGAAGTTTTTAATTCTTGGATTATTTTGCTGGAAATTTTTTTAAACTTGGGCTAAGCAAAGAGTTTGCTATCAATAGAACAGAGAAATAAACAACAGGAATTAAGATAGGCAAATGAGCTGCTCTGTATTAGAAATGTCTCTCAAGCCATAGTCTCAGTTTAGTATGGAAAACCTGTTAAGAGAACTTCCCTATTCCCAAGGAAATCTAAAGGCATGCCACCAAAGATGCACATCAATTAACTTAGGAACCCAATGGAATGGAACTTGCCTTCCATATCCTGCAGGCAGATACCCCATCCCTGTGGCTAATGTCCATGCTACTTCTTTTGGCTTGTCCTGCTGTTTTTATTCTTAGGTCTCTGGCACTGCTTCTTTATCTCTCAAATTTCTATTATTGAGAGTTTGTTATTTAAACAGACAAGTATATAGAGTATCTACTAGAGTTTCAGAGAAATAAGAGTCAGGTGGTTTCAAATAGGAAAAAGGCGATAGAAAAGGAGAATAACTAAGCTGATATTTGAAATCATGATCAAGCTTAAATGTATAGAGAGGGGAAATGAAAAACACTTCCTCTAAAAAAAGACAGGAGCAGTGAGCCACACTGTCACTGAAGATGCTTTGTCCAACCTCCAGCTTCCCTGGTGCTGTTCCCCTGTCCTCACACCTTCTCTACAGGACAGTCTTTACCTGTCCTGCAGGGTTCCACTGTAAACTTAAACTATCTCTTTATCTACTAGGTTAGGACCCTCATATATCTTTTTGATATCTCTTGCCACACTGTTACACATTACAATCCCATTATACACAGTGTATGCTTCCCCTCACTGTGTGCAACAGGAGGCAAGTTCCATCTCCTTCTCCCTGTATTCCTGTTGGGCCCCAGATGATCACTCAATTACTATTAACTGAAAAGATGAATGAACAAACTTGGGAATTTGTATGGTGTGCCAGGGGGAAAACCACAGATGAGGTCTTGTATTGAGAAATAATCAAGGGGAAGCAAAGCCTATTAATAGACTCTAGAATGACAAACTGGAAGATATCTTAGCAATTGCTAATTTGATTACTTAACTTTAAAAGTTCACCTTCATTAAACATTTCCTAGGTGCCAAGTACCGTGCTAAGTGATTTATATATACCACCTCATTTCATGTTCATAATGAGAGAGATTATTACTATTTTAGAGATTAAAAAAAAAAAACTTAACCTTTAGAAAGGTTAAGTGATTTGCCTAATTGGCAAAGTCTCCCTTACCACGTTCTAGGAGGAAGCACTGTCTTCCAGGAAGACTAAGAAACTTTCCCAGGTCATCTGGGTTAACAGGGGTTGAGAAGGCCCTGGAATCCTGACCCTCGGCCTCATACCAAATTCTTTTTTTCTCTAGTGTCCTGTCACATGAGACCCGGAAGGACAGGCAGAGATTCAGAGACATTATACACTAAGCAACAGCATATGAGAGGATCTCAGCATAGAGATGGCATGACGGAAGTGACACTTTGTATTAGTTTGCTAGGGCTGCTATAATAAAACGCCAAACTAACGATGCACTATATGTTGGTTAATTGAATTTGAATATAAAAAAAAAAGAGTAGGTGACTTAAACAGACACTATTTTCTTACTGTTCTAGAGGCTGGAAGTCTAATATGCATGCAATGGCAGATTTGCCTTTTTTCTAAGGCCTCTCATTGGCTTACAGATGGTCCCCTTCTCCCCATGGCCTCACACAGTCTTTTCTCTGTGCCCACTCATCCCTGGTGTCTCTGTGTCCAAATTTCTTCTTCTTATAATGAACCCAGTCAGATTAGATTAAGAACCATCTTAAGGGCATCATTTCAGCTTTATCACCTCTTTAATGGCCCCATTTCTGAATGCAGACACATTCTAAGATACGGAGGTTAGAGCTTCAACATATGATGCAGGGCGAGCACAATTCTGCCTAAAACACATCAGTAATATAAACATAGCAGTCAAATAAAGAAGCATACAATTGTTCATGGAGAAATGCCGTGCTTTAGAAGGAAGGGACACAACCAGCCAGAGAGGTTCAAATGTGATAGGAAATGCGTCTAAACTAGAATTGTGGATAAGATAAAGAGTATAGACTACAGCATCTTTTAGATGGGCCAGTCTCCCTTGTCGGGTTATTTAAAAAGAGCATGCATATGTGTGTGCACACACACATACTCTATAAATAAAACACAATACATAACAGTTTATTCAACCCCTTCACAATTGGGAAGTACTAATCCAGGTGAACCTGTCTATTTTAAGGGCTAGGAAACTGGCTGGCCCAGTTTCACATGCTGCATTATAAACAAAGCAAGAATGTCTCCTCATCCCTGAGCCAGTTTTTGGCTTTTCTTTCCTTGACTATCTAGTTAGCTGCTATTTTCCGTTGTTTCCTTGGTGGCCAAAACCAAGCCACCATCCTCACTATTTTAAGTTCACAAAATTTGAAATTGGAAGAAATATTCACAACCATCACCCAGGCAGAACTTCATTGTGCAAATATATAAGCTGAGGCCAAAAGATGTTAACAAACATAGTGTAGGGGCCAAGGACAGACTGCTCCAAAATGTGCCCCTTTGGCATGCTGATTATTTTAAATAAAAGTTACTTAAGAAACAGCCAGTGCAAAAAGAACACTCTGACCACTCCCCACATCCCACCCTCCCATCCCACCTTTGTCTCCACAAAGCAGAAAATAAATCTCCCATGCAAAAGGTCCCCTCCCTGTACCAGAAGTTAAAGAGACATCCTTATCACCAAAGATAGGGAATTCAAAGCTGAAAAGGCTGTATGAACGACCCTTGTTACTTTTACTAAATTAGTACCCCAGCCCAAGTTAGTTTAGGATTCCCTACTAAATGAAGCACCAAACAGTAATTTATCTGTCTTGTCAGTTCCTCACAGACTTATTGTCTCTGTCCAAAAAAATACAAAAACTGCCTGTCTTGGTCATTTCTTTAGGTCTTGCTTCCATTTACACAGAGTTAAACTCTGGGTTTCTTCTCCTGTTAATCTGCCTCATGATAATTTAATTCTTAGACTAGCTGGAAGAACTTTGAAGGGTAGAAAGAAATTTTTCCTCTCCTACACTAGCCAAGTTCACCCTGTGGGAGAAAGAGCTGAACCAGGTACTCTTTCTCTTTATCCTACCACATGTCTTCCTCTCCCCTGCCCCTTACATACTCGAGCTAAAAAGGAAATACAGCCAAAATAAAAAGGATATATATATATATATATAAAATTTAGTTTGACCAAAATTTGAAGTTGCAAAGTTATTGTTTGGTGGTACAGAGTAGATTCAAGATATAAGTTAGAGAGAAATGAAAAACTGAATTTATGTTTGCTCAAATCAAACTTTAAAAGAGTCATTTTCATCTTTCACCCTTTTCTAGATTTGAATTATACTTGTAAGATGTTTACTCACAAATAGTAGATGGACTGTTTTAAAAATTCCTCTTCCCACATAGGCAATTGTGGAATACCACCACACTGACAAGTGTTAACTATATTTTTAAAATTTTTTCAAAGATGTTATTTATTTGAAAGAGAGAGAGAAATAGATTGAGAGAGCATGCACAAGCAGTGGGGAGGGGCTGAGGGGGAGGGAGAAGCAGCTCCAAAGAACCCCACGCAGGGCTCTTTGATCCCAGAATCCTGGGATGGTGACCTGAGCTGAAGGCAGATGCTCAGCCAACTGAGCCATCCAGGCACCCCAAGTATTAACTAATACCATGTTCATTTTCAGAAAATGTAGAATAATGTTCTTTTACTTTCAAAAAAAAAGGATAACAATAATGACTTGTTGTTACTTTTTTAATATACCTAACGATGTGACACAAAATGCTAGAAAAAAAGAGAATGTTTTGAGAGGCGTATTTACTTCTACAGCTTTCTCTCTCTAGCCCAGACAGTTTGCAAAAATCCTCCCCTAGGGAGTATTTGCGTTTTGTCGAGGTTCCACTCCCTCCTTAATTGCTGCTTTTTTCTCATGACGTACTCAAGATTGCCACAGGAGGGAAAGCCATATCTTTTCTTCTAAACAGTCCAGGGAAAACCCCCAGGAAAATCGTCATACTGACTTAAACATTTCATGAGAACCCTTTTATTACTGAATGAAATTATCAACATTTTGGGTTTGTTTTCCTTTTTTTTTCAACTAACACAATAACTATTTCAGGCAGCTAGTGAGATTGACCTTGCAGTTAAAATATGGACATTGACTATGATCTTAAAAGTGGAAAAAGATGACAAATCAATATAGCAGGATTGTGGAGGATCAGAGGAGCCGTACCCCCACCCATTCCAGGCATTATCGGAAATTAAATGACAAAAGTGGAGATGAGCATTCTACGCGTCCTGGACTGTGTCACACGGGACTGGAGTGGAAATTCACTGTTCTTTTCTCAGGTTGTAAGAAGCTTTCGAAATGCGTTTCTAGATACTGTGAATGGCAATTCACTTTTGAACTAAACAGGAAACCCTGCCTTTTGCAGGATTAAGAGCTGTGTAAGTAAGCATTTGAAAGGAATAGCCTCAGGAATTCTTTTTGTGCCACCACCAGTCTGGAAGTCTGGGAAAGCTGCAGGGACGCCCTGATACAGTAGGACATTATAAAATTCATGAAATAGAAACATCGGATTGTAAAGAAAACCCATTATGTCGAAATACATGGGGTCCATTTGGTCTAGAAAATCCCTTATACGGTATTTATATATGCTTTAGAGCCTTGCAAGCACGTTTTCTCTACGTCTGTGGAATGTACCTATATAGTTTTCAAGTTCAGTGTGACATTTTTGAGGACGAAAGAACTAACAGCACAATAAAAGGTAAAATGATACAAAACTAAGTGCTTTTTTTGTACTATCCACCTCTGCCAGCACCAGGATGAATGTGTAAGCCCAATGTGAATATTTAGATGTTACATGAAATAAATACAGGTTGGAATAAATTAGAAACACTGTCATTTGCTTCAAAATATGAAATTTACGGGATCGCTGGGTGGCGCAGCGGTTTGGTGCCTGCCTTTGGCCCAGGGCGCGATCCTGGAGACCCGGGATCGAATCCCACGTCGGGCTCCCGGTGCATGGAGCCTGCTTCTCCCTCTGCCTGTGTCTCTGCCTCTCTCTCTCTCTCTCTGTGTGACTATCATAAATAAAAAAAAATTTTTTTTTAAATATGAAATTTACAATTTCTCCACCTTTGATCAGCCAGCTAGAGAACAGTACCAAGGATATTAATAAAATCTATAAGAATGCCTCTGTTGCACTTCTGCTGGTGACATAATAAAATGTCCCAGGGGTGACACCTGCGTGGCTCAGTTGGTTAAACATCTGCCTTATACTCAGGTCATAATCCCAGAGCCTGGAATTATTGAGCTCCACACCGGGCTCCCTGCTCTGAGGAAGCCTGCTTCTCCCTCTCCCTCTGTTGCCACTCGCCATGCTTATGCTCACTCTCTCTCCATCAAATAAATAAATAAAAGCTTTAAAAAAAAAAGTGTTCCAGTGGGTTTGTAAAAATATGAAATTAACAAAAACAGTGCCATACTCTCCCATTCAGTTTGCAAATGTTTCCTTCATTTTGGACAGGAAAAAGTCAGAGAACTATATCTAAACCGTAGCCTAACAGATATAGGCAAAAGCAGGAATAAAGTACAGAATGACTTTCTAATTCATGACATGTCTCACAGAGGTAGGAAGAAAGGAGGATAGAAAAAAAACTTGAGTGCCAGGTAGTGCAACTGGGAAAGGTTTGCCAGAAGCAAACCTAAATGGATCAGGCCACAAAGAGTTCTCCCTCCTCACCAAAGCCCTTACCATACTGCCTGGCTTGACCCACACGGGCTCATTGCTTCCACTCATGAAAGTGCCTGGCCATCCTTTGAATAAAACTAAAGCACTTTGATGTTAAGAGGATTTATGAAAAATGTCTAACGAATTGAAGCAACAACAAGATTTTCTTTTAAACCTCGAAAAAATGTTAAGAGTCAATATTTCAAGAATATTATTTTCATTCCTGAAGAAAAACCATTTCAATTATAGTAACCAGCTGTTCTCCAAAGCTCGAAGGATTGAAAAGAAAAGAGAAGGAAATGACTTTTCATTGCAAAATGAAGGGTTTATGTCAGGTTAAAGAAAGAACATCCTGAAAGCAAGGCTCTAAAAGAAAAACCTTCTCTTCTGACGGTCAGTTTCTACCACTACAGCTACATGCTTTAGCTATCTCTCTACCATAGAGCTATAATGCTTCAAATTCTAGCCAGCATTATCTTGAGGGAGTACTGATGGCTTCCAGGAGCCTGGAGAAGTAAGCAAATGTTAAGAAGAGCAGAGGCAGAGGTGATAGAAGACAGACACTGGATTTAGCTAGGCACCCAATAAAGGCAGGCGCACTCTTAATCCAAGCTCAGAAGGACAACAATTCTAGCAAGTAGGACAAGAAAGAAAAAACAAACAAACAAGAAACCAGCACAATGGCTCCTAGAGCAGGTTCACTAATATATAGAACCAGGGCCAGGAACCAGTATGGTAAAAATCCAACAGGAGTGAAAGCAACAAAGACCAAATCCCTTCCTACCACCTGATGGAAATCAAGCCAACTTGTAACTACTCCCTGCTAGTTAATAATTACCTTAGATAAAAGGTATTTATATATCTTTATATATCTGTATTCTATAAGCTCACAAATTTCTATGTATTCTTGTTTTAGGTGTTTTGTTTTTCTTTTGTGATTTTTGCTTAGGACATTGGTTGTTCATCTTAAAGATTTCCAGACTTGCTTGCTTGCAAAACTTCCACTCCAGAAGAACCCAGCCATTCTAGCTTCTCTGATTTGCTCCTAGCCTGTAGCTGGAGAACCACCACATAACCTGGCAGACTGGTTTTATTTTCGCTCCAAGTTCTCAACACTCAGAAGAGGCCCTGGACACTCCACAGCATCTTTCTAAGTTTCTCTGTGCTTGCATTCCCATTCTAGAAAACCGCTTCCTTCTCCTGCTCATCTCTCACCATCCTCCACCCCCTGTCTGAGCTGGGGACCACACCTCCCTTCACTGAGAAAATAGCACCAGAGGGAAGTTTCTTACCTTTCTACCACCAAATCAGCAAACACCCTGTACTTTTGGGTTCTCTTCTTGTTAGAGACCTGGCCCCACATGTGGCTCTTAGGACACAAATTCCCTCTCTTCGTCTGAAAGTGCAAGACAGTCATGCTTTTCTTTTCTTTTTAAACATTTCTCTTTTTTTTAATTTTTTATTTATTTATGATAGTCACAAGAGAGAGAGAGAGAGAGAGAGAGAGAGAGAGAGAGAGGCAGAGACACAGGCAGAGGGAGAAGCAGGCTCCATGCACCAGGAGCCCGACGTGGGACTCGATCCCCGGTCTCCAGGATCGCGCCCTGGGCCAAAGGCAGGAGCCAAACCACTGCGCCACCCAGGGATCCCATGCTTTTCTTTTCTGAACAGTCAAAAGGACTTTCTCCTGGATGACCTGACTGGCCACCCCACCAAAGTCCCTCTCCACATTCTTTTTCCCCTGCCATGCTTCCATGTTTCTGCCCAGTTTACTGACAGACATCGCTAGAGGGCCAGTGCTCACAGGGTATCCATGTCCCCTCCCCCACCCCCCGCCGTGGGGGGCCCTCACCTCCCATCCCTGTGCCACCTCATTTGCACTTCCTTCACACTCTGTTCTCACCACTCCACTGAAACTGCTATTAAGATCACTAATGACCTTGCAGTATTCAAACGAAGTCACTTTTCTATCTTCTGTTTCCCTGGAACCAAGTTCTTTGCAGCCATGACATTTCCCAAATCCCTGGTTTTCCATCCAGCTCCCTTAGTTTTTTGTTTTGTTTTGTTTTGTTGTTTTGTTTTTTTTCTGGCTCAGGTATAAATGCTCTGCCTAGAGACCCAGCTTGAGCCACACCTTGCTCACTCCCACTCACTCATTCACCTCCCACTCATGGCTTCCCATCTTTCAGCAGCTCCATTTACCTTTCACTTCAGCAAAAGCCTTCCATCCTTCCCCTCCCCAGGTTATTCTCAGCTGTTGCAACCTGGTTGCTTCCTTTATTATCTGTTTACCATCTGCTTAACTATTGCTTCTCTCTTCCAAGAGGGAATTAATCATACCTGTTTTATTCACCCAGGTATGCTGAAAGGTAGCACTGTGCCTAGCAGTATGTATGTATGAATGAAAACTTCCTGAACTGGTGAAGGAATATATATGCACCCAGCCCTGTGATCAACCATTCCTGGTTAAGACCCAGATTTTTTTTTAATCCAACAGGTAAGGTTCTTAAGTGAGAGAGCACAGATTTTCTAAATTGCTTCCTATAAAACCTACTCTTTTTCCAAGTATTAAAAAGATACATTTTTCCTACTGTTTTCCTAGGCACACTATGTAGTATATTAATAAAAAGCTGGAAATTATTTTACTCACGGAAAATCATAATTTATACAAGAGTGTTTTTACTCTGACAGTAATTCACAAGGTATTACTCAACCTAATCAATCTGTCAATCTAAAACATAATTTAAACAGTAAGAGCTTTTGCAAACACTGAATGAGTCTCACAAAATGGATTCTTTTATTGCTTTTCCTTGACAGCAGGAGCATTGTTTGTGATGCAGATAAGGAAAAAAATCCCATGTAACTATTGTGAACTTTTATGTATTTTAAATATAAAAAAAATCCTTCCTTGGAGATAAGAAAGAAAGAAAGAAAGAAAGAAAGAAAGAAAGAAAGAGAAAGAAAGAAAACTAAGTAGGGGCAACTGGTGGGCTCAATCAGTTCGGCCTCCAACTCTGACTCTTGGTTTCAGCTTAGGTCAGAATCTCGGGATCATGGGAGTGGGTCCTGTGTCCAGCCTACACAAAGTCTACTTGGGATCTCTCTCTGCCCCTTCCCCCCAACTCCCCGCCCATGCATGTGTGCGTGCACAAACACATACACACACACTCTCTCTCCCTCTAAATAAAGAATCTTAAAAAAAATAAGTACCAAGTATTAGACTATAAGTAACCATTTTAAGAGTGTGCAATTTTTAACCAGGAAATCTCTTTAAATTAAAATTTTTGTTATGTGAAATCTTCCTAAAATATGTTATTAGTATCTTTTTCTAAGGATCAAGGAACCAACAATACTTTGAAGTCTTTTTTTTTTTTAATTTTTTTTAACTTTTATTTATTTATGATAGTCACAGAGAGAGAGAGAGAGAGAGAGAGGCAGAGACACAGGCAGAGGGAGAAGCAGGCTCCATGCACCGGGAGCCCGACGTGGGACTCGATCCCGGGTCTCCAGGATCGCGCCCTGGGCCAAAGGCAGGCGCCAAACCGCTGCGCCACCCAGGGATCCCAATACTTTGAAGTCTTTAACTGAACATGAATTCCCATCATAAATTGAAAAATTGAAAGTAGTTAAAAAAAAAAGTAGTGATTTAGAAGACTGTGTTGTGAATGATGGAATTGCTCTAGTGTTATCTCATTAAGGCCGAAATCCATGACCTCAATCAATTTTAAATTCATCTGCCTTTTCTTCATGACAGTTGAATGGAAAGGAATTCAATACCTGTTTGATGTTTGTGATATATATAACAAGGGACTGATGGATATTAAGAAATCTGAATTACAGATGCAGGTGTCTATATGGCAGGTTCTCATAACTACATGCACCTTTAGGCACTGTTCCCCAAACTGCTTTTCTATAAATTCTTACATAATTGCTTTAAATTACTTTTCTCAATACTTTCATAATATGGAACCAAAAACACGTAAAAAAAAGTCTACAAGATGGATTACTCTTTCATTTCAATAAATTAAAAGTGAGAACCCAAAGAAAACAAAAGATACCATTTATTTATTTGCCCCCAGCCTATCCCAGGCAGACATGATCTCTTCTACAACTATGAATCCAGAATCCAGCAAGAATACCTCCTTCCATAAGGGGTCTAACATCATAGTTTACAGTCCATGTATTGCACTCAACCTGCTTATCTTGTAATGCCATGGGCAGTAAAGTATGGCGCAAATTGAAAGTATGTCAGTTTACTGACTAAAATGCAGAAGCTATTCACTGACCTTGGTTTCTAGTGGCATAGCAGCATCCAGCAACCAAACCTGACCCACTCTACATCAGTTCCTAAGAAGTTACACATAGACATGATACACCATCTTGGAACAAAAGTTGGTTTTCACCGCTGAAAAGGAGTATCTGGTTTACCATAAGCTCCTGGATTGTTCGGAAAGGTCAAATAATGATAAATCCAAGGTCAGAGTAACCATTTTGACACAAACGCTTTAGGTCAACTTCCAGGATTAATAAGAACTAAAAAGAGCAATAGGCTCTGTAGGTTATACTTAGAACATTCTAAGAGAATGCTCCACTACCACATGGAAGTAAAATCTTTGGTAAAATTGGTACTTATATAACTCATAATGTGTCTATTTTTGTACTTTTGGCTAAAACTTCATATTCTTTGTTTTCTCCAAGTGGCATATATCTATGTAAAATACTACATACCTCTAAGACAAAAAATTCTAAATCATACACTACTTTTTCAATCAATTTTTAAATGCTTGTGTAACTTCCCTATTATGTTAATCGGTAGCCCAGATATAAGCACAGAACAATGGAGTTAATACAGAATTAGGTTGCATATTTTCTGGTTCTTCCCCTATAATTTTTCTGATGTTAATAA
Organism: Nyctereutes procyonoides; assembly: GCF_905146905.1. Lineage (NCBI taxonomy): Eukaryota > Metazoa > Chordata > Mammalia > Carnivora > Canidae > Nyctereutes > Nyctereutes procyonoides. The sequence goes on from NW_026575037.1 coordinate 7,359,225, forward strand.
AAATTGGAAGAAGTTGACAGCCTTAATAGTATGCATCAAAATTGGAAATATAACTCAATCACTTGGAACATAAAATGCATGAAAACAGAAATTATAAGGCTTGGGCATTAAACAAATGATTTGACTTTTCAATCTCTCTCTTTTCACATCTGTGAAATGGGAATACGTACTCTGCTAACTTACATGGTTATTGTGGGAATGAAGTTATTAAGCAACCCCTTTATAAGCCACAAAATGCTATGCAAATGAAAGGTATTATTTGCCCCCTGATAATTTTTCCAACTGAGTAATCAAAAAAAAAAAAAACAAATTATAAATTAAATAGTAAAATCAAAACCTAAGCAAGATAAACTCAGTATTATATATGTATATATATGAGTTTTATATTATATATATATATGTTTTATGTATTATAAGGTCATGAAATTACCCATATGATGGACATTTGCTTTTTCATTCAAAATCTACCGTTACCTGAAATGCCTAAATTTCCCTGCACACTCCAGAAGTCAAGAAAATGGGGTAGTAGATTAAGAAAGAGGGACCAGGGCCTCACAAATGTGTGTGCTGAGAAGGAATAAAGAAGAAAATGGTGCAATCTCTCCTCTTTATCCCAGCAGCTGTCAAACTCAGATAAGGATCACTTATCAGCTTGCTGAGTCTCACTGAAGTCATTTGAATTCATTAAAATAAGAACTATCTTCCAAAATTGAGAAAAGCAGTAGAGAATTTTCTACTTCCAGTTTAACATTTAGCCTTTGATATTAAGGCCCCCAAACACTTCAAAATTATTGAGGACCTTAAAGGGACTTGAATTATATGAGTTATTTCTATTGAAATTTACCATATTAGGAATTAAAACTGAAAAATAAAATATTTAAAAATCACATTGAAAGAGGCAATTCATAAATATAGACATGAGTGGCCACTATAAAATTAGCCAACCTTATTTCTGAAAAAAAGTATAAATTTAAACAAGATACCCTTTTAGACAACCATTGACTAAGTTTTTGAATCTGTTGTTGTTTGTTCTGTTTGAGTGATTACACCGTGTTAGCATATAGAATTCTACTCTTCTATAGTGGTTATAAATTGATACAATTTTTCTCAAGAGCAAAATGGCAAAAATAATTCCATGATATTTTGTTAAATATTTTGAGAATCCTCCAAACACTCAATTATTGTTATGATTATTCCGATTTCACAGTAGAAAAAAGAGTGTTTTGATAAAAAACTGGCTTATGATCTCACAACTTTGTAAGTTAAAACCTGGTATGCACTTTTAAAAATCTATCCAAAGGAAGTACAAAGATGTGTACAAACATTTATAAAAAGAGCTGAAACATTATTTAGAATAGAAAACTAATCCACCTAAATATCCAACAATTTATAATCAACCAAATAATATTTCCAGAGGCTACAAACTACATCACGGTGAGAACCACTCTTGCTCATGGATAGATTGCCATTACTTGCACAGCACCTAACACATAGTAGGGACTCAATAATATTTGTTTCAGATATGAATGAATACAAAATTATACACGAGTATAAAAAATCATATGTTAACAGAAAACTTCATGACTGAGGACTAAGCACGTTATAAAATAGCAACTGTGTGTTAAACTAATGAAACAAGGAGGCCATTAGACGAGGTGACTCTAATGCCTCGATGGTCTACATAAGCAAACCAAAATCTAAACTGCTCTAAAAACTAAACCTACAGAATTGAAACGTAAGGACAACCAATCACAAACAGCCAACTAGGCTTTAAACTATGGGCAATCAATAATTTTGTTATGTTGACTCCACTCTTTCTTTACAGAAGTCTCTCCTTGGAGATCCTGTTGGGAAAGCGCTTCTATCCACTTCCCTTTGGTGCTGTCCCTATCCAATCAAGTTTTATTCAAACAAACTGTTAAAATTTTTGACATGCCTCAGTTTACCTTTTAAAAATGCAATAACAATTCTGTAAAATTTACATGTGAATGTATGTATAGAAAAATGCCTAGAAGTAAAAACAGATGTATATTCAGGAATTTGTGTCTCTTTGTCTCTGTACTTATGTATAATAGTCCATAAATCTCTGTTGACTGAATAAATGAATGAATGACATTTTTAAGAGTTATCCCTTGAGGAGATTATAGGTCATGTTTTCCTTTCTTCCTTTGCAATTTTCTGTATCTAATGAAATTTAAACAGTGACCAGGAATTACCTTTGTAAAAAAAACAAGGATATCATAAAAGAATCCTCCTGGGAAACATTGTCAGGAATTTTGGAATAAAAGCAAGAAATACAGACATCCCATAATCCAATAAAATATAACTTGTATCTTATTTTCCTGTTTGTTTTACTTACTGCATTCAGCAATAAAAAATATCAGATGCTACAGAAAAAGGCAAGCTCAACATCATACAGTTAGTTCTAAGGGTTGAGTCAAGAATCTAGGTCACTTGGTTTTCAGGCAAGTAGTTTTTTCCATTACACCAAATTGCTTAGATAAGTTCCAGAATGCTAACTGAATAAATGGCAACACGGGCACTGCAATATTCATTGTTCAATAGTTCCTATAAGTTAAATGATTTATTATTTAATATCAGTAGAAAACTCCAAAGTTCAAAAAACTACTATATGTTCATGTGACATGAATTGTTTTGAAGGGTTTGTGATCATCCTAATGGTGTCTCCAAATTTGTGCATGTTGGAGAAGCATACACACATTATTCTGGGGAGGGGAGTCTATAGCTTTCATAAGATGTGTAAAAGGTTCTGTGGGTAAAGAAAAAAGTTGAGAATAATTAAAGCTATAAAGTCTACAAGCAAGAGGAGGGAAATAAACTGAAGGCAAATGAAAGGCTTATGAGAGAGGAAAAGGAACCACAGCAACTGTGTCTTCCTCTTTTTGATTCCTGGAACATATGTTTTAATATGAAAATGATTTGGTCTCATGATTTTGCTTTCTAAGCAGTGACACGAGGAAAGAAAAATATTGATGGGTTAAAAACCATCAGGCCAAATTATTTCTATGGAATGAACTTTATCAGGTCCTAGGAAACCTATTTAACAATTTTCCTTCCCTAATTGAACATAAATGCAAAATACCCCAATAGGGACTTAAAATGTTAAAATGTATCATTGTAAGTCCCTAATGGGATATTTTACATTCGTGTTTAAGTAGGAAAAGGAAAATTATTAAATAGTTTTCTTAGTTTCTTGACCCACAAATTGTGGTGCCTTTTCAGGAAGTTTGTAAAGCTGCTTTGAGCAAAGGCAGAATACACACTTCTCTGTGCATTTCACAATTATTGCTTAATTTAAAATTTAACTCTTCCTTGGCTCAATGAAAGAAGTAAATACTTGTTTCTTATCCCACCATCAAACTTGATTGTCAGGGTCTAAGGACTTCTGGAGTAAAATTTAAAAATTCTTAACAGGGTTTGATTCCCTGCAAATATCTCTTGGGCTACGATTCCAAATTCCTGCAACAAACAGAAACAAAACACAACACAAATCCTCCTTGAACTCAAAGGGTTATATATGCAAATATCATAAATGAGAATTGACACCCATCCAAATGAGATGCTTCTGAGTGTAGACTTCATCCATCCACCTTAGCTGAATAAAATGCTTACATCATCAACTAATGTGAAGAGCATGTCCTGTTCTAGTTTTTGAGATGAAAATCATTATTTTTACAGCTACCATTATGAGTTGTAAGAGCTTTAGATATGTTAAGCCACTCTTCTTTCAGATCCAAATGCCCTTTTAAACTTCTTTGTCTAAAACGAAATGACCAAAAGAGTATTCGCGCTCAAAACTTAACCTTACTTCTTGTTCTCTCAAGTCTTTCCCAGCATCTAGGTTTGAGCTTGGTTCTCCTGGCAGGTCCAATAACTTAGGGAAGGGCGAGTTAGAGTACCAGGCGTCTTGCATACGGTTCTCTTTTCAACATCGTCTTTCTTTTCGCCTAACCCCGCAGCATATGAAAAACCCAGGGATGCTTTTGCATAAGTTATGGCAATGACTTGTTTTCTTTTCTTTTCTTTTTTTTTCACTGCAACCAGACGGAGCCCCCCAGGTCTCCCCGCTTAGGAGCACAGCTAGGATGGGGCTCCAGGGCGCAGCGTCACGTGGAGCCCAACCAGAACCACCTCTGCCCAGGGGAACGTGCGCTTTCCGTCCGGGCTCTGGATGAGGGAATCCCCTCCTGGTCCCACTCCCCTGCACCTTTCAGACCCCGGGAAGCAAGCTGGCACTTGTTAGAAAGAAATTAAATTCCCTGACCTGTGTCTGGTTTCCAAAAGGCAGAGAGAGAGAAGACGCAGACTTTGTAAGGCAGTGGATCCCAGGTTTGCCTCGTCCTTTCTCCCTTCCAAGTAAGTTACAGACCTCAACCTAAGGAGGTGGAGGGGAGGGGGGGATGGAGCGGGGCGAGAGTAAATATATTGCTTACTGTTCCCCGAGTTACATGAGATTCTTCTGGCTCCTTTTGGCCTCTAGCTTTCAGTCAGGATCCTTTTTCGGCGGGGACTGCGGAGAAGTTCAAGTCTGATCCTTGGTAGGAGGAGCTAAAATGTGGGCTGGTTTCCTTTAGCTTCTGCAAGCTGTTTAAGGTGGAATGAAAGAGGAAGAGGGGGAAAGCTGTGTTCTCGAAGAAGCAGATATCTTAAACGTAAATGTTTACTTGCCAGGCTGAAGTCACAAAACGTGCTTAAAATAATGCGTAAGTTACCTGGTCCTAAACCTCATGGATGTGTGTGTGTGTGTGTGTGTGTGTGTGTGTGTCTGGAAGCACCTATTGTGCTCAAGCAGTTACTGCTTCCTCTTCCCACCTCCCAAGTGCCCAAACAAGTCAGAACAAAATTGAAGAGCTAAATAGCATCTGCATTCTTTATACAAGGAAAGTTTAAGACAGACCCAAAATATCAAATGTGTACCTTTAGGAGATGAACGATGTAAGCCCACTTTAAATGATTTATTCAAATAGTTCCTCCCCAAACTCAAAACACCTGAGTTGATAACCTACTCGACTGTTTGGAAATTTAAGATTAAAGACATACCAAAGACTCTAATGTATATTTTGAGATATAGAGGGGAAAAAAATCTCATCACGTAGAATCACAAATGGGTAATACAAATTTAAATACCCTCTGTCACTGTAATAAAGAAAGAGTACTGTTGAAGTTTATCCAAAGCCCACAAGAATGGATCCCTGTCTTTAAAGATTGAGAGGTTCATTTTGTATAGCTTGTTTTCAAACACAGGATCTTCTAGTTTTGGCCCTAATCAAATAGGGGGCACACTCTCCTAGCTCTCTTTTAGCATTGTCAAAGAATATATTTTCTGCAGACTCCATCATTAAGTCTGCTGGATTATCTGCCTTCTGCAGCCCAAATATCAACTCCTTTTTGTTTTTATTTTTTCCCATAAATTCAACATGGCATATTATAAATCTCTCCTTCCTAAAAAAGGCCTGTAGTGTCTCATAAGATCAAGATCTTTTTAGTTATCAAGAAGACCCCAAATTTCTTTTTTTTTAATTTTTATAAATTTATTTTTATTGGTGTTCAATTTGCTAACATATAGAATAACACCCAGTGCTCATCCTATCAAGTGCCCACCTCAGTGCCCGTCACCCAGTCACCCCCACCATTCACCCATCTCCCCTTCCACCACCCCTAGTTCGTTTCCCAGAGTTAGGAGTCTTTCATGTTCTGTCTCCCTTTCTGATATTTCCCACTCATTTTTCTCCTTTCCCCTTTATTCCCTTTCACTATTTTTTATATTCCCCAAATGAATGAGACCATATAATGTTTGTCCTTCTCCGATTGACTTATTTCACTCAGCATAATACCCTCCAGTTCCTTCCACGTTGAAGCAAATGGTGGGTATTTGTCATTTCTAATGGCTGAATAATATTCCATTGTATACACAGACCACATCTTCTTTATCCATTCATCTTTCGATGGACACCGAGGCTCCTTCCACAGTTTGGCTATTGTGGACATTGCTGCTATAAACATCGGGGTGCAAGTGTCCCGGCATTTCATTTTATCTGTATCTTTGGAGACCCCAAATTTCTTGAGAGGCAGTGTGTGTGGAAGAGAAAAACTGAGAGCATACTACTATTTTCTCCCCTTCCCTAGGTACAAATGGTCAAAGATTATGTTTTGCAAGGTATGCTCATCCTAAGACTCTGACAAAGATTTCCTTTTCATGAGCTTCGTAGTGTTCTAGTTTGATAATAAAAAATTGTAGCTTTCAATACTGCTATATATTAATATAGATATCAATTATCTATAATTGATGTAGACCACCTCTCATTGCCCTATTCCATGGCTTCCATGTCCGCATCCATTTTGGCTCCCTACCCGATTTCACTATTCAGATAGACCTTTAAATGGATAGTACACATTCAGATTTACTATCTTTATCCCATTTTCTCCAAAATTATATCTACTGGCTCCAAGGACCTCTGCCTGCACCTTAGGTTAAGAGAGACACTGCTTTCAGAGCCTGCTTCAGGCTGTGCTATCAATTACATCTGAAGACTCCTCTTCCTGGGCTGGTGATCAGTGAAGGTCTTTTAGGAGGACTACTGGTAAAACCCATATGAAACTGAGTGGTATGGTAGCTGCCTCCTTAAACACAGTCCCTCCTTTTGCATTATTACTAGTCAATGAGTTTCATACCATTTGTTACTTATCAACACCTGAACATTTTAGACTGAGAATGATGAGCCCTAATAATAATTAGCATTGGATAAGCAAGCAAGTAGAACAGTCCTAAAAGTGGCTGAATTAATTAAGAGGGAAGTACATACTTGTCAAAATCCATGGCTCAAAAAATGGAAAAGAAGAACTTGATGTTTTTGATGGATTTTTCTTCTTTTACATGAAGTTGCTTTCCGTTCTCTTTTTATAGCTTCTGCTTCACCTATCCTGTGCTCTAACTGCATGAAAGTGATTTGCTTCCTGGAAACTTGGGCATGAGGAATGAGATACTATTTGTAGTAAAATCTATACATTCAATGAAAACAATTAGCCAGTATGCCAATGGATACCTTCTTTAAATAGTTAGATAGATAGATGATGATAGATAGATAGACGATAGATAAACACAGGTATGCCTTCAAAAATTTTCAAACTTGCCTTCTTTATTTCAAAGATATTTCTCATAGTCTAGGTCTTCTTCTGGCCTGATTTGTGTTTCTCAACCAAGAAACAAATTCAGTGAAACTGGCCTTTTGGTCAAAGTTGAGACCAAGTCATCTGTAAAGAAGTCCTTTTCTCCACATTTGATACAGGTGGATATGCTTTGGGCTACTTAGAGGGAGTCACAACATCCATGTATTGCTCCAGAAGTTCTAATTGTATGCTTGGACATATTTCTGTGTGCCTAACATTGCATGTCACTATTATGATGAACTTAAAATACCAGTTTAATAATTACCGTGGAAAATGTAAAGGCAAAATTGTCCATTGCAAATTTCAAGTTAGATCCGATCAGTCAGTTTTATGATCAGAGATGGCTTCAGAGATAAAAGCCTGGTCCTGCCAACATCAGGCCACCTTCTTCACCTTCTTCCTGAACTTCACTACAGGGGAGGAGTGGGAATACTAGAGTTATGTGTACCTATTTCTTATTAAAATTTTTTACTATTAAAAAAGAACACTGGGGAATCCCTGGGTGGCTCAGCGGTTTAGCGCCTGCCTTTGGCCCAGGGCGCGATCCTGGAGTCCCGGGATCAAGTCCCACGTCGGGCTCCCAGCATGCAGCCTGCTTGTCCCTCCTCCTGTGTCTCTGCCTCTCTCTCTCTCTCTATCATAAATAAATAAATCTTAAAAAAAAAACACTAACAGAGTTGAATAGGAGAATCCAATTCAGATTGCAGATAGACACAGAGAAGATTCTAAATGTCCACCAGTAACAAATTTGCTTGTAATAATATGTCCCTTTTATGCACTGCCATGCTTGAGTATTCTGGTCCATATTGTGACCATGTTTATAGTAAAATAATGAGTTGGTATTCTTACTATTTATCGGTGTGTGAATATCATTCATATGAGTTATTCATTTCTCTTTTTTAAGATTTTATGTATTTAGAGGGCACACGAGCGAGGAAGGGGCAGAGGGAGAGAGAGAAAATCTCAAGGAGACTTTGCACTGAGTGTGGAGCCCCATGTGGAGCTCCATCCCACAACCCTAAGATCATGACCTGAGCCAAAATCAAGAGTTGGATGCTTAACCATCTGAGCCACGCAGGGGCCCCTAGTCATCCCTTTCTTCCAAATATTAATCAAAGAAAATCAAATTCATTCTTGCCTGTGAAATTTTTGGCCTCCAACTAATAGACCCTCACCTTTCAACAGAGAAACTAATTCTTCCTGTACACCTTGCCCTTAAGTGCCACTGAAATAATCTTCATCCTGAAGGCTTAACTCAATTACCACTTTGTCTGGAAAATTTTTACACCCAATCCCCTTTTCAGCATAAAACAATTCATTCGAGCACTAATCAACTTGTATTATATTTGGTTGTAAAAGGAAATATATGTTATGCTTTATGATGACAGGAAGCAAGCCTTCTTCATTCTAGTCAACCAACCCGCTCCCCAAATGTATACTACACCAGGAACTCAAAGGATATTTGCTGAATTTGTTTTCCATGATAGTGGGTTCAGAGATATTCTACTTACCAACTGCTCTTTTCATCATTATTAAAGAAGAGAATGTTTGGGGTACCTGAGTAGCTCAGTGGGTTAAGTGTCTGCCTTTGCCTCAGGTCATGATCCCAGGGTCATGGGATAGAGCCTTGCATTCCATCTGGCTTTCTGCTCAGTGGGGAGCCTGCTTCTCCATCTCCTCTGCTGCTATGCCCTGCTCATGTTCTCCCTCACTATCCCTCTCTTAAGTAAATAATCTTGAAGAAGAAAGAAGAAGAAGAAGAAGAAGAAGAAGAAGAAGAAGAAGAAGAAGAAGAAGAAGAAGAAGAGAAAGTTTAGTTTTTCTACTCCCCTCCCCTACACTGGTAAAATTCTTGGTGATATAAAGCTAATCAGAGATTTAGGGTGGAGTGAACTCTAATTAAGATATATTTATAATGTGGGGCTTCTGGGTGGCTAAGCCAGTTAAATGTTGGACTCTTGATTTAGGCTCAGGTCATGATCCTGGAGTCCTGAGATTGATCTGGACATGAGGTTCGGTCTCAGCTGAGAGTCTGCTTGAGATTCTCTCTCCCTCTGCTCCTTTCCCTCTGCCCCTTCCCCTGCTCACGCACTCTCTCTTTTTAAATAAATAAATTAAATATTTTTAAAAGATATATTTATAATGCATTTAAAAATTAAATGTCATGATGAAAGCACAGATCTAGGAAGAGTATTTATGAACAATAAGAACTATGTTTTAATTGTTAAATATCTACTAGTAATCACTTGTACTCTTCATATACATTTACTATACCCATACATTTACATCAATACTTTAACTTGATAAGTGGAAACAATAATTTTCTCTTAATTATTGCTTTCTAATTGAACATATTAGGCAGATTATCACTACATTTTTAAAATGTTTTCCCTGTTAATTTCTTTTTAAATACAGTAAGAGGATTATAGCAAATAAAGCATTGGCAATATCACGGTTATTCTTTAGATAGAGTCTGTAAGGAGCCAGGTTGTTTGTATCTTACTACATTTGTGGTATAATTAATCACTACAATCATGAAATTAGGCTCCTAATTTCTAGTTTCAGGTTAGAAACTTCCATCATTCTCCTCCTCATCAGCAATGCTTACTCTCTTGCCTATCCTTCCTACCCCAAGTCCTTCGTTCATCTTTGGGTTTCTAAATTCAAAATTTTTATATCTACATTTACCTTATCATTTTGCCTTGAAAATATTAATTTACACCCTTTCATTACTGTTACATATACTATCATATGGGATTCACTCTTTCATCTCCTTTCCCCTCATAAACTCATCCTAGATTTCATTCCCAGAAAAACTTTCCTACAAGTCAGATAAATTTACTATCAGACTTATACCATGAAGTTTTCTACACAGCCCCTCAACTTATATTACTGTACCTTAAAAACATTTCTTCTTCTTTTGTAGAAAAAGTAGAGATGAAAATCAAATCAGGATCCCTTCAGATTCTATCACAAATTGCACGTTTATATTGTACAAGTGGAACGGGTCATACAGTCAGCAATTATTTTTTTATTTGTTTTAAAGACCCCATTTATTTATTCATGAGAGACACACACACACACACAGAGAGAGAGAAGAGAAAGAGAGAGAGAGAGAGAGAGAGAGAGAGGCAGAGACACAGGCAAAGGGAGAAGCAGGCTCCACGCAGGAAGCCCGACATGGGACTCGATCCCGGGTCTCCAGGATCAGGCCCCAGGTCGAAGGCGGGCGCCAAACCACTGAGGCACCCAAGAATCCCTACAGTCAGCAATTAATATGACTTAATACACAGTAAAAATCTTGACTATAGACAAACCATGTTCAGGAACTTTTGAGGAAGCTGAATTGTCCTTATGCATTTTACCTACTCATGGAAATAATTTAGCTAGTTGTTTTCTACTCTCCAAGATCCCTCTAAATTTGGTAAAGCAAGTGCATGTCTAGTTTTAGGAATTTTGTCAGAATAGGCACCAGCCCAATTACACAGCTCAGAAACTGACTTGCCGGCACTTGATAGAATTTTTTAAATATTTGTACTCCTGGAATTTAGCTGTGCTGATGACCATGAGAGAATCTGTCCTTTTCTTTGAAGGTAATTCTGAGTGGGAAGAATTTATATTTTATTTTTTTATTGGAGTTCAATTTGCCAACATTTAGCATAACACCCAGTGCTCATCCCATCAAGTGCCCCCCTCAGTGCCCGTCACCCAGTCACCCCAACCTCCCACCCACCTCCCCTTCCACTACCCCTTGTTTGTTTCCCAGAGTGAGGAGTCTCTCATGTTTTGTCACCCTCTCTGATATTTTCATCTGAGTGGGAAGAATTACTGCTAAGTGAATGTCCAGAGTTCATCAAGTGACTGAGCTCTGATAGATGTGAGTACTGTTTTTATAAGAGTAATAGCTTTCCCGTATTTATGTCTGTAAAACCAGTGACTAAACATCTTCAAAAGCACTTTTGTTATCTGATTGTCCAAATATGTTGTCAGGCCCAACAATTTCTCTTTGGAAAATCTGTCTTTCTTCATTCCCAATATATATAGGTCATTGTTGTCTGACTGAAAGCACAGCAAAGAAAAGCAAGTAACTCTTAACCTTCACCCAGCTAACAAAGAGAATCACATACTAGAATTTAATTTCATTACATTTAATCTAGCCTCTAATCTCAGTTTGTCCCAAATCTGTTTTTTAGGTAGAATGAAATTTAAGATAACTCACAACAACTAAGGCAAAAATCCAAAAACTGCTATGAAAAAAACCCAAAACACTCATAATAATCAAGTCCATTCCAAGTTAGCAAAATGATCCAACTGTTTTACTTATATAGATAGGACCATTGAGGAAAATAGTGCTGACACACAAAAATTAAGTATTTCCTAATTAATATCCTATTGAGGTATTTTAACAGTCCTGAAAATAGACTGGTCCAAAATCTGAATAAAAAAAAAATTAGTACCCTAATTTTATGTCCATTCTTGTTTATCATTTGCTACAGTTAAAGAAAGCACCATAATATCAAATAATATTTTCATATATCACTAAAATAAGAAGAAAAGGGTGTGACTATTTTATTGTAAATAGTAGTTCTAGGGACACCTGGATTGCTCAGTGGTTAAGTGTCTGCCTTCAGCCCAGGGCATGATCCTGGAGTCCTGGATCGAGTCCCGCATTGGGCTCCTGTATGGAGCCTACTTCTCTCTCTGCCTGTGTCTCTGCCTCTCTCTCTCTCTCTCTCTCTCTCTCATGAATAAATAAATAAAAACTTTAAAAAAATAGTAGTTCTAGAAAAACCAATTTCCCTTTCATTTGGTTCATATATATTTCTATTTTCCTTAACACCCATTCTGATATTTGTTATAAATTCATAGTTTAAGTTATATGGGGTCGTTTCATTTTGGAATGTTCTACCAAATATTACACAGCATTCTCTTTGGGTGTAATATATATTTAATAAATAGCATTCATTCACCCAATAATATGATTCATTCATTTGATCACTCATTTATAATGATTTTTAAATACCTATACTGGGAGATCCTTTTAAAAATCCATAATTTACCTGGGGAGGCAAAAGTCAAACTCAGAAAGCACAGGTTACTAACTGATAAATCAAGTGCCTTCATCCTTTGAAAGTAAGAAGTCTATCTGTTGCTTTTGTGATAAGATTGGCTCCTGGGAAGACCTTAAAACATAATCTAGCTTTACCAAGGACTTAATGTAGCCATTCTCCTGCAGTCTTACCTACTCATCATGTGTCTAGCATGTTGTTAGCAACTAGAGAGAACAAAAGGGATAGACAAGGTTCATATTTTCATGGAGACTATATCCTCCTTGGACAGGAGAAGCAAGGAACAGAATAAATAAGATAATGACTTAAAAAAATAATTCAACATGTCCAGGGAAGGCCTCTCTGAGGATACATGTCAACTGAGACTTGAAGGGTGAAAATAAGCCAATCAGCCATGAAACTGAGTGTAGGAGAAATGTACAAGCTCAGAAACCTGTATTGACACATGAAATATAAAAGATATGTATGACTGAAAGCCATTGCAAATGTCTTGAACAAGAAGTCCTGGAGGGAGGAAATAGCAACAAGGGAGTACAAAATTAAATCTGAAAATCCAAATTGGGCCATGAAACTTGGATTATAATTTGATGGATCATCATAAATTTGAGTAGAAAAGGCAAAGGCCAGCATTCATGGTTGGGAGGAAGTAAAAAGGCAATTCTAGATGAGGAGAGTTTGTGGGGAGAGCAGTAGAAGGTAAACTTAGAAATGTACATTGGGGGTCTGGCTTTCACAGTTCCTTAATAATAGGGAAATTTAGACATTTTCCTGCAGTGAATAAGAAACTTCCCAGGTATCAGAGATGGCAGTGGTTAGTTGTGCCATTTTATTTTAATTTTGGTAGTTGGTTCTTTGTCACAGATGGGTGTTGGTTTTTTGGATCTTAGTCGGGGAATGACACTGTTAAACTAATATTCTGGAAGATAGCAGGATAGACTGAAGAATAGAGGCGTTGATGTGGGGAAGGGGGAGCCAAAGTGATTACTGTGCCAAGAAGATGTGGTGTACTCCCTGAACAAGAGGAGGCCTGTCAAGATGGAAAGGATGGAAGTGGAAGGTTGAAAAAAATTGACAAAAGTCAACTGCATGAATAAACCAGCCCATGACACATGGTAGGGCAAAATAATTTGTATAAGACTGATGATTCAGAGACTCAATTCAAAGTTAGAGACTCAATGTTTTATACATAATATGTATTTGATAATGTTGAATTGAAATTTAAGAGTTAATCTTCAAACTGCTGCTTACCTCTTGAACTTACATCTGAACAAATCAGTTTATTCTTAGTTGGAATCAGTTTTGCCATCTGAAAGTTGGGAAAAACAACTTGAGAAACAAAGAGATTGGGATTACAAAATATGTCCTCTGTTTCTAAATCCCTAGAGAGGACATGAGTGCTTAAGGAAGAAAGTCTTCCCAGCATATGGGAGCTGCAAGTGACCTCTGGGATGAACTGGGGTCCTGACAGCCTTGCCCCCAACTTCCTTGTTATCATTCCACTGAAAGAATAGAACATCAAAGACTCTTGGAGAGTAGGTGATTTACCCACAATTGAACAGCAAAGTCAGAGTTTAGGGGCACCTGGGAGGCTCCTTGGTTGAGCATCTGTCTTTGGCTCAGGTCATGATCCCAGGGTCCTGGGATTGAGTCCCTCATCAGGCTCTCTGCAGGGAGCCTGCTTCTCCCTCTGCCTATGTCTCTGCCTCTCTCTTTGTGTCTCTCATGAATAAAAATAAACAAATCTTTAAAAAAAGAGTTTAAACCAAACCTTTAACCTCAAAATATGTACATCTTTTTATAGTCATTTCCCCTTGCTTATTCACAGATAAATTAATTGAGCCTGAGAAGTCAAAGAAAAAGTTCCCAAGTAAATAGGAAATGAGAAAGTTTGGAGTTTTAATATACACATGCTTTGTTTTCTTTCCTGCTAAATTATTGTGTTTTTTTTTAATTTATATGAGGTAAGTAACAAACTCATTGTTAAACATTCTGATAATGCACATGTCATTCTGGTGTGTTTAGTTCACCTGGCTGTAGGTATTTTTCCCTTCTCCACTCCAAATCATGACTTTGTCTTCCATTCACAAAGAATATTTTAAGTTGTAGGACTACTAAAGCAGCCAGTACAAAGTATGGAAAAGATTGCTAACCTCAACTCCTTACTTACTTCCATCTTCCCTCCCAGGTATGCTTGCAAAGCCCAAATCCTATTTTTTTTTCTTTTTTTAAGATTTTATTTATTTGAGAGAGAGCAGGGGGAGGAGATGAAGGGGGGGGGGTAAGCCGACTCTGTGCTGAGCGCAGAGCCCCACCCTGGGCTCCATCCCAAAATTCACAATTGGGAATGTTGTCAGTGGGTGTTGTAATAGGGTTGTATGGTGACAGATGGTAGCTTCCCTTGTGGTGAGCACAGCATAACACATAGAATTTCATATCACTATGTTGTACACCTAAAACTAATTACTAAATGCATAAAAAAGATTGATGATTCAGGGACTCCATTTAAAATTAGGGACTTCTGTGCCTTATACATAGTATGTGATACATAGTACTACATAGTAATACATAAGTAATACAGGGAGATACATATTAAGTACTTAAGAATACTTATTAAAATTTAATCTTCTGGGATCCCTGGGTGGCTCAGTGGTTAAGCGTCTGCCTTGGGCTCAGGGTGTGATCCTGGAGTCCCAGGATCAAATCCCACATCGGGCTCCCTGCATGGAGCCTGGTCCTCCCTCTGTCTGTGTCTCTGCCTCTCTCTCTCTCTATCTCTCATGAATAAATAAAATCTTAAAAAAATAAAGTCCAAATTAAAAAAGATTAATCTTCTAATTGCCTTTTACTTCAAGAATTAATACATGAAAAAGAAACACAGTTTATTCTTAGTAGGAAACAGCCTTGCTATATGAAAAATTGAAAAACAATTTGAAGAAGAATGTAAAGGTTTGGGATTACAAGATGTGTGGTGCCCATGGTAACATTGGTAAGAGTTCCCAGAACTCAAGTTTGGTGCAGAGGCAGGAAAACAGCTCTTTTTTTTTTAAGATTTATTTATTTATGATAGACATATAGACATATGATAGAGATACCATATCTCTGTGAGAAGCCTGCTTCTCCCTCTGCCTGTGTCTCTGCCCGCCTCCCCCCCCATGAATAAATAAATAAAATCTTTAAAATAAATGAATATCTTGAATTTTAGAAGATCCACAGAACACTTGCATAAACTTGGACAATTTTAAGTGCAAAGAAGTTTCAATAATGCTTGAAATTAAATGTTCTAGCCAGATAGGGGCTAGGAACAGTTCAAGTTTGACTTAGGAAAATAAAAGAAATGACTTAGATCCTGTGTTACAGAATTTGTAGTGACAGTACCTAATTCTATAGAAGAAAGAGAATAAAAATCACTACCTACAAATAACACTGGCTAGCATTTTGTTGTATATCACTATTTTTTATTTTGTACATGTATACGTACTCTATACATATTTTTTAATTCCTTTGTAATATAACTACTTCGTAATCTTTATTTTTACCTGCTGAAGTATGCTGGAAATATTTTTCCATATCAATAAGATATTTTAATAATTGTGTAATATTACAATGTATTGGGACACTATAATTTATTATTAAAGGATAACTTATTTCAAGATATTATGCTGTTTCCAATTTCTTTACTATTATAAACCAAACTTTTATAAACATTTTTGTAAATAAATCTTGGCTCAAATTTACAATTAATTGAAGAGGCACATTTTGATATGAGAAGTAATGGGGGGATACCTGGGTGGCACAGCGGTTTGGCGCCTGCCTTTGGCCCAGGGCGCGATCCTGGAGACCCGGGATCGAATCCCGTATCAGCCTCCCGGTGCATGGAGCCTGCTTCTCTGTCTGCCTGTGTCTCTGCCTCTCTCTCTCTCTCTCTCTCTGTGACTATCATTAAAAAAAAAGAGAGAGAGAGAGAGACAAGTAATGGGAAAGTTAACATTTGTATGTTTCCTTGGGGAAAACAGTCTGGACCAGGCAGATGGATGGAAAGTATCCTCATCCAAAGGGCCGTAAGTACACAGAGAAGACTGGATACTGGCACAGAAGAATGTACATAGGAGGAGAACAGTGACCATTTAGCAAGGGTCCAGAAAAACAGTTATACTGTTTCATTTAATTTTCAGCTACACTCACTGGGTGTTATTCTGTATGTTGGCAAATTGAACACCAATAAAAAATAAATTTATTATTAAAAAAATTTTTTTCAGCTACACTATCGAAGGGCATTATCTACATTTTATAAATGGGAAACTAAGGCATATGATTAAATTGCCCAAGGTAAATTACTAAGTGTTAGAGCAGAGAGCAAACTCAAGTCTTCCTGATTTTAAGGACCATGGCTTTTTTTCAAGTTTTTTTTTCATACATAATTTAAAACAAGTTTAGCCGACATTACCATTTTGCATAAGCAAGACCACCCAATGATAATAGCATTTATTCTGCTCTCAAATATGTAAGGAATGAGAAAGAAAGCAAGGCATTCAAGTTTCTGGAGAAACATCTTTTGTTTTGTTTTGTTTATTTGTTTTCTTTTCGTTTGTTTTCCAGTTTTATGGGGCTATAATTCACGTACAGCAGTGTATAAGCTTGTGTGTATAGCAATCACGACTTGACTTTTCTAAAATGTGACATTATCACAATAAATTTAGTTAACATCCATAATCTCAGACAGATATCAAACAAGCAAGACAAGATTATGCTGTTTTTTCCTTTGGATGAGAACTTGTAGGACTTACTCTCTTAGCAACTTGCGCATACAGCATACAGCAGTGTTAACTCTAGCCATCATGTTGTACTTACATCCCCAGCACTTATTTCTCTTATAGCTGGAATTTTACACCTTTTGACTCCTTTCATCCAATTCCCTCCACCCCTTGCCTCCAGTAACCACAAATCTGATCTCTTTTCCTATGAATTGGGTTCAAGGGGATTTTTGATTTCACATATAAGTGAGAATACACAGTATTTGTGTTTCTCTGACTTATTTCACTTAGCATAGTGCTCTCAAGTTCCATCCATGTTGTCACAAATGGCAGGGTTTCATTTTTTTATAACTGAAACATATTCCATTATATACATAAAATTCACAACTTGTTTATCCATTCATCTGTTGATGGACAACCTAGGTTCTCTATCTTGACTAGTGAGGATAATGTTGCTACAAACATGGAAGTACAGATATCTCTTTGACATAGTATTTCTGTTTCCTTCAGATAAATACTCAGACTCAGAATTTACTGGATCATAGGGTCATTCTATTTTTTATTTTTTTCAGGAACTTCCTTACTGTTTTCCATAGTGGCTGGACCAATTTAAAATCCCATGAACAGTGCACAAGCGTTCTCTTTTCTCCACATTCTCACCAACATTTGTTATTGCTTGTCTTTTTGTTGATAGCCATTCTAACAGACGTGAGGTGATAGCTCATTGCAATTTTGACTGGCATTTCTCTAATGATTAGTGATGCTGAGCACTTTTTCATTGACCTATTGGCCATTTGCATGCCTTCTTGGTTTATTCAGGTCCTTGGTCCATTTTTTAACTATCAAGTTAAATTTTTTGCTATCAAGTTATATGAATTCTTTATATATTAAGCCCTTGTCAGATATGTGATTTGCAAATAAACCGTAAGTTGTCTTTTCATTTTGCTACTCATTTCTTTTGTTGTGCAGCTTTTTATTTTTATTTTTTTAAAGATGTATTTATTTATGATAGACATACAGAGAGAGAGAGAGGCAGAGACACAGGAGGAGAGAGAAGCAGGCTGCATGCGGGAGACTGATTTGGGACTTGATCCCGGGACTCCAGGATCACGCCCTGGGCCAAAGGCAGGCGCTAAACCGCTGAGCCACCCAGGGACCCCCCCACCCCCGCAGCTTTTAATTTGATGTATTTCCATTTGTGTATTTTGGAAAAAATCTTCTTGATATGCTAGTAGGTATGCAGTGTCACTCCTCTGCAGGTTAAGACTAAGCTCACAAACTTTTTTTTTTCCTCTAAGATCTTATTTATCTATTTGAGAGACAGAGAAAGAGAGAGAGATCACAAGCAAGGGGGAAGGATTGAGGGAGAAGCAGACTACCTGCCAAGCAGGGAACCCCATGTGGGACTCAATCCCAGGACCCTGAGATCATGACCTGAGCAGAAAGGCAGTTGCTTAACCAACTAAGCCACCCAGGCACTCACAAACTCACAAACTCACTCACAACTTCCTTATGCCTACTTTTTTTAAAATATAAATTTATATTTTATTGGTGTTCAATTTGCTAACATATAGAATAACACCCAGTGCTCATCCTGTCAAGGGTCCACCTCAGTGCCCGTCACCCAGTCACCCCCAATCCCCGCACCGCCCCCCACCCCTAGTTCGTTTCCCAGAGTTAGGAGTCTCTCATGTTCTGTCTCCCTTTCTGATATTTCCCACACATTTCTTCTCCCTTCCCTTATATTCCCTTTCACTATTATTATTCATATTCCCCAAATGAATGAGACCATACACTGTTTGTCCTTCTCGGATTGACTTACTTCACTCAGCATAATACCCTCCAGTTCCATCCATGTCGAAGCAAATGGTGGGTATTTGTCGTTTCTAATGGCTGAGGAATATTCCATTGTATACATAGACCACATCTTCTTTATCCATTCATCTTTCGATGGACACCGAGGCTCCTTCCACAGTTTGGCTATTGTGGCCATTGCTGCTAGAAACATCGGGGTGCAGGTGTCCCGGCGTTTCATTGCATCTGTATCTTTGGGGGAAATCCTCAGCAGTGCAATTGCTGGGCCGTAGGGCAGGTCTATTTTTAACTCAACTCACTCACAAACTTCCTTATGCCTACTTTATCCAGAGAGGAAATTACATTTTCCTCTTACCGAAGCTCTCTTCCACCAGAAGACCTATTATTATTAAGAATAAAATAAAAAAGAACTCATTACCCATCAGCGTCTTTCATTGCTTATTACTTCACCCTCTTAATTGTAAAACTAAAAACATAATGTCCATGATTTGAAACATTTTTAAGGTTGTTCACTGGGTCTTTATTTTCTAAATATATTCAATTTAAATTAATATATATGCAGCGAATTTATTTCCTGTGTTTGTTCCTTTAAAAAAATGTTACAAATCAGAGAAGTCTTAAAATAAGTTTTCAGTTTCTATTCCTATTCTGAGGTTACTTTTCAGCATCCTTATATGAAACCATGATGACTCATCACAATTGTGTTGTCTCTTCCAGGGGTATATTTACAAAGCTAGTACCCATCAAGCAAAAGGAATATTCTGAGAAACTTTTGCCCCCCTTCAATGAATAAGCAACTAATCATGCTTTGTCAGTAAGAGAGGTTAAGCCTTCTTCTGGTCTATCCTAAAAGGCACAGCTGTGGAATTAAAGTGTATTTAAACTCTTAAGTGACCTTGGATATAATTGGTTCAAGGGTGAAGGTGGCACCAGTTTTTATCCTGTCTCTGTGATAGGTAGAATTAAGGTTTACAAAATTCAGGCTCTGGGACATTGTGGATGTGACAAAATGTTATAGCTTTGTGGACAAACTAGAAAAATAAAGAATCATATGCACAAAAAAATTTTAACTATCCTTACAGAGGAATTAGAAGGCTTACCATTTATTGTGAAATTATATTCTTTTTAAATCATGATGTTAAAACGGCATTCCAAATTTATATTTAGGTTTTTGGGTTTGTTTGGGTTTTGTTTTGATTTTTGTTTTAAGGAAAGAGTGGAGTGATTTCCTGATCTGTGATATTTAGAAAGCTTTTTAAGAAAGGCTAGGGAACCTGGCTCTTGACACTGTTCCAGCAGTACAAATGTTTGTAATCTTATAGCAAGGGTTGCCATCAAAAAGGAAAACTTAACTAGGCTGCCTAATAATGTGATAAACCATTATCCTAAACTTCTTGCTCTTCCTTCAGTTAATGCAATATGACAAATAACATTTCCTTACTGCCTAGATTTAGAGCAAATAGACATTATTTTCTGTGAGCCACACTTAGACACATAAGTATTACTTACTTGTACTTCCAACAGCTGTTAACATGATCATTTCAATACACAAATCTTTTGTCACCTCTCTTCAATGGCTCCCCACTTCCTTTGGTTTGCTACCTATTCTTTTTGATATGGTCTCAAAGTATCTTGACTAAATCTTATCTGTTCTGAAAGAAGAAATGGATTTCTTTCAATTCCAAGAATATCTCAGCTCCTGAGGGTCTAATTAGCCTTCATACTTATCCCATCCCATTCCTTTCCCAACATTTCTGCCTTGCTAACACTTACCTAACCTTTAATTTTAATCTTAAAGATTTCCTTTTCCTAAAAAGATCTTACCAGGCCAACAATATCCCCTCTTTCTCAGCCCAAAGTCAAGTTCCTTTTCCTTCCATTTCACTTGGAGTTCTCCATTTTAAAATTTCTAATAGTTTATGCAATACCTACATTCTCTATAGCTTCACACTCTATGTGCTGTAAGCTCTGGAAGGGCAGGGACTGTCTCTTTTGTGTTCTGCTGTATGACCAATGTCTAACATGATGCCTCCATATCTTAATAATTGGTATTCGATAAATATTTTCAAATTAATGAATTCCTTCTGCTTTTGTCTTCTGAACTCTTTTCTCTTGTTACTTTTTTTATTCTGGCTATTAGTTTTAGCAACACATCTTAATTATTTCAGAAGATGATGTTGCAAATCAACATTCCAATTTCCAAGGCCCCACTGCTCTGGATTTAATATATAATAATAATAATGTGTTTTTCCTATGTTTCTCCTTTGTGCTACCAAATCATGCTTCTCAAATTATGGTTGAACTTTTATTTTTTGGTAAGGTACAGTGAATCCTGAGGCATGATTGACACAAACTGTTTGCTGCTACTGCCCATATTGAAATTCTAGAAATGTTTAAGACTCTGCAACATACTTAAAGTAGATGACTGATGATAGCAGGATTTCTTAGCCATCTCCAAAGGTGTGCTACAGAGAAAAGTTTGAAAGTAAGGTAAACAGTTGAAAGTTTTATCAAATGGAAAACACCATGATAGAAAACAGTCAGCTTCATCCCAAGCAATTAAAAAAGAAAAGAAAGAAAAAAGCAGGTGGTTGTGCTGAGTAATCCTTACTAAAAGCCAAGAAGCCATCACAAACATTTCCAGCACTGGCAAACCAAAAAATGTACTTCGTGTGTACAAAACCTGGGAAAGATTTCTAATTATATGCTTGTTTTAAACATATTTGTTCATCCAGATAATGATCACTTTCAGGGCCATCATTTTGAAATAAGAAGAGGGAAGGAAAAGGAAGGGCACATAAAAGAAAGAAACTGTTCCAATTCAAGAATTTTATAAATTTAGAGAGGACATTGACCCTTAAAATCATCTAAGAAATCTCTTACTAGTTTTTAGATGAGGAACAATGAGACATGAATTGCACACTGATTTGCATCCACCTACTCCATGATTTTTTAGTGGAACATTGGATATTTTAAAAATGTAATGAATTTCATTCAAGCAGCATCCAGCACATCCCTTAAATGAGATGCCATCCAGAACTCCTGGATGCTCTTAAGATCTGTGGACTTGAAACCCCATACTTAAATGAACTCTCTCCTTGTTATCTCACATCTAATGAGATTTTTAAGTCCTGTTATTTTTTTTCCTATCCAATATCTCCTAATTTATTTTTTCTTTCTTTTCTAGTCCTAGGGACACACACAATTGTCATTCTTCACAACTCCACAGCTGGGGACTATAATTAACCCCTAACTGGTCTCTCTCTAATTCAGCCTATACAGAGTACCCAGAGTAGAGAGAATAATTACCTCAAAGATCATGTCCATCATAGATAGCATAATACATTTTATCCTATCACTCACTCAGAAACTTAAATTGTTCTCCATTGCCTAATAGTCAAAAAATACATTTTATCCTATCACTCACTCAGAAACTTAAATTGTTCTCCATTGCCTAATAGTCAAAAAAAGTTCGCAACAATCAGGAACTATGTGCCCTCTGGCAGGAAACTTTGCTTCTTGTGCACATATCTGTGAGTTCAACACCATCCATGCTGTGATCCTAGGCAAACTAGAAAGAGCTCAGCATCGTTTCCCAGCCTTGCCCATCACTAGATATTCCACTTTGTTGCTGGCTTTATGGATTCTGAACTGCAGTTTCTTTGACTGTAAAGGATGGATGATTTCACTCTCCACCACACTGACTTCTTGCTGTGAGAACTAACAGACATGGTTTAAGTAAAGAACCCAGTGTGTATGAGACATACTCATATACTTTACTCTTATTTTATATTTTTGCCTTAATTTCTAAAAGGATAAGCTATCGTTTACTCATTTTTTAAATTAATTTATTCAATCAAAAAATATATATTGAATACATCCTGGTGCGAGGCACTGTTAATAACTTGAGATGTGAAGAATAAGATTTAGTCCCTCGCCCTGAAAACCCTCACATAGTATCAGAAATGCAAACATAAAGTAATGTGCCTGTATGGAAATAGTAATAGTGTATTCAGGGATCCCTGAGTAAGAACTTCTAAACTCTACCAAGACTGGGTAATTGGATCAAGGAGGATGAGACACCTGATTTCAACCAAGAGGCAAAGATGAGTAAAAGTTATAAAGGCAAAGAGGAAACAGAAGGTTGTCACAAGTAGGTGGTAGAGCACTGGAACAATTATTGTGGTTATTATTATTATTACAAAGTCTTTCATGAGAAAACACTGCCTCAGACCCAAGCTAATTTCTGGTTCCTTACTACAGCAAACTGTACTGTATTCTTTTTTTTTTTTAAGATTTTATTTATTTACTTGAGAGAGAGAAAGAATGTGAGTGAGGGGAGGAGCAAAGGGAGAAGGATAAGCAGACTACCACGCTGAGCGCAGAGCCCGACATGGGGCTTGATCCCAGGACCCTGAGATCATGACCTGAGACAAAATCAAGACTCAGATGCTTAACTGACTGAGCCACCCTAGATGCCCCAACTGTACCGAATTCTAACATTGCTCAGTTTATCCATGACTGAATCTCGCACACATGCCCACACCCAGCCCTTGGACCTCTCCTCTTTGAACTAGCTCTTGGCTTCTCTATACCTCAGAATTGTGGTTTAAGTTCCTGAGATCCTTCCTCACAGGATCCTCATCCTCCCTTACCCAGCTTGCTTACTTAAGCCATTTGTTCCTTGCCTACTCCTTCTTGACCACATTGGCCTCCCAGGGTTTTGAATTTAGTCTGTCTGCTGGGAATTGCTCCATCAGACTATGCTCATCGCAGCCACACATCCCTGTGTAAATGTGTATCTCCTTCTTGACTCCAGGTCATTGTTTAAATGTCACATTTTCAAAGAGCCCTCCTCTACTACCATTCCTTCCCTATGCCCAAATTTAAGAGAAAAATCAGTCTCTCTTCATATGATTCCTTTTAATTTCCAATAATTTGCAATAATAATTGCAATTATTATCTGGCAATTTCTTCATTTGTTTGTTTATCTGTTTGTTTCTGACTTCTTCCTTTCTTGGAACACAGTAAGTTGTCAAGAAATATTAGATTAATGAATGAGTAAATGAATGAATGGATATCTCTGCTCTGCCAGGTGACCATAAATTCCTGCTCCCCAGACTCTCAGACCCACTGGATTCCTTTGTTTTCAGCAAATTGCTAGTTCTAAACTCTTGATATATTATAGATCTACCTAAGTTCACATGTGTCCACATGAGTCTATAATTCAGGGTCACCCATTATCTTCCTCAGCTCAACCCTTAATTCATATTTTATTAATTAGCAATTTGAACCCTCTACTTTGGCCAACAACAGTTCATTGTTATCCTTCAACCAAACTTACTAATGTTTGTCCTTGTGCTTTGGGACAAGTCATTACCTAGACTCAGCCATGGGATAAGAGTTTCTATCATTATCTTCAGGTTCTGGTTGAAAACTACTCTCTCTCTCTCTTTTTTAAGGTTACAGAGAGAGGCAGAGACACACAGGCAGAGGGAGAAGCAGGCTCCATGCAGGGAGCCCAACGCGGGACTCTATACAGAGTCTCCAGGATCATGCCCTGGGCTGAAGATGGCGCTAAACCGCTGATCCACTCAGGGTGCCCAAAAACTACTCTCAAAGTCTTCTCCAATCACCTTCAGATGAGATCTCCCTATAATCATGTTCATTATTAGTTTATTCAAGCTGTACCACATCGCAATTTTTAGTGTTGATGTTAATTTTTTGTATCACTGAACATTCACATGTATTTTTCCCCTGCTACACTTGGAGTGTTTTAAACTAGTTGTCATTTATCTCTCTCTTTTTCAATCCTTGTGTTTGTGTCCCATCACAGTTTCTTGATTTCTCCTCAGGAGATAAAAAGTAAAGAATTTCAAATAAAATTGTATCCTAATTATTACTGACACCACACAATTTTGTTTGTTGTGGTGACTCTTCAGTATGGCTCAATTTCACCAAATCCCAAATCTTCTCACCTCAGTGATTTTTTTAATTTATTTTTAAAAGATTTCATTTATTTATTCATGAGAGACACACAGGGAGAGGGAGAAGCAGGCTCCCCGTGGGGAGCCCAATGTGGAACTTGATCCCCAGACCCCGGGAACACACCCTGAGCCAAAACCACCCAGGCTTCCCCAATGATTTTCTTTTTAATGCATCACAACCTCTTGCCTCATCTATCAGGACAGTGAGTTTCTTGAGGGCAAAAACCAGTCTCCTTCATCTATGAACCCCTAATAGCTAGCATATTGTTTGGCATTGAATAGAAGTTCAAGAAAACTTCGCTGAAGACCAAAGTAAAGTAATCATATTTCCAGACGTTGTTGTGAAGCATCGTTCAGATCCTTCACTCCACCAATAGCTCAGAACATGATCCTGAAATACAAGCTCTACTGCTGTGGCTTCCATGGGGGTCATCACAGAGTTTGACTCCACTTGCTCAATGGGTTGAGTGCAAATGGCTGTCTGTGGGACCTGTGTTTCAGTGCCAATATGTAACTTTCTTTTACTTGTTAGCTTCTTTTACTCTTAATTTTCTTTCACTTGTTACTATGGAAAGTCCTTTCTTTCTTCAATGGGAAGAAAATTAAATTTATCATATTTTAGGTACTTCTTCAAACTATCTGCTTTATAGTCCTAAATTTTATTCACCTCCATTGTGTAGAAAAGGCAACAAGGGCCCCACACTAAGAAGAAGCAATTGGTGTTGGTGACAAAGAGAGGTGATGAAAAGTAGTGCATTACTGAGTAGATGCCAATTTAACCAGGGCTTGGGAACAAAGGAAGCAAAAGGGGGAGTTTCTTTGATCACATAAGAGGCAGAAGGTGAGAACCAGGCAAGACTCAAAATCAGAGGGATTAGTAACATCATTTATTTGAAGCCAATTTCCCTTGATTTGGTTCCAGAGTCTAACACAGAGCTGAGCACTGCACAGAGGGGACAGGTAGGTGCTGACCTACCCTATAAAGGCTGGAGAAGAGCAATGAGCAGAAGAAGACAAGCAGGATGTTATCCCTTACATGCCCCCCTAGTTTTATCATACTCGCTGATCCCTCTGTTTATGAAGCTATTTGCTCTCTTTCTCTGCCCTCATATATGCACTTGCATGGTGCTCCACACCTCTTTTTACCAGCTATTCCTAACCTTGAACATTCTCATTGGCTCAGGATTTCATTTAAGTTATATATAGTATGTGGTAACTCTCAAGTCAGCATGTGGTTATTAAAAGTTTAATAGCATTTCTTATAATTCTGGAAGCACTGAAAATTTATTAATTTTACATTAGTTTCCTTATGACACCATAATCTATCATATAGGTTGCCAACCACTCAGCTGATTGAACATTAGAAATTGAACTATGTAGATGACTTAAGCTTTAATCTCTGTAATAAGTTATTGTGTGTAAGAGGTAAGCCACCTTCCCAGAATTTAGCCAACCATATATTCTATTACAGTTTTATTTTTCATGTTGATTCATGCTTAAGTCTCCTCTGTTTTGGTTCATTCCTTCCCTACAGAATTTTAACCTCATTCTCCCTTGAGAAGCTATAAATTATTTATCTTGGAATCTTTTAAAAATTCTTGCGGTTCAAAATTTTTTAGTAATAAGACTATTCTCATCACTATGAGACAATCCCTCAATAAAAGCAGAATTAAGCTCCACGTTGCTAATCTCCCAGTTCATATTTTTTTTCTTAGCAAAACAAAAAATTTATTTGTGGGTTACCACAGTCTACTTCTCTTTTTGTAAACATTCATTCTTATATTCAGAACTTTAGTTACCAAGGGGGGATTAAAAAGTAAAGAATGGCTCAATACTTCCCTTTCAAAACTGTATCCTAATTAAGGGCATAAAAACACATACACACATTAGGGGTATCTGGTTGGCTCAGTCAGTTAAGCCTCTGCCTCTTGGTTTTCACTCAGATGTTGGTCTCAGGATTATGAGATCGAGCCACAAGTGGGGCTCTGTGCTCAGCATGAAGTCTGCTTGTTCCTCTCCCTCCTCTTCTGTCCCTCTCCTTGCTCTCTTTACCTCTCTCTCTCTCAAATAAATAAATAGAATCTTCTAAAAAATAAAGAAAATACATACATACATAAAAAAGCAATAATAGCAACAATAATAACAATAATCAGAGTAGTAGTAATAGCAGCAGTAATAGTAATAATAAACTTTATGGAGCTTTGTCATTTTCAAGAGATATTCTCTGATTTGATTCTATAATGATCCTGTAAGGTATATATTATTAACATCCCCATTTTACACATGAGAAAACCAAGTACAAAAGGTTGATATGACTTGTCCAAATTTCTTTAACCATAATTAGAGTTTG
This sequence comes from Nyctereutes procyonoides, assembly GCF_905146905.1. Lineage (NCBI taxonomy): Eukaryota > Metazoa > Chordata > Mammalia > Carnivora > Canidae > Nyctereutes > Nyctereutes procyonoides. The sequence continues at coordinate 7,386,385 of NW_026575037.1, forward strand.
AAGTTGATCTTCTAACTCCAAAGACTATGGCTCACCACCTTGCCAATGATAAAAAAAAAAAATAGGACATCGTTCTCTGCTGTAAGTCACCCATATCATGTAGCATTAGGATTTGAGGCACAGAGGAAGCACTGTAATTGTATTATTAATATTTTTATTTCTAAATTCTACAAGAAAGGGAAGAGTATTTCTGGAAAAGTTGGGACTTGGACTCTGGACAATGGGATCTGTAACTGGAAGAGGAGGGGAACATTTTTGTCTGTAGGGTTACAAAAGTCAAGCTCTAGTTTCAATTGTAGGCATGTCTTATGCAGGACATTGGGAAATCTTCCTCCCCTGATGAGCTATAGTGAAAGACATTCTGAATACAAAGTCTGGAGACAATTAATAGTATTGCATGCCCCTGAATGCTGGGCTGAGGAAGTATTTTATAGGCAATCATGAGCCTCTGGAGCGTTTTATGCTCAAAAGTGACAAGATCAAATCACTGCTTTGGTCAGCTATTTAATGCTCTTAGCAGCAGAGAGATCAGCTAAGATCTCCCTCTAAAAATCCAGGTCTTGGTGATGATGCTCTGGATTAGAAGAGGACGATGGGGATGGGTTTGAAGAGAAGAGACAGTACAATTTGGCAGCTGGTTACAAATAAAGTAGAAAAATAGTCGAAGACCTCACTGAGCTTTCAAGTCGGGTAAAGTCTCTCATTACACAGAAAGGCTATCATAGAGCCACTCTCACTTGTAGAGTGAAGAAGGAAATCTAAGAAATAATCATTATGAAACTAGCAGGAACCAAGCACATGCTTTCAAGCACATTAAAAAAAAAAAGTACAAACTTACTGAAGTCCACTGTCCCTCTATCGGTATCTCCAAGTCACCAGATAATAAGAATTTCATCTTGGGCATTTGGTAAGATTATTACTACCCTCATATTGACAAGAAGAATAAACAGCAGCCTGAAAACTTTCCAGTTGCAATCAATTCATAAATCTCTCAATTCATAAATAACTTCTCAAAAAACATTTTATTCATTAATTGTGGTATACCTTTAGTCACAAAAATGTGTTCCTTTCTCTTTATCTTAAAGGAATTTCTAGAGTCATGCCTGATTACATATTATTGCTTTATTCCAGTTTATTTTATATACAGAATTATAGTCCTTATCCTGTCTTCTAAAGCCCTTGACTGAAGGGATTCTATGGTGTGAAGATGCCACACAACAGACATTTATTCTACACTAGTGTTTCTTAACCTTTTTTTGTCTCAGGAATTCTTTATATTCTTAAAAATAATTGAGGACCCAAGAAAGTTTTTGATGAAATGGCTTACTAATATCTACTGCACTTGAAATCAAAAAGAAATGTTTGGAACAATTATCTATATATTCATTTTAAAATGACAATAATAGAGGTGCCTGGGTGGGAGAGTAAGAGTCGGCTAAGAGTCGGACTCTTGGTTTCAGCTCAGGTGGTTATCTCAGGGTTGAGTCCCATGTCAGGACAGAGGCTGCTTAAGATTCTGTCTCTCTCTCTCTCGGCCCCTCCTGCTCGTGTACTCTTTCTCTCTCTAAAAATAAATAGATAAATCTTTATAAAAAGTTAAATAATAAGGGATCCCTGAGTGACTCAGTGGTTTAGCGCCTGCCTTCAGCCCAGGATGTGATCCTGGAGACCAAGGATCGAGTCCCGCGTTGGGCTCCCAGCATGGAGCCTGCTTCTCTCTCTGCCTCTCTCTCTCTATCATGAATAAATAAATAAAATCTTTTAAAAAATTAAATAATTAAATAATAATAAATTCATTATAAATTAAGGTAACTATATATTGAAATGAAAAATAACATTCCCCAACCAAAAAATTTTAGGGAGAAGAGTGTGATTATTGGACACTTTTGCAGATTTCTTTTATGTCTGGCTGAAGAGAAGTAGCTGGATTCTCATACTACTTCTATCATAAATCTATTGAAATATACATTTCAGCTAAAGTTTATGAGGAAAATACAGCCACAAGCAAGTGTGCTACTGGAAAAAGAGAGCTATTTCAATAGTCTTCTAAAAAATTACCTTTTATACCACACATGGTATTGATAACAAATGGTAATTTCTTAAAGGTGAGCTGAAATGTGAAAGCTGAAACCAAATATCAATAAACCAACTCTTTTATCTTCAAATAAGGCTATTGGTTTGTCCTACCCAGATTTTTTTTAATCTATGCAGGACTTTGTAGCATACTTGTTTGTCATTTGGAAAATATAGGCTCATTGAAATTATGCAGTTCATTAAAATGCCAACACATTTCATTACAGAAAATAAAACAGCACATTTGTTACTATTATTACCAATCTCAGCAGAAGAGTCTTTAAGTATTTGGAAGCTCATGGTGGTTAATTTTTTCCAAATTCTAATTTTCATGTGAAAATTCAAATGCTACTATTGGTAACAAACATTTGGTTATATTTTCTGAAGTGACAGGCTCACTCCATTCATTTTTAAGAAAATGAATGTCAAATATTAAAGTCTAAATAACCATAATTAATCTGTAATTAGGTCTTTGAATTAAAAATGGTATTTCGTGGGGCACCTGGGTTGCTCAGTCCATTAAGTATCTGCCTTCAGCTCAAGTTATAATTCTGGGGTGCTGGGATCGAGTCCCTGGTCCTACTCAGTGGGGAGCCTGCTTCTTCCTCTCCCTCTGCCTGCCACTCCTCCTGCTTGTGTGCTAGCTCTCTTTCTCTGTCAAATAAATAAAATCTTTTTTTAAAATTTCTGTATGAATGGTGTATCATAGAAAATGTGGGTAGTTTAACTCAAAACTCAAATAATTGCACGTGTGATTTTTCTCAGGACCGTCATACTTCAGGCAGGGTGTAGAAGTCTGTTATGTATATGTATATTTCTCTTTGCATCATGCAAAATAATAAAAAGATATATACTCAAGAGTTGAGATTTAATAAAATTACTAAGTCTTAATACTTCATAAAGGGCATTCTTAAGTTACACTGACTTTTTTTTTTTTTTGACTGAGATTGCATGGTGGCAAAGTATTCAACGACGGTAGCACTAGCGCCAGTACTAATAGTGAAGAGTACAATGACTTATAGTAATGGTTACATAAATAATATAAAAATAATACCTTAGGACTGTTATGAGTATATTTTGCTTGTAGATCTCCTGATAGGATCTTAGGGACCCTTGGGTATTCATGTATAACATTCCTGCTACCGTTGCTCTAGAGCATTCTGGTAATAGTTAATGTTGATGGTCTCTTCCTATGTGCCAGATCTTATTCTAAACACTGAATTATTTAAAATCTGAATTGAACGTCTTTTTTACTTTAATGAGAAATGTAAACTTACCACAGTGGAAGAAAAGGTAGACTATAACATGGTACTTTCCAACAGAATACATTGAGTAAATGCTCTAAGTAACTTGAGATCTAAAGTACAGTTGACCCTTAAAAATTTAAGGGTTTGAGGTGCTGACCCTCCACAGAGTTGAACATTCATGTGTAGCTTTTTTTTTTTTTGATGTGATGTATCACATTGATTGATTAGCAAATATTGTACCACACTTGCATCCCTGGACTAAATCTCACTTGATTATGGTGAATGATTTTTTTCAATGTATTGTTGGATTTGGTTTGTTAACAGTTTGTGGAGGTTTTTCACATCTATGTTCATCAGGGATATTGGCCTGTAGTTCTTTGCTTTTGCAGTGTCTTCATCTGGTTGTGGTATCAGAATAATGCTGGTCTTGTAGAATGAATTTGGAAGCTTTCTTTCCTCTTCCATCTTTTGAAATGGTTTGGAAAAAAATAAGTATTAACTATTTTTTATTAAGCTTTGAAACTTTAATTCCAGTATAGTTAACATACAGTATTATATTCATTTTAGGTGTATAGTGTAATGAGTCAACAATTCTATACGTGACACATTGCTCATTATGAGAAGTGTACCCTTCATCTCTTTTGGTAATTTCACCCATCCTCCCACCCACCTCCCCTCTGATATGTTTTATGTTAAATGAGCACCTTCAGTAAAAGTAATTTTTTTTCAACAAGAACATTTTTTAATTGAAGCATACCTCAGAATACCTGGTTCTAAAAGATGTATACAAAACATTCCATCCAAGAAAAAATAGAATACACATTTTCTTCAAGTACACACAGAAGAGTCCCCTGGTTTAGTCAGATAAAAAATGTAATATAATATAACAAATATTACAAGTTTAAGAAGACTAACATACCAAATATATTTCCAACCACAATGGTGCAAAACTAAAAATCAACAGTAAAAAAAAGCTGGAAGAATCTATAATGTAAATATTAAATACTTAATATATAAATATTAAATGACACACTACCACACAAGCAATGGGCCAAATAAGAAATCTAATGGCAAATCAAAATATGACTCAAAACAATAGAAAAACATGATGTTCTAAAACTTATGGGATGTAGCAAAAGCAGATGTTAGAGTGAAATTTATGCTATAAATGTTTATATTAAGAAAAAAGTTCAAACAAACAACATTACAAGGAACTAGGAAAAGAAGAGGCTTAGCTAAAATCTAGTAGAGGAAGGAAAAAACAAAGAAAAATAATAAATAAAATGGAGCCCAGAATAAACAAGAACATAACATTGAAAGTAATGAACAGGTTTTCCCAAAAAGTAAACAAAATTGGTAATGCTTTAACTACGTTAACTGAGAAAAAAAGAGAAAAGTTTCAAAACTCAAAATGAGAAACGGAAAACAATACAACAGATAACCACAGAAATCCATAGTGTGATAATAGATTATAAACAATTATACACTAACAAGTAGGATAACTTAGAAAAAAAAAAACAGATAATTACTAAAAATACACAAGTTACCAAGACTGAATCATGAATCTTAAATTCAAGAAACAGGAAATCTTCTTAGACAATAACAAGAATGAAAGTTAAGTTAGAAATCAAAAATCTTCCAGCACAGAAAAGCTAAGTCCACGTGGTTTCACTGGTGAATTCTACCAAACATTAAAAAAACAAACAAAAAAAAAAAACAAACAAAAACAGGGACATCTGAGTGGCTTAGCAGTTGAGCCTCTGCCTTTGGCTCAGGGCCTGATCCAAGAGTCCTGGGATGGAGTTCCGCATCGGGCTTCCTGCATGGAGCCTGCTTCTCCCTCTGCCTGTGTCTCTGCCTCTCTCTCTGTGTCTCTCATGAATTAAATAAAATCTTTAAAAAAAAAGTTAATGAATGCTTTTATCAAAATCTTATAATAAAGTAGAAGGAACATTCAGAATCATTCCATGAGGCCAGTACTATCGTGACACTGAAACAGGATGAAAACAATACAAGAACAAAAAAGTCTAGTTTGTCTGATATAAATATTGCTACTCCAACTTTCTCTTGACATTAATTTCCACGATAAATGTTAGTCGATCCCTTCACTTTCAATCTAAAGATGTCTTTAGGTCTAAAATGAGTCTCTTGTAGGCTGCATAGAGATGGGTCTTTTTTTTTTTTTTTAATCCATTCTGACATGCTGTGTCTTGATTAGAGTGTTTAGTTCATTTACATTCAAAGAATTATTGATGGATATGTATTTATTGTTATTTTATTACTTGTTTTCTCTTTGCTTCTGGAGATTTTCTCTGGTACTTTATCACTTTTGGTCTCCCCTTAGCATTCAAAGACTCCCCTTTAAATGTTTGATAGAATTCACCTGTGAAGCCATCTGGTCCTGGACTTTTGTTTGTTGGGAGCTTTTTGATTACTGATTCAATCTCATTGATTTCAATTGCTGGTACTCAGATTGTTCAAACTTCCTATTTCTTCCTGATTCAATTTTGAGAAGTTATGTTTCCAGAAATTTATCCATTCTTCTAGGTTGTTCAACATACTGACATATAATTTTTCATAATATTCTCTTATAATTGTTTGTATTTCGGTGGTGTTGGTTGTTATTTCTTCTCTTTCATTTGTGATTTCATTTATTTGGGTTCTCTCTCTTTCTCTCTCTTTAATAATCCTTCCTAGAGTTTTATCAATTTTGTTGCTCTTTTCAAAGAACAAGCTCCTGGTTCCATTGATCTGTTGTATTGTGCTTTTTTTCTTTTAGTTTCTATATCATTTTTTTTTCTGCTCTAATCTTTACTATTTCCTTCCTTCTGCTGGTTTTGTTTGTTCTTTTTCTCTCTCGTTTAGGTTTAAGTTTGGTTGTTTGAGATTTTTTCTTGCTTCTTGAGGTAGGCCTGTATTTCTATAATCTTTCCTCTTTCCTAAGAGGAAAGATTTTTGCTGCATCCCAAATATTTCAGACTGTTGTGTTCTCATGTTCATTTGTCTCCATGTATTTTTTAATTTCCTATTTGATTTCTAGTTGATTCATTCATTGTTTAGTAGCATGATATTTAACTTCCACATGTTTGTGGTCTTCCCAGATTTTTTCTTGTAGTTGATTTTTAGTTTCATACTGTTGTGATCAGAAAAGTTACATGATCTGATTGCAATCTTTTTTACATTTGTTGAAACTTGTTTTGTGGCCTGACATGTGATCTATTCTGGAGAATGTTCCATGTACACCTGAAATAATGTGCATTCTCCTACTTTTGCATAGAATGTTCTGAATATGTGTATTAGATCCATCTGGGCCAATGTGTCATTCAAAGCCACTGTTTTCTTGTCAATTTTGTGTCTGAGTGGTCTATCCATTGATGTCAGAGGAATGTTACAGTCCCCTACTATTATTGTATTATTATTGATTACTTCCTTTATGTTTGTTAATAGTTGTTTTATGTATTTGGGTGCTCCCATGTTGAGTGTATAAATATTTACAATTGTTATTATATATTCTTGTTGAATTATTCCCTTTCGATTATGCAGTGTCTTTGTCTCTTGTTACAGTCTTTCTTTCAGAGTCTATTTTGTCCAATGTAATTATTGCTACCCTGGTTTTCTTTTCTAGTTGCACTATAAACGTTTTTCATTCCTTCACTTTCAATCTGCGTGTGTCTGTACGTCTAAATTGGGTTACTTGTGGGCACTACATAGATGGGTCTTACTCTTTTAATCCAATTGGTCATCCTATGTCTTTTGATTGGAGCATTTAGTCCATTTGCATTCAAAGTAATTATTGAAAGATATGTGTTTATTGCCATTTTGTTCCTTGTTTTCCAAGTGTTTTGGTAGTTCTCCTCTATCCCTTTCTATTTTTGGTCTCTTCCCTTGTGGTTTGAGGGTTTTCTTTAGGATATACTTGGATTCCTTTTTCTTTATGTTTTGCATATATTTTATGGGCTTTTGATTTGTGGCTACCTTTAGTGTGGTCACCATTAGACTCATATATAATTAGCTTAGGCATATAGCAGTCTATATTAGATTGGTGGTTACTTAAGTTTGAACTCATTTTTAAAGCACTATATTTTTACTCTCCCTACCTCCCAGGTTTTATATATACATGATGTCATACCTGACATAGTTTTATTTTGTGAATTCCTTGACTAATTTTTATAGATAAAATTGATTTTACTGCTTTTGTGCTTTAAAGTCTCTGCTGGTTTTATAAGTGATTAAGGCATTACTTTTACTATGTTTATATGTATTTGTGAATTTTTTTCCTTTCCTAATTTTCTTCCTCCTGATTATGGCCTTTCCTTTACACCCAAAGAATTTCTTTTAACATTTCTTTTAAGGCTGGTTTATTGGTGATGAGTTTCTTTAACCTTTGTTTGTCTGAGAACTCTATCTCTCCTTCTATCCTGAATGGTAACCTTGCTGGGTATTCTTGACTGTAGGTTTTCCTTTCAGCACTTGGAATATATGCACTCTTTCTTGCCTGAAAAGTTTCTGCTGAAAAATCAGCTGACAGCCTTATTTCCCTTGTATATAACTATTTTCACCCTATAACTTTTTTCTTTTGCTGCTTTTAAAATTCTCTTTATCACTACTTTTTGTCATTTTCATTGTTATGTGTCTTAGTGTGGACCTCCTTGGTTGGTTTTCTTGGAGCACTCTGTGCCATCTGGATCTGAGGTCTATATCTTTCCTGTTAGGGAAGTTTTTATTTATTCCAACAATTTTCCCCTCTCTTTTCTATCTCTTCTCCTTCCAGAATCCCTATAATGTGAGTGTTATTATGTTGGATGATGTCACTGAGTTCCTTTAACCTACTCTCATTTTTTAATATTCTCTTTTCTTTTTGCTATTTAGCTTGTTGCTTTCCATTACTCTGCTTTTCAGCTTGCTGATTTGTTCTTCTGCTTTCTCTAAACTACTACTTATCCCCTTTTGTGTATTTTAAATTTTGGCTATTAAGCTCTTCATCTTTGATTGGTTCTTTTTAATATTTTCTCTCTTTTCACTAAAGGTTTCACTGAGATCCTTCACTCTTTTCTCAAATACAGTAAGTATCTTTATGACCATTACTTTGAATTCTCCAGCAGGTATATTGCTTATCTCCATTTTATTTAGTTCTTTTGTTGTGATTTTTTACTCTTCTTTTATCTGAGACATATTCCTCTGTCCCCTAATTTTGTCTAACTCTCTGTTTTTCTGTATTAGGAAAGTCAGCTATGTCTCTTGATCTTGAAAGTAGTGGCCTTATGAAGAATAGGTCCAATCGTGCCTTGTAGTGCAATGTCCCCTGTTTCCTAGAACCTGGAGCTTTAGTAGTGTCCCCTATCTATATTGTGTGCCCTACTGTTGCAAGCGAGCCCCACATACCTTCAGTCCAGCCAGCAGCAATGACCCTCTTTGCCTGTTGTGAGCAGGGTTTGGTCCCTGTGTATTAATGGGCCGGTCTGGGGGCACCTTGTGCTTGTAGTTGGGTTAGATCAGATGCCTGCCTTCAGCCTGTTTACCGGACTGTAAAACTGTAGGGTGGTCTCCCTGCATTGTCCGTTAAGAGACTTTCATGGGCAGGGCTGGCAGTCAGAGCAGATGTCTGTCCCCAGTCTGTCTTTTGGGTTGCAATGACCTTGAACAACAGGGCTCTCTATGCTGCCCCTTGTGAGGTTTTTGATGGTGGGTGGGGCCAACAGTCAGAGTAGATGTCTGTCCCTAGCCACTGCTGGTGCTGAAGTCTTTTTTTTTTTTTTAAGATTTCATTTATTTATTTGAGATAGAGAGATAGTGAGACAGAACATGAGGAGGGGCAGGAAAGAAGGAGAAGTGGACTCTCTGCTGAGCAGGGAGCCCAATGTGGGGCCTGATCCCAGGACCCTGAGATCATGACCTGAGTGAAAGACGGATGCTTAACCTATTGGCCACCCAGGCACCTGATGCGGCTGCAGTCTAACTGGTACATATGGTTATCAACCCTTTTCCCCAGGGCAAGAGTAACTTATTTTTTAAGATTTTATTTATTTATTCATGAGAGACACAGAGAGAGGGAGGCAGAGACATAAGCAGAGGAAAAAGCAGGCTCCTTGCAGGGAGCCTGATGAGTGACTAGGTCCTTAGAGTAGGATCACGCCCTGAGCTGAAGGCAGACACTCAATCACTGAGCGTCCCCAAGAGTAACTTTAGAGCAGTGCTGTCCACTGTTGCAGAATGAGATAATCAGGCACTGCTTTGGAGGGACTCCTGCTGAGTAGGACAGGTTGAATGGGGCACTTTATAACTCTAGCCATGGATGACTTTGACTCTCCAAAAACTTAACCTAATAGCCTATTGTTGACTGGAAGCCTTACTGATAACATAGTCTGTTAACATCTATTTTGTAAGTTATATGCATTACATACTGTATTCTTAAAATAAAGTAAGCTGGATAAAAAATGCTATTAAGAAAATCATAGGAGGCACCTAGGTGACTCAGCCAGGTAAGCGTCTGTCTTTGTTTGGGTCATGATCCCAGGAGCCTGGGATTGAGCCCCACATCAGGTTCCCTTCTCAGTGGAAAGCCTGCTTCTCCTTCTCCCTCTGCTAATCCCCTGCTTGTGCTCATGTGCTCTCTCTCTGCCAAAAAATAAAATCATAAAAAAAAGAAAATCTTAAGAACGAAAATATATTTATAGTACTGCACTGTATTTATTGAAAAAATCCACATATTAAGTGGACCTGCACGAGTTCAAACTCATGTTGTTCAAAGTTCAACTGTATGTATTTTAAATGATATGCAGTGGTAAACTATGAAAAAGTCAACATTTCTATGGGACTGTAAATAGAATAAGATTTCCCCAATTCTTAATACTAATTGTTCCAATTGGAAAGGCCTTAGAGGATATTATGCCTACTTGGGGGTATAGCAATTTTAGGAGAATGTAGTTTCTATCTTCTAGAAGATTATACAAGCTTAGAATCAAATTCTTTTTTTTAAGATTTTATTTATTTATTCATAAGAGACACACACAGAGAGAGAGAGGCAGAGACACAGGCTGAGGGTGAAGCAAGCTCAATGCAGGGAGCCCGACCTGGGACTCGATCCTGGGTCTCCGGGATCATGCCTGGGCTGAAGGCGGTGCTAAATCACTGAGCCACCGGGGCTGTCCTTAGAATCAAATTCTAATCCCAGCATTGCTATTTTCTTTAAGTGCTACTGCATAATATAAACCACTAACTTTTGGGGGCTCTAAAGAATTAAAGGAAGAATTTTCACGTGCACAAAATGACCTCCAGTGTCCATTAAAAGAAAACCTAAAGCTGGCTCAAATTCTAATCCAAGAGTTATTTGGAAGGGCTGTTGGGTTAGATGTTTCTTTTGTGGATATAGCTAGTAAGTAGGCCTTTGGTACCAAATGATAGGCATTGGAATATAGAAAAAACTTTTAGACACTATGGAGACATCTGTGTGCACCAGTCACACTGATCTGAATGGTCTAACCAATGAACTAAAAACCAACAAATGAAACACTAGTTTCTCCAGACTTAGCACTATAGCATCTTATCTCCCTTGTTTACTAAACTCAGTTTTCATATTGGTAAAGTTGGTCAGATAAAATTGGCCTAATAATTTAGGATTATCCAGACCTAGCATTATGGTATAGTTCAAAGATAGCATGCTCATGACTTCAACTAGTTAATTTACAGGACAGTTTTGGTGTCACCAAATCTAAAAGCAGAGGATGAGAATGTGCAAGGGCCTCAAACCAGCTTCTAAGATCACTTCAAATTACCCATTTTCACTGTAATCTGGGATGAAGTAATATAATGTGTCAGCAGTCATCATAATGACCAACGGAAAAAGGCCTAGAGAATGTGTCCCTTCAGTAAATGTTGAAGGGCGACGACACAGCATTCTCTCACAGGTCAGCAGGGGGTGTCAGGCCACCAGTCTTGCTCTAATCATAAATTGCAGTTGCAGAAAAATTTTTAAATGAACCAAGCATTCAAATAAAATTGTTCCATGACAACTGTGACTCTGACTTCATTTCCTTCCATTTATTTCATGTTTTGTTTTGATTTCCAGAGCTACTTTCCTAGACATCTGTAGAAAATTAATACATTGCCACATAAATAAATTAGGTTCCTGGACCCAATTCTGGTGTGTGTGTGCGCACGCGCGCACGCGCATGTGTGTAGACTTCCCCACACCAACAAGCAAGTATAGGACACTGTCAGGGTGTCTGAGAATTCAACTCAATTCTGACATTATCTACCTGGAGACAGAATCAGACTCTACTTGTAAAGAACCCAGTCCCACAAGATCACCCCCTGCCCCCCCCCACACACACACACCAGGTTTGTTAGCCATGCTTCTGATCTATAGGCTACAGATTGAGGCTCCAACAATGCCTCCTGGGGGGTTTGATTAATTTGCTAGAATTGCTCACAGAACTAAGGAAAACCCATTTACTCACTAGATTACTGATCTATCTCAAAAGATACAAATCAAAAACCAAATGAAGAAATACATAAGTCAAGGTCCAGAACAAAGGAGCCTCTGCCCTCATGGAGCTTGAGGCCCAGCATTGTGGCATGTGGAAGCATTCTGGTACCCCAACATGAAAACTCCCCAACCCAACATCATGGTTTTGGATTCTTAATGAAGGCTTCATTATGGTAATTAACTCATTTGCCATTGATTCAACCTTAAGTCTCCCTCACCTCCCTAGAAATCAGAAGGTAAGATTGGAAGTTTCAACCCTCTATTTCTGGTTGGTTCCCTTGGCAACCACCCTCCAACCTTAGGTGTTTTGCAAAAGTCGTCTACATCAGCATAAACGCAGCTGTGTTGGAAAGGGCTTGAATGTTGTGAGTAACAAGACACTCATTTTACCTTTATGGTTCTAAAGCAACTGAGGACAAGAGACCAAATATTATGACAAAAGGTGTTTCCACTGCTCCTGTGGCTCAGGAAATTCCAAGAGTTTGGGGAGCTCTGAGCTGTGATGCAGACCAAGTATATATATTTCTTGACAAAACAAAAACTTAAATATATATTTCTTAATAAAGCACAATATTGTAATAGTAAAACTGCTTAGCTTATATTTTACAAACATGTCCTTATTTATCACTGTCAGAAAAAAATCAACTCATTTAAAAATATGATTGAATCTAGTTTCTGAGCACTGCAGAGTGTAATGATAATATGAACTTTAAGAAAAGGGGTTATAGTACTAACAAATAGGAAAGATTTTCCTCTATGAAACTCAAATCATGTAGTAAGAAATACAATTGATACTCTGCAGTTGCCTCTTGGCATGACATATATTTTTTTAAGATTTTATTTATTTATTCATGTGAGACACACAGAGAGAGGCAGAGACATAGGCAGAAGGAGAAGCAAGCTCCCAATGGGGAGTGCAATGTGGGACTTGATCTCAAGACCCTGGGATCATGACCTGAGCCAAAGGCAGATGCTCAACAGCTGAGCCACCCAAGATCCCTGGCATGACATATGGGATGCTGGCAAGGTCTCACACAATCAGGGCAAGTATACCAAGACAATCCAGGGCAAGTATACCAAGTATGCTGAGACAACAGAGGTGGTGGTGAGGGAAGAGAAAGAAACTGAGGCTGTAGGAACTTTTTTCATCTTAACTGTAAAACAAAATTAAGAACAAATGAAAAATGCTTAGCTGGAGAAAAAGATAAAACAACTGGCAGTTCATTTTTTTAAAAGCTGAAAAAAATGACGGTAGTCCCCCCCTTACTCATGAGGGATACGTTCCAAGACCCCCAGTGGAAGCCTGAAACTGTGGATAACGCTGAACCCTCTAGAGACTGTGTTTTTCTTATACATACATGCCTGTAAGAGTTTAATTTCTACACTAGGCACAGTAAGAAATGAACTATTGTTCATAAACAATAATGGACTAGCACTATGATACCAATATACTGTAATAAAAGTCATGTGATTGTGATCTCGCTTTCTCTCTCAAATTATCTTACTGTACTCACCCTTCTTGTGTTGATGTGAGCCGATAAAATGCTTAGGTGATGAGACGAAGTGAGGTGAATGACACAGGTTTTGTGATGTAGCCTTAGGTTACTATTGACCTTCTGATTATCCATCAGAAGGAGAATCACCTGCTTCCAGACTACATTGGCCCTGGTAATTAAAACCTGAAAAGCGAAATCTGCTGATAATGGAGGACTACACTGTGGAGGAAAACAAACAAACCTTATTCCAAGGAGCATAAGAGAGGGAAAGCCTGCATTCTTCTCATTCTCTTTGTATACAATGGAAACTAGGAAGCTCTCATACCTCAGATCTAGAGACTTGTCCTCCCCTACTACTGATTCCGCAGATGATTACAACTCAATTGATTTCAGCAACTCGTGTGTTTAAGAGGTTGTAGAAAATAAACTAATTATATAAGGCCTTTTGCATTAATAGGTAAACAGAGCTCTGACCCATTCATGACCTATCATGAGCACGGAAGTAGTTTTCATCAGCTTGGTTATTTTACTCATCAAGTGGGTCAGGCAATCTGGATCTGGGTGACAGGTTAGGGCAGTTAATAAACTTTTGAATAAAGGTCAATTTTCTAAAGGAAAGGAATCTAAGTATGGGAAAAAAGTAGGAGTTTCTGTTTGTTTAAGCTAGTTCTGCATCCAATAATTCACCTATATGCATATGGCCTATGTAAGTAATATACATAAAGATCTGAAAGACAGTGAAGTATAAATATCGGGTACTTGGCGACATTTCAATATTCTATGCTGCCAGAGTAGGCTCCAAGAGTAAGCCATTGATGTCTGCATTGCTGGAACATAGTTATTCCAAAGCATTGATATTGCCCTAAATATCTCCCCTGTTATGCATCTTCAATGTGGAAACTGGCTAAAAACAATATTTAGGGGTTAGGGTGGTTGGTAATCAAGGGGGAGTAGTATGAATAACCTTGTATGCCCTTCAGAAAATGCGTAATAACCGTGTCCTGCCTCGAAACATCATAGTTCATTAGGTTTCTGAATACCCTATTCAATCATTTCAAACCTTGTCTATGGTTAAAGAGTAACAACATGATTATTTCCCTTTCCCCAAGGGAATTACCAAATTGCAATATCCTGTCAGGGAGACCCAGGCCTCTGACACACATACTGGATATTAAACCCTCACTCACTCAGAGTAATTGCTGTGCATGCAGCTTCATTATTCTGAGTGGGGTCTCTGATGTGCTTTCACAAGTACTTCAATTGTGACTATTTTCAAAATGGTGAAAAGTATTTTTGTTTAATATCTTTTTCTTGATGTTCTTAATATTTTGTTATCTTAAAAAAGCAAATAAGTTCCCTTGCTTTCAATTAGGAGATGGGATTCTCTCCTGATCTTTCACCAAATATTGCATTTAAAAGCAAGTTTAGAATGCATCACAAGTTTGCTTTTGATCTACTAAGCCAAGTGAAGAATCAAAAGAAAATGCATCATCAGTAACTTTTGGCATTTTGAAATCAAGGTCATGAGGTTACCTGATTTAGGCATTTCTTGTATATGTTTCTGTTTTGCCTCTAATAATTTACCCATTCAAATTTTTTATCCTGTGAGTAGCACAGTAGTAAAAGGAAGAAAACAAAATTGATTGACAATGTGGATCCAACCTCATTGGTCACTGATCACTGATATGTTTTTAATTTTTAACTTTGGAAACTATTAATTAATATTTGCTCATTTATTTATATTCTTTTGTGTTTTATGCCATTGTTCAACAGTGGGCTTGGTCAAACTCCAGAAAGGTGACCAAAGAATAAGTTGCAACAGATAATTTTAATGTTTTATAGTATATTGATTTTTATGTTAAAATATAATACTGTTTTTTTTTTAAGACTTTATTCATGAGAGACACACAGAGAGAGAAGCAGAGACACAGGCAGAGGGAGAAGCAGTCTCCCTGCAAGGAGCCTGATGTGGGACTCGATCTGGGACCCTGGGATCACACCCTGAGCCAGAGGCAGATGCTCAAGCGCTGAGCCATGCAGGCGTCGCAATACTGGTTTTTTAATCTGAAATTTTGCTTTGGTTATCTCAGATGCAAGTATCTGATATGTATTTGTTACATATATATGTAACATATATCTTTATACAAGATAATAGATATTTATTATTTTTATAGAGTTTAATAAAATCACCTTTACATCTTATAAAAATGAGATATTTTAAAATGCTGATTGCTAACAAAATTAATGCAATGATCTTCAAGGTCTGGAGTATCCATGCAACTAATTCAAAAATCAAATATCTTTCTAAATCTCTAAAAGACCAAAGTTAATGCAACTGTGATTTTAGGAGCTCATTCTTTGCTATCTGCTTCTAATCCTACCCTGAAATATTGTCTGCTTTAAGCCAGAGTTAAGGAGGAAAGGGGTTTGTAAGGTAGAGGAAGGTAGGACATAGCATCTTGTTGTAAAGCCACCACATTAAAGCTGTATACCCAGATCTCCCCCCATCAAAATGCCATCAGCCAAAAAAGTACAAGTTAACAGTCAGCAAGTAATAAAATCTTGTCTGGCAGGAACAAGAAAAACATGAGAGATATCATTTAAAAAATATGGTTTAACTGAACACGATCAGTGTGTTAACATTATCAAACATCAGTTTGGAGCCAACAGTGTCAATTAGTAATGTGGATGCCTGCAATCCTAAAACCAACATGAAGGAGAGCTGAAGGATATGAATAAAGATTGGAGGAACACAACAATGGCATCTCATATGCACCATAAGTTTCTACACTTTTCCTGCATCCTAATTGTCTTCAAAGCAGTAACTTGGTAATAGTGGCAGCAATTGCAGTGAAACAGCCTTTGCCATGCTTTGATATGTGACAAAGACTTGCAGGTATGTGTCCATGATGATGTACTTTACATATCAAGATTACATAATATTACAATCACAGTAGTCCTATAATTTAAAAAATATATTCTTCATCAATCATGTACTATTTATAAAATACCTATATATATATATATATATGGATTATGCTAACTGATAAGCTCATTAGGTGATAATGTTCTTGCTTGCATTATAACATGAAGATACATCAAATAAGAATATTTGTGATTTTTTTTTTTTTTTACTAAGGGAAAAGCTGGAATACAAAAAAAAAATTCTTTAGTATCTTTCACACATGATATTTTCTAAGTATGGGAAGGGAAAATGTAGGCAGAAAACCTGAACAGGTGTCTATGAGTAGACAAATAACTTGACTTATGGTGATTGTAAATCGGTTCAGGAGATGGAGGTGGAGGGAAAGACGGGAAGAGAAGAAAGGAGGAAAAGTGAGGAAAAGAAGAATCAAACAATCCAGAAACAATCAACAAGGATCATTTTAAAAGGGCAGTAACTTCCTAATACTACAAATTACAGTGTTATTAACCTTGTAACACTAATAAATGAAAATGTATTATTTACTCAGGGACTAAGATAAACTTTGAGAACTGAAAAGGAATTAGGCAACTCCTGAATATCCCAGCTCAGGAATTATTGGTATCGTTTGGCATTATTTTAATTATTTACAAGTAATAAATCAATGATTCCAGATTAATATTTTTGATTTGTTCCACTTTCCATTCTATTTCATCCTTCTTCTAACAGTGTTTGTCCTGTCGTGGAAGCAGAGCTAAATCATAGTGCAAGCATACAAAATCTCACTAGCTGAAAAGACATTTCTACCATTATCAAATCAGTTATGGAAACAGAACAAAGGGTAAGAACTCTGGTTCTCTATGATTTTCCCTCATAATAAACAATATGTTCAAAATGTCCTGTATTTTTAAAATGGAAAATATGTTTCACCCCTAATTATCTACAAGGTCATACTGAGAAATGTTTGTACAGAGTGTATCTGCCTCTGTTTTATCAATTGAGTTATCAGTGACACTGGTCTTGAATTGGAGGTCCCGGATTACCGGAATCTGTAAATGAAAAAAAATGATGAAAACACTTGTGATGAGTGTTCTGAATGAGAAAGCGGAAGTCTGGTTTGATACAAAGCTTCTATCAGCTATAAAGCTTATCTCCGATCACTGGGAGCCTCTTTTTCCTTTTCCTCATCCTTGGTGCCCTCTCTGACCTGGCTTCCTCACCACCCCAGTAGGCTCCTTTTTATCATCTAGTAGTCAAACACACCTATTAGTAAATTATCTGGTTCACAGAGTCTCTCACTAAAGTGTACCTGAGGGATTATGTTTTACTAACTACCATTCCTAGAGGTATTTGTGTCAAGAAATATAACCTTTAAAATAAAGAAAGGAAATACTAATAGTGAAACACCAGCATCATTGGGGGAAAGGGTTTGGAAGCAGGGAGAAGCAGGGGCAGAGGGGAAGAGAAGATTCTAAGTGGGGTCTCCTGATGCACTGCATGGAGATGACAACTAACACGTGTATACACAGCCCCTAGTCCTTATACCACATTCTTCCTCATGATCAAACCCACAAGGAGCTTTAGATTGAGTGAGGAGACCCGGCATGCAGTTCTAGCTCTGTCTGGCCATATTTGTGTGATCCAGACCAGGTTATTTATTACTTCATTCCCATAGCACCTGTGAGTTCTTTTAACTGTGTAAACAGAAAAGCAAAAAGCTTGGAGAAATTCAGGTAGAGTGTGCTGCAATAAAATAAAGGGATCCTTCCAAAAGAGCAAATATCCAAATTTAACAGAACACTAGGCTTGTACCTCTTATTTGAATTAAAATGTTGGCTTCTGAGACTAACCTTCTTGAACGCTGTCAAGAGTTCCATTTGTAAATCCAAATGTCATTATTTAAAATGAGTTATGATTTCCTGTGCAAACTCCCACAAGAGCTCTGCACTGATAAAGAATGGCTTGAAAGGGGCTATTCCTCCTTCCACAGGATTTACAGCCTAACAAAGATGAATAAGATAAGTAAATATTTACTGATGTTTTGGAAACCAGGAAACAAACAGCCTAGTGAGTGGGTAGACTTAGCATAAGCATATTGATCATAATGTGACTATTAAGGCTTTTGAGATACATGACTTATTGGATTTTGTTTGCTTGTTTTACTCTGCTTGCAGAACTCTAATTTTTTACTCAGGGGTTTGTTATCTACTTACAATTATGCAATTTCTTTAGTAAATAATGACAACCTCTGCTGCTCTATAAAAAGTTTATAGGGAAAAAGTGTAGAAAAACACAAAAACATAGAAACACATCCTACCGAAGTATGAACTTGTGAATAGGTAAAGCTCTGAAGTGCATCATAAAAAGGCCTTATGATCAGAAAAGGAAAAGACTAGTAGACTTGGAACGGAAGCTGAGAGAGTCCTTTGCTGTAGTGCCTGAAAGAACTGAGCAGAGGGATGGGTCTGACCAGGCTTCATGAAGGAGGCGGATACTAATTCAGGATACTATGTTATTCTAACATTTTTATGGGAAAGGCTGGGACGCTTATTATACGTAAGTGATTATAGTTAATCTTGTATTTAACATTGATAATTACTCATTGTAATAAACAGATTTTTTTTTCTCTTCATGAGATGAAGTAGGCTAAAATCTTTCCCCTCATTAACTTTTCAGGTTACCGAAAATTCCAAGCTCTAGACATATGTATCCATCTCTCTATCTGACATCTCTGCCTACATGTCTTAAAGAGACCTCAAACTCAATATGACCAACACTTAAAACTTGTCACGTTTATCTCATATCTGGAGTCCTCTCCTGGTGTCACCTCTTCCTGTGAATAGTATATACATATCATTGTCATCCTTGACATCTTATCCCTTTATAAGGACAGTGGCCCATCACCAGTTCCACTGATACCATCTTTAAAGTATCTTCAAATCTATGCACATCCCTCTCTCTTTCTCTCCTTTGTTGCCACTCCTAATTCAAATAACAAGGTCTCCTATAGTAAGCTCTTGACCTGGTTTTCTGGTACAACACTTGCCTCTTCCAGTTGATTCTCCCATACAAGAGACTGTGTGAGCTGACTAAAATAGGTCTCACCATATTCTCTTCCTTCTTAAGACCCTTCAAAAGTAACACAGTGCTCTTAAGATAAATAAGAGGCTCCTTAACATGTCCTATGATGCTCTGACTGCTTAAATCCCAGATCACCTCAGCCCCAGCCTTCTCACCTGCTGCTTTCTTTCTCACTCTTTATTCAAACTTCCTGGCTTCTTTCCAATTCTGGATGTGCCCTGTCCTCACTGCACAGCCATTCCACTTACCATTTCCTCTCCCTGAAACACCTCTCACATGTACTTTCACTTAATAATTTTTTCTTTTCCTTCAAATTATCCAAATATCTCTTCCTCAGGAAATCTTGCTCTAATTTGACAAATTGCATCAGATCCCTACATCTTTCATGGCACTTATCACTATTTTTTATTTTAGAGGGGGCTAGAAAGGGCAGAGGGAGAAGGAGAAAGAGAATCTTAAGCAGGCTCCAAGCCCAGCATAAAGCCTCGTCACAGGACTCGATCTCACCACCCTGAGATCATGACCTGAGCCAAGATCAAGAGGCAGATGCTTAACAAACTGAACCAACCAGGTGCAGCTACTTATCACTATTTTTGATTTATGTACTTAGATGATCACTGTCTACCTCCCACGCAATGAGCTTCATGAGGCAGGGACCATGTCTGTTTTCACCGGCCCTTTTCTGACTACTCAGCCCAACAATGAGCAAGTACTGGGTTCTCAATGTATGGTGGAATGAATGAATGTGTGAATGGCTGAACTGATGGATAGATGAATGGATGAATAGATGGCTGAAAGAGCACTATCTTCAGATGTCAAATACCTAAAATCATTAAACCAATTTATTATTTTTTAAACCAATTTATTGTAGAGTTTTATCATCTTTCTGGAAGAGAGATCCTAAGAGAATGGCATTTAATGCAATGGGATAGAGAATGAGAAGTGAATAACAGAGCATATTTACAGTTATTTTTGCTATTTGGAATTTGTTCCCTTTTATAAAAGGGCATCCTCTTTTGAGGGGGGCGGGGGGATATATTTTTCCTCCATAGCATGGTTTTGTGGGAGTGTATATCTTTCAATTCAATAACAAAATAAATAAATAAATAAATAAATAAATGACTCAAATTAAAAATGGGCAAAGGATTTGAATAGACATTTCTCCAGAGAAGCTAGACAGACAATAGGTTCATGTAAAGAGGCTCAAAATCATTAGTCATTAGGGCAATGCAAATCAAAATGAAATGACATACCACTTCACACACAATAGGATGACTCTATTCAAAATGACAGACAATAATAAGAGTTGACAAGGATGTGGAAAAATCCACACCTCTCATGCACTGCTGGTAGAAATGTTAAATGATGCAGTGACTTTGGAGAACAGTTTGGCAGTTACTCAAAATGTTAAATGGAGCTATATTACTCAGCGATTTCATTCCTAGGTGTCTATCCAAGAGAAATAAAAACATACGTGAACATATGTTCACAAGAAGACTGGTACACAGATATCCATAGTAGTATTATTCATTATAGTCAAAAGCAAAAACAACTCAAATGCCCATCAACTGGAACTAGAGGACATTATACTAAGTGGAATAAGTTAATTAGAGAAAGACAATTATCATATCACTCATATAGAATTTAAGAAACAAAAGAGACACTCATAGAGGAAGAGAGGAGAAAATAAAACAAGATTAATTCAGAGAGGGAAACAAGCTATAAGAGACTCTTAATCATAGGAAACAAACTGAGAGTCACTGGGGATGAGGGGGGATGGGCTAACTGGGTGATGGACATTAAAAGGAGGGCTCAGGATGTAATGAGCCCTGGGTGTTATATAAGACTGATGAATCACTGGCCTCTACTTCTGAAACAAATAATACACTATATGTTAATTAATTGAATTTAAATAAAATTTAAAAATAAACACTTGGAACTGTGGGGGAAAAAACAGATGTCCATCAGCTGATACTTAGATAAACAAAATGTAGTATATCAACACAATGGAATATTATATGATAATAAAAAGGACTGCAGTGCTGACCCATGCTACAACATGGATGATTCTTTAAAATACTATGTTACATGAAAGAAGCCAACTGCAAAATACCACATATTGTTTGGTTCTACTTTTAAGAAATGTCCAGAATAGGTAAGTCCATAGAGACCAAAATTAGCTGAGTGGTTCTAAAGGTTGGGGTCAAGGAGAAATGGGGAGTAATGGATAATGCTAATGGATATGGGGTTTCTTTCAGGGCTGTTTAAAATGTTTGAAAATTAGGTTGTAACAGTGGTTGCCTAACTCTGGGAATGTATTGAAAACCACCAATGTGTACACATTAAAGTAGTGAATTTTATGGTATATGAATCACATCTCAACAGTTAAAAAATAAACATACATATCAATAAGTGCAAATCTAATACTATACACAAAATGTAAGGGGATGACAAATGAGGAGGAAAGGAGTGGAACAAAGAAGGCTTCATAGGCGAGAAGAGGTGAAATCTGAATTACTTGTCTTTCACCCAACCTTCCCTGTCAACACACTGGAGGTCAGTTCCATCAGGCTTTGGCTGCTCAGATACATAAATATTAAAGAATAATAATTGCATTTAGTTTTGAATGGAAAATATGTTTCAAAACGCTCAAGCACATAAATCCCAAGGGACGAAGCTTCAGGCAAATCCAATCTACACAGCCAGATCACTAATGAAGGTCATTACTACACTTTGGCTACACCTGAGTTTACTCAATGACGTATTTTTCTCTCTACAAAGACTCATAAGCACAAGAATTGCCCAGGAGACAAAAACCCCCTCAAACGTTTTATACTCACAGGATATTGAATGAGTAGATAGCAAAACCCACATCACTCATTTGGTTGTTCACTGTGTAAACAATACGATTCAGGTCACCAAATATTTGCTCACATACCCAAACCTAAATAACATTAAGCAGAACAGAAATGCCTTCTGGAAATTGTTGTCAGCACTCTGTGATTATATTCAAGTTTCCCAAGTGAGGGGAAAAAAATATGTCTCTTTCATCAATGTATATACTCAGAAATGATAACAAGAAATTTAAAAATTCTTTATTTTTTCTTATAGTGTATCTGTGTAAACGAAAGAAAAAATGTTTTAGACTGTACATCCCAGAATTCCTATACACCATTAGCCGGGGCACAGTTTTTATGCTCCCACGGGTTACTGATTAGTACTATTTCGTCAATCTCACACAATGAGTAAACAATAACTTGCAAAACCCAATGGGATACAAAGTAGAATTTTTACTGTAACCTAGAAAATGAAAAGCTTGTCATTTCTCCTTGTGTACCACCAAATCAAAGATAAAGTGACAATAATGAACTGTAACAAAAACCTGCACCACAAATTATACATCAGTCTTATGATTTCTGGGAGAAAAAAATGTCCCATCAGAGATCCCTGTGACCAGAAAAGAGTAGTAATCTATGGACCAGGAAGCAATGTATCTTAGCAGACTGAGTGACCAATCTGTGGATAATATTGGGAAATCATATTTTGTAATATAATAGAAGTGTACTGAGTCAGAGTCAAGGTTAACCTATAATGGTAGACTTTAGAATCAGAAAGCAACATGTATAAAGGAGGAGATTCCCACATTTCCACTGACTCACTAAGGTAGACCATATCTGGACCTCCAGTGAGCGTGTCAGTCATCCTCTGCTCTACACACATTTGCTGAATTAGAAAAGAGGAAAACAAGATCCTGAAGGGTTTAGGGTGGGGAGGTGCAAGTGGGCCTTTACAGCAGTCTGCCTGCCTCGTAGAATATCCACAGGAAATTAAGTATCTTGTGTTGTGAATTTTAGTTTCCTATCAGTATTTGCTTTGTCCCATTTAAAAGAATTTGAAGTCTATTTTATGGCAGTGAAGTAGACAGACCTTAAAGGTACAGTATCATCAGTTTTGACAAATGGATATATAACCTATACCCTATTAAAATATAGCACATTTTTATGGTCCCAGAAAATTTTCTTAAGCTTCTTTCTAGTTAGTCTCTTCTCACCCAGAAATAGCTCTGTTCTGATTTTCATCACCATCATAAATTAGGCTTCCTAGGAATTCATATAAGTATGTATCTTTTTAAAAGATTTTATTTATTTGAGAGAGAGAGAGAAAGAGAGAGAGAGCACAGAGGCAGAGGGAGAAGCAGACTCTCAGTGGAACATGGGACTCCATCTCAGGACCCTGAGATCATGACCTGAGCCAAAGGCAGACACTTTACCGACTGAGCCACCCAGGTGCCCCTAAGTATGTATTTCTTTATGTCATGATCCTTTCACTCTGTATAATGCTGTTGTATGCAGCTGTAATTTATTCCATTTTATAGCTGAATGTCATTCCATTGTATATTTTTTAATTCATTCTTCAGTTAATGGAAACCCAGACTGTTTCCAGGTTCAGAATACTTTTATAAGTAAAGCTGCTTGTGGATGTTCTTGTAAAAGTTACTTTTGATATATATTTTTATTTCTCCTGAATGAAAATCTAAAAATGGACCTGCTGTGTGTATATATATATATATATATATATATATATATATTATACCAATAACCATATATATATGGTATATATAGGGTAGAAATACATTTAAATCTTTCAAATATTACAAGTTTTCCAAAATAGCATTTACACACCCATCAACAATGTATGTTGATTTTTTGCATTACACCTTCATCAACATTTGACTATGCTTTTATTTCAGCCTCTCTAGTGCCTATGTAGTTATTTTGTATGGTAGTTTTAATTTTTTTTTTTTTATGATAGTCACAGGGAGAGAGAGAAAGGCAGAGACACAGGCAGAGGGAGAAGCAGGCTCCATGCACCGGGAGCCCGACGTGGGATTTGATCCCGGGTCTCCAGGATCACGCCCTGGGCCAAAGGCAGGTGCTAAACCGCTGCGCCACCCAGGGATCCCTGTATGGTAGTTTTAATTTTCATTTTTCTAATGATTAGCAACATCGAGGGGTGCCTGGGTGGCATAGTCGGTTAAGTGTCTGACTCACGTCTATATTGGGCTGGTTATCTTTTTATAATTGAAATGTCGAAATTGTTTCTATATTTTGGTATTCTTTCTGAATACCATTCCTAGTCTCAAATTTATGTGTTGCAAATATTCTTCTCTTTCTATGGCTGTGTGTTCATTTTCTTAGTAATGTCTCTTGATGAGTAGTTTTAAATTTTAACATTCAATTTTTCATTTTTTAAAGTTTACCTTTATTTCTCATTTCTAAGAAACATTTGCCCAACACAAACTTGCAAATATAGTCTCCTATATTTTCTTCTAGAAGCTTTATCGTTTGGCTTTTGCATTTAAGTGTATTATTCTTCTGAAATTAGTACTTGTGCGTGACTTGAGGCAGAGGTCAGCTTTTTCTTTTCTCATACAGAGGTCTACTGTTTCTAGCACCACTTATTGGGGAAAAATTACTTAAAAAATAATTTGTTCCTTTTAGGTTCTTTGAGTTTCTATATAAATTTTAAAATAATATTGTCAACTTCTACTTTTAAAAAGTCTGCTAAGATTGGGATTGCAAAAAATCAATAGCCCAATTTGGGGACAACTGAACATTTAATAGTGCTGAGTCTTATAATTCGCAAATATGATATGTCTCTCCACATATTCAAGGTCTTCTTTAATTTCTCTCAAAATATTTAATAATTTTAAATGTAGAGTTTTAACACAAATCCTACTAAATTTATTCCTAAGTATCTTGTTTTGGGTGTTATTATAAATGCTACCTTATCTTAATCTTATATTCAAATCTGGGGAAGTAAAAATAGTTTATTTTTGCAAGGTCACTTTGATATTATAACATGGCTAAATTTACCTAGAAGTTCTAGTAGATTTTATATTGATTACTTAGGAATTTTTACAAGTACAACCATATATCATCTGCAAAGAAAGGCAGCATTATTGTTTCCTCTTTTAAATCTAATCCTCACAATAGATGCATTTGAGAAAATACAGCATCCTCATATCAGATAAATTAAAGTTTATCCCAAAGACTGCAGTAAGAAATAAAGAGGGACACTATATCATACTTAAAGGATCTATTCAACAAGAGTACCTAACAATCATGAATAATTATGCCCCTAATGTGAGAGCTGCCAAGTATATCAATCAATTAATAACCAAAGTAAAGATACTTAGATAATAATACACTAATACTGGGAGACTTCACGGCACTTTCTGCAAATGACAGATCTTCTAAGCACAACATCTCCAAAGAAATAAGAGCTTTAAATTTGCATTTGACAAGACGGATTTTGCATATATTTACAGAACTTTACATCCAAACGCAACTGAAAATACATTCTTCTCAAGTGCACATGGAACTTTCTCCAGAATAGACCATGTACTGGGTCACAAATTAGGTCTTAGCCAACACCAAAAGATTGGGATTATCCCCTGCATATTTTCAGATCATAATGCTTTGAAACTTGAACTCAATCACAAGAAGAAATTTGGAAGAAAAATATGTGGAGGCTAAAGAGCATCCTGCTAAAAGATGAAAGGGTCAACCTGGAAATTAGATAAGAATTAAAAAAGATTCATGGAAACTAATGAGAATGAAGATACAACTATTCAAAATCTTTGGGATACAGCAAAAGCAGTCCTAAGAGAGAAATACATTGCAATACAAGCATCCCTCAAAAAACTGGAAAAAACTCAAACACACAAGCTAACCTTGCACCTAAAGGAACTGAAGAAATAACAGCAAATAAAACCTTACACCAAGCAGAAGAAGAGAGTTAATAAAGATTTGAGCAAAACTCAATGAAATAGAGACCAGAAGAACCATAGAACAGATCAACAAAACCAGGATTTGGTTCTTTGAAAGAATTAATAAGATAGATGAAACATTAGCCAGCCTTATTAAAAACAAAAAAGAGTCTAATTAATAAAATCACGAATGAAAAAGGAGAGATCACCACCAACACCAAGGAAATACAAACGATTTTAAAAACATATTATGAGCAGCTATACGCCAATAAATTAGGCAATCTAGAAGAAATGGACGCATTTCTGGAAAACCACAAACTACCAAAACTGGAACAAGAAGAAATAGAAAACCTGAACAGGCCAATAACCAGGGAGCAAGTTGAAGCAGTCATCAAAAACCTCCCAACACACAAAAGTTCAGGGCCAGATGGCTTCCCAGGGGAATTCTATCAAACGTTTAAAGAAGAAACAATACCTATTCTACTAAAGCTGTTCTGAAAGATAGAAAGGGATGGAGTACTTCCAAACTCGTTCTATGAGGCCAGCATCACTTTAATTCCAAAACCAGACAAAGACCCCACCAAAAAGGAGAATTATAGACCAATATCCCCGATGAAAACAGATGCAAAAATTCTCAACAAGATACTAGCCAATAGGATCCAATAGTACATTAAGAAGATTATTCACCATCACCAAGTGGATTTATCCCCGGGATGCAAGGCTGGTTCAACACTTGTAAAACAATCAATGTGATAGATCATATCACAAGAGAAAAACCAAGAACCATATGATCCTCTCAATAGATGAAGAGAAAGCATTTGACAAAATACAGCATCCATTCCTGATCAAAACTCTTCAGAATGTAGGGATAGAGGGAACATTCCTCAACATCTTAAAAGCCATCTACAAAAATCCCAAAGCAAATATCATTCTCAATGGGGAAACACTGGGAGCCTTTCCCCTAAGATCAGGAACACAACAGGGATGTCCACTCTCACCACTGCTATTCAGCATAGTACTGGAAGTCCTAGCCTCAGCTATCAGACAACAAAAAGACATAAACGGCATTCAAATTGGCAAAGAAGAAGTCAAACTCTCCCTCTTCACCGATGGCATGATACTCTACATAGAAAACCCAAAAGACTCCACCCCAAGATTGCTAGAACTCATACAGCAATTCGGTAGTGTGGCAGGATACAAAAATCAATGCCCAGAAATCAGTGGCATTTCTATACACTAATAATTACACTGAAGAAAGAGAAATTAAGGAGTCAATCCGATTTACAATTACACCCAAAAGCATAAGATACCTAGGAATAAACCTAACCAAAGAGGTAAAGGATCTATACCCTCAAAACTACAGAACACTTCTAAAGGAAATTGAGGAAGACACAAGGAGATGGAAAAATATTCCATGTTCATGGTTTGGAAGAATTAATATTGTGAAAATGTGAATGCTATCCAGGGCAATTTACACATTTAATGCAATCCCTATCAAAATACCATGGACTTTCTTCAGAGATTTGGAACAAATCATCTTAAGATTTGTGTGGAATCAGAAAAGACCCCAAATAGCCAGGGGAATATTAAAAAAGAAAACCAGAGCCAGGGACATCACAATGCCAGATTTCAGGTTGTACTACAAAGTTGTGATTATCAAGACAGTGTGGTACTGGCACAAAAACAGACACATAGATCTATGGAACAGAATAGAGAATCCAGAGATGGGCCCTCACTCTATGGTCAACTAATATTTGACAAAGCAGGAAAGGCTACCCACTGGAAAAAGGACAATCTCTTCAATAAATGTGCTGGGAAAATTGGAGAGCCACATGCAGAAGAATGAAACTAGACCATTCTCTTACACCATACACAAAGATAAACTCAAAATGGATGAAAGATCTAAATGTGAGACAAGAATCCATCAAAATCCTAGAGGAGAACACAGGCAACACCCTTTTTGAACTTGGCCATAGCAACTTCTTGCAAGACACATCCATGAAGGCAAGGGAAACAAAAGCAAAAATGAATTATTGGGACTAAATCAGGATAAAAAGCTTCTGCACAGCAAAAGAAACAGTCAACAAAACTAAAAGACAACCTACAGAATGGGAGAAGATATTGGCAAATGACATATCAGATAAAGGGCTAGTTTCCAAGATCTATAAAGAACTTATTAAATCCAACAGCAAAGAACAAACAATCCAATCCTGAAATGGGCAAAAGACATGAAGAGAAATCTCACAGAGGAAGACACAGACATGGCCAACAAGCACATGAGAAAATGCTCCACATCACTTGCCATCAGGGAAATACAAATCAAAACCACAATGAGATACCACCTCATACCAGTGAGAATGGGGAAAATTAACAAGACAGGAAACGACAAATATTGGAGAGGATGGGGAGGAAGGGGAACCCTCTTGCACTGTTGGTGGGAATGTGAACTGGTGCAGCCACTCTGGAAAACTGGGTGGAGGTTCCTCAAAGAGTTAAAAATAGATCTGCCCTATGACCCAGCAATTGCCCTGCTGGGGATTTACCCCAAAGATACAGATGCAGTGAAATGCTGGGACACCTGCACCCCGATGTTTATAGCAGCAATGTCCACAATAGCCAGACTGTGGAAGGAGCCTTGGTGTCCATCAAAAGATGAATGGATAAAGAAGATGTGGTTTATGTATACAATGGAATATTACTCAGCCATTAGAAATGACAAATACCCACCATTTGCTTCAATGTAGATGGAACTGGAAGGTATTATGCTGAGTGAAGTAAGTCAATCGGAGAAGGACAAACAGTGTATGTTCTCATTCATTTGGGGAATATAAATAATAGTGAAAGGGAATAAAGGGAAAGGAGAGAAACTGAGTGGGAAATATCAGAAAGGGAGACAGAACAGGAGAGACTCCTAACTCTGGGAAACGAACAAGGGGTGGTGGAAGGGGAGGTGGGGAGGGGGATGGGGTGACTGGGTGACGGGCACTGAGGGGAGGACTTGTCGGGATGAGCACTGGGTTAATGTTATGCTCTATGTTGGCAAATTGAACTCCAATAAAAAAATATACAAAAAATAAAAAGATGTTCAACATCAAATGTCATTAGGGAAGTGCAAACTAAAACAATGAGATATCAGTACATATTCATTAGAAAGGCCAAAATACAAGACACTGTCAATTCCAAATGTTTATGAGAATGCGGTATCAGTGCAACTCTCATTCATTGCTGGTAGAAATGCAAAATGGCATAGCCACTTTGGAATATGGTTTGGGAAGTTCTTAAAAATTAATATGATCCAGCAATCACATCCTTCGGTACTTACCAAAATAATCAAAAACTTATGTCCCCATGCAAATCAGCACAGGAATGTTTATAGCACCTTAATTCATTATTGCCGAAACTTCAAAGCAACCAAAATATCCTCCATAGGTGAATAAGCAAATAAACTGTAGAACTTCCAGGCAGTTGGGTATTATTCAGTGCTAACAAGACATAAGCTATCAAACCACGAAAAGACCTGGGAAAAACTTTATATGCATGTTATTAAATGAAAGAAGCCAATCTGAAAAGGCTACATACTTGATCATTCCAACTATATGATATTCTAGAAAGAGCAAGATTATACGTTAAAGGACCAGTGGTTGCCAGGG
Organism: Nyctereutes procyonoides; assembly: GCF_905146905.1. Taxonomy (NCBI): domain Eukaryota; kingdom Metazoa; phylum Chordata; class Mammalia; order Carnivora; family Canidae; genus Nyctereutes; species Nyctereutes procyonoides. The sequence continues at coordinate 7,416,112 of NW_026575037.1, forward strand.
ACTGGAGGGAGAGAGAGATGCAATAGGTAGAACACAAAGGATGTAATGTAATGCAGTGTAACCATTCTGGACGATGCTACAACTGTGGATACATGTTATTATACTTTTGTCACAATCTATAGAATGTGCAATATCAAGAACCAACCCTGATGTCAACTTTGGACTCTGGATGATGACGATGTGTACATGTAGGTTCATGGATTATAACACATGTACCACCTTCTATAGCTAAGGGGGAAACTGTATATGTGAGAGCCAGGGATGTATAGGAACTCTCTACTTTCCTCTCAATGCTGCTGTTACCCTAAAACTGTTCTAAAAAGTAAATCTATTAAAGAGATGTAGACAGTCATGCCTTTTCCCTGTCTTTGATGAAGAGCATTCAGTATTTCAGCAGAGGAATGATATTAATTCGGGAATTTTTATAGATGCCTTTCATTAGACTGGGATTTTTTTCCTTCCATTCTTATTTTGCAGAGAGTTTTTGATCATGATCTGGAGCTTAAATTTGATAACTGCGTTTTCTGCACCTACTTAATTGTCATATAACTTTTCTCTTTAATATTTAAATCATGTTGAACTTTCAAATTAAACCAACAATGGGTTATGCTTTTTCTGTGTTGTAATATTTGATTTGCTTATATCTTAAGGATTTTTGTATGCACATTTATAAGAAAGATTAATTGGTAATTTTTCTTTTCCTTTTTTTTTTTTTTTTTTTTTTTTGGTAATGTCTCCAGGTCTTTTGGTATCAGGATTATACAGACTTTACAAAATGAGCTGGGAAATAGTATCTCTATTATATTATCTGCAAGAATTTGTATAACATTAGTAATGATACTTTCTATTTTTTTTTTCTTTTTGATTTTCACCTTTCCTGTTTTACAAAAAGCCCCCTACTTTTAAAACTAAGAACTCTAGCTCTGGGTGTTGGCAATGGGTCTTTGGGCTGTAAGAAGGAACAAAAATCTGTCTTGCCACATGTTTTTAAAAGGAGTTTGTTGGGCACCTGTCTCAGTCAGTTAAGTATCTGCCTTTGGTTCAGACCATGATCCTGGTGTCCTGGGATGGAGTCCTGAGTCGGGCTCCCTGCTGAGCAGGGAGGCTGATTCTCCCTCTACCTCTCTCCACTGCTTGTGCTCTCTTTTCCCTCAAATTAAATAAAATCCTTTTAAAAATAAACAAAATCTTAAAAAAAGGAATTTGTTTCTCTTTTCTTTTTTTTTTTTAAGATTTTACCTATTTATTCATGAGAGACACAGAGAGAGAGGCAGAGATATAGTAAGAGGGAGAAGCAGGCTCTGCTCAGGGAACCCGATGCTGGACTCTATCACAGGACCCCAGGATCACGACCTGAGCTGAAGACGCTCAACTGCTGAGCCACCCAGTTGTCCCTGTTTCTCTTTTATTTGAAGGGGCTGTCTGTGTGTGTATGTATGTATTTCACATTTAGGTGAAATTCTAACTACTTCTATAAATATGAAAGCAGTCATACACATACAAACACACACAGATACACACAGATTATTTAAGACCCTCACTTTTGAAAATTATCTCTGAGGGTGTAATAAAGGACTGGAAAACTCTTAATTGTATTATTCAATATCCATAGAAAATACAGGTATTTGAAATTATGGTAATATATGGAAATTTCAACTTGACAGAGAAACCAGGAAACTTTGGTGAGCACGTTTGGAAAAGAGGAAGGAAATATTTCATCTTTGGAGAAGCAAAGCAATGAAAATGTCTCTGCATTGGGAGTTGGCAGTGCTTGCTTGATCTATTTTAAGGCTATAATTTTACTTGCATGCAAATAAAGAATTGTTAAGTTTTTCTGGTGAATTAAACCAGGAAATTCACTGTAATCATTATAAAATGATGTTCTTTAATCTCTAGCAATGTTTCAGCTTAAATTTTTACTTATTGTAATATTAATATAGCTATATGTGCTTTATTTTGTTTGTTGCTTGCATAATACTCAACTGTTAGAAAAGATATATAAGAAATATTCCTCAGAGGGACGCCTGGGTGGCTCAGTCAGTTAAGCATCTGCCTTTGGCTCAGGTCATGGTCCCAGAGTCCTGGAGTCCCACATTGGGCTCCCCGCTCAGTGGCTCTGCCTCGCCTCCTGCTCATGTGCTCTCTCTCTCTCTCTCTCTCTCTCTCTCTCAAGTAAGTAAATAAAATCTAAATAAAAAGAAGAAAGAAAGAAATATCCTTGGATTTATTGAGTTAAGTTAAAAATAAGTTCTAAACACTGACAAAATGCCTTTTGACATAAGACAAAGTTCACACTACATTTATGACCAAACAAATTCAAATACAATAAATAGCATATTCTTGGGGTGTGTGTGTGTGTGCACGCCTGCATGCTCATATTAAGCATACCTATTAGTGTAAAGATGCACACCCAGCTGTTTTTGTTCCTCCTAAGTCGTGGAATCTTGGTGATTTTTGTTTCTTTTTGCTTCTTTGTACTTTCTAATTTTCCAAAATGAGAGCCTATTTCTTGTTTTGTTTTGTTTTTAAGCTTTTTTAAAGTATTTTTTTAACTTTTATTTTTTTAAAAAAATTTTTATTATTATTTATGATAGTCACAGAGAGAGAGAGAGAGAGAGAGAGGCAGAGACACAGGCAGAGGGAGAAGCAGGCTCCATGCACCGGGAGCCTGACGTGGGACTCGATCCCTGGTCTCCAGGATCGCGCCCTGGGCCAAAGGCAGGCGCTAAACCGCTGCGCCATCCAGGGATCCCCAGCTTTTTTAAAGTATTAAGGAAAAGGGAACAGTATCAAATGCATTAACAGAAAACCAAGTTACTGTGGACTGGGGAGAATTACTGACTTGGGCAATAGTGATGTGTCTGGTATTTTAACAGGAATAGTTTAGTAGAGGCTTTGAAGCTGAAATTAGAATATAATGGACTTCAGAGTGGTAGAAACAGGTATTTTTAAAAATTGTCTGTGAAGGACACGAGAGGGATAATGTATAAATGATGTGTGACTGAAAAAGCAGGGTCTAATTTTATCTTATTTTTTTAGATTGAGAGAAAGATTAACATGTTTATGGATGAAGGACAAGAAAGGAGATGAAAACAGAAAGGTCAGTTCATTGAGCAAGAGGGAGGAAGACCTCAAGGGCACAGGGAGTGGGCTGGGCTTGTAAAAAGCAGAAACAGGGCAGGAAAAGGTAAAGGTTGCATTCTGTAAGTTCCTTTCAAACTGAGAACTAGGAGAGACCAAGTGCTCTATGCTTTCGTGTGAGAGAAAGGAGAGACTAGTTTCAACTTGTTTACTGTTGGCTTTTTTTTTTCTGAGAACAGAAATAGGGTCTTCCAAAAGAAAGACTCTAGTTAAAAGAATTAGAAAAATAACTTAGTCTTTATCTTGGTTTTTTATCTGAATAACTGCGCCATTCCAGTTGCCTTTTGTAAATAGACTCGGGGTTACTAATAGTATAATCTTGAGTAAAACAGAAAGCTGAAATGCTTTCTTTCAGCCCTGCCAGCCTAAAGTTGCAACGGGCAGTAATTATTGAATAATTATTATAAGTAATTCTCCTTAGATTTACACTCAAGGGCAACCTTTAAAATGATGTATTCATAATACTTAGCTAGTTACCTTCCTTCTTCCTTCCTTCCTTCCTTCCTTCCTTCCTTCCTTCCTTCCTTCCTTCCTTCCTTCCTTCCTTCCTTCCTTCCTTCCTTCCTTTCTTAGAAGCCATGACAAAGACATGGAGCCCTTGGAGGGAAACAAATGTAGGGAAGGAGCAAAAAGATATACTGAGTATACAAGGCTGGGTATAATATAGTAACTCTCTGATGCCTATGTTTGATATATAATGAAACTAAAAAGTGAGAAAGTGAGAAAGTGACTTAGTAAAGCTGATGCAGCTGAGAAGTAGCAGCTGGGGTTTTACTCTAGAACCCATGTAGTTTATACTATGCCAGCCTGGCTGCAAATCTGAATTTCCTGACTGCTGATCCTAGAACTCAGCCTCTCAGAACTGTGAAGCCAGATGATGAATTCTTCCAAAGAATGGGGGAAGTAAGATGGCAAAGTGGGAGAAATTCTAGCTTCCAGTGAAGAAAGCAGGCCTCTAGTCCCCGACTGGCTACATGCTTTTCTTGGGTAGCTCTCCATCTTCTCTGGATCTGTTTCTGTATCTGAAAAAATCAGAACTTTGATTAGATGACTGTTAAGATTCCTTTCTAGCTCCTAAATGCAGAACCTCACCGTACCTGTTCTTTACCATGAAGGCTCAGCCTGCTTTCCAGTATGTTATATGGTTTCTCTCTTTTTTTTTTTTTTAAGATTTTATTTATTTATTTGAGAGGGAGAGCAACAGAGCACAGAAGGAGTGGGAAAGGGAAAAGCAGACTCCTTGCTGAGCAGGGAGCCCAATGCAGGGCTTGATCTCAGGACCGTAGGATCATGACCTGAGCCAAAGACAGACGGTCAATGAACTGAACCACCAAGGCTCCCCAGTTATATGGTTTCTAAGAGTCTTCAGGATAGAATATTTATCCACAGCCATGAAAAGCAAGATAGGACAAGATGCAGTTCATCAGGTCGGAGTTCTGGCTGCAACCAGCCTTAAGTAATCAGCAAGAAATTCCTAACTACCAACTTCTGGTGCCTCTCTGAGTTAGGAATGGCATTGGTGAGCATGCACTCCCTTTATCATGTAAAGGGATTGTCATTGTGTCACCTCTATTCTATTTTTGGTTTTGTGTTTTGTGGCAATTCTCCTATGAGATTGTAATATAAATAACATTTTAAGGCAGTTACAAAAGATAGAGTATGTGTCATGCTCTAAAATACATGAAGCAGCTTTGGAGAAAGTACATATTGTGGGCCATAGATGACTCATGCACATGTGTTAAGTCAGAGATCATCATAAGGGGAAATGATAGCGGGTCACCCCATCCTCACTTTTTACACGTCAGAGGAGGTCTTCACTGCACTCCCAGATGACCCCTAGAAACTCTGCCTGTACTGAGGTGCAGGGACCGGCCACTGCAGCATGCATATAGCAGGGAGAAATTATACAGAAGACCAAGGGTGGAAACAACCCAGTCAACAGGGGGTCTAAGGAGAATTTTTGCCCTCGACATTTAGGTTGGAAAGCTATGTGGGAAAGGGAAAAGGGGAAATGCATTTAACTGTCATAAATAGGTTAGTTCAATAATAGAGCTGAAACCCTATCTATCTATTATCTATCTATCTATCTATCCATCTATCTATCATCTATGTTTAGTCCCTCAAGGTAACAGAGACCTGTTCACCCACCTGGCACATTAGAGGAGATCATAAAACAACAAAACCACCAGATCTGGAGCAGTCTGAATGAAACTGGGATGCAAGAACCTACAAGTATCCAATTCCCCAAAGACCAAAATATCAATTTCAAGAATAGGAAAAAAACATCAGTTGCTAGAAGCAAAGACTAGCCTCCTAGTGAGTGGGTGAGTAGATATACATGCAATGCTAGTTTAATCCTTAGGTGATTTCCTTCTGCTGCTTCTCTTTGTTTAGAGTAAGCTTAATAGCTTTAATTGGAATTCAATAAATTACAACAATAAAAATGATAAATTTGGTTGGAAATGTCAGCGTTTATTTAAATACATACATATCAACTTGCCAACTGCGAAGAAAACAACATTGGTCAGACTTACCTATGCTGAGTATTCAACACTGGAAAAAATCTTGAGAGTGTCTCCTAACAGGAGCAATTTTTAATTAACATCTCTACTGGCATTCTCTAAGAATTAGCTTATTTATCTTGCACAACAATTCTACAGTTCCAATTTTATTTATTTATTTTTAAGGAGGCCCCATGCCCAGCATGGAGTCGACATGGGGCTTGAACTCAGGACCCTGGGATTAAGACTCAGATGCTCAGCTGACTGAGCCGCCCAGGCATCCCTCTGTGGCCCTAATTTTAAACAGACGGGGAAACTAAAGCACAGAGAATTTGAGTAATTTGCCCAAGGACACGCAGACAGTAAAAGGTACAGCTGGAAAAAAAAAAAAAAGGTACAGCTGGGATTTGAACTTTAGTGTCATGGGTCCAGAATTAGACTCTATGCCAGTACTCTATACCACATTTCCAATGGCATTGTGGGCTTACCATATATGGAACTTAGAAATAAAATAAATGAGCAAAAGAAAAAAAAAAGAAAGAGAGAGAAACCAAGAAGCAGATTCTTAACTATAAGGAACAAACTGATAGCTACCAGACGGAAGCCAGGTGGTGGTAGGGTAGATGCAGGTGATGGGTATTAAGGAAGGCATTTGTCATGATTAACTCTGGGTGTTGTATGGAAGTGTTGAATCACTATATTGTACACCTGAAACTAATATAACACTGTGTTAACTATATTGGAATTAAGATAAGATAGAAAATAAAAAACTTATATGCTGAAGCTATTTATGAATGATATCATACTGGAGGGAAAGCAACTATACACTATTGCAACATTAAGACAGGGAATACCATGTAGATTGGAGGTGAGGGAAGAGTTCTCTTGAAGAGAGGCCAAACAAGATAAAGGTCAATTGTGGATACCTGCCAATTGGCTGCAGTCCTGATACTCTTTCAGTCTTTTTCCAAGACCTTCCTGGATCAAGTTTCATTATTGCTTCTAGAGCCCATAAGATAATAGATGTTTTCAGCCATAGGTAGTATAACTTCTCGATGATTCCCATGATTTTCTGATGGCTACCATGGGGGCTTCTACTGTAGCCTGGTGGCATTCCTCAGAAGCATGAGCATACCCTGGCTCACAGTCTAGTCTTACAAATAGAGCAGAGAATGACCTTACAAATTATACATACGTGTTCAGTTTTTTTTCAATCCCTTTCCCTTTGTCAGGTCCTCTTTCTTTTTTTTCAGCTCTCTTTGGGAACTTGAGCTCAGTCTGAGAAAGAGACTATGGCTGTGGCTGGCACAGCTACACTGACCACAGACTGCCCTGCAGTCCTCGGTCCGTTCATGTGCTGTTTGGCCAGCAACTGTTTATCCCATCATCCTTGGATGGGCCTGAACCCAGATGCGCTGTCTTGGTTTTACCATTTCATGAGCAAAAGAAGGAAGAAGAGATGCCGTCATGTACTCAGTAGTTATCAAGTACTGCCTAGAGCACACAGAGGGTTGAGATAATCTCCCTAGATAATACTAATAAAAGGTTATCAGTTATATCAGTGAACATAGTTTCAGCAGAAAGATAAATGGAAGGCAGACTTCAATGTGGAAGAGTAAAGAGAAGTTAAGGAAATATACAAGGAAAGGAAATGTTGACATCTAACTAAGGTTGGCTAAGGCAAAAAGGAAAATAAGCTGGTGGCCAGAGAAGGAAGTAGAGCCAAGGGATATTGTTTTTCATTTGATGATTGGGGTGCTATGACTGTGTTAGCAAAAAGGCGGCTAACAGGAGATGAATAGCAATACAATTTTGGGAGAACCTCAAAATGTCATGTGGTTAACTTCCTCTTCTTTAAAGGATCACACACAAACATAATAATGGGTTTCAAAGCTACTTTGTTAACTAGTCAGCTGGTTTTAATTTCTTACCTAATCAATTTTCCTAAATTCCCCTTTGCATTATTTGTGTAATGAGTAGGTCAGTTAATGATATGGTTTTGATTTGTATTAGTAGAAAACCCCCAAACCCCTAGTCACTTTTCTCATATCTGTTATGTTTTTCTTATGTAAAAAGTTTTGCTTAAAAATACATAATAATTCAAAATCAGATAAATTATCTTAAAGGAAGAACAGGGATTAATTTGTGTTTCTGTGTATATATATGTATATATATAATCAGTCCCAAAGATGTTAACAGGATATTAAAAGTGAAATAAACTGAGTTTATCTTTTTTTTTTGAGTTTATCTTTAATAAGCACTAAGGAATTAGTGGAACTGCTGTTATTTCCAAGAATAGAGATGTTAAAATGTCAAGTTAATTCTCAATTATTCACACAGCTGGAAATAGACTTGAGTCAAAAATCCAAAAGGACAAATTAATCATGCATTTAATACACATTGTTTCTGGAAGGTTTAGTGGAATTTCCATTTATATATGGAGATTCTGATGTTTGAGAGCATTTAAAGATTTTCCCCCAAAATGAACCTGCATGTAAATATCTACCATTTAGTTAGATTTACTCTGGTGCTGCTGCCAAAAGCCAGGCATATCCAAAGCTACATCTTCCTGATTATTAAAGGAAAGTGATTATCTTGCTAGTTTATACTGGTACTTAAGGTAGGCAATTGCATTAGCTAAAAATGAAGTTGGTTTACTATGTAAAAAGTGTTTAAGTATGTCAATGAAGAATCTACCTAATTAAGTACAGGAAGTGACAACACTGGTCAGAATTTTTAGGTACTATTGAGAATTAACTTTACATTAACACTGGATTCTTGTACACTTTGCAGATTTTTCTATGCTCCCACTAGATTCTAGGCATTTATCTATTACTGCATTATCGATATACACAGCATGTTCCCCAAGAGCATATTTTTATGTAAGCAAAAGGGGAGTTACAAGCTGCTATTTGCACATTTTTAAAAAAATTATTTATTCGTGAGAGACAGAGAGAGAGAGAGAGACACACAGGCAGAGGGAGAAGCAGGCTCCATGCAGGGAGCCCGATATGGGACTCGATCCCTGGTCTCCAGGATCACAGTCTGGGCCGAAGGCAGGCGGCGCTAAGCCGCCTATTTGGAATACATAAGAAAAACATTGAAAAAAAAAAAAAAAGAAAGAAAAACATTGGACCCGGACCAATGGATAATAACATGAAGTCTTCTAGAGTAAGTGATCTATAAACTGAAATGTGAAGGATTGGCTTGAATTTTAGAGGAGCTTTGGTCATGGTTATGCTGATTGTAGAAACGGGCGGAAGAGATCATGATACTAGTGTGATAATTGGTAATTCAGAACATCTGGTGTATTATTCGGAGGTTTCAAGCTAATGTGCCCTAGATCTAGTGTTATGATGTGAGTTACAGATATATTTGAATCTTGATTTACCAACTCTTGATGGGAGAGGGGGCTAGATGCAATCGGGGCCAATTGCCCCTAGACACAATATTAAAAAGAAAATCACAGGCCCAAAATGTCATTCTTAGGCCAAGTCATCACACCAGGGCTTAATACCTAACCCAATTGCCTTGTCAAGCTCCCCCAGAAATGTAAGTCTTAATCAGTCAGGAATTTTCTGATCAGCACCAGTAAAGTAATCTGTCATAGGTGCCCTTTCTATTCCTCCAAGGAAGATGACATAATCCATCTTATAAAATCCTCTATCCTTCCTCCTAGAGGAAGGCGACCTTGCTTTTTTGGCTCATATCTTTCTTGCCTCAAAGTCCTTCATACAAGAACCTTCCTTTTTTTGTTGTTGTTTTTTTAAGATTTTTAAAATTTATTTATGATAGAGAGAGAGGCAGAGACACAGGCAGAGACATAAGTAGGCTCCATGCCGGGAGCCCAATGCGGGACTTGATCCTGGGTCTCCAGGACCGCCCCTGGGCCAAAGGCAGGCGCTAAACTGCTGAGCCACCCAGGGATCCCCAATAACCTTCCATTTTTACAACTCCTTGGAGCTCCCCTCTACTTGCTAGACAAAATGCTGCCTGATTCACAAATTGCTTAGTAAAAGTCAATTAGATCTCCAAATTTCTTCAGTTGAGTTTTTGTTCTTTTTTTTTTTTTAAGATATATTTATTTATTCACCAGAGACACACAGAGAGAGACAGAGACATAGGCAGAGGGAGAAGCAGGCTCCAGGCAGGGAGCCCGATGTGGGACTTCATCTCAGATCCTGGGATCACACCCTGAGCCGAAGGTGGATGCTCAACCACTGAGCCACCCAGGCGTCCCAAGTTTTTGTTCAACATAAGCAACCTTGTTGATTTCTCCTCATGTGCAGTATATGTATTATGACTTTGTGTGTGTTATGAAGTAGAAAAGTTTCTTGGAAAGCACCACCTTGAAGCACAGAGCTGGTGTGGCTACCACACGGAGTGAAAATTTGTGAGGGAGGAAAATGAGGATACAAAGCGACCATGGAAAGATCACAAAGGGCCTTGTAAACCATTATAAAGATGATAGGTAGCCATTGAATGGATTTAGGCATAGAACTGACATGAAATTCACATCTTTGGAAAACCACTATTAGATGTGGGGACAGAATAAATCAGAAGGAAGGCAGAAAAACAGCAAGGGAGATTGGTTAACATATTCTAGCAATTCAGAATTATGGTTACTGGCTTGGGGAAAAGATTAAGGAATGGAGGAATGTAGAACCTGGAAATTAAGTAAATAATTTTACTTAAAAGGTAAGGAGGGCAAAAGGTGAGGGTCAAGGATGGCTTGCAGGCTTTTGGTTTAATCAATTAGGTGGATGATAATAAGAACAGCTGATGTTTATTAAACACTGTTTTAATACTCTTATCTATGGGCATGCCACCGTCTCAAGAATTGTATCAACTCATTTAATTCTAACAACATTTCTATGAGATAGATACTACATAATAAACCCATCTACAGATGACAGAGGTGGATCCCAAGGACAAATTATCAGTGAAAGATTAGAACCTGGAATTGAGCCCAAGAAGATTGGCTGTAGCATCTGTTTTCTTTACTAGTACTTGGGTGTGTTATACTGTCTCAGGTGCTACTCCCTAAAATTGAGAACACAGCAAATGGAGCTGGTTTTAGTATGAAGTTGAGTTCAATCTTGGACCGAATTATGTCCCTGTTGAAGCTCTAACCTCTGACATGACTGTTTCTGGGGATAGAGATTTTGTGAAGATATTTAAAGTTAAATGAGATCATAAGGGGTAGGGTCCTATCTGATAGGACTGTAGCCTTATAGGAAGAGGAAGATAAAAACTTTCTCTCCTCACCCCGCCCCAGCCCACCATCATGTGAGGATAGATACATGACCTTCATCGAAAGATGAATGGATAAAGAAGATGTGGTTTGTGTATACAATGGAATATTACTCAGTCATTAGAAACGACAAATACCCACCATTTGCTTCGACGTGGATGGAACTGGAGGGTATTATGCTGAGTGAAGTAAGTCAATCGGAGGACAAAAATTATATGGTCTCATTCATTTGGGGAATATAAATAATAGTGAAAGGGAATAAAGGGGAAAGGAGAAAAAATGAGTGGGAAATATCAGAAAGGGAGACAGAACATGGAAGACTCCTAACTCTGAGAAACGAACTAGGGGTGGTGAAAGGGGAGGTGGGTGGGGGGTGGGGGTGACTCGGTGGCAGGCACTGAGATGGGCACTTGACGGGATGAGCACTGGGTGTTATTCTGTATGTTGACAAATTGAACACCAATAAAAAATAAATTTATTAAAAAAAAGAAAAAAAAAGATACATGACCTTCAGTAAATCAGCAAGAGGGCCTCATCAGAACGCAACCACACTGGCACCCTGATCTGGAGGAGCCTCCACTACTTCTAGCTTCCACAACTGTGAAAAAATAAATTATGTAATTTAAACCAACCAGTATATAGTATTTTGTTAGGTTTAGAGAAATTGGCCTAATATCACACCTAACATCCCTAGGGGTAGGGGATCAAGATTTAATAGGTCTCCAACTCTTTCCTATCACAGCAATTTATCTAGGGCACATTAGCTCAAAAGGTCTAATTTACTAAATGTTCTCAATTACAGATTACCACACCAGCACCATGGTCTCCACAGTCCCTTTCTACCATCACCATAACAACTACAAAATAGTTTTCAATAGTTCTGCAAACTAAGGCAGACATACCTGTCCAAGAGGAGTTGCAAGTATGAACCTGTTACTCAGAAGAGCCACTGGAATGGAAATATACATTCGGGAGTTATCAACCTATGGGTAGAAAGTTGAACCATGGAAACTAATGGGATTGACTGGCAAGAGTGTCTGTAATAAAGAGAAGAGGGCTGACGATGAATCAGGCCCATAGAGACATCATTGTTTAAGAAACAGACAAAGGAAGACAAGCTAGCAAGAAAAATCTGAGTAAAAGGGGTTAGCAAGGAAAAATAGAGAAAGTACCAAAAGAAAGCAGAGGAGTATGATGTCACAGAGGCCAAGGAAAGATTCTTGGAGAAAGGAACAGAAGAATGATGCCAAGTTCTACAGAGAGTTACAAGGACTAATAATGATCCATTGGATTTAACTCTAAGAAATCACTGTAATCATTAGTGGGAACGTCTATTGTAATAGACTTGTAAAGGCAGAAACAATATAGAAAAGTATGAAGAGTGAGGGGTTGTTGGAAAGTGAGGTGAGAGTAGATAACCCTTTTGAGTAGGTGTTCCGGATGGGAAAGGAAGATGATAGTAGAAGGAGGCCAATGTGGAGTTGGGGGGAGTTTTTGTTGTTCTTAAGATAGGAGAGACTCAAGCAACCTTAATGCTGATAGGAAGGGGGAAAAATATAGATTTGAGAATTCGGGAGGGAGATGGGCTTACTAATAGGTAAAGGCCTTGAGAGATTGGCTGAAATAGAAACGCAAGAGCTCAGGCAGAGATTAACTTTAGGAGCAGGGACACCCCTTCTTTTAAAAGAGGAGAAATGGGATCCCTGGGTGGCGCAGGGGTTTGGCACCTGCCTTTGGCCCAGCGCGCGATCCTGGAGACCCGGGATCAAATCCCATGTTGGGCTCCCGGTGCATGGAGCCTGCTTCCTTCTCTGCCTGTGTCTCTGTCTGTCTGTCTGTCTGTCTCTCTCTCTCTCTGTGTGACTATCATAAATAAATAAAAAATAAAAAAAATAAATAAAAGAGGAGGAATAAGAGAATAGTGAGTTTGGAAGCAAGTGAATCTTTAGATTGAGAGACAGATGTGGAGAGAGGACTTTTATTTGATGGCTACATTTTCTTTTTTATTTTTTTAAGATTTTATTTATTTATTCATGAGAGACACACAGAGAGAGGCAGAGACACAGGCAGAGGCAGAAGCAGGCTCCGTGCAGGGAGCCCGATGTGGAACTCGATCCTGGAACCCCAGGATCACGCCCTGAGCCAAAGGCAGGCGCTCAACCACTGAGCCACCCAGGCGTCCCTAATAGCTACATTTTCTTAAGGACTAAGTGTTTTAAGAATAGAGGAGAAATCGGGGAGGCACTGGGTAGAAGTTTACTTTGTTGGTGCAGTGCTGGAAACACTAGATTCTTCTATGTCTGGTGTTTTACGAGGCAGTGGTGGCAGCAGATTGGAATCTAGATTGTTGGGGAGAGGAGAGGTTAGAATGTGAAGCATGGAATCATGGCTGGAGGGGAAGGCTGTGAGTTATTGACAACATTGATAGGTGAAGATAAAGGAGAAGTGTCCTGGAATTACAAACTGTGTGGGCTTTGTAGAACAGATGATGAGGGGTAATTACAGGGCCAGGGAGTAGATTGACAAAACTGAAGACTTTAAGTATAGCAGTTCTGGATGGTGACAAGCTCCAGATTATGGTCAATAGGAATGGGAATGAGATGTTTTTTACAAATGAAATAAAGACATGAACAAGTTAATAAATAGGTAAAGGTCTTTCGAGTAAGCAGTCAAAATGTAATGTGGAGTTCTCAGATTAACCTCATTATTCTGTTCTTTTCTTTGAGGGGGTGGAGGTGGAGGTGAAAGCAGAGTTTATCAAAGCTACAGAAAGAGCAGATACAGATACAGATGGAGTGTGTCCAGGAGACTCAGAAAAGGGGAAAAGAGCATGAGTCTCCAACCTCAACAGAGAAATCAGTGACAGTCTTCTAACACAGTCCAGGGTTGCCTCAAAAGGAAATTTCAAAACCAAGATGCATGTACCTATGCCTCTCAAAAACCTCTGTTGATATAGTTTCCATGTCCTTAGCACTTTGAACTCTTACCTAACACAGCCTACCTCTAGCAGTGAGATAACTTGGCACCCAAAATCAAGGGTGCCATGCAGAAGAAAACTCAATGAACTTTCTGAAGCTGTCTTTCCCCCACCTCAGGTAGGAGCCCAATACCTTTGAATATTTTCCAATTATTAAAACAAAACTTTACCTCCTAACAAAGTTGCAACCCGTAGTTACAAGATAGCAATGCTCCCAGAGCTCCTTTTTATGTATGCCTAGAATATTCATTAACATTAATGGGATGATTATAGTCATATAGAAAAATTAGAGTTGGGGATCCCTGGGTGGCGCAGCGGTATGGCGCCTGCCTTTGGCCCGGGGTGCGCTCCTGGAGACTGGGAATCGAGTCCCACATCAGCTCCCTGCATGGAACCTGCTTCTCCCTCTGCCTGTGTCTCTGCCTCTCTCTCTCTCTGTCTATCATGAATAAATAAATAAAATCTTTTAAAAAAAAGAAAAATTAGAGTCAAAGGAAAGTATATGAAGGAGAAACTGGTTTTTTGAAATTAAATCAGAATTGTGAACACAGCCCAACGAACCATTCTACCACTGCTTTTGAAAGATGGAAAAGATAACTTTAACTTTTTTCCATTTCCAAAATTACCAATCTGCACTCATTTTTCCCTATGATCTTTCTAGGATTTGTATTGCTCCTGCCTGGAATGCTGAATATATCCTGTATCAGATTTGAAAGATATTATCTCTCGGGTGCCTGGGTGGCTCAGTTGGTTAAGCGTCCAACTCTTGATTTCAGCACAGGTGGTGATCTTAGGGTCCTACGATTGAGCCCCACATCTGGCTCCATGCTCAGCGGGGAGTCTGCTTGAGATTCTCTCTCTCCCTCTTCTCTGCCCCTCAGCCCTCTTTCTCCCTTTTTCATACACACACAAATAAAGACATAAATCTTAAAAAAGAGAGAGAGAGAGATGGGCAGCCCCGATGGCCCAGTGGTTTGGCACTGCCTTCAGCCCGGGGTATGGTCCTGGAGATGCTGGGATCGAGTCCCAAGTTGGGCTCCCTGCATGGAGCCTGCTTCTCCCTCTGCCTCTGTCTCTGCCTCTCTCTCTCTCTCTCTCTCTCTCTCTCTCTCTGTGTGTGTGTCTGTCATGAATAAATAAATAAAATCTTAGAGAGAGAGAGAGAGAGAGAGAGAGAGAGAGAGATCATCTCTAGGACTTCTGCAAGGGTCATCATTCCTCCCCATAATTGAAGTTTAGGTTTTGTGGGCTGCTGGTCTCAGGAGCAAGTCACCCAACTATCATTCTCTGTTCTTATATGGTGACCATCTTTTCCAAATATTATTCAAGATTCACTTAAATTCTATTTCCTTCATGGAGTCTTCTCTGGCCATCCTAAGCTGCAGAGAATTCTGTCTCCCATTGCATGAAATGCATAGTTCAACATGTATCTGTTGGGTGCCTACTAAGATGCAGGCACTGTCCTAGGTGCTGGTGATACAGTGTTCAATACGATGGTTTACGTAAGCACTAGGGCAAAATGCATAGGATGAAATAAGTACTTAGTACATAAACTTTTTTTTCCAGAAGTTTCAAGGTAGAATAAAAGAAATTGCACATTTATTAAATGTCCCCTTCTGTAGATCAGAGCTTTAATCTTCAGAATATTCCTTAAGGCTCCACACATAACAAAACTGGCCAACGGGTTACAGGTAAGTAATGCCTTTACAGGTCATGTGATAAAACAGAAATCAGGTAGCATCTGTTTGATACCAAAGCCAAGCTTTTACCACTTCCCTGAGGCTCCCTCTATTGAGGAGAAAAGACAAGGCTGATTACATTTGCAAACATTTACTGAGTGCTTATTACAAGCCAGGGACTATATTAAGTACTTTGCTTCGGTCATTATTTAATTCTTATACCAATACTGACATGGACACGATTGCTATCCCCGTTTTAAAGATAAAGAAAATGACTGATAAAGGGATTACCTAACTTGTCCAGTACCCTCCAGCAGGTAATGGCACAGCCAGTATTTTAACCCATTTTCTTCTGGCTGCAGAACTAAGATCTTATCTATTTTATTTTGTTAATAAAACCTAAAGGTGAGAAAACTAGATTGAACTTCTAGCTCCATCATTATGACTTGACTGAACAGGTGGCATTTTCTTCATAATCTCAATTTCTCAGTTTTTCAAATGAAAAAAAAAAGTCTATTTTGATTTTTTTGCGTGGCAGTGTGGGGTTCAAATGGGAATGATTTATCAGGTGCTTTATTAATAGTAGATGACAAAGAGAGAGTTACATTTTAGATCAGGATACTGGCCAGGACCTTCTAAAAAGTTATCTATTGCCAAATCTATGCTTCAAGGAGTCACTTTTAAGTTTAGAGTTCATTTTTAATGAATTGTGTCTCACAAGTTTAATAAATGAAAAAAAATATTTTTAATGTGGATTGTTTTTAGTAGATAATATGGAAAAGTGTCCAACCAAGAAAGTTAATGTTTAATGTTATTATCTAGAGATTTAGTCTTATGTGTGGTTTTCTATTGATTTTGAGAGATTTGAAAAATTAGAACGGCGTTGCCCACTGTTCTGTGATGTTTCAAGGGACAGTGAGGGTCTCAGCTTCATTAAAAGTAATATATTGAAAAATCTAGAGGACAGCGGTGGTGCAGGAGGCAGCCAGAGAAACAGCTCTGGGCAGGTGCCAAGAAAGAGGTGGACCTGGGGGGTTCTTCCCTCCTGGGGGCCGGGGGATGAGAAGGCATGGCCTCCCAGGATAGGTATCCTGCCTCCTTTTGAAGAATCCAGGGTACTGGGGGCCCTTGCCCAGAGAGACTTTTCATACCGACAGCTAGCCCTAGTTGCTCATGCTGTCACAAGAAGGGCACCTTCATGCCTGAGACCACCAGGCTCTTTGCTGAGCCTGGGAGACAGTGGTCCAGAGGGGCGCAGACTTGTGCCCAAATGTCCCGGTTCCTGACTCCTGGATTCCAGTTCTAGAGACCACTCTTAGGTCTCTCTCACAGTGCCTGCAGTGAAGGCAATGATTAACTAGGGTTTTCTGGGTCTGGAAAAGTCAGGCAGTTGTAGTAATTAAGGGCATGGCCTGTGGAGGCCGATGGACGGATGGAAGTCAAGGAACTGGGAGACTACAGCAAAGTGCTTCCAGAAGGTCACCCCAGGTAGGTCTGAGGTCCATCTCATATAGAAGTTGCCAGACATTGCTGACGCAGGGTGGTCAAAACTGGAATGGGCATGCTTTTAGCATAAACTAGTCTTCCGGGGCAGTTAGTCCAGTGCTGATGACTTCTGACCCAGTGCCTCCTCCACTGAACTGCAGCTGCAGGGCATGCCAGGCAGTTCAGACGGCCATGTTTCAGGCAGTTGATAGAGTGAGAGGAATGTGGTGGAGCCATTTCCCTGGGATGTCACTGCCATGTGGGAGCCAGTACAGGGGAGAAGAAGTAGGTAGGGAGTCTCTCTTTGTGAGACTTTGGGCACCTTCTTTTTCTCTTTGGGGTATGATTTCTCCAGTGGTAACTGGAGGGCTTGGCCAGGAGGGCCAGCCCAGGGGTGGGTCACAAAGGTGACTCCAGCCTGGTCCCTGTCTTCAGTGGAGTGGAACAGGAGATTGATGTGCAAACAGAGTTACAATCCTAGGTAACTGGGATGGTGGAAAAAGTCTGTGCCAACGACTGAAGGAGCCCAGACGAGGGGCAAATAATGTCACCTGAAGAGGACACTTGGATGAGATTGGTTTGGTAGAACCAGTCTGAACCTTTTTACCACCCCAACCTGGGCCTGGCCTGGAGGCAGCTCAAGAAATGTCTTCAGAGGGCAGCCTGGGTGGCTCAGCGGTTTAGCACCACCTTTGGCCCAGGGCATGATCCTGGAGACCTGGGATCGAGTCCCATGTCGGACTCCCTAAGTGGAGCCTGCTTCTCCCTCTGTCTGTGTCTCTGTCTCTCTGTTTCTCATGAATAAATAAATAAAATCTTTAAAAAAAAAAAAAAGAAATCTCACTGTCTTGCTGAAAGGAAATATTTCTCCCTCCGAGTTTCTGTTGATTATTAAATTATCATGTGTTGGGGCAGGGTGTGGGAGGGTATTGGGGTGACTAGGGGTCAGGCTGACCTGATGGCCCTGAGCTTTTAAACAAACCCATCTCTGCTTTAAACATTTCAAGCTCATCCCGGGTCCTTAGGATAAAGTAGAGATTCTTTAGCAGATCAAGGCCTGTGTGATCTCTTTACAGTCAGAATGAAATTTCTCAGTTTTGGTACTATTGGCATTTGGAGTTGGATAATTCTCCATTGGGAGAGGGGGTTGTCTTATGTACTATCAGATGTGAGGTAGCTCCCCTGGCCTCTGCATACCAGATGTCAATAGCACACATACCTCTCTCCAGTTGTGACAACAGAACATGTCTCCAGGCATTGCCAAAGGTCTGCCCCCTGGGGGGCCAAATCATCCCTGCTTCAGATCCATTGGACTAGAGGAGAAGCAGCTATTCTGAACTTCTTTCATTTCCAGGAATGTACCTTACTCTTTCCTCGTGTGGCCTTTTCTCCCTTCTTCATTTCGTTGATCCTTATTAACCCTATAGATCTGAGTTCTCTCCCCCCAGAAACTCCTCTCTGACTTTCTTAGACTGGGCCAGGTACCCGCTTTGGTCTCCCATAGCCCTTTGGGCTCCTCTATTCCAGCTCTGCACACTTGGGATTGTCACTATGTGGGGACCAGTTTGTCTTCCCCACAAGACAGGGAGTCCCAGCAGGATAGAGTGTTCATCACAGTGTTCCCAGCACTACCCAGCTCAGGGCCAAGTACAAAACAAGAGCTCAGTGTTTGTGGAATGAATGGATCTTGAAACAGAGGTTAGGCTGTGGACTTCCCTGATGTGGACGGTGGATGCCAGCAGTGATTAAGGTTCTGCTGTTAAATCTTGCTTCTTCTAGCCCCTGCCCAGCCCTCATAGTCCTCTTAACAGATGTTCCTGGGGATTGTACATGAGAGAGACCTGGCACAGAGCAGGATCCTTGGCCCAATCTCATGTCCAGCCAGCTTGCTCCTCCATTAGCCAGATTACCCACCCAGCGGCTCAGACATGGGCCACACTTTGACCTTCATTCCTTCAACTAATGTGTATTGAAGCCCTCTACCTTTTAAGCCTGTGTTATGGCTGGAGTACAGTTATGAAAGAACAGAGGCTCTGTCCTCGTGGAGCTCAGTTCTAATAAAAGGCAAAGGTCCAGTAGGGGGAGAGGAACAGGAATGAACAATGAACAAGATGAATAAGAAAAATATATAGCAGGTCAGATGGCAATGAGTGCCATGGCAAGAAAGAAAGTTGAGGAAGAGGATAGGAAGTGAAGGCCAATGGGTAGGAGGGTTGCAATTTACAAAGGGTGGTCTAGGAAGACTTCTCTGAGAAAGTAACATGTGAACAAGGACCTGAAGGATGTGTGAAATTCACGCTGGTACATGGGAAAGAGTATTTGACATTAAAGGAACAGTCAGTGCAAAGGCCCTGAGGTAGGAGAGGCCTGGTGTGGTGAAGGAGCAGCAATGAGGTCCATATGATTGGAGTAGATGAAGTGAGGGAAAATAAGTAAGATCAGAGAGGCAAAGAGAGGCCAGCGAAGGCCAGCCCTTTGGGGCACAGTGAAAACTCTGCCTTCACTCCAAGGGAAGTGGGAGTCACAAAGAAATTACCTCTTATGGAGGTATAACTTGGATACCACGGGCAGTACGGAGTTCAATGGCTTTCAGTTCATCTATGCAGGTGTGCTGTGCAACCATCCCAACCCTGTCTGAGAACACTTCCATCCCCTCAGAAAGTTCTCTTATTCCCTTTGGCAGCACCTTGCCACTCACACCTGGAGCCCCAGGCGACCATTAAAGTGCTTCTTGTCTCTATAGTTTTGCCTTTTCTAAGGATTTCTTCAATATCAGGTGTTTTATTTAATTTGTTTTAAGCTGAGAAAACAACTCCGAATGCATACTAGAATGTTTTACATTATTACCCTCCCCCACCATGTTTTGTGTTTGATGTCATACTTTATATACTTTTATTTTATGGACCTGTTAACAAATTATTTCAGTTATAGCTGTTTTTAGTACTTTTAACTTACATACTGGAGTTGTGTGATTTACCCACCACCAGCACAATATTAAAGTATCGTGAATTTAACCTATGTATTGACATTTCCTGGTTAGTAACAGGAAAACATGTGAAAGTGTAAATCTTTTTTTCAGATTTATTTATTCATTTATTTATTTATTTATTTATTTATTTATTTATTTATTTATTCATGAGAGACACACAGAGAGAGGTAGAGACATAGGCAGAGGGAGAAGCAGGCTCCTGTGGGGAGCCTGATGTGGGACACGATCCCAGGACACCAGGATCATGACTTGAGCTGAAGGCAGAGGCTCAACCACTGAGCCACCCAGGCATCCTTGAAAATGTAAATCTAATCAGGTGTCCTTTCATTTCAGCTTGAAGAAGTCCTTTTACCATTTCTTTCTTTCTTTTTTTTTTTTTTAACTTATGATAGTCACAGAGAGAGAGAGGCAGAGACACAGGCAGAGGGAGAAGCAGGCTCCATGCACGGGGAGCCCGATGTGGGATTCGATCCCGTGTCTCCAGGATCGTGCCCTGGGCCAAAGGCAGGCGCCAAACCGCTGCGCCACACAGGGATCCCAGTCCTTTTACCATTTCTTAACAGGCCAACCTGTTCAGAGGCCTGAACAGCCTCTGCTTGTTCAGGAAGCACTCTCCTTCCATTTTGAAAGACAACTATGCCAGCCAGATAGGGTATTCTTGGTTGGCAGTTTTCTACGTTCAGCACTTTTGAAGACTTTGGGTTTGTGATTTTGTGATCTCAACTCCTGGTGAAAATGCAGTCCTCACTTCACCTGGGTGTGCGCCTAACATCTCCTTTCTCTCCATGTGCCAGGGCCATTTCCTTTTCCAAAGAAAGTGACCAGATGCAGCTTAAAGACAGCAAGCCCTGGGTGCTTCTCATCTTTTCTCTTTGCATCCCAAAGCTCACTATTTTGCTCCAAAAAGATAACCAGGTCTGGCTTTGACATGAGACCCAAGGAGAAGAGGTTTCTGGAGCTCTAACATCACATCCCTGTACAATCCCCACTGAAGGAGAGTCAGGCATCCCCACTCCTCCTGAGTATTCTAGGGCCACATTCCTGAATGTCAGCAGTCCCTGAGAACTGGCCATTTCTTCTTCTTTCACCTCATCCTTTGGATTTCTTTCTCAGAAGACATTCGTGGAGAAATCCTCTAAGGATTTCTTATAAGTGGAACTTGTTTACAGCAACAAATCCACATCTTTTTTAAATACAGCTTTTTAGTACTTACTCTCCATGAGTGAATCTCAAAAATAAATAAAGGCATAAGTCTAAATAATAGCAGTATCATCTTCTAAGTTGGGTTTGTAAACTGAGGCACGAAGAGGCCAAATGAGTCACTAAGTCATAAAATAATGTCACTCACAGTAAGAAAAGTGACTTATTATAGAAGTCACTCACACCAAGAAAAGAAAAACAAAGGATATGATTCTGAGACTTGAAACTCTTATTTTGCATCGCTTCCTACTGTTTAAACTTTTCACCCTATGAAAGCTCTCTCCAATGAAAACAGCCTTAGGTAGGAAATCCCAATGTTTGTAGACTTACTTTGGAAAAGAACGCCTTGTATGTTTGTGTTTGATAACATTGTTGTAGTTACTAAAATATCAACTCCTGTTTGGAAATTTGTAGAATTCCCACTGTGGAGGCAAGGTTATTTGTGTGTGCAAGCTTCTCAGTTCAGTATTTTCCTTAATGTTGGGTTGCTATGGAATCATATAAATAATTGAATTTCCTTGATATACAAGATAGTCTAAATTGGTTTTAAATATGATTGAATGTGAATGAATAATATAGTGCCACATTTTTTCTACCTGTGAGCTATTTTACGAAAGAGGAAACAAACATACAACTGAGTACACAAGCACTCAGCAGAGAGAATAGAATAAAAATAGTAAAGGGTTAAAAGTGGTCACTTTAGCAAAATTGTCAGATTAAAGGTTATCAATCTGTATTGTACTTATTTCCTTTGACGGTATTACTGTTGCCCCACTAGACCATGAGTCTGGACAGTAGGAAATTCCGTGACTACTGGTGGCAGACAGGTTGAATAAATAGACTTTGTTTCCAGATCTAACTACAGATAGCCTAAATTTGAATCCATAACATGGAAGAAATAAAGCAGAAATTTCAATAATTTACTGAATTCATATCTCAACCATCACCTTTCTATTTATATTTCGTGGCATATCAACTATTTTAGAAGATATTGCAAGACAAATGTCAAACCCTGGTATACAGAATCTATTTTCAAGCAGTTCATAGAATATTCAAAATACAGTCACATCTCACAGCAAGAGGGAGACAACACTGATCAAATTTTCAAATCCAAACAGAATAAGATACCAAGAGTTCTATGAAAACAGCACAAGATTAAGTATTAGTCATAGTTTAAAAAATATTAATGGACCATATTGTCCAGTAACTTTCAGAATATTGGAGTAATAAAATTTGTTTATGAAGAATTATCCGCTACCAAATTTGATACTTGATCTAGCAAGAACAACACCAAGAAAGCATCAGGATAAAAGAGAGTTTGTTGTTAAGGTTATAAGAAATTTCGTATTTGAGTAAAATGAGATGATCAAAACCAAAGCAAGTGTAGATTTATGTACATGTCGTATGTTTCATTCAAAGTTGTCTTAGTGTTTTGTGGTTCTGATAGAATTAATTATTTCACTTTAAGATACCGAAGACCAGATCAGTGATTGATTCCTAGTACCTGGCAACAGGTAGTTTTAGACATAATGTCTGACCTAGGGAGAACACGATGTAAAAATAAAACCATCTGTGGATTGTTTCTTACTCAAAATGAAGAATAATGTCTAGTATTTAGTAGGCAAACATTTAAGCATTCTATTAATAACAATTATAAATCATACCAACTATGAATGCATAATACAGGATTTTTAATTTTCTTTTTTCTACTTGAAGCTTCCACAGAGGGTACAGCACAAAAACCATCAAGACTCATACAAGATATATAACTAGAAGGTAAATCTATCCATTTACCCTGAAGGTAGTAACTTTCTACTATCCCCCTTTTAAATAGCAGTATCTATTGCCCATGAGAGGCAGGGGAGTGTATTGGCAGAGATCAAGGGATTTGGCATCAGATAAACTCATATTCAAATCCAACTCTGCAACTTGCCAGCTGAGTTTCCAATAGTCTGTTGTACAAGTCATTTCATCAGTATGACTCAGTTTCTTCATCGGTGAAATGGGAAATGGAGTTGTTGGCAAAATAAATCACCTCTCTTCTGTATCTTTTGAAATGATTATATATTTTTTATCCTTTCTGTTGTTGATGTCAGTATCACATTGATTGATTTGTGAATACTGAATCACCTTTGTATCCCAGGAACAAATCCCACTTGATTGTGGTAAATGGTTTTTAATGTATTGTTGGATTCCATTTGCTAATATTTTGTTAAGAATTGTCCCAACAAAACAGGTTTTAAAGAGCCTACATGGTCAACTGCTATTCTTGTTGCATTTATGTAAATAATCAGGCCAAGTTATTTTAAAATGAGGCTTACTTTGCAGATAAATCAGTATTAATTTAGCTATTTTCTGTAGAAATTAGAGTGATTATATAGAGAAAACTTATGTTTCAGTAACATATCTGTGTAGTTATTAGATTTTTTTTTTTAGGATTTTATTTATTTATTTGAGAGATAGAGAGAGAGGGAGAGTGTATGCGTGAGCAGGGGAAGGGGAAGAGGGAAAAGGTGAGGAAGAAGCAGACTCTTCACTGAGCAGTGAATGGGACATGGCAGGGCTCAAGGCTCAATCTCCCCCCTGCAATCATGACCTGAAAGGAAGACAGATGCTTAATGGACTGAGTCACCCAGGCACCCCATAGATCCTAATATTGTTCATTTTGAACTGAACTAGATCCTTATTTCTTCTAGTTTTCTCCAGTGTTTGGGTGTGAGTCCATTTTTTTCTCATCTTTCTGAGTTGGAATCATTTCAGAACTAAAACTGCCCCTTTTCATAAAGGACAAACTAAATATGAACGACTTGATGTAAACTTTGAGAAATCACTGTAATAGCTCACATAATGATCTGAATGTCTGTTGTCTCTGGGCCACTCAAAAAGATGATAAATATTTTAACTATAACAAGGAAAATCTGTAAGATTGCCACTGCTAGCTCTCATTGTATCTGAAAACATTTCCAACCTGACATCTGAAAATTATTTTGTCATACCCCTCCTTTCCTTCCTAAGACTTTATTTGAACACCACTGATCCTGGCTAACATTTTAGGTTTGAAATGAGAATATGATAAAATTGATATGAGAGTAGATTTTCCCTTCCCTATGTTTTGAGGATGCATTTTTTTTTACCCATGTAAGGATCGATGGTGAGCAACAAGAAGTTGTAATGCACCGCTACAGATACAATCTCCACCCTACTTTTTTGCCCAAAGAATCTGACCTCTGAGGATTGGCCGGGTTGAGCCCATGGGAGATGCTGGCAGCAATTTGAGGAGCATGAGGAAAGGGAAGCTACTGCAATATTCTAGCTTTCCTTCCTGCATTTTAAGAGGACTGCATTCTTTTAGTGAAGGCCACAGCTTCTCTTGTGTGGCCTGCCCTATGTAGCACTCTCTCTGGGTCCTGATAATGCCTTCCAGCCTTGACCCCTCGCTTCAGACCTAAAGATGGTGACTTCCGGCAAAGTACTACACCAACTGTTTGTGCCTTTCTGAAACATTGCCCACATGTTTGTAAACAGTCCCTTTATGAAGCTCTCCTTACTCACTTTGTGCAGTTTTTTTTTTTAACTGGGATCCAGCTAAAATCAAATTATGATATTGTGCCCTTTAGTACAATTCCTACAGAGAGTTCAGCTCACACATGTCAGAGTGAGTATGTGTGTGTTTTGGAGTATGTGTGCATGCGCGTAAATGTGTGTGGCCCTGGGTTTGAGATCAACAGTTGACTACTTCATTTTCTAAAAGGGCAGGAGATTCTGAGGCCTGAGGGAAAAGCTGACAGGCCAACTGCTCTCAGCCAGACTCTGCCTTGGCAGAGGGTCTTTTGAGCCCAGGCTGCCCCACAGGGAGATCTACAGCTGCCAGTTGCTGGGAGGTGTCAAAATAAGGCTTAGTAGTCATGGCCTTTCAACATGCAGGGATTTCAGTACATTGCTGGCTTGAGTCAGTTTTGTCACTGATACCAGCATAATCTTTTATAATCTTCAGAGGAAAAGACTATTGAATAAAAGATTAATTACTTCTCTAATAAGTGGGTTAATAAAGTTATACAAGTAATCAGAAAACCATCCAAACCAAAATATCTAAACCAAACAAAAAAGAAAAAAAAAAAAAGGAGCAAGTGTTAAAGTTCTGTTACCGGGCAGTCTGGATGGCTCAGCCGCCTTCAGCCCAGGGCCTGATCCTGGAGATCCTGGATCGAGTCCCACGTTGGGCTCCCCGCATGGAGCCTGCTTCTACCTCTGCCTGTGTCTCTGCCTTTCTCTCCGTGTCTCTCATGAATAAATAAATAAAATATTTTTAAAAAATAAAAAATAAATAAAAATAAAAAATAGAGTTCTGCTACCTAACTAACATATAAACACCAACAAGGCCAGATGGGAAAACAATGGAAATCTGGATGTAAGCCAGTCTCTATTGGCCGATGCCTAGCCAAGTTTTTGCAACTGCAAATATGCAACTGCTATGTCCTTCTACCTAGCATTTAATGAGCAGTTATTACATGTCAGCCACTGTCCTAAGCATTTTAGTTGTGTTCATCAGTTCTCACAGCAGAGGAGTAACACTATGTATCACTTCTGCTCTACTATTAGAGAAACTGGACACAGAAGGGGTAAGTAATAAGTGGTAGAAATAAAATTTGAACCCAGGCAGTTTTACTCTCTCCAAAGCCAACATTCTTAATTACTGTACCATGCTGCTTTTTTCACCTAAAAAATCAGATGGCTGGCATAATGATCTCCAAGGTCTCTTAGCTCTAAGTCTTCCCTCTGAGTCTATTTCATTCCCTACACAAAAGGTTAATAATTTCCTTTAACATCAAGAATGCTCTAATTTCTCATACTACAAAACTGTGCCCCTACTCTCTCCCTTGCCTCTGTTGGAGTCATTCCTCATACTACACGGTAATTTTTACTGGTAGTCACTATCAGAAGACTGGAACCCTCTTGTGGTCATGGACTTTTTTCCCTTCTCTGGAGTTAAGTTCAGAAAATACCCTGGAACCTCTCTTCCAACTCTGCCTTAAAAACCTTGCCCTTCTCACAGCTAGATGTGATGTGACACCAAATTTCCACTGGAGGCTAAAGATCCGCTAAGTACATGATGACATACATGCCTGCCACACTGAGGGTTCAAGTGTAGGTTTTCGGGATCATCCAAATCTTTCCTATTTTCTTCCTCTCTTTTTCTTACAATGTCTTTCCACCTGATCCATTTTTCCATTATCCATTCCCTCATCCCCACCAAACCTTTCCATAGCGACCCATAAGACTCTCAACTCAAGTAAGCAAATTCTCCTTCTCAATCTCAGTTTAATAACTTCTCTTTTGAGGAGATGATCTTTTACCTAAAGCTATCCTGGTAAAAGGAATAGCATACTTTCTGGAGATGCAAAACTAGCCCAATTGAATTTAAGATTCAAGTGTGGTGGGCCATTTTGCAGTGAATATACTTCCTCTTTAGGGACTAAATTAAAAATAACTAGCTCATAGATTGAAAGTAATTCAAATACTCCTCTTTCTTGAATAGAAACAGGTTTTATAAAAGTGTCCCAGCTGAAATAGCACTTTGGAACTTGGGACTTCCTGGAAAATACAAATGAATAGCCAGATCTTCAGTTTGATCATAGTTAAGATAAAGGAAGTGTATTTTAAATGTGAACAGATGGATCTGTTAAAAAAAAGTTTATGAGAAAGGTTATCATAGATTTTAGAATGATTAGTTTACATTCTTCAAGTTTCTTTAGATGTGTAGCCAATGTGGGTTTATATATCTTCCAACTCTGGCAGAAAGAGAAGTACAGCATATGCTGTAATGTCCAAAATCTTGTTCATAATGCAAAGTTCAAGAAATGTGGGGTTTTTTTTGCTGAGGCATTTCTATTTTGGAACTGTCAATTATGAATGAATAAAGTAACGAAAATTCTTTGAGATCTATCAAGAACTGCAAGGTCTTTACCTATCTGTATCTTAACCTATAGGAAGTATGAATTCTTTGAGAAGTAATTTAATTTCATTAAAACAATGTGGCTATTCATAATTTTACTTCATTGACCTAACTTTTCTCCAAAGAATGGTTCAAATTTGTGGAGTATGACATTTAATAATATATTGATCCTACTATGTTAATGAACAGATATTTGGGAGTACCTGTTGTATGTTAGGAATGATGCTCTAGCATAAGAACATGGGAGTGAATAAGCCAAGATGTTGAGGGTCATATCAATGAGAGGCCAATTCCTCTCGTCTGATACTGTGTATTTAAATAACCCAGGGAAGTATTTTGTATTGTTTAGTTTTGTTTTGTTTTAAATCTGGATTCCCAAGCCAATCAAATCAGATTGGGTGTGGGACGCAGAAAACATTACTTTTAACACTCCTCAGGCAATTCTGATTTGCCTACGAGTTTGAGAACCAACATGCCAAGCAACAACAACAAAAAAAGATAATCATGGTCCTGTAATGTTCTGTGAAGTGTCACAGTACATTGTAATAACTCGTTTATACATGAAACTCTTTACTAGATGGAAAACTCCAAGCATCATTTCTCAATCATTTGACTTTGACCCACCACCTAGTTCAATGACTAGCATGGAGTAGACACTCCATAAATGTTTTTATTGAATGAGTAAATGGGTGAATGGATTGGCACATGTTCTTACACTCTACTTTCCCTCTTCCTTTGTTTCTTCTTTGTCTAAAGTTCTGAACCCTGCCTGCACATTAAAATCACCTGAGAGCTTTGTAAAGCTCTCCTGGGCCACACCCCAGGCCAGTTAAATCAGAAATTTTGAGGGTGGGGCCCAGGTAGTTTTTTAAAAAGATCCTTAGGCAATTCAAATGCACAGCCAGAGTTGAGAATCATTGACTAATTTTTACTCACTCTTTAAAGCCTTTAAAATCCAGTTTTTTTCAATGAACTTTGATGGTCTCCCCACATTGATCATTCAGTTTCTTAAATTCTGATTGTTCTTAAGAGAGAAAGAAGTAATTTTAGTCTCAGTTATTTTCTTTTTTGCCTCCATGTGTATGCTTTTCTCTGTGAAGCTAGTGTTTGAGGGCAGGATTTATGCTTTCCATAGCTTTGCCTTCCTGGGAGAGGTGAGGACACAGCTAGGCCTGAATTCTAACACCACGTAGGTAGGAACTAAAGGCAGTGATAGGAGTTTGTTGAAATGTCATGTTTCTCCATCCAGACCTGCCACATACTAGTCAATAGAACTTAGGCGATCAACAAGTTGCCTTGAAAGTTTCAATGGGTTGTAGTAACCAATTTTCTCAACCATTTCCTAGTTTTAAAAGCTTTGACCTAAACTAGAACTTGAGTCTGACATCACATGGACAACCGCCAGCTCCTTGAAAGGCATAATTCAACTTACTTATCAAAGGAAGATCAACAGGCTGATTTCAGTTTATGAAGGGACAAGGCAAAGAGATTAAAAATTCAGATTGCATCGTTGTCCTGTCTTTCTAACCCTTAACTCATATTGTCCTAGGAGAAGTAAAGGTGGTGCAAGAATTTGGGAGGCACCTATTAGCACTCACCTTGGGCATGTGAACACCTGATTATTTTCATGACCAGATCATAGAATTCCATAATGCTTATTAAAAATGCTGATTTTTTATTAGTCAGCATTACTGTGCTGCTGAGTAGTATGAATTTGGTAACTTAGCAGTTAATGGATATGTGTTTATTAATAACAACAATTTTAGTGATGGATTTTATATACATATTTCAGCTATATATTTTGTAGGACTCTGATGTTTTGAAATTTCTCTTCCCTATTTTTAAATTTAGAATATCTAACAAATAGGTGGTTTCCCAATTAGGAAAAATGTCCATGCCTTATTAGATGGGCAAAAGGTAGACAAAATGAATATAGGGATTTGGTCAGTCTATGGCTGATGAATGGACAGTATTCAACACTTGAGGGGGAAAAAGTTGGACATTTATAATTGCATAATACAGTTAATTAGCATTCAAAAACTATACTTACCTGAAACTCTTGCTAAATAAATTCCAGAAATGGTGACTTTCATATAAGTTCTCATGAGGACTAAATAAATTATGATTTTTCAAGAAGAATTTAGTGAGACATTTTTTACAGTAAGATACCTGTTTTTCATCCCTAAATGTTGTCCTTAAAGTTAGTTTACTTGTGATAAGTACAAATTCTTGAAAGTAGTTGATGATCGTCTGCTTGGAAAAGAAATATGCAAAACAAGGATATTTGTAAAATACTTAAACCCACATGGGCATACACAGACACACAAAAACACACCCAAAAGAGGAGTTTTAGTTTTTATACTAAAATCCAAATGGAGAAAGGAATATGTAAAAAAGCCTAATTTGGCACTAATTATGCAGAAGTGTTTGAAAGGAAATACTATTTCAAATGCCCTATATTAAGCTAAATATTTAGTACCCAATATTTTTGCAAACCCACAGCTTGTATATACCAAAGAAAATAATGAAAACACAGAGGTTTCTACTGAGTCATTTGTTTCAGTTTTCTTGAAAGAGACTAACAATGGGAGGTTTTGTTCATGATTAAAGCAATTTAGCAATCATTTTTATTGGTATTGTACTCATATGGGTTAGGTGGCAAAAGTAGTCAAGAAAAAAAAAAAAGATGAAAACCAATTTCCTCATCCTTCTCCTGTATCTACTAGATAATATATCATGAAGAAAATCCAACACGTGCTTTACATTTTTTAAAGCATTTCAACATACACTGTTTTTGAAATTTTCCTTATACTGATCTATGAGACTTCTCTTATTTTCCCCCATTTACTAGAAATAAAGTAAAGGAGACTCAGAAAGCCATTATGATTAAACTTCCACAGACTTTAAACTCAATAGTAATCAATTTTATATTTATTATTTAAACAGATGCTTTAATATATGGGTGAAGATAACATGTTTTAATTTCCCTTCCATAACAACAAAAACAAATTACTATTTACTTTCAGATCAAAGCCTGGCTACTTTATTATATTATTAATACCTTTCATTTTTGAACAAACTTGTGATGAGCAAAGTCTTTCACCAAGATTTTCAAACACTCCAGAAATGTTTACAAAATATTGGCTGCCTTAGCCCTCTCATGAACTAGTAACTGCTTTAGTCGCTCCTATATTACTCTAAGTGACTCTAGCAGATGAGAATAAAGTCCATTTGTGCTTAGTGCCAACTGGTCCCTTCAGTCTCAAGAGTTGGCATGAAGCCAATAGTATTTCTACACAAAGTGGTTTCTAATAAGTGTTGGTTCCTAACATCATGGTGGTTGTAAATGCTAATAAACTTCCTACAAGGGAAGTAGAAGTGGAAAGTTTTATTTGTCAAACATTTTATCACTGTTCTTGGTTAGCATGGACCATTACCCAGTTCCCTGAGGCACATATTCCCTGAGAGTTTAGCAGTTAATGAATATAAATAGCAGCAAGCCAGCAATTTTAAAACCATAAATAATTGTTCCTCCGAAAGCTCCGATTAATGGAAAAAAAATAATGAAAAAGAACTATCATAGCAAAAAATTACTTATGAAAGAAGGCCAAAATTGAAGTTCAAAATCTTACTAATTTGTCCCATCCCAAGACACTATATTAATCTATTCAGTTAATTAACAGATGAAGCTTTATAAATGTTAACTTTCAGTAATTGTCTTTTTTCCATCTCTAATATTTATTCCATATGTAATTCTCTAAGTCACACACTATAGTTAACATCCATCAACAGGATTATATCCATCAATGATGAGTCATTTTTGTCCAGATTGATATTTCTGAAATCATTCTTTACTAACTTTTGAATTAAAAATATTCAATTAAGAATACAAGTTCATGTAGCAAATCACAGAAGTGAATTAAAGGAAAGCTAACAATGCTCTCCTTATTCACTTTCCATCAGTAAATATATTTGACTTAACCATGTTAGGGATTAATATATCAAAGTATCAGAAAGATATTAAAATAGCATGTTAACTCAGAATTTTATTAATGTTCTAATAGTTTCCAGAGAAAGGGCAGCAATTAGCTTAATATGCAAAACCTGGGATGATATGAATGCCAATCCTTGCAGATTTTTTTAATTTGCTAATTATTTATGGACACCGAGCCATGTGTATCAGATTCTTTTTTTTTGTTTATTCTTCATGAGAGACACACAGAAAGAGGCAGAGACACCGGCATAGGGGGAGGCAGCTTCCTTGTGGGGAGCCCAATGTGGGACTTGATCCCAGGACCCCGGGATGATGATCTGAGCTGAAGGCAGAGGCTCAACCACTGAGCCACTCATGTATCCCTGTGTATCAGATATCTTATATTTGTTATTTAGCATCAGGAAGCAGACTTTTAAATTATGATTACCATAGAAACAAGTTAAAGAAAGGTGATAATATTTTGACAAATATCTCTGCAAAATTGTAGAAAACAAGCTAGAACCTAGTAGTTTTTATTAACATAATCTTTCTTAAAATTTTAGAATGGTTTTAGATGAATATAACAGTTGCAGAGATAGTAATATGTAACATATCCAGTTTCCCCTACTAACATCTTACATAACCATATTACATTTGTAACAACAAATTTCCTGACTGCTATAGAAGACAGACTGATGGATGGGTTGATTCAAGAAGAGGTTAGAATTCAGGAAGGAAGAGAGAAAAGAGAAAGAGGAGAAGAAAATTGAGATATTGGTTTATTTTCACAGTTATGTAATAATGTAAGATGTTGATGTAAGTTGGAGATGCTTTTTTTTTCTTTTAAAGATTTTATTTATTTATTCATGAGGGACACAGAGACATAAGCAGAGGGAGAAGCAGGTTCCCTGTGGGGAGTCTGATGTAGGACTTGATACCAGGACCCCAGGATCATGACCTGAGGCAAAGGCAGATGCTCAACCACTGAGCCACCCAGGTGGCTTTACTTAGAGTGCTTTACTTAGAGTGCTTAAAATGAAATTGGGGAGGTATTTCGGAATGGAGATAGGGAAAAGTAAGCATTAGCTGATGTTAAAAAAAAAAAATCCTAAAATGGGTGAAGAGGAATGAGAGATACAGGCTTTCAGTTATGGAATAAATAAGTCACAGGAATCAAAGGCACAGTATAAGGCACATAGTCAATGTACTAGCCACACTTGTGGTGAGCATAGCCTAATGCATAAACTTGTCAAATCATTAAGTTGTACACTTGAAACTAATGTAACATGGTGTGCCAACTCTACTCAAACAAAAAAATAAATAAATTTTAAACATTAATTTTTTAAGGTAAAATAAAACATTTTTAATGATGTGGCAAAGAACACTTGGAGGCAGGGTGGAGGAAAAGGGTATTTAGGGAAGGCCTCCTTGAGCTAACAGTTGAGCTAAGACCTGGGTAAGGAAAAATATGGAAGGTGAGCATTCTTATGGGGGGGGGGGTAGCAAGAGCAAAGGTACTGTGGCATAAATCTATGGGTGTTTAAGGGATAGGAAGAGTGTGATTGAAATAATGTGGCTAGAGTACCATGAGCAAGATAAAAGAATAACAAAGATGAGATCAGAAAGGTAGAAGTTTGTCTAGTTTAGCACATTTCATGTTTGGCTATTGTGGACATTGCTGCTATAAGCATTGGGGTGCAGGTGTCCCGGCGTTTCACTGCATCTGTATCTTTGGGGTAAATCCCAAGCAATGCAATTGCTGGGTTGTATTTGCTTTTTTTAAAATCAAAATGACCTACTACAATTACTATTTAATCCTTTGATTATCAATAACATTATCATGTAATTGCTAATTTAATTACTATTATAATAGTCCTACAGCCTATTTTTAGGAATATTTCCACACTAAAAGGAAATAGGAAAAATAATATATAAATCTCTAGAAATAATAAGGAAACTAATTCATAATACTCGATTCCAACAAAAACATTTGGTTTCAATGAAGCCTTGGCCAACTTTTCAGTTAGTAGACTGTAGAATTGAACTATGCACATCTCATTCCCTTTGCTAGCCCCTCTTTCATGAAAACTTTAGGAAAATTACAAGCTATCCATCCATTGATAAGGTATCCTTGAGGTAGGCATGGCTGACTAATGACACTAATTTGCTTAGCTGGCTCTGGGCTGTTCTCCTGCCCCCAGGTAACCGGCACACCTAAATATTCCATTAGAAGCTCATTTTGGATTGTCATAACAAGCATCTCTGAATCGGAAGTAAAGCAAATGAGGTGAAAACTTTAGTCTTTGTCATCCGAGGATGAGTCACTGATACTTACTAGATCTGGCTACTCCCTATTATCCACCCTTTTTTAAAAAAAAAAAACCTGGCAGGGATGGCCTTCTCTGGCACAAATGAGAGGCCATGCAATTAAATTTGATTTGGCAAATATTATCCCTTCTTTTTGCCAGTTACTGTGCAAGGTACAACAGTGATCACACTCAAGTCTTTGCCCTTGAGGCATATGTGCTTTAGAGGTGATGATGGATAAGTAAAAGGGCAATTTCAAAACCTTGGGATGAGTGTAAAATGACAGGTGAGATACGGCGCACATTGAGGGGTTCTTAACTCAGCTTTGCAGGGTCACAGAGGACTTCCCAAAAAAGGGTAAAACTCTGGGGTGCCTGGCTCAGTGGTAGGGCATCTGCCTTTGGCTCAGGTCATGATCCCGGGGTCCTGGGATAGAGTCCTGCATCAGAATCCCCACAGGGAGCCTGCTTCTCCCTCTACCTATGTCTCTACCTCTCTCTGTGTCTTTCATGAATGAATCAATAAAACCTTCAAAAAAAAAAAAAGGTACAAATCTAAATGAGACATTTTAATTTAAGTAGACTTAATAACCAGCATAGATTGTCATTGTCCTCGATGGTGCTCTGATGGTTAATTTTCAATCATCACCTTATCTAACCTTTCTTCAACCTCTACATAGTTGTTTACTTCCATATCTTTATGCGGCTTTCCTCACTTGGCTTCTGGAATACTGAATTCTCCTAGCTTTCCTGTCTTATCTTACCCAGTTTCCTTTGTTCCTCAGGTGCTCTGAGGAATATTGGTATCCTCCTGGGCTCAGTCTTTAGACAATTTCTCTTTTCTTAATATGTTCAATGCCTTGATTATGCATTTAGTTCATGATCTTAAATTTTGTCCATGTGCTAATGATTTCCAAATTTATATTTCCAGCCCCGAATCCAGAATTGTCTACTGAATAGTCTATTCAAACACTCCACTTAGATTGCTAATAGACATCTCAAACAACCTATTCCAAAATAAACATCTAACACACCCTCCCCAGATCTGCTCTTTATGTAATCTTTCCCAATCTCAGTTAACAATAACTCCATGTTTCCAGCTACTTAGGACCAAAACCTTGAGGTAATCTCTGCTCCCTCTCTTTTTCTTTCATCTCACATAAATCTGTTAACAAGTCATATTGACTCTTCCTTTAAAATATATCCAAAATGGAATCAATCACTTATTACTAACATCTACAGCAACCCTTGCCCAAACTACCTTCTTTGCTCATCTGCATTATTTTAATAGCCTTTTAATTTGCCTGTTTTTATCTTTGCCAATATTCAGTCTATTATCAAAAAAGAAGGCAGATTGTATTACGCCTTTATTTAAAACCCACTCCTCTTCCCATGGCTTCCCATTTCATCAAGTGAAAAGCAAAAGGCCTAGAAGGCCTTTGTGTTATGGCCATACTTTATCTCCCTGACCTAATCTCCATCTAGTCTTTTTCCTTTGCTCACTTTGCTCCAGCTTTAGTGATCTCCAGGGTGGGAATTTTTTTGACAAGACTTAATGGTCAATATGGATAGGATGGATACAGGAGAGATGGAATTAAGGATAATATCCACATATGTGGCTTTGGCCACCAGGGGTATGATGATGCATTCACCAAGGAAGAAAGCATGAATGGAAGACTTGCTTTAGAGTTGATGGGAGGAGAGGTAATGAGCATAGTTTTGAAAATGGTGAATTTGAGTTGCCTCTGGTATATCTATGGAGATGCAGTAATCATTTCATATATGAAATCTCTCAGAGAGATCCGTATTATATATTTAAATTTGGGAGTCCTTATATAGTAATTGAAGCCACGAAACTTGATGAGATGACTAGGGAGTGGGCATAGCAATCAATGGAAGTTACAAACCTTATTTATTTATTTTTTAAAAAGATTTTATTTATTTATTCATGAGAATACACAGAGAGGAGAGAGAGAGGCAGAGACACAGGCAGAGGGAGAAGCAGGCTCCATGCAGGGAGCCTGATGTGGGACTCGATCCCAGGTCTCCAGGATCACGCCCTGGGCTGAAGGCAGCGCTAAACCGCTGAGCCACCCGGGCTGCCCTATAAACCCTTTTTAAGCCAAGGGATAGACAGTGCTCCTGGCACCATCAAACAGGACAAAATAAAAACAAAACAAAAAACCTGAAATATATAAAAAAAAAAAGCAAACTAGTAGAGTGAGACACATCAGGATGCTTTTAGTTGAAAATAACAGAATATCTTACCAAATGTAGCTTACTAAATGCAGACAAACTATCCAGAAGTAGGTAGTTCAGTGGTTCAGTGAGGCCTCTAGAACCCAGATTTTTCCGCCTCTATCCATTCCTCATTCTATTGGCTTTTGTTCTCAGGTGTATCTAACAAACCCTCTCCCAGTCCCATTGTTTTAGAAAGGTTAACTTATTTAAACCTCCCTTAACTATCAAGTAGTTAAAGTTATTATCATCCTTCCTGGTTTACAGATAGGAAAGGTCAGCACAGAGACAGTCAGTAATTTTGCCCAAGTCCTGAGACAGCATGCCGAGGGGCTGGAATTTGAATGCTGGATTCCAGAGTTCGTGCCATCAACCATTGTGTTGCACTGCCTTTCCTCTTACTCCTGAGATGACTATCACAGCTTTAGGCATCACTTCCTCAAGCAAGTCATTCAAGGGTGGAGAGAGTTTGCCAACAGCCCTTCACCAGAGTTCTCTTTCTGCCTTATTCGGCAGAATGAGGTAATGTGTCCTCTCCTAAATCAATCACTGGTAGTAGAAAATGGGATAACTTGCCTTGAATACAGTATCACCACATCTTTGGGGAAAAATAGGGATTCTGTTTAAAAAAAAAAAGGTATATGTTGGGGAGGAGGTGCTTATTGAGAAGAAGAGAAAGAGAATGAAACTATTCTTTAAAGTGGAGTAGAAAAGGGAAGAGAGCAATAGATAAATGACACTATAAAGCTGAGAGGAATTTTCTTATTAGAGATGAGACATTGACTTGAGGACACCTAAATGTTGATGGTAAGGAACTGTGATAGGGAAGTGGAGAAGCGAGCTCCCAGTGAAGGACGGAGAGACTGGGACTCATGTACCAGTCAGTGAAGGATATTGATGTGGGTAGTTCTCTCTTCCATTGATCTAAAGGGAAAAAAGGAAAAGTAAAAAAATAAAAAAAAGAAAAGAAAAAAGGAAGAGTAGGTAGGTTTAAATATATATATATAAGTGTGATATTAGATATTTGAAGTGGCTCCTATCTAATTATTACCCTTGCATCCAGGTAGCAGAATTCAAGGTGGTCAGAACTTTCCTAGACATGGCCCAGAAACAAGAACTGTGACAGCCTATTAAGACTACTCATAAAAATGAACACAGCATGTACAAGATTGATCCTGGTTGAATGGAACCCCTAAGATCTCAGTGACTACCTTCTCATGAATAATTCCTGAGACACATTCATTTAGAATGTAATATAAAAATAAATGTATTGCTATTTTCACTTGTTTGTATTATGTGCCGTACCTTCCTGATTAGATTTGAATCCTCTCAAAGAAGGGATTTCTTTTTGCTGGTTTCTAAGTCAGGACTACATAAATAGTTGATGGCCAATAAGTGTCAACCAATGAGTGACTATGATAATGATGGTTTTGGAGTAAAGATAAGATAGACTTCATCATTTTTTGTGTCATGCATGAAGGAATAGAGAAGAAATGCTCATTATTGACACTCCAAATTTTTAACAATTGTGGAAGTTCCCACAAAAAGGTTAGGATTTTATAAATTAATTTTACATGTGCAGTGATTAAGTTCCTGCTGGCCCATAGCCATAGCCCCATGACTTAGTGAGCTGCCCATTCTAGACAAAAATGGAAAAGATATTCTGAAAATGCCAGGTCACCTAGGTGCAGCACACATCTCTGAATCACCTCAGGTGCCCATCTGAATCATCATTGACCAAAAGTCAAATTATGCCCAAGTAGAAACAATAGTCTCTAAACAACTGGCATAGTGGGACTAAAAGATGGATAAAGCATGAAGTAGAAATTCTCCCTATTTAAAACTCATTATACTTCACAAAATGTCATTGGACAATTAATTGAAACAGGGTCTAACATAGTGTGGACTTCATTTGACTAACAATTGAAGATGAAACTTATTGTTTTCTTCTACTAACACATATGTCACTTCCAGTTTTAAAGCTGCTGGGAAGCTTGACATTCATTCATTCATGTACTCATTCACTCATGTCATGCTTTGTTGATTCAGCAGACATTTGTTGAACATCAATTTTACACGAGGAACTGGGAATTCAGACAAATATGGATATGAACTTTGTCTTTAAGTTCTTCACGATCCAGTCTGGTTGCCTTACAGTCCGGTGTAAATGATTTCAACTGGACAGTGGCCATTTAATTAATTTCTACTTAAAAGATTCATTGCTCTGGCCTTGTATGGTTACTAAAATTCTCCAAATTTTCTGATCTTTTAATATTTATCAAAGGCAGCTTTAAAAAAAGCAAATGTAGAAAGTAGGTTAAAAAAAGGGTGGTACTCTTTCAATAATTGTATAATTAATCAAAAGACATAGACATTCTTTTTAAAAAAGAAATGTATACATTGAGACAAATCTCTATAGGATGTCTAATAAACAGTTAAAATATGCAACATAGAAATTATTAGAAGAATGCTCTCAGCAGAGATTAAAAGCAACTGCACATTGTCTTAATATTCTAACCTATTCCTGGAAGATTCTTTTTTTTTACTCTTTTAAATTTAAAGGAAGGTATTTCAATTAACTCACCTAAATCAAATACATTTATTTTGATGTCTTGTTTTCTAAGTGAATTAGTTGATTTGAGTATTTTTTGTACTTCTGAAATTCAAATGACCATTTATATTTTCTGTGGTTACCAGTAAGCATAGCTAATTAGCCATGAATTAACAATCAATTAGGCAGGGTGATGATGTTCCTCCTGGTTATGTACTTATTTATTTATCTGAAAGTGTAACTACTTTACATTTTTAGCTCATTCATTTGACTAAACATTACTGAGAATAAAACATTTGCAAGGCAGGATGCTAATCCAATTTAAAGAGTAAGAGACGCTTTGTTTTCAACAAGCTTATAATTTAACAGAAACAATAACATGCAACCATATTGCCACATAGCCCGAATGGAATATACGAGAAGTCATGAGAGAGATTTATTTATTTATCAGCAAGAAAAGAGATCTCTATGGAGAACGAAGCAGGAAACAACAGGCTTTGAAGAAGTGGCCTTTGAGCTTGATCCTGAAGGAAGTAGGTGAAGAGATATCCCAACTGAGGAAAGAGCATGGTGGGAAAAGAAAAAAATACTCCAGGCTGGCAAGGGCATAACGTAAGATACAAGATTTGTATGACAGGGTTAAGCTGAAGAATTGATTATCTGAATACTAAGTAATAGAATTTTGGGTCTAGGCAAGAGAAAATGAATAGTAATTGAAGAGAGAAAAGCCTTCAAATTCAGTTAAGGAAATGAGTAGGGTTTCATGCCAAGAATTTTGTTATTTTTCCACTTTGTAAACAATGTCTTGGCCTTAAAGATATACAGCTGCTCTTATTAGCTAATTATGAATCCATCATCCCTTCCCCCACTTTTCATTCTATAAAGCAATAGACAACTGTACAGGGACTGTCACTAATCACCCAAGAGATGCTGCTGCAGGTGTGGTGGGGAGGGGCTGTCATCAGTCTTCTTTTTCTCGTCAGGAATACATTCATACTAACATTATTCTAAATCATCGCAGTAACTACATGATAGGACTCATCTTAATGATGCAGTACATGAGTCATAGCAACTGATTTCATGATCAGTGCATTTTTTATTGCAAGTAACTGATTATTTCCATCAAGAGAGGGTGTTCCACACAACGGTACATCCATATGATGGTCTATTATGCAGCCATTGAAAATAATGACTTAGAGCTATACAAATTGCTATAGGGGGATTACCTCAAAGTGATATGGTAACAAATACTAATAATTAATTACCAAAAGCTTACTATCTGCCAGTGTTTTCCATATATTATTTAAAATCCCCAACCAAATTCTAGTGCTATTTATCTCATTTTAAATTAAGAAACCGAGGCACAGGGATCCCTGGGTGGCGCAGCGGTTTGGCGCCTGCCTTTGGCCCAGGGCGCGATCCTGGAGACCCGGGATCGAATCCCGTATCGGCCTCCCGGTGCATGGAGCCTGCTTCTCCCTCTGCCTGTGTCTCTGCCTCTCTCTCTCTCTCTCTCTGTGTGACTATCATAAATAAATAAATAAATAAAAATAAATTAAAAAAAGAAAGAAACTGAGGCACAGAAAGGTTAAAAAATTTGCTGAGAGTAGCACATGGAGTAAGTGGCAGAACCAGAATCTGGACACAGGCAGTCAAGAGTCCAACCTCTTAACCACTACTTGCTTAACTCTATATACCATTGTCTGAGCTAAAGTTGGATTTGCCAAAATCTCTATGTGACTTGTTACATTTTGTTTATTACCAAATGCCACGATTACAGCATTGAACCTACACAAACGGCTACTTGCGAAGTGCTATGAATTGTTAGTCCTGGGAAGATAAAATATCTGGATTACTTTTTTTTCCACTTAGTGTATTTTTTGATAAAGCTGTAGAGAGCCATAATGTGGTGGTTAGTCAGGACAAGAGGGTTTCAAATAGTGCTAAGTTAAAGAAACAGCATTTCATTTTCCCCTATTTGTCCCATTTTTGCTTTTTAGATTGTTCTCTCCTTTGCTCTACTCCATTAGTTGAAATCTAGCAAGTAGGACAATTTTTCTTTTTGTTTTTAATAAGTAGAAGGGTCATTTCTACCATCTAAACTGGTTTTGTTTTTGTAAGTAACATGTCCAGAACTGAACAGATAAGATGCCAAAGGCATTCAAAGTTAAAACTTCTTCCTCCCCTAACCTCTGTCAGGCCTCCTGTTAAGAGCCTGCTGGAAAGTGGGAAAAAAAGGGAAGAGGGGGCTGGTTCCCTTCCTTTCTGTTTCTCTGCCTGGTGTTTCTAGTTATCTTTGTGCTACTGATCTGACTGACTTGTACTGTGCTCAGAGAATATTCTCTAAATAATTTGAATCCTGGGGCAGCCTGCATGGCTCAGAGGTTTAGCACTGCCTTCAGTCCAGGGCCTGATCCTGGAGACCTGGGATCGAGTCCCACTTCGGACTCCCCACATGGAGCCTGCTTCTCCCTATGCCTGTGTCTCTGCCTCTCTCTCTGTTTCTGTGTCTCTCATGAATAAATAAATA
This sequence comes from Nyctereutes procyonoides, assembly GCF_905146905.1. Lineage (NCBI taxonomy): Eukaryota > Metazoa > Chordata > Mammalia > Carnivora > Canidae > Nyctereutes > Nyctereutes procyonoides. The sequence goes on from NW_026575037.1 coordinate 7,456,889, forward strand.
AAATTTAAATAACAAACAAACAAACAAACAAATAATTTCAATCCTGGAAATTTGTTTAATGGCCCTGGATAAAGTCAATTTTTGCAAATGTTCTTTCTATACAAGAAAAAAATATGTATATTCTACAACCAGTAGGTACTGTGTTCTACCTAAAGTCAATTAGTTTGAGTTTCTTAATCAAACTGTTCAAATCTTTTATATCATTTCTACAGTTTTGTCCACTTCTTCTTTTGGTTATTAACACAGATGTGTTAAAGTCATGACTATTGTTGTACATTTGCCTTTTTCTCCTTATGCCCCCATAAATTTTGGCTTTATACTTTTTTTTTTTTGGTAAATTTATTTATTTATTTTAGAGAGAGTGTGCATGAGTAGGGAGAGGGGCAGAGGGAGAGGGAGATAAGTAGAGAACATAGAGCCAGATGTGGAGGCTCAATCACAGGACACTGGGATCAAGACCTGAGCCCAAATCAAGAGTGGGACATTAATGGACTAAGCCACCCTGATGCCCCAATTGCTTTACACGTTTTGATGTTATGTTGTGAGGTGCATTCAAACTTAGAGTTACTCTATCTTCTTTATCATCTGCTTCATCTATGGTAAATTTTTGCTTTAGAGTCAGCTTAATTTATTACTACAGCTATAATGACCTTTTTGGTTTTTTGCAGTTTATCTTCATTTCATCCTTTTACTTCCAATATTTATGAATCTTTGTGTTTATATATGTATCGTGTTTGTATTGTAATATATAGTTATATTTTGTATTTTTATCCTATCTGACATTCTCTGTCCTTTAACTGGATTTGCATTTAATGTAATTATTGATAGATGTGTGATAGATAGAATCTGCTTGACATACTGTTTAAGAAGTCTGCTGGTATATATATCAATATATCTATTCTTCTGTCTCTCTATATATATCTAGATCTAGCTCTTTCTGAGAGACCATCCAAATATCTTTTCCTCTTCTCATCCTCTCAGCTGCCTTCTCTGGAATTAGAAGACATCTCTAAGAAAAGAGCAGCCCCAAATAGCCCAGCATGCGTATACTCATATCTTTACGGGCTTTCTTCCCTCAAATGTTGGCCATATACATCTTCAATGCCTTGTCAGCTTTCTCATGTTATTAAGCAGATCATTTAACAAAATTTTCACCATGCTTTCTCCCTGCTGTCAATGAGAAGATTGATTTGGTTTCCTAGTCCCATTACTAGGAAAGTGGAAATCTCACCTAGGATTTTCATTTTCCATCTTCCATTACTAGGCTGCCTCCGATTCCTCCAGGGTTGAAGAAGGGATCGACAGGTGGCAGAAATAAGAGGTAGTAAATGTCTTACTAGACTCACACCACTATACGTGGCTATTGGTTTCTTCGGTCTGATGCCAGAGTTTCTTCTGTCTAGAGCATTGTCATAGGACTTATCATATTGCACCTTGATTCAGGCAATTGTCTTCAACTAATAACGTATGACCCCCTTGTGCATCCAAAGGTTTACTTTAGGATTTTTCTGCTGAGGTTGCCTGTCCCCTTATAAGTGGATTCTGTAATGGGACCCTTTTCAAAACAATTCCAGGATAAAATTCCTATTTCACATTCCACATCTGATCTCTAAAAATATCTGTTACTCTTTAACATTCTCAAGAGGATATATTTCCAAACACCCCTCGGCTCCTTTGCCATGGAGGGTTTTAGCTAGCTTCTATCCTATGAACTTCTTTTTTTCATGAATAAATCAAATATAAGTCTGTGTGGCCCTTTACCATGAGATCCACAGAAAGTTCTTCAAATGATCTTCACAAATTCTTTCTTATTGTGCTTAAAGTGAGAGTAAAGGACCTCCATCTATCTCTCAGCATAGGTGGACCTCATAACACAATAATTCTCCTCAGAGAAGCCCTCAATTTCCAGCAACTCCAAGCCACTTCACTTTTCAACATTTCATATCTGAATGGGGGTGAGGAGCTAAGAATAGCAAAACTACTTGATACCATCTTCTTTGAAGTCCTATAAAAGAAGTTAACTTCTCATTTTGGAATTTGGGATTAGTTGGCTCCTATTGCTTGAAATCTTAGCCTAAACATAGACATATCAAATGCCAATTTAATAGTGCTTTTTAACATTTACCAATTACTACTGTACACCTACTTTACACCAGTTTCTATTCCAGGTACTTCATATATATTTTCTGATAGATTGCTTACAGCTTTGTGAATCTTCACTAATGGTTGATTGAAAATTCAAATTAAGTTAATATGTATCTCTATCTTAAAGTTGGATAAAAGAATTAAGAAACAAATATGGACGGAATGCAAAATTAAGAAACATGGTAAATTAAGAAAGTGTGTTTTATACATTTGGTTTAGAAATGGCATATATTTCAAAACCTCTTCAAACTTTTCCTTAAGCCAAAAGTGAATTTTCTGCTTATAATCTAGTCTGTTGCATAATGGGAAATTAGAGCAAATAGTATTTGTCTTTATTTCCTGTGTTCATGAAATCAAAGTGCCCCATTTTATTTACTTTATATTTCCATTCCCATGAACTCATTGGTTTGATTACTCATTACCACATTCTGCAACCACTTCTTGGTTAATTTCGCAGTTCCAGTATCATCTTCATTCAATTGTCCCTGAACACTGCTACAAGTTTAATTTTTGCAGCACATCATTCTCATCACATCACTCTTTAATCCAAAAAATGTACTAAGACATCCTACTATAGTTCTATCTTCTGGGAGAGAAAATTAGGGACAAATCCACTAATTCTTGACTAGCTATTTGCAAAAGTAAATGATACTACAGCTAGAAATGCAAGAACAATATAATAAAGAGCAACAAAATGTATCTTATTCTTTATTTTTAGCTCATCTTGGGTCCCAGACCCAATCTCACTCTACTCTAATATAGTTTTGTTCCAGTTAACCTGGACTACCATTAATCTAACCAGTATTTCTCTTGAGCTCTACTACTCGTCCCTTCTTAGTTTTGCAAGAAAAAGAATGGTGACTCTGAATGGGAACCCATGCATAGGTTGCCTACAATTTCACAAGAATTTCATGACACAGAAGTGTAAGAGAAATATTTGGGGAATTTTCTTTAAAATTCCTTTACAATCCCCACCAAAACTTTAGACCTAGCAGAAGCTTATGTTTCTCTAAGCTCCCTCCTGAAGGTCAGAGCATTCATTAACACTTGCAATCCACCACAACAAATTCACAATTTTCATTGTACTTAGAGCAGACCATTCTCAACCCAACATCATTTGCTTGTAACAGAAATACAAGCAGAATGCAGAAGAAATTTAAAAGGATTCATAAATATCTAGGAAATGGTTTTACTGATTGTTCCACCATTCACTCATTCAATAAACATGCTGGGATGGAGCACAAGTTTTACCTTTCAATTTTAGCAGAATTGTTTTTCCAATAGGTATAAGTCATAGGGCCTAGTAGCAATAAATGATATGCTGGGTAAGCATCTGGAAAGGAGAGTGTACCGAAGGAAAACCTCTTCAGACAATAAAGACTCAATGTGTTTCATTCATTCATTCAATATTTTGTGAGCCTATTTTGAATGTCAGGGCACATCTGGTATTGAACAGTGAACAATGTATGGCATCTACCCTACTAAGGTGACAGCTGACAGGTCAGGTGACAAGAAGGGAGCCACATGAAAGAATGGCAGAGAAGAAATGAGAGCAGAAAGCAGAAGGAAACAGGTATTTTGCAAAATATAACATTTGAGCTTTAAAGGATGAATAGTTTGGGATTAGTTGGGAATAGGAGAAAGGGCACTGAGTGATGTCATATAAATGCATCATGGATGTATCATAGACCAATAATAAGCTGGAAATTTACATTTTGATTCCAGTAAGATTTTTATTACAGAATTTTTTTTGACTTTAGAGAAAAATTAGGAAAGAAAAATCCCTCACATGCCTGGCCAACAGCCCCAAAGTAAAAATGATCCAAAACAGAATAGAAAGCCAGAAGAGGGGGACTGAGAAAGAAATGGGATCCATTAACAGTAAAATTCTCCTATTTAAATTATGATTTGGGATATCTTTGATTCCTGCAATGACATTTATTGTACCTGACTTTTATAAATATCCCAAGTCAATCCATACAATAAATAAGCTTCCTTCCACCAACCAACCTTATTGATAAACCAATTCCTTGCATTTGTAGAGACTTTAAAGGTCACAAGAGTCTCACCTTGCATCAAGACTTAAATAAATAAAATTGCACAGGACTTAGTGGTAGGGGCAAGGAAGTGAGATGCACTTCCTTGGGATGTTTACTAAGATGCATTTCCTTGCCCATGAATTCAGTGTTGCATCTACCATGCCAGACTGAATAAATCAAAATATCACAGTAGGGAAAGATTGTGCAGAGTCATTAAAACCACTTTCTTTCTACAATCACTGTGCTAAGCTTTAAATTTTCCCAGCACTATTTATAATGAAAAACTACTAGAGTGGTTTAGCGCCTGCCTTCCGCCTGGGGCATGGTCCTGGAGACCTGGGATCGAGTCCCACATCAGGCTCCCTGCATGGAGCCTGATTCTCCCTCTGCCTGTGTCTCTGCTTCTTTCTCTCTCTCTCTGTGTCTCTCATGAATAAATAAATAAAATCTTTAAAAAAAAAAAAGAAAAAGAAAAACTGCTAGAGCATGTTGGTAGCCGTAAATCGTGAGATCATTAAAAGCACATGATTTTATTAAATAATTTTTTAAAAAACTGTCTCTGAGGATTTGAAATTTTCCACTTTCCATGTTCTCACCATGTTCAAATAAGGATGGAAAAACACAGATTCATTAAGAGGCTGTTCATGGAGACAATGCATTCTCATTGAAAATATACAAAGTTAGACTTGTCTCATTTGAAGTTAATTTTTGTTCATTATCATTCAACAAGGATTTATTGAGCACTCAACAATATGTGTAAGGACTATATCAAATGCTAAGGATAAAGTAGTGAAACAAACATAAAACACACCTATATCTAATTTTTGTGACAAAAACAGTCTTGTGTATAATGTCTCTGAAGCAGGATGTTTTCAAGATTGTTTCAAGCATAAGACTTTGCTGTCTTTCAATGTTGCAGTAGTTTTTTAGCAAAATTAGAGAAAGGGGTTGTCTTTGCCCTCAAGACTCTGACTTTTTAAATTTTTGACAGTTTGGTAGATATAAATGGTATAGCATTGGGTTTATAATTTGCATATACCTAATAGCTAAAGAGGTAGGGATTTTCATATATTTATTAACCATTTGTATTTCTTCTGTGAAATGTCTGTTTATCCATATGTTTATTGAGCTGTTGGTCTTTTTCTTTTTGATATTTAGGAATTCTTTGTATATTATTGATAGTAATCCTTAGTTATCAGTTATATTCTATATTCTATACAAAAGGCTAGAAGGCTTGATTTTGCCTGTATCCCTTAGTAGATCCACTCTCACAAAATGATAGATTACTCTTACCTTTACATGCTTAAATCAGGCTTTCCCCCATTCCCCAAATTTCTTGTCATGAATTTGTCACCTACCATGAAGTGACATTCATCCTGTCCTACAGATCCTAATAACATTTTTAAAAAAATTATTTATTTATTTGAGAGAGAGAGAGAAAATATGCATACGAGTGCAAAGAAGGAGGGAGAGAGGGCAGAAGGATAGGCAAGGGGAGAGGGAGAGAGAGAACCTCAAGCAGACTCTCCACTGAGCATGGAGCCTGATGCAGGGCTCAATCACAGGACCCTGAGATCATGACCTGAGCTGAAACCAAGAGTCTGACACTTAACCAACTGAGCCACCCAGGTCCCCCACCTAATAACACTTCATATATATCATTACATTGATATATCTCTAGCACTTAGAGGAGTATCTGATACACTGAAGTTACTTAATAGCTTAGATGAATAAACAAATGAATGGCAATAACTATCCAGGATCTACATCTCCCAATATTAGGGCTGCTTTATTATTCTTTCATACAATAAATATATGGTTGGTATTTACTTGTAATAAGTAATTCAGGGACTGTAAAGGTTAACTCAAAGATGTATTCAAGTTTTGTGGAGGAAATAACACATTAGAAATTATTATTAGAGTAATAAGAATGATAGTAGGATGGATTCATTTGTTTGGTCATCTCTTACTTCTTGTAAGGGACCAAATGCAGTTTTCAGAAAAAGACAAAAACAAAAGCAACTTAGAATAAAAGTGTAAAATTTAAATATAAATCAAAAAATCAAGATCAAGTGAATGTGAATTGAATTAGTGTGTCAAAATCAGAAACCCAGGGACACCTGGGTAGCTTAGCAGTTGAGCATCTGACTTCAGCTCAGGGCACGATCCTGGGTCCTGGGAGCGAGTCCTGCATCAGGCTCCCTACAAGGAGCCTGCTTCTCCTGCTGCCTATGTCTCTGCCTCTCTCTGTGTGTCTCTCATGAATAAACAAATGAAATCTTAAAAAAAAATTAGAAACCCTAATACGTAGTTTAAACATAGATCACACATAGGTGCTTTTTCAGATCTGATTTTAAAGCTACTGGCTAACACAATAGAAAGGGATATAGCCTACATTTTAGGTCTTTTGCATTAAATGGAGAAAACATAGTAGCATTTTTAGACTGTGTTTTCCTAGAACTTAGTGCTGAATAAATTTCCCAAATGGCTCTTCATGTTGGAACAATAATGTCCTAGAAAATGGCCTTACAGGGGCCCTTCAGAATGCAGCCTAACATGAGCTGTGTGGAGTGCTTTCCTGTATAGGTCCTAGGCATGTGCCAAGGGTTTGGGGAAAATTGGGGAGATCTTAACCCATTCTGTCAGCTTCTGTCCAAGAAACAGAGAGGTGACAGGAATTCCAGAAAGAGGAATGGATTCAACTTGAAGAAATAGAAGGGGTAGATCAAGTGTCAAAACCGTTTCTATGGATTGAAGGTAGAGTATGGCACAAGCCCATTTCTGATAGTGGAAAAACAGAATAATTGTTCAGTATAGGTGAAAACAAGAATCAGGGTTGTGTGGACATTGGAGGTTAAAAAGATGATGTATAAGTTCCTGTAGCAAGTCACCAGGGCAGTGACTTGTCGCTTCAAGGTTTCTTTTGAAGTTTACATTTCATGTATAGGCCTCCACAAGTCTTAAAAATGAAAGCTTTAAAATGTGGAGCCTGCAGGTTTATCCCATTCCCCACTCCTCAGGACTAAGCTGGTTAAGTCAAATAACGGAGAAAAGAGGACACGTACTTCTATTCACTGATTCTATTATGCACCAGGCATTTTTCACATATTATGATGTTAAATACTCAAAAAAACATTTCTGTAAAGTATAATCTCCATTTTGCAAAAAAAAGGAATTATAAATTAATATTTATTTATGATTACTGTGAGGTATTCAAGTGAGTAAAATAAGGCTTAAAAGATAAGCTACTTGTCTGAAATGACCAGCTTGTGATCTGGTGGAGCCAAGGTTCAAAATCAAGATGTGCTAAACAGATATAACATATGGTTGGATTTTGCATCAATCCATTCTTTTTTTTAATAAATTTTTTTAAAGATTTCATTTATTTATTCATGAGACACACACACACAGAGATTGCGAGAGAGAGAGGCAGAGGGAGAAGCAGGCTACATGCAGGGAGCCCAATGCAGGACTCGATCCCAGAAATCCAGGATTACATCCTGGGCCAAAAGCAGATGCTCAACTGCTGAGCCACCCAGGCATCCCTGCATCAGTGTATTCTTAATGGTAAACTATACCTGATCTTGTGCCCAATGTCTTATAACTAAATTTCTACTCTGGACTAGAAGCTGCCTTCTAATAATGGAAACATGATCCTAGGACCTCCCCATCCTAGGCCTAAGGCTCTACTTTCTTCTTGGTACCCATACCCCCTACTCAGAGTGGTATGATCCTGAGAGATTGCCCACTAAATGAATTAAAGCCTCACTTTCTGATTTTCCTGCACTAAAAAATTGCTAGACAGCCAAGGTTTTCAAATATAGCATCTCTTAGAATTCCCCCCTCAGTATTCACTCCTTATCCATTGGGACCTGATGTTTGAAACTGTGTTGCTCTTTTCCTGAAAGTCTATATTCTGATATCAGACAGTTTGGGAAACACACTTTGCTTAAAAATTGAACTTTGTATTAATACTTATAAGATAAGCGCAGTGTCTCCCTGCCACATAACTAACATATACTGCAATAAAATTCACTCTAAACTTCATACAAATGAAGACTACTATTTTTAGAATTTTCTTCCTATCACCTAAGAAATCTTAAGGAAGGTATATTTTCTGAGACATTAAAAACTCTAAGAAGTTAGAAGCCAGATTAGTGAGCATTTGATACATATTATGAGACTAAATATTTTATAGTCAGTCATAATCCCTTTTAATATGAAATTAAGCCATAATAGCAAAAATACCCATTTTCAGTTTTACTATTCAGTATTATAAGCTTATATCCTTCAACAATGATCTATCAGCATTTTAGTATATGAAGAAAATTTTCTTTTATTCCCCTTAGTGGCCTCTTCCTCTTTGTTTCATCATTTCTCATTAATTGTACTCTTACATATAATTTTATCTTGAGATTAATGTCCCACTTCAAGTAAGAATGATCATACTTGAAGAAAAAGTCAAGCTGGTTTCCTGCATTATGTTGTCTACAGAGGACAAATTAAATCACAGGAAATTGGTGCCTATCAGCTGAGTCAGATAAATGTTAAAGATCATATTTTCAAGTTTCACAAAAAGTTTCGATCATTCTAAATTTTTACATAAAGCTGTAAGATTCTTGGAGATGGTGGTAACTGATCTGAAAACAGCTTTCATTATAGAGGGCTCAAAAGTTTGAATCTCTATTGCTTATACCCATCAATTTAAAAAAATTACAATACTAGTTTAACACAGATACAAGAATATACACTTCAAATAGTAAATATAGTTTAAGATTATCAGATGGCATCACTTCTGAAAACTTCAAGAAGCCTCTGAGAAATCTAGAACATCTATGACTGCTAATATCTGATCTTTTAAACTAGCATGTCATGAAAGGTGACAACTGTAGGCAACAGATTGCTACTCTCTACTCCCTATAAACTTAGTACTAAATTATGCCACTGACTAATTTAAAATGTGTAGTTACCCACTCTCTCCTCAGTTAACTTCCTTCCTCATTCTTTATCTAGAAAAGATGTGCTTCGTTTATTTTGGGAACAACTAATATTCCCAGAAAACAAGCATCCATATCTGTCACTAGTTTCATACAAAACAGGAATTTTGTTATCATTTCAAGTTTAAGAATGACCCCTGGACACCCATAAGTTTGTTTTTAGCTCTCTGAAAATAAATGATATGTTATTTGTAAAAATGTATTTAAATGTTGAATTACCCAACCTATTTCTAAAGTCCTAGGAAATGTTTACTGATGAGGAAACTGAAAGAATGTAAAACTACCAGCAACTAATTAAAACATATATATGTGTGCACTCTCTCTCTCTCTCTCTCTCTCACACACACACACACGCTTTTTTATATTATAATAATTCCTGAATAAAGTGTAAATAAGGAGCCATATTGCTTTGCATGTATTGTTTATCTTAATGGTAATGCTTTAGTGCTTAATTCCCAAGCTAATGAAAGGTAGCCATGAATATATTTTGCAAGATTTACAAACCCATATAATAATATACCTTATGTTCATGTGTCATTTAGTATTACATTCTCTCATTATCACAATAAACTTCATGAGAAATTTTGTAATCATATATTATCTCTCTTTACAAATGAGGAAACAACTAAGACTCAGACAAATTAATAGATTTGCCTAAAGCCACAAAGCTACAGTGTCAGGAATGAGACTCCTTCCTGGTCTTCTGCCCAGAGTCTGGGACTGCTTATTCCATAAAGGCTGCTTCTGTTCCCAGTGAAAAGTAGCTTCTCAGACATAATCCTAGAACCTACACATGGTACAGAACTTGAGCAAGTTACCAAGAATAAGGTTTTTTAATTTTTATTGCTATTTATTTGAGAGAGGGGGAGAGAAAGGAGAGGGAGCATAGGCAGGGGGAGGGGCAGAGGGAGAAGTTGACTTCCCACTGAGTAAGGAGTCTTACTCAGGCTTGATCCCAGGACTCTGGAATCATAACCTGAGCTGAAGACAGATGCTTAACGGACTGAGGTGCCCCAAGAATATGTTTTAAAATGAGTGACAGAGGAAATGCTACATAGCATAGTAAAAAAAAAAAATGAGCTTTGGACTTTGTCAAGACTTGATTCACATCCTATCTTCTAAACTAGCTAGCTCTGGGACCTTGGACAAATTATTCAACATTTCTGTATCATAGAAATTGCATGGAATTATTGTTAGTAGTAAAAGTAAAGTACCTGCCTCATTATAAGCACTTACACAATGGCAGTTGTAAAAAGAGCCAGATACCCCAGCAGAGGTGCAAAAATCTGATTCATCATCTGAGTCACCTGTAGAACATTGGAAGACCATAGATTTCTGGGCCCCAACCCAAATAGAATCTGAATCTGAATCTGTAGAATCTGAATCTCCATAGATACAGCCTGGGAATCTGTCTTTTTACAAGATGTTTTAGGTGATTGTGATGAACAGCTAGATTTGGAAATCCTTGATTAATTCATAGAATATAAACATTTCCTCTTATTCTTGTTTTAGCATTGAAATGATAAAATATAGAGAATTGAGACAGAAACCAGACCAAGCACTTGATAGCAATTTATCACAGCAACACAATGAGATAGAAAATTTTTTAAAGATTTTATTTATTTATTCATGAGAGACACACACAGAGAGAGAGAGAGAGAGAGAGAGAGAGAGAGAGAGAGGCAGAGACATAGGCAGAGGGAGAAGCAGGCTCCATGCAGGGAGCCTGTTGTAGGATTCGATCCCAGGACCCCAGGATCACGCCTTGAGCTGAAGGCAAACGCTCAACTGCTGAGCCACACAGGTGTTCCAATGAGATAGAAATTATTTTTCCCTAACTAAAAAAAACTGACACTTGGTGAACTGAAAAATAATGGAGCCAAAACTAGAACTTAAGTCTATCCATGTATTTTCACTCCACATATCATGTTTCTACATATTCATGTTGGCTGCAGTTATAACATATGTTGTCACTGAAACTGCTCTCCAAAGTTAATGTGATTATAACAATGACGTACTTCTGAGCCATAAAATTGTTGATTCTAATTAATGCCACATGAGGTGAATAGAGTGGAAATATACAGCATTGTGTAAATCGTTAGATTTTCTTTTTAAGGACCATGATTGTTTACTTATTTCTCAAGACTGGGCTTCTGAATATAGATCATTTGCCTGAAGTGAATCATCTCTTCTAGTGATATTTAGTATAGATGTAGTTTTCAAGTAGAAGCTTCAACAACTTAACCCTTTTCTTTTTTTTTTCTATTTTTTTTTAAATTTTTATTTATTTATGATAGTCACACAGATAGAGAGAGAGAGGCAGAGACACAGGCAGAGGGAGAAGCAGGCTCCATGCACCGGGAGCCCGATGTGGGATTCGATCCGGGGTCTCCAGGATCGCGCCCTGGGCCAAAGGCAGGCGCTAAACTACTGCGCCACCCAGGGATCCCAACTTAACCCTTTTCAATAAAACTATATCTTATAGGCTGGGACAGCCCACCCATACAATCACAAAAATGTGTAGTAATTGACACTGTTTCACGTTACATGTTACATCACGTTGCAGATTATCTACCATTTTTGTAGGAAGTTTAACTGTTCCAATAAGATATTTCTGATGTTAAATTTGAACATGATAGTTTAATGTCTAGAATAGCATAGTCATTTATCATTCCTTCAATTTTTCCTGGAATCATTGGAGGAGTATATATATTATATTAAGAATATAATGATGAATAAAACCATCAAGTCCTCTTTAAAGGTTTCAGTCTAGGTGGAGAGATGATTCTTACTCAACTAATCATACAAATAAGTGTTAAAAAGGAACTTTTAGTACCATAAAGAAAAGGTATACAATAGTACCATGAAGGGTCTGATGGTTCATTTTATGTGCCAACTTGACTGGGCCACAAGATACTCAGGTATTTGATTAAACACAATTTCTGGATATGATATTAAACCCAGAATGGTATGTTTCTGGAAGAGACTGGCATTTAAATTGATGAATGAAGTAAAGCAGATGGCCTTCCCCAGTGTGGGGGCATTTAATCCAGTGTGGGCTTTATGTATCCTTTTGGTTCTGTTTTGTTGGAGAATGCTGACAAATATAAGGGGTTATAATTGGAAGTTTTTTATGAGACAGTGACACTAAATGAGGTCTAAAAGATGAATAAAATTCAGTAGGTAAAGAGAGGTAAGAATAATATGCCAGGCAAAAAGAAGAGTCTGTGTAAATGCTCATTTCTATGTAAAAACTAAAAAAAGGTGAGTATGAGTAATAGAGAGGAAGCTGTGGTGGGAGGTAGGTGAGACCAGGTTATACAAACCTTGTCAACTATGTGAAGAATTCTTTCTTTATCCTAAGAGCATCCACAAACATTGAAAAGTTTTATGGAGATGAACTGTCAAATTTGTATTTGAAAAAGATCCTTGGCTGTCAGAGGGAACATAAGGGAGACAAAGAAAGGTATAAGAGAGACAGAAGGTACAAGTGAGCCAGAATAGTGGTGGTAGATTTAGAACAAAAATTACACACACAGAAAAGATATTTAGGGAGTAAAATAATAAAGAAAGCTTTTCTAGCTAAACAGATCATACTATAATTCGCTCAAAAGGGAGAAACAAAGACAGGCAGATTTGATGATAAGGAGAGGGCAAAGGACTCTTAAAGCTTGAGTCCCATTTTGGATACACCAGGTCTGAACTGGCATCATAATATTCAAGTGAAATAAGTAGACTTTTTAAGATTTTATTTACTTATTCATGAGAGACACAGATAGAGAAGCAGAGACACAGGCAAAGGGAGAGCAGACTCCCTGTGGGGAACCTGATGCAGGACTCAATCTCAGGACCCCAGCATCATTCTCTGAGCCAATGAGAGATGCTCGACCACTGGAGTCACCCCGGTGTTCCTCAAAAGAGCAATTTGAAAGACAAAAAGATTGGGGTTCTTGGGTGGCTCAGTTGGTTAAACATCTGATTCTTGATTTTGGCTCAGGTTATGATTTCAGGGTTATGAGACCCAGCCCCATGTCAGACTCTGAGCTCAGGGGGTGTCTGCTTGAGATTCTCTCCCTTTCCCTCTGCCCCTCCTCTCCAGGTTTGCATGCACATGTGCACACACTTTCTCTCTCAAATAAATAAATCTTTAAAAAATACTAAAAGAGAAAAAGATCAACAGCATCTTCTACTGCTATGAGATTAAGTATCATGAAGTCTCAAAAACGTCCAAAGTTGTTCTATTATTTTACTCCATATTGCATAATATATGCCTCTTTTATTACTTTAAATATGTATAGCCCTATATTTAATTTCCAAAATGGTTTATGGAGTAACAAGGCATGAGAAACTTTTGTAAACAAAGGAATTTGGGGATCCTGACAGGTACTAACTAAAATAAAAAGCCGGACTTCCAGATTATTTTTCTCAAATTAGACAATGAACTCACTCACCATGTAATAATAACACATGCACATAATCCTAGAATCCCTGAACTATAAAATATCATGTGGGATCAAGAGCATTTTGGAAAGAGATTTCAGAATTTCTCAGTGATAAGTACATTTGTTAGCTAAAAGTTAAGTGAGAGGTATAAAATTCAGGTAGATCATAAAAACAAAACCTATCTACTTTATATTTACATATTTTTAAATATTTTACTATATGAAATAGTAAATATTTTACTATTTAAGAATATGTAAAACATGTATTTTTTTAAAAGCATTTAAGGAAGACTAAAAGTAAGAGAACAGGAATGCCATGGATGGATATATAGACAGATTTATAGATGAATAGATATGTGAAAAAGTGAGTATATTAAAATGGTATAATTTAGATAATGGGTCCTATGTAAAGACTGGTTAACTTCACTGCATACTTGATAATTCTCATAATAAAATATTAAAAAGTAGGCAAATATCAATAAATCATAAAGTTCAGTCCTATCTACCATACATTCTCTAATCCCAATGTAATAAAATTAAAAATAATACTAACAGAACTTAAAAATTCCAAACCACTAACAAATATATTTAAATAAGAAAAACTCTCAGAATCAAAATTGCAGACTATCTAGAAGATAACAATAATGTAAATATTACATACAAAAACTCTTGACAAACAAGAAAAAGAACAAATTCAAATAAATTAATATAAACAATCCACTAAGTTTGAAAAAGACTATTAATTGCAAAAACACGAGGGAGGCAGAAGGAAGAAATCAACATGATAAAGTCAGGAAATACTAACCAGATAAGAGCAAGGGAAAAACTAAATAATCAGCCCATGATCTACTTTTATAAACAAAAACTAATTAACAAATCAACCATTAGCTAACATAGCTAATCAAAGGAAGAATCCCCCAAACAACAATAAGAAATCTAAATGAGAGAAAAAATCATCACACTTATGTACTAGAAATTGCAATAATAAAAATTAAATTCTTTATTCCATTCTATTAAAACATTTGAATATCTGAATTTAAAAAATCTGTTGTGTTCAAAAAATGTAAAACATACCTGAAATAAAAAAGAAACGGAAATTCAGTTTGTAATAGAAAAAAATGAGCAAGTGGTCAAAGACTTGCTTCCTAAAATGGTATCAGATAAACACAATTTCACAAAGCACTCAAGTAATTTATACCAGTTATCAGTTACTCAAATAACTTCAGTAGTATTTTACTTATTCCAGGGAGAATATTAGAAAATAGGCCTCCTACTTTTCAGGAGCCAGGGCTTCTGGTTTTGTCATTCAACACTGTAACCCCTGCACTGACTGAGGCATTCTCCATTCCCCAAGCCAGCTACTTCCGCTATAGAAACTGGAAATGCCCGTCACTCATTTTCCCAGTCTCCTGTACAGTTAGAGCTAGAATAAAACCCAGGTTCTGGGGCATCTGGGTGGCTCAGTCCGTTAAGTATCTGCCTTCAGCTCACGTCATGATCCCAGGGTCCTGGACCCAGCACCACATTGGGCTCTCTGCTCAGCAGGGAGTCTACTTCTCCCTCTCCCTCTGCCCTTACCCTCCACTGCTTGTGTGCACAGTGTCTCTCTCTCTCTCTCTCTCTCTCTCAAACAAATAAATAAAATCTTAAAAACAAACAAAACAAAACAAAAACACCTAGGTTCTGCCTGGCAGATGTTCCCAGGTAGACTGTGAGTCAGCCAGAACCAGAGCCTATACTAAATAAAATCTAATAGCAGAATAAAATGACAGCAGAATTGGTTGTAGCCATTTCTGTTTTCCAGAGATAATGGTGGAAGCAGATCCCCTCTGTGGCACCACTGAGATTCCCATGTTCATCATGTGGGCTGTTCAAGTCACAATGTCTGGTGCTCCCCAGTGGCAGATGTGGTAGTTTCTCTACACTATCCTGGACAGTGTCTTTGGGTCATTGCTCTGGCTATGTAGTCTCCTGGTCTAGTTCTCGGTATTCCAAGATATTCTCTGAGCCTCACAAATGCTTTCATGAATCCCCTTTCTACCACTGTTCAATAAGTTTCCATTTCTTCCAGTTAAGAATCCAGACTGGTGGTGCCTGGGTGGCTCAATCAGTTAAGCATCTGCCTTCTTATTCAGGTTGTGATCCCCGGGGGCCTGGGATTGAGCCCCTTGGCAGACTCCCAGCTCAGCAGGTAGTCTGCTTCTCCCTCTGCCCCCCGCCACCCCACACTCATGGTCTCCCTCTCTCAAATACGTAAATAAATAAAAATACTTAAAATTAAAAAAAAATCCAGACTGATGCACAATAAGACATTGGTAACAGAAGCTGACAGAAACGTCTTTTAAAACTACAGATCTGGGATCCCTGGGTGGCGCAGCGGTTTGGCGCTGCCTTTGGCCCAGGGCGCTTTCCCGGAGACCCGGGATCGAATCCCACATCGGGCTTCCGGTGCATGGAGCCTGCTTCTCCCTCTGCTTGTGTCTCTGCCTCTCTCTCTCTCTCTGTGACTATCATAAATAAAAATAAAAATTAAAAAAATAATAATAAAAAAGATTTTAAAAAAATAAATAAATAAAACTACAGATCTATCTCACATACAAGTATCAATGTTAATGTAAGAATCATTTAATATAATCTAGAAGCTTATAAAAGGAATAATTCATCATGACTCAGAGGGGTTTTTCCAATGATTTCTCACTGTTAGGAAATCAGCTATAATTGATATAGTTAAAAGGTCAAAGGAAATAAACCATTTAATAATCATCACTATAGTGATGCCAAAAAGACATGTGATAAAATTAAAGATCCATTACTGATTCAAAATACAATCTTCATAAATCTTGAAGGATATGTTTTTAACATAATAAAATATATTTTTTCAAACTTAAATTACATTCATATCTAACAAGGAAACTATATTCATAAGCTCACTAACATCAGGAACAAGATAAGCATGCCCACTACCTTAATTGTTACCATAATTTTTGAAGAACTGGACAAAGTAACTAGAAAAAAGAAGAGGGGCCCTTGAGTGACTCAGTTGGTTAAGAATCAGACTCTGGGTTTCACTCAGGTAATCTCCAGGTCCTAGGATTAAGCCCCACTTTAGGCTCTGTGCTCAGCAGGGAGTCAGCTTCAGGATTCTCCCTGTCCCTCTGTGCCTCCCCCAGCTTTCTGTCACTCTCTCTAAAATAA
Source organism: Nyctereutes procyonoides (assembly GCF_905146905.1). Classification (NCBI taxonomy): domain Eukaryota; kingdom Metazoa; phylum Chordata; class Mammalia; order Carnivora; family Canidae; genus Nyctereutes; species Nyctereutes procyonoides. The sequence continues at coordinate 7,473,707 of NW_026575037.1, forward strand.
ATAAATCTTTAAAAAAAGAAAAAAAGGAGTCATAAAAATTGAAGAACAAGTGATAAAGTGTCATTTATTTCAGATGGTAAGTTTGTATGTCTGTAAGCTCAAGGGTATCAATTGATTTTCGATTGTAAATAAAAATAACTAAGCTGGCTAAGAACAAATCAATTTGCAATATCAACATCAACAGTTTTCCTGCAATGCCTTTCTTTATAACCTGTTAGGAAAATGTGATAAAAGAAAAGGTTTGATTTGCAATAGCAACAACAAAAATATCTAGGAATAAACTTAAAAGTGTAGAATTATATGATGAAAACTATAGCCAAAGAGACATAAATAAAATTGAATACATTGCAATGCATATATTTATTTCGGAAAAGAAGTTTCATTGTTACGGTTGTGTTTGCTCTTCTCAAGTTATTTTACATTTTACAAATGCAATGCAATCCCAATAAAAATAAAATGTCTTTTGAGGGAACAAGACAAACTTACTATGAAATTTGTATAAAAAATAAAGATGGGAATAGGTAAATATAGAAGTAATGAAGGACTAGTTTTATCAGATATTTAAATCCATTATATAATTACAGTAATTACAGCATATGATACAAATATTACAGCAAATAATACAATTACAGCAAATAAAAAAGATCAATGCAATGAGGCATTCAGAATGAGAGCCAAAGAGAGAAATTTATTTATGCTAAGGCAGCGTTTGCAATAGTGGAAAATGGCAAACTATCCAATATATGGATATTCTATCTATCTATTTTGAAATTGTTTGGCTACTTCAGAAAGGAAAAGACAAGCTATTCCTACCCAATTTCTCAAATGTTGATAAATTCCAAATATATCCAACATTTAACATAAATAAATAAAAACTAAAAAGTGTTTTTTTTCTTTTTCCTTCTTTCTTTTTTTTTTTTTTTTACTAAAAGTGTTTTATGAAAGCATGAAAGGGTTTTAGTGGAGATGCCTTTCTTCACATTCAAACTATAAAAGGCATAGTTTGACAAATATGAGTGCATTAAAATAAAAGTTCTAAACAATGATAACAACTATGTATACACAAATGTATAACTGCAAATATCAGTATGTCTGTGTACATTTTATGTGTGTATGCATGTCTGTTTGTATAAGTGCCAATAACTATGTGAGATAAAAACACCCTGAGAGCAAGTCTGGCAGGAGCTCATCCTGAGAAAGCCTGAGCCACTCCTGGCTAAACCTTGAGGAAGATAGAAAGGAAGATGATGAAACTCATTCTCTCTCATTCTCTTTCCAGTCTTTCCTCATGGGGGACATGAACCATCACACATGAGAAGGAGTTAGGAAGAGCTCAAGGAGAGACTGGGTCTATTCAAAAGCCTCCCCTCCAGTCTTGAATGTCTGACGCCTAGCTCCAGGGTCCTGCTGGGTACAAGTAGACAGTGTCTTCGCTCAGGTTCCTCAGGAAACACTGGAGGCTTCCACAAAGGCACTTTGACAAAGAATGCTCTGAGAAACAGCATCCTTAGGTGGTCAAGGGAGTAGTAGTAAGCAGTCGAGTCATTGAACTCACAGGTGTTAGCCACTAGCCCTCCCAAAAGTTGAGGGATCAAATTCCTCAGCCTGAAGGGGGATCCAGGCAGTGCTCTACAGCATCTACCACAGGCTGCAAGAGTGCCTCAGAAAAGCCTTGATTTAGAGATGAAGAAATGTAGAAAAAATATTTTCCGAACATATAACTTTTGTCACCTAAGTCTATTGAACAGTCTCAAACTTGCATTTTATTCACTGTTATATCCCTACACATGCATGCATGCATACACATCTACACATATACACATAGATAGATGCATATATAGAAAAATATCTTAGATTCAATAGATGACTAGTTAAAAGATGTTGGTTGAATGATTGTATAAATAAATAAACAAATAAGACAATTCTTTCAACCAATTGGCAATATCTATCAATATTTTTAATGTATTATATCCTTTAGCTTTTCAATTTTATATCTAGGAATTTTTCCTATAGTTATATTCACATAGATGAAGAAAACATTTGTGATAGAATGTTACTTGCAGCACTGTTAATATTAAAAGACTGCAAATGCTATAAAGTTTACAAATATGTAACTGACTTTAATCACAGAACAACATGATGCAGTGAGTACCATGCAGCTACTCTAAAGGAAGTGATAAGATGTACTGAGGAACTATTTTCTATTTTGTAGTGATAGAAGTGTGGTGCAAGACAGTGAGGATAGTGTTCTCACGTTTGATAAAAATAAAAAATATACATAGATAAAAATAAAAATCAGGTAAGAATATAATAAAATGAAGTGATGGTCTCCTATTAAATTTCTCTTGGTTTATCAAAGGTATTTGTCATGCTTTTAATCTTATCTATTAAAGCTGTTTCTTTTACCCTAGTGTTACTTTACTCCTCCCAAATGCTCTCAGAGCAGTTATATCATATTTATCTAGAGTCTAATTTGTAATCATTGCTGATTTCAGGCACTCTTTAAATTTAGCACTTTTCTAATTTCAGCTTTACAAATTAATAAATAGATGTCTCAGCATTTCTTACTACATATAAGCTGTATTGTTGATCTACATGCATTTTAAATGCACTCTTTTATTTTCTAATTTGTTTATTTCCTTCTAGTAGAGGCATTATAGGAATTTTTATAGCTGAAATAAACTCTAGAAAACATTTTTGATGTGAGGACTTTAGCCCATAGAGATGAAAAGCATTATCCAAGATTTAGTGCGACTTTGTACCAGAGGCTGCTAGAATGCCACATATCTGAAAGCAAGCAGTCAAGGGTTCTCTTTGGTACAAAACAATCTTTCCGTTAGATTTCATCTGGCATGAGCTTCCTGACCTGCTAAAAATAAATTGTGATTTGGTGAGAGGAAAATATTAATCATCTAGTATAAATTTATTTTCAGAGATAACATGGCCAAAGTAATCACCCATTGTGTAGTTTATACCTAGGCTAACTAGGTTGATTTTTACAGTGAGACTATAATATAATATAATATAATATAATATAATATAATATAATATATACTATTATGTCATGAAATAAACATCCTGAGAAAAATTAAGAAAAGTGTTCTTGTAGGACTCTATTAAATAAATCCTTATGTAAATGCTCTACTTTTTTCCCTAAAAGAGTTTATATTTCTGTTTAAGTAGAACGTTTGAAAAAATATATCTGTAAAGCTTTCTCTAAATACTTAACAAAGCCCAAAGCTTATTTTTAATGAACAAGAAGCTTTTGCCCTTTTCTGTTAGCACATGATAAAGAGCACAAATGCAATCCCTATCAAAATATCAATAACGCTTTTCACAGAACTAGAACAAACAATTCTAAAATATTTATGAAACTACAAAAGACTCTGAATAGCCAAAGCAATCTTGAGAAAGGAAAAAGAAAAAAAAAAAAAGCTGGAGGTATCACAATCCCAAATTTCAAAATATGCTACAAAACTGTAGTAATCAAAACAATATGGTACTGGCACAAAAATAGACACATACATCAATGGAACAGAATAGACAACCCAGAAATAAACCCACAATTATATGGTCAATTAATCTACAACAAACGAGGCACAAATATGCAGTGAGAAAAAGACAGTCTCTTCATTAAATGGTGCTGGGAAAACCATGCAGCTCATGCAAAAGAAGGACACTGGACCACTTTCTTATACCATACACAAAAATAAATTCAAAAAGGATAAGACCTAAATGTGAGACCTGAAACCATAAACATCCTAGAAGAGATAGTCCATAATTTCTTTGACATCACCTGTAGAAACATTTCTCTAGATATGTCTTCTTTGATAAGGAAAACAAAAGCAGGGGCACCTGGGTGGCTCAGTGGTTGAGCATCTGCCTTTGTTTGGCTCAGGTCATGATCCTGGAGTCCTGGGATCGAGTCCTGAATCGGGCTCCTAGCAGGGAGCCTGCTTCTCCCTCTGCCTATGCCTCTGCCTCTCTCTGTGTCTCTCATGAATAAATAAATAAAATCTTTAGAAAAAAAGGAAAACAAAAGCAAAAATAGACCATTGAGACTTCATCAAAATAAAACTCCTGCACAGCAAAGGAAAAAAAAAATCAATGAAATTAAATGGTATCCCATGGAATGGGAGAAGGTATTTGCAAATGACATATCTGGTAAGTAGTTAGTATCCAAAATATGCAAAGAACTTGTAAAAGTCAACACCCAAAAACCAAACAATCCAATTGAAAAACGAGAAGACATTAATAGACATTTTTCCAAAGAAGACATATGGATGTACCCCTATATTTATTGCAACATCATCTACAATACCCAAGATATGGAAGCAGCCCAAGTGTCCATTAGTAGACGAATAGATAAAGAAGGTGTTGTGTGAGTCTGTATAAAATGTATATATACTTACATATAAATATTTATTTAAATTATGTTATTATAATTATGATATAAATTATTTTGCTTATTATACATTGATAATATATTGTATTTATATATAATTTTTAATATATATTACTCAACCATAAAAAAAGAATAAAATCTCTTGCCATTTACAATAATATGGATGGATCTAGAGGGAATAATGCTAAGTGAAAAGAGTCAGTCAACAATAGCCAAACTGTGGAAGGAGCCTCAGTGTTCATCGAAAGATGAATGGATAAAGAAGATGTGGTTTATGTATACAATGGAATATTACTCAGCCATTAGAAATGACAAATACCCACCATTTGCTTCAACGTGGATGGAACTGGAGGGTATTATGCTGAGTGAAGTAAGTCAATAGGAGAAGGACAAACATTATATGGTCTCATTCATTTGGGGAATATAAATAATAGTGAAAGGGAATATAAGGGAAGGGAGAAGAAATGTGTGGGAAATATCAGAAAGGGAGACAGAACATAAAGACTCCTAACTCTGGGAAACGAACTAGGGGTGGTGGAAGGGGAGGAGGGCGGGGGGTGGGGGTGAATGGGTGATGGGTACTGAGGGGGGCACTTGACGGGATGAGCACTGGGTGTTATTCTGTATGTTGGCAAATTGAACACTAATAAAAAATAAATTTATTATTAAAAAAATAAAAGAAAAGAGTCAGTCAGAGAAAGACAAATACCATATGATTTCACCCAGATGTGGAATTTAAGAAACAAAATAAACAAACAAAAAATAGGCAAATCAGAAAAGAGACTCTTAACACTAGAAAACAAACCAATGGTTACCAGAAGGGAGGTGGGTGGGGGGATGGGTGAAATAGGTGAAGGGGATTAAGAGTACACTTATAGTGATGATACTGAATAATGTATAGAATCTTTGAATCATTATACTGTACACCTGAAATTAATATAACACTGCATGTTAATTATACTAGAATTTAAAAAATTCCAGTGTGTATATGTGTATCAAACGAGTGGAACAATTTGAGGCATTACAGTGAAAAATTACCCTTGCAGCCCAATAAAGATGCAATTGCACCCACCCTCCAAAGAAAGAAAAAAAATTGCCTGTATCTATGAACAAAATTAAGTATTCTTAGTATCTAACAGAACAGTCTACTGTATCACACTCCTTCGACACTTAAATTTTAAATAAAATTTGTAAAATACTTATTTTTATAAAAGTGATATACATTTGTTTAAAAATGTAAACAAAAGATTAGCAAAAAGATAAAACTTAAGGTTATCTTCAGTAGCAACACTAAGAGATAGTTACTCCCAAACAAACATTAAGTGCTCATTATCTACCAGATAGGACACAGTCTCACAGACCTCATCTCCTAAGACCTCCTTCACTCCCTGCCTACCAGGCATACTGGCCTTCTTGTTCCTTGAACATTCCTAACAGTGACCATTTTCTCTCCATTACAGATATGTGCGTAAAGATATAAAAAGATTTATTTGCATTTAAAATCTCTCTTCATTACAGATATGTTTGCAAAAATGTACATAGTATTCATTTCATTACTAATTATCAATTTTTCAGTTATTTCTGAATTTTATTTGCATTTCTTTGTTTCTTAGGGCAGACTATATGTTCTTATGATATTGCCTTATGACTTTCTTATGGGATTACTAACCAAGTCTTATGATTAGTTTCTTTTTTTTTTTTTTTTTTAAAGGCACTTTTTATTTATTTATGATAGTCACAGAGAGAGAAGCGCAGAGACACAGGCAGAGGGAGAAGCAGGCTCCATGCACCAGGAGCCCGACATGGGACTCGATCCTGGGCCTCCAGGATCGTGCCCTGGGCCAAAGGCAGGCGCCAAACCGCTGCGCCACCCAGAGATCCCTTATGATTAGTTTCTTATTATTTTCTTATGATTACTAAGCAATTGTCTATTGAATTAGTTGATCATGGCTTTTGCCTGTATACCAATTGGCATGTTCAGATTTTTTTATTCATTTGTAAGTGTTCTTTATTTAATAATATTACAATTATTTGACAAATAAAATTTCCATAATCTTTCTTTTACTTATTTTTTGTTGTATTTAAAAAATACATAAGTATTTAAAATGATTTTATCAGGGACATCTGGGTGGCTCAGTGGTTGATCGTCTTCCTTCAGCTCAAGGCATGATCCTGGATCCCACATTAGGCTCCTCGCAGGGAGCCTGCATCTCCCTCTGCCTATGTCTCTGCCTCTCTCTCCCTCTGTCTCTCATGAATAAATAAAATCTTTAAAAAATAAAAAATAAATAATTTTATCTAGTTAACATTTTTTTATATAACCATTGGCTTGATCATCACATATTCTTTTTTTAAGTTTTTTTTTTTTTATTTGAAAGAGAGAGAGCAAGCATGAGTGAGGCAAGGCAGAGGGAGAAGGAGAAGCAGACTCCCCACTGAACAGGGAGTCCAATGAGGGGTTCGGCTCGATCCCAGGACACTTGGATCATGACCTGAGCTGAAAGCAGATGCTTAACCAACTGAGCCACCCAGGCATTCTGATCATCACTTATTATCATATTCTTATTCCTTTGTTCAAAAAATATTTTGAGCCTTGATGTCCATCAACAGATGAATGGATAAAGAAGATATGGCATATACGTGTATATATTTATATACAATGGAATGTTACTCAGCCATTAGAAAGGATGGTTACCCACCATTTGCTTTGATAGATGGAACTGGAGGATATTATGTTGAGTGAAGTAAGTCAATCGGAGAAGGACAATCATCATATGGTTTCAATCATAAGGGGAATATAAGAAATAGTGAAAGGGATTATAAGGTAAAGGAGGGAAAATGAGTGGGAAAAATTAGAGAGGGAGACAAGACATGAGAGACTCCTAACTGGGAAACAAACAAAGGGTAGTGTGGAAGGGGAGGTGGGTGGGAGGATGGCATTTGATGGGTTGAGCACTGGGTGTTATACTATATGTTGGCAAATCGAACTTCAATTATATATATATATATATATATAACAACAAAACAAAATTATTTTGAGAACAGACCATGAATTGGGTACATGTATTTGGTGTTAGAGATCACAGGAGTGAACTGAAGAAACAAGGATGATACTTTCACAATGAGTATATTTGAGAGAGGAAGACAATAAGCAACTAAGTAAATTTTAAAAATTAGATTGTAAAAAGTAAGATGAAGAAAAACAAGAATATATAATGGAGAAAGTAACTGGGGTTACATTATTTGAGCTGATAGCTGAGAATCAAAAAGAAAAAAAAAAACTCAGAAAAACCACTCTGGGTAAATAATAGCAAATCCAAAGGACTTTCAGCAACAAAAAGATGTGGTTAAGACACACAAAACCCGTGTGACTGGGTCATAGTGAGGGAGAAAGTTTATAGGCCATTGTAAAGAGCTTAGATTTTATTTCAAGAGTAATGAGAAGCTATTAGACCTAACAGATGGGACGTGATGGTTATTACCGCTTTTAAGACCATATGTTTTAAAACAAAGATTAGTAAAAGTGATGTATGTTCAGCCCAACTGCGTATGTGTAGTTATTGGAACTCATTTAGCACAAAATCCATAGGTAGGGCAAACTCAAGGGTAAATTGACCAGGACTCTATCTCAGTAACGCCATCAAGGACCCAGGTATTTCTTAACCTTCCATTCTTATACCAATGATATATTGACTTGTACAAGGCGGTCAAAGCAGCTCCAGGATTCACACAGCTAGATGTTGCCCTCAGCGTCTGCCATAACCACTGCATTTTAAAGAGCCTTAAAAATGTAGATTCCTTTGACTTGGACATTCCAACTTTAGGAAATGACTACAAGATGAAGTAAAAGTCATCTCATTTTTAAAGTCTATTTCACAAAAGATAGATTCACCCATTTATTCAATAAAAGATTTATTGATCTCTAGTAGCACTGTTCCACACACTTGGAATCAACAGTAAAAAAAGCACCTATATTTGTAAACTTTACATATTTGGTGGGGAAGAAAGACAGTAAACAAAGTAAGTAAAATAGGTAGCATGTAAAACGTTGATTAATACAAATACATAATTATTCTGGGTGGGTTGTAAGCCCGTTAACTCCAATGGAGAATATGAAAGGAAAATAGCTTTTTGTTGATGATCTGTTTGTTTTGTTTTGTTTTTAAAGGCTTAAAACGTATTTTAAAAGTTGATGCTGCATTACTGCTCCATTTCTCAGAAAAACTTCAAAGGTATCAGGGACAAATCAAACATGGTACACCAATAAAAAAAAAATGCACGGTATAACGACCTAAGATGGCTAAGAGCTACAGTCTAGCCTTCAGCATACAGCAACCCTGTTCCCAAGATTGTACTAGGCCTATCAAAAGCTGTGAACAGCATCATAGACATAAAAGGGCCTTTCCTGGGTTGTCCTTACCCAGAAAAAAGATGGAGGCAACTTAACACAGTATTTTTTTAAAGATACACTAAAATGAAAATCTCTAAGAGAAAGGTCTTCCTTGGGACATGAAGGGGTAATATACGGGATATAACAGAATCATATGTATGTTGTCTGTGATCTCTGTGGACATTTGCCTGAATGCCCACCTGTGAGCGAATGGAATGGGGCTAAGGTCATTGGGGGATGTTTGTTTTTGTGGTGTATGTAGCAGTGTCTATGGGGTTGGAGGATATAAGAATGAGAAAGCAAAAAGAACAGGATGGACAAGAATGGAATGATCAAGATTAATGGGGCTCTAACTGGATCCATTTTGCCATGATTCCACCCCCACCCCCCATCCCCAAGACCCTTAAGAATCACATGAGACTTCAGGAATGCACCACACCGAATCAATTAGTTAAAGGATATACCACACAGAACTGATTTGTTAAATATCGCCCCTCCCTTGCCTTCAGCCTCCAGTAAACGCCCTCGAAGTAGTACAGGCAAGAAAGACCTCACTATTGGGAGGAATCCGTAACACTTTTCCAGGGCAGAATTCTGGGTAGTCCAAAAGAGGTCCTGCTTTTAAGAGTTTTGGGGAAACTAGACATTGAAAATTTTTTTAAATTTTTTTTTAATTTTTATTTATTTATGATAGTCACAGAGAGAGAGAGAGGCAGAGACACAGGCAGAGGGAGAAGCAGGCTCCATGCACCGGGAGCCCGACGTGGGATTCGATCCCGGGTCTCCAGGATCGCGCCCTGGACCAAAGGCAGGCGCCAAACCGCTGCGCCACCCAGGGATCCCTGAAATTTTTATTAGTATCGGCGACGTTTGTTAGGAGCAAATTCAGCTCCAGGCGCTGCACGGTTGAATGCAGGAGGGGTTCCACCAATTGCCCCAATTCCTTCCATTGTAGCAGCCTGGCCAAAGCGTTCAGTTGTTGGTGGGGTCAATTCCAAGGTTCCATCTGGCATCATAGTGGCAGGTCCTGGAGGAGCTGGGGTCCCAGCTGGCACTAGAGCAGGGGACATGGCACCTCTATTGTTTATAGCACCGCCCATAGCCATCTGGCCCATCCGTATCTCTTGTTCTCTTGCATTAGGGAATGTTCCCTTGAATCCTTCCTGCTGCCTCTGCATCTCTTCCTCTCGACGCCTGCGCTCCTCCTCTTGTCTGAGCTCCAGTTGCTTTCATTTTTGCACTTCTTGGTTGTACAGCTCCTTCTAAGTTCTTCTTGACGTCTGGGTGGCTGCTCTCGCTCCTTGTGAAATTGCTGGTTCTTTATTATTTTTTTTAAAGATTTATTTATTTATTTATTTATTTATTTATTTATTCATGATGATAGACAGAGAGACAGAGAGAAGCAGAGACACAGGCAGAGGGAGAAGCAGGCTCCATGCAGGGAGCCCGACGCGGGACTTGATCCTGGGACTCCAGGATCGTGCCCTGGGCCAAAGGCAGGCCCTAAACCGCTGAGCCACCCAGGGATCCCCAGTTGCTGGTTCTTTATAACCAGTTTCTCTGGTAGTCCCTGTTCATCATCCAACTGGGCCATGGGCTCCACAGTCACAGGCCGAGGAACTGTGGTTAGCAGGCAGGAGCCTTCCCTGCACCTGTCCAGAGCTTTCCAAGCAGCTGGCTTCCCTGAGAATTCAACAATGCCTTTTCCTGAGGGCCTTCCTCGATCATCCACGATGACTACAGCCCTCTCCACCTGGCCAAACACGGAAAAGGTTTCCTCCACCACTTCATTGGAAACATACTGAGGAAGGTTTCGGACTATAAGGGATGCACTATGGTAGGCAAAGCGCACACGCAGCTGCTTTCCACGAAGTGGCCTGTTGTCCAATTCTACTTCGGCAATCTCCACCAAGGTTCGGGTTTCCAAATGGATAAAGCCAAAGCCCTTATCCTTATGAATGAAGACTTCACCTGCTTTCCTGTATTTCTCAAATAGTTTCCTCATCTCCTCTTCAGTGATATCAGGAGGAAGATTGCCCACGAAGAGCCGGCTTCGTTGGGTGAAGGTCTTCTCTCCTGGTTTCCTAAAATTCTTCAGGTCAATGGTTAAGCCTTCATTTTGGCTACTGGCTTGTTGCCCATTTGCAGGTATTGGTGGCGGTGGTGGCTGCTGCTGTTGCTGCTGGTGGTGCTGCTGGTGGTGATGCTGATGATGCTTCCTTGGAGTATGGTTTTGCTTCTCCAAGTTAAAGGTTTTATTACTCTGCGTTTTTGCACCCCGCTACCAACTCTTCTCTCCTCAGAGTAACGGTGACCCTGTTTGGTTCTTAGTATGGTCAAATGAAAAGATCCAGTTGGAAAAGTGGGTTTGAAATTTGGATTTGATTCTGAGGTACAAATACAGCTTTAGAAGCAGGAAACTCAAGCTCCAGTTGAAGCAATTGAAAAGGAACCAAATATCTAAGACAAGAGTATATAGATTTTCAACAAAGGGAGAAAGAGGCCTTTTGTGAATGCTATCTCTGGATAGGAAAGGAATGAGAGAAGGAACAAATTCTTCAGATATTTGCAAGGGAATCGTTGTCCCTAGGGTAGAGTAAGATCTTAGTTAAGAAATGAGCATCTGACATTATTCATCCTGCAACATTCAACCTGGAAGATGTTTATCAATGATAATGAATAGTCAGTAAACAAATATGCACTGCTTCCAGCAAAACAGTCTTGTGGCTCCTGTGGTGGAGATTGTTTTCTTCTATCTCTAAAAATGAAGTGAAACATCTGTGAGGGGAATAGAATTCATAGGTTAACAAGTTAAAAAAAGAAAACAGCTGAAATCAAAAGCCCTGATTTATAGACTGAGGTTCCTTTTTTTAATTAATAAACTTTAATATTTAGAGCAGTTTAAGGTCACAGCAAAATTGAGTGGAAAGCACAGAGTTTCTACATCCCCCATCTTCACACACATACACACACACAACCTGCTCTACTATCAACCCCCAACCCAGCCAGAGTAGTACATTTGTTACAGTTGATGAACCAACATTGAGATGCCCTTATCATTCAAAGTCCATGGTTTACGTTAGGGTTCATTTTTGATGTTGGAGGTTCTTTGGATTTTGACAAATGTGAAATGAATGACACATATACGCCAGTGCAGTATCATATAGAATAGTTTCACTGACCTAAAAATCCTCCATGCTCTGCTTATTCATCCCTACCCCTCCCTTAACTCCTAGCAACCATTACTCTTTTACTGTTTCCATAATTTTGCCTTTTCTAGAATATCATATACTTGGACTTATACAGTATCATAAGTATTTCAGATCATAGTATTCTGTTAATATCCTTTTAATTTCCATGAGATATGTCATAATGTTCCCTTTTTCATTTCTAAAATTTGTCATTTGTGTCTTCTCTCTTTTTTCTTAGCCTAGCTAGAGACATGGATTTTACTGATTTTTAAAATAACCAGAATTTGGTTTCATTGACTTTCTCTGTTGATTTCCAATTTTCAATTTCATTGAAATTGGAATTTCATTTCTGCTCTAATATACATTATTCCTTTTATTCTGTTTACTTGGATTTAATTTGCTCTTCTTTTTAGGGTTCCTAAAGTAGAAACTTAAATTATTAATTTTAGATTTTCCTTCTTTTGTAATATATGCATTCAGCGTTTAAGCACTGCTTTTGCTGAAACTCACAAGTTTTAAATTGTATTTTCATCTTCATTTAGTTCAAAATATTTTAAAATTTCTCTTAGTATTTCTATTTGACTCCTGTGTTATTTCGAAGTATATTGTGTAATCTCCAAGTATTTGGGGATTTTCCAGTTATCTGTTATTGATTTCTGGTTTAATTCCATTGTAGTGTGACAGCATACATTTCTTTATTGTTCTAAATTTGTTAAGGTATTTCTTTTTATTTTATTTTTATTTTATTTTATTTTATTTTATTTTATTTTATTTTGAGAGAGCGTGTGAGAAAGAGCATGAGCAGGGGAGAGGGGCAGATGGAGGAGAAATAGGCTCGTCGCTGAGCAGGCAGCCAGCCAGGTGGGTTTCTTGTAAAAATCATATAGTTTGGTCTTTTATGACCCACCCTGATAATCTCTTTTTTGTTGTTTAAAATAATTATTGATGTAGCTAGATTAATATCTACCATTTTTTTTACTGTTTTCTATTTGTTGTTTTTGTTTTGTGTTCCTATATTTGTGTTCCACTCTTTTTTCTGCTAATTGTGATATTAATTGAGAATTTCATAGGATTCTATTTCTTTTTAACACATCAATTACACCTCTTAAAACATTTTTTAGTGGTTGCCCTAGAATTTGCCATATACATTTACAACTAATCCAACTCTATTTTCAAATAACATTATACCATTTCATGGGTAGTACAAATACTTTATAGTAACAAAATATTGCTAATTTCTCCCCCTGGTCACTCGTATCATTGCTGTCATTTATTTCACTTACACATAAGCTATAATCTTCAAATACATTTTTGTTATTATTTTGAACAAACTTATCTGTTAGATCAACAAAGAATAAGAAAAATAAAAATTTAGATTTTACTGTCACCTATTCCCTCTCTAATGCTCTTCCTTTCTTTAGGTAGATTCGAGATTCTGAGTTATCATTATTTTCCTTTTCTCTGGAGAATATCTTTTAACACTCTTCTTGCAAGGCAGACCTACTGGCTACAAATTTCATTCAATTTTTGTTTGAGAAATTTTTTCTTCTTGAGTTTTGAAGGATAATTTCCAAGGGTACAGAATTCTAAATTTTTTTATTTTATTTTTTTTGTTTGTTCCATACTTTAAATATTTTCCTGTGTTCCCTTCTATTTACATGGTTTCCAAGGAGAAGTAGAAAGTAATTCTTACCTTTGTTCCTCTAAAGTAAAGTGTTTTTTTTCCTTTGCCTTCTTTCAAGATTTTTTTCTTTTTTATTTCCTGCAATTTGAATACGATATGCCTAGATGTAGTTTTTGTTTTGTTTTGTTTTTTGTTTTTTTTGGCTCTTTGCTACTTAGTGTTCTCTGAGTTTTCTGGATCGGTGGCTTGGTATCTGACATGAATTTCAGGAAAATTTCAATCAATATTGCTTCAAATATTGCTTCTGTTTCTTTCTTTCTTCTCCTTCTTATATTCCCATTATGCATATACTAAAGTTTTTGCAGTTGTCTCACAGCTCTTGGATATTTTGGCGGGGCGGCGGGGGGAGGTCCAGTATTTTTTTTCTTTGCTTTTCAATTTTGAAAACTTTTATGACATATCCCAAAGCTCAGAGATTCTTTGCTCAGCCATGTCCAGTCTACTAATAAGCCCATCAAAGACATCCTTCATTTCTGTTGCAGTATTTTTGATCTCTAGCATTTCTTTTTGATTCTTTCTTAGAATTTCTTTCTCTCTGCTTATATTTTCTCTTTCTGCATATTATCTCCTTTTTTTTTTTTTTTAATGAGCCACCTTAGCGTGTTCATTATAGTTGTTCAAAGTAAGAGTTTGTTAGTTCCAATATCTCCATTATATCTGTGTCTGGTCAGATGCTTGTCCTGTCACTTCAAACTGTGTTTTTTGCCTTTCAGTATGCCTCGTTATTTTTTGTTGAGAGCTGGACATGGTGTATGGGTTGAAAGGAACTCTCGTATAGGACCCTGGCAATGTGGTGGTGAGGTATGAGGTGAGGAGAAGGTTCTATAATCCTGTGATTAGGGCTCAGTCTTTTAGTGAGCCTAAGCCCTTGAACTGAGAATGTCACACTGCTTTTCAGTCCCCAGTCCTATGTCTTATAGATGGGGTTAAGGGCTCCAAGCTGGAGTTGAGTAAGTAGGCAGGATGGAAGGCTAGAGGGGATGGAGGTGGGTATTTCCTTTCCCCTAGGTTAGTTTCATTCTGATACAATCCCAAAAGTTGAGGCTCTGGTTCTGGTGAAATAGTTTCTCTTGAATGCAGGCCTTATTGAAAAGAACAGAATGCTCTGGCATATTTCAAGATGGTTACTTTTCCCCTTTCCCTATCAATCTCTCAAGGGTCCTCAAGGGGTTTTTTTTTTTTTTTTTTTTCCTTCTGATATTTGCTGTGTGAGAACCTGGTAGTGCTTCAGGAGGTGAAACTCATAAAAGCATGGGCTCCTTTCCCTAAGGTTTTTAACTCTCAGACTTCTCCACATTGAGCATCCAGAATTTGTCAATTATACCTTGAATTTTCCAGTCCCAGTACTGGTTTCAATGGAGGTTTCTGCATCTGAGTTTCTGCTCTGCTAAGCTGTGCTTCTCCGTATGGCCTATCTCTCAAATTTGGTGTGGGGGGGGGGCATTTTATCCTATCACCTCACTGTCCTAAGAGATCTAAGAAGAGTACTGAGCTTTCAGTTTGTTCAGATTCTTACTTGTTATTAGGATAAAGTGGTAAGTTTCAAGCTCCTTATGTGCTGGTGCAGAGATTGGAAGTCCCAATCCTGATATTTAATAGGTGAGTGTGTTCTCACTATGCCCACCCCTGTTCGACCTGCTTACACACCCCTGCACTTCCTTATTCCCTTTTGAGATTCCCAACTCTAACACAAGGGCTGGTTCAGTCTACCTTGGCTCATCTGAGTAGTTATGACATGCAACCGTGAAAAATGAAGAAAAAGAAAAATCAGGGGCGAGGGTTATTTGACAGAAAGAAAGAAGACCAGCTTTTCATAAAACTCAGAAATGGTTACTATCTGGTATTTCTTCATGGGTTTATGTGACAATATTTTTTTAATTAAAAAATATTCTTTATGGCCTTAAAACTTCTATCTTATATAGCCAGGGATGGCCTTTTGTAAGTAGCATTTCTGTCCTTTATGGAACAGATAGACTCTGTGGCATACCTTTGCTAAAGTAGCTCATAAGAATAACCCTAATGCAGGATGGCAAAATTTCTCTTCTAGCCAGCATGCCATGAATGAAAAGATGTGGGGCAACTTCCACTCCCTCTGAATGAATCACTAAATCAACCAAAGTAGAAGGGAGGGTCATGGAAAGAGCCTCCATGCCGGAGATAGTAGATCAGAGCATTCTTGCATGTCTGAGTGGTAAAACCCTGTTCAACAATAAAAATATGTGTCTCAAAAACGTTAGTTCATTTAGGGGGCACTTGGGTAGCTCAGTTGGTTAACAGTCTGCCTTCAGCTCAGGTCATGATTCAGGAGTCCTGGGATCCAGCCCCACTCAGCTGGCTCTCTGCTCAGCAGGGAATCTGCTTCTCCCCCACCCTCTGTCCTCTGCTTTCTTCCTTTCTCTTTCTCTCAAATGAATAAAAAAAGATCTTTTTAAAAAATGTTATCCCATTCGGAATTTGGGGTATTAAGACTCTTTATTTTTTTATTTTCTTTTAACTCATATAAATGGCTTATCACTTCAATTAATAAATATTTCATTCCTTTTCCGTATACTCAGGAGTTAAATCTAAAATAAGCACTGCACATGTAGACTTTTGTGACCATTATAACATCAGACACAGAAATCTACCTACCAATCTCCACAGCATCACAAAGAAAAAGAAGTTGATAGAAATTCAAGCAGCAGAAGGGGGCAGTAAAACTCAACAGAATACTCTGGCAGATTTTTAATATGCTTTCCTATTTTTTCTTCATACAGAGAATTTCCCAATACATTTTGGAGACTAACTTTAAAAAAAAGTCTGATATATATATATATATATATATATATATATACATAGGATATATATATATATATATCCACTCTATGTCATGGTCTCAGACTTGTCAAAATTACTTAATAAATGATATCCTAATGGTTTTTCCTCAAGCCCATACTTGGACTTCTTTCTAAACTGTGTCCATCCTTCAAGTGTCATTTTCTCTTTGAACTCTCTTCTGACTGTAGAGGTACATGGAAATCTCTCCATTCTATCATGCCACTGAAGTCAGGTTAAACCAAGCAGTTGAACCACATAGATTTTTTTCATTGAACTTCCACTGTGAGCGAGAGTTCAATTTGTTTACATTCCAAGTAGTCTAAATGTGATTATTCTCTAGACTGTTTTGTCCTCATCTTTGAATTCAGTCTCCACATTAAGATCTAATAAAGAGGATATCGATGATGAGGACTTCAACATGAATTCAGGATTGCAATGTAAAACTTTAGTACACTACCAGAGTCAGAGTATAGACTCCTACATGACACCTAAAAATTAAGCTCAAATAAGTGGCCCTAAATATCACTCTAAAATTTGAATACATACAACCTACTCATTTAATAGAAAATGGAATTCTTAAAAAATTATGCTCTTAGTTAAAATTTCACATAGGATTTAACACAATAAATGGGAGTGTCACAAATCGAATGATTAAATATGACTAGAGGAGGAAAAAGGCTTCTTGGATGAGATGGAATTTTAGTCATTTGTGTCTCATGTAAAAATCAGATACTGTGTACCTTAAGCAAAATGGTAAGAAAAAAAAAATTCCAAGTGAGTCTCTTCTTCAAGACTCCTACAGACGGAGGTATCCAGTGTCGTTTTACTTTAGGTTTTATGCTGTTATTTCTATTAGTGCTAAGAATGTATGGCTTTACTGAACTTGTTATTCTCCACTTTGCTGCTGGTAACTAACTTTCCTTTCTCTCTCTCTCTCTCTCTCTCTCTCTCTCTCTCTCTCACATTTCGCCCTTACATCACCAACCAAAAGATACTAAATAAAAGCAAAGGACGATGAAATTTTAAATTGTCAAAATCATCCATCTTTTTCACCCATTCTACTCAGTTCCTCGTCAAAGTATGTTCCAAAATGAGAACAGAAAATTTGCACTCTTAAGCCCAATTGAAAAAAATAAATGCAATGTTGTACTTTGATCCACCGTCACAGTCCTCCTCGTCTCTGAAAAGTGGGCAGAAAGACAAAAAAAGCAGACTTCAAAAAAAAAAAAAAAAAACACAAAAAACTAGTTTCTTCTCCGTATCTCCTGTGAAGGGCTGGTGGCCAAAGTGGTGAAAGAAATGCACGAAAGCAGATGTGCTGAGCTTTTAGCATCCCAGCAGATCCCTCATCACAAGAGGGGAAACACTGTAGTTCCAGCTCAGATGGACTGTTGGCAGGATCGCCGCTTAGGAGCAGTCCTGGGGCGAGGAACGAACAGCTTACAGATGTGCATACTGACTCCAGCTATTCTATTTCATTCAGCCAAAATTTTTAGAAAATCGTAATGTATGTGCTACATATACACTAGGTGACGGTCGCCACGAACATCATGACATGTTTGACATACATGACGTAACCCGTGTCCGCCTTTCCTGGCCGCGTCTGTCCAGACTGTGACTCCTCGGCCCCGCAAAGACCTGGGCATGAGACGCGGGGGTGGCCGCGCGGGGAGATTCCCTGCGTCCTGGGACCTCCGGCCGCTCGGATTCCGGGAGAGGAGGCCCCGGATTCTCCCTCCCGGCAGGGGGACCCGCCGCGGCGCCCGCTCGCTCTCCAAAGCTCCCGGTCAAAGCCTGCGGAGAAAGGGAATCCGGCGCAAATCGCCCTCCGGAACCGAGGGGGGCAATTCGCTTTGCACCCCCTTGGGGAAGTCCAGGGCAGCTTCTCGGGTTTCCGATTTTCTCATTTGCGTGGAGAAAAAAAAAAAAAATCCTTACGCAATTATTAAGTAGACAGGGGGAGGGGAGAGTGATGGGGAGGGGGGGAGGGGGTGGAAAGAAACAGTCATGCGTCACGTGGGCTTAGTTATCATGCATAAAAGGAAGGTTCCGTCCGTTAGCGACTAGTTGTCAAACAACTTGCAGCGAGCGTCTGGAGCACGCTCGGGAACTTCGCACAGCGCCTCCTCCAGCGCCGCAGCCCCGAGCCCAGGACGGGAACGCCTCCGCCTCCGCCTCCGCCTCCGCCTCCGCCTCCGCCTCCGCCGCCGCCGCCGCCCGCCGCCGCCCGCGCTCCGCCTCCGCCCGCCGCCGCGATGCTGGCCCGCGCCCTGGTGCTCTGCGCCGCCCTGGCGGTCGTCCGCGCAGGTGGGTACCTGGCTCCCCGCCGCGGGGACTCCTCGGCTGGGTAATCGCCGCGGAGCTTCCGCTCGGACCGCCCGGACCCGCACCCGCTCGGGGCTTTAAACAGTCCGGGAGAGGAGATGATGATGTTTGACCTGGTAAAGAGCTTGGACCGTTTGGGGCCCCAAGGACTGGGTGGCTCTCCGAGCTTTGCCACCTGCTCTGCTCAGCCTGAGCCAGTCACTTAGCGGGTGTGGGTCTCCCTTCTCATCCGCTAATGAGTAGGAGTGAGTAGGGATACTAATTTGCCGATGGTCATTATGATAAGGCTCTCGAATCAATCAATGTAGGAGACGTTCTGCTCTTGGGGAGGGGGAGAAACTGGTTTACGTACCCTAGTTGGTGCTTTCCGGACCCAGGAAAGGCCAGGTTACTTTTTGAAGATAAGCAAAACATTTTAACAATAAGCTGTTTTTACGCTGAAATTTCTCCTACATTTTGATTAATTGTACTAGGTACGTCCACTTGACTTTTGAGGGTGCTACTTCTGTGAGCTCCTTAAAAATGCTAATTTGAACATCTCCAAAGTTACTAAAGAAAGCTTGGCGACATCGCTTCCCTGGTTGAACGTTGTTGGCCTTATTTAGAATAGTATTTTCATTATAATTATTCTGTGCCACAGGTTAAAAAAAAAACAACTGTTTGCCCATGACTACCTGTAGATTTCTTGAATTTATTTATGTAAAGTTGATCCATACAATGCAATGTTACATGAAGATTAAGAAAGTAAAGAATGAATCATTTACTGTCCTTACTTTTTTTGTAGCAAATCCTTGCTGTTCCCACCCATGTCAAAACCAAGGTATTTGTATGAGCATAGGATTTGACCAGTATAAGTGTGACTGTACCCGAACAGGATTCTACGGCGAAAACTGCTCAACACGTAAGTGTGCCCTTGGGTGCCCTCATTTGGACTGGGGATATGTCCAGTTACCATTTTACCTACTAGTGTCTCATAATGGGTCCTATTAATCTTTCCCTCTTTTTTCTGTTTTTGCAGCTGAATTTCTGACAAGAATAAAATTATACCTGAAACCCACTCCAAATACAGTGCACTACATACTTACCCACTTCAAGGGAGTCTGGAACATTGTCAATAACATCCCCTTCCTGCGAAATACAATTATGAAATATGTGTTGACATGTAAGTACAAGTCTCTTTCTTAGGTTTTCAATTTCCTCAAAGAAAAATGTTCTTTATAAGACTTTAGATTATTAGACCTTTTAAGATTTTATTTATTTGAGAGAATGAACCTGAGTGGGGGGAGGGGTGGAGGGAGAAGCAGACTCCCTGCCGGGCAGGGAGCCAGACATGGGACTCAGTCCAAGGACCCTGGGATCATGACCTGAGCCAAGGGCAGATGCTTAACTGATGGAGCTACCCAGGCGCCCC
This sequence comes from Nyctereutes procyonoides, assembly GCF_905146905.1. Lineage (NCBI taxonomy): Eukaryota > Metazoa > Chordata > Mammalia > Carnivora > Canidae > Nyctereutes > Nyctereutes procyonoides. Next base: position 7,493,930 of record NW_026575037.1, read on the forward strand.
TTTGCCTTCTATCTTAATGGCCCAAAATATTGACATTTCCGTCCCATTCAGTTTGTAAAGTTCTGTCTCAAATTCAGAATTCTACTTATAATCCTGTATACCTCTTCTAAATTCACTGCTCTTACCAATCTGAAGGAAGCGTGGTCCAGTTGTTAATTGAATATCCATGGACCACTGGTTTACAATCGGTTATCTTTGACTGATGGAATTAAATTCGGTCTCTAGTGCCACTTTGCACATTGTACAATATGCGTATAGGAACAAATAAAACAATTTTTTTTCTTAAATTTCAGCCCGGTCACATTTGATTGAGAGTCCACCAACTTATAATGTGAACTACGGCTATAAAAGCTGGGAAGCCTTTTCTAACCTCTCCTATTATACCAGAGCTCTTCCCCCTGTGCCTGATGACTGTCCAACACCCATGGGTGTGAAAGGTGAGTACGGGGAGGCAGTTAGAGATGTATTCATTGCAATAGGGATTGGGTTGCTACCTAGAAAATTCAGCCCTGAATTTTCTATCATTTATTTGTTAATAAAAGCATATTTTTTGCTTGAGGATATCTGCGAATCTCTAAACTATTAAACTATCCTATGAAAGTGGACATTTTGGTATAATATCTTCACATTTTCAAATTCTTTCACTAAAACCAAATTAATACTAGTTAAAGTAAAACTATTCAATGTTTCCCTATATCTTCGAACTTCCATTTATATTATAATCCTATTTACACAGATGAATACAGTTCACACCTTTATTTCTCCTGTAAGTGAAGAAAGCCCTCGAGTGAACTGACATTCACTGCTTGCTTGAACTTGTAAATGAATTCTTATCTTAGCTTTCTCATTCTTCAGGCAAGAAAGAGCTTCCTGATTCAAAAGAGATTGTGGAAAAGTTTCTTCTGCGAAGAAAGTTCATTCCTGATCCACAAGGCACCAATATGATGTTTGCGTTCTTTGCCCAGCACTTTACCCATCAATTTTTCAAGACAGATCATAAGCGAGGACCAGCTTTCACCAAAGGATTGGGCCATGGGGTAAGAAATTCAAATTATAGCAAAAGTCATACTGAGTACTGATATGAAGGAGATATATATACACACCAAATCACCCCCTTGTTAAAAAATTCCATCTATAAAAACCTTAGTGGAATTTCCATTTTAATTCACTTGTTTAGTAAAAATACTCTTGCACACACACATGCATATATACAGACATTATTATTTGTAATTTGAATCTTATATTTTTACTTTAAAATATTAGCACTGCAAAAAGTTGCATCTTCAAAAAAGCTATTTGTACTCTGATTATGCTGCTTTAAATATTGAGATTTTTGCAGCATTATTACACAGTTCCAACTTACCAGTAAGAGTTTTATATCAGTATATTTTCTGATGCTTATTAAAGGAAATACCATATAGTGAAGCATATTATATACTTATAACTCTATGAGCTATAAAATACCTTTCAACACGAGACATAGGTTTGTAGTGTCAGAGGACAAACTAATTTACTATTTTGTGGTTGTGAGAGAAATATGTGTTTTATCAAATTATTGATTATTTAATGATGAATTACAGTATAGAAACTTTAGAACTTCAACAGCAACAAATTAAAATTTTTCCATAATCTTCCAGGTGGACTTAAGTCATGTTTATGGGGAAACTTTGGATAGACAACATAAACTGCGCCTTTTCAAGGATGGAAAAATGAAATATCAGGTTTGTTCCATTGGAATATTAATAATTATGACTCACAACTAACCCATATTTAAAAACTTCCCCTGATTAAAATTTAATGTTTGTACTACTGTTGTTTCTTAGGTAATTGATGGAGAGGTATATCCTCCTACCGTCAAAGATACTCAGGTTGAGATGATCTACCCACCTCATGTTCCTGAACACCTGCAGTTTGCTGTGGGCCAGGAGGTCTTCGGTCTGGTGCCTGGTCTGATGATGTATGCCACCATTTGGCTGCGGGAGCATAACAGAGTGTGTGATGTGCTTAAACAGGAGCACCCAGAATGGGATGATGAGCGGTTGTTCCAGACAAGCAGGCTAATACTGATAGGTAAGCAAGAAGAGAAAATAATTTCAATAAAACCCTCTCCCCCAGAGAAAGCTAGCATGTTACTTTTGATCTGTTTTAAGTAATTCTGGGAGAATGTAGTGAATGGAAAATCACATGCTCCATATTTCAGTCTTTGAGCATGATTGAGGGTATTAATACTTTTCTGTTTTGTTGGTATACCAGGACAAAATAGAAGTGAAAGAATAGCAGATTAACAAGATTGCATTTCAGTTGCTTGATCAGAGAATTAATGCTCTATTTTTTTTTTTTTGTAAATAGGAGAAACCATTAAGATTGTGATTGAAGACTATGTACAACACTTGAGTGGCTATCACTTCAAGCTGAAGTTTGACCCAGAGCTGCTTTTCAACCAACAATTCCAGTACCAAAACCGTATTGCTGCTGAGTTTAACACACTCTACCACTGGCACCCCCTCCTGCCTGACACCTTGCAAATAGATGACCAGGAGTACAATTTCCAACAGTTTATCTACAACAACTCTATATTATTGGAACATGGCCTTACCCAGTTTGTGGAATCATTCAGCAGGCAAATTGCTGGCAGGGTAAGCCTTGTTATTGAAAAAACAAAGGACTAATCAGAATTTCTGCCACCAAAGTGATCTTTCTGAACTCTTACTGAAAGTTTAATATTTTGCTAGCCAATTCTTCTCTTAAAAAAAAAAAAAAAGCCTCCCAATTTTTGGAAGTCTAAACTTGTAGTCTCCAGCTATCAAATAGCGATATGTAGTCATAGCTTAAAAATAGAATCTGTAGATTATAGAAATATTTCTAATTTAGTTTAGGTCTCAGCTGGGAGCATTAGTCTTCCCTCCTTTGTACCCAAGGAATGAATGCTTTTAAAGTAGAGATCATCATAAAGATGCCTAAGACCTTATTCTACAATTTAATTCATTTCCCGTAGGTTGCCGGTGGCAGGAATGTTCCAGCTGCAGTACAACAAGTAGCAAAAGCTTCGATTGACCAGAGCAGACAGATGAAATACCAGTCTCTTAATGAGTATCGCAAACGCTTTAGGCTGAAGCCCTATACATCATTCGAAGAACTTACAGGTGAGAAAAACTTATTAAAAGAATCAAGGGTCAAATGGAAACAAGTTGAAAGGGAATTGAGCAAAGGGTTAAAACTTTTTTTTTTTTGGTTTAAGTTTTTTATACATTAGTTGTATATCTGTTTTTGTCACCTTCACAGGAGAGAAGGAAATGGCTGCGGGGTTGGAGGCCCTTTATGGTGATATTGATGCCATGGAGCTGTATCCTGCCCTCTTGGTAGAAAAGCCTCGTCCAGATGCCATCTTTGGTGAGACCATGGTAGAAATGGGAGCACCATTCTCCTTGAAAGGACTTATGGGTAATCCCATCTGTTCACCTGACTACTGGAAGCCTAGCACCTTTGGTGGAGAAGTAGGCTTTAAAATCATCAACACTGCCTCAATCCAGTCTCTCATCTGCAATAACGTGAAGGGCTGTCCATTCACTGCATTCTCTGTTCAAGACGGACAGCTCACCAAAACAGTCACCATTAATGCAAGCTCTTCGCACTCCGGTCTAGATGACATCAATCCCACAGTCCTACTGAAAGAACGGTCAACTGAACTATAGAAGCCTGTTAATCCTATTTATTTATTTATATGGACGATTCCTTTTAACTTAATTATTTAATATTTATGTTAAACTCCTTATGTTACTTAACATCTTCTGTTAAGGAGAAAGGGGTCATACTTGTGAAGATTTTCATGTCACTATTTTAAAGATGTCTTCAGGTTAAAGAGGAAAACAGTTTTCTGTTTTATAAATGAGTTTGACATCCTTTTACTTGAATTTCAGTTTATATTATTCTTATTATGAACAAAAGTGAAGATGTTGGATATTTAAATGCTGTTCCAGGATGACAATGCTGCAAGTTTTTTTCGACACTATCGGGATTTCTAGTGTATCTTCCCTGGTGCATTAGAAGCAACTACCTGCACACTGTTTCTTTTCTTCTCTTAGCCACTGTGCTGGTAGAAACTCTCTTCTGATCAGTTTACTTCTTGTTTCCTTGATTTTTAAGATCTGAGTACACCTTTCTTTGGACTCTGTGACTCTGTCTATACTTTCTTACCTGAACTTGTGTAAGTTTTCAGGAAAACCTCAACTCAGGACTACTAGTAATTTAGCTCCTCTTAAGAGGAATGAAAGGAAAAAAAAAAAAAACCAGCCCTTAAAGGACTCTATACACAACAGTATACACTTATTTTAAGTGAAAGGCAGAGATCTTTTTGTAAATTAATTTTAAATTGTAACAGAAGGCTTCCATGAGGCTAATGACTGACAAAGAACTGTAGGGGGTTCTTGATGGAAGAAAGTCGTATTTCTATTATGAATATCCTTATTTAAAAGCAAAGTCAAATTCTGAATAGTTCCCGGGAAGATAATGTTTTTTTTTCCACATCTCATTGTCAGCTGACATTTGCTGGTACTGTATACTTAATTTATTGAGGATTATTATTTATGTTTTCTTAGGATGTTATTATAAACTAGGTTTAAGCTGCAATCATTTTTTTTTTTGCATTATGTGAGAATCAGTATATCTTCTTTGAGATTAACTCTGAATTATTATGTAAACACTAAGAGAAATTATTTGAGATCTGTGAGTAAATTTTCAGGAACCCAACTCTGGTATATTGAAATATGGAAAGTTGGAATTGAAATATAGATTTACCTATATACCAGCCCACAGAGAACACTGTGTCTCATTAACCTGCATGTACCATAAGACCTTTTATACACTTTTGAGGGACCTATGAATCCTTCATTAATTCATTCAGCTATAACTTATTGAGGACACATGTGCAAATCACTGGGTTTTAATATTTTTTGTGGATTCTAATATTTTTAAATCATGCACTGATTACAGATAACATCAGTATTTGTAAATAATTGAGAAAGCATGTCTTTTAGGTAGAGAAAGAAAATGAGATTTTATTAAAGGAAATAACTCAGGGGAATTTTTAAGATTTTATGTTTAAAAAGTTAAGAAATAGTCAATATTAGAAGGGCTTATGTAAAAAACCTTTTTAACTTCACTGATTGAAAGAAAAATTTTGTTATTAATATCAATGCCGACTGAATTTGGAGTATAATATGAATGTTTTGGTGCCTCAGACAAATGTGTATTTAAATTAACTGATGTAAAATGTGTTAACAAATGCCTGTTTATTTTTATACTATCTAAGAATGAAAAATCTCTTCTAAAATAAATTTGACTGTTTCCATATATCTTTGTCATGATGGATGATTTCTCTGAAGCATCTATTCCAAACCAGACTAGCTGTTAATGAAATGATTCTGCCCTCCATCAGGGGTTTCCTAGGATCAGTTATCCCTTGTTCACTATAACACTGTATTGGAAAATGTGTGCTTTGTGCTATCAGAGATAGCAACAATTGTGTTTTCATTGCCTAATCTAGAAGAAGGAAAAATAAGTACAAAGTACACAGAAGGCAAAGAATAAGACAAAATGTCTTATTTTGAAGGTACAAAATAAAGAAGGTAAAAAATTAAGAAGGTACAAAATTAAAAAGTTCAAAGAGATGTTCTATTCAGTTGATACCTGGCTCATGGACTTCTGTTGTTTTCCCAATCATGGTAATTTGATAATATCAATATCCACATGGACCACCTATTTAACATCCTACCCGGCTTTTCTCTTCCTTGACCTTCTTCATTCCTGTGATGTCTTCTTCCACCTTATTTTCTATGACTATACATATCTTGATCTTATCATCAGTTGCTATACCATTACCAAAATCTTGATTTCAAGCATCTTCCTTGACTCCCCTTCTAACTCACCTATCTTAGTACTCACACTTTAACATGTTACTCACTCTCTAGTTCCACTGAGCCTACTGATCCATTGCCCTCATCACCATTCATTACCCTCATTTATCTCATTTCCTTACAATCACTCCTTGTCTACTCTCTCCATTGCACATTAACCGGCTTGACTTCATTTCTGCCATCCTTCTTATCTGCTTATTTGACTTCTTAGTAGCATTCAGCACAAATGTCTATGGTTTCTTTACTGAAAGATTTTTTTCCCCTTGGTTTCTTGGTTTGATACTCTCCTGGTCTTTCTCCACCTTCAGACTTAAAAAATCTCATCCTCCACTGTATCTATAAATTGTAGTATCTTAATTCCCTGCTTCTTTTTATCTGCCCTCTTCCAGGTTAATCTCATCTAAGCTCATAACTTGAAACATTATCACTCCCAAACATTTCTCCAGAACAATCTCAAACTGTCAATTGACAATTTATCCACTCAAATCCATACATTTAATGTCCTATTTTACAATCTCTGCCCTCTTTGTACCAATCCAAAATAATCATCCAAAGGATACCACCGTGTTGTTCTCAAGCAAAAAACCCCGCTTTCCTTCACACCATAGTCAATCCCACAGCAATCTTGTTGATTATAACTACAAACAAATTCTACACCTCTCACCTTTTCTCTAACTTCAATACTACTAACCTAGTTGATACAGTTCTCTCTCAACTGGCCTTCCTTCTATTCTTGCCTCATTCCAAACCATTCTCCTTATAATGATGAGAGTGATCATTTTCAAACATACATCAGATATGCTCCTCTCCTGGTTGAAATCTTCCAATGACTTCCTATTACACAATGGATAAACCTAAACTCCTCATCCTATCTTAAAGTGTCTCAGTAATCAGACCCCTGCCCAACTATCTGATCTCATCTACCATAATGTCCTACCTTTGTTCTCTGTGCTCCAACCACATCTGCTTTCTTCTGATTTGTTCACCATCAGGGGTTCTCAAGCTGCTGCCTCTGTTTAGAATGCTCCTTCTTCTGATTTCCACATGGCTAGAACCTTCTCAATGTCCAAATCTTGGCTCAGATGTCCGCTTCTCAGAAAGGCCTTCTCCAATCACCAAACTAACTACTCTTTAAGCTCTTTCATCTTCTTTTTGGTGTTTGTTTCTGTTATTATCTTGATTTGTATGTTTATTATCTGTGTCCCCTCAGTAGAATTTCATGTCTATGAAAGCAAGGACCTTGTTTGCATTATTTACTGCTCTCATAACAGTGTCTGGTACTTAAAGGGCATTACAAAATATTCAGTAGGTGAACAAGAATAAACTTCATGAAAAAGTAGAATATATGGTGATTCTTAAAGAAAGAGTAAGCTCTTAGAAGACAGAGATATCCACTCTGGAAAAAATATTTGGACAGTTTTTCTAAAACTAAAAATTCCCTTACCATGTATATTAGTTTTCTATTGATGTTACGACAAATCACTACAAATTTACTGGCTTCATACAACACAAATTTATTATCTACAGTCCTAGAGGTCAGAAATAAGACAGATCCAATGTGTTGAAATCAAGGTGTCAGTAGTGTTGTGTTTCTTCTGGAAGCTCTAGAGAGAATCTGTCTCTCACCTTTTCTGGCTTCAAGAGGCTAACTGCATTACTTGGTTCATGGTCCCTTTCTTTATCTTCAAAGCAGCAGGATAGCACCTTCTAATATCTCTGACTCTGATCCTCTTGCCTCCCTCTCATCAGGACCTTTTTTTTTATTACTTTGGGCCGATAAAAATAATCTGGGAAAATCTCCCTTCCTCAAGATTCATAATATTTTTCACATACACAAAGTCCCCTGGGCCCTGCATGTAAGGTAACATATTCACAGGTTCTAGAGATTAGGGTCTAGAAATCTTTGGAGGACCATTATTTTACCTACCACATTATACAAGCCAGCAATTGTACTCCCAGGCATTTATCCCAGAAGAATAACTATGTTCACATAAAAATTTGCGTATGAAGGTTCATAACAACTTTATCCATAATTGCCCCAAACTGGAAATAATTCAAATATGCTTCAAAAGGTTAACTGTTAAACAGACTGTGGCAAACTGTGGTAGATCCACACCATGCAGCACTATGTAGCGAAACAAACACAACTAATGATACATGCAACAACTTGAATGGAACTCAAAGGAGTTATGCTGAGTGAAAAAAAAAAAGCCAGTCTCACAAGGTTATCTATAATGTGGTCATATATATATATGACCTGATATTGTGCTGATTGAATATTTTTGCAACTTGATTGAGGTGGTAGTTACACAAAGCTACAGATGTGACATAATTGCATAAAACTATGCACATACACTCACACAAATGCATGTATAAATGGTGAAATCTCAGTAAGTCTGTGGGTTGTACTGAGGTAAATTTCCTGATCTTGATATTGGATTATAATTATGTAAGATGTCAACATTAGAGGAGGTGATATGAAGGTTGCATGGTACCTCCTTATATATTTCTTTGCAACTTCCTGCAAATTCATAGTTATTTAAAAATAAAAAGTTTTTTTTTTTAAAAAAGGAAGAGATGCAATGCCATTCTTGGTGGCAAGAATAGGTTTACAGGCCACTTTTGTATCATTTGATTTCCTTGACTTTTATCCAAACTGCCACAATAGACTGTCTTAGAGTGGATACCTAACCAAGCTGGGAAAATAAAATTCTCTCTCGAAAAAATTCAGAATTAGGGTGGAGATTCTAGTTCAGTTTGACAACTGCATAGTTGACAATGGTAGCAATGCAATCTAATGGATAAACCAACAAAAGTCTTTTCAAAAAATGATATGAGAACAATGAGATTAATGAAATTTACTTCATAAAATTAGAAAAGTTGCTCATCAAAAGACTATGCTGGGAAAATGAATAGACATGCCACAGATCAGAAAATAGTCATGACACACACATTTAACAAGGACTGGAATATAGAACATATAAATAACTCTAAATAGTTAAAAAAATAACGTAGAATAAGCAGAAGACATAAGCAGAAACTGACCGAGAAAGATATATGAATATCCAATAAGCATATGAAAATATGTTGAACATCATTAGTCATCAGGGAAATGCAAATTAAAACCATGGTAAGCTATACTAAACACTTATTAGATTCATGAAAATTTAAAAGATTAAGTGTTAATTTTATATGTCAACTTGGCTAAGATACAGTGCCCATTCGTCTGGTCAAACACCAGTCTAGATGTTCCTGTGAAAGAATTTTTAGATATAATTAGCATTGAAATAAGTAGACTGCGTAAAGCATATTATTCTCCATACTATGGCAAACCTCATGCAATCAGGTGAGGGCCTTACAAAGCAAAGACTGACATTACCCAAAAGAGAATTCTCCTTAAGAGTGCAACACAAGAATTCTACTTGAATTTCCAGACTGTTGCCCTGAAGAATTTAGACTTGACATCAATTTCTACCTGAATTTCCAGCTCGCTGGCCTGCCCTGAAGATTTCAGGTATCCCAGCCTCCACAATCCCTTAAAATCTCTCTGTTTCTGTCCCTGTCTCTCTTATTTGTAAAACTGAATCCCTGATGTTCTCTCACTTTCCTTCTCAATATTAGTGAGATTGAGAAAGAGAGAGAGAAAAAGAGAGAAACAGAACCAATATGTATCATTGATTACCAAATGTTCACAAAGACTGGAATAAATGAAACTCTCATAATTGCTGATGGGAGTGTAAAACATTATACCCACTTTGGAAACCAATCTGGCAGTTTTACATAAACACAAATGTACCCTATAATCTAGCAATCTACTTCTAGCTTTTACATAAGAGAAATGAATAAAAGTGCACACAAAATACTTGCACAGGAATGTCCATAGCCACTTTATTCATAATACAAAAAAAATGGAAAATAATGCAAATTTCCATCAGCAAGAGATGGGATAAGGTAAAACAGGTGGTGGTATCTCCACATAATGGAATGCTATTCATTAGTAGAAAGTAATGAACTACTGATACTTTCGATAACATGGATGAATCTCAAAAACATGTAGAGGGGAAAAAAGGCACAAAAGAATACATACTGTGTGACTCTAATTATATAAAGTCCTGTAAGGAACTATCTAAAAGGAAAGTAATCAAGAATCATAGCTGAGGAAAAGGGAGTAGCAAAGATTACCTGAGAAGGTGCATAAATAACAAAGCTTTCTGTAGCAGTAGAGTGGTATGAGTGACACAGGTATATCTGTCCTAAAAAGTCATTGAACTGTCCATATAATCATGTGCATTTTGACAAATACAACTTATATCCCAATATAACTTATATCCCAGCAATAAAAAAAATGAAAATATGCTGGGACTGAATAGATAATTCCCAACAATATTTTTGGGGTCTATGTTTATTTTCTGCATATATTTGTTATCTATTATATACTCATCATCTTATTGTAAATGCTACTTTTATTCTATATGACAATCCCATGGAGAAAATATTGTTACTATCATTTCACTAAGATAAAAACAAGCTTAGAACCATTCCATAACTTACCCAAGCACCCACAGAGCTCAAATGTGTTTAATTTCAAAGCTCTTTCAATTATGAGGCACAGCATGGATAACAGTGGTCCTCTATTAATATTTCAGTTACACAAATAGTTCCCTGGCTGAAAAAAATCAGATTTTCATCTTGCATTCTTCTTTTCTTGAGAAATATTACAATTGTATAACCATATAACTGTACTAATGATCATTAAATAAAGAAATGACATGACTTCCTTCAGTCACTGGAAACATTGGTTTTTAAGACTTTTCCTAACAAGAGACTCACTAAACCCTCAAACCACTCCCTTTTATTTTGTCTTTAGACATAGGAAAAAAATAGCTAACAAGGGAAGTCAATGAAATGCAAATCTCATATATTTGAATGCAGCTATTATCATATCTTTCAGTTTTCCTGTCAGGAGAAACAATGATATTCCTTTTCTCTTTTTCTTTTTGAGGTTACATTATTTAAATGTGACTGCTTTGTATCCATTTACCTTCCCTAACACAACTTAAACGAACAAATTAAAACACACACACACAGAATTATGTCCTCTGTGTGTGCCTTCTTCCAAAAAGTTTAATTCCATAACTTAAAGCGGGGTCCTACCTAATTTTTCTCTCTCTCCTCCTAAAAACATGTGGACTAATATCTGGACTTTACGTGTCCTGGATGTACTAACATCACATTATATTATATCACACACTAAATATCCATTTCAGATTGGATTTATTAATTTCCAGCTTATGTATTACATATTTCATACTATCTACATGATCACGTTAGTAATCAAGAAACAGTTACTTTCAAAATTGACTTTCTGATGTTCCCTCATTTTCCTCCATTCCATATAGATAGATAGATGATAGATAGATAGATACATAGATAGATAGATATCTTTGACATGTGTTAGAACTAATTTAATAATGTTTTAAGAACATAATATCACAGACTTAGAGAGCTCAGAGCTGCTTTATTTCCTACAGCTTTCAACAAAGCTGAGGGTAAAAAACAAACAAACAAAAAGATCTGAAATCACAATTGTCCCCCAACCCCACCTCCAATTCCAATGTACTTTCAAGGACTCAAACTTTGGTCGCATTTAGCCACAGTCTGGTTATGAAGGAGAGGAGAGTCGCTTAAGATAAACAGTAAACAATTTGGTAAATCATTCTGCTTTTTAAGCCAGACATAAATCACTACTTTCAAGGATCCTCAATAAACACAACTGTCAATCAAAAGTGATCAGATTGCTTTCATTCTAATAATTAATTTGAATCCCTAAATTAGGTAAAATTTATTTTAGCATGCTATGGAAACCCAGAAAACGAAATGGTCACACTGTCTATGAGCTGAAGTCACAGGGAAAAAAATTCAGGGAAAAGATCGTTATTTGATAAAGATCACAGGGAGAGTTATCGTCAGTTTACTTCTCTGTTTCTTTCCTAGATGCCTCCTCACTAAAGTCAAATGGAAGAAGCTTAAGATTTGAGTTGGTCTGGTGCCACAGCCTCTATGACTTCTTCGGCTTCCCCTGCGTCTGTGCCTTTTTGAAAGTGAACCCTGGCCAGAGAACACTCACTTGTTCTTTCATGTTCCCAATTGTATCTAATAGGTGATGTGGAAGCAGCATAGCGTGACTTTCTCTGGCTATTACTCAATACCTGTGCATGATGACAACATTCATAAAGCACAGGGTGGGATATATTTTACATGCTCTTGAAGGAGTGTTTTCCACTTACATATTACTGGGAAAGAAGCAAGGAAGAAAGGCCAAGAGGTAAACAATCCTTCTCTGTAAGCAAAACACAGTTGGAGGTGATGCAAAGCAAAAGAATGTTTCTTTAGCCCATACCCGGAAGCCTACCATTTAAAATGTAAATTTTCTGTAATATTGTCATGGTATATTTTATTTAGACTTGGCTTAGCACTATTGGGTAATAGGGTAATAGTCTAAATATTGAGTTACTGAAATGCCGTTTAAATTGGAGGAAGCCTGCTTCAAAGAATGAGAGCCTTCAAATGGTAGAAACAGAATAACTGTATTAAAGCTCCCAACTTTGGGGAATTTAACACCAAATTGATGCAGCGCTCCCTTTTCTCATATTAATTCTCTTTATTATTTACAAGGTTATATATATCATAAATATTCTCAAGTAACTTGAGGCTGTAACATTGACTTTCTGTGACATGGAGAACTAGAAATCCCTCTGGATTTCATTTTCTTCAATTATACTATGAGAAGTTTTAGAGAAGGCTACATAATTCCTCGTCTCACACCTGACTCCGAAATTAACTTAATATCTACATATTCTGGGCACCTGGGTGGCCCAGTGGTTGAGCATCTGCGTTTAGCTCAGGTCATGAACCCAGGGTCCTGGGATCGAGTCCCACATCAGGTTTTCCACAGGGAAACTGCTTCTCCCTCTGCCTATGTCTCTGCCTCTCTGTGTCTCTCATGAATTAATAAAATCTTTAAAAAATATATCTACGTATCCCGTGGTAACAATATAGTTATTTGTTTTTCAGATGGTTTAACGGGCATAAGAGACTGGGGATAAGAAGCTCAAAAAGATTTACCCTGTCATAGTGTTATAGGAAACATTACACAGTGTTTTTTTATCTTGGTAGTTGTGGTAGACAGAATCCTGTACCCCACCTCTTCAAAGTTGTCCAAGTCCTAATTACTGGAATCTGCCCTACGTTGCATAACAAAGACTGCAGAGGAATAAAGGTTGCTAATCATCTGACCTTAAAATAAAGACCATCTTGGATTATCCAATGTAATCATAAAAGTCCTTGTGTGTATGTGAAAGAAGGAGGCAGAACAGTCAGTGTCAAAATGATGCAATGTGAGAAACACTCAACGAGCTATTACTGGCCTTGAAGATGGAAAGAACCTAGGAAGCAGGAAGAGGCAAGAAAAGTTATTCTCCCATAGAGCTTCCAGAGAGGAAGGCACACCTTGATTTTAGCCCAATGTGACCATTTAGGACTTCCAAACTATAGGCTTATAAGATAATAAATTTATTAATGTGTTACAAACAAAATAAATTTGTTAATAAATTGCCACTAAATTGGAAGTAATCTTATTACAGTAGTAATAGGAAACTACTAACATAGTAGGTAATGAGGACAAGAGACCAATAGATTGGGAGTAATAGGACCCACATCCTAAACTGGAAAGTAGGCATATAAATTACCTAACATAGATATATACAAATGGTTCACCACTCATAATGGTTCAAGTTAATGATTTTTCTTTTTTAAAAAAAATATTTTATTTATTTATTCATGAGAGACAGACAGAGGGACAGAGACATAGGCAGAGGGAGAAGCAGGAAGCCTGATGCAGGATTTGATCCCAGGACCCCGGGATCACGCCCTGAGCCAAAGGCAGACACTCAACCACTGAGCCACCCAGATGTCCCCAACTTAATGATTTTTCAACTTTATGATGGTGCATTCAGTAAACATTGTACTTCAAATTTTGAATTTTGAACTTTTCCTGAGTGATGCTCTCTTGTGATGCTGGGCAGCAGTAGTGAGCTGCAGCTCCCAGGTGTAACCTCATTTTATTTTAAGTCGAGGAAGATATGTACAACAAATTGTATAGTGCTGGGGCGCCTGGGTGGCTCAGTCAGTTACGAGTCTGTCTTTGGCTCGGGTCATAATCCTAGAGTCCTGGGATGGAGCCCTGCACCAAGCTCCCTGCTCAGTGGGGAGCCTGCTTCTCCCTCTCCTGGTTCCCCTGCAATGAGCTCTCTCTCTCTCTCTCTCTCTCTCTCTCTCTGTCAAATAAATAAATTAATTAAATATTTTTAAAAAAATCATATAGTGCATTTTGAGCTCAGTCTCTCTCTAGTATATGTTAATGTTTTGGTCTTTTTTGGACCTGTTTGTGGCATCCCACATAGACTGGCAGGGTGTGTGCTTCGTGTCTCAAGGGCCTTATTACTTATTTGTCTTAGGTCTTATCTCACACATTTGCTTTAAGTATAGTCTTTAAGTTCATGTAATCATCATTGAATTTCTTCAGAGATTTTCCTCCTTTTTTGAATTTTCTCTGTAAATACTGGCTGTGGAGTTGATTAACTATCTTCCTTACCTGTATGCTCACTCTCTGCTATATCTGTCAGGATCAATCTAGTCTATTGTGTATAAATTGAAGGAGATTTTTAAAAAAGAATGTATAATTTCTTTCTTGGAATTAAAATTGAAAAAGAAAGTTTCTATGTTTATTGCAGCACTATTTTTTAAAAATATTTTATTTATTTATTCATGAGAGATGCAGAGAGAGAGAGGGACAGAGACATAGGCAGAGGGAAAAGCAGGCTCCCTGTGGGAAGCCTGATGTAGGACTTAATCCCAGGACCCTGGGATCATACCCTGAGCCAAAGGCAGATGCTAAACCACTGAGCCACCCAGGCATCCCTATTGCAGCACTATTTATAATAGCTAAGGTATGGAGGCAACTCAGGTGTCCATCGATAGATGAAGGGATAAAGAAGATGTGTACATATACACAATGGAGTATTACTCAGCCATAAAAAGGAGAACTTGCCATTTGTGACAACATGGCTGGACCTAGAGGATATTATGCTAAGTGAAATAAATCTGACAGAAAAAGACAAATATCATATGGTTTCACTTATATATGGATTCTAAAAACTGGGGCCCCATGCCACTGCCTGCTTTTCTTCCGACTCTCCTCCATAATCAGGGTTGTGGGATCAAGCCCCCTGTTGGGCTCTGCACTCAGCATGGATTCTGCTTATCCCTCTCCCTCTGCTCTTCTCCCCCACCCCTTTGCATGCTCTCTCTCTCTTTCTCTCAAAAAAAGTATGTACATACACATGTATGTGTGTGTGTGTGTTACATATGAAAATCAGTCTGCATTTTCAACCATTTGGGGGACCAGAAGTCAGTAGAATTGAAAGAATTCTGGCAGCAAACGGTCTTCTCTAGATATTTTCTTAAAGCAGTTAATTCAACCTATTTAAGCCATATGGGTTCCTGGACCCCATTAGGCAGAATGCTGGTGTCCACAAAATACTGAGTGAATAATGAAGGACTATGGAATCAGAAGAAGTGATCTTCAGGACGGAAGGGAAGGATATACTACCAGGATTACTTTTACTGCATTTAGGAGAGGGAAAAAACAGTCCTAAAACCTGCACTAATTATGGGCACTGATCACAAACATAGGACCACCCATGGGAAACTGACTATAAATTTGTTTTCATTATAACTCCAGTGTTTCGTGGGTTTTTTTGTTTTGTTTTGTTTTGTTTTGTTTTGGAGGGGCTTCAGTGTGAACAGTTTAGGTAAAGGGTGGGTGTGGAAATATTTATAAAGGAACATAAATAAAATGAGTTCTTACGTAACTTCCTCTGAATGAATCTTGCTAATGTTTTCTTGGCTTCTAAGCAATCTTTATCAAACTAGGAAGTGGTCAGCCAGACCTGGGGGAGACAAGACAATCAGTGGGTATGTAAACAACTGTATGTAAATCAGTAGGGGGACTTATACAATTTCTTCTTCTTCTTCTTCTTTTTTTTTTTCCCAAGGAAAATGTAAGTTTGCTTTATTTCAAAACAGTAACTTCTTCCATTGGAGCAGTGGCCAAAATTCAATACTAATACAAATATAAATTCCTTAGGAGGTCAGAATATGTAATTCAGGCAAATTTTCTGAATTTTTTTAAAGGCAGAATTTTTAAATCATCAATTAGAAACAATGTAATCAACATATGTAAAATAAGTCACAGTTCAAATTTAAGCTGAATAACATTTGCTAATATTGAGAACATTGCACATATTTTCAGTGACTTAGATGTCTACCTATCTCCACTTCTTTTTACTAGATTTAAATAAATCCAAGTATTTACTCATGGTAGGAGATTCTGGCATTAACTATAGCTGAGTTTAACAGAAATACAGAAAACTGTAAAGATTTATCAAACATTCACGAATGATCACTTAACAGCAATTCCTCAGAAGTTTTCAATGAGAAAGGCTGTTCTCCAAATAGCACCTAAGGTTTGCTGTATAATGTAATTCAACAGAACAGCACTCTGACCAATGATAAACAACTTACAGGAAATTCTTTCGCCTATTCAATGTTTCACTATAGCTACTATATTCCACCAATATTAAAAATTTTAAAACCCTATTATGCTGCCATTTCCCATTAAGTATTAATTTTGCAATGAGTCCTCTTTATGATGCCATTTATTCAACTGGAAAAAAAAAGATGGTACATTCTGGTTTTCACTTGTTATAGTGAAAAATCAAATTATTGAATTAAATCTATATGAAACCTACATTTTTTTCCTCAGTGCTGAACAGCACTAAAGTGAAAGCAGCTTTCATAGTCTTGGCTTCCCTTTAAACGAAAGCATTATGGAATTTTCAGCAGTAAACATTATCTGGTTCCTACTTGAACCCCTTCTCCCAAGGAAATGAGATAGAGAATCTAAGGTAAAAGCCTTATTCAAGGCATAAAGGTTCCAATCCTAAATATTTCACTCCAACAACCTGTGCTCCATCACTAAGTAGTAAATGATTACTGACAACTAATGATGATAACAGTACTACCCTCACTGATGTCATTATTAAATTTTACATACTATGTTATACCCGAATATATGCATATAAAACATTTGCACAGATAAATTAGTGTTAGGAATTAAAAACTCACAACTACAAATGTCCTTTCTTCTGAAATCTATATAAATGTTTTCAAGCCTAGAAACCTAAACATTATGACTACACATTAGAAACATGTTACCTCCGAATACACGTTATGGAAAACTTCAGAACTAATCTCATAAAATAAGAGAAACCTCACAAACTTAGGGTGCTTTTGTTATTGCTGAATCTAATTAGACTTAAAAGGATACCACTGAATACTAAATTCAGGTATTTGCTAAATACTGTTGATTTCTACTAGCCAAACAGCCCTAACCAACCAACAGCTGGAAGAAGGATAGTTTTTCTCGGCTCACTGTCTATTAGGAAGTTGAAACATTTTCAATTAAAGCCTTCATTTTTCCTGTAGACTTCAGCATGTGTGGCCCAAACAACACTGTTTCTGAGGTGACCTCAGATGTAGGTTTTGGAATTCCTTTTTCAAATTCACCTTGACTATTGCTTCGATATAGATAAGCAAATTTCTTTTTCAGAGCCTCTGCTATGAGGGCAGCAGGGTAGCCCTCATAGAATCCACCGGTTTGGGCTTTATATCCTGTTCTGACCTTTTTTTACTGACTGCAGTTTTACACTATTCATATCTTTAAGGATCTCTAGCATTTTTGGCATATCAGATTTCTTTGGACTGCTCTTAACCAGAGTCTTTCCAGCACAAGCTTTTTTCTCTCTTCTCTCTTTTATCAAGTCAACAGAAGACACACTTTGGTGGAGCCCTGATGGGAGGAGGGGTGGGGGACGTGGGGGAGGCCGGGGGACAGAGGGTGGTGCTGCAGCCACAGATGTGGTAAGTTCTAAATCACCTGCAGTGAGATTTTGCTGTTCTTGCAGGGTCACAATTTTGGCAATCTGTGCTCTGAGAGCAGCAAAGTTCATTTTCAAGGGCATTTCAAGCATTTTCAATGCTTCCTCATTTGCTAGTGCGGTCTTCTGTTGAGGCTCTTCTGGAGACAGACTTGGTAAGGAAAACTGTCTGCTTGGCTGCTTCTCAAAGAAAGGAATGTCATCCTGAAGGGGTTGCCTTGGTCTGACGTCTGTCCTTCGTCTCGTTGAACACTCTCCTTCTTCTTTAGCTAACCCATCCAACATCAGCAAAAGACACCACTGCCTCTTCTCCTGGATGGCTGGGGCTCTGTTGTAGGTAAGCTGAAACCAAATTCTTGGACCAATATTAAAAATTGGTCTTGGACACTGGATCAGAGATAAGTTAGTACCAATTTTTCTTACGATACTTCGAGATGAACCATATGGCTTCCCAGACCAGAGTACCAATTGCATGCTTACTCCAACCTGTAGAAAAACCATCCTAATTAGTCGATTAATCCAGCCAAGCATTTAGATGGCAAAGTGTCTCCAAATTTGCATTTCAAGTACTTCAGGCATATATGGCAGCACATGGTCCAAGAAGCACACTCTGCCTCATGGCAGCCAGGTGCCTTCTTGAGCTGCTCCAGCTTCCAGCTTGGCTCTCCCAGGGAGGTACTGACTTATACAATTTCTTAGACTTGAAAAGTTTCTTATCATATCTCAGCCTCTCCCGACCTTTTCATTTTCCTTTACCCTGAATTCATTGATGCAATTAGGTATGCACACAAATTAAGAGTTTGAAACACTCAAGAGCAGTTTAGTAAGAAAGTAGAGATTTTCAACCCTACATAAAATGTCTGCCATGTAGATGAAGCTAAGCAGAGGAGAAATATAATAATAATGCTTTGTTAAAAATATGATTCTTCCTAGATTGATCCTAAAATTGCCATTTATAAATCGCCCACTTTAATTACAGGTGAGTACAGTGGGATACTTCAGTGAATAAAGTAGCAAATCCTAGAGGTGTGGTCCACCAATTCCCTAGTCCACATTATCTTTGGACAATCCTTAATGAGATTTTGAGGATTTTGATATTGTTCAGAGTCTTGCACATCTGCCCCCCTCCCCTGCCAAAACTCTTGCCCACTTTTTAGATTACAAGGACTGTGTAGATAACCCATTCAATGGCCCATGATTTTCAGTACTACTCCATTTCAGTCACCATCTTCTCCTTTCCTAGGCAACCGTTATCATCGTTTAGCTCTGTACTAGCTCATAAAATTTAACCCATGGTCTTTTCCACTAACTTCTGTACTTTTCTTTCCCACCTTAACTTATACTTCATTACATTCCTACCGCATGCAAGCCTAATTCTTTATTCCTCAATTTTATTTCAGTCAATCTTTTGAGTTTTCTTTCTTTCTGATCACACATTCTTATCACCCAGAGTTAACTTTTCCCAATATTTTGGTATATAATACCAAATATCTTAACTTGAACAGAAATTTTGTTTCTTTTTTATGAACTCAAACCCATGAATTCTTTATTGCTTATAATTTTAAATCTTTTAAAAATATATTTTATTTATTTACTCATGAGAGACACACAGAGAGAGGCAGAGATACAGCCAGAGGGAGAAGCAGGCTCCATGCAGGAAGCCTGATGTGGGACTCGATCCCAGAACCCCAGGATCACGCCCTGAGCCAAAGGCAGACATTCAACCGCTGAGCCACCCAGGCATCCCTATAATTTTAAATTTTGATGAAAACTCCCTCACTATAAAGTCTACATCCTATCCTATACAAAGCTAATTATATAGCTTTTCATTTCACAATTGGGCCTTCAGTACAATCAGGAATTGACTGAGAGAAAACTCTTTAATAAGCCAATAGCTGAGAAGCAGCAGAGAGTGAGGTGGCACAGGCTAGGCAGATTAACAGGACATCAGTTGGCTCACTCCCCACCCTCTGCAACCATCCTTCCTTTAGCAAAACTCCTACCTTAATTTCAGATGAGAAATTTTTACTTTCTTAAAACAAAAGATAATTCTATAAAATGAACCAATCATCAAATGAAAAGAATTTGTAGAAATGAAACACCTGATGCTGACAATAATGAATTCAGTATGTGTAGAAAACTGAACTCAAGAAATTTTTCTGGAAAGTAGAATAAAAGATATGTGAGGAAAATGGGAAATAAAAGATGAAAGAATTAGAGAAATCCAGGAGATCTAATTTTAATAAATAGGAGGTTTGCAAAGAGAAAAACAACAACAATATAGGGAAATTTTGCTTTACACATTTTAAATTATACGTAAAATGTCTGACAGTATAAAGAGGTTAATGAGTACCAACCTAAAAAGTGAGAACAGACCCAAACCATAGTGTTATGAAATTCTGGAATTTCATAGTGATGAAGTGATGAAGAATGAAGTAATGAAGAAGAGAACCTAAAGGTTTCCAGAGATAAGGTGAAGAGTTAAGTCATAATTAAAATCAAACAAAATCGGGGCACCTGAGGAGCTCAGTTGGTTAGGCATCTGGCCCTTGGTTTCAGCTCTGGTCCTGATCTCAGGATTGTGAGAATGAGCCCTTCATTGGGCTTCATGCTCTAAGCTCCTGAGCTCCATGCTCATCACTAAGTCTGCTTGAGAGTCTCTCTTTTTTCTCCCTCTGCCAACCACCACCACCCCCCTGCTGTCCCCACTACTCATTCTCTCTAAATAAATAATCTTTAGAAGAAAAAAATCAGATTGCATTAGGCTTCTCAGAGCATTAGACACCAGGAATCAGTGGAAACGTACCTGTTAACTTCCAAGAGAAGGCTATTTCCAAGATGAAATTCTATAGTAGCCAAAGTCCAATCAAATGTGAGGCTAAATAAGGGTTTTTCAGACATGCAAGAACCAAAAAAAAAAAAAAAAAAAAAAACAAGCAAAAAAAATGGCTCTGTTAAGTACTCCTTTATCAGAAGCTATTAGACAGTTACTATAGTAAAATAAGAACATAAAACAAGAAAGAAGAATATAATGGGTCTTATTAAACTAGATATCCATTATAGCAAAATGACAAAATTCAGTTTTACTTTGATGATAAAGCTTAAAGAGCCAGGATGAGACACTCAGCAAGCCTAGAAGCAACTACTTGAATTGGAACAAGATAACAAAGGGCTTGGGGGTTGTCTCCAGAAAAAAATGGAACTGAGAGATTATATGACAGGTTGGATATTTTGAAAAATAATATCGATAGCAATTTATTTAGAGACAGTAAAAATCTAATAAATATAATGGAATATTAACAAAAATGAAGCACAGATATTAGAAAAAAAATCTAAACAAATGAAAAAGCTAAGTAAGTTTGAAAGAAAACCTAAATTTTGGACAAACAAGAAAAGCTAATTAAGCCCTCAATGTTATCCTTCATTTAATCATCAAAGTGATCTTAATTATATTTCCTCTTCTACAAAACCAGTGGTTCTCCAACCTGTGTATCTGTGTGCATGACCGATTTGAGAAAAGGAAAATGTTTAGCAATGTTAATTTAAGAATAAAAAGAGGGGTGCCTGGGTGGTTCAGTGGTTAAGCGTCTGCCTTTGGCTCAAGGCATGATCCCGGTGTCCCAGGATCGAGTCCTGCATTGGGCTTCCTGGATGGAGCCTGCTTCTCCCTCTGCCTATGTCTCTGCCTCTCTCTGTGTGTGTGTCTCAAATAAATAAATAAATAAATAAATAAATAAATAAATAAATACTCAAGGAACTCTGAATAATTCGGCAATAATTACAAATCAATTGTTAGCACATTGTCTCAATGGATGTCAAATTACATTCATGTATCCAATCAAAGAATAGTTACTGGGCCCTCACTACTATGTGCCAGAGGATATGGGGGATCATGACCAAAGCAATAGAGTCCTTGCTTTTACAGTTTTACAGTTCAGTGAATGAAAACAGACCATCGACAAATAAACAAATATGTAGTGACAAGTACTATAAAGGAAATAGAACATAAATTTGGGGAAGTTATTTTATTTAGGGAGTACAGTAAAAGCCTCAATGATTTGGTGAATAGAGACTTGAAAGAAGTTGAGAGTGTCATGTGGGTATTTGAGAGAAAGGTGTTTCAGAAAGAGGAAACAGAGTGTACATTCTGAAATAGGAGTACTTGGAGTGTTTGAGAAACAGCAAAAGCCCAGGTGGTTGGAGTGGAATAGGCAAAAAGGAAACTAGTAGAAGATGAAGTCAGAAATGAAGCCATAGATTTGATCATCTAGGGCCTCGTAGGACATGGTGATGACTCTGGATTGATTCTGAATGTGACAGGAGAGTCTCTGGGGACTTTGAATAGAGGTGTGACAAACCCTGATCACACACTGTGGATTTATCTACTTTTTAAAATTCATACAAATCACAGCCTCTGACATCTCTTCTGTTTCTGCTTACTTTGTAAAGAGAGGATCTTAATGTTTGTTGATTTAATAGGGCAAGTCTGAGAGGAGAGAAAGAATAGTAGATGGAAATCTTCAGTCCAGATGGAGGACCATTTTGTCTTAATGCACAAACAGCCCAGAATAGAGAAGACTGATTTTCTTTCAGAAACTTATTGCGATTGAGAGAGTCTACCCATTTACAAGTCTTTGACTTTATATTGCAAGTGCTAATATTAATATATCTGATGTAAATATGCAAACAGAATATTCACTCCATCTTTCCACCCCTGCTTTAGGTTATATTACAAAGCATTCCTGAGTTGACTGACAATGAAGAGTGTTACACCCAAATTATTTTTTTCTCACCATGTACTAGTTTCTCCATGTGGCAAGAAAGATGATTGATGACATTTCCTGATTACGTACTTCCATCTCCAAGACCCAGAAGAGAAATCTTCTCTAGTTCCAATAAAAAGCTCCCAAATGAAAGTCTCAGGTTGGCTTGACCAGGATCACATGTTCATTTTGGCCCAATCACTGCAGCTGGAGGAATGAATGAGTCACTCTAAGAGGCCAAGTACAAATCAGGTACCCAACCCAGCCCTGGGGAGAAGGTACTATGATGGATAGCTGAGCAGGAAGGGCAGGGAAAATGAGACAGATAAAATATATAAGCATCTACTATATATGGTAAACAAAGTTTTTGACAATCTGAAGACTGTCTATGTCTATAGCTGTATCTCCTTTCACTCTAGGATTATATTATACTCCAGAAGTTGATGAAATGCACTTTGAGATAAAGCAGATCTAAGTTTGCATCAGAAATTTGCAATTTACTATTTATGGCTTTAGGTAATTTTTGTAACCTCCCTAAGCCTTAGGTTCATAATTTGTTAAATGTGGCAAATAATTGCGCCAAAGGAAATGATGCAAGGAAAAACACTTGGCATGGGGTTTTCTGGGTACCAGGTGTGAGATTTTAGGAAATTGATAAATAGCATCCTTCTTTTCCTCTTAAATTTGTTTAATTTAAAGAGATGCTAAAGAATCATAAAATGGAAATACTTTTAAAAACATGTCAAGTCATTTTTCCATTTCACCTAGAGTAAAAGCCAAAGTCCTTATAGGTCTACACAGCCCTAAATTCATCCTCCCCAAGCTCTAGTTTCTGTTACTTCTCTTCCTCATTTCCTATGGCTTCCCCTGTGCTCACTTTACACAGCCACACTGGCTTCATTACTCTTTAAACTTCTAAGAAATCTCCTACCTCAGATCCTTTGTCCTTGCTTTCCCACTTTTGGCCAAGAGCACTGTAGGCCCATGCATACACATGGCTTCCTCCTCACTTAAAGAAGAAAATAGACATAGTCTCTGTCCTCACTCCGCTCATAGTCTAGTGAGTAGATGAGCATTAAATGCATAAACAAACAAATATGATATGAGTACAAAGTGTGGTAAGTTTTACGTTAGAAAAAACCTATACTCTTACTCCAACAGAGAATAATGGAGCAGAATTGAAGAATTTAGAATTGTAAACAAAGGAAAAGCCCTATAAGGAAAGGTCATTTAAGCTGGGAATGGTATGCAAATAATACAGTCAGAAAGTACAGACTTTGTCTAAGACCATTATCCAGCCTGGTAGAGATAGAACAATAATGAAGCATGACCTGAGAGCCAGGTAGACAAGTCATTAGGATCTGGAATGTTCAATCACACCCAGGCACTGGCTGATGCAAGTTTAGGAGCAGAAAATTCAGTAAATGAGGGACTCCAATGCAGAGAGAATCAGTCTAATAGGATCCAAGTATAACCAAGAGCAAGATTCATTCAATGCTCTACTGAGAGCTATTCACTAGGCCTTCTTATAATCTTACAGAGAATGTTCTTAGAATAGAGTGGGGCCCTCTCTTTACCTTTCAATCAGAATGCAAATAAGTAAAGATGATATTATTTTAGAAGTGATCTTAATTCTTTTCAAACTGACTTGTAAACTCTTTTAAACATAATTCTAGACACAGGAAGTTGCATAAGTAGTACATGCAGTCCTGTGCAACCTTTGCCTAACACCCCCTAATGGTGACGTCTTATATAAATATCTTACATACACAATATCAAAACCGGAAATTGACATTGGTACAATACTGCTGTGATGGTTAATTTTATGTGCCAACTTGATTGGGTCACAGGATGCCCAGATAGCCAGTTCAAAAGTATTTCTGAGCATGTCTGTTTTAGTATTTTTGGAGGAGATTAGTATTTGAATCAGCACACTGAGTAAAACAGATGATCCTCTCCAACAGAAGTGGGCATTATCTAATTCTTTAAAGGCCAGAATGAAACAAAAAAGTGGAGGAAGGGGGAATTTATCCTCCTTCTTCCTGACTGCATAGTGGAGACAAGGTCCTCATGCCCTCAGTGCTCCTGGTTTTCAGGCCTTCAGATTTGGACTAAAATTGACAGCATTGGTTCCTTTGGTTCTCAGGCCTTCAAACTACACCATTGGCTTTCCTAGGTCTCCAGCATGTATATATTCTGACTCTTTTTCTGAAGAATCCTGACTAAAAATACAACTGCTAATTAGATTACATACCTTATTCAGCTTTCACTAGTTTCTCAATGCACTCATTTGCCTGTGTATATTGATGTGTGTGTGTTTACTTCTATGTAATTTTGATACCATAAACAAAATTTTTTTTATTTTTTTTCAATTTTTTTCCATAAACAAATTAATGTAGCCACTATTAAAATCAACATATAGAACTACTCATACAACTCAGTGTCAAAAAAACCCAATTTGATTAAAAATGTGCTGATGATCTGAATAGATATTTTTCCAAAGAAGACATACAAATAATCATTGACATATAAGTGTATGAAAATGTGCTCGATAACACTATTCATTAGGGAAATGCAAATCAAACTCACAAAGAGATATAACCTCACACCTGTTAGAATGGCTCTTATCAAAAAGATAAGAAATAACAAGTGTTGGTAAGGATGTGATGAAAAAAGAAACTTTCTGCACTATTGATGGGAATGTAGATTGGTGAAGCATTATGGAAAACAATATGAAGGTTCCTTAAAAAATTAAAAATAAAAACGTCATATGATCCAGAAATTCCATTTCTGGATACTTATCCAGAGTGGGGGGGAAATACTAACTCAAAAAGGTATTTGTAATCCCATGTTCATTGAAGCATTATTTACAATGGCCAAGACATGGGAGCAACCTAAGTGTCTATTGATGGATAAATGAATAAAGAAAATGGAATATACAGACACACCCCAACAATGGAATATTATTCAGCCGCAAAACAAGAAGGAAAAATCTGTCATTGGCAACAACATGGATGAACCTTGAGACCATTATTCTAAGTGAAATAAGTCAGAGAAAGACAAGAACATATTATCTCATTTATATATGGAATCTAAAAACAAAACAAAAACAAAAACCACAGACCTCTTAGATATAGAGAACAGATAGGTGGCTGCCAGAGGCAGGTGGCCCCCCAGAGGCAGGGGACAGAATATGGGCAAAATGGGTGAAGGGAGTCAAAAGATACAGACTCCACTATTAAATAAACAAGTGACTAAAAAATAAACAAATAAGTGACTGTAGTTAATGCTGTACTGTATATTTGAAAGTTGCTAAGAGAGTAGCACTTAAAAGTTCTCATCACAAGAAAAAAATTTCTAACTATGTGTGGTGATGAAAAATAATAAGATAAAACTATCCCAACAGTTTGTAGGAATTCTTTTTTTAAAGATTTTATTTAAAAAATTAAATATTTTATTTATTTATTTATTTATTCATAAAAGACAGAGAGAGAGAGAGAGAGAGAGAGGCAGAGACATAGGGAAAAGGAGAAGCAGGCTCCCTGTGGGGAGTCCAATGTGGAACTCAATTCTAGGACCCAGGGATCATGCCCTAAGCCAAAGGCAGATGCTCAATCCCTGAGCCACCAAGGGGCCTCCATCTTGTAGGAATTCTTCATGCTCCTCTTTTATAGTCATACCTCCCCAACCCCGTCCCTGCCCTTTAATTTTTTATCTACCTTCATAGTTTTGTCATGTGGAAAATGTTATGTAAATGGAATCCTATAGTATATGGCCTTTTAAGACTGGTTTTTTTTCCACTAAGTGTGATGCCCTTGAGATCCATCCACATTTTTGCATGTATCAATAGTTCATTCATTGTCATTGCTAAGCAGTATCCCATTGCATGGATGTACCAGTGTTTGCTTAACCATTCACCCACTGAAAGACATTTCAGTTGCTGCATTTCAAGTTTTTTTAAGTAAATCATTTCTAAACTTCAAATCTTTCACTTTTGTGAATAACTTTCAATCCTCAAGAGTGATAAATTCATTAAGAGTTTTTGAGCAAAGGGGAGCCTGGGTGGTGCAGGTAGTTCAGCACCCGGTTCTTGGTTTTGACTCAGGTTATGATCTCAGGGTGGTGAGATAGAGCCCTGCATTGGGCTCCATGCTTAGGAGTCTGCTTAAGTTTCTCTCTTCTTTTGCCCCTCCCACCTCAAATTAATTAATTAATTAATTAATTAATTAATTAATCCTTTTTAAAAAAGTTTGTGAGCAACATAAATGCAGTCAGAAGTGGAAGCATCACTTGGGATGTCACTCTGAATACACAGGACTTTACAGGGATGACTTTAAATTCTCTAAGCACTAGTTAGTCGATAGCTTAATCCTAAACTGTGTCAAGTCTCAGGATGCTGTGCAGGGAGTGGACCAGAGAGGGTGGGCATGAGGCAAAGAGGGCTAATCCAACTGAAATATTACATAGGACTAAAAAGAGGTATGACGGGGGAAACGTGTGCATATGAGCAGAGTCTCATCTTTCCTGTTTTCACAGGAAACAGGAAAGATGACAACATTGGAGCCATTTACACTTCTCATTTCCCCCAAATGATCAGTGGCTGGACTGTCACTGCCTTTCAATGCCGCACCCCTTTAAACCTGCACTCTATGCCCAGTAATAGCCATTTATGCCCAGTAATAGCCATTTCATTACTGATTTTGCAAAGCCATGTATGGGAAGAAAACAAACAAATGAACAAAGGAAATGCTCTGTGTTATAAAAAATTCAGAAGAATGTGTTCTCTCTTAACTCAATGAAGTTTCTGTATATTTGAAGTTAGCTTTAGCTCACCTTGAGTAAATAACTGACCCCCAACTAGACCTAAAGTTGCTAAACTTGCAGAGAATATTCATATCTTATCATTCTGAAGGCAATGAAACAGGTCAAAAAAATTCCCTGAGGGGTGCCTGGATGGCTCAGTCAGTTAAGTGTCTGACTCTTGAGCTTGGCTCAGGTGTTGATCTCAGGGTTGTGAGTTCAAGCCCCAGCATGGAGGCCACTTAAAAAAAAAAAAAAAAAAAGATCCCTGAATTGCCATTTTCACTATTTTATTAAAATATTGTTCTTCCAACTACTGATTAATATCTCTGATGAACATGGACGCGAAAATCCCCAACAAAATATTAGCAAATGGAATGCAATATATATTGAAAAATCATTCACCACAAAATCAAGTAGGGTTTATTTCCAGGATGCAGGGTGGCTCAATATTGCAAATCAATGTGATATACCCCATCAATAAGAGAAGGAATAAGAATCATATGATCATTTCAATAGATGTAGAGAAAACATTTGACAAAATACATCTATTCATGGTTAAGCTCTCAACAAACATACCTCAACATAATAAATGCCACATATAAGGAATTCACAGCTAACGTCATCCTCAATGGTGAAAAACTGAGAGCTTTCCTTTTAAGATAAGGAAAAGACAAGGATGTCCACTTTTATTCAACCTAGTGTTGGAAATCCTGGCCACAATAATCAGATGAGAAAAAGAAATAAAAGACTTTCCCATTGGTAAGGAAGAAGTAAAACTTCTTTGCAGATGACATGATGCTATATATAGAAAAGCGTAAAGATTCCACCAAAAACTACTAGAACTGATAAATGAATTCAGTAAAGCTGGAGGGTATAAAATCAATGTACAGAAATCCCTTGCATTTCTTTATACACTAATAATAAATAATATAATGAGAAATCAAGAAATAATCCCAAACAATATGGTACCGGCACAAAAAGACACATAGATCAATAAAACAGGAGCGAAGCCCAGAAACAAACCCACAATTATATGATCAATTAATCTTCAATAAAAGATGCAAGAATATGCAATGAGAGAGGCACCTGGCTGGCTCATGCAACTCTTGATCTCGGAATTGTAAGTTTGAGCCCCATGTTGGGTATAGAGATATTAAAAATAAAATAAGATGAAATCAGAGAGTGAGACAGACCATAAGAGACTCTTAACTATAAACAAACTGAGGGGGTCACCTGGGTGGCTCAGTGGTTGAGCATCTGCCTTTGGCTCAGGTCATGATCATGGGGTCCTGGGATCGAGTCCCACATCAGGATCCCCACCGGGAGGATGCTTCTCCCTCTGCCTATGTCTCTGCCTCTCTCTTTCAGTCCTTCGTGAATAAATAAATAAAATCTTTTAAAAAAAAAAAAGGAAACAAACGGAGTGTTGCTGGAAGGGAAATGGGTGGAGGATGGGGTAACTGAGTGATAGGTATTAAGGAGGGCACTTGATGTAATGAGCACTGGCTGATACATGCAACTGATGAATCACTAAACTCTTTCTCGGAAACTAATAAAAATAAAAATAAATAAAATTGGAACCATATCTAAAAGCATAAAAATAATAAAATGGTTTTAAAATCTGAAAATAAAAAGAATATGCAATGAGAAAAAGTCTCTTCAACAAATGGTATTGGGAAAACTGGAAAGCTACATGCAAAAGAAGGAAACTGGATCACTTCCTTACACCATACATAAAAATAAGCTCAAAATAAATTAAAGACCCAAATGTGAGCCCTGAAACCATAAAAATCCTAGAAGGGAGCACAGGCAGTAATTTCTCTGACACTGGCTGTAGCCACATTTTCCTAGGTATGTCTCCTGTGGCAAGGGAAATAAAAGCAAAAATAAACCATTGAGAGTATACTGAAATAAAAGGCTTCTGCACAGTGAAGGGAACAATCAACAAAACTAAAAGACAATCTACTGAATAGGAGAAGATATTTGCAAATGACATATCTGATAAAGGGTTAATAGCCAAAATATATAAAGAACCTACACAACTTAACATCAAAAACCCAAAAAATTCAATTAAAAAATGGGCAGAAGACATGAATAGACATTTCCCCAAAAAAGACATACAGATGACCAACAAAACACATGAAACAATGCTCAGCATCACTCATCTGAGAGAAATCCAAATCAAAACTGCAATGCGATATCACCTCATACCTGTCAGAATAGCTAAAATTAAAACAACAACAAGAAACAAGCATTGGCAGGGATGTGGACAAAAGGAACCTTCACGGGTGCCTGGGTGTCTCAGTCAGTTAAGTCTGCCTTTGGGTCGGGTTATGATTACAGGGTCCTGGGATTGAGCCCCACATCAAGCCCCAAATTAGGCTCCCTGCTCAGGGGAGAGCCTGCTTCTCCCTTTCCCTCTGCTGCTCTCCCTGCTTGTCCATTCTCTCTCTCCCTCTGTCAACTAAATAAATAAATTCCTTTAAAAAGGGGGGGGGGGACCCAATGCACTGTTGGTGGGAATGCAAACTGTTGCACCCACTGTGGAAAATGGTATGGAGTTTCCTCAAAACATTAAAAATAGAACTATCCTATGATATAGTAATGACATTATTTATAATAGCCAAACTATGGAAGCAGCCCAAATATCCACTGGAAGGGGTAAAGGTTATGTGTGTGTGTATATGGTGGGTAGAGGGATGGGTGAAATAGGTGATGGGGGTTAAGAATACACTTATGATGAGCACTGAATAATGTATAGAATTGATTTTTTTTAAGATTTTATTTGTTTATTCATGAGAGACACAGAGATAGAGGCAGAGGGAGAAGCAAGCTCCCTGTGAGGACCCCAATGGGGGACTAGATCCCAGGACCCCAGGATTATACTCTGAGCCAAAGGCAGATGCTCAACCATTGAGCCAATGTATAGAATCACTGACTCACTGTATTATACACCTGAAACAAATACAACACTGTATGTTCAGTATACTGGAATTAAAATTTAAATAGTGGAAAAGAATATATTGTTCTTGCAAAATATTCTATGGGAAAGAGGTTTTGTGAAGCTCTAGATGAACAAAAATTATTTTAGACACAGTCCCTGCTTTCAATAGGCTCACAACAGGAGAAAACTAATATTGGATGCATAAAGCATTGAGCATATACATAAGCTCTTATTCCAGCAATTAGAAATAAATATTTCTTGGTTCCATGACATTCTCTTCTTCAATAAATTTTCCTTTACCTTAGTGGCCCACTTCCATAATTATCACTTAAAGTCCTTGTGCTCTGTGACCATATCCCTTCTATCCTTCAAGATTGCTTCCGTGAGTACCTGGAACTCTTTGGGTTCTCCAGTCTTTTGAATCTCTGCTGTACTCCTTTTCTTCCACTCCCTTCGGTCTTTTGTCTTTCTTTTTCCAGAATAAATATAATGGTTGGCCACCTGAATAATTCTCTTGCCCAAACCTCAACTCTCTTGTTCCTCTCCATCCCCTCTTTTGGAAGAAACTAAATATCCACTTTCTCTACACTTTCTTCACATTTTCCCTACACTAACTTTACACTTTTTTCATACTTTCTGTACACGTACTCCTCATACTCATATACCAGAATTTAAATGAAAAAAAAAGCACACAGATCCCTATCAAAATACCATGGACTTTCTTCAGAAAGTTGAAAAAAATAATCTTAAGATTTATGTGGAATCAGAAAAGACCCCGAATACCCAGGGGAATTTTGAAAAAGAAAACCAGAGCCAGGGGCATCACAATGCCAGATTTCAAGTCGTACTACAAAGCTGTGGTCATCAAGACAGTGTGGTACTGGCACCAAAACAGACACATAGATTAATGGAACAGAATAGAGAACCCAAAAATGGGCCCTCAACTCTATGGTCAACTAATATTTGACAAAGCAGGAAAGACTAACCACTGGAAAAAAGGACAGTCTCTTCAATAAATGGTGCTGGGAAAATTGGACAGCCAAGAATGCAGAAGAATGAAACTAGACCATTCTCTTACACCATACACAAAGATAAACTAAAAATGGATGAAAGATCTAAATGTGAGACAAGATTCCATCAAAATCCTAGAGGAGAACACAGGCAACACCCTTTTTGAACTTGGCCACAGCAATTTCTTGCAAGACACATCTATGAAGGCAAGGGAAACAAAAGCAAAAATGAATTATTGGGACTTAATCAGGATCAAAAGCTTCTGCACAGCAAGAGAAACAATTAGCAAAACTCAAAGACAACCTACAGAATGGAAGAAGATATTTGCAAATGACATATCAGATAAAGGGCTAGTTTCCAAGATCTATAAAGAACTTATTAAACTCAACACCAAAGAACAAACAATCCAATCATGAAATGGGCAAAAGACATGAACAGAAATCTCACAGAGGAAGACATAGACATGGCCAACAAGCACACGAGAAAATGCTCTGCATCACTTGCCATCAGGGAAATACAAATCAAAACCACAATGAGATACCACCTCACACCAGTGAGAATCGTGAAAATTAACAAGGCAGGAAACCACAAATGTTGAAGAGGATGTGGAGAAAGGGGAACCCTCTTGCACTGTTGGTAGGAATGTGAACTGGTGCAGCCACTCTGGAAAACTGTGTGGAGGTTCCTCAAAGAGTTAAAAATAGACCTGCCCTACGACCCAGCAATTGCACTGCTGGGGATTTACCCCAAAGATATAGATGCAGTGAAACGCCGGGACACCTGCACCCCGATGTTGATAGCAGCAATGTCCACAATAGCCAAACTGTGGAAGGAGCCTCAGTGTCCATCAAAAGATGAATGGATAAAGAAGATGTGGTTTATGTAGACAATGGAATATTACTCAGCCATTAGAAACGACACACACCCACCATTTGCTTCAACGTGGATGGAACTGGAGGGTATTATGCTGAGTGAAGTAAGTCAGTAGGAGAAGGACAAACATTATAAGGTCTCATTCATTCGGGGAATATAAAAAATAGTGAAAGGGAATAAAGGGGAAAGGAGAGAAACTGAGTGGGAAATATCAGTGAGGGTGACAACAGGAGAGACTCCTAACTCTGGGAAACGAACAAGGGGTGGTAGAAAGGGGGATGGGCAGGGGCATGGGGTGACTGGGTGACAGGCACTGAGAGGGGCACCTGATGGGATGAGCACTGGGTGTTATGCTATATGTTGGCAAATCAAACTCCCATAAAAAATAGACGAAAGAAAGAAAGAAAGAAAGAAAGAAAGAAAGAAAGAAAGAAAGAAAGGAAAGAAAGAAAGAAAGAAAGAAAGAAAGAAAGAAAGAAAGAAAGAAAGAAAAAGAAAGAAAGAAAGAAAGAAAGAAAGAAAGAAAGAAAGAAAGAAAGAAAGAAAGAAAGAAAGAAAGGAAAAAAGGTACACAGGAGAGAAAGCTGATACCCCTACAAATTTATGATTACTAAATTCAAAGGTGGCTTCAGTATTTCTGGTAACCACATTGTGTTTCTCTGACCACTTTTCTCTCTCCTTTAGAGGACTTTTCTACACCTCTCTCCTCAAACTTCTGCTATAGACCCATTCTCCCCCTTCCTTCCTGAAAATGACCTACCTTCATCTTAACAGAGAAGAGAGAGGTCAGTATCGGTAAACTCCAACAAGTTCCTGCACCTAGAAAATGTCTCTGCACCTGGATCTTCACTCCTATTTCAGCAGTTGTGCCCCACCTCCCATTCAAGGCTTAGCTTCAATCTCAGTTCCCAGTCTCCTTTGAGCCTCATACCATCCATTATCTCTCCTTTCTCTGGTCCTTTGCCTCTGCATGTGTATTAGTCCTTCTCACCAGTGTTTAAACATGCATGTCCATCTCAGAACAGAACCCTTCCCTTACTCTCACTCCCTACTTTTCAGTTACTATTCTCCTTCTTCCTTTCCCTAATTTATCATGAAAAAGGTCATTTTTTACTATAATAACTATAGGTTTTGTCCCACAGCTGTCCACTAGTGCTATCCTCCCAACCTATCTTTTTTCTAATAAAAGACCATGTTTTCAGCCACAGAAGTCCCAGGCTTGGCCAACTGTGGTCACTTTCTGGCTTCAGCAATTGGTGATTGACCCTGTGACCAGTATAACCCAGGGGCCAATAAAGTAATCAGAAACCACATTGGATACTTCAAAGACAGAAAGGAACCCACTCAGAAAACTCTTCCCATAAGCATGGAAAGACTCAAAGAGCAAAAACTCTTGGTCTGCAGAAGCAAAGAGGGGTGAGGAGTAGAAACACAGGAGTTCACAAGAGGAAATCTTGTAGACCTGGTGCTCCAGGATGTAGGGGGACGATCTCCAACTGGGGTGTGGACTTTCAGGATGTGGCTGACCATATCCTGGCTGGCCCACTAGGTAACATGAAGAACAATGGTTAGCTCCAACTACTGAGGGAATACATCTTGGTAGCTATTGGTTCCTGTAAGGAACACAGTGAAGGGAGTGTTGGGGGTTCAGAAAGAAACTGGAAGCTGGAGCCACTTTCCCCAGTAGCTGGAGTGATGAGATGGCAATTAATAAAAGGAGAAGAAATTCCTTTCTTCCCACCTATTGCCTTCTAATGTTCGTCTAGACTTCCCATTCATAGAAACTGATAAGAAACTAGCTAGCAAAGGAATCTGAGAAATGCAGTTTCCAGAGTCCCAGCTCCCATACTTCAAAGCAACATATCAGTCTAGAGTTCGTAAAAATGTGGCATATGACCTAAACTGAAATTGGCTTGTAAATCCAAATCAATAGGAACTTCTTTTTTCTCTCAATGCCTCGGGCGATGAGGATTGATCTCAGAGTGTAGGCAGCATGTGGAAAAGCCTGACCGAAGATAACAGTGGAATGAATCAAGTAGGAGCATGTGAGTCCTAGCACTATCACTGCCTAGCTTCTAAGTCTCTGAAATTCTAAGATGTAGTGGAAAAGGGGTGTAAGCACCATCAATTCCCATCCAGGATAAGGGAAGACTGACCTACAAATAAATTTTAGAGGTTCTTTTAATAACAGAAGTTACATTTTGATTATGTCAAATATGCTTTTCAATGTAATGGTTACTCCAACAGCTTTGATGGGGGCTGGAAAAGGAAAAGCAAGGAAGGGAGACAGAGAAACTCTTGTCAAGGAGGGATGAGAGATCAAAACAATGTTGTAGAAGTCAAAGGTGGAGAGTCTTTCAAGAGCTAAACAGTAATGTTCAATGTCATTGAATGAATTACCCAAAGAGGGATTAATTAGGCTAACACTCCTTATTACTAGTGGTGTACTGTGCTCAATTTTAATCATCTTTGTATAAATTCTTTCTAGTTTCCTGATTCAAATTGAGGGCAAGATTCTTGGTTTATAGTTTGCAGAATTCCCTTTCTTCCCCTCTATGAAAAATCAAAGAACTAAGTTCAAGAGGGAGGACCTTAATTTATACTATCACCCAGAGAATGCACAGAAAAAAAGAACATGGCTCAGCTCCTTTTTTGAAGGAGTTTACAGTCTAGCCAGGGAGACACTTATTTAAATTGAGGAGCTCTGAATCTTCAGCCAACTTCAGAATTTGTGAATTTTATTCTTTAAAGCAGACATACTGCTTTATTATTCTTTTAAAAATCCAAACATACTTGCTAGGTCATTTTTTAAAATTTTATATCTGTACATTCATTCCCTAAGGCTGCCATAATAAAATGTAACATGCTGAGCAGCTTAAACACAAATTTATTTTCTCACAGTTCTGGAGGTTGGAATTCTAAAATCAAGGTGCCAGCAGGTTTGGTTTCTCCTGAGGCCTCTCTCTTTGGCTTGCAGATGGCTGCCTTTTCCCTGAGTTCTTCCCCTGATCTTTCCTCTGTGCATGTACATGTCTGTGTCCTAATCTCCTTTTTTTTTTTTATAAGAATACTAGTCATATTAGATTAGGGCCCACCCCTATGAACTAATTTTACCTTAATTACCTCTATATGGTCCTAGTTCTAAATTCAGTCGCATTCTGAGGTACTAGGGGTTAGGATTTCAACATATGAATGTGAAGGCAACACAATTTAGGCCATAACACCCTGAACACCAATTCTACACAATGTGGTGATTTGTACAGTCATATTAAGATGATTCATAAGAGCAGTGGATATCCCAACTGGATGAAGATAGTTTTCTAATCCAATAAAAAACTTATGGGTTTTTTTAATCATATTACTTCAAACCAAACTATTAAAAATTATCTGGGAGGAAATATCATCTACCTAATAAATATTACCGCTTATAATAGTGTTCCCTTAACTTTTAGCCAAGCTCCCAGTTGACATGAATCTTCTCTGCTTGGATTAGTTCTCCTGCTTTTCATGGCAACAGTTGGATGTGATGCCTGCTGTTCTCATTCCAGTAGAGACTCTTTAAAGAAAAGCCCTTGGGAGTGTGTATACTGTTTACTTTTTCAGCCCTGCATGGCAACAGGATTTAGTGTCTCCCTCATTTTAAAAGCTCCTTTCCACGCCCCTCACAAGGCCCTCTAGGAGAAAAACATTTTCCACATATTCTGCTTATGTATCTTAGTAGCTGATTATACCTGCATGTTTGTTTCCAAAATACTACCCGTTACAACTTGTACAACTTGGAAGCTTGCATATCGGTTCATTATGCAAAAGTCTACATTTACACAAAAAATGTCTCTCTTTTCCTCCAGGCATCAAGTCGCAGAGCCCTGCCCTTTGACGCCATTCATCCAGTTTGAAAGGGTAGGGCAACGGCAGAAACCATACTCATACATCATTGCCCTAACTGAAGAACTGGCTGGTCTTCACACTCTCCAAGGGAAATTCTGTGTCTTCTGTTAGAAAGCAGGGAGGGAAGCCCTACATCTCCTACTCCAAGAAATTCCTTTGGAGAACTGGATGATGCTATAACCTGCCACATAGGATGAGACCATGCCTAGAAACAGTGAAAACCAAACAAATACACAAGCAACATCCTCTTTATTAATGGCAGACCATTACATTAACATCAAAAGTGAATGTGCAGATATTAACTGAATCTGTGAAATCTATTCTTATTTATTCTCAATGTGATAAATGTAGTATTTTAGAATTTAGACAGAGGAAAAGTGTTTCCTCCCCACTCCCAGAGAAACTAGGAGACACCCTTTGCCCTAATAATGTCAACTATGTAACAGATTTTCCGACCATGATGCCTTGGCTCACGAGTATACCCTGGAGCATTCTTAGGTGTGTCCAAATATTGATCTTCTCCGCCCTCAGGTTATCTGGATCCCTGGGTAGATAGTGCAGGCATGCAGGCGCCTCTGTTTCCTCCTTTGTCCCTTGAAATAATTATGATGTTCAGTTTATAATGTCAGTTATGATATAATAGGTAAAAACCCCTGTTGTGACTGACCATATTTTCTCTTTTTTTCCCCCTTGTATGTCAGGAATATCTGAAACAAATATGAAATTCAACTACATAAATTATTATAGAGTTAGGATATTTTCATTTTCTTTTATCCCTTTGCTCCAGTTTACTATTTTGTTAACCTTATTTTGCATGTCTTTAATGAGGATAAGTCCTTTTGGAAAAAAATCATAATAAAAATTTCTACTAGTGGTATTAGAAAAGTTGAAATATAAAAGGTAACCATACAAACATCATCCTGGTTGCTTTTTGTTATTCATCAATTCATGATCATCCTAACGAAAAAAATGACCTTTGATGAAAATCCTACACTAGACTGCAATTAAGCACATATTTTCATATCTAATTCTCAGTTGTTTCTTTCTTCCACATGGTCATTTATTATATTGCTAAAAAGTATATTTAATGGCTCTTAATATTCAATTGATATGTGCAGTGAATCACTGAATGAAAAAATACGTGATGATATACAGTGGCGGAGGCAATGGAGCATGTGGGGAGCTTCTAAGATGAAGAACTTGAAACTTATAACTAAAGTTTCTTTTTAAAAAAACTCTATAATTCTCTTCTACCATATTCCACCTTCAAAGAATTTCTCCTTTTCATCAATTTATTATGTCATTACTGATCAGGATCTTGATACATCAAAGAAATAATTCTTAGGAATAGTGTTACCATAGTCCAGAGCATCAAAATATGTAACGACTTCTTTCCCCTATTACTCCTTTCCCTTATTACAGCGTTATTTCCCCCCAATAACACCGAGGCACTATAAATCTGCCTAATGATAAAACTCCAATCAAGGGGGATACCTGGGTGGCGCAGCGGTTTAGCGCCTGCTTTTGGCCCAAGGCGTGATCCTGGAGACCCGGGATCAAATCCCATGTCGGGCTCCCGGTGCGTGGAGCCTGCTTCTCCCTCTGCCTGTGTCTCTGCCTCTCTGTGTGTGTGTGTGTGTGACTATCATAAATAAATAAATAAATAAATAAATAAATAAATAAATAAATAAATAAATAAAACTCCAATCAAGGAAGGCCCAACTATTCCTGGTTTTGAGTTCATAAATTAACCCTGTGTGGTGCAATAAAAAAGGAATACTTCGCTAATATTTTTCAATCTAGGCTAATGAATGATTCCAAAAATCAACTCAGTAAATCTGGATGGTTTCACTCAAAGAAAAAACAGTCTAAAAATGTACAGACTACATATTCTTAATAGTCCAGAAATGTATATTTTTCTACCAAACTTCTAAGTTTAAAATAGCAAGAGTATGGGGTTTTTATATATTAATAAATGCGTGGAGATCAGATACTGTGCATTAAAAGGAATCCATAGGCTTTAATAGGAAGCAGAATTAGAGGCAAAATTTAAATTCAACAATTTATAACTTTAATTAGGACATAAGTCTAAATAAAAGAATACTGCATTTCCAAATAAAGGTAGATGCCTATATCAGTATTTTATTTTAATGAATATAGCTTATCAAAAATTTCCACAAAATCATATTTGTTTTTAAGTCCCTTTTCAAATTGTGTTTGTACTGTTGCTGAGAACATAAATCTCAAAACGAGATTTATAAAGTCATCATTTCCTTTCAAATGCACATGATCAACATAATACTGAACACTAATGTCATTTTGGACATTGGGAAAATTACCTAACTTTTCTAGCGCTTAGTTTTCTACTCTATGTAATGGAAATGATAATATCTACTTCATAGAGTTCTTTTGAGAATTTAGTAAAATTGGAAATATAAGACAATGAGTACAGAGTCTGGCATACACTAAATATTCAATAAATGTTAGTGCTAACATTATTATGATAATGATCTTTACCATCATTATTATGTCACAATCCTCTCTTCTGACCTTATAGTTAAAACCATCTCAGATTCCAGTTTATTCCGATATTTTCTGTAATTCAGCCATGGAGACTCTCAGTAATATCCAGATGATGATGATGATGATGATGATGATGATGATGACAATAACTATATGACAATGTGGACAATAAAGACAAAGTCCCAGAACAGCTTGTTATGAATGATCATGTGAGTTTGGAGGATTCTTGTATTATAGCCAGAAAACCCAGGAGTGTTTCAACCTAGGCTTTGTTTCTTTTCACATGATATCCACATAGAAGAAATATTCATAAGAATCCAGGGGAAATGGCAAATACGTTACCAGTTTATTATTAGCTTGTTCTGTATTTAAATTCCAAAGCAGAGATCTCTGGTTAGCTGTGTTAATGAATGTAATCTGGTGAAAAGGATTGCTTTAAGAGTTTTTTTTTTTCACTAGTTTAAGTATAAATCCATATTTTAGGGTCTTACTAACTTCAGGTTGACCATTTGGTACAAAAGACTAAAAAGATGAGAATGCTTGTGGATGCCAAGAAGGGCAAAGAGAGTAGGATGACTAGGATTACCTTTGGAGAAGACCCTTCAACACTTTCTCTGGCTCTTGCTTCATGGTACAAGAGGAAGGAGAGAGATTCACAATTAAATGCAGGACCTTATATACCATACCCCCATCTACAACTAAATGTGGTTCAACAATGTTTAGGATTTGGCTCCAATTAGATTAATATTCCTTTGGAAAGTTAATATTTCCTTAGAAGAAGGAAAAAGAAATCATTCTCTACTCTTTTTCCCAAATGGTGATTCAAGAACCTTTTGAGCCTATAATAAAAAGAAATGGAATGTAGCTCTAGAACACATCAAAAAATAATAATTGCTAAAAAAAGTCTGAAAAATAATAATGAATAATGAAATTTTGAGTTCTTGCCTTTAAGCACTCTAAAAAATTATGTTTTTAGTACCTAGCCTAGAAAGGCCTAACATTTCTGAAACTATATCTCTTCTTGAACAGAAATGAATAGATTTCTTTTAAAATCTTGTTTATTGGTTTAGCTCTCAACTAATCAATGAAATGCAGTTATTAATCACCAATGAATATATATATATATACACACACACAAAGATGGAAGACCTCCTCTATGACAGCATCAAATGCAAAAGGACAAAAATCAAATGTTTTTTGTAAAATCAGCATAACTAGAAGCTTATGCAGATAACAAACAACCAAATGATAAATATCCTCCAAGGCACTTTGTGCTCTTACAATCCTCTGGCCAATTAATTACCTTACTATTATATCATAAATGATTCTTAAACATACCCATAATTGGAAATTTCATTCTAATATTTTTTTTTCTGTTTTGAATATTGAATACATTTTCAAAACCTCTACAGACTGCAAGGCAAAATGACCCAAGATTTTCTTTACTTAACCACAGATCGTAAGAAGAGAAAAGAGAAGCTTTCTGACCGTTTTTGAGTTGGTCCTTGGTAGGGTTGAATCACAGCAGTTTGTGAATGTTTCACAGATACCTGAAAACATCAGTTACACTTCAATTGTTCAGATCTAAACTACTTTTATATTATAAAAGAGAAATAAAATTGGCTTAGACTTCCTTATCCATTCATCCATTCAAGATCTGACTCTCAGGAAGATACAATCTATGAAGCAGAGAGTTATTATATAATGAGGCAATTAATACAATATAGATGTAAAAGAAGGTATTTGGGAGTAGAGAAGAGGGAGCAAGTCACTCTGCCTGGGGGAAGGGGAAGGAGGTGTGGGAAGGATTCAAGGAGAAGATGGAAAAACTGTTTTCAGTATGACTAAGAGAACCAGGTGGACAAAGGCAGGGTACGAGGTGTGGCAGAGGTAGAGGAAAGGACATTCTAGGTGGAAGGAAAATCTTCATACATGCATGGAGGCATGGCAAAATATATATGTTTGGGGAGTTGAGAATCCTTTTTTGCCAAGAAATCACAAAAGAAATGAAAAAATATAAGGAAGAGAATGCTGGTAGATGATGCTAGAAAATTAAGCAATGAACATGTGGTGAAAATAAGGCACAGTCAGGAGTTTGAAACTGATTCTCTGATGATTTCTGAAGGGGAATTAGTGATAGTTTATTTGAAGAATGTATTTTAAAAGAAAGATTAGTAGAGGCCATTGTAAAAATTAGCATGCAACTGAACTTTGGCAATGGAAATAGAGAGAAGGAGATGTTTAGGAGATTAAACACACACACACACACAGGTTAGAGGAACAGATTTGATGCTGAGGATGGAAGAGAAGGAATCATCTAAAATGAAGCCCTAATATGCTAATTAACAAATTATAGAAATACAGGAAAGATCTAATTAGTGGAGAAATCTGTGAGCCCAACTTTTCATATACCGAGTTAGAGGTGCTTCTGGGACTACCAGGTAAAGCTATTCCATTGTTATTTAGGTAGAATCTGTGGCCAAGAGAGGTTTGGGCACGAGATAAAGATTTGCAAATCACTGCCACTCAGTTGGCAGTCTAGGCTATGGAATTGGAAAAGACTGCCCAGAGAGAAATTGTGGAGAGAAGAGAAGTGACTCACTCTCATTGCATAATAACTGAGTCATCAGATGGTATATCAGGTCTGATTACTTACTGATTGTAATTTTAAAAGGCCTGGGTAGGGCTGGATTGTCCCAAAAGGCAAAGAACAATCTCCTTAGTGCCCCTCTGGCAAGGGTGGAGAAGATACGAGAGGAGCTGTTGTAGTTGAAGCAGGAGTAGGATTGGGAGCACAGAGAGCCTCCCCCCTCCCAATTCTGTCTTGCCCACAATGCACCTAGGGCTTCAGAGAACACACCATTAACTATATTGTAATATCTGAGAAGCTTTCAGTTTATCCTTTTGATTGAATTTCTACCAGGTACATGTGTACACATGTGCTTGTGTGTATGTGTACATATGTGTATAGGTGTGTGTATGTGTTCATGTGTGTTTTCCATAGACACAATACAGGAACTGGCAAACAGAATCCATTGATAAAACAATACACCATCCAATGTCATCTACTTTCTACCTAGGTAAGTATTCAGTTATCATCTCTTGTTGAAGCCATCCCTAGAGCTCCAATTCTTCCTGGAGGACTCTATCGCCTTTTTGGATTTGCTTCACTGGCTCATCATCTATATTGCCTTTCTGTCCCATTACACGCAAAATCATTCATTCTTTCAACAAATATTTAATTTCAATCTACTTTACATTCCTATTCTTAAAACAGGGCCTACTACAGATGGAGTTTATAAAGTATTTAAAAAATTGAAGAATACTATTACTGTTATTGGTATTATTTTTACAGTAGTAACTATTATTTATTGAAAGGAGACCAGGAAAAAAAAAATGAAAGGAGACCAGGATCTTTAACAATTTATTGAGTACTTTTCATATATTCTGGGTTTTGTGCTAAATGTTTTATATGGGGGATCCCTGGGTGGCTCAGCGGTTTGGCGCCTGCCTTTGGTCCAGGGCGCAATCCTGGAGTCCCAGGATCGAGTCCCGCGTCAGGCTCCCGGCATGGAGCCTGCTTCTCCCTCTGCGCCTCTCTCTCTCTCTCATCCTCTCTCTTTCTCATGAATAAATAAATAAAATCTTTAAAAAATGTTTTATATGTATTATCTCCTTTTAATCCTCATGATAATCCTAGGGTATAGACATTATTATTCTTAAGGGATGACTCCACTCTCCATCTCTGCCACTGTAATTTCAGCTACATCTAACACAGTATGCACTCCCTTCCTGAGTTAGAGGGTTTGCTATTTGCAACTTTTCATCCCTTGGCATCTAGGAGTGCCACTCTGTTATGGGTTGAATACTTAAAAAAAAAAATGGCTGGAAAAGGTGTCCTTTTTCTCACCCACAGCATTTCTTTCACATCTGCACTGGGTTCCATTTCTTCTTCAAAAACCATCTTCCATTAGTTTTCCTACTTTATTTCAACTTCTCAATTCCTTCTTACCCTTTCCACTGAATCCTTAAATATTCTCAGCTCTCTCTTACCTTAAAAAAGCAAGAAAAATAATATATGTCTTCTTTTCCCCAAATGTACTTTAAGCTAATACCTACATCTAGCCTATAGTTTTATGGGCAAAGTTACTGCTATAGTTGTCTATACTCCCTGGCTCCTGATTCTCATCCTTCTTCAGCTCACTGAGTAGGGGCTCTCCTACTCCTATCACTCAATCAAACATCATCACCACCAAGGTTATGCCTTTTTTCTTAACTCATTTTATGCTTTGCTGTGGTTACTTGGAAACACAACCTTTTTAGGGAAATTTATCACTAAAAACAACTTGCAAGACTGATTCAAAACATGCTAAACAACTGGAGGTGGGGCTGCCCTAAAATAGCAATAGCATACCAGTTTTACTGAATATCCCCAAAAAGGCTAGACAACACTAATTGCCCCTAATGAGGGAGGGTTAAAAATAAAATATTATAATTAGAAATTTTTAGTTTTTAGAAATTTTAATTTTTAGAAATTAGTATTTTTAATCTATAAGATACTACTTGTCAGGTTTAATCTGATCCGTAGTGAAATGGAATAGAGAGGCCAGGCAAAAGTTGGTCAAAACAGGCTTTAAATGGGATGCACTGCTCCTGGGCCCGCAGGGGAGGGAGAGAGCGGGGGAAGTCGCACCCAGGCTGACCGCAGGGGGGTCTATAAAGA
This sequence comes from Nyctereutes procyonoides, assembly GCF_905146905.1. Classification (NCBI taxonomy): domain Eukaryota; kingdom Metazoa; phylum Chordata; class Mammalia; order Carnivora; family Canidae; genus Nyctereutes; species Nyctereutes procyonoides. The sequence goes on from NW_026575037.1 coordinate 7,537,429, forward strand.
GTTTTCGGTGGGAAGGTGGGGACAGGACAGCCTTCCGATTAGGGCAAGGGTTACAGGTCTTGTAAGCTAAGTTAGGGTAGGGTGGCAAGGAGGCATTATTGGGAGGTTGCTGGCCTGGAGTCAGCTGTTTTGAGGTCCCCAGTCTTGCCAGCCCAACACTACTCAAGGCATCTATAAACTGACTATGAAATGATTTTATAAGCAGTGGTAGAAGAGCAATAAAAAGTGAATTCACCATCAGAAAAATAATTGAAAAATAACTGCAGCCAAGTTCAGAGACCTACAGTGACAGCACTGGGACTTAATTGGTATGAATATTATTTATTGACCTTGACTATGTTAAGAGTTTGTATTTTGATTTTAATATCTCTATATCACTAGGAAACAGAAAAACTAAGGAACAAGATTTTTCTGAACAACAATGCCATGCTGGGCAAGCTGGTAAGAGATTTGTAGAAACTCAGTTGGAGAAAAGACACAAATTCAAAAGAAGTTTGATTAGAATTTAAGTCTTGGAATGGCTACAGAGGAGGGAAAGGAGAGGAGGGAGGGGGTTTAATGGAGAAGGCTTTGAGAGATAGGTGTTTTAGGGAAGAATGATAACTAAAACCTTTCCAAATTTGCGACTCTTAAATGGTGTGATCCTGAAAAGAAAAAAAAAATATATATATATATATATCTAATATAATTTGCTTACACTATTCTTTGAACTTTATTGCTTAAACTTTGACTATATAAAACCCAAATATGAATTATCTGAAAGTAATGTAACTTGTTCAGAAATAAAGTGAATTCATTATTTTCTTTATTAATAAAAAATTTAACCAATCCATATACTGTTGGTTGGTATTTACCAGTCCTCAGATCCAATCTAAATGGCTCTGTCCTCTACAAAGCTTTATATCTCAGGCCATATCACTACTAATGGCATTAAAGAAGCCAAGGACAAAATCCAGAGACTTCAGATATGTTCCTTTATTTTAAATTACAGAGAAGCATCCCTGATTTATCAAAAATAGATACAAGTGAGGAAAGCAGAAAGAATTTGAACCGACAGTTTTGACATAGTAACAAGAATTTTATATTGTATTTTGATAAAGCCTTAAAGCCTTAAAAGTAACCCACTACTTAAAAAAATCATTCAATAATATATGCCACAAACAACTTCATCTCTAACCACCTCTAAAGCCCATTCTTGAATTTCACCACTAAGACACAGGTTAAATTAGTGAAATGAAATGAGACTTGGGAAGAGGGTAGGGTCAGGAATAGGTAAGGGAGCAGATGAAGCTATACTTGGGAATAGGAGGAGAGACCAGGTGTGGTTCAGGTAAAACTCAGGGATGATGGAGGTCAGAGAAGGACCATGGGGTCACGGAGGGGTAGGCTAACATGAATACTAATCCATATTGAAATCATTACCCACATCGTCCAGTTGGAAACAGTGTTATATTCATAGAAGAGCAGTAAAATAAGAATCCTGATGTTTATTTATGTTTTTCCTCAAATTTTAAGGGAATTCCAGATTCTGCATAATGCTGTCCAGATGTAGATTGGGTGAGAACTTTCTCTAGTGTACATGAAAAGCATAGAGCCTAAGAACAGTCATATGTTATTAATTTTCAGCTAGATACCCATACATTACAGGGTAATTTAAAAATATCTAAATTTTGTGGTTGCCAAATCAGCATGAAAATCTATTATGTCCATGATAACTAAATAATAGCCATGTTGAAATATCACTACTCAAGAGAAGAGGATAAGGGTAAATATCCATTAAAAAACTGGAATGAGGGATTCCTGGGTGGCGCAGAGGTTTGGCGCCTGCCTTTGGCCCAGGGCGCGATCCTGGAGACCCGGGATTGAATCCCACGTCGGGCTCCCGGTGCATGGAGCCTGCTTCTCCCTCTACCTGTGTCTCTGCCTCTCTCTCTCTCTCTCTCTCTGTGACTATCATAAATAAATTTTAAAAAAACTGGAATGAATTTGTCTCTTTATGCCACATGGTAATGAAAGCTGTAGTTAAGAAGATGCAAAGCCACTGATATAGAAAGTGGGCTATAGAGATGTTTTATCCTGGGGTGCCCAGGTGGCTCTGTTGATTAAGCGTCAGACTCTTGCTCTTAGGGTTGTGAGCCCAAGCCCAGGATTCGGCTCCATGCTGGGCAAGGAACCTACATAAAAAATAAAAATAAATAAAGATGTTTTATCCTGTCAGAGCATTTTCTTGTGTCTTAAATTTGCTTATGTGATCAATCTTTTTTTTAATTTATTTTATTTTATTTATTTATGATAGGCACACAGTGAGAGAGAGAGAGAGAGGCAGAGACACAGGCAGAGGGATAAGCAGGCTCCAAGCACCGGGAGCCCGATGTGGGATTCGATCCCGGGTCTCCAGGATCGCACCCTGGGCCAAAGGTAGGCGCTAAACCGCTGCGCCACCCAGGGATCCCGTTATGCGATCAATCTTAAATATAAATCTGGATTCACTAGTCTCTTATTTTGGGTACTCTCTTATTAAGAAGTAGCATTACTCCAAATTCATTATCAAATTACATATTAAACAGCTTTGCAGAAGTGATAAGCAACTCAAAAGTCTTAGTGGCTCAATGACAAACATTAAATTTTCCTCGTATTATATATCAATGATTATGAGTCATCTGCTATAGCTCTTTCTACATATCTGCCTCTGAGAGCACCCAGGATTAAGGAGAAGTCCTTTAAAAAAAAAAGATTTTATTTATTTATTCATGAGAGAGAGAGAGAGAGAGAGGCAGAGACACAGGCAGAGGGAGAAGCAGGCTCCATGCAGGGAGCCCTACGTGGAACTCAATCCCAGGTCTCCAGGATCACACCCTGGGCTGAAGGCAGCACTAAACCACTGAGCCACCCGGGCTGCCCAAGGAGCAGTCCTTATTTGGGACATGCATTCTTGTAGTAGAAAGTTGGACACATGTAAATGTTCTTAAAGCTTCTGCTTGAATGAAGTAAATATCTCATCTGCTCATCTGTCATTGGCCAAAGCAAGTCACACGAACAAGCCCAACATAATGGACTGGGCATATAAACTCATCCTATAGAAGGCACTATAAGTCACATAGCAATGATGGGTTATATCATCCTTTTATAAGAAAGGGAACTACACAACTAGGATTGATAACACAGAGACTTTATACTGTAAGCTTTGGGGAGTTAACTGAACTGAGGTTTCTATAAGGATAGCAGCAGATTCTGATTTTTGTTAGATTAATCACCATAGCAAATTTTGAAAGGAAAGAATGCTTCTGTGACAAGATAAAACACTTTCACAGCTACTGTCTACTTCAGTAGTTCTGGGTTTTGTTGGTGAGCATTCAGGATCACTCATTCATGCCTTTCTATTCCTCTGAAGTATACTGTGAAAGGTCACCCGTAATATCCCTCTATCATCCATCCATATTTTAACTGCACCTTCTTCAGCATTTGACACTTTGAACACATTCTCTTTAAATTCCCTCACCACCTGGATTTAAGGACATAACTCTCTCCTGCTTCTTATCCAGCCCCTCCTATTTATTTTAAGGGTGCTTCTTCCTTCGCTTGCAAAGTGGTGTGGTTCTTTTGAGTACCATTCTAGGCCACCATTGTCTTTCTTATTTTATGCTCAATCTGTATTCTCTCATACACAACTTTAACTGTCCCCAAAGTTAAAATAATTTCACAGTGTGATTCTAACTCTGATCTTGCTCCTGACCTTCATGAAATTCATGATCCCCTCCTAGGCATTTTTCCAAAAATTCCATGTTTCCATGAGCCTCCAGAACTACATAGTCATGTACTTCTATCTGAAATATCTTTCCCCTTTACAGCTTAACCCTTATTTATATTTTTATATTCAACTCAAATATTCACTCTCTAGACAGCTCTCCCCCACTCCCCTTTGTGGGCTGACTGCCTTTTCAAAGAGAGTCCTTTGCATGGCTCCGTCATGGCACTCAACACACTATCATCATTGCTTATTTGTTTGTTTCTCTCCCTTTTAGAAACTCAGATCCTTTAAGGAAAAGACAGTTATTTGTTTTTGTATACATAGCAAAAACTGCATGTCTAGCACCTACCAGGTACTCAAAAATGTTTTAAAATGATTGAACTGATATAGAATGAGTGGTTAGTGAGAGATAGAATTCCTTTGAATCAGGAGATAAGTTTGGAGACTGAGAGTCAAGGAATCTTATCTATGATATATTTTTAGAAAAGTTCAAGTCTACAGTGTCTGCTACAAAGGTGATATAATCTAGGACACCTTATGAGAATTTTTTTAAATGTGAAGCTTCATAACCTAAAGGGTAATTTTATTCAAGTTTTAGAAATGATCTTCTTACAACCAGATATCCATGTGTTTTAATTGTTCATGTTTTCATTTGAGTTTATGATCATGTTGTAAAGTGGAACTATTTTAATTATTTCTGGCTTTATTAGACAGGCATTTATTCAGAGGATCAGGGCCACTAGGGACCTATCGGTGTGTGTGTGTGTGTGTCTATCTATCGATCTATCGATCTATTGATCTCTCTATGGATTTGTTATAGATATTTGACCTTACACAATTGTGGGAGCTGCTTAAAAAGCAGTCTCTTTAAGTCTGTTGTCTTTCCATCCAGTGCTGGAGCTTAAAATCTATGAGATAGGCAGTCAGGAAGAGAAAATGGTTGCAAAGTCAGGGAGACCAAGAATAAACTGCAGCCCATAAGCACGAGCTGGAATCTGCAAGGTTGGACTGAAACTGATGTCAGTTTTTGTTCCTCTGCCTTTAGTGCTATGTGTATTCTGGAGTGTCAGGGTGGGGGGGGTGGGGGGCTTCACCATGAGGCTAAACAAATACACTTGTCCCAGGAGTCAGAGAAGTTATAGGAGGGAAGTGCAAGAGTTGTAGGCCCAGCTCCTGGCTTACGCGAAGTGGGTGAGCCAGCCTATAAGTGACAATGTATGTGAGCCACAAAATAATTGCTGCTTCACGTCTGCCTTCCAAATCTTGCACAAGAATATCCTTTGTGGTTTACCCTAACCACAGACTTTCAAGAAAGGTCATTCTGGGAAATGTAGTTCAGGCTAGCCAAGTTGACACATTGCAAAGCCACCACACTGGTTTATGAAAATTAAGTTATATGTGTATGCCAAATGACATCACAGCCTAGTGTATTTATTGAATATTTTCTTGTTCTAGTCTTTGGCCATTAACTCACTGAATTATCACAACCCAATGCTGTAGGGACTGTTACTGTTCCCATTTTCCAGATGTGAGGAAACTAAATCACAAAATGGTTAAGTAACTCGCCTGAAGTCATTGAGCCAGTAAATAGTAGCAGAAGCAGGATTTAAACTACCTGAGAAATACAACTCTAGAGCTGCTCTTGCCCATTATACTCTATCACCCTGTGCAACACTGTTAGAAAAGTTCTGGAATAATTGAGTCAACAGATGGCCTAATGTAGTCTAAGCCTGGAAAGTGTGAAAGCACCTGGGCCGTAGCAGTCAGCACTGATTTTCCACTGTGCAAAACACAACATTGTTTGATTAAATTAATGCTTTAAATTTTGCTTGAATTTACTTTTTATGGATTTAATATTTTGGTTTCATGTTGTATGAAAGCTATGGTGACGTATAAGGAATTTATATATTATTTATATTTGCATGTATAATTTTTATGATGAAAAGAATTAAAATCAATATGGCTCTCAAATAGCAAATGCTTTAACTCATCTTGAGGTGAGCTGGGCTATTTCTGAGAAAGAAAGGAAATGTAAGGGATCCCTGTGTGGCGCAGCGGTTTGGCGCCTGCCTTTGTGCCCAGGGCGCGATCCTGGAGACCCGGGATCGAATCCCACATCGGGCTCCTGGTGCATGGAGCTTGCTTCTCCCCCTGCCTATGTCTCTGCGTCTCTCTCTTTCTCTCTCTGTGAGTATCATAAATAAATAAAAATTAAAAAAAAGAAGTCATTTCCTTCTAGAAAAAAAAAGAAAGGAAATGTAAGGAGCCAACGTCTCTGAGTTATCACTAATAAATTAAAGGATGGAAAAATGCACTAAAAATAAACAAGTGAATCACTACTTAAGTCCACAGAGAAATGCTTTTTAAAAACCCTCAATTCCGGGGTTCCTGGGTGGCACAATTGGTTAAAGTGCCTGACTCAGCTTTCAGCTCAGGTTGTGACCTCAGGGTCTTGATTTTGGGGTTGAGGGGATTGAGCTGCACATCCTCTCTGTGCTCAGTGCGGAGTTTGCTTTAGATCTCTCTCCCTCTGACCCTCCCCCTTCTAAAAAATAAATCTTTAAAAAAAAAAAATCTCAATCCCTACTAAATGAGAGATGCTTTTGACAGATGATACTGTTTGTGAATTAAATGTACATGCAGTTCTCCTTGTCCAATCACAAAAAGCCAGATTTTCACAACAAAAATACTTCCTCTTTGTCTGTGGGGCAGATTCTTAAAATGTTCCAAATGTGCTCTAGCAGGAAAAAGCAATGGGAATCAAGGTACGTCAGGATGATTATGGTTGTCTGGTTGGGAGCCTTCTGAGACTGTCCTTGTGCAATTCTCTGTGTAATTCAGCATTTGAAAATTAAAACGCATTTGGAGTTTTCTGTGACCATGGCTTTGCATTGCACAATTCCTGAACTGCTTTCAATCACTTAACCACTTCCCCCTTACACGGATTGCCTACATTTCCTTTACAGCGCATCATGCGCTAGGAGAAGCGTCTTAGTCTATAATGTGTGTCTCACCTGCAAAACACTGGAATCATACTTGGCGCTGAGTCAGCTAACAGACTTACAGTGGCTCTATCCTGAAAATCTAATTTGTATGAAATTCTGAAACTACCAATCTCTAAAAATACACTCAGCTTTAGATAAGGTATATTTTCCTAAAAGTGTTTTTTTTTTTCTTAAGATTTATTTATGTATTTGAGAGAAAGAGAGAGAGTGTGCAGAGAAGGGGCAGAGGGAGAGAATGTCTAAGCAGACTCCCACTGAGCAGGGAGCCTGAGGGGGACTGGATCTTGCAAGCCATGAGCTCCGGACCTGAGCCCAAACCAAGAATTGATGCTTCACTGACTAAACCACCCAGGCGCTCCCCAAAACTAGTTTATTAAATGCCTTGCCTGCAGATCAACTGCCTGCCCTGATCCTGGAGCATCTCTGTCTGTGTTGGATGCTTCCTGCCCTAAATACAGGCCCTGCCAAGCCCATCTCTGCCTTGCCTGCTATTTGGAATCCTCTCTCGTCTTTTATAGAATCCCTTATAGTTTTGATAAGACCTAGCACACAGAGTGCTTACTATGTGCCAGACACCCTTTTAAGCATATACTAATTTTTAAATGATGCAAAAGAGTGGTAAAATAATTTCTAGCAGATTATGTAGCCATTAAAAATAAGGAGATATAGGGGCACCTGGGTGGCTCAATTGGTTAAGTATCTGCCTTCGTCTTAGGTTGTTATCTCAGAATCCTGGAAAAGTGCCCATTCGGGCTCCCTGCTCAGCAGGCAGTCTGCTTTTCCCTCTCCCTTTTCACCCCCCCACCGCCACTCATGCTCTCTGTATCTCTCTCAAATAAATAAATAAAATTTTAAAAAAATAAATAAGGAGGCATAATAATATGAAACCTATTGATGATATAATATTAAGTGGAAAATCAAGTTGCAGAACAAAACGTTAACATGATCACCTATGTTAAAACTATACATTAGATATGTAAATAATAGTTCTTGTTCTTTCTCTCTCTCTCTACACATACACACACACATGCAGCTTAAAGTTTTAGAAAGCATATATTTATATATCTGTATAGTTTAAATTTTTCAATGAACATTTAAAAACAAAATAAATAGGAAAATGTATAAAAATAAACTATGATTTTAACAAACATACCAGAACTGGCGATTTTTTTTAAAGATTTTATTTATTTATTCATGACAGACACAGAGAGGCAGAGACACACGCAGGGGGGAAGCAGGCTCCATGCAGGGAGCCTGATGCGGAACTCGATCCCAGGACTCCGGGATCACGCCCTGAGCCAAAGGAAGATGCTCAACCACTAAGCCACCCAGGTTCCTCAGAACTGGCAATTTAAGTAAATTAGTGTTATATTCATGAAAGGAGAGAAACTTGGCTAGATATTATCCTTATTTTAATCATGATTAAAAAAAATTTTTGATATCCACTGTTAAGAACTGCCAACTAAACCAACATTGTGTTTTTCTGAATATCCCCCTATGAGAACATAGATTTCTAATTTGGGGATTTTTTTTAACCACACAGTGGCATTTGTCATTGTGGCTGATGAATGAAATTGCTAATGAGCCTGGGTAATGCCGATTTTAGTCAAAACTGTGCAGACTTCTTTCTCATTCAGAGCACTGTAATTTTTTAAAGGATGTTTTATGGGTAACCATTCACTCCTTTTATAGGGTATAGAGACCTCAAAGTGTTTTCAAAGTCTATTTCAAAATAATAAGCTTAATTACACTCTGTGGGGAGAAATCTGCATATTTACCAAAATTTTCACTGCTGAGGTTCCATTATTTTAGTTAGCTGCCAACTGGACTAAATCTTTAAAACTTTTGAATAATTTCATCAGTGGTAGAAGTTACTAGGTAAATGCTTTACTTATCACCTGAGATTTTTCTTCCTCCTTCTTTTAACAGTACATCTGTCATTTCATCTCTATAAGTAACTTTTGAATGTAAAGTATTTCACATATTTTATAACTTATTCTTGCATTTGAAAATTTTTTATTTATTTTTGATAGTCACACACAGAGAGAGAGAGAGAGAGGCAGAGACACAGGCAGAGGGAGAAGCAGGCCCCATGCACCAGGAGCCCGACGTGGGATTCGACCCGGGTCTCCAGGATCGCGCCCTGGGCCAAAGGCAGGCGCTAAACCGCTGCGCCACCCAGGGATCCCTTATTCTTGCATTTGAATGAAAATAACATTTTGCTATTTTTGCCTATAATTACCATCGCGATGAATAGCAGTAACCACCAAGTTGCTTAAATAAAAAACATGAAGTCCTCCTAGAGCTTTTCTCTTTCTTGGACTTCCAAATTCATTATCTTTGAGCCCTGTCAACTCTTTTTATTAAGTGCTCCTTAAATATTACCTTAGAGCTTTTTCACTTCTTATATAGATTCCTATCATAGTCTCACTGGACCTCTGCGTTTAGTTTTATCTCTTCTAACATAACTTCCTCAGTGTCATCACAACAAACTTTCTAAGGCACAAATCAGTAAATCCCCATCAACTTCGAGATAAAACACAAACCTAAGGCTGTACAAAATCTGACCCCTGGCTACCTATCTTCCCAGTCTTATCTTTTCTCCAAATTCCACAGGCATCCTAAGATCTGGCCACAGACAACAACCTATAGCTTTGTGAACATGCCGTACTCCCTTCCTACACCTTTCCATTATTTTCCCTTTATCCTTTCTCAGCTTAATTATTTCTTCTTTGAAAACATCTGTTTCACTTCTACCAAGATTATCTTATTGGAACCTCCCTAACTCCATTACTCAGAACTAAAATAGGTAAGCTTCCTTCCGGAACCCATAGATCTTTCCATCCATGCCTTATTACATTTGTTATACCAGGACTTTTGTTTGTAGGTTCTGAAACTAAACCCAAAACATTTAAAAATAGAGAAGGGGGAACTAAAGAGAATGCATTAAGTTAAAGCCAGTGGAGGGTGCCTGGGGGGTTCATTTGGTAATTAAGTGGCTGACTTCAGCCAGGCTGGGGTCCTGGGTCCACCTTGCTTTGGGCTCCCTGCTCAGCAGGGAGTCTGCTTCTCCCTCACCCTCTGCTCCTCCCTTCTGCTTGTGTACTCTCTCTCTCTCTCTCAGGTAAATAAATAAATAAAATATTTTAAAAAACAGCAAAACGTTAAAGCTAGTGGAAAGACCAAGAGGTAAATTTTAAAGCATAGCTGAATAAAGTGGCTTAACCAATGTCTTCAGGAGTCCACATATTTTCCTCCATTTTTATCTTTATTTTCCCCTATATTATTGGCCTTAATCTCAAGTAGGCTACCACTACATGGTGACAAAGAAGGTCACCAGATGCTTTTTTAAAATTTCCATCAAAAGTACTAAGATAGCTTCTCATTGAACTAGCTTCGGCCATTTACCTGTTTTACTGAACACTCACATTACTCAGGACAATGAGATAGCCTGACTGACCAGGTCATATACTCACTCTTGGTGCTGGGGTATGTGATAGAGTCAGTGCTTCCTAACTATGAACTGACAATAAGAGAAATAGTCCACCAGAAAGGTGCTGAACATAGAAGGATACATAAATCTACTATAACCCTCATCATACTATATTATTATAGTCTGTTTGTCTGCTCACTAATTTGTGAGCCTTTTCAAGGTATAGATTAGATTGTTTTCTTTTTTTAAAAAAAAAGATTTTATTTATGTATTCATGAAAGACACACACAGAGAGAGGCAGAGACACAGGCAGAGGGAGAAGCAGGCTCCATGCAGGAAGCCCGATGTGGGACTCGATTTTGGAACTCTGGGATTACACCCTGGGCAGAAGGCAGGTGCTAAACTGCTGAGCCCTCCAGGCATCCCAAGATTATATTGTTTTCAATTATGTAACCCAGTCACTAAGTATACTCATATTAGTGTTCTTGTGAGAACTTCATGAGATAATGTATTTATAGCATTTATAATACTATTCAACCATAAAAAAGAATGAAATATTGCCCTTTATGACAAAATGGATGGACTAAAGGGTGTTACGCTAAGTGAAATAAATCACATAGAAAAAGACAAATACTATACAATCTCACTTACCTGTGGAATCTAAAAAATAAATAAACTAAGTGGTTTATTTTTTAAGATTTTATTATTTATTCATAAGAGACAGACACACACACACACACACACACACACACACACACACAGACACACAGACACAGCCAGAGGGAGAAGCAGGCTCCATGCAGGGAGACTGACATGGGACTCCATCCCGGGTCTCCAAGATCAGGCCCTGGGCTGAAGGTGGCGCTAAACTGCTGAGCCACTCGGGCTGCCCTGGATCCTTCTTTTTATGAACAGTGAGTTTTCTCAGAACACTTCCTTTCCCAAACCAATTACTGCCAATTACTGTGACATATCCTTTGTCAGAACTGGATCAGCGTGAGACCACTTCAATTCTCAATGGATTAAGCAAGATGTTGTCAAAGGAGGACAATGTGCTTTCTAACATTTTTGGGGCCCTGTGAATATTAAGGCAGGGGTGGGGGTGGTGAGGGAGCATACAGCTTTAGTGCTGACAAAAAGTGAAGTCTACATTTTGTAGGTGTTTCCAAAGTAATATGCACTCATTGTTGCAATCTAATACATCTGTAGTGTCTATAGTAACATTACTATTCTCCCCTATTGGCCCCTTATTTTATCCTCTAGTTAGCAGTTTGGTATGCTTCTTATTTGCTCATACAGAAACAAGACCATGCTGGTGAGTTGGCTCCCCCAAATTGAAACATGCTATATATATTCTATAACATTTTCTTTCTAATAGGTGCATATCCCTTCTATAATATACTGTGCCAGTTATAAATTGTATTGCTTTTCAGGTCAAAGACCACTCTTTGCCCTGTTTCCTGATCCTGAAGCCGGCTTTAAACATTTCTTTTTTGATAGCTGGCTCAGTTTTTAGGGTCTCTCAATAGAGGGTGCTGGAGAGACACCTCAAGTCCAAGGTAGGAAGAAGGATTTCTCTTCCTGCTTCCTAAGTGTGGTTTTGGCATGGCAGCCAGTTGATGGCCCTGGAAAAGGCCTAGTAATGCCTTGTATCAGCAGCTCACCTCGTGGACACTCTGACAAGTTTTTCTGCCATGCTGAAGGTTGGTCTGGGGACCAGCTGTAGTGTCCTTAGCAAGTTTCTTGCCACAAGCACGCTGTGTTCCCATGGCAGCCTCACCCTCACTGGAGGTCTGAATCTTCAGTCTTGGCCAGAGGGAGAAGAGCTCTTCTAGTTTCTTCCATCCTTCTTCAACTCTCCTTCAGCCCAAGGAATAATAAATGCTTTAAGTTTGCTACTTTTCTACTTCTTAGAGTTTTCTTTCCCTCTTTTAGTAGTTAACCAAATTTACAGCTTAGCAATTCTTCATATCAAATTTTCTCCATTCAAATTACTGTTGTGATTTCTTTCTTCTCACTGGATTCTGACCGATACAGATGAATATACTATCATTTGTGGTTTCACTTGTATATCTTGCTTTTCTCTTTATTATTTAATAAATATTTACTGAGAACATACTGTGTGCCACATACTAGTTTAAACAAAAGGAATATTGTAATAAACAAAACTAATAAAGTCCTTACTTCATGGAGTTATAGTCTAGAGCAAAGATTCAGATAATAAAAATAAACATAAAACAAAATATAGTGATAAATGCTGTGAAGAAAATAGGAATATTTAAGAGACTAGAGAGTAAAAATAAATCAGAGGATAGAGAACAACTGGGTCACATACATTATTCATTAATTTAACAAATTATATTGAATTGTTACCCTATATCAACCCTGTCCTATGAGCTAGAAATACAAAGAAATGATTGAACATGACCCTTTTCTTCTTAGAACTCATGGTTTTGAGCATATTACCCTGGCCCTTTAAAGATACCACCTAGGAGACAGTTCTCCCAAACAAAAATATTTTGTAAGCCAGGAAGTTAAAATCCCAAACCATACTAGGGAGTACTTACTCTGTGAAGAAAAAGACGAACGGCATTTTTTCAGGTACGTAAGTAAATATAAGGCAGGAAAACATGTTTATACACATACTGCCTATATTGCTTTATCATTTTCAGCATGATGATAAACTGCCCATAGAGATTACCAATTCTGATCTCTTCACACATTACAGTCAGATGCCAACATCTTTCTTTCAGAAAATTTGAGAATCCCCTGTATCATCTTCAACCTTCTTTGTTCTTCCAGGTATAAATTAATAATAAACTATTGCTTCATGAAGTGACCTCACACAACAACTCCTTGAACTCTGTATACATTAACACAACCAGAATGATGTGAGATTAGGGGAAATCCCATATACTTTCTGTGGCTCATCATTTCCTTAACCTTGCCAACTTTTTTTTTTTTTACCTTCATAAACACTATGATATAATTATAATGTTCAGCCATTGTTTAGCTTCCTAATCTGGATATGAAGATGGATAGATTTACCGGGAAAATGGAAAAGTTGGTTTCAGGCTGTATTCCTTAAAGTTTGGTCATGAAATAAGAATCAAATATTACTATTCAGAAGCATGGCTGCCTTATTGTAGAGAGTAGAAATTTTCTTTGTGTTCATATATGCAACTACTACATTTTCTACTTTAATTAAAGCAGAGGCTATATGAACATTTTTCAGGCTGAAAAACATTTTCCCTGAAAAACAGGGAAGTCCAAATATGAGGAAATAGGGTTTCATAACTTAACTGAAAAGTTCAGAGATAAAAACTTATCTGGAAAAAAAATACATTAAAGATGGAAATGAAAATTAAAACTGCTAGTCTAGTTAAAGGATTATCTTTAATCAGTGAAAAATAATTTCAATCCCTCATCTTTAAAATGAGACAAGTAATACCTTCCAGCTCCAGTTGTTAAAGGACCATATATGAGAGTGAATATGAAGCACCCAGGGCAGTTCCAGCACTCTACAGGGACTCAACTAAAGTTTGTTCCTTTCCTTTCCTCCTTTCTTAATATCTCCAAGAAATATCCTTGGAATACACTCTCCTTGACTGGCTAGAACAAAATAATATCAACCATGCTGTTAATGATTCCAAGCTTTTTCAAAATGTTTTTCTCCATGTGCTTCACTTTATCCAGTGAATATTTCTAAGCACCTACTACATGCAAGATCCCTCCAGGTCCTAGAGAATATGGCTCTGAATATACCTGACACAGCCTTTGAGTTCATGAGAAAGACAAGTACCCATCAAACAATTATGCAAGTAATTAATTATAATCATCCCTATTTCATACCTTTCTCCTTAAACTCTTCTCATTGAGTAATGTATGATATGCTTGGCTTATTTACCTAGCTTATTGTCTCTTTCCCACTATAATGCCTGTTTTATAACCTACTGAATTCACCAAGATGAGTGTTTGACATATAAGACATTCAATGAATATTTGTTGAAAGAAATGCATGAATTATAATTTTAACAAAAACTTTGAAAAAGTTAAGGAAGCTATATGAGCCTTTAACACAAGGGTTAACCTAGTGTTTTATACCAAGGCTTAAAAAAAGAAGTTTCATTGTATGTAAAAGAGAAATAAGGGACTGGTCATATAGAAATTTGAGGGCCTAATTGATGTCTTCTGAGAAACCATAAAGTGCTAAAGTTGAGAGTTGAGGTTAGAACACAGGAAGTGAAGAATCAGACTTATAAATACAGAGAACAAACTGATGGTTGCCAGAGGGAAGAGGATAAAGGGATGCACAAATATGTAAAGGGGAGAGGGAGATACAGACTTCCAGTTATGGAATGAACAAGTCACAGGAAGAAAAGGCACAGCATAGAGAATATAGTCAATGATATTATAATACCATTATACGGTGACAGATGGTAGCCACACTTGTGTATATGGTACATGTATAGATTATAGTGTATAGTATAGTATATAGAATGTAGTATGATGCATAGACATGCTGAATCCACTATGCTGTACACTTGAACCTAACGTAACATTATCTGTCAACTATACTCAATAACAAACAGACAGGATCCCTGGGTGGCTCAACGGTTTGGCGCCTGCCTTCGGCCCAGGGTGTGGTCCTGGGGTCCTGGGATTGAGTTCCGCATTGGGCTACCTGTGTGGGGCCTGCTTTTCTCTCTGCCCGTGTCTCTGCCTCTCTCTCTCTCTGTGTCTCTCATAAATAAAGAAAATCTTAACAAAAAACAAAAACAAAACAAAAACAGATACAGACTGAGTGAAAAATTTTGTAACTTAGCACTGGTGTAAAGAACTAAGATTAATATAAGAAAAGATATAAATAATTCATTAAACCTTCAGGGGAAGATACAAATCCTGCATGTTAGTTTGAAAGGATCATAACCTCTAATGAAGTGAGTAGTAAAAGAAAGGGTAGTCAGGCAAGCCCATTTGACCATTATTTTAATTAATTTTAATTAAAAATTTCTTTTTCACAGGCTAAACACATATTTGATTAAATTTAATTCTATTCTTGCAACTTCTCAGATATCTATGCTGGAAAAAAGACACATGTTTAGCCTGTGGAAGTCCAATCTCGGCAGATAGTTTCTCAAGCTGTGTGTATTAATGCCTAAGAGTCAAAAATCAGTTTTTATAAGGCTGGTCTTAAAACAAAAATGAATGCTAAACAACATATATGACTGTATCTAACCTATGTGATCTCAAGTGCATAAAGGAAACCTTAGACAAATGGGAATGTGCAACTTTCTCTAAAAGTTGTGATCAAAATGTTCAGAAACACACTTTCTTCTTGATGTTCCCAAAGGGAGATTTTCACATATAACAAGATACTCTCTTACTGGGAATTTTATTACATTCTGACACTAGCCTGTGTCCATGTAGTCAATCAAAAACAATATAATGTTTTGAAATATGAGAATACTATAATGTAATTTGCCTTTTTTTTTGAGAGAGAGAGAGAGAGAGGGAGAGAAAAGATAGAGGGAGAATGAGAATCTTAAGCAGGCTCCACGCCAAGCATGGAGCCCAATCTCATAACCCTGAGATATGATCTGAGCCAAAATCAAGAGTCAGACAATCAATGGAGCCACCCAGGTGCCCGTATAATGTAAGGTTCCTTTTTAATAAATACACTTTGCTGAGAACATTTTATTGTGTAATGCATCAAGGCTAATTTATCATTTAATCCTTTATGATAAATATGTTGGACAGAGTTCTATAATTTCATCATAAACACAGCATATATTTTTAAAGATTTATTTATTTATTTCAGTGAGAGAGAGTGTGTGAAGAATGCAGAGGGGAGGGACAGAGAAAGAGGGAGAGAGAAACTCAAGTAGACTCTGCGCCAAGCCCAGAACCCATGTGAGGCTTGATCCCATGACCCTGAGATCAGACATGAGGCAAAACCAAGAGTTAGAGGCTCAATCAACTGCACCACCCAGGCACCCCATGACATGTCTTTTGTCAAAGATAAGGAGAGATTACTAATTTTTATCTTTGTTTACTTCTCTAAATCAGCTTTGGGATCACATCAGCTGATCTTGGAAATAACAAGATCCAAGCCTGGCACCATGGATATGGCAAGCAGAAAACTAGTTGACACCAAGAATTACTCCTGGTGCAAATGGTCAAAGTTAAAAAGTTTTGTATGGGGGTGCCTTGGTGACTCAGTCCATTGAGTGTTCAACTCTTGATTTCAGGTCAGGTCATGATCTCAGGGTCATGAGATCCAGCCCCCTTTGGGCTTTGCACTCAATGTGGGGTCTGCTTGTCCCTCTCTCTCCCCCTCTGTTCCCTCCCCCTCTTGTACACTCTCTCAGTCATACATGCTCTCTCTCTCATAAATAAACTAATTAGTTAATTCTTAAAAAATAAAGTTTTAGGGACACATGGCTAGGAAGCCAGAGAAAATGAGATTAAATCAAGGAACTTCAATTAGTTTTGAAGGGATAGAATGCATGTGTGTTGGGGAAAGTGACAAGGTATGAAATTGGAATAAGCAAGTACATATCATATTATTAAAGTTTTTTTTTTTTTTTTTTTTTTGCATGCCAGACATATATTACAAAGGGAATGAGGAGCTAGGAGCTATTGAAAAATCTTGATCCGGAAACTTAATATGAACAATACAGTGGAAAGAATCTAGAAGCATTGTGGTGTGAACATTGAGCTAGGAGTAGTGGAGAGAGGAGTGATTATATATGAATGGTGTCATTGGACTAGAGGAAGCTAATAAATAAGGCATTTAATAATGAGAACCCAAATTAAGACAATCATATAAGAAGCAAAAAGTTGGAGCATATCTGGGAAAAAGTTAGATATACAAATACATAATTATTTTTATCAGAATCTATATACACTGTTCCTTTTATTTTTAAAGAAATGTGCTAATGTGCCATGCAACCTTTATCCCCTTTCTTTATTGTATTCCCAAAGTCTTCATTCCTCTCTGTCATTCTCCATGCATTTTTTTTTCACATTCCTGGTTTCTACTTCTTCCCAGAAAGTTACACACCACTTCAAAGACCATGATGTCGAGAAAACTATACTGTATTTATGAGCTGGAGTTCTTTGTTGCTAAGTATAAAAACCATCTCTGAGGGAAAAGTAAGGAATCAAGACTCTGGGGTTAAAATAAGGGAAGAGGGTCAAAGTCCTATGGATAATTAGTAGGGTTTTAAACTAAGCAATGGAAATGTATTGTAAAGCCAGTGGGAGATCACAAAGTCTATAGGAAAGCTACTTGGAAACCAAAGCAAATCTTTGAGGGCTAAAAGCTAAGAAATATAGAAAATTGTAGTTTAGAACATTAAGGCATCAGCAACAGAATGAAAAAAGTCAAACTCTGTCACGTTGTTCAAGATCAAATTACAAAGTAAGCATCTATTATTTTTTTTAAGATTTTATTTATTTATTTGAGACAGAGAAAGAGAGAGAATGAGCACAGGCAGGGGGATAGAGAGAAACAGACTTCTTGCTGAGCATGGAGCACGATATAGGGCTCGATCCCAGGACACTGGGATCATGACCTGACCTGAAGGCAGACACTTAACCAACTGAGCCAACCAGGCACCCCTGAGGTAAGTATCTAATGGCACTATTGGTGTGAAATAATATCCTGTATTAAGGATAAAATTCTAAAAATCCCAGTACCTAGAACACAGCCCAGACAGAGTGAAGTCTTCTGTAAGTACTTGTTCAATGTTGAAAAGATGCTCAACCTTTGGTTAGGCACAGTAAAACTGATTAATGTCCAGTCATATTATATCAAGGGGGAGATTAATTCTCTAAAAGCAAATCTCTTGTTAGAAATAGAACAAGATATTGAGCAGCCAAAAAACAATAAATACTCGCCATACCTAAAAAATGCTGGGGCACCTGAGTGGCCCAGACAGTTAATTGTCCAATTTCAGCCCTCGTCATGATCTCAGGGTGGTGGAATGGAGCCCCCTGTTGGGCTCTGCATTCAGCTGGAGTCTCCTTGTTCCTTTCCCTCCTCCTCTACTTCTTCTCTATTCTCCTCCATGCTTGCTTGCATACATACTCTCTCTCTCAAATAAAAAAATAAAGAAAGAAAGAAGATATATTTGAAAAAATGCTGGGGCACCTCGGTGGTTCAGTTGGTTGAGCATCAGACTCTTGGTTTTGGCTCAGGTCATGATCTCAGGGTCATGACATCCAGCTCTGGGGGCTCTGGGTTTAGCACAGTCTGTTTGAGATTCTCTTCTTCTCCCTCCCCTTCTATCTTACCTCCTGCTTGCACATGCTAGCTCTCACCCTCTCTAAAATAAATAAATAAATAAATAAATAAATAAATAAATAAATAAGTAAATAAAATCTTTTTAAAATGTTAAGAATTCAGTAGTTTTCATTATATTCAGAGTACTCAGAAAATTCTGTAACTAATGCTAGGAAATCCAGTAGCACTAAATAAATAAATAAAATGTTTTTGAAAATAAATAAAATAGAATGCTGAGATCAAATTACCTTTTAACAATAAAATTGATATGTTGATCCATGATTTCTCCCCCCAATATTTCCTTATTTGTTGATTTTTCCCTATTTTGTGCAAAGTTAAGGTGGCTTCTGAGACACTATTTGTACATCCTGCTTTTATTCCTAGTTGCAACTGTTCATTTACTCCTTTTATTTCCTATTCCTCTTTGGAAAGCAAAGGAAGAAATTATTTTCTAATCCGATGATAACCTTCCTCATGTCATTCTTCTCTATTTCTTCCTGATCATAATCTTCCTCTATTTCCTTGCTTCATTCTGGAATTCATCTCCTCTCCCCGAGTCTAACCCAGCCTGGGTTTATTAACCTTCAGAGTATGGTGTAATACTAAACGCTTCCCCAACTGAGTCATGTAAATAAGAGTAACTTCTACTATTAAAGTTTAACAATTTGCTCTTTTGAAAACTTTGCTCGTTGCTGGGTCCACACAAAATGGAAAGAAATAGAATACTGTGAATAGTAAAATTCTCTTTTTTACAAAAATAAAAATGCATTATATTATTTAAATGTATTATTTGTGTGGTGTTGGTACAATAGCCATAAGATTTATCCAGAGCCCTGCAATGACTGATAATTATAATGTTATCTCTAACTTGCTGAAAAGCAACATGAAATGAAATAAGAAAACTCATAATAATATTCATAGTTCAGGATTTTCTCAGAAAAAGCTCCCAGTAAATAATGCTTAGATGCAGATACTACAGGATGAACTTCTGGCTATAAAGAAACAGGGCAAAGTGAAAGCGACACAGTTCTAGTTTAATAGTGGAAGTGTCTCCCAAGTAATGCCCTTGAATGATGTGGAGAATCTATTACTTCCAGTAAATAGGAATGATCATGCATCTTATCTCAGAGCCGCGGAAAGTAAAATGTGTAGCAACATTGAAATTTTGACATACTTAAGACATATTGAATGACTTGTCTGACTGCAGTATAGCGAAGTCATGAAGGGATAGATGAATGTGGCTTAAATTCCTGCTCTTCTATTTATCAACTGCATGGCCCTGGGTAAACTTTCACCTTTTAATCCTCAGTATCTAACATGGATGTAACAATGCTTTCTTTTCGGAGTTCCTGAAGGAATTAATCAGGCAATATATGCAAAGGTCTTTAGAAATTACTGACACATAAGGAACTCTTAATATGTGAACTATTTGTTTTAAGAATACTATCTATAGGGACACCCAAAGGACAATGTGATTGAACACTAAAGGCTCTCAATGACCTGGTAAATGAGAAGTTAAAGCTTGCAGTACTGCAACACTGAAATAAAGTACATCAACATGAGCAATTTATTTTTTATTAGAGTGTAATTTTCTTAGAATTTTCAGAGAATACATCAATTGTCTGGGTCTCTCCTGATTCAGGAAAAGGGAAAGTGGTAAAGGTCTCTTTTTTGTTGTTGCTTAAATTGATTCTATGAAGATAATTATACACATCAGTTTTAAAAATAGAGCAAGTGGAGCATTTCTCCAGATTAAACAAAGAGAAAAAGGCCATAAAAATAGCAATGAGGGATCCCTGGGTGGCGCAGCGGTTTGGCGCCTGCTTGGCCTAGGGCGCGATCCTGGAGACCCGGAATCGAATCCCACATCAGGCTCCCGGTGCATGGAGCCTGCTTCTCCCTCTGCCTGTGTCTCTGCTTCTCTCTCTCTCTCTGTGACTATCATAAGTAAATAAAAATTAAAAAAAATAGCAATGAAATAGTATTTGTCCACCTCTGTCTCTTGGTCACAAATTCAGGGGCTCTAGATTCTCTCAACTTGTGCTTGGGAGCATCCAAGTTTGTCACATTTGTGCTTCACAATTAGCACACAGGCCACTGTGGAGGTCGAGAAAATTAAGGCCATTCCACTTTAAGTTCAGCGTTAACACAAGTACAGCCATCCCAGGCACCTGTGAATAAGAGCTGAACTTTACCTTACTTCAGTTACAGGAAGAAAACAGCTTACAGCTTAACGTCCTAGAAAGCCCCTATTAGAATAAGAACAGAGCTCAATGCCCTTGAAAGCCCCATATCAAAACGTAAACAGAACTTGAGAAATTCCTCCACCCCTTCTGAAGATCCCCTAGACCAGCCTATAAAAAACTAAGCTGAAACCTACCTGGGGGTCCAAGTCCCTGCTCCGCTGTGTCAGGTACACTTGGACCCAAGCTCGAGCTTGTAAATAAACAAACCCTCGTGTGTTTGCATCGGTGTCGGCTCCTTGGTGGTTTCTCGGATTCACAATCTTGGGCACAACAGCCACAAAGTTTTTTCTTCCTCTACTCCTTGGTTTCTGTTGTTTCTGACTGTTTACATTCTCTCCTGCATCTTCTCTTTTCCAGGTACTGTGTCTAGTCCATAAGTCAACCTGCTCCAAAAGCAAACCTGAGTGGAGAAATTTCCCTTATGCCACAGCTTTGCTAGGCTCTTTCCCCATAGGATGCAAAGAAATGTTTCCTGCCCTCTCAATTTCTTAAATATATCTCTTATTTTTATCATCTCTTTCTTTAAGGCTCTGGCACAGGTGTCTGGAAACAAGGGTAGAATAAAGGCACAAGCTCAGCAACACATCCCTAGCTTTACACAGAATTATCTTTCCATTATGACACTGACCCTCTGACATGGAACTGACTCACCGTTCTCTGAGAATGAGTTCTGTTCCTGATGGTCCCTCAATTATTTATGCAAATAGACTCCTTTGGGTATTTCCAACCCAGTCTCATATACAATGCAAGGATGGGTTTCTTGGGGGATCCTATGGGGAACCCAGGAGATAAGCTCCACACACTAAAATTTTTTTTGCTTCACAGATATGAGAAAATTATCTATAGAATGTTCTAATACCAGCATTGGATGCCTACTGTGTCTTTCTCAACCACTGTGCAATTTCAGTTTTCATCTTGCTTGACCTCACTGTTGTGAGGTCATCTCATTGAAATTTTGTTTTCCCTTATCTTTGTGAAAGTCATTCTCTCTTGGTTTTCTTTCTGCTTCATTCCTCAGTTGAGGGTGATGTTTTCCACGTTTCTACTTCTTATCCTGATCATTTTTATAACAAAGAGAATATTTATCACTATACATCTGGCTGCCAATTTTGTATGTAAACCGGATTCAACAGGAATTGTCTCAGTCAGGAGTCTCCTTCAACTTTCACCTTTGATTAGCTCTACAAAACTGCTTCATTGTTCTCCCTCTTCTCATCTTGCCTACTCCCTTCCTCTCTCCCTCCCTCTTTCCTTGTTTTCACTCTCACTTTTCCTGTTTCTATGTGACAGAAACTCACTAAACAGTGTGCTTTAAAGCACTAATCCCATGAAATATACCAGGGCATAATTGTTCCATAGCTAATTATGTCTTTAAAGATCAATTTACAGGGCACCTGGGTGGCTCAGTGCTTTAGTGTCTGCCTTTGGCTCAGGTCATGATCACTGAGTCCTGGGATTCCCCCCCTTCCCCCGCCTTGGGCTCCCAGCAGGGATCCTGCTTCTCCCCATGCCTATGTCTCTGCCTGTCTCTCTGTGTCCCTCATGAGTAAATAATAAAATCTTTAAAACATAAAAATCTGTTTGCTACAGGCTTTCCTGGAGAATTACAATACATATTTATGCTCCAAGGGTTTTAGAGAAATGATTCTCTATAAACACCAGGAAATTGTTCACATTCTAAACTTATTCCTTTCTAATGATTTTTTAACTTACTGTTTTTCTATCTACCACTTTATGTTATCTTTATAACTATTTCGGTTGAGCCACAAATCCTTTGATGCTCTTCAGTCTCTGGATATTCCCCATACTTGGGATGAGTAGGGGGCTTGGGCTCACTAAGCAATTTCCAACAGGCCTGGAAGTTTAAGTGTTCACTCATGGGCAAGGTCAGTGTTAACATGTTTAATTAACTCGTTGTCAGACTCTTTGATAAATCCTACCTTATTTAAAGTTCTGGGTACTTTCCCATCTGTGTCTTATTTCTGAGGCAACTATGATTTTGGAGAAACATGATATAATTTAACAAAAGAATATTAAGCTAGTTTTCAGGCTTAAGGGTTAAAAATGTTTGTTGCTAGGTTTGTAAGAATACTAAGTTTACTTCTGTTTTGGGCAAAGACTTTATTGTCCAAACTTTGAAATTTTATTCAGTCTTTATTATGCTGATTTCTTCTAATGAACAAAAAGAAATTCATGGCATAAATTATTTTTTATAGGATAAGTCAGGGACAACAGAATCATCTGTGACATTCTGATTTCTCATTAAACTCCTAATTCTGATGGGAATTTTCAAGTCTACACTGTCCCTAAAATGCTTTATTCTTTAAAACTTTTTTGAAGAGTTAACATGGAAGGTGATCCCTGTTAAAAAATTAGGTATAGAGTGTATTTCAACATATATTAAGTCATCATGTTATAAAGTATGCTGACACAATGCCTATAGTGTCTTAGGAAACTAAGAATTAATGTATTTTGCATAAAAAGGAAAATGGACTTTAGCCAAGACAGCTATGGTTGCAAGACAATTTTATAGTTAGATTGGTAGCTTCTCCTTTACTGATGTTTAGGTCTAAAATGTTACTGGTGAGTCATTGAGTATAGAGTAGGATACTAGTGACCCTAAGAATATTCCTTGTCAGGTGTTTTCTAATCTGTCATTAATAAAATAGAGTCATGGGGCCATCCCACAATGTAATGATGTCATTATGACAAAGTTAAAGGGAAATATTTGAGGATTAAAGATTGGAAAATACCAAATACCTCCATTGTGATGGAAAAATCCCATGTAGCTGAAAAATAAATAAAGGATCTATCCAAACAGGAGTCACAAATAAGTCATCAGCATAAGTATAAATCATGCCCATGTAGATGTTGTAAGACAAAAGGACCCATGTAAGAATGCAGGGAAGAATTCTAAATATGAATATATGTGCAATCAATAAAGAAAAAAGATTTTTGCTCTAATCTATATACATGTGGCTCTGTAATAAAAGTATAAAATTAATTGCGAAAAAAAGTTTTAGAATAAATCTTAAGGTTCCTAAAAAGTCCTGTGACTTCCTAATACATTTGGAAATATGATGCAATGGTTAGGTTTTATCTAGCTCCTGTATTTATTTTATGACAACTTTGATCCAACTTTATTCTTTTTGAAACTGAGAATTATTTGGCTAAACATCAGGAATTAATTTAAACTTCATCTACATCTGAATCTAGCAACTTTTTGTATTCAAATTATTTATAATCTAGGTGTTAGAGGGGAGGGGAATGAATGGGAAAGAAATTTACCTTTATTTATATATTCAAATATATATAAACAAATATTTTTGGTTCTCTACCTTACTCTCTACCAGTCAATATTCTTGACACTATGGAAATATACAGATGAACAAGAGGAACAAGTTCCCTTTTCTCACAGAGCTCAATTTCTATTGAGCAGACCAAGCAGTTAAACATGCAAACTAGTATCAAATTTAAGCAAGATGATAAGAACTAAGAAAGAAACAAATAGGAAGTGTAATACATGCAATATCTGTAAGAGGTGATGTTTGAATTAATGCACAGCTACAGTCATGTGAAAAATCCTGCCTAAACAGATACTGTTTGTAGGGAAGAAAATGCTAAGACCTCAAGAAGGAAAAGAATTTGAGTCTATTTTAGAAACAGAAGAGAGACCAGGGTAACTACTACCAAGGGCAAAAAGGAAAGAGGTGTGAAATGAGCCTTCCAAGAAGGCAGAGACAGGTTTTTGTAAGGAGTTTGCATTTTATTGCAGATGCAATGGTAAACTATTGAACTTCCTGGTTAGTCTCTGTGGTTAACATCACAAAACTAAATCATAAGTATTTCAAGATGTCAGATAACACTTATAAAGATTATGAGTTATTTTGTGGAAGATTTTTTTCATCATAAAATCTAACATTTATCTTCCTTACTGTCCTTGTTAAAGAGATGAGGAGATCTTATTATGAAGTTAAGTATAGTTATTATTTTAAAGGATATAATTTGGAAAGGTAATAGTTTCCATTTGAAATTATTAATCTCATAGATCATGAATAAGGAGCAATCTATGTGGAGGAAGTGGTTATGGAGTAGGAGGTGAAAAGGTTTAAGAAGCTAATTCATTTTTATTGTGTTGAGTTCAACTGAGGAAGCCTTTCTGAAAAGGGTTAATAATTTTCATTATTTTATATCTGCTTCAAAATGAATTAGATACTAATTTCAATAAATTTGGAAACTATAGAAAGGTACAAAGCAGAAAATAATAACTCATAATAACATTACTTTCCAGTCTTTCTTAATTACTATAATATATATTTGACAAATTGAAATTTTATAGGACATGAAATTTTACAACCTAATTATTTTCATGTAACATTATATTTTTGGTAATTTTAAATGTTAATTAATATTCTTTGACAACACTATTTTAATGTTTAAAATTCTCAACCACTAAGAAGATTCCTATATTTCTGCTTGCCAAGCGTTGGTCCTATGTGTTCTAATGTAAAGGAACACATTCTTTTTTTCTTAGCATAAGCAGGGTGGGGGGATGGGAGGGGTGCAGGGCAGAGAGGGGCGGAGAGAGAGGGAAAGAGACTCTCAAGCAGACTCCACACTGAGCATAGAGCCCAATGTGGGGCTTGATCCCATGACCCTGAGATCATGATCTGAGCCAAAACCAAGTGTCAGACACTTAACTGACTAAGTCTCCTGGGTGCCTCTTATGACAGTACTTTATATTAGGATGTGTCCCATTACCAGGTGCCCCAGTGGCTCAGATTAGGATACATTCACAGACGAATAAATCATTTTTAAAAAGCATATGATCTTTAAAAAAAGAATAAAGACCCATGTTTTGTACCATACTACATATCTCTATAGTGTATAATAATAATTGTGGGGAATTGGGAAATACAAACACAGAATCACTGCTTTTTTTTTTTAAAATATTTTATTTATATATTCATGAGAGACACAGAAAGAGAGAAGCAGAGACACAGGCAGAGGGAGAAGCAGGCTCCATGCAGGGAGCCCAACGTGGAACTTGATCCCGGGTCTCCAGGATCACACCCTGGGCCAAAGGCAGTGCTAAACTGCTGAGCCACCCAGGCTGCCCAGAATCACTGCTTTTAAGATAGTCTTTAGCTACAAAGACAGGTTATTTAGCTTCTTGCTTACAGTTTATCAAATGAATTTTTTTTTCATCAAATGAATTTTTAAAAAGACAAAATAAGTTTTTGTGATGGATAAGTAACATCTAGAAATACGTTCATGGTCATCATCAACATGAAAAGTCCTGGGCAGCCTGGGTGGCTAGGCAGTTTAGCATTGCCTTCAGCCCAGGGTGTGATCCTGGAGACCCAGGATTGAGTCCCACGTCATGTTCCCTGCATGGAGCCTGCTTCTCCTTCTGCCTGTGTCTTTGCCTCTCTCTCTCTGTGTGTCTCTCATGAATAAATCAATAAAATCTTTAAAAAAAAAATAAAAGAAAAAGTCCTTTAATATGCATTTTAACCAAAATATCTAAAACTGCCAAATAATAGAAGTAGTAGTAGGATTAACAGTATTGGTACTAATAGTAGTGTTAATTGTCATAGTTACTATTTATTCTGAGTTTACCATGAATTTATCAGGCTAGTGCTTTATTGCTAACACTTACAATTACTGTCCAAGACAGATACTATGATCTCTGCTTTACAGAAAATACAGTTTAAGTGTATTTTCTGGCTAAGTGAGCCATTCAAGATCACATAGAAAGCAATGGAGTGAAGACTCAACCCTGGCCTCTCTGGCTCTCTATTTCAGATCAATGTTGCTTGGACCCAGGGAACTTACTTGGTTCTGGTCCTGACGATATCATTTCTCTTTAGGCAACTCTCTGGCTGTTTTCATAGCTATAAAACAGTAATGCCCCATTTACATCCCATGTATTTCATGTTAGATTAAAGCAGAAAATTCACTTCAAAAATTATGTAAATTCTCTTCCAAGATTCTAGACTGGTATTTTTTTTAAGATTTATTTATTTATTTATTCATGATAGACAGAGAGAGAGAGGCAGAGACACAAGAGGAGGGAGAAGCAGGCTCCATGCTGGGAGCCTGATGCAGGACTCAATCCGGGATTCCAGGATCACGCCCTGGGCCAAAGGCAGGCACCAAACCTCTAGACTGGTATTGAAGAACAGGTTTATTAAGTAACAGAATGTCTAAGGAAAGGTATAAAAATGTTTCTTAAAAGAAAAAATGTTTTATAGAAAGTGGTATTATTATATAAAAATATCAAGCAATGTTTATGAGAAGCACCAACATGGTACTGCTTTTGTTAATCATTTCCTTAATTTTTGGAATCTTACTTGGTTATACTAATCCCCAGATAATGAGGAACATTGTCTAAAGAGAAACAACAGTTAAAATAGATATTAGAGTCTATTTTCAGTGGGGTAAGTCACTGAGCCAGAAAGAAGGAAATTAGAAATGGAAAGCAGCATAGGTTTATTATAATACAACATAAGGATTTATTAGCAACAAGGGTCATAATCAATTTAAAATAACAGCCAAGTTCTATATAAAAATATGATGTAATATTTCTTCAGCTGGGTAGGAGCAGAACCAATAGTTAAATCCATGTAACTAATCCAAGTGGGTATTTTTTTTTTTTTAGGATTTTATTTATTTATGAGAGACACAGAGAGAGGGAGAGGCAGAAACATAGGCAGAGGGAGAGGCAGGCTCCCCGTCGGGAGCCCAAGGCAGAACTCTGTCTCAGGACCCCATGATCACTACCTGAGCCAAAGGCAGACACTCAACCACTGAGCCACCCAGGTGCCCCTTAAATTTATGTAACCTATCCACGTTTGCTGTTCTGATCCATGACTTTAGCAGATTTTAGACTAAGGGACATATCAATCTTATTGGAAATAAATTAACCAAAGCTCTCACACA
The DNA here is from genome assembly GCF_905146905.1 of Nyctereutes procyonoides. Classification (NCBI taxonomy): domain Eukaryota; kingdom Metazoa; phylum Chordata; class Mammalia; order Carnivora; family Canidae; genus Nyctereutes; species Nyctereutes procyonoides. Next base: position 7,565,096 of record NW_026575037.1, read on the forward strand.
CATATAAACTTAACAATATCCGAGAGTTTAGTCTGGGTAAGAGAAGTAGGTAAAAATACAATTCTATTTTAGGAAAAATGGAAAAAACAAGCATTAACAAATGTCTGTTCTCCTCTGTGTAAAAAGGACTATAAATTAAAAAGTTTACAAGAAGATACAGTTACAATCATAATAATTCTCTTAGGAAGTTTTGCCTTCCTCTCTTCAAAACCACTAGTGAATTGAAGGAAGAATTGTTACCTTTTATCATTTCTACAACAAACAGTATGAAAATTAGACAAATAAAGCTACAATAATCATGAGAGTGTCATCTTCAAAGTAATACCTAAATACATCAACAGAACAGAATAGAAAGCCCAGAATAGACCCACATAAATAGTCTCGACTAATCTTTGACAAAGGAGCAAAGGTTATATATAATACAATAGAGCAAAGAGAGATTCTTCAACAGATGGTGGTGGGACAGCTGGACATCCACATTCAGAAAAGTGGATCTAGATACAGACCTTACACTCTTCACAAAAATTAACTCAGAATGGATTATATCTAAATGTAAAACACAAAAGTATAAAACTCCTAGAAAACAAGAGGAAGAAAAACCTAGATGACCTTGGGTATGGTGATACCTTTTCAGATGCAACACCAAAAATACAATCCATGAAATAGATATTTAATAAGATGGACTTTATTAAAATTAAAAACTTCTGCTCTGTAATGGACAATATCAGGGAATTGAAGATAAACCACAGATGGGGAGAATATATATGCAAAAGACACATCTGGTAAAAGACTCTTATCCAAAAGATGCAAAGAACTTTCAAAATTCAACAATAAGAAAAAAACCTAATTAAAAAATGGGCCAAACATCAGGGAAATATAAGTCAAAACCACAATGAGATACCACCTCACACCAGTCAGAATGGCTAAAATGAACAAGGCAGGAAATGACAGATACTGGCGAGGATGCAGAGAAAGGGAAAACCTTATACACTGTTAGTGGGAATGCAAGCTGGTGCAGCCACTCTAGAAAACAGCATGCAGTTTCCTCAAAAAGTTGAAAATAGAGCTACCCTATGACCTAACAATTGCACTACTATTTACCCCAAATATTCAAATGTAGTGATCCAAAGGAGCACCTGTACCCCTATATTTATAGTAGCAATGTTCACAATAGCTAAACTATGGAAAGAGCCCAGATATCCATCAACAGATGAAGAGATAAAGAAGATATGGTATAAATACATACAATGGGGGCAGCCCAGGTAGCTCAGCAGTTTAGTGCTGCCTTAAGCCTCAGCCCCGGGCCTGATCCTGGAGACCAGGTATTGATTTCCATGTCGGGCTCCCTGCAGGGAGCCTGCTTCTCCCTCTTCCCATGTCTCTGCCTCAGTCTCTCTCTCTGTGTCTCTCATGAATAAATAAAATCTTTAAAATAAATAAATAAATACATATATACAACATTGGAATATTACTTAGCCATCAAAAATGAAATATTGCCATTTGCAACAACGTGGATGGAACTAGAAGGTATGCTAAATGAAATAAGTCAATCAGAGAAAGACAATTAGCATATGTTCTCACTTACATGTGGAATTTAAGAAACAAAACCGAGGATCATAGGGGAAGAGAGGAAAAAATAAAACAAGATGAAATCAGAGAGGGAGACAAACCATAATCACAGGAACAAACTGAGGGTTGCTGGAGGGGAGACGGCTGGGGGGTTGAGGTAACTGGGTGATGAACATTAAGGAGGGGTCAGGATGTAATGAGCACTGGGTGTTATATAAGACTGATGAATCACTGACCTCTATCTCTGAAACCAATAATGCATTATATGTCAATTAATTTAATTTAAATTTTTAAAAATGGGCCAAAGACTTGACCCGAAACCTCACCAAAGGAGACATATATAATATGTACAATATGTAATTTGTGTATTTTTATATACATACAAAATATGTAACAATTTATTGTATACATACACAGGCATATGAAAAGATGGGCCACATCATATGTCATCAGAACAACACAAATTAAAACAACAAGCTATCAGCACACACTTATTAGAATGGCCAAAATCTGTAATACTATAACAATAGCACATGACGGTGAGGATGTGAACCAACAGGAATTCTCATACATTGTCAGTGGGGATGCAAAATGGTACAGCCACTTTTGAAGATAATTTGGAAGTTTCTTACAAAACCAAACCATATTTTTACTGTATGATCCAGCAATCATGCTCCTTTGAATTAGTCCAAAAGAGCTGAAAACTTATGTCCATACAAAAACCTGCACACACATGTACCTTATGAGCTTATAGTAACCTTATTCATAGTTGCCAAAACTTGGAAGTAATTATGATGTCCTTCAGTAGTATATCCAGACAATGGGAGATTATTCGGTACTAAAAAGAAATGAGCTATCAAGCCATGGAAATTCATGAAGGAAACTTAAATGCATATTAGTAAGTGAAAGAAGCAATCTGAAAGGTTACACACCATATGATTCCTACTGTATGATAATATGAAAAAAGACAAAACTATGAACACAGTAAAAAGATCAGTTGGTTGCCCGGGGTGGTAGTGGGGAAACGAATAGTGGGGAAAGATAAATAGGCAGAGCACAGAGGATTTTTAGCAGAGTGAAAATACCCTGCTGGATCCCTGGGTGGCCCAGCAGTTGAGCACGTGCCTTCACCCCGGGGGGGGGGGGGTGATCCTGGAGACCCGGGATCAAGTCCCGCATCGGGCTCCCTGCATGGAGCCTGCTTCTCCTTCTGCCTGTGTCTCTGTCTCTGTCTCTCTCTCTCTCTGTGTCTCTCATGAATAAATAAATAAAATCTTAAAAAAAAATACCCTGTAGGATATAATGATAGATAATGTTACATACATTTGTCCAAACCCATAGAATGTATAACACAGTGAATCCTCAGGTAAACTATAGACATTGAGTGATTATGATGTGTCATTGTAGATTCATCCTTGTTTAAAAAAGAAAAAGGAGAAAATAAAAGAAAAAGAAAAGAAAAAAGAAAGTAGCACCTTGGTGAATGATATTGATAATGAGGAGGCTATGCACGTGTGTGGGCAGGGAGACATACGGGAAACCTCTACTTTCCTCTCAGTTTTGTTGTAAACCTAAAACTGCTCTAAAAATACTGTTTTAAAAAGAAAACAAGTTTTCAGTTTGAAAAGGCAAAGTGCCAAGGAAGGTAAATGAAGAAAAACCCATACCTAAGTAATCAGACAAGCACTCCTTGATCTTCCCCTCTAAATCCGTAAGCTTTCCTGCCTCTGTGCCATCTTTTCCTTCTTCCCACACCATAATGAAGGAGAATACAACCATTCCCGTCTCAAAAACTTATCTCTCACTTGTACCCTGGTTTGAGAACTCACATCTGTTTAAGGTCTTTCTCTATTTAGCCCCTTTCCCTCCAGCTGTATCACTTCCATCAACAGGCAATTATGTTTTAGAGTTCTTACCCTAAGGCAACAATAAAATCCTCCTATTACGTGCATTCTTAGATCCTCATTTCTCAGCTCTATTTGAGAATTTTCCTCTGTTGTCAACTTTTAAAAACAAGAGATAATACTTTTTCACCTATTTCTCAATCTTTCCAGTATTTTTTTAATTGTTTACTTATATTGCATCCAGTTCCTTTCTTCTCATTCACTTCTCACCCTACTTCTCTCTGGATTCCACCTCCAGAAGTCCACTGGCACTGCTTTTGTTAAGGGAGGGTACCAGGGGCCAGATACAAATTCAATGGATTTGGTGTTCACCTTATGCAGCCTCTCATTAGAGCTTAACACAGTTGATCACTCTTCCTTTCTTAGCAACTTACATGCTCTTGCTTTTTCCCCCTTAACTCATTGGCTTTTACTTCTCAGTCTCTTTTGCTGATTCCTCCATTCTTACCAATGTCCCAGTCGACTTCTTCAGATTTTTCACTCTTCCTTCTGTCTTCCCTTTCTGTGCTCTCCATAGTTTTTCTCATAGTTCCCTTGGTGTAACTACTACAGATGTGTTGGCAATTTCCATATCTATAGTTCTGGTGCAGACAACACCTTTAAGCTCTACAGTTGTACATTCAATTTCTTCCCTGACACCTCAACTTACATATCTTACCAGCATTTGAAATTTAAAATGCTCAAGCCATGAAATAAAACTTGGTTCTCACAATTTACCCAGTTTCTCACACCAAAAACCCTAGGAGTCCTAATTGGTTTCTTACTATATCAAATCAATCAGCAAACCCCATTGATTCTTTCTCTAAGGTATGCCTCTCATGAATGATGAGAGACATAAAGTGGGGTTTATGTGAAAAATATTTCCTGACTCCTCAAGGGGTTCTAGTATTGACATTCTGTCTTCTCTTGCATTTGATGTGTAGTTAATAAGCCATCTTATGAACATGAAGGAAAATGGGTCTTAAACTGAAGCTTGACATTCAGGAAGGCAGAGGAAAGAAAGGGTTATATCAGGCCTTTAGAGATGTCACTAAACTGTTGTCCTTAATGACGTCACTAAACTGCTGAAACAAACCAACAGTGAAGCTAACTTTACCTTTAGACTTTCTAATTATGTGAATCTCTTTTACTGACCATTTTTCTGCTACTTGCAACTGAGCTAAATATCACACCACATTTTATTGTATAAATAATGTCACTAACAACAGGCCTGCCTAATCTCTCAGTTGAAGTATTTTTTTCTCAGTGAAAGTTTCTCTTGTACCACTCTATTAAAGCCTATAGTCCATTGCTTTAATTATTAGTTTGCTCCCTCAGGAGACTGAACACCTAAAAGGAAAGGCGTTCATGTTATTTGCTGCTCTACAAGTTGAGCATGTTCATAAACAGCCTACCATCCATCCCCAAAACACTTTTATAAAATCCAATTTCTCAACCTCAGTACTATAGAGCCAAATACATCTTCATCATAGAGGGTTATCCTGTGCAATGTATAATATTTAGCAGCATCCTTGGCCTGTATTTATTAGATGCCAGTAACATAACCCCCCTCCGTGATGTGTGACCAAAAAAATGTGTCTAGGAATTGATAAATATTCCCTTGGAAGTAAAATTGTCCAATTGAGAACTACTGACCTAATACAGTGACTAAGAGTGTGAATTTTTTTTAAAGATTTTATTTATTTATTCATGAGAGACACAGAGAGAGAGAGCGAGAGAGGCAGAGACACAGTCAGAGGGAGAAGCAGGCTCCATGCAGGGAGCCCAATGTGGGACTCGATCCTGGGACTTGATCCTGGGACTCCAGGCTGAAGGCAGGCACTAAACCTACTGAGCCACTCAGGGATCCCATGATTTTTTTTCTTTTAAGAGAAAACAAGACAGTATGAGCAGGGGGTAGGGGCAGGGGAAAAGAGAGAGAGATATTCTTAAACAGGCTCTAGGTTCAGTATGGAGCCCAATGGAGGGCTTGATCCCAAAACCCTGTGATCATAATCTGAGCTGAAATCAAAAGTTGGACACTTGGGACGCCTGGGTGGCTCAGCGGTTGAACATCTGCCTTTGGCCCCGGGTGTGATCCCAGAGTTCCAGGATCGAGTCCCCCATCGAGCAACGTGTGGGGAGCCTGCTTCTCTCTCTGCTTAGTCTCTGCCTTCTCTCTGTGTCTCTCATGAATAAATAAATGAATAAATAAAATCTTAAAAAAGAAAGAAAGAAAGAAGAAAGAAAGGAAAGAAAGAAAGAAAGAAAAGAAAGAAAGAGAAAGAAAGAAAGAAAGAAAGAAAGAAAGAAAGAAAGAAAGAAAGAAGAAAGAAAGAAAGAAAAGAGTTGGACACTTAACCAACGGAGCCACTCAGGCATCCCAAGAGTACAAACTTTATTACAAACATCTTCTTGGGCTTTTAAACTAATGGCAAGTTATAGAAGCAATTCTTACAGGATCATATTATATCCATCCTTGAATATAGACAGAAAGGGCTAAAATTTCCACAAAGGGCAAAATATATTGGTTTCATGAAAACTATTGGTTTGGTATGTAATATAGGAGAGTGAGGGTAAGCTCCACCTTTACCAGGTACAGGATATGATCTCACACACCAAACCTGCTTTTCTCATAAGCCAATCCCCCTCCAGAAACTTCCCATTCCAAAGGGATGGGTCACTTTCATCACTGAAAAAGGAAGGACCAAGAGGAGAACATTTCTTGTATGTAAGGAATATCATATGAGGCGCCTGTAACAGAGCTTCGCACCAAACCTCTTTCATCACTTCCTTATTTCTTACATATACCCAGTCTAATCCCTAAATGGTTTCTCTCCATTTAGAGTGAGATCTTTCAAACTGTTACTAATTATAAACTTCTTCAGAAGCAAAGTGTTTACACTGAGAGTGAACGTGCAGGTACTTGAGCCCACACAACCTCCTTGGCCTCAGGGCAAGCACTTCTACCTGAACCGCCTTCTCTAATAGACAGGATGATGAAAACGGAAGCTGCAGAACTGAGTGAGCCAAGCCAAAAACCTTGTTTGGATGATTAAGTGTTCTGTAATACATAAAGAATTCAGAAGAATGGTGCAAAGTGATTGCACCTCACCATGATCTGACATAATAATCCCTAACTTTATGTCCAAACATACTTTATTTATACCAATCACTACTTGAATACATCATTTTGGTAAATGTGAAAACTAATTTCTGACGGTGAAATTTGTAACTTATAATTATACATTTGACTTTTCTTTTTCCTTATCTCTTAGATTGAAGCAAACAATTTTTTGCTTTTGAATCTAAATGCAGTTTTATTCATACTGATTTTCATATATATTTACTTAAAAGTTTGCAAGACTTCAGTTGTAAGTCTTGATTCCAAGAACAAAGAAATTGATGAAATCCATTATAATTATATGTAATGTTAATAGTCAAGGTCATTGATGTAACTAAGAATGATAATATATGATATGGTTCATTTCCTCAGATACTCCAGGAAATAAAATAATTTTAACAATTGATCTAGCCATGGATGGAATGTCTATATTTCCTCTATTAGAAAAGAGATTTTTACATTAAAAAATTAAGTCATGACCATAAAATAATTCTTCTGGAACCTGGAATGGAAGAAGACTTTAATGGGTATTTTTGTTATTTGCTTTGTAGATTATAATATTCTTTAGGATTAGCTTGGGGATGGATGCCAAGTCTAAGATTGTGTGTGTATGTGTGTGTGTTTATTTTCCTAGATTTCTATGAATACTTTGAATAGTTAACAGAACCAAAATATTAACTGGCATAATAATTTCTCACTATTCTGATTCCATAGCCTAATGCATGTGGAACCACTCTGTCTCTATCTCTATATCCTGTCTAATAGCTATCCTATCTACTAAATTCCTATAATACACTAAGCATGCATATATTATGCCAATAAATTACCTTCCCCCCAAAAGAACTCTGAAAGAAAACTATTATTTCTATTTTAGGGATGAGGAAACTGAGTTTAGGGAATTCGGGAACTCACCCAAAGTCACACAGCTTGCAAGAAACAAATCATGTTCCTTCTATGAAGAAAAGCAATCAGTACCTTATCCATCAAATAGGAGTCATAAGACAGAAGGGATCATCTGGGTCTTTCTGTTCCACTAAAAGAGGAGTCTTATTGAATATGTAGGTAACAGGCACAAAGCTGGAAGTGAAAGCTAGCAAAACTTCAAATGAATTTAGCAAGCTAAAAGAACAGATATCCCAAATCAGCAAGATGAAATTATTATAAGGATGGATGTAGTGGCCTAGACTTATCTTTAAAAAAAATCCATAAAGAATGGATGATCGGTTTGGGGAGAAGAATTCTCTCTCAATAATCACTCAAGCAGCTTACAACTGTCACTTTGTCAAATATCTTAGGCCATTGGAACCACATGGTGTTCATAGCATTCCCTTGATCTATTAACCTAGTAACCCTAGCAGAAATAAAACGGATTTGTTTAGCATGATTTGTTCTTTTGGAACTCATGCTGGATTTTCACTAGAAACCACATGACTCAAGTTTTCCTAAACTATCTATTTAATAATATATTCTAGAAAATTTTCCCAAGGATTGGTGTGAAGTTTACTAGTTAGAAATCCCTGAGCTCTATCATTTTCTTCTTTTGAAAAATATCAGAACAACTCTTCTTTGGACTTCTGCCATCTTTACGCAATTTTTCAAAGACAACTAACTGACAGCTTTATGTTCAAGTATCCAAGTACTTTCAGAAACCAAGTTACAATCTGGACCTGTAGTCTGAACACAGTTTAAAGTTAATGGCTATAGGTTACAAAAGGAAAAAGATGTTTTCTTTCTGTAACCTAATTTTGGTTCCCCATGTCTGCCTAATTATTATTATTCTGAAAGGAAGGGAGGGAGAGAGGGAGTAAGGGAGAGAAAGCGGGAGGAGAAAGGAAGGGAAATGAAAGAAAAAAGAAAGAGAAGGAGGGGAAGGAGAGAAGGGAGTCAAGGAATAAAAAAAGAAAAAATGTTTTTTTGTTTAATCTCATTTTGCAATTCTCCATTGATTATAAACTTTAAGATACCATAAATCAAGTCTCCCAAGCTTCACATTATCCATAGATTTCTCAACCAGTTCTTTCTTGTCATAATTAAACCAGAGAAAGAGTTTCTCTTACCACTTCCATTTAAAACTTTAAATTTTCAGGGATGCCTGGGTGGCGCAGCGGTTTGGCGCCTGCCTTTGGCCCAGGGCGCGATCCTGGAGACCTGGGATCGAATCCCACGTCGGGCTCCCGGTGCATGGAGCCTGCTTCTCCATCTGCCTGTGTCTCTGCCTCTCTCTCCTTCTCTCTCTGTGACTGTCATAAATAAAAATAAAATAAAATAAAACTTTAAATTTTCAAAAGAACAGGTCAAGAATTTTTATAAATTACTCTAATCATAAGGACAGAAGATATCAGATTAGTGGAAATCACATATAAATACTATATCTTGTTTATATACAACACTACATAGCAGTGAAAGTGCTTAATGCAATAAATCTGTTTCAAAATCATCTTAAAAATAGCTAACTTACTCAAATAGTTTTTTTATTTCTAAGAACACAGGCCCAGAGCCAAGAAACTAAGAAGTTCTGGTGCTAACAGGAAAGTTAGAAAAGCCATTCAGAGAGAAAACATTTGTGAGTAGGTGGTACAAACTTTCCCTTAAAATGTATCTGGTTTTGTTTGTACTTGAAGAGAAGTATTTTCCCATCTTGTCACAAGATTATTTTAGAGCATCTGTTTAAAGGCAACATTGATTTTAACACATCATCTGAGAGTCTTATATTTGGTGTATGAATGTACCAGAATAGTTGGCCATTTAAAAATACAGTCATGGGGTGCCTGACTGGCTCACCCAATACAGCATGTGAATCTTGAGCGTGGGGTCATAGATTCAAGTCCCATATTGGGTATAGAGATTGCTTAAAAATAAAAAAAATAAAAAATCTGAAAATACAGTCAATGTGTATTTAAAATCTGAAATGCAACGTAAAGGTACTGTTTGGAAAAATATAGTGGTATTTCTTCTTTTCTGTGTAGCCACTCTAATTTCTTGGATTCTTCCCTGTCCTCAGCCACATCTCCCATTCTCTATTATCATATCCTGTCAATTCTCATTTTAATAAGTGCTTCTAAATTCCATTTCCAGTCTTCTTTTCTCACCTAAGATTTAGGTCCCTAAAACAATCTCCTCCTCACTCCACTCTTTCAATAAGCAAGAAACAAGGAAGAAAAGTCCTACTGTTTCTAAACCTGGAAAGATTTCCTGTGCTGTACCTTCTGGCCCACTACCATACATTTAGTCCTCTCATAATCTGTCACCAAGATAATAAAAATAGCCTTTCACTGGTCTCATGCTAAGCAGATTTTTCCCACTCTTGTCTCATATCCACACTGCTGTATCTAATAACTTTCTGATTTTAATCCTCATTGGATCTATGTTGCCTTCAAAACAAAACTGTTACTCATTGGCATTGGAATTCACAGTTGGTCCCCCTTGATATCCTGAGCCTCATATAACCCCCCTCTATGCTCCTACCCCTGGATAAACCATGAATACAACCTCACCTGAATATGCCATGCTCTTTCACTTTTGATTATTCATTTTTACTGGGCCTGGAAATTTGTTCTTCTTCTCTTCTCTACATATATCTTCTGGTTCTTCAAGCCCACTGCAAATATCACTTCCTGTATGATTTGATTTTCTTACTCAGAAAGAATAAACCTCTACTTCCCTTTGCCTGGAGCACTCTTTATAGAACTTATAGAATATTAATTTCAATATGGTTAGAAAAGCACTATGATAGAGATAGATAAGTCACATAGTGTGGCAAGAAGAAAGGAAAAATCAACTCTTGATCTTTTCACTTCTGTAGACTATGAGTTCACTGAAGGCAGCCACTTGGTTTTATTTGTTATCCATTCAGTTAGACTTTAATGAGAAACAATGAGTGTTCAGTATACTTTTCTTTAACAGTTTCTCTCTTTAAAAAAGTTAATTATTAACCTTTATCAATGTTTTAACATTGAATTTCATGTACTTGTATTTTCCTTCAGTTGTCTAATGTGTTCAAGCCTAGTCTTCCCAATAGGAAGACAGTAAATCCCTAGAGGTGAGGCATCCAAAAGATTCATAGCCTGAACTAAATAATAATCTTACACTAAATAAACTACCTTTAACCTCAAAGTTAGTTTCCTGAATTAAAGTTTTTATCATTTATGCATAAAAATACCAAAACTTGATGTAATCTTTTACGTGGTTATTGCTCAGTCTACTCGGAATGTGATTTGAATATATTAATAATTTGGGGAATTTTTTCCAAGATGATACATAAGGCAAATGAATATCACAGAGTTGACACAACAAATTGAAATAGATCTCATTTAAAGTTACAGTGGAATTTATAAGTTATATGGCTTTCATTAGTTATGCGAGAATTAAGAATAAAGCAGAAAAAGCAGCCAGTAATCTTTACCATTTTAGAGTTTCCAATGGTATCATAGTTTATACCAATATTAACAATCTGAATAAAATCCTAGCATACTGTATATGGTTCTTATTCATTTTTTAATAATGTAAAGCTAGGCAAATTCTCTTCTTTATGAACTTTAAGATTTTAATCTTTTTTAAAAATCTTTTTTAAAATCACTGAAAATACTTTAAAATGATGCCTGAGTAGGTTTGGGGGCCTTTCAGTTTCCTTGATATAAGTTTATGAGAAATATTGTTTTCAATAACTGGAATTTTTTATTTAACTTTGGCTGAAAACAAACTTACCAGTTTCCATGCCATCTAACATTTCTAACTAGAGTCATTTGTAATTCGAAGTGTCTGATTATATAATTACATTGTCTAATATCTAAAAAATAAGGCTTTTGATCCATTGTAAGAAAAACATTCCAAACTATAAGAAAAAATATGTGCAAAGTTGTTCATTACATCATGATATATACTACAAGGTTTCATAGGGCTTCAATTTCTAAAAGTAAATATAATAAAGACTGAATCTAATATTACAGAGTTTGAATGAGTATAGCAAAGTAAAAAAATGCTGGTGTGAATTAAATTTTTAAAGCAGAATATAAAGGTGTTTGTTTATTATGATTACAAACATGTAAAAAAATTATCTAGAGGTAGATTGCTGGGAAACCATAAGGAAGAAATTCCAAAATGTCAGTGATGGTTGTGTTTAATTTATAGATTTGTGGACATATTTTTTCTCCCTTTCTTTATTTCCCAAGGTCTATAAGGTTGTTTCATGATTATTTTAAACTTCTACCTTAATATAATATTTGCAATAATATGTATTCAGTAAACTATTCTAGCAAGAAATCTACTTGAATCCTAAATTTGCCAATTAGTTTATTACTTTTAAATACTTAAAGTGATCTAAAATTGTGTTATGTGTGCAGTATTTATAAAGATACAGATGCTGTCAACTCACACAGGTTTTTATTTTATTAGGAAAAAAAAGTAGACCATCATCATGCCTATTCTGCTTGTTCTCACATTTCCCATTCTACTTGTTCTTCATTTTTAATGTATTTTCTTAAGTTCATCTTCAATTCATCATAGATATAGATGTGTGGATGGATCAAGACCTGGCAAATGGAAAGGATCCAGCTTATCTCTAGAATCTTCTCAATGCATGGCTATACTGATTATTTAAAAAAATCATCTTTAAAGGGCAGTTAGATGTGTTTCACAGTGTCAAACATTTAAATTCATTTTCCTCCAAGCAGATCTATTAAATGACTTTTATTGTCCTTATTTTATATGAGAAAACCAAGTTTTCTTGGTTCACAACATTTAGTAGGTAACTCACATGAAGCTTCTGACTTTGGTAAGTTGCTGTGTTTTCAATGGTAGCTATTGTCCTCTGTTCTACAGATCCTCATTCTATCTTCTCTATATAAGTCTCCTGGTTTTCTGCCAAGGTTTAGCTGCAGAAAATGAGGGAAATACTCTACTTAAACAGAATGTCAGCCAGTCATCCTGTTTTCTACCTCAACTTCACCCCCACTTTCACAGGTACCTGGGGCAAGTAACTTCCAAGCCTATCGGGATCTACAATGAGAAAAAAAATATTTCTTCCTGAATCTCTCATTATTTGTTTCAGATTCAGATTTCTTAAGTCTACTAAGTTACCAGATATTTCAATATTTTAGTTTTTAAAATACTGAGCTCCTGCTGCTGTTCCTTCTTCTCCTTTTTTTCTCTCTCAATATTTTATTTAGAAATATAGTATACATACCTAAAAGCAAATAAAACATATATATACATCTAGGGTAGGCAATACAATGGTCCCCAAAGACATTCATGTCCTAAAATATGCCCTTAAATGGAAAAAATATATGCCTTTAAATGGAAAAAATATAGATGTGATTAATAATCATGAGGGATGCCTGGGTGGCTCAGTCAGCTACATGTCCAACTGTTGGTTTCAGCTCAGGTCATGAGATGGAGCCCCTAGTCCAGCCCCGTGCTGAGCATGCAGGCTACTTGAGACTCTCCCTTCTTCCTCTGCCCCTCTCCCCACCCTTTGCTCATATACTCTCTCTATATATAAAAAAGGGGGGGGGGTGCCTAAGTATCTCAGTTGGTTAAGCATCTGACTCTTGATTTCATCTCCGTCATGACATCTCAGATTGAGCCCCAGGTTGGGCTCTGCACTCAGTGTGGGGCCTGCTTAGGATTCTCTCTCCCTCTCCCTCTGTCCTTCTGCTCCTGCTTCCTCTTTCTCTTTCTCTGAAAAGAAGCTTGATATGGATTACCTAATTGGTCCAATATATCCACAAGGGTTATTACAGGTGGTCACAGAGAGGATATGACTGCCCATTGACCTGTGAGAAGGATTCCAGAAATCAGAGGCTCCTCACTCTCTCACCTGTCCTTGGAATGTGCATCCTGCTTACCTTCCCACTTCCAGTAGCTGCCCCAAGGACAGCTTTGAGATAGTGATTTGGTATTGAGACCATCTGGATGACATATTTGAGTGAACCCAGTTAAAGTCTCTATGTAAACATTAAAGATTCAATGGGCAGGCATGGAGATCTACTTGTCTTGTGGCCACCAAAGTCAAGACTTGTATATAAGTTCCCATGCTTATTAAAACTTTCACCAACCAATCTGAAATGCCCTGCTTCTTTCCTTGGTCTTTCCCTGTTTTCTGATTATGGGGGCTAATTTCAGATAATAGTCAGGAAGCTCCTTGGGAGGTTGTGAACCAAAAAGGTGGTTAAAGTGAAAGAGGAAGGATGGAGAAAAGGTCACAATGATGTTATATGAGAAGCTGCTGCTGCTTTGAAAATGGACTAAGAGACTAGGAGCCGAGGAATGCCAGTGGCCTCTAGAAGCTGGAAAGGGGAGGAAACAAATCTCCCCCTGGAGCCTCCAAAAAGTAACATAGTGCTGTTGAGTCCTTAATTTTTACTTAGTGAGACCTATGTTGGACTTCTAACCCACAGAACTATAAGAAAATATGCGGGGGTTTTTTTCCTTATGGTTTAATTAATTTATTTAAAGAGCACATGCAAGTGTGGAGAGTAGAGGGAGAAGGAGTGAGATAATCTGAAGCATACTGTTGAATGTGAAGCCCAACACAGGGATCATAGAGGGGCTTGATCTCATGGTCCTGCGATTATGACCCTGAGATCATGACCTGAACCAAAATCAAGAAGTCCAGAGTCTGATGCTTTAACTGACTGAGCCACCTAGGTGCTTCATAAATTTGCGTTGTTTTAAATCACTATGTTGTTAAAGTAGCATTAGTAAACAAGCATAGCATAATATAAAAAATAATTAAAAGTTAATATCCTTGCAACCACCATCAAAAAAATAAAACATCACGAGCCCCTTAGCAGCAACTGCCCCTTTTTCGCTGCCATCTGTCCTCTTCTCCAATATATTCCCTTTGTACTAACTTTCTTGATATTTGTGTTATACTATGCCTTGTTTTTCTTTATATTTTTATAATCTATGAATGCATGCAAAAAATATAGTTTAGTTTTGCCTGATATTTTTCATATAATAAAGATGTATGCATTGTGTATTCCTTTAGTTCAATATTATTTCTATATGATTCATGCCTGATCCCACAACCTTGAGATCCTGACTCTAATAAACCAACTGTAAAGGTTAATTGGTGGATACTTTGGAAAGTATGAATATGAACTGGGTATTAGATATTATTAAGGAATTTATTAATCTTATTAGATAAGATAATCACAAAGGATTCAGTTTAAAAAATAAAAGGGTGGGGATCCCTGGGTGGCGCAGCAGTTTAGCGCCTGCCTTTGGCCCAGGGCACGATCCTGGAGACCTGGGATTGAATCCCACATCGGGCTCCTGGTGCATGGAGCCTGCTTCTCCCTCTGCCTGTGTCTCTGCCTCTCTCTCTGTGTGTGACTATCATAAATAAATTTAAAAAAAATTTAAAAAAAAATAAATAAAAATAAAAGGGGCGCCTGGGTGGCTCAGTCAGTTGGGTGTCTGACTCTTGATTTTATCTCAGGTTATGATCTCAAGGTTGTGGGGTCAGGCCCCACATGCAGCCTGCTTACAATTCTCTTTATCCCTCTCCTTCTACCCTTTTCCCTACTCTCTCTCTCTCTCTCTCAAAAAGAAGGTCTTTATGAGGGCACTTGGCTGACTCAGAGGAGCATGCAATTCTTGATCTCGGGGTTGTGAGTTTGAACCCCACACTGGGTGTAGAGATTACATAAATAAATAAATATTTTTAAAAATTAAAAAATAAAAGACACATCCACACAAAAAGATCTTGATCATTAAGGATACATATTGAAATATTTATAAGTAATACAACATAATGTCTATGGTTAGCTATAAAATACTATCTATTCCAGCACAAAGAAAATAAAGGTGTGGGACAGATGAAGGCAGATTGTCAAATTGTTTATTGCTGGAGCTAAATGATCTGTATTAAGGAATTCACCAATCTATTTCTATATGATTGAAATTTTTGTGCATGATTTAAGAGATCTATAATAAAATGCTTTTAAAAATCTAGCATTAATCAATAACTCTAATCTCTTACCAGAAAATAACTTGTGAGATTCTATTAGTTTCTAATTAATGCGATAAAAGATCACCACAAATTTACCGCTTAAACAACACAAACCTATTACTTTACAGTTTTGAGATCAGAAGTCCTAAAATCAAGAAGTCTGCATGTCATCAAGGATGTATTCCCTTTGGAGGCTCTAGAAAAGAACTCATTGCCTTATTTCTTATAGTTTCTGAAGGCCACCTGCATTCCTTTGTTTATGGTCTCTCTCCATCTTCAGATTTACCCATGTCTCTCTCTTTGTCACTTTCTCTTTCTCTCTCTCTCTCCCCGTCTTTTTATCTCCCTTCTCTCTCTCTCCTCTCTCATCTCCTTTTATGACTAACAACTTCCTGCCTCCTCTTCTAACCATTGTGATTATATTGAGCCCATCGAAATAATCCAAGATAAGCTTCCTGTCTCAAGATCCTTAACTTAGTCACATCTGTGAAGTCCATTTTGCCATGTAAGATATCATATTCTCAAGTTTAGAGAATTAGGATGTGGACATCTTTGAGAGCCCATTATTTGGCCTAGCATAGGAACTTGTATACTACAGTTGATTTATTTTAATTCTACATATTTTTCAACACCCAAAAAAGAGAGAGGGAAGAAGATACACAATTGAGGTGAAAGAAGTTCAGAGTTAAGGGGAAAATTGCCCTTCTTCATCATATATTTTATTTAGGCATTTATAATTTGTGTTTAAGGATGTATTTCACAATTTGGTTTCCTTCTAGATTTAACATCTATAAAAGGCCATAGCTAAAAACAGAAATACATATAGAAAAAAATTAAAGAAAATGAAAATTATCCATAATTTTATTATAATTTATAATTATAATTTATTTTATAATTTTTATTAGGATTTTTGTTATAAACATAACAAACTTAGGAGAATTTATTTTTAGCCTTTTATTTTCACTTTTTTTTAACGGTGAGATTATAGGGGTGCTTGGGTGGCTCAGTCAGTTAAGCATCTGCCTTTTTGGCTCAGGTCATGATCTCAATCAAGGTCCTGGGATCAAGTTCCATAGAGGGCTCCCTGCTCAGCAGGAAGACAGCTTCTTCCTCTGCCTCTCCCTCACCCTTGTTTGTGTTCTCTCTCTCTTTCAAGTAAATAAATAAAATCTTTTTAAAAAATTAAAAATAAATAGTGAGAGTATATATTATATAAATATTTGGATCTTTTTGTCCTTACATAATCCTATGTAATGACCATTTACTTCTGCCATGGAATATTTTCAAAAATGTCATTAATAGTTTTCTGTTATTCTATTGTTGGGATATAACATAACTTATAAAGCCATCAACCTATTTTGAATGTATTTATTGTCTTAGAAGTGATTGTTGAAATAGCATTATTGATTCAAGATATATAAACATTTTTTTAATATAAACATTTTTTAATGGTCTTTAAGTATAGCAAGAAATTGCCCTTTTGAAATCTTTGGGCTTTTCTGATTATAATTTTAAAACAGACCCAGAAAGTAACCAGTTATTGCCTATTATTTTCTTATAATTTGGTTATATTAGCAGCTATCTAACTTGTTTTGTGTATTCTACTTCCCACATTTTTTTTATTTTTCTCTCTCCCTTTCATCTCCTAAGCATATTCATAAACATCAACATAACTAGTATGAGGATAAATGACAAATAGGCTTCTTAGATGATCAAGACTTACTCTTTCTTACCTCTTGTAATGGATAAAAGGGATTTAGAATAATGAATAGATGGATCAGTTCATTAATCATTATTATAATATAATCAATTGTTAAAAGGCTTAGGTAAAGGTACTAAATCCAGAAAAAAAATTAAAAGAAACTTTTATGAAATTAAACATGTTATTTATATCTTTTAGCAATGCTCTTTATTTTTGCTTTTCTAGATTTCCTTTTGACCTCACTCTGTCTATATAACAAATACTCAAATACATATTCAGAATTAGTCCTAAGGAATTTATAGTGGTCAAAGATTTCAGACTTGCAATACCATAAAAATCTAAGGATTACTAAGAAAGGTAGCATAGGCCAGTGACGAGAGCTAGGATTTCTGAGTCAGAAGTTGAATTTATTACTAAGAGCTGAATGACCTTAAAGAAATAAAACATTTTAAGTTCACAGTGTTAGAATTTGTCAATTTATAAGATGGGGATAATACAGGATAGATATATCTAACATGAATATAATGATAATATTATAATTTATTTCAATTATATTCACAAGTATTTACTGAGTGGCCTTTCATATCTAGATATGAAAGCATTATTCTAGAGATGCCGAGGTGGCTCAGTGGTTGAGCATCTGCCTTCGGCTCAGGGAGTGGTCCTGGAGTTCCAGGATTGAATCCCACATTGTGCTCCCTTTGAGGAGCCTGCTTCTCCCTCTGCCTCTCTCTCTCTGTCTCTCATGAATAAAAAAAAATATTTTTTAAAAAAGAAAAAGAAAGCACTATTCTAGATACAATAACAAAGTTTGCATGGTCTTAACTTCATGGAATTCGTAAGAGTCTAATAACAATTATGACTCAAAAAAAGAATGATGAATGTTACAAAAGGAACTATCAGGGCTGCTGTGCAAGCTGTAGAGCAAGGGAATTAAATGATGGAGGGACTCTCCTGGCTAAGGCCAGAGAAAGGGAATAACAAAAAGAACTAGTATCTTTATGAGTTAATAATCTGGCTGCTTACGGGAATAAAAACAGAAAGCAGAACATAATTTATTGACTTTCAGATAGTTTAAGAAAATTAGCTGCCAACATTTAAGAACTTCAAGGTTATAGAAAAAATAAAGAAATTTCCAGATTTCTTTTAAAATGAGAGAATCTAATACATGACAGCAACCAGCTGAACCAAGGAGCATCTACTTTCATTTATGTACACTCCAATTTCTCATAGATACCACCTTCCCTACTGTTTTACAGCTGACCTATTTTACTTTACATTAATCTGTCTCTGCCTATATTTGGGTTTTCAATATCTGATCTAGAAAGAAGACTGTACACTGAAGAACAGAAGTAAATCCTGTGTACTTGGAGCACAGAGACAAAAAGGAATCAGACTGGGAGCCTGAAGCTGCAGTGGATAAATTTGTGCCAGACTGGAGCAGGCCTGGTATGGTCAATGCATAAAACTGAAGAGTCCTGGGGGCCTGAGTAGCTTATCCGGTTAAGCACTGGACTTCAGTTCAGGTTCTGATTCCAGGGGGTCCTGGGATGGAGCCCCATATGGAGCCCCCACATCCAGTCCCCCACAGAACCCTGTACAGAGGTCCCTGCTCAGTGAGAAGTCGGCTTGTCCCTCTCCATCTGCCCCTTTCCCTACTGGCGTGCACGCATGTGTAATAGCTCACTCTCTCTTTCTCTCTCTCTCTCTCTCCTTCTCAAATAAATAAATAAATCTTTCTTAAAAACCCTGGAGTCTTGAGCAGGGAAATTACATGCTCATACTGGAGTTTTTTAAAAAGTTCTCTGGATGCAGAGCGAAAAAGGGATGTAAAAGTGCCTTGAAAGTTGAAGACTAGAAAGTATCAATTTGGATTATTTTTGTCAAGTTTCAGATGAAAACCAAGGATGAATTTCAAATTTTGTGCAGACTGGTTCTAGTCTGATTAAAAAAAAAAAAAGTCATGACTCCTTAGCTTTTTCTAAAGACAATAAAATAAAAGTTAGTCATACCTTGAAAAAAAAATTACCAAAATTATCCTAACATGAAGGGGAAAAAAAACTTGCATAAAAAGTGAAAAACCAGATGATAAAACCTGAGTGATAAAAGAAAACTTTCCCGTACGTTACAGAAAAGTCTTCCCCTTACTCAATACAGTACATCCTAGTATTATTCAAATAAACTTAAACTCATACAGACACACTGAAAAAGTTATAACTCAGAATGACCCATGGGGCTTATTTCCTGTTAGAACTCTATCCCTTATTCTGTTCTAAAATTTTATTTGAATACATTTCAGCAATGATTCATTTTGTCAGTCTGCCAGAAATCTTTCCTACTGAGCGAGTGGCATGTACTTCACGTACTTTAGCAGGAACACAATTGAGAGTTTACTCAGAATGCTTCCAAATATCTTACTTGCCAATTCAAAAATAAGTCATACTATTTTTTTTATTGGTAATATCCTTGAGACTAAATATCATATGACAAACAGTGAAAATTAAAACAGCAGGGGAGCTTTATCTAGGGATGACCTTGACCTACATTTTGGGGATCAAGTCTCCTTCAGTGAGGCCCACTGCCTGGAATCTATGCAGAACCTGTGTCTGGTGTTCAGCATAAGCCACCACCTTCCAGATCCATCCTGTGCCAGTGGGTACCATGGCATGTCTGATAGTATGACACACACTCTTTTTTTTTGGTAATTTTGTGCCCTAATATATTAGCAAGATTTTACTCAAGACCATTATTTCATTATTATATTCTCACCTACTCCTTCATCCTCATCTCCACCTGAGGCTTAAGTTAGAAGTCTATGAATTGCTGAAGTAAAGCAATAATGATAATAGCTAAAATTTATTGAGTCATTGTGTATCTGAGAATGTTCTAGGTGTTCTGTACTATCAATTCATTTAATCCTCACAACCCCGCATCAGATAGGTAGGGAAGTTATCCTTTTTACGAAGAAGGAAACTGGGTTATATATGGTAAAGTCATAGCTTGAACCTTTGCTATTAACCACCACACTCTAGCTCTAGAGCTCATACTTTCAACCTCTTTTTTACATTCTGCTGTACTCTGATTCACCTTTTTTCTGTAATGTTTAGCACTGTATTGGATGTGCTCTTTTCTGGAAGGCTTCTAAGCTTCTCATGGTCATATTCTATCAGTCTACAAGTCCCATCAGATACAGCTGGATTGCAGTGGCCCCAACTTAGGTTCAAGCTGGGATCCCTACTATCCCCAACTCCTAGATCACAGCCACATACATATGTTCCTTTGTCCTTCTTTCATCTCTATCAAGTCCAAGTGATAACTTGATTTTTTTGCTTCTACTTACTGCCCCTTTGGAGATGGCATTTCTTCCAGTTGAGAATGAGCAAATAAAGAATCCTCTCTCTTCACCGAGTCAGAAGCAAGAAACAGGAGGAAACCTTCTCCACACAAAATATCTTATGGAAGCTTGGTTGGCAAAAGGACCATGTATTCCTAAGATCCAGATATCCCACCTGAAACTATTGTCCCCCTAGAGAGAGTTGATTAAGCCAAATCTAGAGAGTCATTTCTTGAACTGCCCTCTCCTTAACTCTCTCACTTCCGTACAAGCAGCACATTTAAATTGTTGTCGAGTCCACCTGCTTCTCTCCATATTCATCCTCAGTAATTTTATAAAGGCAAATTTATCTCTCATCTGAATCACTGAAAATGTGTAGCCTGGTTTCCCAGACTGTCCTGCCTCTGCCATCCATTCCATTTTGCTCTTCACACTTTAGCTAAAGAATCTTTGCAAAATGTAAACCTAATCCGTTTATTCCCATGCTCATAGTCCTTCAATGACTCACCATTGCTCTTGAAATAAATAAAAGATTTCAAACATTGCTTTCAATTACCTAGCCTTAGCTTATATTTCCAAACTCATCTTTTATCATCTGTCCCAACCATGGCCCTACGTTCTCTTCCATTCCATCACTTATAACCCTTCTTTGTTTTGGTAAGGTAATATATTTTTTTCTTGCCTACTGGTGTTTACACATCTTTTCTCCCACGCTTCTCCTTTGTCAGACTAGCTTATCCATGTTTTGTGTGCTTCTATATTTCCCTGTACTTTCTTGCTATGTTCATGGCCAGTTGCATTTTCATTGCTATTGTTTGTGTAGTTTGTATCTCTGGCTAAACTGTAAGCTATACAGGAACAGGAACTATTATATTTTTATTACTATTGTGTCCCCAGCACCAATTACAATGCCTGGCAAATAATGGGCACTTGGTAATCATTTATTGAATGAATGAGCACATGAGTAATCTGCTACATTACAGGTTAAACAGGTTCCCATGGATCTGTTTGAAAGCTAAACTTCCGAATTTACTTCTGGAATAGTTTGCTAATAATTTGGTTTTTTGATCCATTTTATCCATTTGTTCATTTAGATATAGAATATATTTTTACATAATCATCTCTTCCTTTCATTATTAATGACTACTTCTAAATTTCATATATTTATTATTTAACTAGGAATATTGAAAAAAACCATGGTCCAATATAGAGAAGTAAGAAATGGCAATAAGAACTAGAAAGACTGGAAAATAGAAAAATAAAATGATATTCATAAAGTGTTATCAAATTACCTGGTATTTATTGAGTGCCTAACAAGTACAAAGCTTGGCACTTAGGAGGCATTCCAAAAATAAAGGTTGACTTTCTTAATGAATGAAGCAACTGTTCAGAGTAATTTTATCCCAATGTCCCTGATAGAGAAGGTTGTTGATAGCAGTGCAGATACCTCCCTGCCTACAAATCAAGACTAAGCATTCACTTTATAATTTTTGTTTCTGGTTCTCATGTAGAATAAGTATTCTGTGGGACATCCCTCCTACAGAATTACAAGCTGTGGACAGGACAGGTGTCTGAGGTATTGTGAGTTTTACAGAAGTTCTGGAAGTTCCCTTAGTGTCTTTCTGGCAGGAGGAGGAGTTGTGGATAGACTTAGCTGTGGCCAGGGCTGGGAGATAGGAGTAGTAGGCAGCCAAGTGGGGATGGATTGCCCTGAGAATCTGAAGGCTAATCCCAGCAGCAACACTGCTACTGGGATACTGAGCCTTCGGCCAGCACTGAAGTATAGAGTTGAGTCTTAATTCTCAGGTGATCTAGGGTTATTAGAGGGAACTAAAATGATCCTTAGCTGTGGGAACCCCATGGGTATCAGCAGAAGCACAATGCAAATCCTCTGTGTTGGACTGCTGCCTAATTTAGATCCAGTGAAATGCCTCCTAGTAAGTAAGGTAAGGCAATTTGATCAAAATTAAAGGTTACCAAAAAATCAGGAGGTAGCATTATTACAGTCACTAAAAACAATAAAGAACAGATTTAGACACCTAAAACTTCCTGTACAGAATTATAAGAGGATAGACTTATAAGTTTTGAGCAAACATATGAAGTGTTTAAAGAAACAAAGGATTCCATTATAAAGATAACCAACTAAAAGGGGAAGTGAAATATCTAAAAATGAAAATATAGCTGTTGAAATTTTTAAAACTCAATCAATACTTAACCAGTAAACACATCAGCAGAGAAAATTAATGATGATAGATCTTAAGAAATTACACAGAATGCATCACAAAGAGACAAGGATACAGGAGATATGAAAGACATGTGGAGGACAGAAAGAGAAGGTTAACACAGACCTAGACAGAGTTCCAGAATAAGATAATAGAAAGGAGAGGCAAAATGTAAACACATAGTGTTTGTAATTCTTGAGATATAATAAAAGCATGAACCTCTGTAGAATTACAATATATTCCAAGTAGACTAAATTTTTAAAAAATCTTGAAAAAATGAGATCACGTACAAAGGAATAGCAGTTGGAATGATAGCAACAGCAGCAACGTAAATCAGAGAGATGAGATAATTTCTTCAAATTGTTGAGAGACAAAACTATCTTTTAAGAATGTGCAACATAGGAGCACCTGGGTGGCTCAGTCAGTTAAGCATTGATGGATGGAGACCTGCATTGGGCTCCCTGCTTAGCAGGGAGTCTGCATCTCCCTCTCCCTCTGCCTTTTCTCCCTGCTCATTCTCTCTCTCGCTCTCTCCCTCTCACTCTCTTTCTCACAAATAAATAAATAAATATTTTTTAAAATGTGTAACATAAAGAAATGCTTATATTAACCAAAACTAAGACTCTTTATTATTGAGAAATCTACCCTAAAACAAATAAAGCAGTAATTGTGTATGTAATAAATCAAAGCAAATATTGACTATATAATTTAGAAAGAGCAATGTTGAATTTATGGAACTAAAGAAAGGATAAGGATAAAACCCTGGACAAAGTTAGCACAGTAGAAGGAATAAAATTAAAGGGTTTTGAGGTTTTTATATTTGAAGAGGGGTTGATATTAATTAATTCTGATTTCTTTTTCTTTTCTTCTTTTTTCTCTCTTTTTTTAAAGATTTTATTTATTTATGAGAGACAGAGAGAGAGAGAGAGGCAGAGACACAGGCAGAGGGAGAAGCAGGCTCCATGCAGGGAGCCCGATGTGGGACTCGATCCCGGGACTCCAGGATCACACCCTGGGTCAAAGGCAGGCGCTAAACCACTGAGCCACCCAGGGATCCCTCTTCTTTTTTTTTTAAGTAGGCTCCATGCCCAGCATGGAGTCCAATACGGGGCTTGAATTCACAACTGTGAGATCGAGACCTGAGCTGAGATCAAGCAAGAATCAGATGCTTAACCAAATGAGCTACTAAGGCATTCCTTAATTCTGATTTCTGATAATTTTCTAGGCTCATAAAAATTATTCAGGAGGATCTAAGCCAGTGTGCACTGAGAGACTGTAGTTTGGTACACACAGGGAGCTCTTGGCTCTAGGGCTGGAGATCAGGCCGCCACCATTTTCTTTCCTCCTTTCACCTGGGAGAGATGCAGCCTTTAGGGAGCAAAGAGGACAACAACTTTACACAGGGCCCAGCCACCTGGCAAGGGGCAAGGCATCTCCTACCACGGCACAGATCTCTGAGTATCAGTGCAGTAGGCCCCTCCCCCAGAACAGGAGATGAACAAGTTTACTGACCAAGCAGTACTGGAAAGCTCCAGGACTGAGGGAAAATAGTATATACAACTCAAGGTTTTTTCCTTATGATTCGTTTATCTTTCAGGTAAAAAAAAATCCAATAGTTTTTTGTTTTTCCTGTTTAACTACAATATTTTATCAATTCTTCATTTTTAAGTTTTTTCCCTTTTGACTTTCATATCTTTATAATTACACATCATAGATATATCCTTTATTTTTGGATTTCTTTCAATGTATTCAATTTAATTTTTGTAGATATATAAGTTATGGGAGTTTTTTGGTCTTGTTTAGTTTTACAATTTTGGAATTTAGTACCTTCTAACATATGGACCAATATACACTCAGAAACAAGTGGAGCACCATGTTGGTGCACTCTGTGAGATTATATATTCTCTCTTCCTTCCCATTCCACCCCTCTCTTTTATCTTGTTTTTTGTTTCTGTGGTTGTTGTTGTGTCTCTATATAAATTTTGCTGGTTTATATAAATTTTAAATTTAGCACCTTCTACCATACAGAACAAAATACACTCAGAATCAAGAGGGTCACCCTCTTAGACCATTCTGTGAGACTATATTCTATCTCCCCCACCACATCCTCCCCATCTTTTTTTTTTTATTTATTTATTTTTACTGTTGCTTTAAATTTGTTTTTTGCTTTCATGGTTTATTTTCTTTTTCTTTTCTTTTTTGTTTTTTTCTTTCTTTTTCTTTTCTTTTACTTTTCTTTTCTGGTCCCTGACATATTCAGAATTGTCTAGGGTGTATTTTACTTAGGTAATGGTTGATATTTTTGACTCTGCTCGTTCATATGGCCATTCTACACTGGACAAAATGACTAGAAGGAAGAATTCACCACAAAAGAAAGAACCAGAAGTAATACTCTCTGTCACAGATCTAATGGATATGGATTTAAGTAGCATGTCAGAGATACAATTCAGGGGTACAATTATAAAATTACTGGTGGCTCTTGAAAAAAGTATAAAGGACTCTAAAGATTCTCTTACTACAGAACTGAGATCTAACCAGGCCAAAATTAAAAATACTCTAACTGAAATGCAGTCTAAACTGGATGTTCTAACTGCCAGGGTTAATGAGGTAGAAGAGAGCATGAATAACATAGAAGACAAGTTGATGGAAAGGAAGGAAGCTGAGGAAAAAAGAGAAAAACAATTAAGAACCCACTGGGAGAGGCTTTGGGAAATAAATGATAGTTTGAGAAGGAATGATATTTGTCTTATTGGGAATCCAGAAGGTGTGAAGAGAGAGAGGACCACAAAATATATTTGAGCAAATCATAGCTGAGAATTTCTCTAATCTGGGGAAGGAAACAGGCATTCATACCCAAGAGATAGAGAGGACCACGCCCCAAAATCAACAAAAACCAATCAACACCCTGACATTTAATAGTGAAGCTTGCAAATTTCAGAGATAAGGGGAAAATTCTAAACGCAGCTTAAGACAAGAGATTCCTAATTTATATCGGGAGAAATATCAGAGACCTGGCAGGCCAGAAAGGGCTGGCATGATATAGTCAGTGTACTAAACAAGAAAAACATGCAGCCAAGAATATTTTATCCAGCAAGGCTGTCAGTGAAACCAGGAGCTGGTTCTTTGAAAGTATTAGCAAGATAGATAAACCTCTAGCCATACTTATTAAAAAGAGAAAAGACTCAAATTAATAAAATCATGAACAGAAGAAGAGAGATCACAACCCATACCAAAAAAATACAAACGATTTTAAAAACTTATTATAAACAACTGTATGCCAACTAATTAGGCAATCTGGAAGAAATGGACACATTTCTGGAAACCTACAAATTACCAACACTGAAACAGGAAGAAATAGAAAACCTGAACAGGCCAATAACCATCAAGGAAATTAAAGCAGTCACCAAAAACCTCCCAAGAAACAAAAGTCCAGGGCCAGATGGCTTCCCAGGGGAATTCTACCAAACATTTAAAGAAATAATACCTATTCTACTAAAGCCATTTCAAAGGATAGAAATGGAGGGAATACTTCCACTCGTTCTATGAGGCCAACGTTACCTTTAGCCCAAAACCAGACAAAGACCCCACCAAAAAGGAGAATTACAGACCAATATCCCCAATGAACTTGGATGCAAAAATTCTCACCAAGATACTAGCCAATAGGATCCAACAGTACATTAAGAGGATTATTCGCCACAACCAAGTGGGATTTACCCCTGGGATGCAAGGGTCATTCAACATTCGTAAAACAATCAATGTGGCGGATCACATCAATAAAAGATAAGGCAAGAACCATATGATCTCTCAATAGATGCAGAGAAAGCATCTGACAAAACATTTGCTTTATTCCTGACTAAAATTCTTCAAAGTGTAGGGATAGAGGGAACATTTATCAATATCATAAAAGCCATTTATGAAAAGCCCATAGTGAATATCAGTCTCAATGGAGAAAAATTGAAAGCCTTTTCCCTAAGATCAGGAATATGACAGGGATGTCACCACTGTTGGTGAGTACTAGTACTAGTAGTCCTACATAGTACTAATAGTCAACATAGTACTAGTAGTCCTAGCCTCAGCAATCAGACAACAAAAAGAAATAAAAGGCATTCAAATTGGCAGAGAAGAAGTCAAACTCTCCCTCTTCGCAGATGACATGGTACTGTATATGGAAAACCCAAAGACTCCACCCCAAGATTGCTAGAACTCATACAGCAATTCAGCAATGCAATGGCACACAAAATCAATGCATAGAAATCAGTGGCATTTATATACACTAACAATGAGACTGAAAAAGGGGAAATTAAGGAATCAATCCCATTTACAATTGCACCCAAAACCATAAGATACAAGAAATAAACCTAACCAAAGAGGTAAAGGATCTATCCTCTAAAAACTACAGAACACATATGAAAGAAATCAAGGAAGACATAAAGAGATGGGAAAACATTACAAGCTCATGGATTGGAAGAATAAATATTGTGAAAATGTCTATGCTACCCAGAGCAATTTACACATTCAATGCAATCCCTATCAAAATAACATGGACTTTCTTCAGAGTTGGAACAAATAATCTTAAGATTTGCATGGAAACAGAAAAGACTCTGAATAGTCAGAGGAATCCTGAAAAAGAAAACTAAAGCTGGGGACATCACAAAGCCTGAACCTCAAACTGTATTACAAAGCTGTGATCATCAAGACAGTATAGTATTTTTTTTAAGATTTTATTTATTTATTCATGAGAGACACACAGAGAGAGAGAGAGAGAGAGAGAGAGAGAGAGAGAGGCACAGGCACAGGCAGAGGGAGAAGCAGGCTCCATGCAGGGAGCCTGATGTGGGACTTGATCCTGGGTCCCCAGGGTCAGGCCCTGGGCTGAAGGTGGCGCTAAACCACTGAGCCACCCAGGCTGCCCAAAACAGTATGGTATTAACACAAAAACAGACACATAGATCAAAGGAACAGAATAGAGAACCCAGAAATAGGCACTCAACTCTACAGTCAGCTAATATTTGACAAAGCAGGAAAGAATATCCACTGGAAAAGGACAGTCTCTTCAATAAATGGTTGGGAAATTTGGACAGCCACATGCAGAGGAATGAAAATGGACCATTCTCTTACACAATACACAAAGATAAACTCAAAATGGTTGGAAGATCTAAATGTGAGACAAGAATCCATCAAAATACTAGAGGAGAACAGAGACAACACCCTTTTTGAACTTGGCCAAAGCAACTTCTTGCAAGACACATCTATGAAGGCAAGAGAAACAAAAGCAAAATGAACTACTGGGACTTCATCAAGATAAAAAGCTTTTGCATAACAAAGAAAAGAATCAACAAAACTAAAAGACAACCTACAGAAAGGGAGAAGATATTTGCAAGTGACACATCAGATAAAGGGCTAGTATCCAAGATCTATAAAGAATTTACCAAACTAAAAAGCCAAGAAACAAACAATCCAGTCATGAAATGGTCAGAAGACATGAACAGAAATTTCTCCAAAGAAGACATACACATGGCCAATAAGCACACGAAAAAATGTTCCATGTCACTGGCCATCAGGGAAAAAGAAATCAAAACCATAATAAGATATTACCTTACACCAGTGAGAATGGCTAAAATTAACATGACAGGAAACAACAAATGTTGGTAAGAATGTAGAGAAAGGGGAACCCTCTTGCACTGTTGGTGGGAATGTAAGCTGGTACAGCCACTCTAGAAAACAGTGTGGAGGTCCCCCAAGAAGTTAAAATAGAGCTACCCTATGACTCAGCAATTGCATTACTGGGTATTTACCCCAAACATACAAATGTAGTGAAATGACGGGACACCTGAGCAATGTTTATAGCAGCAATGTTCACAATAGCCAACTGTGGAAGGAGCCATGATCTCCTTCAACAGATGAATGGATAAAGAAGATGCGGTCTATGTATACAATGGAATATTACTCAGCCATCAGAAAGGATGAATACCTACATTTGCTTCAACATGGATGGAACTGGAGGCTATGAGGCTGAGTGAAATAAGTCAATTGGAGAAAGACAATTATCATATGGTTTCACACATGTGTGGAATATAAGAAATAGTGAAAGGGACTCTAAGGGAAAGGAGGGAAACTGAATGGGGAAAGATTAGAAAGAAAGATAAACCATGAAAGAATCCTAAAGATTCTTTAGGGGGAAAGATTAGAAAGAAAGATAAACCATGAAAGAATCCTAACTCAAACAAAGGGTTGCAGAAGGGGAGGAGAATGAGGGATGGGGTAACTGGATGACGAGCACTAAGGAGGGAGCTTCATGGGATGAGCACTGCATGTTATACTATACGTAGGCAAATTGAATTTAAGTAAAATATTTTAAAAATCACAATTATAAATTTGTTTTCTATTTCATTAATTTTTTACTGATGTTTTTCCTTCTTTTTATCACCTTAGAGTTTAATTTGCTGATCTTTTTTCTAATCACTAGCATTATTGGCCCAATGACTGATGAAGACAATCTATAACCAATTATAAAAGTTTAAAGTTCATTCTTGCAATCTTGAATAAGACAAGGATAACCATTTCCACGATTTCTATTCAACATTGTACTGGAAATCATAATCAGTGCAATAAATATGAAAAAGAAATGAAAAGCATAAGGATTAGAAAGGAATAAATAAAACTGGTATTATTTACAGATATTATTGTTGCTCATGTAGAACATCTAAGAGAATTTGTGGAGCAGTGCCTGAGTGGCTCAGTCAGTTAAGTGTCTGACTCTTGCTTTTGGCTCAGGTCATGATCTCATCAATTGTGAGATGCTTTCTTTCTCTCTCAAATAAAGTAATAAATCTTTTTAAAAAAGAATTTGTGGAAAAATCATGAGAATAAGAGAATCTAGAAAGGCAACTAGACATGAAAACTATATGACTTTATGATATACATAAAAATCATTTGAACTTTTATACAGCAGGAACCAACTACTGCAAAATTAAATTTTAAATAGATGTGATTTTCAACAGCATGAAAACAATCATCAAAATACTTAATTTCAGAATATATAAAAGGTACTCCTACAAATCAATGAAAACAAGGTAGACAACCCAACTGTAAAGTAGGTAAAAGAACAGAATACACACTTAGCTAAAGAAGAAATTTAAATGATCAACAAATATAGGAAAATATATGTAATCTTTTTATAACAATAAGCATTTTAAAACCACAATGAAATACTACCATACAATCTCCAGACTGGCAAAAATGTACTGATAATACATTTTTTAAAAGATTTTATTTATTTATTTGACAGAGAGAGATAGCACAAGCAGAGGGAGAGGGAGAAGCAGAAAGCCAGAGCTGGGACTCAGTCTCAGGACCTTAGAATCATGACATAAGCCAAAAGCAGATACTTAACCGACTGAGCCACTCAGGCACCCCCTAATAACACTATATTAAAGATGTAGAGTCACAAAGACCCTTATACACAACAGATGCGAGTATAAATTGGATCAACTAGTTTGGAAAATTGTTTTCCATTATCCACTAAAGTTCCTTGGGTATAATAATTCTGTTCTTAGGCAGAAATTCAAGGATATGCTACATTAGCATCTACATGCAATAATGTCCTTAGTCCATCATTCGCAGTTTTCAAACACTGGAACCAGCCCAAATGGCCATGAATACTTAAGTAGATGAACACATTGTGAGATAATCATATAATGGAATGCTGTACAAGAAAGAAAATGAATGAACCAACCATATAATTGGAACTACATACAAAAATATGAACGGATTTCAAAAACAAAGCTGAGGGAAAGAAGCAAACCAGAAGAGAAAAACTTGCTGTATTGTTGCATTTACATAAATTTCAAAAAGTAAATCTAAACTCCTTGTTTAACCAATAATGCAAAGAAGCTATTATTATAAATTAAGGATAAAGATTACTTTTAAATAAGAGGAAGGAATTTATAATTGGAATGAAATAGACAAGAAGTTTCTGGGGGTGCTTCTTATGGTTTTTAATCTGAGTTGCACACAGGTATTTGTTTTGTAACTATTTACTAAATAGTACCTATAATTTGTACACATTTCCATATGTGTTATACTTCATATCTTCAAACTGAGTCTAAGAAAATACTGTACAGGGGCATGCGAGTTGCTCAGTTGGTTTAGCACCTGTCTCTTGATTTTGGTTCAGGCCATGGTCTCAGGCTTATGAGATTGAGCCCCCAGTCAGGCTCTGTGCTCCGCAGAGTCAGCTGGAGATTTTTGTCTCCCTCTTCCTTTGTCCCTCTCCCACCTTATGTAAGTCAATCAATCTTTAAATAAATAAATAAATCTTTAACAAATTATAGTGCAAGTTAGACTTTAAGTATAGGTAGTAAATTTTTTAGTATAACCATTAAAAGAATAGAAATTAATGCAAAAATGCCAAGTCAGTTCAGAAGAAAAATAATGGCCCTAGAAAAATAAAAATAAAAATAAATCAGTCAAGGGGCGCCTAGGTGGCTCAGTCAGTTTAGCATCTGCCTTCAGCTCAAGTCGTGATCCCAGGTTCCTAGGATGAAGCCCTCATCTCCCTCTCTCTCTATCCCCCCACTCGTGTTCATTCTGTCTCTCTAGGGCTCTCTCTCTCAAATACATAAATATAGATCTTTTTTAAAAAATGGTCAAAAATAAAAAGATAATACCGAAGAGAGGCGCCTCGTCAGTGCATCCCGTCCAGGCTCGTGGGCCCGCGCCCAGGAGTCGCTGCCGCCAACGCCCGGGGAGGAGGCGGTGGCCCAGGGGCGGGGAGAGCGCAGGTGACAGGTGCGGCCTCGCAGGGAGGCCCACGCTGCGCGGGGCTGTTCATGAAGCAGGTCGGCCACCAGCGTGGATCCCCAGAGAACAAAAGGACAAGATAATAAAGTACATAATGGTTCTTTGCAGGGCAGCCCGGGGTGGCTCAGCGGCTCAGCACCTACCTCCAGCCCAGGGCCTGATCCTGGAGCCTCGGGATCGAGTCCCGCATCGGGCTCTCTGCATGGGGCCTGCTTCTCCCTCCACCTGTGTCTCTGCCTCTCTCTCTCTCTGTCTCTCATTAATAAATAAATAAAATCTTAAAAAAAAAAAAAGGTTCTTTGCATCAGAAGGATACAGTCCATGACAATGACCACAATGACCTTGAGCCCCACCCTTCTGGACAGTCAAGTCAGAGTAACAGCTGTCCCCCCACGGCGGATCCTTACCTGTCGGGCTATTGCCCACCGCCGTCGGATGTCCTTACTCTGTCGACGAGGCACCTGGTCTACCGGAGGGGCCCTCCGCTCCCACAGCTCACCACTTAGGGACAGCTCGGGAACCGAGACCATCATTTGATGCATGATGCTGTTGGCAGCCCGGGGTCTGGGGAACAACACCTATCAGCACAGGTTTATTCTTCCCTGAAAACCCTGCCTTCTCAGCCTGGGGGACGAGCGGGGCTCGGGGGGACGAGTGGGGCTCAGGGGAGCAGCCACTTCACCCGCCAAACCCCCGGGGTGGCCCCGTTGTGGACGGG
The DNA here is from genome assembly GCF_905146905.1 of Nyctereutes procyonoides. NCBI lineage: Eukaryota > Metazoa > Chordata > Mammalia > Carnivora > Canidae > Nyctereutes > Nyctereutes procyonoides. The sequence goes on from NW_026575037.1 coordinate 7,597,403, forward strand.
AGACAGGCCTTCACGGCACCTCTCGACCAGGCCCCCGGGATGAACAGCTTGGAGCCGGGCATGGTGGCTCTGAAGATGGGGACGTCACCCCCTCTGCCGTCAAGACTGTGGGGTCGGTCGTCAGCTGGGTGGCGATGACTGGGGTCCCTTCTGGCAACGGTGGCACGATCGTCCATATGCCAGTTTCGAAGCCAACCTCGTGGGCTGCCATTGCCAGCGAGCCCGCCAAACCGCAGCCGAAAATGAAAGCAAGAAGCGGACCTGTGCCTGGGGCCGCCCTGCCCCTCCACGCATAAAGCATCAATAACATGGGCGTCGGCACGTGGGACAACCAGCGGCCCGTGCCCACGGCTCCGGCCGCCCCGGCCGCCGCACGGCCCCAGCCAACTCTGCAGCCTCTTCCCGCTCAGCGCCCCTGCCCCGCCCCCTGGCTTTGGCCCAACCGCGGTATCCAAGCCCTCCGCAGCCCCCCCAAAGCCGCTGGGCCGCCCCTCGCCGGAGACACGCGGCATCCGGCAGAGCGGAGGCACCGGCCGTGACGGCGACTCGCCTGCAGATACCCAGTCGGCTTCTGCCCCCGCCTGGAGTCCCACCCGCTTCCTGAAAAGCTGAAAGCTGCCCACAGCTGTGACCCTAACGAGTTTGATTGGAATCTGAAAAGTGGACGCGTGGGGCAGCCCGGGTGGCCCAGAGATTTAGCACTGCCTTCGGCCCAGGGTGTGACCCTGGAGACCCGGGATCGAGTCCCGCGGCGGGCTCCCTGCATGGGGCCTGCTTGTCCCTCTGCCTGGGTCTCTGCCTCTCTCTCTCTCTCTCTCTCTCTCTCTCTGTCATGAATGAATGAATGAATAAGAAAGAGAGAGAGAGAAAGAAAGAAGAGAGAGATAAAAAAAAGAGGAAAGAAAGAAAAAGAGAGAAAGAAAAAGAAAGGAAAGAAAGAAAGAAGAAAGAGAAAGAAAGAAAGAAAGAAAGAAAGAAAGAAAGAAAGAAAGAAAGAAAGAAAGAAAGATGCGTGTTCATAATACAAAGCTACTCCGAGGCCGGCATCCACGGCTCCATTAAGAACTCCACCTGGGAGTAGCCCCGATGGCCCAAGGGGCCCTTAGAAAAAGCAAAGCCAACGGGGCTGCCCCATTTAACATCGTTATAGGGGACTTATTTCTCACCCTTTTATTGCTTTATAGCGACACGAGAAACCATGACTTCTTTTGTCATTTACTGTATTCTGTTTAAATACTTTTCAAAATGCTGAAATCTATGGGCTAAATGATCACCTCGTTTGGCTGGTTTGTCATCTGTCTAAAATACTTGTCTGTCCATTTGATGTTTCTACTAGACAGAAAGACAGATTTGAGGTTTTCAGATTCGGGAGCATGCTGTGTTGGTGCAGACCATCAGGCACCATGTGGCCGCCGCGTCCCTTGCCCCTCCTCGACCCAGCGGGGCGGATGCAGGGAGGCTGGCGGAGGCCTGGGCTCAGCGGTCAGCCGTGCTCACCTGCCTGCAGATCACCCTACATACCCTTCCCTTGCGAGTCCCAGTGCCATTCTGAGTTGTTTGCCCGCGATGCTGAGCTTCACACGGAGGGTCTGCTCGTACAGATGGTGCCACGATTGTTACTTTTACCATGTGCCTCGGATTTCATTTTCCTGTCGAATGGGTTAAAAAAAAAAAAAAAACTTTTAGAAACTGAATCTGCTGTCCTGTGTCGTGGAATGGGGGGCCTGGAGGAACTCACTGCCACCCAGAGTCTGAGTCTCAGCAAGAAAATGGTGCTCACGCCTGTTGCTCTGGCACAGTCTGCACGCGCCTATTGTAGCGGATCTTACTGTTCAGAGAGCAGAACTATTCTGAAAACTATTCTGAAAACTATTTACTCCAAAAGACCCTCTGAGTTTAAGTGCAAGCTTTATTAGACTTGTATTGAGAACGTGTCACTCTCTGAACTGTTACTGCTTGTATGGAGCCAGGGACAACATTGGATAACTTTCCCTCTGGAGAATACAAGCCTTAATAAACAATACTATTTAGCAAAAAAAAAAAAAAAAAAAAGGAATACTGAAGAGAGAAGCAGAGAGAAAACAAGACAAATAGTTTGTTTAAAAATAAGCACGATAGTAGAATTAGGCCCAAATATATGACAATCAAAATAAACATAAAGGAACTTAAATGGATATCATCAGTTAAAAGCAGACATGGTAAGATTGGATTAACAACAAAAATTTTAAAACGTAGCTCTATGCTGTATATAAGAAAGTGAAAGTAAAAGGATAAAAAATGTACGTTAAATCATAATCTCTTATGATTAACATTGTGAATGCAATGTTAATCATAAGAGAACTGAGATAGCATATTAATAAAAGATAAAGAAGGCTGTAAAATAAGAAATGTTATATGGGATAATCAGAATAGCAGTGAAACTACATGCAGGGTGAAAAAGTTTCTTTGTTCTACAAGTCAATGTAACAGGCACAGTATCTTCAGATTCTCTTTCTCTTTCTCTAGTTAAGATGACTACTGTAATTTAAAAAGGCCATTGAGATTATATATGCCAAGCATGTCACACTACCTGTGATTCATTCTACACTCTTACATTGCCCTTCTGAAAATAGCTCTTAGAAATTCATTCTTCTCATAAATGAATAGAATTCCAAGAAGTGAAATGAAACATAAAGAATCCAAGCAAAGCATGTTCACAAAACACTCAACAATAGACTATTATTCCTTGATTGTCTCTTAAAAGCAAAATGAAAAGTCCAGATTAGGTTTTCTTGCAATTATATGCCTTAGAAATCCTATCATTTTTTTCCCCAGAAGTATTTCTGTTATACAGCATGATAAAACTCCATGTTATTGTTCATGGTATGGAGAAAATAGCACCACCATACATTGAGACTCCCTCAAAATCTTCATTTTTCTTTTAATGCAAGTATGGTGAATATTTAGTAAGAAAAAATTACATAGTTACCCTAGATAATAGGATATCATAAATTACTTTTTCAAAATATAAAAGGAATAATTCAACTAAAACTAAGACAAAAAAGTACAAGAATAGATACCTAATGAGCCAAAGTTATATCCTATGAATCAATAAATAATACTTTTAAGACCCCTAAATCAATAATGATACATCAAAAAATACAAATAAGCTCAATAAAATCTCAACTATAGCTAAAGCAATAAATAAAACGGACAGTTAAGAAGAGTGAAATATTAAGCTAGAGGCATTTATACATATCACACTGCTGACCTAATCTAATGTTGAGATTACATCACCCCAAGATGAATTAATTTATGTTCCTGAAAATTCACATTTAGTAAGAAAATATCATGGCTGGAAAGAGACTAGATGTCAAGCTAGAACAATCCTGGGTCCTCAGTTTTTATATGAAAGTTTTGTGCAACTGTGAGACTATCAAGTGTTCAAACCAGGATATTCAGCCTCTGCTTTTAATGGATACTTCTATTTTTTATAGTAAACAAATGGCTCTAATTATCTCCATTCATCAGAAAAATTTCAGGAATTAAGATTGCTATTGTTATGAATTCTCAAATTAGAAAACATGTACTCCAAAATGGGGAGCCTCCTGCCAATGTTTCTGGAAAAACTATATGCTCACACTGTCTTAGAGTTTATAACCATTCATTCCCTCCTTTCACTCTCATCTCTGTTCCAGTCATGCACATATATTAGTAATAGTTCAATAGCATTTTACACTTTTTACTTAGGGCATATTTTGCTGTGGGCCTCAATCACAGCTGGCAGCTTTTCAAGTCACCTGGTAAATGGCCAAAGCAGGACACACAGAATGGGTATATGCTTCTTCCAAGGCATGCCAATAATTAGGCCTCTTTCTTAGAGGTACAAGGTCAAAAGCACAGCAAGTTGTTTTTCCCTTTGGTGGGAATATCTGGGCATCTTCCAAATGGATTTTTAGTGTTACAGCAGGATCTGACATCAAAATTGTCTGATCTTTCCTTTTTCAAGGGAATCTGATAGTGTAAACAATTAGATTAGGGAACTGGCTAAGGGACGTGATCATGACTTTTTCTTTTCATGGCTTAAGTAAGACTTCTATTTACTGGACCAGGAGTTTTTGTTTTGTTTTATGTGATTGTTCCACTCCCAGTTTTTTCCTAGGGAACTCATTCATAATCAAGTAGTCATACCCAGATACCCATACCCAGACTTCCAGACAGGCCAGTCTGGTGATGGAGCCAGTCCCACTGCCTATTATGGTCTTGCCTTGTCTTTGCCACTCCCACGGTGGTGCTCATTTCCAATGTAATATTTCGTGGCAGCATTTCTGGCCTACAGAGAATAGCTATTTTAAACAGATGTTTAAAAACAGATCTTTTAAAGATACTCATACTTTCTTCAATATGTATTTCATGGGTTTGTTGAAGAGACTATTACCTAGGCCCTCTAGAACTGGACATTTCTATAATTTCTAAAATAAGTTATTTCTAACACTTAACATCCAACTTTCTTTATTGAACACATTTTTAAGTGCATTTTTGTATGTATGTTAACCAAGGTAAAAAAAATGTTAGAATCAACTCAGCTAGTCTACTTCATAAAGAATATCTGGTATATGAACCATATTGACAAGTTCAGTAAAACTGAAATCATGCTGTTTTCTCCTCAGTCAAACATCTACAAAATCTATTCTCACATATATTTCCCACTTTAGGGTTAATATACATTGGCATGTTCCTGCCTCACATTATTTTGTTGTGTAAAATTTTACTTTCCAATATTGATTTTAGATTCTGAGAGGTATAATTCTAATTAATGGTCTATGGATGAAAAGATGTGGGGCATAAAGAAGAATGTTGACTTCTTTCTCAATATGAACTCTCTCAAATGAAGGTATGCAGGTATCTACGAGCATGAAAGAAAACAGCTTTTCAGACAATAGAGAAGAGTCACTTCTCAAGAAAAACTTTGGAGGTTCAAATTACTCTGATGCCTCTAGATCACTTTTTCCCAAATGGATGCCTAACTTTCATGTAAGAAATCTAGCAAAGTTCTGATAGTAGTAATTGATATCCACCAATTATTTCTAGTTCTCATACTAGGAAAAACTACACTTCATTTCCTCCTTGAAGTAATGAAAGGCCATATGACTTCCTTTGGCCAAATATGTATGAGCAGAAGTGATATCTCCCCTTCCCTTCTGAAAGCTTTAAGAGCTGCTTCACAATTTGTCACACTTTCTTTCCTTCCCTCTGCCACAATCACCAGCAACCACTCCAGGCTCCTGCATCAGCCTGGTTCTGGAGTAAGGGGGATGCACAGCACAACTGCCAAACAAACCTGCAATAGATTTCTAGGACAAGTGAATCTCATTGTTCTAAGCCATTGAGACTGTGGAGTTGTTTTGTTATCATAACCTAGTCTATCCTGACTCTGAATTCAACTAGTAATTAAACACTGAACTTGATTCTCGGCTATCTCAATCCAATAGGTACAAGATATAAGAGATTCTTTCAACATGTTCATATACAGCCCCTGAGTTTACATCACTTTTTCAAGCTAGTACTTTAACGTTATGAGTCTGTGATTCCTTTGTCATTATTCATCCAATGCCATCAAGAGCCTCCTTACCCTGCTATCCTTGAATTTCTCTTATATTGTTCCATGAAAGAAACTATTCCAAGCCCCCAAAGTTTATATTTTATGGAGATTTGTCTTTCCCTATGACTATAGGTCATAGCTTAAATAGCTATTTCACTAAAGGGCACCATATTTGATATCTCACTCTTCCCTGAGGATCTGTGTCCTGAGATTCCTTATCACTTATATTTCTTGGCTGAAAGCAACAGACACTGACTCTGGCTAACTTTAAAAAGGGAAGTTTATTGAAAGGCTATTGGAAAGGTCATACAGATAAGACAGGAAGGGTACTAAACTTGACATGGGAAAGAAACCAAGGGAGGTCTAGAAAACAAGGAATGACAAATCAGAAGGAAGCAATTACCCTAAAGTGAAAATAACTGTTGCTCCCCTGAAAGATGTCTGGCTATTCTCTCTGTCCTTACATCACTTGCTCAGACTTCAAAGTCTTAGAAGAAAGTTTCCAATTAAGAGAGCTTAGATCACAAGCTCACCCACCAGCAGTTCCAGGGAGGGGGGAAGGAATGGTCTGGACTTTCAAGTTTCATTGTTAGAGGCACAGGTCTGAAATTCCCTCCCAACATGATTATACACAGTGGAAGAAGGTAAATCCTCAAAGAAATCGGGTTCTACTAGGGAAAAAAAAATGGATACCACACAACAATACCAAAAAGGATTGTTAAACACTAGAGAAATGAGAAAAAGGAGAGGATAATATGGTATTTAATAAAAGAAAGGTTTATGCTTCATTGTGTTACTAGGAACTCAACGAGTCTTCACTTAAATGCATTTTTTTTTCCTTGCAGGATCATGCAGCTGAAGGCACTTTGGAATGATACAAACCTTAATTCAAATCAGAGCCTGTCATTTATTAGATATTTTGGGGGGTTCCTTAATTTCTTTTAACCTCTGTTACCTCTTAGAGTTGGCTAAGAATTCAGACCTAATATGTTTAAACACACACCCTGCACTAAATAAATATTAATTTCCATCTCCTGTGTAAAAGGGTTCTTTAGAGAAAAGAACCAATAGAATATATATATTTTATTAGATATATATTTATATATTTATTTATATATATTTATATATATAAATAAATATATAAATATATATATATATATAGACTTATTTTAAGAAATTGGTAATCATTTTAAGAAATGTGCAGTTACAGAGCCTGGCAAGTCCAAAAACTTCAGGGTGGGCCAGCAGGCTAGGAACCCAAAGAAGAGCCAATATGACAAATCAAGTCTAAAAGCTGAAGACTCAGGAAGAAACAGATGTGTTGCAGTTCAAGCATGAAAGCCATATAATACAGAATCTCTTTTGCTCTGAGGTTAGGCTTTTGTTCTAGTCAGGCCTTCAACTGATTGGGAGAGGCCCACCCACATTATAGAGAGCAATCTGCTTTACTTAAAGTCCACCAGTTTAAATGTTAATCTTATCTAAAAACATCCTCACATAAACACCCAGAATAATGTATGAACTATATGTATATATAGGCACTGTGGTCCAGCCAGATTGGCATATAAAATTAACCATCATACCCTAAGAGATGTTATTACTCAGGAAAATAGCCTTCCTTCTTTCTCTGCATTCAGTAAGGCACTTTTTAAAGTTGTTAAAACCAATTGAGCAAAGGATGCCTGAGATTGGTCATATGGGACTTATGGGGATGGCAGAGGTGAGCCAGAAAACAGTAGAACTCAGAGGCTAAATACTCAAGCTTTAAAAGAGGTTCACCCTCATCTTCTGCTGTGACAAGAGAAATGTATAATCAGACTCTAATCTACCCCCTCCAAAATGATAACCTTCACCAACACCAACTCCTATCAGCAAATCTTGAACCTGACCAAAATAAGCTGATCATCTGCAAACTTGTGACTGTCCACTCCTAGAACAATGCCAAATAGCACTTTGCCCCACTATAGGGCAGATATGTAGACATGGATAGGCAAAATGTTTACTTCCAAAATTCAAATGCATGAGGATGACATAGATAAGAAAAATAAGACTTCTGTAAGGACCTCTCAGATGATAGAATAAATAAAGAAGACCAATGGCTATATGTAGAATGGCACATACCTGGAGGTGAATAAATGCTCAAAATCAAGATTCTCATGAAACACATTCCCAGAATGAAGGCAGACAGGATTCACAAGAGTCTCTTGAATGACCATGCTGAAGCTATCTGTGTTATGAAGAACAACTATAGACCAAGAAGGGAAAGATCATCCAGACCCTGTCCAAGAAAGAAGAAACTAAGAAATAAATTTCCTGTTTCACTGTATATAGTAGCCTCATCAATAATAGATGATCCCCCAAAACCCAAGCCTCAATTTGGGGAAAAATGGTTAAAGAAAAGAAACAGAATATCTGAGGAATTTAATAAGTGATCAAAATAATATCACTAAGTGAAAATCAATGTAATATTTCAATTTAATTATACAAAATTGCTATTACTTGATCACATTTAACCTACCAAAATGGCAAAAGTGTTAAGATTCAAGGTGAAGTCAAGCTACCATCAGTAAACAGGCAGACTCTGCCCCACTAGTTATTACATCATCATTCTAAGTCCAAAGAAATATAGCTGTTAATTTTTTTAAGATTTTATTTATTTATTCATGAGACACACACACACACACACACACACACACACAGAGGCAGAGACACAGGCAGAGGGAGAAGCAGGCTCCATGTGGGGAGCCCAATGTGGGACTTGATCCCTGGTCTCCAGGATCACACCCCAGGCTGAAGGTGGCACTAAACCTCTGGGCCACTGGAGCTGCCCCATAGCTGTTAATTTTAAGAGGGAAGCAGACAGAAATGTGTTTTTTAAAAATATTTTATTTATTTATTCATGAGAGACACACAGAAAGAGGCAGACATAGGCAGAGGGAGAAGCAGGCTCCTCACTGAGAGCCTGATGCAGGGCTCGATACCAGGATCCCGGGATCACAATCTGAGCCGAAGGCAGACACTCAACCACTGAGCCACCGAGGTGCCCCAGAATTGTTAATACTGACAATTCAGTATTGTAAAATCAGGGCCTTGAGATCAATAGAACAGCTAGTAAAAATGGTACCTTTATAAGGTATAACACATAATACACACATTCGTACAAAAGAAAGAACCTTTTCTTTTGCAAATGGAAAGCTGTTTTAGCTAAGCAAGGACTGGACTCCGTGGGCAAGGATTGAGGCTTGGGGGAGAAAAATACATACACATGTGTATATACATGTATATGTAGAGGTGTGTTTGTGTCTGTGTAGATGTAGGGGTATGTTTATGTTCATAGATGTATTATGTGTGTGCACATGTGTATAGGGTAGCTATGTATGCATATCTATGTGTGTATAAGTGTAGGTTTAGGTATAGGTATGTGCGAGGTAAATAGTCATGATACTTCCATTATTACAAAGAAAACTTAGACCTCATCACCTCATTACTATAGGTCTAGGTGTTACGCTAAGGTCTCCCAGGGACATACAAGGCAGTTGCAGAACTGACTTTCTCCCTTACAGATGGGAAATAGACTGAGTCTAAACCAAGTCCATCTTTCTCCTTTCACCTTCTCCTTGCCATTTCTTTACTTCCTCTTTTCCTGTCCTTTCCTGGTATATGGAAGTAGGGAAAACCTTTGATATGGGAGATGTTGACAGCCCTAAGGGGAAAAGTTGTTCCTGCTCCAAGTAACTAATGAGTTTTGCATCTTCTCCCTTGGCTTGTGGCTTCTTCTGGAAACTGATGCACTAATTCCTCACAATACATGAATCCTGATGAGATTTACCAGTTTAACTGCTTTACCAGGTTTTTTGGTGTATGTGTGCTTTGCCACACAGCTTTCACTTTTTCTCAGTTGTATATATTTCTTTTAAATAAGGAAGCTCAATATGTAAATTGTTGAATTAATCAAGTACAAAACCAAAAGGCTTGAATCTAAGGAATTCTTAAGAACAGCATCATCTGTTTCTCCAAAGCACTTATTATCTAAGCTTACTACTTCACAAAGATCTTTTAAGCTTTGCAAATATCACTCACAGACCAAAAGATTAGATTCAGGAAAGTAGAGAATGGCCAAAGTCCAAGAAAATACCCTTGATCTGGATAACTCTACAATGTTTTGGAAGCAGTACAAAGAAAAATGCATAATACTAATATTGGACTACAATGCCCAGATTATAAGTCTGATTATCACCTTAATCATCTCATTTTCAATTCAGATTATTAAGGAATATTTAACAATAAAGATTTTGGATTTATTTGAAATAGAAAAAATTCAAAAGAGGCAAACTTCTATTTAACTCAACAAGTATTTAGCATCAACTATATACCAACTGCTGTGAGAAAAAGAAAAATAGTATAAGAAAGTAAAGCTTCAGAGTGAGTTCAAAACATTTTCTGGGAAGTGGAAATTCCAATTTTGGTAGCAGCCCTATGAAGCCTTGGTTCACAAAGTTTTACTAAAGCTAGACATTCCTGCATACTTAACTCATGGCTTTGGAGACTGCTTTAAAAAAAATACCTATGCCAGGAACATGAACACACCTACGAAATTAACAAGGGAAGTAGCCATCAAAGAAGCCTTGTGGACCCCTGCCTGGGTTCTGCAAATATTGGAAAAACAACCACCTTGAGTTCAGGGAGGGCAGAGATGAGTATTCCCTGAGCAAGTCTGTCTCAACATGCAGGCGTTCCAGCCCCCAACCTGCTCTCACAGCTCTCCTTCCTGTGGTCATCATCATCCTAGATCGTGGATCATTCAGCCAACACTGCCTCCTTGAAAATCAGTTACTTCTTTGGCAACTAGGCTAATAGTTCTTGATTTTACTTCTACAAGTTTCAGAACATGAGAAACTAGTAGATGCTTTCCCTTCTGATTCCAGAAGTTCCCATCACAGCACACAATTCTATATGAATGGGCATGCATTACTGGAAATGCCCTGTTGTCCAATCAATAAAATTATGTTGTTCTCCCTGAGTAAATAGAACAAAAGGAACTAAAGATTTGACTCTTATCCTTGAGAAAAATAGAACAAAAGGAACTAACGATTTGACTCTTATCCTCTTATCTTACATATAAAGGAGAAAAATACACACATATATATATGTGTGTGTCTATATACATATAAATATGAAAGAACTCAAGGATAATTAGAGAAACAAGAAATGATAACATAGTGTTGAATAAAACATGCTGTGGGAAAGGCGGTAAAGGAATCACCAAAATGGTATGAAATGGGGATCCCTGGGTGGTGCAGCGGTTTGGCGCCTGCCTTTGGCCCAGGGCGCCATCCTGGAGACCCGGGATCGAATCCCACATCAGGTTCCCGGTGCATGGAGCCTGCTTCTCCTTCTGCCTGTGTCTCTGCCTCTCTCTCTCTCTCTCTCTCTCTCTCTCTCTCTCTGTGACTATCATAAATAAATAAAAATAAAAATAAATGGTATGAAATGAATATGAGAAAGCTTCCTGAGGGAAAGAAAGTGCATTCAAGGTAAAGGAAATGAAATGGACAAGACAACATGGAAACAGAATTCATTAAGTTTTAGGAAATCTTAATTTTTATATTTTTGACAAGCATATAGCAGTTCTAGAATAAAACAAACTCTGGAAGAGGATGTTTATTTATAATCCTATTTTTTTAAAGATTTTATTTATTTATTCATGAGAGACACACAGAGAGAGGCAGAGACATAGAGGGAGAAGCAGACTCCCTGTGGGAGCCTGATGTGGGATTCGATCCCAGGACCCTGGTATCATAACTTGAGCCAAAGGCAGATGCTCAACTACTGAGCCATCCAGGTGTGCTATAATCCTCTTTGATTTGCTGGAGAGAATTCTGATTTTGATTCTGAGTAGAACTTTTGGTTATGAATTCTAGATTTTAAATGAAATATTGGTAAAGTCTAAACTCAAATGTTTGAGAGGCTAAACTTACAACACTTAATTTGGAGTATGCCTTTTGATTTAAAGTGGCATTTTACCTCTCTCTCCTCTTTTTAATAGTAACTTAAAAATCCAACAAATATTTACATTATACTTTTTAGAAAAAATAAATGGTTATGCCAGGAGCACAAATTTTATCTTTCTATATGAATGAATGCTATAATGCTTGGAACAAAGTGAATTTGCATAGCCATGAGGATTAGATAAATCTTCATTTTTAGAAATGTCCAAAAATGAAATAGGTGAAAATTTAGAAGAGCCAAATGAATTTTAAGCTCCCTTCTAACTTTGATTTCAAGATTCCATGGCTCTGGATGAGAGCTTTCCATATGAACAATCTCCTTCATTATGCAGTCTTCAGTAGAGATAAAAGTTCTACTTTATACCAGCAATGAGCTACGTAAATGCCCATCCCAAGACCACTGCCAGGGATTCATGGCACCACCTAGCATTTCACAAAATTTGACTCTGGAGGCATATATATCACAATCTGTGGAATATTTGCTAAACTTTTAGATTGCTAGGTACCACTTTAGACCTACTGAAGAAGAATCTTTACAAGTGAATCCCAGAAATCTACATTATTTCACAAGCTCTCCAAGTGACTGATATAATACTATAATTTGCAAAAACCACTGCTCTAATCCTTAACATTCCTAGTGAAAAGGCAGACCAGTAAGGCCTATTTACAGTTATGACTGCAGTTATAAAGTCATCTGTTCCTTAAGGAGTGAGTTAAGCTCACAAGCATCTCAAACACTATTTAAGCATCCAACCACCTTTGGAAAGTAAACTTATAGTGTGTAAAATGTTCCTTGACCTTTTCTTTACAAGAGACGATTTTTTTTTCATGGGCATTGCAATTACTAACAGTAATCTTTCTCAAAGTTCTTTGTCTCAACAAAGAACATTGAGTGAATAAGGCCTCAGTTATCAGCAATGTCTGGTTAAAACTTAAATGTATAAATATTTTAGTCTTTTTCATTTCTATTTGATATTAGAAAAGAACACAGCACTCAGATCACATTTACAACTTACAACCTAAACCACAGAATGCAATTTAAGAAATGTAAGGGAATTCTCTTGTTTCATTTTACTATAGAAATATCAACTTGGGACACCTGGGTGGCTCAGTGGTTGAGTGTCTGCCTTTGGCTCAGGTGGTGATCCTGGAGTCCTGGAATTAAGTCCTGCATCAGACTCCCCACGGGGAGCCTGCTTCTCCCTCTGCCTATGTCTCTGCCTCTCTCTGTGTGTCTCTTATGAATAAATAAATAAAATATTTTAATAATGTATCAACTATTTGGTTGTATTAATAATCTATTACTACTTTACCATCTTTCCTATGAGTTATAATGACAACAGCAAAATTGTCCCCTCCCACTTTTCCCACTACAATTTTCTTATGTATATGCCAAAGATTTAATTACATCATATTGAAAATGTAGAATTAACAGTAAAAATCGCTGAATTGGGCTAATTGAGGGAAAGTTAGTCCAAATTGATAAAAAGATTAATCATTAAGGCTTTTATAAAGTATTATTTTCAGTAATATATATATGATACCTAATTTTAAGTATGAAATGCTAATAGTGAGCATATATAACCTTTTTTAGGTAAATTAAAGTACAATAATTAATATTATTTATTAAGTTTTTGTAAATTCTTTCTACAAATTGGCCAGGTCCGAATCCTGTCTAAATTATCACAAATTCCAAATCAAAGGATTTGATTTATCCATTTATTTGCCTTTTCAATTTTGATAGTCAGATTATCATATAGTTTAGTTACCTTTCATGCCTGCCTTAATTTATCTTCTAAGGAATTTTTAAAAATAGCCTTTAAACAGAAAATGAAATTTCATTTTTAAACTAGTCTCTGTAATAACCCATGAGTACAAACTAAGCATAATGAACATTTCAGTAAGTTACAAAATCTTCCCATGAAAACATTTGGAAAGGTCACTTTAATTTATGAGAGTACATTTTGCTAAAGATAGGACTATCTTAAAATTTACAGATTCTAAGTTTTAATTGGCTATTGAAAGCCAATCCTCACTTCTTCTAGAAAAAGAATAGTTTTGGTTTGAGAGGCTGAACAAGGACAGAAGAGAATTATTCATAGAAAATACTGTATTAGAACTCCAGTTCAGAAAGAAAAGAGAAATAAAAGAGTGTATGTTTTGTGAGTAGCATGTTGAAATGTGTCTTATGGGAGCCCTGGAAAAAAAAAGGGGCGGGGGGGGGGGAAATCCCTGGGTGCCCAGTCCATTAAGAGTCTGAAGACTCTTAGTTTTAGCTCAGGTCATGATCTCAAGGTTGTGAATTTGAGCCCCACATTGGGGAGTCTGCTTGGGATTTTCCCCCTCTCCCTCTCCCTTGTGCTCTCACACACACTCTCTCTCAAATAAATACATCTTAAAAAAAATAAAATGTGTCTTAAGTAACTAGTCTTTCTTTAATTATATAAGTTGATTTAACTACTTAGATACCACAGAGCTGATACAGGAACAGAGAGTTAGTAAGGTGGTGAAGCATGACATGGTAGACAAAATATACACCCTAGAGGCATACCCCCTTTGTTTATAACTCTATTCTGTTATTTGACAATTGTATCACTTTGGACAAGTTACATAATCTAAGCCTCAGTTTCTCTCTTTGTAAAGGAGATGAGTCATATCTACTTTCTAGGGTTTTTAGGGAGACCAAAAGAAATAAAAAGTTGTAATATGATTAGCACTGTAACTACTATACGTGAAACCTCCGATATCTATTAACCATTAGAGATAAATATATATACATGTTCCTGTGCATGAAAAGAGCATAGTGGTACTCTCTGAGCATATTACAAATAGTATTGCACATGCCCTGGTTTCTAGCATCTGTGGTCATTCTCTTGATGCACTCCTGTTCATTTGTGTCCTTTTAAAAGTACCGAGTTTTGGAGCTCCTAATTGAACATCGTTCTTGTGCTCTTCAGCGTATAGCTCTTCTTCAGGCTGGCTTGTAAGGTTTTTGAGGATAGCCACTCAGTGTGGCTAATCCTTACCCTCATTAGTATCCAGTTTCCATCACAGTGCCTGACTCATGGTAAGTACTTAAGAGATGTTTGGTAAACAAATTTATAAGGACCAGAGTTCCTGTTTTGATACATTATTTTAGCTAAAATTAGCAAAATTCACTCAAAGTTTGAAGGATATAATTCAAAGAAGTAAGCCACAAGTAATTTCCTTAATGAAAGTCTGATAGAGTCTGTGTAATCAGATATAAAATTGGGCACACATATCATGCATATCATGCGTTATCTACAAATATTTATGCTGTTCTGACCCTCCTTCCATTTTTTTATTTTAATCTCTCAAGGTCAGTATTTGTCTTTATTTAAGTCTCCATTTAGGGACAACTAGTGGTTCAGCAGTTGGGCATCTGCCTTTGGCCCCGGGTGTGATCCTGGAGTCCTGGGATCAAGTCCTGCATCAGGCTCCCTGCATGGAGCCTGCTTCTCCTCTGCCTGTCTCTGCCTCTGTGTGTGTGTGTGTGTGTGTCTCTCATGAATAAATAAATAAATAAAAATAAGTCTCCATTTATCCCCTCATCATTCTTTGAGTGTTAACTGTAAAAGCTAGCCAGAGCTGCCTCATCAATCTAAGCCAGTCATACCTTCTACTGTTCAGTTGGGCATATGACTAAAGCTATGTCTAACAAGTTTATTGAAATCAATGAAAATGGAAAAAGTATAAATTCACTTGGTATTTGAAGTGGGAAAGTAAAATATGAGTAGGCTATAAAGTGTATTTTTAATGTGCTTCATATTTCCTAAACTGTAATTTTAATGAATCATCAGAAATTATTGTGTCTGTATGTACTATTCAGGGGATCTCAGGAAAAGTACAGTCATCACTGGGCCCACAGGAAATCAGGTATAAGATTTTATGATACCTCTTCTGTGAGAGCCAAGGTACCTCCACCATCAGCATTTTTGGTGTTATTCTTTTAGGACTGATCAACATCACCTGGAGAATGAAAAGCCAGGTTTTCCAAAGAACTTGGCAATTTTCTTTAAATATGCTAAACACTGCACTATTATTATTCCCTTGCTTGCTTGTGAAAATGCCAAATAAAGACAATTTCTCTAAACATACATTACTATCCTTTATATGTTAAGTTGGTGATACTCAACCACGGACAATTTTGCCACACACAACCCCTACCCCCACCATGGAACATTGGCAATGTTTGAAGGCATCTTTGGTTGTCACAACTTAGGGTGGAGGAGAGGTGTCTAGTTGATAGGGACCAGGGATGCTGCTAAACATTCCATAATGCACAGGATAGGCCTCCCAGACAAAGAATTATCCAATCAAAATGCCTATAGTATGACAATTGAAAAACTCTGTGCTAAACGATAGGATATATACAATTTTCAGAGAATCCTGTCCATCTTTGAGGCCCAATAAGCTACCACCTCCTCCATGAGGTATTCTTGGATCAACCCACAATGACACCTTCATAGGTTGGACTTCCCATAATTCAGATTTCATTTGATGGTGACCAGCCTCAAAGAATTTTTGAGGAATTATGTTCATATTCACTGCTGAAATTCTCTTTCTTTCTTTCTTTCTCTCATGATATATCTGTGTTCTTTGATGAAACTATTAGATAGCTTTATAAGTCAAAAGACTCCCTACTTATATTACTTTCTCTTTCTAAACTCTTTTTTAAAAAACTTTTCCAGGATCTTTATTGTAATACTGCTTTCATAGATAATAATTCTGAAGTGGGGAAAAAGTAACTAATTATCCTATTGTTTTTTCAGCTAAAATGTTTGGGTAATATTTCTAGTAACCCATATTGCCAATGTCCATTGTTTGGCCATTCTACTAAGAATAAAAACAAACAGAGGCTATGATTTTTGGCCTCTGATCAATCATATAACTCTCCTTCTATTTAAAGTTTGAAGATTTGGCTTGTTATTTCTAATGCCAGGAATTCACACAACCATGAGCCAGGAGTGGTAGGAATGGAAGAAGTGGGGGAAAAAGAAACAACTCTGAATTAAAGTCACCAGTTGAATAGAATTCATTAGCAATACTCTTATGAAACAAGTGATTTCCTTAGAAAAGAGAGGCGTTTTAATAAGTCACTGCCATATTGGTCCTTTTATTCTGATTCTTGAGAGTCCTTTAATATGCTTGTCACATACAAACATTGAAACTGTAAGCACATATGGAAGAGTTTGCCAAGGATATAAACTATTATATAAAGTGATATGAAGACTTGTGATAATTTTTTCATTTTATCTACCCATTAAAAAAAAAGCTATCTAGATAGCCAGGTTACTTGGTTATACATTTTAAGAAAGGAATAGTCATGATGGAAAGATCTGAATTTTAAATTTTGTCTGAGACTGAGAAGGATGATGATGTGGTAAAGAAGTCACTAGCAGAAGCCAACTAGAAGATTTTTGTTTTCATACTGAACTGAAACCTACCTTTCTTTCACTTCCATACAGCTTTCCTTCTGAAGCAACACAAACCAAATCCAATCTACCTTCAACAGAAAATTCCTTCAGATACTTGAAGACAGATTCTTTATTCTTCTCAAGTCTTCTCTTTGAACACATTTTGATACCTCAAATATCTAACCTAACCAAAGATAATGAAAATTCAGATAGTCAACACTGTATAATGCTGATACCAGAGTATAACCCAAGAGTAAGCAGTCTGTCTTTCAAGACTTAAATATAATTTGACCAGTCTTGAACTCCAATCTTTATATGTTGGAGTGTGCCTCCTTCAGCTGTCTCCAGGGATTTTTAAATTGAGAGGGGAGTTAAAGACTCTTTCTCCTGGCTACCTCTGGCTCAGAATTTATGTTTTCAGTAAACATTTAAACATTCAGTTTTATTTGGTTATCATCCATGGATGTTCTTTCTCTTCTGTCTTCAGCACTGACTCAAACATGAAGCATAGACCTTTGCCCTACATTTTCCTGAAACTAAGCATGTAAGGCATTTGTGGTTGTATCAAACTTTACTGTAGTTTGGGGGCAAAAGAGGATGCTTACAGTGTAGGAATGCAAATGACTTAAAATTATATAGTGGGCATCTTTGTAAAATTATATAGTACACATCTTTGTTTTTAAAAAATCCTTTAGCCATCCTTTTTGGTCCTTTGCCCTTTTAAACACACTTACATAGATTTTACCCATTGTTTTCCGTCTAGCATTGACACGTTAGTCTTAGCTTGAACTCCCCCTTGTCTCATTACCTTCTGTGGGACAGGGTCTGGCTTTAGAACACTTGCATTATCAATTGTACCACTATTAAAGTAGTCAACCTGGCTTAAAGTCATTTTAATGCATTCAGGTGTTCCTTTCTTTACTATCAAGTATTGTCCACTCCTATATTAAATTATAATCTACATGTAATCCCACCTTCATTTGCAAAGGCCAGACCCCTTTCACCACAAAGATGGCTTTGCCAGATTCAGCTTCGGAAAATAGGACATTCATAATTCCACCTCTGCTCCAAATCTCTGACCAGACCTTGCTGGCTTAAGTTTCACATTTTGGGGGACAGTATCACACCATGTTGCTTCTCTAAGAAGCCAGCTAAATTCAATACCAAATCACTATTTTCTTATTAGGTCTCCTCCAAGGAAATATATATTTCTGTTTCCACACCTTTATTTATAACTTCCCCCACTGTGTTTGTTTGCTAGGTCTACCACAATAAAGTTACACAAAATGAATGGCTTAAACAGAAATGTATTTTCTTGCATTTCTAGAGGCAAGCATCTCCTGTTCTTATAAGGACTTCGTTCATATTGAATTAAGGCCTACCTAATGACCTCATTTTAATTTTATCTCTTTAAAGTCCCTATTTCCACATATAGTCACATTCTGAAGTACTAGGAGTTAGGACTTTAACATACGAATGAGTGGGGAACACAGTTCAGTACATAACACCCACCTAAGTTTCCTTCTTCCTCCTCCTCCTCTCCAACCCCAAGCAATATTTAAGGTCACATTCAAATTCTACTTCCAGTGCTACCACCTAATCATTATAGTTAACTCTCTCTCTTCCTCTAAGCTCTGACCTCATGCACTTTGGCACTTATATAGTTTCTTTTCTTTCTCTCTCACTCTCTCTTTAAAAATAAAAGGGAGAGAGAGCTTGCATGCACACATACACGAGTTGGGAGGGGCTAGAGGTAGAAGGAGAGAGAAAATCTTAAGCAGTCTTCACGCTGAGCTTAAGCTCATGAATCTGAGATCATGACTTAAGCTGAAATCAAGAGTCAGATGCTTAATTGACTGAGCCACCCAAGAGCCCTGGCACTTGTATAGTTTCACCTTCCTGAGTATAGGTCTCTCTCCAGAAAGCTCAAGCTCTTTCAAGCTCTCTAAGTTATTGGTAAGAGCTTATTGAATATGGCTTTAAAACTCAACAAGATTGACTTTCTTCAATCTGAATTGTCTTTTTTTCAAAAGAACTTTTCAGAGTCTTACGTCCTATGATATTGATTTCATAGATAAAGATAAGTTCCTAAGTCGCAAAGAGTCACTACTCTGTTACCAACCAAAAAGTAATGGTTCAAATCTTTGAGAAGAAAAATTTCCCCTTTGTATAAGCACATATGACACCTCTCCCATAATTTTCAATAAATCTTTTTTTAAATATTCTATTGATTTATTCATGAGAGACACAGAGAGAGAGAAAGAGGCAGAGACACAGGCAGAAGGAGAAGCAGGCTCCATTCAGGGAGCCCTAAGTGGGACTTGATCCCAGATCATGGGATCATACCCTGAGCCAAAGGCAGACACTCAACCACTGAGCCACGTAGGTGTCCCTCTCAATAAATCTTAAACTTTCCATCTTTAATATTTTCCTCTCCTCTTAAATAGCTCCTTTAAACATATTTTTTTTTCCAGGATCCCTATGACCAAATAGCATAAAACATAGGCTTGGTATTTCACTCAAATTTTTTCTGTGCGTTGGACTCTGCTACTTTAAGTTTTTTTTTAACTTGAATACATTAGCATTTACTTCATGAATATAATGAAAACTAACATTTACAGTGCGTTTATGTGTAGAGTGCTTTCAAATTGGTCTACCTGTGTCATCTCATTTAATCCTGAACAACTCTGTGAATGCATACTATGATTCTTTCCCTTTTGTATTCGAGAAAACTAAGGCATAGAAATGTTAAGTAACTTGCCCAAAATATTATGGTCAAAGACAAAGCAGGCTGACACTAGTGCCTGGCACTTCACTACTCTATATGGTTCCATCTACAAATAAGAAAAGAGATTGTTCTCTGTCTCTCTCTAGTATTATTTTTTATTTTTTTATTATTTAATTTTTTAAAAAAGATTTTATTCATTTATTCGTGACACACACACACACACAAACACACACACACACACACACACACACACAGACATAAGCAGAGGGAGAAGCAGGCTTTTTGTGGCAAGCCCAATGAGGGACTTGACCTGAGCCAAAGGCAGATGCTTAACCACTGAACCACCCAGGTGCGCCTCTAGTATTCTTTTTTTAAACTCTAAGTTTTGAATTCATAATTACAAGTTATTTTTCTAATAAATCATATATATTTAAGGTTAATTATTTTTCTAATAAATCATATATATTAAAGGATAAATCATATATCCTTTTGATAAGGATTTTTCAATCATAGAAAAATGTTAACTATATTTGTTCTCTCTTAACTTTTTTCCTTGTGTTTCAATCAGTTGAGCAGTGTGTGAAGAAAAAATGGACTGTTTACAAAGTTCTTGGGCTGTGTGGTTTCCTTTGTAATCAGTTCTCTGATCTAAGGTCAAACCGGACAGCTGTCCTGTATGTGATTATGCTGCCCTCACCTGACAGACGTTATAAACTGCAAGTAGGATGGAGTCCTAGCAGAGACCATGAAGCCCAATTCAGAGGAGCTCAAAGTATTCAGAGGAGCTCAAGAGTTCACTGACCACTTTCTTTTATTTTTTTTAAGATGATATTTATTTATTCATAAGCGACACAGAAAGAGAGGCAGAGATAGGCACAGGGAAAAGCAGGCTCCATACAGGGAGCCTGATGTGGGACTCCATCCCAGGCCCCCAGGATCACGACCTGAGCCAAAGGCAGACGCTCAACCACTGAGCCACCCAGGCACCCCTTCACTGACTACCTTCAAAGCCACTTTACCTGTGACCTTGAAAAGCCAGTGAAGTTCTCACAGGTTCTTAACTTACCTCATAGAAGAAACATACCATTTAGTATGTTTCAAGTGGGAGACTATGCAGTTAGTGCAAGTATTTATAACACTGTGTATTCATAAGTATTACATGCATTTACAATTTGATATAGGAAATATCAAAAAACATTCTCCCTGTGAACACATCATACTAATAGAGAAAGCTGGTATGTTAAATTGAAAATTATATTTTAAAAAAGTGGAAAATTCTTGAAATTTCTCCAAGGGTATATGTAATTTACCTATTTAATTATACAACTTGACAAGGCCTGCCATTTTTAAATCTTTTTGATATTAATATTGGAACATAGAATTTAGAACATTAAATATAAATCCTCTATTCATAATTATAAATATGGAAACAACCTGCATTGATTAAGTATAACAGTAGAGAGACCATGCCCCACAACAAAACTCAATGTGGATCTCCAGAAGGGTTCTCTTTATCTTCTTTTTTTTAAGATTTTATTTATTTATTCATGAGAGACACAGAGAGAGAGAGATAGGCAGAGACACAGGCAGAGGGAGAAGCAGGCTCCATGCAGGGAGCCCGATGTGGGACTCGATCCAGGGTCCCCAGGATCAGGCCCTGGGCTAAAGGCGGGGTTAAACCGCTGAGCCACCCAGGCTGCCCTCTCTTTATCTTCTTGATAAACAATCTGTTGGCTTGCATAGGCAGTGGCTAAAATTCCCCATTGGTCATAATTTCACATGATAGTCTCATTGAATAGAGTTAAAAACTGGAAACAGAACAACAAAATTCCACCCTTGCTGATATAGACAATTCCCTAGGAAGTGCAAATCTGAGGCCAACAAAAGGCCTAAAAATTATTTCTCAAACTGGTCTGTCCCAGAGCCTAGCATTGGTGCCATTAATACATTTTTTCCTACTTACAATATATCTCTGATAGTTTCTCTGGTAGTCTGGTTTTGAAATATCAAAATACAACATTATCTGGAGAGATAAGACACTACACATCACAAATTCTCCAGCACAGATTATTCTATCAGAATACTTACTGTCAAAAGGGAAACAGTAAATAAGACCTTGAGGGAAGAGGTGAAGCTGCAGGGAGTGTTAATGAACAGGAGGATAGAAGAATGCTCCATAGTATATTGTACTGCTGAGGAAGAGCAGCTAGCATGGGCTGTAGAGGTGGAAGTAAAGAAGATCACTTAGGCAGAAGAAGCCAAATATTGAAAGGAAAAGGGGGTGGGGAAAGGCTGAACACACAACCTGGGCTTCCTGAGAATTTTATGTGGCACTGGCCTTGTTGATCAAAACTAAAATATAGAGATTTTCCACTAAGGAGGGGAATTTTTTTTTATCAGAATTTACAGATTAAACAAAGCAAACAAGGGTAGAATGATCGCATTTGTTTTAAAGGACTTTAAAATTGATGACTTTATCATAAATAAATTCTCACTTTCTCAAGATAAAACATGCCTCATTTAGAAATACCAAATGATACTGAAATGTTGAAGCCTCCATTACATATTGAACAGACTGTGCCATCTCTTCTTAGCCAGGATAGGAAAGGACATAATATATGTCTAAAGATTCTATTTACCTTATGTCTTGAAATGTTTAGAATAGACTAAATAAATGTTTTTTTAAAAAAGCAAGAGAAGAAATATATAATCAAAATAATGTACTGCCAAGTAAAGAAAAGGAATTGTTTTAAGCCTAAACTCTAACTTTAATCCTCCTAAACTGTAAAAGTGAGTACTAGAAGCTAAGTAAGTGGTGATGTAAATAAGTTATATTTGTCTGTATATCTGAGAAAGCAATTGTTAGTGGGTCCTTTTCTGGTGACCTCCTTGTCTGGGTTACACACTTACTTGCATTAAGTTAACAGGAAATAATGATACAGTATCTGTATTTATCTAGTGAAGCATGGTTCTAGCATCTGAAACACGGCAGAGAAAATAGCCCCATCTAGCACTGCTGTTCTTTCGAATAACGGGTGGCACCAGAGTCCCACATCGGGCTCCCTGCATGGAGCCTGCTTCTCCCTCTGCCTGTGTTTCTGCCTCTCTCTCTCTCTCTCTCTCTGTGTGTGTGTGTGTGTGTGTATGTGTGTCTTTCATGAATAAATAAATAAAATCTTTTAAAAACATGATGAAAAAGGAAGAAAGAAGGAAGGAAGGAAGGAAAGAAAGAAAGAAGGAAGGAAGGAAGGAAGGAAGGAAGGAAGGAAGGAAGGAAGGAAGGAAGGAAGTCAAACAACGGGGCACCTAAGTGGCTCAGTTGGTCAAGTGTCTGCCCTGGGCCTGGGCTCAGGTCATGATCCCAGGGTCCTGGGATGGAGTCCGGCATCCCTGCTGAGCATCAGGTTCCCTGCTTCTCCTTTTCTCCAGTTTGTGCGCTCTCGCTCTCTCTCTCAAATAAGTAAAATCTTAAAAAAAAAAAAAAAAAAGAAGAAGAAGAAGAAGAAGAAAGAAAGAAAAGAAAAGGAAAAGAAAGTCAAGCAAGAATCTACAACCCTGACACTATCAACATGATGAGTAAATGCACACATTTTTTCCTAAGGTGCTGATCACATTTTTAAAAAGATTTTATTTATTTATTCATGAGAGACACAGAGAGAGAGAGAGAGAGAGAGAGAGAGAGAGAGAGGCAGAGACATAGGCAGAGGGAGAAGCAGGCTCCATGCAGGGATCCCGATTTAGGACTCAATCCCAGGTCTCCAGGATCATGCCCTGGGCTGAAGGCAGCGCTAAACCACTGGGCCACCAGGGCTGCCTGGTGCTGATCACATTTTAATAGAATGTCTACCATACTGAAAGGTATGTTAAGACTTCTTAAGGTAAAAAAACAAGATATTAATAGTGTATTCATCTAGGATGACTATCTAATAGGAGGAATATTATTAGATTATAAATATTGCTAGAAAAGTTAGAGACATTGTGTGATGGAATTAAAAACCCATCTGGAGTCAAGTTACTGTTCAAGTCCTGGTTCTGTTACTGACTCTGGGATCTTAAGCAAGATACTCAACCTCACTTAGGTCTGTTTTTTCATCTATTAAATGGTAACAACTCTCCCTCCACTTGGATTATTGAGAAATTCAAAATGAAACCATGTCAGTGAAAGTGTTTTGTAAATTATTAAAAGTGATTCAGTTACCTAATTAAGCATTAGAATGATATTAATAATAAGCTAAATCCTAAGATTCATATTTCCTCCAAGAAAAGTTGCTTTCTTCATGAACAAAGTCTTAAGATACTAGAAATGTCACAAGAATGTAAAAGCTTGACAAATGCTTTCAGGACTAACCTTGGATTTAAACAAAGCGATAGGCTAGACATTTCTCCTCACCATGACTACATCTTTGTATCTGACAGTTTAAAATGTGTGTTATTTATAGCTAAAGCTGCCCAGTTAATTCTCACAAGAGGATTACGAGACTGCCAATCAAGCAAAAGCCCCAGCAGGTGGGGTTTATGTGAGCTGATAAAACAGGTTCTGTCAAAGCACTTGTAGAAGTGAATCCCAAAATCACTGACCCTCCCACACCCTATTCTTAATCCAAAAAAATTATATCCTCCAGCTAAGAACAACAACAACAAAAGAGTCTTGTAACTAAATAGATACATTCCACCTAAAATACATTGTAGATTATGCAGAGAATACGTGTGTTTTATATACATAGATTTGGGAGATTATACTAAGAATTCGAAAGGCTGCCTAGTATTTTCAAGGGTATCTCAAAGTAAATTATATTTCTTTGTCAATTATAACAATATTATTCTACTTCCAAACTTGGATTCTTTACTTAGTATCCAGGTCCAAATTTCTATGCACATTTAGGACAAACCTACCTGGACTACCTGCCCAGAAGAACTTTATACACTGTCCCCAAACCTCTCTCATGAGTGTTTAGGCACAGTGAATATTATCCCTATCATTCTAGCCACCTGGTTAAAACTTTACATCATCTTTGACCCCTTCCTCATTCCCACTTCCACCGCAGCCATTAATTAATGAATACCTTTGTCTTCTATCCCTGAAATGTCTTTTATATCCATTTATTCCTCTGTTCTATCCCTATTGTCACTGTCCCTGTTCAGGGATTCATCAAATTGCAACTAAATCATCTGTACAATGTCTTAACTGTTCTGACTGCCTCACCTTTCCAAATGTACTTTCCACATTCCTCATGGAGCAGTCTTCTAAACAAGGCAGTAAGATTAAAAGTTACTTAGCAAAACATTGAATAATCTAGGTTATATCTGTCTTTCAGACTTCTTTCTAAGTTGATGTCTCCATATACCGTTCTCTAGTCATACCACACACCTAATAGTTATTATTATTCCTTGAGTATTCTATTGTCCAAGGATTTTAGTCATGCTGTTCCTTCCATCTAGAAAGTTCTTTCCTCCCTTCTCCAAATAGTAATGTATTTATTTTTCAAAACTATTTTCTCTACCTCCTCTCCTTTGAGCTATACCCCAACACTAAGGATTTATCATTATTTCCTATACTCTTATAAAGTCCTGTTGTATTTCTTTAAAAAGCACTTCTTTCACATATGCATGTTGCTTTCTTACCAAATTGCAAATCCAAATACTGTAAGCTTGTCATTTTTAGTTTGGTGTTTCCTATGGTCTATAGCTGTGTGTGTGTGTGTGTGTGTGTGTGTGTGTGTGTGTTTGAAGTTTATCCATCAGCACCTCATTCATTGCATGTTTATAAAAACTAATGACTATCATTATAAGAGCATGCATGATGTAGTGGCAGCTATAGTTGTGACTAGCACAGCATAATACATAGAGTTGTCTAATTGAGTTGCACACCTGAAACTAATATAACACTGTGTATCAATTATATTTCAGCTTAAAAAGTATCAATAATGCAATTAAATGGGAGGTTATTATGTGCCAAGCTCTACTCCAACACTTTCGCTATATGAATTAGGTCATTTAATCCTCAGAATAAATCTATTAAATGGGTAACACTAGCTACTAGTGTTACTAGTGAAGTAACAAATGTCCAAAAAAGTTAAGCAGCTTACCAAAGGTCTGCACTAGTCTGGGGTCAAGATTGGAACCAAGATCTCTCATAATTCACAGACTGTGCCCTCAACCAATTTGCTGCACAGCCTTTAATGGATAGTTAACCACAGAAAACCATATTAGATAAAAAGGCTATTATATGAATAGAGACTGAAAACATTGAGAGCACTGGTACCTAAGAGGTTATGTGATTAGAATCCATAAATTCAAAATCTCTGTTTAAAGAATGACATTTCCTATCTCATAAGCCTATTTTGAAGACGAATTTAAAATGAAGTAAGTAAAATGCCTAGCACAGTATCGAGAACACACTAAGGTTCAGACAAGTTTTGTTTTGTTTTATTTTGTTTCAGTTGTGAATAGTATAGAAAGTATACTCAAGGGATCCCTGGGTGGCGCAGCGGTTTGGCGCCTGCCTTTGGCCCAGGGCGTGATCCTGGAGACCCGGGATCGAATCCCACGTCGGGCTCCCGGTGCATGGAGCCTGCTTCTCCCTCTGCCTGTGTCTCTGCCTCTCTCTCTGTGTGTGTGACTATCATAAATAAATAAAAATAAAAAAAAAAGAAAGTATACTCAAGCCTATTCCCCAAAATATAAAATACTAGGGCAATGAGACATGCTTTACATTCTTAGTGGCTAAATGTCAGATAGAGGAAATGTTGCTTTAAATATATCTGTTAGATGGGGACCCTGAGTGGTGTAGTCAGATAAGCGTCAGACTCTTGGTTTCAGCTCAGGTCATGGCTGAGCTCAGAGTCTGCTAAATTTTCGCTCCCTCACCCTCTCTCTCTGCTCCTCCCTGCTCTCTCCCTCTCTCTTTCTCTCTCTCTCCAATAAATAAATAAATCTTAAAAATATATATACTTGTATGCTATAGGTAGAAAATAAAAATATACTAACAATAATTTTGCAAAAGCTATGAATGCTGGTCCTTCGGATGATCTCAAAGAGAGATTTACTTAGCTTTTGCAGCAGATGGGATCTCACAATAGATTCCTCTCACCCTTTTGCTAGGAACAGGACCTGGGCTATGAAGTTTATCCAGCCACAATAATCATACCAACTACTACTATTCGCTGAACAATTATGCAGCTCATATGTATCAAAACTCATCACAAAACACCTATGAAATCTGTTCTGCTATTATGAGGACTGTTGTTACTGCTGTTGTCATACAAACAAGGAGATTGGCGTGTGACGAGTTTAGGTACCTTACCCCAAGTGACACTGCTGTAAGTGACATAGTCAGAATTTAAGTGCATGTCTGTCTGACTGGAGCCCAACCTCTTAATCACTCTGTCTTTATTCAATTGTAGTTTACTGTTGCTTTGGATTTTTTTCTTTTAAAAAGGGAAATTTTGAGTGTGATTCATTACATTATAAATACTAGCTGCTTTTAAAACCTCATTCAAGTCAAACACTCATTGTCTAAGCAATCCAACTTCTTTTAATTTAACACAAAGAGCAGACATAAACAAATTACAATTTATGTCATCTGAATTCCAATACCATAAAACCAGAGGGCACAATGTACACTTATCTATCCTCATAGTCTTTTCCTAGAATGGTCTGAAACCAGTAATGACATCAATGGTGGGGAGACTAACTTCATACCATATGACTATATGGTGATGCGTTCTGAGTATGCCTTTATCTCACTTTTTTAAAAGGTCAGATGGGTAATACATCAAATAAAGTATTTTTGAAAATTCAACTTTTTCCAAGTCAGCAGCACTATCCAGTCTTTATACCTGTATAGTTTCATTGCTGTTTTCATGGTGATTCTCTCTTCTAATTTGATACCTACCACTGCCTTCTAGCTATAGTCTGGGCTCTCACTTTAAAAAATGCCCCTCTTAAAAAAAATGCCTCACTTGAAAATTCTGCCTTCTGTAGGAAAATATAAGTTTAAATATTTATGTTGGACCTGCTCGCTGAAATAAAAATGTGAACAATGAAGGAGATCACCCAGTCTTTTCCATAACTATCTGAACCCTCCCTTCACCGCATAAAGAAGCAGAAAGATGAACAAAGAATTCAGACAGTTTAATTTAACATGACGGTGGTTTGGGGGCCCCAGCATCTGATGGTAGTAATTACAGACTCCTGTTGCCAAATTCAGTATTTTGAAGTTGAGACAAAGCTTTCATTTAAACCTAACTTTCAACTATTCATAAAGTTTGAAGTTATTTTCATTGTTTTGTCAGACATCTCAAATGCTGTTTCTCAGTGATTATCCTGAAACTCCAGAGACACTCACTAACAAATACTTTTCTCCTTAAATACTTTGAAGTGTTATGTTTTTGTGCCACTATGCTTTCATCATTTCCAGCTTTGTATTTCTGATTCTTTGGCCAGACCTAGTCTTTAAAGCCTAAAGCTATTCCAAAGGGAGTTAAGATCCTGAGCAAATCAGTCTACATGCTCCTTTCACATCTTCTGCCCTGAAATGCTTTATTTGGATGAGATATTTAAATTAAAATTTAAGTTGGAAATTTCCAAAATGTCAACACAGTTCAGAAGGGTGTATATGGAAAAGGAGCAATCCTCTCATTGAAAATAAGACATGTTGCATCCTAGTTATATGTATAGGAGCTCCTTGCCAATGTTTTTTTATATGGTAGAGAAATAAAAATTTGTCCTAACCAAAGTCTAACAAAATCTGCATGGGGTGCCTGGGTAGCTCAGTCAGTTCAGTGTCTGACTCTTGGTTTTGGGCTCAGGTCACGATCTCAGGTTCCTGAGACTGAGCCCTGCATCAGCTCTGTGCTCAGCATGGAGTCTGCTTGAGATTCATTCTCTCTCCCTTTCCCTTTGCCCCTCTTTATGCTTGTGCTTTGTATCTCTCTTTAAATTAAATAATCTTTTAGAAAATCTGTGTGTATCAATTTATTTTGTTATTGCTGTTAGAAATGAGTCTTTAATTTAAACCATCATTTTGGTCAGTCAAAAAAGATATGTAGCACTTGTACAGTTAGTTATCCTTGTACAGATCTTTAATACTATTCATCCTCTCCTGCAATGAAATCCAGTGCCATCAATTTATAAAAGTTACTCGAGTTACATTTAATAATCAGAAGAGGAGGGGTGCCTGGGTGGCTCAGTGGTTGAGCATCAGCCTTTGGCTCAGGTCGTGATACCAGGGTCCTGGAATTGAGTCCTGCATCAGGCTCACTGCAGGGAGCCTGCTTCTCCTTCTGTCTATGTCTCTGCCTCTCTCTCTGTGTCTCTCACAAATAAATAAAATCTTAAAAAAAAAAAAGAAGAAGAAGAAGGGGGGAGATAACACTTTTCTAAACACATTGGTGGTGGGCTAAATAAAGGCCACCAAAGAGGTCCTAATCCCTGGAATCTGGGAATATTACCATATACGGCAAAAGGAATTTTGCAGATATAGTTAAGAATTTTAAAATGGGAATATTTCCTTGGATAATCCAGGCAGGCCCTAAATGCAAATATAAGTATTCTTTTAAGAGGAAGGCAGAGGAAGACTTG
This sequence comes from Nyctereutes procyonoides, assembly GCF_905146905.1. Classification (NCBI taxonomy): domain Eukaryota; kingdom Metazoa; phylum Chordata; class Mammalia; order Carnivora; family Canidae; genus Nyctereutes; species Nyctereutes procyonoides. The sequence continues at coordinate 7,626,740 of NW_026575037.1, forward strand.
ACTACAGAAAGGGAGAAAGCCATGTAGTTACTGAAGAAGATATTGTAGTGATGTGGCCAGAAACCAAGGCATGTCAGCAGCCTCTAGAAACTGGAAGAGGCAAGAAATGCAATTCTTGCCAGAAGCCTCCAAAAGGAGCTAGCACCACTGACACATACTAACCTTGTAAGATTCATTTCAGACTTCTGGTTTCCCACATCTGTAAGAGAATAAATTGTTGTTTTAAGCCAGAAAGTTTGTGGTGATTTCTTACAGCAGCAATAGGAAACCGAGACAGCATGTATATACATGGCTGCATTTTATACACAGGAGAAGTGAGGTGACAGGGCAAACCGCTGCCACCAGAATTGGAGCGACAGGCCATGATTAGAGAGCATCAATCTACCAGAGCAGAAACCCACCAGCAGAAACCTCCAGGAACCAGTGCCACAGCAGAAAAATCTGAACCTCAATCAACAAATTGCTAAAGGCTCCATTTAGACAAATCTGAGAGTTAGAAATCCAGGGTGTGCCCACAACTTTGGGGAGTTTTACCTCCTGGAGCTCTCCATCAGTTTCTCCCAGCGGATATCAGAGAAAACTCCCCTTGGGTTTCTGGCAGGGAGAGGGGGAAAGTAACCATTTTGAAATATCCCAGAGCATTCTGCTCTTCTTATTAAGGCCGGTGCTCAAGTGTAACTATTTTGCCAGAGCCTAACTCAGTAGGGTTTTATCAGAGTCTAACTGACCCCCTCTGATCTTCCATGTTAAGGAAGGGAAATATTTTTTTTATAATAAATTTATTTTTTATTGGTGTTCAATTTACCAACATACAGAATAACACCCAGGGCTCATCCCGTCAAGTGCCCCCCTCAGTGCCCGTCACCCATTCACCCCCACTCCCCCGCCCTCCTCCCCTTCCACCACCCCTAGTTCGTTTCCCAGAGTTAGGAGTCTTTATGTTCTGTCTCCCTTTCTGATATTTCCCACACATTTCTTCTCCCTTCCCTTATATTCCCTTTCACTATTATTCATATTCCCCAAATGACTGAGAACATATGTTTGTCCTTCTCCTATTGACTTACTTCACTCAGGATAATACCCTCCAGTTCCATCCATGTTGAAGCAAATGGTGGGTATTTGTCATTTCTAATGGCTGAGTAATATTCCATTGTATACATAAACCACATCTTCTTTATCCATTCATCTTTCGATGAACGCTGAGGCTCCTTCCACAGTTTGGCTATTGTGGACATTGCTGCTATCAACATCAGGGTGCAGGTGTCCCGGCGTTTCATTGCATTTATATCTTTGGGGTAAATCGCCAACAGTGCAATTGCTGGGTCATAGGGCAGGTCTATTTTTAACTCTTTGAGGAACCTCCACACAGTTTTCCAGAGTGGCTGCACCAGTTCACATTCCCACCAACAGTGTAAGAGGGTTCCCTTTTCTCCGCATCCTCTCCAACATTTGTGGTTTCCTGCCTTGTTAATTTTCCCCATTCTCACTGGTGTGAGGTGGTATCTCATTGTGGTTTTGATTTGTATTTCCCTGATGGCAAGTGATGCAGAGCATTTTCTCATGTGCTTGTTGGCCATGTCTTTGTCTTCCTCTGTGAGATTTCTCTTCATGTCTTTTGCCCATTTCATGATTGGGTTGTTTGTTTCTTTGGTGTTGGGTTTAATAAGTTCTTTATAGATCTTGGAAACTAGCCCTTTATCTGATACGTCATTTGCAAATATCTTCTCCCTTTCTGTAGGTTGTCTTTTAGTTTTGTTGACTGTATCCTTTGCTGTGCAAAAGCTTCTTATCTTGATGAAGTCCCAATAATTCATTTTTGCTTTTGTTTCTTTTGCCTTCGTGGATGTATCTTGCAAGAAGTTACTGTGGCTGAGTTCAAAAAGGGTGTTGCCTTTGTTCTTGAGGAAGGGAAATATTCAACTCCACTTCCCTCCCAGATCTGACCCACCTAAAATGTGGGAATGGATGGCTGAGAAATACTTGTGTAGTTCACAGCTCAGAGACACTGGCTCACAAAAAACTGAGCCCTAATCATAGGACTATAGTACACTTCCCCTCTCCCACACCTTATCAGCACATCACGAAAGGCCTGTTTATGAGAATTCCATTCACCCAGTACATCATATCAAGCTTTCAAAAAAAATTACAAGCATTCTTAAAGGCAAAAAACATAGTTTGAAGAGACAACACAAACATCAGAACTAGCCTTAGATATGGCAGGGATATTGGAATTATTGAACTTGAATTTAAAACAACTAATTAATACACTAATAGGTCAAGTGGAAAAAATAGACAATATGCAGGAATAGACAGATAATATAAGTAGAGAGGTGGAAATTCTAGGAAAGATTCAAAAAGAAATACTAGAGATCAAAAATTAACATAAATGAAGAAAGCCTTTGGCGAGCCCGTTAGCTGAGGGAAGAATCTGAGGATATATCAATAGAAACTTCCAAAACTGAAAAGCAAAGAGCAAAAACACTAAGGTGTGGGGGGTAAACCAGAATAAAATTTCCAAGAACAGTGGGATAAATGCAGGATAAATGCCCAGAACACTACACCTAGTCCAAATGTAGAAAATCAAAGATAAGAAGAAGTCCTGAAAGAAGCCAAAGAGAAAAACACCTTACCTACAGAGGAACAAAGATAAGATTTGCATCCAACTTCTCAGAAACCAAGCAAGCAAGTACTCAGTAGAGCGAAATATTTAAAGTGTTGAGAGGAGAAATGAAGTAAGACATTAAGAAAAATCAAAACAGTACTTATTTTACATAAGATATAAAGTATGTTTTTCAAAGAAAACTATGTGAAGAAAATCAAATACAAATAAAATATAAGAAAAGAATACCCAAGTATTACAAACCATTCATATTTCAATCTTTAAGACTGTTTCTTGGATTAGAAGCCACAAAATATTGCAGACACTTAAATGACAACTGGAGTTACAACTCCGATGGTAATCAGAGGAGATGGTGCTGGTAGAAATGAAATTGATGCCCACACAGAAAAAGACATTTTTTCTCAGTAACAATGCATAAATATGGGAGAAAATAGCAATATCAACTTATTGTCCACTTGTAAATTTGTGTATGTGGATTAACCCATTTAAGTGGATTAACATAACTATTCCCATTTTAGAAACCCAGAAATGTTAAGCAATTCACTCAAGGCCACACAAGTAGTGAACCCAGGCAAGCTGGCTCCAGAGTTCGCACTCCCAAACACTAGGCTACCCTCAGTGAACTCTAAAAAGAAACTGTGCAAGATACATCCATGAAGGCAAGAGAAACAAAAGCAAAAATGAATTATTGGGACTTCATCAAGATAAGAAGCTTTGCACAGCAAAAGAAACAGTCAACAAAACTAAAAGACAACCTACAGAAAGGGAGAAGATATTTGCAAATGACGTATCAGATAAAGGGCTAGTTTCCAAGATCTATAAAGAACTTATTAAGCTCAACACCCAAGAAACAAACAATCCAATCATGAAATGGGCAAAAGACATGAAGAGAAATCTCACAGAGGAAGGCATAGACATGGCCAACAAGCACATGAGAAAATGCTCCTCATCACTTACCATCAGGGAAACACAAATCAAAACCACAATGAGATACCACCTCACACCAGTGAGAATGGGGAAAATTAACAAGGCAGGAAACAACAAACGTTGGAGAGGATATGGAGAAAGGGGAGCCCTCTTGCACTGTTGGTAGGAATGTGAACTGGTGCAGCCACTCTGGAAAACTGTGTGGAGGTTCCTCAAAGAGTTAAAAATAGACCTGCCCTACGACCCAGCAATTGCACTGTTGGGGATTTACCCCAAAGATACAGATGCAATGAAACGCCGGGACACCTGCACCCCGATGTTTCTAGCAGCAATGTCCACAATAGCCAAACTGTGGAAGGAGCCTTGGTGTCCTTCGAAAGATGATTGGAAAAAGAAACTGTAGTCTATGTATACAATGGAATATTACTCAGCCATTGGAAATGACAAATACCCACTATTTGCTTCGATGTGGAGAGACCTGGAGGGTATTATGCTGAGTGAAATAAGTCAATCAGAAAAGGACAAACAGGGATCCCTGGGTGGCGCAGCGGTTTGGCGCCTGCCTTTGGCCCAGGGCGCGATCCTGGAGACCCGGGATCGAATCCCACGTCGGGCTCCCGGTGCATGGAGCCTGCTTCTCCCTCTGCCTGTGTCTCTGCCTCTCTCTCTCTCTCTCTCTCTCTCTCTCTCTCTCTCTCTCTCTGTGTGTGTGTGACTATCATAAATAAATTAAAAAAAAAAAGGACAAACATTATATGGTCTCATTCATTTGGGGAATATAAAAATTAGTGAAAGAGAATAAAGGGAAAGGAGAGAAAATGAGTGAAAATATCCGTGAGGGTGACAAAACATGAGAGACACCTAACTCTGGGAAATGAACAAGGGGTAGTGGAGGGGAGGTGGGCGGGGGGTTGGGGTGACTGGGTGATGGGCAATGAGGGGGGCACTAGGCAGGATGAGCACTGGGTGTTATGTTATATGTCAGCAAAAAAAAAAAATAAAAAGGAACTGTGTTGTTTTCCTCCCTAGGACATATAAATTGGCTATTTTCTGAGCTTCCAGTTTAAAGTACCAATTCAAATGGCTATCATTATTCAGGTTTACGAAAGATAAAATTACACCTTTTAAACACCTCTAATCCAAATCTGTTATGATTTTTTCCAAATAAAAATTATCAGAAAGGGAGACAGAACATGAGAGACTCCTAACTCTGGGAGACAAACTAGGGGTGGTGGAAGGGGAGGTGGGTGGGGGGTGGGACTGACTGGGTGACGGGCACTGAGGGGGGCACTTGAGGGGATGAGCACTGGATATTATTCTATATGTTGGCAAATTGAACAGTGAAAAATAAATTTATAAAAAAATATTTTACGTATAAATCTTTAAACCAGATATTATCCTCTTTAATTATCTCCTGAGGTTGAATCCCATAAAATCTTTAGCTTCAATGTAAAGAAAATTCCTTGCCTTAATTTGCTTAAATTTATTTCTTTCAAGCTTAGGGTGTTTCTTATGTTGAATAAGTCCATATTCACAAAGCCTACAACTTTCAAGATTTTATAAATGACAAATACATCTATTCTAAGGTAATAGTTTCCCAATTCTTAAGATTCTATTCAAAATATTTTTATATTAAAAAATATTTTTATATGAGTACTTCCAATCCTTGATTATTAATTATCATTTCTCTGGAAGTTTTCCAGCTTTTTTATTATTTATTCTTTAACTTAATCCAATTTTTCCAATATGTGTATCACAGTTTTATACAACAGCAAAATAATGTGCTTTCTATTATTTATTTTTCTCTCCTAAATAATTTCTGAAACCATTCCTGACGTTATTCAATAATTTACTGGTTGTGAGGATTATAAGCAAATCATTGGCCAATGATTTAAGAAATAATAATCAGCTCCAAGTTCTTAACTATAATAAAATACAATTGAGATTATTTTTTCTAATATGTATTGATTTACCAAATACACATGAAGATCCTGCTATGTATACGTCACTATTAAAATATACAGTAGGTCATGGAAGAGCTAATATAATCTAGTATAACCTAGTTATAATAAGTATAACAAAGAGAATGTCAAATAAATCATTTTCAAGTAAATGCTTTCTTTACTCACTGAGTTTAGAGATCATAAAAAACATCAAATGTATGTTTTCCTAGGTTTTATCATTCTTGGTGGGGATCAAAAATAAACCTCTATTTTCTTATCTAACATTTTCTTTATCAATTGCCACTGCCAATAGTTGTTTCAATTAAACAATTGTTATATACCTTAGCTTAAAAGAAGAAAGGGGAGGAGAAGGAGAAAGATACCATGAGGGAGGAACACCACTAAGCAATGTGATCTAAGAGCTATTAATGGTTTTACTATTATTAGTTCAATGAATAAACTACTGTGGTAAAGTAGCTGATTATAGACTTACTACTATATTTAATGTCTGCTCAGTTCTAGAGAGTTGAACCACAAAGTACTTCCTACTTCATGAGTAATATTTTTACTAATACATAGGATTCCCCTTTTCCAGATGAAGTGTTTCATGTATTACCATATGTGTAATAATAGCCTTTTTCCCACAGGTTTTCCCAGCAGCAATTTGAGGTTTAATAAATTCCGAGTCCTGCCAAGCTAACAATGTATTATCATGATAATAACAAGTAAATACTCACCTAATTCAATAAAATAATTCTTCAATGTTATTTGTATATTGGTCACATATGTATGCCAGAATAAGAAGAAACAAATAGGTAAAGGGAATATAATCCAACCCAATAAAACAAACATCTCCTACTTATTTTTCAACATTTGAATTTTAACAATGTGTAGGTCTTATAAATAATATAAATTTTACTAACAGGTCCCAAACTATGGACTCAAAATGCATAGTGAAAAATCAGGTAACTACCTCTCCACAGAGAAATACTATGAATACTTCACTAGAAGGTATGTATTAATAGTCCTCAACATCCAGAATCTAGATATCCGAGAATGCTAAATTAATTTTCTTTTTTTTAAAGATTTTATTTATTTATTTATTTATTTATTTATTTATTTATTTATGACAAACAGAGAGAGAGAGAGAGAGAGAGAGAGAGGCAGAGACACAGGCAGAGGGAGAAGCAGGCTCCACGCAGGGAGCCCGACGTGGGACTCGATCCCGGGACTCCAGGATCACGCCCTGAGCCAAATGCAGGCGCCAAACCGCTGAGCCATCCAGGGATCCCCTAAATTAATTTTCCATGAAAGAAATGAGTCTTGAGTATCCTGAAGTACAAGGAAAGGATAAAGCTTTAGAAGTAAGCACTGAGATTATTTTAATTACATCAAGAGGAAGGACACATAGAAAAGAGAGAAATAGAAGAAACAAAAATAATAATATTGTCTGTTTACTATGTGCTGGTGAATGGTGGCACTAATTAACATACATTAGATTCCTATACTAATGCCCTAAAGTCAGTATCCTTATCATTTTACACATTAGAAAACTGAAGCTTAAAGAAAAATGTCACAATAGTCAACAAAAGAGCTAGGGCTTGAATTTGGGCATCTCTTACTAAAACCAATGTTCTTGACCACTACTACTTTCTGCAAAAATAAGTATAAAGTATTCACTCTTAACTTTTGTGGCTTTTTATTTTGAAATAATTTTTAGCATACCTAGGATTTGTAAAAATGGGACAAGAGAAAATAATTACACAAATATGATAAAACACCAACTGGCTCAACAGCACTCAACATCAGGGAAATACAAATCAAAACTACAATGAGATCACATCATACCTGTTAGAATGGCTGAAATAAAAAACACAAGAAACAATGGGTGTTCACAAGAATGTGGAGAAAGGGGAACCCTCTTGCACTGTTGGTGGGAATGCAAACTGGTGCAGCCACTCTGGAGAGCAGTATGGAGCTTCCTCAAAAAGTTAAAAATAGAACTACCCTATGATCCAGCAATTGCCTACTAGATATTTACCCCCAAAATACAAAACCACTAAATCTGAGGGATACAAGCACCCCAATGTTTATAAAATCATTATCAACAATAGCCAAATTATAGAAAGAGCCCAAGTGTCCATCAATGGATGAATGGATAAAGAAGATGTGGTATATAGAGTGGAATATTACTCAGCCATGAAAAAGAATGACATCTTGCCATTTGTAACAACATGGATGCAGCCAGACAGTATTGCCCTAAGTGAAATAGAGAAAGACAAACACTACATGATTTCACTCATATGTGGAATTTAAGAAACAAAGCAAATGAACATAAAAGAGAGGCAAAACAAGAAACAGACTCTTAAATCTAGAAAACAAACTGATGGTTACCAGAGGGGAGGTGAGTAGAGGGATGGGTTAAATAGGTGATGGACATTAAGGAGGGCACTTTTTTGGATGAGCACCAGGTATTGTATGTAAGTGATGAATCACTAAATTCTACACCTAAAACTAATAAACTAATATTACCCTGTATGCTAGCTTGAATTTAAATAAAAACTTGGAGAAAGAAATTTAACAACTAGAGGGTCTGGGAGAAGAATATACTAGAGTTTCTTGTACTATACTTGCAACTTTAGACATGTTTGGAATGTTTTCAAATTTAAAAGTCACAAAATATTAAAAGAACGTATTTTTATGCATATTTTTCCCATTAGAATCATTAGGGAGTAAGATTACAGACATGATGTCCAGTTACCTTCGAATACTTCAATGTGTTTTTCCTAAGAACAAGAACATTCTCTTTCATAATCACAGTATAGTTATCAAAATCAGAGAACTAACATTGATACAATGTTATTATCAAATCTCCAGAACTTATTCAAACCTCACCAATTGTCTCAATAATATCCAAGAATAGAGCCGAGAGAGAAGTACTATAATCCAGGATTCTAAAATCCAGGATCACATATTGGATTTAGCTGCCACATCTCTAATCTCCTTTAATCTGAAACAGTTCCTCATTCTTTGTCTTTCACAATCTTCTCATGACAAGCCAGTTACTTTATAAAATGTCCCTCAATTTTGCTTTGATCTGCTATTTCCTCATGATTAGATTGAGACTATGCATTTTTGGTTAGAATTCCACAAGAGTTGATACTGTGTCTTATCAGCTTCAGAAAGTACATGATGTCAGTTTGTCTCATTGCTGGTGATGGTGACTAATCATTTCTTTAGGTGGTTTCTATCAGGTTTCTCCATTGTCATTTATTTTTCTCTTTGTAATAAATAAGTAATTTGTGGGAAGATATATTGAGACTGTGTAGACAATCTGATCCTCACCAAACTATCACACTATAGTGTTAGCATCCATTGATAATTTAATTTGAATGAAATATTACTATGATGGTTCTAAGAACATACTAGTTTGACACTGTGAAAAAATACAAATATTCAGGTCCTGATTGGTTACTCATGGGAAAATGTGTAATGGTTGGTTTTTAAAACCACTTGAGGAAAAAACAGTTAATAGGAAGAGCTGTATGTGTAATTACAGCTGTGTTTCCTGCCAGCAATTCTGCTATAGTCAGAGGTCTGGCAGCTTTCCCCTCTTAGTTCTTACAGAAATATAGACACTTAACACATAATTTATTTTTAGAAAAGAACATTTACTAGTATTATGAAAACAATTTGCTCTCAAAGTGTTTCAGCCTTCCAATCCAAACCAAACCTTCTAGAGGAATTGTTAAACAATAGAGGATAGTGGACATATGGTCAGGAGAGATAAGTTCTTGGCCAACAGAATTTGTAAGACCCCAGACAAATGAGGTAAACACTTGGCCTGAGTTTCCTTTTCTGTAAAATAAAGAGTTAGGTTCAGGCTAGTGTTTCTTGACTCTGGGTGCATAACATACATACAAAATTGTTTTTTTACAAATGCTTTTATCTGACCCAACCTTCAGAAATTCTGACTTAATTGGCTTGGGTGAATATGGCCAGATAGGTTTAAGAGCCAATAGATTAATTAGATGATCTCTGAGATACCTCGAACTCTGGTTCTATGATTATGTGGTTCTATTTCGCCTTCTCATAGCAGACCAGGAAGGAGGGGCATAGTATTCCAAATTTCATTATCCTCCACTCTTTTTTTTTAAAATTGTATTTATTTATTTAAGAGAGAGAGAGAGAGAGCACAAAGTGGGGGCAGAGGAAGAGGGAGAAGCAGACCCCCTGCTGAGCAGGGGGCCCAACTCAGGACTTGATCCCAGGATCCTGAGATCATGACCTGAGCCAAAGGCAGACACTTAACCAAATAAACCACCCAGGTGCCCCTCTCCTCCACTCTTAATATAAATTTCTGGCCTGTGCTAAGGGTAATGATTTTCATACTTTAGTGGTAAGTCATAAATAGCTAATTAAAAATGTAGATTCCTAGACACACCCCATAAAATTCTGATGCAGTAAGCTTTGGACACTGCTCAGGAACCTATATTTTTTATAAGCACCCAAGTGGTTCTGAGGCTACTGATTGAGATCCACACTTTTAGAAACACTGTCAAGGGTATAACTGGCAACTACAAGGATGGGGTTTTACCTGAGGAGTCTTTGGGACTCTGGTTTATGCTGAAATTCAATGAGGTTGGTGCACTAACTCCAGACCCCAAGCCTCACAGCTCTGAATCTCACTCTTTACTTTGAGGTCAAGTGGTATAACTAGGATCCTGGCTTTCATCAAAACCTGCAATGAATATTTAAGAGAAAAAGGATTAAAATCAAGCACAGACCAACAATTTCTACAAATAGAAACATAATTACAATGGAAAAATGGGCAAAGGATAGGAACAGGCAATTCATAGAAGAACAAATCCATTGGTGAGTAAACATTTATATTATCAGTGAAATAAAAATTAATAAGAGAGTAAGGTACCATTTTTCACCAAAATGGCATACATTTAAAAAGTTTAATAGTATCAAGTAATTTTCAGGAACACTGGCACACTAATGTGTTCATGGAAAAATTTACTTTCCTAAAGGAATAAATGTCTAAACAAATTGTGGTATAATCTTAGTAGATAATATGCAACAATAAGAATAAATGAGGTATATCTGTACAGATTAACTTTTTTAAAGATTTTATTTATTTATTCATGAAAGACACAGGGAGAGAGGCAGAGACATAGGCAGAGGGAGAAGCAGGCTCCCTGCAGGGAACTCAATGCAGGACTCGATTCTGGAAGCCTGGGATTATGACCAGAACCAAAGGCAGGTACTCAACCACTGAGCCCCCCAGGCATCCCTGTACAGACTGATTTAGAGAGCTCTCTAAGACTTACCACTGAGTGAAGAAAATCTAAATAGTACCATTCATTGGGGTAACTTGTCTCCACTGTGTATCCACAGGCCATTACCCATCAAAAGACTGAGAGTCTATTCTTGCCTTGTCTCTGAATATGACTAGTCTTAACGAGTTTCGTGACAAATAAAATGTGGCAGAAGAGACTCTGGGACTTCTGAGGCTAGGTTGTGAGAAGCTCTATAGCTTCTTCCTGGGTTTCTTGGAACATGTAATTGCAACTCTTGCTCTGGGAGAAAAATCATCTGCTATGTATGAAATCTGACTGTCCTGAGAATGACATGTGCAGAAAGAGGAAGATTTCACGCAGCCCTGACTATTCTAATCCAGGCAACATGTGAGTGAAGCTGACATTTTGGGAATTACAGTCCCAGCAGATCACCTGAACATAATAGCCAACATTCCAGACATATATCCCTAGTCAAGTCACCCCAGCCATCCTCAGCCTTTTGAGCCACTTCAGCTGAGGCTCCAGACATGGTGGAGTATAGATGAACCATCTCTGTTGTATCTTGCTTGAATTTATGTCCTACAGAATCATGATCATAATAATTGTTGGTCTTTTTACAGCAGTTTTAAGAAAAAAATTACCATGATGGCTACCAAATAGTGATTTCCAATCCCTTTGTTCCTTATATATGGATTGGCTTTTACTGTAAAGAGAGAATTTTTCCTTCTCCATTATTATTGACTTATTTATATCAGGATATGCTTGTAGAACCTTATTTTATTCTATAGATTATAATCTATTATTATGATGATTTATTTCATTGCTTAAATTGTCCCAAATTTGACCAATGGGCCCCTTTCAAAGTTGTTCCTGTACCCTTTTGGTATATTCCCATGACTCTGGAGTATTCATAATTTTTGGCATAAGATGATATCCCAGGCTCATTTCATAGTTTCTCTGGTCCAGACTTCTATACCAGTTTTTTCTTTTCCAAGGGAAACTGGTTCCTTTTAGTGAGGATGTTATTTAGAAACCAAGATTTGGGTAGTAAGTGTACTCACTGTACTACAATGTCATTTCTATGCTTTCAGTACACAGAGCTAGGAAATGTATGTATGTATATTTATAAATACACACATACATAGATACATACATACACACATCTGCATATGTACACAGATACATAGATATAGAAAAAGCTGTGAATTCATATGAATACTTCCAATGCCAATCCAGTATCACTGGTTTCATGCTAATCTTTCCCCAGTGCATAGCTGTACTTATATCAATAATGATAAGAAACTAGAATTTTATTACCTTTAATGTATATAAGGATGGCCTCCAACTTATGATGGTTCAACTTATGTTTAAGAGCCATGTATGTATGTATTTCCTTTATATACATAATATACATATGTATTATAAATATAAAATCTATGGTATTAGAAATCAGGATAATGGTTACTCTTGGAGAAGGGCAAGTGGTGACTAGTGGCAAAATGTAAAACTTCGCTGACCTTATGAATGTGTGCCTTTTAAATATGTTTCAGTAAAATATATTTTTAATAATGAATGTCATATATATAGGAGAAGGAATTAGAAGGGTTTAGAGAAAACATAATCAACTGAAATTTTGGTAATGGGTGGGAAAGGCAAAAATAAAATTACAAAAGTTTCATTAAAAATAAAACACATGATTATTCATCACAACCTAGTGGGATTTATCCCTGGGTTGCAAGGGTGGTTCCAACATCCATAATTAATGTGATATACTGTATTAATAAAACAAAGGACAAGAATCATATGATCTTCTAAATAAATGCAAAAACATCATTTAACAAAGTACAGTATCCTTTCTTGATGATAACTCTGTACAGTGTACAGATAGAGAGAACATACCGCAGTATCATAAAAGCCATCTATGAAAAGCCTACAGCAAATATCATTCTCAACAGGGAAAAACGCAGAGCTTTTCCCCCATAAGGTCAGGAACCAGCAGGAATGTACACTCACCACTGTTGCTCAACATAGTACTAGAAGTCCTAACCTCAGTAATCAGACAACAAAAAGAAATAAAAGGCATCTGAATTGGCAAAGAAGAAGTCAAACTCTCAGTCTTCAAAGACAACATGATACTCTATGTGGAAAACCCAAAAGACTCCACCCTAAAATTGCTCCAACTCATACAGGAATTCAGCAAAGTAGCAGGATATAAAATCAATGCGCAGAAGCCAGTTGCATTTCTATATAATAACAATGAGGCAGAAGAAAAAGAAATTTAGATATCTATCCCATCTACAATTGCACCAAAAAAAAACATAAGATACCTAGGAATAAACCTAACTAAAGAGGCAAAGGATCTGTAATGACAAAACTATAGAACACTCATGAAAGAAGTTGAGGAAGACACAAAGAAATGGAAAAATGAGGGTGCCTGGGTGGCTCAGTTGGTTGAGTGTCTGATTCTTTAGCTAGGGTTGTTGTGATCTCAGGGTTGTGGAATTGACCCTCGAGTCAGGCTCTGCGCTCAGCAGAGTCTTCTCAGGATTCTCTTTCTTTCTCTTCCTCTCGTGACATACTTGCTCTTGCTCTCTCTCTCAAATGAATAAATACAATCTTTTTTAAAAATGGAAAAATGTTCCATGTTCATCAGTTGGAAGAATAAGGATTGTTAAAATGTCTATGCTACCTAGAGCAATCTATACATTCAGTGCAATCCTCATCAAAATACCATAAACTTTTTCCACAGAGCTGGAACAAATAATCTTAAAATTTCTTTGGAACCAGAAAAGACCTGAAATAGCCAGAGGAATGTTGAAAAAGAAAACAAAAGCTGATAGCATCACAATTCTGGACTTCAAGCTCTATTACAAAGCTGTAATAATCAAGACAGTAGGTACTGGCACAAAACAGACACACAGATCAATGAAACAGAATAGAGAACCCAGAAATGGACCCTCAACTCTATGGCCAACTCATCTTTGACAAAGTAGGAAAGAATATTCAATGGAAAAAAGATAGTCTCTTCAACAAACAGTGTTGGGAAAATTAGACAGCCGCATGCAGAAGAATGAAACTGGACCATTTTCTTACATCATACACAAAAATAGACTCAAAATGGATGAAAGACCTAAATGTGAGACAGGAATCTGTCAAAATCCTAGAGAGGGGATACCTGGGTGGCTCAGTGGTTGAGCATCTGCCTTCAGGTCAGGGCAAGATCCTGGGGTCCTAGGATTGAGTCCTGCATCAGTCTCCTTGCAGGGAGCCTACTTCTCCCTCCGCCTATGTCCCTGCTCTCCGTCTGTGTCTCTCATGAATAAATAATATCTTTTTTTAAAAAAAAATCCTAGAGAGAACACAGGCAGCAACCTCTGTGACCTTGGCTTCAACAATATCTTGATAGACATGTCTCCAAAGGCAAGGGAAACAAAGGCAAAAATGAACTATTGGGACTTCATCAAGATGAAAATCTTTTGCACAGCAAAGGAAATAGTTGACAAAATCTAAAGACAACCAATAGAATGACAGAAGATACTTGCAAATGCTTTATCAGATAAAGATTTAGTATCCAAAAATCTATAAAGAACTTATCAAACTCAATACCCAAAGAACAAATAATCCAATCAAGAAATGGGCAGAAGATATGAATAGTCATTTCTCCAAAGAAGACATACAAATGGCCAATGCTGAAATGAAAAATGCTCAACATCACTCAGAGTCAGGGAAATACAAATCAAAACCACAATGGGATATCAACTCATACTGGTCAGAATGGCTAAAATTAACAAGTCAGGAACTGATAAATGTTGGCAAGGATGTGGAGAAAGAAGAACCCTCCTACACTGTTGGTGGGAATGCAAACTGGTGCAGCCATTCTGGAAAACAGTATGGAGGTTCCTCAAAAAGTTGAAAATAGAGCTGTTTTATGACCCAGAAATTGCACTACCAGATATTTACCCTAAAGATATGAATGTAGTGATCCAAATGGGCATCTGCATCCCAATGTTTATAGCAGCAATGTCCTTAATAGCTAAACTATGGAAAGAGTCCATATGTCCATCAACAGATGAATGGATAAAAAACAGGTGGTGTATATATATACAATGGAATGTTACTCAGACATCAAAAAAATGAAATCTTGCCATTTGCTATAACATGGATGGAACTAGAGGATGTTATGCTAAGTAAAATAAGTCAAGCAGAGAAAGACAATTATATGTTTTCATTCGTATGTGGAATTTAAGAAACAAAACAGAAGAACATAGGGGAAGGGAACAGAAAATAAAACAAGACAAAATCAGAGAGGGAGACAAACCATAAGAGACTCTTACTCATAGAAAACAAACTGAGGGTCCCTGGAAGGAAGGGGTTGGAGGAATAGGGTAACTGAGTGATGGACATTAAAGAGTGCACAGGATGTAATGAGCACTGGATGTCATATAAGACTTATGAATCACTGAACTCTCTAACTCTGAAATGAATAATACACTATATGTTAATTAATTGAATTTAAACAAAAAATAAATAGAAAAAAGCAAAACACATGAAAAGCATGAAGATGGTAAGTATTAAATATATCAGTAATCAAAATAAATGTGCATGAATTAAATTTTCTAATCAAAAAAGAGACATTAGTAAATTGGTTAAAAAGTATATACTTCTATGCTGTTTACAAATGACATGCATAAAACATGAGGATATCAACAGTAAAAAATATAAGAAAAGACATCTCAGGCAAAAACAACCAATAGAGATTAAGTCAGAAAAGAATTGTTATATTGAAGATTGTTACTACATAATGATAAATGACAATCAAATGGGAAGATTTAACAATTTTAATTTATGCAAACCTAAAAAATGAAGACTCCAAAATAATATTGGTTGAAGTATAAACTATTAAATTTTTAATTGTAGTTGTGATAATAATAGATTAAACTGAAAAAAGTTCATAGAAAATATGAACAACTAGCAAAAAACAAATTTGATCTCATATATGAAATATAGCAATCAACAGTTATGGAAAATAGTGTTTTCAAGGATAGGGAAAACATTTGCTAGGTCATAAGCCATGTCTCAATAAATTTTAAATTTTATCATAAAGACTACATCCTCTGACTCAAAGCAAAACAGAGATAAGTTCTTAACAATTCCCCTATGTTTGACCATGGAAAAGATTGATTTATAGATGCCATAAAGCTAGAATATCTCAGTACAAATTGAGATATGGCCCAAAGGGTTAAGCAGATGGCATCTTTGAACCTGAGATGCAGATTTAGATAACCAGACTGACAGTGTCATAGTCTATCAAACTGACTAAATAAAGAAAAAATTCTCTAAAACAATGAGTCCCTTTTGGCAAAATCTTTTTTTAAATAAACTAATTTCAATACATTTTGGCTAAAATAATGCAGAAAATATATATTCCATATAATCTGGTCAGAAACAAGGCAAGAGACTATCATTGGCTTTCTACTTTAACATCTGTCTATTGGCCAGTTGGACAAACTTTCTATTTTGCTAATACTTGGAATAAAGATATGCAAAAATAGCCTCTATTGGATATTATAATGGTGGTTCTTAAACTTGGAAGTACATTAGAAGCACTTGGGAGATTCTTTTATAAATGCAGGTGTCTAGGTCCTACCCAGGATTTACTGAATCAGAATCTCCAGGGGCCAACAATGTGTATTTCCGAACTCTCCACAGATAATTCTGATGTATGACAAAGATTGAGTACTCCCAAAAAGATATTTTGGAATAACTTTACAGAAAGGTAAATAGAATATTATATAACTTTGAAAAATGTTAAAGTTACCATTAAAAATATTATGACCTATTTCAAGAATGAGACCATAATAAATGACCCATTTCAAGTTACTCTTTAAAAAATATTCAGGAACCACTTTTATTGGTACCCCCTAAGAAAATGGATGTAGATTTTGCCTACAAACAAGCAAACAGAATAAAGCAAGAACAACAGATGAGAAATGACAGTAAGAAAAAAGTTTGGCATTAAATTTTCTCCTTTTTACTCCTAATTTTTATGTTTAATACCTTATAGGACAAACAGGTGACTTCCCTTAACATGACTGAATACAAAGTTTTAGGAGAAAAAGTAGTCCTTAGGGGATCATGTCTTATCCTTTGATTTATCGACATTCTTTGAAAATTAATATTATAAGAACACTTACCATGAGACCTATCCTCTTAATAAATGCCTCAGTGTAAATACAGCATTGTCAACTATAAGCACAATGTTATACAACAGATCTCTAGAACCTAATCATTTTGCATAACTGAGACCTTACATCCTTTGAAGAGCGGCTCCCTATTTCTCCCTTCCCCCAGCTCCAACCACCTTTCTGCTTCCATGCATTTGATTATTTTGATACCTCATATAAGTGGAATCATGAAGTATTTGTCCTTCTGTTAATGGCTAATTTCATTTAGCACAATGTCCTCAAGATTTATCCACATTGTCACATATGACAGAATTTCCTTTTTATAAGGTATGTATGTACATTTTCTTTATGCATTCATCCACTGATGGACTTTTCACAACTCTGCTATTGTAAATAATGCTGCAATGAACATGGTAGTACAAATAGTTCTTTGAGATCCTCATTTCAATTATTTTGTATAAATACCCACAAGTGAGATTGGTAGATTATAGGGTATTTCTATTTTTAATATTTTGAAAAACCTCTATACTGTGTTCCATACTGCACCATTCGACATTCCCACCAACAGTGTACAAGGGATCCAATTCCTCTATATCCTCAGTAACATTTATCTTTTTTTTAAAAAAAATAGCTATCCTAACAAGTGTGAGGTAATATCTCACTATGGTTTTGATTTGGATTTCCATCATAATTAGTGACATTAACATCTTTTCATTCACCTGTTGACCATTTCTGTCTTTTTTGGAAAAATATCTATTCAAGTCATTTGCCCACTTTAAAAATCAAGCTATTTGCTTTTTTCTATTAAGTTGAAGGAATTCCTTCTGTCTTAGATATTAATACTTTATCAGATATTTGGATTGCAAATATTTCCCCCATTCCATATGTTGTCTTTCAATTTGGTTAATTGTTTCCTTTGCTATGCAGAAATGTTTTAGTTTGATATAGCCCCACTTGTCTATTTTTGCTTTTGTTGCCTATGTTTTTGATAGCACAGCCATGAAATCACTGCCAGGACAATGCCATGAAGATTTCCTCCTGTGTTTTCTTCTAGGAGTTCTACAGTGTCAGGTCTAATATTTTAAGTCTTTAATCAATTTTGAGTTCATTCTTCTGTGTGGTGTAAGATAAAGTTCTAATATCATTAGATCTTTCGCATGTGGACATTGTTTTTGCAGCATGATTTGTTGATGAGACTATACTTTCCCTATAATGTATTCATGGCACTCTTGTTCAAGTTTAGTTGACCATACATATATGCATGAGTTTATTTCTAGACTCTCCATTCTGTATCATTGGTTTTAATATCTTTTACCAGCACCAAACTTTTTGCTTGCTTTTGTGGGTTTTGTTTGCTGTTTTTTTTAAAATCAAAGTATAATTGATGTATATTAATTTCAGGCATACAGCATAGTGACTTGACAATTATATGCACTACAAAATGCTTACCATGTTGTATGGTTACCATCTGTCACCACACAAAGTTATTACAATATTTATTATTGATTATACCCTTGATGCTGTATGTTTGATCCTCATGACTTGTTATTTTATAACTGGAGTTTGTACTTCTTAATCCCCTTCTATTTCACCTATTCCCCCCTCCTCTAGCAACCAACAATTTGTTCTGTGTTTATTATTCTGTTTCTGCTTTGTTTGTTCATTTTTTGTTTTTTTTTAGATTCTACATATAAGTGAAATCCTATGGTATTTGCTATCCTCTGACTTATTTCACTTAGCATAATACCCTCTAGGTCCATCCATATCGTCACAAATGGCAAAATCTCATTTTCAATAATTGAGTAATATTCCATTGTGTGTATATATATATATATATATATATATATATATGCCACATCTTCTTTATCCATACATCTATCAATAGACTCTTAGGTTGCTTCCTACCTTGCCAATTGTAAACAATGCTACAATAAACATAGGAGTGCATATATTTTTCAAATTAGTGTTTTCATTTTCTTTCAGTAAATACTCAGAGGCGAAATTACTGGATTGTATGGTATTTCTATTTTTAATTGTTTGAAGAACTGCCATACTATTTTCAGTTGGCAGTTCAATGGCTGAACCAATTTACATTCCTACCAATAGCGCACAAGGGCTCCTTTTTCTCCATATCAATGCCAACGCTTTTTTGTCTTTTTTTAAAAAAGATTATTTATTTATTTATTCATAAAAGACAGAGAGAGAGAGAGGCAGAGACACAGGCAGAGGGAGAAGCAGGCTCCATGCAAGGAGCCTGCCCCGGGACTGGACCCGGGATCTCCAGGATCACACCAAGGGCTGAAGGCGGCACTAAACCACTGAGCTACCCGGGCTGCCCACTTATTTGTCTTTTTAATACTAGCCCTCTGACTTGTATGAGGTGATATCTCATTGTAGTTTTGATTTGCATTTCCCTGATGATTACTGATGCTAAGCATCTTTTCATGTGTCTGTTGGCCATCTGTATGTCTTCTTGAGAAAATGTGTATTCAGGTCCTCTGTTTTTTAAAATCTGATTATTTGGTTGTTTTGCTATTGAGCTATATAATTCCTTACATAATCTGGATATTAACCTCTTATCAATGTGTGGTTTGTAAATCTTTCTTCTACTCTGTAGGCTGCCTTTTAATTTTGTTGATAAATTCCTTTGCTTTGCAGAAGATTTTTAGTTTGATGCAGTCCCACTTGTTTATTTTTTATTTCTTGTGCTTTAGATATCATATCCAAAATATTATTGCCAAAACTTGTGACACGATTTTTCCCTATGTTTTCTTCTAGGTGTTTTATAGTTTTGGGTCTTACATATAAATATTTAATCCATTTTGAATTAATTTTTGTGAGTAGTATAATATAGGGGTCTAGTTTCCTTCTTTTGCATGTGAATATCCAATTTTCCAAGCACCATTTTTTGAAACTTATGTTTTTTGGGTTTTTTTTTCACTTATGTCTTTTGAACCATAAAGTGACTGGAAGCAAAATGGTTTGTGCTAAGCCAATCAGAATACCTCATAATGTTATTTTAGAAACACCAAAACAACCAATAGGTTATTGGTTATATCAATAGGTGTTAAAACTTAAAAATTCCCATAGATAGGAGTTTGAAAGTAGAATCAAGGCCATGAGGGAGTCATGGCAAACTGAACAATATCAGTAGAATATCATTAGAATATCAGTAGACCTCAGCTGCTAAGGTGTTTAGAGAAGCAATGTAAACTCCAAGCTTCTGAACTACCATTCCATTCTCTTAGGGCCAGGATACATAGCTGCCCATAATTTCCTAAGAAATTCATAATTTTTTAATTCCAGGATAGTTAACATACAGTATTACATTAGTTTCAGGTATACAATATAGTGATTCAATAATTCTATACATTATTCGGTACTCATTATGATAAATGTACTCTTCATTCCCTTCACCTATTTCATCCATCCACCAACCCACCTCCCCTCTGGTAATCCATTGTTCTGTATAGTTAAGAGTCTTTTTTTTTCTTTTTTTGGTTTGTCTTTCTTTTTTTTCCTTTGTTCGTTTTGTTTCTTAAATGCCACATATGAATGAAATCATATAGTATTTGTCTCTCCCTGACTGACTTATTTTGCTTAGTATTATACCCTCTAGATCTATCCATGTTGGGGCAAATGCATGTGTTTGACAGGTGGGAATAGGAATTACTATGGTGATTTTCTTTTTACCATAAGCCTCTATAATTGTGCAGATGTTACATATTTGGATATGAGTTCCTAGTTATATCTGACAGAAATTTAAACATTTACTCTGAATGTAAGAGCCATTAATTATGACATTTTTTATCAATAACTTAAACAAAATTTCTGTACACTTTCCACCAGAAGGTATCTTTTAAATATACATTGGTGTTGCATATAATTATGTTCTAGATGCTTTAGCTAGAGAGAAAACACTCCATACAACTGAGTGTGAATTGTCCTGAAAACTCTGTTGAAAGTCTATATATAGAGGCTAGTATATAGCATACATGAAATACACAAATCAACAAAGTTCTGAAATGTGTTGTTTTCATACTGCTAACAAAGAGTACATAAATGCTAAATTAATTTAGAATAATAAGATGCAAATATTCAAGTGTGTTTTGATACTATCGCTGTTAAAATTACACAAAGATCCATTTAAAATGTTTATTTTTTATTTATTTTTTTAAAATTTTTATTTATTTATGATAGAGAGAGAGAGAGAGGCAGAGACACAGGCAGAGGGAGAAGCAGGCTCCATGTACCAGAAGCCCGATGTGGGATTCGATCCCGGGTCTCCAGGATCGCGCCCTGGGCCAAAGGCAGGAGCCAAACCGCTGCGCCACCCAGGGATCCCAATTTAAAATTTTTAGATAAAGCTACACATAATTAAACCTTATAATTACTGAATTTAGATGTTTTCATTTCAATTGCCTCATATATTTGTCCTCTTGCTAATTACAAGTTTCCAATATTAAGCTTAAAATAAATTAAATTCCCTACTTTGACAAGGTTGAATGAGAAATTTAGCCATAAGGATGAAAAGTGTTAGGAAAAGGCAAATTGAACACATCTGTCTGCATTCCCCACATCCTTACACTCCATTAAAAACAGCAGGAAAGGAATTTGTAATAGTAAAACCCAGCAACAATGGGGAAAATAAAAAGGAAAAAACACCAATCAAAATTTAAAATGCAGAAAGCAAATAGACCCAGAAATGACTTAGCTAACCTGAAGTTTTATTAAAAACCTGTAGAAAAAGTTGAAAACCAATTCTTTTTGTATCATATATTTCTTACATATTCCCAATTTAGTAGTAATTATAGCATCTCATTGTGACTTTTACTTTCATATCTCCTTTACTAAACTTGTGAACCCCATGACATAGGAAATATGGTTTAATTTTCTTTGTGTCCTCAGTGCCTAGTCACTGCTGGTTGACACAAAGCAGGTGCTCAATATATATTTATGGGGCTAATGAATATATACTTATTTTATTGTAGTAAATAAATATTCATCTTATTGCTGTCCCTTGCCAATTAAATGTATCCTATAAACTATAAGCTCTCTACCCTTAGATCATATAAAATACATTCTAGAGGTTAGCTTTGAACCAATAGCTTCACTTCAAAAGCCTAATTTTGAAAGACTGCAATAATACCCCTGGTGAACATCCCTTAACAAAGGGTAGGCAGTCTTTAACTTGTTGTTGAATGAAAGCTCTTTGTTCTGTTCTGTTTTGTTTTAGAGAGTGGGGGACAAAGGGAGAGAGAATCAAGCAGGCTCCACACCCAGCAGAGTCTCACACAGGGCTCCATCTCACCACCCTGAGATCATGACCTGAGCTGAAATCAAGAGCTGGACACTCAAGGGCCTGAGCCACCCAGGCACCTGAAGTTTCCTTGTTTTGAACAGCACATAGAAGAAAAGTGAAATGACCAATGTAATAAAACAAAGAAGAACTAGGAAAGATACAGTAAAGTATAGGGGAGATATAATAAGGTGGAGCTCATTAACATTATAAAGACTGTATTCAAACTTTTCTAGAATTTTTTTTTTTTTGGCTAAAATAAAGAAAGAAAGAAAGAAAGAAAGAAAGAAAGAAAGAAAGAAAGAAAGAAAGAAAGAAAGGAGGAAGGGAGGGAGGGAGGAAGGAAGGAAAAGAAAGAGAAAGAAAGAAAGAAAGAAAGAAAGAAAGAAAGAAAGAAAGAAAGAAAGAAAGATTTTAATACACAAGGCATTTCAGGGCACTAAAATTTAGAAGAAAATATTTGTTTGTTGAATTTAAGCAAAAAATGGACCATGCCAAATGCAATTTTTGAGAAGGATAGTTCCTATGGTTGGATCAGGAAAACTTCTTGATCAGAAAAACTGTTTTTCTTTCAGAAAAAGACAAGTAAATTTCTGAGAACAGATATCATCAGCCCATGCTGGAAAGAGATAATGTATTTTTATATCAAATAACATAAAATGGACGGACAAAGATTGTATTTATCACAGGACTTAAAATTGTTCATTGTTTTAGTTTGTCTTTGCTTTACTGTTAATAAACAGACTTTGTAATTCCCTTATGCCAATCCTCTTACTTGTTCAGAGCTATTTCTGCAAGGGTCATCAATATTCAAGGATCTTAAATCTGAGCTTAAACCTATTCAAGTTCAAGAGGAGTTCTGTAAACAAACTTCTCATCCACTGAACATAAGCAAGGATACCAGGCACAGAGAACCAAACTGTGAGTCTGCAGGTGGTCTTCTTGATATCATTTTGAAAATTTTACCTTAGAGGAAAGAATAATTATTTCACTGCTTATGGATATGTTGTGTTCTTTTAAAATATTTCAAAGTAACATTAAGTAATGACTTATCTAACTATAAAAACAAATCCTAGATATATTTCCTTCTTAATGAGATTTGCACTAGTCATCTTCACCAATGTAAATTCAAAGTAAAGACATAATTTTAGGTCTGATATTCTAGACAGTTAAAATAAAGCCATGAACAGGGAATCAATTGTGAAATTTAAAATTCTTCAGTCCTCCCTTTGAGTGAAGAGAGAATTATAGGAAAAAAAGGATTTTTGTATTTGAAGATTTGACTCCTAAGCTGTGAAAGGAATATTATACCCAGTGCTAAAGCACTCTCAGACTTGTGACCAGGTACTTAAACAGTCGTGTGTTCTTGGTTTGTTGTTGTTTGTTTTTTAATATTACATTTTGGGTTTTGGGGAGGGAAGGGTTGGGTATTTTAGTCTTGAAAATAGGGATAATAATGTCTGTTTCAGTTTACTTCAAAAATTTAATGGCACAGAAATAATGTTTTTAAAAGAAAAGAATACAGGGATTTTGTTGATGTTTGGTAAATGAAATTTTTCTTTTGATTGTTTTATATTTCTCCTATTTTGCTTCCTTGGGGAGGTGATTATGATTATTAATAAACTTTACAGTTTGCATCATGAAAATGAATGAAGTAAAATTTCCCCACTGTTCTCCCATGGAATATTTTTATTAACTACAAAAATAGCTTGTAACTACAACATCCATTTTAAATATATGTATTTTTGGCCATTATACATGCTACTTAGAATAACCTAACATTAAAGCTAGAAAAAATTTTAGAGACCACCTAACTCATTGTGGTAATATTTTACCTAAATATGCTGTTTAAAAACTGCATTTGACATTATAGGAGTTGTCGAAATATGTATAAACCATTAACGATAACGTCTATAATGGAATTATAACAATAAATGGTAAGTCTTTTTACAAGATAGAAATTTCAAAACAAGGAATCTGCTTTGAGTTTCCAGCAAGATTCCAACATTTCTATTTGCTTCAAAACAATTAAGAAAATGTCTGTATGTAGTAAGAGCAAACCTGACTAGGCTAATGTCTTTTTCTTTTATTAGGAGCAAGAATTCAGTTATAATTTGGAAGCTTGTATTTTCCCAGAATATTTGTAGCTGATGATACTGGTAGACAAACAGAAGTCTTCCATGCATTCCTGACATACAAATCATTAAAAGGCTCCTAACATCTCCCATCTGTACAGTCTCACTTGAAAAAGCAAAATTAATTGAAAAGAGTAGGAGCCAAGAAAACATAATGTATGCTCTGCAGTGTCTTATATAAAAGTTTCTATCACAATTCTATCAAAGTTGTTATATCTTTAGATACTAGGGAGAGTAAAAATAATACAGGGATGTTTTCAGCAGCATCAAGATGTGTGTTTTACGTGTAACATTTGCTCAGCATCAACCATTTGCTCCACATTTGTTACAGCCATTCTGAGGATGCTGTGTCCTATAATCCATTCATAATACTGGGGATTTAGTTTTATCTTTTTTAAAAGATTTTATTTATTTATTCATGAGAAATACAGAGAGAGAGAGAGAGAGGCAGAGACACAGGCAGAGGGAGAAGCAGGTTCCACACAGGGAGCCCGATATGGGACTCCATCCCGGGTCCCCAGGATCACGACCTGGACTGAAGGCGGCGCTAAACCGCTGAGCCACCGGGGTTGCCCTGGGGATTTATTTTTAAAGAAAACTCTCATGATAATAAAAAGATATATAAAAGTTGACCTGCCCAAAATTAACAACTAAAGGTGGCAACAAAAATCCTGAATGCTGTAACTGTCTCTGCAAAGTCTTCCTCCATTAAACAACTGAAATTTAGAAAATATATGTAGTTACGACATAAATACTAAATGAAAAATCAAATTTAAATCACCACCTGCCATTTCCCACTTACATATTTTCAGAAAACCTTATTATTATTGTTTTCAAGTAATTTCATGTACATTTTATTAGCCTATATTTCATGACTCCAAATTAATTTCCCCTTTAGTAATAAATCTCTATTCTTAAATGCCTTGTGGCAAACAGACCTTTCTAGAAGCAAATCAAAGTATTATGATAAGAACTTTAGTCAGTAATAAGATAGGAGAATATAAAACAATTTTGAGATAAATGTACAATATATATGTGACCACACAGACATATTCTTTGGGTGGATGAGATAATTAGGCTTAAGCAGTGCATCTATGCATGGATTCCTAAATAAAATTTATATTAATTTGACTACATCTATTATTAATTTTGAATATTTTGAGTATTTTAAATTTTAATTATTTACTAATTATCATTTTTTTCTCAATATCTATTAAGTTCCTACAACTAAATACTACACATTTATATACTTCATATCATTTAATCCTCACACAGCCTATTGAAGTAGTCACTATTATTACTCCAACTTTATAAATAAGAAAACTAAAGCACAGAGAATTTTTGTGATTTGTTCAAGGTCACACAGCCAATAATTGACAGAGCTAGATTTGAACTCGAGTGTTTATGTATTAATCATTATGCTATACTGTCACTTGGAACCATTGTAATGCATGGTTCATGCCCACAAGCAGCTTAGCTATTCCTTGGAGGTGAAGACATATATAAATAAGTCAATTGGAGAGTAATTCAAGAAATAAACTGATATATAATGAGGTAGAAAATTCCCTCTACATTGATGTTGAACATAAGACCATATATCATTCTTACTAAAAATCTCCAGTTCTCAAAGTCAAT
Source organism: Nyctereutes procyonoides (assembly GCF_905146905.1). NCBI lineage: Eukaryota > Metazoa > Chordata > Mammalia > Carnivora > Canidae > Nyctereutes > Nyctereutes procyonoides. Next base: position 7,652,790 of record NW_026575037.1, read on the forward strand.
AAATAAAATAGAGGGGTGGGATAGAGAAAGAAGAAATTATGGCTTGGGGGAAATCATTGGAGCTATCTTTATGATTTGAGAGGCAATGCAAGTCTCCACAAACCTAGTAATAATGATCTGACATGATGCTGTCAGACCCATTTAATGTGAAATTTCCACCACTTTTTTTCATAGTAAAAGCAGAACTGTTTTCTCTGGGAGTCCAAAATGACATTGGTGAAGACAGTCATGGCAAGGGTTAAAACATCTGACATCAATATATTAGCACTAGTGAGAACATTAGCCTGGCTTAGTTGATCAGATTAGTTCACAGTGACCTTGGAAAGCACAGGAGAGCACAGATCTAGGGAGATGTGTGGTTAGAAGTAGAAAAAGGTAGGACATGAAGCCCTGCAAGGCTAAGCAACATACAGTGTGATAGTTTTAATAAAGCACAGATCAAGGCACAGAATCTAGGTTTCTATCAAAGTTAGTCAGAGAGAGACAAATACCATATGATTTCAGTCATATGTGGAATTTAAGAAACAAAACAATCACAGGGGAAAAAAGATAGAGGCAAACCAAGAGATGAACTTTTCTAAGATTCTTCCCTTTTTTTAGAGAGAGAGAGAGAGAGCACATGCACAAAGGGTTAAGGGCAAAGGGAGAAGGAAAAAGAGTATCTTCAGCAGGTTCCACCCAGTGTAGAGCCCAATGAGGGATTTGATCTCACAATCTCAGAACTCTGAGATCCTGACTTAAGCCAAAATCAAGAGTCAGACACTTAACTGACTGAGCCACCCAGATGCCCCCAAGAAACAGACACCTAACTATAGAGACAAACTGTTGGTCACCAGAAGGGAGGTTGGTGGGGGAGTGGGTTAAATGGGTGATGGGGATTAGGAGTATACTTATGATGAGCACTGGGTGTTGTATGTCAGGTGAAATCACTAAATTGTACACCTGAAACCTGAAATATAACACTATTAACTGGAATTTACATAAAAACTTGAAACTAAAGAAAAAAAAGTGAAGGTGAAGCAGAATCTCTATAGATTTTCCCCATCTAGCATTTTCCTTGATTGTTGCCATCTAATAACACAGTGTGTTCTGGGAATGCCTTAAAGAGAGAGACTTTGCTAAATGTCACTTTAGTTGAGTCAAAGAATTTTTTTAATCAAGCATTTTAGTAATTGATCCCAGTCAGTTATTTACATTCCATAGCTAATCATGTCCAGACATAATAATGTCATCTTTATGACAATGAAACAGCTTTGTATTCCATGTGTTTCCAAAAGAGAACTTACACATTAAAGTACAAGAGAGAGGAAAGATTGTTTTCAGTTGCACAACAACAAAAAAACCTACCTTATTTTGAAATTTTCACATCAGAGCTATTCAGTGCTTTATGTTTTCTGCATTTTTTATATCCATGAAAAGATATTACATATGTCATAGGCACACAGGTAATTTTAATGTTTGGTTGTTTAAACCCTTTATTCCTATATTTAGAGACAATATTGGAATACAGCGTCTAAAACCTGTGACTATAATTGTTTTAAATGAATGAAGACACATTTACCTGAACCCCAGCCCTACTAAATACAGTGGAATACTATTGAGCCTTTCCTCCTTGCCATTTTATACTTTTAATTTCTCAATGGAAATGGTTACCAAAATGCTTACAACATATTTTTTTCTCTGTGGAAAATACTGCTATACAAGTATTTTTAGATGTACTACTAGTTACCTGATTTGATCTAGATTAAGGTAAGACCATATGCCCTACAGAAAGTCTATGTATCACTATTCTGATTTACTTTTTTAGAGCAATACTGTACATTTTTTAAAGTTTTTATGTAAATTCCAGTTAACATATAGTATAATATTATTTCTAGTACACAACTTAGTGATTCAGTAATTCCATACATTACCTAATACTCATCATAAGTGCACCTCTTAATCTCCATCACTTTTTTACATCCTCCCCTTATCTTCCCTCTGGTAACCATCAGTTTGTTTTCCTCTCTTATTTTTTCTCCTATAATTGTTTGTTTTGTTTTTTATATAATTCTACATATAATTAAAATCATATGATACCTTTCTCTGACTTATCTAGCTTAGCATAATACTGTCCAGCTCCATCCATATCATTGCAAATGGCAAGATTTCATTCTTTTTTTACAGCTGAATACATTCTATTGCAATTAGTACAGAACACTAGTATTTTCCTTAGGACAACAGAGCAACCCAGAAACTAGCCAAGGAAATAACTGGCATTTATATTATTTGACATGCAGGGGTTTCCTGCCCTATATTTTTATACAGCTTTCTGTGGCATCCCAGGAAAATGGTCCAGGAGCAGGGACAGAACTAGTGAAGAACCCCAAAAATGGACAAGTTAATTCTAGGTATGCTTCATTGCACTAACTGCAATTTTAGAGGATAGATGGTAAATCCTGAAAGATTCAGAGGCTGCAAAGCTTTAGAAACTAAGGAAAAAGCAGGCTGGGCTGGCTCAGGATACAGAAAGAACAGTCAGAAACTAAATTATGTAGATAATGTGCTATACAAGTCAGAACCAGGGGGAATGGCCTGAATTGTGTCCCCCCAAATTCATATGTTGATGACTTAACTCTAACTATGATGGTATTTTGAGGTACTAATTAATAAAGAAGGAAGTAATAGTTAAATGAGGTCATAAGGGTAGGGCCTTGATCCACAGATTTAATGTCTTTATAAGAAGGGATACTAGAGAGTTCAATCTATATACCATGTAAAAACACAGAGAGAAGGTGGCATCTGCAAGCCAGAAAGAGAAGCTCCACCAGAAACTTGCCAGACCTTGATCTAGGAGTTTTAGTCTACAGAACTGAGAAAATAAATTTCTGCCTCAAAAGTCTGTAGTATTTTGTTATAACAGCCTGAGAAGAGTAAGATACCAGGAAGCTATGATTACATGTGATTTTTTGACAAATAGAGAAGTGGCAGACAGTTTGAAAAACTGAAGTGTTAGTTTTCAAATACATTCCACATATTGAGAAGATTTTTATATAAAATTTAGGCTATAAAATAACAGTACTAAGAAGCAAACAGACTTAAATTTAGAAATTGATCTTAAAGGGGATACCTGGGTGGCTCAGCAATTGAGCGTTTTCCTTTGGCTCAGGGCCTGATCCTGGGTCCGCAAGGAGCCTGCTTCTTCCTCTGCCTATGTCTCTGCCTCTCTTTCTCTGTATCTCATGAATAAATAAATAAAATCTTTAAAAATTTTTTTTAAAAAGAAATTGATCTTAAAGATTTCTAATGCCATATAATTCTTGCTTAAATTACATTTAAAAATTCAAATATGATTCTTTGAAGTATATAATTTTTAAGTGGTTGATATGTTCATGAGTGAAATAGCTTACTTTGTTGCACAAATCTCCATACAAACCGAAGTAAAATGTTTCCATAATTTTGCATTTTCTAGTTTCAGTTTGATACATAATTAACACATTATTGTATATCACATTTGCTTTTATAAATGATGCAGAGACATAAGACTGATGATAAATTCTCAATCCACATGTATGACTGTCAAGAACTAACAGTAGACAAAGCCATTTTGTCTTTCGTATTAACTTTCCAGAGTAATTATGAGTCATTTAGAATCTATTCAGATAACTGGAAATAAACAGACTACTGTTATATGCGGTATAAACAATGAGCTTTAATCCAAAACTGAGAAATTTATCATTCAATTACTATCTCAAGGACTTTGAGGACGTGGTGCTTATGATATGTTATTTTTCATATTCTCATCTTGGCTTTAATGCTTATATAAAAAATTAGATTGGTTTATTTGGTTAATTTATCTATTCATTAATCATTTTATTGGGGTGATAACAGAGTAGAAAAAATAAGGATTTTTGAGATTTGAGAGTCAGAGAAATCTAGATTGAACCCTGGCTCTATCTACTCCATAGAGTAGCTACTCTGTGAGCTTTGGCAAGCCACTGAATCTCCTGAAGCATGAGAATCCACGTCTGAAAAATGAAGATAATAATTTGGGAGAATTAAAAATAATATGTATAAAGTACCTAACACTTAGTAGTTTCTTTAAAAATGGCTGCTGTCATTTATGGAGTATCTACAACAGGTGAAATAAATATAAGAAGACAATAACAAATAAAAGCTTGTTTCTGTCCTTAAAAAAACTTACAGTAATGGAGAAAAAGGAATGTAAAAATAAGTCCTATAAAATCGTGCGGGTGCTAGAAGAGAAGTCAATCTAGGGCACAGTGATGAGATGATCTCAGTCTTTCCAAATCTACCAGTAAATCTACAACAGTTAGTATTGCAGTAAAGCTCTTTTTCAGAACACAGAATGTACACGTCAGTTTTAAACTAGATATTCTAATTAGATCAGAACGACATATTTAAGATGATTAACAGATGTTATCATCACAGTATCATGTGAACAAGGATAATAATGATAATGAAATATTTTAGGGGTGGATTTGGGGTTTTAAAAGAGAATTTTAAAACTAAGAATTTTACTCTCTATTCTAGATCATCCCTATTATGTGTGAAATTGAAACTACAAGCAGAATCATTTCAAATTGTCTCATTTTATTTCTTAGTAATTAAATACCATGGTTGGGAGGTGTTAAGGTTTTAAGGGCAAAGTTTGAGAAATGTTATTTTATATCAGCCATTATTTTAAAATACTATTAGAACCCTAACCTGATAGAATTATATTTTAAACTATATATCTCATCAACATGAACTTTTTAAAGATTTTTTTGGTAACCTTTTAAATGAATGATATCCTGTCCAAAATCATCTAAATAGCATTTTTACTTAACACAGATCTTATTAACTGAAACAGCATTATAACTGTCTGAAGTCAAGAAGGAACAACATTACAGATTTTCATAATTTTATGAGATGGAAAATACAGTAACTGCTGAACCACAGTAAATCTTGGTGAAGGGAGTTTTCTGTCCTCTTGCTCCACTCTATCACCAATTTCCAATCAGACACAGATGTGTTTACTATCACCCAAAGTCTTGTAATAATTCTATTGCTATTTTAAACCCTTTAACCTAAAGCAGACATGGAATTTTTAAACTACTAATAATACCATTGCAAACCAAATGTTAATCCTATTTTTTAAGTGACTCTTAACACTATATGTACAACTACAAAAAATATTTTTTTATTTTATTTTACAGACTCATACAGTAGTTACTATGTGTCTGAATTTAAGCACCTTCCAAATACTAATTCAATTAATTTTAGGATATTAATGCTAATTTTTTAAAAGATAAATTATTTAAGAAAATCAGAAAACCCCAGAGTAAGGTGATGACAGGGGATTAATAGATCAAAACAACAATAGCTAATTATACTCAACTCGTATGTTCCTCTATGAAATCTTCAAGCAGTGCCAGCAAATATGCCTTATGTTTCCGTATGTATCTTCCAATTTGTACCTCTGTTAACTGGTTCCCCTAGTAATTAACAGTAGTAAATTTCACCAATCTTTGTCCTCTAATTCAAATGATGACATTGGATAAAGATGGACTCTGCTTTTTACTAAATAGACAACTCAACTGACTTAAGTCTTAATATTTGTGAGTGTCATACTGAAAGAGTTTTTTGTTCCTCATGTAATTCAGAGCCCAGGGAAATGCCTGCTACATAGTCTATTCTTAAGATATATTAATTGAATCAATGAGTCAGGTTTTTCCCAAGTAATGGGATTGTCTTTTTGGTAAAGGGATTCTTTGAAATTGGCAAAAGTCTTTCCAAAAAATGGAATATTTTTTTCTACTAGATTGCTAACTAGGTTGGTAAGTGGCAAGCCAAGCAAGCTATGCTTCTTTTTCTTCAACACTTGAAATAAAATTATTTTTAGATATTCTTAATGTACTTATTGTATATTTATTATATTTATTGTGAATAATAGCTACTCCAAATTAATGCTCTACACTTGTAAAAAAAAAAAAGGCTGGCTTGTGTCTCTATTTTTCTGGGGACTAAACAGCTACCGAAGTTATCAAAAAGTCTCCATTACTTTGTTCTATAGTGTTCTTTTGAAGCAATCTATTAACATTCATTTTTACCAGATGCAAAAACTATTTTTAAGTAATTGCAATAATTAAGGAGCTTGGTTTTGTTGTTTTGTTTGTTTGTTTTGGTGTTTATTTATTTATTTTAAAGTAAGCTCTACACCCAATGTGGGTATTGAACTTATGGCCCTGAGATCAAGAGTCCCTTGCTTGGGGCCACTGGGCGGCAGAGTTGGTTAAGTGTCCGACTCTTGATTTAGGCTCAGGTCATGATCTCAGGGTGGTGATCTCAGAGTCATGAGATCAAGCTCCATGTTGGGCTTCATGCTCAGCGCAGAGTCTGCTTAAGACTCTCTCCTCCCTTTTGCCCTCCCCACTCCCCCAAAATGCTTGTTTTACTTACTGAGCCAGCCAAGCACCTTTTATGTAGCTTTTTTTTTTTAGATTTAATTTATATATTTGAGAGAGTGTGTGTGAGAGAGAGAAAGCATGAGCAGGGAGAAGGACAGAGGGAGAAGGAGAAGCAGACTCCCCACTAAGCAGGGAGCCCAATGCCAGATGCAATCCTGGGACTTGATCCCAGTAGTTGGGGATCATGACTTGAGCCAATGGGAGACATTTAACTGACTGAACCACCGAAGTGCCCCTTAAGTAGCTTGTTTTAGCCAACATTTACTTATTTCCATTTCCCTTATCTTCATTATCCTTTATTCTTTTTCATTAACATTAATCCATTCAACCTTAATATTCAACTTTAATATTTTTTTAATGACTCAAACCATTTATCTTGTTTATACTCCCTCTTTTACATGAACATGAGAAATATACATGATTTGAAATCATTTCTACAGTCCCCAAGAGTGCTTGACAGCCTTTCCTTAAAAGCCTTTTCTTGTTCAAGTGGGTAAAATCAGATTGGTAAAGACCTTTGACAACCAGTGATTCTGAGTAGGGACAATAGAGATGGAAACAATAAAATTATTATGAGATCATAAAATTATGTTGGGAACAGATGTCAAAGCAAAAAAGAGATCAAGACAAAGAATTCTGTTTTACCATTCCATGCCTTAGGAAGGCACCAACGAACCAAGTTCAAGCATAAATCAATAAAAAACTAAGATGAGAATAAAAGCATAAGTTGGATTATATCATTGGCTAAAACTGACTTTGAAAGAAAGAAGGAGAGAAGGTAGAGGAAGGAAGAGTAAAAAGATGGTATATCCACTGTTAGCATATCCTCCCTGACTTGGAAATTTCAAGAAAATCACAATTATGGACCCCTTAGGGAATGTGTTAGTATATATAGTAAATAGAGTTTTCCAGATGATGGGAACGATAACTAAGTAAACAAGTTGGGTTTGATGTGAACCAAGAGATAAATAGGTTCCATATCCTGGCATCAAGGAACCTCTTATGAATAAAATTCCATGTACTTTTGGTAGATATTGTGACATATTTTAGTCAAAATTCTATAGGCACGATTACTAATTGTTATCATTTGCTTGGTGGTTAACATCACCAAAACTTGCTTTATTGTATAGAGAGATGTTCTGGTGTTGGTTTTTGAATAACATTGTTCCTTAGATCATTTTTCTTTAATGCCAGTTCAGAAGCAGGATTTGCCAAACTATACTGATAAAAACAACTCTGTTACATTATGCTAATTTCCATAAGAGTGTAATGACTCACGATTTAGCTCTAAAATTAAATCTAGATTCAAATCCTTGCTCTACCACTATGTGACCACGGGCAGGTAATTTAAACTCTGTCCTTCAGCTTCCTCAGTTGTAAAATGGTATTAATAATATAGCTATATTAAATGATTTTTTGGTCACATAATATAATTAAATAATTGGAACAGTGTTTAGCACATAGTAAGTATATAATTATTAATTTTAAAAATTGTGTTATATAAAGTACTATGATATAATTATATATTTGGTAACTAAATAATAATGTTCACTAAGTACATAGACAAACTGAAGAAGGCTTTTTAAGTAAAAACAAATTATGAGTTATGTAAAATCTTCAGGTCAAAATACCTTTAAAAACACAAACATTAAATTAATGTCCTTTTATAAGGTAGGCAGAAATATGCTAAACATTTTATCCCTTAGTGATAACTCCTACCCTAGCATACAATTTGGCAGCAAGAAAATGATAGGATATAATGTGTGTGTTTCTCCTGGCATTCATCTGTCATCATTACTTCTTTGTTCATACTATAGATTATATCAAATCAAATCCCTAAAATGGAAGAAGAAGCCAAAAACCAAAGTTTGGAGGAAGACTTTGAAGGACAGGCCACACATACAGGTAAGAAAATCTAGAAGAAGAAAAGTATTATTAACATAAATGTGGAGATCTCTAATGTTCTTACTGCCATTGTTCAGCATAAAATTTAAATAATACTTTTGAATGGTTTGATGGAATCATCTAAAAACATTTGGGAAAATTAATGTGAAATCAAATACACTTAAAGTAGTTTTATTTAGATGTCAAAGAATGAGAAAAACACTAATTATTGAGAATCTCTTCCTGCGCAACTATCATAAGACCTATCTACACTATAATTAAGCTCTTTCTTCTCTTATGTTCCCCACTATGAACTTTTCCTTGCAATCGTAAACACAGCAGACCAAAAGGTAAATAGTTTTTCATTTTTTGAATCTGAAAAAAATAAATGATAAAACATTCTTAAATCAAATGGATTTCAATATTCCTCTAGAAATCCTACCATTTCAATACATTTCCTTTTTTTAAAATTTTATTTATTTATTCATGAGAGACGAGAGAGACACAGGCAAAGGGAGAAGCTGGCTCCATGCAGGGAGCCTGACATGGGACTCAATCTCAGGTCTCCAGGATCATGCCCTGGGGTGAAGTGGTGACTGCCACCAGGGCTGCCCTCCATACATTTCATCCAAGCCTGTTTTCCTAATCTGTTAAATTGTAAGGACAATATATATGCCACTACTAAGAGTTTGAAAGTCAAATAGCATGTCAGTTTAAAAGTTCAGTTAGTACCTCTTAGGCCTCTTCACTTATTTTGTATACCTGCAACTAGTATAATATTGTATGTTAACTATACTACAATTAAAAAAATAAATAACATTTAAAAAATAAATAAAAGCAACAGTTTAGGTTTTTTTTTTTTTAAATCTTTGGAATCTTACTAAACTAATGTTTTCCTCTCTCTCTTAATAATATGAAATGGAGCCTTTAAATTTAGCCAGAAGGTTAAAAAAAAATAAAAAATAAATAAATTTAGCCAGAAGGTTGATGAATTCACATGCGTACTTTGACAAAATGCATAGGAATTCACTTTATAATTCTTTCGTTTGTTTGAGAAAATGAGTAAGCACAAGCAGGGGTAGGAGTAGAGGGAGAGAGACAAGCAGACTCCACACTGAGTAGGGAGCCCCATGGGGGTGGTGTGGAGGCTTGATCCCAGATCTAAAGATCATGACCTGAACAGAAGGCAGGGCAGCCAGAAATTTGTAGCCCAAACAAAGTTATTTGTTTCCTTGGGACGCCTGGGTGGCTCAGCAGTTGATTAGGGTGTGATCCTGGAGTTCCAGGATTGAGTCCCACATGAGGCTTGCTGCAGGGAGCCTGCTTCTCCTTCTGCTACATCCTGCCTCTCTCTCTCTCTGTCTCTTTCATGAATAAATAAATAAAATCTTTTTTAAAAAAACAACAAAAACCCCTCAAAGATGTTTGTTTCTGATGCAGAAGTTGATATCTATTCCCACAGTGATACTTACACAAATTTCAATTGTATAAATAGTCATTTTGAAAATAAAAAGGAAAAAATTTTGTTTTTTCTTTTATTCAGGACCCAAAGGAGTAATAAATGATTGGAGAAAGTTTAAATTAGAGAGTGAAGACAGTGATTCAGTTCCACCTAGTAAGAAGGAGATTCTCAGACAAATGTCTTCTCCTCAGAATAGAGATGACAAAGACTCAAAAGAAAGATTCAGCAGAAAGGTAAGGAAAAATCAATAATAAATAAATTACAATGTATTTTTAGTCTAAATGACTCTAAAGAATCACTTTAGAAATATAAAATTGATATATATATATAAAAAAGTGCCAGGAGAGACCTGTTTTTATAGTATTGTTTACACTGGCAAAAAAAAAAAACAACAACCATGAAATGAAGTAAATGCCTGTGAAAGTATTCCATATTAAAAAATGTATAGCAGCTATTAAAAGAATGAGTTACAATATATAAGCCCTCTTACAGGCAGTCCTGTAATATAAGAAAGCAAGATACAGAGTATTTTAAGTTATATGATCCCATCCTTCAGAGCAATGGGGAAAAAAACCACATGACTGTATATGTTTTTACCCTTCTATAATTATATGACCATGTATGCAGAGAAGTATGGAAAGACACTTGATAATATCAGTTATTTTGAAGGGTAGGATTGGTTGAGAGATCTCAACTTCCTTTTCCAAATAGGAGAAAGCCAGTAAGCAGAATAAGCCACATTTTTTATGATATCATGATTTTTTTTTAAAGCAAAATTTTAAAAAATTCTTACTTATTTACTCGGTATATAATATGTATGTCCATGTGATATGTCAAACGATGTTAATGGAGATTATCTCAGTATTAGATTGGTGAAATTTCACTATTTATTACTTCCTTCCTTTAGCTTTTTGGCTATTTTTGAATCCTTATAATTATCATGCATTATTTATATAACAATAATTACAACAACAATCATATTAATTTATTTTTTTTAATTTTTATTTATTTATGATAGTCACAGAGAGAGAGAGAGAGAGAGAGAGAGAGAGAGAGAGGCGCAGAGACATAGGCAGAGGGAGAAGCAGGCTCCATGCACCGGGAGCCCGACGTGGGATTCGATCCTGGGTCTCCAGGATCGCGCCCTGGGCCAAAGGCAGGCGCCAAACCGCTGCGCCACCCAGGGATCCCCAATCATATTAATTTAAAAACCCATAAAGTGACTTCCATTGTGGAATAACTCCCTTTGTGAGTTATTTATCTCCAAACCATTGTATAAGTTGCATATTGATTCTCAATAGACAGACTGCATCTTAGTCCTAGGCTTTTGGCCATTGTAAAAATCTTCAAGTCTACGATCTTGTTTCCAGATTTCTAGATTTCCTTTACTGAGGCACTATGTGATATGGATGAGACAATTAAATTTTCCCATCTGAAGAATTGCAACACCTCATCCCTTTTTAAAAAGAGATATGAAGGGATCCCTGGGTGGCGCAGTGGTTTGGCGCCTGCCTTTGGCCCACGGCGCGATCCTGGAGACCCGGGATCGAATCCCACGTCGGGCTCCCGGTGTATGGAGCCTGCTTCTCCCTCTGCCTGTGTCTCTGCCTCTCTCTCTCTCACTGTGTGCCTATCATAAATAAATTTAAAAAAAATAAAAAAAAAGATATGAAGAAAAAATAAATGTAAAAGTATGCCTGTGGGATCAAATTCCTGCCCCATGGGACATAACAGTTACAAAAACTTTATGAAATAAAAAAATATATGACACAATGTCAGGTAGTACTTATTGCTATGAAGAAAAATAAACCCATATAAGGAAAGCCATATCATCAAAGAAGGTATCATTTGAATAAAGGTTTGAAAGTGGTGAAAGAGAAGGCCTTCTTCACCTCAGGAGTGAGATAGAAGCTGAATTGAGAATGGGTTTGGTGTGTCTAAAGAATATACATTTCTGGGGGTGTCTATGTGGCTCAGTTGGTTAAGCATCTGCCTTTGGCTCAGGTCATGATCCTGGGGTCCTGGGATTGAGTCCTGAGTCAGGTTCTCTGCAGAGGAAAGCCTGTTTCTCTATCTCCCCTTCCTCCCTGCTTTTGGTCTCCTTCTCAAATAAATAAATACTCCTTAAAAATTTTTTTTAAGATAATATAAATTTCTGACCAAATTTTCTCTATCATTTCTTTTGTCTATTCCCAGATGAGCATTCAAGAATATGAACTAATTCACCGAGACAAAGAAGATGAAAATTGCCTTCGTAAATATCGTAGACAATGTATGCAGGATATGCACCAGAAGCTGAGTTTTGGGCCTAGATATGGGTTTGTGTATGAGCTTGAGACTGGGGAGCAATTCTTGGAAACCATTGAAAAGGAACAGAAAATCACCACAATTGTTGTTCACATTTATGAAGATGGCGTTAAGGGCTGTGATGCTCTAAATAGTAGCTTTACATGTCTTGCAGCTGAATACCCTATGGTCAAGTTCTGTAAAATAAAAGCTTCTAATACAGGTGCTGGGGACCGCTTTTCCTCAGATGTGCTCCCCACACTGCTCATCTACAAAGGTGGGGAACTCATAAGCAATTTTATTAGTGTTACTGAACAGTTTGCAGAAGAATTTTTTGCTGGGGATGTGGAGTCTTTCCTAAATGAATATGGGTTACTACCTGAAAGGGAGATACATGCCCTAGATCAGACCAACATGGAAGAAGATACTGAATAAAGAGTCACTATGTCAAATCTTGTTATTTCTCCTTTACAAATTGTACATTGATTTTGGTAGTATCCATATTCCTTTAGAGAACACCAAGTATGGCCATGGCTATTTTAATTTGCGGGGAATAAAAAGGTTGATACTAAAATCATTTGATTCAGCATTTTTTAGTTACTTAAGTGCATAGAGGCTTTACTACAAAATATTGTAGTCTTTAGCAACATGTTAGTAGGCAAAGAGGATATAAATAATATTGTGGCAGTTTTCAAAAATTCCTTTCAAGTTATGTGTTGACTTTTTTACTCCTTGTTTTGGTTTTTTGTTTTTTTTTCCCCCCTCAATGGTGTTATTTGGGCTTTCCAAATTACATTATCAATCATAATTTTGCTTGTATGATAAAAATAAAGTCTTAAGAGGATATAAATTTTCTGTTTGAAGTCTATTTTTTTTCAAGTACTACATTATCAAGGCCCTAAAAACATTACATAACCCAAAATACAAAAAAAATCATTCAGTAAGCTATCTTACATTATATGTATATATATTATATATAATATATATAATTATTATTATAATATATATTATATTCTTTTTTTAAAAAGATTTTATTTATTTATTTATGAGAGACACAGAGAGAGAGAGGTAGAGACACAGGCAGAGGGAGAAGCAGGCTTCATGCAGGGAGCATGATGTGGGACTCGATCTGGGGACTCTAGGATCATGCCTTGGGCCGAAGGCAGGCGCTAAACTGCTGAGCCACCCAGGGGTCCCTATATATTATATTCTTATAAGAAACTTAGAAACATTGCACCACATTGAAGTTCTAAATAAAGTAGTATTTTTTTAAAATACATGTCAGAAGCTAAACTTATTTAGAAAAAGGCAGAGTAGAAGAAAGGTCTCTTTATTCTATGGACAAAAGAATATTTAGTAGTGATATTACAACTATCATTTTTAATTGCCTATTATGGGCCAGCATTTTATACATATAATGTCTAATTTTTAACCACAATTCTGCAAATAGATAGCATTATTGCACTTTAAAATGATGAAAATGAAATTTAGAGAAGTTCTACTTTTTCCCTTGAAACACTTGGAAACTTTCCTCCTACACAAACAAATAGAAATACAAAATAAAATATAATTTGAAAAATGTGCCATGAGTGAGCTGAAGAGCTAGGTAAAAAACTTCTAGGAGTCTGAATCAGAGAAGGAATTAATGGTGCATGAGAGCTGAAGCACTATATCTCATATTTGAAGACACAGTGCTTGATAAATCATCCAAAATTGGTTCCCAGTGGGAAGTGTGTTTAAAACAGCTATGATTATTTTTCCTTTGTGGACCAATGTTCAAATCAGACAGTTGTCACAAATTCTAGTCTCCACTATCTTAATTGAAGATTTTGTATTTTCTCTTTCCTTAAATCTGTCATACTCTTTTCCCCCAGTGCAAGCACTTCACCTTCATCATATTTCATTGAGCAAATAGAAGTTATCAGATGGGCCCCACTTCACTTTTCCGTTTCCAATCTAAAATGTGCACCTGCACCTAAACACTGTTTCCATTGATATTAAGATGAAAGAAGCATCCATGCAACTAAGACCCATGACCAAGCTGTGTGGTAAAGCCAATCCTCTCACCCACAGTCCTTTTTCTACTGCAATTATTTTCCCTCTTGCTGCATCATGTTTCTCCCTTCCTCTATGTCATACTATTCATTTTGGCTTGTTAAATGACTTTTAAAATTGCCCACTTTTAAAATATGCCCAAGTAAGGCACCTAAGTGTCTTAGTCAAGTGTCTGCCTTTGGTCATGATCTTGGAGTCCTGGGATCGAGTGCCACACTGCAGCATTGGGCTCCTTGATCAGCAAGGAGTCTGCTTCTCCCTCTCCTTCTGCTCCTCCTCCTATTCTCTCTCACTCACTCTCTCTCTCTCTCAAGTAAATCTATAAAATCTTTGGAAAAAAACCTCCCAAAAGAATTTTTAAAAAATAAAATAAAATAAAATATGCCTAACTATAATTTAAAATTTCCAGCTATCCCTCAATCTCTACTTTCCTATATAAACATGTCTCTCCAAAGAACTATCTAAAGTCACAGTCTTTATTCTTCACTTCCATTTTTTTTTCCAGCTGACTTCACTCAGGTTTTTTATCTCAAGCACTCTAATTATAGTTGCATCAAACTTAGTGACCAATTCTAATTCTTTATTTTATGCTCTCTCCTATAAGCATATGTCAGAGCTGACCACCTCCCCTCTTTTTGAGTCACTTCTTTGAAAATACATTCTGCTTTGTTTACTATTTTATCAGCTATTTCTTCAAAGCAGAAATAGTCTTCTTCTCTAAACACTTATTTAGGTAACTCCCTTCTGTCCATAGTCTTAACACTAAGATTCAGATTGCTTTCAAATTTCACATTTCTATTTTCACCTCTCTAGTGTCCAAAATCCTGTGTCTCAAGTGGAGAAAGGGAATGAAGAAGGAAAACAATGGGAAAGAAAAATAATTTTCTATAATTGTAATAGATATTGGTGATACAAATATGGGTAATACAGGATTCTAACTATGGCCAGTCCCTAACATATAGTCATTGCAATAGGTATTGTTTCTTTTAATGAACCCAAAATTCCACCTTCCATTCTTTTTAAATTGGGAAAGGCATTTTAAATACCTTATGGCCTATTTCTAAGTTGATAAATTCTAGACATAAAACAAGGAGGAAAAGTGCCAGGAGAGAGACACACAGGGTAATTACATATAAAATAAGAAACTTTAAAAAATAGTTCAACATGCTTTCTCCCATCAAACAATTGCTAACAAACTTACTAATCCTTTATAGAGTTCTCTGTTAGGGAATTACTGGACTCAAAAAGCTTTAGCAAAAAAAAAAACAAACAAACAAAAACAGGATCCTTATATGAGATATTTATAATGAAAACACTCTTTAGAGAAATGACTTTTAGATTGACATTAATTCCATAAGTTGGAAGTAAATACTTAAAAAAATAAATTGATAGCAAGGCAGTGAGGAATGACAGTGAAATGGGTATCTCTAAAGAGAACAATATTTTAAGAATAAAATATAAGTTAATTACTAATCATTAACTACAATATAGCACAGTGTTGTAGGGCAGGGGTAGAAAAGCATAGCTAAGCAGTAAAAGAAGATTCATCTATGGAAAAGAAGAATAAAAATGAATGCTTTGAAAGATTCCTTCAATGAAAGCTTTACTCTTCTATTAACCATGCATTAATTTAAAGTAGAGGGCTAGCAAGCTTAAGCAGGACTAAACTCAGGAATGTATTTAACCCATAATTGCCAAAACAAAAGTAACTAGGTGGTACCTGTGTAGGGAGTAAGTGATGATAGCAACCATTCTCAAAATAAGCATTTGGTGACTAATGAATGCCAGAATGGAGCTTTGATGGTAACACTCATCAGGAAGAGTTGGACAAAAGGCAGGATTTGACTAGAACTTGAAGCCCGCTGCTGTAGAAATCCTGGATTACAAACTCCTCTCATGTAAACACTCATTCTGCTATTATATTTGGCAGGAAGAGAGGAAGAGATCATTTCTGTCTTAGCAAAAGAATGAAGTTTTAAATGTAAAGGTCTAAAATGTCATAACATGTCTCATAACAAACCACCCAAATAATAACTGGAATAGGTTTGAAAGAAGCCAACAGTGTCCACTGTAAAGTAATATTAAAATAATAGGAAAATTTCAGGGAATGGCAAAATTATCTTGCTAAGTGAGAAGCTCGTTCATTCATTTGATCATGAAATATATATGGATAAGCTGCAATATGCTATGTAGTGTTCTTGACCTTAAGGGGCTTAAGGTAAAGAAAACATACACTTAAACCAACAATAGATAATACCTGCGTCTATGTTTATATCTGTATCCCTGTCTGTATTAGTAGTGGTGATTATCCTGAGCAGTGCTCAGTATCCTGAGCACTGGTACCAGACTCTCAGGGCTAATTTTGTGATCTTGGGTAAGTTAGTCCATGTCCATATGTCAATTCTTGAGGGGGAAAAAAAGTTACTTGGCATCCAAATAAAGCTTCGTAAGTCTCACAACTCCAAATTTAATATGATGGCCATGACTCTGGTAGGGAGAACAGGTCTAAGTATATAGTACATAAACTCAGTTTTCAATTATGGATTTTCCTTATTTGGGCAATAGTATTTAAAGAAAATATTAAATTAAATTTTATTTTTAATTGAGTTTCTCATCTGTAACAAGTATCAAAGTCTTTTTTATCTTTCAGGGCTTTTTTCCCCCATAGTATACAAGACAATGCTTCTAAAAAATCATTTTCATAAAACCAGGTGTTTTACCCTTGGCTATTTTATTTTTCAGAATGTCTACTCCCCACTCCAATCCCTGAGTACATACTAGTTTGATTTAATCATGTTACCCCAAAAATAATACTTCATTTTTAAGGCTGACATTTATTCACCACTGACAAGACATAATTATGTCCTCTACAGGATTCCTGTTCTAACAAATTTATGCACTTTTAACAAGCAATGATAATAACACATGAAATTGAACTTGCTAGGTAACTTGAATTACAGAGACTTAATACTAATAAACTGTGTAAGACCCACAGAAGTTTAGAAGCAGATAAACATGGCTGTACATTATATTTACATTTATTAAAAATAAATACAGGGGCACCTGGGTGGCTCAATGGTTGAGCATCTGCCTTCAGCTCAGGTGGTAATCCTGGGGTCCTGGAATTGAGTTTCGCATCAGGCTCCTTCTGGGGAGCCTGCTTCTCCCTCTGCCTATATCTCTGCTTCTCTCCCTGTGTCTTTCATGGATACATAAATAAAATCTTTTTAAAAATATAAAGAAAAAGGAAGGAAGGAAGGAAGGAAGGAAGGAAGGAAGGAAGGAAGGAAGGAAGGAAGGAAGGAAGAAGCCATTTTGCCCATCATTTTTCCTACGTTGAGCACTTAAAAAGAAAAGGGATTTTAAATTTTTATTTTGGTGTTTTCATCTTGGTGGAATGGAGAAAACTTTTAAATCACCATTTAACTTTTCTGAAGGAGAAATGGCAGTGAATTGCTATCCATTTGAAAGTAGAGTTATTTTACTACTCTTCTCAGTTTCACAGTAAAAATTTAAAGTAGAAATAGTTCCAAACATAACAATAGTAACAAGAAACATAATGAGGGGCACCTGGGTGGCTCAGTGGTTGAGCGTCTACCTTCTGCTCAGGGTGTGATCCCCGAGTTCTGGGATCGAGTCCCACATCAAGCTACCTGTGGCGAGCCTGATTTTCCCTCTGCCTATGTCTCTACCTCTCTCTGTGTGTCTCTCATTAATAAATAAATAACAACTTACAAAGATATGTAAATGATTTAAACTCACTAATTAAAAAGCACATATTGTTAATTAAGACTTTTAAAAAGCCCAGGTACTTGCTATTCAGAACAGATACATTTAAAGTGTAAGGACAACAGAAAAGTTGGAAATAAAATGATGGAAAAGTCATAATAAGCAAATATTTTTTTAAAATATCACTAAATTAATATCAAGCAATTACATTTAAAGAGAAAAAGCATTATTAGATACAGAAATGGCCATTCTATAATGATAAAATGGGATCCTTTTACCAGGAAGATCTATCAACTTTAAATTTATATATAATCAATAAAATGTTATAAAATAAACACAGCACAAATTGATAGAATACAGGAGGAAAGCAACTAATCCACCATCAGAGATTTCACTACAGTTCTTTCAATCCTTAACAGATCAAGAGATGCACAAAAAAATTCATATCAATGTAGATATTACCCACGTGATTAATGAGCCTGATCTAAGGGAAATATATATAATGCCAAAACCAATAATTAATGAACTAACCATTCTTCTCCCTCTGGCATACAAAGATGTTCAAAAGTTAATAAATTAGGACATTATAAGGCAGATGACATTTTAGGATCACAATGCTATTAAGTAGAAGTTAATAACAAACATATATATTTGTAACCAATGACATACACTACTAAATAATTCCTGTGTCAAGAAATAAAATTACACTATAAATTTGAAATTATTAAAATGGAAAAATGATAAAAATACTTCACATCAAAATTTCTGGGATAGAACAAAAATACTATATCCAGAAAAATTTTATTCTTAAAAATATGAACTACAAAAGAAGAAAAAAAGTGACCCAAGTGTTCAACTTAATAAGTTAAAAAGTTAAAAAAACTAAGGTAAATCAACAAAGTAGAAAATTGAGGAAATAAATGTGAGCAGAAATCAATGAAATATAAATTCTATCTATAGATAGAATCCACAAAGGCAAAAGTTGGTTCTTTTAAAAAAATAAGAGAATAGAGAAGTATCTGCCAAATTGATGGCAAGGGAGGAGCATAAATAATAAAAACATTAGAAATTTTTTCAAAAAACATTCACAGATAGCTGAGATTTAAAAGATATGAAACATTATGAACAACTTAATGTCAACCAATTTGAAAATATACAAATTGGTAAATTGTATAATTTGACTTAAGAAAAACAAAGTCTGAATAATCCTGTAAAAGCAAATAAACCAGAGAGGTAGTTACAAAATATTAACCAGATCCAGATGTGTTTTCAAGCTAATTCTATCAAACTAAGAAGAACCAGATCATTTTATATAGGCTTTTCCAGAGAGCAGAAACAGAGAATAATCACCAATGATTTTATTAAACTAAGGTAATCTTGATAGTGTAATCTTCCAAAATTAGGAAAACAGTAAATGAGAAGGGGAAAAATCACAGGCTAACATTATTCATTTAGATGCAAAAATTCTGTATTAGGTATTAGCAAATTGAATACAACACTGTATGTAAAAGATAAAATATGACCAAATTGTATTTATCCCTAGAATGTAAGGCTGAATGTTTAAAGTTCATAACTACAGATAATTGCTCCTACCCTAGCCTTGCTGTCTTTAGCTGCTGGCATCACTGCCTAGGCTGCTTCTTACCTCCAAGCCAAATAGGTGCAGCTACCAAAATTTCTTGCAACAGCAATAACTACTCACATAGTCTGAGTGAGTCCTCAATCAATGGACCCAGAGGCCAACCCTCCTCAAAATCACTGAGATTAAATCTTACAGGATACTTAACCTTAAATTCATTACAGACAACATCCAAAGCTATAGCTCCCCTTGCCTCTGCGGCCTCCATAGTACCTGCCCACTCCCAACATGCCATTGTCATAATACTCTACTGCATTGTCTTCTCCAACCCCTTCCTTCCGCTTCCTCTCTAAAAGCAGCACTCTTCCCTTTATCTTCAACCTTTCCCCCAAATGTTCCTTCCACATCTTCCATAACTGAAACTTGGTTCTTCAAAGAAGGCATACTTTCCCTTTATCACTTTCCAGTGATTATTCTTTCAAAGATCCAAATATCATTTTTAACACTCTCCTTTACACCAGATCATTATTACTACTTGCCTCTGTAAAAAATTTTACATACTTTTTAAAAGGCTCATGCTATTTATCTGTATCACTTTTCCTCCATTCCTGTAACTGTCAACAGATCTTCTAATCATTCTCCCTCATTTATCAAAAATTACTCTACTCACACAGCCTTCCTTTTATGCTTCAAATTTTATCATGTTGAATGTTATCATTATTTTAGCAAACCACCCTTCCATAATCTGGACTATTTCATTGACTTCCTCATTTTTTTTTTTAAGATTTGATTTATTTATTCACGAGAGACATAGAGAGAAAGAGAGAGGCAGAGACATAGGCAGAGGGAGAAGCAGGCTCCATGCAGGGAGCCCGACGTGGACTCAATCCCAGGTCTCCAGGATCAGGCCCTGGGCTGAAGGTGGCATTAAACCGCTGAGCCACCCAGACTGCCCAACTTCCTCATTCCTTGACCTTCAGTAACCTACTTCACCTCAGCCATTCACGTCATTTGTTATCTATGTGTTATTTCTTCCCAAATCACTATGCTAGGCATTCTTACTTATGATCACAATCATGTCTCCTTATTTACTTGTCAACTATTACAAAAATTTGAGGTCTTTGGTTTCTTCTAGATCCCCACTGTATTGGTGTTTTTATGTTACATTTCCAATTCATCAAAGCATTCTGTCTCTCCCTCTCTCTCTCTTGCTCTTTCCTTTACATTTCTAATACATTAAAGAATTCTCAATCTCCCCCTCTCCCTGCCCCACTTCCATTTCCATCTCTTCCCTTCCTTTTATATTCAGCTTAGATTTCATGGTTCATCATTAAAATAATACCCTTAATATTCTTATCAAAATCCTAAATTTTCTAGTCCTTCGGTTTCAAGTTCTTTGTTAGAAAAGACCTACAAATACTACTTATTTCCTTTTCAAAAAATCTGAGAAGACCGACTACTGGGGGAAAATCACACAATTTCATTCATTTATTGTTACTAACCTCAAATGAGACTGTACTGCTACACCATCTGGTAATCCCATTTTTCTTTGCTTGACTTTATCTCCCATTCTTGGCAATAATTCTTTGAAACCTTCTTTATTCTCTTTCTTTACTCTCAGCAGATGACCTTGCCAACTTCATAGAAATCTGAAGGTATCACAGAAGATCATTTCAACTTTCCACTATCAAACCTGTAAGCCCATATACACTTGCACCAATTTTCTTCACTCTCTGAGGTATTTATATTAGACATTCCTTCTCTCAAGGTCAATAGCCATGTGTGCTTTAGAGACTATCCTCAGGAATCTTAAACTCGTGCTTTCTTGCTTCTGTACAATTATCCCTCCTGCTTCTACATACTCCTTTTCATTAATATCTTCCCCCTCAATATGTATGTGCCCCACTAACTATGAGGTTTAACATGTCACTTTCCTGAACCTCACACCTCAATCTCTGAATTGTTAAAATGAAAATATTATATACATTGTAAAACATTATGAGATAGTTTAATGTTACAATTTGTTCCAACCTAAAGATCAAAGGATTAAGTGACTTCCCAAGATGGTACTTCTTAATTACAAGATCTAGGCATATAATTTATAATTAAAATTTGTAAAATGTTTCCCTAAATAGTGCTAACTTGAAAGCATAGATTATTTTTTAAACGTTGTTATTTTTGTTCAGATACAGATATTGTAGTCTAGTGTCTTAGCTTACTGGTATTCAGAATTTTAATCACGGGGCCAAGCAATCTAGTGTATCTACAACTAAATTGGTTTGACTAAAATAAAACCTAAGAGCTGATTAAACTATCATCATCCGTACCATTAAGTTCCTCTTCACAATTCTATTATAAACAAAAGATCTCAACAAACTAAACAAATTGAGTGAAAGATCTTTTATTAAAAGATCAAGCCTTTTTCTACAGGGCTCTCCGGGATCAGAATTTCATGAGTTCCACAGAACTCTAGCTTTATTTGATGGTGCTAAGTGTGTAAAATGTTTATATTTTTACAAAGATGAAAAGGAATAATCTATTTCTCATAATTGAGACAGGTAATAGCTACTTACTCAAATGTCTATCTTCCTATGTGTCATTGGATACAATACATAATAATGTGCACTGAACTTATATCCACCAAATTTGGACCCATTATCAAATCTTTGCTCTGCTTACACACAAGAGTATTGTAAAAATCCATTGAGATAATGTATATGAAAACACTTTAGAAAAGGCAAAAGCAGAGACAACTGTCATTTCTAACTCCACTTTTATCACTTGTCCTTAACCAATAAATCAAAACCCATTAAAGTATTAATTTACCTTTTAATAGGTTGTGAAGTGTATGAGAACTCACTGACTACCTTTAGTGACTATCAACATATTTCAAATAAAATTATTAAGGTCATAAATCAGAACAATTTACTAGATATTTATTATACATTGGCTAGTTTATACTTAGACGATATTTTAGGTAAAAGCCAAAAAACAAATATGCATTGTAAAAGAGTTTGATTATTCCCAACTATTTTGGTAATATAGTTATGAACCTATTGACCTTTGAATACTAAAGGAGTAGTTAAAAGGGAAAGACATTTATTTACCCACAAAAATGTCAAAACAGAAAAGAGGGAAACAGAGGTCCTAAAGGAAAGGCAGATTGTGGTGAGGTAATAGATGAGTTGTATTTTTAGGGTAATAATAGTAACTATTTCCTTAGGGAACTTCTTTAATTCTCTTCTCTCTCACATATTTAAGATTTGATATATACTAAAAATATATGTGTAATAAGTATCCTGTGATGAATGCCATCAATTCTTTCCCTCTCTGCATGTATGTGCTACTTGTCCATTGAGAAGTGAGCCTCTTTTCCCTGTCCTATAGGATCTAATCTGGGCCTGTTTTCTTTGACCGATAGAATACAGACGAATGACATTCTAGGATTTCTGAGCTCCCTTCTTTAAGGAGTAACAATTTTCCACTTCCTTCTTTTTTGAACACTTATTCTTGGGGCTCTTCCTTTTTGAATTCAACTACCATACTTTGAGAAACCTAAGCCCTGTGGGGAGGTTATGTGGTGAAGTAGTAGATAAATTGCCAACTATGTGGATGAACTATCTTGGATGTCACAGCCTGTGGACAATTGAAGCCACAGTCAACATCATGTAGAATAGAAGAACCTTTCAGCTGAGACAGCTGAGCCCAGTCCATTCACAGAATAATAAATAAATGAAAAATCATTAATGAAACCATTAATAAAATGGTTAATGCCAGTAAGTTCTGAGATTGTTATAAAGAGAAAACCAAAATAGAAACTGGTACATAGAGTTGTACTGGGCCAAAACCAAAACATGTACCCTTCACTTTGTAACTGAGCAGGAGATGAAGGCTTTTAGGAACTTCAGGAAACAGAAGTGGCTAGAACAACGGGGAAATTGTTATTGAAAGGCAATCCTTGTTATGAAAGGCACTTTCACCTGCAGTAATGTGAAAGGTAGAACCAATGAACACATAGAAATCACTAAAGGGAAGAAGCAACTGAATAAGCTTCTGCATCTGGACAAGGAGTTTTCCCGGCAGAATTCTGAAAATGCCAAGTGACTTTTAGCTGGCTATGATTAAATACAGAAAAAGAGAGAAACTGTTCAGTTTTGGAACAAACATTGTAAGAAATATACCTTGAACACTTTTTCCAGAAAAAGAAATTCTCAAGGAGGAAATGACCTTTGGCTAATGGTCAACTCCAGAGAACTGCAAGTAAAACCTATAGCCTCAGGGTCAGTTACAATCAAGAGTGCAGCTATAACAAATTTTAAGTCTTCAGAAATATTTAAGCCAGTACTTCATAAATCTCTCAGATGACAAAAAGACTTCCAAGAATCTTATAAGTATTTTAAGTATTGCAGTCCATCCACTTAGCAAGGCAACTGGTACCTAAGATTCTTAAGGATGTTGTCCCTTCAGCATCCTGACATTTAGCTCAAAGTTGAGGAAAAGGCCAGTCTCAAACAGATCTGTGGGTGCCTTTTGTTGAATGGAGTGGATTTTAATTTGATTCATAGAAACTATGCAATATTTTTAAAGGAATTACATAAGTTTGGTCTAAAAGGAAGAGACAATTCAAAATTAAAAAAAAAAAGGCTTCTAGGCCTTCAACCTTTGAAAATCAGGAAGCAAGTTGAGAAAGCTTTTCAACTTCAAACAAGCCATTCTCATGGAAAAGGACAACTCAGAGTCAAAAATCTCATAAAGAAGGGTCAATGGATGAGAATTAGGCCCTAAACAAGCACTCCCTGCTCCTGGAATCATGATGAATGAGACATGTGCCCAGCTAGGGTTCAGAATTGCTATGGACCATTTCCGGCTTTGCACCTCCCATTTTCCCTTTTCGAACAAGAAATCTATTGCTTGTCTTGCTACTGTATGCTGGATGAGAATGGGGAAGTAAAGTTCTTTCTTTAGTTCATGCATCTTCATATTGAGAATAACTATAGTAAAGGTGGCTCATATGTATCTGAAATGGATTTAAATGATGAGATTATGGGCCTTGAACCTGAGGACATATTTAGATGAAGCTTAAAGGGGTCTTGTGAGGTGGTAAATGCATTTTCCACATGTCAGGGACATGAATTGCTATTTGCAGAGGGTATAATGATCATCTCCAAAGATAGTTACCACCAAGCCCTTTCCTTCTCATATATGCATATCCATTGGGAAGTATAGGTTTTTCCCTTCATCTTTAATCTAGGCTGGCCCTATAGATTACTTTGACCAATACAATAGTGGTGTACTGAGATTTCTAAGCCAGGGCCTCAGGAGGACTCATGGCTCCTACTTCTCTGTTCTTGGAATGCTCACTCTTGGGAGGTTATTTCTTGAATCATGACAGGAAGAAACCCAGCCATTCTTGACAGAAGAACCCCAAGCCATTTGGAGAGGCCACATAGAGAACTGAGATGTGGTAGCTGGGTTTCCAGCTGACAACCAGTATCAACTGCCAACCACATGAATGAGCTATTTTGGATATTTCAAACCCAATCAAGCTTCTAGAAAATTGTAGCTCTAGTCAACAGCATGTAGAGAGCAACCCAACTGATTCCTGTTAATTCAGAATTGTGGGGGGGGAAATTAAATCGTTGTTTTAAGTCAATTAAGTTTGGGGTCGTTAGTAGTTGGCAGCCAAAATAATACATATGTCAATACATTAAGTAAATAAGATGAAGATCAAGTAACTCACTTCAACTCGAGAACAAAAACAGCTTATGTTTCATTTATTTATTTGTTCCTTCTTGCCTTCCTGCTTTGCCATCAGTCCTACCAGAAATCTTAGTAATTTTGGCATCAGTCCTTCAATTTTTTTTTTTTTTTTTTTATTTATGATAGTCATACACAGATAGAGAGAGAGAGGCAGAGACACAGGCAGAGGGAGAAGCAGGCTCCATGCACCGGGAGCCCGACGTGGGATTCGATCCTGGGTCTCCAGGATCGCGCCCTGGGCCAAAGGCAGGCGCCAAACCGCTGCGCCACCCAGGGATCCCTGGCATCAGTCCTTCATATTAAAAAATTTATCTAAATGTATTCCTGTGTAACAAAATTTGCTTGTTTTTAAACTTCAAAAAAGCTATCATACTGCATGTGGGCTTCTGAGACTTGCTTTTTGGGTCTTTCTTCCTATTAAAAGGACAAAACTCACAATTTATTTTTCATTCTCTTGTCAATGAACATTTGAGTGGTTACAAAGAGGGCTGCCTTGAACATTCTCATAGATGTACTCTTGTACACCTATGGAACATTTCTCTAAGGTATATTTGTAGAAAAAGAATGGTCAGGTATTAGAGTATTAGAGAATGTAAGTAGTTAACTTCACAAGATAATGCCTGTGTATTGGTTTATAATCCCACCTGTAAATGTCTTCTTGATGCATATCTTCTTCATTAATATTGTCATATCTCTTAATTTTTCAATCTATTGGATGTAATTCACCACGGTCTTAGTTGATCATATATGAGACTAAACATCTTTTCATGTGCTCAGTCACATCCTCTTAAAAGGTCTGGTTTGTCTTTTGCTCATTATTTCTACAGTACAATGATGAATAGAAGTGATGATAAAATAAGCATTCTCATTGAGTTCCTCATTTTTAATGTGCATCTAGAACTTAGTCATGCTGCATTATCCTTTTTAAAATAATGTTGAATTTAGCTTATCAATAGTGCTTTTGGTTTTCACATCTGTTCATGTATGTGATGAGTCTGTAAACTTTCTCTTCTCCTACTGAATGTGTCTGATTCTATTATCAGTAGAAGTTATACTGGCTTCAGTAGAGCTGAAGAGAATTCCTCATTACCTAGCCTTTGGGAGTTTGTATGAAATGTTGAGATAGTATGGTCCTTGAAAGAGAAACATCTGTAGATGTGGGCTAGATGTTCTGCCAAAAAATTATTTACTATTCAACACTATTGAATAAGTCCATGTAGCTTGTCCATTTCTTCTTTGGACAATTTAAGGAAATGCCATTTTTCTAGATCTTGATCCATTTTACATTTCAAATATATTAAAATGCTCATCTGTATCTCTATGGGTGAGGACTCCTTTTCAATCTTGTACTGTTTTCTTCTTGTTCAATTATGCCAATTTTACTGTTATCATGAAAACAGCTTTGACATTGTGATATTGTTTTCTAATTCACTGATTTCTTCCTTTGCCCATACCTCCATGCTTTACCATTAGGTTTATTCTGTTGGTCTTAAGTTACATACTTAGGCTTTTTCTTTAAGCATTTAAATTCATTCAGCGCTATTTCTGCTACATCACCCAATTTTTCTAAATGCAGTATTTATAATTAGGTTCTATGTATTTGTTTTCTTCTTTCATCTAGGTTTTTAAAAACTTGTAAATGTATGACTTTTAAAAATTTAACCTTTATTACTAACCTCTTATTTCGGATCATCCTTTGAATACGGATTTTTAAAACTTTATTGTGACTTATTTCATGCCTAATACATGGTCAATTTTTGCTAAAATAAAATGCTTAAGAATATTCTCTAATTGCTGATTATTTTAAATTTGTCCATTGAATCCCAGAAAAGATCAAATGCTACTCACATATGCAAGTCCTTTGAAAATGGTAAGGCAGTATAAAATATAGCAAGTATGAAAGTAATATATACATGCAATAGCAGAAACCCAATGTAACTGCATGCCACAAATGATGTAATGATTCTTGTCTAATTTGCATTTTCAGAAAAGACTGTTCATATGTTACAACAGCAGCTAAGTTTACAACAATTTTTCTTTGTTCTTTGCAAACAAAAAAAGGTTAAGAATTTGCAGACAAGTCTTGGCAAAAGGATATTCTGAGGCAGCTTTGCCAATCCCTGAGAATATTGTTGACTGCATTGCCTAAATCTGTTTTTTTCATTCATTCTTTGGCTTGGTTTATCAGAAATTGGGATCTGTTGAAATCTCCCACAATATTGTTCAATTTGTTGGGTTAGCCTTATTAATTTTGAGGCCATTTTATAAAGTATGTGCAAATTTAAAATTGATATATATTTCTAGTGAATTGTTCCTTTTATCATTTAATGGTCACCTCCTCTTTAATAATACTATCATAAAATCCAATTTTAATTTAGTATCACTAAAGCTACACAAATTTTGTCTGTTTTCATCTTTTAAAAAAATCCAGCCTATAGCTAGGTTTTAAAGACCTAATCATTCTGTTGTTGAACTGAGTTTAGTCTATTCATGTTTAATTGATACTACTTGACTTGTTACTATTATACTAATTTTATTCCTCCTCCACCCCTTATTTCTTTTGTACTGTTATTGTCTTCCTATTCCACTATTTTAAAGTTTTCCTTTAAAACAATTCATTCTGTATCTATTACTTTAGCAGTTACACTTGATATTTTACTAAAAATTTAAAGTTAAACAGTATCTTAACCTACCTTCTGGACAATGAAAGCATCTCAGAACATTAATTCTAATCACCCTCCTCCCATCTTAAAAGCTATTATCCAGTTTTTCAATTATACCTTAAAGTCCACATTCATGTTGCATAAAAATGTTTATTTAATTTTACAGCTGTTTACAATTTTACTTCTTATAAACACTTAATTACAACCTTTTTATATTAACAATACCTTTGATTTATATCATTGTATTTGTTCACGGGTTCTTCGATTTCAGATCATCTTTGTGGAAACATTTTCCTTCTTTAAGATCATTCTTTGTAGTTTCTTTATTGAAATTCTGTTGATAGTAAAAGTCTGTTTTTCATCTGAACATTTCAGTTTTGCTTGGTACAAATTCTAAGTTGATATAGTTTTTCTCAGAACTTTGAAGGCATTATTATTCCACCATCTTTGGGTACATTGTTGCTATTGAGAAGCCTACTGAGTATGTGACTGTCTTGCCTTCATTGATGCTATTTTGATTCCTTTGAATGCTTTTAAAATCTTGTGCTTCATATCTTGTAGTTACACTACTTTGGATTTAGGCATGGTTTTGATCCATTTATGTTTGGGATATACTGTGCTTCCTAAAATTATTGAATTCATGCTTTTCAAGTAAGGAAAATAGTTATCTTCAAATATGCCACTCTTCCATCCTCTTTTTCTCTCATAATACTTCTGGTTTTTATAATTCTTCCCTCCATATCTCTAAAGTTCTCTTTAATATTTGCATTTTCTAGCTCCTTGTTTCTCCTTGCTGCACACCAGGTAATTTCTTTAGATCTCACTTCCAGTTTATTTATTGTCTCTTGAGTCTAATACAATATTCAACATGTCTGAGGGTTCTTTTTTTTTTTTTAATTTCAAGTAACATATTTTTTTCATTTTTGCAGTTCTTTCTTTTTTAGATCTGCCTGTGGTTCCATTTTTCATAGATGTCAGTGATAAGAACTTAGAGAAGTGAATTATTTCTATAGGTTCTTTCTCACACTAGCTAGTTTTTAATTTGCACCTGGTAATATCTAATCATAATATTGCTTTATCTATGGAAGTCCTGAGCCTTAACTTGCTTCTGCTATGAGCTACAGGGTACTACAAACTAAATGCCCACTTCAACTGTCCTGGCTGGAACAGCATCTCAGATTCAGATTCATTTCCTTGTTTCTAATCCAAGGCAGATTGCATATGGTTATGTTGCAATTGGTATTTGCCATCTGAGCAACCACTGCCCACTTGCATGCTTAATATAGTATTCACAATTCCCAACCAAAATGTGTTCATTTTTGTGAGTAAAAATAGAGGTATGATTCTCAGAAACTTCCCCTACTTTCTTTGACCCGATTAATGCATTCAAAAATAGATTTTGTTCAGGATTTAGTTGTTTTTCAGTACTTAACCTAACGTACTGCTAAAAGTAAAAGTCTTATTAAATATACTAAAATGGGTATAATATACTAACCTGAGAAAGCACGTGATTTATGGCAAGCCTTAATAATTCAAACCTCTCTGGAAAGGTTTCCTATCCCTTGACCAGAACTCGATCACTATTTTGAAACTGAGTATACATTAGAAAGGTCCTAGGATATGAACTTATCCAATAGATTGTTGTCCCACTTTGTAAAAATTTCTCGCATTATTCTAAGATACTCAGTTAAATTTACAATATATGATCCAAATCAACAGGACTAAAATCTATAAAAATAAAGTATCATTTTAAACATTTTAAAAAATAGGTAATAAGGATTTGTTACAGCAACTTCCATCTATATGCACAACTTTATTTTTGGAAGCCTGAGCCATCTATAATATAAGCAGGGCTAAACAAGGCAGCTGGTGATTTCATTTTAGTCAGAAACCTAATAGGCATTATGACAGCAGAGGTGGCTGCTCTGGTCTTAAATGCAGATGGACTGTTTGCATC
This sequence comes from Nyctereutes procyonoides, assembly GCF_905146905.1. Classification (NCBI taxonomy): domain Eukaryota; kingdom Metazoa; phylum Chordata; class Mammalia; order Carnivora; family Canidae; genus Nyctereutes; species Nyctereutes procyonoides. Next base: position 7,682,614 of record NW_026575037.1, read on the forward strand.
TTCATTATTCATAATGATTGCTTTGTGTTCTCTGGAAGATCAGGAAGCTCTCTGTGTCTCACCCTAATCACTGAAGTAATGAAAGGAGATTCCCGCAGCAAAGACTGCTACCGCAACTGCTGCAATCACACCTACAGGTAAAGCAAACAAAAAACAAATGGTCATGGGATAAGCAAAACAAAGGCTTAACTGATCCTAGGCTCTGAAATGTAGGTAACCCACGGGCTTAGACAACAAGATGCACCTGCACAAACACATGCTCACACACACGTATATATGTATTAAAAGCCAGCCAGTTGGGCAGCCCTGGTGGTGCAGCCGTTTGGCACCGCCTGCAGCCCCGGGCGTGATCCTGGAGACCTGGGATAGAGTCCTGCCTCAGGCTCCCTGCATGGAGCCTGCTTCTCCCCCTGCCTGTGTCTCTGCCTCTCTCTCTCTGTCTCTGTGTGTGTCTCTATAAGTGGATAAATAAAATCTTAGAAAAAAAATAAAATAAAATAAAAGCCAGCCAGGCTTAGGAGGAAAATATAGCAATAAGCTGGATAGATGGCAAAGGCTTGACTGATAATCATGTACTTCACCACTTAGCAAAACCTTTAAAAAGAAAAAAAAAGTATCTCTCACACACTTGTGCACACACATCTGACAGAAAAACTCACACATCTTTAAAAAGTTTCTATAAATATGCACACTGACATTCCAGCTGTCCCAAGGTACCCAGTTTCAACCAAAAGACAGTCCAATGGGCAGCGGGTCTCAAACATGACAAGTCAAGTCGTTTGTGTAAATATTAAAACTAAAAAACTCAGATTCCACAATTATAAAATCTAAAAATTAGTAACGTTTGTATTGGCAACTTTTAGTTTTGTTTATTTTTTCTTAATAACTATAAGTTAACCAAAACAAAACTGACCAGAGTAGTCTAGACAGACACACACATACACATGCACTTCGATACAAAGAATTTAGGCAATTATATAATGAGTAAGTTCCAAGAAAAACAACTAAATCTTCTGGCTTCTAACTCTCAGTTAAAAGTCTTAATGCTTATAAAGTATTTCTCAAATTGGCACTCCACTTAACAATAGTCTACATGTTCTTTTATCAATAAGTCTGAACCATGTTAAAGTAATTGCCACACTTCTTTGGAGTCTTTAAAATTCTAAAGTTCATTACAGATTTTCAGACCTGAATTTGACTTTTTTCATAGACTATGTATCAGAATTTTCTACAATAGCTGTTTTGCAAAGAACACCAGCCTAGAAAGCATTGGCCCAACTATACTAATTAATTCCTAAAATGCAACAGGTTTTTCTTCTAAAAACACCAAAAAAGGGGTGCTTGGGTGGCTCAGTCTGTTAAGCACCTGACTTTTGATTTCAGCTCAGGTCATGATCTCAGAGTAGTAAGATGGAGCCCTATGTTGGGTCTGCCCTGGTATGAAACGTGTTTAAGATTCTCTCTCTCAGGCACCTGAGTGGTTCAGTCAGTTTCAGGGTCTGCCTTCAGCTCAGATCATGATCCCAGAGTCTTGGGATTGAGCCTTGCATTATGAAGCCTCCTTAGCAGGAAGCCTACTTCTTCCTCTCCCTCTCCCTCTGCCCCTGCCTCCCAATTGCATGTTCTCTCTCTCTCAGTCTCTAAAATAAATAAATGTTTCTCTCTCTCTCTCTGCCCCTCCCACCCACTCTAAAAACAAACAAAAACACCAAAAAAATTAATAGGAAGTGTCATGTTTGAAGGCAATTAGGATAATGCATTATTTATAAATATTTCCATCTCTTTCATCTCCAGGGTCTAGTACTTTCCATAATACTCAACAAATACCAGCTTAATCTAGCACTTCTAAGAAAGCAAAATGTAATGGAAATAATTTTAAAATAATAAGAAAACCAAAGTCCAACATAACATCTTTCAATGTTATAAAGGAAATTAAATACCTATATTTTGCTGAATTTTCATTATTACTGCAGTTTTAATTGGTTGTTTTGGTTGTTCATCATCTGTGTTGTCCAATGAAGCTTCAGTATTCATAGAGTAACTCACACAAGCTGTAAGAGGATAATAATAATAATCCTAAATAAATGGGAATTATTAAATTATTTAAAGTAAGTTTTAAAGAAGAACATTATAAAGAATATATACAATGAGCTCCAATTCCTCCAACTTGACTTTTTTACAACACAATTTGCTCGTCAAATGCAGGTTAATTAAATTTCATGGAATATATGTCAAACTGACAATTTTAAAAATACTATAGTTTTATAATTGACTGAAACCAGAAACCAGAGAGTTAGTTCTAAATGACTCTCACAAATTATGGGAATATAAATATAGTAAAAAAATATAGTAAAAAAATATAGTAAATAAATAATAATATGGTAGGGAAGTATAGATGATATAGACAATTTAGATAACAACAAAGATAGTAAACAAGTGATTTGTATAGTAAACAAGTAATCTGTTTCTTATATCGTAGTAAAAATAAACTGATGCCAAAAATCAAACCAGATAGGAGCAGAGTAATTTTCACTCTTAGTTGGAATTAATTTCTATCATTCTTATTGGTGGCTTAACAATAATTTCAAATAATTAGTTATTAATATTAAAAACAGGGATTAGCAATTGCAGTCCCATGAGGCAAACCTTATGTGCCCCACAAAAAGTAAAATATTTACTATTTGGCCCAATACAGAAAAAGTTTGCTGACTGGATCTAACCTGAAATTTGAAATATAGTAGTCCTCCCTTATCTGCAGTTTCAGATACCTGCAGTCAACTGCAGTCCAGTAGCAGATGATCCTATTTCTGACATAGAGTCAGCAGGTCAACAGTATCCTAATGCTATGTGTCACCATGCCTATATCATTCATCTCACTTTATTTCACTATGAGACATTTTATCATCTTACATCATCACAAGAGGGGTGAGTACAAATATTATATTTTGAGAAAGAGCACATTCACATAACTTTTTTTACAGTATACTGTTATAACTTATTTATTATTTTTTTTAATCTTTCACTGTGCCTAATTTATAAATTAAACTTTATCACAGGTTTGTATATTTAGGAAAAAGCATGGTAGATAGAGGGTTCATAGTATATAGAAAGGTACTGTGTGCAGCTTCAAGCATTCATTGGGGTTCTTGGAACTTATCCTCTGCAAATAAGGGGGTCTACTGTATACAAGCAAAATATGATCATTAATTTAACCTTAAAACACCTCAGTGTTAAACAAGGCAACTACCTTATCTCATTTTACAGATGGAAAATAAAACCTGAAAAGTTAAGTGCATATTTGAGAGTCATGAGCAGCAGACTGAGGATTCAAACACTAAGATTCTCTTCCTATTTCATTACGCTGGCAATAATTTATATAGATTAGCTTAGCTGAATTTATTTAACACTGATTAAAACTGTCTGAACTAAAAACATCCTTAGATATCATAGTCAGTGGTTTTAATTTTTTCCCCTAGTGCTAAAGACTCTGATAGAAAATCCCAGCATATAAAATAGATAAAAATAGAATTACGCTGACTAAAGCAAGAATGGACAGCTCCTGGAGCCAGACCCCCCTCTTTCCCTCAGAGGTGGTAATCAAATGCTGTTCTATATGATTCCAGGGAACTGTCTAAAAGTATCTACACTTCATATTGATCTTTTTATTTGCAAAGAGTAGAGAACCACAGAATGAGAGACAGTGAATACTACCATTTAAATTCAAAATTAAAGAGCTTATTGCTTGGATTTAAAATGTTCTTGTAGACATCTTTACATTTCAATATAACAGCATAGGCTCACAAGTATGATATATAAACTTACTGAAACAGGTATCTGTGGTACCAAAACAGATAAAAGAAAAAAAAACTGCCTAATTTTCATCAATTTCCCATGAAGAAAAGTTTACTGTCATTTTGAGAAATCATCTTTAGCCCGGGTGGTTCAATTGGTTTAAGTATCTGCCTTTGGCTCAGGTCACAATCCCAGGAGCCAGGGATAGAGCCAGCATTAGGCTCTTGCTCAGCAGGGAGCCTGCTTCTCCATTCCTCTGACTGCTGCTCCCCCTGTTTGTGTTCTTTCTCTGTCAAATAATAAATAAAAATTTTTTTAAAAGAAATCACCTTAGATGATTTCTTATCACCTCATTAGAATCAAAAGTATCACCAATCCTTTTTTCCTCTTTAAGCATATAACCAAAGAACTCTAAAAACAGACAAAACTCTTTTTTTTCTCCCATATCATATTGGTTACAAAGGCTAAAAATTCTTATTATGAACTATCTCTAGAAACATTCTGTCTTCTGTATTTCCACAGTTTCTAGATTTCTCAAGGATTAGAACTTAGTTCTAGATTACATTCACCTACTAGCTTCATATTTCCCTTAACTTCATCTATAGATCAAAAAGTTGAATGAATAGTACAGTTTATTCATGTTAACACACACACAATTTTGGTTTTTCTATTAGTAAATATCAGTCCAAAAAACTTTTTTGGGGGAGCCACTAAAATCCATATATAAGATAACAAATACAAATAAAAATAATGGATGAACCATGAATTACACTTATTTGCTAAAGGATTTATTTTTCTTGAGTACTTGTATTTAAAGAGCACAAAAATGGTTTTGTCATGACATAGTACTTATACATTTAATATTGTTATATGCAAAAGTCATGCTCTAGTATATCAATTCTGCACAATTTACTTCTATTAAAAAAGACATTTCACTTTAATCTATCATACAAACTCATATTGGTTTGATACAACTCTGAGATAATTTTACTGAGGCAGAGCATTTTTCAAGGATAAATATGATCCTGTCATAACAATTAACTCGTGTTTATTTTTGATGGGAGCTTCCAGGATTTTTTTTTTTTTTTGAGCTTCCAGGATTTTAACTCAAATCTCATACACAATGTCATTTTATGCTAGTCTCTGAAATTTAAATGCAAATAACATGATTCAATAGGAAATTAGATCTTAACCGTTCCTTAAAAACCAGGTAATTTTAACTTCAGACAAGCCTCAAATTAATCATGTAAGAAAGTATCCTTTTGAGCAACTATCAACAAAAGAGAAAACAAGGGGGAATAATGAATGCATGTGAAGTTGTAAATGTGTTCAATTTCATTCCAAGCTGTTGGCAGTTAGGCAAGACTATTTAAATGCTTAAAATAAAATGTTATGACTTGAACTCCTTAGTTGTCTTCTTGCCCATCCCTGAATACTAAAGTAATGAGGTTTAACTATACTCAATAATTTAGTCATAAAAATACATGTGCATTATTGCTTCTCTTTCCTTTATATTATCAATGTTTAACCAAACAACAAAAAGTAATTAGCTCTGATATCAAGACAGAATTGGAAGAGTTTCACCAGATTTTAAAGGTGTCTCCAATTTTTAGCTGATACTGTAGATAGAATGTATCTGAATTATTAACTTAATATCTAGTAGAAGATGACTAATGCATTTAAGAAATTTTAAAGCCATAGTTATCCTTCACCTTAAGTGAGTCATTCTGACAAATTGTTCTTCATCCCTTAAGTCATTTAAAAGTATGTTATTTTAAGGCACTCACCTGGCAAAATATGTATTTCAAACATAGCAACTACTTGGCAAGTATTTTACAGAATAGAAATAATTAAATAATAATCAGCAAATAATAACATAAAATACTTAGAAAATAAAGCCAGATTCTTATAAAAAGTTTAACACCCCTAAATGTACACTTACTGATTTCAATTTTTGAACTTGAACATTTGAACTCCACTTTTTTTGGTTTATTGTATATGAAAACCCTAATTTCAAATATATAGGAAAATCTATACACACTATAAAATATTACTTTCATACTTTAATGTTAATATTTTTTCATTATAATCTAGAAATTATTTAAAAGTCTTATAATAGTGGTTAAAATCACCCTACATTTATGTATCTCTTTTTGTTTAGAAAGTATTTTCCCTAATATTCTTACTAAATTCTCTGATCAACCCCAAGAGAATCTGGGATTCAGAGGGGACTTACTTAAAATTACATGGAAGTAAGTGACCCCCCTCGACTCAGTTAAAATACTATCTCCATAAAATTATGCATCTAATATTTTTGAGTAAATTTATGAATGAATGAGTAAAGGAGTGAATATAATTCTAAATCAATAGGATGTTTATGAAAAAAACACTCAATTTTTCTATTAACATAAACATTTTGTTTATGTTTTTACTCTATCCTATAATTTGGGAATATGTTATTTTGCCATTGAAAATATGCTAATTACCAAATCATTCCTTCTAATTCAACAAATGCTTGAAAAAGCAAAACTAATAAAATTCTAGACAAGTCATATTCTTGGTCACAATACATCTGATGCCAGTGTCCAATTCCTAAAAATCCTAGAGTTTCTTTTACTGCATTCATCCTTCAAAATGAACTCAAATGTCACCTGCTCTCAGAAGCTTTCTCTAATACCATACAAGGATAATGCCTGTGCTAAATGTTCTGATAATTCTGTTTATCCCTCTGTTATAGAACTAATCATCTTATTTTAGAGTAACCCATTTCTCTGTACTTCCCTCTATACTGTGAGATTCTCGAGACTTAGGACAGTATATTTAATCTCTAGAACCCTTAATGCTTAATAGGGCTACTTTAATAGGCCACCAAAAGTAGTAATCAATCAATGATTCAGTTGGGATTTATATAAGTTCCAAAAACAGGGCAGTGTCCTTAAAGAAGCATACATAATGAAGTAATATCTTAATACGTTATATAATACTAGAAAAATATATAATCTTGAGACCATGGGTTTGACACAGTACATATTCAAGTTATACATACCTAAACTTTCCAAACTGCTGTATTGTTTGCTTTGTGTTTATGATTATAAACTCTTCCTACTCAGTTATTAATCTCAATACCAGATAACTGGCATAAAAAGAAATATAGACAGAAAATCATTTTAAAATACAGTGTGGGGACACTTGGGTGGCTCAGTGGTTAAGTGCCTGCCTTTGGCGCAGGGCGTGATCCTAGAGTCCCAGAATGGCGTCCCACACTGGGCTCCCTGCTTGGAGCCTGCTTCTCCCTCTGGCTGTGTCTCTGCCTCTCTCTCTGTGTCTCTCATGAATAAATAAAATCTTTAAAAAAAAATACAGTGTGAAATACAACTAAGTACCAATATTAAAAGCTTAAAAAAAATCAAAATTCACAAAAAGACTAATGAACATTTATGTCATCTAAGATTATAAAGTTATTTTTAAATACTTCAGTTATTAGCTCATGCTAATATTTAATATGGTACAGTCTTAATGATAAAACTTACTGAAGGAAAGCTGCAAAACAGGATTAAAATATATTTAGTATACATATAATGATAAAAGTTCATTGGAGAATAGCATTTAAAATGATAATAATAAGTAAGTATATTATCTTGAGGCTAAAAATAAGCCTCAATTATTTGCAAGAATATTTCTTTTTTTCTTTTTCTTTTTTTTTTTTTAATTTTTATTTATTTATGATAGTCGCACAGAGAGAGAGAGAATGAGAGGCAGAGACATAGGGAGAGGGAGAAGCAGGCTCCATGCACCGGGAGCCCGACATGGGATTCGATCCCGGGTCTCCAGGATCGCGCCCTGGGCCAAAGGCAGGCGCCAAACCGCTGCGCCACCCAGGGATCCCCTGCAAGAATATTTCAAAGATTTCTAAGAATCATTTAAAGGCATAAAAATTTTAATATATTTGGGATTATCCACTGTATACTACAGAGCATGAATTTATACAATAGATGAGTGCTTTCAATTAAAGTGAAACATAAAGCAGTAATGGAAACAATTTACTAAAATTTGAAAATACTAATGTCAAAACTTGGTTATTATAGACTGTTATTGCTAATCTACAGTCAAATATACAAATCAAAATATTTTATTCTCAGTGAATAATTAACAAATCATTGGAGATTCTAAAATTTTGATCATTAATGTTCTTGGTTTCTCTTATGACCTTACTACATGCTCTACATAATTAGCAATGCATACATAATATATCTTCCAAATCATATTATAGACTTTTTAAGGAAAGGAATCTGGTCTTTGATTTTTACTATTACATTGCTTTGAACAGAGCAAATGCTTAATAAATACCTGATAAAAAGACATACTAAATGCTGTATACTAGAATTAATATTTCTAGTGCTGCATACTATCTTGTTTTAAATGTTAAGTCTCCCTTTGTCTCAGGTTATTATCGCAAGGTATTAAGCCTCATGTCAGGCTTCCTGCTCAGTGTGGAGACTGATCTCTCTCTCCTCCCTGCTCCTGCTTTCTCTCACTATCTTTGTCACTATCTTGGTTTCTCTTAAATAAAAAAAATCTTAAAAAAGAAATCTGACAAAGGTTGAAGATTAAACACAACTGATGAGTTATATAAGTATGCAAATAATAAAGAGCAGCACAGAATTATAATAAAGCATAATGGAGAAACAGTCTGGGTACATTAAAGGTAGTATCTATACAGGTTAAAAAAATTCTATTTAGTTCCTTGAAGACAGAATTAGTATGATATCGATCTATGGACCTCATACCTTAGGACTAAATCAGTAATTTGTTTTAGTCATCAAATATTTCCTGACTACCTATGATGTGTTAAGGCTAGGTTCTTAGTAAAGTATTAGAAATACAGTAATGATCCAGAGAGGCAAAATCCTTTTCTTGTAAATCTTCTGGAAAAATCGAAGTTTGCTAAGCTGTACATATAACGGTTTCATGAAAGTCTGAATTTATTGAGCTTTAGTTTTGTTTTTGGGAGGCTGTCATACAGTAGCTCCTTTATGAATATATTATAATAGTGTAAGCTACTTGGATATTTTTAATGTTTTAACACATAAAGAATGGATATGGGGCACCTAGGTGGCTCAGTGGTTGAGCATCTGCCTTGGTGATCCTGGGGTCCTGGAATCAAGTCCTGTATCAGGCTCCCCATAGGGAGTCTGCTTCTCCCTCTGCCTATGTCTCTGCCTCTCTCTGTGTGCCTCTCATGAATAAATAAATAAAATTTTAAAAAAAGAATGGATATTGGGGTACACCTGGGTGGCTCAGTTGGTTAAACATCTGCCTTAAGCTCAAGTCATGAGCTCAGGGTCATGGGATCAAGTCCTGCATCAGGTTCCTTGCTCAGCAGGGTCTGCTTCTCCCTCTCCCTCTGCCCCTCCCCTCTGCTTGCATGCCCAGTCTCTCTCTCTCTCTCTCTCTCAAATAAATAAAATTTTTTGAAAAAAGTATAGATATTACCCTATTATTAATAGAAGTTAAAATAACTATTTTTAAAAGTATAAATGACAAGGTATTGAATACAATATAAGCTAGTTTATAAATGTTTGTTAAAAAATGAAATTAAGAAAAGGTAAAAATATTTAAGACAGATGGTTGTCTTTATTTTTTTTTAAAAAAGATTTATTTACTCATTTTTAGAGAGGGAGGGAGAGAGCAGGGGGAGAGGCAAAGGGAGAGGCAGAGAAACTCTCAAGCAGATTTCACCTTGAGCGCAGAGCTCTATATGCTGGGCTCAATCCCAGGACCCTGAAGACATGACCTGAGATGAAATCAAGAGTCAGATGCTTAACCGACTGTGCCACCCAGGCACCCCTAGATGATAGTCTTTAAAAAATCTAAATGAGGAGTGACTTGGGTCACCGAGTCTCTTGAACCTCCAAATCTTGATTTGGCTCAGGTCATGATCTCACAGGTGATGGGATTGAGCTATAAGGATGCTTCCAGGCTCAGGAGGGAATATGTTAGAAATTCTTTCCCTATGACCTTCCCTGGACTTGTACTTGTTTGTATGCATGTATGCACGCACTCTCTCACTCTCTCTCTCTCTCTCTCTCTCTCTCTCTCATAAATAAGTAAATAAATAAATAAATAAGATCTTTAAAAAAAGGAAAAAAAAACAAAACTCTAAATGAAATCTCTCTGTCCCTATGCTTTGATATCTGATTTTTAAAGTAAGTTGCGAAAATAATCAAAAAAATTTTTAAGAAGTAAGTTGTGACTGGGTCAAGTTTTGCACACAGTGCTATGCTACCCTTTAGTCTTTCATGAATGTAATACACACTAAAAGTGTGACAACTAATTCAAAAAGAATATGAAAAGCATTTACTATGATAACAGATCCAAGATTCTAGCCAACAAGTGAGAAATTATACTAACAGAAGCAAGATGAAATTAAACCAGAATAATGTTAACATCATTCATGTTAAATTTTTTTTTTTGAATGATGCAATGAAGGTGGTGATGCTAAAATAAATATCTAGACCATGGTAAGTAGTAATTCTATAGTCTTTGTTATTTAGGTCCCGTAGAAAGGAATTGTTAGAGAAAAGCACAGGCTCTAGAACCAAATTGCTTCAGTTTAAATTCTAGCTCTGCCATTTACTAGCAGTGTAACCCTGGAAAAATTACTTGACCTTTCTGAGCCTTGATTCTCTCATCTGGAAAATGGGAGTAATAAGAGTATCTGCTTCATAGGGCTGTTATAAGAATTACATTATTTAGTATTTGTAAGGCTTTGGAAGGAGTGCCTATACATAATAGGTTCTATATAAATAATAGCTAGTGATATTATTAGAACATTAGTTTGAATTCAGGGTAATGTATTTTGAGAAAGCCAAACCAAAGTATATTTAAAGAAGTAGTTTTTAATCTTTCTTAGGTCACCAACCCTTTAATGGCTATAGTTCTTTCTCTAGAAAAAATTACAATAATTACTTTCAAGTGGTTTGTGGATCTCCTGAAAGCCAGCTAGGACCCCAAAGGTTATGGGTATTACAGGTTAAAAATCTCTAACCTAGAAGAACATAAACAAGGTGGTAAAAAAGAATGAGGTCTGGAAACTATAATAAAGAGACCGGTTAAAAGGTTTGTGCAAATATTTGGCTTCAACATACTTAGAGCATGATAGTTGCCCTCAAATTTAAAGCATGGCCTGAATAAAGAAGTACTCATGTTTTACTGCTCCAGATTACTGCATAAGGTGTTAGTTACAGAAAGGCATACTGGTATTCAGAATAAGGAAGAAAACAGTCTAAATCCTCATCTCCTAGGAATATAGATTTCAGTGTTAAAAAAAGATGAACTAGTTCAACTCTAATGATCCTACATAAAATTCATTCAGATTATCAATGAAGTATTGTTAGACACTTAGAGACAGAAGTAAACAAAACAATAAAAAAAATCCCTAAAAAAAAAAAAATTAAATAAAAAAAAATCCCTACTCTGATGATGCTAAATCTAGTTGGCAGAGATAGTCTGCCATTAATCTGGGAAAACATATTTCAGAAAGCAGCAAACACATGTTTACCAGGTCATTTTCAAAATATCTATTGGTTAGGGAATATGCTATAACTGTCTCTTATACTAGTTTTTGAAGGACTAAAATACAGCTGCTGCTTTAACATCAGATACTGAGCAATTTAAAGTATTTTTTTTTTCTTTAAAACATGCTTAACGTTCCACATCATAATACTAACCTGGAGTTGATGAAAACAACAATAACGAACTCAGTGGTCTCCAACTAATCTGAAACCTTACCGACAGATTTGATATTCACCAACCAAATACTTACTTGATTCATCATTTTAACAAAAGTACTCTGAATCAAACACTCTTATGGTGGGGGGGGGAGGGGGAGCAGGACTTACTTAAGTCACAGAAGAATAACTAAGAAATTAGAATTAGAATAAAGACTTGAAAATTGCTATATTCAAATTTCATAAACATTCATTTTCAAAAGTAACCTAGTGACTACTATGATGTCAGAAATCTGAAGCTTGATAGTTACTCAGTACTTACTGATATTTGCAAATAATTACATTTATCACATACTTTTTTTTGTTTCAGGAAGTCTATCATATACTCACACTTATTTATAGATATGTTTTCATATCCTGATCTCACTTGATACAAAATAAAAACAAAGCAAAGCAAAAGAATACAAAGCAAAACAATAATAGCCTTCTAAAATATAAGGTCAAATGTGAAAGTGATGGTTAGGGGAAGAAACTGTGTTATATAATTAGATAGTACGGCAAATCTGTGTTTTATAAAAATAATCTTGATCTACAATATTTGGAAATGCCCATTTCAGCTTAGTATCCCAAATGTATGAAGGGGTAAGAAAATAAAGCCCACTAGTATGGAAAACACATTTAAAAAAATAGCTTAACCAAATAATTAAGATAGTGAATTTTAAGCAAACTTTTCTTACAATAAAAGAAACACTGAAAAGCCATATATTTCCACCTATTTAAAGCTGAACTTGTTTTATGAAGATCTACTTGCAAGGCTTGGAAAATCTGAAGTATCTTAAATTTTGGTAGAATTTTCCAGGAAAACACTGACTGCATGTTTCTATCTGTAGAAATTAAACAGACATATTTTTAAATGTCTCAAAAGTATCAAACAGAACTAGTGTTAAAGAAATCTAAAGACATTTAAACTAGATGGCTCATAGGTCATCTAAGCAAAAGTCTAATCAGGTTCTCAAGTCACATCATATAATTACCTGTGTTTATTTCCTCTGCAATTTCCAAATCTTCTATTTGAATCATATGATCTAACATCTCTATGAAATGGTCTCTCATTTCTTCAGCTGACTCATCACCAAATTTATAATCACATAACATTACAGTAGATCCCGGAATGGGGACAAAAACTCGGTGAGGGAGGATGTGAAACTCTTTTTCAGAATCTAAAAGGAGGAGAAACATTATCAATATTTAGATAGGTCTGTCACTAGCATCAGTGATATATTTGCGTGAAATATACACTAATAAAAATAAAACCTAAAGGATCTTTTCATTTTCTAATTGATCAGATACAAAATTGCTCTTACTGAATTCTGCTTTACCTCAATACTCCTGGTCTCTGCAAGGGCCTAAATGATATTCCTATGAAATATAAACTTAACCATTGCCTTCAATGTAAGTAAGGATATTGTTTTTTGTAAGTTATATATTCTTATATTATCCACTATCCTATGAAGGAATAACTAGGAGAATTTTGTTCCTGATCTCCAATATTGTTGTTTTTCTTGTTTAACCATACAAGCACTGCATTTTGTAAATATTTCTCTTCTTTATGCAAGTTTAGAGTCAAATTAGTGGCCCATCTATATCAAGTGTACAGGACATAACTGCACACCTTTTGCACTAATCTTACCACTGACTTTATCTTATCAGATCTAGCCCCCATTTCAAGCATGTGTAGGGCATTAAGATACATGTTTTGTATACTAGTCTTACTACCAACTCCATCTTGCTTTTTCATTTTCCCTTTGCCTCATTCCTATTGCTAACATTTTTTATCTTGTTAGATTGTAGTACCTTTTTGTAAACAGTCTTAAATTATCTTTAGAAAAAATAATATGGATCTAAATAAACAATAAATGTTTCATTCTTTGAATAGTCACAAAGTAAAATATATTTTCCCCAATTTCTAATACTGTCACTGTTCTACATAAACACACAATTATTGTTTGGTTTAACAACATCAATTCTATTGAACTATTAACAAAGACAGAGATTTTGTGTAAAGAATCACCTCTTTCAGCAATGGGTATGATTAAATAAGGTACCAATGCACAGATCAAGCAGAAAACTAGGGCTTACTTTAAAAGCAATCTATATTTCCTTGTCAAGAAACTAGTGGTAGCTTTATATGACTACAAACTGAAGATGATGAAGAATGCCTTGTCACAGAAAATGCTATGACTTAAATTCTGTGTTCCTGCCAGATTCTGCTTATCTGTTGTCATATGAGAACTAGGAAAAAAAAATTTCTCTTTGATCAGACTGCCTCCTAGCTGTAAAATTATATTCCTGCAACTTTTACTGTAGCATGTATATTGCCCACACATTGAAATTAGGAATGTATTTTATTTTGGGCTACAGTTTCTTAAAACAAGTTCAAAACTTTCAAAGATGGCTACAATATGTATGTGTAATTAGCATGCAAAATTTTAAAACTATTTCAAACTGCATTAATTCTAGTTTGCCTGAAAAAGAAATAAAACATGCTTGACATAAAATCAAATGTTGCGATGCCTTGGTGGCTCAATCAGTTAAGTGTCTGCATTCGGCTCAGGTCATGATCTCTGGGCCCTAGATTCTAGCCCTGCATCAGGCTCCCTGCTCAGTGGGGAATTAGCTTCTTCCTCTCCCTATGCTCCTTTCTCTCTCACTGCCCCTCCCCCTACTTTGTGCTGTGTGGCACACTCTGTCTCAAATAAATAAAATGTTAAAGCATTAGTTACAGTAATTTTAAATTACTCATTAAAAAAACTTAAAAATTTCAAATTAAAAAGTTAAATTAGCCACTTAGTATCTAAATAGAACCAAGTTTCTGATTGGTCTGAGCTTAAAAATGGGAAGATTATTTATTTATTTATTTTATTTATTTATTTATTTATTTATTTATTTATTTTAAAGATTTTATTTATTTGACAGAGCATGCACAAGAGAACACAAGCAGAGGGAGAGGGAGAAGCAGGCTTCCCACTGAGCAGGAAGATGCGGGGCTTCAATCCAGGACCCCAGGATCATGACCTATGCCAAAAGCAGACGCTTAACCAACTGAGCCACCCAGGAGTCCTGGGAAGACCTTTTTAAAAAACATACTTGTCACAAAGTATTCTAAGAATCCGTTAGGAATATTCCCACAGCAGATCATCTAGTTAAACATTATTTGAGTAAGTCCAAAACAGAGTAAAAAATTCAAGGCAATTTAAGAATTGTGTTTTTTTGTAAAAATAAAAGCAGAATATACATCATCCACTAAAAAACACTATATGTTAACCATTTGCATCTGTATGATACACTTAACATGATTGTTTTTAAGTAACCGAATATACTGATTACATTAAGTTCTCAAATAATGATATTTTTTAAAAATTAAAAAAAATTGTTTTACTAGTTACAAATAGAATCCTAAATCATACTACTGTATTATAGAAAATTGTGTAGAATAGTTGGTATCTGAGTTAATTCTTAAAAGATGAAAGACATTTGTATGAAGCAAACAGAAGTGCCATCCAGAGAACAAAGCCACGACCAAAGGCAGAGGAATATAAGTGTTCTTTGAGCACAAGAGGTATGGATGGATATGAATGTAGGAATGGAAGAAGGTAAGAGACCTCAATTTTCACAATGAGTAGATCATCTGTTGAGAGTAAGTTGGGTAAGACTGAATGTAGGCTGAAGGCGAATAATGAAGCTCTGGAATACTTAAGGGGAATCTGAGAAGGGGAAGACCACAATAAGTTAAAGGAATGATTGGACTTCTTATATTTTTGTCATTAACTACTAAAGTTCTTTCATCTGGATAGCCAGAATTCAAAGACTATGTTTATTTTATTTATTTTATTTTATTTTATTTTATTTTATTTTATTTATTTTATTTTGTTTAAAGACTATGTTTATTTTAAAGATTAAGTAAGTAAAGTTAATATGCCCTTTGCAGACTTCCTTAGGCATGCAAAAATATTCTAGTTCAGCTTAATTTCATGGCATACATGCTACATTTTACCATACTACAAATCTATAAAATCTTACCAGTATATAAGAAAGATAAGCTAAAGTAAAACGAAGACTAAATCTAAAATCTAACAATTTGGAGTATATACGTTCAACTTCAAAATGTACATTTAAAAAAAAGGGATGCCTGGGTGGCTCAGCGGTTGAGTGTCTGCCTTTGACACAGGGCGTGATCCTGGAGTCCCAGGATCGAGTCCCACATCGGGCTCCTTGCAAGGAGCCTGCTTCTCCTTCTGCCTACGTCTTTGCCTCTCTCTGTCTCTCATGAATAAATACATAAAATATTTTTTTAAATGTATGTTTATTTGTATTATTACACTTGCAATTTATTCTTTGATCGTGGTATCTTAAGATCAACTAACGTTGCTGAAATAAATCTCCTGTTAGCAAAGTTTAAAAATATATAAATTTATATTGCTTTCTTTTTGAAATATAATATACTTCCCAAAAATTAAAGTTAGGAAATTTTAAAGACAACTATCAAGTAATTCTCTTTATTATCTCCAATAAAATAGTAACTACCACTTACTGAACATATAGCTTACCAATTTGTATTAGGGGCTTTACAAACATTATCTTTTTAAATCTCACAATCTCAAAGAGTAACTACTGTAATTCCTATTTTCTAGATAAGACAATGGATGCTTGGGCAGACTCAATCATTGGTCCAAAGTGACTCCCCGCTAGTGGCAAAGTAGACACAGAACCCAAGTACATCAGTCCTCTTTTTCCAACAAACTACACTGCCCATTCTCTTCACGCAGGCCTCAAAGGCTACTCAATTACCAGTGAAAACTTTTTAAAAAAATTTAGGATAACATTAGATGATGATGTTAACCTCTAATACATTTAATGTATAAATATCACAACTGCTGTGAGAAGTCATTTTACTGCTTCACCATCAGCAAAAATTTCAAAATACTAGCCTACTTAATATAAATTAATACCAAAACAGTCATACAATACCAGTTTACGAAGCATTGTTAGATGAAACAGAGTATCTAACTAATGTGTGTAATAGAGTAGATCTTTGGCATTAATGGTAAATGCATCCCCATGTCCCCGAAAATCCTAAAATTAACAGTTCAGTTGTAGCACATACTATTACTCAGAAAGTGAAGTAATGTTTAGCACCACTAGAGTTATTTCATACACTAAGTTAAGTGGTAAAAACAAGGCCACCCTGACATGAGGTTGATAGGCTGACTGGGTGACTAACTGGCCAGGTTTTACATACTTCCTAAAACAAAAATCTCAATCCAAATGCTGCATAGAAGATTCAAATTCACGTCTCAGTAAAACTACACACTATTAGTAAATGGAGCTTCAGGGTTATTTGTGAGTACAGGAAGGACAAATGTTAAATCTGGCAATTCCGCTAATGTATCATACTAGGAATATAAAAAAGACTGACTAGGCCACCAAACCTAATATACTAGCTATCAGCAGTACTACAAGAAGAGTTTTTCCTATAAACATAAAAATATTCCCTTAACAAGCAAATATATATGTTTCTATTATGTACATATTCAACTGTGAATTGCAAATGTACTCATACCTGAATGGTAGAACAGAGAAAAATGTGTAACTTTGAAAAGCGTATTCAATGCTATAACTTGAGTAAAAACTATTATTAATACAAATTTCAGAAATGGTATAGTTTATACTTCTTGAAATGGAACAATTATAAAAAGGTAAGACATGAGCCAGGCTTTTTAAAAATCTAATAAAGTATGCCAGAGTAATATTGAGTATATAAATTAAGAAAAATTTAGAAAAATGTAGTATGAATAGATCAATTGCGTATATACCACAAATTAATACCTATTAAAAATTTATTATATAATACTTAACACTAATATTTTTATTTTCAATAATTTTCTTAAAAATCTCAGATATTAATTTTTAAAATAAACCTTTAAAATATTAACAAAGGGGCACCTAGGTGGCTCAGCTGGTTAAGTGGCTATCTACAGCTCAGGTCATGGTCTCAGGGTCCTGTGTTAGGGTTAGCCCCACATCAGGCTCCCTGCTTAGTGGGGAGCCTGCTTCTCCCTCTCCCTCTGCTGCTCCTCCTGCTTGTGCTCTTTCAAATAAGTAAAAAAAATCTTAAAAATAAAAATAAAATAGAATAAAATAAAACAAAATATGAACACAGTTTATCCATTCTGGCAGACATTCATGCCCTCCCTATGACTGTTAAATACTGACAAATTTGTTGTTATAAGGTGTTCCAAACATTTTTTGGGGGGAGCAACTGAAAAGTTGTCATTCACTATGACAATGAAGATTAAAAGATGTCATGTTATTATAAAACATAGATATGGGTAGTTATAAAAGATAACATATTTACTACATTTTGATATCCTATTATTTTTATCAATTCAACACATGCAAAAAATGTTCTTAATTTTATACTCATAACTTTTTTTTCTGGAATTTCATTCAAAAGCAGATCTTCAAATAGCATTTCACAACGATCTGCAACTGTATTCAATATATCTCTCTTCATTGCCTATGAAAAAACAAAGACTACAATAAGAAACAAAACTCATTACTTTAAATTTGTACTATTTTATTACCACCCTCCCCCAACACAATTGACTTTCCTATATAATCATGTCCACCAAAATAACTGGTACATCATTCCATTTTTTAATATCCATTTATTTAACATGCTTACTGACACACGAACAGTTAAATGGCAAATTCACCTAACCTTCATTTAAATAATTTAAACCAAATAAATGAATGAAATTTTCCACTTAAACAAATAATGTTAGTGTTCCAAATTAGGAAATGTGTAACTATGACCAAAGTACCAGTCATCATTTTTAAAATTTCTGAATTACCCAGATTATAGAATCCTACCTAATAAAACTTAGAATGAATACTTTTCCTGTTATTTAAAAAGTTTTATTTCCTTCCAAAGGAATGATTTCAAATGCACTAATGTATCACAGACTCTGGAGCACTGGATAAATTTGTATAATACCAATTCAAAAAAGGCATTTTAAAATAGATACCCTGCATATGAAAATCTTGGGACCAATTACAGTGTATATATGGAATAGCCAATAGTTTGGGATTTGATTATCAGTTAAAATCAAATTAATAATTATGAAATCTGAGATTGAAAAAAAAATTTAGCATTTTTGAGTAGTTACATTAACATGCTTCTGTTTTTCATATACCAGTTATTGCTTTTGTACCTGCACAGCATCTTTAACCTTGGGTTTATTGCTATGAACATAGGCTCTGCATTTCACAGCACCCTTAAGGTTTACAGAGCCACTGCATATCTGGACTGTGGCTGTGGATCTGTGGTCCGAATTCAGAAGCTGAAAAACAAAATCTATTTAGGTTCTAGTAGCCAACAATTATTAACTATGTGAAACATTTAAACATTTTATAACCCACTTCATGAAGCAAGATAGAATTTTTGACTGAACCAAATGTTTGAAAATATTTCCCATAAATTCTTAAAAGGCCTCCATATTCTTCCTAAGTTATATATTACTTTCTGAGTATTTTAAAAGCAGTCTAAAGTTAAACACAACTACATCTAATTTTTTTCTAACATGACTACCTAAAATAACATTATTTATTTAACACATACACTAAAAACATATTATTTGCAGATTACTCAGTTAAGTATTGTTACGATGAAAAGATGTGTAAAGAAGACATATATATCTACTATATCTTCCATCTAGTAAGACATATATGGTATGTAATATAAGATTTGCACAAAAAAATCATTGGAATACAGAGGTTGTGATAAATTTGCTAAAATGATAAGCAGTATAAAGACACTCACTTAATTATACACTTTTGACTCTTAACTTCCATAGGCTAAAAGTAATGCTATGTGCTCCCCTGCAACAAAAAGGCAAGTCAACTGTGGTTGCCACCAGAAAAATTGCCTTTTGTCAACAAAAAGGCAACCAACTGTGGTTTTAAGTGGTCACTTCTATCTTACAATCTCATTTTTCCATAATCTAAAGAATGTTAATTCGTGCTTAATTTTGAGATGTTTCACAGATATTTTTAACCTTATTATTTTAATAAATGCCAAAACAAGTAGAGCATTAAAACAGTGAAAGTACTACTGGAAGCCTATAAAATCACAATGGGAACAAAAATTGTGATTTTAAAATAGGATACCCCAAAAAGAAAATAAATAAATAAATAAATAAATAAATAAATAAATAAATAAATAAATAAATAAATAAAAAAGAATACCCCCAAATGAGACACAGTAAAGATAAAAATTCTAAGTATACTTGGAATAAATAGGGTCAATTCTGAAGAACAAAAACAAATCATGAAACTTTGAATATTGCTATATGTGCCTCTGTAATAAAGAATAATCAGGAACTGAGGAAGAAAAATGGTAAAGAAGCAGAAAGGCTTGAATATGTAGCTACTGAAAGCACATGAACAGTCAATGTCTAATGTAATTCAGCCAAAGCTAGTTTGGTTTTCTTGTGTGTGTTTTTAATAATTTAAACTTAAACACAGCAAAGGTCTTATTGGTAAGAAATCAGTCACAGACCAAACAGTTCAAGAGGCTCCAAGTCTTTTTAAAAAATGTCTTTTCAAACCAAGCAGCAGGGTAATAATGCTCATACTGTATCTGAAATAAGCTTCCTATGATACTTGTATCATACTTGTAGGGATCATCAATGTATCAATAAGGTGGGCTTCCTTTATCCACTACATATTTTATTTTATATATTTAATATCTAACATATGTTTTATGACATATAACACATTTATAGTATGTATGTATAAATTAGGGCACTATTTTCCAAAAACACATGGAGAGTTTTTTTTTTTTTTTATGACAGTCACAGAGAGGGGGGGTGGGGCAGAGACATAGGCAGAGGGAGAAGCAGGCTCCATGCACCAGGAGCCCGACGTGGGATTCGATCCCGGGTCTCCAGGATCGCACCCTGGGCCAAAGGCAGGCGCCAAACTGCTGTGCTACCCAGGGATCCCCACATGGAGAGTTTTCAAAAGATACAAGGATTGACTTCTTTCTGGTGGAAATGTACCTGTGTTCTACAAATGTCAACTCCTTTTGGTTTCTTTGGACTTAGGAACAACTAGCTAACAAAGAGGCTCTGGGAACCTAACTTGGTCATATATGGAAGAATTTCTGCGACAATGATATGGTTATTTTGGAGAAGAAAAGATCCCTCTGGTTATGATGACCAAAAGAAGCTACAGAAGTGGTAGCGTTTGGGGTAGATCTTAAAGTGCAGATAGGATTCTGACTGACTGAATGACAAAGAAAAGATGGTACTGGCAAGACACATCGCCAGAAAATAAACATGATTTTAAAGGCATAGAAAGCAAAGATCTAAAACAATAAGTATGATATTAATGAACAGGCACCCTGAGGCTATGAAGAAACTTAAATTAGACTTTTCTAAGTTGTCAGTATACAGCACTTAAGGACTTTTAAACAAGGTGATTAACACAATCAGTGCCTAACTCTTATACATGCTCAATAAATACTTTCTGGAAAAACTAATAAGTAAGTAACAAGTGAATGGATGCAAACTGTGATTCAGATAGGATAATTTGAGGTTACATGCAGGATAAATTGGAAATATAGAAGATATTCCAAGATATATACAAACAAAGGTATCAGGATTTTCAGAAAAGAATAACTTTGGACAGGAAATGAATGGATGGAGAGAGACCAGTTAAGAGTTACTTAAAATAATACAGATAAAATAATAATGCTGTAAGACTAGTAGCAGTAAGACTATAAGGAAAATAAAAGATGAGCTAACACTGCAAAGGAAGAATCAACAAGACTTAAGGGAGGTTGAGTAGGAAAAATATTTACTACTTATTATATATTAGTCATTTTAAAGTTTCCAACTGGCTGACCAGTGGAATGATTGATAAAAAGATATTATACTGTATGATTTTTATACAGTATAATATCTATATACATTTTTATACATTTATATACATATAATGCATTTTTGTAATTTTATTATACTGTATATTTATAATATTAAATACTATAACAATAAATCATCTCTCATAATATTCTTTCTTCTCTATATTCCCACAGTGCACACATCTACCAACTCCAATTTTATCACTAAAATAATTTTAAGTAAATTATTTAAAAAACCAAGAGGTCACATAACCATATCTAGTAAAAAGCATATAGGTACAAGAATAGCTTTAAAATAAAGGATACTTCTAAACTCAAAGACATTAAGAGAGAAATTGAGAACTCATTTTGAGTGGAATTAAGTCCAATGACAATTTAGTAAATACTGTTAAACACAGAGAAGAAATTAAAACATTCTCCTATGCAAAATTACTTTTAAGTCTATTATACGCAATTAAAAAAATATGCAGTATTTATATCTGTATAAAAATATACAATAAGGGACGCTTGGGTGGCTCAGTGGTTGAGTGGTCTGCCTTGCGCTCGGGGCGAAATCCTGGAGTTCTGGGATTGAGTCCCACATCAGGCTCCCCACTGGGAGTCTGCTTCTCCCTCTGCCCATGTCTCTGCCAATCCCTCTGTGTCTCTCATGAATAATAATTTTTTAAAAATACAATGAAAAATATTCTGTTCTGCATGCATACTTTTAGGAATAATTAGTGGTTTTAATTTTTTATTCTTCAAGATAGCCAAATTTCAATTCTGAAAAGGTGTGTAATTTAAAACAACTATATAAGAATATAAAAATTGCTGGTAACGTGTGATTTTTACCTAGAGAAGGTATATACTTCAAAATTTAGTATATGACAACTCTTGGCACAATTGTGCACACATCTTTTTAAGTTAAGAACTACAACTCTGCTCATAAAAACTACATCCTAAAATATTACACACATATACACGTACATATGTATATATTAGATGTTATATATTTTTAAAAATTACATATATTTTTAAATTACTCTCTATTTGATGCTAAAATTTTAATAGCCTTCAGGCAAAAAACCAAACTAGGTCTTATTAAAATGTTTCTTGGAAATAAATTTCCTAGAACTGGACATTTTTACACTTTACATCTCTAAAATTCTTTGACTTTAATTATAAATATAAATATAAAATATAAATATAAATACCAAAACAATTTCATTATAGTTACTCTGAGAAATAATGTATTTTAGATAAGTAGTATTTTAAAATATTTACCAACTGTGTTAGCACTTTGACATCAAAAGAATGACTAGCTGCTTGAACATTTCCTCTCGAAGATTTTTTCTAGGAAAAAAAAAAACAACATAAAATTTAAAAAAACCTCAAATACTGACACTGGCGTGGAATACAAAAGACAATTTAGGAACTGTCCTACATATATTAATCAACTTAGAAGAAAAGAAAGTCTTGTTATTTGTTTTATATTGGCTTTATATATATATATATATATATATATATATATATATATATATATTTATTACTTTGTATATTGTCTATCAATCAGTGTGTACTCTTAAAAACCTTTAATTCCCTACTTTTATTCCTGTAAAGCAAGGATTAGCAAACTATAGCCTATAGGTCAAATCCAGACTACTTCTAGTCTTTGTAAATAAGTTTTACAGAACATAATCAAGATCATTCATTTACATATCATCTGTGGCTGCTTTCATGCTACACTAACAGCTGAATAGTTGCTAGAGATCATGCGGCCCACAAAGTCTAAACCACTACTTGGTTTTTTACAAAGTTCACTGACCCTTGCACTAAAGAGATTACCAAAGTTCGTCTTCAGATAGATCAAAGCTATTTAAAAAGCCTATAAAGATGCCTTCTAGAAAATGGCCAAACTTGGTCTTTAAACTGCTATCAAAGTAGTTTTAAGCAAGCAGTTTGCAATTTGGAAATAGAATTTAGTTGACACACACTCCCTTCTTCAGATTTCAGGATCCCAATTAATTAAAAATAATCTCTTAGCATTTTCTGGAAAAAAAAAAAAACATTTGCCCTTTACTTTTAAAAGACCTTAGAAATTAAAAAAATAAGAAATAGATGGGAACTGTTTTCATGAAGGTGAGAACTACAGAAAAGATGACAGAAAAGTCATCTTTTATTTTTCCTTAAGCACATATAATTTCATTAGAAAAATGATTTTCTTTCAACTCACCTGTCCTTCTAAGAGGTCACAATCTTCGTCTTTAACTTGTCCATTAATCAAATAAACGCCATTTTCTATTTGCTTAGCCCAGCGAACAAGTCCGTTCTTAAAAGGAACACAACATGGATATCTTTCAGATATAATGCCACCTCTATTAAACTCCCTAGGGTCCAGTTTTTTCCACCTAATACACTGAAATGTTAATGTGGTAATCAGTAAGGTGGTATTTATTTCTTGAGTTAACATTTTGCCATTTTTTCTTCATGTATTTAAAAAAAATTTTGCGGGACGCCTGGGTGGCTCAGTGGTTGAGCATCTGCCTTCCGCCCAGGCTGTGATCCTGAAGTCCCAGGATCGAGTCCCACATCAGGCTCCCTGCATAGAGCCTGCTTCTCTCTCTGCCTATGTCTGTCTCTCTCTGTGTGTGTCTCTCATGAATAAATAAAATTAAATTTTTTTTTAATTTTTGCATATAGTTGACCCACAATGTTACATTAGTTTCAAGTGTACAACACAGTGATCTACTTTATTTATAGTATGCTCACAAGTATAGCTATCATCTGTCACCACAACACTATTAACAATATCACTGACTATATTCTCCATGCTGTGCTTTTATTCAGTTTCATAAACAAAAAAAAAAAAAAAAAAAAGGATATCCCCAAGTTTGGCAACTTAGCCATATTTAATAAGTTTCTCTAATCTTTATCCTAAACTAACATTGTATTACACACTTGGGAGGCTTAATAACTAACTACATGACCAAAGTCAAATAAAATTCAGTAATTCCCATTATATTAAAAGAAAGTGAGAAAAGAGAAAGAACCTCAAAAACATATATATTAAGGAGAAAAAAAATAAGCAAGCTCCAGCAGAAGAGAAATGAGATATGAACAAAAGAATGTACAGAAATACGAAAAAGGAGTAGAAAGGAGAAAATAAAATCAAAGAAAAGAAAGACCAAACAGTATACCTTTTTTATATATTTAATGTAATGATGTTTTACAATGTACTTAGCTACATGTTAATCAACAAATATCTATGAAGTACCTATCATGCTAATACATTAGTATTATGATGCTGTCCTATCTTTAAATTTCTAATTTGCTTGCGGTAATAAATTAGTCACCCATAATATTATAATTAGCATGTGATTTTTGAGGATTATAAAACGGCATAGACAACCAGAATAAAAGCAGATCATCTATTCAACAATGACTAAGGAGAATTCATTTTGCCCTGATACCTTTGTATTTTTCTCCAGCGTATAGCTGACAGAGGTGGTAGACAGCGGGATGTGAATATTAACATGAACTGTACACTCTAACGGAAGCCATGAGGTTGACAGTCCATTTTGGTACTTCCAATCTGCTGGTTTTGCTGAACTCTTTAGCAGTGGGGAAGGTGGAAAAACATAAAATAACGTGATTCAGGTAAAATACGTGGGTCAATAAAATACTATAAAACGTACAACCTAATTAACTCACACAAGCTGATACCTAATATATTTTGGTCAACTTCTCTCATCAAAGGGCAATAAGTTAAAACTAAATAGAAATAAAGCATGCATTAAATTCACTACCCTTCAATACATCCCAGGCAGCCTTGGCAGCTCCATCCCCCAGAGGTAGGTTGAAAAGAATCAGACAGTTCATGTAGAATTCTGACAAGTCCTCTGGTTCTTATCTGTAGCTTCAACAGTATCAAATTAGAAGCTTTTGTGTGGGGCAAATAATCACTGAGCAACTATCAGGTGCCAGATATTCTCCTTTCTGTCCTATCCTTGCTAACACTACACTGCAAAGTTACTTTTTTTCACATTGCTTTTAGACAACTTAGCAAAACATTAGTATGGATTCTGCTAGTAGATGGCTTACTTAACTACGCAACTAACTACCAAAGGCCCAGATGCTTTTACTACTACCAGCCTCTCAAATATAATACTAAATGCATAAATAGGTAGGGGGAGCTTAATAAAAATATTTGAACAAAAAAAAATATCCTTGCTTGTAATGAAATTAATCACATTTCAAAATTTTAAAAAACTGCAGGTGGTTTTGGACACCTATAGGAAATGAAAGCTCTAAAAATTATTAAAACTAAATAACTGAAATTTTAAAAATACTTTGCAATACAATTTTTTTTTTTTTGCAATACAAATCTTTTAAAAAGCAATTTTTCTTACCTTTGGATCACGGATATCATAAGTCCGACAAACTATTCTTTACTGATTAAGGACAGAAATAACCAAAGAAAGAGAAGTAATTTTTGATAATCAAAAGAAAATAAGTCATCAAAAAATAAAAATAAAGTGCATGCATCTAAGGGTTTTTACAAAATCATACCACTTCATATAAAGATATATATACACATATATTTACATGTTTGCACAAATACATGTACATCTTGTAAATAAACATATATATATTCACACTTTGCATAGACTAATACATGTACACAAAAATTGTTCTGACTGTAATACTTGTGGTGCTTTAACTATTCCCTATTGCTTAAAATCCTGCTAATCACAATGAATAGAATGGAAACACTTGCAAAATTTCCCTCAAATACACACCCTCTATAAAAATAGAGGTGCTGTTTTGAATGGAGTCAAGACTGAAAATGTTTATTGGGTCAAAGCGCCTGTACATGGAACTTTTAAATACCAAAGGAGTTACCAGCTCAGCTTCTGTAGGAATGGTCTCTTCTTCAATTTATCTTTTGCAAGGCCTAATTTACTGGGCCCTTACACTGCTTCGCTCCCTTGGTATGGCTGCCTCTTGCTCAGGAGATACTCTTGCCCTGGCAAGATACAGAGGAAAGCAGCTAAGGAGGCCCTAAGGAGGCTTCCAGTGTCACTTGTTCTTGGCTAAAGACAAAAAAATTTCTTGGATGTCCTACACTGTCCAGCTCAATACATCTGTGCTTTAATTGGACATTTTGAATTGGAGGTGAAAATTCAACAAGATAAAAGCATTACTTTGCCTGCATTGTCAGGCATCTACCACTCAGCAGAGGATCTACTGAGCTTCAATGGACAGGGGCAGTTAGCTGGTAAAGAGTTCAAAATCCCCAGTCCTTGCCATCTTTCTCAAACTCTTTAACAATCCTGAGACATGATTAAAAACCATTATTATTACTACTATTATTGGCAGTCCTAATTATGTGTTATTTACAGGAAAAACTTCCAAATTATGCTTGTTTTTAAAATATAAGTAAATGGGAAAAAAAACTTGCAGGAACATTATTTTGATATCATATAGTTTAAAACATAAACACCTAAATAAAAGATACTTTTTTGTAGAAGAGCAAATGTGAAGTGTCACTCTTTCTGAGATCTCTTCTTCTGTGAAATTCCAGAGTCTCCTTTTATTCAAAGATTTTTCCATAGCAAATATTAGCTGAAAGGGAGGAAAACACACATTACCTTAATACAAAATAAGAGAACAAAAGTGAGTGCAAGGAAAAAGATAATTATAATGTCCCTAAGCTCCTAATTCGTTTTAAAATTCTATGATTCCATCATTAAATTTTGTTTTCTTCAAAAAAGAAAAAAAAGTGAAACTGATTTATTAACCTTTTGGATTCCATTTTCAGAAATCTATAAAATTTGATTTTTAAATATAAAAATACAAATCACTGTCATCAATCTGCTGGACATGAGAAATTATTTTTGGGCAATTAGCATTTAAGTTTAAAAGTACAGAACAAAGACTATTTTAATTAGAATGAAAAATGACAAGTGATATTTAACCTATAAAAATGAAGCATGCCACCCACTTGAGATTTATTTAAATGTCACAAAAAAATGTAAGGCACTATATACACATAAAATATACTAATAATATAAATTGAAAATAAGAAAATCAGAAATAGTGACATACATTTATGCCAGAAATAAGAATTATACAAATGCATATTTGATATGAGTGGAGGGTCATAAACTTTTAAAGATTTTATTTATTCATGAGAGACACAGAGAGAGAGGCAGAGACAGAGGCAGAGGGAGAAGCAGGCTCCCAGCAAGGAGCCCAATGTGGGACTTGATCCCGGACCCCGGGATCAGGATCTGAGCCAAAGGCGGATGCTCAACCACTGAGCCCTCCAGGCATTCCAAGGGTCATAAATTCTAAACTTCCTAACAATAGTGTACACAGCCAAACCTAATCTGTTACCTAATTCACATTGTCCATAAACTGAATACAACTGATGAGAAGAGACATAACTTTCTTGATAATAACATCAAAAGAAATTTCTTCAAAGGTGATAGTATGTAACATAACAAAGTTCTCAACAATGACCTTACGGGAGACACTAGTTTTGTAAGGTTACTTCTTACAAAGTTCCTCACTATGGGCAGTGGAAAAAAAGTCAGAAAATGGAAACTCAATAAGGCCTGAAATACAGCCTTTCTAAAGTCTTATTTGCCTCTTAGGAATAAAATGATACAAAAGCAAAAGGAAAAGATAAAAGGACCAACTGTATCTCTCTAGCACTGAGCCCATATTCACCTTCTTCAATCCAGTCCCAATCACAAAAGGATTTACAACCATCGTGATTAAGCACATACACATTTAGATTATATTTCAAAATGTCAAAGAAGTTGAACAATTGTAAAAGGTACATTTATTTACAATGGAAAAAAGAGCAGAAAGTTGAGTAACTTGCCAGGGGAGGGGAATATCTCCATTTTCTTCCCTTTCTCCCTTAGGCACAAATTGCAAAGATTTGATGTGGGACATTTGACAGGCACAAATAGCAAAGATTTGATGTGGGACATTTGACAGGAAAGGTTACAAAACTGGAAGAATCTATAGCAACTATGATTCTTATGAGCTACAGACTTTTTTACTAGAAAATTTTTTTGATTCTGTGGGGTTTTGCACTTCTCAAGATTATGGGTCCCCCCTCTCTCTTGGGGTGGGAAAGAACTTTTTGAAGGCTCATCTGGATCCTGAGTATTAAAAAAAAGATGAAAGTTGCCTGCACAAAGTTTGCTTTAGATTTGGGCTTAAGGGGAAACAGCTTGTAGACCTTCATATTTATTTACAGACTATGTTGTTACCCAATTTACTGATATGGGAGTAAAACATACAGGAGGGGACTAATGATAGATACTCTGCCCAGGAATAAAGAATAAGTATCTGATTATGTTTTACTCTCAGGATCTTGAGAAAATTGAACAGGTGAAGAATCACATATCTATCACTTTCACATTATACCAATCACTTTGAACTAGAAGGAAGTTCTAGCAGAATATTGCTATTGTACAAGAAAAATTGTTAAAACCACTATAATTTGTCTCATAATAGTATAAAATTATCTTTCTTTTTAAAGACTTTATCTATTTATTCATGAGAGACATGGGGAGAGAGGCAGAGACATAAGGCAGAGGGAGAAAAAGGCTCCCTATGGGAGCCTGATGTGGGATTTGATCCCAGGACCCCAGGATCACGACCTGAGCCAAAGGCAGATGCTCAACCACAGAGCCACTCAGGTGCTCCAGTAATAACTTATCTTTAAACTTAAAGTTATTTAAAAATATATAGCTTTGATTGAAAATAGAAATATTGACTTTTTTTTTACACTCAAAATACCAAGCAGTTGGATGGAAAAAGCTATTTCAACTTAATCCCAGCATAATTACGGAATGCTAATCTAAGTATGCTTAGGATCACTGTACATAGTATAATCAATTAAAATAAGATATAACTTTGAGGCACCTGGGTGGTTCAGTCAGTTAAGCATCCGACTCTCGATCTTAGCTCAGATCTTGATCTCAGAGTTGTGAGCCCATGCCCAGCATGGAGCACACTTCAAAAAAAAAAAAAAAGTCACTGATCATATTAAGAATTTCTGATATTTCAGACTTACTCTACGCAGGGCATTTTGACAATCATTTCCCATTTCTAAAGTTGTAATGATAAATACTCCAAGAACTAAAAGTCCCCCTGGTAGCATTCTGGACACCTAAAAATAGAAATATAGTATTAGTTAACATAAGCATTTGGCATTATATGAAATCCTTTGTGTTTGATAAGCTAAAAATTAAATCAGTAAATACTGAGTTCCAACTATATACCTAGCACTGAGGTGGGAGCTTTGAAAAACAGGTTAAAATACTGAGAAATAGTTGATAACCATGATGAATGGGGCATCATTATGTACACAATCTTCCTAGACTGTCCTTAATTTTTGGCCTTTATAACTAAAGCCATTTAATACTATTAATAATGACACTCTTTAGCTACATCAATAAATCCCTTTCTCATGAGATCACAGACTGAAATATCTTCTAAAATATTTTCAATGGCTTCTACTGTCACCTAAATAATATATAAATGTATCTACTACTGGTATTTCAGACTCTCTAAAATCTAGCTATCTGATATTCAGAGCCTCATTTGATATTACTTCCCCTGAAATATTAGGAAGTCCTCACTCTTCTCCATACACATATCTGGCTAACTCTACACCTTCATTCAGGCTGCTGCCTCAGCATGAACTGACTTTCCCTTATCCTTCTATGTGTCTGAACTCTGTTGAATACTTCAAAGTCACCTTAAGGAAGCTGCCTTCCCTGATACTTTGATCTTCCAGGTCCCACAGGACTTTGGTGTTGTTTTCCCATGGAACTTACCGCACAAGCCTGTGTTATGATTACTGGTATGTGATGGTCTGGAAGTTAAGGGAAGAAGTGGTTCTCAACTAACTCTGTATACCTACAAAGAAGAATACTAAAGCCTGGGATTTGAAGAGAAGGAGTCTGACTTAAAAATCCTTTGTTTCCTATATTTTATGTTTACTTCAATTTTTTATATCTGTTTATTATATTGAGTATGAATGTTATTTCCAATTTTTCTTTACTCAAATAATACTGTAAAAATTCTAGCAAGGCTTTCTCTGTTCATGGGATTATTTGCTTAGGATAAATTTTTTGAGATGGATTACTAGGTTATGAAGTTATACATATTTTTAAGGTTTTTTGGTCCATACTACCAATTTGTCCTCCATGTTATTTCCCTTCATGTAATTGTGGCTAGTTCTTAATACAGATGGAATTTTTTCTACCAACTAAACTCAGAGATCAAAATGCTTTGGTTATTTTTTGTATACTGAGTACATAAAAAAACTGGTCAGAAAGTTAAATCTTCTTAGCTACCACAGTCTATTCTGGAATACTTTTACATTGTGTCTGTTGGTGATTCCCTCTGTATTAATAAATTCTATTCATTATAGTAACACAAGCTTGACACATAAAGAACAAAGTTTTCATATTTAGCATGAGAATTATGCATGTTTTCAAAATCACGCGCGCATAAAATTAGCCGTTTCTTTCTAGAGGCAAAAAGGTTAACTTATTTTGCTATAAAAATTTTATGTTTGTGTGTGTACATATATGATGTACATCTCTCAATACATATATGTGTGTGTGTATATATATATGCTATACACATATGTATAAGTATATACTTTTAAAAGAAACCAAAAGCACAATTGGAGTCCAAAATTATTTAGAAGCCATTGGGATTTGAGCTTAAAATATTTAATATTTTCATTAGAAGATGACATTAAAAATTTTTTAGATTCTTTCACTACATACCACCCCCCATCACAAATACATACACACATACAGATAAACATGCGCATCTCTAAAAAATTTAAAGTTGGTGGGAGATGAAAATGATTACTTTTACTCTAGCATTTCCTGTTACCTGACATAATACATTCATTGACTACTTTTAAGTGGTCACAATTCCCTCTCTCTCGCTCTCAAATCTGTTTCCCTCTATGAAATGGCAACACCATCTTCTTCCTAGACATCCAGATTAGAAATCTCTGTCATCTTTAGCTACTTTCTCAAATGCTCTTCGGTCCTAGTCTACTTGGTCACTACATTATCCTGCTACTAGCTCTGTGAGTGGCGTGTTTGGTAGTGAAGTTTTAGCCCACTGCATTAGTTAATTCACGTATTCATTTATCAATATTTTGGAGTTCTTGTAAACCATGGAAATACTATGCTTGGCACTGAGGAGATAGCCATAAACAAAACAGATGTGACAGATCCTCATGAAGCTTATCTAGTGTAGGCTCACATCATCTTTTTTTGAACTATTATAGTAACTGATGTTCAGTATCTCTACTGTCCATTTACACTGTAGCAAGGCATTGAAATTATTTTCTAAATTACTGATCAATCACATTAACTCCTTCCCAAGATAGGGAGCTCTGAATGTCTACTATA
Source organism: Nyctereutes procyonoides (assembly GCF_905146905.1). Taxonomy (NCBI): domain Eukaryota; kingdom Metazoa; phylum Chordata; class Mammalia; order Carnivora; family Canidae; genus Nyctereutes; species Nyctereutes procyonoides. The sequence continues at coordinate 7,714,569 of NW_026575037.1, forward strand.
GAGCTACTATCTTTTTTTTTTTTTTTTTTTTTTTACTTATGATAGTCACAGAGAGAGAGAGAGGCAGAGACACAGGCAGAGGGAGAAGCAGGCTCCATGCACCGGGAGCCCGATGTGGGATTCAATCCCGGGTCTCCAGGATCGCGCCCTGGGCCAAAGGCAGACGCCAAACCGCTGCGCCACCCAGGGATCCCTAGAGCTACTATCTACCAAACAAACTCTTGCTTCTTAGGATGACATTCCAGAACCATCCATAAACTGGCCCCTTCCAGCCTTATATCTAAGTTCTTTTATATACCCCATGTTCCAATTATACCCAATTGGCTTGCTCTTCCCCTGCCTTGAACTTTCATACCTTTGGGTCATTTATTCATACTGTCCTTTGTATGTTCAATATGTTCTCTGACTTCTACTAACAGCCCTATTCATCTTACAAGTTCAGAACCTTTTCTGAAGCCATTTGAAATCCAGCCATTTGAAGGTATTTAATGATTCACCATTTTATATTCTTACAGCACTTTTCTACTCTTATTTCACTTCTCTTGTGGTAATAATGTCTTTCACTTTGGTTACAACATACATTCTAAGAACATTAAAAAAAAAAAAAAAAAAACCCTAACCAAACTATCATCTTATTCTCCCAGAACCTATGTTAGGTCTTTAAAACAATCTGATGAGCAACTATATTATCAATAACTAGTATTATTTTAAAGAACATTTGGAAATAAGCTAAAGGACTAATAACAAAGATTAAAAAATAAAATGCATAAAGGTGAATTGAAATGCACAGCATATATAATCAAAGACTTTTATTATTTTATTATTATTATTATTATTTAAATCAAAGACTTTTAAATAAGACAGCCTGGATTCAAATCAATCCCAGTTCCATCACTTATTATGTAGTCTTGGGTGGGTTATTTAACCTCAAGTAAAAAATACTTTTTAAAATTAGACACAAGTAATCAACAAATGAAAAATATCATTAAAAAAGAAAAAATATAATCATGGAAGAAACAGAACAGAAAATACTTCTATCATTGATATACTATGCAAGTTTTGAAAACTTAAAAATGAGTATTTTGAAATCCTAGTTTAGTAACGAGAATAAAGTACTTTTGTTAGTCAATAAGCACAATTTAACTATATAAAAAGACAAATATGATGACCTGGTTGGCATGTTCTGTGGTCCATTCTTCATCCAAGTTACCCAACTTAGCTTTTTGTTGATGTTTGAGATTCTCATTTTGTTCCTCTTTGGGTGGCGTTCGAGTGGCAAGAATGACATAATCCTTTTGTGAAGAACACTTAAAAACAAATTAGAAAAGTTTATTAGAGTGACATCTGATTGAGGAATGTAAAGCTCTTATGATATGCAAAAACAATAATATTTATAGGAACTTAAATTGTTAATACTTATATTATAAAGGACTCTTTAGGGAAACCAATTTTCATGGATAGCCTTACAATGTTTCCCTCACAGGTCATTTATTTATGTACATGATATACTTAGTATCAGCTCCTTATTTGTTTGGACATCCTGAATGTGAATCATACGATGGTCCTTAAAATTACTGGAAGAGTGAATGTACTGTATTTTAACTAAAATATGCTTGATCAATTTTCTAATTATATTTATTTTCTAAATAATCTGAACAGATTGGATAGCTCAGCAGATATAAAAACTCAGTAAGATAAAGCAACAAATAACTTTGTGTCTTACTTCCATTGAAACAATGACGCTAAGGAACTTGTATATGGGTGTCCACAGGAAAAGCAGAAGGGATGTCAGACACATAATTGAAGTGCTATCAGATTTATGACTCTGCTTTAATAGCAGTTTAATGGTAATAAAAGGTGGGATACCTAAAGATAAATTCAGGAACTTCTAAAAGCTCAGTCTCACTATAGTGAAGGTTTGATATAAAAAAAGTATAAACAAGACAGATAAAACCAATTAGCATGGTATCATTCTCATACATGATCTGGAATTGCCATTATGAGTATCATCCTGGAATAAAAAATAAAGGAAGAGAAATTATTTCTACAAAAGCTATTTCCAGAAAATTACATTCAAATGCACAGAGGAAAAGATAGCTGCTGATTAAGAAAGCATAACTTTAAAAAGGAAAGGAAACTGACCCAGAAAGTAGGAAACGGGCTAGCTGGAGGGGAAGAAGAAAAAAGTGATAAGCCCTGGAATAGAGAAGAAGAAGAAACATACTGGAAAGGATGAAAAGGCACCATCTAAAGGAAAGACTGGAAAGAAAACCTTAAATTGTGGAAGACTTATTTGTAAGATGGTGGTTTTGTCAAGCTCTAGTAAAAGCCTATGTGAGTAAGGCAAGTTTGGAAGAGGGTATTTCTCCCTAACCTTTTATCTTGACTATGCCTTTCTCTGAAACTCTTATCCCCTAAAACTTTCTTAAATAAAGGAAAGAAGAAAACCTTAAATAAAAAGTTCCTAACAAAAAAAGCCCCATACTGGATTCAAGTAACCTCAATCAAAAAAGTAGATCAGGGGCACTGGAGTGGCTCAGGTCATGATCTTGGGGGTTCAGGGATGGAGCCCTGCATTGGGCTCCCTACTCAGCATGGAGTCTGCTTCTCCCTCTCCTTCTGCCCCTCCCCTGCTTGTGCTCTCTCTCAAATAAATAAAATCTTAAAAAAAAAAAAGTTTAGATTATTGCCAAAAAGGTAGGTTGGCTGACTAATGAGAGGTTTCATAGGGTAGTACTACCTTGGTGAATAGTATAAGATCTACTCTCTGTCTTACAAGTTAAGAAATCAGATTTGTGAAAACTCTAAGAATGAACTGGTCTCTCAGGGCTAGAATGACATTAACTAAGCTCATTTAGAATGATGTTGAAAACAAGAATACCACGAAGGGGTGTGAACACATGACCCTCCTTGACAGTACATTCTTTATAAAGAGATAACATGGGGCTTCAAATTATAGGAGAGAAGTAGCTTTAAAATCTGGATAAAACCAAAACAAGAAAAGTTAATTATGCAATTTGAAGGTTCTAAGGTGTCATGATAAAAGACCCAGAAAGAAAACTGTCACAGAACTCTTTTTTGCTACTAGGCATCCAAATCAAGTCCTTGACCACAGTGCACTCTCTCCTAACCAGTGTTTAGATGAAGGTAATTAGTTTGTGACTCTCCTTTCTTTATTGCTTTCTACTGCTGACCCATCTTCCCTGCTGATTAACACATTTTTTTTCTTTAATTATAACAAGTCACCAGGTGCTTATGCTTTTTCTTTTTTTTAATATTTTATTTACTTATTCATGAGAGGCAAAGAAAGAGAGGCAGAGACATAGGCAGAGGGAGAAGCAGGCTCCCTACAGGGAGCCCGATGTGGGACTCGAGTCCAGAATTCCAGGATCATGCTCTGAGCCCGAGGCAGACACTCAACTGCTGAGCCACCCAGGCGTCCCATGATTATTCTTTTTAAAGTAATTGCCCAAATCTGGGTTCCATTTTTTGTTGATTTTTAAGCCTTAACTCCAAAAGGGAAATAAAATTGGTCTTATTTGCAAATTTCTCTTATTCCCTTTCCCTCTCCCCACTGAATCAACATTAAAAAAAAAATTTCAATAAGATTGAGTACCATAGATGTAACAATAGACCTGACCAATATTGCCGTACGACTGAGATAAAGCAAACAATGAGAATAGAGTTGTGAAAAGCTACTTTTGCAAAGAATTAGACAACCAGGAGTTAATAAAGATTAGAAGAGAGTACAAAACACTTGGAAAGATAATAACATATGTATAATCTGATCAGTGAATTTCTAATTTTGGAGTTTCTACATTATAAGTTACTTTTACATTGTCAAAAGGGAATGTGTTCTGACAGCAAACCTGAGCTAGGTTTGTCCTGCTTCTCCATATTTTTCTTCGAAGACCATTCTTAAGTTCTTCTTCTCCATTCCCTAACCTTGAGTTTATTGCTAAACAGAACATTTTAACATTAAAAAAACAGGTAATTTGTTTTACTAATAAATGCACTAAAAGATACATACCTGTCCAATTAAAAGACCAGAGACAAAATCCTTTCCTTGAAGATTTATGTTTGAAAGATACTGGCCAACAGTTTCTTCTACAATGTAGGTTCTTCCCATTATTGGGAACTAATTCAATCTCCTAAATTACAAGAAAAAAATACACAGCATTTTTAGGTAAAAATATAATTTGTGATGTTTTTGTCACAGGAGTTGTATAGAGACAGAGTTGTACCTTCCTGATACTATCCCATGCCTTGACTGCTTATTAAGTATTCTTTCCTGCAAAGTTCAAATGTAGCTTTAGAATTCTCAACACTGCGCTGCTGCAAATGACTACCAATCAGCGAGAGCTGACATAAAAGACAAAACTCTCTCCCGTATCTAAGATAAGGGAGAGAACACTAACCTACTAGTCAACACAGCTGATTTTTTATTTAATTTACTACTTGTTAGTTTGCATCAGCTTTGATAGTCTGTTGCTGAGCCTCATTGTGCTCATTTCTGCAACAGGAAAGAGGACAATTTCTGAGCTGCTCTTGGGAGGTAGAGAGAATCAAATTCGTTTACTCAATAAGCATAATATGAAGAATTACTATGTGCTAGAAATCGTGCCAGCTGGGATAGCACAAAGATGAACAATACTTGACCAATGCCCTTGAGCAACTCATAGTATAATTAGAATTATGAAATTTGATAAATAACAATGCAATAATAATGAACATTTACATAGTTTCTACTTTGTATAAGGCAATGTTCTAAGTACTTTACATATGGTAACATTTAATATTCATAGAAACTTCACAAAGTAGATACTGTTATTATAACCCTTGTTTTATAGATGAAGAAACTAAAAAGAAGAAAAGAAATGCAACTTGCCCAAGCAACAAAGCTGGTAAATGGCAAAGGTGGGATTTACACGGAGGCAGTCTAGCTCTAGAATCCAAGCCCTGAAATGCTATGTTCATATGGAGGAATAAAACCCCGTCTCTCAATTAAACTTTTACTAAGGGTAACCCCTGTTCTGCTTGCTTGCCCTCTCTCTCTCTCTCTCTCTCTCTCTCTCCAGTTTGTAGACAACAGTTGCAGCATTTTTTTTTCAGTTGCAGCATTTTGAAAAGAAATAATAGTCGTTTGAGTTGTGTAAAAAGTTTCAATCTTATTTAGTACAACAAAGGCAAGGCAGCTGCGGATGAACTGTATCTGACACCAGTAAATTGCCAGTCACAATGATTTTGCATTACTCTAAACGTAAATCCCGAAGAATTGGTTCCAGTTTGAAACTCCCTGTTGGATGTTGTCTCCTCAAAGAGCCTGTTCAGTGTAATTATGTCTTCCCAGATTTTTTTTTTCCCCAACAATCGTAAAAGTAAATTGGGTTTGCACCGGAATTATTTTTAGACTAAGTCTAGAACGGCCTATATGAATCATTAATGCTGCTATAAGTTTAAAGGCTTTCCACTTTTAACAGTGCCTTAATGTATGAAATTTTACTACGCTATTCTACTCCTTTTCCTTCTGCCTTAATTCTTGCAAGAAAAAGCAGTGACAGGGACTCCAAAGTTCTATGTAACTTCCCAACCTTATTTTTTCCAAGGTGTCACCTAGTAACCACATTACTGTAGTGCTTCTTCAAAACTCTAAAATATAGCCAGTCGTACTTTACAAAGGACACCACTAAAAACGCTGACCTTGCCTAGAACAGCTCAATTCATCCTCAAGTGCTGCGGGACAGCGTAAGCTGGCAAGCTCTGTCCAAGCACTGTGGCTGGAGACTCGGTCACATCTCAACCCTCAAGTCTCAGCTCATCTCTTTTGGCCTCTGGTTTCCTAGTCTACAAAATACAGAACTTGGCTCAGGCAAGTCTGAAAACCTACCTGATTTTGGGGTCCCGTGATTCTGCGCACAGAGTAGCTGCAGTTCCCACTTGGCGGATCACTGGTAGCGAGGCAAGGACACGGTATATGGTACTACAACATGCCAGCAACCTTCTTAACTCAAAACAACCCTACAACATATTTTGGGCGAAAAACCAACACATCCTTTACTCAATATTCACAACAGGCCTGCTGCTGCGGGAGACTGCAGGGGAGAATGACTTGGGAATGCTTCGTTTTCAATGAAGAATTCCACAAGTTCTTCTCGGAAGGGCGATGAAACATGAAATAATCTACGGATTCGGCTTCCAAGTCGCAGGCTTCACCACCTGGAAACAAGCAGTTCTATTACGGGGGCCAGGTGATCAGCGGGTTTGAAGGATGCTTTAAGACTTTTGTCACGACGCTTCTTCCATCTTAGAAATGTGAACATACGGTGGGAGCACTTTCTACGAGATTACCTCAAAACATAAAACCAGAGGTCACACTCAAAAGTCCTCCCGGTTTCTTTAAATCCTCTCCCTGAAAAATCAGACCGGCTCCTTAAGCTCCTGTGGGTCCTGGTCGTGACCCCCCCCCGCCCCGCCCCCCCCCCCCAAGGCACCAAAGGGCGCCGTTTCAAATAAAGCGTTTTGCGGTAACCGGACCTGTACCGGAGTGTCTGCCGGTACGTTTCCTACACTCGGTCCCTTTCTTCCTTCAAAAGGAGGCTCTCCGGGCCCAAAGGCACACACTCACTCCTCAGGTGCACGCGTGACAGACACACACCTGCCGAACGGTCGGTCCTCCGGAGATGGGGCTTTAAGGTGCAAGTACCAGCCTCCAGGGGCCAGGGGCCCCTCGGGTCCAAAGTCCACAACCGATGAATTCATCAAAAAGCGACAGACTTCCCTCACCTCACTTCCCACTCCAAACCCAGGGTCTCCGGAGCCAGGCGGCGCGGCCTGATGACGCACACGGCCCCCCTTCCTTCACCGCAGCACCTCAGCCAAAGCGACTGCGGTCGCCACCCCGCCCCCTTCCGGGCGCCATTGAGAGCGTGGCGGTAGCCCGGGGCCTGCCGTCCAGCCCTGCCCGGACCGATGCCCTCTAGTGGCTCAGTGTCTAGAAGCCGCCAAAGAGGACGACCCATGGCATCCCGGAGCTTCGACGGTAAGGTCGCCTTGCTTTTCAGGGAGCGACGTGAGTTGACGGATACTCTGTGGCGCCACCTCGCGGACAGCTGCCAAGCAGCCGGACGGGGCGGGGGGGGCGGGGGAGCGGGGGAAAGGAGAGCCGTGGGGCGGGGAGAAAAAAGGAAGCGGAATGGGCGTTGCGCAGTCAGGCTCAGGGAAGGGATTGAGAAAAACACTACGTTTCCCACAAGCCCGCGGGGCTTGAGGCGGGTGGCCTGGGCGGCGTGTGGCGGGGGGGGGGGGGGGGCCGGAAACCGGGCAGGGGCAGAGGCCCCTCTGAACTCGGATTCCCAGGGTGCCCAGCTTCCGGCGGCTGCGCGCGCAGTCCGGGCGCGGGCGCTGTGGCGCGGCTGGTGCCGGCGCTGAGGCGGGACTCGGTTTCCCAGGGTCCCGCCGCGGGAGTCTCCGGCGGGCAGGCGCGCGCGAGCCACGGAGCGAGGTGGCCGAGGCGGCCGCCCAGGCTTCTGGGTCCTCTTGGTCTTCGCCTTTCTGCTCCGCTTCTGCTCCGCCGGCGGCTGGCGCCGCGGCCCCCGGCGCGATCGACATGGCGGCGGTGTTGCAGCAAGTCCTGGAGCGCACGGAACTGAACAAGCTGCCTAAGTCCGTCCAGAACAAACTCGAGAAGTTCCTTGCTGACCAGCAATCCGAGATCGATGGCCTGAAGGGGCGGCATGAGAAATTTAAGGTGGAGAGCGGTAAGTGGCGACGCTCTTCCCGCCCTGGATCTGGGCCCGGCTCCGTAGCTATGGCTGGTCTTCTCCCCTGGCGAGCTCGCTTTCTGCCTGCGACTCTCGCCTCTCCGTGCTGGCTTCGCTTCCCCGGCTCCTTAGACTGCCCACCCCGCCCCACCCCCAGGCCTTCGCCTACCTGCTCTCACGGTTAGATAGAAAGCAGCCCTTTTGTTTGTTTGAAACCCAATTCACGTTCAGTTCCGTTCTCTTTGTAGTCCGGGCGGTCTCTTGTAGGGCCCCTTGATGATGTTGGGCGCACATCGGGGTCTCTTTGCCTCCGGACTGGCGGGAGTCTGCGGCCCCTGTCTCTAACCTTAGAGTACCCGGTCTCTCTGTTGCTCTGCTGGCGATTTCCGCTCGGTTTTCTGGTCACCTGCATTCGGAGGCCTTTGTCTGATTGCACTACTTCGTGCCCTGAGTTCTGTTCCTCAGTCCTTCGCGCTGGTCCGATTGCGAACTAGATGTTCACCTAAACGCGTACGTGCGGAAGACAGCGCTGGAAACCGTGAACGTAAAAAAGTTGGATGTATCGGAATTCTCTCTACACGTTGGAGTTTAATAGACGATATGTTAAGGCTTGTTTAGACGTACTTACAGGAGGCCCTCAAGAAAGGAAGTCGCCGACCATAGCGACGACTATATCCACGAAGAAGGATTAAGAGCGTAGCAGCTACCCTTACTGAAATATATAAACTCCTGTTATAATTTGCCCTGGTTTACCTGGGGTGATGCCGCTTTTGCTAAGTTGATACAAAATTCTGAACCCTGTCATTTCAAAGACTTTTAATTATCAAGCAGCATTGGATGTCGGAAAAGTAATTATTTGAATCCCAACACTGAAGATAGCACGTACACTGGCTCCTGTTGATTTATTTATACATAAGTATCGATTGTCTCCTATGTGCTCCATACTGTGCTCAACAGGACACACTCAGTCCTTCTCTTGTAAAGTTAACACAGTTTTAGATAAATTTAGTTATTTTATATCTTTAGGTATTTCAGTCTTTTAATACAACCTTTTAAAACGAAGCAGTTTTTAATCTAAATTTTTTTCTCCATTTAATAAGGTATCTTTGAACATGAGTCTGCTTTATACTAAAATGTCTGTTGATTTTTATGGGGAAAATACTAAGGTGGGTAAAGACTTGTTGCCTGCTTTGAAGAATTGCAGTCTTATGGAAGAGAAGTTGTAAAATCCCCTCTAGGTCTCATTTTCTTTTGTCATAAACATATGTCAGTTGGAAATGTTAAAGTCCTTTCAGTGCTCTATTTATCTTTACTCAAAATCTCTTATTTGAAGTGCAATTCAAATACTGTGTCTTTAAGTTTTAAAATCGGCATTATTAAAAGTAAATAGCAGTATTGACAGTGTGTGTACATGTATGTTTGATTTTATTTTTTCCTCTGCTTCTGAAGAACAACAGTACTTTGAGATAGAGAAGAGGTTGTCTCACAGTCAGGAGAGACTTGTGAATGAAACCCGGGAGTGCCAGAGCTTAAGGCTTGACCTAGAGAAGCTCAGTAAGTATTTTTACAACCTTATTTCATTCTTGTAGTATAGGGATTTTTAGACACTCTTTTGGATGCTTTGGAAACATTGACATACTGTTTATGAAAATACTGATTGTCACTGTTTTCATTTAAGGTAGTATTTGGAGTTTTCACTTGATGGTGAACATGAGAAACGTAAGGCTTAGTGGTCAGGAGTCCTGGGTTCTAATTCTGACTGCTATCAGAAGCTCTTTTGGCCATTTGTAAATCGTAATATATGAAATGGCTAGAACCACCCGTCCATGTGCTTACATAACTTTACAGATCAAATGAGATGTTTGAAAGCATTTTAAAGACGCATGAAGCATTATGCAACTGAAAATGTAATTAAGGACAGAGTCTTAATTATTTTTTATGTTGTTGAAGATTAAGGCCGATAGCTTCCTTATGTGTTTCTTCTTATGAAAGATGAACAATTTCCTTTTTTTTTTTTTTTAAGATTTATTTATTTTTAAAGAGTGAGCACAAGGTGGGGTAGGGAGAGAATCTTATGCTGACGCTGTGCTGAGCCTAGACTCCGATTCAGGACTCGATCTCACGACCCTGAGAGCGTGACCTGAGCTAAAAGCAAGAGACGAATACTTAACAGACTATTCCACCCAGGTGTCCCGAGTAATTTTGTTTTTAATTAGTTTTCTCCTATCATTAAGTTCTAGAAGGTACACTAGATCTTAGTTAAGGTCCTAGCTTTTCTTGGGAAATGTGTATTATATACTTTGGTTATGATAAGAGAACGCAAATGTCAAAAGATTGTTATAGAGTGAGGACATAATATTTGCTGTTAGATATAGCTGGATTTTTAATTTGGGAACACAGGAAGCTAATAAGAGAATGGTTAGCACTTCAGCCATTTTTCTTAACTAGGTCTGTGCCCATCAGCTATTTAGGTCATAATTTTTTCCAGCTAATTTTGAAGCACTTTGATACATGTGTACAGTGGTATATATACACACATGGAACGAGGGCATAAGTAATTTATTGAGTAGCTAGATCTGGTTCATCATCTGTATATGGTTCTGCTTTGGCATAATAACTAGGTCTACAGAGCTATGGTGCTAAAGAATTTCAGGAAAATTATTGTGCTAAAAAAAAAGAAAAGAAAATCATTGTGCTTATATCTTCTTTAATGAATTCTGAAAAGGGGAGGAGGAGAAGGCGAGGATAAACCTAGACACACATGTAGTATGCCTTTCTGGGGTATACAATTATGTTTGTTTTTTTTAGTTTATCATTCTAGATCTTAACTTTGGAAAACAGTAAATAATAATAGTGCAAAATAGAAAAATCAGACTAATTTACATGGTTTTTCTCTATAATAAGCCAATTGTTTAAGTAGAGCTAAAGATTGGAAGTAGTGATCATGTATTTACTCATTAAATTGCTAGCACATAGTATAGATATGTTTCAGTGAAAGAAATTGTCAGAAAGCTTATTTTTCCTAGTTATCTGCATGCATTTGGAGAAGAAACTGTTCAAGGGGAGATAGACCACTATAAGTGGAGATTGTGGGATTGATGATCAAGCATAATTTTTTTTCCTCCATATCGAAGGCTCTTTTGAGTGATAAACAAGCTGTATCACAATTATCCTTTGTTATCCATTGTTATGTGTTACGTAAACATTGTTTACATAGTTTACTCTGTATACATTGTTTACATAGTTTAAATGTTTTTTATTCTCTTGACTTTTTTTTTTCTCAATTACCTGATTTGTAAATATAACTAACTCATTGTAATTGATTTAGAAGAGTCATTGAAATATGATGAAAGTGATAATTGCATATGCTTTTTTCTATAAATGTTGGTTAGAATGATCACAAATATGATTTGGGAGACAGGATAATATATTTAAAAATTTGGTTTGGGGCATCAGGTGGCTTAGTCGGTTGGGCGTTTGATTCTTGGTCTCAGCTCAGATCTTGATCTCAGGGTCATGGTTTTGAGCCCCAAGTTGGTTTCTACACTGGGCGTGATGCTTACTTAAGAAAAAAAAAGTAAAATGGGATGCCTGGGTGGCTTCATGATTGAACGTCTGCCTTTGGCTCAGGTTATGATCCTGGGGTCCTGGGATTGAGTCCCACATCAGGCTCCCCATGGGGAGTCTGCTTCTCCCTTTGCCTATGTCTCTGCCTCTCTCTCTGTGTGCCTCTCATAAGTAAATAAATAAAATCTTAAAAAAAAAAAGTAAAAAAATTTGTTCTAGAAGTAGAGTAAATGTGGGATATTCATGAATTTGTAATACTGTTTTACAACTCAGCCTTTCTGAAACTCAATTTCTTCATTTTAAAATGTATACGGGTGGCAGATGCATGAAAACTGTCACTGCAGTTTTTAAGTTTATGGATGTATGTTCATAAAATTCCTTTTATCCAGACAATCAACTAAAGGCGCTGACTGAGAAAAATAAAGAACTTGAAGTTGCTCAGGATCGCAATATTGCCATTCAGGTAAAAGTTATTCCTGTGAATAAAGCTAACTATAAGCATGACACTTGAGGAAGTATTCTATTTTGTGTTTCTTAATGGGAAGATGAAACATGTTCTATTAGGAGAAACTACTGACAAATATGCATATATATAAATTTTATGTGTTAATAGAACTTTTATGTGTTTTATTGATAAGGTGTTTCTTTTACTTATCAGAATATATTGGTATTTAATATAAAAAGAAACTTGCTTTTGATTCTGTAGCTCTTAAGGTTGTGATTTTTTTTTTCAAAAAAATTCACGCTGTAAGTAAAATGTCATAGAACTATAAGTAGATGAGATAATCATAGGTCCATCTGTCTGCCCCCCCCCCCCCCCCGCCACTCACCCACTTATCTACCTGTCATCCTCCCTTTCTTTTAGAGATTCTCTATTTAATACTTATTGCTGCTCAGGCATTATTTCAACTATGGTGATACAGCTGGGGATATGGGTGAATCCACATCAGAAATTATTTCTCGGGGATCCCTGGGTGGCTCAGTGGTTTAACACCTGACTTTGGCCCAGGGAGAGATCCTGAAGTCCCAGGATCGAGTCCCACATCGGGCTCCCTTGCATGGAGCCTGCTTCTTCCTCTGCCTGTGTCTCTGCCTCTCTCTCTCATGAATAAATAAATAAAATCTTTAAAAAAAATTATTTCTCTAGAGTAGTGATAAGAGTAACAGATTGAATATAATCAAAAGGATTATTTACCTATTGGTTTAATAAAATGATCATACTCAGTAATTCTCTAACTGGATAGAAACTTCAGACTCTTGCCCTTGCTTTTTAAAAACTTGTGTTTGGAAAAACAAAACAAAATAACCCTTGTGTCTGGTTTGAGTTTAAAAGATACTTGAGGGACCCCTGGGTGGCGCAGCCGTTTGGCGCCTGCCTTTGGCCCAGGGCGTGATCCTGGAGACCGGGGATCGAATCCCACATCGGGCTCCCGGTGCATGGAGCCTGCTTCTCCCTCTGCCTCTGCTTCTCTCTCTCTCTCTCTCTGTGACTATCATAAATAAAAAAAATAAAAAAAACCTAGTCTTGAAGTCCTGACTTTCCCTCTGAAGTTTATTTAAAAAAAGAAAAAAAAAAAAAAGATACTTGAGGGGATCCCTGGGTGACTCAGCGGTTGAGCGCCTGCCTTTGGCCCTGGGGTGTGATCCTGGAGTCCCAGGATCAAGTCCCACATCAGGCTCCCTGCATGGAGCCTGCTTCTCCCTTTGCCTCTGTCTCTGCCTCTCTCTCTCTCTCTCTCTCTCTCTCTCTCTCTCTCTCTCTGTGTGTGTGTGTCTCTCATGAATAAATAAAATCTTTAAAAAGAAAAAAGAAGATACTTGATATATAAAAGGTACTTACTGGTTTCTACCTCTGAAACTAATAATGCGTTATATGTTAATTGAATTTAAATAAAAATTTTTAAAAGTTAATTTAAAAAAGATACTACTGGGAAAGTGGTAGACTTTAATAGAAATTTAAAATTCATTGCATAAAAAGAACTAAAGCACAAATAAACCATTAATATGTATTTTTTCAATTAAAATATGACTGGATCCTTAATATATGACTACTTTCATACTTTAAGAAAAATCATTCAGGGGGAAATGGGCAAAGGAATTTTAAAAAGCTGGAGAAGAAGCTTTACAAATGGTCAGTGGCAATATGAAGTGTTGCCCTAGTTCACTTTTAATCAGAGAAATGCAGATAAAACAATAAGGTAATTATTTTTCACCTCCACATGTTAACATTGATTTCGTTCTCTTCCTTTTTTTTTTTTTTTTTTTAATAGAATGATTTTCATTTCTGGCATGAGGGGCTTGAAATTGGCACTTACAAATCAAAGCATATTGATTGTCATTGTCTTGCTGCAAGCAGTTTGACAAAATGTTAAAAGTTTTAAGTAATTCCATGTCTAGGGCTTTTTCTTGAAAACTAAATTGAACCAATTTGATGCGGTGATAACCATCAAGATTGTATTTTATGGCAGCAAAAAATTAGAAGTAAACTAAATGTCTTTTCTACAAAGCTTAAGTTAATAAGGACACTTCCAAGAGATAAATAGTGATGTGGGAAATTTTTCATAAGCCTATGAAAAATAATTTTTAAAAATGTAAAATATGGTGTTGAAATTATAGGTGATTTTTAAACTTTTTGATGTATTAAGTTATAAGAGAAAGAAAACCAACGATTCTTAAGCTACAGCTAATGTTAAATACAGTGATAATTCTGTTTAAGTTCCTAAAATGATTAATCAACTCGATTTTTTTTATTTAAACATATTCTGCTTTTCCTTTGTATGATAGAGCCAGTTTACAAGGACGAAAGAAGAATTAGAAGCTGAAAAAAGAGACTTAGTTAGAACCAATGAGAGACTATCTCAAGAACTTGAATATTTAACAGGTATGAAAAAATACTTTAGCTTCTAACTCCACTCTCCTTTCTTTCTCTTATAATAGGAATTAATCTGCAGTCCACTTCTCTTGCTTCTTTGTTGTAGCTCAGAATATAGTTCAATGTAATAGCCTATTGTTTTTCCCATCCATTTCTTTAAATCATTATCAAGGTTTTGAAGAATTGTCTAGACAATTATACACAAATGAAAAACATCTAGGAAATTATAATTTGGATCAAGGTTTATATACTAAGATACTATGATATTATTTATAATAGCAAATTAGAAACAGTTTTAGTGTTGATTTGTAGAGGCTGAACTAATACAGACACGTTTTCATATAATTTGTCCATAAATATTCAATATGTATAAGAACCTGAAAGGAAAGCTTTTAATTTAAAAATATGGACTGAAGGAGTTAGGCAAGAATATAAGCTAGGCATGTATTTTCGCTGTTTTGAGTAGTTTTTATATGTATTACTGCTTTTTAACTTAACAAATGGCTATTTTTTAAATTCTAATAGATCTGTAGGTATATATCAGGAAAATCAATGTTAATTTGTATATTTAGCTTAAGATACTGCATTTAAAAATGAAATAACCAATATAATTTTCATGTTGATTGGGTACGTAAACTTGGCTTATCATTTGTTAAAATTAATTTTTAACTAAGAGAAAAACAAAGTTGTTGAGAACTACTTTGTGTTAAATGCTTATATTTCAAGAGATGCATCTTCAATGTTTGGTTCCTCTGAGCATTAATTAGTCATTATTTTCAAATTCTCTTCTGACTTTTCTAGAGGATTTTAAACGTCTCAATGAAAAACTTAAAGAAAGCAATGCCACAAAGGGTGATCTGCAGTTAAAATTGGATGAACTTCAAGCTTCTGATGTTTCTGTTAAAGCAAGTAACAATTCCTAATGCACAAAATGCAATTTTTGCTTAAAACTCATCTAAATTAAATTTTAAGTATAGGCAAATGTTCTATAAAGTAATTAAAAGCTGTGTTTTTGTTTAATGTCAGGGAAAGAATTAAACATTAAAGTCATTTTAATTGAACTGTTTGTGATATTTAAGTTTCTTAGAGTTCTTAATCTGTTTTCTGTTAAGAATGCATGCAAATATTTATTTCTGTTGTTAAGTTTCTGCTTTATGTTCTTTAACTACAGGCAAGATCTTTTAGCTAACCATGTATTGTCTTTAATTGAATGTTATTTTCTTGGATATTTTTAGTATAGAGAAAAACGTTTGGAGCAAGAAAAGGAGTTGTTACATAATCAGAATACATGGCTGAATACAGAGTTAAAAACCAAAACTGATGAACTTTTGGCTCTTGGCAGAGAAAAAGGAAATGAGATTCTAGAGCTTAAATGTAATCTTGAAAACAAAAAAGAAGAGGTAAGTTAGGAAAATTGTATTTTCATTTTGGTTAAAACTTAACATTTGTGTGCCAGTTTATGACAGAGCTATTCCATGATGAGGGGCACCTGGGTGGCTAGGTGGTTAAGCATCTGACTTCAGCTCAGGTCATGATCTTGGAGTCCTGGGATTGAACCTCGAGTCAGGAGCTATACTGCTCAGAGGGCAGTCTGCTTGTCCCTCTCTCCCTCTGGCCCTCCCCCAGATCCTGTAGACTCTATTCTCTCTCTCCTTCTCTGTCTCTCAAATAAATAAATAAAAACCTTTAAAAAAAATACACTCCATGGTGTACCAAAGTAAACATTAGAAATGTGGGAGATGAAATTCATAAACATGTGGTCTAGGAAATAAACCAATTGCATTTAAATAAATACTTTAAGGTATTTTTTGATGAATTTTGATACCATCTACTATCTTTTGATGTATCATTAAGATACATTTAAGAAGTGCTGATAAATTTTGGGAGATAAATCCAAATGTGTTGTTTGTGAGGTATTTTCATTTTTTAAAATATATACATTTTATGTGAAATCCTTTTTTTTGGATGTAGGACATTTCACTTTCACTTGGCAGCTAAGCTTTATATCAAATTCATTTTAGTTGTTACAACATCCTCTCTCCACCCAACTCTTCTGTTTCTAGGTTTCTAGAATGGAAGAACAGATGAGTGGCTTGAAAACATCAAATGAGAATCTTCAAAAACATGTAGAAGAGCTGTTGACCAAACTGAAAGAGGTATAGATGACCACTTTAAAATTTCTCTTTTGTAAAAATATTAAAGCACTAATGAGGCTATTATTTTTTAAATGATTTCATGTTTTAATCTGTTTCTGGTACCATAAAATGGCCAGGACACTTTCATATGCTATAGCTAGGCTAAAATGGCTAGATTCAGAAATGACAGTTGTATGCTAGATCCAAAATATTGTCTGAAAATAAATATGGTTAATTTTAATATCATTGAAGTATTATACTTTAAGATAAAAATATTAGTAATATTTTATCTTTAAGGTCATTCATCTTTATCCTGAAAACTGATGTTAATTTTTATCTTTTTACAAATTGGATTTTTTCATTTTAACATTCAGTGAGCTTTCAAAATTCAGTTCAGGGGGATCCCTGGGTGGCTCAACAGTTTAGTGCCTGCCTTTGGCCCAGGGCATGATCCTGGAGTCCCGGAATTGAGTCCCACATCAGCCTCCCTGCATGGAGCCTGCTTCTCCCTCTGCTTGTGTCTCTGCCTCTCTCTCTCATGAATAAATAAATAAAATCTTTAAAAACAAAAACAAAATTCAGTTCAAGCGAGATTGCTGTAATTGGGTCTTTTTTGCAGGCCAAGGAACAGCAGGCCAGTATGGAAGAGAAATTCCACAATGAGTTAAATGCTCACATAAAGCTCTCTAATCTATACAAGGTAAATGCCCAACTACACATTTTATTGTTCTAATACAGCATTTTTAGATGTCCAGTAACTTTTTAAGATTAAATTTTAGAGTGCTGCTGATGACTCCGAGGCAAAGAGCAATGAACTGACCCGAGCAGTGGATGAACTACACAAACTTTTGAAGGAAGCTGGAGAAGGTAAAATTTAATTATGGGAAGATTATTTTGTGTGTAGATTATTGGATTTAGAAATTAGACTGACCTTAATAGAGTTGAAATTTAGTATAGAAGAAAGATTCTTAGATTAAGAAACTTTGAATTTTATTTTAAACAGATAGGGTATTTGAAAATATAGATAGTTAATGTTTTTCAGAGTTTTTTTCATGTTATGTATGGTCTGGTTTCTATTTTTTTTTTTTTTTATGGTCTGGTTTCTAACAGGAAATTTTTTATAGTTTGGGTATTCTCTTAATCCATATATAAGCCTCACTTTTTAGGTTAAAATCTGTGTATTTTAAAATCTTTAGTTTTCTTGTATTCTTTTTAATATGTTTTTGGTTTTGGTGGTTGGTTTTTGTTTTGTTTTGTTTGTTTGCTAGTATAAGTTGTCTATGTGATCTATTCTAGTCATTTCTTATGTTCTAGCTAAAGATCAGAATAAAACCAAAGAGATACTTAGAGCCACTTTTTGACAATTTGAGTTCCCTAATTTTCCCCATGGAAAAAGATATCAAAAGGAGAAATAGATTCATTAGGCAAGGACATTTCAGGAATTAGAAATAAATTTTCAGAGGGTAACTGGCAACCTTAGCCTGTTTAGAAATTCTGCTGAAGGGAAAAATAATGACTATGCTGTTACATTTTATAAACTCCCAAGATTTTAATAGTGTGTGGATATTCTGTCTTTAAAAATGTTTTTAGCCAATAAAGCAATACAAGATCATCTTTTAGAAGTGGAGGAATCTAAAGATCAAATGGAAAAAGAAATGCTTGAGAAAATTGGGAAATTGGAGAAGGAATTAGAGAATGCAAATGACCTGCTTTCTGCCACAAAACGTAAAGGTATGGATTGGAAGATGCTTATAAATGACTTGAACGAAATACAAGGACTTCCTACATCGTTCTTACTAATTTCCACTAATAGTATTTCTCTTGTGTTGTAGGAAACTCCATTGAGTTTTTTTTAGTGTAAAATTAGTACTTATCTATATCTTTACCATATTGTCAAATATAAGTACCATTTGATCACACATAATTGTGTGTCAATTTCCAGAACATTTTTAGCTACATTTAGCTAAAAGATTTTAGATGACAATTTGATGTCATATTTAAAATCTCAGGAATTTGTATGTAATGCTTAGTTGGTGTCTTACTTGGAACATACTCATTTTGGAAAATATATTACTGGCTTTAGTGTGAAACATTACAGAAATAACACTAGATTTCTATATGTTGGTACAGGAGCCATATTATCTGAAGAAGAGCTTGCAGCTATGTCTCCTACTGCAGCAGCTGTGGCTAAGATAGTGAAACCTGGCATGAAATTAACTGAGGTCAGAATGGTATTAAATCTTATTATTTCCTTTCAGCAAAAGGAAATTTGCTGAAATGTGTAATGCTCAGAAAGATTATTCTTAAAATCATCTGATGATTAATGGATCATTGTAAGAGAAGCTTTCTTGGTCCCGGTTCTTCTAACATATAGTAAACATTTCCATCTTGTTTAAGTGCTAATAATGCATGTTTGTTACAAAGCTAATCAATTATATGCTTCTGTTATTATGCTTAGATTTGAAATGACCTCTCCTTTCCTTTCAGCTGTATAATGCTTATGTGGAAACTCAGGATCAGTTGCTTTTGGAAAAACTAGAGAATAAAAGAATTAACAAGTACCTAGATGAAATAGTGAAAGAAGTTGAAGCCAAAGCACCAATTTTGAAACGTCAGCGTGAGGAGTATGAGCGTGCACAGAAGGCTGTGGCAAGTTTATCTGTTAAGCTGGAACAAGCGATGAAGGTTGGTTCCTCTCTTAAATTTTAGCTGTGGGGAAAATACATATAAGAGATGATTTAGTAGGTAATTCTTAATTAGAATTAAAGTATTTGATGGGACGCCTGGGTGGCTCAGTTGTTTAACCATCCAGCTCTTGATTTTGTCTCAGGTGATGATCTCAGAGTCATGAGATCGAGCCCCACATTGGGTGCCACGCTGGCATGGAGCCTGCTTGAGATTCTCTCCCCATTTCCTCCTTTCCCTCTCCCTATCTGCATGTGTATGTGTGTGCAGTCCCTCACTCTCTCAAAAAAATAAAGTATTTGAGTTAGAAAAGGCTAATTCTTTTTGGTGATAGGGTAATTCAGCATTATTAAACACCTGTAATCATGAAATGCTCTTATTTGGCTAAAAATTTGGGAGCTTTTTCCATTTTTTAAGACATTAGAGATGTTTTCTATAGCATTCTATAGTGATGATGAATAGCCAACTCTCCTTGGGCTACTGTTCAAATTAAAATAACAATCTCTTTGTAGCAGAACTTTTGCAAATTTGTCATAGTCACTCTTTATCAGACAGTTCTGATAATCTGTCTAGAAATGGTAATGTTTAACCATAGAGAAGAACTCCTTTTTTTAAAATATTTCACAACTTTGAAAGTTTTTGTATACATTATTTTGTTACTCTTTTGCAAGAAAATTCATAAATATCTTTTAAGATACCTTTTTACTAGATAATAACTTAAAATAATATATTCATATAATTTTACTTTTAGGATACAACTATTAATACTGCTGAAAAAAGTCAAGATTTATTAAACAAGTTTTATTGAGAAAATTCAGTAACCTTTTGTATCTGCTGTTTGAAACTGATAAAAAATTTTTTCCTGGGAAAAAAATAGTATAAATAAGTTGTATCCCTAATTCAAACTGATTAAAATTTTATTACTGTTGCTATTACAGCTTAGATATCAGTTTAAATCCAGGTATATTAAATCTACTGGTCTTTTTCTCCCAGGTCATATGTTATGTAGCAGTCTTGCCTTGATAAAATGTTCCCTTTAAAAATCCACCCCTCCCCCTCAACCCTGTGGTTTGTAAAGAGGTCCCTTGGGTATAATTAGATCTTCTCCAGTTTCTCACAGTTGAGAGGGAGTTTTCCAGGCAAAACACAATTCTTAAAATTGTGCCCTTAAATACTTAGTGATGCTGGGATGCAGAACTTACCAAAGCACTGCATAAGCTTTATCTTTTTAACAGCCTTGTGACATTGGCTGCTCCTGCTTTAGAATTAATTCCCAAAGTCTTTTTTTATAAAATCAAGCCTTAAACATTTTACCCAACATTTTTTACTTTGATGTTTGCTTCCATGTAAGTAGTGTAATATAATTGGCATTATACTATAGTCCTTTATTTTCGTTTTAATAACACAGCTTTAGAGAATATTTCTGTGACATCGTTTGATATACACTATTAATTTGGTATGGCTGTAAGATCGTAATTTACAGTTAATTTGGAGGGATAGCAAATTCTCCATTGTTTGCATGTCGTGATAATGATAAAGCAGTACTTAAGATACTAAGATACATGTGTGTTCATATTTGTAGAGAATTACTCTTCAGTAACTACTATATTATAAATAGACTTCTAATTTATCAGTTGACAATGTTATACAAGCACTGTATATTTTTTATTATTTATATAACTGTTTCATTTGTATAGATCTTAGAAGGAAATGTAGAATTTTCACTTTAATTTACATTTTGAAGGAGATTCAGCGATTACAGGAAGACACCGATAAAGCTAACAAACATTCATCTGTGCTTGAAAGAGACAATCAAAGAATGGAAATACAAATAAAAGATCTTTCACAACAGGTTAGAATTTTTTGTTTCTTTTCCTATTTTTTTTTTCCCCAGACTACCCAATAATGTTTAAGTCTGTTTACAGGTATGTATGTAAGAATTACTGCATATGAAATTCTCGTTAGGAATAAGACTCTAGTGAATTATAGCCTGGTCGTTGTTTTTTGTTTTTTTAATAGCCCTTCTTTTTTTGTATGTGTGTCTGTGTTTGATAAATATTCAAATTTTAGGTAAATGAAATAATTCAAGGATAAATAAAAGTCTTCTAACCCTGCCCAAGTCCCAGAGTAGAACCAGCATTAACAGACTGGTGTATATTCTTTCAGGTCTTTATATATACATATGTATACATATATACATATATATGTGTAGGTACGTATATGTGTATACACATATATATATATATACACAAACCCGTGAGCATTCATGAACATATGTAAGTATCCATTGTTTTTACTAGAATAAAGTCATATATACATTACTCTGCCACTTTTTTTTCCCAAATGCACAAGTCAGGAAATGTAGATCTATTTTATACATATATTTTATTCTCATTTTTGTGTGTGGGTTTATACAACATACTACACACACATAAAAACTTCATATGAATGGAAATAAATCTGTTTTTCATACTGGTCTTCTGCCCCACCAAATAATACATACATAAGCACACAAATACAAGCAAAAACATGTACAGGTATATATTTCTTTGTGTTTTATTTAGTCAGTATTTTACAAAAGTGGAGCTATACTTCTAGAATAGGGAATTGGTGTTTTTTTTTTTTAAATAACAGCCCTTGTTACACACTTTTATAGAAATGAAAAATAATTTTTCCCACTAAAATTTTTTAGGTTTTAATATCTAAAACAATAATAATTTTTTAAAAATAATGCTAACTGATGCTGTTCATAAAGTAATATTTTCACTTGAAAATTTTTATTCTAAACATTTCCAGAATCAACATCAATACTATTTGGTAACATTAAAACTTTGTTTTTAGATTAGAGTGCTTTTGATGGAACTTGAAGAAGCAAGGGGCAATCATGTAATTCGTGATGAGGAAGTAAGCTCTGCTGATATAAGTAGTTCATCGGAAGTAATATCACAGCATCTAGTATCTTATAGAAATATTGAAGAGCTTCAGCAGCAAAATCAACGTCTCTTAGTGGCCCTTAGGGAACTTGGGGAAACCAGAGAAAGAGAGGAACAAGAAACAACTTCATCCAAGTAAGCAGTTGACTATCTTGGTTTGTTTAGCAAATATTTATTGAAAATTTCTTATGTGTCTTTAATAGTGCTGTATACTAGGAATATGGTGACTTAGGAGAAAAAAAAATTGAGCAACAATACAAAAAAACATTTTATTCTCCGGTATCTCAATTTGTGGGTGAGATTGATCCTAAGAATAAAATAGATAAGTAGATCATTTTAGTTCAGTGTGATTAGTGCTATAACAAATATAAACCTATCGTGGGAGCCTAGACCTAGCCTAGGTTTCAGGGAACAGACGAGGCTTTGTGGAAAAGATAATGTCGTAATTACTCAAGCAGAGTAATGAATTTTTCCCAAAAAAGTGTTTGGTGCTAGGGAAAGAGCAATAATTATGAAAGTAAGAAGACTGGGGTGTTTGGACTGAGTGGAATCAGTTTGATTTTTGCAAACAGATTTTTCAGGTAACTTTGGTGAGTATTTGAGTTCTGTATGGTGGAAGTTTCAAAAGTAGATCTTAAAATACTTAGCAGATGATAGAAAGGATTAAAGAGACAAAAATATTATCCTAATGATGTGACAAATGGTAGAATGTTTATTAGTTTATAGTAGAAATTATAACTGCCTCTCATTCTCCGTTATGTGAAATAGACTAATTTCCTTTTCTACAGAATTGCTGAGCTTCAGCTAAAACTTGAGAATGCCCTCACTGAATTAGAACAACTCCGTGAGTCACGACAACATCAAATGCAGCTTGTTGATTCTATAGTTCGTCAGCGTGATATGTACCGTATTTTGTTGTCGCAAAGAGGAGTTGCCATTCCTTTACAACGTAAGTTTTTATATGTTATCCTAAAAAATCTAAGTTGTTTTGGGAAATTTTTTTAAAATGTATATTATAGAATAGATCTTACAACGTAAGTACTGTCCACTCTACTGAATGGTAACTTCAAATTTAACTACCATATATGATTGATTATTACATCACCAATCCTAAAACATACAGTTATTTTAGATCTAAGAAAAAAGAAATGCTGACCATTGCTGAAAAATATGCATCTTAGAGTCCATAAGTTACTATGTTTATGTATTTTTAGGTATAATTGACATACACTATGCTTTTAGTTTCAGGTATACCTCATAGCGATTTGACATTTCCATACAACAGGAAATAACTCTCCAAAAAGTCTGGTTACACTTTGTCACTGTGCAGTTACCACATGTCACTGACCATATTCCTGTGCCATACATGACATGTCCATGACCTTTTAATTATGTTTTGTTTTAACATTTCATCTGCAAATGTTGTCTCTAGCCAAAAACCAAAAGTTTTTTTTTTCCAAAATAGTTTTAATAAGGTGGTTAGTAGATTCCTTCTTTTATAATTCTTTTATAATTTCTGTAATCTTACCATTTCATTTGAATAAGTCTAACTTATTTTGGTAGTGATAAATGTTATATCATTCTTTTTACGTTTCTGAAGCTTCAAGCTTAGAGGATATTTCTCTTGCATCAACTCCGAAACGTTCAAGTACATCTCAGACTGCTTCCACTCCTGCTCCAGTACCTGTAATTGAGTCAGCAGAGGCCATAGAAGCCAAGGCTGCCCTTAAACAGGTAAGACCCCACACCTGTACACCTATATCTTGGATTAGGTTCTTGGAGAACACAGGTTGTCATGTTTCAATAATTTCTCCAATATTTAGTTGCAGGAAATTTTTGAGAATTACAAAAAAGAAAAGGCAGATAATGAAAAAATACAAAATGAGCAGCTCGAGAAACTTCAGGATCAAATTACAGATTTGCGATCACAAAATACCAAAATTTCTACACAGCTAGATTTTGCTTCTAAACGGTAAATTTTCTGTTGTTCAAAAAGTAATAGTCTAAATAAATAGTCTAAACTTCAATATTTAAATAAGTCAAATTCAAGAACTAATTTGCAGGATTGTTACTTATTTGTGGACCATATTTATTCCAGGATGAGAAGCTGTGGAGGTTTAATTTTTCAGTATTGGTTTATGATTTTCTTAGGCATTCCTCAGGAGTCCAGGTAGTTATTTGATAAGTTGAAGTTGATGTGAGGAATGTTGTTAGTTTTCCTTCCTAAGATTCAAGGATCTACTGCTTCTGAAGGACTTATTTATTTATAAATGCATCAGAGAATGAGGCATGTGAGCAAATTTCATTCAGCTTTCCCTTTTTTAGGGAAGCAAGTGCTAGATAATTTTAGGAAAATTTACTTTTTTGGTCATTTATAAAGGGATTACAGTACCAGTAAGCCCTTTATAAATTTTATAGTTACCAGTTAATCCATTGAATACTCATTAGTTTAGCAAGTTACAACAAAATTTATTTCTTGTATACTACATGATAAAAAGCTGTTTTTGTAAGGATATGGCGGGTAGTTTCCTCCATATAGTCCAACAATGTGATACTCTACGTAAAAGCACTTTTTTTTTTCTCCTATGCTAATAGTTGTAGCCAGTCATTTTGTAAGTTTTCAAGCACATAGAAATTAGGAAGAATTATAGAGGTTAAAAGGATCTGGAAAACTCCCTCTCTAACCATGCATAAATATCTTAAATTGCATACTGTGTCATGGTGAATGTTTGATATAGCAACATGATATTGGTATTATTTTGAATGTGATTAAACTTCTTATAAAGGAATTAGCTTTATTTTTTTTATTTTTATTTTTTAATTTTTATTTATTTATGATAGTCACAGAGAGAGAAAGAGAGGCAGAGACATAGGCAGAGGGAGAAGCAGGCTCCATGCACCGGGAGCCCGATGTGGGATTCGATCCCGGTCTCCAGGATCGCGCCCTGGGCCAAAGGCAGGCGCCAAACCGCTGCGCCACCCAGGGATCCCAGGAATTAGCTTTAAAAGTTAATTCAGCATGAAATTAGATTTAAAGCTTATTTATAAAATTTAAATTTCACTATTAAATTTGGAGTTGAGGGTTTTACATTATTATACAAACTACTTTTTTCATATTGTTACTCATGTGAAATTAAGCTATTATGAAGCTCTTTAAGAAACTAAGCTAGGGGGCACCTGGGTGGCTCAGTTGGTTAAGTGTCTGCGGCTCAGGTATGATCCTGGGGTCCTGGGATCCATCGGGCTCTCTGCTCAGTGGGGGAATCTGCTTCTCCTCCTCTCTCTCCCCCTGCTTGTCCGTGCACTCTCTCGCTTGAAAGTAAATAAATAAAATCTTTTTAAATAACAGAAAGGGGGGACTAAGCTAGAATATAGTATTTCAGTTGCTTATAGAATTACTTTTATCTTGTATTAAGTTATGAAATGCTACAAGATAATGTTGAAGGATATCGTCGAGAAATCACATCTTTACATGAGAGAAATCAGAAACTCACCGCAACAACTCAAAAGCAGGAACAGATCATCAATACAATGACACAAGATTTGAGAGGAGCAAATGAAAAGCTAGCTGTTGCAGAAGTGAGACCAATTTCCTTCATCTGACTTGCATTATAAATTGCATTTGACATTTGCTTTTTAGTTATTACTTTGTTTTACTGTATGATACAGATGTGTAACAGATATGTAGATTTCAAGTATCATTACGTAGTTTCCAAATATCCGATTGTGCATCAATCCAGTGGTTGTTTCTATCAAAACTAAACCAGGAAAAGTTTGGTTTTTTGGATTAAGATTTCCTGACAAGTCTTCCATTTCATATTAAATTTATAAGTCACTCTTTCTCCAGTTATAACAAGGAAAATAATATTGTATTCATTCTTGCTCATTCCTGATAAAAGACAATATGAAAATTTTATTAGCATTAAGTTACATTGCTGAATTTCAACATGTATACAAATGCCTGTTAGAAATGGACAGTACTTTCAATTGAACTCTGGATTCTTAATGATGAATTTTTATATTTCTACTTTTTTATAGTTACCACACAACTTTTTGATCATATTTGTGAGCAAGGTGCAGCTGTCCCCCATTTTACCTTTTGAGAAACACTCAAAAGTTAAGTGATTTCCTGTTTAGGATTTTAGGATAGTTGTGAGAGATGGGTTGGTTGAGACTTAAACCTAGGTTTTCTAATTCTTTTGGCTGCATTCTTTGATTATTATGCACTCCCACTCATTTGTGGGGATGGAGGTATCACTTTTTCAAACTGGTGGAGTAAGTTTTATGATTGCTTATTTATGATTTATTGTGTAAATGTGAATACTTTGAGGATATTTTCAGAACAAGCTCCCAAATCTTTTGAGACTCGGAGGGTCCTCTTTATGAGGAAAAAAAAGTTGAAATAAGTCAGTCAGCATTCTCAGATACTTAGAAGCCAAGCTGGGATTATAAAACTTGTATAATTTTGTAGTATTGAAGGTATGATGATAGCAAATTTTGCAATTTTGTTGCTTTTACTCTGTTGTAGATATATTTTTTTAATCTGATTTGTTAAGAGTAAAGATATCATAAATATTTGTGGTAATTGTAGGATCTTTTCATTTGATATGATACTCCCAATAATTTTTGCTTCATATTTCAACACATGAAACTTAAAGAATTATAAATTCTTCTATAACGAAGAGATGTTATCTCTAATTAGCATTAAGAAATACATAGTAATGAAGGATCATTTTAATTATATATAATGGTATTACTGCATTTAACACATTATTTTCCAGCATCTCTTTCTTTTACTTGTATTTGCCTCAAGGTAAGAGCAGAAAACTTGAAAAAGGAAAAGGAAATGCTTAAATTGTCAGAAGTCCGTCTTTCTCAGCAAAGAGAGTCTTTATTAGCTGAACAAAGAGGACAAAACTTGCTGCTGACTAATCTTCAAACAATTCAGGTAACCAGATAAAAACACCTATAGAAAAAAATTTTCAAAGTTAAATCTAAGTAGTTTAAAGTAAATGTAAAAGTAAAGTAGTAATGTATCCTCATGGGCTCTTAATTTAGAAAATTTTTGTGTCACTTTTATCACATTATGATGATAATTGCATTTTGAGGTTTATGTCAATATTCTAAATAAAACCTTGAAATATTCTAAATAAAACCTTGAAACAGAACTGATTGAAACTGTGCAGTTGGCAGTTTTCATCCTCATATATATTTACAGAGTCCTATGTGGTTTTTTTTTAAGATTAAATTTTTGGTTTTTAATTTTTCTTTTAAAACTTTAGGAAATCTGAATGACTTTGGTCATATGTTTGTATTTTTGCTTTATTAAACAGATACTTTAATATGAAAAATGCTTAAAGACGTTCTTGGTTATAGACTTTAACTCATGTTGAAGTGGATTGTAATCCTGTAATTTTCTGTAGCCTTTAATTTTCTTTGTGTTGCTTTTTTTTTTCTTTTTTCACTTTTTTCTTAAGCATAACCAAAAATCTTTTTTTACTATAGGGAATATTAGAGCGATCTGAAACAGAAACCAAACAAAGACTTAGTAGCCAGATAGAAAAATTGGAACATGAGATATCACATCTAAAGAAGAAGCTGGAGAATGAGGTGGAACAAAGGCATACGCTTACTAGAAATCTAGATGTGAGTCTATTAGTATTATGAATTTCTGTAAATCATTTATTTCCAGAAATGAAGCTGGTATATAGGTACACTGCCATCTCCTGCTGAAGCATGGTTTGAAGAGACTTCTTTCAAACTGTTAAGTTTCTCTTGCCTCTTTGAATGCCTGGTAATTTTTTTTTTTTTTTAAGATTTTATTTATTTGGGATCCCTGGGTGGCGCAGCGGTTTGGCGCCTGCCTTTGGCCCAGGGCGCGATCCTGGAGACCCCGGATCGAATCCCACGTCGGGCTCCCGGTGCATGGGGCCTGCTTCTCCCTCTGCCTATGTCTCTGCCTCTCTCTCTCTCTCTCTCTCTCTCTCTCTCTCTCTCTCTGTGACTATCATAAAATAAAAAAATTTAAAAATTAAAAAAAAAAGATTTTATTTATTTATTCATGAGAGACACAGAGGGAGAGAGAGGCGGAGACACAGGCAGAGGGAGAAGCAGGCTCTGTGCAGGGAGCCCGATGTGGGACTCAATCCCAGGACCCCAGGATCACGTCCTGGGCCGAAGGCAGTCACTAAACCTCTGAGCCACCCAGGGTTCCCTGTGCCTAGTAATTTTTGATTGGGTGCCATACATTGTGAGTTTTATCCCTCTTAGGTGCTAGATATTTTTATATTCATATAAATCTTGTGTTTTGTTCTGGGATGCAATAATTGAAAATAGTTGATTCTCTTGAGTGTTCCTTTTTATGATTTGTTAGGCCCAAAGCAATGCTCAGTCTGTAACTAATTATCTCTCACTACTAAAATGAGGCCGTCCTGAATAGTAGTCCCGGTGTCCAATGAATTGAGTGTTTTCAGTCTGGCTGCTATAACAGGCATTATTCCTGACTGTCTATGAGCACCAGACACTCTTCACTCCAGTCTCTTTGGAGGATTTTTTACCTTGTCTGGGGTAATTCCACATGTATGCACTGATGACTATTTTGCTAAATGTTCAGCAGGGATCCTTTGCAAATCTCCAGGGTACTCTATCAGTGCAGCTCTCTGTCCTAGGAATTCAAGTTAATTTATTCTTCCTGTACTCTCAGTCACATGTTCTCAGTTCAAGGAGTCAGCTGGCCTCTGTCTTATATCCCTTTATCAAAGCCTAGACCCTCCTAAGTCAGGAAGCTAGGGAACTAATAGGGCTTGCTGCTTTGTTTCCTGTCTCAGGTAGCACAGTTATTTTTTCCAGTTATTTCAGATCTGGTTTCTGCTACTTTATCTGGGCCAAAATTTAAAGTATTACAAAAAGATAGTGTGAATTTCTAGTTATTTATGAACCTATAGTGTTTGCAGGATTAATGTATCTTTCTTTTTAGGTTCAACTTTTGGATACAAAGAGACAGCTGGATACTGAGACAAATCTTCATCTTAACACAAAAGAACTATTAAAAAATGCTCAAAAGGAAATTGCTACATTGAAACAGCA
This sequence comes from Nyctereutes procyonoides, assembly GCF_905146905.1. Taxonomy (NCBI): domain Eukaryota; kingdom Metazoa; phylum Chordata; class Mammalia; order Carnivora; family Canidae; genus Nyctereutes; species Nyctereutes procyonoides. Next base: position 7,743,607 of record NW_026575037.1, read on the forward strand.
CCTCAGTAATATGGAAGTCCAGCTTGCTTCTCAGTCCTCACAGAGAACTGGTAAAGGTAAATAAATAAGTAGACTGATAGTAAAGTACTTTTTGCTTCTTTTTTAAAGAGTATTTATTTGAGAGAGAGCACAAGCAGAGGGAGAGAAAGTAGCCAGCCTCCTGCTGAGCAGGGAGCAGGACTCAAGGCTTGATCCCAAGACCCTGGGATCCTGACCTGAGCCAAAGGCAGACGCTTAACCAGGTGAACCACCGAAGTGCCCCAGTAAAATACTTTTTTAGGCTTATAACATATCTTGTAAATAATTGCTTATTCTTTCTGGATAATGGCAAAAGAGAAAAAAACCCTTTTCATATAGTAAAGCTTTGTTTTAGGCTTAAATTAATAAATTTAGGCTCAGAAGATTCGGAATAGTTCTGCATGGCACCTGACCAAGATATGCTCTATAGTTTTCCAGTGATTAAAATTATTTATTGATACTTTAAAAATGTATACTTTGAGGGGGGGGTAATACTTGAATTTTCAACTCGAACTTGTTAAAACTGTAATAAGGCCCTCTTACAGAAATAATGATTTGTTTGGTCTCTTTTAGAGTAGTATTTATAATCATTGTTCATAGCCTTAGGTAAAAGACTTGTTTCATTAGATTTTGCTTCTCTTTATGAATACACCATTTCAAATGCAAAGCCTTCAGGTCAGATAATCTTAAAAAAACATAATATAGGGGATCCCTGGGTGACTCAGCAGTTAAGCGCTTGCCTTCGGCCCAGGGCATGAAATTGGAGTCCTGGGATCGAGTCCCACATCAGGCTCCCTGCATGGAGCCTGCTTCTCCCTCTGCCTGTGTCTCTGCCTCTTTCTCTGTCTCTCATGAATAGATAAAATCTTTAAAAAATAATAATAATATAATCTTAACATAATATGTATGTGTGTACATATATGTGTGTTATATATATGACATATAAATGTATAGTGGATATGTAATTTTCCAGTAGTCCATAGTCCTTTCTTATTGATATATGATAAAAACATCATTTTCAATCTTCAATTTCTTCCTTCCCCATGGATTTTAGAATGAAAATTGAATGACAAAAGATTTAGTGTTTATAAAAAATGTTTAAATAAGAACCTGGTAGTATTTTCAAGTAGCTCCTTCAATTTAGTACAAATATTTAGTGTTCTTCTCTTTTAAATATCTTTGTAATATTTGTAATAGCACATTTCAAATATTCGATTTTTTTTTAATAAGAAATAACAATATCCTGGCAAAGTACCTGTTTGTATTTTGGTACTTAGCATGGGTTGAAATACACTTTTTAGAAAAGTATTTCTCCATTTGAGTCTTAATCCTAATTTGATGAACTCTTAGCAGTTATCTCTAAGGTCATTTAAAATGTTAATTTTAAGAAAGCTCTTAAATCTTTTAGGTCAGCCTAGCAACAAAGAAGATGTGGATGATCTTCTGAGTCAGCTACGGCAGGCAGAAGAGCAGGTGAATGATTTGAAGGAGAGACTCAAAACAAGTACTAGTAATGTGGAACAATATCGAGCAATGGTTACTAGCTTAGAAGAATCTCTTAACAAAGAAAAACAGGTATATACAATTTTAAATTCCATTTAAATGCAATTAATGTTTTTGTTTTTGTTTTCTTTTGTTTTTTTTTTTTAATTATGAGCTTGTTGTAAGCACTGTAGTAAATGTGAGTTTGGAGGATGTCATTGTATTTGCCTCTTGCACCTTAAAAGTTATTAAGTCTGATAAGCCAGATAAAACAAAACCCACAAAATTTGTAAAACAAAGGAGGGTATAATTGCTATAAGAAAGGTACATATCAAATATTAGTGTGAATGGAAGGAAGTGAGGTTGGTTGTTTCCTGCGTGACTTTACAAGAAAGATGGTATTTGTTCACCACCTTGAAAGAAAGTATTATTTGGGTAGTCAAAGATAGAAGGCTATTCCATATACTAGGGACCCTCAGCCAAGTAGAAAGACTTCAGGTAATAACAGTTTGGCTAGTATATTGATTTTGTAAAGTGAAATAATGAGGAATAGAATTATAAATGTACCAAGAACCAAATGTGAAAGGTTTTGAATGTCATATTAAATTATATTCTATAAGATTTAGAGCTTTTGATTTTTTCCAACATGTCATCATCAGAATTTGCTCAATTAGATTAATGCAGTTGATTGGAGGATACAGTTTGTTTTAGTGTCTATAGCAATAGTCTAGGACCAGCCATAGTTTTAAAAGCTCCTTTTGTGGTTGGTGTCATGGAAATCAAGATATGTGGTGGGGCAAAGACCTTTTGATGGTAGAATGGACAGATTTGGTGACAAGAGAAATGGGGAACTGGAAATTTCACTTCAAAAAAGAAAAATGGCCAGTAGCCACGTTAAGAGGTAGTATGAGGTTTTAAATGTTGTTTTAAAACTCTGTGATCAGCATTGATGGATTTTTTTTTTAATACATGGCAAACATTAATTTTAGTACTTTTCAAATTTAGTGTAGATGTAGGGAAACTATAATTTTAAGTGTGTATAATTTTTTTATCATGTTATTTGGATGATGGTAAAGGTGACAGAAGAAGTACGTAAGAATATTGAAGTTCGTTTAAAAGAGTCTGCTGAGTTTCAGACACAGTTGGAAAAGAAGCTAATGGAAGTGGAGAAAGAAAAACAGGAACTTCAGGATGACAAGAGAAAAGCCATAGAGAGTATGGAACATCAGGTAAATTAGATTATTAACCATGTCAGTCGTTTATGTGTGTAAAGATTTCAATAGCACATCAGTTACCACCCAGTACATCTCATGAGATACTGATAAACACATATTTAACAGTAGTTTTATGTGTTACTCTGTTCTTTAGGCCTGTACATGTTTTCTTTTGAGTTATTTTAAGCCACTTTATGGGTAGGTACCAGTGTTGCTTTTTAGAAGCCTTTGCCTGCACATTGACTGGTATTTTAGTGAATATAGACCTGCAAAATTTGTGCAGATAATGACATCAAGTTATCTTTTAAATGTATAAGAAATCCCTCTGGACTTAGTTGGCTTTATAAAATCTATCTTTACCATAAAGTAAGTTTGCAGTTAACTCTGGTTTAATGTTATTCTTTTGATTTAGTTGTCTGAGTTAAAGAAAACACTTAATAGTGTTCAGAATGAAGTACAAGAAGCTCTTCAGAGAGCAAGCACAGCTTTGAGTAATGAACAGCAAGCCAGACGTGACTGTCAGGAACAAGTAAGTGTTGATCTTGTAGCCAATTACTGAGAAATGAAATTTGATCATAGGGAACAGTTCTTGGAGTATATTAATACCTACCAGAGATTGGTGAACCTTACAGAAATGCAATGTTATTTACACTGTTGTGGACTTGGACTAAGATCAGCTGAAAAGTATATGTGAATGCTTGAAGTAACTAGTGCAATAATCATTAACAAATCAATCTTCACAAATAGGGAAAAAAATAAAAATTCAAATGAGAAACTGAAATAGAATGGGAAAGAAATATATGTAAGGAGTTTACTAACTTCTCATTTTAACCTTAGTGGTCTATGAATAACCATTCATTTCGTGACAATTCAGTATTGCTTACATGTACGTGGTATGTATATGCACGAAAATTACTTTAAAAATGGAACACAGAAAAAAAATAGAACATAGGGCAAAGTACTTCAAAGATAAAGACAAAAATGAATTATCCTTGCCTTATTGCCAAACATAATAACATTGGAAACTAAAGTGAAAAAATCTATCTGTAATTCAATATTATAAATTATTCTCATTTCCCTTGTTCACTTTAGGTTTGTGTTGCTGTCATGTGTGCACATGTATTTTTACTAATCTGATTTATACTTAGCCTTTATTTCATAAAGCCTGCTCCAAATTGCTACACAGTCCTCATAAGTTTCATTTTGAACAGTTCTTTAATATTTCTTCTTTGTTTTGGGGGTATGGGTTATTGTTTTTCTCCTGTTTTGTTTAAATTCCAGTTAATATACAATATAATATTATTTTCAGGTGTAGAATTTAATGATTCATCACTTAACATACAACACCCAGTGCTCCTCATATAAGTGCCTTCCTTCATCCCCATTAGCTATTTAACCCATATCCCTGCACACCTCACTCTCCAGTAAACCTCAGTTCTCTATAGTTAAGAATCTGTTTCTTGGTTTGCCTTTTTCCTTCCATGTTCATTTGTTTTGTTTCTTAAATTCTACATGAGTGAAATCATATGGTATTTGTCTTTCTCTGACTGGTTTCACTTAGGATACTTTCTAGTTCCACCCACATCATTGCAAATAGCAAGATTTCATTCTTTTTTATGGCCGAATAATATTCCTCTGTGTGTGTGTGTGTGTGTGTGTGTGTGTGTGTGTGTGTAACATATAATTATATCTCCCCAACACCTTCATTATCCATTCATCAGTCAATGGACATTTGGGCTCTTTCCATAATTTGGGTATTATTGATAATATTGCTACAAACATTTGGGTGCATGTGTCCCTTTGAGTCAGTATTTTTGTATCCTTGGATAAATACCTAGTAGTGCAATTGCTAGATCTTAGAGTAGTTCTATTTTTAACTTTTGAGTAACCTCCATACTGTTTTCTGGAGTGGCTGCACCAGCTTACATTCCCACCAACAGTGTAATAGGATTCCTCTTTCTCCACATCTTGTTTCTTTTATTGTTAATTTAGCCATTCTGACAGGTGTGAGGTGGTATCTTCATTGTAGTTTTGATTTATATTTCCCTGATAATGAGTGATGTTGAGAATCTTTTCATGTGTCTGTTAGCCATCTGTTTGTCTTCTTTGGAAAAGTGTCTATTTGGTATATCTTAAGCCCATTTTTACCTGGATTATTTGTTTTTTGGGTGTTGAGTTTTATAAATTCTTATATATTTTGGATATATAACCTTTATCAGATATACCATTTGCAAATATCTTCTTCGATTGCATAGGTTGCCCTTTAGTTTTATTGATTGTTTCTTTTGCTGCGCAGAGGCTTTTTATTTTGATGAAGTCCCAAAAGTTTATTTTTGCTTTTGTTTCCATTGCCTCAGGAGACATATATAGTAAGAAGTTGCTACCACCGGTTCAAAAAAGGTTACCGCCTGTATTCTCCTCTAGGATTTTGATGGTTTCCTGTCTTACATTTAGGTCTTTAATCCATTTTGAGTTTATTTTTGTGTATGGTATAAGAAGGTGGTCCAGTTCATTATTCTGCATGTTGCTGTCCACTTTTCGCAATACCATTTGTTGAAGACATTTTTTTTCCATATGATATTCTTTCCTGCTTTGTCAAAGATTAATTGACCGTATAGTTGTTCATTCCTGGGTTCTCTACTGTATTCCATTTATCTATGTCCCTTTTTGTGCCAGTATCCTACTGTCTTCGTAATACAGCTTTGTAATACAAAAAACAACTTTGTAGTATAGTTTGAAATCAGGAATTGTGATGCCTCCAGCTTTGCTTTTCTATTTTGAGATTGCTGTGGCTACTCAGGATCTTTTGTGGTTCCATACACATTTTGGGATTGGTTGTTCTAGCTCTGAAAACTGATGATGGTATTTATACAATAGTGGTTGCATTAATGTGTAGATTGCTTTGGATAGACAATTTAACAATCTTTGTTCTTCCAATCCACGAGTGTGAAATGTCTTCCCATTTCTTTGTGTGATCTTTAATTTCTTTCATCAGCATTGTATAGTTTTCAGAGTACAGATCTTTTACCTCTTTGGTTAGGTTTATTCCTAGGTGTCTTAGGTTTTTGGTACAATTGTAAATGAGATTGATTCTTTGATTTCTTTTTCTGTTGCTTCATTATTGGTCTATAGAAATGCTACAGGTATCCATACGTTGATTTTGTATCCTGTGACTTTACCGAATTCGTGTATCAGTTCTAGCAATTTTTTTATTGAGTCTTTTGGATTTTCTGTATAGAGTATCCACGTCACCTGCAAAGAGTGAGAGTTTAACTTCTTCCTTTCCTTTTTCCATGCCTTTTCTTTTTGTTGTCTGATTGCTGAAGCTAGGACTTCCAGTACTATGTAAATAACTAGTGAGAGTAGACATCCATGTCTTGTTCCTGATCGTAGAGGAAAAGCTCTCAGTGTTCCCCATTGAGAATGATTTTAGCTTTGGGCTTTTTGTATATGACCATATTGTGTTGAGGTTTGTTTCCTCTGTCTCTGCTTTGCTGAGGGTTTTTATGAATGGATGTACATCGTCAAACACTTTTCTACATCTATTAAGAGGTTCATGTGGTTCTTTCTTATCCTTTCTTATATTAACGTGGTGTATCATGTTGATTGATTATCAGATATTGAACTACCACTGCAGCCCAGGAATAAATCCTTCTTAATGGTGGTGAATGATCTATTTAATGAACTGTTGGATTCAATTTCCTAGTATTTTGTTTAAAATTTGTGCATACATGTTCATCAGTAGTTTTGGCCTGTAATTCTCCTTTTTAGTGGGGTCTTTGTGTGGTTTTGGAATCAGGGTAATACTGGCCTCATAGCATGAGTTTGGATGTTTTTCTTCCATTTCTTTTTTTTGGGGGAACAGTTTGAGAAGGATATAGATACTACCTCCTGCTTTAAATGTTTGATAGAATTCCCCTGGGAATTCATCTGGCCCTGGACTTTGTTGGGAGATTTTTTATTATTGATCCAATTTCTTTGGTGGTTATGAATCTGTTCAAGTTTTCTGTTTCTTTCTATTTTCAGTATTGGTAATTCATATGTTTCTAGGAATTTATCCATTTCTTCTTATTGCCCAATTTATTGGCACATAATTTTTCATAATATTCTCTTAGAGTTGTTTGTATTTCTGCAGTATTGGTTGTGATCTTTCCTCTCTCATTAATGATTTTATTTTTTTGAGTCTCGTCTCTTTTTGATAAGTCCAGCTATGGGTTTATTAATTTTATTGATTTTTTTTTCTTCCAGAAACCAGTTCCTGGTTTCATTGATCTGTTCTACTGGGTTTTTTGTTTCTATATGATTTCTGCTCTAATCTTTATTATCTCCCTTCTTCTGCTGGCTCTTCACTTCATTTGTTGTTCTTTTTCTAGTTCCTTTAGGTGCAAGGTTAGGTTGTTTATCTGAGGTTTTTTTTTTTTTTTTTTTTTTTTTTTTTTTTTTTTTGCTTCTTGAGTTAGGCCTGTATTGCTCTGTACTTCCCTCTTAGGGCTGCTTTTGCTGCTTCCCAAAAGTTTTGGACTGTCATGTTTTCATTTTCATTTGTTTCCATGTATTTTTAAATTTCTTTAATTTCCTGGTTAACCCATTCATTCGGTAGTAGGATATTCTTTAACTTCCACGTATCTGTGATCTTTCCACATTTCTTCTTGTGGTTGACTTCAAGTTTCATAGTGTTGTGGTCAGAAAATATTCATGGTATGATCTCAGTGTTTTTGTACTTGTCAAGGCCTGACTTGTGACCTAGCATGTGATCTCTTCTGGAGAATGTCCCATGTGCACTCAAAAAGAATGTGTCTTCTTTTTGCTCTGACTATATCTGTTAAGTCCATCTGGTCCAGTGTGTCATTCAAAGCCATTGTTTCCCTGTTAATTTTCTGCTTAGGTGATCTGTCCATTGATTTAAGTGGGGTGTTAAAGTTTCCCTACTGTTCTGCTATTATTATCAATGAGTTCCTTTATGTTATTAATTGTTTTATATATTTGAGTGCTCCCATGTTGGGGCCATAAATATTTACAATTGTTAAGATTTTTTTTGTTGGATAGTCCCTTTTATTATTCTATAATGCCCTTCATCTCTTATTACAGTCTTTGATTTAAACTCTATTTTATTTGATAGAAGAATTGCTATCCATTCTTTCTTTTGACTGCCATTTGCATGATAAATGTTTCTCTATCCCCTTCCTTTAATCGGCAGGTGTCTTTAGGTCTAAAATGAGTCTCTTGTAAGCAGCATATATTTCATTAAATATATACAGCATAACTACTAATTATTCTCATGTTTTGGTATATTTAGATTGTCTTTTGTTATTATAAGTCCTATAATTTGCATCTTTTCAGAAAATACTAACTAACCTAATGAGTTTTTAATCTTGTGTCAATGGGGAATAATTTCTTACAGGCTAAAATAGCTGTGGAAGCTCAGAATAAGTATGAGAGAGAATTGATGCTACATGCTGCTGATGTTGAAGCTCTACAAGCTGCCAAGGAACAGGTTTCCAAAATGGCATCAGTCCGTCAGCATTTGGAAGAAACAACCCAGAAAGCAGAATCACAGTTATTGGAGTGTAAAGCATCTTGGGAGGAAAGAGAAAGAATGTTAAAGGTATTATTGTACACTATGATGGAATGTTCTGGAGAATTTAAAGGTTTGGAGTTTTAAATGTACATTGGAAAGTCTGATATTATAATAGACTCTCGTTTACAGGATGAAGTTTCCAAGTGTATGTCTCGCTGTGAAGATCTAGAGAAACAAAACCGATTACTTCATGATCAGATTGAAAAATTAAGTGACAAGGTTGTTGCCTCTGTGAAGGAAGGTGTCCAAGGTCCCTTGAATGTATCTCTCAGTGAAGAAGGAAAATCTCAAGAACAAATTTTAGAAATTCTCAGGTAAATCCAATAAAGTTCTTTATGCTTCATTTCTTTGGTGTACCAACAAATGTGTAATGCAACTATAAATATGTAAATTATGGAAGCTGTTTATTTATAAAGTTTTCATCCCTTACAGGTCACTTTTGACATTTAGACATGCTAAGTTAAAGAAATGACTGGGCTGAATCTGAGAGTAAGAACTCGAGTCAGTTCTTTGAAAAATTAAATGCGTTTTGGTTATTTTAAAGATACACATTTCTAAAGCCACTATCAATAATTTTTAAAAGTCTCATTATTTATTAATTAAAACATGTAAAAATAGTTCATTAAAGTCACTGATTTTTGTCATCTTAAAAATTATCCAAGTTTTGAAATGTTATATTATTGATTTTTTTTTCAAATAAAATCTTACATATTCTTCTAGATTTATTCGAAGAGAAAAAGAAATTGCTGAAACCAGGTTTGAGGTGGCTCAGGTTGAGAGTCTGCGTTATCGACAAAGAGTTGAACTTTTAGAGAGAGAACTGCAGGAACTGCAGGATAGTCTAAATGCTGAAAGGGAGAAAGTCCAGGTATGTATCCTAAGCTTTAAGAAAGCAGTTGTTAAATCAAAAGAGCTCATTTCAGTTCTTATGACATAAAGTTTAATTTGAAATAAGTGATTTTCCTAAACTCATAAACTATTAAACATTATTTTAAGTGATAGAGTATAATGACAAAAGACTAGTGACAGTCAGACTGGCTGGTTTTAAATTCTAGCTTCATACCATTTAGATGTGTGTCTTGTGTATATTTCTCTGCTCTTAAATTTCCTCATCCAGAATATTAGGATGATAATAATACGGATTAAGTGAGTTAAGGTACATGAAGCATTTAGAAACATGTCTGGTGCATAGTTAATACTTAATAAATTTCAGTTGTCTTTATTATTATAGTTGTCATATATATGTTTGAGTAGTTATTCTAGGATAAAATCGTAGATAGAAACTGCTACAGAATAAGTATACATCCTCAGCAGAGGAGTAAAAAATAGTCAAAACTCAACCAGAAAAGGAAGAGAAGATGCTTTAGTGAATGGATAGTCACAGCACACACTCAACTCCTTAGCCCACACCACCACCCAAAAGCTTATAATTGCATGCCCATATTATGAGGATATGCAGTAATATAACTTCACATCTGGAAGGAAACAAATTAAGACTTTGAATCATTTATCTTTTAACTGATAGGTAGTTGGAATGGCTGCTAGAGAAAAAAATCATTGAACCCCCAGGGAAAGTAAGTAGGTTTATGAGATGTATGTTTTCATACAAAAATGCAAAGTTTCAGAATTACATCTTGAGAGGACAGTCCAAATCAAACATCTCATCATGGAGATAAACAGACCCTCCGGTTCAGTGGCATTAACATTTGGGGGAAAAAGCAGAATCATAGTTTTTAAAAGGATTACATAGTCTCTCTGTTCCTTCAGGTAAATCATACTAGAAAATGCCCAACAGACAAAGTCAGAGGGGAAAACAGCTCCTACATACAATCGACAGAGGCAAGAAATAACACACATATCAAAAATAATACCCAAACAAGGGGCATCTGGGTGGTTCAGTTGGTTAAGCAACTAACTCTTGATTTCAGCTCAGGTCATGATCTCAGGATACTGGGATGGAGCCCCGAATCATCCTCACTGCTCAGCAGGGAGTCTGCTCTTCTCTCTCTCCCACTCTTTCTGCCTCTCTCCTCTGCTTGCACGCTCTCTCTCCCTCTCTGTAAAATAAATAATCTTAAAAAAAAAAATGCTTAAGCATGGTGAGTGCTCAAGCATGGCAATTCTGAGCCAACACACACTTTTTTTTGTTACATTAAAAGCAGGCAATAGTCTGACAGTAAAAAGGCTGCTTATGCAATTCTGTAATGTTAAACTTTACTTACAGAGTGTTAGATCCTTAGAACTAAAGTTCAAAGGAACAGGGTTTGGATGTCCTGAGAAAAAGATTAAAAGAAACATTGATTGCTTTTCAGACTTGATAGTTGCTGCTTTAAAAGGTGGCTTAACAAACCATAAATTAAAAAGAAATTAAAAAGAATAAAAATCTAGAACACATTAAATTGCTTTTATTTCAGTATGCATCCTCATCCCAGCCTTTTCTACTCCTGAACAGAAAAGTGGAAAAGGGCAGCAATTTGTCAGGAAATCAGACCCACAGATTTTAGGGATCTGCTGTGCACACTGAGTTCTTTCTTAATCTCTGTGGAGGACCATGAGAAGCAGCAGCACCAAAACCGAAGTATGCACCGAATCCAAGGTTCTTTTTGTTCTTCCAGTTATCACATTCTAAACTAAGCCCAAATGGATTGCAAGGATGACCAAATGTGAACCCAGTTAAAAATTTGTTCAATTTATAAAAGCAAAAGCAGTTACAGGAAAAGAAAACAGTTCATCCCGAGGGATCATGTGTTTACGTTGTCTTCTGTGGCATTGAGAACTGGCCAGTCTTGAGTACCTCTGGTTACTGTTCTTTTCACTGTATCAGAATCTGAGCTAAAAAACGTCATCACCTGATGATGGCAGCAGAGGGTGGCAGGACTAAGAACCCAATATTCATCCCCACGCTGGTTGAGAGTGAGTAAATGTGGTTCTAAAACTAAACGAGAGAAGTCAGAGACTTTCCAACCTTACCTGATGGCTTCTGGCCAAAGCAAGGAAGTGTCATGGAAAGTGTGGAGTGGTGGGGGTGCACAAAGGCACTTGAGGAGGAGGAAAGAAAAAACAGCATCCCTCAGTTAAGGTAGGGGAGGAGATACAGGGAAAGCCCTGAATTCCTCACTAAAGGCCAGTTTCAAAGGGGCGAAGGGGGTTACAATCTATGCTTCAGCCAAGGGTGCTCATGGGAAATGAAGAAAAGTCTTGGGGAGTGTGAGGGAGAGGTGGGCAACATTTAAGACTTAAAAAAAGAAACCGGGGTACATCTGGAACATCCCCGCACATCCAGCAGTAGGCCCACAGTCTGTGACCTGAAACCTTCACACCTATTATAGCAAGCTACCCCAAGCTGGAGGGCTGTTGCAGGGAGAGAGGCAGGGAAGCAAGGGAAGGAAGAGAGGACAAGGCAGAGACCCAAGCCATGTAATCAGCAGCAAGGAGATTGTGCAGGGTGCCTTCTCACAGTTGAGTTAGATGTGCCCCACCGGTTGTGATGGGAATCAATTTGAATATACTTTCATGAGGGTCCTGGGTAGCTCAATCAAGTGTCTGCCTTTGGTTCAGGTCATGATCCAAGAGTCCTAGGATCAAGCCCTGCAACGGGCCCCCTGCTTAGTGGGAAGTCTGCTCTGCCTCTCCCTCAGCACTTCCCTTCGCTCATGCTCTCTCTCACAAGTAAATAAACAATTAAAAAAAAAGTAAATATACTTTCTTGATCCCAGAAATTCAACTGTGTGGACAGTGGTTATACTTGACGGGATGGTTTGTTATAGCATAGCATATATCTCCAATGGACAAAAAGTATCATTTACAGTAGCTTAAGATAGATTGCATTTGAATGGAAGCTTCCTTTCCAGTACTTTGTGGTTTATAAGACATATCTAGAAAATTTATTACTATGGGAAATGAAGCCTGCTTAAATCAAATGGGGGGGGGGGCTGTCATTTCTCTTTTGCGTCATTGCTGTAACATTGTCCTCGGTCTGCGCCATAGATTTAAAAATTGTGAGGGAATGAAGTAATGTTTAAAAGATGGATGATTATACCCAGTGAGAACAGAAAAGAAGTTCCTCACAACTGAAAATTATTCAGTAAAATTGTTAACAACCAAAGTGATGAAAGAACTAAATGAAATGAAGAATGTGTGAACAAGCGGAGGGAGCTGAGGACAAAATAACATCATTTAAAAACCCTTAATAAACTCAGTATACCAAGAAAAAGGAGAAAGATTAATAGAGATCTGAACTGATGTTTTTTACCCAGTGTTAGTACTGATTACTAGTGGGATTTATAGTATCTTTTTGCTTTCATCTCTAATTTCTTGCATTTGTTTAAACTCTTTGTAGTTAGTCTGCATCATAGAAAAAGAAACATGTAACACTTTCAAACATTTCCATTTTGAAAGCTGACATTGAAATCCTTTTTACTTTTTGTAGGGAAAATTAGAACTAGTAGGAAAAGATAGGTCTTCACCTACTGTTGGGTATTGGTGTACACATGTGTTTGAAATCTTTAGGTAACTGCAAAAACAATGGCCCAGCATGAAGAACTGATGAAGAAAACCGAAACAATGAATGTGGTGATGGAGACCAATAAGATGCTAAGAGAAGAGAAAGAGAGGCTAGAACAGGATCTACAGCAAATGCAAGCAAAGGTTTGGAACTTACTAATCAAGATAGAGACGTCATTTTTAATTATGTTAGAATTTTTATATCAGATATTTAAAAAATACTGCCACTATTTTTAGGTAAGAAAACTGGAGTTAGATATTTTACCCTTACAAGAAGCAAATGCTGAGCTGAGTGAGAAAAGCGGTATGTTGCAAGCAGAGAAGAAATTACTAGAAGAAGATGTCAAACGTTGGAAAGCACGAAACCAGGTAAATCGAATTGAAAACGGAAACGATTTTAAAAATAAAAGGGCAACATTTAAGAGATTAAAAAATATTTGATATATTTTTTTAAGAAATGGCTAGTCTATTTCCTTAAATTCCACATTTGTGCTTTTCCTTTATCTCAAATATTTTTGTACATGATAAAATGGATTTGTCTAGTGTATTGAAGCACTTTAAAAAAGACTTGTTCACTTGAAAATTTTAGGGAAGATAAAACCATGTATCATGGTTAGAAACTCGAGTTCTAGATTTAAACAAAAGGTTGGAAATCTGCCTTGCCAGATATTAGTTGTTTAATTTCTGAGAGTTTCTTAATCTTTCTGAGCCTATTTTTCTCATTTGTAAAGATGAAGACATAATACCAGTTTTCATTTTACAAAACATTTAATAAATGTAAACCAGTTTGCCCAACACCTCACACCTAGAAAATGGTCTAGAATGGTAACTATTACTATCTGTATAAGATTGTCAAACTTTAGAGCCCATTTATTCCTGTTTTTGTTGCACAAGCCATCTGAAAAATCTCTTAAGAAAGGAAGGTCGTCTTCCCAAACGTAGATGTATTTTTAAAATTTTGGTGCTGTCTTTCCTGGCTAATGGAATCAGTTACATTTAGCATTATTTTCATATTTTTGTTTCAATTGTAATGATTTAAAGATATAGACGCTTTTTTCTTGTAAATGTCACTTTAATGAAAGTAGATATTTAATATTAAAAGATTATAATTTCTTTGGATTCCTTTATTTTCCGTCTTTGTAACTATTATATAATATTTGTTTGCAATTATGAAAAAATAATGCATAATTAGTGACATATATTTTATTTCACTTTTCCATTTTGGCCAGGAGTTTTAGCTAAACAAATTAAAGCTTCAGTCTTTGTAGTTTGGTGCTTGATCACCATGTGTAAGACACTTATGTAAATGTAATTAGATATTGTTATGTTATTAGCACATTAGTTTCATAAAGCCTATAAAACCATATTATGCATTTTTTATTATTCTAGCATCTAGTAAGTCAACAGAAAGATCCAGATACAGAAGAATATCGGAAGCTCCTCTCTGAAAAGGAAGTGCATACTAAGCGTATTCAACAGTTGACTGAAGAAATTGGCAGACTTAAAGCTGAAATTGCAAGGTATATGGAAAGAAGCCTTAAACTGTGTATGAGTATATGAAATCTTAAGCAGGTTTATTTCTACTCTTTATATATCAACTCCCCAAAAGTTTCCTGAGTGTAGAAAGAATAAAACGTGCTAGAGCCCTTACATTTGACTCTCTTATTACTTTATGGAGCCAAACAAGCAGTAATTTAATCTTATGCCTTTATATATGATTATTACCTTTTTTAAAATCTTTGGCATGAGTCTAAAGCTAAATGTATTTTCTAAACAGTCAAAATAACTTTGCAAGTAGGATTTTCTTTTGCTTAGCATGTATTTCTGAGTATTTTTAAAGTATATATAATAAAGGAAGTTCTTAAATTAGAAATTTTTTTTAATGAGCTTATAGTGAACTATTGCCCTTTTAAAGTTAAAAAATTTAGGGGTGCTTGGTGGCTCAGTTGGTTAAGCATCTGACTCTTGACTTTGGCTCAGGTCATGATCTTGGTGTCATGATCTTGGCGGTGAGATTCAGCCCCATGTTGGGCTCTGCACTCAGCCAGGAGTTTGCCTGAAAGTCTTCCTCTTCCTTTGCCCTTCACCCTGCTCAGGGTCATGTGCCTAAGCGCTCTGTGGCTTTCAAATAAATAAAACTTTAAAAAAATAAAGTTAAGAAATTTTTTTTTTTTTTTTAATTTTTATTTATTTACGATAGTCACACAGAGAGAGAGAGAGAGAGAGGCAGAGACATAGGCAGAGGGAGAAGCAGGCTCCATGCACTGGGAGCCTGACGTGGGATTCGATCCCGGGTCTCCAGGATCGCGCCCTGGGCCAAAGGCAGGCGCCAAACCGCTGCGCCACCCAGGGATCCCAAAGTTAAGAAATTTAATATTAACATTAATGTTTCTGGTTTACCTTTTTTTTTTTTTTTTAAGTTTTAGTGTTATTTGTATGTCAGCCCCTACTTGTATAAAGCTTGATAGCTTACAAATCTCTCATATATTCTCTCTCTCTTTTTTAACAGTCTGGCATTTTAAGTAGGAGAGATAATACTTAATTTCAAAGATGAGGAAACTAAGATTCAGAAAGGTACCCAAGGTCACAGTTAGTAGTTGTTAAACCCATGCTCTTAATTAAGGTCACCTGATTTCAAATTTAGTTTATGATAAAGTACAGGGGTTGGCAGACTATCACTTTTGTGCCTGTTTTCGTACAGCCTGTAAACAAAGAAAAATGTTCTTATTTTTGACGTATTGTAAAAAAGGAAGAACGTGACAGAGACTACATGTGGACTAATGTATTTATTCGACACCCAATATGGTAGAAAGTATAAATTTTACTATCAGGCAGAAGTCCATTAAAATCTGTGTACTAACATTTGATTACTGTGCAAAGTTGTACGTGTTACTTAACCACTTGTAGCTCAGGTTTTCTCTAAAATGGGCATATATGCCTTTGTAATAAGCAAATAAAATCTTTCCAAAGGACCACAGTTTCATAATTTAAGGAATTATCTTTTGGAGTGTGTGTTTTAGGATTTTAAAATAAACATACAAAAAAAAAAACCATACTAAAGCAAACGGTAATGTAAATTAAAGGATTTAAAAATTTTTAAGAAGTGTCATATATTTATCTTTTTCCCTTACCCCATTTTTTGTTTGTTTAGATCAAATGCATCATTGACCAACAACCAGAACTTAATCCAGAGTCTAAAGGAAGATTTAAATAAAGTAAGAACTGAAAAGGAAACCATTCAAAAGGACTTAGATGCCAAAATAATTGATATCCAAGAAAAAGTCAAAACTATTACTCAAGTCAAGAAGATTGGCCGTAGATACAAGACTCAATATGAGGAACTTAAAGCACAACAGGATAAGGTATGTTGAAACAATTTTCTACACATATGTATAATTTTTTGACGTACACAATATTGTTTTATGTACTTTATACACATATATAATGATTTTGAAAGTCTTATTTCTTTATAATTTTTATTGTTGGTCTTTAGGTTGTGAACATGAATGTAAGCTTATATTGATAATCTTTATTTGGCTTAAAATTAGTTCTTTAATATGCATCAAATTTCACTGTAAGTTCATAAAGAAATTTTAGTAAATGTTAGGTATTTTAGTTCAGTTTTCCAGTCTTAAATATAGTCCCTTTTCAAACCTGTTCTTGTAACTCACTGCTGATTAAAATTGTGTATATCAAAAAATGATCGTTCTTTATAATTAATCAGGCTTTATGGTATTATGTGAGTAGTGTGCCACCTATCAAAAAGAATTTTTTAGTTCTTATTACATTTCAAATCTGAATTAATTCCCAAAAGTAAAAAAACTTGGATGTTGACTTACATATTTAGCACCTGTTAGATTAGAAAATATAGTTTAATAATCCAGAATTCTTACCCGTTGATGACTGCTATTAACACTTTAGTATGCTTTTCCTAACATACGTGTATTGTGTTTTTCCAAAGAAATAAGATCGTTTGTATATCTTTTGTAACTGCTTTTTCACCTCACTCATTACTATAAAAATTTCTGTATCAAACATTTGCAATGCAACATCATTTTGATTAGATGGCTAATATCCAGTTGTATGGAAAACACTAACTTATTTAACTAATTCCTTACTCTCAGACATTAGAGTTATTCCATAGAAAATTCATCTGTGAATAACCTTTAAGATAAATTTCTTTGCTTAGTTTTGGTTATTTCCTTAGATGAACTTTTAGAAGGGGAATTATTGAGTATAAATGTGAAAGTATATCATTATTATTACTGCTTGTCATTTTAGGTTATGGAGACCTCGGCTCAGTCTTCTGGAGACCACCAGGAACAGCATGTTTCAGTTCAAGAAATGCAGGAGCTCAAAGAAACCCTCAATCAAGCCGAAACAAAGGCCAAATCACTAGAGAGTCAAGTAGAAAATCTGCAGAAGGTATGAGTGTGAGAGAAGGGAAGAATGTATGTCCCTGATTCTTTGCTTATTAAATATCTGAAGAAATAGATGTTAAAACACTGGCACTTTGTCTTATCATATGGAAATATATTATCTTTGTTATGTATATTTATCTTTTATACCTGAATGACTTACGTATGTAAATAGTATCCAGTCATCAAGTATCCACTATAATGGTGGCTTGACCACCATTCTACATTTATACTTCCATTTAATCTAAATATGCAAATTAATATATTTTAATTCTGCAATCAAGTTTATATTGATTTGCTTGAATTATGTGGTAAATACTTTGCTTTCCATTAAAAGACATTATCTGAAAAAGAGGCAGAAGCAAGAAATCTGCAGGAACAAACTGTGCAGCTTCAGTGTGAGCTTTCACGACTTCGTCAGGATCTTCAGGATAGAACCACACAAGAGGAGCAGCTCCGACAGCAGATAACTGAAAAGGAAGAAAAAACAAGAAAGGCCATAGTAGCAGCAAAATCAAAGATTGCACATTTAGCTGGTAAATTTCTGTATCTGCTGAAATTTGAACTTGATAGTGAAAGTTGGTTATTTGATGCAGACTTAAAGTTCAGTGGGAAAGAACTAAGTGAATACTATAAAGTGATTTCTGTGCATGTGCTCTAAATGTGGGGCAAGGGGGTGTGCCTGGGTGGCTCAGTTGGTTGAGTGTCTGACTCTTGATTGCAGTTCAGGTCGTGATCTCAAGGTTGTAATTTCAAGCCCTGCATTGGGCTCCATGCCCAATATATACATAAGGCTTATTTAATTAGAGATAAATTAGAGCAGTCTGAATTTTCAAATGATGAGACTGTCCCTCATCTATTTATGAATCTTTCCTGTTGGCTAGTAACAGGAAGTGCTGTTGTCCTTCTGCTTTGTCATATAACTGTTACCACCTTCTGTTGGTAATCCTTTGGGTGTGCTGTTCAGAGGCCTTCTGTAAACTTGTAGGTGGCACTGGATTTTATCAGCCCAGTGATTTTACTGTGCCTCGCTTCTCTGAGGCCCTCCAGCCCTTCAGGGAGAATATCACATCCAGTTTGTGAAGGGCCCAGTGCTGCAGTGTTCTGGACCTTACTCCACCTTGCTTGCTATTCTGCTTAGTGGGTAAATAAAATGCCCAGTCAGCTAAACTTTATTGTAAGCAGTTTTTTTTAATGGTCTGTAATACAGTGTTTCAGCAGCTATTTCATTTAAAAAAAAAAAAAGTTACCTAATTATTTTTTAGTATGTGCTTTAGATTATATGAAATGAAAATTTGGCAGTTTATAATATCTTTATATTTTAATAATAAGATTGAAATACTAAAGGCTATGTAAAAGGACTCAAATTGCAATTTATGGGGTATCCTTTATCTTTATGAGATCTTAGAGAAAGTTACATATTTTTATGTTACAGTAAATATATTTTATGTTGGACTAATAGAGATAGCTATGTTTAGAATCAGAATTAATTGTGGATGTTAAAGCTCAGAAATAGAATCTGCTAACAACCCTAGTATACCTATGAAATATGTAAATGTTGTTTACTTCCAGTGTTTGTAATATTAATAGAATCACATGGTTACTTTTTTAGGTGTAAAAGATCAGCTAACTAAAGAAAATGAGGAGCTTAAACAAAGGAATGGAGCCTTAGATCAGCAGAAAGATGAATTGGATGTTCGAATGACTGCTCTTAAGTCCCAATATGAAGGTCGAATTAGTCGCTTGGAAAGAGAACTCCGAGAGCATCAAGAGAGACACCTTGAGCAGAGAGATGAGCCTCAAGAACCTACTAATAAGGTGATTAGCTAATTCTGTGTCAATAACAAATCATTTTGTCCTTGTGCATTTTACTTGAAGGTGTCTGGTGATTTAGAAGCCTTCATCAGTGAATTTTGGCTAAGCTAAATATACAGAGAGAATAGAAGCAAACTATTTTGATGGCATTGTTTAGTGAACTCTTATAGAATAGGCAAAATAATCCATAGTTTTCTTTTTATAGGTCCCAGAACAGCAGAGACAAATCACGTTGAAAACAACTCCAGCTTCTGGTGAAAGAGGAATGTGAGTTTTAGTTCTTTCACAGTTTGTTTATCTTGCTTTTTTTTTTTTTCTTTTAAATTTCAGGCAAGATCTATGGGAAGAAGACAAATCTAAGTTATAAAAATGTGTACTAAAGAGTTGTTTATTTTTTTTTAATTTTTTTTTAAATTTATTTATGATAGAGAGAGAGAGAGAGACATAGGCAGAGGGAGAGGGAGAGGGAGAAGCAGGCTCCATGCACCGGGAGCCCGACGTGGGATTCGATCCCGGGTCTCCAGGATCGCGCCCTGGGCCAAAGGCAGGCGCCAAACCACTGCGCCACCCAGGGATCCAAGAGTTGTTTATTTGTGCAAAACTGCATCATGTAGTTGCCAGCCCTTTTTTCCAGAACTCTTGTTTTCAGCATACTTTCAGTCCTATCAGGTAGAGCTTTAGTGACAAAGATACCTTTTATCTTTTAAACTTCTGGAGGCTACTGATTTTCTCTGTGATGTTATGTGATAACAAATATAAGAAGCTAGGCTAAGATTTGAGTTCAGTGTTCAACAGTTGAATACATTCTACATTGTCAGAATGTACCATTTACAGAGTATCTCCTGCATAGTTTTTAATGCTTGAATGTAAAACTAACTTTTTCAATAAGAGTTTTAAAATATTTAATGAACAAAAAATATAGAATTATGCTCTATAATTTTTTATCTAAAAAGTACTGAAAGGAAAAATAGAATTAAGTAGGGTCTGAGTTCATATCTCAATTATAGTTGCTGAACACTTACTTGAGGAAACACATGGATGTTGCTTTTTTTTTTAAAGCTATATTGAGATCAGTTAACCCCACAATTCACCTAAAGTACAACTCAATGTGTTTATTTTAATTCCAGTATAATTAAAATACAGTGTCATATTAGTTTCAGGTGTACAATATAGTAGTTTAGCAATTCTGTGTTACTTGGTTGCTGATCACAAGTGCACACTTAATCCCCTTCACGTATTTCACACATACCCCCTCTCACCTCCCCTCTGGTAACCACCAGTGTGTTCTCTGTATTTAAGAGTCTGTATTTTGTTTGTCTCTTTTTTTTCCGTTTGTTTTGTTCCTTAAATTTCACATGTGAGTAAAATCATATGGTATTTATCTTTCTCTGACTACTTTTCTTACTCTCTAAATCCATCAGTGTTGTTGCAGATAGCAAGATTTTGGTCTTTTATGGCCGAGTAATATTCCATTGTGTATATATACCATATTTTCTTTTTTTTTTTTTAATTTCTTTAAGATTTTATTTATTCATGAGAAAGAGAGGGGGGGCGCAGAGATATAGGCAGAGAGAGAAGCAGTCTCCATGCAGGAAGCCTGATGTGGGACTCAATCCCCCCGGACTCCAGGATCACGCCCTGAGCTGAAGGCAGACATTCAACTGCTGAACCCCTCAGGCGTCTCTATACCATATTTTCTTTATCCATTCATCTATTGATGGACACTTGGCCTGCTTTCCATTCTTTGGCTAATGTCAATAATGCTGCAGTAAATACAAGGATGCATGTATCTTTTCAAATTAGTGTTTTCATATTGTTTTTGTAAATACCCAGTAGTGGGATAACTGGATCATATGTTAATTCCATTTTTAATTTTTTAAGGGCCCTCCATACTGTTTTCCAGAGTGGCTGCACCAGTTTACATCTCAACCAACAGTGCACAAGGCTCCATTTTCTCCACATCCTTGTCAATACTTACTTTTTGTCTTTTTAGTACTAGCCCTCTGACTTGTATAAGGTGATATCTCATGGTTTTTTTCCATTTCCCTGATAATTAGTGATGTTAAGCATTTTTTCATGTGACTGTTGCTCTCTGTATGTCTTTTTTTGGAGAAAAGTCTGTTCATGTCTTCTGCCTACTTTTTAATTGGATTCTTTGGGTTTTTGGTGTTGAATTGTGTGAATTCTTTTTTTTTTTTTTGGCATGAATTCTTTATATAATTTGAATATTAACTCCTTATCAGATAAATCATTTACTAATATCTTCTGCCATTCAGTACATTGTCTTTTTGTTCTGTTGATCGTTTCCTTTGCTGTGTAGAAACTTTGTATTTTGATATAGTCCCGATCGTTTATTTTTGCTTTTGTTTTCCTTGTCTCAGGAGACATAATCTAGAAAAATGTTGCTGTGACCAGTGTCAGAGAAATTACTGCCTGTGCTCTCTTCTAGGATTATTCTGGTTTCAGGTCTCATACTTAGATCTTTAATTCATTTTGAGTTTATTTTTTATGGTGTAAGAATGTGGTCCAGTTTCATTCTTTTGTATTTAGCTGTCCAGTTTTCCCAATACCATTTGCTAAAGAGACATTTCCCATATATACTTGCTCCCTTTGTTATAGATTAACTGACTATATAATTACAGGTTTATTTCTGGGCTCTCTATTTTGTTCCATTGATCTTATGTCTATTTGTGTGCTAGTATACTGTTTTGATTACTATGGTATATCTTGAAATCTGGGATCACAATACCTCCAGTCTTGTTCTTTTTAAAGATTACAGTATATGGTGCTTTTTCTTTTTTTCTTTTTTTGGTGGAGTATATGTACTTTAGAAGGCATATTGTAATTTTTTATGAACCGTTATTCTTGCATTTTCCTCCTCTATAAGTGCCAGCACATCAGATCCACCAACAGCCAATATCAAGCCAACTCCTGTTGTGTCTACTCCAAGTAAAGTGACAGCTGCAGCTATGGCTGGGAATAAGTCAACACCCAGAGCTAGTATCCGCCCAATGGTCACACCTGCAACTGTTACAAATCCTACTACTACCCCAACAGCTACAGTGATGCCCACTACACAAGTAGAATCACAGGAAGGTAAGTAAAATAGTAACAGATATGATTGGATTGACTGCTTCTTAGATTTATTATGAGAAGATAGTAACTTCAAGGATAAATGAGGCTTCCACTAAGCTAAAGTCAACATACAGTAAAAGTGGGTAGTTAATATTTTCAAGGGTATGCCTCTTAGAATACTCATTAATGCAGCGAATTTCCTCCCTCCTCCCATCCCTTCCTTTCTGCTTTGTTTTGTTTTTAAGCTGAAGGAGGGGGAAAAATAGCGCACCTTTAAGTATATAGCATGTTTTTCTAAGGCCAACATTTTTACTTCTTATGGCTAAGGAAGATATGAAATCTACCTTGGAGAACCATTCTAAATCACTGGTTCAACCCAGACCCCACTTTTTCACTGAAACTGTCTCACTTTTTCATTACTTTTTCCACTTTGTTCCCCTGGGTAGTTTCTTACTCATTACTGATGCTTAATAAAAATTTATAATTTATCTTTGAGCTTCTTTGATTCATTTATCTTACTTGGTTATAATTTAAATAAAATCATAAGTGCAAAGAGTTTTAGATACTTATTTAACTGTATTTATTTATCTAATTTAGATTAATTAAATAAGCTAATTGGATATTTAATTACCTAAAAATTAGATATTTAATTAGTTAAGTAATAATTTAATTACAGTTTATTTAATTGCACCTATACACTACTGTATCAGTCACACAGGTAACACAAAAAATACATAATACATTACCCACGCTGTTTTTGCTTAGTGAGTGGTGAGAGGTATGTATACAAATCACTATGCAAAATGTTACCTATAACACAGTAGGGAGGGAAAAATCTAGCTTTGCTAAGAATAGAAGACTTAATATATTAAATATTATTTTTCAGCTATGCAATCAGAAGGGCCTGTGGAACATGTTCCAGTTTTTGGAAGCACAAGTGGTTCTGTCCGTTCTACTAGTCCTAATGTCCAGCCTTCTATCCCTCAACCCATTTTAACTGTTCAGCAGCAGACACAGGCTACAGCTTTTGTGCAGCCCACCCAACAGAGTCATCCTCAGATTGAGCCTGCAAATCAAGAGCTATCCCCCAACATAGTAGAAGTTGTACAGAGTTCACCAGTTGAGCGTCCTTCTACTTCCACAGCAGTATTTGGCACTGGTAATCTGGAATTTATTTTAAATTGTGAATTTTTATTTTTTGGTAAGCTTAATTTTAAGATGAAGTTAGAGTAGACCTGTGCATTTGTAGTTCATTGGATATAAAATACAACTCTTGAGTATTTGTACATACTTGTTTTCTAACAGGTATTAGAAAGGATGAATAAATTCCTAACACTTAGTTTCGTGTTTACTACTAGTTTACTCACTTGTTTTTGTCATTCACATCTTTCTCTCCTTCCAGTTATTTTGACTGATTTTAAAAGTGATACAACTCCATAACATTTTACATAATTTAATTCAGGTCCTGAGAAAAAAGACATGTAAGAGAAGACCATATAAGGATTTTCAAAAAAATAATAAGGATTTTCAAATCTAAACATACAATATAAATTTTTTATCCTAGGAGTCCCAGGTTTTATAACTATAGAAGGCCTTATGTAAACTTTGCAATTGTGTATCAGTACACAGTGAATCGAATGCATTGCTGTAAAAGTCAATGGGGTTTATTAACCACAGATAAGATTGATAGTATAAGACCATTAATTCAGAGCACAGGTTGCTCTTTGTTTACATAGATTAGCAGGAATAAATTATGTTGAATTGTTAAGTAAGTGTTCACTATGTCATTCTTTAGTTAAATGGCCAAAATACTTCAAAAATTAACTTTGTCTCAATGAGTTTATCAACTTCCTTTTTTTTTTTTTATCAACTTCTGATTCAAAATTTAAATTATGTCATTTCAAAGTGTCAGCTACCCCAAGTTCTTCTTTGCCTAAACGGACACGTGAAGAGGAAGAGGATAGCACCATAGAAGCATCAGACCAGGTCTCTGATGATACAGTGGAAATGCCTCTTCCAAAGAAGTTGAAAAGTGTTACCCCTGTAGGAACTGAGGTAAGATATTCTTTCAGTTACAACATTATTAGGTGAATGGACCTGTTGGGGCCAGAATCCATTACCTAGAAAACTCTTATTGAACTTAGTACAAAGTTTCATCTTACAGTTCAGATACTGTTGCTGTTGCCAACATATTTTTCTAGTTCTTATTATATGTTTAATTGAATTATTTCTCATTTCAATTTAAAAACAGATATAGGGGGATCCCTGGGTGGCGCAGCGGTTTGGCGCCTGCCTTTGGCCCAGGGCGCGATCCTGGAGACCCGGGATCGAATCCCACATCGGGCTCCCAGTGCATGGAGCCTGCTTCTCCTTCTGCCTATGTCTCTGCCTCTCTCTCTCTCATTCTGTGTGACTATCATTAAAAAAAAAAAAAAAAAAAAAAAACAGATATAGGGGCACCTGGGGTGGCTCAGTTGGTTGGTTAAGTGATTGACTCTTAATTTCCACTCAGGTAATGATCTCAGGGTTGTGAGATCGAGCCCTGCTTTGGGCTCTGCACTCGGTGTGGAGCCTGCTTAAGATTTTCTTTCTCTCTTTCCCTTGTCCTTCCTCCCCACCACCCCCCTTAAAAACAGAAAAACAAAAAAGACCTACAGTTATAAAAACTTAAGTTGTATTCCATTTGAAAGTTGGGTGTTTCTTAATTCAAAGAATAAAGAGTTTAAGTTTTGTGGACATTTTAAACTATTGTCTGCCATCTTTTTCTCAGATTAATCAAAACTGTATTCCTTTATTTTCTGTTGTTGAAGCCAAAACTGTAATGAATTAAATTTTACTCCGAAACATTAAGACTACTAAATTAATTTCATTACCATGTATTTAACTAGTGTTTGTAAATCTTATTTATACAGAAGTGGAACGTGATTAATTACATTATATAGATATAAGAATATTTCTGTTGTAGTGCTTCATAAAATTATAGACTTAAGTTTTATTTTATTGGGGGAGAACTAGCTGAAGAGATGACACTTCATCTAGTAAATTGATCTGGTTAGTACACTTTTTATGTTATGATTCAGGAAGAAGTTATGGCAGAAGAAAGTACTGATGGAGAGGTAGAAACTCAAGTATACAATCAAGATTCTCAAGATTCCATTGGAGAAGTAAGTAAAACATATTTAAGGTAGCAAATTGTTGCTTTTAATGAATGAAATTGGCTTTGACAAATTGAAACATTATTTGTACTTCTTTTTAACTTGATGCTTTTATATTTAATAAAATATTAGAATTACCATTGCAGTTTCTACTTTGCTTTAACTTCTAATTAGTATTCTGCCTTCTAAACTTTGTTAAAGAAATTGTTTTGTTTATGGGGCACCTGGGTGGCTTAGTCAGTTAAGCATCCTACTCTTGATTTCAACTCAGGTCATAATCCTCAGTGTCATGAGACTCTAGCTCTGGGTCAGGCTCCATGCTTAGCACTGAGTCTGCTTGTCCCTCTCCCTGTGCTCCCCTTCCCTCGACTCCCCACGTGAGCATGCTCTCAAATAAATCATTTTTTTTAAATGTTTTTGCTTATACTTAGCACAGATCTTTGCAGACTAAGAGTTGTCATGAGTGAAGATTATCCAATGCTAATTATTTGGAAGTATGAGTGCTGGTTGAGTCTTGAGTTACTCCATAGTGCCCCTTTGGTGGTCCTCTGTTGCTCTCTCCTCTCTTGCTTCTCTTACTAAATTAAAATAACCTGTGAAAGGAAGTGCATTTATATATTTTTTCATTTTTTTGAACTCTTAAGTTAGGCTTTTCCAGAGGCAGCCTCACTAGGGGAAATATGTAGACTCTGAAGCTACAAACCATTTGGTTCCATTCCTGACTATACCACTAAGAAGCTTTGTGACTATGGGAAGTCATTGATTCTCTCTAAGCCTTGGTCTTCTAATCTGTTAGAATAATATAACATTATTTTTAGTGTATTGTAAAGTACCTAAAATAACACCTGCCACACATTAAGTGCTCAAAATATTATTTACTTTTCTTCCATCTCCTGCCACACTAATTGGGAATGCATAATATAGTAATATTAACAGCTAAACTACTAATAAACACAGTTCATTACTCTGTATGCCAAGTATTGTTCTAAGAAATTAGCATTTATTAACTAACTGAATCTTTAACAGCCCTGTTGCACAGGTGAAGAAACTGATACTCAGATAAGTGACATACCCAAGTTCTGATAGTGCTGGCACTGAGATTTGAACTTAGGGTATCTAGTTTCCAGTTATACTCTTTAGCTTGAAACAGTACATTCTGTCTGGATAAATTTTCAGGAACATTTATTCTAAAATTATCTACATAAAATTAAGGAACTATCTCAAGCTAATCATCAGCAACCATAGATTGCAAGTGAATTTTGGTTTCTTCTAGATGAATTAATTTTTAAGTTAATTTTCCCTGTTTTCCTTGACTAAGAACAGAAAACTAAACCTTAAAGAGATAAATGCATAGTACTCTCAATGGTCTCCATTTCATGGATCGTTCAGAGTATCATATCTAAAGAGCGTAATACCAATTTTGAAATAACATGTGAATTTCTAACTTATTGCCAGACTTGGTTAAATTATACTAAAATCTGTGCAAAACTTTTTATTGAGATTGGCAAAATTATCTATGACTCAGAAGTACCATTTGGTTTTCCATTCCACTTTTAGCTCTATCTACTGAATGCATAACGGTTCGTTTTTCTGATTTTTTGATGATGGAGCAGATGTTCTTTATAAATGTTGCTTTTCTTGAAATAAGCATGTCACTTTGAAGCACATTTTTAATTATACCATGAATTACTCATTTTTTTACATTACAACAAATACAATCCTTATGAATGAGGTCACAAGACATTGTTTCAGGCTTGTATAAAAAATAAATTTTGCCAGGTGCTTAACTTAAAAAGTAGACATTTAATTTCTTTATAGTAAATAACAAAAATAAAGTTTTTTTTTTAAGATTTTTATTTATTCATGAGAGACACATGGGGGGGGGGTGGACAGAGACACAGGCAGAGGGAGAAGCAGGCTCCATGCAGGCAGCCTGACATGGGACTCGATCCTGGGTCTCCAGGATCAGGCCTTGGGCTGAAGGTGGCAGTAAACCACTGAGCCACCCAGACTGCCCTAAAGTTTTTAAATTATAGTTTATTTCGGTAGCTAACAAGATGGAATTGTGAGGATGAATTAAGCAAAGAATTATTTTAGTATCTAATGTCTTTAATGTGACTCAAAGGCTTAAGATAGTTTAGGGGGAGAAGTGTCTTCGTAAAATGACAATAATAAAAGCTTATTTTATTTAGTATGCTTCCCAGACTATTTCTGGTTTAGGGAATAAACTTTTTTAAAAATAATTAGTTGCGGGCCCATGGATATTGTTTTTTTTTACTTTGGTTTGCAACTGCACTGTCAGCTCACCATATTGGCTCTTGAACACTTCAAATATAGCTAGTCTGAATTGAGATAGACTGTGAGTATAAAATATACATTGGGTTTTAAAGACTTACTACAAATTTCAAAAGGTTGTATATCTGATTAAAATTCTTAGTTTGATTACTTATTGGAATATTTTGTATATATTAATACTGTTAAACTAATTTTCCTTTTCCATTTTTTTTTAATTTTAAGTGACTACTAAAAAATGTAAAATCTTATATGTGACTTATTGTGGATTACAGTATGTTTCTGTTGACCAACGCTTGATCTACAATATCACACTGGTAGTTTTGAATACACCTATATTTTTATATATACATTTTTTTCTTTTTTATTGGAGTATTAGCCAAAGAGGTTTATAATAATTATTCTATAGGAAGACAATAAAGATTCCCAATGATTTATTTTCTTTAGTGTGTGTTTCAAATTAACTCTTCCCTTTTTTTTTTTTTTTTTTTAAGATTTTTATTTATTTTTAGGGAGAGAGAAAGACACGAGTAGGGGGAGGGGCATAGAAAAGGGAGGAGAAAGAATCTCAGGCTGACTCTGTGCTGAGCATGGAACCAAGGGAGCTCAATACTGGGCTCGATCTCATAACCTGAGCCAAAATCAAGAGTCAGACTCTTAATCAATTGAGCTACTCATGTACCCCAAATTAACTCTGTTTTTATTCTTTTCTAAAAGTTTTTTTTAAAGATTTTATTTCCTTAGCTAGCAAGAGAGAAGATGAGTGGAGGGAAGGGGCAGAGGGAGAGGGAGAAGCAGACATCTCACTGTGAAGGGAGCCTGATGCGGCATCAATCCCAGGACCCCAGGACTATGACCTGAGCCAAAGGCAGACACTCCAGTGATTGAGTCACCCAGGCACCCTAATTCTGCTTTTAAAAAAACCTATTTTAAAAATAAAATACTGGGGATCCCTGGGTGGCTCAGCGGTTTAGCGCGCCTGCCTTGGGCCCAGGGCGTGACCCTGGGGTCCAGGGATCGAGTCCCACGTTGGGCTCCCTTTGTGGAGCCTGCTTGTGTCTCTGCCTGTGTCTCTGCCTGTGTCTCTGCCTCTCTCTCTCTCTATCTCTCTCGCTCTCATAAATAAATAATCTTAAACGGATTTACAAAAAAAAAAAAAAAAATACTACTAGTCCACAAGTATTTTTTTTGTCCTAGGTATACAGTATCTCCCTGATACTTTCAGGTATATTTGACTTTCTCATTTTTTTTTAAGTTTTCATTTTTTTACTCTTAAAGGGAGTTACTCAGGGAGATTATACTCCAATGGAAGACAGTGAAGAAACCTCTCAGTCTTTACAAATAGACCTTGGACCACTTCAGTCAGATCAGCAAACAACAACTTCATCCCAAGATGGTCAGGGCAAAGGAGATGATGTCATTGTAATTGACAGTGATGATGAAGAAGAGGATGATGATGAAAATGATGGAGAACATGAGGTAAATCATCCATTGTTTTTAAACTGCTGGATGAAATGCACAAATCCTTACCACTGCTCACTTGTCAGTAACACTTGATTCCCTGTCAGTTTATTCTTTTTTTTTTTTTTTTAAAGAATTTATTTACTTATTCATGACACACAGAGAGAGGCAGAGACACAAGCAGGCAGAGGGAGAAGCAGGCTCCATGCCAGGAGCCCAACCTGGGACTCAATCCTGGGTCTCCAGGATCATACCCTGGGCTGAAGGCAATGCTAAACTGCTGAGCCATCTGGGCTGCCCCCCTGTCAGTTTAAATAGATTATTTTTATTTAATATTATTTATTATTTAGTTCTGAAATTAACATATGATGAAATTAAGCATAGAACAAGTGATGAAAAATCCTTTTTTTATTGTCAAGCCCTTTAAGATTTGCTAAATTTTTTAATTAAACTTAATTTTAAATCTTACTGCTAAGAGACTAGATTTAATTATAAGGTCTGTCATTTCTGTAGATAAGAAACTAGGGTATTTTTTTCTTGTATAGTCCCATAATTTTTTTCAAAAATAATAGAGGTTTTTTTTTTTTTTTTTTTTTTTTTTTTTTTTTGCTAATTGAAGCATATTTTAAGTGAACTTAAATTTTATTTATTTTATTTTAGGAATTAATCCTATATTGACAACCACTCATTTTAGATCCTTAATCAAACAATGTTTTTTAAAAGCTCATAGTATAATTTCATGATTTGTTTTCTTCCATGCCACTTTTGAAATTTAGAAATAAAGTGGCATCTTACACTTTGCGAACATCTGGGAGCTTTGATCTTTGAACTAATCTCATGAACAGTTAGAATATAGAACTGATTATTATTGTACTCTTCCCAGTAAGCCTCACAATTTTGGTATTTGCTGCCACTGAACCAATTTCATATAGTTCTCAGGACAACTCTTGTGTCCTGATAAGTGGTTTGTAATTGAAATTTTTAAACATGCTATTAAGAAATGCAGGATATGTGTGCTACATCTTAGATCTTTGTTTTTACTTGGGCACGTGTCTACCAGGATTATGAAGAGGATGAAGAAGATGATGACGATGATGAAGATGACACAGGGATGGGAGACGAGGGTGAGGATAGTAACGAAGGCACTGGTAGTGCAGATGGCAATGATGGATATGAAGCTGATGATGCTGAGGTAACTGGCTAGAACTGTAACTATCCACTTTCTTCAAGAACTTGCTAGAAAACATACTGTTTTCCAAGGATATTCAAAGAACAGTAAAATGTTTTATACTTCCTTATTTGTTGTTACTGTGGTTCAGTTTGGTTATTATGTTTTAAGATAATTGTTTATTTGCTCTTAGTCATTGTATTTTGTTGATAGGGTGGTGATGGGACTGATCCAGGCACAGAAACAGAAGAAAGTATGGGTGGAGGTGAAAGTAATCAGAGAGCTGCTGATTCTCAAAACAGTGGTGAGACCTTTTTTCATCCCTTTTTAATTGAATACTTCTGGTAATATCATCGAAGCAAAGATTGCATTTAATTATCATGTAGGTAATAACACTTGGTTAGTAAATTGGCAAGCAAGAGATTGGCTTATTTCTAGCTTTACTATTCTCTCATAAAGTCTACTCTTTCGCTTGGATTGGACAGAACTCAATAGCACTCTCATGCTGATTCAAATATCTTTTGACATTAAACAGCTACCAGCCCCCAGCTTTCTGCTACAACCTACAACAAAGAGAAAAAACAGATCTGCAATCCTCAGGGTCTGTTGGCTGGAGAGAGAAAAGTGCCTGTCTTGCCTTGCCATTGTAGACTTCAGAATATTTATCACTGTAAAGTATTACTGTCTTTTCTAGCATATCAGACTTCTGTAAGATTCCAGTGTTCTGAAATCTATAAAGTATTACAAATGCAATGTATTGCTGTTATTTTTATTAAGTGGAAAAGTTAAATGAGGGACACCTGGGTGGCTCAGTGGTTGAACGACTGCCTTCAGCTCAGGGCGAGATCCTGGAGTCCTAGGATTGAGTACCACATTGGGCTCCCCACAGGGAACCTGCTTCTCCCTCTGCCTCTGTTTCTGCCTCTCTCTCTGTGTTTCTCATGAATAAATAAAATCTTAAAAAAAAAAAAGTTAAATGAGCAGTAATAGCAGTTCACAGCCAGAAGGGGTCATCTAAATCAAGCCACGTGTTTAAGGGTTTATGGGTATTGGAGCTTTACTTGACTTAGTTTACATTGGATAAAAGATATTTTGGTCATTGTGGCATGCTTTCTGTTAAATATTTGAAAGAATGAGTCCAGACCTCACTGAAATAGAGGTACTAAAGGATTATGGAAAACACAGAAAATTTTATTTTAGAGTCATTTTTAAATGTGTTTTAAAGAATTAGTGGGGGATCCCTGGGTGGCACGGCGGTTTGGCGCCTGCCTTTGGCCCAGGGCGTGATCCTGGAGACCCGGGATCGAATCCCACGTCGGGCTCCTGGTGTATGGAGCCTGCTTCTCCCTCTGCCTGTGTCTCTGCCTCTCTCTCTCTCTCTCTCTCTGTGACTATCATAAATAATTAAAATAAAAAAAATTAATAAAAGTGAAAAAAAAAGAATTAGTGATCATCTGGTGTATTATTCTGAGCTAAAATCATAGAAATCATATAGTAAAACCTTACATGTTTAGACTATTGGGAAAACAGTGTATCTGAGTTTCCATATAAGCCTATGTGTTTAAAAATGCAAGATATGTGCTCATTTGAATTAAGATAGAGCAAGGGTATAAGCAGCCTTTCAACTTTTTAATTTTTTTAAGAAAAAAGTAATGAATATTAATCTGTATACTAAAAAATAGTATACTTTCTTAGCTACTTTCTAAGGGACATAAGGAGAAAGATTAATGATACTTTGATCCATAATTTATATTTTGTAAAACATTTCATAGATTTAGGAAACATCCTGTATGTGTTACATAGTTGGGATACAGGAGGAAGTTTTGTTGTGTTTTTTTTTTTTTTTTTTTTTTTTTTTTTGCCTCTTTAGGTCTTATCACTAAAAGTCTTGTCTTTTGAGGGCTAATGTTCATAGTCATTTTTTTTTTCAGACACAAAGCATAGTCGATGCTCATTGAATACTTGTTGGAGACTATTTTTTACAATCAAGCAAAAATAGGCCTAGTGATCTAGATAAAATTAAGTTAGTGGATGGATTCAGTACCTTGTCAGGAAGTTACAAAGGAAGCTTTTCCTGAGCAACTGTATTTGTATTCAATTACAGTTGTATTAAATTAAAGAGATGCCTGCATCAGAAATTAATGTATAATGTATAATTCCCCAAAAACATGACTACTAAAAGCTAACTATTGACCCAGAAGCTTTACTGATATCATAAAAAAGTCAATCTGTGTTTTTATAGTGTACTGTGTTCTTAGAATAAAGTAAGTTAGAGAAAAGAAAACATTAAGATAATCATAAGGAAGAGAAGATACATTTACAGTGCTATACTGTAAAAAATCTACTGAAAGTGAACCTGTGCAGTTCAAATTCATGTTGTTTAAGGATCAACTCTATTTAATTCTTATAATAAGCTTATCATTTTAGGTACTAATTAAGATCTAAGAAGGGGCAGTTGGCTGGCTAAGCTGGTAGAGGATACAACTCATGATCTCAGAGTTATGAATTTGAGCCCCATGTTGGGCATAGAGATTACTTTAGAAAAAAGCAAGGTCACATAGCTGTTAAATGTTGTATAGCTAGAATCCCATCGCAGACCTCACTTTTTTTTTCCCAGACCTGACTTGTAAAACTACTAAGTTCCGATAGCATGTTTATTTTCACAGTGGTGAGACAGCTTCTTTTGTTTCTACCATGTATGTAGAAGACCTAGACATGTGAAGGACCAATGAAATTCAAAGTTTAAGAAATCCAAAATATGAAAATATCTTTTAGTGGGTCCCATTAACCAAAGGAATAGACTCAAAGAGGTTAAGGAACTTGCCTAAGTCCACACAGCTGATAATTGCACTCCCATTCTCCACACCTCACTACTTTCCTTCTGAAAGTATTGGTGAGGTGAACATCCCTAATGGTGAGATTTATATCTCTAGGGGATTGTCCCATTTATTCTGTGATAAATTTAATAGTTCAAAATAAGCTTCTCTTTTCCTATAGGTGAAGGTAATACAGGTACTGCAGAGTCATCTTTTTCCCAGGACATTTCTAGAGAACAGCAGCCATCATCGGCATCTGAAAGACAGACTCCCCGAGCACCTCAGTCTCCAAGACGCCCCCCACACCCTCTTCCTCCACGACTGACCATCCATGCTCCACCTCAAGAATTGGGACCACCAGTTCAGGTATTAAAAGTACTGACCAATCTGGAAAATCTTGGCTTCATCTCTTCTTCTTTCCATTAGATACTACTTTTTCCAGAAATTAAGTGAAGTTTTTAATGTTTTAACATTTTTATATAAAGTGTTTTGACCTGAAATTAATTTTATTTCTTTTTCTTGAAATACAGCAGTAATTTACTTTATAAATAAGGTGAACTTTGGAAAGGCAAGGCTTACTAAAAGTTGTATGTGGGGGCGTGTGGATGGCTCAGTGTTTGAGCATCTGCCTTCAGCTCAGATTGTGATCCTGGGGTCCTGGGATCAAGTCCCACATCGGGCTCCCTGCAGGGAGCCTGCTTCTCCCTCTGCCTATGTCTTTGCTTCTCTCTCTGTGCCTCTCATGAATAAATAAAATCTTTTAAAAAGATAAATAAATAAAAATAAAAGTATGTAAATTGAAATGATTACAGTCATAGCAAATAAAGGTCTGGATACTTTTTATACAGATTTAAAAAGAAAAAGAGTTTTTTGGATTTTAATTAAAGTAAATTTCTCATTTTTTTTCAATACATATTAATTTCCACTTCTATAGTTAATGAAAGCATTTATGACCCATAATTCATGAAAGGAGCGCTCTTTCTAATACGGTTGGACGTCTCTTAACAGAAACTCTTACAGAAACAGCAGTAAAACTCAAGCTCTTAGTAATATAGCTTGAGTCTTAGCTTGTAACATAGTGTACTGAAAACCGCCAAGTGAGATTCTACTAAAATACCGTGGATGAAGATAACCTCTTTATATAAAAATATGAAATCTTAATGGATTGTGTGTTGATCCTTCAGAGTATATACCAAAACTAACAATTTAGAATTGTCTAAATTGGGAGACCATTTATATGAAAATTATATTGCTATTTGAACTCTGAAGGATAATTAAACTTTAAGATCCAAAGGAGCCATCTTGCATCCCCGCGTGTGTGCACCTAATCTCAGCTGGTCCACCTGAGACCCCCTGAGCACCAATCCTAGTCCCCTGCACGGTCCCATTTCCGCTCCAACAAGATGAAAGAAACTATCATGAACCAGGAGAAACTCACCAAACTGCAAGCACAAGCGCACATTGATGGGAAAGGAACTGCTCACCAAAAGAAGAAGGTGGTTTATAGAACAGCTACAGCAGATGATAAAAAACTTCAGTTCTCCTTAAAGAAGTTAGGGGTATAAACAGTATCTCTGGTATTGAAGAAGTGACTGTGTTCCCAAGCCAAGGAACAGTGATCCATTTTAACAACCTTAAAGTTCAAGCATTGCTGGCAGCGAACACTTTCACCATTACAGGCCATGCCGAGACAAAGCAGCTGACAGAAATGCTACCCAGTATCTTAAATCACCTTGGTGCAGACAGTCTGACTAGTTTAAGACTGGCTGAAGCTCTGCCCAAACAATCTGTGGATGGAAAAGCACCACTTGCTACCAGAGAAGAAGGACAATGATGATGAAGTTCCAGATCTTGTGGAGAATTTTGATGAAGCTTCCAAGAATGAAGCAAACTGAATTGAGTCAACTTCTGAAGAAGATAAAACTTGAAGAAGTTACTGGGAGCTGCTATTGTATATTATGACTGCTTTTTAAAATTTTGTTCATGGATCTGATAAAATCTAGATCTCTAATATTTTTAAGTCCCCTTGGACATTGCAGATATTTTCAGTTTTTGCTTATACACAATTCATTCTTTACAGCTAATAAGCTGAAGAAGCCTGGGAATAAAGTTTGAAACAAGGTTAATAAAGTTCTTTGCCTAGGGAAAAAAAAAGATCCAAAGACATACTTAATAATATTGTAGGTTAAGGAAATAGAAACTAGATACGTTATATACAAATAAAATAGATCAAAGATTGGTTTTAAATATTGGTTAATATTTTGTCTGTTGGTTCATAAAATATTTTTTGGTTGATATAGTCTATATGATTAAAGTTTTATCACTATTTAAAATGGAATTCTTTAGTGCAAGTATTAGCAGTTTTTCCTGAGAAGATATCCTGACGGTTGTATTATCTGCTAATGTTTCAGTTAACTTGTTATCATTGTAATAAGCTGTATCTGTTGGTGCTTGGTTCTTGTTTCATTGTCTGGTTCCTAAAAACAAATGTAATTCCTTTCTTGACACAGAGAATTCAGATGACTCGGAGGCAATCTGTAGGACGGGGGCTGCAGTTGACTCCAGGAATAGGTGGCATGGTAACTATTTACACATTATGTAAAAGTGACTCATTTGTATAGCAAATATGTGTATAGTTCATATATATGTTTCTGTCCTGTTTATTCCTTATTTTCTGTCTTTGTTTTAGCAGCAGCATTTTTTTGATGATGAAGACAGAACTGTTCCAAGTACTCCAACTCTTGTGGTTCCACATCGTACTGATGGATTTGCTGAAGCAATTCAGTAAGTTCATGAAAAAAGAACATATTTTGTGACTAATCATTTCTTCCTGTTTCCCTGTCAGTTTGTTTACAGTTTGTTGATTCATTGAGTCCTCTGTTGGTGTACTAAGCACTTGGGGTAGCAGGGTTGAGGGTATAGTGTTGAGGAAAATTATATAGAGGTGAATGAAGGGCTGGGCACCTGGGTAGCTTCATGGGTTAAGTGTCCGACTCTTGATTTTGGCTCAGGTCATGATCTCAGGGTCATGAGATCGAGTCCCAAGTCAGTCTCCAAGCTCAGCATGGACCTTGCTTAAGATTTTTTCCTCTCTCCTGCCCTTCCACCTACCAACCCTCTTGCCAACTCCCACACTGTGCACTTTCTCTATTAAAAAAAAAAAGTGAATAAAATATAGCTGCTTCCATCAGGAATTTGAAATTTAAAGGCAGTATAACAGTGGTTAAGAACACAGACTTCAGATTCAGCCCAGGTTTGAAACCTAGTGGCACTGCTTACTAGCTGTATCAGGTTAAGTTTTCTATTCCTGAATATCTTCGTTTTACTAATTGGGAATAATAACACAGTAATTCCTACCATGTAAGTTGTGAGAATTAAATGAACTGAATTTATGCTAATATGTTTAGAATATTACCTGGCATGTAGTAAGTGCTTTGCAAATGTTGATAAAGGTGTTGGTAATGGCAGTGATTGTGATGGGATGGTATTACTTCAAAAGCCAAGCATATGAGGAACTGATTGTCACCTAAATAGTCTAGAAGAATAAAAGCATAAGCAAGAGGCTTTTTAATACAAAAGAAGGGATTCGTTGCAACAATTAAGGGAGAAGAATCTGAGACAACTTAATGGGGACGACATTGAATTGATGTCTTAGAAAAGAATTCTAAGAAAAGAAAGATTCTTAGAAAAGAATACCTGACACTCTATGAACATTTCCATGAATTAGTTTATTTAATCTTTATAGCTATGAGAATAGACACCATTATTGTTGTTATTTTACAAATACATTAACAGAGATGTTTACAGATATATTAACAAATTTGTCAAACATCAGACAGCCAGAAAGTGGCAGTTTTTGGTTTCAAAACAGTCAGTCTGGCTCCAGGACCTATGCTAACTTGTGCTATACCTCTACTCCTAAAGGATAAAAAAGCTTTCTGAGTGAAAGTACACGTTTAATTGTGGCTAAAGTATTAGCTGTGTAGCAGGATATAATTGAATATCAGGATGAAAAAGTTCCACAAACTTGGAAAAAATTGATTTTTCTGTAGTATATGGTAACATATAGCTATCAAAACCATTTAAAAAAAAAAAGCATTTATTTATTTATGAGAGAGAGGGAGAGAGTGCACGCAGAAGCTAGGAGAGTGGGCAAAGGGCTAGAGGCAAAAGTAAAGGAACAAGCAGACTCCATGCTGAGAGCAGAGCTGAGGCAAAGCTTGATCCCATGACCCTGAGCTTACAACCTGAGCTGAAACCAGGAGGCCAATGCTCAACTGACTGAACCACCCAGGTTCTCCTATGAAAACCTATTTTAAACTTGCTCATAACTCGTCTTAACTAACATGGCTTTACAAGCCAGCCATTCAGTATCTGCCTCTCCCTTCTGGAAGTCAGCCTGGCAGAAACAGACTCCATTAAACAGCTTCTGGATGACAGCCAGTCAACAAATTCTTGAATAGCTCAGAATGCAAGATTCTTCTATAGTAGAATAGCTTCATAAAGATAAGTTTTAAAATCCACCTGAAAAAAAAATAATAAAATCCACCTGAAAGAAAATGTCCTTAACTAAAGCAATAATGTCGATGTGGGAAAAAAATAGATTAAAGAGTTATTACAGGGATCCCTGGGTGGCGCAGTGGTTTGGCGCCTGCCTTTGGCTCAGGGCGCGATCCTGGGGACCCGGGATCGAATCCCATATCGGGCTCCCGGTGCATGGAGCCTGCTTCTCCCTCTGCCTATGTCTCTGCCTCTCTCTCTCTCTCTCTCTCTCTCTCTCTCTCTCTCTCTCTATCATAAATAAATAAATTTAAAAAAAAATAAAAAAAATAAAGAGTTATTACAGACATAAATCCATAAACATTAGTGGCTGGCTAGTGAAGGAAGGTAGGGTCAGGAGTGGGCAAAGAGAGATAATGCTGTTTTATATCCTGGATTGTGAGCGGGAAGATGGATGATAGTCTTATCAGAACAAGGGAAGAAAAAGTGTCTAGCCGTCTAATACTAGAATTTTTCTAGACCTTGGGAGCTCTGTCAGAGAGGAAATGGGATAGAGGTCACTCGATTTATCTGTGACTCAGCAGTGAAAACTAAGATAAAGCTTCGTCTGGTGACTTCATTCTAACCCTTTTTTTGTTACATCTCATTTTAGATTTGTGTTGTTTTTAGTGTATCTACATGGAGATTGATACCCAGCAGATTCAGGAAGTCTGAGGCATGGTTCAGGAGACCTGAAAGTTACATATAAATTACACCTATAAGTCATATATATAATATTATTATTAAATTCATTGACAATTGATATTTTGAAAATGTTTTTATAAGGATTTTTGTATCAACTTTCAATCTTTTTTTTTTTTTCCAGCTTTGTGCTTGTTCTCCCTTCTCCTGTATTGTTTTCTATCATTGTAATTTAAACAAGATAACTTTAAATTTTATCTTAAGTTAATTTTTATCTACTTAGTTCCCCACAAGTTGCTGGTGTTCCTAGATTCCGGTTTGGGCCACCTGAAGATATGCCACAAACAAGTTCAAGTCACTCTGATCTTGGCCAACTTGCTTCTCAAGGAGGTAAATAGATAAATAAATGCTTAGATCTCCTGGGTGTACACACATTCAATAATAAACTATTCAGATGTGATTTTTTTTAAAGTGAGTAAATACATTTTTTAAGTTGATATCTAAATAATTCCTATGCAAACATGAAAAAAAAATCTGTATTTGCTACATGTTAAACACTGCTGTACCTTTAAATCATACTTTACAATAAAATTCTCAGTTCTTTGAGCATGAAGACTAGCTTTTACATTTAAATCTCTCCTGGCTCCTAGTATTGTGTCCTGTGTGTATCAAGTATTCAGGAATATTTATTGAACCAATATAAATACATAGATACTATGAGCCATTTTAAAGTGGTTGGAAGAAATGCAGCATTTTTTATGTTTAGTTTGATACTTAACATTCCTAGTTAAATGTATAAAACTAGATATTTTCCACTAACATTAAAAGTAAGGAAGATAAAATATTTATAATATATAGAATAGAATGACCCCTAAGTTAAGTAATAATAGTTGGTTGTTGAACATGAATTATGCTCTTTGTGGAATTAATTACCTTTTAATTTTCATTTGGCATTCATATAACCAATTAAATTTGTGGGAAGCTGTATGGCATTTTGTAAGTAAATCATACTACTTTTATAATAAGCCCCAAATAAAAAATTAATCTACAACCCCATATAAGTCATATATTTTTATATAGATTCAAATTTTTATATGGTTTTTTATTTTATACAATTCCTAGGCTTGGAAGACAAGTCTAGGCTTAAATTGGAATGCTACCGTTTACTAGTTTTGTAACTTTGGGGAAGTTAATTAACCTCCTAGAAGTTCAATTTCTTTAGCAAAAAGGGGAGGAGTAATATCTTGAAGTTTGGTCAGTAGATTCTAACATAGTACCTGGTTCATAGTTGGGTACTCAATAAAGTTAGCTTTATATCAACCCATAAGAGCAGCATTTTAGGTATTTTTTTCAAAGGATACTGAGTGTTAGTGAACTTAAAGGATGTGTTTCAGTTGTATTTATGTTTTTGAGAGATTGATTTTTGCCTGATGGGCTAATTAGTGGGCTTCAGCAAAATGGTATGTCTCTACTGATTCATTTGTTTTCTTTCAGATACCTGGCATATTGCCAGTTCGGTGTTCCTTCAGTCATTCATTAATATTTGGAATTGTCTTTAGGCTTAGGAATGTATGAAACACCCCTCTTCCTAGCTCATGAAGAAGAATCAGGTGGCCGAAGTGTTCCCACTACCCCTCTACAAGTAGCAGCCCCAGGTAGGTATCACAGGCAGACTAGTAGATTATGTGCTTTATTGGTAAAATGGAAAACTGTGAAACATCTTCTGGCTAAAAATTAGGTAAATCACCAAGTCAAAAGTTTTCATTTCTTTTTATTTTGAAGTGACCGTGTTTACTGAGAGTACTACCTCTGATGCTTCAGAGCATGCCTCTCAGTCTGTTCCGATGGTGACAACATCCACTGGCACTTTATCCACAACAAATGAAACAGCAACAGGTGATGATGGAGATGAAGTATTTGTGGAGGCAGAATCTGAAGGGTAAATATTTACTTTATAATAATTTTCACTTGCTTTAGACTTTTATACTTGTTTTCCTTTAGCCAAGAAATGGTTTATTGAGTTGTATTTTTAGTAGCATCCCATTACAAAAACAAACCAAGCCATACATTTTGGAAGATTGATTTCTGCATATAGTGGTATATTTTAGGACTTGGATATCATTACAGCAGAAAGTAATTTTTTTAAATGTTTATCTCCCTGAAAATTACATAATATATTCTAGAAAAATGATTTCTTTAAAATTACTGAAACCCTTCAATTAATAGAGCTGCTTGAACTTTCCGTAAGAAAGAAGTCTTTCTGTGAAAATTAGAAAACAACTCACTTTCCGTTTTGTAGTGGGCTGTCAAGTGAACCTCACTTATTCTTTATATGTATTTAGAATTTGGTGTTTGGGTGGCCCGGGTGACTCATTGGTTTAGCGCTGCCTTTGGCCTGGGGCCTGGGGCCTGATCCTAGAGACCTGGGATCAAGTCCCATGTCAGGCTCCCTGCGTGGAGCCTGCTTCTCCCTCTGCCTGTGTCTCTGCCTCTCTCTCTTTGTCTCTCATGAATAAATAAATAAAATCTTTAAAAAGGGGGGGGGGGCTGGACAACTTCATAGAAGCATAGCTAGAAGTAGAACCCAGATTTCCTAGGTAGAGCTCGAAGATTTTGTTTATTTAGCAATATTTTCTTAGCATAATTATAGACCATTTCTAGTATATGAGGAAAAAAGCAAGTCTGTTCTGCTCTAACAAAGTGCTGCTTAATTTGGGGGAGATTACAGACCCTGCTGAGAATACTGGCTGCCATTACTTTCATACCATGTATGCAAGTCACTTTAGATATGTCATTTCTAACCTACACAAAAGCTCTGCAAAGTATGATCTCCATTTTACAGTGAGAAAGCTTAGACTCAGAACATGTTAAAATAACTTCCTTAGGCCTGGCTAAGGAAGTTCCTTAGGAACTGGCTTAGACTAGATTTGACCTATGACTTCAGCCCCATGTACTTTACATTTCACTAGCACTTGTCAACTTCAGCAGATAGTCATGAGAGAACTCTTTAAGATACATTTTACTAATGACTGCACTGAAGTTTTCAGCAACTTACCTTTGGACTATATTATCTCCTTTGTGTTTTGATATGCTTTTTTGAATTGTCTAGAGAGTGTTGGAGTTCTAGCCATTGAGCCAGGAATTCACATACCCACAGCATGTCTCATCTGGCCTAGAGCCCATGGTGAGTTAGTGGCACATTGTTTGGTTTGGTTGGGACTTGTGAATTCCCAACAGTTTTGGTACTCTGCCTTCCTACAAAACTGTTTTGGGATTTCAAAATATGGATAAGCCATCTCTTATGAATGTTATCAAGAAAGTGAATGCCCTTTGTCAAAAAGAAAAAAAAATAAAGAAGAAACAAAAACTAAAACTGGAACATGTCCTAATGAAAAGAGGGATAAAGAAAAGGCAACTTGAGCTGTCTTTCCCCTACTCCTTTTATCTATTTATTTATTTATTTGTTTATTTATTTAAAAGATTTTATTTATCTATTCATGAGAGGCAGAGATGTAGGCAGAGGGAGAAGCGGGCTCCGTGCAGGGAGTCTGATGCGGCATTCCATCCCAGGACTCCAGGATCACACCCTGAGCCAAAGGCAGACAGGCACTCAACTGCTGAGCTACCCAGGTGTTCCTCCCCTACTCCTTTTAAAAAAATATACAGTTACCCATATCAAGAGTGTACAATTTTGAGTTACAGGGGAGCTTAGGATTATTTAAGTGATAAACTATATCAGAGTTTGGGAACAATTTAGGATACCTCAAGGATCAGTTTTATTTTTTGTTTTTGTTCTGTTGGGTTTTTTTAATCTTATTTTAAGATTTTATTTATTTATTCATGAGAGACAGAGAGAGAGAAAGAGGCAGAGATACAGGCAGAGGGCAAACCAGGCTCCATGCAGGAAGCTCAGCATGGGACTCGATCCTGGGTCTCCAGGATCATGCCCTGGGCTGAAGGCGGTGCTAAACTGCTGAGCCACCCAGGCTGCCCCC
Organism: Nyctereutes procyonoides; assembly: GCF_905146905.1. Classification (NCBI taxonomy): domain Eukaryota; kingdom Metazoa; phylum Chordata; class Mammalia; order Carnivora; family Canidae; genus Nyctereutes; species Nyctereutes procyonoides. The sequence goes on from NW_026575037.1 coordinate 7,785,778, forward strand.
CCCCTTTTTTTTTTAAGATTTTATTTATTTATTCATGAGAGACAGAGAGAGAGAAAGAGGCAGAGATACAGGCAGAGGGAAAAGCAGGCTCCATGCAGGGAGCCTGACATGGGACTCGATCCTGGGTCTCCAGGATCACACCCTGGGCTGAAGGCGACGCTAAACTGCTGAGCCACTTGGGCTGCCCCGGTTTTGTATATTCTAATCAATGTTTGTTTTCTTTTCTTAGCATTAGCTCAGAAGCAGGCCTAGAAATTGATAGCCAGCAGGAGGAAGAACCTGTCCAAGCATCTGATGAATCAGATCTTCCTTCTACCAGCCAGGATCCTCCTTCCAGTTCCTCTGTAGGTAAGTTCCAGCTCTTGAGGGCAACACAACTGTTTACAACACAACTTGTTTACAAAAGATGATCTTATTAGTAACAAGTAGATAATTTTTTTTCTTAAATTTAAAATTTGGTATTTAAAGGGGAAATTGTATTTTATTAAAGGAAATGTAGTTTTAAGACTTGGTTGTACTAGAGGTGCAACCAGGGCTGTGAGGGATGGGTTACTGGGAGGGAAGCTAAGGAGCAGTATTTCAGGTCTCCTGCCTCTTTAAACCAGAGGAGCTTCTTATTTATTCTACATATTAAGATTCTTACATGAGATTTAATGTGGAGAGCTGAAGGGTAGGAGGTCTGTTACTCCAAAAGTATTTGAAATTTGCTGATGTAAACACTTTTCAAAGTTAGGCTTTCAAATTTTTGAAGTTAACTTTGAAAAGGGTTATTTTATGTATCTTTCTTGCAATAAAAATTATTTCTGTGGTACTTTAAAAAAATTAACATTTATTGAGCACTTACTGTGTATCAGATAGTATTCTAAGCCCTTTACATGTATTTACTTAATTCTTACATCACCTCAACATGGTAATCACTCATATGGAAACTGAGGCACAGAAATGTTGAATAACTTTTTCAAGAGTACATAGCAAGTAAATAATGGGCGCAAGCCAGGATACGAACTCAAGACATTTGGCTGCAAAGATTCCACTCTTAAACAATACGCTATACTAACTTAACTGTCTCAAAATTTTTAGGTAGGGAATTATTTTTATTACTGAAGAGATGGAGTAGCCAGTCATCCACACTATTTTTATTTTGAATTGTTTATAGCTAATTCTCAAATTCTGCCATGGAACCTTCAATCTGAGCAGTTATTCACTTGGTCAGTAAATATTTGAGTGCCTACTAGGTGCCAGGTGATTTGATAGAAAGCATTACTAAAAAAAATGACTTAAATAAAAATCTAGAAGGAGTAAGAGAGTAAAGCTGTGCAATTTTTTGGGAGGAAGGAGTTCCAGATGAGACATATAGCAGGTATCTATAAGGCAGCAGTGTGGTATATTCAGGATCAGTGAGGGGCCAGTGTGGTTAGAGCACAGCAAAGCCAGAGAGAGGCTAGTAGGAGTTTGGAGGGAGTGGGGAGAAGAGGCCTAATAGATCTTTGTAATTGCTTTGGCTTTCCTGGATTTAGGAAGCTTTTAGGGGGCTTCAGACAGTGATGGTAAGATCTGACTTATTAAAGATTTAACAGTATCAGTTTGGCTGCTGGTGTCAGCAAGAGACTGAAAATGTTTAATGGGTAGAAACAAGGAGAAAGTTCAGAAGATATTATAAATTCAAGGTAAGGACAAGGATTTTTCAGACAGGATAGTAGAGTGAAGTTTGTGAGAAGAGGTCAGATTTGGGGATATGTATTTAAATTCGAGCTGGCAAGATTTGCTAATGATTAGATTTGGAGTGTCTGGAAAAGAGGATTCAGATATGACTCACATTATATCGTAGGGGCCTGTTGCTTGTTGTTTCCTAAGGGGGATGATACGTGTTGATTGTTGATTATAGTCCCCACCCCCTAGCACAGTGATACATGATAGGCACCAAGTGAATATTTATTACATGAGTGGAGTGAATGAGTAAAAAAGTCAAGCCCTTTCTTTTTAGTAAGAATTTGTTTTTACTTTTTACTCTTTTTTTTTTTGTTAAGTGCCCCTTGTTAAAAAATCAAACAATTTTTAAATACTGAAAGCAAATGACACCTGCATTTTATCCATGCATTCATTTAGTAACTAGATTTTGCCATTATAAATGCTTTTCTTATTTATTAATTTGCTTTCTTATATTTTACTGTTTGGGTTTTTGTTTTTTTTTTTTTTTAGATACTAGCAGTAGTCAACCAAAGCCTTTCAGAAGAGTAAGACTTCAGACAACATTGAGACAAGGTGTCCGTGGTCGTCAGTTTAACAGACAGAGAGGTAAATTTCTGACATATTGATTATGTGATAGAATGTAGGATGGTAATAAGTGGCACATCCTTAAGTTTCTAACTTGTATTAGTTTTTTTTTTTAATGTTCCAAAGATTGATTAAATAATTATACATTGAGCATGTGATGTTTACTAATCTGTAAGCTGCTTGTAGGAAGATTTGTAAACTATAGGTATAGAATGAATATGTGCTTATATTTCATATTTATTCATTTCTTCCTTGAATTCAAATAAGATTTGGAGAAGCTAAAGTGTTAATGGTACTAGACAGTCATTTGTTACATCTCTGCCTGTTGTTAAACTTTTTACACAACAGAATAAAGCTTTGTGACTTTGTTTAACTAATTAAAAATTTTAATATTTCCATGTTTTCTAATGTAACCCTTAGAGATTGTATTCATGCCATGAAAATATTAATCTAATTGTAATAATTTTCAACTGAAGGTGTGTGAAATGTCTAACAGTTTTATATCTATATACCTAGATATTTGTTATTGCAAACAATTTTTATAGTGACCTAGGGTAAGTGAATACTCCAGTTTTGAGCTAACTTCTTAAAAGATACATTCAGTTTGGTTATTTTTTTCTCTTATAGGTGTGAGCCATGCAATGGGAGGGAGAGGAGGAATAAATAGAGGAAATATTAATTAAATGTCCTGTAAACTGTAATAATTGTGAATAAGATTCTCAAGCCTGTTTTAGTATAATGATTGTCGAGATTAAAAACATTTTTGTATTTAAATTGGTATGCTTCTCTCAACATTCTTTATTAATAAAATGTATTTCAGTGTCAAAATTTTTCATTCTTCATTTAATTAGTTGACTTCTTTGCCTGTGGGTCTAAGGACAGTTGTACCAGATATTGGATAAGGTCCTCCCAAAACGAGTAGTAACGACTCTTGCTGTTCTGCTGGGTACATCAATGTTATAGTATTGATCTGAATAGAAGAGAAATCATTTTTTAATTAAAAAGACAAAAAAAAAAAACACCTAAACTTAAAAATAGTTTCTGTTTACTATTATATTCAAAGATACTGTTTATCATTTTAATATCAGAAATGTTTGTATTAAGTAATTTGAACCTTCTGACAAAAACTAAAACAATTGCCTTGACAGACTGACCATTCACCATCTTTCTGTAAAATGAGAGTCAGTTCTCCTTTTTCAAAGTAAGAATTTGAGAAAAACTAAGTCTAAAAAATAATAAATCACTTGAGCTTTTTCCCTTAAACAAGAATTTTGACATCATTTATATAGGTAGAATAACTTAGATTTCTGAATTTTTCAAAGAAAAGTGCCCTGGTAGTAACATTTAATTAATAAAGTTAGTTTCTCAAGAATTTCTTTGTGATCTTCAGGACTTGTGTAATGATGCAAATCAGTAGTATTTTGTGGCACCTGGGACCTCTGTTAAATGCCACAGGTAACAGAAGTAAAATATTATTCTTATTAGCAGTTTTACTCAAGTAATTGGATGATTTAGCATTATAGGCTTTAATCTCATGAAGGATAGTGCAGAACTGAATTGCAGCCCATTGAATTTGATGGGAGTAAAGTGAAAATCAGAACTTTCTCTTCTTTAGAGCAATTACAATAATTATAGTTTAACTTCTGACCTTAAGTCACCATTGAACATTTGTTTTTGCTTTGATTATATTCATATTTTAGAGATTAGAGCACATCCTTAAGCGTAGAAGAAGTTACTTAATTACTTACTCCTAGAAAAGGCATAGTAATCATAGCCATCAGGTTTTCTGATGTTGGGCAGTGCTATAGCTGAAGTAACCACATTTGGAAATCCTCTCCACTGTGAACTCATTTTGACTTCATTATGGAGGAAACCTGTAGGTTTAAAGATAGCAGCCTGAAAGTCATATACTACAGGAAAGAGCAGCCATTAGAGTCCAACAGACCTGAGTTTGAATTCCATTTTGGTCACATAGTAGCTCTGTGATGTTGGGTGAGTTATTTAACTTAGGCACCTCAGTTTTTGTCACCTCTGACGTGGTGCAAGTATCTACCTGTTTGTACTCTTCTGAGATTTACAGAGGTAATGTTCTTGGTAAAAGGTACTTGATAAATGGTATTTATTATAAATAACAAACCTGAATAAATTACATTCTTTACTCACAGAAAAATTATATAGATCTAGATCTAGTCATTTACTGAGGCACAAATTGATGTTTTGCATCAACAAGCTTTAAATTATTAGGGCTATTTAGTCACTATTTATATTCAATAAGCTTCATTCTGTAAGATAAACTGTACTGCATCTATGTCCCATGTAAGAATTTTTTAACACAGTAAGAAACATTACCTTTATCTTGATAAGAGACTCTGATGGGTGAAAAGTGAATTCTGATGGTGTGTGTTTGAGAAGGTCCTATGGCGCGTTCAAAGCGACGTCTTCTAACCTGTGTTGTTTCTCCATACACTGGGTAATTGATAGCGGGCCTTCTTCCAGTGCACTTTTTGATGGGTTCCTGTTTATAAGTGTACTGCTGAATGCTGCCACCTGTTATGTATTAGAAAATTACATGTGATAAGAAAATTAAGTTTAATCCCCCAGAAAGGTGAAAAAGAGCTTTTACAAGGTAGAGGAAACAATCAGTGTTTTTTTGTAGACTGTGTTTAGACATTAATGGCTGTTAGCCAAGGGAATTATAAAATAATTGCTATGGAACGCCTGGGTGGCTCAGCAGTTTAGCGCCTGCCTTCGGCCGGGATCGAGTCCCGCATCGGGCTCTCTGCATGAAGCCTGCTTCTCCCTCTGCCTGTGTCTCTGCCTCTCTCTCTGTGTGTGTCTCTTATGAATAAATAAATAAAATCTTTAAAAAACAGTAATTTTTAAATGCTGAAATACTTGTTGAATGAATAAAGCCAACAAAGTGCATAGTTCTATATATACTTAACTTTGTTTGAAAGTAAATGATGACATTTACATTAGTGATCTGAAAATTCAGATGAAATTGTAATATGCATGCTAAAGAGCTTTGAATACTTTTTACTGTCCTCGGTTTTTTCATTGGAAAGATTTGATTCCAGCCATTAAAGATCCTTTTGACAGTAAACCCAATAATAAATGAAAATTTGAATAAAACTTCCCAGGCAAATCAATTCTTAAAAAAGTTTTGTAATTTTGTCAATTATGTAACACATACCTCTCTTGAAAAAATACACAGATTCAGGTCTGTCCTTGTATTTAGCTATTGAGAGAGCTGCCACTATTCTTCCATTTAGTCCTCCAAATCCTTTTACAATTTGTTTGGGATACCCTGCATCTTTTATATCATTGGTGAAACGCCAGTACTGGGAACCCTGATAATTTAACAGAGGAAATAGTGTTAATTGCTTTGGAATAAAAAAGTTAGGGATTCATTCTTAGATATAAATATAGGGAGAAAGTTTTAACTTTGTTAAGTGAATAAATTGGTCTTTAATGTTACCAAATTGTTAGCTTCTTATTAAATGTTGATGATAGAATAGTTTAATAGAATATGGAGACCCTTCTGAAGTGGAGGTTAAGCTGATTTATGCTCTTACGATAAAGAATACCTAGTTGCTGATTTCTCTCAGATATTTTTCTTACCTTAAAGATGAAAGTTTTTCCTTCACAGTTGCACCTAGTAAAAACAGTATCAATGGGGGAGGGAATACCCCAAACTTCAGTAATTTTACGAGGTGGAGATGGTGGATTGGATGGACTCAGCATCCAGAAATAATGACCTGAAATTGAAAGTGACAGGTGAGCCTCCTGAATGAATACTGTAACTTATCCCCAAAAGAAATCAAAATGAAAAATTGTTAACTAGCTCATCATCAAGAAAAACAGAATGTGTTGGCACACATTATGTAACAAGTTTAGTCAACATTGTGAGAACTAGTGTAGCAGTATTTGAACTGCTGAGAGTAGATATTTCTCAGGTCTGAGGTGTAGTATAGCCTTTGAAATATTTTTAGTTTTCCAGTTTCTCTAAAAAGATCCTTCTGGCTTTGTGACTTATGGAAAGTCACTTATCTCCATTTCTTTATCTTTTAGTTAAAGAGTTATAATTCAGTGACTGCTAAAAATCTCTAGCCTCTACTGTGCTAATAGTGTATGATTTGTTTCCTTTCAGATTTAATCTAATTATAAGAGGACCAGCAGTTGGTATAGCAGAGAAGTGACATGAAGTAACTACTGTTCTCCTGTTAGGGTCCCAGAGGATGTAGCACTGTTGAATGCATTGCGATCAAGATGTTATTTTTACATAGAATAGAGCAAGGAATACAAATCCTAATGTCATATTATTTGATATGAGATTAAAACTTGAACTACTTGAATTCCTAGTGGAAAGAAAAATTCACTAGTATCCATTCAAGCTCTTAGTTTTATTTGTTACTCTAATGTGTCTAATAATGTTAATCTGAAAAACAGGTAATCGTTCTCAGGTTCTCATAATACTGTGTGAGGGAAGTTTATCAGTCAGGTTCCCCTCCAGAAACTTTGACCCAGACTTTCACTCTCCTTTGGTTCTCATAAAGAATAAAATGATAGGCAGAAGAAGAAATAATGTGCGCAGCTCACCTCGAAATGCGACCATGGTTCCATTGCGCAGAGTAGTCAGTCCATCTACTGGCTTACCGTTGCATAAATTAGTCTCATCTAAAACAAAAAATTAAGCCAATATAAAAGAAAATTAGAAGAATGTTCATGTTTTACAAATCCTTCCACAGGGTTGTTTCCTCTGTTCACCTTTCCCTAAGCTCTTGAAGGGGCTAGTGGGAAACTTCAGGGGCTATTTCAGAAATTGAAAAGAAGAGCTATATTTCATAATTAACTTAAGGTGATATTACCCAAAAATAATACATAAAAATAAATCTGAGATTGAAATGGGCCAGGTTACCTGATGTTCATGTGAATTATAATTGTTGAATGCTTGATCCCAACACAAAACTCCCATTTTTCAGTCCTGATTGCCCCTTAGAATTGGTTTGAAAAAGGGAATAATATTGCAAATTTTTTGCTTTGCATTATACTCTTTTAAGGATACAGTCCCAACTAAATATTTTTGACATTCTATACACCATCTCTACATACAGACATAGAGGCACCAAATTCCTTATTACTCGATTTTCCAAAGACCACATAATCTTACATAATTTTACTCCTGCTTACCTATGGAGAAGCTGTAAAACTCCACAAGTTAACAAGTTCAGGGTTCTAGGTAATATATATCAACAGCTTGATACTAACTCAGGGCATTCTGGCCCAGATAAATTTCTCAACTTAAAGTTTAACAACATTACCAATTTTAAAACTGGAAGTAACTGATGCTTATTACCTGAAAGCATGGGATTGATGGCAATGTCTTGATTGGATCCTCTCACTAAGATATCAGTCCCTGGGATAAATATAGGAGTTAACACAGGGGGCCTGGGGAACATGTGAGGTTTTTTTCCAGCAGCATCTGTATCTTCATTTGGATTTACTTCAACTATTTCTGAGTCAGGTCTTTGGTTGGGGCTGGTAGTAGTTTGAAGCATGGCTTCCACTGAAGAGGTAGGGTGTAATTTGGGCATTGTCGATGTAGTCATCTTTGGGGGAGTTGGTGTAGTCTTTGGTTTTCTTCCTTTAGGTATTGTGTTTGGCTTTTTGGTAGAAGCGGGCTTCTTTGGTGCTTTGGTTGGCTTTCGGGGTCTAGGAGTTGAGACTTTAGTACTCGTAGCTGTATCTTTTGGCACAGCTGTGGTTTCTTCAGGTTTATTCATAGTCTCTTCAGTTGTAGTTGTCTTTTGTGTTGCAGTCATTACTTTGGGTGCAAGAGTTGTTGCTTTAGGAGTATTTTTGGACGATGTGGTAGATGTTACTTGTGTGGTTGTACTTGTTTTGGACTCAGTGGTCATTTCTTCTGTTGGAGTTGCTGTCTCCTGGGTTGTAATCTTAGGTACAGCAGTTGTAATTTCAGGTATGATGTCTTTTTCTGCTGTTTTATCTTTAGCTGTTGTAGTCATTTCAGGTTTGGTCACTTCAGGAGCCTTGGTTATAGGTACAACTGGTTCTTTGGGACTGTTTTCAAGAGGCTTTGGTGTGGGTTCTGCAGGGAACTTAGGAGTTGACTCAGCAGGTTCTTGGAGTAGTGGGAGGCTCCATGGTCGTAGTTGTAGTAGAGGCCTCTGAGGTGGTTGGAGCAGGCGTCTCAAGAGAGGCTGGAGCAGGCTCCTTGGGGAGTTTGGGTGTGGGCTCCTTGGTGGTGGTGGGAACCTGTTCCTTGGATGTGGTGGGTGCAGATTCCTTGTTGGGGGCAGTGGGTTCAGGCTCCTTGGGGGCAGTGGGTTCAGGCTCCTTGGGGGCAGTGGGTGCAGGTTCCTTGGGAGTGGTGGGTACAGGCTCCTTGGGGGCCATAGGTTCAGGCTCCTTGGGGACAGTGGGTACAGGCTCCTTGGGGGTGGTGGGTGTAGGCTCCTTGGAGGCCATGGGTTCAGGCTCCTTGGGGCCGTGGGTTCAGGCTCCTTGGGGGCAGTAGGTGCAGGGTCCTTGGGGGTGGTGGGAGTAGGTTCCTTGGGACTGGTAGGTGCAGGGTCCTTGGTGGTGGTAGGAGCAGGTTCCTTAGGGGTGGTAGTTGCAGGCTCCTTGGGGGGAGTGGGTTCAGGCTCCTTGGGGGTTGTGGGCACAGGCTCTTTGGGAGTGGTGGGTTCAGGCTTGTTGGGAGTAGTTGGTGCAGGCTCCTTAGTGATAGTGGGTGCAGGCTCCTTGGGAGTGGTGGCAGCTGGTTTCTTGGTGGTGGGAGCAGCCCCTTTAGGAGTGGTGGGTTCAGGCTTCTTGGGGGTGGTAGGTGGCTCCTTGGTGGTAGTAGGTACAGGCTCCTTGGGAGTAGTGGGAGCAGGCTCCTTGGGGGTGGTGGGAGCAGGCTCCTTGGGAGTGGTGGGTTCAGGTTTCTTGGGGGTGGTGGGTGGCTCCTTGGTGGTAGTAGGTACAGGCTCCTTGCGAGTAGTAGGAGCAGGCTCTTTGGGAGTGGTGGGTACAGGCTCCTTGGGAGTGGTGGGAGCAGGCTCTTTGGGAGTGGTGGGTTCAGGCTTCTTGGGGGTGGTGGGTGGCTCCTTGGTGGTAGTAGGTACAGGCTCCTTGGGAGTAGTGGGAGCAGGCTCCTTGGGGGTGGTGGGTGCAGGCTCCTTGGGAGTGATGGGTTCAGGTTCCTTGGTGGTAGTGGGTACAGGCTCCTTGGGAGTGGTAGGAGCAGGCTCCTTGGGAGTGGTGGGTTCAGGCTTCTTGGGGGTGGTGGGTGGCTCCTTGGTGGTAGTAGGTACAGGCTCCTTGGGAGTGGTGGGAGCAGGCTTCTTGGGGGTGGTGGGAGCGGGCTCCTTGGTGGTGGTGGGAGCAGGCTCCTTGGGAGTGGTGGGTTCAGGTTTCTTGGGGGTGGTGGGTGGCTCCTTGGTGGTAGTGGGTACAGGCTCCTTGGGAGTAGTGGGTACAGGCTCCTTGGGAGTAGTGGGAGCAGGCTTCTTGGGGGTGGTGGGAGTGGGCTCCTTGGTGGTGGTGGGAGCAGGCTCCTTGGGAGTGGTGGGTTCAGGTTTCTTGGGGGTGGTGGGTGGCTCCTTGGTGGTAGTGGGTACAGGCTCCTTGGGAGTAGTGGGAGCAGGTTTCTTGGGGGTAGTGGGTACAGGCTTCTTGGTGGTGGTAGGAGTGGGCTCCTTGGTGGTGGTGGGAGCAGGAGATTTGGTTGTACTTTCAGCTTTGGGTGTAGATTTAACAGGAGCTTTGGTTGTGGGTACAAAATCTTTAGCAGGTGTTTTCTCTGCACTTCGTGTCTCTTTAGCTGAAGTAATCTTCTCTTTTGCTTTACTTGAAGTCTCTTTGTTTGCTAAAGTCTCTTTACTTTTAACTGTTGTCTCCTTATTAGGTGTTGAAGAGGTCTCTTTGGATGTATCAGTATTAGGTGGAAGACTAGGTTTAGGATTTACTGGTTTGCCTGTTGTAAACTTGGGAGATGTGGTAACTTTATTGCGTTGGGTGGTAGGAATGTCAGGAGTTGGGGTGAGCTTGATGTCACCATTGTCCAGTCCACTTCCAGCTTCATCTACAACTGGTGGTTCTGGCGGAGGTTTCTTTTTAGGAGTTCTTTCCTTCTTGTTATCTTTTACTAGAAAAAAATATACACATCTTTTATTTTTGAGTAGTTTTCTCTTCAATAGTGACCTAAAAATCCCATCTTTATCAACTAGCCATGTATTCCAAGCAAATTGCTAACCTGTAATATGTCTATTAATGTATTACAAAATGGTAAATACTGGACTTATCTGATTGGGCTATCTTAGGGAATTGATGAATTGATGAACTGATGAATTGATGAATTGATGAAAAGATTCACCCCAGGAATCTGCTCCAGTCACACCAATGGTCCCTCCTAAACTCTATTTCCATACCCACAGCTGTTAGCTGCTCTCTTTCCTTGGTACACCTAAACTCAGCAGACCATGGGATACAGAGAGGAGATTGCGGCCATGGCAGCAAAAGATGCTGTTTAACAGGATTTCTCATAGCAGCTACCCCAAAGGTGAATTTCAGAGCCCAAAGAGCACATGAAGAGTTCATCATTGAGATGAGTTCCATTTAGCACACGTGTGCTGCACATCTATGGTGTGCAGGACTCTCTTGATGATTCAAAAACTATGTATTTGGCTATTCAGCCAGAGAAAAGGCTTCAGGGGAAATAACAACCACCCAGGAAATAAAAGTTCTTCAAAACTCCAGTATCCAAAATTCAGTATTTCCTGGAGAAAGAGAATATATTTTAGAATTTCAGGAAATAATGAAAAGCAGAACAAAGGGAATCTCTTTTCAGGAAGTAATAGCCTACAAAAAAAAAATCAGCCAGATATGACCTATAATTCATTAGAAAAATAATAAAAAGGAGCTGTAAAATATGAATAATAATATCGCCTTTCCCAGAGATGTATATGAGACCTTAATGGATTAACATGTTAAAATACTTGAAGCAGCCTATAAATGTTTGCAAAATAAAATAAGTGAAAATTAAAGGAAAAATAAAAACACAAGGAACACAGAGGAAGAAGAAAGAAAAATGATAATAGGTAGACATGAATTAAAATTGAAAACCATAAATGTAAACCATATATCTTGTGTCTTCCTGTGGTCCCAGAGCTACTGCCCTAGCATCTTCTTATCATTTGTTTTAAAGAGTGGTTTCTTAGCTGCTTTTCACTATTAGGAAGTTCTCATTAGTATCTTCTAAAATAATTTTTACAAATCTGTACATGCCCCAAGTACTGAAATGTGCTCAAATCATTCTACCAACACTCATTGCTTTTAGATAATTATTGTTAATATGGCATTGATATAGTCTTTGATCTTTATCAATGCTCAAACCTTTGGGTTTCTTCTTTAATTCTTTATTAGCTGCTGAGTTTTTGGAAGACTTGATTTTCCGAATAGTTGAAGAGGAAGAGGAAGAGGAGGAGGAAGACTCTTGGTTTTCAGAAACAGAATGTTCTATAAATCAAATAAAAAGGTTGATCACACCAACTGTAATTTAAAACAAAAAACTGCCAGTCCAAATACAATAAGAAATACTGTTTACTGAGCTACAAATGTCCATATTCTGCTTTTATTTTATCAGTAATAGGATCAACTGTTCTTATAACGTCCATTAAAAGCAAGATGGCTAAACTTCTCACCGATACTAGCAATATAACTATATTACTTTCTCTCAACTTTATCCTCTCTCACAGATTGTAATTATTCTGCAGAAAATCACCTGGGATTTTTTTTTTTCCCTGATGTGCTTCTTCTGATTATTTTAACCTACACTCATGCTGGGCTCAGTTATAAGAAAAATAAATAGCTGACGGTTTATAATTTGGCTTAAATTTTGACTTCGAACACATTTTTAAAAGGGTAATGAGCCTTTCATGACTCATGTGATTCCCTTATTCTATGAAGTCTTACAAAATTAGTCCACCTACAGCTTAGTCTGTCTCAAAACCTTTTATTACATCTATCATCTTCCTACCTTCTGTTATTTCCTCTGATTCTATAACTTTCTTAGTCTTCTTCTTATTTGGTGCTTTGGGTGAACGTTTGGTTGTTGATTTGATGGTTTGAGATGCTCCTGGAGATGGAGGTGCAGTCTTTGAAGATGGAGGTGATGTGGGATTATGCACTGAGGCCAAGCAAGACAGATAGATTAACATCTTGTTGACAGTCATCAGCAGCTCTTAATTGTGAAAGGCACAGATGCATCTAGCTCCAAGAATCAATGCTGGTGAAAACCAGCGCAGGCAGTCTCTTAGCCTAAAGATAGCTACTCTAAAGTAATTAATTCTGAAGACTCATTGCTACAAAATATTGGTTCTCAAATTGTTATAAATTACAAGGGGCAAGGGCTGCGGGGTCAAAGAACTTGAATTCTAGTCGTAGACCTGCAAATGAGCTAATAACCCCCACTTGAACTTTGTTTTCTTATCTGCAAACTGAGATGCTTATTCTAGGTGATTTCTGAAGATATTTCCTGGCCTAAAAAATACTTGACTCTCTCAGCTCCATCCCTTATGCCAATCTTCTGTGATGGTAGAAATAATTACTGTGTGCAGATGACAGGTATTTGTGCTCCCAGGAAGAGAAATATAATAACTACATTTGTCCCGTTTTCATAGTCATTATTTAAATTGATTTACAAATGATGCCAATTCATCTTTTCATTTAAATCAAATGATGTCAATTCCCCCTTTCAATTCATGTAGAACGAAAGATCTACATGAATGTTTACTCTTATAAAAAGTTCACACCTTCACATTATGCTTTTCTCAAAATGTGTTGCCCTTCTCCAAGTTAAACAACCATTGTTAATGTTTTGGTGTGTATCTTTGAAACCTTTCTCTCCGGTCCGCCTACCCTTTCTATGTCTGGAAGAGAAGGCATGGGACGGGTTTTGATCATTGGGAACCAGAAGAAAAGCAGAGGGTCTTCTGAAAGATAAGAAAGCGGAGAACGGTGGGGACACTCTGGGTAGAAAGAGTTATGATAAATCCTGCTGCTCTTACTGAACATTCCCTAGGAACTCTGACCAATGCTGAAAACCACACTCCTTCCTCTGTTTCCCCCACCAAGTAGATCAATTTAAGAAACAGTTCTGACATACTAGCTAGTGATCCTGAACCAAATACCTCTTGGACTGTTGACTCACATTTCTTCAGTTCTCAAAAGGTTACAATTTTGAGATACAGAGATGCCTACAAACAGTATCTATAGTAATCCTGAAACAACTAAGAGGCCTTACTGACTCGTAAGATATTTTGATGGTTATTTTTTTTTTAAGAAGTGGTGAAGCTCTGGGTGGTTGCATTCTTTTCGGTTGAAGCCCTGTTTCTGTGAGTTCTGTAAACGCAGCATGACGTTCATCAATTTTTTTTCGTCGAGTTCCACATAAGCCTTGGGTAGTCTGGCCCACCACCCAGTAGCATAAAGCATTGTCTTTATTAACATGTTCTTTCAATGCTTCATCATACTCTAACCATCCTTCCTCCCCACCCATCCTCTCCACAAAATAAAGTCTTAGTGTTTTGTCTCATAGTCAAAACAATTATCAGGGCACTGAGTAAATACGTATCCTTCATCATAGGTCCTTCTGAGAGCTGCAGGAACTCTGCACTCTGAGATTTTTATTATAAGGGTGTTGTCTCCATCATTTCTGAAATGCCATCCAATGAAAACATTGAACAGTTAAGAATTAGCCCTTGACTATGCTGATTAACAGGTTTTTACCCTATTTCTCCACTGTTCAAAAGAAGCAAGACGTACAGCCTTGTTTAAATAAAATGATAAGATTATGCAAGCAATGTCTAGCTTTGCTTTTACCTCCACAAATATTGTTTTAAAAAGTAGAATTTAAGAATAAACATTTGGTAAAAGAAAGGAATTCATTATTTATTTAAGTATTTAAAAACATTTTTTTTTAAATCTGGAGAGTTTTATTATACTCCCAGAGTACTCCATCAGGAACTATAACCAGAGGAGAGGATTTTAAAATGGGACAATATCTCTTTTTACCAACTCTATCCCATACAGGAATTTAGACAGTGATGAACATGGACTGCCACAGTAGGAAGGGACCTAACAACAGATGGTTAACCTTGGTAGGTTTGCCCATGAATTAAACATCTTCAACTCCTAAATCAATGAGTTGAGGGAAGCCGAGAGTGCCATTCTGTCCTTCAACATACACTCAAAAACACTAAAGCCGAAAACATGGCTAGCTCAAAGGACCACTGACTCTGTGGGGTCAGCACCATTAGGATGAGACAAGAAATCACTGAGTGAGCCGGTTACTGTTGGTTTTACCTGCAGTTGGACTGCACCTGAGGAAAAAACATGTACACTCAACCCCTATCCTTCCTGTTCCTTTAACAGCAGTCTGGCGCTCCAGGAGCCTGGTGGAACCAGGCCGTGCTGTTGGGAGAGGCTTTCCATTTTTTATTCATCTTGGATGACGCAAAATTAATACAAAATGGTTTGCATTAGTAAAATCAAGTCCCTAGATGGAGGGCATATTAGACATGATCAGCGAAGCTAAGGTAGGCGGGCAGATCTGGCTGTACCGAGAGGCAGTGATTAACCCCATGATGCTTACCTCTTCCACAAAAATCCTCATAATCGGGACAGCACTTGCCATACTTCTTACAATCTGAGTCACAGTCACACTCCCTCCCTCGTGCAAAGGACTCGAAGCAGCGACCTTTACAGGAAAGCTCTACCCAGAGCAAAACAAGACATTATAGATTATTAATGATGCAGCTATACCCATGTACTCATAGCCATTTCCCACCTTATAGCTGGCTAGAGTTCCAAAAGTGCATTTCGGAGTTTTTTATTTGGAATTTGGAAAAATGGGTGGTTTTCCAAGTGGAGAAGTCAAGAGAGAAATATGGTGACTCAGAGAAGCTTTCCTTGCCCTTCAAGGCTCCAATAGTCACCCAAGTGCTGTTGGAGTCATTTCACATATGTATATTGGAAAAGTGGGGACCCTTCATATGAAATCCCTCCATCCTCTCCACCTTTCACCATGCTTTGTAATAGATATTTATTCAGTGAACGTTTAGATCTTACAACAACATTCCAAAGAGCTGGCTTAAAGTAGATTGGACACTGTTTAGGCTCAAAAATCATTTATAATGCAGAGAGTTTTATTGTGATAAACTGGGCAAGGTGGAGGGTTGAAAGATTTCAGCCTAATCCCATGGCATGGATTATGCCTTCTCATTTCAAAACAAGCCTTGGTTAGAAGCACAATAACTTAGCAAGGCCTATTTGAAACAGTTACCTCATACAACACATAACTGTACAGCAATATATTTATCAACTTCCCATACAAATTCCAAAGTGAACATAATAACTCTGAACCACTCTTAATTGTAACTTTCAAAAGTTGGATATGAAATGTCCCTGTGTTAACAAAACGATCCAAAATGTGTTCAAGGAAAATGCCACTCATAATTTAAAATTCAGACCCTTTGGGTTTTAACTGAAATTCTTCGTTAAACACTATTAAGGGATCCTGTCACTAAGCAATTACATCTCTGATTCGTAGTGAATATTTACCCATTGGTATTTACTTAGTGACTCCTGAGTCACAGTATTCTCTACTTAAAACAAAACATTTTACTTAGGACTAGTCAATAACCTTGTGCACCTGACAGATTTCCAGGGCTCCCTCTCCCGCCCTCCCCCAGGAGTCATGAGCTTTGACACCATCATTAGGTACAGCACACTGCAACATGTATGCGAGGAAGGGAAAGGCACTTGAGCAAAAAGAAGCACAAGAGTGTGGAAAAAGCACTGCAGGGGGTGCACGGGGACTCACAGAACGGTGTTGCTTGATAGGGGAGACACCAGCTGTCAGGACTTACCCACAGTGCAGGCTTTCTTGAAATCAGGGCAGCACTCCATGTAGTGTTGACAGTTATAATCACAGTTGCAGATGGCATCTCTAGAATACCCTTCCCCACATCTCCCTGCACAGCTTGGTAAATCTAAAAATTATACAATACTAGCGTAAACATGGCCAAACTGCTTCACAGGAAGGAAGAGTTCTAAATGAGAAGGATAAAGCCACTTGGTGAGGGAGAATTTTTATCAGTTGGAAAAGGATGGGAATAATGGGTAGCAATGGGTCCAGGTGGCCTTTGCCTGATCTTCCATGTGACCTTGATCGTGCCACTTTATTCCTCACTAGACAGAGAAGATAAAGACACTTTTGAGAATCAGGCAAAGCTAACGGGCTTTGCATAAAGTGGGTGACATTCCTGGAGGAGGGTGGCAGCTTCAGGTCTCCCCAGACTGTTGCTGAGATGATGACGAGTTGACATTTATTGAGCATGTCTGTGCCGGGCATTGAGTCATAAATTATCTCTAATGTTTATGAAAACGTTGCCAGGAGAGTATTAGTAGCCCCTTTTGAAAGATAAGGAAGCTGAAACACATTTTAATAACTAGCTCAGGGACACCCAGCTAGTTAATAGTTCCAGGATATATGTATTATATATAGGTCAATTAATACCTACTAACTATTCGTATTGACCTATTTTACTCTTAGAAGCATCCTGATTTGGGTAATAAATTATATGGTCACCTGGAATTTGAACTCTGATATCTCTGATTCTAAAGTCCACACTTTTCCCACCCAATCATGTTGCCTCTCATCTCTCATGTTGGGTTTAAAACAAGCTGGTCATGCCAAGCAAAAACTTCCCTAGGCTTCCTCTTCTTTTTTGAGGATAACTGGGTTCTTTAAATGTTGAGGAAATCAGATGCATACAACCATGGCTACAGTGAGTACAAAATAGATAACCATTCAAATAGCATCTGGGCATGAATATAAAAGTCAGAGATATTCTGGGTAAAACAAAACAAAAATACAAACAAAAGTGTAATGACATAAAAATATATTTGAGAATATATTTTTTAAAATCCTTGGAAAACATCTTCCTGAGAGATAACCACAAAAATGTAACAATTGAATCCATCTCTGGAATAGAAATTGGCAGGTGCAATGTCCTAAAGCCATACAGGGACGTTGAACCACACTGAAAAAATCTCAAAATAATGAGTTCAGGAAAGTGAAAGTCTTCACATGCAAAGAAAATAGTAAATATTAGGACAATCTTCACAACCTCTTTCATACATATGTGCACAATACATACAAAAATGCATATATAGTGTATGTATATAAATACATATATTATATATAAAGGAAAAGAAGAATAACAGGTTTAGGAGGCAAGACAAGCAGACAACACAACATTAAAGGCTATTCTTTTCTAGTTAACAGATTTCTGAATTAGGAAATCAGTTATCTTTATAGGAAGAGCTTATTTTCGTAGATTAAATGACTGTCCTTTAATTCCTGTTAATTTTAACAACCAATTTTAAATTCACTCATTTAAAGGAAGTAAAACCATTTTAGAGAACAATTGTTCTTATTACAGAGGATATGTAGATTAGGAAACACTTTCAGTGTTGTGAGCCTTGTAATACTACCATGAGAGAGCAGAGGTTAGCGTGGTGGCCATCATTCCTTCCTATATATTCACATTTGCTTTCATGTGTTCTTCCATCTTATCTAAATGATTCTGAAACTATGTTCATGGCAGGCAGTTATCTCTCATGCTTAGGCTTGTGGGAATTTTAACTATTTTCCTGGAAGTGTCTATTTTGTAAATATAATTTCACCATAACAACCATGCATCTTGATTTTTCTTCTCTCCAGTTTTGCTTATCAAAGAAAAAAAAAACTAAAATCCAACTCTTGGTATTATTGTTGCTAATCAACCTTGATCGCATGCTAGAGACTTTGGCTAAGGTGATTGCATTGGATGTATCTTAACATTCTCTAGTGAATAACAAGAACTGTTCATCCAGGACTGACTGTTTTTGGAAGACTGTGAATAGTTTACTATCATAATATAAGATGACATTTATGCAAGTGTAAGTCCGTATCTGGGTAACTAGTCCTTACAAGAAAGATAGAACTTTCAAAATTAATACAAGGCCATTTGAAAATTTGTAAATGTTTACTGTAAGATAATATCTAGTCTTACATGATGCCAAAATAAATCATCAATAATTTATGTAATGTAAAAGACTAAATTTATAATAAACATGGAAGGCAAAATTACATGTTATTTCAACACTGTTCTTTTCAATTCATCTGATGATAACTGTATCACACTAGCATAGTTTTATCCCGTGTCTAAATCTTGTTGAAATTTTGGAGAACCATAAGAATAATGAGCACAAAAATTATTCTATAGAAAAGCTCAAAACTTGAAAGACTTCATAAGACATGAGAAAAAAGTGAGAAATTCAAAATGCTTATAAATACCCCACATATGCTTCACATAATTTTAAAATTGTACTATACATTAAGCTCAAGCAAATACACGTTTTAGAAATCTATTCCATCGTCAAGATAATCAAAACAGAATAATTAGCAACAGTCTTTAAATAAAAGTCTTTTTGATGGTTAAGATACCTTGAGAAGAAACTTGCTGAATCAAGAAAACAGAGAGGAGCAGCAAGTATATGGGAAGTATTTTCCACTGCATGGCTGTTTCCAAGGACCGACCCCTCACTGAAAAGAAAAGAAATGGATCAGAAAACTGCTCTTTAATCTCACCACTAATTTATCCTGTTACTCACTGTGTTTCAGTAACTTTTAAAAGGCTATTTAATCGTAAAACCATCCCACTCCTGAAACAAGACTTTTAAAGATAATCAGGCTTAATTCTATCATAAATATTTGAGCATTAGATTTAATCTAATGCAGAAGAAATCACCAAGCACCATCTTGATCATGTTAGCGACCATTTAGTACTTTAGAATTCCTCTCAAATGGAAAACAGCCTTATCTCAACACTATTTAAATTATAGCATATACTTACAGGTTTAAATCCCAGCTTGGGGGGGAAAAATAATCAGCTTCAGTAAAATTTAATTTAGCAAACACAGAAGTGACCGTTCCAACTTTCCCTGAACTCCCCGTATAATTTTGTGAGCTTCCAACAGGTGTATCCCATAGCTGTGATCCTTTTCAAAACTTCCCTACTACTACCCTTATAAATCTTTTTCAAACCTCTTGAATAAAGCATATCCCTATTGAACTGAAAACACATTTAATTCCACGAAGCAAGTTAACTTTGACACTTACCGGTAAAAGCAATAGAGTTTTCCCGATGTCCTGGAAGTCTTATATATCAGTGCAAATATATTGGGATGAACCAATTAGTCCAAAGGTTAGACAAAATCAACAATGACAACCTCTGAAATCAAACTTTCCTCATTTGTTGGAAGAGGGCCCAGACAGCTAGACTTAGGCAACATCTGGAAAATACTCCCATTAAGAAAAATGACTACTACAAAATAAATTTAGGGTTATTGGCCAAAACATACTTCTAATTTCTGAGTGAAATGAACAAATTGTTCTGAGGTGGTAAATAGTTCTGGCCAGTCTTGACTAGCGAGCATATCAAAGCAGCAGTGTCAAAAAATAGTCAAATGTTTGTGTCACTTCTTGCTTTTTTTTTTTTTCCAGTTAAATCTAGCAAAGGGGGATTTTGAAACTGTGAATTTGTGGTGTAAATTTTCTTAACTTACACAATTAAATAAAATGCATATTTCTTGAGTATTTGCCTTCTCACTGAGCACAGAGAATATACTCCAATTTGCTGCATGGTCTAGATGGTCTACACTGGATTTTCTAGTTTCCTTTACCATGTTAAAACAAAAACAAAAAAACAAACCCTGCTTCTTTGAAACTGTAGATTTCTCCCTTTAGCCCCTTTATTTGAGCATGGCAGTGTTTGGGAACAGTCTTTAAAATTGCTAATTTAGCTTCTGTACCACAGGAAATGTGAATTGTCCTCTTGCAGAGCGAAGTCACCTCCGCTCAAGGTTGCAGCTCGGTTTAATGCCAAATGTTCCTGTTAAAATCCTATCTACCAGGGCCCCTCGGTGGTGCAGTTGGTTAAGTACTGGACCTGTGGCTTTGGCTCAGGTTATGATCTCAGGGTCATGAGATTGAGCCCCATGTCGTGCTCTGTACTCAGCAGAGTCTACTTAAGATTCTCTCTCCTTCTCCCTCTGCCCCTCACCCTTGTGTTCATGCTCTCTCTCTCTCTCTCAAATAAATAAATCTTTAAGGGAAAAAAATCCTATCTACCTACATAGAGCCTACCTTGTATCCTACTACCTCCCTGAAAACTTCCCAGAGCAACCCTACCCATGTCCAGAATCACAGTCAACAAAGGAACTATGTTTCGAAGCAATCATCTGTTTGTCTCCTGCCTACTCCCCCAGACTGTGGTTTCTCCAAGGACAACCAACGCCTGTGCCTTCGTTCTGTTGCCAACATGTAGTCCGGTGCTTCACCAAGGTGGTGTGTTTATTGTCTGCTCATTGAACCAAACTGTTGTATTCCACTGTGTACAAGGTATTTGGTCAGTACTGGATTTAAGTATCACAAAATGCCTTTAAGTTCAATATAATCCTCCAACGTTTAATCCTTCAAATAAAATGAAGACCCACAAATGAAAAATCTGTGACCCACTGAGGGTACATAAGGAGTAGGAGCCATAGCCAAGATTTAAACCCATGTCTTTTCATTTAAAGTTCCCTCCTATTTCTACAAAGTGAGAGTCACTGGAGGGGAGGTGGATGGGTGGATGGGTGGATGGGGTAACTGGGTGATGGGCATTAAGGAGGGCACAAGATATAATGAGCACTGGATGTTGTATGAATCACAGAATTCTATCTCTGATAATTCAGTATATGTTAATGAAATTAAATTTAAATTAAAAATAAAGTTCCCTCATGTCTCTACTATATCCAGCCCCTTTTATCAAACCCATCACTCAGTGTTTAATCATAATACTAACTTTGACTCCTTCATGTATATAATATGGGTTTATGAGATTGTGACCTTTGTGAAGACCCATTATAAGCATCTCTTTTGTTCCCACAATGCTTATTCTGGGCTAAATATATCATGTAAAAGGACAGTTTAGAGACTGTCTGCTCACCTCTAAATAATCTCCTTCCTCTGGGAACTACCTTCTCATCTTTAGAGGTATTTCCCTTTTAGCCACTTTCATATGTATGATTTGGCCACATTCACCATAGCTGATAGGATTAGGAAGAGAAACCTGAAATAAATTGGGTCAATATGTTTTCCTTTCCTGGAAAGTTGGAATTGTGATTCAGATACGACAAGTCTATCTAGGTAGACCTCTAACAGATAAACTTCTGTCTGTGGTCTGAAGAAGCAGAGAAAATCCTTGAGAATCAGGGGGTGCAAATGCAAGAAGTAGTCATGCAAAGTGAAGCAGAGTTCTGATAGCTTTCTGGTCTTGGTTACTCCTTGTTTCTGAGACTCAGATGTCTCCTTTCAATGTATCTTTATGGTAGGCTCCCCCTTTGGGGTTGAAGCTGACTGAAGATGTTTTCTGCTACTTAAAATCATTAATCAACACAGAGTAAAGGTATAAAAGATCCTTTTGGGTGGAGTTCAACCAAATTCTCTTCATTCTTAGCTTTACTGAGGACAAGATGGGGAAGCTAGAAGTTTTGTAACGTTTTCAAGTCAGACCTTTACAGAGTTCCCTTGTACTTTTTTTCAAAATGCTGGGAATACCAGGAATAGCAGAAACACATATACACTCATAACACATATTCTTAAAATATAAACTGCTTTCTAATTATTGCCTTTTAGACCTATCTACACTATTCTTTTTCTTGTTTGGACAAATTCTTGTAATGATGGCAAATGACATTTTTTTTTAAGATTTTATTTATTTATTTATTTATTTATTTATTTATTTGACAGAGAGAAAGAGCACAAGCAGGGGGAGTGGCAGGTAGGTGGGGAGGGAGAAGCAGGCTCCCTGCTCTGCAGGGCTCCATGTGGGGCTTGATCCCAAGACCCTAGGATCGTGACCCAAGCCAAAGGCAGATGCCTAACCAACTGAGCCAGCCGGATGCCCCAGCAGATGACATTCTTAACCTGACTGAAAAATCTGCTCTAGTAACACTTGTTCTTAAGTCTAGGTTCTATTCTAAAGTTGGAAACTGAAAAATAAAGCAAAACACACATACACACAATTATGAACAACAACTTTAAACATATCCATTAACACATTTTCATTTTCTTCAAATGTGTTTTCTCTGCATAATAAAGAATGAAAACCTTTATTAAATGCCAAGTTCATGAGGTTTAACTTATCAATACTTGATATGCATAATTCTATTGGGTAATAAGGCTATCTAGGTAAGTAAAGTTTGCCCTTAAGGCATGGAAACATTTTAATTTTATCTATTAACTATATCTTTCTAAACTGTACTAAATGCATCATTCTGTGAATATTGGACCAATTAACCCTCCTTGCTGATCACATAGCAATCATCCCATTAGGTTATAGGTACCCTCTTTGAGATTTCTTTTCTCATTAAAGGCATTATTTTTAGCATTCACTTAACTCTCATTTAATTGGGACAAAAATTATCCTAGGAATGGTTTGGAGTGAGAGGAGAAGGAGAGAGGAGAGGAAAGAGAGACAGAGAGGACATAAATAATATTGGATCTTGCACTCATCTTCTAGAGATGACCTTCACACAGATCGTCCTAACAAACATCAGTTTCTTTACTTGGCAGCAACACAGTGATGCCTTCAGAGAACACTCAAGAGTGCTTAGGGATATTTGCTCTGCATTAAATTATCCCAGACTGTTGTGCCTTCTTGGTGCATTCTGTCTCCATCTCTGCCACTAGCTGTCACTTTGCTCTGCAGCCAGTGTGTCTGTACCTAGTGGCTTCTCTCCATCTTTCCACATCTTTGATGTGTTTCATTTTCTTCCAGCAGCAGCTAGGAAAAACTGAAGCATGCCAGGGGAAAACCACAGATGTAAGCTTGCTCTTTATTGCCCTAATTTTGTTCACAATGTTCTTAGAGCACTCTAGAAGCGGACTAATTCCTCTCTTCTTATAAGGAATAGTGACCAGGATTTGGAGACTCCATCTGTTCTGTTCATGGCATTTTCACATACAGGACAGGCTTGTGGCTCTTTCCCTGGATGTTGATCAAAAGTCTGACATTAGGTAAGAAAAGTATTGCATTTTTTTCTTGAAGACTGTGGCAGTCTGGTCATTGTTCCCAATCTTTTGTACCTTTTTCTACCTGCCCAGCTAGAGATTACATGGATGAGCTTCCTCTGCAGTTATGTGTGGCCCAATGACTGCATTTTCTCCTATGAAATGTGACTTGAAGAGATATGTGCAACTTCCACTCTTCTTTCCTCACAGAAAATCACTTCATCGGGACTTCCTGTTTTCCTCTGTTCTTCCGGACTGGAGGGCAGACTTGAGAGACCAGCCTTGATCATGCAAAGAAGGATGGCAGCCTAGGGAACAGTACTCTTCATGGAACACACAGGCACTCCCTTTCCTTGGGCTAGTCAAGAAAACTGCATAAAAGGAAATAAATCTTCATTTTATTTGCACAACTCTAATTTGGGGTCTTTTCATTACACCAACTTAGATATTATCCTAACACAGACATCTTATGAAATTCCCAAATATTTAAAGGATTGTATTCTAAAAGTTGATCTGGATACTGTACAACAATGTAAAGAATGAACAATTGGTAATAAACTATTGATATTGGAAAAGGATAAACGAACTCTTTTTTACTTGTAGTTGACATAATTGTGTTTGTAGAAAATCCTAAGAAACCTACAAAAAAGCTGTAAAAATTAATGAATTTAGCAAGATCAGAGGATGCAAGATTAGTAACAAGACCCATGTTGGTGCCACGTTAATGCATGAACTTGGAAGTGCTGCCTCTACTGAATGTTCTCAGAATAAGAGTTCATCTATTTATTTGTTCATTCATTTAATTCTTTTGAAGAGCAAACAGTGCTCACTACATACCAGCTCTAGAGTAAACTGCTGGAAATACACAGACATGCAAGATAGATCCTCTGGTCCCTAAGAGTTTTTGGTCAAGGAGCCAGATATTTAAACCAATAGTTTAAAAAATATGTGCAAAAGGAGGAGAAAATTCAGCCAACAGCTAAAATTGGGCTTTGGCATCAGTCAGACCATTATTCAATTCTCAGCCTCAACATTTTCTACCCAGTGGGCTTATACAACATTCTTGACTCTCGGCTTCTTTATCTGCAAAGTGGGGGCAATTGTTCCCACTATTATTTGGCATTGTAGAGATTCATCAGAGATAAGAGAGAATTATATTAAACAGTAGTGACATGTGCTCAATAAATTGTAGGTATTATGATTGTGGCTATGGTTATGATTAAAGAGCTGTACAAAAACTGCTATGGAAAAAAAAAACTGCTATGGAAGCCTGGATGAGCAAGTGCCAACTCCACCCAAGGAATTCTTCACCAAAGGATGACATGCAATCTGGAGTCTGAAGGCTCCTATGTCTGAAAATGGAGGCAGTAGACAAAGACAATGACAGAAGGCAAGATGATATAGCACCTCTTTTTCATTATTCTTGCCTATTTGCTTTTTTTAGCCCTTGATAATCTGACTTCTTCTTGCATGGAACTGAACTGTAGAAGATAAAAAAAAACCTGACCTTATAATAATTCTAATTTAGGCTTTTTCTAATGGACCATCTTAGTAACTTACTAATAATAGGGTGTGTGTTGAGCATTTACTATGTTACATGGTGCATATGTGTGAGTTCATTGAGCCTCACAGAGATCTTACAAAATAATTATTCATATTAAACCCATTCTACCTTTAGATAGTAACTTGCCTAAAATTGCAAAATTAGACAACCAATAGATGATAAAGTAAGTATTTTAAACAAAGCCTGTCAGACTACAAAGCCCATTATTTTAACCCACATGCTACAATATGCAGGGTTAATAACTGCAGGGTTAATAACTCTTTTCTTTGTGTTCCTACCTAACTACATTTGTATTTCTCCATTGGCATTTCACATTTCAATATCCATCTCTCTCCCTAGGTCATAAGCTTCTTAAGGTTCCAGAATGCTTATATCTTATTCATTTTGTAGCCTTTCCCATGGCTCACATAACTTCTTTCCCTACATGATTGGTATCTCTGCTTGTCCAAATCAACTTCAGCTTACCATCTTTCTTCTAATGACCGCTTTGCCCTCCTTTCTGTTTTCTAGCTCTTATCACTATAGCATTTCGATCATTCCAGTCTACCTTACCTGGATTCCAGATGTCAAGGAAGCATACTCTGTGACAGCCCAGACAAAAATCATTACAAATGTATTTTCCAGTAGCTAACAACATGACTAATTTTCCCATAAGTGTGTGAAAGTGAAATGGGGTACTATAATAACTCAGGGTGACAAATATTTGAGATTGGGAAATTCGGAGAGTGGGAGCAACGTTCGGGTGTGGTTGAAGAACCAGATAGGTGGGACAGGAGGGAAGTCTCCCAAGAGACATTTCATTGAGTCATTCCAAAGCAAGAACACCAGGCTCTTCAATGATATTGAATATCATGTAGTTTTGGCTCATTGTACAACATTGCATAATCATCCTTGTAAAATCCCTTCCCCTGCCATGGTAGCTAATTTCTGTCAAAAAAGATTAAGAAGCAGGATATTTGAAATGACTTGTTCCAATGAAGCTTTATTAAGCCTGATAAGGGAAAGCCCAAGAGAAGCTTAAAATAAAACTCAACATCTCTCCCCTCTCTCTTGATCCTTTTTGCTGATCCCTTGTGATATTTGACACCAGAGGATCTTTACACCCTTGGGGGGCTCCAGAGATGTTAGTTGAATGAATTAATGAACAAATGTGATTGCTAATATTAGCTCTTGGTTTGCCTTTCCCCCGGACTAGAAAGAGGGCCTTACTATTTACAAACCCCTGGGTTCTCTGTGTGTCAATTAGACAGACCTCAGGAATAAAGGGGTGGAGAAAGGAGGTGAAAAAAATGGTTTCTTATTTATCCTTTCATTTGTACTTTGCTCTTTCTCCAAAGGAAACATTTATGGCAGGGGCATTGATGCAGGCCAGATCTCCTATTTCTCTAACTCTTCCTTGAAGTAGGGTAGTGAAGAGCTGTGCCCTTTATGGAGGTAAATTCAAGGGCCCAGTGGTGCCGCCCCAGATTTTTATCAGACTTTGGACAACACTCCCACCAAACCATGCACATTTATTGAGTACTGACTAGGTCAGGCACTTATTCTCATTAAAGCTAAACAAACAAAACCAAAACAAGACAAAATAGCAAAGTAGATTTTATTATTATTCTCTCTACAAATAAGGACAGTGCTCTAGCTTTTCCTATGAAAATGGCAGAAGCAATTTACACAGTCTACAGAAGCAGATTTCTTTTAATATTATATTCCAAGTTCTAACACTGAATTACTTTGGATCTTTAAAATATTTTCCACTTTATAAGATAGATGTGTCTTCCTCCTTCATAGATAGCTGTCACAATGAATTCAGCAGAATAAGACAAGTAACTCTAAGCTTTCTTTCTTTTTTATATAATTATAAAAATATTTAAATTGATGAGAGAAAAACTTCATCTATGATTTTACCACCCTAACACAACTGTTCACATTCCTATGTAGTCTCTCTTGAATTTGTCCCTATGCAATTAAAATTTTATTTAAATGATTTGTTCAAGATCAATAATTTAAACTGTTTTTTACTTATGAATTAGCAAACATACATTTTCTTCAGAATGTCATGTTAATTCCTATGTAATACTCCATGTACTTGACTTACCATGATTTAATTTCATTCACCTATTTGTCTTCGTAAAACTATTTATTGGCTATTTTTTTTAACAAAAATGTGCATTTAGCTTTTTTCTCCATTGAAGAAAATTTGGGGGCTCTATGCAGAAAATACAGGTCGCTTGTACTTTTTTGTGTTTTTGGAAGTTAGAAGAGGCAGTCATAGAAACAATTTGAGCTTCAGCTGCATAAATTTTAGCTTTGGATCTTTAAAATTTTAGTATCATGCAACCTGTAATTAACTGTTCCCCCAAACTCTGTGTATTACATTATGGAGTCTTCCTCTCCTCAGTGGCCAGTGTACAATTCCAGTCTGTTTAAAAGAAATAGCTTCTCCTTGTCCTAATTTCTATACACTCCCTGGCCCTATATTCTATACTTCTTATGGTGTCCTTAAATTTGTCCTGATTAACTATACAAATGAGATTAAGCATGCTTTCATAATGAAATTGAATTTAGAAAATACCCATAAAGTATCCTTAGGGTCACTCTTTCTATTTTGTCTTCACAATTATTATTTTAAATGATGATATTTCATTTCAATCTTCATTTACCTATACTATTGACCTCTACACAAGTTGTTTCAGTCTCTTTGTTTATGATTTCTGCTACAATAAAGTCCTTTTTTTTCATGCAGTTTGAATTGAATTTTACCTTTAAAATATATAGCTGTGGGAACAGCTTTATGACTCTTGATAATTATTGTCAAATTATCTTTTTATATCACAGATTCATCAAAGGCAAAGAAGTTGTCTCATATGCATTTGTATCCCCAGCACCTGGCAAAGAACTTACACAAGAAGTGTTTGATAAAATATCAAGCTGAATTCAATAAAAATGTAGAACTGTCATTAGCATGAGGGGCATTTTTAAGACTCTTTTTTTCCCATCCCAACACTGGAAATGAGTTAGTACTTAGACACACACTCCTCTTTTATTCTTCCATCTGACAGTTTCCATTTGTAGAAATGAGACTTAGCTGATAGACGTGATCCCCAGCCTTGGCAAACAGGTTATAAAAACCCAGTAAGGTAAGGAACAGTGCTGGGAATCAGGTGACTTCTGAAGGAACCTTTTATGAAATGATCCCAGAACTCAAAA
Organism: Nyctereutes procyonoides; assembly: GCF_905146905.1. Lineage (NCBI taxonomy): Eukaryota > Metazoa > Chordata > Mammalia > Carnivora > Canidae > Nyctereutes > Nyctereutes procyonoides. The sequence goes on from NW_026575037.1 coordinate 7,813,989, forward strand.
AACTTGGAGCACCTGGGTGGCTCAGTTGGTTAAGCCTCTGCCTTTGGTTCAGGTCATGATCCCAGGGTCCTGGAATCGAGTCCTTTGTCAGGCTCCCTGATCAGTGGGGAGTCTGTTTCTCCCTTTGCCTCTGTCACCCCCCCCCCAGCTTGTGTTCTCTCTGTCAAATAAACAAATAAAATATTTTAAAAAAATCTACCAAAAAAACTTACAATCAGCCTCCTTAGCATTGAGACAGACATTGCTGTCTACTTTAGTTCCTTTTCTTTTTTAATGCAGAGTATATTGCTAGATATGAAAGTTAGCAGATGAACACAGAAGGTCAAGCTGTGGCATGTAGCCAAAAACTAATTTCTTGTCTACACCCTTTATCTCTTTCATTCTTCTTGTAAAGAAGAAATGTGCAGGACTTAGGGAGAAAAGAAGTGAAAGGCCAAAAAAAGATAAGTCTTGGTGTAAATAGATGGCATAGTCTTGCACGGAATCTTTTATCTTACATTGATGGAAGGCAGGTAAGCATACCAGAGGGGAAAAGAGCCCAGTAATTTATATGAATGCCAGTAAAACTAAAATTTGGAATTGTTTAAAATTGTTGTGAAACCAATTGAACTATTTTATGGCTCTGTTTGGGGATCTAAAGAATTAGTTTCACACGGGAAAGTAGAGAAACTAGTGTGTCATGTAATGATCTGGAAAAGTTATTATTTTTACTTAACGACTCATTTTGCATCCCCTTTCCTGCTTTCCTAAGAGAGACTGGTTTATTGAAATAACATTTAATATGCCCTTAGCAAAGTAAAAGCTGGCCAGCACTCAGGTACTCTGCATAAAAAATAACAGTAGAAGGAAGCAGAGGGAGTGAGTGCTGTGTTGGAGGGAAGAGGGAGAGAGAGAAGGGATCTCTGATGGGAGGAGAGTGAGGCTGAAAGGAGAATTTAGATAAACAGCAACCGGCTAATGGAGATTTATTAAGTCAGGTGCTATGTGTGTGCAATGCACTCCTCCTTTCCCTGTTCCTTACATAAACTGTAATAAATTCTGCTATGTTCACAAAAGCTTTTGATATCATATATATATAAAACAACATGGGTTTGAATGGTGTGGGTCCACTTCTTTGCAGATATTTTTCAAGAAATACAGGCCAGTACAGTAAATGTATTTTCTCTTCCTTACAATTTTCTTTATAACATTTCCTTTTAGCTAGCTTACTTTATTGTAAGAATACAATATATAACACATATAATATACAAAATATGTACTAATCAACTTTATGTTATCGATATGGCTTCTGGTCAATGGTAGACTAATAGCAGTTAAGGTTTGGGAACTATAAGTTATACATTGATTTTTGACTGTGGAGGGGTCCGTGCCCTAAACCTTCGCATAATTTGAAGGTCAACTGCGTATATATGTATATAGTCATGGTTGGCCCTGGACAAAACCAGAAGCTACATATGGACTACTCTAATACTCTACTTTTTCTTTTAAAGATTTTATTTATTCATTTATTTATTTGAGAGAGAGTGAGAGAGCGCAAGAGCACAAGCCAGGCAGAGGGAGAGGGAGAAGCAGACTCCTCGCTAAACAGGGAGCCCGATACAGGGTTCAATCCCAGGACCCTCCGATCATAACCTGAGCCATAGGCAGACACTAAACCAACTGAGCCACCCAGGCGCCCCTCTAGTACTTTACTTCCAAGGAAACTGAATGAGATAACATTACAACCCAGAGTCCTGGGATGAGGTATCTAAGGACTGGAGTGTGGGCTTTTTTGTTGTTGTTTATACTTTATTGTTGAACAAAACAATAGTTAATCATGATATAAAGAAAACAATTCTAACATGTGAAAACTTTTAAATATAAAAAGGACAAGGTAAGAATGGCTGTTTGCTGTTCATGGATTATGGCCAATTCCTTCCTTGTTGATGGTGATTCTTATAAGTGATGCACTGTTACAAACCGGAATGAAGTCGGACAGCCAGAGTGACTCACCAAAGGGATAATGAGAAATTGGTTGACAAACTACATCAACTTTTGGGTAATAGATCACTTTATGTCATCTGGCTGCAGCTATTAGGCCTCTCCCTTGCTCTTGGAATTTCACCTGAACATCCTTTTTCTGTTTCATTGCATCAAGGAAAGTTGAGTTCAATTTGCATTTTTTAAAAATTAAGATACAATTGATATATGACCTTATGTATATATTTCAGGTCTACAACATTGAAATTCACTATCTGTATGCTCTACAAAGTGATCACCATGAAAATTTACCGTTCATCACCGTACAATTGATCCCTTCACCCATTTCACCTTCCTCTCATCCCCTTTCCCCCCTGGCAACCACCAATCTGTTCTCAGTATCCATGTGTTTTATTTGTTTCGCTCTGGTTTTAAATCATTTTGTTCTTTTACAAGTTAAATCATAAAGCATTTGTCTTTATCTACCTTACTTCAGTTAGCCTGATACCTTCAAGGTCCATCCATGTTGTTGCAAACAGCAAGGTTTCATTCCTTTTTGTGGCTGAGTAGTACCCCATTATAGATACCACATCTTTTTTGGCCATTCATCCATTGGTTGACATTTAAGTTGTTTTCATTTTTTAGCTATTGTAAATATTGCTGCAATGAACACAAGGGTGCATATATCTTTTCAAATCAATGTTTTTGTATGCTTCAGATAAATACCCAGAAGTGAAAGTGGAATTTCTGCATCATGTTGTTGTTCTGAAAGTCTTACTTTTTGAGGAATCTCCATGCTATTCTCCATAGCAGATATACTAATTTATATTCTCAACAATAATGCACGAGCATTCCCTTTTCTCCACATTCTCTCTAACACTTGTTATTTCTTGTCTTTTTGATAGTAGCCATTCTAACTGGTGTGAAATGAGAGCTCACTGGGGTTTTGATCTGCATTTCCCTAATCATTTGTGATGTTGAACATCTTTTCATGCACCTGTTCCCCATCTGTATGTCTTTTTTGGAAAACTGTCAATTCAGATTCTCTGCCCAGTTTTTTAAATTGGGTTTTTTATTATTGAATTGTAGTTCTTTATATATTTTGGATATTTATCCTTTGTTGGATATATGATTTGTCAAAATCTTCTGCCATTCAGTAGGTTGCCTTTTTGTTTTGATAATGGTTTCCTTCACTATACAAGAGTTTTTTAGCTTGAGGTATCCTATTTGTTTATTTTTTGCTTTTGTTTCCCTTGCCTTTAGAGTTAGATCCACAAAAATATCCCTAAGAATAATACTAAAGAGCTTACCACCTATGTTTTCTTCTAGGAATGTTATGGCTTCAGGTCTGACATTCAAGTCTTTAATCCATTTGGGGTTAATTTTTGGTGTAAGATAGTGGTCTAGTTTCATTCTTTTGCCAATGATCATTCACATTTCCCTACAGTACTTACTAAAGAGATTGTCTTTTTTACATTGTATGTTCTTGGCTCTTTTGTTGTAAATTAATTGTCCATATACCTATGGGTTTAATTCTGGGCTCTCAATTCTGTTCCATTGATCTGTGTGTCTGTTTTTATGCCGATACCATACAGATTGATTATCATAGCTTTGTAGCATAGTTTGAAATCAGGGCATGTGAGACCTCTAGTTTTGTTCTTCTTTGTTGGAATTGCTTTGACTATTCAGGATCTTTTGTGATTCATACAAATTTTAGGATTATTTGTTCTAGTGTCATGAAAAATGCCATTGGAATTCTGATAGGGATTGCCTTGAATCTGTAGATTGCTTTGAGAGGTATGAACATTTTAACAATATTAATCCTTTTAATCTGTGAGCATGATATATCTTTCCCTTTATTTACATCTTCAATTTCTTTCATCAGAGTCTTAGTTTTCAATGTGCATGTCTTTCACCTCCTTGGTTAAATTTATTCCTGAATATTTTATTCTTTTTGATGCAATTATAAATGGGGTTGTTTTCTTAATTTTTCTTTGTGGTAATTCATTATTAGTATATAGAGACACCACAGGTTTCTATATATTGATTTTGTACCATACTACTTTACTGAATTCACTTATTAGTTCTAATGGGTTTTTTTTTGTGGAGTTTTTGAGTTTTCTATATATAGCATCATGTCATCTGCCAGTATGATAGTTTTATTTCTCCCTTTCCAATTTATATGTCTTTTTTTTTATTTCCTTGCCTAATTGCTCTGACTAGAACTTCAAGTAGTATGTGAATAAATGTGGTAAGAGTGGGCATCCTTGTCTTGTTCCTAATCCTAGAGGAAAAACTTTCAGCTTTTTACCATTGAGAATGATGTTAGCTATGGGTTTGTCATATAAGGCCTTTATTGCATTTAGGTACATTCCCTTCACACCCATTTTTTGAGAGTTTTGATTTAAATGGATGCTGAATTTTGTCAAATGTTTTTTCTATATTTAGTGAGATAATCATATGATTTTCATTCTTCATTTTGTTAATGTGGTATATCACATTAATTGATTTGCCAATGTTGAACCATCCTTGTATCCCTGGAGTAAATCCCACTCGTTCATGGTGTACAATCCTTTTAATGTACTGATAAATTTGGTTTGCTAATATTTTGTTGAGGTTTTTGCATTAATGTTCATGTAATTTTCTTTTAGAGGGGAGTCCTTGTCTGGTTTTAGTATCAGTGTAAGGCTGGCCTCATAAAATGTAACTCTAATTTTTTTAAGCCTCTAACAGAAAGCAAACCTATGAATCAAAGGCTCAATGGGATGACTTAATCATTAATACAGGCTTCCTGCCATTGGCAACACACCAAATCATTCACTCGTTCAGATTTCATTTTAGAAGCTAGCTAGTGTTAATTATTTGCAGCTGTTGCTGAGCTTTCTGTGACAACCAACGGGCTCTACCCTAACGGTCTGACAAGACTGACAGGCGCATACGGAGTTATTGACTGAATCTTATGAAAACCAGCAGCAGTCAGAATATAAAAGTTAAAGTTATATGGGGGGAATCCTAAGAGAAATCTCAAAGGGAAAAAAATCTCAGTAGAAAAGTATATTTTGCCTAACAGCAGCCAACTCCAGAACTAAGAGTAAGTACCAGAAGGGAATTATAAAGTGTAATAAAAAGTAATGATTAGTGTTGGGGGCTAAGGAAGGAAAGAATGAGTCACCATACTGAAACTCGAACCTCTCCATGGTGGCAGGTTGGAGGTGGGGAGCAACCCAACCCCTTTGCCAGTCCACCAACAAGAGTAAGTGAGCGGACATTTTAGATCTAGTAACCACCTTGAGATAGAAATGAGATGTTGCTGAGCAAGGGAAGGAGGTAAGGACACTGTGGCAGGCCTGACTAGGTGGAGTGCCATCTGGTGGACATTTGACCACACCCCTCTGGAAATACTTAACCACTTACATCCTTTCTCCACAAAATGTTTGTGTTTGGAAAACCAGAAGTCAGAAGAGGTGTCTTTTTCACTTTCTACTTTTTGATTCAAAGCTATTTGACTGGCCGGTGCCTCAGAAAATTATGTTATAATTAATAGTATATAATTATAATAAATATAAATATAATAATTTATAATATAATAATTATAATTTATAATTAATACATTTTGTGACATTGAGTTTTCTTGTGTTTTTGAAAAAATATATGTATTTTCAAAAATATAAATTTTATAGTTCATGTTAAGATAGACTAAGGCAACTCTATTTCAGTCATTCAGAGAGCAGACATTAGAGTTAAATCATTTTTCTTCATTCTTGTACAGTCGATAGGGGGTTAGCAAATAATATCCTGAAATAAATTCAGAAAAATTTAGGATTTTTTTTTTTAGTTAAGTTGCATCAAATAAGTAATCTCTCATAAACTGGAACCTTCCATAACTCACCCTTGACTCTTAGGGTTTATAGTCAAAGAGTTGGAGAGAGCTACTTCACATCAAACTGTGTTCCATGTCTCTTGGTTTTCTAATTATGCTGACTTTTGAATCTAATACTTTCTTCCCTTAGGCAACCCTCCCTCACCTCCCCTCAGGCCTCAATGTCCTGAGGCTCTGGTCTCCTATCAAAGCCATCTTATCAAAAGCTAGTCTTTAGAAAGGAAAGGAGTAAATTCAACAATGCAGCTAATAAATATGTGTGATCTTCCTCAGTTCAATTTGAATTTTAATAAAAATCACAAAGTCCCATTAAAAACATCTCCAAAGCAATTTGTCAGACAAAATCACTCTAAGGAGTCAAAATTTTATTTCAAGCCTGCTGCCAAGAAAATGTTCCCTGAGAAAACAACTGAATGATGCATCTCCTGGTAGAGATGTTTAACAGGAAAGCAAAGAATATAAACTCATAGATTAGATGAGAGAATATAGTCTAAGTTCATAAGACTCTTTGAGGAACTAAAGGGCACAGGTTATTAGGTTTCTCTCAGGGCTGAGAGACAAGGGGTGGGGGTTCCCAGAAGTGGTTCTTCAACTCATGAACATTTATCAAGTATAATTCGGATTTTTTTCTCGGAAGGAATAGCTCATTGCATTAGATCATAAACTTCTGCCCAGCTCAGTACTAGGACTATTTTTTTTCCTCATATTTTAACCTAGATTTTTTTTTGTAGCTTTCTTTAACTCTTTTTCAGACGTTAAGAAATGTCCAATTCAAGTAAAGAAAACCCTATTTTTTAAAAAAAACGTGGAAACCTGTAACTGCAATTACAACGTCAGCCTTTGCCTATGTGAATTTAATAAGCCAGGCTTCACACTTTCATTTTTAACTATGGGAAAAGGACCCATGGCTAGCTTGTGACTGATACAACATCAAGCAGGAAGTTAGGAGCAGAGATGAGTAAAATTTCTCTTAGGAAAATTAACTTGTACAATCAAGGATCATGACCTAAGCCAAAGGCAGATGCACAACCAACTGAGCCACTCAGGGGCCCCTATTCCATGAGTTTTAAGAGTTAGTTGATGTGGGATGTCTGGGTGGCTCAGCGGTAGAACACCTGCCTTTGGCTCAGGGCCTGATCCTGGAGTCCCAGGATTGAGTCCCACATCGGGCTTCCTGCATGGAGCCTGCTTCTCCCTCTGCCTGTGTCTCTGCCTCTCTCTCTCTCTCTCTGTGTGTGTCTCTCATGAATAAATAAATAAAATCATTAAAGAAAAAAAGAGTTAGTTGATGTGATACAAAACTCCATAGTAAAAAGATTGTCTTCAGAGATTTAACAGATGGACATGTGAAACAGAATGACATTTTCTAATACAAAATGAGTTTCAAGCAGAGAAGGAAAAATGTAGGTTGGAATCAAAAAAGTTCACTGGTACATTGTACAATCTCATCTTGACATTTTACTGAGCTTCTCTCTACTCCGAACCCCATCCAACCTTCACTGGGTATCAAACTTTAATATGAAGCTCTTCTCCTTTTTCCTTTTTCCACAAAAAATAATGTCATCTGTACATACAGCATTTGTATAAATTTGTGCACTTCTGTGACAATTTCACAAGTAGTAGAAAAGAGATTCCTTTGTGTCCCTACCAACACTAATTCTTTCCTCCATTCTCCATAGCCTTCCAAAATATTTTACAAAATGATTTTGACGATAAGTAATTAGGATCTGCAGATGATCAAATAACACCTAACTATTCATATTGGTTGCTAGAAAGGTTAAGGCTAAATTTATGTCAACTACATCAATAGTCTTTTGATCATATAAGTATTCCTATAGAGTAGCATGGAACTCCAAAATCTCAACAAATCAATAAAATCAATTCTTTGTTAAGAAATGAAAGGGACATAGGAGATTTCTTTATTATTTTTTTTAGAAGATATAAATCTTTTTTTTTTTTTAAGATTCCATCTGTTCATTCACGAGAGACACAGAGAAAGAGAGAGAGAGAGAGAGAGGCAGAGACACAGGCAGAGGGAGAAGCAGGCCCCATTCAGGGAGCCCAACGCGGGACTCGATCCCGGGTCCCCAGGATCATGCCCCGGGCCAAAGGCAGCGCTAAACTGCTGAGCCACCAGGGCTGCCCAGGAGATTTCTTTAAAAGGTTTTAATAGACACCATCCATTTTTCTTGTCCACCATATCAAAATAATGTAAACAGTAAAGAGTTTATGAGAAAGAAAATATTTTCACATGTTTATGATATGAATGCAAAAGTCATGACAATGTCCAGTCAATATCCAAATGATGATATATAACAGGGCTGGAAAGGAAAGACTATCATAACATCTCACAAACATCACTGGAATAAATAAAAAATGTGGGGCCAGTTAAGTCAAGTCCTCACATGGATCAAGTCCTCACATGGAAATTAAAGAAGAGAAACTGGGCATACAGCTGGATTGCCTTTACTAGCATTCTTTACGATTAGATGGGGCCATCTAACTGTACTGGATTGTGGACAGAGGTGCTCTCTACTACCCAAAGCATCTGGGTAAAGCAGAGGACTTTCATCTGGCCCAAAGCAGAGGACTCCAAAGCCCTAGGTGGCAAGCTACGACGTGGAAGAAGCCTGAATTTCTGAATGCATATGGATTGGAGGCTCCCTCTCCTAGTCTCTGCATTAGATTGTGCAATTAATAAGAAAAACACCTTGATTGTGCTATAGAGATTTGGGAGGGTGGTGGTTATTGTTGCTGTTGACTTAATAGCAGTTAGCATTGCCTGACTAATCTTACACAACTGGTAAATTAGATGTAAACGGATTTTTCTTCCAGTGAAGTAGAGCACACCCTTGAGATAAAATTAAAAAACACTCCTACCTCTGGTGAGTAATTTTATGAAGTGTCTGTGGCAACTGGTAAAAAGACTGAATGGAAAGTCCCCTTGCATCAAGCTGTGAGAAGTGTTATGCCTTTTCAGTTTGGCCACTCAGAATTGATCCTGGACTTCAGCATTTTGGAAACGTCAAAATATTACGGAGAGGAGTTTAAATTATACCATTCCACAGTGTATTACATTGTTTTCGCTCAACACTTGAAAACACTCACTCTACTCTCTTGTTTGCACGGTTTCTGAGAAGTCAGAATAATTCTTATCGTTGTTCCTCTGTAAGTAAGACTTTCTGTGCCTCTGGCTTCTAGGGGTTTTTAAAAATATGATATGCCTAGGTGTAGTGTGTTTGTTTTGTTTTGTTTTGTTTTGACATTTATCCTGCTTGGTATTCTCTGAGCTTCCTGAATCTGCAGTTTGGTTTCTGACATTAATTTGGGAGTGATTCTCAGACATTATTGTTTCAAATATTTTTTTTCTGTTCCTTTCTCTCTTTCTTCTTCTGTTTCTATTATGGGTATATTATATCTTTTGTAGTTGCCCGCAAATGTTGGAGGGTTGTAGGGTTCTTGTCTGGTGGAGTCAAAGAATGAATCTTGCAGACACAAAAGGGTGAAGTGATAGTTTATTAAGTGAAGGTGAGAACAGAAAGAAAGCTCTCTAGAGAGAGAGGGATCCCAAATGGGTCACCACTGGGGGCATTTAGGTCGGTCTTTTATAGAGAACTGGTCAGAACTTAAATCTTCTTGATGTCATCTCTGACAGTTCCATGATTACTTTTCCTTTGAGTATCTCATTTCTGATGTTTAAGACAAATGAGGTGGTCTGGTGATGTTCCCTTCTCTCTGGTTTCGTTACACCTCAGCTTTTCTGGGATTTTTGGTGAGCCAGATCACGTAGCCCCCTAATCTTTCCCTACCTAGCCCTACCTATCCTTTACTCAATACTTCTGGATATTCTGTAATTTTTTTCAGTCTTTGTTCTCTGCTTTACAATTTTAAAGGATTCTATAGATATATCCAATATATGGATATTGATATATCAAGCTCAAAGAGTCTTTCTTCAGCCATGTTCAGTTTACTAATAAGTCCATTAAAGGTATTCTTCATTTCTATCACAGTGTTCTTGTTCTCTAGAATTTCTTTTTCTCTTTCTTTCTTTCGATTTTATTTATTTATTCATGAGACACACACAGAGAGAGGCAGAGGCATGGGCAGAGGAAGAGGAAGAGGAAGAAGATGTGACACTCAATCCCAGGATCCTGGGATCATGGCCTGAGCCAAAGGCAGATGGCCAACCAGTGAGCCACCCAGGTGCCACTTTTTGGTTCTTTCTTAAGATTTTCCATTTCTCTGCTTACCTTCTCTGCTATCTACTTTATCCATTAGAGCCCTTAGCATATTAATCATAGGTATTTTAAATTTCTGATCTGTTAATTCCAACATCCCTGTCATATCTGGTTGTGCTTGCTCTGTATCTTCAGAGTGTATTTTTGTCTTTTGCTATATCTTATAATTTTTGCTTAGAGCCAGAAGTGATGTACTTTGTAAAAAGAACTGTGATAGAGAAGCTTTTAATAATGTGATGATGACACATTAGGGGAGGGGAAGAGCTCTACAGACTTATATTTATTTAAAGATTTTTTAAATTTTTATTATTTATTTGAGAGGGAGAAAACATGTGAGAGAGTACAAGCAAGAGAAGCTTCAAAGGGAGAAGGAGAAGCAGACTCCTGGAGCCTCTGACATGGGGCTTGATCCCAGGACCCTGAGATCATGACCTGAGCTGAAGGCAGATGCTTAATCAACTGAGCCACTCAGGTGCCCCAAGTGGGGCCCTAAAGTCTTATGATTAGGTCTCAGTCTTTTAGTAAACCTTTATTTACCTCTGGACTATAAACTTCACAAGTGATTCTCTGAGTCCCCCAACCCAACTTCCAAATACACACATACTTATGTGTTACCAGATGGCTAGAATGGGCTGGAGTTGGGCATTTCCCTTTCCCTGACTGAGCCTCTGATAAAACCCCTCTGGTTAAATAGTTTCTCCTGAGAACAGCATACTCTAGGAGCACCTGAATGGCACAGTTGGTTAAGCATCTGACTGTTGATTTCGGCTCAGGCCCAGATCTCAGGGTTGTGAGATCGAGCCCACCTCAGGCTCCTTGCTGAGCAAGGAACAAGTCTCAGTGAGCTTGAGACTCTCTCTCTCAATCTCTCTCTCTCTCTCTCTCTCTGCCCCTCCTCCACTCAAATAAGTAAATAAATAAATCTTGAAAGAAAGAAAGAATAGCATGCTCCAGTGTATTTCAAAATGGTTCCTTTTTCCCTCCTGCTGCTCATAGCACAAGATTTTTTTCTGGTATTTACTGTAGAACCTGGTCAAACTCCTTAAGGAAAAACAGAAGGATGCCTCCCCACCCCCACCCCATGACTTGGTCCCTTTCAAGTTTTTAACTGTCAGGCTTGTCCAGTCTGAGCCTCCAGGATTTACCAATTACTGTCCTGGTTTTTCTATGCTGGTATTATTTCCCACAGAGTTTTGGGTCAGAGTTTCTGTTCTGGTAAATTGTGATTACCTGTATTCATTTGTAGATCTTTCCAATTTGGAGGGCAGTGGTTTATCCTGTAAGCTCACTTCTCTTATGAATTCAATAAGAGTTTAATTTTTTGTCTGTTTAGCATTTTTAAAAGATTTATTAAAAAAAATAAAAGATTTATTTATTTGACAGAGAGCACAGCAGGAAGAGGGAGAGTGAGAAACCGACACCCTGCTGAGTTGAGAGCCTGATGTGGGGCTCAATCCCAGGACCCTGGGCTCATGACCCGAGCTGAACACAGGTGCTTAACCGACTGAGCTACCCAGGGCCCTTACTATTTAGCTTTTTACCTGTTGTTAGGATGGAGTGACTTCTAGGCTCCTTACATGTACAAGTGGAAACTGGAAATACCATTACGTCTCTCTAAAGTATTATCACAGTTATGTGTGTGAGGATATGGCGGATATTTACTTGCCACAAATCCCTAGATTCAGAGACAGAGCCAGTTTCTAACACTGGAGAAGGAGCCTGCAGAGAGTCTTTGAGTGCTGGTATTCTAAACAGAAGACTCTTCCTTAGCTAAGACAATCTCCTTCAGTCTTCATGTTCCATTACATCATCTACTCCTCAGAGCGTTCCATAAGGCCGAACAAATCAGGAGGATCGCTGCTATTTTGGGGGCAGCATTAGTCAGAAGGACGTTGTTCTGACAGAGAGTCCACAAGCAAAACTGCACACTACTGAAGAATTACAGACTAAAAAGACATAATTGTGAAGAGCCATGCCCCGGTGTCTTGGAATAATGTCCAACAGCTCAGTATATAGAATATAAGGTACTCCGTGCTCTGGTGACTCTTCACCTTCCAGCCTTGTCCCTTCCTACTCATTCCTGTCAGTCTGCACTGGCCATACTGAGCATTTACTGGTTCCTGCAACTGTCCGTGTTCTCAATCAAGTCCACTTTTCCTTGGATATGCTGTTTCCCATCTCAGGGCTGGTAAAGATTTGTCCTGCCTTCACCATGACTTGTAAGTTGAACAGAGATTCAGCGGGGCAACTGGTCACCATGAAGGAAATGGTAAGCTGAGAAGATTCTAGTAGGGTCAGTAATTCTTTTTTTTTTTTTTAAAGATTTTATTTATTTATTGTGAAAGAGAATGAGAGAGAGAGTGAGAGGGAGAGAGATTGATTGAGCATGAGTAGGGGGGAGAGGGAGAAGCAGACTCCTGGAACCTGACATGGGACTCCATCCCAGGACCCCAGGACCATGACCTGAGCCAAAGGCTGACCTTAACAGACTGAGCCACCCAGGCAGCCCAGGGCTAGTAAATCTGACCTTTATAATTTCCATCTAGATGTCCTTCCACCTGCAGGACATTAGGCTAGTTGTATCCTCCAATAGCCCTGTGTATTCCAACATCTTTTAGTGACTGCACTTTACTCCGCTTGCACCCCCTCTCCCCACAAACCCCAACACACCAGTGCCCCTGAGCACACAAGTGTGAGCTGCTTGAGAACAGTGCTCACATCTAGTCTTGGGCCTCATACCCAGAAATTTGTTGAATGATTAGGTGAATGCACCAACTGCTATCACCAAAATAAATAGCTGAAATGGTGCCCCCTCCTTCTACTTTTCCTACACCAAACTACATGTTACCTTTTTCGTGGCTTCTATTCTCTGTGAGGCTGTCACTGATGGCCACTTAAAATTTATATCTTCTGGGACTCCTGGGTGACTCAGGGGTTGAGTGCCTGCCTTCGGCCCAGGGCGTGATCTTGGAGTCCGGGAATCGAGTCCCACATTAGGCTCCCTGCATGGAACCTGCTTCTCTCTCTGCTTATGTCTGCCTCTCTCTCTCTCTGTGTGTGTGTGTGTGTGTGTGTCTTTCATGAATAAATGAATGGAATCTTTAAAAAAAATATATTTTCTGTATTAAAATGTATAAGGAAAAAGAAATATATGCTGTAATTTATCCTCAGACTTCAGCTCTGACCCGTGGGCCACTACATTTATTATTCATTGACTTTAACAATGGCAAATTTTCTTTCTTTCTTTTTTAATGTAGGCAATTCAGAAAAAATTAAAATAGTTATGATTTGCATTTTTAAAAGATTTTTATTTATTTACTCATGAGAGACAGAGAGAAAGAGAGAGAGAGAGGCAGAGACACAGGCAGAGGGAGAAGCAGGCTCCATGCAGGGAGCTGGATGTGGGACTTGATCTCCGGTCTCCAGGATCAGGCCCAGGACCAAAGTTGGTGCTAAACCGCTGAGCCACCCGGGCTGCCCTGATTTGCACTTTTGAATTAAAGATAAAAAGCTTTAGAGGGGCCTGGGTAACTCAGTTAAACATCTGACTCTTGATTTTAGCTCGGTCATGATCCCAGGTTCATGAGATCGAGCCCTGTTTCAGGCTTCATGCTGGACATGGAGTCTGCTTAATATTTTCTCTCTCCTTCTACTTCTTCTCTCTCAACCCTGCTCTCTCTCTCTTTCTCGATCCCCAGTCTCCAGGATCAGGCCCTGGGCTGAGCCACCTGGGCTGCCCTCACTCAGATTTCCTAAATGTAAATATCTATACAATTACAATTTTTTTATACCATTACAATTTTGAAATTAAGAAATATTATTTTTTATACTATTATCTAACTCTCAGACCTTATTTCTGTTTATTTTGTTGTTCCACTAATATCCTTTTTCCAATCTAGTGTCATACATTGCATTTATTTATTTATTTATTTAAATGTATTTATTTATTTGGGAGATTGAGAGAGAGAGCAAGTCAGGGAAGGGTAGAGGGCGAGGGAGAGAGAAACTTTAGCAGACTCTGTGCTCAGCACAGAGCCTCATATGTGTCCAACCTCATGATCTGAGATCATGATCTGAGCTGAAACCAAGTTAGATGCCCAAGCAACTGTGCCACTCAGAGTACCCAAGTGTCATGCATTGCATTCCCCATCATTTCTTTGAGTACTTCTTACTTTCTGACATTACAGGATGTTTCAGTATTGTATTTTTCCTGCAGCCCTGGAATCAATCGCTTCTCGAAGGAGCCTTGGTTTTTTTTCTTTTCTCTTGTTTCTTGTTTTTTTTTTTTTTTTTTAGAATCTTGTTTAGAAACCAAAATCTGGGGATACTTGGGTGGCTCAGCTGTTGAGCATCTGCCTTTGGCTCAGGTTATGATCCCAGAGTCCTGGGATCAAATCCTGTATTGGGCTCCCCGTGGGAAGCATGCTTCTTCCTCTGCCTGTGTCTCTGCCTCTCTCTGTATCTCTCATGAATAAATAAAATCTTAAAAAAAAATAGAAACCAAAATCTGAGCACTAGATGTGCTCCTGGGTGCTAGACCCTCTCAGAGGACAGAGCCAAAGAAAAAAAAGCACACACACAATCACACACGATGTCTCTTTCTATATCTATCCATCTGCATGTATATTAAAATCGTGAGATCATGCTAATACCTTCAGCTTCAACCCAGCTGTTCATTCTATTCTTTACCCCTTCTTTATCTGTAACCCTTCTCTCCAGCAGTGAGAAGCTTGGCTCTCATTACCCATCATATATTTGCTTAATTGGTTAGTCCTAGAATACACATAAAGTAGTTTCAAATGTTCACCCATATGCTTACAAAAAACAAATATCCTAATTCAATGCTGTGTTTCTGTGTAGTTCTTTTGGTCTTTAATTTGTCCAAAGTTACTTGAGTTAGTTTGGTTTGTTCCTCATCCACTTCAGTGGGGTTATACTTTTCCTTATGTCATTTCTCTCATCCCTTTTGCTTTTCCTACCATGTTTATTCCGGTTCCTTATAGGCAATCAATCTTAGGAGTTTCAGAATTATCCCTCTTGTGTTTTTGTTTATTTGTACAATGCAGCAGAAACATATATTTTCTTATTTCTCCTCCCTTCATATTACAAGTACTTATTTACACTTCAATTATTTTAAAGATTGTTTTCATTTATTAGAGAGAGAGAGATAGCATGAGAAGGGAAAGAGACAGAGGGAGAGGGAGAAGCAGGCTCTCCACTGAGGAGGGAGCCTAAGGCGGGCTTAATCCCGGGACCCAGATATCATGACCTGAGTTGAAGGCAGACACTTAACTGACTGAGCCACCCACATGTACCTGCATTTTGACTTTTTATTTAATAATTATTTTGGAAAATAGTCTGGAATGTTCATAGAGATCTTATTATTTTTACAGTTGTATAGTACTCCATTGTACAGATGTACCATCACTTATCCAACTACTGTTCTCTATATAAACATTTAGAGAGCCTCCCATATTTCTCGATTATGTGCAATGCTACAGTGAATAACCTTATATATAATTCTTTTGTATTGTTGGAGGTATATTTTCAGGGTAAATTGCCTGAGTTGGGATTATTAGATCAAATTACTAGCAAAATTAAGTACTTGAGGCACCTGACTGGCTCAGTGGTTGAGCATGTGACTCTTGATCTCAGGGTGATAAGTGCAAGCCCCTTGTTGGCTGTGGAGCCAACTTAAAAAACTAAAACTAAAATTAAAAAAAATTAAGTGCTTATATTGTTTTGTTAGAATTTGCCAAATTTGGGACACCTGGGTGGCTCAGCAGTTGAGCATCTGTCTTTGGCCCAGGGCATGATCCTAGAGTTTCAGGATTGAGACCCACATCGGGCTCCCTGCATGGAGCCTGCCTCTCCTCTGCCTGTGTCTCTGCCTTTCTCTTTCTGTCTCTCATGAATAAATAAAGTCTTTAAAAAAAAACAGAATTTGCCAGATTTTCCTCAAACCATTCCACGAACAATATATGAAAGCTTGTTTCCTCACAGCCATCACCAGAATGCTTTGCCATGCTTTCAGTTTTTTTACCAGTAGATACAAGACAAATATATTTAAATGTAGTTTTTTTTTTAAAGATTTTATTCATTTATTCATGAAAGACACACACACACACAGAGGCAGAAACAGGCAGAGGGAGAAGCAGGCTCCATGCAGGGAGCCTGATGTGGGACTTGATCCTGGGACTCCAGGATCGCTGGAGCCACCCAGGCATCCCTTGAATGTAATTTTAATTTGCATTTGTCTAATTATAAGTAACTTTGAACATTGTTCCCCATGTTCAAAACCATTATCACACCTTTGTGTGTCTATGCGAATTATCTATTCATGTATTTAAAAAATTTTTCAATCAGGTTTTTTATTCTTTTCTCCTTAATTTTTTAAAAAATATTTTATTTATTTATTCATGAAAGACACACAGAGAGAGGTAGAGACATAGGCAGAGGGAGAAGCAAGTTCCACGCAGGGAGCCTGATATGGGACTCGATCCCAGGTCTCCAGGATCACGCCCTGGGCCGAAGGCAGGCACTCAACTGCAGAGCCACCCAGGTGTCCCTCTCCTTGATTTTTAAAGTGCTACTTACATATTATAGATATTACATCTTCATACAGATGGCACTAATTTTGAGCCACTAACTAAAATATTAAATTTAAACAAAGCATCTCTTCATCTTTCATCTTGCTTCCAATTTATATCTTAGGTCAAGAGGCAACAATGTAGGCAGCTTTCTCTGAAAGCTTTGTCTTTGTCTATGAAATCTGATTGCAAACCATTTTGATAAGATTGCTCATCGTATTCCTTTCTTCATATCACCATTGTCTTACTTCAGTTTTATAATCACATAATATATCTGCTTGATTAATCGTTCTACTAGTACTTAGGATAAAAGTGATATAATTTTGTATATCCCTGATGCCTGCACAAGGCAGATACAGTGGATTCTCAAGACTGGGATGCGCAGTTGGCTAAGCGACTGACTCTTGGTTTCAGCTCAGGTCATGATCTCAGGGTCATGAAATTGAGCACCACATCAGGCTCCACATGAGATTCTCTCTCCCTCTGCCCCTTATGCTTGTGCTCTCTCTCCCTAAATAAAAGAGAAAAGTAAAATATTTGCTAAGGTATAAAGGATGCTAAAGGAAGAAAATAGGGATGCCTGGGTGGCTCAGCAGTTAAGCATCTGCCTTTGGCCCCGGGCATGATCCTGGGGACCCCGGATAGAGCCGTACATGGGGCTCCCTGCATGGAGCCTGCTTCTCCCTCTGCCTATGTCTCTGCCTCTCTCTCTCTGTCTTTCATGAATAAAAAAATAAAATCTTAAAAAAAATAAAGGAAAAAATAGAACTTGGTTATTCTTTATAAGAGTGAAGAAGAGAACAAATACGTATTAACCTTTATTTGTGGATTATTTCTAGAAATTTAAAGCAGCATGGTAAAAACACATGATAAGAGGCATAATGTAAAAAAAAAGAAGCATAATGTAAGTTAGAAGAGAGAATGTCAGTGCAAAGAAGCAGCTAAGGTAGGAGTAAATGCTGGAGATAAGGAGGCTAAGGCACAAATGTATTACTTGATCTCTACATTTGCTAAGAATGAAAAGTAAATTTTTTGCTTAATAGAGCACAATTATGGTTACATTTATGAAGCCAGGATAGCTTACCTCTTCAAGATCAGTTTGAATCTGAGGTTTCATACCTAAATGTGAAGTAGTATCGGTTTTTGTTTTCTTTTGTTTGGTTCTTGTTTTAGAGCTAGCAGTATCACTGTCGGGTTTTATTCTATTTTTTTTAAAGATTTTATTTATTCATTCATGAGAGACACACATACACACACACACAGAGAGAGAGAGAGAGAGAGAGAGAGAGAGAGAGAGGCAGAGGGAGAAGCAGGCTCCATCCAGGGAGCCCGACATGGGACTCAATCCCGGGACTCCAGGATCACGCCCTGGGCCAAAGGCAGGCGCTAAACCGCCGAGCCACCCAGGGATCCCCACTATCAGATTTTAAATAATAAGTTGCATCCCTAATTGTAAGCAAGTGTTTAAAGGGCAGCTGGCAAATCCGATATACCACAAAAAATATACAAAGAATGAGAGAGAATAAGAGGAAGAATGTTCCACTCTTGACTTTCTTGGTCTTTTTGGAAAATTGCTAATGAACCCCATCTGTATCAGCTTCTGAGTCTTTGCAACTTGTCTTTGGTTGGACTCATAGCCCTACTTTTCTTTTATGGAAAATAGCAGTCTAAAACCAAGCCTTCCCATAGGAAGAGGTTGCCAAGCCATGTGCAGCCCCTCTGGGGACCAGAGCAGTTTACCATACTTCATTACAGGCAGGCATATGTGCCCTACATAAAGAATAACTGCCCAGCCAGACAATAAGAGAAGACAAATTATCATTAAAAATAAATTTTACTACAATACTTAAAGGAAAAACAGATTTAGTCTCAGAGTACTGAAGTTATATCTCCAGGAAAGCAACAAACTGCCCCTGAGGGCGCTGTAAATGCCTTGGTTTAGTCCTCCCAGTTTCCTATGCTTTCTTGTTTCCTTTACTGCAGGCCTACTCAGAACCTTTAATATGCAGTTAATATGCAGCATGATTTTCTAGAAGGGGGATGTTATAAAAAGCATTTTCCCAATGTATCTTGAAATATGTGGGAACATTTTCACAGGCCAATAGTTTTCAAACTTCAGCATGCGTCAGAATGGGCAGCCCTGGTGGCTCAGGGGTTTAGCGCAGACTTCAGCCCAGGGCGTGATCCTGGAGCCTACTTCTCCCTCTGCCTGTGTCTCTGCATCTCTCTCTCTCTCTCTCTCTCTCTCTCTCTCTCTCTCTCTTTCTCTGTGTGTGTGTGTCTCTCATGAATAAATAAATAAAATCTTAAAAAAAAAAATCGCCTGAATGACTTCCTAAAAACATAATGCTCTCCCACCCTGAGCAGAGCTTCTGATTTAGTAAGACTGTGGTGGGCCCCAAGAATCTGCATTTCTAACAACTATGCGTGTGATGCTGATGCTTCCAGTCCAGGGACCATTTGGGGGACCACTGGTCTTAGTATATGATACCCAAACCATTTTGGTTGAAATACATTTTCAAGGGTCCTCTGTATCTTTCAACTTCCAATAAGAGGCAAACTAAAAAATAGGTCTCACCTTATTAAAATTTTTGTTATTGTCATTAAATCTCAATCTAGTATTTTCTTTCTTTTTTCCCCTTCAATATAGTATTTTGAAAAGTGAAGACCAAGAGCTACTAATAATGTCTTAAGAGTCTCCAGAGACCCACAGTTGTTTTATGATAATGTGAATAATATGACAATGTCTGTTTTCCAACAGGAAAAAGAACATTGACTTAATAATATTCCATTAGCTCAGGTTTCATGCCATGGTTTCTCATTAAGAGAAGCCACAGTCTTTTTACAAACAATGGAGATTTTTGCATCAGAATGTATTCATTGTACAAGTGTGTGTTCGTTGAGGTTTGTTTATTTTTGTTTTTCTTTTAAATTTTCGTCCATTAAAAAAGTGTTTAGAAAAAAAAAAGCACTTCTAAGCACTTCTTGGAGGTGCTTAAGTTTCTTTGTGGTCTTGACTAATGAATGAAGGTGGTGCAGGTGTCAGCCAAGAACTCTGAGAGCTGCAACTCCTGTGAATCAAATACCAAACCTGGTTTACAAACCAACTTTAGATAAAGGTAATTGCAGCTCATAGATTAGTCCCTTTTGGTTCTGGGTGTCTAGGGGTGCTTTCGGGCCGGATAAGGCCATACAAACCCCTTTCTCAAACATGCATCTATTTGCCCTGATCCTGAGCTTCAAGAAGGGAACCAAATTTGAAGTTCAGTATTTATTATCATGCGAATGATTGTCAGTAATAATCCAGGTTCATGTTGTTATTCCAAAGCCTCTGAAATATGACGCATTTCAGAATTAAGAATTCAGAATTTCTAGCACTTTGGAATGGTAAACAGTGAACACATTTTGTAACAGGTAACACCTCTAGCAGAGTCCAGGACAACATCTGATGAAAAAGCGCATTAATGTTTCTGCAGAAAAATATATGAATAGCTAGACTAAGTGACAAAAATAAAGATGTTATAAAGTCATAAGGAAGAGAAAGATCCATTTATTATATTCATTGGAAAAATCTGCATGTAAGTGGACTTGGGCGGTTCAAACCTGTGTTGTTCAAGGGGTGTACTGTATTCGCAGAGGCATGCACCTGTCACCACTAGCTGATTTTCTAATTTATTCATTATTCCCCATTTCTCCCTCCTTCTGACCCAGGCAACTGTAAATCTACTTTCTATCACTATGGATTTGTCTATTCTGGACATTTTATATAATTGCAATTACACAACATGAGGCCTTTTATGTCTGCCTTCCTTAATTTAGCACTCTGTTTTCAGAACTTTCTTGAATTGTAGAATTGTAAGGTTTGTCTAAGAATATAAATCATGCTCTCCTTCCCCTCCCTAGTTTTCTTAGCTACTTTTTCAGTGTATATATGACTTAACTGAAAATATAATTTTCTCCATATATGGTAAGAAAGTATTGATGTGGAGGTGATAGTTAAGTGTGAGTATTATAATTTTTATATCGATATTATGGAATATCATTGTGATAATATTACCTGTGTGAGAAGAAAAAAACTGTATTAGTGCTGATTTATACTTATTTTATATTAAGAAAGACTTGTTAATTTTTTGTAAGAACAAGCCAAACCCAACTGCTTTCGTTTTTACTGGCACAACATAAAGTCAATATGAAAATTTAATTAAAGTTGTAACTCTTTTATAAATCCACAAGTGTCACTTACACCTAATTACTCTGTTTTGATATTCTTTGCCCTTTAAAAATATGGCTTAATGGGGATCCCTGGGTGGCTCAGTGGTTTAGCGCCTGCCTTTGGTCCAGGGTGCGATCCTGGAGTCCCGGGATCGAGTCCCGCGTCGGGCTCCTGGCATGGAGCCTGCTTCTCCCTCCTCCTGTGTCTCTGCCTCTCTCTCTCTCTATGTCTAACATAAATAATAAATAAATAAATATTTAAAAAAATATGGCTTAATTATACCACTGAAAAGCCTGATCTTAAATACGAGTTATTAAGTGTTTCAAAAGCCATGTTTTGCTGATTTTTATTTTTTTTAAGATTTATTTATTTACTGGTGAGGAGGGGAGCACATAGGGGGAAGGGCAGATGGAAAGAATTTCAAGCAGACCCTCAATGAGCATGGAGCCGGACTTGAGGCTCCATCTTTTTTTTTTTTTTTTAATTTATTTATGATAGTCACACAGAGAGAGAGAGAGAGAGAGAGGCAGAGACACAGGCAGAGGGAGAAGCAGTCTCCATGCACCGGGAGCCTGACGTGGGATTCGATCCCGGGTCTCCAGGATCGCGCCCTGGGCCAAAGGCAGGTGCCAAACCGCTGCGCCACCCAGGGATCCCTTGATACTCAACTGACTGAGCCACCCAGAAGCCCTGCTTATAGATATTTAGATGTCAGGAAAAGATGCCAGGAACAGGCTTACTGGCAATGCAGAAGAGTCAGGAGCCCTGTAAACTAGTATTTTTTCGCTATGTACTATATATCCATATCACATGTATCTCCCTTAATTGATCATTTACTTCATTAACACGGGCTTGTACTGATCTAGGTAGATGGGAGTAGTGAACAGTCAGATAGAATTCCTACAATGGGAAAAAAGTATGCCAAAATATCAGTACTAGGAACTAAGCACTATATCAGTGCTTAGGAACTAAGCACTATCGTATTAGGACTAGATAGAGAATATGGGGTTTGTGTGTGTGTGTGTGTGTGTGTGTGTGTGTGTGCGCGCACGCTAGGGAGTGTGCTGTATATGATAGTGGGCCTCCAGGAAGACATCTCTGAGTAGGTGAGATTTTAGAGATTTGTGTAAAGTGGAAGGGTGGACCATATGGATAGCCAGCAAGAGATGATTCCAGAAAAAAGTAACAAGAACAAAGTTCTGAAGTTGGAATGTATTTGTCACCTCATATAAAACCTCTTGTACTTCAAGACCAGGGAAAGCAGATGTATCTTCAAGAAAAAAGTGGATGTGGAGTTATGGCCTGGCACCACTTCTAGACTCTCAGAGCAAATAGAGGAGAGCCAGGCAGACACCTTCGATCTAGAACTGATTTGTAACTTAACTCACAAGATTCACATTTCTCAGAGTTCTTTAGTGATATCTTTGTCATCTCTCATCTTCAATTATAGCCACAGAGGAACTTTAGCATCTTCAAGGAAATGCATAAAAGTTTTATTATTATTATTACTAAAATGTTTTTTAGTTGGATCAAAAATTTAAAAGCAAAAAAAATCTATAAGTTGTATATATAATTAAAGTGAGATTTAAGATCAACAGAAAAGGGGCACCTGGCTGGCTCAGTCAGTAGAACATGCAACTCTTGATCTTGGAGTTTTAAGTTCAAGCCCCACATTGGGTGTGGGCATTACTTAAAAATAAAATCTTAAAAAAAAAAAAAGATCAACAGAGAGTAAAATTTTATCTGATTATGAATCCAATCTTTTAAATTCTAAAAAAAATCATGTAGTTAAAAACAATAGAAACTTAAATAAATTTCAAACTTTTGGAGAAGATTCTGATGGTTTGGTTATGCAACCTATGGTGTCATCTAGTGGTAATTCATTCAAATTTCAACCAAACGTCCCAGAGGACTATGCTAAATTGTTAGAAAACATGACTAAACAAAGCTTCCCCAAATTAAATGGCTGTCAAATTACAGTCACCATTAAAAAAAAATAATTATAGATTCAGAGTTGCAAAAATTATACAGACAGAACAGTGTACACTACATCTAGTTATCCCTATTACATTTTATGTGACTATATACAATAGTACTATTATAAATCATATTATATATTATATATGTGCATATATATGTATGACAATAGCAAAACTAGGAAATCGACACGTGTGTTCTGTGTCATTTTACCTTGCGTGTGAATTTCTGTAACCCCAACACAATCAAGAACTATTCCATCACCCCAAATATCTCCCCCATGTTTCTCTTTTATGTCATACTCACTTCTCTCTTCCCTACCGTCGCTAGTCCTGGCAACCATTAATCTGTTTTCTATTTTTTTTTCTGTTTTCTATTTCTATACTTTAGTCAATTCAGAATGTTATATAAATGAAATCATACATATGTGACTCTTTGACACTGACTTCTTTTCCCTACTCAGCATAATTCCCTGAAGATTCATAGAAGTTGTGCATAGTGATAATTTATTCCTTTTCTTTTTTCTTTTTTTTTAATTATTTTTTATTGGAGTTCAATTTGCCAACATATAGCATAACACCCAGTGCTCATCCCGTCAAGTGCCCCCCTCAGTGCCCGTCACCTAGTCACCCCATCCCCCTGCCCACATCCCCTTCCACCACCCCTTGTTCGTTTCCCAGAGTTAGGAGTCTCTCATGTTCTGTGACCCTCACTGATATTTCCCACTCATTTTCTCTCCTTTCTAATCCCTTTCACTATTTTTTATATTCCCCATATGAATGAGACCATAGAATGTTTGTCCTTTTCTGACTGACTTACTTCACTCAGCATAATACCCTCTAGTTCTATCCACGTTGAAGCAAATGGTGGGTATTTGTCGTTTCTAATGGCTGAGTAATATTCCATTGTATACATAGACCACATCTTCTTTATCCACTTATCTTTCGATGGACACCGAGGCTCCTTCCACAGTTTGGCTATTGTGGACATTGCTGCTATAAACATTGAGGTGCAGGTGTCCTGCCGTTTCACTGCATCTGTATCTTTGGGGTAAATCCCCAACAGTGCAATTGCTGGGTCGTAGGGCAGGTCTATTTTTAACTCTTTGAGGAACCTCCACCCAGTTTTCCAGAGTGGCTGCACCAGTTCACATTCCCACCAACAGTGCAAGAGGGTTCCCCTTCCTCCCCATCCTCTCCAATATTTGTCGTTTCCTGTCTTGTTACTTTTCCCCATTCTCACTGGTATGAGGTGGTATCTCATTGTGGTTTTGAGTTGTATTTCCCTGATGGCAAGTGATGTGGAGCATTTTCTCATGTGCTTGTTGGCCATGTCTGTGTCTTCCTCTGTGAGATTTCTCTTCATGTCTTTTGCCCATTTCAGGATTGGATTGTTTGTTCTTTGCTGTTGAATTTAATAAGTTCTTTATAGATCTTGGAAACTAGCCCTTTATCTGATATGTCATTTGCCAATATCTTCTCCCATTCTGTAGGTTGTCTTTTAGTTTTGTTGACTGTTTCTTTTGCTGTGCAGAAGCTTTTTATCCTGATTAAGTCCCAATAATTCATTTTTGCTTTTGTTTCCCTTGCCTTCATAGATGTGTCTTGCAAGAAGTTGCTGTGGCCAAGCTCAAAAAGGGTGTTGCCTGTGTTCTCCTCTAGGATTTTGATGGATCCTTGTCTCACATTTAGATCTTTCATCCACTTTGAGTTTATCTTTGTGTATGGTGTAAGAGAGTGGTCTAGTTTCATTCTTCTGCATTCTTGGCTGTCCAATTTTCCCAGCACCATTTATTGAAGAGACTGTCCTTTTTCCAGTAGTTAGTCTTTCCTGCTTTGTCAAATATTAGTTGACCACAGAGTTGAGGGCCCATTTTTGGGTTCTCTATTCTGTTCCATTGATCTATGTGTCTGCTTTAGTGCCAGTACCACACTGTCTTGATGACCACAGCTTTGTAGTACGACTTGAAATCTGGCATTGTGATGCCCCTGTCTTTGGTTTTCTTTCTTAATATTCCCCTTGCTATTTGGGGTATTTTTTGATTCCACACAAATCTTAAGATGATTTGTTCCAACTCTCTGAAGAAAGTCCATCATATGGTTCTTGTTTTTTCTCTTATTGATATGATCTATCACATTGATTGTTTTATGAGTATAGAACCAGCCTTGCATCCCGGGGATAAATCCCACTTGGTCATGGTGAATAATCTTCTTAATGTACTATTGGATCCTATTGGCTAGTATCTTGTTGAGAATTTTTGCATCTGTGTTCATCAGGGATATTGGTCTATAATTCTCCTTTTTGGTGGGGTCTTTGTCTGGTTTTAGAATTAAGGTGATGCTGGCCTCGTAGAATGAGTTTGGAAGTACTCCATCTCTTTCTATCTTTCAGAACAGCTTTAGTGGAATAGGTATTGTTTCTTCTTTAAACGTTTGATAGAATTCCCCTGGGAAGCCATCTGGCCCTGGACTTTTGTGTCTTGGGAGGTTTTTGATGACTGCTTCAATTTCCTCCCTGGTTATTGGCCTGTTCAGGTTTTCTATTTCTTCCTGTTCCAGTTTTGGTCATTTGTGGTTTTCCAGAAATGCGTCCATTTCTTCTAGGTTGCCTAATTTATTGGCGTATAGCTGCTCATAATATGTTTTAAAAATCATTTGTATTTCCTTAGTATTGGTGGTGATCTCTCCTTTTTCATTCATTATTTTATTAATTTGAGTCTTTTCTCTTTTGTTTTTTACAGGGCTGGCTAATGGTTCATCTATCTTATTAATTATTTCAAAGAACAAACTCCTGGTTTTGTTGATCTGTTCCACAGTTCTTCTGGTCTCTATTTCATTGAGTTCTGCTTGAATCTTTATTAACTCTCTTCTGCTGGGTATAGGTTTTATTTGCTATTCTTTCTCCAGTTCCTTTAGGTGCAAGGTTAGCTTTTGTATTTGAGTTTTTTCCAGTTTTTTGAGGGATGCTTGTATTGCGATGTATTTCCTTCTCAGAACTGCTTTTGCTGTATCCCAAAGATTTTGAATGACTATATCTTCATTCTCATTAGTTTCCAAGAATCTTTTTAATTCTTCTCTAATTTCCTGGTTGACCCTTTCATCTTTTAATAGGATGGTCTTTACCCTCCACGTGTTTGAATTTCTTCCAAATTTCTTCTTGTGATTGAGTTCTAGTTTCAAAGCATTATAGTCTGAAAATATGCAGGGGACAACCCCAATCTTTTGGTATCGGTTAAGACCTGATTTGTGACCCAGTACGTGGTCTATTCTGGAGAAAGTTCCATGTGTACTTGAGAAGAATGTGTATTCAGTTGCATTTGGATGTAAAGTTCTGTAAATATCTGTGAAATCCATCTGGTCCAGTGTATCATTTAAAGCTCCTGTTTCTTTTTTTTTTTAATTTTTATTTATTTATGATAGTCACACAGAGAGAGAGAGAGAGAGAGGCAGAGACACAGGCAGAGGGAGAAGCAGGCTCCATGCTCCAGGAGCCCGACGTGGGATTCGATCCCGGGTCTCCAGGATCGCGCCCTGGGCCAAAGGCAGGCGCCAAACCGCTGTGCCACCCAGGGATCCCTAAAGCTCCTGTTTCTTTGGAGATGTTGTGCTTAGAATATCTGTCATTTACAGAAAGTGCCGTGTTGAAGTCTCCCAGTATAAGTGTATTATTATCTAAGTATGTCTTAACTTTGGTTATCAATTGATTGATATACTGGCAGCTCCCACATTAGGGGTATAAATATTCATGATTGTTAGGCCCTCTTGTTGGATAGATCCTTTAAGTATGATATAGTGTCCCTCTTCATCTCTTACTGCAGTCTTTGGGATAAAATTTAATTTATCTGATATGAGGATTGCTACCCCTACTTTCTTTTGAGGACCATTTGAATGGTAAATGGTTCTCCAACCTTTTATTTTCAGGCTGTAGGTGTCCTTATGTCTAAAATGAGTCTCTAGTAGACAGAAAATAGATGGGTCTTGTTTTTTTATCCAGTCTGAAACCCTGCACCTTTTGATGGGATCATTAAGCCGATTCCCATTCAGAGTTACTATTGAAAGATATGAATTTAGTGTCATAATAATACCTATTCAGTCCCTGTTCTTGTGGATTGTTTCTTTGGACTTCCTCTTTCTTTTACAGAGTCGCCCTTAATATTTCTTGCAGAACTGGTTTGGTGGTCACATATTCTTTCAGTTTCTGCCTGTCTCAGAAGCTCTTTATCTCTCCTTCTATTCTGAATGAGAGCCTTGCTGGATAGAGTATTCTTGGCTGCATGTTCTTCTCATTTAGGACCCTGAATTGTCCTAATTGCCCATGTTCTTCTCATTTAGGGTCTCATTTAGTACCCTTCTCATTTAGGAGCCCTTTCTGGCCTGCCAGGTCTCTGTGGAGAGGTCTGCTGTTAACCTAATACTTCTCCCCATATAAGTTAGGGATCTCTTGTCTCTTTCTGCTTTAAGGATCTCCTCTTTATCTTTGGAATTTGCAAGTTTCACTATTAAATGTCGGGGTGTTGAATGGTTTTTATTGATTTTAGGGGGGCATCTTTCTATCTCCTGGATCTGAATGCCTGTTTCCGTTCTCAAATTAGGGAAGTTCTCAGCTATGATTTGTTCAAATACACTTTCTGGTCATCTGTTCCTTTTGGCACCTTCTGGAACTCCAGTTAAACATAGATTTTTCCTTCTGAGGCTGTCATTTATTTCCCTTAACCTTTCCTTATGATATTTTAATTGTTTTTCTCTTTTTTCCTCAGCTTCCTTCCTTGCCATCAACTTGTCTTCTATGCCACTCACTCTTTCTTCTACATCATTAACCCTCGTTGTTAGGCCCTCCAGTTTGGATTGCATCTCATTAAATTTAATTTTAATTTCAGCCTGATTAGATCTAAATTCTGCAGTCATGAAGTCTCTTGAATCCTTTATGCTTTTTTCCAGAGCCACCAGTAGCTTTATAATTGTGCTTCTGAATTGGCTTTCTGACATTGAATTGTAATCCAAATTCTATAACTCTGTGGGAGAGAGGACTGTTTCTGATTCATTCTTTTGTGGTGAGTTCTTTCTAGTCATTTTGCTCAGTACAGAGTGGCTAAAAACAAGCTGTACTGGAAAAAGGAAGAAAAAAAAAAAGAACAAAAGGGAAAAAACAAACAAAAAAAACAAAGAACAACAACAACAAAAAAAAAGGAGGGGTACCCTCTGGTTCTATATACTGTAAATCCCTTGACTCCACCTGGAGCTTTCCAGTGCTGCTTGGTCAAGAACTTGCTCTTCCCCTGTCCTTCCAGATGGTCTTCTGGGAGAAGGACCTGCTGTGCTGATTCTCAACTGTGTGCACCTGGGGGAGCTCCCCTGCCCCCTGCCAGGTGCACAGCTCACTGGGAGCTGTTTACCCCATGAGGCCCCTGTTCCCTGGCAGCCCCACCCCTCCCAGGAACAGGGTGACACAAGGAGGAACAACAACAGTGGCCGCAGCTAGCTCTCCAGCCCTAGAGTCAGCTCTAGCAGTAACTACCACAGTCTCCCAGTCCACACTGGCCTGGATGCTCCGGGGGCAGGGGCACTAATCTGCACAGCTCGGGGGCCAGTGGCAGGAGGATCTTTACTGTCCTGTGCCTTCCCCACCTATGCCTATCCTGGGGGGGGGAGTGCAGGATCCTGGGCTGTGTCCCCCAGTGCCCTGGGATCTGGGGTCTGCACCACTGGAATTGCGCTCCCTGGGCCATGCAGCCCCCTCCAACCAGAGCCACCACTTGAGCTGCTCCTGAGACCTTGCTGGGAGCTCCAAACCTTTACTGCACTTGGTCTGTGGTGTGTGGCACGCTCTCCCCCGGGGTGCACCTCCTCTGTTAATGACCCGGGAACCTGGGGGTTCCACTGCCCCTCCTGGGATCCTGCCCAAGTTCTCTGCAAGCGCCTTTCTCTCCGGGAAGATTTTAAAAGTTCCTGCTTCTCCGGGGCTGGGCTTTCCTGTCCTGGAGGCTCTCGCTGCCCAGCCTTAGCCTGGCTCCTCACAGGGGCCTCTCCCCCACTGGATTCTTATTTATTTATTTATTTATTTATTTATTTATTTATTTATTTATTTCCATCTTCCTACCTTTTATTTATTTTTTTAAAAAATTTATTTATTTATGATAGTCACAGAGAGAGAGAGAGAGAGACAGAGACACAGGCAGAGGGAGAAGCAGGGTCCATGCACTGGGAGCCCGATATGGGATTCGATCCCGGGTCTCCAGGATCGCGCCCTGAGCCAAAGGCAGGCGCCAAACCGCTCTGCCACCCAGGGATCCCCCATCTTCCTACCTTTTAGAAGTGCACTCTTCTCTCTGTGGTGTTCCAGTTGTTCTTTCTTTAAATCTCAGGCCAAATTTGTCAGTTTTCAGGATGATTTGAAAGTTATCTAGGTAAGTTGGTGGGGACAGGTGATTTGGGTACCCAACTCTTCTGTCATCTTGCCTCACCCCCCACCCGTTTATTCCTTTTCATGGCGGAGTAGTAGTCCATGGAATGGATGTACCATATTTAATTTGATGATTCATCTGTTGAAGTACATCTGAGCTGTTTCTGTTTTATTTATTACAAATAAATGTGAAGTGGTTTTTGTGATCCCCCCCCATTTTTATGGAATGAATATCCAGAAACATAATTGATGGGTCATATGGTGGGTACATGTTTAGTTTTTCAAGAAACTGCCAAACTATTTTTTAGAGTAGTTGAGCCATTTAAATTCCCACCAGTATGTATAAGTAATCCAGTTTCTCTGCATTTTCACCTGCATTTGGCATTACTATTTTAAAATTTTGGGTATTACAATAGGTATATATTAATAGCTCGCTGTGTTTATAATTTGTATTTCTATTTTTAAAACGATTTTATTTATTTATTTGACAGAGAGAGAGAAAGAGAGCGAGAGCACAGCAGGGGGAGTGGGAGAGGGAGAAGCATGTTCCCTGTTGAGCAGGGAGCCTGATGTGGGGCTCCATCCCAGGACCCTGGGATCATGACCCAAGCTGAAGGCAAGATTTTTAACCCACTGAGTCACCCATGCACCCTATAATTTGTATTTCATGTCTAATGATACTGGACATCTTTCCATGTGCCTACTTGCCATATGTCATTCTCTTTAATAAAACATCTTTTTGCATGTTAGAAAGTGAGAGAGGGACAATAAAGTATCCCCCAAATGTAGAAGGCGTTTTGAGACCAGAACAAAGTAGGAGACTCCATACAGCTTACACAGGGTTTTATTCAGGGTAACTTATGTAGCTACATAGCTATTCTCCACAAAGTCTGGACCCTAGTCCACAGATTTTATAGAGCAAGGGAAGAGAAGAAGGGGCACTGTAGTGACTCCAAATGGTTGGCATCCACCAAACTGATGGCCAATCTTTTGTTAGATCTTGTGGTGCTGCTGTGCATCAGGAAGGGAAAACTTTTTTATCTCTAACAGATTCATGGGAGGCCAACCTTCCCCCATCCTCACCTTGGTGGTCATTTCTAAGGCATGTATATTAATCTCCCAGAGGCCCAGAACAAGTAGCCTGGAGAGAAGTCATTGAGTGAACATGAGCAAGATGGAAGGCCAAAGATGGAGTCAGCATTAGGAGCACTCCTACATCATGTCTTTTGTCCATTTTCTAATGGGTTGCTTTTTTTTTTTCACTGTTGTATTTTGAGAGTTTTATGCATTCTAGATATGTCTTTTGTAGTATACGTGGTTTGCAAATATTTTCTCGCAGTCTTTAGCTTGCCTTATCCTCTTAACAGGATTTTTCACTGAGCAAATATTTTAAATTATGATGCAATCCAATTTATCAATGATTTTGTTTATAGATCCTGTTTTTGGCATCATCAGATAACTCTTTACAAGCCCTGTATCCAGAAAGAATATATTATGTTTTTTTTATCTTGTTTGGGGTCCATTCAGTTTCTTGAAACTGTAGGTTTATGGGTTTTTTGCCAAATTTGGGGAATTCTCAGCCATTATTTCTTCAAAACCCCTTTGGCCCTTTCTGTTTGTCAGCTCTGGGACTGTGATTACTTGAATGTTAGATCTTTTATTATAGCTTGTGTCCCTACAGGCCCCTAGGCTTTCTTCCCTTTTTGTCAGTTTTCTGTTGTCCTATTGTATAATTTCTATTGTTCTATCTTCACATTTACTGATTCTTTCCTCTGCCCCTTGATTCTGCTGTTGAGGGTATCCATTAGGTTTTTTTTATTGAAGTTCCTGTATTTTTCAGTTCTAAACTTTCAATTTGGTTCACGTGGCTACCTTAATATCCTTACCAGATAATTCTAACATCTCTGTCACCTTGGTTTTAGTGTCTGTTGATTTGAGTTGAGATGTTTCCGGTTCTTAGTATGACAGGGGATTTTTGTTTGAACAGACATTTTGATAATCTGTAATGAGACTCTGAACCTTTCTTAAATCTTCTGTTTAAGCAGGTTTTCTTTGACACTGCTCTGGTGAGGGGAAAGGGTGCTGCTTCATTTCTGCTGGACATTCAGATTCCATTGATATACAGGGTGAGGGAGGGTGAAGAAGGGCTTCTCTTTACAACTGGGTGTGGATGGGTGTTCTTGCCACTCTAGACTTCCACTGATCTCACTTTCCTGGGAAGGGCAGAAGTGTCTCATTCCTGGTCCCCAAGTGACCTACTGATACTGCAGGGGGTGAACTTGTTTTCACTACACAGTATGGATAGTCCTGAGTCTTCACTAGACCTCAACAGAGCAGGGAAGGGGTTCTCTTTACTGCTGCTGGAGGTGGAAATCTAAGCTCCCCTTTCTTGGTCCTTTGGGTGGAAAGAGAAGACTTTTCTTTGGGCTTTCTTTTTCTTTTATTTATTTATTTTTATTTATTTATTTATTTATTTTTGGTCTGTACCGTTGGGATGTTGGGATTTCCAAGTTTCTGGCTTCTCCATTGCCCAGTTTAAGATAAATGAAGCAAAAAGAAAACTCGAGGACTATACTACCATGTTACTTCTGAAATCCAGAGTTCCCTACATGGTCTGGCATTTCCTCTGTACCTTTCAGAGTCTCATTATATTTGTTATACATGTAACATCCAGGGGTTTTAACTGCATTTAGTGGGAGGAATGGTGAATCTATGTCTACTCTATCTGGTTCAGAAATGGAAGTGGAAGATTCCTGGACCAGGTGGAGTATAAATGGAAATCAGTCACTACTTTAAAAATGATATACTGAGGTGTATTTCACTTAACATAAAGCCACCATTTTAAGGTGAACAATTCAGTGACAGTATAGTCACAATGTTGTATAACTATTACTTCTATATAGTTTCAAAACACTTCCATTAGTCCAAAATAAAACCTCTTGGGGCCCCTGGGTGACTCAGTCGGTTAAATATCTGACTCTTGATTTCAGCTCAGGTCAGGATCTGAGGGTTTTTGAGATGGAGCCTTGCATCAGGCTCCTTGCTGGGCATGGAGCCTGCTGAAAATTCTCTCTCTCTCCCTCTGCCCCTCCCTTCCCTTATTTCTTGCTCCTTCTCTCTAAAATAAATAAATACATAATAAATAAATAAGTAAATAAATAAGTAAATACAATACAAGTAGAACTTTTTACCTATTAAGCAGTTCCTCCTTACTCTCCAAAGTCCCTAGCCCCTGGCAACTACCTATATGTGTTCTGTCTCTATGGATTTATTTGATATATATCACATAAATGAAATCATACAATATATGACCTTTTGTGTCTGGCTTCTTTCACTTAGCATGTTTTTGAGGTTCATTTATGTAGTATAAATGATTCCTGAATAATCTTCCATCCTATGTTTATATCTCAATTTCTTTTTCTATTTGTCAGTTGAAAGACTTTTGGGCTAAGTTTCATTTTTTGGCTATTATGAATAGTGCTATTGTGAACATGCATATGGATATACTTGTTCAAGTGCCTGTTTTCAATTCTTTTGGATAAATACCTAGGAGTGGAATTGCAGGGTAATTACATATGTAACTTCTGGAAGAATTGACTGTCTTCCACAGAGACTACATTATTTCACATTCCTAGTAGCAGTATGGAAGGGTTCCAGTTGCTCCATGTCCTCACCAACACTTGTTATTTCCATTATCTTTTCATTACAGTCATCCTAGTGGATAGGAAATGGCATCTCATTGTGGTTTTGATTTGCATTTCCCTAAGGACTAAAGATGTTGAGCATCTTTTTATATGATTGTTGGCCATTTGTGTAGAGGCTGCTCTTAGGCCACTGGCTTGAGTGATGGAAACCTGCAGAAGAGAAAGGGCCCAAATGGCCACTGGCTGAATGTACACAGGCCCAGGAGGTGACCACTTCAAAGTAGCCATAGGCCCTAGGTGATCAATTGGCTACTTACAGCCGGACACAGGTACCAAAAAATAAAATTCCATACATTCTCACACCTCTTCACTTCCCCCCTTAATGGTAGCCTCCCACCACTAACTCCTGGCAGACAGTCTCTCCTCTGCTGTCCTGTACACTGCTCCCTTGTGGCACATTCAATAAGCTTCTATCTCCTTTGTTCTGCCTTGAGTGAATTCTTTCACTGCCCATATCTCCAGCCTCCAGCTGATCAGAGCTCCCGAGAATTTGTACATCTTCTATGGAAAAGTATCTGATCAAGTCCTTTGCCTCTTTTTAGACTGAGTTATTTATCTTTCTGTTGTTGAATTATAGGAGTTCTTTTTTTTTAAGATTTATTTATTTATTCATGAGAGACAGAGAGAGAGAGAGACAGAGACAGAGACATAGGGAGAGGGAGAAAGAAGCAGGCTCCCTGCACATTGCAGCTCAATGTGGACTCAATC
Source organism: Nyctereutes procyonoides (assembly GCF_905146905.1). NCBI lineage: Eukaryota > Metazoa > Chordata > Mammalia > Carnivora > Canidae > Nyctereutes > Nyctereutes procyonoides. The sequence goes on from NW_026575037.1 coordinate 7,847,657, forward strand.
CGGATCCTGGGATCATGCCCTAACCAAAGTCAGACGCTTAACCACTGAGCCACCCAGGCGTCCCCTATAGGAGTTCTTTATGAAGTTTGGATATCAGACATATGATTTGCAAATTATCAGATATATGATTTGCAAATATTGTTCCCATTGTGCAAGATTGTCTTTTCACTTTCTTGGTAATGACTTCTGGTGCACAGAAGTCTTCCATTTTGGTGAAGTTTAATTTATTTATTTCTTATTTTGTTGCTCATGCTTTAGGTATCATATCTATAAATCCAAGTTCATTAAAATCTACTCTTATATTTTCCTTTAAGAGTTTTATGACTTTAACCCTCATATTTAGGTTACTGATCCACTTTGAGTTAATTTTTCTGTATGTTGTATAAAGTAGAGTTCTCTTTTTTGTTGTTGTTGTTTTTGTTTTTATTTTCATGTGGCTATCCAGTTGCCTTAGCACTATATGTTGTCCTGTTCTTTCTCTATTAAATGATCTTGGAACACTTGTCAAAAATCAGTCATTCAGGAGTGTCTGGCTGGCTCAGTCAGTTAAGTGTCTGCTTTTGGCTCAGTTCATGATCCCAGGGGCCTGGGATCCAGCCCCACATTAGGCTCCCAGCTCAATGCAGAGCCTGCTTCTCCCTCTCCTCCTTACCTGGGCTCTCTGTCACTATCTCTCTCTTTCTCTCTTCTCTCTCTCTCAAATAAATAAATAAAACCTTTAAAAAATCAATTATTCATAAATGTATGTATCTATTTCTGGATCATCAATTCCATTCCATCAGTATACATCTATCCTTATCCATGTACCATATGATGAGTCACCACTTTTTCTACACAGCATATGGTTACCCTGTTGAAGAAACACAAAAATAAAATTAATGTCAAATAATTATGAAGTTGATTTCAAGATCATAGATGGAATACATGCTACATCTCCCTGTTACCAAAATCTCTGAACATGACAAATAAATTATTAATAGACAACTAAACTCAAAAATGAAAAGGGGAATCAGAAACTGAAGAATGATCGAGAAAGGAAACATCTGAAATGTAATTGTAAATCCACTCTTGTGTGGTAGCAAGACTGATGGGACCATCAGTAAAGAGAATGCACTCTTCTTCCTAAGCAGGCTACCCATGGAGATACAACAAATAGTCTAAGAGAGATTCTCAAATGCTAAGAAAAGCACACAAATGCATATCATCAAATATTTGAGACGATGCAACCAGACCAATTTGAGTTCACTCCTTGTGAGTTACAGATAGAGAGCATCCCAAGGGAAAATGTCACACAAACTAATTTTTATTTGCAGCAAATTAAAGAGATCACAGGGAATAACCTCCAAGCTGTGACTCCCCAGACAACAAACAAAAACACAACAGAAACTGTGATGCCCCAGACAACATGAAGGGGCTTGGCAAAGAGACATCAGTGTAGAATTGGGGCAAATGTCATTCTAAGATGGTCAAAGTCACAAGGGCCAGCAAGGTCATTATTGTCAATTCTCTGGCTCTGTTTAGTCCGGTCGTTGAGTACTCACAGGGTTTATTTAAATTGTGCAAAATCGACTCAAGAATGTATGTTAAGTCAATCCTTATTTTTGAAAGAGCACTAGGAGTTTTACCACTGATTTACAGTCCGATACAGTCAGGCTAGCTGCCACCCTACAGAGACTGATAGTTTTTGCATTTTCTCTGTTTCTTTAAAATCCTTAAGCACTGAGGTTTTTACATTCCTTTGCAATTCCCGACACCCCTTAGGAAGTTCTGCAATAGTGTACTTGGGCACAGATCACAAAAATAGCTGGAGGCCTAAAATGACTTCTGTGTCCTGAAAGCTTTGTCTCCTCTTTTTCTTTTTTGGGGGACCCCTAACTCTTTCTGCTTGTAAAAAGCCACACAATGAAAAAAAAAGGCAAAATGTATATGTGAATAAATAAGTTGATAGGGTAATTAAGAACAGAATGCAGAACAAATACAATTAGGGGCAGTTGGGTGGGTCAGTGGTTGAGCGTCTGCCTTTTGCTCAGGTCATGATCCGGGGCCTGGGATGGAGTCCCTCATCAGGCTCCCTGTAGGGCTTCTCCCTCTGCCTGTGTCTCTGATTCTCTCTGTATGTCTTTCATGAATAAATAAATAAAATCTTAAAGAAAAACAAATACAATTAATAATGTCTTTGGAGTTTATTGTCAAGTATTTCCATAAAAGAATCTGCTTGGGGGGATGCCTGGGTAGCTCAGTGGTTGAGTGTCTGCCTTCAGCTCAGGGCATGATCCCAGGGTCCGGGATTGAGTCCCATGTCAGGCTGAAGGGAGCCTGCCTGTGTCTCTCATGAATAAATAAATAAAATCTTTTTCTTAAAAAATCAGCTTGGGTTCATTACAAATAAAATCTGATTGATAAAACTAAAAGTCAATTTCATGGCATTTTTGGACCCAGTAGAGAAAAAATTGTCATGTTTATAATTCATATTGAGGATTTCTCTGAGCTATAGGATAAAAGGACAAAATATAGACAATATGAAAGAAAGGATCACAGAAAACAAAATTTTCATTGTCTATAGAGAGAAAAGATACACAGGGAAAAAAAGGTATCATAAAGTGAACATAATTCTTTTTTTTAAAGACTTATTTATTTTGGAGAGAAAGAGAGAGTATGTGTGTGTGCACGTGAGGAGGGGCAGAGGCAGAGGAAGAGAATTGAACCCCCGGCCTCCCCACTAAGTGCAGAGCCCAACATAGTGGATCTCACAACCCTGAAATTGTGAACTCAGATGCTTAACTGACTGAACCACCCAGGCATCCCTGAAGTGGACATTAATAATGGGAAAAACGTTCCCAGAATTTAAAAAAAAAAAAAGCATAATGTATCTCATTAAAAGGACCCACAAACTGCTAAGCAGAATCCATTAATTAAAATCTCTTTTAATTAATAAACCTCTTACCTAACAATATGGGAAAAAAAAACAAAACCTTTTACTAAAACTTTTTGAGAGATTCCCAATGAGACAGGGAAACTAAAGGTATATGTAAAACTGCTTTTTTTTTCTCCCTCCTTTTCCTACTGAGACCTGCACCCCTACCTTACACACAGCCTTATAGAACAGATAATGGATGTCCTCTTTGTAAAGATCAAGGATTTAATGATTTCTTTTTTTTTTTTTGAAGATTTTATTTATTTATTCATGAGGAACACAGAGAAAGAGAGAGGCAGAGACACAGGCAGAGGGAGAAGCAGGCTCCATGCAGGGAGCCCGACGTGGGACTCGATCCCGGGTCTCCAGGATCACGCCCCGGGCTGAAGGCAGGCGCTAAACCGCTGAGCCACCCGGGCTGCCCAATTTATTATTTCTTTGAAGTCTTCCTGCACATACCTACGGAGTGACCAGGTGGATGTTTCAAAGACCACTAATTCATCAAGACCCCTGCCTCCAGGGCATGAGTGATTTATGGAAGACACCTAAATGCTCATCTTTGTTCCTGGGTTACTGAGTAGACAGTGCACCAGACCATCATCCTCAATAAAAACTCCAGGCCCCAAGCAAAGACCAGACTTACTTTCCTTTCTTTTCCAAGTCTTCCAGATGCTCTGTCTATAACTACACTATCTCTTTGTCTTTAATAAACTTTGGTCTCACTTCCTCTCCACTCACATTTGATGTCTATCCTGCTTGAAGCCAAGAACTTCCTGGCTGGTTCTGAGGGAACCCCCTCTGGGTCCTCGCACCCAGTCTTCATCATCAATAAAGAAGATTAAAATAGCAATATCTAAGATCACAATAGATAATCTCAATAATAATTTTCTGCAGAAAGATACCTTTGAACATAAGATTCTACACCTTAACCAATTATTCATCAACTGTGAGAGCAAAATTAAGGGGTTTTTCATTTAAGCTAAGACTTAGATATTTTATATCTCAGAGACCTTTCTAAATTAAGTACTACTGGCTATGCAATAACAAAAATTAAAATTCCAGAGGAATATGTAAGATAATGGAGGACAGCATAAGCAGAAATCAGTCAACATAACATTAGTTCTAAACAAATTATATAAGTAAAAATTTATTTATTTATTTTTCCAGGTTCATAATTTATTGTACAAATTGAGTATCACATGATGAGTTTACATTAGCTTTTCCAAGCATGGGAACTTAACAGATGAGGTCCAAGTTAAAGTCCATTTATGTTGCTTTCACAGCTGGTGTTTTTTTAGACCTTAATTTGAAGTATAAAATCATCAAAGCAATGCTTCCGTATGTGACCAATACACAATTCATTCTACCTGTGAGAGTATAAGAGTTGAAATATTTTTTGATACCAGTGAAATGGAATTGGGCATCAGTTTCTGGACCTGCCATGATTTCAATCTCACAAAAGGTAGCAATTCCACTGGTTGTGTCCTTCAAGGTAAGCAGCTAACCTGCGGCCCAAGTAAAAATTTAAATAAGAATATGAGGGAAATGGTAGTATCATTATGGGAAGTTTGTGGCTTTGAAGTGGGAGTGAATGAAGAAGACTATTAAGGTTCTTATATTGCTATACTGCAAAGTGCAAATATAATTAAGTTTAGAAATTAACTTTCAGCTGAAGAATGGCCCCATCAAAGATGTCCACATCAAGTCACCCAAATCTGTGAATATGTTACATTACATGGCAAGGAGAAGTTTGCAGACGTGATTAAGTTGAAAAATCTTGACATAGAGAGATTGTTTTATTTTTTTTAAAGATTTTATTTTTATTTATTTGACACAGAGAGAGAGCACAAGCAGGGGGAGCAGGAGGCAGAGGGAGAAGCAGGTTCCCCACTGAGCAGGGAACGGGAAGTGGAACTCAATCCCAGGAGCCTGGATCATTACCTGAGCTGAAGGCAGGAGCTTGGCCAACTGAGCCACCCAAGTACCCCCAGAAAGATTATTTTGATACTAGAGAGCTTGGTTCTTGTTTCATGGAGTCGAAGAATGAATCTCATGGACACAGGAAAGTGAATAAAGGAACACCAGTTTATTTATTTTTATTTTTGGGGGGAGGGACAGAAGTTTATTAAGGAAAGATACAGAGAAAGCTCTCAGAAGTGAGAGGGGTCCCAACAGGGTTGCCACTGAGGGCCTGTAGAGTTGGTCTTTTATTGAGAGCCTCATCAGGGAAGCTAAATCTTTTTAACATATCCACTGATATCAACATTGAGTAAGGACTAGTGATAACATCTTTAATGGCTTACTTCCCCTTTGGGGTCTGGTTATTCTTTGTTGGTCACAGATTATTGTCATAAAAAGATACCCTCCCCGCCCACACCTAATGCAGGGTGGTCTGGCTTGTTCCTTTAGCTCTGGTTTCCTTACTCCTCAGCATTCTTGGGATTTCTGTGAGCCTGCTTCCATGGCCCCCTACCTAGCCCTGTTTGTCCCTAACTCAATTTTAGATGATCCAGGGGGCACAATGTAATGACTAGGGTCTATATAAGGAAGGGGGACTGAGGAAGATCAGGAAGGGAGAGGGAGATGTGCCAACAGAAGCAGAGTTTAGAGTGATGTAGGACCATGAACCAAAAACTATGGGAAGTCTCTGGAAAGTTGGAAAAGGTGAGGAAATAAATCCTTCCCAAGACCTTCCAGAAATAACATGGCTCTACCAACCCATTTTGGACTTCTGACTTCCAGAATTATAAGATAATAATTCTGTGTTGTTTTAAACAAGTATTTTTGTTGTACCCAAGATTGTGAATCCGAGAAACTACCAAGGAGCCGACACGGATGCAAGTGCACGAGGATTTATTACAAGCTCAAGCTTGGGTCCAAGTATACCCGACACAGCGGAGCAGGGACTTGGACCCCGAAGTGGGTTACAGCTGGGTTTTTTATAGGCTGGTCTAGAGGATTTTCAGAAGGGGTGGAGGAATTTCTCAAGTTCTGTTTACATTCTGATATGGGGCTTTCAAGGGCATTGAGCTCTATTCTCATTCTAATATGGGACTTTCTACCGTGAGCATGGGCTCTGTTGTCTTTCTGATATGGGATTTCCTGCCAAGGACATTGAGGACATTCTGCAGTTTTTCCCGTAAAGTTCAGCTCTTATTCACAGGGGCCTAAGATGGCTGTACTTGTGCTAATGCTAAACTTTAGGTGGGATGGCCTTAATTTTCTCGGCCTCCACAGAAGGACAGCAAAGATTGTGAAGCAACAAGTACTCCATCCTGGCCAAACGTAAAAGTCCCACAACTATTTTGTTTTAGGAGAATCTTTATTTAGCATATAAAGGGAATGGACTTGTTTCTTGTTTTTTAACAATCATCTAAGAATCTGTTTTATAATGGGTGAACATAATCCATTTATAGCCACTGTTTTTACTGAAGTAATTGGGTTTAGTCTTGATATTTTAATTTTTGGCTCTCTGTTGACTGCATTTTTTCCACTTTTTTCTGTTTTTCCATTTTCTGTCATTTGTTGAATAGTTCAAATTTTTCTTGCTCCAGTTTTTTTTTCTTAAATGACTTAGCAATTATACATTCTATTCTGATTCTTCCATGAGTTCCCTTTAAATTGTAATGCAAATACTTAAAGCTATTGTATTAGTTTCATGGTGTAGCAAAAAATGGGGAGGCACACTTCCCTGTATATTTTTCAAATTATTCAGCGTGCAAAGATGTGGCAATCAGAAGTAAATAAATGTTTGGTATGTAGCCTGGCTCCTTAAGAAAGATGGCAGGAAGGTTGAAAAAGGAGAAGAGAGAGCAAGAGTGAGGGAGAGTGAGGAAGAGATTAAGAGGAAAATAATAGCGACATGATGGCAGGTTAACAGCAGAAACAAAACGTTAAGTACAGTAAAGAAAGGGATAAAGGAAGGGAATCTTAGTGGGAGATGGAACAATCTACCAGGGGAAGGCTTCGAATTGTTCTAAGTCACAACATCACCTCACAATATGTTAAATAATAACTAATAGAAATATAACAAAATATTGACAAGTCACACAGGGAGAATTTTACACACTTTCCCCAGAAATCTGCAACTCAAGTGGACAAAGCATATACAAGATACTGCAATTTGAGTCAAAAGGTTATGGAATTTGATTAAATAATTTGAACATGAAATCGGTCTCAAGCTCTATAACATAAAGAAGCCAGTTCAGATATGGAGTATATTTCTTTCTCTCAATGCAATAACTTGATATTTTGTCAAATTAAAAAAAGAAATACATTTGGAAAGTAGAAACGATTTGCTAAACAACTTTGATGCTGAAAATGTCCAGAAAATACCTCAGGACTGAAAGACTCTTGTTCACCATAGCCCATGATCCACAGAGTAAACAAAGAGGTACTTTAAAAACATGAGTCAGATCATGTCACTTCCCTGTTCAAACCTTCCATTGGCTTCATGTCTACAAGATAAAAATTTTAACCATGGCCTTCCAGGTCCCATCTAGCTATGTCTCTTCTTCATCTTCACTCATGGTGCTCTTCTGCTACAAGCAAGTCAAGCAAATTTTTTCCTCAAAGTCTATGTACTTGCTGTTCTCTGTGTTTACTATGCCTTCCTTCCAGATTTAAAAAAAAAAAAAAAAAAAAAGGAAGAAAGAATGAGAATTTTTTTCCTCATTCTTGTTCAACTTTACGTCCTGAGAGGGGCATGTGCTGTTCAGTCCATCTCCAATAAGAGTTGAATGTAAGTGCCAAGAAAGACTATCTGCTCCAATCACTGTCATATTCCCAGCAGTGAGAACAGTTCTTGGAACAACTGTAGGTGCTTAATGAATATTTGTGGAATGAATAAATAAAATAAAGTATCACATAATACCTGGGGAACATGGTAAAGCGGTGTTTAGAGGAAATATGTAGTATAGAGCATTTATTTGAAAACAGTGAAGACCAAAATCTTTCAGTTCAAAAAATGAAAGTAAAACAAATAAACAGATTTAAAGAAAGCAGAAAACAAGAAATTAAAAAGAAGAAATTAATTAAATAGGAAACAAAAACTAAAAAAAAAACAAGAAAAGTTTCTCAATACAAGAAAACCTAATGTTAAGACCAGAAAAGTAGAAAATGGTGTGAAGATAATCAGATAAAAAGAAGCCACAAATAAGTGACATCAAGAAAGAAAAATGAGACTCACTTTGGATATTGGATAGATTTTTTTAAAAATATGAGAATACTAAAAAAATGAGAATATTATATATAACATTATGCAGTTTTATAAAATATAAATTACTAAAATCAGCTTGTCAAGTAGTAAAAAACTGGAATAGACTAAGATTCATATAAGAAATGTACTAGTAAATATATAACCCTAAAAGGCCCTGATACCTACAGTACTATGGGCAAGCTTTGCCCATCTTCAAGAAATAAAGATTTCCCATTTATGTAAGTGCCCCAGAATCTAGATAAAGATAGGAAGCTATTCGATTCATTTTATGAAGCCAGGATAAGGTTGATCCCCAAATTGAAAAAGAATGGCCCAAGAAAACTTTAAGCCAATTTTATTCATAAACACAAATGCAAGTAAAACATGATTAGCTTGCATAGTGCGGTGAGTTAAAAGAATAATATTTTATGGCCTACTTAGATTTTTCTCAGAAATGTAAAGATGGTTCTAAAAAATTATCATTCTAACTTATTATTTTTTTTTTATTTTATTTATGATAGCCACACACAGAGAGAGAGAGGCAGAGACACAGGCAGAGGGAGAAGCAGGCTCCATGCACCGGGAGCCCGACGTGGGATTCGATCCTGGGTCTCCAGGATCGCGCCCTGGGCCAAAGGCAGGCGCCAAACTGGTGTGCCACCCAGGGATCCCTCATTCTAACTTATTAAATTAGATTAACGGGGAAGATCATTTGATATCTTAATAGATATTGAAAATCATTTGATAAAATGCAACACCTATTCACAAGTAGACACACACACACACACACACTTAACAGACAAGGAAAAGAAGGAATTTGCCTTATTTTGAAAAAGTGTATATAATCAGGACTGAGGTAAACATACTTATTTGGTGAAATTTTAGAAGCATCCCTATTAAAATCGAGGAGAAGAAAAGAATGGCAGTCTTTTTTCAACTATTTAACATTGTACTGCAGTTTCTAAGAAACGCAATAAAATGAGTTATAAAGATTGGAAAAGAAGAGAAAAACACCTGTTAATTCCAGATGATAGTGATCATCAATACAGAAAAGCTGAAGGAATCTAGTGGCAAATTGTTAGGACTCTATGAGATTTGTGGCCCTACAGTATGAGGTGGTACCTGCCTCACTTCTCCTTGAGTCTCCCTGACTCTCTGTGGTCCAGTCACATCAAAAATTGTTCAGCTTCTTGAATGCCCTCTTATGACACTCAAAGTGTGGACTATGGATCAGCAGCATCAGTATCACCTGGGAGCTTGTTAGGAATGAAAATGCCAGATTGCACTTCAGATCTATTGCCTTTTAATAAGAACCCCCAGACAATTCATATGCACATTAAAATTTGAGAAGCATTACCCCTTACTCTTCCTAGGAACATTGCACGTTTTTTTTTTTTCCTTTTTCTAGGAGATTCTTGCCCACCTTAGTAATTTTCCAACCCAAACTTTTTTTTAAAAAAAGATTTTATTTATTTATTCATGAGAGACACACACAGAGAGAGGCAGAGACATAGGCAGAGGGAGAAGCAGGCTCCATGCAGGGAACCAGATACGGGACTCCATCCCAGGACTCCAGGATCATGCCCTGGGCCGAAGGCAGATGTTTAACCGCTGAGCCATCCAGGCATCCTGAACTCAATTATTTTAACTCAAACTTCCCTGGCATTTCAGCCTGGAACAGGTGCCCCTTATGTGTTTTCTCAAAGTACTCCGTGCTGTCTCTTCATAGCATTTGTCACCAATCATTCTTACTTAGGTGTGTGACTATTTGGCTAATGTCTGGCTCTTCCTCTAGACCACAAGTTCCTTGACAGAACATGTCTATTTTGTTTACTCTTATTTCCAGGGCACAAGGTCTGGCTTACAGTAGGCACACAATAAATCTTTGTAGAATGAAAAGACAAACAGTGGAAAGTCTGATCTACATTGCACCTTTCTCTTGGTTATGAAAAGGACTTTTATCATCACTGTAACTCAACCCTTGCTTCAATTATTTGGTTGTTTCACACGATAGGATAATTTAACCTGAAAAAATGTCCTTCATTTTCCTAAACAAGGTTTTCTGTCTATTTTGGTTTTTGGTTGTCGACATGTAAACTAGTGGTCCTCATCCTAGATGAACTTAAAATCACCTAGAGCTTTAAAATCACCCCCAAGATTGTGATTTCATTGATACAGTCACTGATAAGAATGGTATCTCTGGCACTCAAATGGACAAGCCCTTAAAAGTAAAGTAGATGGAAATGAAATAATATTACCTTTCAGTATTCACATAAGTAAATAACTATAAGCTGATGACCAAGGCAAAGCTTATCTTAATCTATAGTTGATAAATCACAACTTAGAAACATGAAGCAAAAAAGATTTACATATAATTTGAAGGACCACATCATCTGTGTTAGGTGCACTAAGATCGTGATATCTATGCCATATTATTTTGTTTCTTTCCAGGACCTGATTCCTACATATAGCTTTAAGAATTTCTGAATTATATGGGCGCCTGGATGACTCGGTTAAGCGGCTGACTCTTGGTTTCTGCTCAGGTCATGATCTCAGGGTTGTGGGACTGAGCCCTGCTCTGGGCTCCCTGCTCAGTGGGGAGTCTGCGACAGGATTCTCTCTCCCTCTGCCCCTTCCCACCCTGCTTGTGCACAAGCTCTCTCTCTCTCTCTCTCTCTCTAATAAATAATACATCTTAAAAAAAAAAGAATCCCTGAATTATACAGTTGTTATTATTAGCCTATGCAGATATATAAGTAGGCACTAAGTGTCTAGGACTTTTCTGGATCATTTAGATGATCCACACTTTTCAAAAATATCAGATGTCAATTTCTTATGCTTAAGTTACTATGTCTACAATTGCTGGAAAGCGTATCAGCTTTCTTGTCATATATGGAGGGAAATGATTCTAATTCTTTCACTGAATTGTGTCAAATCTACCAGCCAAGGTTGACAAGGAATACTTTTAAAGTTAGGTTGATTTATTGAGTTCACTGGAGTGAAGAGACCCAGTTGGAAGGAACCATGGGGTATACCAGCAAGGAGTCAGGTGGCCTGACAGGTCTGGGCTTGTGTTGACTGGTTCCAAGGAGGTATTACAACTGAAAGGACACATTCTGGATTGGCTAATCTGGAAGCAGAGATGCTTCAACCATTTAGTAAGGTCAGAAATCATTTCCCTTTCTCACCTGAATAACCCAGAGATCAAAACCTTTTCTTCTTCTCTTCTTCACCGCCACTCCACCACATTTAGGAGTCCACATCTGTTAACTCCCCATTGTTTTGTTTTGTTTTCGCTTCTACGTCTATTCTATTCATGTCATGAGTCCTTTTTTAAAAAATAAAAAGTTTGTTTGTTTATTTATTTATTTATTTATTTATTTATTTATTTATTTATGAGAGAGAGAACAAGCAGGGGACAAGGGCAGGGGGAGAAGCAGACCCCTAGCTGAACAGGGAGCCTGATGTGGGGCTCGATCCCAGGACCCTGAGATCATGACCTGACCCCAAGCCAGATGCTTAACTGATTGAGCGACCCAGGCTCCCTCATGTCGTGAGTCTTTATGTGCCTGGTAATTTTCGGTGACCTCAGACTTTGCATCTGAAAAGTTCTTGAAATAATAAGAGTCCTAGGAAGACATAATATTCCTCCAAGATGGATTTACCTTTGCTCCTGTCTGGCTCCTTCCTATTATTCCCATTTTAGGCATTGAGGTAATTCAAAGCTTCAGTTTCTCTGAGGGTCATTTACTTCTGCTTTACCCCAATCTTGGGGAGCAAGTCTCTCCTACTGAGAATGAAGAAAAAAGTTCATGGAACACACTTTGAGTAGATTCTGGACCTAATTCTCTGTTTTCCAAGTCCTGTGAGGCTGTGGAATATCCCATTCTACCTCAGTCTCCTTCTCTAGGATTGGGAAATAAGCCTCCTCAGGATTGGCAAACATCCCCAGGGGCAAAGTGACTGCAAACTCCAGCTTCCGTCTTATGTTCTCCACTGGCTTTCGGCTCAGTAACTCTTCACTATTTGATTAATTCTGAGTTTCCATCAAGCAATTTTTACAGGAAGATTTTGTCCAGATTTTCTTATTGTCTTTCGTGGAAATCTTGGTCTGCCATTCCTAGAAGCACAAGTCCATACCATATAATTTTTAAGAATTAACTATATTTTATTGTCCTTAGAATTCTTTCATAAAATTAGCAAACTAGCTCTCACATATTTATAAACTCTTCCTTAGCAACAATAAATTGTTATTCAGAGCTTCACTCCCCCAAACATGATGGGTAACGAAATTAGTTTGACTTTCTAGAAGAGGAGTTTGGATTTATTTAAAGGCAGAGCCAGTTTTATGAAATTTCACTTTGAGAGACTTGTTACATCCCAGCGCTTCAAAATTAAGTTCACCAGCTCTACATTTCTCCTACTGAGTCCTCTTTAATTAATTTAGAATGTGCCTTAATTAATGAAACATTAAGCACTTATGAGGGAAAGTGTTGTAAACCTTGCACCAGTTGAAGTAACCAATTTATCCATTCAGCTGGTGCTTTTGCAAAACTTGCCACCAAAGAAGGTAGGATGTCAATGATAATTTTAGAGACATTACTTCATTATAAATGGATTGCAGACCATAATTGCTTTCCTTCCTAAACCATGTGTATCATGCACATCTGTTAAAAGAAGGGTTGTTTGCAGTCAATGCAATTTTGCCATTACAAAATTCTCAAAGGGACACAACAACAGAATCCCTTCCAAACTTACAGCTGAAACATAATATTTTTCTTTACCCACTTTCCTGCTGAAGTTAATTTAAATGTAAAATAAGCTAAATAAAGTTTATCGTTTGAAGGAAAATGACCAGTTGGAGCCCCAGGGCCGATGTAGCGGAGATGAAATCTTTCCAATCTGAAACCATTTCACAGTATGATTTAATGGTGACAACATAGAAGTTCCCAGAAAAATATAATTTCCATTTCCCTTGCTGCAAGTGTTCATCCAGTTTGAATTGTTAATATCCCTGAACTTAGACTAACAACAGGAAGAGTCCTGAAAATAAGTGATTTTTCGGTTATTTTCCCCCAGATGTGGCCAGCAAGAGTGGAACAGAATAGAAATGGGCACAATCTGTATTATAAGTTATCTTGGGAAAAGTGCTTTGTGAAAGGCCAGAAGTATTAGAGATTCTACAGTATATATTTAAGAATATTAGAGAAATATGAGACCAGTGGGAATGTTAATGGCCTTCTTTTTTTTTTAAGATTTTATTTATTCATGAGATTTACAGAGAGAGGCAGAGACACAGGCAGAGGGAGAAGCAGGCTCCATGCAGGGATCCCGATGTGGGACTCAATCCTGGGGCTCCAGGATCACGCCCTGAGCTGAAGGCAGATGCCCAACCGCTGAGCCACCCAGGCATCCCTGTTAAGAGCCTTCTTAATGACTGGGCAAACATAGGCCAGATATTTATTCGGAATAATATTAACTAAGAAAGATACTAACCATGGATGAGTATCAGATCAGTGAGTAGACGGGGCAGCCCATCTGTTTCTTTCATTAATAAATAAATTTAAAAAAAATCTTAAAAAAAAGATCAGTGAGTAGAAAATAGGAAAGGAACCGATAGTGGCATTTGATAATATAGTTGCCTCTCAGGATTAAACAGAAACAAACAAAAACACCTCAAAATACAAGTATCTTTGGTCACTTTAAACTTGAGAGGGAAAATGAATTATCAAATAGAGAAATCATATCTGGCTTCCGGCATAGAGGCAGCATGCAGTTGCTGCTTGGATGTTGCCTGCCTGGTCTCTCTATGCTGTTTCTGGGACAAGAGTTCATTATTCTTTCCCTTCTATAAGCAAGCACACCAAGCAAACATAAGCTGCCCTTTCAAGGTTTTATAAGAAGGCTGGTGTTGGGTCTACAATATACCATTTTTTATTAAGACAGAGCTAATTGAGAGTGCATTAAATATTAGAATTTTCCTGAGGAATTGTGAAATGAATCAATTTCAGTAAAGATGAATCATCAGCCTTGGGGAGCCTGGGTGGCTCAGTCTGTTGGGCATCCGACTCTTGGTTTCAGCTCTGGTCATGATCTCATGGATTGTGGGATCAAATGCGGTGTCAGGTCCTGTGCTCAGTGGGGAGTCTTCTTGAAGATTCTTTCCCTCGGCCCCTTCCCTCATTTCCACGCTCTCTCTCTCTCTAAAATAAATAAATAAATCTTTTAAAAAAATTAATCAGCCTTGTTAAAGTGCCGAGGAAAATGATCATGACTTAACAGTTACATGTTTGGCAAAAATTTCCACTCAGTCTTATGCAAGGGCTCTGGTATCAAGTATATATTGCATGTTCTCAAAGAAAGATATTTAATTTTGAATCACAGACCTACTTGAAGATTCCTTCATGATATTCCTTAAAAACGTGTTGATGCCAGCCTGCTATAAGTTCATGGATTTCCATGGTCACAAAAATCTGTACAGGTGGTTGTTTTAATACTCAGGTAGTTATGTGATATTAACACACTTTTATTGGGCTTATCTTATAGGATGGATGGTTTATTAATTTCCTATCACTGTTACGTAACAAATCACCACAAACTTAGTGTCTTAAAATAATACAAATTTATTATCTTATAGTTTTGGAGGTCAGAGATCTGAGAAAGGTCTTATGGGGCTACAATTGAGGAGTAAGCAGGGTTGTATTCCTTCTCAAGGTTCTAGAGAAAGGCCTTTTCTAGTTTGTAGAGACTGGATTACACTCCTTGGTTCATGGTTGCATCACCATTCTGGTTAGATGGCCACAACTTCAGATCTCTATCTTCCCACCTCCCTCTTATAAGGACCTTATGATTTTATATTGGGCCCACTGTTAAAGGTAAATGCAGTTATCTTTAGTTAAAGCAGTGAAAACAGGTAGCCTGGGTGGCTCAGTGGTTTAGCACCTGCCTTCGGCCCAGGGTGTGATCCTGGAGACCCGGGATCAAGTCCCATGTCAGGCTCCCTGCATGGAGCCTGCTTCTCTCTCTGCCTATGTCTCTGCCTCTCTCTCTGCGTGTGTCTCTCGTGAATAAATAAAAAAAATAAAAATAAATAAAGCAGTGAAAACAGATTTTATTCAGTGACTGACTACCAGTGGTAGAAGAAAGAGTTGTGCTCCATTCCAATCTGGGCAGAGGGGATTGGGAGTTTTCAAAGGAGAATGAGGGAGAATAGAGGGGAATGTCTTCAGCATGGTCAGGGAAATGAAAATCAGAAGCAAGAAGTGGGGGTTGGTCCATGTGAATACATCTGGGTTTGTTAACTATTACTCTGCAAAGTTAGGCTCCTCCCTTTCCACAGAGCCTGAGAGACAGGGGCTCTAGCTTCAGGAGTTGACTGGAACAGTCAGTTCTTTTGGCAGGCTTGAGTTTTTTCAAGCAGGCACTTTAAATGGGGGCTAGAGTCATCCTAGGGATGTACCCTGACGCTGCTAGAAACTATGCTAGCATTTGTTCAAGTTTTTATAGACAATGGTTGAGGCTTAGTTGGAAAGAGGGCTCAGAGGACCCTCATTAGAGATTGATCAAGGAGAAAATCCTTGTCACCACCTGGATAATCTCTATCTCAATATTCTTAAATCTGCAGAAATTCTTTTGTCCTGTAAGATAACATATTCACAGGTTCTGGGAATTAGGACCTTGTCCATCTTTGGGAGCCCATTATTCTGTATACCACAGAGAGCAATGATAGAACTCTATCTCCAGCAAAGTATATTTCTGAAGTCAATTTTAAGTTTTGATGGATTTCTATATCTATGGGTGGTTGACCAAACTTCATCACATTCTGTTGAGACAGAAGGACAAATATCTTTAACCCATTTGCTACACAAGGAACTTAAGCTAAGAGATGTTAAGAGCTTCACTCAAAGGTCTGAAATGATGGTGACTGTTTTTGGTTTCTTAGTTACAAGTTTTTTATGCCATTCCGCACCGATTTTAAAAGCATTGCATACATGCGTAAACATGAAAAGGTGAAAACAAAACATACTTTTGGCCTGAAAAAAGGAGTGTTTCAGTGCTTTGAAAAGTAGGTTCAATTTTTATGAAAAGCTCATATCCTCATATTCTGATTGCATTTTGTTTATTTTAATTAAAAGTGTGGTTTAATTTCCTCAAGATTCTAGGTCAATGGACACATGGAAATTTTCTCAACTTTTGGAGCCTTCTTTATGCTTTGCTGAACTTGTCATAGAGGATAATTAAATTCACCAAAGTAAATTTTTTATGACCAACTCTGTGATGACAATGATTTTATCTAGTTTGCAAATTAATTTATTTATTCATGTAATTAAAAAACAGTGAGTATGAACTATAAGAACTCTATTTCCTTAAGAGGTTTTCACATAGGGACTATTTTCTTTCTTTTTTTTTTTTTTAAGATTTTATTTATTCATGAGAGACACAGAGAGAGAGAGGCAGAGGGAGAAGCAGGCTCCACACAGGGAACCTGATGTGGGACTCGATCCTGGGTCTCCAGGATCAGGCCCTGGGCTGAAGGCAGGTGCTAAACCTGCTGAGCCACCTGGGTTGCCCCCTATTTTCTTTATATATCTGCAGCCCTTAGGAGTGCCTTGGACTATGGTAATCAATAATTGATGCACAGAGGTAAACAAGTTTGATGTAGCTAGGAGAGAGATGGAGCACAAGGAGAGTACCTGACTCGGAGGAAAGGGATCATCGAAGGGCAGAAGGTGAGGGGATCCTCTAAGATGTACAGGGAAGTGGAGTAACAGTACAAAAAGTAACACTATAGACCAGATGGAGTTGGGGAAGGACATTGCAAGGGAAGAAGGGAGACCATGGTGTGGATGAAATTGTAGAGACACTCCTGTGACTTTGGTTGTCACACAAAGTGATATAAAAAGTTTTCTCTATTTGAATGTAAGGAGTGCAGGTTATTTCCTTAGGTGTGACCATGTGCAAAAATGATTTAATTATTTGATGCTTGATAAGCCACAGTTACCTATGTTACTATTTATTAATGTCATATGAATCTACTAATAACTGACAAGGTATGAGGTGTGTGTGATATTAAAATTTTGGAAATGACTTCATAATTCTTAAATTGAAGCACTCTCTTGCCTTTGGAAGAAAAAGGAGACTGATTGATCTGCATCATTGAGGTGCAGAGAATAATTGTCATTAGAGGAAGCTTGGAACTTTTGTAAAAATTTAGGTCGATAGTAAAATGAGTTTGGTTAAGGGACTCTATAGAATGCCTCTCAAAAGTTGGCACGCTCAATTCTCTCAGCATCTCAAGCAAGTTAAAAAATTTAATCTAAAGCTGCAAGAATTATAGAAGTTAGAAATTCTTTACTTTTCAATTTTTTTCCTCTGATTAATAGTGCTTAACTCATGAGACTAAAAGTTTTAAAATAAAAACATATTTTTTCGTGATGTGGAGAGATACAGGATATTAAATAATATTTTAACATCAGCCAAGTGTCAATCCCAATGACACTTGTCTTTCTTGTATATATTTCACACGTTTTACATGATCAATAACCTCTCAGTGATCTGACACACTTGAAACGCTTCCTTCCTTTCTCAGAAATGACACCATAGTCTCAGTGTTCAGACCATCTTGACTCCTCTCTCCCAGTCCCGCCCCACATTCAAACCAGCAGGACTCTTTTTCGTGTTTATTTTGTCTCCTTTCCTTGAATGTAAGCTCTGAGGCAGGAGGGATAGTGTCAGTCCTGTTCATAAACAAATCATCAGTGTCTAGACAGAGCAGATACAAAATGCATATTTATTGAATGAATTAATAAAAACATTACTAACCTCTTTTTGTATAAGATATGTATTCTCTTAGATGAGAATTTTTAAAGGTACAGGAAAGTGTAAAAAATCACAGGAGCCCTTGTGATTTTATATCCAGAGATAATCACTATTAATATTCAGACATATTCCTTCTGAGAATCTGAGTAAATATTTTCAGTCACTTTGTAATAGATGCCTAAAAGATGAACTAAAACATCAGAGAAAAGTAATAGATCTTGGTAATGAGATTTTTGAATCTGACACCAAAAGCAAAAGTAAAAATAAAAAAATAAGTGGGATTACATTGAACTAAAAAGCTGGACAGCAAAGAAAACCATCAACAAAATGAAAAGGCAACCTACTGAATGAGAGAAAATATTTGTATGTCAGATATCTTATAAGGGGCTAATATCCAAAACACATAAAGAGTTCATACAACTCAATAACAAAACCCCCAGAAATTCTAATTAAAAAATGGGCAAAGATCTGAATGCATTTTTCCAAGGAAGACAGTTGACTAATAGGTATATTAAAAGATTCTTTACCAGGCAAATGCAAATCAAAACCATAACAAGATGTCATTTCACACCTGTTAGAATGACTATCATCAAAAAAGACTAGAAATAACAAGTATTGGCTAGAGTGTGGAGAAAACGGAATCCCTGCATGCTATTGGTGGGAATGTGATTGCTGCAGCCACTATGGAAAACACTATGGAAGTTCTTCAAAAAATTAAAACCTGAACTACCATATGGTCCAACAATTCTAATTCTGGATATTTAGCCAAAGAAAATGAAAACATTAACTCAAAAGTATATACACATCCCTATGTTGGTTTATTTTTTTTTAATAACAGTTCCATGGACTTATTTGTTTTTAAAATTCAATTCCTATTTAAAAACACACATACTGTTAAAAAAAAAACTACTCCTAATTGTACCATTTAAAAATAATATGAAATAAAAAATAAGAATAAAGGTATGCTTTTCCCACCATCAAAGAAAAATGCTGAAAACCCTGAGACATTTGGTGCCATAGTATACAGAAGCCCCACACCGGCCCATAAGAGACAACTGCTGAACTGTGCATTCCAGCATACCCCTATGTTTATTACAGCATTATTTATAATAGCCTAGATATGGAAACTATCTAAGGGTCCATTAATGGGAGAATGGATAAAGAAATATATGCACAATGGAATATTGTTCATCCATTAAAAAAATGAAATCTTGCCATTTGCAACCACATGGATGGACCTTAATGGCTTTATGCTAAGTAGATAAGTCAGACAGAGGAAGACAAATACCATATGATCTTTCTTATATGTGGAATATATATAATAAAGTCAAGCTCGTGTATAGAGAGAACAAATTGGTGGTTGCCAGAGGTCAGGCATGGGAGAAATAGGTGAACTGTTTTGGGGGGATTTTGGTTTAGATAAATTGAATTTTAAAATCCACAAAAAAAAGAGAGTAAGGAATAGTTCCCATATGTCCTATATCTGGTTCCCTTATTGTTAACCTTTCATATTACTGTGCCATAACTAATGAATCAGTATTGATACAGTATTAAGTAAACTCCATATTGTATTCATGTTCTTTTTTTTTAAAAGATTTTATTTATTTATTCATGAAAGTCATACACACAGAGAGAGATAGAGAGAGAGAGAGAGGCACAGACACATGCAGAGGGAGAAGCAGGCTCCATGCAGGGATCTTGACGTGGGACTCGATTCCAGGTCCCCAGGATCACACCCTGGGCTGAAGGGGGCGCTAAACCACTGAGCCACCCAGGCTGCCCCTGTATTCAGGTTCTATTAGTTTTTTCCTAATAATCTTTTTCTGGTGTAGGATGCCTTCTAGGATATCTTATATTTAGTTATCATGTTTTAGACTCCTCTGTGAGGTTAACTGTGACAATTTCTCAAACTTTCCTTTTTTTTTTTTTTGATGACCTTGATAGTTTTGACAAGCATTGGTCAGATATTTTATAGAATGTTCTCAATTTAACTTTGATATTTTTCTCATGATTTGACTGGGGTTATTAGTTTGGGAAGGAAAATCACAGAGGTGAAGTCATATCAAGAGTATATGCTATCAACATGACTTATATTGATAATGTCAACCTTGATATTCTGGCTAAGGTAGTGTTTGCCAAGTTGCTCCACTATAAAATTACTTTTTTTCTCCTTTTCTATACTCTATGGAAATAAGTCACTAAGTAGAACCTGCAGTAAAGGGATGAAAAGTTATATCCCACCTTCTTGTAGGGGGTGTATCTATGTAAATTATTTTGAATTATTCTGAATGGAAAATTTGTCTCTTTTCCTCCATTTATCTATTACTCAATCCTGTAATTTTGGATAGTATGGATTCATGAATATTCGTCTATTTAATTTATATGTATGTATTGTACTTAATTATATCTAATATATTTATAAATTGTATTTATTTATTGTGCTTAATTAATTGTATCTAATGTACTTATATACATTGGTATTTTGCCTGTTATTGTATTGAATCCATAGATTATCTGGGGAAAATTAATGATATACTGAATCTTTATATCCATGAGCATGGTACATCTCTCTTCATTTTTTTTTTTCTTTTTATTGAATAGAGTTGTTTTTCTTTCCCTTCCAGAAAGATCTTGCACATCTTTTATCGACTCAGTTGCTGGATTTTATATTATTTGCGTTGCCATTTGTATCAGTCCGAATTCATGCAGAAGCTAGAAATCAAACTTGTAAGTAAAGAAAAAAATTAATACAAAAATTTATTAACTAGTAAAAGGTGATTAACTTATAAAAATGACAAAAGAGAACTCCAAACGATACAAAAATAGCAAATGTAGGTAGCAGTTATTACCTTTAGGGCTTAGGGAAATTTTCAAAAGGAAGAATACAGTTAGAAGAGCTTTCCTCCCAAGGCTGAGATCAGATCTCATTGAAGAGAGAGTGTTTGTGGCTCACTAAATAGTGGAGAAGTTCAAAGAGAAGCTAAAGACTGAGCTAGGTGAGCAGACCATTAGGGTGCTAGTGCCTGTCAAAGAGGAATCTCTGTTGAGGTGCCAAAGAAACCAGTTGGTGGGTATGTTACACTACTTCTCCCACACATCTCTGGCAAAAGGTAGCTGCCTTGGATACCAACAAAATTTGATGAAATGTGAGCATCACTGAGTCTTTTATATACCACTAACATCCAAACTGTAGAGAAACGAGGAAGGTACGTCAGAACCAGGAAGACAAGCTCTTTATCTGGTATGTCTTATAGTTTCTCACTAGTGCCCCCTATTTACAAATCCTAACATTGTTCCTGCTGGCAAGGAAGAAGTGTTTGCAGGATCCAGATCTAGATAATGAAGACAAGGAGGGGGGGATGGCTGAGTTGCTCAGTGGTTGAGCATCTGCCTTGGGCTCAGGTCATGCTCCCTGCTGCAGGGACTCATGTCATGATCCTGGGTGCAGGGATTGAGTCCCGCATCGGGCTCCCTGTGTGGAACCTGCTTCTCCCTCTGCCTCTCTCTGTGTCTCTCGTGAATAAATAAAAAAAAATCTTAAAAACAAAACAAAACACCCACATACACAACAAAAACAAGGAAGGGTGGAGGAGGCATGCTATAAAAACATTGTTGTTGTTGTTTTTAAAGATAGAACATCCTCATTATTATCAGTATGTAAAATTATCTTGACTTTTTGTTCATTGAAATTATATCTGGCAACTAAACATAGAATTTTCCCTTTATTATTGGTACATAGAATTACCACGAATTTTTGCCAGTTGGTATACTTGGAAACTTTGATAAACTCTCCTATTAATTCTAACTTATATGTATATTCTTTTGGTTTTCTATATTGACTCTTATATTACCTATGAATAATGACCATTTGTTTTCTTCTTTAGAATCCTTGGTTGTTTTTGTTTTTTTCTTTTTCTTATTGAGCTGATTAGGATTTACAGGACAATGTTAAGTATAATTGGTAATAGTTTTATTTTATTTTATTTTATTATTTTTTAATAGTTGTATTTTAAACATGCTTCTGAATTTGAAGCAGATGATTTCATTGTTTCACCATTGAATATTATATTTATTGTAGTTTTCTTCTCTCTCTCTCTCTCTCTCTTTTTTTTGTAGATATACTTTATAGGCTTTAGAAAGTTCCTCTGTATTCCAAAATCTATGACATTCTCGTCATTGGAGAAATTTTCTAAAGGCATATTTTCAAGAAGAACTTTATTTAAATTATAAGGAGGCTTTATTTAATTTTAGTTTCCCTGAAATTATTAGTGTTTATAGAAGCATAGTTAATCTTATTAATATTTCACATTTAACATCTTATTATTTATAAAAATCCTTATTTTGCTACTTACTTGAATCACATTGAGGCAGGGGGAAAAGGTATAACAGAACATGTTACTTGCTTTCTAAAATCCCTTCTCCCTTTTTTCCTTTTCCTTTAGCTGGGACACATGGCCACTCAAAATAAAAACACATTGCTCTTTGCAGTGGAGGTGGCTATATTACTTTGTTCTGACCAATAGGATATAAGTTGAAGTGTCATGTAGCACTTCATGGGAATTTTATTTTATTTTAATTTTTTAAAAGATTATGTATTTATTCATGAGAGACACAGAGACATAGAGAGAGAGGCAGAGACATAGGAGAAGCAGGCTCCATGCAGGAAGCCCAATGTGGGACTCGATCCTAGGACTCCAGGATCACACCCTGAGACGATGGCAGATGCTTAACTGCTGAGCCACCCAGGCATCCCGTGGGATCTTTTTAAAGAGATAGTGATGTGAAAGAGAGAGAGAGAGAGAGATAGTGATGTGTATCCTTTGCTTCTCCTCCATCTTGCTGCTTAGAAGACAGATAATACCATGGGGGGGGGGGGCATGAGCATGAAGACTGCCCCCTTAGGCTGAGAGGGGAGTGAGTTGGAAAGAGTTGGGTCGCTGGAGACTATACAGACCACAGCCACTGTGCCAAGTCATGAATGTACTTTTATAAAAGAGAGAAATCAGCTTTGTATCTTGTTCAAAGTACTTTTACTTGTGCTTTCTTGTATTTGCTTCTTTTATTCAAGAAAGAGAATACAAACATAGATATATAGTTGCTAATGGTATGTATGTGATAGGATAAACCAGTACATTTAAGAAATGTAGTTACCAATAAGGAGCTGGAGGGAATAAAGTCGATAAAACAGGAATAAAATCTAGATTTATGTGAATATATTTTGCTATTTAGATTTACCCTTGGAATCACATAAATATTTTATATACTCGTCAACCTAAAATATTAATCACTGATATAAAAACAAAGGAAAACGATGTTTGTGTGCTGAGTTAGTGGTATAACCAACAAGGAGAATGATTTTAAAAGATTTTGTAACACAGCAACGTGTTTGTGGATCCCTAGCATCATATATCCTAGTAACAAAAAGAATTGTAAAAATATTTTAAAATGTATTCAATAATCATACTATTATTGGCAGTGTTGGTATTGCTATAGATGCAGTTGTGTATAATTGTGGGATACATTTAATGGCTTCTTTATGTTGGTGTTGCTTAGAATAAGGATTTCTTTTCTTTTGTTTTTTTTTTTTAAAGATTTTATTTATTTATTTGAGAGAGAGAGCACAAATGGGGAGGAAGATCAGAGGGTGAGGGAGAAACAGCCTGACATGGGGCTTCATCCCAGGACCCTGGGATCATGGCCTGAGCCAAAGTCAGATGCTTAACCGACTGAGCCACCCAGGCACCCCAGAATTTTTTTTCATAAGACATGAAGAATATAAATTGAGATTGATGAAGTTAAATAAATATCATATAGTCCTAATTTGAACTGGAGTTAAAAGTATGAATTTGTCTGTATTTTATCTTAAAAAGAAATGTTATGTAGTTCTGTTTATAAAAAGTCCTGAAACAAAACCAAACCAGTAATATTGAACCTTTAGTACCAAAAGTCTTGATACTCTGTCCCTTTCAGAGTTACCAGAGCTTCTTGAAATAACCAGCTGATTCCAAATCCTGGGCAGAAACTGTGCAAAATGAGACTATCCTACTCTTATTGGTAAAAGCAAGCTAGCACTACTGTCAAATACTATTAGGATCATAAAAAAAAAAAAGAAGCGTGAAAGCATGGGTGGGTGAATGGTACAGTCTATCAATAAGGACAATAGCTGCAATGAGGTCAAGCACAAGAAGTTATGTTTACACCACAAGCTAATAATGATGCCAAAAGACAAAACTAAATAAATCTCTTAATGGTTGCCTTTGGAAGTTGATAGTGAAACAAATCTTTATTTTGAAAGAAGCAAATAAAGGGAAAGAAGCATTTTTCTTGCTTTTCCTGATGAAATTTTCCTCAAGGTAATAACTACAGAGCTAATGAGGGGAAACTTGTCTTTTATGAAAGTATTCCCAGTAACGATCATGGAAGGAATGATGAGATGCGCTCACCACCATTTTGCAACTCCCAGTCACAAAAAGAAACATCCAGACATTATGTGCACCACTATCTATGAAATACCCTTGCAAAAAAATTGAAGAGGGAGCCAAATAAAGTTATTTACCTAATTTCTGATAAAGAAGAAATTCAGAAGACAGAGGGACATGGTAGAGGATATTATAGGGATAAAATCAGCAAAATACAGACTATGGGAAAATCTACAGTAAAACAAACAATCTGGTTCTTCAAATAGGGAATCAAAAGAAAATAAATTGATGGAGAAAGACCCTATAAATTAGGAGTGACTAAAACATTATGTCAATCAGTGGACAAGGTATAGATTTTATTTGGATGGTGTTTAAATATTTTATTTATTTATTTATTTGAGACAGAGATTGAGAGAGAGAGAGAGAGAGCAGAGAGAGGTGCAGAAGGGGAGGAAAAAGAAAGTGGAAAGAATCCCAGAAGACTGCATCAGTGCAGAGCCCCATGAGGAGCTCAATCTTAAGACCCTGAGATCATGATCTGAGCTGAAGCCAAGAATCTCCGCTTAACTGACTGAGCCACCCAGGTGCTCCTGGATCCCTTTTAAAACATTAGTGAAATAATCAGGGAAATTTTAACTCTGGCTGTATATCTGCCAGTATTGAGGAATTAGGGATAATATTTTTAGGTGTGATAATGATATTGTGGTTTAGCTTTTGAGGAGTCCTTAGAGACATCCTGAAATATTTATAGATGAAATAACATGATGTTTGAAATTGCTTCAAAGCCAGCTGGAGATGATAGAAGAAGGAAGCTCACATATAGATGAGGCAAGATGGATAATTAATGAAACTGGGTAATTTTCTTCTATTAAACTCTACTGCACATAAGTATATGGTTGACATGCTCTTTAAAGATGTATAAAAACAAAAAAAAATAGTATAAAAACAGGGCAGCCCGGGTGGCTCAGCGATTTAGCGCCGCTTTCTGTTCTGGAGACCTAGGATCGAGTCCCATGTCGGGCTCCCTACATGGAGCCTGCTTCTCCCTCTGCCTGTGTCTCTGCTTTCTCTCTCTCTCTCTCCCTCTGTGTGTGTCTCTCATGAATAAATAAATAAAAAATTTTAAAAAATGTATTAAAAAAAAACAATGCCTTGATCCCACTCCAGATTCCAATTTCAATTGTCTGGGTGGCAGTAGATTGGTGACAAAATGAAATCTAGTCTATGTTAAACAGGAAATCAGGAGCTGCCTGGTTTCTGTTAGGCAGGACAGATTGAAAGGCCACTGTGTAATATAACAGGATGGCCCTGGTGGGAGGTCAGGGGCGTTGGTTTCTGCACTTGTTTTTTTGTTTTTTTTTTTTTAAAGATTTTATTTATTTATTCATGAGAGACAGAGAGAAAGGCAGAGACATAGGCAGAGGGGAAGCAGGCTCCTTGCAGAGAGCCTGATGCAGGACTCCATCCCAGGACCCCGGGATCAGGAGCCAAAGACAGATGCTCAACCCCTGAGCCACCCACGTGCCCCTGCACCAGGTTTTATTACTAGCCAGTTGGTGAAACTAAACAAGTCACTTCACTTCTATGGGCCAAGGAGAGTTTAGGTTTTTGAATTTCTAATATTCTTTCCAACTTTTGTGGGGTATGAGAGAACGAAGTGACATTGAGTATATGATATCCCCAGTCCCAATCATTCTTGCATTTTCTTAACTATTTGTTTTTCCAACCATATAATTCCTTTGGCCTTTGGAATATATGTACTTGTTTCTCATTGGAACCTAACTGAACACCCTGCGCTCTTAGATTATTGGCACTTATGGCCTCAGCGGGCTGTCTGGCGGGCTCCCCATCACTGGCCTCTTCCACTGCTGGCCTCTTCCACTGCACGGACATTTTTTTTAAGACTTTATTTATTTATTAATTCATGAGAGACACAGAGAAAGAGAGAAGCAGAGACACAGGCAGAGGGAGAAGCAGGCTCCACGCAAGGAGCCCAACGTGGGACTCGATCCCGGGTCTCCAGGACCACACCCTGGGCCGAAGGCTGCACCAAACCGCTGAGCCATCCGGGCTGCCCATATTTCACAAATTCTATCACAGTTAAGTAAGGGTGTTAGAGGCAAAAAATTAAACAAATGGTAATAAAGAGTGCTTTTTGTCCTTGAGAATTTATGATTCTCAAGTGAGAGTTATACAAGTGTAAATGGGTTGGTAAATGAGAGGGAGGTGTAAAATATATAATAATTCATAGACATCTGGATCAGTGGGGACGTATCTGAGGCTTGTCAGCAGAGAAATGTCAAGATCCTTTCTGTATATTTGAAATATCTTTGTGGCAGTGGTGTAAAGTGATACAAGTTTAGAGAGGCGGCAGGGCATGGCGGTAAAGAAAAGGGTTTTTCCTAAAAGCTGAACCATTCTTTGTGCTTGAAAGCCAGCTCTGCTGCTATGAGCTGGGGCCTGGGGCAGGTTATTCAGCCTTTCTCTGCTTCAGATCCCTCAGCTGTAAAGTGGAGATTATTATAGTACATTTTTCAGAGGGCGTTTTTGGCATTAAATGAGCTAATAAAAGAGCTGATCAGATCAAATACTGTCTAATGCTGGATGTTAAGGTAAGCACTGTATTTTACACAATATATAATAATTTACTCCGATGATTCACCTACTTTATGGCATAAAGATACTTCAATCAGTGCCAATTTGGAGGAGACTCACATTCCCAAATACAATAGTCTGGTCCTCATAATTCTGCTACATGTAACACAATATTATGTCTTCACTTATGAAGAAGTATAAAATAAGGACACTGCACAGCAAATAATTCCGAGGGGAAAAATGAGACACATGTAGACAATTATAAAAATGTGTCTGGAGGGAATTCACATTAGTTTGAAAATTATGGTGAGTAATTTAATTTGACATATTTTAATCAAATGTCCTAGAATTAGAAGTCACAGCTAAATTTGCTCATGAGGAAATCTCGTCAGCCAAATACACACAGAAATATATTATAATAGAGAAACATGCATTTTTCTTTATTTTAAAAACAGATGTTCTAGGGGTTTGAAAATTTTATTTGTGCCTGTATATCACTTGAGAATATTAAAATCATCCCTTCCTTACATGTATGGAAATCTGATTCACTAGAAGAATCATGACTTCACTGGTTCATGTTTGGAAGGGTTTTCTGATTGCCTTATTGACCCATTCTTGAAACTGTATGTTTCTTTTCCCTCTTCTCTTCTCCCTCTCTTTCTTTTTTTTTTCTTTCTTTCGTGAAGCATAGGAAATATAAAGTCAGGATTTTATTGACTATTTGGAATGGAGACTTTGGTCACCAAGGGTTTTCTTAGTCATATATGGTTTCTTAATTTAAAGATTTGAATTTTAATTGTTTGTTTTATGAAAACTCAGGCTTCATCCCCCTACCCATTCCCTGATCTCTAGTGTCATCCAGCAGACTCTAGCACACTGAGGAACATCTTGTGCTTTATTACTGAGGAGGCAGATGGTTTAAAGATTACACATGAACTTGTATTCTGTGATGTCTTTTGCCAAACAGCAAAACACCTACAGGGGCCCACAGAATGTGGTGTGACTGAAGGGGTGCGAGGTAAAGTGCCTGGGTCATGGAGGAGGTTGATTCCTTTAATAGAATTCCCTGTTAAAATACATATACCGCACAAGGAATGAGTAGAGTTACTGACTGGCCCTGTATTTGGGATCAGTGTGCAACAAAGTACATAACAAAGTTATGAACATAGGAGCCGAGGAAGGGATATGGAGGGGGCAAGTGCTGGATTCAAAGGAGAAGGGTGTTAAAAATATAAGTGGAATGTCATAGTTTAGTCAAGAGCCTGACTGATTTTGTTTTTCTATGTGTATTCTTTAAAAAAATTTTTTTTATTTGTTTATTTGATAGAGAGTGAGCAAGCACAAGCAGAGAAGTAGTAGAGGCAGAGGGAGAAGCAGAGTCCCCACTGAGCAGGGAGACCACGTAGGGCTCCATCCCAGGATCTCAGGATCATGACCTGAGCCAAAGGCACTTAACCTGCTGAGCCACCCAGGCATCCAATGCGTATTCTTTTCTACTTCTTGCCTGCCTCCTTTTCACTGTCTCCATGGGGATGGCAACCACCTGTTCAGATCCATCACACATATTTATCTACCTGAGCCTGTCAATGTGAATCAGAGTCCTACTGCCCTTCATTCGTCTGGTGTCCACATCCTCCTAAGGCTGTGATTGTACAGTCCACACTAAAGACATCTGAGCATTTGAGCTGTCTTCCAGGGATTAATAGGTTCCTCTAATTTCTTCTTTTTTTTTCTTTAAATTTACTTTTTATTTTAGAAAGAGAGAGAAAAAGAGAAGACAGAGCAGAGCAAGTCTGCAGAGGGACAGAGGGAGAGGGAGAGAGAAACTTTAGCAGGCTCCGCAATGAACGCAGAGCATGATGCAGAGCTCGAACTCATGGACCCCAAGACCACGACCTGAGCTGAAATCAAGAGTCAGATGCTTAACAGATTGCACCACCTAGGGGCCTTCTTCTGATTTCTTCTTAAGTCATATGGCACCCTGACCCAGAAACCTGGGAAATAGATTACCATTGCACACAGATGCTCAATAATGACGATGATGATGATGGTAATTAACTGACTCCTAATGAGGACTTTGTAATTTGGACTTTGTGTCCACTATTCTATGAAGTGATTTAGATGTACTGTTTAAATCTAACTATCGGCCTTATGACCTTGGCAACTGTGATTATTCCCATTTTACAGATCAGAGGATTGAGACACATGGAGCTCAAAGTAACTTGCCCAGTAAGTACGACCCAGGAGGTAACTCAGGCTGTGTGGGGCTGGAACTCATGCTTTTAATTCATTCCCTTGAATAAATATGACTTTCAATTGCAGATATTCAGCTCAAATAACTAAAGAGTTTCAATATCACAGGTTACAGACTATTTTGTGCAACTGGGTTGAGAATAGCCTGTTTCTGCCTTTTCATCTATTTGTCCTTCTTGGGAAATCCTCAAGATCATTTACAGGTCATCACTGTCCCTTAATGAGGGACCTGCTTCTGTTGGCCATAACCACCCATATGTTCTTCTGCTCTCGTACCCTTGGCCT
Source organism: Nyctereutes procyonoides (assembly GCF_905146905.1). Lineage (NCBI taxonomy): Eukaryota > Metazoa > Chordata > Mammalia > Carnivora > Canidae > Nyctereutes > Nyctereutes procyonoides. The sequence goes on from NW_026575037.1 coordinate 7,877,139, forward strand.
GAGGAGTTGTTTCACTGAGGATCCTTTGATGAGTTGCTTGTGTATCTCCTCAACAGGAACAGCTCAGTCAACCCTTAAGTGAGAGTGTCAGAGATCAGAGATGCGATGCCTCCTCGGTGAGTCATACAGCCCTCCCACTTTGCGCTCCTCCTGTCCTGCTTCTGCTGCACATCATCAACCCTGTTTCTCCCCAGGAGTGACTCAGCTCTGTTGTCCTTTCAACTAACTCAAAAATGGGTGGTTGCCTTGTCCCAGTAAAACGGTTTGGCTGCCCTGAATCTTCCTTAATCTACTTCCATAAAGTGCTGAGGTACTTTATACAAGCCAATAACATGCATATGCAGCAAACAATACCCTTCTATTTATATACATACATACATACATATATATATATATATATAAAAGATTTTATTTTTATGTGTGTGTGTGTGAGAGAGAGAGAGAGAGAGAGCTAGAGCATGTGAGTAGGGGGAGGGACAGAGGGAGAAGCAGACTCCTTGCTGAGCAGGGAGCCCAATGCAAGACTCAATCCCAGGACCCTGGGATCATGACATGAGCCAAAGGCAGACACTTAACCGGTTGAGCCTCCTAGATGCCCAGTACCCTTCCTTATAATTGGCATGGATTATCCATGTACTTACCCTACGCTTTCAGCCCAGGCAGATCCATGTACGTGTTTCTATTTCTCTTTAAAAAAAAAAAAACTTTTTAATATCTGGAGGTCATTCTGTTAATAAGCCTTTTTTAAAAAAGATTTTATTTATTTATTTATTTATTTATTTATTTATTTATTTATTTATTTATGACACAGAGAGAGAGAGAGGCAGAGACACAGGCAGAGGGAGAAGCAGGCTCCATGCGGGGAGCCCCATGGGGGACACGATCCTGGGACTCCAGGATTACACCTTGGGCTGAAGGCAGGCAGTCAATCCCTAAGCCACCCAGGGGTCCCTGTTTCTATTTGTCTAAATGCAGTGGCAGGTGCTAGGCATCAGAGAGGTCACCACCACTAGAATAGGGCAGGACAGAACTCACCAAGAAGTAGTTGAGTATAGCCCTCTTCATTCTGAGGAGAGAGTGAGATTAACCCTGTTGTATTATGAGGGCATAAAAAAATTGATAATTGAACTCTGGAAGTAGCAAACATTAGATCTAATGCTGAGCAATTCTCCTGGACTGAAGCGTTCAGGGAGATGGCTGTGTAGGTGAACTAAGTGAATTTATTGATAGGGGCTATAGCTATAGTTAGTATTCAGATTGAGTATAGGGAGATAGTCTGTGACACTAGAGATTTTTTTAAAAGATTTATTTATTTATTTTGGGAGAGAGAGAGGGAGGGGTAGAGAAAGAGAGAGAATCTTAAGCTGACTCCATGCCCAGTATGGAACCCAATGTGGGGATCAAGCCAGCAATCCTGAGATCAGACCTGAGTCAAACCCAAGATTTGGATGCTTAACTGACTGCACCATCTAGATGCCCCATTAGAGACTGTCTTTTTTCCAAAGCCTTGTCAGTACCCATAGAAGCAACTGTGACGGAGGATTTTGTTTTTCCCTCTAAGATCTAGATCCAATGTGTGAATGACCTTCTGGACCTCTGGAATGTTTTTCTTCACAATATCTTCAATCCTGAGACTCATTCTGGATTATTTTATGTCTTTTGCCAAAGTGGCTTCACTACTGTTATGTAAGTTTGTTCTACCACAGCTCAAATTTCCACAATGTCACAGCAACAGAGAAACTTGGAATTGAAAGAACTCCCCTCAGTGGGACCCTGGCCATCTTGGCGGGGAGCTCCTGCACTGAGCATAGCACTGGGATGTGGGTGGCCTACCATAAACAGATTGGCTTTTATAGGCAACTATGCTGCTCTGCTGGCTGTGGCTTTTACCAGGCAAGGGGGAGGGAAGGAGAATGTGTACTTGACTATTGATATATATCACTGGGAAAATAAATACTAGACTGAAGTTAAAAAGTGTATACATGATTTCTTTTCTATAAATACAGAATGGCTATTGGTCCTGTAGATAAATTCAAACTACCAGTTAAACTATAACTCACAAATCATCTTGTATGGACACAACATCAGTACCATGATTCAATAAAAAAACAAAAAGTGGAGCAAAATTTCAGACATATTAAGCAGATATAAGGATTTTATATGTTTCTGTTCTGACTTTCTTCCAAATGACTAAATACGGAACACCACCAACTATACTGACATGTTGGTACCAGTTAAAGTAACACTTAAGCTGCTTTACCAAAAAAATCCCTGAACTTCAGTGGCTTATCATAATAAAAGCTTATATCTAGCTTACATAACATACTAATGTGATGTTCCTGGGGGATAGAAGTGACCTACTGTCATGGTTTGCCAAGAATGGAGAAGCATCCACAAATATGAGATCTTCAGTTTTAAAACTGAGAAAGTTATGGGTTAACCAGAACAAGTTGGCCACCCTACTGGTAAACAGCTCTTCTGAAAGAGGTCATCAAGGTACCTGGGCTTCCCATTTATGGCTCCCATATCTTTATCACTTGACTTCCAAGTTTGTCCTGAGAATGATATCCATTCCCATCCAGCCAGAACAGGGAAAGAACTTGAAAGATGCCATGGGAGGTCTTGTGCAGCAGTTCCAGAAGTGGCATACCTATCTTCTTCTCTCATCCCATTGGCAAGACTCAGTCATGTGGCAATACCTATCTGTAAGGGCAACTGGGAAATGTAGTCTGTTGGTGGTTTCCAGAAAGATCTTATTTAGTGATCTAGTACCTCGCTAGCAATTTCTGGCATGTCAGCATACATAGGCTGTGGTGAATATGTAAGTATATGTGATTTGGTAACAAACAATCCATTTCCTCCAAAGATTTTTTTTTTCTCTGACCATTCCTTTAAATATTTGCTTGGACTATCTTAAGAATTCTCTTTATTGCCATATAACATTTTCTTTTACTGAATCTGCTCCATCAAAAAAAAAAAAAAAATCTGGCAGCATTCAGTCTGTATTAAGCAGAAGGAGAGCGTTGATTCAGCACTTGCCGGGGAAGAAGTTCAATGAAATGTTGCTTTTTCCACTTGTCCAGGGTACCCCATCAGGAAGGTCAGGGAGCCTCTTCTGGGGATGTGTGTGGCAGTTTCCAGCAGTAGGGTAGACTTTAGTCCTTCAACCCAGGCCGGAACAGGAAGATGGAATGCTCCTGGGATGTTGTGTCTCAGAAAAAGGATCAGAATAGAATATTGCCAATGATGGAACTTTTGAAAGAACTGAGGATTGCTATCAGGAACATATTACAAGAAAAATAAGACAATGAAAATCTAAAAAAAAAAAAAAAAGACATTATAAAAAGACTGTAATCAGAGGCACCTGGGTGCCCTAGTGGTTGAGCATCTTCCTTTGGCTCAGGGTGTGATCCCAGAGTCCTGGGATCAAGTACCATATCGGGCTCCCTGTGAGGAGCCTGCTTCTCCCTCTGCCTATGTCTCTGCCTCTCTCTGTATCTCTCATGAATAAATAAATAAAAACCTTAAAAAAAAAGTAAATGTAATCATTATGTGCTTCTTGATTCTTGGGTGGATCACACATCTTATAACTATTATAATATAAACACAGATGAGGAAGTTGCATCAGAATAAGTGGCAAGTGGAGGTTGGGCTTGATGTAAAAAGGGTCATATCCTCATCTTATCATAACAGAAAGTATATAGATAATATCTAAAATTGATTAATCAGGATAAATCAGGATAAGCATATCAATTATCTGTATGAATTAATTACTGTACAATTTAGTCAAGAGTTAAAAGTATTTCAAATGGGAGACATACAAGGGATAGGGAAGGTGGAACTGGGGACAACTGTTTCTTATTGTAATCCTTTTGATGCTTTAAAAAATATATATGTATATGGCACCATTAAGATAATATTTATTGGAACACCCAGGTGGCTCAGTGGTTGAGCGTCTGCCTTCAGCTCAAGTTGTGATCCTGGAGAGTCCTGGGATCAAATCCCGCATTGGGCTCCCGGCGGGAAGCCTGCTTCTCTTTCTGTTTATGTCCCTGCCTCTCTCTCTGTGTCTCTCATGAATAAAAAAAAAAAAATCAATAAAGATTTATTTTTTTAAAAAACAGTGCATTGTCCTGTGGTCTCAGCGTATGGTTAGTGATGTCCTCCATTAGGACTGCTTGAAGAACTCATGGAAGCCAATGTTATGGTTGTTTGGTTCTTACTATGATTGCAGGAAACACCTCAGCAAAACCATCAGGGGCCTTTGAAGAATGAGGTTTATTACTTACAAGTCCTGGGGGGTACACAGCATGGCAAAGGATAGAAAGAAAGGCAGGAATCTTTGGCTTGAGGCTCTGCCTTTATTGGAATTGAAGGCAGGATGCTTAGGGTCTCATGAGTCCACCATTTGGGGGGGGGGGGGATTTAAAGCATAAGGGCAGGAGTGAGGGTGTTGGAAGGGAAAAGCACAGTCACTCAAGTGGTAATTATTTCCAAAAGGGGAACTTCATGGGTGGGAACAACCTGGTTCTTTATTTCTTTGTTTTACCAGCAGCTGTGTCAAATAGCTGGTAATATGCTTATACTTATTCCAGATGGATGTCTTTGAAACGGCTGCCTCAGCAATCAGAAGCTGAATGTCAGGCACTTACATGACAATCAAAAACTTAAGTGTCAGGCATTTACACTCTAATTCAAAAGCATATTGTGGGCACTTATACAATAAATGCATCTGTGGGGATTCTTATAAGTAGCTTGCCCCAGGACAGAAAATATTATCGAGATGCTGGGATATGATGATGTTAGATTTAGTTGTTCTTTGAGCGCAGGAATGCAATGAAACAAAAAAGTAGAGATAATCAAGAAGGTTTCTGGATGTTACACAGAGTAAATAGATTAGGTTGCTTAGTATTGGGGCATATGTGAGGTTGTCTATATTATAAATCAGTACACGTAATGTGAAATCTATAGATTCTGACCTGAACCAAGGTGATTTTCTTTTTTCTGCATTACTGAGTACTGCGTTGGTAGGGACAGACTGTAGGACAATGTTACAGACATGTAATTATATAATTAGATAAAAAGTAGAAAATAGAATTAATGTGAACAAAAGTCAAGATAATGCAGTAAGAGAAAAATGAAAAGGTGTATTTTAGATTAGTGAAAGTAAGTTACTCAGCTTAGGGGAGGGGTTTGGGGCTTTCTATACATTGTATAATATTTTTTTTAAAAATTTTATGTAATAGCTCTTTTTTCCTTCGGCGCGCCACAGAAGATCTGGTGTATCGCCATGGTCCTCCGCCCCGCCCGGGTGTTACCGGTACTGTAAGAACAATCCGTATCCAAAGTCTCGCTTCTGCAGAGGTCCCCCCTGAAGCCAAGATTCGCATCTTTGATCTTGTCGGAAGAATGCAAAAGTGGATGAGTTCCATTATGTGGCCACATGTGTCAGATGAGTATATAGCAGCTCTCCTCTAAGCCTGGAGGCTGCCCGTAATTTGTGCCAACAAGTACATGGGTGAAAAAGCAGTGCAAAAGATGGTTTCCACATCCAATGCGCTCCATCCCTTCCATGTTATCCTATCACAAGATGTTTTTTCCTTGCTGACTGACAGCTCATACAGGTAGCTAGGTTCCTTTGGGAGTCCCCAGGGCACAGTAGCCAGGTCCACATTTGGCAAGTCACAAGTCCCATCCTACCAAGCTGCAGAACAAGGTGCAATGTGATTAGGCCCTACCGCAGGCCAAGTTCAAGTTCCCTGGCGCCAGAAGAGCCACATCTCCAAGTGGAAAGTGGGGCTTTTTACTAAGTTTAATGCGGACTAATTTGAAATAGTTGCCGAAAGCGCTCATCCCAGATGGCTGTGGGTCAAATACATCCCTAATCGTGGCCCCTTGACAAATGGAGGGCTCTCCACTCATGAGAACCTGCACCACCCGAACCCTATTCATGCCCACCAATAATATCCTGCTTCCGTCAAAAAAAAAAAAAAAAAAAAAATATTTTATTTAATAGAGAGAGCACAAGGAGGTGGACGGAGCAGCAGAAGGAGAGGGAGAGGGAGAAGCAGACTCTCCACTGAGCAGGACCCTGGGATCATGACCTGAGCCAAAGGTAGATTCTTAACCGACTGAGCCATTCAGACGTCTCCATATATTGTGTTTTAAAGGAAAACTGCCACCTCTTTATTTTACTTAGGTTCTTTCAGGTTTTAGGGAAAAGACATGGCAAGATTAATCTGAGTGATGGCAGTTAATGTCAGTGTAGCAAGAGAATTCACTTTAAATTTTTTTGTCTGTTAGCTTTTCCTGAGAGTGTTCTCCTCACCCTTTGTCCCAAGAAAGTAAACCTTGCCATTTTGGGATAGAATGCAGCAGTTTCTTATACTTCAGGAAGTTAACTCTTCTTTCTCTTCCTAGACATTGCTTCATAAAGCTTAGATTTGTGGTTCCAGGATCCCTCCATCCCTTTAGTATATGGCTTCTACATCCATATCCAGCCAGCATGAGGAGAAAAAATATGGAAGGTCATGTGGAGATGGCTTTCGTCCATGGATCCTGAAGGTGATCTGAATCCTTCCACTTAGCTGTGACTTGGTCATACGGCTACTTTAACAGGGTCAGGTAGAAAATAATCTGTCTGCGTTCCCAGGATGAAAAAGAACAACTGGCCAATCTTTGCCATACCTAGGAAGCTGGACCCCAGGAGCTGGGGTTTCAACCTTGATAAAGATTCTAGAGCATAAATATGGCATTGGAGCACAGAAATCACCTCCCTTTGGGGGACTGTGCTTTCATGGACAATTTTCTACTAGCAGTAACTTGTATGGTACTAACAACTAGAGGAGTCCCCCTAATGCTCTGTCCTTATGTAAGACCCCTGTGATCTTTGCGAAGGTAACATCAATAATGTTATTGTTTGAGTTTTCCCCCATTCAGGGAGAACGAAAATTAAATCTAAGCCAAAGGATGTTTTAGCTCTGGCTTCATCACAGACAACCACAAAATGTCTTATAGCAACTAGCTTATAGCAACTAGCTTTTTCTATTACATGTTGGTGGGTGGGCTAAAATGTATCTGATTTAGGCTGAGCTCGGCCCTGTGCTGTGGGTTGTACACTCAATGTGTACTGCTCAATGTGTCTCTCATTCTTCATGGACTGGCAGCATGTTCTCCTCATGGAAAAAGGCAGAAATGCAAAAGGAGTGAACAGAAACATAAGATTCTGCTTAAGTCCTAAATTGAAAACTGGCCCATCGTCACTTCTCTCATATTTCCCTAATATTTCATTCGTCACAGCAAGCCATATGACCATTCTCAACATCCACAGAGTAAGGAAGCATACTCTACTTGGGAAGATGGGGAAAAGAAAGAGTGACTATTTACTTATTAATATTTTAATCTATGACAGAGAAATGAAGTAAAGGTTGTATATTATCTGAAGTTAGGATTATATCTACTACTTAAGGTTAGAAAATCAAGTAAGAAAGACTAGGAACCACCCCAGAAGCAGCACAAATTTTTGGTGTCTCTTCATGATAAGGATGGAATATACAGCAGACTGCATGAAGAACTAGAACATTGGCCTATTGCCATGCAAGATAAAATGGCGTATCTACTGAACCAGCCTCTTCTGGTCCCCTGATGAGTGATGTCAATGGTGCTTTCTCTGAATGCCCTGAAAGAAAGGGTCTCACTGAGTTGTCAATACTTGTTGCTGTCCACTTTTGGCAATGTACGCCATGTCTCCTCCTCATCCACTTCATCAATTATCGAACTTCCTTGGGTGTAAGCACCTAACACTACCCTTCCAGTTAACAAAGTATAAGACAGTCTTATAAAGAATTGCCCTTGGATGATTTCCTCAAAGGGAAATATTGGATGTAGCAGAGATTAAAATGTTATGGATATTCTGAACATTGTCATTCATTCATTCATTCCTTTTTGAAACTTCATCAGATATCTGAAAACATAAAGACATGGAAACTGTACTGTAGGAAAATATAGTTTAATGGGAGAGAGAGAACTATAAATAAAATAAAACTATGTTTCTTCAGTCTGTAATATGAATCTTTTTTCACATTGTAAGGTTTCTAAAATATGAAAACATCTTATAATGGGTATCAGTGCAACTTTCTAGGCATTAGGTGATTAGGTATGATGTCATTGTTCATATATAAATAGCTTTTATCAAAGCACAATCTGTGGTTTTGAATTTTAATTTAAATCCTGAATTTTACTTAAAAAAAAAACCTTACCTATTATGAATGTTAAGATGAGAAAATATTATATATCAAAATATTTAATTTTTGAAAGCAGTAACTACCAAATCTCCCAGAATAATTATGGATCATACAAAATTGGGAAGATTTGGTGTGAGCAGTTGATGCATTGTGAAGGATCATCATTCAGGTGCTTGTATTTGTCGAGATCTACCAACTTTCTTTCAATAGGAACTTTTAAATTCATGGGATATTTAATTAATTAAAAAAGAGAAAATTATGAACTTAGCCAGTAGGAAATGCATATAACAACACGTTCTTTGATAAACCTTAAATGTATAACGTGATCCCTAAATATACTGATAAAGTAGAGATCATGAACGCAAACTATGGAAACAGGGTCACTCTGAAGAGATGTCTGACTACCAATTCTCAAGGTTTTTTATTTATTTTTTTAAGGATATTTATTTGTTTATTTTAGAGGGATTGAGAGAGAGAGAGCCTACATGTACAAGCAGAGGGAAGAGTAGAGGGAGAGAGAATCTCAAGTAGGCTTCATGCTCAGCACAGATCCCAGTATGGGGTTTGATCTCACAACCCTGAGATTATAACCTGAGCTGAAATCAAGAGTTAAAGGCTCAGCCCCAACTGATCCACCCAGGTGCCCTGTCAAGGGTGATTTAGAAGAAATCATAGACTTTTGAGTGATGAAGCTTTAAACTCAAAATTGAGAGGAGAATCAGAAAAGGTACTAGGAAGGGATGACATCTGAGTGAACATTAAGGATGAACAGCAGTTAGCTAAAGAAATATGTAGAGCAAGGGAATTATCTGCAGGGGTGACAGAATATGTGAAGAAAGGGAGATGTGGGAGAGGGAGACTACAGCGTCTCAAAAGTAGTTCTGTTTAACCCAAACTTATGCAAATGAACTGGTGGAGAGAACTGGAGAGAGGGAAGGGGTCAGAGCAAGAAACACCTTTCCTCCCAAGTTTAGGGTTTGGAATTTATAATGAAAGTACTGGGGAGTCATTTAAAGCTTTAAGTCAGAAAGTAAAGTGATCAGATCTGGTCTTAGAGAGGTCACTCAGGAAAGACTGTGGATAATGGATGAGGCTAGACCTCTCACTCTGGAGGGGGACCAGAGGTGAAAGACCCAGTTAGGAAGTGATAACACGAGGGCCTAACCCAGGGCAGTGACAGGAATGAAATGGAAGGTATGCATCTGAAGAATATGAAGGACACAGTATGACCAACATGTGCTGATGAGATGCCAGGGTAGGGAAGGCTCCAGAATAGTTTGGCTAAATGGGTGGATGGTGATGCCATTCCCCCAAAATAGGAAGAAAAGGAGGTATATCTGAAAGACATAGGAAGCAGAGATCATGAGCTCAGGTATAGACCTTTTCGAGGTGTCTAGGAGACATCTACAGGGAGAAGGCCCCAGTGACAAAAACATAAGAGAGTGCCTTATTCCCGTCTGTTACAAAACCACAGCGACACTTGGCACATTTTGATTCTAGTTGTCCTTTCCCACATGTACCTAACACCAAAAAATGGTGTTTTTCTGAGGAGGTCTAGAGACAGACCATGACAAAAAGATCAGGTGTTAGGCACCTGAATTTTCCATGTGAACATAACTGGAACTTCATTATGAAAATATGGAAAAACAGCAAAACCTTTAGTATTTTAATGAAACTACAGAAGGTGAATTTTGACTTTTTAATCAAAATTCCACATGATAGTTCTAGGGGAACTGAGATCTCAAAAATTGCAAAGAGTAGACTTAGGATGAAAAGGCTAGAATAGTCTTGCCCTCAGAGATAGTCAACAATTTATAGACCTAGGGTTGCAAAGGTAAAAGACAAATGTTAAGTGAATTTCAAATACTAAAGAAATGAATGTGTTTAGTATGTCCCAAATATCACGTGGGACATACTTACTCTAAAAACTTACACGTGGTTCACCTGAAATTTAAATTTAACTATGCGTTTGTATTTTTGTTTGCTAAATTTGACAACCCTAAAATAGGCATTCAAAATCCAGTAGCTGCATTAGTTTCCTATTGGCGCTGTAACAAATTATCATAAATGTAGTGCTTAAAACAACTCAAATTTATTATCTTATAGTTCTGGAGGCCAGAATTATGAAATGGGTTTCACTGGGCCAAAATCAGGGTGGCCTCAGGCCAGTGATATTGGTTCTGGAGGCTATAGGAGAATTCATTCCCTTGTCTTGTCAAGCTTCTAGAAGTTTCCTACCTTCCTTGGCTTTTAGCTTCTTCCTCCATTTTCAAAGTCATCAATGTTGCATCTTCCTATCTCTAACTATTTCTAACTCTTCGGCCTTTCTTTCTTTCTTTCTTTCTTTCTTTCTTTCTTTCTTTCTTTCTTTCTTTCTTCTTTCTTTCTTTCTTTCTTCTTTCTTCTTTTAAAGGTTTTACTTATTTATTCATGAGAGACACACAGAGAGAGAGGGAGAGAGAGAAAGAGAGAGAGAGGCAGAGACGTAGGCAGAGGGAGAAGCAGGCTCCATCCAGGGAACCTGAGGTGGGACTCAATCCCGGGACTCCAGGATCACGCCCTGGGCCAAAGGCAGGTGCTCATCCGCTGAGCCACCCAGGTGTCCCCTGCCTCACTTTCATAAAGACTCTAGGATTACAGTGAGCCCACCTGGATAATCCAGGATCATCTCCCCATTTTGTGATATTTAAATTAATTGCATCTGAAAAATTCCTTTTGCCACATTGAGGCAATATTTTCACAAATTCCAGGGATTAGGACATGGGCATTTTTAGGGCCATTATTCCGCCTAAAGCAGCAGCTTCCTAAAAATATTAGACTCATGGATGTCAAGCCTACAATAGGCTAACTTTTTGTATCCTGTGTGATGTGCCATCTCCACTTGTCTGAGATTTTTCATCAGTTTTGTCTGCCAGCCCTAGGATAGGATTCTAAAAAGTGGCTGATCTAATAGCACAGCAGTAAGATACTGCTGTATCAATCCTCCTGGACTGAGTGTGAGGAAATCCAACTCTGCTAGGGTAGAGGATTGTCTTGAGTTATAATGGAGGGGATGAGATGAGGGATGGGGTTTCTGGGAACACATTGTTTTAAAGATGCCTGGAAGCTCCCTTTTGGGTGTTGCCAAAGCTGTGACATTAGAAGACAGAGGGATGTAACTGGAAGGAATTTTGAAGAGTAACTCTCTTGGTTTTGCTTAACCTTTTCTTTAAAGAAGCATCAGAGAAGAATGTGGACGAAGTAACTAAAAGGCTGGTGACTTCATCCATGTGGGCTTTTGTAATAAAGTACCACAGACTGGGTGGTTTATAAATAACAGAAATTTGTTTCTCACTGTTCAGGAGGCTGGGAGTCTGAGATCAGGGTGCTACCACGACTGAGGGAGGGTTCCCTTCTGGGTCTCAGACTTCTCACTGTGTCCTCACATGGTGGGAGGGGCTAGGCCTCTGTGGGGGTGGGGGTGGGGTTCTCTTTTATAAGGCACTAATCCCATCCATGAGGGCTCCAACCCCACATTCTATTCCCCTCCCCCAGGCCCCATATCCTAATATCATCACATTGGAGACCAAGATTTCAACATAAGAATTTGGGGGTGGGTGGGGACACAGCCATTCAAACCATGGCAGCTGGGTCGGAATGATGTCCAAGCAACTGGGGAATTTGATCACTTCGATTAACTGGACTATTTCCCCAGCTGGTTGAAAATACATTAAATATCATTTGTTGTCAGATAGAAAAAGAAAAAAAAAGTTGTTTGCTCTTGCTTTATTGTTGATTATGACCACATACTGGTTCTAGTAAATACCTGTTATACGGTAGGTATTATGCTAGGTAAATTTTACCTACTTTATTTTCTTGAGTCCTGATAACTATCTTTCAAGGCAGATATTCCATTCACCAGTTCACACCAGCCAGACACTGAGGAGCAGAGAGATTAGCCTGCTTGTCCAGGGTACAAACAAGCTTAACGTCAGAGTCAGACTTAGGTGCTGGTTTGTTTGTATCCCAAGCCATTTTTTCCCACTATGTCATGTTTCTGGGATGCTGTCACACGTTGTTTTAAAAGCTGTGAAAAGGAAAAAAGAAGAGGCACCTGGGTGGCTCAGTCAGTGAAGCGTCTGCCTCTGGCTCAGGTCATGATCTCGGGATCCTGAATGGAGCCCCACATCCTGCTCAACGGGGAGTCTGCTTCTCCCTCTCCCTCTCCCCTTTCCCCCCAACTGTTCTTGCTCTCTCTCTTTCACTCTGCTCTCTCTCTCTCAAATAAATAAATTTTAAAAAGGAGCAAAGAAACACCGATTAGGGTGTGGTAATTGGGAGAAAGTTCTGTTGGTCACTTATAAATTTCCTTCAGCTACCTGAAAACAGCCACATAGCATTTACTTCACAAAGATAATTATGCCCCTTTCTAGAAGAATACAGCATCTTGTTTTCCATTCTCTTTGTAGCCCATCCTCTCCTTTCCCCATGGAGCTTAAAATCTGTTTCATAAGATTATACTGAGGTAATACATTGTAAACGTTAAGGCATATTTTGGTTTGCTCTGGAAGAGACATGAATTTCTGGCTCTCCTTAATGCTCCTCTTTTGTTCTTTGTACAGTGAAGCTCCAGGGGAGCTTTCTCTTTTTTTTCCACCAGGATTTCACTGTCCTGAGGCACTCAGGGTTTGGAAATCCCGAACGCCAGTGAGCCATGAAAGGCGTTGGCCCAGGGTCAGACCCAACCCAATGACATAAACTGAGACAATCTCGCTCTGCTGCAAATATGTTTTTCTGAACACACCCAAATCCCAAAGATTTTCATCTCCTCTGAGCTCCCTAACATCTGCTTTGTCAAACAAACAAACAAAACAAAACAAAACAAAACCCAAGCTATTACAGAGAAACGAACCCAGTCTAAATTCCCAGAGACTCCTCTTGGGGACAACATTCCTCCTTCTAACAGAGTATCAGGAGGCAATGGGTTTCAAAATTGTTCTTGGACATTCTATTTGTTGAAGATTTTCAAAATCATTGGTTTCTTGAAAAATCCGGAGGAGGAGAACCAGGTACAGTGCTCTCCTAGTTTATTTGGCACATGAAGGATCCTTTAGATGCAAACGACCCAGAAATAACATGGAGTGTTTTTGAAACAAACTCAGTGATTTCTCTTCCATTCTTGACTTTCAGTTCTCTTTTGTGGCTGCATCATCTGCTGGAAGGAGGGACTTCAGGTTGAAGCACAGCATCCTACTGACATGGAAACAGCACCATGTGGCACATCAGGCACACCTGGGGGTGGGTCCCAGCGCTGTCCCTTGCTAGCAGCGGCCCCCAGCTAAATAGTTGGACTTTACAAATCTCCCGATCTCTCAATCGTGGCTTGATAATACCCTTTTTGGAGGCTAACATGAGGTGAAAATAAAATTATATAAAGTGCCTGGTATGCAAAAGGTACCCCAATAGGCAGTAGCTACTCTATTTTTTTTCTTTTTTCCTCCTCAGCACCCTGAATGTAGTGGGCTTTTCAATCAGTTTTGAGGGCAAGGAAGGAAATAAGGGAAGAAGGCATAAGATGCCTAAAGTCACAAAAGTTTCTTTTCTTCCTCAAAGTGCCTTCTCCTGCCCAAGCAATCCCTGAACTGTTCACTTTCTCCTTGCTTTGCACACGATGATCCTCTTTGCTACCCACCAGATTTCTTCACCTCTTGATCATGAGGAATCAACAAACGTTCCCTGAATTCCTGTGTCCCAACCACTCCGCTGGGTATTGCAGACAATATAAAAAAAAGTGAGATGCAATTCCTCTCTTTAAGTCACTTACTGCTTACAGCTCAAGAAAAGAACTGTAATATAAAGGGAGGCAGAAAACCTGTGTAATATAAGAATCTGCTCAATTCTTATGTTCTTATATATTTTATCTATTCTTATATATCTCTCAGGAGAGAGAGAGGGAAGGGCTTCGTATTAGCCTCAGCATTTGTGCTGATATTTTTTAAAAAAATTTTTTATTGATTTATGATAGTCACAGAGAGAGAGAGAGAGAGAGAGAGAGAGAGACAGAGACATAGGCAGAGGGAGAAGCAGGCTCCATGCACCGAGAGCCCGATGTGGGATTTGATCCCGGGTCTCCAGGATCGCGCCCTGGGCCAAAGGCAGGCACCAAACCGCTGTGCCACCCAGGGATCCCCATTTGTGCTGATCTTAAGTGGGATTCGAACTTGCAGAAAAGAAGCCTAATGACAACCAGGAAAGGAGTCAGTGAAAGCAAATGCACCCTGGATGAAAAGGGTAACACAAATAATCACAACAGCAGACCAACTGCTAGCAACCTAGCACTTACCATGTGTCGAATAAAGCACTATTCTAAGTGCATTATGTGGATGATTTCGTTTAATTACAAAAACGAACTGTGGTGCGAAATGTTTATAGGCTCAGAATATCCTTGTTTCAGTCTTGATTGAAATTCATATGCTCCCAGAGGTCACTGGCTCCAACAGAAAGAAACTGGAGCCTGTGTGTTCGAACATTGGAGCTATTAACACGGCGCTTTGAGAATACAGACACTAAATAATCTTGCTTTCTTCTATCTTCATGCAATAAATATTAAAAAGAAGAGAAGAATATTGACCAGTCAGGGCGTTCAAATATGTAAACACAGGGCCTGAAGACATGGAAAAAAATTTCTCAGATCTATACTAGTCCTGTCTCCTGTCATATAAAACTGGGTGGCTTTGGGGATCCCTGGGTGGCTCAGCAGTTTAGCGCCTGCCTTGGACCCAGGGCGTGATCCTGGAGTCCCGGGATCGAGTCCCACATCGGGCTCCCTGCATGGAGCCTGCTTCTCCCTCTGCCTATGTCTCTGCCTCTCTGTGTGTCTCTCATGAATAAATAAATAAAATCTTAAAAAGAAAAAAACTGGGTGGCTTGTTTGCAAGAACCTCCCTGTGGGAATCATCTGCTCTAACAGTAATAATCCTTACCTTTGAGTCTATGATGCTCGTTTTTTTTTTCTTTTTTTTTTTTTAGGATTTTATTTATTTATTTGACAGAGAGAGAGCGAGAGAGAACACAAGTAGGGGGAGCAGCAGAGGGAGCGGGAGAAGCAGGCTCCCTGCCCAGGACCCTGGGGTCACAACCTGAGCTGAAGGCAGACACTCAACTGACTGAGCCACTCGTGGGCCCCAGTGATGCTCATTTTAATTAAGAAATTATATTCATTGTTTGTTAGAGAACACCGAATTTACTTATGAATTTTGTAATAACTGATTTTCTTACGCTTGCCCTGTATGAAAGGCTGTCTTGGGTTTAGGAAAAATAGATTTTCTTTCTTGCAAAATTATAAAAGTGACAACTAAATGGTGATTATAGTAGAATTGTTGTTAACAGGCAAGGCAGCTCTCTGGGTGTTTCACCTGCATGTGCTTTCAGGGGTGCATTCCCCCCATTCAGGGATGGGGAGACAGAGACTGGGTGAGGTTCAAGGTGGAGGCTGGAGGCCTTGCCTGGTAGCTCCTCCAGCCAGTCCAGCTCTGCTTGCAAACCCGCTTCTGTCACTGCCTGCTCAGAGCGCCCCATGATCCTCAGGCTGACCCGTTCCTGGGGGACAAGGGGCTCCTCTGGCCAGCCCAGCCCGCAGAACTTTCCTAACATTCCCTGTCACTAAGGGTCAGGTTTGCAATCGCGGTCTAATGGCCCTTCCACTCTGATCTGCAGTCAGATTGCGGTTCTGCTTTTAGGAGCTATGTGACCTGAGAAATGTGCTTGCTAAGCCTTTCTGAATCCCAGGTCTCCCCCTACCACCCTAAGCCACATAAAGTGGTAATTGTGAGGATTAAAAGAAACAAGGCAGAGGGGTGCCTGGGTGAAGCATCTGACTCTTGATTCCGGCTCAGGTCATGATCTCAGGGTTGGGAGATGGAGCCCCGAGCTGGGCTCTGCACTCAGCAGCGGGTCTGCTTCTCTCCCTCTTCCTTTGCCTCTCCCAGCCCGGTGCATGCACGTGCTTTCGTGTGCTCTCTCTCTCTCTCTCTCTCACTCTCTCTCTAAAAAACAATGGGGGGCACACCTGGATGGCTCAGGGCATGATCTCAGAGTCCTGGGATGGAGCCCGGCATCAGGCTCTCTGCTCAGCAGGGAGTGTGCTTCTCCCTCTCCCTCTGCTACTCCATCTCTGTCTCTCTGTCAAAGAAATATATAAAAGCTTTTTTTTTTTTTTTTAAAAAGGGCAGAAATAAAAAAAAAAAGAAGAAGAAGAAGAGAAAAAAGAAAGACTTTTGTTCTACCCACTCCTCTTTCCTCAGTTCCCTCTCTCTGCTCCAGTCCACACTGGTCTTTCTGCTCTTCCTTAAACTGCTCAGTCCTCTGGAGCCACGGGACGTTTACATATGCCTGTTACTTTGCATGGAATATTCTTCTCTGTATCTTTGCATGGCTTCCTCTTCCCCACCATGCAGTTCTCTTTTAACATCCCTCCTTGGAGTGGTCTGCTTGGACTTTACTATTTAAAATTGGATCATTCACTCACCACTATCTCTTTAGCCTAATTTCATTTTCTTCATCATGAAAAGAAATTTATGTAATTTATGCATTTATATACTTGCTTGACTAGCTCTCCCATTAGCTGGAATCTCCAGGGGGTAGGGTGTTTTTTTGTCGGCACTGCTGATTTTCATGGCTCAGTCCCCCTGGCATAGGAGAGCACCTGGCACAGGGGAGATGTCATTAAAAATTGTTGCATGAATGAACAAACGAATGCATGAAGTGAATATGCTTAGCTCCGAGCAGATCTTGAAAGAAATATTAGCTCTTTCCTTTCTGCTATTGCATTCCAGAGTAACAAGGGTTTTTAATTCAACAGTTTTCCAAGTACATGTGCATTTAAAAGTGGGTGTCTAAGAGGAAAGTCGAATGTCAGAACCTGCTAGAATGACTGCCAAACGCTAGCAGTTCAGAGCCTGTGCCAAGAGTAGACTGTTTTTGAGCAGGGATTGTAACCCTTGTCTTTACACACTAGCGAATGGCTCACATGTGTCAACACTAAACACAATACAAGATGACAACGTTGAATTTTAACTGATCCTGGAAAACAGTGAAGGTTAAGAAATCCACCTTCCCACCTTGGCCCCTCATTGTATCTCCCTCCTGCCCCCCAGAAGAAGCTGGGTCCTGGGGACAACTTTCTGTGATCCACTGTCAGATGGTGCCACACTCCCACCCTGCATTCCCACACTTGGTTCTTTCTAGCCCCCTTTTCTGACTCTCTATAAAGGAAGCCCCCCCCCCCCCCCAGCCTTGTTGCTGACACTTCTGCAGTTCTCAGGGTCACAGCAAGGCAATACTCTCCCTTCCACCTTGGCAAGACTCCCTTCCCCTAGCCCCTTGCAATAATCCTTTTTGAATGAAGTCTCTCCTTACTGAGTCTGGATTTGTCATTATTTAACAAAGAATAAAAATATTGCTTTTTGGTCCTGGGCCATTGTGGGGAAGGGCTTTGGTCAAACGCAGATGAGCTCAGACGATACAGTGCCTTGTTATGACACCACTCCTACACTCTTGATTCTTTAGTTTTTTTTTTTTTTTTGATTGATTGATTGATTGACTGTTTATGAGAGAGAGAGAAAGAGAGAGCAAGCAAGGGGTGGGCAGAGCCCCATGCAGGGCTCCACCCCAGGACCCCGAGATCATGATATGAGCCAAAATCAAGAGTTGGCTGCCCAACTGACTGAGCCACCCTGCACCCCTAGATTCTTTAGTTACCTTAATAGTATCCATGTCCCAGGGTTGCTGCGACAATTCAAGACCTAAGCAAGGAGTATCACTGCCACTTTCCTTCTCTGACCCCTACCAGTCCAGGATTGTGTCCTTGGGTTTGACCTGTCCCTCATCTCCACGGCCACTGCTCCTTGTCACCGATTGCCATCTACCTGATCTTGTGTGGATTATTGCCATGGCCTGCTCCCTGGCCTCCTTGGATGTGGGCCCTGCTCTGGTCTGCATGCCTCACCTAGAGCACCTGTCCCAACAGCAAATCCCAGCAGGTCACGCATTGTGTTCGGTACTTTGGGGGCAGTATAAATTTTTGTGAATATAACTTAGGTTCCCCCCCTCCTTAAAATTTGTCCTTTTCTCCATTTGAAGAGGTGGACAGCTCTGGGCTTCACTTTTTGCTTTTCCAAACTCCCATATAAGAGATTCTGTGACATCTTCTGGCAGCTTTGAGGACAGAGGGAGAGTCTTTGAGGAAAACTTGGTTCACTCCCACCTTGGACAAAGGAAAATATAATAAAAGACTCTGGAAGTGGGCTGTCTGGGTGGCTCAGTTGGTTGAGTGTCTGCCTTCAGCTCAGATCATGGTCTCAGGGTCCTGGGATTGATCGAGCCCTGGATCAGGCTCCTTGCTCAGAGAGGAGGCTGTTTCATCCTTTCCTTTTGCTCCTCCCCCTGCTTGTGCTCTCTCTCTCTCTCTCTCCCTCTGCTCTCTCTCTCTCTCTCAAAAAAATAAGAACCTGGAACAGGTGATAGAGGTTTGGGGATTCCAAAATACTCAGGGCACTTGAGCTGGTCTCTACAGCAGACAGCTGGTACCCAAGGGCTCATGCCAAAGGAGCACCTGAGCAAAGCCAAGGCCAGCAGGCAGTGCAGTATTGTTGTCAAGAACAAAATGGTGCCCTGCAAGGAGTATATGGATCTGGAGTCAGAATGACTTGGATTCCAGGGAGGCTCTTCCACTTATCACTTTTAAAATATTATTTTGCCTCTATGAACTTCAACTTCTTCACTAGCAAATAGAAATAATGGTAAAAAAGAAAGTAATGCTGTTGTAAGAGATTCATGAGAAAAATATATAACTTAGTGTGTGGCATAGACTAGACACTTAATAAATATGATTTCCTCTCCTCTCCCAATAATATAAAATGTGGTTTAAATAAATGTGAACATGACTGTATTCCACTGAGCATATCAGAGGAAAGGCCTGTTGGTATAAATCTTTTTTAGCAGAGAAAAGCAATAAGGCCTTATTAAATCTGTGCCATTTGTGAACAATTTTGCATTCGGTCTCCCAAGCAAGGACTAAGACACCCGCCAGTTAAATGAATCACAGGGACACCTGCATATATATGCATTGATTCCTCTTGGTATGGAATCTCCCACAGCTTCTCTCTTATATCACTCAGTCTTTGGAATTGAGTGGTCATTTGTGTTAGGCCTTTATTATTCTCTGAGTCCCTGAATTTTTAATGCCTTTTAGACATGGAGCCTTGAGTTTTGAGTGATGCTTTAGCATTATTCATGCAATATGGTTTCTTTTTATTATGATTTCAATTGGAAGACTGTTCTATTTGTTTGTCATGCAAGCACAGACTTGCTGCACAGAAATTTCTGTTGGCCAAATGCAGCAATGCCTTGTATTTTTATGCTCAGCATTTTGGTATTTAATAATCCCTTCATACTCAACTTCTTATGCTATGTAATGATTTTTGCTTTTAAGAATTCATTTTCTACCAGTGGTGGTTTTCAATATGGAAAGCAAAATATTGATTTATTTAGTCTCATACGTTGTGGATATATCCTATACTTGTAGTCTAAAAATAATTTAAACTCAATACTTTGATCAGACCCCAAAGTAATCATAATTAGCTCCTAAGAGTTGAATGTCCAGAGTGTCTCAACTTGGACTGTGCAAAAGGCAACTGTGTCCTCAGCCTAATTAAGTCATAATGATTCACCAGCATAAGGCAGGTTTCAGTGTAAATGATGAGATTTAGTAAAGCTTTTCCTTGGCTGCTCATAGGTCTCCTATCCCCTTAAGTATGGACTACTGAAGAGTATGATATTGGGCTGTCCTAAATAGTAACATGGAGATGGTGTTTTTTAAAAAAGATTTTATTTATTTATTCATGAGAGACACACAGAGAGAGGCAGGGACATAGGCAGAGGGAGAAACAGGCTCCCTGCAGGGAGCCTGATGTAGGACTCATCCCAGGACCCCAGGATCATGCCCTGAGCTGAAAGCAGACACTCAACCATTGAGCCACCCAGGTGCCACTAGCAGGCCTAACTTAAATCATACATGCTGCCTGGGATGATAACATAGAAGGAAGTATGTGGATTTGTTATTGTTCTTATTTTTAAAGATTTTTTAATTTACTTTTTGAGAGAGAGCACAGGAGTGGAGGGGGTCTCAGAGGGAGTGGGAGAGAGAGAGATGCAGACTCCCCACTGAACAAGGAGCTGGCACCAGGCTTCATCTCCCAACCCTGCGATTGTGACCTGAGCCAAAATCAAGAATCGGACACTCAATCAACTGACCCACCCAGGGGGCCCCTGGGATTTGAGATTATTGAAGAATTTCAGGTTTTCTAAGAAGGCATTTGGCTTTTGTGCCCATTTTCTGTTTCTCTTATTCCCTACAAGATACCTTCATTAGGTATAAACAAAGTGTTCATTCTGTTTATTCCTCATGACTAGAAGCCGATTTTCTTAGTTGTTATCTGGCCATTAGATTGGAATTGACTTATTAATTTAGCTAAGTAAGCCAGGGGTTAGCTTTAGCAAGGATTTAAGATGGAAATAGCTCCTATTTAAATAAAAAACTGTGCAAAGTAATTCTGCTAGTGAATTTTGCTATATCTTTTTTTTTTTTGCTATCTTATAGCAACTTAGCTAAGCTGGAACTGTGTTTCCCAGAACTTTCTTCACTGCATGGTTCCTGGCTAGTGTGGATCGCGGAGACATTTTGCACATGATTTGGAAGATGGAAAGAAGCAACAGCCTATTATTTTCACACTCAGGTGATTGGTGCATCTTCCACACATGTTCCGGATCTGCTGGCTCATCTCTGCAAGGGACCACAGCTGGACATCTTCAGCTCCTGTTGGACTCGTCCTTAGACTCCTCCTTCAGCCTCTACTTCTGGACCAAGTGCATCTTTAGTGCCAGCTCCTCCTGCAGTTTACTCGCATCATTGAAGTTGGAGACTCGGCACCTGCGAAAGACCAGCACAGGTTCCAGCTTTTCCTCCGGGTTCTGATTCGTCAGGGGTCTCCCTCACGTACAACTCTCTTTCCTTCCTCACTGTCTGCCCTGTGGACCACAGGGCCGGCGGGGGCTGTGGGATAACAGCAGAAAGTAAACTGCTTAACCAGCTCCCACGGTTGTGAGGTCATATCTCTACAGTAATTTCCTATTACGTACATAACGTCCTAGTGGTTTTGCTCCTCTGATCAAACCATGACTAAGTTGGGGTTTGTTTTGGTGACCACGAACGAGTGCTTAGGGCAGAATTTCTTTTCCTAGGAAAGCTTAGGTCAAAAGAAGTTACAGACAAGAAACCATATTGTTACAGCAAGTCTGCTAATAGGTAAACTGGTAGGAAATTTAACAGGAATCTGAGTATAAAGAAGAACATGGTTTATCAATTTTGATGGCTTTCAAGATTTTCTATTCTATGTATCTATAATCTTACTTTGCCTGCGAGTAGTTTCATGGGAAGAGAATTCTATAGGAATGGGAATTTTCCACTGAATCTGTGATAGGTATGTCTTTTTATTTTTTTTTAAGATTTATTTATTTATTCATGATAGACACACACACACACACACACACAGAGGCAGAGACACAGGTAGAGGGAGAAGCAGGCTCCATATCGGGAGCCCGATGCGGGACTCGATCCTGGGACTCCAGGATCACGCCCTGGGCCAAAGGCAGGTGCTAAACTGCTGAGCCACCCAGGGATCCCCAGGTATGTCTTTTTAAAACACAAGATACAGGCTAGAGAACAGTATGCATTGCCTTTCATCTAGAATGAAATTGAGGATTGAATTGGGTGGTGTTGGAAGCTTGGACTTCGAAATCAAGCTAACCTGTAATCGTACATTTATTGTTATGACTGGGGCAGGTCACTCTCAGAGCCTTGGGTTTGCTATCTGTAACATTCTGCTTATTCTGGAATTGTGAGGGTTAAACAAAATAATCTATCAAGACCAAGCAAGTGCACAGATGAAAACAAGATTTGCCATCTCCAATTACCAGCCCTCATGTCTCATCTCTCTCTCTCTCTTTAAAAGACCCATTTATTTATTTGAGAGAGAGAGAATGAAACAGCGAGTGAGCATGTGAGTGGGGGCAGAGGCAGAGGGAAAGAAACTCAAGCAGACTCCCTGCTGAGCAACGTGGGGCTCATCTCACGACCCTGAGATCATGACCTGAGCTGAAATCAAGAGTTGGATGCTTAACTGACTGAGCCACCCAGGTGCTCCTCTCATCTTTTATTTGAAAATACCCTTGAGGCATGACTGTGTCTTTTTCTTCACTCTTCCTAGTCCTGTGTGAGGCACTCAGTAACTGGCACGTAGTTCATGCTCAATCTTATTTATGCTACAAATAAATGCATGTCCAGAGGCACATCTTTTTGTGGATGCAGCATATCTAGACCAGGTGTTTATCAGATCTTCTTTTCTAGGATTCAAAGTAGGCAAAACTGGTCACTATATGTAGAGATTCAGGAGCATTGCGTGGATGAATGTCTGACAATCACTCGTTTGCAGATCCTAGGAAGCCTGACACATGCAGTTTTGATTGTGTACCAGTGGATGTCACCCTTTGAACACACAACTGTGCTCTCAGACCCTCTTTGGAAAAGCCAGGCAGACACTCCACAGATGTTTATTTCTTTCTCCAGTGTGGGAAGTGATGTTGGTCTCCAGATGTCACCCATCATCATGGAGCCCTCCACACTGAATCTGCATCCAAGGGTAAAAAGAGGAATTGTGGAATGTTCGGCGAAGCATGCTTTTATCTATAGGAATGGTGTTCATTGATTGATGGAATTTGGGGAATGCCTCTTTGTGAATTAATATCATTTAAAAATGTTGTTTGGCTGTAATGGTAGTTGCTTCTTGGAAGGAAAGTAGGCAATTCAGGCACAGAAATGGGGAAAAGATTTACTTTTTACTTTTGGATCTGATGTTTGTGATTTTGTTTGTACTTTGTTAATAAAGATTAAAGAGTAGTAAAATAATATTTGGCAAAATCTTGATAGTGTACACTTTCTTATTTGAATTGTCTTATTACTGACTAAAGAAATTTCTATTCTGAAAAAAAGGAACACTGATAATATTCACTCAATGTTATTGATTTCCATTCAAAGTGGTCTTTCATTCAGACATCAATTCATATTCATTTATTTAAATTTTTATGATTCACTACCTATCTGTTGTTTGTTACATGGGTGCTGAGGTGCACTGGCAAATAAAAAACATAAGTTTTTAGGGACACCTGGGTGGCTGACTGATCCCAGTCAGTTAAGCATCTGCCTTCAGCTTAAGTCATGATCCCAGAGTCCTGGGATCGAGCCCTGTATCATGCCCCCTTGCTCAGCGGGAAGCCTGCTTCTTTTCTTCTCCCTCTCCCTCTGTGCTCCCTGCACCCCTAGAAGCACCGCCTGTCCCGCTCATGCTCTCTCTCTCAAATAAATAAATTAAAACCTTTTAAAAAAATGCAAGTTTTTAAAAGAGAACTCTAATAAAGATTAAAGAAACATGTCACCTTCAAAATGATCCTTAACTGATTTATACTTTGTAGGTAGATTTACAAATAGGTAAGTTTTCTATAAAATGTGCATATTTTATAATTTTATAAGAGTACAGTGTAGTGGGCAGCCCTGGTGGCGCAGCAGTTTAGCGAGTCCCGCATCGGGCTCTCTGCGTGGAGCCTGCTTCTCCCTCTGCCTGTGTCTCTGCCCCCCTCTCTCTCTCTCTCTGCATCTCTATGAATAAATAAAAATAAAATCTTTAAAAAAAAAAAAGAGTACAGTGTAGTATGAACTTGACAAAATCAAGTGTCTTCTACCTGGGAGTCCAAATTGATACAACCTGTTCTCAAAGCAATCTGGAGAGCTGTCTTAGAAACTATCAGGAGTTATCATAATTTTGACCCAGGAATTCCTCTTCTAGACATCATTCTTTTTTTCTTTTTTAAAGATTTACTTATTATTTATTCATTTGAGAAAAAAAGTGTGTGGGGGGTAGGGGCAGAATAGAGGGAGAGAGAGAGAATCCTCAAGCAGGGAGCCCAATGAGAGGCTCAATCCGAGGACCCTGAGATCATGTCTTGAGCAAACATCAAGAGTTGGCTGCTTAACCAACTGAGTCACCCAGGCGTCCCTAGAAATCATTGGTATGTGACAAAGATGTACTGTAGAAGTATATATAAGTAACAACTATCTATGTTGAAGAAAAATAAGAACCATTCCTTAGCAGATCAATGTGGCCAGGTTGTGGCAATTGGCAACACATGCGTACAAAGTTGCCTTGAGTACTCTGGCCATCCCTTCTCCTTTGGGTTGCTTTGCATCACTTGTGCTATATACAAAGTCTCTGGCAGGAGGATGGTAAAAGGTAAATTCTCTTTACTTTGACTTTTGTGTGTGTGGGCGACTAGATAAGACACCATGTGAACCTGCAATACTACACACGATGCACGATACTCCACGATGTAGGCAGAGAAATGTATATTAGGTAAAAAACTGATCCATTTTAATGACCTGATCTTAACTTTGTCGCATTTGCAAAGAACCTATTTCCAAATAAGGTCATTTTCACAGGTACTAGGAGTTAGGACTTCAACACATCTTTTGGGGGACAAAATTCAACCTATAACTAATACTCTCTTTCTTCTTTTTCTTTATATTTTCATTATCTTATTCTGTTCCATATTCTATAGCCTATTCCTTATTCCACTCTATACTGTGTGCCTGCACCTTCTGCTCTCACCACCTCCAAACTCTTTCTTATATTTATTTTAAGATTATTTCCATTATCCATACTCAGGTGAGAAAGATAAAATTTGAAATTTCTAAGTGTGACCAAAAATGAAAAGATTGTGAAATGCTCTGTTGAGTGGCTTTCAGCCTAAGGTGGGACCTAAACGCTTGGCTTGACCTTACCCTCACCATTCCTCCTTTCTGGACCTCAGCTTCCTCATGGGTAAAATGACCTTCAACTTTTCAGCCTGAAAAGTAATAATATGTGTGAACAAACTAGGGTAGCCAACATTTCTGAAACAGAGGTCTTTGATTAGGGGCGGAGATTAAGATAGCATAAAACAGCCCTACTGTTTGGCACACTGGAGTCTCCAGATAAACTGTGGTGCGTCTTCAATTCTCTATTGGAGCAGACATATCAACAATCTCTCTCTCTCTCTTTGCGTTTGGCTCACACTTCAAGGTTTCCTCCAACCCAACATCTGAAGCATCCTCTAAAGAATGGAAGAACTCTGGAAGCAGCAGTTTGAAAGAGACTACCAGGCCAACAGTCAAGTTCACTCTGTAGGTCTGGTCATTGTTTCTGTTGCAAATCAAAGGACGCCTATTTTTCATCTCCATACCACGTTGCCAAAGAGGTAATCATGACGAAGTGTTATGCTGTAAAGGAACAGCCCTACATCAGATGCATGTCCTTCTTTGATCCAACTGAGCCAGATGATAGTTATTTTACTGTCAAGAGAGCAACGACAAAAGGCCAGCCAATGCTGCAACATTTTGGCTGGGCGTGTGTCAATTGAGGACAGATGCCTATGTCTGTTCTAACTGGAGGCTAGGAGAGCTCAGTTTCATTTGTTCAGAGTCCAGATGTAGCAACTGGTGCTCAAAAATCAGTTTATGGGAACGAAGCTCCTGAGGTGTGAGAAAGATTAAAGTGTCTCCATTTTTTTTTTTAACCTTTAGTCTGTGAGATAATATTCTGAAGATAGGAGGTTGAGTGAGTGGAAAAAAGAAGTGGAAAGAAGCATTACTTCCTATTCATTCTCATTTGCTTTGAATGAAAGCTCGCTTTTGTGCTACCTGAGGAAAAGCACACGTGCTCTCTTTCTCTTTGTGTGTGTGTGTGTGTGTGTGTGTGTGTGTGGATGTATTTCCTTTATATATAATAGATATATTTCCTTTAATTGTAACATGTATATATGATATATATGTGTATATATATATACATATATGATATGATATATATGTATATATCATGTATTTATTTCTTTTTTTAAGAAACATTTTCCTAGAATGCGATCAGTAATTTGAATCGTGGAGAGTATTTCAAAGTGAAATAAAAAAATTGCAAACAAGATGGCTCGATGATATTTTACCCTTGCATTGACTCGCCTGAAACAAGTAGTTAGGAATCTTGTCACCTATTGGAATGGCTTTCCAAAAGCTGCTAAGTGCTCTATTTCCTTCTACAATTCTTCTACTATTGTTGGTACCTTTGCCCTCAGAACAGGAATGGAAAATTAACATGAAGACAAAACACCCCACGTATCAGCTGCAGCAAGGGCGCTATTTGCTTTTTAATGGTTATTTGGGCTTTGCTGGAGAATAGTTTGAGACAATCACATTCCTGGGACAGATAGTCTTGGTTTTCTGGTGCCAGTAAGTCCACCTCTAAATTCCTTGACTCTTTGCCAAGTGTCTGGTTCATTCTTATTTAAGACAGATGAGATTAAAACTCATTTGACTTCACCACCTAGAATAAGGAGCATTCATTCACTCATTTGGCTTTATAAAAAAAAAAAAAAAAAGAAATGAACGTTAGCAAACTACAGAACAATCCATTCTTAAATTTTCTATAACATTCCTCAGTTTGGGATGAGGACCAGCTTCCCAGGGTTGTTCTCATGAAGTCTAGCCCTTCTGGGTCCCTCAAAATAAATTCTGTTTCACATTACTCTGGACATAAAGTCGAAACTCCTTAAAAGGGTTTACGAGACGCTTCATACTTTGGCATCTGCTTACTTCTCCGGCCTCTTAGCCACACTGAACTCCTAACTCACCTCTGGCTTCTACAACATTGATGATTTCTTTAGAGAATGGCCTTTACCTACTGATTTGAAGAAACCTCCCCCCCCCCCCCCCTTGTAAGTAGGGCCAGCCCTAACCCAGAGGCAGCCCATCCAGGCGTCTTCCTGAAATTTTAGCAACTAAAAGCATTCTGTTTACAATAAGAAAACCGTTTCCCCCCCACACACCCTGATTGGAATGTCCCTGAATAGGTTCATGTTGACCCTCTGTGAAATCAACCTGGATGCCATGCGACTCCCGCGGTTCTTTTGTCTTTAGGCAGTTTCTTTCCTTTTGCCTTTAAAAGATCCCTGTAATTGCTAATCGGGGCTCTTCTCCTCCTCGGAGGCGGAGAGCCCGTTTGCGCAAACGTTCAATAAACCCTCTTGCTAATTGCATCTGCCTGTCTGGGGTCTGGGTCTCTGGGGCGTCCACCGGGCCACGTTGGCACCCGTGAGCCAGGGTCCAACAATTCTTTGTCCCTGTCCTTCTCCTTCCTTGTGACCTGGGTAACTCCTGGTCATCCATTGCACAGTGAAGCAAAGAGAAGGCAAAGATAATCTGGTTTTACGTTCTGGCTCTGCCACTTATTAACTACGTTAGGTTTGGGCAGGTTACCTCACTTTTTATGTCCCTGTTTCTTCACTTTAAGCTAAGGATACACCATGGTGCCTCCTGCAGGGGGTTGTTGAGTAATCATTAATTCAGGTCATACATGTAAAGTGTGTAGAGCTGTATCTGGCTCAGGAAGCGTTAGCTAATATTATTGTAATTCAGATTTTAGTTTAGTGTGACATTCCTTAGGGTCCCCTTCATCCTGGTTTAGGGACCCTACCTGTGCCTTAATTGTACCTTGTGTTTGTTCTTATCACGTCACTTACCATGCGGTGTTGTGGGTGGGAAAGGAGTCTATGCTGAGATGAGCCACCACAGTCCTGTTTATAGGTATTTCATACTGTCACCACAGAGTGATTAGACTTTGTTCACTTTTCACTCTCTCTTGTATTGAATATTCAAGTCACTTAAAGAATGCCCCTTAAATTCCCAAGCCAATAACCTGCAAAGATACCACATTAAAAAGCTTAGTTTTCAGAGGAGGACAAGATGAAAACCATGTCTGTGAACCATCATTTCTTTCCCTCCTGGGCCCACAGAACTTCTTTTCACAAGCTGATTCAGGAGAGTGAATCTGAAAGCTGTTTCCTTCCTTTGGCACATTACACATTCCTTCTACCACTTTGTCTTGAAAGGAGGATGCCTTGTGTGCATTATGGCGAACTTCTACCTCTGTCTTCCAGCTCGGCCTCACATGTGGTGGAAAATACTACAGAGGTACGCAGTGTCCGGATGAGCACTCATGTCTCACCACACATCTTTTATTACTGCTTCTAATGCTACTGTCCACATCCTGGAATGCCATAGGAGACACACAAAATCTTGCCAAGCTAGGATCATTTGGTGCTGGTAAATGGCTGTGTTTTAGGTGCTGAACATACTGGGAGTCAGGAGTATGAGAAGCTTGACTGCCTGAACACATAAGAGAAGGCCAGGAAAGCAAGGGAGCACAGAGTCGCTCTTATGAATGTTTTCAGACATCGTGGAATGTGTGGACCAAACATCTGGGAAAATGGACTGAATTTTTCATTTGTCATCCAGATGTTTCTATGTAGTGCCTCCAGTTTCTTTAATCTCCTTTTTTGTCTCCTTGACACCAAAACAGCTGATCTGTTTAGTGACCACTCTTCTCTTGTCCTCTTGTCTCTCACTAAATTTTTTATTTGGTTTTACCCTGAGCTCCCAAGCTCTTGTGCCTGTGTTTCACTTAACTGTTAACTCTTCTAACAGTTCTGGTACTGCGGTCCGCGTGCAAGTGAGCCCGAAGCATTGCCTGAAGATAACACAGCCTGGCAGAAAATTGGCAGTTTTAAGTCTCATTGGCCATAACCTCAGGGATCTTTATTTTGGAGACAAAGATGCCATCAAGAAGGGCTTCTGAGAAACTTTCAAGTGCCTTAAGTGACTACTCAACAGAGAAGGCTTTTTCCTTCCCTCTACGGGTAGGCACATCAATAAAATGTTCCCCACTAACCCCAACTATGTTAGGCATATGTATATTCACCCTACATTAATGAAATATTCTTTGTTTTTGAAAGATTTTTATTTATTCATGAGAGACACACACAGAGAAAGAGAGAGAGAGAGAGAGTGAGAGAGAGAGAGAGAGAGGCAGAGATGTAGGCAGAGAGAGCAGCAGAGAGAGAAGCAGGCTCCGTGCAGGGAGCCCGATGTGGGACTCGATCTTGGGACTCCAGGATCACGCCCTGGGCCGAAGGGAGGTGCTCAACCGCTGAGCCACCCAGGCATCCCATTACTGAAATATTCATTTGGTTCTCTTGTATGTCAGGCACTGTGCTAAGTGCAGAAGATAGATTATTACCAAATACATTGGTAGGGAGTTGGAAGAAGAATCATGTAAACAGATAATTACTACATACTATTGTTATAAATGGATTGTGTACCCTCCTATTGCTCATCTATTGAAGCACTAACCCCTAATACCTCAGAATATGACTATATTTGGAGAGATGGCCTTTACAAAGGTGTTTGAGTTGAAATGAGGTCATTAGGGCAGGCCTTAACCAGTCTAATTGGAATTCTCATAAGAAGAGGAATTTTGGACACACAAAGAGAAACCAGGGTCATGTGTGCCCAGAAGGATGACTATGTGAAGAAGTTAGGATGTTAATTTTTTAACATTAAAAAATGTGTACTTCAATAAGTATAAAGTAGATACAAGTGTCCATCTAATTATATATATATATATTTTTTTTTTTCAGAATGTTTATAAAGTTGTTCAATGTACAATTTCTCCTTTGTCATTGTGGAAGGTTTCTTTTCTCATCCTCAGTACCTGACTTCTAAGGCCAATTTTTTTTCTACTTTTCTTTTCAAAAAAATTTATTTAAATTCAATTAATTAAATATAATGTATTATTTGTTTCAGAGGTAAAGTTCAGTGATTCATCAATCTTATATAACACTCATTGCTCATGACATCATATGCCCTCTTTAATGTCCATCATCCAGTTGCCCCATCCCCCCACCCCCCACTCCTCCAACAACCCTTGGTTTGTTTCCTATGATTAAGAGTCTCTTACGGTTTGTCTCCCTCTCTGATTTCATCTTGGTTTATCTTTTCCTTTCTTCCCCTATAGTCCTCTGTTTTGTTTCTTAAATTCCACATATGAGTGAGATCATATGATAATTCTCTTTCTCTGATTGACTTATTTCGCTTGGCACAATATCTTCTAGTTGCATCCACATTGTTGCAAATGGAAGTTCTTTATTGTAAAGACAATTATTTTGTCTGATGGCAAGCAGCAGTCTTACCAGCAGTGATTATTCTGAACCTCCTATTGGTGCTAAGAAGTGGAGCATTTGATGGAATGAACAGAAGGGTGAAAAGCTGGGGATTCTATTTGGTGTGTTCTCTTTCTTTGAGTTTCCTCCCTTGAGTTCCACAATCTGTTCTGAATTCTATAGTCCATCTCTCATGCAACTGTGGAAGTCTCAGGAAAAAAAAAAGCTCAAAATGTCTCTTAGTCTGATTTTGGTGAGGTCCTTGGCCCTATTCATAGTGAAAGTGGAAGGTGTTCCAGCTCAAGAGCAGTCTGTACTACTATCTTAACTTTGCTTATCTGTCTATGTAAACCATTTGTGACTGGGTGGCAGATAGTTGGTTGAGGGTCTTGGTTGCTGGCTTAATATTATTTCTACATCACTTGAAGGTATTATTGTAGGTCAGAGAGAGAGAGAGGGAGAGAGAGAGAAAGAGAGAGAGAGAGAGAGAGACATCCTGATAGAACATGATTCTGTTACCGAGTGCAGGCTGACATGGAATGAGGGAGAGGATGCGGTGAAGATGTGTCATGGCCAGTGTGAAGGTTGAGGTGGTGCAAGTGGGGAGGGAGGAGCTCATCCAGAAACCACTGTGAAGAACTTCCAAATTCCCAGGCGGTCCCCTCTGAGAATGGAGAATTTGAAACAGAATCTTGGCAGAGGAACGGGATGATTGGGAAACTACAATCTTTCTGACCAGTTACATGTTCTACTGCTGCTCCAGCTTGGCGGTGAGCTTTCTGACTCAGTGCAGAGAGAAGTGATTACATACTGAAAACTTGGCCTCAGCTTGTCCCCTCCAAGGACCTCTGGGACATTGCAGTTAATCAGCAGACTGGTCATCAAGGGTCACTTGACATTTTGAAAATGTGTTTTAGATACCTGGGCAAGTCTGTTGATACATTCTATCAGCGTCCCTATGGAGTTGGAACAACCTGTGGCCAATGGGACATGTTAGACACTGCCTCCACACATGGAACCACTTTATTTGGGAGCCTGGGCCAGAGCACGATGAGCTCGTCTGTATCCTGCTGTCTGACTCAGAGGTGGGGGAAACTGGAAACATCAGGACAATGTGGATTACAAGCCTGAGGATTAGACATACTCGGAACCTGAAAGCCAGTAGGACAACAATGTTCAGTGCACAAGGACAGCCTCTTAGTGTCAGAAAAATCATGTAACAACTAAAGACTTTCTGTTTGTCCCATTGGGTCAAAGTGCATTACTGTCATCAGGAACTTTCTTAGAGTAGCTAGAACACAGGGCTTCTCTTTGGGCTTGCATCAAATAATACTTATCACCCCAATATACACACATACACACACGCTCATCCACCTGTAGGCACATTCCTCTGTGAAATCAGTTAAAAATGGACATAAGTTTGAAAAAGAGAAAAACAGGTCTCAACAAGAAAGGAAAATAAAAGAATAGGGCATTACCCATATCTCCTAGTGCATAGTGAGTAGGAATTCGTGTGTTGGTTGAATGACTGTAAAACCTTCGGAATGTAAAAACATTTTTCTTTTTTAAAGACTGCTAGTGGAGCAAACATTTTTTTCCCTTTCACACATCTTCCTAGTAAGATTCATCCTCCCTGTCCCCAGTGACACCAGTGCTACCCTCTTATCCCCCAGCCACCGAAAGCACCGAAAACACAGAACCCAGGGCAATGCCACTCTTTCAGAGACTTCTTCAACTTGTAGCCCTTTATCTCTAGTGCCTACATAGTTTCTGGTAGAATGAGAAATGACAATATGGTAACAATAGCTAAGAAGAAGCACTGCGTTAAGGGTTTCATAGAAAATGTATCTTTCAATTCTGAGGAAGTAGAATAACCCCATTTTAAGGTTTAGAGATTAACTTGTGTAAGATGATGCTAATAGGAAATGGAACTGGCTGTTCATCCAACTCCAGAATCTATGTTTGTAACCATTTTCCTGTGATTCAGGAATAGTTTTTATCCCTCCAATTTGATCTAGAAATTCAATATAATCTCTATCAAAATCCTAAGGCATTTTTTTGCAGAAATTGACAAGTGGATCCTGAAATTTATGTAGAAATGTAAGAAACCCGATATAGTCAAAATACTCCTGAAAAGGAAAAAAAAAAAAAAGAGGACTTTCATTTCTAGTTTACAAAACTTACTATAAAGTGATAGTAATCACTTTTTAGTCAATTGGTTTTTGACAACAATGCCAAGACAATTCAATAAGGTTAGCCTTTTCAAAACTGATAGTAGGACAACTTGATATCCATAGGCAATACAATGAATTTAGACCTTTCTCTCCTTTCATACACAAAAATTAAATCAATGTATCATAAATCTAAACAGAAGAGCTAAAATGCTAAAGCATTTAGAAGAATAGAGGAGAAAACCTTAAGGTAGACAAACACTTCTTAGCTAAAACACAAATGCATAATCCATTAAAAAAATGATAAACTGGACTTAATGAAAGTCAAAATTTTTGCATTTCAAAAGAAAATGAAAAGATAAGCCACTGACTGGGAAAAATATTTGCAAATCAGGTATCTGATTAAGAATTTATATCTAGAACATATAAAAACTCTTACAACACAATAATAATAAGTCAAATAACCAATTCAAAATGGGTAACACATTTGGATAGATATCTTGCCAAAAAATATATCCAAATGGCCAATGAGCTCATGAAAAAAAAATATGCTCAACATCACCAGTCAGTAGGGAAATGCAAACTAGAATGCTCACTAGAATAGAAAATAATGTGTGTTGGTGAGGAGATGGAGAAACTAGAATCCTCATAGATTACTAAAAAGAATATAAATAGTACAATCGCTTTGAAAAATAGTCTGACAATTTCTTTCAAATTTAAACATAAATTTACATTTAAGTCTTTAATGTGGGCACCTCTTGAATAGATACCTAGGTGTAAAATTCCTAGGTTCTTGGGAATCTATGCAAGGGAAATGAAAGCCTATGTCCACACATGTAAATTCTCACAGCATTATGATTCATAATAGTCCCAAGCTGGAAACTGAGGAATAGATCAATAAAAGTGGTGCATTCACACAATGGAATCCTATTCAGCAATAAAGAGGAATGAAATACTGATAATATGGATGAACCTCAAAGAAGATTATGCTAAGTGGAAAGAGCCAAATGTAAAGGACCACATATTATATAATTCCATTTATATAAATGATCTAGAAAAGGTCAATCTATAGAGACAGAAAATAAATGACTGGTCGATTGCACTTTGAGCAGACTTTTGTTATAATTATATTGAATTATAGTTCATTTTTACATATGAATTCTTACCGGGCTATATGTATCTTTGAATTTTTTTGTATTCCTCATGTTTATCAGTAAGCCTAGTACATAATAAGCATTTGACATATACCTTTTGAACAAATAAATAAATGAATGATTTCTATGGATAGCCTTGAATTTAATGATAAACCTTGGCCCTCTTTTGTATAAATTGAGCCAATCTATCAGTCATCCTTGTATATAGTGTGTGGGACACATATTAATTATACTGCTGTGCTAAGAGCAGTGCAGGATTAAGAGATGACTCAGATCCAAAGCCGCTGCTGTCTTCTTTTAGAAAATTTAAAATTATTTATTTTTGTTTCAAGTTTTTACTTAAATTCTAGTTACTCAGTATTATATTTGTTTCAGGAGTAGAATCTAGTGATTTGTCACTTACATACAACACCCAGTGCTCCTCACAGTGCCCTCCTTCATCCCCATCACCTCCCCTCCAAACCCTTAGTTTGTTCTCTATAGTTGAGTCTTTTTCTTGGTTTGCCTTTCTTTCCCCGCCCCCCACCCATGTTCATTTATTTTGTTTCTTAAATTCCACGAGTGAAATCATATGGTCTTTGTCTTTCTCTGACTTATTTCGCGTAGCATAATACACTCTAGCTCCATCTATGTCATTTCAAATGGCAAGATTTCATTCTTTTTGATGGCTAATATCTTATTATATATATAATATATATATATAATAACTTCTTTATCTTTTCATTAGTCAGTGGACACTTAGGTTCTTTCCATAGTTTGGCTATTGTTGATAATGCTGCTATAAACATCAGGGTGAATGTGTCCCTTCAAATCAGTATTTTTGTATCCTTCAGGTAAATACCTAGTAGTGAATTCCTGGATCATAGGGTAGTTCTACTTTTTTTTTTAAGATTTTATTTATTTATTCGTGAGACACACACACACACACACAGAGGCAGAGACACAGGAGAGGGAGAAGCAGCCTCCATGCAGGGAGCCTGACACAGGACTCGATCCCAGGACTCCTGGATCACGCCCTAGGTCAAAGGCAGGCCCTAAACCGCTGAGCTACCCAGACGTCCCTAGGGTAGTTCTATTTCTAACTTGAGGAAACTTCATACTCTCCTCCAGAGTGGCTGCACCAGTCTGCATTCCCCCCAACAGGATAAGAGAGATCCCTTTTCTTCACATCCTTGGCAACACCTGTTGTTTCCTCTGTCATTAATTGTAGCCATTCTGACAGGTGTGAGGTGAAACCTCACTGTAGTTTTGATTTGTATTTCCCTGATGATGAGTGATGTTGAGCATCTTTTCATGTGTCTGTTAGCCCTCTGGATGTCTTCTTTGAAAAATATCTATTCATGTCTTCTGCCCATTTCTTGACTGGATTACTTGTTTTTTGGATGTTGAATTTGATAAGTTCTTATGTATTTTGGATACTAATTCTTTATTAGATATGTCATTTACAAATACCTTCTCCCATTCTGAAGGTTGCCTTCTATTGCTGTCTAGTAGACAAGAGAATGCAAGTGCCAAGCAACCATAATACAAAGAACAAGGTTAGAAGTGACACAATAAAGGTACACAGAAAGATGTGTGAGTTCAAATACAGAAGAGAGCTCTTTTAGGTCAGGAAAGACTGGATTAAAGGGTCAGGAAAGACTGGATGGAGGATTAGGCATTAAACAGAGCCTTACAGCTGGGTCAGGGTAGAGTACATGGAGTTGGGAAGGACAGCATGCTGATAAGTGAAAATAGAAGAACTTACTGGCTCATCAGAAGTGTGTAGCACCATCACATGCAAACAGCACGTGCAAGGGAAGAACTAGAAAATGAACGTTGTGAAGGTAAGTTGAAGTCTAGTTGTGGGGAAATTTGGGCTCACCTCTAGTGATCTTTTGTGAGAACAAAAACATTTCAGTTCTTGAGAACTTCCAGATAACCGGTTAAATTTTCAGTCCTTTTAATTTTAGTTGACCTAATCATGCTTTTAAACCTCAACCTCCAGGACAGGAAAGGTAGAGTGAATTTTTAAAGTGGCATCAAATTTCATTCTTTCTGGTTCATGGTGGAAGGTCAACTAGTATTACTTAAATATCAAGTCAGAACCCTATAATGCTAATAGCTGGTTTCCCATTGATGATTTTCAAGGATGAGTGATAACTGCAGCTACACTAACATCCAGAGATAAGGTCCCAATTTAGTGGTAGATGTGAAGATACTTTGTCAAAGCAGCAACCCAGGAATCTGTGGTTCACATTCACATTGCAATTATAATGCTTGGATGTAAGCAAATGTTTCTGAAGAAGCTGAGAGGGGTTTCCTTATTCAAAATATTGACAAGTGGTATGGCTTTGTAGTTAGTGCACCTGGGTTCCCTACCAGTGATGCGACTCTGCAGGAAGTTAATTTCTTTGAACTTCAGCATCCTTAGCTGCAAACATGGTTATAATTTTTGTTTTGGTATCGTGCAGTGCTACTCAGACTATCTGTGGTTAAGGGATCAGATTTTAAAAAATTTGTTGTAGATGGTTACTTTAAAAATATAGTATATATGAATTATTGAAAAACACTCTAAAATACAAGCTTTTTTTTTTTTTTTTGGTTTTGTTATTGAATTCTAAAGACATAAATCTGGTTGTAGGCCTAGAAGCAGCAAAAATTGAGAAGGGTTGGTCCTGAGAAAGCTCAGAGTCTCTTTTAAGGGCTTCAGAAAAGGCCATTACAGGTTGTTTAGACAAAGGAGACTAACTTCCTCAGACAGAGAAGAAGGGTTGTTTCTGTTGGCAGAGAAGACACATCAGATTTGGAGTTCAAGGTTTCCAGCTTCATCAAAATCTGCTCCTATATCTTTATTCCAAGTTGTGGGGTCATACCTTCCTTCCTTCCTTCCTTCCTTCCTTCCTTCCTTCCTTCCTTCCTTCCTTCCTCCCTTCCTTCTGATTTTATTTATTTATTTGACAGGAGGAGAGAGAGAGAGAGCGCACATGCAAAAGCAGGGAGAAGCAGACTCCCCACTGAGCAGGGAGCCTGATGCAGGGCCTGGATCATGAGCTGAGTTAAAGGCAGACGCTTAACCAACTGAGCCACCCAGACTCTGTTATTGTACTTCCTTTTCATTTTTTTAAAATCATATTTCCTTTTCAATCAGTGCTCTAACTTAAACACCAGAGAACCTGTGAGATTAGGAACTAAATTTGTACTGTAATCTATTCATTGTCAGAATTAGGCCTTTGGTTTGATTTTCAGAAAATCTGGCTTGGCAGTTCTAGGAAATAAAGGTTTCCTTCAGATCAACATTCAACTTCATAACTTCATATCCTTTTTGCAGAACTTCAGTTAAGAATTTAAAGCCCTCAACTCATTATTTTCTTTCCTCATGTTCTCCAGTGTACTTTCAAGCAAGCAACCATTTCTTTTTTTTTTTTTAAGATTTTATTTATTTATTCAGAGAGAGAGAGAGAGAGAGAGAGAGAGGCAGAGACACAGGCAGAGGGAGAAGCAGGCTCCATGCAGGGAGCCCGATGTGGGACTTGATCAGCCTGATGTGGGACTTGATCCTGGGTCTCCAGGATCACACTCCAGGCTGCAGGTAGCGCTAAACCGCTGCGCCACTGGAGCTGCCCAACAAGCAACCATTTCTTGATTAGAAATGCCTACTGGTGAGAATGTAAGCATTATTTTGGCACTTCATCCCAAGAACAACCAGAGTTCACTTTACCACTTGAGATAGGTTATTAGTACCATTAAATCTGAGTATATCACAGAACTAATTAAACTTAACTCAGATCTAATTCAGAGGATTCATTTAAAGTCTGTTTCTGTCAGGGTATGTATGACATACACATAGGAGCATATATGTGAATATAAACTTTAACACCTAGGATAGCTGTAAGGAAACAAATTCTAAGTTTTCAAAAAGGTTAAGAAAAGGGATGTGAAAATTTTATTTAGGCTGGTTTTACTGTAACATTGTTTTTTGTTTTATAAAATAGTCCATCAAGATATTATATAGAAAATACGCCAAGGTAATATATATACATTTCATAAAAATAGAATACATCTTGGCAATTGCTTCCAGAGTCTGTTAC
Source organism: Nyctereutes procyonoides (assembly GCF_905146905.1). NCBI lineage: Eukaryota > Metazoa > Chordata > Mammalia > Carnivora > Canidae > Nyctereutes > Nyctereutes procyonoides. The sequence goes on from NW_026575037.1 coordinate 7,914,947, forward strand.
CACCATGTACAGTGTATTGACATCGACATTTATGTTAATCTGAACATATATGATTTTTAAGAAAACAAAGAAAACTGTCCCCTTGGTATTTGTAACGGTTGTTTTCAACTGACAGGAAAATACAATGCTGGAATGTAAAGTTATGGAGCTAACTGAAAGGAAGATTATATCAAAGATCCATGCTATGAACAATCATCTGAGGACAAAGTAGTATAAGTTTCTATTATCATAAATGGTTCAGCTCACTTCACAAAATCACTGAAAATAATATCCTTATTTTGGATGTTTAGTCAGTGAGAACACTATTTGGTATCAAAGAAACATTCTAGAAGCCACGCTATATTTCAAAATGAGTGCTGTTTCTTTTTTTTCTTAAGATGAAAATAAGTGTAAAAGTCCCATTTTAAAATATCAATACTTAAAAAAGTATCTTCATAAGTTACTTAATAACTTTGATCAAAATATATAGCAATCAGTTTTATTATTCTAAAAAATGGCTAAATGCTCAAAAATCCACTTGGCTTCGAGTGAATTTTTTTTTTTTTAAAGGAAAATGATCTTAGCTACTATGCTACTATAAAACATCACTGATATGTCCTCTTGATGTTCAGAATAATCTTTGGAAAGTAACTGCTCCAGTGTAATAAATAAAGAGAATAATAAGGGACTTTTCTAGACCTTACCAAAAGACATGACCATGGTGGGATCATGAAAATACCTCAGCAGTACCAAGGAAGGCACACAAAACAGAGCATAGCACCATTTTCAAGTTGCCAAGATTGGCTCCTGTTCAGGAGACGGTAATCTGGAAGGGGACTTGATTCCCATGATTAATGCAGTTTAAATATGTGGATTAGGCTCTGGCGAGCTTCTTAGTATGGATAGGCAGACACAGCTATATAAACTATGAATGTGGTCTGATACTCAATGGTCCCATTGGCACTGTAGGAGGCGGCTCGAACCCTCATGCGGTAGGTGTCTGGTTCTCGCAATGGTCGTGTTGTGTATACCACTCCTTTCAGGTTTTCATCCCTTAAGGCGAAAGGAACATTCTGTTCCTCATCTACCATGAGGAAAGTTGTCCTGGGATGCATCACTCCATCCTGCGTGTATGCTACCAGCCGGATTAAATCTTGATTGGCGGCTATTCCAAATGGGAGGGAGACAAGTTTGTATTCCAAGGCATATGGGCTCAAAGCACATTCCAAATCATTGGGTGGACAGTTCTTGAGACAGAACCTAAAGACAGAAAACACATGAAGTGCATATTGTTATCTGGCTTGGAAGGAGGAGAGGGCATGAGGCAGATGACCATGATCCATGACAACTTGTAGGCATTCCAGGCAGTAGACAGTCTGACTGCAAGAGCAATAAGCCCACCCCATGTTCTATGTCACTAACTCAAACCAGATGCCAGATGCCTATGACAGTAGCTGGTCTAGAGTCAAGTATCTATTTCTCATTTTCATTAAAATCAGAAGTTTCTGAACCACTGCAGTAAGTATGAGTACTACAAGAGTGTCTTTACAATGAAAAGCTCATTTGGGAAATAGAAGCATCTATACATCTACTGGAAACAAGTAGTTTTTAAAGAGAGGACACAGCTATTTTTAAACTGTAACATCAGTCCTAAGGCTGATAGCTCAAGTAGAATTCATGGATATTTGGTTTATTTTCCTAAAAATAATAAAAGGTCAGTTAATGAAGATTCCTGGGGGGGGGGGGAGAATGCTCTTCCTTTTGTATTTGTTTTCCACATTACTTTAGATTAAAAATAAAATTTTTTTTTCAGAGCCCACACTAGCTGTTTTTGAGGCATCATGACTTTCATTCACATTTATTTATTTATTTATTTATTTATTTATTTATTTATTTATTTATAAGATTTTATTTATTTAATCATGAGATACACACAGAGGCAGAGACACAGGCAGAGGGAGAAGCAGGCTCCACGCAGGGAGCCGGACATGGGACTCGATCTGGGGTCTCCAGGATCACACCCTGGACTGAAAGGTACGCTAAACCGCTGAGCCACCCCGGCTGCCCACATCATGACTTTTAAACTATCTGCCAGAGATCACTGGTAATGGAGAATATAATTTAAAAAAAATATTCAAAGGACCATTTTTCTGAAGATATGGATTCTTCAGTCATAGTATTTTTGGGATATTTCTTATGTCAATATTTTTAATCTTCTCCCTCCCCTTCCTATTCCCTTCCTATTCCCCCTAAAGCAATTCTGAATAGGTTTTTGCTGGATCCGAGGCACTCCACACTTGATCATGTTACAGTAATTTGGTAGTCACTGCTGAGAAGAAAAACAAAGTGTGAACTCCAACCAGCTTTGGGTTTCAGAACCACTTTCTTATTAGCAGGTCCTATTCATGATGACCATTATCTCTGTTTTCAAGCACACCTGTTGACTTGGTACTTGAACAGAGTATGCCATTTTTGTACGAAGAGGGAGAAAACAGAAGAGTAGTTTATTTGGAACCCAGAAGATAGTGTTTCAGACAGCAGAGAATGTAAGCAAGACCATATACGAGCAGACAGACTGTTGACTCATCCTTGCTCATCTCCATTCTCTCATGGAGTCCTGGTGAGTCATCACAATTACAGCCAGGGTACTTCCTGGAATTCTCTAAGTGCTGAGAGCCCTTAAAACCCAGAGGCAACAAAAACAGAAACTAGGAAATGTCAAAAGAGGTCAGGTTCTATCACCCCACAAAATGCTCACTGCTGCGGCAGAGTTCTCAATGTGGCATGGTGGATTACATACTGGGGAGACACTCCGGGAAGACTCTGGCAGCCAACAGTGATCGTTTAGGCTACAGTGGCTGCTGCAGGATGAGCTCATTTCATACCCATTCATTGAGGAAGGAACACACTGTAACTCCATATACCCCTGGGGTTATTGACTTCCTATGAGTTATATACAACTGTAGACATGGTATATTGGTGGAGGAGAGAAGGCTTTTCAAAAATATTTTTGAGAAGAGAAGGGAAGACATACCCTGAAACAGGATCCCGTTGGTAGTTGGGTGGACAGGGTGTATCAATGCACTGGTAGCTTCCTCTCATGTTGAAGCACATGCGATTGGGCCCACAGCGCACACTCTGCTCCAGACACTCATCAACATCTAGCAACAGCACAAAGGAACACGCAGCATCAGCAACTCAAGTCTGAGCAAGACATAAGGTTAGGTGTTGTGGGTATTTGACCAGAATGGCAAATCCCCACGAATGAATTCGGTAACCATACGTAAGCTTCTTGAACCACAACATGAGGATCCTGATACCTGGTGTGCTATTTCCCATACTGCTTTAAGGATAATTTTTAACATTTGTGAAGGGATATTGAAAAATAAAAGCTATTTGAGCTTTTAGAAGGGGGGCTATTAAATATATAGCAACTCTGGTGCCTTTATATTTGGAAAATAGAGTGCATTTGAGTTTTGTAAAGCAAATAATACTTTAAATTCAAGCTAAAAATTTAAAGGACACTTATGAGCCTTTCTGTAAAGGAAGAACCTCTTTAAAATGTGAATGATCCTTCCTGGTATTTTGTTTTAGAAGTTCAAAATGTTGAATGGGAGGTAGGGTAGTAGAAATCGAAGGAGTCAAGTTATAAATTCAGGTCAGTCTGATCTTGTGGAGAGAGACAGAATTTAGAAAAAAATCCCTCAGGATCAAATGAATGACCCAAGAACCACAATCCAAATTGAATCTAATCTGAACTGTGGAGAATCCATCCTCAGGTGTTATGGGGGTGGGGTGCCCTTTCTAGGGTAATAGCTCCCCTTTGGGTAGTGGGGAAACACACAAATGAAATACTATTTTGTTTTTTCTATACAAAGTTGTTAAAACACACTTAAATCACTATTAATTAAGAAACATCAAGATGGACCTAAAGGCAACTTTTTTGAGCTTTATTCATGAGACACACACACACACACACACACACACACAGAGAGAGAGAGAGAGAGAGAGAGAGAGAGAGAGAGAGAGAGAGAGAGAGAAAGGCAGGGTCAAAGGCTGAGGGAGAAGCAGGCTCCCTACAGGGAGCTTGATGTGGGACTCAATCCCTGGTCTCCAGGATCACGCCCTGGGTCAAAGGTGGCACTAAACCACTGAGCAACCGGGGCTGCCTAAAATGAATGTTTTTGAGTTTAACTTAGGGTCCATATTCTGAACACCAGGGCATTTGTAAATGAAAATCTTTTAGTGTGTGGACATATAGTATATGTGAGAGAGACACAGACAGGGATAGAGAGAGAGAGTACAACATTGAGATTGATGGATTTTTTGGAAAGAGTGTCCACAGAGTTCTACAAAATTTTTAAGGGATTTTGAGATCCTAATGTTAAGAACCGTATTTTAGAGCAATCGTTTCCAACTGTGGTACCTGCATTCCCCTGATAGTGCATGGAAGCTTTCCTGCAGTATGAGAGCAGGCAAATATATCAGGGAATCATTTCCATTCAGAAACTTATGCCCCCTAAGTTCTCCTTCCTAAAAGCATTCTATCCTGAGAACTTCCTGTCCCCATTCCCATTTTATATCCTTCTGCTTTACAAAAAAAGGGGTCTCCATGAACCCCTAGTCTGTTTATGATACTAGATGCAAAATGCTTCAAGGCACATGTGAAGGGTGAGAAAACTGGTTATTCATACTGATGGTGGCAGGCCTTATTTCATTGTAGCTACAAACCAATGGTCTGAGCTCTCTGTTTTAAATTAAATTTCAGAATTGAGCTAGTTGTCATGTGAACACCTACTAACACTTTTACTTGAACAGAAAAATGACCTTAAGACTTTTTTCTGACCGTCATGCTGGTTGGTTTAACAATGACTACAGGCTTTAAAATTATATAATAATCATTCCTCATTAACCAGGCTATTTATAGCTCCAAAATATTGATGAAAATATATTTAAAGCACATGTACATCAAAGCCAGAATCCACATCTTTACAATTTAGATATGATAAGAAATTTTAAAAGTCAGCTTTAAAAAGTATGAAGTATAAAGTTTTCAATTTTTTTTTGGAGTAGACAAGCAAAAAATTTGAAGACTACTTACTTTTTAGATAGAATCTTAAGTTAATTGGCTGCATGTAGGTACTTGTAATATTCCTCCTTCTTTACTGTGTGAATAAACATAGATCCTGATGTACAGGAGGGAACATTACAATTAATTGGGCCCAAATTAGTTTTCTGCAGAGGTAGGACCTAAAGGTCAAGTGTACTTCCATTATGGAATTGGTGCAGACACCAGTGGGCATGTGAAACTATTGTATCATTTCATAGTAGTAAGTGATTTGGCATCTGCTAAATGGTATGTATGTTAGATTTGTGTTAAAGTTGTAAGTTCTTTTGTGAGTTCTTAAATAACTTGAAAAACTGCTATCAAAAAAAGAGAAAGGAGTGAGGTTTCAAGAGACAGCATATTAACGATGGACTATAAATGCTAAATTTTATTTCTGGTTTACCATTTCTGTCTCAAAAATGAGCATTTTAGATTTTGTTCCAAATATATTCTGTTTTCTAAGGAAGTGAGAAACAGTGTAATTATTTAAACTTGCAAATAATAGTTTACACAAAGTAAAAAGACATTGAGGGAGGGTTATATGGAGTAAACCACTTGACTTTTCAGTTACTCAGATGTACTGACAATAACATAATGCGCTTTCTATGACCAGTTTTATATTAGGACTAGTTTTCCTACAGGAATACAACACAGTGTGAAAAAAATTTATATTTCAGTTAAATCTTGCTTATTGTCTCTGTGAACCCATTTGTAATTATGCTTTTGTCTGTCGGAAGGGTGTTATCTCCTTGGCAAAATGATATTGTCTAAGAATGAAGTGAAAAGCCCTTTAGGAAAATGTGAAAGACATTCAATTGGCCTTATCTTTTTTTTCTCATTAAAAAAAACATTCCTTTCACACTCATCCAACCCCATTTCATTTTAGCTCTAATTTTTATGGTGAATTCCTTGAGGCACATGGAGGTCAGTGGGCTGCAGGGGCCCATGGAAATGGTGGCATGAGGACCAGAATCTGGACACATGCCTGTGGGTATAGTAAGAGTAGCTATATTACAGATTTCCAATGGCTGAACAAGAAACTACAAAAATAGATCAAAATATCATATTTAAAGTGTTTGCCTTTAGCTCTATGATAATGTATACTTCCTATCGAAAAGCTTTCTTAAGTACTTGAGTTTCTGGAAGGTGTTCTTGCTTTGTCTTCTGTCTACAACTCTCCTCCCAGGCTTAAGAACCTATAGACATTCACTCTATTCATTTATTCTACTGCCTGGTCTTAAGAAGAGAAGCCAGAAAAGATGGAGAAATCATGCTGTCTTCTGTTCTCTGACAATTTTCTCTGAAAATTACTATGGTAGAAATTAAAGGATAGGTATTTTATAATCTAAATATTCTACAAAAGAAGATTACCAAGATGAGCTGAAACACTTTTATATCAATAGCTTTACAACATATGCATGCATTTAACCAACTGCTTCTGGATACTTTAAACAATAATTTAGGAAAAACATACTTGAAACATCTGTCTTCTAGAGAGAATAGTTTAGATTCTTGATAACATTATGGATTACTTTAAAAAAACTTGGATAGATTAAAACACTCATTTTTGCAATGCCACTAGTGTTTCTACATGTTCAGAATTAGATTAGTGGGGCTTAAAATTGGCAGAAAGGTCTCTTAGTTTCTCCTCTCTGCTTCTTGGGCAAATAATGATTGGTCAGGTTTTTTGTTTCTCATTTTGTAGTCTGCTGGCTTCCATTTTTGACTAGAGTGTCTGTCCTTTGTTCAATGTCAAATTCACTTTTATTTCCTTTTTATCACTGACATTTTTACCACTAATGTAGAAAAGCTTCAAAAACGCACATGTAAATGAAAATCAACCTTTTCTCTCTTATAAATGCCTGAAACACTTTCTAAAGCTATAAAAAGACTTGAAGTTATTCTTCAGATTAAAGACTGCTTTAAAAGATGTAATTGTTTTCTCTCAAGTCTTTTTTAAAACCACAAAAATATGTAACCCATTTGAATTGCAAACATTTCAAGTGACACCTGTTTCTGATTTGTTCACATTATTTTCCACTCTCTCTCTGAAGCACAACTGAAAGTTGAAAAATGTTTTGAACTGAATGAGTGGCAAGGGCAATTAAAGGAACAAACTGGCACAATTTAGAAAAAAAGAAAAATCCTCCAACGAAGATATCATATAATATAGCATTTAAAAATCTGGCTAAGGGTTTTTTAAATTCAGTTGGTTGTTCCAAATGCTCCCTTCCTTGGTTCCTGGCACACTCACAGGAGGTGTAGAGTTAATGTTGGGCCACCTCTTCAGAGGGTTCTTAGGGAGATGACCTGGAGAAAGTTATAAACTGTGGACAGTGTAAATGCTCTCGCCTCCCTGTGCTGCCACAGTACAATGACCCTGGTGTTCACAGCCATGATAGGAGAGACAAAGGACCATTTTAGATGTTATGAGACCTGTGATCAAGTCCTACCCTTTTTCTTGATTGTTCTAGAACATTAATGATTGTGTAATTGCCCCGAGAATTAATTTTATTATCAGTAGAATGGGTACAAATTATTGCCCTTGGCATGTCTGTACGGCTGATTAAGATAAGTTAATAATTGCTTTAGAAAAACATGACTATAACGTAAACATGCTATTCTCATACTTCAAATCTCTGTAGAAAGTTCTGCATAGGGTAAGTTCTTAAAACAAGCATTTGTGCAGATGGCTGGGAATGAAGGTTATGATGGTGTTCACTTTCCTTCTCCAGTCCAAATGATCTAGTCGGGGTTTCCAGGGAGGGAATGGGTGAATGGTTGTGGGAGAGGTGAGAGCTCATGGAACTCTGGTGGCCCCATAGTCCATCCAGGTCTTGCTTCCTGGAATACCCTTTCCATGACCTACATCCTAGCAAGTCTTTTGTGAATCTCGCAGAGAGGGCACATTTTATCTAAATTCAATTGCTACTGAGAAAGCACTCAGTTGGAGATTTTATTTGATATGCTTTAGAAAAGGATCTAGATTGTACATGACAGAAATGAGTAAAATTCAGAGGCTTGTTAATACTTATATAATACTCTGATTTTGACCACAAAATTGAGGGGGTTTCTTGTTAGATTTTTCAAGATTTATATATGTTCTTATTTCTTTTTTGATCTAACTTATGCATTGCAACATAATATACCTCATCAAGGCAAAATTGCCCCTTTCACGTTTTTGTGTAAAGATGGTAATATTGAGATTTATAACTTCTTTTCTTTCTACTGTCACTACATATTGTCCAAAACTCTGTTATAGCACCTCTAACCCTATATATTATGCTTTTATTTACATATCTGTTTCCACTGGACTATATCAAGGGGAAGAGATATTAAACAAATATTCATTTGTTTAAACCTTTTGCATTTTGCAAAGCTAGCTCCTGACTGTTCCACATCATTTGTAGACTCAAAGAATACAGCATTTAACCAATTACCCACTGTTGGCCAAGACAAAAAATAAAATAATGCCTAACACTGGAGTAAATTTACTGAGCTCTCTTCCCCTTTCCTCTTCCATCTTGGTTGAACTTTGAAAAGTCATTTAAAGAGGTCTATTCCCACTTAGTTTTAAAAATATATGACAAGACTTATTTAGGCATTCTTGCTCCTTCTATAAGACTACAACAAAAATGCTTCTCAACTATTTTCCTCTGCCAAATTGCTTTCTCGTCAGTTCTCCTACTTACAAAAGCAACGTTTAAAGATAAATATGACCAATGGGAATGAGAAGGAATAGAAAGCAACTAGAAGAATAATTATTCAAAAAAAAGAAGACATTTAATTTCCCACCCTCTCCTATGTTGGTTTTAAGCCAAGTTGCAGCAATAAACATTCTAACATTTTCTCACCTTGACAAGTCTTTCCATTGAGCATAAGTTGATAGCCAGGTGGACAGATACAATGATAGCTCCCAAAGGTATTTTTACACTCATGCTGGCAAATGTCTCTATTTTCACATTCATCAATATCTGTGTGGAAAGAAAGCAGAGTGTGTAACAAAGGCAGAAACTATGACAGAACCAACTATACACAAGTTGTTGATATACAATAGAAAATCTTCTTGGTGATCTTACACTCCTGCGTTTATACATGCTTAGAACTGTTTTCTATCAGGATCTGTTTTTAATGGAGTCCAGTGTTAACTGTACTATTTCATAAAATATGAACATCTTGTTTGTGTGTAATTATATATGAGCTGAAGCCCCAAACTGGCCAATTTTGAGACTAATTAATAAGCAAGCCTGGGATGGCAGACAAAACAGATTTGTACAAGATCCTATATGACCAAAATACTAAACTCATGACAGAATAGTAGAATTTACCTGAAAAACAAAGTTTATATTGATGGTAATTGGAACAAGGAATGTTAGTTTTTATTTTATTTAAACTTTAGCCCACTCTCTCCCTGCACCTGCTCCCAACATCCATGCATTGCTTTCCCATATAGAGATATCAAGTATGGGAGGGGTCTTTAATTTTGTGATATGAATATTCATCAAACTTCATATAATTACAATTTACTTCATACAATTACTTCACACAATTACAACCACATATCTAATAGTTGCTGTGACACCTTGGGCAGGCCACTTTACTTCTCAAGATCTCAGTCAATTCTTTTGTCAAAAGGACTCACTTGATGTGCTTTCTCTATTGCACAGATTTATTGGAAGGTTCATATATCATAATACTTGGGAAAGCATTTTATAATAAAGAGCTAACTATCTGCTATTATTAAACAAAGCCAAGAAAGTAGCAATAAAAAGGAGAGGAGAATGGGTTGTAATTAAAACCTAATTGCTATTTGCTTTCAGGACAAGGGAAGTGATTTGGGGCACCACAGATTTCTTATCCCGGTTGTGTTTTGCTCAGACTGATGTTAGAACTTGTTCTTAGTTCCACCAACCAGTGGAAGAGTGAAGAGAGAACATAACTTGAAGTGGGAGCAGGAGTGCTGGAGAAGAGAAGACAGGGAGAAAACTGGTAGGTGATTCAGAGCAAAAGTATGTGTTTGTTGTACATGATTTGCATATGTTCAGAATATACTTGCAAAGGCTCAAAATCTGTTAAGGATAACACTCATCAAATATTTGTTACTGTGTTTGCCCCATTTTAGTGAACCAAAGCATTTATTCTACAACTTGTATGAGTTATTTTTACTTTTTCCCTTTACGATCTGCTTCCACATAAAATAATCACAGAAATGTAAATGATGTGGAACTCCAAGAAGTCAGTATCACTCTTCCAGAGTCTGAGTTTCAAAGTGGCTCCAAGTGTGATTTCTGCATTCAGAGGCAACACAATGCTCATTTCTCCTGTTAAGCTTTGGAATCGTTTCCCCAAACAGCTAAACTTTAGCCCAAGTCTAACAAGACTGCACAGTGTTGTTAATTTGAATCTTTTGTAAGTTGTCTATCCCAGATGGTTAATTAAAGGCATTTGGTGTTTATTACAAGTTGCTCGTAACATAATTCCAAAGCTGTCTGCAACCTTGGTGTAAATTTCTTTATTAGTATGAACACTATAAAATATCATATTTTACGAAATATTTCTAAATGCCCCCATATAAAACTCAAACATCCAGTAATTGATTAGATATGGAAGTTTATTTCAGATTCTCCAAGACTGGTCCTCTGAAATAGTAGCTGCCTCAGTCAATGGTTTGGAAAAGATAATTCTTATAATACTAGTGTCATATAAACACAAGGACAGAAAACATTTATGAGACTTTCCTGTGAAACAGTAGAGCTTAGACAGTGATGAAGGAATAGAGAATGGGGTTGTTAATCAGGGATGCTTTCTTAAAATTACTGGGACCTTCAGATGATTAAAAAATATATACTAGAAGGTGTATGGTTTGGGGGTGTAGTTCAATTCATGCGTCACAGTATAAACAAGGTTTTGGGCAGGAGGGTATAGGTAGAAGAGAAGAGTTTGTTTAAGATGAAGTCGGAGAGTGGGACGATAATTGGAAATGAAACCCTTTAGTGGGAATGGCTATTTGGAAGAAACTTTGAAAGACAACCTGTCAATATTTAATTCTGCCAATTAAAAAAAATGGCAAAAGGTTTTAGCTAACAACCAGTCAAGTCAAAATCATGGGCATGAAAAATTACCCATACTCTGAATGTTTGGAGCAGGTTGAGAGTGGTGTTTGACCTCCTCATAAGGATTGTGGAGTCCACAGGGTTAGGAATTAAATAGTGTTTGACCATATGGACTAATGGTAGAGAATTGGTAATGAATGGATTAATGTTTGAAGTTCAAGGAGTAAAAGAAAATAGCACTGTTGACAGTTCTAAGGCACTGATCACAGGAGAAAGTTCCATGCGCGGTATATTAACCTGCAGGTCCATCAAGACATCTAGACAGAAAAATTCTGGGAAAATATGGGTGTAAAGAGAAAAGTTTAAAGTTTAAGTATACAGTGGGTCTGGGGGTCCAGCTGATAGAAGTGATAGGGAGGCTGGGTCCACAGAAGAGGGACTAAGGAAGCATGTCTGAGAAGATAATGATGCAGGAAAAGGGCCTGGAGAAGGGTAGAGAAATAATGACGAAAATTGAAGTCAGAAAAAGACTTTTAAAAAAATGTTTATAAAAAATGTCTAACAGAAAGCATATTTAGGCAAGAATAAGTGTAAGTGTAGAATACTTAGGAAAAATGAAAGAAAATGAAGTTGGCATGAGGTCTTTAAACAAAAGTTCTTTCTTCCCACCTTCCTCCCTTTCTTCCTTGCTTTCTTCTGTCATCTAACCAATAGTGGGGCTAATTCATGTTTGCTAATTTCTCTTGGCACATAGCTCAATAGCACGCAAACTGTGGACGCTCACAGAAAATTGGATTAAATGAATGACAGATGGTAATGTTTGCAGTTTAACTGAAAACAAAGTCTCAATTACGGAGTTGGAAATTACACTTCACTTTTGCAAACAAATTAAATTGTAGACTTGTGAGTTTAGATAAAGATATTGAAAGCACATATTTTAGAGCAATGAAAGCAACCTAATTTTGTCCTGGCTCATAGTATCTTTTCAGCGATTTACATATATACAAAATAATCAAACTGAGAAATTCCATTGGGAGTGCGGGACAATAGTCATCACCGTTTTGGTTGTCATATAAAACAAGTAGTTGACTGAGACGCCGAAAGTTTGACTTTTAACCCACTGCTTGGGCATCAACCAGGTAACAGCCATAATCTGATGGCTAGATAATCTGTTAATAGATCTACTAATCTATTATAATAGATTATAATAGTCATAATCTATTATATTAATGGCAATATGCATATTCTCTCTCTTTTTTAAAAAAAGTATTCTGAATGCCACTGAAATTTATTTCTACATAGCATTAAATTTAATAACACTTTCAAGAGTGATCAAAAGAGAGAAACTGTCACTATAAAACAATTAATTATCAGAATGTACACAGGTAAATACATCATTTACTTGAACAAATTTTGTAATAGTTTCAGGTGCCAGAGTAAATGTCTTGGAACTTTGAGTCATCCCCAATTTGAGATCAGATGTAGTTTGCTGCACCCAGACTGCCACAGGTGCTTGTGCATATGTTTAGACTCTGGCCCAGAAATGAGCCCCCAGAAAGGAAACGTAACACGGCTGACATTTACCTACACATGTGTCACGGCTCGCCTCAGAGCCTTCAGGGCAAGTTTTCCTAATAGTCCTTCTAGTCCTGGAGAGAGATGTTCTGCTGTTCCTATACTCTGAGTAGGAGCTGTAGAGATGTGAGTACTGTCTGTAATGCTGTTGAGGTTGATAGCTGTTTCTCACAGGGGAGAACCATGCAAGGTTATAGCTATTGTGCTGACTGCCATAATTAGGCAGCCTCTCCAATCCAGCGCAAGATTTCCCGTCCCCTAATAAATGTTGTCCTGGTGGACAGATACACTTGAAGCTGCCGGGGGTGTTGGAGCACTGATATGCACAAGGCTTAGGCACTTGTTCACATTCATTAATATCTGCTCGTGTGCCATGATACATAAAAAAAGAGAGAGAAAAAAAACCACATACATACACACACAAAACACAGGAAAAAAGAATCAGTCTCTGAAACAAACTGAAGACATTATGTTACCCTCCAAAGTTATGAATATGGTAATTTCTCAATTTTTATGGACTTTAGAGAAAGCTTTAATCATTCATTTGTGAATATATAGAAAGGTTCTAAGACTTTTCCTAATGTGTATAGTACATAAAGGGTCACATGGGCAAATGTGGTCTTGAATCCAGAAAAACTAGAGTTCGAAGCTAATGCAGGTCTTAATTCTGTTGGAGCAAAGGACTCAATCACATTTCTGGTTTGCATTTTATTATAACATTCTCACTAGTACCTCCAATCTTTTATACCGTTACAAGTTTCAGATGTGATAATATTGGTACAACTACTAACATTTTTATTTCTTTTGAATCAATGATTATTATTTAATAAGCAAGCCAAGTGCACTGTCTTTACAAAAATTTAAAAAGAAGGAAATTAAGACAGAATTATTTCTTACTAAGATATAAACTCACAGAATTCATAAAATTTAAAAAAGCTATTTTTCTTCCTATTCGTATGTTAACATATATTATACACTTCCAACTTTTCCTGTAAATTGGAAGAGCAAATGAAAATCAGAGAACAAAACCAAATTCCTTAATTCTTTACCACAGCAGCATGAAAGAAAGCAACATGAATAAGCAGAATAAAAGTGATAAATTTTGTTTTAAAAGTTATTTTAGTAGGGCAGCCCAGGTGGCTCAGTGGTTTAGTGCTGCCTTCAGCCAAGGGCCTGATCCTGGAGACCAGGATCGAGTCCCATGTCAGGCTCCCTGCATGGAGCCTGCTTCTCTGCCTGTGTCTCTGCCTTTCTCTCTCTCTGTCTCTCTCTCTCTGTCTCATGAATAAATAAAAATCTAAAAAAAAATATTTTAGTAGGCTGAAGTTAAAAGTAACATTTTTAATCTCTTTTAGGCAATGGCTCTATTTTCTTCATTTATTTATTTCCTAGTCCAAAGCCTGGCATTCAACTTACTGAACAAATTACTGAACAAATAAACATATTTCATTCTGCGAGGTTGCTGCTATGACTAATCAAGATGTTAAGGTACATGTAAATTACAATGTCTAAACAGAAGACTAAAATGATATGTACTTCTATTAAAGAGCATTTATTTTAAAAGCATTTCTAGTAATTTTATTACTGTCAACATATGCTCTGTGCAAAGTACTCGCCTACTGACTGAATAAAGACAGAACCAAGTCTTTGCGGGAGAATTTGCTATAACTCATTGTTCAGTAGATAACCAAGGCAACCAATTTTAAAAGTGTAGTATGCAAACCAGAAGCCAGTATTTAAAGCCCACACAATTTTTTTCCTATACTTAAATATTCCAGGAGGAATATAATTTCATAGTTCAGTTTCTTGATTGGAAGTGCATTGATTATAAAGAAGCATATAGATATCTTCTATTGCCTGTTACCTGCCTTATTTACATTCAATTATAACTAACATGGAAATAAACAGGCAATTGGGAGAACTGAGTAAGATTCTCAACACAGGGAGTGGAACATAGTAAGCACTATATAGATACTAAAGTAATAATTATCAATTTACTTAAATTGTGTATTCACGTTTTAATCCTTCATGCCCAAACCTTTGTATTACATACAATTATGCTTCACATCCAACTAGAATGTATCTGTGCAAACATTTACATGACGTGCACAGAGAGATAATCAATGAGATGATCTTTATGATTAAGTCATCACGGTAATTATATTGGAACCTTACTCTGATATGTGTAGTGTATAGTCAGCACTCTATAAATGATGATTATTATCACTTTAAATGTCAGTGTAAATTGAACTCAACATGAAATCTTTAAGAAGTAATTCAAATTCTGTTATAAATTACTTAAACCAACTTACACATTTTCTTATTGTCCCAAGAAAGCAATTGAAAGTGCAGAGTGGTCCTGATCAAGTTGGTAAGGCTAAGTAATAATGTTAACATCTTTATTACTCAGTAAGAGTTCCCGGTAACTTACCCATACAGGGTCTTCCAACTCCTTGAGACCGGAAACCTCTAGGACATACACAGCGATAGCTGCCTCTTGTATTCTCACATATCTGGTTATATCTGCACTGATGGGTCCCATCTTTACATTCATCAATATCTACAGACACAGAGGCAGTAAAAAGTAATAACACTTCCTCCTTCAAAACCTAAAGTCATTATATTTAAAATGAACACTCTTTAAAATTATTAATGGTTCCATTTCTCACCATGTGGCTGAGACCTGGGTTAAGTTCTAGTTCTGCTACTCATTAACTGGCTCCTTTTCCTTTTCTTGCTCCCTACTATGGAAAGGGTTTTTGTTCTCCCCTTTGTAGCCATCTTCCCTCTACTCTCTCCACCTTTGGCTGTCTTACTTATACTAGTGAATCTAGTAAGTTTGCTGATGTAGACTTACAGCAATAGTACTACATCGTTTCTTATCTACAGCCCCACATTTCTGGCTGCTGGCTGGTCCTCTCCATGTCAGTCTTTTACCAGTACTCCAAACTCCACATGCCCTCAGTGTCTTATCATTACTCTCTTTCTTATGACAACAGCATTCTTTTCCCCCTCAGTCAATCAGATTTATCTAGAACTTATTTCCTCAGTTTCTAAGATTGAGTAATTCTACTTCCTTCAATCAATCCCTTGGATCTCCATTCACATTTCCATCTAGCTATATTTTTGCTGTCATTTTTCAACAGTCTCTGATCTTTCAGCTCAGCTCATCTCCAATTATATACATAATTACAGAGTCAAGGGAAGGGAGAAGAAATGTGTGGGAAATATCAGAAAGGGAGACAGAACATAAAGACTCCTAACTCTAGGAAACGAACTAGGGGTGGTGGAAGGGGAGGAGGGAGGGGGGTGGGGGTGAATGGGTGATGGGCACTGAGGGGGGCACTTGACAGGATGAGCACTGGGTTTTATTTTGTATGTTGGTAAATTGAACACCAATAAAAAATTAATTTATTATAAAAAATAATTACAGAGTCAATACTCTTCAAAATATTTACAATCACATATAACTGCACATGATACACTGAGTTGACTACTATTCCTAGTAGATAACAAAAATATTTATCTATGTCCATATCGCTGGAAAGTCTTTGAAATCTGATGATCCAACCCTGTTCCCGGTTTTTTTTTTTTTTTTTTTTAGGTAATATTAAGACTTGTTCAAGGTCAGTTAGGAAGGAAGGAAGTATGAATTTTAAACTGTTTTCTCCAAGCCCAGTCCCTTTTCCTTTCTACAAGACTCTCTTTCCTTTTTCCTCCACGTCCACCTATTATTACTGTTATTACCATTCCATTCAAGGCAATATTTAAATGTTATCACTTCCGTAATATCTATTAGATACAATTACTCTTGCAAGTATTCTTGTACAATTTTATTTGTACCTGTTTTATGGCCTTTCATTCTCCCTTATACTATAGCATTTTTTTTTCTTTTGATGAAAAAAGTGGAACTAGCCAATCTATTCCAGTAGACTGTAAGGACAAGAGGAGGAATACTATGTTTCATTTTTGTAAATGGTGCAGCTTATAGTTTTGCTAATTAAGGCAGGCGAGTATAGAAAGGATAAACTTAGGGAGAATATACCTTACTTTCTTGTCTGGTCACTGATTTGACATTGGGAGAATATTTAGTTCTAAAATAAAATATTTTGAACTTTTAATAAACTTGTATAAGCTTTTCTTAACCACTTGTGAAGTTTTAAACATAGAGACACTAAATTTCATAGACACAATGTGAGATAATGTTAATTTACTATGTAAAGCAAATGTGTAGTTGATGGGAGCTCAAAATGGTAATAAGCTTCCATGGTGAGCTTCCATTTCTTGGTAAAGCCATGAGCCTGGAACTGCACAGCTCAAACACACCAGACGTTGGGAGTAAAAAACCTGTGGGAAAAGATAAACTTCCTTGTGAGATTAAATTGACTTTAATCATTAGTTTTAAAAATGGATGCCTTACTTGGCTTGTCAATGGCAAGTGGATCTCAGTCATTGAACTAGCCATGCACTCACCAATGCAAGTTCCATTTTCTGCCTTGGTCATTCCATTTGGACAAAGATCAATGCATTTATAACCCCCGCGGGTGTTCTTGCAGTGTTGATCTGGTCTGCATACATTCTGTCTACATTCATTCACATCTTGATAAAAGAACAAAGATTAACGAAGATTGAGAAAACAGTCTTTTTTATTTTTCCATAGGAATCATACCTTTAGATTTTAAGGATAAAGATGTTAATGTAATCATCATGTAAGGTTATTTAAATTCATTAATGTAAGTAACACACTATTTTAAAACAGAATGAAAAAAATTAAAAAAAAATAGCTCACATACGGGTAGCCATACCAACCACTTCGTCCTCTTAGAAAAGTAATAATAATAATTATTATATATATTATATTATATATAATTATTATATATAAATTTTGTATATGTAACCATATATATTATGGTTCTATGAAAAAATTCAGTAACTACAATAGGGAAATGCTAAAAAATGGTTATGTAATTAGAAAACAAAACCTGTAAAGGATAGCATTTGCTTCTATTTTTTAAAAAAGATTTTATTTATTTATTCATGAGAGACACAGAGAGAGGCAGAGCCACAGGCAGAGGGAGAAGCACACTCCCTGCGGGATGCCTGATGTGGGACTGGATCTCAGGAGTCCAGGATCATGCCTTGAGCCAAAGGCAGGTGCTCAATCACTGAGCCACCCAGCCATCCCTCCATTTCATTTTTGCATGGATGCCAAACACAATGGATAGAGGTATCTTATGTATGAATTCAGCCCAGCACACAGCATATAGACTAGATCGAACACCTAGAAATTACAAAGATGTCATTGTTTTGAATTTAAAGCCCTTTTCTTACCTATGCATTTTCTGCCTTTGAGCTGATACCCAGGCTCACATCCGCAATGAAAACTTCCTATGGCATTGAAACAGCGGTGGTGACAGGGGCTGGATTCTTGACATTCATTAATATCTGTTAAATAAAACACAAGTTTCATTATATGCTGTTAGGAAACTTGGGTTAATTTATTTCAGATGTCTAACATTTTAATGATCTTTTATCATGGTCATGTTTAAGATCTTTCCTAAAATGAATCTAATAAAATTGCTCTCATATGATCTGTCAGACAGTTGATTGGATTAACTGCTGAATGCCCGTATCTCTCTTCAATGCTTCTCAAAAGTAGACATTTCCTAGTGACTTGGAACTATATGGATACAATACTCCGCTACTTTATTCTATCAGGTGGTTCCCATGTCTGTTTCTAGGAAGTTTTAGCCCTGGAATGTTGCTGACAGACTAGAATACTGAAGATGGGGGGGGGGGGGGGAAGCCAAGGTCTTCTGCAGTATCTTTTGCAACTGATTTTTCTTCCTTATTTTTGCTGCTGTTAGCCTGATGCAGGTCTTGATCACCTTGTGCCTGATGGTAGCAACTTTAGCATTTTTCCTCATCTGCAGTCATTGCCAGATTAATCTGTCCAAACACCATCTGGGGTATAGTATAAAAACAAAATGTGTAGGCATGAATTCCACAAATTCATGGGCATTTGCCTGTTTTTTGTACCTTTTCCAAAATCTTCCTTCCTTCTAGTCCCAGAGGAAGAGAGATCTTTTCTCCCATATAAGGAAAATTCCTCTATTTGAGTGTTTGAGCTCTGCAGCCCATCTCCTCCTTCCTCACCAAGACGAGGACCGTGGTCCATTGAACATTCTTTCCTTATGGGCATTTTGAAAGCCTTCCTCCTTACTATCATCTTCCCCATAATTGAATCTTTCCTACCCTAACACAATCCCTCTCTCAGGTCTATACTCATCTCAAGTTCCTTCTACTTCTCTATTGTTCTATTCCAAACCCTTTGCAGGAACAATCACGACACTTAGGCTCTTTATGTCCCCACCAGTCATTCCCAAACTCAAGATTGTCTGTGTCTTATTTCGCCCTTGTTTTCTATTTGAGCTCTTTCATTTATTTATTTTTTATTTTGAAAACAATTTTTTAAAGTTTTAATTTAAATTCCAGTTAGTTAACAAACTGTGTTTGTTATTAGTTTCAGCTACATGAGCTTTTTAAATTTAATCTTTCAAAATCTGCATGTTAATATAAATGCGTAAATATGATCAGATACTTTAAAAATATTTAAGTGTAGCTTTTCCTTCTTTCTTTTTTCTTCGCTTCCTTTATCCTTTCTTACCTTCCCTGCCCACCAAAGCCAACCTGCATTAACAATCTAGTACAAATAATAACATATTGTTTCTATGTACTCACACACATTTATATATATATTTACATGTAAATATATGTGTATTTGTGTATATGTGTATATATGTATACACATAAATCCATTTCCTTTATCTTTCGTTATTTGTTTTCCAGCCACATAATCTTTTCTACACAAGTTACATATACTTTCCTACATCATTTGACAATATCTCATGGAAATGTCTCTAAAGCAAACAGTTGAGCTGCATTCCATTCTTTATAATGGCTGCACAATGGTTTATGGTGTGGATGGACCACAATTCATTCACTCCTTCTACTACTGATAGGCATTCAGTTTTGTATCCACTATTTCTGCCTCCATTAAAAAATTCTGATAGCTTTATTCATAATTGTTAAAACTTGGAAGCACCAGGATATCCTTTAGTAGCAGAATAGATTAATAAAGTATAATGCATTAACACAATGGATGGAATATTACTCAACCCATGAAAAAAGCTATCAACCCATAAAAAGATGTGGAAAAAAACTTCAATGCATATTATTAAGTGAAAAAAGTCAATCTGAAAAGGCTACATGCTATATGACATTCCGGAAAAAATAAAACTATGGAGACAAGAAAAAGATCGATGTTTGTCAGAGGCTGGGGGAAGTGAGGGATGAATAGGCAAAGCACAGAGGATTTTTAGGGCATGGAGACTATGCTTTATGATACTATGATATAGGATACATGTTATTATTTGTCAAAATCCATACAGTGTACAACACCAAGAGTGTGTCCTAATGTAAATGATGAACTTTGGATGATAATGATGTATCAGTGTGGGTTCATCATTGGTAAGAATTTTGCGACTCTGGGACAAGATGTTGATAGTTGGGAATGCTATGCATGAGTTGGGGCAGGGAATATATGAGAAATCTCTTTACCTTCCCTTTCATTTTGTTGTGAACCTAAAGCTTCTCTAAAAAATCTATTGAATCTAAATAAAATCTATTAAAAATCATGCAATAGATATCTGGTAGTCTTATGCAATGGAGATTTATGAAGTAGAGTATTCAGATCATGCTATGTAATCTCTTCTCTCACATATAATAGGCAAATGTTATTCAAAACTGTTGTGCTACAAATATTTAAAATAGCCATGAAATATTACACCTAAAACCTTATCAAGAAGCTCAATCTATAAAACAGAGTTTACTTTAAATGATTCAAAAGGCAGAGGGTTTTGATTCTTAGTATAATGAAGATAAAGGAAGGAACTCCATTCTTATACCTTGACAACTCAGCCCATCAGAGGTTCTTCGAAAGCCAATTCCACAACGGACCACACAGCGATATGATCCAATGGTATTGTCACAGTCTTGACCAGCATGGCAGGTGTGTCCCCCTAAAGCACACTCATCAATATCTGCAACAAAATGAGTCATTCAACTAAAGGGGGTTGAAGAAAACCACCCAGGAACCTGCTATGAAATGGGGATAAGAAAAGCAATAGATGACATTTGAAAATATATAAGAACCAGAATGACGAATAATATGGTTGAATCATTTCAGGTCAGTTAAGTTGAGGACAAACTCATAGGAGCATAATGTGATGTCTTTACAGACATCCGTGAGACCACTGATCCATTAGTTGGCATTAAAAAAGTTACTTCTCCTATCTGACATTTCAGTTTTCTCATCTGTTAAATGAGGATAATATGTGTCTCTCAACATTGCTTTGAAAATTAAAGGAAATAATATACACAAGGTGCTCAATCCATACTGGACATTCCATCAATGTCACTCTGCTCCCCTCCTATACCCTACCTCTTCATCTCTCTTTTGCATTTAGAATGGTGTCTCCTTGTACATAGTGGGAGAAATCCTTTCCTCTTTATACCATTTTAAGATTTATTTATAACCCAGATTCTTACACAATTCTAATTTTGAAGTATATGTAGAGTCTGATAAAAAAGTGAGGTGAGGGAGAGGGGATGAGGGAATGGGCCAAATGGGGAGTGGGAAGTATCAGCTTCCAGTTATGAAATGAATAAGTCATGGGAATACAAGGTACAGCACAAGGAACACAATCAATGATACTGTAATAGTGATGTATGGGGACAGATGGTAGCTATACTTGTGGCGAGCACAATGTATAAACCTGTCAAATCACTAAGGTGTACTTCTGAAAATAATAGAACACTATGTGTCAACTGTACTCAAAAACACATCATTTTTTTTATGTTCCCAAAGTGCTACCAGGATTGTACAATTAACTTAAATTCTTTATATTTTTTTTTATTTCTTAGTTTTGTCATTGTAAAATGAACATGATAATAGTCCTGCCTGTCTCTGCTCATGGTGTTGTGGGGATTAAGTGGGTCACTATATAAACTTTGCTGCCTGAAGGTCTCTGCTTATTGCTAACGTGGGGGCAGAAAGAGTAGGAAAAGAAGAGCATCATTCTACCACACTTTTCCTAGGCCTGAGCTTCCTGTGACCATTGCCTGACCATGTCCATTAGGTCTAGCTTTGGGAATACCTTGACAAGTCTTTCCATCTGCAGCTATGGTGAGGCCTTCTGGGCAGGAGCAATAATAGGTTCCCACGGTATTGTGGCAGATCTGGGAGCAGGGACTCCCCGCTGCACATTCATCTTCATCTTAAACAAAAAACAGAAAGGCCAAATTAGTAGGTAAACTCTCCCGCTTTCTAAGAGTTATTAAAGTCCATGAAAATAGTAGTTCATACAACAGTCGCTTATGGAGGACAATGAATTGAATCAAAGTAACAGGAAATTCTCTAAGAGCCACAAAATAGAAACACTAAGCAAAAATTAACTTTGGGTCCCCAAATTATCTTGGATAGTGACTAGATGTTTAAATTCATTCTAAAACAACAAGATGACCTGTGATCTAAATTTTTTTTAACCTACCTTAACTCATTCCTCACAACATTCCTAGGAGACAGATATTTTTTATTACCATCTTCATTTTGCATGATAAACTGGAGGAACAAAGAGGTTAAGTAAATTGCCCAAGGTCACACAAGTCATTATTGGCCGAGATGAAATTTGAACCTGGGCATACACTAGTTTCTAAAGACCACTTTTCTACCACTAAATACTAGATTACATTGCCTACCCAAAAGAGGCATTGTACACGCAAACCTGAGCTCCTCCAGTCATTTACTCAGCTGTTTGCTTATCTGTGACTCTCCTGCATGAGTATTTGGAAGGGATGAGGCTGGCTTAGTCAGTGGTCCTTGGTGCATATCGTGCCCTATCCTCTGAGCAATTCTAGGGTTAGGTGATTGGGAGTTGGATTATTATTATGTTTCACAACCATGGCATAAAAATTACCAGAGGCCAGTATTTTGTCCTTGTGCTCACTCCACCTCTATACTTGGTCATGATCTCTGACACACTTTACTGCTGTCAAATTAAAAGTACAGGCTTTGCAGTGACCTTAAATTCAAATCTAGCTCTGACACTTGATAGCTGAGTGATCTTAGGCACCCCACTTAACTTCGCATCTCAACTTCCTCGCATGTAAAATGGGACACTTATAAGATTGTTGTGACAATTAAATACCTAGTAACATGGCAATCGATGTCCATTAAATTGATTCCATTACTAACATTTTTTAGAAAAATAACAATGTATTATTCCCATTCTTACCAGCACAAAAGGGTCCAATTGAGTCTAAGGCAAATCCAGAGGGGCACTGATTACTGCGATCTCCTACCACAAAGAGAAAAGCAAAATTAACCGACCTGTTAGAATGTTAGCACCTTGTTTCTTTCCAGGACAATCTTCCCTGGGAAGATATGCTAAAGATGGAAAACATCATACAACAAAAGCAATAAGTGAAAACAAGCAGGAATGGAAAACGTTTCCTTGTTCCCCAACCAAGAACTAAATGAATCATAGTCCAGAAATTGTTGGCAAGCAACTATTGGAAACAGATCTTCTCTTTAAGTTGTTTATATTAATCAAAAGAAAATGAAATAAAACCATTCTGTGATAATGAAAAAGGATCCAAGACCAATGTGTATGCCAGGCATAACCACAGGCAAAGTCCTATTCCACTAGCCATTATTCATTCTGTTCTAGGATTAGGATTATTTTCAAGCCATTTAAATAATTCATGCCAGTGTAAACCAGAAACTCTAATGAAGGAACTCTCTCCTTTTGTGGATCTCCTCCATTTGCAATGTCAAGCATTTGAGTCAAAGTCCCCTAGGTGTGCTCAATGTTTTCCTTTCCCATGTAGTCAAAGCAAGGGGAAACAGGGATATTGGTTGAAGTTATATGTCAGAAACAAACATATTAACAAAAATAAATGAACTAGTTAGGGAATCTCTTTCCTTAGAAAATAGCTCTGCCTTGACTGGTTTAAGCAATTTAGCAAATATTTTTCAAACATTATTGAACTGTAGAAACTTATATAAAATACGTTTTGAGTTACTAAAGTAATATATGTGTGCCCACACACGCACACAAACTAAAAGACAATCATTAATATAATAAATTTCTTTTGAAGGAAATTTTATTTAATTCATATTGTATATTCAGTTTATATTCAATCTCTGAGAAAATATCTTTGATTTTCTTTCAATTCCAAATGCATAAAACCATGGTTGTTTTTATTAATGTTTTAGGTGCTTTTTATGGAGGCAGTCCAGGCATTACTTTAGATTTTATTTTATTTATTTATTTTTAGAATAATTCTTTTTTTTAAAGATTTTATTTATTTATTCATGAGAGACACAGAGAGAGAGGCAGAGACACAGGCAGAGGGAGAAGCAGGCTCCATGCAGGGAGCCCGATGTGGGACTTGATCCCGGGTCTCCAGAATCACACCCTGGACCCAATGCAGGTGCCAAACCGCTGAGCCACCCAGGGATCCCCTACTTTAGATTTTAGGATATAGATGCAAGTAATTTTCAGCCCCTGATCTCAAGAATACAACTCAGGTGGTCATTATAATTCATGCTTAATTTTTGTTTATTCACTGATTCATTTATGCATTCCTACCACAACCAGTATATGTTGTGTAGGGCACTGCGTTGGGGGCTATAATTGTGGAAAAAATGTGTCATATGATAAGTTATTATCTGATAGTAGTTTTAGATTTTAGGTTCTCAATAAGGGAGATATCTTCTATTAGGTAACATTTGGGATATTTTGCAGAGAGACTTTCGTTGTTTTGGTGATAGAAAGGCCTATTAAAATTTAGTGAGTGGGGCAGACCGTAGGGTAAGTTTTATAGTAATGCAATGTGTGGGATAATGATGCAAGATGAAGATTTGTCCCTTGCCTTGAAAGATTTTCATGGAAGCGAGAAAGTTGTGTGTAATTACTGGAGGCTAGAACCTATCTTCCACATATTAAACATTTTTTTGTGTGATTAAAATATACAGTGAATTTTCCAGGAATACAACTGTCATATACATTGATGATGGTTGATTGTACATGGTTTTATTCAATACATTACCAAGAATTACTAAGTGTTAAAAAAAAATCACACTGGAGACCTACATATATAGGTTCAGCCATTATGAATACTTCTCTCTTATCTTCCAGTTATAGTAATGTCTAAAGATTTTCATACTGAAATACATAATACTTGGTTATAAACTGTAACCTTTTATTTATTCTTTATGTTATAAAGTAAGCTATTTTGAATTATACTAGTTATGATTTTCCTTTAGACATAGGGCAGGGGTATTACAAAATATTTTTTGTGTTATTACTATGTATAATAAGTGTAGAAACTTTGAAAAGTATAAAATTCCTCGTAACTTTGTCACTTGGGACAGCTACTACCAATAATGTGATGTTTTTCCTTCTATGAATATATGCTTCAAAAAGTTAATTTAGGATCTTTCACCCTAGAGACTAATGACTGTCAAAGTCTATTGATTATAAGATAGAGCTTATTAAAAATATAGATTCCTTGGCCCTATCCCAGTCAGCAGAAGCCTGGGAATTTGTGTTTTTAGCCAGAATAATGGTTTCCTTATAATCACCACGGTGTGGGCAGCCCAGGTTTAAATCATACTGTGTACTGCATTTCAATTATTGTTATGCTATGCATATTCTTCTTTGTCACTTGTTTTGTTTTATTGTTAATACCTAGAACAATGTCTGGTACACAGCACTCAACAAGTATTTTGAGCTATGTTTAATTGCTTTAAAATTATTTTAATGACTGTTTAAGAATTATCATACAGCTATGTCACTATTTACATACTTACTTCTTGCTTCTAGGATATTTATTATTGGCCATATCTGTGATTTTCTTAGGGCAGATTCCCGGAATGAGGTAACTACAAAGATGTGATACTGCTTTCCAGAAACGTTACACGAATTAGCCCCTGATGGCAGTGAATCAGGCTGTTCATTTCCCCATACCTGTCCAGTGCTGAGTGGTTATCATATTTTTTAATCTCTGACAATGATAATTGGAAAATGGTACTTCATTGTTTTAATTTGTATTTCTTTGCTTATTGGTGAGGTTAGACAGTTTTTCACATTCATTTTGTCATTATTATTTCTTCCTTTGGAATTTCCTGTTCATAGCCTTTATGTATTTCTTATTGGGGTGCTGTCTTTTTCTTATTGATTTTTTAACAGTTCTATTTATGTATTTATGTATGTATGTATGTATGTATGTATTTAAGAGAGAAAGAGATAGAGGGCATGATTGGAGGGGGAGGGGGTAGGGCAGAGGGAGAGGGAGAAGCAGTCTCCTTGCCTAGCACAGACCCTATGTGGGGCTCCATCCCAGGACCTGGAGATCATGATCCTAGCTAAAGCAGATTATTAACCAACTGAGACACCCAGGCACCACCAGTGCTTTTTTTTTTTAAAGCAAGATCCATGCCCATGTGGGGCTTGAACTCATGATCCCAAAATCAAGAGTCACATGCTCTACCAACTGAGTTAGCCAGAAGTCCATTCTTATTGATTTTTAAAAGCCTCATACATATTAAGGTTAACCATAGTTGTCTATAATGTACAAAGCAAATATTCAATCTTGGTATATATTTTAACTTCTCAATTTTGTCTTTGTCTCCCATGAAGAAGTTTTAAAAAACTTATCTGTAGTTAAATTTCTCTCTCCTTTATTGCTTCTGATGCCCTCTGATTAATTTGTAAAATATAAATATACTTTATAATTCTATTTTTAAAAATCCATTCTATTTTAAAGATATAAAATTAAAAAATTATATTGATTTATGTTTGTGAATTGACTTGACCAGCAATTTCCAAATGCCAGCCTGCAGACCAGGTACATTAAAATCATTAGGGGAGGTGTTAAAAATACAGACTTCCAGGCCCAACCTTAGACTAGCTAAGCCAAAATCTTTAAGCCTAGAAATATGAACTTTCATCAAGCTCTTTAGGTGTTTCTAACTGCATTGTAACATAGCTCTAGTCTAGACACAATATAGAAGAGAAAGAACTTGCTGGTTAAGCAACCAAGAATGCAAGCTTGCCCCCTGGTGGTTACTTAAAAAGAAAATTTAAGTACCTAACGTAATTCACAGGAACCTCTCAGCAAACAAATGTGCAGATATCAGATGTAACTCATAAAATCCTAGTGTTTAAGAATAGTAAAGGGTTATAAATATCCCATAGTGTGTTTTCTTCTATTGTGAGATCCATATTTCCCACACAAAGACTTTCAAAGGCTTAGAGAATTTACATGATTAAAAGGTGTACATGACTTTAAAAAATATTTTTAATTCTTCTTGTCCCAGATGGTATAAATTCATTTTTTAACCAAAATCTTATGCAAAGTTATCTTCTTTTAATTATATGGAGTACTGGAGAAAGTAGAAACAGGTCATCCTTGAAAAGTGGGCAGTATTAAGGAAGAGAAATATAACTCTTCATTCCAGTGGCTCTTTTCCTTTGTCCCAGTGACTGGAACATGCATGACAAGAGTAAACTGAGGTGGTGGTAGCAACATATGAGTGGAGATGGTGTGAGGCTAGGGGGCTTACCGGCTGTGAGGCTTCATGAATCTATGATCATCAAAAAAAAATGTGAACAGGTTCTGCTAGATTACTATGATCTAAAATTCAATGATGCAGTTCTGATAGGTGCTGATGAAGAAAACAGTCATGTGCATGAGTGATGAAAACAAGAGTAAATGGTGAAAATGAGTTTTTAGTGTATCTTCTGAGCATGATAAAACAAAATGATGCTATTTAAAATCTACTTGGATCTATTTTAAGAAAGCTAGCAAATAACAAAGGG
Organism: Nyctereutes procyonoides; assembly: GCF_905146905.1. NCBI lineage: Eukaryota > Metazoa > Chordata > Mammalia > Carnivora > Canidae > Nyctereutes > Nyctereutes procyonoides. The sequence goes on from NW_026575037.1 coordinate 7,942,609, forward strand.
CAGAATGAATCATTTTACTGTACTAATACAAGCTGAAAGTTCAAAGTTCAAAGACATTAAAATATTTAGTGTCTATAAAATAGCCACATGCAAGTATCTCCTGGGATCAAACTTCATGGAACATGGAATGCTGATTATTTGGGTGCCTCTTATGATCGAAAGAGATCTTAGGGTATAGATACATCAAAGAACTACACAGCATTAAAGACCACTGAGATCAAGAGTTGTAGAACTATGCTTAGAAAATGAAGAGCAATTGAAAAATTATAATGTCTAGTAATAAGAAATGACAGTTGGAACCCTGATTATTGCTGCACAATTTTTAAAAGTTGCTTTTAAAATATGGAAACTTTTTTTTCTTACTAGTTTAGGTTGAGATATACTTTTACATTATGTTTAAGGAATTAAAAAAAAATTCCTTGAGTCATAACAAGAATAATGGGCTTGAGCACCCAAAGAAAACATCATTCTGACAGAGGATATATTTTTTAAACCTTTCTGCATATCTAGAACAGTAACTCCACCATGTTATAGGGAGAAGCATATTAGTAATCCAAATACACTAAAACTCCAGTGTGATTCGCTTTATCATAGGGTTTTACCTCTTACAAAACATGGACAACATACATGAAAACCTGGTATCAGTAGATTCAATCTGTGCCCTAATATCCTTATTCTGAATGGCACTGATGCAATTCTTTTGCCCCACCCCCACTTCTTTAGGTTAAATACTTTTTTTTCCCTAAGATTTTATTTTTAAGTAATCTCTACATATAATGTGAGGCTTGAACTTACAACCTTGAGATCAAGAGTCACATGCTTTACTCACTGAGCCATCCAGGCACCCTACTTTCACCCTTTTAGAAAGGACTGAATGGAAAAATGATCTGGACTTTCCTTTACCCAAAGTACCTTTGGAAATTGAAGCATGGATTTTAAAACCCAGTGTCTCTTCTAACTGGTTGTAGTCAGATTCCACAGAGGAAGCATGAAGTGTTTCTACCAAGAAAGGCATTCTTCCCTGTGCATCATCATAGAAAACGGTGTGGTTCCATGTGTATGGCACGCTGACGCCATCAATTGTGAACAGCCGGGTTGAGTAGGCATACAGCTGCCCAGGACCTGTCTGAATGTAGTCCTCTGTGTAATCCTAAGGAAGACAGTATAGAATGGAAGATCAGCATGGCTTATTCTGTTTTTTTTTTTTTTTTTTTTTTTCTTGAGGGTAGTATGAGATGCAGAATGAGGAAAATAAAGGCTAAGGGGCTATATATATATATACACAGTTGATCCTTGATCAACATGATTTGAGCTGTGTAGGTCATCATATGTGTTTTTTTTTTTTATACAGTACAGTATTTTAAGTGTATTTTCTCTTCCTTGTGATTTTCTTTTTTTTTTCCTTGTGATTTTCTTACTAACATTTTCTTTTCCCTAGCTTACTTTACTGTAAGAATACAGTATATAATATATATGACATACAAAATATATGTTGACTACATTATCGGTAAGGTTTCTAGTCAACATTAGGTTGTTAATAGTTAAATTTTTGGAGCCAAAAGTCATAAGTGATTTTTGAATGCCCAGGGGAGCAGACACTGAACCTCCACATTGTTCAAAGGTCAACTGTAGCTATAAATAAAGTTTATAGTTCAAAGCCGTAGGTCAGGAGTAAAGAAAGGATGTGAAAGGGTGATTACCATTCTTTAGTTTCTGAAATACTTTTATGGGTGATATACAAAAACTTTTGTGTAACAGTTTGTATTCTTTTTATATGTGGAATAATAAACAAATGACTTAAATCAGCATAGCATTTATTTTGGTCCTGGTAAATAGGATCAGTAATAAACCAGTAAGTATTACTGGTAATAAAACCAGTAAGAGTGTGTAAAGACTTATTCCTGAAGATTTCTATACAAAGACAAGCTAGGCATTTCTAACTTTAGTGGTTTAGATATTCCTCTGAGCAAACAAGGGAAACTATATAAGGTCTCCATGCTCTTTCTATGAATCTTTGGTTTCTACTCTTACCATTACTCCAATAAACAGTGAAGGCATGTTATCCTGACTTTTTACCTTTACGGTGACTTCAGCAGGTGACTGAAGCTGCAGGACATAGCCACTCACAACAATATCTAGAAGCAAAGCACCATCAGAATCCAAGCCCCGGGCAATATGAGTCATCCGCAAGATTTCTCCTAGGAATTACAATTCATTCATTTTAACAGCAAAAAATATATGGTTTGTGTAAGTACAGAGCAGATTGACATTACATATCAGTTCAGCTATGTTATTTTACTTCAAACTTCAATAAGCATAGACCATAAAGAATTAAATTATTACTTAGTCCGTGAATTAAAGAGTTAGGCTTATTGAATGTAAAGCTTCTTTCTCTGTGGCAAAAATGTAGCATATTATTATGTGAAGCATTCTACATTTTACTTATTTATTAATATTTTATTTGCTAAGTGGTTCCTTGCCAGTGTGGGGTTTGAACTCATGAATCACATGCTCTACTGACTGAGCCAACCAGGTGACCCGGATTCTACACATTAAACTCACAAGCAATAGCAAGACAGTTCTGCAAAAATAGATCATCTATGAGAATGGACAGGGAGCTTCACCAGGTAGACTGGCAATACCATAAGTCTGGCCACAGGACTTTGCTCTTTCTGATGCTTCAAAAAGCAGCAAAGGGGCATTTTAGTAAGCAAATGATCATGAGGAGACCCACTTGTCTTCTGGGCTGATTAAAGCCCTTTCCTCAGCCCTTCTTCTTTACAGAGCCCTTCTTCTTTACCATTGAGGCTCTTCACTTTTGAAGAGGCTTGTAATGAAAGTCAATAAAAATATGTATGCCCTCAGGAAGGGCCATGAATAACTAACACATATTTATTAAGACTAAATGTAAAGTGAAAAGCCCTTAGATTTGCTTATTTTTTACTTCCACCTTTTTGATAAAAAATCCCTATAAGGTATCCTAACCAAACCTCAGGTTCATAGACAAGTCTTAATAGCAATGACTCATTTTCCTGCTTTGTTTTAGCCTTTAAAACTCTCTCTGAGGATTTAAAGAGAAAATATGAGAAAAAACTTTTGGGGTATAAAAATCACTATACTGTTTGAAAACACATGGGCTCTTATAGATCCATGTCAGTAAAAGTTTACAGGGAAATATGAAATTGCTCTTATATCATTTATGATAAGACTACATCGAAAACTTTAAAATTATTCTCTGGGGGAATATATAAATGTATTTTTCTAACCAGCAACTTTTAAGGCAATCATTTTTTATAGTAATAAAATATTAAGTTCAACTAACCGGTTGCAAATTCCACCTGAGTTTCTCTCTTGAAGACTGCATTGGTGAGTGTGAAGCCATTGACTGCTTCTCCTATTTCCTTTGCTGCTGTCCAGTAAATAGGATTTAGAATAGAAACTATTTTTCTCATTGCTGGACCTAAAGAAAAAAGGATAAATAAGGTGACAAAGAGAGATATTTATAATCCATTGCTATTATTATCTTCAAAGCCTGTTACTTATAAGGATGAATCCTAAATAATCTTGAAAAAGAGCAAAATAAGTATCAGTATCTCACTTGTCTTTAAGAATTTACTATTGGGACAGAACTAAGGACTATCATACAGATCATTTAGAGGTAGCACGGTCTAGAAGCTTTAAGCAGAAATAATAAGTGAAGAATAGTATATAATTTTTTATAAAAAAAGAGGCTATCGGTGTCCATCGAAAGATGAATGGATAAAGAAGATGTGGTCTATGTATACAATGGAATATTACTCAGCCATTAGAAATGACAAATATCCACCATTCGCCTCGACGTGGACGGAACTGGAGGGTATTATGCTGAGTGAAATAAGTCAATCGGAGAAGGATAAACATTATATGGTCTCATTCATTTGGGGAATATAAAAAATAGTGAAAGGGAATAAAGGGAAAAGGAGAAAAAATAAGTGGGAAATAATCAGAAAGGGAGACAGAACATGAAAGACTCCTAACTCTGGGAAATGAACTAGGGGTGGTGGAAGGGGAGGTGGGCGGGGGGTGGGGGTGACTGGGTGGCAGGCACTGAGGTGGGCACTTGATGGGATGAGCACTGGGTGTTATTCTGTATGTTGACAAATTGAACACCAATAAAAAATAAATTTATAAAAAAAGAAGAGGCTATTAACAACTTTTATAAGCAAACAGGCTTACCAAGACTTCGAGGTACATTGGTAATCTTGGCATGTATTATTCTAGTATCAGAGGCAGGACTATCTGTTACTGTGGCGTTAAGAAAAGCAATTCCAAATTCAACATCATTAATATTTCCAATAACACTTCCTCTGGCTCGCTGCGGCCCACCTATTGGGGGAAGAAAAAAATATTGGTGGATAAGGAAACAATTTCATCAATGTTACAGGGGACAAAATAAGGCCAGTATTCAAAGATGCTACAAATCTTCTTTCAAACATTTAAAATATCATATGACATCTGAATTTAAGAGTGAAATAAATAAGCTTTCAAAACATTCTACTTTCATGTAACACTCATCATCCCACATAAATCTAGGGTCCTTCCAATCTATATACATCATGGCATTATTTCACAATCCAAAAAATACAATCAGCACCCAGTCCCAAAGCCAAAATAAAGAATGTGTTTGTTGATGGTGATGAAATGATGATAATACGAGAGTTTATTGAGCATGTTATGCACCATGCTAAGCACTTAATGTGAGTTAACTCTTTTCATCCTGTCAAAAATCCTATAAAGTTATCTTAAATGGCCACAGTTTGCAGACTACAAAAGTAAAGTTTAGAGACCTAAGTCATAGAATGAAGGTCTGAACACAGATGTGCTTGGCATCAAAATCCATGTTCTTTTATCTATTGCCTCCTTTGTGAGAACACCACCTTTGAGGAGGGACCACCTCAAAACAGCTCCTGAGCCTCCTTTTAGGTCACTGTCAACATAGGTGTGGAGTTTCTAATAGGTATTGTTCAGTCCATCTGAACATTGGGTTTCAGATGGAAGGTTTACCAAGTTTTCCTTAATATATATATACATACTGGAAAATAGTTAACTTGAGAAAAATTTGAGAAGGGTGTTTCATTTTTAACAGTGCTGCAGAATTCCTACAGAGACAGTTGAAAACAACTACACATTTAAAAAAAAAGCATCTCTATAGTAATTTTAAGCCTTATTTCCATTGTTCAGCAAAATTATTAGTTACTGACACAGAATAGGTGGTTAATGAGTGCTTTTTAAGTGAACTGCATGCTTTAGCAAGAGAAGGAAACATACTGGGAAGAAGCTGATAGTGAAATTCATAAATATTCATTACTTGATGGCTTTTAATGGAATAAATTTCTTAAAAAATCTCTAGATGTTTACAATATTGTTACATATTATAAGCCAGGGAGAAATACAATGGTATTTAATCTCAGAAAAATCAGTAAGAATAGGGGTGCCTAGGCGGCTCATTTGATTAAGCATCTGCCTTCAGCTCAAGTCATGATCCCAGCCTCCTGGGACTGAACCCTACACTGGACTCCCATGCTGAACAGGGAGTCTGCTTCTCCCTCTCTCTCTGCTTGCCACTCCCCTGGTTGTGCTCTCTCTCTCTCTCTCTTTCAGTCAAATAAATAAAATAAAATCTTTAAAAAAATAAAAATCAGTAAGTATAGTATTTCACCATTTTAATTTGCATTACTTTGCTTATTGGTGAGAGAATACTTTTTTTCACATTGATTCAGTCTTCATGTTCTGGACTACATTTATTTGTTCATCAAGTGCTGAGAATACAATAATAAGAAAGACAAAAAGACATGAGGCTTGCCTTCATAGAGCTTATATCTGAAAGAGGGAGATAAACATTAATTAGAATTCCACAAATGTAAAATTGAAATGTACTAATGTATGTGATATCTACCAGCAAGGGAAGCCTGAGAAGAAAGTAAAAATAGAGTGGAGATCTGATGAAAGTTAGGTCTTAACTAAGCCAGAGAAGGCAGGACAAAGGCTTTCTGGATAGAGGAAAGTCGTATGTGTCACCCTTTTGAGAGGTGGTGGTTTGCCATATCTGAGAAACCAAAAGGAGAAAAGGGTGGAGAGTTGTGGGAGTCGTATTGCAAGATGATGCAGGAAAGTAGACAGTAGGGCCAATTGGGACCTGGTAGGCCATTCTGGTTCTTATCTTTAGTCCTAATCAGGAGAGAGGTGTAGAAAAATTACTAATTCACTTGGTTTTCTGGGTCACTTGATCATTTGGACCTTGGTTCTTGTCTCCAGAAGAGCTTGAGTTCCAGTGTGCAATAGACATCTTCTAGTTCTGGGTAGCTAATTGGAATCCTTGAAACTCCTTGCCAGGCTCTGTAATCCAAACTGTCCACCTATTTGGACTTCCTTCTGCTACTGGGACCCTTGTATCCATGATCAAATCATACCCCTTAGGAATGAATATTACCCCTTGACAGTGACTTGTAACAAGGCTCAGGAACTACAAAATTCCTCAATTAAAACTAGAACTGTCACCATGCCTATATGATAGAACTTCAAAATCTTTGGTAATCAGTTGATATGTTGACAAGATATGTTGAACACCGACTGATAGCCACTTGTTCTTTTAGCTGGTCTAGATCCTACAAATCCCTTCATGTAACTCCTCTCTCTCTCTCACTCTGCCAAATGAACCTTCTTGACTTTCACAGACATTTTATTTCTAAGGCACCCTTAAAGCTTTGGAAAGTTCAGTGGTATCTGAGCACTTTAACAATCCACTATTTCTTGGTACTCCAGCAAACTCTTTCATAGGTTCATAGGTTCTAGAATTCTGGCTTCGTTCCTTCTGGATTTTTTAAAAATATTATTTACATACTTATTTTAGAGAGAAAGTGTGTGTGTACCAGCAGGGGAAGGGGCAAGGGAGAGAGAGAGAGAAAGAATCTCAAGCAGACTCCATATTGAGCATGGAGCCTGATGGGGGTGGGGGTGGGGCTCCATCTCACAACATTGACATCATGACCTGAACTGAAATCAAGAGTTGGATGCTTAACCACTGAGCCACCCAGGTACCCCACCTCATGAATTTTTACATCACTTACAATATCCAGCCATGTTGTATGACTTGGGTTATCATAGTTGAACTCCCCCTATTCTTTTTTCCTAGAATTTAACTGCCCACTATTTTACTTTCCACATTTATGTTCTCTGTGTTTCCATCCATGAAAAAATAGCCCCTCGCTGTGTATTCTGTTAAGTATTCAGTTTCTATCCCACTCTCATTTTCTGTCTGGAATCTCAGCCTGGCTTTCCCCAGTCTTCCAAACCTTTTTATCCCACAAGCATAGGACTAGTATTTATAGCTGCACAGACCATATCCTTTTACAAGGGGGCCTGGATGGGGTGAGCAGCAGCTAAAATCCAGCCGTGGACCAACTTGAAGGGGAAAAATACATTTTCCCTACTTCTTCCTTCTGGAGTTGGCACCATTTTGCAATTTGTGGGCTCAGAGGGATATCCTTTTCCAATTTGCAGGAAGGTTGTAAATAAGCCAGCAATGGTTTCATCAAATCTAACTTAGTTCCTTACCTGGACATACTTGCATATTGCATCTGGACACCTGAGTAGCATCTCCTGGACATGGGCGCCCGCTTATAGATGGCACTGGATTGTTGCATAGCCGTTTTCGAGTCTTTTCACCTCCTCCACAGGAGGCAGAGCACTGGCCCCAACTGTGCCAGTTTCCCCAACTTCCATCCACTGTGAACAAGAACAGAATGGCCAATATCAATCCATTGGTTTTAAAATCTACAGTTCAGGTGACCCTAACTATACAACTCTCATTTTAAGATCTGAAATGATGGGGCTGCTACAATAGCACTAAATGAAATGCTTTTCTTTTTTTATTTTTATTTTTTTAAGATTTTATTTTTTACATTTTTAAATTTATTTATTTATTATTATTTTTTAATAATAAATTTATTTTTTATTGGTGTTCAATTTGCCAATTGTTTGTATGTTGATACAGAATAACACCCAGTGCTCATCCCGTCCAGTGCCTCCCTCAGTGCCCGTCACCCATTCACCCCCACCCCCCACCCTCCTCCCCTTCCACCACCCCTAGTTTGTTTCCCAGAGTAGGAGACTTTATGTTCTGTCTCCCTTTCTGATATTTCTTTTCTTATTCTACTGCTAGGAGTCAGGGGACTCACCAGGACACATGTCAGTGTTGCACCTCTGGATCTGAGAGTCTGGCCCCCCACAAGCTCTTCCTCCATTGGAGGGATGAGGGTTATCACATGTGCGGTACCGTCGCATCTGCCCTCCGTTGCATGTCCGGCTGCACATTCCCCAGCCACTCCAAGGACTCCAGTTACCATGAGCTACAACAGAGAACCATTTGAGAGGTGCTAAGCAATGACATTCATCCAAAAAATATGTAAGACTTTCCCCTGGAACTGAAAAGAAATATATGAATCTATAAATGGGCAACTTCCAAAGGCAGCTGGTTTAGCTGTTCTTTTGACCAGAAACTGGGTATACATTCCAGTCATTGAGAAATTCCATTTGATATACATTTATTGAGTCTTGCAGTATTCCAGGAGCTGAAGGATATGAATGAGGCACGATCTGTGCTCTTCATGAGTCAAGACTATAAAATCCAGGTACAGTGGATTCAGATGCTGTTAGGGTCTTAAAATCTAGCTTGGTGACTGAATTAAGGCAAAAGGTCACTTGCCTGCCTCTGTAAAGGTATCATCAACATCATTAACAGCAGGCATGTAAGGGTGCCTTTGTCCTTGCACTCTGTACCTGGTCCTGGAGAGGAAATGAAATAGGACACAGCCCTTGCCTATATAAATCAATTACATTTACAGTATAATATAGACACAACAGCAACTGTACAACACTTTGATATCCTAAACCAAAGATAGATTGGTTATACTGGTTAATAACAGTATATTATGACTTTAAGGACTTAAGGCCATAACAAAACTTTAAGAAAGTATAATGTTGACTCACTATTTCCAACACTCACTTGGACAAGGGTCATTATTGCAAAAATCGCTCTGGACATCACTCCCTTCACATCTGCTTCCTCCATACTGTGGGACAGGATCAGAGCACTCCCTTGTTCTTTGTCTGGCACCTCCTCCACAGGACACACTGCAGGAACTCCAACTGGTCCAAGTTGCCCACTTGCCATCAACTGGATGAAGGAAAAACATATGTGCTCTGTTACTACAACACCCTGAGCATTGTTGGGTTGGGTGATTATCGACATTGATTCTTACTGACATACTACCCAAATAAGAGATAGATGTCAATTTATTAAGGTATAAACACTGTATTTTTTTTACCTGGACAATGTCGTTCATTACAAACTTGCATCTGTGTTTCTGTCCCATCACAATAGGATCCATCAAATGATGGTGGTGGATTATTACACAATCTTGTTCTTATCTGGGCACCTTTACCACAACTTTCACTGCATGCACTCCAAGGCTGCCAAGTGCTCCATACTCCATGAACTACAAATATCCCAAGAGACAGTTGCAAGTCACAGAACCATGTTTGTTAAATAAAATTATACAAGTAAATTAACTCAGTAATGAGTTAAATTAGCCTGGAATCTAAACTAATTGAAATTGAACCAAAGGAAACATAAATAATGTTCTTCCTTTCTCCTCCTGGTTAGATTTTCATGGGAATTAGTGTTCATAGGGAAATTCAGAAAGCTACCTAATGCCAAAATGAATGCTTACAATTATCCAAAGGGACTATTTTATTAAAATAGAATGTAATCAAACTACCATATGTAAACACAATCTAAGTTTAAAAATCCTAGATAAGCATTTCCTTGTGCTTTATGCTCTGGGAAAAGTGGAAGGAACCAGAAGCTTAGAACCAAGGCTGTATCACAGATCTATGTGCAAATACAGACAATACAAAGGTTTCCATAATGATAATTTGGACTCTAGACTCAAGACCACCTCTTTAAGCTTGATTCAGCTTCATGTTTAAAAAGACATTTGGATCTTTCAACAACATGATGATTTGCACAGTTGTAACTCTTTGAAAAACTGTCTCCATTACATAATGTTCCTGAATTAAAAGTTCTGAATAACACACTCACCTGCTTCCTAAACACCAAAAATTTGACCAGTAGTTTCCACTGAGTGATATTAAGGCCTTCCTTTTGGTAACTAACATATTACACCATCAAACCACAAGACCAAAGCAACCTTGTTTCCTACCAGGTGCATGGACTAAAAGTCAACATTATGGTTTCTCTCATGTATAAGTCAATATCAAGTGTTATTTTTTGTTTTAAGGGTACTTTATAGACATAGGGCTCATCAACTATGTTTTTGTGGTCACCCAGTTGAACCAAGATATGAACCACAATAGGGCCTTAAGGTCAGTGTCTAAGTATTCTCTTAACATGATCTATAAGACACTAAGAGAATTAGTTGAAAACCAAGTAATGAAATTATCATTTGGCTGCTTTGTTTAGATAATAATTTAAACCACATCTTAGATTTTCTTTCAGTTAACTATTTTCTAGTTGAGTTTATTACCTATCCTTGAACTTTGTAGATCCAGACAAGCACAGCTGGACAAATTTATCTTAGCTGACAAGAATTTGGACTAAAAAGTATTTGGCTAAACCTAAAAAGAAAGAAGAAAGACTTTAAATATAGGGCAGATATCACTCAAAACTACTTCTTTATTAATTAAGATTACTGATGTATGGACTATGTGGCTGGAAAAAGTCTGCTATTCCAGTTATTTTAGTACATTATATTTTCGAGGCTGTTGACAGATGCATTTTTTAAAAAGATTACAATTGGGTGATGTTTATTTATTATTTGAGTAATTTATATTACATATAAATAGAGGTATTTACTTGAAGACCTTTTATTTTTTTTAAATCAGTGCAGATTTTTACCAGAATTGAATTTAGTGACATAATATATGTGGTAGAGGCGAAATGTTTCTTTATATGAAAGAAACGATAAGAAAAAAGTTAGAATGATAATATGAGCCAGATAAAGCATAAAATATTGTGGTATATAAATAATACAAAAGAAAAAAGCTATGGAGAAATTAGTATGTAAGAAAAATGCAAAATGTAATAGATGAATTTACTGCTACACTGAGTTGCAGTTCTGATTCTGGAAAAGCACTAGAATACGGTGCTTAGGAGTAAGGACTCTGGACCAGATGCTCTGGGTTTGATAACTGCTTTACCCTTACTATCTGTGCAAGCTTAGACAAGTTACTTGGTTTCTGTGTGCTGTTTTATCATCTACAATATGTAGATAATAAAAGAACCTACTTTATTAGGATTAGGGTGAAGAATAATGAGTTGATAGATGAAAAATGCTTGGAATAGAGCAGGACATACAGTAAGTACTACACATATGTGAGCTATGAGCGAGTACAGCCATTCTTTTTCAAAACTTTATTTCACTGATGGCAAGTGATGCAGAGCATTTTCTCATGTGCAAATCAAAACCACAATGAGATACCACCTCACACCAGTGAGAATGGGGAAAATTAATAAGGCAGGAAACAACAAATGTTGGAGAGGATGCGGAGAAAAGGGAACACTCTTACACTGTTGGTGGGAATGTGAACTGGTGCAGCCACTCTGGAAACCTGTGTGGAGGTTCCTCAAATAATTAAAAATAGACCTGCCCTACGACCCAGCAATTGCACTGTTAGGGATTTACCCCGAAGATTCAGATGCAATGAAATGCCGGGGCACCTGCACCCCGATGTTTCTAGCAGCCATGTCCACAATAGCCAAACTGTGGAAGGAGCCTCGGTGCCCATCGAAAGATGAATGGATAAAGAAGATGTGGTTTATGTATACAATGGAATATTACTCAGCCATTAGAAACGACAAATACCCACCATTTGCTTCAACGTGGATGGAACTGGAGGGTATTATGCTGAGTGAAGTAAGTCAATCGGAGAAGGACAAACAGTGTATGTTCTCACTCATTTGGGGAATATGAATAATAGTGAAGGGGAATATAAGGGAAGGGAGAAGAAATGTGTGGGAGATATCAGAAAGGGACACAGAACATAAAGACTTCTAACTCTGGGAAATGAACTAGGGGTGGTGGAAGGGGAGGAGGGCGGGGGGTGGGGGTGAATGGGTGACGGGCACGGAGGGGGACACTTGACGGGATGAGCACTGGGTGTTATTCTGTATGTTGGTAAATTGAACACCAATAAAAATTAATTTATATAAAAAAAATAAAAATAAAAAAAAACAAAACTTTATTTCAGTATGGTTGACACATAATGTTACATTAGTTTTAGGCATACATCATAGTGATTCAACAAATTTACATATTATGCTATGCTCACCACAAAGGCAGCTACCATTCTGTCACCATACAACACTATTATAATATTACTGACTATATTCCTTATGTTGTGCCTTTTATTTCTGTGACATTTATTTTAAAACTGTAAGCCTATATCTCCAACTCTCCTTCACCTATTTTTTTCATCTCCCCAACCTCCTTCCTTCTGGCAGACATCAATTTATTCTCTGTATTTATAGGTCTGATTCTACTTTTTGTTTAGTCGTTTTTCCCCCAGATTCCACATATGAGTGCAATCATACAGTATTTATCTTTCTTAGTCTGACTTATTTCATTTAGCATACTATCCTCTAGGACCATTCATGTTTTGCAAATGGCAGACTCTCATCCTTTTTTATGGCCACATAATACACACACACACTTACACACCACATCTTCCTAATCCATTCATCTATTAACGGGCACAGGTTGCTTCTACATCTTGGTTATTATAAATAATGCTGCAATAAACACAGAGGTGCATATATCTTTTGAAATAGTGTTTTCATTTTTCTTGGGTAAATACGCAGGAATGGAATTATTGGATCATATGCTAATTCTATTTTTAATTTTTTGAGGACAATCTATACTGTTTTCCAAAGTAAAACCATTTTCCACTCAAAATTCTGAACTGCCAGAAAGACACTTTTAAAAATGCTCATTCTTTAAAATATGTGTATATATATTATAATATGTATATATATTATACATATATTAGGTATATTATAAATATATTTTTATGACAATGACTCTAAAATTGCAGCAGAATGGCCCACTCTGGATGATAACAATCCTTTTTAGGGGGAGGACTGGAAGTTAAAAAATACTCTTCTAACTGCGGCAAGGAAAGTATAATATAAGCTTAAAGTGTCAATTTGCACCAGAAAGTAAGAAAGTATTCAAGGAATTATGGGTACAAGCCAAGAGGACCCTGAAGCTAGCCTAAAGGGCTCTCCACTAACCAAATCTAGGATAACAGAACATCACAATAAATAACAGTAGTGGTGTGTAATAAACTATTGAATGAAATAATACCTGAATCTTAACTGATATAAATTTAAAAAAATAAGAGAAAGTTCTTCCTTACAATATGAAGCTAATAATAAATGTAGAAGATCTGGTGTAGTTAAAATATGGAAATAGTTGATTTAAGCAAGAATCTTAAATAGATGCTAAAACTAATGAGTGAAAGATTGAAAGAAACAAGATGTTTATGTAGTCTGAAAGTTTCCCTACAAAATACTTACTAATTACAAAGGTAAAAATACTAACTCTAGAGTGGTATTCAGCACTTTAAACAAGTGAACAAAGTTAGCATTACCAGTTTGGGACAAACTGATATCATGTGCCTTCTGATATGATGCACTGAGAAGGACATGAAATAATTTCTGTCATGTTTCTGCCAAAATGCAAAATCTGAAGCTAATTATAAGGAAATAGCAGACAAATCCAAACTGAAAACTCTTGTGCAAAATGATTGGCCTGTACAGTTAAGAAAATATCAAGATCAGAAAAGTCAAAAGAAACTAGGGAATTGTTCCAGTTATGAGCAGCCGAACAGAAATGACAAAGACATGCAAGTGTGTTCCTAGATTGAATTTAGAATGGGAAAAAAGGACTTATAAAAGCATTATTGGGATAAGTCACAAAATGTGAATGTGGATTGTGGATTAGGCAGTGGGATTAGTAACAGTATTGCATTAAAGTCAAATTCTTGATTTTGATAATTGAACTGTGATTATGAAAGATAATGACCTTGATTTAGTTAAATACACATGATTGGTGAATCTGAGTGAGGGCATACAGGAGTTGTTTGTACTATTCCTGCAAGTTTCCTGTAAGTTTGACAGTATTAAAAATAAATTCTTATTAAAAAGAGTAAAACTCTGTGAAGCAAAAGCTAACAGAACTACAAAAAAATACATGAATTCACTATGATAGAGACTTTGACACTCCTCTATCACAAATGCACAGATGTAGCGGGAATAAAACCAGTAAGGAAATTGTTGAACTCAACACCACCATTGATCAAGTGGATATAATTGACATTTACAGACTATTCCATCCAACTACAGCAGAATACACCTTCACAAGTTCATCTGCAACATTCACCCAGACAGAACACAGCCTAGGTCATAAAATACATCTTTAAAAATTTAAAAGAATAGACAGAATTTAATACCTGCTCTCAGACCACGGTGGAATTAAGATAATAACAGAAAAATAACTAGAAAACCCTCATCTATGTGGAGATTAAACAACACACTTCAAAATGATACATAGATCAAAGAAATCTCAAGAAATTAAAAATATTTTGAACTAAGTGAAGATGAAAGCATAACTTCTCAAAATTTGTGGGATGCAGCAAAACAGTGCAAGGAGGGAAATTTATAGCACTCAGTGCATTTATTAGAAAAGAAAGATCTAAATCAATTACCTAAGTTTCTACCTCGGGAAACCAGAAAAAGAAGAGAACGTTAATTCCAAAGTAGTCAGAAGGGGGAAAAAAAAAAGAATTAGAACAGAAATCAGTGAAATTGAAAAAAGGAAGCCAATAGATAACATCAATGAAATCAAAAGCTGCCTCTTTGAAAATATCAATAAAGTAAATAAGGATCTAACCAGAGGAAGAAAAAAGAGAGACTGAGAACACAAATTACTAGTATCAGACATGAAAGAGGGGACATAGCTATGAATCCTGTGAATATTAAAAGGGTAATAAAGGAATACTATAAACAGTCTAGGCTTAAATTTGATAACCTGGATGAAATGGACCAATTCTTTGAAAGACACAATTTGCCAAAACTTGCACAAGAAGTAGACATCTGAATAAGCCTGTATCTCTTAAAGACAGTGAATCAAAATTAATAACCATACCAAATGGAAAGCACTATTTCAAATGGGTTCACTGCTGACTTTTCCAAAACATTTAAGGAAGACATTATACCAATTCTTTACCATCTCTCTGAGAAGACAGAAGCAGAAAGATTACTTTCTAACTTATTCTATGAGGCCAGCATTTCCCTAATACCAAAATCAGACAAAGACATTACAAGAAAAAAAATTATGGATCAAAAACTCTCATGAACATAGATTAAAAAATGAAATATCAGCAAGTTGATCACAGCAATATATAAAAAGAAAAGCCCTTCAATCTCTAAGATTCTGACATACCCCCTGGATGAGAAAGACTATCTTAGGCTACCTGCCATTTTAAAGTGGTCTGATGAAAAATACTTAACAACCACCTCTCAGAAAATAGGGAGATAAACTGATTTGTAGCATCATGGCATAAACGCTTCCACTATAGTCTATGCCCAGCTAGCAATATGATGTCACTAAACTTTCAAACAGAAAGAGATACATGCTTTCATTTGTTGGCTCCAGGATACCACTGACACTTTGCCAAAACAATAGTTAAGTTCAATTAATTTAGGGACTGGGGAATAACTAGAGGAAGTCTCAAAAACAGTAAGCCAGTAGAACAGTTGAGTAAAATACCAGTAAACCAATAGTTATTCAATATGAAGAGAAAAAAGCTTTTATTTTAGGACATCCATAGATATCATTTTTGCTTTTCCTTATATTGATGTAACTAACAATCTGCACAAAGATTGCTCTAATCAGGTATTCTGGCCTTTTTAAATTTGATGTATTATGCTATTATAATTAGCTTTCTAATTTTTTAAGATTAAAAGAATATTTTTGTCTTTGGTTTATTTTTGTTTAAGATTTCACAACAGTATTTTACTTTTGTAATGTAATATAAGTTCTGAACTACAAATCAAGACAGCTAGGATCTAAGCAAACAGGCTTAGCAATCAGACTTGGATTCAAATCCTTGATTCACTTTTTATTAGCTATGTAACGGTCAGTGAATTAATTATCATATATTTTCTGAATCTTGGTTTCCTCAATTATACAATAGGATATGATATCCAATGTAGTGGATAACTATTTCATTTTGGTTTGTCAGCATCCTCTTTCCCTTTTTTTAAAACCATCTCAGCTAAGGTGTCTCATCTAGTCATGCTCTATCACTGCAACTCTTTGAGTTTGTTCAGTATGCTTATCAATGTCTGAATGATATTATCTATTTATCATTCTAACTGGAGCAATTAAAACAATACTTTGAGCACAGAGTTGGTGCTCAATAAATATTTACTGGATAAATGAATGAATACATGAATTAATTAATGAATGGCCAGACACTCTTCTATTCCATATGATTTCTCTCGGCTGTCTAACAAGGAGCTCTGCCCCTCTTGACATACTGTGGGTAGGTAGCTCAAGCCACTTATTCAAGTATCTGGACTTAGTTGAGTTCAGAGGTGAGCATGGGACCCCCAAAAAATCAGTGAGGTCTCCTTTTCAGAGGTTGGTAGGAATTCTGAGAGAGAGGGCAAGACTCTTTTTTCTGAGGCGTTAGATTCTAAGTGAGTCAGTAGCTGTCAGCAGTAATTTTTTTTCCACTGCATGGAAAGAGTTTAATGGACAATAAAGCCAAAGTGAGGAAAGCAGAGATGAGAGATAGAAAAAAAGCTAGTAAAAACACTGGCCAAATCCTTGAATTCAATCATACCTGATAGGAGAATCTTCTATTTAAGCTTATTTTAAAAAAATATTTTATTTATTTATTCATTAGAGACACACACACACAGGGAGAGAGAGGCAGAAACACAGACAGAAGGAGAAACAGGTTCCCTGAAAGGAGGCTGATGTGGGACTTGATCCCAGATCCCAGGAACATGCCCTGAGCCGAAGACAGACGTTCAAATGCTGAGCCATCCAGACATCCCAGTTTACGCTTATTTAATTTTGGTTTCTGTCACTTTAATCTGAAAAAAGCCCTAAAATACATATGTTGTAGGGTTGCTTTACAAAGTAAAAACCACATGTACATAAAGCACCTAACATAGTTCCTAGAACATGACAGGTGTTTAGTGAATAGCTGGTATTATATTATCTTAGTCCTCACTAATTGTGTGTTTCTAGAAAAGTCTTTAAATACCCTAGACTTCATTTTTCTTACCTGAAAATGAATGGCTGCACTAGATGTTAAGATCCTTATTACTTCTAAAATTTGTAAACACTTTATTTTCTCTACATGATTCAAAATACACCACAGTTCGTGTAACATAAAGATGTTCAATTAAATCAGGGATTTTCCTTAACATTGATTAATATCATACCTTTCATAACTTTATCAATGAGACAGAAGAACACAGAGAATGAATATATTCCAGGGGAGAGGCCACAAGATCTTTTTATAACAAAGAAGAAAAAGTAATTATAACCTCTTTCTAGGACTTAAAAATAGCCAAGTTTTGCCAATCAGTGTACTCTCACCTGGACAAGGCCTAATGTTGCACATGATGATTTCTACTGCATTTCCTTCACATGGCCGCCCACCATATTGAGCTGATGGGTTATTGCAAGTTCTGGTCCTGGTTCGGTTGCCACGTCCACAACTCCTTGTGCATTCTTCCCAAGGGTTCCATTCTGACCAGCCACCATCCACTACACAAAGGTGAAACATTACACTGTTGGATACTTTTCAATTTAAAGCATTAACACTGAGGCAATCCATAGTTAGGGAACAGAAGTGAGTATCTATTGAACATGTGCCTATCTGTTGAATAAAGAGATGTACCTGGACACAGCTTACGTTGACAGTTTCGGGTTTCTGAATCTGACCCTTGGCAAGGTTTCCCACCATTGGCTGGAAAGGGGTTGTTGCACAGACGACTTCTCTTCTGGATGCCCTTTCCACAGGTGACACTGCAGGATCTCCATGAAGACCACTGGGAATATCCTCCATGTACTGCAAATAAAACATTGGACTTTGTGTTTGTGAACAGCAAAACATAAATTGATTTTCATTTATGCACCAGGTCTAAAGCTGAATCTATAATTGCTGAGAAATTGCCTATGGAAGAAAATGCTCTCTTTTATGCTAAAATTAAAATCTATACAGGAAAGAAGAATTTCAAATAGTTAGCTAGAGTTTCTTCCCAGCTCTGATCCTGACTCATATGAACATGGCTGCTAGAAGAATGAGAGACCAAGAAGTTCAAATACTGTTTACCCTTTGGATATGTCATTTTTTAAAGAAAAATAAATGCATCAATTTCTGATAATAAATTTGACTTAGTTTTGAATCAATACTTCAGTCCAGGATTTTGAATTGTTAGCATGGTATTTTACTGCTTTAATCTGTATTGTTTTTTTCCCTCCAGTCTGTAAATTATGGGATTTTTGTTCTAGCTCCACAGTCTAGAAGCATCTTAGGGAAAAAGGAGACTTGGACTAAGATGTCTAATAATTTTTATGATTTGGTTTGCCCGAGGTGCTATTTATCTATTTATTTATTTTTAAAGTTTATTTATTTTTGTAATCTCTACACTCAATGCGGGGCTTAAACTCACAGCCCTGAGATGGAGTGGCATGCTCTTCCAACTGAGCCAGCCAGGGTAATACTACCTCCAGGTGCTATTTTATGTAAATATCCTTCTGATCACACTCACCCTGGACTGTGACTGGCACTCTGACAAGGACAGAACCCATCAGGTTTCGAGCAACACATTCATATTCAGACGTATCTTCTTTCTGAGCAGCAGCAATATGTAATGAGTTGTTGGACAGCACATTAACTCGGTCATCCCAGGGGATAGAGTGCCCTTGACGGGACCATGTAACGGTTGGATGAGGCTCTCCGGTTGCCTGACAATTCAATATGACTTTGCCACCAGCATTAATAACAGTTTCTACTGGCTCAAGGGTGATAATGGGAGGACCTACAGAAAAAAGAAGATGGCATTTCTTAGTTTTTACTAAGTTATATTAACAGTTTTTAATCAATATTACATAGTAACATTATTTTTTTTATTTTTTTAAAGATTTTATTTATTTATTCATGATAGTCACACAGAGAGAGACAGAGACACAGGCAGAGGGAGAAGCAGGCTCCATGCACCGGGAGCCCGATGTGGGACTCGATCCCGGGTCTCCAGGATCGCGCCCTGGGCCAAAGGCAGGCGCCAAACCGCTGCGCCACCCAGGGATCCCCATAGTAACATTATTTTGGAAAAAAATGGGTGGATTTGTTTATAGAAAGCTATTTCTCAACTACTAAGGTTGCAGTTGTCATTGATAGACTTTTCATAGCTCTGTTTTACTCACTAAATGTCCAAAATTTTAACCCCCTAAGCAGATTAGCCTATAGTATATGCTCTGCAGTCATACTTTCTAGATTCAAACTCTGCTTCTGTTCTGTAGGCTCTCTCTGAGCCTTTGTGTCCTTCAGAAAATTCTTGTTAATACTCCACTAAGATGATGTAAGCCTAGCTCTTTTACAGGGGAAGCACATAATATTATTAGTACTATTGTTGTTATCATTGTTTTTGTCTGTGTTTACCTGGTGAACATTCACTTCTTTCCCTTACATCATTTTTTGATGAAAAGAGTCATTATTCACTTTTTATTTCATTACTTGTCGTAATTCATGTATTCAATAAACATGTATTGTGAGCCTACTATTTTCCAGGCATTGTGTTAGATGCTGAGTGTACAGAGATAACAGATATAACTTATTATAGTATCAAGGACTTCACAGTCCACTGATAAGACAGGTGAGTGACTATAATTACTTAGCTATAATGTAGTTATAGGATTTAGTAATGGAATAGGAAGAACAGTATTTAGTACAGAATAGGTAAATATGTGGTAACATGGAAGCATAGACAGTAGTGGCTTAATAGATCAACAGAGGCATTCATTGAAAATAGAGAGGAAAAGGAAGATATTCAAGAATCATTAAGAATGAGGTAGAAAGAAAATCAAGAGAGAATGGTACCCTGGCAATCATAGGAAGGGGTTTCAAGAAAGAGGGAGAAGTTAATAGTTTTATAGTAGATTATTATAGTAGATTATAGCTGCTCAAGTAAGTCAGAAAAAGTGTAAAGGCAGCTGTATACAGCTGCTGGCAGAAAGTTTATGCTGGACTACAGTGTCAAGAAATATAGAATATGAAAGACTTCATGGGGAAGAAGAAGCTTGAACTAGATTTTCAAAAATGGGTAAGATTATATATAGGAGAAGGGAGGCTACTTGGAGAGAAGAAAATAGCATGGAGACAGATTTAGCTTTGAAAGGATGATTTCCCCCAGAGAGCAGCAGCATACGAGGTTTTAAACATTTATTTAATCAGAAGACTTCCCATTCGAATAGGTGAGCAAAGAGGAGGTTGTATATTCTTGAAGGGTGAAGGTTGTGATGTAGTGGGCTTGAATGATTTGCTCAATGAGAGGTAATAAATGTCACATAATTCAGGGTGATGGCTCCATTTTAGATGGAAAAGTATACCGAGAATAATAGAACATAAAACAAAAGTGGAAGTAAAATGTGTTTTACTGTGACATTAATATGCGAGCACTTTATGTGGAGTTATTACTGACATGTTGCCTTTTACAAAAGTATTTCATATGAGGTTTGAATTTCTCAGTGAGTATCATTAATGCATTATTCATGTATATGCCCACATCATCCTACACAATTACCTTCTTACTTGATGTTTATGTTAACCTTACTCTAGAAACTTTCAGGACTGGGGCTTTTATTTATCTCCCAGTGTTCAGATTATGTTATGAGTTCAATAAACTGCTGCTGAATAAATGAAATGCCTCAGATTAATCACTCAACACTAAATGATAACATAATGACTAAATGAGCTCTTCTGCTCCTGCTATTATGGTCAAAGAAAATGTCAAATAAAACTCAGAATCTTAATTTCAATGCCGTATTTGAACATTTCCGATTGCCCATAAGGCTATAAGTTAACTCAACAATAAAATTCCATATGTATATCTTTCATGGTTGAATTAATTCTATCAGTCACATAATGATCAGTTAAATATGAGTACTTTCTCTAAATGAAAACATTGCTTCTGGTGCTTTAATTTTAAACAAATTATATTTTGTATTTTTTTATATGCCTCACTTATTTAAATCAACTTATTGTCGGTACATGTAAATAAGCTAATCTAATGAAGCCTTTCATAAACCAGATCAGTGGAACACTCTTCCAAGGAGAGATTAATCATTGTGATGCCCTATCTACATTTACTCAACAAAGCGGGGAGGAAGGTTTCATGGAAAAAACATTTATTTGGGAAATGTAGCATATTATACCCTTTTCTTGCTGAATTATAACAATTAACATGTTAACATTTTAGGAAATATCTGCAATAAAGAAATCTGGCAACTAAGCAGGGCTTGGCATATAGTAGGTGCTTTTTATATATTTGATAAATGAATGAACTTTGTTTAATTGATTCTTTTTCAGACTTGTTTGACCATGGAACTCTAGTTTTTTCCTAATAACATCCTACAAGGCGATGTACTTTATAAAACATCATCTTAGCAAGATATGGAAACAACCTAAGTTCTCGTGATGGACGAATGGATAAAGAAAATGAGAAGAAATGAGAATCATTTTCTTTATCCATATATATATATATGGATAAATATATATCCATTATATATGGATAAATATATATCCATTATATATGGATAAATATATATATATATATAATGGAATATTATCCAGCAATAAAAAGAAGGAAATCCTGCCATTTGCAACAGCATGAATGGATCTGGAGGGCATTATGGTAAACCAGACATAGATAAATAGTATATGGTATCATGTATATATGAAATCTTAAAAAAAGAGTTGAATTCACAGAAACAGAGTAGATTGGGGGAAATGAGTGATGTGGATCAAAGGATACAAACTTTCACTTAGAAATGAATAAGTTCCAAGGTTCTAAAGTATAGCATGATGACTATAGTTAATAATACTGCACTGTATCCTCGAATTTATAAAGTGAGTAGATCTTTAGGGTTCTTACCAAAACAATCAAACCAAAAAATGGTAACTGTGAAGTGATGGATGTGTTAATAAACTTGATTGGTGCAATCATTTCACAGTATATATATATCAAATTTCCACACTGTACACTTTAAATATACACAGTTTTATTTACCTAGTATACCTCAATAGAGCTAGGGGAAAACATTGTCTTAGATATTTACATAGTATCTATTATTAAATGCTAAGGTCTGAAAAAGATTTTTAAAAAGTTAAAGTCTTAGATAATAGTAGTTTATTTAGCAAATAACTTTTAGTAAATACTTGTCTGCAGCATCTCTTGATAGTGAATGAAGAAAACATAATTTTATCCCACTAAATACTGAGCCTATTCACAGAAGAAGTTTATTCACTTAAGTTCTCAACCCAATGATGCTACCCTCAGGTCAATCCTGAAGTGGTTCTGGAGACTACCCTTTTATTTTATTTTATTTTATTTTATTTTATTTTATTTTATTTTATTATTTTATTTATTTTATTTTATTTTATTATTTTATTTTATTTTATTTTATTTTTTTATTTTATTTTTTAATGAATTAATTTTTTATTGGTGTTCAATTTACCAACATACAGAATAACACCCAGTGCTCATCCCGTCAAGTGTCCCCCTCAGTGCCCGTCACCCAGTCACCCCCACCCCCCACCCTCCTCCCCTTCCACCACCCCTAGTTCATTTCCCAGAGAGACTACCCTTTTAATGGCTTACACTGAGGGGCTTCATAATGAGCATGATAGTCCTACTATCAGAATACATAATTATTTCACTGAAGATTGATAGCAATCAACCTAGAGCACTTTCAAATTCATTGATATTAGTCTTTACTTTTAATATATATGTTTAAAGTGCCACAAAATGACATTTTTGTAAAAGCATGAGATCCATGGTGAACTACAAGAAGGGTATTTGACTGAATATTTTGCAAACCAAAAGAAAGCTCTGCCACTAAGCAATTGCAATCGTGAACTGCCTATGTTAGATAAAATAGAAAAAATATCTATTCAGAACTGGATCAATCTTTTGCTTGATAACAAATTGCTCTATCAGCAGCAGAAAACTAAATTGCATAATTCTGAAGACTGCTGATAATATATTTGCTATAAAGTTAAAGAAGATGGACATTCTTTATTAGGAAACATTCCTTAAATTAGGTGTTTACATAGAGTTTAATAAGCAGCTTACTCTGCAGGGTCAGACTCATGCTGCGCTCCACCACCCCAGCGTCATTGGTAGCTACACATGTATAATCACCAGCATCTTCATTCTATGGAAATAAGCAGTGTCTTATTAAAATGTGTGCCTATACAGCAGGGCAAAAAACTCTTTCACTACAAGGTTAATATAAAATTCCATTTTTGAGAGATTATCATAGAAATAGATAAAACTACATATATTTAACACCATAAGTAGGTTTAAAAACAAGAAAAAAATTGCCAGCCTAAATGTTTCCAAAATAGTCTATTATTGCTCTCTGAGAATAATAATTGCTAGGAAACTGAAGCAAAAAAAAAACATTTTTTGTAATCTACCGAAAATAACCTCACTAAAGAAAACTGCCTATGCTATTCTTCCAGATATCTTTTTTTTAATCCAGAAAGAGAGGAAAAGAGAGGGAGAGGCAGAGAGAGAGAGAGAGAGAAAGAGAGAGAGAGAGAGAGAGAGAGAGAGAGAGAGAGAATATCTTAGGCAGATTCCATGCTTAGCATGGAGCCCAATGTTGGGCTTCATCTCCCAACTCTGAGATCACAACCTGAGCCAAAATCAAGAGTTAGACACTTAATCATCTGAGCCATTCAGGCACATCTATTCTTCCAGATACCTCAAAAAGCATTAAAATAATGAGGACAAAGGAACAAATATTGAGACTTTTCTAATGGGGATTATTAAAAAAATTAAGAGGAGTCTCTATCTAGGGAGTGTGCACTTCAGGTGAGAAAGTGAAAAACTAACTTACTGATAATGATGAACCACAGAATATAAGTCACAAATTTATACATATGTGGTATAAAAATAAGTGCTATATGAGTTTAGATTTGATGACTAATTAGAGTCACAGATTTTGCTAAAAGTCTGGTGAATATGAGAATTTGTTAATAAAAACATTAAGTCAATAAAGGAGAACTGAACTGCAGGAAGTAGAGCAGGGTGGGAGAAGGAAGACAGATGTTTGATTGGGGGTGTCAATGTATTATCCAGATAGAAATTTTCAATAAGAAACTGTAAATAGAACTTGGAAGAGTTTCAGAGTTGGAAATAAATATTTAAGAATCCGAAATTTTATGGTGAAAAAAATTAGTATTAACATTAGTGGTATTAGAAGAAGTACTAAGGACTTTAGAAGTAGTAAAACTTGTGTAGAGGAAAGGGAGAAGGTGGTAATGAAGAAATCTAAATTTCACTAATGTTGTAGCAGTTAAAGACAGAAATCATTGCAAAACTGAAAGGACAAGGAACAACATCCAATGCTGAAATAAAACCCAGGAGAAAGACTAAGAGTGGTTCATTGGATCAGGTGATTAAATATTATATTTTAATTATTATTTCAATTAATTCAACAATGCATTAAAAAGTTACCCATCTGTAGTGTAGTTGAGAAATTTTTAGATAAAATATCTCATTCACTTGACTCCAAAATTAGAATAACTTAAAGCAACACTCATTTTCTGAATTACTGAAGCTTTTGGAAAGCCTTATATAGTTATCAGCTTAGTGATGAAACCTAACCTTATAATTTATCTGTAACTGTGTTTATAATTCTTTAATTTCTTTGATCTAATACAGATTTGAGGAAGTTATCTAATGATGCTAAATAATAATAGATCAATCATTGGGAACAAAGCAGCAACATTATTTTGTTGCTTGTATTTCTTTGAAAAAGCTAAAAATAATCAGTTTGAACACTGTGTCAGTTGTTTATAAAAACCCATTGATTCAGATTTTATGATTAAATTAGAAATGCAACAGAAACTTTTCCCATTCATGGCCCCTATAGAGAGGCATTAATTGTGGCGATTAAAGTGCCCACCAACAATTTCAGTATAACTTACTACAGTGCCATAAATGGCCAGGGAACCATTGACCAGTTGACGGATTCTGTGGTTAATTTCAATATCCATCCCCTTTCTGCTCCATTGAATGGTTGGGGCAGGATCTCCTTTCACCTCACAATTCAAGATTGCATTACCACCAAGTGGTTCAATCCAGTTAGAAGGGTAATCACCTTTGAAGACTGGAGGTTCTGGGAAATAACAATGGATAATTGTAAGTAAAAGGGAGCTCTGATAATTTCTTTGTGATTTTGACCTATTTAGAAAGATAATTTTAGTGAGGAAGGGAAAAGCCACTTTTGAACCCCATGGATTTTCAGAATCAACTGCTCATGCTAATCAACCAGATAATTTGGTTAGTTTCAATAATCTAAGCAGATGATTCTGTTTTGTACCAAATGATCTCTTTGCTTACCTATTTTTGAGTTGACTGTTGATAATTTTTTATTTCTTATGAATTTGCGCATCTGTGAAACAGGACTAGATGGATTAATAAACTGAAGTTATAGTGTATAACTACATAATAAGGAAGCAAAATGCAAACTATTCATTATGAATAAATGATAAAGATAGAGCATGTTTACCTACCTTTCACATAAACAAATCCAATTGCCTTCACAAAACCAACGCTGTTCTCTGCAGTGCACACATAAGTACCTGAATCTTCTTTTGACACTCTTTCAATAACAAGTTCACTGTGTCCATTAACACTGTCAAAGTGGGCTGAAAGAAACAAGTCAGGAAACGACACAAATGCCTCTCAGTAACTTAGGAAAATAATCACAACAGCTCAATATTTTGCAGGTTGGATTTATGAGTTGGTCAGCAGCTAAACTAGAGATCTCATCATGACATTGGAGAAGAAAGCCTTTTCCACAGATTTCTTCCCCTAAGCTATTTGCTGTCTCTAGAGACTTGTTTGAAGAATGAAAAACAGCAGAAGGAACAGGAAAAGAAGATGAAAACAAACATCTTTTAAAATTATTTTAGATTTAAAGTACACCTTTCATCTCAAAGTGTTCCCTAAATCTGGCTCGAGGTCTCTCTGGGTTTCAAAAATCTTTCATTCAGACATCTGACATTTTCCATTTCATTTATTTCACCACCACAATTTACCTCAAAAACATAAAAACCTTTTCAGTTGTAATTCAACTGACTTGGCAGGTCAGAGAGGAAATCATGAAAACATATGTTAGCTAGGTAATAATGACAACATGATTAAATTTGTAATAATTTAACTTCTTCATAAATGGTGATGATATAAATATTTATAAAGGTAGTTATAATATTTGGAATAGAATTTAAGGTAAACATGCTAATCCTCAAGCAACTTATACTCAATAAGATTCTGATTAGATCAGCAAACACCTAATTATGTTAGGTATGTTTACTTTGCCTGCTTTCCTCCATTTGAATTATTTCAAAAGATTTCATACTGTTGAATATTAAGTGGAAAATCAAGCTTTAAAAATTTAAATAGCTGAATTAGTTATTACACCATCAGAAAACAGTACTGATTAGATTTTTTTAGACTTTATTTTTCCTTACTGAGGTATAATATTAATATTAAGGTAATACAGTTGATGAATTTCAGTCAATAATATAGATCTTTATAATAGAAGAATTGAAGCTTATTCTTTTCTAGGAAGACATTTATTAAATGCTAATAGTGCAGTATTTCAGAATTCAATTTTGGGATATGACAACTTATTAACTGATAACATATTTGTGCTGATAACAAAGTCTAACAAATAAAGAGATACTTGTTCTCCCAGAAATGAGTGCTTCTGGGTTCCAGGCATTACTTCAATATGTAGTACACACAGTGACTAAAATTTTTCTCTATAATTTATCTACATTATAAGAGAGGTTAATAGATATGAGTTAATTCATACAGTGAGAAGCAGAGCTCTCCTCTGTAAAATTAGGTGAATATTCAGGACTCCAACGGTAGTCACTTTAATCTAGTTATTAGTGATAAAGGAGGTCCATGGAGGAGATGTTTACGTAACTGTGCATACATCTTCTCCTGGGAGAGGGAGATTATTTTTTGGTAAAAAAGTCTACTAATATCATATGTGGTCCTGTGATTAACTTACTCTTCAAAAGAATGAAAAAAAAAAGAACATATATAGTGGGCATAGGGTAAAATCTAGGCAAAGGTACATATTTTACAGAACTTAAAGGAATCAACTTCATGCAACTTCACTTTTTCTTCTTTTCTTTTCTTTTCTTTCTTTTTTTTTTTTTTTAGATTTTATTTATTTGAGAGAGAGAGAGAGCAAGGGGAAGGGCAGAAGAGGAGGGAGAAGAAGAGAGAGAATATCTTAAGCCAACTCCCTGCTGAGTGTGGAGTCTGATACAGGGCTTGATCCCACAACCCTAAGATCATGACCTAAGCTAAAACCAAGAGTCCGACACTCAACTGACTGAGCCACCTAGATGCTCCATCTCTTCTTGTGACTTTTCAAACAATTCCCACAGCTAAAGGAAATGGAGATTGGTTTAGAGTTCTTTATGGGTGTATTTATTTACATAAGAATTAAATTACCAACCTGGGATAATATTGTTATTGAAGGTCCATGTTAACTTGGGCAATGGAATCCCAGTGGCTTTACAACTTAACCGTAGCTGTTCTCCTTTATTTAATGACACATCTCCAGGAAGTTCAGTAAAAGTGGGGAGAACATGTACGGTCAGGCTGACCATGTGTGTATCTTCACCTGCAGCATTGTTAGCAACACAGGTATAGGTGCCAGCATCCTCCAGCTTAAATAAAAAAAAGAAATCATAATATTTAAAATTACATAATCTTACATATTACACAAAATACATAAAGTTGCATAGCTTAGTTCCCAAAGGAGCACTCTTATTTAAAGACAGTTTAAATTTCCATCTTGTAGTCTGAACCATTTGGCTAGCTTTTGCAATAACATAATTTACAATGTATAGGAATTGAAACAAAAGCCCTACAGAACTATAGCATTTTATAGTAATAAGATCTCAGAAAACTTTACAAAAGTCCTAAAGTTTATTAAACATCAAGTGTACTGCAGCTCTGCAATATACAGATAAAGAACAAATCATTTCAAAGGTTGGTAGCATCTTGACAGCATAGCTGGCTCTCTTGGAAATGTGGCACCAAAGACCACCAAAATTATCAAAGGAAATGGGAAAGGGTGTGGGTATTACTACCTGCAGTTCTGAAGTTTCAGATGCTAAATGCAATGGCCAGTCTTGGCACTCATCTCATTAGATGTACAGGCATGGCAGCATTTGACACCCCCCTGTCTCTTTGAAACCATGTCTTCCCTTGGCTTCCAGGCTACCCCTTCTCCTAGTTTCCTTCTTACCTCACTGGTTGCTCCATTTCCATCTCTTTTTTCTGGCTTCCCTTCAACATTAACGTCTTGATGTTGGCATGCAAGAGGGTTAGTGATGTCATCCAGTCTCGTGACTTTAAATATTATCTATTTGCTGATGCATACCAGTATCTGCAGCCCAGATCTTTCTTCCAAACTCTAATTACACTGAACTTCCCATTTCACCTCTTGCTTGTATGCCCCAAAGACATCTTGAACTCATGTCCAAAACTGAACCCCCAATTTCCCTTTCAGCATCCTGTTTTGTTTAATCTGTGGCCTTCACCATCTCAGTTGATTGGCTATTTTGTCCTTCCAGTGGTTAATCTCTTTTGTCTCAGGCATCTGAGTCATCTGTACTCTCTTCTTTTTCACACTCTAGGGGCAATCTAGCTAGGAAATGCAGAATCCAGCCACTTCCCATCCCTAATCTCTCCTCGAACTCCAAACCATCTTCCCAACAGGTCTTTCTGCTTCTACTTTTGCCTCTGCTCATTTTAATAGTCAATGTAGTATTGCAAAAATGTAAGGCAGATAACATTGCTCCCAGGCTCAAAACCTGCAAAGGATTCTGATTTTATTCAGAGTAAAAAGCAAAATTGTTATAATCTACAAGACACTGCATGATTTGGCCTCCATTTTTCTCTCACTTTTCTCTCTTTTGTTCTTTTTTTTTTTCTTTGCTTTTACTGGTCTCCTCTTCCTCCAATGTATTAGGTGTGTTCCCACCTTAAGTTCTTTCCTCTAGATATCTGAGAGAGGAACATCCCAGTTTTACCTGCCTGGTATGGTCTTCCCCCATATATTTGCTTGGCTAACTCACTTCCTTTAAGTTTTACTCATATGTTCCCTTTTCAAAGGAGATTTACCTTGACTACCTTATTAAAAAATGTAACCGGTATTCCTCCAAATCAGATCCCCTTTACCTTGTTTTTTTTTTTTAATTTTTCATACCACTTATTTTCTTCTGACTTGTATACATTGTTTATTATTGTTGTTATTATTATTATATTGTCTATCTCCCTCCTCTAGAAATAAACTGCATGAAGGCATGGATCTTTGAGTCTTTTGTTCCCTCATGTATTACCAGTGCATAAATCAGTGCTGGACACACGGAAGGTATTCAATAAATATTTGTTGAATTAATGATTGAATGCTTCTAAGTGCATTAAGTCCCACCACAGGCTTTTCCTTCTCTTTTAAAAGTTTAAGAATAGGGCAGCCCCGGTGGCGCAGCGGCTTAGCGCCGCCGGCAGTCCGGGGCGTGATCCTGGAGACCGGGGATCGAGTCCCACATCAGGCTTCCTGTATGGAGCCTGCTTTCCCCTCTGCCTATGTCTCTGCCTCTCTCTCTCTCTCTGTGTCTCTCATGAATAAATAAATAAAATCTTTAAAAAAAAAAAGTTTAAGAATATATATATTTTTTGCATTGAAACATTAAAAGAATTGATTGGAAATCCAGCATAAAAATTGTAAACACGGGATTCCTGGGTGGCGCAGCGGTTTGGCACCTGCCTTTGGCCCAGGGCGGGATCCTGGAGACCCAGGATCGAATCCCACATCGGGCTCCCGGTGCATGGAGACTGCTTCTCCCTCTGCCTATGTCTCTGTGCCCCCCCCCTTCTCTGTGACTATCATATAAAAATTAAAAAAAAAAAAAAACAACTGCTATCTCCTGGCTTCCTGTTCCCATTCTATTAGCCTCTTTAAAAAAAAAAATTGTAAACACTAGTAGTAGATACAATCTAAACTTAGTTGGCTGCTTACTTTTTTTTTTAAGGGCAAACAGGAATAAATCACATTCTCTGCAAAAGTCTCCCCACCTCCGTATCACTTAGCTGTTCTTAAATTCTCAGGTTATGACAATTTAAGCTTAAAATCAAGGATTTTATGAAAGTGAAGGACTTAAGAAATCTGGATTGTACATACTATTCACACATAGATTTCTACTTATTACTTGTGTCTTTCATGTGATATTTATAACCTACTTTTTTGTTATTTTTTAAAAACACATCAGAATCATTGTTGCACTAAAAGTCTAACTTTTCTTTCTCATTTAATTCCTTCAGGTCTATAAGTGTAACTGAGGGCCCAAATTCAACATTCCTGAGCCTGGGGGTCATCCCACTAAAGATATTTATTAGCTTAAACAAATTTATCCTTATTTTATCAATTCTAAAATTCATATTTTAAACTTTTAATATCCCTGAAACTGGAATACAACTTAGAAACTGACAATCTTCTCTAGTTTACTTAACTATATTTTTTTCTTTCTTAGGGGTACATAAAATAATGGCACATTTTACAACCAATGGAAAGTTAGATTTGAATAAATACAATTTTTGCTGGCACATGTGGTTGAGTTAGGGCCTACTCACACAGCCTATTACTAGGGTTATTGACCTGATAATCCCAGGAATCTGGCTAATGGCTGAAATTATACTATAAAGTGAATGTAATCAATTTTACTCTTTAACTTTTTCCAATTTAATTCCACAAAGATTTTGTAATGAAGTTTTGGTATTTTGAAGGACAATGAATAGGAATAACATATACAAAAGCTCTGAAAGTGATTCACATTTTAATAATGTTTCTTATTTTGTGCCAAGCACCCAAAACACAGTAAATTTTTTAAAAAGTCATGTAGTATGCATACAGATTCTTCCTCAAGTGGGCTACCACTGGAAAACTGAGATGCTTCTGATAGCTACTATTCTGTAGACTGCATTAAGTACCACCGGAGAATATTCAAAAACCTTAGCTTGGATATATCTCTAAGACTTCAGTTTCCTTGTCAATAATTAGAAAAGGTTATTCAAAATCCTGAAAAGAATACAAAAACTGCTCTTCATATTTGCTTAATAACACATCAAACATTCTTGTATCTCCACTCTTCTAATCATCCCCATACATGGTTACAAGCATGCAACAGAGGCACTTAGAATTTTTCCTGATAAACAGATTTCCACAAAAATAAAATAATTTTAGAAGAAGGCCATTTTATGAGTTCCTACTATCTGTTAAATATTATTCTTAGATCTGGGCCATAAAGCGAAACGTGTAAAATTCATTTTTTGGCCTGAATTTATAAGAGTATTTTTCTTTCATTATTAAAGAATATATTTCCAGGCTAAGTTACTAAAAGTAAAAAGGTAAATTACTACCAATCTTGTTTAACATAGCTATTCAACTTACCACAACATTTTCCAGAATAAGTTCTCCATAGGGTTCGATAGTATATTTTCCTAACAAGTTGGCTAAAAGAACATTGTCTTTTTTCCAGTTAATTGCTGGTGTGGGGATTCCATCAGCCATGCATGGAAGAAGAGCTTGTGAATTCTCACTGACCGTGTAGTGCACATCTGTACTTCGAATTCTAGGAGGCACTAAGAAAAGTTTCAGAAAAATAGTCATTCAGGATGTTGAGTTCAATAATATCCTTATTCACACTGAAAACTGACACAAAGACTCTTTTGAGGATAATTTTGCTGGAAACAGCATAAAATAAAAATGTATTAAGATACTGATCTGTGTTACATGAAAGACGCCTATAGCAAGAACTCTATTGGATTTGGACTTGCTGAATACATTTACAATCAGTTTCTAAACAAATGATATAGAACTAGATTAGAAATCTTCAGATTTTATTTGGATTCCTCACTTTCTTTTGCTTAAGTTTCTTCTGCTTCTTGCAGTGAAACAGACAAACTTAGAACAAAATCCAAAAATGTTTTATGGTTGTACAATCACTGGATTTGTATCACAGACCTATTATGAGAACAAACTAATAAAAGTCACCAGTTTACACACTGTGAAATACACACCCCATATTGAATATCACAAAATGCTATGGAAAAAAATTTATTGTAGTATTTCATGTGTTATAACAAATGCAAGTAAAACCAAGGCAAGACATTTATTCAACTTTCTTTATACTGCCACAGAGGAAGTTTTTATTGATTTCAGAACTCTCTACAAATACTTTCTATGCCTCAAATTTTTTTGGATCAGAATTCAGGCAATAGAGAAAGATCAACTATTTTAGTAGTGGATTTGGAACTAAACTACTTACTTCTAAATAAAGGGCTTGAAAGGGTTAAGAATACTTTGCTCAAAAAGTAAAAAATACACTTCCCTCCAAAAACTATGACTTTTGGAATTATTCAAACATATCAGTGAGAAACATCAATTTTGATGACATTTTGAAAAGTGACAGGACAAAAGTGACGTTCAGCAAAAATTATTTTTTTGATTATATGAGTAAGTAAATCTTAAATGAATGATTATACACACAAACACAGATAATAGGGAAAATACAAAAATCTATTTTGCTGAATGGCATGTTGTAAATATTTGATACATTTTACATTAATTTATACTGTATTTTTATCATTTCCTTTAACTGTGGGGTTGATATTTCAATTTTACTAGTGGTGACAAACTTGTAAAATTTGTACATTTACTTCATTCTTTTTCAAAATGAAAAATTTAAGTTTATGGTTTTATATTTGATTTTAAGTGTGGCCCACACACCACACATTTTGATATATGTAGTGTCCTTATTTTTATTCTTTCCTAAATAGTATGAAAATTAAACATATTCTTTGACCTACTTGCTAACTAAAATGGTATTTTTGACTTTACCTGGGGTTGGGGTTTTGGTATTTAAAGTTTATTACATGTTTCTAGCTTTATTGCATTGTGGGCAGGAAATGTGGCCTTATTTTTAAATCATATTAATAATTGCTTTGTTCATGCTTTGTTGCTTAGTAGATGGCCAATTTTGGTAAATTTCTACAAATTTGAGAAAGAGTATTATTTATTTGAAGCTAAAGAACTGTTATGTATTGATTAGTTCAATTATATGAATTGCAAGGAGGTATAACCAGGAAAAGTATTTTAAAAAACCATAAATGGTGATTTAAAATTTGGGCCATTATTTATTTATTCAATTAAAAGTGTGTTTGCTTGAAATCATCACTTTATGAAGTTGTAGGAAATTCAAACACACCTGGAAGATAAAAAACAGCTTTCACAAATTTTTTAAAAATGGAAGAAGCAGAGACCCATCATTACCAGAGTTACCTCTGAAAAGAGTAGTTGGAAGGAGTTTAATTTACTTATCGTGTCCTCACACCAATAATAGTAGGTATTTATCTTTACTCTTAAAATATACATTAACAACTAAAATATTTCAGTGCTGATCCTTAGATATTTTGTTAGTTGTTGGAATACAAAGAAAAAAAGTTTTTTCCATTACAAAACTATACTTGTAAATATTTTGCTACCTTAAAATAATGAATAGATTTCTAACTCTCATTAGGTTCATACTGTATTTATAATGCTGCTCATATGGATATTGGTTTTGAGTGAAGATCATTTGCAACTTGAACAGTGAGCAGAATAGTCACAAAGCACAAATGGATCCCATAAATAGGATCTATAGCCAAAGTATAAATACTAATCACAATATACAGGGATTATTGGCAACACATGAATTATTTTGGCTCTCTTAATATTTTTCTCACACACACATAATCATAGCCTTTCTTTCACTCACACAAATAATCAGAGCCTTCCATTACAAGCAACAATAAGGGTAAGTATACCTACACACCACACACACACACACACACACACACACCACTTTGGATTGCTGGTTTTACATGGCTTTGACTTTCACCATATTTTTTCTTGGTGGTCTTTCCTCTTTGCCATGGAAATGTAGCCAGCGGAAATAATTAATGTTAAATAACTTACCATGGACAGTGAGCTTGGTGCTCATGCTGCTTGATCCTGCCACATTCGCTGCCATGCACGTGTACTGGCCAGCATCACCAGGCTGAGCGAATGCTATTTGCAGAGCCCCAGAGCTGAGGATGCGCTGGCGGATTGATTCCACAATTGCATGCCCATCTTTATGCCAGGTAATGTCAGGTGCTGGGAGGCCGTCTGCCTCACATGGTAAGGAGATGGGCTTATCCACAGCAGTGATATATTCTTTTGGATGGGGGCTAATGACTGGAGGAACTGAAAAATACAAAGTTTAAACATCACCTACAAACCATAAATGTACCAATGTACCATATACACAGTACAGTGGTACTTCAGCAAAGTGAAGTAATGCTAAAAAGAAACAAAATCCTGACTTTACCATATTATCACCAAAGGATTACTACACTTTGTTTTCATTGGAAAAGAACATTCTTTTTTTTAATATTTAAAAAGATTTTATTTATTTATGAGAGAGACAGAGAGAGAGAGAGAGAGAGGCAGAGACCTAGGCAGAGGGAGAAGCAGGCTTCATGCAAGGAGCCTGATGTGGGACTCGATCCCAGATCCTGGGATCACGCCCCGAGCCAAAGGCAGACGCTCAACCGCTGAGCCACCCATGGATCCCAGAAAAGAACATTCTTTGAGCCATTTTTGGCCATTTTTTGGAAAATTATTCTCTGCATAGTTAACAAATGTAAATGATCATCAATTTTAAATGAGGACCTAAATGTATATTCCTGAGGCACTGCATGCCTAGAAAATTTAGATGGTGCCAACAGAGGCATTTTCTTTAATGTACTGTATTATGTGATTGACTTCAGCTACTTAAACTTTCAGAAAGTCCCTTTCATAGTTTGGAAATTATTCAACTGCTCAGACATACTTTTACTCAAGCGTTTCCTATAGTGCTTAGTGTTTCCAATACAGTGGTCATATTTAACAACGTATTGTTTGAGTGACTGAAAGAATAAATGAATAGATCATGGAAAAGAATTATATATATAAAATGCTTCCCACTTCTTCCAAAAGCTGTGGAAGGGCTTATGATAAAGGTGTTCTCTTCCTAATGTTTCCGGTAGGTTGATTACCACTTAGGTATTGGATATTTTACTGACATTTAAAGAAATATTAAATGATTATGAGGGAACAATCAAACATAAGTAAGGAACAACTGACCGCAAGCACATCTGAAAGAAAGGAGAGGATGATCCATCCGTGTCAATGCAAGTCCCAAGACAGTGACAAGGTACAGAGGACAACAGTGACAGTAAAAATATCCCTTTAAGCATGTGCAGGCAAAGCCCACCAAAAAACTACCACGCATTCAAGAAAGCTTAAGAGAGGAACAAGGCAAACAATATTCATTGTTACCACATACTGACTCAGAAATGGAATCAGAAGTGAGATCCCTGAGAGCTCCACTGATCCAAGTAATGCCTGTGCATAGTAAGTAAGTCCTGGGGACCTAGACTATCTGTCATGTCTACAGAGCATATGGAGAATGGTCAATCACATGGAGATCAAATTTTATTTTATTTATTTATTTTTAAAGAGTTTATGCATTTATTTGAGGAACAGAAAGGGAGATAGCAAAAAGAGGGAGAAACAGGCTCCCCCACTCAGCATGGGGCTCCATCCCAGGACCCTGAACTGAAGTCAAATGCTTAACTGACTGAGCCACTCAGGAACCCTGAGACAAGATTTTATTTTATTTTTAAAAGATTTTATTTATTTATTCATGAGACACACACACACACACACACACACAGAGGTAGAGACACAGGCAGAGGGAGGAGAAGCAGGTTCCATGCAGGGAGCCCGATGCAAGACTCGAACCCAGGAATCCAGGATCATGCCCTGAGCCAAAGGCAGATGTTCAACTGCTGAGCCACCCAGGCGTCCCAAGATTTTAAAATACACTAACAGTGCTGAGTAAAATAAAATCACTCAGTTGTGAAAAAATATGAATAACCATGTTAAAATTACTTATATCAGCCAACATCATTTGCTTCGGTTTGTGCTTTCCATTACATATATGGTATCTGCAAGGAGGGAGATTTGGTTCAGAATTTTCATACCTCTAAAGCATGAGGTTATCTCTGGGTGCTTTTGAAATGTTGAAATGCTATTAATCATTTAATGTGTTTCTTTGTCCCATAATTGCTCATGTCAATGATTTTAATCAATTGTTGAAGGAAAAACCCCTCCTATATGTAACTGTTCTTTCCATGACTTCCATGTTGCCAAGGCCAATGAATATTTATGGGTCCTTATCTAACTGACCTCTCACCTGCATTAAACAAATTGTCCACTCCCTTTTTCTTGAAACACTCTCCTCTCCTAGCCTTCATCCGGCTTTCCTCTAACATCTCTGCCGGCTCCTTTGTATTTCAGCATCCTCTCTTTTCTCAGACTTTTAAACAATGCAGAGTTCTGGGTCTTTGTCCTTAGCTTTTTTTCTGTCCAAATTCCGACCAGTCTTGTGGACTGAAATACACTGATAACTTCCAAATTTATATCTTACACTATACTTCTCCCTTGAGCTCTGAATCCATCAATAGTAAACTCAATTTGATATCTCCACTAGGATTTCTAATATGTTCCCATATCTCATAGGATCTATCAGAAATCATGTTTTCCTTCCTCCAAAGCCAGTTCCTCCCCTTGCGTTCCCCCATGGCACTATTACCTACTCACTAGTTCAAGCCCAAAGCCCAGGAAACATCATTAATTCCTCTCTTTTCCTGACCTCCCAAATCTGATTCATCAGTCATCCTGGCAGTTACACCTCCAGAAGTATCTTAAATCCATCACGTTTTTTTCCATTTACCCCTGCAACTTACACAGCCACTCTCACTCCCAGCCAGGCTGTAGCATCTTGCCAAGAGGACCTGAATAATTCCTCCAGCTCTAGTCTTGCCCCTTCTCTAAACCAACACCTACAGAGCAGCAAAAGAGATCTTCCTAAACCCAAATAAGCATCTTGGTTGAACCCTTAAAGGGCTTCCCACTGCATAGAGAAGAAAATATAACCTTTGTGTGGTCCTTTTGACCCTCCATGCATTGATCCACCTTCTTTTCTGACTTTCTTCACATTTTGCCAACCTTCTCCTTTTCCACCACTCTCTACCACACTGGCATGCTTCTTTTCTTACTCTTTCCTGTCGCGGGGTCATGGCTCATGATGTCCTCTCTCCGTTGGATAGTCTGCCACCTTTGTATGGCTCATCCTAGCTCAGCATTCAGGTCTCAGCCTAAATGGTACCCTTTCAGAGAAGTCATCTCTTTCCCCTTCCCCCTCCCCTCCTCCTTCTCCTCCTCCACTCCTACCTCTCCTTCTTCTAAATGGTACCCTTCAGAGAAGCCGTCTTCATTTTCGTCTTCTTCTTCTTCTCCTTCTTTTTAATTGTGTTTATTTATTCATGAGAGACACACAGAGGGAGGCAGAGACATAGGCAGAGGCAGAAGCAGGCTTCCTGCAGGGAGCCTGATGTGGGACTCGATCCCTGGACCCCAGGATCATGACCTGAGCCAAAGGCAGATGCTCAGCCATTGAGCCACCTAGTTGTTCCAGAAGCCTACTTCTTAAAGCCTACTTTAACCACTAATGTAAAGTGATCCCCACATTTCCCCCATTTCCCCATTATTCCCCATCTCAGCCTTTTTTTTCCTGCTTAGCATGTGTCAGAATTTAGAATTATTTCATTTATTTGGTAATTTAGTTTTTTTTTTCCTTCTGGATACCATAAGGGAAGGATCATGTCTGTAATGTTCAATGTATTTCCACTTATTATTCCAATAAATATTTGTTGAGAAAATGTTAAAAATATAAAGAAACTAGATTTATAACGTGCAGTTAAGTAAGCCTTACCTTAGTAATTTACCATAGGAAAATCACACTATAAGGAAATTCAACATCAGCTAATGGAAATTCAGAAACTCAGAACCTACTTCCAGGTCACTTTTTCATTCACAAAAACAATGCATGCAAGATATCAATATTATGTCAAGAAAATAATAGTCAAATATGAAAAGACCTTCCTTTATCTACAGAATAATTTTTCCCATCAAGTTTGTTAACTACTACATTTTTTTTGTTTTATGATTTTTATTTATGATTTTTAAAAATGTATGATTTGTTTTTTAAGTTGACATTACAATCTAGTGTTTCATATTGTATCCAATGTGGTATTATAAAGATGATGTTTTAAAAATTGCCTTAAAAATAAAATAAAAATAAAAATTGCCTTAAATATGTACTACAATGAAATAGAGTACCATATGAAGTTCATAGAAATCCAAAATAAAATGAGATGTCTCAGTTTTCTTATTTATTTATTTATTTATTTTTATTTATTTTTTTTTTTTTAAATTTTTTATTTATTTATGATAGAGAGAGAGAGAGAGAGAGAGGCAGAGACACAGGCAGAGGGAGAAGCAGGCTCCATGCACCGGGAGCCCGACGTGGGATTCGATCCCAGGTCTCCAGGATCACGCACCTGGGCCAAAGGCAGGCGCCAAACTGCTGCGCCACCCAGGGATCCCAGTTTTCTTATTTAAACAATGAACAACCCCCTGCCCCAAACATTACTTTTTCTTCTTCATAAGGGTAATAGGAAAACACATTGTATAATGTAAACTAAGAATGTTGAGAACTATGGCAGCATTGTTATTTTAGATAGATGAATTTTGATATACATTGTCATGAGCATCTTTGCAATGAAGACATAGAAATTTATTATTTAGGTACCTTGAACATTTAATTTGATTTTGCCTAAGGCTGTGCCAGCTGGATTCTGAGCCACACACATGTAAGTGCCAGCATCTTCTCTGACAGCTCTGGAGATCTGCAAGCCACCATTAGGAAGAACTGCATGACTTTTGCCTACATCAGTTATGAAAGCACAGTGAGAATAATTTTTATTAAAAGTTTTCATTAAAAAAATCATACTGACTTATTAATCATAAAACATTGATTTGCTGTAATTTTCTTGATAGAAACAGTGTACCTGAAGTGATAACATTGATCCCTTCTTTTTGCCAAGTAATGAAAGGACTCGGTGTCCCTGTTGCTTCACAAGGTAATAAAATGGGATTGTTTACAATGACGTCTAGCTCACTTGGCTGAGGCTGAATGACTGGAGGCTCTATAAGAACCAACAGAAAAAGCAATGGCAGAAAAAGCAAAGTTAGCGGCAGAAATGTCTAAAAGTAGCCATGAAGTTAAACAGGCCCAGATTTGTATTTCCAAATTGTTAGTGATCTGATTGTCCAAGGGAAAAGAGAATATTGGCCATATTACACATTTTGAGTCTTTCTACTGTAGGAAGTTTCCATTAGAAGAACCCCATTAGAAGACTAGAAGCAGCAACAGATTATAGAAGTTCAAGAAAAAAAATAATTTAGGGGTTGTTCTGTGTGATTTTTCATTGTTTTTTTTTTTTATTGGATAATACCTATTAGTCTTTCATATCCCCAAGATATTACTGTGGTTCGTAGCTCTAGACAGTACATTCTTTCAAGAATAAACATGACTTGAAGAAAAAACAAACTTTTAATGAATTAAGTAACCTTTCATACCCTGGACATAAAGGGTCACATGTCGATGTGCAGAACCAGCTGCATTCCTGGCGACACACGTATATCTTCCAGCATGGTTTAACTGAGTCGCAAATATTTCAATTGCTCCTAAAAAGGAAAAAAAATTTTATGCACAGTGTGTCCATTTTTCTGCAACCATTTTTCTGGTTCGATAAACTAGGTCTCTCTGATTTTGTGTTTTCATCCTCATAGCACAGTGGTGCTTGGCTTATACTCATACTTTTACACCCTGAAGGGCCTAACACAGTGCCTTTTAATCATTATTAATAGCTTTCTTTAGGCAAAATTTACGTGCCATAAGATTCACCCACTTAAATGTACAATTTAATAATTTTTAGTATATTTATAGAGCTGTGCAACTATCACAACCTAATCTTGAGAACATTTCTATTATCCCTTTAAAAAGAAATCTATTCCATTTATAGTCACTTCTCATTCTCATCAGCCCTAGGCCCCTCACAAACACTAATTTCTTCTTATTCTCCATATATTTGCATTTGCTGAACATTGCATGCGGATGCAATCATACAGATGTTCTTTGTGTTTGACTTCTTTCACTGTGAGTACAGGTTTTGAGTTTCATCTGTTGTAGCATGTGCCAATATTTTTGTTCCATTTTACTGATAGAGAATTTGATTGTGTGGATTATCCACATTTTGTTTATTCTTTTATCTGTTGATGGACATTTGGATTGTTTATAGCAATACTGTGAATAATGCTGTATGAACATTTCCATACAAGTCTTCATGTGGACATATGTTTTCATTTTTCCGGGTAGATGCCTAGGAATGGAGCTGCTGGGTCATATGGTAACTCTTGTTTAATATTTTGAGAAAGTTCCAACCTGTTCTTTTAATACAATACCTTGTGCTGAAGGGTAATTTCTAGTTTATGCTTTTAATTGCTACCAATCAAAATCTATACACGTTTTGAGGCAGCCAAAATACTTGGCTTGGAAAACTAAGTTCTACCCTGTGAACAATCTTCCATTATTTCCCTTCTATTGAAAAAATAAACAAACTCCCTTAAAATAATATGCACAGATGCATAAAGCCCCAGGAGGATGTTAGTTACTACTTTAGTTTATCTTTAGTGTACTTTTCCAAGTGAACTCCTTTTTTCATTTAGGTGAATTATTTTTTTCTCTGTTAATACATAAATTTTATAAATCATGGCTACTACCACTCTCAAAAATTATCCATCTTAAGCACTTATCACCTAGCCTTACCTGCTCAGTTATAAAAACCTTGAGAACAAGAATCTTCCTAATTTTATATCCTCAGAAACTCAGTGGAGTATGTAACTTATTTTAGGAATTACATGTTTGTTGAATGAATGGAGGTTCTTTTTGGCCAATGGAAAGAGTGTGGTTCACTCAAAGGCAACCAGTGAATTTGTGAAACCTCAGGGTTAGTAAATATGCACATAAAATTCCAGTGATCATGCTTATTACATTCCATTATCATTGTTTCCAGATTTTTTTCCTCTCCCTTAGTCTAGTTCCCCTTCCCACTCTAACTGTACTTTTTTTTCCAGATGTGT
Organism: Nyctereutes procyonoides; assembly: GCF_905146905.1. Lineage (NCBI taxonomy): Eukaryota > Metazoa > Chordata > Mammalia > Carnivora > Canidae > Nyctereutes > Nyctereutes procyonoides. Next base: position 7,984,251 of record NW_026575037.1, read on the forward strand.
AGGTCTAGGAATGAAAATGTATTTTATTTTGGTGCAACAAAAGGCCAGGTAAGGCCATCCATTAATAATTAATCTAATCATAGATGTATAATTACCTGAGCTTGGTCTTACCTGAGGAAAGAATTCTATAACCATCTCCCCTGGGAAGTAGTCTTATCCCATTTTTTGTCCAGTGAATTGAGGGAAATGGAACTCCTGAAGCAGTGCAGGTAATTATTGTTGGGGCATGTTTGGTTACTAGGAGGTCCGCAGGCTCATCAGCTATGGAAGGTGGAACTACAACAGTAATAACAATAGTAAGAAAGTACACATTTCCAACCCTTTCAGATTTCCAAGCCTCATCATAGTAAGTGGAGAAGGAAACTCTCCTGTGAATTAGTGGAATAATGAAATGTATCATTATAAGAGCTACCAATCTACATACTAAGCCAGTTGTACCTTGGACAGTGAGATCCACAGTCCTCTGATCCTCTCCGGCATCATTTGTCACGGTGCACTCATAGGTTGCAGTGTCATCCACAGAAGGTGAAATAATTACTAGTGAACCTGAAGAAAGGAGCCTAGAAGAAAGATTTCAAAGCAATGATGTATCATATATCAGTTTCCATAAATGTTGGCTCAACACGGTACCATGTTCTGAATTGAGGAAAATGGAATTCTTTCCTTGTGTTAAAATAAGGAATCTTTCTGATATTTCATGTGTCAGACTTTTTTTTTTTAATATGGGCAATGGGTTAATAGAGCTTCAACTGAGATTTACAGGAAATAGCTGGGTAGAAGAATTGTTTGATGAGGGAATCTTTCGTTTTCTGATTGCTTATATCATGATCAACCTTGCTGTCCTAAAGTGAAATACAGTAAAATGAGCATATTGATGATAGCCAGTGTTTACTGAGCATTGAATACATTCTGGCACCATCTCAACTGCTTCGCATAAATGATCTCTAAATTTCAGAATAACTTTGCAGATTGGTATTTGATTATTTCCATTGACAGACAAATAATTACAAGTCCATCTGTCCTACATATTGCCTTACTTCACATGTTTCCTTACGTGTATAAGTCTTTTCCCTAACTTTTAACCAATTCGAAACTAAAGTTATCTGGACACTTCAATTGTTCAAGAGATTTAGTAAATATACATATGTTATTCAAAGTAAATCTCAATAACTATTTCTTACTTCAAAGTGTGCACTGGTAGAACAAAAATGATTTAATTCAATGGGAATACATTTGACATGCTTTTTAATTCAATGGTAATGAACATTTTCTACATAATGTATACCTTCAAGTCATTAGACTCTCAGTACCCAAAGATTAAAATGTTGAGAAAGAGAGAGCAAACTCAGAATTTCAAGGGAAAAACTTCTAGTTTCCTATTTCCTGATGTATAAGAATTGATTATTGTCAAAGTACATTTACAAGAATATTTGTTTTTAGTATTTATGGCAATTCCTTTGACAAGATACCTGTTAACTTAATTGAGATGCAAGAAATGATACTCATTTAAACATCAGAAATTCCTAGTGATTAAAAGGTTAGTTTTTAAAAAACATATGCTGTCATATTATGAACTACTGGAAGTAAAGCCAGAGGAATGCAAAAAATTAGAGGAAATGATGTTTTTCCTCCTCACACATGCTACCAAAATACCTAAGTTATTTCAAGGTTCAGAATTTCATTTTTATTCTACAGCTAAAGATGGTATTATTTTTACAAAGTATTCTTCCCTTATACCAAATACTTTCATTCTTTGTTTTTATAAAATTCCAAAAGGTGCTGAAAAAAATAAAGCAGAGTAGGAACCTAACCTTGTATCTACAAGGTAGATATCTTGTATCTCTGACCATCAGCTTATCGACAGAAAAGTTGAAGCAATAATTCATAAAAAGCTTTTAGGTTGAGAAACTAATTCCACATTAGGAAAAATATATACTCTCTAGATACTAGCTAATTCTCCATACTTTATATATATATATATATATATATATATATATACACACACACACACACATATGTGTGTGTGTGTGTGTGTGTGTGTATGTCCCCACTGACAGAGAGGAAATAATTTTTTAAAAAAATTATGTTTTTAAATAATAGGTAGGGTTTTCAGTTAAATTATTCCTTACCTGTATGAATTCTGATTTTGATCCACATTAAGAAGATGTCCATTTTTCTTCCATTTGATGGATGGTTTTGGTATCCCAGCAGCCTCACAAGCCAGAGTGGTTTGAACATTTACTGTTACAGTTATGTTGGTAGGACCCAGAGCAATGGATGGAGGAACTAAAACAAAGTCAGCAAATAAGAGGGAAAGACATTCAGCAGATAGCATGCCATCTGAAGTATTTCTGCCAGAGTGAAATTAATCACTGGTAACTTGCTCCGAGGTTGCAAACACAATAAGGCTCTGCGAATTTAGTGTTGTGATGCTGCTAGCCACAATGAGGAGAAACATGGGTCTTGACCATTTACAAGAGTGTGGTACCTTTACATTGCCCTGGAGATCTATATGATCTCAGAGGTTTCAGCTATCAAAGGACATTTAACCCAAAGATTAGATGCTGTTCATACAAGTATATTTACCATGGACCTGTAAATCTATTCGCCTGCGGTCTGTTCCAGCAGCATTGGTAGCCATACACAAATATCGCCCAGTATCTGTGACATGTGCTGACTGGATATGAAGGAATCCATTTTCCAAGATGGAGTATCTACAAGAAGGATCACAGGCAAAGTTCCTGGAATCAACCTTTTCTGATTATTTGCATTTTGACTGAAAGTATTTTTTTTTAGGTTTTAAAACCAGCATTTTATTTTTTTTATCTTATCTTATTTACGTTCAATTAATTAACATATAGTGTATCATTAGTTTCAGAAGTAGAGTTCAGTTATTCATCAGTTGCATATAACATCCAGTGCTCATTATATCATGTGCCTTCCTTAATGTCCATCAGCCAGTTACCCCGTATGCCCACCTATCTCCTCTGACTGAAAGTATTTTTAAAAGACTTGGTTAAATCCATTTTTAGTCTTTTTCCTGTTTTAGAAATTTGCAATACCCTTGCTGGAAAAAAGGGGTATCCCACAAAGGTGCATAGCAGATAGACTTGTGATCTTGGGTGAATTACAATCATTATGCTCTGGCTATGAGCCTTAGGATTATGCTTTAAAAATAGTATTATTTTGATTCTCATATTAAGATGAAGAAACTAGTATTAAATGTAACAAGACTAAAATTATACACTGGAAAAAAAGATTTAGGAATTTCTATTTCAGTTATTACAGTATTTTTCATCCTTTTCTAGAACTGTTACCTTGCATGACTTGCAGATAGAACAGCTCCATCCTTTCTCCATGTTATCCGTGGGGCTGGCACACCCTCAGCAAGGCATTCCAATACAGCTGACATATTTAAGTGAATGACAACACTCTGGGGGCCACTCTTTATGTTTGGAGGAACTGCACAAGAGATGCATGTGGAAAACTTCATTCATATTAACAACATAGCCTGAGCTAAGACTCTGAAGAGGTAATAACAAGGTTAGCTTTGAGTCAACTGTGTAGCTTTGCCTACAGCTAATTCAGGTTAGCATAAACAGAATTGGGGTTTAATTCCTAAAGTCTTATTCAAGATCCTTAGTGTTTAAAAATAAAACACAGGTGGGGGGAAGGAGGTTTTAAATCCTTGATATGGTGTGTGAAATTTGGCTTTGTAGGAGAGATGCTTGAATAAAAATCAGCTCTGGTCTGATGCAAATTAAAGATGATATTTCTTATTTCTCTTTGGCCAAATAATGGTCTGAGAATGTTAACACTGGAACAACTTCACTTTAAATAAAGAACAGAAAGTGGGCTGTTCTAATGAAAAGCACATCTGTGATTAATCATGCAAGTCTCAGAGCATGTATTTTATTAATCATTGAGTTCATATGGGAATAGAAAACTTGAATTTTAATTTTAGTATTAGAGATATTAGTTGTGCGGGTCGCCCAATATCCTGTAAAGTTTCATATATTAAAAAACCAAAGAGACTGTTTTGGGGAAAAGACTGTATTATCTTTCCAAATATTGGTAAATTTAAATGTTCAGATTTTACATTTAAGAGAATCATAGTCCTGTGTCAGTCTCGGTCTAGTAATATATACTCAAACATCAACATCAATAAAGGTGAACTAAATAGTGAAGCACTTGTCATCCAGAGATTTAGTGTGACTTTCTCAATGGCTCTTATCTGAATGACACAAAATGTCAGGATATACTGATAACAACTGGACATATATTATTCTCTAAGATAATGTATCTTTACTTTTTTTTGAAATATGGTTTGAATATAGCCATAATACAAATACTACCTGTTGCCTTTTTCAAAAAATAAGATAACTACCAAAATTCACTGAGTGTGCCCACAAGAAACAAAAATGTTATCATTTATTTGAACGCCCTTGACTAAATTCTTAAATTGTGAAACGATTATTAATTTTTCTTACCATTTACGGTGAGAATAAATTCCCTTGTAGTCTTTCCTGCAATGTTGCTGGCTACACAAGTATAATTGGCTGTATCATTTAGATCTGCATTATTAACTTGCAAGTATCTCCCTCCAGATAGGATTCGTACTCGAGGTGTTGCCTGGATTCAGCAAGTAAAATTTACCATTAAGATGTTAGGAAAATAGAATAAAATAATACTTTTTAACATCAAAAAGTAAGTATAGCAAGCTGTGGCTTGCCTGTCTTCCACTATGCTTTGTCTGCAAACCCCTAGCATTATCCTGGGATCAAAACCCCTAGGGAACTATTTCTGGGAGTGTACTTAAGGCAAAGGCACAATCAAATATTCCCAGTTCTCCAAGCCACAATGATCCAGATACTCAAGAATGAGCAGGTAACTCAAGCTGGGCCCCTGAGAGCCCTCTGCAGGACACTGTTGTAAGTGTTGGGGAATAAGACATGCTCTTTTTATTGGTATCAGGTAAGTGACGATGACATAGTCTGGTAGAAGTCTTATCACCATGTATGGACAGCTCTGAATATAAAACAAAGCAAGGAGAGTTGAGAGTCAGAGAAAAAAACAACATCGATGCTTGATTACATGAGGAGAACCTTTAGTAATACCTAAAACCTAAATTCACTAATCACTGTAGGTAATAAATGCCTTTAAAAAAATAAAAAAAAATTTTAAGCTGCTTTGAGTTTGAGTTCTGTCACTTACAACTGAAAGCTCCATGACTAATAAATTGACTTTGCTTATAGGAAATAATGACCCTTTAACAGTTCAAAAATAATTAAATAAATGATTTTAGTTTACACATATTTGTTAAGCATTTATTTTGTGCCCAGGCATGGAATCAAGAATTATGAAAATTTAGAGACCATGAAACCTAATCTTTGCTATTAAGTTCATTAGGGAAAATAGATGTAAACAATTAGTCTTGTATAAATTAAGATTCATGATGTTCATAATCATTAAGAAATGTCAGGTAGCATAGAAGACTGATATTTTCTGGTTGAACCAAAGAAAGAACTACTTCAGGGAGAATCTAAATAAGATTTTTCTGCCATATGGGCTCTGTCCCAGATAGATGCACAGTTGATGTTCAAACTGCAGGGGTCCATTTACGTGTGGATTTCTTTCAATACATACAATGCAGTACTGTAAATGTATTCTCTCTTCCTTATGATTTTGATAATGATGTTTTATTTTTTCTAGCTTACTTTATTGTAAAAGTAGAATATATAGTATATATAATATACAAAATATGTGTTGATCAACTATGTTATTGGTAAAGCTTTGGGTCAACAATAGATCATTAGTAAAATTCTGGGAGAGTCAAAAGTTATATGCCGATTTCTGCCTGTGTGTGATGGGGATCAGTGCCTCTAACCTCCATGCTATTCAAGGGCCAACTGTATATTTCTAATGAAAAAAGTTGGTCATACTAAAATATGCAGTCCAGCTCTATTCATTTTATGAGATCACATATTTTCTCTAGGCCTTTCTTTCCTTTCCTTTCCTTTCCTTTCCTTTCCTTTCCTTTCCTTTCCTTTCCTTTCCTTTCCTTTCCTTTTCCTTTCCTTTCCTTTCCTTTCCTTTCCTTTCCTTTCCTTTCCTTTCCTTTCCTTTCCTTTTCTTTTCTTTTCTTTTCTTTTCTTTGTTTACTTATTTGAGGGAAAAAGAGCACAAGCAGGAGAAGAGGCAGAGGGAGAAGCAGACTTCCCTTCTGAGCAGAGAGTCCATCCTGGAGCTGGATCCCGGGATCCTGGGATCATGACCTGAGCTGCAGGCAGATGTTTAACTAACTGAGCCACCCTGGTGTCCGTGTCTAGGCCTTTCGTTGCCATAGGGGCTCTTAGTGATAGAAATTTATTACCTCTGAAGAGAGTAAGTGATTTCTTAAACATATAGGTTAAGTTCTATAAAACATGTAAATGTACCTTTTTTATATGGGTATAGCAGGGTTTTAGGCTAATAAAAAAATTCAGAGTTGATTTTTTAAAGGTTTTTGTTTCACCTTTGAGTTCTGCTAACTCATCAAGTCTCACTAACATTTTTTCTGGTTCTCTTCTCATTGGCCACCAGTGAGTCTTTCAAATCTGACCTCCTCCTTCAGATAGAATCTTACTCTCAGCTGATGTTCTTGTTTCCTACTCCATGCAGAAAACCAAAGCCCCGTTCCTGCAGTTCTCTTTTCCTCCCATCTTACATGTGAATACAACTTTCCTATTTTTCCATCTCTGTAGAAAAGGTTAGCCATTCTGTCCAAGGCCAACCTCTTCACCTGTGACCAGGGGCCCATTCCTTCTCTGTCTAACACACGTTATCCTATAAACTTCTCTTTCTCTCTACAATATCTTTAGTCTCTTTCTTTCAGTGAATTAAACATAGAAACATCTCTTTTACATTTCAAGAATAGTTCATAATTATTTCCATTCCCTCTTCTCTCTTAACTCCCCCAACAACTGTAACCTATCTTTTCCTTTGATCACTCTATTGAAGAACCATTGTTCTGATCTTGAATCACTTCTTTGTATTGTCAAAACCATGGCACAACTTAATTTATATCTTAACGGACTCTGTTAACCACACCTTCTCTTTTTCTTGGCTTTTAGTACACCAGTGTCTCTTATACTTAATTCTATCTCTTTGAGTCCTCCTTCTCAGTTCTGGTCTTCTTTTCTTTTTCCGTTACTCACATTATAATTATTAGTGTTGCCTTATGCTCTATTCTCATTTACAGGTTATCTTACACTTTATGCTTCCTGGCCAACTTCATACAAACCTATGGTCATACCAGGAGGACTACCAAGTTGAAGACATTTTTGATGAAATAGGGGCCCATATTTCTTAGGTCTTTTTAAAATCTGCAATTGGATAATATATTGGTAATTCACATTCAAAATATCTCAAACTGAACTTATCTATTTTTAAATAACTGTTGAACTCACCCTGTCCCAGTACTAACATCACATGGTCATAGCAGGGATTAGTCTAAGCTTCTCTATCATCAACATTCACTCAGTCTTTATCTGAACACCTATTAGTTTTTATTTTTATTTTTAAGAGAGAGGGAGAGTGCATATGTATGCAAGCAGTGATTAGGGAGGGAGAGGGGGAGAGAGAATCTCAAGCAGATTCCACACTGAATATGGAGCCCATTGTGGGGTTTAGTCCTATGACCCTGAGATCATGGCCATGAGCCAAATACTTAACTGACTATACCACCTAGACACCCCTGAACACCTATTAGTTTTGAGTGAAACATGGGAGATAAAGCAATGGAGAAAAAGTCAAAATATGAAAGATTTTGTGAGCTAAGTGGGGTTAGTGCCTACCATTATACAAGGGTACAATAAATAGAGAAACAGAGGCACAGGAAGTTTAAGTGATAACCATAATTTAGCATGTAACTAACTGTTAGAATCCAGTCTGGTTTTGGTCCTTTGGTATGGTTTGGTGATGGTAGAAGTCCTTCTGCTTCAGGTATTAGGGGATTTAATCTCCCTTTATAATTAGGCACAGTGTAACACAGTAGGTTATATTAACAGGATGAGGAAGATCAAAAGGGGAAAAAAGGCATAAGTAACTAGTAGGATAAGAACAATCCAAGCATTCAAAATCAAGGCTTTGAGCCAGCCCTAAAAGGCTATTTAGGATCCTGGGCTGTGACACTCTGTGACAGCACATAGATATCACATGACCATGGGAAGCTTTAGAGAGCCAGTCCTATATTCCTGGTATCCAAGGGTATCACTTAGTTCCTGGGGGTCCCTCCTCAGCTGAGTCCCAGTTTATTCCAGAAAAATTTAGTATGAATTTGCCCATGAAACTTGGCAGGACAGATCAGTTCTTCTGATGATTTCTTCTCCCTCAATTAAAGGAATATCTGAGTATTTCAAATCATTTTAATCCACAGACTCCAGGAGATACATACTTGGGCCAAATTACAGTGTCTGAATGAAAATACCTGTCTTTTGACCCATGACTAGTTAATAACTGCCCAAGAAGAGAAGAGAAAAGAAGGGTGATTAAAAGACCCTATGCTGGGGATCCCTGGGTGGCGCAGCGGTTTGGCGCCTGCCTTTGGCCCAGGGCGTGATCCTGGAGACCCGGGATCGAATCCCACGTCGGGCTCCCGGTGCATGGAGCCTGCTTCTCCCTCTGCCTGTGTCTCTGCCTCTCTGTCTCTGTCTCTGTCTCTCTCTCTCTCTCTCTGTGTGTGTGACTATCATAAATAAATAAAAAAAATTAAAAAAAAAAAGACCCTATGCCCACTCCTTCAATGTTGAATAACAGTAGCCTGATATTGTTTGGTTTTGTCTACCCTCTTTGGTAAAGATTCTACAGCTGATTTTTTTCCTTGAAATGGGTGTGTGGAACTTAGCAAGACTTACCTGTAACCGTTCTCCATTTTTAAGCCAAGTGATTACAGGTGGGGGCACTGCATCTGATTTGCATTCCAATGTCACTTGTCTGTTCCGTAACACGGTGAAATCCTGGGACTCATCCATTCCAGCAATATTCGGGGGCGCTAGGTATGAGAACAAACATGTCAGAGGCTTTCAAGAAGCAAGATATAAAAGACCTGAATTATCTTAGATTTTCAACAAATGTTGCTTCTGTTTTATAAAATAAAAGGCATAAACTTAAAACATTACTTGTTCAACTTGTGGTACAAATGATTACAGGTAGTGACTTTTTAAAAATGAATGAAAGGGTAAGTAATATAATCACTTTATTATCATCATTTAACAGGTAAAGAAACTAAGGGTCAAAGAAAAGATTTCTTGTTCAGGTTCCACACTTGCCAATAATTTTCTCTGAACATCAGTTGAAAACTAACTAAATCAGGGTCTGTCCATAATATACAGAAATGTATATACTTTCTTAATATTCAGAAATGTGAGTATATTTTTAATGCGACTTTCTTTTAATACAGAATTTACATGTCAATTAATGGCAGGTCTAATTTGTGTTAGGTCTGGTGGGGAGAGGGGGACATCTAAATTCAGACAATTTGCACTGCCTAGTCATCTAGGCTATGACAATGAAATAAGTATCTTCTGTTTGTTTTTTTAATGTTCCTTCCCATTAAGAGTAATTCTTATCTCTGTGTTGAAATAATATTGGGTTGAGTCTAATGGGCCCACCTTTTCTAGAAGTTAACTTGGCAATAAATTTCAGATCCTTAAATGTGTACGTGTGTATGTGTATTCAACCAAGTGTACTTACAGAAATTTACCGAAACAAAAGAATTAAGGGAACAGACCAATATTTATGTACAAAGATGTCTATAACAGTATTCTTATACTGGTGAAAATACAAGGACAGCTTAAATATCCAAAATAGGGAATAGATTAAATAAATGATGGTGTATTCAAAAAAAGGAATATTAGCCATCACTAAAAAATATAAAAACATGTTTTTTGACATGAAAACATGTTCATCAAACCACTAAGAGTTGAAAAACAAGTTTGATAGTATGTGTTGTAGGACAACATTTCTGTGAAAAATCATTTGTATGCAAAAGAGCCTTTGTGTAATGATACTGGATGACTTATATTTTCTTCTTTATAGTAATTTATATTGTATGATTTAAAATAAAGAACTATAAATTGTACAGGAACAAAATGAGTAAGTCAAAAAGTCCAATGAGTATTTCCAAAAAAGCACTTGGTCAGCCAAATATAAGAATCAGATTTGCCAAATACAGATTTCCTTATATATATAAATGTATCTTATGATGTGCTATGGAGTTGCCCCATGTTCCATAAATTACAGCTTCTAATTAGGTATTAGCATATGATAGATTGCAGGAGATTTTGCCAAATTTACCATGCACTCTCACTAAATATTCTTTATCATCATCTCCTGCAGTACTGGATGCCAGACATGTATATCTTCCTGTATCCTCCACCTGCAAAATCCAAATAAGTGAAAAATACAGCGTTAACACGTCAGTTTTAGTGATGAGAATAAGTATTCACTAGAATGAATATGAAGTCTCACACAAAACAAGATACTAAGATAGCACAACAATTAAACTTTAATAAATGGTTTTTTAACAACTGTGATTAGCTCTCTGGTAGTGAGCATCTCTATGCAAAACAATGTTTTAAGAGGGTTCGGTATTTTCAGTATTTTAAATATACTTAACATGCAAACCTTTTGAGATCAATGATCTCAGAAGAAGCAGAGATATATAGATCCTAGCACCAAAGGTGAAACACTAGACACACCATGTTTATTGAGCAAATAAGTATTTATGGACTTCAATGGTAGACTTAAAAGTTCCACTGGCACCTTTCTCAAGAAAATGAAATACAATTTACTAAGCAAACAAATGAAATAAAATACCAGGGTATTTAAATAAAGTACATTAATACCACATTTTGAATCCTTTGGTAAACATGGTGAAATAAGAGCTATATTATATAATCTGGCTGTAAATAGTGTCACACTGACAGCATAATCTACTATTATCTGACTAAAACCAGAAACATTTCTTTAAAAACCCCGTGCATAGTTTCCACTAAAAGTGTTAGTCTTCTTTCATATGTTTGACATTGTGTAGACATGTAGACACAGCCCATGCTTATGTACGCATAAAATATACTCTGGAAAACAGATGATCTTACTTCTGTGAAAAATGCATTTTGGAAAAGCAGAAATATCCTGTTTTCATTGATTTTACTACATGAACATTCCTAGAATATTGTGAATTTTTAAATTCTTATATTCAAAACTGACTTTATAGGTTATGGAAAAAATTTTTAGTTGCCTGCAAAAACTCCTTTGAAAAAATTTAAGACTAGTATGTTTGCAAAAATACATACAACTTTAAGAAAAATGACACTCGCATAGTCCTTCAATTAAGAATTTAAAATGATATACTGCTGCCTACAGAATAATTTTTGCATTTCACATCATATGTCTAAAGCCTTTAAAAAACAACTTTTCTCTATCAACTCACTTTATTCCCAATTAGTATTGCCCCCTTCGCTTGTTTTGACTTAATGAAACTTGAACCATCACTCACTTCTACTCTTAAATCTTGCCTCCTTCAATAAATATTTCCTGACAATTTGTGCTCTTCTGGATGCCTACAGTCACCATTTGTAGCTATATTTTCTAAACTGTGTTCTGTTTATAGGGTGTCAGAAAAGTTATAGTTAATCAGATTTCTCTAGAGTAGTATTTTGCAGAATTGCTGACATGCACTACAGCTTACAAAGGAGAGGAAGGTATAGTATATAAAGTTTTCCAATTTTAATTGGTCACAGAATTTCCCCCATTAGAGTAACTCACAGAGCTAGTGTTTGATGGAAGATATATTAGGAACGCCTGTCTCTACCACACAATTTGGAATTTGCAAAGCTTCTATTATGTGTCAGACATCACTGTATGTTACAGATACATACACAAAAAGACGAAGTTCAAATAAGTGAAATACAATGTAATAAGTGAAATATAATATAAGGTATAAAATGCTCTTAAAACACATAGGAGCAGAGCAGCCAAGATCAGTCTTGGGATTGATAATTTTAATTTTCTACTTCTAAAATGTCTTAAATGGTCTTCGTACTGTTTTTTTGCCCCCTAATTTTATCATATGTGTAGTTTTATATTCCCCAGACAACTGGAAACTTCTCAAAGGTTGAGACGTTTTATGTATTATGTTTGTATTCTCCACAATAGCTAGCATATGGGGGGGTCACCATCTAATATTCGATGGGATCTTTGTCTCCTGTTGTTAAACCCAACTATATAATGTTTCCTTTTAAGACCCGTGATGTGGCCTTAATCTTCCCTTTACATTTTATTTATCATTATTCTTTTGTCTTTTAATTCTATTCCACATAGTTTCCTGTCTCCTTATGTTACAGAATTCTTTTGGCTCCATTTTTATCTGTTGAAATTATAACATTCAAGGGTTTTCATTCAGTAAGTGGTTTGACAGCTTAACTTGCGTTTTCTCTGAGTTATTGCAATATTTGATGAGGAGAAAGGAGAAGAATGAAGGCATGTTCTCCTTGATATTAGAAAAAAGGAATGTGCTGAGTTCTGCTGGTTAGGATTTTGAAGAAGATGTAGGATTGAGACTCGGCTCTATCACTGAACAATGGTATTTGGCAGGCAAGTACTCGATTTCTCTGTGCCTCTTTCTGGTTGTGTAGAATGGAGATAAAGACTGCCTCACAGAGTTGTCATCAGTCACCCGTATGATCGAACCCAGAGCTGAACACAGGATGGACACAGCAAACAATTCATAGTCCTTTGCTCTCTTTTTCCAGCTCCCTTTCCTTCCTCTTTCCTCAATGAAAATGCATACAGAATATAATTAAATAATTTGTTATGTCCATGTTTAAAGGGATGATGATTATCACAACAATAGCAGCAGGAAAAAACATTCTAGCTCTATTCAACATTACTCCATGCCTGTGGCACTAGTCTAAGCATATCATGTTAGATGATCTTAATTGAAATCCTCAAATGGGGGGGATCCCTGGGTGGCGCAGTGGTTTGGCACCTGCCTTTGGCCCAGGGCGGGATCCTGGAGACCCAGGATCGAGTCCCGCATCAGGCTCCCGGTGCATGGAGCCTGCTTCTCTCTCTGCCTATGTCTCTGCTCTCTCTCTCTCTCTCTCTCTCTGTGACTATAATAAATAAATAAATAAATAAATAAATAAATAAATAAATAAATAAATAAATAAATAAATTTAAATCCTCAAATGTAGGAGTTAGGTATTATTACTATTTTTATCCCAAAGTTACAGATGAGGTATTAGGGACCAGATGAAGAATATCTGGAATATTACTACAGATTCTGTTAGTAAAACAGAAGATTGTTATAATAAGACATCCCAGATATACTTCTCTTTAATATGTTTATGTTTCTGATGAGTTTCCTTAAACACAAACTAAAAGAACAATTTTACTGAATTGATTGTTTGAAAATTTGTGTCCCTTCAGATTTTTATGTCTGCTAGTTCATTTTGGAGATCAAAATTGTTCTTTGAAGCCTCATATGTATGTGGAATTGCTTTTTGCCAGTTCTGTAAAGGGCTACAGGGCACAGATTAAGAGCTTAGGAATTACTCACAGCACTGTAAAAACCTTGCACAAATTAAAGTATCTTGCTTTCTTCTCAGTTTAATATATTTCTACTGTTCCTTTTTAGTTATACTCTGTGTCTACCCAAGCATGCATACCCTAGAACCGATCTACCTTTGTTAAAGTTACAGAAAGGGATCTGTAGTACATTTGGATTCAAAAACATTATTTCCCCATTTCACCATTATTAGCAAGTAAGAAGTGTAACCCAGGATAAAATCATTTTTTAAAAATTTTGACACTTACTTGAGCACTAGATAGTCGAAGGACCTCTCCACCTCCAAGAGTCTGTATCTGATCTGTCTGTGGGAGGGGGCGTCCATCCTTCATCCAGGTAATTTTAGGAGTTGGGATTCCAGAAGCCAAGCAGGTAAGTTCAAGTGGATTATTAACAATCACTGATATCTCTACAGGTTCTTCAGATCCATTTATATGAGGTGGTTCTATTTAAAGGGAATTAAAGACAACAACAAAATAAACTTGCTGTTTGATAAAGTACTGCTGATTAGAAAAAAATTAAAGGAAATTCATTTCAAATTTATGTTCATATAATACAAATGGATTAAAACAAAGATACCAAAATAATAATTCCTAGACGTTATTACCATTTGTCACTGGCACTATTTTAAAAGGGACGACTCATGTCTATAATAGATCATGAAGTAAATGGCAATCTGGTCCAAGGCAATTATAGCTTAGCAAGTGGGGTTCAGATATTTAGAGCAGTCTCACCTAACTGCAAAGATTGGAGAACAACTAAAATTAAACTTATCTTGAATCCTTTTTTAAAGAGAGCTATTTCCACATAGAAGCATGTTTTTGTACCTTCTAAACATCTATCATTTCTATAAAAGCAATAGGCAAATGCTGTGGAATTTTGCTATCATCTTTTCCATGTAGAACTTTAAGAGGAAACAATGACTAAGCAGAAGTAAAAAATAGTTACATTTGGAGACTATTTCTGCATAAAACACATTTGTTATGTCTGGGCAGAAATAATTTCCTTTTTTGTTATTTATACTTCTAAATTACCTTTCTCAAGAGGATGTTAAAGAGTCTAAACACTTGGAAGAAACATTAAGGTTCCTTAGTCCAACTACTCTCAAGTTTAAGAATCCCTTTAAAATAGTCTTTCCATACAACGATCATTCAAGTTTTCTATGAACATTTCCAGCTTACTATTTCACAAGGCAGCCAAAATAGCTGTTGGACAGCTCCAAGGATTAGACTTTTATTTTATTTTATTTTATTTTATTTTATTTTATTTTATTTTATTTATTTATTTTATTTTTTTTTAAATCAGGCACATAGTTTGGAACAGAGATTCATAGCAGAGCATCTAGAGTCAAAGAGCCTGAGTTTGAATCCTGGCCCCAACCATTATTAGCTTAGTGGATTTGGGCAAACCTCTAAAATGAAAATACCACTATTATTTAACAAACAGGATCACTGTGAGTATCCAATGAGATCATCTATAAACTACTCATTTCTTTTGTGTTTCTGAATATATTTTATTTTATAATTAAAGATTTTTAAAAAGTCATTGCTACTACAATGTCTACTACAGCTGTTGGTATTATTATTAAAACCTGCTTACTAAAAAAAAAAATTCCACCTATGGTCATTTTTTCTTTCTGGAGAAAGACAATATATTAAATCTATACTCCTTTTCAGATTATAATTAAGGAGTCAGAGTTTCTTAACTACTGACCCACATGACCTTTTTTTTTACTTTCATCCATCTTATGTATTGCTGTCAAAATCCATTTTCTTATGTGCATTTTAGAGTGACCCAAGATTTCTTGCTTAAAGGATTTCAGTGTTTCCATGTTGCTTATTGAATGAAGTAAAAACTCATCATGGCTTCCAAAGCTTCTGCAATATGGTCTTTATTTATCTTTATAACATTATGTACCTTTAATATACTTACATGTAACCTAGGCTTCAAATTAGACCACTTCTTTCCCTCAACATACCAGTCTTTTCTTGCTCTATGACTTTACTAATGCTATTCCTTCTACAGGAACAATTCCTATAGTCCCATCTCCTAACTGAGCATGTTCAAATACTATCAAGGTCACATTAATATCATTAAACTCATTTGTAAAAACCATAAATCCTTTTTTGATTCTCTCAACACTAACAAGAAAAATTTATTGTTATTTTAATTTCAAAAGTATGTTGTCTTATCACTCAAAAGCACTTATCTGATTCACCATTTGTCTACATTTAATTCTTTTCTTTTTTTCCCTTTAAATATTTTATTTATTTATTTGAGAGAGAGAGAGAGAGAGAGAGAGAGAGAGAGCGAGCATGTGCAAAAGCAAGGGAGGAACAGAGGCAGAGGGAGAAGTAGACTCCCTGCTGAGCTGGGAGCCCAACAAGGGACTCGATCCCAGACCCTCAGATCATGAACTGAGCCGAAGGCAGACACTTAACCAACTGGACCACCCAGGTCCAGTCAATTCTTTATTCCTTTCACTTACTGGTTACTTACCATGTTTTAGTCACTGTGGATACAAAGATTAATAAGGCCTTTATCCTTAAAGCTTGTAGTCACTTGATTTAAAACAATAGCAGCAGCAATAATAGAAAGAGCATGTTCCCACCTGATTCAAACCCCCAGTCATCAAGTCTTACAGATGTTAAGTGACTACGAACTATTTTATTCTGTGTGTTATCCATATGTCTTATACTTCGGACAGGGTAGGAGGTGTACAAACTCTAATGACTCTAGAGCTTATGTTTTTGGCTTATATCTCTCTTCTAATCTTGAGATCTATAAATCCAATTATCAAATTAACATCTCCAGTGGAATATTTTTTTTTAAAGATTTTATTTATGTATTCATGAGAGGCAGAGAGAGAGAGAGACAGAGAGAGAGAGAGAGAGAGAGAGAGAGAGAGAGAGGCAGAACACAGACAGAGGGAGAAGCAGGCTCCATGCAGGGAGCCCGACATGGGACTCGATCCCAGGTATCCAGGATCAGGTCCTGGGCCAAAGGCGGCGCTAAATTGCTGAGCTACTCGAGCTGCCCTCCAGTGGAATATTTGGACATTACTTCAATTTCAACATGACTTCAGTTTCAATTTCAACATGTATTCAGACTGAAACTGTTTTTTTATTCCTCAAAACTGGTCCTTTTCCACCATTTCTTACATTTATGTGATAGATCTACCAAGCATTCAGTCGCATAAGCCAGAGTCATCCTTGATATTTCCTTCATCATTGTCCTGTATCCAAATCATCATGTAAGTCCTAATACTTCTACCTGCAATTATTTCTTCTTTTTTTTGCAATTATTTCTAAATACATTTTTTCCTTTCACCTCCATTACCAGTCTGAGTTACAATACTATTTACTTAGACTAACATCATCTATTTCCTGCCTTTAGGCACCCATCAATATTATCTGTTTGTTACTTTCACATTAACAGATCCCAATCTTGTTGGGGCTGTCATTATGCTAAAAACTACATTTCCTAGTCTCTGTGTAGATGGAAGATGGAATGGTATGTGAAGATTTCGATCAATGAGCTATAAATGGAAGTGGTTTTGTGGAACTTCTAGTAAAGTCCCTAGAGGGCAACTCTTCACCCTTCCTCTTTTTTCTGCTCTGTTGTTACATCTAGTGATGCTGGGCGTGATCGGACAATGCATGATTACTGACCCACAATGATGTAAAGGTCAAGAGAACTGTAAATATCTGAACTAGTTCACCAACGCAACCACTGTCTACTCCAAACATCTCACTCAGCAAGAAAAACAAAAGTTATTTGGTCAAGCTGCCAAACTTAGACTCTGCTGTTCACAGTCAAACACAATTCCTGATAATACATGAGTCTCTCAGAATCTCCTCTTGTCCTTTCGCAAGTAGCTCTCCACTTTGCAGTTAGAGTGGTCTTTTCAAAGTGTAATTCTACTCGCGGCATTCGACTTATTAGAACTTTTAATGGTTTCCCATTGTTCTAGTATAAAAACCAAATTTTTTTTTAATTTTAATTTTTATTTTTTTTAATTTACGATAGTCATACAGAGAGAGAGAGAGAGAGGCAGAGACACAGGCAGAGGGAGAAGCAGGCTCCATGCACCGGGAGCCCGACGTGGGATTCGATCCCAGGTCTCCAGGATCGCGCCCTGGGCCAAAGGCAGGCGCCAAACCACTGCGCCACCCAGGGATCCCAAAAACCGAATTTTTAATGTGGTCAACAAAGCTCTTCATAGCCTGCCTGGACCCTGTTAAAATCTCTTAGCTTTATTTTGTATGAGCTTTTTACTTATTTTCAATATTCTATAGTTACATTGGACTTTTCGCAATCACTAATACATCATGACACCTTCCACCATGTGGATAACATTAAGCTATGAATAGCACTTCCCAGGTTAGGATGGTTACTTTCACATTTGGAGTGTAGCATTGGTCCAAGTGAAGAGTTTTTCAGGTTTTAATGGAATTAGCTTTCAACAGATGCTGAAATGCTGAAACTACTCATCTTTCTGCTGAGCCAATTTTCAAATGTGCTTTCAGAAAATCATATTTCAGAAAATATGCCAAGACCTTCCTGCAGCTTGGAAGATTGTTCTTTGTACACTATGCTAACACATATCACAGTTATTTTCTTCCTCAGGTTTCTACATCCAGAAATGCACTGGGCTGTGATTCTGCTGCTGGGTTCTCGAATTCCTAGGGGAGCATGCTCTTCTCCCTTTCCCACTGCCACATGTTGGCCCAGGTCATGTCACATATACAGCAGGTGTTCAGCAATTATTTGTTACATGATGTCTAGAAACATATCTGGCACATAATGTGTAGCCAGTAATTAAATACTTAGTATGTGAATACAAGATCATATACAAGTCATCTCTTGTTGTTCCCAATACTCTGTAAATTGGCATACAGGAATTTGTTATTCTGCCCTTCCTTACCAAAGCACACTTTTTTCTGTCTTTTGTTTCTAAATACCCTGGAGTACTGTCTCTGCTACAACCCTTCATTCTCAGGAACACTCATGTACATCACAGTCTCTTCGCTGTTTACATAGTGTTTTGCCTCCCTCTACAGTTAAAACTTCAGCAAGCAAGTATCTAATTCCAACCAATTCAATCCATTGAATAAACATCATTTGTCAAATGCCGTGCTGAATCCTGGGAATATAGCAATAAGTAATGTGGGTACAGCCCGTCACAGAGCTTAACTTAAGGATGAAGCAGACTTTCAAAGTTACATAAATGGGAATGCCTGGGTGGCTCAGTGGTTGAGCGCCTGCCTTTGGCTCAGGGCTTGATCTGGGATTCCCAGGATCAAGTCCCACATTGGGCTCCTTGCATGCAGCCTGCTTCTCCTCCCTCTGCCTGTGTCTCCTCGCTTTCTGTGTCTCTCATGAATAAATAAATAAAATCTCAAAAAAAAAATAAGGTTATACAAATGATTAAATTGGGATAGGTATTATGAGAAAGATTACAGCGGATCCTAAAACATACCTAGCCTCTTGTCAAAATTATTGCTCATCGTGAGGTACATTTTGTTCTGAGGAGCCTGAGGTTTTCATTGTAGTGAAAAAACAAACAAAACTATAAAAAAATTAATTATTGAAATCATTCACCTCATTCATCATTTCTCTCCCAAAGTCAATTTTTTTTACTTCAAGTAAAAGATGTGTTTTAGCTTTATAGTATCTGTTTGCAGGTAGAACACTGAGATACATATTTCAAATATTTGCTTTAATGCACACAAGAGTAAATGGAACTAGACTATTTGAAATGACTATTATAACTATCATCTATAGATTGGATCATCTGAAAAGACTGAAGTAACATAAAATAGTATAAATACCGTGGTTTTCCATTAAATTGCTACTTATCAAGAGTTTTAATTCTTGAAAAAACTTAAAAAATCTACTTATCAATTGGTTGTATGACTTGTTAATGAGTAATGTTTTATAAGTAGGAGTTCTCATCTTTTAGGTAAGAAGCAAACTAATTTAAATTTAACATGTTTCAGATAAGATAAAACTGTAAATTAAAAAACAGAGATATGAAATACAACAAAGTTTTTATAGATTTTGTCCCCTTAGCAAGTGATTCTAAGAATTACACTTATTTACTAAATCTTTATTGGCACTTGTTTCCCAATTATTGAATGTTTACATACCCAAGACCTTCAGGATAAAGTGTTTGCTGACTTCTCCAGCTTCATTTGAGGCAATGCAGATGTACCTTCCCGAATCTTCAGTCTCTACATTGAGGAGCTGAAGAACCATTCCTTGAGTGCTTATTGCCAGACGGGTATTAAGACCCAGAGGCTGCCCATCTTTAAGCCAGGACATCCTGGGAGTTGGGGTTCCATCTGTAAAGCACCTCATGGAGGTAGAACTACCCTTGACAATTGTGATCTCCTCTGTTCCCATAGAATTGTCCAGATTTGGTGGCACTATATAGAAAACAAAACAGGTAAAATTCATACATCTGTTGTAATTTGAGACCAATTTAGATTAAAATTTTATTTTTATTTTTTTATTTTGAAATTTTTTTTAATTGTTCAGTTAGTTCTATAGTGTTTCTATGATCTACTAAAATATAGATTTATAATAGCATAAGAATAATTGCTGACGTTTTATAAAAGCAGGTATTAGATAGGCTAATAATTAATCTTCCAAATATTAGCAATGAAACCTCAGGATTGTTTTCTTGTAGGACATACAAACACAAAATTTAAATGTACTTTAAGTTTTGGCCATTTTTTAATTTCTTAGGTTGTCTCTTTATTTGTTACAATGTACATTCTAGTTTCAGAAGTATCCTTTCAACTGCTGTATGTGGAATACCTAAAATAATACCAATTTCTAGACTAAGTTTTATGTAATCCCACAAAATTCACTTGTAGTCTATAGTAAATAGTTACTTAACTGTTCTGAGATGTTCTTGGGGATTTAGGAATTTGGACCAATAAACCTTAGTATTTTAGAAATGGAATGTTTTCAGTTCTCTGTCTACACACACACACACACACACACACACACACACACACATCTTCATTCATATTTTAAATACTCTAAATGAGCCATTAATATTATTAGAAAACACTCTGAACTTTCTCTTTGTATGAAAAGACTGGTCTTTGCATCTGGATTGGAATGCTATTTTTAAAAATTTAGATTTGACTTAAGGCAAAATTCCAAGTTTGAAGAGTATTTTGAAAAATAGATAATATGTTCCAAAACATATGGACCCATTGGGAGAAAACACATTCATTATTAGTTAGCAAGATCTTATTTTACCAATATTTTCCTGTTATGTCAACATCTAAATATAAGCCTGTTGCTTAATACTGGACACATAGTAAATAAAGTACAAGGGTCATTTCTATGACATACCAAAAACTTGAAGACTGTAATGTTTATTATCCACCCCAGCTCTGTTGGAGGCCACACAAGTGTACATGGCAACATCAGACACCTGAGCTCTCACAATCCTGAAAAATAATTTGACCTGATACTTCATAATTTAATCCCATTCAATACATACAAAGAAAATATTTCTGACTTATACACAGATTATTACTTATGTGGGAAGTTTGTGAAGCTTGTAACTATCCATCACAAAACACAGATGCCTCAAATGCAATTCGTTTCACAAAGCTGATTAGGCACTGACAGTAAACCATTAAAAATATAATTTAAAAGTGAATATTTTTCTAATGTACACTCAAAGAATGATGCTAACATGAAAATCACATTATTGTAGTATGCATCTTCCTATCATTTTGCCACAGAAAGTTTTATCTAAAATAGTAGTTCTTGGAAATACATATGTAATAGAATTGTCTATCTATGAAAGACCTATTTTATGCAAATTTGCTAAAACATGAGCATTTAAACAAGAACAAAAAAAATCATGTCAATTTTATAGTTGTTATCCTCCCTCTTCTAAAAAGATACTGAAAGGGAAAAATAAACAACCAATAGTAAAAATTTAGGAAAAAACATTTCTTAAACACCATTTTCATGAAGTTAGAGCCTACAATCACAATGCCTTTATCTGTCTAGCAAATCACACATAATAAAAACTGACCTGATAACCTGTCCTCCTGATAGCAACCGGATATGGGAGGAGAGAGGCAGAGGAAGTCCATTCTTTAGCCAGTTTATCTGTGGTGGAGGTGTCCCTGTGGCTCTGCATTCAATATTTATTGAAGTATCCACCAAAGCCATTAATTTCTCTGCTTCTTTTTTATTACCCCTAATTGCAGGTGGAACTATGTCATGCAGAAAATGAGAGAGAAAGAAAGGAGGAGGATGTATTACTAGATCAAATCATTTCAACTACAATTGCTCATACTGCTGCTTTTTATCCCAAAAGGAAACAGCAGTGACATCAGATTTTAAAACTAAGTACTTCAGACACCTACTGCAGGACCTTTATTTCTACTGATAGATTCCTAAAGTAGCCAAGTCTAAAGAGAATGAAATTTCATATTTACCATAGACATTCAAGTTAAAAATTCGGTCTTCTTCTCCAGCAGAGTTAGTAGCAACACAAGTGTATTTCCCCACATTGGATGGGAGAGCTCCATAAATGGTTAATGTACTGCCATCTGCAGTCACCCTATAGAAAACGTCATAATAAAGGCACCAATATGATTCATGTGAAGCTAAGAGCTGGAAAACCCACTCTGGGTTATTATGTTCTTTAAAGAAATATTACCATAAAATGCATCTTCATCTTAGCTATATAATGGTTCATATCTTTTTCACTAAGTACAGGGAGGTCTGTTAAAGTAAAACTGATGGAGATTTCAGGCAACCAACTAAAATTCTACAGAACCAGATCAAATCTATGTCTTATATCTACCACTTCCTTATGAGAAAAATGGAAAATTAATGAAATCAGGTTGTGAATTTCTCTATCCAAATCAAAGATGTGTTTTTCTCAAAGTTAGGATACTTTTCCTTAGTTACCAATATAAGGCTTGGATTAAATGAAGATTATCTAAAAATTCTGATATGAAATTTGAGGAATGTTATAATGAAAAACTAAAAGAGATTACATATTAAAAAACTATCAGAAAATAAAATAAAATAAAAAACTAACCTATACATGGTTTAGTAATATTTTTAATGAGAATAGGAAAACTTACTTAAACTGTGACAACAACTATTATAGGGTATATTTTGCAAAAATTTTTCCACAAATTACTAGAGCTTTTCCTTTGTTATATAATAGTAGATAACTATATAGTTAGATGATCAAAGATATTTAAGTTAAGATTATTGCATTACTGATTCCCTTCACGAGCTATTAATTACCAAACAAAATTTCTTGTTTTAGAAAGAGATTAAAAGGCTTTCTACAGTTATTTCTACAATAATGTAGGTTTTATTAGAATCTTCCAATGTCAAAAGTAACCACTCCATTTCTACCATGTTATGCTATTAAATATGATTACTGAAAACTACAAAAAAGAAAAATTACTATTTTATTATCTGAGTCTATTGTATTTTTTTATTTTCAAAATATAAATTTTAAAATTTCACAGGGTTAGTCATTTGAATAAACAAAAAAGCAAGTGGCCATAACCAAAGAAAAGTAGTAAGTTGACTCTGAAAAATTTCTTTGATTGGCAAATTGCTCCACTTGCAAACTATACATATTGTAGAGCTGTGAACAAATAATCAGTAAGCTAGATATAAGAAAGTGCATTTGGAATCTTATTGTAAGAGAAATGCAACAGATCATATATTGCTAGGAATAAATATTATCATATAAGATCTTTAGGTCCCATCATCTATCAGTACTTTGCTTGCAATAGGATTGATACCAGCTGATTTAATAAAAATAATTAAATATTTGTTGATTATTGAGATACCAAAGAATTATTGTCCATACCAAAGAAATAAAACTTAAAAATGTATTTGTAAAATATTATTTGGCAATTTACCCAAGCTTCTAATGGGAACAAATATCAAATTTTAATATAAAGTGACTTCGAAGAAAATAAAATTTACTTATATTTCTTTAAATTATGTATATTCAATTCATTGACTAGAAAACAGTCCAAAGCCTGAATTTAAAATATTGGTTTAAAATTATAAAGTTCGCAATACCATTAATTAATGCCTACTTATACATATATTGTTCTTCAAATAATTATAATTACTCTGATATGTGTATACAATGGGGCTTTGTGATGAAGTAATCTATGGTGAGTAAAATTTTGGATTGTTCTTCCAAAGGCATTTCTTGTTGAAAGTAGCAGGAAGCCCTTACTATCTTATTATTCCATCTCTATATAGTTTGTTGCATAGGAAACAAGTATTGGTAGAAAATGGTATTTGGACAAATTACTACAAGGAATGAACTTGGTGATGATGATATTGTGTTTTTTCAAAATGAGCCAAGCATTCATTCACTCATTGATGATGGATAAGGAAAGGACACACACACATGCACACACACACACACACACATACACAGAAACATACTTTTGAGCAATTGTCTAAGGAGAATTTCTGTGTCCAACTCTTTAAAATTTTATCTTTCTTCTTTCTGAATACAATGATAGCCAAGTGCCCATGAGACTGAATTTACTATAATTCATGTGAAATTTGAAGCAGAAAGCATTGTAGAATACCTTACAATTAATGATGCAAAGATTCTTTTAAAACATACCGGATTCTTTCTGTTTCACTAGTATTTATGGGCTTTCCATCTCTAAGCCACTGAATAAGTGGGGTGGGGATGCCATTTGCATTGCATGCCAGCTCAACATTTTCCCCCTGAAGAACACTCACTTCACTTGGAATTTCAGCGCCAGCGATACTTGGAGGAACTTTGGGGAAATGATTAAGATTTTCATTAACGAGGTACAAGATTATAAATTCTAACAAATACAACAGAATCATAGAACAAATATGCCATTTTTTATTTCATATTTTTCTTAGCTTGTGGCTCAAGATCCAACTATTATTCTCCTCATAAATTACTTTCAAATGAAGACTAGGTAGAGGGATAGCTTCAATATTCCTGTTGTATTTGTAAGTTGATACAATTATTTAGTCATACATGCTAGTGATAAATCTACCTCATGGGTGCCCTTTCTGGTCAAATGAATCATTTCTAGATGAAATCCTCAACATAGTTTAGAATTAGTACAGTTCAGGAGAATGTTTTACAAAACCCTGGCACCAATGTCTGAGAAAAGTATCTAAGTTGGTTATTTCTTTCTTCATAATGCATTTAAAATATTATTTATTCTGAATAATGGAGAGGTTTGTTGTACATTTCAAGATCCAATCATTTTTACACTCTTTCTTGCCATCTTCGTTTTTCACTTTAATGATCTGAGAAATAATGTGTAATAAAAACATTGACAATGGCATCAAGCAGAAACACATTTGAATTCCTCTTCTAAGTAATTATGGTAGTGTGGGGGAAGTAGTTCATACCAGCTTTTAAGAGCCAATTTTATACATCTTCCCTCTCCATGTTCATTAACATCATCTTGGGAACTTGAAGTGGGCCATAATGGGGATATTTACACCATAGAAACTGGCAAATGACTGGCAACAAATCAGGATGTTTTTGTCTGGAGGGTCAGTCATTAAATATTTAATAGTACATCACTTTACAACCTCTCCAAATCTCATTTTAGTCATCCAGAAGATAATAATTGTACCAAATCTGCAGAATTGAGAGTTACTAATTAGTTGAATTAAAGAGAGTCTTAATGAGACATCCTATAATGAGTATCCAATATATGACAAGCACTGGACTAGGCCCTATACACATATTTGTAGTCCTGAGACATGATAACATATATTGTCTGGTAAAATGTTTGGTCATACCACATCCCCCATGATTAGTACTTATTATTATTAATGCATTAAAAATGAAACATAATTTCTGATACTGAATCTCTGAATATTTTTCCCTGTTTGCTTCTGACATCTCAAAGTATCACATATCAGAGAAACCACCAATACTTATAAACTTATTTTAGTTTCTCTTTAAATTTTAATTTTAGGTGACAGATTTTAATTTTATTTTACAATATATACATTTATCAAATCATTACATTGTGCCTTAAACTTACACAATGTTATATGTCAATTATATCTCATAAAACTAAAAAAAATAATATTTTTGAAGTTTTAGCAGAATACAAAACAGGTAGATAATATATATTCATAATTGCTTCTATAATTTATGAGAAATTCTTTTCCTAGTAACTAATAAAATTATAAAAAGCTAGAATTCAACTTAGTTTCCAGTAAGACTTCCATTTCAATTTAAACATTAGGCATAGGGCAGCCCTGGTGGCACAGTGGTTTAGCGCCACCTGCAGCCCGGGGTGTGATCCTGGGGACCCGGGATAAAGTCCCATGCGTGGAGCTTGCTTCTCCTTCTGCCTGTGTCTCTGCCTCTCTCTCTCTCTGTGTCTCTCATGAATAAATAAATAAAATCTTAAAAAAAAATAAACATGAGGCATGAAGTAATAATCAGAGGTTTATTAAAAATCAAAAGTATGCAAGTTCTCTCTCCAGTGCTCAATATTATGCTGGAACATAGGAGGTGTTAATTAAGTTAATTAAGTGTTGGATGAACCAATGCTCCTTATTCTCACCCCAGAATAGTATAAGAATCATGCTTAGTTGAAATTTACCCAATTCCTGACTTGTAGTTATAACATACAATCTTTTCATGATTTACATCTTATTTTTTTGTAAAGATTTTATTGATTTATTTATTCATGGGAGACATAGAGAGAGAAAGATAGAGAGGCAGAGACATGGGCAGAGAGAAAAGCAGGTTCCATGCAGGGAGCCTGATGTGGGACTTGATCCCAGGACTCCAGGATCACACCATGGGCTGAAGGCAGATGCTCAACCGCTGAGCCACCCAGGCGTCCCAAGTTACATCTTATCTACATAAACAAGAACAGATTTATAGGTGTGGCTCAAAATAAATTATACCAGATTAAAACAAATAAGCAATTCAATAGAATATATACTATTGGAAAATATTCATTTCAGTCAGCATGAAAAAGATAGAGATTATGAAATTTCTATTATTCTTTTTTCCACAGTTATGGCCATTTTCATGAAAATACAAATCTGATAAATGTAGGACAGAAAATGGAGAATATTTTTTGTGTATCTAAAGGTATTCTGTAAGTCACATCATTAGGCTATATAACTTAGTGTTTCTAGCTCAACAAAATTGGAAAAAATCTGAAAACTACAAAACAAAGGTATTTTGAATCAATTGTAACCTAGGAAGCCTTATTTTATACTACAGATAGAATATAATAAAGAAACTGAAGGTAGTTCAGAGTGCACCTTACATACTTTGTTGGTTTTTTAAAAAAAATTTTATAGTAAGCTCTATGCCCAATGTGGGACGGAATTCATAATCCTGAAATTGATTCGCATGCTCTACTAGCTTAGCCAGCCAGGTGCCCCCAGACTCCACTTACCTTGAATTGAAAGAATGTAATTTTTCTGTGCTTTTCCCTCCATATTTGATGCAATGCATGTATAGTTTCCACTATCTGAATGCTGAGACCGGGCAATTTGAAGTTTGCTACCTCCAGACAAAATATGTACCTCAAGTGAATCAGAATTTTCTGGTGGTGAAAACAAAGCAAAACAAAACATAAAAAATCTTTTATTTTTAGTATCTCTATAATTCACCATAATATATAATATTTTTTGAGGTTTATTTATTTGAGAGAGAGAATATGAGTGGGGAGAAGAGCAGAGGAAGAAGGAGAGAGAGAATCCTCAAGAAGACTCCACACTGAGTGTGGAGCTGGATGTGGGGCTCGATCCCATGACTCTGAGATCATGCCCTGAGCTGAAATCAGGAGTCAGCTGTTCAACCAACTGAGCCACCAAGGCACTCCAATATATCTTATTTTTGCAATAAGTAGATTTCTTAGAAGTTCCTGCTTTGTACTTTTATTTTAAATGAGAGCCATATTTGTTAAAGGAAATGGGAAAAGTCTGTAATGAATAACTATTTTATGTGTTTATCCTATAAGTTTATATTCCAGTTAGTTAGGCTTTCTGGACTAAATACAGCTATAAGCATAGTACTAAAAATGTGCTAGTTTATTAACCTGGTGAATTAAGAACAAAAGAAAACAAAGATGAAAAATGCACAACTGTATTACCTATGGGCTTGTGGTTCTTTAACCATGCTATCATGGGAGGCGGGATTCCAGTGGCATCACATGTTAAGGTCACAGGATTGCTGATTGTCTCAACAACCACTTTATTTTCAGGTCCTTCGATACTGGGTGGCACTGTGAAAAGACAGAAGAAAATCATGTGTCCTCATTAAGCTAATTCAGGACACTTTATTTGCATATCTGGGGAAAAAGAGTTGTATTAGAGGCAGATGCTCACCATATACATTGAGGTGGAAATTTTTATCATCCCGTCCTGCTACATTTATAGCTCTACATACATACTGGCCTGTGTCAGATACCTAAAAGAAAAAGATACTATTGTATGTGCTCCATTAAATTACAGATGACCAATCACACTATTCTGGTGCAGATTAAATCATCAGTCATCTTTATGCTCCAATGCCCCATTCTAATTGCCTTCTAAAGTCTTGCTTTTTTTTTTAATAAAAATAAAAATAAGGTCAATAGCATTGATGATGAGTTTTTAAATAAAACTCATTTCTCACTGTAGTAAAGGGAATATGCAACTATCAATTCTTTCTTCTATAATCCCACCAACGAGTCATGACACACAAACAAGAATAAAAGATGCACCTCAGCTTTCTTGATGTGCAGCATTTGTCCATCTGCTAAAATCTCCAAGTGAGTAGACTCCGTTATCATCTGCCCATTCTTATACCAGGTGATGACTGGAGGGGGGACAGCGTTTGACTCACACTCCAGTGATGCCGAGGTCCCCTCTCTTACATTAACTACAGAAAGAGATTCACTGCCATGATCTTTAATGCTTGGGGGCACTGAGAGAGGGAAACAAGAACAGAAGGTTATTTTTTTCTTTTTTTTCATTAAGATGCTCAGATAGAAAATATCTAATACCAGTTTAAAAATGAAAGAATTTTATGAGACAAACCATAAACAGTCAGGGAAACTTTTTTCTTGCTTTCACCAGCTTGGTTGATAGCTATACAAGTGTATTCACCACCATCAGATACCTTTGCCCGAATTATTTGCAGAGTTCGACCACCTGTGGACAAATACAATGTAAATTGAAGAGTGACATAGGGGTTGTTTTAATAACTATTTATCAGTAAGATAAACAACAAAATGCATCCTATCTCTTATAGTAAAAAAATTTCTCATTCAAAATGAAAGAACTGAATTAGACTGAGCATCTTTGATCCTTTTCCTTTGATCTCAGTATTTATTCTGCTTCTTTACAAAGGAAGAAATTCATAAAATTTTTCTCTCTAGTAACCAAACATAGATAGAACTGTTTGATCCAGGTTCTAGTGAGCAAATAGCAATTGTACTATAGTTAAAATACATTAACAACTATTTTCTAAGTTTAAATCTCCCACAGTGTAGAAGTGATTGTCTATCTATCCTCAAGAAGCTTTAGGATTGATTAAAAAGAAGCAGTGACTTTATCCAGTGAAAGCACTATTTGTTAGCCTATCACCCCCCAAGGAATTACTAAGCAGTTTGTCTCTAAAAGTTGTAATTTCTTGAAAGTAGACTTTGTCGTTGTACATTCCCACTAAAATAAATCTATACAATCTTATCCTAAATGGCCCCAGCTGGATAGAAAGAGGCATTCAGTGTGAACAAATAATAGGAGCAAGACCAAAGTTTGGAAAGAGAGATAAGCTGATGCCATTGGTATTGAAAAAAGTGAGAAAGTTTTGCTCATCTTTTAAAAGTAGTAAGTTCCTCCTTACCAGGCACAATAAGAGCATTTGTATTTAGCTTGATAGGCTGTTCATTCTTGAGCCAGCTGAGATCCGGAGGTGGAAAACCAGAGACCTCACAGGTTAAAGAGATGAAATTGTTCACCACAACAGTGAGATTTTCAGGGTTAGGACCAATGACACTTGGAGGAACTATAATAGTAAATACATTAAAAGTGAGATGTGATATGATCAGTAATACATATTCCAAATTCCAAATTTTTAATATAAACCTGACCACTATAATCTGCTAAAGCACTGAGTTAGTTAGTGATAGTTATTTAGCTGTCTTTCTTAGAATTCCCTAATGACTTCATCAAACTCATTTCCATAAGTTTTGTTTTTCCCAATTGAAAGAGAATATTAGGATTTTCAGACAGAATTATTGTGCATTTTGTTTGTAAAATGTAGCTGGTAATTCCTAAGGTGGTTTTCCCAATGTATAAAGAAAGACCTAATAGTACTTTTTATTCACTACATTTGAATATTCTTTTATTTAATATTATATCTTTTTTAAAAAATATTTTTTTTATTTATTCATGAGAGACACACAGAGAGAGGCAGAGACACAGGCAGAGACAGAAGCAGGCTCCACGCTGGGAGCCCGATGCAGGACTCAGTCCCGGGACCCCAGGATGATGCCCAGGGCCGAAGGCTGATACTCAACTACTGAGCCACCCAGGCATCCCTTAATATTACATCTTCAAGGTTTTATCTTACTGCTTATAGCAAAGTAAAGTAAAAATTTAATTTTAGGGTATCTATCAACAAATTACACTGGTTATTTTGACAACATAAATAAATGACATCAAGATGAGCAGAAAATTTAAGAAATAAACAATACTATGATTTATTGTTTAAAAAACAGAAAGAATTCCAAAAGCAAAAGCAGTGCACAGAAAAAGTGGAGTAAAAAAAGAATGAGATTAACAATGCAAGGCCATTTATGCATATTAAATCATAAACACATGGAAAAATAGATTTTTACACGAACACGTAGACATAGAAGGTATAATATCATACACATTTGAAGGTTTTCCATGAAAGGAGAGGGGAAACAGTAGCAAGAAATGGGCATAAATATGAATGAATACAGGAATGAGTATTTTAATAAATAAAAGTAAAGATGGGTCTTGTTCAGGCCAATGATGACAGTGAGACAGGAACAAAGAGAAGCAATTAATATAATACTTTATTATATTAGGACTGAGATCTTAAAACAACATCAAAAACCAAAGCAGGGATGCCTGAGTGGCTCAGTGGTTGAGGGCCTCCCTTCCACCCACGGCATGATCCTGAAGTCCCAGGATCAAGTCCTGTTGTGCTTCCTACATGGAGCCTGCTTCTCCCTCTGCCTGTATCTCTGCCTCTCTCTGTGTCTCTCATGAGTAAGTGAGTGAAGTCTAAAAAAAAAAAAAAAAAAAAAAAAAACAAAGAAAAACATCAAAAAGGCAAAATCTGGGAAGCCTGGGTGGCCCATCATTTGAGTGCCTGCCTTTGGCCCAGGGCGTGATCCTGGAGTACCAGGATCGAGTCCCACGTCGGGCTCCCTGCATGGAGCCTGCTTCTCCTTCTGCCTATGTCTCTGCTGTGCTCTCTATTTCTTATGAATAAATAAATAAATCTTTAAAAAAAAAAGGCAAAATCTCTTTTACTCTCACATGGTTGTTACTATCACACCTACTGTGTGTGTTACTCATTGTGCTAAGCACTGGGAATAAGATAAACATGTTTCAAATGTCTGTTCCAGAAACACCAAACATTGCTGGACATCAATACTCCCTACATATCACACCAAAAAATAATATTCATGATGCTAAATAAAACTCTTCTGGAGGGAGAAATTTTTCATGAAATGTCCAATTTCAGCTATTTCCAAAATGAGCTGGAATTCTGTATATGTATCCCACATGTAAAGGAAATCTTTTATAATGATTGTCTGCCATTTCCAATTTAATATTCTCAAAGCAGATGTGTGTCATAAAACTAAAACTAATCATTTGTGATAGACATCCAACTGCTTTTTCCCCTTACCCTTGCCTAAATATCTCAGCAGCATTTTAGCAAAAAATTAGTATTCATGCTGTGTCTAGAATACATTAAGAACTTAAAATTTGATGAACAAATTAGGTGTAGTGATGGTTTTTAGGAATTATTTAACTCAAGTGTGCCTGGGTGGTTCAGTCAGTTAAGTGTCTACCTTTGGCTCGGGTCATGATCCCAAGGTACTGGGATTGAGCCCTGCATTGGGCTCCCTGCTCAGTAGAGAACCTGCTTCTTCCTCTCCCTCTGCCTACTGCTCCCCCTGCTTGTGCTCTCTCTCTCTCTCTTTCATTCAAATAATAAAGAAAATCTTAAAAAAAAAAAAAAAGAATTGTTTGACTCCAAAAATGACTTCTTCTTCAGGTAGTATACCTAACTAACGTAACTCAATGTGAATTCTCCTTTTGAGGGCAGAAACTGGTTCTAATCAGGATTATTGGGTAAGTTTTTATGAGAAGAGCTATATTCAGTTCTAACTTTATATAAACATATAATTTGGGGTATTTAAAATTTTGAGTTTTTTTCACTTTCAAATATGTAAGAGTATTTTCTCCTGAGGAACAGAAATAATCTAAAAACAGGCTTCCTAGAAGATTTGTCCTTTACTATGCGATGAGAAGGAACACAGGAGATTGAAAAAAATGCAAGCTCCACACATTGTTCAAGTTAAAAATACAAAATATGTCTACATAATCTAAAACACAGTTTTCCTACTTTTTCAAGCATACTCTAAGAAATGTTATTGGAACTGAGCTCTTACCATGAACATTGAGGTTAAAATATTTTTTGGCACTTCCAGCTGTGTTCTCAGCAATACACACATACCTGCCGATATCTGTTATTTGAGTGTTCAGAATCTAAGGAAAAAAAATGAAATTCCAACTGAAATTTTTAATAAAGCAGCTTTTCATAATCATCATTACATTTCAGAAAAAACAACACATTCTTTCTAGTTAATACCAGATGGACTCATGACAAATTTTTGTATCTAATAGTGCTCACGCTAACTTTTATTAGTTGGGTCAGTCAACTATTTATAAAGATTTCCCATCAGAAAAGGCATTTTTAAATGTACTTGTTATACGCGGACTACAAAACTCTCAATTATTCTTCCTCTTCCCTGTTACACCCCTGGCAATGTGACTTTGAAGTTCCTTGCATTAAGAGGTGGAGTAAGATGTGGAAATTATGCTGGCCTTGTGAATGCTCTGCTCAACACAGTGTGATGAAAGTGAGAGTGTGCCATTTCAAACCTAGACCTAAAGAGGTCTAGTGCCTTTCCTCACTATTTCAGAACTCAGCTACCGCCATGTGAAAAAGCAAGGACTAGCCTGCTGGAGGGTAAGAGAATCACAGGAGGTCAGAATCAGTGCCCAGAGCCTAGTCAAGACCAGCAGAGCCACTTACTCAACTGATAGCATCTAGACACTTGAGACCAGAAGAATTACCCAGCCAACTAGAAGACTTATGAACTAAAAAAAAAAAAAAAAAAAAAAAAGCTTATTGTTTTAAGTTCTTGGAGTTCTTTGTTCTGTACAGCAATAATTGGCTAATATAACATTTATATTTATTTTCTTAGGCAGAGATTTCTATCCATCTATATATCTTTTGGCCAGAGACACAGAAACATTTAAACATTTTGATAGACATTGTATGACATCAAATCAATACGGTCTCAATGCTTAGAAGATACTCTGAGGATTCAAGTTATTTATAAGCACTGACTCTGGTTCTTGTGGGGTTTTTTTGTTTTGTTTTGTTTTAAAGACAAAAACTCCCTAGGATATGTCCTATGTTGATAGTTATGCTTAGATTCTTGGGCCAAATAAATATATAGTTGTTTTTGACCACATACGCCATTTATGTGGTCAAAAATAATTTATTAAGTTATATCCTAACAAAAGAGTTGGTGTTGTTTCTATAAATACATAACTTTGTTTTAAGATATTTAAAAAGAAAAACATAGACATGACCATTAACGAACAACAAATCAGGATATTTATTTGGTTTTCATTAGTTATTATCAGTTCCTTACTATTACAGGGGAAGTTTAACTCTATAGGGGACCTTATACCACCTAGGATTTTATCATCAGAAATATGCAGTTGAAAGGATTATACTAATTATTATGTGGCTTTTATCACAAAGGCCATCTTGTAGCAAATTTAAGGGTGTGCATGTGTTGAATGTACAGACAGTTTTTGTAAGAATTCACACAAAATTGTTAACAGTGGTCACCTCTGAAAGACAAATACCATATGATCTCACTCATATGTGGAATTTAAGAAACAAAATAAATGATCATAGGGGAAAAAAAAGAGGTAAACCAAGAAACAGACTCTTAACTATAGAGAACAAATTGATGGTTACCAGAGGGAGGGTGGTGGGAGGATGGGTGAAACAGATGATGGGGATTAAGGAGTGCACTTGAGCATCAGGTGATATATGGGAGTTGAATCACTAATTGTTCACCTGAAACTAATATTACACTGTACATTAACTAACTGGAATTTAAATGAAAACTTAAAAAAGTAGTGATCACCTCTGGTAGCGGGAAAAGAATAAGTAATTTTATTTTATATTCTTATGGTTAGTTATTTTTACAAATATAATATTTATATACCAATAAAAATGACTTTTAAAAGTAAAAAAGACTTAACAAAATACAAACTCAAATAGCTCTTTTAAAATAAGATTTTTTTTACTTTTACCTGTAGAATTCTTCCATTAGATACAAACTTATGATGCCCATCTTCTAGCAAAGGCTGCCCATCCTTTTGCCAGGAATTCCTTGGTGCGGGGCTGCCACTGGATAAACACTCCATCAGCGTGCTCTTATTCACCAGCACAGTGACCTCTTCTGGGAGATCACTATTTGCTCCCTTAATAACTGGTGGCACTGATAAATGATTGCAACAAAGAGATATTGACAGGAAATAAGGTCTTTTCTCATTTATTCTAGTTTTCTAACAGCTTTAAGAAGTATAGGATGATAATAGAAGAGCAAAGTTGAAGATGAAACCAAGATCGTTGAAAAACATTTTACACTAATAAATTAGGATGGTGATAAAAACTGTGGGACTTTGGGTTTACTGCCCTAAATTAACCCATTCCACAATTTTCATTCCTATTTAACTCAATCCCAAACTGTCCCCAGTTTCTCTGACCTTGTTTCTCTCTCAGCCCCTTGCACTATGCCTTCTGGGTTTTCAAGCATACCTGTAAGTACCATCCACGTGAATGAATATTTAAATCTACTTTGTCATCTAGACAAGCCAGAAAACTTACATATTTATAAAGTGTATTTGGAACTTACAAATTTGGTCTCATTTGCAAGGAACTGTCTGGGCTACTTAAATGTATTCCTCGAACCCCAGTATCAGTGGTATCAGGATCACCTGGGAGCTGGGTTAGAGATGAAATATTGGGGGGCCACTCAGATCTCAACAATTGTCTTGACCATTGAGGACCATCTTGGTCCTTGATGGGCCAAGAAATTTGTGTTTTAACAAACTCTTTAGGTGATTCTTAACATACACTACAGTTTGAAGAGTCATATTGTAGATTTTTCTACATGTATTCATTTTCATTTAAAATAATACCACTGGGTCTAGGTACATATCTATCCTATGCTAGACTAGTCAGTTATGAAAAATCACATATTACCCATAAAATTTTTAAAAATGGAAATGTTACATAAACTAGAAACACATGTGTTGGCTGCCGTGATAAATGTAGAAATTCATTTTCAAAGTGAATAATCATTTTACTTTATTTGGAAAGCTTAGCTATTTTGTTTCACTCTCTTAAAATGTACCATATCCTTAGCAATCAGTAAAGACTATATATTTAAGGCAGATGAAGTCCTGTGGTATTTAGCCTTTCAAAAACTAAATTGGAAGTCTGTAAAGAAAATAATCAAGGCTATATGGTACATAATAGAATTTCAATGTTATTTTGGAAGCAAATTTTCACATTCAAAGTTATATGATTCTTACTATACTCTAGGTAACAGAAAATATAACTTGAACTGCAGATTAATAGGAATCTTGAACTTCAGATGAAGTGAGCCTATAACTAACCCCCAAATTATGAAAACTAATCAAATGAAATGTTGGGGCATAAAAATTCACTGTTTTTTCTCAACTTCTGCCTGGAGCTGAACCATTAGGAGATACCAGGAGGTGGT
Organism: Nyctereutes procyonoides; assembly: GCF_905146905.1. NCBI lineage: Eukaryota > Metazoa > Chordata > Mammalia > Carnivora > Canidae > Nyctereutes > Nyctereutes procyonoides. The sequence continues at coordinate 8,020,014 of NW_026575037.1, forward strand.
CTACAGGTCCAAGGTCTGACCTGAACAGACCTCCACCAAAGCTCTTTGGTCTGACCTTGCCTCCAGCTGCCATGCTCCATCAGCTGGCTTACACCACTCAGAACTGTTCTGAGTAGAGAGCTCTGGAGTAGTATGTAGGAGGTGAGCATCAAACATTGTGAAACATCCCTAATTTAGACAGAATTTTGGGTCCAGTTTATTTTTGTTTCGTTCCACCTCTCTAACCCCAACCAACATGCTTTCCAACCTCTTCTTAATTAAAGTAGCCTGAAGGGGGATGAACATCTACCTTTAACTACCCAATCCTCAAGTTCCCTTTCAATTTAATTGACTCCTAGTCCTTCCCAAACCATATTATCTTGCTTCTTTATCAGATCCTTCTATTCTGTCTTAAACTAAACTCTTTCCAAACTTAAGTCAAATTAAGCTAGATAGTCTAGGATGCTCCTTCATTGTTCTTGGTGATGTTAGCATTGATTTTAATTGGTCATCTTCTCTTCCCTTTTCCTTTTCCTTATCACTATCTTGTAGACTTTAAAAATCTATTTCGATGACCAATCCCCCCCAATTAGTTTCATCTCTACTCCATGTAAGTCAGCCCTAGACAGCCATACTGTAGACCATAAAACATTAACACCTCTTCCTTCTGCAAATGATAAGCTCCCTGAAAAAGGACAGATGTCTACTATATTCACTGCTGTATCCTTAATGCCTGGCACATAGTTGAGTACAACAATAGATATTTGACAAATATATGATTTTTGAACTCTAGTGTTTTCTTTCCTCTACCTCTTTTCAGGTTTCCTTTATTAGCAGCTCTTTGTTTGCTCTGAAAATTCTAGCCCTCCTATTCCTTCTCCACTTAGAATCAGCCCATCAGCCTCCTTCCATGATTTTTTCCCTTTCCTGCCCAGACTCCATAGTATCATTTCATAGGGGTCATTACAGTGATGCTCTGTTGCACTGCACATTCTATGGTCTTTCACCCTCCAGTGCTTCCACACAATATATACCTGGTTATCTTGTGGTACAATGTCCTCCCTACCCAGAGTGAACACACTATTTTTTCTACCTCTGCCTCCTGTTTACTGGGAATGCTGTAGAAGGAAGGGTGGCTTCAGAAAGTAATAACTGAGTCAATTGGCTCCAACTTCAACAGTTGACTATCACATTCTCCATGGTGTTAATCACTAGTCTTTCCTGTTTTCCACAGGGCCAACCACCCCTACTATTCTTTATCTTGCGCTCATACTTAATGAAAAGGACTAGATACATTTCATATGCATTTCCACATTTCCTTCCTAACCATTCTGATGAATGGCAATTCACTACCACAAAAGGCTAATTAACCTCTTAGTTCCTTGATTGCATTTTTCACTTGTTCTAGGACCTTGATCCATGAATTCCTGCAATTTCTTCCACTCCTCCGCAAAACACACTTGAAAATTTAATTTGTCCCTTTTCTGTTGGATCATTTTCTTTGGTCTGTAAGCAAATCTTTCCTAAATATATTTTCTCAAACAACCTGTCTATCCTAAAACTCTACTCCACCTCTTTTGTCCTCTGCAAAATGTTTTTAGAGTACTCTATATTTGTTTCCTTTTCTTTCTGATTAGTCGCTCAAGATTTATCCTTTTGTCCTATGGCTTTGTACCACACCAGAGTATTTAAATTGATCTTTTGAATTTTATCAATGATTTCTTAGTTTTAAAGCCAAATGGACTTTTTCAGTCTTTATTTTCCTAATTTTGCTTTAGCATTCAATACTTGATCCACTTCTTGATAGCCTTTTCCATGCTTTGGATTCTGTGACATAGAATACTATGTAGTTTACTGCTTTTCATGAAGTTCTTGGGTTGTTTCCCCTCTAACTCTGTTTTCCTTTTCCTTTCTCCCTCTTGTTAATGATCTCACTATGAACTTCTTTTGACCTTCTACTTTATCTATGACACTTTCTGTTGGAAATCTCACACTCTTGAATATCAGCTTTTGTTGATAACTTCTTAGTTGAGTCTCTCTTCTGTGTTGAAGTTTCTTATTTTCAATGGCCTCTTTTATATTATAACTCAGTATCTTCTAACATGCCCAATTCAGCATGTCCTAAACAAAATTGACTTCCCTTTTCCCCAAATAATGTTTTCCTCAGTCTTCTATTTTTATTATTTTTGCCACCATTTTCTTAATCACTCAAAGTAAAAATCTCAGTGTCATCTCATGCTCTGAGACAAGTGGTAATACTTCATATTACTTAATAACTTCCTCTGTAAACTCATGCTAACTGCTTCTTATACATTCTCACTCCCACTTCTCTAGATCAATCTCTTCTAATGGAAGCAACTATTTGTTTCACAGCTTCTAGCAATATTACCTCTCTTTCCTCTTCAAGGTATAATACTTCTTCCATCTCAGTCCATGCATTCAGAGGTGATCAGTGTGGTCTAGGAGTAGGCACATAAACTAGGCCTTGAACAGGCTGCTAGCTTCTATAATTGGTTCAGGGATAGAAATGTGATTCATGCTTAACCAATTAAAGCCATGAAAATCCATGCATTTCAGTTGTAAATACTAAGAAGAGCTTTCATTTGGATATGAAATTAGAAGGATATAAGACTAGAGCCATTGAGAGCTAACTTGTCATTCAAAGGGTTCTCCCACCTAAGAGTGATGTTCATAGAGGAAAAAACCACGAGAAAGAGGAAACAAGTCTGCTTGACCTCTTTTGTGCCACAGAAGTCAGGTATGACTGTAGCCAGCTCTACTCTGAGACTCTTTGGGTTCATGAGTCAATGAATTCTCTTTTTTTAGTTTAAGCCAGTTTGTTATCTCCATACTTCAGGAGTCCTAACTTATGTGTTCTCAGTTTGTATAAGATAATTAATTCATCAGTAGAACTATTACTTTCTGATTATCTCTACAGTCCTTAAAGTGCTTAATGCAGCATCTTGTAAATATTTCACTCAAAAAATTTTGAGTGAAAGAATGTATGACAAACAAAAGAAAAACTCACAGAGTACACGAACATCATACTGAAGGGAATCTTCTCCAGCTTCATTCACAGCCACACATGTATATCTACCCGCATCTTCTACTTTGGCTCGGGGAATCTGTAACACTCTTCCTCCTGAAAACATATTCCCATATGTTTACTTCTCTAAATCCTACTGGTCATAAACAGAGATGCAATTTTTCAGGCCTAATGACTTCCTTACATTTTCTTTCAAGGTTCTTATTTCATCTAATGATTCAATTTTAATCTCACATACCATTTGTATGACAAACACCATATTAAAAGTGATCCAATATATGAATCAGATCTTCTGAGAGATAAATAGCTCACATGGATTTTTCTCAAGAGGGCACTGGTGATCTATCGCCTCATCACATTCCATGCGGAATGTTATTATGCAGTGGTTTCTTGATTTTACAGTTTTGAACACATGTAAAAGAAGTTTACAATGTTTGATGCAGGTATAGGTTTGAGAAAGTCATAGCCAGGGATGCAAAAGGTATAAAGTATATTATTACACATAAAATTTTTTTTCACATATAATTTTAAAAGAATAACTCCAAACATTTTTAAAACTTTTCATGTTGATATAATTTCAAACTCAAAGAAATGTTTCAGTAACAGTATACAATGTTTTCTATGTTTATTAATTATTTATATGTCACTCCACTTGTTTTATCTTTTTGTTTTTAAAGATTTTATTTATTTATTCATGAGAGACACAGAGAGAGGCAGAGACACAGGCAGAGGGAGAAGCAGGCTCCCTGTGAGGAGCCCAATGTGGAACTTGATCCCAGGACTCCAGGATCACGACCTGAGCTGAAGGCAGATGCTCAACCACTGAGCCATGTAGGTGCCCCTTGTTTTATCTTCTATATATATATATATATATATATATATATATTTTATGTATATATATGTATACATTTATATATAAAATCTTTTCTGAACTATTTGAGAGTAAGTTTGAAACATAGTGCCCCTTTACCCCTAAACATTCATAAATCTGTATTTTGAAGGAATAGACAAGAATAATCTCTTATGTAACTATAATATATTGATCAAAATAAGGAAATGTAAAATCAACACAAAACTACTAATGAACTCATAGTCCATGTTCAGATTTCATTTTCTTTACAATCTTTTATAAATATTTTCCCCAAGCCTAGATCCAATTTTGGATCACATATCACAACATTTTGCTCTCACTTGTGTTTAGTCAGTTTTTAAAAGTTTTTTTTGGGACACCGGGGTGGCTCAGCAGTGGCTGAGCACCTGCCATTGGCTCAGGGCGTGATGCCAGATTCCTGGGTTTGAGTCCCACATCAGACTCCTTGCATGCAGTCTGCTTCTCCCTCTGCCTGTGTCTCTGCCCCCCCCCCTCTGTGACTCTCATGAATAAATAAATAAAATCTTAAAAAAAAGTTCTTTTATTTAATTGGAATAAGGGCAGCCCAGGTGGCTCAGTGGTTTGGCGCTGCCTTCAGCCCAGGGCATGATCCTGGAGACCCGGGATCGAGTCCCACATCAGGCTCCCTGCATGGAGCCTGCTTCTCCCTCTGCCTGCGTCTCTGCCTCTCTCTGTTTCTCTCTCTCTCTCTCTCTGTATCTCTCATGAATAATAAAAAAAATCTTTGAAATAAAATTTACATACTATGGAGTACACTGACTTTAGGTATACAATCTGGTAAATTTTGACAAGCCTATTTGATATTTGTTAAAATTAAATAGAATCTTGAGAAGATTATGATTCCATAACACTTTAAACATCTTTTTCTACTAATAAACCATGTGATAACTGAAATATTTGAAATAATCATAACTATTGATTTGTGATAAACATATTTAATAAAGTGAGTAGTAACTATTTGCAAATATATTTTAGAATTTATCAGTAATAATGTGTAGATGATCTCATCACACTATTAGAGAAATGGAGCCTCATAGAAGCCAAAGGACTTCTTAAGTTGATAGAGTGATCCTGTAGTAGTAGATCTGAAAATTACCTAATGTATTCCAACCAATTGTCAGTTCTCAGCCTAGACTCTTCTAGCTTGAGCTACACAGATTCCAGTGGCATTTGCGTTTGGCACCCTGTGTCAGTTAAATTAGATGGCCAGAAAGCTGATCAATTCAACTGGCCTAATAAATGAGGAGAAACACATATGTCAGAGACTCAGATTTTCACCCTGTTCATAGCAATCTTTACCTGGTAGAATCAATACTCTGTCACTCGAGGTCAGAGGACGGCCATCTTTGTACCATGTCAGTGTAGGAGGAGGAGCAGCATTTGTTTCACAGTAAAGAGAAATGGGGTTGTTGATGATCACATCCTTAGCTTCACCACTTCTACCAGTATCCAGCATGTTTCCTATTTCCCAGAGTTTCTGAAAACTCGGAGGAACTATGGAGGAAAGATATGACACTTTAGACACATGTGAATGCCAGGGTTAATTAAACAAAGATCTTGGCTGTATTTTCACAAGAATGATTTGTAAGTGTAATAAATTAGCAACGTGAAAATACTTTCAAGTACTTACACACCTACCAACTCTAGCCCTGAGCCAAAAAATGTAGCAGACAGAAGTCAGACTTGGTTTTCATGTGGAAGAACAAAAATATAGGGCTAAAATTGCCATTCTCATGTTTTGCTCTCCCTATTACAGGTCTCTAGCACTTAAAAGATGAAGGGTCCTATTCTTAAGGAAGATCTACTATAGTATGCATGGCTAAGGAATATGATCATAGCAGGGAAAACTAAATTTTGAGGAACCATTCAAAAATTCGGTTCAACAGAGAGCATCTGTCAATGATTTGTCTTACTAAGATGCCTAAAGAAGTTATGCAATCAGGATTAATAATTCCAGTTGCAAAAATAATAGGACATTCTCAAATATTTCTGAGGGACAAGCATGAACTTTCTAGAAGGCAATTTTCCTGCACATCAAAAGCATTAAAAAAGTGCATAACATTTGACCTCAAATTTCCACTATTAGCAACTCATGAATAATCACAGATGTGCGAAAGTTTTACGTATAAAGATGTTCAGTGAAGCATTACACAAGTAGTGAAAACTTGGAAACCACCTAGACATTCAACATTAGGAGTCTAGTTAAATACATATTTTAATACTCAACTGATAAAACAAGTACAGTTATTAAAAAACATGTGTTAAAACATATATAAAAACACAAAAGTAGGGATGCCTGGGTGGCGCAGTGGTTTGGCGCCTGCCTTTGGCCCAGGGCACGATCCTGGAGACCCGGGATCGAATCCCACGTCGGGCTCCCGGTGCATGAAGCCTGCTTCTCCCTCTGCCTGTGTCTCTGCCTCTCTCTCTCTCTGACTATCATAAATAAATAAAATAAAAATTTAAAAAAAAAAAAAACACAAAAGTAACAGTATCAACAACAATAATAGCAGGTACCACTTCTTAAACATTTTGCTAAGAGTTTTACATAATTTAGGTTATTTGGTACTCACTCTAATTTTACAAGACATTAATTTTAAAAGCAAGGAAACCAAGGTTTAAAATATTTAGGTAACTTGCCCAACTCAAAAAGTTCATAGGAGCTAAATCATTTAATTTCAAGTCTGATACTTTAAATTCTGTACTTTACTATATTTTTTTGCCTTCCATGTTAACACTATCAAAAACCTCATGATAAAATATTAGGGGAAAGCTAATATATAGAAAAGCCAGTATCATGTGATCCCAATTTGTAAATGAAGTATACTTCACAAAAATGTATCAGAAGGAAACATAAGAATAACAGAAGTAACCCTGAATAATGGATTGTTTTATTCTTTGTTAATTTCTTAAGCCCAAGATTTCAATAATGAATTTTTATTATTGTCAACAACAAAAAAAGATATTTATTTATTTATTTTAAAGATTTTATTTATTTATTCATGAGGGGCAGAGACAGAGGAAGAGGGAGAAGCAGACTCCTCACAGGGAGCCTGATGCAGGACTCCATCCCAGGACCCCAGGATTATGACCCAAGCTAAAGGCAGATGCTCAATCACGGAGCCACCCAGGCACCCCCCTCCCAAAAAAAAGGTATTTAAAATAAACCAAGTCAAATCCCTTTTTCATTGCTTTGATAGACCATATAAGCTAAATTACACATAATAAGCCTATTATTATTATTACCTTGTATATTCACATCAAAATCCAGCTCATCTTCACCTGCAATATTAGATGCAACACAAGTATATCGTCCAGTATCTGATATCTGAGCCTCCTTTATTTGAAGTGTGTGTCCACTTGCAGCAATATTGACATGATCATCTGATTTAAGGGGCTGTGATTCAATTATAATAATGTTACCTTGAAGTACACTAATAAATCCTCTAAAATATCATACAGTTGATACTTTTTAGGATTCCTTAATAAATAAAAATAAAATTATATTTGAAAGACTCAAGACAACAATAATTGAATTAATTTACTCTGATTAAACTTTTTTGAGTAATCATATTTTTATTTATTGAAAATACTGCTCATATATTTTACATCTGTGCCAGGTATTTCCAGGTGGTACATTTATATAATAATATATAAATGTATATAAACAATGAAAAATATTCTTAGACATCGTATCTATTTATGTTGGAAAAAATCATTTTCAGCTGATACTATTTTCAGCTGAAAATGTATCAGTACCTGATACAGTACACTATAATTCTGTAGAAAATGCTATAGTTTTTAAATGAAAGATTGAGAGCATTAACAGTCTGATTGATCTAAATATCATGATTGTTTAATCATGAAACATTACTTCATAAATGGAAAATTTAACCTTGAGATATTTGTACTACAGTGTTTGATTCACAGTATTACTATACTTAATGGCACATTAACTTACAGATATTTGTATTATGATGTTTATTAATAACATCATCCAACACTTAATAGGATATTTCTCATCTTCTAAACATTTCCATTTACAATAAGTTCCACATTCCTTGAAGATTTTAGCTTCTGGCTCACTATAATTCCTTCTTATAATATTTTTCTCTTAATTCTTGGTGACTTCAACACCCAAATAGACAGTCATCCATGCTGTGTGCTCTCAGCTCCTTGGCAATCCTTTCTCAGCCACTCAACCAGAGAGTCATACCAGACCTTATAATTACCAAGAACCACATCTCTTTATAATCTCACTTTCAAGTTCTCACTTTCTGACTACTACTTCCTAATTCTCTAACTCACTTCCCTCTAGCATCCCAACTCCAGAAATTTTTTTGGTCCCATGGGAGGATCCTCAATCTACAGATCTTGCAATCTGTTCAGTCACTCACTCTCTTCTAACCTAGAGGTCTATTATGACAATTGCTCCTTGCATAACTCTCAACTCCATCTGCCTTCTTTCCCTCTAGTTTGTTCCCCTGGTAAAACACTAACTCTGGTTAAAACCAATCTGTCCATTCTGAGCATCTTCTGGTCTACTCAAGGACATCCTTCCAGCAACTATGCCCTCTTAGTTGTTGTAATCAACACCAATTGATTTCTTCCCACTAGATGATTTCAATCTGCATATAACATACTATAATTTTCTCCATTAAGAAATCTCTTTAGAATGCAGTCTATCTCCACATTTTTCTACTCTCCTTAGAATTGATGGCTTTAAAGTGTTTGCTGCATTTGCTATCTGTTTCCTTCCATATTTTCTTGAATGTACTCCAACAAGACTTTTACCATCTGTACTTGACCAAATGCCATTGTCAAAGTCACCAACAATATCCATGTTGCTAAATTTACTGGTCAATTTTCAGTTATTTTATCTGATCACTTGCATTAAATAGTTTAGCTTGTCTTCTTCATTTTGAAAAACTTTTTCCCCCTATCTTTTGGGACATTTCATTCTCTGCCCCACAACCTCTAAACATAGGAGTTCTCCAGGGATTAATCCTCGGACCTTTTATCTTTCTATCTAAATTCATTCTCCTATTGATCTCATGTAAAATATAGGACACATCTTTGTCTCACAGTTTTCCCTCACATCCTGCTACCACCTTTGTCCAAGCAACTACTATCTCTCTTCTGTAGCACGGAAATAAATTCCTGTCTGGACCTTCTCTATCTTCTATCAATACAGAAGCCATTTGAATCCCTTTAAAACCGTAAGTCAGATCATATCACACTTGTGTTCAAGATTTTCCAGTAGATTCCTATCAAAATAAAAGCCAACTGGTCTACAAGGACAGGTGATCTGCCTCTCCATTAACCTTTTTGCTCATAACTTCTTTGTTTTCATGGATCACTGCATTACAGTTAACATGCCTCAGGGCCTTTGTCCCTGCTATTCACTCTATTTTAGACTATCTTATCCTCAGGTATTTTGCATCTGCTTCCTCCATTTTCTTTGAGTTTCTGCTCAAAAATCACCTTATCAGTGAAGCCTTCCCTACATAAATAAGAGACCACAGTCCCCATGCTTGCTATTCCTCTTTCTAACTGAGTTTTCTCCATAACATTTATTTCATCTGGCACATTATATGTTGCACTGGTTTGTTTAGTTTTTGCCTCTCCAAACTTCACACAAGGAGAGATTTTTGTCTGTTTCCTTCACAGCTATATCCCTTACACCTAAAGTATGTGCTCAGTAAATAATTTGGGAATTAATAAGTTATTATTAACATTATATCATTTATATAAATATAATATAATTTAAATTTTCTATGCTAAAAGAAAAACATCAGAGCATGAATAAATAAAACTCAAAGATTCTAATAAAAATTATTGTGGCAAAAAATTATTGTGTGGCTAATATGCCCAATATTTTGTTGGATTTTCTCAAAAATGCTGTTTCACTGAAGTAGTGCTGCTTATATGAAGAATGAAGTAACAGAAGAAAGGGTACTCATTTTTAAAATTTTATTTATTGATTGAATGATTGATTGATTGATACTTATTTTAGAGAATCAATCCTAAACTCTGATAAATTTAGTAGTTTAAAGCATCACAATTGGATCAATTTCAGAGTCTATATTTGAAACTAATTTAATCATTCATTATGATTTAAAAAAACAAAGCTAGCTCATTCCTAGTGCAATTCTAGTCTTTAGCCAATTTTTATGTGTAATATATGTGTTTGTGTGTATGTGTGTGCATGTGTAGTGACTAAAGGAAATAAAAAGATTTTAGGTAAAAATTTAAAATAAAATAATAAGACTTTAGAAGAGAAAGAAAGAAATAAAATAATAAGACTTTAGAAAAGAAAGAAATTATCCATTTCCAAGTAAACCCATATAGGATTAATATTGTACCAAGAAGTGTACTTCTAGTGAGAAATGAAATTATAAACAGAACATGGTGGGAGTTCCATATTTTTTGCTTTTCAATGGCTTCCAGATGAAACTTGCTTACTTTATAAGAGATGATTTTTTTTTCTAGCTGCCAGTGTTGCAAAATCTCTGTGATCTGAAAAAATAAAGCTATATCTTTCTGCATCTTAAATCATAACTCTGACCTGAACTTCTACAGTTGGAATTTAAATGGCCATTTCGTTGATTATGTGTATAACAGGACAAATAGCAGCTTAGTTATGCCACATCTGTATTAAGCACAGTGTTAACATCAGGTAGAAAAAGAAGAATCTATTTTCATGTAAAAACACTAGCAACATGTAACTTTAAAACATGAATGAAAGAGAAAGAAAATAAGTTGAATGAGTAATAAGGATGTACAGTCTGAAAGTCAGATCACATATGTGCCTTTTATTTAAAGTTTCACATTGCCCCCAGTTAACTGAATCAGGCACTTAATGACCACATTTAGCTATTTTTCTTCCTTTTGTAATCTAAAACATGTTTCCTTTTGTAAAAGAATTAAAGGTGTTTAGAGAAAATTCTTAAAAAACTCAGTACCCATGTGATACCTATCATTTTAATCTGGCTTAGCACTATTCTGTGTTTCTTCTCTACAAAGTTTGCTTACTCTGTAAAGCCCCAGAACATAAAAACTATTCCCCAATAGGAAGGTGGTTGGATTTTCATACATGGCTGCTAATGTCCACACAAACAATCCTTCAAACTTTCCAGTGATGGAATAATGATAAAACTGTTGAACATGTTTCAAGTTTCTTTGCAGTTTCATATTCTAGGAGCATGGGATTGTGCTAGTTATAAAGGTGACATTGATTCTCTGAGTTACTTGTATCTGCGTTTTTTCTTTTTTTTTAAAAAAAATTCAATTAAGCGTTTTTATTTTTCAGAAACTACTAGCAAAGGAGAAAACATATGACTGACCTGTCCATCCTTGTACCAGCTGAGAGAGGCAGAAGGAATTGCGTAAGCTTCACATTCCAAAGTCAGAGTATTGTTAACTTTGATCTTCACTTCTTTAGGGGAAAGACCTGGCCCCAGTAGGTCCCCTTTATTGATGATGGGTGGAACTGCATAAAAAATGAATATTTGTAGAGTTAAACATTGGTTCTTTTAAATACATGGAAATCACACTGAGGATTACTTAAGAAGACAAGGAAGTAACTGAGGCATTTGGTATGCTCCCCTTTCACCACAGACCCAAGTTAACATCTTGTGAAATGGCAGTGTTCAGAGACAGAATTTGAAGGAAAACAGCTTTCTCCTTTCATCATTTTAATACTGTCAATGAAGCTAAAGTCCTACTTTCTTTTTCTAGGTCCTCAGAAACAGTGCAAGCATGATCTATAAAATGCATTTTCTCAGTCATTAAAGGAACGCATTCAGAGAACAAAAGACAATCAGAATGATGATCTTCATTTTAAATCAAAACCAAAACCAAAATCCTGCAATGTAGGTTCTATTAATGGTAGTATTCATTTTGCTTTTTATGTATAGATCAATGTACAGTGGATCTTAGGCTATTGATTAGAACATAAATACTTAATATATATACTTAACCTATATTCAACATATACTTAAATAACAATTTTGTGCATTAAAATACTATAACTCAGCCCAGAAGGTTTTCAGAAGGAAAAACATAGAAATATAAGGAAGTGCCACTGACAAGTTCTCCAACAAGAGGCCAGTGAGCAGATTGGATGGGGTTGGATGGGGTTTCACACGTTTAAGCAATTGAGACATAGGTACAATGCTTAATTTGACTTGCATCTTAATGAAGCGAGCTGCATAAACAACAAACTTTAATGATAAGCATAAATAATTATGAATACTTAATTAAAAAAACAGGATTGAAAAACATTACTTGAGGAAAGTATGAAATGTAGTGTTCTTTCAGGACTTACTATAGACCTTCACTTCATAGTGCTTTATCATTTCCCCCGCCTCATTAGTGGCTATACAAGAGTATCTTCCAGCATTGTCCTCCTGTGCATTTAGGATCTGCAGAGTCCTACCTCCTGAAAAATCAAGGAACATGAAAGATTTTCTGAAGTCACAGTGGCAACAGAGTATGCACAAAATACCAGGGTTTTTAGTTCTCACTATTAACGTATTTCTTTTTCTATGTGCCAATTCTATAATAGACATTTAATACAAGACAAACTACAATATAGATGAGCAGTGAATGGTGGGTGGGGAGTCAGTCAGTCCTTTGATGATCCACTATGATAATGACTATCATGCCTCATCCTGACGCTCCCATGCCTCTGTATACACTCTGGTCAAGGTCTTTACTTTGCTCTCTTCATAAAATAGATCTTCTGCCTTAGTCATCTTCTTCGCCTCATCTACTTGAGCTATCATAGAGATTAATCTTGCTAGAACTTAGTTTGTATTATGGTACATTTTCCCTAAAAAAGTCTTCATGGGTTCTCAATTGACTAAAGTATAAAGTCAAAAGTCTTTAGTTCAGGCATTCAAAACATGACTCCAATGTTCCTTCCTTTTACTTCTACCCATCTCCCTCCCTGCCACACACACACACACACACAATCACACACAATATCCCCACTCAAGTGGAAGGTAGAAGCCTACATATTATTACTTGCACATAGTGAGACTTTGTACATCTATGTGCCTTTCTCACTTTGTATCTTTCCCATATTAGTCATCCTGATGGATCTGAAATCGCTCATTTCCAACCAAGAACATTCCAAACCTTTCTTTAAGGGCTGGTTCAAGTTTTAACAGCAAAAAAGTACTTCTTGACCACCACAGTGGCCATGTCATATCTCATTTATCAATTGCCATGACGATTCATAATCCATGATTATTCATGCATTCATGCTGCTAATTAACTTTTAAATATATATTAACTCCTTTCCATATAAAATTGTAATTACTAAAAGCCAGTGATAATATTTTTTAATTCTTTCTATTTTCATACATGTTGACAAGTATTAAGTAGAAATAAATAAACTCCCTCCATCTAAATACCAATTCTCTTTAAGGTTCAATTAAAAAAGAAATGAATTTCTACTCTTTTGGTAGTCCACATCGTATTTTAGCAATGAATAGCTTTGTGATATTTATTTATTTGCCTTCTATTTAGATATTTTGTCTTTCAAAAAGTAATTTTACTTTAGATTACAAGATATATACAAATAATTAAAGAATTAAAATGGCAGTAGAACAGTATAACTAAGGCATAAGTACTTTCATAAAAAATAACCAAGGATTCTTTTTCTACAATAGTAGATGGTACAAATGTAGGCATTAAAGTAAATTTATTACCTGGAAGAATACGAATATTTCGGTTGGATTCTAAAGGTGTTCCATCCTTAAACCAGGTGATGGTGGCTGGAGGATATGAATAAGCTTCACAGACCAAAGATGTGGGGCTATTAAGGATAACAGTGACATCTTCAGGGCCACTATCACTATCAACACCAGCAATTGTAGGAGATACTGAAAAAGATTTAAAATGTGATTAAGGAAGTATGTTTGGAAATTTTCTTACTTGTGAATTTCTAAGTTTCACTATAGTTATTTGGGTAATTCTATTTCCTAACAATTTCAGAAATAATTGATTACTCTTCTTATTCTACATGAAAGGGATGAGAACTTCAAAATGGAATAATGGAGGAGATGACATGCCAAAAGGAATTCTAGTGCAGTGTAGTAGGGCAAAAATAAGACTTCTGGTGCAGGATACATGGAAGCATAGCATTCAATCCAATCTGAGATGTGTGGTGTGAGGTCTCTCACCAAGATCTCTCATCAAGGACGGTCTCCTAAAGGAAGAGATTTCAAAATGAGCCTCAAAGGATTAGTGGTGGTTAGTAAGTGAAAGAAGGAGGACCAATAGGAAGAAGGAGCATATTGTGAGTAAAGTTGTATAAAAAATGAGGGACAAGCAGGGGGATATATCAAGGATAGATTTAAGAGGGTCAGGGTCAGTATTGGAAGCAAGGAAAATGAAGACAAGTCCATTTACTCCACATAAGATAATGAGGGATTGGGATGCCTGGGTGGCTCAGTGGTTGAGATCTGCCTTCGACTCAGGGCATGATCCCAGAGACCCGGGCCCTTGCAGGAAGCCTGCTTCTCCCTCTGCCTGCATCTCTGCCTCTCTTTCTGTGTTTCTCATGAATAAATAAATTTTATTTTAAATAAAATTTTTAAAAAAGATAATGAGGGACTGAATTAAAGGAAGCCATAATGAGGAAGGAGTGATTATGGAAAATTTTAGAAAGTCAATCGGTGGGACTTGATGATAGAATTTGGGGGCTAAAGAAAACCAAAGTCAAAGATGATTTCCAGTTTTCTTGCTTGGGAATGTAGGCAAACTGCAATGAAGCAATATAAATAGAAATTATGGAAATATCTGCTCACTTCGGAGGGAAAGATGGTTTGTTCATTTCTGAATATCTTGAATTTGAAATGCTCATGAGAATTCCAGCTAGACATGTCCAACAAGAAATTGTATATAGAAATCCAAACTTGGGAGAAAGATACGGTTGCAGGTATGGATTAAAAAAGATACCAGTATATAGATGATAATTAAACCTCTGAGAACTAAGCTTATTATTTGAAGACAATATCTAGAGTAAAATGAATAGTGAAATAAGGAGAAAATGCTGAGGTACCTGATGTTTGAGAGATGGACTAAGGAGAAGTCCATAAAAGAGAGAGAAAAGGAGCAACCTTTTAAAGTGTGCAAAGATAATGATAGAAGAACACTGTGTGGGAAAATAAATAAATAAATAATGTCTAAAACATTAAAGAAATATTTGTTGGATCTAGCAATAGGATAATCTTTGACATAACAGCATGAAGCATGGCATGGGGAAAAGCCCATTTTTAGTGGGGCAAAAAGTATAGACAGGGAATTGTTACAATATAAAGTGATGGAGACAGTAGAGGATGAAGCTGTAGGTAAGGTGGATGGTGGGAATAACTGACATACCAGTGATGTAGGGTTAAGGGCATAAGAGTAAGAATAAGAAGGAGAACTCATCCTCTGGAAAAAGGGTAAGGAGACTGAAATATGACTGAGCAGATTGGAAGCTGAAATGAACACACTTAAACAGCCTCAGCTTTGTGATGATGGTGGAAAAGAAGTCTTTGATGCAGATCCTTCAGTCTTCAATGAATGAGGGAGAATGACAAGAAACAGGTAAGTCACTAGGAAGTGGGGATTGGAGGGTATAGTCAGATAGCATGAATTGGGATACTTCCAATAAAGAATAATGGTTTCCACTAGAGAGTCTCCAGGGAGCTAGTGTCTCTTATGAAGAGTCAGATTTCAGTAACAGTACGGAGATGGAGAGAATACTAAAATAGGTTCCCAGAGAGGACAGAGTATAGAACTTAGACATGAGTCAGTATTAGGAAGTGAATTAGTGGTGAAAGGAGGAGGCATGAGGAACATAAAGCTCTAAGAGGAGCAGTGAATAAGTTGCAAAGAGGGGGGGAAATCCAGGGCTGAGCATTTGTCTTTCATATACTGATAGGTGTGAGGAGCACAGGTGTCTTAGTAGGAAACTGGCTCCTGAACTCCCATTCATACTTGTCCAGCATCTGTTATTCAATGCTCTGTCAGTTGCTGGGGCTGAATCTTTGACAAGGTAAGAGGAGTTCCATTTTTTGAAGTTTATTTTTTATATATTATCAATATATAGTATTCATTTGATACTTATACATTATCCTTTATTTTGATTTAATTTTTTTTGCACACGTATCTTTTCTTAATAAGACTGCAAGCTACTTGAGGGCAGTATCTTGTATGGCAGGTATAGGACTGTATTCCCAAAAAGTCTAGGCAATAACTACAAAAATAAAGAAAAATTGCAAAACACTGCATACTCAAATGTATGTCAGTTGATTCTAGTAGAATGAAAAGTATTTTGATATTAGTAATCAAATATAATACATTTAGGTGGTACAGTTTAAATTTCAAGGTATAAGCAGAAATTAATAATCTATTTCAATGTCATGTATGAGATATAAGCGTAACTTTGATGTTGCAAGAACGGAACATAAGTTATTTTATAATTCCTAGTACACAAAGACTATAATATGGAAAAATTTTAAAAGATTTTATTAATTTATTCACAAGAGACACACAGAGAGAGGCAGAGACATAGGCAGAGGGAGAGGCAGGCACCCTGCAGGGAGGCTTTTGTCTCATCAAGAAGGATAAAATACATTAGTTTGAACCCCTTGTACTGTTGACCTGTTTCTCTTTGACCAGTATACATATACCTTTTCCTACTGTGTTTAAAATATCTGTCTTATTCACAGTTGTGTCTCTAGCACAAAACACAGTTCCTGGAACATAGGTGGTTTTCCAAATGTAACAAATAAATTTATAAATGAATGAATTAAAGAAAAACAGCAAATGTAAACAAACACTAGTCCTCCTTAAATAATGAAATTCTATGGCAGAAACATTAAAAAGAAAAAGAAAAGAAGGTAATTCTGGTTCATCAAGATTTGAGGATGCTTGTACCTACCCAACACATTAAGACTAAAACTTTTGCTCTTGTCACCAGCTGTATTAGAAGCCAAACATGCATATCTTCCAGTGTGTGATACTTGGGCACTGGTAATTTTAAGAAAATGGCCACCAGACATAATGTGATGGGTGTCATCTTCTTGGAGAAGCTGTCCATCTTTGTGCCATGTAATTTCTGGGACTGGATTCCCTGTAACAAAAAGCCATTTATGAGAGATGGCTAATAATTACATGCCTACAACTGATAACTAAAAGAAGGCATTTTCACTCATTTTCCTTTTAAATATCACACTTGTAAAAAAATGCAGTAAACATTCATTTTAAAATAAATTTGTAAACATAATTTATCATCTTTTAGTTCTGATCTATTAGTGAATTAATTCCAAGTTAGTCTTTGTGTTTAATTGAATATTTACATATACTTTTAAAAGAATGGGACATGCATTTTTATTAAAATTATTACTCACAAATTTTGCATTCATATTACATTTTTAAAGGTTTTATATTTTTGAAAGCAAGCTATGAAAAAGGGAAAACTTTGAATTAAACAATTCAACAAACACATATTTTCAGTTTATACCAGGATTCTAGCATACATATACATAGGCAGATAGAGATAGAAATATAGCAAATATTATTTTAATATTTATAGCCTATGGGGAAAGATCTTTTTATTTTAACATGAGACTTATGTTAAATATTAATTTTTAAGTTGCTCAAATAATTAAAAAAAATTAAAACCATAAAGCAAGTTCTGTTAGGGAAAAGGGCTAGGATAATATATTAAAACTGGAAGGCTTGGCCATATCAACCATGGAGCCTGTTCTATAGCTCTACCCAGGTAGGAAAACAAATTTGCAGGGCTCCCAACTGCTGAAATATAGTACTTAGTCTCACATGACTAGGAAGCCTAACCAGGGAATCCAGGCAACCACAGAACCTATCCTACAGCTGCACTTAGTCAAGAAACCCAGTGAGCAGTACTATCCAACTGTTTCCAGCCAACATTAATCCCTCCCTGCTAACCTCAGAGCTCAGGTAGGGTCCTTAACCAAATAGAGACCCTAAGAACAAGTCCCATCTAAAAAGGATGCTACTACCAGATGACCCATGCAGAACACCAAGCTGTGCTGACTGACAAATGACTGTCTTTGCCAAAATGAACCTATAAAGGCTGGAAGAGGAGACCCCTTGCACAAATGTGCAAATACCAATGCAGGGAATCAGGTAAAAAAAGACATCATCAAAGGAAACTAATTAAGTTCCAATAATGACCCTAAAGAAATGGAAATCTGTGAACTGTTTGACAAATAATTCAGAATTATTCTCTCAAAGAAATTTAGTAAACTAGAAGAACACAAACAACTAAACAAAATTAAGAAAATGGTGTATGAACAAAGAAACAGAAGCCATTAAAAACAGACTTCCTAGGGCTGCAGAATACAGTGATCCTGGAGTCCCGGGATCTAGTCCCACGTCGAGCTCCCTGTGTGGAGCCTGCTTCTCCCTCTGCCTATGTCTCTTTCTCTCTCCCTCTCTCTTTTCTGTCTCTCTCTGTCTCTCATGAATAAATAAATAAAATCTTTAAAAAAAAAAGAAAGAAAAGAACAAATAAAAGGAAAAAAAGTGAGGAAAGCCTATAGGACTTATGGAATACTGTCAACAGAAACAATGTATGACGTCAAAAGCACAAACAAAAATAGTAAAAATGAGACCAGAATAGACATTTTTTTTCCAAAGAAGACATGGCAAACAGGTGCATGAAAAGATGCTTAACATCACTAAGCATTAGGAAATGTGAATCAAAAACCACATTGAGATATTGCTTCACACCTGTTAGAATGGCTATTATCAAAAAGACAAGACATAACAAGTGTTAGTGAAGAACACAGAATGGTAGAGAAAAAAGAACCATTGTGCACTGTTGGTAGGAATGCAAACTGGAATAGCTACTATGGAAAACAGAACGGAGATCTCAAAAAATTAAAAATAGAACTACCACATGAGCCAGTAATTCCCCTTCTGGGCACATATTTAAAAACACTGAAACCACTATCTTGAAAAGATATCTGCACTACCACGTTTACTGCAGCATTATTCACAATGACTTAAATATGAAAACAACCTAAGTGCCCATCAATGGGTGAATGCATAAAGAAAATATATATATATTTCTTTTTTTAAAAGATTTTATTTATTTATTCATGAGAGACACAGAGAGGCAGAGACACAGGCAGAGGGAGAAGCAGGCTCCATGCAGGGAGCCCAACGTAGGACTTGATCCCGGGTCTCCAGAATCATGCTCTGGGCTGAAGGTGGCACTAAACCGCTGAGCCACCCGGGTTGCCCAAATATATATATATATATATATTTCAAGGACATTTCTTATACAATGAAACCTATGGAAGCCACAAATAAGAAGGAAATTCTGCCATTTATAACAGCATGGATGGTTTTTGTGGGTGGTGTAAGACAGGTCTACAGGGGTCTAGTTTTATTCTTTTGCATGTGAATATCTGATTTTCCAATGCCATTTAGTGAAAAGACTATCTTTTTCCATCAACTATTCTTGGATCCCTTATCCAAATATTAGTTGATCATCTGTGCATTGATTTATTTCTTTGGTATTCAGGGCATGAAGCTAAGTGAAAAAGTCAGGCAGAGAGAACAAATACTATATGATATCACTTATTTGTGTGACCTGATAAAATCAAAACTCATAGCAACCAAATAAAGGTTGGTGCTTGCCAGACACAGGGGAGGGGTGGGAGAAATGGTTGAAGGTGCTCAGAAGGTACAAACTTCTAGTTACAAGATAAGTAAGTTCTGGGGTTATAATGCACAGTGTGGTTACTACAGCTAACAATACAGTATTACATATTTGAAGCTGCTAAGAGAAATGATCTTAAAAGTTCTCATCACGAGAAAAAAATCTGTCACTATGTGAGATGATGAGTATTTAAACTTATTGTGGTGCTCCTTTAGAAATCTATATATATATATATTTATATATATAATATATATAATCACTATGTTGCACACCTTAAACTTATACAATGTCATATGTCAATTATATCTCAATGAAACTAAGAGAAAAAAATAACTGAAAACAAAATGCCAATGTAAGAAAACAAACTGGAAGCCTCAAGGGCAGGATGCTATAAAACTTAGGCCGCTGCCTAAGTGTGCTGTTGTTACCATATCGCTTCTAGAAAAAAAAAAAAAAAAACAGCAGACTAAGTAATAGTATATAACACACTCTTTACATCTGCCTTGCTTAAAATAGAAATATTTCTTTGCTTACTTAAATTTATTGCTCATGCAAGGCAAATAAACTACGAAATAAGAAACTAATCAAATCTTCCCAGAACACTGGCTTTCTATAAGATGTTATGTGTTACTCCCATTGTTACTTTAAAACTGCAAGGCCATCTTTATCGCAACCAAACAAAACAAAACAGACTTGAAAATGTCCTCTTAGAGATTTATTTACTTTCATTACAGCAACACACTGCATCACTGGTAAAGACAGTAAAATTCATTTTAGAATTTTTTTTTTACCAGCCTCTATTTCCTTTGTCATAGGTACACAAGTTAAAGAGGGTGACAACCTGCTATCGACAACCCCCACTTATCGATAATATCATCCTTCCACCAAAACTCCTACCTATTTCTTTGAAATGAAATTTAAGAAACCAGGTACAGGAAAGGAAGGTACAAACACAGGGAAGAAGAGAGAATAGAAAGAGGTAGGGCAGGAAACTCTACATATAAGTAGAAGCAGAATTTTTTAAAAGACAGTAATTTATTGAATTGAAAGAAAAAAATCAATGTGTTTCTTTTTCTTCCCTCCATCCCCCTTTCCTTCCTTTCCTCAGTGTAGGAGTATTGGAGTATTCTTTTTTTTTTTTTTAGCATTTTATTTATTTATTCATGAGAGATACAGAGAGAGAGACAGAGACACAGGCAGAGGGAGAAGCAGGCTCCCTGCAGGAGCCTGATGTGGGACTTGATTCTGGGACCCAGGATCATGTCCTGAGCCTATGGCAGATGCTCAACCCCTGAGCCACTCAAGTGTCCCAAGGAGTATTCTTTTTATCTTCACAGAATCTGTGAAATTTCCACCTATACTTCCATTGACTCTACTAAAATAGAATTCAGTTTCAAATTGCTTATTATAGTAGTTTGACTTTTTCTCAACTAATTAAGATATATAGTGCTGGCAATAAATAACCAGTGAGTGGAGGACAGTAGAAGTACTAGCACTAAGTCCCTTACCTGTCACTTCACAAGTCAGTGTAACACTCTGTTTCTCTTTTACCTTCACATCTTCCAATGTATTTTCACCCACAATGCGAGGTGGTACTAAAGAAAAAGAAAAACCCAGAAAAAGTAAGCAACAATTCTTAACGCAGGGTTGTTATTTTATAGGCATCTATGTTTACACTTTGATTAAGCTATAACCTTTAAAACAAACCCCCAAGTTATCATTATTTGTTTACTACAGTAATGTCATAAAACTATTTTGATCAATTCCAATTTTAAGATATAAAGTTGTAGGTCATGAATTTCAATTATAATGAATTTTATTGTAACATAAGTTATAAAGTCTGGATAAAAATGTCAACAAGTTAATAACATTTATTAGACATTTATTTTTCCCACAGTAACTCTGATATGTATTCACGATACACAAGTTACCAGAGTCTGAACAATTGTGAACTGAAAAGACATAGTATTTCAGCCATTGTAATCCAACTGATTATATCCAAATTATTTTAACATTGAATTATTGCCAAGAGTGTCAGTCCAGGGGTCAAAGAATACATAAATGTGAGATCAAGCTGTGGATAAGTTTTAACTACATCTAGAATGCCAATTAGATTGCTTTTCTAGATATTGAAAATTATAAAAATACCTAATACTGAAAGCCCAAAGATTTTTCTTTCTTCACCAGCTGCATTTCTTACAACACAAGTATACTGGCCAGCATCTTCTAATCTGGTCTGCATCAACCGCAGAGTCCTGCCTCCTGGAGAAGCAAACCATTGGATGACTCAAAAAGAAATCTGTAACTCTAACAAGTAAGCCAAGTAATGCTCAATTTAGGTAAAATTCAGTCAATATGCTTCAAAGGCCTTTAACATTCATTAATATCAAGCTTTTAAAACATCATATACTTTAACCCTGTTTATGAAGCAGAAAATAGTTTTTTGTTTCAGTGGTTAAAAAAATAAGTACAATGCTAGGTGACAACAGGCAAGAAATGGAGTTTCTGGGACATGATGTTTGAACATAATCTTAAGAGGCAAGTATATATATATATATATATATTTTTTTTTTTAAAGATTTATTTATTTATTTGAGAGAGAGCAATGAGCAGAAGGGGCAGAGAGAGGGAGAGAGAATCTCAAGCAGACTCTGTGCTCAGTGTGGGGCCTGACATGAGTTTCGATCTCATGACCCTGAGATTACCACCTGGGCCAAAACCAAGAGTCTGATGCTGAAGCAATTGTGCTACCCAGGCACCCAAAAGGCAAGTTTATTTTAATGGACAGAGGAGTTGAGAGATACCATTATAGGCAGGTATGAATGAAGATCTAGAGTAGAAAGTAGATAGGTGATGTGGTACTTCACATAGAGCAGGTGGAGCAAATGAGAGAGGTAAGACCAGCTGGAGTATGGCTGGAGTATGACCACATTCTGTGGGCCCTTCAATGCCATGCCAAGGAATCTGGACTTTATTGTGTTCATTAAATGCTATGGAAGTGTGTAAACTAAAAAAAGGTCATGATGTGATTTGTGCTTTAGAAGGATGACTGTGATAGGATGTTTAGGAAAAGATACCCAGTTAGCCACTGGGCATGTGAAATGGGAATGTGAGAAAGAGGACTACACCAATAGCCTAGATTGTGATGACATCACTTTAGAAAGAATGGAAGAAACCATGAAGACCAACTACTGGTTTTCAATGGACTTTCATAGAATCCTATAACTATTTCAATCAAAGTCTATGAGGGGTCCCTTGACTTGCTCGTGCAACTGTGCTTTTTTACTTTTTAGATTTTGAACTTCCATGTAATGAAGAGAGATTCTTCATCCAAGAAATTCTTGTAGACTGAGAGAGAAACTCTGATATGCTGAAGGGTATGATTTGGAAAGAAACTCCAATGAAGGACAAAGGAAGAGAAGCCAGCAAATGGGACTGAAACAAAGTCTGCCAAGAGAGAACAGACATTGAGAGAAGAGGTCCTTGAAACCATTTGAGAAGTAAATTCTAAAAAAGAGAGAGAGAGAGAAGTAAATTCTCAGAAAAAAAAAATGTAAATCATGTCTTAGATTTCATAATACTTTTCTAACCTGGTATACTTTTGCTTGGTTTCCTGAATTGGAACTAAAACAATTGAAATGGTTAAACATGAAAATTTTCATGTAAATATTCACCTGGCTCTGGACTCCTCGGGAGGGTCCATCTGTTTTCTGTTTTTATAAATACAGCAAGCTGTCACTGAGCTTTTCCTAGAAACACCCTCCCCATTTTCAACCGGTTGAAAGGTGACCTTAGTAGTAACTTATTTACTAAACAAAGCTGATTACCAGAATTCAATATTTTTCCCCCAATTGAATTTAAATAAGGCAAGTTAAATACAGAAATTACCTAAACATGTCAAAAAACTTGTGTTAATTAGGCAAGGATCCAAGCACTCACTGCTACTTCAGGTTAGTGAGACCATAATATGATTCCAGTTGAGAGAGATTCAATCAGTACAATGGTTAGGAGTTACTGCTAGCTCTGCAAACCTCAGCCTCCTGTCTCATGATCTTTCTCTTGTTTCCTGGCTCTCTCATTTAATCGGGTCAAAAACAACAAAAAGATCTGACAGTAAGTTATACTTAAACGGAAATGTTTCTTGTACCTGTTAAATTCCTTTAGCAGCTATCTTTTCTTGGCAGATAACTTCATAACAATGACAGGGCTTTCACAAAAGTACTGCTTTCAGAAAATCTGTACTCAAAGTCTCAGGAGAACTAATCTTAATCAAACAGAAGTGTGCAACAGACCAAGGACCAAGCAAATCATGTGCCATTCATCTGATTCTCATTCATCTATTGCACAATACACATGTTCAGCTGTAAAACTGAATGACTCCTTTGGCAGCACCACAAGGTCAAATACTTTTAATGTGTTCACTCAGGGATCTCCAGCTGCTAGTCAAGCAAAACAAAGCTAAACAAAACCAAAACAACACTCCCGTAAATCTATAATAAGCTAGAGTAGATCACTCTTTGTGATAACAGTACATCACTACTATCTTGCCTTTTTCATTTCCAGGAGCCCCGATGTAGCTTTTTTATTTAAAAAGAGCCCTAATTTTTCAGCAGTTGAGATTCTGTGCCTAGAATCTTCCATACACTGGCATTCCTTTTAACCTCTGGAACTAGGGAGAATCAGTATAATCCTTTTTTGTGCCATGGTTCTTCAAGTATTTAAATTTAATTTTCACTACATAAGTATAAGGTTACATACAGTTTATTTTTCCAGGTTAATACAATTGGAAATGTAAATTATTTTGCAATAATTCACCATCATAGTTACCCTTCTTTGAAAATATTGTCAATAAATCCTTCTTCTAGTCTTCCTAATGAGTAAGTTAAGTCGGAATACAATTGGTCTCTTCCTTTTTTTATTCATGAAAATATATTTTATTAATGTGGTGAAATACTGCATTGATTTTCTTGATAACCACATCACACTTTTAATGCATACTGAACAACAAACACAATTCAGAGATCTTCTTATAAGAATTCTGAAGCCACATGTCACCCTAATTTTCATCTTTTTTAAAGACTTATTTACTTATTTTAGAGAGAGAGAGTGAGCAGGGGGAGGGGCAGAGGGAAAGAGTGGGAGAGAAGCAGACCCCTGGCTAAGCGTGAGCCCGATGCAAAAACTCAATCCCACAACTGTAAGATCATGACCTGAGCAGAAATCAAGAGTTGGAGGCTTAACTGACTGAGCCACCCAGGCAGCCCTCATCATTGTTTTTTTTTTTTTTTTTTTTTAATGTAAGTGTAGGAGTTTATTTAACTTTCATTTTGTTAGGTTTAATTCAAAATTTCCAGAGTGAGGTGTGTTTGAATTCAGATGCCTTCACTCAGCACATTAGGTATTCTTCTACGTGTCCAAGCCTTTTATTAACTACAGCTTGGCAAGATTGTTTCCTAATTATTATTATGAAGGAAGTGAAGTGCAGACTCCTGTGGCATGGCCTCAAGATCCCTGTCTTCCCGCTTACACTGGTCCATAAAGGACAAGCTAATAAATTTTCCTAAATAATTCGATGGGGAATAGGCTGACTATCTTTTTACAATAAGCATAAAGTCCTAGCTCACTGGAAACTAACCCATCCTGAAATACTTAGTTAAATGGAGATTTGTTATATAACGTGATTCATTCTAGGCTTTGGCTTCAATTTCTGTACTTCTTTTCATTCCTCACTTTTCAAATGGGTTGTTATTCATTTTAGCATGAATGCTCTGACATACCTATGATTTAAGTAATAAGCAAGTGCTGAGATTTCTTTTTTAAAGAGAATCTAGAGGTATTTGGAGACTCCCCCTTTCATGTAGCTTCTGAAGTCCTTCTAAGTATTTTTTCCTTAATATGATCAGCATTATAGTAAGCAACTAGATCAAAAAGAAAAAATAAAATACAGAGAAGTTAAGGGGAAACTGTGGCCATATGAAGCTAACCAGATTATCAGGGTATGAAAATTTCTAGTACCTGAGAGAATTCTCACAGAACTGCTAAGGCTGACAGGCCACCCATCTTTAAGCCACGTAATCGAAGGCAGGGGAATTCCTGAAGCTTCACAAGTCAGAGACACAGAGTTCTTTTCCACAACACTGATATTTTCAGGTATCCCATGGTTTCCTATGATGCTTGGAGGGGCTATATGATAAAACAGACAAGAAAAGGAAAAGAAGTTAACTAACATATATCAAACACCAAATCCTTAACAGCCTATGGTTAATAATAAGACCTCTATTTCTTGGTCAACAGTAAGCAAAATAAGCAATCACAACAATTAGCTTATTAGAAGTAGCAGTATTTTTAGTCTGACATTCCTGGAAGTAAAAATGTCCCTTCTTCCCCACTCATAGCAGTAAATGACTTTCATACTGTTATTTTATTGGTAGTGAATGATTTTCTATGACTCACTCATCTTGTCTGGTAAATCTCTAATATGAATTCATGACCTTCTTATAGGCAGAGTTTTCTAAAAAAACAATCCGAATCCTAAAAATTAAAAGTAGCCTAACAAAAGAGAGACTTAATATTGAAACTTCTTCTCTTTTATATTCTGATTATGTTTGCTTTGGCTCACACGTTTGCTACAAATTAAAAATATTAGTACTGGAATTTGTGCATGTCCTAATTGGATTCAAGTTATAAAATTGTGCCTATTAAAATTACCATTGTTTCTGTAGATTTATAAATCGCAGGGGTGGCTGGGTGGCTCAGTTGGTTAAGTATCTGACTTTTGATCTCAGCTCAGGGTTGTGAGTTCAAGCCCCCATGAGTTTAAAAAAAATGTAATACCTAAAGATTCTACCCAAAAACTGTCAGAATAAATGAATTCATTAAAGTAGCAGGATATAAAATCAATACACAAAATCTACTGCATTTCTATAAATTAATAATGAAGTCCCAGAAAGTGCAATTAAGAAAACAATCTCATTTACAATTGTATCAAAAAAGAATAAAATACATAGGAATAAATTAACCACAGAAGTGAAAGACCTGTATGTTAAAGACTATGAGACAATAATGAAAGAAATCGAAGAAGGCACATAAAAGTATTGAGGAATTAATATTATCAAAATGTCCATACTACCCAAAGTAACCTATTTTGTAATGCAATCCCTATCAAAACTCCAATGGCATTTTCCACAGAAATAGAATAAATAATACTAAAATTTATATGGCGCCTTAGAAGACCCCAAATAGCTAAAGCAATCTTGAGAAAGAAAGCCGGAAGCATTATGCTCTCTAAATTTAAACTATTCTACAAAGCTATAGTAATTAAATCAGTGTGGTATTGGCATAAAAACAAACACGTAAATCAATGGTACAGAGAATAGAGAACCTGGAAATAAACCCACTCAAACACAGTCAATTAATTTACAACAAAAGAGCCAGGAATATCTGATGGGGAAAAGACAGTCTCTTCAATGAATGGTGCTGGGAAAATTGCATAGCAAAATGCAAAAGAATGAAATTGGACCACTATCTTACACCATTCATAAAAATGAACTCAAATGGATTAAAGACTTGAAAATAAGATCTAAAAGCATAAAGCTCCTAGAAGAAAACATAAGCCCCTTGACACTGGTCTTGGAGAAGATTTTTCAAATGTGACACCAAAGGCAAAAAGCAACAAAAGCAAAAATAAACTACTGGGACTATATCAAAGTAAAAGGCTTCTGCACAACAAAGGAAACAACAAAATGAGAAGGTAACCTACTGAATGGGAGAAAATACTTGTAAATTCATATACCTGATAGGGGGCTAATATCAAAAATATATAAAGAACCCATACAATTCATTAGTCCAAAACAATCAATTAAAAATAGGCAAAGGCTATGAATAGCCATTTTTCCAAAAAAGACTTATAGATGGCTAAAAGGTATATGAAAAGGTACTCAACATTATTAATCAACAGTGAATGCAAATCAAAAGCACAATGTGCTATCACCTCACATCTTTTAAAATGGCTTTTATCAAGAAGATGAAAGTTAACAAGCAAAGAGAAAAGAGAAAAGAGAATCCTTGGGCCCTGCTGGTGGAACTGTAAATTGATGCAGCCACTGCTGGTAAACAGGTTTTTTGAGTTTCCTCAAAAAATTAAAAATAGAACCACCATATGATTCAGTAATTTTACTTCTAGGTATTTATATGAAGAAAATGAAAACACTAAGTTAAAAAGATATGTGCACCCCCATGTTCATCACAGCATTATTTACAATAGCCAAGCAATGGAAACAACCCATGTCCATCAATGGATGAATAAAGAAATTAAAGGATATATATGTGCAATGGATTATTGTTCAGTTGTAAACAAAATTTTGCCATTTAAAACAACATGGAAGTACCTCAAGGGTATTATGCTGAGTGAAATAAGTGAGACAAAAAGATAAATACTGTATGATTTCTCTTAGATGTGGAATCTAAAAACAAACAAATAAATATAGCCAAGTTCATAGAGAACAGTGGGGGTGGGTAAGCTATTTTTGTTTTTGGTTTAAATAAACTGATTTTTTTAAACTAAAATTGCAATTTAAATTACAGGCATACAAATGGCTGTCCCCAAGTATATATATGTTTGGTCTATTTCTATTGACATTTATGGCTCATTAATTAGAATATTAAAGCTGACTTCAGTACAACTCATGAGCAACTGATGTTGAGTCAGTAAACTCTAAGGAACCTAGACATATACTAACTAAGACAGCAAATTTGGAAAACAAAGAATCAAGGAATAGTACTTGGGATAGTATTGGTTCAAAAGCACTTGAAGAAGATAATTAGACAATTAAATATACTTTACTATGCACTTTTCTAAGAGAAAATCCAATTATATGCCTGTTTCAGCAAAGTAAGAAATGGGAGGTCAGGCAAAGAAGGATAATTGATGAGACTGGTGCAGAGAAAAGGTATATATGAAGAAAATCATAGACTGTAAATAAAAAACCCAACATTGAAGGCTTGCATTTCCCATCTGGGATGCTACAGATTACAACGGCCAGTGGATAGACTTATTGAGCTTCTGTATACTTACTATGTACACTTAAGTCATATTTTCTGTCAGTCATTCCTGCTACATTCACAGCAACACACACATAACGGCCTGTGTCAGATATATGAATGTTCTTCAGCTGAAGGATGCGACCCTCATCCAATATTTCCATTCCCCTTCCCTTGGTCAAAGGACGGCCATCTTTCATCCAGGTCACTTTAGGTTGAGGAATGCCCTGCACCTCACACTCCAAGGAAATACTCTTCCCTCGAGTAACAATAATTTCAGTAGGGTGGTTGCCACTATTGGATATAGTTGGCCGAACTGAAAAAAAAGAAGAAAAAGAAGAAAAAGAGAAAATAGTGAAATAGTAAGGTTTCAAATCTTGCATAGGAATTTTTATCAGCCATCAAATTCATTTTTGATGTTGAAATATTAACTACTGAAGAAAGGACCCAGGGCTAACAGACATGGCATTGCTATATTGAGAGGTGGACTTCCTTTCCAATGTTTCAAAAATGTGTCTGTGCTTAGAATAAAGGTATCAACACTGTAAGAAAAGAATTCTGTTTGTTACTTTCCCTGATTTTTAACAAGTTATACAACACTTGAACTTATCACTCATAGCTCTAATTTATAGAAGCCTTCCTAGTACTAACAAAATAGGTATGGTAGCCTTGCTCATAATCAATTCCTTTCTTCCTTCTACCATCCACTATAGGAGTTGGAAAAGCTGAGACTATTTCTCTGAAACCTGAGGTGGCCACATGAATCAATTCAGGCCTATGAAATCTAAATAAAGATCTGCTTGGTAGGCATGAGGGCTAAAGGAAATGGGCTTGGAATTTTTTTGCTGTTTTGATGAAAAGAAAACATACCACGCCTTACCCTTATTTTTGCCTTCACTGTGAACTTGATACGGTTGCAGCAATGATCTTGAGACCACCAAGTTAAGAACAGGAGAATCCTAGTTCTCCTGTCTTGGTATAAGTAAGGTACTGCCTAACTCCAGGAACTGCCAACCTCAGGCTTTCTCATTCTAAGAGAAAATAAGTCTCTAATTGGTTAAGTCACTAATCACCAGTTATTCTGTAGTTTTGCAGCTGAATTTACCTAACTGATACTTATTCTAAGAAAAAAAGGCCAATTCTAATACATAGGTGTGTGGGGGAATAAAATGGGCCAGCATTAGTAATCTTGTGTTCTAGTGCCAGTCCTACTATTATCAAGCCATGTGACCTTGGTCGTTCATGGAAACCTCTCTTGGGCTTAGATTACTACATATGCAAAATATAGGCAATAATATTGTTTCATATCATAGCTCATGTAAAGGTTAAATGAGATAATGCAAATATTCAAAACACTTTAAAATCTTATACAAATAAAATGTTCTTTAAAATGAGGTATTTGGGATCCCTGG
The DNA here is from genome assembly GCF_905146905.1 of Nyctereutes procyonoides. Classification (NCBI taxonomy): domain Eukaryota; kingdom Metazoa; phylum Chordata; class Mammalia; order Carnivora; family Canidae; genus Nyctereutes; species Nyctereutes procyonoides. The sequence continues at coordinate 8,050,097 of NW_026575037.1, forward strand.
GTGGCGCAGCGGTTTGGCGCCTGCCTTTGGCTCAGGGCGCGATCCTGGAGACCCAGGATCGAATCCCACATCGGGCTCCCGGTGCATGGAGCCTGCTTCTCCCTCTGCCTATGTCTCTATGTCTCTGCGCCTCTCTCTCTCTCTCTGTGACTATCATAAATAAATAAAAATTTTAAAAAAATAAATAAAATGAGGTATTTTCGCATTTTACAAATATACCCTATGATACAATGCCATCTCTCCCCATTCCACACATCCACTATCCTGCCCCCAATACATTGCAACCACACTGATGTGTGTTCTATCAGCATGCTGATGCAGAGTGCACAGCTGTATTGCTAAGTGAATGACAGAAATAAACAATTGCTCTTTGTTTATGTGAGCACAATTCAAACATGTGAGTCTTATGATAGGTATATTATAACCATATTGCCTTGAATGTATCTTAAAGATATAAAGAAAAAGCAAAAAGAAAAGGCAGAAAGATTAAAAGAAAGTCTGGCTCATCAATAACTTACTGTAAACTTGCAGACTGTAGTCTTTCTTTGCAGTTCCAGCAACATTCGATGCCACACATGTATAGAGCCCTGCATCAGATTTTTCAGCAACTGAGATCTGTAACTGTCTGCCTCCAGAGAAAGTTCTGACTCGCCCTGCAGAATCAGGCAGCACAGGCGAGCCTGCAAAGAAGACAAAATAGCAGAATACGAAGCAAAAATATGTAGCATTTTGTGTACATACTCTGATAAATAAGTTTATTTACATCTTAGCTCGAGTACCTAAAAGGAAGATGATACTGTAAAATAATCCTATGCAAAAAGAAGCGGAGGAGCAGGAGGAAGAGGAGACATTATCAAGATTATCTTCTCCAAATTTTTCTTTCAATCAGCATTGCATTTGAAAGCATACTTAGAAAAATAACATAAAATCATAAAACAGTAAGACAAAATGATTTTAAAAATACAGATGATCTGATACTTAAGGATACAAATAAATATTTGTTGATGAATAAACAGAAAATTTGTTCAACTACAGAATTCCATCTTCACATACATTGCATAGCTGTCACAAATATAGCAAAAATGTCATAGAAAGTATTTTTTAAAGTTTACTCTAAAGAAGAAAAAAGAATTCTTTGAATGGTGGACTCTTGATCATTATAGCCACCCTGTAATGCATTAGATTATAAAGCAATCAACTAATACAGATAATTAATTTTTTTATGGAGAACAGTTTCAAAACTGAGTATTTTCAGCTCGATAAAGTGTTATCACATGCTACACATTTAATATAAAGCAATCATGCTATCTAGTATTTTAGTATGCAAACCCCAGGGAAGTTTGTCTATAAACTGATCTGTTTGTCAAACAAAATATAAATTCATGTAACATTTATATTTAATTTTATAAATGCTGATGATGAATACTGACCTCTCTTCTTCCAAATGAGATTTGGGGGTGGAATACCACTTGATTCACACAATAAACTAATGAGATTCCCTTCAATGACTGTAAGTTGAGCAGGTTCATCAGAACCATAAATACTTGGTGGTACTGAAAGATGAAAAAAAAAAAGAAAAAATACTATTTTTACATTGACTTAACATAAAATTTCCTAATACTTTACATTTAAAAAAAAGGTTTCTTTTTTTTAATTTTTAATTTTTTATTTATTTATGATAGTCACACACACAGAGAGAGAGAGAGGCAGAGACATAGGCAGAGGGAGAAGCAGGCTCCATGCACTGGGAGCCTGATGTGGGACTCGATCCCGGGTCTCCAGGATCGCGCCCTGGGCCAAAGGCAGGCGCCAAACCGCTGCGCCACCCAGGGATCCCCAAAAAAAGGTTTCCAATCAAATGACACAAGGAAATAATTAGCACTTGAGGCTGACATATCAATACCATATTATAAGTCAACTGTAAGATGTAGAATAAATACCTATTAGCAGACTTCTTGTTCTCATAGATAGAAGCTTAATTAATACATATATTCAGAGTGGCATACAAAGAAGCTAATGCATTGTAGATAATTAGACTTCTTGCATCAAAAAGCTAAAGCATCTACCAAATTTACACTTAACCGTCAGTCGTGCTCAGCCAGTTTTGATGTCTCAGATACTGAACAGAACTGGAAAACACCAGGTTTACAACATTATTTTACGGGACAGACACAGGGGTTTGATCTAAGAAATGGATATGTTACATCTTCTAGAATGCACAACCTTCCTCCTCACTGTCCTTCAGCTTCCCTTTGGGAGCTTTAAGTGAACCCTGACTACCACCACACTTCTCTCAAGGAGTCTGAGTCTGCCTTTGCTGGCTGAACTCTCCCTTCATTTTGCTTCTCTGGCTGCAGTATGGTGTGGGAGCTTGTTCTCCCAAGCTCCTGGGAGTTGATGAGTGGGGGGAGAATTCAACTCACCCTCAATGCCTTCCAGGCATTATTCAACTTCAACTGGCCCCATGTGAAAACCTATTCCTTTGAGGCTCATGCCACCAATTTACTTGTCTTTCTCCCTCACCATCATCTATGAACTCACCATTCTTTTTGTATTAACTGAACAGCCTGGTACTTGTTTTTATCCTTCCCCTTCACATGGAGACCTGGCATTCTTCTGTATGAACTCAACATCTACATGTCTATCCAATCTAACCATCATGGCTTACACCCGTCCTTGATCTCCTCATCCTTTCTCCACCATGTTCATCATCTAGAATGTGCTCTACTGCTCTGTCCTTATAGCTCTTTTACTCAATTATTCCCAATTCTCATTTCATCAACCTAATTGAATCTCAAGTCTTTTCACCTCTCAAAAACCTCCCAATCCAGCTGCCTAAATCTTGTTTACTGGCTCTCCAGCTTAGATTTCATGATCAATAATTTCAACTACTCCTTTGCCAATAATCCTAACTACCTTTGCCAATAATACTAACTACTTCCTATTTTACAACACCCTTCTTCTGGATGAATACTACAGTTTATTCAGAAAACTCGGAAAACTTGGCAGAAGAAAATGACAGATGGAAAACTCAGCAGAAGAAAATGACAATTACATAGATTGCCATCACTATAAGTTCATCATGTCCAACCTCAATTCCACCCTCCTCTACTCCCATGGCTTCCATCGACACAAATACTTGCAAATCTGTATTTGTAAAGCAGACCCCATCTGAGGTCCAGATTTTTATACCTGACCATTAACTATCTCAACGTGGATGCCTTTCAAACTTGACTTGCCCACAACTGAACTCAGTTACCTTTGTTCCTTCTCTGAGGGAAGGACACTGCTATCCACACGGCCTAGTTGGCCAACTCGTACTGACATCCATCCTTTACTCTTCTTGTGTTCACACCTCTCCATGTAATCAATTAATCCTGTTAATTCAATTTCTTAAATACTACTAGAGTTGATCTGTTTTATTCCCCAAATATGGATCTGACACCTTAGTCCTTCTCAAAATCATGTTAACAGTACTCAATTGCCTCAAGAATCAAATCCATCTTTAAAATTTGTTTTAGGGGTCCTTTTCAATCTGCCCCTTTTAACCTTTCCTACCTAATATCTTCTTATTCTCCACTTCACCACACCAGGCTCCATAGTGAATGATGCCTAGTTCAATGAATGCAGACAGTATTCTCCAGGTCTTGGTTCTATCCCCTTTTGAGAGCTAATGCCTGCACATCCTTAGAATCTCAGTTAGATGTCATAAATCCTGATATGTCTTCTCACAAATACTCCCATAAAATCTCTTAGGAGATTTAATTTTAATTGGCTATTTAAAGTAAAGATATTTCTGCAGCAGCAGACTACATGTTCTGTGAGACCAGTGTCTTTGTCTTTCTCATCAACCTCTCTATGCCTGCATGAAGCATAGTGACTAGAACAGAGAGACACATCATTAATATTTTTTTGAGTGACTCTATCCTTGATGTATCAACTTTCTCCCCCTATCATTTATTATTATATCTACCATAAACTACTTTCCATTATTTAATTGCTTTTAAGAGGCATTCATCTTATTTGTAAACTACACTTTGCAGTTTATGTCTAATTTCATTTCTCTGCAATATATGACATTATTCATTTATTCACCTACCCACCCATCTATGTCCAATTTATTTGTTGTCTATGTTTTTTCTTTTGGAAACACTACTGTCCTTAGTTTTCAAGACACACGTTTTCCCTCACCTCTTTCACTGCTTCTTCTCAGTTTCTCATTTGTGTCTTTTTTTCTGTCTCTTTTCTTATATGGTACATGTGAGAGTCATTCTACAATACTCTTCTGTACACACTCTTATTCTCTAAGGGACCTCAACTGCCACATATATAATCATGTCTCCAAGTTTATATTTAAAATATTTTCTGTCTCTCTCTCTCTCTCTTCAAATTATAAGCTTCTATTTTTTTCTGCATTGAGGACAGCTTCACATGGACACTCTACAGCTATCTTCAAGATAGCATCACAATAATGAATTTATCACCTCACTTTCTAACTGATCATCTCTCCTAATTTTTCTTCTTTTCAACCTTTACTTGACAACACCTAGTTCAGCATCTTGTCTATATTGGAAGTTATACAAATATTCTTCCTATTGGAAAGAGGTGAGAAAGAAAAGGAAGGAGTAATGGAGGAAGAAAAAGGATGGAAGGAGGCAGGGACATATGTTAATGACACATAACTAATATGTAGTAGATAAATTACCACCTAGTAAATTATACTATTTAAAGGTAAATTAATCTTTTATAAAAGAGTGAATAGCACCTCTCCTAATCTTCCTTAAAATTTTTTAAAAGGGTGATTTATCATTAACAAATCATTTTCTACATAAATACATGCTTTTAAAGTTTTAAAACATATTTTCTCTACACTGGAATCAAATTATTTCCTCTACCTATTTTTATTTTAAAAATGTGGTTTTGAATAAATTTTTACAAATCCAAGATAAATCTCAGCTCATTATCTCAGTAGCTAAAAAGTTTAAACAAATATCAAAATTAGGAGAGCATGACATGTTATAAATGAACTTAAAGAAGTAAATAACATAAAGGTGAATATGCTGGAAATGGGGGTACTTTTTAACAATTAGCATACAGTTGTAGCTGAAAAGTGATAATTCCTAAAAATTATCTTAATTGGTAACATACGGTAGAATTTCAAGCAAGGATAACTTTTCTAACTGGTCAGTAGAGTAATCCCACCTCCTATCAAGTGTGGGTGTTCTCTCTCACACACAGAATCCACATGCATGACTTGTCCTTTTGACTTATTTCAATTGATCATCAGTTCATGGAGAAAGATCAATCATTAGAAGATACTGGTTGTAAGAGCTAAAGGGAATAAGCTCAGGCAGGAGAGGAAAACCATTCCACATCAAAATTACACACACTTAGGATATGGAAGTCTATCTATAAGTGATCTTAAATTAATTACATATAATCACACTTACCCCAAATGTTGACATTATAGTTTTTCTCAGTTTTTCCAGCAACATTTGTTGCCTCACAGGTGTAGCGACCAGTGTCTTGAACTTGAGCATCTTCAATCTAAAAACAAAACCATGCTTTGAAACCTCAGTTTCTATTTCATAACTGGAGTTTTTCTATTGTTATTAGTGACTTCTTATTTTTCATGAGTATTCTAAAGATTTTCAAACATATAGAAAGGAGAGAGAATAGTAAAAATGTATGGCTATATGCACATCACCCACATTCAACACTTAAATCAACATTCAACAATTTTCATCTATATCATACTTTATTTTAATTATTATTAGTGACTGAAGGTCTAGAAAGGCATTTAAAATATAATTAAATAAAATCCAGATAAAATAGCAACAAAAAATCACAATTTCTGAATAAATTACTTAGGGCTTTAAAATAGATAATGTTTATATGTCTAGAATATTGTTTAGTAAAATAACACCTGTATTACTGGTTTATTACATGTTTTCTTCCTATACTGGGTTTGGCAAACTGCTCCTTTTTTTCAAATTTTTATTTTAATTCCAGTTGCAGTGCAATATTGGTTTTAGGAATAGAATTCAGTGATTCATCACCTACATACAACACCCAATGCTCATCATTACAAGTGCCCTCCTTAACATTCATCACCCATACCACAGCCACCTCCCTCCATCGACCCTCAGTTTATTCTCTTTCAGAGTCTCTGTTTCTCTCCCTCTCTCTCTTTTCCCTCTTCCATATGTTCATCTGTTTTGTGTCTTAAATTCCACATATGAATGAAATCATATGATATTTTATTTCTCTGACTTATTTTGCTTGGCATAATACATCCTAGCTCTACCCACATCACTGCAAATGGCAAGATTTCATTCTTTTTGATGGCTGAGTAATATTCCATTGTGTATATATACCATATCTTCAGTTGATGGACATCTAGGCTTTCTCCAGTTTGGCTATTGTTGATAATGCTGCTACAAACAGCAGGGTGCATGCAACCCTTCAAATCCATATTTTTGTATCCTGTGGGTAAATACTTAGTAGTGCAATTGTTGGATATTAAGGTAGTTCTATTTTTAACTTTTTGAGGAACCTCCATATGGTTTTCCAAAGCGGCTGTACCAGTTTGCCTTCCTACCAACAGTGTGAGAGGGTTCCCCTTTCTCCACATCTTCACTGATATCGTTTGTTTCTTGTGTTGTTGATTTTAGCTGTTCTGACAAGTGTAAAATGGTATCTCAACATGGTTTTGATTTATCTTTCCCTGATGATAAGTGATGTTGAGCATCTTTGCATCTGTCTGTAAGTCATCTAGATGCCTTCTTTGGAAAAATGTCTATTCATGTCTTCTGCTCATTTAACTGGATTATTTGTTTTTTGGGTGTTAAGTTATATCAGTTCTTTATATATTTTGGATACTAATCCTTCATCAGATATGTCATTTGCAAATATCTTCTCCCATTCTGTAGTCTATCTCTTAGTTTTGTTGATGGTTTCCTTTGCTGTGCAGAAGCTTTTTATTCTGACGAAGTCCCACTAGTTCATTTTTGCTTTTGCTTCCCTTGCCTCCAGTGACTTGTCTAATAAGAAGTTGCTATGGGGGCACCTGGGTGGCTCAGTTGGCTGAGTGTCTGACTCTTAGTTTTGACTCATGTCATGATTTCAAGGTCGTGGGATTGAGCCCCACATTGAGCTCTGTGCTCAGTGGGGAGTCTGCTTGGGATTCTCTACCTCTCCCTCTGCCTCTCCTCCCCATCTCAAATAAATATAAATCTTAAAAAAAAAGTTACAGGGATGCCTGGGTACCTCAGTGGTTGAGCATCTGCCTTCGGCCCAAGGTGTGATCCTCGAGTCCTGGGATTGAATTCCACATCAAGCTCCCTACATGGAATCTGCTTCTCTCTCTGCCTGTGTCTCTGCCTCTCTCTCTCTTTCTCTCTCTGCCTCTCATGAATAAATAAAATCTTTAAAAAAAGTTACTAAGGCCAAGGTTAAATCCTAGAGGATTTTGATGGTTTTCTGTCTCACAATTAGGTCTTCCATGGATTTTAAATTTATTTTTGTGTATGGTATAAGAAAGTGGTCTGCATGTTGCTGTCCAGTTTTCCCAACATCATTTGTTGAGACTGTCTTTCTTTTTTCCATTGGATATTCTTTCCTGCTTTGTTGAAGACTAATTAATCATATAGCTGTGAATCCATTTCTGTTCTGTTCCATTGTCTGGTTTTGTGCCAGTACCATACTGTCTTGATGACTATAGCTTTATAATATAGCTTGAAGTACAGAAATGTGATGCTTCCAGGTTTGCTTTTCTTTTATAGGACTGCTTTAGCTATTTGGGGTCTTTGATGGTTCCATACAAATTTTAGGATTGTTTGTTCTAGCTCTGTGAAAAAATGCTGGTGGTATTTTGATAGAGATTGTATTAAATGCGTAGATAGCTTTGAGCAGTAGAGACATCTTAAAATGTTTGTTCTTACAATCCATGAGCATGAATGTTTTTCCATTTTCCTTATATCCTTTTCAATTTCCTTCATAAGTGTCCTATATTTTTCAGAGTACAGATCTTACCTCTTTGGTTAGGTTTATTCCTAAGTATCTCATAGTTTTGGTGCAATTACAAATGGGATTGCTTCCTTGATTCATTTTTGTGCTGTTTATTGATGCATGGAAATACAACAAATTTCTGTACATTGATTATATACCTTGTGACTTTGCTGATTCATGTCATGCCTTAGTTCTATCAATTTTTGGGTCTTCCAGGTTTTCTACCTACAGTATGATGTCATCTACAAATAATGAGAGTTTGACTTCTTCCTCGACTATATGGATGCCTTTTATTTCTTTTTGTTGTTTAATTGCTAAGGCTAAGATTTCCAGCATGAGGTTAACTAGTACTGGTGAGAGTGGGCACCCTTGTCTTATTCCTGACCATAGGGGAACAGATCTTGTTTTTCCCCATTGAGGATGATGTTAACTGTGGGTCCTTTGTATATGATCTCTATGATATTGAAGTATGTTCCATTTATCTCTACTTTGTTGAGGATTTTTGTCCAGAAAGGATGCCGTATTTGTCAAATGCTTTTTCCCCATCTATTGACAGGGTCATATGGTTCTTATCTTTTCTTTTATTAATGTGGTGATTGACTTGTGAATATTGAACCATCCATGCAGCCCAGAAATAAATCCTACTTGGTCATGGTGAATAATTCTTTTAATGTACTGCTGAATTTGATTTGCTATTATTTTATTGAGTATTTTTGCATCTATATTCATTAGGGATATTGGCCTGTAATTCTCTTTTTAATTAGGGTCTTGGTCTAATTTTAGAATCAAAGTAATGCTGGCCTCATTGAAGGAATTTGGAAATTTTCCTTCCATTTCTATTTTTTGGAACAGTTTGTGAAGGACAGGTATTAGCTCTTATTTAAATGATTGGTAGAACTTCCCCCTGGGAAGCCATCTGGCCCTGGACTTTTGTTTGTTGGGAGATATTTGAGTACTGATTCAAATTTCTTTGCTGGTTATGGGTCCTGTTTCAGTTTTGGTAGTTTGTATGTTTCTAGTAATTTGTCCATTTCTTCCAGACTGCCCAGTTTGTTAGCATATAATTTTTCATAATATTATCTTATGATTATTTGTCCTTCTGTGGTGTTTGTTGTGTTTTGATAAGTCTTGGCCATAGCAACATTTTTCTATATAGATTTCCTGAAGCAAGGGAAATAAAGGCAAAAATAAACTACTGGGACTTCATCAAGATAGAAAGCTCTACACACCAAAGAAAACAACAAAACTCAAAGGCAACCTATGGAATGGGAGAAGATATTGGCAAATGACATATAAAGATATTATTGGGATGGAATATTATCTAGCCATAAATAAGAATAAAGTCTGGCTATTTGCAACAACATAGTTGGAGCTAGAGAATATAATACTAAATGAAAGAAATCTATCAGAAAAAGACAAATACCAAATGATTTTACTCATATCTGGAATTTAAGAATCAAGACAAATGAACAAATGGAAATAAAGAGAAATAAACAAACCAAGAAACAAGAGTCTTAACTATAGAGAGCAAACAGATGATTACTAGAATGGAGGTGGGTGGGGGAATGGGTGAAATATGGAAACATTGAATCACTACACTTAAAAGTACACCTGAAACTAATGCAACACTGTATGTTAACTATACTGGAATTAAAATAAAAACTTAAAAAAATTTATTGATTGCCTGGTGTGTTCCAGGCAAAATAAAACGGTAAGAATCTATTACTTTACCTGCTTGAAGATTTGCATGAATTGTTTTGGGTATAGGAGTTGATTTCTTCAGAGCACAGATCCCAATTGGTTTGGGAAGCCAGAAAAAAGATGATGGTGAAGATTCAATAGACCCGATTTCTTCACTGGTTTGAGAATTTTACCAGTTGATTTCTAGAGTTCTGGGTCTGCCTCTAAGCATGGCCAGTGCTTTTTGCTCTTCTCCCCCTATATAGCTCAACTGACTCATTCTACATGCTTCCTATCAGTTATTCTGGCCTTTCCTTCTTCACCCAGATCCTCTATTACAGATCATAATCCCTAAGGTCTCTACTTCATTGCCTCTAACACACTTCATATTCCCTCTCATTTTCTCCCACGCTTCTGCTCTCCTTATATAAGCTTCTCAGCTTCCTCTGTGTGGACACCATCATCCACTTCTCAAGACTCTCTTTGTATGTGAGTAATAGTCTTCCTTTACCAAGAAGCTATGTGGAATAATGGTTAGTAGCATGAGTTTTAAAGCTATACTCCCTGTATTCAAATCCCATTTCTGACACTTAGTAACTATGGACAGATTACTTAGCCATTCTTTCCCTTTCTTTCAATTTCTCTGTAGGGTTATTATGAACACTAGCTTACCTGCTTTCTTTAATCAGGCCCTTTGTCCCATTTACACATAAAAAGTCAAGGAGACTTCTAAGACTTCCAGGCAAACATAGCCTCCCCTTTTGCTATCCTCCTAAAATGTATTATCTGTACCATCCAAATAGTAATTAAGTAATTACTATAAGTAATGAGACTTCTAGTACTTATTGCATTTTCCATGGAATTGTTAATTTTCATATATTTATGCAATATTGGAAGAAACTGAGGGTAGGAAATATGTCTATATTTCACATGGTATGCAGAGCATCTAGAATGGGTGAATGACTAAAAATGAAGCACTCGTTACAAGAGTTCTATAATATTTTCCCAGAAGCATTTCTGGATGGCTTCTGGCTACAAATATGGATAGACAAATATCTAAATCTTACTAAGCATAAAATTTTAAAATACTACAAACCTTATTAATAAAAGGGTACCTAGAATTTTATACGATGAAATTAGAACACTTGTAGATGGGCAAGTTTAAAATCAAAGCCATGAGCTTAGGAATAATATAGGAAGTAAATGAATCTATAGCCTTACCTTTAACACACTTCCATTTTCAGAGATACTGAGGCCTGGTTTCTTCAGCAAGGGGCGGCCATCCTTTAACCAAGTCAAAGTAGGTGGTGGGATAGCATCACTCTGACATAGTAACTCCACAGACTGGCTAATGAGGACAGAGATGTTCTGTTCTTCTCCCATAATATTTGGTGGAACTAAGTGAAAGAAGGATTTTTCTTCAGGATAAAACAGGCCAGCACACTGCTTATCTTTATTAATCATCAGGACATACACAAATAAATTTATTAGTTCTTTTGAGATGCAGGATCACAATAATTCTAACATACCCTCTTTGCATTATTTGGCTTAGAATCAAGTATTAATAAATCCCTGATTAACATGTTCCTATTGAACAGAAATACTTTTCAATAACTTTTCATTTTAAGAAGTTTTAGAACTGGAAGTTCTCACCAAGTGCCTATTTCAGAAACTTTTTGAAATAGATGTTACTGCTTAAGATTTCCAAAGTAGTAAATTACTCATGAAACACTGGAAATAACAATAATTAAAAGCATACATACATTTTGAGATTTGTTTATATTTTTGCAAAAGAAAATAAATTTTATAGACACGGAGGCAAAATAAAAAAAAGTGGAGTTGAAAGAGACCATCTAGTCCTGCCTCACAGTGTGTAAAACATGAAGTAGGTAGGTGACAGACGGTAACTTATTTGAAATAATATGACTAATTTGTGGCAAAGCTAGGAGTCTTCTGACTTGCAGTTTAGAGCCCTTTTTGGTTTTCCATGATGCCTTGCCAGCTTTCTATGGAATAAAGACCATGTGGGATAAATGACACAATAAAGAACAAAACGAAAGCAATGACCAGCTGTACAACATACAATTACATAAAAAGAGGAAATGAGTTGAAATTTTAATGAGATTAAAATTAGAACTCCCTGGTTATCAAGCTTGTCAGATGTTGAAATGTGTACTTGGAGAAGTCTAAGGAATCTCCTTCCCTTGGGTGTATTAAAATATAGAATAAACAATCATTTGTCTCAGATGGTTTAGGTACAGTCTTGCCAAGAATGAGAGGGTGGGCTCCATAACCTCTCAAGGACTCATTCAGGACTGTATTTATAATAATTCAAAAAACACAAACTAACGATGAAATCAAGCCTGTTATAAGAGGGCCACTCTGAAAAAAAACAGAGAGGAATTTCCTTGGCCATTTCTCACTAAATCCCATAACTATTCAGGATTGTAGGAAATGTACCATATTTGGAGTATTTGTGTTTTTTTGGTAAGAAAGGTTATGCTGCACTGAAATGAATCCTAAGGGACTTTCCAAATGCTTTGATAGAAATAAGATTTTTGTGGTGAGGATTGTTATTATAGTTCATTAGCCATTGTTTCAGATTGGATCTTGTAGCATGTGGCAAAATGCAATAGGTTTTGACAAGTAACATTGCAGATCTGTAACCAGGAGGTTTCTCTGCTACCATGTCTCCTAAAGAAGGAAGGCATGTAAACTAAAGGCCACTTTCTTATAGAGTATCTGGATGTAGGACCTGTGCTAAATCCAAAGGAATTGATGCCATGGTGCAAAGAAATGCCATGCACAATAGCTGGAATAGAGTAACAGAGCATTTGTGCAGAGATTCCTGATATTCCTTCTGCTCAATTTAACAGCACATACAGACATCTGGCTCTCAATAAGCTTAAAGTAATCTATGGGGAACAGAAAACAGTGGTATTGTTTTTAATATGTGACACATGAGATAAAAGATATATAACCAGTCTGAGATTAAAACTGCCACATATTAGCAAATTCAGCACAATTACTGCTATTTTCTAAGATATTATGAAAACAGATACATTCACCAGTCTTAGCACAGAAAGCCCTAAGTAAAATAGCCAATTTAACATCTTGGAAGTAATTTCAGGTAAAATCTGGTCTCAGTGAACAAAAAAGTACCATAACTGTATAAAAATATGTTTAGAGTATTTATAGCATTTATAAAAGAGCATGAATTCTTTATGACGCTTGTAGAAGTAAAAGGCATAAATAATTCAAGAAAGCAGAATGTTAATTTATTTCCAAATATTTTTTCTCCAATTATTTTTCTTTATGGCTAAATGAGTTGAATCAAGTTCAAAAAGAAACCAGATTTTTTTTAATTGAGAGGAAAAATGCAAAAACAATAGAGTATTTGTTTCTTAAGGAACATAATAAGTAAATCTAATTATAGCTGAGGATACATATTACTGAAATGCATCTATGTTTTCTGTCCTTTCATTTCCAACTTTTTGTTTAGTCTGAAAAGAGAACAAGCCTCTACCCTTTAGATCTCAGCTTCCTTAGATGTTATCCCTACTTAGCTTTGTGGTTATATTGCTTAGGAAGGGGTATATCGTGTCTGTTTCTCATCCTACAAATTACAGTTGTTAAATTTAATTATCAAAATCAGCACTGCTGTAGGGTTACACTTGTTGAGATGCTAGACAAAGTTCTCTGAGGTTCAAAGAAAAGGTACAATAGGAATCTCAATCATTTAAAAACCCAATTCTCTTGTTATGGCACCTAGAATATGGTAAAATATCCTCTGAATTTATACCAGGGGAAATTTTTTTAATGAACTACTGTTATAATCGTAGGGAAAGCTATTTTATCCACTGTCTACTCCTCTTATCACCGCCACAGTCTACAAAGTTAATATGAAGGCGATTGGCTGTTGGGGTTGAATATTCATTAGGCTCCAATGAGACATGAGATTGTCAAGATTATTACTATGAATATAGGAATATAATATATAGAAATAATACTAAAAAAAAGAAATAATACTAATGTGGAGCACAGAAGCTATGCATCTATATTTCAAATGCTAAATATATATACACTAGCCATCGGACTTTTATAACAGAGGAAAGATCCCACTTTTCAGACTAAAAGGGTGGTATGGAAATGCTTTGGCAAATGATAAAAAAAAATAATGATGTTTATTTTTATGGCTCCTGGAAAATATCAACTCTCTATTGTCTCTCTGGTATACTTTTGATGCTAACCCATGTAGAAACAGAAGGAGCCAATCCCAGATTTTCACTGCTGACTGAAACCCAGAAAATACTCATGTCAACCCTATGCTTGTTTGATAATTATTGAAGGAGATTTTGTATCACATTCTTAGATTAACTGATTGAATCATTCTCTAAGGATATTTCAGACTAGCAGCATTCCAATTCTTCATAAAACATAAAAATGACCCAATTAGATTTAAGGGAAGTAGTAGATTCCCTTAGGTTGGGTATTTTAGACCTATTTTTTTTTAAAGATTTTATTTATTTATTCATGAGAGACACAAAGAGAGAGGCAGAGACATAGGCAAAGGGAGAAGCTCCCCACAGGAAGCCTGATTCAGGATTCGATCCCAGGACCCTGGGGGATCATGACCTAAGCCAACAGCAGACATTCAACCACTGAGCCACCCAGGTGTCCCTAGACCCATCTGTTATCTCAGACACAGAGCACCAAAGCTAGAGACTAGATGTGGACCCATGCAACTACAGAAGCAATAGAACAGAGGGAGCACAGAGAGCCCTTCAGTAGCTTACTAATGCCAACTGAGCCACTTTAGGACAATTAGACATCTAAGTTAGCCATGTTGCAACAAAGTGGTTTTTCTTGTGTTTTTTAAATTAAAAAATTATGACTTATAAGTTACTTGTGATCATTACATTTACTTTTAGCAAACTTGTAAGGAGGAGTCAACCCACATGGTCTGGATGTAAAAAAAAATATATCTATATCTATATCTATATCTATCTATCTATATATATATATTGAATAGGAGTGGAAGTGAAGTGGGACTTAGGATTGTACACTTGAAACTAATATAACACTGTATGTTAATTATACTGGAATTAAAATAGAAAAAAACCCAGTTACTCTTTGAGGGTCCATGGAAAAACAATTCCATTATTCCATGACAAAGGAATATAATGCAAATAAGATACCAAAAAAAAAAAAAAAGCCTAAAACACCTCTTAATGCTAAGGTAAACTAAAATATGGAATGAAAAAAACACATTCTATGAATGCAGGTAAATTAGGATTGAACTTTGTTCGAGAGGACTTTTGCTGTGATAGAATTAGACATTTCCTTTTGTAACTTATGGCTGTATCATGGGTAGAAAAAAACTTGAATTTTCTCTAAATTTGTGCTTAACTTTTGCTTCTCAATAGTCTTTAATTAAAGACGTAGCATTGACTATAAAATATGCTTATTATAAATATAACCTAAGAGTAATAAAATCAAAGCTTTTAGATTAAGAATAGATTAAGAGAGCTACTTGAACAGTGAGAAGATTATATCTTCCAAATTGCAAAGCTACTCTCCATGGTCATGTTCTTTAGAGTATTCTATGAAACCAATGCCTAGCATGCTGGATGTATGCTTAATTTCTTAGAACTTTAATAAAGGAAAATCACATAAAGTCAAATGTAAGGCAGAAAGGTAGAATTTGATTAGAATTAATACTGTAATATCATCTCTATTGCTCATGGTTCTTTATTGTCAACAACTTCCCTTAACTTCCTCAATGATCTCAGGAATTAAACACATTTTTATCAGAACAAAAATAATTATTAAAATATTTCACCATATATTCTGAGGTCAATGTCCCTTTGTTTCTCCCCAGCAGCATTCACTGCCACACAGGTATATCTCCCAGTATCACTGATTTGAGCACTGGTCAGTGCTAGGATGCGGCCTCCAGATAGAACCTTTCAATGATAAGAAAGACAAATAGCCAACATGCCCTTTAAAGAAACATATGTAAACAGTCTTTTTTCCCTGTTTTCTGAGGTTAATCAATTGACATTTGCCTTCAGAAAGATTTCCACTTGGGCATTTTATTTATTTTTCCACTTATGTATTTTAAAGTGGGAAAGCATCATATAATCTATTTCTCATTTTCTCCTTGAAAGAAGAGTGTAAAAAGCCAGAACAAACTTGGTAATAACCACTGAAAACAAGTCCTTATATACAAAATCAAGTGAAGGTCCAATCTCATCCCATCCTTACTGCAGAGAGAAGGAAAGCCACCAGAGGAGAAAGATGAGAAGTGGGAATAAGAGGAGCTAATCTTCCTTCTAATTTTCTTGGGTAGGATAAATAAGAAGTTATAATTAATAGCGAAGTAGTAGCCAAATAAATTAATCAGTCACGTTCATGGCTCTTTTATTCCACTGTTCTAGTTGTCCTTCTAAAATAATGACATTAACACTGGATATTCTATGGTCCCAAATTCTGCAAGCACTGGATTTCTGAGAAAAGCTAAAGAAGTAGAATTGTGGGAGAACTAAGAAATCTGCTAGACAAAATAAAAGTACACTTTAAAAGAGATCTATGTGCTTCTATAATTTTGAGTCAGTGTGAAGCACTTAAACTGCTTTTTCAGATTCAAATTTCATTTCTACAAGATTGCTTTTCTCATTTTTCTTACTTTATAATTTGATGTTTTTGTAAAATTAAATATACTGTATATGGTTCTCTAACTCAGTAATGTTTCCAAACATTTAAATATAAATTTTATGAGGAAATTCCTGTTTTTGTTGTTGATGAACATTTATTTGTACAAGTTATCTTTTGTGGTGCTGGTAGGGAATGAGGATAGAGAGGTAAGTAGAAAGTGAAGCAAATGGTCAAAATATAGTACCTACATATGGAATAGAAGAATCCTTAGATATACTGGGCTTTTAAAGAATTGTTTAGAAATCCCAGTTTTGTGGCTATGGTATTTATGGATGTGTATGTGTATGTTTTTGGATAACCTTTGTTAATTCTTATTCTCCAAATCCTGTGGTAGAGTGTCCTTAAGAAATGAGAGAGTACCTGTATCCCATTAGCGAAACTAGAGACAGGGCTTCCATCTTTCAACCAGGTCAGACTTGGAGCAGGGATTCCTCTAGCTTCACATTCTAATCTCACCAGGTTATTAACCACCACTGCCACCATGCTATTGCTGCCAGAAATCGATGGGGGCACTGAAAAGAAATAAAAAATAAATAAAAGTAAGATATATTGGGCAGCCCAGGTGGCTCAGGAGTTTAGCACCGCCTTCAGCCCAGGGCGTGAAGTCCCACATCAGGCTCCCTGCATGGAGCCTGCTTCTCCCTCTGCCTGTGTCTCAGCCTCTCTCTCTCTCTCTCTCTCTCAGTCTCTCATGAATAAATAAATAAAATATTTTTTAAAAAAGTAAGATATATTAACATCACAGAATATTTCACCTCAAATAATGACAGTTGTGTTTTCACATGTGGGTTTTTCATGGTTTTGTTTTGGTGAGTTTGGTGAGTTCTTTCATATCATTTATTCTAATCTACTGTCTAATTATCAGTATCTCCATTTTATAAGTGAGGAGAAGGAGGTTTTGGTACTTTGTTTAGGAAATCCAGTTTTTAATCCCAAAGTATATTTTTATTTCTTGATTTCCAGGAGTGTGTATGCTTGTGTGTATGTGTCTTCCTCCACTGTATCCATGACTACTAAGTTGTCTTAAAAGCATTATTAGAGACAATAACTTAAGATCTTTCTTTGACCAAAACCTATGATTTTGATAGACAATATTTACAAACAGGGTTATTGTCATTAGCTGATAAGACCGTTGGTGACTATTTCAACAGTTCATCTAAAGCAAACTCACGTTCAACAGCACATGAAACTAGACCATTTTAATAGGAATCAGGAAATAAAAGCAGTCATCAGTTTTATAGCACTGCACCTTTAAATAAAGATGACAAAACACACTATGTAAAATATTCACACTGAAATTTTATAGAAGTACTTAATCATTTTGAATGCATTTTTATCCCAGGAAGAGTCTAGGGGAGTGGCACTAACCATGAACCTGAAGACTGTAAAATAACTCTGTAGCTCCAGCTGAGTTAATGGCCATACATTTATATATGCCAGCATCAGTGATCTGGGCACTTTCAATATCAACAATCTGTCCTCTGTTCAAGAAAGTCACACCGGTGGAAGCTGAGAGTGGACGGTTATCTTTGTACCATTTAATAGCTGCAAGGGGAAAAAGAAACAAGTCTATTTAAATTTTTTCTTTTAAAGCTCAATACCAAAAATAAATAAATAAATAAATAAAGCTCAATACCACTAAATTGGAGCTTAACTAAAATACTAATAATTGCTTTGTTCTTATGCTTATCATTCAAGTTTAATCAGTTTAAATATGTCTTTAGAATTGGTTTTTGAGGAGGTAACCCTAAGAAAAATATGACTAGTCATGCCAATATAAAAGTATTGAAAATTAAATTATAAAGCAAATATTCTGTTATCTCTAATGTATCAATATTGTTTGATAGCAAACTTTTAACCAATTCTATACTTTTTTGTTGTATATATTTCTCTCATCTATAAAAATTTTTTAAAATTTATCTATGCTTTCAATCAAAACCAGAGTATATACACTATTAGACTAAAAATTATATTCTTATTGATTCATATTAATAACTTACCAGTGATGAGAATCAACAAAAAGAATAATACTCTCATTAAATGACTGACTTATAAACATAATCGATTTGAACTAGAGAAAAAAACATAGTTTTCAACATAAATGTATAAAAAACTACCATTGTGGGTTTTGTGGCCACAGTGAGGACAATAAGACAACTAGTTATTCACATATTTTTACCTTGTGTAAACAATGGGTAAATTATTTCATGCAGTTAGAAACATTGAAAATTCAAAATATCATCCTAATTATATCCTCCTTATCAATGCTTTACCCTTGTAATGTGTTCTATAATCTTTCATTTATTAGTAATTACTATATTGTTCTCATAAACAGATTTAGCTTTTCCCAGATATCTTAAAATGTCAGTAAGTTAGAGTCCACACGTGAACCTACCAGGCAAGGGATTTCCAGCTGCTTTACACTCCAACTGAATGGGATTGTTCACCACCACAGTCTCATTCAGCATCTTCCCTGCATCCTCCAAACTAGGTGGTTCTATAAGAAGCCCAAACATATTGATTCACATAAATAGGATATTTATTTATTTATTTATTTATTTATTTATTTATTTTAATTTTTTAGAATTTATTTATGATATTCACAGAGAGAGAGAGAGAGAGAGAGAGAGAGAGAGGCAGAGACACAGGCAGAGAGAGAAGCAGGCTCCATGCACCGGGAGCCCAACGTGGGATTTGATCCCGGGTCTCCAGGATCGCGCCCTGGGCCAAAGGCAGGCGCTAAACTGCTGCGCCACCCAGGGATCCCTAAATAGGATATTTAAATGGAAACTATTTGCTCAGTAGAAATTATCATTCCTTTCTTTCTTTCACATATTTACACTGATATACTTGTAATAAAAGTATATTATTAAGTAGAATTAAAGAACGAAAAAAAAAGATCTTAATAGGTTTTCAGTATCATTCATTCTTCTGTACTCAAACAGGAAAATCCTCAGAATTATAGATTAGCGGGGTAGTAAAGAAAGTTAAAGGGCTATTTTTTTTTTTTACTTCAAGTAATCTGATTGGTTTGATGACGAATTGCCTTTAACAAGACGCTATCCCGTTTGACCTCTTCCAGTAAAAGGGAAATCAGTATTTCTCAAAATATCTGACTTTATCTTTGGGTAGTACTATCTTAAGCCATTTCAGAAAAATTAGAATCTTTTTTTTTTTTTTGGTTTATTAGCTTTTCTTTTGATACAAAAGTCATAATTAAATTGTTAGTAAAATAAAATAGAAAACTACATTTTAATTTTAAATATCACAGATAATGCTACTCTATTATTTAATGTGCATATAATAAAGTAGGAATTTGGAAAGTTTGAGAAGCATAGTGTAAAAGGAATAGCAACATAGAATAGCAATGCTTTATGTTTCCAAACTATCTCAAGGAGTGTAGGAAGGATGTCAGGATGAAAAATTCACCAGTAAACTAGAGGCCTTATCTTATTATGAGAAGATGCTGTAGATGTAGGTTAGTATCTGAAGTTTATAGAAAAACTACATATTAAAGATTTGCTAAATTTAGCTCATTGAATGCATTAGAGCCCTTCAACCCCACCCTATATACCATAAAGCAATTAATCTATTCATTAATCTAGTAAAAACAGGAAGAGGAAGGGAGAAAGGAGAACAAGAAAAATGATTAGAACTAAATAAGAAGAAATAAAATCAAATATGTAAATCAAGAGCATAAATGTGAATGAGCTCATTATTTTACTCAATAGACAAAGAGTTAACAAATTTTGGGTTAATATTATTTTCTTTTGTATTTTATTTACTTATTTATTAAAGATTTTATTTATTTATTCATTCATTCATTCATTTATTTATTTATTTATTTATTTATTTATTTATTTATTTATTTATTATTTATTTATTTATGAGTGAAACAGAGAGAGAGAGTATGGGCAGTGCAGAGGGAGAGGTAGAAGCAGACTCCTGGAGGAGCAAGAAGCCAGATGCAGGGTACAATCCTGGGACCCTGGGATCATGACCTGAGCCTAAGGCAGACACTTAACCAACTGAGCCACACAGTCATCCCCTTTATTTTCGGAGATTTGTTTATTTGAGAGATGGGGAAGGGCAGAGGGAGAGGAAGAGAGAATCCCAAGCAGACTCCTCAATAAGCACAGAGCTCAATGCAGAGCTCCATCCCATGACCCTGAGACCATGACCTGAACTGAAATCAAGAGTCAGCCAACATTTTTCTTTAATAAAAAAGTTCAAGTCGATAAAGACCATAAATAAAAAACTCGCAAAAATACTGAGAATAAAGAGCTGGGAAAAGATATGCCAGGACAACACAGTGACATCAATTTCTGAAAAGCTGGCATACTAAGCAAAAATCACTAAACACAACAAAGCAACATGCTTTCTATTGCTTAAAAGGTCATGATTCATGAAGAATCCATTATAATGACAATGCTTTATGCATTGAATAACAAAGCAAGAATTGTTAAAGAGCATGAATATTTTGGAAAATCTAAAAGTAATATTTATTAGTGCATCTTTCTCAGGAATTGACTATAGTGAAACAAAAATTAAGTTTTATTTTTATTTATTTATTTATTTTTTTGTTATTTGGAAGAGATTTATTTATTATTATTTTTTTAATAATAATTTTTTTTTTATTGGTGTTCAGTTTGCCAACATATAGAATAACACCCAGTGCTCATCCCGTCAAGTGTCCCCCTCAGTGCCCGTCACCCATTCACCTCCACCCCCCACCCTCCTCCCCTTCCACCACCCCTAGTTCGTTTCCCAGAGTTAGGAGTCTTCATGTTTTGTCTCCCTTTCTGATATTTCCTACCCATTTCTTCTGCCTTCCCTTCTATTCCGTTTCACTATTATTTATATTTCCCAAATGAATGAGACCATATAATGTTTGTCCTTCTCTGATTGATTTACTTCACTCAGCATAATACCCTCCAGTTCCATCCACGTCGAAGCAAATGGTGGGTATTTGTCATTTCTAATGGCTGAGTTATATTCCGTTTTAAAGAATTTGAAAAATAAAATTACCCATTCAGATTGTGTGTGTATATGTGCATGTGTGTGTGTATATATATGTGTATATATATATATATACACATATATATACACATAGTTAACAAGGAATATACATTGTTTTCAAATGCCAACAGAAATATTTTCAAAACTGACTACATATTAGGCCACAAAATCTCAATAAAGCATTTGTAACCATAATTTAATAAAACTCTAACAAAAATGAGTATAAATCAAAAACAAAAATGTAAAGCTCTTTACAGGGGGATAACCTCATTAAAGAGGAAATCAAGACAAAAGTATATGATCAGAAAAAAATAAAACAGAATGAGATTGATTAAAATGAAAACAGTGTGTCACCTAGCTGTATAGTATAGTATTCAAGGGAAATCCTAGAGCCCTAATTAACATATCAAAAACTAAGAAACAATGAAAATAAATGTTCTAAACATTCAATTCAGAATCCAGAAAAAAAACCAATAAAATAAACCAAAAGTAGTCAGGGATAAGGAAATAATAAAATAAACAGAAGACAATACCAAAGAAAACAAGCAAAAACAACTACGAAAGACAATGAAACTCAAAGCTGGTTTTCAACAAGTTTAAAATAAAATATGTCCTCAAGGGTAAATATCTGTATTTCTGGAGATTGTTCCTGAAGACAAAGCCTAAAACCCAATCAATCTTCCCTTAAGTATCTGTCTCCATTTAATTCAATGAGTTAACTCTTCCAGCTTGAAATGCCTAGAATGTTTCTATTTTCTGCACTGAATTCAGATGAAGGACATGATATTTAGGGACAAAAGACCTTTAAATATGGCTATCTGACTTTTCCAACTGAAAAGGAAAAATAATTAATCCATGGCACATTCCTTCAAAACGGTTTTTTAAATACTCACTTGAAGCCTTCTGAAGTGATCACTGAAGGCTTTGACAGACTATGTAGCTGCTGCAATAAAACATTATGGTAAGAAATGCAACAGCTATGGAGTGGGTTGGCTATTTTTCACTCCCCTTAAGTACTTAAAGAAAACAAGATTAGATGTCAGCAAGAATGGCAGAGTAAGGACTCCAAAAAATCCACTCCTCCATAAAAGAAACAAGAACACTGGAAAATTTGTCAAAATCAACTTTTTCAGAACTCTGGAAATTAACCAAAGACTTACAACAATCCAACAAGTGTTTATTCAAGAAAAACAGCTAAATCTCATTAAGAACAGTAAGTTTCATGGCATTTTATCTCCCTCTATTCCCAGCACTCTTTCCCCAGATCAGCAGTAACCTTGAAAACAAATAGCCTAGCAACCACAGAGGAAAAAGGAACCTAGCAGATACTGAAAGAGGCAGAATAGGTTAGGAGCTACCTAAGAGCACCATTCCTAGAAAACTGCCACTGTTTGACCTGTCTGGTCCTTCCCTGGAAATCCCCACTCAAAGGATTTGTCTTTATTTAATCAGATGCAGAGTTTTCTAGTGCAAACAACCTTTTCCCCTGGGGCAGGTTAAAATCTGTAAAAACAGACTTTACAGAAATTGTTCAGAAAACTCACCATATTAGTTTCGTCTTGCTTTCACAACA
The DNA here is from genome assembly GCF_905146905.1 of Nyctereutes procyonoides. Lineage (NCBI taxonomy): Eukaryota > Metazoa > Chordata > Mammalia > Carnivora > Canidae > Nyctereutes > Nyctereutes procyonoides. The sequence continues at coordinate 8,073,096 of NW_026575037.1, forward strand.
AATTGCCTCAAACTTGACAGTTTCAACAATACAAATTTATTATCTTATAGTTTTATGGATAAGAAGTCCAACAGTCTCACTGGGCTAAAATAAATGTCTCAGAAGGGCTCAGTTCCTTTCTGTAGGCTGCAGAGGAGAATCTATTTCCTCATCTTTTCCAATTTATGGAGGTCACTTATATTCCTTGGTTTGTGGCCTCCCTTCATCCATCTTTAAAACCAGCAATGGGAACGTGTGAAGGATTCATAAAACTTTCTCACATCCTATCACTCTGAAGTCCTGCCTCTTTCGTCCACTTTTAATGTCCTTCTGATTACAGCAGACCTACCTGGATAATCCTGGGTAAGCTCCCTATTTTGAGGTCAGTTGATTAACAACCTTAATTCCATCTGTATTCTTAATTCCTATGAGGTATGTGACCTAACATGGTCACAGGTTCTAGGAGTAAGATGTGACTATCTTGGGGAGTACCAGTATTCCACCCACATGTTAAGTAAATAAACAGAAGACAAAAACAAACAAACCAACAAACACCCAGCAACAGCAGTGACAACTACAACAATAATAATTATGGAAAGAAGAGAAAATGGTTTCCAGAACTGCCACATTATATTATCACTTTTTTAATTTTAATTTTTTAATTCTAGTATAGTTAATGCACAGTTATATTAGTTTCAGGTGTACAATATAGTGCTTCAAAAATTGGGATCCCTGGGTGGCGCAGCGGTTTGGCGCCTGTCTTTGGCCCAGGGCGCGATCCTGGAGACCCGGGATCGAATCCCACATCGGGCTCCTGGTGTATGGAGCCTGCTTCTCCCTCTGCCTGTGTCTCTGCCTCTCTCTCTCTCTCTCTCTGTGACTATCATAAGTAAATAAAAAAAATTAAAAAAAATTATATACATCACTCAGTGATCATCATAGTAGGTGTACTCTTAATCCCCTTCACTTATATAATCCATTCCCCCAACCACAAAAGGAACACTCATGCACTGTTGTCACAAGTAACCTCCCTTCTGATGGCAACCACCAATTTATTCTCCATAGCTAAGAGTCTGTTTTTTGGCTCGTCTCTTTTTCTTTGTTCTTTTGTTTTGTTTCTTATATTCCACATGAGTGAAATCATATGATATTTGTCTTTCTCTGACTGACTTATTTCACTTAGCATTATACTCTCTAGATGCAGCCATGTTGTTGCAAATGGCAAAATTTCATTCTTATGGTTAAGTAATATTACATTATATCTATCTATCTATCTATCTATCTATCAACAATCTTATCTATCTTACAATATCACATTTTCTTTATCTGTTCATCTATTGATGAACATTTGGGTTGCTTCCATAATTTCACTATTGTAAGTATTGCTACAATTAATATAGGAGTACATGTATCTTTTTGAACTAGTGTTTTTGTATTTTTTGGGTAAATACCCAATAGTGGAATTACTGGATCATAAGGTAATTATATTTTTAATTTTTTGAGGAACCTCTATACTTTTGCTCACAGTGGTTGCACCAGTTTGCATTCCCACCAACAGCACATGAGTGTTCCTTTTTTCCTAAATCTTGGCTAACTGTTGGTATTTCTTGTGTTTTTGACTTTAGCCATTCTGACATGTGTAAGGTGATATCTCATTGTAGTTTTGATGCATTCCTTTGATGATTTGTGATGTTGTGTCATTTTATAGCACATTACTTTTAAAATCTCTACTTTTCAAAAAGTTATGAGACATGCAAAGAAATAAGAAAGAATGGTCCATGCCTGGAAAAAGAAGCAGTCAAGAGAATATATCCATAAGGAAGCTCAGATATTGAACTTATTAGACAAAGACTTTAAGTCAGCTTTTTAAAGGGATGCCTGGGTGGCTCAGTTGGTTAAATATCCAACTCTAGATTTCAGCTCATGTCATGATCTCAGGGTCATGAGACTGAGCCCTGTGTCAGGCTCTGTGCTGGGTAGTGGAGCTTGCTTAAGATTCACTCTCTCTCTCTCTCTCTCTCTCTCTCTCTCTCTCTCTCTTTCATTCTTCCCCAATCCCCTGCTCCACTTCCCTTTTCTTTCCCTCTTAAAAAAAAACTTAAAATTAAAAAAATAAAATAAATCAGCTATTTTATTACATCCCAAGAGTTAAAAGAAACATGTTTAAAGATCTAAAGGAAAGTAGGAGAATGATGTTTCACTAAATAGAGAGTATTCATCAAGAACCAGAAATTGTAGAAAGAACCAAACAGAAAGTCCGAAATTTAAAAGTGCAATATTTGAGTTGGAAGAAGAAAGAATCAGTAATTTAAAGATAGGTTAATTGAAATTATCCAAGTTTAGGAGTAGAAAGAAAAAAGAACAAACAAAAATTAAGAGAACAGAGACTCTGAGGCTTGTGGGACACCATCAAGCATTATGCATAATGAAAGTCCCAAAGGAGAGGCAAGAGAGAAAAGAATATTTGAAGATATATGGTTGAAAACGTCCCAAACTTTGGAAAAAACATTAATGCACACATTTAAGAAGTTCAACAAAGTCCAACTTGGGTAAACTCAAAGAAACTCACACCAAAATACATCATAAAAAAGAGAATCTTAAAAGCAGCAATATAGAGAAGTGATGTACAGGAAACCTCAATAAGTTTAATAGTTGATTTTTCATCAAAAAACATGGAGGCCACAGGGCATTAGGAGACTTATTAAGAGTCCTGAAAGAAAAAACTATCAACAAAGAATTCTATCTTTAGCAAAACTATCCTTTTGAAGGAGAAATTAAAACCTTCATTGAAAATCAAAAAACAGAAAATTCATTGCTAGTCTCCAGCCTTACAAGAAATACTAAATGTCCTTCAGGCTGCAAAGAAATAGTAATTCTAATACACATGAAGAAATAAAGAGCACTAGAAGTGACTAATAGTAAAGACAGTAAAACTGTAAAACTGTATATTTAAAGCATAACTTTTTTCCCCTTCTGATTTAAAAGGCAGCAGCATAAATCAATAACTACAAGTCAATATTGATAGGATCATGATGAATAATGGTATAAAATAAATTTTTAAAATATAGTAACATAAACAAGAGAAATAAAATGGTACACAAGAAAATAGCAATTCAATATAAAAAGGCAGTAATGGAGAAACATAAAAACCAAAATGACACAATACATATAAAAAGCACATAGCATGGTAGACCATAAACTCTATCATGTCAGTAATTACATTAAATGTAAATGGATTAAACACTACTCAAAGGCACAGAGTAACAGAATGGATTTAAAAATTAAAAAATAAAAACATGACTCAATCATATGTTGTCTACAAGAGACACACTTCAGAGTCCAAGATACGAATAGGTTGAAAGTGAAAGGTTGCAAAAAGATATACTATACAAATAGTAACCAAACAAAAACCAGAGGCTATACTAACATCAAACAAAGTAGGCTTTAAAACAAAATTAGCAACAAAATGGGGCAATTTTAAAGGACACTGTCAACACATAAAAAGATGTAACAATTATAACATTTACATAACAACAGAGGTCTCAAGGTACACAGAACAAAAACTGACAGAATCAAAAGGAGAAATAGGTAATTCAACAATAACAGTTGAAGACATTAATATTTCAGTTTCAGTAATGGGTAGAACAACTAAACAGAAAATCAAAGAGAAAACAGAAGACTTGAGCAACAGTATAAACCACAAATACACATAGAACACTCCATCCAACAGCAGCAGAATACACATTCTTCTCAAATGCACATGTAACATTCTCAAGGACAGACTATAAGATAGGCAAAAATCAAGTCTCAATATATTTAAAAAGATTAAAATCATACAAAGCATGTTCTCTTACCACAATGGAATAAATTATGAATCAATGATATGAGAAGATTTGGGAAATTAAGTAACACACTCTTAAGTAAACAAGTGGTCAATATATCATATGAGATATTAGTTAATACCCTGAGATAAATTAAAATAAACAGACAACATACCAAAACTTATGGGATACCCATAAAGCAATGCTTAGAGTAAAATGTAGGTTATAAACAGCTATATTCAAAATAAATCTCAAATCAATAATCTAACCTTTCAATTTAAGAAGCCAGAAAAAAGAAAAGTAAATCCAAAACAAGCAGAAGAAGATAATAAACATTAGAGCATAAATTAATAGACAATAGATAAATGAAAATAAATAAGACTAAAACCTGATATTTTGAAAAGGTAAACAAGGGCAAAATTTTATTTTTATTTATTTATTTTTTTTTTTAAGGGCAAAATTTTAGATAGACCAACCAAGACACAACAAAAGAGAGAAGACCAAATTACTACAATTTGAAATGAAATTCAACCTTGTAGAATTAAAAAGGACGATGAAGGAATATAATAAATGTGTGCTCACAAATTAGAAAATCTAGGTGAAATAGATGATTTCTAAAGTCATAAACTACTGAAACTGACTCGAGAAAAAATAGAATATCTGAATAGCTGGATAAAAATTTAAAAATTATATCAGTAATAAAAAACATCCCACAAAGAAAACGCTAGGCCCAAGTGGCTTTACTGGGAATTCTATGAAACATTTAAGAAAAATTAATGCGAATCCTTCACAAACCTCCTTCAAAATAAAGCAGGGAACTTTTCAAATCATTCTAAGAAGCCAGTTGTACTATGATAAGAAAATGAGACAGAGACAGCCAATAAAAGTACACTACAGATCAAATTCCCTTATGAAGACAGATACAAAAATAATCAACAAAATACTAATAAGTGAATCCATCAACATATCAAGCAAATTAAGCACCATGACCAAGAGGGTCTAGTTCTAGGAGGGCAGGGTTGGCTTAATATATGAAAATAAATCAGTGTAACCAAGACAGTGTGGTACTCAAAAATTAACATGAAATGGATTAAAGCCTTAAATGTAAGACTTGAGACCACAAAATCTCCTAGAAGAAAACATAAGGGGAAAGATACTTAACATTATTTTTAGCAATAATATTTTGGGATATGACACTAAAGTCACAAACAACAAAAGCAAAATAAACAAGTGGGACTATAGCAAACTAAAAAACTTCTGTACAGCAAAGAAAACAATTGACAATGAAAATGGCAATGCACTAAATGGAAGAAAAAATTTGCAAACCATATATCTGAAAAAGGATTAATATTTGAAATACATAAGAGACTTAACACAACTCAATAGTAAGAAAACAAATCAAGTAATGGGTAAAGGACATGAATAGAAATATTTCCAAAAAAAGACTAAGAAGTGACCAACAGGTTCATGAAAAGGTGCTCAACACAACCCATCATCAGAGAAATGCAAATCAAACCCACAATGAAATATGACCTCACGTGTTAGAATGATTATTATAAAAAACATAAGAGAAAATGAGTGTTGGTAAGGATGCGGGGAAAAAAGGAACCTTTGTATATTCTTGGTAGGAATGTAAATTGGTAGAGCCATTATGGAAAACAGTATGGAGGCTCCTCAAAAAATTACAAATAGAATTATCGTATGATCCAGCAATCCCACTTCTGGGTATATAATTAAAGGAAATGAAATAGCATCTCAAAGATATTTATCTCAAAGACATATATGCCCTCCAGTGTTCACTACAGCATTATTCATAATAGCCAAGATATGGAAAAAATCTAAGTGTCCAATAATAGATGAATGGATAAAGAAGATGTGATATATATATCTTCTAGCATTTAAAAGAATTATCTTGCAATTTTGAATTTAGGTAAGCACTGTTTTAGACAGTAACATTAGTAAGGTAACTATCTTATGTTAATAATAAATGTCTGCATACTCCAAGCAAGAGGTTGAATTCCATTCAACTTGTTGATTTTTTCCTCTGTTGTCCTTCTTCCAAAAGCTGCATGTGGATTACCATGCCAAAACCACAATACCTACTTCTGAACATATCATGGGCTAGACTTTACCTATGAAATTTTTTTTTACCTATGAATTTAATTACTCACAGGTATGAATTGACTTTTTCAAATCTTGGTTAAATTTGATTGAATATATAACTGATTTAAAAGTGAGTTAATCCTACCCAACCACCAAAATTAAGATATAGTGAGTAATAAATTTATTTATACTAAGACAATACTAGAGTTCTGAACTGAAGTGATCCGTTAAAAAAAAAAGAAAAGAAAAGAAAAAAGAAAAAAAATTTCCCTGTAATATTCCCAAGTCTCCTTTAGGTCACAAGTGAGCTATTAAGCAAAATACAGAACCTTTTAAGTGGGTGTTGGGAGATGTTAGCCAAGCGAATACGTTAAAATAATAAAATTAAACTAAGGGGTGCTCTACTAATGTTTTTATCAGACAACTAATACAGACCCAAGATGGTTCCTGGCCAACAGTAAAGGCACCAAAACTTCAGATATATTTGTTAAAATGTTGGTGTTAAAATGTTTGTTGGTGCTGTGGGAAGGGCCAAAAGCCAATGCATTTGGCCAAAATAGTTGTTAAGCTACCATTTACAGATGATAACTAGAAATCAGGCATCAGGCTAAGCTTGTAGTTGTAAGCATGTATAGTCTTTCATTCAATCCTTACAACCTTCTGATTATAGTAGTATCATTATCCTTCCCATTTTATAGATGAGAAAACATATTTAAAGAGTTAACCTCTATGGCTGTTGTCCCCATGATATTACTTGGCAGTATAGGGATACAAATTCAAAGTCCATGCTTTTAACCACAATATGCCACTTCTGGGTGCTTCACCTTGATTAATCTTCCCTGGGATATAATTAAGTGCAGATGTAATGAATGCTTGAGCCATTAGGCCCCAAGTAATCATCTGTTTGTGGAAACATCTGTCTCACTTGGCAAATATCTGAGGTTTAGATAAAATTTCATAGTTTGTTTTAGAGAATTAGAACTTTCAGAATTATGAAACTTTGATGATCAAAAAGGACCACCTACTGAGAGTCTCTGCCTTCTCTAATGGACAGAACTCCACCTAAGAAACGTAGGGGATCACAAGAATGTCCCTCTCCTCATGATCATGACTTAAGTCTTCTATGTCTTCCAGGAGCCAAACCACCCTTACTTCACCTTTTTGAAAACACTTTTTTCCATGCTTGAAAAGAATGGAAGCATCTACAGTCTTTATTAAAAGAAAGGAAAATATTAAACAATTATAAAGCTGAACTTCTTAGGATTTAATATATTTGGAGAACAATTACGGTAAATACTCATTTGCTGAATATGTCACCCCATCAACAGAGACTGGGATTAAAACAAATCCTCAAATAGAAAGCAATTATAAGATTGGTTAAATAAATTAATAAAGAAACGAAATTAAATGATAGCTGCTTCTCTATAGATTTTTCAATGTCCCTCTTAAAATATAGCACCAGGACTTGATACAATACTTCAGAAGCATTCAGAGAGCAAAAATATAATAGGGCTAATTCCTTTCTCGTTGTTTGTACTGTAAGTTTCTATTACTGACTTCTAAGATTAATTAGCTTTATTATGAAATTGAATGATCGTATCTATAGTAACTACAAAAAAAACATTGGCATCTCCAGTATTTCAATGTGTGGTGTCTTTAACCCACTCTTCTCCAACCCTACCCTTATGTAGTTTTTCGCATCAGATTAACTTGCCATTTTAACTTCTGAATTCTTTTTGAAATCTATGATCAACTAATACTTAGACATTCCTGTATTTTTTGTTAACATCTCCAATTCTCACTAAAATTATTAATACAAGTATTGAAGGGGACAGAAGCTAGTTGGGAGCCATTTGCATCCAATGTGACATACTGCTTGTCAGGAGGGCCAAGATGATAAGTCAGCTTTCTGTCCAGATTCTTGTATAGTAGCCAACCACTTCCCTTCAGGTTGATCATACTCAGTATTAGAAGTTCACTTTATCATTTCTTCTCCTTTCAGACTGATGAACTATTATCTGGACAAGTCAATGTCATATTAAAGAAAACATTTTCAGATACTATAATGTATATTATCTTTGTTCCATTTGTGATTTGTATCAAGAAGACTGTTTTATATTCTCCATCCAATTTGGTAGCATTTAATAAATCCTTACAATGACTAACCTTCTATTTCTTTTCACATTAACTCAGATGTCTTCCAGCTTGTTGCCTCTTTCTCTGATGATTTTTCATGTACATGTGTACCTTAATTGTGATCCCTGCTAACATATATTTTGTTACCATATTCAGACAGTGGGTTCATAGGCTTATGTTTTCTTAAGGTATCAACTCTGTTTTTTGTTTCTGTTGTAGCTTTGTATTTGATGGGATCCTTGATTTCTTTTATGAACTCTGGTTTTCAATCATTCTTGACTACATTAGTTTCTAAGCCAGTTTTTAGAGTCTGGGCCAATGTTTCTCTGAGTAATGACATACAGACCACTTGCATCAGAGATGCTGTTTCAGATCTGGAACTGTGCCCAGGAAGCTATATTTTTAATACGTAATAGATATAATTTTTATGAACACTGAAATTTGGGAGCCCCAAATACTGAAGTTTGGTTCTTCCCAGCTCCAGAGACAGATATTTTGTTTTCAGTATACAGTCTTCATTTAATATTTTAATTCAGTCTAGAGAACAAAAACACTCTTCCTTTTTTGATAACACCTGAAAGTGGGAAATGTTTTGCTTCTAATATCTTAAAACCTCAAAAGCACTCTGCAAATCAGATACTCAAAGAAATTAAATGGTTTGTTCAAGGTTACACAGATAGTGGTTAACAAAGAATTTCAACCACAATGGGTCTGACTCTGGTGCCTGTGATGACTGCAGCATAGCCTGCTCTCCTACTCAGCTGTTTCCTTTTAGCCAACAATGGAGACTAGATAAAGACTGAAATTACTGGAGGGGAGAAGAGAAATAGCCTTTACAAGGAGAGAAGGAGCCTCAGGGTAAGAAAATGGGGAAAGGAGAGGAAGCCCCTCCATAGTACACTCTAAGATGGAAGTGAAGATCTCAAAATGTGCTGAAGATAGCTGCCAAGGAGCACTACGGAGAGAAAGAAGGCCTTATAAAGAACAAGGTAAATTCAAGGCAACATAAGAGACAGCAGGGCCAATTTCAGGCAAAGCAATTTCAATATAGTTATAATCAGATACTGGTCTTTAAGTTAATTACTAAATGAAAAAATAAAAGTTCTCTTGAGGAATATGGTTTGTGTGTATGACATCCTTAAATTAGGTGTACACATTCGGGGAAAGGGGGAAAATAAATGGTTTTATTAAAAACATTTAGGGGGGTGCCTGGGTGGCTCAGCCAGTTAAACATCTCCTTTGGCCCAGGTCATGATCTCAGGGTCCTGGGATAGAGTCCCAAGTCGGGTTCCTGCCCCGTGGGGAATTTGCTTTTCCCTCTCCCTCTCCCTCTGCCCCTACCCTCCTTGTGTTCTCTTTCTCGCCCTCAAATAAATACAATCTTTAAAAAAATAAAAATAAATAAAAACATTTAAGGACATGATGATCTGAATCTTTTAACTAGTTGATTTAAATAAAATAAAATAGGAATGCCTGGATGGCTTAGCGGTTAAGCATCTGCCTTTGGCTCAGGGCGTGATCCTGGAGTTCCGGGATTGAGTCCCACATCGGGCTCCCTGCATGGAGCCTGCTTCTTCCCTGCCTGTATCTCTGCCTTTGTCTCTGTGTCTCTCATGAATAAATAAATAAAATCATTATAAAAATATTTAAAGAAGTAGACTAAATTTAATGTCCAATTTAATTTTTTTCATTCACTATTTACTTTTTCATTTGTTAATATTTATTGATTGCTTACTGACAATATAACTGGAATCAAGCTAGATGCTTGGGCATCCTTCTAGGTTAAATTGTGCAGTAAATGTAGAGTATATGAATGAATGAATCAATGAAGAATGAATGAATGAAGGATTTAACAAGCAATCACAAGGATTAGAAAAAACCAATAAGGTATAAAAATCTAGGATAGCTCTCTGCAAATATATTTGGCTGAACTAGGAAAGTCCAAGCTTAGAATTCTTGACTCTTCCTGATGAGACTCCAGAGATCTGAAGTCTCACATTCAAGGTCAAATAGTCTTTTCACCTTAGTATAAGCTAGAATATTCATGAGATATCCATGGCCACCCAGACTTTTGATTAAAGCACATGAGAGAAGATCCTGAGACAAGGATAGTTTCTACTTAGAAATTCCCTCTTACAAGCAAGAAAGAAAAAATCACAGAAAATGTTAAGGAACAACGCTGCAACTCTATCTTTACGACAAAAGTTATCTGTACAAAGTTATTAGTTAACAGAATTCAAATCATTTAAAACATAGGGAGGTATGTTTATTTATTTATGAGCTCTAGCACATTCTATTTGACAACCTGAATATCGTAAACAGATATCTTGACAAACTGAGTACTTAATATGAATAATTATAATTATGATAATGTAAGAAAAAATTTTCAGACAAAAATAAATACCTATTTCTTTTATACTGTAATTCAATGAGCCATCATGTTAAAAAAAAAGCCACAGAAATATTCTTTTGTTAAGACATGGGAATGACATTACCATGCACATGTAGCTGAAGGTGCTGCCGTGTTTCTCCCGCCGCATTGGTCGCCACACATGTGTATCTTCCAGCATCTTCCATCAGGGCTTTAGCAATTTGTAAAACTCGACCAGAAGACTGTGTCTAATTGGGACCAGAAAGCATAGCAGCATTTTGTATTTTACACTGGACTTGAAGGTAATTGCTGAGATAGAGAAGCTCATTTAAATTTATACTATATAATTATATTTTTATGCCAGTATCTTAATCATCTCGATAGATTAGAACCAGATCACTTCATTGTGCAAAAAAAGACTGATGTGACTGAAAAACTTTTCTTATTCATTGGAAAACACAATTTAAAATAACCTAAGGCCAACCTGCTGGTAGAGTCATAAAACATCACTGAACGAGACTTTAGCACTGCCTTATGAGATATGTGATGAAAATTTAAGCTACTTAAAGAAAAACATGGTCACATTTATATAACACTTCATAAATAGTTTTAAAAAACAATCTTCATTGATCAAATGATCACGGGGGCCAGAAAACAATAAAAATTATAAATAGGAGTAATGGAAATGCAGATAAATTTCTTCCTGACTGTCCTCATTTCTCTCTTAAACTTATTGCAACTAGCCTCTACCATTTTGGAACTAGCAGTCCAGTGGTTATTCTTTGAAACCAATTATTCAGAGATTACCTGTAACCTTTAAACATGGTATCCAGCAGCTTATGTAGTAAACTCATACTCTCTTTCACCATCTACAGCATTTGACATTATGGCCACCTACTCCAGAATCACTCTACTCTCTGGGTGCTGAAGATACAAAAATGTCCTCAGTTCCCAATCTCTGACTTTCTTAGAAGATTACAGAATTGGCTTCCTCCTGTCCCATAAACATAAAACTCAGCTGATAGTTTTCATCCAAATTCATGGCTTCAGTGAAGAATCCTGTGTAGACTCCAAAATTTATAGTACTGGCCTCAATTTCTCTCCCGAGCTCCACACTCGCTGTTCCAGCTATCTGCTGGGCCAGTTAGCACATGAAATTTAACACATCCAAAACAAAGCTTATAACTGTTTCCTTGTATCTCCAGGCCTACTTTTCATTGCATGTTTCCAAACTTGTTTAATGGCACTACTCTTCTCCAAGTCATCTTGATTTCAGAGCCCATTCTGACTCTCCTATTAATTATACTACTCTAGGCTTTTCAGATCCTCTACTTTCCATTCTCACAACCACTGTGGGATTATAATAGTTTCTTAATTTATATTCCAGTGTCTCCAACCTCCCAAACTATTAGTCTATCTTATACACTACTGCCAGAATAATTTGTCTAAAATGCAAATTTGATCCTTTTACCAGTTCCCCTTCAAAGCTCACTCACAGCTTCCCACTTTGCCCAGAATGAAATCTGAACTTAGCATAGCCCTCCAGGCTTACCACATTCTGACCCCAAATGATCTACTCTCCATATACTCCCAAATAAACTCCCACTTGACCTATTCTCCAGCCACATTGTACTAAACTCATTGAGTAGCACATTCATACATTAATATTCACTTCTAGACTGCTGCACGTGTACTTTAAATGCCATAATTTTTTAAGACTCTGAACTAGGTCAGTTCTCTCTTCTATTTTTTCCTACTCTTTACTCTCCCCTTAGATTAACTCATTTATGTATATGGTTTCAAATATCATCTTTGTGTCAGTATTTCTAGCCAGAGCTCCCCTTTGAGCTCCAGGAGCATATATTCCATGGTCTACCCAATCTTTACTTAATTTCAAAGCCAACTTAACCTCCAAAAGTCTAAATCCAGTATTAAATCCAGTATTTTCCCCTCAATGGGTTGTCCTGCAAAGTCTCCCATCTCACTGGATGGCATCATATTATATGCATTTGTGTAGGTTAGATTCCCCAAGTTTTGCTTGCGATATTCCGCTCCCTCAAATTTCATATCTAATTTATCATTGAGTCCTAATGACTGAAACAATAATTCTCAAATATGTCCATATATTCTCATCCTCATGGCCAGAATGCAAGTTCATTTTTCAATATTCTTTCTCTCCTAGATGAATAATCCTAATTGATTTCCACACATCTACACTTTATCTTTTTCAATTTATTTTTGGAGGTAAAATTGGCATATATTAGTTTCAAGTGTACAACATAATTCAATATTTGTACACTCTGCAAAGTGATCATCACAAGTCTAGTTATCATATAAGTTACAAATTTTTTTCCTCGTGATGAGAACTTTTAAGATTTACTCTCTTGTTAACTTTGAACTGTGCAATACAATGTTATTGAATAAAGCCACTACACTGTAATTACATCCCCATGATTTATTTATTTAATATCTGGGAGTTAATACCTCTTGACCATCTTCACCTATTTTGCCCAGCTGTCAACCCCTTTCCCCTCTGGCAACCACCAATCTGTTCCATGTGTATCTATGAGTTTTGTTTCTTTTGTTTTTTAGATTCAATATAGAAGTGAAATCACATTGCATTTATCTGTATGACTTATTTCAATTGGCGTAATGTCACAAAGGGCAAGACTTCATTCTCTTTTTTATGATTGAGTAGTATTCCACTTTGTGTGGAATCTTCCACATCTTCTTTATTCATTCATCTACTGATGAACAGTTTTGTTGTTTCAATATCTGACCATTATAAATAATGCTGCAATGAACATGTTTGTGCACAGATCTTTTCGAGTTAGTGTTTTCAAGTCCTTTGCATAAATACCCCGAAATGGAATTGCTAAATCATATGGTGCCTCTGATTTTTATTTTTTGAGGAATCTCCATACTGTTTTCCATAGTGGTTGTGCTAGTGTACATTCCTACCAACAGAACACAAGTGTTCTCTTTTCTCCACATCCTCATCAACACTTGTTATTTCACATCTTTTTGATAATAGACTTCAAACAGGTGTGACATGATACCTTGTGCTTTTGATATGCATTTTCGTAATAGTTATTGATATTTAAATATTAAATATTTTTCCATGTGCCTATTGGACATCTATATGTCTTTGAAAAATGTCTAGTTATATCTTGTGCCTATTTAAAAAATCAGATTTCTTGTTTTTTTGCTATTGAGTTGAGCTCTTTATATACTTTGGATATTGACTCCTCATATGATATATGATTTACAATTTTTCTCTCATTTAATAGGTTGCCTTTTTATTTTATTGGTTGTTTCCCTTCCCGTGTAGAAACTTTTTGGACTGATTTAGTCCCACTTATTTTTGTCTTTGTTGCCTTTGATTTGGGAGTCAGATCTAAAAAATCAATGCCAATGTTATCAGAAAGCTTACTATCTATGTTTTCTTCTAAAGAGTTTGTAGTTTCAGGTTCTATATTCAAGTCTTTAATCTATTTTGAGCTGATTTCTGCATATGGTTTAAGATAGTGTTCTGGTTGGGACACCTGGGTGGCTCAGTGGTTGAGGGTCTGCCTTTGGCTCAGGGCGTGATCCTGGAGTCCCAGGATTGAGCCTTGCATCGGGCTCTCTGCATGGAACTTGCTTCTCCCTCTTCCTATGTCTCTGCCTCTCTCTGTATGTCTCTCATGAATAAATAAATAAATAAATTCTTAAAAAAATAGTGTTCTGGTTTATTCTTTTGCATGTGACTGTCCAATATTTCCAACGTCATTTATTTAAGAGAGCATCCTTTCCCCGTTGTATATTCTTGCCTTCTTTGTCATAAATTAGTTAACCAGGGATCCCTGGGTGGCTCAGCAGTTTAGCGCCTGCCTTTGGCCCAGGGCGTGGTCCTGGAGTCTCAGGATCGAGTCTCACGCCGGGCTCCCTGCATTGAGCCTGCTTCTCCCTCTGCCTATGTCTCTGCCTCTGTGTATGTGTCTGTCTCTCATGAATAAATAAATAAAATATTTTAAAAATTAATTAACCATATGTGTTTACGTTTATTTCTGGGCTCTCTATTCCATTCCATTTTTTTAAATTTTTATTTATTTATGATAGTCACAGAGAGAGAGAGAGAGAGAGAGAGAGAGAGGCAGAGACACAGGCAGAGGGAGAAGCAGGTTCCATGCACTGGGAGCCCAATGTGGGATTTGATCCCGGGTCTCCAGGATCGCGCCCTGGGCCAAAGGCAGGCGCCAAACCGCTGCGCCACCCAGGGATCCCTCTATTCCATTCCATTGATCTGTTTTTATGCCAATACCAAACTGTTTTTGATTACTGCAGCTTAGTAGTACAGTATGAAAACAGTATGATGCCTCCAGATTTTTCTTTCTCAAAACTGCTTTGGCTACTTGGGGTCTTTTGCGGTTCCACACAAATTTTAGGATTGTTTGTTCTATTTCTGTGGAAAATGCCATTTGAATTTTGATAGGAATTGCATTGAACCTATAAACTGCTTTGGGTAATAGGAACATATAACAAGATTAATTCTTCCAATTCATGGGCATGGGATACCTTTCCATTTATTTGTGTCTCCTTCAATTTTTTTCATCACTGTCATATTTTCTAGTGCCCAAGACTTTCACTTACTTCCACCTCCTTGGCTAAATTTTTTTAATGCAATTTTAAATGGGATTGTTTTCTTTTCGGGGGTGGGGGAGATTTTTTTCTCTTTCTGATAGTTTGTTAGTGTATAGAAATGCAACCAATTTTTGTATATTGGTTTTGTACCCTGCACTTTACTGACTTCATTTATTAGTTCTACAATTTTTCATGAAGTCTATAGGACTTTTTAAAAAGATTTTATTTATTTATCCACGAGAGACACACAGAGAGAGGCAGAGACATAGGCAGAGGGAGAAGCAGGCTCCCCACCGGGAGCTCAATGTGGGACTTGATTCTGGGACCCAGGATCATGTCCTGAGCCGAAGGGAGATGCTCAACCACTGAGCCACCAATCACTGAGCCCAGGATTTTTTAATATATAAAATCATATTGTCTGCAAATGACAGCTTTACCTTTTCCTTTTCAATTTGGATGCCTTCATTTCTTTTTCTTGCCTAATTGCTTTCAATAGGACTTCCAATACTATATTCCATAAAAGTGGTGAGAGTGGGAATATTTGTCTTGCTTTTGATCTTAGAGAAAAAGTGTTCAGCTTTTCACCACTGAATGAGATTATCTGTGAGCTTGTCATATATGGCCTTAATTATGTTGAGGTATGTTTCTTCTATACCCACTTTGTTGAGGATTTTTACCATATATGGATGTTGACTTTTGTCAAATGTATTTTCTCTTGAGATGATCATATTATTTTTATCCTTCATTTCATTAATGTGGTGTATTACGTTGGTTGATTTGTGAATATGGAAACATCCTTACATCCCTGGAGTAAATTCCACTTAATCATGGTGTATGATCCTTTTAATGTGTTGTTAAATTTGGTTTGCTAATGTTTTGTTGAGGATTTTGTATCTATGTTCATCAGGGATATTGGCTCAAAATTCTGTTGTTGTTGGTTTGTTTTTTGTGGTGTCCTGGTCTGGTTTCAGTATCTGGGTAATGCTGGCATTGAAAAATAAATTTGGAAATATTCCCTCTTCTTCAAGTTTTTGGAAGAGTTAGAGGATAGGTACTAAATCTTCCTTTTTTTTTTTTAAAGATTTTATTTATTCATTCATGGAAGACATACACACAGAGAGGCAGAGACTCAGGCAGAGGGAGAAGCAGGCTCCATGCAGGTCCCCTGATGTGGGACCTGATTCTGGGACTCCGGGATCACACCCTGAGCCAAAGGCAGATATTCAACCGCTGAGCCACTCAGGCATCCCTAAATCTTCTTTGAATGTGTGCTAGAATTTACCAGTGAAGCCATCTGGTCCTAGACTTTTTTTTGTTGGTAATTTTTTGATTATTAATTTACTCTAGTAATTGGTCTATTCAGTTTTTCTATTCATGATTATTCTTCGAAGATTGTATGCTTCTAGGAATTTATTTTTTCCTTATAGGTTGTCCAATTTGTTGGTAAATATCTGTTTATAGTAGCTTCTTATGATCTTTTGTATTTCTGTGGTATCAGTTGTAACCTCTCTATTTATTTCTGATTTTATTTATTTGATCCATTTCTGTATTGTTTTTGGTGAGTCTAGCTAGCTAAGTTTTGTCAGTTTTGCTTGTCTTTTCAAAGAACCATCTTTCAGTTAATCTTTCCTCTTTTTTTAAGTCCCTATTTCACTTATTTCTGCTTTGATCTTTATTATTTACTTCCTTTTCCTAAATTTAGACTTTGTTCTTTTTCTAGTTTCTTTGGGTGAAAAGTTAGATTTCTTATTGGAAAATTTTCTTGTTTCTTGAGCTAAGTCTGTATCTCAATGCACTTCCCTCTTAGAATGACTTTTGCTGCAATCTATAGATTTCGGTATGTTGTATTTCCATTTTAATTTTCTTAGTTATTTTACTTTTTTATTTCCCTTTTGACTTATTTGTTGATTGACTTATTGTTCATTAACATGTTGAATTAATATTCATATATTTGTTATTTTTCCAGTATTATTCTTGTAATTATTTTTCTAGTTTCACAGGATAGTGGTCAGAAAATATTCTTGATATGATTTTAATCTTCTTAAATTTATCGACACTTGTTTTGTGGCCTAACATGTGATCTATCCTGGAGAATGTTTCACATGCATATAAGAAGAATGTGTATTCTGCTGCTTTGGGATAGAATATTCTGCACATATTTATTAAGTAGATCTGATCTAACATGTTTAATACTGATATTTCTTTATTGACTTTCTGTCTGGGTGATCTATTCATTGATGTAAGTGGGATATTGAAGTCCCTCTCTATTATTGTATTGCTGTTAATCTCTGTAGGTCTATTAATACTTCCTTTGTATATTTTTTGTGCTTCTATGTGGGGTGCATACATATTTATAAATGTTATATCTTCTTCCTGTATCATTATGCAATGATTATGCAATGGCTTTTATCATTATATAATGTCCTTCTTTATCTTTTATTATAGTCTTTGTTTCAAAGTCTATTTTGTCTGATACAAGTATAACTTCACCAGCTTTCTTATTGTTTCCATTTTCATGGAATATATTTTACCACCCCTTCACTTTCAATGTGTATGTGTCCTTACATCTGAATTGAGTCTCTTATAGGCAGCATACAGATGAATCTTGTTTTGCTTGCTTTATTTATTTAGCTACTGTACATTTTTGATTAGAGAATTTGGTCCAATTATCTAAAGTAATTATTGAATAGGCAATATAATCAATGGTATTGTAATAGCATTATATGGTGACAGATGATAGCTACACTTGTGGTGAGGGTAGCATAATGCACAGAGGTTTTGAATCACTATAATCATGACATAGTTGTATACCTGAAACTAAAGTAACATTGTATATCAACTACAACAGAAAGATTAATTTTTTAAAAATATGAAAGCAATGTGCCCCCCATCCCTAATAAATTTTAGATAAGTGTATGCTTATTGCCAAACTGTTAAATGTTTTCTGACTGTTTTTGTAGTTTCTCTCTATTCCCTTCCTCTTGTCTTGCTTTCTTCCCTAATGGTTTGATGACTTTCTTTAGTGTTATATTTAGATTACTTTCTCATGATCTTTTGTGTATCTACCATATGTATAAAGAAAATATACACACACACATTTATGTACATATGCACACACACACATAAAACAGTCTATAATGACAGTCTATTTTAAATTGATAGCAACTTAAGTTTGGATGCATTCGAAAACTCTACATTTTTACTCCCCACAATGTTTTATATTTTTTGATGTCACATTTTACATTCTTTTATTTTGTGTGTCCCTTAACTATTTATTGTGGTTATAGCTAATTTTACTACTTTTGATTTTTGTCTTCATGCTGGCTTTATAAGTAATTAACCCACTACCTTTACTACATATTTATTTACCTTTATTATATATTTACTTTTATTAGTGACAATTTTACTTACATATGTTTTCTTATTACTAGTTAATGCCTTTTTTTTTCCACCTTAAAGAAGTCCCTTTAACATTTCTTGTAGGGCCAGTTTAGTGATGATAAATTCTATTACCTCTTGTTTATCTAAAAATCTCTTTATTCTTCTTCAATTCTGAATAATAATCTTGCCAGGTCGTGTATTTGTGGTTGGGAGTTTTGTTGTTTTCTTTTTCTTTCAGCTCTTAAAATATATCATGCCACTCTCTTCCGGCTTGCAAGGTTTCTGCTGAAAAATCAGCTGACAGTCTTATGAGAGCGGGGTTCCCTTGCACCTAGCAAATGGCTTTTCTCTTGCTGTTTTTAAGATATTCTTATCTTTAACTTTTTACATTTTAATGATAATGCCTCTTCCTGTGATCTCTTTGGGTTCATCTTGTTTTGAATCCTCTTTGTTTCTTGGACCTGGTGTGTTTCCTTCCCCAATTTAGGGAGGTTTTCAGCCATTATTTCTTGAAATGTGTTTTCTGCCCCTTTCTCTTTCTCTTCCCCTTCTGGAATCCATATAATGTGAATGTTATTCTACTTGATGCTGCCCCATAGGTTCCTTAAGCTTTTTTTTTTTTCCCAGAATTCTTTTTTATTTTTGCTGCTCTCTTTGGGTGAGTTCCACTGCTCTGTCTTCCAGGTCACTGGTCTAACCTTCTGCTTCATCTAATCAGCTGTTGAACCCCCTAGTGTATTCTTTCAGTTTATTTATTGTATTCTTCAGCTCTGTGACTTCTGTTTGGTACTTTCTTATATTTTCTATCTTTTGTTGCATTTCTGTGTTCACCCCTTCTTCTCCTGAATTCAGTTAGCATCTTTATGGCCATTATTTGAACTCTTTATCACGTAGATTACTTATCTCCATTTCATTAAGGTCAGTTTTCTGAGGCTTTCAATAGTTAAAATAGGCATTAATCAAAGTAATAAAAATACCAACCAATACGTTAAAATCATTATCATTGTTAATATTATTAGTATTTAATTAATTCTATTCTTCAAATCAAAATATTAAGTTAAATTCTAAAAAAAACTCTAAGGGAAACACATACTGTTTTAATAACTTTCTGTAAAATGTGTCCAACAGGAAAATCTACAATTAGGAAAGAAGAATGTGATAGCTCTGGGAAGATCTTTATAGATTACACATTTGGGGCATGGTAATATTTATACTTACTTTAAGGTTTCCCTGGGCAGTGTTCACAGGTTGGCCATCCTTTAACCATGTAATAGATGGATTTGGAATACCATTGGCAATGCACTGCAAGGTGATAGGCTTATGTTTCACTATGGCTCTCTCAGAAGGGCCTGAGGATTTGATTGTTGGAGGAACTAGAGTTAAGAAATGAAGGAAGAAAAGCAGGAAGGGATGGTAGGACAGAGTGAGAGTGAGAAGGAACACAAACCATAATCAGTGAGATCAAATACTTAAAAATCTGGATGTAAGAACCTGAAACTTTAACATTTAGCAAAGGGAAAATTCCTATTTTAAGAAATAATGAAATAACTTTATCCCATGCATTTAATTTAGTTTTCAACAATTTTAGATGACTTATTTCCTAAGTATGGATCTCAAATTCTTTGAAGACCAAGATGTGGGGATCTCTGGGTGGCTCAGTGGTTTAGCGCCTGCCTTTGGCCCAGGGCATGATCCTGGAGTCCTGGGATCGAGTCCCAATCAGGCTCCCTGCGTGGAGCCTGCTTCTCCCTCTGCCTGTGTCTCTGCCTCTCTCTCTCTCTCTGTGTGTGTGTCTCTCATGAAAAAATAAATAAAATCTTAAAAAAAAAAGAACAACAAGATGTATTTATAGCAACATGTATGCTTGGCTTATACCTTTTGGAGTGTTTTTTCTAATCTGTTATGATCCTCCTTTTCTCTAGAACTACTTCATTAAATCAGAGTGGGTTTCCTCTACCTATATTTATACTGTATGACTCTGACTCCATCAGGACTGAATGAATACAGAGTGGTAACTTGATCTAAACTGGGCCTGCCGGATTCCCTCCCTTAGGAATTGGAATTGAGACTGAGAAAGAGGGTTAGCTATATTTCATCACAGGACTAAAAAAGCAGGAAAAAATTCTGCATGGACAGAGGGGAAAATGTTGATGTTCATAGAAACCTCTGCTGGGGCTTCTAAATGGCTCCCAGCTTCTCACTGCAGTCCCTCCATTCCCAAGGTCTGCAGGCAAGTGAGACACATAATACCCTGGCAGAGTGTTACCTATCATTACACTAATGGTTCTGATTCTTCTGGGCTAGTTCTTTGAATGTCCCAATGGGCCCTGGATCCTGCATAACATCCTTAGCCTCCATTTCTGGAAATGACTTTATTCACACTCCCTCCTGTTTTGGCTGAATCCTGGAGAGCCGACACAACCCCTTTCCTTGGAATTTGCTCCCTGCCTATTCTATCTTATTTGGTCTCACTCCTCAGACCCTGGCATTCTATGTAGAATACACTTTCTAATATTTGAATTGTTTATATTACTTCACACAGGCTTCTTTGTTAAGGCTCTGTGTTAGTAAAGTGCCTTAAGATTAATGTGCCATTTTAAAACTCAGATTCACAGCCTTTATATTGCTTTCCACAACTCAAGGTTTATCCAGATTCATGAGCTAATTTGAATTAAATAATGACTCAATGCATAAGTTAATTTTAAATGTAATACTCTTGTCCCTTCTGCAGCATACCATGAACAGTAACTTCAAATTCCTTCTTGCGGTCACCAGCAATGTTTGTCACCACACAACGATAAAGGCCTGTATCTGAAACTTGAGCCTGGGCAATAACCAATTTGCGTCCATTTAGCAAAACCTTGAATCCATCCCTTTCATCAATTAGCTGGCCATCCTTTAGCCACCTACAGAAACAAGGTAAAAAGAAGTCTGGAGATGTATTTTAAATAACTTAATTCCTAGAAAATACGTGTGTGTGTATATCTTGGAAGAACTAGATTGATCTATATATTAAATGTTTCTATACATACATAGATATGTAAATTCTTAATTGTGTATTTGCCTAATTCCCTGTTGGTCCACACTATAAAATGAACTATAATTAAGAAAAGAAAAAAGCAAACCTGGCCCAACACAGAAGTTGGCATATTGTTGGAACCCCAGTAGCTATGTGTTTTCCTCATTCTTCTAATAATGCTGAGGAAACAGAGATGAAAGCCCCTAAATAGTATTCACTTCAAATGTTTAAGTAATATTAACCAGCAAAGTGAACATAGTCCTAAAGCATCTGTAAAATAAAATCTTCAAATCATATAGCATTATATTTTTTCATTAATCATGAGTTATCACTTCCCATTTTATTTCATAATCATATGTGAACATGTTTTATTCTCTTAGTTGACTGTTCCTTTGCATATCCTGCACCTTGGAAATGAAAGGTAAGTATTCATGAAATGCTTTGTAAATAAAGGAATGAAAAAAAAGAATTGGTGAACTTATATGCATGGTAACTTTCGCTATTTCCCTAATGTGTTCAGTACACTTCTTTTTATTTAGTCATTCATTAAACATTTCAGTGCCTCAAGAAGATCTGACAAGTACTGCTTAACAAATCTAGCTCTATGATCTGAAAACGTAATTTCTAGGCATAAGTGGAATTCCTTTAATTGAACAGGTTCAGGGTCTATGTGATTATTAAGCAAAAGTTGCCTTGTATATCGAGTATGTCTTTTAAAAGAGGAACATAAACAATATTATTTTACATGGCCACGTTTTAATGACATAGAACCTTTTTCAAGATAGTTCCAAAACACTCAAAGAAACGGGAGGTATTTAGAAGACATACCAAAACCCTTACATGATAGTTGGTGTGGGAGAGCCTGTCACTTGACAATCTAGCTCCAGTAAGTTATTAACCATCACAATGAAGTAAGATGTTTCATCTCCTCCTTCTATAGCTGGTGGCACTAGAAAACAACAGAGATGTAACATACCAAGAAATGTACACCAGGAAAAATACACCACCATTTTAAGTAATACTAAATTGCAGTTTAGAAGGCTGACAAGTATCATAAGAATTTGATATATGGAGGGGATTTGAAATGTAAAATATATTTTATCATACATACTTGCTAGAATCAAAGAATGTATTTGACATGCTGTGGATTTTTGTCAATCTAGCACTCTGGTGCTGCTGAAGCCATCTGAATATAAAGTTGGCTCATATTTTATGTTGCTTATTTTCATAATAATAAGAGAAGAGAACCTCAAAAATTGGACCTCTGCTCAAAAAGTCTTCAATTTATAGTGAAATAGAGACTAAAGACATTGCAAGATTACTTCCCAAGGCCCAGAGACTAAGTTTCCTGTTGTCCATCATTGTGCTCATGACAGAGGACCATGTAATCACTCACTGCAATCAGACTTGTCATAGTTATAAAATGCATCAATGTACTTAGAAATACAAAGTCTATCTATCAGAATCAGTGGAAGATTTATGTAAGCTCTTAGATCTTGGGATTCTAGTAATAAATCCACCAGTTAGTAATGTGCAGTCCAGAGTTGAACAGACAACTGAATCTTCTCTAAGATTGGTTCATTGTTCTACAACCAAAAAAGCATTTAATAAAATGGTCAGGTTTTGCTATGAACCTGGAATCCAGATTGTAGCATCTTTATTTACCTAAGACATCAACTTCGTATTTGATTTCCTTTTCTCCTGCCACACTGGTAGCCACACATACATACTGTCCCCGATCAGCTTCTAGGGCACTCATGATTTCTAATTTCTTCCCACCACCTTCTGTACGGATGTTGTCACTGGCTTTCACAGGTACGCCATCTTTCAACCAGGTCAGAACTGGAGGAGGGTTGCCAGTAGCTTTACACTCTAATGTCAGCGAATGAGCAATAACAACTTGCTTATTCAGAGGTGCACCCAAGTCACCTTCAATCATTGGAGGAACTAGGTAGAAAAAAGTAATAGTTCAGGCATCTTTGAAATCCTAATGAAATAAAAGGGATTTTTTTTTTCATGTAGTTTGACCATAGAAACTACTTATATGTCTGACTCCTTCTAAGCATAAAGGGAAGAATTTCTTGGGCTAGCTGATATGCAACTATCCTAAATATTGTGGGATGCTTTGTACTGTGTCTGGTTTACAAATGGTAAATACTTATTTAGTCCTAACAGCTACTTTACCCTCTCCATCAAAACCAAATGGTCTAGATGTTCCATGTGCCATGGGGAAATGGTTGGGCAAATAAATGGACCACTTGCTGCTAACTGTAGCTTTAAAAATATTTTTTCTAAATCATGGCACAACTCTTCCACTTCATATCCATGCATTTTGAAAATGATCAAACCTCCAGGGCTATGTCAGTAAATGAATTAGATGTTGGCATATTTAAAAACATAGAAAGGTATATGATTAAAGCACATATTTTTGCCTTACCATAGACATCCACATGGAATGACTTTTCAGCAGTTCCAGCAACATTGGTTACACGACATGAATATGTTGCTGAATCAGAGACCTGTGCTCGAGGGATATGAAGAAATTGTCCTTTATCAACATAAAGTGATTGTGAGCTGGATATGACTGGTTGGCCATCCTTATACCAAGTAACAGCAGGCATTGGCAGTCCTCGTGATTCACATTCCAGTTTAATTATGCTGTTGATCAATGCTGATATCTCTGTGGTGACATTCCCTCCTTTAATACTAGGTGGAACTATAAAGGATTTCAGAACAGAAACAAGTCTTCTAAGCTTTAGTATCTGCATCAAACTCTTAAATTCTGTAGACACTTAATGAATTAAAGACCATTAGGAAGTCTATGATTTATCTACTGATAATAAATTGCCTGTCTTTTCAGTCTTTATCACCTTCCTCTTGGGTGTCAGATTTCAGTAAAAACAAAGTCACAGTTTTAGTTTCAGGGGTTCATTTAAGTCCAATAGATCATATTACAGTAACTAAGAGAGTTATGTTTAACAAACAAAGCAAAACAAAATAAAATCTCACTTAAAGTTGATAGAATATATTTGAAATCAGGCCAAGGGAACAAAAATGTCAGATGTGGTAGACGATATGCCCGCTCCCCACAAAATACTGTCTAAGTGCCTTCAGAACCAGCTACTGGAAATAGCTGTGGAATCTTTAACTTTTGCTTCTTACAGGTTTTTGTTTCGTTGTTGTTGATCTTGGGTTTTGAGTTTTTGTTTTTGTTTGTTTGTTTTAGCTGCCAAGAGTTCATTCACTCAACTTTACTCATCTAATTGGCTACATGTGTATCTTCCATAATTCAGCAACCACATTCCTAGCCTCTCACACCACATGAACACTCTGCTGTTGGAAAAACAACTCAAGTGGTTCAATCCCTGCTACATCTTTTGACTGTGGTCATTCCAGGACTGTGCTACAATTGCTACAAGTTAAAAGAAGTCAAATGGCATGTACTTGAATTAGGAGTGCCTTAATATTATTTTCTTAAACTTTTGTTTTAGGAGAGGATCTATTATAGAATGTTTTTCTTATGGCTGGACTAGGGTTATTTGTTTTAGGAGGACAATCACAGAGGTAAAATAACCATCTCATCAGATCATATCAAAGGTACAAATTGTCAGCATGACTTATCACTGATGATATTAAGCTCAATAATCTGGTTGCAGTAGTTTTTGCTAGGTTTCTCCACTGTAAAGTTGCTCTCCTTTCCCCTTTTTGAGAAAGGAATCACTCTTATCAGCCCATACATATGGGGTGAGGAGTTACATTTTACTTCTTGAGAGAAGAATACCTACATAATTTATTTGGAATTATTCTATGTAATTTTGTTTCTCCTCCCCAAAGTATTCACTTATTCAACAATTTATTCATATCAGTATGAACTCAGGGAAACTTATTTTTATACTTTGGGTTATAATCTAATATTGCATTATTTAATTTGTTGTTCAAATTGTTCCAGTTTTGACCATTGGAAACTATTTCATTTGGTTCCTATGTTCCTTTGACATATCCATGTCATTTTATTATTTTAAATCTTTCTTACTTTCTGGCTCTTCTACATGCTGTAGGCTCATCTTGTATATTCCCTGCCCCAGCCCTAGAATTAACCATTTCTCCAAAAAGCCCTGGCTCCTTTCAGTGGAAAAGAATATTAGAAAACAAGAGCTGGGTGCTGAATAGAGTACCTTAATATTTTCTGATAATCATTCTTAGAACTAGCTTACAGTGACAAACATTCACATACACATTTTTTTGGCACACATAATTTAAGGAAAGATCTACTATACTGTGAAGTAAACTTGGTGGTGGAATAATTTTCTTATAAAGTGGTTTAATATATAATTCAGGGAAGCCAACTGTGGTTCATAGGCCAGTTATGGAGATGCTGAGGCAAGAACAGTTTTTACATTTTTAAATGGTTGGAAAAAAAATAATACTAATATTTTGTGACATGTAAAAATTAATATGAAATTCAAACTTCAGGGTCCATAGAGTTTTATTGAGATAGTCACACTCATTTGTTTACATATTGTCTATGGTTACTTTCTCTAATAACTGAGTTAGGTAGTTGCAAAAAGTAGCAAATATGTGTTTTCCTTGCTTCTCACTGATGCTCAACTCACCATAAATTTAAGTGACACAATTATAACTCATAGCATTTCAAGTTGCCATGCATATCACCATATCATATTTTATTTTATTTTTATTATCAGTCTATACTTTTTGTGTCAAAATAGAAAAGAAAAAAATAAGAAAAGAAAAAATACTTTAAAAAGTCACATTTTTAAATGTGTGGATTATTTTGTTATACATTAAATGGCAAAGCATTGTTTATTTTGTAATAATTCTATAACTGTTCTATAACTATATTGAAAGTTTACAATATACCCCAACACTACTAGACTAAGCACTCGTCACATTACTTCCAATTCAAAACAATAGTTGGAAAAATTAGAAAATGTAAAATGGACTGACTCAGAATTTCTCCACAAAAATATAAAGTCCAAATGACACTATAATCAAAATAAGTTTCTGAGTGGTTCATATGTTTTTCAAGCAAGAAAATCCATTTGCAAACAGTAATTTAATTAAAATCAGGGATGATTACAGTTAGTAGTCATAGAAATGTGTCCGGAGAAATTTTAAATTTTTGTTTAAGATTATGAGCCATTCCATGAAAATAATTGCTTGAAGAGTAAAGAATACTGGGAGCAACACTGATAGCTACCGTTTTTTTTAAAGCAACTTCTCTGAATAGTATTCTTGGCCCCTAACAAATTAACAGATGTTATTGATACTGCTTTTTGTTTGAGGAGTCAATGCCAAGTTTGAATAAACTGAAGAATTAGTCTCTAGGAATAGTCTGCATGGAACAACTACAGTCAAAAAATATTTTCAAAAAAAGTTAAAAAAACATGAATTCATTACAACCTGAAGTAGAATCTGCTAAGATAGTACAAGGGATGGTGGTAAAATTATGTGTGGGGAAGAAAAGGCTTAGGCAAATTTAAAAAGCTTATTAAAATGTAAGGTTTTAAAAGTCTATATTCCTTGCATTATTTATTAGCAAGCACTCTGTAATATTCATATGTTATTGAATATTTTTTATTTGCTCTTATGGACTTAAACATCATTAGTTTTGTGAATCTTTGCTACAAATAGAAACTGAATATAAAGACTTTTCCTACCATAGAGCAATTCAATGCTTTAATGGTGGTAAAATTATTAGTTTAATTTTTTTAGTTCAGGGTTGAGATGAATTTTTCTGAATGAATTGTTCTCAAACACTATTATGGCATACCATTGGTTGAATTTGGAAGTTACTTTGCTATAAACTTGATAATGTTTCTTCATGAGTTCAGCCTAAAATTACCAGACCAAAACAGCTCTTAAATGAAAAACTTACATCATGGTAGTCATTCTGTTTGAATCACAATTAATGTCAGGCTGTTTTATAAATTTCTAATGCTGTCAAACAAAATTGAGATCTCCATTCCCAGTGGATTTTCTGTGGATATATTTTCCGAACTCAAATTTCAGTTTCAGCAATGTTTGTCAGACTTTGACACATATACAAAGGAAATTTCTACATTTGAAGTTCGGTTATCTCTGAGAATGAGGACCTTCCATCCAAATTTCAATTGGAATTTTTTCATCTGCAGTTTGGCATGCTAAGAGTGAATTACCAAGACACTATAAGAAAATTCTATAAATGCCTTCCAAGCAATGAATATGGTCAGTTAAAATAATATGTTTGTGAACTGATTCTGGTATTTGACAGTATCTACGTGCATGGAAAGACATTTTCCAGGATGAACTATATAAGATTTCATTATAGATCAGCATTAACAGATGGACATTTGCAATCAATTTTGGTGAGAGGAATCACTAACTTTCACTACCAATTAATTAAAATTTTATCCCCCCTACAAGAATTCCATTCTTCTCATTAGTAGGCTTGTATACAAAAAATTTTATAATTTTTAAAATCAGTAGAAAAAGAACTTCATCAATAGACAATTAGTAGAGAGATGCCTGGGTGGCTCAGCGGTTGAGCATCTGCCTTCAGCCAAGGACGTAATCCTGGAGTCCTGGGATCGAGTCCCGTTGGGCTCCCTGCGTGGAGCCTGCTTCTCCCTCTGCCTGTGTCTCTGCCTCTCTCTCTCTGTCTCTCATGAATAAATAAGTAAATAAAACTTTAAAAAAATAGACAATTAGTAGAAATTCATTTCTACTTTGATATATAAGAAGTACATAATATCTTTGATTTTGTGTCATGGTCTGCAAGATCTAAAATATTTACTATCTCTGCCTTTTATAAAAAAAAAAGTGGGGCAGCCCGGGTGGCTTGGCGGTTTAGCGCCACCTTCGGCCTGGGGTGTGATCCTGGAGACCTAGGATAGAGTCCTGTGTCGGGCTTCCTGTGTGGAGTCTGCTTCTCCCTCTGCCTGTGTCTCTGCCTCTCTCTCTGTTTCTCGAATAAATAAATGAAATCTTAAAAAAAAAAAAAAAGTGTGCCAAGTCCAAGATAACCAATTAATACAAATTCAGGCCACCATTTTGAAATCTTTAAGAAGAGCAATTTATTCAGATTTAAAATTTTAATTTTGTTTTGAGACTACTTATGTTGCATGTTAATCTGTAAACGTATATCAAACTACTGGCTGAAATTGCCTAAGTCAACCACCAATTAGTTAGAGGATACATTAATGAAAGCAAGAACATAGTTCAAATAAGTCCCTATTTCCCCATGATTGTTATACAAAGGTATATCATTTGTACCAAAAGGATCTATTTTAAAAATAAGCATTTATGAAATTGAGAAAAAATTACTCAAAGAACATTTCAAATTGACATCAGAACAACATACCATCTACTGCTTAAATTTGCCAAATAAATAAATGTCACTTCCTATTTCAATTTAATTCATCTATATTTCTCTGAAACCTTACTTTCTGTTTGAGGAAGGCTGTTAGAGATAAAGGTAATGAACACACTGCACATTAAAATGCACTGCACATCTACCCTCAAAGACCTTTGTATTCTTTGGGGAGGCTCTCAGACTTTTTAAAATCAAACATGGACCTCAGGTTAAAAATCTTTGCCTCAGAACTAATAGGTGTCAGTTTACACAATCTCCCCATAGGATATTCAAAGGTTTTTTATTTTCTTCCTTTATTCATATCTTTCTCCTTGCTCTTTGCCCCCCTCCATCTCTTATTTTTTCACTCTTGTTTTGTCCCCATGTCTTTTCTTATTCAGGCACAATGTGCATTTCTGCCTTTCAAGTCCATCACCTGTTTTGTCCTCATGTTAGTATGTAAATAAGGAAAACCAATGAGTCAACTGTGGTCTGAAACACACTCGCAATCTGAAAACTACATAAATATTCTTCACAGCTAGCCCAAATATGGCATCTGTTTCATTCGTTCTTAGGAATAAAAGCATTTCCATAAGTGAAATAAAGTAAGCTTAATATTGCCCACTTGGAAGTGTAGACAAGCTTGCTAGAAAGTAAATGCATTGTTTCCTGAATAATAATAATAATACTCAAAACTTTGCAGTGTTATAATGCCTTTCACCTTGGACAATCCTAGGAAACTTAATCATTACAGATCCCTCTCTTCTGGGTGCCTGAGGGCATCATACAGAGTGAACAAGAGGATCTGAAATAAAAGAACTCAAGCCCTATGGCAATAGATGTCTTACTGAATCACCAAAATATATTCACCATAGATCTTGGCAACAATACAACAATGTGGAGAAGACTACTCAAAAGCTTAGGGGAACATTTGCACCTATTATTTAAATGTCTGCTTCTGGTAGGCGGCCAATAGTAGCAATAACACTTTTGTTTAACTTGGATTCATGATCGCCAATCTTTCAGTAATGTTACTCTTTTTTTGGAGGGCAAGTCTTTTCATGACTGAATTCTTCCAAGGCTTCTATTTATAGGCAGAAATGATTTAAAAGCATGCATTAAATAAAATCTCTTTGATTCAAGAGAGCTATTCCAACTTAATATAGGTACTCACATTAAAAAAGGGAAATTTCAAATTCAGTGAGGTTAATAGAAATGAAGCTTTTAAGACAATACAACCACCAGGTAAATAATGAAAAACAAATAACATTTATTAAACTCTTACTCTTATAAGCCAAGTAAACCAGTAAAGTATCTAGATTTTGATCCTTACAATAACACTATTAAGTAGATGCTATTATTGTCTCCAATTTACAGATGAGGAACCTGAAGATCAGAGGGTATTTGGGAAGTGTGGCCAAAGTCACAAAGCTATTAAGTGTCAGAAGCTGGATCTCAACCTATTTGCCTGTCTCAGAAGCACAAGTTCTTATTAATGACTAGACCAGTGTTGTCCAATAGAAAATATAATGCTAAATATGTATATAACAAAATTTTTGCTAGTAGCCATGTTAAAAAATTTGAAAATAAACAGAAGAAATTAATTCCCATAATATATTTTATTTAGCATA
Organism: Nyctereutes procyonoides; assembly: GCF_905146905.1. Classification (NCBI taxonomy): domain Eukaryota; kingdom Metazoa; phylum Chordata; class Mammalia; order Carnivora; family Canidae; genus Nyctereutes; species Nyctereutes procyonoides. Next base: position 8,103,511 of record NW_026575037.1, read on the forward strand.
GTATATGCAAAATATTTCAGATGTAATCAATGTAAACTTACTAATTAGATATCTTACATTATATTTTCATATTAAGGCTTCCGTATCTGGACTATATTTCATACTTACAGCTTGTACCAATTTGGACTAGCCGCATTTCCAATGCTCAAAGGCCTCCTGTGGCTAGTGGTTACCGTATTGGACAGTATATCACTAGCCCATTCATTCATTTAGCAAACATTTCTTGAGAGCTACTGTGTATCAAAGTAGGAAACAAGCAAAACAAGGTCCTGTTCTTAGGAAGTTTAGCTTCCTTGGAGACAAACAGCAAGTGGGTAAACAAGCCCATAATTAGGCAATAACCTATCAGACAGTGATATGTATTATGAAGAAAATAAACTTGGATAATGTAATAGTGACTGGGTAATAGCTTGGCTTGGGAAGATCCTCTAGAGAGATGATGTTCCTGAAGTATCTAGACATTTTGTGAGTGTCATACGCTATGGAGAGACAGAAATTAGTGCAGTAAGTAGAACCACAAGAAGCATGACTGGTCTATTGAGTTCTGTTCCTTTCTATCAGGTAATTCTTTGTGCCCACAACATAATGTTCGTGTGCCTTCCTATGACTCTAAGTGTAAAAAAAAAATAAAATAAAATGACTTTAGTATTCACTTTCCTCAGGGGATGTTGAGACTTAGTGCAATGAGGACTACGTACTGTGGTGGGGACTTAGCTGGGAAAGAATAGTGACATAAACATAAGGCATTTAAAATATCACCAAGGGTCAGAATAAGGGCCAAGATGTTATGAAAAAAGAATTGCATACCATTGGCTTCATTCAATTCATGCGTCTCAACTCTTTTTAGAGGTGTTTCTTTTTTTACTCTTTTAAGGATATAGACATTTTATTATATACTAATCACGTGGGAAATATCTGCCCTCTTGAGTGACATCAACTGAAAATCACTAGAACTCTTAAAGAAATCCTACTTCATGACAAAATGCATTAAAACTAGATGCAGTGTTCTAGTCTAAAACACAGCAGATAGGTTCTCTCTTCTAAAGTAAGTAGCATTCCAAATTACCTAGCATTGAATAAATGAACAGTTAACATTAAACCCTTCTTTAAAATTTTCTTCTTTTTTTCTTAGAGCGAGCACACACACAATGAAAAGTGGGGGAGTGGGGGAGTGGAGGAGGGAGAGGGAGAGAGGGAATCAAAGCAGGCTCCATGCCCAGCATGGAGCTCAATGAGGGGATCAATCTCACAACCCTGAGATTTGATCCGAGCCAAAATCAAGAATCAGATAAGGTTAACCAACTGAGCCACCCAGACATCCTCCCTTCTTTTCAATTTATGGTGAGAACTGGTAATAACAAAAAGCATAAGAAAATAACTTACTATAGACAGTCAATCTTATGTCCTTGGTTTGTTTGCCAGCTGCATTGGACACAGCACACTGGTAGCGTCCCTTGTCACTTCTTCGTGCATTCTTTAAATGTAAAACTTGTCCCTTGTCTAGAAGTTCAATATTAGGATCTTCTAAAAATAAAGGCCTAGAAGAAATAAATTTTATTCTGTGAGTCCGTTTTTATTTTCTGGTTTCCTCTCTTATTAATAATGAAAAATCATTGACATTTGAGGTTAAAAATATGAATCAAAGTTGCTTTTTTCTGTATGAATCTAAAAGAAATACGATGTGATTAGTACTTCCATTCAGAAAAACTGAATTATTAAAGCACTTTACAAATGAAAATTAGATAATTATTACTTTGAGATGAAAAGTTCCTTCATTTCAAACTTAATTGTTGAATATTAATAGAAACCTGATAGTGTCATTATTTGTTTGAGTCTCTCTCCTCCTTCTTATTTTTCTTTTTTTTGTTTTTACAGCCAAAATTTCTATCATCGTTTAGTAAAGTGAAACTTAAGAGTTTATAGGAGCTTGAGGCGAAGCAGTATTATTTTTAAACCAATATCATTATAATACCCGAAAGAGTACTCACAATAATAATGAATAGTTATCACTTACTAAAGGCAATGATCATGCCAAATTTCCTAAAAAAAGAGATACTGTAACCAATATGAATGCTTTTATAATCATAAATACTGAACAATGTTTATGCCAAAAGCAGCTCATCTATAGTTGTCAAGGATGTCTTTCTCTACTATGTAGAGTCACTTATTGACTATTACAAAATGCTTACTTTACATAATTGGCTGCAGCTTTTGGCTGCAGCTTTATGTAATACTTGAAATATCATGGTTATTAAAGTCTATGATATCCTAATATTCATGCCTTTAAAACTCATTGATCTTTCAGGAAGACTCAAAGCAGTTTTTAAAAATTTTCAGTGACTTAGCCATGATAAATAATTAGATGCACTGCTCTATTAAAAGCTGTGAGTCATACTACACGATTAAATGGAAGCACATTTAATTGTCTTATATATGTTGGCAAATTGAATTTAAAAAATATTTTAAAAATTGTCTATGGTAGCACCCTCCACTATTTCTTGGTATGACACTTTGTAGGAAGTTCTCAAAAGCTAATAGAATGAATACCTTAGTTTATGCATCTTAACTGTTTAAAGAAATGAACACTTGATAATGTTACTCAAATTTAAGTAATTTTAAAACTTTTGTTAATTATGTAAGTAACATAAAAATTTAAACAAAAAAGTATTATAATAGGAAAAGGTCCTTTTGATTTATTACCTCTAACGTGAGTCTTCTCTAGACATTTCACCATTATAAGTTTGGTTTATATTCTTTCTAAACACTTTCACCCTTAAATGTCTTCCCAAAAGAATCTAGTTTTTATATGTAAATAGTATTGCTTTGTTTTCTTCTCTTTTCATTTGACAATAGCTATAGAGATATTTTTGGTATTATAACTTGATTGTACTCTTTTTAATAGCTGCCTAGTGTTTCACAAGATGACTATACTGTAAGTTATCCACCTATTTCCTAAGGTTGAGTATTAGTCAGTTTCCACTTTTCTGCCATCACAATGTTGTAGGGAATACCACCTACTATGGTACAAGCCCTCCTGTGGATCTGTATGAACACTTCCCTCTGCTAGATCTTGAAAATGTATTAGCTACATCACAGCATATGGGCATTCAAATTTTAATAGATATCAACAAATTGTTCTTCAGAGTACTAATTTACATTCTCTGCAGCAGAATACTACATCCTGATTTCCCACACTCTAGCCAACACTTCACATTGTTCAAACCTTTACTTATTTATTTGCCAATCTGGCCTGTGAGAGACAAAAATCATATTATTTTTGTTTATATTCTCCAAATTATTGAAAGTGAGCATTTTTTTCTTCCAACCTGTAATTTAAATTCGTTAGTATATTACAGTGTAATATTTGTTTCATATATAGGATTTAGTGATTCATCACTTACATACAACACCCATTGCTCATCGTAACAGGTGTCCTCCCTCATACCTATCACCCATTTAACCCATCTCTGTCCCTGCCCCACCTCCCCTCCCGCAACCCTGTTTGTTATCTATAGCTAAGAGTTAGCTTTACACTTTCCCTCTGTCTTTTCTCTCCATGTTCATCTGTTTTGTTTCTAAAGTTCTACATATGAATAAAATTATATAGTATTTGTCTTTCTCTGATTGACTTACTTCACTTAGCATAATATTCTCTAGAGCATCTTTTAATACATCTATTGCTTAATTATAAATTTTTAAATTGCCTGTTTATATCCTCCATACGTTTTTCTGTTGTCTTTTTTATTGGTTTATAAAGTTTGCATACTTTATTTATACATAGTTGCATACTTTAAACAATGCAAATCTTTACTTTTTGCTACTTAAGTCTTAGACACCTGCTCTCAGAAACCATAATAATACTTGACCATACTGTGAGAAATAAACTCTCAGAACAATACGAATCAAAGTAGCCATAGCAGTGTGGGCAAACCTCAGTAGCCCTTGAACTTAAAGTCTGGGAAATATCTAATTGCTCTTTTGTGGTTGTTCCTTTTTCTACATTATTAGAACTGGCTTAAGTATTCATCTGTCATAAAAATTATCTTTTCATAATTCAAACAGTTCCATGTGAAGGCAAAATTATCTCTGCATCTGAATCTTGCATTTATCATTCTTTATTCATAGCCTTTGGGATGAATATTTAATGCACACTAAATTTGAGTTCCTCTGTTTCTAAAATAAATTCCCAGCATTTATAAGGTTTTATAGTTCATTAGAATGAAAGATATTACAAAACTTTGAGACCATTTTTTGAACAATATTGCTTTGCTTCATGTTCATTTAATAATATCTATGAGTAAAATCCACATGAATTTACACATCCGTTCCCTATCAGTTGGACTCTTGCAACATATAGAAAAATGGTACTTACTTTCCATCTTTGAACCAGTGAATAGCAGGGAAGGGGGTGCCTTTGACCTGGCATTCAAGGGTAGTGTCATGGTTGAGGACAACAGAGACTTCATTTGGGGAGTTGGCACCTATTATGGTGGGTGGGACTTGAACAAAGACATAGACATTTTATCATGAAAATTGATGACTTAACAAAGGGTGGGGGGAGAAAAAGCAGATTATTAATGATTTCTACTAAAAATTTCAATAAAAATTTAATATTACAAATAAAATATCACACAATAATACCTTTTCATATTGCATCAGTCAACCCAACTAACTATTAAATTTAAATATAGAAACACATTCATTAAAGATTTGCTAGTAGGATAATTACTTGCAAAAATCAACTCATTTTGAGGAGTCATAAACTATATGCAAAAGGAGTTTTTAGGTGAGCGGCGAAGCTCATATAATGCAATTTATTACTGTTAGACATTTTAGATAACAAATGATATCATCAATATTAATTTTACAATGTTCAAATTCTACATATTACAACATAGTGCTACTCGAAGTATATTACCCTTGTTTATTTTAATTTTTTTTTTTATTTATTTTATGATAGTCACACAGAGAGAGAGAGAGAGAGGCAGAGACACAGGCAGAGGGAGAAGCAGGCTACATGCACCGGGAGTCCGACATGGGATTCGATCCTGGGTCTCCAGGATCGCGCCCTGGGCCAAAGGCAGGCGCTAAACCGCTGCGCCTCCCAGGGATCCCACCCTTGTTTATTTTAAAGGGCCTCTATGCTACCTATGCTGTCAGATAGGAAAAATATGAAAATGACTATGCTAGTTTTTATTCTCAGAATTATCGAAATATTGAAAAATTCCTATGCACTTCCCTGACTTTGAAATCCTCTCCGTTAATATCATGTTAAGATGTGTGGTCTTTGCCTTCGGAGCAATGACCAACCACCAAAGTAGCTCCCTCAGTAGAAGAGGGGTGTGACCAGATTTTGTTCTTTTCCTTTTTTTTTTAAGATTTTATTTATTTATTTATTCATGAGAGACACACAGAGAGAGAGGCAGAGAGAGACATAGGCAGAGGGAGAAGCAGGCTCCCCGCAAGCATCCTGATGTGGGACTGCATCCTGAATCCTGGGCTCAAGGCCTGAGCAGAAGGCAGACACTCAACTCCTAAGCTGTCCAGGTGCCCCCAGATTTTGTTTTAAGACCAGGCTGGCTGGGGCATGAAGCCTGGATTTGAGTGGCAAGGAGTGGGTGAAGGGGGGCAGTTCAGAGGCTACTACATCAATTCGGCTTACAAATGATACTGTTACAGTTAGAGATGAAAGGGGTAGATAGTTTAACCCTGAATTAGGAAATAGTCTTGACAGAATATAGATACATTTAGGGAGTTGGGGGTGGGGAGAGGTAGAAAGAATGAGAGCTAGGTTCTAGCAGACGCAAGTGGGTGGACAGAGGTGTGGTGCACTGTGATCGGCCCACTAAAGTTGACCAGAACATATGTTCACTGAGACCTTTTGTTTGATATACCACTAAGACATTCAAATCAAGACACTGTGGAGAAAATGAGATGTATATTCTTAGAGCTCAGAGACGACGTCTGAGCTGGAAATAAAAATTTGGGACACATCAGGACACAGGATTCAAAGTAAATTAATGCCCAGAGAAATAATACCAATGTAACTAATGATAGAAAAAGATCATTTAGTTTTTGATAGCCTGTACTTAAATATAATAATAATAATTTTGGTTGAGGCAATGAAGAGTATTTCAGGCTCTGAGAAGGCTAATGAGGGGATCATTTTTATGCTGAAGCAGCTTAAAAATGGTAGTTTGAATGCAGCATCATTCCCAGACTTTACTTCCATCCCAGACATAGAAACATATGCCCATTCTGATGAACAAAATATTGAATAGGAAGGAAGTCATTCTATCACCAAGTAGACTCTAATTGGCAAATATAATTTCATAAATTAAAATTATAAAACTTTAAATTTACGATTACCACTAAAATTTTCTAAATGTCTTATATCCCAATTCTTCTACCCGCACTCAGAATTTTCCTCTCTTAATTAGGATCCGGGCAGAGGTGATTTAGTGAAAAGAGTTAGAATTCAGGAAGGTGCATTTGCTACTTTCTCCAGTTCAAGTTACAACCTAGCAGCTTCAGGTGTCCGGAGTATTAATGAGTTTTATTCTGCATCATCCTGGATAGTTACTTCCCTGAGAATTTCCTGCCCACTTCACAGGAGAAATAGACAAAAGTAGTAATTTACTATTTTATATATAAGACAGTACCAAATACTCAGACATCTCTGTATGATAAATAATAAATAACTTAAAACATTCTATATCATATGATTCTGGTTAACCTATATTAAAAACAAAAATAATGAAAGAGTGAAACAAATGATATTTCTCTTATCAATGTTTTTTTTATCTCATTGCTCTTTCTTAACTGTCAGTCCATCCTATTATAAGAAATGCATGGAACGCCTGGGTGGCTCAGTGGTTGAGCATCTGCCTTTGGCTCAGGTCATGATCCTGGGGTCCTGGGATCAAGTCCTGCATCAGGCTCCCGTCAGGGAGCCTGCTTCTCCCTCTGCCTGTGTCTCTGCCTCTCATTCTGTGTCTCTCATGAATAAATAAATAAAATCTTGAAAAAAAAATGCACTCAAAATTGTAGGTTTTAAAAGTCTGTTTCACTTACCTAACACATCGATGTTAAAATACTTCTGAGAAGTGCCTGCAATATTAACTGCTTTGCAGGAATATCTTCCTACATCCTCTGGAGTGACTTTGAAGAGCTTTAATATCTTCCCATTGTTCACAATCTGAATGGTGCTGCTTTCACTCACCTTCAACAAAATGGTCAGTTATTTCCAATCCTAATACAAATGCATACTTAGGAATTGACATAGAAGTTTTCTATCATTATTAAGAAGAAAGTCTTATCTGAGTGATTTATTCCAGAGGCAGAGGCAAGGAATTATGCATATTCTGATGCTTTTACTTACCTGGACGTCATCTTTGTACCACATGATGATGGGAGAAGGAGTACCTTCAACTTCACAAAAGAGATTGGTCAGTTGATTGACCAACACAGATACGTTTGTTATGTGTTCTTTATCTTTAATTACTGGAGGAACTGTAAAAAGAGAAGAGTCATGGCTAGATAATTTTGTAATAAATATTATTTATGAAGTTTCTGTACACAGGCCTTTAGAAAGCAACTTCTGAGATATGTGATAACCAAAAAGGCTGGTCATACTTAAGCACATTCCTTAACATTAAGAGGAAGATCTTGACCAATATACTTATAAATAACTCTTATTAAAATTTTACTTTAATGATCAGAGTTTTGAAGTGATGATAAAACTTAAGATAAAGTTAAGGGAGAAACTAGTTATTCCACATATAACTCAAAATGTAAACTGCTACAGTCTTAATTAAGTCATGTGGGACTCACTGCTTTGCTGATGGAAGTGCATATGCCCAGTGTCTATGGAAGCCATTATCTATGAAATTTTAAAATGAACATAACCTGTGACTGATGCAAAATGACAAATGTACAAGTATTTCATTAAGGTGTTACTTATAATAACAAGTAATTGGTAACACAAATGTTCATCATTAATAGATGAAGGTTAAGGCAATCATGCCATAGCCATACAGTGGGATGCTAAACAGGTATAAATAAGAGTTAGGAATAATGAATAATCCCCAAGATGGTTAGTTTAGTAAAATAGACAAAGTGTAGAGTAATGGATGCATTGTTCTCTGTATGGATCTTTTTATATATAAAAATAGGATAAAATATATATTCATATTTCTTTGTTATGTATAAATATCTCTGGGAAAATACACACACACACACACACACAAAAAAAAAACTAATAAATTCCTTTGCCCTCAGGGAGGATAAGTAGATAGCTTAGCTTAAGTCATGAGAGTTTTGACGATTCTACTACTTGAATTTTGAATAAAGTCATAATAAAAATTTACACAAAATTTTAAATCGATTAATCAATGCAATCAGATTGTCAGTTTCCTGTTTGATAGCACTCTATTCACATTAATATTAAAAAATACTACATTGAGAGAATAACGTACATATATAAGAATTAGAAAATGTCATATATTCAACAATATGGTTTTGGTATCTTATCTGTGTTTACCATGGACTTTGAGGTTGTATTTTTTTTCTGTTGTTCCAGCTTCATTGACTGCCACACAGATGTACTCCCCATTGTCATAGGGTGTAACAGAAGCAATAACCAACAATGTGCCATCTTCCAAGATAGAAATACCAGGCTCTCTGCCCGTCAGCTCCCTACCATTCCATATCCATTTGATGGTTGGTTTGGGGGTACCTAAATGAAAAATCAGAGGTTTGTGATATTTTATAATAAAATTAGGAATCATTATTAAATATCAACTACATTGAGGAGAAATAAAAAAAAATCATGACTATAATTTATACCCTAAGGTACTATGCTGCTTTCAAGATATTTCTCCTGCATGAAATTTCTTTTTCTTATTTTTTTTAAAGATTTTATTTATTTATTCATGAGAGACACAGAGAGAGAGAGGCAGAGACCCAGGCAGAGGGAGAAGCAGGCTCCATGCAAGGACCCCGATGCGGGACTCGATCCCAGGTCTCCAGGATCACGCCCTGGGCTGCAGGCGGCGCCAAACCACTACACCACCGGGGCTGCCCTCCTGCAAGCAATTTCAAAGAGATTATGGTATTGAATGCCTCTAATTCCTGATCAGTCCTAAGAGACCTAGGGTCTCTAGTGTAGAGTTGAGCAAGTTGTCTTTCCAAGATTTTCAGAAAACAGTAAGCAAACCAAGGCATTTTCTTGTGTGAGTTCATGGTAATTAGTGGGGAAAAAATTATATTCATCAAATGGGAGAGTTTGGGGGTAAAAATAAATGAAGAACAAAAAGCAAGGGACTATCACAGGAATAAAACATAAAGATTGCCCACCAAATAGAGTCACAACTGCAGAAGTGATCCTTTATATAATTCATACTTTTAATAGGCCTCATATAGCAGAGATGAGGAACTTCTACTACCCACACATCTAGTGATTTCATGATGTTAAACATAGGACAATAGGAACAATTCTTGACTTTTTATACTGAAAAGAAAATTGGGAAAGCAGAGAGCAGGACTAGTTTCCCAGATTTACTTATGACCAAAGAGTAAATGGAAGTAATGTGCTCGCACGCAAGTAGAAGTGATAAAACCATCTTGAAGTATGTAATAGAGACAAAAGCACATATTGGAAATAGATGAATTCCATATTAAGAACATACTTATGTAGCAAATGATGTGTCAGGCACTAGTCTAAGTACTTTCAAAATTTACTTAATACCTATAAAAATAAAAAGAGAGCATATTAAATTAATGTGGTTGCATGACATTATTAATAATCTTAAATTAAGGGATGATAAAAATATTGGTATTGGTATATAATCCAAGACAAGTACAGAAGGTAGAATGCAAGAAGGTGTCATTAAAGCTAAACTCAAGTTGAGTTAAGGACTTATAAAAGTGACTCTGAAAGGTTTATTTATGAGAAAAATAAAGCAAAAAGATTGGCCTATTTCATTGTGCTAACAGTAAAAAGCTGACTGATGAGGAAGAGAAGGTGAACTGATAGACTGTAATTGTCTATGCTGTCAAAGAAAAAAGAGCTATAATCATTTCACGTCTTCACATCCCACTCACTCCTTTTTGTGTCTCAATCAGACTTCTCAGTGATATTTGTTGAGTTAATAAATGAAAAAATAAGTGAACAAGCAAAAAGAAGTTTTACACTAGCTTTAACTTATAAATGGTCAAACCATCATGTACAAGATGAAATTTGTTGCACAAAACAAGGAAAAGGTATTTAGCTCCTTCAAATGAACCTAAGAATTATATCCCAGGTGAAAATGGGGAAGTGGAAGGGGGTGGTTTTTCAAGGCGGAAAAGGCAAATCAAAAGAGCCAGGAAAGGGAAATCCTCCAAGCCAGCATCGGAGTCCAGGAGCCAATGGGGGTCCAGGATCCAATGCAGAACAAAGGGTAACAGTGCTACCGGTAGGGATCCAGTGGCAGCGACTACTCATTGTGAATATCTGAATTTAAACTCTTTTAAAGGTCGCCTCTTCAGGCCATGCCTCCTCTCTTAGTGCTATTGGGATTGTTACTGATGATTATTTTGATATATGAAAAGGTTGTTAAAGTTCTCTTGTAATGCTGGTAGAAAATAATCATTGGTGAAAACTACTGGAAAGATGCAGAATCTTGCTACAGAAACAGGAACAGCCATGAGGACTCTCATCTGCAGCTGCTTCCTGGAACAAACGCTGAGAGGCATTTGTGGGAGCAATGATGGTACCAGCTGCCCGGAGGTTATGGAAAAAAATACTGCCTGGACGTTGCCAGAACTGCTATAAACACATCTGAGTCATTATGGATGTTCTTAACCACATTCTGGCATCCAGAGCAAGGGTGACAGTGACAATGCCTCTCTCACATCCCCCTGAGGAAAGAAAAGAATAGTTTCCTGCCAGGAAACATGTTGAGATAGAAAGCCCAGGAATTCAGGGAGGTAAAGGGGTTTGGATAAGCCTCAGAGTGCCAAGTTAGAACCTGGCTTTAGAATTACCAGTAGTAAGCAAATCTAAGAAAAGAGGTTTTGGGAAGAGCAGTATCCAGGACAAATAGGGAGTTGGTCCTAATTTATACTTCTGAATGAGATAAATGCTGAAAATTCTGAATAGCTCTGTCATATTTTATTTTATTTTATTTTAAGATTTTATTTATTTATTCATAGAGATGCAGAGAGAGAGAGAGAAGCAGAGACACAGGCAGAGGGAGAAGCAGGCTCCACGCAGAGAGCCAGACGTGGGACTCGATCCAGGGTCTCCAGGATCACGCCCTTGGCTGCAGGTGGCGCTAAACCGCTGCGCCACCAGGGCTGCCCGCTCTGTCATATTTTAAAGAGAAATTCTATCAAAATAGAATGAACTAAGAAGCAACAGGAAGGAGCATGAACTACGTGGGAAACATAGTAAGGCAAATTTGGAAGAACAAAAGGTTTTTCCATGGAAGTAAATAAAATACCTGTGAGGGAAAAACACTTATTCAAAGAGCTATTTAAAAGAGAGATTAATGCCCTCTAATCCTTATAACAAGGACTAACAAGTAGGTCTTTTTATAATGATGTTTTAGGTTCAATAGAGAATTCTGGAAGAATATAACATTATGGTAATGTCCAACTATTACATACCTTTTGCAGGACATGGAAATGCAATGCGTTGATTAGCCACCCGTTCTTGGAATGGAGTGTTATATGGAGGTTCTAGATCTTCCAGTGTAGGTGGTTCTATTAGAAAAAGAAATGTATTAACATAGGCTTTTCCTTTAGCAATATCAAACTCTCCTGCGGCATCAATAATGGGCTACCCTGGTGAACTGCTATCTTTCCTGATTCTTCTTTTTCTTTTTTTTTTATTTTTTAAAATATTTTATTTATTTATTCATAGAAATGCAGAGAGAGAGAGACACAGGCAGAGGGAGAAGCAGGCTCCATGCAGAGAGCCCGACGTGGGACTCGAGCCAGGGTCTCCAGGATCACGCCCTGGGCTGCAGGCGGCGCTAAACCGCTGTGCCACCGGGGCTGCCCCCTGCTTCTTCTTTTAAGTATGACATATATTTTTAGTGGCCAGCTATTTCTACCTCAATGTGACCTGGGGATTTAAAGGTCAAAATGTCCCCACCCTCCAAAATTCATTATTTTCTGTTTTCCCACAATTCTGTTAAAACATAATGCTTCACCATTTTTCTTATGTCTTCCTCCCTTCCTCCTGACCTCCACACCCAATCACTTAGGGCTATATGTTCATCATATACCTGTATCTCCGTCTCTATCCTTAAGGTCACTGCTTGTTTCAAACCTTTACTTCTTTTGCCCGAACTATTTCAGTAGGCTTCTTACTGGAACCCTTTTCTCGAACATATTCCTCTTTGGATTCATATTCATTCACACAGAGACCTCAGAATATTCTCTCTGAACCATAAATCTCATCGTGTGATTTCCCTGATGAAAATCACTATTTGTATTTATTTTATCTGTAGAATAAAGTTTCACACCTGTTCCTTAGTGTACCCTACCAGTGAATCCCACGTCCCTGAACACCCTCATTATCCATCCATTTCATGAAGAAATTTGGGAGTCTCCAAATTGATGAGTCCTCCATCTCCTTCACTCCCTAATCCGAGAGTAGATCATCAGGAAAGAGCTATTATTTTTTGAGCCCATTCCCTTCTTTCCCCCAAGTCCAGCTACCATCATCTTTTGCCTGAGCTACTTTGATAGTCCCCAGCTGTTTCCCCTCACCTTCTCCAGTCAAGCCATTCTATCCCCAAAGAGTGATCTTTTAAAATCCAAATACATCATTTCCCGGTAACAATGCCTCCAAATCTTTTCACTACACATAGAATAAAATCTAAACTCCTTAATCTAAGTACCTAGATCTTGGATAATCTGGTCCATGATTGTGTGTCCAGCTTTGCCACATGTCACTCAACACCCAGTGTGAAATGCAGCCAGCTTGCTTTTATTGATTGGCTTATGCCAGTGTATCCAAAATGTCACATTTCCTCTTCTTCACATTCTACATCTTCTCCTAAGGCTCTCACCATCCCACCCCACCCCACCCCACTGCATTCCTGCGCATCACTTACTATACTTCTGTTCATTCTTCAAATCTTAACTGACATGTCCCAACCCAAGAAAGACTTCTTTGTTTTGTCTTTCTTTAAAAACTCATATAGACCTTCTAATGGTTTGTGAAGGCACTAACCAGTTTTGTTTATGAGATTATGTTATAAAGGTCTATGTTTTCCACTGACCCATAAATATAAGCACTCAATCAAGTTTGCTGAGTGAATGAATGAACTGGATAAGTTCTCCAACAGTGACCTAGCCATCCATCTAAAATTGCTGGGGCAGATAAGAAGTGCTGAGTACTATGGTAGTACAATACTTGCTTATCTTTCCTTCTTGCCTTTGCACTGGTATTCTCTGTGCCAGGAATGCTCTTCCCCCTACTGTCCACATGGCTAGCTCTTTCTAGTCAATAGATATCACTCTAAATATCACCTCCTTAGAGAAGTTTTACCTGCCAATCCAAAGTAGCCAACTGTGGGGCTCCTGGATGGTTGAGTCAGTTAAACATCAGACTACTATTCTGGTTCAGGTCATGATTTCAGAGTCATGATATCGAGCTCCATGTTGGGCTCTGAGCTTAGCGTGGAGTCTGGGATTCTCTCTCTCTCTCTTCCTCTGCCCCACTCCTGCTCCCACTTCCCCTCAAATAATAATAATAAATAAATAAGTAATAAATAAATAAATAAATAAAATTTTAAAGTAGCCAATCACTGGGAGCATTACCCTATTTTAATTTTCTACATTGTACTCTTCTCATGATCTGCATTTCTTATTTATTTGCTTGCTTTCTGCCTACTCAGAGAACAGCTTATGCCAGCAGGTCATATAATATACCCCCACCACACACATATTTTCCTGTGTCAAAAATCACCTTGGACATGCAGTGTTATTTCCGTTTCATCACTGCCTGCTATGTTAGTAGCGACACATGTATATATGCCGGCATCAGAGAGCATGGCTTGGTCGATGCTTAATGTTCCATCTGAATTGCTAATATGCTGCACTCCATCCACCAGCATGGCACTTCCACCCTTAAACCAGGTGATTACAGGAAGAGGCATCCCTTGAGCACTGCACGGAATGTCCACTCTTTGACCAACTTGGACTTTCATAAGTTTAGGGCCACGTTGTATCTTTGGAGGAACTAGAAACAACTGAGTATTAGTAACCCAATTTTTAAAATTCCTTTCTCTTCTCACTATTAATGAGAACTCCTTACCAAGAGGCAGCATGAGAAAGTGGAACAATCTCACGATTTGGACCCAGATTCAGGCTACTTACTACATGTGTAATCTAGGGCAATTGAGTAAATTTCCTGAGGCCTCTTTCCTTGATAATCCAGGCAAAATAACCTCTTAAATACCAGTACACTGCAAGGTTTATGGGAAATAATAAATATAAAACCCCTCATGCCAAACTTGAGGAAAAAGTAAGTGTTTAAAAATGTTAGGTTTCTTTTAATTTATAAATAATTTGCAGTTTAAAATCCTCTTAAAAGGCAATGATTTCTATAACATAAGGGAGTAAAAGAAAAAAAAAACATTTTTCTTCATGTACTCCTAGTTTTTGTTCTCTTTGTAAAAGGTTTAGCCAGACAGTAAGAAAAGTTTCTCATAAAAACTTTTGCTAATTTCAGAGAAGAAAATCAAAATCAAGTCTCTATTACTTGTCTTAATCTACCTTCCTTTATAAATTTAAATGTGATAATTTATCAAAACACTGGCAAGTGTTACTGGTTTCCACATACATGCATTATACACTAGAGAATCAAGTTGACTCATAAGGATATAATTAGAATTTCTGTACCTTACATCCCATTCCTCTGTCTTTTTAAAAAATTTAATATTTAACCAATACATTCTAAAGGTTGTGACAACTTCATAATTTTCAGAGGATTATTTTATCATCATTTTATGAAAAAGAAAACTAAAGGTAATAGAGCTTGGATAACATGCCCAAGATGCCCTAGAGCTAGTAAACAACAGAACTCTCATTGGATTTCAATCCCATGGTTAATAAGATACTATTACAGTGATTGATCTGAGAGTGAAATCAGGTCAATACTAACTGAGGGAATCTTTTTCTGATATTTGAATATCTGGCATCTACACAATGCCTGACAGAGTAGGCATATGTTGAATAAATAAATATTTGTACAGACTATGGTAAATTGAGGGAATAAAACAGATTAACTAGAAAGTTTTTAAGAACTTAAAGAGTTCCAGGAAGCAGAATGTTTTCAGTTGCTGAATTCTTTGAATATTGAAAATGATCATTTAAATACTAGTAAATTCTTCACGGAGAACTCACATTCACTTCTACAAAAAGCCATCAGTCTAAACACATTTTTTTTTTACAATGTATCAATAGATGTCATAAGTTATTGTGGACATTTAATAAAATGGAGAGCCAAAATTTTAATACTGTTCATTTGAGAAAAAGGGGAATAGTTGTCTATAGATGGCAAATAAACTTTTCCAGAGTTTATGAAAGAAAATCACAAGTCTGCAATTTTAGAGAATGTTTCTCAAATTACTGTACATACAATTTGGAGATGAACTATGAAAGAAAATGGTATGATAGATTTTCTTGTGGCCAGTACACAGATATTGTATGCCTTCATTTCAAAACTCACCGTGGACATTTAATTTAACAGACTGAGTCACGTTCCCAGCAATATTTGTAGCAACGCAAAGATACATCCCACTATCTGAAATGCGGGTCTCAATGATTTTCATTGAACCAGAAGGGAGGAATGTGTGTCTAAAAGAAAGAAACCACATGGCAGACCATAGAACATGAGAATTTAAATATCCCCAATGCAGCTGCACTTCAGTGTGAAATTACTACTCTGCAGCAGTTTTTGAAACCATTTTCTCATCTATATTATTTCTATACACCTTAAAAGTCAGGAATATTCATAATTATATTGTGTATTCTATGTGATGTTCTTACAAATATAAAGTCAGCTTTATTTTACTTTTAGATCTAACCTAATGGTCTGAAATTACCAAAAAAGTGAACATCTTTATGCTTTATTAAGTTGTGACTATACAAAGCAAATATATATTTTAGCAGGTTTTTTTTAAAAGATTTTATTTATTTATTCATGAGACACAGAGAGAGAGAGAAAGAGAGAGAGAGAGACGCTGAGACACAGGCAGAGGGAGAAGCAGGCTCCATACCGGGAGCCCGATGTGGGACTTGATCCTGGTACTCCAGGATCACACCCTGGGCCAAAGACAGGTGCTAAAATGCTGAGCCAACCAGGGTTCCCTATTTTAGTAACTTTTGAACTTATTTTGAATACTGTATTATTTATTCAGCAATGGTTTGTTAAAAAATTTAGTGTGTTACAATAAAGGCAAAAGAAGGTACATAATGTAATTCTCAAAAATTTATTGACTATATTATAATGTAGTTGAATGAGCCAGATCTACAAATAAAAATGTTATCACATTAATTGTATTGAAATAGCTTTAAGAGGATGAGGGCCAGATAGACCTGCTTAATATTGAGATTTCTGATAAACCTAGGAAAAAAAAAGTTGTTCTACTTGCTGGCCCTGAGACAGAAAAATGAATAAATAGTTAAAGACAGAATTCCCCCCCAAAGAAATAAGCATATAGAAGAATCCAACATGTAACATGCAATAACAGAGGTGATATCATAAAGAGCAAGGAAAGGATTGATTATACTAACAATTAAAAAATGATGCTGGGCAACAGGTTCTCCACATGGGAAAAATAAATAAATAAAAATAGAGCACTACCTAATACTAGACACAACATAAAAATTCAGATGGATTAAAGTCCAAAATGTGAAAAACAAACTTAAAATATTAGAATAAAACACTGGTGGCCATATTGATATTCTTCGTAAGTACAAATCTTAAAAACAATAGATTAGTACAGTGAGCTACATAAAAAATGTAAAAGTCTGTATAATCAAACATCATACATGAAAAGCCTTGCAGTGGTCTGAGAGAAGATATTTTCAGCACATACAACAAAGACTTGTTATTAAGAATACAGACAAAATTTCTATATTCAACAAGAAAAGACAAACAAGTCACCAGAAGTCTGTGCTGTAGGTTTAAAGAAGCAAGTCATAGGTGACACAAATGACCAACAAACAAGTAAAAGCATTCTTGGCTCCCTGGAAGTCAGTCACATGAAAACTATGGTATTTGCAAGGTACCATTTCACACCCATCTGAACAACAAAATGCACTGATAATAATGGGGAAATAGGTACACCTATATTCTAATGGAAGAAAGGTAAATCAGTACTGCCTCTTTGATCAGAAAGTTAGTACTGTCTACAAAGCTGAAAGTAGGAATTAATTCTGATCAGAAACTGTAGTTCTAGGTACTGGTCCTAAAGAAATTCATGCATGTGTATACAAAGAGACATACGTAAAGATATTCACTAAAAAGCCTCATTTGTACAACCAAAAAACCAAAACCAAAACCAAACCAAACGGAAACAAACAAAACCCTGAATGTCCATACATTGGGAAATGTGTAAACAAAATGTAGAACGTGCATATGGTAGTTAAAAATGAATAAACTAATTCTATGTGTATAAAAATGTTCACTTAATAAAGCAAGCAGAATAAAAGTATGTAATACGTTACATGGCAAATTGAAAACAGACACACAAAACAAAATTAAAAACACAGAAAACAAATTCTAATACTGTTTAAGAATGGATGCATAGGATGCAAATGAAGTCTGTAGCAGTATTTGCCCCTGGGGAGGGAGAAAAGGAATTGGGGAGGAAAACAATGAACTTCAACTGTATCCATAATATGATATTTCTGTCATGCAAAAATATCCACAGCAAATATTTTTCAAAGAAATAGTAAGCTTATGGAAAGTAGTTCTTAATTGTCTTTTTCACCCTCACCAGTGGTAGGGAAACTACAGTATAATGAATATATATATAGCTTCATAACTATACATCAGTAAGTCTAACAGACATAGCTGGAGACTATAATTCTTATTCCACCAGTAACTTCTCGCATGATGTTGAGTTAAAATTGTAATTGCTAAAATAGTAATTCCCTGAGAACTGGAAACGGGGTATGGAATGTATATTAGCTTATATGATCCTTTCAGGTAAGTATTAACTCCATTTTATAAATAAGCAATATTAGGTTCAATCGAAAGAATTGCCAAACCTTTCAGACAAATTTTAAATGGTGGAGGTAAACTTAAATTTGTATTTGCATAACAACAAAGGTGGTACTCTCAAAGGCTCTGGCATTCTGCTTTCCACATCACTTAGTCTATCAAATTTATTATCTCAGTGGGCTTTTAAATCTGTAAGGGTTTAATCAAGAAGATTTTTACAAAACCATCTAATGAAAGTCAAACCTTAGATATTAAAGTAGTCGTTGTGTTTTACTGTTCCTATGGGATTAACGAGATGCTATGTGTACTATGGACTTCTACTAACACAAATCTACATACAAATATGCTCCATTTCAATAGCTACCATGTACTATGCACTCGTGGGAAATTACGTCAAAGCTGGGTGTTAGCATTTCTAATATTAAAGAGTGATTTAGAAGGTATATATATTTTCTTTAGGCTCAGATTTATGTGTGAATTATCTCAAATTTAAGTTATTTTTTTGAAACATTTAAAAACCTGAAGAGATATAGCCATCCGCCCCCAAGAGATTATGTTTTTTGCATCTCAAGATTCATCCCAGATGCCCTACCTTGGAGAGAAGGGAGAGATGAGCTGGGTCTCTTTGGCCCAGGTAATGATGGGTGGGGGTATGCTCTTCACTTCACATGGAAGTGTCACCTCTTCCCCTGCAAGGACGGAGATCTCAACAGGCTTATCCTGGGACAGTCCTCGTTGGTCTCCAAATACTCTGGGCCTTACTAAAATAAACACGTTTGGGAAAGGAAATAGTACATTGAAAGCATTTAACGTACAAGTGCAGACTACTAATATTCTTTAAAAATGTACAAAAAGATGCTGCCTATTCCAAAATTTCAGGGCATATGTAAAACTTTCCACGAACACAATTATAATGAGAGCAGGAAAAAAAATGACCAGAAAGCTTCCCTTTTTAGCTCTTCCTTTCAGAACATAATGAAGAGGTCAGCTGAAATGCCCTTTTAAAGAGTCTGCCATCTGTAAAAGTAACCCCTCAAGGCAGAGTGCTAACCAAGACATGGCTGAGGTTTGGCTTTGCTAGGAGTTTCAACTAACGAGTGTTTCAGACGCTGGCTGGGTGCAATAAGCATACTCCTCGGTAAAGCACCATAAAATTTTTCCGAATGGCTATACAATTACTCTGCCTTTAAATCAGAATCGAAGCAAAGGAGATGCTGGTTGGCAGTAAAAATGCATTTTGTAAACATAGTTCACTTTAGGAGAACAGCCCCTAGTAATATGATTTGGGAGAGAAATGTGAGTTTTGGCGCCAGCAGACAGTGTCAAAGAAAAACGTTCCTCCAGGGGCTCTCACCATAGACAGTCAGCTGCACTTTCCTCTTGGCGTAGCCGGCGGCATTGGTGGCGGTGCAGACATACTCACCGCTCTCTTCACCCCCAGGTGACACCACATACAAACTTCCATCAGCCCCTGCAGAAAACTTAGCACTGCTGGTGGAAATCAGCTCACCCTTCTGCAAAACACAACAGAGAGCAAAGTGTTTTGTAAGATAATAAAGGAGTGACTTAATGTCTGAAATGGAAGAGAGGAAGGAAAAGAATCTCCAAGGGGGAAAATACTAGATTTTTAAAAATGCTAATTTGAAGAGAGTGATTTGTATGAAAAATGAAGCAAAGAAATCAAAGGTGGTATTTCTTCCTACTGAACCACATCCCCTTTGTTCCAGAGCTATTTAAAAATGGAGAGAATAATGGTAATGATAATGGTAATGAATGGGATGATGCTTCTGCTAAGCCACACACTGTTTCGAGCACTTCGCATGAATTAACTATTTTTAAGTTCAAAACAATCATAGGAGCAGGAACTACCACAACCCCCATTTTACAGATAAAAGCTTGGGGATGATGTGGAGTATAACATTCAGTCAGTGGTAGAGCTGGGACTTGAACCCTAGCAGTCGAAACTCTTCACCTCTGCACTTTATCACAGCACAAAGGTCATCCTGGCTTTTCATTTTTATATTTTCCTAAAATGCCTTAAACTTCTACACAGTACCAGACACTGTGCAGTTTGGGGATTGGCTTCGCCATGATATTTTTGTGTCCACAATGCAGAAATCTTAACCTTTTTATTTCATTTACAGATGTCAGCACCAACTTCTTTATATTTCAGAGCTTTTTAGATATATAAAATTAGATGGTATGGTAAGATACATTGGTTGTGATGCTAATTATACAAATGCCACAGCTTGTTATTATGCCAAGCTTTTATATTACCAATATATGCCAGATTTAAATTAATTTTCATAAAATGTGCTATTTTCATGACTGTTCAAAGACAAAAAGGAATTCCTCCAAAACTGGTTTTTCCTCACTGCAAGAATACAAGTAAAAGCCAGACAACTTCATGATAGGAACATAGAGGGGAATAAATGAGTTCATATAGAACTTGTTTTTGGCTTTCTAAAAGAACAGGGTCTGAGGCAAAGATTTGGAGGCAAGAAGTTTAGTTGGAAAGTGATCCCCAGAGCCTTGAGCAGACAGGTGAGAGAGTGGGGCACAGAGGGAAGGAAAGCTAAAAAGGATTTCAGGGTTCTTGTTTCCTCTGTGGTTGGGCTGATAAGCTTCTATGTGCTGGGGATCCTTTGAGAAACTATGTAGAAGCAACCCAGAAATATACTTCTGAGGGATGAGAAGCAGGTCATTTACATAGGACACCTGCTCCCCAAAGGTGTTAATGCCCCTACACTTCCTGGCTGCCTGATCTCAGGCTGAGTGGCCTTCTGAGCAAGCCCTGAGTCCAAAAACCAGAGAGGCACATGCACAAAATATGATTCTGGAAGAAAGCATGGAGCTGTCCACCAGAGCTGCGCTGAAAATCACAAGGGCTGACGGGATGTGGCAAGCATAAAAAAGGATCTGCTACAGCATGCAGTGTTTAGAATGGTTCCTGGTGTACAGAATGTGCTATGTTGGTGTTCACTGTTGCATTCTTAATGTCATTCAAGCATCAGATAGGTGATGGTACTAAGGACATTTTAAGGTTCGTTCCAAGTGGTATGACTGCATGGGTTTTCCTTTTTATAAAATTCTGTGGTACAGTCACAAGTTCCATATATGACTAAAAATATCCAAACGTTGTTATAACACAAACATTAAAAACACCACTAGAGGGGGACCTGGGTGGCTCAGTGGTTGAGCGTCTGCCTTTGGCTCAGGTCATGATCCTGGGGTCCTGGTCCTGGGGATAAGTCCTGCCTTGGGCTCCCTGTAGGAAGCCTGCTTCTCCCTCTGCCTACGTCTCTGCCTCTCTCTCTGTGTGTGTCTCTCATGAGTAAATAAATAAAATCTTTAAACAATAACAACAACAAAACACCACTAGATAGGTCATTTACCTTGGACCAGATGATAGATGGCTTGGGAATTCCACTTGCTTTGCATGGTAAAGTTACTGGAATGCCTTCAATTGTGCTGAGTACTTGCTGCCCATGCTGGATGGTTGGCAGCACTGAAAAAGGCAATGTTCAAAATCTGAGCATCTGTTCTTCCATTTAGCCTCATATGTTTAAAGTTGTACATTTTTAGGGTATACCGCATATTTGTAGCTAAGACAACATTTTCCAATAGAAATGTAGGGTAACTTGTAAGGGAGTGTAATAAAGGAAACACAGTAACTGTAATCTGAAGAATTTAATAAAAACATAAAATCAAGGGGATCCTTGGGTGGCGCAGCGGTTTGGCGCCTGCCTTTGGCCCAGGGCGCGATCCTGGAGACCTGGGATCGAATCCCATGTCGGGCTCCCGGTGCATGGAGCCTGCTTCTCCCTCTGCCTGTGTCTCTGCCTCTCTCTCTCTCTCTCTCTCTCTCGACTATCATAAATAAATAAAAAAAAAAACATAAAATCAAGTACTAAATTATGCTTAGTAAGTTAACTTTCCTAAAAAAAATAAGACTGAAGAAAATCCATGTTTTCCTGGAAACTCGAAGTAGAATTACATTCCAAGAGTTACATGTTTAACACATACCCTTCATTGTTGTCCATGACCCAATCAGCTGCAGTGAGCTGACATAAGCCTACTGCCAGAGAAATGGACTGTTTAACTGTCATGCATTTAATATCTGTCCATTCACAAGAACAACATAACAAGGTATGAAATTTAACCTAGAAAGAAGGATTTGTTTTCTTAAAAGAAATTCAACAATAAAACTTGCAAGGCCTTTTAAAAGACTAAAATACTGGATTCTAAGTCAGTAGTTTTCACTAAGAAAAATAACATACCTATGACTTTAGAAAGCAACTGAAGAATTAACACTATATGAGCAGAAGCAAAAGGAAAAGGAAGACTTAATTATTCCATTCTGTGCATATCTCAATCATAGGCAACTTGCATGTGAAAAATTATCAATACTCAATGTTCTCAAAATAATGAATTAGATTAAGAAGCTCCCATACATGGAAGTTCTTAACATAGTACAAGTAACACAATACAAACCCCATATATGCCGGGTGTTTCTTTCCTTCCCCTGGAAAGATGAGACTGAAGCTGTTCCCTAGGGCTCAAGCACTCACTGTGTCTCTTGACTTTGAGTCAAATTTCTCTAGAATTATCACAATTACTCTTAGGAGAAGTTTGCCAGAACTAGAGGTACCAGAGATCTCTATGCAAAAACTTCCCTGGAAGGCTTAAATTAGCTTTGCTATATGTTCATATTTTCCTAAGGCTGGGCTTATTCTTTAGATAATTTCTTCTTTAAAAAATTGGCAGAAAATCGCAGATACTTTTATGTCAGGCTACCCTCTAAAGCAACAAATTTAATTTCCAGAATCATCATGGAAGAGTCAACTCTCAACTCTACTGTAATTTTGTGGCAACACTGGAATAAGCCATTTTCTCAAATGCAAAGTGAGTTTGACAGCTATAAGGAAAAGTGGCAAATTTAGGCATTTTCAAGTCTGATGATATCTGACTGTGCGAGAGGTGTTTCTTTCCAGATTGTCCACTGACATAAATCAAGATGTCAACTGAAGGGTTTGCCATTTTAGTTTATTTATATTTGCAGCATTAATTCATCCTTTTAAGAACAGGTCATTGAGAGCTTTTAATGAGTATTCTTAGAAGTGGCGAGGCAGAGTAATGAAGGCATGGCAATGCTAATGAACATGAATATGGAGGTATGGAGAACCTGTGATATTGCATCATAGCAACTCAAAACTAATTTGTTGGCTAAATGGTTGCTCAGTTTAGCTCCTGTCAAATGTCTGGGTTGATTTTTTTAACCTTAGTAACTAAATCAGTTACTCATTTTGGACTAAGATGGATGAAACAATGTCGTGATCTTTTTAACTTTTAATGGTCAACACTCAGTGCATCATGATAAACCATATCACTGGTTCACCTGTCTCCTCACCCCTCTTATCTGGCAGACATACCAGAGGATCATATCACTCTTTCACTCAAGTAGGAATTTGCCTCAGAATCCTCAACACAATATTCTATGGAGGTCACATGATTATATCTCTATACACGAGTCTCAAGGCAATCCATAAGCACTCTCCAGGAAACCTATGGACTGATTTTCTCTAAAAATAGTTAAACACAATTATATTCAATTTGGCATTATGCATTTATTCTTTTAGACTATAATTTAGTGTTACTTTAATATTTCTTTAAAATAGTATTTCTTCAAGAGTATCTCATGTGATGTTGATGGAGGCTGGTATAACCAGCACATAAGATTGAGAGAGGCAGAGGAGGTTATTTACAATAAGAAATAGACATAAGGACACCTGGGTGGCTCAGCAGTTGAGCATCTGCCCGTAGCCCAGGGCGTGATCCGCAGTCTCAGGATGGAGTCCCACATCGGGCTCCCTGCCTGGAGCCTGCTTCTCCCTCTGCCTACGTCTCTGCCTTTCACTCTCTGTGTCTTTCATGAATATATAAATAAAATCTTAAAAAAAAAAAAGAAACAGACGTTAAAAAAGAAGAGGATCTGCATCCACTGACAATTTCCATAGGCCAAGCAAAATGTGGAAATTACTGGATTCTCCAATTCATGTCCTAAAAAAAGGATGAATTCACTAAAAATAAATGTTCTCTGCTACTTTCATCTCTGAACACAGAACTATTTTTTAATAGCACACTTTAAAAAGCAATGTTGCAAAGTCTTTAAAGAAAACATACAAAAAAAATTATGACAATTTCTTAAACTATGAAGTTGTCGTTTATTGAGATGTAAAAAGTTCGTGACTGTTAGTCACGAATGGAAAAAGAGATAGCTTTTGGATATTCTTATTTGTGACCTTTTATCTAACATGCGAAAAGATTGTTTGGAGCACATGAGGTGGCCTTTAGAAAAGTTTAGGTCATTTCTAGCTCACACACAAAGGGGTCATTAGTAAGGACATGCTTGTTGCACAATCCAAAAAGAAAAGGCAATTTGGATGGAATAATAAATTCAGCTTGTCTGAAATTAAAATGTATTTTTAAACATAACTCTTTGAGAACTGAGCTCACTTTTATCAATTAAGAAACCACTTACAAAAGCCCTTGGCCAGACTCAGCTGGTGACTCCCAATAAAGTCTTTCTGTGTATGTAGCAAAGGGAATTCTGGAAACAGCCTTAACAATGTAAATAGTGTTCAAGAAATAAGGCTTTTTGTTAAGAATAACAATTAGGGAAAAAATCTACTTCTTACAACTAGAAGACAGAGTTATTTGATTTAGAGACATAAACCTAGCTTTGAACATGGTTTGGAAAGAATTACAATGGGTGTGTCTCTTACCATGCACATCCACAGTGGTAGTTTTGTTAACGGTTCCAGCCACATTGCTGGCCACACAAGTATATTTGCCCCCATCCTGAAGGCGAACTCTTTCAATATGGAGACTCCCATCACTGCGCACAGTAATGTAAGGATTTTGGACCAACTTAAGGAAAAAAAAGTCATACTTAATTTAAAAGGTAATGTTCCCTAAGCATAAACCAGATTTGTTTTTAATTGAGTTATTAAATGTCTTATAACAAATTATTCTTAACACCCTTATGTAAAAAATGATGAGCATAAAATGTTACCAAGAGTAGAATCAAGTGTATGTCATCCTAATATACCACCAAAAATTATACCTACTAACATCTGTTGGAGTTATGCACATGTTGGAAAAAGGAATGAAATAGAGACATCACTTGACATGAAACAAGTCATGTCAAAGTGATGTCTCTATTTTGTGTCTCTTTGATCTTTGTTATTACTCAGAACCAAATTCTACTAGTCACTTTTACTTTTCACTAATTTGTTCTTTTTCAAGAAGATTGTACCACCACTTGCAAGCTATTTGATATTTTTATTTTGGCAAGTAGGTAGTGATTCAAGCTGAGAGAATGTGATTCATCTCAACACTCACCCTTTTCTGTGACAGATGCAAATATCAGAGGCAATGTATGATCTAGGAACTGTGACAGAGAAAGTTGGCAATATTTTCTGTTAAAAATGATCACTCCAGCTGTGTCATTGATATGTTTTATTCAATCACAGGACATCTTAGTGCTCAAACAGTATCATCCTTTGTTGTAAGGGCTTTTAATTATTAAGTGAGGTCTACTAATTTTTCTTAGGATTTAATGCAAATATGAATAATTTGACAACTTAATCCATGGAGTCAAGTCATTTCTAATTGGCACTTCAAAATGAAAGTGAGTCTAACTACCCCGGAAAATGGAAGGAAAAATGCTCTTGACTAGGTGGAAATTTATTGCCAGAGAGAGCACGTTTGCAAAAAAATTCCTTAGAACTGTGAAAAATTTTCACATTCTTTCATAATCCAAATTTATACACTAAAAACAATGATACAAAATAGATCCATATTTTCAAATAATTCATAAAAGATATGTTTAATAAATGGAAGAATTTTATGAAAATATTGATATTTATTATATCCTACAAAGAGGATATGAAAATATTTAAATGCTATAAAAGTAATTTTATATTTGCTTCAGTTTTTACATATTTTGAAGAGTTTATTAGTTGCATTGAATTTAATGCAAAACTATAAAAACCACACGATTGACTATTTCTCCACCTTATTAATTCCAAAATAATGTAAACTACATAAACTGAATACTGAAAAAAAGTTCTGGTGTTACACTTACAAAATGTATTTTGGTATATATACTAAATTGAAATGCCAACGGTTGGAATAAATTGTCTCTTATGCAAGAAAATTAGAAATGTGAACGCACAGATTTATAATGTTCTTACCATGGCTGAATTCTTAATCCACCGACGTTCTGGAATGGGATTTCCAGCCAACAGAGCACAAGGCAAAGTAAGCTGCTGTCCTTCAATGACACTGGTCACTGAAGGGCTGATTCCAATGAGTGGAGCAACTGAGTCAGGAGAAACAGGTATTATCAACTCTATCTTACCCGAAAGGAAGGCAAATGTTCTTTCTTTTAAAGATATTTACTTACTTATTACTTACTTACTTATTATTTATTTATTTATTTATTTATTTATTTATTTATTTATTTATTTATTTATTTATTTATTTATGAGAGACACAGAGAGGCAGAGACATAGGCCCAGGGAGAAGCAAGAAGGTAAATGTTCTAAAAGGCCAAGATGACTATTAATTATGCTCTTAAAAAAAAACCTAAATTCTCAAGAACAAGGTTTTTAAATGTAAATGGGTTTGAATTGCAAGACAGAGATAAAAGACCCTTCTAAGCAGAGGGAATGGCAAGAGGGATGGTAATAGCATAGAAGCAGAGAAAGTAAAAAGAATCAGTCTATGGCATGGAATGCCAGAATTGTCAAGCCAAGAAATTGTGCAACGTATGCAATTGGATAAGGAAAAAACCAGAAGGGATAAGATCAATGAGGAGGCTATCATAACAGCTCCAGCAAATAAAATGAGGTGGACTCTCTTAGATGGAAAGATGTTCTTTTCTAGGATTTAATAAATTTAACACAAATCAAGGGAAATCCCTAGATATTCTATTTAGAAAATTTAATTATATGTGATGAATAAAGGAAGATATAGAAAGAAAATTTTATAAATGTGTATTAATGAGAAACAGGCATTGACAGATCTAAAAATCACATAAAATAATAAATTAGACAATGTAGTACTAGTGCAAAAATAGAATTCCAAGGAATAGACACAGGAATAAAAATTTAGCATATGACCAAATGGGTATTTTAATCAGTGGGAAGAGATTATTCAATAAAGATATTGAGACAAAGGTCTTACCACTTGGAAATAAATGATACTGTATCCCTACTTCATATTATTTTCAAAGATAATTCACATGGACTTAAAATGATAAGGGTTAAAAAGGGAAACAGAAAAGAATGCCATGACTCTGTGTGTATGTATTTATATTTAGACTTAAATCAATTTATTCAAGTTGACTTTCATTTCTTCAAATGGAAGATAAAGAACTTGGAGCAGATGATCTCTAAGGTTATTTCCAGTTCTAACATCCCATGAAATTTGAAATAGGATGGGGGAGGGAGAGGCTAGTTTAGTAGTCAAATACTTACCTGCTGTTTTTGTTTTTTTTATTTAAAGTGGCAAAAGCAAGAGCCAATGTGGTAAAAGAAGTCTGATGACTTGGAAAAGCTTGATATCTAAGCACCTAATTGATCTTACCAAGTCCTGTCACTGTTATTGTTGTCTGGGACTGGATCTTTCCAAACTGGTTTTCAGCTTCACAAATATAGGTTCCTTTATCATTTGCCCATAAATCTAAAAAGAAGAGATCATTTACTCATTCAATGCCATCTAGGAAGCATAACTATGTGCCAGGCACAGTGCTGAGATTTGTGGGTGGAAAATGTGTGGGTACTGTCTTCTGCAGTTCCCATTGTTGGGGAGGAGACATACATGAAAACCAACTATCAACCACAGTGTGATAATGCTATAATATGCATTTCAAGCAATGAGCTGTGGGAACACAGAGAGACATGAGAATGATGGCACATATAGGAGTTAGGAGAGGAGTCACAGTGGAGGCAGGATACAAGCTGTACCTTAAACAGCAGGTAGAACAGGGGAAGGGCAGTCCAAGCCCAGTGGGCTGCAAAAACAAAAGAATAACTTGAAAAATCAAGGTCTGTTCAAGGAATGGAAAGTTGCATCACCAATGTATTCTGCAACACCACCCTAGGGGCGTTTTGAAGATTTGCAAGATATATATATCAATCAGTTGGACCAATGACTTGGGGGAGTATACTGGCACTTAGTGGGTAAAAACTAGGGAGGCCATGAAGGGGCAGATTCATGAAAGGAACAACTATTCCAAAGTCAGCAAGACTTCTGACGTTCCCACTGGAAGTTCACAGATTTTATGACTTTGTTTATAATTGTATGATCAGTATGTTTATCAGTCTACATTTGAGCTGTCAAATTCATGGTGATGTACATCAAAATGTATGTATATTATGCAGAAATGCCAGAGTATTTATCTATTAAAATACTTATTATTTAATAAAGATTATTTTCCTTTGTACTATTTTCAGATATTAAAATAGATTTTATTTTCTGGGTAGATCAAAAATATAGACTTTGTTTCAGGATAGTTAAAAGGCTATTACAAAATATTTTTAATTGAGGAGGGTGTTAGGGGAATCAGAATGAAGACTACTAGGTTAAAGGCTGTGTGGATACAGTCAGAAAACATGCTAAAGACAAAGTTTGGTGCCTTGTAAAGAGTGTGGTTTGTCTTGTGAGCAAGAGGGGAGGCAACAGAAGATTTTAAATAGGAAATGACTGTGATCTTTGCAAATATCTTAACTAAATAAGCACAGTGTATTCTACTGAAAAGATCTGACAGAGAAAAAGTGTAGCTTCCCATTTTAAACAATTCCGTATTATTTTAGATAAAAAAGCTGTGACAAAGCTTCTACTCCTCTGTTAATCTTTTGCATATAATGGCAGAACTGCATCTGGTAAATTCAGGCAGTGTCCACTCTCAACAACATCAAGCATTCATTTGCAAAGGAAAGTTCAGCAAATCATCTGGTTAATAAGGCACACATTGTTTCTATCCAAGATATTTTTCATGTTATCAACTCGCGGACTAATTTGTGTAGACATACATAAGACCACAGAGAACTGTTTCTAATCACTACTTTCCTTCTAGATAGTTTAATTTGGACACTTGGGCAACCATTTGTCAATACATTCCCCCTTTTTATTCTTCCCTTTTTACATCTCCTCTAATTGATTTGTTTCAGGACCAATTTATTTCCTGTTAGGCTTTTCTCATCACTACTATCACCCTACTTGCATAACTCTGTGAGCTTCCCATTTTTCTTCTCATCTCTCCAACCTTGCAGAGGGATTGTTCTGAAATAGTACATTCATGTGCCTTTTTCCACAGGGAAACATGGAGGGTTATTTTCTACCTCATCAAAAACACTTCTTCACCTGTACATTCTAGGTCCTGCACAATCTGACACAGTAGGCATTTTTTTGGCCATCCACTTAGATGGTGGGTTGTGAAATGCCTGAGTGAGGGACCCCATATATGACTTCTGTTTTCACCACAGAGCGGGCCCAGAACTTAACACTTAAGCACTTATAATTAGTTTAATTTGTATTTGGAACTTGAAGTGGCTAATGGACATTTAATATTTAATAAACATGGAAATCACTTATTGGAGGCTTTCTACAAAATAACCCCAAAGATGCAATTACTTTTTAAAAACCAGTTAATCAGCTAAATATTTTGGTCCTCTAGTGCCACTACTCAAACAATCTGAACACTGTTTTAAAAAGTACAAAATATTTACAAATATCTGAATGCTTAAGAGCTTATAGGCAAAATTTTTAGATGCTGGAGTATTTGATGATTTTTTTCAATCTTCTGCTCCAGGTAGATATCACTTTTAATCAAGGAGCTTCCATAGGGTATAGAGTCCCTATGCATATAGTTATGTATTTTTTGGTCAAAAAAATTCACTAAAGTTACCTTTTTACTAGTAATATTTTATCTTTCTATACGGCAATTGGTCCAAGAGTCAATAAAATGTGATCACTTATCCACCTAGAGGCCCAGGTGTTTCTATTTGCAATAAGAAACAGTGAGATATGAAGAAGTCACATTGCTTCATAAGCCTTTATGAAATGACATACATCTGAATAAAATACATTTATGACAATTCCAAGATATAAGAATTCAGTACTCTTTTAAAAGGAAATGCAACAAACACAAAATGTTTTTAAAGAAGTTTTTAAAGAACAAAATGTGTTGGCAAGATCAATTCACAACTTTAAACATACTAATCCCTATGTATAGAACATGAATGTATAATATATATGTACATACTTGTATAAAATATATTTCCTTTAACCTACTTGAAATAAAGAGAGCTCCTGTTCTTAGTTGGCTGATGGAACTCACTGAAAAGGGTCTTGAGAAGATCGGCATGTTGTCTGATCTCCTCCATTTAATCTTTGGTTCTGGATAACCCTGGACATAGCAAGGTAATGTCACATTTGAGCCAATTTCCACAGACACATCAGCAGGTTCTTGTATGAAGACTGGAGGTGCTAAAAGATATTTAAAACAAAGAAAAGGTCATTGAGATAGTATATAGGCACAGTAAGTACAACCTTCATTCTTAAATGGTCAACAGATTGAATCTGAACCAAGATATTGTTCATATAGTATTGTAAATTTACCCTTTAAGCATTTCTGGATGGTATTGAAATAGTCAATACTTCTTTTTTGCTTAATAAATGAATGGAGGTACAAAGAAGTTCAACTGCTTCCTTAAAATGATAAATGATAAAGAGAATGGAATTTAAGAGTAGAAACTGAAATCAAGATTATTTTCAATAAAGAGAATCTTTCATCTTAGAAATTTGTTTTCAATTTTAGTTTATGGCATACTGCTCAAATCTTTGAACTTTCTTATAAATATGTTTGCCTTGTAATGAAATATTCTGGACATTTTCCAAAACTTAACTCCTTTTGGTCCAGTTTATAAAGAACTTAATTTATACCAGATCTCATTCTTTAATAGATTACTATAACCAGCTAACAGTATTTAATTCTAAATTATACCCTTGTTCTAGATCACATTCTTGCTTCTCAATACCTTTCACCTTTTTTACATTTTTGAGTTAAAGGAATTTGAGCTTGAAAATCAATAATAAAACTAAAGCAACAGAATATAGTATCTGATAAAAAGAATAATGAGAGCTTAATATCTTAGAGTTAAATCTGATAAGGAAATTATAAAATTATAGATCAAAAGACTACAGTTATCCACATAATATAGCTAAACACAGAAGCCAGGGGAAGAATTAGAAATGTGTCCTAGGCACAACTTGGAAAACACGGGAAGGCAATACAGGAGAAAGCTGTCAGCAAGCCCAAATAGACGAGGCTCTCAATATGTCTATCCCCAGAACTTATAAGTAATGATGTATGAGATATTAGACAAGGAGGAATATACAGGATGCTAGTGGAGGCAATTCATTAAGCCTGCTATGTGGGATTTTGTTTTTTGTTTTAGATTTTATTTATTTGAGAAGGAGCATGCACCAGAGTGGAGGGGTGAGGAGAAGAGCAGAATGAGAGGAACAAGCAGACTCAGGCTCAATGCAGAGCTCAATGGGGGCTCAATCTCACAACCCCAAGATCATGACACGAGCCAAAACCAAGAATTGGTCGCTTTACCGAGCCCCCCAAATACCCCTGCTCAGGCAGGATTCTAAGAGGAGAAGCCCAAAGAATGTTTCCTTGATAATGTCAAGGTCAAATATTTCTTAGAAATTCAACTATCAGAAAGCCAAGGACTATTGTTAGGTGTTTTCCATTAATTTTCTCATTTAATCTTCACAATACCCCTATGGGTAAGTACTATCATAACTACAATTTTATAGATGAAGAAACTGAAACAAAATAGTTAATTTGTGTCAACATGGAATTGAAGAGTGGAAGTAGGATTAAAAAACAGGTTGAGGGAAGCCCCGGTGGCCCAGCGGTTTAGTGCCACTTTCAGCCCAGGGCGTGATCCTGGAGACCCGGGATCGAGTCCCACGTCGGGCTCCCTGCATGGAGCCTGCTTCTCCCTCTGCCTGTGCCTCTGCCTCTCTCTCTCTCTCTCTCTCTCTCTCTCTCTCTGTGTGTGTGTGTGTGTGTCTGTCATGAATGAATGAATGAATGAATGAATGAATAAATAAATCGTTAAAAAAAAAACAGGGTGATCCTGATAACAATTCTTTGTCATTTTATCGGCTTTCCCTTTTCTATAGGTTCTTACAACTGCTGAAAGTCAAGTTGTTTAGCAGCCTAATAAAAATGAGTGCAGAGATCATTTCTTTCCTTCTCAATGGGAATTTTGGGACTCGAATGTATACTTGTCTCCCAGGTAGCCTTAGTCCTTTATTAGCCTGAGCTAAAGGACATCCATCCTCTAACTTTGCAACCTCATCTCCCATTATTCCCCTAGAGAAATCTTATTCTTGGACAATCCGAACTCTTCACTCTTTTCCAAACAAGGACTAACCATTTTCATATCAGTACCAGTGTCACTGCCATCCCTTTCAAATGCAATGTTGACTCTTGATCTCTGGCTATTGAATATTGACGATTCTTTAATCCAGTTCAAAAGGTCCCTCCTCAATGCCATCTTTCATTTTCCTAGACATGATTTCTTCCCTCTGTGTGGTTTCAGAGAATTCACTCTGTACCACTCTCATGGCAGTGGCCACATCCTGCCTTTTATTAGACTATATGTTTGATTTTCCCTGGAGAGTTCAAGTTTGCAACCATACTTTATTTTTTATAGCAATTAACATAGCACTTTTTGCATTATTCAAGGCTGCGAGATATCTGTGAATAATTGAAGCAATATTAAAACACTTTAACACTGGGTGGCTCAGTGTTGAGCATCTGCTTTTGGCTCAGGGCATGATCTGGGGGTTGGGAAGATTGAGTCCAGCATCAGGCTCCCTATAGGGAGCCCGCTTCTTCCTCTACCTATGTCTCTCCCTCTCTGTGTTTCTCATGAATAAAATCTTTAAAAGAAATAAAAAATAAAAACACTTCAACAATATTATAGTGTCTGTATATCTGTAAGTGTATGGTGATAATAACAACCTTGATCCCATACATTTGAACTTGCACTTTTGAAAAAAACATGGCAATTTCAGAAGCCCTATTGTTTGTTTTATTGAACCTAAATAAAAGAAAATTAAGTTAAACCTGCAATTGAATAACATGTTTTTAAAAAGAAATAGCATAGCTGTGTTTAGATTTCCCTTAATCCAACTATATGGTAATCTGGTTTATAAAAATAAAAGACAAAATAAGCATATGTAAAAAACAGCTCATTGGTTGCCTATCTTAGGTGTAAAGGGCTAGTTACCTTCTTCTAGAGTGATAGTAGTCATTTATTCCAGAGCCAGTTGCTTTTTTGAAAAATAGAAGATATGTATAAAAACCTCAGGATGGATTAGGTGCAGATTGTGGGCATGCTGATTAAAAAATGGGACAGAAAATAAATTCCAGAAGAACAAAAAGATATGCAGAAGCCTGGGATTGACCAGATATTTGGGAGCAACCAAGCTTACTGACACAACAGAACATAGCCATCAGTGAAAATGGAGACAAATTAGAATTTTCAGAAGAAGGCAGAGAACAAACTGGACTAAAAGAGGAGAAGCAGAGTTCAAGTTGTGCCCTTAAAACTCAATTAAGACAGAAGAAGCTATCTGGGTGAAGAAGCTTTGAGAACAGTGTCAGGCACAAGACAGGCAACATATATACTGGTACCAGAAAACAAGGCAAATGAGAGTACCAGGCACTAGGTAAGCAGCCAAGACAGCATCAATGACAAGCAAACCTCAAAAATGAGGCAACTCCTAACTCCGGCCAAAAAACCTTTTAAATACTTCCTACTCTTGAGTATGGCCAGTTCAGACTCCAAGTGAATTACATTGGGTGGATGGTAAACATATTAACGGGACCAGGGAAGGGGCAGCAGTGATTGTAATACAAAACACGGGACTTGTACAGGGGAGACTGTGTTGCTTGGAGACATTATAGTCCACTAGGTGGTTTCGAATGGCAGTTCCATTATTTCTTAATCTGTAAAACTGGAAAACAATTTTACTTCCCCTAGTCTAAAGCTCTCCATGAACAAAAATAAGGTAATAACATTTCCTATCTCTTGTTGTTAAAAAAAGTAGTCTTTATTAATTATTTAGCATATAGTAATCACCCCAATATTAACCATCATTGGTTATAAATATTGAGTTAACTTATTAAATCTTAACTCTGAAATTTATTGTATCTATTATTAATTTCAATTTCAGCTTCTGCATACAGCTGTCAGGATTATGCTGGGATGATCACTGGGATGATCTAAGTATTTGTTCGCAAATCCTTTGAGAACTGCAGTTAATGCGTGACACGGCTTTGTTGTCACTTACTGACAGATATGGCTGTGTACATACATCACTTTGAAAAAAGTTACAGATTGACCATGTTGCTCTAAAAACTATTCCATAAAATTATTCTAGTTCCTTTAGTGATAATTAAATATATATCCACTAAGGCAACTCTTGCAGTATTATTAGTCAAACAGAGATTTTCTTTCCTAAAATGGCTGAACACTCTGTTTTGGTTCTACCAAACCACAAAACACAAACCACAGTCTAAGACTCAAATCCTGAGTGGTGTGGAATACTGCAAATAAAATTGCTGCCAGGCCAACTTTTTGTTTGATGTAGCCAATCTTCTTCTCTTCCAAATGACTTCACAATTCACTACCTCTTTTTAAAAAAGGATGAAAAGCACTGGTAACTTTCCCTGTTGACCTGAAATGTCCATAACGCAGAGCCACGATAATAAGAAACAGGAAAAGGGAGACTCACTAAAGAAGCTATAACTCAACAATAATATTGAACAGCTTTTTTATTATTGTTTTTTGATCTAGTATTGATGTAAGGTAATAGGCCCACAAAAACAATTTGAACACCCAACAGCTACATGATAGGGATAAAGGCATGTTTTTCTTTTTAAGTCATAAGTTACTTAAATTTATGCCAATAGTTTTGGAACTCATATGAATAATTCTATGCACTACTACTAAAAGTAGCACTTGAATTGTCTTAGGCCCTTTTAAAAAAGTCAACTTGGAACAGTAACTTTCACATTAAAAGCCCAAGGCTTAATCTTAAATACTATGCCATTATTATATATGCATTTCTATATTATTTTTCAGGGCTCAAAGAATCAAAATGACAATTCTATTTGTGAAGTTCATCTATCTGATACATGTGCCATTAAGCAGCTTCAGAGGGAGAGCAGTGACCACTGACATGCTGAATGCATGTGGGTGGGTGATGATGTGATTTCATCTTTATAACCAACTTATCAGGTAGGTACTATGAAAAGTCAGGCAGTAAACCCAGGCTCTCTCCAAAGCCCATTCTTTTAACCACTATGTAAATTCTGAGTGAAGTTTGATTTTTTTTTTTTTTGCTTTTAAACCTAACAGTGATAACCACAATTATCACTACAACTGTACAGGCCTTGGCAGTTACACCCTCTATCTGCTAGGATATAGAACCATAGTTTTATGTGAACAGACAGGGTCTAACCAAACTTTGTGAGCTAAATCCATCATAATTCTAATGGTGAATAAGGAGATAGTTAAGGCATAACAGATGCATATATGGCACTAATGTTATTATTAAGTTATTTGGCAGCTCTTAATGATCAAGGTTACAGTAATGAAACATTGAGTTTATGTTAATGGCTCCATCAGAACAATTACTGGGATAAAAGTTGAAAGAGTCATTGTTTTAGAAAAGGTCATAGAGAGTGAATATCTTGAATAAGAGTGAAGATAAAACAAAATTCAGTTCAAGGAATGAAGGATAAATACAAAACATTTGTTACGATATTTCCTATTTCAATGCGAGTCATTCCAGGACAGATAGCCCTAACTTTTACATGGCTTTTCCCTAGTCAAAAGAGAGAACCTGGGAAGTCCAGAAGCTAAAAAGATTATAAACAAGGCAGTAAACAAGCAAATACGTATGTTTAGATTTTCTATAGTCTTGGAGATAGAGGTAAGAGTGTCCTTCTGCTTTTGGCTGGGAATAATTGCTCAGGCTAATTTGTTCTTCCTCTCCAGCTAGACCACTCTAGACGAATGTTGGTAAATATAAAGTATCTGGGCAGGAAAGAGGGAGAAGTAAAACTAGAAAATGTTGGGAATTTGAAACATTGTACTCGTATATTTCTTAGAAAAAAGAATTCTGTATCAAGGGATCCTCTTCATTTGGACCCTACATTTCTAAAAGCTTTCCTTGTGTTTTAACTCTGCTGGTAGATCCCAGTATCCTCCACCCAGAGATTCCAATCTTATTTCCAAGGCATTTATCTTAATAACCTTAGAGTTTAGTCATGGTCAAACACATTTTGCTGTGCCCTAGTCAGATTCTATTGTGGTCTTTATGGCCTTTTCTAGCTTTGTTGACTCTACCCTAAGAGCATAATCACCAAGAATGCAGAGTGTTCATCAGACAGCCCAGGGGGAAGGGGATCAGAAAAGATCCCAGGAGGAAAAAAATTATATGAAACAAAATATTAAGCTTAGAGAGCCATTATGTTCATTTAAAGAATTAAGATAGAACTAAAAAGTTTTGTATTACTTTATTCTAAAAAAATGCATTTTCTTTATAGTTCCCAACTTTAGTTAAAAAAAAAAAAAACTGAGGCATGAAAATCATCACATATAAATGAAAATGCAATTTAACAAAATGTCATATTTTATAAGTTTAACTGATGTAAATGTTTGAATTATCTATTAAAATTAAGCTGCCAGGTTCCTTTTCATACAAAGGAAACTCTGTTTTATTTCATGTGTTACCACACTGTGCAGAAAAAGGATTTTTGTTTTTAAAGAAACATGTGATGGGAGAGACAGAGAAAGGGAGAACCAAACTTCTCGAGTGATCTGACGATAGTTGCATGCACATACTGTATACTTCACACTGTGATTGACATTTATTTGTAGTTAGTACTTTGTTTTATACACTGAGGAGTCATTGCTAGTAATTTTTTTTTTTTTTTTTAAGTAAAAGCACTGTCTGCTACCTTTGCTATCATCAACATCTCCAAATTATGGTCTAGGGCCAAAGTCTAATTTGTGGCCTCCAGATGTTAATACTTAGGAATTTTGTGTCATCCAACTCCTGTTAGGAAAATGTTTGGCAATAGATGATATACCAGTGAAGCCTACAGTCTCTGATATCAGATAACCTGGGTTCAAATATCCAGGCTTGGCCCCTACATAGGTCTGTGGTCCTGGTCAACTTACTTAGCTTTGTTACACTTTCCTTCTCTATCTAAAGGAGATAATTACAATATCTACCTCTTAGGATTGCTATGAGGGTTTAATAAGGATGCATATAAAAGTTCTAGGACAGTGCATGGCACATAGAAAACACTTGGCAAATACTTCCTACCATTATTATATTAATAATCTGAAATGCTAATTCTAATTTGTCCATTCTAACAAATATTTCCACTCAATTGTTTTGCAGTTGTTAGCATGAAAAAAAAATGTGTCTATCAGAGCTGGGATGCTTACAGCCAACATCCAGAGTTATCTTGCCAGCTGCTCTTCCAGCATCATTGACAGCTACACATGTATAATCACCAGCATCCAGGTCTTGAGTTTCTTGAATCTTCAAAAGCCCCAAGAGAGGGTCAATAATGAGGAATGGTGAGGGCCTCAGCTCAAGATCCCCTAGGTCAAAACAAACGGAGAACATTAAACACTAAAGTATTTACATAGTTTGCTATTGGTTTAATTTTAAAACTGCTGAAGAAAATGAACTTCGAAGTTTTTAAAATATAAGTGTCTGGCACAAAGTATACACTTAAACAATGTTTATGCAAAGAATGAACACAGTATTTCTTAGCACTAAGCTGATTTATTAGTCTGTATCATTCTATGGGCTAACCTAGAGCCAAAAATCCGGCCCCAAATATTTCCTACTGTACATGTACCTAAATAAGAATGAACTCTTTAAAGCTGCTTGGGGGTGAGGCAGCTGTCACTGTGGCTGTGTTACATATGAAGAGAATGAGGAGATGCAGGTTGAAAAAAGGTTTCTACCATCATTGTGGCAGGATGAATTTCAGTTATCCAGGAAGTGTTTAGGAAGTGGCAATGGCATTCTCAGTTTGGTCAATGACCAGTGTTTTGGTTTTATGAATGCTATCAGTTAGATTGGTATCTTGGGAGAGTCACAGGCTGCCTGAGAGGCTTCTGAGGATGTCTGGCAGAGAAGGAACTGCAGCTATCTGGAGAAGATAGATAGGGAAGAGCCTGTTGGTAGAATTGGAAAAACAGATGAGAAATTTCTGACAACTGCCAGAGAGAAGTGTTTTATATAAATCTCCCAGAATACCTCTACTAAGTCTATATTATTCATCTAAGTTCTTTAAGTTAGAGTTATGAGTTTCTGGAAGAGGCAGGTAGGGAATAAATGTATGGAGGATAAAACCATGCATTGAGTTTGACCTCAGTGAAGCTAGAATGATGCTAGAAAAATCAGTGATGTCTGAGTTACCTGTGCATGCTGTCTCTCCCTGCAGCACCTCATATACCCTGAGAACCATTTCTCTATGAGGGCAGGCAATGCCTCAACTAATCTGTAAGTTAAGCTTAGCCTCTTCATATGATTCTCCTCCTTCAGGGTGACTCCTCTCCTAAGAATGAAATTAACCAGGATGACCAATTCCATTAAAAAAAAAATACCCAGTATTAGATGTTTAGTGCTTGGTGTCCGTAGATTTTTGTTTGTTTTTGTTTGTCAAGTCTAAAAAATTGCTCTCCAAAATGTCACATACTAGCCTAGCCATGTGCCCTGAAGACCACAGTAGTAACTCTCTTAGATTTTAATAATAATAAAAAAAAAAGAGAACCCAAGAACTAGTAATTCTCTAGAATACTGTAAAAATCACCAATCAACAGACTCAGGGCAACAAACAGACAATTCTCTTTTTGTTTTTATAATTTTGGGAGCAGAAGAGGTCAAAGGAGCCATAAATTTGAAAACAAAAAAATTACATTAGCAACCATCAGTGCCAAAAATAAAGTATTTTTCAGCATTCCAATATTTAAAACCCAAATCATCCTTTTAAGCTTGCTACTACATACCATGCAAGAATAAGAGAAGCAACCAAAGCTGTGTCTATGAGCCTCTGGGAAATTTTCATAAATAAAAGCAGATGATGTTGACATAAACTTTCCTCCCACTAAGGGAGAATGCGATGTGACCTAGCTGTTCATCAAGTATTAGAATGTTTGGGCTGAAATGCATTAGAATTTTGGAATTTACTTCTCTCCTATTTCTTTTTTATATGTCAAAGGACATAAGAGGATAAAATCAAGTCCTTTTAGCAAGTAGTTTTTTTAAAAAAATAAAAATGTTTAAAGAATAGCAGTAATGAAACAAAATATAAATTGGAAAACACGGATTTAATCAAGTTTGCATTCTGATCACATTTTGATAATCTCTCCTTTCTTCATTTCTACTGAAAAATTAGTCACCAAATTATTGACAAGCCATAGAGACAGAACTTTGAGATGGAAATGAAATAGGGATTATTTAGTTTTAATATTAGATAAGATTAGAAAAATGGTATACATAGTAAAACATGCAAACTTTCCCAACAATCTATGCTAGGATTTAACAATCATTACTACTGAAGAGGGTTCTCTTTATGCTGTACTTTAAATTCAATCCCGGTCTCTGTGGATGTAAAGATGAACAAACAGATCATTATCCCTGGCATGAGATCCTTTCAAATAGCTGATGGTAATTAGTGGTTCTCAAAAATCGTTGTCTCAAGACCCTTTTATACTCTTAGATATTATTGGGGAGTTTAATGAGGTTTTGTTTATATGAACTATATTTATTTGTACTTAGAATTTTAGAAATGAAACTGAAAATTTTAAATATACGTATTTATTTTATAATAACAAACTCATGACATTTTAACATAAATGAACATATTTTATGAGAAAATAATTATATTTCCCAAAACAAGAGATATTTAGTGAGAAGAGTGGTGTTTCACATTTTTGCAAATTTCTAGAATGTCTAGCTTAATAGAAGACAGCTGAATGCTCATATTTGCTTCTGCATTATGTAGCCTCCAAAAACTCCACTATACTCATATTCATGAGACAATGAATATGAAAAAGAGAAAAAATATCTTAGTATAATTAGGAAAATAATTTTGATTTCCTGGATTCCCTGAAAAAAATCATGAGGAACTCCCAAAGATTTCTGACTACACTTTAAGAAACTTCAATCTAAATTTAAAAATCCAATTTCTTTAATATTTTACCAGAAACATCCTCTATGCAACATTTTAATAGCATCCCTCATAATTTTTTGAACCCACTGTATGTTGCTTATTTCTAAAAATGAAAAATCCAAAATGTTGATGGGTATTTGTGTTTATGGAATTCCTTTTCTTTGATGGTCTGAATGGAATACAATTTATTAATGAAGAGTGGTTGCCAGGAATTTGGGAGCAAAGGAAATGAGAAGCTGTTGTTCAATAGGTATGAAGTTTCAATTGCACAAGATGAGTAAGTTCTAGATATCTGCTATGCAACAAAGTGCCTATAGTTAACAATACTGTATTGTACGTTTAAACACTTGTTAGGAAGATAGATTCCATGTGTTCCTACAACCAATCAATTAATCACCACCTACTTTACTCAATCAGATTTGCAAAAAAAAAAGGGGGGTATCACAAAAAAGTTTTTCTTCTGCCTAAGGTGAGGTCTCTTCTTTACCTCTTGATTTCCATAAGGTACAATTTTCACAACCTTCCTATTGTCTCAACCCTAGCAGAGGTGGAAAAGGAGGGTCCAGATGCCTTCTCCTTCTTTCTTTCTGGAACCAATCTGCATATAGAAAAGATTATCCTCTAGTTTTGTTCGTGAAGATCCAGAC
Organism: Nyctereutes procyonoides; assembly: GCF_905146905.1. Classification (NCBI taxonomy): domain Eukaryota; kingdom Metazoa; phylum Chordata; class Mammalia; order Carnivora; family Canidae; genus Nyctereutes; species Nyctereutes procyonoides. The sequence continues at coordinate 8,144,759 of NW_026575037.1, forward strand.
TCTGCATCTGCAACAAATTGCTTGCTTGGGATGGGTAGGACAATAGGTTGGCCTGATCCTGGGGTTTATGGCTGCTTTGCATATTGTTGATGAACATTGAAATATATCCTCCAATAAGGTCTGTCAGTGTTTAATGCCCACATTCTAGCTATGTTGCTTCATAACTTGGACAGAGATATGGGATATTATTTACTGGGTCTGTTGAACCCCAACATGTATGTTTGAGAGAGCTAATAGGTAGTCAATTTTAGAATCTTCCATATGGTGGCTGCCTGCGTCCCTAACTCCTCCTTACCTTCCAAGCCATTTACGGAACCCAGGCTAACATGAAGACTAAATTTAATTCAGAAAAGTAGCCTCAATTTCAGAAAACAAAAAGACTTTCTGTGCGACTCTGCTATCTATGGGTAGAGAAATCAACAGGTTACATTACTTCTTTTAATTTTTATTTTTAACATAAACTGCTGACTTTTAAAAAAGAGAAATACTGCTTCTCTAATACATTTTTTTCCGGATTTATTTATGATGGGAGTTTGACACTGATTATCAATTTCATTTGTAATTCAAAATTTAAGTATTTTAAATAAAATTAGTTTGTGTTATCTGAAATAAACCTAATTAAGAAGCAAATCCAGAAATGCTTTTTTTATCACAGAAAACATGAAGACTCAAAATCATTTAACATGGAAAACTGTCAAAATGGCATTATCTTCTAGCTTTCTTGTTTTTTATTTGTATTGTTTAAAAGTGTTTGTTTTCTACATAAAGCCTTTCTTTTTCACCTCATGTTCCCTAAGAGTTTGAACCCGAGGTGAATTCATAATTTTGTGATTATGACATCAACTCGTTGCTATGGGGATGTCTGTGATTTAACAAACAGAATCATAACAATAGTTCTTTGTACTGTTTAGCGTTTTTCATCTGAAGATTAAAAAGTATTTTGCAAACAGCATCTCAATAATCCTAGCAACCTCCCTTTTAGAGTGTTTGTGGGACTTTTTCTTTCTCATAGATTGGAAGAACTGAGACAGAAACAGAAGTGGGACGTTTTACACAGATATGTACTGTCAGCATCTGAGCTTGGACCAGTATCCAAGTGTATTCCCACTAAGACAAATAGCACATTATTGTTATTTTATTACAGAATCAAAGGTGTAATCTTCATGTTACAAAGACAGGCAGATAACTTCCATGCTCGATATAAGTACCTCCCATTTATGATGAAGCCAGCCACAAAACACTTTTGTCTTTTAACTACTTGTAAGCTTTAATGTTGTCTTTTTTTTTTTTTTTGAGGACTTTATAGAAAGTATCATTGGGAATCTAGAAAACTTTCTAATAGTGACAGACATTATCTCTAAGAAAAGTGAACTGAAATCAGGAAGGCCATTTCAAACATTAACAGAGTATTCTTGGACAATTTTCTACAGGAAACAATCCTAAACTAACAAAGAGAATGTTCAGCTGGATTAGCAAAGGCGAACTTTTCCTGCTTTGATTTTCATGGTCGTCTAATCCACACCAGATGTCAAATCCTGAAATTCAGAGTTCAGAATTTTGAACTATTGTCTCTAGTGAGATCATAAACACATTTTATGGGGCTGCTAAGTCACACACCAAAACAAAATTTTAACAAATCATCTTTTTAAAAGAAAAAACAAATCCAAGTCAACCAGACAGGAACATACTTAAGAAATGTACCTTTGAACCATTTAACTTGAGGCAGAGGAGTCCCAGAGGATTTACATTCCATAACTGTTGTATCCCCAAGAGCAACCAATAGCTCACTCTGAACTACAACCAACTTTGGGGCTTCTGAAAAATACAAACATGCAAATGGTTAATGTCTGGCCCAATGCTATAAGCACCTTTTTTATGATTACACTAAATGAATCAGTTTAACAAAATCTGCCAGTATTTGTGTGCTTGTGGTTATTTCGCTGTTTACAAATAGAAAGAGACTCTTACAATGTGAGTGTACAAAGAAGTGCGTGATGAAAAGATCATTTATTAAGAGCAAATATATATAATAGGCAAAAATAATTCAGATAAAAGAGTCAAAAAATTTAGGAAATTAGCCAAAAGGTCTTTATGAAAAAAAAAAAGATATATAAAGAGAGAAAAATCTTAGAAATCTGAACAGATCTTATAGAAATAACAAGTAATACTAAAGGAATAGAAAGAAATGGATAGTAAAAAAAATATCAGACGAGCTATGATGGTAAGACTGATTTGTCTAGGTTAAGAATTGAGGATAATATAATTACAGGTGGATTAGTTATAATATTTTCTAAGTAATTTTAAGGATATTCATTTAACTACAGAGAAAGTTGCAGTTGAAGGCTAAAAGTTACATCTATAAAAAGTAGAGTCTCCATTATCCTTTTCCCTTTGATGGTAAAGACAAACATTCTCTGTTTCTTTCCTCTCTTGCTTAATGCTTTCATTCACTCACACATTCTTCTCTGAACTGGGCATGTTAGGACTTTCTAACTTTAATTGAAGTAGTTTTAAACAAGGCTAAGAGTTAACTTCTCAAAGATCATGTTAATCCTCTGCTAGAAAACCTTTGGTAATTTTATTTCCCAATTCCCTAGTTTGGCTTTCAAAAACCATAAACTAGTACAGAGCTTTCTTTTTAAACTTACCCTCTATAACACTTCCTTTCTTATCACAAGGTATGAAGCTACACTGGTAGTCCAAAACAGCCCCTACTCTGTTCTATCTTCCTGCTTTTGCAAAAGCAGTTTCCTCTGCCTGAAATGCTCTTTGCCACAGCTCTTCAAATCCTACTCATTCCTCCAGACTGAACTTAAATCCTGTCTCCTTTGAGAAATCTTTACAAATTCCCCCGTCAGAATTAATCTTCCTTTCTGCCAACCCTTACTGTAGTACTCATCTGTCTGCTATCTTATATTTCTCTATGTATAGCCACTCCCATTATGCGAGCTCTCAAAAAGTAAGAATTTCATAACACATTTTTTTTATATTCCACAGTCTTTAGTACTTTAGATCCTCAAGGTGATTAATAAGGTAAATAAGCGAATCAATTATTTTGGCCTCTTTGTGAATGAATCAAAATTCATTTCTACAATTCAGAATCTGTTTCTACCCCTTTCTACATTCCCACTGCCTATTTCTTCTCTAATCTTCCAAACTTATTTGCCTTGTGCCTTCATCATTTCTGTCAATGAGACCACTTCTTTCCAGGCTTTCAGATTCAATATTTATGACACTTTTGCTACCTCCCTCATCTGTACAAACCAACTACAATTCTCAATTTTTATTTTAGCTTTCTTCCTCTCCACTGCCAGTTTCATTACCTCACTATAAATGGCTGGGTGGATTGCTAGCCATTAATTATTCACAATTTACAAACTAACATTGAGCATGTAATATCCTTGTCCTTTATTTGTTAAAAAGAGACCAAATTAAAAGAAATATTCTATTCTGTAGAGATTATATGATTATATTTAAAATATATTAGATTACAATAATATATTAGAATATATTATAATCCATTATATTGTGGAATATTATAGAATAATTATCATGAAATGCATCTTCAATAAAAGTTTATATTTGGAAGGGAAAAACTAAAGATGAAAATTTAAAAAGTATGTAGATAGGATAAATGACAGAAATATTATAAACATTTAATTACAATAGAAATATTATAAAGTTTTGAATATAAGTGAAAAATATAAAATGGAAGTTGAAGTAAACTAGAATGGATATAAAAATTATTAATATGTAGGCAAAATATTGAAAACAACAGAAAAACCACAGAAGGATAGAACTCTGTGGACCATCTAAGACTCTGTAAGCATCCTGGACTTCTGTTGACTAATGAAGCAATCTACTCCCTGAACTTTTAACTTAGTTACAGTATTTCCTTTAATCAAATGTGAAATTAATAATAAATTTTAAGACTAACACTCATTCCTAATATTAATTAGGAATATTAACAGAAAAATACTTTTAAATTGCTTGGTATGATACTTATCCTATTTTCATTGCCTTTTAAACTGATTATACTTGCCAATGTATCTGAGGGTAGAAGTCTGTTTGTCTGTTCCAGCTGAATTGCTTGCCAGGCAACCATAGATCCCTGCATCTTTGGGAATTGCATTTTTGATAAATAGGGTTCCTTCTGAGGTCATCCTATATCTATGAAAAAAAAGAAAATACAATTGAAAATACCTTAATAATAGTATGAAGAAACTATAACATCTTCCTTACAATTATCTTCAAATATTTTAGGCATATTTTTGGTGCTGGTTGCAGAAATTATTAATGTCATCATTTGATTAACAGAAATGTAGTAGTGGTATAGTAGTAGCAGTAACAGTAATAATAACAATAATAACAATAATAGATCTTTTGTATCCAGTTCTTGCTATATGCCAAAGGCTGCTCCAGATGTTTTACATGTTTTATATCCTCCTAACAACCCAATGAGTTAGGTATTACTATTACCTCTATTGTATGGAGGAGGAAAAGAATTCTATAATTTGCCCAAAGGCAGTTAGTAAACAGAAGAAGTGGAATTTGCAACCAAGCAATCACATTCTGTGTGAATTGCTATGCTAAATGGTTCCTCAATATGCAAACCTGAGATGCAATACCTCCTGTCATAGGGCAAGTCAGTGGTGAGTCTAGGAGTAGAATCTGGCTCATACCTAAGTCCTCTTCCTCATGCAAAACAATGGAGAGCAATGGAAACTCAATAGCTGGGAAACTTCTTTGTGATCCACATGTTCATTACACTCTTTGAGCATGAGAGGATTAAATGTCTGTCTTTTAAAGTCATTCAGCAGATAAAATACATCTCAATGCAGTATGGCAAAAGTGAATAGGAATTGCAAAGAATGTCTGAACACATTTTAATTAGAGCTACTGTTCTGTCCTTTGCCTCTTCCTCTCTCTCCTTTTAAATCCCAGGACCATCTTTTTAATAGATTAGTGAAAACTACACATTACCCCACAGAAAGTTTACTATCCTCATTTCAATTATTCAAGGTAAATCGAGTGTTACGGTGTCATGTTTGTGATAAAAGTACTGTGAGGCTCTTAGTCCCAGCTATTAACTTCAAGGCTGAAGAACATCAAACTGTCAATCCATCATTTCTTATTTTATGGACATTTCCTGGCCTATTTAGAAAATCTAAAGCTGTGGATTTTGGTCAAACTCCCTCAACTTTAGGGATTTAGTCACATCAGTTTTGTCCAATTTTTGATTGGTTTTCATCAACACTTCACTCAGTAAAAACAAAGAACATGATACAAACCCAGTACCTGTGTGAACCCATGATAAACATATCATTAATAGTCCAGGTGATCTTTGGTTTGGGATAACCCGTTGCAGAACACCTGATGGAGACCTCAGATCCTCCCGTGAATGACTGATTCTTGGGCATCACAGTGACTTTGGGTGGTTCTGCAAATAGAAAGAAACATATATAGTGAAACGGCAATTTATCTTGATGTTAGGAGCTTCCTGTGTTAGCAGATTTGTAGGCTTCTTACCACACCATTATTTTTATTTTGTACTTCCAAAAGTTCGTTTATAAAGAGTAACAACTAAGTTGCAGTAGGGCTCAGGAGATGTCTTCCCCAAAGCTGATAGGAGTTGCAGATGCTGCTTTCTGGCTTCTTGTGGCCCAGGTTTCATGATATTGGGAGTCCTGGTCCCTCCGGAGGCCCTCTTTTCCCTGAGAGCGTGATACATGCAATGGCTGGGACCCTGGAACCTGCCTCTACCCTGCAGATTCAGGATAGAGGCTTTCCTTCTGGCCATTTGCCCTGAGACCTTGCAGCTTAGGCCAGCTGTCAAACCATCTGAGCCCAGGCCTATACTCCTACTTCTAGAACCTGGACGCATTGAGAGTGGATGAGGACCTGCCCTCAGAGCTCGGGAAGGGTCTGGCTAACTCTACTCTGGAGGACATCTGGGGACTGAATCTGACACCAGTGATAGGAAAGGACTGAATGAAAGTCAGAGGAGCTACAGGAGCAAGACACAGTAGTATTTGGCAGCTGGGGAAGGGAATGAGGAAAAGGGGTACCTCTGTCCATTCTCTAGCCAGGTTCTACCTCCCAGCCATTCAGCCCCCTTGTCCTGCTCTGCCCCATGGCCTTGGTTACCAGACTAGCCTTGCAGTAACTCCATTCTCCTGGGGTTTCTTGGGCATGTGGAAAAAGGTGGTCCTCATAGCCTGGGGACATCAGTTATAGTGAGGCCACTGGTGGGGATGGCATCTGGCATCTCCACTTTGAATATTCCTGAGATAAAGAACTTCCTTTTCCTTTTGGGGTCATAGACGGAAAAGAAGGTGGGGTATACCACAGAAATGATGGGCACCCACACCTGAATTGCCAGGTAAAAGGCATTGTTCTTTGAAGTAACAGGTCCCCATTGTCCTGATATCCTCAGGGTAGATCCACATTTTGAGGTTCTCTCTGACCATGCACTGGCCCATGTCAGACATCACAGTCATGGTTTGTCCTGGAGCACTACTAGTTGATAAAGACGTCCCCGAGACACATGATCAGGCCTACAGGCCCATGAAGAGAAACCCTGCTTGGCTATCTGCACGCAGCACTTGCAGAAGGCCTCCAAGAGGCCCATCAAGTTCAGGACACTCTGGTGGTTAGAAATGATGACACAAGGATGGTGCACTTCCAGCTGCTGGTGGCCCTCTGGCTCAGAGTGAAGGCCCTAAATGTACTTGAAGAGCTGGTCAAACCAACAGATGATATTAGTTTTCTGCCCCATGTTAGTGTGATGGTGCAACAGGCCATAGTGGAGACCGTGAAACAGACCACACAGTTCAAGGTGACCTTGCCTTAGAACCTGGCCATGCAGCTCAGCTGTATGAGCAGCAGCATGGTGGTCAGGCCTGACAAGAGCTCCATGGGCACGGCAGCACTGGGACCACATACCTGCAGTACTACCCTGGCAGACCCAACTGTGCTGGCCTCAAGCCTCCTCTCTCAACTCCAACCAGAAAGGCCTCTTTAGATGACCCTTATCAGGGATTTAGCCCAATCAGTGCAGGGAAGGACCTAAAGGAATTTTTACTTATTTAATTTTCTAGCATTTTATTTTTATTAATTTTTAAATTTAAATTCAATTAACATATAATGTATTGTTAGTTTCAGAGATAGAGTTCAGTCATTCATCAGTCTCATAACACCCAGTGCTCATTACATCATATACCCTCCTTAATGCCCATTGTCCAGTTACCCATCTCCCACCTCCCTCCCCCTCCAGCAATCCTCAGTTTGTTTCCTATGATCAAGTCTCTTCTATGATCAAGTACCAGTTTGTCTCCTTATCTGATTTCGTCTTGTTTTACTTTTTCCTCTTTTCCTCTATAATCCTGTTTTGTTTCTTAAATTCCATATATGATATGATAATTGTCCTTTTACTGATTGACTTATTTTAGCATAACCTCTAGTTCTACCCACACCATTGCAAATGGCAAGATTTCATTTTTTGATGACTAATATTCCATTATATAAATATTATATATAATATATATACTATATATATATAATATATATACACATACATATTCCACATCTTCTTTATCCATTTATCTCTCAATGAACATCTGGGCTGTTTCCACAGTTTGGCTATTTTGAACATTGCTGCTATAAACACTGGGGTGCAGGTGCCCCTCGGGATCACTACATTTGTACCTTTGGGGTAAATACTTGGTAGTGTAATTGCTGGGTTATAGGGTAGGTCTATTTTCAACTTTTTGAGGACCCTCTATAATATTTTTCAAAGTGGCTGTACCACCTTCTATTCCCACTAGCAGTAAAAGATGGTTCCCCTTTCTCTGCATCCTTTCCAGCATCTGTCATTTCCTGACTTGTTAATTTTAACCATTCTGATTGGTGTGAGGAGGTATCTCATTGTGGTTTTGATTTGTATTTCCCTGACACTGAGTGATGTTGAGTATTTTTTTCATGTATCTGTTGGTTATTTGTAATGTCTTTTTTGGAAAGATGTCTGTTCATGTCATCTGTCCATTTCTTGATTGGATTATTTGTTCTTTGGGTGTTGAGTTTGATAAATTCCTTATAGATTTTGGATACTTACCCTTTTCGTGATAAGACATTTTCAAATATCTTCTCCCCTTCTATCAGTTGTCTTTTGGTTTTGTCAACTATTTCCTTTGCTGTGCAAAAAGCTTTTTATTTTGATGAAGTCCCAATAGTTCATTTTTGCCTTTGTTTCCCTTGCCTTTGGAGACATGTCTAGCAAGAAGTTGCTGCAGCTGAGTCACAGAGGTTGCTGCCTGTGCTCTCCTCCAGGATTTTGATAGATTCCTGTCTTACATTTAGGTCTTTCATTCATTTTGAGTCTATTTTTGTGTATGGTGTTAAGATAATAGTCCAGTTTCATTCTTCTGCATGTAGCTATCCAATTTTTCCAACACTATTTGTTGAAGAGAATGTCTTTTTTTCCATTGGATATTCTTTCCTGCTTTGTCAAAGATTAGTTGACCACAGAGTTGAGGGTCTGTTTATGGGTTCACTATTCTTCTACTTTCCATTGATCTGTGTGTCTGTTTTTGCACCAGTACCTTACTATCTTGATGTTTACAGCTTAGTAGTAAAACTTGAAGTCCAGAATTGCGATGCTACCAGCTTTGGTTTTCTTTGGAACCAAAGGAATTTTAAAGCAAAGAAAGAAAATCCTTTTTAAGAGTAAAATGAATTTGATCCCAATGTTATGTTTCTATGCTTCACTGGTTACCAGTGGTCCCTTCTTACTTTGCTCCCAACAGCTGACCATTGGGTTCTGCCTACTAAGCTGGAATTTCAGTATAAATCTGTTTTCCATAAAAGTCTCTAGATAGGGCCTTTTGTGATTTTCTGTATAGTGAACACAGGCTTGGAGCCACAACTGGTTCTGACTGCTGATTCCTTTGTTTGAAGTTCACGTCTTTATTAGATTATAAATGTGTTGAGGTAAAGACAAAGTCTTTCATATTATTCCATATTCCACTACATCCTGCAGTACTTAACACCCCTTGCATGTTATACAGTGACTTGTAAATAATGGGTACTTAAAAGTGTTGATAGAATACAGAATACAGGCCATTCCTAAACTGTAAATTGGCTCTAAGAATTTTTATGCCTGCCACCACTCAAGGCCCTGCTATATTGTTCATTTCTCTCAGCCCAGGAATTCACAGGATACAACAGGAAATATCAATTATTCAAAGTTCTATTACATTCACTCCACTTCTATGGCAGAAAATAGACTTTTGAAAATGAAATATTAAATCAGGAAGTTATTGTCAAAAAGGATACGAAAATTCCCTGATAACTGTAATGTTGATATATCTGGTCTTATCAATTCCACATTTACGTCTAGATTACTACAGAATAAGGATAATCTTCAAAGAAAGTACCATCAAAGAAATAACTTTCTTAGTGTAAATATTCCCCACTCAATAAGATAAATGAAAATAAATTTACTTTCACAATGTTTGAAATAGATGTTGTAAGTAAGACATTACTATTACTAATCTAGTATTGTAAGATTCAATAACATGTAATTTTTGCACAATTATTATATTCCAGACTCAGTGCTAACCTGTAGGGACACAATGATGAACCAAGCGGACATAGTTTCAACTTTCCATTTAACTGGATTTTTAATAGAAATGAAATCCAGAAATTCATTTAGTTCGATCTATATATATTTATGATATATCTTTACAATGTTAGCCTGCAAATTGTGGCTTAATTTCACTAAGAAAAATTAGTCTGAGGAATCCTGATAATTTGAAGGAGATACAAGTGGTACTGCTGGACCAGGCAGCTACACAACTGAACAAAACTAATTAGTGCCTAATTGGTAACAGCTTACGATCACTACCCCCCCCCCTTTTTTTTCCTGTTTACATTGTGTTTTTCAAATTATGATTGTCTTTGAAGTTAATGTTTAAAGGGCTTTTCCTGCCTGTGGACTTGGTTGATAGTCTCATTATTCCATGGATTCTTCTTGATGAAATAGGGCTACAGAAATGCAGGAGGTCAAGGGCAGAGTGGCCATGGCCAATAAGTTCAAATTGTGATTACATCTGGAGTCCATCAATTCTGAAATGCCAGAGGAGTACACATGCTGTGGGAGTGGTGCAGATAATCTTCAAGGGATGAGGAAAAAAGGAACACTTTTTCTCTTTGGAATTTATTGATTACCCACATTTATTCAGTCCCACTTTCTGAAAATAAAATGTTTCTTATATCTAGTTCATTTTGACCTAGGATTGCTGCAAAGATTCAGCAGTTCTTGGGATTTTTGTCTAAACATGGTGCCTTTCAATGAAATCTGACAGAATTAGCCTGGCATGTCTCCCAGCAAGAATTCCTCTGGTAGGCTCTGTAGTTTAGGTATCAATGTGAAAATAAATGTCAGTTACTCAAACCAGGATGCAGGGAGCTAAGAGGTCATTTCTCAAATAAAGCCTGGATATAGGGTGTTGCTCAGGGTCATGAAATCAGTCTGTGTGCATACACACAAATGGAATGACATCATCTCACAGAAGGTGAGAAATCTGTTGTTGTTCTGGAAAGAATAGTTCCACTGACAATAAGAAAATCAAAAAGGGCATGGACAAATATGGAAGCAAAATTAGATTTCTGCCAAATAACATTTGAATAAAGATGGTCAGAATGATTCAGGCTTCAGTTGATTAGGTTAAATAAGGATGTAATAGACTTCACTATACATAATATCTCAATAGTTAGAATTTTTAATTTTCTAGAAAATAAAGCTCCTTTTGTTTTGATCAAGTGGCTTTAACAGAGCAAGAACCAGTTTAAAAACCTTAGTTCAACTCCATCACAGTCTAAAGTCAAATTTTAGGTTTTGGGGAGAAGTAATCCATTCTTAGTTGCTTTTCAAACTCATTTCACCACCACAACCATTACCATTATTATCACCATCATCACCATTATTACCACCACCACCATCTTCAACCATCAACATCAATATCATAAATAACAACTTGCTTTCCATTAGCCAAAGCAGGGGAAATATGGTACTCCATTAGTATTAAGACATTAATTCATTCTTTATATTTTAATCATAATAAAAGCAATATATGTGAGTTTTTATAATTTCTCAACAATAGCTTAAAGACTTACACATAGATTATGATACTAAAAATTAAAAAAATAAACACTACTTTAAGGCTTAGGTGTTTTAACACATTATGAATGGTCAGGCTAGCAAAATGAATTCTAAATGGCCATGAAAATAGCCATGGGCAGCCTGGGTGGTTCAGTGGTTGAGCACCACCTTCGGCCCAGGGTGTGATCCTGGAGACCTGGGATCGAGTCCCATGTTGGGCTTCCTGCACGGAGCCTGCTTCTCCCTCTGCCTGTGTCTCTGCCTATCTTTCTCTCTCTCTCTCTCTCATGAATAAATAAATAAAATCTTAAAAAAAAAAAAAAAAGAAAAAACAGCCATTACTCTGATTCCAAAGACTGAAGAAGATAAAATCAAGCCTAACTCTTGCAAATCTCCAATGTCATCTTCACACTCACAAGGCATATTTCTAGTTAATGGTCAGCTGGGTCTGACTTGTTGCTATTATAATGCCTCTGGTAGGACATTTTCAAAAAGACCAAAGGGACCTTCTCTTCAAAATGTTTTAATTATCATCAATAAATTATATCAGATAATGGTAATGCTTTGAATTACCTAAGAAACACTTTAAAATATTTTTCACTACTGGTATATTTAGAGTACTTGGGCAGGTTTCTTTGTGTTTTCATTCTCTCACATAAATCAACAATCGTCTCATCTCTACTCAACAATATTCAAACAAAACATTTATTGAGTATATCTACAATTTTCAGGTACTTTATAACCACAGAGAACTCACAGAATATACAAAACAAATTACATACAAACTAGGGATTAAATCTCTTTCTGGGGGGATCCCTGGGTGGTTCAGCGGTTTAGCGCCTGCCTTTGGCCCAGGGCACGATCCTGGAGTCCCGCGATCGAGTCCAACGTCAGGCTCCTGGCACAGAGCCTGCTACTCCCCCATCCTGTGTCTCTGCTCCCCCCCTTTGTCTATCATAAATAAATACATCTTTTAAAAAAAATCTCTTTCTGGTGGTTAGTTCTTGAAATAAGAATGTGACCAAAAGGGATCCCTGGGTGCAGCGGTTTGGCACCTGCCTTTGGCCCAGGGCGCGATCCTGGAGACCTGGGATCGAATCCCATGTCAGGCTCCCGGTGCATGGAGCCTGCTTCTCCCTCTGCCTGTGTCTCTGCCTCTCTCTCTCTCTCTCTCTCTCTCTGTATGACTATCATAAAAAAAAAAATTAAAAAGAATGTGACCAAAATTACTGAGTGCTTGTTATATGCTAGATGTCTAACTCTAGACCTATCATTTATTTCCCACAACTCTATGAAGTGCCACTGCCATTTTATAGAGCAAGCACCTAATAAATAATCCATGGTGTCCAGTTTATATCTTAATAGGGACAATAACTCACAGGGTTATTGTAGATTAGCTAAATTAACATACATAAAACACTTGGAACGATTCCTGGTGCAGAGTAGGCACTATGTGATTTTTGCTATTATCAGTTTTCCATTAAATAGTAAAGTATGACAAAGGATGATAAAATAAGTACTATAGTATTTAAAATAAGTGTTTATATATGTGTTAGCTAGGCACTTACAAATGAAACTTGATCACAATTCTCATACTTGCATATTTAGATTACACATCCTCTAATAAATAATACTAAATATATCTTATTTGATTCTTCTGAAATTTGAGATGTTTCTAGATACCCAAAATTTATTGGAAATTTCAATAAAAATAGATAAATTTAGCTTTTCCATATTTGACTGATTTAAAAAAAACATGCTAATACCTATGTCACCTGGCACTTGTTAAAAAGTAGTTGTGATGATGTAATGAGCATATGGTTATGATAATATCAATTTCATACTTAGTGAAGTAATTCTGGTCATTAGAGACTTAACTTCATCAATCATCTTGAGAAATATTTCCTTTTTTACTGCAATACTCTCCCTGGTGACGTGAACTAATTAGTGACAGACATCCACCCTTTCCTGACACCACAGAAAACAAATTAATACTTCTAATGTTCATACAGACATAACATGGCAAAGGAAAGGAAACCTTGTCAGGCCCTTTGATTTCCATGTGGCAGCATGCGATTGCAGAAGAAATGTCAGCTATCCATGGAATATGCTAAAAAGTTTAACCAGGACTTTCATATTCATCTTTAGCTTTAAAAGTCCTCATAGGGATCCCTGGGTGGCGCAGCGGTTTCGCGCCTGCCTTTGGCTCAGGGCGCGATCCTGGAGACCCGGGATCGAATCCCATATTCGATGGGATTCGATATCGGGCTCCCGGTGCATGGAGCCTGCTTCTCCCTCTGCCTATGTCTCTGCCTCTCTCTCTCTCTCTCTCTCTGTGACTATCATAAATAAATAAATTAAAAAAAAATTTTTTAAATAAAAATAAAAGTCCTCATAAAAAAATAATAATAATAAAAGTCCTCCTCATAAAGGAGCAGCTAATGAAATCAATAAATTTGTTTCTTGTCCCCAAATAAACAAGAAGATAGTATGCTTTAAACAAAACTCATACTGTGTTATGAATATCACCCCACTTATCCTAACTTCTACCTCTAAGCCTGGCCAGTACAAGCATGTAGAAATTTAGCAGCCATTGTCACTTTAAATTGATATATTGCTTTAGCCTATTTCAGAAAATTTTGCCAAACTTTCACCTATGATATAATTTTTAATTAGGAACAACTAAACAATACTTTAAAAATGCTTATAAATTTTTCCTAAGATAATTATCACACTTTGTTATGAAATATGGTTTTACATGTAAGAAGTAATATGCTGGCATGTGCTGCAACTGAAAAAGAAAGTACCTATATAAATGAAATCCAAAATTGTTGGGGCACTGAGATGGCTGAGTTGGTTAAATGCCCAACCATTGATTTCAGCTCACGTCATGATCTCAGAGTCCTGGGATCAAGTCCAAGGTCCAGTCTGGAGTGTGGAACCTCTGTAGGATTTTCTCTCTCCTTCTCTTTCTGCCCATCCTCCTGCCCTGCTCACATGTGCATGTGCTCTTTTGCTCTCTCATTAAAAAATTAAATAAAATAAAATTGCTGATGTGACTCAAGCCACTGAAATTAATATGGAAACATGAAGGATAAGGTTAGTGACCCAAATCTTCCCTATAATATTATTACTTCAAGGTCCATTCAGAAATTAAGGAATGCACATCTATTGGGTGCAATTGTGTTTCTCCTTGTGCAAGGCACTGCGGACAAAAAGGGAGGGGGCAGTCAAAAAGTACCTCAGTATATTGGGGAAAAACAACTAGACACATGGAATTGATGGTGATTAAGTGCAAAACTACGTGGCATTAAAAACAAAAGTTCTACAGAAACCAGCACAAAGAGACCAACCAATATCCAGAAAGAAGGCGATTTAGTTTATGGCCGTACTACCCTCAACACACCTAATCACATCTGATCTCAGAAGGTAAGCAGGGTTGGGCCTCATTAGTACCTGGATGGGAGAGAGAAGATGGTTTATAAAAGGAAATTCACATCACAGGTAGGATTTAGATAAGAAACATTAAAGTCAAAACAAGTCTATGATGTAGGTCACAGAATCAGAATGGGAATAATGTAGAATCCACTGAAAGTATAATGGACATAGAGTCTGACAGAGGAAGCATTCAGTGGCCTACCAGAAAATCAGTTCTGGAGCATGAAGATGAGACAGAAGTAGTATCTAGCCATCCTTTTGAGAAATTCAATACCAAGAAAATTCAAAACTCATACACAGACACTAAAAATTATCTCCCTGAGTACTGCTCTGACGCGTAAAATTTAGCAGCATCAGTAATGTTTTTTTTTTTGCATCAGTAATGTTTAATGGCAATAAGTAATAAATCAGTAATGTTTTATGGCAATAAGTAATAAATAAATAAGTAGAGAAACTTTCAATTTGTAATTAGATGTGAGTTCAAATATTTAGTTACTAATGTTAAAGAAACAAGAATAAAGGAAAGGATGTATGAATATCTGATTCCCTTAAATAGTATCCATATATTGAAAGGACACATTTTTTTTCACCATAAATTGTATTATGAGGATAAAGACTGAAGATAAAGTGTTAGAAGTATTATGGAAGAGTCAGTTTGAGCAGGGCTGAGGTTTGTAAATTTTATTCTGGGGTAATTAAGAAACAACACAAAGGTTCTAATGCATGGAGATTTAAAACAATATTTAGGGAAAATTCATCCGGTTATACTATGGATTAAAGTAAGAGAACAGGGGATCCCTGGGTGGCTCAGTGGTTTGGCGCCTGCCTTTGTGCCAAGGCACAATCCTGGAGTCCCAGGATCGAGTCCTGCGAAGGGGTCCCTGCTTCTCCCTCTGCCTGTGTCTCTGCCTCTCTCTCTCTCTCTCTCTCTCTCTCTCTCTTTCATGAATAAATAAATAAAATCTTTAAAGTAAGAGAACAAGGGACGCCTGGGTGCCTTAGTGGTTAAGCGCCTGCCTTCGGCCTAGGGCATGATCCTGGAGTCCCAGGATTGAGTCCCACATCAGGTTCCCTGCATGGAGTCTGCTTTTCTCTCTGCCTATGTTTCTGCCTCTCTCTTTCTGTGTCTCTCATGAATAAATAAGTAAAATCTTAAAAAAAAAAAAAAGTGAGAGAACAAAAGAAGGAAGCCCATTAAAAGAGGATTTCAATAGTTTAGGCATGTGACATGCAAGATGGGTAAGGGTATCATCAATAGATACAAGGAAGAGAATGTTTGGAGACACAGTGAAAAACTGAACTGACCATGCATAGGGAAAATGGGAGGCACACAGACCTAAACATATAATTACATCTAGGATAATTCCATCTGAACTCTAAATTTCACATTAGCTCATTCACACTGATCCCAAACAGCATTCTCAAATATTCAATGATTCTAGCCATAGAAAACATGTCCCAATATGTCCATACATGAAAATGGCATTGTAAATTCAATTTTAAAAACTGATGCACTGTGTTTGTGTGGTCTGGGGGAAGGAGCACAAATAGTGAAAGAAAGAAAAAGGGCATGATTCCTTAAAATAGATCCCAAGTACCTTGACTCCTGGTCTAGTGCTTTCACTACCCCAGAAAGCAATTAGATTAACAGAATCAGGCAAGAAAGGATTTTTATCTCAGTAACTTTCAGTGTTTAAAAGAAATTAGGTTAGAATGTTTTAGAAGCTTTACTTAGCCTCCCCCAAAAGGATATGTGTCCAAAAGTTACCTAGTGGAACAACCAATTGCCAATTGTTTTTGTTTAAAAGGTATTGAATTAAATTTTGAAAAAAGAAAAAAAAAGTATTTCAGGGCTGTCAATTGATCCCTGTGATGGAAGATTCTCAAGCTTCTAAATGTTCCTAGTGATAATTTCATGTAATGAGGAATTAAGATCCTGATCAGAAGATACTCCATGAAGTAGTTTTTAGTATTAAGTTTCTTTTTTAAACTATAGTTCTCACAATAAAATCTAAGTAAATATCCTTGTTTGGGGGATAGTTAAAAAGCCCAATCACTTAATTGATTCATATATTTGAAAACAGAACAGATTTACAACGGATCCTCAATACTTTTTTTTCATTGTGGATAATATGTTGGATGATCTAACATCAAGCAACGCTACATGAGAAATTGGGAAATAATTAGTCTTTATCAAACCTAGTTTCTATTGAGTTGTGCAGACTGTAAAACATATTTTACAGGATCTCTGATCTTCTAGATATCTGTGTTTAATGAAGAAAAAGCTAACTTCAAAAAGTTATGTAATAACTATCACTGAGCCTTCTGAGAATTATAATTAGTAGCCATGTTCTATTCCAAAAGATGTGTACCTAGTGATTTAGCCCAATCAGTGTATTCAAAACATACTGACATTGTTTGAAAAGGCATTACTTCCAAGAGTAACAGAATTTCACTAAGAATGATTTACAATAGACAGATGTGCTCGCTCATTTAACTTCTCTTTAATTTTCAGTGAGTGGAATTGTTAATGGAATACATTTTAACATTTTTTAAGTTTTTCCATGCCTACTAGAAAGCTCTCATAAAAATGGCCAGGGATTCCTTCCAAAGAGCAAAGGATGAAAACTAAAAGCCAACCAATCAACCAAACAAAAACAGAGATCAACTGCCTGGAGAAAGAGGCAAAGGCCACTGAAATCCCAAAGATTTGGAATCAAATGCATATTTCCAAATGATATCTCATCAATGGAAATATGAAGAAACGGCTACAACTTTTCCAAAGCAGAATTATTCCTGAATGGCAATAATTCCAATGAATTATGATAGTGGTTAATCTACATGGCAGCTACAATAAGTTTCCTAAGACTTCTGCTCTTGATATTTCTGCTTTTCTTTTTTCTTTGGAAAAGACTAGAGTTGTGTTATCCAATATGGTAGCCACTAGCCACATGTCTATTTATTTTTATTTTTACTTGATTTCTTTTTTGAGAGGGAGGGGTGAGGGGCAGCGACAGAGGTAGAGAGAGAATCTTAATCACCCAGTGTGACTCATGACCTAAGCCAAAATCAAGAGTCAGACATTTAACCAACGGAGCCATCCAGGTGTACCTCCACATTTCTATTTAAATTAAAATTTAAATTATCTAAAACTAGATCAAATTTCAAAAACAAGTTCCTTTAGGAGCATTAGTCATATTTCAAGTGCTCCAGTGCCACACACACACGGAACAGCACAGGTATACAACACTTTTATCATTGTAGAAAGTTCTATAAGACAGTGCTGGCCAAGACAGAAGGTCTGTTGAATCTGAGAGGTCATTTATTCATTGATTTATCAGTAGGTGGTACATTGGCAATAAAACACATAGGCATGGACTAAATCTTGACACTTATATGCTGGATTTGTAAAAAACATCCCACATTTAAACACCAATATGGCTAGGAAATTCAATTAATAAAAGGACAGTAATTTCAGATAGACAGTGATAAATAGAGGTTAAATTCTATTTTTGAAAGATTTTACTTATTTATTCATGAGAGGCACAGAGAGAGAAAAGAGGCAGAGACATAGGCAGAGGGAGAAGCAGGCTCCCTGCTGGAACCTGACATGGGACTCGATCCTGGGTCTCCAGGATCACACCCTGGGCTGAGGGCAGCACTAAACCGCTAAGCCACTCGGACGGCCTGGTTAAATTCTATTTTAATGAAAAATACTGATGGCAAATATGCATGAAGATTTCATAAAAATCTACAATTTTTATTTTCCCAATATAAGATATAAGGACAGGGCAGCCCCAGTGGCGCAGCGGTTTAGCACCGCCTTCAGCATGGGATGTGATCCTGGAGTCCCGGGATCGAGTCCCACATCGGGTTTCCTGCATGGAGCCTGCTTCTCTCTCCGCCTGTGTCTCTGCCTCTCTCTTTGCTCTCTCTGAATGAATGAATAAATAAATCTTTAAAAAAAATAAGATATAAGGACATGTATATGTAGCAAATGTTTGTTGCTTTATCCATTTTGAAGTAATTCCCAGTATAAAATTATTTCTACATTAATATGGTTTCCATACAATACTGTATTTTTTCTTCCCTTAACAATAACAAAAATTCATGAATTCAGGAACTTCTTTGGGTTATTTGCCAAAACTAAGTAAGACAATAAACAAGCTTGAAAGAAGGAAAGAATTTTGTCTTTTTCTTTCTTATTTAGAAAATCTTCAATTACATAATGACTAGATTGACTTTTGCATTACCTTTTCTTTACTTGGCTCTCTTTATCACAATTTTCCAAAATCACAGAATTTCCAAATAATAGAGGAAGGCCATGCTTCTTCAACTTGGGAAAAAGGGGGAGGTTGCCAAATCATAATTAGCATTATTCATGGCATATTAGAAAAATGCTATTGTTGGGACACCTGGGTGGCTCAGCAGTTAAGTGTCTGCCTTCGGCTCAGGGCATGATCCTGAAGTCCCAGAATCGAGTCCCACATCGGGCTCCCTGCATGGAGCCTGCTTCTCCCACTGCCTGTGTCTCTGCCTCTCTCTCTCTCTCTGTCTGTGTCTCTCATGAACAAATAAATAAAATCTTACAAAAAAAAAAAAGAAAGAAAAATGCTATTAAAGCTTTACATACATATACATATATCTTTTGATCCAGACACAACTATGGCAAGGATTATCTTTTGACGATCAAAAGTTGGTTATGTACATCCAGTCAATGTGGTATTATTTAGGGGTAAAAAGAAATGTGCTATCAGGGCTCCCGGGTGGCTCAGTTGGTTAAGTGTCTTCCTTTAGCTTAGGTCAGGTCATGATTCCAGAGTCCTGGGATCAAGCCCCACATCTGGCTCCTGCTCAGTGGGAAGTCAGCTTCTCCCTCTGCCCCTCCCCCTGCTTGTGTGTGTGCTCACTCTCTCTCAAGTACCTAAAGTCTTTTTTTAAAAAAGAAATAAACTAGTAAGTTATGAAAGAGACATGGAGGAACCTTAAATGCATCTTGCTAAGTGAAAGAAGTCAATCTAGTTACGATTCCAATTATTAGACATTTTGGAAATGGCACAACTATGGAGACAATAAAAAGATAAGTGGTTTTCTAGGGGTTGGGAGGATGCAAGGTAGAGACGAATAGAGAGAGTGCAGAGGCTTTTTGGGGTAGCACAAATAAAGACTCTGTATGGTGCTACAATGACGGGTACACACCATTATACATTAGTCAGGAACCACAAAATGTACAACACTAAGAGTAATCCTAATGTAAACTATGGGTTTTGGGTGATTATGATGTGTGTCAATGCAAGTTCATCAATTGTAACAGATGTACACTCTGGTGTGGGTATGCTGATAATGCAGAAGCAGCGCATATGCAGGGACAGGGAGTCTATGAGCAATCTCTGTAACCTCCTCTCAACTTTGCTGTGAACCTAAAACTACTCTTTAAAAAGTCTTTTTTTTTTTTAATGGGGTTATGGTACTCAAAAACGGGATAATTTCATAAAATATGCAACACTCACAGAATCAAAAGCACATAAAAGTAGATCTACATAGCACCTCCTGAAGGAAAGAATTATCTGGCAGCTAATTTATGTTGCTAGACAAACTCATTTGCTACTTTAGCTATCTTATCAGGAAAAGCAACCCACAATGCAATTGAAAGAAACTTATCCTTCAAAGTCCAATTTGAGGTTCAGAACCTCCCATCCATCCAGCTGTCACTTCCTGACTCCCATTTTTTCCTTCCCTGACTTCATCATAACCAAAACTCCTCTGACACTTCTTATTCCAATTTATCAGACCATGCTTTAACCTTCTCTTCTTTCCTTATCCAGCCCAAACCTTGCAGAGTATCTCTGCAACCACTCCCCCCTCCCCACCCCCCGCCCCCGAAGAGGTTTCCCTTTTCTTTCTTCTTCTCCTCTTTTTTTTCTTTTTTTTCTTTCTGAGCATCACAACATCACAAACCTGAATGATTCTTCTACTATTATATGAAAAGGATTCTGAAGATAGCAGGAAAAAGAAAATCACACCATCTTGGGGACAGATGTCCCTATTCAGCTGGACCCTCTACTCCGAACAAGTCCACACTACTGTGTCCGCATTCTTCTGTGGCTTCACACATATAATTTTCTCCACCTAGGAAGGCTTTCCTGATCCCTACCTGGGAAATGCTGACTTATATATTCTACCAGACAGACACCACAGGCACCATGTCCTGTGTGAAGCCCTTCTCAACATCTACTCATCACTGAGACAGAATTAAAGCTGCTGAGTATAGCACCCTTGTGAAGTTCTTATCACTCTGCATAAATATTTATTCATTTAATTTACTTATTTCTTTTCTGATATTATAAGCTTATTGAGGGGAAGGATGCCATTTTATCTTCACTTATATCCTCAGCGAGGAGCACAATATCTGACAATTAAAGTTTTGGCAATACATAAACAAATGAATAAAAGTTTAAACAAATGAACAAATAAGATACCAGCCCTGGCTCTTGGCAGACCTGTGTTTTTAGTCAAGGCACTTCATGTGTTTCAGTATTTGTTTAATTACTATGGGGAAAAGTATACCTGTGACTTAGTACTATATAAATGGTGCTGTAGGATATAGAGTAAGTGAAGAGTCCATCATTATAATGATTATCCCTTAGTTTTACACTCTCAACCACATGCTCCTAACCTATATCTTTCTGCAATGAAGCAATTAAGTACTAAGAGTTAATTCAACTTTGATTCATAATAGTCAAATACCACATCCCTTTCCTCCCACCTAAAAAGAGCAAGTTACTATGTTTTCCCTATATTACAAAATCTAATCTGTAGAAACCTAACTTATTTTAATTGGATAATTAACTTATAAAATAATAACTCTAACATTATTAAATGTTCAGGGGAAATTTACATCAAATAATTTTTTAGTATTTGTTATTACGTATTTTTTAGGGTTGGCCAAAGTTGCCCTGCCTAAACACTCTACTTCTCATTCAGACTTCCCACAAATAGGCATTCATGCGATACTACATGCTAAAGGCACTAAAGACACAAAACTGAAGAAAACTGGGTCTTGCCTTTACGGAGTTAAGGTTTAGTCATCTCACATTTTCTCTGTGTGCTTATTTGGAAGGATATTTATAGTTCTCTCTCCTCTAGACTACTCCTTATCAGCTCTGTACCAGAACTTCGGTCAAAGGATTTACCTGGTCTACCCTATAAAGCACCAGAGAAGGAATGATTAAGGGAGGGGTAGGGAATTAAAATCAAGCAGTGATTTTTTTTTTTTAAGATTTTATTTATTTATTTGTTAGAAACAGAGAGAGAGAGAGAGAGAGAGAAGCAGAGACACAGGCAGAGAGAGAAGCAGGCTCCATGTAGGGAGCCTGGCGTGGGACTCGATCCTGGGCCTCCAGGATCATACCCTGGGCTGAAGGCGGCACTAAACCACTAAGCCATTGGGGCTGCCCCAAGCAGTGATTTCTCTAAATCATCATTACACACAATGCTCAGATTTCCCGAGATTCTTGACCCATGACACAGAAACCTGCAAACATTTGTAACTTCCTATTAAAAAAAAAAAAAAATCAGTACTCTCACTTTTCTATACATACCCAAGAACCCTTTTTTAATTTTATTTTACTATACTTGTAGCTGAGGCCTGCTGATAGCATGCATCAACATTTCTGCATATGATGCAGAACAATGGAAACACACAGCTCAGATCTGGGCTGTGTCACTTGCTGGCTGTGTAACGTACGGCAAGCCAGTAAGTCAAGGAAGATCTATACATTTTATTGAGTAGAACTGGATTGTGTTATAACAGAAGCTTGCCCCTAACCATGGAGTCATTAGAATATATTCATCAGATAAAGTAAGTAAACATTAAACTTTTCCTAACTTTACAGTCACCATTGGAATAACTAGGAAAGCAAACACTTCAATGGAAAACTGCACATTCCTTGTATATCACTTCAGTGAATACTTGATGCAAAATTTCATTAGATTATTTGTCTTCAAATCTAAAGCCCTCCAACTCACTCCTTATTAGATCCATAGTACAGAAATCAACAAAAACCAGTATTTTAACAAAGCATTTTATTCATTTGTGCTGATTCATACTGGGACTGTATATCAAACAACCAAGGCAATGAATACAATTAACTTTTTTTTAAAGTCTTATTTACTATTTATTTTTTTTTAAATTCAATTTGCCAACATATAGTATAACACCCAGTACTCATCCCATCAAGTAACTTTTGAAGCAAGTAATGATTTAGCAGTTTTCGTTTTAAGTATATAGTTTCATCTCATCTAAATGAAATCCACAAGGATGCCACTAATATGTAAAATAGACGTATACATGTCTCAGATCAACTTTCAAAAACTAAAAGCTTAACTAGTGAGACCCTGATTTATCAAAATGTCTAGGAAAAGAGATAAGCTAATTAAAAGCAGTTTTCATTATTCCAACATGGATATGGACTTCTATAAATCACAATTTATTTCTGTGAAAAGTTTGCAAAGGGAAAGACTGAAGAGATTGTCATGGCTCTTTTGCTGGGCTATTCAGTATAGGAAACCTAATTTAATTATTAACTGAAGTCCTGCATTTATTCTTTTTGCTTGACCTCACTTTGCTTCAGAAAGGATTTTTTAACTTAATTTAACTTTTTTTGAGAGAGAGAGGGAGAAAGAGAGAGCACACATGAGAGGGAGACATCTTAAGCAGGCTCTACACCCAGCACAGAGCCTGGAGCCCAACGTAGGGCCTGATCTCATGATTCTGAGATTATGACCTGAGCCAAAATCAAGAATCAGATGCTTAAATGACTCAGCCACCCAGGTGCTCCTGCTTCAGAAATAATTTTTAATACAGTTTCTTCTATAATATAATCCTATAAATTCCAGACCCTTGAACTTCCAAATATGAATTTTTTTAAAGATTTTATTTATTTATTCATGAAATACACACAAAGAGAGGCAAAGACACAGGCAGAGGGAGAAGCAAGCTCCTCCCAGGGAGCCCGATGTGGGACTTGATCCCGGAACTTTGGGACCAAGCCCTGAGCCAAAGACTGATAATCAACAGCTGAGCCACCCAGGCATTCCTAAATATGAACTTTCATACTGATAAAAGTACTAAGTTGACACTGAGAGTCATTACTTCTTTTTTTTTGGGGGGGGGGCATTATTTCTTAATTTAATTATTATTTATTTTTACACTCATTAACTTTTTTAATTACATCTTAATTATTTTTTTAAGATTTTATTCATTTATTCACAAGAGACACAGAAAGAGAGGCAGAGACATAGACAGAGGGAGAAGCAGGCTCCCTGTGGGAAGCCGGATGTGGGGCTCGATCCCAGGACCCGGAGATCACGCCCTGAGCCCAAGGCAGACGCTCAACCACTCAGCCACCAGGTATCCCTAGATCTTAATTATCTTAAATATAAAAATGATAAAGCAAATTTATGGGATATTTAGCAAGGAAAGAAAATACATTACCCATACATAATTCAATCCTCCAATAAAAGGTGGGCACTCTCAAAAATTTTAAATCCTATGTCACAAATTATAATACATTCCTATTAAGTACTTTTTTTTTTAAAGTACAGAAAAACATAAGAAAGAAGGCCATTCATAGTTCTATTGCCTCCAAACAAGCAGTGGTCAATCTCATATTGACATTTTTGCTTCTATCAATCTAATTGGTTTTTTTCCCCCTTCCTGGCTTAATTGTGAGTGGATCCAATTTGTTTATATGTTTGACTAGCCAGACTTTTGTGTATTGTAAACCCGGCTTGAGGGAATCCCCTTTCGGGAGAATTTCCTGGGTTTAATTATACCATTACCTCTACAGTGAGGAATTCTCATGATGAAAGAAGTATATCAACGCATTAACATTCTCTCATGCTCATTATGTGACTGATTCAAACAGCCATAGCTTCTAGGATCTGTGTTGGTTCTCAAGGATCTTCTGGTAAATTGATGAGTTTAATGTCATGAAAGGAGATGAGAATGATGGAAAAGCACTACTAGGACACTTGCTTCTGCTACTGCTATACTCAAAATGTCATGATCCTGCCACACTTGAAGTCTTTTAAGTGCCCATGATCTAAACAAGAGTTAAAGTTCCACTGGCAGCGTTGGAGTGGCTGATTCTAGGACGGGGAAAGGAATTATCTGATTTCATCTGCCTTTCTACTTCCCACTAAGATAATAAAGAATTTCTTCCCAAATTAGAGGACACGTTCAGATCCTAAGAACCAAAACATGACAAATACTTATTGCAATTATGTTCTAGCCTTTCACATATCTGAGAAGTCTGATGCCAGTCTGATTTTATCCCCCAGTTTACAATATATTGGTGTAGTCCGAACATATACTTGTGGATTTTCCTTATGTCAATAATTGGACATTTCAGCCAAGATGGGTCTAGATGAAATTCTCTCTTCATTGACCTGACTTGATTTGCTCACCCAGGACAATTTTTGTTTTCCTCCCTAGCATAATTTTCCTCAAATATATCTTTTTCTATTTATTTAGGTTCCCTTGTCTTTGTTATATACCATATGCCATATACCTATAAATCCTGAAGTTCCAAGTTCCAGTCTCTGATTTTTATTTCTGCCTTAAAAAAAACAAACATATTATTCACTCTTAGTTCTTTTCTTAAACATTCTGCAAGAACTTCTCAAATTTAAGCACCACATCCCTGATTTTATTTTTATGTAATATAAATTCTGCTTTTTAGTGCCTCTAATTCAGATTTGCATTATATTATTGCATTTTAACATCAAATCCTTTCTTTTTTAAGATTTATTTATTTATTCATGACAGAGAGAGAGAGAGAGAGGCAGAGACACAGGCAGAGGGAGAAGCAGGCTCCATACAGGGAGCCTGAATGTGGGACTTGATCTCTGGTCTCCAGGATCTCCACCCCGGGCTGAAGGCAGCGCTAAACCACTGGGCCACCAGGATTGCCCATCAAATCCTTTCTTATTCCATCATACTTCTTGTTTTCCTGCCACCTCAGCCTCCTTAATCAATATATACTCCTGCTCAAAGGAAGATAGGTCTTTTAGTTTTGTTTGTTTTTTGTTTTTGTTTTTTTGTTTTTGTTTTGAAGATAGGTCTTTTAGAAAGACACTGGTGGCACTAAACATTTTCCCCTCAGTCTTTAGAATAAACTGCTTTCAGAAGCATCCATTTCTTCTAAGCCATGCCCCCCTTGTTTTGTTCCCCAGTATCTTTTTCTCAGGCATAATGCTTTTTTCCCTGTTTTGTTTGATAATTTTCTGTTTATTCAGCCTCAAATTAGGTGACATCAAATCCAGACCCAGTGTCTGTCAACAAGGTATTTGGATACACCTAGCTTGATTATTTGGCTACTTCTCTTCCAGTGGAACTGCCTTTGCAGCTCTGCAGCTAAGACAGTCTGATATGCACAGCTCCCTGCACAATTCTCATCTACGATGCTCTTCAGGCAGAGATTGGGATGCTCCCCTCTGCTACCATCTGTCTCTAAAATCCTTAGTTGACACCCCCATCGATGTTTCTCTTGTTTCCAAATATTTTCACTTGGAGACAAACATATGTCCAGGTTACAATTCCCTACATGGGCCTCGCTTGCCTGTCTACTTCTTGTCCCACGTTCTCCTGACTCGATGGTTATTGCTATTAATATGTGTGAGGAGACAGCATATGGCTTCCTAAAGAGTAATACTCTCTTTTTGGAGCAAACTATGAAACAGAAGGAAAAAGATACATCCTGCCAGCTTTCATGTGAACATACAAAAGATGGGCCACTGATTGAGATTTTCATTCCACAGACCTTAAAATAGAAATATTACATATGCATATTTATATTATATATACATATATATAAATAAAAATCTTTATATATAATAGCTATAAAATTCCTCCCAAATGTTTTGCTACTGTCAATTGCCACTGGGTTTTGGTTTTATCATTCTGAGGTCCTTACTGATATTTTACTCTTAATGAGAAGAGGTTGCAGCAGCTACAGATATGCTATTTTAACCAGAAAATTCTTACTAATTATATATTTCAAAACTACTACCCAAATTTTGTAAACTATGGATGTCTAACTTCTAAAATTATTCCAGATAGCAGTAGTTTCCAAACAGAAATATGGAAGTAAAGAAATGTAAACGAGGCTATGAATTAGGCTATTAAGTCCCATATGAGCAAGAAAATCATTCTTAAAGTAGTGTATTCAGTGGAAGTAACTATTTTGTTTTTTAAATTTTCTGGAACTGTTTTCTATTTCTGCTTTTAAAAACAGTTTACTGCATATAAATGAAATTAAGTTATAATTTTAGATCCAATGTCATTAGTTGACAAGCATCTTTTATTCTCATAAATTATAACCCTAGATATAACACTTTATTTCGTCAAATATCCATAGCTTTGCAATAGTACATTCAACCATAAACTAATGCTAGAGCTATTAGCTAGAGCTCTCATTTTTTATTAAACAAGTGTCATCAACACTATATAGTATTGTTGGATTTTTAATAGCAATTTGTCCTTTTTCATAGCAATTCACCTCTCAAACTCAAGGCCAACTAGACAGCCATAAAATAACTCAATACCACTAGATATTATACATACTAGCCAGTAATCAGGTAATGTCATATGTCTTTTGTATTTATGTTTTGTATATCATAAAATATCTTACCTCAGCACTTATTTAAATCATTGGATAATAATGACTCTATTTTTCCAGAAAGAAAAGAGTCAAGGGCTTCTTTTAAAGATATACTTTTCTAGATCACAGGGTTCATTCTGTAGAATAGATTCAAATGCTATTTCAGAAAATGTTATCCATGAAACTGAGAGTTCTTTTATTAATGCAGATTCTTAGGCCCTAACACCAGGCCTAGGAAATCAGAATCTCTAGATATGTGGTTAGAAATCCGTTTTAAAAAAATAAATTCCTTAGATAATTCTTTATCCATGAAAGTTTGAGAATCACGCTGTAATTGAATTCTAATTGAATACTAATGCATTGAAAAGTTAACCTGGGGAAAATAGGAAAGCTCCGATTTTATTTTACAATCTCATTCTAAGAAACTTCAAGAACCAAGATCAAATTTCAGAAGTCCATTAGCATTTTATTCTATCTGAAACAATCAGTTTAGTAAAAACAGTCTCAAAATTCTGGTAACTCAAGTTACCACTTGAACAGACTCAAATTATCTAGACAGTTTACCATGTGGAAATGCAGTGAGCCATTTACAAAAGCAATGTTTCCCTAGAGAAGTCACCAGATCAACTAACAAAAGACACACATTCGGATTGCAGGACATATCTCAACTACCAGTGAGAAAACTAGAATCAGATGTCAACCATTTTGTTAATTCTCATGGTAGTTTCACTTTTCTGCCATTAATGTTCTCAGTGCTAGCCCTGAGATGCAATGGTCATTCTGTTAGATAACCTTGTTAAAAAATCATCTGAGAGTGTTACTTCAGGCATGTTATAAAGTTGTTTCTAATACTATAACCAAATAGCCAGACACAATCCTGATGCAATCAGTCTCCCACATCAAGGACTTGAAATGAAATATTCTGTTGATGTAGCAACTGAATCTTTTAGTTTAAGAGCATAGAACTGCCAACAGTAATTTGTTCATTACATTAAGGCTCTCTGCCCATATATAGACATTTAGCCAAATACAATTCTACTCCAAGAGATACTTTGGAATAGTTTCTAATCTTCATTTGATTGTCCTGAAGAATATATATATTTGTAGCTAGTAAACCACATGGTTAACACACTGTTTTAAACTACCTAGACATTTAGTCTATAAAGACATAATTAAAGACTAGCTTATGTTAGTTTATTATCAGTAAGCACTTGTGTGAATAAGATAAATGAGATAAAAACAACCTTGCTAAAATTTAATAAAATTTCACCAAGATGAGAAACATCTTAAACCTTAATTTAAAAAATAAAATTGGGAGATCCCTGGGCGGTTCAGCTGTTCTCAGCACCTGCCTTTGGCCCAGGGCATGATCCTGGAGGCCTGGGATCGACTCCCGTGTCAGGCTCCCGGCATGGAGCCTGCTTCTCCCTCTGCCTGTGTCTCTGCCTCTCTCTTTCTCTCTCTATCATCAATAAATAAAATCTAAAAAATAAATAAAATAAAATAAAATAAAATAAAATAAAATAATTAAATTAAATAAATTAAATAAAATAAATAAAATAAAAATAATAAAATAATAAAATAAAATAAATAAAATAAAATAAATAAAATAAAATAAAATAAAATAAAATAAAATAAAATAAAATAAAATAAAATAAAATAAAATAAAATAAAATAAAATAAAATAAAATTGGGGGGTGCCTGGGTGGCTCAGTGAGTTAAGCAGCCCATTCTTGATATTGGCTCAGGTCATGATCTCAAGGTTGTGAAATCGAGCCTGGAGTCGCACTCCACACTCAGAGAGGAGTCTGCTTGAGATTCTCTCTCCCTTTGCCCCTCCCCCTGCCTGTCCACATTCTGTCTCTAAAATAGATAAATAAACAAATGTAAATTAATTCAATTGGAAATAATATAATACTCAAATTGGAAAGGATTTTTTTAAACCAATGATTTTCTTAAACCAATTACTAACCACTTAGATTTTTTTTTAAAACCATATGATAGACTGGAGAAATTAAAACTATTAAATCATCCAGAGAGTTTCTATTTACAGTTGTTTAAAATAAAAGTCTCTTAAAAGGACTAGTGTTTATCTTAAAAAGTCATCTATTTGTCAGTGATGTTTTAGTTTCCAGTTTAGTCAGCTTTAGTCTTACAATCCATAAGGCCTCCATCATTCAAAACACTGTTGTGGGTAGACAGTGTCATTCTCAGAGGGCCAACTTAAGGGAATAAAGATCAAAGAAAGAAGAGAGGAAGATACCATAACTCCAAAGTTACCACATGCACATACCTTGCACTGTGAGGAAAACTGAAGCAGCTGACGATCCTCCTTCATTGGAAACCACACACTGATACTCCCCAGCATCATTGAACTTCACAGTCCTTAGCTCCAATGAGAAGTTAGCCAAACTCCTCATTCTTGCTGGGTCTGCTAGTCTTGCATCTCTGTCATTCCTCTGCCAGGTTAGGTTGTAATCCACTGCACTGATGACGAGACATGTCAAAATTGCTCTTTCTCCAGGAGGGACTGTAACATTATCAGGCACTTGGATGATGGGAGGGGGCTCTGTGTGAAATGAAAACATTCAAATCAAGAGACCTAACAGCCATTTTGCTCACTTAGAGATGTAGTTTAAAAATTTAATGAGTATGTATTGAAAATCTTGTAGGGAAAATGCAGTACAAGAGAACTTATTAATACATATGTCTATGACCCGAAAAAAGTTATCATCTCATTAAAAGATTCTTAAAAAGTAGTGCATGTTTTAAAGACATATCATCCATCTAATTTTTATCACATCTGCCAAACATGTAGTTTCAAATGCATGTCTTTAATTGAAGATTTGAATATTCTCTAATTTTAAAACATCTTACTGTAAAAGCAAATAATAGCATAGAGTACTTGTAACTTGAAGACACCATGCAAATAATGTGTTTTTAGTTCCTTTAATCCTCAGTGTAAAAAAAAAAAAAGAAATCAGTGCTTCTTTACATACCAAAGTATACCTAAGTTTAAATTTATAAATTATAGATGTGAGAACCAAAAAGGCATGGCAAAAGGTTATGATTAGACTAATTTAGGATTGCAAAATGAGGCAAATTTTTATTTGAGTTTTGAAGAAAATAGCATTTATAGATTTTTTTTTAAATGTAAAGCTTCTTCTTTAGTGTTTTAAAGAAGACAGGACACAAAGTATGGTAGACAACAGTGTACTCAGTATGATAGTATTAGCTTTAAAGAAGAGTCACGATCTCATTAAGGAGTACAACTGCAACCTATGACAAATGTTCCCCCAGAGGCATGAGGAATATTTTGACTTAAGAAGGTCAAATTAAGAGTAGGTGTAGGCCTTTAATAAAATTGTACACATAAAGCCATGCACACAAAAGGTATTGAATAATGCATGCACATTTCCGATGTGGTCAGAAGCTACTTACTAATTAAATATTTTGCCAACATTCTAGAATCACATACTACTCTAGTTAGGTTTGAGAATAAATACAAACACCCCTTTAAAGTACACTCTGCCCAAGTGCTTTATAATGATCTGATGTAGCAAGTCATTATTCAACACTACTACAGCAATAAAAACTGTGGTGAGCTGTGTTAGCTGGAAACCCATGTGCCTTAGTTTAAATATGAAAGAGTATCAGATATTCAAGATCAAATTTTATTCTTTTTTATTTAAAACCTTTGTAAGTGCAAATGAACCATAAGCCTAGAAAAAACCTGGAAGCAATATGCCAAAAGCATACTGTAATCTCTGAGGAATAGAAATGTGTATATTTTTCATATTTTTCTTTATATTTATCCTTGTTTTCCAAACATTTTTGGAAGAGTAGATGCTACTTAAAGTTATTATTTAAAAAACAAATTTATCATTCTGTTATGTTTTTATAACCTGTTAGGAAAATAGCTAGTGAATCAAGAGGACAGAGTACATGACAAAGAAAGTTCTGGAGTCTGGCTAGGATTGACACAGAAAATATGAGATGCCTTGTTAAATTTAATTTCAGATAAACATCAAATAGATATTTTAGTATACATGTCTCATGAAATTATTTCAGACACACGTATATGAAACTCAAATTTAACTAGGCATTCTATGTTCTTATTTGCCTAATCCGACAACTATAGACTGCCTAAGTTTTATCCTTAGGTGTGTGACCTTAGAGAAGTCAATTTATCTATAGAGTTTGTTTCCCTGTCTGAAAAATGAGATGACTAAATTAGGATAGCTTTTTTTTTTTTTTTTTTTTTGGAAGAGAGAGAGAGCAGGAGTCAGGGATGCAGAAAGAGAATCCTAAGTAGGATCCACACCTAGTACAGAGCCCAACGCAGGGTTCGATGTGGGGCTTTACCTCACAACCCTAAGATCATGACCTGAGCTGAAATCAAAACTTGGATGCTTAACTGACTGAGCCTCCCAGGTACCTGATTAAATTAGGTTATCTTAAAGATAATCTGTAGTTCTAATGTTCTATTACTCTATTACTCTAACATGAAAGATGGCAAAGACCACCCAGGACCTGAAAGTGATACTAAATTCATATGTTCATATTCTATAAGACCTTCCTGAAGGCCATATGATGTTTTATGTGGTTTTCTTGTTTTGTTCTTTGGAAACAAACTTCTTCAACTAGGTATTTTTTGAGATTTTTAGGAAACGGGAAATCTCACATTAGGCATGTAGGGAATGCTAGACACATGCCTAGATCCCTATTAAGGACCAAGGCACTCATTTCCCTAGCTGCCTATGCTTGTTGGCTATATACAGCTCATAGCCAAGGATGCTAACATGCTCAGGGTAAGGCCCCCTTTCCAGGGTAGCCCATATCCCATGAAAACAGAATACTTAGTCTGGTCTTGGAAGTTAGTCCTTCCTATGTGAAAAAATGACTGGGGATAGAATAAAAGAATCAGAGATGGAACCTCAAAACTGAGAGGTGAATGAAAAGTATAGGCCTTGTAACATTAGGTAAAGATCACTGGACAGAGAGTTAGGAGGGCAGGAATATTTTCACTACTTGTCTTGTAACCGTAATGGGTCACTTGCCTGCTCTGGGCTTCAGTTTCTTTACCTACAAAATGATTTGGTAGTACAAGATTATTTCCAAGTTGTATCCTGCTCTAAAATAATATACTATAATTACAATTTAAGATTACTTGTCACTGACATGCCTCTGACAAGTTTTCTCTATTCTCAGTATTTTTCTTAAATCCAAAATTATAGTACTCTATGTGTGTGCATTGAGGAAGGGGCAATGCGTTAATAAAGAAATTCAGTAAATTAATGTAACTAAGTAATAGTATTAAACTAAGTCACTAAATATCACTTGAAAAGAATGAGTTTTCCATGTCTCTGCAACTCTATTCATTTGTTTCTATGTATTTATACAATAAAAGAGGTACAATGTTTTTTACACCCATTTTGCATTTAAAACATTCAATAATCAACATTTCACATGAACCAAAAATCTTTAAACATGTCAACTAGAAGAAAATGCTGGAAATTTTGAAGTAACATATTGGCAGAACTTTAGCATTTCTTTAAAATGCTTTTGGGTGCCCTTTGGCTTTGCTAAATAAATTGGTGTCCAGAGTGACACAAGAACATCACTATCCCCTAATGCCTTGTCTTCTAACACTCCTTTCCAAAATAAAAGATCTAACTATCCTGTGAAATTGCACTTGATTTCAGTGTGCTGGTCAGGTAACTGCTGGAATCTCAGCAGAGGTGACAAAAGACTCAGAAGTAGGTGGAAGTTTGAGGCAATAGGGAGCCCAGAAAGAAATGTCTACTCTTCCACGTCCAAAGGGGTGCTTGCTTGTTACTTCTGTGATTGTAAGTCATTGCCATTACCATCAGCGTTTCTGCTCTTTCTTTCCTAATTGACTGAATGGGACACAATTCTTGAAAACTGGCTTGGGCACAGTATAATTTCCTCACGACACCACTGCCTGGTTGGCACAAATTAAACTAGAGGGGCATGTGTACAACACATATATGGAAGTTACTGACCCCAGAGCCAAATTCTTAATAGTCAGTTCACAAATTCTTATTGGCACTTCCCAGTTGTTTATGTAAGATGTCTAAATCCACTCACTCAAACTTATTTCCCTGTCTTTCCCTTAATTAATATTGTTGGAGGAAAAAAAATAACCCAAAACCTCAAGTGCTCAAGTGTTTGTTTTTCCAGGAGCCGAGGAACGTTGACACAATTCCAACACTTTTCATAATTACTGGAGATGAAAAAAATGAATAGTTTATGATGCATGTCAACGAGATCATTTCAAAAGGCAAACTTTATTTTTCTAAGAATAAGAGAACACAAATAAATTCACTCCAAGAAGAACATGCTTACATGCCTCTGCTTTAAAGTTCAGCTTGGATTTATTGATAACAAACATAAATCCTAGACTTCTAAACAGTCCCACAATTCTACAGTTTCTTGTATCCTTAAACTGTCTCAAGAAAATGCACATTGGTACTAAAAGCAGATATAGACATTGTTAAAAAACTCAGCAGCTACATTTAGGTCAGAATAGGGTTACTATTAAACACTCAGAAACATTAGTCCACAAGGCAAGTAGAAAATAATTCAGTTGAAACAAACTTTCCAATAAATTCTAGATTTATGCTGAGTAAGTGGCTTAATCCTGATATTTGGTGACAAATGATAATCTTTTTGTGTCCTAAGAATTCTGGGAGATTGAAGGAAAAAATGATTTTTTTCACTAAGATATATTCTGTCTTAACAAACAATGAAAAAAAAAAAACAAGCAATGAGTTTTGCCTCCCATCTTTCCATAGGAAGCACACTATCTAAAAGCAAAATAATTAGGGGATCCCTCGGTGGCTCAGCGGTTTAGCGCCTGCCTTCGGCCTGGGGTGTGATCCCAGAGTCCCGGAATCAAGTCCCACATCGGGCTCCCTGCATGGAGCCTGCTTCTCCCTCTGCCTATGTCTCTACCTCTCTCTCTCTCATACATAGATGAATAAAATCTTTAAAATAAAATAAAAATAACATAAAAGCAAAATAATTAGCATTTCTTCCACTCTTCTTAACAAATATTGTAACTACTGAGGCCCTGTGTTTCTTGAACATGGATCACTATCATTACTGTTTTCAATTTATTTTTATTTATTTATTTATTTTTTTACTGTCTTCAATTTAATGTCAGAATTCACTCAGAAAAGCACTCTGCTTAATATGGATACAAGACAGGAAAGGGAAAGTTTAACTTCGTTATTCCCAGAATAGAACTCTTTCTTTTCTTAAATTGTATCCCTTCGTTTAAATTTCTTTAAATTTTAATAAAAATGCTATATGGTCATTTCCAAAAATATTTATTGAGCCCCCACAATAATAATGATAATAGTACAACAACAACAGCAATACCTGAGGTCTGTCAAGTGTTTCCATGTGCTAGGCTCTCTCCTATGTGCTTTACATATACTATCTCATTTATCCTCACAGCTTCTCCATGAGACACAGACCATTACTGATACAACCCTCATTCTATAGTTCGGGAAACCAATGCACTGAGTCCTTAAGTGATTAGCCCAAGGAAGGACACACAGCTAATATGTGGCAAAGCCAGGATTAGCAAACGTCCCATTTCCATAAATGCATTAGGATGTAGGCAACTGCAAATTCATGATAATTACCTGACACATCAAAAAATGTCTGTGCCCGTCCAGTCCCTGCACTGCTGACGGCGATGCACTCGTAGGTGTCTTCATCAGACAAAGTGACCTTTTCAATCTCCCAGGTCACACTGGCAGATTCCCTGGGGTAAGAAAATAGAAACCTTTTTAGTTATGACAAAAACAAGGTAAAGCTGAAAGCAGTGATTCCACTATTTTTTAAAGTAATCATTCAAAAGGACATGTAAAAATAAACGGATTAAACTGCAGAATTCTTATAGCTTAAAATGACACACCTTTTAATTAAAATGTTAAGCTCTCTGAGCAAAAGGAATAACAAAGGTAATAAGATATGGAGTTTGTAAATTTCTTTAGGGAAACATTTTCTAGCCATGTCAAAATATAAGATAATGAGTTATTAGAGAAACATTCCTTAAGTCCTCTCTCCTTCCATATTATTTCCAGTTTTGGGTCATGTTCAGTGGGGGTTCTTAAACCAAAGCAATTCAACCAGGTAATTCATAACTTTGAAAAGAGGGAATAGACTTTTTGATTCCAAAAAGATAAGTTCTCTTTAACTTTCTTATGTACAAGCTCGACATAAAGCCATAGAAGTGCATGCACTGAGAAAAGAAAAAAAAAAAACTATCAGTTTTATTATCAAACCTGTCACTTAGATTAAAAAAAATCCATTTGCTATAATACTTATCCATTAATTTAATAAACACTATCCTTTGTCCTTTAACACTATTCAAATTGTTTCTCATCTTCTGGAGGTGTCTTAGTAAGATATTTAATTCCAATAGACATTTAACACCTAATTAATAGGTATTTATAAGATTCTAATAACCTGCAAAACAGGTATTATCTTGTTTTAACATAGAATTGAAAATCATAGCTATTTTCATAATTTTTTCCTCATATTCATCCATGCAATTATAACCTTAAATATTCAAGACATAGATGAGATTTGAAAAGCCCATTGCAGAGTCAAGACACCTTCCACTGGAGTCTGAAAGCAGTCTGAGATATAGTATCATACTAATGACTCCAGATCTCTTGCCATCCAGACAAACCATACCCGTCATTAAAAAACCACGAAGAGTTTACTGAGCTCTTAATGTGTATTTAGCATTAACCTAGACTTTGTAAGAGAAAGTGAAGTCCTATCCTAGGTTCCTGTCATTAGAAAAGTGAGAGAATAAGCAAAGTCATTATTTCATATATTTTAGTAACTGAGCATATTCAGTTGTGTTTGCATTAGGTGTCAGAGGTCCTTATTGTCACATTCAGAAGTAAAAGGATTATGAGTCGACTCTAAGCCCTAGTGATCACCTAAGCTAAATCTTTAGTGCCTAATGGCAGTAAGCTGAGTCCAAGTTTATAACTGTCATTGTCTAGAAGATACTGGTAAGTTCCAGGAAGGCAGGAGTTTGAGATACATACAGTTATTTGTGTTCTCTGCAATCTCTACTTCAGAACCAAGCCTATATTAAAATTCATAAAAAACTTAGGGAAATTTTAGAACAGATAGTAGCAGTTCTTCCACTCCCAAGTCCCTTGTTTTAGAAACAAGTAAGTTGATATTCAGGAAGAAGGATAAAAAATTTGTTCAAAAGCACAAAACCAGCGTCAGATTGCTTGAAGAATATTCTTTACAGTCACACTTGCTCCTCTCTTCTTTATGAAATATTACAAGAAAATAATTCTCTTTCATCATATAGCCTTCTCAGTTAACATTAAAATTATATGGCCACAGTAAGCAGTTTTGAAGGCATGGCCTTTGGAAGAAGGAAGAACATGTCAAATACAAATGTGTCCTGTTGCTAATGCAAACTAATTCTCTCTTACATCCCCCCTAGTGACCATAGTGACTCACATAACAAAGATTAAGTCACATGTCTCAAGTTATTAGGAAATCTAGGGCAGGGACGTGTAAGTGAATCAGGGTTAGAGTATCAATCTATCACCACTCATGCCAAATTCTGTCTTTAGCCTCTCATAACCAACGAGCTTAATATATGTCAGTAAGTCATGTCACATCTCTGGGCCACAGAGCTGGAAAAATGAGAGAAAGAATTCTTGTGGCTTACCTCCCAGGAACTGTGTGGAATTAATGAATTAATGTTTATAAAGAATCTCAAGTGTCTTTGAAACATGTTACTATTTAAACATGAAGCAGAATTATTTGATTTCATCAGGCAGTTATGTAGCTTCAACATTGCATATCCTGGTCAGTTATGTTGCCTGTTATTAAACATGGAGCTAAGGGAATCATCAAAATATGCAAAATATAAAAAAAGTAGCAAGAAATATTACATTTCAATCTTTAAATAGTGGATTTTTTTCTATTGTTATAATGAACATTCCTGCCATAGTTTTTGTTTAGAGTGATCCATAAAGAGATTAATAGGTTAATACTATCAAAAATTTAGCATCTTATGGAAGTTATTTATATTAGTATTGAATTAACAGCATGGAAGTTTTGTAAAATTCTTCCTAGTTTTTTTTTTTTCCAAAATATAGTGTGTTTCATTAAGAAGTTAAAAAAACACATTCTCCAAAAATTGTCCTCCAATTTTCAAGCTCTACTTAATTTTATCATAGATTATTTACTTTTATCTAAAAGCAATCACCCATCTTCACAAGTAGTCAGTGCCATCTTGCCCACTCCCATTGATTGCTATATGCAGTAGTCACACATACTCCTGCTCCACTTGTTGCCCCCAGCACACTCTCCCTCCCTGACTTCCTCTCTTATTCTTCTTCTCTAGCCATCCTGGCTTCTTCCTTCCTGTCTTTCTTTCCCACATGCCAGTCTGCTCCAGCCTTTGTGCATTTGTACTACTGTTCCTGGTATGTATGCAAATGCTTTTCCCAGATATCTGCATGACCATCTCTCACCCTCTTTGCTCAAATGTCCCTTATCCTGAATTTTAAAATTGTAACTTTAAAAGTCCAAACCATATGCACCCCATCTACCAGCATTCCTCATCCCAATTAATCTACTCTACATTTTGCCATAGTGCTTAATTGGATTCACTTATCATAACACTTTAAATTTTATTCAGAGACTTTTTTGCCCCAATGCCAGGAACTCTTAAGCTTTTCTCTTTTGCAAGGACCCTTCCAAGGTTTCGTACCTAACTTTGTATTCATAATTTCGTATTCTTTGTCTTAACAAAAGACCCTCACGTTATATAAAATTCAGATTCTACAAAACCTGCATCAACCCTTGAGTGAATTCTAGCATTTATTAAATTAACGTATTAAAGCATATATCTGTTTTCTGTCTTTCTCAATTACAGTATAAGATCCATGAGGGCATAGACCTGTGTCTGGTTTGTTCACTGCCATAATCCAAGACTATGGAACAAATAAATAAGAATTTCCAATGAAAAAGCACATTAAAGTAAGCATCTATTTGTCTTTAGATGTTTAATGCTGTCTATAATTGCTAATAAAAACATGTACGCACTTTAAATACTGGTCTACTCCAAGTGTAATTCCATTTCTGACAAAGCTCAGGGTAAATGGTAAAAGACTCTCAACAGAGCAGGGAATTTGGCCTGGCTGCAGGTAGTATCCTGGGGTTTTCTTGGGCATTGTAACTTTGGGAGCATCTAGGAAGAAAAGAACATGGGCAATAAGATCACAATGATATTGGGTACTTCCTGTTAATCCATTCAAAAGCTTCCTACTTTAATTATGCCAGTAAACCCTCTGCATTCCAATTAATCTAAATCACTAAAACCCACTTTAATTATCTTTCTTTGTTCAAACCTTATTAATTTCTGGATATCTCCATGGATCCCTTATTGAAGTTTTCATTAAATATGTGATTCCATTTATTTTTAAGGCACATTAATTTTGTGTGTCCCCAAGATAAAAAACACACACACACACTATCAAATTAGTTACAATACTTCATCAATTGTAGAATCCCTTTTTATTTAAAAAATGTAAATATATGAAAAAAACTTATATAACAGAATTGAATGCATAGGGTAACTGCTTTCCCAAAAATAATGGGAAAAGCTGATTTTTAAGAATCCAGTAGATTTTGTAGTATTCAGTTGAGGTGCTAAGACAACTAACTTTGAATACCTTATATGAGGAAATACTGATGTTGATTCTATTCTCACCATTTGACAACAATTAAAGAATAGCTACACAGTTGTTTCTGAATTTCCCAAATTACAACCTTATGTATAAATGATAAATTGTTGTCCCTCCATCCAATACTACAATATTAGAAATAATACAGATTTGTCTATCCACAGTTCTAGCAATGGTTCTAAATTTTGATCAGTTATTATTGCCTTGAGAAATAGAACAAATATAGACAAATTGAAATGCTATCTATCTCATGCCTCCAAATAATCCCTAGTCTGTGGTCTTATCTCTATATAATAATAAATATATGAGTAAGTAGCTTAACAGTTAACTAACTGCCAATTTATCACATAAAGGCAGAATTATCACCAGTTGTTTACAATGAAATACTGTTCTTGAAGTAGGTTTCTACTTCTATTTCTATCCTATATAAAAATTTAGACCATTTGGTCAATTTAGGTAACTTGATCAAACACTACATATGTGTGCCAGGCTTTGTAGAGGGAGAGTAAGAAGACCAGAATTTCCAAGTTCCAGTTCTTGCACTGAGTGAAGCAATCAAAATGTTCAGATCTACAATCAGTGAGACTTAACATGAAATGTTGGATGTGCTTTTTATGATTAAGAAAAATTGTGTTACCTAAATGTAAACGCCCATCAATTTGATAACCCAGTAATAATATGAATATATATATATTATATATATAAGATATATAAAATATATATATATAAAATATATATATATATATTTTTTAACTTTTTAGTTCATCCTTTTAGGACACCATCACTCCCTTAAATTATCAACACTCCAGTGTTCAATAAAGTGATGTCTCACCTGGGACAATACTAGAGAAGGAAACACTTGATACTCTCTGGAAAAGATAATCATCTTTATCATAGCCTGTTACTTTGAGAAAGAAAGCTTCATTTGGTGGTATAAAGTCAGAAATATTCCACAAGCCATAAGGTTTTCGGTCTGGGTAATATTTAATAGGAATAGTCTTCAGAGAACTGCCTGAGATACTCAGAAGCTCGAGACGATCTACTCTGGCTGGGACGGAAATTCCAGAAGTATTCAGCAGCACGTAGGTAGGTATTCCTACAGGAGAAAGGCTGTGTTATTATTTACAAGTAATATGCAATTGAGACTATATATCAAAATAAATCCTTGCATTATAATGACAGAAAATATCATGAGTACTACAAATTGTCCTACTATAAATTGTGGCCTAATTGTAGAATCTTTTCTATATAAAAGACTGTTCTTCATAACCAGAGAAACTTTGGAAATCCTAATAATTATTTTTATGGTATTTTAATAATATTTTACATGGAAAAACTAGAATTGTGAATACTGTGTTACATGATGTTTAATTACATGAATATTTAAGTTTTAAAGATACTCTATTTGTATGTTTCTAGTAACTTCACCAATAAAACAAATTAACAACCAGAAAAAAGAGAAAACTGAAGAGTCACAGTAGGATTAAGCACCTTTTAGCTATAAAACTGTAATCTTGCATGAATAAAATAAGAACATGCTTTAAGAAGTGGCAACAATTTTATCTTAGAACATACAATGATACGCGACATCTTTAATTTTTTAGCTATCTATACACATAAAATCCACATTTTTCACTTGAACAAGGCGATATATAGATACTAGTAAAAAGTCTCAAAATAAAAAAAAAATCTCAAGATCTAGGTCAGTAGTCTAAAAAGTTCAGTAACTTTAGGAATCAACTGGAGAGCTTGTTATATTCCTGGGGCCAACCTAATTCACTTCTAATTCAGGAGATCTGGGGTGGGTCCCGAGAATCTTAATTCTTTTTTTTTAGAATCTTAATTTTTAACAAACTCTCTGAGTAATTTCACTGGTTTTGGGACTACATTTTGAGGAAAAAATGACTAGATTGAGAATACAATCAAGTTTAAATTAAAGATGCTATGTTTCCCAATTTCATCAAATACTACAAAATTATAAAATCATAGTTCAAGAAATATTTTACACTTGGATATCTACTATGTCAATTTTGGTAATATGTACATACAAACCTTGTACTGGTCTGCTGACTGTTTTTTTGAAGTCCATGGTGGGCTTTCTGGAAAAGCCAGCTCGGAAATCTATAGTACTAAGGCCAGTAATGCGAACAGAATGCCTTCCACTGCTAGAAGTCTGAAAAATGTTTAAAGACAAACTCCATCAGTTGACCCATGGTACCAGTCACAATAAACACTAACCAGTATGGGAAACTATGGAGTGTTTAATTAGGACTAATGTCCAATAATTGACACTCTGATCTGGGTGTTCTCAACTTAACTAGGATTCTCCATCTTAAATGCAAGTTTTATAATACATATCCCAGTGCACTGCTCTAAAATAAAATTCAGTAATACATTGTAGGCCAATGTTAAAAGAAATAGGTGTTTAGTCACCAGTGAATAGCCCTGACTTTAATCTATGAAAGCTCCATGAGGACACAGATCTTTGTTTTGTTCACTGTGGTTTACATGGTAGATGTTTAGCAAATATCAATGAAATGAATGAAGGACCAAATATTTTCCCTCAAACTTGATCCAGGTTTGAGTCTAGAAAATATTTCTTTTTTCTTTGCCTCTGAGAAGATATAGTCAGGACAAGCACAAGAACTGACCACTATCCAGATTTCAGCTAACCCCAGCATCCCCAGCTTGAGACACAAATGTAAGTAAAACATGATTCTTATCCTCTAAGAGCTCATGGCTGGTGAGGGAGACAGATGGAAAAATAGAAATCTTTAAATGTGATGCAGTATTAGAAATACATGAAAGGAATAGTTTGGCTAAAGACCCCTCAAGAAGATGACAGCTGAACTAAATATTGAATGATAACTCAGCACTGAAGTGACTCACATGTGTATAAATAATAAATAATTTGGATGAGGGACACAGGATAAAATAATAACACTAATGTATATTGGGCACTTCCTCTATGTTCAAACTCTTTAAATCATTGGCTTATTTAATTCTTGTTACAATCCTATCAAATACATATCGTCATCATCACCATCGCACAGATAAGGGGATGGGGCACTGACTCATTAGGCAGCTTCTCAAGTTCACAAGGCTTCCTAACCACAGAGGTGGGATTTTAATGAAAAGGTCAGGCTCCAGGGTCTTCACCACAGTGCTACATTGTCTTTCAAGGGCAAGATATGTCCTAGTTAACCTGTATCTCCATATCTTTCTAAATATGATCTGAGGACCACCTACATCTACAGCTACACAAAATCACTCAGGTTGTTTCTTGAAAATGCAGACTTCTGAGCTATAGCCCATATTTACTGGATCAGAATCTTTGGTGAGTGGAATCTAGGAATCTACATTTCAAAAACTCACCTAACATTTATGAACAAGAGTTCACCATTATTTTATTACATTGATCACCAATATTCTCTCTCAAAATAAAATGACCACATGATAGCAGCACTCATAGAATGCACTAGAAATATATGTGCCTGTATTATATATAATTATACATAAAATTTTAATCTGGTCAACTGCCAGATTAAGCCACATCACAATTAACATGCCACCTCCAGAGCTCTGCAAACTACACAGTCTTCCCAAAATCACTGTGGTTTCTTGTTATTTAGCAATGAGGAGAGGAAAGATGAGTAGATATGTCCCCTTTGCTACCATATTTTTTTCTTATTGAGGAGAACCTACAAAAGTCCAAAAAGAAAAAAAAAAAGGAAAATGAAAGTGAAGGAAAAAAACCCCCACATTTCTATAAAAATAGGTTTGTTGTATTCTTAGTGTAAAAGATGCTGCTAATTACTACAGCCTATTTTCCTAAGGATTTCAA
The DNA here is from genome assembly GCF_905146905.1 of Nyctereutes procyonoides. NCBI lineage: Eukaryota > Metazoa > Chordata > Mammalia > Carnivora > Canidae > Nyctereutes > Nyctereutes procyonoides. The sequence continues at coordinate 8,187,641 of NW_026575037.1, forward strand.
AAGACTGTATGTGGAAGTGTAGGAGTCCAGTACTACCATTTATTCCATTATTTCTAAAGGAAAATATCTCATGAATTCCATATAATAGAGCAAAATTTTATCTTTTTTAAGTAGGCTCCACACCCAATGTGGGACTTGAACTCACAACCCTGACATCAATATCTGAGCTGAGATCAAAAGTCTATAATGCTCAACTGACTGAACCACCCAGATGCTCCCCTATGATCCAATTTTAAATCAGGATTTCTTAACGGTTATGCAAAACCTTGATAAGCCTAATTTCAACTGTTTTAGATCAATAGTGCTTTACTGAAGACATTATCACCTACTGATTCCATGTTAAGACAATCAGAAGGGTCAATATTATGATGACTTGATTTATATTTGTTCACTGACATCATTTAATATCATACTTGCCTTGCTGCTCAGAAAGTCTCCTATTATAAAATGGCTGTTGAGGTTACCAAGGATACAGATGACCCATACTTTGCCAAATGACTGCCATAAAGTGTTAAGTATCTGACAAATGTTCTGTGCACTTATCAACTGACAAAGAGTTTGTTTTAAGAGTAGTGCTTAATATCTAAGTGAGAAAACTAGAAATTACCCATGCTTGAAAATATGCCATCTTCTACTACTAACAATACATTAAAAACAAACCAGAGTTGATGAATAGGGAGCTCCTATAACCTCTATAAAATTATTGTAAAATTAAATAATTTTGATCCTTAAAATACACTAATTAACAAACTATGTTGAAATAAGAATGTAGGGTTCCTATTCTCTGAGCAATGCCAAAAATATGAAGGGTAATAAGTTAACAAAATATTATCTTCATGTTTCTATGTCACATTATAAACAGTAGGAACATTTGCATAGAATTTTAAAGGGTTTATAAAAAAAAGATATTTCCAAGTAAGTCAGTTTTCATGTAAAACTATATCCAACTTTGTATTAATCAGGGTAATGGGAGCAAAGGGAATCATAAATAAATGAAAATTATGGTTTAAAAATATAATCAAAAGACAAAATTTAAACTATATTAGTTAAAAAATGATCTCTGCCACTCATGCATGCATTTATCATTCTTTAATCATTCTCTTAAAAGAATTACAATACTTGGATAAATTTTTGGGAACACAAAACATCGCATTAAAATGTCTTTATAAGAAAGTGCCATAGGGGCACCTGGGTGGCTCAGTCATTTAGGCAGCCACCTCTTGATTTCAGCTCAGGTCATGATCTCAGGGTCCGGTGATCAGCCCCCTCTGGGGCTCTGTGCTGAGAGTGGTCTGCTTCTCTCCCTCTGTCTCTGCTCCTCTTCCCTGACTCACATGTTCTCTCTCTCTCTCTCTCTCTCAAATAGATAAATAAATCTTCATTTTAAAAAGTGCCATAGTTTATAATTTTAGTAGGTTTTCTTAAGATAAACTATTATTTTAGTCTGTTTCTTAGCTGAGATCCCTTTTTCAAATTTTAGTGTTGATAAGAAAAAAAGGTCTATGGTATAATGATGGTAAAATGAACCAGAAAATGGAAAAAGGGGGGAGGAAGAAATATTAATACATATAAAATACATACTGTACAACAGGCTATCTTTTATATAAATAATCACTTCTGATCTTTATAAAAGCCCCTGGATGAGAGTATATTATCCCAATTTCACACATCAGGAAGATTAAGTAACTTGCTCAAAGTCACAGATACAGCAGGTGGCAGAGCTGCAGTATGAACTCTGAGGCTTCAGAAACCAACTTCTATAGTCACTCTATGCATTTCTTATGATTATTATCTCAGTGGATTTGATTATTCTTGTTTCAGGAAATACACCAAAACATACCAAATGCTCTACCTAGTAGGAGAGTAATGTGGAACTTCTGGGACTATTCAGAGGAGAGAAGCAGAGGCATAATGGGAAGAAAAGAAGGATGGGGGCAAGAAGAGAGCAGAAGGGGACAAGGTGCTTCAAGACATAACATCAAATCTATATACAGTTAAATCTACTAAACTCACAAAAGTCTTATTATTAGTGATTTCCTGTGATATTTTGGATAAGGCTGAGTTTTGCCCTGCATCAATGTACAGAAGTTATAATCAACACAGAAATAATCAGGAGACAAGAAGATCATAAGAAACTAAGCTTCAGAAAATTCCAGAAATGTTGGGAGAAGGCTCTGGATTCTCACAAGTTGTGGACACAATGGGGTTGGGGGAGAATTAATCATATGAAGGTCTTGGAGGGACAAAGAATATTCAGCTAATTCTGTAATTGAGCCAGAGAGGCAGTCCAGCTGCAAATTCTTTCCCTTTCTTTATCCCTTCAAATTACTCTAGCTATCTTAGTATCATTTTTATATATAATAAAATTAGTAAGACCACAGTTACTGATTTAATGTTTTTCTATTCAATCTTTATATAATGTAGATCTATATCATGTGGATTATTTGAATTTGACTCAAAAAATCAGCTCTCCACTACAGAATATCTTGAAGCATCATTTCTGCACAGAGCCACCCTAACCTAGCCCCTTAACCTCTGTAGTTAAGAAGAGGGAAATCTAGCAGCATCATGATAGCTCCAACCATGACAGGAAAATTTCTAGACACTAGACACTAAACAGGATTTGTATGGGCTAGAAATTCCGAGAACTGAATTTCATATAGTATATTTATTCATAGAATTTTTCAAGTTCATAACAATCTATAATAAACTTAATCTGAATTACACTGAATTACTGTATGAATTCAATGCATGAATTCAAAATTACTCTGAATTCATTATTACTCTGAATTGCAAATGTCGTGTCAGTTAAGTTGTGGAAGGGTCTGAGTCAGGAATACATAGGCTTCTGCAGTGTGAGCAGAGCTGAGGCAAAGACAAAATTATACTAGATATCTACTGGCATCCTAAAGTTGTCAACAAGTTGTGGACTTTGATCCACAAAGGAGTAAGAGAAAAAAAGGAATAGAGTAGATCAGAGTCTAGGTTTCTGAATTGGAGTGAGTCTATGAGGAGTAAAAGAGGACAGACAAAAGCACCATGGAACAAGCACCATGGAGAGCTCCAGGAAAAATTAGTTACTCCTCCTATCTTTCTGGACAGCTCTATTGCAGATGGCTCTACTTCTTAGTTTTAGCATAAAGGCCTATTAAATACCTCTCTATATTGAAAGTCCTTTAAGGCAATAACAACGCCATATTCATCATCTACAAAATATTACTCAGCACATACTTAGTAAGTATATGTTTAACAAATGATATCAAAGCCTTCTAAATGCCTAATGTTGGTACTTTTTCCTAGGTTCCTTAAGAACCAGTAAATGCCAGAATTTATTGAATTTCTACGAACACTGTGCAAAGTATGTTCACATATTATTTTATATAATCCTACTGCACCCACAGATGATTTTATAGCATCATAAAGAAAACTATGTTCAAATCAATGATTACTTGCCTAGGTTTAGATAGCAAGTTCAGTGACAACCATTTCAAGTTCAACTGTTCTTTCCATAGGACCTAATTCTTGCACAGCATTTTAGGATAACAATCTCTTGATTTATCTCGATACTATGGCGTAGTACACAACAATATCCTCCAACTATTCATTTACCATTGTTACATTTCTAAATATGCTTTCATTTAGTAGAGATCAGGTTAATGGAGTGTCAGTAAACTGCTTTCTGAGAAAAAAAAAAAAAGCCTTAGTTTTTGGCATTTGCCAACTTCTTTGGTATAAATACTATCACCATGGCTGATTTCAAGCTCCCCACTGAACACAGGTGGGAAGAGAAAGTGCGTAATTTCCTCTCCATGAGCCATTACGAGCTAGATCTAGTATAATACTAGGCCATGAGAATAGGGAGTATCTGTCACTTAGGAGTAATAGTGAGTGTCTGTCATTCACAGAGATGTTTGTGTCATCCCAGGAGTGACACAAATTCCTTTTTCTAAAAATTCAATGCACATCCTCCAGTCTTTCCCCCACTGTAATCACTGAAGAGGTTGAATGTTCTAAATTATGGTGGAGCCTACATCAGTTTGGGTTCCTGAATGACTGTGTATAGTAGAACATCTTGTCAACACCCAAAGGGCATGTAGCATTAGCAAGGAATTAGTTCTCTTGTATTAAGCCAATGACAAATCCTCCTCCTACTAAATGTGAAGCCTATCCTGTTATAAATTGAATTAAAATGTGATTGATAGAGCTAGTTTTGATTTCTCTCTCCTAAAGAATTTCAATGTTTTATAAAAAAAAAGCCCAAAATGAAAAAAAAAACCCTTCATGTATAATTTGCATTACTACAAAGTATAATTTTCAATTTACACATAATCAAGAATGTAAGAAAAACTAATTTTGCCATCAATGTGTCAGTAAATAGGTATTATTTTCCCCATTTTTCTCAGACTTAGGAAATTAGATAATTTCTTTAAGGTCAAAAATATATTAAGTAGTGGATCTTGAATTAAAACAGATGCCCAACTCTTTCCAAAGAATTTGTTCCTGAATGGCATTCTATTCTTTAGAAATTAAAGAACTATGGTGGTTTCAAATATTTACTGAGAGCCTACTACAGGCTAGGTATCATTCCAGGCACAAAGACATAATAATCCTTCCCAGATTTAAATACTATCACTTTATTAGGCGTTGTATGTTTAGAGAAATATGATACAAGGAGAGAAACGCACCCAAAGCACAGAATAAATTTTATTTAAATAAATATATATATATATATACATACACACACACATATATGCAGTTATATAGAACACAAGTGTATAGGTATCTTCTCTTTTTTAAAGGAAACATTCCATTTGGTTGATAATCTGACATCAGCACACAAAATAACTGTGAAATTTTCCAGGAAAAATCTACTCTAAAGCATTCCATTGACCCAAAACATCTGAATTAATACAAAATCCATTTAAATAATACACCTGGTATAGTCTTCAGGCTTATTCAAAAGAGTCACCAGGTGAGAATAATTGGAGGCCAGCATAATAATCTTCCTGTGTGGTCTTTTGTAGACTTGAGGTTTATTTAATTATGATTCCTATATAAGCTTATGCCACTTGAGTATGATTTCTAAAATATTCTTATCTTAAGCAATCCATTAGTAGTCTCTGGCAACCAGCATAGCTACCTAAAACCAAAATATTTTCTATTAGTTTCAGAATCTTAATATGATCATGTGGTTGCATACACTCCTTTCTCTACTTGGAAGATTATCTAAGGACAGTTTATCCAAACTTACTTAATGGAAACATGCCCCAGGGGATGTGTCAGATAATATGGTCACACTGATAATCCTAGACTAATAGAAATAGTTTGCGCCATGTAAAAACCCAAAGGGTGCTGACAATTATTTAATGTCTTTGTAGGAAGTTCCCTTAAGGAAGAGAGGAAAAAATTTGCCCTGAGAGTTTCTATGGTTATGTTCAAATATTCTATATATAGATATAACTGCCTGAATGGAAAATTTGTATTGCTCAGAAATAAGATTCAGAATTTGTAGTTTCTCTACAATGGAAATTTAGGTACATAAAACAACCTTATCCTTTGTTTTTAATAAAACTTTACATTCTTCTTACTTACCTCTTTTTAACATGTTTTTATCTGCATCAGAAGCAGCCTAAAACATTCAAGTCATTTATATGAACTATACAGATGAGTTGATTCATTATCTCTGCTTGGTAAGAGTGTCCTAATAAGTTACAGAAAATTACCAATGTTTTAGAGGAAAACCATGGAAGAAAAGAAACTACAACTCTTATAGCATTTTAAATCACAGATAAATTAAAATGTTCCATGCCAACACACCAACTATAGGCTAACTAAATCATCTCCTCTGCCTGCTTCCTTGGATACTATCAGAACCAATGAATTAATTTTTATTCATGAATATTTATACAGTTCGTTCACAGGTATTGTGGAATATACCAGTGATAAAACATGGTCTAGAGTAAAATAGAAAGAGAAAATTTGTACAGAAATAAATATAAGGGGAAAAAATCATAGGATACATGAGTGGCTCAGTTGGTTAAGCATCCGACTCATCATTTCCGCTCAGATCATGATCTTACAAGTTATGGGGTCAAACACCCATTTGGGTTCCATGCTTGGCCCAGAGTCTGCTTGAGATTCCCTCTGGCCTTCCCCCTGTTCCTGCTCAAGCGCTCTCTCTCTCTCTCTCTCTCTCTCTCTCTTCCTCTTTCTCTCTCAAATAAATAAATAAATATTTTTTAAAAAAATCTAAGGGGGGAAAGTCATCAAAAACGGAGGTGCAGAAAAATTGCAGTAGAAAGCCATAGGGAAAAGAGAGCATTTTAGATGGATAAAGTCAGAAAAGTCTTGATGAAAGTGTTGTCATTTGCCAGGGAACTTACAAGTCAGATAGAAAGGAAGGGCATTCTAGGAGAAGGAACAACTTAAGAGAAAACATGGGGCAAGAGAATATGGTAGGAGATGGAGTGAGAGACAGTATAAAATTATATTTGACTAGAGTGTGAAGGCAAGTGCTGGACAAGAGCTAGAAGGAATAGCTTTGAATACCATGCTAGGGTCAAATAATAGACTGTTCTCCATACTTGGGATAAAAACTGTTATGTAAAACATTCAAAAAGCCATTATTAAATCTACTGATAGAGCAGATATTTTCCAGACAGCAGAGTACATGGGAGATAGCACTAGAAATATACTATCTAATCTCAGACATTTCTCTTCTGGAGAAAGTGCACATGTGAAATATTATCACTCATTAGCCATCCATAAGGGAAGTCCAAAGTCAGCAGTGATATTTATGTCAGTAGGTTCAGCTCCATTTCCTTTGCATCAACCTGCCACATTATTTTGGTATTTCTTATAGGAGCAAAGGAAGTTTACTATCTTTAAAATGCACTGTAATGTGTATCCTTTGTTTGGCTGCCACTAATTGTACTTTAAATGGTATAACATCAGAACCAGAGGCTTTTTGGGTGAGAACTAGATATAAATTTAAGATAATATGGTAATAGATACTGTTGATTTTTTTATTGTTTTCTTAATTATAGGAGACTGAGCTTAGAGACTTGTCTAAACAGAGTCCCCATCACCTCATCCCCTTATCCTCACCCTCCTTACTCACAGAGTAATCCTCAATGCTTCTCTGTTCTTAATTATCAATTAAAAGGTGCTTAGTGCCCATTAGTATCAGGGTACATGGCCAAGGGCAAAAATTTCATAAATATTCACTGAATGGATGACTGAAGGAGTAGGTGGGTTAGGCACGAGCTAAAGGAACACCCATGCAATATTCCTTTTCTTCGAGGCAAAAGTTTTACCAGAGGAAATACCACTTGTATCTATCCAAATCACCTGTAGAATTGGTTCAAATACTCTGCAGTAAGTTGCCAACAATACAAAAGAAATGTCGTCACTTGTACATATTTCACAAACAATAACTTAATGTCTTATTCAGAAAGCAAGAACAAAATTGCCTCAGTGAACTTGCTAGCTCAAGACACTGCTAGCTCAAGACATTGCTGGCTTAGGTCATGCTTAAAGTATTTGAGGAAAGATGAGACTCAGAATCTCCTATGCTCCTTCCCACTGTGGTCACAGAAAGTCAGACTCAACATTAGTCATATATTGGCTGAGATAGCTAAAGTATCAAATTTGGCCATATTTATTTAAAATACAGGAGTTAAACTCTTCATTATTATCAATCTACTGCACTCAGTAAATATTCAGCAACTAGTATGAGAAGGGAAGTGGGTGAAGAAAACAGGCAGATGGGACCATTATGTTGCACATTGTCTTTTCACCTATACCCTTATCCAGTATTATCCACCTACAAAAAAAAAATCCATATTAACAGTGTCTACTTTTCTATAAGGCTGAGAGTTCTGAGAATAAAGAACTGATATTCTAGGGCTTGAATGGAGTTACAATGGAAACTTTCATTCTTTAAGCTGGGAAACTTAACATGGGTATTCTTTTGAAAAGAAAAAAGCAAACAAAAACTAGCATTCAAAATGGCGCTGCAAGTGTCTATGGTATAAACACCTCCATGCACCTTCACAGCAGCTCTACTACCATTTCAATCATGAGCCCATGAATCTTATTTTTTTTTTTTTAATGCAGAGAGGCTGAGACAGCAAGAGCGAATGATGCAAGGGGTACCTTCCTTTGAGTTATCCCAGAAGGATTCTAGGAGGGTGTTTATTTGGGAGACACAAAGGATGCTAATAGGAAGAGAGGGGAAGTGATACAGGAAAAAGAAAGCAGTCCCTAAAGTGCGTGCTTTTAATCCTGCTCCTATGTGGACAACTGGAGCTTATTCCTCCTACAGAGGCTGAAAGCTGCTCTTGAGGGGTTTCATTCTCTAGCAGAACAGCCTTCTTCTGTTCTGGAAAAAAAAACCCTCTTAGGCACAGTAATGCAGATACGGGAGTTGGAAGTAGGCCAGAGTACACAGAAAAGCCTGAGAAATACGGGCAAGTCATTCAGAACTTCCACTACAGTGGGTCACATATGTAATTTGCACCAGAACTGGAGTTCAATTTATGGTATCCTGAAGTCTAGTTGTATGTTCTCTCATTCATGCTACCAAGCATAACACAATGCTCAGAATGAACATACTACTTAATGTAATTTTAGGATCCAAATACCATTTTGTATTAAAATAAGCAGTGAATGTAGATCCAGCAAATAACAATAGCCAACAGAACTTGAGTGCTTACTTTGTCTCAGGAACTATGCTAAGCATTTCATTTGTGTTATCTTAATTTTATTCTCAGCACAATTCTATGAAGTAAAGGGATATTATTCTACATTCTGAGGAGGAACCCGTGGCACAGAGAACTTACAGCCTTAAGGAAATAATGACTTTCAAGTGGCAGTGTTGAGAGTCCAACCCAGGTGACCTCATACTAGAGCCTACGATCCTAACTATCATTCTCTACTGGACCCATTTCTGACTGTTTTGGAACCAGGAGGTGGAAAATAAAAATCAATCTACAGGTTTCATTATTGAAGCTATCTGAGAAATGTAAATGTATTCTGTGGTGACCCCAATGCCTTTCATGGTCATCAAAACTTAATACTACCAAATTCATGTGATCAAGACATCTTTACAAATGTGCTATAAAAAAAAATGTGCTATATATACTGCTTTTTGGTAAAAGCATTCTCCATGATTGCGAGAGAAGATATAAATAAATTATTTTATATACTTTCTAAAACAACGCCAACATCAAAATAAAGTACACAGGCTCTGTAAAACAATCATACCTTCACTGTCCACATTCCAGCCTCTGGCTCTTTAACGTTCACTACCTTGGCAGAGTTATGGATATTTAATAGCTCATTCAGGCCAAATCCCTTTTTTATCAGCTTCCCTAAAAGACAGACATAAAGGTAACAAGCACAATCTTTATTTCAGCTATGTGTATTAGCTGTAAACATTTCCAGTATAAATTACCTGAAGGACACTTGTGCCTGTAGCTCAAAACATTTACTTTATTTATATCTAAAATATGTTTAATTTTATGGTTTCCGGACATTGGAATTGAAGTATCAGAATTCCCATTTGCTATGCAGATTTGGTCTACAATTAAGAATAACAATTGGCAGGCTATAATCATATTTCCAAAGCCAAACTAGATAATGATTATTATGGCTACCAAGAAGTTATGTGCAGTCATTAGAGACATTTAGATTTAACAGATGGCAAGAACAGTAAACCAGAATAAATGTCTTTTTGGAGATCACTCAAGGTATTACTAACATGAGAGCCTTGGGCATATTTGTGCATGAAGCACAAAATGTTAAGCTGGTTTCCATGAAGCAGAGGAGAAGGCTTTTATTGTCAGATTTAAAGGAGGCAGTGGAATGAAGTAGCATGATGCCATCTTCTACTGCTCTGAGATTTATCTGAACTATCTAATAGTTGGGACCTAGAGAAGAAGAAAAACAAATTTGGAAGCAAGCCATAGTTTAGTTATTCACTTCACTCTTGGCTGTCCAATGGACTACTTCTGCAATTAAAAAACAAATCGCTTAGGGCAGCCCTAGTGGCTCAGTGGTTTAGTGCCGCCTTTGGCCCAGGGCATGATCCTAGAGACCTGGGATCAAGTCCCACGTCGGGCTCCCTGCATGGAGCCTGCTTCTCCCTCTGTCTGTATCTCTGCCTCTCTCTCTGTGTCTCTCATGAATAAATAATAAAATAAAATCTTTAAAAAAATCATAAGAATCCTATGTTTGCATCAAAAGTTTTATAATCATTGAAAATAACCTTTAAAATATCGATGTCGATGACTTTTTAAAGTGATAGAAACCTCATACAATGGATATGGGTATTTTTAATTATCCAGGTAGTAAAAACTATAAATTTTTCCTGGGTAGCATGGATACTAGAATGGAATGCTATCTCAGTGAACAAATACATTAATTCAGCTAAACCTGTAGGAGTCTTGAAAAATAGGTTTTGCTTGTTTTGTAAATTTCAATTTGACTGATAGTATGAATGTGGCCTTTGAGGACAATTTCCTATACTGTATTCTTTTAGGGATTAGCTATATTCTAAGACTCAAACTAAATAAATAAGAAAGCTAGCTACTCTCCTTCTATTTATAAATCCTCATAAACAGCTTTAAAAAAAGTAACACACTAAAGCCACAATGGAAATAATAATATTTTGCAAACGTCAATAGGTAAGAAGATTTCTAAATGCAAATACTAGGGAATATTAAGTTTGTCTTTACTGTATTACTTTTCAATGTAAGTCTTATTATCATATTCAATTAGGAATGGAATCATTCATGCCAATTCATAGATCTATAACATAATTGAGGAAGCAAAGTAAATTAAAACATTATTCTAATAAGAATATGAATGAGATCTTTACCTGTCCTCTGCAAAATTAAATCTTACCAAGAAGATGATATGGGAAAAAAATCAGGCAGTTGTTCTAAAAGGAGATTTTTCATGTGATTCACTAAAAATAACATAAAATACTGAATTTTACAGACTATGTTACTGTGAAATATTTCCTCATACATAAATTAGGAAAATATAATCTCAGGCTCAAAATAAACATTTTTTTTTCTTTTGAGTAGTATAGCTACAATTAAGTTACTAAATCTGGTCTGTTTAAATTATTAGGAATTGCAGTTTTTTGAATCTCATGTTAATTCAATAATACTTATGACTAAGTTTTATCTTTTTAAACATCTTTCCTAATTATTTTTAAATTTACCAAATTTATTCATAAAGTTAGCATTAACTTCACGTAAATAAGTGTACAAAAAACTTTCAGTTTTCATGGTTTTTGTATTTTATTATATGATGTTTGATACATCTCACCTAAAGGATTGCGAATTTCAATCCCTGGAGAAGGGCCACTCAGAGACACAGTAACCTCTTTTAGGCTGGGATCAAAAGGAATTTTCCAAGTGTTTACAGCTTGTCCCAAATGATCTGTTGATAAGAGGTGAACTTTAGAGGACTGCACTGCCTCCTCTACCCATTTTAACACCTATAAGAGAAAAGAAGAAGTGTGAGTGACATCAGAAACATTTATAGTTTTATACATACACAACTTCCAGATGCAGTAATTCAATTTGGTTAATCACATGAACCAGGCACTTGTGTACTGATGTGAGGTTTATTTCCATCATAGTGAAGAGAAACCTTTTCCTACATCCTGTTACTGTAGTAAAATAAGAATAAAACACTACTTGAACCCATGCTCATATTTCATGTTTTCTACCTGGAATAATATATTCAAAATGAGATTATGGTATCCAAAAGCCAGTTAAGTGAAATATGCAGAGATATTATGGACACTTTTATATTTTTCAAGAGAAATGATAAGAACCTATTAAAAAAAAACATGCTATTGCCATTATTGTGAGGTCTCTTTACTTTTTATTCTTTCTGGACTTCCTTCAAGATTCAATTTTTAAAAAGATAATTAGCAAATTATCTAATCCAATTTCAATATATTGGGTCTACAAATTATTAGAATATAGTATACTGTAATTACATGCAGAATATTGTAGTATATATTGTAGTATATTAAATATTAAAAAATAAATGCAATGCCAACAAAATATTCATTTTTATGATAAAATAAACAAGTACCAAAAACAATGGAAAAAAAAACCACTGTATTTTTAAAACATTAAAAAATTTCAGATTAGAATCATTTTTTTAAAGATTTTATTTATTTGTGAGAAACATGGAGAGAGAGGCAGAGGCATAGGCAGAGGGAGAAACAGGCTTCCCACAGGTAGCCCAATGTGAAACTCGATCTCAGGACCCCAGGATCATGACCTGAGCTAAAGGCAGATGCACAACCACTGAGCAACCCAGGTGCCCCTAGAACCAACTTACGTAGTGTATTTTGAAAACTAGTCTTTGGGAAAAATTAAGAAATGGGTTATAAAAACATATTAATGCCTCACAGTGAGCAAGGAAGACTTCTAGTTTTCAGAAGTGTTCTGTGACAGCAAATATCATTTCTCATTAAACAAACAGTGCATGTCTAGACATGTACTGATTAGTTGAACTTACTACAATAATTCTAAATCATGATAATCTTTAATTTACCTCTGATCTTTCTCTGGTTCATACATCTTTCAAGACTATATCCTATTATGAGTAATTTCCCTTATAATTATTCATAAAACACTAAACAGAGCTGAATACTAACCTACAGCCTAACTATCTAAAATAAACAAAACCAGGGCAGCCCCAGTGGCTCAGCGGTTTAGTGCCGCCTTCAGCCCAGGGCATGAACCTGAAGACCTGGGATCAAGTCCCATGTCAGGCTCCCTGCGGAGCCTGCTTCTCCCTCTGCCTGTGTCTCTGTTTCTCTCTCTCTCTCTCTCTCTCTCTCTCTCTCTCTCTGTCTCTCATGAATAAATAAATAAAATCTTTTTTAAAATTAAATAAAATAAACAAAAACATTTTTAAAATTACAATAGTCGTAGTCACAAGTCCGTTAATCAAAAAACCAAATACTGTGTAATAACTTCACTCACCATAAAAACTATCCCTTGATGTTTGTCCTCAGGAAGAGGAAAGTGGCTAACACAAATTTTCATATAAGTAATAATGGTAAGGCAATTACATTCATTCATAAAACAAATTTTTATGGTTCAAGGTACTTTTCCAGTTTCTGAGCAAGAATTTAGTCAATATTTAGTAATACTCTCCCTCTCTGAACTAGTGTTCACTAAGTTTTTTTGCATATTTTATATATTATTAATTTTTAATAAATCTTCCTGTCTTTTCTTTAGGGTCAAGAACCAAAAACATCACTTTCATCTTTGTATACCCAATGCCAAGGGGCATGCTCTATACATGATAAAAGTGGGATATGCACCAATGTTCATGAAGTTGGTCATAATGATGATAATGATGATGTCTTCTTAAATAAAATAATATCATGGTAATTCATGAAACAGAGATCCCTTGTTGAAATAACGTATGTAAAGTGCCCATCATATGTTGCCAAATAGTACATATTCATATGTTTCCTTCCCACTATATTTCAATTCCCTTCTATTCCCCTAAATGAATATTTCAGCAATGGCTTCATAGGCCAAGTGAAAAAAATTCATTCATAAAAGTCAAATAATATTTCTGTAAATGAAAAAAAGAGAGGCAAAGTCATTCTAAGAAGAGAGGATCTGAAAAAAATACATGAAGACAAGTATTCCAAATATGTTGAAAACATGAATAAAGCCCAGTGGCTACAGTTAAGTGTTCAGAAGAAAGAGAAGCAGATGAGGCTGGGAGTTTGTGTCAAGGGTAGACTATGAATTGCCACCAAGTCAGGATATGATATTTGGATTTTATCCTAAACAATCCAGTGAAAAATTACTGAAAGGCTCTAAGCAGAGGACTCATACAGTGAAAGTGGTATTTTATAAAAAAAAAAAAACAACAACAAAAACAAAAAACCTTATAAATTGAATAGAAAAATCAAATTTGTTACAATTAATTACCTCTAAAAATAAAATATTACATGTATTCAAATGTTAACCTTATAAGGCACCTGAAATTTTACATATGAAATGTAGCATAGGGGATCCCTGGGTGGCGCAGCGGTTTGGCGCCTGCCTTTGGCCCAGGGCGCGATCCTCGAGACCCGGGATCAAATCCCACATCGGGCTCCCAGTGCATGGAGGCTGCTTCTCCCTCTGCCTATGTCTCTGCCTCTCTCTCTCTCTGTATGACTATCATAAATAAATAAAAATTTAAAAAAAAGAAATGTAGCATACATCAACATAACTGTCTAAAGCAGCAGATGTCAAATTTAAAAAATGGGTTCTCGGTGTTCATGCTTGAATAGAAATATATGGATCATCTGATCAAATCTGTCCATGTGGCTACAGAAATCAGACTTGTGAACACTAATTAACCACAAATAAAACACATTTTAATAATCAGAGTGTTGACATCATTATTTCTTATACATAGAACATGGCTGCCTAACTCAAGAAAATGAAAAAGATTGGTGTACTGCCTGAGAAAGCAATTGATAAATTTGACTGATAATTATAAACCTTGAGAATCATGTCTAGCGTATAGATGAAAAAGGGAAGAGGACAAGTAAAAGTGGATAAATCAACAGAACATTTGTTTGGCAAAATATATAATATGGCTATAACTAATTATCAACTGAAAAGGAGAAAAAGAATTAGAAAACAAGAAGTGCATAGTAGTTCAACTTTAACAGTGAAATGCAAAATAAATGGAGAAATTTTTTACACATTCTTCTTAAATGTATGGTATATCTCTGGGTGGCTCCTCAAATGCATCTTTCAAACTCAATGCAGAGGCATTAGGATGTATCACTGGAAACCTATCTGTTGTCTATTAGGTATGCATAGAAATCACTAAGTCTTAGGCATTCTTATAAAAATGGAAGATTGTCTAATTTAGCTGCATTTTCATAAGGCAAGTGTGTTCAAGCGGTATGAAATATAAGCACTTTTGGGTTTACTCAATACCATTTCCAATTTATCAACATTTATGACGCTTTCACAAAGGGATTACTCTGTATCATAATATTACTTGTGAAAGATACAGTACAGACTTCTGAAAAGCCACTTTTTTATCCTCTTATAAGAAAAAATCAAATTAAAAACAGATGCAATTCATTTTGTTAGAAAATATAATTTTACCAGCATATGAGTAAAAGTGGATCACTGGGGATCCCTGGGTGGCGCAGCGGTTTAGCGCCTGACTTTAGCCCAGGGCGCGATCCTGGAGACCCGGGATCGAATCCCACGTCTGGCTCCCGGTGCATGGAGCCTGCTTCTCCCTCTGCCTGTGTCTCTGCCTCTCTCTCTCTCTCTCTCTCTCTCTCTCTCTCTCTGTGTGTGTGACTATCATAAATAAATTTAAAAAAATTAAAAAAAAGTGGATCACTGCAAACTATAGAATCACCATCAGTGAGATTTCTGGCCTCTTATGTTGTCACATATAAGAAAAAAATCTTTAATTGTCTAACCATGAGAAACATTCTCCTGAGATTGGAAATTATCTTCTGTTTTAATGACAAATGGAACAGAACTAGAATGTGAGAATCTTTGGATTGATGCTTTTTTACTAACATAAAAAAAAAACTGTTTCAAACCATAAGGGAACCATTAATTATATCTTAAAAATTTTAATGCAAAAATGTTTCTCTAATGATTTGTCGCAGTTTATATCTCAAAGGGCCTTTGAGACCATCTAATATAGCTCCTTTACTTTACAGATGCTGAAACTTATATTTGAAAAAAAAAATCCTGTGCCTTTTAAACACCTAACCAGACTGATTCTAGCTCAGTAATTATGTTTTATATAAGTCCCTGTGTTCCTGAAGATACTCAATTAGTTTAAGTATTTAAATATATATAATGATCAATGCTTAAAAGGAAGTTCATATGTCTATTCCACTCTGGAATGAGATATAAGTATTGTTTCAAAGCACAAAACCAGGGGCACCTGGATGGCTCAGTCAGTTAAGGCTCTGCCTTGGGTTCCGATCATAATCCCAGGGTCCTGGGATCGAGCCCCACGTGGGGCTCCCTGTTCAGTGGGGACCCTGCTTCTCCCTCTGCCTTCCCTTCCCCACTGCTTGTGCTCTCTCTCCTCTCTCTCTCTCTCTCTCTCTCAAATAAATAAATGAATAAAATCTTAAAAAAAAAAACCCAAACTGCAAAACAAGGATACCTTGTTATGTATAATGCATTAAGCAGAAATGGAAGTAAAATCACTTAGCATAGCCTTCCAGAACAAAATTTAAAGAGCTTTGTTTAGCTGTTTGGAAGAACATTTTTTGTTTCTGTACTAAAATATAATTGACATATAATGTTATATTAGTTTCATTCATTATTTGTATACATTGCAAAATAATCACAGTAAGTCTAGTTACTACCCATCA
This sequence comes from Nyctereutes procyonoides, assembly GCF_905146905.1. Lineage (NCBI taxonomy): Eukaryota > Metazoa > Chordata > Mammalia > Carnivora > Canidae > Nyctereutes > Nyctereutes procyonoides. The sequence goes on from NW_026575037.1 coordinate 8,204,061, forward strand.
TCATACAGTTACAATTTTTTCTCTTTTGATGAGAACTTTTAAGATGTACTGTTTTAACAACTCTCAAATATACACTACAGTATTAACTGTAGCTACTATACTGTACATTACATTCCCAAGACTTATTTTATAGCTAAAAGTTTGTACCTTTTGACCTCTTTCACCCATTTCTCTCACCCCTCTACCACCCTCCACATTTGGCAACCACCAATCTGTTCTCTGCACCTATGAATTAGGTTTTTGTTTTTGTTTTTGATTTAGATTTCTCATATAAGTGAGATCATGCAGTATTTGTCTTCTTTTGTCTGACTTATCTCACTTAGATAATGAAATATGGCCTCAAGGTCCATCAAATGGCAAGATTTCCTTCTTTTTCTGGCTGAATAATATCCCCATGTACATATATACCACATCTTCTCTATTAATTCATCTGTCAGTGAAAACTCAGATTGCTTCCATGTCATGGCTATTGCAAATAATATCACAATGAACATGGAGATGCATATATCTTTTCAAGTAATCATTTTCATTTTCTTTGGATAAAAACTCAGAAGTGTAATCGATAGATCGCATGATAGTTATATTTTTCATTTTTTTGAGGAACCTCCATACTAATTTCCATAGGGGTTGCACCAATTTACACTTCCCCTAATTGTGCACAATGGTTCCCTTTTTTCTACATCTTCCCCAACATTTGTTGTTTCTTGTCTTTTTGGTAAGAACCATTCTAACAGGTGTGAAGTAGTATCTCATAATGATTTTGATTTGCACCTCCCTGATGATTAATGATGTTAAACATCTTTTTATATACCTGTTGACCATCTATATGTCTTCTTTGGAAAAATGTCTATTCAGACCCTGTGACCATTTTTTTAGTAAGTTTGGTTTTTTTATTGAATTTCATGAGTTATTTATATATTTTGGACATTAGCTCCTTATCAGATATTTGATTTACAACTATCTTCTCCCATTCCATAGGTTGCCTTTTCATGTTGCTGATGATTTCTTCTGTGCAGAAGCCTTTTAGTTTGATGCAGTCCAAGCAATTTATTTTTTGCTTTTGGTGACAAATTCAAAAAATCATCACCAAGGCCAATGTCAAGGAGCTCACTAGCTATTTTCTTCTAGGGGTCTTATGCTCTCATGTCTCACATAAAAGTTTTTGTTCCATTTTGAATTGGTTTCTATGTATGGTATAAGACAGTGGTCTAGTTTCATTCTGTTACATGGTGACTGTCCAGGTTTCCCTTATCATTTATTGAAGAGCTTGTCTATTCCCCATTACATATTCTTGGCTCCTTTAACATAAATTAGTGGTCTCTCTCTCTCTCTCTCTATATATATATATATGTGTGTGTGTGTGTGTGTGTGTGTGTGTGTGTGTGTGTTTATTTCTGGGCTCTCTATTCTGTTGCCAAATGCAAAAACTCTAACTACTCTTAGACACAGGTATGATTGATTATCTCCATTTTATAGATGAAAAAAAAAAACAAAACTGAGGCACAGATCCAATTTGTAAGTGACACAACTAGAAAGAAGCAAGGCTGGCCTTTTGATCCCAGTAATCTTGTACATTTTCTGAGGTATAATAAAGAAAAAATGGCAGTTTTCAAGAATAAATCAGAAATAAAGCTACTGAAAAACAAAAATCAATGCAGATTTTTTTAATGAGAGTGGCAGGTAAAACAGTGATCAGATCAGCTGTACATTTTTATCACTATTGGACAACAAATTATCAAAAAATTAAATTATATAAAAATATTGAAGTCTTTAAATATATATTCTACTTGATGTGAAAAAAACTTGCTACATTTCCAAGACAACCTTTTTGTGGTAGATCCTCTATAGTAGCAGAGGCAGGCTTCATTCAACCCTCCTCTGGCTAAAAGAGAGAGATGATCCTCTGGATAACCAGGAGAGCCTTTCCCCCCCAGGTCCAAGTTCATTTTTACTCTGCAGCATAGCATGGAGTCCATAATTCAGAATATTCTTAGAGTCACGAAGTAGTTATTGAGCGATGCTCAAGGATAGTACAGGACATTATAAAGAATACCGAAGGAATAGAAACACATTTCTTGCCTTATAAAACATGAAAATCTAGTTGGAGCAATGGGATAGACATTAAAAACAAATTAACTAGCTTTTACTTTCTAGTAATAAATAAGCAAGATGAGAATACAAATGCTCAGTGTATTGTCCTAAACTGTGATGCACTTTTCTACTAAAAAATGTTTAATGATTCTTAGTTACATCTGGGGTAGAGCCCAAGCCAAGAGTACACTAAAAGCTAGCATTGTCAACAGTCCACTCCGGATGAAGGCAATAAAGAAGTGCACTGTCTGTGGGAAAACAATAATAAAATTTACTAAAAGTAGGTCTATTTTTAAAAATATCTCCATGTCATAGTAAACAATGGCAGTCAAAGATTCCCCCTTGAAAAAAAAATCTTTGTTGGTCTGAAATCTAACCAATTGTCTTATTGAGTATTAAAAATACACGTAAGCTTCAAAATAGCACATTTTATTACTTTCCCTTTAAGAAATGTTGTTCTCTACATAAACACTAATTCAGAGAATTCCCAATTATATAACTGGTATGTGGTCATGTAAACTATGCTACTCACTTACATTTCAAGAGTAAGTATGTAGTACTGTGAGCCTGCATATTCCTGTGTTTAGAAAGCAGATTTGAACTAAGCCTTGATAGCTTAAGAGTTATATGATAGGACATGTGTTAAAAAGATCTCTCTAGTCTCTGTGTTGAAATTAGACTCTAGGGGGTACAAGGACAGAAGCGAGGAGATCAGATATGAACATGGCAGTAATCTGGATGGGAGATGACCCAGGGTGACCCAGACCAGGGTTGCAGCAGTGGAGCAATGAGAAGTGACCAGTTTTGGATGTTTACTGAAGTCAGTCCAGTTTCCGGAGGACTGGACATGGGGCTGTGATGATGATACATCTCTGTTGCCATTCACTGAGACTGAGAAGACTGAAGAGAGAGTTGATTTAATGGGGCAGTGCAATGAGCATGAGATGGAGGCTCTCAGCTTTGGCATGCTAAATTTAAGACACTTACTTATTAGACATCCAGGTGGAAGTACAAAGGAGGTGGTTGGATATATAGAACTGGAGTTCAATTGAGAGATCTAGGTAGGAGATATCATGGAATTTAAAGCCATGACATTTCCCTTGCAGCTCCTTCCCACCAAGAACTTACACAAAGGAGGAAATACATCATCCTGTGATAAGAAACTTAGATATCCATACATAATGGCTTGGAATAGAGCCTTGGAATAAGTTTCCCCTTGTTCTGATTCCAGGAAACCTTCAGATGACAATCTTCCCCCTTTGGATACATGCCTACAGGGAGTGAATGCACTAGCCATGTCAATACAAGTGTTCTAGACTTATGGCAATTAGGTTTCTCATCATAGATGAATGAGTTGGCATTCTGATTTTACACAAAACTGCTACAAGCTTGGTTAATGCGAGTCTCTTCCTGAGGATGGGTCCACTCACAGAGTGTTGCAAACCCCCAATTTCACAGTTTACAAATTTTAGCAAATTCACCACAGAAATGTCACACTTGGAGATCTTCTGAGAAGGTCCTCTGCTGATAATATCCATTTGTATTACTTTTTGTGTACCTAAGACTTACTTAATTTGGAAAATTGGACAGTCAGCTTTTCTAGTAGTAAGTGCTCACAAACAAATGTGATTGGTGATTCACAGGACAGGTCTATACAATGCTAGTGCTAAAAGTGCAAAATAAGAAATGATCGGTGTTACAAGGTTGATTTTGTTTTTAATGACTTTCTGGTGGAATGAAAATTTTACCTGTCATACAGATTAATATGGGTTGGGGAAGGGTTCAAAATGGGAACAGCACTCAGAAATTTGGGTTCAGTGGGTATACTACAGAGGACTGATGATAAAAGTGACCCTCAACTTTCAACTATGAATACCTAAAATGTGTGTAAATTTACCACACCTTCAACAGGATGGACGTTCTCTAATGTGCAACAGCTGAAAAAATAAAAGCACACTTCAGACATTCTTGAAGGGTAAAATCATTCCTGCTGGCTATTTTAAAGTATCAAAGTATATTTCATTAATTTATCTTCATAAAATTCATACATGTCACAACTTCAATGTGTCACAAATGACTGAGGAAATTCAGTTTGCCAGAAAATACACTTTAAAATAATAAAAATATAAAAGATTGACTTTTATACATTAGATTCACAGACCTTACTCATCTTATAGCTGAAAGTGTGTATCCATTTATCAACCTCTCCCTATTTCCCACATTCTCCAGCGCTGGCAACCATTCTTCTACCCTCTACTTCTCTAAGAATGTGACTCTTTTTTTTTTTTTCAGATACTACATATGAATAACACCATGTTGATAACACTGTACTGCATAATTAAAATTCACTAAAAAACTAAAACTTAAATATGTTCTTACCAAATGATAATTTTTAAAAGATAAATGTGTGAGTTACTGGATGTCTTTTCATGATGTTTATGTATATCATGCCATCACAATGTACACTTAAAATATCCTACAGTTTTATTTCTCACTTATGCCCAATAAAGCTGTAAAAAAAAGACTGAGTTTTTTTCAGTCATGTCTTCCATTGAATCCTTTTATGTTTGCCTGGGTTTTTTGGCTTGTTCGTTTCATTCTTCTTCCTCTACTAAATACCTATCTATTTTAGAATGGAAAAGTCTCAATGAATTCAATTGTTTCATAAAACTCTTCCTTGTTATTAAAGGAAAAGAAATTATAAAAATACATAAGTACATAAATACATGTCTTTGTATATAGACATACATCTGTATCTGTATATACATACATATATGAATGTATGTCTATATATATAGACTAGTTGTGGTTTCACTCTTGGCTATATGAAGCAGTGCCCACCAAAGTTCTGTCTAGAAATGAGGGATCTTCAGCCAGCTGAGCTAGGATCTATTTAGTCCAATATGGTTATGATTAGGGAAGAAAAGAATTGTAGTCTATAGGCTGTAAGATTTTCCCATCTCATTGAAAAGAGCATTGGCACTGTGATACTAATCAGCCAAATGCTATTAAGTGTTCAATACATCTAAATCACTTCCCCTATTTTTTTCCAAACTCAACAAGCACATGACAGCACAGTGGATTTGCATTTTAAGCATGTGCAGAGGATGTCATTTTAAACCAGGGCATAATTTGAAAATTGCATAGAGTCAAAATTATGCTTGAAATCTATTAAATCACTTCTAAATTGCTAGGACCTAGGCCCTTAGAAGCCCAAAATCTAACTTACTTGTTTTCCTCTCTCCCCTTCTCCTTTCCTCCTTTCTTTTCTTCCTCCTTCCCTTCTTCTTCTTCCCCTTCCTCACTTTCCTTCCCTCTTTCTTCCCTGAGTCATTTGGAATCTAAGATTACCTTCAAAGGTAGGAATATGAAGGGTGATGGGCACCTAAAGAATTCCTCCCTACATTATAATCCTACAGTAGTTAACAGCATGAGATTCAGGATGTTTGCCTTTTTTGGAATCTTATACTTACTGGCAATGAGTTACACACTAAAAAATGTAAATATTTAGAGGTTATGGAAAACATTCAATGAAGTAAAATTTGTTAAGTTCTTAGTATAGGGCTTAGCACAATACCAATGCTCTTTTCAACGAGAGGGGAAAATCTTACAGCCTATAGACTACAATTATTTTCTTCCCTAATCATAACCATATTGGACCAAATAGACCCCAGTTCAGCTGGCTGAAGATCCCTCACTTTTAGACAGAATTTTGGTGGGCACTGCAAACATTTCCCTTAATGACTTAATTAACTATGCTGTGTGTTGACTTGCACCCATCCTGATTTCTACATTATTTAGATATTTTAACATTTAGTCAAGTGATAGGCAAGCTTCATTGGTCCCAGGCTATACATGACTAAAAGAGGCCTTTTGTATATCTCTGCTCTAATTATGTGTTGATTTTACAGTAACGTTCTCAAGATCTCATCACAGTTTCCACATTCCCAAAAACCCTCCTAAGAATTAATAACACACTCAAAAACAAAGCTTTACAAAGTATACATTCAAATGTCAGATAGTAGAGCTTTAAGTACATTCAATGAGGAGATAAACTAGAGGATTTTAAAGGTCCAATTATTCAAAGGTTCCACAAGGCATAAATTCTAGTAACAATGTGTGCTTTAGGCAGTCAGGAAGAAAAGCCATCAACATGGGCTAAAATTATTGGGAAATGCTTTATAGACATGGTAAAACTTCAGCATTATACAGCTTTTAAAATCTGGCACCATGCACAAAAACCTCAGTAACACTAACTCTTTCCAGATTCCCTCTAATCTTTAGCAAGGACCCTTCAATTTATATGACAGCCTGAATTTTAACAGTAACATTAGCAATAATATAGGTGAATATTCAGCACTTGCCAAACATCTTCAGTCTCCCTTTTAAATTACAGTAAAACTTTATTAGCTCCTATGACTAAATCATCACTCCAGAGATGGTAGTTGGAAACAACTGTACAAATCTTAGGAGGTCCTAAGGGTAAAATAGAAAAGTAAAGCAAGAATCAAATTTGGGAAGTAAATGAAAGCAATGGATTAAGTCAGAGAAAGACCCATCAGGATACCAACAGGTAACTCATCTGAAAAAGAATAGATTTCAAAGTAAAGGTGAAATAGAGACAGGAGGAGAACACTGTGGGAGGAGGAAATAATGGGAGAGAAATGGATAAAGAAAAAGCATCCAACCCATAGGCTATGAGGGTCTTTGGACTGAATACTCTCTCTGTTTATTTTAAACCTTATTATCATAGTTTATTAACAACTGAAGAAAGAATAAAACTGATTTATGGCCTGAAAAGGGATTTTATATTAAGTCAATAAACATTTAAATACAGTCATTCTCCCAAGTCATAGTTCTATACTAGATACACAAAGTGAAAGAGTATGTGAACTTCCTATGGTAGTTTAACAAGGCCAGAGTTTAAGCAACTAGAGAACATATGTATTTGGCATTTGCTATCATGAACTAGTGTAACATATCCTCTGTTTCACTCTTAGTAAATGCATGTTTTTGAGCAGGGGTCGGGAGACAGTTCTGGGTTTCTGACTGAGAAGAAATGGAAAGATGCCTCAGCAAGGAACATTGATGTTTCCCCCAAAACCTCCTATGTAGGGACAGACCCCAAATTTGGCCTAAAACTTATTCAGTTTGGGGGCCCTACTTAAGGAAAAAAAATACAAAGTCACAACTATAAAAGTTAGAACAAAAATAGTTACCTGCAATAAAAAATAAGACACATACATTTCAAACTATTAAAACCTGACAAATCTAGAAACTAATAACAATTTTGTTCTTGTTAATTAACAAGAATCTATGATACTTTTTCCCTGCATTTTTGACTGATTTTATTTGAATGTCTATTCTCATAACAAAAAAATGTGTGATATTTTCTATAGAGAGAATAGAATGATAATTCAATCTTTTCTCTGATACTCTTTAGCAAAAAGCATTTTAAAGTTCTTATCTGAGATGCTTTAAAACTTTCAACTTCATACACTGACACACTTGGTGTTTGTAGTATTGCTAGAGCTACTGATCTAAAAAAAATAATCAAGATCTCTGGAAATAAGGGCACACGTGTCAAAGGGGAAGTCAGAGTGAAGGATACAATAATCTTAGCCAACCACAGTTTATATATCTTACTTTCCCAACTTGGTTCCCCACATCTTTTTAACTCTGAACACATTACAGTTCATTTCCCAGAGCCTTGGAAGGGGTTCACACAAAACAAAGATCCTTGGATTTAAGTTCCGTTACCTTCACTGCAATCTTGCCTCCACTCTCATTCTTTGAAGGACACTTTAATTGCCTCCACTCTCATTCTTTGAAGGACACTTTAATTATGTCCCTGCCCACTTACTATCAATGTCAGATTGTTTGCTGCTTGAAGACCAGTCAACATGGGTCTGTGACTGGGTGTGGGGTAAATATGAAACAAGGGCAGAAGGCATTTCTCTCATTTCCCATTCATTTTTCCCATGAACAATATCATTACGATCCTTATTGAACAACTGTGTGTTTTTCCCATTTTACAGAATTAATTGACGAGTAGGCAGGGTGGGTGAATGAGTATTGTCCTGCAATCTTCAACACCTATAAAAAGGAAAAGTGAATGCATATACCCTGGAGGAGAGGAAATGAGTTAAAAACCAAAATGAGGACCTTATCTTTTAAAAGCCAGGCAGAAAACAGAAGCACAATCTCATGGTATAGGAAATCACCAGTGGTAAAGAATGAATGAATATAAATGAATATATTCTTGGTGGGGGGGGGATTCATAGTCTAGTGGAGAAAATAAACATGTAAATAAACAATGACAGGACTCTAAGAGGTAAAGTAATAAAAGTGTATATCAGGTATGATTGTGCAGAAGATTAACTCTGGGTTTGTCTGGAAAAGTGGCCATCCTCTTGAGATGGGTTTTGAAGGATGAACAGGAGTCACATGAACAAGCAGAGGGAGAGCACTGGGGACAGAAGGAATAACAAGTTCGAAGGCATGGAGGTTAAGATACGACACGGCATATCTGAGAGGTACAGAAGTGTATAGTGGCTGGTGTGCATACAAAGTGGTAAGAAATAAAGGGGAGAAGGACTTAGAAGTTCTTACACGCCATGCTAGATGCTAGACCTTACTCTAAAGACCTATGGAAATCGCAGAAGGAAGTTAGAAATAGAGTATCCCAATTAAACTTATATATAAGATGGATCATACTGGAAGAATATGGAAGATGAATTGGGAGGGTCAGGGAAGAATGGAAGCAGAGGGATCAGCAATGTGGCAGTTAAACTAAGCTAGTCAAAAAACAATAAAGAATCAACAGATGGTAGGAAGGAAGAAGAAGAAATAGACGCCAGGGATAGCTTAGATTCAACATTACTTAGGTGGCAATTAAATGTGAGACATGAAAAAGGAAGGTTTGGAATGATTCAGATTTCTGGCTTGAGAAACAAGTATGATGATGCTGTTTAATTATGATCAGAAATTTGAAAGGAAAGTATGGCTTAAGAGGCATCACATCAAAAGGCAAATACTTCAACTAGCAAGAAGAAAAAGGAAAACTAAAACCACATGAAAATAGATCTAAAATTTACTATAAAGACACAATATTATACCAATTATAAATGACTACTTTCTATAAAGAATGAGAAAAAAACTCTTAAATTTTAGTGTACCTATCAATTCAGAGTAGGTAAACTAATTAGTTTTGGATTCCTTCACCAGAACAGAATGACTATAAAACTGTTCTGTTCATGACTATTAAACTGATTTATGTATTGAAACAATTAGAAGAAACCTGGTTTCTCTATCAATTGCATAACACTGAAATTCAATTTGGCCAAAAGTTTTGAGGGATCAGTTCTAAAAGTTGTGCTGTTTCTGTATCTAACATAAATAATTTTATATTACATTCTTGTTTTCAAGTTTCATAATGAAACTTTTTCTTATCATTAACAGTAACATATGCTGTTGGAAAACAATCATACAAGGAGAAAACAAATAACACCCACTGTTGTACTGCCTGCAAATAATCACTCAATATTTTGATATATCTTTCCATATCTGTGTGTGTGCATGCACTTACACATAGACTTATTTATTAATTACATAATTAGGATTATACTCCACGTATAGTTTTACACACTTATTTCAGTACATGTTATGAGAGCTTATTATATACTTATCTATCTAATAGACATCTGAAAATACAAAAGAAATTAGACCATGTCCTGAAGCAGACTGTTTTTTATTATTAAATGAGACTATAAGTTGGGAGTTAGGAGATAAACTAAATGCAACAATTTATAGATAATAAACTAATCAGTATCTAGCCTCCCAGGGAAAGACACAAATCTCAAGTAAATATTCGTTACTCGGTGCCAACGTAAGAAATGTATTACATGTGCTCATGAAGTAAGAGCCTCTTAACATGCATCCATCATGGACTCAACACTGAGTTTGAACTCAACACTGAGTTTCCATACCACAAAAAAATACTTGGAAATTCATCATGGTTTCATAAAACTATTGCATTGATTCTTTGGTTATTTTCTAAGGTCTAGGTTTATAAATGGAACACTGTGATAGAGGAAGTACACCTTTCTCTTTCCTAAGTCATAATTAATTTTTATGGTAACTAGCCACACAATCTGTACAAACCTCTGGAGTTAAATATACAGAAGTCAGCATCTTTGATTTTAGAGCAATTAAAAAATATAGCTTTATGATTCAGTAAGAAACCAAATGTCTTGGCCTGAACATGAATAGGAAATAATATTGGCAAGAAAAATGTCCACAGTATTTCTCTCAGCACTCATAGGGCAGAGAAATGGAATTATAGGCTAATTATCTAATACTTTAAGCATATAAAATACCTTGGAACAGATGAAAAATCAATGAGAAGTATAAATTCATTAGAACTTTAATGCACAGAACTCAACCATGACTTTCACTTGTAATATATATTAATAATAAATAACAGTTATAGCACCAGTGGAGCTCAAACATTTTATTTCTAACTTTATATACCTAATAAATAACATTGGTATGAATCAGACACACTGTAAACAAACATATTAATTAAAGAGGAAATCAACAAAATGTTAATTAAGTTGATCCCAATGCCCAAGAATTAGAATAACTAATTCTTGACTGAGAAGTTAGGAGAACCAAACATAATTCTGGAGACTAAATGAAATAGTCAAGAAATTTCCAAAAAGACAAAGATGATTATAGTTAAATATCACCAGAAATACATCACCACAAACCCCAAATGATGTTAATTAGTCTTACAGACATTGAATGATAGGTAAATATCCAAAATGAGGAATGTTTATAGCTTCAGTGATTATTTTCGTGTAAATTCTTATATTTCAGCCTAACATGCTTATATTCAATAATACTTCTGAAGGAAAATCCAAAGATTTTGCTGGAAGCGTTTTATCAGTACAAAAAAATAACAATGATACCATACACATCCACCAGAATAGCTAAAATGAAAAAGACAGAAAACACCAAGTGCTTTATATATATATATATATATATATATATATATATATATATAATCCATCTAGTTATATGAATATATATTACATCCAAATGTAAATTGAATCAACTTTGGAAAATAGGTGGCATCTAAGGAAGGGGGATTTATATACTGCAACCCAGCACTCTCACTCCTAGATATTTAACCAAGAGAAATTAATACATGTGTACAACAAATGATACATCCTAGAATGTTCAGAGAAGCACTACCGTAGGTTAGATCAAAACTGGAAATTATCTAACAATGTATCAACAATGGAAGGCATAAACAGATTGTGGTATATTCATAAAACAGGATTCAATATACAAATGAGAAGAAGTGATCTACTACAGCATCAATGTAGGAGAATCTCAAAAATACACTTGTGAACAAAAGAAGCTAGATACTAATGTGCACACACTGTTTAACTGCATTTATACAAAGGACAAAATTTCCCAAACTAGTCTATGCTTTCTGAGGACAGGATAAGAATAACACTTGTAACTGGAAGGTGGATTGAAAAAGGGTTTCTTGGGGCCTGGTAATGTTTTGTTTCTCAATCTAGGTGTCAGTTACTCAGGGTGTATTGAGTTTGTGCAAATACATGCTTATGTGCACTTTTCTGCATGTATATAATACTTCAATGAAAAATTTAAAGAAAAATTAATAATTATCATAAAAGCACTTACCTAACCAAGCATATTCATTTTATTTATTAAGTATACCTTAATTGAAATAAAATTTCACTAATTAAATTCAAGAAGCCCAATATACACCTGGAATTATAAAATATTCAAAAGATGTAAAATGGAAAGAAATACGTAAAAGATTTCCATGTAGCAAAATTTATAATAATGCTGGGCAACATTCCAGACACAAAGGAAACCATTCAAAAAGAATAAGTAATGATATATATACTGATTTTCTTTCAGCTCTTAAGACACCATAAATTATAAGATGCACTATTATTTTGTGTGCTAATTAGAAAGGAAAAAACACTTCTGATCAATCTTTCACATGCTACTGATTGCAAAATAAATTCCATTTAAAATATATTAACTTTTTTTTTAAGTATCTCTTATAATGGATGAGAAATATGCCAAAACAGAGGGTAAGTACTGTAGACAGTCAGACCAGGAAAGCATCCACAGGGCAGGTATACTCCAGGAAGGATTTACATATTAGGTGGGATAGAAGAGGGTCCTTGAACGGTGGAAAGGAAAGGAAAGAAATTACAAGCTGGAAAGTCATTTCAAGTTAAAGAAGCTTTAGAAGTAGAAGTGCAGAGGCAGCAAAGTACTCCATACTGTGTGGAGGCAGAAGGGAGATAGCCTAATTAGAGCAGGCAATAGGATATTAAGAAATATCTGGAGACATATTTGGATGGCAAGGTGAGACCAGATTATGGAGGCTTTGGGATTCCAATGAAAACAATTTGGATACCATTCAACTGGCAGCAAAGTTTGGGTTTTAGAACATGAGCCAGAAGTGATTGCAGTGATGTTTGAGGAAGTTTATCTTACTGGACTGGATTGGAGAAACTACAAGTAGAGAGAGAAGAAATTATTGCAGTAATACAGGTGTGAGGTGATGAAGACTTGGGCTAGAGTGCTGACATTACAAAGTGCATTAAATAAAAATTTCCATAGTGTAACTTAATGATGCATTCCATATGTAGAGCCAAATTTGATGTTACAGTGAACACTACCTAAAAAGAAACTGCATGCTTTTCTTTTTCATGAAACATGTGACTTAAGATTGGAAATCTGTCTGATCTATAAATATATTTTGTGCAAATAATAAGATGAATAAATAAGATAAAAACAGAGAGAGAGGCAAACTGTAAGAGGCTCTTAACTACAGGAAACAAACAAGGTTGCTGGAAGGGAGGTGGATAGGGAGGATGGAGTATTTGGGTGATGGGCACAAAGGAGGGTACTTGATGTAATGAGCACTGGATGTTATATGCAATTGATGAATCACTAAATTCTACCTCAGAGCTGGAAAAAAAAAAAAGATTTCCAACTGGTGAATCCTTTCTTGAATGACTATACAACTGCAAAGAGACTATTTCTGAATTAAATTTGGTACTGGATGCATGACAGAATAATTCTCTTGAACCATAATGCTAGGAAAAGTATGAAAAGCACAGTATTGCTGGCAGAGTGAAAGAGACAACTAGAATCCATTTTTTCTTAGAAGTTTAATGGATTGCAGGGTGAAAGACTTGCTGTTGCCCTTCCTGTACTTAGAGTACATATAATTAAAGGGGATAATGTGTTCTACATTCAAAATCTTCTGATCCATCTAGTTATAGACATATGCTTGTGTTTCTAAATCTTAATAACAACTTAGAAACCTATATCTTAAGAGACCTAATTTAGAGGACTGAATATAGGAACATAATCCTTTAATGCGGTGACATGTAGTACAATCATGCTGATAGTTTAGGAAAAAAAAAAAAACCTTTGGTCACAACTTAAAAGTAGAAAAGTAGTTTTCTGTGGGATCCCTGGGTGGCTCAGTGGTTTAGCACCTGCCTTCAGCCCAGGGCGTGATCCTGGAGTCCCGGGATTGAGTCCCACATAAGGCTCCCTGCATGGGGACTGCTTCTCTCTCTGCTTGCGTCTCTGCCTCTCTCTCTCTCTCTGTGTGTCTCTCATGAATAAATAAATAAATTTTTTTTAATAAATAAAATCTTAAAAAAAAAGAAAGAAATGTAGTTTTTAACATAGCTAACAATGAAGGACTTACTATTTACCTATGGACTATAATAATTTCAGAAAATGATGGCATCAGATTACCCAGTTTTCTGTTTCAATCATATCATTAACTCAATAGAGATATTGGTAAGTGTTGTTAAATGATTTTCAAAAATTATATAATCATGGTCCTTATAACTGTATGTAGTTATGTAAGCAAACTATAGTAATTCTAGTTCTTCCTTTTTTAAAAAGATTTTATTTATTTTTATTTATTCATTAAACACAGAGAGAGAGAGAGAGAGAGAGAGAGAGAGAGAGAGAAAGGCAAAGACATAGGCAGAGGGAGAAGCAGACTCCCCACAGGGAGCCTGATCCCAGGACCCCAGATCATTCTCTGAACTGAAGGCAGACATCAACCACTGAGCCATCCAAGTGTCCTTTGTTCTTCCTTGTATGAATTTGTTGTCCTTTTCTATATATTATCTTTATAAAGTCAGTTAGGAACCTATCTTCACTCTTAAGAATAATGAATAATCTTCTCTAACATACTGAATTTGTAACTCCTTTAATAACTTTTGTTCCCCTAGAATTCCTCAAGTTTTTCACAGTTCTTGTTTCAAACAAGAATGACTATCAGACAAAATACAAAATAAAAACTCGTTGAAGGACAGTATTTTTCCATTGATTATTATAAACCATTTCTAAATATATATTAGTATAATATACTTCTTAATCATTAATGCTCAACTTTATAACATTTTAAGGTTTTAGGTTTTCTGTTATTTGTAACTAGCCTATTTTACCACTTTATATATAGTAATTTTCATTTGTCTGCCCCAAATCAGTATTATTGAATCCTTTAAAACAACAAATGCTGTTCACTGCAGAATGACCATTATGTGAAATGATAACGTTAAAACGCTCTGATTCTGAGGTATCATGCCTTTGGCAGTTTCCTCTATTTGGTCTCCCATGAGTCCTCTATAAAACAGTCTCTGCAAAGCACTACTTGCTTTCCAAAACAGACACAATGTTGAATTGATTGGCTTAGCAACCTGTTTCAGACACTTTCAAATCAATTTTGCTTCATGAGGGAGTACCAAGATAGGAATTACCCTCCCCAAAACAATTAAAACAATAGAGAAAATAGCTTCTTAAAATACATAATCTGACAATAATAAAGGATTTTGATCCTTAAGAGATTATAAACAAATGAGAGGAGCCCAAGATTTCTAGCTGGAGGCAGTTTCCAGTCTGGAAAGCAAATGGACCTGAGGAGAAAAATATTTGAATTTGGAGAGGCTAAAGTAACTTAAATTTTAAGGAAAGAATTATAGAGGAAAGAGAGCTATGAAGACAAAAAGATCCAGATATTTGCAAAGGAAGCATCTTAAGTTTTTGTCTAAGTAACAATCTGCACCATGCATAAGGTAAACCCCATAAGGACAAGAGAGAACCATTTCCCACCAAAGGAAAATTACTTGGGATACATAAGATAAAAAATTCTTAGAGATCACAAAGAACCAGTAATTTTATGAGTTTTTTTTTTTTTTTTTAAGATTTTACGTATTTACTCACAAGAGACAGACAGAGAGAGAGAGAGAGGCAGAGACACAGGCAGAAGGAGAAGCAGGCTCCATGCAGGGAGCCCCACATGGGACACGATCCTGGATCTCCAGGATCAGGCCCTAGCCTGAAGGCAGCACTAAACTGCTGAGCCACCCGGGCTGCCCCTATGAGTTCCTTTTAACTAGAGCAGAGAAACCTTGCTGAATTGATGGGGAAATTAATAGAGACCTCATAAGGTCCATCTCTTATAAGTAGGACTAAATTATCCCTAGAATGAATGGATATTTTTACTCACTCTATGAGAGCTTAAAAACAAGCCTCAAGAATCAACCAAATCCAGAAGTTACTCAATTTCCTATCATTTAAAGTCTAGTAATCTTTAAGTGAATACTATGAAATCCAACACTCAACAATATAAAGCTAACAATGTCTACCGTATAATTGAAAATCACTAGACTTACAAGTAAGCAGGAAAATATGACCTGTAACTAGTCAACTGAAATAAACCCACAAATGAAGAAATCACAGAACTAGCAGACAACAATGTTAAAACAGTTGCTAAAAATACACTCCATGTGCTGAATGATATAAAGGAAAACATAAACATAATGAGAAGAGAAATTTAAAAATGGAGCTTCTAAAAACAAAATATATGGGGTACCTATATAGCTTAGTTGATTAAGTGTCCAACTCTTGATTTCAGTTCAAGTCATGAGATCAAACCCCACGCCCACCTATGCCCTGAGCATGGAGTCTGCTTCAGATTCTTTCTCTTCCTCTCCTTCTGCCGGTCCCCACCCCAGCTCATACATGTGCACTCTCTCTCTCTCTAAATAGAAAATAAACAAAAATAAAAACAAAAATACATTATTGGAAAAAATACATATGGGAATAATAAAAGATTAAACACTGTATAAGTAAAGTTTAATGATCTGAAGAAACAGCAATAGAATCCATCCAAAATGATGCACAGAGATAAAAAATTAAATAATATGAACAAAGCCTCAATAATCTGTGGGTTAATATCAAATGGTCTATAATATATGTTACTGACATGCCAAAGGAGAATAAAAATAGAAAAAATATATGAAGATATAGTGGTCATAATTTTTTCAAATTTGATAAAAACTATAAATCCAGAGTTCCAAATGTTTATCAAAACCCAAGCAAGATAAGCACCAAAAAGAACTCCATAATCAAACTGATAAAAATAAGTGATAAAGACAAAAATCTTAGCAAACAGAGAAAGAGGTATTACCCATAAAAGAACAAATCTAAGAACAGCTGCAGACTTCTTAGCAAAAACTAAGCAAATCAGTTAGAAAAAAAGTCAATCTAGAATTCCATATACAATGAAAATAGCAAAGGCAAAAATAACATTGAAAGAAAGAAAGAAAGAAAGAAAGAAAGAAAGAAAGAAAGAAAGAAAGAAAGAAAGCTGAGATAATTTGTCACCAGCAAACCTGTATCACAAGAAATATTAAAGGAAGTACTTTAGCACGAAGAAAAAAAAAATAACAGGTTGAAATTTGGACCTTCTTAATATAATGAGGGAGTACCAAGGATATAAGGATAATCATAAAATACTATGTTTAAAATTTATTTAAGAGATAATGGACTATAAAAACATTATACATGAATAGCAATCTACTGTTTCATAATATATGTAGAAAAAATTGATGTGATAGCTTAATGGATAAAAGAAGAGAAATGAAAATACACTGTTGTAAAAGCTATTTTTATATGTGAAGTCATTTTACTGCAGGTATATTGTGATAAGTTAAAATCGATATTAAAGCTTAAATCAACCACTATCAACATAAAACACTGAGCTATAGTTAATAAGTGGAAATTAAAGAGAGACAAAACATGTTCAATTAATTTAAGGCGAAACCCATGCACATTGATAATTACATTAAATATTATGGTCTAAATACTACAATTTTTAAAAAGAGAGTATCCCTCGGGATATAAAAAAGCAAGACCACTGGAGGAGGGGCAAGATGGCGGAGGAGTAGGGTCCCCAAATCACCTGTCCCCACCAAATTACCTAGATAACCTTCAAACCATCCTGAAAATCTACGAATTCGGCCTGAGATTTAAAGAGAGACCAGCTGGAATGCTACAGTGAGAAGAGTTCGCGCTTCTATCAAGGTAGGAAGACGGGGAAAAGAAATAAAAAAGCAAGACCAAATCATATGCTATCTATAAGAAACACACTATAAATATAAACAGAGAGACTAAGAGCAAAAGAATAAAAAAAAATTATATAAACAGTAAATACAAGCAAACTGGGATTGCTTTATTAACATAAGAAAAACTAGATTTCAGAACAAGAAATATTACCAGGAATAAAAAAAGAGAATCCAAAATGATAAACGGTCACTACAAGAACACATGCCAGAGGAGGGGCCAGATGGCGGAAGAGCAGGGTCCCCAAGTCACCTGCCCCCACCAAATTACCTAGATAACCTTCAAACCATCCTGAAAATCTACGAATTCGGCCTGAGATGTAAAGAGAGACCAGCTGGAACGCTACAGTGAGAAGAGTTCGCGCTTCTATCAAGGTAGGAAGATGGGGAAAAAGAAATAAAGACACAAAAGGCCTCCGAGGGGGAGGGGCCCCGTCCCGGAGGAGCAGGAGCTGCACCAACCTTCCCGGGCGGAAAGGGGCTCGCAGGGAGCTGGGGCAGGACCCAGGAGAGCGGGGATGCCATCGGGCTCCCTGGGACACTAACAGACACCTGCGCCCCGGGAGAGTGCTCCGAGCTCCCTAAGGGCTGCAGCGCGCACGGCTCCGGCGGAGGGGCTCGGGCGGCGGCTCCGCGGAGGGGGCTGCAGGGCGGGAGCGCGAATCCCACAGCGCAGGCCCCGGAGCACAGGGCGCCGGGACACAGCCCAGGATCCGGCCTCCCCCGGGACAGGCAGAGGCCAGGAGGGCCCAGGACAGCGAGGACGCTCCTGCCCCGAGCTGAGCACATCAGTGGCCCCGCGCCGGAGCCTCCAGGCCCTGCGGACGGAGAACCGAGAGCCCCGAGCCCCGTAGTTCCTGCGGAGGCTGAATCCAGGCTTCCAGAGTTGCCTTAACAACTGCGGTTGTTCCTCCTGGGGCCCCACGGGGTAAACAACCCCCGCTGAGCCCTGCAGCAGGCAGGGGCAGAGCAGCTCCCCCAAGTGCTAACACCTGAAAATCAGCACAGCAGGCCCCTCCCCCAGAAGACCAGCTGGACGGACCAGTTCCAGGGGAAGTCAAGGGACTTAAAGTCTACAGAATCAGAAGATACTCCCCCGTGGTTTTTTTTCTTTTTGATTTGTTTGCTTCCTCCACTGCTTTTTTGCCCTTTCTTTGTTTTCTTTCTCTTTTCTTTCCTTCTTTCTCTCCTCTCTTTTTCTCCTTTTCCCAATACAACTTGTTTTTGGCCACTCTGCACTGAGCAAAATGACTAGAAGGAAAACCTCACCTCAAAAGAAAGAATCAGAAACAGCCCTCTCTCCCACAGAGTTACAAAATCTGGATTACACTTCAATGTCAGAAAGCCAATTCAGAAGCACTATTCTACAGCTACTGGTGGCTCTAGAAAAAAGCATTAAGGACTCACGAGACTTCATGACTGCAGAATTTAGATCCAATCAGGCAGAAATTAAAAATCAATTGAATGAGATGCAATCCAAACTAGAAGTCCTAACGACGAGGGTTAACGAGGTGGAAGAACGAGTGAGTGACATAGAAGACAAGTTAATGGCAAAGAGGGAAACTGAGGAAAAAAGAGACAGACAATTAAAAGACCATGAAGACAGATTAAGGGAAATAAATGACAGCCTAAGGAAGAAAAACCTACGCTTAATTGGGGTTCCCGAGGGCGCCGAAAGGGACAGTGGGCCAGAATATGTATTTGAACAAATCATAGCTGAAAATTTTCCTAATCTGGGAAGGGAAACAGGCATTCAGATCCAGGAAATAGAGAGATCCCCCCCCTAAAATCAATAAAAACTGTTCAACACCTTGACATTTAATAATTAAGCTTGCAAATTCCAAAGATAAAGAGGAGATCCTTAAAGCAGCAAGAGACAAGAAATCCCTGACTTTTATGGGGAGGAGTATTAGGGTAACAGCAGACCGCTCCACAGATACCTGGCAGGATATATTCAGGGTCCTAAATGAGAAGAACATGCAACCAAGAATACTCTATCCAGCAAGGCTCTCATTCAAAATGGAAGGAGAGATAAAGAGCTTCCAAGACAGGCAGGAACTGAAAGAATATGTGACCTCCAAGCCAGCAATGCAAGAAATTTTAAGGGGGACTCTTAAAACTCCCCTTTAAGAAGAAGTTCAGTGGAACAATCCACAAAAACAAGGACTGAATAGATATCATGATGACACTAAACTCATATCTGTCAATAGTAACTCTGAACGTGAATGGGCTTAATGACCCCATCAAAAGGCGCAGGGTTTCAGACTGGATAAAAAAGCAGGACCCATCTATTTGCTGTCTACAAGAGACTCATTTTAGACAGAAGGACACCTACAGCCTGAAAATAAAAGGTTGGAGAACCATTTACCATTCGAATGGTTCTCAAAAGAAAGCAGGGGTAGCCATCCTTATATCAGATAAACTAAAATTTACCCCGATGACTGTAGTGAGAGAGGAAGAGGGACACTATATCATACTTAAAGGATCTATCCAACAAGAGGACTTAACAATCCTCAATATATATGCCCCGAATGTGGGAGCTGCCAAATATATCAATCAATTAATAACCAAAGTGAAGAAATACTTAGACAATAACACACTTATACTTGGTGACTTCAATCTAGCTCTTTCTACCCTCGATAGGTCTTCTAAGCACAACATCTCCAAAGAAACAAGAGCTTTAAATGATACACTGGACCAGATGGATTTCACAGATATCTACAGAACTTTACATCCAAACTCAACTGAATACACATTCTTCTCAAGTGCACATGGAACTTTCTCCAGAATAGACCACATACTGGGTCACATATAGGGTCTGAACCGATACCAAAAGATTGGGATCATCCCCTGCATATTCTCAGACCATAATGCCTTGAAATTAGAACTAAATCACAACAAGAAGTTTGGAAGGACCTCAAACACGTGGAGGTTAAGGACCATCCTGCTAAAAGATGAAAGGGTCAACCGGGAAATTAAGGAAGAATTAAAAAGATTCATGGAAACTAATGAGAATGAAGATACAACCGTTCAAAATCTTTGGGATGCAGCAAAAGCAGTCCTGAGGGGGAAATACATCACAATACAAGCATCCATTCAAAAACTGGAAAGAACTCAAATACAGAAGCTAACCTTACACATAAAGGAGCTAGAGAAAAAACAGCAAATAGATCCTACACCCAGCAGAAGAAGAGAGTTAATAAAGATTCGAGCAGAACTCAACGAAATTGAGACCAGAACTGTGGAACAGATCAACAGAACCAGGAATTAGTTCTTTGAAAGAATTAATAAGATAGATAAACCATTAGCCAGCCTTATTAAAAAGAAGAGAGAGAAGACTCAAATTAATAAAATCATGAATGAGAAAGGAGAGATCACTACCAACACCAAGGAAATACAAACGATTTTAAAAACATATTATGAACAGCTATACGCCAATAAATTAGGCAATCTAGAAGAAATGGACGCATTCCTGGAAAGCCACAAACTACCAAAACTGGAACAGGAAGAAAGAGAAAACCTGAACAGGCCAATAACCAGGTAGGAAATTGAAGCAGTCATCAAAAACCTCCCAAGACACAAAAGTCCAGGGCCAGATGGCTTCCCTGGGGAATTCTATCAAACGTTTAAAGAAGAAACCATACCTCTTCTACTAAGGCTGTTTGGAAAGATAAAAAGAGATGGAGTACTTCCAAATTCATTCTATGAGGCCAGCATCACCTTAATTCCAAAACCAAAGACCCCACCAAAAAGAATTACAGACCAATATCCCTGATGAACATGGATGCAAAGATTCTCAACAAGATACTAGCCAATAGGATCCAACAGTACATTAAGAAAATTATTCTCCATGACCAAGTAGGATTTATCCCTGGGACAAAAGGCTGGTTCAACACTCGTAAAACAATCAATGTGATTCATCATATCAGCAAGAGAAAAACCAAGAACCATATGATCCTCTCATTAGATGCAGAGAAAGCATTTGACAAAATACAGCATCCATTCCTGATCAAAACTCTTCAGAGTGTAGGGATAGAGGGAACATTCCTCAACATCTTAAAAGCCATCTACGAAAAGCCCACAGCAAATATCATTCTCAATGGGGAAGCACTGGGAGCCTTTCCCCTAAGATCAGGAACACAACAGGGATGTCCACTCTCACCACTGCTATTCAACATAGTACTGGAAGTCCTAGCCTCAGCAATCAGACAACAAAAAGACATTAAAGGCATTCAAATTGGCAAAGAAGAAGTCAAACTCTCCCTCTTCGCCAATGACATGATACTCTACATAGAAAACCCAAAAGCCTCCACCCCACGATTGCTAGAACTCATACAGCAATTTGGTAGCGTGGCAGGATACAAAATCAATGCCCAGAAATCAGTGGCATTTCTATACACTAACAACGAGACTGAAGAAAGAGAAATTAAGGAGTCAATCCCATTTACAATTGCACCCAAAAGCATAAGATACCTAGGAATAAACCTAACCAAAGAGGTAAAGGATCTATACCCTAAAAACTACAGAACACTTCTGAAAGAAATTGAGGAAGACACAAAGAGATGGAAAAATATTCTGTGCTCATGGATTGGCAGAATTAATATTGTGAAAATGTCAATGTTACCCAGGGCAATTTACATGTTTAATGCAATCCCTATCAGAATACCATGGACTTTCTTCAGAGACTTAGAACAAATTATTTTAAGATTTGTGTGGAATCAGAAAAGACCCCGAATAGCCAGGGGAATTTTAAAAAAGAAAACCATATCTGGGGGCATCACAATGCCAGATTTCAGGTTGTACTACAAAGCTGTGTTCATCAAGACAGTGTGGTACTGGCACAAAAACAGACATATAGATCAATGGAACAGAACAGAGAACCCAGAAGTGGACCCTGAACTTTATGCTCAACTAATATACGATAAAGGAGGAAAGACGATCCACTGGAAGAAAGACAGTCTCTTCAATAAATGGTGCTGGGAAAATTGGACATCCACATGCAGAAGAATGAAACTGGACCACTCTCTTGCACCATACACAAAGATAAACTCAAAATAGATGAAAGATCTAAATGTGAGACAAGATCCCATCAAAATCCCAGAGGAGAACTCAGGCAACACCCTTTTTGAACTTGGCCACAGTAACCGGAGAAGGACAAACAGTGTATGTTCTCATTCATTTGGGGAATATGAATAATAGTGAAAGGGAATATAAGGGAAGGGAGAAGAAATGTGTGAGAAATATCAGAAAGGGAGTCAGAACATAAAGACTTCTAACTCTGGGAAATGAACTAGGGGTGGTGGAGGGGGAGGAGGGCGGGGGGTGGGGGTGAATGGGTGACGGGCACTGAGGGGTACACTTGACGGGATGAGCACTGGGTGTTATTCTGTATGTTGGTAAATTGAACACCAATAAAATTAATTAAAAAAAAAATAAAACCACTTAGCTGCATAATCAAAAACAATGGACTCATTTCTCTGATATTGATTGGCACAAGGACAATACATTAATTTGTTTATGTGTACTTTCGGGTAGTGAATAATAAACCATAAATATACTGTTAGAGCATATTCAATGAAGCTAGACTCACAGGGTCTCTCCATGTGGGAGTAAGCTTTGCTCTATTTCACAGTTGCATAAATCAATGTATATTTGGAAAGTCTTCTATGGTCAATATAGCTAGCCAAGTAAATTTATGTACCTTTTAAAATAATATTTAAACACTAATCTTCTAAATCAAAAATAAGCTTAAACTTCTCAATAAAAAGTCATTGAGTCTGACAAACCTTCAAATATGTAAAAAATGGTTTTCCATTAGGATCCTAGTCTTTTCTGCATCTGTTTAGGCTAGAAATTTCTAAAAGAACAGTTCTCTTGTGAAATTCTGAATTTAACTTCCAGGCCTCATTTAAAAGAGGAAGTACAAGGAGTGACTGAAATGAAAAAATACTAAAAGACTTATCCAAATATTTTTGAAGCTGCAAAAATATTCAGGGTAAGTTTGGGGGGAAGTACAAATTGGCTTTTATTTTGTGAAAACTGGCTATTCCTATTGTGTTTAGTTTGAAAACCTCATCCGCAAATAAACTTCATTTTGTTTGATACTGTAGGCTGAATTCATAAATGACATTTGTCTAAATTCACGTATTGAGCATTATGTCCTATTCTACATTTCTAATAACATGGAGAGCATTGCATAACAAAGAAAAACAAACTAAGAAATCCAAGATGCCAGGATCAGGACACCTATTCATGGAACATTTCTACTACTAAGAAATCATTGAAATTCAAGACAAATTATTTATTTCCTAAAGAATATATGAAAGTGAATTAAACTTATTAGCAAATCAAATTGGTCCTATGCATGATTTGCTTACTTAAATATACTGTGTAAGTATTAATTCATAAAAGAATAAAGTGTTAGACATTCCTAGTTGATCCACTGACTTCCTCTACTCCAGCAGGTTATACTAATGTAGATATTACCACAAAAAGTCCATCTTTGTTCTATATAAATAACTACATATAAATTAAATCTGTGTAACTGATTTCTAATAGCTTTATAATATCCCTGCATATTTACTTTTTAAAAACTAATCTTTAGGAAAATAAAGAGTACCCAAATAGGAAAAAGTATATTCAGTGGCAAAAACAATCTGAACAATTGAATCTGTGTATGTAAAAAGAAGACAGTGTAAAGTGATGAACAGGCTGATTCAAGGGACTTGAGAAAGGATCCAGAGAGTTTCTGAAGAATAGAAGAATATGGTCCCCCTGCACAAATATGCCTCCTTGCCATAAGGATTATTTTGCACTGATTAATTTATAAAGCAGACACAACAGAGGCTCTGAAAACAGAAGTTACCTTTTTATAAGGGAAATTTATATTTATAAAGGAAATCTCCATTTGTGAGGCTGTCTCTCTTCCCTATATAAGGAATAGGATTACTCTAAGTCACAAGAGAATGTTTTTAATGGAGAAGGCTCTGACTTAAATCTGCATAACAAACATTACCTTTGGTAACTTTGCTTTTCCTGGTCACCTTCCCAAAACTGGCCTCCCCTATACCTTTTGTTCTTTTTCTTAAACTAAAGATGGCATTAAAGCCTGAGTTCTAAGCTGTCTTGTAAAGTTACTAATTTTTTCCTGGGTATCTCTCATGTATACATAAGGTATATAAGTTAATAAACTTCTGCTTGCTTTTTCCTTGTTAATCTGCCTGTTCCAAGCCTAGACTTAGAAGGATAGAGGAAAATTTTTCCTCCAACACTTCCAAGATTCCATTTAAGAAGGTTCCATGCTCTTGTCAGAAAGAAATTAACAGAAGGGGTTAATTGAAGAAGAGTGGAAATTAGACAGATAAATGAAGATGAGGGGTTGGTGGTTTGTTATTGGTGCAGAGTCTGTCTGGAAAGTTTTCGGGGAGGAAGGAATAGCCAATCCAAAGTCTCAGAAGAGAAAAAACTATGCAGCAGAGAAACTAAGAAAGGTACAGTATAACTGAACTCATCATGACTCAGATCTGCATTGAACTCTAGGATGATCCTCTAAGATAAAGGTGCCCACAATTATCAATCTCTTTTTTGTATACGTTCTTCTCCATTCTGTTCTGCACTTTCTCTCCATTAACCTAACTTTTTACCGATCTTTCTAGCCCAAAATTCTTCACTGTGATTTCTAAAAATTCCATTTGTTTATAATAGCATTTTCTACAATAGCCAAATTATGGAAACAGTCCAAGTGGCCAATGATTGATGAATGGATAATGGATGTGATACATATATACAATGGAATATTACTAAGTCATCAAAAGAATGAAATATTCCCACTTGCAATGACATGGATGGAGCAAGAAAGGATTATGCTAAGCAAAATAAGCCAGTCAGAGAAAGACAAATACCATATGATTTCACTCATATGTAGAATTTAAGAAACAAAACAAATTAAAATTTTTAGTGAAAATACCTTAACTGTTTTCCTTTATTTTAAAAATAATATATACTCATTATTTTAAAAATAAAATACATAAAAGAAAAATATTAAAATTATCTAGAATTATCTAGAATTACACAATCCAGTGATTGCCATTAACACATTTGGGTATGACTTTCCCATTTTTTTACAGAAATATGCATATATATGTAAATAAGTATCTTGTGGGCAGCCCAGGTAGCTCAGTGGTTTAGCGCTGCCTTCAGCCCAGGGTGTGATCCCGGAGACCCAGGATTGAGTCCCATGTCGGGCTCCCTGCATGGAGCCTGCTTCTCCCTCTCCCTGTGTCTCTGCCTCTGTGTGTGTGTGTGTGTGTGTGTGTGTGTGTGTGTCTCATGAATAAATAAATAAAAACTTTAAAAAAAAGCATAAAAAATAAATTCTTAAAAAAATATTTTGTGAAATATAGAATTTTAATAAACATCATTTGCAGTAATAATTCATTTTGCTTTTATTAATTATTTAAATTTTATTATCATATTAAGTTAAATTTATTAATTTAATAAATATTACTTGAATGAACAATGGCCAAATTTTCATAACAGGTTCACTAATTCCTGAAAACTTTCTTCCTACTTACAAAATCTAATTTTCAAATTTTAAATGGTTTAACCTTCCATGTGTCTTCTTTTCTAAGTTCATAATTTTAAAAGGTGACAAAATAACCCAATAATGTAAATTTTTAAAGTAAATACAGTATTCGTGCCTATTTAAAATTATAATTAAGAATTTTGAAAGGGCTTTTTTCCATTTTCTTTATTAATTCACTTCTACCAAAACTGTTTAAATTATATGGTAAATGACCTCAAGATACTTTTTTTTTCCCCCATGGGGGCGTTAGCAAGAAAGAGAAAAGCCATTTATGATTTTTTGTCACAAAGCCAAATCATGACCAAAATGTTACAAGGGAGCTCTGAAAAGTAGCTCATACCATCTCTCAAAAGATTCTGCATTTATCACTCACCCTATTACAGTTGTTTCATTCTAGGAATGCATAAAGAAACCTGGAAAATATATGAAGCATGGAGTCTTAGCTTCATGTATTTATCCCAGGTAATAAATTTCTTAAATAAAACTTCCATTAGTTTGACTCTTAACTCTTCCATCTCCTTTTTGCTACTGCAGAATAAAAAGCAAAAGTTAGTCTGTCCCTGATGAATGTTTTTATTTATGTTAAACCAAGTCCAAATAAGGATAAATCATGACATGTATTTAGCATTCACAATCTAATATCTTCATAGAACTGCTTACCACTTCATTAGATATGCCCACTGTTTTCAAAGTTGTTTGTTGATTTGTAGTACACAAAAATATTGAAAATAAGGTCTTGAATTTTCTTCATTCTTGGTACATGAAATCCCTTAAACTGCTTAATTCATATGTGTTCTCCAAAGGTATTAAGCCACTTTTTAATTGATATAATTATTTCTGTCAAAAGATATTAACCAAGTATTTTCCAGAAACATTAAAATAATATTGACTCACTGTGTTTAGTACAAAAGTTATGACTTTTTCTTTCAGAAGAATAGTAATCATATAGCAGAATTCCTGGATAGGCAATTTAGAAAAGAAAATTAGAAAATTACATAAGCTCTTCTATGTTGAGAAATTAACAACAGCCAGTTAACCTTGAACCAGATTATTTAATTATCATAAATAAAGGAAAATACTAGCAGTAGGGACCTCTTGATCTGTAGAAAAGATTTAATAGTCAGACATTTTTATTTTTCCCCCATCTGTGATAGACAAAAAACTGACCTTTGGTCTTCTGGGCACAAAAATTTCTTGGTCGACTAGACCAATTGCCCTAGATGTACAGGAGTCTTTGGGGAAAGAAAAGACTATGATTCCAAAATTCTTTTTTCCAAGATTCAAAATTAGGTCCCTTTCAAAATGCTTTGGGCACATGATCTCACTTGTTTTTTACACACCAAAAATTCTTGTTATGTATGTCTAATAATTCCTGGATTAGATACTGAAATATAATTGCTTTCTTAATGATTTAAAATCTTTACAAAATACAGTATTTTTTGAAACAATAGGTATATAACCTCTTAAATGTGTTAGTTCTCTTGTTTTTTTTTGAATTCCTAGAAGATCATATATACTCTAGTGTGTATATGTGTGTGTGTAGAAAGAGAGAGGAAGACATGCTTATTATTTCACCATAGACACATGCCTTCTTTAAATAAGTTTTATTTTTTTTAAAGATTTTATTTATTTATTCATGAGAGGCACAGAGAGAGAGAGGCAGAGACAGAGACACAGGCAGAGGGAGAAGCAGACTCCATGCAGGGAGCCGGAAGTGGGACTCGATCCCAGGACCCCAGGTCCAGGCCCTGGGCTGAAGGCGGCGCTAAACCGCCAAGACACCCAGGCTGCCCAACCAACAGATGAACTCTTAAAAGAGACTGTGACTTCAGTGACTATCAAGTTGTTTCAGTTTAAAATATCAAACACCTGAGACATTTTCCTCTCAATTCAAATTTTTAATTTCTACCATAACTCCAGCAAATATAAAGACCAAACCCTGGAAATGGCTAGATCATTTCTTTCAATCCAGTGTGAATTTGAATAAATTTTTCAAAGACTTTGAGATTGACACTATAATGTTTTGATAGTTAAGACTTTTGTAATTGACTGACTCCATTAAAACTGACATCTCATCATGAAAATCAACATTTTATTTCAACTTCCAATCAAAATAGAGTCAGTTAAGAAAACAGGTATATTTCTTTTTCTATTGTTCCAGTTCTATTAATTGCATGAAACCTAATGTCTACCATTTGCCTTTATTTTTTTTAAAGATTTTATTTATTTATTCATGAGAGGCAGAGAGAGAGAGAGAGGCAGAGACACACAGGCAGAGGGAGAAGCAGGCTCTATGCAGGGAGGCCAGTGTGGGACTTGATCCCAGGTCCCCAGGATCAGGCCCCAGGGTGAAGGTGGCACTAAACGGCTGAGCCACCCGGGCTGCCCTACCATTTGCCTTTAAACAACATTCTTCTTTTCTTTTCAGAAATATTCTTTCATGCATTTATATAAGCCTCTTTCTCCTTTTTAGTATTTTAGGGAGAAGGTTTAGTAAGTGATCTCCATTCTGTTTCCTAAATTTTATAGACAAGTAATACCAGGGGTCAAATATGATTGTTTTATGAAAGAGTGTGGGATAACACTCTCACATTGAAACCTACATTTCATAGGCAGTGAGTTTTCATTTTGTAGATATGACTCCCACCACCCACACAGAACACTATGGTTTATAACTAGTCCTTCAAACAGTTCCCCAAACCAATACATGAAACGCTGAAATGGAAGATAGTCATTCTCATTTTTTACAGACTTATCCTTTTAAACAATGCAGTCTCCACTTCCCATTCCTCACTGTTTCACAGGACAGAAGAGCTCTGCTTGACTCTTGGTAACTTCTGCCTAAATAAGATGCTATTGAGAAGAGTGATTTTCTTCCTCCACTTGCAAAGAATATTACATACTATGCACAATGTAAATCACATTTTAAAATATTGTTCACATGCTTAGAAGTCTATGAGTGATAATTTTTTAAACAATAAATTATTTATGTTTTATTTATTCTAAACAAAAATTATACATGGTTTCATTTAACTGTATTGGTGATCTAATTAGTGACTCCTGGGTGTGAGTGATAAGGTAACTATATGACTGGAGTATTAGAGTTGACAGCATATATTTATGAGGATAACGTCAATCTTTCGGTAATAAAGAAAGAAAGCATTAGGGAACTAAGATAAATATTCCTTTTTTGGTGGGTTTGTGGATGTAAGACTTCATATTATTTTAAGGTTTGAGCCCGATTTCTCCACTTCATTTTCACCATTTAATTAAGTGATTTCAAAGAAGGAATAAGTGGAAACATTTATGCATTGTTTTCAAACATTTCCTATAGCTTTCTAGAATGTTATATTTGTCTCTGATACATTTTCACATTTCAGAGGAAACACCTGTTTCTACTTATTTTCAAGGTCAGCAGTAAGGTTATGTTTTTGAAATAATGTCTGGAGTGAAACTCAGAAGAGGGAAAAACAAAATGGCAGATGCCTCATTCCAGAATATTAATTGTTCAAAATTCTGGGTTTCAGAGTCTCATCATTGAGCTTGTATACACAAAGCTCTTGGTCTGAATTCTAGTCATAAGGGGTCTTTGGCCAAAGCAGCAGAAAAGGGCTTTATGAATTCACACCCCAGTAAGGTTTATAGTCTTTCTAATATCATTATTAAAGAGTGAAAATGAGTATAAAACTAGCAAAAGAAATATATCCAGTAATCTCTCATCTCTGAGGCACTTTGTTGCCAAGATGTTAAGATTTTTTATGGAATGGGTGTGTAAGACTATTACTTCACATACTATCATCTGATCCAGTCATTCCCCTTTGGTATTTATACAAAAGAAATGAAAGCATATGTCCATGCAAAGACCTGTACGTGAACAATTATAGCAGCTTTATTTGTAATAGCCAAATGCTAGAAACAATACAAATGTCCACTACCAGGTGAATGAACAAACAAACTTTGGTATATACATAAAATAGAATATTACCCAGTAATAACAAGAATAAACTACTGTTAAACACTAAAATATAGTTGAATCTTGGGGCACCTGGGTGGCTCAGTCAGTTGGGCATCTGGGTGGGTTCAGGTCATGATCCTGGGGTCTGGGATGGAGCCATGTGGGGCATCCAACTCAGTGGGGATTCTCTTGTCCCTCTCCCTCTGTTCCTCCCCTAAACTCATGCTTACATTCAATCGCTCAGAGATAAATAAAATCTTTAAAAATAAATTTAAAAATAAAATAAAATATAGATACACTTAAAATAATTATTCTGAGTGGAGTAAGCCAGACCAAAAAGGGGTACATACTGTATGAATTCATTTATATAACATTTTAAAAAATGCAAACTAATCTGTAATGATAGAAAGGCCAGTGGTTGCCTAGGGGTGGGTGGTACAGAAAGGGGCAGAAAGGAGTGACAAGAGAATAAGAAAACTTTTGAGAGTGACAGATACGTTCTTTACTTTGACTATGGTGAGGATTACAGATGTCACAACTTATTAAATGGGGATGCTTTAAACATGTTCAGTGTATTATATGTCAACCATGCCTCAATAAAATTTAAATAGACTGTCCTGGGCTTTACCTACTTCTACTGAAATATCTAGTGAGTTTGACTCCTCCTTCTCTTTTTTTTTTTAATTTTTTTTTTAAATTTATGATAGTCACACAGAGAGAGAGAGAGAGAGGCAGAGACACAGGCAGAGGGAGAAGCAGCCTCCATGCACCGGGAGCCCGACGTGGGACTCGATCCCGGGTCTCCAGAATCGCGCCCTGGGCCAAAGGCAGGCGCCAAACCGCTGCGCCACCCAGGGATCCCCCTGACTCCTCCTTCTCACTGGAAATTCCTTAGTGGAAAAAATAAAGGTGTTTTCTTCATCTTAGAATCTCGATTACTATCATACACAGAAGAGAGGATCGTGTTTTCCTCCAGAAGAACCTCCAGGACTTGACTATTGCTCAGTCTAGGACACTTCTGAGATCCAAATCACCTCCCTCTCTTTCCCTGCAGGGGCACCCAGGGACACTCCCTACTTTTGTCTCCTCTCTGTAGCTGCAATTACACAATCTGACTCCAGGAGGACTGGCAGGGGAATGAAATTTACTCTCTTGGAACCTCGCATAGAATGTTTATTATAGTAGTAGCAGTAGTGCTTTATCAGTCACTAATACGGTTAAATGAAGCCATGTGTACTTTATGTTTCCATCTGTTTAATTAAAACAAAAAAAATTATGTATTGGCCATAGGCCTGTGAGGCTTAGAGAAATGCACTGAGCATAGCATCTGGCAATAAGAAACATTCTGTAAGGGTTACTTATATTATTAAGATTATTATTGACATTATTATATTCATAAAATAAGCAGTTTAACCCTTTACTTTTAACATTTTATTGTCATGTGATAATATGAAAAATGACAAATACAAGGAAATTGTAAAAGTTCAAGAATCTTACAAAAGTCTACAGTAGTTCTGAGTCCACTCTCCTTCAGACACTTATTTGTAAAGTGGGGCTCACCAAAATACCTCTTTCCTTCTGAGCACTCTGTAGGGTAAGAGTATCCCCAGGATCTCTTTGGCAAAGGAGCCATTCCTTTCCTAAAAACCTGCAGGCTAGGTGATTTCCATTCTCCTGGGTCTCCATTCAGCTCACTATAGGTATTTCTTATTTTATTTAAACCTCATAACAGTCCTAGAAAGTAATTAATATACCTGTTTTCATGTGAAGAAACAGTCTCAGAGAAGTTATATAAAACTACATAAAGCTAAAGATGGACGAAAGATGTATAAAGAAGATGTGGCCTCTATATACAATGGAATATTACTCAGCCATTAGAAACGACGAACACCCACCATTTGCTTCAGTGTGGATGGAACTGGAGGGTATTATGCTGAGTGAAGTAAGTCAATTGGAGAAGGACAAACATTATACGGTATCATTCTTTCGGGGAATATAAAAAATAGTCAAAGGGATTAATGGGGGAAAGGGAGAAAATAAGTGAGAAATATCAGAGAGGGTGACAGAACATGAGAGACTCCTAACTCTGGGAAATGAACAAGGGGTAGCAAAGGGGAGGTGGGTGGGGGGATGAGGTGACTGGGTGGTGGGCACTGAGGGGGGCACTTGACGGGATGAGCACTGGGTGTTACACTATATATTAGCAAATTGAACTCCAATAAAAAAATACACAAAAAAAATAAAAATAAAGCTAAAGATGGGAAGTCATTCAAACCCTGGTCTCCCTATTCTAAAGCCCCAGAATCTCCCATTATAGAATGCTGCCTTTGGCCATCTTGGCATAGATGGACCCTCTTTGTTTTAGGGAAAATTCTTTTTTTTAAAAAAGATTTATTTATTTATTTATTCATGATAGACACAGAGAGGGGGAGAGAGAGAGAGAGAGAGAGAGAGAGAGAGAGAGAGAGAGAGAGGCAGAGACACAGGCAGAGGGAGAAGCAGGCCTCACGCCAGGAGCCCGACACAGGACTCGATCCTGGGACTCCAGGATCGCGCCCTGGGCCAAAGGCAGGTGCTAACCTGCTGAGCCACCCAGGGATCCCCTAGGGAAAATTCTAAAAGAGGCTGCTGGAATATTTTGACTAATATGTATCACTAAATAAAAATATTAGCAGTTAATATATACCGATAAGCGCTAAACACAACAGCCATCTGAGGTACATACTATCACTCTCCCCATTTTATAGATGAGGAAACTGAGACAGAAAAGACAGGCAACTTGTCTAAAGACACATGGCTCGGATATAAGCCATGGTCCGAGGCTTAGAGCCTTAACTACCACACAATACTGCTTGTGATGGATATTTTCATTTTGCCCCTCTAGATCCATTCTCTACCCTTGTGTATTTAGGCTCTGTGCCCCGGGACACTGACCTTTATGAACTACTTCAATAGGGCTCCTTGGTCTCCAAGCTTCCAGTTAGATTGAGGAAAGTGAAAAGGCACCAGGAAATGAAAAGCCATCAGGAATTGAAAGGGATGCGGAAAGTGGGGGGTGGATATTTGTTCCTCTGGCTCCGTTCCTCCAGGGCTGCAATTTGCCCATCACATGCCATCAGCTCTCATGAGCCCTGAGCTTGGTTGGTCTCCTGGGTACTGGTCCAAGCTCTCTCTTCCATTGTTGCTGGATCTTGGGGATTCAGCATCCTCTGCTGGCTGCCCTTAGCCCTGCCCACATCTTGCTAAACTATTATTCATTAAACTCTATTTTGCCCCTGTTGAGTGAGCTACCCATTTTCTGCCCAGATGACTGCTGACACCCTGCCTCTGCATGAGACGGCATCATTCTTTTATTATTCCTAGAGTAAAAATTCTGGGATGACCTCCCCTCTCCTCTTGATTTCGTAAGAAAATGATAATAAGCTCCCAGAGCATGTAGACTTTAAGCAGCTGTTGGGACAGTTTGGGTTTGGACCTGAGATTCCTAATGTCCTAGACTTTCAACTCTCTGCCACTCATTCAAAGAAAGAAGAAAGTATTTCAGTGCATTTTCAGTCCCTGATAAAATATAGTAAATTTATTTTTTTTAAGATTTATATATTTATTTTAGAGAATAGGGGCAGAGGGAGAGGGAGAAAGAGAATCCTAAGCAGGCTCCCCACCCAGGGCAGAACCCAACACAGGGCTTGATCTCAAGATCCTAAGATCATAACCTGAACTAAAACCACGAGTCAAGGCCTGACCAAGACACCATCCAGGAGCCCCAAGGATAGTAAATTTAGATCAGATGCCCAAGTCTATTATTAAGAGAAAGAGAGGACAGGGGGAAATGGGGTTTTCAGTTTTTTTACTTGAAAAAATACACATTAAAAAAACAAATGGTAATATTTTTTTCAGAGTTTTATTATGTCCTGGTAGTACTACTGAAACTTCCAAATTTGCTTAATCTTCTGTGGTTTGTGCTATTGTCTTATCAAGGAAGAAACTGAAGAACAGAGGAGGTAAATAACCCACCCATGGTCATGAATCTAATGAGTGGTAGAACTGGTTCAAACTCAGAGACACCCCCTGTCTACTTTCACCGCAATGGCAGTTAGGATCCCAAGGAACGGAGGGTATGCTCTGGTCTCCATGGTCCTCCTTGAGTGAAGTGTCTGGCTGCTTGAGTTGCTTGGGTTGCCTTCATCAGGTATTATCACCTTATACTGTCATTACATCTCCTCTCCTACCTCTAGACTCCTTAAAGACAGGGACAGCACCTTGTTGGCCTCTGCTGTCCCCATCAATTAGAGTGATGGCTAGCATCAAATACCACAAACATTCATCGAACAAATTAAGGAGCCTGAAATCTCTCATTTTACTGATAAAACTACAACCTCTTAAGAGGCTAATATCCAAAATATATAAAGAATTTATATGACTTAACACTAAAACAGTAAGTAATCTGATTAAACAATGGGCAGAGGACCAGAATAGAACATTTTCCAAAGATGACCAACAGGTACATGAATAAGTCTCAACATCACTAATCATCAGGGAAATGCAAATCAAAACCACACTGAGTTATCACTTCCTACCAGTCAGAATGGCTAGTACCCAAATGACAAGGGATAACAAGTGCTGGCAAGGATGTGGAGAAAAGGAACCCATGTGAACTGCTGGTAGGAATGCAAACTGATGCAGCCACTGTGAAAACAGTATGGAGGTTCCTCAAAAAATTAAAAATAGAAATATCATATGATATAGTAATCCCACTACTGGACCCAAAGAAAATAAAAACACTAACTCAAACAAAATATATGTATCCCTATGTTTATTGCAGCATTATTTACAATAGTCAAGATATGAAAATAACCCAGGTGTTCATCAACAGATGAATGAATAAAGACGATGTCATATATATATATACATATATATATATATATATATGAACATTACTCAGTCATTAAGAAAAAAGAATGAGATCTTGTCATTTGCAACAACATGGATGGACCTTGGGGATATAATGCTAAGTGAAATAAGTTAGCAGTTGAGCGTCTGTCTCAGACTCAGGATGTGATCCCAGGTGTGATCCAGGTTCCGGGACTGAGTCCTGCATCGGGCTCCCTGCAGGGAGCCTGCTTCTCCTTCTGCCTTTGTTTCTGCCTCTCTCTGTGTGTGTCTCTCATCAATAAATAAATAAATCTTTAAAAAAAAGATTTATTGAGAGACTTCTAAGTATCATCATTTACCTCCTTTAAAATTAGAAATTATTCCTTTATTTAATAAAACTTCTTTCTGATATAATAACACAGCCCACTATGCAGCATTACTTACAAGTGAGAAATAACACCAATCCCTACAGCTAGTATGTCCAGGTGGAAGGTTCTTTCAGAGGGGAAGGGCAATTGGAAGGGAATGTTTGTAGACAGGAATTGGGAGAGGTAAGGAGAAAGAATAAGGAAACTCAGAACAAGTATATTATCCAATTAGCAATGGATCTTTTGTGTTAGCTTCTTTGATATAAGAATATAACATCTGGGGGAATCCCTGGGTGGCTCAGCGGTTTAGCGCCTGCCTTTGGCCCAGGGCACGAT
Organism: Nyctereutes procyonoides; assembly: GCF_905146905.1. Lineage (NCBI taxonomy): Eukaryota > Metazoa > Chordata > Mammalia > Carnivora > Canidae > Nyctereutes > Nyctereutes procyonoides. The sequence continues at coordinate 8,239,761 of NW_026575037.1, forward strand.
CCTGGAGTCCAGGGATGGAGTCCCACATGGGGCTCCCGGCATGGAGCCTGCTTCTCCCTCCTCCTGTGTCTCTGCCTCTCTCTCTCTCTCTCTCTCTCTCTCTCTCTCTCTAATAAATAAATAAATCTTAAAAAAAAAAGAATATAACATCTGTGGGTAACTTTAAGATTTCAAAGTTGGACTTTTCTTATACCTAAGAAGTATTAACTAGATCCATTGACAATAACTCAGTTTACAAAGAAATGGAGGAGTAAAGTTTTTAGTTCCTTTTCCAACTTCAAAGATGAATTGTTTAAGTACATTCTTGAGATTGTCTTAACTTGTATTTCCAAAATGTAATACCATACGATGATTTACAGACCACCGATGCCTGGCCAAATAATTTCTTCACTTTTTTTATGTTAAATAAAGATGAAAGATACCGTACTTAATTATTATTTAAAAAAAAAAAACAGGAAGAAAGGGGAAACTTCAAGTTATCTCAAGAGAGTTGATATAAAATATACCCTACTAGGAAACTGATGAACTAGGTTAAGAGGACACAGTGTATGTAATACTCCACAATTTCCTTTAGAAATGGATGTAAAATCACTCGAGTAAAATGAAAGGACTCAGAACACGTATGGCTTCCCTGCACTTCTCACATCTGTTAAATGTGTAACTATCACTATACCATCTGTTTTTCCTAGAGGTTATGTTTATATAAAAGGGAAATTTTGAGCAGTGAGAAAAAAAATGGCCAAATTATATGCTAAAGATTTTGCAAATCCAATTTTAACATTGTCTCTCTAGTTTTTGTTAACAAAATCTTCCACTGTCGTAGCTTTTTTTAGGGGAAACATTGGCTTATACAGTTTCCAGTACCCCCCTAACAATATATTTTCTCACACAGGAAACAAGAAAACCATCTCTCCAGCCTTTTCCCATTTGGGTAAATTTATTTCCCAGCAACAGCTAGCCATCTGGTTTCTAACAAACATAGTGGCACATTTTCTTCACTTTGAAAGCAAAATAACATTACGAGGATTATAAAAATACTAGTTAACATTTATTGGGCACTTACCCTGTACTGGACCTCATCTGAAACCTGCATTATCTCATTTAATCTTCTAACGACTTTCCAAAATGGATAGTTCTATTATCTCCATGTTACAAATTAGGAAACTGGAGCTAACAGAGACCATGTCACAAAGGAATTCTTATCAGTTAGAATGCATTTATCTTTAGGTAACTAAATGCTCAACTCTAATTGGCATAAGCAAAAACATCATTTCCTTACATCTGGAGGTTTAGCAGTAGGATGTGATTTGAGTGTGGATTTAATCCAAATCCCCCTTATTTTTGTTTAATCCTCAGAACTGTATGAAGATGCCTGCATCAGGTCTGGGATTCACATCAGTATAGGATAATATCTAGAAGACAACTCTTCCAAGATGCCCCTAGCTAAACTCCTCTTGAGTCTTAGTGGTCCAAAGTACATGAGATGACCTTTCTTGAACTGACTGGTGAAGGAGTTGGAATTGCCATGATTGATAACTAAATTAAAGCTCATTCCTATTGGTATTGAACTCCAATTAATAAAAATGGACAATTTTAGGAATGCTTCTCTCTAGTCCTATTCTGCCTAAGTTAAATTTCAAGGTTAAAATATATCAGTAGGTTAAATTTCTGTTCGAATTTTTGTAAACTGTTCTTGTAAATTATTTGGTAATTGTCATACTTGTTAAAAAATTATTAGGACTATGGGAATGCCTGGGTGGCACAGTCTATTAAGTGTCCAGTTCTTGGTTTCAGCTCCAGTCATGATCTCATAGCCACGAAACAGCCTAGTATGGGGCTCTGTGTTCAGTGCGGATTCTGCTTGAGACTCTCTCTGCTCTTCCCCATACCCCCGGAGCTCTCTCCTTCTCTCTCTAAAATAAATAAAATCTTTTAAAAAAGTATTAGGACTATAAAAATTATGCATCACGTCATTTATTTAAAAACTAAAGTGTGGGGTGCCTGGGTGGTTCAGTCAGTTAAGTATTTGACTTTGGCCTGGGGTCATGATCTCAGGGGCCTGGGATGGAGACTTACATAGGGCTCCTCACTAAATGGGGAGTCTGTTTGTCTCTCTTCCTCTTCCCTTACCCTACTCAGGCTTTCTCTCCCCCTCTCTCTCTCTCAAATAAATAAAAGAAATCTTAAAAAAAAAAAAAAAAAACTAGGGTGTGTACCTTTGTAGGGCTTATTTTCTCCATTTAAAACAACAGTATTTTTTTTTTGACAACAGTATTTTCAATATTGTGTAAGTCAATTTTCCCTGGGTATGTGGATATAAATGGGATTACATTTATGAGACTCACCATATTATTTTCTAGCTCTAGGGCCCAACTCCTAATTCCTATGATTCTCCCTAAAAGCTCATCCAGTTTGTTTTGGGAAGTTCTAAGTTGTGCCTGACTGCATAGAGGTTTGAACAACTGTTCTTTCAAATGCCCCAGGTGCAAGCCCTGTCTCTTCCTACCTCTTCTCTTTTCTGGTGCCTTCTGCCAGAAACCATCCATGTCTACAGGGCATGGCATCTTTTTCCCCATCTCTCTGCACTCAACACCTCTGTCACTTTTAATCCAGAACCTCACAACACCCTAAGCAGGTGCTTGTTCTCACCGATGCAAGAGAAAATGATGCTCCTCCTCACTTATACCCTACTTTGGGCTGACAATATTGACTGTACCCCAGAATCTTACACCGTTCTAAATTAAAAACAACTTTTGGAGGAAAGCTTTTCCTTCATTCGGGTCAAACACAGCCTTATGAGATGGGACAAGAGATCCAGTTCCCGAGAAAGTTATCACTCTTCCCCAGTGCTTTTCTTCCCAGATTCCCAAATTGTCATGCAAATGTCTATGCAAATAACCTCTAAAGGTTTCCCCTGTAGCTGTCAGACCTTGCCAAGGCCTTTCTGAATCTCTTTGATGGACACAATATGAACTCAAGGCATAACCCCCTTAGGACCATTTCTTCAACAAAAACATTTATACACTAAAATGACCTTCCAAGTTTGTATATCATGTTAATAAAAATATTTTTACTAGATATTATTCTAGAAATTTGCAACTTCCTTTGAGTTCCACCATGATATAATAATAAGAGGACTCACTGAACCACTTCATTCAAGACACAAAGGAGTCGGTCATAAAATTAATAGAACTCTTCTATAGATACAATAACCACGTCAATCAAATGTGAATTAGGCCCACAGAAGACCTACTCTTTGTACTGGCATGTTCCTAGAAACTTAAGTGGAAGCCAAATAAGTAAACAAATAAAATGTTATTATCACAATGAGGCCACAAGAAAGTACCAAAAAAGGAGAAAAAATTGTGACAGAATGACTTCAACACTTCTTTAGAAAATATCAAGATTTTCTTGTATATAAGTTATCAATTTTATTAACATGGAAGTTTTTAGTTAACTATATACAGTTTTTTACTCTTAAAGATCAAACATCATTAGAATTTTGCTCAATAACTTTTTCATATTCTACTTCAGTGAACCATCACACTTTGTTACCAGCTATCCAAAAGTTGTTCATTAGAAATACAAATTGACCTTCCTAAACAACAAGAACTACAAAAATGTTCAATCCCTACTGAATGAATTTTAAATACATTTATGCTTAAATCTAAATAACATTTCAGTATAGAATAAGATAGTCTAGAAACTAATACTATACAAATCTATGCTTCCTCACATTGGTTTCATGCCTTTATTGACCTATGGACTAGGAAAAAACAAGAAACAAAACTCTTTACAAACCATTTTGAAATCAAATCTGTCACAATTAGGTTGGCCTAATTTTGGTAAAGTAGTTAGTAATTAGGTAGACCGACTTTATTAAACTGACCTCATTAACTTGTTTTTTGTCCAGATGGAACACTTGACCAGAACTTGTAGAGGCAATTTCTTCATAGACTTTATATCCAATATGGCCCCTGTCATCACAATCTCCAGTGAGCACAAATACCACCTATGATTTTTTTTTAAAAAAAGAAGACAGTTTAAAGGGTTTTCAGAAATCAATATGTATTTACTGAGTACCTATTAGGTGTTAACATGCTACTAGTAAAGTGGAATAACTACATTATTATATATATAATAATATTTAATTATATACAATAAAATCATACATCTATAATATATATACATATATAAATATAATACCATACATACACATAATATGTCTATATTTCTCCCTATATCCATGCACTTTGCAAAAGATTTTGAAGTCCCTCTTACTTGAGAGGTGGAGCTTAATCTATCATCTTCAAATTAAAGTTTGGACATGTGATTTCCTTTGGCCAGCAGCCCAAGGCAAAGGGACATTCTATCAGTTCTGAGCCTACATGCAAGAGGCCTTGTGTATTTCCACTTGATCTCTAGTGCCTCTTCCTTGGCTATAAGAAGAACATGCCTAAAATAGCCTACTAGTCCCAAAAAAGGGTGAAAAACCTGTGAGGCAGGGTCAAGTTACCCTAGAGATCAGCCTAGGTAAGTCAAACCCAAACTTTCTCCAGACACACAAATTAGCAAGTATCATCTAGTTCTAAAGAGCCATGCAACCATGTGAGAAATAAATGTTTACTGTTTTAAGCCATTGAGAGGTAGGACTATTTGTTATACAGCTATAGCTAACTGACACAATAAGTCACTGGCTCAGACAAGATTCTACATAGGAGGTGATATTTGAGACACAGGTCTTTTTTGTTAGGTCTATGTTTTTGTTAAAAAGATAATATGGTAAGAAGAACTTTCATTAATCCCCAATCATTTCCTTTCTGTATTAAAAACAAAATATTAATATGTACAAATATTACATATCAATTTAATATGTGTAAATTAAACAACACATACATATTGGAGTACATACCTACAGATCAATAGTTGTAATTGTTGACATCTGCCACACAAAGAATAGTCAAAGAGAAGAGGCAACCTCTCACATGCCACATAGGCATACCTTGTTTTATTGCACTTTGCTCTATTGTGCTTCACAGACACTTTATTTTTTACAAACTGGAGGTTTGTGGCAACCCTGCATCAAGCAAATCTATCTGCACCATTTTCCCAACAGCATTTGCTCATTTCATGTCTCTATGTCACAGTTTGGTAATTTTTGCATTATTTCAAACTTTTTCATTATTAAGTATATATGCTATGGTGATTTGTGATCAGTATGACTTATTGAAAGCTCAGATGACGGTTAGCATTGTGTAGCAATAAACTGTTTTTAATTAAGTTATATACATTGGTTTTTAAAGACATGATAATACTTCACAGTTAAGAGACTATAGTATGGTATAAACATAAATGTATACTGAGAAACCAAAAATTACTTGACTTTATTGTGGTATCTGCTTTATTGTGGTGGTCAGAACTGAACTCACAATATCTCCAAGGTATGCCTGAATTCCTTCCAGCTATATTCATATAGAAAATCTGGGGGCTGACTTCTACTCACTTGTGACTGTTTCTGTTGGATAAGCTGGAGCACCTCATGAGTGAGCCGATAATCCTTGGACCGTGCATCAGTGAAAACATAGATGAAAGAGCCAGGAAGAGAAATTTCCAAGGCAATTTTTATAGCTCCAATACTCATTTCTGGACAATCACCACCACCCTGTTGAGGAGCAGAGAAAAAAATGCAATTATTTCATCAACAAAAAAGAAAGGAATATTTTAGTTGTGACAAGTTGCTTTAGAAGCTCTAGAACGAAACAAGTTTTCTTCACATTTATTTTCCATCAGTTTGCCAGTGGATTAGTCACTTTGGTTACCAGGAGATGGAAAATACATAAAGTGATGTGTGGATAGAAAAACCTGTGTTTATGGATAAATTATAAATTCACCCAAATACACAAAATAATAGAAATTGTTATATACTTTTTTCCTAATTAAATGTGGATTCACTCTCCCATTCCCTTACATGACTATTTCATACATACCTCTTTTCTTATACGTTATTTGATGACCTTGTTTTTACTGTACTGAGAAGACAGCAGCAATCAAAAGAGAACTTCCATGAACTCCCACCACAATATCTATTAACCTAGCTACATGCCCTGCCTTTACAGTGAAGGAATCATTTGGGCATAGCTAAGGCTAACTACTCACATGTGCCTAATCAAAAAATGGCTCCTGTGGCTTTCCCTCCCTCTACTCCGTTGCCAAACATTCTTCCTTAACTGGATCATTCGTACCAACAAACATTTTCTCCCATACCTCAAGCTTTTGCTCAAATGTTACCTATCAGAGAAAACTTCTATGACATTTCATATAAAATGCACACTCTTTGTCATTCTTTTCATTCTGCCTCATTTGACCTACTAACACATGATGTTTGTGTTTTATTTCCTACTTGAATAGGCTCACCATATTTTCCTAAACAAAAATAGTCCTCACCCTAGAAAGAATTCTTGTCACATTTATTTCATTTAAAATTTATAGATAAAACTGTAAGTATGTTTTATTTATAGTTTTATATATTTTAAATTTAGGATTATATCCAATGTTCTTCAAAATCACAGGTTTTAATGATAGCATAATATTCTATTTGTATCCCGTAATTTAGTTAACCATTTCTCTACTATTGATTAATGCTCTTTCAAATTTTCCTTTGTTGTAAATATATAAATACAAATCTATTTTATAGACATATATAATATATAATATATAGTGTTATATAAAACATATATATATATATATATATATATATATATATATATAATGTTTATTTCCTTAGTATAGATGTCAATAACCATAGGGCCAAGGGAATGGACTTTCAACCAATATGTTTTGAGCAATCAATAACTACTAAACACCCTGCTAGGATTTAGATACACAAAGATGAATAATAAGCTAAAGTATCTTGTCCTTAAGGAACTCATGGTCTAGAAAAAAACAATCAAATAAAAAGCAAGAGAGCTTGCATTTATAGGGGAGGCCTTATGGTTCTATAGTCCACCAGAATTCAGTAAGAGCTCTTTCTCAAAAAGAGAAAAAGATAAGGTTTTTTTCTTTAAACTCTGGAGATTCTACTTGATTCTCCCACTGGGGCTTTCCCCAGGCTTCAAACAGTCTCAGATTGTGATAGAATATCCTGAGCACCATAGATCTGATCAGGGTCAAAAGAGCCAGGCATTTGAACTGTTTACACTGCAGTTTGGACAAACTGGAGAATATTTTCTTGCTTTGGATCCCACTCAAAACTTACAGGTTGGGAGCACCATTTATTAAATGAGTTGGAACAGAACTCCAATTGTTATGAAGTGCTTCTTAAATTGAGACATTCATGAAATACTATGTCATTTTCTTAATGCTAGGGGACTGAACATTGTAGTAACCTGATCTTCATCTGAGAAGAAGTCAGCTGCAGACTCCCAGGAATTTTACTCAGTTAACAGTCCTTCCTATTTTTGCAGAACTTATCACCTATCTCCACCATAACTTACGTGTGTGTTCATGACATTTAATTTAGTAGATAATACTGTTCTCAAAAACTTGTATACTTCTATCTTCAAACTGTGTTTACCTTCGAAATTCTAAGTTTACATTTCTAAAAAAGATTTATTTACTTATTTATTTATTTATTTATTTATTTATTTATTTATTTGAGAGAGAAAGAGAGAGTATGTGTATGTAAGAGAGTGAGGGGAAGGGCAGAGGGAGAGAATCCTCAAGTAGACTCCCTGCCAAGTGCAGAACCCTATTTAGGGCTCGAGTTAACAACCCATGAGATCATAGCCTGAGCCAAAACCAAGAGCCAGATGCCCAACCAACTGAGCCACCCAATTTTTTTTGGGACCCCCAAGTTTATATTTTCAATAGTTTGTTAAACATATACTCTTAGGGCAGCCCGGTTGGCTCGGCAGTTTAGTGCCAACTTCAGCCAGGGCGTGATCTCTGGAGACCTGGGATGGAGTCCCACGTCGGGCTCCCTGCATGGAGACTGCTTCTCCCTCTGCCTGTGTCTCTGCCAATCTCTCTCTCTCTCTCTCTCTCTCTCTCTCTCTCTCTCTCGTGAATAAATAAATAAAATCTTTAAAAAAAAAATCTACTCCTATTGGCATCCCTGGGTGGCTCAGCAGTTTAGCGCCTGCCTTTGGCCCAGGGCGTGATCCTGGAGTCCCGGGATCGAGTCCCACGTTGGGCTCCCGGCATGGAGCCTGCTTCTCCCTCCTCCTGTGTCTCTGCCTCTCTGTCTCTCTATGTCTATCATAAATAAATAAATAAATCTTTTAAAAAAATCTACTCCCAGATGTTCTATAGGTCTCCACAATTCCATGGTTTTAAAGTAGAACTCATTAGATTTTCCCCAACCATATCTTCCTTATTTTTGTTAATCAAATTACCTGCCTCCATAATCAGGTTCAAAATAGAAGTCATTTTGATTTCTTCCTTCATCTAATCAGTAGTCAAACCATATTTCTCTACTTCCATCATAAATCAGTCTCCTCCCTTCCTCCTTACTTCCTATAATTCACTCTTATCATTGATTTTGTTCAGAGTATAGTCTCCAATCTAACCTTCTGCTCTGCCTACCACCAAACTTTATTTTTCCTGAAGTAAAGAGCTATCTAGATCATGCTCTTACCTAAAATCTTTCACTACTTGTGTTGAATCAAATTTTCTAATTTCCTATCTCCTACTGCTCCCCCACCATAACTTGCTTCCTTTAAGCTAAGACTATTTCCTGTTCTTTGAATATGCCCTTTCTTTACACTGTAATGTCTTTAGTATTTTCATTTATCTTTCTACTACTCCATTTCCACCATCAACACTCCTCATCAATATATGCATGGCTAAATTCTCCCCATTTGCTATAAGCTGTAACTGTACTTTGCCAAGTCTTTTAAGTCCTGAGTTCATAGTATTTGCTGTCATATAGTAATTGCTGAGTAAACATTTGACAAATTGAACTATTTTCCTTCTAAGGTTGAGATGATATGCCTTTCCCTCTCTAAAATTTTCTCTTTTTTCCCCATCAAATATAATTCATTCTTCAGATTTACTCTAGTATGCTTTACACTTCAGTGATATACCATGTTTTCCTCTGCATAATAGTTATTTGGGGGGATTATTGTGTGCTCAAAATGTCCTTGCTTAAGCATTTGTGTACTAGGAATGGGGGAAATAGCTACTGGGAATGTTAATAGCTTTAATATGTTGCATATATTTAATGTATTGCATGGGAATAATTTTTACTTGAAGTCAACTTCAAGTAAATGTAATGAATATTCTGGACTGCTCAAAAAACTAAATTCCTATTGTATTTTCAGAAGCTTAAACAGAAACATTCCCCATCTGTGCTTGACATCATGCACATGAATGTGAATCACAATATAAAATTTACCCATTCCACAAGCATTTGTTGAATGACCAAGTACACAATACAGCTAGCTCTGTGGTAGAATGGTCCTAAGGAGAGATTAATTGCCTCTTGCTAATTGTCACCTAATATCAAGAGGCTAGGAGAAGTCTTCTATGGGTCAAAAATCATAACAGCTAAGAAACCTCCAGGGATATACGCTAGGAATGACAAAAATGATAAGCCTTGTCCAGATAGTAAAGGGCAGTCTTTGAGCCACTTGACTTGTGTGCAAATTTACTCTATTAATCAGAAACAACTCTTCTCTTTCCAAAATAGTACAATATCTTTACATTATTACCTTTTTGCTTAGCTAGATTAGTGGATAACTGAAAATTAAATAATGTTAACTTGTAATTTATATCTTAGTGAAACTATTTATCTATCTCATGTGGATGCATGGTCTTGAAAATAAAAACGTTTTTTCCCCAAAAGAAGTATAATGTTATATCCTTATAAGAGCTCACTTGAGTTTGAATTTCTAATCATTTTAAATCATAAATAATCATTAAAATGATCTAGAATACATTTGATATGTGCTATCTAATACAATGGCCACAAACAAGCCTTGAGTGGTTACTGAGCATTTGAAATACAGCTAGGGAAACTAAGGAACCAAATATTTTATTTTACTTTAATTAATTAAAATGTAAATTGAAAAACTAAAGAATTTTTCTAATTTTTCATATTGATGACATGTTGATAATATTTTTGATATAACTGAGTTTAAAATTTTATTAAAATTAAACTGTTTTTAAAAATTACATATGCAGTTCACATCATATTTTTGTCAGACAGCACTGCTTTAGAATGGTTTAGTTATGTAGGCTTCATTCTAGACTATTATTTGTAAGACTGCTGCTTTGATCTAAAAGTTTTCCATGAACTTTGCTTGCTGGCAGAAGTTATTAAAAACAAAATTCAAATTTTTTAATTTACTAAGGATCAGGAATCAAATGACAACCTACTCTAAAAGTTCATTAAGTTTTTCCATATATATATATGAAACTTGTCCTACAGATTTGCTAATAGTGTTTCTCAAATAACTAACTGATCATCTGAATCTTAAACTCAGTTTTGGCAGAAGAGGACTAAAGAGAATTATTGTCAAAATGTCCATGTTTATAAATAAACCTCACAAAGTCAGATATTTTAGGTTGATCTGTGTCAAACTCATGCACAGATTTTTAAATTGGAGAAAATGGGACTGTAACTGAAACGCTAAAAACAAACTATTTTACATTAGTTCCAAACTTAAAAAAACAGTAGTCCTTTAAAAAAAAATCTTAACATTTTATGTTTTGACTTGAATACCAAATGGGAAAAAAAAGTAAAATAATATTTCATAAAACATCTTTAATGGAGAAATTTATTTTTTTAAAGATTTTATTTATTTATTCATGAGAGAGACAGAGAGAGAGAGAGGCAGAGACACAGGCAGAGGGAGAAGCAGGCTCCATGCAGGGAGCCCGATGTGGGACTCGATCCCAGGTCTCCAGGATCAGGCCCTGGGCTGAAGGCAGGGGCTAAACCGCTGAGCCACCTGGGCTGCCCAATGGAGAAATTTAGAACTGATGAATGTAAATCTGTGAAAAGCCTCATTAATTTAATTGACCCTTTTATTGGTAATATTACACTCTACTTCTAATAGCTCAGTGGATACCTCCTCTAAGCCAAGCACTAAGACAGTATTATCACATCCACTATATTATTACACACTTTACATTAACTGATGAGGTAGGTATCATTTTTAGCACATTACATTGCCACGCACTAAATTTTGAAAACCCCTTTCCTAGGGTCACATAACCACTAAGTGAAAGAACAGAGATTGGAACTCAATTCTCTCTGGCCTGAGACTTTGTACAAACTCCAGAGAGGCATTTTACAACCTTCATCAACTCTGTGACCACAAGCAAGTAGCCTGTCAGAGGAAAAAAAGGTTCTCATTCTCCACATACCCACCGAATATTTTTCATTCTTCTATTGTAGCATTTGTTGAGTTGTGTTATAATTTATCTGTTTCTTCCCACTTGATCTTTGTTCCTTGAGGAACTCAGTTAGTGTTCCATTGTGGTTTGATTAATGAAGGGATAAATGAATGAATAGTGAGTAAATAGTAGTAAATGAATAAATAATGAGATTGTGCAAAAGCAATCTTTTTTTTTTTCTTTTTTGAAAAGTTAAAAATTCCTTTTTATTCCCGGTACCACTATCACAATTTACAGGGCAATATACCTGATGTAATGAAAAGAAAAAGAAAAGGCTACAACAGATAAAAGACCTCAGGAATGTACATCTAACTGACACTACATTGCATTAAGCAATACCTGCACTTTTTGCAAACTGTGGCTATGACAGTCCTGAACAAGAAGGGTTTCCTGTTTAAGCTGCAGTAACTTTTCTGACTATGGATCATCGTTCCTCCTGTGGCAGATTTTTACAGTTCCTCTAATGCATTTGGGACAACTGTCTCAAAGTAACCTGCAGCTTTCCTGACGACTCCTTACTCTCTCTCCTGCTAGCAAAAGCAATCTTGACACAGCCTAAGCAAGCTTTCTGTGTTCAGCCTGGGCTTTACCCAAGCCTAGCCCATCTCCTTTCAAGTAATAATTCCAGAGCTAAAAGTTCAAATGCCTATATAAGTATATTCTTAGTGGTATATAAAACTAACTCCTCCTGTCATATCTCTGTATCTTTCTCTGTCTCTTTGTCTCTTGGCCTCCCTCTCTCTCAATCCTGGAATGATGTCAGGTTGAATATTTAACAAAAGAAAACAAACATGCTTATGTAAACGTATCTCCTAAAACCACATAAACCTACACACATACACAAAAATGTAAAGTGAGAAGAGCCTGACTTAATTTTGTGTTTTTACTTGAACTGTGAAATATAGCTTATCTATATTAGTAGGCATATTCTTGCTCGGTATGTTGGTATTCACTTATCTTTATCATTCTACCGATGGTTACAATTTACTAAGCTGCCAAATATACTTCAGATTGAAAAAAAAATGTGTACTGGAAAAACAGAAGCATGTGAACTTTTACAGAAATGTCGCTCCTGGAATTAAAGAAAAAAAAAACTGTAACTTCAGAGTTAGTGATAATTGTGTTTAAAAATTAAATTCCTGAAAAGCAAGATAAAATAAGAATGAAAAGAAATCTTATCAGCCCAGGGAGTAATAAAACAGAGACTATCATGCTGTCTTTTCTAAATACAAGACAATGTGGGAGTGGCACTGAAATAAACCGAACCTTTAAACCCTGAGAGGAGTTGGAGAAAAATGAGGTCCCTATCCAAAACCTAATGGGAAAATGCCCATCAAACAAGGGGTCAGAGTACTAGGAAGCTAATCTCAGAGCAGGCTCTCACCCATGCTTTATTATTTCTCTTCTAGTCAACTCATCAATTCTTCTAGTCTCAGCATCCATTTTCACTGAACTAGTGTTTATACTAGTTACCCAGATAAGCCTAACTCTAAGCAATGAAAAAAAAAAAGAAACTTTCTTGGCAGGTTCATGCCTAAGTCCAAAATAAGTATTAGTGACCTTATAACACTTACCTTTATTCTAACCTAACCTACTATGCCTTGTTTTAAAGTCAGACCATATTTTTCTTCATGTGGAACACGCACTGCTCGAAGTGTCTTATTTGTGTCATTTACCCTTTACCTGTAAAATTTAGGAATGAAACTCAGTCTTAAGCTGAACCAAAGTTTATAACCCTCAGTTCTCTTCCTTAAAAAACACAGTTGTGTGATTCTATGACAAAGAAAACAGAAGGTACATATGGAAACCATTACATTGCATTCAACCTAAAACAAAGTTGCATGCAAGCAAGTATAAAATAAATCAAAATGACTATCAAGTCCTAATGTATTAAGTGACATTTGGTCTTCATCACTTACAGAAAACACAGCAGGGATATACTGAGATAACCAGAGTATATCAGAGCCCAAACTTCAAATCTCTATAATCACAAGATGTTACAGTCCAGGCAGTCCACCATACTGCCCTTTACTAGTTTGGAGAAGATGGAATCCAAATCAAGGCATCACAAAACAGGGATCCCTGGGTGGCGCAGTGGTTTAGCGCCTGCCTTTGGCCCAGGGCGCGATCCTGGAGACCTGGGATCGAATCCCACGTTGGGCTCCCGGTGCATGGAGCCTGCTTCTCCCTCTGCCTATGTCTCTGCCTCTCTCTCTCTCTCTCTCTCTCTCTCTCTGTGACTATCATAAATAAATTTAAAAAAAGGCATCACAAAACAGTAGACCTTGCTTTCAGACTAACTGCATTAACAGTTAACAATTACAACCATTTCCAGGCTTTCAGGTTATCACCTGTCAGTAGTGAGGATCTAACTCTTCAACAACTGATCTTTCAATTTTTTGGAACTTCTTTCATGTTGGTCTTAGGGGGAGATTCAGTCACTTCAATTTAAATAATCGTAAAGGATATACAACGTACCAGCCACTCAATATTGTGATTAATAAATCAGAAGGTGATATATGCCTTCATACTACCTAGAGAATTATTTCCTTTGTCCTTCAAGGATTCTATATCTTTTTATAGTGACCTTTTCTTTTCCCACCAAATTAAGACACTGCCCTGGTCCCTGGTTGGGATTCCTGATTTCTCCTAATATATGGCTCCCTTGTTTGCTCAAAGAGAATGAGCCAGAAGAGGGCAGGGTTGTGAGCCTAAGGAGGCCCTTGCAACCATTCATCATCTGCTTATTCCAGGATTAGGCAGGCTTTATTTCTCCTTGTTTTCCTTGGGCTGTGACCCTTCTTCTGTCTTTCCTTAATACTCCTCAGACACAGCCTGCCCACTAAAATCTCTGTCTTCTTTCTACTCTAACAGTCACATATGGATTTTATATTTGGTATTATCTTTGTTACGGGGTAGTTGAGATCATAATTTTGTGATTGTGTAATGTGTGTTTTATGGGTTAAAAACGTTATTTATACTGCTTATGTAATTTTAGGCCTTGGCAAAAAAAAATGATCAACACAATGCATTTTTAATAATAAAATCATTGTAATTTATGAACATTATAATTCATATAGGTAAGTTGGAGATAGACAAGTTGTATGGGTTGTTTAAGAGCTAATAGTCATTAAACAAAACTGATGAACTAAGATCTAGATCATTTCACAGGAGGAGACTCATATATATATAAACAGACTAGATAAATGAGGATTTTCAAAAATCAACATGAATCTAGAAGGATGGAAACATGGTTTAAAGTTTATAAGAGGAAATCTGACAGAGTGAGCTGATGACTGCACCTGAATTCAATAATATGCTATGACTGCCAAAGAAAGCCCATATCAGCCTTGAACACCAACACAGGCTTTAGGACATCACTCTGGAGGAGGGCCCCATGTATTATCTGGTGATGAAGACCAGTACTATTAAATTCCTAACTGGGGTTAGTTCATTTCTGAGGTATTGATAGGTTTCTGGAAGGGATTCAGACATCTGATGGAATAACTGGACAAATAACAGTCAAAGTGAATACCAATACCAAGACTCCACAATTCTTCCTGACACTTTTTCAAGGCCTAAGAATAAAGACAGCTTTTTGAGAACTGCTGCTAATCAACTGCGATGGAGAAGAAACTCTTAATTTTCTGTACATTCATTTTGTTCAATGTGAGACTGATAGTTTTCTCTAGGAATCCTGGCTTTAGACCAAGAATCATTCTCCCAATGTAAACATTTTAACCTCCATCCTTACCATCACCTAAAAACTGACAAAATTAGATGCAGTACTTATTACAGGGAATAAAATAATCTTGTGGTTGGGTAAGTAGTATGTACAGTGTCAATCCAGGCATCATGGGTGAGTGAATTCCTCTTCTTAAATGTTATTCTGTGATATGTAACTGTAATATTTACTCTGCAATGAATCATGTGTTTACCCTTTGGAACATTCCCACACATGCACATTTTGAAAAGAAAATCAAGACTTTTATCATTATAATCCATACCTACCTCATTCTGCCTAATATTCTGCTTTGAAAAAGTAATCCAGTAGTCAGTGTACTCTTCTATACTCTCTGTCCTTTGAAGTGCACATAAAAGATGGCTAAGAAATCATTTTGCTTTTTGCTCTGGATAGATTACTTGGGTGGATAGCTAGAAAAGAGCCAAGCATTACCCAAAAAAAAAAAAAAAAAAAAGAAAGAGCCAATCATTTCCACTCAGGCCCCTCCATTCTCTTTTCTTTCTGAGGATTTAGGATATTATTTGTCCCTCAGAGAATTCATATGGTCTAGAAGAAAACTCTAACAGCCCTCCATTCTCTTTTCTTTCTGAGGATTTAGGATATTATTTGTCCCTCAGAGAATTCATATGGTCTAGAAGAAAACTCTAACAGCAAATGAAAGTTTTAATAGGTGTTTGATTCAAACTCCAAAAACTTTCAACTCTACCAACAAAAATAATCAAAACAGGAAACAACAAATGTTGGCTAGGATGTGGAGAAAGGGGAACCCTCTTGCACCGTTGGTGGGAATGCAAACTGGTACAGGCACTCTGGAAAACAGTGTGCAGTTTCCTCAAGAAATTAAAAATAGAGCTAACCATGACCCAGCAATTGCACTACTGGGCATTTACCCCAAAGATACAGATGTAGTGGAACGATGGGACACCTGCACCCCATTGCTGCACTTCATAGCAGCAATGTCCACAATAAACAAACTGTGGAAGGAGCGATGATGTCCTTCAACAGATGAATGGATAAAGATGTGATACACACACACACACACACACACACACACACGCACACAGTGGAATATTACTCAGCCAACAGAAAGGATAAATACCTACCATTTACATTGACATGGATGGAACCAGAGGGTATTATGCTGAGTGAAATAAGTCAATTGGGGAAAAACAATTGTCATATGGTTTCACTCATATGTGGAATAAAAGAAATAGTGAAAGGACCATAAGGGAAGAGGGGAAACTGAGTGGTGAAAAATTTGAGAGGAAAACAAACCATGAGCAACTCCTAACTCTGGGAAACAAAGAATTGCAGAAGGGGAGGTTGGTGGGGGGCTGGGATAAGTGGATGATGGGCATTAAGGAGGCTACATGATGAGATGAGCACTGGGTGTTATACTATATGTTAGCAAATTGAATTTAAATAAAATTTAAAAAAATAAAGTACTGCCTTCTATAAAAAATGAATCAAAACATCATCTACAAATACAACTAGAGTATGAATACTATCTTTCAATCCCTTAAAGAGCATCTTGTCCATGTGTCTCTCCAACGTGTCTGTGAGGTCATACTTATATTTTAAGCTTAACACAGTAAGTAGTGAGAAGATATACTGAGCAATAAGAACAATTTTTATTTGTAATTAATTTTTTCATTTGCTACTCAGTAATTTTAGGTGAGCCAACTACTCAAAGTGATGAGAGGTAGTAGTAAAAGCCAAAATTTTCAAGAAATAAATTCATTTCATTGAGGATGAGACCAGCCCTAGACCTACATCTGTCTTTTTCTATACCCCTAACTTTAAAATAAAATACAAAGGCAAATTCTACAAATGAAATGTCAATTTGATTAGATTAATTAGGTTTCTTAAATGAGTATCTAGAAGGAAAATAGAGTGACAAAGAACACTGGCTTTGGCATTAAAAACCTCCAGTTTTGAGACAGCTTTGCTATTTGTCAGTTTGATGACCTAAGACCTGTTTCCTAATATCTCAAAGCTTGAGTATCCTCATTTGTAAAAAGGAATATTTGTGTGGGTGTGAATTCAGCGGATGACTTTACATGCAAAACCACAAGGCACATGTTCCATAATTGTTGGTCATTTATGGCATGATTATTTGGTGATTATTTCCCTTAAAAAAAAAACTTTAGGGTACTAGAGGAAGTGGTACAACAGAAGTAATAGCAGCTAACTCAAGCCCATACTTTATGCCAGACACTGCTTCTACTATTCTTGAAGCTTTTACCCGTATTATGAGTTACATATAGTAGAATCCTTGTCTCACCTTCTTCCCTAAATTAAATACATGCCATTCTCCTGTACTTGTAAGAAAGAAATATATATGCATTTGTAAGAAAGAAAACTTGAACAGAAATAAAAGCTGCTGTCTTCAGCTGAATCATGTCCAACCAAAAACAGAAATCACATCTTTCATAGTTTTATAGCGTGTCTATATCTGCACTTACATATAATCCCTTCCCTTTTCTTTTCTAGTCATTTTTCTTTTTTCTTAATTTATTTGTTTTTTTTTTAAGATTTTATTTATTTATTTGACAGAGAGAAACCACAAGCAGCAGGGAGAGGGAGAAGTAGACTCCTTGCTGAGGAAGGAACCTAATGTGGGGCACAATCCCAGGACCCTGGAACCATGACCTGAGCTGAAGGCAGATGTTTAACCAACTGAGGCACCCAGGTGGCCCCTTAATTTCCTTCTATTATACATCACTTTGGTTTTGAAAATTCATATAGAAGATTTTCCGATAAATCTAGAAATAAAAAGCATACTTTTAACATACTAATACTAGAAAGTAGACAAAGTGTATACTAAACTGTTATCATAAATTGCTCTTCTAAAAACAGCACTGTCGGGATCCCTGGGTGGCGCGGCGGTTTGGCGCCTGCCTTTGGCCCAGGGCGTGATCCTGGAGACCTGGGATCGAATCCCACATCGGGCTCCTGGTGCATAGAGCCTGCTTCTCCCTCTGCCTATGTCTCTGCCTCTCTCTCTCTCTCTCTCACTGTGTGCCTATCATAAATAAAAAAATAAAAAATAAATAATAAATAAATAAATAAAAACAGCACTGTCTTGTCCTCCTGTTTTTAACTGTCATGGCCTATCTGGCCATGGTTTCTCATAGTCTTCTTTGGCAGTTAATCCTAGCATCAATTGTTCTTACACTTCAGCAAAACATTTTTTTTTTTCACTCAACCTCAGCCTGCTGCAGTTTATTTACCCTTTTATTTCTGTTAAAGAATTGCAATAATTGAACCTTACCTCCATCTTCTTCATAACTCTCTTGTTACTATGTGACAATGCTGTTCTACATATTTTTAATCTTATTCCTGCTTTTTTTAAAGGCCAATTTTACTAATAGATTTGCTTTAGGGACCAACTACCTGTACAAATGCTTTTAATTCCATTATTGTAAAACTTCCCTTTTCTTTGCATTTCAAACGTTTAATTACTTTTTGTTGTTTAAAACATATAGATAAGGGGCATCTGGGTGGTTCAGTCGGTTACATGTTTGCCTTCAGCTCTGGTCATGATCCCTGGGCCAGGGATCAAGTCCTCATCAGGCTCCCTGCTCAGCGAGGAGTCTGCCTCTCTCTCTCTCTCCCTCTGCCCTCTCCCCAACCCTGCTCGTGCTCTCTCTCTCATAAATAAATAAAACCTTTAAAAAAATTATATAGATAAAAGATGTAAAAGAATATTACTGCTACACCATTTTCTAAAAATAAAAAAAGGTTATTGTTTCTTATAAAAATGTGACCCCAAGACAGGACTTTGCATTACATATTTACAGAGATACTAATTTCCCAAGCTCTGTGTGATTTGAATAACATTTGTTGGCATTTGTCTTCCCTTCTTTTCCCCAGAGAGAAAGCGCAGATGCTTTTCAAGTTACTTCTTGTTTTTCAGATGAAAGATGATAAAGGAAGATGAAATTAATGTTATAAATTTAGTGATTTAAGTTTGGTGATTTTTTTCTAAGTTTTAAATGCTTTTCAAGTTACCTATATCACTATAAGAAAGTAGCCAGGCCTCCTGTAATGTCAATGCACAATTGTTTAATTTATTTAAAACTAAATTTACTTTTCTTGTTTTCTAAACTATTACAAATACAAAAAATTAATTGACTTTAAATTTTTTTTAAAAGCTAAGTTCATTTTAACGGGACAGCAATTCTTGCTGCTCGTGATACCAATGATTTGAGGGAATCACTAAAAGTGGTAGAAGAAGAACTCAGGGGTCTAGAAATTATATACAAAACAAAATTTTGCATCTCATACTAAAATTCTATGAAATTTGTGAGATTTAGTTTCTAGACTGATTCATGAAATAATAAAATATTCTCTAACCAAACACTAAAGAGAAAGCAAAATATATTCTTTAGATTAGGTGTTAAGCGATGATGTAGCCTTGAGTCTTTTCATATTTGACCCTTACTTAATGAAATTTTTGCCACTCGTTTAAAAAGGAATAATTAACTAGAAACATTGAATCTTTGAAAGGAAAAAAAAAAAAAAAACTTCTATGGTATCCCCAGTGCCTACAATAATGCCCAATATTGAATAAAGGGGAAAAGTAAATATTTGTTTTCTTTCCAAATTGGTTGTTCTACTTAAGCATCCTCTTGGATCCCAAGATAATGCAAAAATAAAGCCCATAACATGAATCCAGTCCACAGAAAACCTCCAGAGAAACGTACACCAGCTTCAATTCCAGGAGGAAAGAAAAACAAAGATTATTTTCTTGAACAGAGATATGATATAACCCTATGGAGTGCCTGTATTGGGCTCAATTCCAGAAGGTGAGCACCAGGACTCTGGGGAGGGAGTCAATAAAATATGAGTCATGATCCTTCACCGTGGAGACAAATGGAGCATAGAGGTAACTCCTTGAAGACCCTCTCAGAACAGAAGAAAGGGACAGGCAGCAAAATCAGGAAGTACCAGTACCAGGTCTCACTGAGAAAGTTGGGATTTTCATTCTAGCCAGATATTAAAGAATACAGTTCAGCTGTATATTTGCATAGAAAAAAATGAATATTGTAAATCCTTTCTTAATATTCTCTCAGCTAGAAATCTCCACTACTCAGCCCTTCTGAATCTCCGTGTAATGAAAAGTGATAATTAGGTCTTTAAGTTATCCTTTGTACCATCAAGGAAAGTTTAAATTATATTTGATATAGTTTTTACTATCAAAATCTAAATTTTTAAAAGAGGCTATACTCATATACCATCTATTTATTCAACAGCTATTTAAGTCCACTCTAATGAATATACCAGTTCATCCCACAGGTCAATCAGAAGCTCAACAAGAGCTACAAGGCTCTTGCTCACAGGAGCTCATGGCAGAATAAGGCATCATACAAATTTTAACAACCAGCACAATACAATTTCTAATTCCCATGATCCATGTACAGAGCAGAAATGTTTATGGAAAGATTTTTTTCAGAGGATCTGGACATCCAAAATGGCAAAGAATTTCCTTATTGAGGGACAGAAAAGTAAATTCTAAGTATCAAGAAATGATTGAAAAAGAATGACATAGTATAAGAGAAAGGAAATAGAGGATTATTAGTGGAAAAGATCATCAGAATAAATTTAGTAAAAGAGAAATAGATGAGGGATAACTATACAAATCTATTTATATACTTATGAAATATAGCTTATTTTAGTATATAACTTAAAAATTGTAGAGATAGGCACAATAAAAGAAACATGACTGAATACATATTTGGAATGCCAAGCTTTGGTTTTTTTCACCCTATGCCCCCATTATGCTCATACCATGCACAGTTACAAATCAAATCATTCACCTAACAGTAAAACCAAGCTATTAAACTTCAAACTCTAATTTGGACTCTGCTGATTCATATATAGTGGCATATTCATTCATCTGTCATTCATTCATCAAAGAGTAAGGGTACTAGGGTAGTGATGAGCTAAATCAGACATGATTCTTCAATGTGAAATCCCAACTACTTTGTGATGGAGAGAGGCAGTGAGATAGGAGTAAGCCTGGAGGACAGGGCAGGATCTCTGAGGAAGTGACATTCAAGATTAGACTTTGAATACAGGATTTCATACTAGGTTAAGGGAATGTGGAAATGAAGGCAGGACGAAGGACAGGAACTTCCTATCTAACGAGAAGACTATGTGTAAAAATGTCACCAGGAGATGGGTGAGGACACACACATGGGGAGGCTCTATGCAAGGCCCCTAAGATAGAGCACAGAGCCCAAAGGAGAGAGTGGCTCTAGGCAGAGCTGAAACTGAGACAGATCTCAGGTGATTCAAAATCCTGGGACGAATTTGATGAGGGCAGATGACTGCAGAGGGCATTAGGGGAAAATGTTCAGAGACATATTTTGAGATCATTTTGTTCTTAAAATAGAGAATAGCCTGGAAAATAAAAGCAAGAGTAAATACAGGAAAATCACTTAGAAGTGTTTTTTTGCATTTGTTTAGGCTAAAGATATAGTCATTGGGACTAGGGTAGTAGCAACAGAAATAGAAGTCAATTGACATGAAAAATATTTAGAAAGTTAAAAACCAAGACTTGATGGTTTGGATATTGAGGGAAAGGGGATTATGACTTTTTGGTAGTATAACCAGAATATTGTAGGCATCATTCACAAAGATGACAAATAGAGGACAAAGAGCAAGGATTTAGGACCAAGTAGGGAGCAATGGAAAGGGCACATTATGAGTTTCACTGGAGAGGGCCATTGTGACATCCAGGAGACTGACATAAGGGTCTGTATCTTAGAGGAAAAGTCTAGGCTAGAAATATTTATGTGGGTATGGATGATTTTGCTTAAAGGGAGGATATAAAAAATACTTAGAAAGTTAAAAACCAAGACCTGATGGTTTGGATGTTGGGGAAAAGGGAGGTGTATATTAAGGATGATCCAGATTTTTTGGTAGTATAACCAGAATATTGCAGGCATCATTCACAAAGGTAGCAAACAGAGGACAAAGAGCAGGGATTTAGGACCAAGTATGGAGCAATGGAAAGAGCTGCCCAGGAAGCTGAGGAAAAATGGAAAGAAAAATGAGAGTGTAGGGAAGGATGTATTTGTTAAAGACAACAAAGGTGTCCATATAATATGCTGATGACTGAAATGCTTCCGCTGCATTTAACAAGACAGAGTTCACATGTCACCAGCTAGAACTACTTTGATGGAGTGGGGCTGTGGGGACTAGAGTGACAAAGATGGAGGGATAAGGAGGGGGCGGGTATGGAGAAATGATGGTAAATACAGACAACTTTCTTGACACTGAAGGAACTATAAAGAATAAAAGTTATTACTTATAAGAGGATTTGAGAAAAATTATTTATAAGAGGATTTGATTTGCTTTTTATGTTTTGGTTTGTTCGGATTTGTTTGTGTTTTGTTGAGACTAGGACACACTTAAGAGTAAATGGGAACTTTTAAGCAGTTGAGAGAAACTGTTTGAGAGTCCTAGGATCCTGAGAAAGCCAAAGAGCTGAGATCGAGTAAAGAATGAGAATAGGATGGGTGCCAGATGTCAGTGGATTTGAGATATGAGGAAGGGAGGGCTGCAATTTGTATGTGCCTATGTTTGAAATAGTTAAGTGAGGTCACTCGCTCAGAGTAGGTCACTCACTGAAACAACCAGTAGTAACAGGTTGAGGGGTGGAGGTTTAAAAAGAGTAGACAAGATCTGTAATTGTCACTGGGAGAAATGAGAGATTTAATTGACCAAAGAAACACAGTAAGATCATGGGAGTATTGAAGAGTTCAGTGGAGACACGTGGGTTTGTATTTACAGTGGAATCAACCTGCCCTGTTGTGAGACTTCAACAGCACTTGGCCACTGGTGGACAGGCATGAATTATGCAGATAACTGGAGTCAGAGAGGAATGAGGTTTTTCCTTTTGAACTGAAAAGCAAAAGACAAGAAGGAACAAGATGTGTTTTTGAAATGATAGAACTCTGAGCTAGATTGGAGGAAAGTAAAAAAAAAAAAAAGGAGAGATTTGATGACCTGGGAGACAGGATAGTGTCCAATGGAGGTGAAGAAGCAGTTGTAAATAATTATGCCAAAAAGCTTAGTGGACAGATGGTTGCTGCTGGCAGTTCAGATGCTTGAATTAGTGATTTGAGAGGTGAATGGATTAGTGATGATAAGGTCCAGAGGCTGTGTGTGGGAATGGAAGACTGCGATGAAGTAAAGAACAGGTTATTGAAGATGACTAGCAGGTCAAGGAATTGAGGGGAGAAGGTTCTGACAGGTCATTCCCATTAATGCTGAAGTCCCTAGAATAGTGACAGCCCTGAAGGAGAAAGGTACTCAAAGATCCAGGTAGCAATAGCTTAGATGAACGATGGGGAGTGGTCAAAGATTTGGAAATGACTACAGCAGAGATGATCCATTGAGGGTAGTATGGTGAAGCAGCCCCAAAGAGCAAGGTTTTTGTTTTAATTAATAGATTTAGCAACAATGATCTCAAAGCACCACTAGGGAGAAGGTACATACTAACCCTATCTCCAAGTCCTGTTTTCAGAATAACAGCTAAACCAATGTTATTCTTCTCTAATAACCAAATTATATTTAGGGTCAAAAATTTTTATACAGTTGATTTATAGCATAGAATATCAAATTTTAATTATATCATTTCTGTTATAGGGAAAGGATTAACTGTTGCTTATGACTCTCAATGAAGGGACTCACTCAGAGCAAGGTTCAGTAAACTTCTTCTGTAGAAGATCATATATAGTAAATATCTTAAGCTATGAGGGCCAAATAGTCTGTCAAAACTACTTATATCTGCTATTGTTGCATGAAAGCAGCCACAGATGATGCATAAATGAAGATGAATCCAATCTGCCCCACTCCTATTTCTATTGTTCAATTCATTCAGTACTCAAGTGAGAAAAAGAAGTTGTACTAGAACTTAAAACCCAACAATTATTTCTATCAGATTTAAAAATAAATGAAATCAGACAAAAGTTAAAAGGATGATTTTCCTTTCCCCTAAAACAAATAAAACTGAAAGCAAGCACTTACCTGAACATACAGTTCTCTGAGTTCATATTGAAATTTCTTGGGATCTGTGGTAATTGTCACTGGGCCAATTTCTATGAAGATAAAAATAGCATAGGATAAATTGTAATCAAATGCATTAAAGACTTTATTGTGTCTGCAAATGTCTTTCTATTTTCCACTACATGGTTATTTATTAATAAGAAATATATAGCCTGCAAAACAACAGTTTCTCAGTTTATAGCTATCAAAGAATTACTTACAATTTTCTGGAAATCATGCTTATGCAGGGTGAATTTTTAGCTTCAGGAAATGCAAAGGGGCAATCAAAAATGTCATAAGACAAAGAGTCAGGAGACCCTAGGTTCAGTCCCTTTTTACTCTCATTGTTCAGTGAACATTTATTGAATACCTACTTTGTTGCAAGACTCTAATCACTTATTCAGCCTATAATTCTATTTTCTCAATTTTATATTGTAACTTGTTTGCAACTTCGTTAAGTCCAAATTGGTTCAAAATAAAAAATTTAACATTAAACAACATAAAAACAAATGAATGAACTTCAATGCCACAGGGTTTTTTAAGAACTGGCAGAAGCACTGAAATGAGAACATTAAAAGTTCAGGAACTAGTCCTGTCACTTCTTTCCCCCCAGCTGGGGTTGCTGTCCATCACTATCACCATTCTCCTGAGCTGACACTGACTACCATAACCACCTTTGTGGTCACTGTCACTCTCATGACTGCACAAATCACCACTCCAAATGGGAATAAGTAGAGCCACTGCATTCCTTGGAAAATCAGGACTGAAGTAAGTCAGGTGAAAAGAAAGAGCCCAAATACCAGAGTGGGTTAAGTTGGCAATATATTTTTATATATGATACAGCTTGTCAATAGTAAACATTTTAATCCAAAAAGATCATATTTTTTTAAAAAAAGCAACCTTTAAAAAGCCAAGTGGAAATGGCCTTTATAGGTATCAATTACTTCCTTAAGAAACATCCACATATTTAAGTAATATAGTATTAAAATTCATCAGAGTATTATGTGCACAGAAGTATGATCTTAAATTCCCAGAGTGGATGAAAAGTTTTCTATTTTATCTATTGAAGATACAGGCTCCATTCAAAATGATAATGTGCAACTACAATACAAAATTATAAGAAATATTTATTAACATTGAATTTTTATAAGACACTTTCTAGCTTCAAAGGCATACTCCTAGAAAAAGACTTTATGACTTCAAAGGATAATAATTAGGCTTTCTATAATGTGCTAAATACAACACAAAAACAGACTGTAAGATGTTAGAAATTAATGAGGTAAACTGGAAAGAAAGCCCAATTTGTCTGCCATAACCCATGTAATTTTTTCTTAGAAATCACATGAAAAAAAAATGTCTCTATCCTTCATCATAGATTAGACACCTTGCAGTATGCAAAAGGAATGGAGAAGCAACTGGAGAAACTGTGTGAAAATGCAAACATCTGCATTCCATACCAAGCAGAACAGTTATTAGTTATGCGAAAGTCTTGTCCCAAGTATATGGAAAATCATAGAAGCCTACTCCCTCAAGACTAAACAAAGGCATACTTTGCAAAGGAATGCAAAATAGCAAAGAATATGCCAGACAGTTACACCCTGACATATAAATTGTCAGCAGCATTGTCAAGCCAAACTTCTATGTTCTTACATGGCATAATACTGAAATAATTCTAGAATTCAAAGTGCAAGAATTAGAAAAAAATACGAAGAATACTAGAGGAAAGCAACTACGTAAGAATAAAGAGGGCACACACACAAGAATATTCCCTATAATAAGAATTTAAAAAATAGCCCTGGATATATGCCTGTTCTTCAAGAGTAGAGATCAAAGACTGCTACTAAAATAAGAGGACTGATTAGCCTTCATTTATATCCATAGACTCAAATACCCATTTGTTTTCAGCAAAGATAGGAAATCCTTCCTGAAGCTCATTAAGAAGCATTTTTGCAAACTACACTGGACAGCTGAGATAAATCTTTTATCAGTTATGAGAAATACTCCGGAGAGGTGAGGGCTTTGCTGAACTGCCATATCCCTCCAGCTGCAAGTAACCTTTCCAACTCTTTTGAATTGAATGATATGACTATTTGGCAAAATCAGCCCTCCTCCCTCTCAGAACCTGCTTCCATTCCAGTCTTCCTCCTCACTTAATACAGCCCTGTGCCAGTTGTGTTATGAGCAATTTCCTCTTCTCTTCCTTTTTTGCTCATTTTGGTTTCATCCCCTGCCAAACCTTTGATGACATGCAGCAGGTACAACTTTGTCCTCTCTTCCTGCCTGAACACGGTCCTCTGTTGCTTACAGAATTAAATGGGAATTCTCCAAGACATTCCAAGTCTCTCTTCAATTAATCCAATTTTGTGAAGTATGAGGATACTAAGCATGAGGCTATTGAGCTTCCTCACTACCCCCATGGCCATCCCCACTGTTTCTCTTTTTCTTAAGATTTTATTTATTTTTTTTCATGAGAGATGGGGGGGGCAGAGACACAGGCAGAGGGAGAAGCAGGCTCCATGCAGAGAGCCTGATGTGGGACTCCATCCTGGGACTCCAGGATTATGCCCTGGGCCAAAGGCAGGCACTAAACCGCTGAGTCACCCAGGGATCTCCCACCCCCCACTGTCTTTCATCTACCCATATGCCACTCATTCTAAAAAGCCTGATTTAAGTCCTACCCCTTGAATATTTTGCCTTTTCTCCAATTTTCTTTAATGTTGTTTTGATAATATCTTTACAACAAAGACATGCATGAGAAAAATGAAGGTGCATAGCATTTAACAGAATGCAGAGATCATCTCCACATTATTCAGTTACTTTTATCTAGCTGTTTATAAAGAAAATCTACCAAAAATCAATCAATCAATCAATCATCAATCTCCAAGTAGAAGCACTGAGCTAGAAGGACATTAAAGACTATTTAGGTCACTCTCTTTATCTACAGACAACAAAATTTGAGGTCCAGTGAAGATGAAATTGAAAGCTCTGGTGGTGAAAAAAAAAAAAGTTAAGATATCTGAAAACATTTTCTACACAATGTGTAGCTCGTTAATATTTCTTTTCCAAGATCTTCATTCTGTTGATGATCATATTATTACTAACTTTCTCCTCCTTTCCTCTGGACCACAGGCAAGAAGGCCATTGTTTGAGTGCCTAATCTGATGCATGCAACATCCAGAAGTCTTTATTGTTACATACCTTAATATTATCTTTCCAGACCAAAGAACAATAAAGAAAAAAAACAAAATAAAGGTTAAAGGTTAAAGAGCCAGGCCTTCTGATCGTTTATTTCTTGCTCTTTTTACTACATCGTGGAGCCTCCATCTTATACCTAAACACCATGCAAGGGGATCCCTGGGTGGCTCAGACGTTTAGCGCTGCCTTCAGCCCAGGGATTATCCTGGAGACCCGGGATTGACTCCCACATTGGGCTTCCTGCATGGAGCCTGCTTCTCCCTCTGCCTGTGTCTCTGCCTCTCTCTCCCTCTCTCTATCATAACTAACTAACTAACTAACTAACTAACTAAATAAATAAATAAATAAATAAATAAATAAATAAATCTATCTTTAAAATTCAAACAGGAAAAAATAAAAATAAAAAAATAAAATAAAATTCAAACAGGGATTAAAAAAAAAAAAACACCATGCAACATAATTAATATGACGACACTGATTAGTCAACCAAGAAACTTTTCAGTTTTCCCTATTAACCAAATGTTTTGTTCTTTACTTCAACCAAGCTATTAATGCATAACCAATAGGTGCAATTCTCCACATATAGATTATCTTAAAAAGCAAAAGAAACAGGGGTGTCTAGGTTCCTCAGTTGGTTGAGCACTGACTCTTGGTTTCTGCTCAGGTCATGACCTCAGGGTCCTGTGATCTAGCCCCATGTCATGGGCTCTGTGCTCAGCCTGGTGTCTGCTTGAGATTCTCTCTCTCTCTCTCTCTCTCTCTCTCTTTCTGTCTCCCTCTGCCCTTCCCTCTGCTCACATGTGTGTGCACTCACTCTCAATAAATAAATAAATAAATAAATAATATTTTCTTAAAAAGAAACATTAGGGGTTCCTGGATGGCTCAATCAGCTAAGCAACTGAGTTTGGCTTAGGTCATGATCTCAGAGTATTGAGATGGAGCCCCGCATTTGTCTCTGCGCTCAGCTCAGAGTCTGATTCTCCCTCTGCCTTATCTCCCCTCATGCTCTCTCTTTCTCTCTCAAATAAAATAAAATCTTAAAAAAAGGAAACATTAGGGCAACATGCATTATTACAAATATAAGAAATATATGTGTCATGCTTCAGAAGACCACTTTTGATTAAAAAAAAAAGTGTCCAAAACTCTTAAAGCAGTCTCTTTTCATTTTGTTATTTCTCGTTTCCTAGGGACTTATCAGATGGGTTGGATTTATTTCCAGCATCTCAGCCATTGTTCTCTTAATCTGACTTGTTGGATTGTATTTGTGAAAATAATGGAAAGAAGTTCACAAGTTAATATTTTTCTTTCACTGCTTCACTTGGCAAGATCAATATCCAGTTTCTCACTTCCTCTTTCCTTTCCACTATCAGATTTCTGCTCCTTACAGTTTTTCTTTACTCAAAGTGCTTCTTTAAAAAAAAAAAAAAAAAAAAAAGAAGATTTTATTTATTTATTCTTGAGAGACAGAGAGAGAGAGGTAGAGACAAGAGGGAGAAGCAGGCTCCCCAATGTGGGACTTGATGCCAGGACCCGAGGATCACAACTTGACCCAAAGGCACATGCTCAACCACTGAGCCACCCAGGCATCCCTACTCAAAGTGCTTCTTGATAACAGGAGGAGTTACTGCTGCTCACTGGGGTTTAAACACTGCCTGTGTGTGATTGGATAACAGTGTTCACAACTTCGTTGGTTTTAAAAGTTATATAGTTCTTGGTTTAATATTTAGAGTTGCACATAAATATGCAGATAGTTAGGAAGGGAAGCTCTAGCTGCATAATAAACTAAACAATATTTGTAAAGCATTATAGAAAAATAAAATATATATATACATCATAGGGCTTATTTGTCACAATGGAAATTTAAATACAGTTGAAAGCTACAGCAAGTTATGAAAAATTAGAAAGTCTAATTTATTGCCTGAAAAGAGCCAAGTAATACAGAAAGAGATAGCAAACTTTCTCAGTGTCCAGAGAGAATAGAGACCCCTGCACTCTAGGGAAATACACAGTGAAGGCATCAAGGAGGAGATGAGGAAGGAGCTAGAACTTGAAGAGAGCAACAAATTAACAGAGGGTGACATTAAAGCAGAGAAATTCCAAGCATTGGGACATGAGCTGCTCAAAATTCCTTCCATGAACTGAATCTCAACATGTTCCATGCTCTACAAATTCTATTCTTGCTCAGTTAAACCCAGATCAATTAAAATGTCTTCTATGTGCAAAGTTCCTAGTAAACAGACGTATTCAAAGCATTAAAGCTGTCTAAATGAAAATTAATAAATTATGTTCCCTGCTTTAGGATGCTACAGAAAAGCAGATTAATAACTATATTTCCTTTTACTGTTTTCACTTTAATCTACAATACACTCTTTCCAGATTTCTCTATTCTCAGTGATAATGCTGCTGTCCAGCACCATTTTTAAATGATCTGCATCTAATCCATGAAAACAGAACTGTTTCCTGACTTTGAATCAAGCTATTGCCAAGTATATTTCAGGACTAATTTAATTGAATACATTCATACTCACACGAGAATAGGTAATTTTCAAGGCCCTTAATGAGTGTTCTGACATGAAGTGATGTATTTGGTGTGTTTTATAAAATCCAGGCCAATGGTGAATTCATGCCTAGCATGTTATCTTACATTGATTAAATAACATTCTGCTCCACTATCCAAAGAGACTATTCCTTTCACAATGAGTTGTATGATAACCTTAACTATACGCATTAATGAAATTGCAGCTAATATTTGTAAAATGCAAGGGTCATTTCACTTGGGCTGCTGAACAGGATACAGAAAAAATCATGAACATGAATTCAGCAATGTTACACAGCTGTTTAGAACAGGAAGCAAAGAAGAATGCCGTAATAATTGACACAGGACTTTGAGGTATATTGAGTAGGAAGGATGTCATTGCTTACACTGGACCTTAGCCCAAGCGAGCTGCAGCAAGAACTCTTGCAAAAACAGCCGTGGGATTTTTAATGGCCAACAAAGTTCAAACTCTTAGTTTAACCTGAAATCTGAAATAAAAAAATGGCATTTTAACACCAAAACATATCCATGCATTGATAAGGTATACTCAGATAAGAAAACATAATATTTTGTCATGTTATTTAATAAAATTTAATTAAGTTTTCCATTGTGATCAAGGTACTCTGAAAGCAAACAAGAAGAAAATGAATACTATGTACAAGAACAAATTTAAATAATGATATTCTTATAAGGAAATGTGTTTTTAATTTTAAAAGTTTTAGAATTCATTTCAAAGTTAATTGTTCTCTTAGACAATTCTTTAGCATTAATGGTCTTTCAAATAAATCTAGACATCAGTGAGGGATAAAGAAAAGTTATAAAAGGAGTAAAATGTTGTTGAAGAAAAAAAATACACTTTACTGGTCCTCAGAAATGAATTACTAATATTGTGAAAATTTCCATATGTTAGGAGAATAGACTTAACTTCAGTCTGATTATTTCCTCAACTAAACAATGCAGTCCTTTGATCATGTTGTCAGGGGAAATATAATTCAGAGGTCCAAAATCATATTTATGAAGCAACACTTTATTTACAAAAATATGGCAATCAAAACCATTGCCAAAAACACAACAGATGCATTTATGTGTCTGTATATATGTGATATTTTATTTATGGTTTCCTCTAAATACTTGCATTCATTTATTCAATAAACAATTAGTTCAAATTGGCAGAAAAAGTACAAGCAAACAAATACATTTTAAGAGCTACAGCAGAATCAGAAATGTCTGGGTGTGTCCTTCAAATTAAAGGGCTGAGTGCATGGACTTAAGATCAGTACAGGTATAAAGGGCCCTGCTCCCAGAGGCCTTTGCTCTGTTGAGAATGGTTTGCAGTCAACTGTTTTGAAATAATTTTATCTTTGAATTTGTGTTTTGTAAGTGAAGTTCAATGGAACAATGGAACATGCAGTCTGAGCTTGGAGCCTCGGCTCATGTGTGGTCCAGCCTGCCACTACTTCTAAGAAGAGGTTCTCAGCCACCTCCCACCCCTGCATACCCCAGGCCCTACCCTGTTCCTGCTTCTACAGCTATGACCATCCACCATCCACCCCAGTAGGGACCTGGATATGAAGATGGGAAGGGTTGGGACTCTGGATACCAAAGCCACATCTCAGCCAGGGCAAACTTTCCACACACTCCCAACCCAGGTACCAAGCATATCTCAGAGTGCCTAGGCTTAAAGATCCCTGGGGGCCACCTGTCTGCCAAAGGTTGGGACCATGGAAAGAGACATCTGGCTCAGATGGCCAGACTGCGCCCCCAGGCTGAAACACCGTGCTTTTCCCACACCTGGCTGGAGAGGCAATTTCACAGCCCATCTGGCTAGATCCCAGGCTCAGCCCCCAAACCGAGGCAGGACCTTGAGGGCTAGTGTGGGTCTGCACTTGGCCCACGGGTATCCTGGTGCCCAGGGGTGATCCCTTCTGGTAGCATGCCTGAAGGATCTTCTCCTCTCAGCAGACTCCTTGAAGTTTGGTTTAAACTATTAGCATAGATTTTGCTATCCATCTTTATTTTGTACAATGCCAGTTTTATTTTTTTAATTTTTATTTACTTATTCGAGAGAGAGAGAGAGAGAGAGAGAGGGAGAGAGAGAGGCAGAGACACAGGAGGAGGGAGAAGCAGGCTCCATGCAGGGAGCCCAATGTGGGACTCGATCCTGGAACTCCGGGATCACGCCCTAAGCAGGAGGCAGATGCTCAACTGCTGAGCCACCCAGGCGTCCCCCAATGCCAGTTTTAAATGCAAATATTAGAGCATTTAACTCCTGCATGGACTCAACCAATTTATACAATTTGTACAATAGTACCAACTGGCTAGAAGAGACACTCACAAGCCAGATTTAGTAAGGTTGAAGGAGAAACCATTCATTTATAATCCCAGCAACAATATAAGTGTTCCAGATTTATCATGACATTGAATTAAGCAGCACTCCTTATTGAAGAATATAAAAGATTTTTTTATGAAAAAAGACCATTGTTATATAAAAGGTAGCTAAATATTAAAATAGATGCATTCTGACAATGTATGGATTTAATACATTAAAAAAATCACAAAAAAGTTTTTTTGCTTGTGTTTGTTTTAAAATACTTAGCAACAATATTCTTAATTTTATTTTGAACAGCACATGGACGATTATATTAATAAAAATTGGTAAGACAATAAAGGACATCACAAGCATCAAAAACTAAGAAGATAGAACTGCTGGTATATAAATGAATATATAATAACTGAAAAAGAATTAATAACCTACATAAAAACTAGTATCCGATGACAAGATACATAAAATAGGATTATTTTTTAAATATTTAACTTTGATTCATATTTTATAGTATATTTTAAAAATTCCAAAAGGCTTAAATGGTTCAATATAACCCTTATAATTATTTTAACTGAACCCAAATTAGAATATAAATCTGATACACAGGAGAAAAAAATTCTCCTTTCCAAAGCAACAGAAGAAGTCACAAGGGAAAATACTGACAGATATGAATATATAGAAATCAAATGAAAATTGATCACACTTGTGGCGAGCACAGCATAACATTTAGGGTAGTTGAATCATTATGTACACTCAAAACTGACATACATATTTCAATTTAAAAATCAAATGAATAATAAAATCTAAAAAAA
Organism: Nyctereutes procyonoides; assembly: GCF_905146905.1. NCBI lineage: Eukaryota > Metazoa > Chordata > Mammalia > Carnivora > Canidae > Nyctereutes > Nyctereutes procyonoides. Next base: position 8,272,832 of record NW_026575037.1, read on the forward strand.
AAGCCAGATTTGGCAACATTTATATCATCAATTAAAATAGATTAAAATCTATACTATCTGAAGAGATCATTCAAATTTGTACAAAAAAAAGTATCAATCACTCCATAAAAAGAAAATTCATTAAGAGAAGGAAAATAAAGAAATAAGACCAGAGGCAAATGTTCATATTTAGTTATAGTGAAATAGATATAAACTTAAACCAATTTAAAAAAAAAAACTTAAACCAATTTTAAGAAAGAAAAGGATTTTTTTAAGATTATCACTCAAATCATAATACAATCGAGAATATGCGTACCTTTGGCAAGACTGGAAGTGGTTACCAATTTTGTGAATCTTACTATGGTTATTATGTATTTTAGGTATGATAAGTCTTAAAAGTATCTTCTGATAAAAGTCATTTCCCTTTTTCTTGTAATTCGCCAAGAATAAAAAGACAGTGACATGACTAAGATATCAACAAATAATGTCAAAATAGAGAAATATTTAGAAACATGTAAGTCTCTAAATAATATTGGGCAGCAAAGCAATTAAACTATTGTTCCGTGTAGAAACACAAGTAACTGCTTATCATGTAACGTTAAACAAAAAGGCAAAACATATATTATATATACACATTGACTACAACTATACAGACAGATACGCATTAGGACAAATTCTGAAAGGTCGCGCCAGAGTAAAAAATTGACATTTGGAATTGGCAGAATAATGAGGACTTTTTTCTTTCATCAAAAATTTTTCAAATCAGTGTGCCCATAATTTACTAAGAGAAAAATTTCATTGCAGCACACAAGCTTGAGATTTTACTCATGAATTTTGGTTGTATTCATGAATTTGTGGGTCTTAATTGATTTGTAATGGTCTCTGGAAAAAGGCATAAAAATCTCTCTCAGTATCAGGCAAGGTAACAAGGAAAGCACAGATTTGGGGCATTATCTGTAAGTTCTGTGAGGTGAAATATTTAAAGAAGTTAAAATATTTAGAATTTAATTCAAAAGGGTCATTGTCTGGATCTGGTATTCTTTTTCAATCCTCTCACTTCAAACTTTCATCTTTCTTTTAAATGCACAACTCTTGGAAATGTCATCTTCCTACTGTTAGACTTTATTGAATACACAAAGAATTTCTTTTGATTGAAATAAGACAGTCTACAGACTTGTAACACAGTCTGTAGATATTCAACCACAGTCATATTTTGGTTCCATTATTATTATTGATTTTTATTTTCTCTATACACTCTTGCAATGATGTGTGTCTATATACACGTGTATCTGTCTTGCCTTTGTTGCTTCAGAGAAGAAATAGTAAAAATACAAAATATTCAGTAAAATTACAAATGTTGAACATGAAACTGAATCATCAATGTGAGTGTCCATTTTAAATTTAAATATCTCCGGCCAGGCGATCCCTGGGTGGCTCAGCGGTTTGGTGCCTGCCTTAGACCCAGGGTGCAATCCTGGAGTCCCGGGATCGAGTCCTGCATTGGGCTCCCAGCGTGGAGCCTGCTTCTCCCTCTGCCTATGTCTCTGCCTCTCTCTCTCTCTCTCTCTCTCTCTCATGAATAAATAAATAAATAAATATTTAATAAAAATATATATATATCTCGGTCCGCCCAGGTGGCTCAGTGGTAGCACGTCTGCCTTCGGCCCAGGGCATGGCCCTGGAGACCCGGGATCGGGTCCCACATCGGGCTCCCTGCATGGAGCCTGCTTCTCTCTCTGTCTCTGCCTCTCTCTCTCTCTGTCTCTGCCTCTCATGAATAAATAAAATCTTTAAAAAAAATTTAAATATCTCTTCTAATATGAAGAAGTTCAAAATATTTACCTTACTTCGTGGCTAAAAGTTTCCCCTATTTGGAAGTTACCACAGTATCATTAAGGTAGATAAAGTTACTTTGTTCCAAGGTGAATCTTCTCCAAACATATTGCCAACCCAAGACAACCCTGCACCTGGTGCTCACACTTGTTATTGGGAAGGCAGCTACACAGCAGCATTCCACTTCCTCTCTCCCCAGGTCACCAACACACTGCTATGATCGCAAGGTCATCCATGTGTGTCCCCACAGATACCAACAGGCTGTGTTACATGTCCAGTACTTTCCAAAAACTAGAGACAAGGAACAAGAAACATTCTGTTGCATTTTTCCAGTATTACAGTGATCATTCCTTTCTTATCACCAAAGGGTTTCGATCCCTGTGCTCCAAGTTCCCATGTTTCTCTACTTCACTTTGAAGAGCATTCCTGTTAACTGGTTATATCAAGCCTTCTTTAAAACCTGAACTCCAAAAGGCAGGGGTTGTTTCTTTGTTGTATGGTCTGTACTCAAATCAAAATGCAATAATTAACATGTGTTTTACAGGCATCCATTAATAACAATTAGCAGAGACACTGAAAGGGAGACTTGTCCAAGTAAAGTTCCCAGACACACTGATTAATAGTGCTTAGATTGGTGCTGATCCAGATCCCACCAGAAAATCTACATAGACTAGATGGAAGTGTCATTGATTTGGAATTGTTCACTTACATGGCCCATATTTACTAAATGTTGGACTTAAGAGGCAGTCTACTTCTTTGGTTAAGAGTTCAAACTCTAGAATCAAAACTGCTGGAGTTAGTCAAGGCTCTGCCATATATTTGGTTTTTGATGTGGTTTGGTTTTTAATTTTTGTCAAGTTCCTTACTCTCAATGGCTTTCAACTTCCTCATCTAGAAAATGGGAATAATAATCATACTTAGACCAGAGCAGTCGTGAGAGTTTAATGAGGACATCATGTGTGATGCAATGCCTGGAACAGATTAAACACACTAACTCAGCTGTTGCTACTGCTACTACTGTCAGTAACTTTTGTGACAATGTCAAAGACATTCTGCTAGGTACAGTGACTGGTTAAATAAATATCTGCTATAATACAAAGATCAACTTCAATCTTGGAGTTTAGAAGAAATATGATACTTTTCTGTACCTATCACTACTTAAGATGACTTAATGAATTTGAATTTTCATCTCAAAAAAGGTTAATAAATACAGTACTTTCTTATTAACACATGCCCCCTATAAGAACTTCATATTTTTACTTTTCATAAGATGAAAAAGTTAAACTTGTATTGTGTTTATATGAGTTTTTAGATAATTACAAGTCTACTTTCTTGCCTTTGGAGATAACAAAACATAATCTCCCATATCTGTCATTAAATAGTTTTCAGAATTTAAAACCATGTGATAAAAAGTATTTCAGAAATAATGCTTGATCTTTAATTGCTACATCCCTGACACTTAAAATGAGTAATACCCAAAACAAAATCGAGATAAAAGCAGCATTTACCAAAATGAGAAAATAGTTTTCTAATTTAGAATTGCTAATTAATATTTTACATAAAAATACTACTGCCAAGTTATACTATCTATTCTCTATTCCCAAAGTAATCTGGACAAATGTCCACTTCTATATCTTAGTTTATATTTTTTTCTATATAATAGGCTGTTTTTTCCCTTATCAAACTTTTCTTCAAATCTAATTCGGGGGACGCCTGGATGGCTCAGCAGTTGAGCATCTGCCTTTGGCCCAGGGAGTCCCAGGATCGAGTCCTACATCGGGCTCCTTGCATGGAGCCTGCTTCTCCTCCCTTTGCCTGTGTCTCTGCCTTTCTTTCAGTGTCTCCCGTGAATTAATAAATAAAATCTAAAAAAAAAAAAAAGACTTAATTCGGGTTTCAACTATTTTGGGAACACTTTCCTGAATGTCTCAACCCTTAGAGATCATTCTTCTGACTTCTTTTAATGATATGTCTTAATTACTTGTTCAGTATTTACCAGATGTGATAGGCACTTTCTAAAATGTCTTCCATTGATCCCCACCAGCTAATATTCACATCCTTGTGTAATCAATCCCCTCTCTTTTTGTGTATGGGCTGAGCCTAATGACTTCCTTCTAAAGAAGAGAATAATTTAAAAGTGATGGGCTACCACTACCAAAATTAGGTAACAAAGAGATTATGGCTTCTGTCTTGTATGTCCTCTCTTGCTCTTTGATGGAAATTACCCATGTGTGCCACCCCATTTTCTCACAGAGAGGCCCACATGGCATGGAACAAAGGTCACCCTCTGGCCAAAAGCCACCAAGGACCTGAGGCCTTCTCTATCCAATAGTTCACAAGGAACTCAATCCTGCAAAAAACCATGTCAGTAACTAAATGGACCCTACTCTAGTTAAGCCATACAATGACTACAGAACAAATCAGTATTTTGATGGTAAACCTGTAGGAGACCCTGGGTCAGAGTACCTAACTAAGGCATGCTGGGATTCCAACTCAACAAAGTATGATATAAAAAGTGTTGGTTCTGTTACAGCACTAAGTTTTGGAATAAATTTCTGTGCAGCAGTAGATAACTACATAAATTTAATTACATATTATCTCCTGAGCTAGATTACAACTGCTCTGATGACAGTAACTGTAACATTTTAAATCTGCATATCTGGCACAGTGAACCTCACTGTTGGTAATGGTGACATTACAGAAATATGTAGACAACAATTATGAACAATATATACAAATCATTACCTTAAAATAGTCACTATAGCAAATATAGAGGAATTACAGTCTATCTTCAAGAATCTGTGTTTTAATGTGTAAGAGAAATAACATTTGTAAGTATATGTGTGTTTATAATAAATGTCCAAACAGAAGGGTGCCTGGGTGACTCAGTCTGTTAAGTGTCTGCCTTTGGCTCAGGTTGTGATCCTGGGGTCCTGGGTTTGAGCCCAACGTGGGGCTCTGTGCTCGGCAGGGAGTCTGCTTCTCCTTCTCCCTTTCCTTCTGCTTCTCCCTCCACTTGTGTTCTCTCTGTCTCTCTCTCAAATAAATAAATAAAGTTTTTAAAAATAAAATAAATGTCCAAACAGAAACACACAGATACTGTAGGAATGACCAATTTTAGAAGGGGTGAATATTTAAGTAATTATTATTTAAGGAAGTAATAATAAAAGCAAATGAAAAGGAAGAGTGATGTCTGAAGAAATCAGAAAATATTATTATGGACTATCTGAAAAATATGTGAGAAAAAGAAAATACTAAATATTACAAAATCACTTAAAGTAAAACAATTGTGGCACATAATCCTAGAAAACACTGGAGAAATAATGAATATTAATAAAACTCTTAAGTCATACATACAGTATCTCTAACTATGCATATGAATCTCATCATGATACTGAAATCAATAATGTCAAAGGGATGAATTAACTGAAGAAGATTCAAAGCAACTGAAGTTGAATTAATAGTCTCAAGAAGTTATTAATGAAGCATACACTCTGCCAAATGACAAAAACTTAAGATCTCTTCTGGCAAATATTCTTCTAACATTTTTGAATTCAACAAATAATTTTTAAGTCCCTCCCCAGTGTTTGAAGCTAACCATTGAAAGCCTAGTATGTAGCTATACTAGGTGAATATATGTAACTTCTTTTGAATTCTGTAAATTTCAATCCATCTACTGATTTTGTTATTTAAAAAAAAAAAAGGGATCCCTGGGTGGCGTAGCGGTTTGGCGCCTGCCTTTGGCCCAGGGCGCGATCCTGGAGACCCGGGATCGAATCCCACGTCGGGCTCCCGGTGCATGGAGCCTGCTTCTCTCTCTGCCTGTGTCTCTGCCTCTCTCTCTCTCTCTCTCTCTCTCTCTCTGTGACTATCATAAATAAATAAAAAAATTTAAAAAAAAAAAGCTGAATATATTTGGCACAGGTCATAAGAAAGAATGTGTGGAATGTGTGGAAGAAATCTTCCTGAAGACGGAATAAAATAGACTGAAATCGAACAGAACGTATTATTAAGCACTTCATATCCAACAGCACTGTGCTTGGAACAAGGGAACCAACTGTGGAGATTGCAGACATGATTCCTTTCCCCCACAGAATTCATGGTTTTAGAGAAAAAAGGGAGAACAAAATAAACAAGCAAACAGAAAAAGTAGCAATAGGTCAGAACAGGTGCAAACATGGAAATTAGCTACTGAGACAGAAATAACGGGGAAAATAGCTGCTTAATACTACATTATCAAGGGAAGAACTCTCATTTTCTTTGTATAAAACAAATGCCCATAACCTCCATCCATTTTTATATAGAGCTGCTGGTATTTTTGTGTCAATTTGTAGAAGTCTTTATATGTTCAATAAATTATTTGTCTGTGATAGGAGTTGTAAAAGTTTTCTCTAGTTTCATGTTTTTTACAAGCAATTTGACCACGCAGAAAGTTTTCTTTTATGTAGTAAGAAAAATTTATTACTTTTTTTCTTATGGTTCCTGGTTTTTATCATATTTGGGAAAGCTTTTTCATGTCAAAGTTATATAGAATTCTCCCATGATGTCTTCTATTACTTTTACGGTTTATGTTTTACATTTACATCTACGATCCATTTGAAGTTTCTTCTGGTATAAGCTATGAGGTATGGATCCATTTTTTTCCAGATGGCTACCCTGTTGGTTCATCATTATTTATTGAAAAATCCACTTTCCCCCACTGATATTATATGCACTGCAGTTCACATATGTAGTCTATATTCTCTTACATTAGTTTTCCCCCCATTCCCAGAACCAAAACTGTCTTAATATTGAGGTTTATACGTTTAATCTCTAGTGGGGCTAATTCCACATCATTGCTCTCCTTTTTGCTGATTTTTTCTGGCTATCTGTACTTGTATATTTTTCCATTATCAACTCTAGATCAGCCTATCTAGGTCCAAAAATATCCTGAAAGTATTTTTGTGATTGTCACATAAATTTATAAGATGAATCAGGAAAAACTGACAAGACGTTGAGACTTTCCCTAGTATATTATTGTAAATATTAAAGTATTCTTTTGGGAACACTAGAGGTCCTGAAAAAGTTTTTTTTTTCCATATAAAAGGTTGCATATTTATTGTTAAGCTTAATGCTATTTTATATATATTTTTTATGTTGATCACCAGAGATCTTTCATTAGGTCTCCAAATGGCTGTAACTTTGTATATATAGAAGCCATCAATTTCGTGTATTAATCTTTTCTTTCATTGCTGTTTGGAATTTTTTACCCCTTCGTAAGAACTATCAGCTGATCCTTTTGGTTTTGCAGGTACAGAATCATATAAGCTGCAAATGTTTTCCTAGCTTTATACCTCTAATTTCTTTCTCTTGCCTAATTGTATCTGTTACTATTCCAAAACAATGTTAAACAATAGTGGTGATAATGGACATCATTATCTGTCTCTGAAATTATCAAGAATGCTTCTAATGTCTCCCCATTAAGGATGATACTAGATTTGAGATTGAAATAAATATATTTTTATCAGGTAAATAAAATATCTATTTCCAATTGTACTAGAGATTTTCCTTTTTGTTATCTGAATATTAAATTTTGTTGCCTTTTCACAAGTATGAACATAACGATGTACTTTTCTCCTTAAATGTAAAATTAATAGATTTGATGTGAAATGTTGGGATCTGGAAGCAAATGGTCAAGACAGAATTCTTGAGACATTTATGGGTGCAAAAAGGTATGTTTATTATAGCATGGCGACAGGACCCTGTGGGCAGAAAGAGCTTCCTTGGGGTTGTGAGGGGCTACTTATACTTTTCAAGATGGGAAGGGGTTAGAGATAGTGGAAGTCTCTAAGGAATTGGGAGGCGAGGTTTCCAGGACCTTCCTAGCTGTTGTTAGGAAAAGGTCATCTACTACTTTCTAGTTAAAACTGGAGTCATGAGACCCTTCAGATGTAGGGTGGGCCATATGCTTGGAGGATGATTGCCAACATGTATGTGGGAGAGGTAGAGATAAAACAAGTTTCCAAGGGGATTTTTATAGGATCCTGGAGATCGAGATAATGTCAAACTAAGGTTGCCTTTTGCCTCTAGCAAAGTATTAAATTGAGGCAGCTAAGCTCCTTGAGGATGGTCACTCTGCCTATCTCAAGTACTTGTCAATGGGCTGTAAATTGTAAGGAAGTTTTTTTTTTTCTTTTGTCTTTGTTATCCACATCAGATTTCCTTTTATTTATTAAATCATTATTATCTCCCCAAAATAAACCCATTAATCAGGATGGGGTTTTTTAAAAGATTTTACTTTTCTTTCTTTTTCTTTCTTTCTTTCTTACTTTCTTTCTTTCTTCATTCATTCATTCATGAGAGACACAGAGGGAGAAGCAGGCTTCTCACAAGGAGTCCGTTGCGGGACTCAATCCCTGGAACTGTGATTACACCCTGAGCCGAAGGCAGACACTTAACCACTGAGCCACCCAGGTGTCCCTATTTATTTACTTTAGAGACAGAGAGAGAAAGAGCAGAGAGGGCAGAGGAAGAGGGAGAGGGAAATGAAGAGAATCTCAACCAGACGCTGTGCTGAGCACCAAGGCCTAGACAGGGCTCAACCTCACGACTCAGATCATGACCTGAGCTGAAACCAACAGTCGGATACTTAACTGACTGAACCACCAAATGCCCCTAATCAGGAAGTTTTATTCTTTTAATGTCTGCTACCTTCTGCTTGTCAACATTTTATTTAGGGTTTTCACAGTGTTATTTGCATGAACATTAATATGAATAATCGAAAGTTTTCTTTTAAGTACAATCTGTATTAAATTTTGATGTCAATATCACGCAAGCACCATTTTAAATATTGTTAAATTTTCTTTCCCCGTTCTCTGGAACACTTTAAATACCATTGAGATTATCAGGTTTTAAAGGATCTGGCAAAATCCTTTTGTGAAATCATCAAGGCCAGTTGATGATGCACATGCGGCACAGATTTCTCTGCCCCACCCCCTCCACTCTCAGTTAATTCATCTGTTTTTCTACTCTATTTGTTTAGGGTCTTTTAGTTATCTCTCTCTAGAAATTTAACCACCTTACTCACTTTTTAAAATGATTCACCTAGAGTCTGGGAAACAAAATCACTCATGGCTTCAATTTCCAGCATTTTGAAGTGATATTTCCTATTATACTTTCTTACCTTATGTATTGGTACACTCCGTATTTTTTTAATTTCAGTAGCTTTTCCCAAAGAAGTACTTCTAGTCATCTCTTTATCTAATTCATTTATTTCTGCCTTGATGCATATTGGTTATTTAATTTTGCTTTCCATAGACTGGTTTTGTCTTTTTCTAACTTCCTAACATTCTACTCAAAGTAGTAAATCTCTACGTTTTCTTCTGGCATATGTTTTATCCACACACTACAGATTCTAGTATGCTGTGTTTCTATTATATGTATTTTCTAGATTTTTACCATTTTAGTTTAGATTTCCTCTCAGACAGGACTTTAAGAGAGATTTTTTTAATTTGATGAAGTGTTGTTTTAAATTTTCTCCTCTTATTATTTTCATTGAATTGGTTTTATTGGATTGTAATTAGTGCATTTTGCTTTGTGGTACTGTAAATGCGTGGTTTCTGCTAACATTCCATGGTCACTTAAGAAGAAGATGTATTCTCTGTTTTCAGAAAAGCATTTTTAAATATCAATCAGATCCATCTTATTAATTATGTTGTCTAGGTCTTACAGATTTACATATTTTTGTCCACTTGATCTGTCAAAAACTATGGAAGAAAATTAAAGTTCCTCACTCTGAATGGCTTCGATTTCTTCTGCTAATACTGTTTTGTTCTTTCCGTGGTACAGAGATACGCTTCTCTGTTGTATTTTCATTATGAATGTTTCGATCCTTTATAAAGTATTATTTTGTCTCAATAACATTATAAAGCATTCTTTTTGACTCATTTAAATTTTATTTGACTTATAACAAATCCTTCCTTATACCAAGATCATGACCTTAGCTTGCTTTTTAAAAATTTTATTTATTTACTTATCTATTCTTATTTTTAGGAGGGGGAAGAGGGACAGAGGGAAAGGAAGTGAGAGAATCTTGAGCAGCCTCCATGCCTATCGCAGAACCAGATATAGAGCTCCATCTCATGACCCCAAGATCGTGACCTGAGCTGAAGAGGCAGAAGGCTAACCAACTGAGCCACCCAGGTGTGACCTTACCTTGCTTTTAATTTGCATTTGAAATAAATGTACTTATTTTAACTGCCATTTCCTTTCCTTCTATTGTCTCACTTGTTTAAGTTTTATTATTTCTATTGTCAGCACAACTAACATTATAGTCTCTTCTGTTGCCCTAATGCCGACTTTTGTTTTACTCTTAGTCAAAGAGTTACTTGGATCCAGTACTCATAGCCAGTACTCTTGCTGTAGTGTTTTCAGACATCTCTTGGGGGCTACACTTCATCTTCTAAAAAAACCCTGAAGACATTTCAGGAAAACAATATTTCCTGAGTTGTGCATGTTCAAAATTGTTTACTACTGCTTTCGTACTTTAACATTTTTGCTGGTTGTAAAATTCTTCCTCAAGATTTTGTGAATATTGTTCCACTATCTTCTAGCATTATATATATTACAGAGCAGTTTAAGGTCAAATTACTCTTTTTCTTCTACATGTGATTTCTTTCTTGGTCTCCCCAAAGGGTTCCTTCACCACCTGTGATGTTCAGCGATTTACCTTGGGTATGTTTTCATGTTGACAGCATTGGGGCAATTTCCATTAGATTGATATGCTTTTTCTTTTCTTTTAAAGATTTTATTTATTTATTCATGAGAGACAGAGAGAGAGGAGAGGCAGAGACTTAGTTAGAGGGAGAAGCAGGTTCCCTGCAGGAAGACAGATGCAGGACTCCATCCCAGGACCCCAGGATCACGACCTGAGCCAAAGGCAGATGCTCAACCACTGAACTACCCAGGTGCCCCTTGATATGCTTTTTCAACATGTAAATTCAAGCCTTCTTTATGGAAGTGCACTTAATTTGTATCTTTCAATAATTATTTTGTCTCATAATTTGTTTTTTTTTTTTTTTAGTGACTCCAGCAATGTGCAAGCCTGATTTTCTTTGCCTTTCCTCTATAGCTACCATTTTCTCTCCAATCTTTTTAAGCTTTTAAAATTTATTTCATTTTGCTCACTTTTCTCACATCCATCCTCTAGATTTTGGCTGATTTTCAGCAATGTTTATTTTTTATTTTTCTGCCAACTGAACCTTTCTGTGATGGTTTTATTTTTTCTCTTCCATTTCTTTCTCCAGTATTACCTACAGTCTCTTTTCTGAGTTCTTGTATTTTTGGTTTACACTAATCCTTCAGAGACATTTGTTTCCTTTACAGTTTTGTTTTGACTGATTTTTAAATTTATGACACAAAGTTCAATGATAATTTTTGTCTCTTTTATGGTTACCTTGTTTTATTTTTTTCTTATAAACTTTTCTTACCTAGCTTTTGGTTTTCCCTTCATTTCCTCATTTTTTTCCCTGCAATTTTTTGTTTTTTTAAAGAGATCTTGGGCTGGTTCTACTTTTATATTGTAGTACTGAAACTGATATGTTTTTTCCTAGACCACAGTTTGCTGGAGGTTCGAGTGGGGAGAGGTCCAGGGACATGTTCCAGGATAATAGCACTTTTTCTCATGATAACAGAGTTAGTTTGTATGGTGATTTGCCTTTTACATTTCCTCAGTCAAACATAGCAGCTGTGGCAGTTTTCTTAAATATTCTCTTCTCTGCTGCAGTAGAGACTAACCATTTGCTGAAACTATGGCTGTGTTTTCACGTGCTTATTTAGCCCATTTACTTGACTGCTAAGAACCTAACTGGGTGTGAGAGAACCCCTGCCCTCTTCGGGTGCACCCAACTTGCACCAAAGCCTCCTGGTACAAAAATGAAGCTCAGACATTGAGCCTCAGTTGTATGTCCCTCGTCTTCAAAAACAGCCCTCTTTAATGAAGCAGCTGCATCCTGTCTCCATTCTTGCCCATTTCTACAGCCTACTGTACAAGGTCCACAGCTTTGGGCAGAAATTCCTTTGGGGAGTGGGGAATCTGGGGTTTTAGCAGTCTCCTAGCTTCACCAAAAAAAAGTTACATGTTTGTTTCTCATTCACCTTATTGTTCTGGAAACTTTCTGAAAAGAGGATAAGATAATGTGACTTTAAACCACCACATTCCAATCAGAGGTCCTATCCTAAATTCTTGAGTTTTTAGTCTTAAATATTGAACATTCTCAAAATCCACATGTTTTATATGTTTAGGAACTTAGTTGGAAGTACTCAGAAATAATGATAGCCATCTGCTTTATGTCTGGCACTGTTCACACACATACATTTATTTTCTTGTCCAAAGAGTCCTGCATCTAGGTATTAATATCTCTATTTTACAAATGAAGAGCAGAGCCCAGATATTAACCTGGCTCTATCTGATGTAAAAGTCCATGTTCTTTACCCCAAATCACCCTCAAACTAGTTCTATTCTCCAAAGATAATTCTAAAATGTTTAATTATTGTGGAAACCAAATAATCCCTGCTTGATTAGATTGTGGCATTATTTCTTTGTTTTGGAATCTAAATTTCTTTAGTCTCCTCCAAATCCTTTCTTTTAAACCACTGGTTACATATAGGGGGAAAAATTTTAGAACAGAAATGGATGCATATTGTCGAATGAGGACTGGACTTCCTAAACTGTAAAACCACAAAGCCCAACATAACACAACCAATATGCTGTTTGGTTTTGTCCCCTAAGCAACTGACCAAACACTACTATAAATGAGCCTGCCAATGGATTTGACAAAGATTAAGAATGTTGATACACCTCCTACCTAAAAAATAAACTTTGAATAAACATATCATAAATAACAAACAGAGGAACATTCAAATGACAAACAATTTGAGAGTAAAATCACAAATGTTTCACTTTGTACAGAATGGACATAATTATTCCATGAATCTTTTAAACTTGCTACATGTATAAAAATTCCTGGTCCAATATTTCAAACACAGTTACAGACAAAAATTAAGAATGGGCATTATATCTTTCTGGCCACTCAAGTCAAGGCACTGCACAAACCTTCTGTTCTTTCAAAATAACGTTTTACTAAAAATTTTCAATGGATATCTTCTGAAGATAGCATTAAAGAGAAATACAATAATAGAAGAGCATAGTATTTTGGGTGAAGACCTGTGTTTCTGTACCAATTCTTACATTATTAGTGGTGTGAATTTGGAAAGGTATTTAATTCCCTAGCTTCAGTGCCTTTGTGCATAAAATAGACTTGGAAATAACCTTTCCTCAGTGTTTCTGTGTGGGTAACACTTACGTAAACAGCTAGGATAGTTCATAACACTGATAAAGATAAAAATGAACCAAATAAGTGCAAATAAGACTGTGTGAGGCAAGTGTGGTGCAAAGACACTGAAAAGGAAGAGACAGATCTCTTGATCTGGGACAGTATGTCTAGTGGTTACACACACGGAGTTTGAAAATGACTGCCTGTGCTCCGATCCTGCTCAACCACTTGCTGCATGATTTTGGGCAACCTACTTAATTCTTTTAGCCTCAGATTCCTCATCTTTAGAATAGACCTTCCCAGGGTTGTTAAGAGAAGTAAACTAAAGTGGAAAGCCCAGCACCCAGGACATATGCATTAATAATATTGCCACTAAGTCTCACAGTGAGTATATTTCTACATTTACCCCACCTCTATCAAAGACATGCTATGACTCCCACACAGAATGTTAAGGATGGTGATCAAACAGACAAGCAGCTACTTGCTATTAGTTCCAAAGCGCCCAGATATGTTTGGCAGAAAAAAAGGGAAATAGTAGCATTTTAGCAAAGCAATAAAAATATAACCCATTTGCACTATGAACATAGGAAATTCCAGTATTTGTTTCTATGTGTCTGGATTGTTTTGATTCTAAGTTGAAAATGTTTCTTGCTTAGATTTTAGTTCTTAATTTAGAAATAAAAAGAAATAAGGAAAGACAAGCAGGTCCTTTGGATAGTTTATTTTTCCAGAATAGGGTATTTTACTTCAGCATTCAGTCACACGAACTGTTCAATAGACCTGACGTGGATTTGCTGAAACCACAAAGCCAAGAGATGGCGCCTGGGAAGCCCATGACTAACTTCCATCCTAAAAACATGCCTCTTTGCCAGAAATTCGTAGTTATTTGAGGTAACATCAAACTCATTGTCAATTGAAGCAACAAGAGCAACAAGCAATACCTATCAATACTGATAGTTATGAAACTACCATTAAATGCCATTTGCATTTTAAATTCCTAAGAGCAATTGTTTTATATGTTGCCCATCCTTTTTATACTTGTTTTCCATCTGCCTTGGATATGACAGGAAGCCTGTGAAAATGTCAGTATATAGATTTTAAATTTTGTTGTAAAGGGAAAAAAATGAACTACCTTTTCCCATAAAATAATCTGTATGCCTCAAGATAAGATCACAATATTCTGAAGAAATGATCATATCTAATCAAATACTCTCTTTTGGAGCGGAAAAAAATCATTTAATTTCCTAAAGTGATAATGCAATAAAAGATGGTCTATATGTAACATTTTAAATCATGTTTCAGAATAATGTTAATTCCTTGTAGAAACAATCACAATATAACGCTGGGCTGAGGGAGTGAAATATAAAATAAAATATCCCATACAACTTCCATTAGAAACAAAAAGAAAAAGACAAGAGTGAAAGGAGGGGAGAGTTGACAAATGAAATATATCAAATTTTACCAGTGAGAACTGTTAGAATTATACTGACTTTGTTGTTGTTTATATTTATTTTCCAAGTCTTCTACAAGAAACAGGAGTTGCTTTCAAAAGCAAACAAAAAAATCTGAATCTGAAGTATTCTGTCACATGGGATACTTCCTGCCCACTATGCGGATGTTATCCATCAAGAAAAACATGACCAATTTTTAAAACTATGAAATCAGAAATGAGGAAGCCCATATCTTCAGCCAAAATATTTATTTTGGATGAATTAACTCCTGTCAAGCAACCAATGGGCTGCTGAATCTTAACGGAAACAGATTCAACAACAGAATAATCCCTAATGGCTAGCCTAAAATAAATTTCTTTTGTCTTTTTTATTTTTTAATTTTTATTTTATTTTATTTATGATAGGCACACAGTGAGAGAGAGAGAGAGAGGCAGAGACACAGGCAGAGGGAGAAGCAAGGTCCATGCACCGGGAGCCCGACGTGGGACTCGATCCTGGGTCTCCAGGATCGCGCCCTGGGCCAAAGGCAGGTACTAAAACGCTGCGCCACCCAGGGATCCCATAAATTTCTTTTTTAATTTGACCCTATAGTTAAAAACCCTTTTAGTTGTCTCCTGGATATTCTAACGGAAATTAAAGTACCTTAATGTAGCTGTGCAAGGAAGGGTTTGATTTCATTTACACTGAATATTTTATCAAATCCTTTAGGTTAATAAGAATATTGACCAGGCAGGCAGGAGCTAAAACACCCAGCTTTAATATGCTTGGGGTTCCTGGCAGAATGGAGAACATAAAGCTTAATATACAGCAAAGCAATCAACAGGTGATAGCTTCACATCCCAGGTCAGGGCACACTCTCATCCCCTATAGAATCCAGCCTTCTCCTTGGCTTTCCTGAGCCTTCTTCAATCTGGCCAGGCAGATGGGGATCACAGACAGGCCCTTCTGTTAAGCATCTTCCTCAGCTCAAAAAGTAAGATATAATCATAATTCAGGCTTTGGCTCAGGTTGTGATCTCAGGGACGGAGAGAGGTGAGATCCAGCCCCCATCCCCCTACTCTGGTTTCTGACTCAGAGTAAAATCTGCTTAAGACTCCCTCTGCCTCTCCCCTTAGGGTTGGTGCCTGTGTGCCCGTGCCTGCGCATGCCCCTGTTCTCTCTAAAATAAATAAAGAAATCTTAAAAAAAAAAAAAAAGGTAATATATAATCAGATTGGCCCCACAACCTCAGCAAGGCTGAAAAGTCTGAGCCAAACCAGGGCTAGAACCCAGTCGTCACATGCATACACACATACACACAGAATATAGCTGTCATCGAACTCTCATACATCTTATAAATGAACTGTATTCTATGAATGAAATGGAATGAAATGAAAATGGGCTTGGTTACAGGAGTTGGATATATCGATTCTGGGGAAACAAACTGTCTACTGCTGTCTGCAGTTCAGTAGGGATTCCAATATGCTTCCCTTAAACTTGGTTATTGTCTATTAGTTTTACTAATAAATGAAAGAATATTTCCTGAACCTTTCTACCATTAAGACAATTCATTTTCCTTAAATCAAACATGTGTCAAATACCTAATGACACAGAGTTACTATGAATTTAAAAAAAGAGAAAACAGGACAGCCCGGGTGGCTCAGTGGTTTAGCGCCACCTTCAGCCCAGGGCCTGATCCTGGAGTGCTGGGATCGAGTCCCACGTTGAGCTCCATGCATGGAGCCTGCTTCTCCCTCTGCCTGTGTCTCTGCCTTTCTCTCTCTCTCTCCTCTCTGTGTATTCTCATGAGTAAATAAATAAAATCTTTAAAAAATAATAAAATAAAAATAAAAAGAGAGAAAACAAAACTTGGAGCTAACTTTTTCAGAATTCCTCTCAATATATGTACCTTTAGTGAAACTATGGCAGAGGAGACAATCCTTTATATTGTTGATCTCTACAATGAGGTACATATATATTAAAGGGTGCACAAAAACATGCATATGTAAGAAATTTCTGTTCATATTTGTTTATCTCAAACATTTATAACTTTTTGTGTTTCACAGTTAACATAATTGATTAGAATAGTAGTTGCATGTGACTTGTAAGTTAATATATATGTGTTATAGGTGTATACTCCATATTTTTATCAATAACTATTGATTTTGAAAGTTTGAAAGGGGGGCACCTGGGTGGCTCAGTGGTTGAGCATCTGCCTTTGGGCTCAGGGCATGATCCCGGGATCCTGGGATGGAGTCCCACATGGGGCTCCCTGCAGGGAACCTGCTTCTCCCTCTGCATATGCCTCTGCCTCTCTCTCTGTGTGTCCCTCATGAATAAATAAATAAAATCTTTAAAAATAAACAAAAATTTAAAAAATAAGTTTGAAATCTGATGACCAGAACTGATAAATCTATATAAACACTGAATATATAAAAATCAGTGTGCGAACATCTACTTGAGCATGTAACTTTACCCAGCTGAAGGCAGCTAATGGTCCATTTCACATGTAGCTTATTGTAAGCACTTCACAGCCAGAAAATGCTACATATTTTATCAATACTATTTGCCAAAAAGTATCCTCTGATGACTAAATTGCTTCTGGCTAATGGCCTTTGCCTTGATTTTAACTATATTAATCCTCTAAGTTCCAAAGCTACAAAAAAGAACATGTACCACAAACTTAAATATATATTTACAGATTATGTTTTAAAATATACTATTTGCAGGCTTATTTGTCTTAAAGAAAAGAATTTCAATTTCAGGAAGAGAGGACTCTGAAATTAAAGTCAGATTGAATTCCATCTAGATTTCTCTTCTGACTAGTTTGATCTAGATTTGTTGATGATCTATTCTACCGACTAAGTCTTTCTATTTTGGGGAGCTGTCTCAGCTTTATCATTTTAAATTCCAGTTCAAAGGACATGAAAGAAGAATGTCTTGTGTGATAAAATGAATAGCGCAGGGACAACTGTGTGGCTCAGAGGTTGAGCGTCTGCCTTTGCTCAGGTCGTGATCCCAAGGTCCTGGGATCAAGTGCCACATCAGGCTCCCCAGAGGGAGCCTGCTTCTCCCTCTGCCTATGTCTCTTCCGCTCTCTGTGCCTCTCATGAATAAATAAAATCTTTTTTAAAAAATTAAATAAAATGAATAGAGCAAAATTCAATCCCAAATACTTACTTGCATGGCTCAATAACTTCAATCATCCTTGTGTAGTAAAAATGGAGTTACTACCCAGTGAGGGGTCCAAGTGAGATGAAAGGGAAGGCTAATTTCACTTGGGATCCATGCCCCAAGATAATTTTGTTTATATAAACATAAATATAAAAACAAAACAACCTCAAAGATGACATCAACACTTTCCCCTGCTGACAGTTTCAAATCAAAAGCAAACAGTGCACATATTTGTCAGCCCATCGGCAGGGGTTCCAGAACCCTTGTGCCCCCTTAATCACACTTCATTGTACTTTTTTCCTTTCTGCTACTTCCTTTATCTACTTCCTGCTCCTTCTCTGGGGTTTTATTTTCTTCTCCTGTGTCTTGTGAGACCTTTAAGAGGTCATGCTAAACAGGCTGTGTGGCATAATAATTGCTAGTTAAAAGGAAAATTATACTATATTTCAGAGTCTTGGTTGGGGTTCATATTATTGAGCTGTTTTATTGACTATTTCCACTGTGAAAACACCCAGTGGTTCAATATAATTCTTTCATTTGTTTTGGATTTGTCTTGTTTTTAAATATTTGGGACAATTTTTTATGACTGCTTCTCTCTCCAATTCTTTCCAAACAAAATAAGAGTATCTTTTAAAGTAAAATATTTAAGGAGAAAGATTGTAAGGAGTTATAAAAATTATAATCAGAGAAATTGGTGCCAAATCACTGGAAAGACAGGAAAAACAATCCATCAATTCAAATGAGATATTTTTCTCTAATTTCTGACTAAACTGTTTCAGTTTCTGAAAGAACATATCAAGGATACAGATTTAGGTAATATCTGAAAATTCATACACAATGAGAAAACATAATAGATGATGTCAAATAGAGAAAAATGCTATTTTCAAAACAGAAGGGAAAAAATGACAAATACCAGAAAGAATATACAAATTGGTAAACGTAATTTTAAGTTCAAGGAAATGTCAAAAAAAAATTAAAAATTAAAAAATAATTCAAGAAAATGTGTAAAATGGTCATGAATACATAGAAAAAGATGTAGCTAATATACAAATAAAAAGCAAAATATATCAAGCTAGTAGCATTTCCTTTTTTAGACTTGGCTTCTATGGTGATGGATTAAGGAACTGTACAACACTTGATTTCAGGGAAAAAAATGGCAACATTTCTTAAGTTATTCATATTCAATAAGATGAAAATTTAAAATGGGATTGAGTTATGGGGTGCCTGGATGGATCAGTAGGCTAAGCGGCCACCTCTTGATTTTGGCTCAAGTCATGATCTTGAGGTGCTGGGGTCAGGCTCTGTACTCAGCAGGGAGTCCGCTTGAGGATTTTCTCACTCCCACTGCCCCTCCCCCTGCTCATGCTCACACTCTCTCTCCCTCTAAAATAAATAAATAAATCTTTTAAAAATGGGATTTAGTTAGGACAAGTCTTACATCCTACATACAAGTTTTTAAAAGTACAAGATGGTGTTAAATTGCTGTCATTCCTTTACTCATCTAAAACCACAATTACTGGGCACATACCTTCAATCTTATGATAGAATATCTAGACTTTAGCCAATTGCAAGCGTTACATGAATCATTAATATGAGATCACTAGCAGAAAAAGCTAAAAATATTAGGGTTAACAAAAATATTGTATTACAGCAAAAAAGGTATGTAGAACTATATTCAGTTCTATTTGATTCACATCTGGGTAACTATATACAATGACCTATTTTAAGAGACGAAAGTGACCAATTAATGTATCCAGAGAAGGGCTATCAGGCTGCAAGGAATCTTAATCTGGAAACCATTTCATAGGAATATTTAGAGACAGATAATCATCTTCAAATGCTTACACTCATGTCATTTAGAAGGAAAAGAACTTAAAATAATCAGTAAAAGAAACAAGCAGATTTCGCTCAATATGATGAAGATCTTTTTTCTAATAATTAAAGCTGAGACATATTCCATCACTCAAAAGTATTTAAGGACAGTTTAAATGATCAATTTCCAGACTTGGAATGGTGGATCAATCAATTGATTGATTGATTGATTGATTCCTGAAATCAAAGATAATTACTCTGCAGGGAAAGAAATCTGAGGAGAGGATACATATGGGTATAGATGGAGGTACACCCTCCTCATAGAGTAGAGAAGTTAAATAAAGGAAGGTTTCTGGAGAAGCCCAGAAGAAATAAAAATAATCTGAATTTTGAAGGAAGTGTTGGACTTGGCCAAATGCAGGACACTCACAGGGGAAAAAAATACAGGTAAAACCACCAAAATCAGAGAGACAACAGTAACTGTAAAAGACTAAAAGTATTTAAGCCTGATTCACTTGCCTTCCAACCCCCATGCTTCTGTGAGCCAAAATAGCCTTTTGTGCACCATATAGAATGACGGTTTTCAGGCTTCTCTGGGTTCCTTTCTTATGTTTCAGAATCTGGACATAGACTAATGAAAGGCTGGGCCTTTCCTGGGTCACCTTCTGATAAATATATTAGATATGTTGCATAGGCTTTAACAAATTTAAGGCTATGCCAATCCAACAACAATTTTTTGAAATTACATAATATGCTAAGAAACAACAGACTGTGACCAGTGAACCACCTTTGGAATTTTAGAACTGACCATTATCATGACTCTCAAACATGTACAAATCTTTAATTGTAAGTAATACCTTCACTGCCTAGAACATGAACTACTTTATCATGGCTTTGCCAGCCCTCCATACTCTTGCCCCAGCCTTCACTTC
Organism: Nyctereutes procyonoides; assembly: GCF_905146905.1. Taxonomy (NCBI): domain Eukaryota; kingdom Metazoa; phylum Chordata; class Mammalia; order Carnivora; family Canidae; genus Nyctereutes; species Nyctereutes procyonoides. Next base: position 8,293,304 of record NW_026575037.1, read on the forward strand.
CAGCCTTCTCTCCTACTTTGTCCCTTTGCACACCCCAACTGGGGCCCAATCTTGCTGCATATAGCTCGGAAATCTCCACCCCTGCCTTTGTTCTGACTGTCCCATTAGCCTGGGTACACCCCTTCCACACTGCCTATCTGATGCTCACTCACCCCTGAGGGCCAAACTTACATCCCTTACCACAGGGAAGCTCCGCAGTTCTACTCCTACCTCCCTGGCGGGGTAACTTCATTTGCCACGGTGCACCCTCGAGGATGTTTTGGCTTATCTTTGGTGTACACAACGTCTTCCCTGCTGGGCTGAGTTGGCTGCAGAGGGAAGTTTGTTTCTCCTGTCACACCTAGAAAAGTACCTTGCACAAATAACTCTTAGCAAACTCGTTTATTCAATGTATTCACAAATATTTACAGAGTTCCTACTATGTGCTGGGAACTGTTCTAGACATGGAAAATAATATAGGTGGGGAAAAAAGAAAAAAAACAAGCAGCAATCCCTAGCCTTCATGGAGTTTCTCCCGGTGGGTGGAGGGAGGTCTAACCATAGATGAGAACGAGGTCCAGGCCTCAGCCTCAAGAAAGTCCTGTAGTTGGCCATTAAACCATATAGTAGTCAACAATGAAGCCCCTGTCACTTTCTATTTCTTTCCATCTCCCAGCTTCCCCTCAGTGACACCCACAGATATATTCAAATGAAGGGGCTTACCTTCATGGAGTTTCCAAATTCACCAAATCCTAAGACAAGACATACTTAATGCCTCAGCCCCCACATTGCGGCATCCATCTTGAGTCATTCTCACTGCTAGGATGTTACCCAATACTGACCACTGGTTTTTCCATTTTATGTCCAATTTGCCCTTATTGCTAATTGGATACAGCTGACATTAGCACATAAAAGTCATCTATCATTACCTAAAACTTAGTCTGTTAAAGGCAAAATGTAGGTAAGTATTTTAATATTTTTTCCCATATCCAATCAATTGAATATACACTGGGAAGTCACAACGGGATGAGCACTATAAGATCCAAAGATGTGATCAAGCTATGGTTATAAAATTCTGGGAACCTCCTCTCCATTTAAAATATCATAAGCATTTTTGGTATATAGTAACCACTTTTCAAACATTAACATGATAGAAGGAGGTATCACTGACCACTTTACAAAGTCTGCTTAGCATATAGATTGACAAATCTGAGTTAGTAACTGCCAATCATTTGTCCTCCTTTCAGTCCCTTAACCGTCCATTTTGTACAGATAGTGATAAATTCCGTGATCATGCTAGGTACCCTTCCTTAAACAGGAAACAAAATGGAATTTTTCTGGTCAAGGCAAAAGACTTTTTCAACTGATCCCATTTTCCCTTATGTCAGACTTAGTCCATGAGTTTATGCCTGGATTCTGACTCCCGGATACATTCATTACACAGTCTTATGGGTTGGATACTGCTAAAGAAAAATAGCATTAGAACCAAGTTATGGATTACACAGTAGTATTCGAAATTATAATAAATAAATCAAACTGACATTCTACAATATAAAATAGTAAATATTTTAGCAAAAAATTCCAGACATCTGCATTTCTTAAGTGTCTTGTGAGAAGTGACAATGTATAAGAAAACCAATAGCCTCACAACTGAAGGGTTGTTTTTACAGATAAACAGGTTAGTAAAGCCTAAAAAGGCATTGCTGTCATTTACACTTTCATGGGTTAGTGTAGGTGTATTTTTAAAATTAGAGAAAACAAATAATTGCATAACACTATCACTAACTTGTGCTGGGCACAATAAAGTCATTTTTTTCCTAAGTCACATATCTAACATGTTAAAGCTGGTAGTAAGATCTAGATCTCTTGCTCTTATGCTTTTAACACTAGCAAAATTACCCCACAGCAAATAATCTAGATAATGGAAGCAGAGATTTGAAATTCCTATTCAGAATAAATTCACTCTTTCATTTACATATCTCCCTGGAGTGCCCTACAAGTGAGCACAGTTCCAGGCAGTGTGGATGATAAAACATAGTATCCACTTACAAGAACCCTAAATGCCTGTCGGCACTTACAATCCTATCAAAAAAAAAAAAGAAAGTAAGAATAATTTGTTCAATTCATAAACAAAAGATACAACACTCACTACTTATATTAAAAAATCTAAACCTTAGGACTTGACAAGTCATTTCTCATCCCCCATTTCCTCATTGTCGATGTCAAGCAATATGTTAATTACTAATTAGACCATTCTTAGGATACTGTTCATCAAAACTATCTGGGAGCATTTTTGAATAATCCATCTATCATTATAAAATTATTGGTAAAAAGCTCTTTTACATGCCACTGGTTTCAAGCATGTTTTTTCTTGTCTAACCAATGAGAATGTTCACCTTCTCTATTTGTAGCAAGAAATCCTTTTTTTTACCCTCTACACCTTTAAATTATTCTAGTTTTATAATAATATTCAATAAATACTAAGCACAACACTATAATTAAAAGATAACCTCCTAAGATATAATAAGTAGAAAAGATAAAACAGATGAATTTGTTGCCAAGTGAGTCCTCAGTGGCTGATTATCACTGAACACTAAATTTGCCTTTTACTAACTGGATTACATTATTTTTTAAATTAGAAGCATGAACTTCAACTATATCTAGGAAGGACTAGGAGTGATTTCTCAAAAGAACTCAGCTCTAATTGTCTATTATTAATATTTATTATATTATGATAATCAGTATACATTAGGAAGTTTTCTCCCACCCCTGTTTCTAGCACTAATTTTCAACTTGTATAGCACTTAGATGTTTCAGAGAAACATCATCTATTTAGAAGGCAAGAGAATAATGGGGCACCTAGCTGGCTCAGTGGATTAAGGGTCCAACTCTTGATTTCAGCTCAGGTCATGGTCTCACGATCGTGAGACGAAGTCCCTGCATCTAGCTCCTCACTCGGCATGGAGCCTGCTTAAGATTGTCTCTCTCCCTTCCCTTCTGCCCCTGCCCACCTCCACCTCTCTAAAAAGAATAAATAAAAATAAATAAAGGGCAAGAGAATAAAACATTTAAATCAAAAACTATAGCCATCAGCAGTTGTTTCAGAAAAGTACCCTATCAATTACTGGTTTAAGGGGAGAAGACACACAAATTTGAAGGTCTCTTCCATTTTCAATGTCAGGTTCTACATCTATCTATCTTCAAATCAGAGGTTAAACTTGAATGTTCACATCTAAAATTTCTTTTTTACTCTTTTGGAATTCTAGTTTATCACTCAGAACAAAATTCAATATTTTCAGTAGTGAATAGCAAAATTCCATAAATGGAGAAGTCATATGTGAGCCAAACATGCTTACATGAATTAAAAACATCTAAAACTTTACTACAGTTTCTCTATCACTTTGAGTAAACTCTATATCCTATTTATCTACTCATCAATTCACTAGTTCACCAGGATGCATCTCAGCTTGGTTTTGCAGCTACTTCTGTCTCAGTTTCTGGTGTGTGCATTTTGTTAGTTGATTCAAGGTCAATCAAATGTAATAAAGCAAAATAATAACAATTTATAGAACAGGGTCCAAATCCAAAAATAATGCAAGAGAATAAAAAGTTCATCTATTAAACTCCAAATTATGGGCTTATTATATAAAGACTTTTAAGATGTGTGCATCATACCATAATATGCAAAATCCCTTATAAAGTTATTCCCCAGGATTTTGGTTCTACCACCAGACAACCCTCTGGAAGAGTCCAGTTGTTACTCAGCCCTGGAATACAGCGCCACCTACTGGCAATTGTCGATCCATGTTAAAAACGTTTTGTAGGCTAGGCTTACTAAATTTGTTTACTCAAAGCTGACCCAAAGCTACATATATCTTACAAAAGTAATTAGAATTTGATTTTGCTTAAAATGTGCTAAAAATAAAATTAAATACAAATTATTCTGCTAGTGTACTAGTAAGTTTCTACCCTGGCTTATATTTTCACATTTTAACTAGGCAGTCAAATAAAACCTCAGTAATTAATTTATCCTGTACTATGCACCCATGTTTCAACTTTAATAAATGAACAAAAACTATGGAATTAAGTATGTGCCCATTTATTCATGGATTCATTTATTCACAAATATTATTAAAAACCTACCTTTTATAGACCATGTCTCATGTTAGGCTCTAGGAAGCATAATTGAGCAAAGCAGACGTGGACTTACAGTGTAGTTGAGGCACAATAAATAAACAAATCCTTATTCAGACTATACTATCATTTCAAACATATGCAGTAAGAAAATCATCAATAAATGCTTTCATGAGGAAAGTATGTGAATAGTGTGCCCATGTACACTATATAGAGAACACTAACAAGTCATCTCTGTGTAACTACAGTATTATAAATTTGGAAATTTTATGCTATATATTTTCTCTCTTACACAAAAAATGAGTTGGCACTCCTTCCCACCTCATTGAGCATGATGTGTATCAATGAAGGAATAAGTGTATATAAGTTTGTGAATATGCATATATATGTATTACAAGCAAGTGTCAATACTGAGATAATTAAGAGCTAGTGGATAACTAAATTGCCAAAAAACATTTTCAATACTTTCCCTTATTCAATTATTCTTACTTTATGTACAAATATATGAACTATTCAAAAAGTCTAAAATCTGCACTAAATATTTACGACCACAAATTCACAAAGTGGGCTCTGTAATGGGAAACAGATCATAAATATAGACTTCACTTCATAGATCTCAAAAGTTATGTGTTGTATAACCAATAGATAAGCAGAGAATGTGAAAAAGCTAAAAGGCATTTCAAACAAGAAATCACTTTAATTTTTCTTGGAACTGCATATGGCAACACATCTTTTATTTAAGAAACAATCCCATTAAGCCAAAATTATATTCATTTTTTCATGTCAATTAGCTCTTAAGGTGATCCAGTCTCTTCTATATGTGTTTTCCATTGGTTTGAGTGTGTGCATGTTTTTCGAACATGTCAAATATAATACTAAAATTAATATTTCAGGGGAAATATATTGAGAGAAAATCAGCTAAATAATTTAGACAGGACACAGCAGCAATCAGCCCATTTACCAATCACTCATTCCTTTCCTTCCTTATTATCACCACTTCTATCTTGCCCTAAAAATAACATTACTAAGCAGATGTAAATTGTCTAAAGTTGACCATCTGAAACAAGTATATACTACCTAGAGATTAGCTGATAAGATTACATAAAGCTGAGTACTCTAGCTCTAATTAATAGGGTCTGCTTTAAACTGAAAATAAATGACCAGCATAAACATTATTAAATCTGTCTCCAGCTTTCTCTAACATCACAATTTGTACAGAAATGCCCTAGAAATTAGTTCATTTCATTAATTGAGACAATCTTAAAATATCTAACAAGTATTAGGAGGAAAAAAGTGCAAAAATTACACCATGAAGGAAGGCCTTGTAGTTAGGTTAGTTCAGTATGTTCAGCATTATCTTTCAGTCTTTTTGTTAAAACAATGTGAAGGCTTATGTTTATGTGTTTATATACACATTTATCTTTTCAGAAGAAGAGAGATCGCATTCCGCTTTCTTTCTAGTATCCTAACACCAGATCCATGGGAAAAACAGGTTATACCAACACACTCTCACACTTTCCTACAAAATCATATTTCTCAGATATCCCTGTTTCAAGCAGCCTGATATGTGAAGAATGGCATATATCATATCTCTAAATAAATATATGAATATTAATAAAAGAAGCAACCATTGAGGACAGGACACACATATTTCTAAAAGAATCTACTCTCTCCCTCCAGCAGCCCTGCTCAGACTGAGAAACCAAAATGACTCTTTTAAAGCATTTTTTCAAAATTCTATAAAACTATTCCTATCTTAAGCCCTAAATGTAAGAACGTGTGGAAATGATATCAATGAATAGGCTAAAACTCATGGAGACACAAAAAATTTGAGATTGAATTTCATGACATTTGAAAAACATTTCGTGACAAACTTAACTTGTTTGAGAGATTGGGGGTGTGGGGTATTTTTTAATAAGCAAATGCAGATGTTGAGGGAAAAATGTTTAGTTTTTTGACACTGTTCTTTGCTAACAAAATTGCAAATGTTTTCCATAAGCAAACAATGTTGAAATGTCTGAATATTTTTTTTCTTAAACCACCACCCAGCTGAACTTTCAAAAACTGGAATTTACCAATTTACTATTAATTGAGTTTATATTTGATATTTTTCTGATCAATATTTCTTTGTACAGCTTTTAACTTATTTTCCATACACTTTATACATTTTAATAATCATGGGAAGAATTCGCGGCCTTGCCATTTTGCACACACACACACACATATGCACATCAAGTTGATATTTATTCAATTGTCACTCTTCAGGAACATATTTAAAATTGCCCATAAACGGGTTATGGGATGAAATATTTCATTTTACTACATACAGCAGTTTGGATCCATCTTTATGTAATGTACAGAACCACCCATATTTAAGTATTCACTGTCAAATCAGAAAAAAGTATTCAACAAATGAAACACTGATGCAAGTTTTCTTACATTTGAGTTTCACTTGGTCGTTACTGTGATAGCTCTGAAGCTTTTTTTCAGGCTAAATAACTTTTTTCTCCTTTAAACTGAAAATGTTCATTGATTGTATTTGATAAGTTTCACTTCCATCTCTTCTGCACAACTGTCTCAATCAGTAAAGATAACTTTCTAAATTCAGGTATAACACAGCTGCCTGATCAACATACTAAGAGTTCATGGATCAACAGAAACATTGACAGAGGAAAGAGACCAGGTTTAAAAATTTAACTGCACACTAGGTCTTCCTCCTCATTCCATTTAGCAGGATGATGAATGATGAAGACTCAAATGAGTTTAATCTTCTTGCGTTTTCAGGGATGCATCCAAAGTGTCAAAAGATTATTTTTCAATTATCAAGAATCCCTGAAAAGAGCTTCAATGATAAGCTTACCTTTTCAAGAGTTTCTCCTCACCTTTAATCTCCTTACTAGATAAGACTTATAATAAATAAAGCCAAAGGAATTCCAGATTACAGAATAAAAATAGATACCAAAGAGAAAAATAATACTATAAGGATGACCTAAATTCTGCAACAAATATTCTGAAGTTTCCAGTGGGTAGTGGGTGAATTGGAAGTGCCTCAAAAATTATCTTAAACCTTTCAGAGTAGTGAGTGGTGACTAAAGGTAACTTACTAAAACTTAAAAGTGTAGACAAGATCTAAATACTTTTGGAGTACTTCATATCTGGCTAATCCCAACATCCATATATCAGAAAATATGTTAAGATCCCACTTAGTATTATTTCCAGAAATAGTAACTGTGCAAGGGTAAGATCACCTTTTAGCAACATTATCTTCCTATCTTCATCACCCAAGTGAATACAAAATGCATAATAGGCATTTCAGTAATGCGTGAAACTATTACATACACACATATATATGATGCCTATGAATTTCCAGTGATATATGTAAAATCAGTGATATGTGATTATACATGTGTGTACATGTATATACGTATGCATATAATTATATATACACACATATATAACTGTTAATGGAGCAGAGAAGAGAACACATTTTATTAATCATGAGTAACCTAAAGATTCTTACTAACAAAGCTTAATAAAAGAGACTATTTCAAAATTAAAATTCTTGGGGAAAACTGCCAAAATCTGTTTCCCAGAAAATGTCCTTAGTCTCCAACCCTGTCTGTAAAATGGGGTTTTTACTACGAAGAAGGAAAATACTTGGCCTGCATCTTATTCTTAGACATATGTTAGGAATGAAAGAGATGTTAATAAAGTGCTTATATGTCCTTTGGGAGAAAAATTCTATACCAAGTGGTATCATAAGGTAAGTCAAATATAATTTGACAAAAGGTAATTATCCATTTGAATCCTTTGGCTCTGGATCACAGAAAAGGAGGGTGGGTAATGTAACCTTGAACAAGTGTCTGGTATAAATTAATAACTATCCATTCCAAAGAGCTAATCCATTACGTACTGCCTATTGCTATTTCCCTTCTGAATACTTTTGACTCTTGTAAGAGTTGCCCAAAGATCCATGTTGGATGCCATCACATCATTAAGAGTCAAAGAAAGAAATATTGATCTGCCAAGAAAAATGGAACAGTAACCTCTCATGTCATTCAGATGCCTGAGAGTAGAGAAAGTCAAATGTTGAAGGATTCCCTCATTTCACATCATTTATCAGGTCGCGGAGATTGAACTACAATATGAAATGCAGCTGTAGGTTTATTCCTTACAAAAAATAATTTTGTAGGAAACACCACAACCCATTCAAAAATTTAATGTTTCCATAGCACAAGCAACAACAAAAGCAGAAATAAATTGTTGGGTTTTAAGTGATTTTTCAATTATTTTTATAATTATTTGGAAATTTCAATACAAACCAGAACTGTCTCTCAACGTCCAAAAATTGGATCAGAAAGTTCCATGCCTTAAATGTTTTAAAGGAGAAAATTTGTCACTTGTTTTTCTGAACATTATAACATTCCCAAGAAGTTTACTTTTTTAGAAACTAGTGAAATTATACCACTTATTTTGTTATCTCATATATTTCAGACGCTGAGAGGGAAAAAAGTCTTATTATAAAAGAATTTTTGCAGAAAGGACCCAATGTAAAGATATAAAGCTCATAAACATGAAGCAAGTGCTACTAAAGACAGGAATGCAAGGTTCATTCTCACAAATTATAAATAATGTTGGAAGGCTTAATTAAAGGAGTTTTTGGAGCCTAAAACCAAAACAAAGTTCCCCAAGAATAACCCTTTGGCCACAACTAGTCTTAAGTTCAAATATGTGCATGTATAAGCATGTGTGCACGTGTGTGTATGTATCTGTGCGTACGTGTGTATATTTTTAACTATCTATGCATGCATATGAGGATGTGTGAAAACATGAACAGTGTGTGCATACATGTATGTATTTGTAGGTTAGTGTGTGTGTGTGTGTATCAGCACTTATGTGAATTTGTGTATGTGTATGCAAGTGTACCTGAGCATGTATGCATGTATATGATTGTATGCATGTGTACATGTGAGTACACGTATGAATGTGTTAATTCACTTTCCTCAATTAGATTTATTCTTCGTGTTCTGAGAAGCGAACTGTTTTCTTATTTGTGAACCATATGAATGTATAACAGCTAAATGGAGCCAAAATAATACATGCAACTATTAGGTAGAGGAGTGGCAGGATGAAAACGTCTGAATATTAACTCTTTGGTACCAAAATGTAACTATTTTGCAAGGACTTATGTAATCTTTACCCAAAAATAGTCACACTGAAGTGTTAAAAATTTCCATTTTATTCAAGATTTTTGAATATTCCGAGCTAGTTTGGATAAAGATTTTCTTCTAACAGAAAACTGATACTACTTATCTTACAAACTTCAACATTCAAGTAGCTCAAACCTTAAACATGCATCCTTGTACTAATTACTAGTGTGATCAAATGCATAATTTTAAATATTTTCAATCAATGAGGAAAAAACCCAATTGTTTCACTGATGACATGTTAAGAAAAAAGTTTATAAGACAGGAAATGAGAATGAGAAGCTTGTCCTCATTTTAATTCAACCCTCTCAACATATCACCTACATTAAGCCACATCAAATAAGGTAAATATACCAAAACACAGTGGACATTTTATGTATGTATTCATAATGCTATATCAGTCCAAATCTTCATTGTGGGTTACATTTAACTTTCAACCTCTGAAACACAAAAAGGCTTTCTAAGAAGATGGTTTGTAAAAGGCAAATGAAGCAAGAAACAACAATGACATATGTGAGAGATGTTTGATAAATACTGTTGAATGAAACTTCTCCTGTTCAACCTTCTAAACACAACATGAATCTGAGAAAAGCATTCTCAAGATATCAGAAGCAGAAAGTATATTGGTAAAGAAGGTGGACTCTAGAGCTAGACTGCATTTACATCCCGTTTCTCTCCCTGTTTAACCATTTCACCTCTTACTGCCTGTTTCCTCGTCTATAAAATAAGAGAACTACATTGTAGAGTTATTGTGCATTTAAATAAATTAAAATGGTGATAACTGGTATGTAACAAGTTCTTGATAATAGTCACTGATGATCATGATCATGATCATGATCTTGATGTCTAGTTTGCTGTGCTTGGATTCACTCCACAGTCAGTTCTTAATTTCTTCAGCTAGAATAACTCTTCTGCAACAGGGAATATTTTTCCCACGAATAAAAATGACAGGATTCTTTTTTGTTAGCCCCATTTTTTTTAATAGAAAATGAGCCATGCCACAATCATGAACGTGGCGCTAAATAGTAATGGCCAAAGTACATATTTTGCCTGCACCAGGCTCAACTCAACTATTGGCTCTACAAATACTCGAGCATGTCAGGAAGAACACAAGCCTGACATGCTCTGCTGCCCACACAATCATCAGAAGTACTTCTTGAACTTCTAACCATGGATCAGAGTTAGACTTTTGTGGTAAAAAGACAACAACAGAAATTGAGACAGAGTGAGACAGAGAGAGACAGCATGTATGCTACAGCAAAACCTTGTTTTCTCAGAATAAATTCACAGAAAGAACAAATGGTTAAACTATTTTTTTCACACAAATAAGATGTTTCCCTAAAGATATTTTGAAAGAGATAAGATACACATGTTCCTTTTTATTCTTTAGTAATAACGAGGTATGACAAAAAGTCAACAATGCTTCCCATAAAGTTCAGAAATGTCAGCCAAATTTTATCTGATAATCAGTTACTTTCAGTTCATGCACAAAAAAATTAACAACAGTTCTACCTAAATGTTATTAGGTAACAATGACATTTTTACTAATGCCAAAGGTAAAATATTTGCACTTTAGCTCTCCACTGGATAATTGTGGAATGAGGAGTGCAAAACTGTCAGCTGTTCACTTCATAAATATATTATTTGGTGGGAAGCTTGGATTACTAGTTAAAAAATACTTTGGAAATATATAAAATATTGCAAATCTTACTATAATTATAAAAATCATTTTAATATCTTTAGAATGAGAGAAACATTATTATATTTCACATACTTTTCATCATACCCCAATCTAAAGCTAGGTAAGTGAAATCCAAATAAAAGTCTATGATAAATTTAAGGAAAATATGCTACCATAATAATTTTTCCCCACTGAAAATCTAATTGAAATGATTCAGGATACAGTTTCCAATTGAATCTGTCAGATGTACTATTCTTTCCAAATGCTAGGCTCATGGGTTTCTAACCAATCATAACAAGTCGATAGGGAAATAGCATAGTTAAAAAAAAAAAAAAAAACCACTAGGTCAATAGACATTACTTCAATACAATTCACATTCTTTCCAAGAGCAGGAATCTGTAGACTCGCCATAACACTGTAAGACCCCTCTGAAGTTTTGAGAACAAGATCTTAGGAAGACTATAAAAAGAGGAACTGCTGCGGACAGAACAGGAAACAATTAAGACATAAATAAGAATTTCCGCAGAATCAAGTCAAAGTCAGGACACATTAAAAAAATGTCCTAAAGGTGAAACTAACAGATAGATAATGAAGTAATAAGTGAAAGTGAGAGTAGGAGATCTGTTTAGGGCTAAAATAACCGATTTTCACACAAATGAAAGTTTTGAGTTGAAAATCATAAAAGTGTTTTTAAACATCTACAGGTATAACAAAATATCATAAGGACTTGGGGTTGTAGGGTTCCATGGCCACTCCTTTGCAGGAGGTAAAGATGTACTATGAGTTTTAGGCCAGTCAGCCTTTCTTTTTCTTTACCCAGTGAAGCCCTCCCATGATATTTAGAAGAAAAAGATCTAGATATTTTAATTTAGGTTAGTAACTATTCTAGCAGATTATCAAACAAAGAGACAACAACTCAATAAACATCAGCATCATGGTGACTGCAGTTATAATGCACAAAGCTGTCAATGTTTCAGTAAGCAGACATTAAACCAAATAAGGGTGTGTTATAGTGCAATTTTTGTGATGATAGATAATTATTATTCTAACTCACTTTTGGCATTACCACATAATACATAATATCATACTTAGATTACTAAAAATTTACTTTGAAAGCATAGAGTATGTGGTGTGTGCATTCTTTAGCAATTTAGCTTTCAAATGAACATAAAAAATACACTGCCTGAGGGCACCTGGGTAGCTCAGTCGGTTAAGTGTCCAACTCTTGATTTTTGCTCAGGTCATGATCTCAGGGTCCTGAGATCAAGCCCTGCCTCAGAAGCTGAGCATGGAGCCTGCTTGAGATATTCTCTCAGTCTCTCTCTCTCTCTCTCTCTCTCTCTCTCTCTCTCTCTCTCCCTCCTCTGCCCCTCGCCTGCCCTGTGCTGTCAGGAGCATGGGTGCATGTGTGTTCTCTCTCTGTCTCTCAAAAAAAAGGAAAAAAGTACACTGATTTGCAAATTCATTGTGACCCTGCTAATTTAGGAGGTGAAGGAAGAGATGAGTAAAAATTACTCTTTGCTGTATCAATTCATATATCTGAGGCTCTAAGAGAAATATTTCAGTAATAAAGACAAAAAAACTATTTTTGTTGACAGATAAGGATCCAAGAAGACTCATTCTGAGGGCAATAATTAAGAGATAGTCAAGAAGTAATGACTAAAGTTTGCTGATTCCTAGAACCTTGGATCAGAAGGAAATTCGGATGCCATCTCTTCCAAACTCTTTTGTTTTGTAGATGACATACTGAAGGGTGGATTTACTTACGTTTTCATAACTAGGGGGCATTACAGGAGAGGGTAAGAAGGGTTCAACATAAATGAAAAAGAAAAAAAAAGGAGCATAAAAAGCAGTATCTGTTGTATAAGAAAATTTAAAAACAACTGGAATTCTACTTAATTCTACTTTTCTCTTTGTAATAGGCAGGTATTAACTACTCAAAAGTACCTTTTCTGCCTCATCCTTTCTCTGTCTCATTCTTCTTATTTATTTTATTTTTAAATGTTTTTATTTGCGTGCAGTTGACACAATATTGCATTAGTTTCAGGTGTGAACATACATTAGTTTCAGGACATCTCTGTATGTTTTGCATGCCTGCCACAAGTGTAGCTACTACGTGTTGCCATACAACACTGTCACAGTACCAGTGACTATATTCCCTATGCTGTACCTCTACCTCATTTTTTCAATGTTGGGAGGATATGTGGGTGTGGGGGTGACTGGGTGGCGGGCACTGAGGTAGGCACTTGACGGGATGAGCACTGGGTGTTATTTTATATGTTGGCAAATTGAACACCAATAAAAAATCAATTAAAAAAAAAAGAAATTTGAGGCCTCTGGGTCATTCAGTCACTTAAGCATCTGCCTTCAGCTCAGGTCATGATCCTGGGATTGAGCCCCACATAGAGCCCGGCATTGGGCTCCCTGCTCAGTGGGAAGTCGGCTTCTCCCTCTCCTTCTGCCCCTCCTCCCGTTCCTGTTTGCTTTCTCTCAAATAAATATAAAATTGTTAAAAAAAAAAAAAAAGAAACAAATTTGCTTTTCAACTCCTTTTCTTTTTTCTACCACAAATTCTTTTGGAAGGTAAAACTAACAGGAAAAAAAATTGCTATTGAAAAAAAAATGGATCTTTCACTTAAATGATCAGATGTTGCCTTAATTCTACAGATAAATATTAAACTTTGCTTCTATAGACTTAAATTACAATAGTAAGAAATAATAGTTTCATAATGAAACTCCTTTATAGTTATAGAAATGTTTATACACACACATACATACTTGAAGGGGTTAATGAAGGTTAAAGTACATTTACAGGAATTTATCTTCATTTATTTTTCAGTTTTAGTCCCCAAAATAATTTCCTCCTCATTCACTTGGTTCTGCTAATTTTAGTGGAAACACTTACTCTAAAGGACACTTCTTCTGTATAAAGGTCACTTTGGGGGTGCTTAGAAGTTCAGGAGAATTCTGACATTCCTCTCCCTTAAAGTTGCTGCAAATAACCAATCAGATTCTAGGAACCAAAGAGAAAAAATGAATTCCAAACATGTAGAAGGAACCTTATTTTCTGGATTATTCAATCTTTCTACAGTATATTATCTAAGAGCTCTCTCTTTCCTGTTACTTTTTTTTCCCCTGCTACTTGTTCTTTTGGGTTTTTTTTTATTTTTTATTTATTTTTTTTAATTTTTGTTTTTATGATAGTCACACACACACAGAGAGAGAGAGAGAGAGGCAGAGATACAGGCAGAGGGAGAAGCAGGCTCCATTCACCAGGAGCCCGACGTGGGATTCGATCCCGGGTCTCCAGGATCGCGCCCTGGGCCAAAGGCAGGCGCCAAACCGCTGCACCACCCAGGGAGTATAATTGAGGAGTATAATTGAGTATAATACCTCACCCACTGAGGTATAATTGACATACAATATTGTATTAGTTTCAGGGGAACAACAGTGATTCGATATTTGTATATTTCACAAAACCGCAATAAATCCAGTTAACATCTATCCCCATATATAAAGAATTTTTTTCTTGTGATGAGAGTTTGTAAGGTCTACTCTCCCAGTACCTTTCAAACACACAGTAGAATATTATTAACTATACTGGCCATTAGCTTTTAAATTCTTTCAATTTCTCCAAGTTAAACAAAAAGAAAAACCACTTCCCTGTTCCCCTTATTCTGCTCCACCACCATCCTTTCTCTTCTCCTCTATAGACAAACTTGTCAAAATATTTGTCTATGCTCACCATTCCTTCATCTCCCCCTGAAGCCTCAATTTGAGTCAAATCTGGCTTTTTCCTCCAACACTTCACCAAAACAGCTCTGGGTCAAGTCACCAGTGACCTTCATCACACTCAATCAAATAAGCACCTCTCAGTCTACATCTTGCAAGATCTCTATACATCATTTAGCACTACTCCCTTTATCCTAAAGCACCCTCTATCCCTGGTGACCTTGACATAACATTGTTCTGGATTTTTCCCTCCTCTTTTATCACTGATTCTGGGTCTCTCCATTGCATGTTCATTCTTCCTTACGTGGCCAGTAAAGATTCTGCATATTCTAAAGGTTCATCTCTAGACCACCTTATTTATACCTTCCCTAGCTGATCTCATCCATGCCGATGACTATTCAAACCTACGCAATGGCTCCTCGGGAATGTACATCTCTAATTTACACTTTTACTAAAATGTCTCTATGTCACATGTAGTTCAACACGTAGAAGAAAAATTTATGATTTTACCTCTGCCCTCCAATCTGGTTCTCTTGCACTGTCTCTCATGAAGTACCTACATTCAGCCAATTGCACAACACAAAAACTTAGGGGTTATTTCTCAACCCCTCTAGCCTGACTCTTCCATCACCTAAACCATCACCAAACCCTATCCATTTTGCCTACAAAACAGCTCTTGAATCTTTCCACTTTTCCCCATCTTGTCAACCACAATCTTAGTCCTTAATTCTACCATCTTTTATATCTTAGAGGACCTAGACTTTGGCTACAGTTACTAACAGTTTTTTCCATTAATCACCATGAACTCCTCTCAAATGCACTCTCTACGGAGAGCCAAAGCTGTTTTTCTGAAACATAAGTCTGATTACATCATCTACCAATTAAACCTTCCAATGATTTCCTACTGTTCTTAGGTAAAGTTGAAGCTCTTACACATAGACTACATACAATGCCCCCTCCCCGCCCCATGGTCTGGCTTCCACCTTCTCTTCCAGCAATCCCTAATTATCTCTATACTTTCCCGTTTCTCTTACACACCTTGATTCCACAGGACCTTCCCTTTATGTCCTTACTCCAAAGGGTTTTCCCTCTACCCTCTTCTCTCATTGGGTCCTGTTCTTCCTTGGCATTTAATTCTACCTTCACTACCTTGGGAAAGTCATCCCTGAATCCCTCAACTACATCATACTAAGTTGCATTTTACATTTCAACTGTTTGACTATTTAATCAATTTCGGTCACTCCACATGACTGTGAGCCAAAGGGGGCAGGGCCTGCATCTGTTTTTGCTTCTCAATCATCCCTATGCCAAGTGAGTGCCTAGCACATTATGGAAGCAATATTTGTTGAATAAAAGAATAAATGACCAAATTAGAAACTCAAGAGAACTGAACCATCAGAACAACCTATAGTTGTTGGAAAATTCAACTAAGAAATGGAAGAAGAGTGTATCCAGTCGTTTGGCTGTTATTTTTCCAGAACATTTTTTTTCCTTAGCATGCAAGTGATAATATCTTAGCCAATTGACTTTTCTGTTTCGGCACTCATCACTAACACGAATCATTCTGAATTACTGACCAAACTCTAACGAGGCAAGTCTTTCATAGTAGCAGTACAAGATTTTCATTCAGTAAGGAGTTGTTCTACTCAATTCAACTGAAAACAAATACTGTCTCTTTTGTACCAAGTATTACAACAGGTGCTATTGCTTCTGTGCCTTTTTGTTTTAATATAGTTATTCTTTTATTTTTAAGTGTTCCGAAAGAAGCTCATTTTTTTTTGCTTTGTGCAATGTAGTTTATTTTTCACAACCATGTGAATCTATATTTTTTAAAAAGCTGTATTTTCCACAAAAATAAAAAAGAAGAGATGTTATTAAATATTCATGTCTCATTCATGGCCTAACATACTTTCAGTACTAAACACTTTCTCTTAAGCATAAACCATTTGTAAATAGTAAAACATTTAATAAATTGGATATGGTTAATTCAAATCCTTTGACACGCAGAAATTTTTACTAAAAGATCTAATTCGGGGATCCCTGGGTGGCTTAGCGGTTTAGCGCCTGCCTTTGGCCCAGGGCGTGATCCTGGAGTCCCGGCATGGAGCCTGCTTCTCCCTCTGCCTGTGTCTCTGCCTCTCTCTCTCTCTCCCTATGTCTATCATGAATAAATAAATAAATCTTTAAAAAAATAATAAAAAAATAAAAGATCTAATTCATTTGCAAACAATATGAACATGAAATAAAGTTGTAATTGTCCCATTCATAATTATTCATAAGATGTCCTACATTTAACAAGTATCCATGTAATAGGTACTTTTCACTAATCTTCAAAACAACTAATATAATAAATTAATCATACTTACAGAAGAGAAAATCAAAGCTTGGAACTGTTAAAGGCTAAATGGATGACTAGATGATTTCCAACATGTAATTAAAAATAAGATGACATAACTACGGCAGACACCACTAACACTATTCATTATTATTCATTTAGTCAATCAACAAATATTTAATGAATACTTATTATATGCTAGACCTTGGGATACAATAGTGGACAAGACTGACACAGTCTAGACCTTCATTGAAGCTACTTAATGTATCTTTTAAAACCTGTAAGAGGAAGCAATCAGTGTTGCAGTTTAAAAGGGAAAACCCAGGGTAGCCCAGGTGGCTCAGTGGTTTAGCGCTGTCCTCAACCCAGAGCGTGGTCCTGGAGACCCAGAATCGAGTCCCACGTCAGGCTACCTGCATGGAGCCTGCTTCTCCCTCTGCCTGTGTCTCTGCCTCTCTCTGTGTGTGTGTGTCTCTCATGGATAGATAAATAAAATATTTATTTAAAAAAGGGAAACCCCAAAACCTTGGTTCTTCAAATAGTTCTTTTTCTTAAGTAGGTCTTAGTTCTTTTTCTAGGATTGCAGAGATGAAAAAATTCTTATTTTTCATATGATGGACATGCTCCTCTTTATGACCTATCAATATAAACACAGATCACATCTTTTTCTGAGAACTTTAAGTAATGAGGAGACATCCCCACACTCAAGACATTCCTATGAGGAACTGTAAGTAGAATTTGGCACCCAAACAATCATCATGATTTCTTGAGTTGCGTCCTTGGCATGAGGGCACCAATTTTAGTATGTTACTACAAGGTCATTTCAACAGTAAGAAATTGATGATTTGTAATACAACCAACTCAACATGCAGCTCCTTGGGGGAAGAAAAGGTTTCTCTTGGGAAAAGATTCTGTAATGACTCTATTTTTTTAGGATTCTGTGATTTTATGAAGTAACAAGATAAAAATGTACATTTCTTGGACACCGAGGAAACTGAAATATTTGGGTTGGCAACAGAAAGTTATAAGTCAAAGGCACTAGAGCTTCTGTCAGATAGTAGCCAATTACTATGGGAAAGAAACTTCACAATCTCAACTATGACTACTCCTACCTTTCAAAGCCTGTTTATTTGACACTCAGTTGTGGGACGTTTTGTATCAAGTCCAGTGTGGAGTATGCTCATTAAGGTATGCCTACTTCTTTCCAATGCAACATACACACATTGTTCCTTCAACAGAAAGCCAAGACTTCTAGCTGCTCCTAGAAATAGAGGGTGGATTTTAATGGGAAATGGAAACAATGTCAGATGGATATAAATATTCCAAAAGTTAAGGTTCTAATCTAAGAACTCCTACTAACGTTTTAATCTAAGAATTCTAAATATAGTGGTATTGCTTTCATTTTCCTTACAAAAGTCATATTTTGGCAACATTATTATAACACTTTTTAAAATCAGTAAGACATGGCTAAATACATCATTTGGGCCTGGGAATGTGGCTGCATTACAGACTTGTTTGAGTGTCCATGCTATTTTCAACAAGTTGTTTTTTGTTTTTTTTTAAGTTTTCTTCTTTTAGAGGGAGAAAACAAAAATGGCAATAGAACATATCAAATAAAGACAAAACATGGGACACTTGAGGCAAATAATAACATTTCACAGAGCTGCTGAATTATCAGGAAGTTTTACAGAAATCAAGAAACGACCCTTGCAGTGGTAAATTAATGCCATTAGAGTCTTAAAGTATCAGCATTTGGAATGCATGGGTATGTGGCTCAACCTTCTGATCGTTCTTAACAAAAACTTAACTCACTGGTTCTGAACCATTCTTTAAGTTTATCTGTACAAGACACTTTAATTAGTAATATGACGATTAGTAATATCTCACATTACAAGCAGTGATTCTAAACTGATGGGAGAAGAGAATGCAACCCTTAACCTCCAGTTGGAATATACTTCTTAGAGGCACATATTATTTGAAAAATGTCCCTCTAAAACCTTGATGTTTTTTAAAATGTTTCTCTTTCCCCTCTTTAAAAATTTACTAGTTTCGATATTTGATATCCGTATTCTTTTGACATCAATCAGCCTTTAAAATGTTAGCTTAAGGGGATCCCTGGGTGGCACAGCGGTTTGGCGTCTGCCTTTGGCCCAGGGAGCGATCCTGGAGACCCAGGATCGAATCCCACGTCGGGCTCCCGGTGCATGGAGCCTGCTTCTCCCTCTGCCTATGTCTCTGCCTCTCTCTGTCTGTGTGTGTGTGTGTGTGACTATCATAAATAAATTTTTTCAAAAATTTTTTTAAATAATAATAAATAAATAAAATGTTAGCTTAAGTAATTCCCAAGGATTTAGACTATGTGGTCCACGTAAACACAAATAATCACTGTTATTAGCATGATGATAGCACTTACCAAGAGACTCAACCAATGTTACCACTATCTTCAGATTTGTCTTTCTAAAATTACCTCTATATTTCTACTGTGTGTGTTTTGAATTATTACTGATATATTTTCATGTCTATTTATTCACCTTTATACCTTCATTGCCTGCAATGTACATTCCATTTTACACAATGCATTTTATAAATGTTTATTCAATTAGTCAATCCATCTATCCATCAGTACCTCATCTCATCTTAGCCTATCCCTGGGTAGCATATCCCAGAGCAAAGGATAGCAAACCACCTGTTGAAAGCTCAGGATATACATGGGTTTGCTCAAGATATTTAGGATTGTTCCGCACATTTATGATGTGCTAAAAATTACTTCAGTCTGAATATATGAACCAATCATGGATAATTTAGTCCTGAGTACTCCAATATTTTTCTTCTTATACACAATGTAAATATACTCTGGCAATTAATGGTTCAAAAGTTACCGAATAAAATCAGCAAAAAAAGTATCCAGAAAAAAATATGAATTCATCTGGTTTTAAGCTCTGACCAAATTTTTATTTCCAAACAAGAGGTCTAACAACATTTAACTATAATGTCCTAAGGCAAAAGCCTCTTTTCTAGCTTTCTTGACTACAGAGTAAGAAAACTACAAAGGCCCTCAGCCAATGATTTGGTTTATTAGCTACAGAACAAAGTCTGTACTGACAAAATTAGAACACTACTAGGGAAGCAAACTGGTATCCTGTCTCTTGAGTCACATAAAATCTTACATAGCATCAATAAATTAAAGATTTAAGGCAAGAGAAATACCAGATGTGCTTGTGCGCACTGCATAGCACTTAATATCTATGGGCTAAGGGAAAAAAGGCTTCCACACAAACCAGCTGTGCCAACTAGTGATAGCTACAAAAAGTAAATGGATAGAGAATTGAAGACATGCTCATAAGAGAAAATGGAATAGAATTTTGAGAATGTAATCTGGCAACTTCTTAGAAAAGCTAAATTTTAAAATAAGGATTTTTAAAATATCTTCCATGATAAAGATAAGGGGATCAGAGACTATGAAAAATGAAGTTCTCAAAATCCATTTAAATCTCTGCATTAAAGATGTATATAGCTCATTGCTTTTTTTTTTTTTTTTTTTTTTTTTTTAATTTACTTTGTTAGGAGAAACCTTAACGCTCCCTTCTTGGCCAATCCTGATCTTTGGAAATCTTTCTGAAACACAATCCCCCATGTTTCTGATTTCATCTTTACATTTTTTTTCTTCAATCTTGCTCTGGGGTTTTTAAAAAATTACTTGCATAAAAAGTTAAGTTTAGGGGCACCTGGGTGGCTCAGTTGGTTAAGCGTCTACCTTCAGCTCAGGTGATGATCCCAGAGTCCTGGAATTGAGCCCTGCATCAGGCTCCCTGTTTCCTCTCCTTCTGCCCCTTCACCCTGCTCATGCTCACTCTCTCTCTCAAATAAATAAACTTTTTTTTAAGTTATCTATACTACAAGACTTTCTTTCTAAGCTCAAATGGGAGCATGTGCTACTTCACCACCCCTTTATTCTTTGTTGGCTCTGTCCAGGTAACAGAGCAGTGAAATTTCCCTCTACACTGCAACTTCTTAACATAACCCACATCATCCCAAAGCTGTGGCCAGCTCTTTCCACTTCCTTTCTACATGACCATTTCTCTGATTCTTACCGTATTTTCCTTCCTTTTTGTTTTATTTACATTAACAGCAAGTATTTATTGAGGACCACTACAATAGGCATGAGCGAGACGGCGTTTCTGTCCTTCAGCATACTGAGAGAGACATTTATGAAAATGGACTGTGGATACCAATATGATAAATGCTCTTCAGGTGATAACGGAGCTCAAAGGAGCAGCTCCTATATCTGGGGACCAAGGAGTTTAGTGAAATCCAAAACATGTGCAGATGCTTCTCAAGCACATTTCCATTTCAACAGAGACTTGGAACTGAAAACAAATTTTGGGAAAAGTATGAGTAAGATAATATGGGAGGTGCACATTTTGGGACAGGAGTAATAGAAATAAATGATGCTGGACCTTACATACCACATTAGCCTCTCAAAAGAAGTAAGGAAGGGCTTATATGGGATGCTAAGGACTCAGAGGAAAAAATTGACCATAACCTCCCATTTCCCCTCACCCAGCACAATATCACTTCTGCAGAGGACATTTGGGAATGTGTGGAGTATCTTTTTGGTTGGCATGGGGGGAGGGACAACCAGAATTTGTGCCTGGAGGTTAGTAATTCCAAATATCCTAAAATACTTCGGAGAGTCTCTCATAAGGAAAAATTGTCCTACCCCACATGCTGATGAGTCCCCATTGAAAAACACTGGTCTAGGCCCTCATCAGGTCATCAAACATCAAACAGCCCTTCCTCTCCAGTTTTCCTTCTGTGCTTCCTGATCTAGAGGCCTAGCAATTAAATAAGGTGCCTATATGTAGACATTAAGGATCACACCAAATGTCTGAGATTCCCACCAAATCTGAATGATCACAAAGCTCCTTCCACAACGCAAGATAAAGCAGTGGCATGAAAATCAAGCAGAAAGACAGCGTTCTGCAAAGAGTCGGTAGCATCACAGTCTACAAAAAAGGGTAGAAGAATGAAACTGACCAAATCACTGTTTGCTTTGGCAACAAGCATGTTGTTGGCGACCACTGGAGAAGAGTAGCTTTATTACAAAGAATACAGGAAGGGTGATTAGGAAGTGGAAATTTCGAGTAGGTTTAAAATGTGCTTTCAATAAATTTGACAATGAAGGAATGCAAGATATTAAAGTAGCAGTTTGAAGGGGCTGTTAGGTTGAAACAGCAAGTTTTTGTTCTTACTGTTTTTGTTTTGATCAGGAGACTATTTAGGGTGTGGGTGTGAGTGTGTGTGTGTTTCATGAATGAGAACTGTTTGCAAAGGCCAATCGAAACTGAATGAAGAAGAGTGTCTCAGAGGAATGGAACCAGAACAGATATTTTAAAGGAAGGATCTGACAAATACTCAAATACTGAAAGTCTTTAAAACAGAAAGACTCAGACAGATTTCATAGTTCTTAGCAGGTAGAGTCTGGAGATGGCACCAAAAATAGAAGAAGAAGAAGAAAAAAAAAAAAGCATAGAGTTAATGACTACACACCAGTAAGCAGTAGATTCAGAAATTGTCTCTGACCCTGAAACAGAGCCCTTTTTGCCTAAGCCCACAGGAACAAAGAGATACTGAATAAAATTGCCTCTGCCAACAGCCAGGGTAGAGTCCCTGAAATTATTGAATGTTCACTTCAAGGTACATCTAGTGTAATCACAGGGCCACGATCACAGACAGGGCCACCACTCAGAAACGTAGGAAATAGCCATGTCATGTCATCCAATTGCTACAACTGGTGGCATAATTCAGTTAGAAGTTACAATATTTCTGTTGTGTAATAATTAAAATGATATTTCACAAAATCTCAAAGTAATCAGTATATATGACATGCTTTGTAATTAATGTAATCACACATTCTTTATGATACGATTTCAAAATGTTACCTAGACATATTGAGATCTGAACACCGTGTCATGCTAAATATCCCTGGAGCTATTTGCCAGTGTCTTTGTAATTACTAGTTTGTGTGAAAACAAAAACTACTAAATTAGCAAGACCCAAACAGCTGGCTATTTTCTCACACACCCTGTTCCCTCTCTCAATGAACAGAAAACCCATTCACCCAGCTGCCAAATCTAGGAACATAAAATAAATGTCTGTCAAGTTACATTAATATCCAATAAGGTGCCCTTTTATGACTGCTTTTCATTGCTTGCTAGATATTAATGGCAGAAAAGTTGTAAAGAATACTATATGTGAATTTTAATTTTATAAAAATAATTTAGAAGGCTTTGAATTTCTAATAAAAAAGTGTAATGTATTTTTATTTCTCTATCTCAACATGTCTATGAAGCTTTATTTCATAAATTTTTCAGAAAACTTCAGGTTAACCAAATATTTTGAATTTGTTGCTATATTACACAGGTATTAAAAGGCAAATAAAGGGATCCCTGGGTGGCGCAGTGGTTTAGCGCCTGCCTTTGGCCCAGGGCACGATCCTGGGGACCGGGGATCGAATCCCACGTCGGGCTCCCGGTGCATGGAGCCTGCTTCTCCCTCTGCCTATGTCTCTGCATCTTTCTCTCTCTCTCTGTTTGTGACTATCATAAATAAATAAAAAAATTAAAAAAATAAATAAAAAAAAATAAAAGGCAAATAAAAATAATAAAATCCCCATGATTTCTTCAAGCTAAGTATGAACCATTTTTACTGAATAAATTACTTGAACGATTTTTCTGAATACGTTTTTTTTAATCTCCATTAAAAAGAAAAATTGCATTTGGGAGCAAGATCATTTCCTCACAAAACAAAACAAAAGCTCTGTTCTTCTAAGAGCAGACTTGGGCATACCAATATACAGCCCAAGCAAGTTCAGGAAATGTTTTAGTGATATTCCACTATCCCTTGAGACACTTAACTTCAGCTCATGAAAATACCAGTGTCTAAGGGATGAAAATTACAATGGCTTCCTACAAAAGCCTCCTCTAACTATGGGGCTAATTTAAACAATATGGCAAAACTCCAACCAAACCTCTAGTATAGACAAAAACATCTATTATTTAAAGGTTCATCTGTGTATTTATCTGTCAACAATAAATTCTATTTCAGGTTCTACATGTTTTACATATTTCACAAAAATAAAAAGAATCATCACGTACTCTCATGTAATATTAATTTTCATTATCTCTCTTGTTTTTTTTCTTTCTGTTTTTTTGGGGAAAGTGAGGAGAGGGGAAAGTTCAGCACAATGCCTCATATATGTGCCTATAGATGTTGGGAAGTGAATATTTTATAATGTCACTCAAATAAAGCATAGATGAAACTATGTCCCCTTTCTGTCTCCTGTGTTGGCATTAGAGAAATGCCAAAACTTTGCAATAATCCTTGGAGACTTTTAAAAACAAAAATCAAAATAGAAGACAATAGCATACATTTCAGGGATCCCTGGGTGGCGCAGCGGTTTGGCGCCTGCCTTTGGCTCAGGGTGTGATCCTGGAGACCCGGGATCGAATCCCATATCGGGTTCCCGGTGCATGGAGCCTGCTTCTCCCTCTGCCTATGCCTCTGCCTCTCTCTCTCTCTGTCACTATCATAAATAAAAATTTAAAAAAAAAAAATAGCATACATTTCAAACTCATTAAACCATTAGCCTAAAATCAATTCAATTTAATTCACTGAGTTATGGCTTGCAGAAGAAAGCAAGCTAAGGTGATTTTTAATATAGACAGATCTCTACTTTGGATATCAGTATTTGAGAGTGAGTAGGAGAGAAAGGTTTAGTATATTTTAATCCAAACATACACTAAATCCAAACACTTGTGCCAGAATTTCAGCTGCCACTTTGCTGCTGTTTGACCTTCTGTCAGTTACCTGACCTCTCAGAGCTTTACTCTATTATCTGTAACGTGGTATAAACAAACACTATCTTGCAGAATTAAACGAGAAAATGCATAAATAAATAAAATCTTAAAAAAATAAAAGAGAAAAATGCATATAAACACAACAAATGTTAGTTTCCTTCCTTCTCTCATTCCTAGCATTTGCTCCTTCTACCCTGAGATACACAGGGGAAACATTATTCTAACCTTTTGCTAATGACGGATTTCAATCACAGAGAGAATGAGGACTTGGTAGGAGAGCTAAAAAACGACAAGAGACACGTTGAGAATTCTTACGGTTTTCTGTATTCTTTGTTCCCACAATGGTGACTCTCTCCCCAGCACACTTCCCCATGAGCCCTCAAAATCAGGGCAGTTGATTTTGCCATGTTAGCATACCATGTGCTTTGGTCAAGTGGCATCCCCGGGCACTGGGTGTACTCCTGCCAATCTCTCCAGACTCTAATGCAGTGTGGTACACGCCTGCCGATTCCCACTCTCCCCACCACAGTAAAAGACCAAGCCCAGCTGGGGTTTAAAGCAGCTTCTGAGAAGGGCATTCTCTGCCACCTTCAAGCCCAGTTTTCACCTAATTCCTCTCATATGTGATAGAGGGAGTACCCCAGAAGGTATATCTTTTCAATCTGCCTTTTAGGCCGATTTTTCATCAGGAAAACTTATATTTAACGTGTTCCTCCCCTGCCCTTTTCTTTCTCCTACTCTACTACACACATGCACACACACCTCATAGGTTCAAATTTAAAGGAACACATTTTAATTTGTGAAATTACACTGAAACTGAGGAAGAGAAAAAGAAAACACCAAAAAACAAAGTCATCTCATGTTGCCAGAGGGAAGTCAAAAAAGCACATCCCTTCATCCCACATTTAACTTTTAACAAGCCTGGAGGGGAAAAGGCTCCATATGCAATGTTGGCAAATGCAGCATTGGGGTGACACATGGTATAGGATATGATGATGCTAACCACAAACGGGTAATTAGGCCATCGCTATGGCCCAAACCTAGAGGCTGGGAAAAACTCAATAGTATTAATTTGGTTCTGCCATGTTTGATTTATGTAAAAGCTTCATGTTGGCTTGGTATCTGGAAATGTGTCCTTCTTCAAATAGTTTTAACATTAATAATTTGCAGATTGAAATCTGCGGTTAAATACATTTTTAAGAGGGTATTTGCAGCTAGCAAAGATTTGCACAATGATACATTGCAACTGCTGGAACCAGACTTAGCCATAGAACAGATTTCCAAGGAAGTCAAAGAAAGCCAAGATACAAGAGAACCCCAGATGAGGCAAAGAGAGCCAAGACGCCATTTTTAATACAAAGCCCAGCCTCCCTTTGCCCATGTGCATTTCATACCAAAACAAAATTAAGATTGTTTCTTACTGGCCACATAGCCCTCTACAAAGAAAGAAATGACAGAAAAAAAGGGTAATCATTAACGGGGGAAAAAAAATAAGGCTAAATACAACATAACGGGCATGAAGAGAAAACACAGAAGAAGATGCATAAACGCAAAGTTCCAAACACTGTTTTCTGCATTTCCATGGAAAACCTCATGTTAGGGAAAATGATTTCTGGGCCTTCGATTTGGAAACGAAAAGAGGCCACTTTGGAGCCAGATAAATAACAACATCGTCCTGATGTTATAAAGTCACAATGCATTCTTCTAAAATATCTCAAAATGTCTTATGATATTTTTGTGTTAATCTGCATGGAATTCCCTGAGGTACACAGGCAGCATTTTACCGATTGAGGATTTCAATCACAGAAAAAGTAATGACTTGCCAACAATAGCTGATAAGTGGAGACAGGATTAGGTACCAGGTAACCCAACTTACATAACAGACATCTGTCCAGTAGGCAATGCTGTTTTAAAGTATATTCACAATAGAATCACTTAAAATCCCGTAAGTGAGGAGAATGATCCATGTGTTTTTAAAACATCTCACTAAAGAAGATGAATCTTTCTCAGAATGGTCCTAGGATTTGTTCATGTTAATGAAGTATTTGATTTTTAAGGATAGGGAGTTTCCTATCAGCCACAAACATGATGGTATTTGTCATGCTGCAGAAAAAAATTTCCCCATTTGGCTATCAAAACAGAATTATTGGACTTCTGAGGCAAGATGGCAGAAGAAAGCCAAATTTGGTTTTAAAACATGTATCTGCTTTGAGAAAAATTTATAGAATATGAAAGGGAGAAGGATTCTGAATTAGTTGAGTAACTTTCAATATCTCCTCTACTATAAATTAGACTTCCACGGAAAATTAACAGTTTAAAGTCAGATCTCAGAATCTTCTTCCTATCAACCTAACAAATGAGAGAAATAAAGAAAATGATTAAAACTGACCAAGATATATACCATAGCAATCAAATTAAGTAGAAGGCACCATCTTTATGCCATTTTCTTTCTAAGAAATGTGGCCAAAGGATAGAGAAAGTCAAGATTCTAGAAAGTGCTCAGTCATCCCATAACATATCCTGTGTACCCCAGAGCAATGAGGAAGAGAGGTGAGTGGATGGCATTCCCAAGTTTTCCACTAGTATTCCCAATTATTTTTTTAAAAGAAGCAGCCTGAACAACATATATTGATTCTATGACCAAGCAATTCCAGATACTTTTTCAAAAGAAATGAAAATATATACCTACAAAAGGACTTGTGTAAGAATATTTATAATAGCTGAAAACAATAAGCAATTTAAATGTCCAACAACAGAATAATTGATAAACAAATTGTGGTATGTTCACACAACTGAATATTACTTAATAATGAAAAAGGAATTGATATATCCAAAACATTAAATTGAGTCAAAGAAGTCAGACACAGACCTTCTGCGGAGGGGCTGGCCTCTCGCTGTCGCCCGTGCCCCACTGCATCTTGTCTTTCACCTACTCTTTACATGTGGAGGCCTTCGTCCTTCTCTCCGCTCTTCCACCTAGAGCCCTAAGCCTGGGCCTTTCTTACCACCTCGCTCTTTTTTTTTGTCCCCCCCCCCTACCCTCATCCCAGCGACATGAGTGCGGATCCAGCTCCGCCCCAATGCCCGCCTGGCCCCCAAGCACCCAACTCTAGGGACCCTTCTCCAATGCCTGAGATTTACGGGCCCCGAGAAAATCCTGCATCCTTGCCAGTGTCCTCTGCTGAGACGCCCCGCGCGGAGACCGTCTCTCCTCTTCCTTCCTCCATGGATCTGCTTACTCAGGACAGCCCCGATTCTTCCACCAGTCCGCGGGTAAAACTCCCACCCACCTCTGGAGAGGAGAGAACAGCTAGGAAGGAAGATGCGACCCAGGGCAAGAAACAGAAGATGAGGACTGTGTTCTCTCAGACCCAGCTGTATGTTCTCAATGACCGATTTCAGAGACAGAAATACCTCAGTCTCCAGCAGATGCAAGAACTTTCCAACATTCTGAACCTCAGCTATAAGCAGGTTAAAACCTGGTTCCAGAACCAGAGGATGAAAAGCAAGAGGTGGCAGAAAAGCAACTGGCCAAAGGAGAGCAGCAACAGTGTGACTCAGAACAGCTCTGCCACCACGGAATACGCAGGCTTCTACCCCTGTCACCAGGGGTACCTGCTGAACCCTTCTGGAAACCTACCACTGTGGAGCAGCCAGGCCTGGAATAACCCGAATTGGAGCAGCCAGACCTGGAACAGCCAATCCTGGAACAGCCACTCCTGGAACAGTCAGACCTGGTGCCCCCAAGCCTGGAACAACCAGGCCTGGAACAATCCGCTCCACAACTATGAAGAGGAATCGCTGCAGCCCCCGATCCAGTTCCAGCAAAATTCTATGGGCGATCTGGAGTCCATCTTCGAAACTGCTGGGGAAAGCCATGGTGTCCTACAGCAATCCACTAAGTATTTTAGTACTCAGCAAATAATGGATTTTTTCCCAAATTACTCTGAACATTCAACCTGAAGATGTGTGCTGATAAGTATATTATTCGATCTCAATTTGGGCAGTATTATTTCTGATTGGATTTGTCTTTTAGGGTCCTATATCTCTGCCTCGATAGTGTCCTATTACGCTGAGTGTATCCATTGAGGGGATATGATTGGAGTCAAAGGTTTCAGTAGGTTGGCTGCTATGGACAACATGAGAAGATGTTTCTGGCTATAGATAACTAGATGTAATACTAATTCAGGTATCTTTAGGCTGTAGATTATATCAAGAAAAGGAAGTAAAAATACAAAGACCTGTGATAAAGGATAATTGTATTTTCTGAGATTGTGAGTCTTGTTTTCATCACCTCCATTAACGGTGAAGGGTTAAGCTATATACAATATGCTTCATTGGTTTCCTCTGCCCTTTGTGATTTACTAGAATTGTTAATTTGTTATTCTAGTAGTTGTAGAAAGATGTCTTGTATTTGAATGTATCATGATAATACTACCAGTTTGGATGGCTTAAGTACAAATAAAATATTCACTTTAAAAAAAAAAAAAAAAAAAGAAGTCAGACACAAATGAGTACATACTCTGTGATTCCATTTATTTCCAAAACTAATCCATAATGATAGTTATTAGAAACAAAATGGTTGCCAATATGGTGGAAAGAATGGCAGAGAAGGGGCATAGAGGAACATTCTGGGAAAATGGAAATGTTCTCTGTCTTGGTTGCATTATGGATTATACGGCACATATGTTTATCAAACTCATCAAACCATACATTTAAAATATGCACATTTTACTGCACATAAATTACACTAGATTTTTTTAAATCTAAAATGGATAAAAGAAGCAGCTGAAGAGATAAGTAGACAGCCCATAAAGAAAGATCTGGAACCCCTGGACACACACAAATAAGGACTCCCTACCCAACAATGTGTCACAGATTCAGAAATTTCCACTGAGTCTGACCAACTCATTTTTTCCTGTCTACAAAGAAAGAAGGGATGAGAAAACAGAACTGTGAAAACCAACCGCTAAATCTCCAGCAATAAAGAAGGATTTGCCAGGTGGAAAAACAAAAGGGAGGATAAAATGATTTTTTGAGAGAATGGGAGACCCTTCAGTGAGGAACAAACAGTCCCTATGGAATTCCCCACACCTCTGTGAACTAACAGGCTGTGACTAAAACTCGGTTTCTCCTTCACGGACTGAAAGGAGTAACAGCCTCTGGGACAAATCAAGTCAAGTGGACACGTATGGTCAATTATCTTTGAGTGCTGTGAAGGTTCCAGAAGTTCAGCGTAAATTAAATCTGGGAAAGATTGGAAACCCACAGGAATGAGTAAATTCCCAAAGAGGTAGAGGAAACTCTAGCCTCTCTGTTCTCAATAGCCTTTAGGCAAACAGAGATTGGTCCACCAATCATCATCTGTAGCCATAGTCCCTTTCAAGTTTTACTTTCCCCCATCCCCACACTATCAGGTCAAAGAAAGCTGATTGAAGGCTCAATGTATCCGTCCAGAGAGAACAGTTAAAGACATGATAAATAAACCTCAAATAGTGTTAAGGTAAGGAAAATTCATGAAGACCACATCATGTATCAGCAGGTATGAAGCTGCCTACGTCTAACATGAATAAGATGTAAAGAAATGGCATGGTGCACCAGAATTGTGTACAGTGGGATGGTAATAATCCTACTTTAATACTGTGTCAAACATCTGAAATTGCAGAATCTTTTGTAACACAACTGTAATATTATGAAGCATGAGTTACTGAATGTAACCGGTAAATGCCTCATGGAGATAGGAGATGAAGTGCTCTGTCTTAATGTTTTTGAAGAGGGAGATGGAGAGGAGACAGCAAGAAATATACATCTCTACTCTTCCCTTAATTGCCATTTCTCTATGTCCTTATTTATCAGACAACCAGCCAAACAGAAAAAGCAGAAATGAAAGATGGTGGAAAGCACCAGAACTTACAGCAGCTCCCGAGTACCAGAAATCATGCAAAATAAGACTATAACAATAAGTATTTTCCTATATTGATCTACTGACTTCACTGTAATACTTTAAGAGTAAGTCAAGAGTAAGACATTCTCCATGACTGCACTCTCTTGCACCGATTTCTAAATGGCTATGAGCAAACCATACTTTCAAAGGCAATGCAGACCCTATTCTTAAGAATAATACAAAAAGGGGCAGCCCTGGTGGCCCAGCGGTTTAGCACCGCCTTTGGCCTGGGGTGTGATCCTGGAGACCCAGGATCCAGTCCCACTTCAGGCTCCCTGCATAGAGCCTGCTTCTCCCTCTGCCTGTGTGTCTGCCTCTCTCTGTGTCTGTCATGAATAAATAAATAAAATCTTAAAAAAAAAAAAAAGAATAATACAAAAAGTGGAGTTCACCAAATAAAAGCAGAGATTATTGAAAGAAAATCTGTAGACTTATAAAAAGTGAGTCTTCTGCCAGGAAGAAGATAAAAGAAAAACAAGCATCCTAAACAGGCAACCAGAATATGTGCCATTTATATTATGCAATTTTTATGGACTCAGGCTTTCTGTTATTCTAGAATAAGTAAAGCATCTGTTGATGGTAAAAGCTTATATATTTTTTTCCACTCTCATAATAACCCTATTTATTTTACCAAGCTTTCAAAACAATTTACCTCCAGCAGAGACCTCATGAATTAAGCTTCATCCTTAGGGAGACTTTTTTTTTTTTTTTAATTACAGACAAAGGAAGACATGGAAGACATTGCTAAAAAAGAGATTTTTCTTTTCTTTTCTTTTCTTTTTTTTTTGAGATTTTTATTTTCTTACATTTACTCCACATTACAGTATGGCTATTTTTATTGAGTGAAGACTGAGAAAAGAAAAGGGGAAAAAAGAAAAAACCTATACAATCATTGATACTGAAAGTTAATCACCACCTGAGGGGTATGTTCATCACTTGCTCATGTGCAGGAAGTCATTGACAGCAACCGACATTCCACCCAAAGAGTGAAGAAAGCACATGGCCCCTAAAAATAAACTATCTAATTAGAATGCAGAAAGACAGCTCTGCTCTCCAACTATTAAATACACAAGAGAGACAATTTAAAGGTTCATAAACAACTCTAAGAAGAAAACTAGAGTGAGCTTACAAGGAATTTAAATATGAAAACAATAAACTAGATCTACTAATAAATACAAACAGGAAATACCAGCGGCTTATCACCTACTAAACCATATGCTATGAGCCATGATCTGGTTCACATATAAAAACAAACCCAGACTTCACAGCATTACATTTCAACATATAGAACAGTCAATAAAACCTGCAGGGAAAAACACAACTTCTCTATACAGTCCACTGCTATTAGCGGCATTGTCAATTACTATAGTATACGGCAGCAGTTGAGTAACACAGCTGACCTCTTCCAACTGATGTTAAAGCTTTCACCAGCCCAGCCTAATAAACACATGTTCCCAATAACTCCCCCAATGAATAAGCCCCTTTCAAAAGAGAAACAGGACCCACATGAACACTAACCTCTTGATTAGAAAGCACATACTTAGCCAGTGGACTGTGAAGGTCCCCCCAATTCGCATGCTTCAGGCTACATTCACAATCAATTAGTTACATCAAATCCCCTTTTGTTTCCCTCCAGTGACTTTTTGCCACCCTGTTACTTGACTCCTAAACAAATGCCTCACCTGGCTTTCATCCAGATTCCCTGCACAGCATGCCCCTCCCAGACCATGGGGGCCAGCCAGTAGAGATGTGACTAGCCTACTATAACTTCTATAATATGGTAGATTAAAAAAATTTTTTTTGAAATAATTTCCTCCGGCAAATGAGGGATTTGTAATATTTGTTTAATTGAAGAAGCTTACTTGTTTCCTTTCCTGTACCTTTCATGAAGTCTTTGTCATGTATCCTTCTTTCATAAACTCCAGAACTGCTCCAGGAAGAGTACATTTAGCTGAGAACAGATATCCAGGTTATAATCTCAGTTTAGTCATGAAAAGCTACCTTGCCTTGGGTATCAGCCCTTGGCATCTCTGAAGCTCTGATTCTTTCCCTACAAACTGAGTGAATTTTGAAATGGAATTATGTTTCAAAATGTCGTTAACTTGTAAAACAGAGGACATCCAGGGAGTGATCTGTACACTTTCAATTACACTTTATCCCACTCTTATTTTAAATAAGTATTCAAATAGCCCCCCCATCCACCCCATAAGCCTCATCCCTAAAAGACTGATAGCTAAATGATCCATTCTAACCATTCATCCTTCCTAATGTTTTCTTCAATACCTCAAGTTGCAGAATTTATCTGGAATTATTTCTTGACAATGTGATGCTCAATAATTTCGGCAACATTTCTACCATCATTTTCAATCATTCCTTTGCCAGCTTACCTTCTATTCCACTCCTCTTTCCAATCCTTAAACTTGGATTAGCATAACTATCTATTTTCTTTCAAAGGTCATGGAGCATTGCCTAGGGAATCACATAAATATGCTAATTGAGCCATCACAAATTTATGAGATTCAACTCCAGCTGCTCAGCAATCCATTAATTTATCTTTCCTCTGCTCCCCTTTCCATTGCCTAAAACTAGATATTCCAAACCTTTATCACTCACTGCAAGCACTATACCCCCTGCTTCTGCCTCTTTCTCAGCATTTGTCTAAAAAAAAATAGAAGACTTTAGCTAAGAACTCCTTCAACTGCCCTTCTTTTCATTTATATTATTTATATTATTTCCATTTGCCCCACTGTAGTAGACAAACTATGTTAGTCTTGCTTATTCCCAAACCTATACTATCCTTCAGTGCATTCAAAAAAAGCTCTTTACATCTTTTCCAAAGCCATCTATTAACCACACCTTCTTTTTATCAATGTTTCTCTTCCACTCCAGAGCCTTTTCTACTTCTACTTGGGATATGTGCTCAAAACTCAACCAAAATTTAAACAACAAATTATCTTCCATTAGACTTTCTTAAGGTTACAGGGCATCTGAGAAATGTAGTTTCTAGTTAAGCACCTGCATCACAGTGATAATTCCATAGCCTAGACCAGAGAAGTACAACTTCTCAGTAGATGGGTTGTCTCTATCATATCTTATCTCTCACTAGTTTCGGTGCTTAGCTTTTCTGACTCCTTTCAGTAGATCTTATTAAATCTTCCTCTTCTCAGATTCACAATTTAAGAGCTGTGTTCTAAGATTCTACTCTCTTTGCCTCTCTTCTTGCTCTCTAAGACCTGCTTGGTTTAGAACATCAGTTCCATGACTGGACCTATTTCTTCTATTTGAACTGTCCCATATCTCTAACTCCAAACTTAGTATTTTTTTCAAAGCTCCAATATCACGTTTTCAACACTTTACTTAACACGAGTCATCCATAAGCAATTCAACGTGATGGTATCATGATAGCTTTTAGTTACAAGTAATAGGAAACTTCTACTTCTCCAATCTTAGACCATAAGTAAATTTACAGCCCCACCTAACAAGAGGCAGAGCAGGCTACAGGCATCAAGATGTGCATCCAGACTCTGGATCTTCTTTTCCACATTTTTCTTGGCTCTGATGTTTTCTACATTGGGCGTCATCCTCAGGCTGGTAGCTAGTGGATGCAACAATTCTAAATGTCACATTTAAACATAAGATCATCCATATAAACAAGTGTTTCACTTCCTTAAAAGAAAAACTTTACAGATGTCCTATTGAATGAGGTCCATGCTAATTCCTAAACCAATCACTGGCAAATGGAATGAGATCACCATATTTAACTCAATAAGATTTCTAAGCCTTGAAACTATTAGCATTCAGGGTTAGATAATTCTGTATTCTAAGAGGCTGTTCTATGCTTTAGAGAAAGTTCAGCAGCATTCATAGCCTCCATCTACTTCAAGTAGCATTCCCCACTTGTGACAACTAAAAATGTCTTCAGAGGGGTGCCTGGGTGGCTCAATCAGTTAAGCCTCTGCCTTCAGCTCAGATCATGGTCCCAGGGTCCTGGGACTGAGCCCTGCATTGGGTTCCCTGTTCGGCGGAGACCCTGCTTCTCCCGCTCCCTGTGAGCATGTACGTACACTCTCTCTCTCTGTCAAATAAATAAAATATTATTAATTAATTAATTAAATTTAATAAAACAAAAATTTCTCCAGATATTGCCAAATGTCCCTTGTGGAGGCAAAATCATCCCTGGTTGAGACTGCTGAATTAGATGAACCATGATATATCCTTAGAACACAAATATGGGTCATATTCTCTTAAGAAAGTAGGAAATAAATGTTGACTAGGCAACTGGTAGTGACCAATACAATGTCCAATGCCAAACTTGTTTTTTTATTTCCCACTTCCAAAATATATTTCCTCTCTTGAATGCCATTAACATATCACTGTCTAGATACTCAGTGGCCCAAACTAAGATGCGTGGAGTTATCTCGATACCTCCATGATTGCCCAGGTCCAATCGCCGATCGTTCCCATCAATATGGATGATGAAGCATCTGTGGATCTGTTCTCTTCTCTCCTTTCCACTGTTATCTCCTCACTATGTTTCCTGCCTCATCGGCTCTCCTGAATTTGGAGAGCTAGCTTTTAAAGAACAAACCTGATCAAATCAGTCTCCAACTTCTCCCCATTGGATGACTCATCACCCACAGAACTGAACTGAACATCTTCAGCCATCATACAAGGTCCTTACTGATGTATCCCTTGCCTGCTGCTGCAACCTCAACTCCAGCCATTTTGCTTATCTTATTCTTTAGCTACTCCAGAATATTACTGTTCCTCAAACCAGACATAACATTTGATACACTAGTTACTTTGAATCCTTCCACTTCTCAGGCATTCTTTCTTTCTTAGGGACTTCTATTCTCCTCATGAGAAAATGAATTACTCTAACAACTGTATTCCTATGGGAATATATAGCATAAGAAAAAAAGCACTAAGAAAAAAATATAATTTTCACTGAGGCCCTTAATGCATATTACAGCTTTATTCAGTCTGCACAGCTAGATCATGGGCTATTAAAGATGAGGTATTATCTCTATCATTATCAAGAGTTTCTGCTACAGTGCTTAGAACATAACAAGACAGCTCTAAATGAAGGGTTGTTGAAATAAAAGAACTGAATTGCATTGATTTCAGTGTATCTATCCCGAATTATAATTAAGTCTCAGAGACTAAGTCTAATCATTCGGGTTAAAAGTATTGTTAAAAAAATAAAACCACAGACCCAAAATGGCATCATTTAGACTGAGTTCCTAAACTGAGGCTTAATACCCGTCTAATTGCAGTTTTAACCTTCCCCAGAAATTTGGCCTTAACCAGTCAGGATTTTTTTTTCCATTAGCACCATTGAGTCTGCTCTCTGGGTCTTCTTCTCCATCCCCCAAAGAAAGTTGAGGTCATCTGCATGGTAAGACAGTTGCTTTTCCCCCTAGTAAACAGTCTTGTCTGGAACAATCCTTTTCTTTTGCTAATAACCCTCTTGCCCCCACCCTCCATCTATAAAAACTTTCCAGTCTATACAACTCCTCTCTTCTTGCTAGATGGAATGCTGCTCAATTTATGAGTCTTTCATAAAGCCAATTAGATCTTCAAATTTACTTGGTTGAATTTTTATGTTTAACACTATTTATTTTATTTAATGGTAAATCATCTGAAAAATTAATATGCCATGTGAGATGTTAATAAATATTCACTTAATGGTCAAATAAGTCAAAAAAGTGAAAATCAGTGTGACAAAATTATCACATTACCTATAGAATCATTAAAATGTGAAGAGGGATAGTAGTGTCCAATTCTCTGCATGATTCAGAGAGGCCACCTCACCTGTGCATTCCTGGAGACCATCCAAATCCCTCCTCCATTTCACCTCCAGTAATGAACAGAATATAGGGCTGGGTAGGTCTCTGAGAACAGAGGCTAGAGTGCAGTCTCCTTAGATCCCAAGAGATGTGAAACTACAGAAGCAACAAGGTCTGAGAAATTAACCAAAATCCACAGTTCTAGAAGGCAAGAGGGAAGTTCTATTTTGTGTTGTGTTGTTTTTTAAGTCACACTGAGGTAGAAACTGAGTACAGAGCATAGAAGTCATGGTAAATGAAGACTAGCTGGGGAGAGTCACTAACAGGCATAACTGTTTTCAGTTTGCTGTTATCTTCCCTTACTACACAGGATGCCTGAGTAGAAGACAAATATCTAGTACAGAATTTATAAAGACCTGTAAATTGGAAAAGCAATGTGCCAATATATGCTAAATCATAAAAATGTGTGTTCTCTTTATCACAGAGGCCCTACTTTGGGAATCTGTGCCAGGCAAATAATCAAAATCCCAGAAGGAAGTCTGTAAGCCCAAAGATGTGTCCACATCCTTCTTTATGAACAAGAAGAAAATGGAAGTGACATACAGATCCAGCATAAAAGACTGATTACATCTTTTCACATTCACTCAATGAAATTATCCCTGAGGACTGTAAAACTATGTGAGAACATTAAGAGATGTTTATGACACTTGATACCTATGTTCCGGCAACAATTACAATAAAAAAAAGCATATGTGGAAATGTTCTACCTAAATATACCAAAAAAAGATAATGGCTATGCCAAAACACAAGCAATTTCTAAACTCTGTAATTTCATTACCTTCCAAACTTTCTATACTGTGGTTATATTACTTTTTAAAAGTTTAATTTCAAGTCAGGAAGAGAACCCCAAAGGCTAAGTCACGATTAGATATTGTCCATTTATGTGCCTTCAAGCACAGGTAGTATAAAGCACCCATCTTCAGCAAATGGTCAGTGTTTGGATGGACTGCCACTGAGGAAGGTCTACAGGGCCTGTTGGAGGCATTGGCCCAGTTTGATCTCACTTCTTAGAAAGTACTAGGGGCTTGGAATTCAACTCAGAACTGCGGTCATAAGCCTCAACAGCATTGTCTAAAAGAATGTGGATTAGCTAACAGCAGTTTATGAAGTTTCACTCAGGAAAAAAAAAAATCTATAATTAGCTGCTTCTGGGGCACTTGGGTGGCTCAGGGGTTGAATGAACATCTGCCTTCAACTCAAGGCGTGATCCCGGAGGCCTGGGGGAGCCTGCCTCTCCCTCTGACTATGTCTCTGTCTCTCTCTGTGCGTCTCTCATGAATAGATAAATAAAATATTTTTTAAAAAAGTATTTTTTAAGCTGCTTCTGCCATCCTGAAGGAAATCCCCATCTGGACATTTACTCTGTCTAGTCAGGGCAAAGAAGCACCTGTGGTTAACTGCCAAACCTTGTTGAACCCTCCCGTCCTTTATAAAGGACCTTAACAGCATTAAACTATTGGCCATGGCGCAGAGTCACTATTCTGGAATGCTGCTTTTCCAAGGGCTTCCTCTTTTTGTGCACACATAAAATCAAACTTTTAAGTCTATTTAAACGGATATAATTAGTGCCCCAATAACACATTACTAAAGCTCATTTACAAAGCAAAATTTGTATAGTAATGTTATAAAGTGACCCCTGTCCTCTCTGTCCCTTTGATTTCTATTTAGCCCCATTTGTCAGGAACAGCCCAGGATCCAGCTCCTCTGTAATGACACAAAACTGCTACAAGGCAGCAAGAAATGGGGCAAGAGGTAATCAGAAGGCCTGAGTTGAGCTGGGTGTGGTGTGATTCTATTGCCTCTAACTAACAGTCTGGTGACCACAAATATTGCCTTAATAAGGTCATGCACTTAAATGTCCCTTTTATTTTCGTTTCCTGCTCAATCAGCTGGATTAGAATGAGAGCTGTTGCTAAATGAATGCTCTACAGAGGAAGCAAGTGAATATCAGTTATGGGCACATAAAGAGTATAAATTCTGAAAAAGGGTAAAGTATATTCCCACACTGCAGAACTGGAGGTGGTTCGTAGGGCTGCAAGACTCTACTCCTCCCCCACATCCCATCCTGTTTACAAGTACAAAAAGATCAGACGTCTCAGAAAGTCCTGCTTGCATTTTAGGTAAACTAAAATAGGCTTAATGCCTTATTAAACAAAAGCACTACATTTCTACAGAGAAAAAAAAATAATATTTATGTTTTTCAGCAGAATCTGAATTTTCTCCTCTTTATATGGTCCTTTCTCTTTTAAGATTTATATAGTTCATTTGACTACTTTTTATCTAATTTGATCTTTAAAGCTAAATAATTTCTTTATCTCTACCTTATAATTGAAAGCTAAACAATTTGGTTTTTCCTTTAAAATTAAATAATTTTCTTCTTTCTGTGGAAGAACTCTAGTCTCTCTGAAAAAAAATTAAATCCCTCTTGCTCCTCTCTTCAGTATTCTTTGCAAACACAGCTCCTGTCAAGCTCCCTATCACCCTTTCAGTCCTTTATAACCAGCTCTGTTTGTTCTTGTCTCTTGTCATTCATTCTCAAACTCTTTTGTCTCATCATAAACACTACTGGAACTCACTTCCCTGCTGGAGCAGTTTGCAAAAATTGCCACAACTATATGCATGCCCTTTGCAATCTGACTTTGCCTCCTACTAAGAGGCAGCATCTATTTCTCCCACCTTGAATCTGAACTGGTGTTGTTACTGCTATAACAGAATACAGTGAAATTGTGCCAGTTCCAAGAGGATCTGCACACTTCTTCTCACTCTTGAAACCCCTCTTATCTCTTGGATGAAGCTTAAACTAGATCCTGAATGTTGGGACACCACACCTAACAGTGCAAGTCATCCCAGCTGAGATCATCCTAGTGTAGTGAGGCCCTCGCTGACTTAACAGCTTAAAACAGAAGCATCAGTGAGACCAGCCAAGACCAAAAGAACTACCAGCCCAGTTCAGCCAAAATTGTTGACCCACAGAACTGTGAACTGTGAACCATTAGTAAATGGTTGTTTTAAACCTCTAAGTTTTGAGACAATTTGTTACACTGCGAAAGCTAACTAAGACGGGTGCTCATCCACATTCCTTAACTACTAAGTCTTTTCTCTACCCTGCTACTTTTCTTCTTCTATGACAGGCTAAATATTTCTCTTCAGTTAGACTATTCTTTCACCTAAGCACCTACTATAAATTCTTATAGTTCAATTGAAAAATTATCCTCATTCCCAAAGTACCTGGAAAGGGTGTTCTTAGCCACACTAATACTGAAGAAGGTATTATGTAAAATTTCTCTCAAGAATCAAGCATTTAAGATTATATTAATTCATATAACTTTCATAGAATATAGAAACAAATCTTTTTCTATTCTTTTTAGGATTATAATTTGCTCTGTGCCAGATATTGTGCAAATTATATCTCCTTCC
Organism: Nyctereutes procyonoides; assembly: GCF_905146905.1. NCBI lineage: Eukaryota > Metazoa > Chordata > Mammalia > Carnivora > Canidae > Nyctereutes > Nyctereutes procyonoides. Next base: position 8,333,441 of record NW_026575037.1, read on the forward strand.
ATCATTTTTTTTTTTAAAGCAGGCTCCATGCCCAACATGTGGCTTGAACTCACAATCCTGACATCAAGAGTCACATGCTCTATGCTCTATGGACTGAGCCAGCCAGGGGCCCCTCCTTTCATCTTTTCTATGAGGAAAAAAAACGTTAATTCATTTCTTCATATCTTTCATTCCAGACCCTATGCTTCTTCCATTAAATCCTACTGGCTATTCTCACCTTAAGAGTATGTGACTAAATGCCCTAATTTCTTTAAAGACGTAGATATACTAAAATTTGTATACCTCAACTTGTAGAAGTTTGTTTACTCATTCATTCAAGTAGCAGATGAAGCATAAAAATACACACTCTTTGGATTTCACCATTCTTTTGAGCACCGGATCTCAGGGCTTACCTGCGTCTTTTCCTGCTTTTTCCTCTTCTCAGAGGTTGTGACAATAGGCTATGCCACTTTTGTTCTACCTACTCCTTTCTGCGTGTGCTTTCCTGTGGAACAAATCAGCCATTTTCTCTAAAAATTCCTACTTTTTCCAGCCTGCCTTCTAATCTTTGACTGAAGTAAATGCAGGAGAAAGGCGGAATGCAAATCAAGACACGAAAACATTCATTCATGGTAAGATGCCAACTTACGTTTGCCTGGGAGATTCATCCCCCGGCCCTTGGTTACACATATTGTGAGCTTTCTGGACAAGGTCTGCTTCTTCCTTTATATTTTGACATGATGGCTGCTCAGTTAATGAAATGTAAAGGCATAGTCACATAAAAGTGGAAGTCATATCTCATCCCCTCCCCCTGGCTTTATGTTGCATTCAAAAGAATTAATTTTTATGGCCTTTAACTTGAACTTTATGTTTTTTTCCTTGCTAACGGCTATTAACCTTAATATTGCACCACGGAGGGGATTTTTGTTTTTCTTCTGATAGCCATCTTTCAACAAGTCTGGCTGCAAGTAAGTGAGATCAGCACTTCAAGAGCCAACTATTGTGTGGCTGATTGTCCGTACTTGCTAAACTTTACTTTCCCCAGAGTTTGCCTCCGTCTCTATCGCTGACTCTATCTTGTACTGAGAATGAATGCCCTGATTTAAATGAAGGATATGAAATATGACCGATTCTGCTGCTGGCACACAGTGTGTTTCATCTCATTACCACATTCTTAAAGAATAATTAGCATCTCTAGGGATGAATTGGATATTCCATATTCAACATGTGCAGATATATTTATTCACAGTTAGAAAACAGTGATCCTTTCCACACAGTAAGCCTCAGCTGTAAGTTCCACCAGTCCTAAAAATTGAAATTATCCTCTAGGGAACACAGATTGTGTTACTGCTGAGTGAGCTGCATGCTAGTGGGGCCCAGAAACTTTCCACTTGTATGTTTATAAAATTGGCCCTCTGGTTACAGCTCTGCATTTCTTCCAAAGTTATTTATCCTCCCTAAAACACCTTAATTAATGTGCAGAATAAAATGGAGCAATGACACCAGTTAACTGAAATACTCAGTCTCAAAATCCATAAGTATTCATGATATATTTGGATAATCAAGGCCAATGATTAGGCCATTGCTTAATATTTTGGAGAGCTTGCTCATACATCTATTTCAATATTTATATCTCAGTTGGACATGGAAACTGAAACACAGATTTAATGTAAGTTTAATGCACTTTAAATTATCTTTATATATTGACAATTTAGAATTGAAATATTAACCTAAGCATGCAATTTATTCATTTTCAAATAAATTTAAACTGAAAGTTCACTGCATAAAATATCTCTCACAAAACCTACTCTTAAAAAAATAATACAAAAAGTTATTCAGAGTAGAAAACAGTGTACATTCAGGGTGCCTGGGTAGTCAGTCAGTTGTGTCTGCCATCAGCTAAGGTCATGATCCCAAGGTCTTAGGATTGGGGGGGGGGGGTGCTGCTCAGCAGGGAGTCTGCTTCTGTCTTTGCCCCTCCCCTCTGCTTGTGCTCTCTCTCTGGCACTTTCTCAAATAAATAAATAAATAAAATCTTTAAAAAAAAAGAAAAGGAAAGAAAATAGTGTACATTCATGTTTTATCATCAGTCCCTTGGTTTATCTTTTTTCTTTTCCTTAAATTCTATCTTTTTTCTCAAATCTGCTAGGATTTTATTTTTCTATTCCCTCAAAAAATATTTTCAAGCTCGTGGTATGTCTTTTTTTTTAATCTTTATTTATTTATTCATGAGAGACAGACAGAGAGAGAGAGGCAGAGACACAGGCAGAAGGAGAAGCAGGCTCCATGCAGGGAGCCCCATGTGGGACTTGATCCTGGGACTCCAGGATCACGCCCTGGGCCTAAGGCAGGCACCAAACTGCTGAGCCACCCAGAGATCCTCGTGGTATGTCTTTAAAGAAGATTATGCTTCATGACCTGATAATTCTAAAACCTTACATTTTTTATTGGTCTGTTGTGGCAGTTGGTTGTTGCTGCTGGTTCTTGTCCTTGGTGCCTGGCGTCATGATGGGCCAATTTTACCGTGGTTATAACCCATTCTCCTTGTGGAACTATTGTTGGCATTCCCGGAGGCCGAGGATTTGCCTTTGCTTTCACCAGGGACACACGGGGCTACTACCAGTGTGACCACCTGCCACCAAATTCACACCTAGCATTCTTTGTACTGCCTAGCTGAGGTGTATTTAAGCAGCGCTCCCTTGAGTCCATCAGTGTTTGCCTATAACTTCTTAATGATCTGTTTACTTCACATGGTTTGGTTTTTGTGACCTCTTGTATCCAGCACTAAAGGGAGGCCTCCTGCAGTCCCCTGGGATTGGAGGGCAGGGAGTTTTCACCCTTGTCCTGAGGGTACAGCCCTTGTGGGGGGAGGAAGTGTCTCAGTTTTATGCAGGGGGAATGTTTCCCCTTACACTCCCAACTATGACTGGGCCCTGAACTCAAGGGGACAAGGCTTTGCACCCTAGAATAATGGCCAATGTCCTGGCCATGGTCCTTTAGCAGAATATCTTCAATGCTTCAATGCTGGGTTCTCCCTTTTCTCTGGGATTTTGGCTGGGGTTTCCTTGTTAGTTTTTAGCTTTCTGATGCTTGTAAGATTATATTCATGTTCCTCTCAGCCTTTTTTAGCTGTTCTCAGTGACAGGATTGTTCTGACTATCCTGGCCCACTATGTTTCCAGAAAAAGAACCTAACCTAGCTTTAATAAGTCTCATTAAAGCAAACTTGTTCCAGGGTTATGTAGTGTCTGCTTTAATTATGTCTTTTAATTGCAAGAAACAAACACAGTTCAAGCTACCTCAAATAACTCAGGGTAGTTCTAAGGGTATGGGTGCACAGGACCCCCGAAGCAATTAAACAGTCCAAACCACAGAAAGAGGAGGAGCTTTTTACGATGGGCCACATAGAGACAGGAAGAACTGGAAACAGTAGGAGACTGTGCACCTATGCTCTCAACCTCCATAGTTCTTAAACTTCAGAGAGAATCAGAATCACCTGGAGGACTGCTGAAACACAGATTGCTGCCTCCCACCAGCAGTCTGTGAAGGAAGGCCTGTGAATGTGCACTTCTACCAAATTCCCAGGTGATGCTGATGCTGCAGTTCTTAGGACCACCTTTGAGAACCACTGCTGGGCTGCACCATCATCGAAGAATGAAGGCTCCGAGTTTCACTGCTGACATCTCAAACCTAGTTCCCCATCTACTGCATGTGTGAACTCAGACATGCTCTCCTACTTCTCCATATCCCACTTTCCTGGCCCAGAGATTCAGATTCCTCACCTGTAAAACAGCTACATTTGTAGCATCTGCCTCAAAGAGTTTGTTGAGCAAATTGAATAGTGCCAGTATTTAGAAGTGCTTGGAAATAGCAGCTATTATAGTTATTCTTGTCACTCACCTATTTTAAATAAATCATATTTTCAGCACTTGTTCTCCTTTTAGGCCTTTGTATATGTCCAATTTTGCTTCCTATTTCTAACTTGCTTTTTCTTCTCTCTCTCTGTCTCTCCAACTAAATCCTTATTTTTTGGAATCTGCCTTTGTTCCTCTGTAATTCCTGCCAGCTCTTGACCCTACACTTCACCCTTAGAATTTTCTCTTTAGCCTAAATTCATCTCTGTGGTCATGAGTCTATCTCTGGCTGCGGCAGCACTGGTTCTCAGGTGTCTGATACCATATCTGGTAGCGACTCTCCCTCACATCTTGTTGTAGAAGATGGAATCTCTCTGGGCCTTATCAATTTACCAGTGTCCCCGGGTTTGGGGACCTAGGTACTCCTCACTCATTGCTGACCTTTTCCAAACAACCTCCCCCAAAGGACAAATCTCCTCTGTTCTTCTCTTAACTCTGGTCCTTCACCTTTGGGCGATGATACCATGAGTGCAAATTAAGGGGTAAGTGAGTTAGCCAGGGGGAGAAACTTGTATCATTTGAAGAAGATAAGAAGGAGATGGGGAATACCATTAGAGGACACATGCTTTGCATAAACATCCTACATATTAAAACATCTGGGATCTTGTGGTCTTAGCCAACATCTAAATCTCTTCTACATTAAAAGCTTTCAATTCAGGCTCCTGATGTATTTTTTCCCTTGATATCGTTCAACATTTCTATTATCCAGACCAGTGTTAAAATATATTCACTTAATGAACATACTTTATGTTTATATGTCAGTATTGCAGAAATCCATTCGGCCTGTCCTGTTAGCCTCTCTGTTTGAACTCACACTAAGAGGGTAAAATTGCCTTTTCCTCTAATTAGTTACTGATAGACTAATAGCATACCAGCTTTTAGCTTCCTACTATCCTTGTTTACTTGGAACCATAACTATGACAACTAAAGTTTTAGGATTAAAAAAAAAAAAAAACAAGGACATGTGGGTCCTGTTACTGTTAACCACTCAGTGGTTGAGTATCTGCTTTGGGCTCAGGTGGTGATCCGGGGGTCCCAGACCAAGTCCTGCACTGGGCTCCCTGCAGGGAGCCTGCTTCTCCATCGGCCTATGTCTCTGCTTCTATGTGTCTCTCATGATTAAATAAATAAGATCTTTTAAAAATAAAGAAAAAATAAAAATAAATTTTAAAAAACATAACCACAATTTACATTCACTTTAATTATATCAGGTGTTCAAGCAAAATCTGAACACCTTGCCACAAGTTACCAGTACCCAGATGATGTATGCTCAAAAAATGCCATATTCACTCAGGCATCTGTAAATGAAAATCCTACATAACACCTGTAAATCTTTTCCTGCTAAAACTAGGACTTCATTAAAACAAGTTATTGCAGTTTGTTTTTTCTTCTAAGTGTAGAGACATCTAAAAACTTTCTCAGGGATCCCTGGGTGGCGCAGCGGTTTGGCGCCTGCCTTTGGCCCAGGGCGCGATCCTGGAGACCCGGGATCGAATCCCACGTCGGGCTCCTGGTGCATGGAGCCTGCTTCTCCCTCTGCCTGTGTCTCTGCCTCTCTCTCTCTCTCTCTCTCTCTCTCTGTGACTATCATAAATAAATAAATTAATTAAAAAAAAAAGAAATTTAAAAAAAAAATAAATAAATAAAAAAAAATAAAAACTTTCTCAGAAAAAAAATCCCTTTAAAAAATAATAATAGTGTCAGTTATACCTTTCCAGACAGAACCGAAACTCTGGGTGGAGTTTAAGTCTTCCCCTAGAAACAGAGGAAATCATTGTAAAATACTCCTCCTCTCTTTTTTCCCCTAGGGTGCAAATCACACAAAGCATTTTACATGGAAATTCTGGTCCCCTACAACTGGTAAAGCTGAAGTGCCTGCTGCCAGCCTGTTTATACCCTGTTTATACAGGGTAACGGGCCAGGAAATTATCCTTTGCACACAATTTTAAAGGTGGATACCATTTTAAGACATGCCTTCATATTTATCTCTATTCTTCCACTCATGCTAAGACACTTGAATTGAGCATTCCTTTTTTGATATTAATTATATAGGATTTGGGATGCCTGGGTGCTCAGCGGTTGAGCGTCTGTCTGTCTTTGGCTCAGGGCATGATCCCAGAGTTCTAGGATCGAGTCCTGTCTCAGGCTCCCTGTGAGAAGCCTGCTTCTCCCTCTGACTATGTCTCTGCCTCTCTCTCTGTCTCTCATGAATAAATAAAATCTTTTTAAAAATAATAATTATATAGGATTTGTGGTCTTATTAATGGTCAAGTATTTCTCTCCTCAGACTCCACCTGCCCACCTCATTCTCCTGATCATGTTCTTTAGTTTTTGTGTCTACAGTCAAAAGCCATTCTCCATGAATCTACTAACTTCATGTTGAAGCTCACATATAAGCCAACAAAAACAGCTCCACCACTCCGCCTTAACTGTCTGATTGCTCTCCAATTTCACCATTTCCTTTTGCCTTTAAGTTTTGAACATGCTTTCTCTCCCCACTTCCCCTGTGCCCTGCACTATCTACCTTTCTCCCCAACTACCCCCGCCTCCCTTCACTCAGGTCTTAATGCAATGTTCCCGCATGGGGAAATGTTTCCTGGCTCCTTGTCCTGGCCCCATACCCACCTTCCACTGAAGACCTGAAAAATTAATAGGCAATAGAGCAGTAGGATAATGTAATGACAAAGACTGTGGATTCTGGAAATGAATCATGGATTTCAAATCTTAAATTTACCAGTGACTGGCTATGAGGTCCTGAGTAGGAAAACTTCACCATTCTGAAGCCCCATACATAAAATATAAGCCATACATAAAATATAAATAATATTAACACTTACTTTGTAGTGGTGTTGTGAAGATTAAATCTGTTAATGCCTATAAAGCACTAAGAATAGTGCCTGATGCACAGTTAACTACTCAATAAGCATTAGCTGTTAGTATTATTTCCACAAAACCTGGATTTCCCACAAACTATTATATATATTATTATTATACTATATATACTATTACACTATAATTCTTATTTTCTTTACATGACCCTCCAAACATTACAAGCTCTTTAAGGAAAAGGATTTTGTCTGGCTTGTTAACTGTTGCGTTCTAAGCACCACAAACTGTATAAGGTATAGATTACTCCCTCAATAAGCATTTAATGAATCACTGAATAAGTGAATTATTGTCAGAAAGTGAATCTGCCTCCAAGCCATGAGTACCATCTCCCATTTTAGAGGACTGTCACTGTATCCCTACAAACACAAGTTCTCCACTAACAACTACAGGTGTTTGCCTGCTTTAGAATTATTCCTGCCTTTTCTCACTCAGCTCCACTGTGTATTACCTTCCAGGTTTTGGATTTGAGTTGGCTATTGGAATATTCTACCTAACTTGATAATTTTCTCACTCGCTCGCTCCCACACGAAACTACTTAATTCTAAGACTTGCTGGATGTCCAGACTTGCTTGTTTCCTGGACTGTTCCAGGACTTTGTACTCTAGCTATACATAAGGAATACTTGCCATGGGTAACCATTTCCACACATCTAGTTTATATCCTATTCCCACCTGTAACTGAGAAAAGTGACAATACCGCACCCCAAAATATGACTTTGTTCATTAGCTAGGTAGCTCTAAAGAAAAGAATGATCTGTTCTGTTTATCAACTAGAATTATATTTGTTACTTTCACATTATTATGGTACAGTGACAACTGGTATTTTTCTTAAGACTTTATTTATTCATTCATGAGAGATGCAGCAAGAGAGACAGAGACATAAGCAGAGGAAGCAGCAGGCTCCCTAATCGGAGCCTGATGTGGGACTCAATCCCAGGACACCCCAAAGGCAGATGCTCAACCACTGAGCCACCCAGGTGCCCTGACAACTGGTATTATTAATAATGCTTTAATTAAATACATTCAGTATCAGTTTACTCTTCTGTGTTTTATGACTTGTAACGTTTAAAAATCTTCTATAATTCAAAAAAAAATCTTCTATATTCATAACCCCATGACATATAACAGAAAGTGTTTCATACTAACAAAATCATGGGATGATACTGGTGGGTTAGATTTAAGTTCATATCAAGGGTACTTAAACAATGTTATTTCATCTGGTCATTGAAAAACATGCATTGAATTCCTACTATATTGCCATGTATTAAAATAAAGGATAAATATATAAAGATGAATAAATCATATTCCATGCCTTTAAAAGTTCACAAGTTATTGTATTTAAATTTCAGTATAAGTAATACCTTTTGAAATTAAAGCATTGTTTTCCAATTTTGCTCTTCACCAAAAAAAAAAAAAAAGGTGCCATCATGACCTTGAAGGATAGCTGCTCAAATGATCTCTTTTGAAGTACATTGTTTCTCTTAAATCTCCCTAAACATATATACAGCATATTCAAAAGAACTTTATTTCCTTGAACCCTTCATTTTTAGGTAACGATAGAGTCTAATAGAACAACCAAGTCATTCGAATACCCTAGTCTTAACATTCCAGGAAACATCCCAGGAAAGGCAGGAAGGAAAGCAAAGTTCAACATCCATGGAACTGATGCCTCCACAATTCTCCTCATCTGTACAGGGCACTCACATTACAACAATGAAAATATGTTCAGACAGCAAGAAGTAACAAGGGGAAAGGACAACACTCTCAAGTGTTTATAATCATACATAGTACAAAAAACAGGGTCTAGTCAAGTTATGTTTACATGTCCACACTTTCCTTCCAATATAGCTGTAGCCTGTCAGGAATAGATGTAATTTGTGCTACTAAATCTCCAACCATAGCCTTCAGTTAGGTCTATGCTGTTTCATCTACTGATACAGTTCCAAAGAACACTTGAATCCCACCTCTACCACCTATAGAGGTCTTGGAAAAGCTGTGTAATAACCTCTGATCTTTATCTACGAAATGGCTAAGGATTTTTTTTAAAGCTCTATGAAGATGCCTAACAATTTTTGTTCTCTACTGAGTCAAAAATTAATTTTTAAAAAAGGAGAAGGGGGAAGAGGAATACAATGGAAAGGTTTTTTAAAACATGAATGTCGTCAAGCATGGAAATTGCAACCCTCTGGCTTCAAAAGCAGAACAGCTATTAACATTCAAAGAATAAAAATAACCTATGAACTGGTAATTTGCTTGAGATGCTGTGAATTATGTATAAATGAATAAAGAATGCATTAATTTTCTATTCATTCATACTCAGGACTAACAAAGAGCATGGGAGGAGGTGCAGAGCATCTCTAGAGAATGTATATATCTTCCAACAAGTCCAAATGCCACAACTGTCAAAGGGTGCTGAGAAATGGTAGTGAGCCAGACAATCGCCATCATATTCAGGACTCCTATCAATATTTTAAATAAAGATGATTTTATTGTTTGTAATTAATTCATCAGTTTAACTATTTATTAAATACCCTCCAGTTCTGCCTTCCAGCACTCTATAGTCCAGTAGAGGATAACATAATATCTATAAATAACTAACTGCAAGGAATAATGTGATAAATATGATAAGAAATGCAAATGAAATTCAATAGGACTCCAAGGAGGAAAAAAAATTACTTTTGATGGGAGTATTCGGAAAAGATTTCACAAAGAAAATAATATTGATTCATTCATTCATACATTAAGCAAATGTATTTTGGCATTTTCCCTTATACCAGATACTACTTAAGAACTCAGAAACATATCCATGATCAAGATAAATGAAACTTACACTCTAAAGCAAGAAAAAACAAATAAGCATATACATGTAGACATATATAATAATTTAGATAATGAAAATTGGTTTCAAAGAAATTAAAATAGGGCAATCTGATGGAGAACAATTTGGGACAGGAGGAAGTGGCCAAGAAAGAAAGACCCCTCTGGTTCTAGCATTTGAGCTGAGAACTGAAAACATTCTTGGCATAGAAAAGAGGAAGTGCAAAAAGCCTTGGAATGAGAACGAGCTGAGGATACCAGAACATTCGTAAAAAGCTGGAATTAATGAAAAAGGAGAAGGTTAGGAGAAGAGTACTAAGAGAGATACTCAGGGGCCAGATTGCATAGGGCATCACAGGTGACAGGAAGAAATTCACATTTTATTTAAAATCTATGGGGGGAAAAGGAAAATAAAATAAAATCTAGGGGAAGCTACTGAATGGTTTCTTCTTTTTTTAAAAGATTTTATTTATTTATTTATTCATGAGAGACAGAGAAAGGGGGGGGCAGAGACACAGGCAGAGGGAGAAGCAGCTCCATGCAGGGAGCCTGACGTGGGACTTGATCCGGGGTCTCCAGGATCACACCCTGGACTGAAGGTGGCACTAAACCACTGAGCCACCAGGGCTGCCCTACTGAATGGTTTCTAATGTTATTATTTCAATTTATAAAAGATTACCATGGCTACTATGTGGATAGGGGCAAGATCCGCAGCATGGAACCCAGGTGGAAAGCTACTGCAGAAGCTGACAGAGAGGATGCTGGTGGTGGCGACTACAGTGGGCAGATCCAGACTGCATGCTGAATCAGAAAACACATGTTTAATTAAATTGTGTGGGTGGGTGAGTATAGGTGGGTGTGGACGTATAAAACTGTTTCACCTAACCATTTAGAATACTGGCAGCAAAAAAAGAGCAACCAAAGGAAAGAAAAATGAAAAGAAATTCACATGTATCGGTCTCCTGCTACCTCTACTATATTTATCACACTCTTAATTTTTGAAATTTAGTCCTCACAACAACTGCAGAAGTAAATTTTATCATCACACTTTCTCCCCTTTTTTTTTTCTGAGATAAAAAAGTGTCTTTATGACCCAGTATCTCCATACGGTTATGAGAAAGGCAAGAGTAAAGACACGATGGCAGAAAAGATGTGCACAGGAAACCTAAAGTCTCTGACTGGAGAATGAATGTTTAAAGAGGAATGGTAAGAAACTGAAATGGCTAAAGCCCTTAACAACTCTCTCTTCTCAGAATTTCACCATGGAAGCCCTACAAAAATCCTGGCTTAAAGTATCTCTCCAGGCTTCACCTCCCAAACCCATTCGTATTGTCTTATTATCTTCCACTGACAAACCTTCATTTGGACAGCTTTTCCTGTCCATCTGATAGATTTGATATTCTAGAAATGCCCAAGCCTTGTGAGTTTGCTGCACAGGAGATAACAACTTTGGTCTGTTTGCTTCCCTCGCGAGTAGCCCCTTCACTCCCATTTCCATCTCCCTGGAACCCCATCAGCCCCAGAGAATAATGGTTCCCGAATCTCCTCCAGTTCTCATCAGGCATAGCTGCCCAGGCCTGCCACAGTCCTCAGACTATTCCTGAACTCCAGGTGTGGTTGTCAGAGCCACTGTGATTTCCTCTGCCAGCTGATAAGGCAATACTTGAGGCTTTACACTCTAGGTTTCCCAGCCTCATCCAGCAATGTCCAGTCTCACAGTGGCTAAGGATGAGTTCTAGAGCCTTTACCCCAGCACTGTACCCTGAAGTTTGGCAGCACCCTCCAGTGGAAAACCAATGAAATACAGCCTTAGACAGGTTTTGGCCGGTTGTGATGCTGTTTGGCAGAGAAGCTATAAGGCATCATGAACAACCTCCTGAATTGGCCTTAGGTCAAGGTGCCTGACGCACAGGATGTGCCTTTTTCTAATCTCCACTAAGACGTCTGGATTAGGGAAAGCCCTACATTAAAAGGGATACTACAAACTAATAAATCCAGCAATTAAATATTATAATAATTCTACATGCACACATTATAGCATTATGACATAGAGAGTAAAGACTGATCAAAGTGTAAGGAGAAAAACATAAATCATGAGTGATTTCAACATACCTCTATCTCAAATGGACAGGGCAAGCATATAAAAGTAATCAGAAATATAGATTTGAACAATAGCATTTTAGCCATATCCTGTAGCACTTAATATGTGCCAGTCACTGTTCCAAACATTTTATATATTAATTAATTTAGCCCTGACAACAATCCCTATAAGAATGTACTATTCTTATCCACAGCCCAGGTTCACAGAACTAGTAAGTAGCAGAGCCAGAACTGAAATTTAGGAAGTCACCTCCAGAACCTGTGTCCCTAACCACCATGTTATACTGCCTCTCTATACGATATATTTATCTAAACATATTTATCTAAACATATTTATCTAAAATACATGTAAAAAATCATATATCCACCACATGTTGCCTGGATGGCTCAGTGGGTTGAGCATCCGACTCTTGATTTTGGCTTAAATCATGATCTCAGTGTTGTGGAATCAAGCCCCAAGTCAGGATCTACACTCAGCGTGGAGTCTGCTTGAGGTTCTCCCTCTCTCTCCCCAGCTCGCTCTCTCTCCCTCTCTCTCTCTAAAATAATAAATAAAAATAAAATCTTTAAAAAATCACATATCCAAAAAGCAGAGAATACTATAGATTTTCAAACACACTCAAATATTTTGAAAGTAATAACTGACCAAACAGGTTCACAAAAGAAGTCTCAATAATTTTTTTTGAATAGAACAGAAAGAAAAAAACAAATGTTCAGAAACTAAAAACCACACTCTTAAATAACATATGGTTATGTACCAAAAATAATAAAATACCTGGGAATGACATTAATCAAGGAAGTAAAAGACTTATACTCTGAAAACCTATAAAACACTGATGAAAGAAATTAAAGACAACATAAACAAATGGAAAGATATTCATTCCATGCACATAAATCAGAAGAACAAGTATTGTTAAAATGTTGATACTACCCAACGTAATCTACAAACTTAATGCAAACCCTATCAAAATACCAACAGAGCTTTTCATAGCACTAGAGCAAATAATCCTAAAATTTGCATTGGAACCACAAAAGACCTCCAAGAGCCAAAATAGTCTTAAACAAAACAAAATGAAGTTAGCGATATCACAATTCCAGATTTCAAGTTATACTACAAAGCTGTAGTAATCAAAACAGTATAGTACTGGTACAAAAAAATAGGACATAGATCAATGGAACAGAATAGAAAGCCCAGAAAAAAAATCCATGATTACACAGTCAATTAATCTTCAACAAAGAGGCAAGAATATGCAATAGGAAAACATCTCATCAACAAATGATGTGAGGAAAACGAAACGGCTATATGCAAAAGAATAAAGTGGTCCACTTTTCCCATCATACACAAAAAATAAACTGAAAATGGATTAAGGACCTAAATGTGAGACCTGAACCCATATAAATCCTAGAATATAGTACAGACAGTAATTTCTCCAACATTCTTCTGAGGCAAGGGAAATAAAAGCAAAATTAAACTACTAGGACTACATCAAAATAAAAATCTTCTGCGCAGAAAACAATCAACAAAACAAAAAGACAATCTACGAAATTGGACAGGATATTTGCAAATGACATAACTGATAAAGAGTCAGTGCCCAAAATACATTAAAAACGTACGCAACTCAACACCCATAAAACAGACAAAGCAATTTTTTTAAAGTGGGCAGATGATATGAACAGACATTTCTCCAAAGAAAACATCTAGATGGCCAAGACACACATGAAAAGATGCTCAACATCACTTATCATAAGGGAACTGCAAATCAGGGAGAAAAAGGAACTCTTGTGAACCCCTGGTAGGAACACAAACTGGTGCATCCACTGTGGAAAACAGTATGGAGGTTCCTAAAACAGTATGGAGGCTCCTAAAAAATTAAAAATAAAACTGCCCTATGACCCAGTAATCTCACTACTAGGTATTTTCCCAAAGAATATGAAAACATGGGCAGCCCCGGTGGCCCAGTGGTTTAGCGCCACCTTCAGCCCAGCGTGCGATCCTGGAGACTCAGGATCGAGTCCCATGTCAGGCTCTCTGCATGGAGCCTGCTTCTCTCTCTGCCTCTCTCTCTCTCTCTCTCTCTGTGTCTGTCATGAATAAATAAAATCTTTAAAAAAAAAAAGAATATGAAACCACTAACTCAAAAGATATATGCACATCTATGTTTATTGCAGCACTATCAACAATAGCCAAATTATGGAAGCAGCCTAAGTGTCCACTAACTAATGAATGGTAAAGAGGGTGTATACACACACACACAAAATGGAATATTACTCAGCCATAAAAAGAATGAAATCTTGCCATCTGCAACAGAATGGATGGAGCTAAAGTGTATAATGCTAAGTGAAATAAGTCAGAGAAAGACAAACATCATATGATTTCATCATATGTGAAATTTAAGAAACAAAGCAAATGAACAAAGGGAAAAAAGAGAAAGAGAGAAAGAAACAAACCAAGGTACACTCTTACCTATAAAGAAATGGCTGATGGTTACCAGAGGAGAGGTGGGTGGGAGGATGGATAAAATAAGTGAAGGGATTAAGAATATGCTTATCATGATGAGCACTGTATAATGTATAGAATTGTGGAATCACTATATTGTACATCTGAAATTAATATAACAATCTATGTTAACTATACTGGAATTAAAATTAAAAACTTAATAAAATTAAATGGAAAAAGTTCTTTGCAAAGTCCCATTTTAAAAAGACATGGTTAGGGGATCCCTGGGTGGCGCAGCGGTTTGGCGCCTGCCTTTGGCCCAGGGCGTGATCCTGGGGACCCGGGATCGAGTCCCACATCGGGCTCCCGGTGCATGGAGCCTGCTTCTCCCTCTGCCTATGCCTCTGCCTCTCTCTCTCCCTCTGTGACTATCATAAATAAATAAAAATTTAAAAAAAGCTTTAAAAAAAAAAGACATGGTTAAAGTAGAAATCACAATGGAACTTTTAAAAAGTATTTAGCATTGGACGACAATATAAATACAACAGATAAAAATCTTGGAGATGCAACTAAAGTGGTCATAAAAATATAGAAAACATATGAATTAAAGTTAAAAGCCTCAAATATCTGTATCATAAGAAAGGTAAAAATAAACATTTAAATTTAGAAATAAAAAGGGACAACCGAACAAAACTAAGGAAAGTGGAAGCTTAAGAAATAATTAAAATAGGGCCACAAATTGATAAAAATAAAAACAAAAAACTGGAGATGATCAAGAAAACAGAGGCTGTTTCCTTGAAATAGAAAAATTGATCTAAACTGACCATGAGGAAAAGAGAAGGCATAAGTAAATAATACTGGAAATGAAAACTGTGTCATCTGTATACATACAGTATAGTTAAATGTTATTTCATCTTTAACTTGATTATAATTTCAATGGAAAAATCTTAGTTTAACAATCAAATATGATAATTATTTTAGATGGGTTCTTTATGAGGTTTTTTTTAGATTTAAAAAGTTACTGCATATCCTACTCTTCTAAGAGTTGTTTCCTTGTTTGATAATGAATGCATATATAACATTTTATATATATCAAATGAATCTATTGAGATGATCATATGATTCTTCTCCTTTTACCTACTAATATAATAAATTATAATGATTTACTTTTTTTCATCCTGGCATAAAAACAACCTAGGCATTACTTAAGTTTCTTTTTATGTATTGCTAGACTGATTTGTTAATATTCATTTGGAATTTTTGCATCTAGACTTATGAGGGAAGTTAACCTATGATTTTTCTTTCTTGTATTTCCTTATTAGTTATTTGGTACAAGGGTTATGCCAATCTCATGAAAAGTGTTCCCGTTTTTCCTATTGCCAGGAAGTAGTTCTGTAAAATTTTGATTATTTTTCCTTGAATACTTAGTAAAGCTCTCCTGAGAGATAATCCAGGCTTTGTAGGCAAACATTTTACTATGAAGAAAATCTTTTTTTTTTTTTTAATGGGAGAATTCTGGACACGGGAAAAAAAATACAGAGGCAAGAAAAAGCGTGAATATATGAGAACTGGCAGACTAAGCGGACATGGAAGCCATTCCCCCTACAAACAGAAATGCTGGATAAAATATAAAGTTTCCTTTTTAATATAAGAGCCAGACTTAAGTAATAAAAATAATGAGAAATCTTCTAGTCACCTAAAATAAAAAAGGAACTCAAATCAGAATTAAACTTCTGTTGTCACCATGGCAACAAAAGAGCATATCAGATCCTGATAGAGGGTTTGGCTGCTAAAATTTTAATGTCATATAGGTACAATTTTCTTGGTATCAGCTCTTTTGGATCAGAGAACTACAACAGAGTACTCTGCTTAAATCTCAGCCCCATCAGCAGAACAGGGACCAGGTAAAATTCCTCTCACTAACCTAGAAAATTGGCAAGAAAACTTGGCCATCTATCCAGGTCTCTAACGGGGTGAATAAATCTCCTGAGAGAAACTGAAATCCTAGACCAGAAACATATAAGGGTTAGTAGGAGTGTACAAACTCTATGGTACAAGAGTCCAAAGCCAAAAAAGTTACCCCACAAAGTAATTTTAAGACGGCAACAAAAGTAAATGTAGGGATCCCTGGGTGGCGCAGCGGTTTGGCGCCTGCCTTTGGCCCAGGGCACGATCTGGAGACTCCAGATCGAATCCCACATCGGGCTCCTGATGCATGGAGCCTGCTTCTCCCTCTGCCTGTGTCTCTGCCTCTCTCTCTCTCTCTCTCTCTGTGTGTGTGACTATCATAAAATAAATAAAAAAATTAAAAAAAAAAAAAAAAAAAAGTAAATGTAAACCTCTCTATAAACACCAGTAGTGGGGATCCCCGGGTGGCGCAGCGGTTTAGCGGCTGCCTTTGGCCCAGGGCGCGATCCTGGGGACCCGGGATCGAGTCCCATGTTGGGCTCCCGGTGCATGGAGCCTGCTTCTCCCTCTGCCTATGTCTCTGCCTCTCTCTCTCTCTCTGTGGCTATCATAGATAAATAAAAATTTATAAATAAATAAATAAATAAATAAATAAATAAATAATAAATAAATAAATAAATAAATAAATAAACAAACACCAGTAGTGCACAATCTGGTAGTACACTAGCCTCCCTGCTAAAGATGCATGTACAGTCAACAATTAGCAACCACACAAGGAAACAAATCACAATGAGGGAGAGTCAGTATACCAAATACTTGGGAGAATTTGTGCCACTGTAAGAGGTAGCAATAACGCAACAATATTAAAAAGACTACAATATTGAAGAATATATGATAAAAATAAAATAGACAAATTTGAAAAAGAACTGAATGAAACTTCTGGAAATAAAAAACTGGTTATTGAAATTGAAAACTTGGGCAGTGGGTGGCTCAGTGCTTGAGTGTCTATCTTTGGCCCAGGTCGTGATCCTAGTGTCCTGGAATCAATTCCCACATCAGCCTTCCTGGAGGGAGCCTGTTTCTCCCTCTGCCTGTCTCTGTCTCTCTTTCTGTGTCTCTCATGAATAAATAAATAAAATCTTAAAAAAATTTATTTAATAAACTGAAACTCAATGGATGATTTAAATAGTGGAGTAGATAGAGATGAAGAGAAGTGTACGCAAAATTTGAGGCAATTACTAAGAATGCACCAAAGAGGCAAAAAAAAAAAAAAAATGGAAAATATGAAAGAAAGATAAGGAAGCTTGGTGAACAGAATGAAAAGACCATGGGATCCCTGGGTGGCGCAGCGGTTTGGCACCTGCCTCTGGCCCAGGGCGCGATCCTGGAGACCCTGGATCGAATCCCACGTCGGGCTCCCTGCATGGAGCCTGCTTCTCCCTCTGCCTATGTCTTTGCCTCTCTCTCTCTCTCTCTCTCTCTCTGTGTGTGTGTGTGTGTGTGTGTGACTATCATGAATAAATAAATAAAATCTTTAAAAAAAAATGAAAAGACCAAAAGTATACTTAATAGAATTTTATAAAGAGGACATTATAGAATAAAGAGATGAAGTATTTGAAAGACAAGAACTATTCAAAATTGAATACAAACAAGTCCTCAGGTTGGAGAGGCAAACCAGGTTTCAAGCAGGAAAAACAAAATCAAATCCATGCTGAGACACTTTTAAGGAACTGCAGAAACAGACAAGCAAACAGACTATCTTAAAATAATCAGAAAGAAAAGATAGCTTAACCGAAAATGAACAATTAAACTGACAGAAGATTTCTCATCAACAACAAAAGAAGTCAGAAAACAATAAAAAAATATCTTCAATGGGCTAAGTTAGATACCAAACTCTATAGTAACTAAACTATTAGTCACAAATTAAGATGCTATACATAAATTCTTAAAAAAAAAAAAAAAAGACCAAAAGAATTTCCTACTGCTGAAGAAGATCATGGAGAGGAGGTGACCACAGATTGAAATGCAAGGTGGAGGCTTTTCACCCTCTCCCCATTCTTGGAATGTACATTTGACCCACTGTTCCCACATGAGGAGCTACTTTCAAGGATGAAGCCTTGAGAGAATAATGTGTTATTGAGACCATTAGAACTGTATATACGACTGAACTCCATGAAGGCCTCTACATAAACTCTTAAGATTCTGGAGTTGGGGATAGATGTAGAGGACTATTCATCTTGCTACTGCCCAAGACAAGCATCGTAAGCTCCCCTGCTTATTAAACCTGTCACCTACCCATCTGGAGTGGCCTCTCTTTCTTTGGTCTTTCCTTGCTTGCTGTGTACAGGGGGCTAGTTCAGAATTTTACCCAGGAAACTCCTGAGATTATCAACTAACATTTATATACAATTTTACATAAAATTTATATACAATTCCTGGAAGAAATGACTAAAGAATGTAAGGAAATTAAGAAAGAATGGGTAAAAACATGTAAGAATCCAAAATAGAGTGGGAAGCTAGAAGTAACAAGAAGGAAAGAAATTAGTAAACAAGTCAAACCTATACAAGCACTGACTATATAAATGAAATGACTCAAATAAAAATAAAAATAAAAAATAAACGAAATGACTCATTAGGGTTCAAAAACAAGATGGATTATTAATATACCAGTTAATACTATGGAGGGTAGGAGAAAGATGATTGGAATAAAGCATCCCAATGCCTTTGTTTTACACAGTAGCATAGACACTGAGTTCATTAAGTCAACTAAATTAAGAGTAGTGGTGATAAAAGAGAAATGCAATCTATAATTATCAAATAACATAATAATTCCATTTAATAGCAGGAAAAGGGGGGAGGATTAACAAAAATCACAGCAAATAGAAAACAAAAAATAAGATAAGTCCAAACATATAAATAATCACAATAAAAGTACAGGATTAAACTTCGTTTATCAAAAATAGTTTGAAAACAAGAGGACAAAAGATATATGTCAAAAATGCCAACCAAATATGAAATAGCATTATGAATACCAAGCAAAATGTATTTACAGGCAAAAGTATTAGAGATAAAGATGGCCATATATTTAATGTTAAAATGGAAAATTTACGAAGAACATAGAATAATCCTGACCCAATATACCCCTAACAATACATCCTTAAAGCAAAAACTGATTGGAGTTCCAAGTAGAAATTAACAAAATCACAATCACAGTGGAAAATTTTAATATAATTTATTTAAAAACTGATAGATCAACTGGGCAATAACTAATAAAGAGATAGAATATGTGAGTAACATAGTTAACAAGCTTGATCTTATGGACATACACAGAACGTGGCACTCAACAATTAAAGAATTTCTTTCAAGTACACATGGAACATTTACAAAAATTCATCCTTTCACTGAATAACTATGTATTAAGTGCCTTCTATAAGTCAGGGAGCCTTCTTTGTGAGACTCTAGGGAATTCATGCATGAGAATTAAGTCTCCGCCCTCATGGAGTCTATAGTGAGTGGAGGAGACAGACCTCAAATAAATGGATTCACATCATCTCTAATGTTAAGCAGTGCTAAGTTTATAAAAAGAAAAAATAAAGCAGGTTGACAGGACAGAGTTGTATGGGGAGCTATTTTAGATTGGTGGTCAGGGAAGGCCTATCTGAGGAGGTAACTTTGAGCCAGGAGCTTTATGAGGTCATGATATATGCCAATCAAGATTCTGGGGAAAGAAAGAACAGCAATGGTTCTGGAGAGGGTGTGTGCTTGGCTTGTAAGAATTAATAAAAATACCAATATGCCAGAAGTAAATAAGAAGCTCAGAAAGGGGAGTGGGGAATAATGTGAGCTGCCTTTCATTTTAAAAGCTCCCCTGACAGCTCTGGAGAGAGTAACAGGGAGATCAGTTAAAGTGACTCGGGGTAGAGGGGGTAAGCAGTGGTCAAACTAAAACTTGAAGACAGAGCCAAAAGAATTTGCGAAGTGACTGGAAGTGGGGTATAAAAGAGAGGAGTCCAGGAAGACTCCAAGGGTGTTGTCTGGAACAGCTGTGAGAAAATGGTAGCACCCTTGCTGAGTCAGGGAGCACCACATGCACGTGGTGTGGAAAGGGGATGCTAATGGATGTGAGATATCTCACATCCCAGCACCTGGGATGTCCCAGTGAATATTTAAGAAGGTGCTGGGTCCTCCTGTTCCACTTCTGCACTGGTGTTGCCTGTGGTCTCTCTGGCTATTTACTGTTGAAATTTCTCAAATTGTCATGGAGAAGACAATACTGCTTCCTCCAACATAATTAATTCTACAGTCAATAATTCTACCCCTCTAAAGGACTTTTCCAAGGAAAGTGACGCTAACATTTAGTGAATGCCTACTACACTAAGTCCTTTCAAAATACCACCTCCTTTCAACATAAATATTCCCCTCTGTGGAAGGCTGGGTGAGACAATTGTGCACATCTATTCTCAGCTCCACATCCAGTGACATGACCGTGGTAGTTTGAAATTGGCACTGGCAGAGTATTTACAACATGGAAATTGTCAAATGCTATAAATGAAGACCCCTCCCCACCCCCAGCTCCAGAGCCAGTGGTTTACCATTTAACAGCACACTAATGATTATATCCTTATTTTAGACAGAAGGAAACAGGTTCTAAGAGGTCAAAGGACATGTCCAGTTACAGAGCCAAGCCCCAGGTGTTCTGACTCTATGTCAAGTGTTATTTCCTTTGAAAAATCCTCTTGAGGCCTGACTTTATGTCAGGCTTCATACCAAATGTTTTAGTGCATTTTCTCCTCTAATTCTCACAACTCAACAAGGAAGTGTGACTGTTTATCTCCCTGTAATGGTAAGGAGACTAAGGCTTTGAGAACTTAGTAACTTACTAATAATCAAACACTGGTCTATTTGAGTTTAGACTCCATTCACTCAAAATCTATGCAATCCTGTCTAACTCTACCAAATTTTGCTTTGTCAAGATAAATCAAGTCAACTGTTAATCAAGTCAACTATTATAATGTAGAAGGAGAAAAAAAAAGCAGTGAAGTTATCAAAGGCATAAATTAAGTCCATAAAAAGTACAATAAATGTAAATGGGGATCTCAATGTTGAATGACACTTTTCCAATAATCCAGGAAAATTCTTTGGAAGAGGTGAAATTTTGAAGAATATTTTAATTCTAGAAATGAAAATGTCTGGCACACAGGAGACATTCCAACATAGGGTGTGGCTTAGGAGAAAACTTAAAGGCAAAAGTGTGGCCATCTGATCCAGGGGGTGGTGAACATGTTCACCTAAGAAGAGCAGAGAAGGCTCTCTGGGGAATACGAAACAATAGAAATGAGGTTTTCTGTGTGCTCTGGCAAAAGACTTTGAAGTAAAAATAATGAACTAAACAAAAAACAAAACAGACTTCACTTTGAATCTTAAGAATTGATATTCCAGATACTGCGATACTTTTTAGAATCCTGTCCTCTATTGCTTCTTGAAATAATGTATTGTCTTGACTTTCTACCTAGTTTAAAAAAAATTAAAGAATAAAAGCCATCTCATGAATTTATTTCTTTCCATCACCCATAAGTCTCATTTAACCAGCCTCACCCGGTCAGATCTTGGCAAAAACAGCTACCATTGCCCTGAGGCATTTTCAGTGGTAATCAGAGTTCCTTCCAGCCAGGGAACTTCAAGGAACTCCTCCCACCTGCTATAAAACAGTGCTTAAAGGTAAGCTCTCAGAGATTTGGTGCTGTGGAAAAATTGCTCCAATTAGTGCATTTGAAGTTTCCAAGAAAAGAAACCTAGAGGTATACAAACTCAAAATACTTTGGAACACACATGTAATTCTCAGAATTCCTAGCTCCTATATAATTTTCTCCATTTCAAAATTAAATGTCTCAACATCTCCCCCAAAAAAAATCAATAATGCTTAATTAAATGTTTTAAGAGTGAATGAACTCAAGTACCAAATGATTTAAGAGTAAAATGCACAGATTTTTTTAAGAATTCAAATTACTTTTAAGGACTTAAACAGTACAGCCAATATATATTGATGCCCCTCTCCAAAATTTCCATTGAGAACCCCATTCCTATCCAAAAAGAGTTTAGAACTTAGAGTCCATGATACTCCTGATACAAACACTGTTATTAGAAATCTCTAGAACAAACTAACTCGTTAGAGTTAAAGACTTTTGTTTTCTTAATGTTACTTACTGAGTGGTCTCAGTATGGGTTGAATTGTGTCCCAGCAAAATGCATGTTAAAGTCCTATCCCCTAGCACTCCAGAATGTGACCTTATTTGGAAATAAGGTTATAGAAAACATAGTTAGTTAAGATGAGATCATACAGGAGTAGGGTGGGCCAATAATCCAATATGACTGGTGTCCTTATAAAAAAAAGAAATTTGACATAACACACGGGGAGACCACCCTGTGAACATGAAGGCAGAAATCAGTGCATCTACAAGCCAAGGAACACCAAAGATTGCCAGCAAAGCACCAGAAGCTAGGAGGGAGGCATGGAACAGATTCTCTCTCACAGCCCTCAGAAGGAAACAGCCCTGCCAACACCTTGATTTCAGACTTCCAACCTCCAGAACTGTAAGACAATAAATTTCTGTTGTTTAAGCCACCCAGTTTGTGGTACTTTGTTATTGGCAGCCTTAAGCACTCACACAGTGGTCCCTTTGCTATGCCTTCTTGGGTACATTCCCACAATCTTACACATTTTTCACAACAAAAGAAAGTGGCAAAAAAAATAACTTATAGAAAGCTATTCTTTTCCAGATTTTGTACATTTTGCGAAAGTTCATGTAATATATGTTTTAGTTGTCTTATACGTAAAACAAAGATAACATATATCACTCAAGAGTTTTTGTGAGTCTTAAATGAGATAAAGCACGGAATGTATCTAGCTCAGTCTCTGGTCCATAGTCACCACTCAAAAAACTAAAATGGTAGCTGTTCTTACTAGAAATAAAAATTATGCTACTCGCCTATGTCAATACGACATGTGAGATGAGATGTTTCCTCTGGAGTCCCTACTAGCCATACTGCGCTCAGAGTTGCCAACAGTTGCTAACTTCATAAGGTTCCAACTCTTCCAGGGTCTGACCTGTATCTTAAATTTATACACAAGCCTCGCGGTTAGACTTTGCAGCCAGCGTATTCACCCTGCTTTATGTCACGACTGTCTGTGGTTGCTCCTTCAAATGCAAAACATTCCTCTCCTCATTAATCTTCCTCTCTTGACCCATTCATTCACCATCCTATGCCCTCACAAATCCCATGACCTTCCAACCCATCTTCCCACAGAACTCTCCATCTACCTCCCACTTTAGCTGAAACAGGGTTGTCCTTGGATGGCACCACCTCCCCAACAGTCCTACTGGGGTCTGCTCATTCTCCAACATCTCAGATACACCAGAGTCAGGAGGTGGGTCAGAATTTTACCCACTCCCAGTTCATTATTTTTCTACTTTCAGAGAAAACATCTGCCATTTTGGGGTGCATGCCACCTCTAACACCCTCTAACCCTCTTCATTATTGTCAACTGTCACCTGGAGACTTCTCAATAATTCATATTAAATAAATATGTGATGCCTGACTATCTTCCACATCATTCTGAGCTCTGTTATATCTGGGTTACTTTAATAACCACATTCAACTCTGCAGACTCAAGTTCCCTGATCTAATCCCATGATCTTCATTCTAGCTAAATTTCCTTTGCTATTGCAAACTAAATTCTTTGATAGTCACTCTGGATTATTCACCAATGACCTCAACTTCTTTGTCATATTGTCCTTCACATGCATCATCTCCACCTTTGTCAGTCCAATATATCCAAATCTGACTCTGTGATCTATCATTTCAGTCTCTCTCTTATCAATATCCTTCTCAGCCATATCCTATTCCTTCAGTCACACCTACTCAACAAAATCCCAGTCCTGATTCAATGCAATGGTCAACCTCACCAGTTATGCCCAAGCTGCTGAGAGCTGCTAAAGAAATCGCATAGCTAGGCAGTGTTCAAGCATTACAAATTCATCTTCTGAACTATACTTATCCTGAGAAATAATCTATGTGTCCCTAGTCACCTTCTACCTCCAAAATTCTATTATTCTAAAATCCCTTATTTAACCTCTGCCACTTCCCTCCTCTCATCAAATGACTATCTATTGTTTCTGTTTAAAAAAAAAAAAAAAGAGTCCATCAGACAATAAGTGACCCAACATCCTGCACCCCCACCTACCAGCTCATCCATGACCATGCCTGTCTGTGATCTGTTTCTCTAAGGAACTGAAGGTCTTCTCCTGCCAACAACCAATCCCTCTACTTTGAATCCTATCCTTTCTTGCTTCCTTAAAGTCCTGGTTTCATAAATTATCTGTTCTCTCTGGCATTTTCCATCTCTTCTACTCTACTGACTCTTGTCCAACAGTACTTAAACATTCTCTCCTCTTTCCCCTCTCTCTTATATTAAAAAAAAGTGCTTTTCTCAAAACTAAGTCCCAACAACTAACGTTTACTGAGAATTTACTGTGTGCAAAGGGTTGTGCTAAGTTTTAGACATCTATTATTTTAATCCTCACATTCTCACAATTCCGTTACCAAAACTTAAGCACAAAGAAACTAAGATCATACAACAAGTAAATGATGGAGCCAGGCTTCAGCCCCAAGCATCAGACTCCACAGCCCATGCTTTTAACCACAATGTTATATTTCATGAAATAGAGTACACTTGCTAGCATCATTTTCTTACCCATTTCAGCCTCATAGCTCCACAACCCTAATGAACTACCCCCCTCAGCCTGTGAGTTTAACTTTTATTTTTAGTAACCTTATAAATGTAGAGAGTTGACAACTTCTTTTGCTTAAAACTAATAAACTTTAAGATTTTCAAATGCTGCTCCTTCAAGTTTCTCTTCCTATTTTCCTGAACTCTCCTTTCCAGAATCCTTTATGAACTTCCCTTCTGTCTTGTAAATGCTTGTGTCCTCCATAGCCTATTGTCCTTGTTTTCTCAGTGTACATACTCTCCTTGGATGATCTCATTTATTCCAATGGCTTCAGCTGTCATCTATATAAGTTTCAAGTGGACAGAACAGCTCCTTGGCACTATTCATACTAACACTGACAGTTGGAGATGCTTGAGGAATGATACCTGGAGACAGACAGGCCACCCAAACAAACCCACACAGGGAGACATTTACTTTGTAATATTCACCACCAACCAAGGTCTGGCTCCCAGACTTGCAAACTCAAAAATTTGAACTTGACACTGTCAGAATATTTTAAACAATACAGACTGATGCATAAAACTGGTATGCCAAAGTATGAGTTACCAGTGAGGAATATAACTGTCTAGTGAATCTGATGTATGTACAAGTCTGACCAGAGCATTCTCTCCCCATAAGGAAAGTGCATTATGTTAAATTATCAGAAGGCTGTTCAGTGAGCATGCAATCAAAACAAGGAGAGTTAATGGCATGATCCAAATATGTAATGACATCATTACATATTTATAAAGATAAACAGTCTATTGCCACAGTTAGAATGTTACTAATGGGTGGATTGGTTATTTAAGTGTAGAATGAGCTAACATTCTGAACCTTAGATAGAACTTGGCAAAAAACTCAGGCAATCCAATTAAAAGCTGGGCAGAGGATCTGAATACACATCTTTCCAAAGAAGACATACAGATGACCAGCAGGTACATGAAAATATGCTCAACATCACTAGTCATTAGGAAAAGGCAAACCAAAGCTACAGTGAGGTATCATCTCACACCTGTTAGGATGGCCATTATCAAAAAGACAAGAAATAACAAATGTTGACAAAGATATGGAGAAAAGGGAACCCTTGTGTACTGCTGGTGGGAATGTAAACTGGTGCGGCCCACTACGGAAAACAGTATGCAGATTCCTCAAAAAATTAAAAACAGAGCAACCATAATATCTGGCAATACCACTAGGGTATCTATCTGAAGAAAACAAAAACACTACCTCAAAAAGATATATGGACCCCCATTTTCATTGTAGCATTATTCGTAACAGTCAGGATATGGAGACAACCTAAGTATACATCAATGGATGAGTCCATAAAGGAAGTGTGTGTATATTTACAATGAAATATTATTCAGCCATAAGAAAGAGGGAAATCTTGTCAGTTGCAACAACATGGATGGACCTAGAGGGTATAATGCTAAGTGAAATCAGTCAGACAGGGCAGCCCAGGGGGGGTTCAGTGGTTTAGCGTCACCTGCAGCCTAGGGGTGATCCTGGAGACCCGGGATCGAGTTCCACATCATGCTCCCTGCATGGAGCCTGCTTCTCCCTCTGCCTGTGTCTCTGCTTCTCTCTCTCTCTCTCTCTCTCTCTCTCTCTCTCTCTCTCTCTCTCCTTCTATCTCTGTCTCTCATGAATGAATAAATAAAATCTTTTTTAAAAAGTCAGTCAGACATAGAAAGACAAATATCCTAATATCTCACTTATACATGGAATTGTAAAACAAAACCAAGCTCATAGATGCAGAAAGCAAACTGGTGGTTGCATGGGAGTTGGGGAGGGTGTCAAATGGGTGAAGGGGTTAAAAAATAAGTAAGTCATGAAGATACAGTGTACAGCATGGTGACTATAGTCAACACTGTACTGCATATTTAAAAGTTGCTGAGCAGTAAAACTTAAACGTCCTCATCACAAGAGAACAAATTTTTTAAATTATGTATAGTGACAGATGTTAACTAGACTTATTGTGGTGATCATTTCACAATATATACAAATAACAAATAATTACGTTGTACACCTGAAGTTAATGCTATATGTCAATTATACCACAATTAAAGAACTTGGTTGTACTCTCATTTTCATTGTTGATCCCCCCTGCCCCACCCAACACTTTTGGTTGATATTTTATTTTAGGCAAGTTAATGTATAAGGAGCTTATTATCAAGACAACCAGCCTAAGAGTGACAGTGTCTCTTAAAGTTAACTTTATATACATTTTCTCTTCAATTGTATGCCAATTTCATATTTTAACCTAAACAGGGATTCGTATTTCCTTTTTCCCATGTTCTAAGGGCTAAGTCCAGTCCAGTGGACTTTCCTAATAGCTCAGAAATCTATAACCTCCCTTCTTATACCCAAGCCATTCAATATTTCCCCCATGAATTACTGTGATAGCCTCAGATTTCACCTCTCAGCTCTCAGGACGCCTTACTCCAACCCATCCAAGAGATAAAGATCTAAAATGAAAGCCCAATTATGTCACTCCTCACTTATAATACTCCAGGCTACATATAGCTTTCGGGATGAAATCCAAACTCCTTAATATTTTGATTAAACTGCTTTTACTTGTGTACTTTGTTCAGGTTTCAGCCCAGGCGATACCTCAGAAACCCTGTGGGGACCATCACCTTTTGAATTATGAATCAGGGGCACTGCGTTGGGCTCACACAGCACCCTATTCTTCTTTCCACTATAAAATGTATCATGGTATATAATATAATATTGCTATTTCTCTTGTTCTTCTCCACATTGACTGTTAACTTCTTGTAAGTTATGTCTCATTATTTTTTCATCAAAAGTACCTACCACAGTCCTTGACAAATAGTAAGAAGTCTATTATTGACTGATGAGTAAGAATAAGTGGATGAATCAATAAATATGATGGCTCATCTTTATATTTTTAAATTATCTTGCCGGTTTCCCAGTTACAAAGCAGTGGTCAAGTGTTCAAGGGACCAGTGTGGCAAAGAACACATGCTTTGTGTTGTGGGATAAATGGAGCAGTCCTTGCCCAAGGAGGTTAATGTCAAGTCAGAGAGAAAGGTAGGTAAGCAAAATTATAAAGACCACTGAGGATGGATATTGTTGGCTTGACCAGAGACAAACCACAAGCAAAACCAAATTCTGATTTACCAACAATTAGAAGGTGCTCCTCAAAAAAAAAAAAAAAAAAAAAAGAAGGTGCTCCTCAACTTAACAGCAACAACAAAAAATAAAAACAAAAACAAAAAAAACACCATTCTGTGGGAGTCAGAGAGTTTTTGGTTAGAGAGAAACATCCCTAACACATTTAACATATTGGATTTATCAAAATTTGGTTCTTATATATTTTGGGAGAAAGTTTTCATTGTACATAGAAAAACACCTCTACATATCCTCAGAAAACATCCAGAGACATAGTATCTACTCTTTCGGGGTTAAAATACTCTATCACCTTAGGAAATGAAATTATCATCCTCCAGCCAAAATATCTCATTAAATGTTAGTTCATTGCCTTTGGTTGGATTTCTCTTGGACTTTAAAGACCAATCCTTTTCTTCATGAAAATCCTTCTTCCTGTAGAATATGCTAGAAGCAAAAGGAGACTAATAATTTTGTAGTTCTTTTTCCTATACTATTGGAACTCAAAACATTTCAATTTGAAATTCAGTTCATATAAATTTGTATTGGTTTTCAAAGTCTAAATGTAGGGATCCCTGGGTGGCGCAGCGGTTTGGCGCCTGCCTTTGGCCCAGGGCGCAATCCTGGAGACCCGGGATCGAATCCCACGTCGGGCTCCCGGTGCATGGAGCCTGCTTCTCCCTCTGCCTGTGTCTCTGCCTCTCTCTCTCTCTCTGTGACTGTCATAAATAAATAAAAAAAAAAATTAAAAAAAAAACAAAGTCTAAATGTACAATATTTTCTTTGTAAAAATCTTTTTATTCGTTACGGCTTCTGGTGATTATGCTATTGCCTAGAAAAAATATTCCAAGAGAATCTTTTCATAAAAGTCCTTAAGTGCTTTCTTAGCACCCTGTAAGTCCTGTGGAAAGAATCATACCAAGTCACTGAAGATTCACAGGTTTTTTACAATGAAACTTTTTAAGTGTAAAGATGAATAACTTTGATATTTCTCCAAATGAATCAAGTCCTTGCTACTTTGAATCTCTTTGCAGTCACTTATCTTTCACCATATTAGTCATTAAAATCACAAACTTTAATAATAACCTACCAAGGCACTAATTTTATAGATAGAGAAACAGAAGTCTGGCAAGGTTAAATGATTTGTTCAAATGACAGATTAAGGAAAAGAAAACAAATCTTCTGTTCCAAATTGGATGTTCTTTCTAATACATTGAATTTGCACTTTGTAAAATACTGGTTGAATCATTTATCAAAACTATTTCAATTTTTGCTTCATGAACAAAGCAACCATTCCAGTAGTTGGAAACAACAATATAATTCCAAAGATTTCCAATTATTTTTCTCCGATTCTCTTTTGAATTCTCGCCACACAGGCTTTCACTCCCATCACTACACTTCACTATGGTTGTTGAGTCATCAATGACTTCCACATTGCAAAATTGACTAGCCAAATCTCGGTCCTCCTCTTAATTAACCAATTAGTGTTTCTTCCTGAAAATCCTTTCCTCTCTTGACTTTTAGGATAATACATAAATAAACTCTTCTCCTCAGTTACTGACTTCAATTTCTCAGGCTCCTTTGCTGGTTGATCCTCGTCTTTCTGACTGCTAACAATTGCTGTCTCAGGGCAGGGTCCTTTACTATATATATATATATTTATGGGATCCCTGGGTGGCTCAGCAGTTTAGCGCCTGCCTTTGGCCTGGGGCACGATCCTAGAGTCCCGGGATCGAGTTTCGCGTCGGGCTCCCGGCATGGAGCCTGCTTCTCCCTCCTTCTGTGTCTCTGCCTCTCTCTCTCTCTCTCTCTCTATGTCTATCATAAATAAATAAATAAATAAATAAATAAATAAATAAATAAATAAATAAATATTTAAAATATATATATAAAATATATAATATATATTATATATATAAAGGGTACCTTTACTATATATATATATATAATATATATATATTATTGAGAATAATCGTAAAGGTACCCTATATATATAATCAATCCCTCAGTGGCTCATCTAGACTCACAGCCCTAAATGTCATATATATATATATGCATGCACACACACACACACACACCCCTTTGGATCCCAAATGTATATCTCTGACCCAGACCTCTTCCCTTGAACCTTAATTTCATATATCTAACAGCATTCTTAATATCTTCACTTGGATACCAAAAAACATCTCAAGCTTAACGATATCCAAAACTAAAAGCCTCATCCTCCCAAAATTTTCTTAAATCTGCTTCTGCTCATTCTTCTCCATCTCAGTAAATGGCTATGCTATGTATGCTTCCACTCACTCAAAACAAATCCTCAGCATCTGCCTTGTCTTCTTTTCCTCACACATCATTAAATCCTTTTGGTTTTAATCTTCAAAATATATACAGAATCCAACTCTCTTCCCAAACTTCCACAGCTACCAACTTCACCAAGATATGCCACCCTTTTGATACAATAGTCTCCTAAATGATACAATAGTCTCCTACCCTCCCTGTTTCTGCCCTTGCTCTACAATGGAATGATTATGTGGATGCAGAAGTCAGATCATGTCATTACTCTGTTCAAAACCCTAAAATGGCTCATATCTCACTTAGAGAAAAGCCAAAGTCACAGTGGCCTATGAGCCCTTTCACCAAGTGCCCCACCAACTTTCTGATCTCACCTCCTAACTTCCCCGTATTCCCCACTGTGCTCTAGATACACTGATCTTTTTCACAGTTCCTTGAACATGTCAGGATACTCTTGCCATGTTCAGAACATTTCATTTATTGTTCCTCTACCTGCAAGTCTTTCCTCAGATATCCTCATTGCTCCCTCCCTCCTTCATCTCCTTCAGGTCTTTGTTCAAATGTGACCTTTTCAACTGGGAGCTTCCCTGATCACCATATTTTAAATATCAACACATTCAACTCACTTCAAACTCTTAATGCTTCTTATTTTCTCTAGGCCAATTACCACCAACAAACACACCATATATGTTTTGATTATTTTCTTTATTGCCTGTGTTCCCTCCCAGGAGAATGGAAGCTCTATGAGAGCAGAAGTATTTGTCTGTTTTATTCAGATAATTGTATGCCCAGTGTCTGAAGCAATGCTGGAAACATAACAGGTGAGTGAGTAAGTGAGTGAATGAATGAACGTAGACAGATAAAAGATATCCTGGGGGGGAAAAAGACAAAGACATAATGAAAGAGAAGAAGGGAATTTTCCTTTATATAAAGTGACTTATTATACATACTGCACCTGTCTTACAGAGAGAAGAATTAGAAAACTGAGTGATAAAAGGAGCTGTAGTTAGAGGAAGACCATTGGCCCTCCTCAAAATCATGTGCTGAGAAAGACAGAAATTTGAGTGTTGTAAAAAGCACAGCAAAAAACAATATATAAGATTCAACAAGTTTGATAATAAACTAGTGTTGATAAAGATGTGAAGGAATCAGAATGCTTTTCCCTGCTGGTGGGAATGGAACATGGTACAAATGCTTTGGAAGACAGTCTGGCAGTTCCTCAAACAATTAAACATAGAGTTATTATGATCCAGCAATTCCACTCCTAGTTGTGGACCCAAGAGAAATGAAAACATACATTCTTCTGTGCTGTGAATTTCATTGTGGGGATGGGGGATTTCCTCACATCACAAGCTATTTTCCAACACCACCAGATTCCACAAATTAAGGGTTCAGTTCTACAAGGCTGCCCGCCCCTTTCCCCCCCACCCCCCACTTCAGAGGCTAGCTGCAAGTCCAGGCTGTTACCTGTACTTCCAACCAACTGGCTATCAAGCAGAGGTTCCATGACCTCCTTCTTAACTTTGATTAATTTGCTGGAGTGGCTCAAAAAACTCAAGAAACCTACTCACCCACTGGATTATCAGTTTATTATAAAAGAATACAACTCAGGAATAGCCAGATGGAAGAGATGCATGAGGAAAGGTATGTAGAAAGAGGTGTTAAGCTTCCATGCTGTCTTTGAGAGTGCCATTCTCCCCAAATCTCCACATGAGAACCAACCCAAAGCAATACAAACCCTGTCCTCTTGAGGTTTTATGGAGGTTTCATTACCTAGTCATGACTGATTAAGTCACTGGCCACTGGCAATTGATTCAACCTCCAACTCCTCTCCCCTCCCCAGAAGTCAGTGATGGGACTAAAAATTCTAACCCTCTAATCACATGGTTGAACCTCTTGGCAACCAGCCTCCATCCATAGGTGGGATCCAAAAGTCATTCCATTACCACAACAAAAGACAATTTTATGGCTCTCATCATTCAGGATATTACAAGGGTTTTAGGAACTCTATGCAAGAAATGGGAATGAAGACCAAATATATATTTATTATAAATTATAACACCACATATATCCACACAGAAATTAGTACATAAATGTTGATAGAAACATGATTCATAATAGCCAAAACCCTAAAGAGCCGTTATGGATTAACAGGTAAGCAAAATGTGGTATATCCACACAATGGAGTATTATTTAGCCATTAAAAGGAATAAAGTACTGATACATGCTATAACATGAATGAACCTTTAAAACATTACGCTAAAGTGAATGAAGTCAGTCAATAAAGACCACATAGTGTAAGCCCGTATTCAGATGAAAGGCCAGAACAGGAAAATCTATAGACAGGAAGTAAATTAGTGCTTGCTAAGTACTGGGAGGATGATGATAGGAAGCTAAGGGAATGATAAGTTAAAGGCACAGGGTTTCTCTTTGAAGTGATGATGTTCCAGACTGCAGTGATGGTTGCACCCACCTGGGAATAAACTAAAAACCACTGAATTATACATTTTAAATGAAGGATTATATAGGAAGGGAATTATATCTCAATAAAACTGTTAGAAATGAATACAGTAAACATAATTATGGAAGTGAAAAACCCATGTTAACCACAGCCAGCATCAAAACGGTTGGCTTGACTTTTCATGATCCTCATCCTCCCTGATCCTTCCTCCTGCCATGGGTGTGTTTTTGGTCCTCTGACACTGGCTTCCTTACATGCACATTTTCTGAATGATTTTACCACCTCCTTGTTAACTTGTTAGACTTCTACTTCACGTATGTCTGTGTTTTCCATGTGTCTTAATTTTTGCCCCCACCCACAAACATACACCTTGAGCCAAATGTAATGCAGAAGTCCAAAGCAATCATGTGCAAAGGCCTACAGGCTTTTGTCAAATGCCTTCGAGTATACCTCAGATCTTACCCAGCTTTGAAAAGCTATAGGTAGTCAAGGTTATAATTACTGTATTAAAGTCCACATACTTCTCTCCATGTCAGTTGTAGCACCCAATCATAAAGATAGGTGTTAGGAGCATGAAAAACCATCACAAGTAAAACAGCCAGCCATAAAATGTCATAGTCAGAAGTGAACTTTAGAGATGCTCAAATCCAATTCTCTCATTTCATAATTGAGGAAACAGGTAAATTGACTTCTCTAATGTCACTCAGTAAAACAGCCAATCCCCATTCAAGGCTCTTTGTGTCATTCCATGCTGATCACCAATCAAAAGTACAAGAGAATCAAAAACTCTTAATGATTTTACACACCATATACACAAACACACAAATATCACACAAAGATGATATTATAATCCAGTAAAGTGAATCAGCAAAGTAAATTAAAGGTTATTAGTATGTTTTAATTTGTATCTCCCTCTTTATCTTCAAAAATATTTAAATAGCCTTAAAAAACATAAACACTTGGCCACTTCTCTCTACTTTGAATCACAATAATGTTAATTCTGCTGAATTATACATGCAATTAACTTTATGGAACCAATTTAATCATTTTCTCATATTATTTCAAAAAAGCTATAGCGTGCCAAGTTTTCCCCACTTTGAAACATGATTGCTAAACTATAGGAAAGTCAACTACAGCATACTTTCCCATTTGGTAACAATTGGAAAGCGGCACACCACAATACAATTTATTCCAATAATTTTTCATATCACATCAAAATATCATGATTATCTAGTTTCCATTTATGACTTGGGGTGATTTTTGAGTTGTTTGCAGCAACGTCACTTCATAAGAGTCTTGTGGAGAAAAGTGAATTGTGATGTTAATTAGAGACAACAATTTTTACTTTACTTTTTAGCCAACTTCAGCTGTATCCCCATAGAAGAAACATATTTAAGCTATTCCAAAACAGCAAAAGTCTTGAACTGCATCGCGCATCGCAACTGGCATCTTGACATTTAATAAGTCGAAACATAACACATGAGGTGTCTTACTAAGACAGTAAAACAGTAAATGACCATTTAATTCTTTATTCAAATATACAGAACATTTCATGTTTAATCAATGTAGAAAAACCTACCTTACTCTTCTATATGCCCCCCCAAAAGTAGGATAAGTTCTTATTTTAAAGATTTTATTTATTTATCCATGAGAGACTCAGAGAGAGAGAGACAGAGAGAGAGGCAGAGAGAGAAGCAGGCTCCATGCAGGGAGCCCAACGTGGGACTCGACCCCTGGTCTCCAGGATCACACCCTGGGCTGAAGGCGGCGCTAAACCGCTGAGCCACCAGGGCTGCCCAAGTTCTTATTTTCAACATTTGAAGAACAACAACCAAAAATCCCAGAAAGTTCTATTTCCCTCTTAATTTCTCCCCCATGCCATTTTTTTAAGAAAGCTGGAACCTGCCACATTTAAGACCTAGCGATCATCTCAACTCATATGCTTATCAAAATGCACAAGGCAAGAATTTGAGATGCTCAATATCAAGCTCCCATTGTGAAGAGGTTGAGTCAAGGTCTTTTGGGTGGAGAGAGAGACTTTCAAACCAGGAAAAATGTGGGAGAACAGTGGGGGAGGAGTGCTAAGAAACCACTGCTTTATTTATTTCTTCAACTGGGCAGGGACTTGCGCTAATGAAACTCAGGTGGATGTCAGACAGCAAAAGCCCCAGGGCTCCCCCTGCAAAGCTGCCCTCAGCAATGACAATGAGGGGCTCCTCTGAGCCTCCAGAAAGGTGCCACTAGAAACAGAAACTGAGATAAAGTAAATAGGATCCTGTAACAGCGGAGCAACTGAAACCCATGACTTTAGGGGGGAAAGTACAGTTATTTTGCTTTGACTACCTTTAAAGAGTACCCACAACCAAATTACATGCATCTCTACTAGATGAGACATGGACACAATGTTTCTGCCCATCTGTGAACCTACCTAATGATGACTTGGGGCAAAGATGCATAGATTCAGTTAAGAAATGAATGGCTTCTCTCTTATTTTCATCTCCTCGGTTCCACTAGTAATTACTCACAAGCTCCCCAGTGTCTCACACAACAGGTTTTTCTGCCCTCTCTAATGTGAGCGTTATCCTGAGTGTGCTCTCAAGCGGGATGTTAGTTAGCTGAGAGCAGCGCTGCTGGATGCCCGTGTCCAAGTCGGCCTTCATAATTAAGCATTCTTTAGCTCTAGAATTTAAAAAGCCAACGAACTCCAATTTCCACGTCCTTGCTCAGGACTCCGGGTTCTGGTTTTTGCTGTAATTCCACACTTCCAGGTTTAGGGACCACTGCACAAGACCTGAGTAGGAATCGGGGAGCAAAGCCAGATGCCAAGTGCAACTCTTTGTTACAATGGCTTTCAGCTACACATTTATAAATAATAAATAAATAAATAAATAAATAAATAAATAAATAAATAAATAAATAAATAAATAAATAAAAGTCCGGAAACCTCCTAACCCTGAAATAATTTCTCAGCATAAGACATAATGAGAAAGAACACACACAAAGAATAAATCGTTAGTTCCCTTACCTGGATCATGGAAAGGCACCAAAGCAAAGTTGAAAAGTGGTCTCTTAGGTCTTTTCAGAGACGTCTCCAAAATTTTGGAAGCCCCTTCGATCACCTGAACCAAATCATCATACATGGAACCAGTCACATCAAACACAAAAGCCAAGGTGGAGGCCCCCTCGGGAATTTCCCCAGCCCCGGGCTCGGGCTCGGACTGGGGGCTTGCATCGTGAGCTAGGGAGGAATAAAGAAGAGCAAACAGGAATGCGGTGGGGACAAAGTCCCGGGAGATCATGGTCTTTTCTTTCCTTTTTTTTTTTTTTCTTTTTTTTTTTCCTTTTTTTTTTTTCTTTTTTCTTTTTTTTCCTGGGCGCCTGAGTGCAGGGCTCAGCCCTCCTCAACAACACGCAGGGGGTCTCCTCTCCGGGCAACTCATGAGGCTCTCGAACGCTCCCTCCGACCTAGCGAAAAAGTTTGGAGGCGACAGTCCGCTGGGGACCGGCACCAGCGCCGAAGCCCTGCAGGGGCTGACGGGCGGAGAGGCGGCAGCTTTTGTCTGGACGCAGCTTCCTCCGGGACGGCTAGGTGCCCGCGGGCCGCGCGCGGCGTGTCGCGGAGAGCAGGCAGCGCGCCCGGCCCATGCCCCGGGGGCCGCTCCGAGCCCTGCGGCGCCGCGCCGAGTCCCGCCGCCCGCGCCGCCCCCGCCGCCCTCGCCGCCCTCGCCGCCCTCGCCGCAGCCGCCGCCGCCGCCGCCGGAGCCAGCCACTCCGGCTCCCAACTTTCCACTGTGCGCCGCTCGCTCGGGAGCGCGGAGGGAAGCCCGGCGCGGCCTCGCCTCCTGATTGGCCAGCGGCGCCCCCCGCCCCCCCTCCTCGGCGCTGGAGCCCCCCCCCCCTCCGGGAGGGCGACTCCTCTCTCCCCCCCTGTAGGGTCAGCTCGGAACCGGGGAAGCGCTCCCGGTGTCAGCTCCGCTCCCGCCCCCCCGCCCGCGCTGCTCCCGACCTACGGCACTCCCCCCCCCCCCCCCGCCGTGCGAACAATGGCTTTCAAGAACGTGTGGCAAAGCCCCACGCTGCGGGGACTCCACACCAAGTACACAAAGGGAATCTTGCTTTTCTACTGTGTGCAGCGCTGCTGCACACACCTCTCTCCTGATCTCCCCACCCCCCACCCCCAGAAGCCCAGCCTGCAGCCTCCCAGCCTGCAGCTCCCAGCCTGCAGCTCCCAGCCTGCAGCCTCCCAGCCTCCCAGCCTGCAGCCTCCCAGCCTGCAGCTACCAGCCTGCAGCCTCCCAGCCTCCCAGCCTGCAGCCTCCCAGCCTGCAGCCTCCCAGCCTGCAGCTTCCCAGCCTCCCAGCCTGCAGCCTCCCAGCCTCCCAGCCTGCAGCCTCCCAGCCTGCAGCTCCCAGCCTGCAGCCTCCCAGCCTCCCAGCCTGCAGCCTCCCAGCCTGCAGCTACCAGCCTGCAGCCTCCCAGCCTCCCAGCCTGCAGCCTCCCAGCCTCCCAGCCTGCAGCCTCCCAGCCTGCAGCTACCAGCCTGCAGCCTCCCAGCCTCCCAGCCTGCAGCCTCCCAGCCTGCAGCTCCCAGCCTGCAGCCTCCCAGCCTACAGCTCCCAGCCTGCAGCTCCCAGCCTGCAGCCTCCCAGCCTCCCAGCCTCCCAGCCTGCAGCCTCCCAGCCCGCAGCTCAGCCCAGCCGGGAGGGGGAGCTGGGAATGTCTCTCCCGGCTGCAGCCTCTCGCTGTCACTCTTTGATCTCCTCGGGGACTGCAGCAGGAGGGAGGAGAAAGCTGCAAGGGCCAGACGCGGGAAGAAAAGGAAAGGGGCTGGGGGGGGGGGGAGGCAGGGAGTGAGAGACTCGGCGGGACCGGGGAGCCACCGACTGTCGTGAGGAAAGGTGGTAGAAGGCAAGGCCGCTGGATGTGAAGACGGGATAGAGGTCCAGGGGAGTGGATCAGGACCGAGAAGCAGCGCACACTGAAAACTGATTGCTAAAATCTCATCGTCCAGATTCGTGACCCCGAGCAGTCTGAAACCTCCTCCTAGCACGGTGGGATAGAATAATATCCCCATTTCACGTTTCCTCCTACAGAACAACCATGTGCCAAGCCTCAGCCAAAGATCCCATTAAAAAGGTGTTCCCCCTCCGTGGCATTTTCTTGCTGATAAGTAAGGAAACCTCGCCCTGGAAAACATTACAAAGCTTTTCCATGCTGTAATTATTATATACGTTTTAGAACCAATAACAGAGATAAGGGAGACAAAGAAAATCAACCATAAACTAGGGAGTCTTTGCTTCATTTTAATGAAAACGTTATTTCCGGGATCTCTGGGTGGCGCAGCGGTTTGGCGCCTGCCTTTGGCCCAGGGCGCGATCCTGGAGACCCGGGATCGAATCCCACGTCGGGCTCCCGGTGCATGGAGCCTGCTTCTCCCTCTGCCTGTGTCTCTGCCTCTCTCTCTCTCTCTCTCTCTCTCTCTCTCTCTCTCTGTGACTATCAGAAATAAATAAAAAAAAATTAAAAAAAAAAACGTTATTTCCTCTGTGGAAAAGGAGTTGTTGTTGGGATCCTGGCATTCTAAAGAGAGAGGGGCAAGTGTGCATCTTGATTCCCAACCCACCCCACCCCCCGTTTTGTGCATTAGGCCACCCATCTCTCACACACAGACGCAGCCTAAGGAAGAGCCAGCTCCCATCAGCATTTTATATTCTGCAACTGTCTTCTTTTTTAGACCTAGCAGCAGTAGGACCTGAGTTTATGATACCTATAAGTCATGTCACTTAAAGGAAGCAGACAGGCCATTTGGGCTGAGTGGGAATATGAGAGGATATGGGGAAAGTACTTCCTTTCCAAGTAGTATTTACAGAATGCTATTTGAGTAGCCTACTCCTTTGTTTATTTGAAAAGGATTGCATTCTAAGGCCTAAAGTTTTCATTGAGAGCTGAGCTGTCCCAGGTGTTCAGGGAAGGTCACAGAGCCTAGTGATTAAGAGTTCTGGGTCAGAGATACACCGGGTTCAAAGCCCAGTGGTGACACTTAATAACTCTGTGTCTCCAGCAAGTTACCTGACTTCATACCTTCATTTACTGCAGCTGTAAATACTAAGAATGATAGTACCTACCCAATAAGGATTAAATGATCCATCTTGGTCAATGTTCCAGGAGCACTTAAAAAGAATGTTTGTTCTATAACAAACATTGGGTGGAATGTTCTATAAATGTCAATTAAGTCAAGTTGTTTGATATCGTTATTCCAATTTTCTATATCCTTACTGCTTTCTGCCTGTTGGTTCTATCAGTCAAAATCGATGACTATAATCATGGATTTGTCTATTTCCTCTTGTAATTCTGGGAGGTTTTGCTTTGTGCATTTTGAAGTCCTAAAATTAGATGCAAAAACATTTAGTTATCTTATTCTCTTAACTAATTGACACCTTTATCATTATGAAGTTATCTTCATTACTTCCAGTAATATTATTTGCTCTGAAATGTATTTGGTGCTAATAATATAACCACTCCAGCTTTTCGATTAGTATTAGCATGATCTATCCCTTTCTAACCTGTCACTTTTATCTTATTTGTGTCTATACTGAAAGTGTGTTTCTTGCAGTCATCATTCAATTTGGTCTTGCTTTTTTTTTTTTTTCGGCAATCAAATAATCTCTGCCTTTTAATTAGGCTGTTTTGACCATTTACATCCAATGTGATTATGTATATGGTAAGATTTAAAACTACCATCTTGCTATTTCTTCTCTAATTGTTCCCTCTGTTCTTTCTTCTTTTCTCCATTTTATGCTTTCTTTTGTGATTCCTTGTATCTCCATTGCTAGCTTATTAGCTATAACTCTTTATTTCAGTTCTTACTTCAGGGTTCATAGTATATAAACTCAATCACAATTGTCTTTCAAAGAATAGCACCTCTTCATGTAGAGTAAAATAACTTCAGAATTGTATTAATTCCATTATCCCTCTCACAGCCTTTTTGTTATTGTCATCCATTTTATTTTACATTTACTCTAGTTTAAACCCCATAGTATGTTGTGCTATTTTTTATTTAAATAGACAATTACCTTTTGAAGAGATGTATATACGATAAAAGTTAATATATTTACCAATGTATTCACCATTTCTGATGCTGTTCACTTCTTTGTACAGATCCAGATTTACATGTGATATCATTTTCCTTCTCCCTGAAGGACTTGCTTTAATATTTCCTGCTAATATTTAATATTTCCTAACAGTTCTGCTGTTGAAAAAAAATCTCACTTTTGTGCTTTTGAAAGACTTTTTTTTTCTTTTTGCTGGGTAGAATATTCCAAATGGACAGGGTTTTTTTTTTTTCTTCCAATACTTTAAAGATATTACTTCACTGTCTTCTTGCTTGCCTTGTTCACAGTAAGAAATCTCTATCATATTTACATTCTTACTTTATATAAACTACATCTTCTTTTTCCTCTAGTGCATTTGTTTTCTTATTACCATTTTTAATCAGTTTGATTATGATTATGCTGTGGAGGGGTGCTTGTGTTGCTTAGTCAGTTAAGCATCTGCCTTGGACTCAGGTCATAATCCCACGGTCCTGGGATGGAGTCCTGCATCAGTCTCCCTGCTCAGTGGGGAGTCTGCTTCTCTTTCTACCCCTCTCTCCTGCTTGTGCTCACTCTCTCTATCTATCTCACTCTCTTTCTCAAATAAATAAATAAAATCTTTTTTAAAAATGATTTTGCCTTGGTATGATTCTCCTCATATTTCTTATACTTAGGGATTATCAAACTTCTTGTATCTGTAAGTATATGGTTTTCATCAAAACTGGAAACTTTGGGTCTTTAATTTTTCCAGAAAATCCTCTTTCCTGTGAGGAACCCAATTCACATATCTGAGGCCACCTGAAGTTGTTGCACAGCTCACTGATGCTCAATTCATTTTTTTAAATTATTATTTTCTTTTCTCATTGGGTTTCATTTCTTTATAGTTTCCATAGCTGTTTCTTCAAGTTCAACCATCTTTTCTTCTCCAGTATCTATTCTATTCTGTCCCATCCAGTGTATTTTTTCATCTCAGACATTGTATTTTTCATTGCTATAAATTTGAATTGGATTTTTTTATATCTTCCATGTCTCATTTTTAAGTGTATGAATACAATTATAGTAATTGTTTTAATGTCCTCAACTGGTAATTTTAACATCTGTGTCAGTTCTGCATCACTTCCAATGGATTTTTTCTGCTTGTCATGATTTGTATTCTTTTGCTTCCTTTCAGGCCTCATTGATTAGATGTCAGATATTGTGAATTTTACTTTTGGGGTACAGGATATTTTTGTATTCCTACAAATATTCTTGTATTTATTTCAGGGGCGGAGTTAAGTTATTTGGAAACAGTCTGATCCTTTTGGGACTTACTTTCAAAATCTGTTGGGTCAGACCAAAACAGTATTCATTCTAGAACTAGTTATTTCCCACTACTGAGCAAAGACCCATCTGTCACTCTACCAATACTCTGTGAATCAAGAGGTTTTCCAGTCTGACTGGTGGGGACAGACCTATCCCCATGTGAGTATAGACATAGTTACCTTTATTCATTTCAAGTGATTCATTCTTGGGCCTTAGGCAATTTTCTAACATGTATATGTTGGTCAGTACTTAGCTGAATATACAAGAGGGACTCCATTCAGATCTCTGAGGTTTCTATCTACATAGCTCCTTCTGGTTCTTTCTCCTGCAAACCCTATCCTCTTAGTCTCCCTAAACAATCACCTCCATCTTTTCAACTTAGGCAGCCTTCTAGGTTCTACCTTAGTTCCACCTGCTTGCATCATGACCTAGAAACTCTT
Organism: Nyctereutes procyonoides; assembly: GCF_905146905.1. NCBI lineage: Eukaryota > Metazoa > Chordata > Mammalia > Carnivora > Canidae > Nyctereutes > Nyctereutes procyonoides. The sequence goes on from NW_026575037.1 coordinate 8,374,966, forward strand.
CGAAGGTGGTAAACAGGGATAATCCTAGAACCTGCCTCATTTGTTTCCAATCTTTCTAGAATCATTGTCTTTCTTTGCCTAAGAATAAAATTTAAAAATTATTATACTTCATTTAGTGCCATGCCTAGCAATGCAGCAAGTTCTCAACAAAACTTAAGTGTTATGCCTACTATTATATGAATTTGAGGATATAGTTTTGAAAGTTTGAACCTATGTTTATATGCACCAGAGACACAATGCTTTGGAAGAAACAGATAAGCAGAGGGGGCTTTTTTATTTATTTGTTAATAGAAGGTCTTTTTATAGCTTTGTTAACATCCTGATATCTAAGTGGGTAGTAGCACTTAAGAACATGCTTAAGGTCCACTGGGCACTCTGGTAAGAAAAGAGGGTTAAGAAAGAAAAGAAATATTCAGTGTCACAGAAAGCATTTGTACTTATATGTGTATAGATATAAAATATACATTTATTTTCCACAATCTCAGATGCATGTCTCAACTTTAGTCCCATATAATTGATGACCACATGATTTGCAATGCAAGAGAGACACACCTGAGCTCTGCACTCCTTTTCTTTTTTTTTTTTTTCTCCATTCCTTTTCAATAAAGTTTGATCTCTGTTGAAATGCAGATCTCTGAAGACAAGGTAGCCTGTGGACAGAAATCTTATTTACACTTTGAAATAAAGTAGACTTTGGCACACAGTCAGTCAAGAATACACATTGGGAGAAATGACTGGTTTAGGAAGAGGGCATGGCCCAGGGTGGGGGTAGGAAGGGTTGGGCCAAAAAAAAAAAAAAGACAGTACTGCTTAAGTCAGAGTATTGCCCAGAAATAACAATATATCCTAGTCTCCTGCTGTTGTTTTTAAAAACAGTCTCTAAGGGATGCCTGGGTGGCTCAGTGGTTGAGTGTCTGCCTTCTACTCAGGGTGTGATCCTAGAGTCCCAGGATAAAGTCTCGCATTGGGCTCCCTGTGAGGAGCCTGTTTCTCCCTCTGCCTGTGTCTCTGCCTCTGTATGTGTGTGTGTGTGTCTCTCATGAATACATAAAACCTTTAAAAAACTAAAAATTAAAAAAAATTAAAACAGTCTCTTAGAGGTTGGAAGGAGCACTGGTCTGTGAATCTAGTCTTGCTTTAGCCACTAGTTACTCCAGTTCCCTCACAAACCCATCACACTAAACAATTTCTAAACTTCATTTCAACTATAAAATTATCTGACCATTTTGGCAGAGGTTCCCCCAGAAAGCAGAGCCTGAGATGAAGGTCTGGGTGTGATTCCCAAGCTGTAGGCATGAAGGGTAAGATGAATGAAGTAGGGAAGAAGGAAAAGCCTGTGTAAGGGTACACTATGAAGTTGGCCTCTGCTCTACACTGCTGGTTACCAGGTCTCACAGAACTGATGGAAAGCCCTGATGTTAGATGTCTCCAGACCATAACAAGGGAGAAAGGGAAGTTCATGTGGTAAAAGGGGGAAGTGCTTCTTCATCACCTCCCATTCTCAAGGGTCAGTGACTTACCCCATGAGGCCCAAACAACCCCACATTTTTGGGTCTCACATACACAGATGCAGATTGGATTTCCTGGGCATCCTACTCCAAGACACCCATAGACAAGCCCCAGACAGGGACAAGAAACACATAGGGGACGCCTGAGGTGAGATGCTATCGGGTTGTACCTGCATAAAGCTGGTTTGGAGCTTGGATCATATCCTGGGAGCATATAAAGATCTGAAGGCATTGAAGATGAAGAGAAAAAAAACTTAGTTTTATTTCAGCAAAATCACTCAGACAACAAGTGAGAAATAGAATAAGGAAAGCAAATTGGGGAACAGGACAAAAATAGGAGTAGGTTGCAGTAATAATATTAACACTCTTCACCTAAGGAAAGTGAAACTTGGAGAATTTGAGTAATTCGTCTCAAGGTCAATGCCAATGAGCAGTAGAACCAGGCCTTGAATCCAGGAGCTGATTGCCAACCCAGTGCTCCTCACTGCTTTCCAGCTCTGCCTTCAGGCTGTAGATTTTGAGGGTGTGAGCTAAAAATAACAGCAATGGGTAACACAGACAAGGAGAGACTGTGAGAACAATATCAAAATTATTATTATTCAGTTGCTTTTTTATGAAGAGATCTGTGCAGGTAGCACCAAATAGGCACAGTCAAAAACACTCTTTAAAGGCTCTGGGACAGAAACAGGGACAAGAGGAAGAAGTGAAAGAATTTTTTGGTTTAGCCGGAGCTGGTTTGGTTTACCTATACTATCATAGATCTATCCTAGACCATCCCCCGACCCCCAAACTCCTCCAGGAAAGTCCTAGAAAGTCCCAGGAGGTAGAACGTGGGAGTGGAGAAGAGATAATCTCTGCCTGCAGATTTATACATAATGTCAGACTTTGTAGAGCATTTCTAGTGTCTTGGTAACAATCAGAGGATTAGCTCTCAATAAACTCTACATAGGTTCTCATCACTAATATTATTTGGGAGGGGGGAATATGAAAAAGTAACATCTTTTTAAAAATGGTGTGGCTTATTTATAGCAAAGTCAATACTAAAATTCTCTCTCTGATTTAGTTTTCTCTCTTGAAATTCTTCTTCCTGCTCTAGAGAAGGTAAGATCTGCTCGCTGGTTAAGTATTTCAAGGGATCAGCCTAATTGGAAGCAACATCACACTAGGTCTGATAAAGTGTAGCTCAGAAAAACATTGACTTAAAACAAAGTCCTGAAGATTGCTATAAAGTGGTATGTACATACACTGCTTTATTGTAAACTGCCTCCTGCAAATCACTAGATGGTTTGATGTTATCCTCAATGAATGATCCTTCCCTGAAAGTCTGGTTCTCTATGTAATGAGGCCCAGGATTATTTTATGTTTATTTTAGCACATTTCTACTCATTGTAACTCGTTATTACAACTGAATTAAAAGTAGAATACTCGTGCACCAACCATAATGGTTATACTTGGCACTGTTAAGAAACTAAAAAAAAAAAAAAAAAAAAAAAAGTTAGGTTATTTTTTCTTCTCTTGTCTCCTTTAATAAGGCAATAAAAGAATGGAAAGCCATTGTGTTGTGACTGGAAAATTAATCACATCAAATATTCTTTTATACTAATCAAGTTAAAAGCCTAGAATTAGCTTATATAAAACAGATGTTTACATTCTTATTCTCTTTTGGTACTAATGTCAAGAGAAGAAAGCACAGAATAACTATGTCATGGAATACTTCAGGGAATGTAACACTCTGCTTTTACTTTCTGTGAAGCCACAAAGCCTGTGGTCAGCAAGGAGGACAGTCCCAGAAGGCAGGAAAGGCACCAGGGGCCTAGTCTCCTACTCCTTACATTGTTGAAATTCCCATCATCTGGAATGGAATGGGAAGTAAGCTGCCTAAGGAAGAGAAAACTGGCTCTCAGCAAGTGGGAGAAGACACAGGCAACATGTGTCTGGTAGCTTGTCCAAAGGGAGCCTCCCTTTTGGCTCAGCCAGTGTCCTAGTTCTCTAGGACTCGTGATTCTGGTTTGTGTTTCAATTGTGATCTTCTCTATAAGGACCTCAGCTATCTACCCCCTCCCAAAATAAAGACCAGAAGACCTATAAGCTGTTCTCACGCTACTTGGGAAAAATAGTTAATAGTTAAAATAGTTAAAAGCCTAACTGAATACTTAATGGAAGGAGCCTGATCCTCCCCCTCCCGCCCCGCCTGCCTCACTTTCTGCAAAAAAATGTTGAAGAATTATGGGCAGCCTGGGTGGCTCAGTGGTTTAGCGCTGCCTTCAGCCCAGGCCATGATCCTGGAGATCCGGGATGGAGTCCCACATTGGGCTCCCTGCGAGGAGCCTGCTTCTCCCTCTGCCTGTCTCTGCCTGTCTCTCTCTCTCTCTCTCTCTCTCTCTCTCTCTCTCTCTATCATAAATAAATAAAAATCTTTTTAAAAAATGTTGAAGAATCAAAATTTATTTTGAATGACTCCCTCCAGATGTCCTCTCAGGCCTCCATCCTCACAGCCTCTGTCCCCATAAAGTCGGGCCTTGGCCATATCCACATACCCAGTCTTTTCTGCAACGTTATCCTAATTCAAAAGCTGGAAAGGATTCTAGACATCATTTTTCTACCCCAGGGTCTTAATTTTGCAGAGAGAAACTGAGGTTCAGAGAGTGATTTGTCTAAGATCTTATAAAGTTTTGGGATCATGCTGGCAATCTATTTTGGGCCAGTAATCATTCCTCTTCCACCACACCAGATGGACTAGCAAATAATCATTGAGTGCTTCCTATGTCCTAGGAACAATTTTAAGTGCTTTACATGTATGAACTTTTAATCCTTATTCCAAAACTATGAGGTTGCTAATAGAATGATCCCCATTTCACAGAAGAGGAAATTGAAGATGAAGTTTACACAAAGAAGTTAGATCATCTGTCATGGTTCTCGTATCTTCCTCCCCTTCACTTTTATTCTCTACCTTTTGTTTCCTATCCACATTTTCCCTATTATTTCACAATAAAGTTGAAAATTTTAATAATGAAACTTTGAAGTATATAATTGCTTTATAGTATATATGAGAGTCTAATCATTAATATAATAATACCCATACTGTATAGGCCCTTTCAGGAAAAAAGAAATGAACTATAGTCTTGGTTTCTTTTGCTTTGTGAATTACCCATCAAGTATTCTTTGGCCTTGAATGAGCTCTTCCTGCCCCTAAGCCTATTTCTGAGCTTTCTTCTTCATTATTTATCAGTTTAGGGATGCCTAGGTGGCTCAGCAGTTGAGCACCTGTCTTCAGCCCAGGGCGTGATCTTGGAGACCTGGGATTGAGTCCAACATCAGGCTCCCTGCATGGAACCCGCTTCTCTCTCTGCCTGTGCCTCTGCCTCTCTCTCTCTGTGTGTCTCTCATGAATAAATAAATACAATCTTTTAAAAATATGTATCAGCTCAAACTAATTTTATATTTTTCCCATGATGCTATGAATTCCTTAATAAGGGCTGTATTTGATTCATTTTTATAAATACATACTGCCCAACACACTGTAGGAATTTAATAATGTTTAATGAACTGCTGAATGAGATAATGATGATGATAATAATAATAATAGCTAACTAATGAGTACTTTAACCCTGTTCTTAGCACATGGATGCACTCATATACATGAATAACCATAATAGCCTTGTAAGATAAGTATTTCTTAACTATTTCAGAGACAAGTAAACTAAACTCAGAACATCAAGCAGCTTGCCAGAAATCACATCAGTAGTATGTGGTACAGCCAGGAATAAAATCTAGGACTTTTAGGACTCTTTCTAATACACTCCATTGCCACCACGCAAAATAATTTTATTACTAGCCTGAATATGACATTTCTACAAAAATAAATATTCTGTAGAAAAAATAATCATTATAATGTCAAAATAATTGCTTAAACCATCTTGTTTTGAACCATTTTGTCTACGTAAAACTTATCTTTACTTACCTCCAGATAGATAATTAAACAGTTGTAGAAGTAAGGACCATTAAGCAGGAAGAAACTTTTTAAAAAGTTCTTTAAAAAGGGAATGGTATAAATCTGTGACTATCCAGCCATTTATCTATTGATTAGAAGGAAACATCCATTAGTACCTGTGACCACTTTCTATCAACCATCAGGAGCTATGAAAGAGGGGAAGATCAATGTTCCAATATGGATTTACTTGATATTGAAAAATATGAAAAGGTATGAAAGTATAGCTGGAGTAGTAGATATTTTCTATTTTCTATATTTTCTATTTTCACCTTTGTTCTAAGTATGATTCTTTTTAAGGGTAAAATATTTCTTCTCTTTTGCACCCCTTCCTCCCACATCTTCAAAGGAGGGCTTTTCTAGGCGAAGGTTTTGGTTACAGATGTAAAGAGTGTCCGAATTCAGGGAGGGAAAAGAACTTTGAAAATCAGAAAACACCTACTATTCTAGACAGCTGGGAATCTGTCCTAATTTTTAAAAACAGAGGAAAAATTCTAACTTCTCTCTTATCTTACATTCCAAAATTTAGCAACTCTCTTTATCAAAATATTTCCCCCTTATATTTCTTCCAATATAATTTAAGCCTCTTTCTTCTTTTTCTGTTTTCAGAAGAACTACAGCTGGTCACAACCTTCCACATAATTTTTTTTTCCTGTACCAATTAATGAAAGGGGAAGGTGCTGGCTTCAATAATAATAAACTGGATTCAGCTTTCTGCCTTTAATTTTTTATTTAACTACCTTAGTCTTACTCAAAACACATTAATCAAAATATAACAGATAATTCCAGGTTCCTCTAAAGAAATAAGGGAATATATCATGAAACCCAATCTTCTTTCCTTCTTTCTTTTTTATTTTCAGCCTATACTCATTTAAAAATCTTTTTTTTTAATTTAAGTAAAAAGGAGGCTAGTTTGATACTGTGATAATGGTTTAGAGTTGGAGGCATCAGAAGTTTGTGCCACTTTTACCATGTCGGGACACAGGAACCAGCAAGTGGTCCTCTGGGGAGAGCTTAGGGAGACACCTAGTCTGCCAGCCAGCACCTTGATCTGGACTTCTCAGCCTCCAGAAATATCAGACAGATGTCTAGTGTCTCAATGAGTGGAAGGACTGGATTCTACCTGAGGTAGAACAGGGGTGGGGAGATGACAGGAGCCAAGCTGAGCAAAGCTCACAACAGAGCATACAAATTTACTTTCCATAACCCATGGAACTCAATATCCCTCTTATTACTTTAAGAAATAAACAAAAGAACATGCAAAAAAAATAGACTGAACTCAAGTTTGACTTATTATAGACACATATGGATATATGCAAAAATACTTACTGAGATATGTATATATGCAGGTGAATATACATGTGGATTTCCTTGCTCTGTCAGTTGAGACAACCTAGAAATAATGACAGGTCAATATGGCATGTCAATGGCAATCAGTATAGTGCCCAAATCTTGGTTTCTAATGGCAATTTCCAATAGAAGAAACCAGGAGTCCTTGGAGAAAAGGTTGATTCTAACTCTGGGATATGGAATATACAAGATAAGCTCAGAGCATCTTATAGAGCCATAAATGAAAGAAATGCAAAAACAAAACAAAGATACTCAAACATACACAGACAATGGTGAGATATATCAAAGGGATATAGAAGCCAACTGAAAGAAGTCTCAGCAGTCAAAGTTGGAACAATTTGGGCAAAACATTTTTAAAAATGTAATATTAATTATAACCCAGTGTGAAATAAATATCCCTGAGTCCACTACGATACAAATAAATAATTGAATAAATGAATGAGTAAAGGATTATTTCCTCATGCAGGAGAACTCCAAATAATATATACACATAACCCCATGTCAAAAAGATGGAAGGTAAATACCCATCCCTTAAATGTGGGCTGCACATAGTGACTTAGCCCTCAAGAATACAGTAAAGAAAGGGGGAAAATAACTTTACAAAGGAGAAACCTGGCCAATGCTAAATCCACCCAGGTGATCAAGGTTAACATCAACAATGAAAAGTCATGTTGCAGCGCATACTCCTAGTATGATGCGATGAGAATAGCATCTGTCATCTTCCATCTAAGAATCTCCCCAAGACTTCTTGTCACAGTCTAGAGAATCCTAATGTGCAATATGCTATCTTCCAGGAGATCCTGGAAAAGGAAAGGAGTACTAGGTAAAAACTAAGCAAATATGAATAAAGTACGGTGGAGTTCAGTTAATATTTAGTTAATATTGGTTCACCAGTTGTAACAAATCTACCATAACAATAAAAGATGTTAATGGTAGGGGAACTGGAATAGAGTATAAGGGAACTTTCTGTTCTATCTGCATAATTTTTCTATAAATCTAAAACTATTGTAAAATCAAGAGGCTATTTATAAAATAAAACAAATAAATGGCAAAAGTAGCCCCCAAACCATTTTTAATGAGTCATGAATAGGATACCATCAAGAAACTCCAACTAATTTTTATTAGTCATTTGTCATTCATACAATGAAGTGAATTAAATAATTCATGGTAATTCACGAGTATATTTTACCAGCAGAGTAATGTCTTAAACTTCAAAGACTGAACATCTGAAAGAAATTCTACTGGGCCTATTGGAAATCAGACTAAAGACATTATATAGCATAAATAAACATTGAAAATGTACCCTAAAGCAATAACGCTACTGTTGCTCACTGCCATATGGCAAATCATTGCTGCTCAAGCAAAGTTTAGAAAGTATAGTGTTATTACTGAAACGAGGGTGGAAGAGATTCATGATTATTTTTAAAAATCCTATTTACAATAAATTATAACTGCTATCTCAATCAGAGCAGCCTGTTAATGAAACCAGAGTCATCAGCATGTCTATGACTTAGTTTGACTATGGCATTAGTGACAAAATCCAGCCCAATACCAGCCTGTGGCCTTGTAGCCCTTAGTGAATGTGGTAGTGTCAATGTGGTAAAAAATGTGGTAGTCAATGTGGTAAAAAAGTGTCAAGATCGCGTAAACCTAAATCCTTCTCTAGAAAAACTGCTCAAACAGAACATCTTATTGATGATAGATCAGGTGTGTTATTTTCTTATGGCACTTGAGCTGCCTTAACCTATAAATGACTCTAGTGGGAAAACTTTGCTGAGATGTGATGGACAAAATTTCAGCAAAATCCTTCCACTCACACTGTGGCTAATCCCAAGTCTCTCAGTAGAGGATTTTCTGTACTACATATAAAACATCTCTGCAAATTTCCTTTGCTGTGACTTCTAGGTTAGCCAAAAAACTAAACATCAAGAGTGCACAGAAAAAGGTTTCTTCCCACTGGGCTTGTAGTTTATGCCTTAAAGTTGATTTTCTAAACAGAAATGCACAATGAATTATTGGAAGCATGAAAACTCATTCAGTCATCCCCAAAGGGCATTTTTTAATGCTAAATATTTAGCTATATGCTGAAACGGAGTATAAAATTAGAACCATATTTAACAGATGTTGAAAAAAATGGCATTATGCCAACTAACTCAAACTCCCAACATTGCTGCTATCATCCTATGTAAGGAACAAAATAAACAAGGATAAAATAACTGCACACCAAAATTGACAAAATATGATTCATAGACCTCCAGATGCCTATTGACTCACAATTTGTGTTATATCTCTCAACTGAATTCAGCCCAATGAAAATCATGGTTTCAGTTTTTGGTGACTATTTCTATCAAGTGGCTCATTAAATTCAACCAGCAACTAATCAATAATATTTTAATGTTCCTGATCTTACTTTTCACAAATCCAATATTTACCAATCTTAAGTAAGCCTCAGAACTCTCATATGGAAAATTCAGTAATAGTGTTTGTCTTCTACTAATGCAAAGCTATGAAGATTGAGCTAAAGGTTGTGAGTTTTCTAGAGTTTTCATTAATTCTTATCAGAGATGTTGGAATTTTAATAATCAATATTATGCCTTCTCTTTGCCTCCACTTTGTTACTGGTCTTTTTTGTGTAGAACGACAGCAACAAATTTTACAACCTAAGATTTCTACTAAATAGCTATTTTATATTTAATGGTTTACAATCAGTAGAGGCATTAGGAAAAGTGTGAAAACTACTATTGCCCTCTGCTGGCAGATCCCTCAAGTAAAAAGCATTGTGTTTATTTTGCCATTTTACGTTATTCTTAGTCTTTGGGGATACATTTTGTCATTAAAAGATTAGAGTTTGCTTCTTATAGGTAATATTTGGAATTCTTTCTGAAACAAAGTCCAAAATGTCTAGGCAGTGATGATAATCCCCATTAGCTCGAGCCAAAATAAATACTTTTTAAAATACAGCTCTACCGACATACTAAGACATTGTCTCACAGCATAGCGGTTCAAAATTCAGGGACATTTTAATCTTAATTTATTGAACTTGAATCTAACTATTCAAGACTTTCCTGGCTCCTGCCAACTAGACAGCTCTGAAATTTGAGTAGTCTTTGTCAGCCCACATGACAGACTATGACTCTCTTTTGACCATGGAGGTGTATGAAATCACTCCAGTTAAAACTTCAGATGTAGCATGAGGTTTGGAGATGGAGATCTCAAGACATTTGTAGAAACTCTTAGTTCTAGATGATCCTATATTAATAGAGAAACTTCATGAAATAAAAACTCCTTGTTAATTAAAAAAATTGAATCATCCATGGGAGTTGCTTCCATCTTTTTTTAAAATGAATTTCTCTTTTTTTTTGATCAATGTAGATGAATTCAAGAAGCTTTTGTTGTGAACAAGTGCTCTCTTATTGCACCTTTGTATTTCTAGTACTTAGCATAGTGTCTCACATATAACACATATTTAAGAAAGGCTTATTGAATTGGTAAATGAATTGGCCTATGCCTTTTACTATATTTAGTCAAATCTGTCCTTATTTCACAATAAAATGCCTAGAGCAGAATGTGGTATTGTATGTAGGAAGAACATATGCTTTGGAGTTGGACAGACTTGGATTTAAATCCTAGATTTGACACCCATCTGAGTGGTAAGAAAGCCACCTGACCTCACCAAGCTGCAGCTTTCTCATCTGTAAAATAAGAACCATACTACTTTCTTCTTGTGTGGTTGTAGGGATAATATGAGATAAAATATGTAAAGTGTCTGGTACATAATGAGCCTTCAAAAATTTCATTCTCAAAAAAAAAATGTCATTCTCTTCCCTTTCCATTCAGGTGAATTGCTAACTTCTTTCTGTCTAATCAAGACTGTAGAACAGACTTTACTCAGAAATTTTGAGAAAAGGATAAAGGGAATGTGTTGTAGTTACACTATTTGTTTACATTTTCAAATCATTCTTTCCCTTCCAGGAATAAGAATATGTATAAAGTGGTCCCTCCTTATTCACAGGGAATATGTTCCAAGACCCCCAGTGGATGCCTGAAACTGTAGATAGCATCAAGCCCAATATATACTATGTTTTTTCCTATACAGAGCTACCCATAATGAAGTTTAATTGACAAATCAGGCATGATAAGAGATTAACAACAATAACTAATAATAAAACAGAACAATATGTGCAATAAAAGTTATGTGAACCTGCTCTCTCTCAAAACATCTTATTGTACTGTACTCACCCTCCTTTGATGATGGGAGATGATAAAATGCCTATGTGATGAGATGAAGTGAGGTAAATGATGCAGGCGCAGTTGTGGCTGCTATTGACCTGAGGAGGATTCCTCAGAAGGAGGATTACTTGATTCCAAACCACAGTTGACCCCTCCTAACTGAGACTGCAGAAAGCAGATCCATGGATAAGAGGGGACTGCTGTATATAAGCTCCCACACTGTGCTGCTTTAGAGCTTCTTCTGACTTCAAAGTAGGTCACCAACACTACAAAAGGCACTAGAAGGATATATTTTACCTGTCATTTTCCAATTATGTGAAAGTGGAGAAATTCTAACGCCTCCCATTAGATCAATGATTTGCCAGGTTTCAAAACACGTTAATCTCTACTCTCTTACTTCACTCTCACTTTAGTCCCATTTTAAAGCTAAGGAAACCCAGAGGAAGAAAGGGGGACTGCCGAATGTGGGGAATAAAACCAGAAGACCGGTGTTCTGACTTGTCCGGGGGTTATTCCCGACCCATCTGGGATGCAGCGCATCTTGTGCTCGCCAGCGCCCCCTTCACCCCCACTTTGGACACTGCATCCTGGAGCCAAGCGCTCTCACGTTGCCCATGGGATGGATTGTGGTCTACTAAAGGACACAACCAAGTCATGAGTCCTGGACCTCATTTTTTTTTTCTCAGTGACTCACAATGAGACATGTGATGAGTTGTTTGGGATTAACTACTTTTCCAGCATTTTACAAAGTCTAAATGCCCTCAGTGGTTTTTTTTTTTTATTAAAAACAATTCTGGGGAAGTTCTCAGTTTATTTTCAACATTAAAGATGCTACAGCAAGTGTGAGCAGAATGGAAAAGTTGAAGCTCTTGTCTGTAGGGCTACAGACTCAGAGTCTCCATTAGAAACAGCTGTGGCTGTAAGTTTTCTTCTGTGATGCATTTATTGACATTCTTGTCGTGTTGCCAGTGCTAGCTGGCGGCCAGCTGTTCTCATGATATTTTAATTAAAGAAGCTCCCACACCATCAAGAAGAATTCTGTGCAAAGATGTACAACACCTGTCTGCTGCTGTTCCTGGACCAGATCAGATCTATCTGTACGTCTAGTCCCTAACAACATAATTCACTCTCACTCTTGCTGCCTCCCATCCCAAATAAAGTGTACTAAACTGGGATGCCAGCACCTTTAAGAAAATTTTATATCTCCGAAATGGTATGCAAAATTGGGTATACATATTTTAGGAAGATAAGGCCCATGCTTTCAGCAGATTTTCAAATGGATTTATTATTCAGAAAAGGGATAAAAAGAGATTGACTAGATAGGTACCCCTTTCTATTAATTTTCTTTGGAAAAATAATAATAATCGTTTCTTATCTTAAAAAACTCAGTCACCAATGGAGGCTTCTGAGGGTAAGTTAAAGACTAAATAAAGTAAGGATAAAAACACAGGATAGGAAAGCTAAATATAAACAGTGTATCTGCTAGCAGGCAACAGATAATGAATCACTTGAAAAGAGTAGGTTAGAAACTTTACTGCCATAATTTTACCATGTCAATATATTAACAATAAAGTATTAACTTCTATAGGAGTCTTCTGAAAGGCAAATGTCATCTTTCTTTCAAGTATATGAGCTCATGCTATGTCCCAAAAGAAGGTATGTATTTAATTTTAGTAAATAATAATTTATAAATCAATGAATCATAATTTGCCATTATGTCCTGCTTTTCTCCACTCATCATCCCATTGACCAAGTAAAGCAGCCAGTTCTAAGCCATTGTCCATCTTCCTTTTCTAGCGTAGTATAGAAAGAATTTCAGAAGTTCTGAATTCGCCTAATAATACCCAACACCATAATGTGTGAAATGGTATTGGCCATCAAGATATTCCCCCAAATTGCTTTCAAGTTTGGAATTTAATTAGAAATCTCATTTCAGTTCCTACAGATGTACATCCTACCTCCACCTCCCCTTCCCATTTCTACCTGTCCTTTCCTTTTCCAACATCCCTCCTGGCCCTGTGTCTGCTCCCCACATCCTCTCACCCTCTTTCCCCACAAGAAAAAGAGAAAAGAAGTAACACTAAGAATAGACTTTTGGGGCACCTTGGTGTCTCAGTTGGTTAAGTGTCTTCTTTGGCTCTCAGGTCATGATCTCAGGGTCTTGGGATTGAGCCCCCCAACCTTGGGCTCCCTGCTCAGCAGGGAGTCTGCTTCTCCCTCTGCCTCTGCCCACCCAGGCTTGTGTTCTGTCTCAAATAAATAAAATCTTTTAAAAAAAGAAAAAAGAGTAGACTTTCTTTGGAGGCAGAGAAGTTGATCCAGGACTTTATTAGTAATTCTATAATTATTATATTATTATTATAATTTATAATTATATATAATTATTATAGCATAGTAATTGAAGAAATGAATGTGTGGCAACAACTTCTACAGCCTCACCATTTCCACCCTCTTTATATTACTTCAGTTTTCTTTCTCTTTAAGAATCTCTCAGTGATTGATTGCTTCCAAGAAGCCGTAAGAAAAACCACTTTATCACTAAAGTCATCCCAAATCCAATGCTTCTCACCACCTTCAATTTGGCCTATACTTATCTTTGGGAAGAGAAACAACAGAACTAAGGAAAGGGAACCATGACAATGTTTTTTTTCTCTCTCTTCCACTCTGAAAGAATAAACTGTTAGATGATGGGGAAGGAGCAGACAAGTAAGAAAACAGCAGCAAAATGCACACACGTAGGCACCTTGCATAACAGGCAACACTTAACTTGAAAGGAATAACTGAGTGGTAAAATGAAGTCCACCTTAGTGGTGAAATGATAATGCTAACACTTAAATTTGGGGAAAGAGTTAAACTTGGCTCACTTCTAGTAAAAATCTCAATTACAACCCCTATAGATTTATTAGTACAATAATGGAGCACGACCAGGCAGTAAAAAGTTTCCGCTTTGAAGAAAAAAGCAGGTTCAACAATAAAATGTGTAAACTTTGTTTCTTCAATGCCTGAGGCACTGTTTCCAGAAAGTTTTTGTTAGCCTAGTATTATGTACACATACAGAATATCAAAATAAAACTTTCAGTGGAAAATTTAGTAAGTTTAATTCCTTTTTAAAGAAAACTGATGGGATGCCTGGGTGGTTCAGCGGTTCAGCACCTGCCTTTGGCCCAAGGGCGTGATCCTAAAGACCTGGGATCGAGTCCCACATCAGGCTCCTTGCATGGAGCCTGCTTCTCTCTCTGCCTATGCCTCTGCCTCTCTCTCTCTCTGTGTGTGTGTGTCTCTCATGAATAAATAAATAAAATCTTTAAAAAGAAAAAACTAAAACTAGTTTTAGTGAGAGATGCATGCTGGTCTTCACATCCTGAGATTTATTCCAACAGCAGTAAAAATGTTTACATTTACTATGTGGTTCAGGACAAGTTAATAATTAGTTCTAAGTTTACTATATTTCTGTATTATGTCAAATATAAAAAAATTCAGTCAAGATTTAATCAAAACTCATCAAATGTTTTAAGACTTCCTAAAATTCCATCTTCTCCACAAAGACTTGCTTCAGTAAGGTGGCAATGCCAAGCCCTCTTCTTACCCTACCCTTGTCTTGCCAATACAACATTTATAAATCTGATCCCATTTTAAGCATTTTAAGAGAGATGATGAAGCTGTACCAGAAGACCTAAGATAGGCAAAGTCCTGATTTTCAAGGGAGTGGGGAGCAGGAGATACAAAATACAAGATCTTTGAAGTTAAAGACTGCATCTTATTTGTTTTTTTATGGCCAGTACCTAGTATAGCATCTGTAACATGAATGAGTAAGTGAATGAATGAATCATATAAATGAATGAAGAAATGAATTCAAATAGATTCTAAAAACCATAGACTGGCAAATATGACATCTACCTTCTCTTGAAATGGGAAATAAGTCAATGAATTGTTTACCCTTTATAAAGAGCTGGGATGCCTGGGTGGCTCAATGGTTGAGCATCTGCCTTCAGCTCAGGGCGTGATCCCCGGGGTCCTGGGTTCTAATCCCATGTCAGGCTCCCAGCAAGAAGCCTGCTTCTCCCTCTGCCTGTGTCTCTGCCTGGGGGCACCTGGATGGCTCAGTCAGTTAAGTGTCTGCCTTTGGCTCTCAGGTCATGATCTCAGGGTCCTGGAATTGAGCCCCCCTACCCATCCACTGGGCTCCCTGGCTCAGCAAGGCATCTGCTTCTCCCTCTCCCTCTACTCCTCCCCCTCCCCCTGCTTCTGCTCTCTTTCTCTTTCTCAAATAAATAAAATCTAAGAAGAAAGAAAGAAAGAAAGAAAGAAAGAAAGAAAGAAAGAAAGAAAGAAAGAAAGAAGAGAAAAAGAAAGCAAGCGAGCCTGGAATCACTAAAAACAAATCATGTTATCCTAAACCCACCAGGATCTTACTCTTTGACCTGCTCTGATCAACTTAGATCAAAACATAATCAGCATCCTAATCAAACTTGTAAAGGTTGCAAAATTGGTGAGGACAGTTAATACACTAGATAATACAATGGGCATTCTACTTTATTTCAAAGTTCTGAAAAATGGACTGAAAGCAATCTATTTAAAATTTAACACAGAGAAATGTAAATGACTATATAAGATTCATTAAAACAATTTAAAAATTCAAGAAGAGAGAATCTGGGTTCAATGACATGAAAAATATGATATGGTCACAGCATGAAAAAAATAATGCAAAGGTTTCAACTGACCTCAGTTCAGTATGAGCCTATGATATGAGATGGCTACTTAAAAAGTTAATGTAAATCTTAGTACTAATAGAAATATTCCATATAGGTTTATAAGAGTAAATAGTCCACTGTATTCTGCATTAGCTAGAATCCATCTTTGCCCTCTCAATGTGACGCTTTAACAGAAATGTTGATTAATTGGAGAATGTTGAGAAGAGCATGACAAAGATGGTGAGAAGTTTTTTGTTGTTGTTTTTTTAAGATTTTATTTATTTATTCATGAAAGACAGAGAGAGAGAGAGAGGCAGAGACACAGGCAGAGGGAGAAGCCAGCTCCACGCAGGGAGCCCAACGTGAGACTCGATCCCGAGTCTCTAGGATCAGGCCCTGGGCTCAGGGCGGCGCTAAACTGCTGAGCCACCCAGGCTGCCTGGTGAGAAGTTTTAAAGGCACACCAGATGAGGAAGATTTAAGAGATTTGGGGCATCCAAGTTGAGGGAGATGAATATAAGCTTCATGTTTGTTTTTATTTATTTATTGGACTCCAAAGACATAAAAGAATAGGAATCATAATACTTAGTTTAAGACACATTGTCTTCACTGATCCTCAAGTGTTCTTAATTATTTATTTTTAGGCTTGATTGTTTGCTTGTCTGTTTTTCATGATGTAGCGAGATCCCATGAACCCACCACCCTAAAGAAAATAAGAACTTGGAAATAATTTACTTCTACTCTGGCAGTGGCCACAAGGTATCTCTGGTAGATGGCTACAAAACTAACTCCCATTCTTATAATATGATATTGAAATTATATCAGGTGGAGTGGTGAATTCTATGTATCCTCCTCTTGAAACTGAACCATTGAAACTGCCTTGACCAATAGTGTTTGGCAAAAGTGACACTATTCAACTACACTAGATCATAAAGATGACATGCACTTTTTTTTTTTCCTTCGGATGTTTGCTCTTGGGATGCAGCCATCATGAAGTGAAGAAGCTCAAATTTCCCACACTGAGTATCCATGTGGAGAGGCCACAAATAGGTGTTCCAGCCATTAGCCAACATCAACAGCTTAACATCTCCAGATGATTCCAGTTCCCAACTGCCAAAAACTCAGCCCATCCTTCCAGTCTTCTCAGTTGAGGCTCAGATACCACAGAGCAAACGTAAGACATCCCCATTGTTTCTTGGCCCAATCTCTGATGCATAGAATCTGTAAACATTATTATTCAATGGTTGTTTTATGACACTAAGTTTTGGGTGGTTACACAGTTATAGTAACTGGATACCAGTATGTGCTCATTACCATGCATTTCCCTGTTGCATTAAATTTAAACCACAGTCTTGTATCTTATGTTTATCTACCCCTTCCTTTCATCTTTTATAATTAGATCTCATCTCCAAGTAAGCCTAAGAGTAGAGTTTTTTTTTTGTTGTTTTTTTTTAAAGTAGAGTTTTAATTTTATTTTATTCTTTACTTTATAAAGGGTATCATACTTAATGAATGCTTTTGGAACTTTTTCTTTTAACATTATATTTGTATTATCCATCCTAAAAGCTGTTGTTCAATAATTTTGACTGCTAAATAGTAGTCCATTGAATAAGTATACTCTTATGCCCACCTCTTGTCAACAGGCTGTTAGGTTTTCCTAGGTTTTTGCTCTTGTGAATACTGTTGCCAAGAATATTCTCATATATATCTCCTAGAATATTTGTACAAAAGTTGATCTTAGGAATAAAACTAAGAATGAAACTACTAGAAAGTAGGATATGTGAATGTTTGATCAAATATTTAAAAGAGTCTGATAATGAGGTGCCTGGGTGGTTTAGTTAAGCGACTGACTCTTGATTTGGCTCAGGTCATAATCTCAGGGTTGTGAGATCAAGCTGTGTCAGCCTCCACGCTGAGCATGAAACCTGCTTGAGATTTTCTCTCTCTCCTTTTGCTCCTCCCCCCCTGCTTGTGCTCTCTCTCACTGTTAAAAAATTTTTTTTATTAAAAATTTTAAAGTAAATAAATAAAAGTGTGGTAAGGAAGAGGACTACAATTAAGCCATAATATAAAGAACTGGCCATAGAATCAGCAGACTTTCAAGGAATCCAAGTTTTGCAGCTCAAAGTTCATATGACCATGGACAATTCATTTTGTTAATCTACAAGTATTTTTATTGAGGTTTAATTTGACAATATGAAATCTCTTTGTAAATTATAGTGATACAAAATATGGCATTGTTTGTAAGCATAAATGTATTGGTTTTATTTGTTACTTCAGGGAAAAAAATAGGACCAAAGGCTGGAAATGATACAGACTCAGATTTTGTACCAAAGATAAAAAAGAGCTTTTAACAGTTTAACCTATCCTACAAGAGAAAAAGCTTTTTGGAATGGCTATGACTGGATCTGGGGTAAGTCTGGGGTAAGACCGGATCTGGGATCTCCCTGTAACACCAGGTCAGACAAGTAGGGGAGGGGGGATCACAATGAAAGAATAATGGGCTAAGCTTCAGGACTGGATAAATGTGAAGGTTTCTTAGTCAAGAAGCCAAGAACAGAAGTACGAGCAATGATTACACCCAGGCAAATCATTTAGCTCTTTCAGTTATACTGTGTGTTATGGATTGAATTGTGAGCCCCACCCCAAAGATATGCTGAGGTCCTAACACCTGCTATCTCTAATGTGACCATATTTGGAAACAGGGTCTTGGAAGAGGTAACCAAATTAAGATGAGTTCATTAGAGTTGGCCTTTAATCCTATATGACCAGTATCCTTATAAGAAGGGAAGACAGCCATAAGAAGAGAAACACCAACAGAAGCATAGACCAGAGTTTTGCTACCACCAACTAAAGAATATCTCCAGATATTACCAGAAGCTGGAGGTAATGAGGAATGATTCTCATCTAGATGCCAATTTCAGTATTCTAGTCTCCAGAACTGTAGGAGAAGAAATTTCTGTTGTTTTAAGCCACAGAGTTTGTGGTAATTTGTTACGGCAGCCCTAGAAAAACTAACACACTGTTAGTCATTAAGAGTCCAAGGAGGCACAGGCAATGCCCTACAATTGGACAATTGGACAGCAGGGATGTTGTGAAAGAGATAACTTCGCTGAAAGATAATTTGGACATGATCATCTCTATAGATCCTTCCCAACTCTGTGATTCTCCAATGCACTGGTCCGGTAAGATTCTAGAACCAATAGATACGTAGAATAGATACATAGATTGTAATTAATGGGTTAGAAAGGCCAGACAAGGTACCTAACACATGTATTCACTTAAACCTCACAAATCTTAAATTAAATATCCTTGGTTTCCTACAACATAGATGCCTACATATCTCTACCCATGAATTCCAACATTCTCTCCTGGCAAGATACAGGAAGGTGACAGTAATAGATTAACACCATGATAAGTATTTGGGATTATTTTCTACCAAAAAAAAGTAGAAAATGAAATGTGAATATGAAAAATTTGTGTTTCTTAAGGACAAATTTCTTTTTTTTGTTTTTGTTTTTACAATCCTGAGGTCTTTTATTTTCTTTACATCTATCATGCCGATGAATTCATAGGGGATGGGTTCCAGCAGTTCTTTTCCATTGGTTCTCACAAAGTGTGCTTCTCTGGGTGGGGCAGGCTGGCACTTCAGTTGGACCCAAGTACCTTTCTCTTTGGCTTCCTTCTTTTTCTGATCATTTTCCTTCACACGCTTCAGGAAGCTATCTCGGCTCTTTGAGTGTTTAATATGCTCAATGCAGACATTAATTCTCTTGGCAAGAATCTTGCCCTTAACTTGTTTGTTTACAACAATGCCAACAGCATGCTGAGTAACATTGTAGACTCTTCCAGTTTTGCCATGGTAACATTTGTGGGGCATTCCTTTTTGAACAGTGCCCATTCCCTTGATGCCCACAATATCACCTTTCCTATAGATTCGCATGTATGTGGCCAAAGGAACAACTCCATGTTTTCGAAAAGGCCTAGAGAACATATAGCGGGTACCTCTCCTCTTTCCCTTTGTGTTGGTCATTTTGGCAAATTACTGAAAGATGGCAGTTCCGCTAAGGACAAATTTCTTGTCCTGCCAAGATATTTCTTGCAAAGAGATTAAGAAGGAGGAGGAGGAAGAGAAGGAGAGGCGGGAGGGAGGGAAGGAGGGAGGGAGAGAGGAAGGACATCAGGGTATATAACACCAGCTCCTGAATTCAGGGCCAGTAGTCAGAAAGTCCAAATTATTGGACTAGTCTCTGCACCTTCCTAATAATAAAGCAAGCAAAAAATAATAATAAAGCTTCTCCAAAAGTTAGCAGTTACCAATGATACATTTATCTCAATGAAATGTTCGCAGTGCTTTAGGAAAGCTATTAATGGTATATGATTCACATCTCTGTTTAATCTTTTTCTATTCAATATTTGCATAGTCTTATAAATGTCAATATGTTCTTACATTTACACAGTCTCTCATGGATTATAAACTGAAAGAATTTATACAGATATTCTATGCCACCAGACATTTGGAGATTCCTAAATTAGAACAAATAGTGATCTGGTTAAACATCATTGCATTTTGCCTGTAAACTAAAGGTGCTTTTTAATCCTCCTCGTGGAGTTGCTGTGTTGATCAAATAAGACGATGACAAGGCACTTGCACAGTGGCCATCAGCAAATCTCCATGAAATATCAGCTCCAGGTTTCATACGGAGACAAATATATCTGTGCCTAAGCCCCAATGTTTGTAGCAGCAATGTCCACAATAGCCAAACCATGGAAAGAGGCAAGATGGCCATCAACAAATAAATGGATAAAAGATGTAGTATTTATACACAATGGAATATTACTTAGCCACAATAAAGGATGGAATCTTACTATCTGCAACAGCATGGATGGAACAGGAGGGTATTCTGCTACGTGAAATAAATCAATCACAGAAAAACAATTATCATATATTTTCATTCATATGTGGAATTTAAGAAACAAAACAAAGGAGCATATGGGAAGGGAGGGAAAAATAAAACAAGACAAAATCAGGGAGACAAACCATAAGAGACTCTTAACTATAGGAAACAAACTGAGGGTTGTTGGAAGGGTGGGGGGTGGGGGAATGGGGTAACTGGGGGATGGGCATTAAGAAGGGCACTTGATGTAATGAGCACTGGCTGTCATATGCAACCGATGAATAACTGAACTCTACATCTGAGACTAATTAACTATACCTTAATTAATTGAATTTAAATAAAATAAGATAAAAATTAAATGTGGAAAATGTTAAGATCTTTATCTTCATAATGAAATGCAAACAGATGGCAGAGTATAGAGTAACCTCTATAAAGTACAAGTTTAGAGCCCAAAAATCGAGGATTTAGACCATGGATGACTCTTCTACCCAGTTAGATACCTGACCTCAGGTAAGTTGTCTAGCTCCCTTATCAGCAGTTGTCTTATCATAAGAGTTACTTTCAGGGTCATTACAGAGTACTAGATACAGTACTAATCTAATGTTATGCCTAGCACACACACACACACACACACACACACACACACACACAAGAGCATTTGATAAATGGTAGTAGTACATCCAAGAGGATCTTCAGACTATGTTGCCTCATTTCAAAGTGTTTCTGCCAGTAGTCTCCATTCTTCTATACACAGCTCTTATCTAATAATTTGAGTTCCTTTTCTATATCATTACATACATATTTATGTTACGTCTATATTACCAAAAAAAATCATACATCTGTTAAAAATTAAATGCCTTGTGAAGGAAAAGTATCCAAAACTGGACAAAGGAAAAAAAAAAGTGGATGGCAAGCCCTGTCTGTATCATATGGTTGAAGGTCCATCGAAGGATTATTTAGGACATGTCATTATTTAATTTAGTATTTACTGCTGATTAATGATGCTACCATGCACTGTATAGGTTTTTGTCTAGTAGAGATGCAAATAATGTGTTTTGGAGAACAGATAATCCCAAAGGTTATGCTTATTGCCCTGTAGGATATTAACCAGTTTTTGTATCTAGTTCAATAATCTTCTAACTTTTCTTTATTAAATTGCCTATAGGTACCCGAAGTCTTCAAACCCTCTTTGACCCAGTCTTAACATCTTCCAACCTCCTCACTAATAAGTGAGTGAATAAAATCTTTGACATGTGTTCATCTTACATTTGCATGTGAGTTATAAATTTATTTCTAAAACTTATATGTATAGCAGCCCTGAGAAATCTTATTAGGAACTTAATTACCATAATCGTTTACAAAATGAAAAAATATTTGGCAATGTGAATTATCACTTTCTAATTCGTCTGTTAAATCAGTTTAGTTTTTCTGTGTTTTCCTAGAACTGGGCATTCTTGTGTTCAGGCTGCTGGCATGATCAAGTACAGCTGCCACTTGCTGCAGCAAGATAAGTTGGCAGAAGTTCTAAGATCTCGTATTCGACTATATTTGCAATGAATCGCTGCAACAGTTGCTATCGGCTTCCCTTTCTTCACTTATTCCAATTTGTATTAATGGTCCGAGAGATAAGGCTCATGTTACCACATGCTCACAATATCTGGCTACTTCACACATATGAAATAGTTTCACTCCAGTGTTCTTGCCAACAAGGGAGAATAAACAAAGCTGGATTCTGAAAGAGTGGGCTTGTTGGTTTAACCTGATTTGTACCTTGTTAATATGTAACGACATAGAAACCTTTCGGCAACACTTGGAGCCAAATTTCTGCTTAATCCATAACTACTTTAAGCCATGTGAATTATCATAGGTTTACATGCTCAATATTTTGAATAAAGAAGGGTTTGGATAACTCATATTTGCATGTAAAATTTTATGGATAATTCATGGGCTAATGATCCTTGTTTCCATGAACAAATATTGAAGTATATGATGAATCTATTAGGTACAAAATAGGGAAAACAATGGGACGTCTGGTTGGCTCAGTCCGGTAAGCATCTGCCTTCGGCTCAGGTCATGATCCCAGGTTCTGGGATCAAGCACCGCACTGGGTGCCCTGTTCAGCAGGGAGACTGCTTCTCCCTCTCCCTCTGCCTGCCACTCCCCCTGCTTGATTGATTTATTGGGGGGGGGAGGAGCAGAGAGAGAGGGCAAGAGAATCCTCAAGCCGACTTCCCATTCAGTGCAGAGCCCAACTCAGAGCTCAATTAAGAACCCTGAAATCATGACATGAGTCAAAATCAAGAATTGGCTGCTTAACTGACTGAGCCACCCAGACACCCCCTAAAAACCAACTAAGCCACCCAGGCACTGTCATTTATAATGACAGTATTAATATTAATTCAAATGATACATTTTTGTTTATAGGTGCTAAAAACTATGGCTTGTATGGACTCTTCAAAGTCAATTTGAGTTTTAATTTTTAAAATTTGAGGATCATACCTAAGATTTGAAAAAAAAGATGGAATTAATCTTATCTAATTTACAGGCTTATTTATACATTTGCTGTGACTATCATCCAAAATGATAAATAATCTTAACATTGGTAATATTTTTATAGAACTTATCACTGTTTTGAGGGGAAAAAAATCTCTCTTTGATGCATTCTGTCTAAAGGACATTTAGATTTTGAAGGTAAAATATAACCTTCAAAGTCATAATAAACAGCAGTGAGAATAATACTACTACAATTCATTAAATATCTACCTTTTATGGAGTGTTCACTATGGGTCTAATGTTATTTAGTACATGGGCATTTATTATTTTTCATTTTAGCTTCAGTAAAGTAACATACAGTATTATATTAGTTTCAGGTGTCCAATACAGTGATTCAACACTCCCATACATCACCCAGTGCTCATCATGATAAGTGGACTCTAATCCCCATCACCTATTTCACTCATCCCTCCACCCCTGTGCCCCTCTGGTAACTATCCGTTTGTTCTCTGTAGTTAAGAGTTTACATTTTGGTTTGTCTCTTTTTTCTTTGTTCATTTGTTTTATTTCTTAAATTCCACATAAGAGTGAAACCATGTGGTATTTGTCTTTCTCTGACTGACCCATTTCACTTAGTATTATACTCTCTAGATACAAATGGCAAGATTTCATTCCTTTTTGTGGCTGAATAATATTCCATTATATATATATATATACACATATATACACACACATACATATACACCCCACATCTTTTTTTATCTACTCATCTATTGATGGACTCTTGGGCTGCCTCCGTAATTAGTACATGAGCATTTAATTTAATATTTACATATATGGTTTAACAACCACGAAAGATAAGTACCACTTCCCCATTTATCAGATAAGGAAACAGAGCCAAGGAAGTTTGTGACTTGCCCAGAGTTAAAAACTTCCAAATGACAGGGCTATGAGTAATTTTGATCTAAAGTCCTGTACTCTTCACACACTGTTATTAGCAGATTACATAAAGCTCTGGAGCCTTTCATTTTCATATCCACTCTACCTTCCTACCTATCACAAGCTGTCTTTACTGGCTCATTCCTGGAAAGGGGGAAGAGATTAAATGGAAGAGAGCTAGGTTGCTTCAGTTCGTTCATTCAGCTGTGCCAGGATATGGAATGTGACCCCATCCCCATCATCCCACAATACTGTTTAACTCATAAGTCCAGAGTTGAGAGTAAAAGGCACTTCATGCTTCCACACTGTAAGTTCCCAGAAGTGCCAGCATTTGAGGTCAGCCCTACTACCACCAAACCTGAGAGAAGGTTGTCATCATAATTTTTTAAAGTCCATCCATTTCTTCAACTTTCTCATGCGCAAAGCCTTGATGGAGTGACATGAAAGCCCCAAGGTGAAAGGGCAGGCACACGCATAGCCTTAGGAATAAGTTTAAAGTCTTTTCTATGTTGTGATGAGGCAACTTAGAAAATGAAATAATAGGATGTTCTAGTTGTCACCTGTCTCCTTTCTTGAACCAGGTTAAACCACACATTAGAGTATTTCTTGTGCTTCTGCCCAGTGTTCTGCGATGGTAATTTCTTTCTTCTTTCTTTCTTTCTTTCTTTCTTTCTTTCTTTCTTTCTTTCTTTTTTGATTTTATTTATTTATTCATGAGACACACACACACAGAGTGAGAGAGAGAGAGAGAGAGAGAGAGGCAGAGACACAGGCAGAGGGAGAAGCAGGCTCCATGCAGGGAGCCCGACATGGGACTCAATCCCGGGTCTCCAGGATCATGCCCTGGGCCTAAGGCAGGTGCTAAACCGCTGAGCCACCCCGGCTGCCCTCTTTTTTTTTTTTTTTTTTTTTAAGATTTTATTTATTTCTCAGAGAGAGAGCACAAGCAGGGGGAACAACAGGCAGAGGGAGAACAGCCTGGGATCATGACTTGAGCCAAAGGCAGATGCCTAACTGAGCTACCCAGGAGTCCCTAAGATGTAATTTCTTTTTTTTTTTTTTATAAATTTTTATTTATTTATGATAGTCACACAGAGAGAGAGAGAGAGGCAGAGGGAGAAGCAGGCTCCATGCACCGGGAGCCCGACGTGGGATTCGATCCCGGGTCTCCAGGATCGTGCCCTGGGCCAAAGGCAGGCCGCAAACCGCTGCGCCACCCAGGGATCCCCTAACTGGCTCCTTCAATACCAGAACTAACTTAAAAGGTCTCTGAAAGTCTCTTCAATTATTAATATTATTTTTTAGTCTCTTCAATTCTTAAGAAACCTTTTAGAAGGTTTCTAAAGGTTTAGAAGGTTTAGAGGGTTTCTTAAGGTTTCTTTTTTGGAAACAAAGTGGCAAACAAGTGCCTCAATGGGAAAAAATCATCTTGAAATAAGCTAACTCTGAATGATACCATTTTAAATACCCAATTGTAAGCCTCTGTTATTTTCAGACATCATCTCAACTAAGATATTTGCAGACAATGTCCATCCTGACTTCCTTTTTAGAAGAATCCGTAAACCAGGATCATAAAATCCAGAGCAATCTACACTTTAAACATCTAACCACAAGGTGGAGATCTAAAGCAAAGAGTAGTTTCATGGCTGGGCTCAACTGAGAATCCAGAGCTTCTGATCCAAGATTAGAAGTATTTGTGTTCTCAGATGGTGCAGAAATTGACATTATTGGTTTAAGCTAAAGAAAAGGACATTGTTTATCAGTGTTCTCTTATATAGATTAGAAGTGTATATGGCGTGCAAGTACTTCAGGAAGCTCTAAGCAACACAATGTCATGCAGCAAAGTGGGAACATCGATTAGAAATCTCAAGCTTTAGATATAAAGTAAGGAGAATACTACTGTTTTATTGCTTGACTGTGAATACATTTAACAAGGGCTAATGTAACTATTTTAGTCCAGATTTTGGAAGGCTGGTCCTGAAAACTAATTTTCAGTACCTTTAAACTCAACAGAAGTATCAGATGTGGTTCTAAAGATTCCACATTGTGAGTATGACTAAAATACCCTCTAGTTTCATTTCATTTGTGGAGAGTGGTGGGACTAACTTGCCAAGTGAAGGAAGCTCTGGTGACAGCAGAAACTCCTCACCTCCCTTTCAGATGCATGGGTTTTATCAGTTTGCCCAATGATGCACCAAATGCACTTGCTTGATTCACAAATTATCTTCCAGGTTCGCTCCTCTAGAAGTTTCACTATTTAAAAAAATAATCTAATTTTCCTTTGATTACCCGTAGTGTGAATACTTATTTTTCCCCGTAGAAACAAACAAAAAACAATTGAAAGAGAAAATCTAAGCTATAATAAATAGAAAATATGGTGTGATCTTTTCTGTTTCTTCTACTTCCATATGTTTTAACTTACTGTAGAGATCATGTAACAAGTATATTAACTAGTTCCACTGCAGCCAAAATTCTTGTCAGGGTAACTCCTTAAAGTTCTTCTGCTATTTTTTTTATCATAATGAAAGAATCCATTGGTGGACATTGTTTTCCCTCCTAGCTTACTCAAGTACTAAGACCTTCACTCTTCCATTTATTAAAGGTGTTGATCACCTCACCTTAGAAAATTAAAAAGGAAGGCAATCACAAGCTCAAATATTGTTGCTTCCAGCTCTTAGGTGGGAATTTCCCCTCATTCCTAAGCAGCTGATTTATCTCTTTATCTCAGTCACCTGTCTGTGTTACAACTAGTAGAGCAGAGTTCCAAGCTGTTTATTTAGATAAGCATCAAAGTTTGGGATGCTGATCTGTACTCAGGAGACCTTTGATCCTGTGCACCTTGATTTGGAAATCAAATTGGAACTCTAACAAGAAAGATTTGTCTCTTCCGCTACTCTCTGGTCTCAGCAAGGCCGGAAATACCAAGAGTCGGCTCCTTGGTAGTTTAGAACTTCCGCTTCCTGATCTGGAAGAGAGCAGAAGTGGAGACATATACAAACGTGAACCAAAAAATACAGTGACCTTTTGCAATCCACCACAATATCCAGGTCAAATTTTTTCAAATGTTGCCTGTTTACTCAACCAGCATAAGCTTCTGTGCCACCATTTCAAACCAAAACAAAGTCTGTGGAAGACTTTCAGGTCACCATGCACTGGTTGCTTTGCTGGGGATCCTGAAAAAGAGCGAGAAGCATTCTCCAGGTGTGGCATCTGGAAAGCCAATATGATGTGTGAGCCAGGTGATCAATTACCAGCTTAGATAGCAATAAAGGCTGCTCGGGTCTCAGTTCCTCCAGGCAGTGGTTCTCAAACTTCATACACAGCCAAATGGCATGGAGGGCTGGTTAAAATGCAAATAACTGGCTCTATCCCACCTAGACCATGGTTTCTCATTCACTAATTTTGGGGCAGGGTCAGAGAATTTGAGTTTCCAGCATATCACCAGAATGATGCTGATTCTGCTGATCTGAGGATCACAATTGGAGAACCACTCCTTTAAGTGATTTTGCCTGTGAAAACAGGGGAAATCCTTAAACCTTAGCAAATGCTGGGATTTCATTTTAAAGAGGAAGTGAGACATGAGCACTGGATTTAGAATCAGCCATACTTGGGATTTGAATCTGGATCTGCCCAACACTGTGAGTCCCGGCAAATTGCCTAACTCTCTGAACCGTATTTTCCTTATCTGTAAAATGGGGGAAATAATCATAACCTGTATCTGAGAACCAAATGAGATACTGAAAGTAAGGTGTCTGGTACGTGGTACTCTATAAACGGTTACTTTTACTTATTTATTTTATTTATTTTTATTTGAAAAATTACAGACACTCTTAAATAAACAAATACATTCAGATGTAAGCAGTAATTTCTGAGATCTAAGCACAGGAGAAACTTTGATCAGGATACAGTATGGGTTTGTACTGGATTCAGCTTCAGTAAAAATAATTTGGTACCGTTTAAAGAACAACGTTGTTCTTTTAAAATAAAAATTTCTCATAAGATTTCTGGTTCTTTCTTGAAAGTTCTAATTCCCACTTTCTTTATTGCCATCTTAAAGCTCATTCTAACATTTACTTCTTTGTTCTGTTTCTTGCTGATATATTTCTATACTGAGAAGAAAAGAAAGAAAGAAAGAAAGAAAGAAAGAAAGAAAGAAAGAAAGAAAGAAAGAAAGAAAGAGAAAAGAAATTTTTTTCTAATATGGAAAAATTCTACGGGCTCTAAACTCCTATACAGTGGAGTTAACCCTCTCCAGTTACCAAATCGGAGTCTGAACACAAGGGGATAATTAACAAATTGAAGAAAATTAAGTAAATTAACAACATATGTTAATAAACTAATCTAGGGACATTAAAATTAACCTCTGCCCAGTTTCCGTGTTAATGAGGCATCTGTGCACTTCCGTCAGAGTGATAGTATATTATATCCAAAAGCAAAGGGAGAGCTAGAGGGAAGTGGCCAGAAGCTCCCCACCACTTTCAATGACTAAAAATGGGCTTAACCCAAAGTTAGATTTAAAAAAAGAATCGCTCATGCATTTATTAAGCATATATTCATGGTAAACTTCCTGTGGTCTCTATGTGACACTGGGAATATACTTAGGAGTAAAAGATATCCAGGTCTTCACCTCATGGAGGTTATAGTCTAGTTTGGAAAACAAACATTAATCAAATAAGCACATGAATACATAGAAAAAGAGAAACAGTGGTATGATTGGTATAATGGACAAAAAATATGGCCCACACAATACAGTGACAATGGGAAAGCCTATAGGAGCTATCACAGCCTGTGCAAAGTCATAAAGTAACAGGAGCATGATGGCACATCTGAAGGTATGAAAGGAAACCAGAGGCTGGAGGTGAGAGCTAAGGCTAAGTCAGGACGTGAAGGGCTTTGTAGATTAGGCAAATAGGTCTTCATCCTAGGAACAGTGGGAAGCCACAAGACAGTTTTAATCAAGGGATTGGCATAGTCTAATTAGCATTTGTAGAAGATCACTTGGGGTTCAGTGTGCCAAACAGGTTAACAGATGTGGCGTCCCGGGCTGAGGAGGCAACATCAATGGCAAAGAAGTAGTGGCAAGAGTCAGTGCAATTGGGGGTACTACCATTACAGTCCACGTGAGAGAGAAATGATGGTTGATCGGACTTTGTGGTGATAGAATAATTGTTATTCTTTGTAACTTTCTTTAGTGGTGCAAAGAAGGAAAAAATGTCATTTCTCCAGCAAGTCCAAGTATTAATATGCCTACAAGCGTACAGATGGACCACATGATCATTCAAAGTCCCCTCCAACACCCTGACATGACTTAGATGAGGTTCTAACTCACACTGTCACACAACTAGTCTTATGAATGACACTTCATTTTGTTTCAGAGTTATTGAAAAGATTGTCTAATACCATTGCCTAGGTGCTTGAACTCACCATTTGCATTTCATCTTTTGTTTGATAAAGGCTTATAATGTTTCAGGAAACCCTTGGAATAAATGCCCCCCAGAGGAAAAATTTAATTTGTTTCCTGGTTAGGCCACCAGTAAAGATTAATACACACTAGGTGAGAATGAGCTTCTGGAAAAATAGGGCTGACGGGCTTCCTTAGTAGGCCTTAGGAGATGACAGAAGAGGAAGGAGTGTTGAAGCAGAGTGAAGAAAGAGGGAATGGGACACTAAAGACAAACGTTGCCTCCTTCCTCAGGTTTGCTGGGGCCAGCCTTATAAATGAGGAGCTATGGCAGTTGTCACAGACAATACGCTACCATTTGAAGTTGGTTTTACACAATACCCTCCCTCTATAGAGTATCAACCAGGAATGATGATGAATTCCAGAATGCATTTTTTTATCATACCCTTCAACTACTTCTCCATTCTCAACCATTTTTGTGCAGAGGTCATGTCCCATGTTCCTACCTCTGGGGAAGGTAAAGAAAGCTCACAAACTGTGGCCATTCTTAGGGGCCAGACTATTTCCTCTTCCTCAGATAGGTCTGAGCCCTTACCCTCTGTCAAAAGACATACTTAAGACCACTGCTGTCTCTTCCTCTATTATTGCTATCAACTTATACTAGAATCTTTCCAGTCTCCTACACACTATTATTAAAGGGAGTTTTATTGCCAGTTGGTCTAAAAGAGGTTTTTGGAGTTGAAATCTTCTAAGGGAGTATATAGATAGGATGAATAGGTGGCAACTTGAATCACATTTATCTGGAGTAGTTCTGCAAAATGCCTGGGCTCTGACTCAAATCTACTAAATCAAAATCTACATTGTCATAAACATTCTTTTTTTTTCTTTTTTTAATTTAAATTCAATTTGCCAACATGCATAGTATAACACCCAGTGCTCATCACATCAAGTGCCGTCCTTAATGCCCGTCACCCAGTTACCCCTCCCCCCCCACCTCCCCTTCAG
The DNA here is from genome assembly GCF_905146905.1 of Nyctereutes procyonoides. NCBI lineage: Eukaryota > Metazoa > Chordata > Mammalia > Carnivora > Canidae > Nyctereutes > Nyctereutes procyonoides. The sequence goes on from NW_026575037.1 coordinate 8,405,469, forward strand.
CAACCCTGTTTGCTTCCCAAAGTTAAGAGTCTCTCATGGTTTGTCTTTCTCTCTAATTTTTCCCCATTCTAAGTGATTCCTAGCACACTGATATTTAGGAACTACTGCTCTATGGCAACTGTAATACAGCCCTCTATGGACACACCACCGTGTCCCAAACTAGTGAAAGGAAGGGGGTGGGTTACTGATAACCTCAGCTTTTCACACTAATATAGTAGCCTGAAGAGCCTTATTCATTAGGTCAGTCAAGTAAATTGGTCTGGAATTTTGCCTGAGACAAAAAGGTTGAGATCTTTCCTCTAAAATTCTTTTTAGAGGGAGGTTTGAGTAAAGGGAGAATGGTTATCATCTCATCTCCACATGAAGGGACCATCCCTCTAGTAGCATTTGAAAATGCAGGGGGTGGGGGAGGTCGCATTATTGACTGGTGAGTGCTATGGGCACTTGGTGGTCCAAAGCCAGAGATGCTACACACCTCACCTTTTGGGGGCCTCCCACACAGCAAAAAATTGAACTGCCCAAATGCCAGTAATTCCCCAGATTGAGAATCCTTCAGCTTTGATGCCCCTATCATGCTGAATGCAGATGTTCGATATTTGCCATAGAATCTTCCCTTCGGGGATGCCTGGGTGGATCAGTGGTTGAGCATCTGCCTTCACCTCAGGGCAGGATCCTGGAGTCCCGGGATCAAGTCCTGCATCAGGCTCCCTGCAGGGAGCCTGCTTCTCCCTCTGCCTATGTCTCTGCCTCTCTGTGTGTGTCTCTCATGAATAAATATATTAAATCTTTAAAAAAAAAGAATCTTCCCTTTGTTCTATACATTGAATAGAATGTATATATTTCCACGTTATTGAAGTGAGTGTACATAAAATACTCAGCATAGTGCTTGCCTTATTATAAGTAGCTCTAGGAGTTTCAGACTTATTATTTAATCAATGAAAATGAGTGGTTGAGGATTAGTGAATAGATTGTCCTTTCCTAGAGCTTGCTGATTTGAACACAATCCAGAGTAAAAAAAAAAAAAGAGAGAGAGAGAGAGAGAGAGAGAGAGAAAGAAAGAAAGAAAGAAAGAAAGAAAGAAAGAAAAAGAAAAAAAAATAGAAGAAGGTTGATATAACCTATGGTTAACTTGTAAGGTCTGTGTTAGCCCTTTTGGTTACCTTAAGAAAGCCCAGTTCTGTTAGACCACAATTTTCCATCACCTTCTCATCATCTTCAGTAACATTGTAGTATTCAATGGATATATGAAAGTTGGGAAAATAGAGTGCTTGCCATTAAAACAGTGTGCATCAATATTTGGCCTTAGCTTTCACTGCTGTTAACAGTAGTTTCTAAGATAAATTGAGCTTTCTATAAAAATAAATCCAGTGTTAGGAGTCATAATTCATACCAGACTCAGGAAAAAAGATCCTTGCTGAAAAAACACAGTTGAAATGGTATTCTTGCCAGAAGCCATATACCATTCTGCAATGTATTTCCTTTTTAGTGGAAGGAAGGACTTCAAAGCCGTAAGTACACACATATGCTACAAGTCTGTCTAAAATCTAAATGTAGGAACCTCTGAACCAACATCCACATGACACAGTTAGCAATTCTATCATTTATACCATGAGACAATATTGAAATGAGGAGATGTAGAGATTGAGAGATGACATAAAGTACCTAAGCAAAGAATAATGAGGTTTGGAAGACAGAGCTTTCTATAACTCCAAAGTCATCAATAACTTCCCACTCATCACCTTTAGGATATAATCCAACTTTCTTTACATGTCCTGCAAGTTCCCAGTCTAACCCTTTGAAAACTAACAAATTGGTACGTATTTGGAGTAGTCATTTCTAAAGCAAAGAGAAGCATGAGAAGGCATAGTATATTTTTTTTAAATTTTTATTTATTTATGCTAGGCACACAGTGAGAGAGAGAGAGGCAGAGACACAGGCAGAGGGAGAAGCAGGCTCCATGCACTGGGAGCCCGACGTGGGATTCGATCCCGGGTCTCCAGGATCGCGCCCTGGGCGAAAGGCAGGCGCCAAACCACTGCGCCACCCAGGGATCCCGGGGAGGCATAGTATAAAAAAGAAAAAGAGGGATGCCTGGGTGGCTCAGTGGTTGAGTGTCTGCCTTTGGCTCAGGGTGTGATCCTGGAGACTCAGGATGGAGTCCCACATCAGGCTTCCTGCAGGGAGCCCGCTTCTCCCTCTGCTTGTGTCTCTGCTTCTCTCTCTGTGTCTCTCATGAATGAATAAATAAAATCTTGAAAGAAAGAAAGAAAGAAAGAAAGAAAGAAAGAAAGAAAGAAAGAAAGAAAGAAAGAAAGAAAAGACTTCCCTGAGTGATGGCCGAGGTGACATTCTGGTGTCCACTCTGCCGCCAACCACATTCAAGTTACTTTTCATCATCTGTGAAACTAAGAGAAGCAAAGTGACAGGTGAAATCAGTAGGGGTCTAACAGTTTACCAATTCACTTGAATTTCTCCTTTATTGTCAGATTTGCTAGGCATGTCCACAAAATTTATGAATGGTCTCTTTCACCTCTTGTTCTTTATCAACTGTGTCATGGATTAACATAAATTTAAGAAGTAACTGCAAAACGTTTGAACACTGATATCTTTTTGAAGTTGTGAAAAGGCCTTTCTGATAGTGGAAGGCAAGCAGTGAAACTCATGCTTTTACTTATTTTATTGCAATGTACAAGTTTTTTTAACTCCAAATTTAGTACTTTACCCATCTGTTTCCCTTAATAGTCCTTTGAGAATGATCCTTTAAATTTTAACTAAGTTGAAAAAAGATTGTTTTGGAAATATATCACACTGAAGCAATTCAAGTTTGTACTAATTCTAAATCGAAGGACACCCTCCTTATAGCCATTCATCAAAGGATATTTTTGGTGTCTTTCACAGAGATATTAAGAATTTTTTTAGTATGGGAGTTCTCCAAAGGTTTTTCAAAATAAGCATGTTTCTAAAAGAAATCCAATAAAAGCAAAGAGTGCGGTGGCAGCTGCTTAGAAAAGGAACAAAAACCTCTCATAATTGGTTTATAAAGATTTCTTTTAAGAAGCCCATGGTGCTTAAATAAAATTCTAAAATAAGTATCAAGGTTTCAATACAATAACACAAATTAGTAGGCTATAAAATACACAAATATAAAGTAGCCCAAAGTATGTAACAGTGTTTTACCACTAGCTATTCTAAATTTCATCCAAAACAATCCAGTCCCCAGAAATCAGGTATAATCCTGAGTAGATACACTCTTATGCACTTCTAAAATCTTTATTCTGCCAGAAACCAGCTCCTTGGGAGTCTCCTTATGGATTTCTGCCTGACATCTCCCCAGCCTGGCTTCCCTCCTGCCTAGCATCTTCTCCCTGTGTTCACAGAACAGCCCCAGGGTGCTGCTCACCACATGTGGTGGCACCCAGGCAAAATTCTTTGACTTGAGCAGTGATGCTCCCATTGACTGTACACATTGTCAAAGCACTGATGATAGAATTTCCAAGTATGTGGCGGAACTGCATTCTAGTGGAAAAGGAAAGAGACTGATTTCAAGTGTAATAACTAGGATTTGCACTCTTGAAGAAAAAAGCAGTAGTCAGAATCTCACTGTCACTCAAACAGGTGCTACAGGACCCAGAAAAGTTTGTGTACTGTGAGAGTGACAGAGACAAGATGTTACTTGTAAAAAAAAAGAAAAGAAAGAAAGAAAGAAAGAAAGAAAGAAAGAAAGAAAGAAAGAAAGAAAGAAAGAAAAAAAGAAAAAAGAAATCTTGCCATTTGCAATGTTGTGGATGGAACTAGAGGATATTATGCTAAGTGAAATAAATCAATCAGAGAAAGACAATGATCATATGATCTCACTCATATGTGGAATTTAAGAAACAAAATAGAGGATCATAAGGGAAGAGAGGAAAAACTAAACAAGATGAAATCAGAGAGGGAGACAAGCCATAAGAGACTCTTAATCACAAGAAACAAACTGAAGGTCACTGGAGGGGAGGGGGGTCGGGAGGATGGGGTAACTGGGTGATGGGCATTAAGCAGGGCTCTTGATGTAGTGAGCACTGGGTGTTATATAAGGCTGATGAATCGCCCACTTCTACCTCTGAAACCAATAACACATTATATGTTAAATAATTGAATTTAAAATTTAAAAAATATGAAATAAAAATTAAAAAATAAGAACTGCCTCCCATAGAGATAAGGAGACTTCCATCTGGCCTGCTAGACTCAGGGAAACTGACAAAGCCTGAAGCCCATCTGGATTTATATTAGAGGACAGGAAAACAAAACAGATGAGGGAAGGATAAAGCGTGAAGGATTCAAGAGAGCCTGTGTGACCTGAGTTCACATGACAGATTTTAGCAGGAGAGAAATTTAGGAGAGAAGATTTGAAGAGGTTCACTATGCTAAGGATGAGGGCTCTCCCAGAACGCTTTGGGAAACATTATAATAAATATTTCCTTTCTCTTTAATTAACTTTCATTGTCTGGTTGATGTTGTTTTGAATGTGCAAGGGATCTATTAATCCCTCAGGCATAACTAGAAGTCAGTCTTTCCAAAATGAGGATCTGATCATGTCACTCCACTCCTGAAAGTCCTCTGAAAGTTCCTAATCACTCTGCTTAGCGTTGCATGATCTGGTCTCTATGTGGATTCAGTCGCATCCCCTCCCATTACCCAAAATCTATGCTCCAGCCACATTTAAAATGGATTATTCCCAAAATGTACTGTTACGATAGTGTGCCTTATAATAAGAAATACATATTTGGTCTTTCTCTTGCTCCTGGTGCAAAATTCCTAAAACCATTTTAAGTTCCCTAAGTGTTGACAGAGGTAAAGATGTCTTTGTAAATAAGATGACTTTTATTAACCTAAGTTTGTGGGCTGGCTGCCTAGGAACCACTCTGTGAATAGAGGGTTGGAATTTGCGGTTCCACCTTTGGGGAGAGGAAAGGAGCTGAAAGTTGAGTCAGTCACCAAAGGCCAATGATTTAATTAGCCATGTTTATGCAATGAAGCCTCCACAAAATTCCAAAAGGACAGACTTCGGAGAGCTGATGCTGGTGATGATTTGGAAGTGTGGAGAGAGTTGCTTGCTTAGAGACACAGAAGCTCTGGATACCTTCCCATATATCTTGCCCTATGCATCTCTTCCATCTGGCTGTTCCTGAATTGTACTCTTTTAGAACAAACTGGTGATCTAGTAAGTAGAATGTTTCTCTGAGCTGTGGAAGCCACTTTAGCAAATGAATCAAACACTAGGAGGGAGTTGTGGGAGCCTCTGATCTTTAGACAGTTAGTCAGAAGCACAGGTAACAAGCTGACTTTGTGACGGGTGGCTACAGTGATGAGGCAGTCTCTAGGTAGACAGTGTTCGAATTGAGTTGAATTGTAAGATACCCAGCTGCTGTCAGAGAATCACTCGGTGGTGTGAAAACACACACACACACACACACACACACACACACACAATGATCTCCTAGGTCTTCAGATGTTCACACTTGCTTCTGTCCACTCAGCTTGAAATGCATCCTTCCCCTCTTCATCCACCTCTACAAGTATTTGCTGAGCAGCTATTATGTATTAAGTACTGTTCAAAGCACTGAGTGACCAAAACAGTGAGCAACAACTACTACAACTGCAATAGCAAAGCAGTGAACAAGACACACAAAAAGCTGCTACCTACCTGTGTTGCATATTGCCTTGGGTGACTCTTCATGCCATTCAAAACGTACTCCAATATCAACAGAATGCAGTGTGTAGACCTTGTTTGAATCTCAAAAAAAAAAAAAATTAAGACAAATGAACTTTGAATCTAACTGGATATTTGAAAACATTAAGAAAAAAAAGAAAACATTAAGAAATAATAATTACCGATTTTTAGGTAAGATATTGGTATCATAGTTATAGTATTTTTTAAATAAAAACAAGAATCCTTACCTTTTGGATTCCAAAATATTTATGGAGGCAATAATATGAAGCCTGGAATTGGATTCAAAATAGTCCATTGAGGCTTTGGGGGCAGTAAGGAGAGTACAGATGAAACAAAACTGCCATTTGTATTGGGGATCCCTGGGTGGCTCAGTGGTTTTGGCGCCTGTCTTCGGCCCAGGGCGTGATCCTGGAGACCCAGGATCAAGTCCCACATCGGGCTCCTTGCATGGAGCCTGCTTCTCCCTCTGCCTGTGTCTCTGCCTCTCTCTCTGTGTCTCTCATGAATAAATAAATAAAATATTTAAAAGAAAAAAAAACCTGCCATTTGTAAATAATTATCAGATCATCTCTCTACTTTTGTATATATTTGAAAATTTCCATCATACAAAGTTTCTAAAAAAGAAAAAAAAAGGAAAGATGCTTTGGACTTCCTGCCTCCCTACAAGCTTCCCCTGGGGCTCCAAACCTTGCTCTATTTCTTGAAAGCCAAGGGCCCCTCTTGCTCTCCCAGCTGCTTGGCTCCCCTTATCATTACACCATTTCATGACTGTCATTTCATGTATCACTCCCAGTTGAGGGCAGGGACTGTGTCTTTCTAATCATTCTCTCATCAGTTCCAGCTATAATGCCTGGCAAAAAAATAGACACTGGGCATTACCTCTGCAAATGAAAAGTGATGTTCTTTATTCATGAGAGACCCAGAGAGAGGCAGAGACAGGCAGAGGGAGAAGCAGGCTTCCTGCAAGGAGCCTAATGTAGGACTCGATCCCAGGACCCTAGGATCACAACCTGAGCCAAAGGCAGATGCTCAACCACTGAGCCAACCAGGTGCCCCTATAATAATCAGATTTTAATGAAGATGACATTGGTTTCAAGGGAACAGAAACTTGGTAGCTGTCTTCTGTACTACAGAAAATTTTCTGGCAGATGTAATTCCATTCACTCCACACATATTTTTGAGTCCCCCAATGTATGAAAGCTACTGGGCTGGGGACCCTATACTCCCTGTTAACAATTGTCTTTTTTCTTTGGAGTATCCATGAAAGACTAGGGGAAGATGTGGGCATGCCCCGGCACATGTGTGCACACACACAGTTACTTTCTCATTGTTGGTCCCTTCAGGATCTAGTTGAAGCAAACAAGCAAGTTAGTATCCCTGTAGCAGTATCTAGCACTTCTGTTAGCTTGTTTTCTGTACTGTTTTGATGAGCAACATAAAATTCTCTGTAATTTAAAAATGATTGCTAGCCCTCTTTAATAAAAAGTGTTAGCTGTAAATAAAAACAACTTTTTTTTTACTCTGAGACTTATTTTCTTCCTAAAATAATTAAGAGACAAGATATATATGCAAATTATTTATTCTACTAATAATATGAAACTTGCTAAGTCCTACAGGTCTCTGTAAGTCAGAAACAACATGAGTCTCTGAATACCCAACCTTTCCCAATTCCAAATTAAGTACAAATAATAAAATCAGTGTAATGATAGGTAAGATGGAAAATACACTCTAGTTTTGAGATATTCCTGTCTTCTGGGGAGATTACTTGGCTCAATTTGAGTAAAACTACATGATCTGCCAAGGAAAATTCATGTCAAATAGAGTATTTTCAAAGAATATACATTTGACTTTTACTGTATCTTTGTTAAGTGCCTGAGGTGTCTCAACATTTCAAAACCTGTGATAGGGATGCCTGGGTGGCCCAGTGGTTGAGCATCTGCCTTTGGCTCAAGTCATGATTCTGGGGTCCTAGGAGTGAGTCCCACGTAGGGCTTCCCTCAGGGACCCTGCTTCTCTCTCTACCTGTGTCTCTGTCTCTCTCATGAATAAATAATAAAATCTTAAAAAAAAAAACCTGTGATAATCCTTCTCAATGATGGCACAGTCTGACAGCCAAAGATATTCTTTTTTATTTAAAAATGTTTAAAATTATTATCTTTTTAATTTTTTAGAGAGAAAGAGTGCAAGGGGAAGGGAGAGAGGAACAGAGGGAAAGGAAGAGAGGTAATCTAGAAGGCTCCATGCTTAGCATGGACCCAGGGCACCGGGCTCAGTTTCACAACCCTGAGGTTATGACCTAAGCCCAAATCATGAGTCAGTCCCTTAACCGACAGAGCCACTCAGGCGCCCCCAGAGATTTTCTTAATACAATTAATTCCATCAATTCTAAGATAAAATATACTTTGCAATATTGTGCAATAGTGCACAGAGTGTTACAAAACAGAAACCAGGATCACTGTTGCAAATTCTCTAATATGACTCTACTAAGTAGGGCCAACTTATCATGATTGACACCATCATGGGACTGCACAGGGCATGCACCTCCAAGAAACTGACCACATATTAACTGAATGAACAAGTAAATGAATCTCATAAGTTTGGAATGATGAAGCAGGTTCAAATATTAAAAGTCTATGTTATAGAAGAATATACATCATATAGTTATTATTCTAAGAATATACTGAAGCCAAAAAATTACATCTTGATAAAAGATTGTAGAGAAACTCCTTTAATAATAGCCAAAATATTATTTTGACCAATTATCTGAATATAAATAATATTTTTAAGTGTTCAAGTATGTGTTTAAAATATTTATATATTAATTTATGGTAGTAAATTTCATTACTTACAAAGAAATATTTATTAAACCAGGAAAAGTACCTACCTATTCCTGACTTTCAATGTTTTCTAGTATGGAGGACAGCACTCAGTTGCTAACACCAGAAACCTGGTTTGGATTCTATTTTGGATTCTCCCTTTCTCCTAGTCTCATCCCCCTGAATACCAACATGCTTTTTGTCTGTGATCTAACTTTTCCTCGTCTGCTTAAGAAACTCCCACTTTCCCTCACAATTTACAATTCTGTGTAGCCTAACCTGATTCTCCCAACCAGACTTAGATCTTCCTGACATCTCATATATACCTCAATTTCTATTATAGCATATTCTTACATTTTCATTATTTGAACACATCCATCCCTTAAGAATGTGGTGGATCAAAGTCAATTGACGGGGCAAACCAATGTCCACAAGAGGGAGCCATAAATCAGGAATCAGAGATCAGAAACCAGCCCTAGAATCAAGGGATCAGGTTAACATGGTACCTAGAAGACAAGCAAAGATGTAGGAAATGGAGATGAGTACAGAAATAAGAGCAAGTTAGTCAAATGAAAAGGGTCCAGAAAGATTGCCGCAAACATTGGTGGGTCAGAGGATGACATATACCTGAGAGAGTTATGGTGAATGTTAAACTGTTTAACAGAACCAAGTCAAGGCAATCCTTGGGAATGTTCTGTTTATGCACCAAATGAATGATGAGCTATTGGTAGTCTGAGTTCCTCTCCCAGGTAATTGGGAACCAGGGCTTTGGTTCATCTGGGATTCCAGAACTGGAGGATATGAAGGAGTCTACGGGTGAGCTGGTTGTTGTGGGGTGAGAGTAGAAGGTAACTGAATCTATGGCTCAGGACTCAAGAAAGGGGTAGAAGGAGCCAAGGAAACTCACAAGTACTTATTTGTTTACTCAGTAAATATGCATCAAGTGCCTTATATATGCCAAGTACTGTGCCAGTATCTTAGCCCGAGCTGCCACAGCCAAATACCATAGACTGGGTGACTTAAACAGCAGTCATTTCTTTCTTCCAGTCCTGGACACTGGAAGTCCAATATCAAAGTGCTAGCAGGGTTGGTGTCTCACGAGAACTCTCTCCTTGGGCTGCAGATATGCACCTTCTCATTCTACCTTCATAGGTCCTCTCTTCAGTTTTTTCATTGTTTGGCAGGTGAAGAGAGCCAAAGCAAGCTCTCTGGTATCTCTTTTTATATGGGCACTAATTCCATCATGAGGGCCCCACCCTTATGTCCTCATCTAAATCCATTTATCTGCCAAAGCTCCCATCTCCAACTTCCATCACATTGGGAGTTAGTGCTTCAACATATGAATTTGGAGGGGGAGGACACAAAGGCCACAGCACCAGTGGGGCTTTGACATTTATGATGGAGCAAATCCTTTACAAGTAAAGTGACAAAATGCTACGGAGAGGAAAAACAGTTTTAAGAAGAATGTATTTCAGGGGTTGCTAATGTAGCCATCAAGTTTAAGGAAATCAGAGAAGACAAGAATGGAACTCAAACCAGGGTCAGAAGCAAAGAAGACATGAAGCAATAAGAAGAGCCAGAGGAGTTCAGGACGGCAGCCTGGGAAGATGTGCAGAGGTAGCAGCATATGCGCTGGGGGTTATCTTGTGGTTCCTTGTGGTGGGTGAACCCAAGGGGAGGGCAGGTGAGAAAATGAGGGAAGGGGTCTGAGATTCAAGCTCCCCTTCAGGCTTGTAGAAAGCACGCGGCAGTCAAGAAACATTTGTGGAGTAACTTAGTATGACTGTCCTGCTTTTAAAATTGATTTGATTAGTCTGACCCACAAGAAGTACTTTTTTAAGCCAACAATTCTCATAAACTTCTGCCCGGTTGCCCAGTTTCTAGATAATCTAGTGCCTTTTCTTCTTTCTACCACCTTACTTTCCCCTCCTGTTCCTCCTGACTCTCCCTGAACATAAAGAGCTTTTTGCATCTTATAAACCAAAGAACAGAAAGGAATGAAGCTGAGCAATCAAGTCAGATACTTTAGTGGAAATAGCAAAAGATTTGAAGCAGAAACGATAGCTGTTGGCAATTCTCATTTGGCCTTGGAAGCCCTCCATATGGATTAGGGGCATGGCAAAAATCCACTAACCCCCATTTCATTTTACCAGTCGAGCAAACACCCAGGTGGCTTACAGTTCACAGCTCAGTAAATGCTATTTGGGTTCTTGTTGAAGCCTGGTTGGGGATGTTATGTAAGAGAGGAAGAAGCCTACAGGCACAGCAAGGCCACTGGATGCTTTGCAGCACGTATTGTCTTCCCACTGTTTGCCTTGCCAACGTGGGTGTGGGTGTGCACGTGGTCCTTCCCGGAGGAGCTGCTTGCACTGGGCGTCCTTGGCTGTGTTGCTGGGAATCTGTCCGCAGATTCTCCTCACCCCTTGGGGGGTGGGGGGGAGTGGTTGGGGAGAAATAGCAGGAGGAAGTTCAACCAGGGTCAAGGAGGCTTGTTTTCTCTTCCTCATCAATGGATTTACTCTATAAACTGATTTGTCCTGCCAAAGAAAAGGAAATCCTCATTGTCTTTCACACTCGAGCTTCCCTAACGTAAGCATTATCTCAGGAGTAGTGATTTTGGTCCCAAACCTATTTCAGACACACACGTTTCATTTGTTTTTTCCTGGAATGATGATGAGATCAAGGCCTGTATCTATGAAAGAGTCTGTGAGAGTTTCTGGAAGTATATAAGGATTGATGGCAGTGGTGTAAAGCTCTTTCACACCTTTTCATTTCTGTTATTCTCTAAGGATATTAAACCTGTTGCCTGAAACCCTCACAGAAAGGATTTAGTGATAAAACTCTCCGAATACCTAAGTGTTAGAAAGCCCTAGTTCATGATCTTGCCTGAGTCTAGTAATATTCAATTCCTTAAATTTTGATATTAAAAATAAGCCTTCCTAAAGTTGCAGTAAACCTTTATATATTTCTTTAGATAATTGAAAAATAGTGCCTAAAGAGAAACTAGCCATAAAAGTCCTAAAGTTTATAAATAATAGGGTGAAAATGGCCTTAAAGATCAATGAAATCATCAATACAGTCCTGTCACTTTGCAGATGAGAGAAGGTAAGGTTACTCGAATGACATGATTGGCACATGGTGACAAAACTCAAGAGTGGAGAAATGGCACAGGAGAGGTCTTCTATTCCTCAAAGTCCAAGGCTGTGCTACAGAAAATTCTATTCCACAGTACATTTAAGAATACATGTTTTGTATTAAAATTCCAAACTACTATGAAGATTGAAGGCCATGTCTCCACGTATTTCCTTGAACATTTCCAAACAGGCTTTTTTTTTTTTTTTTTTTTTTTTTTCAGTTTTTGCCCTGCATGTGGACTTTATTCTTAACTCAAAAGCTTAGCATAAAAGCAAGTCTTTGGAATTTTTTTAAAAGATGGATAATTTCCTCTGCGTCTTAGACCTTAGAGCTTCCTCAGACCTTATTTCATTTTAGCTAGTTTAATTTTACTTTTTAAAACTCCTTTATTTTCGTTTAACTAAAAACGTGTGTTTATCACTTACCTCCTTGCCACTTGAAATCCTTGTCTTACTTAGCCATAAAAAGTCCAAATACAATTTAACACCTAACAAGAAAAGAGGTGTAATGGGGAAATGACAATTTTGCTAAATTGAGCAGTATTTCTTAGAAAATCATAGGGAAGTGAATTCTCTGTGAGCTCTACAGCTGTTAGCACTGAATGATAACCACCACCTTCTCTAAACTCTACCACCAAGGTATCAAATCCCAACATCCTCTGTCTAAGGTCAGGTATGGTCATCCCCTTAGAGATTTGAAGATAGCAGATATACATCAATTAAATTAGAAAGGAAAGATTATTAGAGTGAAGATTTTATTTCTCTAGGCTGACTGCAGTTCTAAAGAATGAATATTAAATGAAAATTAATAAAGAATTTTAATTCAAATCTATTTAGTATTCTTGAGAAGTTCATCAAAAATAACCACTGACATGTCATTATCCAACAAGTTCAAAGTACTTCCTACTTGGTAAAAGAAGAGACTTCATGTTCTATATAATCATGCTGTCATAAGAATAAAAAAAACCACTTTGATTTGACAGAAAGTATTTTTCTCCCCCAGGAATTAAAAGGAGGGAAAAACCCACATTGCTGAGTGCAAAAATAATTATAGTAGTATCAGTATTAAAGTTAGCTACAGGCAATATTGATATATACTTTATGTCCAAGGAAAGCAGTATCAATGAAATTGCTATAATGGATGAATAATAATTTTTGCACTATAACCATGTATTTTGCCAAAATACTTCCCTTGTGTAACAGAAAAGTGAGTAAGTTTAAAAACAGTGACTCATGACCACCTGCTACTTCTAAAAGTCCGGGGATATGAATACCTATTATTCAGAGGCTAGTAATGCCCTCTAGATCTCTCTTTTTATTCTCCACCTTTGTCAGCCAACTCACTTTACGGCTATTTAGTCCACAAAGCTTCTGAATCCTCTCCAGCCCATCTCATAACAAAAGTTGACCACCTGACATGCAGGTCTGGTTCTGTGAAAATACATTAATCCCACCCTAAAACCATGATAACCTGAGTCAACAGTGAACACATTAGTGAAATACAATTGCTGGTTTATGGTGTTATTCCAGTTAGCCACTGAGCATGAGGCATCTTCTAGTTCTTCCATTGTTTAAAGATTCATTCAATTTGTCAGCAAGCTGAGTGGACATAAAAGACGAGGCAATGAAATCATGAGTTGATCTAGCCACTAAAATAACTCCTATTATTTAAAAAAACCTTAATATTAATTCAATTTTTATTTAATAAATTATATCTAGATGGAGACTTCGAGCTATAACAAGTAACAATCTTCAAACCACAAAAAATTACTAAAATGCTTTATATCAAACATTTTTATTGACCTATGGGACAGCCTAGAATCCTTGAGAGAAAATTAAAACCCCTAAACGGATAAAAACAAATTTATACCACTACTACTACCACTGTAAGAAATGTCATGCATAAATTTTTTTTCCAAAACAAAATTAAACTGAAGACTAGGATAGCTGATCTAGAAGAGACCCTAAAAAGTATCTCCCTTTGACAGAGGGGAAAACAGAGGTCTAGCGAGGTTAAGTGATATAGTGGTAAACACAGCTCACTGGCTGGTGTGTGAATAAACTGGAAATAGGTGGAAGGTCATGACTCTCTTCTCTGTTCTTCCCATGTAGGACAGAGTTCACTATCATCCCTGTGCCTCCCCTTTTAAGATCCTCTTAGTATCCACTTGTTTCAAGTGCCTAATCTATGTGCTATCCCTAAAGAGTCCGAATTTCTCAGTTAACTATTAGTTTGGAGAACAATCTCTTAAGCCAGCATGTAGTCTTAAATCACGCTGTGTTCCATGGCACATGCATAGATGCTGCCCAACAAAAGAGCTCTCTGATCAAACAGGTTTGGGAAATTCGAAGATAAACCAAGGTTTCTTTTCTAGAAGATTGTTTCAGGTCTTTAATATGTTGATGTGCTTCATGAATCTTACGATGTGTATAGCCTGACTTTACTTGATAAGATTTTTAAAATTTTTTTTATATAGAGCATATGTCACAGACACTGTGATAAAATGAAACATAATTTCGGAAACACTGTGACATAAGCTAATTCCTAATGAGCTTAGCTCAGATGTGTCTTTTTTCAGAAATGTAGATACTTCTTTTATAATTACAAATGAAATGATTACTTTGAAAACTTGCAAATGACAGGTGGAAAATTAAACTGACCTCTATTTATACTAGCCAAAGATTAGGAGATATCCAGAGGGGTGCCTGGGTGGCTCAGTCAGTTAAGCATCTGCCTTGGGCCCAGGTCCCAATCCCAGGATCCTGGGATCTAGGCCTGTGTTGCACCCCCCTGCTCGGTGGGGAGTCTGCTTCTCCCTCCTCCTCTTTCCCTTCCTCCTGCTCATGTGCTCACTTTCTCTCAAATAAATAAATAAGCTTTTTTTAAAAAAAGAAGATATTGAGTATTTGCATTTCAAAATTGGCTTTTGGAAGATTGTAAAGCCTTTAAGATGTGAAGACATTATAATTTAAGATGGCATTTCGTGTACTGTGAATAGATGCTCTACCAGTTAACATCCAATGACTTCACATATGTATCTGCTTCATTGTAAAGCTGATCCTAATAATAGAGGTGCCATCTATTGAGCACTGCATGCCAGGTTCCACTACGCACTTTACATTATTCACAACAGCCCTTAACGGTAGAGCCTTTTATCATTCAAACCAAAATGGTCTAGTTTTCAGGCCTATGCTATTAACCTCACTATGGCACTCCTTCCTCATCCATCCTAATTAGCAAAGCTCTCACAATTCAAACATAAACCATGCTTTTTCCTTTTTCCTTCATACTACAGCTCCAGAAAGTCCCAGAATTTTTTCAGCCAGGATTCTGTCTATAGTTCAGAACTATTCCTCTCACCTTATATGGGAGCTTCTTTAGAGTAGGCACTTTGATTTCTGCAATGGATAATGTCACAAATTCAGCAGGCACAAGGGATACAATCGAACTAATTCTACTTCCAAAGGGGCTCAGAACCATTCGTTGGCTAATGGTGACCCCATTAGTTCACTGCAGTTACTGCCTCTTCTTTGAGTCCAGTGCTACTCAAAATGTGGTCCAAGGACCCCTGCCATTCCCCAAATTATTTGTAATGAGTTTGTGATGAGGAGTTTGTTCCAGAAAGGAAATCAATTGCCTCCCTCAGCACGCTATTTTGAGTGCAGTTGACATTTTTTTTCAATGCAAGAGCCTTTTGATAAAGAAAGTAGTGTGCAGATTTACACTCTGGTGCAACCTCTAGGTCACTGCAGATGGCTATGAACAGTTCACAGGGGGCGGGGGGATCCCTGTGCACCACTTCTCCAATCCACCGGTGAGTCATTATTTCCTCATGAGCCTGAGGTCTAGGTGATAAAACAGGAAGAATGTGGACTTTGGAATCATGCAGTCTGGGTTCTCCATGATAATTCTGTTGCTTACTTGCTATGTATGATGGGAAAACTTATGTAAACTCTTTGAGTCTCAGTTTTCTCATCTGCAAAATGGAGGAATTAATTGCTATTTCACAGGTTGGTTCTAAAGATCAAATCAGACAATATTTTTAAAGTGCATAATGATATATAGATCGTTTATTTGTTAATAGGTTAATAAACCTCAGTCCCTTTCTGCTTCTGCCACATGTCATCCAATACATGACATAGTATTTTTCATTGAGTTGAGGGTTTGTTTTTTTTTTTTTTTTTAATTGCAGTTTTGGACAACAGTAAAGCCGAAGGAGAAGGCAAAGAAGTATAGTGATGGTAGGAAGAACACAGACCCTTAAAAAAAAAACATAATTCTTAAATTCACACAGAATAAAAAATCATTTATTTTACTTCTTGTGCTAGATATTCTAGAGAAAGAAAGAAGTTAAGGATTAGGGAGAAATGTTAACCTACCTTTGATGTTTCCCAAAAAGATCCCATGAATATATGTGTGTGTGTGTGTGTGTGTGAGTGTGTATAGTATATATATATATATAGACTATATATATATAGACTATATATATATAGTCTCTGGTTATTCCAAAGAATTATTCCTTATTGCTTTGCTCCAGTTTATTGCCTAATAGTATCATATTAAATCTATTTAGAAAGGGACGGGAGCTTATGATTTCCCAAAGTTAATCAGTATTCACCATGCTTTTAAAAAATTTTTCAATAGGCTCTAAAAAGAATAAAATAAGCATTAAAGTACACTTGAGTAGCAGAGTTCTTGCTGGATTCTCCTGGTGGCCTCCTTCTGTAATTGGCATGTTATTAGGCCAGGCTTGACTCACACATCTGTTATTGCTAATGAACCTGAGGAGAATCTTTGGAAAAGCATAGCACATTCTTTCACATTTGAATAGCTATGGCAGGAGGAGGCTGAATAAACCTATTGGAAGGAGTTTTCAGATGACCCAGAGTTTGACTTTATGACATGGGCAATTATAGTTAATCCTGAACAACACCTGTTTGAACTGTGCAGGTCCGTTTACATGTGGATTTATTTTGATAAATACGACATAATACTGTAAATGTATTTTCTCTTCCTTAAGATTTTTTTAATAACACTTTCTACTCTCCAGCTTACTTTAGTGTAAGAATGTAGTATATAATTCATACAGTACACAAAATATGTGTTGGTTGACTGCTTCTGTTATGGACAAGGCTTCTGGTCAACAATAGGTTATCTGCAGTTAAGTTCTGGGGATTTATATACAAGTTATACATGGATTTTTGACTGCATGGGGTCACTTTTGCACCCTTAACCCCCCTCTTGTTCAAGGGTCAACTGTAATATTTTGCTTTACTTGTAGCTATTGCTTATTTGAAAGTTTGCTTAAGTTATGTGATTTCATATTAGGACAGTATTTCCAATAGGTTCTCAGAATTTATCACTGAATGTATTCATTACAGAGTGTGTCTGCGTACCACTGTGTACTTCAATAGAAATAGTAATAACAGGAGATCCCTGGGTGGCTCAGTGGTTTAGCGCCTGCCTTTGGGCCAGGGCGTGTATGGTCCTGGAGTCCCGGGATCGAGTCCCACGTCGGGCTCCTGGCATGGAGCCTGCTTCTCCCAATGCCTATGTCTCTGCCTCTCTCTCTCTCTCTCTCTCTATCATGAATATATAAATAAAAAAATCTTTAAAAAAAAGAAATAGTAATAACAGCATTTTCAGGTATCTAATCTTAAAGGAAAGTGTAGTTTAAATAAAAATGAAAATAGAGAATATGAACTTTTATCATTTCACTCAATGAATGCCTATAATTTTAATTTAAAAAATTCAATCTAATTCTAAATGCATCTGTTCAGCAGAGTGAGGATAGACAAATACAGTAAGAGTAGACCTCTCTCAATGTGCTTGCAACAATTCTACCTAACATGTCTCTAGAAATATATTCTCAATCAGTAGAGATGAGATATCATGAATTATTTACTTGACTGAGAAAAATCTTTTACCTACCATTCCATATAGCTTGAGTGAATCCGTTGTTATGGCACGGTTTCCTCACTTATTAAAAGGGGGGCCAAAGAAACCGCTTTCATGTGCTCTCCATTTCTGTTTTGAGATTTCTCCGCAGAAATTTTAAACTCCCCAGGTGCCCACATTACACATAAAAGGCACAGTAGATGAATCAGCATTCATCCTATTACCCCAGACTTTATTGACTTTTGCCTCAATTATCTAAAACTTCAGAAAAAAATGGTATATTTTTCAATTACCTAAACGGTTGCCTCAATTTCTCCCATGAACTTTGTAGTAATCTATAGATACTTCCATAACCTTTAGAACCCCTCACTTGAGACTGTGTTTTGAAAATAATTTTAATGAGACTCTACTGCTGAATACTTCTTCATTCCAGTCTGTGAAGAAAGAGAGCACTAACCTTCATCCCTGAAGAGCTGTGACAATGTAAGCATAAAATATTTATGTTCCATTTTATCAGACAGACAAGCACAAATAAAAATTGTTAGAATGTGCTAACTCGCAACCGTGGCCATGACAATAGAAATGTGAGGAAAACAAACTTGTCAGGAGCTTATGGCCATGTTTTCATAGGGGAGGAGGAACACAGAGAGGATGTATTTCTCTTCATTTATCTTGAGCAAATGTTTGCTTTGGTCTATTTTTGCTTTCTCTCCCACTTCCTACTAAACAAGCCACACTAGAATCAGTCATGTCAATATTTAAGGGACTCATTTAGCAGCTGCATTGTCTCCACTTCCTGTAATCACTGAACACTAATGTGTAGCTGTTTTCCACTTTCAAAATAAGTTTAAAACATAGTTATCCCCATCCCTACACCCTACCCTCTTCCCACAACCAACCTCTACATTTCAAATCAAACGTCGGTTCATCGGTTCTGGAATTCTGCTTTGTCTGGGTTTCATACTGTGTGCTTTAAAGATGCTGGAGGAAAGATATAATATTAATCCATTAATTCAACCTACTGACCTTCTGAATCAGAACTCTCCAGTGATCACCCCTGGGCATCTACATTTTCTTGTGCTTTTGATAATTTCCTTTCCTTATTTATAACCCTTATTAGTTAGATATTGAATATTCTGGATTGACTCTGACTTTCTTATCATTTCTTCCTTATTGTTCTCCTTTTCAGGGTATGCTTCAATATTTATCTCCCAGCTTGTCCAGTCATTTTCATTTTCCATCATATTTTTAATTTCCAAGATCATGCTTATATTCTCTTCATTTTTCTCTTTTCATTATGTCACCTTCTTTTTCTTTTAAATAGGTGCAACATTTCTTTTCTCTCTAAGGATGTTAAAATTATAGTTCCCATGAAGTTTTTTCATCCTCCTTGCATGATCTCCCCTGCCTGAGGTTTTGTTTTGTTTTCTCTTTGTTATGGGGTCTATCTTGGATATTAGAAGCTTTCTTTAATTATCTGGAGATCCAGGGCGCCTGGGTGGCTCAGTGGTTGAGTGCCTCCCTTCGGCCCAGGGCGTGATCCTGGAGTCCTAGGATTGAGTCCCACATCGGGCTCCCTGCATGGAGCCTGCTTCTCCCTCTGCCTGTGTTTCTGCCTCTCTCTGTGTTTCTCATGAATAAATAAATTAAATCTTAAAATAAATAAATAAATAAATAAATAAATAAATAAATAAATAAATAAATAATAAATATCTGGAGATCCTTAGTTGTCCATGAATATTTAATATTGAAGCTTTATGAAGCTGACTGGAAGCCAGAGCCAGGAGTTAGTAAGGTGAGAGACATGCTTGGAACACAAAATGTAAAGGGGTGCACAGGTACCCAGAATTGGGCAACTGCAATGTCAGGGCTGTGTGCGTACTGAGTAGAGTAAGTCCTTCCTCAGGTTTTGCACTCTGGGCTTTCTCTAGTTTACCTTGCTGGAAGCTCTGTGGACATGAATGGCGCTTGGAGAGGTTCAGAGTGTGGGAGAGTCACAGGGGACTCAATCACCTGTGTACCCAGGGCCCCAAATGTCCATAACTCAAGATGTTTCCTCTGAGGAGGTCTAGGTTCTCCAGTGAAGGATCCTCAGCCTGTCTAAAGAAAAATGAGCCTGACTGTCATTTTGGAGCTATATGGGAGAAAAGGCGCTGAGGCTCACCATTCCACATGCAGACTTTCAACACTCCCTGTTTTCAGCTGAGCATTCCACTCTTCTTCTTCCAGGGCCCCAAGTCCTAAACCTCTTTGGCTCAGTTTCTCTGGGCAACAAACCTCCCCTGGTGGGTGGAAGATATATAGTCAGTCATCTGACTGTGATGGGTGAGCACAGGAAGGTGGGAGAACTTAATATGCCTTGCCCAGACTTTCCAACAATCTCTTTTTCATCTTCCAGACTTTACCTTCCATGCTATCTTAAAGCCCATAATTCCTGTAATGACTTTTGTACTTACACACAGTTACTTCAGACACTCAGGTTCGCCTTCCTCCTCTATGATGAGTTCTTAGTCATTGCTCCAACTTCACTGTCTCTGGGGTCTTAAATATCACCTCATTTCATTAAAATGGTATGGGTGCTTTTCTTTCTTATTTTCCTTATTTAGGGGGAATTTTTAGAGAAGAGAGGCTGGAAATGTCTTTGGCCCTTTCATTTTCACCTCTCTTAAAAAATATACTATCCCCCAAAAAAGTTTTCTCTTAAATGTCTACCCAAAAGTTATTTCCCAAACCAATCATCTTCATGAGCTAATTATTTTTAGCAATGCAGTGGATCCAAACACAAGTGAATAGATTTTGTAACTCATATTTTTTTTTGAGAGAGAGAGAGAGAGAGAGAGAGAGAGAGAGAGAGAGAGAAAGTGCACATGCACAGAAGGGAAGGCAGAGGGACAGAGGGAGAGAGAATCTTAAGCAGGCTCCAAGCCCAGTGTGGAGCCTGACTCAAGGCTCAATCTCATGACCTGAGCTGAGATCAAGAGTCAGATGCTTAACCAACTGAGCCACTCAGGCACGCCATAACTCAAATACTTGCTACACTTCCAACTTCTAATCAACCAAGACTTATAAAGCACTTAATATTTGACAAGGACTATGCTAGTCTGAAGGGTAAAAAAGTAATTAAGAAAGGGCTCTGCTTTGAATAGGTTTGGAGTCTCTAGGGGGAAACGCATATAAAAAAATAAGGACAAAAAAAAGTTAATGTCTTCTGTAGAGTTTGGTAAGGGATAGACAGAGTTCACAGAGGAGGCAGAGTGAAGTCCAGAAAGAGCCATATCATGAAGGACAAACTAGTGTGCACTGAGGCCAGTCCTAAGGGCTGGAGGGGGGGAATTCTGGGCAGATGGTATAGCAGGAGCTAAATAAAACAGAAGTACAAAGAATTGGACATTTTCAGAAGACTCCTATCCATTCTGTACAGTCAGAACAGAGGCATAGAATAGTGAAGACAAAGATAAGGAGTACAGTGAAGGCTCTAGTTCCCCACCCCACCCTGCATCCCTCCCATTAAATATGCAGAATCTGTTTTCTGAACTCTGAATCTGGGCCAGTCTTATAACAACCATTGCCAAATAAAATTCAGCAGACATGGTAGTGTGCCAAATCCAAGCTCAGGCCTCAAGAAACCTTGCATGTTTCTGCTTGTACTCTTTCTTGCACCTCTTTCATCCCTATAAATCATGCCCAGGCTAGCCTGCGGGAGGACGAGGGAGCACAGCCAAGCTGCCTCAGTTATACCAGCTAAGTACACCCTAGACCAGTAAAGGCCAGCCAAGATAAAGAAAGTGACCCAGCAGACCCCCCACAGATGAGAGAGCAATAAATGTTTCCTAAGTCGGTCTCTGAGATTTTCTGGTTGTTTGTTATACAGTGTTATTGTGGCAACAGACAACTAATACAGAGAGGCAGTCATTAGCCAGTTGGGAAGGGTCTTGTATAAAACATTAAGGAATTTAAATGTATGTGTATGAAATGGAACTCCTTGAAGGGTGTTAAGAGGAGAGAAACATGATTTAATTTGCATGTTGGAAAAGTCACTCTGGCTACAGTATGTAGGTTGAGTTGAAAGTGGTATTTCTTGCTGCAGTTCAAGTAAGAGACGGCAAATGCCTGAATGAAGGCACTGTCAGGGAGGATGGTAAGAAGACAAACACCAGACACATCAGAGGAATGGATAGCAGAGCATACGGTGACTGATTGGTTGAGGAAGGAGGGGAAAGGAAAAATTCTGGGATGTTTCCCAGGTTTTGATACCATGAAATGAACTGGAACTAGGTTGTAGAAGGAAACATAGTACGTTCAGTTTTACTATATTAGAGTCTCTATGGGACATTCAGGTAGATGTTTAGAAGTCAGTTTTATGGGTAGGGCTGGAGGTCAGGACTCAGGATGAATGGTAAAGTAGAGCTGTGAGGTTGGATGGACTCACCTAGAGGGAGGGTGTGTATTGAGCAGAGAGCCCAGGACAGCGCACTGGGGTGAGTGATGTTTAAGCTGCTTGCCGAAGATGAAGGGCCAGCAGAGGGCAGACAGATGTATCAGGAGAATCAGATATCTCAAAGCCAGGGGGCCATTTCCAAAAGAGAAAGATGAATGGTGCCTATTTGGTGTGAGTTGCATCTCCCCCATTAACAACACATGTCGATCAAAATTTTTGAACCCGAAAGGGAGTAAAAGATCAAGAACTTGCACTGCAGTGACATCCATAAAGTCACTTCTTCAAACCAAATAAGCAATTTTATAGGAGTTGGGCCCTGCTAATCTGACACCAAATTGAAAAGTTATTTTATTTCTGAAAATATTTTTTAAATTATCTCAATAATTGTAGAATCACTAAGTGCCATTTAATTTAAGAGGGAAAAGAAGGAGAGTTATTTTTAATGTCCAGGGTCAACCCCTTCTAATTCCAGGTGGCTTCCCTAGAGAATACTAGAATAGATGTACGGTGAACAGAAAGGTCATCTCTCTCTAGTGCAAGGCACGCTGGTCGCCTGATTATTTATATCTTGTCATTCACATCAGCTGATTGAAAAACAAGCCTGGAAGCATTTGGACCAGATGTGTAAGGACTTCAAGGAGCCTACATTTTTTGATCTTCTGTGATAGTACCTCCATTTTCATCTTGCCCTCTGCAGGACAGAGACTGACCATAGGTTAGCTAGTCTATTGTGTTACGGTTGTCTTGTTTCATGTGTACTCCTGAAAAACTTACTTCATGAGCTTCCCCTTGTGAAGGAGTATAAAATTAACACCCCCAAGATATTAAGAACTCTGTCCTATAACAAGTTGTTCAAACTGGGGATTTCTTGAACTCAGGTGGTCACCTAAGTTGTCACTGCCTTCTAGTCACTGCCTTCTAGTCTGTACAGATTTTGTTTGGTTTAAAAGATTTTGTTTATTTATTTATTTGACAGAGAGAGTGAGAGAGCACAAGCAGGGGGAGCAGCAGAGGGAGAGGGAGAAACAGGCTCCCTGCTGAGCAAGGGAGCCCAAGGCGGAGCTGGATCCCAGGACCCTGGGATCACAACCCCAGCTGAAGCCAGACATTTAACTGACCGAGCCACCCAGGTGCCCCTAGTTTGTACAGTTTTTACCAACACGGTAAGTATTAGGAGACCGTGGACTCTGAGTCCAATAGATTTATTTTAGGTCTCCTACCTAAGGAAGCCTCTTCAAGGAGAACAAAGCAACTGCTCTAACCACCGGAGGGGGCCATTTCATCAATTTCAACCCTGAATATAATTGAGCAAAACTGTTTTTGGTACCAGCAGGCTTCCCATCTGGTGGTGGAAAGGATTTGCTCACCAGTTTCAAATGAAAAGAGCCAGGATGCTGTGTCGGCTGGGGTGTGGATTGAGAGAGTGCCTCAAACCCTTGATCACTCCTGGGAGTCCTAGAAGAATTCTGGCAGAAGCAGGGGGCAGGCAGAAAAGGATTCTATTTTAAATTTACTCACATCGTTTCACCAGCAAACATCCTTGGAAATACTGGTGGTTAAAAACAGGAGCTTTTTATTAAAAAAAAAAAAAAAAGTCTATGACTATTTCCCTGACCAGGAACAAAAGCCTAACTCAAACTAGCTGAACAAGAACAAACGGGAATGTCTTGGGTCATATAACCAAAAGGCCCAGCAGGATATTCCCTTCAGCAATGGCTGGCTTCAGAATTTAATGTCTTGAAGATGCTGTTGCTCCCACTCCTTCTCTTGGGTGTGCTTTCCTATGTGTTGACGTCACTGTTAGGAAAGTCTCGTAATAGCCAGTTGGTCTGGTCAGCTTCAGATTTAAATGGCTCCTACACCCAAGAACCCCTCCAAAAGGAAAGTACTTCTTTTCCAAACACTCTGGCAAGAGTCTAAGCCCTGAAATGGCTCAGCCCATCTGGGACATGTGCCCACCAGTCACTATGGATTCATCTAGACCATGGCTACCGAGATGGCAAATCCTATGGGGAAGGAGGGGGCAGGTTATGTGGAAGCATAGAATGGACTACATGGTCTTAAAATGAAGAAGTACTGGTCCCCCAAACATATACACACACAGACCCGAGAGAGATTATTTCTGAAGAAGGACAGGATGCTACACATACAGAAATGCTTTGTGTCTCTTACAACTTATAAAGCACTTACACAGGGCTTTGAACATAAAAAGAACTTTTAAAATATCTAAAAGAAATCATCAGAGTAAGAATAATGATCATGATGCTATTTCTGAGACCCAAATAGATGATGACAGAGAAGGAAGATCATTGTTATTTCAGTAAATAACTCACCGTTCTCAGTAAAATGTATTTGGTCTATGTGGCAGCAAACGGATATAATTGATGTCAGCACTAGATGATTATTAATGAAAAATAGAGAAAAGGTATTCAGTGACTCAAGAAAAGGGATATGCAGGCATAATAAATAATTTTGTGTTCTAGAAAATGAGTAACTGAATAGCAGCCACTGGTTCTGTGTTCCTGCTTCAGCCACGACAATGTATCATTAGGCCAATCTGTCATTTACCTCTGAGCAGAAATCCCTGTACCAGGCAGGCCCATATGACCACAAGCCCCTGGCTTTCTTTGTTCTGGCAGTCTTCCTGGCCAGAGTGCTGTGCTCTCCTCTCTGGTTATCTAAATCAGCCCACAATTCAATCTCTGCTCTGAATACCACCATGACTCTCCCTGGTCTCTGGGCTATCTCATGACATTTTATTAGCTGTGTAAAGTTGCTGGAAAACCCAGCAAACTCTTACTCTTACTTGCCATAAAATTTTGTGTCTAGAGCACAACTTGACATTCAGGCTATATTTGTATTGTCCCCTGTATCCTCCTTATGGTACACCTCCTTTTTCAGGTCTACCCTCTCGTAGTTAATGTTTGGTGATTCTGAACTACTCAGGCAACTCTTTGGACACACCATGCTTTTTCTTCTCTTTGCGGATACCACTTCTTGAATATGAAACAGGACTTGACACTCTACTGTGCTTTCCCCACTTCCATTCTTCACCTGACTACCTCCCGCTCATCCTACTCAGCTTAAACATTGTCTTCTCCAATGAGCCTCCCGTGACCCCAAAAGGTAGGACAGGTTCCCCCTGTCATTTCCCAGAGTCCAGGTATGCATTTTCTGCATAAATACCATGCAATGCAAAATCCTCAACAAGGCTTTGAACTACTTGGCAATTCAAAAATAACTCACAGGAAAAAATTAAACAGCAATTTAATCCTAAATGACATTGTGCTCACTCAAAGTACATGTGGAGTTCAGTAAAAAGGAAAGCTCAGAAAGGTTTCAGGGAGTGGTGTGTTTTATTCATCGCAGTGTACTTAAGCTCTGTGCTCAGTACCGAGAACAAATAGAATACCAGATGTCAGTACCCAGACAAACAGAATAATTTAGAGGAATGCCTTCAGGGATGGAGGGAGATATAGAGGAAGGGGGAGAACTAAGAGACTACAAAGCATGGACTGTATTTGAACACGCAGGGCTGAGTAGACTAGTATTAGATCAAGTTTGGATACCTTATAAAACTATATGAATCACATAATCCCTGATGGAAGGCAGATTTAAGGCAGAAGCACCTTTAAAACAAGGTGGAGGGAAGAAACGGGAGGAGACCTGAAGGTTTGGAGCAGTGAGAGTGAGGGAAGTAAGAATAAATCACCGCCACGGAGAGTTTTATAGGTTTATGCTCTCACCTCTAGAATGTCTAAAAACAAATATACCCCGCCAAAGTCTGTGATTGTCTGCAATGGATTCTGTTTTAAAGAAGTATTCTTTTTAATCAACTCAAGTGCTTTAAACTTTGATCAGAGACTGAGAAATTGTATAGCTCTTATCCCAAATGGCATCTCTCACACAAATCTGGGATATATTTCCAATGAAACAGAAAACAGTGCATTTGTGCCATGAACCTTAATAAAGAGTTTGAGGTGCTCTATTGTTTATCAAACCACTGGTCTGTGTACATGGGTGGTAATGAAATAATCACTCCACAGGAACTTAATACACTCTGGGAACGATCCCCGAGTGTTGTACCCAGGGAACCTAATAAAGAAACTCGAAGCAACTGTGTAAGAGGAACAGGAAAACAACCCAGGCTGTTATCTTTTATTGAGTCTATTTTCTCATAGAGAATCCTGAGAAAACAAAAGATATCTTGTTTGAAGTGTTTTTGCCTTCTTCAAGTTTGAAGGGGGAAAAAAATCTCTTTGAAGTACTTACAAATTAAACAGTGCTAGAGACTATTTCTTCCTTCATATCTGAAATATTTACTAATTCTGTAATTAGATGATTTTGCCTTTAAAATCATTTATTTCATTAGCATATACTTGTACCTGGAGTTAAGCACTGCTGAGGAAACAAGAGACATAAAATTGTACCAGTATCATCTGGTAGCTGGTTGGAAATGCAGATTCTCAGGCTTTACCCCAGACCTAATGGATCAGAATCTGCATTCTAGCAAGAGCCCCAGGTGATCTGTACATACCTGAAAGTTTGAGAAGCAATGTCATGGCTTTACATTGGAGTCACATGAGTTTGTTTTGGTTTTTAATACTGTTGCCTAGATCTTAGTCCCAGAAATTTCTATTTAATTTGCATGGGGTGCATCCTGAACATTAGGATTATCTCAGAGATCCCCAGGTGATTCTAATATGCAACAGAGTTTAAGAATCACTGCCCTGGTGGTGAGGGTTGGGGGGGGGGTGTTGATCTTTGTTACACCCTCGGGTGCCTGCTAAAATGTAGATTCTGATTCTTCAGGTGAATCCTGAGAATCTGCATTTCTAACCACTTGTCCGGTGATGTTGATGCAATTTTATTTCCTTTGTATCTTCCCCCACAATATCTAGCTCCAGGTAAAACAATACCTGTTTTAGCTCCAGGCATAAGTAGATACTAATTAAATATTTTTCAAGAGCCCACTTATTTTTTCCAATATAAAGATAATTGTATTTTATGGCTAATTTTCATAAGTGTGTTTAAAAAAAAATGGCAGCATGCACTCAAGGCCTTAAGGAATAAGAAGGAAAATTAAGGTTAACTAAATTGCTAGCAGCCTGTTCTGGGTTAAATTGTGTGTCCCCCACCCACCCCACCAAAAAGACATGGTGAAGTCCCAACCTCTGGAATCTCAGAACTTATTTGAAAAGAAATGTCATTGCAGATACAATTAGTTACGTTAAAATGAGGTCTTCCTGTAGTAGAGTGGGCCTTTAATCCAAAATGGCTGGTGTCCTTACAAGAGGAGAGGTGACACAGAACAGACACATACAGGGCCATGTGACAATGGAGGCAGAGATTACAGGGATGCATCTACAAGCCAAAGAATGCCAAGGACTGCCAGCAACCACCAGATGCTAGGAAGAAGCAAGCAAAGACTTCTCTAGAGCCTTCAGAGGGAGCATGGGCCTGATAACACCCTGATTTCAAACTTCTAGCCTCCAAAACTGTGAGAATTAATTTCTGTTGTTTTTAAGCTCCCAATTTGTAGTAATTTGTTAAAGCAGCCCAGGAAATTGGTAATATATCCTGTTCCTTAGTACTTATTGCATAGGCTAGGATTTTTTTTTTTTTTGTCATGTGTTATTTTTGTTTTGTTTTGCTTCGTTTTGTGGATTTTTTTGTGTGTGTGTTTTGTTTTTGTTTTTGTTTTGTATCAGGACATACAGGGCACTGCCTATTTATAAAAACTAAATTGATCTGCCAACAGCTACTTCAAATCTGGCTCATCATATCCTATGATATATACCAAGGAAAACAATTATAAAATAAGAGAAAATGCAAGTAAATGGGAAGAGAGATACTGAAAGTAAAAAATGAAGGAGAGACTTAAAAACCAGGGAAAGAAAAAAGAATATACAGACTCTTACAGAGTTCATCATGAATAATCTTACATTTGAGGAAAAGCACCAGAGTTCTCAGAAATGAAATTATCCCTCAATGAAAATACACCACTTTGTGATTTAACATTTAAAACCCAGCAACAAATATGTGATTTTAAAGAAACCCTGTAATGTTCATGAATCTGTATGATGGGAACAGCAATGATAATTCTTTTCCATAGAGGTTGGCATAAGAATCACAAAGGGTTTTGCAAGCTGTCAAAACATTCAGGAATGGTAACTATTATTATCAGAAGACAGAAGAAAGAGCACTGAGCATAATTACTTAAGAATTTCCCCCGTCCCCTCTTTGTATTTATTACAAAATTGTTATGTTTATCAATTCAGCTAAATGCCACTTTAAGCCCAACTCAGGAGAGATAATGTGGAATTGGTTAAATAAAAATGATGGTAGCAACAGCAGCAAACACTGCATAAGAGAGAGACTGTTGGAGCTACTGTGGTCAGGCCCACAACACAGGGCACTGGAAAGTGGCGCCTGGTGGGAGTGAAAACTCTTATAAGTGAGGGTGGGTGGCTGGGCACTGGCACCAGAAACAAACTTCCTTTCACAATTTTCCCATGGGTCAGTCTTAAGTAAATAAAATGTTTTTCCTTTCAGTGTATTAAAAACGTGTCTCATCTTATTTCTAAATTATTCCTAATAAGCATGTCTGCGCAAAGACCACAACTGATAAAAACTTTATGATGCCTATATTTTTGTACAGAAAAAAAAGAGAGTTGCTTTTTACCTTTATTATTGAACTTCATAATGAGAATTAACCAAGCCCAAATTTGTAGTATTTTTAAACCAAGTTAAATTCAGCACAAGCCAGTATTCTGGCTTTTTTTTTTTTTTTTTTTTTTTTTTTTTAGTATTCTGGCTTTTTAAATGTGCGTTGGACAAGAAGCAAAAGAATTAGTGAGGTTTATTCCTACTGGAGACAAAAATGAGTTTATTTCCAGTAAGGATATAATATAATCGGTCCCTCTAGTTTTGTTTTCTTTTTGTTAGGAAAACTTCTAAACTACCACCAAGCAGACAAATAACTAAATAATTTTAGCCCATTAAATTATTCTAGAATTATTTAATTTCCTGGGTAGCAGGAAGAATATAGTTTATTTACTACATTGGAGACAAATTTCTTCAGACATTTGCTCATATCAATATGCTATAGACCAAATGTTTGTCCCCCCCATCCCCAAATCATATGTTAAATCCTAACCCCCACTGCAATGACATTGACAGAGGATGGGGTCTTTGAGAGATGATTAGGTCATAAGGATGGAGCATTCATGAATGAGATTAGCACCTTTATAAAAGAGATCCCCAGAGAGTTCCTGGGCTCCTTTTGCATTGTGAGCATACAGGATGAGGAAAAGATGTCCTCTGGGAACCTGGAAGGGGCCCTCTCCAGACACCGATTATGCAGTCACCTTGATCTTGAACTTCCTAGCCTTCAGTACCATGGAGTGTTTGCTATATAAGCCATCCAGCCTGTGGTATTCTGTTAAAGCAGTCCAAATGGACGAAGACAGTGGGTTACTATGTTCTTCCTGTTTTTATTATAATTTTATCTGTACAGCTTTGACAACCTGTGAAATCCTGAAGGATAGAGATTACCAAAGTCGTGGTTTTATACTCAAGACCCTCTAGTGGTGCAATAAGTTTTGTTGAATTAACTATTATAAAAGTATGGAGTGAGTTTTTTTTTAAAGCTTTTATTTATTCATTCATGAGAGACACAGAGAGAAGCAGAGACATAGGCAGAGGGAGAAGCAGGGTCCTGTGGGGAACCTGATGCGGGATTCTATCCCAGGGCCCCGGATCACACCCCTGGGATAACACACATCTGAAGCCAGATGCTCAGCCACTGAGCCACCCAGGTATCCCTGGAAGGGGCTTTAATATGCTCTAGCAAACTATAACACAAGACACCTGATACAGTGGACATTGGTCAATGTTTTGATTTCCCATCATCTAAACCCTTTATGTATTTAAAGAATGTCCCTTTGTATAAAGCTAGATACTTCCCCAAGCCCCTGGTAACCTCAGTTTCCCCAATCACATTTCAAATGAGGACACTGACAAGCAGAGATCCTGGAGCTTCTTTACCATATTGGTGGCAGAGGAAGACCAGACTGAAACCCAGTTTTCCAAGGGAAAAGGGAGCTTCACATATCCCACAGGGTCCAGATGCCACCTCACATGACTGGTTGGGAAGCATGATGATGTCTGCAGCCCAGTGTCACCTGCTTCCAACCCTTTCTGATCCTAGTTCTCCAGCCTTTCTGAAGGTGTTGTGAGCTAAATGGTATCTTCTAAATAAATCTCTTTTCTGCTTGAATCATCCAAAGGTCATTTCTGTACCCATAACTAAAAAGTCTGCTGAGTCCAACTGGGCCCCACCACTAATTAGCAGGCTGAAGTTTCACCTAAATACTCTGGGATTAATCAGATAATGTATTCATAAACATGACCAGTTTTAGCTTTATGTCCAAATTCCCTTCCTGTTTTAAAATTCATTAGGGAGTTTCAGTGAGTCATGTAAGTATTACGTTAATACAACACCAATATTTCTCATTTGATTGTGTGTGTGTGTGTGTAGACTCTGAAGTTTTTTGAAGCTTCTTTGAATTCATATGTGAGACGTATATGCATACCTTCTAACTGGATGGATCAGACACCATAGGTTTTCCAGTGTGACTTAGGTCTTTGAAGAACTCCGGTCAGTAGGGGAGTTCTGGACTTTTGGAGATATAAATTATATTAGGGTCAACACTGAGAATTACACAAGCTCCACTGCCCATCAGCTAACTGTATCTCATATACCACTGAATGTTCACTGAGCA
Source organism: Nyctereutes procyonoides (assembly GCF_905146905.1). Classification (NCBI taxonomy): domain Eukaryota; kingdom Metazoa; phylum Chordata; class Mammalia; order Carnivora; family Canidae; genus Nyctereutes; species Nyctereutes procyonoides. The sequence goes on from NW_026575037.1 coordinate 8,436,252, forward strand.
GAGCAAGAAAAGATGTTCTTTGACCCAACTTAATCATGACCTGTAAAGCTATTTGATAAAGTGCCCTCATGGGAGTTAAGTATGCTTAGTGTGTTCCCTTATTATTCATGATTGTCACATGAATCAGAAGTCATTCTTGTCCAAGAAAGAAAGGGACTGGCAATTTAGCTGCTCAGTTGCTGGGGTGCTTTTTAGAAGCAGTTATGTGAAAGGAAAATTCAAAGAAAGCCAAATTACACAGGGCTGGTTACCTGTCATCAAGCTGGCTATGGTTATTCTGTTTCTCTGGTCTTCACTACTAATAAAGGGTTCGTGTACCTTGGCACTTATTGGAAAAAGGCACTAATTTTCTTTTCACTTACACATAAGCTATCTCTTCCAGATGTGATTTAAATAGAAGATTAGCATGAAATCTTTGCCATTTTTTCTATTTCTATGATCTAAAAACCATTCAGTGGATCTGATAAGAGCAGTTTCTTTGCAGTTTGACATTGAGAGGATGGCTTTGAAGGGTTATTATGAGGACCAAACTGTTCTCCACATTTCATGGTGAGTGACTTATATTCTGTGACCTGTAGCGAATTCAAAGAAGCTTCAAAAACCTTCAAAAGCTACGCATTCTAAGTAGCATATTTTTCCAAGTGTTTTTGTTTGTAGAGAAAAATTATTCACCTTAAAAATGTAAACTTCCTTTTTTGTCACTGTTGTTCTAAAAAATAGGAGAAACTCTGTGAAAAAAAAATGCTGACCTATTAGGATTCTTTCCCCAGAATCCAAAGAACAGGATGCCCAGATTGTACATGACAATCCATGACCATCTAGTTGACATCAAACAATGCCATGTCCATTTTATTTCAGCAAGTCCTTCTTATAGCCAGACATAAACCTGCAACTATGGACTAGCTTTATGATATGAAGAATAACTTCTACAGCATCTAAAGTCTTTTTGTGTCTGGAGTTCAAGCCATAAATACCTCTTGGAATAAGAGCTTGGCAGATTACCCCCTCCAGAGCCACTGGGGGTAGTGGCAACGGAACAGAAATTAGAGGCAGATAAGAGATGGAGATCAGTCTGCCTGCCATTTGCTGTCCCATCTGGTCCTCAGTATCCAAGAGTTTTTTAAATCAACCTTTGTCTACCTGAGCAAATCTAAAAAAGATTTTTTTAAGGTAAGAATGAATTATGTGAGAGTGACTTTTCTTTATCAGTTATTCCCAAACTTGGGGTACAGAAAATACACCATGAACAGTACTCAAAAATTAAACAGAAGAAATAGAAATAAAAGAAATAATCTTAGACCTAGGAGACATATTTCTCAACCAAGCAGGAATCTGTGAAACTATTAGATCTTGAATACTTGGGCTAATAATTCTTTGACTAAATTTACCATTGAAGGGGTTCAGAATGAGCTTCCCCAAAATGTGCCACTTTGGCATGTGGATTACTTTGAGCCAAAGTCAACCAAGACCCAAAAGACTCTGTAAGAGCTTTTTACTTTCCCCTTAACTGCCTAAAAGACTTTAGAAGAGGGTCTGGTCCAGGAAAAGAACTATTGGCAGAGATAACTATAGAGTATACACTAAGTTTGGTAAGCTGGGGGAAAGCTTGGCAGGGCCTGGAGATCAAATTCTCTCTGTGATCCCATTGTCTCTGCACAGCACGGCAAACCTCTTTTTTTTTTTTTTTTTTTAACCAAACACTTGCTCTTACCATTTTTCTATAAATTGTCTTCCTTCCCTTTGAAGTTTCAGACTTCTATCCCCTTCTCCTGAGCTCAGGATACCATATACACCTCGATTGCCTGTTTGCTATGGATATCATATTTTTATGGGGCTGGCTCCCATATGTATGGAATTAAATGTGTTTTTCTCCTGTTAATCTGTCTTATGTGGATTTCTCAGCCTAAGAATCTAAAGGGTAGAGAAAAATTTTCTCCTTCTCAACAGTAATTATCTGGATAGAAGCTATATCAACGTTCCTGTGATTCTGCAGTGATAATTACATGTCTTTCATGCATGTCATATCCCTGCTCTCAGGCTGTGCTCTCTGCATTGTTGCTCATGATTCTCTACTATACTAATGATCCAACTAGACATTTATTCAGAACAAATGTAGGCTATTGTTAAATGAATGGCCAAGTTTAGCAGTTTAGTCTATGAGGATGAAAATTTCCTGGTTCTATTTTATGGCACCAACTTGTGATGTTAGAATAGTCTTCATCAACAATCATTTGTACATCATATGGCCTCAAAATACAATGGAAAGAATGTGGACTCTGGGTCAAACATACTTGGGTTTGACTCCCAGTTTCACTATTAACTTCTCTCTCTCTCTCTCTCTCTCTCTCTCTCTCTCTCTCTCTCTCCAATGTGCAGTAGGCAGCCTCTAAGATAGCCAATAGTGATGAATTCCTAGTATTCATACCCTGGTGTAGTCTCCTCTCCTCATGGGTTGGACCTAGTGTATTGCTTCTAATGAATGAATGTAGAATATAGCAAAAGTCGTGATATATCACTCATGAGATTGGGTTATAGACTATAACTCCCATATTCATCCTCTTTCTCCTTCTCCCTCTGTCTCTCTGCCTCTCTTTCTTTACCCCCCTCTCCTTATAACCAATAGCCAGTGAGAATCTGAGGCCTGCTAATAGCCATGTGAGGTGGAAGTACAATTTACCAGAAGCTTGGAAGTGCACCCTTCTCTAGATGATCCTTGAGATGACAGCATCATTGGCCAACACCTTGAGTCCAGCATGTGAGAGTTTGAAACAGAGAACCCAATTAAGCCATGCCTGCATTTCACAGAAACTGAGTTAAATAAAAGTGTGTTGTTTTAAGCTGCTAAATTTTGGGGGCTTTGTTACACAGCAGTAGGCAATTAATACAAATAGAAACAATACACCTGCATTCCAAAATTATTATGAAGATTGAGATGATGTATGTTTGTTTGTTTGTTATATAGCCTCTCCTTAATAAATGGTTACTAAATGATAGCTTTGGGTTAAAGGAAAAAATGGTTCTCTTAACCCCAAATTAAAGTAATTTGAAAAGAAGAGAATTGAATTCTGTGGATACTAGTAGAAAGACCAACTGGAGGTCTTTGAAAAGTATAGACTTGAATGAAGCAATAAAGGAAAATATAGAATTAGCTAACTAGGTGACATGGAGGATGAAAATGTCCAATATGGACTAGAATTTAATGCCTTAAGAATAAGAACTTCAAATTCCCTTTACTGGGATCCCTGGGTGGCTCAGCAGTTGAGCATCTGCCTTTGGCTCAGGACATGATCCTGGAGTCACAGGATCAAGTCCTATATTGGGCTCTCTGCATGGAGCCTGCTTTTCCCTCTGCCTATGTCTCTGCCTCTCTCTCTCTCTGTCTCTTATAAAAAATAAATAAAATCTTAAAAACAAAATTCCCTTCACTGACTTAACCACCCTTCAGGACATAGTCATTTTCAAATGTTTAATACAATACTCGAGAATATTAATGATAAAAAGAGTTAATGCTTTATTTGGGTAATAAAAATTTAAATTTGTAAAAGTGAAACTGAAAAAAGAAATAGTAAAAATATGAAGATGGATCCCCAAAGGGATAGAGTAGCATCAGGGAGAAAGTTCCTCAATTCAGAATTAGAAGCTCTGGTTCTGGGATTTGGTTTGTTTCCTTTCTTACAAAAAACATATATAGCGTGCCTACTTATGCCAAAACCTTTCCAACTCTATAGTTAGATGGATATAGCAGTGGGCAAAACAGACATAATAGTTGCCTTCTTGGAGCTAATAGGACATGAAAAAATACATATTTAATTGCAATTATAATAAGTACATAAGGAAAAGAACACAAGGTATAATTTTAAAATACAGGAGGGATGTGCACTGAATGAGAGGGTTTAGGGAAAAGCCCTCTTGAGGAAGTGACCTTTAAGCAGAAGGTTGTGCATGAGTTAGCCAGGCAACTGAGTATCAAAGAGCTGGGGGAGAAGATTTCAATCAGAGAAAACAGCACAGTGAAGACTTTAAAGCAGGAACAAGCTTGGCCTGTCTGAACAGCAGAGAGGTTCACGGGGCCAGAACAGGGCAGGCAAAAAGGGGGGTGGAAGTTAGAGATGAAAACAGGCCCAGGTTGCAAAGAGACTTGTGGGCATGCTAAGAAGATATCGAAGCAGTAAAGGATTCTAAGTATAACGATGAAATTTATTTTTATGAATGCTTGCTGTGGTGGGAAGACAGAAATAGGATTAAAGATAAATAGTTTAAAAAAAACTGCAGGAGGATCTGCTATTAAACTAGAGTAGACACAGTAAAGATGGATTAGAGATATATTTTAAAGATAGAATCCAGAGGAGTTGGTGATAGGTTGGGTATGGGGGGTAAAAGGAAAGACAGGCATAGTCCAGAATGCTCTTGGGTTTATGAGTTGAGCAACTGTTTAACGAAATGGGATTCACTGAGTGATAAAATCTGAAGCAGAAAGAAACTGCAGAGGGGGACAAAGATGAAAGCTTCTGTTTTGCACATGAAGTTTGGAATGTCAACAAGACATTCAAATAGAAACACCAGTGGTGGGCTGTTGGGTATGGGAACCTAGACAGAGCTCAGGCAGGAGTCAAGCCATTTATCAGTTGTGAAACTTTTGATGAGTCAACGTGGAATTCTGGGCCTCGGCTTCATTATCTGAAAAATGAGACCAAACAACTGCCTGCCTCAATAGGACAGAAGGAAAGACAGATAAGGCAGCATGTATGAAGGGTCCCTCTCAACTCTAATTTAGTATAGATATGCAGCATGCTTGCTTGGTGGCAGATAACTTTTCCTGTTAGAAAGGGAAACATGAGGAGCATATACTAAGTTCTAATATCTCATGTGTCCCTCTTGGCATATATACGTATATATATATATATACGCACATTTATGAAGAGGAAGAAAGAGGGAGAAAAAAAGAAAAAAAGGAAGGAAGGTTGGTGGTAGGTGAGCAGTGGAATGATTTTGGTGTTAATTTTGGATTTCATCATATAAATTCTTTTGAAGAAATAGGTCTTGGGTAGTCCTTCCAGCCTTTCCTAACAAAACTGACCAGACTGACTTCTGGCTTTTTCCATGGTACTCTTACCAAATATCTGGCTTTCAGATTTCTGTTTTAACAAAGTTCTATTTCTTCTTCCTCACTCAACTCCTATAGTTGAAGCCCAGGGTCTCTCCTTGGCTTCAAGTTGTGGGTCCTTTAAAACACTAGCTTTCTCAAAACCACATTTATATCAAAAGGATCCCTCCTCCTTCAACAGAGTATATTTTAGTTTTCACATATCGTGGAGGCAGGAATTTTCATTATAGTCTTAGGACCAGTAGAGCTCTCTGAATGATTGGAAGGCTATAAAGAAAATAATCTGCTATTCGTCTTTAGATTTACTACAAGAAGAAGGAGAAGGTAAATAGAAAATTTTAGTGATAATGGACAGAAGAAAAAGTATAAAAATGAGGATAGTGCCATTGTTAGAGTAGAAAACCTCCAAGTGAGAGGTAGAAATCTACTAGAGTTACTGTAAGCTTTTTTAAAAAAGCATCGTACAGCATGCAGTATATGAGATTCCAGTAGAATAAAGAGACAATCAAATTACTTTTGATTAAATAATTAAAAAAATATTTTAGAGAGTTGCTTGAGAATACTTCAACCTCACCAATGAAGACAGGTGAGAAGGATCACAAAAGTCAAGCTCAATTCTGCCATCTACTGCTTAGCAGCAGAAACCATGGTTGGTTGAGACCTACGACTGTTCCAGTCCCCAGGGTCACTGATAGAGCCTCAACACCCATTTAGAAAAAGATGGGATAGAAGCCATTGAGATTATCCCTAGGAGATGCAACAAGACTTGCATTAACAAACAACAGATACTGGATTCAATTTAACCCTGTGAATGAACCAAGCCAGGGCTTCTAATAGATCTGTATCTAAAATATAACTAATTGTATTCCTTGTTTTAAAGCTTCAACACCACTATAGTAAAAACTCAGTCTATGTAATGTGTTTGAATGCTCAGAAACAGGCTGGAAAAGAGCTGTACTTTTTTTAGTTTCCTCAGTATCTCATGTACCTGAAAGAGACAAACAATCCCCTCTCTACTCACTCTTTAAAGGAACCTGGATCTTTAGATATTGGAGAAGGGGACTGGGAATAAGCATTCCAGATTTTCTGTGCTCTGTTATTCTTAAGCTATGCTGTCCATGAAAGACAAAATATAAGAAACATGATTTGCAAGACTGTATGGTTTTTGCCTCCTTGAGAAAATGACTTCCATATTAAATTCTTCCTTGAGTCATATTTTGACAACAAAATTTATAGCATATTATATACATAGTCAACAATAATAGCTCTTCTTAGATGGAATAAAGGGCAAAGGGTCACATTTTTCTATTCCCATCTCTAGATTCCTAGTTCTGAAAGGGGGAAAGTACACTCACAAACTTTAGCTTAGTAATTCTGCTGTTACCATGTATTGATGATCTCTTGTCGGTTCCCCAGACTTTAAAGCAAGAAGTAAGCATTTTTTAAGGACTGATTGAGAAGTAGTGGTGAAGAGCCTAGGCTTGTGGTCCAGAAAGCATGGATCTGACTTCTGGCGCTAATGCTCAAGAATTCTAAATCTTGCCAAGCCTCAGTTTCCTTCTCTATAAAAACCTCCCTTACAGGATTGTTATGAGGGTTAGATGAGATCACATTTGTAAAAAAAAGCTTAGAATGCTTCTGCCACAAAACAACTTTTCAATAAATAATTGTTTTCGTTATTAGAATGATAATCACATGGACTTGCACTTGTGATGGTATAACCATAATCCCGAACTTTTTTTGTATGTGATACTTTACGATTTCCAAAAAATTCTGCTTATATTTATAGCTCCTTTAACTAATTACTTTAGCTCCTTTAATTCCAAAAGCCTCTGAGATAAGTAGGCATAATTGTCAGCCCCATTTTATAGGTAAAACAATTGAGACTCAAAGAAGGCGAGTCTTGTTGAAGAGTGCACAGCTGGCTTGGTAGCTGTAATAAGAGCCTGAAACTCACACCTGGGTCTTCTGATGCCACTGTAGCTGCTCTGAAAAGAGAAGTTCTGACCATTGAAAGGTCTAATTTTGCTCAAGCTGGTATTTGTGAGACACATGCTAAACCTGGTAAGTTTTATACTGCTCTTCACATATCCCAGGGCAAAGGGTTTTAGTTACTAAGAACTTTCTTAATCTTCACAGAATAATTGGCTTGTACCAATCCATTATCCAAAGGTACAAATCAGTATATGTATCCATTTCTACATTCAGGTTGGTTTATAAGCATTTAACAAAAGCCTGGATTCCTCACCATAAAATCCCAGATGGCACTTTGATCTGATTACGCTCTTTTCTCTGAAGATTTCTATCCCCAGGGATAAAGTCCAAACTGTACAACTTGTACACAGATACCCTTCACTCGAAAGATCTCTTGCTCCAGCCACCCTCCCCTCACCACTGTGCAGAAGTAGTACATGCTTTCACCCTGCACACCTCTGTCCATGCCCCCCCTCTGCCTAAAGCACCTTCCTCTACCCCTCTCTCCACCTTCCAACACATGCTTCAAGATTCTGCTTAGATTATAACCTTCTTTCCAAGAGACTGGCCTTCACCAACCTCCCTTTCAGGGTAAAATGCTATTTCATCAGTGTTTCAATGGCAATTTACCACATTCCTCTTTATCGCTCTTCGATTTTTATCTTCAATGCTTGTTTGTGATTCTCCACTGGACTGAGGACTCCTTGAGGGCAAAAATCATACAGCATTCAACTTTAGAGCTCCAGTGTCTGGGATCTACGAAATATACTGGGTTTCAAAGCTGCAGATGGCATGCTAAAGTTAACTAATATTACATTCCATACAGCTAGTAAAAACAGACCTTTCCAAATCTCCATGTGTTTATTTCTGAAGGTTCGACACAGGGACATCTGGGTGGCTTATTGGTTGAATGTATGCCTTCAGCTCAGGGTATGATCCTGGGATCCAGAATCAAGTCCCGTATCAGGCTCCTCACAGGGAGGAGATACCCTCCCTCTACCTGTGTCTCTGCCTCTCTGTGTTTCTCATGAATAAATAAATAAATACATAAATCTTCAAAAAAAAAAAAGAAGAAGAAGAAGAAGAAGGTTCGACACAATTGGCAGGTACCAATCCAAAGGCCAACTGATAATCAAGGAAGGAGATATTGTACCACACACTGATTGGGAACTGAAAAAAAATGAAAGAATTGACCCACTTATAAATTATATTCCAAAAAAGTAAAACCTTTCCTTTCCTTTCAAGCTTACAGCAAACAATAATGAGTATTTAAATAAATCACAGTGCATAATGTATTGAATATTTTGTCTTTTGCCATTTTGTATGCCTTTGAGTGAACTGAGGAATTAACAAGTTTTTCTTTTTCTCAAATCTCAAGCAATTGCTAGTGACTCTGCTAAAGAGATTTTAGGACTATAATAGCAATTATTAGAGTCTTGTAAGTGTCCTTCATGGAGGAATTTAGAAAGCATGGTATTCAGTATTAAAATATGAACTTTCAAGTAAGATAAAAGACCAAAGTCTTTTATGTGTCCTACCCAACCATGATGAATGGGTGACTCATTTTGCCTTCTTCGATTTTGTTTAAATCTCTTAATTTTTATAGGCTCTAAATCTAGTATTCACCACTCAAATTTCAAAGGATATTTACTCTTATACTTGAAGCCACAAGTCTTTTTCTCCATTGTTTTCTTAAAGTTTGTTTTGGATTATCATTAAACTAGGTACTCACGAATTCATCTGGCATTTACTCCTACATTCTCATGAAGATTTAATTTTAAAAGCTTTGCAAACATATTCTTTCTCCAAAATACAGTGCATCCATATGTGTTTATTGAGTCATTTATATTTCTGAAAAAGAAAAAAAAACACCATAATTTCATGGCAGCTTCCTTGGTAAATTTCCAGTAGTCACCATGAAATGAAAGATGGCAGAAGAGGTGGGGGAAGATTAGCAAGTAGTTGGGGAGAAGAATCACAGGTTATCACATATTTGAATGGAATAATCCTCAAGATTCTAAACCTTCACAACTCTTTTTGTCCTTGTGCTCTCTAGTGAAAACAGTCTGGGTAAAGCAGAAGCCAGTCCACAATGCTCATGAATAACTTGCATTCTTATGCTGGAGAGCAGCCAATTACCCTGGGACCAAATTCCTGTTTACTTTGTAGTGAATGTGGGAGACAAGCTGCCTGCCGGTAGCTGTTAAGGCAGTAACAACACAGCCAGAGGCTGTCACAGGGAGGAAATCACAGAGCAAGTTAATTTGTGAACTTCAAGGACAGAGATTAAACACTGTGTAATGAAGCTCAAATGGTGGCCTTGCCTGAAAGAGGAAACTGGGCTGAGAAGCCCCCTTAGGAGTTGGTAAAATCTTTGCATAATGAGTGGCATTCTATTGTTCCCCTACTTGCTCTTTCTTATAATCAGTAGCCTTCAAAATCTGCTTCCAAAGAAGTTATTGATTCATTATTTCACAGAAACACAAGTCTGTTTCATTCTAAATCACCCATTCTGGCTGATATGCCTGGTACAGCGAGAATTCAAACCAAACGAACAGTATTTGGGGTCAAAATCTGAGCAACCCAGATAAGAATTTGGAAACAGAATAGTTTGTTTCACTATTATGCTGTACATATGCTATTATGTTGGCTATGGAGCTTCCATATGCAGTGCTTCAGGGACTCCAGACAGCTTTGAGGTCTCTTATTTGCATTTAGAACTTGACCAAGGGGAAAAATGAGAACTGCCAAATCCATTAGTTTGTCTACATCCCTAAACAGTGTTACATTCCACAGAGGGAAGAGTTAACACTTCAAATCCTAGGAATCACATGATGACTTCTGGTTTACTAGGACCTCACTGCCATACTCACAGGTGTCAGTCATGAATTTTATAGTTCTTTAAACATAGTTTATTAAAAGTAAAAAACAAAAAAACATTGAAGGGGAACCAGGGTGTCTCAGTGGTTAAGCATCCGGACTCTTCAGCTCACGTCATGATCTCAGGGTCCTCATATCAGGTTCCCTACTCAGCGGAGAGGCTACTTCTCCCTCTCTCTGCCCCTTACCCCTGCACCCCCCCCCATACACCTCGCTCTGCTCTCTCTCTCTCAAATAAAATCTTTTAAAAAAATAATAAAGTGCTCTCTTTCTAAAATAAATAAATAAATAAATCTTTTTTTTTTTTTTTAAAGCCTTTGGATAGAGTACAGGATAGTATAAAACTGGTCTTCAGTGCTATGGCTGGCTAGTCATATTATATTGCAGTTGCAGTGTGGTCGAAAATGGAATGCATCTACCACGTGACCTATTTTGGAAGACCTTGGTGTTGTTTCTCAATGTTCTATCAGGAAAGATTAAAAAAAAAAAAAAAGGCCTGCCAGGTCCAGAATCCAAAAGCTTTTTAAAAAGCTTTAGCATTTTAAATCTTGTCAAATGGAATGTAGACATGGGAGGGCACGGCCCTGGGAGATCCTGGTGTCTGGGAAAGTAGAGCATAGGAATACACTAACAGGACAAACATTCACCCAAATGTAAAGCTTAAGGCCTTACAAGGAAGCAATCTTTTTAAGGCTTTGTTGCTATCATCATTTTGCATTATCAGTTCAAACATGTCCCTTTTTTCATCTTTTCGTTCAGATTTTCTTTCCCTTCTTTAAGGCAATACTCTAATAAGGAGACTATTCAAGTCTCTGCACAGTGCAGATAATTAAGCAATCTTGCAATTTTTTTCAAAAGCGTTCTTTTCTTTTTTGCATAATTTTCTCTCCATGGTAATTTCAAAGTGTCCTCAGATCACAACGAGGGAAAAAAAAGTCAATTAAGTTTCCCAGTATGGAAGCCCAGCATGCTGAGCCTTATTCCAAACTCTTCATTTATTTTTTTCTTTTGTCCCTCTCTATATACCACATAATATTTTCCTGGTGGCAGTGATTCCAATGGAACACAGAAGGCCATGGCTGTTCTTGTCATCACTTTCAGAAGTTAGAGGTATCTTAGTCTCCATTTGGAGCCACCTGTGGATGTCATACATGAATTTATCTTAACCCTTTGGTAGGCTGTTTCTAGTTTTAGCTTGTGACACCTTTTGAGATTATGTTCTATGTTCTGTACGAGAGAAAAATCATTTATCTTTTTACAGATAGAGTAAATAGTCAGGGAAAGAAAAAATCCAGGGCCTGGTTTACTGCCCTGGAGAGTCAGACCTGAATCTGACCTTGAAACAGGAGATTCCGGGCAGCAGGGATATTGTTCTATAATTTTTGGTTCAGTTACCTTCCCCTTCCAGAGCAGAATCCGTGTCTTTGTATTCTCAGCATCCAAACAGTAGCTGCATATAGTTGACCCACAAGAACTGTGGGTTTTTTTTGTTAAAAAAATTTTGTTAAAAAAAAAAAATGGATGGATGCCTGTCTTGAAGAACTGATGGGGAACATAAGTGAGTCCATTTCACTACTTTGTAATTTTGGCAAGAACACCATACGTTTCTCTACTAAATACCCAGCTCTGAAATTTCCCACAGAGCTCTTAGTTGATAAATATTGATTCCATTTCAGAAGTTGCCTCTTTGTATTTTGCTTTTAAAATATACTTATTATTTTGCATGTATCCTTTGGCCTCAATTAAAAATTGAAGTAGAAATATTTTAGCTGAGAATATAAGAAAATGTAAGAATGCAGTGAATTTCTAGAAATAAAGGACTGACTGTAAGAAATATATCATTTTAATTACTGGACATGTTATAGATAGGAATGAACAAGGGACTGACACAGAGAACATAAAGAAAAAGTTGAATGGAAAAAAAAAAGACAAAAATAAAAAAATAAAAATAAATAAAAAGTTGAGGGATCCCTGGGTGGCGCAGCGGTTTGGCGCCTGCCTTTGGCCCAGGGCGCGATCCTGGGGACCCGGGATCGAATCCCACGTCGGGCTCCCTGCATGGAGCCTGCTTCTCCCTCTGCCTGTGTCTCTGCCTCTCTCTCTCTCTGTGACTATCCTAAGTAAATAAAAATTTTAAAAAAAATTAAAAAATAAAAAATAAAAAGTTGAATGAGTTGGAACAGCAGCAGGGGAGAGTCTGGTAGAGGAAAAAGTTCTATCATGATCTGTATAGACGCCTAACTTTGGAGAAGGCAGTTAAACTATGGTTTCCAAATTCTTAATAAACAAAATGAGAACAGTAATATCTACTTTAGCAGACACACAAATTAGAGCAAGGATCCAAATTAGATGATGTTTAAGAGTTAGGTGATTAGCTTCCCCATGTTTCTCAAGGGCAAGAGCTCTGTTTTATTTATCTTTGTACCCAGAGTCCCTAACACAGTGCCAACCTGGCATGTAAATAAATGGAAGCTGTTTTAATCATTAGGCAATAGATTGTCAAGTAGAGATCAGAGGAGTGCACAAAACAAAAGGCAAATCTTGCAAGGTAAATGTGTCTCTGTGTGCATGCACACGCGGAGGTGCGTGCCTGCTTAGTAATTTGTGCAGAAGAAAAACAAAGACAATGAAATTGGGACAAGTCGGAGTGGGATGGTGAGCGTTATCAGAAAGAGACACAGCCACAGGATTTGTGACATTGTCATTAAAGACACTGTAAAGGAAAAGAGAGATTCTCCTTAAAAGAAGAAGATTGGAAAAACAAAGGAAAGACATTTCCTTCCCCTTCTTCTCACCCTTTGTCTTCATTTATCCAGTTTATCTTCTCTCCCATAGTTCCATCTCTTGAGTGATACTCTTCCCAATGACTTTGTTCCACACTGAGTTTTACCTTCTCTGACCTTCTAAATACATTTTTAAAAAAATTATTTCCACCATCCTCCAGAGCATGTACTCATTTGCCATTTTATCACTATTTTGTCTTTCCCAGATTTCATGTCAGAGACTGCTAATTGTCCATTAAAATCCATTCTCTTTTTCTTCCATGATTTCTAGACTCCTTTGCAGTTAGGTAGCTATATGACTATGTTCTTTCTGGTGGAAATGATATATGCCACTGCTGGGCTAGACTGGCAAAACCTCCAGAGACCTTCGATGCAATCCCCCCCTCCCCAAAGGTTGATTGGTGTCAAAGATGACCAGAACAACTAGTTGAAGACAGCAGAGCTTCCATCAGCTTGGTTTCCTGAAGAACTGCATGGAGTAGAGGCCTTCCACCATCACAGAACAATCAACAATAAACAGTTACCTGAGGAAGAAATAGAATTCTATTATTTCTGAGACATAACACTCTGATTTGTTTGTGATAGCCCACCATAACTAATACAGACAGGTGTATCTCTTCTCTCCAAGTGATTACATGTCTTAACTATATCACCCTCCCCAGCACTAAGTTCATCTTAGTAATAATAAACATTTCACTTTTTTCTTCTTTTATTAACTTGTGAAGCTAAAATTAAATAAAACAGAGGAAAAATATCACAGCTACAAATCTGGGATGGAGAGTAGAAATGATAACAAAGTGGAGAATGTGCAGGAAAGGTATACTTCTCTGGAAAGATAAAATCTAGGATATTAAAAATATCATCACTGCTCTTGTTTAAATTACATTCCTGTGCTATCCATAACTGCTAATAGAGATTCCAAAGATACAAAGTTTTATGTGAAAGCCTAAAGCTCCTTTAAGAGAAAAATTATATTTTCTTTTGTTAAGATATTTGTTATCAGACTCTTTAAAAATGAAATACTGGAAATCACAGAGCTGAAGAACTGTGAATCCAATGCAAACCACTAAGCTGGATTTATTTTAGTGCCACTATGTAGGCCAGAGGCTTTTGTGCATTTTGATTTCTGTTATTATCTTGATGGTCCTCATTTCTAGTACTCTGTGTGTCAGTGATTTAATCTGGATTTTTACTTCTAAGTATCATTCAATTAAGAAATATTAAGAAGATCTATTCATTCTCAAATCCTTGGGAAAAAATGATTAAGATCTCTGTAAACAAAATAATAATTACCAGCAAAAGAACTTAAAAAATCCACTGAAAAGCAATTGGTAACAACTCCTAACAATGAAATTTTTAGTATTCAAATAGGTCTTTAGTCTGTTTAGCCTAGAATGGAAATGCCTAATATTCCCCAGCCTACTGCCTAGGATTGATAGGTTGAGAGATACATCCTCTGAAAACAAGTAGAATGGAGAATCCTGAACAGGGACTGTAGTGCTTTTGACAACTTATTGATTCAGTAGGTCCTTATTCAGTTTCTCACAGACATTGGATAGACTGTCCTGGTAATACACTGGCATGGGTGCCAATAAAGAGGCAACTAAAAATAATCACAATAACAAAAGTCTGAGGAACAAAGAGATTTGCTTCCTATCCACAGTATGGGCAAAAGGAGGTCTTTAAGACAGAGGTAGAAGTGCAATATTAGGCTCCAAGGTATTTAGAATATTTCTACCAAAAGATTAGAAATGGAAAAAGTTACATCTGTTGATCTGTCACAATGAAAGGATCCATTTATCCAAGGCACATTTAAAGGTCTGGTATACTGCTTCACCTAAATCTAGCAAATTTGATGAACTCATGAAATTGTTGAAGGTGAATTTTTCACCAGCACCACCTCACAAAGATTGTCAACAACATGGAGAAAGCATTTTTTTATTACACATGTTCCAGAATTACCTTCTTCATCCTAGCAATCAGATTTAGGAAATTTCTCTGATGATGCATGTCAAGATTACCTACTACTCTATGGAGCTCATAGTGGAGTCCTTGTACTTCTTAAATGTGTTATTAGAAAGTGTATCTAGCCTAGTATTAGGACACTATGCCAGGTTCTATCTGTTCAAAAAACATTTTTTAAGGGGCATGAACCAACGTGGGGCTTAAACTCACAACCCTGAGATCAAAACTTAAGCTGAGATCAAGAGTCAGAAGCTCAACCAACTGAGCTGCTCATACACTCCATGACCTTGTACTTCTTAACTAAATTTGATTTGTCCTTTTAGTAGATCAGCAAAATACATCATCAACTGAAACTACGTCATAGCATAGCACAAAGCTTAAGAAACACCTTCCATTGTAAATACCAAGCAAAATACAAAGTATGAGTTGGTAGACTCTAGAGAACATTCAACTCAATTCCATAGATTTCAATTCTATATATTTTGTTCCTCTGGGATTTTCTTTTTGTTCTCACAAGTTTATTGATAACTGCAAAGTTTCTCAATAACTATTTGGGTTTGAATCCCAGCTTGCCTTTTACTAGCTCTGGGACCTCAGCCAATTTATTCAACCTTTCCACACCTTAGTTTCCTATTTGTAAAATGAATTAATATATGTGCAATACTGTTTGACATATAATAATAGCTCAATAAACCACACCAATGACTCCCAAAATAGAACTTCTATTCCACACTCTGTCCTTTTGAGGCAATTGCTCTAGCTAATCACAGGGACACTTAAAAGAATCTATGGGCAGTTTAAGTTCCACATGTCCCCAAATCAACTTTTCATATTCTTACTGAAAACAAGTTCTATTGTGTCTATTTTTTACTTTCTGAATTTGCTATAATTCTAAAATCCAAGGGAATTGGAATTTAAAGTTATATCCCCAACTTTGATTTGATTGCCACATAATTTTCTAACTCCTAATCAGAAGTAAGATTAGAGAGTTAGATCACAGATATAAAATCCTGGCACATAATTCTCTGCATAGAAAATTGCATGGAAAACTTATAATTTCATGTCTGGGGAAAAAAAAAGATGGCTTATCCTGATCCTATTCCAGAAATTTCATTATTTTTTTTCTACCACTGTTTCTTAGCAAATAATGTTTACATTCATTTATATGCCCTAAAACACAAATAAGTATGGTTGCTAAATAATATTATGCCATTAAATTTCTTGTTTAATGCTTCTTCATATTGCTTGTTAGAAGTTAATGAACAGTATATGCAATTAAGAAAGAAATAAACACCAAATCCTCCATGAGCCACAGAAATAAATCAGTATGTCTTAATCTCAGAATGAGAAACAAAGATATTTCTTCCTCAGACCAAACAAAGCAGAGATTTTCAAACTGAAGGAGAGCCATAGAAAAGTTCGACCCCAAATATGGTAAACTTGGACTAGATAGCTGAGCCTGAGCATTAATAAAAGATTAGAATCTCACATTTGAAAAAAAAGTATGAAAAGTTTTTGCTAGTGTGCTGGGAGCCAGTAAAGGCACAAATATCCTTCTCTGGTTTTAGAAAAATGTATATGTTCTAGATGCTAGGCTGGAATTCAACTAACATGGTGTTTTATTATGAAAACAGATGATTTGTCTTTGACATTTTTATTTTATTTTATTTTATTTTATTTTATTTTATTTTATTTTATTTTATTTTATTTTATTTTATTTTGTCTTTGACATTTTTAGAGTCCACCCATATTCACTCAGATGCTGCTCCTGTAGTAATTCCAGAAAGAGCCAAGTCTCCTTGGAAAACTGTTCTGGTCAGTAAGTCCTAGCCAAGTGCTCAGTAAGGTACTCAAGGACATTCCAAAGCTCAGGACTCTAAGTCTGGATAGGCCTCTCTGGCCTGGGTGTCAAACTAGAACCTAAACATGCCTCCTACAAGACTATGAAGAGCAAGGTGAACCTTGAGGAACCAGTCACCAAGTGGAAAACCTATTCTAGCTTCTCCACTGCCTTTCCCACTTCCTGCCAAATAACCAAATGAGTTTGGCTCTAGATAGAATCTCACCTTTGCCTCTTTTTCCTTTGGAGCTAATTAACATTTATATGGGGTTTTTTTTTTTGTTTTGTTTTGTTTTACCATAAATAAATTTACTTCTTTCTTAAGGCTCATTTGGAAAAGTCAAAATCTAGCCAAGGAATCAACATATGGTAGGAGTTGTTTTCTCAATTTCCATGGCAGAAGGTCATACAAGGAGAATTGTTATGAGCTGCAACTAATTATTCAGGTACAAGGTTAAAGAGAGGGAGGCTAGATTCGTTTTTTTCTCTTTGGACCTCAAGTGTGGTTAGTGAGTTAATTCTACTTCTCTATTTATTGCACTATGATTACAGCTTCATGCAAGGTCTCATATTTTTTTCCTCTTCATCTCCTATCCACATTTCCATTTTCCTTCTTTGTTAGAGGTACCCACTTTATTTTGCTTTATTTGTGTCAGATATGTATGGATCTCTAAAAAATCATTGCCAAGTACTGAATTGTGTCACCACCACTCCCACAACAGGTCGAGGGGCAAAGCTGTTTTCTCCACCATTTCAAAGAGTGGGGCCATCTTTCCCACTTCAGGGGCTAGCATGACCCTGCCCAGTGTGTTGGGGGTGAGGGTCTTACAAAATATTGAACCAAATGAGCTCAATAGTTGCCTTGTTACATTTTGAACTTTTTGGAATGTGTTATCCCTTCCTCCCATCTGATTTCTCCTTTTTGGCATGGGAATATCTATTCTATGCCCATCTACCATCGTATTTTGGAAGCACATAATATATCTGGTTTCACCATTCACAGTTGGAGAGGAATTTTGTCTCAGAATGAGTCAGACCTCAAGTTTCAACCATATCTTATTTAGATGATATTTAATTTTTTTTTTTTATTTATTTATGATAATCACACACACACAGAGAGAGAGAGAGAGGCAGAGACACAGGCAGAGGGAGAAGCAGGCTCCATGCACCAGGAGCCCGACGTGGGATTTGATCCCAGGTCTCCAGGATCGCGCCCTGGGCCAAAGGCAGGCGCCAAACCGCTGCGCCACCCAGGGATCCCCCATTTAGATGATATTTAGATAAGACTTCAGACTTTAGGCTTTAGGGTTGATGCCAGAATGAATTAAGATGGGGGGCAGGGGAGGCTACTGGGATGGAATGGATTTTTTTGTTTTATTTTGTAAAACGGACATGAATTTGCACTGGGGAGCTTGGGGTGAAATGCTATGGACTAAACTGTGTCTCTCCAAAATTCATATGCTAAAGCCCTAAACCCCAGTGTACCTAGAGATAGGATCTTTAGGAGGTAATTACTATTAAATGAGGTTAAGGGGGATTGGGGCCCTAATCCAATAAGACTGTAGTCTTATAAGAGGAAGAACCTTTGCCTCTGCCTCTGTCTTCCTCTCTCCCATGTAAGAAGGCAACCACCTGCGGCTAGAAAGAAGGCTCTCACCAGAACCCAACCATGTTACCACCCTGATGTTGGACTTCCAGCCCCCAGAACTGTGAGAAAATACACTTCTGTTGTCTAAGCCTCCAGGCTATGGTATTTTGTTATGGCAGTCTGTATTGACAAATATAATCATAGTATTATTTTGTGTCCCTGCACATTTTAATCTATATATATGGTAGTGTACTATTGCTTAAATTGTTTCTTTTCACCCAACACTGTTTACAGATGTATCCATGTTGCTGTATATATATTTAAGTCATTACATCTGACTGCAGTGGAGTGTTCCAATGTATGCTTCCAATATATCCTTTATCTACTTTCTAGTAACAGACTCTGGGTTGCTGCTACCTACGACAAACAGGATGGGTTCAATATTCTAATACATGACCCCTAATAGGTTTCTATAAACACAGAGTCATGTACATTTTGGCTCAAATAGTATACACAGATCAAATTTCCCTCCATACTGCTAGATTGCCTTTTCAAATGGTTGCACCAGCATGTGCTTCCTTGGATAGTATTAAGAGTCTCTATTCTTGTCAACATTTGGTATATATAACCTTGTACTTTTTGCCAATCTGGTGTGTATAATTTAGGAAGTTTTTAGTTGTAATTATCATTTATCTGATGATTACTGACATTGACATCTCTTCTTATGCATGTTACTCATTGGGGTTTCCTCTTCTGTGACTTGCTTATTCACATCTTTTTTTTTTTTTTAAAGATTTTATTTATTCATGAGAAACACATAGAGAGAGGCAGAGACCCAGGCAAAGGGAGAAGCAGGCTCCTGAGGGAAGCCTGATGCAGGAGTCGATCCCAGGACCCCAGGATCATGACCTGAGCCAAAGGCAGATGCTCAACCACTGAGCCACCCCCGTGCTCCAATCTTCAGTCCATTCAAACTTTATTTTTATAGATAGTATGAGTTAGGAATCCAAATTTACTTTTCTCTACCTAGTGAGACTTTAGTTCCCTAATACTGTCTACTAATAATCCATGCCCTTCTCCATGTTTCTGATATACTGACTCTATCATGCCAATTTCCCATTCACAAGGGAGATGTTCTGAGTCCCCTTTCTGTTTCATTGATATACTGTATGTTTCTGTGGCAAACCTCATTTTTATTATTGATTGCTCATGTACTATAAAGTATTCCCTCTTTTTTATAAATTTATATTTTCGTGTACTTTTATTTTTCCATATAATTTTTAATCAATTTGTCAAAAGCTATTTAAAAATCCTGAGATAATTTATTAAATATACATTGAGTACATACCTAATTTAAAGGCAGCTGACACCTTTAAAATCTTATATTTCCTCATAGATGAATTCGATGTAGTCTACTATTTAGCACTATTTTCCTTTGTATCTTTAAATAGTTTTAAAATATTCTCCATAGGGCAGCCCCAGTGGCTCAGCGGTTTAGCGCCACCTTCAGCCCAGGGCATGATCCTGGAGTCCCATGTCGGGCTCCCTGAATGGAGCCTGCTTCTCCCTCTGCCTGTGTCTCTGCTTCTCTCTCTCTGTGTCTCTCATGAATAAATAAATTTAAAAATATATATTCTCCATAAAGATCTTGTGCATTCTTTTTTTTTTCTTTTTTCTTTTCTTTTTTTTTTTTTAGAGAAAGAGAGAGTATGTGCAAATGCAAGTAGAAGGGAGGGGAAGGAAGGGCAGAGGGAGAGGAGAGAGAGAATCTTTAAATTTTTAAAAACATTTTATTTAAATTCAATTTGCCAACATATAGTATAACATCCGATGCTCATCCCATCAAGTGCCCTCCTTAGTGCCCATTTCCCAGTCATCCCATATGTTCACCCTCCTCCCCTTCTGCAATCTGTTGTTTCCCAGAGTTAGGAGTCTCTCATGGTTTGTCTTCCTCTCTAATTTTTCCCCACTCAGTTTCCCTTTCCCTTAGAGTCTCTTTCACTATTTTTTATATTCCACATATGAGTGAAACTATATGATAATTGTCTTTCTCTGATTAACTTATTCCACTCAGCGTAATATCCTCCAGTTCCACCCACGTGAAAGCAAATGGTAGGTATTTGTCCTTTCTGATGGCTAATACTCCATTGCATTATACCACATCTTCTTTATCCATTCATCTGTCGAAGGACATTGTGGCTCCTTCCACAGTTTGGCTATTGTGGACATTGTTGCTATAAACATTGGGGTGCAAGTGTCCCATCATTTCCCTACATCTGTAATACCCAGTAGGGCAATTGCTGAGTCATAGAGTAACTCTATTTTTAACTTCTTGAGGAAACTCCACACTCTTTTCCAGAGTGGCTGTACCAGCTTGCATTCCCACTAACAGTGCAAGAGGGTTCCACATAGGAGAGAGAGAATCTTAAGCAGGTTCCACACCCACTGCAAGTCAGACAGGGGGCTCCATCTCATGACCCTGAGAGATCGTGACCTGAACCGAAATTAAGAGTTGGTTTCTTAATCAACTGAACTACCCAGACACCCTAAGAGCTTGTACATTCCTTATCTTATCAACTCTTGGATACTTTAAATATCTTTTACTGATATATCTTATTTGCTTTTACATTATCTAGTTAATTATTTCTATTGTAGAGGAATATTTTAATTTTAAATTTGATCTTGAATCATACTTGCAGAACTCTTATCCATTCCAATAGTTTATCTATTGATTCTATTAGGTTTTCTCTATTGATGAGGGTATCATCTGTAATCAATGGCAGTTTCAACTTTTCTGCTTAATCTTTATACATTCTTTTTTTTTTTTTGTCTTAATGCACCATCCAGGACCATAACAGATGGCTGAATCTGCTTCATCTATCAATTGGCTTGAATGTTTGGCCATACTAATCAGTTCTTTTATATTTTGTTTACTTTTATGTGATTTATTTTACATTTCTGAGGTAAGTATAATAAAAAGTCTAATTACTGTTGGTAATTTATCTACTTTAAGCAACCTTTGCTGTTGCTGTCCATATTTTAAGTGTATAAGTTGTTTGGTATATATCATTCTCAGTTCAGTACCTACCTAAATCTATTATTCCCCTTACCAAAATATACCTTTTTGTCTTTTATGATTTTTTTTACTTATGTGCTAAAAATTTACTATGAAATTCTTTGAATATTTGGAAGAATTCATTTTTAAAATGACATAAACTTATTTGTATGCATAATTTCATTTCTTTGATATTTATTGAACCATTCGAGTTTTTTGTTTCTTCTTAAATTAGTTTCAGTAAGTTGTATTTTTATCTAAGAAACTATTTATTTCAAATTACTTTTACATTTTTTTCCCATAATTTTATTAATATTCTGCAGTATTTTTTAAAGATTTTATTTATTTATCTGACCCAGAGAGAGAGCACAAGCAGGGAGAGCTGCAGAGAGAGAGAGAGAGAAGCAAGCTTCCCACTGAGTAGGGAGCCCGACATGAGGCTTGATCCCAGGACCCTGGGATAACGATCTGAGTCAAAGGCAGAAGCCTAACTGACTGAGCCCCCAGGTGCCCCAATATTCTTTAGTATTCTTATAACTTACGTTGCATATAGGTCCTCATTTTTGTTCCTAATGTTGCTTTTATTTCTTCTCCTTTTCTTGATGGACTTCAAAGCCTTATCAGTTTTATTAGTCTTTTTGATTTGTTATTACTGACTTCTGTATCTAGTTTTCTATTAGTTATTACATGCTTTTATTTTTATTATTTCTATACTTCACATTCTCAGGTTTACTGTATTTTCTTTCTATCCAAAGCAATTTTATACAGAAAAGAAAAAATTAGAGGATTTATGTTATCCAACTTCAGGACTTACTCTAAAGCTATAACAATAAAGAATGTATGATACTGGTGTTGAGAATGGACATATATATTTTGATGGAACAAAATTGACACTTCTAAAATAGACTATATACAACTAATCAAAGCCTAAGTAACTATCCTTCAAGAAGGGAATGACAGAGTAGTGACTGGAGAAGGCCATAGAATCAAGAGAGGTTTCTTTTCTTTCTTTTATCCCCCAGCTTTACTGAAGTATGAATGACTAATAAAATTGCAAAATGTTTAAACTATACAATGTGATGAATATATATATACATATATATGTATGTGTACATATGTGTACATATATATGTATGCGTATATATACACACATATATATGTGAAAAGATTACCTTCACTGAGTTAACACACCCATCACCTCATATTTCTGCCTTATTTATTTATTTATTTAGGTAGAACATTTAAATTCTACTCTCTAAGAAAATCTCAATTATACAGTATAGTATTACTATGGTCACCATGTTATACATTAGATCTTCAGACTTTATTTATCCTGCTCTTCTTATAACTAAAAGTTTACATCCTTTTCCAATCTCTCTCTATTTCCCCACCTCCCAGGGGCACCTGGGTAGCCTCAGTTGGTTAAGCATCCAACTCTTGATTTCTACTCAATCGTGATCTCAGGATTGTGAGACTGAGTGCCACATCAGGCTCTCTGCTGGGTATGGAGCCTGCTTAAGGTTCTCTCTGCCCTTCCCCCACCCTCTCTAAAAAAAAAAAAAAAAAGGACAGCCTATTTCCTCACCCCCCAACCATGGCAACCACTTTTCTACTCTCCATATCTATATAAATCTGACTTCTTTTTTTTTAATATATATATTTTACATATAAGAGATACTATGTAATATTTATCTTTCATTTTCTGGTTTATTTTACTTATAATGTTCTCCGGGTTTATCCAGGTTGTCACAAATGACAGGATTTTCTTCTTTGTTAAGGTCAAATAATAATCCAGTGTGTTTGTGTATGTATGTGTGTATGTGTATATATTATGGACATTTACGATGTTTCCATACCTTGGCTATTGTGAACAATGCTGCTATTAACACCAGAATACAGATCTCTCTTTGAGATAAAAAATGCCCATGTCCTAATCCCCAAAGTCTGTGAATATGTTATTTTACATGGCAAGGAGGAATTAAGGTAGCTTATAGAATTAAGGTTACTAATCAACTGACCTTGAGATAGAGAAGATTATCCTGGATGACCTAGGTGAGCTCAGTGGAGTCAAAAGGGTCCTTTTAAATAAAAGAGGAAGACAGGAGGGTCAGAATCACAGAGAGATTTCAAGATGCTATACTCTTAGCTCTAAAGATGAAGGAAGGAGTGTAGCTGGTTTCCAGAAGTTGGAAAAGATAACAAACCACATTGTCCCCTAGAGCCTCCAGAAAGAATACAGCCCTGTTGACACCTTGGTTTTAGCCCAGTAATACTCATTTCAGACTTCTGACCTCCACAACTGCAAGATAATGTGTTCGTGTTGTTCTAAGTCACTGAGTTTGTGGTAATTTGTTAGGGCAGCAATAGGAAACTCAATATAAGGTGAAGGTTCAGTAAACAGTGGTAAAAGTTTAAAATACTGCTTGTGAGGATTAGATGAGGTACCTGATCAAAGTTGGAGGTTTAGAAGGAGTTAAGCAGGTAGACACGGGAGAAAGAATATTCCAAATAAGGAGAAGATCATGAACAAAATCAGGAAAACAGGAAAGCTCAGCATATACAATAATCACAGCCTGAAACTTACAATGTTAAGATAGGAGCCTGGTAAATAATATAATATGTGTATTATATATTATATGTGTAGACACACATAAGTTACTTACATCGTGATCAATGACAGTAATAAAACCCAAACTCAGGATATATTCCAATGAGTCACTTATTTGTAACTCTCCTTTGAAGTATGACCAATCTAGATCTTGCTCAAAACTAAACAGTAGCTTTTAAAAAAAGAGTTTAAATAATTCCCTTTGAAATATAAATTCCTTAAAAACTAATGGTTATAAGGATGGCATGTTCTGAGCTTTCATTTCAACTCCACCGTTTATAAGATGTGTGAGCTTCTGAAAGTTATCTCTTAGAACTTCAACAGCCTTATCTAAAATGAGGAGGGTAATTACACTTGCTTCACAGGGGTTTTTGTAAGGTTTAAGTAAGATGATGCACGGAAAGGAAATGTCACAATGCTAGCTACTTTCACTATTGCTATTTTTATTCTTGTGAAGAGTTTCTCCTAGAATGTCTCCTACAACTCAGGCAGTTAGCTGGTTTGGAATGTTTCTGCAGCAATTTTTTTCTGCCTCTGACTTTGAACAGTAACTGACAATAGACGAATTTGTTTTCGTTATACCTGAACTGAGTAACATAACTGGCACCAAAGACTATGCAAGAAATTGTCATTTTCAAAGGCAACCACAAACCGTGTGGCATCAGAACAGACTAATTAGCTGCAGGAATTATGTAATATAATTCTGAAGGATTTCTTCTTCGGTAGGACAATAAAATTCTTTATTCTCAGGAACTGTGCCAAACAGAGCTACTATTTATAATTTACACAATGACACTGAACTTTATAGATGAAAGTCAATATGTAGTGAATGAAAGAAATAAGTGTTACGAGAGTGTGCCAGAGCATTAGAGTTACACTTTGTTGTATAAGTTAGTAAAATAACTTTATTCCTTAATAACTCCTTCTACAACAACCTGGGCTATGTATTCAATCCCTTAACTTAAGCATAACTGAATGAGAAAATATTTCTTGCTTTCTGTTGTAAATGGAAGATAAAGTATCTGGGCTTGATTTAGCCCTTGAGATACCTTTGGCATCCATGGTTGCACAAAGGACATACAGACATGAAATCATCACCAGATAACCCAGAAGTCACAGACACCTAGGGGAACAGAGGACTTGATAAATTTATACATCTTTATTTATAAATATTTAAAATAATTATTGGCAAGATAATGTTTCAGCATCTTTCCAATATCGATTTTTTGCTAATCAACCTGGAAATGGTTATGTTTGTATGTGTGTGTGTACACAATAACAACTAAACAGAGAGAAGAAACAATGTACAATTTAAATTTCTTTTCTTGAATTCTGTAGTTTTTAAGAATGCTTCACTTGTTTTACTACAGACACCATTTGAATCTTTATCTAATAGGTTGTGAAATAGTGTTCAATATTTAGTGAGTAGAGTTAGAGGTTCTGTAGAGATTTTACAGGGAACCTTGTTGGGCTTTCTTCACCAACACAAAATTACTAGACAGTATGCAGTTTGACTTCAGGGATGATACCTGAATACTGATACTCATGTTTGTGTTTCTAGCCCCTAGCTCAGTGTCTGGCACATCGGATTTGGATGAATGGATACCTGAGTGAATTAGTGAATGACTACTCGCTTGAATGAAGTGATAAAGACAGGACTAATTAAACAAGACGATTGCTTCCTGAGGCTCTTAAAGGCTTAAATAAAAACAATGGTTTCAGGTTATTTAATGAGGAATCTACTTGAAAGATGGTGTTCAGAAGCCCTATAGTTCTGGAGACCAAGCAATATAAGGCAGTAGTGGCTGGATCATCAAGCAGGTTGTCATGCTGCTCATGCAAGCCTTCTTATTGGATGCAAATCTCTAGATATGTCTCCAAGTCAAAGGAAATATAACATAGAATTTGGTCACTCTCATCCTTTTAGTGTATTCATTTGCTATTTCATTTCTTTCCATGTTTCCTGCCTGACAAGAAAGAAGAATTACCACATCAAAGCCTGCAACTCTCCTGAATCGTGACGAAAATTTGAATTTAGTGTTTGAAGAACATGAAAAAAGAAGAGGAGGAGAATAGTCATGGATTTTTCTGGTCATTAACTGCATTACATGTTGGGCTGGTCACAAAAACCATCTGACCTTTATTTTCCTAATGTGTAACTTGAGAATGTAGAATTAGATATTCATTGAATTCCCTTTAAATTTTATATTCAGTGATTTTAGCTAAATATATGCTATTTGGGGGGTAAATATAAATAGCATGGTAGTTAAGACCTACCTTTACTTCCTCCTCTGCTAATTTAGCAAAAACTTCTCTAAAGTAATTTGCTCCCCCTCCCCTTAATTTGCTGATTTATTGTCATCTGTGCATGTAATGGGACTCAGAATGATCAACGGGTCCACAGTTTACCCCAGCCCTCTGCTGGAGACCTGAAACAAAGATGAGAAAGAATGCAGAGGACAAGAGTCTGGTCACCTAACTTCTCCAAGAAAAACAGTAACAGAGGACAAACTAAATCTCCACTGGGCTATGTCTGGTGGGGAGCATCTTACATTGAGGAAGATGGGGTTAAGGCAAGAGTATAATCAAGAAGATGACCAACAAGACAGATGAAAATGAGGAACGAAAGTGGATTTGCGGAAAGAAATCCACCAGTGAATTTCAGAGAACTGGAGAATTAGAGAAGAAAGGAGATTGTGGTCAATTTTTCTGTGAACTATATGCTTAAATTTATTTTTTAAGAAAAAAAGCAAATGTTTCATTTCTAAATTCCTTTTTCTTAAAAACAAATGTTTTACATGTTAGAATAGTTTTAGATTTTTAGAACAGTTGCAAAAATAATACCAACAGTTGGCATGTATCCCACACTCAGTTTCTCCTGTTAACATCTGAGATTGCTGTGATACATTTATCACAACTAATGAATCCATATTGATACATTATCATTCACTAAACCATGTTTTATTAAAATTTCACAAGTTTTTCTGAATAGCCTTCACCTGTTTCAGGACCCCATGCAGGATACATTACACTTAGTTGTCATGTCTCCTTAGACTCTTCTTGGCTGTGATAGTTTCTCAGACTTTCCTTGTTTTTGATGATCTTAACAGTTTTGAGAAGTATTGGTCATGTATTTCATAATGTCTCTCACTTTGGTTTTTTGTCTGATGTTGTTCTCATGATTTCACTGGGATTATAGGTTTTGGAGAGGAAGACCACAGAGGTCAAGTGTCATTCTTATCACATCATATCAAGGGTATATGCTATCAACAGGACTTACTGCTGATGATGTTAACTTTGATGGCCTGGCTGAAGCAACATTTGCTAGATTTCTCCACTGTAAAGTTATTTCCTCCTTTTTTTCCCCCTGTATTCTTTGGATGCAAGCCACTAAGTGAAGAGTTCTATCCCACCTCCTTGAAGGGGCAGTATCTACATAAAGTATTTGGACTATTTTATGGGAGATTTGTCTTTTCTCTCCCATGTTAATCATTTAAATTAGTATTTGACCCATTCTTTATTTGGGGTTATAATCCCAAGGTTATGAATTTTGCTGCCTAAAATCCTTTCTGTAGTTGAATTTATTTTCTTGAACATACCCCTCTGAGGGACACATAACTCCTCAGGCTGCTTTTGACATCTTTTCTATGAATCTAAAAGACTGACTTGGGAAGGGTTCCTTCTGTGTCCTTATTACTTTTTACACTCAGGTACATATTATAATATATTTGATTCATAATTCAGGAACCAGGACATTTCTATCATGGTAATAAACCATCGATTTTAGACATTCCATTCAAAGAAATTACATGCAAACGTCATGACCCCTTGACACTGGGAATTTTAGTTGTTAGACCCTACCATGTAAGGGTGTGATGACCTCAAGGAGAGTGGTTGAGACAAGGCTTGCTAGTGTCCTTGACAGGCTGTAACATAATCAGGACACGATCATTGAATGTATATGTGTGTACTAACCTTTTGTTCCTCTATTATTAGTCTGTTTTAAACATAAATTTAAGATTTGATGCCATTCCAATAACCTTGAAACTTATTTCAAAAGACAGCGAATAAAGTATCTTGAAAAATGCATATTAAGATGGCTGTTTTTAAAGTGTGTCAGCAATACCAAATGTACAACTTAAAATTACACATCCCCCCAAAAAAACAAAAAAAATTACACATCCCCGTGATTTTTTTCAATATTATTGACTATACTCCCTATGTTATACTTTTTACCATCATAAGTTATTCATTTTATAACTAGAAGTTTGTACCTCTTAATCTTCTTCACCTATTTTGTGTATCTCCACTTGATATTATTTTTAGTTGTTATATCCATCAAGGTATGTTAACTGCTATAATAAATAACCTCATTTCAGTAGGTCAACACAATAAAGGTCTATTTCTCAGCCAAGTGAAGTCTGATATAGACACTTCTGATCAGGGAGCTCTCTGTATGACTCACCATCCAGTCCCATGAGTGGGAAAGAGAGAGCATGCACTCGATCACCTGCAATGTTTTAGGGGCAGGGCCTGGGAGTAGCCTATATTATTTCCACCTCTGCCTCCTTTCCATTGGCCAGTAATCAGTCCCACAGTCCCACAGAGGTGCAGAGAGGACTGGAAAATCCAGTCCCAGGGATAAACAGATTTTTGAACACAGAGCATTGTGCCTGCTTGTGCCTGCCAAAGCTGCTTAAACTATTTTCCTGAAACGAAGGTAGATTTCAACATAATTCTTTTTTCCTTCATAATTTTTCTTACTACTCATTCTTTTTTTTTTTTTTTTTTTTGAAGATTCTCTTCTTTTACTTCATGATTTGGTATTCTCTGTGACTCTATCCTTAATCAAGAGCATCTCTTCCCAGCCTGTGCTCTCCCTCAGTAATCTTGTTCATTTCCCTGGCTTCAACTGCTGGGGATTCCCACCTTCATTTCTACCATCCATATTTCTCCTTTGATCTGCTGATTTGTATTTTCAAATGCTGACTAGGCCCATGTAGATGGCTCAGAGGCTCTCAAACTGAGCATATCCCAGGATAACTTTATTATCTTCCTCCTAAATTATATTCTTGTTTATCTCTTTTTGCCATTTCTGGGAATAGACCAATTTCAAAGTGGTTTCTCAAGCGATAAACAGGGATCATTCTAGGTTTCTTTATTTTACTTCCTTTTCATAACACATCTGATTTTTATGTTTTTTAATCTTTATGCCCTAGGTAGTTCTTTAATTTCTCTTTTGTCCATAATCACTGCTAAGTGCTTAAATTTAGGTTTTATTGTCTCTCATCCAGACTGTTGTAATCACCACCTAACCATTATTACTCTCTTAAAAACCATCTCCTGATGTCAGCCTCCATTTGGCCACCAAAATCATATTTTTAGATATAGACCTGGTCAGCCCACTCCTCAACTAAAATCTTTCACTGTCTCTCATCTGATAAAAGCTATTAATCTTCTCTCAAAAGAAAAAATGAGACATGTGACAAATGGCCAGCCTTCCCCATATTTCCAACTCCCTCCTCACTTCCCAGCATGACTATTCTCACCTCATCAACAACCAGGACAGTAAGGGAAAATGTCAGTCAAGCCAACTCAGGATGTAAATGGTAGAAAGTAAAAACAAGCTAAATATCGTTTAGGGCAAACCACTGATGAGATGCCATGAAAACCAATTATGAACACCCGACCCAAAGGGCCACTAGCAGTGCTAAAGTTGAAGTTCAGCCATAAAAACAACACTTGAGGTCAGTACCAAAGCATGCTGTTAATGAAAAAAGCCTGAGGCAAGTGGCTCAAGGAAATTTGGGCATCCACAGCTAGTCTTTATTGGTTGATTACTGGGCTAGTGTATGTTTGAGGGAGAGACTGGGAAAATAAAAAAAAGAATGGCCCCAAAGCAATATGTTAGGTAGATTGAATTTAAATTCAACTCTAAGTGAAATGAATCGAAGCAAAATCAATATTATATATTCCTAATGCGCAGAAAATACAAAATATAAATTAGCTTGAAGAACTCTTCCCTTTGAAATGGAATGGGGCACAGATATAATTTGAAAGGAGACTTATAAAAAAAATGAGACTTCTGTTTAGAAATGAAAAGTCAAATAATTATCATCATTTTTATATTTGCTACTCTTTTATAGTGTGGATAAAGGACCTTAAGTAACAAGGTTAGAAACCTACCCATACCATGAACTAGCTTTCAGTTCCATTTACTAGAACACTATATTCTTGTCTAGAGGTTGAGATCTTATAAACAACAGGTATTTCTTTCTCACAGAGAAATTGAAGATCAAAGTATTAGAAATGTTTAGTGAGGGTCTGCTTCATGATTTGTACATGGTCATCTTCTTTCTGTACCGTCACATGACAGAAGGGGCAAGGGAGCTGTCTCGGTTCTTTTACAAGAGCACTAATCTCTTTCATGAGGGTTTTACCCTTATGACCTAGTCATCTCCAAAAGGCCGCATCTTCAAATACCATCACACTGAGGCTTAGAATTTCAACATATAAGTTTGGAAGTGCAATAAACATTCAGTTTAATACGTATACCATTGGACAGAGCTTAGACACAAGACCACACATACCTACAAATGAAGATGTGAAATCGGATCCTATTATTTAAAGAAAAATTGATAGGAGGGGGTACTTAGTGATAATATCACATTCTAATGTTTTACTCTGTTCCCTATAGCTGTTACCGAGTATGTTCTCCTTTCTCTACATTTCCTTAAAATTAGAGAATACCAGATAATTCATTTCTGTAATGCAACTACTGTATATGATGATCCTGTTATACTATGGTTTATGTGTTTGTTTCTTCCATTAACTTTCTATTAGTTAAGGTTCTCCAGAGAAACAGAACCAACAAGATATAAATAGATGATAGATGATGATAGATGATAGGTAGATAGATGATAGATAGATGATAATTTATTTTAAGAAGTTGGCTCACACTAGCAAGGATAGGCCACAGGCTAGAGACCCAGGAAGAGCTGATGTTGCAATTCAAGTCTGAAAGCCACCTGCCGGCAGAATCTTCTCTTCCTTGTGGAGGTCAATCTTTTGTTCTATTCAGGCGTTCAACTGATTAGATGAGGTCCAGCCACATTATAGAGGGCAGTCTATTTCACTACAAGTTCACCAATTTAGATGTTAATCTTACCCAAAAGCACTCTCACCTAAAGATTTAGAATCATGTCTGAGCACACATCTGGATACTATGGACCAGCCAAGCTGACACATAAACAACCATTACAAACAGGATACAAACTTTTTAAGAGGATAGGATGTAAACTCTTAAAAATTAAATATTGAGAATAAATCCACTGGTACACACTTTAATACAATATATAAGACATATAATGACAAATAAAATTGACAAAGAAATTAGAAAAGTCAGATCAAAAGACTTTCCAAAAATATGTAACAGCAAGCTCCGAATACAAATCAGAATTTCTGGTGGCACACCTGAGAGCTAATTCTTCTTTTCACTTAAACTCATCTCCTCAAACCAATTCTCTGTGCATCATAACACCATAGCCATTACTTCTAACTTTAGTTGTAAAAAATCATTTTCTCAGATAAAATAAATATTACTCATTAAAAATGTGTATATCTTTCAGTATTTGAAATATTCTTAGTGTTCCAAATTTATTCTTTCATTCTATAATCTAATATTGATTTAGGTCATTTAATACCTATATTGCATAAAGCAAGATGAAGCAAGAATTAAGATAAAGTTATCACCTTCAATAAACAAAATTTGAAGAGAGATAAGATCTTTGCAAAAATATTTTTGTTAACACTTTACTTATTTAGAGAGAGAGTATGAGCTAGGGGAGGAGCAGAGGGAGAGGGAGACAGAGACTCTGAAGCAGACTCTGCACTGAGCGTGGAGCTGGTCGCGGGGTCAATCTCACAACCTTGAGATGATGACCTGAGGCAAAACCAAGAGTCAGATGCTTAGTCAACTGAGCCACCCAGGCACCCCTGCAAAAGTATTTTTAATGTTACAATTGTGATGTTATAACATAAGACAAATTCTTTGAAAGTTCAGAATAAATTTTGAGTATCTTAACATTTTCAAACCTACATTACTGATATTACTTTGTAAAGCAAGCTTAGAATAATACAAAGGTGATTATATCTTTTTTTATAATACCACTAATTACATCCTCAGCTGAAGTCCTATATCTACATTTAGAAACTAAACTTGCTTTGGATTCTATGAGTTTCTTCAGGTTTACTCAGTCCAAAGTGGTCAGTCCTACTTTCCAATTCCAAGTGAAGAAAACCAGGAAGTTTGAAGAGACCACTGGTTATAATTGCTCCATGGTAGCCACATCACATAGCTACCGTGCACTGGATGCCCAAAGGATGCTTGTCCACTTGTAATGAATTATTTGCTGGTCCTTGCTGCATTTCTTTTAGGTCATGATCAAATATTCAGTCCCTACATCTAAAACATGATCCCAACATGTTTCTGGCTTGACCAAAAGTAGTTTCTACCATGTCCACATTTTGTGGATATGTGCCCCTAAATGCAAACTTCATTGTCAAAAACTGAGATAACAGTTTTGCACATTTCTCAGGAGAGTTTGGAGTCCTTCCTGCCAGCAGACTTCAGTTAGCATCAACTTTGTCTAATGAAGATATTCTAATAGCATTGAAAGTCAAAAGAGATGGGGTCAGGTTCTCCATTCTTCACTCTCAGAAATCTCTTTGGCTCTTATGCAAATTTTCCTACCTCTTCCCTAAACATGCACTCTGCCTACCAAAAGGTATTGTGGGGAGCTGTTTTAATTTAGCTACAAGTATCATTACACATAGTTATTATCTTCCCTAACATGTGAACGTGTCTTAAAATTACTTTGCACTTTGTGTTTGTTCTCTGGAAGGAAATGGGCAAAAGACATGAACAGAAATTTCACAGAGGAAGACATAGACATGGCCAACAAGCACATGAGAAAATGCTCTGCATCACTTGCCATCAGGGAGATATAAATCAAAACCACAGTGAGATACCACCTCACACCAGTGAGAATGGGGAACATTAACAAGACAGGAAACAACAAATGTTAGAGAGGATATGGAGAAAGGGAAACCCTCTGCACTGTTGGTGGGAATGTGAACTGGTGCAGCCACTCTGGAAAACTGTGTGGAGGTTCCTCAAAGAGTTAAAAATAGAACTGCCCTATGACCCAGCAATTGCACTGCTGGGGATTTACCCCAAAGATACAGATGCAGTGAAACGCCGGGATACCTGCACCTCAATGTTTATAGCAGCAATGTCCACAATAGCCAAACTGTGGAAGGAAGGAGCCTCGGTGTCCATTGAAAGATGAATGGATAAAGAAGATGTGGTCTATGTATACGATGGAATATTACTCAGCCATTAGAAACGACAAATACGCACCCTTTGCTTCGACGTGGATGGAACTGGAGGGTATCATTGCTGAGTGAAGGTACCACGTTCAAAGCAGAGCCGGCCAGTGTACAGCAGGTGCTCAACAAATAATATTTGGTGAATTGATGCAAAGGAAAGGAAATAGGACCCAGAACCTAGATGGTTAGGTTGAAACACAAGCGAAAACATTCTCCGTAGACCTTGGTACGTTGCTTACCTTCTGAGCTCATTTTCCCCACACTGTCAAAGAAACGGGGCATGCACCAGTAATTCTTTTAGTTGGGCATCAAAGAGAATTAGATGATGGGGCCCTGGGTGGCTCAGTGGCTACCAGGTCCTGGTTTCAGCTCCGGTCACGGTCTCAGGTCATAAGATGAAGCCTGGCCTCAGGCTCCATGCTGGGCATGCAGCCTGCTTAACACTCTGTCCCTCTGCCCAGCCCTCACACTCCCTAAATGGATGGATGATAGATAGATGATAGATAGATAGATAGATAGATAGATAGATAGATAGATAATGATAGATAGATAATAGATAGATAGATAGATAGGATAGATAATAGATGATAGATGATAGGTAAAAAATAAGATCTTTTTTTACAAAATCTTTTAAAGAGAATCAGATGAAACAGAAACAGTGGTGCTTCTCAACTGTGGGCTTTATACCATGTCTACTCGTTAATCTTGTTTTGACGTTTTAAGTCATATATAAGGAAAAGTTTCTAGTGTTTAATATACGAACTGTATGTACTTAAGACGCGGCCTGTCTTAAATAACAAGGCATCTGGCTGAAACCTCTTTTATGTTAACACTCTAGGCAAAAGTTGTACCAAAGAATTAACCCCTCCAAAGAATTAGAACAGAGATATTTTGTGAAGAATAAAACTTACGAATGATAAGAAACAAAACAAAAAAACCAAAGTTGTACTCTGATATTACTCCTTAAGACCATATTAGATCTTGGGTATGAGGGTTGCTATGAAATTGGTGTGATATACATCTCAGTTTAAAGTCACTCAACTGGGCAACCTGGGTGGCTCAGCGGTTTAGCGCCGCCTTCAGCCCAGGGTGTAATCCTGGAGTCCCGGGATCGAGTCCCACATCGGGCTCTCTGGATGCAGCCTGCTTCTCCCTCTGCCTGTGTCTCTGCCTCTCTCT
The DNA here is from genome assembly GCF_905146905.1 of Nyctereutes procyonoides. Taxonomy (NCBI): domain Eukaryota; kingdom Metazoa; phylum Chordata; class Mammalia; order Carnivora; family Canidae; genus Nyctereutes; species Nyctereutes procyonoides. The sequence continues at coordinate 8,470,618 of NW_026575037.1, forward strand.
CTCTCTCTGTCTCTTATGAATAAGTAAATAAATACATCTTTAATAAATAAATAAATAATAAAGTCACTCAACTAAGCAATCTGCCAAGAAAGGAAGCTCAGAGAAGCTTTCTTTCAGAAAGGCAAATGAAGCTAATGTCTTTGTATAGCAGAAGGGAAAAATGTGATTGTTTTTTTTTAAATTTTTATTTATTATTTATGATAGTCACACACAGAGAGAGAGAGAGAGGCAGAGACACAGGCAGAGGGAGAAGCAGGCTCCATGCACCGGGAGCCCGACGTGGGACTCGATCCCGGGTCTCCAGGATCGTGCCCTGGGCCAAAGGCAGGCGCCAAACCGCTGCACCACCCAGGGATCCCGAAAAATGTGATTGTTGAGTTAGGTGTCTGTTGCTTGGCCGAAGCACATCATATCTATACTTTCTCTCCATCAACAGCAGCCTTGTGAATCAGAAGGATAGTTTTCTACTTCATATAAGGGAAGGTAAGAAACTGGGTACCTGGAACTTAGTGAGAAAACTAAGTAGTGAGGAAGCTGAAGACAAAAGACTGTAACAATAAGGAAGTTAAATTTTGTAGTAGTAGTAAGTGACTACTTAGTGAAGCCATTAAAAATCTCAGTACGGTGGAAAAACCCCCAAAAAAGTCTTTGATCAAGTTGAGGATGAGCAGTTCTTTCCAGATTAGAAAGAGATTGGAGCTGAAGTTGACTTGACAACAGCTAAGGATCATTAACAAAGGTACAGAAATGTCTTTGAGTTTAATCTTGCTTTCAATTTGTCGTTTACTTTAAAAGTAATAATTGTATTTCATCATTCTGTCCAATGTTTATGCTTTACTATGTTAGTAAGATTACATTTTAATGCATTAATATTAAAGTGTACACTTCTACAACATAATTGAGGCACTACCCAGCACATTGTGGTAACATATTTGATTGAAAATCATCCAGAATAAACGAGCTAACTTTTGATGACTGGTCTTTCAAACCCATAATGGATCCTGTGAAGAGGCAGCTAATGTCATGCAGATTAAAGGTGGAAAGAATTCTAAACTCTATCAGAGATTTATGTTATGTTTGCAATGTGAATTTTTTCCTGTTTATCATATAAATATTGTTACAGGCAGGAAAACAAACACATAAATAATACATACTTTATTTTTAAAAAATTGATATCTGGATAATTGTTTAGGTTTCTGTAGCAAGCCCATATTTTTGAAACATATATTTATCTGCTTAGTATATTTTGTGTTCCTGATAAAAAACTGCATTTTGTTTTGCATTTGCACACTGAATTATCAGACCTTGGTTTGTGACCGTTAGTAATTCTGGGTTGTGTTGACTTAATGGAATCAAAGTATGTGGCATTACTGAGGGATTAATGGCCAGCTAAGACAAGCCATGGTATAATGATCCACAGGAATTATCTTTACCAAGGTTATTATTGCTTTCTAGTGCTGAAATTCAGAGTAAGAAAGGTGAAATAAAACAAGACGGTTTCAATTATTACAGACACAACAAGGGATTATTTCTAGGAAATGAATGAGACAGATAAGTCAATTTGAATGATAAATAATATTCTCAGTGCTCCTTTTATGTGAAAATTTTGTAGCATCAGTTCTTCCCACACCAAAGTATTTACTTCACTAATGCTCTGGAGAAATATGAGTTGAAATAAAGGAACTAAAGTACTTAACTCAAGTATTGTGATACTTAAGGAATTGGTCAAGTCATACTTCTGTACTAAATAGACCTTCCATACAAACACATCTTTTAATATAGTACACATGAGAAAAAATAATTATTTTGTTTTAATTTATTTTTTATTTTATTTATTATTTTCCCTAAATCTGTGTCTCATAGGTACTTAAATGTAGTGTTAGAGATTCAATAATGACATTTAATATCCCAAAATATCGAATGAACATCACATTTTTGGCTTTGTTGGAACTATTTGGGATGACCCAAATATCCATTTGCTTGTGATTGGAATTCAGTCAATTTAGTGTGGAAATAGTGGTTAACTTTTAAGAATAGTTTTATTCATAGATATTGAGGAATGATTTGTAACCTATTTGTCATGGTTTGGGTGATGAAATCTTCCACACCATAGCTCAGGTCAAGGGGAATAATAAAAAGATCTCTGGCTGGTGCCTACTCAGCTTCACCAGACAATTGAAACGTAGGCCATAAGCTGGAGAAAAGGCACATGTGATTCTCTGGATCCCAGCAAGTCTACAATCAACCAGCAAGGAAAATGTAGGGAAGCAGAATTTTCCCTGGAGTGCACAGGCAGCAGATTTGGTTTATAGTAAGATCCTTTTAGGGGTGAAACTGGCCTGTGTAACCACCTGTCGTCTCCTTTTAATGACATGTGTGCTAGTTTTCAACAGCTTTAAGCCCAAGAGTAAGAGCTTGCAAAGTTTGTTTTCTTTTTTCAGTCATTTAAAATACATAAATAAATATTGTATACTTAAATATAGATGTATATATGTATGTACATGTATGTATTATATATTTTTAGATAAATGTGCATATATACATATGCATATATATTTCCAACTCCGACAAGAGTGGCATAAATTTACAAAGAGATTTTCACCGTGGTTCTACATTAGTGGAGGAATCCATCTTATTACTATCAAAGAAAGAGTTAATGGAATCTTTTCCTGCAAAGTTTTTTAAAGTAACTTATACGTCAGAGGTGAGAAATCAGATAATCAGAGGCTATCCCAAGCAAGACTATGTCACCTTTGATATCTTGATGAACAGTGCTTACCTTCTCCTTGGTTTTTATCTTCCTATCTCATGTATCTTTTCTTTTTTTTCTCTCAAGATTTATTTATTTAATTGAGACAGAGAGAGAGAGAGAGAGAGAGAGAGATAGAGAGAGAGCAGGGGAGAGGGCAGAGGAAGAGGGAGAGTCCCAAGCAAACTCCATCCTGAGGACAGGGCCCAAAATCATGATCCCAGCCAAAACCAAGAGTCAAAGCCCAATTCATGTCTCTTTTCTATAAACCTACCATAAAAATAAAAACTTCAATGCAGTCTTCTATACTATGTATGCTATGTGATGATGTGCTGGGGCTCCGCAAATCCTGTGTTCCCTTTGCCCTCTGCCTCCCTATTGGTTTCCACCAATCATGGCTACTAAAGAAATACTAGAGGACATGTCCTTCCTGCTCTCTTCCTATTCTTATCACTGTTGTTTTAGCAATGGCCCTCCAGCCTGGGATGGACAACTGGTCTCTCGGTTTCCTGCTTTATTTCAGCATTCTTAGAACTAACTTGAATGGTTCACTTTAAGAGATATAGGTACCAGCACTACATGAGAGATCCTCCCAGAACCTGATGGGTAGCAGCCACCCCTACTTTCCCCTACTTTCCTCTGCCTCCTCCGGCTCTGGTCCTGAGTTTCAGCTTCTGGGGCCATAAAGATAGGATTTTGTGAGAGACAAGATGTAGGGGAGAGATGCAATCGGACAAGCTTAAGAGTCTGGTCTGGAGAATTGGTGGCTTCCTGCAGTCATTCCTTCTTTGTTACTTCAGTGTCACTCTTTGGTTTTTCATTTCTCTGATGCCTGTATAACTAACCACCTCCTCATGTTAAATTCTCATTGTTGAAATGCCCATGTTTCTGTTTTCCTGGCTGGACCCTTACTTATAAACCAGTTACCTAGAAAACCATTTTCTTTCAGTGCCTCAAAGAATCAGATGAACCAGCTTTAACCGCGTAGACTTAATTAGATTCCTCAAATATGTAGGCACAAGATTTTAGGAAAATTATGAGGCAGAAAATCCAGGGAGTGCTGTCTAGGAACTATCTCCTTACTTGATCACTGAGTTCCAGCCACATTGGTCATATTGCAGTTTCTCAGATGCTTCATACTTTCCTGGGTTCAGAGTCCCCACACATGCTGTTCCCTTTGCCTTCCAGATTCTCTCATTCCTTGTACTCTTCCTGATATTAACCTGATTCATATCTATCCCTTTTTCTAATTTAAAGTCATTTATCATTTCCTTAGGAGGGCCTTCCCAAGCCTCCAGAGGAAGTCAGAAGACATGCTCCTAGCATCCTGTACTTCTTAAAAGAGTAGAATTTAAAGAAATCATTGAGTAATTACTTGCTAAGGACAAGAATGTAAGTTCAACAGGGCAGAAACCAGATGTGTAGAATATTGTCTATTTTATAACTATTTCTCTGGTTCTTTTAACTACAGAAGAGTTAAGTAACAATAAGGATACAAAAGATACAAATTATTGGACACCAGCAGTGTGCTGGGCATTGTATTAAGCATGTTCCTTGTATTACTTCATTAAGTTATGCCAACAGCCTCAAAATATGAATATTATTACCACAGTGAACAGAGAAGGAGCCTAAGGCATAGAAATGTTAAGTGGCTCGAACAAGATAGTACAGCGACAGAGCCAGAGTTCCAGGCACTCTTACTCCAGAGCTTATACCTGGAATACATGATGAATGAAAGAACAAAGCTGATTGTTTAATTGCAAAGACAAAGCTTATGCTTAACAGAGAGGCAACACAGGTTAAGTTGGAAAGCAAAACAAAACAAAACAGTGTAGATTTTCTGTGATACCGGAACACAGAGAAAGGGCCAATCCCCAAGGCAGGGATGATGAGAAATTTTCACAGAGTGGTTGGGAAAGCAGCTAGACCTTGAAGGTAGGGCTGTACTAGATAAGGAGAAAGAAGAAAGGCGGGCCTCTAAGGCAGAATAAACAGCCCAAGAAAGTGTCCTTCAACTCCTTCACCTTCAGATAATTTTTCAAAGCAAAGAAAACTATTGGAAAAATTATAAGATGTATTTTTTTTTTTAGGATGGGGACTTTAAAGACTCATTTCCCAGCAGCCAAAAATAAGTACAGTTACCAATTTCTTATAAAGCATGTATAATTCAAAAAGGGCAATCACAAAGAACACTGAAACACAGGGAGATAAGCCAAGGTGTAGATGGGCAAGTGGCACACTGCATCAGAGGGCACCAGAACATGACACCTACTATTGGCCACTGCAGATAGAGTGGAACAGAGCCACAAAAAAACTGGCAGAGTAGCATTTGTCCTGCAGAGCCAGGCAGGAAATCTGTGTTCCAAAATTGACACTGAGCTGGAACTCAGCATTCTCTGGATAAAGCCAAGAATAAAAGGAAGGATGCAGGATTCAATCGACAAAATCTTCAAAGCCAGAACCCAAAGAAGTCACTTACAGAAATGGGTCAGGAAGTGGAGCGAGTACTATTAGCGAAGCATAGATAGAGGCAAGCTTACAGAAATGGCTTATAGAATGGAATGGCTTACGGAAAATGAGAAAGGATAAGGATCAACTAATTAAATTAATTAAATTAAAGGTAAAGATTCCTGGATTCAGGTTGATTTTTTTTTTTTTTACTTCACTTAGGAGTAATAGTAAATTCAAAATTAACATGTTCCTTTTTTTGTGGGCTCAGGCTCACATAAACCTCGTTGGATTTCTCTCCATGCAATCCGCTTTGATTTTGATACTTCTTATCCCTTTGCAAATGATAAAATTGGCCTACCATGGGAAAGGATATGTTATCTATTTTTGCCTGGTTTTGTCTTCTTTATTCTAATAGTTTTACTATTTCACATTGTTAAATTCTGAGAATTCTATTTTGATATTCTGTTAAAAGTACTCCCAGACACTGACATATGAAATAAATGAATTGAATGAAATAAATACATTGATGTATACGGTTTTGCAAAACTGAAATTATACACTATATGTTGTATTCAAAACCCTCCTTTTTCTACTCAGCAATATGTTTAGATTTCTCTATATAACAATAAATATAGTTCTTCATCACTTACCCTACATTTTCTTTTTTTAAAAAAGGTTTTTATTTATTTATTCATGAGAGAGAGAGGCAGAGACACAGGCAGAGGAAGAAACAGGCTTCCTTCTGGGAGCCCAATGTGGGACTCAGTCCTGGGATTCCAGGATCATGCCCTGAGCCAAAGGCAGATGCTTAACCACTGAGCCACCCAGGCATCCTTATGAGACATTTCAAAATGGGATATTGAAGTCCAGAGTAAAACAACTAGTCAAAACTCCAAAAACAGATGATTTAGAAAAAGAACTCATTAAACATCAATTTTTATGTAATACAACACAAAAGAACTTACAACCAATGTGGGCCTTGATCAGTAGGTACTTACTGCATAAGATAAACAAAAACCCACAGGAATTGCAAAGCCTAGAAATGATAAAGTCCTAACAATCTTCTTAAAGTAATTTGTAGTCTACAGAGCAGTTGTGTAGAAATCATTTGATTTTTTTCAAAACAATCCAATGAATTAGCTAAATCAGCTACTTGATTAATGATTAATGTTGATAAATGTCTCCCATTCTACTGTATCATCTCCACCTCCATAAAAAATTTCACTTCATTCCTCTGCTCTTCACTCACAAGAAATCGTATTAACCAGTGGTTCAGAACTTGCTGTCTCCACTTCCTCATTCAAATAGTCTTCAGTACATATTCCAACCTTATTACTCTATTGACTTCCACTTTTCTAAATCCAACAGAGATTCTTCTGTCTTCATCTTTCTAAACCTTCCAACAGCATTTTATATACGTTAGTACCTCCTAAAAACTTGCTCTTCTTTTGGCTTCCATGGAACTGCCTTCTCCTCAGTTTCCTTCACAATTACTAGCTGCTTTTTCTTATTTTCTTTTGCCAAATTCTACCCAAATTCTTAGTGTTTATGTGCCTTGGGAATTTTTCCTGAGCCATCTTCTCTATATTTTTGCCTTAGTTACTTCATCTAATCCAATGGTTTTAAAAGTTACCCATACTCTGATGACTACCAAAGTTGTGTTTCTAGCCCTAATCCATCCACCCCTCAAGCTCTAGACTCATATTCCCAACTGCCTACTGGACAACTCTATTTGAATGCCTAATAGAATTTCAAACTCAACAAATCTAAAATAATGCTCCCCTTCCCAACAACAACAATCACAGCAGCAAAGTCTAGGTATTTCTCTCATCTTCATTGTATGAGTAAATTTTATCACCACTTATCCCATTGCTCAAGCCAACACTGTGGCATACTCTTAGGTACTTCCTTTTCCATCACCCTCTCATACCTAGTCTCTCCAAGTCTTTTTTTTTTTAATTTTTATTTATTTATGATACTCACACACACACAGAGAGAGAGGGAGAGAGAGAGAGAGAGAGAGGCAGAGACATAGGCAGAGGGAGAAGCAGGCTCCATGCACCGGGAGCCCGATGTGGGATTCGATCCCGGGTCTCCAGGATCGCGCCCTGGGCCAAAGGCAGGCACCAAACCGCTGCGCCACGCAGGGATCCCCATAGTCTCTCCAAGTCTTGGGGAAATCTAAGTCCTTAATAGTTTTCAGATTTGTCCAACTAATTCTATACCCACTGCGAGCACTCCATTTCAAGAAATGTTTGAAGGTCAGACTGAAGATTCTCCACTTATAAGCTGTGTGATCTTGGGAAGTTACTTAAATTCTCTGTGCCTCAATTTCCTCATCTGTAAAATGGTCTACCTAATAAAACCAATAGGGTTGTGAAAAGTAATCAGTCAACATATATAAACAATTAACAACAGAAAATGGAGTTTTTAGGTCATGATCAGAGCTCTTGTTTTATCTTAAGTTGAAAAAAAATCAACACTCCTCTGAAAAAAATCAACACCCCTCTGAAGAACTTGGCAGAATCCAGAGTCTACACAGAATGTCATCTATATGCTTAGGATACAACTCCCCCATAAGTACTTTATACACAAAGAAAGAGAAAAATATGAACCAAATTCAAAAGGGAAGATAATTGGGGCTCTTTGGTTAGCATCTGACTCTTGATTTCAGCTCAGGAAGTGATCTCAGGGTCATGAGTTTGAGCCCCTGTTGGGCTCCGTGCTCAGTAGGGAGTCGGCTTGAAGTTTCTCTTCCTCTGCCCTTCTCCCTTCTTGCACACACATGCACACACACACTCTCTCAAATAAACAAATAAATCTTTTTTAAAAAAGATTCTCTCTTTCCCTCTCTCTCTGCCCCTCCCCCAAGCCTCCTTCCAAAAAAATAAAGAAAGAAAGAATAGACGATCAATGGAGACAAACCCTAAAATGATCCAGATGTTAAAATTAACAGACAAGGATTTCAAGGAGCTATTATAGCTATATATAATATTACAAAAAACAATATATACATAATCTAAAAAGCAGGAAAATTTGGCAGAGAAACATAAACTACAACAAAGAACCAAGGGAAATTATAGAACTGAAAAATACAAAACTGAAATTTAAAAAAATTCACTGGATGATGTTAACTGACTAGAGATGACAAAAGAAAGTAAATTTGAAGAGAGATCAATAGCTTATCCAACTCAAATAACAGAAAACATTGAAAAAAATTTACAGACTTAAGGACCTATGGGATAATATCAGTAAGTCTCATAAAATGTCATCAGAGTCCCACAAGGAGAGAAGAAAGAGACTGGCAAACTCATCGAATAGTCATTTAAATTTGTGCATTTCAAATATGTATGTTTTATGACAAAGGAAAAAAAAGAATAAAAAATACAGATTCCTAGTTAATTATATGCATGCTGTCATGTTTAGGAGTAAAGTGTGCTGATACCTGTACTCTGAAATACATCCAAAAAATGAGATGGCCTGATAGAGGAATGATTAGAGGGATACATATACAACAAAACAAGAACAGGAAAAGGTTAATTCTAGAATCTTGGTGGTAGGACTGTAGTGTAAAACTTTAAAGTTTTCTGGATTTTTGGGCAGCCCAGGTGGCTCAGCAGTTTAGTGCGGCCTTCAGCCCAGGGCGTGATCCTGGAGACCTGGAATCGAGTCCCACATCGGGCTCCATGCATGGAGCCTGCTTCTCCCTCTGCCTGTGTGTCTGCCTCTCTCTCCATGTCTCCCATGAATAAATAAATAAAAACCTTTAAAAAAAAAATAAAGTTTTCTGGATTTTTATAATAAAATGATGAAAAATTATAAATTAAGTAATATATTTTCAGTGGGTTTTTTTGTCTAAAACTTAGAGAAAATAAATATATTATTTATGACACAAAGTGCTTACAAGAGTATAAATGCTATAGATGCATTTATTATTTGGACCATTTTTATCCTTCCTGGACAGCTATAATAATCTCTTAGCTAATCTTTTTTTTTAAAGATTTTATTTATTTATTCATGAGAGATACACAGAGAGAGAGGCAGAGACATAGGAAGAGGAAGGAGAAGCAGGGTCCATGCAGGGAGTCCGACGCAAGACTTGATCCTGAGACTCTGGGATCATGCCCTGAGCCAAAGGCAGACACTCAACAGCTGAGCCACCCAAGCGTTCCTCTCTTAGCTAATCCATCTTCACTTTCTCCCTCTCTGATTTTTTCTCCATTCAGTAGTCAGAATGACATCGTAAAAATGTAAACTTGGGCACATTGATTTCCTTGCTTAAAATTCATTCATGGCTTCTCTTGCTCTTTGAATAAAATTCAGTCTCCTTAGAGGCTTCAAGGTCTACTCCCATGGAGCACATGTTACCTGACCTACCAAACCTTTTCCCGTGGGCAGACTTTGCACTTGCTGTCCCTTCTGCCTGTGATGTTTTCCTCTCAGCTTCTGAGCGGCCCAGCAATTCTCATTCTTTAGCCCTATCTCATCATCCTTTTTTATTTCCTTCATAGCAGTCAGCACAATTTGTGATTATTTTGTTTTTTATTTATTTGCTAATTGTCTGTCTTCCCAGCTAGTGCTTCATAAAGGTAGAGATTTCTCATTCTTGTTCGCTGCTGCTTCCGTGGGGCCTGAAGTGGGCTCTAATTAGACATTAAGTATTTTGTCTAATACCTCAAAGTTACTAAACTGCAGAGCTGGCATTAAACTCCAGTTATTCTGTGAGAAACTAGACTGTGTGATTCTATTCCCCTGAACTCTCTCATCTAGTAAGGAAAAGACCACATACAGAGTTAGAGTAACAATTGGTTCCAAGCTTCAGAAAAATCCCCTCCACTTCATTCTCCTCATATCTTTTCCCTTGAGAATCCATGTGCATCATCAATAAGCATGTATCATGCCTCTGATCTCCCACATAAAGTCTACCGCTAAATACTTGTTATTTTGCTTCATGAATATCTCTATTCTCTCATTATCCCAGCCCAGTCTACCTCTGTCCTTTGTCAAGACTACCATGACCAAATTGGTTCCCCTTTCTCCAATCTTGCCTTCTCTCTATGCTGCAGGCAAGATAATCCTGTGAAACAGAAATCTAATCATATGGTTTCCCCACTCCAAATCCTACAACAGGATGAAGTCCAATCTCATTTTATTTAGGCTGTATTGCATTACATAGCTTTTGCTGTGCTTTTTATAACCCCCAGAATTCTGACTCAGTTTGTCCCTTAACTGGATCCCAACAAAGTAAATAGTGTCTAGGATCGATGGCAGCTTTGAGATGACAGGCAGAGAGCATTGTGTGATCAACAATTCAATCATTAAAAAAAGATTCCTAGAAGAGCTGTTTCGGGGTCTTCCCTGTTACAAAGAAAAGAAAGAGAGGGGAAAAGAAAGAAAGAAAGAAAAAGAAAGAGAAAGAAAGAAAGAAAGAAAAGAAAAGAAAAGAGAAAAAAAGAAAGGAAGAGAGAGAAAAAGAAAGAAAGAAAAGAAAAAAGAAAGGAAGGAAGGAAGAAAGAAAGAAAAAGAAAGAAAGAAAAAGAAGGAAAGAAAAAAAAAGGACAGTAATTATAATTCATGTAGATTCTAGTGCCTGGTTCTTAAGAATATATATTAGTCTCTTGTCACTATTGTGTTCCCAGATGACAAAAATTTCTCAAGAATTACAAGCTATGGCAATTCCCAAATTTTCATTAAATGTACAGTAATCACCTGATGATGTCTTCAAGGACTGAGTTAATGAAAACAAAGTCTATTATGGAAAAACATAGATTTAATATTTACTTTCCAGGTAAAGATACCACAAACAAACTACAATCCCCTCTAATGTTTGCATAACTATCAGGCTTCTGAAATTATACTTGTTCGTTTGTAAAATTTTACAGGTGTAGCACCAAGTTCTGCTCAAGGGACTATTTAATAGATAGTGACTCTCATCCAAGGGTATAAGAAATGCAGGCGTTTTAAAGTTGCTTTTAATATCCAGAGTACAGGAAAACACCAAGAGGAAAAATACCATTAATATTTCAACTACTTTTCTGCCACATTTATTTTATCTATAGGTGAACATCCTGAGTGTTACAGGAACATTTGTCAGATAGCATATTTTCCTGACTGCATCATGTGATGTGATATGACTCAGGGTACAACTTGCTGCCATTGAGAAGTGAGAGACACAGTGCAATGACCAGTTGAGGACACAGACCACTTGTTTCCTGGAGCATGCATGCCTCGTGCTTGCTGACCACGAGCAAGAGGGGAGAGCTGGGACTGGTAAGAGCTCTATCAGCCTGGGTCACATTTACTTGATACCCGTGGTAGAGAATGTCATGTCCACTGGTCAAATCTAATCCCCAGTGTGCTTGATCTGGTACTGGACGTTTTAGCCAGCCCTGCCCAAAGAATTTCCCCTACTGGGCTTCTGTGGTTATGCTATTAGAGAAGAGACTCTGAACCAGCAGTGAACAGATAACTGATCATATTTCAAATGAATTATAACTGAACTCCAGGTAAACAGAGTTTGGCAAACAAAACAAAACAAAACAAAAAAACAAAAACCAGTGAACCCATTTAACAAACTCTCTTCTTCCTTTCCATATCTCTTCCTCTTGCTTTACGACTGAGACTTTCACATCCTCTCTTTTGTGCCCTCCCCTCCCCTCCTTCAGTCCTACCCTCTATTCCTGACTATCAGCCTACATTATTGCATATGCAGGTTTAGGGAAATTCTCAACATTGTGGAACCTCCATTTCCTCAACCACAGAGTGGAGATGATAATATCATGTCGCAATGAATTTGTGCTGTAGAGTGATTACCACAATGCTTAGCTAAATGGCACAGAGATCAAGTTTTCCCTTAAGCCAGTGCTTGTTCATTGAAAACTGCCCCCAGTCCCGATTTACAGCTGGAGATTGCAGCTGAATGCATAAGGACACAGTCACTGAGCACCGGCCATATATTTGCATTGGAAGAAGGAGGGAGAAATCTAAGAATAAAAAAGAATGCACAAAGACATTCTAAATGTGGTACTGCAGATGATGAGGCTGATTCACCCTTGACACATTTCATTTTACAGGCTGAGATTACAATAACAAGTGTGTACTGAGTTTCATGCTAAAACCTTATTCATGAACCCGCCATGCTGCCATAATGATAGAAGACTAGACTTGTTCCAAATAGAGGAGTGAGCTACAGCCAACTTTTGATTGATGAAGGACAGCTGATCTGATTTGGAGTTCCTCTGGGGCTCCTGCAAGGCCACATTTCTGTCACATGCACCATTTTAATGTTAGCTTTCCTGCTTGGAGGCTGAGCCTGGAAAGGAGCCATAAATTACTTTCAATCATGCATATGCCAAAGCTGGCTAGAGGAGATGGGATGTCAACCCGCCTTTTTTGGGGGGAGCAAGGGAGGCCAGATGTAACCCAAAACATCCCAAGAAACCATCTGAATCATCATCTTTTGCTTGTCTCCTCACTGCTCTTCCTGTCTTCTGTGTATCCTCAGATTATAGCTGAGAAACTGGCAGTGTGGGAAAGAGGTTGGGGCTTGGATGCAATCAAGGTGGCAAGGCTAATAAGTGTAATTAAACTTCTACACAGCCCCTGATTCATTCAATCAGGCATTTCATAAGCATCTATTGTATCTCCACATCTCCAGAAAGCACTACATTCAAACCCATTCTAAGAGACTTTCTTTTGTTGGAATAATTCCCAACCATGGCTCTGTCTAAATTTCCTGTAGGATTTTTTTTTTGGGGGGAAGGGGATACATATTCCTGGACCCAACTCTCCAAAGATCTGATTCAGCATTTCTAGAGGGTTCTCAGCATCTGTGTTCAGATATGCAGCAAATTTCCCCTTAACATTTTCCTCTCATGAATGTTTTTCTCCAGCCATACTCTCTCTGGTCACAATCTTTGTCTATTCATAGCAATAAATTCAGCTGATCAGATCAACTAAATCAGGACTTCTCTTTGCCCACACAAAAAAAATTACCATCCATTGGATAAATACATACAAACTCTGTTTAGGTTGCTCAAAATATACTACATAACAATGACCAGCCCTTGTGCTGCCTCTACTGGTTTAACAATGGTCTTCTGGAAGCAATAGTCTCTACATAGAACAAACTAAAGGAGATTTTCAGACCAAGGTAAGGTGGTGCTTTCGGGAAGATTTCCAAAGTCAGGCAGTTTAGCTGACACTTAATCTGACCCAAAGTAAAGCTGGCCCTACCCCTATACCAGGCTCTCAAGATTCAGAAAGGGTGGGGGGTGCACAGATTTCTTCCTTCCTCTCTTCAGAAGTAGGAGCCTAGGATATAGGCCTCTATTTAAGCATAGAAACCTGAATCCTAGGACAGAACTTGACCTCAGGAGACCCTAGAGAATCTGAAAAACAGATCAGCAACTCCCACATAATCAGGAGTTGGCAGAGAGTGTTGGATAAGTTTAGAAAGATGATTAGTTCGTGCTTGACTTAAATGTTCTAATTTTCATTATATAGTTGACATATTTTAAGTTTGAGATTATCCGTGCCAGTTTTTTTTTTCCTTAATCTGGAGTTGGATGGATTACATTGTCTAAAACATGAAATTCTTTATTATCTGATTCTGGAATGTACTACTGAGGAAAAAAGATCTATGTGATCTGGAGCCCAAGAGGTCTAAGCAAGCTGTGAAATTAAGACTTCCATGAACAAAATATTTGAAGGTGATATTTTTTTCAAAGGCACTTCCACTCCTGTGAATCCAGGACCACTAGAGATGTTGAGTTTAATATGCAGAGGATGATCAATAAATAATAGCAGAATTTGATTCTTTAATTCTGATTGAAAAGAAATAGATGAAATAGAAACACAAAATGGCATAGGCACTCAGATAGATTTCAAGAGTTAGAAAGTAATAACCGAAACAAATGCCTGTTAGACTAATTGAGTTAGAACTTAAGTGAGTTGGGAAGAATGGAATAAGTTATTTTTGGTTTTCTCCTACCACTCTACCCTCCCCCAGTCTTCACAAGCAATGGAATAACCTGATTCAGTAAATAAGCTTTGCATCACTGGCATATAACACAGGTTTGGTTAATGCATAACTGGCTAGATAATAAAATCAGAATACTGGCATTTAAAAAACCCAACTGCTTTTGGAAAGTAACCTGAGGGTATCTTTCATGAGCCCACTCATATACTTTAAACTTCATCTGTTCCTCATTTGACTGTGATATGATGGCATTACGTGGCTTAGGTATGTCTTAGGTTGTAACATGGAGTCGGTCACTCAGACTACAGAGCTTGGAATCAGGGTTCATGGGACAAAGCTCATTTCAAATATCTGGCATTCTCTGAATGTCAGAATAATTAGAGATTAAATGAGAGAAAATGTGAGGCATAGAAAAGGGAAAGAAAAGTTTGAGGTCACTAATACAAGATACCAAATTTTATTTCTTATACTTAATTTCTCTTGTTGCCTCTTTTCATCTTCCTCCCTTGACTCTTCTGTTTCTTGTATACATATGCCCCCATCTGTATACATATTTATATACATACACAAACACATGCATTCCTGTATTTATTTTCTTCCTTCATTAAAATTGTAAAACCAGTGCAACTTACGTGGAAGAGCATGAAACTGATAAAGTAACAAAATCACATTTCGTTGCAAAAAGACTATAGCTGGGGCACATTTATTAGTTGGAGATCAGAAATAAGTAGGGAGAAAAGCATGCGAGTAGTGAGGGAAAGTCTTCCAGGCCACACTTAGCCAAAAATTATTATTTTTTCCTTCTTAAATCCAAGTGGTCTATAAAACCATTCTCACGATGAAGCTGCAGAAGATGCTTTAACAAAGGAGGGAAGAAAACACATTACAAGCATTTCCAATGAACTGGTTAACAGAATATATAACATTGGAGGGGCTTCTCATGTCTAAAATTTCATGCATTGACTTGGGTCCATAAAAGTGAAAACAGGAGAATAAATGACTAGGGTGATCATAAAACAGCTAACTATGTTTGTGAAGTCAAGCAGAAAGTCTGAGCTTTAAACACCTGCAGACTGAAAATCAAAAGCTCTGTAGCTCTGTGTATGCTTTCATTCTAAACAGTGACCAGTTTGACCAGAGCCAGCATTGAACAGAATGTGATATGGAAACAGATGAAGCCCAAGTAGAAAAATGAAAACATGAGAAATCTCTAGACTAAGGGAGAATAGTTCCTAGCAAGGAGAGGCTAGTGGTCAGAACCAGACCTGTGGCTTGCCCTCCTGAACTTGCTAGTTCACATAGTCAGATATTAGTGTTCTCTGTTACTTCTGGGAGGATCTACCTTCAGTCTTGTGACATCCACATCTTCCAGAAGCTTGTCAAAGAACATAGGCTTGAGCTGGTTGCAGGCTCTTGCAGCATGGTGGCAATCTGATATTCTGGAGACCCAGTTGAGTTGAGCAGTTAAGCTTATCAGGTACATTTCTTTTTATGACATTTCCTGAGCAAAGTTAAATTTTGTTTACATAGTTTCCTCTGAACTAGGCTATGATGTTTTGGGGAAAAACCACTGTGGTCTTATTCATTCATATATCCCCAGTGCACATAGTAGATGTTCAAAAATATTTATTTCATTTTCATTTTTTTTCAACCAGCCCCTTAACGCAGAAGTGGCCTCACAATAAATGGTTGATGGTCATGTATTCATTCTAAATATATTTTCTGTGTGTTCAGCTATTGTACTAACTAACTAGGGGTAAAATAAGTAAATGAAAGGCCATACATGCTCTCCAAACTCACCTCTCAAGGGGAAGACAAGGATATCATGGGCAGAAAGAAGAGGACAAGCTCAAATCCATAGGTCTTGGTGTCTGTTTCTCACTTAGAGGGAATAAATGCATGATAAGAAAATTAGAAGAGCTCAGATTAGAGAGATAGACATGAGAATATCTAATCTAAGAGGGAAGGCCAGGGTACCTGGGTAGTTCAGTGGTTGAGCATCTGCCTTCATCTCAGGTCCTGATCCCCAGGGTCCTGGGACAGAGTCCCGCATCTGGCTTCATGCAGGAAGCCTGCCTCTCCCTCTGCCTATGTCTCTGCCTCTCTCTGTGTGTCTCTCATGAATGAATGAATGAATGAATGAATAAATAAATAAATAAATAAATAAATAAATAAATAAATTTTTAAAAATGAGAAGGAAGGCCATTTGAAAGAAAGGAGGTAGCTAATGCAGTGAAAACCCTGGAGGTCCTTCCTCCCCCTCCAAAATGATCCCTAAAATACAAGACACTGTAGGTAATAAGTACACCTCCAACTACTGTGAGTTCTCTGCATCTTAAAGTACCCTAGCCCATTTTTGGCAACTCTGAGAAATCGAATGTCTACTTTGATATACTTTCTTCCCACTGACCCTAGTCCCATCCATGAAAACCATATGGAACAGGTTAAATTCCTCTTCTGTAAGACAGCCCTTCAAAGGCATGCCCTCCTTTTCTTTCAGCCAAGGTTCATACAATATGATTTCCAGACTTTTCACCATTTTTGTCATTCTGATGCTTTTAGAATTGGAAAATGGAAACTCCAAGAGAATTTAAAAGATAAGAAATCTAAAAATACGGTTGGCAAGACTGGTGGGTGGAGGCAGGCATAATGGAAGAGGAAAAATTAATCACCTTCATGTTAAGAACTAAATCAAGCCTGGGGCGCCTGGATAAGTGCAGTGAGTTGAGCATCTGACCCCTGGTTTTGGCTCAGGTGGTGATCTCAGGGTCATAACCTCAGGGTCATGAGATCAAGGCCAGTACAGGGCTCTGTGCTCAGTGCTGAGTCTGCTTGAGATTCTCTTTCTCCTCCCTCTGCCCCTCCTGCCCATGCTCTCTCTAAAAAATAAATAAATGAATCCTTAAATTAAAAAGAACTAAATAAGGCCCTTTTAATACAAACTCAAGTTCCACAGGATCTGCACCTAATTCTTTGGTATCTTATTATCCTTGTCCAGTTCATTTCCCATTTACTTTCTTATAGCATTCTTTTTTGTGAGGTCAGTCATCTTGTCATTAAAATATATTAATTCTGTTTTCCTTTTCCTATTCTTCTAAATACTAAAATATTTATTAAAATAATGTTTACTGGCAGTGGGGTGACGTAAGTGTTCCATAGTCTTTTAGAAATAAAATATACTTAAAAGTGAGGCCATAGGCAATGATGGGCTGGCTTTATCTTTGGACATCTTAAGTCCTTCAAACATTTCCTTTGTAGCAAATTGTAAAGAAAAAAAATGTGAACATTTTACTATGTCACATGGCTATAGTATATACATTGAAGGTAAAGGAAGGAAGAGGTATAAACTCAATTTTTTGTTACATAAATAATTAGTCTAATAGTTTATAAAATAAGGAAAGATATTTCTGCTCAATCAAGGAAGAAACAGTTTCTTCTAAATATTAAGGATCTATTCAGAAATCATCTCTTCCAACTGGACTTTCATCTGATTTCCAACATTTCAAATCACATATCTCTTAAGTAATATATTCCATTTTCATTGATTGGATAGCTTTGAAAGAGTTTCTTTCACTCTTCCCCTTTTCTCCATAAAATCATTCACCTTGCAATGCAGCTTTCACCTCATCTTGTCACTCTTTATGCTCATGTTTTATAGATGAGAACCCCAAATTTCAGAATCAAAAGCTACAGTGTCCAAACGAACTTTATTCCCCCCCCCCCCTTGAAGTCTTGCTCTACATGTACACACCTTGAGAAAGAGCTAAGGGGAAAAAAAGGACTTCATTCATTATCCATATTTTAGGACCTTTTTTTTTTTTCCTATAGGGAGCTTTAGTCTCACCATGCATCACAACTCATTCCTTCCCTCTTCAAGCAAAACCTAACATAAACAGGACAAATCCAAAAGATAGGCTTGTCATTTCCTGCAGCTCCTGTAGCCTCTAGCAGTGGAGTCTATCACTGAACAACAGAGTCAAACCTCTGACTGATTATGATATCGTATCTGCTTAAAATTCCATCCCATGAGTTTGTGTATAGCAAAGACGAGGTCGTCTATTTGCTTAATGAAACAATCCTGGACACGCATACTATATGCCACGCTAGTGCATATAGTACATTTTAAGAATATAATGTGCAATTGAACTTGCTTCAAAAAGGAAATTTTACTCCCACTCCCATCCTGACACATCTTTCAACATATTATCCCTCTATATTATAAAATAATATATCAGCTAATATCTAGCATTATGCATCTAGTGTAGGCTTTATAACTTTCAGTTGGCTTGTGCATTTTATTATATACTTTCTTCTCTATGGTACGAGACCAGCTTTGTTTTTATGGTATTAAAAAAAAGCTACTGTCAAAAATTATATAAGGAAATGGTTTCCTTGACAACCATAACCACAGCAAGTTGTTTGAACCTCTTCCTCATTGTATGGATTGCTTGGTTACTAAAATACTTCAAAACATTTTGAAGTATTCAGGTACTAAATACCTGAATTTGTAGAATAAGCTGGAAGCAGAACAGGTGATAAACTATCCAAACAGTTGTAAAGTGTTAAACACTAATCATTTTCAAGTCTTATAGTTCAGTCTCATGACATAGTCTTTAAAAGGGCAAATGCCGAACACTTGATACTTGAGATCCAAAATAAATGACTAACCTATAGACACAAGTTGTTTTTTTTCTTTTAAATAAAGAGTAACTAGAAATGCCAAAGAAGTGAAAAATATTGCTTATCATAGAAAGCGGCATTTTGGTATTATTAATTCACAAATAGGTACCAAATGCTAATTCCATAATAGGAAAGAGATCAGTCTCGTGGTTATCAATAGAACAGCCGAAAAGGATAAAAAAATGCTCCTAAAAATATATCTCTTGACAAAATTAGACACAAAATATGGAGTATCAATAAAATGGTTACTGAAAAATTGCAGAGGAAGGGGCACCTAGATGGCTCAGTCAGTTAAGTATCTGCTTTTGGCTCAGGTCATGATCTCAGGATCCTGGGATCGAGCCCTGCTTCAGGCTCCCTGCTCAGTGGGGAGTCTTATTCTCCTCTCCTTCTGCCCCTCTCTTGCTTGTGCTCTGTCAAATAAATAATAAAATCTTTTTTAAAAAATTGCAGGGACACCTGGGTGGCTCAGTAATTGAGTGTCTGCCTTCAGCTCAAGACGTGATCCTGGAGCCCTGGAATAGAGTCCCACATCAGGCTCCCTGCGGGCAGCCTGCTTCTCCCTCTGCCTGTGATTCTGCCTCTCTCTCTGTGTGTCTCTCATGAATAAATAAATAAAAATAAAAACAAATCTTAAAAAATTGCAATGGTAAAGAAAATGTCTATAGCTTAAAGACTCACAGGATCTCTATCTCTGAGAGCCCCTCAAAAATATTTTCTCAACTATCAGTTTTTCATGAATAACATGGAAATATACAGCTTTAATGGATTATAAAAACACTAGAAATAAAAAGAGGACATTGTGTACAATGTGATTACATCCCAAGATAAAATTACTAACAAGATCATATAATTCCCACACTGTTAGAACATGGTATAATAAAAAACAGTGTTACCCCTGTTAAAGGAAACATTAATTTGGGGATGTCTTCAGGCTGGCTGATAATAAAGTAATTGGAGTGAAATAAATTACATAAATAATCACATTACGTTCATAAGTGTTTATTAAGAAAGAATTGTGTAGAAATATGGGCCTGGAAATTTAATTAAGGAAAGTAGTGGAAACTCTATGAGGAATTAGAGCTCTGGGTCATTGGATTGGTTGAGCAGCAGATAGAGAAGACAGAGTTTCACTTAAAAGCTCTGAGTCTGTGAATTTAGATATGAATTAAGGTTGGGGGGTGGGGGTGGCAGGAAGGCAGACAGGAAGGAAGAAAAGGATGGATGGAGGGAAAGGAAGGAAGGAAAGAAGGAAGGTAGGAAGGATGGAAAGAATGAAAGAAAGAAAGAAAGAAAGAAAGAAAGAAAGAAAGAAAGAAAGAAAGAAAGAAAAGAAAAAGAAAAAAGAAAATACAAAGATCTGGTCAAAACATAGGCCAAGCTGCTCCATCTTGGGGACATTCAACAGTATTCTGAGAACCAAAGAAAAAGTCAAAAAGTAAGTTAAGCAGAGATCCCAGGTATCATTCTTAGGTGAATTTTGGAACAGTGCCAAAATGAAGCCAAAGAGATGTATCTGAAGTTTAGTCATAAAAGGATCTCAGTTCTCCATGGACCCAGACTCCAAAAGAGCTTAGCTTTTTTTGCATACTTAAATTCTTACCATACTGTTCTACCGATGCAGAATGTTGGGGCTCTTCCACTCATCCATGTGTTGGAAGACAACCAAACTTGACAGGAGAGTTTTGGCACTGCCAGGACCATTCCTTGGCCCATCCCCAAATAAAGGGCCTCTCTTCAGGTGGCATCCAAGTTTGAATTCTCAACATTTGCCTGAGGAATTCTATTCCATGGGTTCTAGACATAATAGGCCACATAGCAGAATGAATTCCAGGAAGTAGTTGTCGGGGAGAATCTCATCAAACTCATTGCTTTCAGTACTTCAAAGGCTTATTGGGAAACATCAATATGGAGAATTGCCTGAAGGATAGAAAACATGGACATTCCTCGGCATGCTTTATAATCTATTCTTGGAATGATTCAAGCCAGTAAAGATCATCATATCTAGCCTGCCTCATTTCGTTCTTCCTATTTTCTGAGAGGACTTTTATTTATTTTTGTAAAATATATACATTTATTATTTTGTGATTTATTATTTTGTAAAATATATATATTTATTATTTTGTAATCTATATTTATTATTTTATATGTATTTATTATTTTGTAATATCTGCAGTTCACTTTTTTTTTAAGATTTTATTTATTTGACAGAGAGAGAGCACAAGTAGGCAGAGCAGCAGCAGAGGGGGAGTAAGAAGCAGGCTCTCCACTGAGCAGAGAGCCCAACATGGGGCTTGATCCCAGGACCCTGGGACCATGACCTGAGCCAAAGGCAGACACTTAACCAACTGAGCCACCCAGGCACCCCTACTTCACTTTGTTTTGTAAAAACTATAAGATAGGATTTTTTGTTGAATTGAGCTATGAAGTTACACCATTGGCCTTTGAGAAACATTATGGGAAACTCTTCTCTGAACTCCTATCAAGGTACTATTGAGAATATTGTTCCTTATATTTCAAAGTATCCTTATGAAGACCTACTGAAAAAAAATGTCTTCTTGTCTTGGTACAAAGAAGCATTGTGTTTCTCTTCTGTCGCTGGCTTCTCCTTATCTCATGGACACTGACTCATGAACTAGACCATGTTTCTTTCTGGGCACAGAACCAATTTATGGTCTTTCTCCATCCATTAGAAACCTTCTCAGTATGTATTTTGTGAATTCACTCCTGGATTCATCATTATTTCCCTACCTCTATTTTCTGTGCAAATATTCCCATTTAAAATTTTTTTGGAATGGTTAATGTATACTGTTGACTAAGTAAAAGTTCATGAGTTCAGGGCAGCACCCCTCTTGCCTGCAGATGGAGAGAAGCAAGCATACCAAATTGAAGCTGGACAAAATTCCTACCAACTTAGATCCAGGAAGAAATTTCTCCTTGTAGAGAAAAAGTACTCTATAGTCAAAGACCACCACCACCTGTCAGACCACCTCATCCATGGAGTGGAGGGATAACTTTTAAGAAATGCATTTTGGGGTCAGCCCAGGTGGCTCAGCAGTTTAGCACCACCTTCAGCCCAGGGCGTGATCCTGGAGACCCGGGATCAAGTCCCACGCCAGGCTCCCTGCATGGAGCCTGCTTCTCCCTCTGCCTGTGTCTCTGCCTCTCTCTCTCTCTCTCTCTCTCTCTCTGTCTCTCATAAATAAATAAAATCTAAAAAAAAAAAAGAAATGTATTTTGGAGTATCATATAATACCACCTGATTCTCTTGAACATTCATAAAATAAAATACTCAGTACTTCTTTTCAATGAAAATAAGAAATGAGAATTCATTACTAGAATGAAACGTTTACTTCATCCCTTGTATAAGATGGAAACAGCCTATCCCCTGAAGGACAACACTGGCTTCTTCTGTGGGCTCTGTGAGTGCCCAGACAGGCCTGCCCTTATAGCAGAAGAAACTAAATAGAAGACCTCTGTAGTAGTCAGCTCTTCTGCAATTCTTGGAGAAACCACTCTTCATCATCTACCTAGAATGGCCCTAAACTGTTCTAATTTCATTTGGTTCTTCCATACAAGGATACTCACTCACTGCCTAACATTTTGACTTGGCCATTTTCTTCAGCTTCTCTACTTAACTGTGCTCTGGCCCTTTCCTTGATGTACTATTTTTGCCCACTGTCTCCAGGGTTGTATACTTTGCAATACATGCCTCGCACAAGTTGCCAAGAGAACCCACCCTTTCCCTGGACACAGCTATTCCCCTGAGCTAAAGTGAACAATTCATCCTGATTTTAAAACTGAAAATCTCACATCCCTGGAAACACCTCTGTCCTAGGCAAAGGGATGGTTGGTCCCTCTACTCCCAGTCCACACTGATCATACAGCAAATTGATGACAGAATCACAATTTTATTAATTTTATTTTTATATAAAATAATATATATAATTTATCATTGTATGCTCAAGTAATGCAATTTTTAAGATTGGCCTAAAGAAAATGAGATTAAGAAAGCATATCTGCTATCTAAAATTAAACAATGAATTCTAAACCCAAATAGAAGTGATTTTAGGATGATCCAATTTTATCAGATCCACAGCTCTTTCCTCCCCCTTGAGTGTAAAGATCTGCCTATGAACCTATCACAAAATACAAAAGGAAAAACAAAACTCTCTGTCCAGGGGGTCCCTATTTTACAAACCAGGAGGAGACCAAATTTCCAAAACATCATTGCCATAACCCCTGACCAACAGGAAGGAGACTCTGGAAGCAATGAATGATCAGTACACACAATGTGACTCATACAACACTAATTAGGCACCAATCCTTTATGCATTTCTCAAATTCCCCAATGTCAGAAAATGTGTGTACACAGAGACTCTTGTTTATGCTCTGGTCTCAATTTTTGAGCAACCAATAGGGCAACTTATCTTATCCGTATGTTCATTATGGTCCTTTCTAATGAATATTGCTTTATAGTGTTTAAACAAAAAGAAATTAATGCATTGGCATTTCAAAGCTCTGACCTTTAAGTTTTTGTACTTGGTATATTGAAGAAAAGATATATATAGTATACATTAGAATTGAGAGTCAGATTAACTCAATGCAGCACACATACAGTTGTGCATCTAATTCTGGAGGTAATATAATCATTCTGTCCTCTATGATGGATGCTTGGATAGATTTTGGGATTTTGAAAGTCCCAAATTAAGCTTCTAGTTTATTCCTTTAAATCTCCATAGCTTTAAATAAAAATGATCTCTTACATCTTTTCTCTAAGACTCGGGTATAAAACTCTCCAGCAGGAAAACATCTTCAGAGCCAAATATATCTTATAATTGATTATGTGTCCACACTATCTGACTATAGGAGACCAATGCTGACGCTGCTTTAAAATAACAATAGGAAAATTGATTTCCACTGAGAAAGCCCCAGAGATGGGAATGTCAATTTATTGTAAACATTTGTGATACAAGAGGAATCACTGGTCATTTTTCTTAAAGGAAAACTAGTCAGACACAGCGAATCTATTGACGCTGAAAATTAATACTATATATATTTAAAAGGAACTTTGTATTTTCTAAAATAAACTTGATTTTAGAGTAGGTTTAAGTTTTTTTTTTTTTTTAGGTTTAAGTTTTTAGAGAAGAGAGAGTTCCCATATACCTTCTGTCCTTACATGTTTAATCTCTCCTATCTTTTCACGCCAGAATCATATACTTGTTACCATTGATGAATCTACACTGACACATCAATATCACCCAAAGTCCACTGTTTATATCAGGGTTCATTCTTGGTGTTATACATCCTGTGGTTTGGACAAATGTACAATGACATGTGTCCATCATCATAGTATCATCAGGAATAGTTTCTACTTATTTGTCCCTCCCAGCCCCTGATCCTTTTACTATTTCCACACTTTTATCTTTTCCCAGAATGTCATGTTGTTGAAATCATTTAGTAGACTTTTCAGACTGGCTTCTTTCACTTTGCAATATGCATTTAAACTTCCTCCATGTCTTTTCATGGTTTGGTAACTCATTTATTTAGAACTTCACATTGTTTTTAATTAACATTTCTTCCTTAAGATAAAAATAGTGGTTTCCATGGTTAGATGTAGAGTTTGAGTTTTACAAATCAGTAAACACAACCTATGGGAGCAGGTAAACTCCAAATTTAGAGACTGTAGTCATGGGTTCAAGTTTCATCTCAAGTAATTTACTAGGATGGAACCTTGGAGCAGTCATTCAACAACTGACACGAGGGAAGACTGAACATCAAAGAGGCTCATTGTCCGTAATGGCTTAGGATTGTGCCCATTGTGGATCTTCCCAAATGAATGGTGACACCTGACCCAATCAAATCTTCTCTCTTGAGAAGCAAAACTGTGAAATAAGCACACATAAGAAATAGGAAGAAACGACGTTTGAGGAGATGAAGAGAAGGTAGACGATTAGACTGCATGTGAATCCTAAAATATATTTAAGTTATAGCTATGCAGTGGAATAAAATGTAGCCAATAAAAATCCTGATTTGGGGTATGGAAGATGTTACTAATAGGGGATCACTCTCATAAGTGAGAAAATTATAAGATACAACCGTGTATGCACAAATTATGCTATATCTGTTGCACATTCATGGGATTATAAATAAATACAAAATACTTATTGGTGTTTACCTCTGGGTAATTGTATTACCTGGGTTTTCAGCAAGGGATGAAACTCTTAAACCAAGCACTTTGAGGAGAGCGTATCAAAGGACTATTTGTAAGATACAGGGGAAGGATGTTACATGTTACTTGCTAAAACCCGTTACTAGTCAAGGCCAGTAGGGGTTGGGGGAGGGAATAGTTTCTAGAACCTGTGGAGAGAAAACTAGATTGAGAGGACTGCTGGACAGGAGCTATGTCCTGCAGTTGAGACACATCACCAGTTGGCAGCAACCTCACATGGTGGATGCTGGGGAAATAAAGAGCCTGACCTCACTCACTCTGGTGGAACTCTAGGGGAACTCTGAAGGCAAGGCAGCCTTTGGGTACAGGTCAGCCTCCCAGGCCCTAAACAGGATAGAGAAGGATAGTATCTAGAGGAACAAGCAGGGTGATTTAACTTCCCTTTTTTCTTATCTGAATTTCTAATTTTTTTTCAGAAAGGAGCACATAGAACAAACATATATTTCATAGCTTTGATTTTTTCCCCCATATGGCATTCCATTTTTTTTTCAGTCTTTGCAGTGGGTTGTATAAAAAAAACTAGAGGTGTGGGTCAAAAAAACAGAGACTGAAAATAAACAGAAAAATGAGAAATTATGGAAAGAATATCATGAAGAGTGATTGGTCCCTCATATATCTCCCTATATAGGAAACACTTGGGGGCTAAAGGAAATGGGCTCCACACTGTTCCATGTATTCAAGATTAAGAGTAATAGAAATAATAGTAATTTCTAAGGGAATTTTTTAAAAAGACTTCTCCAGGTCTGCTTTGGCATACACAATCAGCCCTGAATGAAAACACTATTTCAAAGTGCCAAGCTCTTTTCAGAATTCTTTTTTTTTTTTTTTAAGATTTATTTATTTGACAGAGAAAGAGAAAGAGAGGAAGCACAAGCATGAGGAGGTGTAGGCAGGGGGAGAGGGAGAAGCAGGCTCCCCACAGAGTAGGGAGCTCCATTCAGGGCTCAATCCCAGGACCCTGGGATCATGACCTGAGCCAAAGGCAGACACTTAACCCACTGAACCACCCAGGCGCCCCTCTTTTCAGCATTCTTAAACCATTTTATCTTGCCTTGTGTCTGATCTAAATGCATCTGCTTTCAAACCCCAAATGGTATTTTTTGCAAGTGTGCCAGGTCAAGCAGAATACATATCTAGCAGATCTTACAGACATGACTAGTTTCAGTACAAACAGATGTCAAACCAAGCAAACCGTAGTCACTGGCTGATTGCAAGCAGATAGAATTAGAAATAAGTTTTGTGGTCTCCACTTCCTCAGAGCTCAGTTCTTTCTGTAAGGCTAACATTGTTCATAAAAAGTCTGTGTTGTGCATCTAGGACACCTATGCTGATCCAGTAGAGGGCAGTGATATATCTAGGAGCCTGGCCCTAGGAAACAACTCCCCTTTGGAGGCACACAGCTCAATATGGCTTCATCTATGCAAGGCAGGCAGGGTCACCTGAGTTCATTTCTCCCATCCATTCTGCTCTGCGGCTGCTCCCTTAGCAACTCTGCAGCTGCTGCCAGCAGTCATGGGAACAGGAATTATGACCTTCGCCTCAAACTGCAACCCTGAAAACAAAAGCTAGAGCACCTCCAGCCTCAGCAGCATCTAATTTATGGCTGAGTTGCCTGGCTATATATTTCAGGCCCAAGGCAGCCCCCAAGTGAAGTAGGCTTTAACTCCATTAAAGAGACAGCAGGGGATCCCATAAGTCCCAAAGCAAATGTCCAAACCTAATCAAGAAGAAATCCAAGGAAGAAGAGAATCAATGCAGGTCTTTGGCAGGCTTGTGGTTCTTTAATTAAACAGACCCCTGACATGACATTATAGTTAGTGCAAGAGAGATGAGCTTGGTTATGGACTAGGAAAAGCATGTTTCAATTGCCAAACATCAAATAAACTGTGGGAACTATTAGCATTGATTATCAGCTGGCAAGCACCTCTGGAGACTTCAAGCCTCTAGGAATTTTTTAAATAATTGATTTAAGACAATTTGGGGAAGCACATTGTGCAATAGTTTCCCAAGTGCAACTTAACTTTTTTCCTAAGAAAAACAATTTGAGTAATTTGCATTGCACCATTTATATGCAACTAAGAGTTACTCTTCCTTTCAATAACAGATAAAAGGAGAAAGGATTATAAATGTTAGAGCTGGAAAAGACTGTAGACATCACTGTTTTTTAAATTTAAGAAATAGAATTCTTTTTTAAAAAATAAATCTTATATATAACCCCAGGAGATCAAGAACAGATGAAAGAAATATTTTATCGATATAAATTTATTTTATAAGTTCACACTTCTGTTAAAGGCTATAAAGTCAGTCACGGAGAAGAAGGAAGCTTTTTTGGATGAATGAGATCAGGATTTATAGATGACTTGCAGGCTTACATCAGTTTTAGGATCTAATTTATTTTTGTATTTTCTTTGCAACTACTTTTGAGGGTGATGACAGTGATTCCCACGGATAAATCACTGCACATGGTGATAGATGTTTTTGTAACAGCTTTTCTTGCAACTTGAGCATATTCTTTAATTAAATAGAGCAAAATAAGTTTAATTCCAAAGTCTGCACTCAAGTCAGTTAAAATTGGCAACATATTAAGAAGCAGTGGTCTCCAAAGAATTAAAAGATCCTTAAAAAAAAAAAAAAAAAAAAACCTCTGGTAAAAACAGCTGTGTTCTTAACCAAAATCAGCTCTTTTTTCCTTTTCCACCTTCTACACAGTTCAGCCACATTGACCAGTTTCTATGTGTAGCCGTTTGTCGGAGATCTAGCCAATGAAATGTGAGCAGGAGTGCCATGTGCCACTCCCAGGCCTGGCACCTGCAAACCTGCCACAGGCACCCCTTCAACACTTTCCTCAACAGCTCAGGGTCTGCAATGGACCCTGAGGACCCAGGCAAAAGGACAGGGCCACAAGATGGAAGAAGCCTGTGTTCCCAAGGTCCATGGAGGCCACTTGCATACTAGGAATATCCTTAATAGATTTGGAATAGCAAGAAGAAAACTTTTACTGTGTTAAGCCACTAAGATTGGCATACTGTCATGACAGCTAGCATTGTTTAACCCAACTGAACTCATTACCAGAAATCAGATACATGACCTTTCATGGCTTACTGCTCTTCTGTTTTTATCAACTTATTCCTAACCCCTCAACTTGTTTCCTTTGCCCTTAGGCTGGTTGATTTAAGCCAAGAAGCATTTATTTTGATCTTTCTAGTAAAGATTTCCCCCTTGGGCTAGTCAATGAAGGCTGGAAGCCCATGATTCTCTTTCCATGAGCACCCCTCAACCCCTTCATGAGGTGGCACTCTGATCCTGAAGCAACAAGGACCAGCAGGCAAAGAAATAGGGGCTGAGGGGCATGAGGAAGCCTTTCAGACACAGGAGTCACCCGTCCCATCTCCAGGGGTTCATCCAGAGCCCCTCAAGTAGAGAGCAGTAAAGAGACAGTTCTAGTCTAAACTTTGTTTCTGAGATAACTCTAGCTTCCAGATTTCTGATTTCTCAGGCCTTTGTATCTGAAAGGATAAGAGTCTAGATGCTTAATTTTTGTCGGTGCCTTTCTCCCCTATAAAATCAGAAAAGTCCTTCATCGAGAATTGCACAGATGTGTTGATGGCCATCCCAGCAAGAACGTCTCCCAACTCAAAGCTCTTCCATGGCTGTTTCTTGGAATCATCTTCTGTTTTCCCACCACAGGTTTTGCCTTGAAATCTTTTTTTTTTTTTTTTTCTGGTTGAAACAGAAATGACAATCTGGATGTAGTTACCTCCTCCAAATCTTCTCCTTGTTTAAGTTTTTTTTTTTTTTCCCAAAAGTTGGTTTCAGAGGAAAGAAAAGGGCAGCACGACCTCACCATACATAGAGATGCAACACTGCTCCACCATTGCAAACTCAAAAATAGAGCACAGCTGATGAGCTTACTTCAGAACATCCAAATGTTTACTAAAAGGAAATGACTCTGCCTATCGATGGGGAGAAGAGATGCCTAGAACAGATTCTGATGAGATTTGCTGCTGTGTGCACTGGCAAAAGCAACTTAACCAGACAAGTACCAGCCTATAAATAATGGCAATTACTCCCAGGAAAGTGGTGCTTCTGTAGGAGGAGTGGTTTTCTTTATTTGGTTACCATTATTTTCGAAGAGACTTGGGACTACATTTAAAAAAAGAAATTAAAAGCCAGAAATGATCAGGGACCATTATGGAAATAGCTGCTCTGAACCCAGCCTTGAAGATAGGCCCCCAGAGTCAGTCAGTTCCCCTGTTTAAAACACTCCCTTCCAGGAAAAAAACCAAAAGTGCATAATTTTATGCCACAAAAAAATATCCTGTCGTGACAAAAACACTAATTAGATGTCGGGGGTGGGGGTGGGGGTGGTAAAGAAGCTCAGTTGTGGAATCACAAAGAAAATGTTAAATGCCCAACGTGTGAACATACGATAAATACAGAAGGAGGTGAGAAGGTGAAATGCACACTTGATACCACCAGAAAAATAATTTGTAAATATTTGTTTTGAGATAAAGCTAATGTTTCTAAAAGTTGTTCTCGGATGGTATAAATAACTAGAAATGCAAAGCAAAGTCCAGAGAACAGACTTTTTAAATGCTAATCAAGAGAGATATTTGCATTTAATATGCTTAATAATAATAATAAAATTAACATGGAGAAGAAAGAAAAAGGACAAATGAAGTAAATATGAAAAGTTTTCTTTGAAATATTGAGGAGAAAGTCTTCTAATGTAGTTTCTATAAAATATAAATTACATTTAAACAATATTTCTGGGATCCCTGGGTGGCTCAGGGGTTTAGTGCCTGCCTTTGGCCCAAGGCATGACCCTGGGGTCCCTGGATGGAGTCCTACATTGGGCTCCCTGGTGGAGCCTGCTACTCCCTCTGCCTGTGTCTCTGCCTCTCTCTCTCTCTCTCTCTCTCTCTCTCTGTCTCTCATGAATAAATAAGTAAAATCTTTAAAAAAAACAAAACAAAAACAATATTTCTGATAATTGATGTATTTTTCTGTATTTTTAGGAAACACAGTCACATGTTTATAGCCAATTTGTTTTTTGGAAAGTCTTACTGAAAGAAGAATCACTTCTACCCAAAGCCTTACAGACCTGTTTTTACCCCTTTTAACCTTGAATGTCATACTTTACAGACTAAAAAGAGACCAACTCTCTGACTTCAAGAGCTTAATTATAAGATTTCCAAAATTCTCCAGGAAATCTAGGGAAACCTATCTTCAAATCGATATCTTTATAAATTTAATGTTAGACTGGTACCCAAAGAGAATATATTATACTTTACTTCCCCTAAATACAAATATGCCAAATAAAAGTAAGCCCAGGATTCTTCATAGCCCTCTGAGATTATATTCACATTCCATATTCCCAGTGAGCTATGGCACATAGGGCAAGCACTCAAAATGTCCATCCTCAAAGGTGACATACACAAAATCTAGGAGACTGTCTTTGAAACACACGTGTATACACATCCAGGTGTATCCAACACCAGGTATTTCAATTTAAGGCCTAAGGAAATTGAAATTTGGTCAGCAGGTTTTTATTCATCTAATTGTCCACCAATCAATCATTGTTTTTATAAGTAGTACTGCATTCAACAATATGTACTGAGTAGTCACTACTTATAAAGTGCTCTTCTAGCCACTGAGCTTAGGGTAGAAAACAGGGTCCAGGGATGCCTGAATGGCTCAGTGATTGAGCATCTGCCTTTGGCTCAGGTTCTGATCACAGGGTCCTGGGATCGAATCCTGCATTGGGCTCCTCGCAGAGAGCCTGCTTCTCCCTCTGCCTGTCTCTGCCTCTCTCTGTGTCTCTCATGAATAAATAAAATAAAATCTTTTTTAAAAGAAAAAAAAGAAAAGAAAGAAAGAAAAAAAGAAAAAGAAAAGAAAGAAAAGAAAAGAAAAGAAAGAAGAAAAGAAAAGAAAAGAAAAGAAAACAGGGTCCACCATATTTCCCTTCTGTCTCAGATCTTACAAACTAAACTAGAGTCAGGACTAGAGAGAAGAGGGGGAAATGTTTCCTCCCTGGAGGCATTACAGGTGTTTGAGACAGACAGTTGTTTATGGGGTGAGACCATCCTGCACATTACTGTGAAGAGCCCAGAACAACAGCGATAACCAAAAACATCTCTACATTTTCAGACCTCTTTGGGAGTAGATGTTTTCCAAGTGCTCAGATGAGAAAAAGAAGCTGTGCAAGATATGAACTCCCCCATCTGGGAAGGGGTCCCAAATTCAAGACTACCTAAGAATTCAGAAGCAGTCCTAATAGAGGTTGACCCTAAAAGAGAGGAAGGGTTTTAATACCAAAGTTATTCAGCATATTATCATCATTATTCATTCTGTTTTCATGCTCCATCCCAGGAATTGAGAGAAAGGGCAAAAAGGCTCTAGGCTAGGAACTCGTGTAACATAGTAAAATGTCAGATTAGCATAAATTCTGCTTGGGACTTGTATTTGCTTGTTTGCTACCTCTGTTTATTTGCAATGATTCTTAGGTGCTCTGTGGCAAAATAGTGTCATAGAATGGTGCTTTGGAACTGAAGTAAAAGTTTAAGGATCTAAACTTTTAAAACACTAAGTTGTAAATCACGTTGATTCAGGTAGTTATTAAGTTATATTAGCTGTCATAAATACTGCTGAATTAGAAGTTCTTTTTTTCAGATCTATTTATTTATTGGAAAGAGAGAGAGAGAGAGCAGGGGTGAGAGGCAGAGGGAGAGGGAGAGAGTGAATCCTAAAGCCATCTCACTGCTGAACATGGGGCCGGACACAGGGCTCGATCCCAGGACCCTGAGATCATGACCTGAGCCAAAATCAAGAGATCGCAGCTTAACTGACTGAGCCACCCAAGTGCCCTCACCCTGCCCCTCACACCACCAATTTCTAATGTGTGTGATTGGCAGCTCCTAAAATGGCCCCCAGTGATCCCTACTGTGTTGTATTCAAGCCCTTGTATAATCTCCTCCTCCTGAGTGTTGGCTGGGTCCAGGAACAAACAGAATGTGACAAAAGCGATGGGATGTCACTTAGGAGATGAAGTTACAAAAGGACTGGCTTCCCTCTTGCTCACCCTCTCCTGTTCCCTCACTTGCCCACTTGGATGAAAGCGGCACTTGACGGGATGAGCACTGGGTGTTATTCTGTATGTTGGTAAATTGAACACCAATAAAAAATTAATTTATTAAAAGAAAAAAGAAAGAAAGAAAGCCAGCTGCCAGGCTGTAAGCCCCCCTAGGGAAAGGCGTGTGGCAAGGAACTCAGGGAGCTCTCTCCAGCCAACAGCCAGTGAACAGCCAAGGCCCTCCGTCCAACAGCTCACAAGGAGCAAAATCTTGCCAACAATCACACTGGTGAGCTTAGACGCAGATCCTCTCCTCCTCCAGCCTAGAAATCACTGGATAACTGCAGCCCTGGGTTTCAGCCTGGTCCCGCATAATGTAAGATACTAAATGTTTGTTCATTAAGAGGTTAATTTTGGGAGTAATTTGTTGTGCAGAACTGGGTATCTAATATAATGTGGAAAAAGAATTCACTTTAAAATCTAAACTATAAAGGACATGACCATCAAGGGTGTATAGAGCAAATCTAGCACTGTTCCCACAAAGCACCAAACAACATTTGCTTTAAGACTTAGGATGGGATGCCTGGGTGGCTCAGTGGTTGGGCATCTGCCTTTGGGTTGGAGCGTGACCCCAGAGTCCTGGGATCGAGTCCCACATCCGGCTCCCCGCAGGGAGCCTGCTTCTCCCTCTACCTGTGTCTCTGCCTCTCTCTGTGTGTCTCTCATGAATAAATAAATAAAACTTTGAAAAAAAAAAAAAAAAGACCTAGGAACACCAAAGCCTGGATCATTGGATGCAGATCTATCTTGGCAAAATGTGTGATTTTTTTCACTATGGTAATTTCCCCCAAACTCATCTTTGCTGTCCTCAAGAAATTGGAATGGGAATCTAAAGACAGTTACACTGTCTTAAAATGTTTTTTTTTTTAAGAAATCAATTAAATAGAGACATATTGAGGTGCCTGGGTGGCTCAGTCAGTTAAGCACTTGCCTTTGGCTCAGGTCCTGATCACAGGGTCCTGGGATTGAGTCCCACATCAGGCTCCCTGCTGAGTGAGGAGTCTTGCTTCTCCCTCTGCCCCTCCTTCCGCTCATGCTCTCTCTTTCTCTCAAATAAATAAAATCTTTTTTAAAATAAATAAATAAACAGAGACATATCTGGCATGTACATGGCTCTGAGCTCCTTGCTTGGTTTTTATGAATTCACTACCTTACCCCGTGTTAGATAAGCTTTTGCTACACCTAAATATGTATGAAAAGGTAAATTTAGGAGGCTACTTATCAACACGACTTGTTTGAAACCCATGAGCTTTAAAAAGGGCAAGGTAGCTAAGTTTTAATTATTCTCCAAATCACCATTTCTCTGCATGTATTCCACGGAAGACTAATTGTACAGATTATTTAGGGATGGTATATTTCATCATCAAATAAGTCTGAGACAAGTTGAGTGAAATGAAGTTAAAACAAGCTTCTTCTTTGCATGGCATCTCTAGGCCTCTACAGTGTGAATGAGTACTGTGAGTCTCAGACAAAAGCTACGCTATGCAGTGTTTTCAAAGCTTGTTGGGGTGAAGAACTACCATTTCTTCAAGAGCATGGAACTGGAATCACATTTGGGAAACACTTGAAAATTAAGAACTTCATTGATATCTCATCTCTGAAATGTTGTTCCCACTTCTCCCCTCTACAAAGATCCCATCCCTCAAATGTTGTAAGAAACCGGGGATCCACATTTAAGCAGGTTTAATATCTCTGACCCTGGTGGGTTGCCTTCAATGCCAGGCAACATTACTAACAGTTTACCTGCTCTTTAAAAAAGGGTTCATCAGTTATAATAGTAAACCCACACTAAATGTTAGTTTTGTGCCAGGGACTCTTTTGATGCAATATAATGTATAGCTACAGATGAAAAAGTTGACAGCCAGGGAAGTTAAAGGATCCCCTGCTGCTAATATCTGTGCACCATATAGATATGGCAAGAAGTACCATTGTAATATGGGCCCGACCTGTATCAGCTCACCAGTTCAATAAAAATTTCACTGTGACAGAATGAGCACAAATTAATGTCACAGTCTATTAAAATCCATCTCAATTCAATGCTAAAATTTCCAATATTGATTATTATTTTGTAACAACAGAAGTATATTGGTATAATATTCTTATGGCAAATTAATATTAACGTACCAAGAATGATGTAATCAATGCTAAGATACAAAAAAATTAACAATCCATTAGGTTTCTCTTACAGTCTTTTGAACCAAATCACCTATAAAATTCACATTATTTTTAAGCTTTACAATATTAAAGTGAGATTTTTTCTTTCAGTTTCTGCTAATATACACTGAATTTATATATAACGCCAATCAATAAGAGCACTTATAATTGATTTTGCTTTTGTTAATGCCTGTAAATCCACATATGCTTTGCACAATGAACTTTAATACATATAATACTATATATGTGTTTTTACAGATAAGCTTTAATTCCTTTTGAAGAGGAAAGGGCCTTAACTTTAAAGAATTGTTCCTCTCAGGGGTTCCTGGGTGGTGGAGTTGGTTAAGCATTTAACTCTTGGTTTCAGCTCAGGCCATGATCTCAGGGTGTGAGATCTAGCCCTGAGTCAGGCTCCACACTCAGCTTGGAATCTGCTGAAGATTCTCTCTCCCTCTCCTTCTGCCCTCCAGCTTGTGCTTGCTCGCTCTCGCTCAAATAAATAAATAAATAAATAAATAAATAAATAAATATTTTTTACAAAATTTTAAAAAATTATTCCACCCGGAATTCTTCTAATTATTAAATTAAAAAAATTATTTATTCACGAGAGACACACACACACAGAGAGAGAGAGAGAGAGAGGCAGAGACACGGGCAGAGGGAGAAGCAGGCTCCATGCAGGGAGCCCGATGTGGGACTCCATTCCAGTACTCCAGGATCATGCCCTGAGCCAAAGGCAGATGCTCAACCACTGAGCCACCCAGGCATCCCTAATTATTAGATTTTTGATTGAATATCATAGTTGAGATTACAATTGATGATAAAAAGAGACCCCGTGCTCATTGTGTAAGCCAGTAGGGGTCCAATTTGTATCTTAAAGCTAAGAGCCTATCTTTAAACATATGCTTTACTTTGTGAGAAGGTTTAAGAAAGGAACAGGAGCATCTGGGTGGCTCAGTTGGTTAAGTGTCTGCTTTCCTCTCAGGTCATGAGCCCAGGATCCTGGGATCAAGCCCCACATCAGGTTCCTTGCTTAGTGGGGAATCTGCTTCTCCATCTCCCTCTGCCTTTGCCCCTGCCCCAGTTTGTGCTTGCTCTCTCTCTCAAATAAATAAAATCTTAAAAAAAAAAAAAGAAACAAAACAAAACAACTGAAACAAACAACTCTGAAAGTAGAATTCCTCTGGAGAGAAATAAAAGGACTGTATGGAACCTACCTTTTGTCACTGAAACATGAGGTAGTGAAAAGAGCTCGGGTTCTTGAGTTAGACAGTCATGCTCAAATTCCATCTCTAGCTCTTTCACCTTCAACTAGTCACTCAACCTCTCTGAGTTCTCTCATCTATGAATTGACAGTAAGAAAAGTAATAATACAAAGATCAGAAATCGCATACGAGTACTTAACACAAAACAAGTGCTCAATAAAGTCCTGAAAATACCAAATAAAGAGAGCAAATGCTGAAACTCATTTTTCAAAACCTTCTATGAAACTGTCTCAATCAAAAGAGGAAGACCCAGCTGCTGAACGATCATACATCTGGAATGGGCTTGAAATGGCACAGCGAAACTTAAGAGATTGTTCCTCTCACAGTTAAGGGGAAACTCTTAGCCATCAGGCAGCTAATCCTGAGAGCAGACAGTAGGTGGCGGGGAGGACTATACCAGCTGATGTGAGGTGGGGCAGCAGGGCCCGGCTGAACAGGAGGGAAAGAAACCCGGAGGTGGGTTCTTAGAAACTTGGTTTACCACGGTGCCTGTCTGTCTGTCTTCCTTTTTTTTTTTTTTTTTTTTTTTTTTTTGTGTGTGTGTGTGTGTGTCTGTCTTCCTTGCTGCTTGAGAGCAACTTGAGAAGCTGGCACTGTGTTTCCTTTATTTTGTATGGGTCACAGTGCCCGGAACAGACTTTGAAACAGGGTGTTCCGCAAATACCAGGGGAGTGGAAGGAAAGAAGGAAGAGGGAGGGAAAGGAACCAGAGAGAAGGAAAATGAGAAGAAAGACAGAAGGAAGAAGAGGACAAGAAAGTGGTTATTCTCTCAAGGAAGAATCAGAAATTTATACTTCGTCAAGTTTGCTTCCCTCTAAGTTTTTTTTTTAATTGACTTAATTAATATCCATTCTCTGATTCATCTGAATGAAGACTAAGAAAGCTTTGTGCAGCTGGGAGTAGAATTATTGGTGATGGTGTCAGAACTATACCAGCTCCAGAGAGATGGAGCTGGGGCTGGATATGGGGAACCAGGAAGCCAATGTACCCCATGATGGCTCATTCTTTCCTCTAACTCAAACTGGCCAATCTAATTACAGCCTGCTAACATTAGGGCATGACCAAATCTTCTCCATTTCTCCATGTAATCAATCCTCTGAAAGACTTGTCTGAACTTCAGCCCTTTTTGCTTTGCCCACTGGTTTCTGAGATTCAGAATTCTATCCTTTCAACTCCCTTTAAAACATACCTGTAAAATCTTTTGCTGCCATATTCCTTGCTTTCTAACCTTCCTTAAGTCCTTTATCCTGGCTTCCTTACCTGTCACAGAAACTTTAAAATGAGTCCATTAGTTTTGATCACAGTGCTGAAGAGACTAAGGGCAAAGGTTAAATACCAGAAAAAGCTTCTAAATTCCTGGACTCACAAACATGATAGCATGAAAAAACCTTAACAATGACTAAGTGCAACCCTCTTATTTTACAGATGAGATCATTAGGGTTCAGAAAGATCAAGTTTGCCTAGGGAAAAAAAAAAAAACACATCTCTACTGTGGCCACAGAATGACCTTTAATCTTAGGCAGTCATCTTGAAAATTCTTATTTTTTATTTCCAAAAGTCAGGGAAGAATGTGGATTACATCACATAATCATCACCCTCCTGCAGGCGGCCAGGAAACCTCAAAGCCCTTTTAGGTTCTCTTCCTGTAATTACCAGTACCTTCCTCACAGAAGTATTTGTCCTAATCCTTAACCCTGACTTGCATTTCTTTATTTTGCCAGCCAAGGAGGAGAAAAGCCAGGAAAAGACCCCAGTAGCAGGGAGAGTACAGCAGTGAGATGCAAAGACCCTAGAGACAGATGGGGTTCCAGCCCTCATATTTGGGCCAAATTGCTCACCCTTTCTTAAGCCTAGTGGGAAAAATAGGGTGACATAGGTCCTACTTTTTAGAGTTTTTGTGAGGGTTGGATGAACAACTCTGAACCAGCCCTCTCCTATCACCATTTGTACCTTGTGTGTAACATGTGCCACAAGCCTAGAACCTTCTCCTTCTCACAGGGATTTCCTTCCTGGGTGAGAAAGCTGGTCTCCTTCTCTGACTTATGACCTTGGTTGTAACCCCCTTAGCCCATCAAGTCAGAGATGTTCTAAGAATATTGAACCTCAAAAGGGAAGAGTGAAGATCTCCTCTTTTTATTCCTAAAAGTTTCTTGGCACCTTGTGGAACTGTGCTTTCACTCTCCCCACCCCACATACACAGTCAACAACCACTGTATACGAAGAGCATAGAGAGGGGTAGTCATAGTTTGGCCAAATAAAATCCTATTCCCCCACCATAATATATCTGTATTTCATGCATTTTCTTCATCTTTATAACTATATCTTATAACATGAATCATAAATATTTGCCTCTATTGTCTATTCAATTGTTATTCTTTTTGTTGATTGCAGGGTAAGCATGCCCATATTGCTACATAAACAGGTATGGTTGTTACTGTACAAATATTCACATCTCTGAGAAGAGCCAATGAGTTGTTCTTCCCAAAGAAAGTCTGGTCCAGGCTGACCTGGTATCTCCAAAACGAGACACACACATTCAAATAGCAGTTAATTTTGTAAAGTATTCCAACATTTCTTCTCATTGGGTAATTCCACCAAAATGATAATAATATTATTTATGTTACCATAACAACCTAAGGATTTTTGCAAGTGTTGCTTCATTTATTCCTCATAATCTTAATAGCTCAGTATTTTATGCCCATTTTTAAATAATGTAATTGAGGTGCAATGGGGCTATACCTCTCTATATACCTATCATCTATGTCTAATGGAATATTATTTACCCATGAGAAAGAAGAAATCCTACCACTTGCAATAGCATGCATGTATCCAGAGGACATTATGCTTAGTGAGATTAAATCAGAGAAAGACAAATACTATATGATCTCACTTGGAATCTAAGCAAATTGAATTGAATTGTTTGAATAAAAACAAAGAGTAGAATGATGGTTGCCAGAAGCTGGGTGTGGGAGAAGAGATATCTAAGTGTACAAATCTGCAATAAGTGATAAAGAAGTTCTAGAGATCTAATACACAGTATACTGAATATAGACATCATTTTATTGTAATGATCAAACTTGCTAAGAGACTAGATCTTAGTTACTCCATACCACCCACACAAGAAAAGATATTTATGTGACATGAGGGAGGTGTTAACTATCACTACAATGGTAATCATTATTACAACATAAAAATGTATCATAACATGTTGTATACCTTAAATGTGCATGACATTACATGTTAAATATATTTCAATAAAAAATAAAATACTTATTTCAAACCAAAAACAAGATAGGCAATATGTGTGTATATGTACTCATAAATATACATACCTATATATTTATATAGATATATGCATATCGTAAATATCTACATAAGGAATGTGTGTGAATGCACATGTATCCTCCGATATTAAAAATCATCTGTAAAGATCAGAGAATCTATCCCTGTAGTTTGAAGTGACAAATGCTTTACAGAGTATAGCATTGACAGTGCTTGAACTCTGGACCACTTACCTGGGCAGTTATGAAAGAAACCCTGTTTTCTTTATAGATCTTGGAAACTAGCCCTTTATCTGATACGTCACTTGCAAATATCTTCTCCCATTCTGTAGGTTGTCTTCTAGTTTTGTTGACTGTATCCTTTGCTGTGCAAAAGCTTCTTATCTTGATGAAGTCCCAATAGTTCATTTTTGCTTTTGTTTCTTTTGTTTTCGTGGATGTATCTTGCAAGAAGTTACTGTGGCCAAGTTCAAAAAGGGTGTTGCCTGTGTTCTCCTCTAGGATTTTGATGGAGTCTTGTCTCACATTTAAATCTTTCATCCA
The DNA here is from genome assembly GCF_905146905.1 of Nyctereutes procyonoides. Classification (NCBI taxonomy): domain Eukaryota; kingdom Metazoa; phylum Chordata; class Mammalia; order Carnivora; family Canidae; genus Nyctereutes; species Nyctereutes procyonoides. The sequence goes on from NW_026575037.1 coordinate 8,510,088, forward strand.
TTTTGAGTTTATCTTTGTGTATGGTGCAAGAGAGTGGTCTAGTTTCATTCTTCTGCATGTGGATGACCAATTTTCCCAGCACCATTTATTGAAGAGACTGTCTTTCTTCCAGTGGATAGTCTTTCCTCCTTTGTCGAATATTAGTTGACCATAAAGTTCAGGGCCCACTTCTGGGTTCTCTATTCTGTTCCATTGATCTATGTGTCTGTTTTTGTGCCAGTACCACACTGTCTTGATGACCACAGCTTTGTAGTACAACCCAAAATCTGGCATTGTGGTGCCCCCAGCTATGGTTTTCTTTTTTAAAATTCCCTTGGCTATTTGGGGTCTTTTCTGATTCCACACAAATCTTAAAATAATTTGTTCTAACTCTCTGAAGAAAGTCCATGGTATTTTGATAGGGATTGCATTAAACGTGTAAATTGCCCTGGGTAACATTGACATTTTCACAATATTAATTCTGCCAATCCATGAGCATGGAATTTTTTTCCATCTCTTTGTGTCTTCCTCAGTTTCTTTCAGAAGTGTTCTATAGTTTTTAGGGTATAGATCCTTTACCTCTTTGGTTAGGTTTATTCCTAGGTATCTTATGCTTTTGGGTGCAATTGTAAATGGGACTGACTCCTGAATTTCTCCTTCTTCAGTCTCATTGTTAGTATATAGAAATGCCACTGACTTCTGGGCATTGATTTTGTATCCTGCCACACTGCCGAATTGCTGTATGAGTTCTAGCAATCTTGGGGTGAAGGCTTTTGGGTTTCCTATGCAGAGTATCATGTCATCGGTGAAGAGGGAGAGTTTGACTTCTTCTTTGCCAATTTGAATGCCTTTTATGTCTTTTTGTTGTCTGATAGCTGAGGCTAGGACTTCCAGTACTATGTTGAATAGCAGTGGTGAGAGTGGACATCCCTGTTGTGTTCCTGATCTTAGAGGAAAGGCTCCCAGTGCATTCCCATTGAGAATGATATTTGCTGTGGGCTTTTCGTAGATGGCTTTTAAGATGTTGAGGAATGTTCCCTCTATCCCTACACTCGGAAGAGTTTTGATCAGGAATGGATGCTGTATTTTGTCAAATGCTTTCTCTGCATCTAATGAGAGGATCATATGGTTCTTGTTTTTCTCTTGCTGATATGATGAATCACATTGATTGTTTTATGAGTGTTGAACCAGCCTTGCATCCCGGGGATAAATCCTACTTGGTCATGATGAATAATCTTCTTAATGTACTACTGTTGGATCCTATTGGCTAGTATCTTGTTGAGAATTTTTGCATCCATGTTCATCAGGGATATTGGTCTATAATTCTCCTTTTTGGTGGGGTCTTTGTCTGGTTTTGGAATTAAGGTGATGCTGGTCTCATAGAACAAGTTTGGAAGTACTCCATCTCTTTTTATCTTTCCAAACAGCTTTAGTAGAATAGGTATGGTTTCTTCTTTAAACATTTGATAGAATTCCCCAGGGAAGCCATCTGGCCCTGGACTTTTGTGTCTTGGGAGGTTTTTATTAAACTCAACAGCAAAGAAACAATCCAATCATGAAATGGGCAAAAGACATGAACAGAAATCTCACAGAGGAAGACATAGACATGGCCAACAAGCACATGAGGAAATGCTCCGCATCACTTGCCATCAGGGAAATACAAATCAAAACCACAATGAGATACCACCTCACACCAGTGAGAATGGGGAAAATTAACAAGGCAGGAAACCACAAATGTTGGAGAGGATGCGGAGAAAAGGGAAACTTCTTGCACTGTTGGTGGGAATGTAAACTGGTGCAGCCACTCTGGAAAACTGTGTGGAGGTTCCTCAAAGAGTTAAAAATAGACCTGCCCTACAACCCAGCAATTGCACTGCTGGGGATTTACCCCAAAGATACAGATGCAATGAAACGCCGGGACACCTGCACCCTGATGTTTCTATCAGCAATGTCCACAATAGCCAAACTGTGGAAGGAGCCTCGGTGCCCATCGAAAGATGAATGGATAAAGAAGATGTGGTTTATGTATACAATGGAATATTACTCAGCCATCAGAAACGACAAATACCCACCATTTGCTTCGACGTGGATGGAACTGGAGGGCATTATGCTGAGTGAAATAAGTCAATCGGAGAAGGACAAACATTATATGGTCTCATTCATTTGGGGAATATGAATAATAGTGAAAGGGAATAAAGGGGAAAGGAGGAAAAATAAGTGGGAAATATCAGAAAGGGAGACAGAACATGGAAGACTCCTAACTCTGGGAAACGAACTAGGGGTGGTGGAAGGGGAGGTGGGCGGGGGGTGGGGGTGACTGGGTGGCGGGCACTGAAGTGGGCACTTGATGGGATGAGCCCTGGGTGTTATTCTGTATGTTGGCAAATTGAACACCAATAAAAAATAAATTTATTATTAAAAAATAAATAAATACAATAAAATAAAATTGTGACACCTAAAAAAAAAAAATCAACCACCCACCCCCCAAAAAAAAAAAAAAAAAAAAAAAAAGAAAAGAAAGAAACCCTGTTTTCTCAGTAAGCCATAGTTCTTGAGAGAAGGAGCTTCCCAGCAGTCATGAGGACTTTTGGTCCAGGCTACAGACACTGGGGCAGTGGCAGTGCCTTAAGGAGGATTTTGGTTGAGACACCTTATCCAGAAAGCCATCTGGCATTTGGTCAGAAGCTATTGAGTTCCTTTGGGGCACTCTGGACACCGGATCCTCTGTACCTGGCGAATGTGAGTAGTTATAACAAGCAGCTGGATATGGGAAGAATTCCCCCCCGCCCCCAAAATTTTCCACCTGGGCACTGCCCTTCCCTTGCTCCTATTTGCAGCACCAGTCCTCACCTGGGCTTCAGCCCAGCTTCATCCCTGGCTCCTGTTTCTTGCCTTTGTTTTCTTTGATGAGGCTTAATGCTCAAGTCTGTGCCCACCCTTTGCTTCTGTGAGCATATCTTTTATTTTGAGCCAACTCAGTGGAGCTCTACCCTGGCTTTGCCTTTGTTCCCAGCTCTATCTTGTCCCCTGTCTAGCACCCAACCCTCCCCAACCCAACCCCCTCTCACCAAATCCACATCCTACTTACTCCTTCCCTAAGCCTTGACTTCATGCCTGCCCACATCTGACATGAACTCCTTCTCCTGTCCCATTGTCCATACTGGCTCAGCAACCCCACCTCATTATGTGACAGCCAGAGAGTCACCAAGTCCCAAGCTGAGGTCCCAGCAGAGCTAAGGGACCATTCTTCTTTCAAAATACTTCTTTCAAATATAGTCCCAATAGCCTTCTCCAAAGTTAAAGAGATTTTGCATCTCAATAGCAAGGTCTCTAAATCCCTGTTCTCCATCCACCGTGTAGACACACCCAGGGCCCAAAGAAAGGAATTTTCTTTGGTAACCTATAGATTGAATACACATCCCAATCTCAAACACTAATCCTAAAAGCCATAATGGCTTCAAAATTTTAATTGTACAGAATAACAATGAATGGAGAGGCTGTGACAGTTATACTTAAATGTCAACTGTGTCATTTTCCCCTTACTGACAACTGTTGAAGATTGAGCTACACATATTTGATTAAAAACTATCCCATAATCAAAACTGGTTTCCAAAAACTTAGTTTTATTGGAAATTTAGAAAAACAAAGAGTGTGACTTGTCTTGCAACAGCAAACAATACCAGGAAAGTTTGGAGATTTTTCCCTTCATTATGAAATTAATAGATAGAGACGAATAGAAATTTTGAAAAAAAAACCCACAATTTTTAAAACTATCCCTTCATCATAATACAATGGTATTTCACATATTTACATCATCATTAGACTATATTTTTGTTTCTTACAACATAAATCAAAAGTAATTGATTTTTTATAAACTCAAATGTGACCTTGTTTATTATAATATAAGCATTTGGGGGCACCTGGGTGTTTCACTGGTTGAGCATCTGCCTTTGACTCAGGTCGTGATCCCAGGGTCCTGGAATCGAGTCCCACATCAGGCTCCCCATGGGGAGCCTGCTTCTCCCTCTGCCTATGTCTCTCTATATATCTCTCATGAATAAATAATCTTTAAAAAATAATAATATAAGTATTTGTATAATGCTACATGGTCTTATAATTATTTTTTTAATGGTTACAGGGATGCCTGGGTGGCTCAGCGGTAAAGCGTCTGCCTTCAGCCCGGGGTGTGATCCTGGGGTCCTGGGATCGAGTCCCACATTGGGCTCCCTGCATGGAGCCTGCTTCTCTCTCTGCCTGTGTCTGCCTCTCTCTCTGTGTCTCTCATGAATAAATAAATAAAATCTTTATTTAAAAAAAAAAAGGTTACATAATATCCTACAGACCCACCAAACTGTTTTACCTAACCATTTAGGTAATAAATTGGTTGTTTCTAATTCTTTCCTGTTTTTTAATTAATATTGTTAGTGTAAAATAATAGAAAATATGTATTTATTGGTCTCTGCCCCCAGTTCCTGACACAGAGCTCTTAAAACCCTTGTAATTGTCTGACAAGAGCACTAGAAGAATCTTGGTGTTTTAATAGTTGGCCTTTGATCCTGGTTCTTGACACAAAGCTCGTAAATCCCTTGGAATTTCCTGGGTGATAAAAGTATCTGTTTTAATGGGATGACTCTTGGTGGTCTCTTGGATAACTTCAAGATGGAGGCTGGTCACCAGAAAGACCAAGCCATGATTAGAAGCTTAGAACTGTCAGCCCCACACCTTCTCCAAATAATAGGAGAGGGGCTGGAGATTGTGATAAAGATCATCACACCTACATGATGAAGCTTCTGTAAAAATCCCAAAAGTATGGGGTTCAGAGGGTTTCTAGGTTGGTGAACACATCGACATGCCGGGAGGGTAATGATGTAACTCAACTCCATGGGGACAGAACTCCTCACCTTGGGACCCTTCTGAACCCTGTCCTGTATATCTCATCTGGCTCTTCATTCATATCTTTTATTATATCCTTTACAATAAACTAGTAAACTGTTTGAGCTCTGTGAGCCATTCTTGCAAGTTTTCAAACCTAAGGAAGAGGCTATAAGAATCCTGATCTACAGCAGGTTGGTCAGGAGCACAGGTGACTACCTGGGACTTGTGATTTGTATCTGCAGTGGAGGGAGTCTTGTGGGGCTGCGTCCTTGTGGAATCTGACACTAACTCCAGATAGCATCAGAATTGAATTGAATTGTAGGACACCCAGCTGGTATAATACAGAATCACTTAATGTGTGGAGAACCCACAGATCTGGCATCAGAAGGGAAGTATTATGAGTGTAGTAATAGTGTGGGAGTAAAGGAGTAACACAGGAGGATTTTTTTCCAACTCAGCCAGTAATACCTTTACTCCATTTTTCTGAATTTAGAATATTGTCTCTTAGGCTGAAGTTCCAAAAACAGATTAATGATAAAGAGTATATATAAAAGAGTATATAAATATTTGTATGGTTCTTGACCTGTATTGATAAATTTCTTTCAAAATAAATAACTGTATTAAAGAAAAAATTTAATTTTAATCAACTTTTGTAAAAATTAAACATTGCCATTTTAAAATTATTTTTAGGGGATCCCTGGGTGGCGCAGCGGTTTAGCGCCTGCCTTTGGCCCAGGGCGCGATCCTGGAGACCCGGGATCGAATCCCACGTCGGGCTCCCGGTGCATGGAGCCTGCTTCTCCCTCTGCCTGTGTCTCTGCCTCTCTCTCTCTCTCTCTGTGTGTGACTATCATAAATAAATAAAAAAAATAAAATTATTTTTATTCAATCAATTCATTATTAACTTAGCTTTCTTTGATTTGTACAGAGCATGAAAAAAATCCGTATCTTTATATATTTTTCTATAAAGTTCCCTGAGCTCTATGGGGACAGAGACTATATCTTCTGGTTTTAGCATTTATCATCTAATATAGTAGAAAGTGAACAGAATTTGGAGGCTAAAAGGCCTAGGTCCAAGTACCTGTTTTGCTACTTATTTGATTTGTGACCTTGGACAACTTATCCTCTCAAAGCCTCAGTTTTCTCTACTGTGAAATGAATTCTACTTCATGTGGACTCAATGTAAAATGACTGGCATATTCCAGGAAACTTATAAATATTAGTTCTCTTCCCACACATTATATATAAGGGATAAGCAAGTGCATGTCTTTTCCACTTGATGACAGAGTTCTTAGTCTTATCAAATTGAGTACATTTTATAATATTTACTGAATATATTTTTATTTTCTAGTATTTTAAGGAAGGAGTTACTTTTTTTAAAAAAAATATTTATTTATTCATGAGAGACACGGAGAGAGGCAGAGACATAGGCAGAGGGAGAAGCAGGCTCCTTGCAGGGATCCTGATGTGGGACTCGATCCCTGGACTAATCATGCCCTGAGCCTAAAGCAGATACTCAATCCCTGAGCCATCCAGGCATCCACAGTGTGGCTACTTTGATCCACAAATGTTTCAATTCTGTTTTATGAGGGCAATTCTATTTGTTGTTTGTTTCTTCTGTTAGGGTGAAGACATTTAATGCATAAATATATGAGGCAAAGTCACTGTAAGAAGAAAACACACAAAGGTACATGTCCAATTATGTGTTAGTTGTACCTCTCAAGGACATTGCCATTGTTGTAAACCTTTTTGAAAAGTCTTTACTGGAATTTCTGCCAAGTACTACCTCTATACAGATACACACACACAAACACACACACAAATATGCACACATACACACACACAGGCAGATTTTTGAATATGATACTAGAAGTGCAGGTGAGTACCAGTATAAAGAACTCCAACTTGAATTTAAAAAAAAAACAACATAAATTCAGAATGCTTTTATTACATGATTCATAAAGTAGCTTCTGGAAGTAATCTAAAGACAAAACTATAAACTTATTTTGACAGATTACAGACCAATTGACTGATCATGCATATAATCATCCAAGGACAACTTCAAAGAGTGCTATATATAAATTCTGGATGTTTGCTACTGAAATCAAGCGGTGTTTTTATTTTATATTTAGTCACAACTTGTAAGTCCTGAAGCAATAAACCTGGTGTCAAATAAATACCTTTTATAAAACTCAAGAAAAAAGTAACCTTCTTTTACACTGAAAATTGCTATCAGTACATCAATTACACATTTCTGAAGTATTTATTGAGTACCTATTATGCCATCTGGGACATACTTCAAGAGATAGGAGATACATTTCTCCCCCAAAAGTTAATTGTGTCAGTTAATCATCAAAGAACTAATCAGAAAACATATAACAGACATAACTACACACTTGTATCCAAGGAACTTCCCCTACAGGTATAAAAGAGGCAAGGTAACACAGACATGATATAACAGCATTGGTATCTGTAAAAAAAGACCAAGATGAGGGTAAAGGACTGCAAAAAAATGTTAGCTGACAATATGCTTTGTATGAATTAACAATGTGGCCACCAAAAAACAAAACAAAACAAAACAAAACAAAAAACCAAAACAACTAAGACTATATTTGCCTATGGCACTAGGAGTATAGTATTAGAAGCAAGTAACTGGTAACCACTTCACTCTAGCTTGTCAGTCCCTAAACTATAGCATTCAATTCTGTGCAGAGCTCATTAAAGAGAATCATAAACAAATGGGGTTGTGTTCAGCAGTGTGCATAAAAGACAGCTTGCAGGACTCAAAACTCATGCCACTTTGAGCCTGTATAATAGAAGAGCTAGCAGAGGTAAATGATGGTGATGTTGAGATACGTCAGTCTGTCATGTGGATGGGAGATTTGACTTCTTCCCTATGGCTCTAGGAAGCTAAATACGAACAAAGGTTAAGAGATATCAGACCAATATAGATTTCAGATCAATATAGGTCAATGTGGGACGCCCGAGTGGCTCAGCAGTTGAGCATCCGCTTTTGGCTCATGGCGTGATCCCAGAGTCCCAGGATCAAGTTCCACATCGGGCTCCTTGCAAGGAGCCTGTTTCTCCCTCTGCTTGTGTCTCTGCCTCTCTGTGTGTCTTTCATGAATAAATAAAATCTTTAAAAGTTTTGTTTAAAAAAATATATAGGTCAACATTTTCCAAAGATGACAGGGCTGCTTTCCAAGCTTCTGAGTGCCCTATCCCTTAGAAGTATTCAAACACAGACAACAGGCATTCAAACATTGAGATCACTACCATTAGCTAACTTCTCCTTCCCCAGGCTAAGGTAGGTTAAGTCAGTGGGTCTCAAACACTGTGCAACAGTATCCCCAGGATGTCTTGTTAAGGCACAGATTCTAGAGCCAATCTCAGAGTTTCTAACTCAATAGGTCTAGAGAGAGACTTGAGAATTTGCATGTTAACAAGTTTCCACTTCATGGGGCTGGTCCAGAGAATCACTCTGAGAACAACTGAGTTAAAAAAACACTTGGCGGGGATGCCTTAGAAATGAAGATGTGAGATATAAATATACACACACACACACACACACACACACACACACACACACACACTAGAATATTGCTCAGCCATCAGAAAAGATGAATATCTACCATTTACATCAACATGGATGGAACTGATGCTGAGTGAAGTAAGTCAATTGGAGAAAGACAATCATCATATGGTCTCACTCATATGTGGAATATAAGAAATAGTGCAAGGGACCCTAAGAGAAGGGGGGAAACTAGTGGGGAAAAACTGAGATGCTCCTAGTGAATGAATGGAATGAAAAAGAGGCTAGCCTGGTTGAGGAGAATAATTTGAAAAGAGAATGAGAAATTAGGTGGGGGAAGCAAGGTGACACCAGAATATGATGGACTTTGATGGGGGAGGTGCTTAGGTTTTTTTTTTTTTTTTTTTTTTGTTTGTTTTGGAGGTGCTTAGGTTTTAAGCTTCTGTGCTTAAAGCCAAAGCTATCTGACCTGTAGGGTCAGCTTGATGGCTGCTCAGATTTCTAGCACCCATCCCTCTACCTTTTTTCCCCACGACATTAAGACAAGCTAGCACTTTTAGCATTCTTCGCTGGAATACTAACAAACCATTACCCTTTGCTGAAATCTAAATTGAAAAAGAGATCTCATCTTTTTACCATCTAAGAACTTGCCCTTTATTTGACACCTGGTAATACTTACCTAATATGTTACAGAATTATTTTAGTCAACTATCACCTATTCAGAGTCACAAAAGTTACTTATAAATTAGCCTATATTTTTTACATGGCTGATCTTCTTTTGGTTGATATCAGATGAATGTTGTGGATGGGTGACTCTATTGGAAATAAATGAGTCTTATCTTCAAACAAAAAGCAAGTATTATTTTTATATTTTCTTTGTTTTTAAAGATTTTATTTATTTATTCATGAGAGATACACAGAGAGAGAGAAGCAGAGACACAGGCAGAGGGAGAAGCAGGCTCCACGCAGGGAACCTGATGTGGGACTCAATCTCGGGTCTCCAGGATCATGCCCCAGGCCGAAGGCAGGCGCTAAAACTCTGAGCCACCCAGGGATCCCTTATTTTTATATTTTCAAGAGAGTTCTCCAATCATTAGCTGGGTAATTCTCTAGACTATCCGAAAGATTTATCTGGATATTGTATGAAAAAAAAATTCCAATGGCCATTAGTTCATTAAACTTAATTTTGAAAGGGGCAAAGGATTAAATAGGCATTCCTCCAAAAAAGAGATAGAAATGGCCAATAAGCACATGAGAAGATGTTCAATCTTAATTAATCATTAGGGAAATTCTTTGAAAAGATACTATCAAAAAAATGGAAAATAACAGTGTTAACAAGGATGTAGAGAAACTGGAAGCCATGTGTGCTCTTAGTGGGAATGTAAAATAGAGCAGTCACTATAGAAAACAGTGTAGCGGTTCCTCAAAAAATTAAAAACAGGATTACCATATGATCCAGCAATTCTACTTGCAGGTTACTCAAAATAATTAAGATCAGGGACTTGAATAGGTATCTGTACACCCATGTCATTGCAGTATTATTCAAAATAGCCAAAAAAGGGAAGCTATTCAGGTATCCATCAACAGATGAATAGATAAGCAAAATATGATATATACATGCAATGAAATATGATTTGGCTTTAAAAAGGAGGGAGATTCTGACACATGCCACTTCATGAATGTAATGTTATAAGCCAGTCACAGAAACACAAATGCTACATGGTTCACTTAGATAAGGTACCTGTAGTAGTCAAATTCTTGGAGACAAAGTCATTCATTGCTGGGGAATGGAGAGGAGATGAGAAGGGCTCTGGAGATGGATAGATGGTGGATCCTGGTGGTTAAACAACAATATGAAGGTATTTTATGTCACTGTAACCCAAAAATAGTTAAGATATTAAAATACACAGACACACTTTAAATGGCAATTATTTTGTTAGTGAGGTAGGTTAGTTATGCTTGTAATATTGATTTTATTTAGGGTTGCATTTTGACTCTAGGGTTACTTTATTTGCTCATTTTTAACATTGGAATTGCCATTTTGTTATTAATTTTCAGATGCATGTATGTAATAAAGATAAAACTCATTATCATATTTTTTAAAAAGCAATTGCTTAATTTAGACACTGCTGTAGGCAGAGAGATCACTTAAGAATTTCAGACACTTACCAAGGATTGCTTTCCCAAATGTTAAATAGATTTTATCAAAAGTTCAAACTTAGAACACTTTTCAGTTAAAAAATCAGAGATCCAGATCATCCTTCTTGTCTCTGGATTTAATTTAACATTACTTTACAAAATGCTGGCTGATCTTGCAAGTGTCATTTTTTATATTTTTTTGTAATCGAACAAGAAAAATAATGTTAGACTGGATACACATAGATTTATAACAGTGGGCTTGCCTTATAGGATATTAGGTGAGGTGACTTCCATCTCATTACTCTCATCCTCCGAAAACTAATATCTACTTTGAAAAATTCACTTTATCTTTTGTCTTCCCCTCTGTGCATGAAATATTTATTTATTTGGTTTCCTGAACGAAAGTTTAAAACATTATTCTGAGAATTGGTATTTGTCATTCAGAGTCATTCACTTACCGACTGCCAAGAGAGAGGCTGAGGGAGAGGGCAAGGGAAAGGAACAGAGGGATGGCAGGCTTAACAAAAGAGCTAAACACAATTTTCAGGTTAAACAAGGTAATTCATTTCTAAAATTCTGGCTTCAATTTTGCAGTTTTAAAGAATATAAAACACTCATGTAGGGGCTAGAAATTGGAGTTATTGCACTAGGAGGGTAAAGAGAAGGGCAGGAGGAGTTGGCAATGTCAGTGTAAAACTTAGACAAACAATAGCTCTTCCATGCTCCTGAAATAAATCTTAAAGCCAAACCAGAATCTTGACCAGGCACATCGAGCCAAGGAAAGTATCAAAGCACACTCCATGTCCTACACCTCGTGTCTCTCTCTCATAAGGCCAGGGCACAATGCTCTCCCCAAAATGATCTTAGATTCACAGTAGCAACACATGAAACCTTCTGTCAACAGAGCCGTGAAAATAGTGTTGGCCTTCCTGTCCACTGGCCCACGTCCTCAAAAAAGTCAATGGGGAACTAAAAGCAAATGAGTGCTGTGCCAAAGAAATTAAGTAATGGACTTTTGACACACTTTATGACTTTCAACATTCAGCATGTTTTTAAGAAAGAAATCAACGCTTATTCATAAAAAAATGTTTTCCAACAATAAGAGATACATTTTTTCAAAATGATATATTCATTTCATAGAATATTTATGGCCTTTAAAATATATCATGATATAGAAATATTTTTAATATAATGTCAAAGACTGTACAAACCAATGAAAACTATTAAATTACATATTTTTTGAAAAGGTAAGATCATGACTAATATGAAAAAACATTTGTCAAAGATTTTTATTTAACTCACTTTCAATTATTAATGAGGGAAGTAGGCAAATGTCTCAATCCAGAGAAAAAAATTAAAGAACCACAAATTTACATGGAATAAATGAATGTTGAGATAAATTTACAAATGGACACAAAACTGTCTTTTTCCTGGTAGTGGGTGTCTGGGGTGGGGGTAGCATTTCCCTGTGCAGATGTCATTTCCAAGTCTATAGACATGACTTATTTGCATAGCTAATTTGTCAGTTATCCACAAACTAAAGAGTTGAAAAAGAGCCTAATCAAAGACAAAGGTTCATATCCCTACAATTGTGTTTCTCAGTCTCTTTTTCATTATTATTTTCCAAAGCAGAGTTTTTAGACATTTTTATCTCATCCTCTCCCCACTACCAAATTAACTACTCAAGAACAAGATCTTGTGGAGTAAAGTTGAACTCTGGAAAGCCACAAACCATTCTAATAACTAAGAATTTTTTCCATCCATAAAGAATTTTTACGACCTTTGGGTGATTGAGAACCCATGCCGTATAGTATGACAATCCCCAGAGGTTCTGATATTCCTGAAAGATATCTAGCAATCTCTTTGTGATGTAATTTTTAAAAGTCATTCTATATAAAATAATATAAAATATATGTTACATGTGTATATTATGATACACATATATTATTATACATTACATATACATGGGCTTCAAGAATAGTCTATGCAAAGGTCAGCAAACGTTAGCCTGGCGGCCACATCCAAACTGCCCGGTTTTGTAAGTAAAGTTTTATTTGGACACAGCCATACACATTTTTTACAGAGTGTCTTGTCTTCTTTGACTATGACTCCTTTCACACCACAACAGCAGAATTCAGTGGTTGCAACAGAGACCGGAAGGCCGGAAGGGTCTCAAATATTTACTATTTATCTGTTTACAGAAAAAGTTTGCCAACCTCTGGTTTATGCTAAACTGTTAATAGTAATTAACTCTGGTTAATAGGATAATGAACTACTTTTTAAAAAATCTATATTTCCTATGAATGTTTTACTTGCTGATGGAACAAATACTTTTAAAAATTATTTATTGCACATAAATTGTGTACAAAGCACTTGAAGAATAGAAAAAATAAGAAATGGTTCCTGCCTTTTAAAAAGCTTTAACCTAATGATGCTGAGGAAAATCAGTGTGTTTGCAGTGGAAAGGTTGTTGTATACAGTTACTGTATACAGGCTAAAAATAGGAGTAGATGGGGATGGCTACAGTGGAGAAAAGATAGTATTAATAAATATGAGCTGGGTCAATGTAAATTTTGGATTAAATTTTGGCCTTCAAACCTTAAGTATTAAAGAAAAGCAGATTTAATAGGTGATCATGACTGAAGTATTTGCTTTAAAAAATTATAAAAATAAAGGAGGAAATGTGCAAAAAAAGCCAAAGGGTTCACACCCTGCAGACCTGCTTTCTCAATACAGGAGGGGCACACTCATCAGCCGAAAGGGAAGGGGCCAGAGTGGAACATGGATGGATGGCTGTTGTAGAAAGAAGAGGGGATGAACAGGAACAGGTAAAAAGAAGACAAAAAGACACAAACTGTCTGGAAAGCATTCTCTTTCCATTCAAATTTTATACTCACTGAGGTCATAAAATTTAACGTTATCCTAAAAGCCACTGTGAGAAGATATACAATATTTCAAGACCTAAGGTGCTCTGATTCACATAAATCTTTAATCTATTGCTATCCAAGTTTCAAGATATTGTAACTTAGCAGAGAAACTCAAGTCAATGTGTAGCATTCCATTTAGTTTATCCTTTCCAGCTCCCAGAAACATCCTTTTCCAGGGACTCTATCCTTGAAAGTTCTCTTTAATACCTGAATGTTAATATTGTAGTTCCCTTAGAGGCTGTTCATCATAATATAGGACTCCTGGGTACTTAAACCATTAACACCAAGACAAATGATTTGTCTCATTCCTCAATTCCAAGAACTCGAGACCAGCAGCTCTCTAATTCCAGTACAATTACAGAATAAGGCCTTTACTTATTTGTAATATAAATAGGCACATTAATGAGTCTTTTGGAAGATTGAAAAAAAAAAAAAAAGCACCTTTTCCTGGTTTAAAATTTTCCAGGAAGTCACTCTACAGTTACTAACATTACATTCAAATCCATTCAACAATCATTTAAACACTTGACCTGTCAGCCTTTGCCCAATCATGTTACCATGATAACCTTATTGTGTTCCAATCAGTCATGAGGTGTGTCTCCAGTAATGTGTCACTAATAAAGGTTAAAGTACTGAAGTTTGCAAATTATTTACTTTTTTCAGAAATTTAAACTGATTCAAAGTTATCTCTATAATAACCATTCCCACTCACCTGCTGTTTAATACACGTTACTGAATGGGCCAGAAAGAAGACAGTAAGGCCAGCAATATGGACACTTCTCTAGGAGGTGTCTGGTTGGTGAACAACACCTGCCATTTGTCCCATGCTGTGAAAACAGGTTTTAAACTTGTAGACAAAAGGAGAGAGTCAATGGGGAAAAAGGAAAAAGGAGGAGGAGGAGGAAATAGAGGGAGATTGAGGGCACTGATGGAGGGGAAGAAAAACAACTTGAGGAATAACAAAGAAAGAGGAGAGCCCAAAGGAAACAAAGAATGATCAGGAAATCCGGGAGAGTGGCTTAATAGAGACCAAGGGAGCAAAGTCTCAAAAAAAGGCCGTGAGGTGATCAGTGTCCATTGCTATTGAGAAATCAAGTAACACTGGTGATGCAAGGCAATTAGATGTCCCTGGAAACCTCAGCAGGAGCAGAAGGCTGACATTAGAACATGAATTGAAGAGTTGAAAAAGAAGAAATAGAAAGAGCATTTCCAGACTCTTCCTTCCTGAAGCTTGGCCTGTGGAGAAAGAATAAGATAGGATGGTAGCTAGAGAGAAGGCTAAGTAGAGGCAGACACTCTTAAGGATCGGAGAGACCTGTGCATGTGTGTAGGTGCCAAACAACAAAGCTGGGTAATTTGAAAGTTTCACACAAGGAGGAAGTAATCAATACAACAAGCCTCTATTTCCAAAAAGGATAGAATGGGATAGGATCAAGAACAAGGAGTGGTCTTGAACAGAAAAAGTCACACTTTTCTTTCATAAACTGGAGAGGGGGGTCACAGTGAGTGCATTTAGAGGTCAATTTGTGGACAAAAAGCCAAAGGGTTCACACCCTGCAGACCTGCTTTCTCAATACAGGAGGGGCACAGTCATCAGCCAAAAGGGAAGGGGCCAGAGTGGAACATGGATGGATGGCTGTTGTAGAAAGAAGAGGGGATGAACAGGAACAGGTAAAATTACTGCTGGGGAGTGGGGGCTGGGGGGAGGCTCCTGTGGCCCTGACTGAAAGAGGAGAGCCAGAAAGAAAAGAGAAAAGAATCACAGGCACAATCCTAGGGAATGTATACATTTTGCAGAAGAAAGAAAGAAGGCACCAGCACACACATCCGAGAGAGAATGGACATTGGAGTGGGAGGAAAACTATGATATTTCTGTAGAAGCCATGGTAAGGAACACTCAAATGAAAGATCAAATGGGGTAAAGATGGAATTGATTAACAGAACCCAAAACTACAAAGAGCTTTGGATGATAAATAGAAAAATACACTTGATTTGACAACAAGAAAGTTATTAATAGGGACTCCTGGGTGGCTCAGTGGTTGAGCATCTGCCTTTGGCTCAGATCGTGATCCAGGGGTTCTGGGGTTGAGTCCTGTATTAGGTTCCCCACAGGGAGCCTGTTTCTCCCTCTGCCTGTGTCTCTGCCTCTCTCTCTCTCTCTCTCTCTGTCTCTCATGAATAAATAAATAAACCAATCTTTTTTTTTAAAAAAGAAAGTTATTAATAACAAAGAGCTTTTTTACAATGGTAAAGATTAAACCCGATTTCATGGGGTGGTAGTAAAGAATTGAGGACAGCTATGGGAACACATTCACCTTTCAAGAATTTTAGAGATTAATAAAGTGTGAGATAGACATAACGGTTTGAGGAAATGGTAGCGCTTGGTGGTATTTTTTATATGAGAGAAATCTGAACATATGTCTGTCTATGTGTGTATATGTTTCTGGGTGTGTGTGTGCATGCTGCGTGGCACTGTAACTCAACAACTCCACTACCTTATAGGATTATTATAGGATTAAATGAAAGCATGTTAAATAAATAAATAAATAAATAAATAAATAAAAGCATTTTATGACCTAAAAAGCACCATACTAATACTAGGTGTTATTTCTTCATTATACATAAATTCTAACTTTATTTATTTATTTATTTATTTATTTATTTATTTATTTATTTATTTTTAAAAGATTTTATTTATTTATTCATAGACATAGAGAGAGAGAGGCAGAGACACAGGGAGAGGGAGAAGCAGGCTCCATGCAGGGAGCCCGATGTGGGACTTGATCCTGGGTCTCCAGGACCATGCCCTGGGCCGAAGGCAGGTGCTAAACCACTGAGCCACCCAGGGATCCTAAATTCTAACTTTTAGAATATAAGAAATATACTTATGTTTCCTACCATTCAAAATTCCATTCATGTTTTACGTGAATGTAGTCAAGAATCAATGAACTTTATCTTCAGGGTTCTCTCCTTGTAACTACTAGAATTCTTGACAGCTCTGTAAGATGAAATCCCCAGATAAATTGAAACCAACAGTTGCCATCTCAGAAGTTGAACAGAGAAAAATGGAAAATTATGTTAAGCTGATTCTGTGGTCCTCATACACCTGCAGATTATAGGACAAAATACTGACTCTGGGGATTTGCTTGATTTTTCTTTCTGCTTTGGGATCTGTTGTTAATTTAGTGAAAACATATTTCTGCTGGGCAAGACTCAGGTAAGGCTTAGGTCAAGTTATAAAGCCAAGTCTTTTATCACACTCTGACAGCAAGAAAAACCATGTCTGCACAATGTCACCATCAAGAAAAAAATAGTGTGTTTTGCTTTGGGGCCTTTAGCTTGAGGTTTTCTTCATATTTTAAAAACCACTAAGGAGCTAGAAAGTTTATAGCTAATGGGTAGTAATTAAATTGTGTATAGGCAAAACTAAATAAAATCCATTAAGTAGTGAGATTGCATTACACTCTGTGATTTTGTCTAAATATTTTTGTAAGAGTAGATTCTCAAACTCTTGATATGAAATCAGTGGAACAATCTTCCTGTTTTGCTACTCTTTTACATATTCAGGAGCGAGTAATTGAATCTATCTGAATCTCAGCGTCTTCATCTATAAAATCAAGATAATAAGAATTATCTTATAAATCTGAACATTCATACCCTTGTCAGACACAGGAGGCAATGGACATCTCACCCCTGTCTTCATAGAATTTTAGATATTCAAAAGGCAGTGTTACTAAAATAGCATTTTTATCTCTTAATCATTGAAAAACTTTGGCATTCAGATTTTAACTCTGGGTTTGAAACAGAGAATCTGTGTAAAATCTAATTACAATCCAGGCCACGAAAAGATAAGATGAGACATACAACAGACTCTTCATGTTGGTCACATTAAAGAAAATGGGAACAAGATGGAGGTTAAAAAGATTTGAATGTTATTTTAATACAAGTCATCACCCTGAAAATCCATTGTATTTTATAAACTTCAGAAGGGTTTTTCTAAATATTTTTAAATTAATTTAAACAGTCCATGTCTCTTTACACCTTTTAGTACAAATTAACGCACAGCTTATTAAGTCTGCATTTTAGGAACTATAAACAAACATAACTTTATGGAAACCCATATTAGTTTAAGCGAGACAGCTTTAAATTAGAAGACTTACATAAAACTATCAAATGTAATATTTGGCTATCACATATTTTCTCACATCCAGTGAATTTCTTGGGCTGTCCCCAAAAAGTCTACTCTGAGGAAAAAGATGCTTAGGAAGGAACAAGGACAATCTTTCAGGCTAACCTTACATAAGAAGCACATTGGCAGCAAATCTTCCAAGCCATCCTTGTCATATGCTGCTCTCTGCTAAAGACGTGAACAGTGCAGCACACTCCTGGAAGAGCAATGAGTCACAGGCAATACCTGCCACATGCATTATCCTCAAGGTAAATGCGTGTCATGAGACAAGGCCACAGAGACCTAAAATAGTCTGAGCCTGTCACTTAGTACCCGAAATAATTACTCAAGAAATAACTCTTTCTAAGAGGACAAATTACCCCATCAGCATAAAATGACACTCTTATGAAATTGTTGGATAATGTCTTTTCAAAAACAAAAAAAAATTTCCTGGTGATCACCCTGATGTGAAAATTATCAATTAAAATCACACCAGCAAAAGGAGGTCAAGAATTGTTTTCTAAAATCTCTTCTCAGTTCCAGACTAGACTCGAAGTCACTCCCACAGAAGGACCACAGTAGGAAGTGGCCAAGAGAATCCAAAGGAATCAACTACCAAGTAAACCAAAAAGCAAGTACCTTAGAAGACAGAAAGACTGCAGGGTTCCCCGGGGGAAGAAGCCAGGAAAAGAAGTCGCACAGTCCAGGTTCTCAATACACATGCCTGCTGAAGACACATGCCCTTTCACGGAGCACATGGAAGGGATGACTGAATACAAAATTTTAAAAATGGTCAAGATTAACTAAAGCCAATTTTTGCCAGGTATATTAGTTTCCTAGAGCTGCCATGACAAATTACCACAAACTGGTTTAAAACAGCAGCAATGTATTATATCACAGTTCTGGAAGCTATAAGTCTGAAATTAAAACATCAGTAGGGTTGTTTCCTTCTGGAGGTTGAGGGAGAATCTGTTCTATGCTTCTCTTATAGCTTCCAGAGGTTGCCAGCCGTCCTTGGTGTTCCCCAGATAGGAGATGCATCCTTCCAGTCTCTGCCCCCACTGTCACATGGTGCTCGCTCTCTCTCCCTGTCTGTGTCCAAATTTCCCTCTTCTTATAAGGGTACCAGTCACTGGATTAAATTCCACCTTAATCGAGTATGACCTCATCATAACTTGATTATATCTGAAAAAACACTTTCTAAATAAGATTACATTCACAGACACTGGGGATAAGGACTTGAACATGTCTTATTAAGAGATGCAACTCAAGCCACAACACTAGGTCTTTCAGAAGTAGCCTGACCCTCCATTACCAATATGATCTGGGACCATATGGCCCAATGTGAGGAATCAGAACGTTAAAAAACTCAGCAACCTTCAAAATCATCAAACTCAACTACCTTATTTTATAGAGAGTTAACAGATCTTTTGAAAGCAGCAATTTACAACCAACTATAATTTTGAGATCCAGAGTACAAACAACTGTGAAGATTGAGACAGTAAACTGTTATTTTATTTATTTTATTTTATTTTATTTTATTTTATTATTATTTTTTTAAGTAGGCTCCTGCAGGGCATGGAGCCTAATTCAGGGCTTGAAGTCCCAACCCTGGAATCAAGACCTGAGCTGAAATCAAGAGTCAGACACTTAACTGAATGAGCCAAGCAGAAGCCAGGAGACTGTAACTGTTATTAATAAAAAGCACTAAGTTGGGGCAGCCCCGGTGGCTTAGCGGTTTAGCGCCACCTTCAGCCCGGGGCTTGACCCAGTATCGAGTCCCACATCGGGATCCCTGCATGGAGCCTGCTTCTCCCTCTGCCTGTGTCTCTGCCTCTCTCTCTCACTCTCTCTGTGTCTCATAAATAAATAAAATCTTTAAAAATAAAAATGCAGTCTATCTTTAGATTAGGTTAATTGGTGGGGGAGGGGAGTAAGAGGCTGAAAAACCCTGTGGTGCTTCACAGACATTCAAGACTAAACCATTTTATTTTTTTATTTTTATTTTTTTTATGATAGTCACACACACACAGAGAGAGAGAGAGAGAGAGAGAGAGAGAGAGAGGCAGACACAGGCAGAGGGAGAAGCAGGCTCCATGCAACGGGAGCCTGACGTGGGATTCGATCCCGGGTCTCCAGGATTACGCCCTGGGCCAAAGGCAGGCGCCAAACCGCTGCGCCACCCAGGGATCCCCAAGACTAAACCATTTTAAAGCAGCAGAAGGTAACCAGGTAAGAGACACATTCTTTATTTTCACATTTCATTTTTACCCATCTTAAATACAAGGCTACAGAGCCCTGATCTCAGCTGGAAATCGGGGCTGAGCTTTCAATAGAGCAGGACCCTGATGTTGTATCGTTGTATCTTCTAAACAGCCCAGGTGCATAGTGAGTGCTTGTCCCTTACATGCTACAGAATCCACAGTGTTTTGCCACAGCATTGTCCCCAAAGGAGAGAAGATGGCTTGGAGGATCACTAAAGATTCAATCTGTAATGTATGGACAGCTGTAAATAGAAAAGAAAAGCAATCCCATTGTTATATTTGTCTTAGAGTGGGTCATCTGATTGGAGATGGATAACTTCGCAGATATGTCCAAGTTTATTGGGTATGATGAAATCTTCCTAAATAAAGCCATTTCTTCTGTTGTAACAGTTGTCATAAATGCCTAATTAGAAAGTAAGGGAAGTCTTTTCAAAGTTGGCTTTCTTCAAGGGGGTAGCTTATAAAGGATATTCTGAATAAGTACTTCATGTCATAAATCTTAACTGATGATTGATGCTGATAATTTGCTTAATGTTGATTTTCCTAAAAGGCCTAAATTGTGAATCTAATCAACCTGACTCTAGACCCTACTGTAATAAACTCAATAATCCCCTGACTCTAGACCCGACTGTAATAAACTCACTCATAAAAGATGACTAGCATGTTCCTAGTTTATACACCAATAGCACGTTCAGAATTTCTTTGCCTTCTTTATCATGAAGTTATTTCTTACCTAAATTCATTCAAAGTGGCATATCATCCCCTTTGTCTTCTTTTCAGTTCATCTCCACCTCAATGGCCGTTTCCATTCTACAGTCATCTATGCATTCATTGTTAATCCTGGATTTCAGACTTCTATTTTAAATTGTCTAGTAGCTTTCTCTACAAGGTAGTCCCATAAGCATCTCATAAGCAGTATAGCTGGGTGATTAGGAGCATATCCCTTAGCGCCAGATCCATCTGGATTCGAGTCTATTGTTTATAATGAGACTTAAGATGCTGATTCGTCTTGAAGCTTCCATTCCCACATCTATAGGATGGGAATAATACGGCATCCACTTCATTAGGTGGTTGTGAAAATTCATTTATAAAATATTCACACAGTACACGGTTTATGGCAAGTGCTCCATAAATAAACATTATAAAATATAAAACTGAATTCATTACTCCACCTATATGTCTGTGGCTCTCACTCAGTCCCATCCTCTTAAATTCATTTCTTTCCATCTCTATTATATCCTATGGGTCACTTAATTCCATTCGTTTCTGTTCTTTTATCTTCTTTTTCTTTTTTAAAAAGATTTATTTGAGAGAGAAAGAAAGAGAGGGAGGTGAGGGGAAGAGGGTGAGAGAGAGGGGAGAGGGAGGGAAGCAGACTCCCTGCTGAGCATGGAGCCCACTGCAGGGCTCAATCCCACAACACTGAGATTATGGTTTGAGCCAAAATCAAGAGTCAGATGCTCAACAAACTGAGCCACCTCAGTATCTATTTTTTTTCTTTTAAAGACTTTATTTTTCTAGATCAATTTTAGATGTACAACAAAACAAGAGGGAAGTACAGAGATTTCCCATTTACTCCGACCCCACACAGGCACAGCCTGCCCCATTATCAACATCCCCCAGAATGGTCCATTTGTTACAACTGGTGAACCTATATTGACATACCATAGTCATTCGAGTCCATAGTTTATATTAAGATTCACTCTTGTGCTGTACATTCTATGTGTTTGGACAAATGTATAATGATATGTATCCATCATTACAGTATCATATAGAATATTTTCACGGCCCTAAAAATCCTCTGTGCCTCACCTATTCATCACTTCCCCTAGGAATCACTGATCTTTTTACTGTCTCCATAGTTTTGTCTTTTCCAGAATGTAATAATTTGGACTCATGCAGCATGTGGTCTTTTCAGATTGTCATCTTTCACTTAGTAATATGTGTTTAGGTTTCCTCCATATCTTCTCATGGATTGATAGCTCATTTCTTTTTCATGCTGAATAATATTCCATTGTCTGGATGTACCACATTTTATCTATCCATTCACTTACTGAAGGTCATTTTGGTTACTTTCAAGTTTTAGATGCTATGCCATCCATGTGCAGGTTTTGGGTGGACATGTTTTCATCTCGTTTGGGTAAATACCAAGGAACATGACTGGTGGATCATATGATAAGAGTATGTTTAGATTTGTAAAAAAAACTGCCAAAGTGTCTTCCACAGTGGTTGTACCATTTTATATTCCTAGCAGCAATGAAGGAGAGTTCCTGTTGCTTCAAGTCCCCCTGAGCACTGGGTATTGTCAGTGTTTCAGATTTTGGCCATTCTAATAGATGTGTACTA
Source organism: Nyctereutes procyonoides (assembly GCF_905146905.1). Taxonomy (NCBI): domain Eukaryota; kingdom Metazoa; phylum Chordata; class Mammalia; order Carnivora; family Canidae; genus Nyctereutes; species Nyctereutes procyonoides. The sequence continues at coordinate 8,532,318 of NW_026575037.1, forward strand.
GTACCTCATTGCTGCCTTAACTTGTATTTCCCTGATGACATGTGACACGGAGCATCTTTTCATATGCTTATTTGACATCTATAAATCTTCTTTAATGAAGTATCATTTAAAGTCTTTGGCTTATTTTTTTTATGGGTTGTTTGTTTCCTTATTATTCAGTTTTAAGAATAATCTTTGTACATTTTATACAAATTCTTTGTATATTTTAGATAGCAGTTCTTTATCAAATGTGTCTTTTGCTAATATTTTCTCCCAGTCTGTGATTTGTCTTTTCATTCTCTTGATTTTCTTCTCCCTTTATTTTTGTAAGGTTTTATTTATTTATTTATGAGAGATACACAGAGGTAGAGACACAAGCAGGGGGAGAAGCAGGCTCCTCGCAGGGAGCCCCATTCAGGACTCAAACCCCAGACCCCAGGATCACACCCTGAACTGAAGGCAGACTCTCAACTGCAAAGCCACCCAGGTGTCCCTCCTGTCTCTTTAGAATATAGAAAAATAATTATATGAAATTACAATTTTTTTCTGAGATGAATGTTGCCTATTGAATAGTATAACAGAGAAAGACCAATTTGGCTTTTTGTTGTTGTTGTTGTTAAGAATTTATTTATTTATTTATTTATTTATTTATTTATTTATGTGACAGAGAGAGCACAAGTAAGGAGAGCAGCAGAGGGAGAGGGAGAAGTAGGCTGCTGGCTGAACAGAGAGACCTATATGGGGCTCCATCCCAGGACCCTGGGATCATGACATGAACCAAAGGCAGATACTTAACCGAGTTGCCCAGGTGCCCCATGGGAAGACTATTTGTAATGAAACTTGAAGTAAACAACAAGATATACTGTCTAAGGGTTTAGTTGTTGTAATTTGAAGGTTCAAATATAACAAAGTAAAAAAACCTAAATATTTTATTTCATTTTAGGTATAAGAAAAATTATAATTTTTTAAACCTTGAGAAACATTTTCCTAAATGCCCTAGACATGGCCAGTGCCAAATTGTATAATGCATCATATGGCCTTGGAAGGGGTACTTAGGTAAAGTGTTCTGCATAAATAGCAGCATTGGAAAAACAAAACAGAACAAAACCATGGGAAAAAGATAAAGAACAATCTGTATCTTTGCTCTGCCCACCTAAGAAGCTCTGTAGCAAAGTGGCTAAAAGCGTCCATTCTGAGGCCTGTCCTGGCTCAGCCTCAAAGTAGAACAAGTTACTTTGTCTCCGTGCCTTGGCTTCCTCATTGATAAAATGAGGACAATAATAGTAATAAGGGTTGTTCTAAGGATAAAGTTAATAGGTGGAAAGCACTTAGAAGAAGTTCCTGGCACAAGGTAAACAGTTAATATAAGCAATTATTTTTACAGTGCTGTTTATGAGGATCAAATGAAACGTTCATAATCTTTGAAAGCTATACAAATTGATATTTTATGTCAATAATAAAGAAGAAAGATATTTCCTTTAAATCAGATTATTTGGTACTTGACAAGAATTTGTGGGGCTCTTCTCACATATTTGCTTGCACTTAAACTCAGCTATAAAAATAAACACTGCTTTTTGAAATTCATGTAACTGCATTTTTTAATGTTTTATATCACTTAACACATTACATTAGTCACGATTTGTGTAGACTCATTATTTTGGAATCTTGCAATCTTTCTAAATGTTCTCTAAATTCACTCTATTTGAGTTAAAAAAAACAAATCACGTTAGACTGGTAATAAGAATCCAGGGTTCAAATTCCAGTTGGCTATGAACAAACGGAATGTCTTTAGGCAAATCATTGAGCTTTTCAAAGCCTCAGTCTCCTTACACATAAAATTACCAGGTAGGAGCAGATAATCTCTAAGGTCATATCCAATTATAAAATTCCATGAGTTGTAGGTTAGGATAAACATCACTATCTTTGTTTTCTGTTGGGATAGATTTTAAAGGACTTGCCTTACGTCACACATTTGGAATTTTAAACAAGCAAAAAATACCATTCTCCTGGCTCTCAGACTGAACTTTTAGTGCAGTGAATCTCGGCTTTTCAAATAAAAATGCCATAGAATTCCCCTACTCTGTAAAAATATTGAAAATAAAGACAATTGAAGCAAAACAAACTGTACAATTCTTAGCAACCTGATACCACCTGAAAATACTTCTTAGCTTTAAACTCTCTCAGACAAAATAATACATCTACCAGCTTAATGGAAGCAAAAATAAAAAATATTTCCAAAAGTACAGAAGTCAAGTCATCTTTTTTATATAGCCTGAGATCAACAAACTGCTTGTGCTGCTTCCCTGCACTGGTCTCAATACTGCCCAATTTTAAGAAAACTGCAGTGACCAGTGCAGTACCTGACACCACCTGTGCCCCACCAATATACTAATATGCCTGGCAAAGGACAGCAGGAGGGACAAGAGGTTGGCCGATAAAAGAAATAAACATAAAGCATTTTAAAGTCTACTATTTTCTTACTGATTATGTTAATATCAGACAAAAAGGACCTCAAGACAAGGAATATTACCAGAGATAAAGAGGGATACTCCATAATACTTTTAAAAAGTCAGTTCATTAAAAACATACGGCAATCTTTTTTTTTTAACATATGGCAATCTTAAATGCATAAGTAATATATGACAGGGCTTTATAATATGTGATGCAAAAATTGACAGAACTGAAGGGAAAACAGACAAATCTATAGACAGAGATGGAATATACATTTTTTTCTTTCAGTCATTATATTAATGTATCAAATAGAGAAAAATCAATAAGGATAGTGAATTTTTAACCAACACTAACAAGCACTGAGAAGAAGTTCCTGGCACAGGGTAAACAGTTAATATTAGCGATTATTTTTAAGCACATTGATGTCCTTGATGTTTATAAAGCACAACCAACAACTGCATAAAGTACTTTTTCTCCAAATGCACATGGAACAAATGATAGGACCATATGATAGGGCATACATCAAATCTCAAAATTTTTCAAAGAACTTAATTATACAGTGTACTTCTCTGACTACAACAGATTTAAATTAGAAATCAGTTACCAATAGATATATGGAAAAACCCCAGAATCTGGAAATTAATAAACCTATTTTTAAATAATCCATAAGTCAAAGAAACCATTTAAGTGTAAATTAGAAAATATCTCAAGAAAAATGCTAAAGAAGTCAAATTTGTGTAAGTAGCTAAAATTGTGCTTTGAAGGCAATTTCTAGCTTTATATTGAAGAAAAGGAAGCATTTTAAAATAATGACCTACACTTCTACATAAAGAAGCTAGAAAAAGATCAGTGGTTAAACTCAAAGTAATTAAAAGAAAGAAAACATTTAAAAATGGAAAACAATGATATGATAAAAAGGCAATAGATCAAATTAAAATTAAAAAACCAAAAGTTAGATCTTTGAAAACATTTTTCTAGTAATAAACTCTGTCAAGACTGATCAAGGGGGAAACAAGGAGGGGAAAAAAGAAAAGTCACAAATTCTCAATATCAGAAATGGGATAAAGATATCACTGCAGACCTTATAGACCCTTAAGAGAATAAGGGAGTATCATGAAAAACTTTGTCAATAAAATTTCCAACTTAGATGAAATGGGAGTCTATTAAAAACAAAAATCATGAAAACTGGCACAAAAAGTAATAAAAAAAATCTGGACATTGCTATAACTGTTAAAGATATTTAACTCTATGGGAACATTTAAACTTTCCCACAAAGATACCTCAAGGCTTAGGTAGTTTCATTAGCGATTTCTTTCAAACATTTAAGGAAGACCTAATATAAATTCTATGCAAACTCAGAAAATAAAGGAGGAAACTTCCCAGTATGTTTTATGAAGCTAGGATAAACCCAATAGTAAAACCTGACAAGAACATTTCAAAAGTACATACCAATAACACTATTGAATATAAATGCAAAAATTATTGACAAAACATTACTAAGTCAAATCTAGTAATATAGAGAGTATAATAATGCATCATGACTAATAGGCTCTTATGAATACAGGATTAGTCATTCAGTGTAATTTATTATAACAGTATCTCATTAAAAACATAAACTATAAAAAACATAAAATATGACAAAAACCAAATCTATAAATTTGGAAATCTAGGAATAGAAAGGGAACATCTTAAATCTGATTTTAAAAAAATCCTAGGGGATGCCTGGGTGGCTCAGCGGTTTAATGCCTGCCTTCGGCCCAGGGCGTGATCCTGGAGTCTCAGGACTGAGTCCCACATCGGGCTCCCTGCATGGAGCCTGCCTCTCCCTCTGCCTGTCTCTGCCTCTCTCTCTCATGAATGAATAAATAAAATATTTTTTTAAAAAATCCTAAAAAGAAACCATGGTTTTCTTTCCTCTGCTCTCACCAACACTTCCGACACTAAATGTATAGGGTTTTCTCCCATGCCAATGCATCTGATACCAGCTAAGTGTCCTATAGTTCATTCTGATACTATCTACCTGGAGTTAGTGTTAAATCTCACAAGTTAACGGCTCAGACCCATAGACTTTAACCACTTCAGATGCGAGACACAACTCTGCACCTCCTGTACTCATAACTGAGCAGCTATAAGTTAGAGTTTCCCACAATCAATAATTTTCTGGAATGGCTCACAGAACTCAGGGAAACACTTATATTTGCCAGTTCATAGGATATAATAAAAGATACAGACAAACAGCCCGATGAAGAGGCACATAGGGTGAGGTCTAGAAGTGTCCTCAGTTTAAGAAGCTTCTGTCCCTGTGGAGTTAAGATGTGCCACCCTCTTAGCACATTGATGTGCTCACCAACCCAGAAATTCTCTAAGCACTGTACCTTAGAGATTTTTGTGGAGGCTTCATCATGTAGGCATACTGCATTATTAATTAAATCTCTAACTCCTATAGGAGGATAGGAAAAGCTTAAAAGCTCCAAGCTACTAATCGTGGCTTAGTCTTTCTGGTGACCCGTCTTCATCCTAAAGTTATCTGGATAATATTTGGCCTTTCCTATCACTCCTATAATTCCAAGGGAACTAGGAACTCAGTATCAGGAACTGGGGTCAAAAACCAAATATTAGAACATGAGATTGTCTTAGCATCCCTATCACTCAGGAGATTACAAGCTTTCTAAAAGCTCTGTAAGAGGATTTGGTGGCAGATTATATAATAATATACATCTTATTACTTACCAGGACATCTATAAAAAACACAGCTAACATTATACTTAGCAGTGAAAGACTAACATATTTCTCTTAAGATTAGAAACAATTTCTCCTAAGAATGGCTCTTCTATTTAAATTTGAACTAGAAATCTTAGCCAGTGAATGAGGCAAAAAAATAAAAAATAAGAAACATAAATATTAGAAAAGAAAATTTTAATTGTTTTTATTTGTTGATGATGACTTTTGTACATAGAAAATTCTAAGAAATCTATAAAGAAACAAATGTAATAGATGATCTTTCAGGGTTTCAGGTTATAAAGTCCATATAACAAAATTAAAGTATTTATACTACTTGATTTCAAGGTTTACTATAAGCCACAGTAACTAAAATGGTTTAATATTAGTGTACAGATATCCACTACATTGGTGGAATAAAATAGATTCTAAAAATAGATCCATGCTAGGTGGAAAACTGTTGACAAAGGTATTGATGCAATTGAGTAGGGAAAAAATGTCTTTAAACATATGGTGCTGAAAAAAATGTACATCCACATGGAAAAGAACAGTCTGAACTTCTGTCTTACACCATACAAAAAAATTAGAGATTGAGCATAAGACTTAAAACTGCAAAACTTCTATAAGAAAATTTCAGAGACTATCTTACAACCTTGAGATAGGCAAAGATTTTGTAGACAAGACAAAAAATTGCTAATCATAAATGAAGAATAATCAAGTGGATTTCAACAAAATTTAAAACTTCTGTCATCAGAAAACATTAAGAAAATGAATAAACAATCTAGAAACTGAGAAATATTTGTTACACATATCTGATAAAAGGACTGGTACCAGAATATAAAAACTACTACTGTAAATCATAATAGAGACAATCTAATTTTTTAAATAGCCAAAATTTGCACAAGTACTTAAAAAAGAAACACAGATGTAAATGACCAAGTAGCACATGAAAAGTCTCAACAGCATTATCATCAGGGAAATATCAAGTGATTTCAACAAAATTTAAACTTCTGCTCATCAGAAAACATTAAGAAAATGAATAAACATCTAGAAACTGAGAAATATTTGTACAATATTGATAAAGGACTGGTACCAGAATACTAAACTATACTGTAAATCATAATAGAGACAATTAATTTTTTAAATAGCCAAAATTTGAACAAGTACTTAAAAAAGAAACACAAGCATGTAAATGACCAAGTAGCACATGAAAAGTGCTCACAGCATAGTCATCAGAAATCATCAAGTGGATTTCAACAAAATTAAAACTTCTGCTCATCAGAAACACTTAAGAAATGAAAACAATCTAGAAACTGAGAAATATTTGTACACACTATCTGATAAAGGACTGGTACCCAGAATATAAAAACTACTACTGTAAATCAATAATAGAGACAATCTAATTTTTTAAATAGCCAAAATTTGAACAAGTACTTAAAAAAAAGAAACACAAGGCATGTAAATGACCAAGTAGCACATGAAAAGTGCTCAACAGCATTAGTCATCAGGGAAATTCAAATTAGAACACAAGGTGCTACTACTATATATCACTCAAATAGCTAAAGTTTAAAAACTTACATTATAAATATTGGCATAGATATGAAACAATTGGAACTCTCATATTACTGGTAGGAGAGAAAAATGCAGCAACCACTTCAGAAATTTTGGTTCTTTGTAAGTGATACATATTCCTATTCTATGACCCAAGAATTCTACTCTTAGGCATTTACCCAGGAAAAATGAAAACGTGTCTACACAAAGACTTTTTTTTTATAAGAACATTCATAGCAACTTTATTTGTAGTAGCCCAAAACTAGAAAATAAAATGTCCATCAATAAAAGATTGGTCAAATCATGATATGATATCATCACAAAATGGAAAGCAGTACCTGGGTGGCTCAGTGGTTGAGCATCTGCCTTTGGCTCAGGTCATGATCCTGGACTCTTGAGATTGAGTCCCGCATCAGGTTCCCTGTGGGGATCCTGCTTCTCCCTCTGCCTATGTCTCTGTCTCTCTCTTTGTGTCTCCTGTGAATAAATAAATAAAAATCTTTTAAAAAAATAAAAAATAAAATAAAATGGAAAGCTGCAAAGCAATAACAAAGAATGAACTGATACCCAGAATCTCAAATATCAAAAACATTTTATTGAGCAAAAGAATCTAGGTGCAAGAGGGTATTTTATTTATAGAAGTTTCAAGAACAGACTAAAGTGTGATAATAGATATCAGAACAATTGTGGGGGGGGGATGAGAAGGAGGGGACTGATTGCAAAGGCACATAAGGCAATTCTACACCTTCACTGGCAGGTTGGTCACATAGGTACATACATTTGTCAAAACTACCAAGATATACAATTAAGACCTGTGCATTTTATATTTCAACAAATAAAAATTTAGCATTTTCAAATACTTAATCTATGTTAAATATAAGGCATGTCTGACCAGTTTTTAAGAAAAAAATTATAAAATAGCTAAATTATATTATGATTAGTCAGAGTACAAGATGATCTTTGCTCTGGATACTTGCGTGGGAATTCCTCTAATAATAAGGTCCTATACTACACTAGAAATGATGAGATTTACAAAAATATAGTTTAATTAATTTATTTATTTTTAATTTTTTATTTATTATTTATTTATGATAGTCACAGCGAGAGAGGGAGAGAGGCAGAGACACAGGCAGAGGGAGAAGCAGGCTCCATGCACCGGGAGCCCGACGTGGGATTCGATCCCGGGTCGCCAGGATCGCGCCCTGGGCCAAAGGCAGGCGCTAAACCGCTGCGCCACCCAGGGATCCCAAAAATATAGTTTAAAATAGCTTTTTAGGAACATATATGCTGATTTAGGACCCTGAATATATCCTGCCAGCCCTTTCTGGCCTGCCAGGTCTCTGTGGAGAGGTCTGCTATTAATCTGATATTCCTCCCCATATAAGTTAGGGATTTCTTGTCTCTTGCTGCTTTAAGGATCTTCTCTTTATCTTTGGAATTTGCAAGCTTCACAATTAAGTGTCGAGGTGTTGAACGGTTTTTATTGATTTTGGCGGGGGGGTCTCTCTATTTCCTGGATCTGAATGCCTGTTTCCCTTCCCAGATTAGGAAAGTTTTCAGCTATGATTTGTTCAAATACATATTCTGGCCCTCTGGCCCTTTCGACGCCCTCGGGAACCCCAATTAAACATAGATTTTTCTTGCTCAGTCTGTCACTTATTTCCCTTAATCTATCCTCATGATCTTTTAATTGTTTGTCTCTTTTTTCCTCAGCTTCCCTCTTTGCCATCAGCTTGTCTTCTATGTCACTCACTCGTTCTTCCATCTCGTTAACCCTCGTCATTAGGACCTCTAGTTTGGATTGCATCTCATTCAACTGATTCATAAAATCAACTCAAAAATTAGAAAATATCTCAGTCATCTTGGTTCCAAAGAATCTCTCGGGCATTTGACTCAATTGTCGCAGAAGTATGGGTAACTTGAGTTCATTTTCCAAAGAAATAGTCCTCATAGTAGGCATGTCGCAACTGGTGAGCTACCCATGTAAGGGTTCTTAAGCACACAGGGAAAGCACATGTTTCAGAGGATTAAAAAAGCTGTAATAAGTCAATCTAGCTTACATATGACATTTTCCTGCATGGGCAAGTATCTTCAGTTTTATCTTGACATATCTACTGCTATCTTTCTAAAAAGCTGCTTTTGCACATGAAAAATTGCCATTTCGCATATAGCAAAACACTTAAAGTCTCCCTCACACATACAACAAAAAGTCATATGGTCTCTGGAAAATTGGTTATATTTTTATCATTACTGAGAACTGGATAAAATTAAGTTATATAAGTTTATATGATCCTAACATACTGTCTTATTAACTAGCTATTGGTAATATGATCTATACATGATCTATAGTATAACCAAGATGTTTCCAAAACTTGCTTCCTCAATGACCTGACTATGTAAAGTCTAATCATATCATAATTTACATAAAAATAGAGAACAGGGAGTCAAAAAGATGTAGTCAGGACTGAGCTACTTGGAATAATGCCTTTCTGTCCTCAGGAACAGGCAGACACCAATCCAATCCTACCAATGACTTCCCCGTCCACAAATGTGAGCTAAGCGGCTCTTTTTGGATTCAGTACAACTTACCACTGCCATGGCCAATGTCAGAGCTTGTGGTCAGGGTTGGGCAAAAAGTAAAAAGAAACCAACGGATCCATGAATGTACCGGACATGCTGTACTGGGTTTCCTCAAGCAGAAAGCTTTGCGGTGCCACTCCCAGCAACACCTTGATCATTCACTCCATACTCAGCTAATACTGAGTGGGTGACAGAGGAAAAGTGACTTAGCCTCATTGGACAGAGACACTACATTGAAATATTACTATTCGTTAATGGGTAGACTTGGGGTATACCTAAACCATTTGGGGCCATATCCAACTTAGTTACTAAAAAACCTGGTGGTGCTTTGTAGAAAATTTCACTATTAAAAGCAAATATCCCCTATTTTGACTAAACTCTGAAAAATAAGTTATGGAACACTTAGTCCTAGTATATAGTAGGCTATTAATGTGTATTTGTTGAATGAATGAATGAATGAATGAATGAATGAATGAATGAAAGGATGGATGAATGAATGCTATAGGGCTCTAGTACACTGCTGAGCAGCTCCAATATTTATGCACCAAGTTAACATTACTTATTGGTTTCATCTGAATATGTATATTTACTAAAATAATAAGAATAGCTTGTTACCAAGTATTGACTGCAGAGCTAGTGGAGCAGGGATACTATTTTGAAAATATTATACCGGTATGCTCATCTGGGGGTTCCCCTCCCAGTAAAATCAATAACCTTTAACACCTTTAAAGAGGAGCAAAAAAGAACAAAGAAGTTATTGTTCAGCTTTAACTTGCAAATTTTATTTGTCAGTTCCATTTTAGTTTTGATCCCCAGTTTTTGTTAAGAAGGAATGGAAATTTGTTGGGTGCCTGGGTGGCTCAGTGGTTGAGCGTCTGCCTTCGGCTCAGGTCATGATCCCAGGGTCCTGGGATTGAGTCCCGCATCAGGCTCCCCACAGGGAATCTGCTTCTCCCTCTGCCTATCCTTGCCTCTCTCTCTCTCTCTCTCTCTCTCTGTGTGTGTGTGTGTCTCTCATGAATAAATAAAAAATCTTTTTTTAAAAAAAAAAGAAGGAATGGAAATTTGCAAACTCCAAAGGCTTTCCTTAAAATATGAAGAATTGGAGCCTGAAAGACAATGCAGGGAAATGAAGCCAGAAAGAACTCAGAATACAATAGAACTCTCAAATGAAAGGAAGGAGGAAGAAGAAGAAAAAAAAAAAACCTTTTGGTCTCAGAGAGAGGTGGGATAAGAAGAGATAGTGAGAGAAAAAATGAAGGAGTTCAGACTTGGGCATCCTGGCTGTCCTCTAAGAGTCAAACCCCTGGGTGGGGATACAAGTGGGAATAGAAACCCCCAAATAGGACTAGAGGAATTCAAGTACAGAGGGACTCATTCCTCAGTTCTCAAAAGAATAAGTTTTTAAAAATGCAAACTCCTTAAAGACGACTAACATTTTACATGCCATTTCAACATGATACCAGGCTAACAGTGTGGGAATGGTGGAGGGTGGTATTTCATACCACGGTATGTAGAGAGTAGAAAGATGGAAATCCTGGGTGTTCCAGGAAAATTGAAGCCAAACAGCTTGGAGGGTAGGATGAAGGGCCAGAGTGAGCAAGGACTTCATATCTAGAGGCTGTTGCAGGACTCACATTCTTTAGGGGAAGATAAAAGTTTGATGTCCCAAACCAGGCAGGGCTAGCCATACTTCAGCGACCACCAACTCAAGACACCTGGGCACAAGATATGACCAGCCATACCCATGAGCTTCAGAGAAGAGACAGGAGATGGCACAAGTGCCATCCTGCCACCATGATAATCTATACTTTGTCCCTGCATCCAGTCATACTGGGGAAGGAAAGAGGAGGGAGGTGAGTGAGACAGCTTCATAAGGAGTTTCAATTTTAAACTGATGGCATTTACATCTAAAAGTCACTACTTAAGTCACCTCTTACTAGCAATTTTTAGTTCCCCTCCCACAACCCACCCCCCTTCCACCATTAGCAGAAAGAATTTGAAAGCTAGATTAGATTAGTTATATAAAAATAATTTTAAGTTCCTTTCTTGGGGCACCTGGGTGGCTCAGTGGTTGAGCATCTGCCTTTGGCTCAGGTCATGATCCCCAGGTCCTGGGATGGAGTCCCACATGAGGCTTTCCACAGGGAGCCTGCTTCTCCCTCTGCCTGTGTCTCTGCCTCTGTGTGTGTGTGTCTCTTGTGAATAAATAGACAAAACCTTAAAAAAAAAAAAAGTTCCTTTCCTTCTGTGCCTGAGTTATATTAAAATACCAATAATTAGTGATAGCAATTATTATGTACCAGGCACTATTCTAAGCTCACCACGGTTGTTAACTGATGTGTTAATGGCAACTATTCTATGAAGTAGGTACTATTCTTTCTTTTTTAAAAAAAGATTTTATTTATTTATTCATGAGAGACACACAGAGAGAGAGAGGCAGAAACACGGGCAGGGGGAGAAGCAGGCTCCATGCAGGGAGCCTGATGTGGGACTTGATCCTGAGACTCCAGGATCATGCCCTGGGCTGAAAGCAGGCGCTAAACCACTGAGCCACCCAGGGATCCCCTTTTTCATTTTTTAAAAAATTAAATTAAATTAAATTAAATTTTTTAGTAGGTTCTATTCTTATACTCATTTACAAAGGAGAAAATTGAAACAACAAAATCACACAGCTATTAAGTGACAGGACCTGGATTCATACCAGACAACCTGGCACTAGAATCAGGACTCATAACCCCCCTGGTAAACTGCAGGTAGGTGTGAGTAAATCCGACTTTGCAGAGGAGCAAGCAGTAAAGCTGGGATTCAACTCAGATGGCCTAGCTATAATCAGAAGTGCTTTTTGCCATGCTATTGCTTTTTTCCCCTTTTCCTCTTCTTCTGATAGGAGAACTGCTTCTCCTTTGGGTACCTGCACCTTTCCACAAGAGCCTGTCAGCCAAGGATCCCCAACAAAACCAGCTGATTGGTGAACCTCTAATCACCTTAAAGAATAAGGCCAATCAAAATCCTTCTCAGAGATTGAAACAGACCCTGGGAGACAGAGACAATCTCTCCTCTTCTGGGATTGTAGGTGCTAGGGTAGATGGTACTCATTCATTTTAGTAACCGGCATATGAATCACCTTCTTATGTGAGGAATCCACCACTTTGGCAGCAGATCAGAGAAGCCAGATATACCAGATATTCACTTTTTCAACCTCCCTTGTAGCTATGGTGTCAGCATAACAGCCAAGCCAGAGTAATGAGATGTACAGACTCCAGGTTTTGATTAGAAGTTAACGACCTAAAGAAGTGGAGACTGCACAAAATCTATTTCTAGAGAGGACAATACACGGCAGCATCTACATCCCATTTCTAGAGAGGCTGCAATTCTAGCAAGGGTGTTGGAGGCCCAGGGTCCAGTATCTATACATTGCCCCCAAGGGGGCTATATCAGGTCACTGAGGGGTGTCTGCAGGAAGACTGTGTTAAGGCTTCTGAAAGGGAGCCCCTGGGGCTTGCCTTCCAGCCCTCCTGGAGGTTCTGTGAGCTACTTGATAAATCTCTTTTAATAAGTCCTCTACTAAAAATAACCATTTAGTTTCTTGTGCTTAAAACTAGGGAATCCGCTTTAGTTTTCTATTGCTGCTGTAGTAAGTTACACAAACTTTGTGGCTCAAGACAACACAAAATTCTGGAGCACCTGGGTGGCTCAATAGTTTAAGCAGCTGACTCTTGATTTCGGCTCTGGTTATGATCTCAGGTCCTGGGATAGCCAGTGTTGGGCTCCCTGCTTGGTGAGGAGTCTGCTTGAGGATTCTTTTTCTCCCTCTGTGCCCCTCCCCCCACCCCATGCCCTCGCCCCCTGCCACTCTGCCCCCCCCCAACACACACACACTCTCTCTAAGATAATAAATAAAGTAAACCTTTAAAAACAAAAAGACAATGCAAAATTCTGTTATACTTCCGGAAATCAAAAGCCCTAAAATCAGGGTATCAGCAGGGTTGCATTCCCTTCCGGAGGCTCTAGAGAAAAATCCATTTCCTTGCCTTTCCCAGCTTTAAGAGGCTTCTTTCTTCCATCTTTAAAGCCAGGAACATTGCAGTTCTCTGATTATTCTTCCTTATCGCATCTTCCTCAGATACTCCCTCCCTTCTTCTGCCTCCCTCTCTCACTTCCTAGAACCCCTGTGATTATACTGGGTCCACCTAGAGAATTCAGGCTCTCCCTATTTTAAGGTCAGCTGATTAGCAACATTAATTCCATCTGCATTAATTTTTCTCTACCATGTAACTCAACACATTCACAAGTTCTAGGGATTAAAATGTGGACATCCTCAGAGGTATTGTTCTGCCTATCACAGAACGTCAATGACACAGATACCTCTATCATGTATGCTTACAAGCAACAAATTAAGGAAACGGGAAATCTGGAAACTACCATCTGACCTGACTGTGGCTGAATATGATAAAAATCTTCTTTGTATTAATGGTGTGGCAAACAAAAGGCTGATTTGAGCCACGATAATAGGAAGCCACTCTCCTCATCCAATTCTCTGATCATTCCGTAGACCTGGAAGGAAAAGAAAGGCACCTTTGAGGAAAAAAAAAAAACTTGCCACCACAGAAAAGCAAGTATTGCCCACCCTCTTCCTAGCTTTTCCTATAGAAAATATGGGAAGTACGCAATATGACAAGATAACTACATACTGGGAAAAGGGAAACATTCAGTACTTTGAATCTTTATTGACATTGGCTCTAAAATGTGCTAATTACTAGAGACCCATCCTGTGATACACCACTCATAGTTAAGGATTATAATGTCAGAGAAGCCCACTACACATAGGCCCAGTATAAACCATAAAGCCATCGTGTGATTATACTCCAAGTTGAGTGTATAATTGAAATAGGTAGACTCAGAAGTGGGCAGAACCTGCACATGAGTTCCCTGAACTGTGGAGAGATTGAAATGGACGATTAAAAAGCTCTTTGAACTCCCAACAGCTAATACAAAAACTAGTTACACCACCAAAGATGAAAGATACATGGGTCATGATTCTTATCTCATTTCCATTTACCTTACCTTTTGATCATTGTAGCAGCAAGTTGGGTCTTACAGAATAACCGTGGATTATTATAAACTTAATCAAGAAGCATCTCTAATTGTACCTACTCTTCTAGAGGTAGTCATTTTGCTTAAGCAAATCAACATGATCCTCAGAATCTGACAGTTATTAGTCAAGAAAATACTTTTTTTTCTTTTCTTCAGTATGCAGACTCAAAATCCCTATCTGCATGTTCCCTCAGTTGTCAATTTCCTAGATCTATGCTAAAATCTCATCAATGGATCCCTTAATAACACCATCTCATATCTCATTGATCCTCCATATGACAAAAAGAAGTATGTTACACTAGATACCTGAGTAAGACAATGTTTATAAAAAAGAATGAAGAATATCTAAGATGGTATCAGGAACTGCAACTTCAATAAAGTTTCTGGGAGTCCACTGATATGACACAAGTTGAGATACCACCCCCAAAGTGCAGGTAAAGTTACTAACCTTATACCCCTTCTCACAGGGAAAAAAAAAGGCAAAAGATTTCTTGGCCCTCTTCTGGAATTGGCAGGAAACATTCCCATAAATGTATTTCTCTGACACATTGACTGGACCTAAAAGCTACACACTTTGGGTGGGGCACAAATCAGTAGAGAGCTTTCTATCTGGTATGCATCATAGCTCAAGCAGCTCTGCTACTTGGTCTTTATGACTCAACAGATCCAAAGTGTTTAAAATATCAAATGAGGCAAATAAGGATGCTGAATAGAGCCAATGGCAAATCTCAAGGCAAGAGTCGTAAGGCGGTCCTTAGAGGTTTGGGTGAAGGTCATGCCCTTTTCAGCAAGTCATTATTTCCCTTGAGAGAAATATCTTGCTGCTGAACTCTGACAGAGACTTATCATCAAATCACGGGACACCAGATGACCATTGTGACTGGGTTATCTCATCTGCCTCACCATAAACTGAGTTCACTTTGGAGCATATCATCATCAAGTAGAAGTGTTTTTCTTTAGGTTTCAAAGCACAAACACATTCTAAAAGCATAAATTGCATGAGCAAGTGGTTCATACTTTCAGCATATCCATTTCTTTTTTTAAAGATTTTTTATTTATTCATTTGAGAGAATGACAGAGAGCACAAGCAGGAGAAGAGAGAGAGGGAGAGGGAGAAGCAGACTCCCTGCTGAACAGGGAGCCCGATGTGGGGCTTGATCCCAGGACCTGGAGATCATGACCTGAGCTGAAGGCAGGTGTTTGACCATCTGAGCCACCCAGGTGCTCCCAGCATATCCATTTCTGACTTAATCCAGCCCTCTTCAGTTTATACGTAGGATTCTGGAGAGTAGCCTGTGAATAACTGACTACAGTTAGAACTGGGTTTAGAGAAGGCTGTGCATGATTTTCTGGCAACAGCTAAAAGGTTTGCTGAAATGTTTCACATCCATTTAGGGATGCCGCTAAGGGCTAGTGAAGAAGGGAAAATGCCCTGTGAGTAGAAACTTGAGGTCTCTATGTCCAGTTTTCCAGTCAATAGCAATGGCTTGAGATTATATCTATACAGATGCATTGGGATCTGCTAATGGTTTGGACAGACATTCATATATTTGGAAGGAACAAGATCGAAGGATTAAAGGTGAAGTTCACAGAATGGTATGTAAATATCTGAATGGATTCAGATTGTGAGAATATCCATGGACTGCATGAATGCTCCCAAGAGACCTCACCAAGAAACTGAACAAGATGACAAGCCACATCCTCCCACTGTGTCCTCAGTGTTTGCTGATTAAGCTCCTGAGCAACATGGTGATGTTGGCAGAAATAAAAACTATACATGGACTCAATGACATGAACTTAACACTTGTAAAGACTACCTGGCAACTAAAGAATGAAGTCATCAAAAACAAAAACAAACAAACAAACAAAAAACAGAGCTGAAAGCTGTGGAAATAGAAGAAAAGTTTTGTTGCTTAGAACTCTAGATCCAGCTATACCTGAAGTCCAGATTTTTCACTTATAGGGGCCAATAAATTCTCTTTTCAGATTTCACTAGTTGAATTGGTTTTCCAACACATATGACCAAAAAGTACTCTTCTCTACATGCCATGATGTAGAATTACCACACTCAGCTAATTTGGGGAACAGAGGTACTACAAAGATGCTGGTGTTTGAGAGCATAAGCAGGGGAAGGGGCAGAGGGAGAGAGAGAGAGAAGCAGGCTCCCTGCTGAGAAGGGAGCCCAAAATGGGGCTCAATCCCAGGACCCTGGGATCATGACTTGAGCCGAAGGCAGACACTTAACTGACTGAGCTACCCAGGTACCATACTCTTATGGAAGTAAATTTGCAGTAAAATTTACCAATTTTAAATATAGGTTAATGAGCTTTGATATATGAATAAAGTTGTATAACCACCACCTCAGTCATGATACAGAATCTATCCATCGTTGAAAAAATTACCTTCTCCTTTTCAATCAATCACCTTCTGAACTTTTGTCCATTTCCAAAAAAATTATTTTTTGCTCTTTCTATTTACCTTTTTCCAGGATTGCATATTTCTCATAACACACGTATTAGACTGCCTTCTTTTGGCTTACATATCACTGATGCTTTTTTCCTTTATAACCTTTTCTCATCTTTGCTTCATTTTGGATAGTTTGTGTTGCTGTATCTTCAACTTGATCTCTTTTTCTAGAGTGTTTAATCTGCTATTAGTCTGATCCAACATATCTGTCATTTTTATTATTTTATTTCCCATCTCTAAAAGTCTGTCTTATATCTTCAGTTCCTCTATCATCATGTTTTCCCTTACTTGTTTGAACATATCAAATATATTTATAACAGCTGTTTTTATGTCCTCTTTTTGCTGGCTCCTGCATCTTTGTCATTTCTGAATCTCTTTCTATTGGCTGAGTTTTCTCCTGGCTGTGGATTATATATTCCTACTTCTTTGCGTGACCAATAATTTTTTATTGATTGCCAAAAAGAGTGAGCTTTACATCATGTGTTGTTGAATTTTATTCTGATGTACAGTTATTTGCAATCAGCTATAACCTTTTGAGTCTTGCTTTTAAGCTTTGTTAGAGCGGGTCCAGAGTAGCCTTGAGTCAAGTCCAATTTATCTCATTATTCAAATGGTAACTTGTAGAAACGTGAATATTTGCCAACCCTGTGTGCTCCAAATATTATTATACCCATCCTCCTAGCAGTTACTTCCCTGGCCTCAGTTTCCTCTCACATGTGCAAGATCACTACTCAGTCAAAGCCTCAAGGGGATCCCTCTAGAGATCTCTGGAGTTCCATGTTTAGGCAGTCCTTTCTCCTCAGTACTCCACTCTAAAAATTCTGGCAGCTTGACCTCCCCAAACTCTGACCTCCACCTCTTCAATTCAGCAGGACTAGCAGAGACATCCCCTCCCACCCCACCCCCTAATCTCATTTCCTCTAGATAGTAACTTGGTATAATCTTAGTACTCATCTTGTTTATTTCCTTTCTGTCAGTCCTACACTGAAAACCATTATTTTTCTTGTAATTTCTCTGGTACTTTTCAGTTAACATAGTATGGTAAATCCAAACCCTGTAGCTCCATCCAGGCTGAAGCAGAAGTCCACAGTATCATTCTTAATGAGAGCCTAGAATTCCACTGAATGGATATATCATCTGGGATACAAGTATTTGATAGGAAAAACCATACCTTGTTCATCATTGTACCCAATGATTCTGAGGAATGATGGAAATTGACATATATCAGGACTCAATAAATATGTAAATACTGAATAAATTATTACTGAGACTATTTCTCTTTACTTCTTAGTATAAAACTGCCAAGTAAACATTTTTGTTGCTAACTTCTACCAGAATCCTACAGTAATAACTATTTATTTAGGATATATTTCTCTAAATATAAATTCTGGCTCAAAGAAAAGACAGATTTCAAGGTATTAATGTTTATTTCCAAGTTGACCAATTGGAATCAGTTTAATGTTCACTGACCAATACGTTTTTAATGAATACTTATTTTTCTATATCTTTGACAAAACTGATATTTCATTTTTAAGTATCTTTGTTAATTTCATAGGTTTGAGGCTATCTAATTTTAGTAGTTATTTATATTTATTTGATTACTATTTAGGTGGGTCATTTCTTTGTTTTTGTTTTCACTTCTAATCCTGAGTGGTTATCTATTACACAAAAGTTTTGTGATTTTTTTTTTATTAACAAAATAGACTGGGAATTCTTAATCCCTATAACATTCATCCTATATTCAGTGCAACGTCCAAAGTTTAGAGGGATATTTGTTTTTAATCACTGTTTTCCTATCATCATGTTTAAGTCAGTTCAAAACCAAAGAGCTCATTTTTCTACTCCAGACAATGAACAGTATGTTCAAAGGATTGAGCAGTCTAGTAGAATCAAACAGCAAAAAGTCAAAGAAAAAGACTATATAATTAAAAGCACTTTTCACAGGTCAAAAGTATAAGCTCATTAATGTTTTACCGTGCAGATGGCATTAATAAGTAACCAAAGATGCATGTTCATTATTATTGTCCCCACCATTATTCCTTTGATATAAATGGCTCAGTAGATGTGAGGCACTTACCCAGATGATGAGATTCAATAGTTAACACAGTACCTAGACTCTCTCCCTACAAAAACACTCAGCGGGGTCAGTAAAAAAAGATACATATTATTCAAGAGAGAAAGAAATATCCTCACCTTATAAAAGAGATAATTTACCCCAACATTATTTATACTTGCAATAACACTGGAAATTTTCAATAGTAGTAGTAGAGTAGTAGGGGGACCCTGGACTTGCCTCATCCCTCATCCTTTAAACACAGCTAGCTTATAGTAAATGGTTAACTAAATTATGAGACCATGTCTAACTAAAGAAATATGCTGTCATTAAAAACAAGATGTTCAAAAAAAAAAAAAAACCAAGATGTTCCTTTAAAAATTGTTAGAAACATGGGAAAATGTCTATAATTTTATAATGTTAATTTTTTTAAAGATAGACAACTGTACCTGCACTAAAATTACAATTATGTAAAATGTTTATTATAAATATGTACATAAAGGGCTAGTAGGAAATATAATAAAATATCTATCTCCATGTAGTGAGATAACAAATGGGTTGATTTTTCTTCTCTTTCCTTTTATAGTGACAACATAATACTTTGTTAAGATAAAAACAACACCAGAGGCCACTTCTAAAAGGGACAGATGCATACCAAGCTGATAATAGTAGTCACCTCTAGGAAGAGCAATGAAACTGAGGTAAGTACTTTCTCTGTGTGTGTCTCTCTCTGTCTCTCTGTCTCTCTCTCTCTCTTTCCTCAACAGATGAAGAAACTGAAATTTAGAGAAGTAACCTGACTTTGGGAAATTTACATAGAAGTGAAATAAAATCCCATACAATATCTTACATACTGGAAGCACCAAACTTACACTAATATATTAGATGTAGTAGGACTATGACTTCTCTTCACATTAACCCCCACCTACCTACTACATCTGCTCTTTTTATTATAGAAGAACTGCCTGAGTTATAAGCAAAGACCATCAACTCCAATTTGTGTGCTAGTTCTATTCCTTCTTGACATCACTCCCTAAATCTTGTTTCTCAGTGCTATATTCTCAATTTTTTCTTTTCTACTTGATCACTGTCCAATTTGGGGGAAAATGCTCTTGACTCCACTTTCCTTTCCACCTATCACTTTATTTCTTTTCTCCCTGTTAGAGAAAATCTTAATGAGTTATCCAGGTTTGCTGTCACCTATTTCTCTCCTCCCATCTTTTCTTAAACCCTTCTATTTCAGACTTTGCACCCATCACTCCCCAGTGACCCCTCTGTTGCCAAACCCAATGATCAATTCCAAGTCCTCATCTGACTTGATCTATCAGAAGTATATAAGATAGTTGATATTCCTCTTTCTATTAATAAGTATTAATTTGTTTTTCTCCCAGGGCACTTTGTTTTTCCTTCTACCACTCCAGCTGCTCCTCCTCAATATCCTTTGCTGCTTCCTTCCTTCTCTTCCACCTTCTCTTTCAGTCATGCTGAAAGAAATGAAAGGCTCATTTCTTGCATGTATGGCTCAAGCATTTCATGCATGAAAGGCTCAGTCTTTGGATCTCTCCCCTTCACCATCTACCACCATTCTCTTGGTGATGTTATCTGGTCTATATCTTTCATCTGATGACCTCCAAGTGTACATCTCTAGTTTTTTGGGGTTTTTTTTAAGATTTTATTCATTTATTCATGAGAGACACAGAGAGAGAGGCAAAGACACAGGCAGAGGGAGAAGCAGGCTCCATGCAGGGAGCCCAACATGGGGCTCGGTCCCGGGACCCCAGGATCATGCCCTGGGCTGAAGGCAGGTACTAAACCGTTGAGCCACCTAGGGATGCCCTACATCTCTAGTTCAAACTCTCTCCTAAACTCAGACTTCAGTATCTTATTCAATACCTCTATTTGGATGTTTAATAGACATCTCAAACTTAACATTTCCAAAATGGAACTCCTGATCTTATTCCAAAATCTGTTCCACTTGCAGTCTTCCCAACCTGAGCAATAGAAGTTTTATTATTTGAGTTACTTAGCCTCCAAAAAACTTAAATTCATCCTTAACATCTCATTCTCTCACCAAAAAGTCTTATAGGCCCTACCTTCAAATTATATCCAGAATCTAACCTTTTCTCATAATATTTATTACTACCACTCTGGTGCAAACTAAAACCATCTTTGGTCTGGATTATTGCACCAGTTTTCTGACTGGTCTCCCTGCTTTCATCCATGTCCTCAGAACTTGAGTGTATCTCAGAGGGATCACTCTGGTTGCTGTGTTAAAAAGAACTGTAGAGGAACAAAGATATTATCTTGAATTTTATAGTTGAGAAAACCAAGGCTTAGACAGAATGAGCTCAGGACCACATAGCTAATAAAACATTAGAAGCTATTCTTTTTTTTACCTCATACCCTTTACCACCACGTTACACTTTCTCAATATGTAGGATGCCCATACTTAACTGCTTTACCTGGGGCAGTCCTGGTTTGCATGTTTTGTCCTAGTATGATTTAACTGTGCCCTCCTTTCACCCACAAATATATCCTGCTCTGGAAGACAAACTACATGACATAGATAAATAGATTGTAGGTAGGTAGACATATGCCTGTCTACCTATCTATCTTTATATAAAATATAGATAACATATAGCAAATATATTTTATCCTATCAATAAGCAGGAGTGGGACTAGATAGGTACAAATACAGATTATCCTGCTTACTGTCATTAACATCAAATGTTGAGTGAGATGAGTATCGGATCAATAACTATCAGCTCCCTTCAGCTGCCAGAGAATCATTTAACTCTAGGAGATCAATTAGAAATGTCTCAATGAAAAGAATCAGTGGATCTTGGTCAATGTTTCACTTTAGAGTTCCCACATCCTCTCCTCTCCCTTACCAGGGCTCACACATTGAGTCTTTAACTCTACCATTACCTTAGTCTCAGCCTCTGGTCCTTCACTGCTACTATCTGATGAACGTTTTGAATCAGATTTGCTACCAACATCTTGATATGCCCACAGTCAAATACCCGCCCCCTCCCAAACCAGCTCCCCCTTTCAGACTTCCTGAATCCTATGAATGAAGTCATCTATTACCCACACTTAAGGTCATCTTTCACCTCCTCATTTGCTCTGCCCCACCCCATTCACCTCATCCAGCTACCCAGGTTTACTTTATATCTATGTCATATAGGGAACTATAATAACCTCTGCCTCTATCCGCTCCCTGCAAAAGCTTTGTTTGGGAAATCTTCCTCAAGTATTGCTATAATTATAGCTGTCTTTTTCAAAGCACACATTCTCCAGAGTCCAGTCCAACTTAAAACTCCTCTAAGGAAAACTTCCACCCACAGAAAGGCATTTCTCCCTCCTCTGAATATCTATCAAGTCTCTTATCTATACCAATTGCTCAATACTCTTACCACCTGGTATTATCTTTTCTCTCTAATTAGGGTTATAACATTCCTGAGGGCCAGCGTCCTATCTCAGATGTTGTTTTTAAATCTCCCTCAAGTCTAATACATTGTTTGGTGCTAAATGTTTTCCTTGTTCGGTGGCTGGAAAACTGAAGGACAGCCAAATTAGATGAAATCTACATGAGACAAATTCAATTCAAAAACCAGGATTGGAGTAGGCTTCTAGGAACATCTTTCTAATCTTCCTTAGAATAGTTATAAAAATATTCTCAAGATTAGTCATTAAACTCTAGTATCATTTCATCAAACTCCTCTGAGAAGATTCTCTTTAATCAATATATCTGAACAAATAGTTTTGAAGATGATTCACTGCTGGACTTTCTGATCTTGAGTATATTTTTCATTTACATATATCTTCATTCTGAAAATACTGTCTGAATTTTTATTTCTTAAAAAACAAAAGGGGATAAGTTAATTGAAAGAAAATAATTTTATTTTTTCACATTCAATACACCTAAAGAGTACTGTGTCACTTAGCTCTCTATTTCTTTGAAATAGTCGTTTAGACAACACTTTGGTAAAGCAGAAAGAGAACTAAATTGGGAAGGATCTGGCCACTTGATATAATGTATCCCAGTCTCTCTAACACCACCATCTACTTTGTTGTTCAAGTATGTGTGCTTTGATTCTTTTGTGTCCCCTTTCAACTAAAATGTGATCAGAACTTCATGAGATCAGAAACATTGTCCATCTGCTTCTTCAACAGTCTCTGGGTGGTAAAGCTTAAGTAAATCATTTAGCTTCCTTGAGTATAGTTTCCTTATAGGTAAATTTTAAAGACTAAACTAGATAACCTTTAGCTTCTCTTTAATTCAACCACTTTATTATTTAAACAATATAATGAGAAGTATAAAAGACAAAGCTAATTGGGGTTTATGGTGGCAAAAAAAAATCTTCAATTAGGCCAGCTATTCTAGCCAACTGGATATGTTCCATGAAATCTTTACCCTACCTGCTTAAAGAGAAACGAACTATAACCAGGAACTAGTCCTATCATATTGATTGGTTATTTCTGTTACTGCTTTTAGATTTCTCAAAGCTAAACCAGATTCTCTTAATGCCTGAGACACTTTAAAAGTTGACTATCTCTTTAAACTCATTGAGATCCTACTTAATAGACTAAGTTAACTTCATTAAATGATCTCCAGTGGTTTGTAGTTTTGAATTATCTTCTTTTTTTTTCTTAAATCTTTCCCACTATCCATCATTTTCATCATTCTGCCCATTTGTAAAAGTAAAGCTTTAGTGTCTATGTTACTGGGAAAATCAGGTAATTAGAATTCCAAGTTTAAAGATAAATTAGTGAATGACTATTTACATTGTAAAATTCCTAATGCTTATCCTCTCAAAAAACATACTATATAGTTATCAACTCATGAGCTATCTTAAAATTTTTAAGGAAAGATTCAATTCATAAAAAAGAAAATCAGTTTAAAGGTAACGATCAAATGAAACAAGGAGAGTGTTGTAAACCATATTTTTGCTTCAAGAAAGAAGCTGCAAATGTGGGGATCCCTGTGTGGCTCAGTGGTTTAGCGCCTGCCTTCGGCCCAGAGCATGGTCCTGGAGTCCTGGAATCGAGTCCCACATCAGGCTCCCTGCATGGTGCTTGCTTCTCCCTCTGCCTGAGTCTCTGCCTCTCTCTCTCTCTCTCTCATGAATAAATAAAATCTTTTTTAAAAAAAAAAGAAGCTGCAAATGTTCTCTCTTCCTCCATGCTGCTTGCAGAGGTGGCTGCCATTTCCTACTCAGCACCATGGTCAACCTCAGACCTCGGGTGAAGTTCAAGATTGTTCAAAAAACAACCAAGAAGTTCATCCAGCACCAATCCAACCATATGTCAAAATTAAGTGCAACTGGAGGAAACCCCAGAGGAATTGCCAACAGAATGCACAAAAGATTCAAGGGCCAAATATTGATGCCCAACAGTGGTTATAGGAGCAGCAAAGAAGCAAAGCACAATAGAAGCTCCTAGTCCACAAAGTCAAGGAGCTTGAAGTGCTGCTGATGTGCAACAAATCTTACTATGCAGAGATTGCTCACAATGTCTCCCCCAAGAACCACAAAGCCATTGTGGAAAGAGCAGCCCAGCTAGCTATCAGAGTCACCAGTCCCAACCCCAGGCTACATAGCAAAGTAAAGGAATAGATAGTTTATGTGCACATCATATTTATACCATAAAACTACAAAAAAAAAACAGAATTTGCAAATGCTATCTACATTTATAAAGTGAAAGACCACTAGGAAATCAAAAGGCTGATTTGTGGGCTCAGAGAGAGAGGAAATAAATGATTAATGGAGGCCATTTTAGATTCACAAAGAATACTCACTTAAGTGAGCTTCATTCTTTGATAGGAGTACCAACTAAACGGATATATCAGAAGACTATTATAGGCATGCAAGGATCTGAACTTCAGTGTTTCTAGATAAGTTTATTGGAAAAAAAAGCTTATTGAAAGCATGGTGAAATGTAGGCTGATAATCATATAGTTAGGTTAATTTCAGAACTGGCTGAATGACCTACCCAAGGATGCCAATCAAAGTACTGATATCAACTTAGAGGGGCTTGATACCACATTCTATCCACATCCCTGTATTGTGGAGACTTGGAGGATAAACGCATAAATAAAATGAGTGGGTAACATAAGGCTAGATGAAATCTCGAACTCATGGGATAACCAAGTGCAATCCAAAATGAATTCAATGAAGTAAAATCAGGAGATTAATTTTCCATGAAAATTATATGGATAATCAGTCATCAGAAAAATCCAAAATAAAACAATGGTGGGAAAAAGAAATCCAAGAGTGAGATAACACTTTATACCTCTTTAAAATGACTAAAACCTACAGGACTTACAGTAACTAGTACTGGAGAAGATATGGAAAGCTGGAATTCTACACATTAGAATTCCAGCATAGACCAGACCACCACCCAGGGAAACTGTCTGGCAGTATGTACTAAGCAAAATAGGTACATATCCTAGGACCCATCAGTTTTACTCCTAAATATATAACCAACAGATATGAGTACTCATATCTTCCAAAAGTCATATACTATAATTGTCATGGTAGCTTTATTTAAAAAACTAAACAGTTGAACAGAGAGGTAAATTGTGGTATAATTAATACTATGGAATGTTACATAGCAATAAAAAGAGTAAGCTTCTGACTTGCTCGACAATATAAATAAATCTCACAGACACCAAGGTGAGAATTGAAACTGCACAATTCCACTTACATGAAGGTCAACCAGGCAAAATTAATTCAGGGTAATTGAAGTCAGAATAATGGTTACATTTGAGAGGCTGCTGGATGTGAGAGAACATGAGAGAACCTCTTGGAATTCTGGAAAAGTTCTGTATGTTGTCCTGGGTGGTAGTTAGATGAGCATTTATATATGCAAAAATTCAGATCAGTGTTTGTTACTGTATCTAAATTATTCCTCATCAAAGGATCATACAGGGGCACCTCGGTGGCTCAGCGGTTGAGGATATACCTTTGGCTCAGGTCGTGGTCCCAGAGCCCTGGGATCAAGTCCTGCATTGGGCTCCCCACAGGGAGTCTGCTTCTCACTATGCCTATGTCTCTGCCTCTGTGTGTCTCTCATTAATAAATAAATAAAATCTATAAAAAGAAAAGATAATACATATGAATAAATGAGGAGATGGGAACTGTATTTAGATTCAAATAAGCAATTCTACAGGATAGAGAAGAGCCCAAGCCACGCAGATGAAAATATGAGTGGGTTTTATTTAAATACACACACAATCTAGGTCAATGGCATAGATAAAAGCTAACAAGGTCATAATATTCCTGAAATTGTGGTGTCAAGAATGAACAATCCTACCAGGCCTTCTCTGTAATGTCTAGAACATACACAGGGTATTGCGGTCATTTTATTCTGAATTCTTTAAGGAGCACATCAACCAATTGGTGTGCCTCCAGAAAAAAAAAAATAACCATATGTTGAACATATGTTGAACGTCTGAGGAAAGTCTAAAGGAACTAAGGCTTTTCAGCCTGGGGAGAAAAAAAGAAGACTTACAGGAAAGCTGGATTTATTCTACATGTCCTCAGAAGGCTGAAATGGAATTAATAGGTGGAAGCTGCAAGCAGGTTGATTTGTTCTAACATAAGGAAGAGCTTTCTAAATAGTAGAGCTTCCAACATATTGCCCCAAGAGATAATAAGCTGATCAAGCAATGACCAGACATCTGCCCGTACACTGAGAGGAGATGTCTGTCTCAGCTAGTGAGTTCAAGATGATGTCCTCTATGTTAATTCTGTTTTCTAGTATTTTTTCAAATCAAAATTAGTGTCTATATTGGGAAAATTTAGCAGGACTAAAGAAAAGCCATCAGCTGCTTATCCTGTGCAGCAAGTCACCAACTGCATCCTTCCACTTAAACAAGAGAGGCTTCTCTCCTCTGCAGTGTCAGTCACATTCAAAGGCTTCACTACTTAGAAAAGCTCTCCTAAGTGGATAAAACACATTTCTGAGGATGGTAAAACAGAAGGGGAATCTCTTGATGATGGCTTTCCTGATTACCCGTAATTTAAACTATAACCATCTCTATATAAATTGCTTTCTTTTTTTAGATTATTTCCTCAAGCTATATCCCATAATGTGAGTGACAGCTGAGTAAAGGGGCATAAAATCAGTTTACAGCTCTTCTTATAATTGGACAAAATGCGCTCCAGAATTACTGGAGCGATTTAAAAGTCACTAGCAACACATGAATGTATCTATTTTCCCACACCTCCACTAGCATTGGATTTTGCCTCTGTCACTTATTTTTGTGTCAACTTAATTAGTAGTAGTAGAGCTCAGAGTTGTTGCCATTAATATTTCTTTAATTTTAAGGTAGGCCGGACACTGAAAACAATTCAAAGTCTTTTTGAAGAAAAGAAAAAGCAGTAAGCAATCCCATAGAAATCCCACACTGTTTGGTTTGTCATGCTGTGTGAGCCAGACTGTTGACTGCTCTGACAGGGACCTCCTCTGTGCTCACAAAGCCAAGTGGTTCCACAGGACAGCAAACAGTGCAAATGGTGTCGTCTTCCTTGGGCACTAATTGCACATTACACCGTGGTGTTACCTCTTTCTCATCCTGCTATCCTTAGTTTCAGGAACAGTTTGTCTCTCCGTGGTTATAATAACATTAAATTCCATACATAGACCCACAGTAGACCGCACTCTCATGGAGTTCGCAGAAGCTGATGTGCCAACAGATCCCAAAGAGAAGATTGCTGTGGATGAGATGAGCACTGGGTGTTATACTCTATGTTGGCAAATTAAATTTGAATTTTTAAAAAAGAAAGAAAAAAGAAAATTGTAACCAAAGCAAAAATGAAAACAAAAAAAGATTACTGTAAACTGAACTGGTCACCTCTGTGTGGTAAAATTTGGGGTAACTTTTTTCTTCTTTAGCTACTCTGTATTTTCTAAGTTTTCCACAATGCACATGGAGTGCTTGTATACATTTTTTTGGAAAATCATCTTGATAGAAACCGTGACAAGTGGGAGGCGTATGAATAGAAAGAAGGAAAAAATTATCTCCAAACTGTATTCCCTTTGTTCTTAATTTTTTTAAAAAGAAAAGACTCCCATAATAGGCTCCACTGATGCATAAATTGTTCAAAGCCGTGGATCAAGATGAAGGAAAGAGTGCAGGCACAGAAATCCCACAAAGACTGAAAGATGGCTGCAAAAGCACCTGCTTTTCTAAGTCAGGAGTTTAGGGAAGAAAAGGAGGGAGATACCCTTATGGGCCCATTTCAAAGCCAATTATATTATATTGAATTCTTTGCAAATGCTTTTCTGTTTGAGTCCTGAAAGGTTCTGAATGCTTAATCCACTGTGCATTACCAGGAAACACTAATATGTAATCCAACAAAAGGAGGTAGAGACTACAGGCACTTTGACCTTGTTATAGGCTATCTAATGACCCTTCTATGTTTACATTTTCATATATAATTAAGCCTCAAGAGAATTTATAACTCAGGCAGCAGGGGAGAAGGATCCAAGAATGGTCAGTGGAGTGTCCTCCCTAAGTTCTAAAAAGTCAGTATAGTTCTCTAGCAAGACTGAAGGCAAATACTGTTTCCTTCCCCTCCCCAGCTTATTAAGCCTGCATCTGTGAGACACGGACCAAACCGATCCTTCCCCACTACCTTAATCCTCCATGTATTTGCAACCAAACCAGAATACATGGCACGAGGGCAATTCCAAAGAGCCTTTGTTTTATAATAATAGAAATACCCATCTTTACTAATGCACATAGGGACGTAATTATTAGGATTTACCTCTTTTAAAAATTAGAGCTAAAACTACTTTTAACTATAATTGCTAAAGTAACAAGACCTGACACATCTCAATTTAAAGTTCAAACTGCACATTCAAAATTATTCTGAGTGCTTTTTATAAAAATCATTTAACCATAGATAGGTAGGTAGATAGATAGATGATAGATAATAGCACATAATATTCTTTAACAAAACAGTAGATATTTAAAAAGAGATACTAATAAATTTGGGAGTTCAGATACTTAGAAAATGTATATAGAGTGTAAAAAGTTTGAAATAAAAATAGTAACCTTTAGAAAAAAAACATCAAAAAAGTGAGCCCAGCAAGGTGCAAGGGCAAAATCCAGAGACTGCTAACTGCCTGGGGTTCATGTGGCTTCAAGAGAAAGCACGCAGCCTGCAGCTGAAGTCTAAGCCCACACCTAAATGGACTTTGCTTCTCCAGAAACTTGAGGCAGAAAGAGAGAGGAAAGAGAGAGAGAGAGGTCACTGGAACAAGTCCAGGCCAGCTCTGGATGGTTTGGGAGTCAGGATTGAACAGAAAGGAAGAGTTCAGTATTATAGCCTTCTGCAGAGGGGTTATCAGAATGTGCCTTGACTTCCTGTAGCTAAGGCAGAGGGGCAGAATTAGGGGCTTCTTAATCGTTGACTCCAAGCAAAGGAGGAGAAGGATTGCATGCAACCCGTGCCCTGAAATGTCCTCTTAGCAATTAAGGAAATTCTGCACTAAAATTAGCTGACGAAGATGAACTTTCTGTCTCCACTGTGCATAAACAGTAAGAGGGCACAGTGCACCCATCCCTTCTCGCCAGGGGAGAAGACATGCTGGTCCACTGGGATGAAGAACAAGTGGCCCAGAGGTGGAGGAAGTCTATCACAACAAAGAGTGAAAGAAGTGGACTTCAAGTCTCAGATGGTCTTTCTGGAGGCAAATCCCCTTTGACTCCTCTGTAGGGTGGGAGTTGCCCTGAAGACACAGTCCTGAGCAACTTCTGTTTGGGGCCTGCTCTGGGCAATCTGTTGGCACAGGTGTGCCAGCCCCTCAGGCATGGCCAACCTGATATGTTTCATCTCATTTTCAAGTTTTTCAAACCCGTTCCTAAAGCATGGCTTCTCTTTAAAGACAGCTTTTATATTCTGGATTTCCTTGACTCTCGCTGTATTTGCTAGCCAGTAGGGAATGTGGGCAGGGGGAAGCTCCTGCTACAATGCGACCCTGTCCTGCTCCTTTCTTGCCTCTGTGAGTTATTTCCCCCCTGTTTCCACTGTCACTTGGGAATCAGGCCTTTGACCGGCTATATGATCAGATTTAGAATGGGAACTTGACTCTCTGTCTAGATCCAATATGGCTGGATCTCAAGGCAGCCGGAGTAAGCTTCTAAATACACAAATTAGATCTTGTGAACACCCCTCTGTGTAAAACACTCCCCTAGCTTCTTATTACTCTAAGAATAAAATTCAAACTCCTTGTGATGACCTCCAAACCCTGAACAATCTGGTCCTCTGCAGCTTCCAAGCTCCTCTACTACCTCCCCTTTCTCTCTCCCTTCCCATCCGCAAAAGGCCTGAAGAACTGTCACCCAAGAGGTTGGCTTGCAGTCAAAGACCTAATCCGATTTTCTTAATTTACTAAATTATTTTTAAGCCTGCACTGTTCCAGAATAATTTAACATAGCTCTTAATCACTGTGTAAGCAACATCATCAATAAACGTAGACACACGGTTATTTTGACAAGCCTAGATTAAAAATTACTCTTCCGGTCTTGGTTTATGATTACTCCATCCCATACATTGTTACCTCTTATTATTCATGCAGCTGTCATTCTTAACTGTCTGTGATTATGAGAGGGGAGAGTATTATCAGAGCTAAGACCTAAAGAGTAGACAGTAACATTTTCACAAACATCACCAAGCAAAATGTCTGCCCTTGAAAACCAGGATCTCTCTCATGACAGGACACCATCACATTACCCTAACATAGCACACCTTACTTTCCTGCTGAAAGGGACTTGGTCTGCAGAAGGGTGTTTTTTTTTTTGTTTTGTTTTTTGTTTTTTTTCATTACAGCACTTGCAGTTGGTGCCCAGCTCACGACTGGGTCCTCAAACAGGCTCATTGCCCATCTTACCAACCGCTGCCTTCTTTCTCTCTCTCACAGCCGCCAAGAGAGCACTGCTGATTCAGTATTCCAGGTGAAAGTGTCAGAACACAAACTCTGGGAGCTTAGGAACCAAGCTTCTTCATGTGATCCCTGCATGGACACAGCAAGCTCTAAGTGACTCACAATGAAGTTGAAGCTTTAACATTAGTGGTGGTTGACCAGAGGCTGGGTAATCTAGGAATGCCCTGCCTGCTCCTGGTGAGGGGTGGAGGAGAGATCTCCCCACCTGATAGATAAATACCAGTTTTCCATCACCATCATCTCTTTAAGACTTGCTGAGAGCAGCAGACACTTCACTTGCCAGATTCTAAGAGCATGGGAGGTAATGGTTGGAGCTGGCTTCCCACAGTGCCCAAGCAAGGAAGCTTTCTGTCTAGGCTTAGAAGCATATTTTGGCTCTTAGAGGAATTAGCCCATTTTCCAGGGCCTGTCTTTGGTCTCTAGGTCATCTCCTCTGAAATTGCCAGTTTGTAAAAGTATTAGTAACATGAGGGTTATCCCTTCACCTTCACCTTAACCCTGGCTCACACACTATCCACCATGCCATAGGCAGCCAGCTAAGAATCACCTCACTTTTGACCTGTTGACTTTAATCCCTCTCTCTCAGGCTTCGACCCCTTTGATTTAATCTTCCATTCCTTTTCCTCTTGGCCCCAAGACTTTATCACTTCCACCTCCCCATCATGACCTTTGGCCTTCTCTCTTATGTTCATTGTCTCTTGCCCCTCCTGAGCTACTTGACCAATGTCCCTGATTCCCTCCCCATTGTGGTCTGCAGCTCACCAAAAGAGTGTCCCCTGAAATGAAGTTCAGACATTAGACCTCCAACAAAAGATATAACTTGCCAGCTCCATCAACCCTGAAGGCTAGACCTCCAGTTCTTCCACCCTCCCATTTGCCTATCCCACATCTCTGCTTTTTGCACCTGCAAGTCAACATTCTTTAAATCAAATGTATCCTTCCTCTAAAACTGATTTCTTCTGGTCCGGATGACTTCTCTTTTCCTGTTCTTAGTCTCATCATTTTCCCGCTAACTCACAAATTTCAGCATATTGGCTTCCTTTTCATTCCTTTTTCAACTCAAAGGCACCACACACTACTGCTCCCTTTGCCTGCAGCACTCTGACCTTCCTTCACACCTGGTCACCTCCAGCTCATCCTTCAAGTCTCACCTAAAGGACCCCAGACTCTTCCCAGGTACTGAGTAAGTAGAATCTCCTCCCTCTTATTACCATTATAATCTGAATATTTTTATTGTGTGATTATGTATAGTGTATCAATCAAGCCTGCCTTGCCCAGTCCAGTAGCCACTAGCATATGAGGCTGTTGAGCACTTAACATGTGTAAAATACCAAATTTTGAAGACTGAATACAATAAAAAGAATGTAAAATATCTCCCTAGTTATTTTTATATTAGATGTATACATTTTAAATATCGATAATATTTTAAATAAAATGTTAAGTGAAATATATTTTTTAAATTAATTTTACCTGCTTCTTTTTGCTTTTTTTTTATGTAGCTACTAGAAAATTTTACATTAAGTGTGTGCATGTTATATTTTTATGGGGCAGCACTGCTGTCTGCCTTAAGTTCCATGAGGTCAAGGCCATCTTGTTTACTAGTGTATTCCCAGCTGTATTAGCACAATGCCTGGTACACAGTAACTAGTGAATAGATTTTGAAAGAATAATTTTTTTTAGATAATTGGGATTTACGCCTAGGATCCTTCTTTGCAGAAAAAAGAGGAACCAAAGATAAAGAACTAGAGATAAGAGAGTTTAGCAGCTCACCTCTCCAGTGTCCCATGCTCTCCACCACTGCAGTGGACACCAGAGCTTCTCTCAACCTTACACATTTAGTCATGAGATAGGGTCTAAACTGTCAGACTGAGGTGGTTTCTCAACAGTTCAAACTGAGAACTTATTAATCTGTAACTAATGAACATGTAGATATATTTTTCAAATTATGAACAAGCTGCCAAAACATAAAATAATAAAGAAAAAATCTATATGGCAATAAAGAATTAAAGGGCTATTCACTTGATCTAAGCCACTTTCACAAATATGATCTCAGGGGTAATATCTTTTACTTCTCTCAATCTTTAGTATCAGAAAATTCTTCTTGACTTTACCTGATTTCATTACACAGCCAAACATTTAACACAAATGTGGGAAAGATGAGAGTGTCTGAAAAGTCTAGTAATGTCTTTAAAGACTGTTTTACTTTCATGCTGTTCACTCACATTCACGGGCATGACCATTACTATGAAGTGACTCAGCGATTCCAAGTATCTGTATTACATTACACCCAGTTCCCTACGGTTGGCATTAATAGCACTTGCTCCAGTAAGGAAGAAGCCAAGCTGTCCTGTGATCCCTAGAAACTAATCCAGCAAGATAAGCACTGGTTAGTCACGGACAAGAGCACAGGGATTAGGCACTGTTCAGCCAGATGTATCAGGTGACCACTAGAAGAAAGCAGCTGAGTGCTGGGATGCCAAGAAGGCAATCCAACACCAAGATTCTTAACGTAAACATCCATTTTTATCTGAGGCATCAAGCACTCATTACTTGGCAGTATCACTGCCTTCTCCAATGAAAATTATCAGTTTAATAAAGTTTACACATGCCCAGGAAGCTACCACTCTCTCCATCTTTCCTCATGTTTCAAAATCCATAGAGCTGAGAGACAACCAGATGGCATATCCTCAGAAGTGGCAGAGTCAGCCTAAAGTTGAGAACACAGAAATAGTACCAGGCTAGAAATAAGAAG
Source organism: Nyctereutes procyonoides (assembly GCF_905146905.1). Taxonomy (NCBI): domain Eukaryota; kingdom Metazoa; phylum Chordata; class Mammalia; order Carnivora; family Canidae; genus Nyctereutes; species Nyctereutes procyonoides. The sequence goes on from NW_026575037.1 coordinate 8,565,923, forward strand.
TTGGGATTTCTATCACTGCTATCATGTATTAATTTCAGAATCATTGAGATGACATGTGTCAGGCCTGTTGTCCAAAGCTAGAATCAATGCTACAGTTGAGATCCTACTCACAGCAGATGATTTAAACAGCAACAACCATACAACTCAGGGCACTCAGCTTCCCTGTGTCTGAGGATACTTCTACCCCAAGGGAGTCTTGCAAAATCACAAGACCCAACTGGACACTTGAGCCTCCATGAGACCTTACCAACCTAAACCTATAGCCATTTCCCCTCACATCCCCAACAGAAACATTTTTTTTTTGAGAGAGAGAGAGAGAAAGAGAGAGAGAGAAGGGGAGAGGGTGGACAGAAGGAGAGGGGGAGAGGGGGAAAGAGAGTCTCAAGCAGACTCCATGCCCAGTACTGATGCAGGGCTCACTCTCATGACCTGAGCCAAAATCAAAACTCAAAAATTGGACATTTAACCAACTGAGCTATCCAGACATCCCCTCAAAAGATATACTTTTAAAATAAAATCAGAGGAAGGAAAAGAACTCAGTTGATTTTTTCTTAAAAGGATGGTGACATGTAGAAATGAGCTGATGGTACTAAGCTAGAACAGTTTGAGCAACAAAACGAATAGTAACAACATTAAATGATGACTTATAATAACAAAGTAAATATCCATCCAGGAGTTTACACTGAAATTACTTAATAAGTTATTTAATTCAGCCAAAGAGATAGCTCTTTCTTACAGAAGAAGTCCATTTGACAAAAGTAGAAGAAATAAGAGAAATAGAAAATCACCATTAGAACACCACAGCAATAATTATTACAGGTAAGATCCACAGATGGATCCTAAACTGAATAGACATAAGTTTTAGGAGAAATAGAATTTGCAAGATCTCAAAATATACCCTCCAATATATTTATTAATTAGAAAGAGGAATACAGTAACTTTGCAAGAAGGGACATGCAGCAGATGCCATCTTAACAAAGTGATCACAGTTAACATCTCCAGTGATAAGACATAACTGACATCATGAATCCCACATTATGATCCACGGAGAAAGGCACTGACCTGAAGTCTGTTGTATTCTTGCCAAAAACATATAGCCTCAATCTGCTGAATGAGAAAAAAAATCAGGTGAATCAGAGGGACATTCTTCAAAATAACTGACCCATTCTCTTCAAAAGTGTCAGCATCATGAGAGACAAGGAAAGGCTGAGTAACAATGTTAACAGATCAGAGAGGAGGACTAAGGAGACATGACAGCTAAATGAGATGAGAGCAGGACCCCAAATTCAATGCCGGAACAGGAGAACACTACTGGAAAATGGTGAAATGCCAACTGAGTCAACAGTTTAGTTAATAGCATTTCACCAATGTTAATTTTTTCATTTTGACAACTGTGCTATGGTTGGGCAGGATGTTAACGTTTAGAGAAGCAAGGTAAAGAGTATACAGGAACTCTCTATATTTGCAACTTTTGTGTAAATCAAAAAGCATTTCAAAAGAAAAAGTACAAAAATTGGAAATTAAAAGTCTGAAGGAGGGCTGAATTCTACTCAAAGTGATAGAAGATATTGAAATGTAAAAAATCAACATATTGAACTAAATAAAATTTCAAAACTTTGTGCAAACCTTAGAAATAAAAAATAAATGTCTGACAGAAAAATATGAGCAAATACAAAAGCCTCGGGCTATTTAACATCTTTATATATAGAGAGAAATTTCTATACAAGATGATACAGATTATTAAAATATCAGAAGACCAATCATTAAATAAAAGAAAAATGAATGCTGGCACTCCACAAAACAGAATTTTAAAAGGAGCAAAAATATGGAACTAATATTCATCCTTATTTGTGAATGCTTTAAAGAAAAGCAAATTAAAACAATATGATAATGCCATTTTTGTCTAACCATTAGCAACAATGGTAGGAACAAGAACACAAAATAATGATGAACACCCAGAAGAAAAAAAAACTACTCATAAATTTCTATACTTCTTTTTTTTTTAATTTTTATTTTTTTATGATAGTCACAGAGAGAGAGAGAGAGAGGCAGAGACACAGGCAGAGGGAGAAGCAGGCTCCATGCACTGGAAGCCCGATGTGGGATTCGATCCCGGGTCTCCAGGATCGCGCCCTGGGCCAAAGGCAGGCGCCAAACCGCTGCGCCACCCAGGGATCCCATACTCATAAATTTCACTGTCAATGCTGCCTGTCTGACCAAGTCTTTGATTTGGGTAAGTCTTTTTTCTTTTTTCTTTTTTTTTTTCAAGATTTTTTAAAGTAATCTGTACACCCAACACAGGGCTCAAACTCACAACCCTGAGATCAAGAGTCAGATGCTGCACCAACAGAGCCAGCCAGGTGCCCTGATTTGTGTAAGTTTTTAATTGCCTTCCTGGACATCCCAAGTTCCATCCCAGCCTGACAGGACAGGAAATTGTAAAATATTACTGGATAGAAATTACTTGGCATCAGTTTACACTGGTTATTTATTTTAATCCTCACAATTAGCCTAAAGATGAGATATTATTATCCCATTATCCAGTAAGGAAACTGAGGCTTAGAAAAGACAAATAATTTGCTCGAGAACACATAGCCAGAAAGTAATAGAATAATGATCTAAAAACAACTCTGTTTCCAAGCTCCTGCTCTTCATAATGCCTGGCTGTTCAAATGCTAGATGATCTCCCCTGCGGAATGTGGTGAGGAGACTCCTGCCCACGTGCTCAGTGTGGCTGAGTGAGATCAGATGACTCTGAGACACTTCCTACCTCTACAACTCTAGGTTCCTATAAAATGTATTTTGATATTGGAACAGCTTTTGGAATTTTTCAAGTCTTACCTCTGAAAAACACAAATCTCAGTAGGAAGAAACTAGTTTCTAGTTCAGGAAGGACCTGGATGCTTCAAAATTATCATGGGCGATGAACAGATTAGGTTCCCCCTGCCCACCCCAGCTCCAATCCAAGGGCCTTTAAAATGAATGTAAACAAGAATCCAGTGATATTATCATCCTGACCCTTGGTAAATATACACAAACATTCACCAACCTCATCATAAAACAAAGACTCAGAAAATGAAGGCAGCTCATATTTGAATAAAAATCATAAAGTCACTATGGGCATATTCACTAATACCGCTGTTCTTATTGTTGTCCTCCCTCCACCCCCAACCCTCCCATCAAGCAGCCCTTAATGACCGCTTCACTATTCTGCCCACCAAAAATGGCTTTTGAGTGTAGGAAAGTATCAGAAGGTCCCCGCTGAGTTGCCAGCTGGGGAAGTGTCACAGGCCACTGAACTCTAAAATGAGCTGTCTCTGTAACAAAAGGTCCCTTCCCCTTGGACCAACTTCAAGGGGATCACACTCTGTAGCCCCCATTGCTCCTTTTGTATTCCAGTTTGATTAAACTGGGAATTGTTCTGTGCTCAGGGCTGTTGAGAACACCAGGAGGGGGATTCTAAAGATAAAGGATTATATAGATCCTTTGTTAGAAACAGACGTCCCCATTGTATGCCTTACAACATTTGAGCACAAACGCTAGGAGATTCCCACAGCTCCTAACGGTTCTGCACAGGAGACGACCAATAAATCTTGGTCCCAGCTCTCTCAGGGCAAACAGTTGCTGCCGGTGGCTAAACATCGTCTAGCCACTGGCTAAACATAAGAGAAATTTTAAAATGAATATTTATAACAAAAGACATGAGCCAAAGCAAGGAAGAAAAGAAGAATGTATATAAGATACAATAACAGTTGATATCCATAGAGCCTAGACATCAGAAAACAATGAAATGGTTTCTCTTCCTAACTATAAATCCTTGAGAGCCAGTCCCATATTTTAGTCAACTTTGATGCCCCACTGCTGCATGCAGTACATCGTTCATGGAACATGTTTAAAAACAGATGTAATAATGATACCTACTATTTATTATGCACTTGCGGAGCTGTATTAGTTTTCTATTGCTGTGTAACCAATTATCACAAGCTTGGTGGCTAAAAATAATACCCATCCATTGTGTCACAATTCTATGGTTTGGAAGTCCAGGCTTGCGTGACTGAGTTCTCTGCACAGGGTCTCACGAGGCTGAAGTCTACATATCAGTCAGCTGGGCTTATTGGAAGATTCTGGGAAGAATTGACTTCTAAGCTCATTCATGTTCTTGCCCTGCAGCTGTGGGACTGAGGTCCCCGTTTCCTTGCTGGCTGTCAACAAAGGGTCTCTATTAGCTCCTTAAAGCTGACCGTATTCTTTCTCACCTGGCCTGTTCCATTGTCACCAAACGCACATCACATCCTTCTCACACCTGTAATCTCTCTGACTTCCTGTTCTACTATCGGCTAGAGAAAGTTCTCTCTGTGATTAGTCTGGGGCCACCACATCATGTCCGTATCTAGGTCAACTATGTCTACATAACATGATCATGGGAGTGATATCTCATCAGTCACAGGTTCTGGGAATTGGGGCAGAAGGAGAGGGAGAAGCTGGCTCCCTGCTGAGCAGGGAGCCTCACATGGGGCTCAATCCCAGGACCCTAGGATCACGACCTGAGCCAAAGGCGGACGCTTAACCGACTGAGCCACCCAGGCACCCCTAGCACAGGACATCTTTGAGAGCCACTTAAGAAGTGGCCACAGACACTGTTCCAAGGGCTTTACATTTAATAATTCATCAATCTTCACAGCAACCCTAAGAAGTAGGCTCTATTATCATCCTCATTTTATAGATGAGGTACAAAGAAATTAAATTATTTGCCAAAGTCACACAGCTAATAAGTGGCAGGATCTAAATTTCAACTCAGCCAATCTAAACTCAGAGTCCCACCTCCTATCCACTATTCTACATCGCTATTCAATTTACTATTTCTGAAATGCATGGATGCATGAATAATTACATTAGGTATGGGATTAGGAGACAATGCTAAGGATGAGTAAATTCCTGGATTTATTTAGAAAATTTTGTTCATACATTCTTATGCTAATCATCCTCTAAGGAGATTCACAGTCTCAAAGCTACAAATCTTAGAGAACTCTGTATACCTGTCCCCTCCCTTTTCACACTTCAATTAAAACCTGTGAACTATAAACATTTGAGGCCAATATGGAAATAGTACAACTGCCTTTTGACAAGGAGGTGGCATTATAGATAGCCTTTGGCGTCAGTCACTTTCTTCCACAACAGGCATGGCAGTGCCCCAGGGTAGATATTGATAGTCACGCAGGACAATGCCAACATGCTGATTTGGATTCCACAAATAAAGTGCGAGAAGAAAAATCAAAAGGCCAAAAATTAGAGTTGAAACAGCATAAGAAGGACAATGATCCCAAACTGAAGTCATTCGTCATATCTAAAATTGGTTTTATATGCAGCTGAGTCCTTATATGCTTCTGTGTCCTGGTGTTGCTTAGCTGAGATGAGGTAGAAATAGCACTGCGTCTGGAGTCAGAAACTTAAGTGCCACTCCTGGCTCTGTTTCTTAGGTGAATTTGAACAAATCATTTAATTCCCAAATCTTACTCATCCTATCTGTAAAATAGAAATAATAACAATATCCACCTCATAAAATTTTATTTTTTCTTTTATTTTTAAGTAGGCTCCACACTCATCATGGAGTCTGACATGCAGCTTGAACTCACCACCCGGAGATCAAAATCTGAGCAGAGATCAAGAGTCACACGTTTGCCGACTGAGCCACCCAGGTGCCTCCCACCCCAGCCCCACAGAATTTTAGAAATAATCAAATAAGATACTCTCTTAGTCCATTTGGGATTCCCTAACAGAGTCCCACAGACTAGGTGGCTTATAAACAGCAAAAATGTTTTTCTCAAAGTTCTGAAGGCTGGGAAGTCCAAGATCGTGCCTCAGGCAGTTTCATGTCTAGTGAGAACCGACTTCCTCATTAATGGCCATCTTCTCACTGTAACTATACATGGCAGAAGGGGCACAGGATCTTTCTGGGGTCTCCCTTTATAAAGATTCCATTTATGAAGGCTCTCCTTCATGACCTAATCACTTTCCAAAGGCCCCCTCCTCCCAATGTCAGCACGTTGGGGGTTAGAATTTCAACACATAAATTCAACACATAAATTATTAAATGTAAAGCCCTTGGAACAGTGTCTGTGGCAGGGTCTGCAGGGTGGGGTAAGATATAAACTTTACGTCCATTGCAGACACTGAATGGGTCATGTTCCATTTATAAACTGTAACATGCAATGCAAATGTTACATGTTATTGTACCAGGTATCCAAAGGATTGATGGAAGGAAGAGATGAGGCGTGCACAGCCACCTTGCAAAGAGAATACTTCTCCCAGTGTGAAAATCTGAGATGAACACTGGTTTCAGAAGAAAGAAAGTGAGATCAAAAGCTCTATACCATCCACTGGGCCTCTGCTGAGCATGCATTTTGCAAAATGAAATATACATAAGGAGTAAAAAAGGTAGTATCAATATTACCTTTAGAGAAAGAAAAGGAGACAAGGAAAAATCATTTGTTCAAGTGGCAGAACTGAAAGCCCAATTCAGATATGCTCTCAGTGAAGCGCTTTAGTCAGGGAAAAGATGGCCTGCTGGCTGACTACAAGAAGAAATTATGTTGCATGAATAAATACTGAAACTCAATAGTATTAAATTAAATGGAAAATCAAAATGCTCATCCTCTCAAATCTCTATAGCCAGGTTTTCTGATATTAATATCAAGTGGCCTTGGATTGTCCTTAAAGTGGTTGTATAATCTCTAGCTTAGAGAGGTGAAAATATTTTCCATGTACAATCTCCCAGGACACCTTGATGTTAGCCTTGTGAGACCACGCAACACAGAAGCCAGTCAAGTGCACTCAGACTCCTAACTACAGAACTGTGAGATAATGAATGGGTATTGTTTTAAGTCCTGAAATCTGTGGTAGTTTGTATACAGCAGTTTGCCTTAACACTTTCTTTTCCACGTAGAAATCAGAAAGCTTAAAGAGAGTCACTTTTAGAGCACATTAACATAAAAGCAATGACTACAATCCATCAGTTTCTGGAAGCTGACCATTGCCAACCAGTAAGTTCTGGAAACCCAAAAGTTAAGTGTATGGCTTAAAGGCAGACAATCCAGAGTTCTCCAAGCATCCCATCACCAACGATGTGAACGTGAATCCAATAACTGCCTTGAAATTAAGCTGATCATCCATGAAAAAACTTAAGCTTAGAGACTATCTTCATTATGTGCTACAAGTCCTTATAGGATACAAACCCTTAAAATACATTCCCAAAATAATCTGGCACAGCAAGTACTGCAGCTCAATGGGGTAGCTGATTTGAGTTGACCTTGACAGGGTTCTGATAGTCCTACTCCACAGAAAACTTCATGAGACATGGTACCTATGTGCAACAGACACCACACACACACACACACACACACACACACACACACACACACACACTTTTCCCATCTGAGGTGTTAAACGCTATACTTTAACATCTAATAGTACTATAAGGGTGTTATTGAGATGAACAAAGTTTAGTGCTACTTACCGATCCTACATGGTCCTTTGGCATGATGAGATTAAATATTTTAAAAAGAATTCTTAATCCATTAGCTACTCCTACCTAACATTAACATTATAAGCACTCACATGTCTATTCATATATTTGAGGCAGTGTAAAAGAAAAGCTAAATCAGAGAGGTTAAAAAGGAGAAGAGATCTACCAAAAGAAAAGTCATCGGTTGAACTAATTCACAGCATGGAGTGCTTGAGGGTATAAAGGCTCAGGGTTGACTCTGAGGAAGCCAGGCAGGTATAGTAAAAAGAGTATGCTCTAGAGTATGGTGGGGCCAGATGGACCTGGTCTCAAATAGTTTCTTCACAGCTCATGAGCAGTGTAACCTGAGGTCAAGTCCTTACCTTCCTGAAACTTGGCCTCTTCTCCTATAAAATGACAATAATAGTAATTAAGTGTGGTTGTGAGGATTCCTGAGAGAACATACGTGGAGAGCCTCACTCAATGCTGGCACACAGGTGGGGCTCAGTCTGCTCCAGACATTTCCTTAGGCTTATCCTGTATTACACACTAAGAATCCTTCTCCCTCCTTCTGTGCCCCACCCCTTTTAGCAGGAATAGCAGTGATAAAGAATTTGATGTCCCAAAAGAGAAGAATACTCTCGGGATACCATTCATGGTAAGAAAAAAAAAAAAAGATGTTTCTTCATCTAACCGAGGGCCAGGAGAATGGTAAGTACACAATGCTTGAAAACCTAGCTTCACTCTTTACTAACTGGGTAACCTTGGATGAGTTGTTGAACCTACCTGCACCTCAGTTTCTTCATCTGTAAAATGAGGATAATGATCATATTTCTCTCATAGAGACTGTATGACAATTAAATGAGCTGATAGATACTAAGTACTTATAACAGTGCTGGTACAGTAGATGTTAACTATTATTATTAGAAGTTATTATTACTCACAACAGCCTTATACGTGCAATGCCTTCAGGAGAATAAAGAAGAAGGCTGGTGTGTGGCACAGGGCAGAACAATGTAGAACAGGGCATGGCAGCAACAAGCAAGCCAGCCTATAGGGAGTGGGAACCAGTGAATCATGGAAAAATGAGCTGTGAAAAGATAATAAACATCTACATAATGTTCACTGAATGCCAGACACAATGCTAAGTATTTCATGTATTAAGGCTTTAAGTTATTAACTCACTTAATCCTCAAAACAAGGTTTTAAATTATTAACTCATTTAATCCTCAAAACAAGCTTATAAAGGCAAATACAATAATTATTCTATTTTTAAGACAGAACAGAGAAGTAACTTGACCAAGATCACATAAGCAGTGGCAGATCAGGATTCAATCCCAGGTGATCTGGGGCTAACATCTGTCCATAACTGTCTACATTAAATCACCAATGTAGACTGCTACATACCCACCAAGGTAGACACACTAACATACCCGCATCCTATCCCCTCAGAGATGTGAGACAGCTCTGGAGTTCTTTCAAAGGTGTATGAGGTGAAATCTCAAGCCATTTTTCTAAAAGAGTGGCTCAAAAAAAAAAAAAAAAAAAAACCAAAAAACAAAAAACCTTGAGGACATTCAAGCCAGCAACATTGTGGGAAGAGAAAAACAGACGGACATGGATAGGTGGATGGGAAGATTTTCTGAGATAGGTCTCTATATTAAAATCAAAAGAGAAATCAAAGAAATAAAATCAACTGCAAAAATGAGAATAAAAATTATGTGCTGTAAAATTTTATTTAATTTGTATTTAAATTAGTAACGGTGTACATTTAAAACTTAGCTGTCTAGGTTCCCAGCCCAATTTCCTTCCAACCTGAAGTGTCAATTAGAGAGGAAATCTGGTTTCAATTATCATCTACACCTCAATGCACTCACACTGAAATTAGACTTATTCCTAAAATAAGAAGACAGATCCCCAGTGATATGGACATGCTTAAGAATTTCATATACCCAAAATTCCAATTCTTTTCTATCCCAAGAAAAGAGCCAGCTGAGCTCAGACTCAACACCCTTAGGCATCAGGCCAAGACCCCCAACGCCCTCTCCAAGGAACCTGCACCACCAGCTGCAGGAGATGAGGGCAGGTTTCACCTGCTAGGGGAGCATAGTCAAGTTCTTGAAACACATTGCCTTTGTTACACTTCAGATAAAAAAGGAAGTCTCACAGAAAAGCCTCTTCCTACCTATTTTAATAAGCTAGTCAAGTTTGCTGGGAGGAACAGGTTATGAAGAAGGGCCAGGCCATGTCCCAAAGTGAGATTTCCCAATTCTGCTGATTATTAAACCAACAAACAATGCACTAAATGTCGCATTGGTAGAACCGATCTTGGAACAAATAGAGAGAAAGGCAATACCAGCGAAGATTTTCTTTCTACAAACCTAGAAGAGAAATGGGATCAGGGTTTCAGGAAAGAGTGAAGATGATGAATTAGCTTTGTCTCTCAACTGTTGTGACTTCTTTATCTCCAAAGTATTTGCCAGGGGCAGAGACTTAAGCCTCTGTCCAGAGAACACTAAACATGAACCTGGGATGGGAGTCAGCTCCTGCAGTAACTTCCTTACTGGGCTCCTGCTTCCAGATTCATGCCCAACTACCATCCTCCTCGCCACGACCCCCAGTCAGATTTCTAAAAGATGAATTTGCTTCTCTTACTCCTCTGCTAAAATCCTTCAAATATTTGCTCTTGACTATAGAAAATGAGTCAAAATCTTTAGCATGGACTGCATGCCCTTCATAACCAAACCGCCTTTGACAGCTCATCCTTCCTCTCCCACTGTGTGGTCCCTTGAAGAAGGAAAGGGATGCTCGCTGCACTGGCAGAGTCTTATTTACAGATGATGAGATCTCTGAAGCCACTTCCCCAGTCTTAGTCTAAAGAAGTTGGTACATGTAATCAAAAGATCCAAGTGGGGATCCACTGAAGGGGAAGGGAGCAGAGAGCATGTATTAAACCATAAAATGTACATTTGTGAAACTTCTTCTTAGGCTTTCCCAAGTCGATACCTACAAATTCTCTTGCAAGTACATATTGTGGATTAATGAACACATCCTTTAATACGTTAGCATTTTAACTACCTTCTTTTTTAAGCTCTGACCTTTTAAATTTTAAAGTATTTCCCTTTCCTAATTCTGGTAAGATTGGGTGGGGGTGTTTCATTTAGAAAGGCTGTCTTTTCCCTGATTAAGGCAATCAAAAATGAAAATACCAATTGAAAACAAACTTTCTGAAAAATATCCACCCTGTTGATGAGACAAAAGATGACTGACCTGCTCCTTAGCTTCTTTTTTGTTGTTAATAATAGCCTGGGTCAGAAGAAAACACTTTTGTTATTGTTGCAGAGCCCATCACTGGGCTCAATCTCATGACCCTGAGGTCATGCCCTGAGCTGAAATCAAAAGTCAAACACTTGACCGACTGAGCCACCCAGGTGCCCCAGAAAATACATTTTTCAGCATCATGACTGGCAGGGCTCGGTATAGAAAGTGAATCATCTGTTCTGGGTATTAACGTTAATATTTTATACATAAGAATTCAAATGCACAAGCATGATTCAGTGAAACTAATTATTTGTATTATTTAATAGGTAACTCTCTGGGCAAAACAGACTCATGCTGGTTATTCCAAACTACAAACTCCCGAAAGCTCAAAAGACACTAATTACATTTACAGAACATTAACTAACACAAAACTCCTCGGAACTATCTTTAGCAGAATGGTGAGACCACAAGCACTCCCCACTAAAGCACACGGATTTTCCCTTCGGCTTCTCAGCCTTGGCAGTGCGGAGTGTTACATCACCGAGAAGGGCCTCTCACTCCACCTGAGGAATCTATCAGGAAATTTTATCACAAACCTTAGAAGTGACATTTTGCTCCTTCTCCATGTGGCATAGAGCTATTTCACACCTGTTAGTGAAAACAGTGTGCCTGTAAATAACATTTTTCAAGAGAAAATTAGAAATCGACTCCAAAGCATCTGTAAACAACATCCATCTACCACAATTATTGTACCACCAACTGATACACGAGTCTCAGGCTCTCTATAGATATAATGAAAATCAGGTAAAAGAAAAAGGAAAAAGAAATATGGGTTATTATAATGAAGTCTCTGTAGACACTATTCTTATAATTAATCCCATTGGAGAGTTCCATTTTTAATTAATACTTTTAAAGATTTTTTAAGACGTAGAAGAAAAAATAAAATAAATGTTTTATTAAATATCTAGTTCTGGATACACATTTCATTCATGCATGCATGCATTTTAAATTCTAGGAAAACAGGAATTTTTGTCTGTCTTGTTCACAGCTGTGTCCTCAACTCCTAGAACAGTACCTGGCATAGAGGAAGACCTCCCCAAAAGAAAAATTAAAATAAGAGAGAGAGAGAGGCAAACTATAAGAGAATCTTAACTATAAGAAACAAACTGAGGTTGCTGTAGGGGAGGTGGGTGGGGGATGGGGTAACTGGGTGATGGGCATTAAGGAGGCCATGTGGTATAATGAGCACTGGGTGTTATATGCATCTGATGAATCATTAAATTCTACCCCTGAAACTAATAATACACTCTATTGAATTTAAATTAAAAATTAAAAAATAAATACCATCATCTAAAAAGGAGACCTCCGTAAATATTTGTTGAATAAATTCATTCATCAAATATGTATTGAGTACTTACCATGTACCAGGCCATGTAATAGGGCCCAGAGATAGATAGATTTGCTCACAGTCAATAAAGAACCCACTCCTCTCAATTCATGAGAGGTATCTGAATGTTTCTTTGAAATATCTAACAGGCCTCTCGCACTTGACATGGACAAACCAAAACTTGTTCTCCACAGCTGCCCTCTCTTCCCTTTATGCCAAATTATTCCTACCCTTACCCTTCCTGTCTCAGTGGACAATACCGGCATCCACTTGATTGTTCAAGCCACAATAACATAATCAACTTCTCTTCTACATTTAGTTCCTTCATTTCTCCACCATGATTCAGCCACTGGTGTCTCTCCCAGAGGCCTCCACTAGTCTCCCTGCTGCCACTCTGCCACAATCCAATAGAGAAATCCCTTTCAAACATGCAACAAATCAGTATACTACCTAACTTAACATTCCTTCCATTAGACTGAGATCCACTGACTCCCTACTGTGAGTCACCAGCCCTAATGAGCCCTGCCTCCAATCTGCCTTCCCCATTTTGCATTGTGTCCCACTTCCCTCCTGCCCATTGAACTCCAGCCTCAATAGCCATCTTGTGGTTTCTTAATATCTCCAAATGTGTCTTCACTTGTACATGCTCTTCCCTCACTGGAATGTCCTTCCCCACAATGATGGACTCTTTCTCAAGACTCAGGTTTCTCTTCAAATGTCACCTTCTGAGAGAAGTTCTCCGTGACCATCTGTCCAAATTTCTGATCTTAAATTACCACTCATGTTACTTAATCATGGGTAACCAACTAAGAGATCTCCAATAGAGTCAAGCCCAATCCTCTGCTTCTATCCCCTGCCTCCTCAAGAGGTAGAGGAATTCCTCCATTAGCATCTAACTGCCCCTCCTCACTCTCTAATTCAGTAACCTGCATGTTTAGACTTCATGGGTGTTTCTTTACATACATTATATTAGGGGAGGGAAGGGGTTAAAAAAATTAAGGTATGTCCTTGCTAGGTGGAAAAGAACTGCAAGAGGACCTCTTGTCAACTCAATGTGAATAAATTCCAATCTATTAAGCACTATTAGAAGATTTCCTATACTATAGCCAAAACCCATTCTAGCTGATAAAGCATTCAAAGGGTGGACAAAAGAAGAGGGGAAATGAAGGAAACAAATCAACAACAACAAAAAATGTATAATTAGAGTTAATAAAAGAACCAAGAAAGCAGATTAGATTGGAAGGTCAACTTGAGACCAAGGGACTCCCATCAAGTGGTCAAATAGAATGAGAAAATACAGAGGCCATTTTACTTGGCCATTAGATGGTTAGTTCCAAAAGGGGTGAAAAGAAGAAAACTAGATTAATGTACCTTCATATTATATGTGGAGAGATAGTACATCTATGCTTTATTGATTTATGAAAAAAGGAGCTTGGAGGAGGAAAGGAAGGGTGGAAAGAGGGCAAGTCTGGAGGGAACAATGCAATGTATTTAGAATAGATGGAAGCAGAAGCAGCGGTGGACATAAATACAAGAGAGTCAGGAAAGAGTTCCCAGCAAAAGCTGTTTATCTGAGACCTAATGATGGCAGAATTTCCAAAAGAGAATGAAAGGGCCAGATCAGGAACAACCACAGGAAGTATGTTAAACATGTCAGAATCATTTTAAACATCTCTCCCAAGGTGCCTTTCCATCAGTGTTCTCATTCATACTTAACAGGTAACCCACTGGTTTGAATTATGCCAACCTGATTTGCCTGATAATCTGAAACACTGGCCATCATCCAGTAGTCACTAACCTGATTCAGTGACTTCCTACGTCCTGGAAATACCACCGTTCCTAGAACAACATCTGTTGCTACTCTATCAGTTAGCATCAGTTACCGAGGTGACGCAGTGAGAGGAGGAAAAGCAAACTCAGACGTCGTCCTGGCCACTGAGGGTGCGTGGATGCTCCTCCTGGTAGGAGCTGGGACCAGGGACCAGGGCGGCCTCCTGCCACAGCTCCCACGCACTCACTGCACATCATTCAATGCCAGGGGAAGCACCTGCAGTGGCTTAAATGTAAGAGTTTGTAAACAAACTTTTTGTTTGTCCCTAATATACAACTGGAAAATAATGAGAGGGAGGAAATTTCCTTTTTCCACCTTGCCTTTCTTCTTCCTATTTAAAAATTGGTAGAGATCAGGGGGCAACTGGGTGGCTTAGTGGGTTAAGCGGTTGCCTTGGTTCAGGTCATGATCCCAGAGATCTGGGACTGAAACCTCATGGGGCTCCCTGCCTAGTGGAGAGTTGGCTTCTCCCTCTCCCTCTGCCCTCCCGCTGCTCAGGCTCTCAGATCTCACTCACTCGCTCGCTTGTTCTCTCTCACATTCTATCTCAAGTACATAAATAAAATCTTTTTTTTAATTGTTAGAGATTAACACAATGTGAAAGCAATCTTTGATACTTTGAATTCTCAGCCATTTACTTCCTGGTAATAGGTAAAGGAGGTGGGGAGGAGAGAATTTAACCAAGTTTTTTTTTTTTTTTAATCACCCTGTAACATAGTATAAAAAATTTAAAGGGCCTTCCTCAAATTACCATGACTAAACTATTCACAACAGCTAAGACTTCCCATCTACATGCTTATGCCCGGCTAGAAAAACCAATGAGATGTTTCACAAGACATATGCAGTTACTAAAGTTTTTATGAACTTTGCATAGAATAGGTCTTCAAATGTTCATTAAGTGAGGTAACCAGTGAAAGAGAATCCACAGGTGAAGGGAAGAGAGGGAAAGGAATTCTACTACAAGAATTAGCAAGGTATGAATATGCTTTGAGTATTAGACATTAAATACAATTTAATTCAAAATCAGCATCCAAATAGCTGATGCTCAGGAGACGACAGATATAAAATCAGCAGTGGTCTCAATGAAACTGTTAAGAAGGTAAGAGAGTTGGCACTGGGTATGATGTAATATCCTCTCTCTCTTTTTCCTCACATTCTCACCCTCTAATCATCTCTCTCCCTGTTCTTCCATCCCACGCTTCCCTAATCCCTGGCCCCTAACATTTTTGCCCTAGTTTCCAGAGAGGCAGAGGCCCCCACTCTGTATCTTAGCAATATTTACACCTTCAGTCTACCCAGTCTATACACTCATTGCTTAATTCACTCACCAGCAAGTTATTGAGCTCAGCAGGTGTCAGACACTGTGCTTAGTCTAGAGCTTAAAAAACAAACAAACAAACAAGAAGACATACTTGGTCCCATCTTTAGGCTGTTGAGAGTTTCTGCAGGAACAAAAATAAGTAAACAGCCAATTCCAATACAAAGAGACATATATTTGGGGCTCTGGGGATACATGGCCTAACATTAGAACCTAACAATCCAATTGAGGAGAAAGGACGTTTAAAATATAAAGGAAGTTCAGATTGGTTAAGAGTTTAAGAAAACCACTTAACCTAAGTGGTTAGAAGACTGCTGGTGAGAGAAATGAAGGTCTAAGATGGAATATGAACAGGAGCAAGGATTGGCCAGATGGAAAGGCAGGTTAAGGCAGGTAAGGACATGGTCCAAAAGTAGAGGTAACTACTGCGTGAAGGCCCTGAGCCAGGGGGTTAAAATTCAGAAGAAATCTTTCTGGATAGGACCCTTGCTTTATATAAATCAGGCAAACTGACCACTTTCTAAGCAGGCACATTGTACTCTTCTATCGCCTCACCAGAAGCCACATGGGAATATCCTTCTTACTTTGTCCTTTGTCCTATACTTCCTTCAAGACACAACTTGATAACTCATCATGTCTTGCCTTAAAATCTGACTTTTTTAAAAAAAGATTTTATTTATTTATTCATGACAAACACAGAGAGAGGCAGAGACATAGGCAGAGGGAGAAGAAGGCTTGCAGGGAGCCTGATGCGGGACTCGATCCCTGCACCTGGGGGTCATGACCTGAGCCGAAGGCAGACACTCAACTACTGAGCCACCCAGGTGCCCCTGACATCTATTTTTTTTTATGTGTCTCTTTAGTTTATTAAGGCTTAAATTTTTTTTTTACACTAAGTCTTTTCCTACAAAGAGTTTAAATGCCTTTCCCCTATATTTCCTACTTTTTATTTTTCTTTATTTTTTTTATTTAGATTCAATTAATTAACATATAATGTATTATTAGTTTCAGAGGTAGAGGTCAGTGATTCATCAGTCTTGTATATAATACCCAGTGCTCATTACAACACATGCCTTTCTTGGTGTCCATTCTTTTCATCTTTCTTTCTTTTCTTTCTTAAGATTTTATTTATTTATTCATGAGGGACACAGACAAACATGCAGAGACATAGGCAGAGGGAGAAGCAGACTACCTACTGGAGCCTGATGCAAGACTTGATCCCAGGACCCCAGGATCATGCCCTGAGCCTAAGGCAGACACTCAACCACTGAGCCACCCAGGTGCCCCTCATCTTTCAAAGAGTTGTCACCTAAGTCCCTTATCCATGCTTGTGGTATCTGTACTGTTTCAAATGTCCTTTCTCCTCAACTACATTGTAAGAAGTTGCTTAAGAAGAGCATCCAATTGTCTGCGTCTTTCTTCCTAGTACAGTACTTTACCAGAGCAATGCTTGCTGCTGTTTATTAATTGTGTAGTTACATGGCTTAAATGAGCAAAAAAGAACATAATTACTACCCAAACTACCCTGTCATCAGGGTTCCTGACTGCTTTCAAGGAAGAAATGGAAAACACTAAATTTTCTTGGTGTCACTTCCAGTGGATCTAAGGTAGGGATCTGTTCTGATGAGAAATTCCCTAGGTGGCTTCTGTTCTATAAACATGATCAATTTGGATTTAGGGGTTCAAATAGTCAGGTCAGCATTTTTACGACAAGAATAATTTAGGCTTTCAGTCAGAAATTCACCCTCTTTGCTGAGATGCTGCTGACACCTCAATCTTCAGGACCTCTGAAATTTCCACAGAGAAAAAGAGGAGTCTCTTCAATTACCACATGAAGAGAGAGACATACTTGAGGCCTGTGGCAGTGAATTTCCAAAAGATTGGTGGCCAGAAACTGAAAGTAAAGTGTCTAGTCATGATAAAAGGATACATCTAGCTGACTCCCTTAAATAAGATTTTTGAGAACAACAACAACAACAACAAAAAAATCAAGTTTGAACTTTGAGAAAGATTATTTTCCTAGAGGCAACATCAGAGGACTTTGTGCATTTATTCAGTTCACTGGTTTACAAAGTCGTGGAGGCACATAGTTCAAAACAGGTTCTGGTTCCTTGTGTGAGATGCCCAGTAGTGAAAATATCCACTCCAAGGCTCAGAGCTGTCTTTTCATTAAATGGAAAATTCCAGTAAAAGTAACAAGGATGCTATCATATCAGCCTACTAGTACCGATGAAGTGATAAGCCACAAGTGCATTTCCACATCTGAGGACAGTCTAGCAGGGTCAAGGGGCAGCAGGTAGTAATTAGTATCTGCTTGATGTAACCAGGTACATATTTTGCCACTTAGGACTTAAAAGCAGACTTGGGTTGTCCTAAACTACTCACTATTATTAGTAAACTGCCTCGGGATCCCTGGGTGGCACAGCGGTTTGGTGCCTGCCTTTGGCCCAGGGCGCGATCCTGGAGACCCGGGATCGAATCCCACGTCGGGCTCCCGGTGCATGGAGCCTGCTTCTCCCTCTGCCTGTGTCTCTGCCTCTCTCTCTCTCTCTCTGTGTGTGTGACTATCATAAATAAATAAAAATTTTTTTAAAAAAGATACACTGCCTCTAAGAATTAATTTTTTTTTATTAACTCAATAAACACTTCTAAGCGCTTACTATGATTCAAGCACTGAGCTGAAGCAGAGGTTATTAAACTCTCCCTGCCATCCAGGACTAACAATCAAGTGGTAGAGAAAAATGTGTAAAACAGATAATTTTGCTAACAGGTGATAAGGGCTATAAATAAAACTGAGAGGAGAGAATACTGGGTTCAAGTGAAGCATCAAAGAATATTCATCATACTGGTAAATGTTAGACAGCTAAAAGGGACAGCAGTAGTGCTAACAACAAAGTCTGTGAGATCACTGCAATCATTCTTTAATTGCTTACCGAAAAAACACATCTTAAAACCACTTATTTTTCTATCAGAAACATAGTGATTGACTCATTCATTGGTCATAATACCCAGAAATTTAAAATCAGAGAGAGAGCAAAGCACAAACTTCACCATCTCTAGGTACTCCACCTATCTCTCCAGATAAACCTCAGTTTGAGTGTAGCAGGTTCAAACTTGCTGAAACAACCCCAGAAAAGCTTGTGTGTCTCCCGGTTGCCTTTGATCAAAAAAGCAAGAGAGACCAAATCAATCCCAAAAGCAACCTAAGACACAGCTAGAGCTCTCTGCACTCCCAAGGCCCTCAAAGCGGACCTTCTCACCTACCTTCCCAGACCACACTTAACCAGACAAGCTGCTGTTCTTTCATGGGCCATCCCCTAGCCAGAGAGTCAACACTCCCCAACTAGTATCTAACTCATGAATCATCTAACTTTTATATAGTGTCTTGCACCTAAGAGCTCACTTGGATTTGTGAATAGATGAGTTTATCTACTTCTTTTTATCAAATTGTTCCTTCTGTGTCAGATGCTCTTTCCACGTCCCCCCTTTCTTCCTGTCCCACCACAAATCTCCACCCGACCTTTCATCATACCCATCAGTTGGAGTAATACTTGAAGGAAGATGGTGTAGAAGGAAGAACAAGAATTATGGAATCAACATTTTTGACTTAAACACGGACAGTATCACCTTATTAAGTCACTTAGTATCTATGACCTCCAGTTTCTCCTATAAAATGAGAATAATTCCCCCAAATATAGTGTTCATGTGGAGGGAAAACTGAGATATGCATAAAGTTCCTGATAGGCTTTGGTGTCAAGCAGCCAGTTATTATTCGATACATGCTTTCCTTTCTTAAGACCCAACTGAAATGTCTGCTGAGAAGCTCTCAGCTTCCCCACTGAAGATCCACCTCCATAAGAGCATAGCAGTGCTTCCCTAGTCTCTGAAAGCCTCTAGAGGAAGAAAATCTGCAGTTAAGAAACTTAGACATGAGGGAAAGCAGGATTAGGAAACAGAGCAGCATTACACCTGAACTGTTTTGAATTCAGGGAAATGAAATTGTAACCCAATTTGCTAAATAAAAACAGTATGGATGGCATTTAGACTCCTTAAAAGAGCAATTATAATTACCGTAGTAGTATTTTCCATTTAGTACTCCATGCTCATTAGAAAATTTCTAAAGAGTTTCCTGCCCTGTAATTTATAATGCTGCTCATAAATTCATCTGGCTTCGAGGCAAATAATCCACATACTGCCAGAAGGTGTGTTTTATCTGCATCCAAGTGTTCGATGCCTATCTGATCTCATGGCTCAGGGCTGTTAACTCCCAAGTCTCAAGTTCCAACATGGTCTCCCAAACAGGGAAGCACATAGCTGCTTGAGAGGAAGAGCACTTTAGATACGCTCTAATAAACCACCGTGTATTGCCAAATAGGCATTCTACTATCCCACTTCCCAGGACTCAGATCCATGTGGCTTTCCTGGGTCCATAAGAATCTCATGCCCAAAGGCCTCTGAATCCCCCAAACCCAAGGCTGCAGTTCCACAGTCTGAAACCGACCTTTCATCAGCCTCTTCTATTAGCCTCCTTCAGGCTTCCCGAACAATACAATTGGTCCTATCCTGCCTTTTCCTTAACTCTCTTCCCTAGTACCCTTACCTGTGGCACTGAACACTTGACTCCTCCACATCCAGTTTTCATACCCATGATTACTTCTACTTTAAAAACCCAAAACTAACATTGATGTGCCAGGCCCCATCCCAGCCTCAGCACTTCACATGTATTAACTCAATTAATATTCACAACAAAATTAGGAGGTACCTCCTACTACTATCCCCATTTTACAGCAGGGGAACTGAGGCTCAGAAGTCATAAAAGGTAGAGTCAGGATTCTAACTTGGACAGTGTGTGGTTCTAGCAGTCAACACTTGCTAAATTTCCCACAATTCGTCACCCATACCCTCAAGCCACATGGCATCTATTTTTGGTTTAATACAAGGTGTATGTTCAGGTGGGGGCTCAGTTGGTTGAGCATCCAACTCTTGGTTTAGGCTCTGGTCTTGAGATCAAGCCCCACATTGGGCTCCATGCTCAATGCAGAGTCTGCTTTCCCTCTGTTTCTCCCCTACTCGCTCTCTCTCTCAAATAAATCAATTAGTTAAACCTTTAAAAATAATAATTAAAAAAAGGTGTACATTCAGGGGAAATAAATCCTTCCAAAATCACTGCCTGTTTCCTTCTCCCTCTCCCTCTCCCCCTTCTCCTTCTCCTCCTCCGCTTCCTCCTTCTCCTCCTTCTTCTCTACACTTTCTAATGTCAAATAAATATTGCTTGATCAGAGCCCCACGGTGTCACAACTGGGTAGATTCCCAGATGTAAAAGAAATGGCTCCGTGTCATATCCCAAAGTCTCTCCCTGCCTTATCCCATGTCTAGCTGAGAGGCATGCCCTCTCTCTGAGGTCAACAATGAAAATGTGATACAGAAAACAGGACAAAACAAACCACTATTCTAGATCATACTGCAAACAATTCTGTACAATATTTTACTTTCTGACAGGAAAAAATGAGTTATTTTGTAAAAGACATCTACAGCTGCAAACTACAATCCTTACTGCCTTTTAATCAACTTTAATAGATCACTCACAAATATATCATGCCCCTCCCAAAAAATAAAAAATAAATACAATAAAAAATAAATAAAATATAGAAAGCAAACAGTAATAGAAATGTAAGGAGAAATAAACAAACTAAAATTATAAAAAAAAAACAACAAAACAAATACATCATGCCCTTGTGAACCAAGAAATGCTATCAAGGTAGAAAGCCTGTAGATTTTTTAAATAATATCTCTAACGAACATGAAAACTAACTTTTAGTGTCAAAATGTCTCCTGCACTTCTGATTTGACACTAGGACTCACCAAGTCAGCCATGTTTACTCCATTCAGTCATTCAGCAAACACTTTTTGAGCACTGGAATACCACAGTAGGCAAGGTAGGCAATACTTCTTCTTTCAGGGGCCTATTGCTAGCATGGGACATAGGCAATAAGCAAATACTCGACTACAGATGACGATGAGTGCCAAGAAGGAAATCAGACAGGATAATGTGAGAAAGACAGTGAAGTGGGTATAGGGGAAATTAGTTTCAATTGAGTTATCAAGGAAGGCCTAAGGAGGTAACATTTAGCTAAGGCCTAAAAAAAGCATTCACAGTCCAGGAAGAGGAAATAAAAATGCAGTCTTCAGGTGGGAACAAAAGCAAAGAACCTCTTCCCTTGGGACAGCTCACCATGGTATATACTTCTTCATGACTTTATACATAAATCCTCTCAACCTTAATCATCGTGGACTAAAGAATGCACATCACATCCATAAATGAGTTTCTATCCCTCGTATTGTCATAGTTGCCAAATTCCCAGGACTATTGTGTCTTGGTTCTCTCTGGAACACTCTTTATCAGGGCCAGCTGCCCAGTAATACCTGTTGATGATTAACGCCGACAGACCATGGAAAACAGATTTTGCAAGTCAGTCAGCCATAAAATTCTTACTAAATAAGGCTGCAGGAGATTTAGTCTAGTTCCTAGGGAGCTGGGCCATTCATTCCTGCATATCCACCATCTTGCCCAGTCCCTCACCCCCTCTCACCCCATCCCCAGGAGCCTGATAGCTGTGTCAAGTGATAACCTTTCTCAGCCTATGGGATGCCAGTAGTTAACAACTGAGGAAGGTCCTTCTCATCACTTTATGTTGAAATACTGCTAAGACCTCAGGCTTGTAACTCATAACAGATAAATCATTTAAAAATTCTGACTTAACTCGATAAAGAGATAATTTACAAAAAGCTTGACTAGAAATTCCTGCTGAACCTATACCCTAGGATGTACTAGACATTCCTGATAAGCCTATGTCCTAGGTTTAAAAAGCATCATAAAGTTTACAATAGATAATTTTCCTTATCATCACAGTAGGAATGGATACACTTTCTTCACATTCAGTCTTTTTATTATCCACATAGATGAATTTATTGGGCCTGAACTGCACAATTGCCTTAGATTATTTTCCTCCTACCCAGTCTAAGTCTCCACATTCCCAGGGCTTTGGGAAGCTCTATCACCCTTGCTAACTTTACGGTGTGATATTCTCCCTCCCTTCCATCTTCACTCATTGGTCTGCATACCTCTGGAGAATGGTATAATCTTTTATACTTCTATGTTTGCAAATAACCATCTTATTGAAGAATTTTTCTTAATACCTCCAAAGTTTGTGTTTCTTTTTTTTTTATTTTTATTTATTTATGATAGTCACACACACACAGAGAGAGAGGCAGAGACACAGGCAGAGGGAGAAGCAGGCTCCATGCACCAGGAGCCTGACGTGGGACTCCATCCTGGGTCTCCAGGATCGTGCCCCGGGCCAAAGGAAGGCGCCAGACCACTGTGCCACCCAGGGATCCCAAGTTTGTGTTTCTTAAATTGATGTAATTTGCTTGTTTCTGTCCTATAGCTTAGGTTGTTTTTAATCCTAGAAATACTATACCTCATAATGATATATTTGAGAATGACAAATACAGCCAGGAGACCTAAATTCCAGTGTTATGTTTATTTATTCATTCAAAAAAAGTTTACTAGATACCTATTATGTACCAGACTCTGGATCACTGATAGGTTTTTCAATTTGGACAAGTAACCAACTTGTTCTATGCCCCAGTCTTCTTATTTGGACATATCTCTAAAGAGCACTTTGTACTAGATAATATCTACTCCTTTGCAGTTCTAAATGTCTTTGCTTCTAAGTCCAGTTCTAACCTCCATATTGTCTCTAAATCATATTTGTTTCTAAGTAAACTGACGTTGGGCAATGTCCCATTAAAATGAAGGCTAGTACTCAGGGCACCTGGGTAGCTCAGTTGGTTGAGTGTCCAACTCAGGTCATGATCTCAGGGTCCTGAGATTGAGCCTCACATAGGGTTCCCCAGGGAGCCTACTTGGATCTTTCCCTCTGCCCCTCTCCCCACTCACACACTCTCTCCCAAATGAATAAATAAATCTTTAAAATAAAGGCTAGTACTGGTTATACCAATTCATTAATATAATTTCACTGAGAGAGAAAAAATATACAATAATCAATATCTCTAGAGTTTAGATGATTATTTATAAGAATAATCAATAAAGAAACCATACTCTATATATTCATAAACAAGAGTCAGAAATCAGTAATGTTATAGATGGCTCAGAACCAATTTCCTCAGAAAGAAAAACCAAGCACTGGGGCACCTGGTTGGCTCAGTGGTTGAGCATCTACTTTGGCTTAGGTCATGATCCTGGGATCCTGGAATAGAGTCCCATGTCAGGCTCCCAACAGGGAGCCTCTTCTCTCTCTGCCTATGTCTCTGCCTCTTTCTCTGTGTTTCTCATGAACAAATAAATAAAATATGTTTTTAAAGTGAATAAATAAAAAATAAAATAAAACTAAGCACTGAAAATATAAACAAAAAATGTAAAACCCAAAGCTGGCTAGATTATGTAAAAAACAAGTGTGTATATATTTATATAGACATGTATATATACAAATATATATATATATATATACATAGTGCTACTGTATATGCTTTCTAAAGAATAATTTGACAATATGGAACAAGGATCATAAAACTGGTTGTGGATATTAATCACAGAAATGGTCCTTCTGGGCTCATTCATGTAATTTTCTTTGACCAATGAACTTGCTTTCTTTCCAATTATGCCCCTTTGCCATAACCATGAGAATATGCCCAGGTTAGCCTGATGGGTAGATGTATAAGACACACGGAGGAAAGCCAAGACTTTCCAGCTGGGACTGGCAGTTCCCCTGAGCTAAAGAGCTGGAGCTGGGAATCCAGGAAGGCTAAAGCAGCTAGAATTTTGAAGGAAAAATACCAGAGAATGGAGAGTTCTGGAGATCTGCAGTGGGTCCCCCTTGAGTCTTCAGCTAGTCAGAACACATGTGTGAGGAAACTATCCATGGTCTGAGAAACAACCACACGAAAGGATTAGAAAAATAATTCTCAGAGCTCACAAAAAGCTAGAAATAGTTCCCGTTTCCACCAACTGGGGTGGAAAAACTAATAATTAAAGAGACATCAGACTGAGTGACCAAAAGGGCTTGGTCTGTGCAGTGGTATAAAATCTGCCTTAGACAAAATACTGCTCTGCTCCCACTGAGAAATACTTAAAGGCAAGACTAAAATACTCAAACAGCTTCCAAGTAACCTAACTGAATCCCAGGACCAATATCAAAATATTTTTAGGAACGCAAAATATCTAGCTCCCAACAAGGTAAAATTCACCATTTCTGCATTCAATCAAAACCTACCAAGTAATTAAGTTTGCTAGGGCTGCTGTAACAAAATACCACAAACTGAGTGTTAACAGAAATGGGTTGCTTCACAGTTCTGAAGAGTAGAAGTCCGAGATCAAGATTTTGGCAGGGTTAGTTCCTTCAAGTAATGGAGAGATGTGAGGGAAGGGTCTGTGCCAGGGCTTCTTCCTTGGCTTGTAGATGGCCCTGTGTCACTTCACATGCTAATTCTGTGCATGTGTCTGCCTCTAAATTTCCCCTTTTCATGAGGACACCAGTCATTGAATTAAGTCTTCTCATAATGAACTCATTTTAATTTGATCAGCTATGTATTAGCCCTGTCTTCAAATAAGGTTCATTCTGATATACTGAGGGTTAAGACTTCAACATATGAGTTTCTAGAGCAACACAATTCAACCCGTTAAACCAAGCCTGCAAATAACCAGAAAAATATGGCCCCTATTGAGAAAAATCAATCGAAATGACATGGATCATAGAGTTAGAATTTGACAAAGATGTTATAACAGTTATTAAAATTGTATCCTACTTGTTGAAGATGTCAGAGGCAAGTGGTATAATTAATGTTTCATATAGACTTGGAAGACTTACCAGGTCTCAAGTGAAGCTTCTAGAGATATAAAAATATAATGTCTGAGATGAAAAATAATAGCAGATTAAACACTGCAGTAATAATTAGTGAAGTTGAAAACATAGCAATATAGAAATGATCAGAAATGAAACTCAGAGGAAAAAGACTGAGGGAAACATGAGCAGAGTATCACTGAGCTATGAGATGACTTCAAGCGGCTTATAGCTATGTAAACAGACTGTCAAAGGACAGGGATGGGCTGAAAAATTATTTGAAGAAACATAGTTGAAATTTTCCAAATATGACAGAAACTAAAACTACAGAGGCAAGAAGCTCCACAAACTCCAAGTATGAGAAACATGAATAAAACTACAAAAAGCCATGTTGTTATCAAATTGCTTGAGACCAATGATAAAGAGAACATCTTAAAAAGGAGCCAGGAAAAAATATGTTAACCTCGAATTCTAAACTCAGTGAAAATAGCTTTCAAGAGTGAAGGTGACAGGGTGCCTGGGTGGCTCGGTGGTTGAATGTCTGCCTTCGGCTCAGGTCGTGATCCCAGGGTCCCTGGATCGAGTCCCACATCGGGTTCCCTGCATGGAGCCTGCTTCTCCCTCTGCCTATGCCTCTGCCTCTCTCTCTGGGTCTCTCATGAATACATAAATAAAAAATCTTTTTAAAAGATAAATAAAAATAAAAAATGAAGGTGAAAGAAAGTCATTTTCAGGCATTCAAAAGCTACAAGAGTTTATTAATAGCAAACCTGCCCTACAAGAAATGTTAAGGGAAATCCTTCAGGCTGAAGAAAAATAAGACTGAATGGAAATCTAGATCTATCAAAGGAATGAAAGCACCAAAATGATAATTATGTGGGGACTAGAGAGAAACTTCTTCACTATTTCCTCCCTCTCCTCACCACTCAGCCCATGTCCCTCTTAGAAATACAACTGAATAAGGCTTAGTTCCATATGCTCAATTTATATGAACATTATCTATGTAAATTACATTCATCAACAGTCATCAACAAATATTCCTTGAGTCTACTCTATATTTCAGGCCTTAGAGATAAAGTGACCAAAACAGATTAGCCCCTTTTAAAAGTTCATTGAGCTCACATTCCAGCTTTGATTTTCTGATTCATGAACATGAGAACACACTATTGCAGTCACATCGCAATGTGCTGATACTGTTTTATTTATACGTTGTAGTCATTCCCTCCAGACTGCAAAAACTTGGTTGTTTCTATCATCTTCATGATTCAGCCCATGAATAGTCCAATATGATAATCCAATTAATAAAAGGCCACTAAATATTGTCAGAACTGTTAGTTACATAGGCCTATATCATAATGCACTACAAAATGAAGCAATTTTACTATTTTCATTATGTCATATTTTATCAAGCTGTTGGAATTGGAACAGGAAAAAAGGAGAAAAGGGGATCAAGAAGGCATTAGGGCTGAAATAAGTTTCTATTTTTTTTGTAATCCATAAATTTTGCAAAAGGATATAACGGCGTTCACCATAGACATACACAATAATGTCAATATATAATAATTAAAATGGAAATGGAAAAAGCAAAGCCATGAATATCTAGAAGAAGCAGATATGCTAGCTTCAAGTGTTTACTTAGTTAATATAATTATTAATAAACATGGTTTGGAGCTTCCTGGTAGCCTTAGCAAAAAAAGGGAAACACAATTTGTAAGAAATTGTGCTCTGTGTTAGGGAAAAAAGTTATTAATGCACAAACACTCACTGCCTTTTCCTTCCCTTCTCCTAGGTGTCTTTAAATATTACTTATCCCAGCCAGGTTTTTGAAAGATATTACAGCTGATAAAGGGGCGGGGAGAAGAAACAATAATATACACCATGAAGAAACTCAGGTACTCTATACCACCATCTGAAAGAATAATCATATATTCCGGAAACAAGTAAGTATTATGAAAGTCATTCTCTCACCCAAAAAATAGGTTACTCCTTCAAAAGCCTATGTAAATTCTACTCTACCATTTTACACTGGTTAAATGAACAAACAAATGCTCTTTGGTGAAACTCTAAATAATTGGAAATCAAAATAGTGAAATGCTGAAATCACCATCTTCAAATTAGCAATGGCTATTTTTATGCTAGGTTTTGATTTGAGGAGAAAGGGAAAAAAGTATATTCTAATCTATTTCCTAGGAACAGCTGTAATCAGCAGATGCTTATAATGACAAAACTCAAGTAATTAAACATCTACATTTAAAAATCTGTTCAACGGGGGTGCCTGGATGGCTCAGTCAGTTATGCATCTGACTCTTGATTTCGACTCAGGTCATGATCTCAGGGTGGTGAGATCGAGCTCTACATAGGGTTCCACACTCAACAGTTAGTCTGCTTGAGATTGTCTTTCTCCCTCTCCCTTTGTCCTCCCCCCCAATAAATAAATAAATAAATAAAATCTTTTTACAAAATCAGTTCAACAGCAACAACAAAAAAGTCATCTGTGGATTTTTACTTATCAAACGTCTAGAAAATGGCCTATCTCTAAATGGACTGTCATCAAGCTTTACAGCATATGTGTTTAGGCAAAAAATTAAACAAACAAAAAAACGAAAATGAAGAAAGAAAGCAATATTATTACCTTGATACTGCCTAGCTGCTTCTTTTATGGTATAAATATATAGAAAGAGACATTACTATGGAAATATCAGTCTATCTAGATACATGGCTTTTGTGTGTTTTTGTCAAATCCCACAGAAAGCAAGATGGCATTAGAACACTTGGCTATTTCCCTATGCTCCATTCTGTTTTCATAGCCTTAGTAAACCCTTTAGTAAATTTTAGAATTTCAGCAACTTCTGAGTTCTCTTGTTGGCCCTTTTGCAAATAGGTAAATAAGTTACTGGGGAAAGTTCCCATCGCCATTCATTCACTAAATTAATATCGATTGGCTCTCTGATGGGCCAAATAGGATTCTAAACAGCGAACAAAATGAACTAAAATCTCTGCCATCATGGAGCCTACATCCTAGTGTAGGAAGAGAGACAATAAAAGTAAGTAGAGACTGTGTCAAATGGTGGTAAGGGTGATGAATCAGGGAATCAGAGAAGGGGAAGGAAGCTGCTGAAGAGGGATGGCAGTTTCAAAGAAAGAAAGGTCTCAATGAAAGAATATTTGAACCCAAACCCACAAGATGTGAGAGAAGGAGCCATATAAACCACTGAAAGAAAGAGAATTCCAGATAGAGGGAACAGGCTGGTCAGGACGGAGAAATAGCAAAGACCAGTGCAGCCAGAGTAGGGGGGTGGGGGGGATAAGTCAAGCCACGGCAGAAGGAACAGAGCTGAATAGCAGATCATGCAGGTCTCAGAAGCCATTGTTAGTATTTTGTTTTTCACTCTGAGACAGATAAGAAGTCATGAGGGGTTTGAATAAGGAGAACCATGAAATGACAGATGTATTTTAAATTCTCATGTTGGCTGTTGTGAGCACAAACTACAGAGGATCAAGGGGAGAAACCAGTAGCCTCTATCAGAAGCAACAGTGTTTCTAGCAAGACCAGGGGTTGTGGCATCCATCCATGGTAAAAACAAACAAACAAACAAAAAATGTCTTGTATATGGCTGCCCATCCAGCAATTTTTGGCCTGGGTGCCAGGGGTTGACAGTCATATGAACTTTTAAAAAATGTTCATTGATCTTTAATAAAGGTATCAGAAAGTCTTGGAAGCCAATACAAGTCTCCAGTTTCTACTGCCAGTGAAACTCGAACCACAACAATGCCTCTATTTTTAAGGGCCAAGATTTATTCACTGGAGTTTCTGCTTAGATGACAAATAAGAATTCTCATTTGTTTCTACTCTTGCTATGGAAAATACTTTCTCAATATAATCAGATCATGTCCTTCACTTAATAGATGTTATACAGTGAGCAAAATTAAATTAACTTATGTTTTGATGATGGAAGATTTACGTTAGTTCAGTATCCTAATTCTTGCCAATAATTCATATTAAGTGGACATTTGGATATAGAAGTAAATGATACATGAGGTTGGCATGAATTTACACTGAATCCCAGGGTACACTTGAGAAATGTGATTATTTTTTCAAATGCCTTTTGAAAACACATGTTTGTATTTTGTTATCATACTTTTTTCTCCTAAGAGAAGACTGCAGATGAAATCTGGTTAATGGATTATGGCTAATCAAGATATGGTTCCCTGTGATCCCAGCCTTCGAGGGCTACAGTGCACATAATTTGATGACTCTACAGCTGATTATGATACACACCAAATAATTACTGAAATTCATCATCTTGTTTCTGAAATAAACATATCACTAAACTCAACTGTAATTCAAAATATAGATCAAAATACTCTCTCCCATGATAAGCCTGTACTTTTATAGCCTTCCCTGCTATTCTCACTACAGCAACATTTTTCTGGACTGACAGGACTGTTAATCAGATTTTCAAGCCATGGGTTATTTACATCCTCGAGTACATTTCAGTGAAATTAACTTGAGTTGTCCTCCTTTCTTACCAGCTTCTCAATAAATCTTTCTGGCAGTTTAAATAGAAATATCATCAAGACAGACTGGCTTGTGGCAAAAATCACCACTGTTAAATGTTCTGCCGAGAGCATACATAGTAAAACGAGAAAAAATGGAAAATGAAGAAAGAATTTTTTCAATAACTATGAATAAAACAGAAACCAGAAAATATGTGAAATGACACACGATATGGATAAGAACAAAATTCCGAAAGGAGTATTACATACCCAGTCTATTAGTTTTCTAGGGCTGCCAAAACAAAGTACCACAGACTGGGTGGCTAAAACAACAAAAATTTGTTTCTGACAGTTCAGAAGCTAGAAATATAAGATCAAGGTGTCATCAGGTTAGGTTTTTTCTGAGGCCTCCCTTTCTGGTTTGTAGAATGCCATCTTCATGTTCTCATGGCATTCTCTGTGTATACCTGTGTCTAATCTCCTCTTCTTATAAGGACACATGTCATACTGGATTACATAATGACCTCATTTTAATTTAATTACCTCTTTAAAGACCATATCCCCAAATACAATTATAGTCTGAGGTACTGAATAAGTTTTGGGGGGGAGCACAATTCAGCCCATAACACACACTACTTAGGAAACATACACAGAAAAAAAAAAGGAAACATACACAGTATAAATCTATTGACATCTATTAACTATTTAATGAAGCATGATTTTTGATTCTTTAAATACCAGTAATGTGCTAAGAATATAGCATTTGACTATTCACTCCCCATGTAAAGAATGACCACTAGGTCTTTGTATGATCCATCAGACCCATGGCAGGAACAGGAAGTACTCAGAGGCACTGGAGTCTAGCCCACTTTCTGTTCAGCATCCAGCTCTGCATTCAGACGATAGCCACTAGCCAGGCTCAGTGTGTTATGAAGAATCTTTATCACATGTCCCAACATGTAGCATAATTCATGAAGCCAGAGAAAAAAAGAATTGCTTTGTGTTTCCTGAAAGAAAATTTACCAAAGTAAAAGTCATCCCTTTGCTCTTTACATTTTCTAGCTACATGTAAAAAACTGCAGCTTCCCAGTTAGACTGGAAACATGGA
The DNA here is from genome assembly GCF_905146905.1 of Nyctereutes procyonoides. Classification (NCBI taxonomy): domain Eukaryota; kingdom Metazoa; phylum Chordata; class Mammalia; order Carnivora; family Canidae; genus Nyctereutes; species Nyctereutes procyonoides. The sequence goes on from NW_026575037.1 coordinate 8,596,689, forward strand.
GTCCAAACTCAAATCAGGGCTAGTATTGGGTAGCTATCCATGGTAGCCAATCATTCTTGATTCTTAAGAGCCTGGACCTGGCTTCGGAATCTTTCTCAACATAGCTACTACCATGACTGTAATTGAGATTGATGTCATTTAGCATCCTTGGCCCAAACAAAGCTGGCTGCCAGAAGTTATTGCTTGCCTCTTTCCAAAAAGCAGCCCCTTCAGCCAGGGGTTTCCAATTACCAATTCAACCTCAATTCTTGACTGGCCAACCTAGAGTTGGTCTCTGTGTTAACAAGAAGCATTTTTAGAAGGCTATCATGGATTCAGGTTTTATAGAACCTAAAGTTCATATTATGTGGAGGTGGAGAACCCCTTGTAAGAAAAAGAGTGTAAAGGGGGATCCCTGGGTGGCTCAGCAGTTTCGCACCTGCCTTCGGCCCAGGGCGCGATCCTGGAGTCCAGGGATCGAGTCCCGCGTCGGGCTCCCGGCATGGAGCCTTCTTCTCCCTCTGCCTCTCTCTCTCTCTCTCTATCTCTCTATCTATCTATCTATCTATCTATCTATCTATCTATCTATCTATGTCTATCATAAATAAATAAAAATAAATCTTTAAAGAAAAGAAAAAGAGTGTAAAATTATAGACAAAAGTTTGTAGTCTCTCCCAGGGCCTTGGAAGAGTCCCGTTTAGTTGGGGAGCCTGACACCCAAGCTTCATTATTTTCAACTAGTCTACCAGCCCCTGTCACAAGCAAAAATTGCCTTAAATCAACTCTTTGCTTCCATTCCTCTTCATGCACCACCACTCCCCCTTTCAGCTCCTGTTTGTCTCTATTTTGTTCTAAATGTCCTGCTATTTCCTCATTGTCCCACAGTTGATTCTGGTTCATGGATGGTAACAGGATGGGCAAGTTAGGAAATGCAAAATTAGGATTGAGCTTGAGAAGTACCCAGACCCAGAGAGCACTGCCATCTTGTTTAGAAAGGGGCATGCATTTGGTTACTTGGTTCTGAGATTAAACAGAGGTCATATTTTGAGTGACTTAGAGATTGGACTACAGAGTTTAGCAGATAAGGGCAAGTCGTCTCTCTCATACCACTGAGAAGTAAGTAGGAAGTTTTCTGAAAATGGGTATGCAATTTCCACAGAGCCTAAAGCCTTCTCAGTGAAAGGAACCAGGATTACTATGTAGTTCCTCCAATATTTAAAGTGGTAAGAGCTGATGGAATGTACTGAACTAGCTTTGTCCAAGATTGTATGATTAAAAAAAAAAAAAAAGGCAGTGATATTCCTGAAGGGAAATGAGAACAGTGAAATGAGACTGGACCAGATGGCTGATCCCTCCCCCAAGATGGCCAGAGGGGACATTGATTCTGAATCCACAAGGTGAAGGACACCACCTAGACTCCATAGAAGCAGCACTTGCACTCTCCCCAAAGTAGCTGTGAACAAGCAGGCAAGCGGAGAGACCAGTACTACCACTGAGCTGTAACTTTTGGGAACACAGACCTTCTCTAGTGCTGTGTCCACAGCTGAACAAAAAACTGATGACCAAGGAATACCTTTTATAAAGATTTTATTTATTTATTCATGAGAAACACAGAGAGAGAGGTAGCGACACAGGCAGAGGGAGAAGCAGGCTCCCCATGGGGAGCCCAATGCAGAACTCAATCCCAGGACCCCAGGATCACAACCTGAGCTAAAGGCACTCAACCACTGAGCCACCCAGGTGCCCCAGAGGAACATCTTTTACACATTCACATTCCCCTTTTCCCTAGCCCCCTCCGTACACACATCACTCAGTTTTCTGCGGTAGTTCCTAGAGCATCAGGAGCCCTTGACTCCAGTTCTTCCCACATGGGGCAGTGATTTTGATGACTGTGGCATGTGTGGGATTCTGTTGTATTCCCAGTATCTGGGAATCCTTTATGAACTCTGTATTAAGTAAGCTCTTAAGTAGGGTGGAGTAGGTATGGATTTGGGAGTGAGAAACCTAGGTCTGAATCCTAGCTTCTTCATCATATACCAGTGATATGATTTTAAGCAAGTGGATTTAACCTTATGAACTACAATTGCTTCATCTGTTACCTAAGTTACTGTGAGCGACAACTGAGTGGTTTTGTCCAAAATAGGTAGCACAGGCTCCAGTGTAGCATGTGTTCAGTAAATATTAGCTCTGTTCCTTTGCACTCCCAAGGACTTCCTTGGCAATGTTTAGCCAACAGGAAGTTTTAATTTGGAGTATGGAATTAAATTATGGTCAAAATAAACTCTCTTATTATTATCATTACCTGTATATCACTATTGCAATTCCACTGGAAGCTATGGTCACACCAACGTAAGGATAGGTAAAGGATAAAAAGGCCACGCTCATTACAAATTGGCCTTAAGTTTGAACACTATATAAACATTGGGAAATAAAATCAGAAAACTGGGCATCAGTCAACTTGGATTGGATGATTTTAAAAATGCAGCTGTGCTGATAACGTAAGTGAAGAGCAACATCCATATGGAACCAAAGGACTAGAACCTGAAATAAGTTGCTTTGGTGTAAGCAGAAGACAAAAGCAAACTGGCCTCCAAAAATTTTCCTGGCAAACTCCACCTTGAACAGATCACTTACTTACTATAAATTCTCTCCACCCTTAAATATACAGGCTAGGCTATCACACCCTTATCTCTATTCACATATCATTTTATGTTTCAGGTTTATCCCTCTAAATTTATTATCAATTTCACCTGAGAATAAGTCATCATTTGTATTTCTTTTGTATACTCCCCTTGGGTAGGAACACAAGAAATAAAAGGGGATGGGAGAAGAAAGGAGACAGTGAGGAGGGAAGGAATAAGAAGAAAGTGGACATAAAGGTCTTCTTCAAAAGAGAGTCTGAACTTTGTGGTAAAGAATCCTGTGGTGAAATATTTCCATGCCAGGAACCTGGCCATTTGCAAACTGATTGCTCTGAGCTGTTCTATTAAACCTGATGCATCCATCTTATAATAAATGCATGTTGGAGAATCCAGTATAAGGAACCATCTGCCATGCTTGACCTGAATCATCAACAATAAGCAAAGAACTGATCTATAAACCATATTGGTCATTAGTGACAAATTAAATGTGGAAAGCAAATGCAATACATTCCAGAACAGCTGTTACAGATAGGGACCATGTAGCTTATAAAGAGCTTTGTCTTTGAACCCAAGTTCAGGGGTTTTCCTATGATGACAGTACCTAAAACAAGGAATAAGTAACATTGACAGAAGAACTGAGAATAAGCACTACTCAAGTCCCCTGAAACTCCACACCACTGTGGTAGAGGAGGGATTACACCTCTCTAAACATGCTACTTTCTACAGGTAATCCCTCCTGCCTCTCTGAATTCCCTTAGCACTTTATACTACTCATGAAGCTTATTATGCACCACATCGGATTGTCATCCCTTGGATTCATGTCTTTTGATTTCTACCAGTTAGTTTCTTTAACGCAATGACTTTGCCACATGTAACCTCACATAAGGCTTTTGAACCTCACATAAGACCAAATTTAGTGCTTTTTACTGAGCCTACAACAAAGAAACATCTGTTGTATAATAAAATTCTTGTCTTTTAGTCTGAATTTTATTCTCTTATCTATTTCCTCATTTGGGCTCATGCCCCCAAATCCAATAATTATCTACAGACTTTGATAAATACACAGGAGACAGCATGATCTAATAGCAGAAACATGGGTAAGAAGAAGATGAGCGTCTAATTCTGGTGTTTTTAATAAAATGTAAAAATGAACTTTGGTAAGTCACATAACTTTTCTATACCTCAATAACCTCATCTATAAAATGAGGAAAAAGAATATCTGGGGATGCCTGGGTGGCTCAGCGGTTGAACGGCTGCCTTTGGCTCAGAGTGTGATCCTGGAGTCCCAGAATCGAGTCTCACATCAGGATCCTTGTATGGAGCCTGCTTCTCCCTCTACCTGTATCTCTGCCTCTCTCTTTCTCTATCTCTCATAAATGAATAAATAAAATCTAAAAAAAAAAAGAATATCTGGCATGCAAAGAAACAAAGAAAGAAGGGAGACATTTATTGAACGCCTATTTTACGCCAGACACTGGGTTATGTGCACACACATGAATCATCTTATATGAGTCTCATAACAAATTTGCCTTAGTTTCCCAGCTCTACAGATGAGGAATTCGAGACTCAAGGAAAATAACTGGCAAAAAGTCACTCAACTAGTAATTGGCAAAGTGAAAACATATATTCAGAAATTCTAACTCTAAAGCAGTTCAGGTCAAGCCATTTGGCATTTAGTGAGAGCCACTCAGCTGGCACCATGATGGTTGCCAAGGATACAAAGGTGAACTAAACAGAAGCTAAGTTTCTACAAAAGCATGAAAACACATAAATAAATAATTGTGCCAGAGTATGCATATGGGATTCCTTCCAACTGACCTTGCTGCTTTTAACGAGGCTGTGAAAAATTAACTATGTACAAGTCAAAGGTATATTTTAAGTGTCTGTGCCTAATAGTATTTGTACTAGGAAATATGCTTTAAATATAGTAAATAACTCTTAGTCCCTATCCTTATGAAGCTTACAAACTTACTGAAAAAAAAACACCAGTGCATGAAGTGGTGAACTTCACTTATCTAGAAAATTCACTCACATGGAACAATACATTCTATTAAAATAATAGACAAAATTAATATTGCTAATTTTGCTTTTGAGTCAGCTTATGACTATAGCAATGAAGGCAAGTGTCTCTGTGATATAATGAACAGAAGTGTTGTCATCTATCAGGGGCTATGACTTTCTGAATATTATGTCAACTAATCACCATTAATTAATCATCCCCAGGTTTCAGCACGTTTATAATGGGAAATATTCTACTATCCATATTCTAGCTTTGACCATATATTCCTCTATAATTAAAGGTACTTTTTGGTTTAGCAACATTTTTAAAATTTAATAAAGGTTCTTCTCACTTGAAACAGCAATGTTTACTTTAATTTGTAAAATCTTCCTTCTTCTCATTCACTTAAAGTATTGCAAATACTATACATGAAATCAACACATCAAAATACGTAAAGAAAATTTTAAAAGAATGTCAAGCCAAAAATGAAAGGATCATTAATGTTCCTTCAGTATACTTCACTTTTGTGTTATTAGGGGTATTTTGCAAGCAGAATTTTTTTTTAATTTCTTATTTTATTGTTGAAGCAGTGTTTTGGTTTTTGTTTGAAAGATTTACTATTTATTTTAGAGAGAGAGAGCACAAGCAGGAGGGGAGAGGGAGAAAGAGAGAGAATCTCAAGCAGTCTCTACATTGAGTGTGGAGCCCAATGTGAGGCTCATTGTGGGGCTCAGTCCTATGACCATGAGATCACTACAGGAGCCGAAACCAAGAGGTAGATGCCCAACCAACTGCCCCACCCAGGCACCCCTTGGAGTAGTGTTTAAAGCATATACACATAACTTGTAGGTTTGAATTCGGTGACTCATTCTTATTAGATATTCATTGCACTAAAACTAATGTGTAGTTTCAGAGTGCTTCTCCCTATGGCATATCACAAAGGATTGAATTTTTTATCCTCCTATACAAAATAAGAGCTGCGAATTACTTCTTTGTTCAAATGAGCATTTGGAGGGAAAAGCCTCAGAAAACATTTGGTAGAAACACATGTCTTGCCACTTAAAAAAAATTATTAAACATGCACACTTCTCTCTTTTGAACAGGCAGCCACTGAACTATTACAGTGAGTTCATATTTAACATTTCACAGTTGTCTTGTAGAACAAGCATTCTCTCTAGAATCAATAAACCCTTAAATCAAGAAGAATTTGCTGTGAAGTCAATACTTTCATATTTGGTGATTGTTTAGGAAAGTTCATTGCTTCTGGAACACATCACAAAAGAAAGAGGTTAATATTTCCAGAAATTTAAGTTAGGAAAGGTCAAGTGTTAGAGGATGTGTGGAATCTAAGCCTCTCCATCTTTTCTCAATACAGCCATTTGCCTTTGGGCCTCAGATGCTACCTTCTTCCCACTCACCCATTTTGTTCTGAGCTATTCAGGGATGAGACGTTTTGTGGGAATAAAAAGCACAGGACCCAGATTCCCTCCACTGAGAAGTCACAGGGCTCATCTCATGTGATGCCAGGACATCAGAGTAAAGACAGAACAACAGTTATTCTAAGTGGAAATTCACCATGGTATCGAGGACTTCATAGTCAATAGGTAGCACATGCGCTGTGTGCCAGAATTTGTCAAAAGTTGTCCTGTATGTGAGTGCTTTGTGGAAGGTGCTTGTGTGCACACACTAAAGGAACAGTTCTATTACAGTGTTCATTTGGGGAATGTATCATCATTGTTTAGGGATTCTTCTACCTACACGTTATGTTGAAGGGGAATATGATCTTATTCTCATCCCAGACACCTTGGCAAAGTCTACACTAGGATCAGAAGGAAGCATGGAAGCAAACGAGGTCCCAAGACCTGCAGGTGGTCCAGTTATATTAAGAAATATTCACTAACTTCCTGTCCTACACCCACTAACAAGGTGGTAGCAAAGCACTTGCAAAAAGCACTTAAAAGCATTAATACTTCCATACAACTATTTCACCCATCCCCCACCCAGCTCCCCTCTGGTAACCCTCAGTTTGTTCTTTATGGTTAAGAGCCTGTTTCTTGGTTTTTCTCCCTCTTTTTTCCTTCTCTTTGTTCATTTGTTTTGTTCCTTAGGTTCCACACATGAGGGACACCTGGGTGGCTCAGTGGTTGAGCATCTGCCTTCAGCTCAGGTCGTGAATCTGGGGTCCTGGGATCAAGTCTGACATCAGGCTCCCTGAGGGGAGCCTGATTCTCCCTCTGCCTATGTCTCTGCCTCTCTCTATGTGTCTCTTATGATAAAATCTTTTTAAAAAATTACACATTAAAAAATTACACGAGTGAAATCGTGGTATTTGTCTTTCTCTAACTGACTTATTTCACTTAGCGTAATACTCTCTAGTGCCATCCCTGTCATTGCAAATGGCAAGATTTCACTCTTTTTATGGCTGAGTAATATTCCATTATATACATGTACAAATATCTCACATCTTCTTTATCCATTCTTGAGTCGATGGACACTTGGACTGTTTCTATAATTGGCTATTATAGATAATGCTGCTATAAACATGGGGTCCATGTATCTTTTTGAATGAATATTTTGGCATAAAAACCTAATAGTGCTGAATCACTGTACTGTACACTTGAAACTAATGTTACACTGTATGCTAACTAGAATTAAAAAAAAACTTTTTTTAAAAAAAGCATTAACTCATGGCCACTGTGTGCATCAAAAGAAACATTAGAATACTTAGAGCAGCAATCTAAAAAAAATGAGACATTCCTGCCAATAAAGTGGATTGGAGCCATGTAATTTGTATACTAAATCGCAGTTAAGAGTTATTGAACCCTTCTCATAAAGGGTTCCTAAGCATTGTGTTCTACATACAGTAGTCCCCCACCCCCTATCCTTTATGTGGGATACATTCCAAGGCCCCCAGTGCATCCCTGAAATGACAGATAGTACCAAGCCTTAGATATACTGTTTTTTTCCACGCATACATACCTATGATAAAAAGTTTAATTTATGAACTAGACACAGTAAGAGATTAACAATAACTAATAAAATAGATCTATAACAATACACTGTAGTAAAAGTTATGTGAATGTGTTCTCTCTCTCTCTCTCTCTCTCAAAATATCTTATTGTAATGTCCTCAGCCTTGTTCTTGTGATGATGTGAAATGATAAAATAAATGCCTGTGCGATGTGATGAAGTGAGGTGAACGACAAGCCTTGTGACATAGTGTTAGGCTGCTATGGATCCTCTAAGGATTTGTCAGAAGGAAAATGTCCACTTTCCATCACAGTTGATGGCTGGTAACGGAAACAAAGAAGACGAAACGGGGCCTGGAACTATAGCCGAGAGGGGACTACTGTTTATCACCTAACCCTCACACTAAGCCTATGAAATAGGTACATCATCATCTCCATCCTCCAGATGAGGAAAATTTGGCCTAGGGCAATTAAGGGACTTAACTCGCCATCACACAGCTGGCAAGAATCAGATTCCAGGAACCATGCTTTCCACCTGTGTTGTCCAATAGAGTTACCACTCACCACATGGCGGCCACTTAAATTTTGATTAAAATTCAATAATGTTAAAAAGTCAGTACTTGGGTGCACTGGTCATATGTCAAGTGTTCCAATAACCACCTATGGCTAGCGACTGCTGTTTTTGTACAGTGCCAAATAGAGAATACTTCCATCACTGCAGAAACTTCTATTTGACAGCAATTTTAACATACACAAGTCTCATGAAAATTAAAGAAATTTGTTTAAAAATACACACACCTCCCCCTCATCTTATCTCCAGTGGTTCTCATGAGGGGAGTATCATCTTATCCATGGATGGCAGCAGAAAAACAGAACAAAGGTCGACAGTATCACCACCTGTGGTACAGGGAGAAACTTGGAGCAGTGGGAAATCCCACAAGGCACTGAAGAAACTTCTTTGTGGATACTCCAGAGATCTGTAAGATTTAGCCTACTACTTACTTTCACATGTTAAAGGAGGGACCCTCTTATGACAAAAGGAGTAGACCTTCATGTTGCAAATATAAATGTGACCCATTGTGCTCACAAGCTGGGAAGAATGGCAACCCATTGGCTTTACAAGTAGCACCGACATGCCATGCCGTGTTTGACAAGTGCAGTTCAAGGAGAGTCAGTGCTTTGAAAACATTCTGGATGGTTCTAAAACATCTCTTAGAATAATGCTTGTGATAAGAAATCATAGTTTTCTATGACATGAAATTTTTAAAGAAAATATTTTTATTAGTAATGAATGTAATGTTTCAAAATAAAACTCTAGTACACTTGATCAACATGGTTTCTTTCAATAGTAAGAGTTCCATACTCTCTTGCTGAACTGATGTTTCTTTAGAATTTAATGTTTATGCCAAAAGGTACATTATAAAATGCAGATCTTGTTTGAGAAGCTATCAGAAATTACAAGCAAAATTTTAATACTTATTATATTTTAAAGTAAAATGAACCAGCTAACTACAGTTCTGGATCACAAACCCAAGTAGTTGTGATTTAGACAATATAATAAAATAGTCCCTGATGTATATTTATAGAATAGCAAAATCCTTTTTGTTCAATATATTTCTCTCCTCTCCCAACTTTTTTTCATAAATTCATTTCTTTCATAGCAAAATTTGTTCTTGTATCATTTGAGAAAGATTATTTTTTTAAGTCAACACATTTCACCTCACCACTGTCCCTGACCAAATCATAAGATATGAGCCAGATAAATCCATACTACGTAAAAATTTACATGACAAAACATCTCCCTGACTTGGCTGTCCAGCTGCCTTCTCCCCTGATTTCCTTCCTCAGAGCTAATCACTTTTTCCAGTTTCTGATAAACCATCCCCAAGATATTCTACACAGTGACATCATAGGAGTCTATATCACTTTTTAAAATACAAATAAAAACACCACAGTAATAACAGTTTACACAAAAATCATCAATGGATGCTCAAATTAGTAGACAAGAAAGCATAATGTCAACAAGATATTTATGTAGTCTCAAATTAACTCCCCACAAGACACTTTTAATTATCAAAGGAAAAGATAAAAAGGACCATGGAGAGCCCAGCCACCACCTTAACCACATGATCTAGTTCATGTCTCTAGCAATGAGACATATCAACATCATGTATCTCATGATATGTACTGGGAAGTGCACAACACCACTTCTGTGATATTCTTGTGAAAATATTACAATCTGAATCTAATCATGAAGAAACATTAGAAAGACCCATTTGAGAGACATTCTACAAAATATCTGGTGAATACTCTTCAAAAATGCCAAGGTCCTAAAAGCTAAGACTAATGAATTGGAGGAGCTGCCCCAGGTTAAAGTCGGCCTAAGGACATTAGTGGAACAGTTGAAAAAGAATTTGAAGAGGGGTGCTTAGGTGGCTCAGGTGTGATCCCGGGGTCCTGGGATCGAGTCTTGACATCGGGCTTCTGGCATGGAGCTTGTTTCTCCCTCTGCCTGTGTCTCTGCCTCTCTCTCTGTGTGTCTCTCATGAATAAATAAATAAAATATTTTTAAAAAAAGAAAAAGAAGAATTTGAAGAAAGTATGTAGATTAATTTCCTAGTTACTTAAAGTGTTAATTTTTGGAGGAACTGAGTGAAAATAAACAGGACTTTTTTGTACCATTTTTGCGACTCTTTATAAGTATAAATTATTTCAAACTGAAAAGTAAAATTTTTTAATTAAAAATACAAATGGTAGTATTCTGTATGTACCATTCTCCACCTTCCATTTCTTACTTAAAAATATGTCTTGAGGATCTTTCTGTATAAGTATAGATACTGAATTTTTAATGAATGTGAAATGTTCCATTTTATGAATTTATAATATATTTACCCAGTTCCTATTAATAGGCACTCAGGCTGTTCCTAGCACTCGAAGTTAACATTCTTTTATGCAAGACTTCTTGTATATGTGGTAAAGCCACTCTAAATGTGCAATAAACCAATGGCTCCCTTCCTGTAAGAGTTAGAATCCATGCTGGGAGGAGTTCATCCAGAGTAACGGATGTGGTCAAGCCATTTATCAAATCCAGATTTGAGAAAAAAAAACACATCTTATTTGCTGATACTATATATTCTCAATGTTGCTGTTAAAATGAACTGATTTTTTAAAAGTTGTCTTGTATATTGAATACATATTCTTTGACTTTCTCTTCTTCTAAATTGATTTAGGAGTACAAAAAAAGCCAAGCTATTACAAATTTTACCAATTAAAGCATTTTTTTATAAAAAAGATGAAATTACATCCTAAATTAGAAATGCAAATGTATCTATCTTCTTTAGAAATTAAGACTCTAACCAAATCTTTGGGATGCAAATCAGCTGTTTCAAAGATCTGCATCCCAAAGGGTAGATGGGAATTTAAGACAAACTTGATCATTAAAAGGACCTAAGTAAACCCTAAATATGATAAAATGATAAAGTGCATTTATCTACAAAAAGATTCTATCAATAATCAGAAAACTCTGAATGCCATAGAATGAGAATTGATAAATCCATTATCCCTCTCTTCTCCTTCCTGTACTAAACATAAAGTTGCTTATTTTCCATTTGCCACTCTGACTTATTTTAACAAGCAAGGTATCCTAAACCCAAGTTCATACTTAATGAAAGAGGAGAGAGCTTTTTGTTAAAATTGTTATTCTTATAATTCTTTCTCCTTCAGTCTTCCATATGTTCTTTGCCATTAGGACAGCATCTACATTGCATTAGGTTGAGTGCTTCCTAAAGTGAATGAAAAGTTCCCTTCTACCTTTTAGTTTATAACAAATCAAAAGCAAATATGATGGGCACCTGGGTGGTTCAGTGGTTGAGCATCTGCCTTCAGCTCGGGTCGTGATCCCAGGGTCCTGAGATCCAGTCCCACAACAGGCTTACTGCTGAGAGTCTGCTTCTTCCTCTGCCTATGTCTCTGCAATTCTCTCTGGGTCTCTCATGAAAAAGTAAATAAAATATTTTTAAAAAATAAAATATGATACAGAAAACCAATAAACATTTGGGTTTTCTCATGAAGATCAGGTAAACAGAGCACTGGATGAGGTGGGGGAAGGCTATTTAGGGACCCTTTATTTCTTCACGGAGTACTTAATAGAAACAAGATATTATATTAAGAGTCATTTCAAGGAACAGTTGGGAGGCTGTATCTGTTTCTGGTGGCTGCTATAACAAAGTACCACAGACTTGACAGTTTAGAACAAATGTTCTCTCAAATAAATGTAGAGATTTATTCTCTTACAGTTCTGGAGGCCAGAAGTCCAAAATAGTATCACTGGGCCAAAATCTCCCCTAAAGCCCCCAGAGGTTCTAGAGGAGAATCAGTTCTTGCCTCTTCTAGCTTCTGGTGGCTGCCAGCATTCCTTCACTTATGGCCCCATCACTCCAGTCCGTCTCTGTGTTCACATGGCCTTCTCCATTTCTGTCTGCTTTAGATCTCCCTTAGCCTCTCTCTTATTAGGACATCTCTCATTGGATTTAGGGCCCACCCAGAAAATCCAGCATAATTTCCCATTTCATGATCTTTTACTTAATCACATCTGCAAAGACCCTTTTTCCATATGTGGTCACAGGATCCAGAGATTAGATCTTAGATCTGATATCTTTGGGGGTCAAGGTCCAGCCTACTCCTGAGGGTCTTCCCTTTTCTGGACAGCTATGTTTAAGAATGCTTGTGATCAAAAGGGTGCAGAGTCTGTCATGAAATGAGTGAAGAGCATGTGTTTTTGTTGCCCTTCTTTGTCAGAGTACCCATCTGAGACCCTGATGGAGACTATACCTACTGACATAAAATACAATCAGCAGGGGATAAGAGAGGAAATAGCATGGTCACCAAGGGAAGCCCAAGGATGGCAGGACCCAGGCTCAGCAGAACACTGGGCTGGGAGCCAACAGTACTTTTATCTATTTAAGGTTTTGTCAGGTCCACCCTGACAGCCTCCCACAACGATCCCCAGGATTGTCACACTGTCAGAGGGTCCAGCAGAGACAGTTATGATAACACATAACACATCCCTTCACTCCCTCCCCTGTGCCCATCCAGTTCTAGTTACTGGAATGTCCTTTCTTTCACAACTCTGTATATCTGTCTCATTCTATTCATTCCACCAGATGGTCTACTCTTTCCTATTACAGCTCCAAAGGATTTAGATTAAAATAAACCGTCTATAGTTATCACCTATGGTTCCTTCCCAAGTTTTTATTGAAATCCCAGTTATTAACATACAGTGTAATGTTAGTTTCAGGTGTAGAATTTAGTGACTCAACACATACAACACCCAGTGCTCATCACAAGTCCACTCCTTCATCCCCATCACCTATTTCACCCATCCTGCCCACCCACCTCCCCTCTGGTAACCCTCAGTTTGTTCTCCATAGTTAAGGGTTTGTTTCGTGGTTTGCCTCTTTTTGCTCCCTATGTTCATTTGTTTTGTTTCTTAAAATGCACACATGAGTGAAATCATATGGTATTTGTCTTTCTCTGATTTATTTTGCTTAGCATAATACTCTAGCTCCATCCATGTGATCAAAATGGCAAGATTTCATTCTTTCTTATGGCCGAATAATATTCCATTGTATATATTACCTCTTCTTTATCCATTCATCAGTCCGTGAACACTTAGGCCCTTTCCACTACTTGCTATTGTTGACAATGCTGCTATAAACATAAGGGTGCATGTATCCCTTTGAACTAGTGTTTTTGTATTTTGGGGGTAATGCCTAGTAATGCTATTGCTGAATCGTATTCTATTTTTAACTTTTTGAGGATTCTCCATACTGTTTTCAAGAGTGGCTGCATCAGTCTGCTTACACCAACAGTGTAAGAGGGTTTCCCTTTCTCTGCATCCTCACCAACACCTGTTGTTTCCTGGGTTGTTAATTTTAACCATTCTGACTGTGAGGTGATGTCTCATTGTAGTTCTGATATGTGTTTCCCTAATAATGAGAGATGTTGAGCATCTTTTATGTATCTGTTGGCCATCTATATGTCTTCTCTGGAAAAATGTCTATGTCTTTTGCCCATTTTTTTAACTAGAATTTTGGTTTTTTGGGTGTTGAGTTTTAGAAGTTCTTTATATATTTTGGATACTATCTCTTTATCAAATATGTCATTCTCAAATATCTTTTCCTATCCTATAGGTTGCCTTTTAGTTTCATTGATTGTTTTCTTCACTGTGAGAACCTTTTTATTTTGATGTAGTCCCAGTAGTTTATTTTTGCTTTTGTTTCTGTTGCCTCTGGAGAAAAATCTAGTAAGCAGTCACTACAGCTGATGTCAAAGAGATTATTGTCTGTGATCTCCTCTATGATTTTAATGATCTCCTGTCTCATATTTAAGTCTTTTTTCTATTTTGAATTTATTTTTGTGTATGGTGTAAGAAAGTGGTCCAGTTTCATTCTTTTACATGTAACTGTCCAGTTTTCCCAACACCATTTGTTGAGGAGACTGCCTTTTTTTTCTACTGGATATTCTTTCCTGCTTTGTTGAAGATTAATTGATCATATAGTTGTAGGCTCATTTCTGGGTTTTCTATTCTGTTCTATTGATTTATGTGTCTATTTTTGTGCCAGTACAATACTGTCTTGATTACTACAGGTTTGTAATATATCTTGATGTCTAGAATTGTGATGTCTCCAGCTTTGCTTTTCTTTTTCAAGATTGCTTTGGCTGTTCATTCAGGGTCTTTTGTGGTTTCATAAAAATTTTAGGATTGTTAGTCATAGCTCTGTAAAAAATATTGGTATTTTGATAGAGATTGCATTAAATATGTAGATTGCTCTTAACAACATTTGTTCTTCCAATCCATGAGCATAGAATATCTTTCCATTTCTTTATGTAATCTTCAATTTATCAGTGTTGTATAGTTTTCAGAGTACAGATCTTTTACCTGTTTGGTTAGCTTTATTCCTAAGCCCCTTATGGGTTTTGGTACAAACATAAGTAGGATTGATTCCTAGATTTATCTTTCTGCTGCTTCATTATTAATGTATAGGAACACAACAGATTTCTGTACACTGATTTTGTATCCTATGACTCTACTGAATTCATGTATCAGTTCTAGCAATTTTTTGGTGGAGTCTTTCAGGTTTTCTAAACAGAGTATCATGTCATCTGCAAGTAGTCAAAGTCTGACTTCTTCCTTGCTGATTTGGATGCCTTTTATTTCTTTTTGTTGTCTGATTGCTATAGTTAGGACTTCTAGTACTATGTTAAATAACAGTGGTGATAGTGGATATCCCCATCTTCTTCTTAACCATCTTAACCATCTTCTTAACCATAGAGGAAAAGCTCTCAGTTTTTCCCCATTGAGAATGATATTAGCGGGCAGCCCGGGGGGCTCAGCGGTACAGCACTGCCTTTGGCCCAGGGCGTGATCCTGGAGACCCAGGATCGAGTCCCACATGGGGCTCCCTGCATGGAGTCTGCTTCTCCTTCTGCCTGTGTCTCTGCCTCTCTCTCTGTGTCTCTCACGAACAAATAAACAAAATCTTAAAAAACAAACAAACAAAAAAACCCAGCTCCAACATTTGTCATTTGTGTGAATTGCTTCACAGGGATTGTTTTGAGGGTTAAATAAGATAACACTTTTTGTTGTTGCTGTTGTTGTTTTAAAGATTTATTTTTATTTATTTGAGAGAGAGAGAGCAGGGGAGGGGCAGAGGGAGAAAGAGTTATAAGCAGACGTCACAATGAGTGCAAAGCCCAACATGGGGCTCAGTCTCACAACCTTGAGATCATAGCCTGAGTCAGACACTCAACCAACCGTGTGCCACTCAGGTGCCCCTAGATAATACATATTTTATGTGTCAACTTGGCTAGGTTCTAGTTCTTAGCTATTCAAGCAAACATTAATCCAAGGTTGCTTTAAAAGCATCTTATACATATAATTAAAGTCCATAATCAACTAACTTTCAAAGAAATTATCCTCAGTAATCCGGATGGGCTTGATTCAATCTGCTGAAAGGCCTTAACAACAGAGCTTCACCTCAGAGCTAAGAGCTCCAGCCTGTCCTTCTTAACAACCTAGCCTATAAACCCCCATAATTGCAATATGGCAATTCCTTGCAATCAGTCTCTTGATATATATCTCCTACTGGTTCTGTGCCTCTGATTGAACACTAACTGACATGATATATAAAGCTGTGGAATAGAGACTGACACAGAGTAAGGGCTCAGAAAGTCTTTGTTACTATATTTGTTATCAGTGGTGGTGGCGGTGGTGGCAGTATTGTTACCTAACATAAACTTCTGGAATTTTCCTACACTGTTACATTATTCTGTCCCATTGATTGCAACAAGCACATTCTCTCTTATCGGATCATGTAATTCAATGCTTGATTCAAAAAATGCAACCGCTAAAATACTCCACTTCAGACAAAGCAATATCACATTTCAAATCATGGCATGCAATTTCCACAGCCCAATAACTAATACACTCCCCGAAAGAGATACATTTTTAGTCAACCATTAGCCTAAAGAAATTCTTTAGCCTAAAGAAATTCTTTAACTGAGTAGTTAGTGCAAATGCTATGTGCATTTTTTAAACCTAGAAATTATATAATTTCTTTTAATTTGTTTTCCTTATATTTTCAATATTCTTTCAGGAACATTCATTGTCACATCTCCCTTTCCTCCCCTACTATTTTCCATTTAACATGACAGGATTTCTTAAACTCTGTAAAACTATTTGCTTGGAGCAATCAAGCCTCTACTAACACCTTTATTATATCTGTAACTGCCTCAACTTTGTACCAAGAGCCATACAAACAATGCTGAGACCTGATAAAATCGCATTTTCCACTTACCTAAATGTCCCATGCAAATTTGAAATACAATGCAAGGTATTTTTCACCTTTTCTTTCTAATAGTGTCTATTCTTTCATTACTACTTTGTCCTCCAGAAGTATGCTTTACTGGTTCATTCAAAAGTCACTTGCTGAGCAACTATCTGAGCAAAAAGATGTATCACATTTCCTGTTCTTGTGGATTTTTTGAAAAAGATGAAAGATAGACTCAAATAACTATATTACTTGGAAGGCTGATAACTGCCCCCAGAGTGATTCAGTACTACAGTGATTCTGAGAACCGAAAGGTCACACTTGCTTGGGATGGGTGATTATATAAGAAAAGCCTAATGGTAGAGATAGCTTCCGAGATTTTTAAAATTTTTTTCATTTAAATTCAATTCATCAACATATAGTATAACATCCAGTGTTCATCCCATCAGTGCACTCCTTAGTGCCCATCACCCAGTCATCCCATCCCCTTGCCACCTCCCCTTCCACAACCCTTTGTTGTTTCCCAGAGTTAGGAGTCTCTCATGGTTTGTCTTCCACTCTAATTTTTCCCCACTCAATTTCCTTCATTTCCTTCAGAGTGTCTTTCACTATTTCCTATAGTCCACATATGAATGAGACCATATGATAATTGCCTTTCTCCGACTGACTTATTTCACTCAGCATAATACCCTCCAGTTCCATCCATGTCAAACCAAATGGTGGCTTGGCTGAGTAATATTCCGTTGTGTATTTATACTGCATCTTCTTTATCCATTCATCTGTGAAGGACATCGTGGCCCTTTCCACAGTTTGGCTATTGTGGACATTGCTGCTATGAACATTGGGGTGCAGGTGTCCTGGCATTTCACTACATCTGCATCTTTGGGGTAAATACCCAGTAGTGCAATTGCTGGGTCATAGAGTAGCTCTATTTTTAACTTCTTGAGGAACCTCCACGCTGTTAGCCAGAGTGGCTGTACCAGCTTGCATTCCCACAAACAGAACAAGAGGGTTCCCCTTTCTCCACATCCTAGCCAACATTTGTTGTTTCCTGTCTTGTTAATGTTAGCCATTCTCACTAATGTGAGGTGGTATCTCATTGTGGTTTTGATTTATATTTCCCTGATGGCAAGTGATGTAAAGCATTTTTTCATGTGCTTGTTGGCTGTGTGTAGGTCTTCCTTGGAAATATCTGTTCATGTCTTCTGCCCATTTCATGACTATATTGTTTGTTTCTTGGACGTTGAGTTTGATAAGTTCTTAATAGATCTTGGATACTAGCCCTTTATCTGATATGTCATTTGCAAATATCTTCTCCCATTCTGAGAAGATTCTTAAAGAATGGCTAAGATTATAACAAGCCTACAAGGGACCATTTTAAAGAATGAAAACAGCATGTGAGCACTGGAAGTGAATCACTTTATACGTGAGGAAAGTGGGAGCCAGACAAGAATATGCCCAAGGACATGCAGCTAGTCAGTGGCAAGAAGAACCTGAAGAGAGTCCAGAAACCTCAAGGAAGCCTATCCAACACCTTCTGTCTGCAGTTCCCCATCTCTTCTAGTTGTTATACAAGACTGAGATCTGAACTGCCAGACCTTCCATTTACAGTTCGTCAAGGCTACCATGCCTTGTATCCCTTTCTACTCCACCACTTTCATTCATTCATCCATTAACCCCCTATCATCTGTCCATGTGTCTCCCTCCAGTCTGGATCCCATAATCCTATGTCCATCCTTTTCATCCTTCTCCACCCTCTTCCTTCCTGGGCCATACAGAACTTCCAGTTTGCACCTTCTCTGAATGATTCCTTCACCTCTTTTCTCTAACTGAAACCTTGTTCTTCCTAAATGCTTAGGAAGAACAAGAAAATCTTGCTGCCTTCTTTATAGCTTATGAACTTGAGAGTCTGGTTATTGTCCCCTTAGCTTCCAGGGTGACTTTCAAAGCTTTTATTTGCTTTCCTTCTTTAAAATATGCAGCTTATTGGAAGCCCATACCATCAGACTACAATTCACTCACTTCTACCTGCTTATAGATCACATATGTCAATCTCCTGGTCAGTTCCCCACATACTAATGACTTTTTTCTCAGTCTATCACCCTTCGTGTCCTGACTACCCTCCATGCCCAGGAAACCACTCACATGCAAACTCCTTTAATTACTTTCCTTCTCTCTCCCTCCTTCCTACTTACCCAGAAAATCTCCACACCTGATTAAACTCAACTCTAGCCATACTCCAGTAACTGAAATTTGATAAAGCAATTTAGTTAATCCTCCTAACTAGTTCCACAATAAATTCATAAGTCATAGAATCACTAAATGGATATCTGACACTTCCTGACAACTACTTACATGTTCCCAGTACATTTGCTGTCTGTAGATATAGATGACCATTCCACACTTTGTGCTCTCCCCTCAAACATCCTTGTTTCACCTTAGCCCTTGACCTTACTTTATATTGTCCCGGGAAAAGTAGAAGCAGTTTAAAGGGAGTGCCCTTATCTTTCTGTATATTTACTTTCTTCTGTACCTATTCATTCTATGTTCTTTCATACAGATACTAAGGAGTTGTGTCCCTTCTTCTAGGAAGGCCCACCTGCTCCACTGGGATGTCCTGATCCATGTCCTCTTATTACCTTGCAGTTGTGCACCCTCTCTCTTACGTCATCTATTTCTCCCATTCTTCTGAATTGGTCTCATCTTATCTAGTTTATTTGATCCTAAAAATTACCTCCCCCCCCCATTGACCCAAGGTAGCCTGTAGTTTTCAATTTCTTTCCTCTCTTTATAGCAAAAACTTCAGAAGAGTAACTGTACCCCAACTTTCTTACTTCATAAGAGGCTGTCAAGACTAACCTTTCATACCTGCTTCCCTTTCTACTCAACTACTCTCTGAAACCTTAGACCCCATCTGTCTCTCTCCAATCTGGATCCCACAGTTCCATGTCCATCCTTTCAACTTCATCTGTGTCCTCATCTTGACCACTCCAATCAAGCTTCTGATCCTTCCATTTCCTTGTCAAGGTCCTCAATAACTTGATATCGCCTAATCCAATGGAGACATCTGTGCCCTCATCCTACTGAACCAGTTAACAACATGTAGCATTATTGACCACACCCAACTTTCTGAAACACTTTCCTCTCTTGGCCTTAGTGTCACCAACTCTCCCAGTTTTCTTCTTACCTCACTGTCCCTTTTATTTTTTTAACTTTTAAGCTCTTTTTCTACCCAATCTGAACTTTGGGGTGGCCTGGGATTCTCTTCTTTTCTTTACCTACATTTATTTCCCAAGTGATCTCACCTGAGGACTGGGGTTCCAGTCACTACCACTAGCAGAGTATAGATGCCTGACGAGGCTTCATGGGCTTTTTTTTTTTTTTTTTTTTTTTTATTTATGATAGTCACAGAGAGAGAGAGAGGCAGAGACACAGGCAGAGGGAGAAGCAGGCTCCATGCACCGGGAGCCCGATGTGGGATTCGATCCCGGGTCGCCAGGATCGCGCCCTGGGCCAAAGGCAGGCGCTAAACCGCTGCGCCACCCAGGGATCCCGGCTTCATGGGCTTTATAGAGAAAAGCAAGGGTGATTCTAAGAAGAAATTGGGTTGCACTTAACCAAGTGTACCTCCCATCAAAACCAAACAGGGTTCCAAGGTCACAGCCTGAGGTTCAGTCACATACTCCCTTTTCCCTGGGTGGTAGTCTTTCCTCAAGATAGGGCATCACACAGGCTTATCCAGAGCAATTGTTTTTGTTTTACTTCTACCATCCTCCTCTGAAACTCCTGAAGTTCCTCTTACTTCCTCTCTGGAGTCCATTTCCTGTCACAAAATATTCAAGAATGAATCTTACACAATCACCTCTCATTTACCCTGATCCTCTGACTCTGCATCCAGGGTTTTTTCCCATGTCAGGCTGCCCCTCAGACCCTCACTTATAGATAAGTTTCATTTTATGCTAACCTGTATATGTCTTTTGCATGAGATTCTTATCCTCCATCCACACTACCCCCCAAAATAATTGAGTATCCATACATATGATTCCATAAAACACTAACAGGCAATTCACTATGGCACAGAGAAGTTTATTTTTCCAAACAAATAAGACAAAAAGCTTAAAAATAATAAACACATTATACTCATGCATATGAACAATATAAAAAATAATATATGTGTTTTTCTATTGTTTTCCTTTGCAACAATTTCTTATTATGTCATATTTCAAAACAAAAGCTAGTTTCCATAGGAAGGGAAAACAGATTAAGTCAAACAATGAAGAAAAGAGTAATGTTCACCAGGTTTAGATTTGAAATCTTACATAGCTTTTCCAAAGATACTGATGTTTGCTGGCACTTTACTGCTTTTAATCCTTAGCATGAAATTTAAACTTCTATGGAGATAAAATTATATTTAAAAAAACAACACCCTGGTTTCTTCCTGGTGTGATCCTTGGATAAATTTCTTCTGCAATTCTTTCCAATGTGAGTAATATATCTCTTTCTTTAGCTTTTTAAAATAGATTAGATTGCAAACTGTCAGGAAGCATCAAGTGACAACTAAAGCAAAATAACATATGAAGGTTTATTTCATGTTTCTCAAAGTATGTTCCACTGACAATGCATTCGTTAGTAATGATGTTTATGACAAAGTCTATACTTTTGTTTGGGTTATGAATCATTTATTTATGACCTTTAATAAGAACCAGACATTGCCTCATTACTGTCTAATCTAAGAACTATGTCTTGCAACGAATTCTGGTAAGGTCTATTTTTTTGTCCATTTGTGTGTCATGTGTGTTAAAAATTAACAGTGAGATTATTAGGTGACCTGTTCAGGCCAGTGATCCTAGGACTATAAATCTGGCTAGTAAGCATTAATTAATTTTTATCAGAAATTTGGGTATTCCAAAGGAAGAATTACTGAAGTAGTCAGATTCCTTAGCTTTACTGGCCATCATTAATCACATAAACCACAAAGCAACTATATTCCAACTTTGGTTACCTTAACTGCTCAGAGGATATAGACACAGATTAACTAATAGCACATTCATTTGTTACTTGTTCTTGGCATTTAAGGTATATTTTTGAACCAAGAGTTCAATTGATTAGTGAACTATTACAAGGGCAGGAATGACCCTGAGTGGCCTAAACAGTTTGGAGCCAGGCAGACCTGCATTTCAATCTCAGCTCCACCTTGTGCCAGCTATGTGACTTTAGGCAAATTGATTTATCCCTTAGCTTCAGTATCTTCTTCTGAATATCAGAGTGCTAACATGTAACCTCAACAAAACTGCAGTCTGGATTTATTGATGTAAATGTAGGTACAGTATCTGGTTCCCAATGTTCCTTTCCCTTGAACAATTTTACATTGGGAATCAGTGGCAGACTCCATCATATCACAATTGCTAACTGATTTGCTTAGGTATTCCTAGAGTATTTGCCTATATGTTGCCTCTTAGAGATAAAAAAATTTCTAGGGCTTTGAAGCTTAATGATAAAACCACCTGATAACCTCTGTCTGATGATGCATTTTGTGACTAGAACTCCACTTGCAAATGCTATTGAGCTAAAATAATAAAAATATGAAAGTCTTTATGAAAGAAAGTAATACCTGTGGGCCCAGCTAGATTTTTTAAAACTAAATTTAGTCAGTTTGTAATATCCACTGAATTCACTAAAGTATATGCTTCAAAGCAAAGAGAAGGAAGTGGTTATCTCAACTGCAAAACAAAACAAAACAAAATGATGATGTTGAGAATGCAGAAGAAAATAAGATGAGATCAGAATAAACACATATTCCATCAAAATGTTCCTCTGGCTTCACTGATAAGTACATGGTAAATGCCACACTAGTCAAAACAATGATATTTCTGACTTGGGCCCCAAAATAGAGGATTGCGAATTAAATTAGGTTACATTCATACAACAAAGTTGTATGCAAACATCAAAAATGATATTGTAGAAGAATATTCAATTTATTTATTAGAAGCATATTTAATAACATTGAAATATGTTAATAATTGATGAATTGATGATATTAAAAAAGAAGCTATGAAAACAGTATGGGTAGCATTCTTCTAATAAAGAGGGAAAGGATTAACAGATGGAAGGAAAGAAAGAAGGGAGGACAGAAAGAGAAAACACCAATATATTAATAGTAGTTTGGATCATAGAAATTTGGGTGACTTTTTATTTTTTTCTAGCTTTATTGAGATATATTTGACATATAACAACAGTTAGTTAAGGTATATAACATTATCTTATACACATACATATTGTGAAATGATTAGCACAAAAAGGTTAGTTAACATATCCATCATTTCACCTACTTGTAGTTTCTGTGTATTTTTGTGCACACACTGGTGAGAACATTTAAGATCTATGCTCTTAGCAATTCTCAACATACAATACAGTATTACCTATAGTCACCATACTGTACATTAGATCCCCAGAATTTATTCATCTTATAACTGAAAGTTTGTACCCCAAATCAAACTGGAAATCAAACGCAAACTTTTTTGTAGATTTGTAAGTCAAACTGGGAAATCAAACTCAATTTATTTTATTTCAAAGCCCAACCTCCTAACACTCTATGTATAACTTTCAGATATTAGAATAATCACCTCACTAAGTTCTTCAATAAACTGGCCACATATGAGGTACTATATTTAATTCTACACAATTTAAAATGAATCAAGAGGAAAATGAAAAGAATTCTATAAAGTCTATGGACTAAGAAAATCAAGAGAAAGAAAGGTTGGTTTAGGCTGGAGAAGATAAAACTCATGAAGGGCACAAAGAGAGAGGTAAATTATTTTCTCTTACTCCTGTCTCATCTACTCTGGTTCCTCTAGGGAACAAGCTTCCCACCACCACTCATGGAAAGCTACATCTAGCCTTTCATGACTATTATTGGACTTAGATATTGAACTCCCAGTCCTCATGGTCTTTATCACACAAAAGTCTTCTTGGTCTTTGTAGGCTCTCCTAGAACTTCTAGATAACCCTTCCCAAGATCATCTCTGCCTCTGACCATACCATCTTCACCATGATGTTTTCTTAAGTTCATTTCCTGGTAACACACCAACCAGACTGAGCTGGCCTCAGACACTTCCCTCTCCTCTCTACAATGCCATAATGAGGAAGCCCCTATATACCATAAACATATATTTTCTTACCTGGCCTTGCTCCAGAGATCAAGGGCTAAAACTGACAGGATTTAATCATATTTTGGCTTGCTAAAGAGATATTTCTAATAATTTTTTGTGTGAATAAAAACTTTCACAGTTCATCATACAATGAAGACACATCCCTGGAAGCATGGTATGTATACTGCATAGTGAAATCCTCATTATGTGATTACTCAGGTAGCACAAGCTGCTGAAATAAATACCAAATTTTTAGTAGCTTTAAACAATATAATATTATGTCTTTTGTATTAATCAATGAGAATGTTTCTAATTGGTAGCTTTCCTGCATGTGGTGATTCAAGGACCCAGTTTCCTTCTATCTTGTGCCTCCACCATCCTCAGAAACACATAGGTTTGTTTTGTTTGTTTGTTTATTTATCCAGCTAGAAATGATAGAACAAAGAAGATGTTTCTTAATGATCTCAGACAACAAGTTATTTGTGCCAGATTCCAAAAGTGAGAGCTAGTCATATACCCCCACTAAGGTATAAGGGGAACTGAGAAATGTAATCATTGGCCTCTGTCAAGAAGCCACTGCCCAGTAACTCTTCCTCACTATGGAAGAGGAGTGCAAATCTTTGGTGAAGAGCCCATCACTGCTACTGTCATTGGATAATAAAATAAATGGGCTCTAAGTACTGTCTTTTTTAAAAATATTTTTTATTTATTCATGAGAGACAGACAGAGAGAGAGAGAGAGAGGCAGAGACACAGGCAGAGGGAGAAGTTGGCTCCATGCAAGGAGCCTGACATGGAACTCGATCCCGGATCCTGGGATCATGCCCTGAGCTGAAGGCAGACTTCACCTGCTTAGCCACCCAGATGTTCCTTTAAGTACTGTCTTAACTCTAATTTTCATATCCCTCAACTTTCATAAAGGTTCAGCATACAAGAAATATCCACTTGTATTTAACTGCAAACTCTTCAAATTTCTAGAGTTTGAACATGTTAATCATAAGCTCTTATATTAGCCTCTAAGGACTTAGAGGGCAAGAATTGACTATTCTAAACGTTCTTTACTCAGAGCCTTGCACTCTCTCCTGCATGTAAAAACTGTCTAAGTATTTGTTGAGTAAATGAATGGAGCATTATATTACCCAGAGCTCCTTATACAAAATGAACCTGAATTCATCCTTGAATTCAAAGTTAGGTATGTTTGTTTCTCAAGATAAATTGCTATGTCTGTCTGCTCCTACCATATTAAGCTAGTCATGATTCTATGAGTATAAAATACTGTGGTATTTCACACATTTGCATATAGATACAGCGTCCTCTGCTTGGATTACCCTATCCCCAATATTCACCTGGAAAATGCCTTCCTCTCCCTCAAAAACTGGCTCAAGAATGACCAACCACCTCTTCTCCACACAATCTTACCCAATTCTCCCAAAAGACTTAAGTGCTTCTTCCCCTGTGTGTCCATTATACCCATTACAATTCTTATTATAATTTATGATAATTATATGCTTATTTTCTGTCTCTCCATTAGATTATAAACAATCTAAATGTAAGAACTAGGGGCACCTGAGTGGCACAGTTGGTTGTGTCTTACCCTTGGTTTCAGTTCAAGTCATGATCCTGGGGTTGTGAATTCAAGCCCCATGTTGGGCTCCTCACTCAGCCAGGAATCTGCTTGAGATTCTCTCTCCCTCTCCCTCTGCCCCTGCCAGCTTCTCTCTCTCTCTCTCTGAAATAAATAAATTTTTAAAAAATAAATAAATAAATTGCTTTTTATCTTTATGTTATCAATATCTTGGGCATTATTTCATATATCAGAGAAGCACAACTAATATTTGTTAATTTATATATTGTAATTGTTTTAATGTATTCCATGCTTAAATAAAAACGTATAGGTACTGAAAGAATGATATGCCTTCCTCTCTCATTTCCTTTTCCTCAAACACACAGTGACCTGATTTGTTGAAGCAAATCAGAGTAGATAATGAGAGCAGATAATCCTCAATATCATATTTAATGTGGAAAACCTTGGGGCACCTAGGTGGCTCAGTGGTTGAGCATCTGCCTTTGGCTCAGGTTGTGATTCCAGGGTCCTGGGTTGGAGACTCACATCAGGCTCCCTGTGGGAGCCTGTTTCTCCCTCTGCCTTTGTCTCTGCCTCTCTTTCTCTGTGTCTCTCATGAATAAATAAATAAAATCTTAAAAATATATATTAATTTGGAAAGCCTCTGATTCCTCTCATATTGCAATACTTATATATCTCTAAACAGAAGAATACAGTCTTTGTTGCATGACATTACAGTTTCATAGTGACTGATCCCTAACTGGATATTAGCCAGAATTTTGTCAGTATGATAATCACTTCAACAGAAATGGTTTTCGTATTTTTTATTTGTAATGCAATATTTACAAATTTCAAAGGCTCACTTGCCTTCAAACTGAAATCGTTAACTTTCAGATATTATAAGAGTAGGCAGGAAAAAAATTAACATTAACTGAACACTCGTGGGGTCCTTGATGCTTTACATACTTTATTCATCAAAACCTTCATCAACTTAGAGAGAGATAAGCATTGTTATCAACATTTAGACATGAGCAATCTAAGGCTTAGAAAGTCTAAAACAATGCTAGAATCAGGATTCAAATTCAGATGCATCAGGCTCTGTGGTAGGCCAAATAATGACCCCCGAGATGTCCATAACCAAATCCCCAGGACCTGTGAATATTACATATGGCAAAATCAATTTACCTGATGTGATTAAGGATCTTGAGATAGGGAGATTATTCTGGATTATCTGGATGGCCCTACATGTAATTGCAGAGTCTGTGTAGGAAGAAAGAAGAGAAATTTTGACTATGGTAGAGGAGAAGGCAGTGTGACCATGAAAGCAGAGATCAGAGTGATGCATCCAAAGACTACTGGGGTACTTTGGAAGTGGAAAAGGTAAGGAACAGATTCTCCCCTGTAATCTCCAGAAAGAACCAGCCCTGTTGACACCTAGATGTTAACCTCTTAAGACTTCCTTTGGACTTCTGACTTCTAGAACGCAGGAAAATAAATTTGCTTTGTTTTACATCTGTGGGATTTTTTGCGGCAGCAACAGAAAAGTAATACAGGCTCCAAACTTAAAACCTATGTAAATCAATTGAGTGCAACAAAGACTCAGTGCATTCTCAAGAACAAGTCCTGCAACACCACCCCATCAGGAAAAGCCAACAACTGGAGCCATGTCAGACCAGATAGGGAAGTTCCAAATATGAACACCCTCCAAGGACACTTGAGCCATCATCATGACTATTCCAAAGTAAAATCTTAAATTCTTTAGCCAAGTGCTCCAGGCAATATTCCCAGCTGGGAGGAAGGAATACTGTGAGGGCCAGTCTCTCAGGTAGCCAAGTCATAAAACCTGCAGAACTAAAGAAAAAAATTGAACTAAACCCACAAGCCTGAAGTGGCCAACACAAACCTCAGTAGAACTAGTTGTACTTCCAGTAGCAAAACACTTTTAAACAAGGGCCATATTACATTTCCAACTCTTGGGGCAAAGCCTTGCATATGTCCTACAGTAGCCCCAGGACTGGAATTTACCAGAGAATGAGTAACTTAGAAAAAAAGCTTGCAAACTCTATGCCTAGCCCAGATGGAAAAACAAGCCACTAGCTTTGATGCAGTACAAACTCCAGACCTCATGCCAGCAATAGCCTCCTCCAGGATTACATTTGGCATCAAAATGGAATTATAGTAGTTTGAATTACACATACTTTCCAATGCAAAATAAGTACTACCGTGAACTGAAAGAAAGTTTGTTTATCTCTTCTGTTGTTCATTGAGACGATTCTCACTGGCTCTTGAGGCTGCTGTCCGGTGCACCCCTCTCAGGGGAAGTGACTAAACAGGAAACCACCAACACGGCCAAGAGAAAAGAGAATCTTCCAAATAAAATTAGCTTTTGTGTTCGTGAATCCTTTTTAATGTTGATGGATATTTCTGCCTGCAAAATTTTCAGTGTGAGTCTTCTGAAATATTCAAAAAGGTAAGGCTCAAAGGTATAAACAAGAGGTTGTCCATGTGGTAAGGCAAGTTTTTCTGGTGGAGGTGGGCTGTAATCTGATTGAGGACAAAATGTAAACATCATGAGAACTATCATGGGAATCTATAGGGGTTTTAGAAGTAAAGGTTTAAAGTAGTAAAAATATTTTCTAGAAAGCCTTAATGAGAAATCTATTCTCAAATTTTAAAATTTTATTTATTCCTTCACCAGTCTCCTCAATTTCTGACATGGTGGGTACAAGAATTGTCAGAAGTCCAGCAAACCGTACCTTAATGCTTTAAAATGGTCTTGACCATTTCAGATCAACTACCTCAGAAAATATCTCCCTAACACTCATTAAAATCAAATCAATAGGTAGTAAATGAACATCAGTGATCTGTGAATTACTGTGGGAGATATGGCAGTCAAAGTCGCTACGCTCTCAGGGCTTACAATCTACTAAGGAGAAAGAACATAGGTATGTAAAATATTGACTAACACAGTTTTAAATAATGGGTAAAAAATAGAAACCGGTAACAATGTAGTACATGGGTAGACAACACATGATTCTATAGACAAAGGCCACCATAGGGGTTTAAGGAGAAGGGAATCATATTAAAACAGCAAGGCTACGGGACTAGGGGATTCAGTTGTTTCTATCATGTTATGGTATGGCTAATGCACAGTGAATAAGTGATATGATGGAGAGGGATGCAGACACTGGAGTCACATAGATCAAGTATCAAACCCCAGCTCCACTACCTGCCACGTATCAGATCTGGGCAATTACTTAAATACTCTGAGCCTGCTTACCTTCCTCTGTAAAATGTAGATCAAGCCTACCTCCCAAGATTGTACTGAGGTTAAAGTGAGAAATGCATATAAAGTTCTCAGCAGATAGTGGATATTCAAAAATATTAAAACCGTTTTTTTTGGCAGGAGTTCTTTAGTCTTCAACAAAATTTTTTTCTGAAATTGTTATGACACCCTGTTATTCTTGTAAAGACACATTTTATTTCAGAACTCTCCTGCACAGGTAGTGTCATGAGCTTTTGTAATTGCCCAGTAAGGTATGGATTTACAGACTGGTCATCATGGACACCACTCAGAAAGTGATTCTACCCTCAGAAACCTAGTTCCATGGGGGCCTGACTGGCTCAGCCAGTAGAGCATGTGACTCTTGATCTCAGGGGTACAAATTTGAGCCCCACAATGGGCATGGAGCCTACTTTAAAAAATAAATACAACAAAATATTTATTTTAAAAAAAGGAACACTTTAATTCCGGCCATTGCCACAGGACACAGAGAAGCTACATATTTCCTCAATTCTGTGACGCACATTTTCTACATATTAATACTTCTGAAATAGGAATGTGACTTATAAATGACATTCAAGGAAATATGCCAGGAATAGCCTTTTAAATAAAGTGTTGCTATTAATACAGTAGTTTGTTTTAAAATTAACAGCATCTTGGTCTGGAGGAAATACAGTCATGGCATTAGAAAAAAATGGAACTTCCGTGGAAAATAGAGGTGGGCTCAAGTGTAGAGGCAAAAACCACAGGCTTAATGTACACTTAAAAATTGTTAAGAGATACTTTTTGTTCTGCATATGTTACTACGAGAAAAATAATTTTAAGCCACAGAATATGTAACCATCTCCTGGACTAAGAAGTCATTATTGTGCAAGAGAAGAAGCATTGTACATGGCATATTAGAAAAGAACAAAGTCTTCCACAAAAACCAACTAGTTCTCTGCTCTCCAAGCCTATCTTTATGGAAAAGCATATGCATAGCCTAAGACATCTCTACAATTAGTCATCCGAGCTTTATAGCAGCATGTGTTTGCTCCCACGCAGGTGGATCTAGACCCATTGGAGATAATGGTGAACACTCATCTCTTAGTCATACTCAGCGAAGTTCACTTAGTGCAGAAGACCTAGGGAAGGATATTGGAATGCACCAGGGATTCTTCAAAGTGCTCTAGGGCTTTGTGAATGGTTCTTCAGGGCAGAACCAATCAGTCTAACAGGTAACTTCTCCTAGAAAGACAATTCATCCCATTCACTGAGTCTTGCTGCTGTTTCCAAAAAGTGATACAGTCCTGGTAGTTCAATATTCCACAATTGGTGCTGCTGGGTCAGAAGGGGTTCAAACAGGTGGCTCATCCCTCCACACGTCTCTTGGCATATGTTGCCATATGAAATGTCCAGGATTGGGCATTGCCTAGAAAACTTGGCATTCCAAAAGTCTAATGGCAAGTCAGTCTTTGGAAGGAAAATAATTTTTTTTAAGATTTTATTTATTTATTTGAGAGAGAGAGAGAGAGAGAGAGAGAGAGAGAGACTGCATGCAGAGGGGCAGAGGGAGAGGCAGACTCCTCACTCTGCAAGGATCCCAGCCCTGGAACTTCAGGATCATGACCTGAGCCAAAGGCAGATGCTTAACCGACTGAGTCACCCAGGCACCCCATGTAAGGAAGAATTTTGTTTTTGACAGCCCTGTTGTTAGCAGCCTCCAGACCTGACTCCTGATTTGTTCACAAAACATTGCACAAGCACCAGCACAACTGGGGAAGAAGCCGAGTGACATCCACAGAAGAGCTCACCATGCCCACCCTATTATGGAGAGTTGCCTCTAGAGTAGATGCTCTTTGATCAGTACTCTTGCAGGACATACCCTAGAGCCCAATGCAAGAGTATCATCTATGGATTCTCCCCAAACCTCCTTGCCGCCAGTCCTCAGATCTTCTCTCCCTCCAGGCAAAATGGAATACAAGGTAGATTGCTCAAAACTGTCCATTGGGAGGATTTGCCTCCTCCTCCAACCTCTGGAGCAAATGGCTCTGCTGGCACCTCAGTGGTCTATGTCCAATGGGTGTCAGCAGACCCATCTGTAAACTGCACTCAAGCTTTTCCCCTTTGCCTGAATGAAGCAAACAACCCATGAAACCACAGGTGTGGATGCTACAAGCATTATGGCAAAACCAATGAAAGCAATTGAAATGCCCAGAAATGGGGGATGGTTAAATAAAGCATAGCATATAAAATGAAATAATATGCATCTATTTTAAATGATGCTATACATATTCAATAAGATTTTTTTCTTAGATTAAAAAACTGGTTGCTTTAAGATTGTGAACATACACATTAGGAAACAGCAGTTATCTCATAGATGCAAAATTATGAGACGTTACTTTTCTTTTTTCTGCTTATTTTAAATTGCGTGCTATGAATATGTATTAGTTTTGTAATATACCTTTAAAATAAAAACCTTTGGTAGACAAAACACTGCTAGTGCTCCTGACAACAAGCATGTTTTGAGTATCACTGAATAATAATGCTAACGTCAGTGGAATGATTTTGCTTGCTATGGAGAGTAAAATAAGCAGGGGGGAAAGTCATCTTCTGCAGAAAATTGTGTAAAGTTATTTTTCAAGAGATCCAAGGTACTCAAAAGGGGCTTTCAAAATTTCCAGAAAACAAATTCAGTCCTTATTAAAATGTTTAAATCTAGTTAGCAAATAAATTTTTGATACATTAAAAGTATATCTTTATATCATATCCTCTTCTGTAATCAATATGTATGCTATACTTAAATCTATTTTATTAGGATTTTAAAAATACACTGACTTATTTGAATACTATGTGCTTGCTTTTATAACATACTGTTGACCATATCAATGACTTGTTTCAAAGTTCAATCCTAATATTGTTTCTATAGAGAAAATACAATTTATATACAATCTCCAAACTGATCTACTTTATTAAAGTGTTTAAAACATGCTACAGAGAAAACTATGCAAATAAAATTATGCAATGACTTTTCTTGGCCAGAATCCCCTAAAGATAGATTCTCCTTTATACTCCTGTATGAGGGTATTATTTGCAAATCTTTTACTGTGTCCAATTTAGGTGGCCTCTCCAACAGGTTAACTGCCAATAGACAGGCCCACATAAATGCATTTACAAAGTTCATCTTCGTCATTTGGGCCAGAGACTAAAAAGAATATGGTACAGATTCTAAAAAGATTTTCTCCCAAACTGTTATTTTTGTGTTTGATCGACAGTCCCAATTACCCTTCACAAATATACATTCAGTTTCTTTGGGGGAAGTGTTGAGGTTATGTATTTAAAGAGAATCGCAACATTACCAGAATGACATGCAATTTAGTCAAAGCATTTTTCTTCTGCATTATTAATGGCTATTTCTCTCCCACCCATGAGTACAGACACTGAGGCTGAGGGGGGCATTTTTCACCCTCTTGTATTTGACCACTTCCCATCTAGGGGCCATACATTGACTTACATTCCACTCTCATGTCTAAAAAGAAGAAAAAAAAAGTGATTATCATTCTAATAAAATGAAACTCTAAGTGAAATGGCATAAAAATAATTACCTACATAATTTCTTTCCTATAATACAACATTTCCTATAACATATAACATTCTATTTGACCCAGGATAAAGTGGGATGCAGGTTTCTTATGCTTCTAGAAGGCTTCATTCACCCATATGCTATCACCATGTTTCTCCCTCCCAGCATTCTCTATTTCATTCACCCACAGAACCCTCGATGATTATAGAGACTAACCTACTACAAACTTTGGGAGGGCCTTCTGCCTCTCAAAATCTCCCCCACTGGTTAGAAATTATACCCTTAAAAATTCATTTGGGGGAGTCTTAAAGGCTTTTTTTCAGTCTTCAACAATTTCACCCCCAAAAAAGTAAATACTGTTCCCTAAGAACATCTTGAGGGTGTTGAGGGTGGGGAGGAGCCTGGGGAAGGAAGGAGAGAGGGAGGCACAGAGAGAGAGAGAGAGATCGAGTAGGCAGGAGCAGAAATCTTACTGGAGGACAAATTTCATCTGACTTCAAATAAAAAAGCATTTCTATAAGCTACTCAGTTTATTCTGCTGCAGACTCCTTTGTGTTCACATTGAAAACAAAATGATGACAAATAAAAATACCAAAGTTGTAAACTATACCACACTAAAGTCAGAAGTAAGAAAAACAGGAAACCTTAAACACTTTGGTGGAGGGCAGGAGGCAGGAATGAGTTCTGTCTTACTGAGCTATGGACGGGGTGTTTTGTTTTGACTGTTCTCCAAACTTCCTTCCCCAGGTGCACCGCATCCCTTACACTCAAAGCAGATATTTCTGATCAGAATGTTGCAGCTAAAAGGCCAAATGACGGCCCTCAAAGAACAGCCATCTCAACCATTGAAACATGAAGCAATCACCACAGCCCTGTGCTCCCCCAGGCCCAGAGAGGCTCACATTCTGGGAAGGAGGCACCACCAAGGAAGAAACAGAACTCCACCCTTCTTCCCACAAACCAGTCAGAGGTTCTTCCAGGCTGGTGTTGGGCAGACCAGGAGGGAAAGGATCTGATGATCTGTGTCTTTCCATCCTTTCCTGCACTGCCCCTTTCCTGGAATCCCTCAAATCCCACATCCCACCCTGACAGTCTACCAAAAGCATCTCAGTGACCTGGTACAGGCTCACTTTGTCAGGAGATGCTGAACACGGTGAAAAACGTGCTAAGGGACCCTACCTCACAATGGGAGTTGGAAAGCCATGAAGGGAGGTGTCTCACACACACCACCCAACACAGCGTGCACAGTCCAGCCTGAAGAAGGCAGGTTCTCTCTCCACCCAGCAACAGCAAGCGCCCCTCACCTGCAGCTCAAGAGAAGCCACAACCACTTCAAACTCTCATTTTCTTCCAAATAACTTTTGTTCAAAACAACCCCTCCCAACCGCCCCCTTTCCTCTATAAAAGGCTACACTCCTCCATTGTTCTTTGGACTTGCCTGTAGTTCACTACAGTTTGCTTATCTCAAATTGAGATTCCTCTGCTCTTACCTAATAAACTCAATTTTCCTAGCTGAATCACTTAACCTTTTCCTTTCAAAGGTTGACAACACACACACACACACACACACACACACACACACACAGCCTTCAGTACTTCCCTATAAATTGCTAGTGATACAATTTCTAATCTGTGGAGAAAGATATTTCAGATGGACGACTGTTCAACAGGGTGCCTTCGAAGTAGCGAGTTTTTGTTCTTCCACTGACCCTTGCAAACCTGAGACCCTGAGGGGCCCGGCAGTGACTACTCTTCCTCTAACCCAGGCTTTATTTTACTAGAGCGTGCCTTGAGTGCAGTATCTCCTGCTTAAAGACCACCTGAAGACCATTTTACGTGCAGTAGCTGGCTAGGGCTGCCATTACCAAACACCACAAACTGTGCAATTTGAACTACAGAGATACCCTACTATTCTGGGGGCTAGATCAAGGTCTTGGCAGGTTCGTTTTCTTCTGAGGCCTCTCTCCTTTTGGATGACTCCCTTGTCACTGTGTCCTCACATGGTCATATGTCCTAATCTCCTCTTCTTATAAGGACACCGGTCACATTGCATTAGGGCTCACTCATATGACCTCATTTTAACTTAATTATCTACTTAAAGGCTTATATCCAAATACAGTGACGTTCTAAGGGGTACTAGGGGTTAGGGCTTCAACATATGCATTTTGGAAGGACACAATTCAACCCATCACACTATCCTTCCATCTTCAGAAAGGAATTTCAAAAGCCACAGAAGGGTAAAACCACTGTTTTGTGATTGAGATAGAAAAGTTCAGTTAGGCTTTCTTTGAAGAAAAAAGGTCCTAGCAATCTGAAATGTGGAAGAGGTGTTTCAAAATGGAGAAATCTGTCAGAGATTTATTTCCCTGTTGAGGCTGTCCTCATACATCAAGGAAAGAAACCGACCTGACCATGAACCTGCCATGACAGTACCCAAAGGAAGCTGAAGGGTCTCCTGTGTTGTCAACAGGTGGTACAGAATGGGGATTACAACTAAGTTGGATGCATTAGTTACTTTGGATAGCAGGCCATGAATGAGACCAACTGAGATCACCCAGGCTTGATGACTTGAAAGAGTAATCTGACCCAGCAAGAGCATCTGGCACTACCTAGATTTGTTTGCCACCTAACACACCACACCTTTTTTTTTTTCTTTTCTTTACTTTCAGTAACAGCAACAACAATACTAGCAATAGTAATACCACATATTGAACTTTCACTGCAGAACCAGCATTGGGTTCATTGCTCTTTTATAAATTTTCCCATTTAATTCTCACAAAATTGTCTCTATTAATAGGAAGAAAATACTAAGAAAATATTAATAGGAAGAAAATATTCCCACTTAATTCTCACATTATTGTCTCTATTAATGGAAGAAACTGAAGTACATTGGAGTTAAATTTACTATTCAAGGTGCTCTTATAAAGCACACTTTATAAGAGGAAGAGCTGGTGTTTGAACCTGAACTCTGACTCCGGAGCTCTTAGCTACTTCTTTTCACTGATGCAACTTCATGAGGCAATACAGTTTGACTAGAATAGTGTTGTGGAGAAACACAGGTTTTAGCCTTACAAAAGGCAGTGTTCAGATCCTAGTTCCATGACCAGGGGCAACTTATTTAATCTCTCTATACTCAGTTACCTCCTATATGACCTAGGGATAACTTATGAAACAATCCAATCAAAGTAACTCATAAAGAGTATCATTTTTATCATTACTATTATTATTTTCTCCCTAAGTTCTATTCTATGATTAAACTGGTAATACTGTAAACCAATAAAATGGCATCAAAATACAAAATAAAGTAGTAAATGGGGGTTGCCAGGGGCTGGAAGTAAGGGAATAAGAAAGATATTATCTAAGGGTACAACTTGCAATTAGTAGATAAATAAGTCCTAAAGATCTAATGTACAGTATAGGGATTATAAACAACAATATTGTGGTATTAAATCAAGCTTGCTAACAAACTGGATCTTAATTTTTCCCACCACAAAGAAATAACTATGTGACATAATAGAGCCATTAGCTAATGTCAACAGTGTCAATCATACTCCAATATGTAAATGTATCAAATCAACATGTTGCATACCTTTAACTTTATACATTATACACCAAATATATTTTAATTAAAAATAATAATAAAATACAATTTAAAATAATGTCTTGTATTGCAAGTTCATGTTAATTAGTACTACTAATTTAAAATTACCCTTTTAGCTCATTCTTTAGCAAAGGTGAAATTTTAATGGGCCCTTCTTTTTTACCTCCCTTTTAAAATCACTATGGATTGCTTATTAAATTGCATTTTCATTATCCCTACAGCATCTCAATCTCTTAGGAAGACTCAATGAATAATTTAAAATTTATGTTTAATTTATTATACAGGCTTATAGCAATTCTTTTCATGGACTGATTCTTGTTAAAGTTCTCAAGGCCTCAAGGCACGGGTGGCTCCATTAAAAATGTATTTCTCAGTCTTCTTGAGGGATTCTCTTTAAAAGTGCTGGGATGGGCACATTCATAGTTAATTGACAATAGATTACATGCTACTTTATTCACCACATTTGAAGAAACATTGCTTTTTTGTCTGATAATTAGTTGTGTGTCAATACTTTCCATTACTTGCTTTTTGGATTATAATTAAAGCATATGACATAAGACAATGTGACTGATTCAACTATTTCCTGGGAAATGGCTGAAGGCAGAACTGCAGGTGTGAATCAGGAGTGGGAGAAAGAGATGCAGAGTGGAAAATCTGTTCTTCTAAATTGGGCCTTAGAAAGTTACAGAAGAGTGGTACACAGTGGGGAGGCCAGGATCCTTCTTTGGCATCAAGCAGATGCTCTGAATGGAATAATGAAAAAGATGTGGGACACTTTTCTCTGGTTGTGACCACCTGTTTGGAGCCACTTATGCATCCCCATTTCCTGGAACAGAAATGAAGCCAAAACATGACATGTTTTTCTGTTGAACCTATTTCCATACACTGTCAAACGGCTTATGTTTTATTTACATGTAGCCTGAGTTTGAAGTCTGCTAAGACCTAAAGGGGGCCTTGTTATGTAAGACTTTGATGCATTCTATTTAGTGAGTCAAAAGTGTTATTCATTGGGTTGCCTGGGTGGTTCAGTGGTTGAGCTGCTACCTTTGTCAGGTCCTGATCCCAGGGTCCTGAGATCGAGTCCTACATCGGGCTCCCTGCAGGGAGCCTGCTTCTTTCTCTGGTGTGTCTCAGTCTCTCATAAATAAATAAAGAAATAATCTTTTTTTAAAAAAAAGCGTTATTCATTTATAGAGATATGAAAAATGTGAATACAACCAAGTATAAATCCAAAATAACGTCATCTGAGAGGCATTAATTCTTCCCACATTAGTATGTATCAATATTTTTTTAGAAGGTACTTACGTATAAAAGTTTCTCTTAGTTTATGTTGTTCAATAAGGGGTCCAACCAGCCTTGGGAAAACCTCTCCTTGTCTGGCTGAGGGGTTCAGGGAAGCCCTACACTGTTAACCAATGTGGTTTTCATTCTACTTGCCAGACAGATGGACCGTCTGACTTAGGGCTGGCTCTAGCATTATCTATTAAAATAACTTTTTTTTTTCCTAAACAGATGAAATTTTTTCTATTAAGTTCATATGAATAATGGCCCAGGATTAAATACAAAAAAAAAAAAAATAGGCAATCTATTTGTAAACATTCCCTGAGGGGGGAAAAATATGGATATTTTTACTTAAGCCTTATTTAGTGCAGACTATTAAAAGCAGCTGTTGAGAGGCTCAATGTTGATTTCACTCATTAGGTCTCCAATACCTAGCACAGAATCTGTTAACACAGTAGATTTACAGTATGCGTTAAATAGGCAAAAAATGTGTTTTTAAAAGTGAACAGTCCCCAGCATCCTGATTTATCTCATATAATACATTCAGATAGAGAATAAATGCTTTTAGTCTTCAAAACATCAACCGCTTGTAAGATATGCTTGCCAGGAGGTCAGTTTCCTTTCAGAGCAGAGAAGCCATTAGCTTTGATGAAGACCTTCTTGGATGCAAATCACAAGACCCAACTCTATGCTTGGGAATGGGAATAGGCCTTTCATTTGCAAATTTCCCGATAATCCACTTTAAAAATAAGCTATTTTAAAAATAAGACCCTGAGGGGATCCCTGGGTAGCTCAGCGGTTTGGCACCTGCCTTAGGCCCAGGGTTTGGAGTCCCACATCGGGCTCCCTGCATGGAGCCTGCTTCTCCCTCTGCCTGTGTCTCTCCCTCTCTCTCATGAATAAATAAATAAAATATTAAAAAAAAAATAATAAGACCCTGGACTTTCAGCAGCACTACTTCATTTTACAGATGAAGAATTAAAATCCAAAGGCTATAATACCTGACATTAACTGACATTATGTATTTAATGCTTGAGGCCCTAAGGTAAATCTGTAAGTGTATTATCAATCCTCACACTGCTCCTGTGGAGAAGGGGCGAATTTAGTCCTGTATGATGCTGGGGAAACTGAGGCCCAGAGAGGTTAAGTGACTGATCTGATTCCACATGGCTTCAAGTGATGAAGACAATATTTGAACCAAGGTCTGTCTGGCTCCAGAGCTCAGGCGCTTAGCCAGTGTCATTTATAGTCCCTGTGCTCTCTTGTCTTCTGAGAGTCACAAAGGCTTTTGTAATGTCCATTTCTAGAATTGGCACTTTCATGAAACAGAGTCTTCTAAGATCTCAAAGCAAAAATAATTTAAAAAGAAATGAGGGGTGCCTGGGTGGCTCAGTTGGTCAAGACTCTGACTCTTGATTTCGGATCAGGTGATGGTATTGGGGTTGTGAGATCGAGCCCTGAGTCCAACTCCATGTGGAGCATGGAGTCTGCTTAAGAGTCTCTCTTTCTGCCCCTCCCCCTGTTCTCGCTCTCTCTCTTTCTCTCTCTCAAAAACAAACCTCCCCTTTATTTTTAAGATTTTATTTATTTATTCATGTGAGAGAGAGAGAGAGAGAGAGAGGCAGAGACACAGACAGAGGGAGAAGTAGGCTCCACGCAGGGAGCCTGATGTGTGACTCCAGGATCACACCCTGGGTCAAAGGCAGGTGCTATACTGCTGAGCCACCCAGGGATCCCACAAAACCCCCTTTAAAAAAGAAGTAGAAATGATAGTGAAAATGAATGAAACTGAACCCTTTGAGGCAGTGGCCAGGGTACATGCACTGAGATTTACTAATCTCATATCAGTGTTCTGGTTCTAGGCTTACAGCCCTTGGGCCCCTCAGGCAGCCTCCCCTGGTTGATTTCCAGATGCTCACCAACAGGCCTTCTTCTCTATTTTAAGCAGGCTCAACTCCTTAAAATTCTTACTATGAAGTCTACATTTTCTTGTCTCTACTCCCTTACAGAAACTGTCCTCCTCATCTGACATGCCGTGCAAGAAGTTAAACATGGCTACGGATTTTTTACAGCAATTCCTATAAAAAGGTGGAAACTGTTTCTCTACTGCCTTGAATCTAGGCTGACTTTGTGACTTGCTTTGACCAACAGAATGTGGCAGAAGCGACATCCTATGACTTCCAAGCCTCGGCTTCCAGAAGCCCTGAACCCTCTGCTCTCATCCTCTTTGGACACTGTGGTCATGTGAACAAGTCCATCTGTGAGGATGAGAGAGACCACATGTAGAGTCCAGCAGTCCAGCCATTACAGGAAACTTTACTGAGCCACCAGACTGTGAGCGAGGCCATCCATGACCACCAACAACTGCAAACAACTGCAGAGGGAGATGAGCCATCCTAGCTGAGTTCTGTCCCAATTGTCATGCCAAAGAATAGTGACAAACCGAAGAATACTGACAAACGAGTGACATCCTAAGCCCTTAAGCTTTGGGTGGTTCATAATGCAGCAGATCACTGACCCGTGGTCCTTTATTCCATTTTTCCTAAGACGCCTACCACCTTCTTGTAGACTGAACTTCAAGGTCACCCCTCCAAGAAATTTTCCCTGATGAAAACTTTCCCTGCAAAGCCAGCCTCACTCAGGTTGAAGATGATGCCCTCTAAGGACACACAGACCTAGCTTCCTCCCTCAGTACTTCCCCATCCACTGGCTGATGCCTAGGATCTCGCCATTAAAGTTTAATTACTTACATAAAAGCATAAATGTCTATTAAATTTTAAGAGTCCCTGGAAGGGATAACAACTTTGTGCTTTTGATTTTGTTCTTATTATAAAAGTATAAGAAATTGAAAGTGACCCTAATGTAAGGTCACTTTCCCAAAAGAGAAAAAAATAATTTTAATGGTTTCCACCAATTTGAATATAAGCCTTTAGGGAGGGACATCAATGAAAGAGTTATGTATCTCATTTCAATGTTTGATTTATTAATTTAAGCAAGCATACATATTTAAAGTAACATTATACAAAACAACATTCGATTTAGAAATATTTCTTTCTTCTACTCTTGCATTCCATGAGGGTATTTGATTCACATTTGCCATATGTGTCTAGTGGCAAGTACTCTCCATATTACTAGAGACACTTTTTGCACCATCTGACAATTTTCCAAATGGAAAACATCATCCTCCCTTCCAACTAATTTGTATGTTTTTAAAACTATAATGCCACCATTGAAGTTTTTATCCCAAGCCGCAAGTACCCACACACAAAAAAACACTAAGACAATGATTTGTCTTAGTCATCCTACAAGTATATATTCATGATCTTCCCAGGGGAACCACTTACAGTATCGCTATGTAAGAGATTTTCAGAAAGCTGTTCATGATGATATCCAAGGCTTGCAATTTAGGGATCTTATTCAAAGAACAAATTCATTAAATTCATGTTAAATTTCTTTGCTTTTTTTTTTTTTTAACCAGAAGGCTACCATAATCATCTAAAAGTTCATGATTTCTTTTTCTTTCTTTCTTTTTTTTTTTTTTTTTT
This sequence comes from Nyctereutes procyonoides, assembly GCF_905146905.1. Taxonomy (NCBI): domain Eukaryota; kingdom Metazoa; phylum Chordata; class Mammalia; order Carnivora; family Canidae; genus Nyctereutes; species Nyctereutes procyonoides. The sequence continues at coordinate 8,637,091 of NW_026575037.1, forward strand.
TTTTTTTTTTTTTTGAGAAGAGGCAGAAAAGGGTGAGGAAGGCAGAGGGAGAGAGAATCTTAAGTAGGTTCCATTCCCAGCCCAACTCAGGGCTCCATCTCACAACCCTAAGATCATCACCTGAGCTGAAATCAAGAGTTGGACACTTAACTCCCTGAGCCACCCAGGCACCCCAAAAGTTCATGATTTCTTAATGTCATTTCAAGCTAATGTGTTTTCTCCAAAGAGTATTTTGTGGTTCAAAAAAAGTCAGAGCATCCCATAATACAAAAGACTCTGAGAGGATCAGAATGTAAGGCAACTCCCTCTTTTCTGAAGGAAATATTTTGAGAGAAAACCAAATTTCTTTATCTGATACAATGTTAATACATTTTCATTCTAGAAATTTCAGATGATACAGAAAATTGGGTAAAAATTAAAATCATTTATAATGCTACAATTAGAGATCATCATTTAAACATTTTGGTTCATTTCCTTCCAGATCTTTCTCTTATGCATGATAATCTATTACATTAAATTCCATCAGCTCTATCTCTACTTAACATTATAACAGAAGCATTTCCCTTATTAGAAACTCTTGGTAAGAAAGATATATCATGCATTCAACCACCATCCTAGGTTTATATTGTCTGGAGAAGGTATCTCAAGCAAACCCCAGGCCCTTGTACCCTAGAATACATGGTTTTAGATTATTTTTCTAAAGATTTTATTTGAGAGAGAGCATGAGAGAGAGAGAAAGCAAAATAGCACACACATAGAAAGAAGGGGCAGAGAGAGAGGAAGAAGCAGGCTCCTCACTGAGCAGGGAGCCCAATAGAAGGGCTTGATCCCAGGACCCTGGGATTATGACCTGAGCCAAAGGCAGACACCCAACTGACTGAGCCTTCCAGGCACCTCAGATTCTCTCTCTCATTTTTTTTTAACTTTGTTGGGCATCTACCCATGTAAAATACATTAAAAGTGAATAAAGTTCAGTTCAAAAGAAAAAGACCTGTAAATAATTGCATAACATATGATAAAAGGGAGAGAAGGTTTCACAGAGGAGTCAACATTTGAGGATTTGGGGGCTTTTACTCTTTGTTAATTGCTTCCTTTTAGGATAGTAAGACTCATTTTTTCAAGTGTTTGCAAAGTCAGAGACACCTACAGGAATCTTTCCCCAGCTAGATTCCCAGAACACCGCGCCTCTGCTCTATAAAAACCAGCTGGACCACACCTTTATTATGTACCAACTGCAGGTTTCCAGGACTGGGGAATTTTCCCTGAGAGCAGGTTGGATAGGGGGGCAGATTACATGAGGGCACCTGGGCCTGCAGGGATGGGCCAACAGAGCAGCCAGGAACAAGTGCAAACACGAAAGGCCAGAACAGCTCTGCCGCTCCCACACTCATCAACACTTTGCTTTGTGTTTCCTTGTCCCTCGTGCACCACAACGACACCTACTCCCTGTGTGCTCCAGTCCTTTAAAATAGGCAGGCTTCACTTCCCTCCAACAAGCTCTGGAGTTCAGGGGAGATGAGCGCGACCTGTACTCATCACGAACTGTACTAAACCTGTGGCCTGAGTTCAAGGCTCAACATCATTACTTACTGTGGGTTCTGTGTGTCCCTGGCTAATTCCCAACCTCTTTAGTGGACACATTTCTGTCCAAACAACCTTACTCTCTCTCTCTGTCGATAGATACAGTCACAGGCAAGTGACAGAGGTGCCACTTCTGGCCACATTGACCCTACAGATTCTTCACCTCAGATCTGTTTCTCCCTTGTACATGGCACTTCGGATTTAACATTTTCTGACTACCTTAAATGGCTATACTCACTACTCACCACAACCCACATAACTCAGTCTGTTTATTTTCTCCATTGCGTGGATCCCTTTCTGAAGCGATCTTTTTTGTTGGTTTACTTGTTTATTGTGTGTCTTCCTACTAAAATACAACATGAAAGCAGGAATCTTGCCCAATGCTAACACAGTGTGTGACACTATAGATGGAACTATGTGAAAGAATAAGTGAACACAGACTAAATGTGGCTCCAGAAGACAGAGAAGTGGGTCCTGGAGCAAGAAAGAACATCCCTGACCTACAAACCTCACAGTTTAATGAGAAGAGAGAATAAAAAAAAACAAAATAATTGCAGTACAGTGTGAAAAGCATAAGCACAGATGTATACGTAGGAACAAAGGTGGTACAGAGGAAGGGACCTAGACATTTTCTGAAGGAAGCGATTTCTGAACTTAGTTTCAAAGAATTAGTGGAAATCTGCCAGGTAGGTAATGAGGGAAATCCTTTCAAGAGGGCCCCTTGGATCTCTATTCTGACCTAAACATTGACCTCATTTCCCTTCCCCAAGGAAACTCAGGTTAAAAATATCCTTAAATATCACCTAGTCCAATGGTTCTTAAAGAGGACTTTGCATTTTTAAAATATGTTCTCAAATTCTCTGATAATCATCTTCCGTGGAGCCTAATTCTCCTCCCCTTACCTGGGCTGTATTGAGTAACTCATTTCTAACGAAGACAATGAGGTAAAATGGTGAGGTGTGACCCCAGAGACTAGGTCATAAAGGGTCATAAAACGTGACTTCCATTTTACTCTCTTTCATGGGTCACTCATCCTGAAGAAAGCTACTTGTCATGTTGTGAGTACACACAAGGCAAGGTGCAAAGACCTCTTGCCCACAGCCAGTGAGCCTTTCTAGAGACAGGTTCTCTAGCCCAGTTGGGCCTTCCAGATGACAGCATCAACATCTTGGCTGCAACCTCATGAGACCTAGAGTTCCACACAGACAGAAACTGTGAGATAATAAATGTTTGTTGTTTTAAGCCACTAAATTTGGGGGTGATTTGTTATACAGCAATAGATAATACAAGGCCTCAAACAGTCTGCATTTGTGGGAATAATAACTGTATTCGCCCTGTTAGAGATTAAAACTGGAGAGTTAAAAATATTTATGTGGGGGATCCCTGGGTGGCTCAGCAGTTTAGCGCCTGCCTTTGACCCAGGGCGCAATCCTGGAGTCCTAGGATTGAGTCCCACATAGGGCTCCCAACACGGAGCCTGCTTCTCCCTCCTCCTGCATCTCTGCCTCTCTCTCTCTCTCTCTCTCTCTCTCTCTCTCTCTCTATGTCTATCATAAATAATAATAATAAATAAATAAATAAATAAATAAATCTTTTAAAAATGTTTATGTGTTAATTCATTGAAAACAACAGTAATAAATTATATAGTACATGTTAATTCAGAAAACATTTTTATGAAACATTACAATTTTGCAAAGCAAAAATTAGTTACAAGAATGGCATCATTTTACATTTTTATAAGTCTCTTTATCACGTTATTTAATGCGAGATATCTGGATTTTTATATATATGTCTGCATTTAATCACTTGTGAAATCACAAATCATGTAACTTCTGAAAAACTCCACCATACACTTGTTGTTGTTGTTTTTAAAGACTTTATTTACTTATTCATGAGAGACACATGGAGAGAGGCAGAGAGAGATGCAGGATCCCCACAGGCAGCCTGATGTGGGACTCCATCCCAGGACTCCAGGATCACACCCTGAGTCGAAGGCAGATGCTCAACCACTGGGCTATCCAGGTAGCCCACCATACACCTGTAAGACAGAGTGAAAAAGTCGTTGATCTTGTCAAGGCTTTTTTTTTTTTTTTATGATAGTCACACAGAAAGAGAGAGACAGAGAGAGAGGCAGAGACACAGGCAGAGGGAGAAGCAAGCTCCATACACCGGGAGCCCGACGTGGGATTTGATCCCGGGTCTCCAGGATCGCGCCCTGGGCCAAAGGCAGGCGCCAAAACCGCTGCACCACCCAGGGATCCCTTGTCAGGCTTTCTACAACACCTGTAACTAGTAGATGCACAAGTCACATGAGAGCATAACCAGTGACTAGAAACCCACTAGTTTCCAAGAAAGCCCACTGCTCCCCCAAAACATCACTGGTGATTAGAATGCTCTTACCTCTGCCACACTACCATTGCTCCCCCATTAGGCTGGTGCATGCTTCTTAAGACCATTCACAGTAAGTTTAATCATTCCTTTAAGGCTAAGATGCTTATATAGTTTATTTTAAGGATTATTTATAACTCTACAGTTTACAGGGTACTTTTGCCCATTTTCCCTTAATAAATAGCTCAAAAGAAGAACAGCTCCTGATACTTCCAAGGACCTTATGATCTCTTACCAGACACAAATATTCCTAGAGAGACTGTTTTCAGATTTTCAGACTGCCAGAACTTAGAGATGACATAAGGGATGGTAAAATTAAAAGAACACTGAAAACAATCAGTGCAACTTATTTATTTTATTTTAAGATTTTATTTTCAGGGGCATCTGGGTGGCTCAGTCGGTTAAGCATCAGCCCTAGGCTCAGGTCATGATCTCACGTTCCAAGGATCAAGTCTCAGGTCAGGCTCCCTGCTCAGCAGGGAGTCTGCTTCTTCCTCTCCCACTGCTCTTTCCCCTGCTCACGCTCTCTCTCTCTCTTTCTCTCTCACCGACTCTCTCTCTCTCTCTCTCTCAGATAAATAAAGCAATCTCTATACCCAAACAGCTCAAACCTACAACCCTGAGATCAAGAGTCACACACTCCACAAACTGAGCCAGCCAGGCACCCTTCAATCAATTCACTTGAAAGCAGAGATTTCTCTTTTCTGCTTAAGGCACAGCCTTCCGATTGCATTAGATATCCAAGTCTTGTGTTTTAAGTTCCTCCTATAGCATCCTGAAAGTTTCATGCATGTTTCCACATGCCTCTCATGCATATTTGGGGTTTAGCTGTTCACCAAAATTGTTCCCCAGGTCCCTGTTTAGAGATGACGTTGGAGATGACGTCTGCTGGTTTGTCAGAATGGAAAGACAAACTTTGTGGCTGGTTCTGAAACATAGAAACAAGCCTGAAAATATTTCCCAAAAAACTATCCAGAATAGAGAATAACGTTTCTCTTCATGTTAACCCTAAACTCTGAAGAGAAAGAGCAGTGCTCAGTCAGAGTTAAAACTTGAGAGGAGAAATCCTCTTCTATCCACATCAAAATATGTGGCAGCACTCCTACCACCCCCTTACCCAGAAAGCACACTGTTGATGGGAATGTAAGTTGGTGCAGCCACTATGGAAAACAGTATGGAGGCTCCTCAAAAAACATAAAATAAAATTACCGTATGATCCAGCAACCCCACTTCTGGGTATCTACCCAAATGAAATTGGGATCTCAAAGCTCTATGTGCACCCCATATTCATTGTAGCATTACTCACAATAGCCAAGACCAACAAACAACATGAATGTCCACTGACAGATGGCTAAAGAAATGGAATGGAATGGAATATCATTATCCATAAGATTGGATACAATTGAATATTATTCATTCGTAAGAAGGTAGGAAATCCTGCCCTTTATATGGACGAAACTAGAAGGCATTATGCCAAGTGAAATAAGGCAGATGAAGACAGACACTGTATGATCTCACTGATATGAGAAAGCTAAAAAAAAAAAAAAAAAAAAAAAGTTGAACTCATAGAGACTAGAATGGTGGTTACCAGGGGCTAGAGGGTAGGAGAAATGGGGAGATGTTGGTAAAAGGATACAAATCTTCAGTTCTAAGTATTGAAGACCTAGTGTACAGCATGGTGACTATAGTTGATAATTCTATATTGTATACTTGAAAGTTGCTAAAAGAACAGATCTTATGTAAGCATTCTCACCACACACACACAAAACAGGTAACCACGTGAAGTGACAGATGTGTTAATTAACCTTATTATAGTAATCATTTCAAAATACAGACATATATCAAGTCATCACAATGTGCAGCTTCTCTTACAATTTTGTCAATGATACCTCCATAAAGCTGAAAAAAAAAAACAATAAAAAGAAAGTGAACATACGATTACAAAGAAATCATGATGTATACTTAAATAACACAAGTTTATATACTGTCAGTTATATGTCAATAACTGGGGAAAAATAAAAAATATAAGAAAAAAGAAATAAAAGTGAAAACAAAAGGAATTGAATCTACCTGATAGGCATTTGTTGATATTTTCAATGTCCTAATTCAGAAGGCTCCATTCAGAAAAGATACTTCTATTACCTTTCAGGATTTATGGAACAGAACATTGTCCCTAAAAAAAGCAATCTAAATTAATATCACACAATTCATTCAGCTATTTCTTATCTTCCCCCACTGTATAATAGAGGAAAGTGTAAGATTAGCGGTTTACCTTTGATAGTAACAGCTAACATGTATTGGGCACTTACTGTATCAAGGATTGTACTAAGTGCTTTTCAGCTTTAGCTCGTTTAATCCTAATAACTCTACTAAGTTCCATTGTTATACCCATTTTATAGATGGGAAAACAGTTTTCAACACAGACAGCTATGGTCCCGGAACTAGAAAATGGCAAAGAAGGAATTGAAAGCAATCTATGAAATGCCAAAGTTCAACCTCTGAATCACTGTACTGTACAAATCTGGTAACATGATAAACCTTGAATACATTTGGATTGAAATGGTAATTTTTTTACACTTGATCTTGGAAATGATGAACTGGGAACTACCTGGCAACACCAGAATAAAAGCTTTTGGCTTGTCACAACATGCCTATCCTGTAGAAGACCTTGAAATGACCTTCCAGGCAGCAGGGAAAATGTTCACTTTAACAGTGACTCAAGATATTTGCAAACTAACAAAATGAGAAAAGAAACAGTAAAAAATTGATTTGAATGCAGAAGAGGGATACTAATTAAAGCTATCTGTGTGGTTCCTTGTACATTTATTTACATGGTTATATAGATTTTGTGCATTTATTATATATGTTTTAATTTATAGCAACAAGTTCTTCCCATTGGACCTCTCAGACCACATCTGAATCCTGAGAAGTGGCATGGTATGGGCTTGAGTGCCATCTTCATGTGGATCTGAAACCTTCTACATCTTCTATTGGCTGTGTGGCCCTGGACAAGCCGTATAAATTCTCTAACCTCAGTTTTCTCACCTATAAAATGAAGGTAAAAAAAAAAATAGTGAAGGATATGCTTCCAATATAGGATTTAATACATGTAAAGCACATGGTGCTTCGCTAATTAATATTTGTACCATTATAATGAGCAATAAGTATGGCCATCTGATCAGTTTTGAACACTTGAAAGAGTTTTGTTTTTTTAATTAGAGGAAAGCACTGTCCTCACCTCCCTCTGTTCTGCTGCTGTGTTTCTAATTTATCATCTCACTTCCTCACCACCTCCCATCCTGGGACTTCTGTATCATTTCAGCAAATACAATAACTTGCTAAAGAGAGGGGAAAGACAATACACAGAATAGAGGACTGGAGTAACAGAAGAATGGGAATAAAAAGTGGAGGCTATTTTTAAGTTTATAAAACAACCTCAGCTGACATGTGGCAGAAATAGATCTACATTGTGAACAGAGAAGGGACCGTTCTTCGTGAAACTTCTTGGAGTGAAAGGGCAAAATGTTTATAGCAGTGAACTAGCCAGGGATGGTGGAGAGCAGACCTGACCATTCCACAGGCAACGTTCTTGTCTGGCCACAGAGAAATATCCAGTATCCAGATACAATCACACTGATTGCACCATCAGAACAGCCAAGACATCTAAACTAGGAACACGTGAGCCCAGAGGCATATTCTATGGGATTTTAGAAGACTGAATAGGGAGAACCAAGAGATATCATTCCAGGGCTTGCTACTGGCTTTAAACATATGGTATTAAACATGTATAAATTGGAGATAACACAGACCATCTGCAAAGTGTGCATGAACAAATTAAGTGCTCAGTAATCTTTGGGAAACACTCATGTCTGATACACCTTTTATTAAAGGGGAAGAGAAAGTAGATCACAGGTTCTCAGCTTAGAATGGAGAGTGGGCTCAGCATCTGAGCCTGGTGAGAAAAAGTAGTTGCTTCTGGGGGCCTGGAGGGCAGAGAAACAAGGAATCCTCCTACGAGCCTGTATTGGGGTCTACACACAGATGTCATTTGTGTTTAGAAGAGTATTTATTATGTTTGAGATTTATTATACAAGAAGAATATTGTCAATGGACCAACTTCTAATGGATAGGTAGTTAGCGAAATCCTTATCGTTGACTCTCTGTTTGTTCTTGGGAAAGCTATTTAATCTTTGTCATTTTAATTAGTCTGTCAAGCAAATATGGGGAAAACTATGGCCTCCCCCTGCATTTTAGAGATACGAGAACTGAACCAGAGGGCCACTGCCCATCAGGAGAGCCACCACTCAGCACGGATCCGTTCTTCCAAGTCCCTGATGAAAAACTCTGTTCTGTCACAACCGCCTGTGGAGAAGGGAGGGATGGGTCATGAAATCTCATGTGGAAATTCAAAAGGTGAAAAAGAACAGGTGAGAGTAGTCAGTGGCCTGAGGTATCAATGGAATTTGAGACAAATGGTGAAAAATAAGAAAATATAAGACATAGAAGAAAGCACCGCACAATATCCAAAAAATAGAAGAAAACATCCCCACTGAGTTTTGCAATCTGAAGGCATAAATAAAAAATAACAGTCAAAATTAGGAAGGAAGGTTGAAGCTGCGGGGGGGCGGGGGGCAGAATTAAAGTAAAAAAGACAGTGTTAAGAAAATTCTAGAAGCTCATTCCAAAAATAAAACCAGGCAGAGTTAAAATGAGGGACAAAAAGTAAAACAGTCATGAATATGGAAGATGTCCTCCTTTTGGGCTCTTTCTTGTTCATTAACTTTTAATTCCTCCCCCTTAAATAAATGATTGCAAGTTATTGTCCATTTCTCCTGGCTTTAAAAAAAAAAAAAACAAAACTGCCTCACAAGAACCATGAAGCCAGTAATAAGTTGTTTTAATGATAAGTGTAAATTGGCCAACTGAAGAACAGTGGTTCAGGAGGAGTCACGGAAAGTGAGAAGCCAGGAACCTGAGTGTATCCATGTTCTACCCAGCACCAAGCAGGGAGAGAGACACTGGGACTCATTTCTATCCGGACTTTAAATCCTTGCCTCTGGAACCCATGTGAAGTGCATCAATGAAATGGATTTTTTTTTTTTAATGTGTAAAATTGAGTGTAAGATCCTGGATCCCCTGTAAGGGAACACAAAGTAATCTTTGCATCTCCCCTACCATGCTAAAACTCTTCCCGTGCAGGTCTACAGGGGTGCCTGCCAAGTGTCCTTGCCAGGCCCCATCACAGACCCCAAATGGAGTAGGAATTTCTTCTGACTCTGAGTGGCATTCTTCAATTGTGACTTTAGGAGAAACAAACACATTAGCAATGTGTTTTTTTCTTTCTTAAATCACAATTTAAGCAAACTAATAAACTAAATTTATTACACAATTAGTTATAAATATCTCAACTGATAATGGTACACATTTCAACTCTGACCACCCATCTCTCTGGCTACAGGTGGCTTTGTAGCATCTCAGATCAACTCCGTCTTCAGGATTTTTTTTTCTCTGATTCTGGATATTTTTTACACGTACATGAATACTCACATGTATGTGTATAGTTTACATGCAACACACATACACAGCCTATGTATATCTACAAGTACCTTCTAGATGACCTCTGAATTTCCTTAATAGCCAGTTATTCAATTATAAGTGTTTATTCCCCTTGCTAAAAAGGTGTTTTTAAACTATTCTTACTATCCTCTATTCCCCAGTGCTGATCTGCAGAATACATAGAAAAAACTAGTAGGGATCAAGTTAAAAATGCAGATTCCTGGGACCCAGCTCTAAAACTACTGGTTCAGAAGCACTGGGGTAAGGCCCAGAAATCTATATTTTTTAACATATTCCCTATTTTGAGATAAGAATGGACATAACTGCCTGAGCTCCAATATCAACTCCCACTTTTCCTCTGTATTGGGCAGATTACTTTCTCTCTGCCTTCCATGCCCCATTTTGGGGGAAGGGAAAGTAGTATATGTGGCACTAGCATGAGTATTAAGTCAGTTAACACCGGTTAATCCTTGAAACTGTATTAATGGGTACTCAAACATCTTAATCATTTCTAGTCTTATGCACATTTATATAATTGTTTTTGAAGGTTTGGGGTTTTGCTTTTGTTTTCAAATAAGTATGCAACTATTTTTGCAATTAAAAAAAGAAAACTAACCCTCCTTCCCCCTGGGGGATGGGTTTGGGGATGGATATGAACATCCCCAAGGCTACAGGAACACCAGCACCCCTTCCTCCCCCATGCATTTATATGTAAGCTGTGTTATGCAGACCTGCAGCCCACCCCTCACCCCACCCCATGCTCCTCCTGCAAAGGACCAGGCAAGCTTCCAGTCTCAAAGTGGCCCTTCCTCTTAGACTCTTGCTCCTTCAGGGCAGGCCTCGACACTCTCGGGAAATTGGGCAACACCCCATAACTGCCTGTCTGGCCACAAGGCCACTTCGCTGTGCCTTTTTTCTTCCCCTTTAGGCCCCTAGCCACCCTGTTTCCTGGGTTCCTGCCCTGCCCTCCCCCACCCCATTTGCTCTGTGACAGACTCCTGTGCCTTTCCTTTCTGGTATTTAGCACAAGTTCTAATGATATATTAATTTACTAAAGTAATGGAGGCAAGAGCCATGTCTACTTGGCTCATTACTATATTGTAGCTCCTAATACTGTTCTTGGCACAGAGATGGCACTCGGTAACACATTTTAAATGGATGGATGAGCAAACAACTGCCTCCATCTGCCAAGCCACTCCATGTTGCCTGACCCCAGGGACTGTCTCAGGGGCAGCCGGTCTGTTGTCCCTAGGGCTTGGCGGAGAAGAAAAAATGATTTATGAGCTGGGTGCCCCCAGCAGGACTATCCTCTAGGAAATAAAGCAGCCCTTCTCTGGGATGGTTCCTGTGCTGCCACTCTGCAATTGTCCCTCCCCGGATGGCAAGAATAGGAATAAATCGCCACTCTTCAAAAGGAACCCCCTCTCTTCACCTACCACTCCCTACCAGAAACACCTGCAAGCATTTTAAACCCTCCACTCCTTTTCCTGTCCACTCCCCCTTGCAGACAAACCCTGCCTGAGAGGCCGATAGACCGCTCTTAGTCCTCTGTGGTGGCAGGTCCTCTTCAGATAAAATGAAATGGCAATACATTCAAGTTAATTCTATAAGGATTCTGGATTTTGTAGTGATTTCTAATAAACTAGTGTTTACTAGAAAAAACCATACCTGTTTTTCCAACCAAAATAATCCACCCCTAACTAATAAGTTTCGAGGTTCCTGGATGAGATGTGTTAAAATAAATAATACTTTCATGCTAATGTGGCAGTAAAGGTGAAATGCTCCCAATACCAATCCATTAAAACATAGGAATTTTATCCAGATCCTGCTCTAGGTCTTTATTTTCTAGATCTCCTTTATGTTCATCCTCAAGAAACATATTCACATTACCTAGTAAAAGGGAGAGAAGGTGGGAGTGAATTTTTCTAACTTACTTTGCCACCTATGACATGGTTGCTTCTTCACCTGTTACATTTTATATTCAAACATATTGAGTTCATTTTTGAGTTTCGTTGTCTGGGCCTCAGATTTTTACATAATTTCTAGGCATGGAGCAAAAAAAAAGAACAATTAAAATATGTGCTGGCTCACAGGTTATTCTGATCCTGAGAATTGTATTTGCTTCTCTTTAATCCTCCCTTATTAAGTATACTTCTAAGAAGTGACTTCATGCATCTTGCAACATACCGCACCCTTTAAAGTGGAGGCTTCCGTTGGAGCGCTTCCTAAAACCCTGTGCTGCTTTGCATAATGCTCCCCAAGCCCTTATATTAGAAAAAAGATAGGCATCTGCTCGGTGCCTCTTATCCTATCAGTTCCCAAAGGCACAAAGCATGAGCTACATGTCGTAGGCTCTATGCAAAAGCAGGAAAAGTCATTGCCATGGAATCGTATACATTTGTTTAATGTCATTTTAAACTGTCGTCAACTTCACTGTCTACTTACAAATCCACCTTCCTACCATCACAGAGGATGCCCAGGACTCTAGGACTCAGACCTGGATCACTCTACCCTCCATTGTTACTTCCACACCTGTGGAAAGCATCTTAGCAAAGATGCTTCTGTGTGAGGTCACCTCTTCTCCTTCTCACTACCACTTTTATCCAATATTAATCCGTCTTTTTTTTTCTTTAGCCTGAGGTAAATCTGTCTAGAAAAGCTTCAAAGTTTTTCAGTTGCTCCAAGAAAAGCTTCCAGAACAAGATTGTCAACCTGGATTGAGAACATATTCAAGCAAATGCAAATTGCATGATTTTTAATTTCTTTTACCCAACTTTAGCTAGGAAAAACACAAAGGACTAACAAGATGAAGATTATACTGAGTTGTGTGCTGGAATTCCAGGATTCCTCATTTTTTCCCCCTTAACCCTGGCCACTTCTCAAATATCCTTTACTAGTTCCTCCTCATCTGTTTGACACCTTTTTTAAATGTGTTTTTAAATAGCTAATGCTGTTAAATTGAGACATGATTTATATGCCATAAACTTCACATGTTTTAAGCACTCAATTCAGTGATTTTGGGGATAAATTTAAAGTTACACAACCACACTACTACAATCCAGTTTGGGAACATTTTCATCACTTGAAAAAAGGTCCCTTGTGTATGTTTCTTAGCCAGGAGTTTAGTCTTGGACCACTGCTCTTTATACTCACATCCTAGGTGATCTCATCTGGTCTCCACATTTTAAATACCAGATACATACTGATGACTCCCAAAATCTATATCCCCACCCTGAACCTCTCCCCTCATCTCCTCTCAGATGTCTAATAGGCATCTCAAACTCAGCATGCCCAAAACTGAGTTTTGATCTTTCACTAAAACTGCTCCTCCCACAATCCTAACCAGTTAATACTAATTGTTTAGTCCAGTTGCCCATGCCAAAACCCTAGGAGCCATCCTGACGCCTCTCTTTCTTCACATCCCAACACCCAATCCACCAAGAGGTCTTATTAGCCCTACCTATAAACTACAACCAGAATCCAGCTACTTCTCATGCCGACACTGCTACCAGCTGGGCCTAAGCCACCACATCTCCCTGCTGGATTATTGCCAGAGCCCCATTACTGTTTCTCCTGCTTCTGGACTTCCTCCTTACTTTCAGAAGCCCAAGTGATTCTTTTATTTTTTTTTTAAGATTTTATTTATTTATTCATGAGAGATCCAGAGAGAGAGAGAGAGTGAGAGAGAGGCAGAGACACAGGCAGAGGGAGAAGCAGGCTCCATGCAGGGAGCCCGATGTGGGACTCGATCCCAGGACCCCAGGATCAGGCATTAGGCCAAAGGCAGGTGCCAAACTGCTGAGTCACCCAGGCATCCCCCAAGTGATTCTTTTAAGTTTTAAGCCAAACTATATCACAACTCCGCTCAAAACCCTGCCATGGCTTCCCATCTTAGAACAAAAGCCAATATGCTTACAGCAGCTCACTGGTCCCCAGAGGCACTCCCCAGGAGCACCTGTGATTCCCATAAGGCCTCAACTCCTAGCGCTACTCCCCTTGTTCTCTGCTTCAATTTCACTGGCCTCCTTGTTCTTCCTCAAACACATCTGGCTCAGAACTTAGGCACTGACTATTCCTTCTGATTGCAAGACTCTTCCCCAGGAAACTGCCTAATTTCTTTTTATCTCCTGTAAGTCTTTCCTCAAGTCTTACTTTTCAGTGAGACCTATCACTATCACCCTGTTTAATACCATAGATTCCCCCCTGCATTCTCAATTCCCCTTACCTTATTCTACTTCTTCTTATTGCATGGAATTTCCCACTCTTTAACTTGACAAGCTGCTTTAAACACTTGACAGGAAAATGCAAAGGGCAAAGAAGAGCCAAGATAATTTGGAAGGAGAATGAGGAAGGATATTACCTCCACCAGATTTGTTTTTAAAGATTTTATTTATTTATTCATAAGAGACACAGAGAGAGGGAGAGGCAGAGACACAGGCAGAGGGAGAAGCAAGCTCCATGCAGGCAGCCCGATGCAGGATTCTATCCCTGGACCCGGGATCATGCCCTGAGCCCAAGGCAGATGCTCAACCGCTGAGCCACCCAAGAATCCCACCCCTACTAGATATTAAACTCACTATAAAGCCACAGCCATTAAAAGGGTATAGCAATGGTGCAGAGATGGAAAAAATGGGACCAATTAAATAGGATAAAGGGCCCAGAAATAAACCCATGTCTACATAGGAACTTGGCAGATGACATCCTAGCATCACAAATCATTGAGAACGAAAAGATTATTTAATAATTTGTGCCAGGGGCATCTGGGTGGCTCAGTGGTTGAGCATCTGCCTTTGGCTCAGGTCCTGGAATCAGGTCCCACATCAGGCTCCCCACAGGGAGCCTGCTTCTCCCTCTACCTATGTCTCTGCCTCTCTCTCTGTGTCTTTCATTAATAAATAAATAAAATCTTAAAAAAATTAACTTGTGCCAGGACAATTGGCTTTCTACTTAGAAAAAGATAAAATTAGATATCTATTTTACATCACACACAAAGTAGATTCCAGAGGGATTAAGGGGCTAAACACAAAAAGAAAAACTTTCAAACCTTAGAATAAAATATAAGAAATATATTTATGGGGGATCCCTGGATGGCTCAGCGGTTTAGTGCCTGCCTTCGGCCCAGGGCATGATCCTGGAGTTCCAGGATCGAGTCCTGAGATTGAGTCCCACATCGGGCTCCCTGCATGGAGCCTGCTTCTCCCTTTGCCTGTGTCTCTGCCTCTCTCTCTCTCTCAGTCTGTGTCTCTCAAGAATAAATAAATACAATCTTTAAAAAAAAAAAGAAGAAATATATTTATGACATCTGAGTACAGAAAGTTTTCTCAACAAGACAAAAAATGCACAACCATAATAAAACTAAAAGGCAGCCTATGGAGTGGAAGAAGATGTTTGCAAATGACATATCCAATAAAGGGTTAGTATCCAAAATATATAAAGAGCTTATAAAACTCAACATCCCCAAAACAAAAAATTCAATTAAAAGATAGAAGACATGAGCAGATATTTCTCCAAAGAAGACATACAGATGGCAAACAGACACATGAAAAGATGCTCAACATCACTTATCATCAAGGAAATGCAAATCAAAACTACAATGAGATTTCACCTCACACCTGTCAGAATGGCTAAAATTAACAACGTAAGAAACAATAGGTATTGGCAAGGACGAGGAGAGAAAGGAAAACTCATGCACTGTTGGCGGGAAAGCAAACTGGTATACAGTATAGAGGTTCCTCAAAAAGTTAAAAATAGATCTACCCTATGATCCAGTAATTGCACTACTGTGTATTTACCCAAAGAATACAATACTATTCAAAAGGATACATGCACTTCTATGTTTATAGCAGCATTATCAACAATAGTCAAGTTATGGAAGAGCCCAAATGCTCATCAACTGATGAATGGATAAAGAAGAGGTGCTATGTATGTGTGTATATACATATATATATACACATACATACACACACATACACACATTATATACACATACATTATATACACACACACACACTTACATACTATGAAATATTACTTAGCCATAAAAAAGAATGAAATCTTGTCATTTGTAGGGACATGGATAGAGCTAAAGGGTAAAATGTTGAGCAAAAAAAGTCAGAGAAAGACAAGTACATGATGATATTCATATGTGGAATTTAAGAAACAAAATAGAAGATCATAGGGAAAGAAGAGAAAAAATAAAATAAGATGAAATCAGATGGGGAAACATACCATTACAGACTCTTAACCATAGGAAACAAACTGAGGGTTGCTGGAGGGGAGAAGGGTGGGTGGTGAGGTAACTGGGTGATGGGCATTAAGGAGGACACTTGATGTCATGAGCACTGGGTGTTATCTGCAACTGATGAATCACTAAACTCTACCTCTGAAACTAATAATACACAGAGGATTTAAATAAATACAAATAAATAAAATAAAATTTAAAGGCACCTGGGTGGCCCAGTCAGTTAAGTGACTAACTGGCTCAGATCATGATCTTAGAGTCATGATATTGGCTCCACAATGGGCTCCATGCTGGGTGTAGAGCTGCTTGAGTCCCTCCCCACCCCCACATTCATGCATGCTAAATAAATAAATAAATAAATAAATAAATAAATAAATAAATAAATAAATAAAATGTAAATGTTAATATATATGAATAGGCAGAAAATTTACTGAAGAGGAAATTTATCTGGTCAATGTACATATGAAATATTTTCAATCTTACTAAATGATATATAATTAAACTGATAATGATTTTCAACTGGGTTCACAAAATATAAAAGTAAACCTGATAAGGCAAAGTGTAATTCATAAGAATATACAGGGAAATGAAACTTTTACACAATAATGGGGTATGTAAGTTGGTCTAACTACTTTGGAGAACAATTTGACAATATCTAATAAAGCTTAAAATGTATGAATGGTACAATCTTATAGGTTCATTTTTAGAAATGTACCTGGAGAAACTCTCTTATATACACACAAAATTATATACAATAATGTTCATTGCAATTTTGCTTGTGATTGCAAAAAATAATGGGAAATAATTTAAATGGTCATCAACAAGAGAATGTATAAATAATTGTGATACTGTATGCATTGAACTAATCATAACAATAAGTTTCAAAAACATCACTATGAATTTTTTTAAAAGATTTTATTTATTTATTCATGAAAGACACAGAGAGGCAAAGACATAGGCAAAGGGAGAAGCCAGCTCCCTGTGGGGAGCCTAATGCGGAACTTGATTCCAGGACCCCAGGGTCATGACCTGAGCCAAAAGCAGATGCTCAACCACTGAGCCACCCAGTGGCTGTGATTTAAAAAAAAAAAAAAAAGTACAAAATCATATATTGAATAGAATATTCATTGTGTTAACTTTTATAATACAAAATATTTTAAATATAAACACATCTATTAAAAATGTAAGCCACATACAAGGAAAAAATATATACACTTGTAGATCACAGAAACAGACACAATCTTTCCTCCCCTCCTAGAAATCCACTCCCCTGTATAATATTTACCACTACTTCCAGTGGTATTTCCTTTTTTTTTCTTTTGAATGTCCAGTGGTATTTCCAAGAAGCAAAGTCTATTTTCCCATCTCTTTAGTCTGATGTCTTTGTTGACACTCATTTTCACCAACAGAATGCAGGGAAAGCAATGTTTTGCCAGAGGCCTTATGCATTTCCATTCCACTTTCCCTCTTTGAACCTCTCTGTTGCCTTGTGAATAAGCCTGAGCTAGGCTGATGAGTAATGAGCAACCCATGGCCAGCCAATTCCATCACTTCAAGCCTACAATCAGCTAACCACCAGACACATGATTAAGACCACATCATGATGAGCTAGCTCCCTGCTGACCTGCCAGTTGACCGTAGACACATGAGCAAGCCTTATTAAGACCAGCCCACTCTATCTCATATCAATAGAACCACCCAGCTGACCTATAGACTCATGAATAATAATTGGTTGTTGTTTTAAGACACTAAGTGCTTGGAGTAATTTTTACACACAGCGATAGGTAAGTGCTGCATACACCATCTTCAGAACAATGACCTCTTAGGAGAAAGGGAAGGAAAGAGTATTAAGGAGAGACAAAGACCTTTACCTTTTACACTGAATTTTTTAAGAATTTAAAAACTCTCAAATCCTTTGTAAAATGTGGATTGCAGCAACTTGAGTCTGTTATATTATTTCCAGAATTACTCTGAATACTTGAAATGCTGCCTAATTTGTTTAAAGAAACATGCTACTATTGTTTTAATTTTTGACATATTCATATGAATAGAGTAGAACAAGACATGACTACAAGATTTGTTTCATCACTGGGATCTCATGCAGACTGGCTACATAGAAACTTGGAGATATTAAACCTTGACTTATGTTCTTGACCTCATGAGCCACCATGACTCAGACTAACTAAATATTATGGTCACACCTAATTCTGCTAGTAGCACGTAAACAAGAGCTAAGAGAAAAAAATCAAACCCTCAATTAATCATAACTCGAGAAGCACATTCTCTTTCATGAAAACATCTATTTGGGGAAACAAAGACAAAAATGTTATCAAAGATATTCTTTGATTTTCAGATTGTCAGCATCAGCGATGAGTCATGCTAATCTTCTCATGTTCAGTATTAAGGTAGGAGAGTAGCTGTACACTTCTGAGAAATATTTTCATCAAAGGCTGGGGGTTTCTACTTGATCTTCATTCTACCAAAAAATTAATTTTACTTTGCTTCCCATTCAGCATGCTCCTTTTTATTGAAAGAGTTGCTTATTTCCTCTCTTTCTTTCTTTTCTTTTTCTTTTCTTTTTTTTTCTGTATCTTGCTAGAACATAAGCTTCACAAAGACAAGTGTATTTGCTGAATCGCAAGGAAGAGGGTTTTGGTGAAGATGAAAGAATTCATGTGAAGCCCTCACAGTTGACCATGGGTGTTGCTTAGTTAAATGTAAGACTGAGTTCACCTGCCAATATAAGTATCTAGCAAATTTGAACTTTTGCATTGACTACTGTCAGGTGTAAATTTTTTAAAACTTTTGAATAAAGTTAATTATAAGGAAAAAAATAGCGTGGTTTATTTCATTTTTGCTACAATGTAATTCCAAGATTTAAAAAACTCACACCATAAGAGGATTGGGAGAAGACCTTATAAAGAATCTATGCAGAACTAGGTCTATCAATCATGTTTCAACTATACAAAAATTTAAAAATTAAAATGAAAAATAAAATTTGGGATTCCCTGGGTGGCTCAGCAGTTGGGTGCCTGCCTTCCGCCCAGGGCATGATCCTGGAGTTCCGGGATCAAGTCCCACATCAGACTCCTTGCACAGAGCCTGCTTCTCCCACTGCCTGTGTCTCTGCCACTCTTTCTTTCTCTCATGAATAAATAAATAAATAAATAAATAAATAAATAAATAAATAAATAAATAAATAAATAAATAAAAATAAACAAATAAATAAATAAATAAATAAATAAATCTATCTTTAAAAAAATAAAAATTTTTACTATTATTTAAAAAAAAAACTAGACTCATCCATAAATCCCAAGTCCCTAGTGCTGAAAAAGTTCCACTAATGTTTACGTGCCAAGAGATTTCTAAAGAGCCAGTATCCCTGGTTTTGATAGGATCCTTTCACTCTAAACCCCATAATCTAATTAAATGAAGAACCCAGTCTGTACCTAATACATTGGGTGAAAACATAGCAAGCAATGACCAATCTCTCTGCCATTTAGAGCCAGGAATACAAATACTTCCTTTACATGGAAAGTAATGGATAGAGTGAGACCAACATCATTCCAGGTGGCAAGAGATGAGAAATGGCATTTGTGGCCAAAAGACAAGGTCAAGGGAGGGGATTTGGAAGAGTCTGAGGTGAGACAAACAGACAAAACAAAGTAGGAAGTGTATGCTCTGTGGCAAGTCAAGTCACATATGAACCAGGCCAGCAGAATAAATTAAGGCTACCCAGAGCTAAGAATGAATCAATCTCATTTATAAACAGAGTTTTAGGGCTAACCCTTTCCAACTTACTTATCTATTAATATATTAAATACCCTCTTTTTTTCTGCTTCTTCTACCATCCATAAGTGATTATGATATAGTTTGTTATCAGTTGTTTAGGTTTAATTTCTAATAAAGAATGATGATACGGCTTCAAGAATAGTAAATCTGAAGGCCAGTATAGCAGAGTTAACCAAATAGCACAATAACCTATTTTAATATTTGAGGAAATAAAAATCAAAAATATGTATCAATAATATTTAAAATATGAATATTGCTTACTATACATGGCATAGAAGTTTATACATATTAATTCATTTGATAATATAATACCTTTGTGAAAACCAATACTACTATCATCCCCATTTTACAGATGTAGAGATTGAAGCACAAATCCTCGCTAGTACTTGGTAGACCTGAGGTTTGATCCCAAGCAGTCTAAATCCAGAGCTTATATCTTTAACCACCATATGATTCTGCTCCCAAATAGACAAAATAGGTATGTGAGCAATGTGAAAGCAAGAAGGAATAAAAGCCCTCAAGCACTAGACAAGAAGAGTCTAAGCTTATGTCATAAACTTTGAAAAGATAAATCTAAAAAAATAGAAATAAAAGGAATTGAGAGTGTCTATTAGTCCTGTTCTTAGTTACCAGAAACAATATTGAATATTTTGAGTAAAACAAATCCAGAAAATTCTTGCTAACACATCTCCCCTCTCTCCCCACTCCACCCCCAGAATTTAGAGATATGTGCACCGATGAGTGCACAGGCAGTATCAGGAGGAGTTAACACTCCAGGGTTTACCATTTTCCAGGGCTCCATGAAAAACTGGAAAATGAACTAAAGCCTGAGAGAATCTGTCCAAGAATAAAATGCATTCCCAACTAGTTTAACTGATCTTCAGTATAAAATATTTAACAAAATCTCAGATGAGAGAATGGGGATCAGGTCTTCCAATGAAGACTGCATGTAGTTCTAACCTCATTATGTAGCTCATAAACTATACTCTGAATGAAGAGAAACAAATCTCAGATGAGGTAGAAAGTGTCCAGAAGATTGCACCTACCTCAGAGCAAACTAAAGTTCAGTCCACATTGAAAATGAGCAAGATAAAAATTAATGACTTAGCAAGGCAAACACATACAAAGGATAAAAAAAATAAAATAAGATTAAAAATAATTTTTTGAGTTCAGAAAACTAATTGAGCACCAAAACCGTATCACTAGAGTAGGAGTGTGCAAACTGGAACAAATCCAGGACACCACTTATTTTTATAAAACTTTATTGGAACATGTATTGTCTGTGGTTGCATTTGCACTACAACAGCAGAGTTGAGTAACTACAACAGAAACCATATGGCCTACAAAGTGTCAAATATTTGCCAAAGGTCTCTTTGCAGAAAAAGTTTGCCAACACCTGCGTTAGAAAATTAATACATCATAAACGAGCTGGGCCTCCTGTCCTGGACTTTTTTAGTCCCCCATCTCTGTGCTTTGGCTTTCTAGTTATACCTTGAAATCATATGTACATTAGTGTAAAATCTAGTATGAGATGGTGGCTCACACTTTGGGCCTTCAAACCCAGCCCCTGAGAACTACCACATTATTACATGATTTTAAAAATGTACACTTCAGAACCCCAACCTAAGCCAAGCATCTTTGATAACATAGAATTGTAACATCCGTTTATTTAGCACTCTATGCTACGTACTATCGTGCCTTCATAAAACAGAAAAAAATGATAAAAGTGGAATGCAAACAAATAAAATTTAGGTGATATTACCTCAGTGGATAATACTCCCTTCTTTAACAATCCTTCTTTATTTTTTTTAAAGATTTTATTTATGTATTCATGAGAGACACAGAGAGAGGCAGAGACACAGGCAGAGGGAGAACCAGGTCCCATGCAGGGAGCTTACGTGGGACTTGATCCCGGGTTTCCAGGATCACACCCTGGGCCAAAAGTGGGCACTAAACCACTGAGCCACCCAGGGATCCCCTAACAATCCTCCTTTATTGATCAATCTAAAGATGAGAAAATGAGGAAGCAGAAAAATTAGGCTCCAAGTTTACAACACTTTATTCTACTTCTTTAAACATGTTTTATTGGAAGCATCTTTGCAGTAAACATTTTAGTGATTCATCTATGTTATTAATGTTCAGAAAAAAAATGTCAGGCTGCAACCCTGATTATGAAGATTGAGAATGCTTTCAAAAAGTTACAAAGTACAGTGCAAAATTATATGTTACTACTTTAACCTTGGTTAGAAATAAATAGAAAGCACATTTTATTCTCACTGGAGTTGGATTGAAATTTACAACTTTGAGGAAAATACCCACTGAACTAGCCTACTACTATCTCTTGAAACCCCCAATTCAAGCTTTCACAGTTCCCCTGGGTGTTTCTTATTACTGAGTAGATCTTAAGTTAACTTATTTGAAAATAATTATAACGTCTCATATAGAAAGTAATTTTTGTTCAGAAATAAAATTTCTCAGGGCGCCTGGGTGGTTCAGTCGGAAAAGCGTCTGCCTTCAGCTCAGATCATGATCCCAGGGTCCTGGGAGGGAGCCCCAAGCTGGGCTCTATGCTCAGTGTGGAGCCTACTTCTTCTCCCTCTGCCTGCCGCTCCCTGCTTGTGTTCTGTGTGTGTGTGTGTGTGTGTGTGTGTGTGTGTCAAATAAAAAAATAAAATCTTTAAAAAAAAAAGGAATAAAATTTCTCAACATGCACATACATCATTATAATACTGTCACTATTTTTTACATTCTCTCTGGTCACTGCATTTTCAAGTTTAATTGCATTCAAGCACCCAAGATATGTCAGAATAGAGTTAGACATTGTTAACTAATCAAACATTTTATCATTTGTTCTTCAAATATGTATCCAACCCAAACCATGCTCTCCAGGCACTGGGCAAGGTGCCGGAGCCTCTAATGACTAAGCCCCAGGATTTTTAGAATTAAAGTCATGACTACAGATGAGCTCTACTGAGATGCATATGTAAAACAGGTGTAGGAAAAACTTTTCTTCTCATAGGTGAACTCTGATCATTTGGTGATTTCCTGCAGCATTTCTGAGATTTCTAGGATAGTATCGGGGATGAGAGAAAATTGCCAAAATCAATTAGCAGTGTTTGCTATTGGGCACATGTGATATGGTTCTTTCTATATCTTCATGATTTATTTTTGCATGAAAAAAGGACCAACTAAGAAATACTGGATAACAATATTTATGATATGAGTGAAGGAAACAAAAAGGCAGAAGAAAACTACTCCACAGCAACAGCAACATCATAGAAGCTAAAAGGAAGAGAGTATACAGGAGGAAGTAAACTACAGTGTCAAATGTCATATTCCTTGAAGAAGGACATTTGGCAAATTGCGAATCATTAGTGACTTTCCTGAAAGTAGTCTCAGGAGAGTGAATATTTCTTTATTCACAGCTATCTACCCTGAAATTGCAACATCTAGGCTGTGTTCATCTGGTATATCCAAATCTCCATGGTATCATTTTTTTCTACAAACACATAATTCTAGGAGCCTGTCTTAATGCCATTCTGATGCTACACTCATACATCTACATTGCCTTTTTTTTACTAAATTTTTTACTTGATTTTTGCTAAAAATCATCTTCTGATTCAATAATTTGAAATATGCCACTACTATATAATATCTACAACTCCCATGATATAAGATTAGCTCTCATCAACTAAAGTTCAATAATGAGTTTTGAAGGGCACCTGGGTAGCTCAGGGGTTGAGCATCTGCCTTCAGCTCAGGTCATGATCCCGGGGTCCTGGGATGGAGTCCCACATCAGGCTTCCTACATGGAGCCTGCTTCTCCCTCTGCCTATGTCTCTGCCTCTCTGTGTGTGTCTCATGAATAAATAAATAAAATCTTAAAAAAAAAAAAAAAACACGAGTTTGGGGTCTCTAGTATCTAATCTATTAATCAATATTTTAGGCTTTTAAGTATATATATTTTTAGTATTTAGGTTTTTAGAATATATATAAATCCTGAATTTGGCTTGGGTACTGCAGTATAATTAATTCACTAAGGAATACTTTATCTAAGTCATATTGCAATGCAAAGGGAGAAATAAACATGATTTCTCAATGTGAAAATTCACTAAAACTGGAGACAATTTTGCACACAATTTATAAGACTCACAATGCCAAAGATACAATAAGATGAGTACAGCCAAATCCAATAGCATGTCCATGGCCAATCTGCCACACCTCAGTGGTGAGAATCTTGAAATACCAGTATTTCCATTCACACATCAAGGCTTGTTCTAGAGAAAGGACTGAACATAATGTTTCAGATTAATCTAATTTTCCCACACTTTTATAAATCTGAAGCAAAAAAAAAATTAAATCAAGAGTCAGAGGAATGGAAAGAAACTGAGTTGGGTAGAAATAAACCACGAACAGAGAGCTCAGAGTTGTGACTTAGTCTATTCTCTACTGTGAAGCTGATGAAAATGATTGACTTGCCTGGTCATAGTTTTTTTTTTTTTTAATTTTTATTTATTTATGATAGTCACACACACACACACAGAGAGAGAGAGAGAGAGAGAGAGAGAGGCAGAGACATAGGCAGAGGGAGAAGCAGGCTCCACGCACCGGGAGCCCGACGTGGGATTTGATCCCGGGTCTCCAGGATCGTGCCCTGGGCCAAAGGCAGGCGCTAAACCACTGCGCCACCCAGGGATCCCCTGGCCATAGTTTTTACATGTAAAAAATGAAGGAGAAGAGTTAAAAGATCACTGAGGTTCTTTACTGTTTGAATACCCTATACACTATGAGTCTACGAGGATAGGAAAGCAAAGTAAGATATGAAGAGAAATTACAACATAGAAGATCAGCCTCCATCGCAGGCAATAGAAGAGCCCCTGTTTTAAAGATTAGGTTTGTACTTAGGACATTTAGAAAAACTGCATTCAAGTTTACTCAGAAACAAATACTGGTCAGTCTCTGGGGCATTTTTCAAGCTGCAGGGCTATTATGAAGGTAAGCTATGATCAGCTGAAATGTGCCTGTATAATCAAATCATCCTTGTACAAGTAAGGAAGAAGGAAATGCCAGTCCATTGCATCATGAGTCATTAAGTGAGTCACTTAAGCTATGTCAATAGCTTGTGTAACAAGAAAAAAAATCCGTTGTTACTAAATATTAGGGTAAGACTTGTGCCACATAGTTTAAAAGTCAAGATCACAACTTTGTTGTGGAACATACAAACTACCAGCTCACTACTTCATGACTGTACCTTATTACATTAAAAATATTTTTTCCTTTTATTTTTATGTCTGGTAAATATTAAGTCTTCATTTGGGGGCAGTTGGTAAATCTACAGCAGTCTAAAACAGTCTAGTAAAAAGATCCATTCTAGCAAGCTAGTCATTATTCATTCCCGACCTGAATGTTAAATCTTTTAACATCTTTCTCAAAGACCAGTATAAAAAGGTTAATCATATAAAAGACATAAGGTCGGGGCGCCTGGATGGCTCAGTAGGTTAAATGTTTGCCTTTGACCCAGGTCCTGGGATCAAGTCCCACATCGGGCTCCCTGCTGCTTCTCCTTCTCCTAGGCTTGTGCTCTCTCTCTCTCTCTCTCTCTCTATCAAATAAACAAATAAAATCTTAAAAAAAAAAAGATGTAAGGTCAAACCACTTGGTTTTTTAGAATCATCAGGTGAAATCCAGTTCTGAACAGATAAAGTTGCAGTTTGTAGTAACCAAAATGTTGAAAGAGTACCTCACCATATTTGCCATTTAAGTATAATCATTACTCAGTTTTTACTATATTTCAACTGCACTAAGCACTTCACATAAATTGTCTCATCTAATCCTCACGGTAATTTGGGGGGTAAATATCCTCATCCTTATTTCACAGATGAGGAAAGGAAGGCTTAAGGAAATGGAATGTCAAAGTGGCAAAGCCAGGCTTTGAAGTCACTTTTCTTAACCTCTGTAGGAATGAAAGTGTCACAGAGAGAAAATGAGCACTTATTGAATTCAGGAGAATAAAAACTTGTACTTTCTTGCAAAATCAAGTGAAATTCTACTTACCTGGTGGCACTCTGGGATATCCATCGGGCACTCAATAAGTGTGTAGTGACTGACAGCTAATCGATCAAGCCTGCAATTCTATGAGATCATCATCAAAGATGAGGAGAGTTTGGTTGTGATAGCAATTGGGTCAGGTAGGCAGGAAAGGTGTTACCATCCCTTGTCTTACAAAGGAGCATTTACAGAAGGACAATGAGGATAAATAATGTATAGAAGGTCACACAGCCAATAAGGAAAGAAGCACAGACATACATGTAGGTCTCCCAAAACCAAGTCCAGTGTTCTTCCCAGAGTGCCACACAACCTTCCCAAACAGGGTAATCTCTCTAATCCAGTGAGGACCATTTACCTGTTTTAGTTTATTGCTTAGATTCTTAATAATCTTGGACTTTCTTCCAATCCCAAATATTCTGTTAAATTACATATTTGTGACTTTGAGTATAGCCTTGAACTGGATACAGCACCACTCTACTGCCTGGAGGAGATGAACTGAACTCTCCCACCCATAGAACCCAGAAGTAACAAAGTGTTTGCACACGATGAGGTAGTGATGTTATTAGGGCTTCAATATGACAGGAGATGGTCATCCACAGAGAAGCCTTGGAATCACTGCAAGGAACTCTGTAAATGTTTGCTTAATAGGTAATTCAATAAACACAACCATAGTGACCACTTACAGTTTGGCCAGTGGTCTCCAGGTTGGGGAGTATGAATCCCAAGGGGGTATGTATATCTTATGATCCACTAGGTCATTAGAAGCAAATATTAAAATTTTTACATAAATTTTTATCATCTTTTTTAAATTTCTATTTTGTTTTATAATGTATATATGATATTTAACATGATGGTACATGTAAATTATTTATGAATAAATATAAACACATAAACATTAGTATTACATTATATAAAAGGTTTTATTAATGAGGCTACAGAATAAAAAAATTTTTGGAAGCTTCTGATTATGATCAATTCAGCTGCCTTGCCCTCTGTGAGCCCCACAAGGGCTCCAAAACACCTCCTATAGTGGTTCTGAAATTTTTAAAAATCATTTAGGTTGCTTGTTAAGAATGGAGATTACAAGGTTTCATCCCTAGATATGCTGACTCGGGAGATCTAAGGCAGGATCCGCACTTTTAACAACCAGGTAATTCTGCTGCAAGTGAATTGGGAAACAATTCCCAATTGTTTGGGTCTCAGGGGAAACACTACCTCACAAGCCTGCAGGGGACTGGGGAATCACCCCCTTCTCCAACCATCAACTTCCAAATACTTCAGTGTAGTTTTGAGAAACCTCAAACCCCCTTGAGAAGGGGATAAAAGTTCTCCCTGGTAGGAATAAGTGCCATATTGGTTATAAGCTTAATGCCTTGAAGAAAAAAATATAATGACAATAATAATAGTAACAATAATAGAATCAGCTACCACTTTTTGAGCTTAGTGTAAGATTATTTCTAATCATCACAATAATCCCAAAAAGTGGCTGTCAACAGCCTCACTTGACAGAGAGGCTCTCAACAAAGTTAAGCAAATTACCCAAGATTTTCCTTTACTTTTTCTAAAAGTTTGGAGGCCTAGCAGAAGAAAATTTGTTTACAATAAACCACTGTCTCACTTGTGGGGGAGACAATTAGGCTACTATCTTCATCGTTTTTCTGCATTCAAATTCACATGATTTAAAGGTTGCTGAGAACCACATTGCTGGTGTCTTCACTGCCAGTCTCTGTCTTGTCTTTGTCCACTGTGAACAATCATCTCCTTCCGTCATCTTAAAGCACTAATAACATCTACCTCATCGTGTGTAAACATTTTGTTATGAGCTTGGAAAGTCCACAGGTGGTTTATCTATACTGTACTATATAATCTACCCACAAAGGTTAATTAAAGATGACAAGTGTTTTAAATAAAAACATTCAAATATTTATGTAGAATTTCACTTCATGCCCTCATCTTTAAAATGAAAGGTTTGGGCTAAACACTTGCTCAAATCCTCTATCCCAAATGTCTAAAAAAAAAAAAAAAAAAAAAGAAAAGAAGAAGAAGAAGAAAGGATAATTTATCACCACTTTCAGCAATGCATAATAGTCATTTATTTAAAAGACTTCTGATTTTGATGCCATAGCCACCTCCTGCCTTCCATGTCTTCCAATGTGGACTCATTTTCTTCCCAAGTTAAAGCAATTTAGACAGTCACCCTGAGAAATACACACTATCCCCAACTACAGTGGCTGTTAGAGAGGTGAAGAAATGAAGCAACTTAGTGGTACGAAGACTATGTAAATCTCAAAAGTCCAATTCCAAAAGCCACACTAATTACAGTCTTATCTTCTCTCTTCAACTGTTCACTTTGAGGGAAGCTAGCTGCCTTATCATGAAGACACTCAAGTAGGCCCACAGAACTGGCTGAAGGCAAACGGAGGAAATTGAAGTCTCTAGCCAACAGCCATGTAAATGAGCCACCTTGAGCCAGGGATGCACAATCTTGGAAGCAGACCCTGGAGCCAAGCCTTCAGAAGACCTCAGATCTGGCTGACCCTTAGGCTACAACCTCATGAGAGATCCTAGGCCAGAAATATCCAGCTAAGCCATTCCCAAATTCCTCTCCCTCAGAAATCATGTGAGATAATAATGTTTGTTGTACTGAGCTTAAACACACGCACACACACACACAGACACACACACACACACACACATACACACCAGCAATAACATTTCTAGGACTTGCTCCTGAAATACATTGCCCAAACCACGACCCCCTCAGAGATTTGCCCTGGAAGGAAACCTGGTCTGGACACCAAAACAGTGTTTTATAGTTGTGCTTTGTCGACTCCTGTTACTATTTCATCAACTCCTAAATGGTTATCAAGAACTCACATACCTCTTCCTTCTCACTGCCCTCTTAGATCTAATCTGGAAGGGAATGGTAAGTGCTGAGGCACCCATGGGTCTGATCTTTAACCATAAACTCATTGTTGAGTGTTGGCCTCTCATATCAAATCATTCTGACCCTGTTCTATTCACCAAGCTTGTATTAAAGTGGCCTACAGCTACAGATGGAATCTGTCCACGATAAAGGTAGTGTGACCACTGATATCTAGCTTCTAGGAGATTCTTAGAGTCTGCAAGGAATTTAGTTGGTCTATGTAGTCTGTTGGTGTGACATTCATGTTATAGGTCCATTGTTTCTATCCTATTCTGTTGAGATTCCTAGGAATTTACACAAACAGGTGCCAAGGATGAATTGTGTATTTCATTTTGGCCCAGAAGGAAGCAAGGAGGGTTCTAATTATTCAAACAAGGAATCTGTGAATCTTTGGATCTTAATGATAACTCTTTGTGACTATAAATATGAGCAGTAAGTCCTTTGGCTGGTCCAGGATGCCAGTGTAATAAGATAAAAATCAGCGTTGTTTTCGCTTGCTCCATATGGGCCTGGGGGCATATCCTCACCACAGAGTTCATTCTCAGACTTCAAAGCAAATTCTGTTGTGAAGAAGTGATGCATTTGGAACTGAAGGATGAAGCTAAATATATACTGGTGTATAATGATGGTTGGAAAGACTTTTTTTTTTTTAACTTCCTTGTCTATGTTTTTCAAATCATAGGTTTTGACTTTGAAATGTGTGCTGCCCACATGAAATGACCCAGATACAACCCAGTACCTTTCTTAACAGGGGATTCTCCTATTTTACTGTCCTTCATTTTAAGCAATTTGCACTGAGTTTCAAAAAATAGGAGGATTTAGTGATTTATTATCATTTAATTTCATAAACAAAAGGCAGAGTATAACTTTTATTGTTTTTAGATTTTAATGGTTATGTTTCTCTGTGCCACAGACCTTTGTTATTTGCTAGAAATAAAACGTAGAGAAGCCGCGTTGCCTTCCTTTATCATGCTACTGGCACCCATCTACACCATTCCAAACAGATCCAGTTTGAACCATTCTGCCAGTAACTAGCTATGGGCTACTGGACCTCAATTTCCCCAACATTGGAAGTTTTGGACTACACAGTGTTTCAGGTTTTTTTCCATGATAATATTCTGTAATTGCCCCCCCTTTCAAAAAAATTTTTTAAGAAAAGCTTGTGAAAAATCAACCCTTGTAGTTATAGTTACAAAACTTAGACTAAAAATAGTCTAGCTCAAGGCGCTTCTAGATAACCTTCCAACATGTCCTTTGATTGCATTCTTTCAGGGAACACAGCCTCTTCCTTCCACCCTCTGGATCTTCTACTCTCCAAGGAAGGGCTTTCTCCCCAGTGGGTTCCTTGGTTCAACAAATTTCAAAGTGAACAGCTGAAAAAAAATAACACTATAGCACTGCAATCATTTATTACAGTAGTTTCTAACCTGGCCATGGCCATCCTATATGACCTGTCGGAACAGAAGTGAACAATTGGATGTACTCTAGTTCCTGTATATGTAGTCCTCTGTTCATCAAATATCTTCCCCTCCTTTGAAAATGTGACTGTGTGAACCCTATTCTAGCTTGCTGTCCTATTCATCAGAGACCATAAACTGACCGCCTACAGACTTTGTTCAGCCTACAGAGATATTTTCCTTATCCTCCACATTCTAGAAGGACCAAACATCCTAGTGTGTCCAGAACTCTCCCAGTTTTAGCACTGAAGGACCCATGTCCCAGGAGACTCCTCAGTCCCAGACAAACCTGGATGATTGGTCACCTAATTAAAAATGTTGGCCCAAGGGGTGCCCCGAGTGGCTCAGTTTGTTTGGGTGTCCAACTCTTGATTTTTCCTCAGGTCATGATCTCAGGGTTGTGGGATCGAGTCCCACACTGGGCTCCACCCTCAGCATGGAGTCTGCTTGAATTCTCTCTCCCTCTCTCTTTGTCCCTCTCTCTACATATATAAATAAATGAATAAATACAATCTTTTTAAAAATAAAGGTGCTTGCCTGAGAAGTTTTTTTAAATTAGTTGCCAAGATATAAATACCAAGTGTTTTCATAGAAAAATCCAGATTTCTTGGCTTCTCTTTAAAAAAAATGAAATGTCTGGCACCAAGTGGTCCTCTTTCGTGGCAACAACCAGCAGGAGCTGAGTAATCGCTGCCCCATTAGGTAAGTCATGTTATTTCCAGGGTCCCACAGGCCTTGGCACTCCACACTACTTCCCCAGAGGCTGAACACCAGCCATTCGTCACTGCTCTGGGGCTATTGCTTTTTTCCTGTGTTAAAGAAAAAAGTGAAATGTTCCTTCTATCTATGTCTCTCTCATAAGGGGCAAAACAAAAGACCTACCAATAGAAGAAAACATATTTTTATGTGTAGAAGTGAAGAATATTCCCACCTGTTAATAGACCTGACCCTCCACACCCAGTACATGACCAACTGGACCTCTAGGCACCAAAGTCCTGATGTACATACTGGGTTCTATCATTTCTAGTTGATGGCTGGTGACTTTAGCACTTTTACTAAAATCCAGCAGTGTTTTCCTTTTTTTTTTTTTTTAATTTTTATTTATGATAGTCACAGAGAGAGAGAGAGAGGCAGAGACACAGGCAGAGGGAGAAGCAGGCTCCATGCACCAGGAGCCCGACGTGGGATTCGATCCTGGGTCTCCAGGATCGCGCCCTGGGCCAAAGGCAGGCGCCAAACCGCTGCGCCACCCCGGGATCCCGCAGCAGTGTTTTCCTATGTGCTCATGCTGCTAGCACCCCAGAAACATTATTAAACCATGTTTCAAATATTTGATCTTTTGTGACAGGAATTCAATTTCTGTCATTGCTTCTGCCTCGTATAAAAATCAGATAAACCTTATTTTCCTCACCAGGGATTTCTTGAGTTTCAGCCTCTCTAATTAATTTCTGTGCTTCATTAATCTTGAAGTCATCAAGGACTCTAGGCAAACACATATAACCTGGGGCTGGCAATCAATTTTAATATTCTTTCACACGGGAATATCTATAAAATGGTCATCTCCTACATAAAACCTTCAAAGAGGTAATCTTTACATTCTTGTCTATTTTTGCAGGAAGTTAATCCTCATCTATAAATCCTGAATAGGGCACCCTGGGTGGTTCAGCGGTTTAGCACTGCCTTTGGCCCAGGGTGTGATCCTGGAGATCCAGGATCGAGTCCCGTGTCCGGCTCCCTGTGTGGAGCCTGCTTCTCCCTCTGCCTCAATCTCTCTCTCTCTCTCTCTCTCTCTCTCTCTCTCTCTGTGTGTGTGTCTCATGAATAAACAGATAAAATCTTTAAAAAAAATCTATTAAATCCTGAATAAGCAACTAACCTGGAGGGAGTAGAGAGTCTCAGCTTCACAAAGGCAGGGATGGTGCCCCTTTTTTGGCTCACCATTTTAATCCCAGCAAACAGTACATGTCTGGCCCATAGTAAGCACTGGAGCAGCATTAACTGAATAAATGCATGAATAAATAAATAAATGTTGCAGAAGAAGGAGTAAGCTTTGAAGTTGGGAGGATATGCAGTCAAATCCCAGTTTGTGATCCCAGCTCTTCCTAGCCAGGTGTCTTTGAACAAGCAAATTCCCTGAGCCTCAGTGTCCACGTTGGCATAACAGAAATAATATCTATGCCTTAAAGGGAAGACATGGGGATTAAACAAGAGAATGTTCAAGGCCCAGTCCCCAGCAGGTACTCAAAAAGAGAAGCTGTTTAAAAAGTTCTTCACAAGGAAAATTGTAAAGAGTGGAAGAAATTCTTCAGCTATCTTTAAATATGAAGTAGTTAAAAGGAAGAATTTAAAAGTTGTAGACAGTTTTAAGTTTCCTAAATGTGAAAAAATAAAATAAAAGTGATAAAGCATATTCTAAAATCTTGCTCAGGTTTTTCTGTATCTCGATATTTTTAGTTGAGCAAAGACTCCCCAGTTATCACTTCATACTGATTCTATTTAAAGTTAGATTTTTAAGTGTGTAAAATAGATAAACCAATGACATCTATCAGTGCAATGAGGTTTTAAATCTTGAAAAGTATGCAGGTGTAAAGTTAATAATAAGAATCTGTGGGTTTTATTCTTCCAATAAAATGCATTAAATAATACACATATATTCACTGCATTGTGTGAGATGATTGATATACACAATATATTTTATAAGAATGGATTCATTCAAATAATAAACCTTTATGGATTTCAAATAGTAAAAAAGAAGTAATGGATTTCTTGCTTAGCCAACGCAAAAACTGACAATCTGAGATTCTGTGCCATTTAAGCCTTTTCTAAGACTTGAGTTTAACCACTGCTCTAACATGGCCAGCTCTGAAAACAGTGCTCAGGCTGAGCAATCGCACACTTTCCGAGTTGCAAGGTATAAAGAGTTCTACTCTCCAGGAGATCTCAGATCATGGTTTTCCTGAGCCTGGTCTGTCTGAGACTGATGCTTTAGGACCGTGATGCTATTCATGGTCACAAACATGCTCCTGCAACTTTGGGGGGAAAGTAATTATTTCTGAAGTGGTGTGAACACTCCACATCAGGACTGTGTACAAGAGACTCTCTACTATTTGGCTGGATTTTTAGTATGACCTTATTGCCTGGCAGATGTAAACTTGAAGATTCATCTACTTTTTGTCACTCGTCTCTCCATCCTGCCTTGCCATCCTGTGTTATAGGTGGACTGACCCTCAGCATCCATTCTAACCTCCTTCCAAAGTGCCTTCTTGAGTTGCAGAGACAGGTAAGCAAAAAGCCACATCTCCCAGACCTCTTAGCAGCCAGGGTTTTAGTTTTAATTTGTTTCACCAATCAGAAGAAAAGCACAAGAGCTGGAGGATCAAGTAAGCTGAAGGACAAGCTTTGGTCGTTTAGCTCTTTCTTTTGGCCAATGCTGAGGTAGCGGTACCTGGTTTTTCTGGGGCAGTTTCCTAATCTTGACAGCTCCTGATGGTGCTGACCTTCTCGTGCTAGCTTTGTGATCCTGACACTGGTGGTTTGGTCTCAGAGCCAGCAGCTGGCACCTCAGCTTCCCAGTTCAGCAGGAGAGAGGTCTCCTGAACAAAGGACAGTCTTTCCCTTGGTGGTCCAGTTGGTGTGTGGCTTTCCAGGTTGTTCCTGAAAGCTCAACCTGGAGGCTGTTTCTTCAGCCCTCTCAGGGATTCTGTAAGCCACATGCTGTAGTTAATCCCTTTCTGTTTAAGCCGGTTAAAATGGATTCTATTCTTTGCAGCTGAACCCTGACAGACACAACCCTTAACTCCTAACTACTGAGAATCTCATCCCGGCTGAAATTGCTTAGGAGATGAGCTTATTCATTCAATCTGTGCATAAACTAGGGGCCTGGAAATATTCTCATTATGGGGCTGCCATGACAAAGCAGATAAGTTGAGGCTCAGAAAGCATTCTTTTAAGAGAGAAAGACAGAAATTCACCATGTAAGGAATAATTCAACAAACACGAAACGAATAGTTTCAGAGATAAATGTAATGAAGAAACTAAATCACAGTAATGTGATGCAGAGTAACTCTGGCTGGCAGGGAGAGGCATGTTGGAAGGAGCCATCAGAGAAGTCCTCTCTGAGCAAGTTACATTCAAGTAGGGACCCAGGGTCCTCCCTGTGATGACTTGTGGATAGAGCTTTCCAGAAGCAGGAACTGAGAGAAAAAGATGGGAAGCTGAGCCTGAGCTCAGGATGTAAAAGAGGCAGAAGGAAGGCCAGTATGATTATAGCTTAATGAGGACAGAGGCACAAGGTAGGAGCCCATTTCATTTGTTCATTCATTCATTAGCTATTTGCTAAGCACTTACTATGCAGCGAGCTCTCTTCTGGGTGCTCACAGTATAGCAGTGAATAACAGAGACAAAAATTCCTGATCTCGTGGAGGTTATATTCTGGCAGTGGGGAAGGGAGTTAAATAAATAGGTGAAGATCTCCCATGTCTAGAGATCTTTTTGGTTGTCAAAACTGGGAAGAAGAAAAGAGTTGTTAGTATTTAGTGGACAAGAAGCCAGGGATGCTTCTAAACATCCTACAAAACACAGAGTAATCCTCAACAACAAAGAATTATTCCAAAATGTCAATAGTACCAAGGGCGGAAAATCCCGGTATTATGTGGTAACAAGAATCATGGAGAAAAAAAGTAGAGAAAGGTGATGGGGGAAACAGAAGCAGGGCAGGGAAGCAGTTCAGGGAAGAATGCAGTAAAAATATAACATCTGAGGGGCATGCTCAGTGGTTGAGCATCTGCCTTTGGCTCAGGTCATGATCCCGGGGTCCTGGGATCAAGTCCCTCATCAGGCTCCCTGCAGAGAGCCTGCTTCTCCCTCTGCCTATGTCTCTGCCTCTCTCTGTGTCTCTCATGAATAAATAAATAAAATCTTTAAATAAAAAGCGATATAACATTTGAACAAAAACCTGAATGAGGCGAGGCAATGAGCCATAAGGATATCTATAGGAAGAAGATCGCAGGACAAGGACAGGAAACAGCAAATGCAAAGGCCTCAGGGACAAACAACTGGGAAGCTCCAGGGAAAGGGATGGGGCAGGGCCTCATGAGCAAGGGAAGAGGAGCACAGATGAAATAGAAAAGGATACCAGGGCCCGAGTTTCTGCTTGTGCTCTGAGTGATCGAGAATCAATTACTAACTCAGATCACTTAAGGAGCTTTGGGCAGAGCAGTGACATGATTTCTGACTTTGTTTATAAGTGGATCACACCGCCTGCTGTTTGGGAAATGATTCATAGCAGAACGAGGGCAGAAAGCAGGGAGACCAATTAGGAGACACTTAGTGGATTATGAGAGCAAGAGACCAAACTGTGCTGTGAGCAAGCGGAAGGTCTGAGTTGCTGCGCACTCTGATGGGGAGAAGCAGGGGCTGAGGGGGAATCTGGGAGGCAGTGGAGATCAGGGATTCCATGCTGGACCTGTTCAGTCTGAGATCTCTACTAGAAATCCAAATGAGGATGTCACTGATGGTAGAACAGGAGTCTGGATTTTAGGAGAGAAGCCTGAGTTGGATATGTAAATCTATTGGAATCAATGAATAGATGGCATCTAAAGCCACAGGTATACAGAGTATAAAGAGAAATCTGAGGACTGAAGAGCTAAGCAGGTAGCCCAGGTTATGCAGACCATTAATCAAACTGCTAAAAATACATAGTCAAATATTTTGCTAGAAAAGACAAGTTACAGGGCGCCTGGGTGATCCCATCAGTTAAGTGACTGGCCCTTGATTTTGGCTCAGGTCATGATCTCAGGGTCATTAGATCGAGCCCCGTGTCAGGCTCTGTGCTTAGCACAGACTCTGCTTTATTCTCTCTCTCTCTCCCTCTGCCTCTAGCCCAGGTCACGCTCCCTCTCTGTCTCTCATATAAAATAAATAAAATCTTTTAAAAAAGGCAAGTTATAATTTTAAATATTTAAAATGTATTATTTCTGTTTAACCTTCATATGTTCATCTTTCAAATTAATTATCAAAAGTAGATAATAATTGCTATAAATTCCTTAGGAAAAGACTAAAAACAAGTCATGTAAAGCAACAGTATCATAGATTACAGAAATTGTTAGAGAACTCCATATTTAGATCATAAAAATCACTCATCTGATTCTAAAATATTAGACATGGCAAAACTGACACCCCACATGGCCAGGTCATAAGCTAGTGGGACTTTAGAGTACCATTTGCCCAAAGTCACATGGTTAATTAGGGGCACAACCAGAATAGGAAGCTTAATCTTTTCTTATTCTTATGCTCTTCTTATTTTACCAGGCTGAGAAGTCAACTCAAAACAAAGAAGAAATTCTCCTGCAATATTAATTCCAACTAGGGCAGAAATTTGACGTGTTTCCAAATAGTTAATATTACCAAACTCATCCTATAATAAACAGTCTGTAGCATAAAGCAATGCACCTCTCTGTGGAAGAGTGAGAATCTATCTTGTACACTGAACTCAAGGATAAAACACCAACCCTGTTTGGGGAAGGCAAAATAAGCCCTCTGGCAACTGGCCCTTTTGCTCTAGCTACAGGGGGAAGGTAAGGAAGTGAGTCAACATGGAGATATAAGTTGGTCAGCCCAAGATTTTGTTCTTACCCTGTAATGAACAAGCCAACATTGAGAAAACTGCTATTTATCCTTGATGGAATACTCCATGAGTGTTGTTGGTGCAACAGTAATAGAATTGAAAGTGATTCTCTGCTTTGCCTACTCTCCTTCCCATTCTTACCTCAAAAAAACCCGCTCAGAAATATACACATTATACACATTTATTTCCGTGGAATGAAGTGAAGATTGCTATGTGTCCATTATACACAAAGGAACAGAAACATCAGAAGGGGAAGTGAGCTGGCCCAGTCACCTTGTGAGTCAGTAGTGGAAGAGGCAGTGTTCTATCCCATGGCTTAGCCACTGACCATATCCCTCCTCTGTGTTCAGTAAGCAAGCCCAAAGAGACATAGCAGATCTGGGCGTGCACTAGCCCAGGGAAGGGGAGATGCACAAAAGAGCTTACATTCAGGCAGTGAGTAACCCATATGGCACATCCAGGGAATGCAAATCAAAAAACCTCAGACTTCAAACTTCTGCTCTATAAGTAGATGGCATTTGTATTCTATAGGACAATATCTGGGCTACTTGCTTTTTTGTTCCTTTTTTTTTTTTAAATCTGAATAAAAGTACCTTTAAAATGTCTCCTTTGGATACTTTTTTCTAGATAAATATGTTTTAAGGTTGCTTTCTGCAACTCTATTTACTTCCTTTCTTCTATTCAGTATAAAATAATACTGGAAACAGGAAATACGATTTAGTAGGAACCTTCTGTTGAAAAGAGAACTACTAACATCATCTTTGAAAAATCAAAGGGTACAATAATCCACATTTCCAAAAACAAGTCCTTTAATGTAAAACTCTCCCCTGCTGTCTTCTGGGAAATAGAGTCCTTAAGCAAGTAACCTGACTTCTACTGCATTATTTTCCATGTGATAGAATTTTACTTATTTTCTAGGCCGTTCTTGGAAAAGACTTTCCAATTTTACCCACACTTTAACACTAAGCTC
This sequence comes from Nyctereutes procyonoides, assembly GCF_905146905.1. Lineage (NCBI taxonomy): Eukaryota > Metazoa > Chordata > Mammalia > Carnivora > Canidae > Nyctereutes > Nyctereutes procyonoides. The sequence goes on from NW_026575037.1 coordinate 8,674,675, forward strand.
ACTTAGCATCTCTTCTTTGAAATTTTCCTGATTATTACTCCCAGGCAGGGTGCATCTTGTGCCTAAATTCATCCACTAGACTGAAATGTCCTTCAAGCCAGGATTCTATTATATGTTATTCAATCCTGTACTCTCTTAGAGTATCTAACATGCACTTTTGCACAATATAGGGAAATCTAGAAGGAAAAGGTTATGTGGCTACCATACTGAAAGGGATGTTTCTAGGTGATTATAAATATGTGAGGGGAATATGTGAACCTGCCTAGAAAGTCTACTACTAAAATGGGTATTTAAGTGTATTCCATATCATGCTAGGTGTTTAAGCAGAAAGTGGATGGTAACTCTTGAGAGATGCTATAGAGGAGTTCTTAAAGCAAATGGGGAGGTAGATCAGATGACCTTTAAAGGCTTTCCAACTCTAGATTCCAAAATGATTTTTAAAAAGTTATGCCTTAACCGAATAATTCTGTTTAACTATTGCTTCCATGGACACTGCCTCTTCCATAGATGGTGCAACTCTTGGCGCTTTTCCAAACAGCATGATTAAAACACTCCAGTTTACAGTTTCTAAGGTAAGCTTCCCAGGAGCCTTCTAACTTTGATGTAATTCCATCCTCCCTTCACTTGATCATCACAGAGGCCCAAGGTTCAGGAAGTCCACAGAGTGGTTGGAAGTTAGACTCTGTAACTGTCAATCCCAGAGTCAGAAATTTAAGTTTATGTGCCAGTTTTGTGCTTACTTGCTCAGCATGCTTGACCTCTGCAAGCATTAAGTCAGATCCAGAAGAGAGTGTAAGAATGATTATCTTAACTTTTACCACTATTGCTCTTTCTTGTCAGTTGGGAATATTGAATGGACTTTTGGTGGGCAGCCCTGGTGGCTCAGCGGTTTAGCGCTGCCTGCAGCCCAGGGTGTGATCCTGGAGACCTGGGATTGAGTCCCACGTTGGGTTCCCTGCATGGAGCCTGCCTCTCTCTCTCTGCCTGTGTCTCCGCCTCTCTCTCTGTCTCTCATGAATAAATAAATAAAATCTTTAAAAAAAAATGGACTTTTGGTTATCACCATTCTTGCCCAATAATAAGCGCCGATGAAAGGCACAGAGAAAAGAAGAAAACATGTTCCTTGAATATGCCACACTTGCCAATGATTGGTGCTCCTTATGATAGCATTACTATCTGGAGCACACGCACAAAATACTGCTGAAAGGGACTATGCCCAACTCTATGGAGTAAGGGGGATTTCGGGCATCAGTGGGGTTTGAAGACTAAGTTAGCAAGAGTACTTCATTGCTGTCTGTCTGTCTATCTGTCTAAGTTCTAATCACAGCATATATCACAATAATGCTAGTCCCTATGTGTTGCAAATGTAAGCAGTCAAACAGATGCAGACTAATCCAGACCCAAAAAGTAATGTTACAATATAGTAAGCTGTTTCTTTATCTTAATTTTTTTACTACTTTGAAGGAAAAAGCTGATAAAGTAGAAAATACCTCAACAGACCTGTCACAGGTTTCCTTTTACCAATCTATTTCACATTATAAATCTTTTTTGTGAGGTTAGTACAATCTTCCCCAGCTAGAGATTATTCTTGTCAATATGAGGATAAACACCTATATATGAAATTTGGAAGCACAATTATCAGAAATTACATGAAGTAACTTCAGCTAATTGAAAAATATGTTCTCCGTTTAAAACCGATCCCTGGTGTTTTCAAGAGCTTCTTTGCCTTTATTGGGAAAATGGGATCTGCCTTGGTATTTGTGGAAGTAGTAACAGTGCAAAGCAATCAAACCACCTCCTATGGTAAACAACCCAACACATGAGAGCAAGGCCATTATTGCTTCTAAAAAGGTTTCTTCCATGATATCATTGTCAAGTGCAAGAAGATTACGTTGATGCATTGCTTATATATAAATATATGAAAAAACATATCCTAAGAGGGTTCTAATGAATATGGCAAAAAGGCTCAAACCCATTCTATGGATTAAAGATTTATGTATGTATGTATGTGTTCATTCATTCATTCATCCATTTATTTATTTATTTATTTATTTATTTATTTTCTATGTATTTCCAAATTTCTCTGATTTCCTTACAAATACCAGTCTTCTATAGCCTAGCACATGTTGGTTATTTATTAAATAGTTTGTAGGGTGAATTAAATCAAATATCTGGTTAATCAAACACTACAAATTGACTCTTGCTGACCAAAAAAGAAAGAAGGCAGGCATCTCATCTCAGTTGCTATAAATCTGGTGAGTTTATTCTGGGACAAGTGACCAGAATCAGATGAGTTACAGGACCCTCAATAACTCATTGCGAGGCTAGAAAGGAAGAATCCCATCCTTTCACTTTTCTGCTGAAAATCACTGACCAGGGCATGGAAAAACCCCAAGCTCAGCACCTCTGCTTTCTTTAACCAGTCCTGCTGGCGTCCTGGCAGACCAATTTGGAAACCATGATTAATCCCCTGGTAAACAGAAAATAGGCTCTGGAGCCAGGAGAAGCCAAACCTGAGTCACCCTCTGGAGACTCTACTCTTAGCCAATTTAACTCTATCTCCTCCTCCAAGAGCTGGCTAACTTGCCTGGTGATTTTCAGCACACAGAAATGCCTTTCCTTGATGACAGAGGAACTCAAAGAAGCAGAGACTGAAGTTGTCTCTGTGACTGACCACAAGCTGGTGTAACCCACATATAAGCGGGGTTACCATGTCCTGTATGGTTCACATGAAATTGGCAGGAACTCCAAGCTCCATAAAATGGAAAGTCAATATCCTTCACAGTTTCTCCAGGGGTTGGGGGGGAAGAAGGACAATGTACCTAGATTTCTCTTTGTCATCAATGGCGCAACTTAATTTGGTTTGCCATCCACTGTGCCATTACACGAGAGCTACACGGTTGTTGCCTCATGCTAGACATGACCCTGCTTCCTTCACACACATACCTCACTGGTGCTTTCCCAAGTGTCACTGACTCAAGACTCTGGGTCTGACTAACTTTTGTGCAAGATCCAAAGCAATGGTGACGATATACATGGAAGCACCAAAAATTAGTTAAAAGTAAAATTAAATAGCCCTGTACTTTTATTAAAGCCCTGTTCTTAAAAGCCCTTCAACTACCCTCGCTCCCAAAGGTTTCTTACCTGCTGTTCTTTCTCCTCAGGCTCTGCTCTCCTCTGCTCTTACCTTCCTTCTCTACTTCCTCCCTTCCCCTCTTTCTCCCGTTAACCCCTTCTCCTAAATTCTATTACTTTATTATGTGTTACTTTGGTTTCCCTATTTGCAGATTATGTCTTCACCTTGCATGCCGGAAACATTTTCCTAAGAGGAACTTTATGACCCAGTATTCAAATACATTTACACACACCTACACACATGGATAAGCACACTCACAGACACATACACACACACACACACACACAGAGACACACACAAACACCTGTTGACCCTCAGAAAACACAGGAGCAGAGCTGTGAGTTCCCAGGAGCTAGAATTCTAGTCCCATAGGACTAGAATAGGAGAATTGAACAGAATGAAAAAGAGATTTTTAAGTTGTGTTTTAACTCTTAGATATCAATATGGATTTTCCATTACTTTTCTAGGGTGCAATGCTCACTGGAAATATTAAAGATTCTCAGCTGCTGTGTAACTCTGAGGCTAGGTGGGCACCGAGAAGTCTAGCTTCTATTGTTCAGCACACAACATTGTGCTTCTGACAGTTCGGGTGATTGCTTTCCCCAGGTCCACATACTGTTTCAGCCTCTACACTTTTGCTCCTTCCCTCTCAATCCCACCACACACACACACACACACACACGCAAGCACACATCCAGTTGCCTCTTGGAATGTTTTTCCACATTTCACCTCTCTGAATCAGATCCATTCTTCAAGATTTTCTGCATAAAGTCTCCCAGATTGGAGCCTTTGATTTTATTCTTTCTCCCACCAGTCATTTTATTTACCTAGGTATTCCTCTCAAAAAGTAATGTGCATTCTATGAGAGCAAGGACTGTGTCTAGTGCTTTCTACAAAGGACCCTGTATTAACTAGCCACAGTTCTAGACATGCAATAGATGTTTAGCTAATGTCTGTCAGATGGACAGACCACAAGACCTTTGAACTACAGTGTAATTAACCATAGCATAGTTAACCACAAATAAGTCTTACTACTAATAAGTCTTACTTACTAATAAGTCTTGATGAGGACAGCTAAGAAAATCCAGATCCCTGGAAATAGCATTGTACAGATTTTGGTAGCTCTCATCTCAAATCCAATAGCTAACCTTTTTGTGACCTTAGGCCAGTCACTTAACTTTTGTGAGCATTACTGTTTCCTATTTGTAAAATAAAAAATAAAAATACCTGCTCTCACAGCTCATCTAGTAGTTGCAAGGATTAAATGGGAATACAGTATTTCCCCCTTATCTGCAGGGAACACATTCCAAGACCCTCAGTGGATGCCTGAAACCATGGATAATACCAAGCCTTATATGCTTTCCTATACATACACAACTATAATAAAGTTTAATTTATAAGTTAGGCACAGTGAGAGATTAAAAGCAATAACTAATAATAAAATAGAACAATTATAACAATAAATGTAATGAAAGTTAAAGTGCTCTCTCTCTTTCAAACTGTCTTATCGGATGAGATGATGCAAAAAGCAGTGAATGACACAGACATTGTGATGTAAAGTTAGGTATTATTGACCTTCCAATGATTCATCAGGAGGAGGATCATCTGCTTCCTGACCCCATTGATGATGGGTAATGAAACTGTAGAAGCAAAATCGTGGATAAGGGAGGATTACCATGTATATATATATGAAAGTGATCTGAGAAGCACTGTACACAAGAGAAGTACGTTATTACAAGTATTATGATGCTCTGGGTATTTTAAAAAGAGCTTACATACTTTATCAAGCAGCATAATTATAGATAGAAAATCTCATATTTATTCTGAAGCATTGCCCAAAAATAAATGTTGCTATTATTTTCTAAGAACATTTTCTTATCCATAAAGGAAGATTTATTACAGTTCTGTAACTCATGCAAATATATAAGCAAAATGTCTCCTGTTTTTTTTTTCTTCAACCCAACAGAATTTGTTTCATTTCCTGCAGGATTAGCTATCATAGGAAAATCAAGGTATATAAGAGCCATCTTGGATGCTAACATTATGAAAATTATTACACTTTAACTCTCAATAGCAGACTGTGTTAGGAAAATATTTTAGATGTGGCAAATTTTAGTAAACACAAAAGAACAACTATTTTTAGAATTTTAAAATAATAGCAAGTACATTTTCTTATTTTAAGAATCTAGTGAATTTTTAAGTATCTTATCCTATAGATTTTTCTTATTTTAGTGTGTATTAGTTCCTGTGACTGCTATAACAAATTACCACAAACTTGGTAGCCCAAAACCACAAAAGTTTGTTGTCTCACTGTTCTAGACACCAGAAGTTTGAAATCCATTTCATCAAACGGAAATCAAAGTGTCTGCAAGGCTACCCCACACTCTTCCCACAGGCTCTGAGGAGGAGTCCATTCCTTGTTTCTGCCAGCTTCTCTATGGTTGTGGGGATTCCTTCACTCCTCGATGCTTCACTCCAATCCCCTCCTTCTGGGCACAGGACATCCTCCTCTTTTGCATAACCTGTCTCTCTCTTATGAGGATGCTTGTGAAGGCATTTAGGGCCTACCCAGATAATCCAAGATAATCTCTTCTCTCAAAATCTTTAATCACATATGTAAAGACCTTTTTTCCAAATAAGGTAACATTTACAGGTCCCAGGGATTAGAACATAGATCTTTCGGGGTGTCATTTTCAACCTAGTACACCAAAGTGCTCAAACTTTAGCATTTATCAGAATCATCTGGAATATTTACTAAAACACATACTGGATGGCTCAGTTGGTTAAGCATCTGCTTCAGCTCAGATCACATGATTCTGGGGTCCTGGGATCGAGTCCTACGTTCAACTCCCTGCTCAGCCAGGAGCTTGCTCTACCTGTCCCTCTGCCACTCCCCCTGCTTGTGCTCTCTCTCTCAAATAAATATATAAAATCTTTAAAAACAAACAGATGAATAAAAATAAAACATATTACTAAAACCCAAGCCTAGAGTTTCTATACAGTAAGTGGGAAATAGGGCTTAAGATTTTGAACTTATTAGCAAATTCCCAGGTGCTGCTGCCGCTTGTCTCAAGCTCACACTCTGAGAACCACTAGATTATGTTATCCAGTGCTTTTAAAATTATCTTCTTATTTCATTCCCTCCCCCCAAACAATAGGTCATCAACTTTTTTTTTAAAAGATTTTATTTATTTATTCATGAGAGACACCCAGAGAGAGAGAGAAAGAGAGAGAGGCAGAGACATAAGCAGAGGGAGAAGCAGACTCCTCTCAGGGAGCCCGATGTGGGGACTCCATCCCTGGAGCCGGGACCACGCCCTGAGCCAAAGGCAGGCGCTCAACCACTGAGCCACCCAGGTGTCCCGGTCATCAACTTTTTGTAGGCCTTTTGTACATAGTCTAACATCAGACATGTTGACAGTAACAGTGCAGCTGCTACCTGTTTCTCCTTCAGATAGTGCCAGGCTTTCTTCTCACTAATCGAGCTCTGCAGTGAGACATATCCAGAGATCAAATTTTTTCTTCCATGGATTCATTTGGTGCTCCCATTGGTGAGAGAAAGCATAGGATTTATTAGTTCACATTCCTTAGCTCAGCAGTCAAGGGCCATCATACTATGACTTTACATCATTCTTCCAGCTTGTAGCTAGACTCCTTGCAGGTCCCCAAACACCCTCTGCACACCCTTCCCAAGTAGGAGACTTCCACATGAAGTTTCAGCTACATGAATTATCTGCTAAAGCTCCATCTATGCTTATCAGAACCCTGAGTGTTCCAAGACCTAAAAAAATAATATGCTAGGCTTTTCTGGTATCTTCGGCCATATCTTGCTAAAAGATGCACAAGATAAATCAATTACAGATGCTTACAGGGGTAAGCACCTGCCTCTCCAAAGTTCCATCTATGCTTATCAGAACCCTGATGTTCCATGAAGTCCAAACCAACTACCTAGTCTTTCTTGTTCAAATCAGTATGGTCACTCCCTCCGCACAGAACTTTCTATAGCACTTTGTGTGCTTTTAGTGACTAACACTATTCTCTCTCTCTCTCTCTTTTTTTTTTAAGATTTTATTTACTTTTTCATGAGAGACACACACACACACACAGAGAGAGAGAGAGAGAGGCAGAGACACAGGCAGAGGGAGAAGCAGGCTCCGCATAGGGAGCCCGACATGGGACTCGATCCCGGGTCTCCAGGATCATGTCCTGGGCTTAAGGCGGCGCTAAACCTCTAAGCCACCCGGGCTGCCCCACTATTCTCTTTTGAATCATGATTACCTATGCAACTTTTAATCCCTCCATGTATTATAAACTTCTTAAGGGTAAAGATTATTGCTTGTTTATTTTCATTTATTTTGTGGCACCCAGGACTGTGCTAAATATTTGTAAAATTAGCAACAGAATTTTGTTTGCTGTTTAGCACTTCATGTCTGCTCTAATCTCTCTGCAGTTCAGATGCACAGGTGCAGCAGCCGTCTTTTGCTTTGGTGGCTCTCTATCACACTTTTTGGGGGATCTGCTTCAACTTCACCCCGACTATGTGGCTCTCACAAGTGCTAATCACAGCACCCTCTCACATAACCCATATTCCTTCCTACCTTTCCAGTGGATGTGAGCCTCTTTCTTAGGATTTATTAACTAAAGTCGAGAGAAATGAGGCTTTTCCTTTCAGATAGAGAAGCTAGGGCTCTGTCATCCCTGTGAGGAAAATAGGCTTGAGAGAATGAGGTTAGCATGCAAAGAGATAAAAGCATAATTAGAACAGAGATGGGACTCCTTATGCCATCAAATCCCCAGGCTCTGTGGTTCCTGCTACCTGGCAGTTTCATTATATGAGCTAATACGGTCTACTCTGGTTCAAGTTAGATTTTGCCACTTGCAGTCAAGAGTACTGACTACTGGGAAAGGTAGGACTCATAATCCTTTCATAATTCTTGTGAGAAAAGTAACACCTCCACTGTCCTGATGAGAGTTTCTAACTCCCTATGTATATTACACCAGGCACAGACCTTGAAGATATTAGGTAGAAAGGAAAACTATACATAAGTAATTGTTATGAGCCTAAGGCAGTAGAAAAATAAAAACAGAAAAGTCCTACTCTTTCCCTTCACAAGAAATTTTCACAGGACTCCTGGTGAGGGAAGCCAATGTTATCAGTTTTACATGTGATAATTTTAAAAAATAAAAGCCAGAGAGGTCAAATAACCTGATTCTCTCTTTTTAAGAAGCTTAGATATAATAGAAGCTTACATAAGCTTCTATTATAAACAAATTAAAAATTTGTTTATAACAAATTAAACAAATTAAAAATAAAGTATACAATTAAAATAAATTGTAAACAATTTATTGTTTACAATTAAAAATAAAGTATATGTAAACAAATTAAAGAAATTAAAAATAAAGTATATATTAAATATACTTAATGTATATTTATTTAATGTTAACAAATTAAAAATATATGACTACTGAGGTAGAAGGATGAACAATGTGCACCGTGGAGGCACAAAGGAGTGGATATTTCAACCTGGAAGCATTAGAGAGAAAGGACTGACTTTATGGAGGTAGTAACACTCGAATCCAGTTCCTTGGGGCAGAGACTGGCTTACAACATCAAACTTGTTCTTGCTAGACTTCTACTCATCCATATGAGAAGCACTTGTCATTCAGTCAACAAGGAACTTATAAGACACCTATATAGGTGAGGTGCAAGCTAAGTAAGACAAGGATCCTCTTTTCAAGAAGCTCATGGTTTAGAGAGAAAAAGAGAAAACCTCAACTTTTATTTTTTTAAAGATTTTATTTATTTATTTATTCATGAAAGACCCAGAGAGAGAGAGGCAGAGACACAGGCAGAGGGAGAAGCAGGCTCCCCACGGGGGGGCCCAATGAAGGACTCGATCCCGGGGTCCCTGGGCTGAACTGAAGGCAGACGCTCAACCGCTGAGCCACCCAGGTGCCCCAAAATCTCAACTTTTAAAGTACAGCATGGTTAGTGGATAAAATGATATGGTGTCTAGGATTTTCTTTCCCCAAAATGGATGGGTAACAGGAAGCGAGTGGAGGAACTGATGAAATAAGGCTTGCAGGGGGATGATAATTGTTGCAATGAGGTGTGGTGGTTTCGCAGTGTGTCAACTTGACTACACTGAACTTCATTTCCCATAATTCTCTTCCCCTATGTTTCCGGTTTCAGTGGTCTGCCTGACCCATTCTTGTTTGGAATTGGGGGAATGGAAGCAAAGTTGCAGCTATTTTTATAGCCTTACATATTGTTTACCTGCTTATTCACCAGCTTGGCTAGAGACAGTGGACCAGCCTACCTACCTCTGTTCCACCTACTCCTGGAACTTCCTTCAGCTTCTCCAACTCCAGGTCAAGGTGTGTCTACCTGGCTCTTTGATCATGGGCTCTGAGTTGAGTAGGACACCCACGCTACCGAGGTGAGAGGCAAGATGAGGTTCAGTCCATCCTCCAAGTTCCCAGCTCCAGGTTGTTTTTGCTTCTCCACTTTACAATCCTCTTCCCTGCTTGATTGCCCATCCTGGGCACTCCAAATGCCAGCAGCAGATGCAAGGACAACAGCCTTACAGACACTATGGAATGAGGTCCCACAGTTGCAAGATGGTAGAAGCCTACACACATGTATATGTATACAGGTGTCCCCCGCTTTTGAAAGTTCACATCGTGCCACTTTGCTTTGATGAAAAGACCTACATTAGTACCTGTTCTGGTTAACCAAAAGAAATCCTAAGAGGATTTTCACTTTTCAAAAGAAAAAAAAAAAAGGAAAAATAATGTTCAGGGTTTGCTTTGCAGTGAGCCTTTATAGAAGCAGTGAGCACCCTAAGCAGTGAGCGCTCCTTCCCTGGGGAACTACATTCAGCAACTCATCGAGCTGCCATGGCTTTGAACTGTGTCTGTAAGAATCTGATTTATCTTGTGCATCTTTTAGCAACATGTGGCCAAAGGTACCAGAAAAGCATAATATATTATTTTTTGGAGTCTGGGAACACTCAAAAAAATTTCCATATAGGGGCGCGTGGATGGCTCAATCAATTAAGCATCTGCCTTTGGCTCAGGTCATGGTCCTGGGGTCCTGGGGTCCTGGGATCCAGCCCAGCATCAGGCTCCCTGCTTAGCCAGTAGTCTGATTCTCCAGTTCTGCCCTTCTGCCCCCATTAGTGCTCTCTCTCCCTTTCTTTCTTTCTCTCAAATAAATAAAATCTCTTAAATTTTTTTCTCCATATAAATAAATGGGATTGCTTTTCTGCTTTACATCATTTCAGCTTGTGAATGGTTTCATAGGAATGCTCTACTTTGGGATAGCTAAGGAAACCTATACTTAGACACACACATATCCTGGTGCTTCTGCTTTACTTATTAAACTCTGAATACTGGGTGACTAGTACATCGTGTTCATGTTCTTACTCTCAATTTTTTGGATACATTTGACATTTTCCCAATTACTATTTTCAGTTCTCTATGGGAGAATTTGGTGATAGATGTGTACAAGATGTTATAGAAGCACTTGAGCACAGCCATCTCAGACATGGAGGAAGGAACAGAAGGGTCCTTCTCATGGGCCAGTCTCCCTATTTGTATCATCAGCTCCCTTTATTTTCTTTCCCCCCTAAATGCAGGTCAGGTTAATCCCTTGATCCTTCTTCTCTCTAAGCATCCACTCCCAAATTTCAGGCAGCCTACCTGTCACATAATTCTTAATTTTCCATAAATATCTCAGTCCTCTTACTGAACTTCCAAACTCTCATTTCCAACTCCATGTTCCATATCTCCTTATTCACAAACAGCCAAATAACATTACCTTTCAGAAGTAAAAGCTAATTCTTCTGACTTCCAGTTTCTCTTGGTCATTCATTTCTGGTCTCTAAACACCAAATCCGGAGTTGGCTTAGACACCACCTCTCTTCCGTACAGTCTTTGGCCGTATCTTGTCAACGTACTTCCACAGGTCTTCTGCTCTAGGCCATCAAAATAGACTTTCTTCTCTACATTATCTCACTCATCTGATCACTCCTTTATTCATTCAACAACAGTTTTCTAAACACCTATGATGTAGAAAATCTTGAGACAGAAAGGAAAAAATATATCCTTATACTGTGTCATTGCTTAAAAACTTACAGTGTATCTCATTAAGTAATGAGAATTAAACCTGTGCTCTTGGACTTTAAGGCCATCTAAAATCTGGCCCTCTCTGGGAGATGTGACTGCTCCTAGGGTGAGCAAACTGTCAAAGAGGCTTTGGGGAAAGACTGTCTCCAGAACAAGAGCATCCTTGGAGATCAGACTGGGAAAATGTTTGTCTTCCTGTATCATTATGATTCTGGCTGAGAATTAAGAGCACATAGGTTTCAATTTCTTTCTATGTTAAAAAAAAACCTGTGATTGTACAAATGATATGTGTCTTTTTTTTTCTAATTTCAAAGTATTTTTCAAAATATGAAGAAGCAAAAAATAAATGAATAAAACAACAATGACCTATCATACCACCACCCAGAAATAATCATTTTTTGTATTTTGGTGAGTTTTCTTCAAGAATACTTACAGCTTTAATTTATAACACTATAAAATTTATAGCTTTAATTTGGATAGCCCTGTACATACTGTTTTCTAATCTATATATTTCACTTAACAATTTGTTGTGAGCAAATTACCATGTCAATAAATATATTTTTCATCTATCATTTTTAAAGGTGCTGTGCTATTCTATTGCATGAACATAACAATTTTTGTACACCCTTTCCTTTTGGGGGACATTTAGGTTATTTAGGACATTTAGGTTATTCTGATTTTTTTTCTACAACAAGAAGGTTTGCAATATCCTTATAGACGAATCTTTCTCTGCATTCTCAATGTTCTCCTTAGGATAACTTCCTAAAAGTAGGATTTCAGGATCACAGGGAATATATATTTTTAAGGGTTTTGATAAGAGACCATGTCTTTTTCTGAGGACCATTTGAAACATTCATATGGGGTTTCAGCAACATGCCAATGATATGGAGTCTGAAAGTGACAGAACTAGGGATCCCAAGGTGGCTCTGTGGTTTAGTGCCGCCTTTAGCCAAGGGTGTGATCCTGGAGACCCGGGATTGAGTCCCACATCGGGCTCCCTGCATGGAGCCTGCTTCTCCCTCTGCCTGTGTCTCTGCCTCTCTCTCTCTCTTTCTCTTTCTGTGTGTGTGTGTCTCATGAATAAATAAATTTTAAAAAATCTTTGAACGTGGCGGAACTATACCTAAAATGCCCTTAATCCTTCACTCTCTAAGGATATTAGAACTCTTGGGGGCCAGTAAGTTAATTAATTCCTTGATACAATATATATTATCTTAATAGTTTGAAAGACAATAGTTTATGTGTAGATAATACACTCTGTAAGAATTTTACTCATCATTTTATAGTACTACTTAATTTCATCCAGGGTTTGTTTCTATGAGTAGACATTGTTATTTTTTTAATAAGTAGATATTTTCTGTTTTAGCACAATAAGATAGTAATAAGTTTGTGATGAGATGATATGGCAGGAAACTTCCACTCTACCATTCTATAACAATAGAACTTACCTATGGAACTGAGAGCTATGTTTCTCACCTCCCTTGCAGCTAGGTATGGCCATGTGACTAGGTTCTGGCCAATGATATGTAAGCTAAAGGGATATGTGCCCTCCCCTCTGCCCTTCTCTACTTCCAACCAGTTGCAATGCAGATATGTGGCAGTTGCAAGGGCAGCCATATCAGACCACAAATTGAAAACTTCATGTTGAAGATGATAGAGCAACTAAATAGAAAAAGCCTAGTTCCTTCTTGTACCGTGAAACTGCCAAATCAGCCCTAGTCTACCTAAGCTTGACTATTTTGTAAGAAAGAAACAAATTTCTATCTTGTTTGAGACTATTATTTTGACTTTGTTTTAGGAGCTGACCTGGTATCCTAATACAGAGGGAAGATTTGGGGAGCTTGATTATTTATTTTAACTGGCCACTAACAAAATAGTTCAACTGATGGATCAAATTGTAAAAGAGACAATTGTAAAGGAGACAACCTTTTTAGGTTAAGGGGCAAGGAATATTATTAATAGTCAAGTAAGTAAAAGCCAAAATATTTTACCAGAAAAATGTGTACAAACTCTTTCACCATCTAATGAGCTTTTTCTTTGAATCAGAAATCCAGTTATGTAAATGAATTATTTGGCATACTGCCTTTTGGTTTGCTTCTGCATTGTGTAAAAAGTTATACTCAATAATCTTGGTTTAATTTTATTCTTGAGTTAATCAATTCTTGTTTTAATTTCTGTGATCCAAAGACTCTTCACTGTCCTTGATATTCAGCGATAGTATAAAGGTAAATAAGTCTTCAAATCATAAAAATTAACTTAAATTGCATATGAAAATATGCAAACATTACTGTTTTATAAATTCTAACTGTATTTACATATTATCTCTCTAAAATGACCTAGATACCACCAACTGAATGATAATTTTATAGTGCTAGTAAATATATGAAGCTGATGATTTTTTATCACTTTAGAATGAGGAACATCAGAAGACAGAAGCAATTAGGTCACAGATGAGTTGATTTGTAGACCTTGGAGACTTACTATAAGTAAGTCTTATATATTTTCTAATATATTTAGGAAGTTATCCTGAGAAGAACATTGAGAATGCAGAAAATGATTCATCTATAAGGATATTTATTGCAAACCTTTTTGTTGCAGAAAAAAATCACGGGATCCCTGGGTGGCACAGCAGTTTGGCGCCTGCCTTTGATCCTGGAGAGCCAGGATCGCATCCCACATCGGGCTCCCGGTGCATGGAGCCTGCTTCTCCCTCTGCCTATGTCTCTGCCTCTCTCTCTTTCTCTCTCTGTGACTATCATAAGTAAATAAAAATTAAAAAATATATACATTAAAAAAAAGAAAAAAGAAAAAAATCACAATAACCTATATATATATGTATATATGTGTATGTATATACACATATACACATAAATATATATTTATAGCCATATATACATCTCCAACATTCATTTTTTTCTTCTTAATAGCACCTGGATTTATTTTTGGGAAAGAGAAGTCTCCTGAGTAGTGTTCAGTCCTATAATTCCAGTTGCATACATCCATGGAAGTTGAAAAGACTAGATCCTTTCCAGTCCCCCATTCACCCCAGCCAAGGAGCAGGCATATGAGGAATTAGCCACAGATGCTGTCCCCTGGACTTTTGAAACATTAAGACAGAAGGAAAGAGCAATGGCCATAAGAAGTATTCTGAAGTGCCTAAAAGTCCAGGACATTTCTTAGACTTCTTCCCTAATATTCTATCAATCCTGAGCTCACCATCAACATGACCAAATCCTTTCATTCCAATAAATACTCTTTAGCTTTAGAGTCAGTATTTATTAGCAGCAGACAAGGGACTTTTGCCACCATATAATATCTTACCACCGTATGATGTGACCTCTCTTTTCCTAGTGAATAATCTGTGCTAAAAATCTAAATAAATGAAGAAGGGGCACTTGGGTGGCTCAGTAAGTAAAGTATCTGCCTTCAGCTCAGGTCATGATCCCAGAATCCTAGGATTAAACCCCACATTGGGCTCCCTGCTCGGTGGGGAGTCTGCTTCTCCCTCTGCTCCTCCTTTCTGCTCATGCTCTCTCTCTTTCAAATAAATAAATAAAATTGAAAGGAAGGAAGGAAGGAAGGAAGGAAGGAAGGAAGGAAGGAAGGAAGAGAAAGAAAGAAAGAAAGAAAGAAAGAAAGAAAGAAAAAGAAAATCATGCTGAAAGGTTTATAAGGGTATAAATATTATTTTGTTAGCTATAACTTGAAAATTCAGTATATGTATTTTAGTTTTCTTCATTTTTGTTTTAAGATGCAAATATTTTGTCTGAAATGTTAAACATATTCTTCCAAACTTAGGTAATTTTTTAATCCTTGAATTATTCCTTTTTATAGACTAATTTCACATCTCATGAATCAATCTGTGTTCTTTAAAAAGAATTAGTAAATATCTGATACAGCTTCCATCTCATATTTTATATTTTTCACACAAGGAACTATAAACAATTAAGTTGGTAGCCAATTTAATTGTTAAAATCAGTTAACTCAACACTCCTAATGGACAGAATTATTTGCCTCTTATTTGCATGGCATTTTACACATCAGCCAAGCAGAAACCACTGGTTGCTAAGCAACAGCCTTCCTCTCAATGACCAGAAATAGAATACATAGAAGGGCAATTTCTAAAATACAATATACATATATATATATGAAGTTAAAGAGAAACTCAGCCCTAGTTTGGCTGTTCACCCAGAATGCTTGTCATGAATATTGAACTCATACTGACAGTGTGTGAATTCCAAATATATTTGATCATGAATTCTTCAGTAACTACATAATCTTGTATTTTCCCCCATATCTTTCTCACTACTGAGAAACCATGAAGTAATACAGAAACCAGGTTTTGAAGCAAATTTCCTTAGAAAAACTATTTGTAAACTGTACACTTAGGTTTTGTTGAACCAAGTCATTGCTAACATAGCATTAACATTTCTGTTGCAATACTCCTTTTTTTGGTTAAAACTACACATTCAGGAGAGCCTGGGTGGCTCATTCAGTTAACTGTCTAACTTTTGCTTTTGACTCCTGTCATGATCTCACCATTGTGAGACTGAGACCCACATATGGCTTGGTTCAGTGGGGAAACTGCTGGAGGTTCTCTCTCCCTCGCTCTCCTTCTGCCCCCCCTCCACTCATTCTTTCTCTCTCAATAAATAAATAAATCTTTAAAAAAAAAAACAAAAAAATAAAAATTAAAAAATAAAAAAAAACTACATATTTAATGCTCTGGGAGGATATACTCTAACCAATTAATAGTGATTACCAGAGGGAATGACCATTTGCTTTGTCCTCAATGTATTCTTTACAATGAAAATAATAATTGCTAGTAGTTGCTGGGTGTTTGTGAAATGCTGGACCCTGTTTAAGTTTATTCTGTGTATTGTTACATTGGTATCCCCTTTTGGCAGATAAGGAAAGGAGGTCCAAAGAAGCTGTGTGACCTTCTCAAGGCCATGTATCTAGAAAGCAGTAGAATTCTAATTCTAAAGCAGAATTCTAATTCAGGCAGAGACACTCCAGGTCTTCACTTCACTATTCTTCCTTTTCTAAGGCAGTTCATAAAATACCTTTTTTTCTTCATTATACTATCTCAGGACACACAGAATTATATCTGGGTCCAATTCATTAACAGCTTTTCACCTATGGTTTAAGTCAGTTTTACATCATTAGGAGCTAAGAACATAACAAACCTAACAAGTGCCTAAGGATCAACATGTGGTCTGATTTCAGTCAACAGAGAATTAAAATGGTGCCAATTCAACTGAACCTGGGGCTTCACACAGTGTTTACCCAAGTAGACCATGCAGTTACAGAACTTTCTAAAGAATTGCTTTAAATAAATAAGACTTCTGGGAATTGGTTTTCTTCTCAAATGTATACTTAGTAACTTTTAAAAAGATTGACTTAGACAAAAAAAAAGTAAAAAGTAAAGACAAATTCTCAGTTAGAGTACTTGATAATAACTATCTGTTCAAGATGTAGGAAAAGTATTTGACAAAGTACAACATCCATTCATGATAAAAAAAAAAACCCTCAACAGGGATCCCTGGGTGGCTCAGCGGTTTGGCGCCTGCCTTAGGCCCAGGGCGTGATCCTGGAGTCCCATGATCGAGTCCCACATCAGGCTCCCTGCATGGAGCCTGCTTCTCCCTCTATCTGTGTCTCTGTCTCTCTCTCTCTCTCTCTCTCTCTCTCTGTCCACGAATAAATAAATAAATAATCTTAAAAAAAAACTACTGATTGGGAGAGGATATTTGCAAATAACACGTCCAGTAAAATGTTAGTATCCAAATACATAAAAACACCTTATGCCAAAAAAATAAATGGGCAGAAAATGTAAACAGACATTTCTCCAAAGAAGACATACAGATGGCCAACAGATAACATGAAAAATTCTCAACATCACTCATCATCAGGGAGATGGAAATCAAAACTATGTTGAAATCACCTCATGCTTGTCAGAATGACTAAAATAAAAAATAAAAGAAACAAAAAGTGTTGGTGAGAAAAACGCTCCTTTACTTTTGGTAGGAATGCTAACTGGTGCAGCCACTGTGGAAAACAGTATAGAGTTGCCTCAAAAATTTAAACATAGAATTATCATATGATCCAGTAATTCCAGTACTGGGTATTTACCCAAAGAATACAAAACACTAATCTGAAAGGATATATGCACCCCCTGTTTATTGCAGCATTATTTACAGTAACCAAATTATATTGTATCTATGCAAGCAGCCCAAGTGTCCATTGATACATGTATGGATAAAGAAAATAAGGTGTATTTATATATATATATATACACACATACATACATATAATATATACATATATAATACATATATGTATTGTAATATATTATACACACATATAATACATATATATTGTGTGTATATATATACATATATCGTGAAATAAGTCAAAGAAAGACAAATACTGTATGATTTCACTAATGTGGAATTTAAGAAACAAAACAAATGAACAAATTTTAAAAAAGAGACAAGCCCCAAAACAGACTCTTAACTATAGAGAAGAAAGAGATGGTTATGGGGCGGGGGAGGGGAATGGGTGAAAAGGTGAAGGGGATTAAGAGTATACGTACCTTGATGAACACTGAATAATGTGTAGAATTGTCGAATTAATGGTATTTTACACCTGAAACTAATACTGCTGTATATTGGCTGGAATTAAAAGTTTTAAAAATACAAAAATATAAATAAAATGCTAGTGGTTTGGAAAACAAATATCCTTTCAAAGTAATTTTACCTTCTCTTTGTTCTGTCATTTGAATTTCTAAAATACTATATATTGATAGAAAGCCATGTTTTAGTGTATGTTTCTCTTTTTCTTCCTCACTTTTGAGCTCAGTGCTGAAAAGGTATTTACCAGCAATCAGCAGAAATCATTTTCTCCTTCAATTACTCCCATCCTAAGGAGGTAAATAAGGTATTCAAAGTAAAGAAAAACATAAAACAGACCAGGAAGGAACCACTGAAAGTTTTGCTGACTAAAATCTGGATTTAGGAAAGAAAGAAAATCCCAAATGCAGTGTTTGGGATTAGAACTTTTTTAAGACTTTTTCTCATCCATTTATTCATTCATTCATCTAATATGAGGACATGACACTGAATGAAATGTCCAATTTAATGCTTACCTACAAAGAGAGGGCACGGATGCATAAACCTGAAATCATAGTTTAATAGGCAAATGCTATAATGGAGGTAGGAAGAGAACCACAGAAGTCCATGGAGTTGACCACCCAAGAAACTGGGAGTCCAGAAGGCTTCCATAAAAGGGTAACATGGGAGCTGGGTCTTGAAGCATGAGCAGGAATTTGCCATGGAGTTGAAAGGAGTTGATTTCCAGAGTTAGAGTTAATAAATGTGCAAGGTCCCGGCAAGATAAAGGGGTTATGGTGTAATAAAAACAGTGAGATTAGGCTAGGGAGATAGGATGGGCCAGGTGGTTAAGGATTTTATTTATGGTAGAGAATTTGGACTTTATTCTGTGGGCAACCAGGACCTGATAGAATTGCTAGAAGACAAGGAAGCATGTTATAAATATGAATGTTATAAACTATGGCAATATAAAAATAAAAGTAGAACTAAGGAAAATTGGGAGGAAAAGAGTAGAATAGTGGATATCTATGCAAATTTCCTCAACTTTCATAGCTAGGAGTCAACAGATACATCTTAAAATCAGTCAGAAAATAGGGGCCATCTATATTGTCCAGTCATTGAAGGCAACCTCTAGAACTGAATATATTATTGAAGGTAACAAATATCAGAATATTACAAAAGATAGTAATTTAGATAGAACTTTCCATGAGAATCCTTCCCATTCTTTATGGCAAGTAATCAGTACATATAGCTCAGAAATGATACATCAAAAATAGAAATTAGCAGCAATGCTTAAAATAGTTGCCTTTGCAGAAGGAGACTTGGGTGGAAAATACTTTCTGGGAACACCTGGGTGGCTCAGCGGTTGAGCATCTGCCTTTGGCTCAGGTCATGATCCCCAGGGTCCCAGGATTGAGTCCTGCATAGGGCTTCCTGCATGGAGCCTGCTTCTCCCTCTGCCTATGTCTCTGCCCCCCCCCTCTTATGACTAAGTAAATAAAATCTTAAAAAAAAAAAGAAAAAGAAAATACTCTCTGTTGGTTTTGATACCTAGAATTCCCTGTATTTGACACAAAAGACAAAAGGAGCATAGATGCTCTTTCTTCCTCTTTCATCACTTTCTCCAACGGGGTATTTATTACTGCATTACCTTTATGATACAACCTCTTACCTCCTCTCTTAGGAGAAAGTCTCCAAAGGGATGTTTATTGCTTTTCTAGGTACAGTCCTCACTCATATAATGAGAAAACAGTCTTTAGCCCAAGCACTAATTATAAAATACAGACTCCTAAAGACTTCAATGAGCTTAAAATAGTCACTACCAATACCTCTTCTCTAGGTACAGAAAACATAAGGAACAAGAAATGCAAAGATTTTCATCATGAGTTAATTGAGAAAAAACTGTTAATCGTACCATAGGTGCTAAATTAACATTTTTTTTCTATTTCTTCACGGTTTTTCATGCATATTAGGGAAGCTTCAAACCTTATTAAAACCATCTTAATTACTTAAATGGAAAAATGTCACAAGGGTTTTAACACTCCTTTGGAAATAACATCTTTGTGACAAAATTCAAACTAATTTTTTAAAAACCACATTCAAAAAACTCAACAACCTGCCAGAAGATTATGCTAAAAAGGAAAAAGCCAGTATCCCTTAAAAAGAAAATGTCTGTGTTACTGTTCTTCAGACAAAAAGAATGGCATCCACTAGATCATATGCAAATACAATTTTTAAAATGTTTCTCATGGTAGGGTTATCTACACAAAGTCTTTCCTTTTCTTGTGCAAAAAAATGTATATATTTATGAGGTCATACTTTATAATACTCAGAAGTACAGGGACTGACTCTGCAAGACTTGGATTAGAAACTCAACCCGAAACTCAATCGTAACCATGGACAAGCCATTTGATCTTAGTTTTCTAATTCTACTTACTCCAAGGGTTGTGATGAGGGATTACCCAGAAGAATGGATGTAAAGTGCTTAGAGGTTAAAAAGGACCTTTTTAAAATAATAATAATAGTAGTAGTAGTAGTAATCATCATCATCATCATCATCATCATCATCCAGGCTGGAGTTAACATATAATAAGCAAAACATTAGAATTTTGTTTAGTTAGATGATATGGATCCAATAAGGGACACCCAAACAGTGTCCTAGGAAAAAATACCTAAAACTCACAAGGCAGATTATGACATCAGCCAGTCCCTCAATGGCAGCACAATCTATTCAGGCCACCTCCTGCTGGAGGTGAACCTCTTCCAAGAAATGACTTTTCATTAAGAACTATTTTCTCATGAGCCAGAAAAGATTTGGTTACCATCTACTGGAGTGAGAAGCGTAGTTATGTGATCAAGGGTAACTCCTACAAAACACTTCATAAATCCAAATGCTGAATGCCAACAGGATTTTCTTCTGACAGTTTTATTCAAACATGTTGACGGTTCCAAGGTCAGGCAGTCTTCTCTGGGCAGGGAATGAGGTGGTGAAGCAGAGGAGGTATTGAAAATATGCACATGGACAGAGAAGATATGTAACCTGAAAAGTCAAAAATAGTACTATCTGTCCCTTTATGGAAAAAGTTTGCTGATCCCTGCTATGGAGTCTAAACACTGACCTTTGAGAACCTCTGCGTTAAGGATTTCAAACTCTAGAGTCAATAAGATCAAAACCTTGACTCTTGCATAACTAATGATATAACCGCATTCCTCTAGTCTTGGTTCTAGGATATTGAATAGAAAAGGACATTTTCCTTCCTCTGTCTTTTTGCTTGAATTTTTATATATGAAATCATTCACTATTAGACAGTTTATTGGATGACATTGAATTGCCATTCAATCAGAAACTGTCATTTGTTCTATCACTGGCATTGAAACTGAGAATAATAACAGGAACTTCCCTGAGGCCAATAACCCTCTGGTCATGCAGCATGCAATGTTACCACCCAGCAACAACAAATAATACCCAAAGCTAGAAGAACAACTTGAGAATTCCGAAAACCATTTTTTTTCATGCATTTTTTTGGCATTAGAAGGACTGTGCAGGTGCCACTACTTTGAAGCCAGCAAACTTCTTTTACTACCATGTTCCTACATAAAATGCTCCTCCAGTATTTCAGTGTTTGCAAACAGTATAAAGCTAACATTTGTTCCAGCAAAAAAAAAAAGTGAATACATTGTACTAATAGTTTTCTCTTTTATGGATTGTGTACAAAGCAGTAATGTCTGGGTTACAAACATTATGAATACAAATGTAACTATTCTTAGAGTGGTACTCCCTATTCTCTCTCCACTGTTATCACGCCCACCTGGTTTGAATAGTGAATTTAATACAGGAAATTATTTTTTGAGACTCCACCATGTGCCAGACAATAAGTTGGGTACACTGTTGAACAGAACATAATCTTCTTCTATAAGAAAATAATAATTTGAAAGTGGATATACAAAGGGTGCTTGGGTGGCTCAGTCAATTGGGAATCTGCCTTCGGCTCAGGTCATGATCTCAGAGTCCTGGGATTGAGCCCCCTGTTGGGCTGCCTGCTCATTCCTGCAATGGGGAATCTGCTTCTCCCCCTCCCTCTGACTCTCTCCTTGTTCATTCTCTCTCTCACTCTTTCTCAAATAAATAAAATATGTTTTAAAAAGTGGATATACAAGAGTTATCCATTGACTCATTCATTTATCCAACAAATAAATTTATTGAGCTAAATGCTATACAAGGGGCTGGGATTTTAGCAGTGAAAAAAAATCATTTTCATCTTAAAATTTACATGTTAGTGGAGGGAGATATATATTAAGCAACATAAGTAATTAAAATAAATTAATATAAAACAGAGAATAAAGAATGACATAATCGGAGATGAAATTTTAAACAAAGGGGACCATAGAAGGCCTCATTGACAATGTATCATTTGAGAAAACTGGTAGAAATGAGAGAGTGTCAAGTATACATTACAAGGTGGGAAGTGTTCTAAGTAGAGGGAATGGTTAATGCAAAGGTCCTGAGGTAGGAGGGTACCTGGGCAACCTGAGGAATAACAATGAAGCCAGTATGTCTGGAGCAGAGTAAATAAGGAGAAAGGGTAGTAGGAGACAAGGGAAGTGGGAAGAGAGATCATGTTAGATAGTGTAGACCAATGTGAAGACTTTGGGTTTTAGTCTAAATGAAATAAAGAGCCTCTGAAGGATTTTTTTTTTTAAGATTTTATTTATTTATTCATGAGACACATTGAGAGAGAGGCAAAGACATAGGCAGAGGGAGAAGCAGGCTCCCTATGGGGAGCCCGAAGCGGGACTTGCTCCCAGGACCCTGGGATCATGACCTGAACCAAAGGCAGATGCTCAACCACTGAGCCACCCAGGGCCCCAGCCTCTGAAGGATTTTGAGCAGTTGAGGAACTGACAGATATTTTAAAGGTTGGTTCTGCTATGAAAGTATTAAGTATGGAAGACTGTATAGTAAAGGGATTCACCTAGGCTAAAAGGTCAGTGAAGGCCTCCTGAACAATGGTATTTGAGCCTGAAGAATTTGTTTCCTGTGGGGAGTTAGTGCTAAGGAAAAGGGAGGCGCTCTCTTCAGACAAGATGGCCAGCTGATGAGAGAAAAGAGCAAGTTGGAGGCTTTTAATGCCACAGTGAGCATCTTCTACTTTCTCTTAAGTCTAATGTGGGGAAGGGAGTGACACAATTTATTCGAAGTTTTCTAACAACTATCAGATTGTTATTTGTAAAATGGAATCAGTAGTGGTTTTTCAAACCACAGGTCGTGACTCATCAATTCAGGAGATCACCAGATGGCGATTTTCAAAAAATGAAATAGAATAGAAAATATCAGAATGCCCCTCAGGTTTTAAGGGTAAGGATAATTGCAGGAAACTTTTGATTCTCTATTTATATATACGTGTGTGTGTGTGTGTGTGTGTGTGTGTGTGTATGCGCTTGCATGTGCGTGTCATCGCCCAAAGTTTGAAAGTCACTTGATTAACAGGAAAGAGATTTAAAAAAATAAAAGGGAAAACAGTGGAGGGAATATGCTGGAATCTTTTTAAAGGTATCTCTGATCACTGAGACAAGAGAGAAATAAAGCAGCCTATAAAGCTCTTGTGGACCCACCTAATGGATCCTAGGGGCAAATGAATGGTCCAGGGCAATTCAGCAATTGGATGGATGGCTCAAGTTGAGATTGTGGGTAGGTAAAATAGTGAGTTTAGATTTCAACATAATACCTGCAAGTCATCACAATGGAGAGACTCCGTTTAGAGCACATGATAAGACTGGACACTGAGATTTGGAACTGGTCAGCACTGATAGATCTAAAAAAAAATGTTAAAGATTTTATGACCAGTAATCCCATTTTACCTTACAGCGATTCCACGCAATATTTGGGGGCAAAATATACTAAATCTTTTGGGACACAACATTTACCCCCCCCCCCCAAAATTATTTTGCTTCTCTGGAATTCACATTTAACCAGGCCTTCCGTATTTTATCTGGTGATTCTAATCAATGTTCAAGTACTCTGAGAACAGAAACTAATATACCAGTTAGGACACAATGACTACAACCCAGCAAGAGATAAGGAAGCCCTAAATTTAGTGTTTCATGAGGGATTCTTTACTTGACTTATATAAATGCAAATTTGAAATGTAAAACTGAATTCTTAACCTTGGAATTAATTACAAGCACAGTGATGTCTTGCAGAGGTTCTCCTCCCTTGGGCTCAGGACTCCGTAGCTCAGATTGCTGTTGTGCTCCACTGTCTGCTCTGGCTCAGCTGGGGCTACAGTATCTCATAGAGCACATACCCCTAAAGAGCTAATACCTAGTTGGTGGAGGAAAGTTCTGTCTGCATTTTCACTTGCATAGATCTTGTTTATAGTGTTGAAGTTGACATAAAAACAAAAACTGAAAAGCTCTATTATGGACATAGCTTTCCTTCAGGAAAAAAAATTTTTTTAACTACACACATTTTCAATATATTGAAATGACTTCAGTGATACAGCTTTTTAAAATAAAGCCAATGAAAAATGACATAAATACAAATCCAACATCTCAAAATTATTTCCATATATATATTTTCTTCTTTCAGGGCAGCTGTGCCCCTACCATTCTGAAGTTTCACACACTATACACTATAAACTGAATTCCTTGGCCTTGATCTATCAGCAAACACTGAAGAATTCATTGTCCCCTGAGCTCAGACTCCAAAGGGCTTCATGGAAGGGAAGGAGCAAGCAATTATATACACACATACATGTTCTCAAAGTACATTGGCAGATCCCACCCTGATAGCTGCTTGGTTTTCTGCAGGCACGCATTCCATGATCATATATATCTATAAAGGAATTCTTTAAAACCTGTAAGGAGATGTGTAATAGAAATATGACTAGAGAAACATGAGTGACATCTGCCATGTAACCATATTACATTTCAGCATTAAGATTCTTTTTTAAAAAATATTATTTATTTATTTATTTATTTATTTATTTATTTATTTATTTGAGAGAGAGAAGAAAAGAGAGCAGGGGGAGGGGCTGCGGGAGAGGGAAAGAGAGAATCCAAAGTAGACTCCCTGCTGAGCATAGAGCCTGACTCTGGGCTCAATCTCTCCACCCTGAGATCATGCCCTGAGCCAAAATCAAGAGTTAGATGCTTAACCAACTCAGCCACTCAGGTGCACTCAACACTCAGACTCTAATGTAACTTCAGTAAGGGCAGGAATCCTACCCTGTGCTCTGTTTGCCAAAGTGGTTTGCAAAAAAAAAAAAGGGACAAGATCAAAACTCTACAGAGCCCATCATTATGCTCAGAGGGATGCAGAAACTATTCAAAGTTTTCATTTTTAAATTTCTCAAAAGCAACTTAGCAACCAAAGGTAGACACTTTGTTTCTTTCACTCAATACATGTCCACTGAGAACCAATAAGTTGGGGATGCTTGGGTGGCTCAGTGGTTGAGCACTGCCTTTGGCTCAGGTTGATCTTGGGGTCCTGGGATCAAGTCCGACATCAGGCTCCTTGAAGGGAGCCTGCTTCTCCCTCTGCCTATGTCTTTGCCTCTCTCTCTGTGTCTCTCACGAATAAATAAATAAAATCTTAAAAAAAAAAATCAATAAGTTGCCAGGCATTCAAGAATATACAATGGAAAAAGACAGTCTTTTCATCAAATGGTGTTGGGAAAACTGGACAGCAATGCAAAAGAATGAAACTGAATCACTTTCTTATGCCATACACAAAAATAAACTCAAAATGAATTAAAGACCTAAATATGAGACCTGAACCATAAAAATCCTAGAAGAGAGCACAGGCAGTAATTTCTTTGACACTGGCTGTAGCAACGTTTTTCCAGATATGTCTCCTGAGGCAAGGGAAACAAAATAAAAAATAAACAATCAGGACAACATCAAAATAAAAAGCTTCTGAACAGGAAAGGAAACAATCAACAAAACAAAACAAAAAATCCAACCTACTGAATGGGAGAAGATATTTGCAAATGACACATCCAGTAAGGAATTAATATCCAAAATATGTAAAGAACTTATGCAACTCAACAACAACAAAATAATCCAATTAAAAATGAGCAGAAGATGTGAATAGACATTTCTCCAAAGAAGACATGCAGATAGCCAACAGACACGTGAAAAGATTCTCAACATCACTCATCGGGGAAGTGCAAATCAAAACTATGTTGAAATATCACCTCACGCTTGTCAGAATGGTTAAAATAAAAAATACAAGAACCAACAAATGTTGGTGAGGATGTGGAGAGAAATAATTCGCTCTCTTGCTTTATATACAATGTCTGATCTGAATAAGGGGAATCAGCAAATCCAAGATTTTGAGGAAAAGACTGTAAAGCATGAAGATAGTATAAAATAGATTCTTGGTATGTATTCAGATGTTAACTTGAAAATGTGCAGAGAGTTTCACAGAATTTTGAAGACCATGGTTTAAAGAATTTAACCCAATTCTAGCTCTTACACACAATACAACAATAAGCACAGGCCTTCTATGGGGAAGAGGTGATTTTGGATGCATTTGGATGATTCTCAGCCCAATCCTCAGGAATTTCTGCCCATTCCCGGGGAAAAGACACCTACAATTGTGCTGGTAAATAATAACATGGGGCCACGTTACCCAGACATATTTGGGAAACCGGTCAAGGTAGTACTGTTGGAATACAGGCTACAACATAAATGAGGAGTGAGGTACTATCTTCATAATCATGTACGTCTCAAGAGCCACAGGGCCTGGGAAATATCTGAAACCACAAAGGTAGCCAGAGAGAACACAGGCCAAACGACTTGTGTGACAAACCTTCAAGATTTCCTGTGGCAGGCTGGAGGGGTCAGGAGGGCTCCTTCTATTTCCTCCAATCTGTACAATCAGCATCTCGTTGCTTGTTCTCAGGAGTCCATGGGTGTGGTCTGGGGAAAGTAGGGAACTCTTTAAATAAAATGTCTAGGACTCATTAAATATGAAATCCCCTTCTTCACTGTCTCTATGTCTAGCCTCCTGCTCTTACCAATTAAAAATAAAAGAAAACTGAGACCCAGGGCGCTGAACTGTCAAAGATTCTGAGCTCTCCTAATTTCAAGTCTAGAATGTTAGCTACAGATCAGACACTACTGGAAACCGACTGTCTCGGAAGGACATAACTTTATATTTTCCTCAAGTTGTTTTTTATGTCATTTGGCTAAGAAACAAAATAGGCCCAGGTTTGGACAGGAAGCTGGGTATGAAGTTGTAACTGTCCTGACTCACCAGGTGCGTCAACCTCCGTGGGTGGCAGGCAGCTCTTCCACCAACAGGACAGGCCCCACTGAGAGATGCGGACTGGGACATGCCTGGATGCGGCGTGACCAATAAGGACACGTCACTATTTTTCTTTCTCCATTTTCAGTGAAGTATCCCTCAATTTGACAGTGCCACCCACCCATTGGAGGGACTTTGGGATCACTGTGAATAGCAGAGGCCCCATTTGCTAAAGGAAAGAAACCTCTTCCCTCTTTTATGTTTAGAATCCCATTAAAGATTTACAGCACCAAGTGGCAAAATAGATAATGAACATGAATTTGATGTACTCACAGGAAAGATCAGCTATGTAGTCTCTCAACAGAAATTCTCACAGTTTACTAAATTTGAAGACTTACACTTTACATGTTAAAAGAGATTTGTAGACTTCTTTGTCAAGGACCTCTTTCTATGGGTCACGTTTCTGAAAAGTTCACATTTCTTTTAAAAAAAACCCACTAATTCTTTTTTTTTTTAAGATTTTATTTATTTATTCATGAAAACAGAGAGAGAGAGAGACAGAGACACAGGCAGAGGGAGAAACAGGCTCCATGCAGGGAGCCTGATGTGGAACTTGATCCCGGGACTCCAGGATCATGCCCTGGGCCAAAGGCAGGCGCTAAACCCCTGAGCCACCCAGGGATCCCCAAAATTCACATTTCTAATCCAAATTGGTGTAATATGGTTCCCTTTCAGACTTCTATGGTTATATACACTGGGTGACTTGACAAGATCTTCTGAATCATTTTTTAATGGCCTGTATTTCTCAAATAGTTGTTTCTGACCCAATCCAATTCAACAGCTGCCTTTGTGACCTAACATACCTCCAAGGATAACTTAAAAGAGGGATGGCAAGCACAAGGATGGGGAGCTTCAGTCTCTCTCTCCCCACACAAGGCAGATATTGCTCATCAATTTCCATGCTTGTTCCACTGTAGAGACTTAGTCTTGATTCTTCACAGCCCAATACTGCAAACAACACTGTCAACTAATTGGAATTGACATATAAATTGAAATTTATTAAATCACTAGAAAATCTATTCTTGAGAAGTTTCTTTGAACTCCCTAAATCTTATGTTCGGCAACCTAATGTCACATTCCTAGTGGTAATATTCTTAAGACGACTCAAAAGTTCCATCCCTTTGTTTGAAAACATTAGAATTCTAACTCCCATTCTGAGTTTCGAGTTGTATCAGAGAATAACTTCAGGTGGAGAGATAAGGAACAGATTATCTAAACTCTATTTTAATTCTTTAAAATGAGTAGACCTCTTTGATTTCCCAGATTGTCCCTGGAAAAAGTCCATCTTGAGAACTATGCCAGGGACGGACATAGCAGCTCTGATGACAATGCACAGGCAAGGATTTAAGCTAATAAATGCTATAACAGCCAGCACTGTTGGGCTGCAAGTGATGAAAAGCCAAATCACTTGGCTTATGGGGGGAAAAAAGGAAGTTAATTGACTCATATAAAAAAGTCTAGGCATTGACTTCAGGCATGGCTGGATCCAGTGCAATATCATTGCACTTTGGTCTCTTTACATTTCTCACATCTATTTTCCTTTTTATTGCCTTCACTCTGAAGCAAGTTCTCTCCCTGTGATGGCCCCAGCAGCACTAGCATATATCTTCCAGGTTCATGTCTAGCCAATGTCCAAGTATTTGTTCTAATTGGACCAAATTTGGTCATACTTCCATCCATGAACTTTCATAGCAGCCAAAGGGTGCTAGTCCAAGAAGAAAGAAGAGTGAATGCTACACTGCCAGAACCAGTAGCTTTCCACCATAGTAATGTGTTACCAATTCCATATTGCTTTTGAGCTTTGTAAATGTCTAGGTACTTGTTTTCTAAAATTTGGACATCTTGAATTCTTAGAACTATCTGCTCATATCATGATGATTACCTTAAATTCAAATGCTCTTTTTGTTATGTAACACACTAGTTTGTGAGAAGGTTCTTATCTACTCAGTATGTTGCCTCTATATTTTCGCTGAAGTTCCAAAGCTTAAAATAATAAGAGACAATTCCACCACCACTCCCTGCCTCTTTCTAAAGAGAATGCCTGAAACATTCAGGCCAGACTTAATAAAAGAAAACAAATCCGGGGACATCTGGGTGGCTCAGTGAGTTGAGCAACTCTTGATTTTGACTCAGATCATGATCTCATGGTCTGGGATCAAGCCTTGAATGGACTCCCTGCTCAGCGGGGAGTCTGTTTGGGATTCTCTCTCCCTCTTCTTCTGCCCCTCCCCCCACTTGCTCACTCTCTCTCTGTAAAATAAATAAATCTTTTTTAAAAAAAAGGAGGAAAAGAAAACAAATCAGTCTAGTATCTATGAAACCCTCACTTACAACTTTTATAGGACATGGTCTAATTGTGAAAGATCAAGGAGGGCAAGAACTCAAAGGAGTGGAGAGTGTTTGGTCCTTTTTCTTCCTCACCTCACACAGATAGAAAGGTATGCCACCTCCCAACCTCTCCCATAAAGATGGAAGGAGTCTGCAGAAGGGGAAACAGGCACCTTGCTTCTCAGCAGAAGTATAACTTATCAGATGGTGAGATGAGAAAAATAAAGCAGAGTAAGTGATGGGTGTGGCTGTGTCTCACTTGAGTTGGAGTGATCAGGGAAAACCTCACTGATAAGAACACACTGGGGCCAAGGCCTAAAAGTAAGGACACGAGCCATGCAGATAGCTGGGGGAAGAGTGTTTTAAGCAGAGAGCATAGAAAACCCAAATGCCCTTAGCAAGAATGTGTTTAGTATTTTCTGGGGTTGGAAAGGAGCCAACAGGGTCGGAGAGAAGTGAGCAAGAGGGAATGTGGTAGGAATAAAGGGTGGAGATTAGAATAGAGTTGCATTTACTACAACAGGTGGAGGGTAATTGAAGAGCGAGAGACAACACAGCACACCCTTCATGCTGTGCATGCCTGAACTGTGGTTCAGACCTAGGCTGGGGGCTGGAGGAGGCCAGGGAAACTCTGAATTATATGTGATATTAGATGTAATTGGATTAGAAAATTAGATATTAGGTTTGGATTTAGACTGAAGTGTACTTGTCTCTTAATACCTGAAAGTAAGCTTTACTTTTCAGATATTAAAGTGGCTAAAAAGCCATGAGATCTTTGGGAAGCATTATCTACAGGGCAGGAATGAGAAGGTAAGTGCATGCTTAAAGATTAGAGAAAAATAAAGCCATTCCTTATGTGTACCTCACAGAGTTTACCTTATTCAATAAACTGATTACTTTCTAAAAGAATCAAAACCCTTGTGATTCATCTGTGAATTCACTGTATACAACATAATGTTTTACACGTTATTGTGTGTAAACTCAGTAAACATTTGCTAACTATCAAGTAGTATAATATGCTAAATGAGGGAAAAACGATGTGGCACTAGATAATAGATCAGGGAAAGCTGGGGTGAGACCTAACTTTTTAAATTGTATAATTCAAAACTTGAGATTTTTTTGTAGGGTTCACATGTGGCCTCCTGAACTTTAATCAGAGTCAGCTACAAAGGACTCACTGTGAACTTGTTAGAGAGGATCAATACCCAAATAGCCTATGACACAGAAAAGATATTTGCTGCTTGCTACTCTTAATGTTCAATGTAGGGTCCAGGAAGTAGAAACAGCTGCAGGATTGTAAGATGAAATCAATTGAACAGAAACAGAATTACACACAGAAACAACACTTTTTTAAATGATGGAAATCACTAAATTGGCTATTTCCACTTCTATTTTGGGCTTAAACAAGATGATAGTTTCTTATTCTTTCACATAGAAGAAGTCCAGAATTTGCCAGTCCTGAGTAGAAATGGCAGCTCAAAGGTCAGCATGAGCTAGACTCTTCATATGACTCTGCTTTGGTCAGTACTGGACCAAAGTGACCTCATGATCCACAGTGGCTACTTGATTTCAACTCATCACATCTGCATCCCAGCCAGGCAGGAAAAAGAAGGGAGAAGAGTAACCCTCTTTTCTTTGAAGGATACTTCTATGAAGTCCTCACACAATTCAGTTTGCCAAAACTAACTGCAAGGGAGGTTAGGAACTGTGCCCTTCAGTATTGTGTTTCTAAGGAAGAAAAGGAGAATGGATGGAAAACATAGTCAACTAGCCATTTCTGCCTCATCTTGTTTCTCTTAAAAACCTGTGGATGAACTTAGATTGGATGCTTTTTATCAAGAAGAGTTACTCCCTTATGTCTGCATGTCAGGTTATTGTGTGCATAGCTCTATTTATGCTCTATTTATGGTTATATATCACCTCGATTAGCCTTGATAGTTAAGTCCACTAGTTCCAAAGACAATAGTTCAGTTATATAATCTATCAGCAATTTCCCTGTCCAACCCTCCACCAATGAATTAGCTGTGCCTGATGATTCACTTGTCATCTATGGAAAATTATTAATAAATTGATTCAGTAAGCATGTAATGAAAGGCAGAGTATGGTGGTGGAACAGGGGTGGGCTTCAGATCAGACGCTCCTGGACTGAACTCCTGTCTCCAACATTCAAGTAACATGACTTTAGGTAAGCTTCCAGCCTCTTTACATTCCCCCATTTCCTTCTCCATAAGATAAAGATGATAATAAATACCTTCTTGAAGCTACTATGAGGAATAACATGAAAAGTGACCATATGCCTCTATATCACTCAAAATTATTATTCTGTAATTCATTCACTGTTCCTGGAGCATCTGCAGTATGCTAAGTACCATGATGGCTACTGTTTTTGTTAAAGCATAAAGAAGCATGCAGGAAGCTTGTGGTGTAACCCAGAAACAAAAAAGTAAAAAATAAAAATAAAAAAAAAAATAAATAAATAAAAAAAAAGACACCCAGAAACAGGCTCTGCAGAGTAGGAGAGGTTTTACATACATGCCACATTAGAATGATACCTCTCTTGACTGATATCAAAATGGTAGATACATTATCTTCCAGAAAATGGGATGATTCAACCTGTTAAGAATCCATGTGCTTGATTTGCTGTTTGGTAACTAATGCTGACTTGTGGGTCACCCGATGTATGTAAGTAAGGTCACATGAAAGACTTGCAATGGCCCCATTGCTACATTTTTCTGAAAAGTGACAGAGAAGTTCCTACCATGGTACTCTCTTGACTACTTTGTGAACATCACATAGTATGTTAGGTTAGAATTTGAAAGCTAAAACAAATTGATCACACTACCAAAATTCAGGCAAATATCACTTTCTTTACATCTCTATGTCTTCAAAGCTCAAGGCAATAGTAACGATGCACTATCCAGTCCCCCCTTCCTTTGCAGAGATGTGTCAAAGACCTCTATGTGCCTGGCACTGGGGTTGCAAGGATAAATAGGATGGTGTCTGCCCTCCCAGGATGTAGCATACAGAAGGGGCACAAACAAGTGGAATTTTCATTACCATATGATTAATGGCTGGAAGAGGAGCGCTCTCCTGGAGTGCTATGTAAGTTCTATTGGAGGGGACAGCCCACCCAGCCTTGGCCAGGCAGGAAATGGTGCCTGGAGGAAGCGAGCTCTACACTGAGGCCTAGAGGATGAGTAGAAATTAACCAATTGAAGGGTGCTTCAGTCAGTGCAAAGGCCAGATCGAAAGGGCATGGTATATTCAGGAAGGGAGGGATTCAATGTGGCTGAAGAGGTACATGAGAGATGAGATTTGCTAGGTCCAGATATTGCATCCTGGTATAGATACCTACTGTGAAAAACTTTGATTCCCCACTGTGATGATTCAGTTCATAGGCTTCTCCTAATTTTCTAGGAAATGAAGAGAAAAAACAAAACAGGATTCGTAATTTTTATTTTTGATTTTATTTATTTATTCATTAGGACAGAGAGAGAGAGAGAGACAGAGACAGAGACAGAGAGACACAGGCAGAGGGAGAAGCAGGCTCCATGCAGGGAGCCCGATGCGGAACTCGATCCCGGGTCTCCAGGATCATGCCCCCGGCCAAAGGCGGCACTAAACCGCTGAGCCACCGGGCTGCCTCATAATTTTTACATAAAAATAGTTTCATGTAAAAATCTGAGAAACAGCTACATAATGTCACTTTTCCACTGAGAAGAAACACAGGAAGCAGTATATCATTTGTCTATATATATTCTAAACAGCTTTCCAATTCATTACAAGTGCTCAACCTTTTAGTAACTTGGGTTTCATTCTTTATACCACTTCAAAAACAACACAGTAGGGGGCTGCCTGGGTGGCTCAGTGGTTGAGTGTCTACCTTCCACTTAGGTCATGATCCCCAGGTCCTGGGATCCAGTCCCACATCAGGCTCCCATGGGGGGTCTGCTTCTGCCTCTGCCTCTGCCTGTGCCTCTGCCTTTCTCTCTGTGTCTCTCATGAATAAATAAAATCTTAAAAAAGAAATAACACAATGAGGGGGTGCCTAGTTGGCTTAGTTGGTTAAATATCTGCCTTCGGCTAGGGTCATGATCTCAGGGATCTGGGATGGAGCCCCAAGTTGGGTTCCCTGCTCAGTGGGGAGTCTGCTTCCCCTTTGCCCTCTGCCCCTTCCCCTGCCCCCCCTCATGAGCAGACGCGCAAATGCGCACACACACACACACACACACACACTTTCTCTCTCACACACAAATACATAAAATCTTTTAAAAAAATAACACAATAGAGAAATGACCATGATACTGCTGTGTTTTTAAAAAAATTTTTAATTCATATTTAACTTCTTTCCTTGATGTAGACCCTCAAAGAAGTTCAGGCTACTTATAAGGTGATAGTAATATAGACATATTACTATCCCTCTGGGTGAAAGAGCCCATCACATTTCATAAACTTAATGGGATGAATAAGAATTGATGCAACACTAAGAGATTACCCAGAAATTTCTACATAGTGACATGCTGGCCAATTAATGAAGCTAATTTCTCAGTAGGCAATCTGGTACCTTTAAAAAATGCATATAACTAAAGGATTTTTCTCTTTCATTCATGGTTAATATGTAAATCGGATATCCATAATTTCATTCCAGATAGAGGAAGAGCAATAAAATTTTCATGATTTGGCAGACTTTAAATCATTTACAACACTATAATAAGTTATTAAAGAAAGAATCTTAAAAACTGACAGAATCATTTTAATAGCAAAGAAAATGTTAGTACTTTGCAGCGAGAAGATTCTCAAATTTCCTATTCAACTGACAAAGAAAATAATTTCCAAAAGTTCAACTAATAGATATTTTCAGAAGACAAAAATCATTCACGAAAATACTAGGCAAGGTGCTACAATCAGACAAAAAAAGGAACCATGGTCCTTATGCCCACAGAGCGAAGCACAAAGTGGAATAGATTACCTTCTCCCCATAACAGTATGGATTTTCTGGCTTCCACCACTAATGGAATAGAACATTCCTTGAACATGAACCACAAAAAGTGGAGGTGACAATCCTACCTCCCCTTCAGCGTATTTGAGACCTCTTTGAGAAAGAGAAGGAATGTTAGGTAAGGAGATCCAATGTCCTTGCTCTAAGTCATCTGAATTATCTTTACTCCCTCTGTTATGTGCTATGCCTCAACAACCACTCCCTTTCTCATTTTCCTAGTCCTCTATCACACCCTTGTCCTCCACTGCCCACCTTCATTATTTAGAAACATCCATTTGACAGAAAGAGCCATGAAAAGTACATGTGACTTTGACATTCATTCTTCCAACACTTCTAAGATGCCTGAGGGCAGAGGAACCACATACTTAAGAACCTGAGTTACTGTTATATATTCAAAAGTTCAGTTCACTCATCTCTTAAGTCTGCAAGTATAAAAGTGTCATGTGGTGGATTCAGTAAGTGTTACAAGTGATGTGCCTGGGCTCAGGAAGAGAGAAGAGAAATTATGTATGCCAGAGTAACTGGGGGAGGCATTTAAATAAATACATATATACATATTTACTTGTCACCCACCACGTGCCAAGTATATAACTCTGTGAAGCAAGTATTATCATTCCCACTTTAAGGATTAAAAAACACAATCATGAAGAAGACAAGAGATTTCCCTTAAATAGTCAAGGAACAGAGGCAAGATACAGGCCTAGAACTTCCAGTCCAGTATTCCTTCCATAACACTCGCCCACTGCTTAGAAGTGGCAAGGTACAAAGTCTGTCTTGAAAGATAGTTAAGAGCAAGGTACTGAGAAGAGAGGAGTGTGGAAGGAAGAGAAGTGTGTCTCATGCCTGGTTACCCTTAAGGATAGTGGTAGAACACACTGCCACTGCAGATTTTCCTTCACATTTTTCTCTCTAGTAAGACATTAGAGACAAGACGATTGGGAAAGAAAACCTTACCTGACAATTCTGTCCCTGAGGGTACCAATTTAGGAGGACCATAGCCACGAGGGATCATTTGCAGGGGTGGGAACCCTTAGATAACAAGTTCATGATGTTCCATCTTCAGTAGTTTTGAAAGCCCAATTCACGAGAATCTTGTAAAATTTCATCATGACCTCATTGCCCTTCATTCTGGTCTCTTCCAGACAACAGGACAATTACACAAAAAGGGGAACTGATGTTATAACCCCACTACTCTGTCTTTTCTGTTTCTTTCTCTAAAGAAGTCTCTTGGCTTCATTTGTTAAGTGATCAGTTTACACTAGCAACAGTTGGCTGCTAGTCCAATTGAACTACAGCGTGTAACTTTCATCTATTCTGGTATCAAGTTTTGGATGTGAACACGACAAAAGATCTCTCCTGGATTGATTGTGCTTTATGTTACCACACTTTTGTTTATACATTTGATTGTAATGTTTACATTAAAAACTCAGCTTAGTATAGAGGCTGCTTATTCCATGCCTTGCTTAATTTCAACAATTACGTTAATTTTTTTGAGGTGTTTTGGTTGAAGAAAACCTTAGGTTACACATCAGAATTCAAGAGCTGAATATACAGTTGTTGGCCACATAGTCCAAAAAGGTAGTAGGCTTGAAGGTCATATAATGTCACGAAGAACGTCTGAATGACATGAGAAGTTTGAATTCCTAAGCAATTGTTGAAAGAGAAAGAAACAATTAGGGGGTTTTGGTTACTGGAAGGGGAGGCTACAATTGTTCTCAAAATTTTACCAGTGATGACTTTAGAAAACAGCAAAAGGTCATTAGTAAAACAGTTGGCTTGGATAATGTAATAATGTAATAGTCAATGAGACTAATGAAGGATCAAAATATTCTGATTATACAATCTGTTCTGATGCAAACTCTCTATGGAAGTCTTACTAGAAATATGGAAGTTTCTCTCTAAAAGGGAATACTTTTTTTTTTTTAAGATTTATTTATTTAGGGCAGCCTGCGTGGCTCAGTGGTTTAGCGCTGCCTTCAGCCCAGGGTGTGGTCCTAGAGACCCGGGATCAAGTCCCACATGGGGCTCCCTGCATGGAACCTGCTTCTCCCTCTGCCTGTATCTCTGCCTCTCTCTCTCTCTGTGTGTGTGTCTCATGAATAAAATTTTAAAAAAAGATTTATTTATTCACGAGAGACAGAGAGAGAGAGGCAGAGACATAAATCTCTTGAGGGGTTTCTCAATCTGGGCATTATTGATATTTAAGAGATGATTGAGACGGTTTTCTTGGTGTGGGGACTGCCCTGTGCCATGCAGGTGGTTGAGCAGCATTCCAGGTCCACTAGATACCACAGCATCCTTCCCCTGGGCCTGTTTCCAGATATTGCTCAATGTCTCCTCAGGGCAAAAATCACTCTCCTTCTTGGGGAATCACTTGTTAGGGTGAAGCCTAGAGACTGCATTTCTAATAAGAACATCCAGGTAGTTTTGACAAATATGGACAGTGGGCCAAACGTGAGAAACACTGAACTAATGTGTTGAATTATGTTCCCCCTCCAAATTGATATGTTAAAGTCTTAACCCTCAATACCTCAAAATGTGATCCTATTTGGAAATTGTCATTGCAGATTTCATCTGATGAGATCATACTGGGTTAGAATGGGCCGCTGATCCAATATGACTGGCATCCTTATATAAAGGGAAAATCTGGATCCAAGAGATAAGGACACAGGGAAAAGGACGTGCAAGCCAAAGAACTACCAGAAGACAAGAAAAGGCTGGAACAGACTCTTCCCTAACTCCTACAGGGAGAGAGCATGGCTCTGTAAACACCTTGATTTCTTACTTCCAGCCTCCAAAACTGTGAGACAATAAATTTCTGTTGTATAAGCCACCCAGTTGGTGTTACTTTGTTACAGAAGCCCTAGCAAACTAATATATAAAGAAAAAAATAGGAGCCAGAGTTTTAGCACTAGGATGCTTGAAGCAGGATCAGAGAGAAAAATGGAAAGATTACGGACTGGTACCAATTCCTAATTTATCTTTCTCACTGCCTGACATAAAATAGAAGTTGATAGCTTTTATTTTTATTAAGCACTCTCCAAATATATCTTGTCTAAGTTAAATATTAAGAATAACATAATTTGTTACTTTTTAAGGTTGAAATTGCCAGCGTTCCACTTTCAAGTTTTCATCTAGATTATAGGGTACTTGGATAGATAGGCTTGAGTCTGGAGTTGCCTAGAAGATGAATTGGAATTTATAAAGTATGCCATTATCTTTTTTTTTTTTTTTTACCTTATTTGAGAGAGACAGAAACGGAGAGAAAGCACAAGCAGGTGGAGGGGCCGTGGGAGAAGCCGACTCCTTGATGAACAGGGAGCCCAATGTGGGTCTCCATTCCAGGATCCTGAGATCATGACTTGTCCCAAAGGCAAACGCTTAACAGACTGAGCCACCCAGGTGCCCCTAATTATGCCTCTATAGAAAAGGTAGTATGTAAACCTGAAATTCCATCTAAGGCGAAAATGCAGTGACTGATCACACTGTAGCTTTAAGAAAAGTGTTGACGGTTTCAGGTCACAAAGGCACTATTTAGAGTACAGCAAGAGGGACCATGTGTCCAGCAGGCCACGCAGTCATGTGCCTCCCCGAAGTAGGCAATTCGTCCTCTCTCACTGAAAGAATGAAGCCCATGATATTAAAAGACCTTAAGAGGCATGTGCTCTAACAGTTCCATTTGCAACAAAAGTGAACACTGAGGCCACTTAGTAATTCTCAGAAGACAAAACAAGAGCCCCTGTCTGTGGCAGGTGGTAGTCTTTTTCTCCTCAAGATATAGGAAGCCTAATAGATATCTCAGTTCCTGTTCCCTCCCACAATTGAATGGGGGTGGTGGGAGACAAGCCTCCTTGCCCCTTAAGATTTTAGAAAGAAAAGTTAGTGACGTTTCTATTGCAGGTGAAGGGCCCCGGCATTTATTTTTCCTGCTCCCATAAGCATAAATGGTTCATGATAAAGCATGGCAGGTTCCTGGGGACGCCTGGGTGGCCCAGGGGTTGAGCGGCTGCCTTCGGCTCAGGTTGTGATCCCGGGGTCCTGGAATCGAGTCCTGTGTCACGTTCCCCTGCATGGAGCCTGCTTCTCCCTCTGCTTGTGTCTCTGCCTCTCTCTCTCTGTGGCTCTCATGAAGAAATAAAAATCTTAAAAAAAAAAAAAAAAAAAAAAAGAAGAAGGTTAGGCTCCTCCTAGAAAGGTGGACAAACTAAGCGGGGGGGGGGGGGGGCGGGGGGGTCAAATACAAACAAGGCCTGGCCTAGACCGCTTCAGCGTCCTCCCCAAATCAGGATAAACTAACAGGACATTAGCCTGGAAGCCTCTGCCAAACGCTAGACTTTACCTCAGTAAATCCCCTCACCTTTAATCTAGGAAACTTTCCAGCATGCTCTTCAGAGTCACATGAAGTTGCTGTCAGA
Source organism: Nyctereutes procyonoides (assembly GCF_905146905.1). Classification (NCBI taxonomy): domain Eukaryota; kingdom Metazoa; phylum Chordata; class Mammalia; order Carnivora; family Canidae; genus Nyctereutes; species Nyctereutes procyonoides. The sequence continues at coordinate 8,713,610 of NW_026575037.1, forward strand.
GCCCAGTATGACCTCCGGTGTCCCCTCTTGGGGGCCAAGCTGCCCCGCGGATGCCTAAGCTTGCCATGTGGTCTCAAAGGCCCCCACGAGGTTAGCATAGTTCTCCAGGCTTCTTTTTTTCCAAAAGAGGGCAAGGCCGGCAGAGGAGCGCCACGCTCGGACCAAACAGAATAACGGGGGACCAAAAGCAGAAGTAAACAGCTTTTTTGGAGCAACACTAATACCATCGAAGGCCTTCTCTGACCTCTCCAGTGGCGGGTCTTTTTTTCCGGATACTGAATCCTTTCACCCCTTCCCCCAGCCTGCCCCTCCCCCCAGCCCCCCACCAAGGGTTAGGGGCCCGCGGCCAGCTGCAGACTCCAAGGTCCACCGCGGCCCGCTCCGGCCCGGGGCAGTTGCCTGGAGGTACATTTGACGTCGGGAAACCTAATCTCCCACGTCTGATCTCCGGCTATTGTGCCTCTAGGGGGAGGCAGAACAGGTGAAGGCGGCCGGAGGAACCCAGGTCCGGCACAGTCCGAGAGGGCGAGGAGAGGGTGCGAGGCGCGGGAAGGAGACGACAGCGCGATAAGTCGGGCGAGTCGCGCCCGAGCACCGCGCCTCTCTCCCCGGGATCACCTTGCCCTGACCTAGTTGAGCCGCGCAGGAAGGAAGCCAGGAGGGCGAAGGAGGGGGGCGGGGCCGGCCGCGGGGGGCGGGGCCGCGAGCGGGCGCTTTCTCGTGCTCGCGTGTGATTGGCCGACGGGTTCGGGCCGGAAGCCGCCGGGAGGCTTCGGCGGCGGCGACGGCGGCGGCGCACGTGGTGACGTGCGAGGGGGTGCGGCGGCAGCGGGCGGCGGCGGCGGCGGCGGCGGCAGTGTCTCCGGGACGCGCGTGGAGGTCGGTCGCCCAGAGCTGCTCGGCACAGTCTCTCCGCCTGCTGCCTCGGCGCGGCAGTGCCAGCGAGCGAGCGAGCGAGCGAGTCCCCGCGAGCCCTCGGCGGCGCGGCCCCCTCCCCGCAGCCTCCGCGGACCGACCGCTCGTCTTCCCGCGCGCCCGCTCCCCCCCTCCGCGGCCTCCAGGCGCTTTCCGAGGGGCCGATTCCCGCCCGCTTCCTCCTGCTCCCCATCGAAGCTCCAGACATGAGTTTTTCCATCTCTTCAGAGATGAACCAGGTAATATGCGCAGGTCCCGGATGGACGGTGGAGGGGGAGGAGGGCGCGACCGGAGTCCGCGCCGAGGGATGGTGCGGCCGGCCAGGGAGCCGGTGCGAGGCGCGGAGCGGCGTCCTGGTCCCGGGGGAGGACGCTCCGAGCCGCCGCCGCCGCCGCCGCCGCCTTCTGGGGGCGAGGAGCTGGTGCCGCGCGGGGCCCGCGCTCCCGGCGCTGCCATGGTTGCCGCGTCGCGTCGGCGGCCGAGGCCGGTGCGGGCCGCCCGGCAGAGAGCTGGGGCGGAGGAAGTGGGGCGGGAGTTTTTGCCCGGGGGGTCCGGGGGGGGGCTGGGTCGCGGCGCCGCGGGGCAGGGATGCCTGCCAGGAGGGGGACGCGGGAATCTCTTTTCCCGCTGTCAGGATCCAGCCGAGAGTCTGGACTCTCCTCCCTGGGACCGTGGGGGCGGGGAGCCGGCCGCGGGCCGCATGGGCGCCTCGGGCCTGGGGTGGGGTGGCACCGCGTCCCGGATCGCCGTGGGCCGCGGGGTCCTTTGTTCCCGCTCCACGTTGCCCGCTTTTCTTGCCAAGCGCGGGGAGAAGGGGGCGGGAGGAGGGAGGGAGCGGCTGCCCTGACGTGTCGGCGCTGAATGACTGCGTGGCCGGCCAATCCCAGCCGGGGGTGTGCGGGCGCCGGGCGCCGAGCCTCGAGCCTTCCAGCCTGGGGAGTGGGCGCCCTCCCGGCCGCGCGCGGAGGAAGGCCCGGGGCTACCACCCGGCGCTCCAGTCCACGCGGAGGCCGTCGCTACTTTGTTTTTTTTTTTGTTGTTGTTTGTTTCGTTTTTTGTTTTTACAAAAGAAATCGGCGGAGAGGTTTGCTCGTTTTCCATTCTCACACGCATCTTGCAAACCGACGTTTCGTTATAACACATTCCTGAAGGTAGGAAAGTATCAGGGAGCATGTAGGAGATGGAGAGCTGAATGTCAGAACGCTCGGACCACAAGTATCTTAGAAACAGATTTGCTTTTTCCTCCGTACGTACCAGCCAGATCTATTGTCTGAAGCCGCTGACGTTTCAAGACCTATAGCAAGTAGAAATCCGATGCCTAAAGGGCGCGTTTTTGTTTGCTGATGGCTGTTGCCCGCGATGAGGATTAGAATACCCTGGTATCAGGCTGTTCTTTCAGGACTTTGTGATGATCTTCTGTCTAATAATAAGTAACCACTCTGGAAGCCTAGTCCTATTAACAGTTCAACAAGTCCAGCGTGGACCAGACTACCAGAATCCGCATTTTCTTTTAATAATGCCCGCGCTGGAGGTTGATTTAAGGATAACAACATACTGATGAATAGTTTTAGCCATAATCGTGCTGAAACTTAGTGTCTTAAAGATGCTGGGGGGTGGGGGGGGCAGTTGTGTATCTGGAGAGGCGGCAAGCACTAAGAATTGGATTAACAATTGTATCATTAAATGCTAGCTGGCAGCATTTATCAACTGTCTGTAATTTGGTAGTTGGTGGTAAGACTGTACTAGAACAACAGACCCGGAATGATTTTCCTCTGAATTTTCCTAATACATGAAATCCCTGTAGTTCATAGATATTAATTTCTTGATTTATCTTAATTTGCAGTTTTGTTTTTCTAACACCCCCCCCTCCCCCCCAACACCGCCAAAAAAAGCCCGAGAGGATCTCAGGTTTTCATTTTAGTTTTAAATTGCTGTCTTTGGGGCTACTTAACTTGGGAATGGGATTTTTTTCTTGCTTAAGGCATATTTTAGATGGCAATTGAATAGTTTTGCAAATGTGGTTTTTTGATGTAAGATGTTTTCTTACTAGGGAAATGTCTTAACCACTGATACTAAGATGAAGTACTGCTGAAAATCATTCATTGACTTTTCAACAGTATGATTTTATAGGGCAGCCCGGGTGGCTCAGCGGTTTAATGCCGCCTTCAGCCGAGGGTGTGATCCTGGTAGCCCCAAGATCGAGTCCCACACCAGGCTCCCTGCATGGAGCCTGCTTCTCCCTCTGCCTCTCTCTCTTTGTCTCTTACGAATAAATAAATAAAATCTTGAAAAAAAATATGATTTTATAATCAAATCTCCATGAAGGAGTTCTAAAAGGTTGATCCTTTCACCTTATTATGCTAGAGAGTGTAAATGGAGGAATTAAGAACAAGGGAGTGATCTCTGGGTTTTTGTTAACACATAAAATATATGCTTATATGCACTTGTAAACTTGAATTACTACCTTGTAAATGATTTCTAAACTTATCAGTATTTTCCCACCTAGCTGGTCAGTATTCTTACACTTTTGGTATCAACCTGGGTACCCAGCAGATACCTGAGCATTATCATGCCCCAAAGCAAATTCCTTTTTTTTTTTTTTCCCTTTTTCCTAACATTGAGCATGCAGCAAACTAAAAATAAAGGCTAAATCTTTTTGGAATTCTAATTTTGATGGTGTCACATAAACCAAGCTAATAAGCAAGGGGATATAATATCTTAACGTCCGTATTTCCCATATTTTATCTGTTCCTCTAGACCCCCCTCATCCCCCCAGTTCTAAAAGTGTTCTTGCTGTAATCTCTTTCTGCTCTGGCATTGTTTAAACCGTAGCATTGATCTTTATTTCTTCTCCCACTATTTACCATATGCATCCTGCAGACCATAATCCATTGAAACAGAAACAGCTTCAGTTTCTGGAATATGTTGCTGTCATACCACTTTCCTCTTTTGTTTGAACTATTTTCACTGCTTGATTTATCTGTCTTTCTGGTTGGTCTGTGAAGTATTCAGGGCTGGGGAATGGAGTTAACTCTATTGGTATTATGAGCATCCCATTCCAAAATTGTGCCTGCCATACGTTTGGTGCCATAAATTTGAATGTAAGAATTTCAGAACAGTGAGGATGGAGCAAGCAAGTTAGTGAGTTCGGTGAGTTTTTTTTGATACAGATGGATAGTCGTGGTAGTTTGAGAGGGGACATGGGGAATGTTTATTTTTTTTAATTTGTATTTATTTATTTATTTTGGGAATGTTTAACTTCTAGTTTTACAAAGATTAATTTACTTTGTATAATTATAAAATCTGTTTTTAAAAAATAAAGTTCATTGCTATTTTGTGAGTTGGCTGCCCTCAAAAGAGTGACTTGAAACTTAATATTTGTAATTTGCCTTGAAGTTTTAAGGATGCTTTGAAAGTTTGATGATAACATTTTATCTTGCACTTACTGAAGGCCCAAGAAGAATTTGGAGGGGAGGCCATATTGTGCCTACCTTTTTTTTTACAACCTCTTGGATAAGACCTGTTGAATTGTTTCGGTTAAGCTAATCTTTTTGGGGCCTGTGGTAACATAACATGTGAACTTCTGAGTGTTACTAAAGCAGTTTAATTACTCATTTATGAGGCTTGTGTCTCCATTTTCTTGCACTGGCCATACTAAGGAACTTAAGTGTATTTACCAGACTATATTGTATTTGACCCCAGTTTTAATTTTTAAGGTGGATTAGCTGAGTGTGTATTTTAAATACCAAAGAAAATTTTGTAAGGCTTTAATTCCAGTGTAGTTAACATACTGTGTTATATTAGTTTCAGGTGTACAATATCATGATTTGACAGTTCCATATATGACTCAGTGCTTATTAAGACAAGTGTACTCTTAATACCCTTTACCTAGTTCACTCATTCCCTACCTACCTCTTCTCTAGTAACCATCTCTTTGTTCTCTATAGTTAAGTTTTATTTGTCTCCTTTTTTTCCCATTTGTTTCTTAAATTCCACATGAGTGAAATCGTGTGATATTTGTCTTTCTCTGCTATATTTTGCTTAGCATTTTACCATGTTGTTGCAAATGGCAAGATTGCATTCTTTTTTTATGGCTGAGTAATATCTCATTGTGTGTATATATATGTTATATGATGCCACATCTTTATCCTTTTATCTATAGATAGATACTTGGGCTGCTTCCATAGTTTGACTCTTGTAAGTAATGGTGCAATAAACATAGGAGTGCATATATTCCTTTGGAGTAGTGTTTTCATATTCTTTAAATTCCAAAGAAAACTTTTTTAAGTTTTATACTTTTATGGAACTCTAGGGTGTTGGGGATTTTGGCTTGGTTTGCCTTTTCAAAGAAAAAAATTCTGCCCACATTTTTATTCTACCAGTTATTAAGTTTGAGTTTCATAGAGCAAACTAAGACTCATGAATTTTTAGAATTGGTTGAAACTCAATTTGCCCATTGCTTACTTGAGTGAAAGTGTGAACTTTCAAAGACATTTGATTTTGCAGGGAGGAGTTAATATGACTCCTCCAATTTGGGGGTGAGGGGGAGGTGAGAGTAGGGACCTATAGCATATAAAGACAGTAAATGAATAAACTAAATTTGCTGCATTAATTTAAATGTCAGGTGGATCCGGGCTTATTCTTAAAATCAAGTAGAGTTGAACTGATCATTAAAGAACATTGAAGAGATGAAATTCATACTAAGACCTTGATGTACTAGAAAGTCCTCAAGTTCTAAATGTAGAAGAACTCATTCTATTGTAAAACTAATACTGTATACACATTTGTATGCCTAGAGTTGCTCCAGAAATTCTCCAGTGTTTTCTTCCAGTGGACTGAAGTGGCCAAAAACAATTTAAGTTAGAAGTTCCAATTTATGGGCAGCCTGTGTGGCTCAGTGGTTTAGTGCCTGCCTTCATCCCAGGGTGTGACCCTGGAGACCCTGGATTGAGTCCCACGTCGGGCCCCCTGCATGGAGCCTGCTTCTCCCTCCGCCTGTGCCTCTGCCACTGTCTCCTCTCTGTGTATTCTCAGGAATAAATAATAAAATGTTAAAAAAAAGTTCAATTTATCAAATATAAATAGATGTCATTTTTATTTTTGGTTAGATGAAGACTAGTTTACAGATCAACACTGAATAAATAAAACTGGTCAGTGTTTAAGATGTTCATAAATCTCCATATCATAAATTTATGATTTTTCAAAAAGCATATTTTAATTATAGCAATATAATTGGTGTGGAGGGATTCCCCCCCCTTAACCCTTCTTTTAAGAACAGCTTATGAAACTGAAGTGAGGAGTTTACTATGTCTGTGGATTGGCGACCCAAGTATATACCATATATACAAAGATTTTCTTAATTTGAGTTGGGTCTTGGCTAAAAATGTGTGAAGGCTTCCTTAGGATGGAATGTACTGTGTACATAGAGTTGTGTGGTACTTGGAAATCATTTGTTAGAACTAATTTCTTAAAAGCAGAACTAATCTAGATGCAGCTGTAGAGCAGAAGAAATCATTATTACGTAATGATATGATACAGTTTTGTTGCAGGGTAAGCATTGACTGCAGTTCCAACCTGAGTCAGAATTACTCGGGCAGGGTATCCTTGAAATAGAACTTAAGTTATGGAGAAACCAGTTAGGGCATGTGGTATCCAGCTACATTACAGATTGTGCGTGTTGAATTTAACAGTTTGTTCAATTAGAGTTGGACCAGCCTTCAGTGGGTTCTTAAGTGATTCTTCATTCACCTGAACCTAATTGTTAGAATTCTGGGTTTGATTGATGTATAAGGAAAATCCAGGAAATTTTAAGATGTCCATTTTAAAAACTATGCACATCTTTCAAATTATTTATTTAGTTCTAGTTTCCTGAATTTGACACTTGTAGTTGATGACCATGAAAATGGGGGGAAATGGAGGTGGGGGGAAATGGAGGTAGGGAGACTGAATATGATTACTTTGAAGATGTGGTTTGAACCAGAATTGATTCTATTAGTAGTTTATTACTACAGATGAGAAAAAGGACCGTATAAAGAACATGTATCAGTACTTTCCCTTTTGTTTATTTGGTTCACTTCAACAAAGTACTCATCTTTATATTTAAGTTTCTAGGCTAGTTGTTTTGGTAGTAGGGAGATGGGGTGGATACAAAGATGAACATGACAGGCTCTGCCTTCCAAGGCCTTGAATCGAGGAAGATAAGTAGTTCCACAGAGGCCCAATCCAGAACAGGCCAGCTGGAAGATTACACATGCCTTGCAGAGAGGGTTCAGTATGTGGAAAATACGGAGAAACTTCTCACACTTGGAGGAATTTGGCAGGGGTTCTATGGAGGGAAGAGTTCATCTGGCAGAGGTTGTGTTTAGGGTATTCCAAAAAGAAGAACAACTTGAACCAAAGGTACAGAGGCTGGGAAGAACAGACCACATTTTGCAGAACAGTGTATCTGGTTTGACTTTAACAATATATACATGTCTAAGAATGATGCCCAAAGGTTACTTGCTGGCTGGTGAATGGAGATATCATGTTTGTGTGTTGTAATCTAATAATAAAGAATATTAGAGTTAACCAATATTTATATTTGTTCTAATCTTGTGCTTGTATATCTCACTTAAATGATACACATTTTTAGCTCCTGTCTTCCAGGGAAGTTTTTTTTTTGTTCTGTTTTGTTTTTGGATCCCCTGAATAGTTGCAGATTAAATGAAAAATGTTTATGTATAATTGCATTTGTGTCATTTACATCAACATTTCTTTAAGGACTTTGTATGATCCTCTTAGATCAATGACAGTCTTTGACCATTGTCATTATTACAGATTATGATGCATGATTATCACAGAAGAAATTCGTGTCTATAGCTTTTAAGGACTTGATTACATCATTTCAAGCCTGATAGTTTTGGAATCACCATTAGAGCTTAAGACACCTCTGCCTTCACTTCAACCACTTGTCTTCATACCTTGAGGAAGTGCTGAGTTTTAACACTCCTTTGTCCTTGGAATATCTAAGAAGTCCCAGAAATCCGTTTCTTGCCAGTTCAGTAGGTAAGTGAATATTCAGTGCCCAGTGCAACATTAAGACACATTGTTTTTCTGAAGACTGTGCCCAGTACACTAACAGCCTTTCATAACTTTCTTGAAGGGGAAGTCAATAATCATTTGTAGAAAAAAAAACATTTTTCTATTTTTTTCTTTCTGCAGATCATTTTGAATTAAGTCAGCTCAAACTGAAATCTATTACTGCTTTTTAAAGATAGATCTTGTATAGCCATTTGTCAGTTCACAAGTAAAAGTGAAATGGGCATTTTTAAAAAGAACATTGTTTCTAATATCTATTCTTTGGAGATAAGTGATTTCTAATATCTGAACCTTGCAAAGGGAACAGAAGTTAAGTTTGTCTTATATATCATTTTTGTCATTTGGGAGTAATGCAGCCCAAACGAGGGAAACCTGTGATTACCACTTTACGTCCTTCCAGGCTTCTTAGGTTGCTTGTTCTATGGGTTTGGGCAGGGCTGGGTTGACCTTTCTTTACCCTCTGCAGTGAATGTGTATGGAAACCTAGACAAAGGTGTTGAGATACTCACCGCTGTATGAATCCTTTAAAAGACTTAGGACCAAAGTTTAGGGGGCACAAACACTTGGACATTCAGTGCCAGTGTTTATGCAGTGTTTTTGTGTAATAACATTTTTGTGTTGATAGGATGGAATTTGAAAATAAACCATATTATTCTTCAAGATATAATTATAAAAATCATCATTCACAAGTAAAGTAACACAGCTTTCTTTCTGCTCTATAGCCAAATTTATAAGCAAAAATGATTCCCAATGGATATTTAATGTTTGAAGATGAAAATTTTATTGAGTCTTCTGTTGCCAAATTAAATGCTCTAAGGAAAAGTGGCCAGTTCTGTGATGTTCGACTTCAGGTATTTAAAACTTAATTGGAAACCTACAAAAATGATATTTTATTACCAAAAGCAGTAAGTTCTTAGATTTGCTTATTTTATTTTTCATGGTAGGCATTTCATGAAATAACTTTAAAAAACAGTGATTTACCTATAAACATTAGATAAAGACTCTAATGTGGTAATTAGCTAGAGAAATACATAGTCCACAATACTTCTAATTTTAATTCCTTATAATTTCAGGTCTGTGGCCATGAGATGTTAGCACACAGGGCAGTCCTGGCTTGCTGCAGCCCCTATTTATTTGAAATCTTTAATAGTGATAGTGATCCTCACGGAATTTCTCATGTTAAATTTGATGATCTCAATCCAGAAGCTGTTGAAGTTTTGCTGAATTATGCCTACACTGCTCAGTAAGTGGTTTATAATTGTATAATTAGGAGATGCCATCAGGAAATTCCAAGTCTCTCTAAATTTATTTCAATTAACTATCTGTTTTAAGGCTTTAGTATCCTAAGTGATAACTTTTTTTTTTAATAGGTTGAAAGCTGATAAAGAATTGGTAAAAGATGTTTATTCTGCAGCAAAAAAGCTGAAGATGGACCGAGTAAAGCAGGTAGAGTACCAGAAGTAACATATAAGGGGGACTGTTAGTAACAAGTCTGCTTTTTCATGGTTAGGATGCATAATTTATCATAAGCAATTTGTCAGGGACGCCTGGGTGTTTCAGCAGTTGAGCGTCTGCCTTCAGCTCAGGGTATAATCCTGGAGTCTCGGAATCGAGTCCCACATCGGGCTCCCTGCGTGGAGCCTGCCTCTCTCTCTCTCTCTGTCATTAATAAATAAATCTTCTTTTAAAAAAATGAGCAATTTGTCAGTTTCAAGAGCTTGAAAATGGCCCCTTTTTCCTTTAGAGGAGTGAATGTTATTTTTTTGTAAATTTATTTTTTATTGGTGTTCAATTTGCCAACATATAGAATAACACCCAAGCTCTCCCATCAAGTGCCCCCCTCAGTGCCCGTCACCCAGTCACCCCCACCCGTGAATGTTATTTTAACCATTTGTTAACCATTTAGCTACAATAATATAGCAAGGTCATACTTCTCTCGGATAATTTAAGCTAAACCTTTGGTCTTCTAGTAGTCTTCTTGGCCAGGTAGCTGCAGCAGTCATTGATAGCAGGGTGTAAAATACTCTTTTGTCTCAAGAGTTAATTAACTTATATTCTCAGATCATTTGTTCGTCAACCCTTTGGAGTGTCTCTTTAAAAGGACTCTTTCTAGAATTTAACGTCATTGAGAACTGCTTCATAATTCATAAGATAAAAAGCATTTAATTCTCTAATTTGGAGGTCAGTATACTGCAAGCATCAAGCCAGCTGCCTGTTATAAAGTTTTATTGGAACACAGATTTCATTTACATATGGTCCCTGGCTGCTTTCCACCTAGTGACAGAGTTGAGTAGTTGCACCAAAGACAGTATGTCCCAAAAGCTTTAAAATACTGTTTAGCCCTTTAAGGGGAAGGTTCCTGATCTCTCCTGTAATGTCATTTCTCTGCTTAAAAATCCTATACTAGAGTAGCCCCTGGGTGGCTCAGTTGGTGAAGCACTTGCCTTCACCTCAGGTCGTGATCCCAGGGTCCTGGGATTGAGCCCCACATCGGATTCCTGCTCAGTGGGAAGCCTGCTTCTCCCTCTCCCTCACTTGTGCTCTCTCTTGCTATCTCTGTCACTATCTGTCTCCCTTAAATAAAAAAATCCTTGTATGATTTATAACACATATTCCTCAAGTTAGCATCACCGGTATTCCCTAATATTGTTGTTGTCTTTCCAAAATTGTTTCCTATTTATCTTTTGCTCCAGCCAAACTAAATTGTTCACAGTATCTCTCTTCCCTACTTCCTCTATTCTGCATTCAACATCATCTTTCTTGTAGATCCCAGCTCAGATATTGCCTTCATGATAGGTCTTATCTAATTACTCTATTTGGAAATACTTATTTGAATATTTCATATGCATTATCACAGCATTTCAATGTGTTGCATCTTTCCTTAAATAGCTGAGACATTTGTATAGCATTCTTTAATGTTTATTGTTCATATGCATATGTTCTTCCCAATGATAAAGTTGTTCAATTAAGGCAGTGGTTTATGATTCATCTTTATATCTACACATAATGCTTATACATTGAGTATTAAATATTTGTTAAATAAAACCTATGTAAGTATTGGTATTGTGTGTTTCTTTTCCAAGGTTTGTGGTGATTATTTACTATCTAGAATGGATGTTACCAGCTGCATCTCTTACCGAAATTTTGCAAGTTGTATGGGAGACTCCCGTTTGTTGAATAAGGTTGATGCTTATATTCAGGAGCATTTGTTACAAATTTCAGAAGAGGAAGAGTTTCTTAAACTTCCACGGCTAAAGGTAAGGAGTAAAAATCTATAAAGAGGTACTTAGTTCCAGGTACAGAATCTTTGTCCATGTTTCTAGCATATAAGTAACAGTTGCAAAAAGAAAACAGTACATAGGAATAATATTGTTACTTTTAGCAGTGTAACAGTTTTCTGCCCACCTGTTTGTTTATTTTTTGGCTACTGATTTTCTTGTAAATTAGACTAAATGTATGGAATGCAGTTGGGCATCTGTGACCGTTTTATTATGAAATTGAGTACTAAGCTGAGAATTAGAGACTCAACACTGATCTATGTGTTGCTGTTTTTTCCTAACTCTAGTTGGAGGTAATGCTTGAAGATAATGTTTGCTTACCCAGCAATGGCAAATTGTATACAAAGGTAATCAACTGGGTGCAGCGTAGCATCTGGGAGAATGGAGACAGTCTGGAAGAGCTGATGGAAGAGGTTAGTTTTAAAGTAAATGGGATTCAACAATTCTTAAAAATTATTTTGCTATAACATGAAGGATTCCCTTTCACTTTTATTTTATAACCATGACCCTAAAGAATTTAAATTTTGCTATAGGTACCCCTAAGCTGAGAAACAGGGGGGGTGTCCAGGTGAGCTGAATGAACTGTTCAGTTTGGTCTTCTGCTTTTCTTTTTTTATTTCTTTGCTTATTATGTGCTGTTAACTTCCTTTAAGTAGCATGTAATTTGCTTTAGAAATGGGAGGTGGTACTGAAATTTTCTGTAGATTCTTAATTTTTCTTCACAGGTTTTTGCTTTAAATTTAAAAGTAGGTAAAAGCTTCTAATGGTTGTTCCTCCCCATTGATTTATCTCCCCATAGGTTTATTAACAAAACTAGGATACCCAAGACTGAAGAAACAAGAAGAAACCTCAAGTGTATTGACACGTAAAGAAGCAGCAGTCCTGCCCCAGTTCTCCTAAGAAAAATCCGCTGTGGGCAGAGAACGATGATGATTTAATGGTGTTTACTCCTTTACAGGATTCTATCTTTAAAGCTTTGTGTTTTTCAATGGTGTTGTTCATACATATAGTGACTCACTTAACTTGGGCTACTTTTTAAAAATACACAAGAAAAATTTGATGGCGAAATGGTGGGAATAAACATATGCAGATGGAGCAGTGGAGTGACCTTGCATCTGTCATTTCACTTAAGCCTTTCAGATTCACTAAAGGCTTATCAAATCTGTTAGACCTTTAAACGTACTGTTATTATGTTCTAAGAAGGCTAACAGGTGATCTTTAAGTTTTATATCATTTCCCACTTGAAAATCAGGTGCATTAACCATGTGTTTGCATCTGCTAAGGGAAGTATCTACAGCTTGTTTGCGTTTTGCATTTGCTTTTTATCTGTTTTTTCTTGACGTTGCCTACAGGACAGAAATATGTTAATGCAAATCAGACCACTTCAAAGGTGTAAACCATATTCCATATTTAATTGTAAAATGTATATTCTTTTAAGAGCCTATATATATTGTACTAGTGCTTTTTTCTTAATGCTATATAATAGAAGCTATGAGAAAATGAAGATTTCTTTCAAGCCAATCAAGCCAAGGACTCTTCGGCCAGTATTAGAAGATTCTGTATTTGATTTTTGTTTTTTAAATTTTTACAACCATGACCTGTATTTTCTTTACTTCGGGATCCTGCCAGAGCAAGATGTCAAGAAGTTCAAGAAGCACACTGGAGGTTACCTTGAGGCGTTTGTGTGATCTTCATACTAGTGGAGTAGCCATGGAGACGGTAGCCACATGGGTGTTCTGTTGCTGTTTTGCAGGTTCAAACCTTGTACTACTCAGCTGATCACAAGCTGCTTGATGGGAACCTACTAGATGGACAGGCTGAGGTGTTTGGCAGTGATGATGACCACATTCAGTTTGTGCAGGTACACATTGCACATCTGAGGTAACCTCAGGTTAAAATGTGATTAGAGCATTTTATAGTGTACTGAAATTTTCCTTTAATAAAGGAAAGTGGAAGAATTTCATTGGTATAACTGAACAGAAACATTTTCGGGACAAAACAAGCCTATCATTCTGACAGTTACTACTGTTTTTTTTTGCCACATAAAAAGAAGTGAATTCAACACATTTAAATTTTTTTTTCCTCAATGAATGGGATTTATAGGTAGTAAGAGAAAAGGCCAATAAGATGAAGCAATGTAGAAATTGATTTTTTGAGTTAGATTACAAAACATAGTTGTTTGCAACAAATGAGTGTTGTTAGACCCAGATTTTTTTTTCAAAAATCTCAGGTATAAACTTTTTTTAGTCTGTGGACAAATAATTAACAGGAAAGTACACAATCATAAGTGTCAAATAGTGAACCCACTAGTTTAAACACTGCTTGGTTCAAGAAGAGATTTCTACCATTCTAGAAGCCTTCCCTTGCCCATTCCCAGTCACCTTCCTATACAACCTAGAAGGAAACCATTATTCTAACTTCTGAAACAATAGATGGGTTTGCCTATGTTTGAAATGTACATAAATGGTCATATAGTATGCATTCTTTTGTTTGACCTTTAGCTCAATATTGTATTTATGAAGGATAAACTAGAGTAGGCTGAGTTAACCCAGTTTTAAGGAGTGGTTTTATTTAATATTTATCAAGTACATGATAGAACTAACATTAGGTACTCAGGTATTCTGTGTCAGTAGTGGCCAAATATCTTTATTTTCACAAAAAGTGTCAGGGTTTGAGTTAGTTGAGAACTTTGTTCGTAGTTGTGCTTTTTGAGCATTTAGGATATTTTTTCCTCATAACTCTAAAGATGTTACCATTTTTTAAAAAAATTACTCTTTCAATAAGCAAAGTTGGAATGCCTGATAAGTTGGGCCATGATGTTAGGTATGGGAGACAGAAATGTATGTGAGAGACAGTTTCTGGTTGTGGGACCTTACAGCAATAGATTGAAATGGTATAGTCTTACAAGAGATATTACAAAAGGCATAGAGTGGGGAGGGAATAGTGGAGCAGAAGAGAAACTAGGGAGATTTTACCCAAGGGGCAACATTTGAGCAGTCCTAGGATTTAGAATAGTTTGCATAGCAGATAGAAGTGTATCAGATAGCAAATAATACTATGCAAGGATGATAGGCTTAGAATGGCAGGTCACAAGATTGGAAAAGTAAGTAAATGCCACCTGATGGCTTACACTTGATTCTATAGTAGCGAGGAACTTTCAAAGATTTTTAGACCAGGTACGAGGGTGATACGAAGAGAGATTTTTGTAACTTCAATAAGCGTGAAACGGCAATAATCCAACAATAGGGGGATTGATTAAATTACTATATTTCTATATAGCAAAAATCTATGCATTGGTCGTATTGTAGACACATGGTTAACTATCAGGTAGGCAGTCTCTAGGTCATGGGACTCTAGGTGATCTGTGGTTTGTTTCCTTTTGTTTTTCTTACTCTACTAAATGATTGCATTAAACCCTTCAATTATTTATGACCAAGTACAGAGGTAGACTAAAGCTTGTGAGAACAGTTTACAGACTGTTACAGCCAGTGGCTAAAATGATGAGTGCTTGATCCAAGGGCCTGAAGAAGGAAGAGTAGACTGTAGACATTTATAGTTTCAAAAGTTAGTGATCATTTAGAATAAGAAAATTAAGGAAAGGGAAGAATTTGAGAAGGTGGGATTCTGACATGTGACTCAGAAGAAGGTGGTTCCTTGGGTAAAGATCATGAACAGGATGAGGGGACACATTAGGCTTGAGAAATAGGAAAAGGGTTTGAGAAGAAGCCATTAGGAAAGGAAATAAGAATCAAAACATTAAAAAGCTAGCGAGCATAGGAGAATGATAGTTAACTGTGTCAAATCATTCTTTGAGAGGTCATGTAGAAGAGGGTTATAGATACCTTCTCTTCCGCATTAGTTTTGGGAGGCCTCTTGGTAACCTTTAGTGGGTATAGGTTCCAAAGAGGATCCCTTAGCTTAAGAAGTAATAGTGTCTGAAAAAGAAACAGTCACCAGAGATTACCCCCTGGGAGCTAGAGGCAAAGAAAGTGGGACCAGTGGGTGGCTGAGTGAGAGAAGCTGATGGAGGAAAGTTTGAAGATAAAGAAGAAAGGATGGTGTTTGAAAATGTTTCAGAAGGAATATAAAGGAATTAACTAGCATTTCTGTATGACTTGTTTAAAAAACAAAACAAACAAAAAAACCCTAGTGGTTTTCATTGTTACCATGCTTTTCTCTTTCACGTTTTTTTCTCAATTATAGTCTATATGTTAGAATAGTTTTCTTACTGTGATAAATGCTCTTAATATAAGCATCGTCAATATATAATACTTTGGATCCCTTCTTCCCACAGGTTAGGATGGGGTTTTATGTACCTTGTAATTTCTAGTAGCAGAGGACACAAGTCTGTCATAAAAAGGCTTTATACTCAGAATTTCTAATCTTCTAGTTGTGTTGCATTAGGCAATGCATGTCTTCTCTGAGTATTACCTATAACAAGATTGACAGTACTGCCCTTACTGGATTAAAAGAGATGATGTGAATAAAGCGCCTATATACCTAGGTATATAATGTCTAAGTAGAATTTTTTTTTCTAAGTAGAATTTAATGCTAACATGGTACATTCTCTGCCTTTTCTCAAAATAGCCTGCATATTCTGTAAAAATGGCCCAGACCGAACTTTTCACAGTTTCAAGTAGCTGCCAAAATCTTTTCCTCTAAAGAGTGTTTACGTGGCTTTTTATTTACCCCAAAATAGGAATTTCTGCTATAAATCTTACCTACCCATGTGGCTCTGGCCCTGGGGACCAAAATAAGTGGATAAGCAGATTTGGTCAGGTACTGGAAGGTGGTACCTGTTCATTTGGTGGTTCTTCTTAGGATGTCTTTGACTCCTCTAGTTCTGTATGATCGTATCCTTTAAAGTGTCAAGGGCTAAAGTAATTGGGAAAAAACCATCAAAGGGAACTCATACACAAGAACAAAATAAAATTCTCTTACAGTCATTTGAAAGTTTATAGCTTTGCCCATTTCTCCTCCTCTTAGTGTTCCTGTGTATTCTACTTTTGTGAATGTTTGGTTCTTTTAGTATTATTGTTCCACTTCTGGTTACTCTTTTTTATTTTTGTGTTTTGATGTAGTTTGATTTGTCAAAAGCACGCTATAATACCTGTAAGGTGGTCCTGAAGAAAAATACCATTCAGTGTTTTTTGTAACTGCCACTTTTGTCCTGAAAAATAACTTCTCAGAGGAACTGGATTGGATAAATGTCTGGTCACTTTTGCTGGCATTGAATGAAAGATCTCCATACATAGGATTTAATTAGGTTTGACAGTTGCTTAGAGGCAATGGGCTAAATGTATTTTTTCAGATAATTCATACCCTTTTAAATTAATAACTTCTTTTGGGAGATGATTCTGTACTAAATATAAAGAGTATGTGAGCTTATGTAGATAATGGGGGGGTTCCTTTTTTTTCTCCTCCATTGAGGTATTGTGATACTTGATATGCAACTTTTTTTTTTTTTTTGGCTTAAGTTGAGCTTTTCCTGACCAGGCTCCTTGTCTAGGTGTAGTTGTTTCACTACAAGTGGAGATGGAAGTATGCCAATAATTTGTGACAGTTGGAAAGTGTTGATTTGTCTTAAATTTAGGTATGCTATATAGGTCATACATAGGTGAAAGATACCCATGTTTTTTCAGTGTTGTGGAATAGCAAAGGAACAGAGGTACACCAGGTATAGTCTTTGGCTAGGTTTCTGTAGCTACCTTTTGATTTTGCAGAAAAAGCCACCACGTGAGAATGGCCATAAGCCGCTAAGTAGCAGTTCCACTGGATGTCTCTCTTCTCCAAATGCTACAGTACAAAGCCCTAAGCATGAGTGGAAAATCGTTGCTTCGGAAAAGACTTCAAGTAAGTGTATTATACTTGTCAGATTATCTTTGAGTTATTTGTTTTTAAAGAAAAAGTATTGAGGAGAACCATTTAATAACTTTGAAAGTGACTATTTGTGGAGGAAAAACTCCGAAGCAACTAAACTTGGAAAACAGCAGATCGTTCAGTCTGGAATCTGGAGTCCCAATTCAGGGTCACACAGCAACCAAAAGTAATAATAATTACATCCTAAACATAAACTTTTGTGCTTACAGATAATACTTACTTGTGCCTGGCTGTGCTGGATGGTATATTCTGTGTCATTTTCCTTCACGGGCGAAACAGCCCACAGAGTTCACCAACGAGTACTCCAAAACTAATTAAAAGTTTAAGCTTTGAGATGCAGCCAGATGAGCTAATAGAAAAGCCCATGTCTCCCATGCAGTATGCACGATCTGGTCTGGGGACAGCAGAGATGAATGGCAAGCTCATAGCAGCAGGTAAGAACAGAAGGATGAGGGTTTTCTTAGAAACTTTCAACTGGCTAAGCCTCTCAAATGGACATTTGTCCATGCTTGTGACATGTGAACCTTGGAAGAGGGGGTTTAATATGCCTTCTTTCTTGGCATTCCACTTTAAAGACCAAGAAATTAAAAAAAAAAAATAAGTGTTACTGTATTGCCTAACCTTTAAGTAAATGTCTGTTTCTAATTCTTAAACTCTAATGTAGCTGAATTGTTCTGTCCTTATTTTCAAGCCAAGACTAAACAGTTTACTCATACTGGTCATGTTGTTTGGCCATTATAAGCCCTTAGTTAAAACGTCAGCTAATGGGGCCTTAGTAAGTTCATGGGTAAAAATTCTTTTTCTCATTGTGCAGGTTACTTAAATCATTTTGGACCAGAAACTGGTCCAGTTTAGTATCTTAAACTTAAATCTTGATGGTTCTTTTTACCAGGTGGCTATAACAGAGAGGAGTGTCTTCGAACAGTTGAATGCTATGATCCACATACAGATCACTGGTCCTTTCTTGCTCCTATGAGAACACCAAGGGCTCGATTTCAAATGGCTGTACTCATGGTTAGTGTATTATGTTGAAGGAAGAAACATATTCAGCTGTTTTTTGTAACTGCAGAATGGCAGAAAGTCTAATCTCTCTCTCTTGATATAGGGCCAACTCTATGTGGTAGGTGGATCGAATGGCCACTCAGATGACCTGAGCTGTGGAGAGATGTATGATCCAAGCATCGATGACTGGACTCCTGTTCCAGAATTGAGAACTAACCGTTGTAATGCAGGTAAAATTACTTTTCTTCTGGGATAATCCATATTTAAATACAATTAAATTGTCAATCTATAACCTTATTTTATATTCATATAGGAGTATGTGCTCTGAATGGGAAATTATACATTGTTGGTGGCTCTGATCCATATGGTCAAAAAGGATTGAAAAACTGTGATGTGTTTGATCCTGTAACAAAGTCATGGACAAGCTGTGCTCCTCTTAACATTCGTGAGTTGCCTTTTTTTCTTTTTTGGTCCTTAAAGTTTTTTTTTTTTTTTTTTTTTTTTTTTAAGACTTCTGAATCAGGGATCCCTGGGTGGCGCAGCGGTTTAGCGCCTGCCTTTGGCCCAGGGCGCGATCCTGGAGACCCGGGATCAAATCCCACATCAGGCTCCCGGTGCATGGAGCCTGCTTCTCCCTCTGCCTGTGTCTCTGCCTCTCTCTCTCTCTCTCTATCATAAATAAATAATAATAAAAAAAAAATTAAAAAAAAAGACTTCTGAATCAACAATATGTATCATATACAACTTCTAGTTTTGGGAGATAAAGTAATAATTTTGGTTAAACTTGATTTTATAGGTAGACACCAGGCTGCAGTCTGTGAGCTTGGTGGTTATTTGTACATAATTGGAGGTGCAGAGTCTTGGAATTGCCTGAACACAGTAGAACGTTATAATCCTGAAAACAACACCTGGACTTTAATTGCACCCATGAATGTGGCTAGGCGAGGAGCTGGCGTAGCTGTTCTTGATGGTGAGTGTTGGGATTTAGAAAGGTGAGGAATATGGACTGTCAAGGATTTGTTCTAAAATTCCAAGAGAACATCAGTGATAACTATATAGTTGTATAATTAGAATTCAGAAGCAGCCATCTTTTCTGATGCAGTAGGGATTGACGGTTTGTCTTTTAGAAGTCTTTTCTAATCAGAGACTACTTGAAATAATAATAATATAAATATATCAAAACACTAGTCTTTTGATGGGTTCACTGAATGAAGTTCTAAGTCCTTTCCTTCCATAAACTATATGCAAAATGTATCATCTGGAGTCTGTTCCTTTAGAGCAGGAATTCAAAGACTTTGATTTGCAAAGCAAATCTAGATCATCTAATTATCTACTCCATACCTAATTGCAAGCAGAACTTCAGACTAATTTAACAAGTCTTTCCAAAGCATTCAACTTATTTTTATATAGGTGCAGCTTTTCATTTTATTGATTTACATGTTTAATTATGTAATTATAATAATGAGTTTAGTTAGCATTGTCTTGGGAATAAAGCAGAATCTTAGTTAAACTTGTGGCTCAACTCCTAAAGGCATAGATGTGTAGACATGCCAGCAAGTAGCCTACTGGCCTGTAACCTGCAGCCCACCCTGAAGCTTGTCAGTTCTTCTATAATATATGGATGCAGACAAATTGACAGTTAGATGAGAAAATAATGAATTTTTATTATTGCATATATATTTGAAAACAGTGGTAACTCTGATCTGTTTCCAGGAAGTTTCTATGCCAAAATAATTTTATATAGTTGAAAGCTCAAAATGTTTAGTTAACTGAAATCTGCTTTACTATAACTTCTTTTGAATCTTAGTTCTTAGGCACTGGACTGATATAAAATTTCCAGTGCTCACAAGTACTTTGGCTTGCTGCTAGTTAGCTGCATTTTTAGGTGAATTGCCACCTCTCTTTGCCTCATTTCATCTGAGATGGTAATCATAGTAGCCCAAAGAATTGTGGGAATTACACTTCAGTTAGATGCTACCCTTCTCCTTTTAAATTGCCTGAGTTTCATGTATGAATGAGTTTTTATCAATTTTATTCTATTTGTATCCACAGCTCCTAGAGAGAGAGCACTTAAACATTAGTGAGGCATTTAACGAGTACTTTCTGATAGAATGAGCAGGTATTTTACTAAGAACCACTAATTTTAGCAAAAAACAATTTTAGTTCTTACTCTAAATTTACCTTGGTTCATTTCTCTTTTAGGAAAATTGTTTGTAGGTGGTGGCTTTGATGGTTCTCATGCCATCAGTTGTGTGGAGATGTATGACCCAACTAGAAATGAATGGAAGATGATGAGAAACATGACTTCACCAAGGAGTAACGCTGGGATTGCGACTGTAGGGAACACCATTTATGCAGTGGGAGGATTTGATGGCAATGAATTTCTGAATACGGTGGAAGTCTATAACCTTGAGTCTAATGAGTGGAGCCCCTATACAAAGATTTTCCAGTTTTAACAAATTAAGACCCTTTCAAACTAACAGGCTTAGTGATGTAATTGTGTTTAGTAGTACGGTACACTTGTGAATAAGGAGGGTGGGTGGGTATAGATGTTGCTAACAGCAACACAAAGCTTTTGCATATTGCATATTATTAAACATGCTGTACATACTTTTTGTGTTTATTGGGAAAGGAATGCAAAGATGAAGGTCTGTTTTGTGTATTTTTAGGACTACTTTGGTTATTTTACTTTTTGGAAGTTGATATTGTAAAAGAATAAACCAAGACTTGATCGGGCATGTCATTTCAAGAAGTCCCCTCCTCCACATTTGTTTTTGCCAATTTGCACATTAAATGACTTCCCTCAAACATGTATTATGGGGCAAGAGGGGGTAGGGTTTAAGATTTAGGCAGTTGGGTTTTTTAAGGGCCCTTTTTCAATAACTGGAACACTCTATACAAGAGACTTATTTAACTAGATGACAATGACTATTTTTGTTTTTATTAAAAGAAAGCTGACATGCCTACCAAGATTTAATCTTTTATGATTGCCTTTTTATAACTTTTTATATTCTTAGCACAGTGCTTTACCTGTTAAAGATGTGGCAGGTTCAAATTACTGAAGCAGAGTGGCAGTCTTAAAGGATGCAGAGTGAGGTATTTCTTTTATACGCCCAGAATGCAAACTTAAACTTCTAAGCTTTTGCCTCAGCTACGTTTTGTTTTTTTTTTTTTTTGAGATGCAGTACCATGTTTATTTGAATGGAGTTGCTGAACAGTAACATAGCTATGATTTTTATTTGAAACACTGATTTCAAATATTTTGACTTCTTGAGGGTATATTTTATATAGCAAGACACTTAATATATAACAGTAAAGAATGGTGAAGTACTTTATTTTCTAAATAATTCCTGTCTTTATTTATCATTAACAAAGCAATCCTATATAGCGCCCTCGATTGTGAAAAAAATTAAACTGTATTGGGTTTATGAATGCAGCCTTTATCAGAACTATGTTTTTGTTCAGTTTTTCTATTCATATGGATAAATACTGGTTGGGGTGACTATCGAATGTGTCGTGCTACACATATTAACTTATGGTGCCAAAATTAGCACATTCTAATGCTTGCTGCCAATGCAAACATATTAAAGGTACTTTGCAGGAAATCCTTGCACCATGGAATTAATATCCAGATGTTGTTGTGTACTCATTCATGACTAAAAGTTTTGGGAACAATTTTTTTTTTCCCCCAGTAATGATGAGCTTAAGGTATTGTGGGAAAATAGTCACCTGACATGTTTGAAATAAGAACTGATGGTAAGATTTTTTTATTTTCTCAGAGAAGACAAGCACACAGGAATCTAATGAGCCAACTAGGACAAGATGACTACCAGTGGCTAGCTTGGATTAGGAAGAAAATTGTTCCATTGGTACTTAGACACCTTATTTCTCTCATTCCACAAAGAACCATCAAGAAAGCTCACCTGGTGGCTATGTAATTGCTGACTATCACTGGTTTGATTCTGGACTAAAACTAGGTTAGGTTGAATTTGCCTAACAAGATGACTATTTTTTTAAATGGATCTGTATATGTTCTATTTAGCTCAAGGAAATAAAATTTTAGTTGGGGATTTAGCAGTGAAATTTTTTTTTAAGATTTTATTTATTCATGAGAGATACAGAGAGAGAGGCAGAGACACAGAGGGTGAAGCAGGCTCCCCATGGGGAGCCTAATGCAGGACTCACTCCAGGGACTCCAGGATCACACCCTGAGCCAAAGGCAGATGCTTAACACTGAGCCACCCAGGTGTCTCCAGCGGTGAAATTCTTGAAATTACTTTTCAGTTCCTAAATAACCTGCTAATTCCTCAGTAGCATTAAGCAACTAATACGTGTGAATACTCTGGGTCAGTTCTCCTATATTCTATTACTGATCAGCCAAACAGGTAGTTTGGTAGTTAAACGTATGTTTTTTAAGTATGTTTTGAATATAAGAAGCTCCATCAAGGAAAAAACAAACCAGTGCTCAGTGGCCAGTTTATATTTATCTGCATCTAAAAGATATGTTTTCTTAAGGAAAGGAGAAAATGTGGCATGTCCTCAACAGTTTAAAAAATGTTTTTGCCACCAGGATGGCTTTTGAGTAGTTTAGAAATAACATTGGTAATAACCACCCTTGTGATAATTGTAATGATGCATAAAACATACTAGATGCCTAAAACAGCAAAACTATAAAATACCTGCTTGAATTAACAATAATTAAAAAAAAAAACAATAATTGGTTATATTCACCCATGAATTTTCTTTCATCATGATGTTCAAGGTAGGGTTTTGATTTTTGGTTTCTAGTATCATATATGCTTTCCCATTCAACATGTTTTAGAATTCCTTATATTTAAGGGGAAAAAACTGGATCTGGGAGTGTGACCCAGTTCTAGAGTCCTTGCTTTAATACTCTAGGTGTGTAACCTGTGATTTCTCCGGATCTTAGAATTCTTAAAATTGAAGTAGGTAACAAAGGGTTCCTGGAGGATATTTCTGCAACTCCAGAGTTGCTTTTGGAAGAATATGAGATCATAGATTTGTCTCTATAATGTTAGCCATTTATTTGTATTCTACTAGGTTTCAGAAAGGATTTGAAGAGTCTTTCACTGAATGAAAGAATTAACGGGGTGAAAAGAAAAAAACAAGGAAACACCAATGTATGAATCTAAATACTAAGATCAAGCCACACATTTCATCCTATAAACAGGAGACCTATTAAATAAGTTAAATTGTCCATGAGAAAGGAAGATACCTTTCCATCTGCAACAACATGGATGGATCTTGAGCCCATTAAGCTAAGCAACATAAAGACAAGTACTGTATGAACACTACTTATATTCAAGCTAAAGAAGTTAAAGATGTAAAAAAAAAAAAAAAAAAAAACAGTAAAATGATCGTACCAAGGGGTTGGGGTGGGAGTGGGTGGTAAGAGTGGTGGTGTTTAAGGGTACAGACTTATAATGAGTAATAAACCTGAGATCTAATGTGCAGTATGATGAATATAGATAATAATATGCTGGTTATGTAATGTACATACCACTCCATGGTAGTCCTGTTGCAATACAGAATGCATCAAAGTAAGCTACACACCTTAAGCTTACAGTATTACATTCATTTTTTTTTTAAAAGATTATTTATTTATTCATGAGAGATACAGAGAGAGGCAGAGACACAGGCAGAGGGAGAAGCAGGCTCCATGCAGGGAGCCCAATGTGGGACTCGATCCCGGGTCTCCAGGATCACACCCTGGGCT
Organism: Nyctereutes procyonoides; assembly: GCF_905146905.1. Classification (NCBI taxonomy): domain Eukaryota; kingdom Metazoa; phylum Chordata; class Mammalia; order Carnivora; family Canidae; genus Nyctereutes; species Nyctereutes procyonoides. The sequence continues at coordinate 8,737,499 of NW_026575037.1, forward strand.
GAAGGTGGCACTAAAGCTGAGCCACCTGGGCTGCTCCTCATTTTTTTTAAAAGCTAGGAAATAGTGGAATCATCTGTAGGTTGAAAGGAATTATTTGAAGCACCAGTTTCTTTTATAATAAAACCAGAAGGTTCTCAGTTGTGAAATGATGCACTGAGCAACAAGTACTAGCCCAATGGCCAACAGAATACTTAAACTTCACTGTTAATAGGCCCATGCCTTCCTGAATGTTGAATAAGAGTGAGAAGTAAAAGCTCAGTTAAGAATGTATAGGGTTAATACCTTGTGGAATTTTAGGAATCTAAAAAAGGCGTATGTCTGAATAAGATGGCGACACATTTGCTCAAAGTGAGCAAAGTGAGGAATTTTAGTCTGGGAAAAAGACGCACACAGTACCAAACTTGGATGAAAGAAAGAAAGACCTGAGGGGATGACGATGAACTGAAATAGCAAGAATGAAAAGTAGCTGTTTGAAAAGTTGAAAGGCACCTACCAAATGTAGCAGTAGGGCCAGCTATCCGTTAAGGCTCTTCCCAGTTCAACAGATCGATCGAGACCTAAAAATTCTTAAAAATTGAAGGAGGAACCTCCTGCATTAAGCAAGTGTTTTCTCTATCCTAAAGGTGGTATCAGATCTTTAAAGGTATAGGCTTGAAGAAAAATGCCCAATAAGTGATTGATACCTGGAATGCAACTAAAAAAAAAATTAAATGGGCAAAAGATCTGAAAAGATCTATTTCTCTTACCAAAGAAAATAAATGGATTCCTTTAAGCACGTAAGAAGTTGCTTACTATCATAAATCATTAGGAAAATATAAAGTAAGATAACATAACCGATTAAAACTATAAAATTCTGGTTAGGGTGCAGACTCAGATTGCTGGAGAAGTCACAAAATTGTAAGGTCACTTTATAAAACTGGTAATTTCTAACATCCCCTGTAACACAGTTATCACTCTCCTGGGTATTGATCCAGGTTAAATGGAAACCTGTTCACACTGAAACCTGTATGTGAAGAGAGCAGCTTTTATTCAGTCACCAAAAATAAGTCACCTCAGCCTTCCAGCTGGTAAATGGATACATCATTGGTGCAGCCATACAATGGAGTACTACTTAGGGATAAAAAGGATGAAGTGCTGATTAAAAACAACATGTATGGATCTCAGAAGTAGTGTTAAGTGAAAAGCCAGCCTCAAGGCTCCATTTAAATTGCATTCTGGAAAAAAAAAAAAAAACAGGGATAGCAGACACATCAGTGGCTTACTGAGATGGAGATGGGAGTTGACTACTAAGAGGCATGAGAATTGTGGAGCACTGGAATTCATATCTTGGTCACGCAGGTGATTATGGGATTGTACTTTGACAAAACTCAAAACTGTACACTTAAAAAGTTTCAAGATTTTGAGAAGCTGGAGGAGGAGCAGAGGGAGGCGCAAACTCCTTGCTGAGCATGGAGCCCAACTCAGGGCTCAATCCCAGGACCCTGAGATCATGACCAGAGCCAAAACCAAGAGTCCATCTATAAACTGACTAAATCACCCAGGTGCCCCAAAAGGTACCCAAACCTTTAAAGGAAAAGGCTCTAAAAGGGGGACTAGGACATACTTCTATTTCATCGCTGCTGGAAATCCCAGCAAGGAACCATTGATTCCCACTGGCCTTGCAAGGATTATAGAGCTAATGTGTAGCCCATAACCATGAGTCTACAGTAGACTTGGCAAGGTTTAGCCATCCTAAAGAACAGGATGTCGACATCAGTTTGTAGTTGGGGGCACTGAGCCAAACTACTAGCGGAGATTCCAGTGTGCTCGTAACTGTTCAAGTTCACGAGGCTATTTTCACTGGAGTGGGTTTTATTGGTAAAATAGCCAAAGAGCATCAACCGAGAGGCCGATTGGCCTGTTCGTCCAGTCTAAATCAAAAGGGCTTTGGGTGGCATCATTTCCTGAGAGTGGAAGATGTGTTTGACTCTGTGAGAGATCCTTCCTCTTAAGAGCTAAGTTCATCCTGATTCATGGGATGAAAAAGGATGCTTGAAAAGGGCTGTTAGGACGCCTGGGTGGCTCAGCGGTTGAGTGTGTACTTTCGGCTCAATCGGCGTGATCCCAAGACTCAGGATCCGGTCCCATATAAGGTCGTTGCATGGAGTCTCCTCCCTCTGCCTATGTCTCTGCCTCTCTCCGTGTCTCTCATGAATAAACAAAAATCTTAAAAAAAAAAAAAAAAGGCTGCTACAGATGGGCTAGGGGGAGTTGTCAAAAAGTATGAGCAAAGTGACCTAAGCTCTGAAGGTAGATCAAGACACCACCTAAGGAAATCTGGGTCAACCATGGAAAGGTGAATAGATTTCTGTTCTCCCTCAAGGTGATGGTCAAAAGATAAAGGACTCGAGCTTCAGGTTTCTCTCAGGTGACAACACAATAGGAAGGTTAAAGTGACCATCTGTGAAGTATGATCTGCAGTCCCACTGCCCGCTACAGGGCCTAACAAGATTTCAGTGGGCACAACACCCCAATTGTTAAGCCAGTGTTCCTTTGGCCCAGAATGCTGGAATTGCTGGGGTGGCTACACCCAAAGGATCCTACCTAATGCTCTCAGGAAGGAAGTAGATTATCTTTTTTAAAAGTAAATTGGAAAAGGCTAGTATAAAATGGCACCAGAGATTTTGCTGGAATAATCCTCATGGATGCCCCTCATGAAGTTATCACTGACTCCTCACCAAGGCAAGGCCAAGGGCATTATGTGTTGAGAGCCCTTGCCCTGTGTGACTCTCATCTGTCCCTATTGGCACGCTTATGATGGCTTCTACCCAAAATGCAAAGCCATACATTCTGAAGAATGAAGATTTTAGAACTGTAAGTTTCTCTCCTAAGGATCTAATAATTCTATCAAAACAAATGTTGGTTTTGTAAGGTGTAGCATATGATCCTTATGTCAGCTGAGTTCTCTCAATCCAGAGGGGGAATCCAGAAAAGAAGGGGGAGGGAATCCTCAACTCCTGAATTATACTATTAGAAAAGTATAAGATTCACTGGTAGTGTTATGCTATATGTTGGCAAATTGAACTCCAATTAAAAAAAAAAAGTATAAGATTAAATTAAAACTTAAGAAAGCAACAAAAAGAAACCTGACACTTCAAAGAAACAAAGACTAAACATGTTTAAAAGAATGTTTCTAAATCAAAACAAAAAATAAGACTAGGAAACCAAAAGAAAAACATCTTCACATATCAGTAAAATGAAAAAAAAAAGATTGAAATAACTGACAAGTTAAGGTACAAAGTAAAAGATACACAAACTAAGATAAAATCTGTGTAAGAGTAAAATACGTGAAAGTGTGCCAGTGACTGAGTGAAATTTCCTAAAAATCACAACCTACATTGAAAAGACATAAGTAGGAAGAGGAGAGGGAGGTAACAAAGCAGAACCAAAACCTAGTAACAACCACCAGAAGCAGCTGAGGGATAAAGATCTGAAAAAACTATTGGGGTAGGGGTGGGGTGGTGGGGGAAGTTGGGGGACAGACTTTTTGCAGAGAGCAGAGATCCTCTGGAAGCTTCTCCCTTGGGGCTCACACCCCTGATGTCACTTGAATCCCAGGTAGAGATGCGGCTTCCTATGCAAAACCTAAAGCTCAGCGGGCCCTGCACAGATTGACACTGAGAATCCTGAATAGATTTTCTTTTATTGCAGAGGGTTGCTTTTATCATCATACCTTGTACAGAGTTCAGAAACACATTTGGAAGTAAAATGAAAAGCACAATCTTAGTAAAAATAAAATTTATTGTTTTGTAAAAAATAAATTAACATCATAGATTAGCAAATTAGATTTAATCTAATGTATTAACAAAAAGCATAATATATTCTAGTAACAAGGATTTCCAACTTACTGTATAACTACATAAGAAGTCAAACATTTGGTTTAGCTAGGGGCAAACATGAGTCACTGCCACCTAATCCCATAAATCCATGCTGTTTCACATTTAAGGGAAAAATCAGTATAGAGGTCTCCCCTGCTCTTCCCTTTAGAAATGCATTAAAAAGTGACAAGCCCAGGGAAGAAGAGAAGAAACTATATAGCTAGCAGGTCAAAATTCTACTTACATTACCTTAGGAAAAGTGGAGGGGTTATGTGTTACATTCACCAGGTCTACATGGAAGACCGTTTGATCACGAAACAGCCTAGGGTAAGATTCATTTGTGGGGCACAGTGAGCATGGCCACGTCTTAATCCTTTCTTGAGGTTTGGAAGTGTCCCTGATCTTGTACCCATGTTGAGAGTTCAGAGAATGCTGCTGCCCCCAGGCCTTCCACAGATGCCAAAGTGGCTCCTACCCTAAGATGATTAAAAAGATGGCTCTCCTTTCCTTGGACTGGCTCAGTGTCAGGAGTAGAGGTAGGGAGATATCGTCAACTCCATGAGTTGATTCCACAGTTTATCCCACAATGGATGCATTAGGCTCTTTAGAACCTTAATGTGATTTTCAGCAATAGGCAATCACCTTCTTGCACTTATGAGGCATTTTTTTTTCCAAGTGTCTTGGGTTTGACTTAAAAGGTTGAAAGCTACTCTGTTGTTCTTGAAGATAAATGCAATTCCTTTTAAGTTATAACTCAGCATTTAGGTCCTATAGTTGAGCATGTCTTCACACCATCCCCTGTTTTTGGCTTCCATATAAACAGATGCATTACACTGCTGCATAGAATATTCCATCTCAACCAGTTGGCGGCATCCAATGGTTAACTTTTCCCTAGGGGATAAAGAAATTTTAAATCACTTTAAGACAGCTAGTCAGATAAATGAAAAAAATCTCAACAGGATAATACTGGGACTGGGATTTGAAATACATTCTTTGATAGTTGACAGTTATAGTTTCTTAGACAAAAAAATATGGGGAGATAAGCACTTAGGAGCACAGATTCTCAGTCAACGCGGAGATCTTGGTGCAATTCCAAGAATCCAGGAATGAGGGTTCCCATGGCAGACCTGCTGCAAAGAAGCAAAGCTGTATGCTTATAAAAGTTTGTATGGTTGGGACGCCTGGTTGGCTCAGCGGTTGAGCGCCTGCCTTTGATCCAGGGTGTGATCCTGGAGACCCGGGATCGAGTCCTGCATCGGGCTCCCTGCCTGGAGCCTGCTTCTCCCTCTGCCTGTGTCTCTGCCTCTCTCTCTCTCTCTTTCTGTGTGTCTCTCATGAATAAATAAAATCTTAAAAAAAAAAAAAAGTTTGTATGGTCTCCAAGGGCTTCTCCCAGCAGGAGATGGGCCGATGGTATAGTGCTCTAATCCAAAGGGCAAGCAATGCTGTAGCCTACATCACGTATTTATGTTTTAACTGAAGAACAGGTAGCCTGGAGCATACTAAGAGAATGCACCTCCTGACAGAAGCAGATAAATGGAGAGGAGATGAGAAGCTGACAGCTCCAACTCTTAAAACTGCTAAATTAACAAATGAAAACTACTAGCTAAGTACTCTTGAGCCAGAAGTAGGGGCAGGGAGTGATGCTTATTACATGCTAGGCCTACTCAGAGTTTTACCTAAGACTAAGCCCAGCCTGTCTCTCGAAAGCTGACTTGGGTCTACAAACTGGGGGATCTGTGAGTCATCAAAGCACCAACCCATCGTATCTGGTGTCTAGAGTCCATACTTCATGGAAACCTATTTAAATCTACTGGGAGATGGTTTATATAAACTCACGAAGAACAGCCAGCAACTAGGGAAGCATCTGGCACATTAGGTGTTTGAGAAATGGCAGGTTTTTAAATATAAATTACACTGTTATGACTTTCTTGGCTTCTAAGAAGCTCTGGGCCATCTCCACGGTTTTGGGGGTGGACTACTAGCCACGTCTCTTCACTGCCTCCCCTGCCACCCTTTGGAACGCAGGGATTAGGATGAGAGTAGTAGTGACAGCAAAAGGAAATACACCATATTTTCAGTGGCCTCACTTCCTCGAGTGTGTGGTTTCTCAAATCTGACTTTTGGTTTTGTGTTACTCTAGTCCAGTCTCCCATATTTACAGGGCTTAAAATTAGTGTTATGTTGCCATCAATTCTTCATAACTACTCAGAAAATTATCTGGAAGATCCTAAGAGATCCCAAAATAGGAGAGACACTGTGAAAATAATCATCCATTGTTGATTTTCTTCTTGTAACCTAGAAGAAATTTTAGAAAAACTGCATCAAATTTTCTAACTTATCTGACATAACATAATACGTTTTCTCATAAGTTTACAAAGGAAACAAAAAGGGTTGATCCATTCCTGCTCTGCCTAATTTATTCCACATGTGAAAGGAAAAAAAAAAAAAAACAAAACTCCTTCAGTAACTAGACTTTGAATCTATTTCTGGGTCTGGTCGTCTTCTTTCTCTCCCTCCTCTCAGTTAGGAGGTGAGCTCTGTCTCAGCTTTTCATCCTACTGGCATCTGGTTTCTTCATCCGTGTGAGTCAGCATTCTCACAGTGGATTATCACCTACAGACGCTCTCTCCAGCAAGTTCTTATTGCTGACTGGGGAAAGTATCGCATGTCTCCATCGTGTATGTTTGGTCTCCCCTACATCATGACGGGAATTCTTAACTTCCTTTTCCCCAGGGCTTATCTGTAGTGTGACAGAAGGGTAGATGTGGGGGCACCTTAACGCCTTTGCATGCCATTCTGCAGCATCCCTAGTGAACCATATCATGTTGGTTTTCACCAGGTTGTGAGAACACCCACAACTGTGAGACGTAGCCCATTTCCTATCAATTTCTAGAAAGTTCTTCCTTTACATTGGCCTTTTAAAAAAACTCCATTTGCTGACATGAGCCTAAATCAAAAAAAGAAAAAAAAAGTCATCATCTAATACTACAAATATTTTGTGTCTCTTAACAGTGATCCTATTTCTCTTTTGCAAACTAAACAATCCCAACTTCTGATCTGTTCTGGAACAGAGCTCAAGACTGGAGGTTGCTTCTAGTTCTGTAATTCTATGTTGCTCGTGAGAAACTGCCAGTTTCTCTATATTGTCCTATCATGGGGGCACCAGGGTGGCTCAGTAAGTTAAGTGTCTGACACTGGCTCAGGTCATGATCCTGGGGTCCTGGAATTAAGCCCTAAATTGGGCTTTCTGCTAGCAGGTAGTCTGGTTCTCCCTCTCCCTCCGCCCATCCCCCTGCTCGTGCACTCTCTCAAATAAACATCTTTTTATTTTTATTATTTTTTAAGATTTTATTTATTTATTCATGACAGACACAGAGAGGGAGAGGCAGAGACATAGGCAGAGAGAGAAGCAAGCTCCATACAGGAAGCCTGATGTGGGACTCGATCCCAGGACTCCAGGATCACACCCTGAGCCGAAAGCAGACCCTCAACCACTGAGCCACCCAGGCATCCCAAGGAAAATCTTTTAAAAATAAAAAGTAAATAAATAAATTGTCCTATCATGGGTATCAAACTCACTTTGACCAAATCTCAGGTCAAAATAAACTGGAAATTTGATCAAATCAATTAAAAAATAATTTTAGTGGTTATTTGATTCATTTCCATGGCTAATTTTGTCAAAATGACACAGCAGTAATGAAATTAAGTGATGTAATTACAATATTTTTTTAAAGATTTATTTATTTATTTATTTATTTATTTATTTATTTATTTATTTATTTATTTATTTATTTATTTATTTATTTATTTATTCATGATAGACATAGAGAGGGAGAGAGAGAGAGGCAGAGACACAAGCAGAGGGAGAAGCAAGCCAAGCTCCATGTCAGGAGCCTGACATGGGACTCAATTCCGGGACTCTAGGATCGCACCCTGGGCCAAAGGCAGGTGCCAAACCACTGAGCCACCCAGGGATCCCCTAATTACAATATTTGATGCAGTTTTTCCAAAATTCTTTCTAGGTACAAGAAGAAAGTCTACAATAGATATTTGTTTTACAATTCTCTGAACTTTTCTATTTGCAGTATCTTAGATGAAAGAAAAATGGAATACAATGCTAATATAAAAACAGTATATAATAGCTAACATAATATTCAATGGCAAAAGACTAAAAGCTTTCCCCCTAAAATCAGGAACAAGACAAAGATGCCCATATTCAACCACTTCTAGTCAACACTGTACTGGAAATTCTAGTCAGAGCAACTAGGCATAAAAAACAAATAAGCATACAAATTATAAACAAAAAAGTAAAATTATCTCTATTTATAGATCCTAAAGAATCCACAAAATACCTGTTAGGATAAACTAATTCAATAAAGTTGCAAAATAAAAGATTAACACACAAAAAATCAATTGCCATTTTTTTAAAAGATTTATTTATTTATTTTATTGAGAGAGCAAGTGGGAGATGGAGAGAGAATCTCAAGCAGACTGTCTTGAGTTCAGAGCCCCATGCAGGGCTCAATCTCATGACCCTGAGATCATGACCTGAGCCAAAACCAAGAATCAGATGCCTAACCGACTGAGCTACCCTAGGCACCCCAATTCCATTTCTACACGCTAGAAATGAACAGTTAGAAAAGGAAATGAAGAAAACAATTCTATTGTAAATGGAATTGAAATGAAAAAGATTAAAATACTTAAAAATAAGTCTAACTGAAGAGGCACAAGACTTGTACACTAAAAACCACAAAACACTGCCAAAAGAAATTAAAGACCTAAACTAGTGGCATACCATAATACTCCCCGAAGCAATCTACACAGTCAATGCAATCCCTATCAATGTTCCAACAATCTATTTTACAAAAACTGATCCTAATATTCACATCGAATTGCAAGGGACCCCAAATAGTCAAATCTTGAAAAAGAAAAATAATGTTTAGAAGACTCACACTTCCCAATTTTGAAAACTCAAAATACAAAGCAACTTTAATCAAAACAGTGGTAATGGCATACAGACATACAGACCAATGGAACAAAGTTAAAGTCCAGAAATATATCTCACATACCTGGGTGACTGATTTTCAACAAGGGTGCCAAGACCATTCAAAGGGAAAAAAATAGTCTCTTCAACATTTGATGCTAGGACAACTTGATACCCACATGCAAATGAATGAAGTCAGACTCCTACCTCACATCATATACAAAAATTAACTCAAAAATGCATCAATGGGGCAGCCCAGGTGGCTCAGCAGTTTAGTGCTGCCTTCAGTCCAGGGCATGATCCTGGGGACCCGGGATCGAGTCCCACGTTGGGCTCCCTGCATGGGGCCTGCTTCTCCCTCTCCCTGTGTCTCTGCCTTTCTCTCTGTGTGTCTCTCATGGATAAATAAAATCTTTTTTTAAAAAATGCATCAATGACCTAACCAAAAGAGCTAAAACTATGAAATTCTAAGGAAAAAAAAAAACACTGGGGTAAATCTTCATGACCTTAGTTTTGGCAATGCACACAGATATGATGCCAAAAGCCCAAGCAATACAAGAAAAACACATAAATTGGACTTCATCAAAATTAAAAACTTGTGGCAAAGGATGCTATCAAAAAAAGTGAAAAGAAAATGTACAGAGAGAAAATATTTGCTATATCTGATAGGGTCTAATACCCAGAACATGTAACATGTCAAGCTGCCAGGTGCCAAGGTGGTTAATAAGGACAATAAGCCAAACTGAAAGCAAAATCAACTGTTTCATTTGCTGCAACACTGAAAACAAGAAACGAAATTAAAGGTGTCAGTTCCCCAGTGGTCCATTTTCCCTTATAGAATGGCACTGAGTTAGGGCCACATGATACATAGTGTAGACAGGGGACATCATCTCATTGCTGAGGATCCCTTTTCATGGACTCAGGGGAGGAAGGGGTGCAGGTCTTGGTGCATTCGGACTGCTGTAACAAAATACCACAGGCTGGGTGGCTTACAAACAACAGAAATTTATTTCTCACAGTTCTGGAGGCTGGAAGTCCAAGAGCAAGGCACTATCATAGTCACATTCTGGTGAGAGCCCTCTTTCATAAAAGCATTAATCCCATTCATGAGTGCTCTACCTTCATGACCTAATCACCTCCCAAAGGCCCCACCTTCTAAGACTGTTGAATTGGGCAACAGGATTTCAGTATATGAATTTGGGAGGGACACAAACATTCAGAACATAGCAAAGGGAAAGAGCTAGGAGTAGAAAAGTATTGGTTCAGAGTGGAGAAAAATACCTTGGCCAAGTCCTCCAAGGAATTCTCAGCAGAAGTGCCTGAGAGGTGCCCTCAGCCAAAGTCCCCAATAAGGAGGCCACCAAATGGAGTTGCCTGGGCTAGGAATGCAGATATGCACGTAAGCTCAGGGCCAAGGGACCTAAGCATTGTCTGCAACTCCCTCCAGAAGAGTGCAACACACCGGCTGTGTACCAAATCTGGCATGCGGAAGGCAGCTTTCCCCGGTGGAGTGCCAGATAAAGCCTTATAACTGCCTACGGTCAGGCCTGAAAGATCACACATAGGATTTTGGCCTCAAGCCACATTCGTCATAAAGACTTATTATAACTCAACAACAGTAAGAAAACAACCCACTAAAAAGTGGGCAAAGGATTTGAGGACACATTTCTCCAAAGAAGACAAAGAGCCAATAACCACATGGAAAGACACTCGACATCATTAGTACTTAGGGGAATACAAATCAAAATCACAACGAGATCACCCTTCACACTCATTTGGAAAGCTATCATCCAAAAAAAAAAAAAAAAAAAAGGTAACAAATTTTGTCAAGGATGCAGAAAAACTGGAACTCTCATCTCTTGTTGGTAGGAAGGTAAAATAGTGCAGCTGCTGTGGAAAGAGTCAGTAACTCCTGAAAAGTTAAACACAGAATTCCACTATTAAGTATATAACCCACCCCCAAATTTGAAAGAATTGGAAGAATTCAAATACATGCACACAAATAGCAACACTATTCACAATAGCCAAAAAGTGAAAACAATTCAAATGTCCATCAACAGATGAGTGGATAAACAGAATGTGGGCTGTCCGCACAATGGAGTATCATTCGGCCATAAAAGGAGTGAAGTATCAGGGAAGCTGGGTGGCTCAGAGGTTGAGCATCTGCCTTCAGCTCAGGGGTGATCCTGGGGTCCTGGGATGGAGTCCCACATCAGGCTCCCTGCATGGAGCCTGCTTCTCCCTCTGCCTAGGTCTCTGCCTCTCTCTCTGTGTCTCTCACGAATAAATAAAATCTTAAAAAAAAAAAAAAAAGAGTGAAGTACTCACACATGCTCCGATGTAGGTGAACCTCAAAAATATCATGCTAAGTGAAAGAAACCAGATACAAAAGGTCATGTGTTGTAGGATTCTATTTATAAGACACATTCAAAATAGATAAATCCATAGAGAGAAAGCAGATGAGCGGCTGCCAGGGTCTGGGGGAAGGGAAGAACCCAGACTGCTTACGGAGCCTCGAACTTCCCTCTGGGGTGATGGGAATGTCTTAGGCCTGGAGAGAGGTGTGATTGCACAGGGGAGTGAATGCACTAGATGCCCCTGAACTGAACACTTTAAAATGGTTAATTCTGTTATGTGAATTTTACCTCAATTAGAAAAAATAGTGTATATGTTTATTTTATGCTATCTTCTGTTAGTAAATTCAGACCACGTAAGTAATCATCTTCCTCAGCCTTCCCCAAAGTGGTCAGCTGTATGCAAGTTAAATCCTTCTTCTCTTTTCACCTCCGTGCTCTGCCACCTTTCATTTGGTGCATCTGACCCTGTGTCTAGGAGGAGCCACTGAAACCAAAAGAACCTCTCTTTTGGCAGCTTATCTGAAAACCATGAGCTGTGGAGCACACCTGCGGTGAATAGGAGTGCTACTGATCACTGTGGAGACAGCAAATAATTTCAAAACAAACCACAGAGTAACAAAAAAAAAAGCTCCGAACAGATGCCTGCTAAGCAGCAATCACTATTTTTCTATGCATCCAAGGTATTAGATACATGTCATTCATCTTCAAAATCATCCTTTTAGGTATAAGAGAGAGCTTATTAATTAGTATCATAGTTCAAACCTGCAAAATAAGTGGCAAGACAAAGAAGAAAAAAACAGGTACGACTGCCTTAACTCTGACTATTCAACTTTGACCCCAGTACCACCTCCACAAAAAGACTCCTCCCAACTAGTGCAATAGTAAAGTCAAAATAATTTTAGACATTTGATTGGAACCATCCTGCAAGAGACTCTGCCCGCCAAGTTATCCAGTGAGTTTCCAATACCTTCAAAGATATGGCCAAGTTTTGGGTGCCTGGGTGGCTCCATTGGTAAGGGTCCAACTCAAAATACTGGCCAAGGATGACAGTCATTATATATTTTAATTCCAGTTAGTTAACATACAATGTAATATTAGTTTCAGGGGCACAATACAGTGATTCAGCACCTCCATACAATACCTGGTGCTCATCACAAGTGCACTCCTTCATCCCCATCACATATTTAACCCATCCTCCCAGCCACCTCCCCTCTGATAATCATCAGTTTGTTCTCTAGAGTTAAAAGTCTGTTTCTTGATTTGTCTTTTTCCCTTTGCTCATTTGTTTTGTTTCTTAATTTCCACATATGAGTGAAAGCATATGGTGTTTGTCTTGGACTTACTTCACTCGACATTATACTGTCTAGTTCCATCATTGCAAACGACAAGATTTCATTCTTTTTGATGGCTGAGTAATATTCCATTGCATATATATACCACGATTTCTTTCTTTTTTTTTTAAAGATTTTATTTATTTGTTCATGAGCTACAGAGAGAGAGGCAGAGACATAGGCAGAAGGAAAAGCAGGCTCCCTGCAGGGAGCCTGATGCAGGACTCAATCCCTGGACCCAGGATGCACTGTGCCGAAGGCAGACTCTCAACTGCTGAGCCACCCAGGCATCCCATAATTTCTTTATCCATTCATCCATCAATGGACACTGAGGCTACTTCCCTATCTTGGCTATTGTAATAATGCTGCAATAACCATAAAGATGCATGTATCCCTCCTCTGAATTAGTGTTCTTATATTCTTTGGGTAAATACTCAATAGTGAGATTACTGGATCATAGGGTAGTTCTACTTTTAACATTTTGAGGAAACTTCATACCGTTTTCCATAGTGGCTGAACCAGTTTCCATTCCTACTAACAGTGCACGAGTGTTGCTTTTTCTCTACATCCTCGCCAACATCTGATTTGTTTCTTTTATTTTTGATTTTAGACATTCTGACAAGTGTGAAATGGTATCTCATAGTTTTGATTTGCACTTCCTTGAGTGATGTTGAGCATCTTTTCATGTGTCTGATGGCCATCTGAATGTCTTCTTTGGAGAAAGGTCTGTTCATGTCTCCTGCCCATTTTTTTACTTGCATTATTTGGGGGATGCCTGGGTGGCTCAGCGGTTTAGCATGTGCCTTCAGCCCAGGGCATGGTCCTGAAGTCCTTCAAGTACCACATCGGGGTTCTTGCATGGAGCCTGCTTTTCTCCCTGTGATTGTGTTTCTGCCTCTCTCTTTCTGTGTGTGTGTGTGTGTGTGTTTGTGTGTGTGTCTCATGAATAAATAAAAATCTTTTTAAAAATTTGGATTATTTGGTTTTGGGGTATTAAGTTTTATAAGTTCTTTATATATTTTGGATACTAATACTTTATCAATATGTCATTTGCAAATATCTTCTCCTATTCAGTACACTGTCCTTCAGCTTTGTTGATTGTTTCTTTTGCTGTCAGAATCTTTTTATTTTGAAGTAGTCCCAATACTTTATTTTTGCTTTTGTTTCCCTTGCCTCAGGAGACATATCTAGAGAAAAACATTGCTAAGGTCAGTGTCAGAGAAATTGCTGCCTGTGCTCTCTTCTAGGATTTTTATGGCTCCCTGTCTCACATTTAGGTCTTTAATCCATTTTGAATTTATTTTTATGTATGATGTAAGAAAGTGGTCCAGTTTTTCCAACACCATTTATTGGTAAGACTTTTCCCTACTGGACATTCTTTCCTGCTTTGTCAAAGAATAACTGACCATATAGTTGTGGATTCATTTCTGGGTTTTCTATTCTATTCCATTGATCTATGTGTCTGTTTCTGTGCAGTACCATACTGTTTTGATCACTAGAGCCTTGTAATAAAACTTGAAGTCTGAAACTGTGATTCCTTCAGCTATGCTTTTCTTTTTAAAGATTACTTTGGTTATTTGGGGTCTTTTGCAGTCCTATACAAATTTTGTTCCAATTCTGTGAAAAATGCTGCTGGTATTTTGATAGGGATTGTATTAAATATGTAGATTGTTTTGGGTAATGTAGACATTTTAACAATATTTGTTCTTCTAATCCATGAGCATGGAATGTCTTTTCATTTCTTTGTGTCATCTTCAATTTCTTTCATGAATGTTTTACAGTTTTCAGCGTATAGGTCTTTCACCTCTTTGGTTAGGTTTATTCCTAGGTACCTTACAGTTTTTGGTGCAACTATAAATGGGATTTTTTTAAGGATTATTTTCTTAATTTCACTTTCTGCTGCTTCATTAGTGTATAGAAATGCAACAGACTGCTGTATATTGATTTTGTATCCTGTATTGAAATAATCATACAGTTCTTATCCTTTCTTTTCTTATTGATGTGATGTATTAAGTTGACTTGCAAATACTGAACCACCCTCACAAGCCAGGAATAAATCTCACGTGATTGTGGTGAATGATTTTCTTAATGTATTACTAAATTTGACAGATGTTAATTAATTAATGGAGGGGACGGAGGGAGGGGGAGAGAGAGAGTGAGAGTCAGCAAGCAGGGATGAGGGAGGAGCAGAGGGAGAGGGGGAGAGAGAATCTCAAGCAGGCTCTACATCCAGCACAGAGCCCAAGGTGGGGCTTAATCTCAGGACCCTGAAATTGTGACTTGAGCAGAAATCAAGAGTTGGACACTTAACCAACTGAGCCACCCAGGCGTCCAACAAATGTGTTTTTGACACAAATCTCATGTACACAAACTTTAAATGTGGCATATCAGTAAAGATCTATAATAAGAGTGTAAATGATGGACAGTCTGAAGAATAAGGTAAAAAAAATAATTTTTACCCCTAGCTACAACAGACTATGTATGTCTAATGGTTTTAGATTTTTTTGGAAAACTTATTTTAACCTAATGAGTAATAGTAACATTTGTGTACAATTATCAATCCTTGTGTCTTGATATCAAATAAATTTATCAATCTAGAGTTTAACAGTAGAAGTACGTTGACAGTTAACACTCACTGCATCTGCTCATAAAATTTTATAGCAATACAGAGATATGTGTAATTTAAAAATAGCAAATAAGCTGTGGTTTAGCGATAGAAGTGGCATATTACAAAGCAGTGAAACTACAGACATTTCTGCTATAGCACTTGTTTTGAACACATGAATCTGTTCCAACATCGCTGATATATTAAATAACAACTTGAGCATGATGCAAATTTCACATTTTCCTATATAAAATTTCAGCAGTAAGAACCACTAGATGAACAGAGAAAACTACCCAGCAGAACCAAGCTACTTAGGAATACACAAAACACACACATGCACACACTTTAAATATGTGTACCATTCACAATCGGTGTTGCAACTTTACTTTCAATTTCAGATAACTTTCCTTCCACATCATCACAGTAATCCACAATCTGCAACCCTTCCAAGTACCACCTGCACAAGCAAATTTCACCCCTTTTTCAATAAAAAGTGTCAGATTTATTGACACATTTACATATTTCTTAACCATTTAACATGTGTAAAACTGATGCCATTTTAATTTGGTTCCTACCTTCTTTTTAAATGTATGTCTTATTAAGTTTTTGAGTGATATGCCTCAGACCCATTTTTCCCAAGAGCCTTTTTCTTGCATGATTTTGCATAGCACAGGACTGACTGCAAACCAACTACTGCTCCATGCCTCAAAATGGATGAATCTTGACGTGGAGTCAAAAAAGAATGGTGAGAAGGGGGAGTATGAGACTGGAGGGCAACACTGACAACATTAAGTGGGTTTTGTTCCTCATGAATTTGTTTGCCTGGGCTCAGGATTGGCAGGCTTCACACAAACCCTGTATATTAAAGAATCATATTTATACTGCTTCTTCTTTCTTGTTACATATGAATACTATAAACTATTTTTTAAAAGAAAATATATGATGCTATTAAGTATACAGGTGAAACTAGTCAACATTTTTATGGATACATATATTCATAAAGATGAGAATTATAAACACAAAATCTCTAAGGAGAGGATGGAAGGGAGGATATACATAGAGATGGGTAAAGGTCTATTTTGTCAACTGAATGGTAGGCATGAGTATTCTTTATACTAGTTTGTCTTCAAATTATGGTCTGGGGAAAAGAGGCTTTCAAGGGGTCTGTGAGGTCAAAAAGGTCAAAACTATTTTCATAATAAGACTAAGACACAATCTGCCTTTTGCATTCTCATTCTTGCAAGAACGTACAATAGTTTTCCAGTGATACATGACACGTGATTACTAAAACAAACTAAATTCAAAAGCAACTATCAGAACCCATTTGTCTACCATTACGCCAAGCTTTAAGAGATCTGCAAAAATGTAGGATCTCTTTTTGTTTGGGAAAAATTATTTTCATAATTATATGTTCCTTAACATGTAATTAGTTATTATTTTGAAATGAACATACATTTAATTCTAATTTCTAATATGGCAACTGTAGATAGATACAACCTACATAAACAAAAGGTCTTTGGGGTCTTCAACAATTCTGTAAAATATAAAGGAGTCTTGAGGCCAAAAATTTAAGAATCACTTTAAACTTTATACCTGTCTTTATATATGCGTGTACACACACACACACACACACACACACACACACACACGCACCACGCACACAACCACAGAGCTCTTTTGGTATGTATGAACTATTCCATATTAATAAAGGTGAAAAAATCATAGTGTAGTGAAGACATAAAAAGAATCCTTCACCAGCACACCAACTGGTGCTGTATATGGTAAAAACTTACAACAGCATTATCTATAATACAGATGGGACTTACCGATACTCGGACTGTGAAACACAATCATAAAGTTCCTGGGGAGTGAACTGGATATTTTTATTTACCTGAAAATAATCAAGATGTAGGTGTTAAAAATACATATGAAGTTAAATGCACACAAGTAGAATGATCCATACTCTGAAGGTGCAAAATGTCAAGTTTCTCACATCTGCATAAAAAGAACAATCACAAGTTCAGTGATCACAATGCTAGACTAACACTAAATTGCATGTATAATTACTAGTCCTATTGTTACAACTTAATCTGTTCATAGAACCAGAGAACTGATTAGGGTCCTGGGGTGAGTGGGAATCTCAACAAAAAAGATAATTACTTTGCAGATCAAGTGGAAAGAAAAAAAATGTGTACTCCAGGAAACACTAAATTTTACTCCACTGGCTCTTATCAATAGATTCAGGCTTCAATTAGCCTAGAGTCTTAGAAGATTTCTAACGTACATATTCAGTATTTCTTTTCTTAAAAAAAAAGAAAGCAAATGTTAAAAAGTTAAAATGACTATATTTAAAGGATTGGAGTAGATTTGGGGTCATAGAGGTAGACTATTTTAAAAGCAGAAGCAGCCACATCTTGTTTTTATCCTGAACATTATAAATAATTCAAGCTGAAAGAAAAACGTAAAGCATTCAACTCTAACAACATCTGAATACTATGGCTGACCCTTCCAGAAATTATTACTGATGAACTTTCATTTTCATTTAAATATTAAGTTTATAAAGTCTTCAAGAAGGTCTATTTGTTTAGGAAAAAGTTTAGTTTACAGACATTTTCTAAAGAAATGTCTTTTTCAGACTATCAAGGTCTAAATATTTTAAGATGTTTAAGGCCATAAATATCATAATTCAGAGATATAACTTACAATATTTAAAATAAATCCTCAATCACACAAAGACTAGTCATGGCACACATTTGGAGGACACGGTGATGGAATCCTGAATTTCTTGAGGTTTACTATTGATTTAGCTATATTCTACTTATGTGCAGGGAAGAATCTGGATATTAATAAATTCTTTTTATCAGATAACTCAACAAATAGTAACAAATATGTCCAGAATTTCTGAGTTAGTGATGGAAAACTAAATGAAACTATCTTCTGTTCAATCTACTTTAAAAAATATTTAGAAAGCTGGTATACATTTTTTGGTGAAGAAATTACCATATTGTGTAGAAAATGTTTCCATTCACTAAAGATTAAAAATACATAGTTTTAATTTTTTTAAAGATTTATTTTTTGAGAGAGCAAGAGTGAGAGAGAAAGAGAGTGAGTGCATGCATGTGCCTGTGCAAGCAGGAAAAGAAGAGAGAGAATCTCAAGCAGACTCCATGCTAAGCACAGAACCCAACATGTGGCTTGATCTCCTGACCCTGAGGATCATGACCTGAGCCAAAACCAAGAGTCAGAGAGACACTCAACCAACTGAACCACATAGGCACCCCTATAATTTTTGAATACAATATTTTAAATATATAATCCTAAATTTTTGTTTAAAATTAGGATTATAGGACAGCCTGGGTGGCTCAGTGGTTTACTGCCGCCTTTAGCCCAGGGCCTGATCCTGGGGACCCAGAATCGAGTCCCACATCGGGCTCCCCGCATGGAGCCTGCTTCTCCCTCTGCCTGTGTCTCTGCCTCTCTCTCTCTCTCTCTGTCAATCATGAATAAATAAATAAATAAAATGTAAAAATTAAAATCAGGATTATATATTTATATGTTTAATGTTATTTAACTATATAAAATATTTAATATTATATTTGATGACATACAAATTAGTATATAATTACAATTAATTTTTAGGTACTTTATAATTTTTATTAAAAGATCTAAAAATGTTTAAGATATATATTTAGACTGTCAACCAGTCCAATTCCTATTTCTTTATATGTTCTACTTTCATGTCAACAAGACTGATAATTTTCGCTATTGCCCCAATATGCCAGGACCTATGATGTATCCAAACTTAAGGTCAGTAAATGCCAACAACCCTGCAAATGTTTGATCAAAGGATGAAGAAATAATTTGTTCTCTGTCAACCATTATGAAAAATTGGCTAAAGAAGTGGTCTTGAACCTGATGTGAATAAAAAATATGTAATATAAAATAGTTCCTTAAGCCTTTAGATTTTAAGAAGAAAAAAGTATCTAGATATAGCTTTACTTTTCCAAGCAATCATCCTCATACATTTGGACACATAACCCAGATCACAGTCGAGGTATAAGGGAGCTGTGGCTGCAGATCACAGGAGATGACCAAAAAGTAGGCAGCTAATAATTAAGGCACTAATAGCTAATAATAAAGGCACTGCTAAACTGAGGCACAAATTCATGACACACATCAAAGGGTCTAGCCTGAAATAGCTCTTTTCATCATACTCATCAGTTTTGATACATTTTTAATTACTCATATTGGGACATTTTAAACTACACTGTTAAATATCACTTCTGTGCTCAAGCATACAATTTTAACTCCCAGGGAACAAATAGCTACAAGATGCCTCTGTCAGTAAACAGCAGTGTGACTACAGAATTGATTGTGGAATTGGTGTTCTCAATTTTTGTTGTGCTCCTTATAATGGATGCCAGGTACTAGAAATGGCTATATTATTTTTAATTCTTAAAAATTCAAGAACGAAAGGCAAAAGTTAAGCGTTAAAATAGCTAAACATCTAAAAGATTTGGATGGTCTCAAATGTGATGTTTATGATGTAAGAAATACCTCCTCCAATGTAGTAACTGGTCTGAAAGGGGAAAGTGCTGCTCAGAGAAAGGATTTTAAAAATCTGGGAATCAGATCCACAGAATCTTATACGTAATAAGTTAGACATTTTCTCCCAATACTCTCAGCAATAGAAAGCACTAAACTCAAAAAAGATCCGTGTCCCAGATTTTTCCAGGCTACGTGATTTTAAAGTTGTCCTACTGTTTCCACAAATGTATTTTAATCGTTAGGATGATTCCATTTAAAATTCAAAAATATGATGAAATAATTATACAAATCATCCCCAAAGAAGAAATCCTTTTAATAAGCACATCATGTGGTTAGTACAGTGTTAAGGCTGATTTTCTAAAAAAGCACACATAAACACTATTCTTTACATAAAATAGGGTAACACTACTGAACACTTAACTGTGTCTGGTACTTCATATATATTAAGCTATTTTGTCTTTAAATAAAGGATTAGATCTATAATTTATCTACTAATGTTCTTCCCATTTTACTAAAGAAACTGAGACAAAGAGAATTAAATTAACTCTTCTACGAGCACACAGTTAATATGGGGTAGAACCAACATTTTTTGAAAGGTAGTTTGACCCCAGTCTGTGTTCTTAATGTAAGGTGTTACATACAAAGAGTTAAAAGAAGAGCAAACCAGAAATAAAAGTGAATATATTTTTAAAAGCTTCACTCCATAAGAAATGTGGGACCTGAATATATGTCACATTCCTTCATTTGGAGTATTTAGAAACTTACACACACACACACACACACACACACACACACACACACACACTTGAAAAGAAAGAACATACAGGAACATGGGTGGAGAAACTGAAGATCAACAGAATACTCTCCCTGGATCAGCACTGATGAGGAAAGCTTGCAAGTTAAAGTCACAAAACACCAGAGCCTCACCACAGCTCAGCTGTCACACCAGGGTCTGTGCTGTTGCTACGGAGGAAACGGAATTAGAACTTTCCTTTTCACTAATTGCTGGTTCTCAGAGGTGGCTCTTTCTCCCTAGGAACCATCTGGGTCTGTGAGCTGAGTGGGGCAGCATAATATTTGGTTATCACAGTGACTCAGATATTGGGATTTAGTATGTGAGCAGCAGCGATGCCGAACACTCTGCAGCGTCCCACACACTGGAGAAACAGCACGTCTGGAAGGCCAACCACACCTCTAATGAGAAACAATTCTGTGCTGGAGAAAGTGTATTAGTTTAGGACTCTAAGTTTTCATTTTATGAATGAAAGAAAAAGTTTAATATGTCTTTGACAAACTTCTGTGGGACTTACAGATTTAAAGCAAATGCCATTCTGATGGTTTTAGACCTCTATCATGTTTATTTATAGTAAAATTTGTTTATGGTGGAAATATGATAAACATTTAAAAATATTTCTCCTACCTCATACTTGATTAGGAAGTTATAGAGTGTCTCAACATCTTGATAATTACTGTTAGGGGCCAAAATCCTAAAAATAAAATAAAAACAAAAGAATGGGAATGAATGATTTAAAAAAATAATAATACCTTGAACATATCCATACTGTGAGATCACTTATTGTATGATCAGTAGTAGAGTTCAACAGAGATCAACTTATTAAAATACTTTTGCTTATTTATACTGATACTTACATCACCATTTAGCCAACCGTAAGCATTCTTACAGGAAATTTACCTTTTGAGTTATAATAAAACAGATTTCTCAAAAGGCAGATAGAAATGTGAGGTGTATTTACACTTCATACCTTTTAAAAGCAGCAGGTAATGCTTGAAGAGTTCCCACAGAATGTTCAACCAATCCCAGGGGACAACTGATTAAACTATCAGACACAAAAGAAATCCTAATAAAAGATTTCTAAATTCAAATAATATTGTTTGAACTGTCAGCCTAGCATAGTATGAAAAAGCATGAGTAATCAGAGCATGTCAATCATTGAGAGTAACACTGAAAAAAGTAAAAAAAAAAAAGTAGCAATGGAAAGGAACACAAAGGACATAAAAATATAAATATATAACATACATAAAAATACAAGAGGAAACAAGGAAAATATAAAAATAAAGAAGGAAATGGAAAAACCTTTCTCCATCTAGCAGTATAGAGTATTAATTTTTATATTCTTATACCAAGAATTTTTGAGTCCTTTGAGGATGAAGTTTTTTTTTTTTTAAGCTTTCGAAAAAAAGAAAAGGAAAGGTATTTTTACTTTGGTGTAGTGATGATAGCCATGCCTGCCTGTCTGGGTTTTCTAGCTGTGTGACCCGGGGTGAGTTCTGTGCCACTTATTTTCCTTTATCTGCTAAATGAGGATGGTAGTAGTCCTTACTTCACAAGATTCCTATCAGAATCAAAGGAATTCCTTAAGTCTTTAGAACAGAGTCTGACCTACAGCCAGCACTATATTCTCAATTATAAAAGTCACAATAACAACTATTATCATCTAATGGTTTCAAGTCACAGAATAACTGTACAATGATCTGAGAAATCAAGCCACCTCAATTCTTAAAATACAAGTGCTTTTTAATTCCAATGTCTCTAGGTCCTCACGTCCTTGCCAATGTTGACAGCTTCGGACTTTAGTTAACTGATCTCAATAACCTTAATTAGATCTTAAGCTATTTGGCTTTTATTAGACTTGTGGGAAAGCTTTTATAAATAATTTTTCAGGACACTGTCACATTTTTTAAGGGGTTTTACTCCTTGCAAGGAGACCCTTACAGAATACAAAAATCTGCACAAGAATACTAGTTTTATGGAAACATTTTTTTCTCCCAACAAGTAATTTTAGAATACAAATAATTTCCTAACAACAACAACAAAAAAGGTGGGGGGAGAGGGGAAGATTATACATTAGAATCCATAAATAATTCACTTAAAATGAAACGAAGCAATTTAGGTAAGTTAAACTAATCTTTCTGAAAGGCAATGGAAAAAAATTGGGTGTCCTAATTGTGTAACCAAATGTAAACAGATTATCTGCAATGTGGAATAATATACATCTATTCATTTTTCTAGCTTTGGATTACTTCCATAAAAGAGGGTAAGGAAATTAGATGTAACAAGATGTTTTATATTAAAGAGCCTTAATAAATTCCAAGCTAGTAGCACAAAAGAAAGTACTTTTCCAGAGAATAAAATTCACATTTCTGGCCTGAAATAATTCACAGAAAAATTGGCTTTAGGTAAGTTAGTCATTTATCTACAGCAAAAAGTCATACCTAAGTAAGAAATAAAAGAATTACATCATTCTAGTTTTCCAATTTTTCCAAAAATTTTAAACTCCCAACCTGGTTTTATTTATTTTTTAAACAATTTTACTGAGGTACATTTTACATACCATAAATTCACTCATTGTAACAACTCCATGATTTTTAGCAAGTTTACAGAGCGGTACAATGATCACCACAATCCAAAAGCATTTCCCTCAACTGAAACAGATTCCTACTGCCCATTTGCAGTCACTTTCTGTTCTCACCTCCAATCCCAGCTCCAGGCAACCACTAATCTACTTTCTGTCTCTATAGTGGACTACATTGTCAGCCTGTAAGTTCTTTCCCTCTTACCACAAAGCACACTTGTCACTATAAATAATATCACACCATATAATACAGAATCCAGTGGATGACTCAAAATCTAGTGGATAATAAGGGCTAAACCTCAGAATGTATCTGGTAAGTAAAAAAGCAAGATGCTAAGAGCATCCAAAAATGCCCAAGAGCAGAAACAAGAGACCCTTTATTCTCTCATTCAACAAATATTTGGGACCTACTATGAGGCAAGCACTGTTCCAGGCCCTTGGATACAGCAGTGAACAAAAGACAAAGATGCATGGTAGACCAAAGCATCATAATTCTAAACAACTTGTGAAAGGAAAAAAAAAAAAAAAAAAACCTGACCAAGCACAGGAAGATAAGGGAGGGAAAAAAATATCTCATTGTTACCCATTTGACAATCCCTTCCCACTTGTTAACTGCTACTTGTAAACAAACAAGTTTACAAGTTACTCCAGTGATGAAACACATGAATTTTAGGTTTCTAAGAAGTCATTTGCTCCACATGTAAAGATCTGGTTATCTGACAAAATATCACCAAATTATATACTAATGAAGAAAGGCATATTGGTATACCAGCATCACTCACAGATATGTTACTGTTGCAATCAGACAAAAATTATACAAGCTATTTTTTAAAGCTAGGATATACATTATAGGATTTGTGATAAAATTTACTATTCTTAAAGACTATTCTGAGGTAAATTGAGTCCCAAGTAGACTAGACCATCTTTATTAAAATATACTCAATTTAGGGTCGAATTTAGATTTCATTTCATCCTACGAACTCTGAGTTGATGAGAATGGAATTTGGCCTGGTACCAAACAAAAAAAAAAAATTGCCAACTTTCACTAACTAGAAGTACAGCTTGTTGCAAATATACAAAAAAATAAATGGAGAAATGGTTTATGGACTTCCATGCCTTCGTAATTCCCCACACAGAAATTCTTGAGAGGTCAGCCTTCTCTATAGCTTTCTCATTTTTTTTCTTACACCAATGTGAAAACAAAAGACTTTTATAATGAAAGTCCTAAAATTACCCTCCAATGGCAATTTTTAAAATAATAAAGAATTAGCCCTTAAAGGAAATGAAGTACTTTTCAGAAAACGGCTGTTTTTAATTTATAAATACATCCACATTTGACCTTTCAAGAGGAATTCATAATCATTAATAAGTACTTATTAAATGCATACTATCTTTTCAAATGTATATTATATAAAAGCTATGGAATATAAGAGAAAATTAAAAGACATGGGTGCCTCTCTTCAAGTTGTTTATAATTTAGAAAGTTCACTTTAGAGTTCTGGAATCAGAACTGGGAACAGACATCTGAAATAGTGTTTGAACCTCAGCTTATAGATTATTTATAAACTAAGTCTGATCTGAATTCACTTTGGTTTCTTTTAGAACAGCATCAACAATAACATATAATGTCTTGCTGAAGACTTACTCAGAGTCTGACACTGCTTGACATACATATTACATACCTCATCTCTAATTCTTTTAACACCACAAATTTAGTTATGTGACCTTGATCAAATTACCTGCTTTTCTGCACCTCCGCTCCTCACCTGTGAAATGAGGAGAGAGTAGTATTTACCGTATAAGGTTATTATATGAACTACATAAAATAATATATCTAAGATGTTTAGCACAATGCCCAGCACATGTCAATAAACCTTAGCTGTTATGAATCCAGTTTTCAGATGCAGAAACCAAGGGCCAGAGTTATAAAACACTTGCCTAAGATTACACCGAGTGGTGGTAGGTATCTAAATCTCTATTGGTTTAACTCTGGAGCCCATGCTTTTTCCACTAATAAAAAGGATAACCACTATCATTCGTGCCTCTAAATGATTTTACAAAATCAAATGGAATAAAGTTCTTTTAAAATAATTGAAGATTTTTCAGGAGCGCCTGAGTGGCTCAGTTGGTTAAGCATCTGCCTTCAGCTCAGGTCATGATCTCAGCATCCTGGGATGGAGCCCAGTATCAGGCTCCCTGCTCAGTAGGGAATCTGCTTCTCCCTCTGCCCACCCCCATGGGTGCGTACTCTCTCTGTCTCTCAAATAAATGGATAAAACTTTTAAAAAAGTAAATAAAATAGTTAAAGAATGTTAAAGGTAACCAAAGAAACTCTTTAATTTGCTTTTACCAAATGCTTCTGGTAAACTGTTTTGTGTCTGTTCAAACACTCAATCTTTGTAGTTGTTATAGCTTTCTCAAAGCCACAGAGGAAGTCAGTAGCAGAGCCAACACTCACTAGACCTCATGATACTTAACCACAGAAGTACTTTTGAGTTTTCTTTTTTATCTGAGCAATTAGCATTAAGTAAAAAACATGTTAATCTGAATTACACAATTTCCATCTTGCCCAATATCTATAGTTCTCTTTAAGAAAAAAGAAAGACTATCCACTCAATTTTTTTGAAGGGGATAGGGAGGGGCAGAGGGAGAGAGAGAGAGAGTCAATCCTAAGCAGGCTCCATGCCCAACAAGGAGCCTGACTCGGGGCTCAATCTCACAACCCTGAGATCATGACCTGATCTGAAATCAAAAGTGGGATGCTTAACCAACGAAGCTACCCAGGTATCCCAACCACTCAAATTTTTTAAAAAGATAAAAGTTAATAGAATAATCTGACTAAAATTAAAAATCTAACAATGCACTAAAAATGAACTAATTTTTAAATTAGAATTTTAAAAATTCAAAGATTTTCTCCTATTTAGGAAAAATAAAGCAATAGACTAAGGATCAGGAAAAGATGTCTAGAATATTCAAGTTTAATATTTAATTCTAGAAATTCAAAAGAAGAGAGTAGGGATCCCTGGGTGGCGCAGTGGTTTGGCGCCTGCCTTTGGCCCGGGGCGCGATTCTGGAGACCCGGGATCGAGTCCCACATCGGGCTCCCGGTGCATGGAGCCTGCTTCTCCCTCTGCCTGTGTCTCTGCCTCTCTCTCTCTCTCACTGTGTGCCTATCATAAATAAATAAAAATTAAAAAAAAAAAGAAGAGAGTATATTCTTGGATATTTATAAATCATAACTTATATCCCACAGAACTGAATATATTATGTTTCCTGCTGGCAAGACAGTTTTAAATTAATATAATATTTAAAATAGTTTTTGAGAGTGTGAAAAAAAATCAATAAATTTAAAAAGTAATTACATGGCTCATTTTACTTAGTATGATGTCCTCAAGGTTCATCCATGCTGTAGCATATGTCAGAATTTCCTTCCTTTTTAAGGCTGAATAATATTCCACTGTATGTATTACACTATAATGCCTATCTCTTCAACTGTTGATGAACACTTGGGTTGTTTTCATGTTTTACGTACTATGAATAGTGCTGCTATAAACATGGGTATAGAAATATGTCTTTGAGATCCTGTTTTCAACTCTTGTGTGTATAAACTTAGAGTAGTCAAAATCATAGACATTAAAATGGTGGCTGTCAGAGACTGGAGGATTGGGAAATGAGTTAATGGGAATACACTTTCAATTATAGAGATGGATGAAAGTTATAGAGTTGAAAGTTATGGAGATGATGGTGTAATGGCTGTATATTTAATACCACATTAATTCACTTTTTAAGTACACTTAGAAGTGGTAAAGATGGTAAATTTTATGGTGTGTTTTACCACAATAAAATATTAGATTAAAAAAAGTAATTACATGAATGAAAATGTTTACAGAATTATTTGAGAAACTCATTTTCTCTAAAACTAAGAACTGACTCAAAGGTTAATTATTATTATGAGCTGCTTGTTACATCATTATTGAAGAGAATATAATTTATTCAGCATCTGACCAGTGCCATGGACTGAACAAATGCTATCTCTAATCTCTGCAATCTAATAAAGCCACTGTTACAAACTCCATTTTCTAGATCAAGAAACAGATATAAAAAGGTTAGCCTATCTTGGTGACAGAGTTAGTAAATGGATGAAACTAGTATTCAACTTCCTGTCATTCTGATTCCTGAAGCTCTGCTCTTATTTTAATACAGTGATGCACCTGGACAGTACTACCAAACTGGATTTTGCTGATGATAATTTAAATTATATCACTGATAAACTGGGTGCAAATGTATCAAATCAACAATGAGGAAACACTCTCCAGGAAAAAAGTCTTAGATCTTAGAGTATCCCCTTAAATTTTTTTGGTCACTTACTACAAGTAAAATTAAAATCAGGGCAGCCTGGGTGGCTCAGCGGTTTAGTGCTGCCTTCACCCTGGGGCGTGATCCTAGAGACCCAGGATCGAGCCCCACATGGGGCTCCTGGCATGGAGCCTGCTTTTCCCTCTGCCTGTGTCTCTGCCTCTCTGTGTCTCTCGTGAGTAAATAAATAAAATCTTAAAAAAAAAAAAAAGTTTTCTATAGGTAATTTGGTGAAATCAGCTATGCAAATGGAAGATATTCATCAGCTCTAAATTTTGAAAGAACACCATATATAATTAAAACTGGATGGGCAGCCCGGGTGGCTCAGCAGTTTAGCACTGCCTTCAGCCCAGGGTATGATCCTGGAGACCCGGGATCGAGTCCCACATCTGGCTCCCTGCATGGAGCCTGCTTCTCCCTCTGCCTGTCTCTGCCTTTCTCTGTGTCTCTCATGAATAAATAAATAAAATATTAAAAAAATTAATAAAATAAAACTGGTAAGAAAAAAATTAAACAATTGAAATAAATTAGACAAATTTTATGTTCCTGTTTTCCTTTCAGGGACAAAAAACTTTGCAAGCTGACTATACAAATTAGAAGTATTAAATACAGGAACTTTTGAGTTGTTTGGCCAAAATAAATACTTAAAATTGATCTACTCAGAATACTGGAAATCTTTTTTTTCTAAAGCTGGTGATAGGACAAGGAGAGTTTATAGGTAGTTTTAATGACTACGTTTGTAATTATAAAAATAATTCTATAGAAGGAAAATATAATTCCAATAGTTAAAGGAACAGATTATATGATTTACAGATGTGTTAGAGATATACATACATACAATGAAAATATTCTGGCAAATATTACAGCTTTCTGTTAATTTTGTAAGAAAGTTACAATACTATATACTCTACTTTTCACTCTTATCTGGGTCATTAGCCTTCAGTGTATTTTCTACATTGGCATGTAAGCATCATAATATAATGGTTATAATCTCTGTCTCTTTGGAGTCAGCCTGGGAAGTAAAAGAGCAATGATTTAAACCCAGAAAAGATGGTTCCAGTGTCCATGTTTCTACCCAAGATGCCTCTAGGAGGTATATGCAACACATAAGATGAATACTCATCCTAAAGTATGGTTTGCAAATATACAGCAGATAAAACCTTAGTGAGCATCCAGTGCTAATCAAAGTCATCAAGATATCTCCTTAGGAAAACAGAAATGTAATGAAAGCAATGTAAGCATTGATGTCTGTCCAGTTGTGTTTCAAAATTTTGAGATAACTATCAGAATTGATATAGTCAACAAAAAGTAGAGTAGTCTGTATAGAACTTTGGAAAAGGGATTAAAGGATAAGAATTTCACTACATAGGGGCACAGCTGACCGTGGCAGATGAAGCTGTAGAAAAGAAAAGAGATTACTTTAGCTTGAAGCCCGCACCCCCCTACCCCGAGTCAGCAAGAAAACTTGGTGATAATTTAGTGTTCAATGTAAACTTTCCACTAAGAGTAATCCTGTTTATAAATATTTCAGTTCAGTTACTGATTTCAATGTAAATAAATAAATGGGTATTCTGATATATCAGCTCACTTTGTTCTCAATTTGATTACTGTGAGTCAGAGAACGTTTCAGTAAACTGATAAAATTCCTAACCTTGCACATTTGGGGCTCAAACTCTGTACCCCTGTAACTATGTAATCATGGCATTAGGATCCAGGGAGCCAGGTTCTTTCCAATCGTTTATTTCTGCACTTATTATCACATGTTAACTCTTGTGTGGGGTGGGGATATATTAAAAATCGAAAGGGCTGCTACCCTTAAATAGCTTACTATCTAGTCTCTTTAAATTGAGCAGTACAAAGTATAAACTAGAGAGAATCTACAGTGGTTAATGTTGGTTATCCTTGAAGAGGAGAATAAAACAGCTGAGGTAAAACAGACGAGAAAAAGAATTTTCACTCACTGTATATCCTTTTTTGCCTTTTGAGTTATTTTTAAGCAATATGAAGGTATTCTGTATTTTTAAATGATTAATTACAATTGGGGAAAGAAAGAATTGGTGAAAATAAAATCTGAGGAAATTATTCAGAATATGGCACAGAGGGATGAAAGAGATGAAAAAAAAAAAAAACACAAAAAAGGAGCTAAGAGATATGGCTGAAGAGAATGAGGACAGGCAGGAATAGAAATTCCAAAGAGAAGAAGGAGAATGAGGAACAGGCAATCATGGAAGAGAATGAATGAGAATTTGTAGAATGGAAGACTTGAGTCTTCAGACTGAAGAAAGTATACCATATCTCAAGAAAGACCAAAACAAAATCCATACCTAGACGTATTGTGATAAAAATTACCAAACATAAGTTATAGAGGAATATCCTGAAAGCATTCAGAGAAAAAAGAAAACAGATGACCTACGAAGAAAAAGCAATATGCTGACAGCTGACTTCCATCTCCAAGAGGATAGAAGATAATAAAATTACACCTTTCAAAGTGCTCAGGGAAAATAGCTGTCAGCCTAGAATCTGCACTCAGCTAAGTATCAATTAAAAATTAAAGCCAAACAACACTGTGAGTCAGAAGGTGAGCATTTACCACTATTAGATCTTTGTGAAAGAATGACTCAAAAATTTGCTTCATTAAATAGGAAACTGAATCCTAAAAGAAAGAGTAGGATCTAGGAAGAAATGAAAGTTCCAAACACCTAATAAATAATGATGGGGATGAAAACATGGACTATTTCGTGTAATAATAAATAGTCTGGGGAATGGTTTAAAACAATGTGAAGCTAATATGTTAGAGAATAAGGACAAGGAAGACGAGAGGAGGGAGATCAGAATTTAAGTGCTCTTAAGATCCTTTTACTCAGGATCTGAATAATCCTGATTGTTTTAGAGGGCGGGGAGGGACAAAGGGAGTGGGAGAGACGGAATCCCAAGGGGGATCCATGCTCAGCATGAGCCCAATGCAAGGCTCAATCTTATTACCCTGAGATCATGACCTGAGCCAAAATCAGGAGTCCGATGCTTAATGACTGAGTGAGCCACCCAGGCGCCCCAATCCTGATATTTTAGACTTTATAAATCAAATAGGCATTTATTAGTTTAAAGGTAATAATATAAAATAGAAATAAAATGTGCAACTTCCCAACGAGTAGTGGGATAAAAGGAGGATTAGAAAAAACTAATATTACACCTTGTTCAATCCAATAAAAGGCAAGCAAGGACAAACAAAGGTATGACAAATACAAAAGGTAAGTGACAGTGTGCAGCCCCACATAGGTGCACTTCAGGAGGCCCTTACTATGGAACCACCACCAAAAGATCTTTAAAGGAATTTTAGTAGCTGAATTTGTAAATATTTGGGGAACATAGTTTTTGTTTAATAAGATGAACATAAAAAAAAAATAAGATGAACATAAGTCAAGATTTTAGTTCAATGATGAGCAAGAAGTTTCCCTTCATCCAAAATATCCATTTGTATAGTACTTTCACAAAGGCTTTTTGTTGTCGTCTTCTTCATCCTGGTCGTCATTGTTTTAGGTCCTTCTGCGGGTTTCTGTCTGCAACCTCAATGAGTAAGCACATCTGTGCCTTCTTACAGTTTCTGTAAGAATTTTTTATCCTTAAGGACCTCAAGATTTGCAAATGTAGGGTAGTATTTTTGGATTAATAAAACTATCTTAAACTTAAAAAATAAATAAGTCTAGGGTGCCTGGGTGGGTCAGTTGTTAATCGTCTGGCTCAGGCACAGGTTAGGATCTCAAGGTCCTGGGATCTAGCCCCCCACCCCATCAGACTCCCTGTGGGGGGGGGGGCTTCTCCCTCTCCCTCTGCCTGCTGCTCCCCCTGCTTGTGCTGTCAAATATATATATATATATATATTTAAAAAGAAGTCCAAATATACCAGTAATACTTATGGAAAGAGATTTTATTTATCAATCAAAACAAGTCTAGCTTTACATCATGTAAAAAAATTAAAGAGGGTGTGGGGCGGGGTAACTGGGTGATGGGCATTAAGGAGGGCACTTGAAGTAATGAGCATTGGGTGTTATATGCAACTAATGAATCACTGAACTCTTCCCCTAAAACTAATAAAATACAATATATGTTAACTAACTTGAATTTAAATAAGTATTTTAAAAATTAAAGAAATAATGACCTAGAATGGTTGGAGATAGAAGGAAAATACTAGCAAAAAAAAAAAAAATAGAAAGCTGGTCTGGCAGTATTAACAAATGACAAAATGAACTTGAAAGGAAAAATAATTAGCAGTAAAGAACACCAATACGCCAATTACAGTAAGAACACCAATTACAGTAAGAAATTGAAAAGTTCACAGTTACAGTTGGAAATTTTAACAAAAATCACAGAACTGCTCAAAAACCGGTAACCATATACCAATATGAACATACAATGAACAAATTTGAGCTAATGGACACAGAGAATCCTGGTACCTTAAGAAACTGAGGATGAAAACAGGAGACAGGGGCACTAGTTTAAATGATGAGCTCAGTTTTAGACATTTAGAGTAGGAGTGGAAAGCTCATGATTGAACCAAGGACAGAGTAAGATGAAAGAATGTTCATAAAGGGGTTGGGAGTAGATGTGATCACCAAAGCAGAGCATATATAGAGGGGAGAGGAGGTGGTGACAGAATCAATGGTGAGTCTAGGAAATGTTACAAAAACAGAGGGTATATCTAAAGTTCCTAAAGCAATAACCAAATTTATCAGGAGGTTAGAACTGTAAGTATTATTCAATATTTACCTTTAATAGGGCTAGCAGGAAAATGTGATTTAAAGATGAAAACAATAATTACTGTAAAACCTTTTGCTCAGAAAGACCCAAGGTGACTTGGAGAATTTTTCAGACAGACAAAAGGCCTTTTAAGCGTCCTAAGAGTGTGCCTCACAAATTGTTAAACAGCAGGACTTCCAAAAATATTAAGGGCATTGCCCTCAAGTAGCTTCACGGAGAACCCAAGGTAGAGTTTGGGTTAAATGCAAGGGTTTATTTTAAAAAAAAAATTGTGGTTGTCATTTTTGCCTAATGAAGTGAATCCCGATAAGATTCTCAGAAGATGGTTTTTCAGAGGATTGTTCTAGTAGAAGTATCACTACGACTAAATGGGCTAGAGATATTACAAAATGAAAAGACGTTTTGGACTCCCCTACCTTTTATGAACAGGAGACAGGTTGAAAAGGCTCATTTGCAGCTTACTTATGTTAAAAGTTCAGAGGCCAAAACCAAGAGCCCAGAGAACAGTCAAGAGCAGCTGTAAATAATCTGCAGGCATTAGGACTGAGCCCTAATGAAGAAAGTGGCAACATGTGCATAGCTGGATTTTAAAATTGCTAGGAATTCTGCGTGCCTCTTGTTCTCCCCCCATTTTGAATGTGAAGGTTTATAGCACTTATCCTATGCCTGTCTTGATAGTGTATGTTGGGAGATAAGGGCAACTAACTTGTCTCTTTAATTCACAGTCAAGATAGAGAGGAATGGTACTTAAGGTGTCACACGAAAGAAGCCTTGCCTCAACCACCCCAGACCTGATTTAAATGATGAGATCCTATAATGGGAGAAGATGGATGAGTATATTTTGCTACTAGGAGGGATGTAAACTGTTGTGGCCAGAGGGCAGACTGTGTTCCAAGATGGCCACACAACAGGATCTCTCATCCATGTATTCTTCTAACAATGTTATATTGACATTTCTCCTTCTATCAACAGATAGGGTCTATGTTCCCTTCCCCTAGGCCTAGGTAGGTCTGTGACTACAGGGAAAATGATACTATAGGATTTCTGCAGCAGTGTCATTAAAGGCAATATAGCTTTTACCTGACATTTTTAGACACTCTTGGAAACCAGCCTTCAGCCTGTGAAGAAGCCAAGCTACATGGAGATGCTACACGTTGATGTTCTAGTCAACACCCCGTATCAGCCGTCCTTTGAGATGGCCACAGACACCATCTGACTGCAACTGCACAGATCCCAAGTGAGAACTGCCCAGCTGAATCCAGTCAACCCCCGAACCACTGGAGAAAATAACTGATTGTCAATGTTTTAAGCCAATAAGTTTTGAGATGATTTGTCATGTAGTAGAACATGAGGGGTGAGATAGGGGAAATTAACCATCAACTAAATAAACTGTATACAAGTTCTTTTGCAGCTAATCTTTTGATTGGTTCAGCACAAAGAATTGTTGAACTGCTCATCTTTTTTTTTCTGTTTAGTCATATATCTATTAGCTTTTTAGTGAAGTTTCTCTTGATAAAGTCCTATTTATCTTAGTTGAACTAGGAATATTCTTCGTATCTCAGCATGTAGAGAAAGGAGAGATCAGTGGTTCTGTTGGTGATCGACAGGATAGATGGCAGCAGGAACCAATTACTCTAAAGCCCAGGTAAGACACAGACCTGAGGCAGAGTGTAGAAATCCATAAGGAAAGGTGTATACACAATGGTGCCTTTCCATGAGTCATTACATAACAGAAGTATCTAAGTTGAAGAATTGGCTTACCTGACTGTGTGGCTCAGTCAGTTAAGCCTCCAACTCTTGGTTTTGGCTCAGGTTTTGATCTCAGGGTCGTGAGATTGAGACTTGTGTCAGGCTCTGTGCTCAGCGTGGAGTCTGCTTAAGATTCCCTCTCTTCCTTTCCCCCGCCCCTGCTCACACACCCCCCCTAAAATAAAATACATAAAATATTTTTAAAAAATGACTTTCAATAGAAAGTTGAAAATGCATGGATATGAAAAGTATGTTGGCTCAAGTTACAATACAATTATATCTCTGCAACTTCTCTGGAAATCTATACATTTATGAAAACAACTAATTCCTGATTAATTGTACTGAAAGAAGTTGTATTTTCTTTGCTTTGCTTTGAGGACAGATGGCTGCCCTAAGGTTAAATATGTAAAGCAAAAATAACAATCAAAGCTTTATTGAGGGGGCGCCTGGGTGGCTCAGTGGGTTAAGTGCCTGCATTTGGCTCAGGTCATGATCCTGGGATCCTGGCTGGGATTGAGCCCCACATCAGGCTCCCTGCTCAGCTTCTCCCTCTCCCTCTGCCCCTCCTCTGCTTGTGCTCTCTGTCAAATAAATAAAATCTTAGAAAAAAAAAAAGTTTCATTGAATGGAACACACTGAACTGAATGAAGAATGCCTCTTTTACTGCACAGGAAACTACATAGGATCATATCCACTTCTCTAATTGTTCAAAACTATTTCCAAGCAATCTGAAGGACTGTTGACTTTTAAAAAAAACAATCATAGGGATGCCTAGGTGGCTCAGCGGTTGAGCATCTGCCTTCAGCTCAGGGTGTGATCCCAGGATCCAGGATCTAGTCCCACATGGGGCTCCTTGCGGGGAGCCTGGTTCTCCCTCTGCCTGTGTCTCTGCCCCTCTCTCATGAATAAATAAATAAATAAAATCTTAAACAAAACAATCATAGTAATCATCAATTGTGTTCCTAAGATACAGAGGCAGCGGGATACAAGATATTTCCAAAGTGCATTAAAAACCCTCTTCTTTTTCGCACCTCAAGAAATGCCTACACTCTCCCTTTTACTCTTCCAGTCCTTCCAACAGTATTACGTATGTATATTAAAATTTCTGTTTGAAATACCTAGAGTCATTTCTGTTTTCCTGACTAAGCAATGAGGGAAACAGTACTTGTTACCAGAAGAGTTATTTAGTATCATAATAGAAAAACCATTACCAGAACTTGCTCCCCTTGATTCCTGAATCTTTCACATTCCGACTCTGGGGAAAACAGTATCCGAACCTCACCACTGCTATGATAAATAACATTCTTATAGTCACTCCAGTGTTTTGCAAAGTCACTTCAGTAATGTATGATACAATGAATTCCATGTGGCCATGGCATCACTTTTGCTATTAAATTAGTTTTGTAGTTGTATGGCATATCAAGACAGTGGCCAAGATATCCCTTAAATAAACAGATGAAGTTGCTGGCAGAATCACGACAGTGGACCCAAAAGAAGTATCTATTCCAGGTGAAGACAAATCACTGCCCCTATGTGGCTTATTCGTCTCCCAAGTGAATGGTGCCTTGAGTGCTTATTAGCATTTGCCCCTGCTATCAACAGTTTGGGGTCTCAGCACTGGCAGTAGCCAAAGCAGCCTTCAGGAGAGGAAGTCCCACT
The DNA here is from genome assembly GCF_905146905.1 of Nyctereutes procyonoides. Lineage (NCBI taxonomy): Eukaryota > Metazoa > Chordata > Mammalia > Carnivora > Canidae > Nyctereutes > Nyctereutes procyonoides. The sequence continues at coordinate 8,773,077 of NW_026575037.1, forward strand.
TTGGAGCTCATCTTACCAAACTGCCATTGTCCCTTTGTCTATCGGCTCACTAAGCAAACACTGTGGTGGCTAGGGAGAGACTGACCTCTACAGGACTGCTGATCTCGTCCATCTGATTACTAAGTCTCCTCTGCATTGGGTAACCCTTCACAAATACCTCATACTGTGTCCCTGTTACAAGATGCCCATCTATCCACTCTTCTCCAGATGTCCCTGTCATCAAACTCCCAATCTTGTTTTTCCCACGTTTTCAAACAAACAAGGAGTTACTGTTTATCAGTCAAGGTGGATTGGTCTAACCATTTCTCCACTACAGTGGAATTTTAGGTCGCTGAATTAGTATTAAACACAGAGCCAGTATCTAGCAATCCCCTCAAAGCTCCTATTATTTCACTTTTTCTACAACAGTCACCCTAGTAAATGAATACAAATCCTTTTGAAGAAGGCTGATGGGTACATTCTTTATATTATTTTACCCTCCAGTAGTGTACCAAAGTACTCACACTTGTTAATCTATTATCAAAAGGGTTTAAAATAAAGTCTGCACAAATTACCATCTCTGAATAGAGAAAATATAATTTTGATGATTTTCATAATTTGTCTTAACAATTAAGTTGGGGAAAATACATAGCTACATGCTGTCAAAAAGTAAATTAACTTAATGTTGGCAAAAAGAAAGATTAATTGGAAAATTTACAACTTACAGTTAAATTACACTATAATTAAGGGTAAGTATATGTTGATTCTAGAAGGTTTACTATGCCTTATTAATAGGAACTGGCACATCAAAATGTTAGATAATTCCAGGGGTTTCTGATATACGATAAATATTTATTGTCTTCTATGTAGAAAACACTGTCCTGAGTTGGACTCAACCTTTTATATTATTGAGAAGTAGTCCTGAGGGTATTGATTGCATCACTTCTTAAAACAGGCAGATGGTTGGCCTACTACTGTATTAAAAGATCTTTAGAGGCACAAGAGGGTATTTCTCAAAATCCTTAGAGATGGGAGTCTCTAAACCTTCTGTACAACTACTGTGTAAGAGGGACTCAGAACTGATCTGGCTTTATCCCATATTTTTACTCTTTAAGCTAAAAGTACTATAATAGCCCTTATTCAGCACTGTTAATTTCCACTCTTTCATTTATTTTATTAATGTTCAAACCCCATTGACTTAGTAAATTTACCCCATTTGCTTCATTGAAAAATGTAGTTTTAAGTGGTTTTAGCATTTCTTACCTTAAGACTTAAAAATCAGGGAAATGTAATCAAATATCAGATCAATAAATCATCAGATGGAGGGAAATACAAATCAAAACCACAATGAGATACCACCTCACACAAGTGAGAATGGCGAAAATTAAGACAGGAAACAACAAATGTTGGAGAGGATGTGGAGAAAGGGGAACCCTCTTGCACTGTTGGTGGGAATGCAAACTGGTACAGCCACTCTGGAAAACAGTGTGGAAGTTCCTCAAGAACTTAAAAATAGAGCTACCCTATGACCCAGAATTGTACTACTGTGTATTTACCCCAAAGATACTGATGTAGTGAAACAGTGGGACACCTGCACCCCAATGTTTATAGGAGCAATGTCCATAATAGCCAAACTGTGGAAGGAGCCTCAATGTCTTTCAACAGATGAATGGATAAAGAAGATGTGGCATATATATAAATAATAGAATATTACTCAGCCATCAGAAAGGACGAATACCCACCAATTGCTTCGACGTGGATGGAACTGGAGGGTATTATGCTGAGTGAAGTAAGTCAATCGGAGGACAATCATCATATGGTTTCACTCATACGGGGAATATAAGAAATACTGAAAGGGATTATAAGGGAAAGGAGGGAAAATGAGTGGGAAAAATTAGAGGGAGACAAACCATGAGAGCTCCTAACTCTGGGAAAAGAACAAAGGGTTGAGGAAGGGGAGGTGGGCGGGGGGATGGGCTAACTGGGTGATGGGCACTGAGGAGGGCACTTGATGGGATGAGCACTGGGTGTTATACTACATGCTAGCAAATCGAATTTCAGTAAGAAATAAATAAAAATTAAAAACAAAAAATAAATTATCAGATGGAAATAACCAGCTACAAACAAAAGGCGAATTTAAAAAACTGTTGATTTTAAAGATTCTATTTATTTATTCATGAGAGACACAGAGAAAGAGAGAGGCAGAGACACAGGTAGAGGGAGAAGCAGGCTCCATGCAGGGAGCCCGATGTGGGACTTGATCCCAGGATTCCAGAATCATGCCCTAAATCGAAGGCAAACGCTTAAGCTGAGCCATCCAAGCATCCCAAGAATGTTGATTTTAAATAAAATATTTGTTATCTTCAAGTAATCTTTATATTTCATTGCTTAATTCTGCTGTGATCAAGGAGTTTATGATGGAAAATATTTAACTCTCTTACCCAAACCTGGATTTTATTGACTAAAACAAGGTTACACTGACACCTAGAAATGATTTAGGGATGGAAGAAGTAATTGTAGCATCAACCTACTGATATTTAGAATAAATATAAAGGTTCCTATGTCCTATTCTTAAATTACACATCATGGGAAGCATAGATAAGAGCTTCAGATATGTAAAATAAAATATAGTTATTCTAAAATTTAAGTCCTGAGCAATCTGTTATCTTCAGTAGCATTAAAATGCCAGATTTAAAAAATTCAGCTAGTGTTGGATAACTCAGTCAGATTAATATGTGGATGCAACGTATTTTCTCAGAAAATGTAGATTATATATTATGTATAACATTTGATATAAATGTTGAGATCAGTGTTTATCAAACTATAATACAGATACCATAAAAAGCTTTTACTTATAACTGTCTGTGTTTTAATGTTAAGACATTACATATGCCTTATATAACAAATGTCTGCTTCTATTCCCTGAATCTCACTCAATCCCTCCCATTAGATCCCATCTTTCCTTCTACTAACCCTAATTTATAAAGTGGATATAGAGAGACCAGGATAAAGCAATCAAGGATAATATGTGACCCCCCCAAGCCATTTGGGCAAATTACTGGGCACTCTATCATCAGTTCTAGACATAAATCTCTTCCTTCCAGTCATTCTCCCTTCCTCCTGATTTTCTTATTCTTTACCCTTTCCTAGCTTGCACTCCTCTCTTCTGTATCACTTTTAAAATTTTTACATTACCTATTCATCTAATGTCATAATGTAGTACTAGTAGTAGTATTCAGCCCTAAAGAAGTTACCCTCCAGGGGCACCTGGGTGCTGGTTAAGCAATGAAGCATCTGCCTTCAGCTCAGGTCATGATCCCAGGACCCTGGGTCAAGCCCCACATCAAGTTCCCTAAGCCTGTCTCCCTCTCCCTCTGCCTGTCACTTCCCTTGCTTGTGTGCACATGCACTCTCTCTCTCAAACAAAATCTTAAAAAAAAAAAAAAAAAAAAAAAAAAAAAAAAAAAAGGCTACCCTCCATCAGAAAAGACTATAAGAAACTCATTCAGTACTTTCCTCATCTACTATGTATAGTTGTGATGTGAGTATAGATCTAGATATACAAAAGTACAACAAAGAAAAGTAGGTAAAGTTTCTGCCCCAAAGGTGTTCAAAATCCCAGAGAGCTGATTACCAAATAAAGAAAGTTACGTACAAAATGATGACATGGAGGGTAAAGCAAATAAATTCTTTCATTTTTAATTAATAGGTTGTATTATTTTCTCTTATTCAACATAGCAACTGATACACTCGGCGATGGACAGGACAAGGGGCATGCAAAGAGTCTGATAAAGAGGTGCAGTGATATCTGGAGTTGTGCAAACTCCAGTGGGGAAGAGGAGGTAAAATCCTATCTAAGGGTAGAAAGGACTCAAAGAAAGTAGGTCAGACCTAAGCATGAACAAACCTCTCCACTCTCGATAAGGACAATTTTATCAATGGCTGAACTACTTGCATACTGCAATGAGTTGAGATGTTGAAATGTCACTATTTAATTTTTTTTTTTTTTGTAATCTACACATCTCTAACAGGAACTTTTCTTTCAGCAATTAGCTTGATCTATAAAACAGCCTAAACAGTGTTGTCTTTGTATCAACTGAAGGATGACCTTTTCTAAACAACCTTTCTAAACAACCTCAAGAGGTTGGCTACCAAAACATACACTATAAAGTTAAATATTTTTGCAAATGCAAGCTCCACCTTCTGTGAAGTGGCTAATCATTAGAAGATCTGAAAAACTGCTGTGACAGGATTCCTTTTCACAGGAATCATGTATGGTTATACCACCAGTACATGTTTTGCTCTTATGTTAAAATGCCATAAAAAAGTAATAGGAAAATTCATTTTTAGAGGCTTAATAAGATAAAAAATACAGGAAAGTGACACATCAAAAAAAATCCCAAACTTCATGACTATTACTGTGCTTTAGAAAAACAGCTCTACAAAGTATTTCAAACCAAAGCCACAGGATTGTAACAGAGGTTACTAAAGTTTTGAAGATTATTAAAGCATTTGAAGACAATAAAAATCAATCATCTTCCTTTCCTAAATCCAAGCACGAGTCATTTTCATTTTCCAAAATCATATTCTATGATGATGCATGGAGTCCATCCAGAATATGGCCAAGTCCAATGCATCTGTTAGCCCTCAACTAACCTCCATTTAAAAAGACCACCAAAGGGATCCCTGGGTGGCGCAGCGGTTTGGCGCCTGCCTTTGGCCCAGGGCGCGATCCTGGAGACCCGGGATCGAATCCCACATCGGGCTCCCGGTGCATGGAGCCTGCTTCTCCCTCTGCCTGTGTCTCTGCCTCTCTCTCTCTCTCTCTGTGACTATCGTAAATAAATAAATAAAAAACCTTTAAAAAAAATAAAAAAAAAATAAAAAGACCACCAAACCAGATGTGACAGAAAGAAATTGTTATCTAACAAGACATACTCTTTCATATAAAAACATCCCCCCCTCTAAAATGTGACAAGTTACTTATAAAGAATAGTAACTCCCTCTCCCATCCCTGCATATGGTTCAAAATATGAAACTAAGAAAACATTCATCATTTCAAACACTTCATCTAAAGCTACCTGAGGTAGAAATCTACAGTTCATTATATTAACACAGAAATACAGTTTTACATGTTAAATCAAGTGTTAAAATGAATATGCACATTTAGGCATGATCTACTTATATTTTTGAATTCAAAACACTACTATTTTTCTGTTTTTTAAAAAATAATCTCAACCTTATTTTATAAAGCTGAAACACATAACCATGATTATAAAATCTAGGCAGAGTGCAATTTCCTACATTGCCTCTCCACTTTCCTCCCTGCTTCCAAGCCAGGCAGACACAAAAACATACTTAAAACATTTTCATTGTTTTGAGTATTAGCTTCGAAGTCAATGCTGCACACATTTACAGTATGCTTCAGCGCTCAATTATATGACCTGTTTATTTAACTTTGCAGAGATGCCAGGTGAAGTCCACAGATATTTAACAATGTTTTTTGATTACTATACAAATAGAACTTCTCTTTAAAATTTGCTATATGGGATCCCTGGGTGGCACAGCAGTTTGGCGCCTGCCTTTGGCCCAGGGCGCGATCCTGGAGACCCGGGATCGAATCCCACATTGGGCTCCGGTGCATGGAGCCTGCTTCTCCCTCTGCCTATGTCTCTGCCTCTCTCTCTTTCTCTCTCTGTGACTATCATAAATAAATAAAAATTAAAAAATAAATAAAATTTGCTATATGACTCCTCAATTTTTCACTTCAAATGAAACTTATAATCTCTATGTACTAAGCAAAAGGTTTTCATGATCTTGAGAGTAACTTGATCATGTTTACTAAAGTATAAAATGAGACTAAATAGTATAGACTTAAAAAAAACCTTAATGGGTTTTTGTCTACAAGGAAAGAGTACTGACTCTGGTTCTCTGGTGTTTAGATAAAGAGGCCATTAACAAAAGTGCTCAGATTACTCCTATATACACAAAAAAAAGAAGAGATGGCAAAGAGAAAAGCAATTTATAAACCAACAGCAAATAAATTAAGGTCACTCTCCCACCCAGAAAGTGTGTAGAAAGTATAAGAATCAGCAATATTTCCACCTCTTTTTCAACTTTTGCAAACTTAGGTATTCTGCTCCCAATTGTGTAACTGTGTGGACAACTGCTCCACCAACATTTTCTATCTTAATTTATCACAATCATGTGATGATTATTAAAGCATTATTAAATTTGATATACACATTTTTTTAACATTTTAAATTTACTACATCAGCTTTAAGGGGAACACAAAGACTAACACTTGCAAATATGTTGCAGATTAAAAAGTATTTTCACTTACATCATCTCTTTTATTCTGCTTGAAAAAGGCATCAGGATTCTCATTTCATAAGGAAAGAGACTGGCTTAGAGAGGGTAGGTAACAAGCCTAAAGTCAATCACAAAGGGATAAAATCTGGAACTAGAAGCCCAAACTGGTTTAATAAATAAATTTTCAGTCACTTCTTTAATAGAAAGGACTAGGTTAATAGGTCATCTTGTTATTGATTCCCCCATGTAATATCATACATGCATGATCTGCTATGATAAAATAGTTGAGCAATATTCACTGAATATGTATCTCAAAATCAAATGAAACTACTCCACTTTAACAAGCCTTAGACAGGACACCTGGGTGGCTCAGCGGTTAAGTGGCTGCCTTCAGCCCAGGGGGTGATCCTGGAGACCCAGAATCGAGTCCCACATTGGGCTCCGTGCATGGAGCCTGCTTCTCTCTCTGTCTCTCATTAATAAATAAAATCTTTTACGAAAAAATTTTAAAACAAGGCTTAGAAAATATTAATGATATGCAGTCACTACAAAGTTTAGTGTATTTTTCAACTTTTTTGTATTTTTCAACATTTTAAAAATGTAAAAATCTACCCACAGTTAGCCAACACAAAAAATTAACTGAATTTAATGACTGTTTCTTAAAACATTTTAAGACTACATATACATTTGAAAACATAATTATTAACTTCTATTACATTTTGACTTAAATGCCTATTGTCTGAAGGGCTAAAATAAAAAAAGGAAAACTTTGCAATTTTAGTAATTTCCTGTAGATTAATGAATGCTGAAATGACCCAACTTTTTTTTATTCACAATGCCCCCTACTGGTAGCAAAAGTGGTTCTAATATATTTATTGCAGGAAATTGGATTCATTTCTTTACTGTGGTCTCCCACCACCTGCATATAAATTCTCTGGAATGCTTGTTAAAAATATAACTTCCCTCCCTCTATGAAATATCTACAGATATTGTGATTTCACTATGGCTAGAAACCTGCATTTTTAACAAGACCCCCAACAAGTAAGTGGAGAATCACTGGCTTGGCTAGTTATATCAACACTTGAATTTCAAAGCACCGCAACTTTGTGAAAAGCTCCGTAAAGGTATTATTATGCTGGTTTTACAGATGAATACTGAGGCTCAAGACAATTTATTACCCCAGGTAACATGCAAAAAAGTAGCAGAGCCACCAATATTTTTATTCCCAGTACTGTGCCCTTAAAGGAAAGAATAGCAATTTATTTCTTTAAATACAACTTATGTAAGCAGTACATACTATAACTTCTCAACTTTGGCTTGACATGATAATCACCTGTGGAGTTTTTAAAAATGCTTACACCCAGGGCCCACACTCAGAAATACAGATTTAATAGGTTTAGCATGGGCCTGGGCATTGTTCTTTCCTTAAACCTTCCAGGTGATTATAATCAGCCGCCAGGGCTGAGCATCGCTCAAACCAGTATTGCAGAGAATCACCTGGAAGACACAGACTACTGGGCCACACCGCCAGAGATTCTGATTCAGTATGGTCTGGAAGGGTTTGAATTTGCATTTGTAACAAGTTCCAGGTTGAGATGAGGATGCTGAATCTGTGACTAGACTTTTGAGAACCACTGGTTAAGAATGTTGGCTAGCGGTTTTCAAACTTGGCTACATATTAGAATCACCTGGAGAAAGTTTTAAAATCCTGAAATACTAGCCTATGGAATAAAGTTAGAAACTGCTTTGAGTGGCCTACCCGACATCCCCCTCCAACCTCATCTATTGCCAAACCCTTTCTCCCTCCTGCATAAGTTCCTATTAAAAATATTAACTCTATTGCAATTTTCTGTTGTAATGTGACTGTTTACACTCTTTCTCCAAGTTCTTTGGAGTCAGATATTGCACCTAATTTATCTTTGATTCCCCAGGGCCTACTATGATGCCAAGCATAACTGGTGCTCAATGAACATTTGTTGAGTAACTGAATGCAGATTGCTACCCCTACACTTCCTGTAGAAAAGGTAGTGTCAAGAATGGCTTTTATGCAACCTAGAATGTAAAAATAGATTTTGCATAACTAAAATAAAAATTTGAATATTTCTCCCTCATAAAGCTACTCTTATTTAGTATTGCTTTAAGTAGAAAAGGAATTATTTGCATTTAGAGATGATAATTTCATTTCCCTTGGGATCGGCCACATCTTCAATTCATTAGTAACTTAAGAATACCAAAAAGCTATTCGAAGAATCATTTAGTCAACTGTGATCCAAAAGGGGTACAAAGGCTTCATGTGTTAACAATGAGATGAAGTTTCCAAAAACCCTTAAGAGACACTGAGAAAGAAGCTCAAAAACTACTGTTGCGAAAATCCAAATTTTTAAAATTTGGACATATTAAAATCAAATCAATTTTGATTCTTTGGTTTTGTTTTTTAATTTCTAGAGAACAATAGTCTTCTGTTAGCAAGCTGCATATTTAACTCAGGTCAAGAGATTTCGGTATGTATCCCCAAATTTGCAAGATTGTTTAGTATTCTCCTTTATTGCCACAAAAGAAAACATATCTGACTTTATCCTATAAAGGTGCTTGCTGTTATGTCCATTCTGGTTTTCTGGTTCTATGTTTTCTATATGCTCTACAAATATTTAAAATAATCACATATGCAGAAGTCTCAAAGCATCATAAGACTATGCTGGTTCTTACACTTTTAGTTTGTGGTACTATGAAGCTATATTTGAGGAAATCAATCATGTTAAGAAATATTAACATATATTTGTTTTTAAAGAGCAGTGATAACTACCTAAACATATGTTTAGTCAACAAGTAGTTACTGAGTGCCCATTATATGCCAGGCACTGTTTTGGGAGCTTAGTTGCATAATAATGAAAATAAAATTCCTTATGAAGCTTACAACCTGGCATATTTTTTTTTTAGAAAGGAAAAAAAATAGAAATATGCTAGTGGTCCAAACTACAAATAGTGACTCTTTTTGCAAGGGAGAGGGAAAAGTTAAGTCTAAAAGTTATTAGTTTATAAAACTTGTTGGAAGACTCCCAGCACCTCTCTGAAAAGGCTAATAAAACCTAGAAGAAAGAGAAAATAAATGAAACTTTAAAATTAGAATTTACCTCTGAATTCCTTCAAGAATATCCTTCACCACCACCATTAACTTTTGAAGAGATACAAATGCTTCTTCAAAGGATGCTATTTTTGAAGAAGTCAAAGCTGCATTTGAGCCCAATCTTTGAAATACATCCATGCTAAAACAGAGAAAAAGAAAAGATATTCATAGGTATACATGCACGTTTATTGTAATTCAAGCATTTCTAATACATAAAATGAGGTAATATGTATAACTCCTCTCTCATAATCCTGATTTATTTAAATCAGAAATAAGAGACAGTGACTTGTGAATGTCCAGGCTACCATTCATGCAAAGGATCTAGAGCAACAACTGTGTGTGTCTAAGCTAAAGTAATACGGTACAAGCTGTGGGAATGATGTTTCTTATCAAGAGACTGGAAGGCACAGAAGTAAGACTATTAATCTAAATTCAAGTCAGTACATAAGTACTAACAGTACTCCAGTACATAAAGATGAAGAAAAAAAAAAAACGACATCAGATTTACGTTGTTTGCTGAAACTAGAAGTTTTAAATGTTCATACACCTTACGCTGGTAATTTTAGAAATCTAGCACATATTAACAATAATTCGCAATTGGTCAACAACTAGTAATCACCTACATGTTCAACAATATAAAAAGTGTTAAGTAAATGGTGAATTAGCCACCTGGTGAAATACCAAAGAACTATTAAAATAATGCTTATGCCATCTATAAGCTAGAAAAATAAAGGTATATAGAAGTTATTTATATAACATAACAATCACCATATAAATAAATCAAAACATGTGCTGTACTGGGTAGAATAATATGCCCCTGAAATTTATGTTCACCCAGAACCTCAGAATGTGACTTTATCTGAAATAAGATCTTTGCAGAACTTCCCAAAAGAACCAACTCTGCAGACACCAGGATTTCAGACTTTAGAGCCTCCAGAACCATGAGTGAATAAATTTCTGTTATTTTAAACCATCTAGTTTTTTTTAAGATTTTATTTATTTATTCATGAAAGAGAGAGAGAGGGGGGCAGAGACCAGAGGCAGAGGGAGAAGCAGGCTCCATGCAGGGATCCTGACATGGGACTCGATCCCAGGTCTTCAGGATCACACCCTGGCTGAAGGCAGCGCTAAACCACTGAGCCACCTGGGCTGCCCTTAAACCATTAGGTTTTGTCAATTTGTTATGGCAATCTTAGGAAACTATGCCTTAAAACACAGCTGAGTGTACATAATAATAACCATGTTTACTGGTTACCTTTGGTAGCATTCTTCAAGGGAAGTTTCTCACTTCATAGTACTTTCCAAGGCATTTTTAGAAATGATTGTGGTACAATAAACATAAAATTACCACTAACATTTTAAAGTGTACAATTCAGTGGCATTTGGCACATTCACAATGGCTACAACTATCACCACTATCTAGTCATAGAACATTTTCATCACTGCAAAAAGGAAACCCTGTATTCATTAAGGAATCACTCACCATTCCTCCCTCCCCAAAGTTCCTGGTAACTACTAATCTGTTTTCTATCTGTATAGATTGACCTACTGTGTTTCATCTAAAGGGAATCATATACCATGTGACCTTTTGTGTCTGGCTTCCTTCACTTAGCATGTTTTCAATATTTGTTCATGCCACAGTGTATATCGATACTTCATTATGACTAACATTCCATTTTATGGATATATACATTTTATGATATACCACATTTCGTTTATCCACTCATCTGTTAATGGACATTGGATTATTTCCACTTTGGCTACTGTAAATTGTTGTGAGCATTCATGTACATGTTTTTGTTCGAACACCTGTGGTCAGTTCTTTTAGGTATATATCTAAGAGTGGAACTACTGGGTCATATGGTAATTACATGTTTAATGTATTGTTTTCCACATTCCTACAAGTGATGTATAAAAGAGGTAAAGAATTTTCACAAGACCACAAAAGGGGAAATTGAGGAAATCTGAAGAAATACAATGGTTAATAAGTATAGTTTCACCTTTCTAAAAGAAAAAGTATTTTGCAACACAGGGTCTACCTTTCCTTCAATTGAGCATCTCTACATAAGGGCTCAAGCATGAGTATATTGAAAAGTTATATAGTGACTCTGGTACACAATGCTTCTGAGGCATGAGAAGCAATCAATTAGCAATATCAGCATTTTTCATGTACTGAAATGCTACAAAGGAAAGTCTATTTATCATACAGAAATTAGCTGGAACTTTAACATCCAATGCAAATGTATGTATATTATAGATCAATTCTAAGATTAAAGTATTCAAATATTTTCTAAATGAAAAGAAGATTAAAATATTTTAGAAATGACTTTTTTAAAAAGATTTTATTTATTCATGATCAAATATTTTCTAAATGAAAAGAAGATTAAAATATCTTAGAAATGGCTTTTTTTTTTAAAAGATTTTATTTATTCATGAGAGACAGGCAGAGACACACGCAGAGGGACAAGCAGGCTCCATGCAGGAAGCCCGATGTGGAACTCGATCCCAGGACTCCAGGATCAGGCCCTGGGCTGAAGATGGCGCTAAACCACTGAGCCACCTGGGCTGCCCAGAAATGGCTTTAATCTATTTTATTTTGAAAATGATAATCTCAAAAAAAAAAAAAAAAAAGAAAGAAAATGCTAATCTCTGCCTAATATATATAATAACTTTCTGATAACAAGACTATCTGATTAGCCAAAACATTGCCAATACATTAAGAATAGACAAAACAATACATTAAGAATAGACAAAACAAACAATAAAACCTTTGCTTTATATGAAAATACAAATTTTTAAGTATTGTTTTCCTTAGCTTACATGTTAGGTATTGGTATTTCGTTAGTATGACAAACTACGCATTTGTGGGAAAGAAATTATAAATGTAGCCAAGGACTAAAAATGGGCCCTAAATCTACAGTGTTGAAATATAAAATAAAATTAAAAAAAGAAAAGAAAATAGATGTCTAAGAAGTGTTCATACTCCTGTGCTGCTAGGACAGATGATCTTAATCCAAAATAACAGTGATGCTGGGCTCTTGAACCAAAATCATATATATTATAGACTTGCAGATCATAAAAAGCATACAGTATAATCTGCAAGTCTATAATATATATGATTTTTTTTTTTTTTTTTTTTTTTTTTTACACAGCACATCCGGGCCCTCCTGCAGCACCAGCGTCATCTGCCATTTGGTGTTCTCTCGGAGAAGAATATATATAAAATTATATAAAGATTATGAGCCTGGGAAAAAGTATGGGAGGGAGTGTTGGCTTACTTTAAAATCCCTTAAATTATTTTTTAAGTTGCTCCAGCAGCATTTAAGTAACTACTCACAAATGGTCTGTATCTTTTCATTTTACCAGGAACACAGTACTTTCATGTATATCAAAGGAATAAAAGTATTTCCTCCTTTTAAACAAAAGTATTTATCTTCCTTTTTACAAAAGTCTTACATGAATTTTCCCTAATCCAAAATGACCTTTTCTTAGATTATTTTAGATCTTATTAACACTTTGTATCCTGCTAATTTGTTTAACCAATCTAGGTGGCTTTCATTGGTTTTGACATACATAGGAAATACTTCTCGTGAAGGTTTCACATCTAAATCACCTGGAGATTTTTTTTTTTTTTTAATGCACTATCTTCTCAGTGTCACCACAGTCCTACTGAGTCAGAATTTCTGGGATAGAGCCAAGGCATATGTATTTTTAAAACTTTCCAAGTAAGTCTGATTGTATGCCTATTTAAGCATCACTGTTTCTAAAGCACCAATTTGATAAAAGACAATAAGATAATCTAATACATTAAAATCACAACCCAAATATTAACTGTTCATTGAATAACAGTAATGATGGAAAAGCCTAGAATTAAAAAAAAATCTTGGGAATTTAGTACCTGTTTTGATATAATGTAATCCAAACATTCTCTAGGGTAGACCAGATTTCTTGGTGCCTGTTGGGTTGGGGAAGATGAGAACCTGAGAAAATGGTGATTTCTTGGTTATTAGACTTCATCAAAGAAGTATCTTCTTGCTTTTTACCCACTGTTGTTTCTGAAAGATTTTGTTTAAGTTTTGCCTTGACCTGGGGAAATAAGAATTACACAAATTTCAGCTAGTCCTTCAATAGTTAGTGAGAGAAACTGAATGCCAATTGTGCTTATGATGTTTTATCTTTCCAAGAAGTGCTATTGTCTTTAATTATGTACAAAATATTCCCAGAAAAGCATCAGAACTAAAAAAAAAATTCTTTCCATTTATATCAAATATTTCCAATGCATTTATTATAGTCACCTAATATCAATTTAAGAACACTATTTGAACCCTTCTACACATATGGTATTGAATAAGACAGAGAACACTAGGATACAATGATAAATATGTGTAAGTCAAGCCTCTAAGTACCTTACAATCCATTAACAAGAATGAGATTGAAAAGGGTCATTAAACAACAACAGGATAGAATGTAATCTTTAACAATGAAGAAACCACTGAAGGTTTTTAACTTTGGAAGTGATAGATTTAGAACTGTACTCTAAGACAAACTGGAACATAAGAGAGTAGAGACAAGAAAACTATTTAGAAGGCTACTGAAATAATCCAGGAGAGGAATCCCGAGAACTTGAATCAGGTAGGAAAAGACAGCAGAATAAAAAGAATAATGTACGCAATATTTTTTTTAAAGATTTTATTTATTTATTCATAGAGACACACAGAGAGAGGAAGAAACACAGGCAGAGGGAGAAGCAGGCTCCATGCAGGGAGCCCAACGCAGGACTCGATCCCAGGTCTCCAGGATCAGACCCCAGGCTGCAGGCGGCACTAAACCGCTGCGTCACCGGGGTTGCCCTGCAATAAATATTTTTAAGCCAAAGTCTAGATTCAGGGAATGAGGCAGACCCTACAATTTTCTTTTTAATCTGGATGCTTGGAAAAATAATGGCACAAAGAATAGAAATATAAAGTGTTGATAAAGTAGAAACAGATCAAACTCCCTTAATTACTTCTACAAAGGAATGTAAAGGCATAGTTTATTTGGTAAAAGTCAAATACATAAATATTCAAAAGCATCCCATCTCAGATACATGTGCAGAAAGTGATGAAGATGCTATTTTATTTTTAAAGATTTTATTTATTTACTCATGAGACACACACACAGAGAGAGGCAGAGACATAGACAGAGGGAGAGGCAGGCTCCCTGCAGGAAGCCTGATACAGGACTTGATCCCAGGACCCCAGGATCATGTTCTGAGCCAAAGGCAAATGCTCAACCACTGAGCTACCCAGCCATCCCAAAAATGCTATTTTAAAATGTGTCACATTCACTGCAATTTTAAATAGCACATTATCCTATGCCTTGCTGATGAAGGCAAAGCAGTGAACATTATCATCTACTATACAGTCATAGCAGTAAGGTATTTGATGTATATTGATCTACATTTCTGTAATTTACGGTCACTTCTAGAAAAGCCAAGAAGAAAGACTGGTTACCGAAAAGAGGAGAAACAGACTACAAGTTTGTGTTTAGAATGTCAACTGCGAAGAATCAAAAGATACCTAGGTAAAGATACCAAGCAGGTAGTGGGATATGCAGATCTGCCACTCAAAGGATATAGCTGGGAATCCCTCTCACACAGACAAACCTCAGAAGTAGATGGGACCGTTAGGGGAGAAAATAGCAAAAAAGAAGGTAGACAAACTGAAGGAGGGAGGGAGGGAAAGAGGGAGGGAGGGAGGAAGAGAGGGACCAGCAAAAAGAAAAAGACTTGTAAGATAGGGGATGAGTCAGAAGTATTTGAAAGCAAGAGAAGCCAAAAGAGGTAAGTTTCAGGAAACAAAGAGTAGACAATATCAAGTGCTGAGAAAGGCTGAGAAACTTAAGAAAGGGAGAAAGAGAGAGAAAATGGGGGATTTGCTCAATGATAACCTAATTCACTTAACAGAGCATGGAGACAGAATTCTACTTGTAAAGGATAAAGGAAGAGTGAGTGAAGAAATGGAAACAACGGTTATAGATTGCCCTTTAAGAAGTCTAGTAGTTGATGGAAGGCGCTAGTGCATAAAAAGCACGGCCAAGGACAAGTATTTAAGAACACAGACCTGAGCATATTTTAAATATTGATAAAGACACTGGACAGAGTATGAGCCATACTACTGATACAAATAATTTTTTAAGAAATCTCCTTGGGGTAAAGTATTAGGAGGGAAAAAATCTGATAGAATGAAACAAAACTATGACTTTAAAAACAGGCGGGGTGGTTGTCTTGGCTCTGTTGTAACTCCTTTGTGAACTTATATAAAATAACTTCATTTCTCTAGGCTTTCTTGTTGATAATAGTATGATTTCTTTTTTTTTTTTTAAGATTTTATTTATTTATTCATGAGAGACACTCCCTGCATGGAGCCTGATGTGGGACTCGATCCCGGGACTTCAGGATCACACCCTGGGCCGAAGCCAGGTGCTAAACCACTGAGCCACCCAGGGATCCCCTAATAGTATGATTTCAAAGGTTAGCTCACAGGTTGTTAGTTTCATGTTTATCAAATAAAAAATTTCCAATACTACTATTACTAACAGCTAATATTTATTAAGCATTTCTTATGTATAGAAACTTTCCAAGAAATTTATATCTATTAGCTTATTTAAGCCTCACAATGACCTCATGAAAGACAGATTATCATTCTCCATATTTTATAACTGAGACATAGAAAGGGTAAGTAATTCATGCAAGGTCAAACAACTGGTAAGACTCATAAACAGGACTTGACCTTCAGCAATCTGACCTTGAATGGAGTTATGATCTCTCTCCAACAATAAAAGTAAATGTTACCCTTTCCTATCTTTGGGGGCAGGAAGAAAAAAAGAAAGTTATTCCTCCTGTTTTTGCCTATTTCATTAATTATGCACTTAATATACATGAATGGAAAGACATATGTTATTCTGAGACATGTTTTTAAATCATCACATACTGTCTCTTTTCCTCAGCTCTCAAATAGTAGTGTATGCAACTGTGCAGATGGATTTCTTTAAACACCGACATAGCACTTACTAGTGCCAGGCACTAAGTGCCTTCCAAATATTAATCTATTTAATTCTCATGATAGTTCTGAGACACAGATTATTATACTCATTTTTCAAAAGAAGAAAGTAAGGCTCAGAGAAGTGAAATAACCAGAGGTGAAAAACACAACTAGTCAGGAGCACCTGGGTGGCTCAGTCAGTTGAGTGACTCTTGATTTCAGCTCTGGTCATGATCGCAGAGTTATGAGATGAAGCCCTGTGTTGGGCTCCTCACTGAGCATGGAGTCTGCTTAAGATTCTCCCTCTACCTCCCACGCCCCTGCTCTCCTTCTCTCTCTCTAAAAACAAAACACAACTAGTCAGGATGGGGATTCTCAGATCCTCAGACATACAGGTCTAAAATCTATTTAAACAAGACTGACTTTATTCTATCATCTTGGCAGAGCAAGTCTTTTTTGGTGGTTGGAAGCCTTACAAAAGAAAAATGTATATTTCCTTTTTCTGTTCCCACCTCATTTATATAAAAATCTGGAATATGATCATTTCAGTTAATTTCCCATTTTTTTTCCCTCACAAGCCTTTTCAGAAGCAAATATTCCTCTTTTCCTGATTTTCTACACTTGATGAATTAAGTTTGAGGGCTTTTATTTTTTTCTAACAGTTACTGTATTTAGATATTCTATCCCTGGAGATAATCTATTTGTTGTTCAAGTTACTAAGACAGGACTAAGTATTTAGGTCATATGCCAAATCTAATGCATTCTACAAAACAACTCCTTTAAAGGCATATTTTAAAAGTCCAAGCTAAATCACAAAGTTCCTGGCTGACTTAAACAATCAATTGTTTTTAATATGAAAATAAAGGAGCAATATTCCAGAGCTCCAATCATGGAAACAACATAGGTTGTTTCCAGCAACAGCACTAATGTCAGGTGTTGAGGGATAAGCACTAATGAGGACATAGGTTCTTTACCAATGGCCTTCATGAATCTCTTGCTAATGTAAAACTGGAAAATCAGGATCCAAGTATAAATAACAATTCAATATTTTTAAATACTCAGTGGACAACATGTAGTAGGCATAGCATTACCTAATAACCCTAAACTCTCACGCCACATTTTCATGGCAACTCCCATCTCTTGGTTTCCAATTGATGAAAAGACGTTAAAACTGGATATTCATTATTTTTATCATAATCAATCCTATTTTTAAAATTTTCATTAATCTTAATCATAATCTTAATTCAAAGACTGATATGCCTTGAGTGACCTGAATTTTCCATCTTGTTTACTATGTTTGTTTCACTAAAGGTGGAGTTTACGGTTCAGTTCTGTGATGGGAAAGGATAATATATTGCTCCGTACGCAATTCAAGTGCAGACTCAAGTTGCAATCCCCTAAACTTCCAGCCCCATTAATTCCTATGAATAGTTCTCAAAGTCACATTTGCTGTGGAAAAATAAAACTGCCAGGGTTTTTAGCAGGAATTATTACATATTTCTTATAAGGTTATATTAAAAAAAAAAAGATGCTTCTTGTACTTCATGAGATACTCTCTTTAAGAAAGTTCTTTCCTTACCAGCTATGGTTAAATTTAGTATCATATAATCCTCTCATTATTTTCTAGGTAGTGAGACCTATCTGACCATAAAACAACACAGAGGAAAACCTGGTCAATTCAATAACTCAGAAAGAAAAAAAAAAGATTATTATATATATATTAGATGAAAGTACATTAATGTCTTACCTACCAATTGTGATACTGAGTTTTTTTGAGCTGTTTCTGACACATAAAACGGTATTTTCTGAATTTGAAATTAGAAGACTGCAGGAATATTTTTAAAACTTATTTTATTTTTAGAAATAGACTATTACCAGAGACATAACTTACATAATTAATTTAAAAGAAGTAAAAAGGCTTCGGTGCTAGGCAGACTGCATAAAGGAGACTTGTTAAAAAATTGGTAGGTCAATTGCCAAAGTCTAAATAAGGTCTATAGGGATCCCTGGGTGGCACAGCGGTTTGGCGCTTGCCTTTGGCCCAGGGCGCGATCCTGGAGACCCGGGATCGAATCCCACGTCGGGCTCCCGGTGCATGGAGCCTGCTTCTCCCTCTGCCTATGTCTCTGCCTCTCTCTCTCTCTCTGTGTGTGTGACTATCATAAATAAATAAATAAATAATTAAAAAAAATAAAAGAAAAATAAGGTCTATAAATGAGATAATTGTATTATGCCAATACTAATTTCCTGATTAATTATATTAGTTACATAAGATATCCTTGTTCTTTAGGAAATATATATATGGAAGTACTTAGGGGTGAAGGGGCATTGTACCTGCAACATACTCCTAAAGTTTGGGAAAAAATGTGGAGAGATAAGTAGGTAGGTAGGTATATAGGTAAGGAAAACAATGAAGCAAATGTAAAAAAACAGTAACATTGGGGAATCTCCATAAAGGATATATATCAGAATCTTTGAACTCTTCTTGCAACTTTTCTGTAAGGTTGAAATTATTTCAAAATAAAAAGTAAAAAAAAAAAAAAAAAAAAAAGACCAATTTACTGGGCACCACTGCCAGAAGTTTGATTCAGTAAGTTGGAGAGAGGCTTGGCAACTATGTCTTAAAAAAAAAAAAAGATTTATTCATGAGAGACACACAAAGAGAGGCAGAGACATAGGCAGAGGAACAAGCAGGTTCCCTGTGGAAAGCCTCATGTGGGACTCTATCCCAGGACCCCAGGATCACGACCTGAGCCAAAGGCAGATGCTCAACCACTTAGCCACCTAGGTGTCCCAGCATCTATGACATTAAAAAACCTTCCCAAGTATGTTGATGTATGTTGAGATCCACTGGTCTGGGGCATTGGAAAATGAATAGTCAAATAAGGCATAGCTTGCTTCCCTCCATAAATGAAATAATATAAAATTCCAACAGTGGCTGTGACACTGCTTTCATAAGAGGATGTGTTTTATAATTTGCAATAAGAATTGCTTACTTTTCCTTCAATTCACTTAATATTTACTTAATGCCTGTAATGTGTTAAAATAAGTCAGAATTAAAATATACTTTGCCTCTGTTGTCTAATACATTTTTAGAACATACGTGATTAGCTATTCTAAATGGCATTCCAAAGGTATCTTACCTCTGCAAATGTTTGGAGTAGTTTGTTGACTTGAGCAAAGGCCTGGGGAAGAATACCATCATAATTTGACCTTGTACTGAAAGCATGTAACAAACTTTTAGAATCCTGAAGCAGAAATTTCACTGTTGCAAAATCCACTGCACTGTTAGCTGGTAACAGAAATTAAGAAGGAAAAATTATGTAAGAATGATTATTCAACACAAAAATGTCTTTGGTAAACCAATAGAATGTTAATTATGAAACTTAAGAAAAATACACATTTACATCTACATACCACTCTTAATTTCTCTCTCTGGTGTAAAAAGCATTACAATTAAACTTAGCTAAAGACAATGTTCTTGGATTTGATTCAGGTATTCTGTATTCTTCAGAAAAGAGAGATAATTACCAAATAAGTTACAGATTTTCAAAACTGATTTTGTTTCATATAAAGATTACTCTGGAGGCATCAGAAGAGTCACATTTGATGATAAGCATGTAAGTTACATGCAGTACCTCTCATAACCAACTCAGTAAGTACGTAGTGATTTGCCTTCAAATTCCACTTTATTAAATGTAATACTAGATTGGTTGAAAATAATGTTTCCTCTCTCTACACAACTTTAGCAAAAATATAAATAATCTGGGTAACAGTGAGCTGTGGGCAAGAGAAGCTAGCAGAATTTTTTTTCTTTATAAATTAGCAAAGTGAGTTAATTTACAAAAAATATAGGTATAACAATTTTCTCTCAACTAAAATTCCTTACGTGAAATTCTCAAACCAATTAGGAGAGGTAGTGACCATGATTTCAAAGATTTTAAAAGTCATGATTGATGAAATTAAGCAAATTTCTAATGTCACCAAAGCTCAGAACAGAAAAAAATCTTTCCATTATTAGGGTAAAGTGCTATATAACATTTTTCAAAGGCGTATAAAATAGCCATGTTATGCGGCACCTGGGTGGCTCAGTCAGTTTAGCAGCTGCCTTCCACTCAGATCATCATCTTGGAGTCCTGGGACCAAGCCCACATTGGGCTTCCTGCTCAGTGGGCATCTTCTTCTCCCTCTGCCCCTCCCCCTGCTCATGTGCGCTCTCTCTCTCTCTCTCTAATTAAATAAAACCTTTAAAAAAATATAACCATGCTACAAGGTTTTGTTTTATCTTCTTTTAATGTTCACAGTTTCAGAGACTCTGTTATATTCTGAAACACCAGCATGGTTCTTTGCTGGTATGTGAGTTAAAAAAAACTCTGTATCACTTATACAAGTATTTGCTTAGAAATACTAAAAGGCCAAATGAAAATAAAAAGTATATTTTAATAACTAATTATACAATATTCAGTAATCTAATGTGATGGCTATAGCCAGGCTTCTGGCTTCCCCTTTATCAAACAGAGAAGTGTATTTCCTTATGAAGCATGTGTTTTTAAATTCAATGACTATTTTAAATTCCTGTGGAAAAAGATTAAGAGAAGCTATACATAGGATAGAATACAAATTTGATGAACGCAGTAAATCTCCTAAAGAAGGAGAAATTGCACACAACTTTTAAGGTGCTTCTCCAATGCAGTAAATGTTCAGCAGGGCTTATATCCTTGAATTAATCATTTGATTTCTGTCTTACAAGAAGTCTTTACTAAAATTATGTGTGAAAGGGAAATAGCAATGATAAATTCAGTTCTTAGACACAACATAAAAAGAAATCTACATGGTTGGAATACTTCAATGCTTATATGAGGTCAATAATCATTTAAAGTTAATATGAATAACAACATACAAAAAAAGCTTTTCCACATAATTTTCTATGAATTGACCTAAAGGATTCATTCTTTGGGATACTAAATTTAAACACATATGCATAATTCAACATCTGAAGATACCATTGAAAGAGTAAACAAAATCATATACTGTGATTTTTCTAATTCAAGATTATTTTAGAAACAAACAAAAAAAATTATTTTAGGGCAGAAGGCACCTTCATAATTCTATTATGGATTCTTTACAAGTTAAACATTATAGGCATCAGATTCTTCTAGACCAAAGATCAATAAATTATGCACAGTATGATTCCAAACATGATTTTTTAGCAAAATGAAGAGTCATCTCTTCACTTTCCTCCTATTCCCATTAGACCTGCTGCTGCCCACAACCTCTGAGCTATGTGCAAAAGACAAACACTGCCCACCCCTGGAAAAAGAGAAAAATCAAAGACGGCAACTGGATGCCATTTTTAAAAGTAAATCTTGTTCAAAATCATACATGATTTGTGGATTTTCTCTTTTGATAGAACCAACTAAATTATGCTTCCATTTGAGATATGGAAAATGTTTCCATACATCTTGAAAAAATGCTCTGAAGATGTGTCCAAGAGATCGTCCCATGTCTCATATAATAATACTGCTTATAAATAACTTCTATAGTGAAAGATAATGCCTGGAAAATGTCTATATTTTAAAAATTGGTAACTTTAAAATTGGTAATTTTTAAAAGTCATAAGGCACTGAAGCAGATGCTTTAAATCCCCTGAGGTAATTTTCAAAGATACAAAACATTTTCCAAAAGTTAACATTTCAAGGGAAAGAGAGAGAACTGTGGTATACCTCCCAGAGAATATGTTTCTGTTTTTGTTTTGTTTTAGCTTCCAGAATGCTTAATGTTAAAAATCTGTGTTCAATAATTGTTTTACAATAATTGTTTGCACATGTTTCTTATTCTTCTTATTCTTCATTACCTGGTTCTTGTGACTTTAAACTTGGCTTAAACCATCTTGTGCTCAGGTTGTTACTTAATGGCCCTCTTATACTCACAGTTATTTTTCAAAAGTAGACAGGATACACTAATACATAAAATAATAAACAGAATAGATCATTGCATATTAAGAGTTCAAAAAAGTCAAGGACTAACTGAACATCATAATAATTGTTACATATACTTTGCTTTTTAAAGCTATAGTAAGAAAAATCTAGTTGTCTGACTTTAGACAAATCACCCTCTCAGGGCTGGTTAGTCTACTTATAAAACATGAGCTTTCATAACATTTGATCAGTGCTTTTCCCATCTTTTTCTTTTTAGCAGAAACTTTTTTTTTTCAAAGCCTACATGAAATCTCCATATATAAATTGCTAAAAGAAAACTGCACAGCTCAAGTCCCACCAACTTCCCAGGTTTCCCATCAATCTTTCCACCTCCATTCTGTGGCAGCTACAGAAGCACTTCAGGAAGGTTCTGTGCAACATGGCTTTATTAAAAACTACCAAGTAAGTGGCTGACTATAGTTTCTTCTGGTTTGAGAATTCACTATGCACCAAAGACAAACATTTCCTATTCCTTAACCATATATTTTAGATACTTTAATATACTATTTCTAAAATTAGTACATGGAATGTGGTCAAACTTGTGTGTTAAACACAGTAAGAAATGAAAAAAAGTCTAAATTTCACTTACATACCTGATAAACTGTAAAGTATGGTTTTAAAAGTTTCAAACACTATAAAAAATGATAAATTCACTATACCAAGGAATATCAACAGTGATACCATTAATAGTCATAAGCTCTGTGAACTGCATCCATTCATGCAGCTGCCACAAGTTCCTTTTAGAAATTAGAAGTATAAATGATTAAAAAATAATTGACCAATTTCTTATTAATTCATCTTCACATTTCATGGAATATATCAGCTAGCTTGACTTTAACACACATTGCTAAAGACAAAATAAAAAATCCATACCTTTACAGAGATTTTCATATAGGCTCTCAATGGTTAAGAGCAAATTCTTCTCCATAACTAATCCAAATACAGCCAACCAGTGTTTTCTAAAGCACTGTAATAAATGAATTAAAGTCCATGGTGGTTTCAAATACAGCATCTAAAAAGTATTTAGAAAAAATTATCACCTAATTTATTATTCCTATTATTAAAGAGTACCTATTTAGGAGTTTTCCACATATATTTCTGAGCAAAATATATTAGTTGAATTCTTTTTTTTTTTAAGATTTTATTTATTTATTCATGAGAGACACGGAGAGAGGCAGAGAGAGAAGCAGGCTCCCTGTGGGGAGCCTAATGCAGGACTCGATCCCAAGACCCCAGGATCATGACCTGAACCAAAGGTAGACGCTCAACCACTAAGCCACCCAGGTGTCCCTAGTTGAATTCTTTTAAAATTAAAAGATGTTTTATTAAAAGCCTTTCATAATCTCAAAGTGCTAATTCCATTGCAATTTATATTTTTGTAATATTTATTAGTATTGATTCTTATAGTTTAAGAAACTATATGTGCAAAATGAAAGCACTGTTTTAATCAGAAATATAGTTTTGTTTTGTTTTGTTTTTTTTTAGAAGCACAGTTTCAATCAAAAGAGATGGTCAATTTACTTCCCAACATAGTCAATTCTAGGAAGAAATCAATCTATTTCATATAGCTACAGGAAAATCTATATAGAAAAAAGATGTCAATTATTACTAACACTGGCTACACTCTTGCAAAGACCTGTTTATAAAGGAGATTATGTTCATTTAGTACTACAAGATGTCAGCACATCTTGTTTTGAATCATTCACATGCAATGGCTTTCCCAGGCTCTATTATAAAACATCCAAATCAACCCTCTTAGAATCTTCTGATCATTCCTCATCATCTTGGTTCAATACTTGATAATATAATCAAGCAGCAAACACATCATATTGACAAGTATTAGAATCTCACTGAATATCTAGGATAGATACAACCTACAATTGAGAAGATAGGATGTTTCTACTGTCTATAGATGTGAACAGCAAACATTAAGAAGACCACTATTGCCAAATGTAGTATTTTACTGATTATAGGAAAAATAAGGATGTAGAAGATATAAAATATCTTGCTAATAATGATAATTTTTATACTTTCTCATATTTATATGACATAAGCCAAAATACACACTTCTGTTTCTGAATACATACTCCTATGGGAACTCCCTATAGCAGATATTCTAATTTAAATAAACTACAAAGAGAAGTTTTCCTGAATTCAAATTAAGATCCATGGGGGCAATGTGTCTAACACACAGTAAATACCTAATAAATATTCATTCACTGAAAAAATATAAATGATAAAACATGGTTTCTAATTTTTAGGAAATGTCCACCATTTAATTTTTAAGAAGTCATTTCAAAAACTATTAAAAAATGGGATATAGATGATCACAATGAAGCTTACACATTTTATACAATTCATATTTCCTAAGATAAGGTCATAAATCTTTAGCAATGAAAAAGTAATTTTCAACTAATAGAGTTGAAATAACCACCTCCATCCAAAGGTTTCCAAAAGCAATTTTCATTTCTGTTTCTAATACTGAAGATAAAGCTGTTCCAAGAGATTTTTCAAGATCAGATACAATGCTTTCAAGTAGAATGGGTAGTCCAGAATGTGCAGATTCTTCCTCATAGCTCTCTTCTAACCGTGTTGTTTCTTTAAAACAAATAGTTATAAAGCTTTATATTTAATAGTAAATATTTTACATATATAATTGGTATTTGGCTACAAATACTTCATGTATGTAATTAGTATTTAAATTACACAGAAACCAAACCAATACTTTACTTCTTAAACAGTATTTAGAAACATGTATCTATTGAATAATTGTTTTAGATGCAACATAAATATATCACATAAAAAAATGCTTTCTTTTGACAAAAGCCAACAATATATTTTTACTAAAACAGAAATTTAGGAAATGTGTAATATTTTAACTATAATTTTAGTTTTATTACTTTTTTAAAAGAAAAAATTAAAAGAACGCTTTGCATCTATTTATAATAGAAAGTGAAAATTATGGATCAAAGTGTGTTTTCTTCCAAAAATAATATATTCTTCCAATTGCAACTTATATCAGTAAACTGTTTTTGAAAGGACCAAAATCTCTGGTTTAACTACTTTTATGCCCTTCCCTTTTCAAGTGAGTTTTTATTATATCAATTGACATCATTTCATTAACATTACTATTTTGATACCTGAAGGCAACTGCAATGTCTTTATGGCAAAACGCAAAATACTAAGTGGCTTACATCTACAAATACTAAGAATTTAAAGTGATAGTAACAGAATGAACAAACTGAAAGCATGTTACCCTGAAAAACCATAAACATCTTCCTCTGTCTACTAAATGTCATTTTGAATATTATGACAAAAGAAATTTTATTATCAAAAAGGTCAAATAAGTAGCATGTGTATATATGACTTTTTATACAATTACACATAAAAAGGACATACAATATTAAAGATTTCAGCATTTATTTTTCCAACACAGGAAAAAGGTGGAGTGTGTTTTAAAATTATGTCAGGTTTAATATAACATTCTATCAAATATCAAATATCAAGCTATAGAACAGATCATTCTGATAAAAAAAAGATAAAACAATTGTACTGCCTTTAATTTTCTTAAAATTAAAGAATTAAAAAGTTAAAAAATAATTAAAAATTAAAAACTAAAATTAAAAATAAACCTATTAAAGTATTAAAAATATTATAAACTATAATTTTATAGTTTTAATAAAATTTTATAATTTTATTTTATAAAAATATTATAAACTATAAAAATATTAAAAACTATTAAAAATAAAACTATAAAACTATTACTAGAATCTTTCAAACTCTTATTACTGAGTTTTTATTGCATTAATAGAGGATTATGAATAGGAAGCTAATATTAAAAAGAAACTGAAAAGTCCTATTTCTTAACCATATATTTTAGATAGATACTTTGATTTCTCTCCACTTTGAATATTTCCTACATTTCCTGTAGCTACTATTAATTTAAAGGTATAAAATAGCATGTACATGGTGATTATAAACTGTAAAAATGTATGCAAGTATATGAACAAAAATTCACATTAATTTGTAAAAGCATATGTAGAAGGCAGTAACATTAACTGTGTTTTCTCTTGGATTACCATTATAATTTTCATTTCTTTCTTTCTTTTTAAAAAAATTTTCAATTATTTCTACCAGTTGAGTACCAGCAAATATTTCAATGTTATTTTAAATGTACAAGATGAAAATTTACTATTAATTCCAATTGTTTTCAATGTCAGTACATAAAAGATGATATATTTCTAATTATTTGTAGTAAGAATACTACCTGCTTTCAATTGTTGTTTAGATACACAAGGCTGATGACATACATCTGTGTTCAGAGATAAGTTTAGTAACTCTGCACTCAATTCTTCTTTACTGAGTGACTTCACACCACTTATTAGGCCTTTGTTTCTTAAATTTCTATCATCCCTAAGGTTGGGGTTAGGAGGAAAAAAATATTTTATTTTTTATAAGATAAATCACATGGCAACTCAAAACATGGGATCTAATCAGAGGTGGGTGATTCTCAGCACAGATATTCACAAGGGTAACAATTTTTTTAAACAGAGAAGATAAAGGAATTAACACACAGTAGAGTCACAGCATATGAGCTTTTGAAAATAATTATTATTATATATTGAGTGTTTTCCTGGTACCAGGCACTATTCTAATTCTAAGTATTCTATACTTAGAATAGTGTGTGTATGTATGTGTGTGTACACACACACACACACACACACACACACATATATATACATAAAACAAACCATTTAGTTCTCACAGCAAATCTCGTATGTGTGGTATTTTTATTCCCCTTTCACAAATAAAAAGTTGGGGTATAAAGAAGTAATTTGCCCAAAATTATACCTGGTTAAGTGGGAGCTCGATTTGAACATAGGAATATGATCATCTGAAGAGAAATAAATAGCCATAGTAGGAAAAGTAATTTCCACATTGTAGGCACCTACAAATTTACTCACAGTGAGCCTAAGACAAAAATGGTGAGAATTTGCTATTTGCTGAAAGAAGAAAGTATGAGGAGAGCATGGTGCACAAGACCAGTGTATGTGGCTTTAGAAGAAGCCAAGGTCATTAATAAATGGAAAGACATCTAAGGGCTTTAGTGGGAAAGTGACATGATCAAATCCGTGTTTATTAAATTGCTGTTCTGGAATCCAACAGGCTTCCAGCTTTTGTTAATGGCAGAGTAGCCTGATCAGACTAAACTCTCCAGAGATGAGGACTAGAAAATTAGGACGAAAAAGAAAATAAAAAGCTATCTGAAGGCACTAGGGAATAATGAACAGAAGGCAGGAGCTGGGGGGGAGTCTATCCTCAACACAAAGGTACTGTGCTCGTAATATGGTCCATCTTTTTTTTTTTTAAGATTTTATTTATTTATTCATGAGAGGGGGGGGCAGAGATACAGGCAGAAAGAGAAGCAGACTCAGTGCAGGGAGCCCAAATGTGGGACTCGAACCCGGGACTCCAGGATCACACCCTGGCGCCAAAGGCAGGCGCTAAACCTCTGAGCCACTTAGGGATCCCCAAGGGTCCATCTTTTTGCCTGAGGGCATTCTCTAATTCATCAATAGCTTACAGCAGAAATCATAGCCACAATAACTTTGAAGTCAGAAGAGAATGTTTAGAGCTGGACGGAGCAGACAAAAAGTTAAAGGAGGAACTGAAGAAGGGAGGAAACCACACAGAAGAACTCCCAAGTCTGCATATAAATTCTGCCCAGAAAAAACCAACATGCTGCCAAGAGACAAAGCAATCAATAGAAGTAGACTTGGATATGATGCAGATGTTGAAGCTGATAGGGAATTTTAAATAATTTTGACTAATCTGTTAAAGGGTCTAATGGAAAAGGTGACTAGCATGCAACATCACATGGGCAATTTCAGCACAGATGAAAATCATGAAGATTAAACCTAAGTACTAGCAATTTAAAAAAAAAGCCACAGTAACAGAAATGAAGAATGTCTTCAACTGGTCCCTCAGCCAACTTGACAAAGGAAAGGAAAGAAATTACAAACTTGGAGACAGGGCAAATGAAATTACCCAAAATGAAATAAAAAGAGTAAAAGTTTTTTTTTTTTAAATCCAGTAGCTGTGGAACAGTATCAAACAGTCCAACATATGTACCTGTCTTAGTTATCTATTGCTGAGATAACAAGTTATCCCAAAACTAAGCAACTTAAAACAACACTTATTATCTCACATGGTTCCTAAAGGTCAGAAATCTGAGAGCAGCTTGACTGGTTGGTTCTAGTGCAGGCTCTCCAACAAAGTTGGAACATGCTGTTTGTTGCCAAGGGTTGCAGCCATCTCAAGGTTTAATTAGCCCTCATTCATGTGGCTGTTGGCAGGCCCTCCTCCATCGGCTCTTGGCTGGAGGCTTCAGCTTCTCACCATGTGAGTCTATTCCTTACGGCTGTTCATGACATGGCAGCTTGCTTCCACAAAACAAGTGATTTGAGAGAGGAGAAAGCAAAAGAGTGCCCAAGAAGGAAGTCTCAGTCTTTAATATCTTAAGTTTTATAACCTAATCTGATAGTGATAGTATATCATTTCTGATGCATGCTGTCATACAGACAACCAATCCTGGTACAATGCAGGAGGGGACTACTACACAAGAGCATTAATACTAAGAGACAGGGATCATTGGGGTCATCTTGGAAACTGGCTACTACAGTATAATTCTGTAATATCAGAAGAAGAAAAGGAGGGAATGGGCAGAACTATTTGAATAAACAGTGGCTCAGAATTATCTAAAACTGAAGACAGGGCAGCCTGGGTGGCTCAGCGGTTTAGCGCTGTCTTCAGTCCAGGGCATGATCCTGGAGTCCCAGGATCGAGTCCCACGTCGGGCTCCCTGCATGGAGCCTGCTTCTCCCTCTGCCTGTGTCTCTGCCTCTCTGTTTCTCATGAATAAATAAATAAAATCTTAAAAAAAATAAAAAAATAAAAAATAAAACTGAAGACAGATCGGAAACCGAGATCCAAGAAGCTCAGACAACACCAAGCAGGATAAATCCTTCTTCTCTACCCCTCCCCCAAGGTGTGCCCCCACCCCCCAAAACACCAAGGCATATCCGCTAAAAACTGCTAAAGTAAACTCCTAAAAAAGCAAAAGACAAAGAAAAACCCCTGAAAGCATAAAGTAGGAAAACACTCATTACATATAGAGGAACAAAGATAATATTTACATAAGACTTCTTATAAAAACCATACAAACTAGAAGAAAATGGAGTGACTTCTTTAAAATACTAAAAAGAGAAATGCCTGAGTGGCTCAGCGGGTGAGCATCTGCCGGGGTCCAGGATCGAGTCCCACATCAGGCTCCTTGCGGAGAGCCTACTTCTCCCTCTGCCTCTCTCTGTGTCTCTCATGAAGAAATAAACAAACAAAAAAAAATACTAAAAGGAAAAAAAAGTTAACCCGGAAGTTAATCCAGCAAAAACATCTTTCAAAAATAAATTAATAAAGACATTATCAGACAAACAAAACCAAAAATTTCACTTCCAATAGACTTGCACCTGTCAAAGAAATTTGTTTAGGCAGAAGGAATATGACACCAGACAGAAACTGATTCGAGTTTCATTAAAAATAAAGAAGAGTACAAAAAATTGGAACATGAGATTAAAATATTCACCTTTCCCATATTTTTAATTGCTTTAAGTGGTAAATGATGGAAACAAAATGTAACAAAATATGTGCTTATCATTTTTGTTAAGGTAAAATATATGACAATGATAGCACAAAGGATGGGAGAAAGAAACTGCTATAAGATCCTTACACTACAGGAAGTGATACATTATTTTAAGGTCGACTTTGATCAAGTAAGATATATACCATAAATGCTAGGGCAACCATTAAAATGTTTTTTCAAAAAGGTATAAATATTCAATAATGGAGATAAAATGGCACCATAAAAATCCACACCTATGAAGGAAAAAAGAACAGATGAAACAAAATAATTAGCAAAAAAAAAAAAAGGTAGATTTGATCCAAGCAACTAAATGTATGTGATATAAACTCATCAGTTAAAAGACAGAAGTTACTGGGTGCCTGGGTGGCTCAGTTGGTTAAGCACCCATCTCTTGATTTCAGCTCAGGCCATGATCTCAGGGTGGTGAGATTGAGCCCTGTGTCGGGCTCAGCACTGAGTGTGTAACCTGATTGAGATTCTCTCTCTCTCTCTCTCTACCCCTCTCCTGTTGCCCTCTCCCTCTCGTGCTCTCGTTAAAAAAAAAAAAAAAAAAAGACAAGTTGTCAGACTGGACAAAAAATAAAGTACCAATTACATGCTACCCACAAAATACTTACCTTAGTAAACAGGTTAAAAGTACATGGATGGGAAAAGATGTACCATATAAATACTAACAAAACAAAATTGGAATGGTAGTATTAATACTTAAAAAAGTAGACTTTCAGAAACAGAGACATTATATAATGAGAACGTCAATTCTCCAAGAAGACAATCCTAAACCATCCTAAATATGTGTGCATCCTACTACAGAGTTGCATAATACATGAAGTAAAACAGAACTGAAAAGAGAATTAAACAAACCCATAATTATAGCTAAAGATTTAAATACTCCTCTCTCAATAATCTCAGAATAAGCAATCAGTAAGGTAATAGAAAACCTAAACAATACTATCAACCAACTTGACCTAACTGAAATTTACAGAATACTCCACCCACAGGAGCAGAATACAAATTCTTTTAAGTGCACACAAAACATTCACCACAGTAGACCATACTCTTGGCAATAAAACAAACTAATAAATTTTTAAAAAATCATATAAATTAAACTGAAGTGTAACTAAAGTACAAATCGATAACAAGAAGAAAACTGGGAAATGTGCAAATATTTGGAATTAAACAACAAACATCTAAATGTCAAAGGGAAGTTATATTGAATTGAATGAAAATAAAAATAGAACACCAAAATTTGGGGATCCCTGGGGGCCTCAGTAGTTTGGTGCCTGCCTTCAGCCCAGGGCGTGATCCTGGAGTCCTGGGATTGAGTCCTTGCATAGAGCCTGCTTCTCCCTCTGCCTGTTTCTCTGCCTCTCTCTCTGTGTGTGTGTGTGTGTGTGTCTCTCATTAATAAATAAAATCTTAAAAAAAAAAAAAAGAACACCAAAATTTGTGAGATGCAACTGAAGCAGTGCTACGGGTAAATTTATAGCAGTCTCAAACAAATGATCTTAGCTTCTACCTCAAGAAACTAGAAAAAAAGGGATCCCTGGGTGGCGCAGCGGTTTGGCGCCTGCCTTTGGCCCAGGGCGCAATCCTGGAGACCCAGGATCGAATCCCACATCGGGCTCCCGGTGCATGGAGCCTGCTTCTCCCTCTGCCTATGTCTCTGCGCCCTCTCTCTCTCTCTCTCTCTCTCTCTCTCTCTGTGACTATCATAAATAAATAAAAATTAAAAAAAAATTAAAAAAAAAAAGAAAGAAACTAGAAAAAGGGCCCAAAAGGGCATAGGAGTATTTTCTGGGGTCCATGGAAGTGGTCTATATACCAAGAGGGATGGTCTATATACACCAGCATATCTGCTGTCAACATCAGATAGTTAAGATTTGTGCTTTTCAATATCGTACATTGTCCCTCCAAACACAAAAAATCTTATAAAAATAATCATGTAGGGGGACATGGAGTGTATGGATATAAACAGAAAAATGGGAGAATTTTGGTAATTATAGTTGAATACTTAAGACTTTATTAACTCTTCCTCACTTTGAATATTGTTGAAATTCTCCATAATGAAACTTTAATTAAAAATGAAAAATTATCATTATTATATTTTGAAGAATAAATGGAGGAGAGCAAGTGTGGAGGTAGAGAGCATAAATTAGAGTAAAAAGGAAGTGGAAAAACAGCATGGTGGACAAAGGATGATAGCAGGAGAAGTGAAGAAAAGATTGCACAGGACCCATTAAATTGACCAGATACAGATTATAAGGGAGGAGCAGTTACCAAAAATGACTCCTAGGTTTCTGGCTCTAGCAAATGGGTGCAAAGTGGCACTTTTTATTCAGATGGAGAAAAGTTTGGAAAGAAAAAATCAAGAGTTCATTTTTAGAGACCGGTATGTCTCAGATTCTATGACGCATCTAAGTAGAGAAAGCAAACAAGTAGATGAATATACTAGTCTAGAATTCAGAAGAGAGATAGAGGTATGAATTAGAGGTTGCTGGCCCACATTCAGGATAGCAAATTTAAAGTAATTTCTCTTAGAATTAGGCATGATACATAGGACTGGAAAAGGGTTCTCCTAGCACTATCATTATCAATATTATGATCTTCATTAGCATTCATTGAAGTAAAGTAAACGTATCCTCACAATAAGTAGGTGGGACTTACCCATTAGGCACGATTCTGGTCTTTTAAAAGGAAAAAATAAAAAACAGGCTCCCCTTGAACATGATAATGCTAGAATTAATATCTATCTGACTACAAATTTTCATTTCACTAAAACTGTTACATGTATTAATCCCAAAACAGTGACTGCAGAAATAATGGAGAATTGATAAAGTCCCACCAATTTTCATTCTAAATTGAGCTAAAAAGCAGTAATTACATAACAATTCTCTCAAATTTAGCTTATCTCAAATTCAAAATGATTAACAGATTAATTATTCTATTTCAGCCTTCCACAAAGTCCAAGATGATATATTATTGTAATTCTAAATAACTGAGACAGAAATCTTTACTCCTTTAATCCCAAATAGAATACCATCTTTGAAGACAGTTAAAATGAGAATTTTGTTTTTATCTTTTAAAGTTTCATTTTAATTCCACACTAGTTAACATAAGGCTTTATTATAGTTTTCAGGTGTATAATATGATGATTCAACACTTCATATATTTAAAATGATAACTCAGCCCCCTTATAAGAAAAACCTTAGGGCTATTCATTTCATTCTTTCTTTTCTTTCTCCTTTCTCTTTCTTTCTTCTCTCCTTTCTCTTTCTTTCTTTCTCTCCTTTCTCTTTCTTTCTTTCTTCTCCTTCCTTCCTTCCTTCCTTCCTTCCTTCCTTCCTTCCTTCCTTCCTTCCTTCCTTCCTTCCTTCCTTCCTTCCTTCCAAGATGTTATTTACTTATTTGAGAGAGAGAGAGAGAGAGAGAGCAGGGGCAGAGGGAGAGAGAGAGAAGCAGACTCTCTGCTGAGGAGGGAACCCCAGTCTGGGCTCAATCCTGGGACTCCAGGATCATAACCTGAGCAAAGGCTGGCAGACACTTAACTGACTAAGCCACCCAGGCACCCTGGGCTTTTCACTTCTATAATTACTGCACTTCATCCAGAATTTAGGCATGACTGTGAAACTGTAAAACAAAAACAAAAACCTCCACTTTTCAATGAATACAACTCAGACTCAACCAACAGTTTAAAATTGCTCTTCTCATACACGATGGGTACAACGTTGCTTAACATTAGGTGAGTTTTCTGCCTGTGTCTCTGCGCCTCTCTCTCTCTGTGTGTGTCTCTATGAATAAATAAATAAAATATTTAAAAAAAATAAAGTCTTTAAAAAAATTAGGTGAATTTTACTTCAGAACTACGTTATGAAAATACTAGTTGGGAATGGAGGGGAAGGAGGAGAAAGGTGTGTTGGGTGCTACCTTAAGTCCTTCACGTATATATTATCTGAGAACGCACAATAACTCTAAGTACTTGCAGTAACTCTTACCCTCCCTATATTTTACACGTGAGGAAACAAAGTTAAGCAACTTCCACAGGTCATGAGGCTGGTTAGCAGGAAATCCTGGACTGCAGCCCTCACTCAGTGACCCAGCACCAGAGGTGTACCTCCAACACAAATTGCCTCTTCCCCACAAACTAATTAATCAACCCTCTTGCCTCCTGACCAAAAATTTGTCAAGATTTTCATTTCTGAATGATTTTATTGGCAGATTAAATTGACTGTCCCCAGCTTTTACCAAAGGTTTCTGAATGTCACATAAATAAAATTGACATAAGACTTCATAAGTTTCAAATCTCATTCTTCTATAGCTTACAGGTTATAAGAATGTTATACAGAACTGGATATGCCTACGGGCAGATTTTGAAAATCATGTATGCGTTTGATCCTTAGTCTGGTAGGTAAACTGTAACTTTTTTTTTTTTAAGATTCTATTTATTTATTCATGAGAGACACACAGAGAGAGGCAGAGACATAGAGACATTGGCAAAGGGAGAAGTAGACATCCCACGGGGAGCCCAATGTGGGATTTGATCCCAGGACTCTGGGATCATGACCTCAGCCAAAGGCAGATACTCAACCACCAAGCCACCCAGGCGCCCCACAATATGATTTAAAAATTCTTTGGTATAGTTGCTATTTAAAAAAAAAAAAAAAGAGTAAAAGGACTATGAGACTCACGTGCACAGAATAACAACAGAACAAGGGAATAATTCCTGGTACTGAAGACAGCATTTTAATACTCGATCATCATTGTTCTCGTCACTCAGTCCATCTGCAAATTTAGCACAAACAATGATCAATAAAACCATACTAAAAATATGGACAGTCTAGGCTGTATCTACAAGTCAGATGTATTTACAAGCCAGAAACATCTAAAAGAAAGGACACTTCTTAAATATAAGACACAGCAAACAATGCCTTAATAAGGCAATTCTTAATTCCTTAAGAATTCTGGATCTAGAATTCAGGTAGCATTTTAACAAAGTAGCTAGTTTACTACTAAAATGGAAGAGGATAAGACTACTAATAAACACAAAAGAAAGAAAGTGATCAGTAAATGCCATATTAGAAACCTAAAGCTATGAATTCTAGTCTCATTTCAGTCACTTAGAGACTATAAATTATAGGATTATACAATGCTTAAAATTATCTCTACTTAAAAGAGGTCTGTAAAATAAAGAGCTATGGTTCTACCAGCAACAGAACCACGTTTTATGTGTCTTCTTTTCCTTAATCTCTAGGCAATTAACATTTAGACATGTATAGGAAAAGGCAATATGGGCCCTAAGCAGAAAACACAAAAAAATTCCTACCAAGTGTTAATCAGTGGCTGACAGAGTGTCCTCTGGCATTCTACAAGCCCTGAAGCATGATGTAAAAGTTTGATTTTTGTGAAAATAATGTAATGTGTAGAAACAAGACAAAGACAGTGTTTTTCCTAAGTCCTTTATACCCCCTGCCTCAAAACTCCCTATGTACTTAATATGATTTCAAGGCCACACCTTATACCCACTTCTGGATAAGAATCTTCGGAACCTGGACCCAAAGAGGCCCTTGGTGAGTCTCTTATACACTAAAATTCAAGACATACTAGACAAGAAGTCTGAACTTTGTTCCCAGATTGTAATTTTTTTCCTTTTAACTTTTAACCTATATTACTTAGTCCCCCTAAATATTCGGATTAGAAAACTTATTCATTCAAGTAATAAATTTGTATGTAGGGCTGAATTTGTACCCAAGCCCCTGTACTAAGTAACTGGATATACGAAGACAAACTCTTGAGGAACTCACACTTTCTAGTGAAGTCAAGACAGAACTAATCTCAGAGCATAAGCCCGAGGGAGATGTGATTCATTTATCAGATGACCAGTAAACTAGCAGACATATATTACAGCAACTGATTTTCCTTCTTTTAGCCCAAAGAGTTAAATACCTCAATAAGGCAAAATGGTAGCAAAAAAATCATTAGTTAGCTTTAAACAATTCGGTGAACAAAAGATTTAAGGTTATAGTATACTGCTCTAAAGTTATCAAAGTTCAAGATTATCTGTTTTCTCACATTCTCTAGAATATGTGAGGTCTGAAAACCTAAAACTGCAAGAATATTCACAAAATATTTATTCAACAAGTGTTTTTGAGCACCTGCTCTAGTACTGTTTAAAGTGAACAAAACAAAAACTCTGGAAACAGATTGATCTAGGTTTGAATCCCTGCTTTCCCACTTACTAAATATGTAATTTTGGGTGACTGCTTAACCAGGAAAATGAAAATAGGAAAATTTATAGGAAACGGCCCAATAAAAGGTACTTGCTGTTGCCTTTTAAGTAACACATATTACTTAAAACTCAGTTTAAATGGCACACTTCTACTCACAACACCAAAAACTCCCACAAAATTCTGTATATAGTTAATATGATGTTTAATATTTAATAGAATTTAAGCTTCTCAACAGCAGGCTTTGTTTATATCACCCAATGATGCAGCCTCAGAACAGTATCTGGTATAGATATTTGGCAAATACAGGAATTAACAAAAATATAATAAAAGAAAATATAAAAATTATGGAAAAAATGTCAGGTACGGGAGTAGAAGATATCTTTATTTTGCCCTTATTATAAAAACAAAATAATTTAGAAAACCTAGAAAATGTAAAGAAAATTAAAATAACTCATAATTCCATCAGCTAAATATACCCAACATTCACCATCTGTAAGTATATAATGCATAATCTAACAAATTTGGTATGATACTTTTTATTCTTTTAAATCCTATTTTATCATTAACATTTTTTGAAATGGAGCAGTATTCCCTCAAATAGCTATAGTATTGTATGTAAGTTCAACTGTTAGGTTGTTTCAAATTTTTTGCTGTATTAATAATGCTATTATGAACCTTATTTATAAAAATCACTGTAAGCATCTCTAATTATGTCTTCAGAATACAGTTCTAGAAAGAGAATTGTATCCTTAGGCTTCCTGAAACACAATGATAAATTTCTTCCTGAAAAGTTACGTTTATATTCCCAAAGCACCAAAGCACTAGTATGATGCAAAAGAATAACTTTAAACTTAGAGGCAGGGGCAGCCCCGGTGGCTCAGCGGTTTACTGCCGCCGCCTTCAGCTCAGGGCATGATCCTGGAGACCCAGGATCGAGTCCCACGTCAGGCTCCCTGCATGGCGCCTGCTTCTCCCTCTGCTTCTGTCTCTGCCTCTCTCTCTCTGTCTCTCATGAATAAATAAATAAAATCTTTTTTAAAAATAAAATAAAAAATAAACTTAGAAGCAATAAAAAGAAGAAAGAAAAAAGGGAAAGATATAAACTAAAAATATACATAAGAAATTAACAACATTAAAAATGGCAAACAGGAGAATACCTGCAGTGAACAAGGGGCTGACTAGTTGTACTTGTTTTGTAAATTACCTGTTAATAATCTTTGTCCATCTGGGGAAAGTGATTTTTTGTTTTTCTGGTCAACCTGTATAAGCTTTTCATATAACGAAGACCCAAGAGAATTATTACCTATACTAGGCCATAAACCATCAAGTATTTTAATATATTAACTCAAGCATCTTCACGATCATTCTTCCAGCTGGAGGTTATTCTCCCCCATTTCATTTACTTAGTTTTCTCATCTTTAACTTGCCCCAGGTCAGGTTATAAACCCAAGTCAATCAGATTTCAAATCCTATTCTCCTCTCACCATACTAAACACTACATCAAAAAAATACAATTTTTAAAAGAGTTAAGGCTAAAGTTAAAATTATAGTCAATGAAGGCAATTTAACATGTATTATCTACATTTATTCTTTTAATGGAAAAATGCTTGTTTAAGTAATATAATAATACTCGATTCTGTAAAAGGAAAACAATACATACAAAATTAGCAATTATTAAGAGCTGGTTGAAAATGTGCTTGACATTTGTAATGTGTAATAAAAGGTCATTTTGGTTTTGCTTTTTCCAAATAAGAACCTTAATTTTACTCATGAATCCTGAATTGAGTTTTCTCATAAGAATATTAGTTTTTCATTAGAATACAAAGTATAATTTTATTATGATAAAAAGACTAAATATATTTCTGATATCATAAAATCATTATCAACAGAAAAACTTATTATATACATTGTACTTTATATAAAGAATGTTTTTAAGACAGTGAAGAAAACAGTGGTAAAGACAAACACACAAAGGACTTACTGACATAGACAATTATAAATAATCTATTATTATACCTATTACATTATAACTAAAAGCAATTTCCACAATTTAATAAAACTAAGATCAAATAATACCATTCAAACATTAAAGTGAAACATGGATTCAAGGAAGACACTCAGAAATTCAAACAGCACAGAAGTTCGAAACCACTACTACAAGAGGGAGACAGACCATAAGAGACTCTTAATCACAGGAAACAAACAGGGTACCTGGAGTGGATGAGGGTAAAGAGATAGGGTAATTGGGTGATGGGCATGTGATATAATGAGTACTGGGTATAGGCCTGATAAACACTGACGTCTACCTCTGAAACCAATAATACATTATATGTTAATTAATTGAATTTAAATGAAAAATTTAAAAAGCATACATAAATGGAAAAGTCATAAGAAACATACCAACACATCTCTAAATAACAAATGTGGCCAAAATATCTATTCTCCAATGAGCTCTAAAATAATTTTCAGGGGTGCCTGAATGGCCCAGTAGATTGAGCATCAGTTCTGGTAGGTGCTCAGTAAGAGGGACCTATTTCATTCTGCTCAGGTTAAGTGTCTGCCTTCGGCTCAGGTCATGATCCCAAAGTTCTGGGATAGACCCCCACGTCAGGCTCCCTGCTCAGTGAGGAGCCTGCTTCCTCCTCTCCCTCTGTTACTCTCCCTGCTTGTGCTCTGTCAAATAAATAGATGAATAATCTTTAAAAAAACAAAAGCAAAAAAATATTTTTTTCTATTGAAGAAATAGATATGCCTTTTAGGAAAAGTTCTGAACCTCTCTCTGTCTGAATTTCCTCATTTATAAAATAGGGCTAATAAGAGTATCTTCCACAAGTACTAAATGATTTGAATGAGATATCAGCTGGTAAAGCACTTGGAAAAGAGTCTGGAGAATAATGACCATGTAAATGTTATCCATTATTTATTATCCATACTATTGCATGTTTATCCATACTATTATATAATTATCTTTATCCATACTATTATCTTTATCCATACTATTATCTTTATTCATACTATATCTATACTATTATCATCTTTATCCATACAATTATATAATATCATCTTTATTCATACTATTATATAACAAAATATAGTTTACATCAACAAACTAAAAAAAATAAAAGGTTAAGAGTAAAAAAATTCCCCTCTCCTTTTAAGGTTTGGGGTTTTACTGATATGATGGTTTAGAGCAGGGGTTTTGTTAATTGTGTGGTTGTTCAAAAAAAAAAGGCTTGTCTGTTAGCAATGCATACCAAAGTATTTATGAGTAAAAATGATATGATACAATATCTGGGACTTGCTTCAAACTACTGCAGGAGTTCCAAGAGTAGGAAGAAGAGAAAAGGAAATGAGAGAATAAACAAGAATGGCAAAATGTTAATAATTACTGAAAAAGAGTGAGAGGTACACAAGGAGTCATACATTTTCTACCTCTGCATTTGAAATTTTTCATGATTTAAAGTAAAAAAAAAAACCACCTAAGATGTTCAATTTAATATAAATGTTCAAAAGTTTTAGTATTTTCTTAACTGTAATATTTGGGATTTTCCTTTAAAAGCTTTTAAACATAACACATGAAGCTCCTGCTCAAAATGCATAAGGATTATATGTGGAAAACATTAAGAGCTAGTAGATATTTGTAAAGGAAATGAATGAATGAATGATGGAGGCCCTTTTTCTTCAAAGATTTAAGACTAAAGGATTGTGCCAAAAGCCTTCTCAGGGTTAATATCATGAT
The DNA here is from genome assembly GCF_905146905.1 of Nyctereutes procyonoides. Lineage (NCBI taxonomy): Eukaryota > Metazoa > Chordata > Mammalia > Carnivora > Canidae > Nyctereutes > Nyctereutes procyonoides. The sequence continues at coordinate 8,813,154 of NW_026575037.1, forward strand.
TAGATTCATCATAAGATGAATTCTTTCATATCTTATGGTGTACATGCATATAGTAGACAACATAAATCCATGATATTTAAAGTAGCATAAATGTGCATAAATAATGACTGTGAGTTGAGAAGAAACAAGGTTTTAAAGAATGAAATAAATCCTGGAAATTATGTATAAACTCTGCAGAGGCAACAGTGTTGCTTTACACATAGATTTTTTTTTTCCCCACAAAATACTACATATAAATAACAAAGAGCATACTTAGATCCTAAGACTAAAAGTGATTTAAAATGACTGAAAGAAATAAATCAAGAGAAACTCTACAGACCTTTATTATACAAACACCTCCTTATTTACAGATTCTGACAAATCAGAGGAAAACAATGCCTCTCTATGCATTATACAAACTGCACAGTGACAGATTCTAATCAGTGACAGATAAACCTCAATCATGTACTGGCCTCATCAGTCAACAATGGTATTCAAAAACAAACAAAAAAGAATCCCAGTTACTATAACATAGAAAACCATACATATAGAACTATACAGTCACTATTTGTGAAATAGAGACATAACCTAAGAAGGTCTAGGAGAAGCAAAAAAAGAAAAATCCAAGAACCCCTAAACCAAGCCTAGTAGAATACCCCCAATGATCACTACGTCTGGCCATTTCACATTCCAATGATTATAAATTTTTTTTTAAGTTTTGCACCATTTTCCCCCAAAAATGAGTCAGCACCCAAACAAACCTTAATCAGGAAACACCCTGAAAGAACAATACTTACAAAGTTTTTGAGAGGCAAGCTGTATTGACTGACCCCATAGCTTTCTATCTTGATTTCTGAGACTGTCATTGATGAAATGAACTGCAGGTATAGCTTTGTGCTGGGCATGTTTTAGCAATTTTCCTGCCTTCATACGATCTAACTCTTGTATAACAACCCAGGGAATTATTAATACAAGTCTGTCAAAGCCTGAAAAATAAAAAAATATTTCTTAGAAGTCAACAAATATTTATTGCGCTGCTAAACTGAACTGCTATGGAGCATTAGAAGTTTTAAAGTAAGGAATTCACAGTCTAAATGAAGGGATAATACATAAAAAATGGGAATTAAAAACAGATGTAACTATGGGGCACCTGGGTGGCACAGTCAGTTAAGTGTCTGACTCGGTTGCAGTTCAGGTGATGAAATCTCAGGGTCAGGAATTGAAAGCCCCACGTCCCACTATGAGTGCAGAGCCTGCTTAGGACTCTACCCCTTCATGACTGACTGCTGTGCTCTCTCTCGCACTTTCTCTCTCTCAAACAAATAAAATAAATCCTTAAAACAAAACCAAAGAACGGATAGAAGTATCAAATGAATGTTACAAAAATAAATACTATTGGAGATCAAAGAAAAGTAACTGGACTGTTAGGTTGACCTGTGAAGGCTCTTTTTAATTTATGTTGATTATTTATGTTTTAATACATATACTTCATAACATATCTTTTTTTTCCATAACCTATCTAAATGGAAATATATTTGTGGGAAAAAAAACACCCCACATCATTGTTAATATGAGAGGCTCAGTTGGTTAAGCATCTGCCTTCAGCTCAGGTCATGATCCTGGTGTCCTGGGATCAAGTCTCACAACAGGCTCCCTGCTCAGTGGGGAGTCTGCTTTTCCCCTCCCCCAACCCCATGCTCATGCTCTTTCTAACAAGTAAATAAAATATTAAATAAAATATCAACTCAAATAAGGTAATCAGAATCATGCTTTATAAATACCTGGGATTTCTGTTGTCTTCAAAACTCTAACAAATTTGAGGTGATTCATCAGAATATTCGTGTCAATAACAATGAGAAGCTTTTTATCTGAAGCAGTATTTGCTAGAGAAAAAGAGCAAAGTTAGGATTTCATGACACTTGATAACAGACTTGTATAATAACTAAAATTTTGATATCATAGAACTTTGATGGTATTCGTAAAGGAAGGAAGTCCTTTGACAATTAAAAAACTATGTTTAATCCTTAAAAGAACAGTAATCAATGTTTAATTATCTAGCAGTAGACCATCATGAATTGTTTGGGTGGATTTTAAATTATTAACTAATTTGCTCCAGTAGTAACTATGTTTGCCAAACTTGTTCTGCATCACTAGTAGTTATACACTTAGGATTTACAAGATAATTTGAATACACTGAGTGAAATATAATTGAAAAGATAAATACGTGTAAAGGAAAGAAAACAGATAACATTAGTGCTATTATCTCACAGGGACACTGTGAGGATCAGATAAGTTAATGCACAGGAAAGGACTTAGTAAATTGAAAAGTGCAACGTGAATGTAATGTAGCATTACATTTTTATAAATACAATTCAAAATAGTACGCTAATAGACTTTGGATAACATCTATCATTATCTTCTAGCAGGAAGAATGATCAAAACTTTACTACATAAATAAGAAACCCATGAATATAATAATACTTTTGAGCAATCAATCTGCATTATTTCTTTTTTTTAAGCTTTTATTTAAATTCCAGTTAGTTAACCTACAGGGTAATATGAGTTTCAAGTGTAGAATTTAGTGAGTCACCACTCACATACAACACCCAGTGCCATCATTACAGGGGCCCTCCTTAACCCATTACCCATTTAACCCATCCCCCTGCCTACCTCCGCCCCAGTAAGCCTCAATTTGTTTGCTATTTGTTTTCAGTGCTTTACATAGTTGAAATTGTCAAAAGTTATGATTAAAAGCAAGAATAAAAGACAACTCTGATAGTTGATAGCAGAATAAAAGATAATCCTGATTACTGACCATTGGCAAAAAGACAAAGAAAATATTTCTAACTGCCTAATAATGCGAGATGTGTAAAACAAATAAGACAAATATTAGACCTGACTCCTATAGCTAGAAGACATATACCATATTTTATTTTTCCAAACGAGCACATCTTAACATTTTTCATCTAAATATTGTAAAAATTGTATGTTGGCTCATTAATTCCTAAGAAAGCATAGGAGATCATAAACATCATCATCTACACATAGGGTATACCAGCAGAGGAATGTACAGCATCTTCCACCAAGTCAATCTCCATGCTTGTTAGCTCTCCAGAAGAGAAAGCCACAGGTAAATCCATACTTTTTCCCACACGTGCAGCATGGAGCTCTTCTACTATCTGCATCTAAATTGTAAAACACCCACAGTAAAATATTTTGAATTATCTACTTGCAGATTAATAAGATTAGAAAGCAATTAATTCTAATAAATAAACTTAAGATGAAGTTTGTGGGAAAAAAAATCACAGTAACATGAAAGCCGCATGGTGAAAGAATACAGATTTATAAACATACACAGGGTTTTAAAACTAGCCTTTCTCTTGCTGTTTCTGTCATTTAACTACCTTGGGTCTCTGTTCATTGACAAAATAAAAATGTTAAATATCTATTTCCCATTAGTATTTTTGTGAGGATTAAATGAAATAATGTGAAGTTTTCACTTCAATGTACTTTGGGAGCCAACTATCTTTTCCTCTGCACGACGAGTCTCTTGAGATTTCTAAGACTCTTGATAAACCATCAAAAACTGAAATATAGATTTTAAGGCCCTTCTCACTTCAGGGAAGTAGTTTTCTGATGTGTTTTGATGCAAAGAATTATATATATAATCTACCTTTGGCACAGGGATGAGAAATCTTTCTTCTATCAGGAACACTGACCCACAGGACAGAAAAATACAACCAACTATCACAAAAAATAATCAATATGGGGGATCCCTGGGTGGCTCAGTGGTTTAGCGCCTGCCTTTGGCCCAGGGCGTGATCCTGGAGTCCCGGGATCAAGTCCCACATCAGGCTCCCTACACGGAGCCTGCTTCTCCCTCTGCCTATGTCTCTGCTTCTCTCTCTCTCTGTATCTCTCATGAATAAATAAACAAAATCTTTAAAAAAATAATATGGTTTTTAAGTCTTCTTTAAATAGAAAACTACAAAGTGTTTCATGAATCTAATTTTAATTTAGCATCAAGAAACATAAAAGTCTATGCAATAATTCCATGAGGGTCAATCAGGAGATTCTAGTTGGGAAATGAAGCAACAGGTAAGAAAAAAAAAAAAAAAATATATATATATAGATACACACACACACACACACACACGCATGCACTCTCATTTTCACTGAATAACATTTTCATCTTACTGCTGACTAGATAAATGGAGCAAACATTAATATCATATTGAATTTTGGTAAGCTTAGGCATAAGCATGCAAAAGTATGATAACATTAAGTCAGAATTCATGTAACTTGTAGGCTATAGGCTCCACGCTATTTAAAAGTTTAGAACTTATTAGAAACAAAGACAAAAGATGGTCAATTAAATGTAAATATTTTTCCAAGTATTTTTCACAACTTTGTAAAACTTACATATTGATTTAAGTAAAGATATCAATATTATTTTTGTATTACCAAGGTTCTCATAGTCATTATTTTTTATTAATATAAAAACTGACTTAATTTCATTAACATATTCAAAGTAAATAAGTATATCAGTAACCTCTTGATCTGTATCTTGAATACTTTCAAGTGACACTGAAGAACATGGAGCTTCAAAACTCTGAAATGAAAAGTAATTTTTTTAGTTAAGAATGAAGCATTTACCTAGGGTAGGGTTTTCAACCTTGGCACTACTGGAATTTGGCATTAGACAATTCTGTTTTGGGGGCTATGGTGTGCTTTATGCCGTTTAGCTCTATTCCTTTCTTCTACCCATCAGATACCAGGAGTACAATCATGACAATCAAAAATGTCTCCATCAAGTCAAGAGCCAAATGCCCCCTATGGGGCAAATTGCCCTTAGATGGGAACTGTCCCTAGAATAGAAAACCCTCATGCTATTAAGTCAATGAAATATGGTGGAAATTCTTTAAAGTTTACTCATTCATATATACATTCCTAAAAATACCCATATTCTAAGAATAGAACTATGTGCCACCCTGAGAAACAGAAAGAATCACAGTCCAGTAAACAAGCTGGCCTTTAGTGGTGGGAAATTTTCACCCAGAAGGAGCTGACCCATTTCAAAAAAGTGATATGACAGGGGATCTCTGGGTGGCTCAGCAGTTTGCGCCTGCCTTGGGCCCAGAGCATGATCCTGGAGTCCCAGGATCAAGACCCGCATCGGGCTCCCTGCATGGAGCCTGCTTCTCCCTCTGCCTGTGTCTCTGCCTCTCTCTGTCTCATGAATAAATAAATAAAATCTTAAAAAAAAACAAAAAACAAAAAACAAAAAAGTGATATGACAAAACAGCGCGAACCTGAAGATTAAGACATGGCTGAAGGGGAAAAGCTGAAAACTGCATAGTTGTATTATACATGGGTAGAGCACCACAGGTTTGTGCTTTAATTTTGTGTGTTAGCAGAAGTTGAAAATCTCTCTATTAATTCCCATTTTTCACTGGCACTTTTGCTAAGCAGATGAGACCTACCTGACCCCATGTACAGGTAACAGGGAACTCAGCAAAAGCCACTACTAACTAAACCAAATCATCTTCTAACAATTCTCCAATATAACACCAAACTCACATATATTTTACAGGCAGGTAGATATTGTATAAATTACATACTCTCTTTAAACAAGTGTATCATATGTTGTTTTACTGGGAATTCAGCTTCCATCCTAACTTCCCAACAACAGTATTCACATGATATAATACCATATACATCATACGCATAGGTTCATTATAGCTTTACCATTCCCATGATTCAGGATTTTACCATCTCTTCTCCATCTGACTTCAAATCTCACTAGATCCCTAAAGTTCTCTCCGACTAAGAAATGTCAAACAAGCTAAAGGTTATTATCAGAATTTCCTGCAACTGCTGATGTTTGAAGTCTTGCTGTTCATTTACTTAAGTCATTACCACCCTTCACTCTCTTGACCACAGGCCACTTCCAGTAATTTCAATAAATTTTCTATCACTCTTCCAAACCAGGAAAAGTTCATGTCAATTGTTCCTGAAAGACCTCTCCCTATTGAAAAAGAAAGTCTCAGTGGGCACTTAACTGTTTGCCTCCTCCTACCCTGATTTATTAAATAAATGAATTAGGATACAGCCTTCCCTGGGGATGGCAAAAGGGAGTACCAATAATGGGAGTAACAAAGGTTTTATCTACTGGAGTGATTCTAAGCAGATTACATTGCTTCCCTGATAATGTTTCAGTGGCTTTCCAAACCATATTCTATAGGATATAAGATAAAATAATCTTTCCCATGCGATACAAAACAATCCATTGCCTGAACCCTGGTTCCTCTCCTATACATAGATTTTCCACATATTTCAGCCTTAGTCATACTGAACAACTTAAGTGCCCATGTATGCTCTCGTCAAGCAACCTCATGAGTATATCATTACCACATTGGCCCTCTGTCCCAGTAGGACTCTTATTCTTTGCTTTACATACCCTTCACTACCAAGCTCAAGAATCTCCACCTTGGTGAGCCTTTACTTAACTTGCCCCCAAATTTATTCTAACACCAGCCCAATTCTTAGAGCTCTAATATTTATTTCACTGAATTGCAACCACAGTTGTCTACTAACGTGTTTCCCTGGGAACTTCCTAAGGAACATCTTATTCATCTCTAAATCCCTAGAACCTAGAAATGTACCTAATACAAAACAGGTAGCTTTAATTAATGTTTGATAAACCACTAAATTGCTACCTCATAGACTTAAAGGATTAAGTGGGATGCTGCTGATAAAAGTGTCCTATAAACCATAAATCTTTAGAACATTAGTTTGCAATGAGGGGGAGGGTGCAAACAAAGGGGTCTCTATCAAAAGACTATAAAACTATAGACTATAATAAAGACTATAGTCAAAACAAAAGACTATAAAACTTAAGAAACAAAAGAAGCCATTTTCTCTTAGGAAAACATAACAGGATTGCTAAATAACAGGATTACCCAATTCAGAAAAATAACAATTTTTTTCCTTGTAAAGTGCACTCATCATTTTAGGAAGATAATTATCTATTGAAGACCTTGTGAGGAAAACACCAAACATAATATAAAGAAGATTAGCTATCAATAATATGCTAAAGAGAATATATTCGGGGCACCTGGGTGGCTCAATGGTTGAGCATCTGCCTTTGGCTCAGGTCATGATCCTGGGGTCTTGGGATGGAGTCCTGCATCTGGCTCCCTGTGAGGAGCCTGCTTCTCCCTCTGCCTATGTCTCTGCTTCTCTCTCTGTGTCTCTCATGAATAAAATTTTTAAAAAAATGAGAGAGAGAATATATTCAAGATAAGAACAATATTTACTTTCTGCTCCTGTGTCTAGATGACTTTAAGTCAGATAAGACTGCTATCAAAGGAATAGCTGATAAAGTTTTAATTCCAATAACTGGAAAGTAATCATGCAAAAATCGCTTCCCCTACAACTTAATATTCAAGCCATGTACCTCTTTTGATTTATGTGGTAATCCTATTTAAAGATTAAAAGAAACTGTAAGGTACACTGCTGGGGATTTCTCACATTGTTCTTTAGATGCACAGTACAGGGGGACATCAAGCAATAACACAAAGATGTTCACTAAACATACTCCCAACTTCAAATTCCGTTCTCACATTTTACACTAGAACCGGTTATAACACAAGAAAACTGGAGCTTTCCTTTAAGAAAGCAATAAAAAGGACAAACTCAATTGTTTCCTTCTTTGGACTCCTTCAAGTTCACTGAACAAAAAGTACTCTCTCCAGCCCGTCCACCTCTCTAGTTATAATCCCTCTGTTTTTCCTAAGTATCTTACATTGCAATCTACAGGCTTCATTCCTAAAAGCAGGTAGGCTCAACCAGCCCTGTTTTGTTTTGTTTTTTTTTTAAAGGATGTTATTTATTTGTCTTAGGGATAGAGAGAGCACAAGCAAGGGGGAGAAGGGGAGGGGGAGAGACAAGTAGACTCCACATAAGCGCAGAGTCCAACACAGGTCCCAATCCCATGACCCTGAAATCATAACTGAGCCAAAATCAAGAATCGGGCTGCTTCATCTACTGAGCTGCCCAGGCGCCCCTCAACCAGCCCTGTTTAAAAGCAGTCTCTAAATTTCAGTCCAGGGCAGCCCCGATGGCCCAGTGGTTTAGCACCACCTTCAGCCCAGGGTGTGATCCTAGAGGCCCCAGATCAAGTCCCACGTCGGGCCGCCTGCATGGAGCCTGTTTCTCCCTCTGCCTGTGTCTCTGCCTCTCTCTCTCTCTCTCATGAATGAATAAATAAATAAACAAACAAACAAACAAATTTCAGTCCACTGGAAGTTCTGAAGTTCCCAAGGTTCTAAAGTTCTCTTAAAGGTAAATCATTTAATCTGCCACAGAAACAAGGCCATAGAGATAGAGTTCTCAAATTAATTGCCACACACTGATTTATTACGTAACTTAAAAGCAAAATAGATGTGCCAACCTTTCCAACCTGGATCGCTGTATATGTAGTTCCCTTTGGCTGGAACATCCTGCCCCACCTGGCCTAGGTTACCCCCCTCCAGGAAACCTTTCTCAAGTAATCCTTCTACAGTGTACCAAAGACATTACTCATGGCTTTGTATTTCCATGTTAAGTGGTAAGTACTTATCAGACCTAAGGTGGTTGATTGTGTGTTCTCACACGAAGAAGTCTCTGAAAGAAGAGACCATGAATGCAGTGCCTGGCATACAGTGGCACTCCAAAAATGATTGTTCAAGCAATAGTTATTCAGAATATTAACCCCTGGATATTCTATAGTACCCAGGGTTACAGAAGAGCTTAACAGACTGTCACAGTGCTTTTCGGAATCGGAAAGAACTATCTGTAACCTCTACTTTCTACCTTTTTGTACATTACCTTTTATTATGGATCCTTAACACTTGTCAGGATATCTTCCTAAGGAGGTTGGAATTAAAGGAGTAAGGTAAAGGAATCAACACATATCTTCCTGACTAAATTAAATCAGCTCTTTGAGATCATTAGTCGTAAAAGAAAAACTCCAACCTGACTCAAAATTCTTTGCTAAAACCTATATTCTCATTTTGCACCACCTTACCTGGATTGGGTTTTCCCTGGAACTTGAGTCACTTTCTCGATCCTCACGATGGCTTTTTCCGTTCCACTCATGTGCAGCCTGCTTAAACATGGAATCTGAAAATAAATGTTCACTTTCATGTCTAGTCAAATTCAATGAAACTTGGGAGCTTTCCAGGGCTTTTTTCTCCTGTTTAGTCTTTGACTTGTTAGACTCTAAACTGAAGACATTTTCTTCTACAAGCTTCTGGAGGGTATCATGGGATTTTACTGGGATTTTAAAACTGATCTTCCTTCTTCTGGAATCCTTAATCAACTTGTTGGAATTATAATCCTGAGGAAAATGGATTCTCTTGCATTTCTCCAAAACACATTTTTCAGAACTGTCCCTAAATTTCTTGTGCCTTTCTTTCTTGAGTTCTTTCACCTTCTCCCCCTGAGGAAATACAGGAGGCCATTGTTTTTCACTTGCCTGGACTTCAGTTTTAGGTTGTACATCTTTGGCCATCTTAGGACTACTAAAGTTCTTAATTCCATGGTCAGGTTTACTCCTAACGCTTGTCAACTTAATATCTTTAAAGTCTACATATTTATTTGGCTCTTTTTTAGTTCCATGTGACGAAAGATTCTGTGAAATAATCTGATTAACACTTGAATATGATGCTTCTTGGAGTTTAACAGGTCCTTGGGATGAATAACTGATTTTTGGTCTCCTCCTTGGGGGGTCAGTTTCTACACTCAATCTGTAAAGCAGCACAGAAACCCAAATTACGTTACAATTATACATGATTATACATAATGTTAAACTGTATTATTTCAGTTAGGAAATGACAGAATTGGTCTGACACAAACCTCATAAAAAATAAGAAATGGCTACACAAAGAAGTGAAAGAATTACAAATGGTGCTGGCATAACTGGTCTGCTATTTGAACAAAAACCAAATTTACAGCTTTATATAAAACCAGGTAACATAAATTTCATATAGATTAAACATAAGTTCAAAATAATTACCATAATTGTTACACTTCATATTGATCCTTTAAAAACTATAGGGGAAAAAGATGGAATATTTATCTAATTTCTTAATAGAGAGCTTCCTAAACTTAATAGTGGTGGGAAAAATCACAAAGGAAAATAATAAATGTAAATGACTATTTATAGGGAGTATTGCTGGCTTAGTTGGAAGAGCATGTGACTCCTGATCTTTGGGTCATGAATTTGAGCCCTATGCTAGGTGCAGAGATTACTTAAATAGATAAAATTTTAAAAATAAAGAAATTACTATTTAACTTTAAAACGTTAGCATATTAAAAGTAGTAAAAAATTTTTTTAACTGGGAAATGGTATTTGTTATATATGTGACAGGTTATTAGCCTTAGTAAATGAAAACCTAATCAAAATGTCCTGACTCTAAAATAAGACACAAACAGAAAATTACTAATGAGAAAAAGGGATTGGCTAAGAGATATTTGGGGAATAAAATTTGACTTCCCAAGTAATCGCAGACATTCTAATTATAATAACATACCAATTTCTTCTTTCAGATTAGCAAAGATTTTTAAATAACATTAAATATTGGCAAGAGGTTGAAAAATGGACTCTCTCATGGGAGAAATACAAAATGATATAAGAGTTACACAGAGTGAGGGCCCCTGGGTGGCTCAGTTGGTGAAGTGTCTGACTCTTGATTTCAGCTCAGGTCATGATCTCAGGGTGGTGAGATCCAGCCCCACAACAGGTTCAGCATGGAGCCTGCTTAAGATTCTCTCTCTCCCCTCTCCCTTGGCCCTTGCCCTCACGTGAATCTCTGTTTTGCACTCTCTCTCTCAAAAAAAAAAAAAAAAGAAAAAAAAAAGAAAAAAGGTTCAGTGGGTGGCTTAGTGGCTGAGCATCTGCCTTTGGCTCAGGGCATGATCCCGGGATCCTGGGATCAAGTCCCACATCAGGCCCCTGCAGGGAGTCTGCTTCTCCCTCTGCCTATGTCTCTGCTTCTCTCTCTGTGTGTCTCTTGTGAATAAGTACATTTAAAAATGTTTTTTTAAAAAAAATTTCCACAAAGGAATATGATAATATATTAAGAATTCTAAAAATGTTCATATTCCTCGACTTCCTAGTAATTCCCATTTTAGAAATCTATTCCAAGGTGAAAAAGATTTAAAAATGGACTGAAATCTTTTCTTAAAATTCAGAATTAGTCATAATAGCAAAAAGTAAGGTAACAGGGTAAATACTGAAATTTTGGAAATCACTTAAAAAATAGATCATTGTACCAAATATGATAGAATATCATGGTCATTATAAATGATGTTTATGAAAGTTTTCAATGATCTAACAAAACATATTGAAATAATATGAAACAAAAAAATCAAGCATGGCACAAATCTATATACAATGTGGTCTCAACAATTTAAATAAGCACAGTAAAAATGTCTGTAGAAAAAAATATGCTAAAATGTTAGAACTATCAATACCAAGAGGTGATATTTTTCTGCTTTATAAAAGTAGGTATTACTTTGTAGTCAGAAATAAAGGTGGAAAAAAAAGAAATAAAGGTGAAAAGATTTCAATGAAACACAAAATATTCATTTATATCAATAAATCTTTGAGTACCTTCTAAGTGCCTGTCACTCTGATAGACCCTGGAGAGAGCGTGGAGGATATATCCAATAGTGCTCTGACCCCAATTAACTTATAGGCTGGTGGGGGAGAAATTACCTTATCAGGTAATTATATACTAGCAAACTATAAATACCTCAGAGTTTTTATAAGCGTTTTTTTATTTGAGAGAGAGAGAGTTCGAGCAGGAAAGACGCAAAGGGAGAGAGAGAGAGAGAGAGAGAGAGAGAGAAGCAGACTCCCCACTGAGCAGGCAGCCTGTTGCTGAACTTAATTCCAGGAACCTGGGATCATGACCTGAGCCGAAGGCAGATGCTTAACTGACTGAGCCGCCCAGGTGCCCTTTGATAGGAGTTGTACCTGAGTCTTAATCGGGTTTTATTTTCTATCTCTTCCTACAAAAAGACTGCCAATTATTATTTGTTAGTAAATAATGATAAAATAAAACTTAAAATTCTAATAGGACTTTGGCTTCTAATAGTATACCATGTTTAAGATGTCAACTATATTAAAGAAATATCAGGGGAACAACACATAAAACATAACTAAAAAATTTCAATGGGACCCTGTAGTTCTCTGGGCATTTTCACATCCCTTTTCATTTGTTCTTCACAGCAACCCCATGCTGCATATTTTACATCTATGCACCATGGCTGTATGGTTATAATTAATGAAAACTCAACAATACTATTTAAAAGACCAACAAAATTAAATCTTAAAATTACCTATCAACTAGTCTTGCAAAATGCTAGACTGTGATTATGCAGTTTTATATCTGTAACCCAAAACACTAAAATTCTAAGATCTTTTTAAAATATTTTATTTCTTTGAGAGAGAAAGAGAGAGACAGAGATAGTAAGAGAGAGCATGAGCAGGGGGAAGGAGAAGGAGACACCCTGCTGAGCAGGGAGCCGAATATGGGGTGGGGCTTCCCCTAACTCCTTGTTTTCAAAGAAACTGATTTCACCAACTTTTATCATATGTTATACTTTTATACTTATTTATCACATTAGTGGCAAGAAATGCCTTTACCACAAAACTCTCTGAAATTTTTATCCAAAGAACATAGAAATTAAAGAAAAATAATCACTATTCCTACCATTATTCCCCAAGTTCTCTAGCTGTAGCCATATCCTATTTAATTAACAGTTCTAAAACCATACCAATTCAATAAGTGACATATATAAAGGTAATTTACCTTTAACATTTCTAAACGAGCCACACAACTTCTTCATTACATGTAACAAAGTTATGTATCTTATAAGCATGTGTCAAAAACAAATCACCTGAGATAAAAACCTGCATTTTACTTGAAAGTCTCATTTACATAGCACAGAACTATGACAGATTTCACTCAACTTTTTATCAAACCTACACTAATATTTTAAAAATTCAATAATCGGGGCACCTGCGTGGCTCAGTTGGTTAAGCATCCGCCTTCAGCTCAGGTCATGATCCCAGGATCCTGGAATTGAGCCCCACATCTTCTCCTTCTCCCTTTCCCTCTGCCACTCCCCCTGCTTGTGCTCTCTTGCTCTCAAATAAAAAAAAAATCTTTTTAAAGAATAATCATAAACTATACTATATCTAGAAATACTGGCATCCAAATTAGCATTAATCAAAATAAAAAACTTTGCAAATCAAAATATTTGGTCTCATAATTCTAAGCCCCCAAAAGTCAAAGATATCAAAAAAAGGGGGGAATTTACCTTTTCAGTTCTTGTCTTCTTTTTATATCACGGTATAAAATGTCTGTATGATCTGATTTCTGAAAGAAAAAAGGTATCATTTAGAAAATATAAATTGTGACTGACACTATGTTACAGCAGAAAGAGATTGAGAGACAATATATTTTTCCACATCTAAGTGTTAGTAAACAGGCTGACATAATAATTTATTTCATCCTTCCAATAATCCTATGAGACAAGTATTATCATCCCCATTTTACAGATAAAGTACTCAAGGCTCAAACAGAGCAAAGTATCTTCCTCAACATTATAGAGCAAGTCAGCAGCAGAGCCAGGATTGAAACAAGCTCTTTCTACTATCTCTACTCTCCACTCTGGGGATAAGAGAAGGCATAAGAGAAATTAAGAGAGAAATAGGATATAGCCCCTGTCCTAAAGACTTTAAAGAATAGAGAGAAGTAGAGGAATATGTATGAATAATCTATGGAAGGACATACCTAAGTGTCAAAGCAGAAGAATATACAATAAGTTTAAAAGAGGGGAGGTGGGCAGGGGGATGGGGTGACTGGGTGATGGGCACGGAGGAGGGCACTTGACAGGATGAGCACTGGTGTTAGACTATATGTTGGCAAATCGAACTCCAATTAAAAAAATCCAAAAAAAAATAAATTGTAAAAGAGTTCAAAACATCAATCACCAAAGTTTAGAACATACTTAAGTGGAAAAAATATATGCTAAAGATTGAAAACAGATTGAATAAAGATTAATGAGTAAAAGAAAAAGGTTTTCTCAGCTGAGAAAGCTTAGGCATTCTAAGAAGCTGGAGATGATTGGTGTAAATTCAGCAGAGAGAAAATAAACCAGCCTAGTAAGAAGCAGAGAGGCTATTTTTGGGAAGACAAAAGCAAACTGGCTAAGGTGTGACCAAATTTAAGATGGTCCTGAATGACAGACTAAAAAGTGAGGAAAGATTTTTAACAAGGAGAAATATATTGAAATCTTTTGTTTTAAGGTTAATATAGAAACAATAAATTGAAACAGTAGTGTCATGATACCAAAATAAACAAATCCTTAAAAACAATTCTGGGGACGGCTGAGTGGCTCAGCAGTTGAGCATCTGCCTTTGGCTCAGGGCATGATCCTGGAGTCCCGGGATCGAGTCCCACATCGGGCTTCCTGCATGGAGCCTGCTTCTCCCTCTGCCTGTGTCTGTCTCTGTGTGTGTGTCTCTCATGAATACATAAATAAAAATCTTAAAAAAAAAAAAAACAATTCTGCATTCACACAACTTTCACAACTACTTTCTCTTATTACCCATAACAACCCTGCAGGTATCCTAACATACACCTAACTTCAACTTGGATGTCGTGAGTCCTCACTAACCACCCAAGCACTAGCTTAATGTGTTTTTAATTATTTGCATGACTGTGGACTTGGCTCTGTTACTATAAACTATTTTGTGTCCTTGGACAAGTCACAACCTCCTGGATCTCAATTTTTAAATGTGAAAACACAAACACTACATATCTGCCTTGACTACCTCTAAAGGATATTGTAAAACCAAATATAACCATATATGGGAAAAGACTTAAAAACTCTCTTAATATTTGCAAATGACATATCAGATAAAGGGCTAGTATCCAAGCTCTATAAAGAACTTATCAAACTCAACACCTAAAAAACAATCCAGTCAAGAAATGGGCAGAAGACATGAACAGACATTTCTCCAAAAAAGACATACAAATGGCCGACACATGAAAAAATGCTCAACATCACTTGGCATCAGGGAAATAACAAATCAAAACCACAATGAGATACCACTTCATACCAGTCAGAATGGCTAAAATTAACAGGTCAGGAAACAACAAACATTGGTGAGGATGCAAAGAAAGGGGAACCTTCTTATACTATTGGTGGGAATGCAAGCTGGTACCTGGAAAACAGTATGGAGGTTTCTCAAGTATGGAGGTTCCTCAAGAAGTTAAAAACAGAACTACCCTACAGCCCAACAATTGTACTACTAGGTATCTACCCCAAAGATACAAATGTAGTGATCCGAAGGGACACTTGCACCCCAATGTTTATAGCAGCAATGTCCACAATAGCCAAACAGTGGAGGGGGCCCAGATGTCCAATGACAGATGAAGGGATAAAGGAGATGTGGTGTATACTTACACACAGGCACACACACACACACACACACACACAGGAATATTACTCAGCTGTCAGAAAATTTTACCCTTTATATCAACATAGATGGAAATGGAGGGTGTTAGGCTGGGAAAAATAAGTCAAACAGAGAAAAACAATTATCATATGGTTTCAATCATCTGTGGGTTGTAAGAAACAGCAGAGAGGATCATAGAGGAAGGGAGGGAAAACTAAATGGAAAGAAATCAGAGATAAACCATGAGAAACTCTTAACTACAGGAAACAAACTGAGGCTTGCTGGAGGGGAGGCAGGTGAGGTGATAGGCATTAAGAAAGGCAAGTGATGTGATGAGCACTGGGTGTTGGTGATGCAACTAATGAATTGCTGAACTCTACATCTGAAACTAATGTACTATATGTTGGCTAATTGAATTTTTTTTAAAAAACCTCTCAATTTATATCCATGTTGTACCTCACATGATAGAGTCTATCAGCATAAAAGAAGAAGTAATTTGATAAATGCTTTTTTGGTAAGAAGGAAGGAAAAAAACAAACACTGGTTTTCTTTCTATTGGCTATCATGAAGTATAAAAGAAAGAAAAAATGAGTAGAAAAGTAGTCGGAAATTTACATCATAAATATTCTAATTAAACGTTAAAACTTTAATGTCTAGTGTTAGTTACAGTACATAAACACTCACCAGTTTTCTCTTCTCTGAAGAAACAGACCTTACACAGCAAACTGAACTAGAACTTGAAGTTTTTTTCTCTTTCTTATCCTAAGAATGCCATTCGGAAAAAAGGAAAGCACAAAATAAAGCACAGTATAAGACAATATTATTTAATCATTGTGATTATAAACTAACACTCTTTCTACATTAATAAACTTCGGGGGGAAAATGTTTAAAGACACACAAACTTTGGTAAGAGGGAGATACACTTAACTAGAAGGAAAACTCAAGTAGAAATCAAAAGATCTGGGTGCTCTTAAATTAGGGATGAGATGAGAAACAGGTGCTACAGCAGAAGGCTAGCTGACAGCTCAGCTCAACCTGAGAGGTGGTGGCATTGCCATGGTGGAATTTAGTCTTCTACAAAGTAAAGCCATATCTAGTTATTTATATGAATTTCAAAATTCAGTAGACCCAGGACAAATGTATTTTGAATACCTACCATGTACCAAAGACGTTCTAGACAGTGGGGACAGATTAATGAAAAAACAAAAGTCCCTGGCTCCCATGGGAGGTTAAAATTTCAGGCATGAAACTGTTTATTTACAAATAAACAAGTAAAATATTTAGTGTGTCAGACAATGTGATGGAGACAAATAAAGCAGAGGAAGAGGGCAGGAAGAGCTGGGAGGTGGGGGTGGAGGCAGCTGCAATTTTAGAGTAGTCAGAAAAGGCCCCACTGATAAACTGACACTTGACTGGAGATTCGAACAAGTGAAGAAGAAGCCACGTTGGGGATCACTGGATGGCTCAGCGGTTTAGCGCCTGCCTTCAGCCCAGGGCATGATCCTGGAGACCCGGGATCAAGTCCCACGTCGGGCTCCCTGCATGGGGCCTGCTTCTCCCCCTGCCTACATCTCTCCCTCTCTCTCTGTGTCTCTTATGAATAAATAAATAAAATCTTAAAAATAAATAAAAATAAAAAAAGAAGCCACGTGAATACCTAGGGAAAGAGTTTCCCATCCAAGGGCTTATTGGAATAGTAGCAAGGAACCACAGAATGGAGAAAGCAATTGAAGAAAGAGAGGGAGACCAGATGGGGAGAGTAGGTTGTTTTGTTAGCCATAGCTAGGACTTCAGCTGTTATTCTGGCTGAAGTAGGAAACCACCAGAAAGCACTGATCAGAGGAGTGACATGATCTGACTTACATTTTAATAGGATCATTCTGGGCGCTTGTTGAGAAGAGAAAAATGGGAGGCAAAGGTGGAAGCTGAGAGAGAAATTTGGAAACCACTGGAATAATCTGGGGAAGAAAGCTGATTGTCTGGATCATGGTGATAGCAGAGAACATAGACTTGGTATTAAGAGAAACCTGATAAATTTGCTGATAGATGGATGCAGGTAGGGGCTGACAACCAGGATTTTGGCTCAAGCAAATGAAAGAATAGAACTGCAACTTACTAGTTGGGAAAATGAAGCTGGGCACTTGAAAGGTTATAGTTTAAGAACATGAGGAGGAATCAGCAAAGGACACTTCGAAGTAGTCACCAGTGTAGAGGAAAATTAGGAGAACATGTTGTCTCAAAAGCTAAGTGAAGAAAATGTTTCAAGGAGAAGGTGTAATTGGCTATCAGATTAAGTCTGAAAATTGACCAATGGATTTAGCAACATGGAAACTATTGCTGGCCTTGACGCAAGCCCATTTGGAGGAGCACCTGAAAAAGTCTGATTCAAGTAGGTTAAGAGAGAATAGAAGGAGAATTGCCAATGGTGTGCCAATTATTAGTGCCAAATGGGGGATTATATAAATCTAAGACACCATGGTACTGCATGGCCATACTCCAGATCCCCTTTCCAATTACCCCTATACCTGGGAGGCCAAATTAGTAATTAGAAAGTTAGTAAGCAAAGAGGTATTTTTTTCACTATTTTTGAACTGCAAAAAAAGGTATCTTTGGGTTAGTAAATCAAAATTCTTACTTCTATGTCAAAGTTGGGCGATGCAGTGGTGCCTTTCCTCTGAGATTTCTCTTTTTTTCCACAAGATTCTTTGTTGGACATTTTGAAAAGCTAAAATAAAAAACACATTAGGTGTTTCTGGTTTTTTTGTTTTTGTTTTTTACCACCACCACAACAAAATACATTAGAAATCAGTCTTCCTTCAGTTTTATAGACTGGAATTTTACAAAATGATCTCCATTTTCTAACCATTCCCAAGATAGCAGGATTCTCTCATTGTTCCACTTTATTTCACTTATAGTCTCCCTCATAATTATCTCTTCCTGTCTTTCAGTTTCATCTACCACCTTTTTAGGAATGACTCTCAGAACAGTGCCTTTAGCGCTGACCTTCTCTCTCAAGCTTCAGATCACCATTTTCAACTGCCTACAGGACTGCTGTATTTTGCCCAACCTACGCTTCAGAACCAATTAGTTCTAAGTCTTTATTTTCCTGACACACCCTCCACTCTCAACTTAGTGTGCATCAGAAGCATCCTGGGCTGGAATCAAAAGGCCAGAAGAGACTGGGAACATCATCAGGTTTGTTGGGATGGGAAGATACAAAAGAAGTCTAGCAGAAAAGCCCAAAGAACAGTTTATTGCTGACAGTAACACATACAGAAACTATGAATATAAGAAAGGCTAGAAAACAGGCAATTGCAATTACTCATAGTCAATCACAAGCACAGTAAGTGAAGTTCTATAAAATAACACTAAATCAAACTTTTGGAATGCTTCGATGAATATAAAGAGAAGTCAGAAAAATGAGTACAGCTAAGAGAAAGCCTAATAATAAAAATTAATAAAAGAATTTAGTATCAACTTCTAAGAACAGATTCTAAATTATCCAGAAATTTTGCTTTGTAAGGTAACGTACAGCAGCAACTGAATTCACAGCTGAGCTTCCAGATTAGAGTAATAATCCTCTTTTCCCCTTCTTGTTCCAAGAATTCTATTCCATGTCGGGGAAAGGTACAATAAAAAATTATAAATTCCATGAAATGAATTGTTTAGAGGCAATGGATTACTTATAATGTTAACTTTTACAATTTAAACTGATCCATCTCACGTTGTTCTTTTGACTACAAAATAAGACTAAATTTAAGCCTTTCATCCAAAAGCCAATTGAAAAAAATCACTGCAGATAGTGGTCTATAAAAGGAAAAACACATACATGCTTCCTATGACAAATGTTTTATATTAATAAAGATGTGAAATTCATGTTGATTTTATGAAAATCAAAATATAAACTCAAAGGGGAGATTTCCCGTGCTGGCCAGCCTCCAGAGTGGCTCCTGATGATTTCTGCTGCCCCGTACTCACAATCTCATATAGTCTTCTCACAATAAATAGAGCTGGCCTGTGACAGCAATAGGAACTGCCATATGGCAGTACGTGGCTAGGTCACTGTGACTTCTATTTTTCTCTTATTCTAGGGAAAGCCAGCCACCATATCATAAGGACATTGGAGAAGCTCACCAGCGAAGAACTGGATGAAGCCCCTTGCCATGCATGTGAGTGGGCCTGCTTTGAAGCTAATCCTGCAGCTCTAATCAAGCCTTTGAGTGGAAGCATCCCGGGCTGAATATCTGCACTACAACCTCATAAGACTCAGAACCAGGTACACCCAGAAAACCACTTCTGAATTCCTGACGCACAGAAACTGTGAGGTAATGTTTACTGTTGTTTTAAACCACTAAGTTTTAAGATAACTTAGACAGCAATAGATGAAGAGTACACTCACTTAATTCTCCAAACTTTAAAGACTCCTTTCTTTAGGATGTCTCAAGAGCAGAGACCACACTTAGAAATTCTTATTAAAATTCTCACACCCTAAGATCTAATCCTTTTCATCTTCTGGTTTCCAGCTAGTGTCAAAATAATGAGACTGATGGAGTGAATCAAGCTTTCCATGAACCATCTAGCCTTTTGGAAATAAGAGAGAGAGAAAAAAAATCAATGATGCTTGGGTGAAGCACAAACAGAATTAGCCACTATTCATTCCTATAAATTATAACATGTCATTTTCCCATTTTTTTTGATTAACTGTTAAGAGCAGTGAGGTAGGTAGTCACGCATTCAGGAAAACTAGTTAGAAGTTGGGGTGTGAGCTCGGTGGGTTGAGCATGACACTCTTGGGTTCCGCTGGGGTCCTAATCTCCTGGACGTGGGATCAGCCCCACTTCCAGCTCGGCACTAGTCTAGGAGTTTGCTTGGGATTCTCTCCTCCTCCCTCGGCCCCTCCCCTCCCCCTACTGGCTGCTCGCGCGTTCTCTCTCTCTCAAAATAAATAATTTTTTTAAAAATTTTTTTTAGTAGAGGTTGGAGGCGCTATGAGGACTTTAGAACTATGACTCACTTGGGGAGAGGGGAAAGGAAAACAGCCTCCAGATACATTTCCTAACTACTTCCCACTTGCTTTCCCACTCCTGGGATCTAACTACATTGATTGAGCGAGTTTAGGAGGTAGCAACTAAATTCTGTTACACTTTCAAAGTGCCAAATAAGGGGGACGCCTGGGTGGCTCGGCGGTTGAGCACCTGCTTCCAGAGCAGGGCGTGATCCTGGAGACCCGGGATCGAGTCCCACGTCGGGCTCCCTGCGTGGAGCCTGCTTCTCCCTCTGCCTGTCTGTCTGTCTCTCTCTCTCTCTCTCTCTCACTCCTGAATAAGTAAATAAAATCTTAAAAAACAAACCTGGGAAACAAGTAGGAAACAGGAAACAGACCGATGAGAGAGGCGGGCGTTAAGTACCAGCTTTACTAACCAGGAAAGCCCAACCGGAGGTGTGAGCCTCCTCGGACCTGCAGGGGCTTCCCTCTCCTTTCCTGATGCCTGGAACATTCGGACCAGTCCCAGAAAACTCAAAGTTGTCCTCTGCCGGCGCCGGTGGGCTTGGCTGCGCGAGGCTTAACCTCAAGCAGGTGGAGAGCAGAGGGAAGAGACCCCCGAGGGGAGTGGGAAGGGGATGCCGTGGGGCATCTGAATCGCATCAGGCAGGTGCCGCAAGGCTCCGCGCGCCCGGGTGTCCAAGTCCAAGCGTGAGGTGCGCGCGCACACACACGTCCCTACCTACGCGGCCCCTGCAACCACAGGACGGCGCTGACGAAAATAGGAATACGGAGGCTAAAGCAAAATAGGGACAGGAGGAGAAGCGTTCGGGTGACGGTGCGAAAGGAGGCGCAGACCCCAATTCCGAATCAGCCAGCCCCGCTAGGAAGCTCGTCAGCTGCTCGCAAGCCGCCGCGGCCCACGGGCTCCGCACAAACCAACCGGGCGCAGCCCAGAGGCAGCGCGGCCAGAACCACACCCTTCACGGAGCCGGCTCAACCCCGGATCCGCCTACAGAGCCGCCCCGCCCCGGCTCCAGGGGCCTCCGGAGTCCTCCGACCGGCCGGCCGCCCCCCGCTCCGCTCCCGGAGGGAGACAGGTGGGAACCCGCTCGGCAAAACGTCAACTAGCGCCCCAGTTACCTTACCTGCGCCCGCAGCGGCGGCGGCGGCGGCGGCTCCCGAGGCCCAGGCCAAGGAAAAGAGTCCCCCGCCCCCCCCCCGGACCCGATGCCCGCTGGGAAATGTAGTCCGGCTCTCGGACCCTGGCTACTATTCGAACGCTCCGAGCGTTTGTTTAGCTTTGCGTTTACTTCCTCCTGAGGGCTTGGAACGCCGGCTCCGCCCCCCCACCCCCACCCCCAGGTGGCGCGCTGCACCCTGGGTATTGTAGTCTTGATTCGCTGCCTTCGTTGACGGCTGGAACGGGGACGCACCGTGGAAGCCGAACTCTCTTACCTCATTGGACGCGGTCCCCGATACGTTTCTGCGCAGGCTGTGGTGGCGTCGTAACGCCTCGGGGAAAGGGAAGCGCCCCGGACCGCGAATCGCTGCCTCTGGCTTTTTATTTTTCTGCTGACAGGATTTGGTCACTGGTCCTTCGTCTTTTGTCTGTTGCACGCATCCAGCCCTTCCCACTTGCTTTCCCACTCCTGGGATCCAGCCCTGTGGGCGCTCACGCCAGTTCCCTCACCCCGCCGTGTGCCCCTGCAGGTCCCCGGGCGGGCCTGGCACGGAGGCGGTAACTATGGAGAACATGGCGGAGGAGGAGCTGCTGCCCCCGGAGAAGGAGGAGGTGGAGGTGGAGGTGGCCCAGGTCCAGGTCCCGACCCCGACCCCGGCCCCGGACTCGGCTCGGGTCCCAGCTCCGGCCCCGGATTCGGCCCCGGCCTCGGCTCCGACTCCGGCCTCGGCTCCAGCCCCAGCCCCCGCCCTGGCCCAGGCTCCGGCCCTGTCCCCGTCCCTAGCCTCTGCCCCTGACGAGGCGGAAAGCAGTAAGTGCAGGAGGCCTAGATCTTTCTGCCGCCACAGAAGCGAGAAAGTGCGCCTTGCCGGGGAGTAGGGGAGGCCCTTCTTCCCTACTGGCTTTTATGGGGGGCGGGGGGAGGCAGGTTTAGGGATGGGGGGCGGGGGAGGAAGGGGGGACCCGTGTCGTGGGCCAGGCGGGTGCAGAGTGGGTGCGGGCATCTCCAGGACCCTCGGGGACCTCATGGTGACGGATCTGGGGAGGGCCAGGAGTGCTGCAGATAAATGGAAATGATGAGGTCGAGGGCTTCTTCGTTAAACGGGGTGGGGGGGGGTGTCTTTTTCTACGAAAACCGTCAACACCTAATTTGGTGTGTGCATGACTGTAAGTTTAAGTAGAGGTTCTCATTATGTGTATGTTACATTTCAAAGTCCACAAGACAAGGTTCACTGCTCATGAACTTAGTATATAATTTCACTGCTAATGGTTTGAGAGAGGAATAAACGGTAATTTAATATACAAGTAAATTTTATATCTTTATAACTGGGGAGCGGGGGGGAATAATAATTTGGTAGTTTCCCTCCCAGGCCCGTCTGCCATCGTTCGCTAAGTCCTTCGGAATGTGACATGGTGACCGAGGCACCCTGCTTACTGTAGTAGGGCCCCGCTGCCAAGGTTGAGGAGCCATTGCTATCCATCAACTGGCTTCTGGGCCCCGTAGGCACCAGTAGATGGGTTTCGAAGCATTTGATTTTCTTTAGCAGCTTGGTTTCTCAAAAAGAATTTGAGGCTGATAAGGTAGTTTAAGAAAGGGTCGATTACATTGTGGATGCCTTCCCTCAGTCAGAAATACCAACCGGGTTTTGTAGTCCATTCCATCAGAAGTGAACTGTCGAAAATTAATAATAGCCCGTATTATTGTGCTAACGTGTGCGCTTGCATGTTTTCTAAGTGGTGATTTATTAGGACCATAAAGAGTAACACGTAAGACTCTTCCGAACACTTTTAAATGTAAAGTCTAAGCAAGTTGTTTTTTTTTTTTTTTAATTGTTTTGTGGTCCGTGAGTTGTCCCTTAGGCTGTTTCTGATTATAACAAAATAAATTAATTCATTTTCTTTCCTACTTCCAGGACAGTTGCGAGGTTAATATCTATACAACACTGGGTAGTTGTAATGGACTAGAGTTATTTTGCGATTTTTAAAGCCACACATAAAAATTGTTATAGTAGGTTAAAAAGTAGAGCTGAACACAGAAAAGGCAAAGACAGCGTGCCTAAGGTGGGACGCTCAGATTGGAGCTTGTACCTGCAAAACTACAGTGAGGAGGAGTGGCACACGCCTCCCTTCCTCACCTCTAGATTGGGTTTGCTTATATGAATCAGAATTGGTCCACCAGCTTTAGGGAATGCATGCTTTCTCCACCTCCCCCACCAGAAAGAATGTTAAACATAATTTGGGAAGATTTAGAAGTATGTGATTCAAAGGATGTATGATGTTTGAGAAACCAGAAAAATGCATTCCTGGG
Source organism: Nyctereutes procyonoides (assembly GCF_905146905.1). Classification (NCBI taxonomy): domain Eukaryota; kingdom Metazoa; phylum Chordata; class Mammalia; order Carnivora; family Canidae; genus Nyctereutes; species Nyctereutes procyonoides. The sequence continues at coordinate 8,837,128 of NW_026575037.1, forward strand.
ACAAATGTGTAATGATTGAGAAATCTGAAATACATTAGAAATATATATTTTTTTTTAAATCTTTTTTTTTTTAATTTTATTTATTTATTTATGATAGTCACAGAGAGAGAGAGAGAGAGAGAGAGGCAGAGACATAGGCAGAGGGAGAAGCAGGCTCCATGCACCGGGAGCCTGACGTGGGATTCGATCCCGGGTCTCCAGGATCGCGCCCTGGGCCAAAGGCAGGCGCCAAACCGCTGCGCCACCCAGGGATCCCCGAAATATATATTAATCACATTTTAAAAGTTATATATGGTCTAGTTAGTCCTTTGAAATCAGTCTTTACTAGGCAAGGTGAAGATGGCGTATCTGAAATAGAACTGAAAAATGAGGAAAAAGCAGAAGTTGTAAAAGAGCCTCCTAGTATCTTGGATTCATCTGGTTTAACAAGAGGTTTGCTATTGACTTCAGAATTATTAGTGTATTACAAAAAGTTTAAGTACATATTGTCTGATATCTATTATCTGAACCAGAAACTTATTTGAGAGGTATACATACATGGGCATATCATGAATCTTTAGACAGATCTTTGAGAGTTTTAATTGTGGGCCACAGGATTTTCATTGTTCTCTTGTGACTTATTTTGTACGACTTAGAATGATTTCCATAAGCAAAGGTTTATATAGTACTATATAATTTCACATACACAGACCTTTGAACTTTGGAAGCCAAAAGCCTTATGATTGCAAATTGAAAGGACTGATTTGTACATGTGGATTTATTGCCTGAATCTTATGGTCTCACCTAGCAATTAAGTTTTTGGTCATATGGGAAAAATTTTGCCTATTCATACAACTTTCATCTCATAAAGTCATTTGAACAATACACCTAGTAAAACAAGTTAACCAGTAGGATTTGTTGCTCTTTGTATTTCTCATTTAAAAATGAGGTAAAGGGCAGCCCTGATGGCGCAGCGGTTTAGCGCCGCCTGCAGCCTAGGGCGTGATCCTGGAGACCCGGGATTGAGTCCCACGTCAGGCTCCCTGCATGGAGCCTGCTTCTCCGGCTGTGTCTCTGCCTCTCTCTCTGTCTCTCTATGAATAAATAAATAAAAAATCTTTTAAAAAATAAAAATAATAAAAATGAGGTAAAGATTTGTCTTTTAATAAATTTGAGCAGGAATGTCTGTCTGATAGTGCTGAATTGAATTCCAAAAATATTGACTCAGGGTGCTACTGCACCAAAAAGAGTAATGATTTTTAAAAATATTTAACAAAACATAGTGCCTGCTGTGTGCAAGATACTGCACTAGGTGCTTAGCCATTGCAAAAATGAGGGAGGCATACCCCCTGCTGTCCTGTTTATTTGTGGGGGGAGACAAGGACACAAATTATACAAAAGGGTGGAAAAAAAGGAACTGAAAGTGAAGCTTGGAGAGGAATAGGCAGGAAGGTAACAATGTCAAGGAAAGAACTTAAAGGGCTTAAAGGTTCTAAAACTGTATAACCTAATTGTATAATGAGTAGTAGAGAGCCGTGTGGTTTACCATCATCTCCTCTCCCGTTGGGGATCTTTTCCTGCCAGTTTTCAGCTCCTAAGTCTTGTATTTGTATATTCAAGCTCCTATTTTGTAAACATTATTCTCCTTTGGGATACACATATTCAAGTCTATCCTTAAAAAGAAAGAAAAAGCAAGCTACAGTCCCATCTATCTCCTTTTTTGTACTACCACACTTTTTGAAATAAATCTATGTGCTTTTCTATACTTTATTTCTTCTTCCAATCCCGTTTGTATTCTAGAACACCTCACTGAACCTTTTTTCTTAAAGGTCACTGGAGACCAGCTAAATACTAAATCCAGTAGTTTTTTTGTTGATTTCTACTACTGTTTGTGATAGTGTTGAACAGTTGTCTTTTACATTCTCTTTTCCTTTGGCCTCTGCCTTATCTTGATTCTCCTTACTGTTTACTATTCTTGAATCTACCCTCCTGATTATATTTCCCTAGTGTCTCTTCATTACCTACAGCCCTCTATACATCACTTCCGAATTATAACCATTTATATTAGCCAGTAGTGGGTTCAGTGGCATTGGGGAATGCATGCCCCTTGTACATACTCGAGAATGTATTAAATATACTTTGGGAAGATTTATTCATATATTCCAAAGTTTACACATATGTCATTTGAAGAATGTGTAATGTTTGAGAAACCTAAAAATATTGTTACTGGGACTGGATTTTGGCTGTTTTCTTTTTTCACAATATTTTTTCCTTAGGCCTTCTTCAGCTTATAGTTTCACCTAACGTGTATTTACAATTTATATCCCTCCTGAACTCCAGAAACAACTCAACTGCTTACTGAACTTTAGTGTGAATACTGTTTGTACATCAAACACACTTTATGTCAAAAACTAAACTCCCTTTTCTCCTTTCCTCTTCTGCCAAAAATGTTTTCCTCTTCCTTTATTGATTAATAGTTCCTTTATTCTTTTTTTTTTTTTAAGATTTTATTTATTTATTCTTGAGAGAGTCAGAGACACAGGCAAAGGGAGAAGCAGGCTCCATGCAGGGAGCACGTGGGACTCGATCCCGGGACTCCAGGATAACAACCCGGGCCAAAGGCAGGCGCTAAACTGCTGAGCCACCCAGGCTGCCCAGTACCTTTATTCTTAACCACATAAACTTAAAATTTTAGAATCATTCTTGAACATACTCTTCATTCATGGTTATTTCTCACACCCAAAGTTCTTTGCTTTTTTATTTATTTATTTTAAGCCATCTGTTCCGTACCTTTCCATTACTAACTTCTCACCTTAGTTACTGATCTTTGGTTCTACACCCAGAGATAGCCTCCTGAAATGCATTTAGATCGTATCATTCACTCCCTCAAAAACCTGCAAAGACTTCACATTGCCTGAAGAGGACAGTCCAGACTAACTTGTTCCATGATCTGTACTACATTTTTGGCTGCTTGTTCTTCTACTAACTCCATTCTCCAAACATTCTACATTCCAGCCAGGGGTGGGACAGAGATGGCTGTATGTTTTTTTTTTTTTTTTTTTTTTTTTACACCGTTGCCTTTGTTCATGAGGTTACTTCAGCTTGTCAGGCCAGCCACCAAATCTCTGCTTATTGAAATTCTGTTCATACCTTACATCTCAGTCAAATGCCACTCCTTCAGTGAAGACATTCCCAAAGGCATTTGTTGGAATTAATTCTTCCTCCTGTATGCCCGCATCATATTACTTTATCCGTTATTCATTTCATCCTGCCTCATGTTACACTAAGTAGGTAACATATCAGCATCTCTCCCACCTAGTTGAAAATTCTTTAAAGATAGGAAGTGTAGCTTCTGTTTCTTGCTTTACCATTTTAAAAAGAGTAAAAACATTTTTGGAGCATTCTATTGAATAAAAGATTTAAAGGTGTGAAGTTACACAGTGGAGCTTTGCCCCCAACTTTTTGCATTCTGAGGAACGCTTGTCATTTTATAAGCAGAATTGCAGCAGTATTCCCCATCTAGACACTAGGGCACCATGCTATAGGAAATAAAAGTGGAGGAGTCTCTGTGACATGACCAAATAAAAATGGAACTGGAATTCAGATTGTTAAAACATAATTTTCTAACTCTTAAAATTTCCTTTCAGAGAGACACATCTCAATCCAGAGGCAGCTTGCTGATCTCGAGAAGTTAGCCTTCGTAACTGAAGGAGATTTTGACTCTGCCAGTTCATTGAACTCAGAGAGTCTTGATGCAGGTATTTAAATATTTTGAGGGTTTTTTTTCCCTTTAATTTCTAATGGCTTTTCATCTTTCAACTCATGAAAATTTGCTGAGAATAGACTTGTTTATTGCCACTGAACTAGAGCAATAATACGTTTTTCATTCAGGAAACCGGTAGCCTTCTACCTGCATGGGTGCTGTGGTGATAAGTTGTTTCACAGTTCCTCAAGGAAATTACAATTTCATGGATATATGAGCACTGTGTATTCTATAAGTTAGGAATTGCGTTTGGCTATGAGTAACAGAAATCCGAAAAAACAGTGCCTTTAATAATACAAAGGCTTATATCCTTTCACGTAAAAGAAGTCCCAAGGTGGGCAGTTTCGGGCTGGTACAAGATTTCCTCATTGCTGTCAGGGCCTCAAGCTCCTCTCTTTCTGCTTGCCATCCTTAGTGCTTGAATTCCCTCCTCAATATCGCTTCATGGTGTTTTGAAGTAGGCAGAGTATATTGGAAAATTATTTTGATGATACTTGGCAGTGTGCTGTATGTGAAAGATATTTGTTAGATTAAAAATTGAGCTGCTGATTATTTCCGTTTATTTTTATTGCTCTAAACCTGAGTTTGAAAAATAAATAAAAATAAACCTGAGTTTGAGATTTTAATTTTTTTGTTACTATCAGAGTTTTTATTTGAGATATATTACATTGCTAATTAAATAAGACTTCTATTTTTATAATCCATAATCTTTTCATTAATTAGGAAGAACTTAGAAATTCACTGAGAGGATGCAGTGGTTCTAACCATGCTCCCTGTCCCAGAATAGCAGTTATTTTTGGATCCTATTTACTCCTTTCACTCCTTACATTTTTCTTACTCCACATGTTGTTTTTGTTGTTGCCAGAGTAGAATGCCACAGCAGAAATCTACACTGTCTGCCCAGCTCCTGCCTCTCTGGGCATATGACAAGTGTTGCCCTCTCTCCTGTCCAAAGTACATAGTGATGCTCTCTCTGGCAGGCATTTTGCCTGGAGGGACATCATGTAGTTTATCACTTTCCCATTTTCTCTGTTCCTAGTGATAACAAGGGTATCAGCCAGCCCCAGAGAGGAGAATTTTAGGGTAAAAAATCAATCACTGACCATGTGCTGATTATTAACTACCTGTTGAGGTAGAGATGACTCCCTAATGTTAACGTAGACATTATCTGAGAAGTGTATGTGTTGGGTGGAGGGAGTCCCCTGTTATTATTTTGTAGCTAAATCAAGGCATTAATAGGTAGTCTGTTCTGTGCTTTATTGGTTCTTTTTTTCTTTTCTTTTTTTTTTTTTTTTTGGTCAGGAAACAAACAGTCTTGTCCATTGTGTCCTAAGGAAAAATTCAGAGCTTGTAATAGCCATAAGCTTCGTCGTCACCTTCAAAATTTACACTGGAAAGTCTCAGTTGAATTTGAAGGTTAGTATTTTTGTGCTTACTAAAAAGTAAATGAGTCAAGATTTGATAGAAGTTTTGGAATCTTATTGTGAGCATAATCAGGTATTTTCCATTTAAAATTATTAGGGATTTAATGCCCTTCTTTTAATGTGTTTTTTAATAAAAGACCATGTAACTCTAGGCAATAGATATATATTGCAAGTGTAGTTTAGTTTAGCAAATATTTATTAAGCGTCTCTTCTATACTGGGTACTTTGCTTGGTCCGGGGGGGGGGGGGGGGGCGGGGAGTCCCCATAACTTTTTGAACTGTAAAAAGTTAGACTTTTCCTTTTATGTTAGAACAACTACCATTTGACACATAATTTTGAAAGTGTAATAAATGCAAAACAAAATAAAATATGTGGTATGAATATTGGAGAAGACCATCTTTTTTCTGCTGATGGCTTAAAAAGACTAGAGTTAAAAATAGTGGGCTATAAGATACTTGAAATCATAGCCTTTCTTTAGATAAATGAAAATTAGTAAAAAGATACCAATTATAATAGTGACAAAAATGACACAACTTGGGGCACTAAATTTACCAAGAGGCCTCATCAAGAATAAAATTAAAGGATAAAAAATGAGGTCTTACCAAGTTAAAAAAGACTTCCTAGATATAATGAATTATTATTAGATTCTAAGAGTGAATTATGTGAATTATTATAGCATTTTTGGAAAGTAATCTGGTAACATTTTTAAAATTTAAAATATACATATCTATCCACCAGGAACTCCTTCTTTTTGGGAGTAAAAGAATCGATAGATAGGGAGAGATGTACAAGAATATTCACTGCAGCATGTACTTAGTGACAAAAACTTAAAACTAAAATAAAAAAGGGATGGTTGAATATATTATGGTATATATTATGGTACATACATACCAATAAATATTACACCATCATTGTAAAGAGTATGTATTAGATCCATACTAGCTTACTCGGAAGGCTTTCCATGATAAACTGCTATTGAAAACAGCGTGTGAGTAAGATTTTATGTTACATTTAGGTAAAAATAAAAAATATCTCCCAAAAAAAGCCCTAAAAAAAAAAAAAGTTTATTACTAGTTACTTAGGGAAAAGGGAATTAGTGACTAAATCAGAGGCCATCTTGGCTTTTATGTTTAATTATTTACAAGAATATGTAGTAAATCATGTTGACTTTTTATCAAAAAAGAAAAGTCTCAGTTAAAAAGTTATTTTCTGTATTTTTTATTTAAGCTATTACTAACCTTTAGGTTTAGTCTTTGTCTTCCAAGTTTTTCTCAGCTCTTAAATGGCTCATGGCATTTCTTTACTTTCTTAAGTATATTAAGTTGTTGGGTTTTTTTCACATGGTTGTGATCTGATCTCGTAGATAAGTGAGTATCATAGCTTTTTTCTTAGTAAGCAGGTCTCAAAGAAGTTGGCAAATATGTTTAAGACAGAAGCAGCAAGACCTGCTGAAGGAATAGAAGAAGTGAGATGTGAGGAGAAAAAAGTGAACAATGCTTGGGCTTGAGATTTGAGCAACTATAAAAATAGTGGTATCCTTTACTGAATGGAGACCAGGGCTGGGGGAGAAGGCCAAACCTGCAGATTTAGACATGCAAAGGTTTAGATGCATCTCCTGGAGATGTCAAGTAGCCTGTCTAGATACTAATCTTGAGTTTGGGAAAAAGGTTTGGGCTAGATATGTATGTTTGGGAATTGTCAGAATATAAATGGTATTTAAAGCCAAAAGACTGCGTGGGATAACCATAGGAGTACATGTCAATGGAAAAAAAGTTGCTGAGTCCTGAGATACTTCCATAAGAACAAGTAAGAGAAACAGATGCAGGATATGAGAAGAAAAGAGAGATCATTTAGAGTTAAGACAACTGGAAGGCATTATCATTGATTTAAAAAGTGAAAAAGAGACCTGGTTCAAGAGGAAATGATATATTTAGTTCTTGGCAGTAGATTTTGAAATGCTGACCTCATAATCAGTCATATATCCTCAATAGGCAATTAGAGATAGAGATCTAGCCCTCAGGAAGGAGTTAGTATCTAGAGTTAGAATTTGGAATTCCTTCCCCCAGAGGAGATAGTTGCAACCATAAAAGGCATTAAGGTTTCCAAGGAAAAAAGGGGGTGTGGGGAGGAGTCATGTAGCAGATCAAGCTTACAGAAACACTTACCTTTTAGGGTGGAAGAGAGGGAAGAGACCTATGAAGAAGATTAAGGAGGATGGGAGGAGAGAACTAAGTGCCATATCACAAAGAGGCTGTGTAATGGCAAATGTAGTATGAAGCTAAGAAAAAGTCAAAATGTCAGAGAATAGCTGATAAAATTGAATCCCAAAGAAGCTAAATGACCAATCCAAGATAATACAGAACCAAAATTTAAATCTGGATCTCATATATTTGTTTTTGTACTATATCTTACATAACAAATATGTAAAACTAAGGCAGTCTCATTCAAATAGGTTATGATCTTATAAGAAGAATCCCAGTTATTCTTATAAAATAAAATTTACTAATTTTAATGATAATTGAATATTTAATGAACAGTGATATGACAACCAGCCATTCTTCACTTTAGGTTACAGGATGTGCATCTGTCACTTACCTTGTCGACCAGTGAAACCAAACATTATTGGAGAACAGGTAATCAGATGTTAGATTTATTTTTAAATTTAGCTCTCTTTAAAGAAATCACAATCTTTTTTTTTTTTTCTTAAGATTTTATCTATCTGAGAGAGAGAGAGCAAGAAAGAACATGGCAGGAGGGAAGGGGGAAAGGGAGAGGGAGAAGCAGGCTCCCCACTGAGCAGGGAAACTGATATGGGGCTAACCCTAACCTAGGACTCTGAGATCATGACCTGAGCCAAAATCAAGAATTGGATGCTTGACTGACTCAGCCACTCAGGCGCCACTTGTGATTAATATGCCCTTTCTTTTAATTTGTCAAAGAACGGACTCAAGAAACATCCTGAAATCTTAATAATTCTTTAAAAGTACTATGTTCATTTTTAGGATGCATTTAACTTTGGGGGAATACAAATTCCAAATATTTTTTAGTGATACTATCCTGAATGCATAGTAGCTGAACAAGTCCTCATTATTAATTTTTTTCAGGTCACTAAAAAGAGCAAAGTGGTGGGAGAAAGAAATTCAAACATTTCTTAAGCAATAATCAGGACAATGCTTGGTCCATCAACCCTATCCAGGGTTGGCAATGTTGTCAACTATTCTCTGCTTGCTATTTGACCCCAAGTAAATAGGAAGTAGAAGCTCTAAGGCTAAAAGGCATCAAAAATAGGAAAAAGCCATTGGAGTAGTCTTTTTATTCTCAGCTAAATGAGAAATTATAAAGTGAAAATTTTTCATATGGACTGTTAGACTTTTTATTACATTTCTAACATTCAATGGTATGCTGAAACTAGCTCAAATTTCTAGAAGGCTTGAAAGCTAGCTGTTAAATATGGCCATCATTAAAAATTATATAAGCTTTAAAGTGAGTAAGTTATGTTACCAACCAAGATAATGAATACTCAAATCTCATTACTTATTATCTATTTTACTATTGTCTACATTCTTTTTTTTTTAATTTTTTTTTAAATTTTTTTTTTAATTTTTTTTTTATTTATGATAGTCACAGAGAGAGAGAGAGGCAGAGACACAGGCAGAGGGAGAAGCAGGCTCCATGCACCGGGAGCCCGATGTGGGATTCGATCCTGGGTCTCCAGGATCGCGCCCTGGGCCAAAGGCAGGGGCCAAACCGCTGCGCCACCCAGGGATCCCTATTGTCTACATTCTTCTTGTATATTATATCTGGATGCTATCCATGCTATCTAGGATATTATACATCTCTTCCCAAACTCACATTTAGCGATGTCACATCAATCAGTAGCTTGAAATCTGTCATGATTGTAGTTTGAGGTTGGCCATGGTAGAGTATACATAACACAGAAAACTGCAAATACTACAAATCAGAGCTTTATTTTCCTGGAGAACAATTATTAAACATCTACTAACACAGCACTGCTAATTTTATGCCACTCATAAGTGCTACTTATAGAAAATAAGGTACAAAAAAAAGAAAAGAAGGTACAGTTATTTGCTGACTAGAATGGGAAAAATTAAAGTTGTAGTTATTATAAAGTAAATAAAAAGCACATATAAGTATGTAGATAAGGAAGTAAAGATCTCTTCAAAGGCCCATGGCGATATTAATTCTATTTTCTATGCCATTATACAACCAAGACACACTAACAGAATTAAACTTGCAGTCTTAAATAAGCTTCTATTTTATTGTCTTAGTAACATATCTGTACATTTAAATTAAATACTCTGTTTGATAGATATCCAGTAAAATGGGCGCCCATTATCATTGTATCATTTGTTCAGCAACAATCACCAGAAGGACGGATATGCTGGGACACATTAGGCGACATGTGAATAAAGGAGAGACGAAATCCAGGTATATTGCTGGTGAGTTGAGCAATCAACATTAACATATTAACATATGTTGATAAGCAAATCTTTAAACAATGATCCAGTTATTTTCAGATATCAGGTAGATAAAATATAGCGACTTAACCAAGTCACTTAGTTTTAACTGTTAATCCATTATTTCAGGTTTCGTTTTCCTTCTGTGAGACTCCCAACAACATTTAACTTTCCTCAGTTTAACAAATGCGAGTATAAAAAATGGATTGATGCTAAAGTAAATATGAATATCTTAATGAGAGATTATAGATAACTGTGTTATACTTACTGTTGAAAAACATTGGAAAAAGGAAGTAGAATTATATAAAGACCATTTACTATCCTGAAGTGATACCAGGTTATTAATAGCTTGTTATTACCAAGGAAGCCCTTCTTAAGAATTAAGACCTCATGCCCTAAGGCATCCATTGTATGTAATGAATTAACTTCTCTTACATACATCTAGAATGGTACTATGTTCCTTTTTCAAGAATTGAAAAAAATAGTCACCAATAATTTTCTATAGAGCTTCATTTTCTCCTGGAATCTGGTTTGAGAAAAGGCTGATATTGTGAGGGATGTCACATGCCACTTTGGTAGATGTAGGAGAATATAAAATACAACACCAGGGAATATTACTATGATTTGGCATTGTAAAAAGGGAAATATGGTTGCCGTGTAGTTTAACATTCTGATTATAAAATTATGAAGAAATCCAAACATAAAGAATCTCGATTATTTTTTCCCACATATGAAGTATATGTCTTGTTCCTTAAATATTTAAAATATACACACAAATATATTAGTATTTCATTTGAGTTGATAGCTACATGATTCTAATGTGTACTAAATGTAGAATCTTTTTTTCCCCATTACTTTATACCCATCTGAATGTAACTTGTGATTTTAAATCATAGTTATAAGGAAGTGTTCTGAAATCCAGCATATTCAGGAAGTATAGTGATTCTTAGTCTTCCATGATGGCTAATGGAATGAAACAGAGATACTATATTTTATAACCATTATATCACAGTAAGATATATTTAGTAGTGTTTGATGAATACTAAAGGTATTTTAGGATTTTATTTTTGGTTTATTGTTCTTAACTATGTTTCATGATACAGATATATTGATGTTCTGGGCAGATAAGATTTTAACTTAATAAACTTTAGTTCCCCAAATAATTGAGTGCTACTCTTTCCTAGAGACACTACTGAATAAATCAGTTTTGGGTTTTCTTTTTTTGTTGTTTACCCAATTGGTTACATTAACAAAATATTATAAAGTTATTTCTTTTAATTTTTTATTTATTTATGATAGTCACAGAGAGAGAGAGAGAGAGAGAGGCAGAGACATAGGCAGAGGGAGAAGCAGGCTCCATGCACCGGGAGCCTGATGTGGGTTTCGATCCCGGGTCTCCAGGATCGCGCCCTGGGCCAAAGGCAGGCGCCAAACCGCTGCGCCACCCAGGGATCCCCTTTTTTTTTTTTTTTTTTTTTTAATTTTTTATTTATTTATGAAGTTATTTCTTTTAATGTGTATTGATTTAGATGTTTAGCAATATTTTGTATTTCACTGGAAATCTTTTTTTTTTCTTTTTAGCTTCTGCTGCAAAACCACCTAATGAAATTTTGAAAGAGACAGACACAGATGTACAAGTTTGTCCTAACTACTCTATACCTCAAAAAACAGATTCCTATTTTAATCCCAAAATGAAACTAAATCGGTAAGATAAATTGGAAAAAAAGGTTATGGGATGTTTCAAACAATTGCAAATATACTTTCTCAATCTTTATGTTCTAATATAGGGAAGTTTAATACTACGTACAGAATGAAAATGTTTTTGTATTTTCTCAGAATGATTGTTTTCTCTCTTCTTTTCTACCAAATTAATTTCTTTCTCAGAGTCAAATAGGCCTAACTTTATATAATTGATGAACAGGCTGGTGCTTTTCTGGGCAAATTTTATGAAATCATTCATGGTGAATGCTTATTTAGAGAACCCAATTAGATTGATAGTTTAATTTCACAAATGTTTAGTTCTTGTACTTCTAGGTGAGGAATATGTTACTAGGTCTTCTTTTAAAACAGGTTGTACAAAAAAAATTAAAAAAATAAAACAGGTTGTACAGTAAATAGGAACCCCGATTCTCACTATTTTTTTTTTTTTTTTGAGAGGTAGTGTGAGCACAAGGTGGGAGTAGGGGTAGAGGGAGAGGGAGAAGGAATGGGAATTTTAATCAGGCTTCGCATCTAGCTCTGAGCCTGGAGCCAGATGCTGGACTTGATTTTACAACTCTGAGATCATGACCTGAGCAGAAATAAAGAGTCAGACACTTAACCAACTGAGCCATCCAGACACCCCATCTCACTACTCTTAAATAAAATCTACAGTGATGAAGCCATGGTACAGTAAAATTATTTCAGATTATTGTACTTTCTTCTAGGCAGCTAATATTCTGTACATTGGCTGCTTTGGCTGAGGAACGAAAACCTTTGGAATGTCTAGATGCCTTTGGAGCCACTGGTAAATAATGCTTTTTTTTTTTTTTTAGAATCCCACTTTAATTGTCAAATTTATGCAATATCTTTTCTTAGAAAATTTATATGGATATTCTATATAGCAGGATATTTTGATATAAAAAATTAGAGATCCAGGGTAAGTATTTTTATTGTGAAAAATTTCAAATATATGCAAAAGCCTGATGTGGAACTCAATCCCTGGATCATGCCCTGAGCCGAAGGCAAACGTTTAACCGCTGAGCCACCCAGGCGTCCCACATTTCCTTCTCTTTTATGGCTGAGTAGTATTTTGTTGGGTGTGTGTGTGTGTGTGTGTGTGTGTGTGTGTAAGTATGTCACATTTTCTTTATTCATCAGTGGACACTTAGGTTGTTGTTTCCATGTCTTGGCTATTGTAAATAATGCTGCAATGAACTACTCTTTTTTCACCTGAAATCATTAAACCTAATGTCTGAGCTTTTCAGTCCTTTCTTTAATGTTCCTTTGTTGTTTTTTTTTTTTTTTTTTTAAAGATTTTATTTATTCACGCTAGACCTAGAGAGAGAGAGGCAGGGACACAAGCAGAGGGAGAAGCGGGCTCAATACAGGGAGCCCGATGCGGGACTTGATCCCAGGACTCCAGGATCAGGCCCTGCCAAAGGCAGGCGCTAAACCTCTGAGCCACCCAGGGATCCCCTCTTTAATGTTCCCTTGTAAACTTATATCAGTTCATGGCAGTAAGTTTGCATGCTTCCCCATCTCTAAGATGGGAGTATTAGAACTTATTTCACAGGCTTGTTATGGGAACCTAAAAAAATTCATAAAGACCATGGCATGTAGTAGATGTTAAATACTACATTTATGAGACATGGGTAGAGAAGACGGTCAATACTTTTGGTACATAGAGGGTTTCCTAATCCACAGGGGCTGGGCCTGTAGCGCCATCACCTATATTGTAATGAATGTCCCTTATGGCACTAATCCAATAAGTATAGAGAGCCTGTGAGAAGAGGCTATCTTGGTCTGGATTCTTGATCATTTGCTTACATACAAAGTTGTTCTGTTAATTCACAATGGTGCTGTTGTGCAATGTTTGAGAAATGTTGGTCCACTAAAGTTGTTTTCATATTTTGGTGCATTAGGTAAACTTCAGTGGGAGGAGTTCCAACTTCCCATCCCCCAAGCAGAGTAACTCCACTCTTACATTGTATAGTGGGTTTCTCTGTAAGATTTTGCGTGAAAAGTGTTCCATTGTAAGAGATGTAAAAAAAAGAAAACCCATTCCCCAAAATAACAAACATGGTTACTTTATTTGAATAGAGGTTATGGGAAAGTTTTATTTATTTTTTTAAGATTTTATTATTTATTCATGAGAGACACAGAGAGAGAGAGCGGGGGGGTGGGGCGCTCAGAGACACAGGCAGAGAGAGAAGCAGGCTCCATGCAGGGAGCCCGACATGGGACTCAATCCCGGGTCTCCAGGATCAGGCTGGGCTGAAGGTGGCGCTAAACCGCTGAGCCACCCGGGCTGCCCTATGGGAAAGTTTTAGAAGAAATATTAATGAAAATCTGTTAGACGCTTTGTGTGTATATGTGTGTGTGGTAACTTTTCTTTGTAGGTTTTGAAGTGAGAAAGTAGAAAAAGAATTATTTATGAAAATACTAAGATTTGGAAACAATTTGGTGTTTTTATAAAGTAATATTATTATACTATTTTTATTCTTTAATTACTGTAATTTAAAATTCATTTTCCTTCACATTTCTCCTAAGGAATAATGGGATTACAGTGGGCAAAACATCTTGGAAGTGCAGTTAAGGTTACAATTAATGACTTGAATGAGAACTCTGTGACACTGATTCAGGAAAACTGCCATTTAAATAAATTGAAAGTGGTAGTGGACAGTAAGGAAGAAGAAGAAAGTGATGATATTCTTAAAGAAGGAGAAGAAAACCTTGGTAATATTAAGGTGACCAAAATGGATGCCAATGTACTGATGCATTTGAGATCTTTTGATTTCATGTAAGTGAAAGAAACTTGCTATGTCACTGTCTAAATGGTCCTGGATTATTTTTGTGGGGGAAGGGTTAAAAATAAAGACTGTTGTTTATTTATTTAAATTAATGTAGCTTTTTCCATTGGCCTAAGGAATGCAATAAGAACATTTCCTAGCATTTAAAATAAAATTCCTGGGCATGACAATTTTCCTCTAAGCCTGATTTCATCTTTATATGTCTAACGTATCACATGATCATTTTGTTACTTAATTTAAAAGCAGATTTATATACTTAAAATATATTCGTAAAGTACTTTTGAATCCATGGAATTTTATCATTACATATAATGACAATGGTACCATTTTGATTACTAAAATGATTTTAAAATATATCTGTATTCTTTCTGATTTTAGACACCTAGACCCTTTTGGAACATCAGTGAACTATCTAGATTCTGCATTCAGAAATATAAGAAACCTTGGCATAGTATCAGTGACTTCTACAGATATCAGTTCTTTATATGCCAAGGCACAACATGTTGCCCGACGTCACTATGGCTGTAACATTGTCCGAACTGAATATTACAAGGAACTAGCAGCCAGAATTGTTGTAGCTGCAGTGGCAAGGTACCAGATTGACAGCAACATACCTAGTATGTTTTGGTATATGATAGAGATAATATTATAAAAAGTACCAATCTCATTTTTCAAAAATGCACAAAGAACAAATTTCTGTATTCATGTCCATAATCTTGATTTGTTTGATAATCTTGGGGTTTTTCCTGTTATAATTTGATTTAAAAGTTTTGTGCCTAAAATAGTTTACTCTCTTGGGACGCCTGGGTGCCTCAGAGTCCTGGGATTGAATTCCACATCAGCCTCCACACAGGAAGCCTGCTTCTCTCCCTGCCTGTGTCTCTGCCTCTCTCTGTGTCTCTCATGAATAAATAAGTAAATAATTTTTAAAAATATATTTTACTCTCTAATTAAGAATTTCATTAAGTTAATAAGAGGAGATTAAAAATGAAAGTTAACTTTAAATCAGTTATTTTAACGACATAGGGCAAAAGGGGGATAGCACCCCCGTGAAAAGCAAATGCAAAAGTTGTTTTTATTTTTTTAATTTTTTTTGAAGATTTTATTTATCCATGAAAGACACACAGAGAGAGAGGCAGAGACATTGGCAGAGGGAGAAGCAGGCTCCATGCAGGGAACCTGACGTGGGACTCAATCCTGGGACTCCGGGATCACACCCTGAGACAAAGGCAGACACTCAACTGCTGAGCCACCCAGGCATCCCCAAAAGTTGTTTTTAGATTTAGAAAAACATCAGGTTTTGGGCGGGTTTTTTGTTTTTCATTTATTTTTAAGTATGGCTCCATGCTGGGCATCATTTGCAGAAACAAGTTTATAAGCCATAATTTAAAAAATTTATTTATGTTTATTTTTGTTTTACTAATCTCTTTACCCAATACGGGGTTTGAACTCATGAACCTGAGATTAAGACCTGAGCTGAGGTGATCCCTGGGTGGCTCAGAGGTTTAGTGCCTGCCTTCAGCCCATGGCATGATCCTGGAATCCTGGGATCGAGTCCCACGTCAGGCTCCTTGCATGGAGCCTGCTTCTCCTCTGCCTGTGTCTCTGCCTCTCTCTTTCCCCCCCCCCCCGTCTCTGTCTCTGTCTCTCATGAAAAAATAAATAAAATCTTAAAAAATAAATAAATAAATACATACATACATACATACATACATACCTGAGCTAAAATCAAGACTTGGACACTTAACCAGTAGAACCACCTAGGTGCCCCAAAAAAAGCCATTTTGTTTTTTTCTGTGTTTTTTTAGATCTATTTACTTATTTATTTATTTTAGAGAGGAGGCGAGAGCTCAAGCAGGGGGAGTCGCAGAGGGAAAGAAGAATCTCAGACTCTGCACCAAGCATGGATTCCAATGCAAGGCTCTTCCCACAACCCTGAGATCATGACCTGAGCTGAAATCAAGTCAGAGTTCAACCCACTGAGCCACCCCAGCACTCCAAAAATTATTTGTTTTATGTCTATAATATCTCCTTTATTTACATACTTTGAATAAAATGATGGCTTATAGTGGCGTCTGGCTGGCTCAGTCAATAGAGCATGTAACTCTTAATCCCAGGGTCATGAATTGAAGCCCCAATTGCGTATAGAGATTACTAAAACAAAAATAAAAAACATACATAAATACATTTTTTTAATGATGGCTTATAAACCTGATTCTGCAAAATGATCTTACCTACAAAACAAAAAGTTATGTTTTTTTCCTCAGGATTTCTAAAACAGTTAAAGAAAGGCCTTTTTTTGAGCACTCACTTTATTCAGAATGTTACGGTAGGAGAAAAATATGCTAATATTATATAAGTTGACACTGAGAGTATAACTAATGCATGATTAGCCAGTTCATTCAGTAGCCACAACACTGGGTTCACAGCATTTAGATTGAAATTCCTACCTCAACATAATACAGATTATTAGACTTCATATACTTTTAGGGTTATTCCTAATTATCTGAAAACTCTGATACCCAGTGTGTACACATACCAAGGACTTATCGTATATACTTAAAAACATTTATAATGTAGCATCAACAAACTGAAATTTATACATATAAAATAAGTTTAGTATAAATAACTCCAGAGGGAAAGTCAGGTACAGTAATGGTATATCAATTAGGATGTAATCCAAAAGTCTATAAAATTAATAGTGAGCAAAAACATTGCCTATTCATTTTCCACTGAATATTCAGCATATACTAGCCTGCATGTAGTTAGTCCTCAATAATCATTGTTTAGAAGAGGTGTTTATAGATAAAAGGAGATAAGAAAGAAGGGTAGTGGTGATGACAAGAAACAAAGTGACACTGAAAATCAAAGAGTGTAGTGTAGGATACCAACAATACCATAATGGAAAATGTCCAGTTACTGAAGTCCCTGCCAAGCATCCTTTGTTACCTGTGGTTGTTTGTATAAAAGATGTAGTAATGATCTTTTAAAAACACTGGTACTAAAAAGTGAACTCTATTTTCCCATAACCTATCCATAATTTACTATCCAGGTTAGTATTGTCAAAAAAAAAAAAAAAAAAGCCAAACATTTAAGAAAAATGATAAGCCCCCAAAGTAACTTAAAAATTTTTTTTTCCAGAGCTGCAGCCCGATGTAACAAAGGCATAGAAGTACTGTTTGCAGTGGCTCTGGAACATTTTGTGTTGGTCGTCGTGAGAGTTTTGAGGGGGCCTACTTCTGCAGATGAAACAGCCAAGAAGATTCAGTACCTGATCCATTGTCAGTGGTGTGAAGAGAGAATTTTTCAGAAGGATGGTAATATGGTAGAAGGTAAATTCAAGCCTTTCTTTACTGTATATTATGTTTATGTATAAGCCTCCAATGAATAAGTCTTTATCATATCCCTAATTACACATATTGTTGTCCTTTGATTTTTAAAGATTACAGTGCTAACTTTATTTCCTATACTGGATTTCCTTTCATCAACAGACAAGACATTCGTGTGAGTTTATTAAAGTTATTTACTCATGCTCTACAATTTATGTTCTCTAGCTCTGCCCTCTATTGAAACATCTAGAAATAACTTAGTTTCCACTATCACTAATTTTAGGAACAGAAGTCAGATTACCTCTTTGTTTAGGGTGTTTCAAATCACTAATTTTATAAAAATAATTATCATGTTTCTGGCTGAATATAAAAACCATCAGTTATAAAACTCATTCAGTAAACATTTATTGAGCTTCTACTATATGCCAGGCATGGGGATCAAAGAAAAAGATGAGACTTATGCCCTCATAAAGCTGTTTCTGTTTAGCTTTTCTGGGGCATAGAAACAGATGCCCATTGTTTTCTGTTAGATTCTTGGCATGTTTTAGTATGGATTTTTAAGAATTCTTTAGATAGAATTTAACCCTTGTGATATGAGTTGCAAGTATTTTTTCTCATTTTGTGGTTTCTCTTGACATCTATTTTTTTTAATCTTTCATATGCCAAAGTTTTTTGTTGTTACTGTTGTAAAGTTAATTTTCTTTTATGTATTCTTTATTTCATCTATAGTTAGAATGTTCATATTTCTATATTCAGGATAGGTTGTGTTTTATTGAATAATTCACCTTTCTCCACCAATGTGAGAATACCTTCTTTTTCTTATACTAAAGAATATATTTGAGTTTGTTTGTGGATTTTCTGTTCTGTTCCAGTGGTTTAGTGATTTTCTGTTCTATTCTGTTCCAGCACCTCTACCAAACTATTTTGATTACAGAGGATTTTTATTTTTAGTGTTTAATATCTGTTATGGCAATTCCTCTTCAAAGCTGTATTTATGGAGTGTTCCTGATATGGGATCTTCCTTTTTCCTTAATAAAAGAGTAAATAAATAGACCAGCTAGTATTTTTTTAATTAAATTAAGGAAGATAGATATTGTTGTGGTTTCCAGACTTCTTAATAGCCTAGTATGCTTTTCATTTGTGCAAGTACTTTTGCTACAGTGTTAATTGATAGTGAGAACAGAAGGCGTCTGGTCATGTTCCTTTAGTTCTCTCTAGTGCTTTTTGATTCAGGGATGGATCTGAGATACCTATCATTTATAATGTTAAGAAAGTATCCTTCATTTCCAGTTTTGTTTTTTTTTTAAAGATTTTATTTATTCATGAGAAACACAGAGAGGAGAGAGAGAGGCAGACACACAGGCAGAGGGAAAAGCAGGCTCCACGCAGGGAGCCGGATGCGGGACTTGATCCTGGGTCTCCAGGATCACGCCCTGGGCTGAAGGTGGTGCTAAACTGCTGAGCCACCCGGGCTGCCCTTCATTTCCAGTTTTATTGTATTTTAGCAAGATGTTGAATTTTGTCATGTATTTCAGCATCTGTGGAGATGATTATATAGTATTTCTTCTTCGGTGTATTGATATGATTAAATGTAATAAAATTTCCCAGTAATTAACCATTCTGCCTTTCTCAATAAACTACTGTATCAAGAAGTATTTTCTTAAAATGGATTCTATTTGCTAATTTTTTAAATTTTATTTTACTATTCATAAAAGAAATGGTATATAATGTTCCTTTTTAGCATCATTTTGATTAGGCTTTGGATTATGTTTAAACTTAAAAAGAATTTGGAACTTTGCCCTTTTTTTTCAGTGGTTGGGAACAGGTTAGCTTTAGCTTTTCTGAATTATATACATAGAATTGAGCCAAGTGGTATCTATTGGTTCTTTTTAATTTTCTTGCTTTCTGTGGTTATATTCTCTTTTTAAAATTTATAATACATGTCCTTTCTGCCTTTTCTCTTGACTGCATTAGATACTGGTAGATACCCTACTGTTGTTCATTTATTATCTTTCTTAAATATGTGTTACAAAATTTGATTCTTTTTGGTTTCAAGTAATATAGTTTGGCTCTTGGTGTCATAAATGAGGTAATCAGCCTCCCATTTTCCCTTCCTAATTTGTGTTCATTATACATTTATTAGAATGTAACATATTCTATTTCACCAACGAAATCTACACATTAAATGTGTTTAGTACTCATCACTCTTTTTGCCATAATTTCTCTAATCACTTAAAGAGTTGAGAGTTTGTGTGCCTTTTGAAAGTTTTTATACTGTTATCTGTTACTGAATATCATTGTAACTTTTCCTTCTTTTATGTGACATGATTATTTTGCCTGGCTGCGCAAAGGAATATTTATTTTTGAAGTCCCGTAACTTTACTAGGGTATATCTTTTTAGGATCAGTTTTCCTAAATCATGGTGTACTCCTTCAGAGTTTCAAATCTTTCTGTATTTTGAGAGAGTTTTCTTAAATATATATTTAATTCTGATGTTTGTCTTAGCTTTTGTATTATGCCTCTGCTAGATCTCCTCAGCCCGTCTTTAACTAGCATTTTATCTCCTAGAAATGTTCACACAGATTTGTAATTGTTTTATCTTCTTCATGTATGGCCATTTTACCATTATAAAATGTCCGTCTTTATCTCTGTGATATTTCTCTGAAAGCTTAGATTATCTGATATTAATATAAATACCACTCTTAGTTATTCTTGGCATAATATATTTTTCTCATCCTTTTACTTTCAATCCATAAGTATCTTATTTGATCTTGCCTTTTAATTCAGTCTGATCATTTCTGCCTTTTGATTGAGAGTTTTAGACCTTCCTACTAAATGTCATTCTTGGAATTGATTGGCTTTATGTTCTTTTACTATTTGTTTTTATGTGTTTCATGTCTTTTTGTTCTGTTTCGCCTTTGTTGCCTTTTTTAGTGTTAAACATATTTTTAGTGTGTCATTTTAATCCCTCTACTGATTTTTTTCATTATACATTTTTCAGTCATTTTCTTAACGGTTTCTCCAGGGATTACAATATACAACTTTAACTTCTCTTGAGCTGCCTCAAGTTATATTGACTACAGACTGGCAAAAACTAGCCACTTTGCTCTAATGTAATTCTATTTTCCTCTCCCCTTGTATGCTATTTTTGTCTTCTGTTAATTACATCTGTGGAGACCCAAACAATATAATAGTTACTTTTTAAATATTCTTATGATTTTCAAAGAAATTAAGACAAGAGAAATAACACACAGACACACATATCTTTTATAGTTACCCACATAATTACATTTCTAGTGTTCTTTAGTTCTAACTTTGGATTCAAGTTAATCTATTTCATTTCCTTTCAACCTGAAGAACCTCCTTTATTCTTTCTACAACAAACTCTCCCAGTTTTTGTTTATCTGGTGATGTCTTTATTTCACCTTCCTTTTTAAAGGATAGTTTTGTTGAATATAGAATTATTGGTTGACAGGAGTTTTTTTCTTTCAGCACTTTGAATACAGCATTCCAGTGCCTTGTGGCCTCTGTTATTTCTGATGAGAAGTCAGTCAGTTCTTGTTTTTTTGTTCTCTTGTATTTGATAAATTATTTTTCTTTTACTGCTTTCAAGACTTTCTCTTTGTGGCAGTTTAGTTACAATATGTCTGAGTGGATCTCTTAATGTTTATCCTAATTGGACTTCATTGAGCTTTTTGAGTCTATAGGTAAGTATTTTTTATCAGAGTTGGGGTATTGTCTTGCTTGTCCAACCTAAATCCATCTTCATCACCTCAAACTGGAGGTGGATATCGTCTGTAATCTACTAATCATGAATTAGAGTAATATAATCAGCTGTTTCAAGTAGAATTTTCTGAACAACCCCTGTAACTGTTGCCTTAGAGCTATTCCAGTTGCATTCATCTTTACCGTATTTGAACCTATAAGGCATGAACTCTCCTATGGCTCTTTCTGTCTCTAATAGCTATTCTCTCCAGTGTGGTTTTCTTCCAGTAGTTTGATCTCTCAGCTTTTAGGCTTTCAGAAAGTACTGAACAATTTGGGATGTCTGTTGGCTCATCTTATTTTCCAGCACCATCTAGAAATTATTCATAAAAATATCTATCATATCTAGAGATTTGGAATAAGAAGAGAAGTTGGATTTCAGTGCTCAGCCCACCATCCTAATCTTGTTTTTAATACAACAGAGTCAGAAGAGTTCAAGAATCTACTCTGGCTTTTTAAAATACAGGTTTTTGGGGCTGCTGGCTTGCTCAGTCAGTGGAGCGTGCGACTCTTGATCTCAAGGTTATAAGTTTGAGCCCCATGTTGGGTATAGAGATTACTTAAAAATAAAAGGAGTGCCTGGATGGCTCAGTCAATTAAGCATCCAGCTCTTGATCTCAAGAGTTGGAAGGGGACTACACAAGCTCCAAATACCAGGAGATAGGTCATTTGCTGCTATCTTAGAAGGCTGCTTCACCACAGATGAACTAGTTAATATACTGTAATAATGATCCTTGTGTGCAATTTTTAATAACTCTAATTAATAATTATTGTTTTTGTTTCCTTTTTTGTGTACACTTTTCATAATCCATTCCTATACTCTTTACTACAGTTTCAGAGCTCCTTTCTATTTGGGTAAATACCTAGGTAATCTTGGGTTCCTGTTTTACTCCCCAGAGACAGTGCTCCTGCTCTCCTTTGGGTGGTTTATTTTTTTAAGTCCACTGAAGGCTTTTAGCCAGCATTCTGGAAATGTTGTCTTTCTCCTCTTG
Source organism: Nyctereutes procyonoides (assembly GCF_905146905.1). Taxonomy (NCBI): domain Eukaryota; kingdom Metazoa; phylum Chordata; class Mammalia; order Carnivora; family Canidae; genus Nyctereutes; species Nyctereutes procyonoides. The sequence goes on from NW_026575037.1 coordinate 8,859,370, forward strand.
ATGAATCTCCTATATCTTGGATCTTATGTATTTTTCCATTCCTTATCTATTTTCTCATTTTGAATGAGCACTTTTTCCTGTAGCTTCCTGAGGAGGATTGTATGACCAAATATAAAATTGTAGGTTTTAAATCGTTTTTCTTCAGAATGCTTAAGATACTATTATTTCATTGTCTTCTAGACTCTAATACTAATATTGAGAAGTCTGCTATTTTTTTAAGATTTGATTTATTTGAGAGAGAGAGATAATGCACACACGAGCAGGAGGAGGAGCAGAAATAGGTAAAGAATCTCAAGCAGACTCAGTCCTGAGCACAGAGCCTGATGCAGGGCTCTATCTCATGACCCCTAGAACATGACCTGAGCTGAAACCAAGAGTCTTGACACTGAACTGACTGGGCTACCCGGGCACCCCTTTGCTATTGTTCTTAGGTCTAATCCTTTGTGGGTTTTTTTTCTCTATGAATAGTCTTAAAATACCCTGTTTACCCAATATTCTAAAACTCAGATAATATGTGTATTAATTCATCTTTTTTAGATCATTGTCCTTGGGTAATCTGTGAGAACTTTAAGGAACTTGGGTTCTTCAGTTCTGAGAATTTCTTTTTCATTTTAATTCCAGCATAATTAACGTACAGTGCTATATTTCAGATGTACAATATAGTGATCCAACAGTTCCATACGTTACTCTGTGCTAAGACGAGTGCATTTCCTAATCCCCTTCACCTAGTCCACACATCTTCTCCCACCCCTCTTCCCCCTGGTAACCATCTGTTTATTCTCTATAGTTAAGAATCTGTTTTTTGGTTTGTCTCTTTTTTTTTCTTCCTTTGTTCATACGTTTCTTAAATTCCACATATACGTGAAATCATGATATTTGTCTTTCTCTGATTGGCTTATTTTGTTTAAAATTATACTCCCTAAATCCATATAGGTTGAAAATAGCAAGATTTTATTCCTTTTTATGACTGAATAATATTCCTGCAGGTGTGTGTGTGTACACCACATCTCCTTTATGCATTTTTCTGTCAATGGACACTTGGGGCATTTCCATAGTTTGGCTATTATAAGTAATGCTGTAGTAAACACAGTGTTGCATATATCCCTTCAAATTAATGTTTTCATATTCTTTGGGTAAATGCCCAGTAATGCGATTACTGGATTATAGGATGCTAATAGGGTAGTTTTATTTTTAATTTTCTGAGGAACCTCCATACTGTTTTTCACAGTGGCTGTACTAGTTTGCATTCCCACCAAAAGTACACAAGGATTCCTTTTTCCCCCGTATCCTTGCCCACACTTGTTGTTTCTTGAGATTTTGATCTTAGCCATTCTGACAAGTGTGAGGTGCTATCTTACTGTGGTTTTGATTTGCATTTCCCTGATGATAGATAATGCTGAGCACCTATTCATGTGTCCTTTGCATCTGTATATCTTTTTTGGAAAAATGTCTATTTAGGACTTCTCCCCATTTTTAACTGGATTGTTTTTTTGGTGTTGAGTTGTATAAGTTCTTTCTCTGTTTTGGATATTAATGCCTTATTAGAGATAGCATTTATAAATATCTTCTCCCATTTAGTAGGCTTTTTGTTTTGATGGTTGTTTGCTTTGCTGTGCTAAAGGCTTTTATTTTGATGTAGGCCCCATAGTTTTTGTTTTTGTTTCCTTGCCTCTGGAGGCCTATCTAGAAAAATGATGCCACAGCCAGTGTCAGAGAAATTACTACCTGTGCTCTCTTCTAGGTCTCATATTTAGGTCTTTATTCTGTTTTAGGTTTATTTTTGTGTATGGTGTAAGAAGGTGGTCCAGTTTCATTTTTTTACATGTAGATGTCCAGTTTTTCCAGCATCATTTTTTGAAGACTGTCTTTTCCCAATTGTATATTCTTTGCGTCTTTTGTCATAGATTGATCATATAATTGCGGGTTTGTTTCTGGGCTCTGTTTTGTTCCATCGATCAATATGTCTTTTTCTGTGCTATTATTTCTTGATAATTTTCTTCTCAAATTTTCTTTTCTCTCTTCTAGGCACTCATTTTAGCTACATATTGGATCTTCTAGATTGATCCTCTAATTTTTTTTAAAGCTCTACTATTCATTTCTCGGGCATTTGGTTCTATTTTATAGATTTCCCTGATTGTTATTTTCCAGCTCTCTTTTAAATTTGTCATATTTTGTCCGTTTTTAAGTTACTTCAGATTTTCTCATTGTTTGAGTTTTTATAAGATTTTATTTATTTATTCATGAGAAACATAGGCAGAGACAGGCAAAGGGAGAAGCAAGCTCCCCTTGGGGAGCCTGATGTGGTACTTAATCCTGGGACTCCAGTATCACACACTGAGCTGAAAGCAGAAGCTCAACTGCTGAGCCACCCAGGCATCCCTTCTCATTGTTTTTTTAATAGTGTCCTATTCTATTATAAATTCTATTATATTAAAAAAATATAATCTTAGCTCACTAAGGATATTGGTTATAGTTGGGTATATTTTTATTTAAGGGAAGATAAATTTTTTAGTTCAGTTTTATATTTTTTTGTTTTAGTTCTTCTGTTTCCTATTTCTCTTTATCTATTATAATTTTGTTCTCTGTCATGGTAGATCTCAAATGTCTAATGGTCTCTGGTTGTCCACATTGAAAGATTCTTGGAAGTGCTGGGGTCAGTGTTTATAAAACTGATGGATTTTACTGTAATGAGAAGGAACCAGTCTGCCTTTTCACTAGGGAATTCCATAAATGAAAATCAATGTATTAGGTCTTTTCTCTTAGATTGGTAGGTTTTTCTAGAGAAATCTTTGAATCTTCTATCAGCTTTTTAGGAGCCATGTTGGAGAAGGAGACTTGGAAGGTCTTACCATTTATGATGTCTTTTATTTAATCTTAATCTCTTTTCATAAATCTCCTTATTCTCCACTGTGACTGATGCCTCTGGTTCCATGTCCTCAATGGTTCAGTCTTATGCAAGATTAACTTCATTTTTTGGAGTGAGGAAGCACAGAAGTCTGATTGTGGGTATTAAAGAAGGAAATCTAGGGGTCTTAATCAAACTCCTTAAAAATTTTTAGCCAGAGTTCTTTTTTGCACTACTGCCCTATACCCATCTTTTAAGATGATCAGTACCTTCCATTCTCAGGTCTTTCTGGGGTCCCACAACACTAGTGGGCTTGCTGTTTTATTAGTAGCATGCCTGCCCATTTCAGAGTTAGCTTTGGCGTTCTCTGGTCTGCTAATAAATCAGTTATCCCCTTGTGTACCTGATTTCCCTTTCTCAAATTGTATGGACATTTCTCATCTTGTTTCCACCAGTTCCATTGTATTTATCCTTGGTTTTGATTTTTATTCCTTTGTTCTCATTATAATAATGCTTTAAGAGATAGCAGAGATAATGTACATGTCCAATCCATTGCATTTAAAAAGAAGGCTCTGATTATTTTTTAATTCCTTATCTGGAATTGTCTTCATAGCCTATATACCAATGACATGGACATACTAGTTTTCTTTCTTTATACTGTCAGTTTTTGCTACTGATAATTTGATATTGCTGACCCGCCAAAGAGGGAATTTGCTGTTGCTGGCCTAGCACTGAGAAATCCTGGGCAAGGGGCTTGGGAAAAGACATACATTGGCATGATGGGAGCATTTTGTAAATGCATCAAGAAACAATCTAATAGAGATCCCTGGGTGGCGCAGCGGTTTGGCCCCTGCCTTTGGCCCAGGGCACGATTCTGGCGACCCGGAATCGAATCCCACATCGGGCTCCCGGTGCATGGAGCCTGCTTCTCCCTCTGCCTGTGTCTCTGCCTCTCTCTCTCTCTCTGTGACTATCATAAATAAATTAAAAAAAAAAAAAGAAACAATCTAATAAAAAATTCATGTGTGTGCTGCCTACCTGTGGTAAGTGGGTGTAACTGACAGAACTGTGATACAAATCGCTTTAGTTTGGGTAATAGTGCCTATGGTGTTATGTAATTTACTTAATGATTCCAGGGACAACTTCCTGAATATATTCACATGTTGCAGAAACATAGTTCTCAACAAATCCAATGTTGACGATAAGACGATAACCATACACCCCTTAAGGCTTGGGGTTAAAGAATACTGTGCAAAGTAGATCTAGTAAGAAGTGTGAGGGAAGAAGTCTTCCAGTATATCTAAAATAAGATCTCAGGTCTGTGCATTATACCATTTACTTTGAATAACAGAGATGTCAGATAGTAATAGGCTGGAGACCTTTGTCCCTATCACCGTAATCCTGAGTTCTGGATATATCTGGAACTGACTGATCAGATTAGGCTCTTCCAAGAAAGTGAATGATAACCCAAGAATGGCCTGAGGGAAGTTAGTTGGAGTGTGTGATTTGACTATTCTGGGGCTTCAGTGAACTGAACAGTCCAGAGTAGAATGCTGTCCCATTTTGGAAATTAAGAATAATGCTAGTACTTCCCCAATATCTTTGTGATTATATCAGGCCTCTCATTGTTCTTTAAACTGAATTAAAATTCTTCTAGCCTATATTTTTGGGGCTAACTAGGAATCAAGCCTAGGGAGTACTTTGTTTTCTTCCCCATTGCAGAAATAGCAACTAATGAGAAATGTCTTTATTTTGATGAGAGTTTGGTTATATGGCTATATACATCTGTTAAAACTCATCAACCTTTTCACAGAACATGTATACATTTTATTGCATGTAAATTATACCCCCATAAGTTTATTTTAAACAAGAATCTTGTGGACTTCTAAAGACTTTCTCCTATTTAAATTATTTCATGTAGCATAGTGACTAAAAGCTAGTAAGTTATGCCTCTAATAAGCCATGACATGGATTTCTGTGACCTATCTTAAGCTTTAATTCTCTGATTTGAATAATTGAGATTTTTAACAGTACCTACTTCAGAGAGTTGTAAGGATTAAATTTATTAAAATGCATGTAAAATACTTAGCATAATACCTGGCACATAGTAGATCCTCATTATATAGTGGCTGCAAATTATTATTAATATAACAATTATTATTTATATTTTACTTCTCTTTTGATTTCTTCTTGTAATATTTTCACAGAAAACCCATATAGACAGCTGCCCTGTAACTGTCATGGAAGCATGCCTGGAAAGACAGCAATAGAACTTGGACCTCTATGGTATGTGCTTAAGCCTAATAATATACAGGTGGTTCCCAACTTAGGACTTTTTGACTTTATAGTGGTGTAGAGCCAATACACTTTCAATAAAGTAGATTTCAAGTTTTGGATTTTGAGCTTTTCTTAAGCTAGCAAAATACAATAGTCTTCTCTCATGATACTGGGCAGTAGCAGCAAGCCAGTCACTCAATCATAACAGTCAACAACTAGTACACTCACAACCATTCAGTTTTTCACTTTCAGTATAATATTCAATAAATTACATGAAATAGTCAGCAATTGATTATGAAATAGGCTTTGTGCTGATCATTTTGCCCAACTGTTGGCTAATGAAAGTGTTCTGAGCATGTTTAAGATAGGTTAAGCCAAGCTGTGATATTCAGGGGGTTAGTCTATTAAATGCATTTTCAGTAGATTTTCAACTTACAATGGGTTTACATAATTACATTATAGGTCAAGGAAGATCTGTATTCAAAATTGATTTATGTATTGATTTGATTGATTTTTTTATTACGGGTAGTAATAAGACAAGCAAATTTCAATTTAATTCTTCAAGTCTAGTCAAATAATTATGACTCTCCTACCCCTATGAACCTGAGGTGTTTTTTATTTTCAGATTTTTCTATAACATTATTCTCACAAGTTTGCAACAGTGCTGAGAGACAGTGAGATCAAAGAGAAGCCTGGCTGATCTACAAACTAGATAATTCATTTCCAAATAGTAAGAATGAGGCTTTTTTTAATTGACATTTTGTAGTACTGGGGTGTGATTATGTGATCACTATAATTTCTTCAAGAAATTAGTTTCAAGTGAGAAGGGCATGTCTGCTTTGGTTTTAGGTTTAGATGGGACTCAGCTGCAAATATTTAATGTATGTATGCTTTTGCATCATTAGTAAACTAGCTATTGTATTTTTAATGCCTTAAAGTTGAATTGTGTATGTGTGGGTTTTTTTAAAAGATTTTATTTATTTATTCACGAGAGACACAGAGAGAGAGGCAGAGACATAGGCAGAGGAAGAAGCAGGCTCCGTGCAGGGGGCCCCATGTGGGACTCAATCCTGGGACTCCAGGATCATGCCCTGGGCCGAAGGCAGGTGCTCAACCACTGAGCCACCCAGGGATCCCAAAGTTGAATTGTTTTTAATCAGAATCCTTACTCTTACTGTTCCTAGAGATTCTGATAGAAATTTGAGATTCCTAACAATACTGTGACAAGAATCATCGCAGATTTCTACCTTGTTTATAAGGTCAAGGTTTAGTCATCTTACTAAACCTAAAAATTCATATAATAAATGTTTATGCTGATGCCTATTATTTTATCTTCATCTTACATACATATTCTTAAACTAAAATTTATGACTTTGGCATCCTTTCCTACGTATTATTGCCTATAGCACCTGCTACATGTTGATCTTACTCTCACTGATCTCAGAACTGGGGATATTAGAGTAACAAATTGCTGGATCCAGAGGGAAGATCTAGGCGAACCCCCTCATTCTACAGATGAGAACAGAGTATGGCAGTGTTTTTAAGTGTAGCTGAAACTGACCCCTCCAAAATTATTAGCACTGGCAGGGCCAGAACTCAGGTTTTTTTATTGCAACACTGAGTCGTAAACCATCTCGTAGGACTTCTTCACTTAAAACCATTGTTCATGTCTTGACTCTGATGCGGAGTCTCTTCCCCTTTCTCCAGCTCCAATTCAGATTATGTCTGTTTTGAAGTCTCTCTTTAGTGCTTTAACCCCAAATTATATATCCTTTTCAGTAAATCTCATATTGGTCATTCATTTGACACTTTAAAATCATATATTCTTTCATATATATTTGCTAACCTAATAGCTATCATTCATTGAGGATATACTATGACTAAGGATTTTGTGTGCTAGCTCATTAATTCCTAACAAGTCTGTGAGAAGTTTTATTATCTACTTTATGATGAGGAATATGAGACTCAAAATTACTCAAGATTATATAGGTAGTAAATGGTGGATCCAAGATGAGAATATAGGTTTATCTGACTTAGAATTTCATATCCTGTACATTATACCTGCAATTCTCAAATAGGAAGCATATCAGACTTACCCTTGTGCCATTTTTTAAGGAAATCACCATTACAGCATCTGATTCTCCTAGATATACTCCTGTGCCACCTAACCGTACATAAACATATTGGATTAAGATTTCACTGACAGGAATATACATTATGAAAATTTCTGTATAATACTATGTGCCTGTCTAGATTTATAGGCTTTTATAGAGCAAACACTGTATTTTATACTTTGGTATATCCTCCACACCCCCATGTATGATTTACTTTCAATGAAATTTCCATGACTAATCCCACTTAGAGAACCAATGTGATAAAAAGAGTTGAAAAATAGAAAATAATTTTAAATTAAATCATAAATTCTTTAATTTCAGCATTTACTCCATTGTATAATTATATATCTTAGTTGTAGTTAAATTACAGACTTCTTTAATAGTTCTCAAACTCAGTTCTCTATATTTTCTTTTTTCAGGTCAAGTTCCCTTTTCAATACTGGATTCCTCAAAAGAATGCTATTTGAATCTCTTCACCATGGTTTAGATGACATTCAGACCCTAATAAAGACATTAATCTTTGAATCAGAATGTACTCCTCAAAGTCAATTTTCAGTTCATGCACCTTCAAATCTCAACAAGCAAGGTGACTAATTCATATTCAGGGCCTGAAATGAGCAACAGTTGTATTAAGATACATATATTTTTTCCCTTAATTTTAGTAGATTAAAAGAACTAAAAATCTGTTGTGATTTTATTACCCTATATCTATTTTCTAGGAAGAGAAACCTTAGATAATTGAGAGTAGCGTGACCAAAAATTTTCATAATGTCTATTGAGACACAGGCTATTTATTACTAAGGCTGTTTTTTGTCCTTTAGTATAAATAGGTTTTTGTAGTTTTATCAGGCTGTTGATAGAAGGGTGGGCCTATTATATATTCCAGTATTCTCACAGTCATTAGAAGCAGTAGCTATTGTTAGAGGGTTAAAAAATATAATTATTGCAGTCTGTTTTTACCACAAAATCTCATATATTTCATAAAAGCAGTGTGGACAGAATTAAATAAGCTTTTATTTAAACTATGAATCGTTGCTTAATGTCATTCTATAAAATATTTTGTTATTCTCATTTGTTTTTATTTTAGAAGAATATGGTGTGTTTATTAAAACTACAGATGATACCACAACAGATAATTACATTGCACAAGGTATGTATGTGTGTAGATATAAATATGTATTTATCAGGGCAAAAACGCAGATGGTAGAAGGGCAAGAAGAGGAAGAGACTGCTTTGGTGGCCTACTTTAAAATGCTTTTTCATTATATGGACAATATATTATAGTAAAACTTGTTTATCTGGCATTTGCATCATTCAGAATTTCTATTAACATGTACTTGTTCACATTTCTAATAGTGATCCCTTTAAGGAACTATTAAGACCCTGAAGAACCATATGAACTATAAACTAAAACCAAATCATATTTGATGGTTATAAAGATTTATTGTAATTCTTTTACATTTTCTCATCAATATATTTTTATAACAATTCCATTAGTTAACTAGAAGACCTTGTTCTCTAGCCATAAGAATTTACCACATGGCCTTAATTACAATTTGAGATGTGTGCATGTACACTTTAAAATATGGTTGTATTAGGCATTGCAGATTCCTATCAGGATTTAAAGATTTATAATGTCATGCCTTGGGGATCCCTAGGTGGCTCAGCGGTTTGGCGCCTGCCTTTAGCCCGGGGCACGATCCTGGAGTCCTGGGATCGAGTCCCACGTCGGGCTCCCGGCATGGAGCCTGCTTCTCCCTCCTCCTGTGTCTCTGCCTCTCTCTCTATGTCTATCATAAATGAATAGATAAATCTTAATATATATATATAATGTCATGCTTTAATGTCTAAAGTTTTGTTTTGCTTTTTAAAAGACAACTTAGGGCTGCCTGGGGGGCTCAGTCAGTTAAGCATCTGACTCTTAGTTTCAGCTCCAGTCGTGATCTCAGGGTCGTGAGGTCAGGCCCCACATCAGGTTCTCTGCTCAGCTTGAAGTCCACTTGAGATTCTCTCTCTCTCTGCCCCTCCCAGTTGTGTGCTATCTCTAAAACAAGCAAGCAGATCTTTTTTTAAAAATTATTAAAAGACAAACTCTAAATGTGTTTTAAATACTGGTAAAAAGAACTAGATAGTATTAAGGTTGAAAGAGCAGAGGAATAGAATTACAAGCTGTAAATTTTGTATTCGTTACTCAGCAGTTTACTGTTGATATTCAAAAACAGGAAAACTTCAACTCCTTTTAATAGTATGTGGTTTAGAGGCACCTGAGTGGCTCAGTTGATTGAGCATCTGGCTCTTGGTTTCAGCTCAGGTCATGATCTCAGGTCATGAGATGGAGCCCCCACGCTAGGTTCTGTGCTCAGCATGAAGTCTATTTGAGATTCTCTCTTCCTCTCTCTCTCTAGAATAAGTAAATCTTAAAAAAAAAAAATAGTATATGCTTTAATAACCTCTATATACTCTTTCCAATAGTCATGTTCAGTTGGCATCTTCAGCTAATTTTCTACCATGCAAATCACCTAAAATGATTTTCTTCTACTTAATTTCTGTCAGAGGGAAAGGCATATGGTACATTGTAAAAAGCATTAGATTTAAGAGCATCATTTTACTTTATTGTATAACTAACTTCAGCCAGGTCCCTCGCCTTCAACAGAGTTCTCTTAAATCTTTAGAGTAAGGTAAAACTTAAGTTTTAAAATATTTAAAGTTTAAAAATACTTAAAGTCTCTGAGCCTTTTTTTTAATATGTAAAGGAATTAGACTAATCTCTATGGGTTGTTCTGTAGCTCTAAAATTAGTATTCTCAGACTGATCAACATTTAAATCTTTCATGATGGGAAGTATCAGGCCAAAAATGGTCATTATGGAGGTCTTATATCTGATATTATGTATGTGTGTGTTTCAGGAAAGAGAAAAGGTAATGAAACAATCACAACTTTAGCCAAAAGGCAAAAGACTGATGTCAGTACTGAACACCCTCCCTTCTACTACAACATCCACAGACACAGCATTAAAGGAATGAATATGCCAAAGTAAGATAGCCAATGAATGGCAAAATGTATATTTCATACTTTAATGACATGGTGATTTAAATAAGACAAAAATCTCATTTTATTTCCTTTCCTTGCTGCAGGTTAAAAAAGTTTTTGTGCTATCTTTCTCAAGCAGGCTTCCGAGTAAGCCGAACTCATTTTGACCCAATGGGTGTTCGTACAGACGCACCCCTGATGCAGTTTAAATCGATCCTCTTAAAGTACAGCACCCCCACCTATACAGGAGGACAGTCGGAAGGCCATGTCCAGTCAGCATCTGAAGATACAGTAGCTGACAAGGTTGAAATGTCAGTGAACGACAAAGCAGAACCAAGCAGTTGCAGAAGATGGTAAACTTAAGAGTTACTCAGATGTCTGTATAGATGGCCTAATAATTCGCTATACCAACTGTAGTTTTTTCTATTCTTTTAATTCAGTGGTGTAAAAATAAAAAACAGTGCTGTTTTCATTCAGGAAATTAGCAGTTTCTAACTAGCTAGTTTGGGAGCTATGCTTTCCAGGTTTTTCTTACTGTAAAAAAAACTTAAAATTTTAATGAAAACATTTCATATGAAGCCAAGTTTATGACTGAGATCACCCTACCATTTAGTAACTCAGAAACCTTTCACTTGCAAAGTGTTTGGAATTTTATGTACGTTATGGAAGCCATCCCTTTCTGTTCTTAATCACATGTCTACTTAGCTGATTCAGGTTTGTTTTTCTGTTTGTAGCACACAAAATGAAACCAGAAGCCTTTCACGTATGAAATTACCTTGAATGCGAACAATGTCCTTTCAGATCACTAATGCTGTTTTCACAATTACGAAGCTAAAATGTTCCCAATTTTAAGAAATCCTACTTCTTTCCATATTGATCTTTTAACTTCTTGCTAGCTTTTGAGAATTTCAATATTTGCCTGAGATAGAAATAAATTTTTTTCTTATAAGTTAAGGTCTAGATGACTAAAGGCAGAGTAAGATTTTGTCAAAATAAAATGAGACCATTGTTCTATTATAACTGTTCACAAGCACTGAAATTCTGAAGAGAGTTTTTGCTGTAAATTAAACTGGGTGATCTCAAGTGCCTCAGTTAATGCACGTACAATATTCATTTGCTTGGTTGTGCTACCTCTCAGAAGTAAAACTTGTCACCTTATGAACTTATGAAGTGAGGATTTTTTTTAGGGGGGGTATAATTTGTTTTGTTTTCAGTGTGTGTATATGCTCTTTTTTTTTTTTGTATACGTAGCCCAGGCTAACATGACTATGAAAATTAGTAGAAACTCCATTAATAAACATTGTTCTTGCTTCATTTGAATGTAAGAGTTTGGATAAAAGGATTGGTATAAAGTTTAGATTTTTGTGTCAAGGACTTAATCCATTATTTACCCTGACATATTTCTTAGAGGAAGTAACTTTTTACAAGTATTACTGGCTTTGGGGATAGAAGACGGAGTTAGAACTGAAAGGTCTTAATATACTATGTAAGGGTAAAAAAAAGCACACCCATGACATACAAAAATCCAGGGAGTGAGGTCAACAGTATATTAGAAATCTTTCAAATCTCTTTGTGTTATTACAGCATAGTCCTAAGAGGATGTTTTTTCTTTTCTCCCATTAATAGAATCATGTTTTAGTAAAATGAATAGGTGAAGGGCAAGTTAGTTTCTATAATCACCATAAAGAAACTATAATTCTTGCCAGTTCAAGTTATTACTCACAAATGAGCACAAAAAGAAATAAAAGTTGTTAGTGATCTTTTTTTTACATACACTTATAAATTACTATAAATCTAGAAAGCAAACTACCACTTGGACCATCTGATTTAATACATATTGTTAAATTGAGTATCAGTCTCAAAGTTTCCTAAATGCTTATCAGGATAACATATTTTGATCAGTAATAAAGTTGAGTTTTATGCTAGGAGCCTAATTTGATATAAAAATGTATTAATTACTGTTATTTAAAATATGTTGTATTAATTTCATGTACACAGGCAGACTTTTCCAAAGAAGGTATGGTAGGAAGTAGTTAAGAACTCTGTTAAGGTATCAACCTAAAGAGGAAATATTTTTTAAATTCCAAACAATGCTACATTAGCACCTTGTTCCCATAACGACTATAGTAGTCTGGGACACACAAATGTTGACTGCATTGTAAAAATAACATCAATTATATTAAAATTAAAATTTGACTAACACAAGAAACCAGTTTTTACTCTACCATCAGGAAACTAGTATGTTGTCATACACTTGAGATAATGTAGAAGGAAATTAAGAAATGGGTTCAGGAGCCAGTGTGGTGGATTTGGGTTAAAACTCCATTTATCACTTGAGTTCAGTTAGACTCCACTCTGAATATATCATGTTCTGACTTACAGAAATCAGAACTGGAGACCAGTTTAGTAGTTCTGAAAGGCCTAGGAATTCCTTTCCTCAGTGCATTTTTGATCTGGTAAATGGCTCCAGGTTACTTTGGAGAAGGCTAGAAGGAAGATACATATTACATCCTTGTGATGTTATGGCAGGGTCCTTTATCAAAGTGCTCTGGGAATATGAATTAAATCAGGCCTGGGAATTGCTAAGGGATCATGACTAATGTAGTGGGTCCAGATGTCCATCAACACATGAATGGATAAAGATGTGGTGTGTGTGTGCGTGTGTGTGTATATATATATACACATACACAATGGAATGTTACTCAGACATCAAAAAAGTGAGATCTTACGGAACTATAGGATATTATGCTAAGTGAAGGAAGTCAATCAGAAAAAGAATTACCATACAATCTCGATCATATGTGGAAACAGAACAGGGTCATAGGGGAAGAAAGGAAAAAATAAAGACAAAATCAGGGAGTCAAACCATAAGAGACTCTTAATCATAGGAAACAAACTGAGGGTGGCTGGAGGGGAGGGAGGGAGGGATTGGGATGGGGCAACTAGGTGATGGGCATGTGATATGATGAGCATTGCATAGAAGACTGAAGAATCACTGACCTCCACCTCTGAAACTAATAATACATTATGTTAATTTAAATAAATTTTTTAAAATAATAAAAATAATATAGCGGCTCAAATCAGACCTACAGTTTTCAGTTATATAAATCAAATAAGACCGCTCTGGCCCTTTAGATCACATGACCAATTAGCCAAGGCCAAAAAAATCCCTGACTACTGATCAATCATCCTGTCAGTCTATTACATTATTGCCTATTACAGTAACTAAAATTATGTCCACCCTTCTGGTCTAGCAGTTAAGGGAATTAGGTTTCTGTCATACTGCTGCCTGGGCAATGCCCATCAAATAAGGAAGTCCATTTCAACAGAAGCATCTTCCACAGGCATCCCTGGCCAATCGACATTCCATAAAGTTTTTCAAGGATTCTCTGTTCACTATATTTCCCAATGCCTAAGTAAAAAGTTGACCAGGCTCTCAAGGGGTATATAGTGAGATCACATATAACACAACCTCTCTGACCTTCCCCGTTCTAAGTCTTTGATTTCCTTTCTATCAAAGAATTTCTAGCATCTTACTTCCAATTTAGATGAACCAGTACTGTGTTTTTTCCCTTCAACCAAGTAAACAGCCACATCCCACTGTTCAAGCTGACAAATGGAGCCAAAACTTCTGGTACAAGTGTATTCATATCAATAATTTAACCCAATGTAATTTAAAATTACATTCCTACAAGATCCAACATAACCTATTTACACAGGTATTCTCCACATTAGTATATATGATCAAAAAAGCATTTTTTTTTTCAGGTCACACTTTGTACTTGTTCCCAATCCCATGCTGGGATTGGACTCTGCATATATCCTGCAGGCACTAAAGGATTGTAAGAATACAGCAAATGGGCTGCTTTCACCAAGGGAACTCCCTAAAGTGAGGCTAAGGGGTCATCTGCCAAAGCATCAGATATCCAAGGGGTTTCTTCCATTTTAAGTGAGGCTCAGTGGAGTTAAGGATTTAAGATACCCCTTCAACCAAACCTCTCTAAAATTCTTATTCCAATTCTCAGAATACTTGTTTCCTGACCAGTGTCTCTACTCACTTGAAAGATCCAGCAACATAGCAAATTCAGCCAATTCATAGGGATAAACAGTTTCTTATGCAGTATCTCAGCCTTAAAGCTACAGGACAGGCTGAACAGTGGATGCCTCACAATTTTAGTCTCCATACAGATTGACTTTTCCCTTATTAGGGAATTCACAAAGCCCAGAAAAGGTTACAAAACCTGAACATCTTTAAAAAGGGGGGGGGGGGGGTGCGTTTGTCTATAACACCATGTCCTCCATAGCCATACAATCCCTTTCTTTGCTGCCACTCTTACCCCACCCAGAAAGGACAACTCTTCTAGCCCAAAGACCCTTTTCTAGCTCTGAAGAGTAAGACTGTTAACTTTAAAACGTAAGTAAACTGTATATTTGAAATCCCCAAAGTGCAACTACTTCAACCTACTTTATGCATTTGAAATGGACTGAGAATTTTAGATCATGTAGGCCAGAGAATAAAATTTGCCAAATAAAACATTTCCTAGAAAGTGGCATGTTAATTGCAATAGCTTATATTCACGTGATTTAGCACTACACAGTTTTTACATAGATCATACCCTATAATTTATAGCAAAGCTAAGCAAGATTAATTTATCCAATGCCATTCTAAAAGTGGCTAGTGAAAAAGAGCCAGGATTCAGTATCAGGCTGACCTCAGTGCCCTTGCTTTTAGCCACTTGGTGACCTATCTTTAGTAAATACATACATAAAGCAGAAGTTTAATTTGTAAACGTGACCAAAGGCAGCCCATAGATAATTTTGGTACAGATTACAAAATTACAGTTTTCCACTGGCCTACTATACATTTTCTATCTGAAACCCTTTAAACCAGTATAATTTATACTCAATAATTATCTATGCAGATGCAGAAAGCACTTCCAGCTTTATTTCCATTTTCTACCACCAAGACTTTCCCAGAACAGTTTCTGATTTGATAGCAAAATCATTGCAAACTACAAAGCCAGGATTCTGGGGACTTTATGTTGGAATAATCATCTCACGCTAAGTATGGGATCTGTCCACTATGCTCAGCATCCCCGGTCTCACACAGCTCTTTCTGTAGAGAACTTTTGCCACTCTCCTGCTGGATCAGTGCATAATGATCTGGTGGTAAAGTAAAGTTCCTGTGGGTCCAAATAGTCCTTACACAAACCATTAATCTCTCATTTTCACATTAGATTTATTCACTAAAAAAAACAAATTTATTCCTTTGGCATCCTCTTAGTGGGGTTAGATTTAAACTGGGCAGTCTACATTTTAATTCACAGACTAAAAAAAAAAGTACATTTTTAGCAAATATGTTTCACCAACTGAACAGTAACTTCAGTATATTTTTATTACTGGTCACCAAATAAAATTTAGCCATCTTATTTTTTGCTAAGAGATTTAGCATAATAGAGTAGCATGCTTTCATCTTAGCAATTGCCTGCTAAATTGTGTCTAGCCCCATAGTAGGTATTTGTCTCCTCCAATTTCATGTCTCCTACCCTGAGTACCTCAGAATGTGACTGTATTTGGAAACAGGGTATTTAAAGAGGTTAATTTGGATTAAATTAGGTCATTAAGGATGGGCCCTAATCCAATAGGACTAGTGTCCTTAGATTATGCACGGGGGAGGGAACAACATGCGAAGACAAAGAGAGAAAATGCCATGGATAAGCCAAGGAGAGAGGCCTCTAAAGAAACCCCACCATCTCTGATCTTGGATTCCAGCTTCCAGAACTGTGAGAAAATAAATTTCTGCTAAGTCACCCAGTCTGTGATACTTGTTACAGCAGCTCTAGCAAATTAATAAAGCCATCTAATGTTGGAAATTGGTATTGAATGTTGTAATATACAATGGAAGAAAAATCATTTAAGATTTTAAGGGGTTCATTTGATATTTAGTATAAACAACACTAAAGAGAACTGTGCAGCTGCAATCCGCTAAAAAAAAAAAACACACACAGTTGAGCTATACAATTATGAAGTCAACTCCTAATTAAAATTACAAAAGGAAATTTGTGATTTCCAGCTTTAAATTTCCAAAAGCACAGCAACTAGGGGAGGATTTCTTTAACAGGAAGGAAATGCATAGCTATACTAAAAAAGGTCATAGTTTTACATCAAGTAAATCATCTGTGGTATAAGACACTCTTTTTATAAGCATGAGAATGCATCATTAAAGCTAGAAGCAATTTTATTTAAGACTGTATTTATTTATTCATGAGACACACACAGAGAGAGGCAGAGACACAGGCAGAGGGAGAAGGCAGGCTCCATCTAGGAAACCCGACGTGGAACTTGATCCCGGGACTCCAGGATCATGGGCAAAGGCAGGCGCAAAACCTGAGCCACCCAGGGATCCCCTAGAAGCAATTTTAATACTAATACTTACTTGGGCCCAAAAGGCTAGGATGGTTAGACCAGAGTATGCAAAATGGCACAGAAAGTTCTATTATTCATTTCACTTGTTCCTGCCTTTTTGTTAGTCCTTGTTTGCTTTGCAGTTTGCTCTTTACATTGTCTTAAAGTAGGTTGTTACTGAGCTTCTCTGTTCACATACACATCCACAGCTATAAATTTCCCTCTAGGCACTGCTTTAGCTCCATTCCGTAAATTTGATAGTGTCATGTCTTCATGTTCATTCACTTCAGAGTAGTTTCTAGTTTACTTTTCTGACTTTTGACTTTTCAGGAATTCCATTTAATTTCCATGTGTCAAATTTCCTTCTGCTATTGATTCCTAAGCCCACTCCATTATAGCCAGTCTGTATGCAGCTGACTGTAATGTCAACCTATCCACCCTAGAGAACATTCCATGTGTCCTATTATTGTGTGACGTTTGCTATAGGTACATCAGGTCTAGTTGGTTTTACTGTGTTGTTCAAGTATTCTACTTCCTTGCTGAGTTCTGCCCAGCTGAACTGTCCCCTATGAGAATAGGTTAACATCTTCAACTATCTTTGCTGAATTATTTTTGCCTCATCGGTCAATGTTATTGTAAGGTCCTGTTGTTTGAATATGTTTGTAATTATCACATTTTCCTGATGAACTTTTATCATTATAAAATGTCATTTGTCTCTAACAATTTTTGTCTGAAAGTCATTTTGTATATTAGTATAGCTACTTTGGTTCTTTTGGTTACTGTTTTATGTTCAATCCTGTTACTTTCAAACAATTTTTTTCTCTGAAACTAAAGTATGGTAGACTGTATATAGCTGCATCAGGTTTTTAATCTGCCATATCTGCCTTTTAATGGAGTATTCAATCCATTAACATCTAACATACTTAATGGTAACAAGATCTACATCTGACAGTTGGCTATTTGCTTTGTCTTATTTATTCCTCCACTACAGCCTTCTTTTGTGTAAAATGTTATTTTCTTACGTGCCATTTGATTTTACTCTATTTTGGGGATTGATTTTCTTAGTGGTTGTGCTGGGGATGACAATTATCTTAGTTTTCAAAAGTCTAGTTCAGATTAATACCAACTTAATTTTAGTATTCTAGAAAACCTTTGCTCCAATATTGCTCCCTTCCTTCCTTGACGTTGTATGCCATACAAATTACATGTTTATACATTCTAAGGCATTCATCAGTTTTACATTTATTACTTTATACAGTTTTCAATCAGAGGTGTAAACAAAGCACTGTTACAATTGAAGGTCTGAATCCCCCCCCCCCAAATCTATTATAAGGAGCCCTAACCCCTAATGTGATGGTATTTGAAGGCTGGACCTACAGAAGGTAATTTGTTTTAGATGGAATCCTAAAAGTGGGGCTCCATGACAGGTTTAGTGTCCTTTAAAAACAGAAAGAAACCAGATCTCTCTCCTTTCCTCTACCATCCATGTGAGGAAACGGTGAGACAGCAGCTATCTGCAAGACAGGTAGAGGGCCCTCACCTCCAGGAACCAATTTATCCACACCTTGTTCTTGGGACTTCCTGGCCTCCAGAACCGAAAGAAAGTCTGATGTTTAAGCCAACCAATCTATGGTATTTTGTTAGCAGCAACCCAAGCTAACACATTTATACCTTCTTCTTTAATTATGTAGTTAACTTTATCAGTTCTACTTATCTGAGTGGATATGTTACTACTATCTCATGTCCTTTCACTTTTGCCTAAATGACTCCCTTTATTACTTCTTAAAGAGCCGGTATGCTCGTGACAAATTTTTCATGTGAGAATATCTCAATTTCTTTCATTTCCAAGGAATAATTGTGCTGCATATAGGTATTCTTGATTTTTTTTTTTTTTTTTTTGAGGGAAGGAGCAGAGGGACAGGCAGAGCGAGAGGGATAAGCAGGTTCCCCACTGAGCAGGGAGCCCGATACAGGACACAATCACAGGACCCTGGGATCATGACCTGAGCCAAAGGCAGACGCTTAACCAACAGAGCCACCACCCAGGTACTCCCTTGGTTGACTTCTTCTTTCATGACTCTGAATGTCTACCTGCTGGCCTCTGTGGCTTCTCAATAAGAAAGAAGCTTTGACTTTGTATGTAATGAATTACTTTCCTCTTGCTGCTTTCAAGAGTCTGTCTTATTTACTCAGCATTTGTTGAGGTTTTTAGATGTGCAAACTCATGTTTTTCATCAAATTTTGAAATTTTTTAGCAATTATTTTTTAAAATACTGAGCCCCTTTTCTTCCTCTCCTACTAGGACTCCCATTATGCAAGTTAAATACACTTAATGGTGTCCCACAGGTCTCCACAGCCATTTTTCCTTCATTTCTTTTTCTTTGGTAGGATACTCTCAACTGGACTGTATTCACAGTTGTTGAATTTTCTACCAGTTCAAATCTGTTGAGTCCCTTTATTTTTAATTTTTAAAGGAAGCTCTATACACAATGTGGGCCTTGAACCCCACAAACCCGAGATCCAGAATCACATGCTCTACTGATTAAGCCAGCCAGGCACTCCAAGATTTTTTTAAATGAATTTATCCTACTGTACTTTTTCAATCCATAATTTCTGTATGGTTCTTTCATCATAATTTCTATCTCTTTAATGCTATTCTCTATTTGGTGTAAAACTGTTCTCATTAGTTTTTAAGATATGGTTTCTTTCACTTTGGACACATTTTTAGAAGCTAACTTAGTTTTTCTTTTAGCTAAGTGCGACATCTGAGTATCCTCACACTTTCCTGTTTCTTCCCTAGTATAAATTTTTGTTGAAAAACAGACATTTAAAATAATATAGGCAACTCTGGACAACAGAATCCTTTTACCTCCTCAAAGTCTACGGTCTTTGCAGTTTGCTGAGTGACCTTTCTGGACTAATTCTTTGAAGTCTGCATTCTTTGCTGTGTGTGACCACTATATTCTGCTTCATTAACTTAAACGTCAGTTAATGACTAAACAGAAATTTCCTTAAATGCCTTGAAATCATGACATAACTCTCTCCCCCTGTTGAAGTGCTCTGTAAATATTTTGGGGGTAGGCCTTCAATGCCGCAACATGCAGGTTTTTGTTTTTTTTTTTTCAACTCCACATTAGCCTTCACTTCCTGCTTGCAGAGGTGCTACTGGTACTATTAGTGACTTCCTTTTTTCCCCCTTGGGAATGCATACAACCTTGCCACATGCATGTGGCCTTCTATATTCACAGGAATGTGCTGAAGCTTTTCAAAGTCCTCTAAGGACATGTCATTCCTCAGTTTTCATTTCTTGGCCTTTTATTTCCTCTTTTTGGTACCAATTAGTATCATTGTCTAAAAGAAACTGCTTTGTTAAATAACTGAAGCTGTTTTTGACAGACTGTAGATGAGGTTCTATACACACAGTGTGCAGAGTCAGATCAAGTAAAGGTAAGTTCTGGGAACAGAGTTATTCAGTGAAGGACCAGAGAGGTCAAACAGTGACAATTCTCTGGGATGAGCTTTTTAGGGAGCTTTAAGCCCCTTCCAGTGTTGCAAGGCTGCTGTTTTTTACTACTACCACAGTAGCAAGGCTATTCTTTTTTCAAGGCTACCCAGGAACTAGGGGGTGGGGGGAGGGCAATCTATAATGCTATGGAATTTATATTAGTTTTTTTATTAATGATAAATGTTTAGATTATTGAAAGATGTTATTTCAGTTTCAGAGTTCTGAAAAACCGGATTTTGATAACTTTTTCAGTGCTCTCAACTCTTCTTTGGAAGAAAAGATTTTCAGAGTCCTTACTCCAGGAAGGACCTCTCAAGGAGGTAATTTGTATAGTGACAACAACTGCAAATATTTCTTCCTTATAACTATGCTTCTATTTTATTTTTGGAAAAGCAAGTATTCCTAAGTAGAAATGTGAGGGTATTTTAAAACGACACCTTTTCTCATCTAGCATTTCAATTATTTCATGTTTAGTTATCCAAATCAGAATTCTGAACCTCAATTTCCTAAACTTATGAGAGAAACGTGGTCTTCTTCACAGGGTTCAAAGGATTTAAGATTATAATGTAAAACTTACAACAAAGTTACAGTAATTAAAATAGTACTGGCATTAAAAAAAAACAGTACTGGCAAAGGGACAGTCATATATATGTGTGTATGTATATATGTATGTATGTATACATACATACATACATACATACACACACACCAATGGACTACAGAACCCAGAAATAAACCCTCACATATATGGTCTCTATTTCAAGTAAGACCACCAACACAATGCAATGGAGAAAGAGCAGTCTTTTCAACAAATGGTGCTGAGAAAACTAGATATCCAAAAACAAAGTTCAATCCTTTCCTTTCACCAGGCACAAAACTCAAAAAGGATTAAAGACCTAAATGTAAGAGCTAAAACTATAAATTAAACTCCTAGAAGAAAGCATATAGGAAGATTTTCCTAACACTGAATTTGTAATATTTTCTTGGATATGACACCAAAATCATAGGCCACAATGACAACAGAGGCAAACTAGATTTCATCAAATTAAAAATTTTGTGCATCAAAGGACACTGTCAAGAGAGTAAACAGGCGACCCACAGAATGGGACAAAATATTTGTAAATTATGTATCTGATAACAGATTAAAAATTCCTACAACTCAACAACAAACCACTGAATTAAAAGTAAGACTTGAATAGACATTTTTCCACAGAAGATATACAAATAGCCAACAAGCATATGAAAAGATGTTTTAGTTAGTATCACAAGCCATCAGGGAAATGTAAATCAAAACTACAATGAATTAACACTTTACACTCATTAGGATAACTATTAAAAACAAAACTACAATAACAAGTGTTGGTGAAAATGTGGAGAAATTAGAATCCTAGTACATTGCTGGTGGGAATATAAAATGGTACAGCCCCTGTGGAAAATTATTTGGGGTCCCTCAAAAAAAACTTTGCTTCTAGGTATATACTCTAAAGATTTAAAACAGGGACTCAAACAGTTACTTGTACAAAAATGTTCATAGTAGCATTATTCACAATAGCAAAAAGTGTCCATCCAAAGGTAAGTGGATAAACAAAATGTGATATAAACATACAACATGAATGAACCTTAAAAGCATTATGCTTAATGAAATAAGACAAACACAAAGGAAAAATAATACATGACTCCACCTACAAAAGGTGCCTAAATCAACTTCAAAGAGAGAAAGAAGAATAAAGGTTACAAATGGGTTGGCAGATAAAAGGCAGGGAGAGGAATGGGGAGTTACTGTTTAATGAATCCAGAGTTTGTGTTTGGGATGATAAATTTAAAGTTTTGGAACTAGATAGTGGTGATGTACATAACACTGTGAATGTACTTAATGCCACTGATTTGTACATGTAAAAATGGTTCAAATGGTAAATTTGGTTATGTATATTTTACCATAATGCATTTTAAAATGATAGTGTATCCAAAAGGCCCTTACCTCATTTGGTGAGACTTTTGTTCTTCAATTGAAAGGGTGGGTACAGAAGTTATTTAGAGAATACTTTACAAAACCTTGGTTGGAAGTAATGGTAAACAGTACCCACCCACCAAACACATATTTGTGGGCACACACACACACACACACACACACACACACACACCCCACACACTCAATGCTCTACCAAATACCTATTCTACTTTGCAAAGAATTACATATCTAATGAATTTGCTAATGATGCAGAAAGTTTACATCCTCCCATACTGACAGAAACACATACATTCTCTAAGCACAAAGCTTATATTCACAAATAATTTTCTGCTTCAAGACAAAATTTCAATTAATCACAATGGGAATTTAGTTATTTAATGCAACCACTAATCTAATATCACCAATAAAATCTAAGCAGTTATATCACAAAACCAGGGTTATATTTAGTGGACATGCATTAATAATCTATACAACTTAACATTACACCAGAAAAGGAATTGAATACAAAATTTCCCTTGATTTTTGGTGGTCTTCAAATTTCATGACACAGATGACTGATAAAACTGTAAAAACAGATTTTAAATATTTTCAATAAAATGGTAAAAAATTTAATGAGCCTTTAAGTTTTCATATTGGGCTGAAGATTTAAAACACCAAGCTGGCCCCAATCTGTCAAAAATGACAGAAATATTTACAATGACTATTACACAGGTTATTTAGTTAAAATGGTACTGGAGGACTACTCACCCCTAGCAAAAAAACCCTTTGGAGTTAATTTCTCAATGCAATCAAGTCTTTGTAAATACTCTAATAATTATAAACTTGGAACATACTTGGAATCAGGACAATGATGAAAAGTAAAACACAAGTCAATCTTACTTCTAATCTGTTTTCAAAAAACCTTGGCTCCAAAAGCCCAACACTGTTCCTCATTATAAAATTAAATTAAGAAGAGTAGAATGACATTACCCTACTTGCTAACATTCTTCTACAGAATAATCTTTCACTAGGGCAGGGCTGAAGCTCCATTAACTTGCTTCTCTAGAGTGTGATTAGCAGAGCACCAAATTTATAAACTGACAGGGCCACCCAAAATGCTGAACACACTTATCCTAACAGAAACAAACTTTTTTTTTTTCAATTTTATGTGCCAGTGTATGTGCCATGCTATTCTTGAAACTTACTTGGCTATCAATAAGAAAAGAATTAGGGAAGCTTTGAACATATCTTGTACTTTCATCCAGGCTAAAGTGCAAAATATCTCCATATCTCTGGTACTTTAATAGAAAAAAACATCAAATACACATAAAAAAGGAACTGAAGTGGCAGTAAAGCTAATACAAAAAAGACCTCTTTAAATACACACTTGAAGACTACATAAGACCAATTTAATTTTTCTTTCTTCAGTGAAATCTGTAAATGAACCAAGTTCTCAAAGAACTTGACATTTTGTTTCTCTTTCCCAGGATCAGAAATTCCAAAATTAGAGGGAAAAAATGGAAAAAAATAACATTGCATGACAATGGACACTAAGTTCATAAAGAACCTTTTTTAAAAAATGAGATATTATGGAAGAAAATACCATGAAAATAATAATCCTATGAGAATTGTTTTTTAAGCACAGTAAATTTGAGCCTTGGTCTTCATGAAGATACTACAGCTTATATAGAAAACTATAAATATACAAGACTCCAGGAAAAAAAGTCAAAATACATATTAACATTCTGTAGGCCTAAAAAACTTTTGAGGGGAGGGAAAAGATAGCCAACTGAATCTTCACTTAAGAATACAGAACTATGAAAAATTCCTGGGTCAAAAGGGTGCTCCAAATGGAACCATACTTCGTGAAAACATACAACTTAGATATACTTTTAAAAGGAAAGAAAAATCCTGAATAATTGCAGTCCCTTTCGAAAAGGAAATCTTAAATTAAGGGGAAAAGATTCTAATAGTGTAAACGAGTCTGGCTCAGAAAGAAAACTGAACAACATATCCAAGATTCTGTCCATAAAAGTAAAGACATTACATCTTTAATATTAAAGAAATAGGCTATAAAAAAAGTTCATTCTCAGACTTGGTTTTAGTAAAAGCTCATTTGTGCTCCTTTGTGGGTGCATAATAAAGTTCCATGGGTTTGTTCACTTTCCAGTATTTCTCACTGACCAATTCCAAAGAAAAAGAGCCATTTAATACCTAAAACAAAAAAAGAAAGAATTAAAAAAATGCTCAAAGCACAATAGAGAGATGAAACAAACATCAAAGTCCATTTTTTTTTTAAACCTTAGGATAAAATTTCTTGTCACTTATACTATTCATAAAAGGACAACCAAAAGATTCTTTTTTTGATATCAAAAAAGGTAACTACCCCTTTGCAATTTCTCATTCTGTCAGGGTCTCAAGGTCCTGAACCATTTTCATTAGGCCCCCAAAAAAACACCTGCTAGTCTCAGATAGTGAATATGCTCCCAGTTTCAACAGCCTATTCTTTTGAATACTCACAGTGAACTGCCCACTGGCTGTTGCTATGTAAATGGTATACTGCTTCTCACTGGCTGTATCAAGGTTCATCTGGTTTGATTCTCCTTTGCTTCGAAGTTCTTCCAAAGCTAACCTCACAGCCAGATACTTGGATAAGTGATCAACAGTGGCATTACCTGAAGTCTTTATGTATCTGGAAAAATAAATCATTAATAATTTACTTTCTATATTACTGATAAAAACATACTCAAATTATAGAACTATTACATTTTTAACAAGCTAAATAAAATGTAAATGTCTCAATTACTGACAAAATAGTATCAAAAATTTATTCCTCTATTACCTAAACATTTTTTATTGAAAGGTACAGAAGAGGGGAAAGTACACACTATCTAAGGACATGTCTACCTTACCACCCATAAATATGATATAAAATGACAAAAGTCAAACATACACAAGGAGTCCTGAGAGAGCGAGGTGGGGACGGGGCATTCTCAACTCCAACAAGCAGAATTCTGCCATCTACAGCAGCAAAGGGAATAGTAAAAATACGAGCAAATTTCTAAGAATTGATCAATTTTCTCGTTTTTAAAGACAGAGCTGAGAAACACTAACCTTGAAATTTTTTCAAAGCATGGTATACCATTCAGTCAGCCACTGAACAAGTTAAATTTATATGACTCTTCATCCTCCTCTATCTAGGAGAGTCATTTCTTTTATACACATTAATGTGGGTAGGGAGCACATGACAAAGAAGGAAAATCTACAGTTTAGGCAGCTGGAACATCCAACAGAACCCTGGCAATCATTGGCATGACAAATATTGCCCTTATTTCTTACACAAAATTGCCTTTTAACTCCAAATTAAGTATTGTGAATTCAGATCACCTGAAACTAACCTACCTACACACTTACCTTGTCTGTGCACTATCATCTTTTTCCATTAGTGTAGGATGAGGCCTGAATACTAATTCAATTTCACTAGCACCATCCATTACTGGATCAATTGCCACTGTTGCATTGTTATTATCAAGCTCAAGCCCGGAATCATCAGATGTTTTGGTCCGTTTGTTACTAGGTCCTGCTTCCTGATTACTGTGCGTGGAAGCATTACTACAGTGAGAACTGTCACCATTATCTTCTGCTCCACTACCATTTTCGATTTGTTGTTTCTTGCCTCGCTGTAATCTAGTGAAGGAAAAATAAGAGGTTGCATGAAATTTACATTTGGCTCTTTTCAATGCATTGATTTTGAACCATGTTTACTGAACTTCAGAATTCTAAAAAAGTCTTCATAATTGAATTTGCTCCAAGTTGGATAATGACATTTATTTCCCTCATGTCCCAGAAATTTCCAAAGAACCACACTCATACACATATGTTTGAATGACTTAAATGTTTATATTCATTTAATAATTTTCTTTGTTGATTACAGGAATTACTGGCAAACCTTTATTTACATGTTGATAAACTTTTTTTGTTATGAGATTTTAAATCTAAAGAAAGGCATGATTCAGAAATGAAAATTTAAAAGTTCTGAGGGAAGATATCTGGGCCTCTTTGATTAGAAGTTCTTGAGGAAACAAGATTTAAGAGGAATAGTAAGCAATCCCTCCCTGCCAACCTCACTCAAAGTCTGCTAATGCAATATAAAATCATTCTAGTGAGAAAAATGAGACTGATATCTAAATCATAAGAGCGTGGATACAGAAGCATTCTAACAAGCTCAAAAACAAAACAAAAAAAGCAGTAACTGGGCAAGGTGCTTTGTGTCCAGATGTGACTTACTCATCAAAACAATCAAGGGAGTTATAATTATCATCATTTTATAGTTGAGAAAACCAAAGAAACTGAAGTTCAAAGCCCCATGGTTATAAGCTAGTAAGTGCCAGAATTAGAGCTACGATGTGATATACATTCTGCCACACTGGCCCCCTCTCTATCTGTATATGAAAGAAATATGCAGAAATGACCTACACTTCTAACACAGTATCATTATTACATGTTTACTACCAGTACAAGGAAATCATAGCCCATAAAAAAAACGGTAACAAAAAATACACAAAATATTGCTTAAGAAATCTATAGATTATTTTAAAATTAAGAAGGTATCATTAAAAACAAAGGTGTCATTAATATATCAAATGACAAAACTATGATCAAAAAAGATATGAACAGGGGACACTGGGGTGGCTCAGCAGTTGAGCATCTGCCTTCGGCCCAGGGTGTGATCCTGGTGTCCGAGGATCAAGTCCCACATAAGGCTTCCTGCATGGAGACTGCTTCTCTCTTTGCCTGTGCCCCTGCCTCTCTCTCTCTGTGTCTCTGATGAATAAATAAAATCTTAAAAAAAAAAAAGATATGAACAGATACAATGAAATATTATTTAGTCTACTTAGTCTTAGAAAGTGAAATAAGCCGGTCACGATTCCACTTATATGAGGTATTTAAAGTAGCCAAATTCATAAAAACAGAAAGTAGGATGGTGGTTGCCAGGAGATGAGGGGAGGAAGAGGAAATGAGCTGTTTAATGGGTACAGAATTTCTGTTTTATAAGATGAAAAAAGTTCTGGAAATTGGTTGTACAATAATGTGAACGTACTTACAATACTGAATTGTATACTTAAAAATGGTTAAGATAGTCAATTTTACATTGTATCTTTTTAAATCACAATTTAAAATACATATATATAACAGGCTAAATAAACTAAATAAACTAATAAAGTAATTAACACAGTTACTCGTCTTAATGTATTTATTTTTACCCAAACTTCTTTCCAAAAAAGTCTGAGGTGACAGAGCTAGGTTTCTTTATTTCAGCTATTACTCTTAAAATAATGTTTATAACAGAGATTAATAGCTTTCTTGCAATCAAATCAAATTTCTTATCAAATCATATGTGTAATACTACATACTATTCTAGAGGCAGCATCTTAAGACCTATACCACCAAACTTGAATGTCATATGAGGCACAGTAACAGTAATTAGGAATGCCAATATTTAGCCTCTACTATTTAAAGAACTAATAGAAGCAAAATCTGAAACAAGTACAGAATCCAATATAAGTATTTTGACAGGGACGCCTGGGTGGCTCAGCAGTTGAGCATCTTGATGTGGGGGTCTCAGGATCGAGTCCCACATCAGGCTCCCTGTGTGGAGCCTGCTCCTCCCTCTCCCTGTGTCTCTGCCTCTCTCTTTCTCTGTGTGTCTCCCAAGAAAATAAAATCTTTAAAAAAAAAAAAAAGAGTTTTGACAAAGACAGATCAAGACTGCTACATGTAAGAAATTAATTCAATATAAAGGAAGAACTTCAAAAGAATTCACATTCAAAAATATTCACTTGTAGTATTGCACAAATGATTTGATAGTATTATACTCATAAGAAATTAATTTTAATTCAGAATTTCAAAAAATTCATACACTCAAAAATATTTACTTATAGTATTTATACAAACAATTTGATACATCTAGTATTAATACAAGATATAGTATTACTCTATTACTCGAAGCCAAGCATGGTTCTAAGCACTGGAGTTATAAGACTCAATAATACTGACAGTCTCTACCCTCTAAGGGCTTATATTATTGTTCTACATGTTAGAGAAGAAGTACTGTGGAGAAAAACGAATAAGGGAGGTAAGATAGTTATGGAGCTCTGAGGTGGAAGATGGGAACTTAGACATCTGAAGAAAGTGAGAGTGTTATATGTGGATTATCTGGAAGAGGGTTCCATAGAGAATATTAAGTACCACACTGGGAAGTCTGAAGAACAGCAAGGAAGCTGTAATAAAAGGAGCTTCTATCAGATACTCCCACCACTAGAAATGTTCAAGCAAAATCAAAAGGACTATAAAAGATTTTGCAAAGGGGATTCTCTGTCCTGCTCAAAAACTAAAATGAACACCACTGAAGTCCCTCAAACTCTTAGAAACGTAGGATTTTTTAAAAATAAATATATTCAACACTTAATACTTTATTTTACTTTGCTAAACAGAGTTTAGTTTGTAGGTCAGTTTAATATAGTTAGAATATAGCACATCTTCAGAACCACTTCTGGAACCTTAAAAATAGCAATGCTTGGACCTCAATCAAAGATTCTGATTTGCTTGGTTTGGGAGGATACTGGAGGACCTAAAATTTTAAAACTTTTGTGATTCTGATGTTCAGCCAAGGTGAGAAACACTTGCCTGGGATGCAGCTTTACTGGCATTCCCTACTTTGGAAAATGATACCTCTCATTGAGACCTGAATATATTAGGAAAGGAAACAAGAATGAAGGTAAGAAAGTGCCCAATTTATGCAGGGTGTTGGAAGCCATCATTAAGGTCTTTTAACCTGAAAATGAAGAGAAGATAGATAAAAGAGACTCCAAAGCAAAGGAGAACCATGACCTGACTTTCAATTTAACAGAATCACTCTGGCTGCTGTCCTGAGAACAGACTTTGTAAAGATAAGCATGGAAAGTAGAAAGACCAATTAGGAGGCATTTGAAATGAAAGAAAGATGGTGGTGGCCTAAACCAATCTGGATATATTATGGAAAAAGTTAAAAGTATATTTATTCTCAGATTGGAATATATAATGTGAAAAAAAAGAGAAATGTTTCAAAGTTTTCAAAATTTCCAAAGTTTTTGGCTAAAGCAAAGGCAAAGTTGCCATCAACTGAAATGAAATGAGCAAGAATAAAAAGAAGTAGGGGGTAAGAATAAAAAGTTCAGTATTGGACATGTTAAATATGAGTTAAGGAATAGCTAATTCATACGAAAGGAACCAGAAGAATATCATCTCCTGAAAGCCAAGTGAAGAAAACCATTCAAAGAGAAATAACTGTGTCAAATGTTGCTGAGTAAGATAGGAAAATGAGGTCTGAGAATCAGCAATTAGATTTTGCAATTTGGAGGTCACTGGAAAATCTGACAAAGTGATATGGAGGTAGGAGAGAGGATAAACACATGACTTCTATGGGTTCAAAACAGAATTGGAGAAGAACTGAGGGACAACGAGCACAAACTTTTTCAAGCAGTTCTGCTACAGAAATAAGAGGAGAAAAGAAATGGTAAGTGGAGGGGGAAGTGGGTACAACAGAGAATAATATTTTTAAATAGAATACCCTATTAATGCCTGGAGGTATATATTATGCCTCCCTGGAAAGGTAACCATGCAGAACTACTATTTGTTACTGCATTTTATTTCTTTCCAAGTGAAGGCTGTTAAATAGAGTATTTTTTTAAAAGTATACAGAAAAATGGCCACCATCCCTGGCCTTCTTTTCCCACATACCTGTTCATGGCCTGTATCTTCAGTCCTTCCTCAATGCTGTGACTGAGCGCTTGCTGATTATTGTGCTTGTTGATCCTAGCCAATACTCTCTCCTGATGAGCTTCATACTCATCACGACTTGGATAAATTTTGCTGATGAGTGCATCAAAGTTTGGGTCTGGCCTGAGTGATCTTTTAGAAACTAGCTTTTTTCGACAGGTAGGACATTCTTTATTGCTAAATAAAAAGAGGGGAAAGAAACTGTAAACAATGTATCTTTGGGCTAACAACAAAAATATCCAACTTCTGGATAGTTATCATTATTCCAATACCTTTACTAAGTCACAGAAATTTAAACTGATTAACCTGCATTTCCTTGAAAACCTGATTTGAGGGTAAGCAAGATTTTGAGAACTTCAGACACTATACAGTATTTGCCAACAAACAAAAATTTGAATACTTCCCAATAATTTATATATAATCATTTTAGAAATAAAAATCTATTTCTTGCCAATATAAATTTCCCTGATATCCATGCCCTACAAGGAAAATTTACCCATTAATATATATTAATTTGTTATCAATTCTTTTATTAAAATAGCATACACAGAGGTATTATACAATTTAGAAGTGGAAGAACCATGGAGGACTTCATGCTTTGTAATTTTCTCAAAACAAGCATTCGTGCTATAAACCTTTAAAACTGTATAAAATCAACTATTTCAAAACAAAGATTCTCCAATAATTAAAAGACTTCAGAAAATTTTCCAGCTCTCAAATGAACGCTTATAGAGAATATATTTCTCAAAACTCATACAATACCATCCTGGTATAATTAAGTACCTAGTATAACTCATTTCAACATACCCACTTCTGAGCGCTGTGATAATGCAGTCTGCACAAAAACGATGCAAACACTCCTTTGTAGTCATGGTGTTTTTCAACATATCCAAACAAATTGGGCACATTAATTCACTGTGTAGACTTCGAGGTGAAACCACAATTTCCAAGCCATCCGTTATTGCCTCCTATAGAAGAGTAACTTTAAAATTAAATGCTACCTATTTTTTTTATTATGGACAAGTTCAAACATACAAAAGTACTGAAAATGACAAAAATGAACATCTATGTACCCATCACCCAGCACCACCACTGTCAACTCACACCCGACCTTGTTTTTCTATAATCTTCCCCAACCCCCCTTAAGCCCCATCACTGTATTATATCAATGCTCTTATTTTAATGCTAAAAATAACATATTAATGTTTTTAAAAGCCAAGTAATGGTAAATTAGCTTGGCATTAAAAAAAACAAAAAACAAAAAAACCCTGAATTTGGAATCAGATGCCTTAGGTCCTAATTCTAGCCATGTTAATGTGACTCTAGTAATTTAACATTGTTTCTTACCTTTTAATTGAGGAAGTTAAGACTAAATACCTTTATTTCTTCGATCTTCACAAATTCTACCATTTTGATAACTATATATTTCATGCCATCCATTTAAATATTTTAAGATTCCCATACAAGTATTTCTAATTTACATACAATTTAACAGGATTTCATTTTAACATCATTACTTTTAATAGTGATGATCCGCTATTGGATCCACAGAAGCAGTTTTATACAAAGCGGCCAGGTTCTCAAGTTATCCTACAAACTAATTTAAACCATAGTATTAGTACTGGTATTACTGTAATTGTAAAAATGTTTCAGTGCAAAAATGCATTTAGAGTTCCAATGTAGAATGCCAGCACATCTGTTAGCTGAAGAGAGATTAGTGACTCCTACTTTCTTCACCACTACCCACCCTTCCCACAAGGCGGCACATACTAGCTCTAAACATCAATGCTGGCTCTTATGGGTTGAGGAAAGAGATTAGTAGGTAGCTACTGAAGAGAAAGGTGAGACAAAAATAAAAGACACTTCCTATTTCCACTGGATCTCCATAGTTGTGTTTCCTCTACAGGGTCAAAGAATAAGGACCCTACAAGGAAAGACACAGAAAGATAGATAGATAATGTCCTTGAAGAACTCAAGTAAAATATATTTAAATTTACAACAACTACCACTATTTTTGAGTGTCTTATGGTATTTCAACCTCTCTAGAGAAAGCACCTTCAGTATTTTCTTTTACTTAATTCAATACACACACAAACTTTTGATTTAGGAATTACAACCTCCATTTTACAGATGAGGAATCTATCACTCAGAGTATGATGATGACTCAGCTAGTAACCAAGTCTGTCCTCTTCCTCTTTAGAACATGCCTAGAAATATCCCAGCCCAGGATAAAGGCAACCGTCTAAGTTCTCCATGTATGTACCTGTGCAAGTGTGTAGCTCTGTGGAAGAAAAAAGGGGGGAAATATACAACCCGATTGGTATCACTAAAAATTTCACTAGTTTCAAATGAGCGTTCAACACTGCTCAGGAATTAGTTTCTCTTGTAACAAGCTTGTTTTTTTCTATACTATTTTACACCTTTTCTTCTATCTGCATAACTTCCTTCATCTGAACATTCCAAAGATTACCTCAATTTCATTGAGAGAGCTCTCTGATTTTCTATGACATCTTTATAAATCATCTACCTTGCTACAAGGAGAAAATATGCCTCTTTCTTTCAAAAGTACATTCCTTCCTACCTTTTCAAGTATATCCTTCTGATTATTATTTGCTCTCAGGTTTCACCAATCTCTGGCACTCCACTAAATCAGCCTAGAGTAAGATGTGCATGGGGTTGCTGAATAATGAAAGGTGAACGGCACATCTCAGAGCCATGTGAGGCACGGGGGTGTCCTTGGTGGCCCTCTATCTCCCATCATAAAAACAAAATTTAAAACTTCCCAATTCCATGTTCCCCTCCAGTTTTTACTCCATTTCTCTGCTTCTCTGCAGAACCAAACTTCTCTGAAAAACTGCCTACATATTTTCACTTTTTCTTCCTTCAACATAACACAATCTATTCAAGTGAATTTTCTCCTGTCAAGGTAAGGAAGTATAAGCACACACTGCCACATACAACATACACTTTTGTAATCCTCATTTTACTTATCCTCTCAGTAGTCCTGAATACAGTAACTATTCCCTCTTAACACACCTCCTCGTAGATTTTGATCCTCTCTCTCTCCATCGCCTATTTTTCTTTGGCTGTTCCTTCTCAGTCTTCTCTGCAGCTTCTTTTCTATTACTTTCTTTCTAAACTTTGAAGCTCCTCTGGATGAAGTTCTGGGCCCCTTTGCTCATCTCTGTCCAGGTGATCTTATTCTACTCTCATTGCTTAAAATGTGCTGACAACCCCCCAAATTTTACATTTAGTCCAGACCTCTAGGTTAGCATCTGTGCCTGCCTGACTTACAGGTATCTCAAATTGAGTTCAGTTTTAAGCATGTTTATCTCCTTCAAACCTGCTCCTCCCACAGTCTTTCTCATCTTCACCTTCTTAATGTACTCTATTGCTCCCTCCCATTATTATTTATTACAGCACTGAGGACTTACCCCCTTTACACAACTTCTCAAATGTGTAATTCTTTGGATATTAACTCATTTAATATTTATAAACTCTGTAAATTTATACCATTTTATTTACTTCACCTAGTGCCTAGCGTGTAGGACTTGGTATACAGTATGCAAATTATTTGTTGAATCAACGAATGAAGAAACCAAACATACACAAGACTGCCTGTATACAAATTACTACTATTATGTTCTTTCAAGTTTTCATTTCCTAAAAATGTATCCCAGTTTCCACATGTGTCATATTCCTCCGAGTTTATCTTAGTCTACATTACCTGAGGTGTTCGTTGTAATTCATATAAACTGAGTTCCCATGTTTTGCTTAATGGTTGAGTTCCGTTTGTCTGCACAGCCTGAGACATTGCTAAGAATAAAAAAGGAAAGAAAAACAATTTTAGTATCTGGAAGGAAAGTAAATCTCAAAACTGATTTTTTGGAATCATGAATCCTGAGAATCATCAAAATAGAAATGATATACTGGCTCCTCAAAAACTAAAAGAAAAGCACAAGAATCTTTTCATTTATAAGTACAAGCTATTTGAGTGCAAGAGACTATCACTGATCTTTGAATGCCCAACAGGTGGCACAGAGAAAGAGCTAAAATTATTACTGAATGTACAGAAAACTGTCTTAATCCTAAACAATAAAGTTTCTAAAATTCATGGTCATGAAATCAGAACTAAATCAGGAAAATTTAAGACTTTCCAGTATGGTCAATTCTTGCCAGAGATAACAAAATCTACCTTATAGTACTTTAAACTCCTGGTCATTTTGCCTCTACTTTTTCACAGCTCCACTCATGAAAACTCCCCTGTTTGATATACTAAGTCCCTTATAATGTTCAGAAAGTTCTTCCTAATGCTGAACCCAAAACTGCTACCTATTCATCCTACAGCCCCTCAAGGCACACTCGATTAAAACTCGTCATTTTTCTACATGACAGCCTTTCAAATATTTGGGTACTGTTATCATACCCCACCTGATTTTTCTTTCCTTTTGGGTAAATATTCTAGTTCCTCCTACTGTTCACTGTCTGATGTGATTTCAAGGTCTCCTCATCACCCTGATATTAGTTCTTAGTTTTGTCTCTCCCCTCTAGTTAGGAATAAATTTAACAACGTTAAGGCCAACTTCTGTGCTTGTCTCTGAGTAGGTGAATGGGATCTACGATACATGTAAGATGGTCTTAGAAAACTAACTCCTCTCTGGCAAAGGAAAAAAAAGGGGCTCCAGGCATTAAAATATTTAGTAGGTATCTATTATTAGCCAAGCAGAACTGCTCTAGGTCCTTGCTTCAGAATGCATAGTCTAAAAAGACGGAAATGCACGTAAATAAATAAACCACAGGGCAGCCCCCGTAGCCCAACGGTTTAGCGCCACCTTCGGCCCAGGGTGTGATCCTGGGGACCCGGGATGTAGTCCCGTATCAGGCTCCCCGCATGGAGCCTGCTTCTCCCTCTGCCTGTGTCTCTGCCTCTCTCTGTGTCTCTCATGAATAAATAAATAAAAACTTTAGAAAACAAGTAAACTAAAATTTGACAAGATAAATTCTAAGCAGCAGTATGGAAAAAACAATATGGAATTACAGAAGAGGATAAGGGAATTTGAGAAGTCAGGAAAGGCTTCAGCAGTGATGGAATAAGCTTTAAAAAAACCCAAAGATTTCTACACCAGAATGGGAATATAAAAGAGGGTTCCAGAAAAAGTAGAGCAGCATGTATGAAGATAGGCATGAAAACCGTAATTGGGAGTTACTGGAAGTTTTAAACAAGAAAGTGACGTGATCAAAGAGTTTCACAGAAACTCAAGCAGCAGTGAACGTAAAAGAACAAAAAAGCAGTAGACAAGTGAGGGGGCTGTTAACAAAAACCCGAATGAGTTAACTATCTGAACCAAGGCAGTTGAATATGCAGAGAGTATTACACAGATAGCCCTAATGATACATTTGACACTGACATGAGAGAGGAGGGTCCAATATGACTTCGGGAAAGCCAACTATCCCTTTACTGAGATGGAGAACATAGAAGGAAGGTATAGGTTGGAGTTGCTACAAATACTGAGGTCCAGTTATTTATGGGCCACTGAGGAAGAGTGGTTCAGTAGACAGAAAAAGTCCACACGTGCTGGAAGACACAACCAGCATATTTAAGTAAGTCATATATTCCACACTGGCAATGAAGGACGTGACCTATATATATCCAGGAAGGTAAATTTCCCATTTCCATCAAGTATCATTTAAATAAATCTGCTATCAAGAACTCACCCAATCATCAATTAGCTCAACTTTGCTTTGAGTAGTAAAAAAAAAAAGCACTTCATTGAAATTTAACCTCTATTCTAGCCCCCTCTAAAAATCTACTTACCCTATTTCTTCCTTTAACAAAAGCCACGTTCCACATGAAGTTGCTCCCTTGCCCAAGCAAAAATTTGAAATAAATATGATCAAATTTTTCAAATGAGCCAGTTGTGTGACTTAAAAAAAAAAAAAAAATTTCAAGGCTGACCACTGAGTCTATCTTTTGCTTATCAGAACAAGTGGATTCCAAAACAAGCAAAAATTCCTTGAGGCTTTTGTGCTTCCTGGTAAATACACGTGCCATTATTTCTACCATAAATCCTACTACAACATAATGAATCTCTTAGAGAACTAAAATTACTCAAGGAATTTCTAAGAATTCCAAATCCTAATCCCATGTCTCAAAATCTGTAGTGGTTAACCTGAGGCCCACTACAAACCAAATAATCCTTTCTTCTCTCTCCAGCAAGCTTCCCCAGAAAATTAATGGGAACCGTCAAATAAAAAAAGCCTTCTGCTGAGGGCTCATTTCTAGAGATACCAGTTCTCCTGCACATAACCGAATTATATCTTTTTTTTTTTAACCAAATTATATCTGATTTAGAGATCTGTATTCCCGTGGCAATAAAATTCAGAAAGTAATTCACAAATTAGTTGCAGTTTTTCCTCGTATTTGGGAAAGCTAGGATCTCCATGGCCTTGAAAAGTTTTCCAATCTCTCTGTCTGTATCTGTATTACAATCATATATTCTCTGGTGTTTGGATTCTTAACTGCTACCGTATGGATGCTATCTTACCAAATAATGCAGCAGGTAATCCTGAGACCAAAAAAAGGATATGATCTTGATGATCATCAAACCACTATCTCAATTTTTAAGAACGTTATCACCAAGGTAGATCTCTCCTGTGACCTGGCCAAACAGAGTCAATGGGGATCTAAGAATTAAAAATTCCTTTTTTTTTTTTGCTTCAAGATATAATTCACAGAGAAGGCATATACATAATACATGACCTACAGGCCATAATCAATCTGTCTGAACGGAAGCTCAAATTTCTACTCTTGGCTGTTACTGAACAGATAAGCTTTCGAGAATTAGTTCCTCTTGCTTTAGGTCAATATACTGTGTCATTTAATCTAAATTCTACTTTCACCAAAATCATATATAATCTTTCTTCTACTCTCATTTGGTGAAAAGCTGCATTTCCATCTGTAGCTCCTCCCTGACCAAGCCAAGAATGTAAA
This sequence comes from Nyctereutes procyonoides, assembly GCF_905146905.1. Lineage (NCBI taxonomy): Eukaryota > Metazoa > Chordata > Mammalia > Carnivora > Canidae > Nyctereutes > Nyctereutes procyonoides. Next base: position 8,896,302 of record NW_026575037.1, read on the forward strand.
ATAAAATACATTTAGCTTCTGTTTTTCAGATGAGAATGAACTGTGATTTTAAAATAGTATTTATACGTGAATTATCTATGTATAAATACTACTAATATATGGCCAGAGGAAACAAGAATGGGTTCACCTGGAATAATTATAACCTGAAAGGACAGAAAGTGATGTAGCCAGTGAAGATGAGAAATGAGGTCAGAAAAAGTAATCTTAAAGATGCTTTCCAGCAACAGAATGTGCTTCCTATAGGACTACTGCCTGATGATCCTTGCAGTACAACAGAAAAAGATCTACCTAGGTCTACCTGGCCCAATCCACAATTATAACACCTCAATTATACTTCTGAATAAGAGACACCAAACAAAACAGAAATGTTTCCTGCACAAACCAGGCTCTCACTTTTGTGGCAAGAATGTACAAATGAGAAGTTAGCATTAGTTTGGACAAGATAACTTGAGAGAAACAGAAAATAAATCTGATAAAAGACTTAGTTACAGGCAGATTTTGAAAGCTCACAGCTTCAATATCCAAAGAAGAAATAGCAATACAATATTCAGAATGTGCTTTTAGAGACTGCAAATATCTGACACTTTCATGCTGACTTTCTACATCTTCACTTTATGCACATCACTTTTTGCAGGGGTTCAATGTAGTCTCAAAAGCTTTTTAAAACACAGCACCCCCCCCCAAGAAGTGACTACCCACAAAGGGAATATGCAAAAAAGATGAAAAATTCCAAAGCATTCTACATCGAAAGATTTAATAAGTTTATCTTTTTTTTTCCCCTGAAGATTTACTTGAGAGCGAGCGAGCGAGCATGTGTGGGATGGGGGTAAAGAGGATCAGAGGTGGAGGGAAAGACAAACAGATCCTGCGAGGAGCACAGAGGCCCCGGGCAGTCTGAGGACGGAAGATCAAGACCTGAATAGGAACCAAGAACCAGATGCCTAACCAACTGGGCCACCCAGGCGCCCCAAGTTTATTATTTTTTTTAAACAAGAAAAAGGTTAGACTTCTAGTTTCTAGTTCCACATGTTAGTGACCACTTTGGCCTAACAAGTTTAAAAACTGTAGAGGCTAAAAAAAATCAACAACTCTTCTTGGGTCTATAAGCAAGGGGAGAACACAAGACAAACCACTGCCCTTAAGACTGGAAAGACAGAACACAGGGAATCTCAGCTTACCAGAGCACCTCAGGAATGGAAACTCCAACAGGAACTAATGTCAAGTTACATAAATCTGAACTACAGTCAAAAAATTGCTGGGCGCCTGGGTGGCTCAGTTGGTTGAATGCCCAACTCTTGATTTCAGTTCAGGTCATGACCTCAGGGTTGTTGAGATCAACTCCCGTGTTGGGCTCCATTCACTGGGTGTGCAGCCTGCTTGGGTTTCTATCTCTCTGCCCCTCCCCATAAATAAATAAATCTGCTTCCCCTAAGTTTGATAGTTAAAAACTCCCAAGAGAATTCAGTCATAGAAGTACTCCTAAAATATTATGAAATTGACCTCCTTAAGCCTGACCAGATTCCCACAGGAAAGAACAGGAAAAACCCCCACTTATGCTTGCCAGAGCCCTGCTCTTAGGAAAAACTAGTTAATCAAAACCTAACATACTGGGATATTATCAGAACCTAACTGACTTAGGAAGGTCAATCAATACCCAACTCCAGGGATCCCTGGGTGGCGCAGCGGTTTGGCGCCTGCCTTTGGCCCAGGGCGCGATCCTGGAGACCCGGGATCGAATCCCACGTCGGGCTCCCGGTGCATGGAGCCTGCTTCTCCCTCTGCCTGTGTCTCTGCCTCTCTCTCTCTCTGTGACTATCATAAATAAATAAAAATTTAAAAAAAATTTAAAAAAAAAATACCCAACTCCAGTCCATTCTAGCAATCCAGTCCACCTGAGGAGGAAAAAAACTTAAGTACCACTAGTGAAGTTCACAGTATAGAGTATTAGTCTCACTAAAAGACTGAGATCTAGTTACAAAACTATAGAGCCCTTCTTCTCCCCCTACACCTCACCACCACACAATTAAAGGCCTATTTACAGCAATTCCTTGTACCTAGTACATCATGCATGTCTGGCCATCTAGGAAAAAACTACCAGGTATACCAAAGGCAAAAATAAATAAATAAATAAAAGCCAACACAATTTGAAGAGACAAATCAGGCATCAGAACTAGACGTGACAAAATAGTCCTAGAATTTTCAGACCAAGAATTTAAAACAACTATGAATAATATGCAAAGGGCTCTAATGAGTACAGAAGACAGCATATAAAAACACATGGGCAGGGGATCCCTGGGTGGCGCAGCGGTTTGGCCCCTGCCTTTGGCCCAGGGCGCGATCCTGGAGACCCGGGATCGAGTCCCACATCTGGCTCCCGGTGCATGGAGCCTGCTTCTCCCTCCGCCTGTGTCTCTGCCTCTCTCTCTCTCTCTGTATGACTATCGTAAATTAAAAAAAAAAAAAAAAAAAAAAAAACAACACATGGGCAATATAAGCAGAGAGATGGAAATCCTAAGGAAAAAAAAGTAGTAAGAAATGCTAGAGATCAAAAACACTGTACAAACGTGAAAAATGCCTTTGATGGGCTTATTAGTAGCCTGGATATCGCTCAGGCAAGAACTCGAGCTAAAGGATGACAGATCAATAGAAACCTCAAAAAATGAAAAGGAAAAAGAACAAAGACTGAAAAAAAATACATTAGAATATCCAAGGACTGTGGGTTAACCTCAAAAGATGTAGCATACATGTAATAGGAATATCAAGAGGAGGAAAAACAAAAGGAACAGAATAATTGAAAAAATAATGACTGAGAATTTCCCAAAATTAATGTCAGATATCACAGCATAGATGCAGGAAGCTTAGAGAACACCAAGTGGAATAAATGCCAAAAACACTACACCATGGCATGTCATTTTCATACTAGAAATATTCAAAGATGAAGCCAAAAGCCTGAAAAAAGCCAGAAAAAAGGATTACACTTGCTCCCTCCTCAAAAAAAGTAAGTATAAAGTATGTCCTGCATTTTAAATTTAACTTACATGGCATTACAGTTGCTCATATATCTAATCCTCTGACTTAATATATCTTAGTATTTTCTCCTACACCTAGAAAAGAGCCTGCTTTTCAAGAAGTTAAATGAATGAGTGAAGAAAGACATTTAGAAAGTAAAAATTGAACCTCAGATGATACCTAACAGTACAGAATTACTGCCTACTGAAGTTGATCTTAAATAATTTAACCAGGCATCTTTAAATTGGGGTATGCATGTGTACTCCTGACCTACACAAAAGCTTTCCAGGGAGCTATCCAGAGCTACGTAGTATTCAAATAATTTAATTTACAGGTTATCAATTTTCCTGAAGTATTTCTACACAAATCGACTTGCCTATATACCTGGGTGGGTCACTCTCCTTTCCCTAATCCTTTCATAAGATTAGGAATCATTCATTCACTCATTCAAATACTGATTTATCTACTGCACCATGAGGTGTACTGTACAGGTCTACAAACACCAACAGTAAACAAGTATGCATACAATTTAATAATTCTTAAGTATTATATAAAAGATACAAAAAAAAAAACCAGCACTGAGTTACATCATCAATAGGAGAAAAGAAGCTATTTAAGATAAGCAAGTCAAGGGGTGCCTGGGTTAGGGTTAGGGTTATGGTTCAGTCATTTAAGCGTCTGCTTTCAGCTCAGGTCAGAATCCCAGGATCACTGGGGCGAAGCCCAGGCATCTCATCCCACTGCCTGCTCAGGCTCAGAGGGAGCCTGCTTCTCCCTCTGCCTGTGCACACACTCTCTCCCTGACACCAAATAAATTTTAAAAATAATTTAAAAACTAAAAAGAAAGGGGAATCAAAAAAAAGAGTTTCAAAAAAATAGACGTATTGGGAAAAAAGAAAGGTCAATGTGGCTGGTAAAGAGGAATATATACAGAGGTTTACAAAGCTAAAGAGAGGTGATCTTCTCAGGAATCAAATGAGATTAAGAACATACAGGATGTATAATGAGTGAAATCTCCCTCAGAAATATTAATAATCTTCAATTTTTAAGTGTTAAAACCATAAGAATTGAAAAAATAAAGCATTAGAAATCAGAATATAAACCTAAAGAAAAAGGGAAAAATGATCATTATAAAACCATAAATCAAATAGGAACAGCTAAAAAAACAAAAAAATAGATTTGTTCAAGAAAACAAAATTTGTTATTTGACAAAGCTAATACTATAACTTTCCCAGAAAACCAAAAAATTACATAGATATAAAATATATTTTTAAGTTTGATCATCAGAGACTGCTATAGTCTACTTTATATCAATAAATAAATTTAATTACTCCATTAAATGTCTAAGTTAGAAATGGATGGAAATATTCTTAACTTGATGAATATATTCCAGAAGCCCCAAAGTTAAAACTCTTGAAGACTCCTATTTAAAGAGTCAGGAAAAAAGCAAGACTGCCCTTCTGCTATAAGTCCTCAATAATGTTATCCAAAAAGGGGGGGGGGGGGGGAATGGGCACTGGACAAGGAAGTGACAAACGTATCAGTTAGATAATACAAATACCTCACAAATCCACGTGGAATCAAATAAAAAGTTATAACTTCAAAAAAGGCAGCAACACGGTAGCATGAACAGAGAAAAACATGCCAAAAAAGCCACAGATTTCTATAAGCCAGGAATAAACATTTATAAATGCATTTTTTAATGATCCCATTTATAACCATTCACAATAGCAACAAACGCTATAAAATATGTAAGAGTAAATTTCACAAAGTATTGACAACACAAAACTCTACAACTTAATTGAAAGACATTAAAGAGATCATGGATTGGATAAACGTATATATAACAATCCAGTGTAATGCAATCCCAATCAAAATATCGATATACAAAGTGATTCTAAGGTTTACGTGAATTATTATGCACAAGAACGCCCAGGATATTTTGAAAAAGAATAATAATCAAGGAGACATACCTTACATCAAATATTAAAGCTTCATGAAAAGTAACACTATGGTCTAAAGAAAAGATGATAACATTAATGCAACAAAATGAAGGGTTCAAAAACAGACATGAGGGATGCCCAGGTGGCTCAGTGGTTGAGCGTCTGCCTTTCATTCAGGATGTGGTCCTGGGCTCTGGAGTCCAGGACTGAGTCCCACATAGGGCTCCTGCAGAGAGCCTGCCTTCTCCCTCTGCCTGTGTCTGTGTCTCTCTCATGAATAAATAAAATCTTAAAAAAATAAAACATGTGAATTTATAGAACTTAAGATATTTTAAATCAGAAGGATTTTTTTTTCATTTATTTATTCATGAGAGACACAGAGATAGAGGCAGAGACATAGGAAGAGGGAGAAGCAGGCTCCCTGAGTGGAGCCTGAATGAGACTCCATCCCAGGACCCCAGGATCAGGACCTGAGCTGAAGGCAGATGCTCAACCACTAAGCCAGCCAGGCATCCCTAAATCAGAAGGATTTAAACAAATATTTAAATTCAAAATAATTAAATCAGATGTACCTAAGCAAATAAATTAAAAATTCCAGAAGGGATGAGGCACCTGGGCAGCTCAATCAGTTAAGTGATTCTTTGATTTCAGCTCAAGTCAGGAACTCAGGGTCAAGAGATGAGGAGTCCTGTCTGGGGCTCCCTGTTCAGTGGAGAGTCTACTTGCGATTCTCTCATTCTCCTCCCTCCCCACTGTTCTCTAAAATAAATAAAATCTTTTAAAAAATAACAAAATGATTAAGCATTAAAAAAAAAAACTATATGAGATATATTTTAAAAGAAGGTACAGTGATGCATACTACTATGATTAGGAAGGCAGACTGATAAACAAGATGCAATACTGGAATACCTTAAAAGCAGTTCACATTTCAACTATTAAATTTTTTTAAACTTCTATACAAAAATAAGGAAAGATAGCATAAGCAAACAAAAGATAAGCTATAGACAAGGAGAAAATATTTGCAACATGTATAATCAACAAAGGCATATGTCCATAATGTACCCTGAATCTTCCCTCAAGATAATTTAAAAGACAGCTCAATATAGGCAAAATGACTACTTCACTAATAATCACTAAACTGCAAATCAAAACACTATCTACATAAGCTGTATTTTTTGTTTGTGATACTGACTGAAATGAAGATGACTAATAATGGGGCAGCCCCGGTGGCTCAGCAGTTTAAGCGCTGCCTTCAGCTGAGGGCCTGATCCTGGAGATCCGGGATTGTCCCATGTCGGGCTCACTGCGTGGAGCCTGCTTCTCCCTCTGCCTGTGTCTCTGCCTCTCTCTCTCTCTCTCTCTCTCTCTCTCTCTCTCTCTCTCTCTCATTCTCAACACAGTCTCTTGTGAGTAAATAAATAAAATCTTAAAAAAAAAAATGACTAATAATATCTGGTGTCCGAGTATGTAGAAACAGGAATTCTCAAATCACTCAAGTGTATAGTGGCATGGTTTTGAGGACAGATCAATTTGGCATTTAGAGCATAATTACAGCATTTGGCCTTAGGAATGTAACCCTTGAAATGAAAACTGGATAAATTAAGCTATATACGACTATTACAGAAATGTCTATGGAAACACACATCTCATTTTTAAAATTATTATCTTTGATCAACATACAGTCAAGAACTTACTGGTTGATGTCATGATTTTATCCACATTCTTTAGAAGTATTAAGAGACATATTAGCTCAGAACTTCAATACATTATTTTAACATACCTAGGTACCTTAAATCCTAACATAATCTCATTTATCTTTTTTAAAAATTCAATAAAATAACGGTTGTGAATAAAAAAAAATAGCACTGACAAACAGATGCCAGTGAAAGAGAGCATACCAAAACAACTGTCTCTGCTCTTTGGCCAAATCAAAAAATAACACTGTACTGTACCTCCCAAAACTGTCAGAAGTTTTAACATTGTAATGGCTCTCTTAAGAAACCTATCCAATTAAAATTCTCCTACAGGTATGCAATAAACATATATACAAGAATAGTGATCACAGCATTGTTTGTGATGACAAAAAAATCATAAAGTCTATATATGTCTGTCAACAGGAATATGGTTAATTAGGATATAGCCAGAGCACACAAACTATGTAGTATACATGCTGACATGGAATTCAACATAGGTACACAACATACATCATAATTTTTAAAGTTGCAAAAAAATAAAATTAAAAATAAATTTTAAATAAGTAATTTGTAGGGCAAAATATATAGAACACTATCCTGTTTTAGCAAGATGAAAAAAAAAAATTCCAAACACTTAAATGTATGTTTGTGATCTTGAGTTCTGTTCACTATGTTTCAGCCACATTTGCCATCTTTCTCTTTATATCTATCTTGCCAAGCTCTTTCTCATTTTAGAATCTTTTTACTAGCGCATCCCTTCCATCTGGAACAGAACAGTTTCATCCCCCTCCTTTACCAAGATTTTGTCATAGCTAGCTCGCTCAGGCATTCTAACAAAACTCTAACTTTGCTATTTTCTCACGTCTCCTCTTTTCCTTTTTCACCACAGCACTTTTATAGTCTCTAAGCTCCTTGAATGCAGAGTTATTTGTCTTATTCACAATATCCCCAGTACCCTGCACTGTGCCTGGCATATAGTAATTAATCAATAAATATTTGCTGCAGAAATCAGCAATGGGGATGACTCGATAAAGGAGCTCAAATTAGGCAACCTTAATATTTCATATTTTCGGGGCAGCCCCGGTGGCTCAGCGGTTTAGCGCAGCCTGCAACCCAGGGCCTGATACTGGAGACCCTGGATCGAGTCCCGCGTCAGGCTCTCTGCATGGAGCCTGCTTCTCCTTCTGCCTGTGTCTCTGCCTCTCTCTCTCTCTCTCTCTCTCTCTCTCTCTCTCTCCATGTCTCTGTGAATGAATGAATGAATGAATGAATGAATGAATAAATAAATAAATAAATAAATCTTTAAATATATATATATATATATTGCATATTTTCATGATCAAACACACATACTTCAAGTTAACATGGGGAAAAAGACGAAAGGAAAATTTATCAGTTGGTCTATTTTCTATGTGTAGAGAAAATATTTTTATGTATCTGCATAGTTAGGGCTATTTGGGCATACAAATCTGTCTTACAAAATAGATGTCCTGAAAAATTAGAGACAATTGGATAAAAAAGAGATTTACCTCTTTAGAAGTGTTTATATTTCAAGGGGTGTGAGACCTTGGAGACATTCATGGGTTGCAAATTCTGCCACCTGTCTGATCTCCCCACCCTCTCCACACTCATTTACTTTCCAAAGATTAAAAACCTAGGATCCTTCCCTTCTGTAACCAAGGAGAATTTGTTCATAATAAGCAGCAAAGGTCCCCATCACTCTTTCAGGAGGTGGGCAACAGCTATACAAGCTCCCAGATTCATGTTTTTTAAGGTTCCTTACCTACCAAATGAACATCCAGGTCTCACTGCATCACTCTGAGAGGGAAGAAGTGGGACAATAGGATCACTGCTGTAATAATTAATCCATCCCTGCCCCAGAAATTTTGTGTCTACTTTCAGGAAAATATGAATACAGATATTAAAAATTTATCATTCTATTATAATCTGGCTAACATTTATCATGTTAATTCAAGTGTTAAGAAGAATAACGGGGATGCCCGAGTGGCTCAAGCGGTTAAGCGTCTGACTTCAGCTCAGGTCGTGATCCTGGAGTCTGAGGATCAAGTCCCACACGTCAGGCTTCCTGCTTGGAGCCTGCTTCTCCCTTTGTCTATGTCTCTGCCTCTCTCTCTCTCTCTCTCTCTCTCTCTGTCTCTCTCATGAATAAATAAAGTCTTCAAAAAAAAATTTTTTTAAACAAATGTAAAAATTATTTTTTCAGGACAAAAATACATTAAGTTCCCCAACTTAGTTAGAAACTAAAATTTCCATTCTAAGTTTTTCCATTAAAAACATACTATACAAGAACCTGGGTGACTCACTCAGTTAAGCATTGGACTCTTGATTTTTGGCTCAAGTCATGATCATTGTGATCCGAGATCAGTGGGAAGTCTACTCCTCTCCCTCTCCCTTTGCCCCTCTCCCCACTTGCGTGTTCTAAAATAAATAAAATCTTTAAAAAAAAAAAACTATACTTAAGGGTTCCTGGGTGGCACAGTCAAGTGTTGTACTTTTGATTTCAGCTCAGGTCATGTCAGGTGGCTGGGTGTGGAGCCTGTTTAGGATTCTCTTTCCTTTGGCCTCTCCCTCCAACACCAACTCAGGCACACACATTCTCTCCGTCTCTAATAATCTTTTTTTAAAAAAACATACTATGCTTAAGTAATAAATTTAATGAAGTATATGAGCTACTATAAAATTTATATTTGCATGTTAGGTTCAATTACATTATGGATTAGTCTAAAAACCTACCACTAATCATAACATCATTCCTACATATTCTTTTAATAGTACCTGGCAAACAGAGGTTCCCTAAAATACCATTTTTTTTTAATTCCATCTCTAATCTACAATTCTTAAATTGGTTAAAGGCATTATTTAAAACTCATGGTCATGGGGCGGCGTGGGTGGCTCAGTCAGTTAAGCATCTGCCTTCAGCTCAGGTCACAATTCCAGGGTCTTGGGATCGAGCTCCGCATCAGGCTCCCAGCTCAGGGGGAGTCGGTCTACTTCCCTCTCTGCTGCTCCCTGATTGTGCTTGTGCTTTCTCATTCTATCTTAAAAAGGGGGCGGGGGGGGGGGGTCCCTGGGTGGCTCAGTGGTTTGGCGCCTGCCTTTGGCCCAGGGCACGATCCTGGAGTCCCGGGATAGAGTCCCACGTCGGGCTTCAGGCATGGAGCCTGCTTCTCCCTCCCTCTGTGTGTCTGCCTCTATCATAAATAATAAATAAATAAATCTTAAAAAAAAAAATCATGGTCAAGTCTATCAGAGGTTAAATGTGGCAAAGAAGGTTTTGTGTGAAAAACTGAAACCAATACTAATACATGTTCCCATTAGACTCTGTGAGACCCTCAAGACCCTCAACTCCCCCTGAATGGGCCATACGTTTGCTCCCAAGACCATTCTCTAGCTGCCTGAGTAGGAAAAACAGATAGGCTAAACCATAAATTCCTCGAGAACAAGGATAGAGAACTTTGTATTTTAGGTATATCTTTATTTCATGTTACAACAAATGAGACACCTAGAAAGTATGGCAAATGATTTTTGGAACTGAATCAGTCAGTTTGCATACACATCCTAGTACTGGCAGCTACTGGTTATGGACCTATATCCAAGTTTCTCGAGGTCTTTTTTTTTTTTTTTTTAAATATACAAAGTGACAGAAATGTTCAGTGTCATTGGCAAAGTTAAGTGATATATTCATATAAAGTGCCTGGCATATTTCACAAATGATCACTGAATGGAGAGGGCCTAATTTCCCTGATATATTTCAATAAATAAGCATTCTTATTTCTCAGCATCTCTCTACCCAACATGTAAAAGATTAGGGAGAAAAATTACTTACCCACTCCCTAACCTACTAAAAATTTTACATTAACCCACGTTTGAAAAAATTATTTTAGAAAGAAACAAAAATGTTTGGTTATGTGCCTCATGTGATTAAAAAAAAAAGAAATCAATCAGGAGGCCAATTAATCCAAGACTACTCTGTAAGGCCTTTTCAGTAACAAAAAACTGCAAGAAATTTGTCAGCTATCTACTGCTAGTAAATTGCATGTGGCTGAATGCTAAATGTAGTTCCTAGAAGCTTAAAAGAGTAAGAGAAATACTGAAAAGAGACATTTCTGGCCCAGACTTCATTAGAAACTTGTGCAATCCTCCTAAAAGGGACACAAAATAACATAAAGAAGTGCATCTTGAACCACAGCTTTGTAGAACAAGCAGACATTTCAAATGGATGTCTCCTGGATTATCCCCTCCCCCTCCTGGAACGCAATCTTTGAAGGGATTAAGATAATATACACCAGGTATACTGGTATCTGATCATTAAGGATATAGGATGAAAGTGGTAAGAACCTACATGGCCAGAGTACCCATACACCATCATCTCAAGTGAGTCCCTAGCACATGCTGGGTTCACAGTGAACTCATAACTTAATTCTCAGTAAGAGCCTCATGTGTACATTTCCTATAGTATGGCTGAAACAAGAATTCATATTAAATAGCAGATGTGCAGACAAAAAGGCTGACACTGTGTTGAAAAATTCTAGAAGTCTAAACTGTACTCTTACCAAAGTATAGCTATAACAAAACAACCACAAGGGAGCTTCCAGACTAGATAAAGCATTTTTTCCAAGTACGGGGGCTTTAAATATAAATTATTTTAAGCTAAAACCTCAGAGTTCTATGCCAAAAACTGTTCACCAGCTGCTCTAATTATAAAAATTGCCTGGTCTATTCAGAGTATTTTAAATAGAACTAAAGATTAATTATGAGTAAGCTATAAATATGCCTCCTCCCCCGAAGAAGAAAGAGTTTAGGTAAATAGGGTTGTTTAGAAATCTCCATTTACACTTTGAAAAATGATTACTGTATTAGTTTCCTACAACTCTGTAACAAATTACCACACTCTCTTAGTTTTGAAGGTCAGAAATCGGAAATCAGTATCACAGAGCCAAAATTAAGGTGCTGGCAGGGCTGTGCTTCTTCCAGAGGTTTTATTAGAAATTGCTGTTTCTTGCAGCTGGCATTCTTTAGCTTGTGGCCACATTGTCACCTCTTCTGTGTATGTAATCTCCCTCTGCCTAGCTCTTATAAAGACACATGATGACATTTAGAACTCAACCAGATAATCCAGGATAATCTCTTCATATCAAGACCTTTAATTTAATGACATTTGCAAAGACTTCCTCACACAGACACATACCTTAGTCCTGAACAAAGTAACATTACAGATTCCAAGGATCAGAATATGGACATTTTGGAGGGGGCCTATTTTTCAGCCTACCATACCAAAAGTGTGCTTAACTTTATAACCAACTCCTAGAAGCCAACACCTATGTTTTTATCCTGTACATTTGTTCCCTTAATTTGTTTTTCAAACTGTGAAATATATATCAGAAAATACAATCACTAGATTATCCCATCTTCCCATGAAGAGTTTTCTTCATTGTTTGAGATTTGCTTCCCTAAGGACTATGAAACAAAACCAAGAAACTTTATTTTTAAAGACGAAATTTATCTTTTTCTTCCAAGGTTACAGTCCCTTCTGAACATAAAGTAAATACAGGTCACATCAAATTAACTCTCTCAATCTTCAGCATTTTCCTTTTCCTCTTACATTATACAATATGTGAATGAGCAAACTATTTGTTCCTTAACTGAAACACTGTTTGCTTACAGGATACAGGTGTTCCATTTTAGAAATTTATTCAAGACTAGGCAAACCAGGGAGCAATAATAAATCTGACTAAGCAATCCAACTGCCATCATAGCATTGCCTGAAGTAAGTATCACCTCATAAAAACCACTTGCAGTCGTTTAATCTAAAACTACAGCTATAAGACAGACATTAATTTTTTGTAAGCTTCTATATACACAAAGAAAGTACTTTTTATTGAAAAAGATGCCATTGTAGTAAACATCTGGAATGCTCATCTAAATTACTTTGGTAATCTAATAACATCTTTATTTAAAAAGGTAATATAGGGACGCCTGGGTGGCTTAGCAGTTGAGCATCTATCTGCCTTTGGCTCAGGGTGTGATCCTGGAGTCCCAGGATTGAGTCCCACATCAGGCTCCCTGCATGGAGCCTGCTTCTCCCTCTGCCTCTCTGTGTGTCTCTCATGAATGAATAAATAAAATCCTTTTTAAATAAATAAATAAGGTAATATAATCAATTCCTAACTGGATTATATTTTTCACATATTGTGGAACACAGAGCAGGAACCTTTCAAGGGTGAACCAAATAATCTTCATTATCCAGTCTTAAATTTGAGTATTAGTAACAATGTTTTCTAGTCTTATGTAAGGGAGTTGTTACAGGGAAGATAATTGCTTTAAGATTTTTTAAAGCACCAATTAAAATGCAAATCTAGATAATTTAGTGTGATCTGTGCCCTCCCACCATACTTAGTACCCATCACTATCTCACCTCTAACGCTACTCCTTCATTTTCCCCAACCCTCCAACTGTTTAATAACCCAATTCAGTCTTTCCCCAAGGTTTCAGAATAAACCTACCAAGGTCTAATATTAGTCAACACCAGTTGTATCAGCAGCAGCTTTGTTTTCCTTTCCTTTTGTCCCTCTGCCTATCCATATCAGAAGCTAGCTAACACCCATAAAGAACAACAGCTGAGTTCAAAGTTTAGGAAACATTTACTGAGAACTACCATATGATAGGAAATGAGACCCTCAAGGGCTTACTGGTTAGTGAGTACTCAACATATTTTCAATACGATTTGTTAAACGCTACAAGTCTACAAAACAAAACAAAACCAGGGCAGCCTTCAGCCCAGGGCCTTCAGTTTAGCGCTGCCTTCAGCCCAGGGCCTGCCTGATTCTGGAGGCCCAGGATAGAGGCCCACGTCAGGCTTCCCTTCATGGAGCTTGCTTCTCCCTCTGCCTGTGTCTCTGCCTCTCTCTCTATCTCATGAATAAATAAAATCTTAAAAACAAAAACAAGCAAACAAAAAACCAGTCAAATGGAAAAGCAGAAGACGTTTCCAGAGAAAGTGACTCCTTGAAAAAGAAAAGACTCTAAGGTTAAGTGGAAGTTAACCAACTGAGGAAAGGAAAGCAGTCCAGAAGGATCATTGTAATAAGCAAAGAAACAATTCAGCAGGTATGTTGGGGAACTCTATAACTAGTTCAATATCAAATGAGTTAGAGAGAGAGGTATGGAGTAGAACAGAGTAAGGCTGAAGAATTAAACTATGGACCAGATCAGGGAGGCCTAAAACCCATGCAAAGGTCTCAGGAAAAATCTACCATTGAATGACAAGGTGAGATCTGTTTCTGAAACAAACAGATCAACTCTAATACAGTGGAGAATGGACTTGCAGGAAGCAAGAATACTAATTAAAGGGCTTATGCAATGGGCACCTGGGTGGCTCAATCAGTTAAGTGTCTGCCTTTGGCTCAGGTCATGAGCCAGGGTGCTGGGATGGAGCACACGTTGGGCTCCCTGCTCAGTAGGAAGCCTGCTTCTCTTTCTTCTCCCCCTCCCCACTGTTTGTGCACATGCTCACACTCTCTCTCATTCTCTGTCAAATAAATAAGTAAAATCTTAGAAAAGGGGGTGAGGCTTGTGCAATAATCCAAATAAGAAATGAATACAATGAATCTGTTAGTAGTAAGGATGAATTAGGGGCAGCAAAGCTGCAAAATACTTAGGAAGCAAAATACATGCGGTGTATGAAATGAGAAAGAAGAAAGCCATGAACTCCCAAGCTTGTGGCTGCTGTTAAGATGTTGATGCTAAAAAAAAAAAAAAAAAGTGAGATATCTAAACAGGAAATGGTATTTTTGTCACTTCTATTCAACATATTATATTGGAAGTCTAGCCAAATCAATTAAGCATGAAAAAGAAATAAAAGGCATCCCACTAGAAAAAGTATCTGTATGTATATACATATATATGATATGATATGATTTTATATATAGTGAACCCTAAAGACCACAAAAAAAGTTAAAAGCAAAACTGACTAAATGAATTCAGCAAAATTGCTGGGGGGAAAAAACTCAACACACAAAAATCAGTTGCATTTCTATACACTAACAATGAACAGTGTGAAAAAGAAATCAAAACAATTCCATTTGCAAAAGCATCAAAAAGTATAATATTAGGAATAAATTTAACCAAGGCAAAAATCTGTACACTGAAAATTATAGAACACTTCTGAAAGAAATTGAAGACACAAGTAAATGAAAAGATAATGCATCCTATGTTCATGGATCAGAAGACTTAACATTGTTAAGATGACAATACTACCCAAAGCAGAAACCATGCAATTCCTATCAAAATCCTGATTTTTTTTCAGAAACTGAAAAACACATCCTCACATTCATACAGAATCTCAAACAGGGGCATCTGGGTGGCTCAAACAATTAAGTGTGATCTCTGGGTCACGGGATCTAGCCAGAGTTGGGCTCCCTGCCCAGTAGGAAGTCGGATTCTCTCTCTCCTTCTTCCCCTCCCCCCTGCTCACTCATTCTCTCTCTTCCCCTCTCAAAGTCTTAAAAAAAAAATAATAGATTTTTAAAAAAATTTTAAAAAGAATCTCAAGGAACCCAAAACCACCAAAATAACCCTGAAAGAGGACAAGCTGGATGACTCAATACTTCCTGATTTCAAACTTACTACAAAGCTATAGTAATCAAACTCACTGGATACTGGCACAAAGACAGAATATGGATGGATCAAAGGAGTAGAATACAAAGCCCAGAAGTAACCCCTTACATATGTGTTATTTTGACACAAATGCCAAGACCATTCAATAGAGGAAGGTCAATTTCAACAAAAAGTACTGGGATAACTGGATATCCTCAAATGCAAAAGAACAAGGTTAGACCATAACCTTCTATCACTTAAAAAATTAACTCAGGATCCGAGTGGTTCAGGGGTTTAGCACCTGCCTTTGGCCCAGGGCGTGATCCTGGAGTCCGGGGATCAAGCTCTGCATCGGGCCCCCTGCATGGAGCCTGCTTCTCCTCTGCCTCTGCCACCCCTCTCATGAATAAATAAACTCTTAAAAAAAATTAACTCAAAACAGATCAAAGATCTAAATGTTAAGAACTAAAACTATAAAACTCTTAAAAGAAAACTCTTCAGGACACTGAATTTAACAATTTTTTGGATAGGACACAAAGAGCACAGGCAATGAAAAAGATTGATGAATTGGATTTTATTAAAATTAAAATGTTTAGGGGCACCTGGCTGGCTCAGTCAGTACAGCATGCAACTCTTGATCTTAGGTCATGAGCTCAAGCCTCATGTTGGTATAGAGCTTATTAAAAAAAAAAAAAAAATCAAAACCTTTAATACATCAAAGGACACTACCAAGAAAGTGAAAAAGGCAACCCACAAAATGGGACAAAATATTTGCAAATCATGTATAATAACAGAGTAATATCTGGAATAGATGAAGAATTACTAGAACAAAAAAAAAAACAAAACTCAATTTAAAAAAGAGGAAAAGACTTGAATAGATACATTTCTCCAGAGAAGATATACAGATGGTCAACAAGCTTATGAAAAAATGTTCATTACTAATCATTAGAAAGATGCAAATCAAAACCACAAGGTATCACACTTCATACCCATTAGGATGGCTTATATGACTATTATCAAAAAATAAAAACCACAAGTACTGGTGAAGATGTGGCAAACTCAAACCCTTGTGCAAATGATAGTTTTGGGGTTTTTTTGTTTTGTTTTTTTTGATACAGCTGTTTTTGAAAAAGCATGGCAAGTCCCTCAAAAAATGATACATAAAATTACCATATGATCCAGCAATTCCGATTCAGGAATGAATTGAAAGCAGGGCCTGAAACAGATTTGTATACCCATGTTCTTAACAATTATTCACAATAGCCAAAAGGTGTAAACAATCCAAATGCCCATCAATTGGTAAACAGATAAACAAAATGTATACATGTATAATGAAATACTATTCAGCCTCAAAACAGAATGGAATTCCGATGCACACTACACATACATGAACCTTTAAAACACTATACTCAATTAAAAAAAAAAAAATCCAAACACAAAGGGACAAAGATTGCATGATTCCACTTAGATGAAATACCAGAATAGTCCAATTCATAAAAGGTAGAATAATGGTTACCAGAAGGGGAGAAAGTAATGAAGAGCTCCTATTACTGAATACAGATGAAAATTCTGGGTGAACTTTCTGGGATGAAAGTTCTAGAGATGGACAGTAATGATGGTTACACAACAATTGTCAACGTACTTATTGTCACAGAATTCTATAATCAAAAATGACAAATTTTATATGATACATATTTTATCACAATAAAAAAAGTTTGAAAAAAACTTTTTAAAGATTTTATTTATTTATTCATGAGAGACACAGAGGGAGAAGCAGGCTCCTCGCAGGGAGCCTGATGTAGGGACTCAATCCTGGGACTCCAGGATCACGGCCTGGGCCAAAGGCAGACGCTTAAATGCTGAGCCACCCAGGCGTCCCTGAAAAAAATTTTAAAGCAGGAAATGG
Source organism: Nyctereutes procyonoides (assembly GCF_905146905.1). Lineage (NCBI taxonomy): Eukaryota > Metazoa > Chordata > Mammalia > Carnivora > Canidae > Nyctereutes > Nyctereutes procyonoides. Next base: position 8,913,470 of record NW_026575037.1, read on the forward strand.
TATGCATTTCCTAGGAAGAGATGAAAAGTTGAATTCAGTTTTAGATTTATTGCATATAAGATATATGCAGGTCATCCAGAAGAATAAACACATCTGAAGCATGAAGAGTTCTGGTGGAAAATCTCAGCCTATAGTACTCAAAACTATAAGAGAAAAGAATATGTGGTTTAAAAAGAAAAAGTGCAATAAGGATCAAAGGAAACTTTGAGCTTGTTAACTGCACTTATAGATATAGAAGACCACTATTCAAAATTATCCCACCATGTATCAGTGTTATGAATTATCTGCATCTCGTTCAAAACACCTTATCGGCACTACCTCAATCCTGCTATATAAACTACTCTTTGAACACAAGACAAAAATCAAAGTATGAAATCTTGCCAGAGCTGAAATAACGTACCTAATTCACAGAATCCTGTGAAGAATATATGATAGCTATTATTGTCATAATAAAAATGAGACAACAGCCTATCCTATTCAACCTACACTTCTAACAACTAAGAAAAAAACCTGCATATTATTACAAAGGGGTAATAAACATTAATTGTAACTTACTATATAGAAGCTAATTTACACTTTGGACTACAATGTGTTATCAATTTAAGATACACTAAAATTCTCCATTTATAAATTTTAGTCGCCTTCTGAACTAAGTCTCCACCTATGGTACACCAAATAATGGGCCCCCAAAGTGTCCACATCTTAATGCCCAGAATTTGTGACTATGTTACCTTACCTGACAAAAAGGACTCTGCCAGTGTGATTACATTAAGAATTCTGAGATGGGGAAATTATCCAAGATTATCTGAGTTTGGTCCAATACAATCAGAAATAGGGCAGCCCCGGTGGCTCAGCAGTTTAGGGCCGCCTTCAGCCCAGGGCCTGATCCTGGAGACCCGGGATCGAGTCCCATGTCAGCCTTCCTGCATGGAGCCTGCTTCTCCCTCTGCCTGTGTCTCTGCCTCTCTCTCTCTCTGTGTCTCATGAATAAATAAAATCTTTAAAAAAAATACAATCAGAAATATCCTTATAAGAGAGAAGGTGATGTGATGAAGGAGACAGGAACAGTAGTCAAACAGCAAAATCTAAGATGCTTTGCTGCTGACTAGAAGACAGAGGAAGGACCCATGAGCCCAGAGGGTGTCAGCAGCCTCTGCTAGAAAAGGAAAGGATATGAATTCTCCTCTAGAGCTTCCAGAAGAAATGCAGGCCTGCCAATATACTGATTTTAATCCCTTTATGATCCATTTTGGACTTCTGTCAGAACTGTTAGCAACAGGAAACTAGTACACCAGCTGAAACCCAAATTATCCTGAGAAAGCCAATGGCAGAGTGAGAGAAACTGAAAAAAATATGTTGATCAGTTTACTTGCCCAATGGAGTATTGGCTTCTGCCAAAAGAAAATTCAACACATCCACAGGGAAAACAGTCTTCCCCTAGAGAAGTAGTTCTCAAATTTGGCTGCATACACATATTACCTGGAGAGCTTTTAAACAACTCAGGTAACAAGGTCCCATTTTAGACCAACTGAGTCATTATCTCTGCAGCTCCTGATATCGTTAGAAAGTCAGCCAGGTTGTTTTTACATACAACCAGGGTTGAAAATTCGTTCTAGCTAAAGATTAGTTTTTACTGACCTAAGGAAACCCATGGCATGTTCAAATACTACTAGAAGTTCCTGAAACTGTCCCCAGTAAAGATGTGGTTCACCATCCATTCATTCATTGGTTTCATGTATGTTTTGCTATCTTTTTTTTTTTTTTTTTTTTGGCTAACTTTATCTTTGACAGTAAGTTACCCTAGGTAAGAAGTTGCCTAAGCAAATTCCTAAAGGAGAAATTACTGGATTGAAAGGCAGGCGGGGGATCCCTGGGTGGCGCAGCGGTTTGGCGCCTGCCTTTGGCCCAGGGCGCGATCCTGGAGACCCGGGATCGAATCCCACGTCGGGCTCCCAGTGCATGGAGCCTGCTTCTCCCTCTGCCTGTGTCTCTGCCTCTCTCTCTCTGTGACTATCATAAATAAATAAAAAATTAAAAAAAAAGGCTATGCCAATTTACCCTTCTACTAATTTAAGATTAGTAACATTTTTTTAAAGCCTGCCCAATCTGGTAGGTAGAAAAATATTTCACTGCTGTTTTAATCTGCAAGGCTTCAATCATGAGTGATCAAGGGATGCCTGGGTGGCTCGGCGGTTGGGTGCCTGCCTTTGGCCACGGGCGTGATCCCATAGTCCCGGGATCAAGTCCCGCATCAGGCTCCCCATATGGAGCCTGCTTCTCTCTCTGCCTGTGTCTCTGCCTCTCTGTGTCTTTCATGAATAAATAAAATCTTAAAAAAAAAAAAAAAAACATGAGTGATCAAGTATCTTTTCACTGCTTTATTGGCCATTTCTTGCCTGTCAATTCCTGCATATCAGTTTCTATTAGTTTTTTTTTTAAAGCTGATTTACAAGGCACAGTCAGTGGCTCAGTCAGTTAAGTGTCTGCCTTTGACTCAGGTCATGATCCCGGGATCGAGCCCCACCTGCCTCAGTGGGGAGCCTGATTCTCCCTCTCCGTCTGCCACCCCCTTCACAAGCACACACACACACTCTTTCTCAAATTAATAAATTCTTAAAAATATAAAAAGCAAAAATCTGATCTGCAAAATTTTTTCTGTTAAAGAAATTAGCCTTTTGTCTGTCCGTAAGTGTTTAATATTTTTCCCAGTTTGTTTTTCTGCTCTTTGGCTTTGACTTCTTAAGGCCATAGATTGTATTTTTTATTTATTTAACACACTCGTCTTTTCTTCTATGGCTTCTTTGGAAAGCTAATCCACACTCTAAATCTAACTCTAAAATTATAAAAACATTTACCATCCACCTAAAGTTTCTTCTAGTATTTTCAGTTTCATTTTTTACATTTAAGAACTTAGGACCTGTGTCCCTTTCCCTGCCACCGTGTGACTGGCAACACCATTTATTAGTTTACCTCTTTAGTTTATCTCTTCTCCACTGATGAAGTTACCATACTATCATTTTAACTTATAATAAAGGATAAGAAATTTATCCATGTGAATATATATACATACACACACACACTTCTATGTGTGTATACAAAAATTCTAAAATGCAAGCTTAACATACTAACTTCTTACACTGTCACCAATAAATGTGCTGCCAAACTCAGGTATACAGAATCTACAAATTCCTTAATAAGGTTATGGAATATGTAAGTAAGCATCAGGCACACTGTCTCCTCCTTTTCTTTTGCAAAAGTAATACAACTGTCAACAACCAAGTTGACTCTTCCTTGAAAGCTGTGAGTTTCCCCTAGCAGTTTTTCCCATGTTTGTATACAGCTTTGCAAAATATTTGTTGCCACTAGGTGGAGACAATCTAATAATAGAAATACTGGTTAGTGAAATAAAGAGTAGCTGTAAATTTTCTACAAATATTCTCAAATGGTAAAGAAGTTCTGCCTCTAAATTGAGTAAACCAGGGCTAGTTACTTTAGTTGAGGATCTAGTTTCCTTATTTGTAAATTTAGGAATTAAATAAAGTAGCATCAAGAGCCGTCTTAATATTTTGTAGATCAAAAAACTTGCTTAAAAATGTACCTAGCAGCTACCTTTAGCAACTTCTTTCAACTTGAATACTTCAAACAATCATAACCATAATCCAATCTTTTTTCTTTTTTTTTAAGATTTTACTTATTTATTCGTGAGAGACAGAGAGAGAGGCCAAGATATAGGCAGATGCAGAGGCAGGCTCCCAATGGGGAGCCTGATGCGGGACTGGATCCCAGGACCCCAGGATCATGACCTGAGCCAAAGGCAAAGGCTCAACCACTGAGCCACCCAAGTGTCCCTCCTCCAATCATTTTTCAAAGCAGGTCAAAAGGAACATACTGTTCACACATCTAGGATTCTAAGTTAAACCCAAGGTTATCTGCACTTTTTTTCCTTGTCTCAAAGAAAATAGCCGATATCATACTTCCCCACATTCATCTGGCTTATTTGCATACATCTTTTAAACAACTAGCTATTTATTTTCCTTTCAACAACTGTCCTGGGTACTAGAATCTGGGAAATTTTGTTTGGTATTTTATCTCGTGTTATTTTTTATTTGTTTGCCTCATTTGGTCAGAACCTTCCATTTTTGTTGATTTCCTGAATTCTTAACTATCCCTCGGTCAAGACATTCCTCACATTGGTACTTCACCTCCTGATTCTCATCTGCCAGTCTACATTTTGCAACTCTCTTGCAACTCTTTGCAACTCAAGATGTCTCAACCTCTGCTTTCCTAAGAGGTTTCCAGTCTACTGCTTCATCCAATTACTTGAATATAATGACCTACTGCCAAACCACTAGTAAATTACTCACTAGTAATTTAGATCTCAGACTTTGGCATAATCTAGGTTCTCAGCCCTGAACACACACCAACTCTATACCACAAACTAGTCACATTCTTAGAACTACTTTTAATTCTCCCAGTACCCTAAGACCAAGAGACACAAAGGACATTGATAATTTCCTGAGCAGAGAGGAAAAAAAAATCCTGAGTTCCTAAAGAACAAGGAAGGCTACCAAATTCATTTCACATCTCTCCCCCAGATTACAGGAAACTAGCCAGGGAGCATACTAATGTGGCAGCAATAACCAGCTTACTACTGGGCTGTAGACTGTTGCTGTGTCATTAGCACACACGACTGGTCCCCCAAAAAACACCTGCATATTTAATGGCACAGACAGATCAGTACCTCTATTTTGGAGAGGGAGATGTCAAACACAACTAAGGCATAGAGCAAAGCTTAAAAATTTACATAAGCATATCACAAATGACAAAGCTAAAAAGTCTAATAACTACTCAGTTTTAGTTCAAAACCCCATATGACAGAATAGAAGTTAACTTCTGAAAAGTGGTATATAGCAAGGTTGTTATCTTTTCCTGGGAAGAGAAATGTCCATCAAATACAGACTCCTGCCAGAAGGAGTGCTGATGAATATACACATTAGCTTTAACAAGTAACTGTGTAGGGAATCACAGCAACACTCCTTTGTGTCACTGAAAATATGGCTACAGGTCTATACTTCTGGCAAGGGCATATCTGTTGAAAAATTAAATTTGTGGTAAGGAAATAACAAAAGAATATAATTAGATTAAGGAAGATTAAAGAGAAAGCTGAAGGCTGATGCCACTGCATTCTAACAGCAACTGGAATAATGGAATATTCTTTTCACTCCTTCAGAAAGCCGTGAGGCAATTCATTTCCAAAAATACAAAATACAGTAATCTCAGTCCTAGGAAATAATGTTATTAATAGATAACTTTTAGAGAGTTTACCATTTTCTATGAAATCTTACTTAATCCTAACAACCCTATAAAGTAGGTACTATTATTTTCCTCATTTAGGAAATAAGGAAATTGAGCCGAAGTGTAAATAAATAAATAAACAACTTGCTTAAAGGTCCCACAATAATAAGCATCAAAGGTATGGCTCAGGGGCCCTGAGGTGCCTCAGGTGCCCTGGGTGCCCCTGAGTGGCTCAGTGGTTGAGCATCCGCCTTCCGCTCAGGTCGTAATTCCTGGGGTCCTGGGATCAAGTCCCACATCAGGCTCCCCACAAGGAGTCTGCTCCTCCCTCTGCGTCTCTCATAAACAAATAAAATCTTTAAAAAAGACAAAAAAGCATGACTCAAATGTAGGTCTAAGAAGACCATGCCCTTAACGACCGTACCAGACTACTGGCACCACTACTACAATAATTATAACATCACCATAGGCAAGGAGACATCTACAACATTAACATCAGGAAATTTCCTCAATCATTAAAAAATAACAATTATTAATACGATATTCAATGACTAGTAACATTTGCAAGCTAAAGCGACAGAGGCCACTGATTTGTATCTGTGCTATAATTACAGCTTTGTAAAAGTTATGTTCTAAAAGATAACAGAGGGCAGCCCCGGTGGCTCAGCGGATTAGCGCCACCTTCAGCCCAGGGCATGATCCTGGAGACCCAGGATGAAGTCCCACGTTTGGCTCCCTGCATGGAACCTGCTTCTCCCTCTGCCTGTGTCTCTGCCTCTTTCTCTCTGTGTGCCTCTCATGAATAAATAAATAAAATCTTAAAAAATAAAATAAAATAAAAGATAACAGAGTTGTTAAGAGTTTGTGGAGAGAGTTTCCATTTTTCAACTCCCAAAATACTAATAAGCACAGATTTTTAACAGTTTTAAGACTAGAACAAGTAAGAATAAAGGAGTTAAGAATGTGTCTCTGGTATCCTTTTGTCATACAAGGTACACTTTCTCTTGCAGGAAAATAAAAACTATTCTGTCCCTATACATATTCCATAGTAGCAACCAGGCTGGGATTACTGGGATTGAGGAGACCTCAATTCATATTGGGCTCTCCAAACAATTCCAAAAGATAAACAGATTTAATCTTTCTTCTGTTCTGGCCTTTATCTCTTGGTTTCTGTAACTTGCATCAAAAAAATTTTATTTATTTTTTTCAAAAAAGTTTTACACTTAATAGTTCCTGGGGTTTCAAAGGCCAGGATCTCAGAAACACGAAAAAGAAATCAGAAACTCTTAGAATAGAAAGAGTTTTACAGCTCTGATAAATCTGAAGAGTAGTATAATCTTTATGTTCTTGAAAGCAACAAAAATTTTGCTTTCTCATCTATACTGGACATCAACATGGTTTTGAGTTAGTCAATATATAGATCTAAACCTCTTTATAAGATAAGCATGTTTTAGGTGATATATAGATGTATGTATTTTATGTCCATTAAGGCAGAGTTCCTTATTACCAATGAAAAAAATATATATTTAAATATGTAAATATCAAAATAAATTTTTTAAAGCTACTTACTAGCAATTAGACTTTGATAATCTTAATGTGAGCTTAAAATAATGTTAAAAAGAGAAAACCATAAAATACTGTAATAAAACCTTGGGGTGCCTGGCTGGCTCAGTCATTGGAACATGGAACTTATGGTTTTGGGGTTGTGAGTTCAAGTCCCACACTGGGTGTGGAGACTACTTAAAAATAGAATGAATGAATGAATGAGAAAACTTAAGTAGCTAATGTAGTAAAATCATCCTCTCCTAAGCAAAATTGATTCTATATTATCAATTAACAAAAAAAGAAAACTGATATTAATTCAATACAAGACACTGAGTGTAGGCACCTTTTTTTTTTTTTAAGATTTTATTATTTATTCATGAAAGACACAGAGAGAGAGGCAGAGACACAGGCAGAGAGAGAAGAAAGCTCCATGCAGGGAGCCCAATGTGGAACTCCAGGATGACACCCTGGGCCTAAGGCAGGCCCTAAACCACTGAGCCACCCAAGAATCCCCTGTAGGCACCTTTTATACCGATTTCCCTCTACCTCTACTTTTTAAGGAAATCCTCTAAAAAAAGTCCATGGTTGTTAACTTTTGCATCCACACCCCCAGAGAATCTGAAGTAAGGAACTCTCAAACCTGGGGCGGGGGCGGGAATACCATACAAAAGAACACATGCCCTAAATCTCAGAATAATGGTCCCTTAAGAGATCTCAGAACTGAAGGCCAAGAACACTTGCTCTAAAAAAGAATTCCAAAACCTAGTAACAGAAAAACCAGAGACTATATTCTCTAAGTCCTTCTCAGTTTTCCTCAGCTATACCGCAACAAACTATAGCCATCAATTACAGATTCATTCTTGTAAACTTATGGAGACAAAAGATATTGAGGTATTGCTTATTAATTATGTCCATCTGGCTGTCACAATGAATTTTGAACCTCCCCACCATCAACCTAAATACAAAGCTAAAAGGAACCTCAGGATCCAATCATTGTTATACTCATTTGAAATATTATGCCATTGTCAAAAATGTTACCAAACTGGTTATGGCATAGAAAATATTTGTGATATCAAAAGAATTAAAATATGCACATAAATTCAGGTCTATAATATAAAACAGTTAAAACTCTATTTTAAACAAAACAAAAACCAAGATAAAATTTCCAAAAGGAAATACTTCAAAATTTAAAAGCAATTAAAATGAAGTATTGAAAACATGATTTTTTCTTGCTACTTAAATTTTCCAAAACAAATACACTTAAAAAGGTAACATAGTGCATAGTGACAACTAAAATTATATTTCATAAAAAAAAACAATTTAATAACATTGATTTTTTCCATTAGCTCTTAAGCTGTTTTTTGAAAAGACTATAAGCAACATACTGAACATATGGATTAAAACTAAATCCATTTAAGAAATGTCAGTCAGGGGGCAGCCCAGGAGGCTCAGCGGTTTAGTGCGCGCCTTCAGCGCAGGGCCTGACTCTAGATTTTGGCTCACATCGTGGTCTCAGAGTTTTGAGATCAAGCTCCACATAGGGGCTTGAGCACAAAATGGGCTTGAGATTCTCTCTCCCTCTCCTTCCTGCACCCTCATGTGTACACACTCTCTCACACTCAAATAAATAAATAAAAATTTTTTAAAAAGAAAAGAAATGAGAAACAGCTAGGTTGCTGTATGAAATCTTTTTTTCCTCACTGGCTCACCAATATTGTCGTAATTTTCCTAAATCATTATTACAATAGATTATTCAAAAGGTTTCAAGATAATTTAAATTGGCATTGATAATCACATTATCTATATTACACATAGTTGTAACATTACCTTTTCAAAAGTTACGGAGACTTCTGGGAAAAAAACAATTTCAGGAGGCTACACTGGTAAGTTATCACTGGTTAACCCAAACTGGAAATGAGACCTACATTTAAATACAAACATAATCAATTATAAAAACATTAAGGACAGAGAAATTGAGTCTTAATATTTTAGACAATACTCAAATATCAGTATTCAAGAGTCTTCAACATATTTCTACTTTATAGCCACATGAGAAAATATTCCTGGAGGACAGTAACTCATAAAAATATAAAAGCTAGAAAAAAGCATCTTTCCCTAAATCAATGAGGCAGATTTTCTTTATAAATATGCCAATTAAAATTTTAAGATGAACGATAAAAGGACAAGTTCATTAAAACTGAACAGATATAATTTCTAATTTTGCTAAGTGTACCGTGAAAAGCAGCTATTTTCTGTAATTGATATCATAAAATAACATGTAAGTAAAACAAAACCGCAATAGGTAGTTTTCAGTCAAAACTGTAATACCATCTGTTTCCCCTACTCCCCCGGGGCCCTTGTCATTTAAACAATCTACAAAGTGGTAGTTTTGTTCCTAATGTGTAAGTAAAGTTTGGGATATTATTGTCTAATGATATCAGCAAGATATTTGACCCTGGTGTAAAGAAATTAATGAGGCATGACAATCTTAAAATACAATTATTTAAAGGGGAGAGAATACTATATTATAACCCAGCCTTGGGAAAAGTAGGGTTATAGGACATCCACAACTCCTCCCACATTCCATTTGCACCCTAACAACTTTGAAATATGAAAACTCCCTTGAAAGAAGGCACAGACTATAATCCAGATTCATGCCAGAGATCAATCCATCTCTGTCTCTCTTTCTTTACCTACACACTATGTATTTACAACATGCTGTTTACAAAACCTTTTACCTACCCTACCTCTTATGTCTTTACAAATAACCTGTGAGGTCAGTGAGGGTGATTTTTTTTTTAATACAAAACAGGCCAATAATTTTGCTTGTAGTGAAACCAGACCTAGAAACCAAGACTCCTGCCTTTAATTCTGAAGCTTTTTCCACTATACACAACACTATCCTTTCTGTAATATAGTAAAGCCTTTTATAAAACATTTGGCTGAATTCCAAGATAGCAGTCCCAGACTGAATTGGACTCTATATTGCAAATAGTGTAAATAATGAGGGTTTAATGCAATTACTGGCATGGAGGCATACATCTTTTTAAAAGTAAAGAATCAGTTGGTCTTAAGTTGGTTTAATAGTGTGTGTATGGTGGTAGAAAGAGAACACTATTTTAAAAAAAAGTCAAAATGAAACACTACCGATTTGCACATTATAGCTAATGCAGGTAGTAGTGAGCAATATATGAAATAGGGAAAAAAAGGAGACAAAAAAGAGTAATTAAAAAGAACAATGTAAAAAGAAACTGCATGTTATTTTTAAATTTATTTTTAAATAAAATAAAGAGCTTCCCTCTTTTCTTTCTGCCAGAAGTAGCTGTGAGACTTCAGAACATTAGATTATAAAATAGTAAGAGAAGTAGAAGAGGATTTTATTTAGCCATTAAATGAATCCCTACCAAAACTGCTGGCTCTGGAATAAAAAATCCAAACTCCTATTTCTAGATCAGCTGCTGGTACTATACAGTTTAAGGTAACCAATTATTTTAATTTTTCAATTCTCACATCTATAAAATCAAACACTCTACTCAAACTATTTTCTAATGACCTTGGAAGGAAGAAACAATGTCTGCAAAAGCAATAATGAACATTTTAATTCCCATTACCTACTGCAAAAATAAATATTTCTGGAACATCTTATATGTTCACAGTACTAGGCTAGGCTAGAAGTGCAGAGAAAGTGATGGTCTTTACAATCTAAGTCAATAAGGCACAGGAAATGCTTAACTAGTAACGATTATGATTACATAACAAAATTGAGGCATCTCAGATAAAGAGATTTCATAGGAGTTGAGCTGAGCACAGTAGAGAGAATGAAGTTGGATTTGATCAAGACACAAAATAAAAATAGTAGTCATTAAGTTTAGCAAGGCAGAGAAGAGGCAAGTAGGTTGCAATGTCCTTTGGGTTCCCAAAGCACATCACTCATCTGTTATTGCATTTAACACACTGTAAGATGGTTTACTTGTCATCTCCATTTAGACTGTAAATTCCTCAAGGAAGAGATCTTGTTCAATTCATTTTTCTATCCCTAATCCCTTACATGGTGACTGGCAAACAGAAGATAATCAGCACGTGTTTTTTGAACAAGCAATGTAAGGATAAGATTCCCGATTTAAATTATTGTACTTTAACCCACACAATTTTGTGTGGATCATTTACTCATTGTCTCTCAACTCCAAAACTACCTAAATTCTGCTCTTCGGTGCTGGGGGAGACTGTACAATTGTATTTCACTGACTTCTGACAGCTCTCCCTATTAGGCTTTGACAGTGGAGGTAATAAAAGGACTGGAAAGCAAGAAGAGTCAAAGAACTTCCTTCCAGTTCCTGGCAGCAGCAATTGCAACCCCTCAACCCGGCAGCAGCAATGGGTTTCAGTCTCCAGTTTCTTTGGGTACTTTTGGGTACTTCCAGGACCTGATAAGCAGATGAATGATGACCTCCTCAAAGGTTCAGAAGGAGGCCAATGGAGTCTCTTTTCTGAAGTCTAGGACAATTACACTGTAATGTTCTCTTTTTGCTCCTACAACCACTTAACCAACTCCCTAAACTAAATGTCCTCTTTAAAATTCTTATTGAAGTTACTGTTTTCTCTACTAGGACTATTCCACTGTCAAACAGTGATTCCAACTGCTCTCCTTTGAGAGATCTTGCTGCTTCACTGAAGAGAAAAGTAAAGAAAATTTGGAGTTATTCCTATAGATAAAATCTATTTTATAAAAGATAACTTAAAACCCTTTAAATTTGTATGTTGAGGGGTGCCTGGCTGGCTCAGTAGATGGAGCACGTGACTCTTGATCTCTGGGTTTTGAGTTCAAGCCCCACGTTGGGTATAGATGTTACTTAAAATCTTCAAAAAAAATTTGTTGAGTTGTATCATAAAAATCATTTAACTTTTGTGTTTTAAACTATCAAACTTGGGAAGAAAAAAAGAAAGGAAATGAGAAATATTTAAACAGCACAGGATATTCCAAGCACAACCACCTCCTTTCACTAGAACACATATCCTAGAGAAAATATGAGCCGGTAAGCTGATCTGTTCTTCAAAGATCTCAGCTCCCACAAGCTTTTCCTCATGTAAGCATGATGGCATGCTGACTGTGCTTCTTATATTTAAATACATTTTGGGGGATACCTGGCTAATTCAGTGGAGCATGCAACTCTTGATCTGGAGCCATGAGTTCAAGCCCCACACTGGGCATAGTTTACTTTAAAAAGTAAATAAATATTTTTTAAAAATATACTTTAAAAATATATTTTAAAAAGTATTTTGGGGATCCCTGGGTGGCGCAGCGGTTTGGCGCCTGCCTTTGGCCCAGGGCGTGATCCTGGAGACCTGGGATCGAGTCCCACGTCGGGCTCCCAGTGCATGGAGCCTTCTTCTCCCTCTGCTATGTCTCTGCCTCTCTGTGTGTGTGTGTGACTATCATAAATAAATAAAAATTAAAAAAATAAAAAATAAAATAAAATAAAATAAATAAATAAGTATTTTGTTGTTCAACACAGCCCCTAAATGCAGTAGATTGCTGGGGTTTTTTGAACATGAATCTGTTCCAATACTAAAGCTGAGCTGAACTTATTTGTATATTGTTCTCCCTCCCTTAAGGATTTTTCAAGCATCATTTTTTTTACCACGTGACTTTCTTTTTATGCACTGACGTTAGAATCTAATCTCTTCATAAAATACAACTCCACTCTATAGCATAGAAACAAAGAGAAATCCCCCTTGCAGGAGAGCCCATAATCATCAACACACCTGTTGAAAATAAATGACCAAAATGCTTCGATAGTTTTCACATGGTCTGCTACTTAATATTCTCATTAGATAATTTAATTCAAGATTAACTACAAAAACGATTTTTCGTGACTGTATTTAAACTGATTTTTTTAAATTATGACAAAATGGCAGATATTTAGTAGCAGAAAACATATTGTTAATCCATTTTTTTTAATATTTTATTTATTTATTCATGAGAGGCACAGAGAGAGAGGCAGGCTCTTCACAGGGAGCCCAATTCGGGACACAATCCCTGGACCCAGGATCACGCCCTGAGCCAAACACAGAGAGGCTCAACCGCTGAGCCACCCCGTCCCCGTTAATCCATTTCTAAACAAAATGAGAGAAAGCACATTCAAGCAACAGGAATCTTTCTTATAATTTTTAGTAACATCATAGGTGCTGAGCTTCCAACATGAGTGTCACTAGGCCTAGACACATTAGTCTACTTCGGCTGCCTGTAACATCTACTGGGCAAAAAGAGAAGTGAAAAGAATTTTAAACTTGAAAATCCATGGCCAGTTTCACTGGAGTTCCTCCAATTAGCATAAAACTGGATCATGGGCTACCTACTCCCCCTTAGCATCTACATGCTATATAGACATACTAACATAACCTCTATTTATGTGCCAAGAGTCCTATTACCACAGTCAGTATGTCCATGTAAAATTGAACTGTACTCCTTACAAGAGACACCAAAGGACCCATCTGACACATTAGGTGGAAAACTAAAGGTAAGAGAGGTTTAACAGGATCTTGACCTACAGAGAAGGAATGGACGAGGCAAATCTTATTGTACCTTTGTATCCCCAATTATATGAGATCTACTTAGTTAAATGCAAACAAATATTCAATAAGTTACCATAACTAACATTTCAGAGAAATGGAAAAAAATGAGGAAATAAATAAATAAATGATGTCGCATGACAAGGTCTTCACACTATGTGTAATAAATAACACTGGGCAGCCCGGGTGGCTCAGTGGTTGAGCGTGGCCTTCAGCCCAGGGCCTGATCCTGGAGACAGGGGATCAAGTCCCACGTCAGGCTCCCTACATGGAGCCTGCTTCTCCCTCTGCCTGTGTCTCTGCCTCTCTTTCTCTGTGTCTCTCATGAATAAATACATAAAATCTTAAAAAAAAAAAAGATAAACAACACTAATTAACCAAGTGTTAATCTGTATGTGGGCAGAATGTGCATAATCACACAGTATTTTTCCTTTTTTAAAAATGGCAGACTGTGATGCGTTGTTTAGTTTATCCAGATTTAATAAGTTGCTACAAAATTATGAGGTGCTTTAAGTCATACTAAAAATGTGTCCATAGCTTTAATAAAGTGCATTTTAATGTTAACTCACTTCTCTTGCCGGAAGGAATTATGCTTCTTTGCTAACGTATAGAAATGAAACTGTCACTAAAACATCTGGCTATATATTATTCATTAGGCATAAATCACCTTTACTTCAAAGACCACGTAATAGAAACACAAACCATGAATAAATCAGATTAGAAAAAGACCTGGCACTACACACTGAAGGTCAATAATAGAAAAACGAAATTCCTATTTGCTGACCTGCTCTTTACATTATTTCTATCCACACAAACCTAGTAACTAGCTATTTGAGCGCTCAATACAAGCAAAGAAAAACTCAAAATACCTTATTTTGAATGTCTGCATTGTCTAAACAATGTAAGTAGCTCTAATTTGAAATTTTTCTCTGTAGCAAGTTTGAGGACCCCCAGCATATTTTTAAAATACTCAGACTAGCCTACCTAGGCAGTTTTCCATCATAAATTCTCCATTTCTCTCTCACACCTACTATAATTAACCCTACAGGTGGATGCCACAAGAGTACCTGAAGGAAATAACTCAGAATCCTCAGAAAAAGGGGCCATATTTGCTGTGCAATCTCTGGAAAATGGAGTCTTATATAACTACCCATTATTTTACTTTAAACATGTTAAATGTACAATCAAGATTTTAAGAGATACCTGTTGATTGTGACAAGTTGAAATTCCAGAGGGGAAAAGGAATAACCAAAGTCTTATCGCTGCCATTTAAATTCTTCGTAAATCAAAGGGTCAAACATTCACTGTAAGAAGCCTGATCTGACACCACGCTAAATTCTTAAAAAATCCAACTATATACCCCAATGCAAGTGGGGAAAGTAGATTATCTACCAATTACACTAAGTATTCCAGCTTATCGTCTTGGAACTCATCAAAAGTAGATTATGTAATGCAAAGCACTCAGACATTAGTCCTAAACATAATTCGCAGCCTAAAACATCAAAGCCATGTCTCAGTGGTTTTTTACTTTTTAATTTTTAAAAGTAAAAGCGTCTTCCCAAAACGCTGATTGCAAACCTGTCCTTTTCACAGTTAACAAATTTCTTCACACGCCTCAAGGAAACCCAACATTTTCGAACCACTTTACCCCTTAAAGGCACACATTCTCTCCAACTTTCTGACAGCCATGCAGTATATACCCCCCACCACCACCAAAAAAAAAAAAAAAAAAAAGGCTTAAAGGGGGATAATAAGACCATAAAGCCATTATGCTCTTAGCGGGCAAATAATCGGAACGAACCAACGAAGTTTCAAAGACCAATTTTTTTTTTTTTTTCAAACCAACAGTATCTCTGGGAGCAAGGAGGCTTCTTCTCTCGAGGAGGAAAAGTATCTTTGACAAGCGAGAGCTAGGGCTCCCCCGGCGACACCCGGTACCAAAGATCTCGGCGTCAACGACCATGTTCAAAACGCGAAGCTTCCATAAGAAGCCAACCAAGGCACCCCCTCCCCCCACGACTCCGCCGGGGCAACCTCGCGGTTTCAGAAAGCAGCAACAGATACTCGCGGGCAGTCGGGCGGCACTCCAGGAACGCCTCGGCCAGGAGGGGGTCCCCCCGCAGCCCACGCGGAACCCCGGGCGCCGAGGGGCGCCTCCAAACGCGAACCCCGACTCCAGCCCGCGGGGGGAGGGGGAGGGGGGAGGGGGGAGGGGGCCTTCTGCACAAAGCGCCCCTACCCCACCCCCACGGTGCAGACACACACCCCCGAGGCAGCGACGGGGAAGCCCTGAGGAAAAACCCCGCATTCCACGCCGCCGGCCTCCTGAGGGGCGCCGCAGGGCGGGAGCCCTCGCCTCGCAGGCGACGACGGGGGGGCGGCTCCGCAGCCTCGGCCTCCGCGCTGAGGAGCCGACGGCGAGGGGTTCCCAACCAAGGAAGGGATTCAACCCCTGAGCTTCCCGCACTGGGTCCTCCGCAGGTCGGACCCGCCACTTCCGCCGAGACCCTCGAAGAAACAAACGGGAACAATGAGACGCTGCCTCCCCCGCCATCGCCGCCCCCAGAGCGGCCGGGGGCGGCGGCGGCGCCATCTCCCCTCACACCCCCCCGCCGCGGGCAACACACCCCCGGTGCCCGCGCCGCCGTCAGCCGCCCGCAGCCCCGCCGAGCCGACGCGCGTCCCGGCCCGCAGCTCCCGCGCCCTTCGCCTCCCGGCCCGGCCCCACTCACCGGCTCCCGCCCCAGCCCGGGACTCCGCCGGCCGCGGCCAGACCGAGACTCAGGTAGAAGCCGCCGCGGCCGCCGGCGCCGCCGCACAATATGGCGAGCCTCGGCTTCCGCAATGGAGCTCGGGAAATACAACAGGGGCCGCTCAATATTCATGAGAGACTGAGGGGGAAGCCGGCTCGGCCGGCGCTGCGGGGAGGGCGGGAAGGAGCGAGCGAGCGAGCGAGCGAGGGGGCGGAGGCGCGGGACGGGGACGTGCACGGCGCGGGGAGGCCCGCGGCGCGAGGGGAGGGCGCGCCGCCTCGTGCTGGCCTGGAGGGCGCGAGTGGCCCCGCCCCCCGCCGGCCGGCCCCGCCCCCCGGCGCCCTCCGCGGGGTCGGCGGCCCCCGGGCGACGCCCGGATGTCGACGGCGCCGCCGCGGTTGCCGTCGCTGGGGCTCCTCGGGCTCTTCTGCCCCTGCCCGGGTGCCCCCGGGACGCCTCCCTGGCCGGCTGCGGGGGGCCCGGGCCCCGGGTTCTGCTCTCCGTGACCGCCTCCCGTCCTTACGCCCACCCCAGCCGGTGCACATCCTCGTCAGGCAGGCCGCTCTAGAACTTCACCTGAACTTCGGCACCCTGCCTCCCCGTTCAGCCGGCACCGCTTAACCATCCCGGCCGAGTGAACCCGCAAGATCCAGTTATTCCAGGGGAAATGACCTTCTGTTCTAGAAGTACATTGTTGCACGTCTGTAAGTAATCTGATGGTTTTCGTCAGCCCTTACTGGCCGGCATACCTTGCTATTTCATTCCTGTCTCCTCGGCCCCTTCCAGTATCATCCTCTCAACTTGAGAATATAAGAAGTGATGGGTTAGGGACCCCTGAGGACCCCTGGGTGGCTCAGCGGTTTGGCATCTGCCTTCGGCCCAGAGCGTGGTTCTGGAGTCCCAGGATCGATCGAGTCCCGCGTCGGGCTCCCTGCATGGAGCCTGCTTCTCCCTCTGCCTGTGTCTCCGCCTCTCTCTCTCTCTCTCTCTCTCTCTCTCATAAATAGATGAAAAAAAAAAGTGATAGATTAAATAGGTGTAATCACGACCCAAAACGCAACCAGTTAGTCTACAATAATATATATATATATATATATATATGTAAAAATGCGTGTAAGTTAAGCGGCAAACTGAAGAAGTAGTAACAGAGGAAGAGTTCCCTGACCTCAAGGTATATACCGTTGGTGGGATGTCCTGTTCTCTTGAAAAGATGACCAACGAAATCAGACAGTACGTAGGAAGGCATTTGTGGCATAAAGAAATTGGACCACCCTGGGAATTGGGCAAACTAGGTTTATAGCCTCCGATGAATCTCTAACTATGTGACTTAAATAAATTGCCTAACTTCTTTGGACTTAATTTTCCTCATTTGCAAAATGAGAGGATTGTGTTGGATGATTCTTAGGTCCTCTCCAGCTTTTGAACTTTCTAAAACTCTCCAAGGGATGCCAGATAAATGGTATGAATCTACATAGGATTTTGGAAAAGGAGAGGATCAACTCCAGCTGGTGTGTTGAAGGAAGATTTCCTGAGGCGCTAGGATTTGAGTAGTACTGCGGTGGAGAGTTTTTGGATGGGTACAAAGGAAGAGGACAGGTGTTAAAATATTAAAGACAACACATTACATATCCTACCTAACGGTCCATTAAAGTAAATAAGCAGAGCATTATTCTTTTTTTTTTTTTAAGATTTTATTTGTTTATTCATGATAGTCACACACAGAGAGAGGCAGAGACATAGGCAGAGGGAGAAGCAGGCTCCATGCAGGGAGCCGGAGGTGGGACTCCATCCGGGTCTCCAGGATCGCCCTGGGCCAAAAGCAGGCGCCAAACCGCTGCGCCACCCAGGGATCCCGCATTATTCTTTTTCAGTGACTTGAAAACTTTTATCTACTATCTATAGCCTTACATAAGAAATGACAATTCTTGGGAACGCTGGCTCAGTGGATTGAACATGTGACTCTTGATCTCACAGTGGTGAGTTCCAGCCCCACATCGGGCTTGGAGCTCCTACTGAAAAAGAGAAAGAGAGAGAGAGAGAAAGAAAGAAAGAAGAAAAAGAAAGAAAAGCAATTCTAGATTCTACAAACAAACCCTTCAAGGTTAAGCTATTTCTCCAGTATGAAAAAAAAAAAGTCAAAATACATATAGTCCCCAAATTACATGTATGACTTTTCAACTTAACAGTGGTTGAAAGTGATACTATTCAGTAGAAACTGTACTTCAAATTTTGAATTTTGATCTTTTCCTGCACTACCTGTCTGTGGTGGGACACTCTTGTGATGCTGGGCAGCAGCAGTGAGCCACAACTTCCAGTCAGCTGTTTGATCAGGAGGGTAAACAACTGATACACTTACAAGCACTTTGTACCCTTATAGAACCATTCTGATTTTCACTTTCAGTACAATATTCAATTATATGAGCTATTCCCTTTATTACAAAATAGGCTTTGTGTTAGAGGATTTTGCCCAACTGTAGCTATTGTGTTCTGAGCACATATAAGGTAGGCTGTTATGTTCAGTAAGTTAGGTGTATTATTTTTTTTAATATTTTATTTATTTATTTATTTATTTATTTATTTATGAAAGACACAGACAGAGAGAGAGAGACAGAGGGAGAAGCAGGCTCCATGCAGGGAGCCGGAGTGGGACTGGATACCCGTCTCCAGGATCACGCCCTGGGCTGAAGGTGGCGCCAAACCTCTGAGCCCCCCACCCCCCCCCACCCCCGGCCCCCCAAGTTAGATGTATTAAATGGATTTCGACTTAGGATATTTTCAACTTCTGCCAGGTTATCAGGACATAGCCTTGTTCTAAGTCAAGGAAGAACTATAATGAGGGCGTGCTGCTGCTTCTCCCTTCCTATAAAGGTCCACCTTCTAGAGATAGCGCAGTTATAGAACCATCCCTCCTTTATTCATGACAACTGCATGTGCAGTTCAATTAAGGGTGTTCATAATTCAGAACTTTTTGCTCCAGTTATGCCTGTGAAGATAATGATGTGTGGTTAGATTAAGAAATTCCATTGATGTTGCAAAAAGTGATCATTTGTAGAAAGCACAGGAACTTTATGGATAAAAGTTAAATATAGTACTTAAAAAGATTCACAGGAGAATTAGTGGGAAAATGGAAAACTTATGGGATATCTGGATTAAATGTGATTAAAAAGCTAGACCTCAGGCTAGCATCCTTAATATGAAAGACGCTACTGACAAATTAATGGAACTCATATTATCTATTTTATCTCTTACTCAGAAACTTGGCATTGAAAGTACTGTGGGCCTCCCCTGACTATTAATCGGGAAAGATTTTCCTATAGTATAGTAATAAAATTTCCGAAATCTCCATGCCTTAACACAACAGAAGTTTATTGCTTGTTTATGCTTCCTCATAAGGATCAGAGTCCCTCTTTTCCAGTCTAGGAACCAGATTGACAGAGGGTCCACCATTTTGTAGCTATCTCACCTTGATCATATAAATAGAATGGACTTTCCATTTTCTTTTGCTTTGTTTTAGTTGTACATTAAATCAATATCAGTCTGTCCATAGTGACTTGACATATCCAACCTACATTCCTTTTGCTAATTTTTTGACCTGACCTAAGGGATATTACCCTTAAAAATACATTCTTCTAATACTCTGCTCCCATGTTAAATGTACTAATTGGAAGTAAAAATCATATTTTGAGTAGGAAATGTTAAATTAACATTATATAATATAAGTATCATACTATAGGTAGATGACTACATGAACTCTAGTTAAAAAGATTATTTTTGTGGCAGCTGGCTGGCTCAGTTGGAGGATCATGCATGCAACTCTTTATCTTGAGGTTGTCAGTTTGAGCCCCATGTTGGGGATAGAGTTTACCTATAAAAAAAAAAGATTACATTCTCTCAAAACTTGAGAAGTAGTACCCTATTAATCACGTGGTTAACTAAGTACAAAAATCATTTTTAATCACAAATTTCACAGCTTTACCAACTTTCTGCTATGGTAATGCTACAAAATTAGATTAGTTTAGCTCAAGCAACTTTTATTGAACATCTACTATGTGCCAACACTTGGCCAAGTTCTTGGAATTGAGATATTAATGTGAGTAGGACATAAATTCCTTGGGAGCAAAAATCTTGTCTACAAGTGTATACCTAGAGATTAGTGTGACGCTTGGCATATTTAATAGATGCTCAATAAATAGATGTTAAGAAAATGAGAGACTGGGAATCTGATCCCAATGTGTATATGAAATAGAGCAGTACCTATGAGCTTGGTTTGCTTCACTTTTATCACTTACAAGCAGAAATTTCTATTAAGGTTGTAGTTAGTCCTTATAGAATCTTTCCCTATTTAGGCAGTGTGTTTGTTTGTTGTTTTTAAAGATTTTATTTATTCAGGAGAGACAGAGAGAGGCAGAGACACAGGCAGAGGGAGAAGCAGGCTCCATGCAGAAAGCCTGATGCGGGACTCGATCCCAAGACTCCGGGATGACGCCCTGGACCAAAGGCAAGCACTAAACTGCTGAGCCACCCAGGGATCCCCGGCAGTGTGTTTGAAATGGGAACCTTTTACCTACCTGTACATACTATATGGGTTTCTTTTCAACAATACTCCAAATATCTAATTGTTGTCTGCTCTTCTGAAATGAAGATTGCAGGCCACCAGCAGCCTGTTAATGATAAGCTATATATGTGTCACAGTTTATATGGGGCATTTATATTAAATATTAGTCCACTAAATCTTCAGATCAGCCCTCCAACGTATTATTCCTACTTTATAGACAAGGAAAATATGACTTCTGTGATTAACTAGCTTTTGCAAACATAGAGCTCATAAGTGGCAGAGCTGAGGCTGACACCTAAGTCATCTGAATTCAAATCCAGGGATACTTTCCTTTGTGCCACGTGTACCTTCCCACTCTGTGCTGCATATAGAACTCCAGCATTTTTCTTCTTTCTAATGGGTAAGAAGCATATAAGACAAACATCTCCAGAGCTTCCTCCCAACACTAGTATTATTCCAATCCTCAGTGTGGTCTATTTTTAAGAAGCTAGAGATGATGTTCAGTGCAACAGTGTATAAAACCTGATCCATTGACAGAAAACCAGCAGGTCTTGTTTTTGTTTTCTTAGAAAACTTGCTTTAAGAAAACAAAATAAAATTAAAAGTTAGGTTAGAAGACAGAAATAGCTTGGGACTTAATCGCTGTCTATATATATACTGTTGTCAAAATATATCTTCTACCAAAATCTTTATTTGTCATCTTGTAGATGTGTTGTGCTTTCTTTGAAAGGGTCAACTAAAGTAGGGACGTTGTAGAAAGGCCTAAAGAGACCTATAATTCAAGGTGGATTCAGGAAGCCAGCAACTTAAGATTTACAACCTCTTCAGCTGAAAAAATATAGCTCTAGCCACAGGCTTTAGTGAAGTTTTATTTGTATTTCAGCATAGTACATTTCGTTTTGTGGTATTTCCCTTGGTGTTTTAGTTTAGCTTTCCTTTTTCTATTCTCAAGGCAACCAAAATAATTGGTGCTACTCTTAACTATTCAACTTGAAGGAGTTAAGCAGATTAAATGAGATGGGCTAGTTAGGCTTTTGGGGAGAACTAAACAATATTGCTACTTCCCTCCTATGGAGACTTGGAATAGTATTTTATGTCTCCCAGATGTGGCCACATTCTGCCTAACATCTGTTAGTACATTTTATTAAAATAATGAACCGGCATATGTTTTGAAAAGTCAAAAGAATGAATAAAAGTTTTCATTCTGATGCAACACAAATAGCCAACTGTTTCTTTGTAGTTAATAATGGAGCATATATCTGTGAAATATTGTGATATCCACTTGAGATGTAAGTTAAGGTATGGTTTAATAATTACCGGCTTAAGCTTTCTAATATGAAAAATGTTTATTCCATTCTAATAAACTTTGGAAGTTTTTTTCCTTTCCAAAATGTTTACTGCAAGGGAAGAGATTTGTGCTTTGGCAGTGATATAGGAACACTAAGAATCATCCTGGAAGCGAACAAGGAATAGATAATTAAGATTAAAATTCAGAACTAAAATGGAAATTTCTCTGAAAAACAAAAGGCTGGAAGATCCATGTGGGGAAGTACAGTTGAAGAGTGCAAAATACGTAAGTCAAATTACAGCTTACTCATACTGCCTTGGTGGACATTTTAATTTTTCCCACTGAAAGCAAGCATGGTGCTAGAATGGTTTTTGTAGGATGAGAGAGTGGAGGGTAAAGACATTCCTTATCTAACATATTTCTTGGAAATGTTTTTAGTAAAGAATTTAAAAGAACTGCCAACTCCCACCCATACAAAGAAAATTTTGTTTTATTTTAGACTATATCAAGATCTGGAAACCCCTGCAGTATCCATCCATCTGCTGAGTCATTAGCATTTTATACTCTACAGAAGAAAGCCATTAAAATATACATTGAACAAGACATTCAAGTAAGTTATAATTTAGGTAAATCTGAAAACCATTCTGGTCAGCCTAGAATAATGAGGGTTTTTTTCATTTTTTAAAAGATTTTATTTATTTATTTGGCAAAGAGAGAGAGCACAAGCAGAGGGAGGGAGAGGGAGAAGCAGGCTCCCCACTGAGCAGGATGTAGGGCTTGATCCCTGGAGCCTAGGATCATAACCTGAACCCAAGGCAGACACTTAACTGACTGAGCCACCTAGGTGCCCATTAACAATAGTAAGGTTTTATGTGTTACATACAGAAAGATTTTCTAAGGATTTTAGTCTATACAAAAGTTTTTTGATTTTTAAAATAAATTTCACAGACCATGATTATAAGATCAGAATTGACTGTTGTCCCTTAAGAATTATGAAGTCTGGGGGATCCCTGGGTGACGCAGCGGTTTGGCACCTGCCTTTGGCCCAGGGCGCGATCCTGGAGATCCGGAATCCCACGTCGGGCTCCCAGTGCATGGAGCCTGCTTCTCCCTCTGCCTATGTCTCTGCCTCTCTCACTCTCTCTGTGACTATCATAAATAAATAAAAATTTAAAAAAAAAGAATTATGAAGTCTGTCACATATGGAGTGTGGGATTGAGGTGACTACAAAGGAACCTTCTTATCATAGTATCCTATTAAAGGTATATGGATGACTTAACTTACTCTGTTGTGTCCCTCTCCAACACTCACTCTTCTAATTAGTTGTTTTAAGACAATACTGATGTTCTTAGTGTAGTTTCAATTCCTTAACTTCTTTACATTTACACATCTTTAGCTTCTAGTCTTCACTCTTGGACTTTATTCATTAGCTGTCCTGGTTTGACCCTTTCCTAAAATTTAAAAAAGATGACTGTGGGCCTGACCTCAACACAGCTGTCCCTTTTTCCCCATGATCCAGTTCTTAGCTATTTGCCAACCTATTCATTTCCTGACTTGCTCTTTAATTAGGCTTGGCCATATTCTTATCCCCTTTAGCTTGGGGTCTGACACATAGTGAATACAAACTGCATCGCAAGAAGATATCAAGCATAACCTATAGACACTATGCCATTCATGGTAAAGGAAAAGAGCCATCTTTAACAACAAATGCAGAAAATACAGAGCTCGTTGGTGGAAAAGAACAGAAAACCAATTAGGGGTGTTGCATGTGTCAGGGCAGAAACTGAGCCCACGCTTTGAGGTGTGGTGGAGTCATTTGGACCTTGATCAATGTTAAAGAAACCATAGCTTCCCCGGGAGCCCAGGGAGCAGGGCCCACACACGTGAAAAGTTGATAATTTCCTTTACTGTAGTAGTTATTTTACTGACTATTTATTTAAAGTGCTATTCAATGGTAAATGTCAATCTAGGATTGGGATACAGTGAGAACGTTCTAGGATTCAGAGGTAACTAAAGCTCCCCGTCAAGGACTCAATGTTCCAGTTCAATGCAGAGATAGGCAAGGAAGCAAAGAGTTATGAAACATGGCACTGGGGTGCCTGGCTGGCCTGGTTGGGGGATCTTGATCTCAGGATTGTGAGTTTGAACTCCATGTTGGGTATAGAGAGGACATAAAACTAAAATATTTAACAAATAATAAGTGGATGAACAAATAAAGCATGACATCAAAGGTAAAAAAAAAAAAATGCTATCTGTGGTATTGAATACTCCAGAAACAATCTTAGATCAGGGATCCCTGGGTGGCGCAGTGGTTTGGCGCCTGCCTTTGGCCCAGGGCGTGATCTTGGAGACCCGGGATTGAGTCCCATGTCGGGCTCCCTGCATGGAGCCTGCTTCTCCCTCTGCCTGTGTCTCTGCCTCTCTCTCTCTCTTTCTCTGTGACTATCATAAATAAATAAAATCTTTAAAAAAAAAAAAAAACAATCTTAGATCAGGAGAGCCCATGTTAGGAATGTCATATGATATTGTTCCAGCTTCCCCCACCCAAAGAATATCAGCCAACAGGAAAATTTGTTATTGGTGGACTTTCAAGTAGAACCCTATTCGGATGTTTATTTTGAAGAGTCCTGTCAAAACGTACTAATATTTCATACCAAGAGTAAAAACTCAACATGCTATCCATTAATCTATTATTCCAAGTAGAACTTGAAAGTTTACTAGTTCTCAAACTAGATTTAACATCTTTCTCCATCATGCACTTGCCTACATTAGTTGTATGCAAATATGTCCCCCAACCCACCCATGAGAGTCAAAGTAGCATGAGGGGACAATGTCACTCATCTGTAAATGGGTGTATTTGATGTGTCAAGTGGGGGGGGGGGCGGGAAAAAAAAGATGTGTCAAGTACTTTAAGGCCTGTATATATATATACATATATGTGTATATGTATAGATATTTATATATATATACATATGCTTTGCTCCTAAGATACATCTGTTATGCCTTTAAGCAGTGAAAATAACTATAGTTTTTAAAAAGCAGTCACTAAAAATACTTACTTTGTATATTTTACCAAGTGTGTTTAACTATTACAATAATACTTAGAAAATGAAAATTTGAATAGGTATAATTTTCTATCTACCATGTTCCAACAATCATAATACCAATTGTTGGTTTATGTTTATGAACACAGATATTATATACATTAACGATGTGCATGAAAAATGACACAACTTTTTTAAGAGGGCAATTTGGTAGTTCTATCTCAAAATTTGAAATGTGTGTGTCTTTCAGCCTAAAAAATCCAGTTCTAGGAATGTATCTTACAGAAGTACTCATACAAGTGTGCAAAGAAATATATATATATTTTTTTTTACATTGCTTGTAAATATATGAATATAAGTCATATTTTTATTAAATAAATTTTAGTATTCTATACAGTACTATATCATATAACTTAAAAAAATGAGATAAAGCTACTGTTCAATATCACTCATCATCAGAGAAATAAAAATCAAAACCATGATGAGATACCACCACACACTTGTCAGAATGGCTAAAATTAACAACACAGGAAACAACAGATGTTGGCAAGGTTGTGGAGAAAGGGGAACCCTCTTACTCACTGTTGGTGGGAATGCAAACTGGTGCAACCACTCTGGAAACAGTAGGAGGTTCCCCAAAAGGTTAAAAATAGAATTGCCATACAAGTCAGCAGTTGCACTACTAGGTATTTACCCAAAGGATACAAAAATACAGATTCAGGGACGCCTGGGTGGCTCAGGGGGTTGAGCATCTGCCTTTGGCTCAGGCCCTGATCCCAGGGTCCTGGAATTGAGTCCCGTATCAGGCTCCCCACAGGGAGTTTGCTTCTCTCTCTGCCTATATCTCTGCCTCTCTCTCTCTCTGTCTCCCATGAATAAAGAAATAAAATCTTAAAAAAAAAAATACAGATTCAAAGGGGAATATGCACCTCATTGTTTATAGCAGCATGATCAACAATAGCCAAACTATGGAAAGAGCCCAAATGTCCATTAACTGACAAATGGATAAAGAGAATGTGGTAAAAAAAAAAAAAAAAAGATGTGGTGTATATATATGTGTGTGTGTATATGTGTATTTGTGGTGTATATGTGTATATATACATATACACCACATATACACATGAAATATTAGTCATCAAAAAGAATAAAATCTTGCCATTTGCAATGACATGGATAGAGCTAGGGTGTATTATGCTAAGCAATATAAGGAGTCAAAGAAAGACAAATGCCATATGATTTAACTCATATGTGGAATTTAAGGGAAAAAAAAACATGAACATAAGGGAAGGGAAAAAGAGAAAGAGAGGGAAGCAAACCATAAGAGATTCTTGACAATACAGAACAAACTGAGGGTTGATGGAGGGAGATGGGCAGAGGATGGTCTAAATGGGTGATGGGGATTAAGGGGGGCACTGGAATAAAACATTGCATTTTATCATAAAAGCAGTAAAGATGCATGTAAAAAGTAAACATCTAATAAACGTGAGTGAAATTTCTATACATATTCACCTATTATTAACTGAAGGACAGGGATCAAGAAAAAAGCTGTTCAAGGTCAGGCATCATCAGCCAAAGCAAATAGAAAAACTAGAACTTGGAAATTCTTTGTTTCTGGAGATCTAGTTGTGTAGTGGCCTTGAAAATCAGGGAGTTGATGTCTTATTACTAGATCTCCCCTAAACATTCCTGACCCAACTTAGTAAGAATTTAGGTTAAACAGGGACCAACCAATGATTACAGAACCCTCAAATAGCAACAACCCTTTAAAAGAGTTCTAGGACCTATATAATTATCTTGGAATTCTATTCTTCTCCTCCTAATTTATATCCCACAGTCTCTAGGGGAAATATCAAGTATTGTTTGCTAATTAGACTTCTAGTACTCCCTCCAGAAATTGCTGCTGATTTAGCTTGTGATTACTGGAAACAAATATAAGTTGTAGGTTGGGAATCAAATATTTGAATTTTCCATCATATATATATATATATGTATGTATGTATACACACACACACACACACATTCTCTCTCTCTCTCTCTCTCTCTCTCTCTCTCTCTCTCTCTCCAGGGAATTTTTATTTTCTAGACTATTTGAGATCACCATATGGTAAAAAGCTTAGGCAATATATTAGACTGGGTTTAAGAGACTTGACTTTCTTCTAGATCGGATCAGATGACCCAGAGGGTCACAGCAAGAGCACCTGTCATTGTAGTCGGAGTAGAGTGGGGGGCGGGAGGGTGCAGATAGAGTCAGAGACTGACTGAAAAAGACAGGTTGTTTCTCTAAAGTGGCCAAATGCCTGGAGCTGGAGCAAAAATACAATACACAGGCAAGAAGGAAGTCCAAGAAAGGGAGGCACAGGATAAGTTTGAGGAGGTGTATTACACCCACCTGAAAGCTGAATCAGGAGGTCTGAAGCCAAATCATCAAGAGGAGCTATCTTTCCGTCTCTTCCAGGAGAGGATGACAAGTGAGGTGAGGAATAAGGGCAAGGTGCAACAGGGCTGGTGTTAGCTAAGGCTGGCCAAAGGGCAGCCCTGATCTTGACTCTAGATCCTAAAGATTTCAGTGGGCCCAATCTGAAGACACATACAGAACAGAGTATCGAATAAGGGTTGTGAGAAGCAGAGAGTTAATTAGGAAAACTAGAGATAGATCCAAATAGTATACTGAATTTGTAAAAAGCTCCCAACATAGATGTGAGCAAGAGCCGGAGTCAATGAGAGCTGAACATGGGATAATTGACTTTCTCTTGGTTCAAATTTGTTTGACCTCTGATCCTCTCCAGATCAGTCTCTTACTTTGGCTTCATGTCATGACCCCACACTCTACGTTTTGGAATGTCTCAGAGTTTAATCTTAGGACTCTTTCCCTTCTTAATTTACATCCTCTCTCTTGGTGATCCTATTCAGTAATGTAGCTGTAAGTACTAACCGTATGTTAACTACCCTCAATTTTCCCAGACTTATAGATTTCTAAAAGTTTCTGGAATGTTAAAGACCTCTCCAAACTTAATCCAACTCCCTGTTCAGCCCCTCTACTTGGATGTCTACTAGGGGTCTCAAATATAAAATGTCTAAACTAGGTCTCCTTGAAATGTAAACAAATAACAATGTATGATTTTTAACTATCCTTTTATTTGTAGCTATAATGTCTATATTGCTTTCTAGACTCAAGGGAGCTAAAAGAAGTCACTCCTTATGATTACTTAAAACCACATAAATTGGGATCCCTGGGTGGCTCAGCAGTTTGGTGCCTGCCTTCAGCCCTGGGCATGATCCAGGAGACCGGGGATTGAGTCCCATGTCAGGCTCCCTGCATGGAGCCTGCTTCTCCCTCTGCCTGTGTCTCTGCCTCTCTCTCTCTCTCTCTGTCTCTCTCTGTGTGTGTGTGTGTGTCTCATGAATGAATGAATAAAATCTTTAAAAATAAATAAATAAAACCACATAAATAACTCAAAATGTAAAATTAATTTTTAAGTATATTTGCATACATGTTCATTTACACACTCCCTTAGCAAGATTCTACAATTAACCACACTCAGTAATTCAAAGAGACATAGACCCTATCCTCAAAGAACCTAGCATCAAGTAGGAGACAGAGACAGAGACACATACCAAATGTGATGAGGCCAATAAGAGAAATGGAATAGGAATAATTCTTCCTTGAGGCCCATTTTTAATTACACACTATGGAACAACACCTCTTATAGATTTCCAGTCTTGGCAATATTAGCTTTATCCTGAAAACAAGAAGAGTTGTAGGTAAATTCACAACCATGGTAATAGCCAAAAATCTCATAAATTGTGTATGTGTCAGGTACTGTGCTAAGTATTTTAGAAGCATCATCTCATTTAATCTTTATGCCAACTTTATGAAGAAGTTACCATAATTACTACCATTTTATGGATTAGAAAATAGAGGTTTAATGCATTTCAGTATTTATCCTAAGTCATCTCAAGTAATAGGGTGAGCATATCCATATCCTTTTTTGTTTTTTACCACACACTTTTTTTTATTATATTAAAATCAGGCAATGGTCTGACAAAGTTCATAAGGCTGCTTATGGAATACTGTTATGTTCAACTTTACTTACAGGATATTAAATCCTTAGAACTAAGGTATCCCCCAGAAAAAGATTAATGGAAACATCGATTTGCTTTTCAGACTTGATAGTTGCTGCTTCAATAGGTGGTTTTGCAGAAACACTAAATTAAAAAAAAAAAAAAAAACCTTTAGAACACAATGAATTGCATTTATTTCAGTATGCATCCACATCTCAGCATTTAGTGGTCCTGAACAGAAAAGTGGAAAAACGCAGCAATTTGACAGGAAGTCAAGCCTGCCAATTTCGGGGATCTGCTGTGCACACCGAGTTTTTTTTCTCCATCCCTGCTGAGGACCATGAGACACAGCAGTACCAAAAACAAAGCATGCATCAAATCCAAGGTTCTTTTTGTTCCAATTGTCAGATTCCAAACTAGACCCAAATGGATAGTAAGATGACCACATAAGAACCCTGTTTAAAATTTCTTCAATTGTTAAAAGCAAAAGCAATTACAGAAAACAGTTCATTCAGAGGGATCATGTGTGCTTACAAGTATCTTCTATAGCATTTCTCCAAGTTTTATCACCAAGCACTTTGAGAGCTGGCAGGTCTGAGTACCCCTGGTGACTGTTCTTTTCACTTTATCAAAACCTGAGCTAAAAAACAGCATCAGCTGACGATGACAGCAGAGGGTGGCAGGGCTGAGGACCCAATATTCATTCCCAGGCTGGTGGAGAGTGAGTAAATGTTCCAAACTAAGTGAGGGAAGTTAGAGACTCTTTCCAACCTTACCTGATGGCTTTGGCCAAAACAAGGAAGTGTTGGGTGGTGATGATGCAAAAAGGGACTTGAGGAGAAAGGAAAATGCAGCACCCCTCCATTAAGGTGGGGGAGAAGATATGGGGAAAGCCCTGAATTCCTCACCAAAGGCCAATTTCAGAGGGGAGCAGAGGGGGTTACAATCTATGCTTCGGCTGAGGATGGTCATGGGAAGTGGAGAAAGGATGATGGCTTGGAGGGGGGAGGGCATCATTTAAGACTTAAAAAAAGAAACCAGGGGTGCAGTTGAAGCACCCCTGCACACCCAGCAGTAGTCCCACAGGCTACGACCTGAAACCTTGATGCCTATTCTAGCAAGCCACTGCAAGCTGGAGGGCTATTGCAGGGACAGAGGGGTCGATGGAGGGAGGAAGGGAGCCAGCAGGAGGAGAAAGGGAGAAAGCAGAGACCCCAGGCCCTGTAATCAGCAACAGGGTGATTGTGTGATATGTCTTTTCACAGTTGAGTTAGCTGTGCCCCACCAGTTATGATGGGAATCAATTTAAATATACTTTCTTGATCCCAGAAGTTTAACTATGTGGGCAGTGGTTACACTTCACAGGATGATTTGTTATAGCATAGTATATATCTCAAATGGACAAAAAATTAGTATCATTTACAGTATCTTAAGATAAATTGCCTTTGAATGGGAGCTTCCTTTCCAGTACTTTTTTTTTTCTTTTTTTTTTAAGATTTTATTTATTTATTCATGAGAATACACAGAAAGGAGAGAGAGGCAGAGACACAGGCAGAGGGAGAAGCAGGCTCCATGCAGGGAGCCTGACATGGGACTCAATCCCGGGTCTCCAGGATCATGCCCTAGGCTGAAGGCGGCGCTAAACCGCTGAGCCACCAGAGCTGCCCCCCCACCCTTTCCAGTACTTTTGAGGTCTACAAGATGTATCTAGAAAACGTACTACTGTGGACATTTTTAAGCAAGTGACTGCTTAAATCGAATGGGGTGGGGAGAGGGCCTGTGGTTTCTCTTTTTGATTAATTGCTGTAACACTGTCCTTGGAGCAGCTGAGGGAGTTTCATGTTTTCTTTAGACATCATTAGGCGCCAGAGCTCTTGCAGGACAACTTTGATGCTATATGAATTCTGCCATTTTACTAGCACTGATATGGCTCTTGGGTCCACCACTCCATTAGAACTATTAACTCCATTCATATTAATTTTTGTTACAAATCTTACAAAGGGGGGTGCTTCTGGTATTTAGGCCCACATTCTATTTTAAGGCTATATATTCAGTTTTCATAAATTGTTCTTGGAGGCCCAATTATCAATCATCCCTGTCCATCTTAGAAGTGTCATGTCTTCATCATCTTCTAGACCTCAGCTAACTGTGCCACCTCCTACTCCTTTCTGGCCTTCTTCCAGTTCTTCCAACAGTCGAAAATTGCAAGACTTTTACTCCCAAGCCCGTGGTGGCTGTCACCTTGCATCCCAAATCCATATCCTTAACCACTATTCTAAACTACCTTCTCACAATTGGTGACCCTGCTTTAACTAATAATAATGGTGCTAGGTTTCTAAATATTTATACTAAAATAAAAGAATAAATCTACAAATCATCTAAATAGTGAATATTCATTATATTTTAGTGATAATCCCCAATCACTAAAGATAATTTATAAAAAGGACTATAGCATAAAAAGTCATGAAATGTTGGGTTCAGTTTTTCAAAGTTCATAAAGATACAGGATTGATCATTTCAAGTTTCCTGCTGATTGCCTTTGGAAATAAGTTCTTGGTCTTAAATACATTCTGTGATTTGGGCCTTCTCTTATTACTACAACGTAGATAATCTAAGATGGAAAAATCATCAGACTTGGAAATGCTAAGAGAATAGAAGCCAAAGCCTATAAGAAAATAGTCTTCTAAATTTATTATCTCTTATGCATTGATTTATCACATATGGTGGGAATTTAAACCAGATGTATGCTTACTAGAAGAGGCTATCCCAAGACGGACAGAGGAGAGGAATGTGACCTCAGCTTGAAAGTAGAGAATCAGAACTTGTTGGTGGTTCAGAAGTTTCCTTTTATGATGGTTATATAATAGAATAAAAGTTCTTCATCTTTTCAAATTAACTGAGACTTCATTTCTTAATCTGGAAATTGTTGAAACTTCTGGCTTTTGCAATGCAATATTTTCATATTGGGAAAGACCATAGACTTTCTGAGTAACTCTTGCTTAATCTAAAGCAAAACATTTTTGGAAAATACAGCTCTTATATGTAAATATTAACATTTACACATTCGCATTCATTTCATTCTCATCTGGAATTTAGATATCAAATTTTAATAGCTAGAATTCAGTAACATATCTTTGCCATCTGCTTTTTTTTTAACTTAAGCTTTAAAAAAATCTATTCTTTCAAGTCACATCTAAGGAAAAAAAGAGACTTAGCCTAACATGAGTAATCTACCTATCGTTATGTAGTCTTTATTTTTTAAAACTTGAAAATTACTATTAAAGAAAATATTTCCCATAATAAATGCTTTAGTTTAGGAACAGTCTGAACAAAAAAAAACACAGTATGGAACAACTTTACAGTCATTTCTCCACTTTTTGAGGGGAAATTATCTTGAAAATCATTAATTGAGCAAAGAGATATTTCTCAAAAGCACTTGTGATTTAGTTTTCAGTTTATTTTTACAGTACACTTAGGGGTGCCTGGGTGGCTCAATCAGTTAAGCGTCTGCCTTCAGCTCAGGTCATGATCCCAGGCTCCTGGAATCAAGCCCCACTCAGGCTCCCTACTCAGCAGGGAGTCTTCTCTCTTTCTCAAATAAATAAAATCTTTTAAAAAATACACTTATGTGATAAGATATTTTTAAAAAAATTAAAGATAATTAGCCAATTGTAGACAGTTTCTATCCCAGGAGAAAAACTTAAGACAACTGGAGACATGCACGTGTACACATATACTTGTATATTGACTGCCAGAGAGAGCTGATTTGTTCAAAGCTAGAGTGGTCATTGACAATCTGAAACACAGAAAAAAGGTATTTTCTTTATAAGGAGTTATTGGTAGGAAACTAAACACACGTTTAAAAGAAACTACCTAAATATCTCATTGTATGTCTATGAACTGCCAAAACAATTGATTCATTTAACTTCCCTCAAACAAGTATTGAGCAGTCATTGTGTGCTGAACAATTCTAGGCACCAGGGTGGGAAACAAAAAACATGTAAATGATATGTCTTGCTTACCCAAGCTTAAGGTAATTATATGATAACATTTCTTTCCTATGGATCTAAAATTTGCATGCAGGGAAATGCATAGATATTTAATGTACAATTGGATGAATTTTAACAAAAGTATGTATTCATGTAACTACCACCCCATTGAAGACATAAGACCCTTCCATCTCCCCTAGAAAGTTCCTTCATGTCTCGCTTCCCAGATAGGCAGGTGTGTTCTGATTTCTATCACCATGGGTTATTATGCTTTTGAAGTCTCATAAATGGAATTATATGGTATGTTATCTTTTACTCTGTGCAGTGTTTTAGAGATTTATTCAAATTGTTGTATTAGTACTTTATTACAAATTTCTTTTATATACATATATAACATTTTTTAAAAATCTATAATCCTATTTGCTTCCAGTTACAAACACTGTTAGTCAACTTGTTGTGAATGTAGATTTTCATTCTCTTGGATAAAGACCTAGGAGTAGAATTGCTGGGTCATTAGGTGTATAATATTATAAGAAGCTCCCAAACAGGGCAGTCCAGGTGGCTCAGTGGTTTAGCCCCGCCTTTGGCCCCGAGTGTGATCCTGGAGACCCCTGCATCACTCCCTGCATGGAGCCCGCTTCTCCCTGTGTCTCTGCCTCTCTCTCTCTGAGTCTTTCATGAATAAATAAATAAAATATTTTAAAAAAAGAAGCTCCCAAACAGTTGTCCAAAGAGATTTTTTTAAAAATATTCATTCATTAGAGAGAGAGAGAGAGAGCATGAGAATGGGAGAAGGGCAGAGGGAATAGGAGAAGCAGACTCCCCACTGAACAGGGAGCCAGATGCAGGGCTCCATCCCAGGACTCCCAGATCATGACCTGAGCCGAAGGCAGATGCTTAACTGACTGAGCCACCCAAGTGCCCAAGTGCCCGTGTCCAAAGAGATTATATCATTTCATACTCTATCAGCAGTATATGAGAGTTCTACTTGTACAACATGCTCGCCAACAATTGATGATATCAGTCTTTTCGTTTTAGCCATTTTAGTGGGTGTGAGGTGAAATTTTAATGTGGTTTTAATTCATATTTCCCTGATGACTAATGATGTTGAGTATCTTTTCCTCTGCTTACTGGCCACTTTCAAAGCTTTCACTGCTTTTGTGAAATATCTGGTTTTTGCATATTTAAAACTTTTTTATCCTTTTATTTTAATTTGTATGAGTCTTTTATGTATTATTATATAAGTTTTTTTTTTTACCAAATATACATATTAAGAATATTTTCTCTAGGGATGCCTGGGTGGCTCAGCCGTTGGGCATCTGCCTTCAGTTCAGGGTGTGATTCTGGAATGCCTGGATCAAGTCCCACATCAGGCTCCCTGCATGGAGCCTGCTTCTCCTTCTACCTATGTCTCTGCCTCTCTTTCTCTGTCTCTGTCTCTCATGAATAAATAAAATCTCTAAAAATAATAATATTTTCTCTCAGTGTATGGCTTACATTTTTTATAGATTTTAATTTTTTAGAGATTTCTTTTAGATTAACAGCAAAATCGAGCAGATGGTATAGAGAATTCCCATCTACCTCCTGCCTCTACATATGCATAGCCTCTCCCACTGCAACTTCCACTCAACACCCTGGACCAGAGTGTTACATTTGCTACAGTCAATTGACACATCTTTATCACCTGAAGTCCATAGTTCACATTAGGGTTCATGCTTGGTGTTGTACAGTGGGTTTAGACAAATATGTAATGTGATATGCATCCACCATTGTAGTATCATATCACACAGAGTTCTTTCAATACCCTAAATTCCTCTATATTCTGTGTGTTCATCCTTTCATACACCCATCCTCTGACAATCACTGATCTTTTTACTGTCTCTGTAGTTTTGCATTTTCCAGGATGTCATATAGCTGGAATCACAATGTAGCTTTTTCACATTAGCTTCTTTCACTTAGTAACATGCACTTAATGTTCCTGCATGTCTTTTCATGGCGTGATAGTTCATTTCTTCTTAATGATGAATAATATTCCATTGTCTGGACACACTGTGGTTTATTTATCCATTAACTTACTGAAGGACTTCGTGATTGTTTCCAAATTTTGGCAATTGTGAATAAAATTGCTTTAAACAGCTGTGTGCGGGTTTTTGTGTGGACATAACTTTTCAGCTCATTTGGGTAAATACCCAAAAGCACAATTCCCAGACCATGTGGTCAGAGAATGTTAAGTTTTGTAAGAAACTGCCAAATTGTCCTCCAAAGTGGCTGTGCCATTTTGCATACCCATTAGCAATGAATGAGAGTTCCTCTTGTTTCATATTCTTGCCAGCATTTGGTGGTGTTAGTATTTTGGATTTTTGCCATTCTGATA
The DNA here is from genome assembly GCF_905146905.1 of Nyctereutes procyonoides. Lineage (NCBI taxonomy): Eukaryota > Metazoa > Chordata > Mammalia > Carnivora > Canidae > Nyctereutes > Nyctereutes procyonoides. The sequence goes on from NW_026575037.1 coordinate 8,948,945, forward strand.
GGTGTATAATGGTATCTTATTGTTATTTTAATTTGCAATTGTATGATGACAAGCGACAGTATTCAACTTTTCATTTTCATGTGCTTACTTGCCATTCACATATCTTCTTGGATGAGGTCTCTATTCATTTTTTAATCATTATTTAATTAGGGATCCCTGGGTGGCGCAGCGGTTTAGCGCCTGCCTTTGGCCCAGGGTGCGATCCTGGAGACCCGGGATCGAATCCCATGTCGGGCTCCCGGTGCATGGAGCCTGCTTCTCCCTCTGCCTGTGTCTCTGCCTCTCTCTCTCATTCTGTGTGACTATCATAAATAAATAAAAATTTAAAAAATTTTTTTAAAAATCATTATTTAATTAGATTGTTCTAATGTAAGAATTTATTATACATATACATTGTAAATAGATTAACACAATCAAGCTAATTAACATATCCAATACCTCACATAGTTAAGATTTTTGTGTGTGGTAAAAATACCTAAGGTCGACTCTTAAATATGGGCTGTTTCACGAATTTGCATGTTATCCTTGCATAAACACCATGCTAATCTTCTCTGTATCATTCCAACTTCGGTATATGTATGTGCTGCAGAAGTGAATACTTAAGGTTTACTTTTTTCCATACATTTTTACAGTTGTTTCAACACCATTTGTTTAAAAAAAATTCCCTCACTGAACTGAATTGGTATGTTGGTAATCTCCAGTATACTATATGTATATGATCTATTTTTGATTTCTCTATACACATACACACATATTTTATATGGTGTTGTTTAATTCAAGCTGGATTCATTATTATATTTTTATAATAATGCATATACATTGTATTTATTATATAAAATTTAAACTTTTTTTAAAAAAAATCCATTTTAAGAAATTAAAATTAAAACATTTTCATGGTTCCCTAAAAATATTGGGAGCCATAGGCACTACACCTAAAGCTAATTGGACCTGACAGGGATAAAGCTAGGTTCTGCACATGTAGCCCTGTCAGAAACTGGGTGTAGAGGCCTGTGAAAGTTTCCTTAGGAGCACATGGTAGGCTTGTAGGCTCTAAAAGTAGCAAATACCTAGGGGCCTGTGATAGTTTACTTTCAATGTTATATTTTCATTGTATTATCCCTATGACTAAAGTCTCATTTAATACTATTATACTGACTTAATTGGTCTATGGGGAATTAAGGAAAATACCTTTTCAGTCAGGGTCTTAGTCATAAGCAACAGAAGCTGCCTTTGGTCAACCAAGCAAGACAAAAGCTTGAGGTATTTATTAAACAGCATGAGGTAGTTCACAAAATGGTTGGGATGTTTGGAACATTAGGCTCAAGGCTAAGCCTCAGGAAGAATGCCCAAACCCACGTGCCATGAATAAATCTAAGGAGGAAAATGTTGCCACCACCAGCCACTAGAAGTTACAGTTTGCCCCACTGCAGTTCTGTACCAGGAAAGCAGTTTCAGTGTTATCATTACAGTCATTGATGTCAATTATCATTTTTGCCAAGAATTCAGTATTGCAGCTCCTGTGCTGCTAGTGCAGTGTGTGAGACTGAATGTTTCATTAATAATTATATAAAAACACTTTGCCACATATAACACCCAAAATATCTGAAAAACAGAGTCAAGAAAATAAGGAATTCTCCATTTCTCAAGAAAACAAAAATATGACATAGTATACATCCTCAAGAAGCTCACGGTTTTCTGAAAGAGGTAAGCATATGCATAGCTATTGGTGAAACCATTTTCCTATGTAATATAAGCGAAATGATAAGGGAACAGAGAGGAGGAAACAATTTCAAATAAGGAGCATTTGAGCCCTGAAGAAAAAGCAGGATTTTGATGGAACATTCTACGATAGAGGAAACCAAGTGGGCAGATAAGCAGAATTAAATTGCAAAGTGTATTTGAGGTTTTAAAATTTACAACTTTAACAAACCAAATACTTTTTTTTTTTTAAGACTTCGGGAGGTTCTAGAAATTGTTGAGTTAACTGAGAATACCTTTTTTTTTTTTAAGATTTTATTTATTTATTTATTCATGAGAGACACACACAGAGAGAGAGAGGCAGAGACACAAGCAGAGGGAGAAGCAGGCTCCATGCAGGGAGCCTGACATGGGACTCGATCCTGGGTCTTCAGGATCACACCCTGAGCCAAAGGTGACGCTAAACTGCTGAGCCACCTGGGCTGCCCCAAATACTATTTTTATACAAGTAATTGTATTCCTTTATAAACTAGTTTTCCCTGGACCATGATAATTATCAACTGACAGTTGGGGGTGCCTGGGTGGCTCAGTCAGTTGGGCATCTGACTCCTGATTTCTGCTCGGGTCATGATCTCAGGGTTGTGGGATCAGGCCCAGCTCAGGGTTCACACTCAGTGGGGAGTCTGCTTGAGATTCTTTCTCTCCCTGCCCCTCCCCCTCCCCCTGCTCGTGCTCTCTCTCTTTCTTGCTTGTGCATGCCCTAAAATAAATAAATAAATCTTTTTTAAAAAAATTATCAACTGATAGGTCTGTGAACCAGGGTTAAGGTACTGCTTAATTTTAGGAATCAAGAGATCCATTTAAGTTTGAAGGGGGCAGAAGGCAGAAATCAAGGCTAAAGAGAATATATGTGTTGAAGAAATTGAAGATACTTTACTAGGAGAAACAACCTATAATTAGAAGAAATATTTAAGTGACAATGGTGTTCTTAATTTAGAAAAGACTTCTGTATATTTGAAGAGACAGAATGAAAAGGGATTATAGATGATGAAAAGAAGAGTGAATGAGATGAGGAGGATAGGGGAGGATTCTCCTGGGGGAAGACATGGGAAATCAGAGACATTGAAAAGAGGAAAACTTATTTATATAAGCTATGAAGGAATAAAGAAAATGTAAAGGTATTCTAGAAGTGGAAAGGAAGAAAGGCCAAAGAGATCATTTACCAGTAACTTTGATCTCTGTGGAGCAGGAGGTTGAAGGTTAAATCATTTCTTAATAGGAGTTTCTAAAAGTAAGCTTTTTTTTTTTTTTTTAAAGATTTATTTATTTAGGGCTCCTGGGTGGCTCAGTGGTTGAGCTTCTGCCTTTGGCTCAGGTTGTGGTCCTGGGGTCCTGGGATCAAGTCCTGCATTGGGCTCCCCACGAGGAGCCTGCTTCTCCCTCTGTGTCTCTGCCTCTCCCTCTATGTCTCTCATGAATAAATAAATATTTTTAATTTATTATTTATTTATTTATTTATTTATTTATTTATTTATTTATTTATTTTCACACACAGAGTAGGGAGGGGCAGAGGGAGAGAGAGAATCTCGAGCAGACTCTATACTGATCATGGAACCTGACATGGGGCTCTGTCCCACAACCTCAAGATCACAAGTTGAGTAGAAATCAAATGTCAGATGCCCAATCGACTGAACCATCCAGGTACCCCTAGAAAGTAAACTTCTGCGTGGCCTGTTCCCTCTGTCCTGAATGCTTTTTCTCATCACGTAGCTTATCTCTCATCTTCCTCAATGAGTCCAACCCTCACACCGTATCTAAAACCTCCACCTGCTTCCTGCAGTCCTGAACTCCCCTACCCTCTCCTTTTTCTTTTTTTTTTTCCATAGCTCTTATCACCTTCAAACATACTATATGATTTATTTGGTTTTTTGTTTTCTGTTATTTGTCCCCTCCCACTAGAATGTAAGGTTACAGGACAGAGATTTTTTTGTCTCTTTTGTTTACTGAGAATGATGGCTGATCCTCAATAAATATTTGTTGATTGAATAGAAAAGTTGATGTTGAATTGAGGGCAAAAAAAAACAGAAGAGAGCTTTTGGAAGAGTTATAGTTGAAAACAGGACTGCTAGTTGGTTTAAACCACATTATTGTACTACTTTTTCAAAATATTGACATACTTTTGTAATAATTGGTAAACATCTGCCCAGGCAACCTTGACTTCTCTCCCAGGCCCTCTGTTAGCAATTAAAGGGTAAATACAGGGTGCAGCTAGGCGCCTCTCTCAGACCCTGCTATGTCAGTTCAAGGTCCATACCCTTCCTGTACTAGTTTAAAATTTTGAATATATAGACAGTGTTAAGAAATCAGTAAGAGGGGCACCTGGGTGGCTCAGTCATTTAAGCCTCTACCTTCAGCTCAGGTCGTGATCCCAGGGTCCTGGAATGGAGCTCCATATCATATCAGACTCCCTGCTCAGCAGGGAGCCTGCTTCTCCCTCTCCCTCTGCCATTCTCCTTGCTTGTGTTCTCTGATTCTATCTGTAAAATAAATAAAATCTTTTAAATGATTTTTTTTAAAAAAATTCAATAAAAGATAACCTAACGGATTCCTGGGCAGGCCAGGTTGAGATAAAAAGTGTGAATTTAGAGAGAGCCATGTCAACAAAATTCCATGACTTCCTCCAGCAATTATGAGGCTGGAGACCACACAGTAACAATAGAGATGATCCAGAAAGACCAGATGTGATCAATGAGAGAACACAGGCTAGAGATTTAAGGTACTAGGAGGACGTTTCTTTTGGATGGTTGACAATGGAATCCAGGTTAAGGGTAAAATGTCATTAGGAAAAAAAATAAAATTAAAATTAAAATGTCATTAGAAGACTAATGGGTTTGAGGATATGGGAGGGCTCCCATCATGAGAGAACCCAGAATGGTGGATCACCCTACTACCCAACTCGCTTCAACTTTAGGGCTAAAAGAGCAGAGAGACAGTGTCAACATCAATAATGTTTTCCAAGTGTAATATAGATCTGAGGACCTTGCCATTTCAATTTTAAATTGAAGCAATACCTCTTTATCATGTTTGTCTTGACCATTACACAGAAAATAGTATGTGGTCATCTACAACATGGTACCTGCTCTCGAGATGCTTGTCATCTAGTGGGAGAGGCAAGACTGACATTCTTCAAACAGCACATGCCACTTATAAGATTATGTATTATAGATCATAAATACAATTTGAGGGATGCCTGGGTGGCTCTGCAGTTGAGCACCTGCCTTTGGCCCAGGGTGTGATCCTGGAGTCCCAGGATCGAGTCCCACATCGGGCTCCCTGCACAGAGCCTGCTTCTCTCTCTGCCCATGTCTCTGCCTGTCTCTCTCTCTGTCTCTCATGAATAAATAAATAAAATCTTTAAATAAATTAGATAAACATATACAATTTTACTTTAAATCCTACAAAACCGGGAACCCTGGGTGGCGCAGCGGTTTAGCCCCTGCCTTTGGCCCAGGGCACAATCCTGGAGACCCAGGATCAAATCCCACATCGGGCTCCCGGTGCATGGAGCCTGCTTCTCCCTCTGCCTGTGTCTCTGCCTCTCTCTCTCTCTGTGTGTGTGACTATCATAAATAAATAAAATTTTGAAAAAAAAATCCTACAAAACCAATATAAAAACAGTGGGTAATAGGCAGCATCTGGTAATCATCCACTGTTCTCTTAGACTCCATCACTAGGATGTATTATGGTTTTAGCCTCCCTAGAGAATTCTGTATGCCAGTGAAAGTGTTACCTTGAGATTGTGTTTTAAAGTATTCAAATCCCGGGATCCCTGGGTGGCGCAGCGGTTTGGCGCCTGCCTTTGGCCTGGGGCGCGATCCTGGAGACCCGGGATCGAATCCCACGTCGGGCTCCTGGTGCATGGAGCCTGCTTCTCCCTCTGCCTATGTCTCTGCCTCTCTCTCTTTCTCTCTCTGTGACTATCATAAATAAATAAAAATTAAAAAAAAAAAAAGTATTCAAATCCCTTTGAAATGTAATGCTTGTTATCATTGCTGTGATTAACACCTGTACAAGCTCCGGACCACATCATTCCCATTCCAGATTTCCTCGTTAGAAAGAGAAGCTCTGATAATACCTATCCCCTTGCCAAGTAACTATTTCTGTACCCTTTCTTTCACTTTGCAAGAGGTTTTGATTTGCTGTTTGTTTGAATGTTATTAGCAATCTGCAAAATGCAGATCCTGCTCGGGTTTCTACTCTTAAATCACACAGTAATCTGTGTTGATTTTAAGTTAATTTGGATCTACTTTTCAGTCTAGACATACGTTTGCCTTGCAGTAACAGGTGATATCATCCCTACATAGGAATATGCTCTTTTTAAAGCCAGCTGTGAATGAATGTACAATATTTTTATGAGAAACTATGTAGTGATAGCACTGCTTGTCTTTGAGAGATGGGGGTATGACAAGAATGATATATTTCTTCCTTAGCTTATTATAATTAGAGATATTTGTAAGAAAATTGAATCACTGTTGCTTAAGTGTTGCTCAGCTCCTGCTGATCAGTTCTCACTCATTGGCACCATCCTTTGTGGTATAATAGTTAGTTGCTGTGGAGATGATTATCATGTCATGGAGAAAAGAGACAGGAATTTAAATGAAGAATGAGCAGCAGGAGCAAAAGAACATGCCAAAACCCAAAGATTTCATTCAGTTTAATTTTCTCTTACCTTTTTAATGTGTGTGCTATATCATAAAGTTGGATAAATCAACCTAAGTAACATAGCTTCAGGGTTAATGATGACTAAGAACAAAAGGAAAATTTAAAAGAAAAGGCAAGATATAAGACTGATATTCTTTTTATAGAGGCAAGACTAGGTTCAAGTTAATAAAAATGTAATAATAAACATATACTGTTGGGCCATACCACCATACTCTAGATAAACAATGAAGCTGTTTAGACAGTTCTATTGCAGCCCAACTTTTGATGAGTTGTTGAGGTAAGGCATCATTCAACAAGCAGAAAGCAGAATGCTGAGATAGAGAGTGGGCTTTGTAACAAGCAGAGCTGGACTGAGTATCACAAGGCAATACTTTTAGGCACGTCACTTAATCTTCTTTGAACTTCAATTTCATCAACTATAAAATTGAAACAAATTTGTAGGATTGTTTTCTGGGCTATTAACTGGTATGGTCTCATATAGTCATACCAACTGTTTACAACCAATGTCTGTTCTGTTTGGTCATTTATTCTGTGAGGTCAGTGCCCGTTCTGCGTTAATTATTAAATATTCTGAATGTCATCTACGTTAGGACAGAATAGCCTCTGCTGCAATAACATATTGTGAAATCTCAGCAGTTTAACACAATGGCATATTTTTTTGCTCTCATACATTCCAATGTGGATCTGGCAGCTGTCCTCCTTCTTGTGACTAATGGCTCCTAATCCAAGAGATCATTGTAACAGAAGAGAGATGGAGGAAGCATACCTGTTTTTAACTTCCTTGACCCCCAAGGAGACATATGTTATTTCTGTTTAGTCCATTGGCCAGAACTAGTCACATGGCTCCATTCTATCTGCAAGGGAGGCTAGGAAATGTGGAGAAGGCTATGGAGTCATTGGTGAGCACTAAGTGTCTTGCCAGATCACCCCTCGTTTGGAGAGGATTAGAGGAGATAATATAAAAGATTTCCTAATGAGCTAGGTCAAACCACAAAGGCTGATCCCAGTTTAAGGTTTGATGTGAATAATGACTTGATTGGGATAATTTTCACTTTCACCTGAAACCAGAAAAGAAGCATGCAAGGATGCACACGAAATTGACCAAGGGTATAGGATAGTGCATGTTGAATATAGCATCCCAGGGCCTCCACCTACTTTGCTCCCTATGGAAGCATATCTCTGGTTCAGCAGCCTCAGCAGCCCATGTAGGGGAGGAAATTGACAGGTCAGAGGAGCTCAGACCAGGGGTTTGCTGCCTTTTCACTATTTTAGACTGGGATGGATAGTGGTAGTGTAGAGCAAGAAGGGCAGGAATCAACACACAAGGGACCACCCTATTAGCATAGAAGAATGTCTTACTGAGTCACAGTTATCCATTACATGATTTATTCCTTACTGCATTCTTGAGACTACATTAATAAGAACCTCCTGAGTTCATATTTCACATCTGTGGTAGAATTATACTGAATGCTATAAGAGGATGCTAAAGAAAAAGAAAACCCAGCCTTTTCTTCTAAGGAATGTATAATCTAATTAAAGAGATTAAGTCACTATCAGTAAACAAGTCAATAAATGGCAAAATTATACTATGAAAGAACAGTTTAAAAATAGGGCATCATATAATAAGATGTTGATTTTGAGGTACAAATGACAAAAAAAATGAATGAAAGGAGACAATAATTACTAGGAAAGTTAATAGAAGTCAGGCACCATTAATTCTCCATAAATAGTTAAAGAATATTTCAGTCCTGCTACCTTTGGTTCAGGTACCAAAGCCAAAAAGTGCAAAGAATTTCAGATTATATTTAGCAATAGGACTGATTTGAGAGGCTGAAAAAATTTCAACCCAGTTGTTCTGGACAAATTTATACCAGGAGTAGCCTGGATTCTGTGGGAATGGAATGCACATGAGATTTACCCTGGGGCTTCCCAGAAATGCCTGAGGAAGACTGGGGAGACAGAGCAGAGGTCTTGCAGTTACCCAGCGAGGGGCTAATTAGGAAGAAAAGCCTGGCATTAATATATTCATAGTTTGTAGAACTATTTAAATTCTACTATAATTACAACCATCTGTTTATAATTTCAGTCTTAATACTATATTGTAAGCATTTTCCCATATTCTGAAATAATATTTAAAACATAATTTGTAATGGATAGAAAAGAATAATTCTCAAGTGTTAGATAATGTGTGTTTAAAACATACATTCTTTCATTGTACTTTCATAGTATTTATGTGAAGTAGGTACTATTAGTATTGTCACTACTCTACAGATGAAAAATCTGAGTCAAGGAGATCTTAAAATCACACAGCAAATATCTGATTGAGTTGGGATTAAACCTTAGCTTGCCTGATTTGAAAACCTATCTTTTGGTATATTACATTGCCTTTCTTATTTTGTGCCATCGTGTCAATACACCACCAATTAATAAACTGATGTGTTGTTAAATATTTAAGTTGTTTCAAAGGGATTTTTTTAGTATCAATAATCTGTGGTAAACCTCTTTACACACACATTTTGTGAAAGTAAGCTTTATATATATACTTACACCTGAATCTCTTTAATAATGTATACTTCTGTAGGATGAATTCCTTTAAGAGGAAAATACTGGTAAAGAATGCAAACATCTTAAAGTTTTTGATAGGGGCAGCCCGGGTGGCTCAATGGTTTAGCGCAGCCTTTGGCCCAGGGCCTGATCCTGGAGACCCAGGATCGAGTCCCGCATCGGGCTCCCTGCATGGAGCCTGCTTCTCCCTCTGCCTGTGTCTCTGCCTCTCTCTCTCTCTCTCTCTCTCTCTCTCTCTCTGTCTCTCATTAATAAATAAATAAATCTTTAAAAAAACAAAGTTTTTGATAACATTATTAAATTTTCCAAATGAAAAATTATATTAACTATATGTTCACCTGTAGTATATATAAGTGACTGCTTCCCTAAGACCTCCCCACAATGGATACTGTAACTTTAAATTTTTTGTCAGTCTAACAGCAAACCTCAAAAGCTCAGACCCCTCTAAATGTGTGGTCTTTCTGCAGCCACTGGTTTCTTCATTTGGTAATTGTCCCTCATACAATAACAAATATTGCATTAATTAGTTAATAATTCATTGAATATTTAGCACTAGCTTGTCTTAAATCACAAAAACAAATTTATATTAAAGATTTCATGTTAAGTCCCTGAATTTTATTTAATTTAGGTCAGCAGCGTTGCTCAGCTAAAGACACTCTGTAGGTCAGGAGACTTGACTAATCCATATCTGAAATTCCTTCTATAAAGGAAAGGAAAAAAAAATATATACTATCCTTTAACTTCTTTGTACACATGAAGTTATTGGGGACTCTTGTGTTTGTGGTCCTGCGTCTGTGTTTATGTGTGTATGGGCAGGAGCAGAAGACAGGAGTGCTATTGTATAGTGTGAATGAGATTTAGGAAAATGAAAGGGTGATAAAAAGTAAAATTTTTTCTATTAATTGTTAAGAAAAGAATTTTTAAAGGTATTTTGCCTATTTCTTTCTGTTTTGGGAGAAATAAAAACCTGCCAGGATTCAGTAAATAAGTTCTAGAAAATATGTATAACTCATCAACTTAAACATAAATAAGCTTATTATTGAAAAATAACTTAAATATTTCCTGGAATATTAAAATTACTTAAAACTTGTAGCACATTTTTTGTCAGTAGTATAATACTACCTTAATTGTATCTGTTCAGCTGACCAAGCCACAGTACCAATAAAGAAACTGCCTTAATTCCTAATTACAGATAAAAAATGTCTAGACTGCAAATGTGTGTATTAAAGTGAAACGCAGTAGCGCATGACAAAATCTCATTGTATTAAGAGCATAGGCCTTTGTATCTGAGAAATCACTGAATTTGTATCAAATTCTGTCAGTTTCTGGTTGTTTAATTTGGGGGCAAGGGACATTTGTTTAACCTCCTTCAGCCTCACTTCCTAAACCTTAAAATACAAATGCTTATCCTCACCTGCAGCCATGTTGCAAGGCTTACAGGAGAATATGTATCTGAAATAACCAGACATACTAGATGGCTAATAAATGTTAACCTGTTTCATTATTCAGCATGTTTTTGGTAAATAGACTAGTGACCCTGATCTGTAATTATCTAGCTATCCTGGACTCATCATAATTTGAGATTCTAGTAATATAATTTGCTTAGTTGTAACAATGTGTCGTTCTCACTGAAGGTACTATTATTTTAGAGGGGGAGGGGCGAAGGGTGAGAGAGAGAGAATCTTTTTTTTTTTTTTTTTTTTTTGAGAGAGAGAGAATCTTAAGCTGGTGCCTCAACATGGGGTTCAACTCCAGGACCCTGAGATCATGACCTGAGCCAAAATCAAGAGTTGAGTGCTTGACCAACTGAGCCATTCAGGCACCCCTCTCACTGAGGGTACTATCAGGTGTGAAGTAAACCGTGTAGGTTTTTATTTTCTATAAACAGGAATCCATGCCAGGTTCCAGAAGATGGAAAAAAAAAGAGGGCAGTCCAGATGCTTCAGCAGTTTAGCACCTGCCTTTGGCCCAGGGCATGATCCTGGAGACCTGGGATCAAGTCCCGCATCGAGTCCCACATCAGGTTACCTGCAAGGAGCCTGCTTCTCCCTCTGCCTATGTCTCTGCCTCTCTCTCTGTGTGTCTCTCATGAATAAATGAATAAAATCTTAAAAAAGAGAGAGAGAGAGAAAATGGAGGCAAAAGGTCCAAGAATGACAGTAGAATAAAAAATAACTCGGAGAATTTTGAGAAAAATGGATTGTTTGAAAGCTGACATTTATTTTGAAAATGAGAAATAGCATTAGATTTATATAGTGAATTTTGTGAATTTTGCAGATACGGTTCAGTGACAAAGCCTTTAATATATTTCATTTAACAGTCTCATAATCTATTAACTAGCTAAGTGATTTTTATTTTTATGTATTTATGCAGCAAAGTAAATGGCTATTTTAGTGCTTTTTGATGTGTGAAGTAATGTACTTTTTAATTGCCACTTATAAGTGTCCAAATTTAATTTAGTGAAATCTCTCCCCTGTCTGTTGATGGTTTTGCTTCTCTGATAAGGCAGAGGACATTTATTTGTTTGCTGGTATCCATGGGTATTATAATGATCCTTTATAAGCATAGTGATAAGGGATTCAATAATGATATGCAAATAGATAAATATGAAGATATATATGAATTGTAGCAAGTTGAAAAAATTCTCTTTGTAAGTGGCACTGGAATTTATCTTAGGGAAGGAATTGTCTTACTTTAGGAGATACTTTAATTAACTGTTTGGGGTGGAAGGTGAGAATCCCAGCAGGGGCACCATGAGACAAGAGAACAAAAGAAGTGGCATGTTGCTCAATACAAGAAAGGGGCAGACTCCAGGAGAGGAAGAAGAGAGAATAACTAAACAACACAGCAGAGGGGTAAAGCATTTTTTTAAAAGGATCTCTAATACTCCGCTTTAAACCATTTGCTTTTCTTTTCTTTTTTTAATTTAATTTTATTTTTTTTATTGGAGTTCAATTTGCCAACATATAGCATAACACCCAGTGCTCATCCCATCAAGTCCCCCCCTCAATGCCCATCACCTAGTCACCGCCACCCCCCGCCCACCTCCCTTTCCACCACCCTGTTCTCTTCCCAGAGTTGCTTTTCTGTGATGTAAAACCCTCTGTCTCCCAGTACAAGCGACTGACTGTTCACACTAAATACCTATGGAAATTTTGTGTTGTTTTTTTTTTTTTTAAGGAAATTAGAGAAAAGCAGTGGGTTTTGCAACAGGACCAACATGGTATGGCATAGAAATGGCACATGTGGCACAGTGAAGCCTTCCATTGCCTGAATTAATTCAGCAGAAACAAAAATTTGAAGCAGACTAAAAACAATTTTGCACTGGACACCTGTTAAAATCAGCAGGACAGATTTTATTCAATACTAGTGCAGTAGGGAAGACACCGCAGCATATCCTGAAGTTGAACTCTGCCAAAACAAAAGGTGGAAGGCTTGTTTTAAACGCTGGGGTGTGCAAAAGGAAAAGTACCAGTGGATGTCAGTGGGGGAGGTTTAGTCCATATGATTATGTTGTTTGACAATTGGTGCTAAAGCTCCTTTTCTCCCAGTCTAGGAGACTGGGGTCCTATCTCTTTGGCGACTGCAGTTGAAAGGAAAAGTTCCGAGGTCCTTCAGAAAGGGATTCCTAAGTTACAGAAGATACTTCTCAAAAAGACAAGAAGGGAGGGCACCTGGGTGGCTCAGTGGTTGAGCATCTGCCTTGGGCTCAGGTCGTGATGCTGGAGTCCCGGGATTGAGTCCTGCAGTACTTCTCCCTCTGCCTATGTCTCTGACTCTCTCTATGTCTTTCATGAATAAATAAATAAATATAAAAAAAAAAGAAAAAGAAAAAGAAAAGGAAGGTCAGGGGCCTGTAACTGGTTTTGGCTAGAATAAACAGTCAGTTCTTTCAGCAGCATTGTCTTTCTCAGGCAGGCTCTCAAGCGGCTGGGGTCATCATCCTAGGGACACAGGCTTGAGCTGTTAGAAACTATGGTAGCGTTTCTTCAAGTCTTTTAAAGTGGAGGATAGATGAAATTGTTTAAACTGGAAGTTGCAGTTCTTATAGGCCAAGATTGAGCCCCAGTTGAAAAGGAGCCTGACTCAAAGTATGGGTAAATTTTATTAAAGCCGGGTGACCACATGGGTATGATCTTCCCAGAATCTTGAGGAAAATACTGGACTTTCTACTAAGGCAATGAATATTTGAGCTGATCCATTCTGTATTTTGATGGGTAGGATGATTCCAGCTGACATCTCCTATACAGGTAACGTATTCCTGATTTTGCTGAAGCTTCATAAGAAATATATTTCTCATTTAAAGAGAGTTATTTAAAGAGTTATTAAGAGAGGGGCACCTGTTGGTTAAGAATCCAACTCTTGATTTCAGCTCAGGTCATGATCTCAGGGTTGTGAGACTGAGCCCTTTGATTGGGCTCTGTGCTTGGCATGGAGCCTGCTTAAGATTGTCTTTCTCCTTCTCCCTCCATCCCTACTCCCTCTTAAAAAAAAAGACTTATTAGGAGAAATAATCCACTTAAATCAGTTTGATTATATAATTAAATTGTATTTGTCTTCATCCTCTGTAATACTTTAGGGAATTATCTATTTCACCTAAATTTTCAAACTTTTGACATAAAGTTCATAGTATCATCTTATTAATTTAATTTCGTATATTGACAAATATACAGGTATCCTATAAAAGTCACAAAATTTATATCCATTAAAATTCTTTTTATATAAAAAAATAAAATTATTTTTATATAACTTTTACTGTATATTTAAATGAAAAAACAGTTGACAAATTATATATTCTTTAAGTTATTTCTTCTGCTTTGAGGAAATGTAAATGTAGGAAAGTATCAGTTCCCAAATCTGGGTCAGTGAATCTATATTGTCTGAATTTGGATTTTCACATTAAGTTTGGTATATATTACACCAAAGGGAGCTTTTGAATCATCAGTTGCCTTGCTCTGGTGTACCAGAAGCTTAGTTTTTGCATGTTCTTATATGCACTACTTCTCAGTGCTTTACTAAATCAATATGCCAGTTCCTAAAAGCCTTGGCTTATATTGATGAAGTCTATTATCATTAGGAAGGATGTGAAAATAAAGAACTCGAGCAAGAACTTTAGGAAATACGATTTTTAAAAAAGAAGGAGAGTTCTACATGAGACCTATATAGTTTTAATAGTTTGGGGAGCCAAATACATAATTTTCTTTTAGGGGAGAACTAAGTCTATTTGACAAAATACTTTTTTTTTCAACATCTTTTTTTTCTTTAAAGATTTTATTTATTTATTCATAGAGACACAGAGAGAGAGCGGGGCAGAGGCACAGGCAGAGGGAGAAGCAGACTCCATGCAGGGAGCCTGACCCTGATACGGGACTTGATCCAGGGTCCCCAGGATCACACCCTGGGCTGTAGGCAGCTAAACTGCTGTGCCACCGGGGCTGCCCTTTTTTTCAACATCTTGATTGAGATATTATTAGTTTGCTGGGCTGCCAAAACAATACCAATATATATCTCAGTCAAATCTCCTCTCCTTTTAAGGACACCAGTTAGATTAGATTAGGGTGTATTCTAATCACCTCAGTTTAACCTAAAGACTTATTTAAAAGCCTCTCACCATGGCCACCTGGGTGGCTCAGTCAGTTAAGACCAACTCTTGGGGGCAGCCCCAGTGGCGCAGCCGTTTGGCGCCGCCTGCAGCCTGGGGTATGATCCTGGAGACCGGGATCCAGTCCCGCATCGGGTTCCCTGCATGGAGCCTGCTTCTCCCTCTGCCTATGTCTCTGCCTCTCTCTCTCACTGTGTCTATGAATAAATAAATAAAATCTTTAAAAAAATAAAAAATTAAAAAAAATTTAAAATAAAAAAGACCAACTCTTGGTTTTGTCTCACGTCATGATCTCAAAGTTGTGGGATCAAGCCCCAGGTAGGGCTCCATGCTCAACATGGAGTCTGCTTAGGTTCTCTCTCTCTCCCTTGGCTCCTCCCCCCACTCGTGTGTGGTATCCCTCTCTGTCTCTCCCTCATAAATAAATAAACAAACAAACAAATAAATAAATAAAACCTTTAACAACAACAACAACAAAAAGGCCCAATCACCCAATACAGTCACATTCTGCGGTACTGGAGTTTAGGGCTTCAACATGTGAAATTTGGGGAAGCAGTTCAGTTCATAACAAGATGTAATATGCCATAAAATTCATACATTTAAAGCATAAAATTTAGTGTTTTTAGTATATTCAGAGTTATGCTACCACATGAGAATCTAAGTTTAGAACATTTTTGTCATCCCCCCCAAAGTAACCCTATTTACTTGTTTCTTCTGGATTTTTGCTTATTCTGGATTTTTCATATAAAAGAAATTATATAAGTATGTGGTCTTTTATGATTGGCTTCTTTCAGCATAACATTTTGGTGTTTCATCCATGGTTAGCAATGCTTTTCAATCCTTCATTTCTCTTTTTGCAAAATAATATTCCGTTGTATGGATATACCACACTTTATTTTCTATTCATCAGTTGATAGACATGTAGTTTATTTCTACTTTTTTGCCTATTATGAACAATATTGCTATGAACATTCATGTACAAGTTTTCATGTAGACATACATTTTCATTTCTCTTGGATATCTGTGAGTAGAACTGCTGGACCATATGGTAACTCTTTGTCTAACATTTTGAGGAATAGGGCAGCCCGGGTGGCTCAGCGGTTTAGCACCGCCTTCAGCCCAGGGTGTGATCCTGGAGACCCTGGATTGAGTCCCATGTCAGGCTCCCTGCATGGAGCCTGCTTCTCCCTGTGTCTCTGTGTCTCTGCCTCTCTCTCTCTCTCTCTCTCTCTCTCATAAATAAATGAAATCTTAAAAAAAAATTTTTTGAGGAATAACCAGTGCCAGTATTTTCCAAAGTGACTACACTGCTTTACATTACCACTAGCAATAATAAGGATTCTAATTTCTCTAAATCTTCACCAATACTTGTTATTGTCTATTTTTTTTATTATAGCCATCCTGCTGCATGTGAAGTAGTATGTCATTGTTTTGATATCCATTTTCCTACTGACTAATGATGTTGAGCATCTTTTCTCTTTTTTTCACGATTCTATTTATTTATTTGAGTGAGAGAGAGGGAGAGCATGAGCTGGGTGAGAGGCAAAGGGAGAAGCAGACTCCCCATTGAGCAGGGAGCCCAATGTGGGGCTCAATCCTGGGACTCTAGGATCATGACCTTAGCTGAAGGCAGGTGCTTAACCAACTGAGCCACCCAGGGGCCCCGAGCATCTTTTCATTTATTCATTGGTCATTTGCATATCTTTTTTGGAATAATGTCTATTCAAATCTTAATTAACTTTTAAATGTCTGTAGCAACTGTAATTTTGTCCCCTTTTTTATCCTATTATTTTTTCCTTCTTTTTAAAATCCATATCACAGAGGTTTATTTATCAGTTTTTAATCTTTTCAAAGAAATATCTGGTTTTGTTGACACTCTCTATTACATGTGGGTTTTTTCCAGTTCACTATTTTTTTCTTACTTTATTATTTTCTCCCTTATCTTTGTTTAGGTTTATTTTGCTATAATTCTTTCCAACTTTTTTTTGAAGATTTATTTATCTATTTTAGAGAGAGAGCAGACAAAAGGAGAGAGAGAGAGTCTCAAGGAGACTCCCTGCTGAGCATGGAACCCAACCTGGAACTCAATCTCACAACCCCAAGATCATGACCTGAGCTGATATCAAGAGTCAGATGCCTAACCTACCAAGCCACCCAGGTGCCCCTCTTTCCAAACTTTTGAAAAGACTTGATAGCGCATAAATTTCTAGCATATTGTATTTTATAATTTATGCATTTAAAGCTGCACATTTTCTTTTGACTACTTAGCATCATTCTTTAAATTTTGATTCATGATTCATACAATTTAAAAGTTTTGATAATTTTTTTGATCCATGAATTATTTAGAAGTATATTTCTTAATTTCTTTTTTTATTATTGCTTTCTAACACAACTATATCTGATTTCAGTGCTTTGATTTTTGTGAATATTTCTTGTGTGCTGGAAGATAAGTAATTTATAGTTGTTGGGTGTAGTGCTCTGTATATGTCCATTAGATTACATTTGTTAATGTTATTCAGATCTTCTACAGACTTCTATATTTTCCTTGGCTTCTTTAATTCAGCAAATTAATAAATTTATAGATTCAGAAGCTTAGTGAGTACATTTGCTATAAGGCAAAATAACATTTTGAGATAGACTGTGTATAATGAGAAGTTTAACTTTTCAATCGATAACAATCCCTTGAGTAAGAGGATATTCATAATGCTCATCTGTAAGAATTAAAAGCATTCAGAAGCCTTTTTATTGGGTCAGAAGTTGGCCTGATAACTTTTAAGCTTTGGGGGCAAAAGTATTAAACTGAAGACCATCGGAGATAATAGGCAGGTGCTCCAAATATCTGGCATAAATATTTGGGGACTGTGGTCCTATATATCTTCACTCCTTTTGCTCTCCTTACTTATATCTCTTGGATTCCCTATTACCTCTCCAGTCTCAGGGCCTCCAAAGAAGCTACCCTGCTCATACAAAGCTTGTGTTAATAGAATATAGCTTCTGAGCATTTCATTCATTCCATCCACATGTTCCTCTTCTATCATCTGAGTTGAGCTGCCCTTCAGCTCTTCTGTCTCCCCTTGTTTGGTGACCTGTTTTTGATGTGCTTCTCTAGCTCGTGCTCTTTATTCTTCTTCAGATAGTAACTGTGTATAGAGGTATCCCTGCGACCCTCCTGGGCCTGAGGAACTATTCAGACAGACCTGTTTTCTACCAGGCCTCCCCATCAGAAGAGGGGAATATTGTGTTGGGTTCATCCATAAACCTGAATACATGCTGCTGTTTCCCAGAGGGAGATTTGCCTAGCACCCCCCAGCTCTCAGATGCCTGTCTGCTCTATGCAGTGCCTGCCTAATGGTTCGTGGTTCCTGCATTCAGTTTTCAGTTCTGGTCTACCAGTTGATTTGTGTCCTTCTGGCAAGCTCCAGCATGCGAGCCTTAATAACAGTCCTAGTAATCCCGTAAGTGCTGTTCCCCTGCTCCTATTTCCTGATGATTAAAAGGCACAGTATATAAAAAAAGAATGAAGTCTAACCTTGAATACATGTTAAAAAGGCCAGATGCAGAAGAACAAATATCGTATGATTCCACTTATATGAAGCACCTAGAATAGGCAAATTCGTAGAGATAGAAAGTAGACTAGAGGGATCCCTGGGTGGCGCAGCGGTTTGGCGCCTGCCTTTGGCCCAGGGCCGCGATGTATCGGGCTCCCGGTGCATGGAGCCTGCTTCTCCCTCTGCCTGTGTCTCTGCCTCTCTCTCTCTCTCTCTGTGACTATCATAAAATAAAATAAAATAAAAAAGAAAGAAAGTAGACTAGAAGTTACCTGGGGCTTGGTTTTGGGGCTGTGGAGGGCTATTGTTTAATGGTTACAGGGTTTCCATTTGGAGTAATGAAAAAGTTTTGGAAATATATTGTGGCGATAGTTGCACACATGGTGACTATAATTAATGCCACCAAAGTGTACACTTAACAGTGGTTAAAATGGTAGATTTCCTGTCATGCATAATGTATCACAATAAAATAGAACAGCCTAATAATATTTCCTTGACCCCTTGCAGCATCCTGCAGGGCTGCTGTCTTTTCGTCTGCCCCTTAAATATTAAGGCTTAGCAGCCTCTGGTCCTTGGTTTTCTTCTCTTATTGTCCTGCCCCCTTCCTCTGGAGAATGTCATCCAGTTTGCTAATGACAGCTAACCCTGTAGTTGAGCCTCAATTCTCTCCCAAACAGCAGACCCCAGTTATTAAGTGATTACTTGAAATCTCCACCTGGATGTTCCTGTAGCTCTTCGATCTCATCATCCCCCAGCTGAGCTTATCTTCTTCCTCCCAAGGCAGTTTTTCCTTTTTTTCTCTACCAGCCAGTCTCCCAACTCGCACACTCCTTTTCCCACACTTGGACCTTTACAGAGCCCTGTCTATCTCACTTTACCCCGTCCGGTCCTCCGCCACATGCTCCGTAGCCAAGCCAAACTAAATTTGACTCTGTGCCTTTGGAAACCTCCTTCTGCTTGGAGTATTTTAGGATAATTTGCCTTGCTTTTGCTCTCCCTTCTCTTTACCCTCAAATTCTCTGTTCCCTCAAATTCAGAGACCAGGGTGGAAATTCAGCTTCTTGGTCCAGCTGTTTGTACTTCTTCCCTTTATAATCAATCCCTTCTCTATAGCAGAATAATCTCCTGTCCTTCCTGCCTGGGGAAGGTGTTCTTGGAAATCATTGTAAATGGGATCATTGTATAAAACATGTTGCAATTCATTGCAGTTATTTGTTTGCTTGTCTGATAGTCTACCCCAGTGGATTCTAATCTGAGATGTGGGGGCTGTGTCCCTATCCTGCATGCCACCAGGTCTGTGGTGGGTTCTC
This sequence comes from Nyctereutes procyonoides, assembly GCF_905146905.1. NCBI lineage: Eukaryota > Metazoa > Chordata > Mammalia > Carnivora > Canidae > Nyctereutes > Nyctereutes procyonoides. Next base: position 8,968,390 of record NW_026575037.1, read on the forward strand.
CTTGAAGAGCTACAATATCTACATATATAAACTTTCAAAGAACTAGATATATTTTCAACACTTTGGGTTCACATGCTTTCAGCAGGGCCAATTCATTTTATGTTTTATTTTCTCCTTGCTTTTGATATTGCTCAGTGGCTGTCACCCAGTCACTGAGAGTATTGTTGTAATTGCACCTCCCTCTAGCGTTTTGTAGCTGCTCCAGATGCCATCTTGTTTGCTCAAATTTTATAGGTTTTTGTATTTTTTTCTTAAGATCTTATTTTTAAGTAATCTCTATACCCAACAAGGGCTCAAATTCACAATCCCAAGGTCAAGAGTTGCATGCTCTACTAACTGAGCCAGCCAGACACCCCAAATTCATAGGTGTTAAACTTACCGGGACCTGTCTGAAAAATATTGCATCATAATTTGCATATAAGCTAAAAGCTGAAAAAATCCTGGGGGATCCCTGAAATTAGTGCTTCAGAGTGTTTAAAGTTGCCTCACTTTCTCATTGTCTCATTTAATGATGACAGCGCATTTTCAAAACAATAAATTACATGTGTCTTTAAAATTAAAATGTCCCACAATTAATTTTATTTTTTAAAATGGTAGATCTTTTGTACCATAATAAAAATTATAGTGTTCCAAAGTAGATTTGGAATTTGTGTTTCTGAATAAATGTTATCAAAGGGAGAGACATAAGCTTCAAATTCAATCTTTTGTTTAAGTGAAGAACTGTTTTTAAAATTTATTTAAAAAAATAAAAATAAAAAATAAATAAAATTTATTTTAAATTTTCTAAGTGATCTCTATGCCCAATGTGGGGCTTGCACTCATGACCCTGAGATCAAGAGTCACATGCTCCACCAACTGAGCCAGCCTGATGCCCCTACTTCAGTCTTTTTAACACTAGTTTCTTATCTGTTGCAAATGGCATAGCTGAGAAACAGAAGTAATTATATATATGACTATATATAAAATACATGTAATATAGGATCTTAAAGTATAAAAATTTATTTATTTATTTGGCTTACATAGAAAACATTTATTTTCTTACAGATCTGGAGGTTGGAAGTTCTCCCTCCTTGACCACCTTCTTGCTGCCTATTTATGTGTCTTTTCTCTGTGCATGCACATCCCTGGTGTCCAGAAATGTATATGTATATTTATATTTATATAAGGTTTGTGTGATCAATGCAGCTTCATTTAAAGGTACTAAGACTGGAGAGACAATAGGAGTGAATAAACAAGAAATAAGTAGAGTGAAGTAGTCAGGGTGTATAAGACCAAGGTGCCCAAATAGTTGGGACACCTGCCTATTGTTTCCAATTGCCCCTGAAGAGTGTTCTGGGACCCAGTTTCAATATGGGGAGGGGCTTCCTCACATAACCTGGACAGCAGCGTATGCTACAATTCAACTGAATTCTGACACTGTCTACCTGGTGATAGCATCAGATTCCACAGGCTAAGAACTCTGTCTCAAGACTGCCCCACCCCAGTCTCCACTGCTGAAGCTGGTCACAGATTCAGATTGGTACCTGTATTCCTGATCTGTTGGACATGAATCAAAGGTTCCCACAACCCTTTCCTTGGGTTTGATCAATTTGTTAGAGATGAATAGGGCAAAGCATGGGGAAAGCAGGAGGAGTTCCCAGGCCCTCACTGAGCCCACCACTCTCCCAGCACCTCCACCAGTTCACTAACTGGTAAGCTCTTTGAACCCTCTCCATTGGGGTGTTTTTTTTTTTTTTAAGATTTTATTTATTCATGAGAGACACAGAAAGAGAGAGAGAGAGAGGCAGAGACACAGGCAGAGAGAGAAGCAGGCTCCATGCAGGGAGCCCGATGTGGGACTGGATCCTGGGACTCCAGGACCATGTGCCAGGTCAAAGGCAGGAGCTAAACCGCTGAACCATCCAGGGATCCCCTCCATTGGAGTTTTAAGGGAGGCTTGGTTACATAGGCATGTTCAGTTAAATCACTGACCTCTCCCTTCCTGGAGGTTGGGGGTCAAGGATGAGGGTGGAACTGAAAATTCTAACCTTCTAAACACAAAGTTGGCGCCCCTGGCAACCGTTCCCCAAGCCACTCATTAATGCAACAAAAGGCACCTTTATTCTCACCACTTAGGATGTTCTAAGGGTTTTAGGAACTCTCTGCCAGAAACAAAGTCCAAATATATATTTCCTACTATAAATCCTGTTGCCACAGCCCCCATGTTAATATTTTTACCCGCACAGCTTAAAATATATAGTGCAACTTCTGATCAAAAAAGCATTCAGATTTTACGGATGAGCATTATGAATATCCCTTCATCCAAATGATTAAAGATTTATATATATTATATAAATATCCTCTCTATATAAACAAATATGAAAAGATTTATTTTAAGGAATTGGTTCATGCTATTGTGGGGGCAGTAGGTCTGAAATTCATGGGGCAGGCCAGCAGGCTGGAAACTTAGGAAGGGTTTCTGTGTTATAATCTTGAAGCAGAAGTCTTTCCAAAAGTCTTTAATTTTTTCTGTTAAGACTTTCAACTGACTGAATGAAGCTCACCCACATTAATTTCTTTAGGATTTTATTTATTTATTCTTGAGAAGACAGACAGAGAGGCAGAGGGAAAGGTAGGCCTACCCGCGGAGCAGGGAGCCGGATGAGGACTCAATCCCGGACCCCAGGATCACTACCTGAGCAGAAGGCAGAAGCTTAACCAACTCAGCCACCCAGGTGCCCCAAAGCCCACCCACATTATGAAGAGTAATTTCCTTTACTTAAAGGCAGCTAATTAGGGGCACCTGGGTGACTCAGTGGTTGAACATCTGCCTTTGCCTCAGGTCATGATCCCAGGGTCCTGGGATCAAGTGCTGCATCAGGCTCCCCACAGGGAGGCTGCTGCTCCCTCTGCCTATGTCTCTGCCTCTCTCTCTTGTGTGTGTCTCTCATGAATAAATAAAATCTTTAAAAAAATAAAATAAAATAAAATCACTTGATTGTGGGTGTTAATCACATAACAAAATCTTCACAGCAACATCTAGACTAGCATTTGACCAAAAAGCAGGACACCATAGTCTAACCAAATTGACACATAAAATTTAACCATTACAGCTACTCTGTTGGATATATTTATTAGCATAGGATGACAAAAAGCAATAGAGTATTCCTTCATTGTGTCTCTAACTTTTCCCACAAAAGCTCTGGATGGTAAATCAAAAAGAAGTCTACCAAGGTAAATCCTAGTGGGATTCCTGACTATTATGTTGTAGGACCTTTTTGAAGCAGCTACAGTGGGAAATGTGTGGTATTTTTATTTAAAAATAGATTAGAAATATGTATAGAGGTATTGCTGTGTTAATTATTTTTACCTTACCCTACAATTTGGCTTCCTAGTGAGAACACTTGGTTGAGGGAGATAGTTAATTTTGAATTTAGGCAGAGTTCAGGCTATTGAGCTGTATATACAATGTTTTAGGATTTGCTAATTCCCATAGTTGAACAATGTGTGCACCTCTTTTAGAAGATACCATCTTCTCATGTAATTGTTGAGAGGATTAAATAATGTTCAAAATGTCCAGGATAATGCTTGATATAAGTAGACATACAGTAATTTTTTTTCTTCACCCATCCTACAATAGTTCTCAGAACCGCAACCAGCCAGAACCCATGAGCAACAACTCCTATAGCCCATGAACTGGATAAGAGAACCCTCTTTCTTTGTCTCTGAACTTTCCTTAAAAAAAAAAAAAAAAAAAAAAAAAGATTTTATTTATTTATTCATGAGAGACAGAGAGAAAGAGAGGTAGAGACCCAGGCAGAGTGAGAAGCAGACTCCATGCAGGGAGCCCGACATGGGAGTCCCCAATCCTGGGACTCCAGGATCACTCCTCGAGCGGAAGGCAACTGCTCAACCCCTGAGCCACCCAGGTGTCCCATGTCTCTGAACTTTCCATGAACCCCCAGCATCTTGTTCTCTCTCTTTTGGCTCTGCAGAAGCAGAAAGAGAATTACTTTCCTGCCATTTTCTCTCATGCATGTTCATGTGTATCCATCCATCCATCCATCCATCCATTCAACAATCCTTTACTGAATGCCTTCATGCTCCAGGCATCCTGACAATTAATGGGAATACAATACTGATCACTTATTGTGACCTTGTTCTTCAGGGGTTCACAGAAGATAGAGTGACCAGGATTGCTCATACAGAAACAGAACACAAAGAGGTAGATTTAGGGTTCTACTGATAAATTCATATTTAATTGTAGAAAGGATAATGATGTCTGCAAATATCCAAGAAATAATATTTTATAGCTTAAGAAAAATCAACATACTAGGGTCACCTGGGTGGCTCAGTCAGTTAAGCCTCTGCCTTCGTCTCAGGTCATGATCCCAGGGTCCTGGGGTCCCCCCCTACTTTCCCTCTCCCCTGCACTCTCATTCTCTTGCTCTCTCTCCTCTCTCTCAAATAAATAAATAAATAAATAAATAAAAGCCTTTAAATCTTTATTTTTAAAGATTTTATTTATTTATTCATGAGAGACACACAGAAAGAGAGAGAGGCAGAGATACAGGCAGAGTGAGAAGCAGGCTTCATGCACGGAGCCCAATGCGGGACTTGATCCCAGGACTCCAGAATCACGCCCTGAACTGAAAGCAGACCCTCAACCGCTGAGCCACCCAGTCATCCCAAATCCTTTAAATCTTTAAATAAAATCTCTACTACTTTGATAACCACAGCAGAATAGGTACAGTGCTAGCCAACCTTTAGTACGGACTTATTTTGATTTCCAGCACTGTGCTAAGTAGTGCCAGCATTCTGTCCTCCAGTCCTCACAATGACTCTGTGAGCCCCATCTTGGGACATAAGGAAATTGAGGCACAGAGAAGTAGCTTGCCTAAGGTCACTGGTAGGATAAGAGTTTCAATGTTGGGCTGAATTTCATTTTTTTCCCATTTATTTTTACAAAAATGTTTTTGTATTTTTCAAATTGTGAGTATTTAATAACAGATTTAGTCTAATCTGCAGCGTTTAAAAATTAATTTTTAAAAATATGTAATATATGTATATGCTTTACAATCCCATATGGGTGAAAGTATAAATTGTAAAAGGTCTGTTTTCTTTTCCTATCTGTCCCCAACCTTACTGCCATTGGCAATCTGTGTTATTAGTTTCTTATATGTTCTTCAGATATTTTTGTGTGTATACAAAGTACATAGATATATTCATTCATACCTTTTTATATAAATGGTGGCACACTAAACATACTGTATCTTGTGTGTTTTTTTTAACTTAATGCTGAATCATGAAGATTTTTCCATATCAGAATTTAAAGGAATTCTCCTTTTAGATTGATTAATTGATTGATTTTAAGTAAGCTCTATGCTCAATGTTGGGCTCAAACTCACCACCTGAAGATCAAGAGTTGCATGCTCTTCTGACTGCGCCAACTAGCCACCCAGATTGTAAAGGAAATTTTCATTCTTTTTGCTGTTGTTACAACCAACTACAATAGTGTTCGATTTTATTATTGCTCCAAAATATTTAACTGCACCTTTGATTGACCTTTATCTGGTTTTCGAACCTTTTTTTAAAAATATTTTATTTATTTGAGAGACGGGGAGAGAGAGAGAGAGAGCACACGTGAGCAGGGACAGAGGGGAGGGAGAGGTACAAGCAGGCATGCCTGCTGTTCAAGGAGCCCACATGAGGCTCCATCCCAGGACCCCACGATCATGACCTCAGCTCAAGGCAGAGCTTAATCAGCTGAGCCACCCGGTGCCCCCTGATCTTTGGACCTTTTGTTTTTACAAATAATGCTACTAAGAGTAACCTTGTACAACTGTTTCTTTACCCGTATACAAATAATTCAATAGGATGCATTCCTAAAGTGGAATTGCTACCTCAAGGAGTTTATAATGTTAATAGATATTGTCAAATTACTCTTCAGTTCAATCAGTTTGCACTCTGGCCAGCAATCATGAAGAGGCTCTGTTCCCACGTTTTCCCGCAATAGAAGACACGATCCAAGAAACAGTAACTCAGTGTAGTTGTAACATGAAGTTCTCTTTTTATGGGTAAGTTGAGCATCTTTTCATATATTTAAGAGCCATTTATTTGTCAACACACACTATTCATAGCCTGTATCATTTCCTATTTTGGTGGTGGTGTTTTTAATAGGCTTAAAGGAACTCTGGGTGTTAAGAAAATGAACCTTCTATCCTAGGTTCAAACTGCAAATTTTCCCAACTTTTCATTTTTCTTTTGACTTGTGATATTTCTTTCTTTTTTAAAAAGATTTTATTTATTTATTCATGAGAGACACACACAGAGAGAGAGAGAGAGAGAGAGAGAGAGAGAGAGAGGCAGAGACACAGGCAGAGGGAGAAGCAGGCTCCACACAGGGAGCCTGAAGCGGGACTTGATCCCCGGTCTCCCGGATCACACTCCGGGATGAAGATGGCGCTAAACCACTGGGCCACTGGGGCTGACCGACTTGTGATATTTCTTAATGAAGAATTTTTAATATTTATGGATCTATCGGGATGCCTGGGTGGCTCAGCGGTGCCTTTGGCTCAGGGCGTGATCCCATGGTCCTGGGATTGAGTCCCACATCAGGCTCCCTGCATGGAGCCTGCTTCTTCCTCTGCCTATGTCTCTGCCTCTCTCTGTGTCTCTCATGAACAAATAAATAAAATCTTTTAAAAATGTATATTTATGGATCTATCAATCTTCTCTTGTATGACCTTGGGGTTTTTTTTAATGTTGCATTGTTGATAATTAAATCAACATCTTTAAAATGAATCAGAAATCTAAGAAACTTTATGGTGAAGTTAAAAACAAAACCAAATGAACATAGAGCTATAATCTTATACAAAGTATATGGGCATGGGGTGCCTGGGTAGCTTATTGGGTTAAGCATCTGCATTCAGCTCAGGTCATGATCTCAGGGTCCTGGCATCAAGCCCTGCATTGGGCTCCCTGCTCAGTGGGGAGTTTGCTTCTCCCTTGGTCCCTCCTTTCCTCTTCCTCTGCCTCTCCTCTTCCCCCTCCTCCCCCTGCTCTCACACACACAACTCTCTCTTTCCTCAAATAAATAAAAATTCTTAAAAATAAAACAAAAACCTCCCAAAGGATATATGGAGCATGTACATGTTGTGAATCCTTTTCCCCCCCATATAAACATTGCAACATGTCTTAAAGTGTTATGGCTTATTCAACAATTATCCCATCTACGTGGGGCCTCTAGATTTGGTATCATGCTTGGGAAGGAATTGCACAGTGTTGTCAGTACTTTCTAAATTATATTTTGATTCATCTGTTTTTGTATAAAGTTTGAGCTTTATTTTTCCAGATGGCTACCAAGTATCTCAATGAAATACTATGCTAGTTAAAATGCTTTCAGCTCTAAGTGACAACCAACAAAACAGCTCAAACAATTGTTACATTTATTAACTGACATAAAAGAAATCTGGGATAGGGCCATTCCCGAATTGGAAAATTTAGGTGTTCAACAGTGATTTCCAGGACCTAGGTTCCTTCCACTTTTTCAATTTGTTAACTCTATTCTTTTATTCAAACTGAAAACTGAGGACTGGGTCTCTTTTACATTGTGCTCAAAACAAACTCAGTACTACAAGAATTCCACTTAGACAATGACATTTTTGTACCACTACACCTAGATGAGCAAGTTTGCAGAATATCTTCATGCCGCATATCCATTCAAGTAGGAATTACATCTTTCAGAAGTCTAATGGAGGCTGTGCAGTTATACCCTGGAGTAGGATTTGGGAGAATGGGACACATACTGATGGAAATGGCCAAGAATCAACTCAGCTCCTCACCCAATCCTGCAGCCCACCTGCATCTGAACCTGGGCACCCATCTTTCCCTTGAGTTACAGCGAGAAAGGATCTCTGCTCTATCCAAAGCCTCAGGCCAGTCCTTCCACATGGCTATTCCCCTGCCCTCCTCTACCACCACAGTCTTTCCCTTCACTGGATCGTTCCCGTTTGCAGTCTCTTGGCCTTCCATCCTCCTCCAGCCACAATTCCATCTCTCTTCCTCACTCCATGGAAAAATGTCTGAAAGCTCTGCTACTTTTTTGTCCTTACCTCCCTTTCTAAACTCCAGCCAGGCTTTCATCCCTCCCATTCTCCCACCCCCATATCAATATCATACAATTCTTACTAAGGTGGTCTGCAGAAATGCCCATGAAGCCACCTCTTCTGATTTTTCCCGACTTGCCTGGTAGCTTTTTCTCAGCCCCTTTCCCCGCTGCTCCACCTTATGCAAACCTCCTGCAGTGCTCCAGGCTCTGGCCCCACTTCTGTCTTAGAGAAGACTTCCACCTTCCCCTAGCACCATGGCTTTAATTTTCACCTATTTGTCACTTCAGTGTTTAATAAAAACGTCAAACTGGGGCACTTTGGCTGGCTCAGTTGGTAGAGCTTGTGACTCTTGGTCTTGGGGTCATGAGTTCAAGCCCCACACGAGGCATAGAGCCTATGTAAAAAGAGAAAGTCAAACTTAAAATGTCCAAAGCAGAACTACTCCTTTCCCCAAACTTTCAATTCATTTTTCCTAAAATCTTCCCCATCACTGTAAATGGCATGTTCATTTCCTAACTACCCACATTCCCCTTTAGTAGCAAGTCGTGGGGCACCTGGGTGGCTCAGTGGTGGAGCATCTGCCTTCAGCTCAGGTCATGATCCCGGGGTCCTGGGATCAAGTCCCGCATCAGCCCCCACCAGAGAGCACATGCTTCTCCCTCTGCTTGTGTCTCTGCCTCTCTCTGTGTATCTCTCATGACTAAATAAGTAAAATCTTTAAAAAAAAAAAAAAAAAACATTAGCAAGTCTTGCAGGTACATATAAAACATGCTCCCCTGTCCACTGCTATACCCTAGTCCAAGTGACTGCCATCAAGCCTGGATTACCAGGACAGCCTTCCAAGGAGCTCACAGCCTCCTCTCATTCCCACCCTGGTCCTTTCTCCACATAACAGCTTGACTTGATTTGTTTACAGTGAAAATTATTTTTTTTACTCCTCTCCTTAAAACCTTTTATATGGTGTCTCATCACCCTCTGCAATAAAACCCAACTCCTTTTCCTGTACCCCTAACCTCATCTCTGTCCATTTTCTCACCTTTCCTTCCAGTTGAAACACTGTGGCTGATTTTTCCCCCATCAAGCACACCAAGCTTGTCCCTGTCTCAGGACCTTGGGCCTGGCACTTGGAATATTCTTCCTTCATACATTTGCATGGATGTGTCCTCATGACTCAAGGCTAAGCTCACATGAGAGTTCTTAGAGATCCTGCTTCTCCCTCTGCCTATGTTTCTGCCTCTCTCTTTAAAAATCAGTCATTGTGTATTTTTTCCCTACAATCTACTAAATCAGTTGTGTCTCTTCCCACTCTCTATTGTTCTCCACCACAATATTCTATATTAGTGTTTTCATAGCATCATTTATCAGGATCTGAAATTATTTATTCACATTTATTCATTGACATGTTAATCATCTCTCCCCACTGGAATATAAGTTCTTTTTTTTTTTTTTTTGAGAGAGAGAGCAGGGTTGGGGGGGAAGGGCAAGTGGGAAGGACAGAAGGAGAGGGAGAGAGAATCCTAAGCAGACTTCAGGCTCAGCACAGAGCCCAACTTGGGGCTCAATCTCACAACCCTGAGATCATAACCTGAGCTGAAACCAAGAGCTGGATCTTAACCTGAGCTATCCAGGTGCCCCAAAATAGTGAGTGACTCTTTTGAAGTCAGAGACTTCGGTTGCCTTGCTCTGCTATAAGTCCATTATCTGAAACAATGCCAAAGATTTACCTAGTAGTAAGTGCTCCATAATGTTTGTTGACTGATTTACTACCCCCATCTCTGTTTTGGGCAGTCATTTGACCTCTTCTGATTTTAGTTCCTTCAATATTATGATGAGGACACTTAAAAAAAATAGGACACTGAAATTCCTTCTCTCAGTCCACAATGACTTTGTCTTATAACTTACAGCAATTACAGGAAAAATCTTACTGCATCAAAGATTTGTTATCTATTGTAGGTATTCATTCACTCAACAAGCCTTTATTGAATGCTGACCACAGCCTGGCACCATTATAGCCATTGAAGGTCAAGTCATTGTCATCAAAATTATACTGTATCAGTCTCAACAAACCAATAAAACATAGAAAACCCAAAAAGGTTTTGCTGCCCTTGTCCTCTGGCTGGTTTTCTACTGGTACTTCACTTTCTCAGTATTGCTTGGTTTATCCTGGGCTTCCTCAAAGTTCTTATCATACTTCCAGTAGTTGATTTCCAGGAATTCTAGGATTAAGTGTTAATTTATGTGACTATAACTTTAATAGCACAATGTAAAACAAAGCTATTAAGGCTGCAGAATTTCTGCCAATCTGATTTAGTTCTAATCCAAACTCTGTCATGCTTCCTAATTTAATTACAGCATGCCTTGGACTAAAATCTTGAATTTTATGAATTAATTTTTTTAAAAAAAATGAATAAAATGAAAGTAATAAGGGACTATTCATAAATATATTCAGGTCATGATGTGCAGAAGGACTGTTAATCTCATGTCAAAATTTGAGACAGCTAATTTTAAATCTGAATTGGAATTAGTGTATATGTAGGGCCAATCATTAATCAAATGTCTAGAATGAAAATAAATCACTTTCAAAACTGACTACTGAGAATAAAAAATGACTAAGAAAAGTAAATTGTTATATATTGTGCTGCCATTTGTTGGCATACAATACAAATCACTTATAGAAAGTAATGTCTACTTATAGTTACTTTAATCAATTATATAAATGGATATAGATAGTATAGTTATAGAACATTTTAATCTTGCATATAAGCACTCTATTTAAGGTCTTATGTTGGTCAAAATGGTTTTGGTTGGGAAGACAGAAATCCAATTCAAACTTGTTTAACAAACAAAAATGGGGGGGATTTATTATTTCATGGAACTGGGCAAGCCAGGACTCAATGAATGCAGTGTCGTCTGAGAATTATTTTCTTTTAATCAGGGGTTTTCATTCTGGTGGACTAATGTCTGCTAGCAGCTCAGGATTAATAGCCTACCAGTTTATCAAGGGTAGGGGAAATAAACAGTCTTTTTCACTCATTACAATAGAGCAATCCTGGGCAAGGAGCCTGATTGGCCCAGTTTGGAAACAGACTAACCAATGTATTTTAAAGGCCCTCATGCTCCTAGAGTACTCTTTCTCTTTAAAAACTGCTATTCCTGCAGTGAGCTGATGTTAGCTAAATTTTAAAAGAATGTAAATGATTAAATGGATTCACCGTAAAGTATTTAACACGGTAGTTTTATCATCTGTAACCTAAATGAACTAATAATTGGGTCAGTGTCAAAATAAGAAGGAATTTAAGGTAGTATGGATGAAGACAGTTTTAATCAGATATAATAAACCATTATGTATTTTTTCCATACACAAGGCATATAAATCTGGACATCTCTGCCCTACTACCCATACTATTTGTGAGTGCAAATATTTGGGGGTATATCAGGGAGCGCTGTGAGAGTGGTCTGCCCTTGGTTCAGGTAATAAGGGGTACATTGTCTGTAGAGAACAGAAAAGCAATAAAACTATGTACAGAAATTCCAAACAATGTCCATGATGTAATATCCCTCCTTACTTTCATGGACCGGTCCTTGTTCCTGCATTCCCTTGGGGTTCCTTGGCAATTCTTCCTTCCATCTCTCCTTTCCAGCATACCAGACTAGAGGTCAGAACCCTGAAATATTACTTTATGCAACTATGTTCCTAACTCTAAGATTTTGTGTGTTGGTGACTTGCTGTATAGAGAAAAGAGTGAATTGTGACTCTGAGAGAAAATAACCAAAAGACTGTGCTTTACAAAATGGATTATAACTAATGTCAAAATGTGTGTTATAAGCAGTAAGTCTAAGCTTGTATAGTAAAATAATAGAGTTAGCCCCCAAAATAAATTCAACAGGAGAATTCTGTTCTGGAAAAGCAATTCATTTGTCAGCTGAGCATAAGATCCTTGGAAGAGGGCAGCCCCAGTGGCGCAGCGGTTTGGCGCCGCCTGCAGCCTGGGGTGTGATCCTGGAGACCCGGGATCGAGTCCCACATTGAGTCCCACATCGAGTCCCACATCGGGCTCCCTGCATGGAGCCTGCTTTCCCTCTGCCTGTGTCTCTGCCTCTCTCTCTCTGTGTGTGTCTATGAATAAATAAATAAAATCTTTTAAAAAAAAAAAGATCCTTGGAAGAAACAGATGAATAATACCAAATGACTGTTAAACTAATTTAAGTGCAAGCATAAGAATTTGATTTGGACCAGTGTGTCATTTTCCTCATTGCCAAGTAACCTCAACCCTGCACGGAGTATCACAGCTGGTCCAGTAGGTGGCACTCTTCCCTTTGTGCGTGGGTACTAAACTAACCATGCCCAAGTACAAGATAGTTTAGAGCCTTGCCTTCAGAACCAGTAGAATTTGCTTATCTATGGCAATAATGGGTTATTGCTTATACAAGGGCAACTGTGCTGGTCTGGTCTTTGTCACATCTGAAGACTGATGCCTACACATCTAAATGCCCTTTTGGTTCTAGACTTTGTCATCCTTAGTTCTAGGCCTTTGTTAGTTTCTGTTAAAATACTTGTACTTCCACTCTGTGCCTAAAATTCTATGCAATGCTAGAGATCCATATAAAAATTGTGATGATTCATATTTGAAAAGCACATTGATCCACACTTATATGGTCAATTAATCTACAACACAGGAATAAAAGATATACAATGGAGGAAATTATAGTCTTTTCAATAAGTGGTTATTGGGAAAACTGGACAGATAGATGCAAAAGAAGGAAACTGGACCACTTTCTTGCACCTACACAAAAATAAACTCAAAATGGATTAGAGACCTAAATGTGAGACCTGAAACCATATACTCCTAAAGAAAACATAGGCAATAATGTCTTGGACATGGGCCTTAGTAACGTATTTATGGCTGTGTCTCTTCAGACAAGGGAAACAAAAGCAAAAATAAGCTATTGAGACTCCACCAAAATAACCAAAATAAAAAGCTTTTGCATAGCAAAGGAAGCAGATAAGGAAGGAATCAACAACAACAACAAAAGCAACCTATGAATGAGAGAAGATATTTGCAAATGATTTATTTGATAAGGGTTAACGTCTAAAATATGTTTAAAAATTTATACAACTCAACACACACACACACACACACACACACACACAAAACAGATTAAAAAATGGTCACAGGATCTGAATAGACATTTTCCAAGGAAGATATAGAGATGGCCAAAGGACACATGAAAAGGTGTTCAGCATTACCCAGCACGAGGGAAATGCAAATCAAAAGCCCAAGAAATAAGAGTGCCTGGGTGGCTTAGTCGGTTACGCATCTGACTTTAGCTCAGGTCATGATCTCAGGGTCCTGGGTTGGAGCCCCACTTCGGGCTCCCTGCTTAGCAGTAAGTCTGCTTGTCCCTCTGCCCCTCCCCCAGCTCATACTCACTCTCTCTCTCTCTCAAATAAATAAAATCTTTTTCAAAAAAGACAAGAAATAGTGAGTGTTGGTGAGGATGTAGATAGACAAAAGGGAACTCTCACGCACAGTTCGTGGAAATGTAATTTGGTGCAGCCACTGTAGGAAACAGTATAGAGGTTCCTCAAAAAATTAAAAATTGAAATACCATATAATCCAAAATTCTACTGAATATTTGCCCAAAGAAAACGAAAACACTAACTCCAAAGGAGATATGCATGCCTCTGTTTATTGTAGCATTATTTATAATAGCAAAATTATGGAAGCAACCCTAGTATCCATTGATAGATGAATGGATAGATGATAGATAAATGGATAAAAAAGATATGGTATGTATATATGATGGAATATTACTGAGCCATAAAAAGAACAAGATCTTGCCATTTGTGATAACATGGGTAGACCTAGAGGTGTTATACTAAATGAAATAAATCAGAGAGGGCAGCCCGGGTGGCTCAGTGGTTTAGCACCACCTGCGGCCCAGGGCCTGATCCTGGAAACCCGGGATCGAGTCTCACATCAGGCTCCCTGCATGGAGCCTGCTTCTCCCTCTGCCTGTGTCTCTGCCCCTCTCTCTCTCTCTTTCTCTCTCTCTGTGTGTGTGTGTGTCATTAATAAATAAATAAAATCTTAAAAAAAATCAGAGAAAGACAAATACCACATGATTTCACTTATATGTGGAATTTAAAAAACAAAAGCAAGCAAACAAGCAAAAAAAATTCTTAAATAGAACAAATTGGTGGTTGCCAGAGAGGAGGTGGGTGGGGGGTAAAGAAATAGATAAAAGAAATTAAGAGGTACAAACTTCCAGTTCTAAAATAAATAAATGACAGATAAGTATAGCATAGGGAATATAGTCGATAATATAATAATAATGTTGTGTGGTGATGGATGGTGATTACACTTACAGAGAACATTAAGTAATGAATAAATAGAATTGCCAAATCAATGTTATAGACCTGAAATTAATGTAACATTGTATGTTAATTGTATTTCAGTTTAAAAAAGGAAAAGCATATATTTTTATAAGACTTATTTATTTATTCATGAGAGACACACAGAGAGAAAGGCAGAGACATAAGCAGAGGGAGAAGAGGCTCCATGCAGGCATCCCGGTGTGGGACTCAATATCAGGAATCCAGGATCACGCCCTAAACTGAAGGCAGATGCTCAACCACTGAGCCACCCAGGCATCCAGGAAGAGCATATTGAAGAAAGGCAATGTTTCTCCATTAAAAAAAAAAAAAAAAAATCTGTCTTTTCCAATAAAAATTTCACACAGAAGCTCCTGAAACTTTCCCTCACAAGTCATTTATGAGCAAAAGTTGGATTCCATCTTGTACATATTCTCTCTAGAAAAGATTTTATCCAGCTTAGTTTTCTATAGTTTGTATTATGAAACAGCGTTTTATGTCTTTGAAAAGTACAGTTAAAATATAATAGGTACACTTTTTCCTTTTCAAAATTGGTCTTAGTACCCTGTCTCCTGGAAAGTGATTTGCCGATCATAAAATAAAGGTACTATAATAAGAATGAGAATAAAATGAATTAATACTGATATGTTAAAAAAAAGTTAATAAAACATTTTTATTATTTATTATTTATTCTTGTCATTGCTAGCTTCATTTAGAGAATGCTAAATATGTGCTAGGAATATTAATATGTATTAAGTGCATTAGATATATGATCACATTAAATTTTCACAGACACTCGTTTTAAAGATAAGGAATATAAGTTTTAGAAAATTTGAGTTATTTTCCCAAATTATGAGACAAGTCAGTATAAGAATGACAACTGGAACTTCTAAAACTTCTAAAACTTATACCCCTGAGATAAACAGAACATATCAGGTTATTGCAATAATCTTGGTAGTGAGTGAAGGAACTTATTTTTTTAAAATTCATAAATTGGGGATCCCTGGGTAGCTCAGTGGTTTGGTGCCTGCCTTCAGCCCAGGGTGTGATCCTGGAGTCCCGGGATCGAGTCCCGCATCAGGCTCCCTGTGTGGAGCCTGCTTCTCCCTCTGCCTATGTCTCTGCCTCTCTTTCTGCGTCTCTCATGAATAAATAAAATCTTTTAAAAAAAAGTTCATAAAATGATTTTCTTTTTTTTTTTTATTAATTTTTTTATTTATTTATGATAGTCACAGAGAGAGAGAGGCAGAGACACAGGCAGAGGGAGAAGCAGGCTCCATATACCGGGAGCCCGATATGGGATTCGATCCCGGGTCTCCAGGATCGTGCCCTGAGCCAAAGGCAGGCGCCAAACCGCTGCGCCACCCAGGGATCCCACATAAAATGATTTTCAATAGTTAAGCTACAACAGTTTATAAGAGAGATTGTTGATAAAGTTAGACATTCTTCAGGAACTATACAAAGAGAAGGGAGTATTAAGGGAAGATGGGAGGATGCCAGAGACAAATACAAATGATTTTACAATTTATATATAGTTAGCCAATCTTCAAAGAAGATTACTGAGTAAAGAACATAAGGAAATACATTTTAATGAGCAAAATGTGTTTAATTTGCAATGTGTGTTAGAGTAACTGGGTCAATGTCTTTATTTTTTTATTTTTTAATGTCTTTAATATATATAAAGCTCTTTAAAACCAATGGAAAAACAGAAAAATATAAGAACAACCTATTCACAAAGAAACAGGTATATCCCACGAGCCCATGGAAAAATAATGAATCTTTCTCTTTAAGGATTTCAAAATTAAACCACAGAATATTTTACTTATTTTAACTCCTAAATTGCCAACTATTAAAATGAAGAATGAAAATAATGACAATAATTTTTAAAAAAGATATGAAAATGTCCAGTGTGACTGAGGAATAGGGAAACAAGCATGCATACATTGCTGGTAGATAGGTGATTTAGATTACATTTATACAATGAACTATCATTGACCTAAATCTAGATATTTATTTAAATGGAAATATTCCAAATGAAAAATTACAATAGAGATTAAAGAATGTATAAGGCACATCATTTTATTTTGGTAACTAAGTAACTAAGTTTTTATATAATTATGATCGCACATATAATTGTATATAAATTTGTAAGAATTGATACCAAACTGGAGATTGGGGTTATCTAAAGATATTGATGTTGGGGTGCCTGGGTGACTCAGTTGGTTAAGTGCTAGACCTTTTTATTTTTTTTTTTTAAGATTTTATTTATTCAACAGAGAGAGAGAGCCAGAGAGCACAAGTTGGGGAATAGCAAAGAGAGAGAAGCAGGCTCCCTCCTGATTAGGGAGCCCAATGAGGGACTCAATCCCAGGACCCTGAGATCATGACCTGAGCCAAAGGCAGACACTTAAGTGACTGAGCCACTCAAACACCCCTAACTAAGCATTGGACTCCTGACTTCTGCTCATGTCATGATCTCAGAGTCATAAAATAGAACCCCTCATGGGGCTTGGCACTGAGCACTGAGCCTGCCTAAGATTCTCTTTCTCCCTTTGTCTCTCCCCCTCCTCTCTCTCACGTGCACTTTCTCTCTCTCAAAAAAATCAATCAAAATACAAATATTGACATTGGGATCTGGATGATCCCCCTTTTTCTTTTTGTTTGTCAATAGTTTCTAAATTTTTATAGTAAAACCTCAATTTATGTAAATAAAGGCAAGATTTAATATAAAAGTAGTAACATCTGTGGTTAAGAGGATGTACTCTGGGATAACTAAGGGACAGGTGAATGACCTTAGTTAAATTGCTTAAATTTGGGACACCTGGGTGGCTCAGCAGTTGAGTGTCTGCCTTTGGCTCAGGGCATGATCCCAGGTCTGGGGATGGAGTCCCACATCAGGGTCCCTGGAAGGAGCCTGCTTCTCTCTCTGCCTATGTCTCTGCCTCTCTCTCTCATGAATAAATAAATAAATCTTTTTTTTTAATTGCTTAAATTTCTTTTTTTTTAAGATTTTATTTATTTATTCATGAGATACACATACACAGAGAGAGAGAGAGAGAGGCAAAGACATAGGCAGAAGGAGAAGCAGGCTCCATGCAGGGAGCCCAATGTGGGACTCAATCCTGAGACTCCAGGATCACGCCCTGAGCCAAAGGCAGATGCTCAACTGCGGAGCCACCCAGGCATCCCAAATTGCTTAAATTTCTTCACCTTGATTTTCTCATCTTGAAAATGTTGATAATAACAGTGCCTACGGGGTGCCTGGGTAGCTCTGTGGTTGAGCGTCTGCCTTTGGCTCAGGTTGTGATTCCGGGGCCCTGGGATCAAGTCCCGCATCAGGCTCCCCATGGGGAGCCTGCTTCCCTCTCTGCCTGGGTCTCTGCCTTTCTCTCTGTGTCTCTCATGAATAAACAAATAAAATCTTTTTAAAAATGTTAAAAAATAACAGTGCCTACTTCAGTCTGTTTTTGTGAAGATTAAATTGGATGACTGGTATACCCTACCGTGTGTACTTATTATACAATCAAGTAATTACGGAGCTCCTACTCCTATATTACAGCAGTACAAGCTACTTGGGGAAGTGCAAAGAAGTTTGAGATTGTCCCTGCTCTGCAGGCAGTTAAGTAGCCAAATAGATGTCACTAACTCAAATGAGAATACAACAAACAAGGGTTTCATAGTTCTATGACAGTAAGAGAATCCCAAGACACATACACATTTTAAAGGTACTGGCACTGAACGTCTATTAATCTAATTTGCTCCTCTAAAAAGGCTAATTTAAATAGGTGAATTTTATAGTATAAAATGTGAATTATATCTCATTTAATATATTTTAAAAGGTAATCATTTTAGTATGTGCTATTTACCTGAAATAAGCAGTGTTTTCTTTTTTTAAGAGAGACAGAGAGAGAGAGTCAGGGTGCATGGGGGTGCAGTGCAGAGGGAGAGGGAGGAGAATCTTAAGCAGACTCTACGCTCAGCACTGAGGTCCATGCAGAGCTCGATCTCACAACCCTGAAATCATCACCTGAAGTGAAATCAAGAGTTGGACACTGAATCCATCTGAACCACCCCCTGAAAGGAGTGGTCTTAAGAGTATTTTAATACAAAATACATTGATAACGTACAAAAGCTAACATTGCATAGGAAATTTTCTAAACTCGCTGATTTGAACCATATGAAGTTGAATCTGCTTCATAAAGTTATTGAATTGCTTGGAGACTCATTTTTAGTGTGTGATTAATAAAATGTTGCCCACATAGGATTTGCAAATATTAAATACTATGACTAAAGTAATGGAATTGTATTTTTTCCTGTAAACCAGTTGGGGAAACGGAGCTTTATTTGTTTGGAGAAAAAAAATGGAAGAAGTTCTTTCTTAATGTAGTATCAGTGATTTTCAAGGTCTAATTAAAATTCCACTTTCGCTAGAAAATTGCATCCTTGACAACTCTTGTCACCCATCATAACAATCTGCACTTCCGTTTACTGAATACTTACTGTGTTCCTGGGAATATGTTGTGTTTCACAGACCTGATAAAATGTAATTTTGACAACAGCATATGAGGTGAGTGTTACCAACTCCATTTAACCGACCACGAGACTTGCAAACAAGCGAGTTAAGCAATCTGACCAGGTCACATGGCTACTAATTTATCAGGTTAAGATTTGAAGCTAAAACTGTGGTTACAAAGCTTGTTGATACTGCACACATACAGATCCTTTCTTGTACCTTGCTCCATCTGTGAGTGCTACAAATGAGCAAAGAATGAGAGATAAGAATAATCAGTCTTTTCTCAGATTGTTCACAAATGAGGTGACAAGCCAAAACTATCCTCTGGCAGAAGATCCCAATTAGTTTTCTTTGGTAAAAATACCAGCATTCTGAGGGACAATCTTTCCAATTTATATAATGAATGGTATTAACTACTATGAGAAGATATACTTTTTTAAAAAAGATTTTTATTATTATTATTTTTAAATTATTTATTTATTTATGATAGTCACACAGAGAGAGAGAGAGGCAGAGACATAGGCAGAGGGAGAAGCAGGCTCCATGCACCGGGAGCCCGACGTGGGATTCGATCCCGGGTCTTCAGGATCATGCCCTGGGCCAAAGGCAGGCGCTAAACCGCTGCGCCACCCAGGGTTCCCGATTTTTTTTTTTTTTTTTTTTTTTTTTTTTTGAGAGAGAGCACAAGGGTGCAGGGAGCAAAGGGAGAGGGAGAAACAGACTCCACGCTGAGCACTGAACCTGATCCCAGGCTCCATTCCAGGATCCCGAGATCATGACCTGAGCCAAAATCAAGAGTGAAACACTTAACTGACTGAGCCACCCATGCACCCCAAGGTATACTTAATTCTGAGGGCTAAATAGAATATTGAGAAAAGAGTCAAACATTCAAGACTTAAATCATTGAGTTGTCACCTGGAAATGCTCTTTATTCATCGAGAATCACAGCTTTCATTGAGTCCAGATCCTATAATTTATATTTCATCCATTCACTTCTTCAGTAGTTATTTATTGAGCACCTATGTGCCAGATGCTCTTCTAGGCATTTGAGATATATCAGAGAACATAATGAACAAAATCCCTGCCCTTAAAGAAAAAAAGAAATAAAATGAAAAAATCAACAAAGAAAACCCCCAGCCTTAAGGAGTTTCTATTTCAGTGGGGACAGATAAAGAAACATCAGATGATGCTGAGTGATATGAATAGAAATAATGAAGGGTGAGGCCCCTGGGTGGCTCAGCGGTTGAGCATTTGTCTTTGGCTCAGGTCATGATCCCAGGGTCCTGGGGTCAAGTCGTGCCTTGGGTTCCCTGAATGGAGCCTGCTTCTCTCTCTGCCTATGTCTCTGCCTCTCTCTGTATGTCTCTCATGAATAAATAAATAAAATCTTTAAAAAGAAAGAATGAAGGGTAAAGAGTGGGACAGAGATGAGGGCTGGTATTTAAACAGAGGATCCAAAAAAGCCTCTTTTAAGGTGTTAGTATTTAAGAGGTTTGAATGAAATGAGAGACTTGGAGAGTGCATCACGTGGTTATCTGAGGGAAGAGCATCTAGGTGAACTGGGAGCATATGCAAAGGTATGTCCTAGAAAAGCAAAAAAGGCCAGTGGGGCTGGAAGGAGGAGGGAGAGTGGTGAACCAGTGTCAGTGAGGGACTGGGGCTTTTTATCTGAAGGAAGAGGACCAGTCAGGAGGCTGTTGTAATCCTTCAGGTGAGAAATGTTGAGGGTGATAGCAGAGGAAGGGGTGAAAAATGGGTAGGTATTGGATATATTTTGAAAGCAGAATGGAGAGGACTTATTGACAGATTAAAGTGTAGGGTGAGAGAGATTGGGTGTGAGGCGTGAGAAATCTTGGTGTTAGAATGCTAGTTAATTAACTTTTGAGGGCAAAGCCTTCCAAGTCCTCTTCAGGCCTGGTTCTTGTGTGTACAGACCATGTGACCTTGGAGGTTAAGTCAATAGGAATCACTAAAAATCTGATTACTAAGAATAGGAAGAAATGCATGGTGACCCTCCTGCCCCAGTTGAGTGTTATTTGGGAGAGGTTGCCAAGCTAAATAGTAGTTGTGGGAAAAAGAATAGATGCCCTTTCTTTCTTTCTTTCTTTCTTTCTTTCTTTCTTTCTTTCTTTCTTTCTTTCTTCTTCTTCTTCTTCTTCTTCTTCTTCTTCTTCTTCTTCTTCTTCTTCTTCTTCTTCTTCTTCTTCTAAGATTTTATTTATTCATTCATGAGAGACACCCACAGAGAGAGAGGCAGAGACACAGGCAGAGGGAGAAGCAGGCTCCATGCAGGGAGCCCAATGTGGGAGTCCATCCGGGGACTCCAGGATCTCACCCTGAGCCAAAGGCAGGTGCTCAGGCGTCCCATAGATGCCCTTTCTAATGAACTATTTTCAGTTTGTCAAGGGGGAGGACTGGATCTAAAGGTGCAAGAACAGACTTTGATGGGGTCTTCAGAAGTTTCAGGACTGAGAACATATTGCAGGACCCAGGCTTAGGTTTTTCCTGTTTTTCTCCCCCCCCCCCTTCATTTCCACACCCCCTCCTTGGCCCATCTTTCTAGCTACAGGAAGGTACAGTTTACTGTCGGTTCTCAAACTTCAGCAGGCATCAGCGTTACCTGGCGTGCCTGTGAAAACTCAGATTGCTGGGCCCCACTCCTGGAGTTTCTAATTGGGGTGCAGGGTGTGTGCGCGCAGGTGCGCACGTACGCGTGTGTAGACGGGTCACAGAGGGGGTGCGGGGGCTGCAATTTTTTTTTGCATTTCTAACAACTTCTAACAACCTCTTAGGCGGTTCTTGAGAACGGCTGTTTCTTATACCCGAGGGCGTGCAAAGCAACGGGGTCCTGAATTCCACCTGGTGGCTCGTCAGTGGGGAAGGTTCCAGCTCCCAAAGGTTGGCAGCCCCTAGGGGAATTGCCCACCTAGCCGGAGGTGTTCCTCGGCTGCCCGTGGCCGGCGGGGAGGAGCCGCAAAGGGCGGCACGGAGACGGCAGGAGCCGGTCTTTCCAGGCTGGACACCCCCCCCCCCCGCCCCCGAGCTCCCCAGGGGAGCGAGGGCGGGAAGACAGCCCCGGGCCTGCCCACAGATCCTCGGAGGGCGCGGGCCTGGAGGAGGCGCCCCAGAAGGCGGCGCCTCGCGGAGGAAGTTTCTCCTCTGACTGCAGAGCGGGGTGCGCCGTGGCCGCGACCTCGGGAGCTGTCGGCGCCGCCGGGGGGCACCGCCCGCACCGCCGCCATGGGCGGCTCGGCCTCCAGCCTGCTGGACGAGGGCAAGTGCACCTACATCCGAGGTACGCGCGGGGCTTCCCGCCCGGGCCCGCACCGCCGCGCCCACCCGGCCCCGGGGCGCGTCGCGCGGGCGCTTCCACCTGCGGCGGCCACCTGCGGGCGCGGGGACCGCGGGGGCCCCCTTCCTCCGCGGCCGCCGGGGCCCGGGCCGGGGATGCTCCGGGAGGTGCGGCCGCACGCCCGCGGGGGCAGGTGCAGGCGGCGGGGAGGGGGCGCGGGCCGCTCGGCTGCGCTGCGCTGCGCTGCGCCCCTCGGGGTCGCGGCAGGTGCGGGCCCGGCGTGGCCTCGCGCGCTCCCCTCGGTTCCGAGCTCTCTCTGGACTTGCCTCGAGGGGAGCCGCGGGGATATCCCTGGTTGCTGGAGACTTCCCGGGGGATTCCCGGCCCCTAAAGCAGAATTTCCCTGCCGGTAAGGTTGGCCTGGTTTTGCAAAAGGACGCGTCGGCCAGAGCTTCACTGGAACTTTCAGATGGCTTGTGGGGTGATTTCGTCAGAAGCAGAAAGGACCGTGTCGTGAGGCTCCCAGGTCGTACGGTTCCTTTTCCCTCCCCGGAGATGGGGGCAAGGCAAAAGAGGAACATTGGCGTATTCCGTTAACAGTTGCTAAAGTTATAGATGGAGACAAACTCATTTGGGGAGACTTCCAGAGATACGGTGACTCACTACAGGCAGGAAGAAAAAAAAAAAAAAAACCCAACAAACTGAATTGAAACTGCAGAAAATCATGACTCTATCTCCTGGGTGTACTTGGCCCTGGTCCCTTCCTCCCTGGCAACCTTGTCCGCAACCACTACCTAACATTGGGTTATCTTACGAATTTAGTGATTTTCTATCTTTAGCAATACCTTCTAAACTACGTATTGAGCTCTAAGTTTTAACCCCAATTCTGTAAAGAAGTGGTTAAGTTCATCCTGTTTAAGTTCTTCTCTTTCTGGCCCCTGAACCTTTCCTACAAGGAAAGCATTTATTTAGTGTCCTTATTCCATACTTGTTTTCAGTTTAAAACCATTTTAAACGGATATCAAATCAGGGCACTTGAGAGCAACGTAATTGACTTTCCAGATTCTTCCTCCTGCTCTGGTGCTTCTGGAGGTAGAGGACCATCAACAACCCATTGTCAGGGGATAAAACTTGGACAGGTATTCTTTTGCTGTCGTTTATTTAAAATGGGAGAAAGATGGATGACTTATTTATATTAGCAACACAGCTAAACTAAGGCCGCCTTGAGTCTTACAAATTTGGCTATGTGCTCGTTGTAAGGAACGGAAAAAACTGTAGTAGGACATAGTCAGAAGGGGTTTGCATTTAGTTATTTGCAAAGTATGGTTATGCCATTTATTTTAGAAGACTTTATTTCACCACGAAGCTTAAAAACACCTGACGTTGAATCGTGGCCATCTACAGTAATAATTGAAAGTCCAGCAATGTAAGGGATTCATGTTTTTGAAGACTTCATGGTCATGACAGTTGTTGCTGCTGCTGCAAGCACTGTATTCATGTGAAAAGAAAACATGTTAGCTTTTATTTTATTGCGAAATTAAATGATTGTACATACGAAAGTATGAGATGGCTAGTGCACAGGAAAGACTTGTAACAGATATGCTCTGAATGAATAAAACTATTGCAGATTGGATAACAGTCATTACATCCACAAGTCTTTTTTTTTTCTTTCTTTCTTTTTTTAAATTTTTATTTATTTATGATAGTCACACAGAGAGAGAGAGAGAGGCAGAGACACAGGCAGAGGGAGAAGCAGGCTCCATGCACCGGGAGCCTGACGTGGGATTCGATCCCGGGTCTCCAGGATCGTGCCCTGGGCCAAAGGCAGGCGCTAAACCGCTGCGCCACCCAGGGATCCCCACATCCACAAGTCTTGTTCAATTTTTATCTTATTCTTTGGGAGGGCACTTTCAAGGTATGTAGAGGCAGAGGGAAGAGAAGAGTTAAAGTTAGAATACCTCCAGAGAAACTGAGACGTTGCCTCATTTGAGAATACTAGTCTTGCCAAAAGAGAAAAGAGCATTGGAAAAATGCATGGCGTTCTGAATTGTTACTGCATGAGCACATGAAGGTCATGGGGCTGTGATTTCCTGATGGTTTTGAAGCCCCAGATCCCTGAAAAAAAAAAAATCATCCTGTCTTCTCCACTTTGCCCATCATTTAGCCCATGCATCTTCTCAAGTTCTGATCTAATTGTAAACAGAACAATTGAAAATATGACAGTAAAGTTTAGATACAATTTTATGACCTGTTTCTCATAAAGTGGCTGCCAGTAAACTGTTAGAGATTTGAAAGCTCCTAGAGCTGATTCAAGAACTTTCCTTCAAGCTTGATAAACTTTGCTAACATATGGAGAATAACTAGTCAGTATATTTGGAGTGAGTTTTGTTGGCTTAATCTTGTATGTGTTAAAGCAGCTGTACTTCTGGCATGCTAATGAGTCTGAATCAGCTTATACTTTTAGACAAATCATTTAACAGCTGATGTTTAGTTTGTGTGCATCAAAACTTGTATTAATAGTGATGTTCGTCACATGGCTGTTTCAAAAATACATTATTTTTTAGGATTTAGTAAATTTCCGGGTAAAAGGATATCAGAAGTATTAAGGAATTACTTCGTTTCTAAAGATGCTTTGAAAATTACTCCCACACTCCTGTTTCTTACCACAGAATAAATTTTTAGTATTGCTTCTAGAAAATTTCAGTGACTTCACTTCATCAAGATGTTTCAACGCATAAATAATAGTAAGACCTCCTTCTAATCAAATGAACAGTGTCATCTGTTAACCTTCAGTGATGTTTTTAGCACTGACTTAAAAGGGTCTTTTTTTTAATGAGAAGGAAAGCTCAAATAATCCAGTCATTGGTGACCAATTTAGGGTACTTTTCTCTTTATGCCATGTTTTCTTTTACTTTCTAAACTTCGCTATGCAAACAGGTCAACTCTAGCTTTAAAACATACCATGTCTTCCTGTTTGAGCAAGAATTGTCTTTCCTTTTTAAAATTGCCATTGCGGGGGATCCCTGGGTGGCTCAGTGGTTTCGCGCCTGCCTTTGGCCTAGGGCGTCATCCTGGAGTCCCGGGATTGAGTCCCGCGTCAGGCTCCCGGCATGGAGCCTGCTTCTCCCTCTGCCTGTGTCTCTGCCTCTCTCTCTCTCTCTCTCTCTCTCTCTATGTCTATCATAAATAAATAAAGATAAATCTTTAAAATTGCCATTGGGTTGTTCATAATGAATCAAAAGAAAAATGAACCTGAAAACCGCCCTACAGAAGTCCTGTGGAATGTCAGAAAAGTACTGGGAAATCAGAGCTACAACTGAGAATGGTGGCATTCACAGGTCTGGTCGGGGCTGGTGGACTCCTCTAGGCCCAGGAACAGCAAGTAGCAGGAAAACAGTCTTTTTCTAGATTTATTATTGCATACTTTTGTCAGACTTTTCCTGTGAGGGCCTGGTGGCTTCCAATGAAATGCTCGTCAGTGATCTGATGATTATAAAGTAGGAAAGGAGTTTCAGCTTAAAAACAATATGGGACGCCTGGGTGGCTCAGTGGTTGAGTGCCTGTCTTTACGCCCAGGGCATGATCCTGGAGTCCAGGGATCGAGTCCCGTATTGAGCTCCCTGCATGGAACCTGCTTCTCTCTCTGCCTAGGTCTCTTGTGAATAAATAAATAAAATCTTAAAAAAAAAAAAAAAAAAAAGTGTTGGGATGCCTGGGTGGCTCAGCGGTTGAGCATCTGCCTTTGGCTCAGGGTGTGATCCCCAGTCTGGAGATCGAGTCTCACATCGGGGTCCCTGCTTGCTTGCTTCTCCCTCTATGTCTCTGCCTCTCTCTTGTCTCATGAATAAATAAATATAGTCTTTAAAAAAAACCCAACATGTATTTCTCTTAGGGAGATTTTCTCATATTTATACTGTAAGGGTTAACTTAGGTGGCTTTCTATGAAATTTATGCTGATAACAGTATCTGGAGTGACACATCTCTATGGACAAGGTGAATGGAAGATAGTTATTGACTGCAAACTGTACATTTGCAGTCCACTTAATCTAGATGTATATTATTACACATGTTGGTTTATTCTTTAGTCAGAATTTGTAGGTAGGGGATGGGCATAAGAATTGATCTGATTTATAAGGATTTATAAAGATAATTATGATGAAGTAATCTGAGAGTACAATTTCTCTGGCTAGAAATGACAGTTTATTGTAATGGGAAGTTAGGATATGAAGTGTGGTAGGCACAGTTGGGTGTCAACTCAACTTCCTTTCCCCATTCAAACAGAACCCCAATTTTATTTCAGTATTGAACATACTCTGTGTAAGTCCTATGATTCAGAGAAGCTCACCCCATGTATGGCCTTTGAGGGGTGTCTGCTGATTGGTCTATGCTTATCATGGTGGTGTGTTCTCCTGCTGACGATTATACAAGGCATGGGGGTTGTGATTTAGTCTGGCCAGTGAGGCTTGAAGAGAAGTTTGCTAACTGCTCCTAAGAAAGTTTTCTTCCCTTTTTAAAGAAAAGAGACAAAGGGTAGAGACATATTCTTCTTCCCCTTCTTCTTTTGGATTTTGTGGCATCTGAATGTGATGCCTGGAACTACTGAGTAAGGAGGCAGCTAGCTCAAAGACATAGCCAACTTTGGAGTACTGCTTGGCCAACGTCAGAGAAGAGAAGCTGGAGCCCTGGCACATCTTGCTGATCACCTGCCTATCCTACCTGGGGTACTCATGTTGTGTAATATACTAAGTCCTCTTTCAGTTGGGGTGGTAGAGAGTGCTAGTTACCCGTTACCCCTCAATATCATTCTTCCCTGCTTTTTAAAAAGTTTTGTTCTTTGTTTTTTTTGTTTTGTTTTTGTTTTTGTTTTTTAGAGAGAGTATATGTGTGAGTTGGGGGAGGACAGACAGAGGGGCAGAGAGAGAATATTAGGCAGGTTCCATGCCCAGTATGGAGCCTGATGTAAGGCTTGATCGCACGACCCTGAGATCTCATTACCTGAGCTAAAATCAAGAGTTGGATGCTTCACTGACTGAGCCACCCAGGCATTCCTGACATGTGCTTTTAAGATGGAGTTCATGCAGGGCAGCCCTGGTGGCGCAGCGGTTTAGCGCCACCTGCAGCTTGGGGTGTGATCCCTGCGAACTGGGATCGGGTCCCACCTCAGGCTCCCTGCACGGAGCCTGCTTCTCCCTCTGCCTGTGTCTCTGTGTCTCTCATGAATAAATAAATAAAATCTTAAAAAAAAAAAAAAGATGGAGTTCATGCAGAGTGAAGTAAGTGGACAGAAGGAGCTTAGGTTCCTGAAGACCTCATGTAGTAGAACCTCCATATCAGTACTGAGTTTACTTAATAAGAGAAGAATAAAGTTCTCTTATTTAAGCCAGTGTTATCTGTGTTACTATTATCCACACACAAATCCTATTCTAATACAATTACCTTCTGTACTTGTGCACCAAAGTGTTATAACCAACACACTAAGAGCTGCCATACTGAGTCCCCTTTAAGAAAAATTGATCAAGGACACCTGGTTGGGTCAGGGAGTGTCTGCCTTTGGCTCAGGGCATGATCCCGGGGTCCTGGGATCAAGTCCCGCATCAGGCTCCCCGTATGGAGCCTGCTTCTCCCTCTGCCTGTGTCTCTGCCTCTCTCTCTCTCTGTGTGTCTCTCATGAATAAATAGATAAAATATTTTTAAAAACTGATTAAAATAGGAAGTGGGTAAAGATGAGGCCATTAGTGTCTGTTTTTGTTCCTAATTAATAGAAATGAATGCATTCTCCTGGGAAGTGAGGAACTGGAGCCCCTGGGTAGGAATAAGAGGGATGAGAGAAAGAAGGAGAGGACCCAGTGTAAATAATGCACAAACGTATATTGATCACAAATAATGCCAGTAAGCAGGCCAAACCACTGATGAAGGTAGCAGGAGTTTCTGATGAGGAAACATATTGCCCATTGGTAATTTCTAGTGGCAATAGTCTTTGTAAATGGAAACCAAGACTTTGGGAATTTAGGATGAATTGAGAGTTTCTTAGGATTATCAAAAATAAAGACATACTAGACTGAGACAAATAACATTTTCCCCTATGCTTATGGAAGAAACAGTGACCTTCCCTCCTGGGTTCCAGTTCATGTCTTAATGAACCTCTCATAGAGTCAGACATTGAATCAAGATCTGGTCTCAATGAACCACTTCTTTTTTCTGTGGATTTTGGCTCTGAGGGGGCCACATCATCAGTGGTGCTTTTGTAATAATAATTACTAAAATGACAATAGTAATTCTTTTTATTATTCTATTTATTTTTGCTGGACTACTGAACTGATTGTAGTTTTACTCTATTGTAATCTTTGGGAAGGTCTGAACTGGGTTCCCAGGTGGAAAATGCAACAGCAGAAGCTCAATTTGTAATAGTTTCTAATCCAATTAAAATAAATGTACTGTGAAAATTTTACAAAATATTCAGTGTGAATTATGGCAGTGAATTTTAATCTCCTAATTAGAAATTTTAATTTATTTGGTCAGTAAGGTGAGGTAACATCACTCTAAGAAAAAAGGTACATACAGCAGTTTGCACTGGGAAATGGGAAATGAAGTCCGAAGTAAAGACAAAAGAATAAAAGAATGCAATTCAGATGCTACAGTCTTTTTAAAGCATTTTAGAAAAACAGGACATGAAAGCTAAAATTCTAACAGTTCCAAACTAAAGCACGCGTGCGCGCGCGCACACACACACACACACACACACACACACACTCATGCACAAAACCCCAAATGCAATACAGATTTTCTCCTTTGACACTGGAAAATTCATTTTAAAAAAGAGACTAGTAAGTTGCTGCCAGTAAGAAAATGCAGGCCAGCTTATAAAAGTGCTGCTGCTGCTTCTCTTCTTTTTTTCTTTGGAATACATATTTTTTCTCACTTTAAGGAGGAAAGATTTAGAGATATGAAAGCAATTAATTCAGTTTTGCAAATTGCAAGCTCTGGGACCCAAAGAAATTTGTATTTCCGTGCTTGATGTGTGGATATTGATGTCTGTAGAATTAGAATATATTAGTAGTTTTAACTAGGAGCTCCTAAACGATTTTTGAAAAGTCCGTAGTCTGGAGGAAAAGTAAATGTCTCTATACCAAGCTATGTGGATTTTCTTTCTTCTTTTATTATATTTTTTAAGATTTTATTTGTTTATTTATGAGAGACACAGAGAGAGAGAGAGAGGCAGAGGCATAGGCAGAGGGAGAAGCAGGCTCCATGCAGGAAGCCCAATGGGGGACTCAATCAGTCCTGGGACTCTGGGATCACGCCTTGAGCCAAAGGCAGACGCCCAACTGCTGAGCCACCCAGGCATCCCTCTTTCTTCTTCTTCTTCTTCTTTTAAGATTTTATTTATTTATTCATGAGAGACAGAGAGAGAAAGATAGAGGCAGAGACACAGGCAGAGGGAGAAGCAGAGGGAGAAGCAGGCTCCATGCTGTGAGCATGACGTGGGACTAGATCCCGGGTCTCCAGGGTCAGGCCCTGGGCTGAAGGCGGTGCTAAACCGCTGAGCCACCCGGGCTGCCCCACTCTTTCTTCTTTTAAAACTGTTTTTATTTGGGCAGCCCCGGTGGCGCAGGGGTTTGGCGTCGCCTGCAGCCCAGAAGGTGTGATCCTGGAGACCCAAGATCGAGACCCATGTAGGGCTCCCTGCATGGGGCCTGCTTGTGTCTCTGCCCTCCCCCTCTCTCTCTGTCGCTCATAAATAAATAAATAAAATCTTTTTAAAAAAAACCTTATTTTTATTTAACATAAAACACAGGTTCAGAAAAACACACAAATCAAATGTATAGCTTAGTGAATCACTATAACACAAATATCCTCATGGCCATCACCCAGGTCAAGAAGTGGAAAGAACTTCACCAACCATTTCAGAAACCTCCATGTACTCCATCCCAATCCTAAACTACTTTGTTTCTCCTACAATAGCCACTATTTTTAGATATCTATCCTGCCTAACAAATTACCCCCAGAAGACACTGGCTCTTAAAACAATGGTTTATTTACTCACAAATCTGCTATCTGTCCTGGGTTCAGCTGGTTCTACATCTTCTATTTCACAGGTGGTCATTCCTGTGGCTACATTCAGCTGGTGGATTGGCTGGTAGCCAGACTCAAATGGGAAGGATTTCTGTCTCTCCAGGTGGCCTTTCTACGTGTTCTCTCCTAATGGGTATTGGGCTTTTAATTTTATTTCAATTTTTTAAAAGATTTTATTTATTTATTCATGAGAAACACAGAAAGAGAGGCAGAGACATAGGCACAGGGATCCTAATGCGGAACTCAATCCCAACCCTGGATCAGGACCTGAGCCAAAGGCAGACATTCAACCACTGAGCGACCCAGGTGCCCCTGGGCTTTTTAAATGATAAGTCAGGGTTTCTAAGAGTGCCAAGCTTCTAGAAGGCTCGCCTGGAATGCCATGGGATTACCCTGCTATATTTTATTGGTTAAAGCAAGTCTTAAGTCCAGCCCAGATTCAAGAGGAGGGAACTGCACAAAGTGATGAGTATCATGAGTTGTGCTTCCATAGGGGTTACCACAACAAGCAACCATACATACCACTCATCCTAGACTTTGGAGTCATGACTTCCTTATGTTACCTTGTGGTTTTATCACCCATAAAGCATTTTTAAACCTTTTTAACTATCATTTCCCACTAAAGAAATCAAGGCTTCTTATAGATATTGTTTCTGGACGTATTTAATGGATAGAACTAGGAAAAAATATGTATTTTCTACATTTTATCCTGCCTTTGCTATGTGAACTCTAATACGAGGTAACAAAACTAGAGATTTAAAAAATACCATTCTATGAAATTGTTATAGCTAATAGATGAAAACAAAATGACGTAATTAGAATATCACCATTTTTCAACCCCTGGTGAATTCATGGGTCCCAGCAATGAGCAACAATGGCTACCAACATCATAAAAAGAGAATGAGATCTTACGTGCCTCCAAATGAAGATCATGGCACAACCTATAGTCTTGACAAAAGTATTGATCCTGAATCTGATCAAGTTTTACTATCACTCTGTCACACAGTAACACAATTTTTGTAGTTGCTATCTGAACTCTCTAATTTTATGTAATGATTTTACAATGTTGGAGTATGTGATGATTATATTCTTTTCTTATTTACTCTTGTTCTACAAGTAAGTATTGCTTAATATATCTATCCTTACTTATATTGATATCTCTCTGGTGGTTGAGGCTCATTATCTAGTAGATGCCTTAAGAAGAGCTCATGGGAACATAAAGTATATAGATAGACTAATTTAGTGCGGTGGT
Organism: Nyctereutes procyonoides; assembly: GCF_905146905.1. NCBI lineage: Eukaryota > Metazoa > Chordata > Mammalia > Carnivora > Canidae > Nyctereutes > Nyctereutes procyonoides. The sequence continues at coordinate 8,999,986 of NW_026575037.1, forward strand.
ATCACTAAAGGTTTATCTTTCTACTCTCCATGCACTAGCTCTTCTTATGGTTAAAAGATGACTGGAGCAGCAAAAAATATCCCATTAGGTAATTCAGTACCCCATGGGCTAAAAAGAGGACTATCTATTCCTTGAATCTCTTTATAAGAGCGAACTTTTCCCAGATGCCTTACCAGGAGACTCTGCCTTATATTCCACTGATCAGAAATTGGGTCACACATTCCTTCCTAAGCCATCACTGGCAAGTATATGGAATTACCATGATTTGGTTAAACTAATCCAGATTCATCCCTGGACTAGAGCCAAGGTCAAATTTCTTTGAAGCACATGGCTGTAGAAAGGATCTTAGATACCTGGACAAAATCAAGTTCAGTTACCAAGGAAGAAGCCTGAATGACTATTAAATAAATAACCAACATTACAATTCATGAAAGGAATTAAAAGGATAAACAGCATTACAAGTTTTGATACCTATCATGAAGGGAATTAAGAGGGTACTGATGACAGGGGGGATCCCTGGGGTGGCTCAGCGGTTTAGCACCTGCCTTTGGCCCAGAGCGTCATCCTAGAGTCCCGGGATTGAGTCCCACATCAGGCTCCCTGCATGGAGCCTGCTTCTCCCTCTCCTGTGTCTCTGCCCCTTTCTCCGTGCCTCTCATGAATAAATAAACAAAATCTTAAAGAAAAAAAAAAAAAGAGGGTACTGATGGCAGTGATAAGGCAAGGAAATGAGATATACTTAAGATGTGGTGCTCAGGAAGATAATAAGTTGCTATCCATATGAAGAACCAGGAGAAGAATATTTTGTGTGGAGAGATCAGCATATAGAAGGAGAAGGAAAAAAAAAAGGAGAAGGAGAAGATGGCACTTGAAGGTACTGAAGAACAGGTAGTATAGCTGGAGTGTAGTGAGCAAGAGGGAGAAGAGTTTGATGGGAGGGAATTCCTCAAAACATTTATTACCAACAGATGTATGATATGTTCATTCATTAATTTTGTATTACTTGCCTACCATTACCACAATGTTAACACCATTAAAGCAGAGCCTTTGTTTTGATTCACTGCTATATTCTCAGCAAATAGATCAGCATCTGGTACATGGTTGACTATCAATAAGTATTTGCTTCATAAATGAATGAAAGGAGAAAAAATTTAAAAACTGCAATGAACCTTAAAAATAAGAGAAGCATTGGGTTTGTAAAACAAGTTTAGGGTTCAATAAAGAAATGACAGTGGTAGATAAAAAATACCTCTTGGAAATTAAAAATATGAGGATCAGAATTTTAAAAAATCCAGTCGTTGCTTTGGAAAATAAAGTTGAGGGAATCTTGCAGAAAATAAAAAAGAAAGACCAAATGAGGGAAGATAGAAGAGACAATTAAAAAAAGGTTAAAGGGTCAATCCAAAAACTTTAATATGTGACTCACAGAAGTCCCACAAAATAAAGAACAAAGAAAATGGAGAAATTTACTAAGGAAATAATACAAGACCATTTTCTAGAACAGAAGATTGTGTTTCTTTGGATTTAGAGGGCCAAACGATTCCTGGAGCTCATCCAGAGCTGGGAATAGTTCATGTTTCCATCATCCAAAATAGGAAGAGGTTATAATACATAGGTCATTGTATAGAGTCTTCAGTAATAGTGAGCAGAAATTAGCCCTGTGAGACTGTTTTGGACCTGCTCTAATAATAAATGTAAAAGCAAACCTCAGATGAATCAAACTGATCTTAAGTAATTTAATTGCATGCCTGAACAAAGTTCAACATTCTGTATAAAAGTCTAAAAAAAAAAAAAATACACACCCATAAGACAAGTGAGCAAAGAGGGAAAAAGAGAGAGACAGAAATCAAGAAACAGACTGATAGTTTCCAGAGGGGAGGGTGGTGGGGGATGGGTGAAACAGGTGGTGGGGATTAAAGAGTGTATTTGTGATGAGCATTGGGTGAGGTATGGAAGTGTTGAATCACTATGTTGTATGACTGAAAGTAATATAACACTGTATGTTAACTAACTGGAAATAAAATAAAAACTTAAGAGGTGCTTGGGTGGCTCAGTTGGTTAAGTAGCTGCCTTTGGCTAAGGTCATGATCCCAGTACTCTGGGATCAAGCCCTGAGTCAGGCTTCCTGCTTAGTGGGGAGTCTGCTTCACCTTCTCCTCCCCTCCCCCTGTTCCTTCTCTCTCTCTCTCTCTCACTCACATACTCTCTCTCAAATAAATAAATAAAATCTTTAAAAATAAAAACAAAACAAAACAAGAACAGAGATAGCTATTTCTTTGCAGTTGGAGTTTTCTTTTTTTTTTTTAAAGATTTTATTTATTTATTCATGAGAGACACAGAGAAAGACAGAGAGAGAGGCAGAGACATAGGCAGAGGGAGAAGCAGGCTCCATGCAGGGAGCCCAATGTGGGACTCAAGGATCACTCCCTGAGCCAAAGGCAGACACTTAACTGTTGAACCACCCAGGCGTCCCCCAGTTGAGTTTTCTTTTTTTTTTTTCTTTTTTTAAATTTTATTTATTTATGATAGTCACAGAGAGAGAGAGAGAGAGAGAGGCAGAGACATAGGCAAAGGGAGAAGCAGGCTCCATGCACCGGGATCCTGATGTGGGATTCGATCCCGGGTCTCCAGGATCGCACCCTGGGCCAAAGGCAGGCACCAAACTACTGCGCCAGCCAGGGATCCCCCAGTTGAGTTTTCTAATGAGAACTCCAATTGAATTGTTTTTCTATGTTTACTTCAAATTGGTACCATCTCTGTGTGGAAACTTTTAAGTTGACTAAGGAATAGGTGATTACTAAGGATTCCTTTATTCATTTCAGTGACTTTGTTTTTTGTCTTTTATTTTTTAAAAGATTTTATTTCTCTATTTGAGAGAGAGAGCATGAGTGGGGTGAGGAGCAGAGGGAGAGGGAGAAGCATATTCCCCACTGAGCAGGGAGTCCACATGGGGCTCGATCCCAAGACCCTAGGATCATGACCTGAGCCGAAGGCAATCACTTAACTAAGCCACCCAGACATCCCTCAGTGACTGTTATATGCAGTGTGAGTTCTCATGTTTTCTAAAATGATTGGTCTATAATTCTAACAAAGAATTCATCATAGTTGAAAAATTTACACATTCAGCAATGTAAGTGCACAGTATCCTGCATCCAATAAAAAATTATGAGGCAAATGAAAGCAGGAAAATATCCATAACTCTAAGGGAGAAAAAAAAACTATCAATATAAACAGAGTTAGGAATTACAGACATGATGAAATTAGCAGATAAGGATGTTAGGAGTTTTTATAAATAGTTCCATATGCTAAAGCAGAGGAAAACATGAACATGATGAGAAGGGAAATAGAGGATATAAAAAATGATTCTTGTCCCCAGTCTTTAGGAAGGAGCAATATGACTACTATGTTTTTGAAGTCTGTTGGAACATCTGTTGGAAAATGTAGCTGTACTATCTGCTACCAACAATCCCAATTGACTTGGAAAAGGAGCAGCGCAGATCTGTATGAGGAGCTGCTGACATGGGGCTGGGCTGGGTCCAGGACAGATGAGCAGGATCAACTCAGAAATTAAGGGAAATTGTGGATGTTTCTTCAAAAAGGACACTGTTCTTAGCGGAATGTGCCATTACTTCTGGGGCTCACACAGAGCAAGTAATAATTTCTATAATTAGCTCAGAAAACTTCAGAGGGATCCCCCCACCCCCATTTGGATTTAAAGTGTTTGTTTAAAAAATTATTTCCTATGTAAGTCATGCTTGAATGAGTTAGATATGCCTGAAGAATTGCCTGAGCCAAACAGATTCAGGCTTGGAGTTGGAATAAAGATAAATTTTATTAGCAATGATAGCAAATGTATAATATCTGAAGTATAAATATTTAAAATGATTTCATTAGAAAGAAGGATTTAATCAGTAATATTAATTGAAATATATTGTTTAAACTTAAAATAAATAAGAATTTTAGAGCATGACTAAGACCTGTGCCCATCAACTGGGATATCAGTTCTTAAATAAAGATGACAACTCCTGGTCTGAGGAATGATAATAGTAAAAGTAACAGTAAGCACTAATATTTATTGAGTGTCTACTATGTGCCAGGCAAATGACTGTCTCAGAATAAAAAGGTAATGGGATGTCAAATGTTCTTCCAGAAATTCCAGGTCTTGTTCATGAAGCTTTTTCTTTAATGGAAAGGGGTACCAACGTGATGGGCTTCGAACAGCGGCTTGTCCACTTTAAATGAGCTAAGCCAATAGTTTATTTCTTGATAGAAACAGAAACATTTACTAAGCTCTTGATTCTATACCTTAATTCTAAACGAGTTGACCATTTTTCAGAGGGAATATTTCCAGGGGATAAGATTATAATTAGCAGAGTCCAGGAATTTAAATTCATCTAAATGTTAGCAAAACATAATATGAAACAAATAGGGACGCCTGGGTGGCTCAGCGGTTGGGCATCTGCCTTCGGCTCAGGTCGTGATCCTGGGGATCGAGTCCCATGTCCTGCTCCCTGCTGCCTATGTCTCTGCCTCTGTTTTCTCATGAATAAATAAATAAATCTTTTCTTTCTTTTTGGGAAACAACCCTCAACAGACTCATAAATGGAGCTTTCACATTTTTAAAAAATATTTTATCCATTTATTTGATACAGAGAGAGATTATACAAGCAGGGGAGAGGGAAAGAGAGAAGCAGACTCTCTGGTGAGCAGGGAGCCCCCCATGAGGCTGGATCCCAGGACCCCCACACCATGACCTGAGCTGAAGGCAGATGCTTAACCGACCGAGCCACCCAGAGGCCCCTGGAGCTTTTACATTTTAAGAACAGACGGGGGGCGGGGGGGGGGGGGCACCTGTGGGTGGCTCAGTGGTTGGGCGTCTGCCTCTGGCTCAGAGCATGATATGGGTCCCAGGATCAAGTCCCCCGTTGGGCTCCCTGCGAGGAGTCTGCTTCTCCCTCTGCCTATGTCTCTGCCTCTCTCTCTCTGTGTCTCTTATGAATAAATAAATAAAATCTTAAAAAAAAAAAAAAAAGAACAGACATGAGACTACTGAGGACTTGCCAAATCTGAAGCTGGATTCTCTGTAGATTGTGGATCTGTCAGCTGGCTGCCTTCAGGTTCTCATGTGTAAAATGGGGACAGCAGGAATACCCAGTGAGGTAAAAGGAGGTCAGCAATGAAGGTGATACAATTCTTGGATTTCCGGACCCTACTATTATGCTAATCACTTTGCTTTTACTATCAGTTAGGGTATCAGGCCTTCCCAGAGTAAATAATTGGCTTTCAGACACTGCCAAATACTACCTATCTCACCCATTTGTTCTGAGAACTAATTAATGTTTAAAGTGTATAAACACAAATGCCTCTACAGAAGCAACGGCATTATAATTTGTTGGGACACTCTAGTATTGTAATTGGTACTAATTAGATTCTTTTCAACAGCTTGTTGAATGTACAAATTACTGCATCCAAGGTATTCTTTATTCATTATGAAAGAGTCAGACACAATAGTTTAAATAGGAGCCTTTATTTATTTATTTTTTAAAGGCTTTTATTTATTTATTTGTTTATTTATTTATTTATTTATGAGACAGAGAGAGAGAGAGAGAGAGAGAGGCAGAGACACAGGCAGAGGGAGAAGCAGGCTCCATGCAGGGAGCCCAACGCGGGACTGGATCCTTGGTCTCCAGGATCACGCCCTGGACCCAAGGCGGCGCTAAACCGCTGAGCCACCCGGGCTGCCCTAAATAGGAGCCTTTAGGGATCCCTGGGTGGCGCAGTGGTTTGGCGCCTGCCTTTGGCCCAGGGCGCGATCCTGGAGACCCCGGATCGAATCCCACATCGGGCTCCCGGTGCATGGAGCCTGCTTCTCCCTCTGCCTGTGTCTCTGCCTCTCTCTCTCTCTCTCTGTGACTATCATAAATAAATACAAATTAAAAAAAAAAAAAAACTTTAAATAGGAGCCTTTAAACAATAATTCTCAAAATTCCATGCACACACCTCCCCTCAAATCTGGAAAGGACAATAACAAGACATTTCAAGGAACTGTCATGGAAAAGCAGTCCCAGTGGTGTGCTGGAGCCAGCTCACACTGACTGGCAAGAGCTGAATATGGGCATCCCTTTGGTAGCTTGAAATTAGCCATGGCAAGTGGGTCTTTTTTTTAGACTCACTTTATCAGCACATCACTGCCAGTGCCCTCTTACCAGTATCTGGAATCTGGTTGTAGTCATAGCCAATTGTCAGGGCCTGAAGCCAGAATTCAGTTATACACATTAGTCAGGACAGGCTCAACTGCTGAAGCTAATACTCCCTGAATCTCAATGGCTTGATGGGATAACAATTTATATTTTAGTCATTACACAAACCACATGTGATTCTATGTGGGCTAGAGAAGGGGGGGTGGGTCATCCAGGGACCCATACTCTTTCCATCTAGTTCATTGTGCCACAGATCCCTTTAGCAATATGGTGAAGTCTATGGATCCCCCTCTCAGAATAACATTTTTTAAGTGAGAAAAAAATACACAGGATTACAAAAGAAACCAATTTTACTGAAATGCAGATACCAAAGTATATTAAAAATCTGTGATATAATAACATATGTGTTTCTTTATTAATGCATTCAATGACAAGGTTTCACGGTGGGTCTAATAACTTGCTGTCACTTTGATGAAGTGCTATCCTAAGATGTACAGCCAATGAGATGTGCTGTGAAAACATCTGTGATCTCTATTGATGATAAAGTCACAAGTTACTGGAGGGGATGGGGTGGGGGATGGGTTAAATAGGTGATGGGGATTAAGGAAGGCACTTGTGATGAGCACAGAGTGATATATGGAAGTACTGAATTACTGTATCGTATACCTGAAACTAATATCACACTGTATGTTAACTAACTGGAATTTAAAAAAAAATTTTAAAGAAAAAAATCAATAACAGAAGTGAAACCGGAAAAGAAATGTCATAAGTACTGGTAAATTCTACTGGTCTGTGGCCTCCATTCATAATTGAAGGAAATCCAGAATTTGAGTGGGAAGTTAATAAAAATGTTATTTTCCCCACTTCAATTTTTAGACCCCCTGAATTCCATCTGCAGATCCCATAAGGGACCATAGACCCCAGATTAGGAAACCTTGATCTAGTGGTTCCATTATTCCTGGGCTATGATGACCTTAACTAGACAGCCTGCTTATGTCTGCAGGTAGGAGAAAAGGGACAGTCAAGGATTAGGTATAAACATTTTAACAACCGCTCAAGGTGGTGTACATCATCTCTGTCCAACTTTCGACCTTCCATGTGACACAGCTTCCTTCAGTAGTAGCTTACTTCCTTCAGTAATCTCTTCATTTGGCGATTTCTATCAGAAAATTTTGATCACCTTTTTTGATCACTTCTTCCCTGACATTCCCTCAATATGTTGACCTTTCCATTTTAAGTAATAGCTTTTGTACCTTAAATGTATTTTCAGTTTTGGAGTGCCTGAGTGGCTCAGGCGGTTAAGCATCTGCCTTCGGGTTGGAGCATGATCCCAGGGTTCTGGGACTGAGTCCCATCGCTCCTGCTCCCAGGAAGCCTGCTTCTCCCTCTCCCCCTGCCTGCAGCTCCACCTGCTCGTGCTCTCTCTGTCAAATAAATAAATAAATAAATAAATAAATAAATAAATAAATAACTCTTTAAAAAATATATTTAAAAAATAAATGTTCAGCTTTATTTTTTCAGCTTTATTTTTTTTAAAATCGTATTTATTTACTCATGAGAGATACAGAGAGAGAGGCAGAGACACAGGGAGAGGGAGAAGCAGGCTCCATGCAGGGAGCCCAATATGGGACTCAATCCCGGGTCTCCAGGATTACGCCCTGGGCCAAAGGCAGGTGCTAAACCACTGCTGAGCCACCCAGGCTGCCCTATTTTTCAGCTTTAAAGGTAAACTGCATTACTAGGTAAGAAAAGTCCAAACCCTCTAAACTTGGCTGTTGAGCACTTGAAATGTGGCTAGTCCAAACTAAGATATGATGCAAGCATAAAACAAACATTTGGTTTTGAAGACTTAGTACAAAGGAAAAATGTAAAATATCTCAGTAATATTATTTAATAGTAATTACATAGTGAAGTCATAATACTTGAGTCTTACTGGGTTAAATAAATACATAAAGTACATTAAATATAAATAAAATAAATTAAAATCAGTTAAATCTGGGGCACTTGGGTGACTAAGTGGTTGAGCATCTGCCTTCAGTTTAGGGCGTGATCCTGGGGTCCTGGGATTGAGTCCCACATCGGGCTCTCTGCAGGGAGTCTGCTTCTCCCTCTGCCTGTGTCTCTGCTTCTCTCTCTTGTCTCTCATGAATAAATAAATGATGTTAAATAATGTTAAAAAAATAATAAAAATAAAATCAGTTAAATCTTTTAAAAATTTTAATGTGCTACTAGAAAAGTTAAAATTGCATTAGGCTCGTGTCAGTGGCTCACATTTCTTTTAGATTCCTGCTCTTGAATAAACATTTATGGAAAATTCACGAGCTACAGGGGACCTTTGGATGGTTATCTAATCCAATTCTTTTGTTGCAATCTGAGATACTGAGTAAATTGCTCTTATTTCCGATGGCTACTCATAGGACTGGAACTCAGATCTCCATATTCCCAGTACAGAGCTCTCTTCATAATCTATGGTATTTCAACCAAATCAAACCAAGAATCTCTGAGTTTTAAGTTTTCAGTCTAAACAGAATATACTTTAATTCAGAGTTATACACAGAAATCCTAAAAATGGCAAGTCTTCCTCCATCTGATATATTACTTAGCCTTAGGTTGAAGACTTAAGTATAGCTTCCTGTCACTACTGACGAATTGCAGGCACAGGTGGGGACACAGACTGGCTGGTGATGATCCCAGAAGAAAGAAGCCCTGTGGCCATTCTCTTCTTGTCCTCGGTCTCTGCATTTCTCTCTGTTGAATGTTTAAGTTCACACAAAAAAATATTAATTCCTATCTTTGTATTTTGTCTTAAAAGGTTGGAAACATATGGAACCCTAGTGTACTTACCATGACCACCACTTTGTTCCAGCCAGGAGATGGCAGGATGGGTAGCAATGAAAATAAATAAATGTTGGGCCTTTTCTTCCATTTTTCTCTCATTGGTTGCTGCTCCGGATTCTGTAGCCAACATTAAGAGGATGTCTGGAATATTTACTGACCTTTTTGTTCTAGAATATTCATTTCCACAGAGTATTTTTCTCCCTCCCATTCACTGTCCCTCTGTAATGCACCAATTTTCATAGGATCATATTTGAGCCATCGTGTATTTAAATGATACTTAAGAGTTTAGAATTTTAAAAACCCTTGCTTCAAATAATATACTGCCAATATGTCATTTTCCCCCGTCTCTTAGGAATTTTATTTTTTATTTTTTTAAAGATTTTATTTATTTATTCATGAGAGACAGAGAGAGAGGCAGAGACACAGGCAGAGGGAGAAGCAAGCTCCATGCAGGGAGCTTGATGCGGGACTCGATCCTGGGACCCTGGCATCATGACCCAAGCCAAATGCAGATCCTAAACTGCTGAGCCACCCAGGCGTCCCCCTCTCTTAGGAATTTTAAATAATACAACGCTTCTTGAATCATATAATTTGTTGAAAATAAAATAATGTAGTTACCTTATTCAGCACTCTCTGAAAAAGGTTATATGTCACCTGCACTCTAGGATGTCCCATTTTTCTCTGAACCAGCATTTCCCTATGTTTTCAATGGTCTAGAATCTAAGTTCCAAGAAGGGCCATAAGGACTGCATCCTGACCCATGGTAACTTTAGTGATCTTCTTACCACAGGTTTCATGCTTTAACATTTCTTCTCTCCAATGTTGGTATTTGGCACTTTCATGAGAAATTCTTGAGGCATACTGTAACTAACTACTTTGCTTGTTTTGGATCCTCACAGCTGTTGACATCAATGGATGTCAGAGAGGGAGAGCAAACTCTTACTTGTCTCCATATGATTTTTATTCTTAAGATGAGTTGATAACCAAACTCAGCAGTTCTCCAGAGATTTTTTTAACTTTGCATTATTAATTAAGAGGAGAAATATATACATATGGTGTATTTTGCAAATGAGTATAAGACTGATTAAGATTTGTAATAAAAACTTTCAAAATGATATTTATATATGATATGCATCTGTCCCATTTTCAGAAAAGCAGGCAAAGTAAAATGAATTTACAGAGCAGATAAATCTTTCTAAAACTTTCATCATGAAATGCTAACTGTGCAGGTTTCTTAACTCAATAGTACAGTGGCTCCACAAGCAGACTACTCAAGTTCAGATACTGACTCCATCACTTGCTAACTGTGAAACCTTTTGCCAGTTATCCAAAATTTGGTGTCTTCCATTATAAAATGGAGATAATGCTACTACCCCAGGGTGTAAGGGTTCATTGTACTAATTCTTGTGAAGTACTTAATACCATGATGGGGACATGGCTTCTCAACAACTGTTAGGTGTTTTATCATTTACACTCATGTGCCTTATTCATTTTAAAACCAAAGTGAAAAAATAAATAAATAAATAAAAATAAAACCAAAGTAAAATATTTTAAGTAAACTGTACATCAAATAGAATCTCTTCCCACAAAATTGTTAGTCAAGCAGTTGGGACCAGAACTGAACTTCTGTACCATTTTTTTTTAATTCTATTACTTTTTTTTTTTTAAAGATTTTATTTATTTATTCATGAGACACACACAGAGCGAGAGACAGGCAGAGACACAGGCAGAGGGAGAAGCAGGCTCCATGCAGGGTGCCCGACGTGGGACTCGATCCAGGGTCTCCATTATCACACCCTGGGCCAAAGGCGGCGCTAAACCACTGAGCCACCCAGGCTGCCCTGTACGGTTTTTAACATTTATGAAATTGAGCCTAGAGTCTGTTCCAAACTCAATAGAAAGAATGGACTTTAGCTATAAGGATTTGAAACGGTACAGAGGAAGTTTGAGTCCTGGTTCTAACACTTACCATGGGAATTAGGGCTTGTCTTTAGGCCTCAGTTTTCTTATAAGTGAAACAAGTCACTTAAGTAATTAAATCTCTCCATAGAATCTTAGGATGAACTTCTAAAACTTCATAGAATACATCTGCTTCTCATAGTGAGGTGTTCATTTTGTGTCTTTCTTGTCATCAAATAGGATGTGCCCTGCTCTATGAACTGAAATAAAACAGACTGCTCTCGAGGGACTTGATCATGGAAGAGGTGGTGGGAGGAATACAGTAAAAAGTAAGATGGGATGTGGTAATAAGTATTATGAAGAAACATAAAGGCATGGAAAAGAAAAGAGGGTTATGAGGGCTTCAGCTTCAGACAAGAGGTCACAGAAGCCCTCTCTAATTTTTGAATGAAGCACCAGAGTGGGACATAGGAGTACCCAGGGGAGTACACTCCAGACAGAGAAATAGCAAATTCAAAGCCTCTGAATTTTAAAAGGAGCTTGTCTTGTCTCAGGAACAGCAGAAAGCCAATGTAGTTAGAAAATAGTGAGCAGTGGATATTATGGGAAGAGAGAGGGCAGGGAGGTAAGTGGGGTCCATGTCATGGAGGAATTTGTAGGCCACCTGAAGGACCTGGGCTTTTACTCTGAATGAGAAGAGACATCATGGAGAATTATGAGCAGAGGAGTGATTTAATGTGATTAAGTGACATAATGTGATTTCTCTGACTGCTGTGTAGAGAATAGACCACAAGAGGAGCATGGGAGGAAGCAGGAGGTGTCAGGAAGCTAGAGTTACATGATTTAGGTCAGGAATGACTTGGGCTAAGGGGTAACTAGAGGTAATGAGAAGTGGTTGGCTTATAAGTACATTGTGAAGGTAGAACTGACAGGAGTTGCTGTGGGATGGGAGGAAAGAAGTGGCTTGAAGACAACTCCAAGATTTCTGACCTGAGCAACAGAAAGAATGGAATTGCCACTATTGAGAACGGGAAAACTGGGGGAACATGTGTGAGGGTGACAATGAAGCATTACATGCTGAGTTTGAGATCCGAGTGGAGATATCAAAAGGGCAGATGGATTCATATTCATAATCATAACTGTTATTTGTTAAATGAAGTCTTTACCTACCTGCCAGGCACTTAAGAACTTTATATATGTTACCTCATTTAAATCCACACAGTAATTCCTGGGATAGGTACTATTATTGTGCTCATTTTGCAGATGCCAAGAATGAGGCTCAGGGAGATTAAGTCTGTGCTTAGGCCAAAAGTCCAATATTTAGCGGATGAAGTTCTCCCTGAAGCCAGAGCCCTGCTGTTACAGTGTTGCTGTAAAGCCACAGGAGGAATTTGCTTTGGGCTTTTACATCAGTTGCCTCCACCTCTTTTTATCTTTTTATCTTAATTCCCATGGACACCTTGAAGGCTATTAATTCAGGTCAGAAGCACTATTTATTATTTAAAAGCAGAAAGATGCTGGTGACATATATTTACAACACATTTTACTTCTGAGGATTACAAATAATTTTTAGTGCCAAATACTATAATTTCAGGAGAGCAGTCAGAAGTGTCGTCTGATGAAGTTATTGTTTTCAATGGAAATAAACTTGGATGCTGATCCTATGGCCATGATTGTCCTCTTTTACAGCTGAATTAGGCATTTGGCCATGAATTTTCATATCTAGCATATCCTAATCTGAAACCAGCTTCTTGTTTGTGATGCTACCCCAGCAGGGAAGTTTTTCCATCTATATATCATGATAGCCTTTAGATGAACAAGCAGAAGTATAATCATGATGTTCTCATTTGCATAAGCATCTCCCTGACAGGTCATCAGATATCTTTATTGTTCTCGGGTACATTTCACGGGCTGCTGAAGGCATGCATAATCACCTCTAGCAATTCATCTTCTTACCTAGTTTAATGGCCCCTATTACATAGCAGGAGAATGATGGAGTGAAAAGGCAGTGTGTCCAGGGCCTGCCTGCTTAAAAATGTGGAGTAAATTACAGTGGAGAATAAATTACATTAGCTCTTTCTTATTATTCAGCTACCTTCTGCAAATTTCATCTCACTAGGCTAAACAATCCTGGATGGCCTGCACAAAAAAAAAAAAAAAAAAATTGTGCACCTTGTCACCAACATGCTCAGATTCCTTGTTCAGCATCAAGTTAATAGGTGATCAACATAAAAGCATCAATTCTCCATTAACAAAGACTCCTCTCTGCACTAGTGAAGTGGGTTAATACAGTCTCTTGAGTTGGGGTGAGTGGGGTCCGTATCTTTATAACTTGATTTTTTAAACTATATGTATAGCTATAGGTATATATAATTATGTATATAATCGTATGTAACTATTTGGAGGATACATTAGATAAAAAATCATTATCTTGATTGAGTTGTTTTAAATAAACAGTCCATTGAATTATCTCTATATTGCTTCTTCTGTGGCCTCCTTTCAACAATGATGAGGACATTAGTGATGGTGATGATTGCTCTCTGCTTGGTGGTATAAAAGCCTTATTTATGGTTGGTCTGCAGCAGAAAGGGACCCAAAACTAGTTCTACATAATTTTCTATAAATATCATCATCCTCAATTTCCAGATTAAGAACTGAGACTTAAATTCTAGCTTGAGATTTTTACACTTGAATATGTGCGATTCATGCTCCTTAGCTTCGTCCTAGTTCAGTTTTTTTTTTTTTTTTAAGATTTTATTTATTTATTCATGAAAGACACAGAGAGAGAGGCAGACGTAGACAGAGGGAGAAGCAGGCTCCCTGTGGGAAGCCTGATGCAGGACTCAATCTTGGAACCCCAGGATCACGACCTGAGTTTAAGGCAGACACTCAACCACTGAGCCACCTAGGTATCCCTATCTTAGTTCAGTTTTGATAGTTACTCGGAAGGAAAGCATTATCACAAAATCAATAACTGCTTTGCCTTGAGAGGGAAGTGCAGTGTGCTAGTGCCTTGGATTATATTCTGTGTTATCAGTCTACACTGCTACAACACATTATATCACAAACAATTCCTTTATCACCTAACATTCTTCTAAAGCATAAGTTTATTGGCTTCGGAGGACATTAGTTTCTATATGTCCTATTATTTACTGGACCATTCTTTTATTGGACATGCAGGTCATTTTCAAATTTTCATTTTTTAAAAGATTTTTATTTATTTATTTTGAGAGAGAGAGCACACGAGCAAGGGAGATGGAGAGGGGCTGAGGGAGAGGCAGAAGTGGGCTCCCCAATGAGCAGGGAGCCCGATGCGATGCGAGACTTCATCTCCAGACCCTGGGATCATGACCTGAGCCTGAGGCAGACGTTTAACTGACTGAGCCATTCAGATGCCCCTCAAATTTTCATTATCATAACTAATATTTTAATGAGCATTCTAATGCATAAATATTTATGTGCAGCTCTGATTATTTTCTTAGAAGTTTCTTCTTAGGTGTCAAAGAGTGTGAACAACTTAAACAATTATAACTTTAAGATGAAAGGCATACTGTGTGCACAGTGTATTGGCCACACTGAATTTCTGAACCTCCTGGAAGACAGTAACTAATCTGAGCTCTTAGTAGCTGAAATTGTATTTTACATGTTTTCCTACCACCTTTATATTCCATGATATCTGTCCTCAATACTTATTTGTTGAATGAATGAATAAATGACTAAATATTTGCTTTGGATTGGAGTTCATCGAATCTAGACCTCTATCAGACAGAAATATATCTGAATTAGCCCCTTCTAAGTACTGTATAGCCTGGAAGACCTCTTGAAAAAAAAATCCATAAGCAATTTTAATAATGATTATTGTATTTGACAATTTTTATTCCTAAAGATCTTTTTTTCTTGCTGCATATTCTTGAATATCTTGATTGTGCTTATCCAAGAGTAAGTTGAATAACTAAATAATCTGAGAGTACTTTTTCCATCCCCGTTATTTATTTATTTTTTTACTTCACCACTATTTTGGGGGCACTACTGTGTATGTCTCATAGTTTCAGGAGATTATGATAAAGAAATAATTATCATCTGCTTACACTTTAGAAGGGAATTTAAAGGTCATTAAAGGTCATAGTATGCTTGAATGTTCTTAAAAGCTGGTGAGCACCTTTCAATACCTCTAGTAACAGGAAACTCATTATCTCCTCAAGCCAGTCTATCCGTATTTGGACTGTTATTTTGTGGGTGAACTGTGCCAGAACTGACTTCTTCCTAGTTTCAGTGCCTGCCTCTTGGCTCACACTTAGCTGTTGGACCGGGTCCTCTGCTATCTCTTCTTGCCCAACCCCAGTCAACCCTCCCAGGTCTCTGGCCCTTGGTCAAACACCGAGGCTCCTGTGTGTATCAGAAGGGAGCTCAATTTATAAAAATATGGGTTCAAACCCAGATCTCTCTGGTCAAAGCCTCTTTTATTATTTTTTTTATATTATGGTAAAATATACATAACATAATATTTATCTTTTTTAACCATTTATGAATGTACAATTCAATGCCATTAAATGTGTCCACAATGTTATGTAACTATCACCACTATCTATACCCAAAACTCTTCATCATCCCTAACAAAAACTCTACCCATTAAATAATAACCTCCATTTTACTTTCTGTCTATGAAGTGGCCCTATTCTAGGTTCCTTTTATAAGTATAGAATCACATAATTTTGTCCTTCTATATCTAAGGCCAGACATCTTTTTACTATAGCATCTTACCTTCATAGTATCATGTTCCATCATAAATGCATTTTGTCTATTTAAATAAACTTCTTAAGCTCATTCAATTCCAAGAGCTGCCACACTTTTACAAATATCTCAAAGGCTTTGACTGCATGTCTGTTGCTTTAATAGAAATCAAGTTAGGAGAAACAATGCATTTCTTTGTCTTCAGCTCTAAATTCCTCTGCAGTTAATGACTCCTTCCTGTTGTGCCAGATTTCCTTTTATGAAAATATGAAGTGGGGAGAATATGAGTCCTCCCTCCTATCCCCAATGACAGTCATTCTGATTTTGATTCACTTTTTTAAAGAAATGCCTCTAGGGATGCCTGGCTGGTTCAGTCGTTGGAGTGTGTGACTCTTAAGCTCAGGCTTGTGAGTTTGCATCCCATGTTGGGCGTAGAGATTACTTAAGAATAAAATCTTTAAAAAAGTTAAAAATGAAAAAATAATAAAGAAATGCCTCTTTTGTTTCTCTAATAAATTTGATAGTTGCTTTTAGTTGATAGATACTATTTATGATTTTTTTATTTTGAAATTTTAAATCTCCCATTAATATCGATTGTATTATTGTTGCTGACATAACAATAGAGTTCAAAGGCCTGTGGACTTCAAAATCTGTATCCAATCCTCCTCTTTTCTTTTTTGAGAGTCAGATCTACATGTGTTAATTCAACTCTTCCAGTACCTGTATTGGTCAGCAACAGGTTAGTACTCCTATTTGTGAGTTTTCTCAGTGGGCACTGGATTGTAGTTATTTTATAGTGTCCTGCTGCTAACTTTAAATCTCTTCACTGATCTTGGGCTTTCTTTTTCTCTTACCATATTAGTTCTTCTAATTTAAGTCCAAAATCATTCTTCTTGGAAGAGAAGACAAGGACAAAAATAATAGCGGAGTTGTTCTTCTTTCTCTTTGTTATTTCAACAACAACATGTCAATGGTGCCAAACATCTGATTTATCTCTTTCTGGTATTCTTTTTGTTCCTAACAAATTATAGGTTTCAATCTATCTGTCACTATTTTTGGAACCCTTTTCTTACCTTTGCTCTTGGAGAGCTCTTCTTTCTATTTTTTATTGGAGCCCTATTGAAATTAGAGGCTATGAAAGAACTGTGTAGGAACCACCATCATTTCTCCCTTGGTGGAATCCCAATCTAGGGTTATGTAGATAGAATTACAGACTATGTGGACAGATGGTTGCCACTCACCCTCTTCAGAGTCTCTTGCCGCCTAGTCATGGGTCTGCTTTTGCTGACCCTGGTTTGTTTGGGTTTCTTAAAAGTAAGCTCTGTGCCCAATGTGGAGCTTAAACTTATGAACCTGAGATCAAGAGTGACATGCTCTACTCTACCAACTGAGCCAGCCAGGTGCCTCTGTGCTGCCTCTTTTGAAGTCTGCCTTCCCAAAGTCAAGTTTTGTCATAATTTTCAACTACCCCCTATTTGGCCTATCAGAAATGCCAGCATAGCAACCTTTTATTTCTTGCTATTGGAGTGGAGTTGGACAATTAATAAAAAGATAGCTAAAGTAGCAAATCATAAAAACATACACAAACCTTGAATGTTTTAATTTAAAATATATTAACTATATATATTTTAATGGAGATTTTTAAAAAAACATTTTGTTTATTTATTCATGAGAGACACAGAAAGAGAGAGGCAGGACATAGGCAGAGGGAGAAACAGGCTCCCTGTAGGGAGCCCAATGTGGGATTCGATCCTGGGACTCCAGGATCGCACTCTGAGCTGAAGGCAGATGCTCAACTGCTGAGCCACCCAGATGTCCCTTAATATATGTATATATATATATTTTTTTTTGAAATGTATTTATATATTGATTTACCAATCTTTTTATATAGGGCAAAGGTCTTTTTTTAGTTGATTAGACTTCCACCTTTTCATTTTTGTATTATCTATAATTTTCAGTTTTGATTTCCTTTAAGTTGGGAAAGAGCTTATAAAGAAAGCTGATCACAGAATTCATCTAGATCTATGTTTTCTGTGGTTTCAAAGTTTTCAAACAGTGTTTACTCTTGAATTGCCTGCACCTAATTTGAAGATTCTTAGTAGAACTCTTTATCAAAACTTTCAAAAACTTTTAACATAGTTAACAATTCTTTTCGCATTAATGTATAGTCAGTTTGTATAGTATTTAACTTAAATACTTATCCACAATATCCAGTACAACTGGCAGGGATAGATTTGGAACATTTTATAAGCACACAACATGGCAGACAGAGTAGAAGTCCTAGAAAGTATAATATTAAACTTGAGCCCTGGGTCCCTGAGCATTGGCAAGTGCATTTTACAAAACTTGTGACAACCTTGGGTGAGTGGAGGAAGGTTAAGAGGGCTCTGTCATATGCTTTAATGATATCATTGCTTCTATCCAGGTTTCATTACAGCAGACCTCAGGGATAATGTGGATTCTGTGCTAGGTCACTGCAATACAGAGAATACTGCCAAAAAGCAAGTCAAATAAATTTTTTTGTTTCCCAGCACATATAAAAAGTATGTTTACACTGTACTGAAGTTTAGTAAGTGTGCAATAACATTATGTCGAAAAAAACCCCAAAGTACATACCTTATTTTAAAAATACTTTATGGCTAGAAAATGCTAACTATCATCTGAGGTTTCAGTGAGTGGTAATATTTTTGCTGGTGGAGAGTCTACCTCAGTGTTGGTGGCTGCTGACTGAACAGGATGGTGGTTGCTGAAGGCTGGGGTGACTCTGGCAATTTTTAAAAATAAGACAATGGTGAAGTTTGCTGAAATGATTGGCTCCTCTTTCATGAATAATATCTCTGTAATATGTGAGGCTGATAGCACTTTACCCACATTGGAATTTCTTTCAAAATTGTAGTCAGTCCTCTTAAACCTTGCCTCTGCTTTATCAACTAAGTTTATGGAATATTCTAAGTCCTTTGTAGTCATTTCAGCATAGTTCACAGAATCTTTACTAGGAGTAGTTTCCGTCAGAAGAAATCACTTTCTATGCTAATCCATAAAATTAGATTATAGAAGCAATTCCTCATTTGTTAAAATTTTATCATGAGATTGCAATGGTTCAATCACATGTTCAGGTTCACTTCCAATTCTAGTTGTCTTGCTATTTCCACCACATCCACTACTGTTACTTTCTTCACTGAAGTCTTGAGTTCCTCAAAGTCATGCATGAGGGTTAGAATCAACTTCTTCCAAACTCCTATTCATGTTGATATTTTTACCCCTTTCCACGAATCATGAGTGTTCTTAAGAGCATCTAAAGGTGAGTCCTTTCCAGAAGGTTTTCAACTTACTTTGCCCAGATCCATCAGAGGAATTACGATCTATGGCAGCTGTAGCCTTACAAGATGTATTTATTGAATAATAAGACTTGAAAGTTGAAATTACTCTTTGATCCATGGGCTGCAGAACAGATGTTGTATCAGCAGATATGAAAACAACATTCATCTTGTCCATCTCCATCAGAGCTCTTGGGTGACCAGATGCATTGTCAATGAGCAGTGATACTTTGAAAGGAATCTTTTTTTCTGAGCAGTAAGTCTCAACAGTGGGCTTAAAATATTCAGTAAACCACGTTGGAAACAGATGTGCTGTCATCCAGGCTTTGTTGTTCCATTTCAAGAGCATGGGCAGAGTAGATTTAGCATGATTCTTAAGAGCCCTAGGATTTTTTGGAATGGTAAATAAACATTGGCTTTAATTTAAAGTCACCAGCTGCATTGGCCCCTGATAAGAGTCAGCCAGTCCTTTGAAGCTTCAAAGCCAGGCATTGACTTCTCTGTAGCTCTGAAAGTCCTAGATAGCATTTTCTTCCAACATAAGGCTGTTCTACCTATATTAAAAATCTGTTGTTTAGTATAGCCATCTTCATGAATTATCTTAGGTAGATCTTCTGGATAACTTGCTGTAGCTTCTAATTCAGCATCTGCTGCTTCACCTTGCACTTTTGTGTTATAGAGATAGCTTCTTTCCTTAAGCCTTGTGAACCAAACTCTGCTAGCTTCAACTTTTCTTCTGCAGTTTCCCCACTGCTCTGTCTTCATAGAACTGAGCAGAATTAAAGTGTGGCTCTGGATTAGGCTTTGGCTTAAGGGGATGTTAGCTGTTTAATCATCTGTCTAGACCATTAAAACTTTCTCCATATCAGTAATGAACGAGGCTGTTTTGCTTTCTTCTAATTGTGTGTTCACTGAAGTAGCATTTTTAATTTTCTTCAAAAACTTTCCCTTTGCATTCACAACTTGACTAACTGGTGCAAAAAGTCTAGCTTTCAGCCTATCTTGGTTTTTCGACTAAGCTTATTTCTAGTTTTTGATTTAAAGCAAGAGACATATGACATTTCCTCTCACTTGAACACTCACAGGCCCTTTTTGGGTTATTAATTGGCCTATTTCAATATTGTTGTGTCTCAGGGAATAAGAAGGCCTGAGAAGAAGAGAAATGTACGAATGGCCATCAGTGGGGCAGTCAAAACACATAAATTTATCAATCAAGTTTCCATTTTTTATGGGCATGGTTCATGGTGCTGCAAAACAATTACAATGATAGTATCAAAGATCACTAATCACAGATAACCCTGACAAAATCATAATAATGAAAAAGTTTGAAATGTTGGGAGAATAACCAAAATGTGACACAGAGACATGGAGTGAGCAAATGCTGTTGGAAAAATGGTATCAATAAACTTGCTTGATGCAGGGTTGCCACAGACCTTCTACTTGTAAAAAACACAGCGTATCTGTGAAGCACAACCAAGCAAGGTGCAGTCAAAGGAGGCATGCCTATATTTTACTTCACGGGCTGATATCTTTGTTATTTAGAATTAGCTCTAAGTTCCAGTTCCCTGGTTACTTCCTCTGTCTATAAAGAAATGGTCACTATCCAGTACTGGTAGTAACTTGTCAGACATTCTGCTTTTAGTTTAGAGGTTCCAATCAAATGTATGGGTGGTTGTAGTTTCCCATCACAACTGTTTTGTGCCTGTTGCCAGCATTGTAAACTAAATTGGAACACATCATGGACATGAAGGAGGGCACATGACGTGATGAACATGGGGAGTTATATGCAACTGAGGAATTATTGAACACTACATCTGAAACTGATGATGTGCTCAATGTTGGCCAATTGAATTTAAACAAACAAAAAATAAGAACATGTCATCTATTTCTTCCATTTGGCCTGATAGTCTGTTGATACCAATTTCATCAACAAAGCACTATCTTTTCCTCTCATCTAATCCTTATTCGAATGTTTCTTCATCATCCTTTACCACCTGGACTTTTACACAGATGATAAGTGATATTTCTTTACCTCCCTTCCATACAGATATCCCTTTGGATTACTACTGCCAACTCCCAGTAATCATTATGATATTGTATGTACCATTTTATTCTCAAATTCACATGCTATGCATTGGTCCCATGCTATGCTATGAGACCCTTGAAAGTATCATTTTGGGAAGTTTTCCCAACTGTTTACTTATAGGAGTCTCATGGCTCCTCCTGAACTATTCTTTTTCCCACGACATGACTGAAGACCTTTCTGGTAACTGGTGTTATGTTTTTACACAACCATTGCTGTTTTCCCCCCTTTCATATTCAATACAAATTTAAAGACTATCTAGTGGTCTCAAAGACTTTCTTCCCTGTCCTCATGAGATGTACTCCAGCCCTACCCAAAGGCCATCATTGTGGCACATAAAGGCATCAAAGAGAACATGATATCCCATTTACCAGTCATCTTTTAATAGTAGGCTGTTCACTTCACCAGGATTCTCACTTTTTCAAAATCCTAACCATTGAGGGGAAGAAGTATAAGAACCACACTTCTGGGACGCCTGTTGTGGCTCAGCGGTTGAGCATCTGCCTTTGGCTCGGCCTGATCCTGGGGTCCAGGATTGAGTCCCACATCAGGCTCCCTTCATGGAGCCTGCTTCTCCCTCTGCCTATGTCTCTGCCTCTCTCTCTCTCTCTGTCTTTCATGAATAAATAAATAAACTCTTAAAAAAAAAAAAAAAAGAACCACACTTGTGCTCCTGGGTTTTTTAGTCTTCAGCCTGTGACTTCTTAGGTGCAAATTATGCTCCTTTTGTCTTCCAGCATTGTGATTCATTCCTAAGTAGATCCAAGGACCAAATCATGGGCTAGTGGGGATTAGAATGTTTCAGTAGACTATTCCAGAACTCATCACCAGAAAAATGGACAGCAAGCATGACTGACCATATGTTATCTATGCAGACTCCTAAATACGCACAACAAGGAGTGGCAACTATCACCCACACTTTTCCTCCCAAGGGCAATAGCAGCTTTTTTTATTCTAGTGCTTGGGTATCTTCTGGATATTACTCCTTGATACTCCACATATGTAAAGACAGTAATTGACAGTGTGCATAGAAGTAACTGTGTAGTGGTTGCTGTACAATGTGGCAGAAATAAATGTAGTATATGATTTTTCCATATTCTTTTTTGGAAGATCACCCTACCCATCCTACCTCAATTTTTCTGATAAGCTTCAAATCCTGAGCTTTCTTTTTTCCCTTTGGATCATATTTTTCCAAAGTGAGCTATATTCTTTTGTATCACCCAGAGTGTCTATAGTATAAGGCTCCAAAAAAGGTGGCACTTGATAAAGGTTTTTTAAGTTAATTCATATAAGATTCCACTGACTACATGAGCAAAGATTATGGAAGTTATTTTTGAATAGTTACTTGCAGTTGCTAAATTATGGGTTCTGACTTCTAACACTACATTTCCTTAGCAAATTACAAATATTCATGCAGTAAGATACATGGTCAAGTTCTAAACAGTATAGTTGGGTTTTTTTTCAGTGTCCTTCAGCCTTAACCTTTGCTAGCTTCATTAATAAACTCCAAATCCAACTTTTGTGTTTCTATTAAGAAAATAAAAATTTCTTCCTAAGAAATGGCAACATATTGGTATATTAAAGTTGCAGCGATCAGGAGCCTATGATAATTTCAAAGAGCCACCATTCTGAAAATTGAATTTAAGTCTGAACCAAAACATTAATAAACTTAGATGTAATCTCTTCTATTCCTTTACTCTTTCAGGACAAACCTGTTGTTTTTCCATGTGTTGGCCAATGCAGGCTTCCCACAGAATGCATTCTGACCTAACTTTGTAACTGAGAGTATTAGTCTTGCTAGCTGCAGAAAGATTCCTCACAGAAATCTAAATCAAAATGACCTGGGGTCAGGGAATTGGAATTGGCAGAATTTTGTGTCTATATACATTTTTCTGGAATCTCAAACTTTCAGCATATTATTTAAGGGGCATATGACCCAAAAAGTTGAGCCATTTTTTTTTCTAGAAAGATTACAAGAAAAAGTCTTGCTTTCTGTCCAAAATAAGCAAAACACATAGCTCACATTCTCACTGATGTTCTTGTCATGGCATGCATGTTTCTTTTTCCTGTTCTGGGTTGAGGATTTTTCTGAAGCATCATTGATTTTGAAGTCACACAGAGGTGCCTTTCTCATGTTTGATGTGACAAATCACAGGAACCTGGCTGTATCGTTGGTTTGAGTGTGAGAGACTGCTTCCACCAGTCATTACCATGGTTCTAAATGTGGGCAGTCAGGCATATCAATAACAGCACCTAGGAGAAATGGGATTCTTTTAAAAATGGCTTCTGTTAGCATAATTTTACTACACATATGTCTAATACTGAAGTTTACCCATTAAATATACTTATAAAGATTTTCCCAAACAGGTGATAAAATTCAAGGCTTCAGTCTATTTCATTTGTCTTCTTCCTGCTGTGCTACAGATTTCCTCAACGATAAGTGTTTTTGTATTTTTTTTTTTTAATTTTTTATTTTTATGATAGTCACACACACACACACAGAGAGAGAGAGGCAGAGACACAGGCAGAGGGAGAAGCAGGCTCCATGCACCGGGAGCCCGACGTGGGACTCGATCCGGGGTCTCCAGGATCACGCCCTGGGCCAAAGGCAGGCGCCAAACCGCTGCGCCACCCAGGGATCCCGTGTTTTTGTATTTTATAACCTGCAAAATGCATCTCGTCTTTTAAACTGAAAACAGCTAAGTGGACTAAAGAAAGCACAACTTAAATGCACACAGGAAGTGTAAAGATACAGTAATTACTATATTCTCTTTCTGATAGTTTATTATTGCATTTTGTGGCCTTCACAGCTTTCATTATGAACTCTATTGGCTCCCTAAGAAATTGTTCTACAGGTCACTAATTTTGTGTATTTGTGTCAATGATAACTCAGGGATTTCAGGAAACTAAGTTGTACCACTTAATTTGTTGTTGTTGTTGTTTTCAAACTGCAGGCTCTGAGGCACCTGGGTGGCTCAGTGGTTGAGCATCTGCCTTTGGTTCAGAGCATGGTCCCAGGGTCCTTGGATCAAGTCCTGTATCAGGCTCCCTACGGGGTGCCTGCTTCTCCCTCTATGTCTCTCCCTCTCTCTGTGTGTCTCTTGTGAATAAACAAAATCTTAAAAAAAAAATGGAGGCTCTATTATGTGCTAGGCATTGTCTTAATACAGTTTCTGTCTTTGGGCTATGAGCTGTGGGAAGATGAATTAAGGTCAGTTCTCTGCCTTAACATCGCCTATCTTTGAGCTGTCTTCATATCCTCTCTTATGGTTGAAAACTTCCCTCTTCTACTGAGAACTGTGAACATCTTTCTTGTGGGAGATTCACCTGCCATCTGCACTTCCTGTGAGAGAAACTGACCCCATCAACCCAGCTGTAACTTCAAACACTTCAATTACTTTGCCCATCGTCATTTAGACTTTTGCATTTCTTTCCAGATCCTACAGACATAATTCATGATGGGACTGATACCTTCATGCAACCATTTCTCAAAGAGAATTGAGGAGACCAGACCCAAATTCAGTATGAGGAGGTCAGAGAGCTGCAGATGGCTGAAGAATTTGCTACAAATGGGAGCAAATATGATTTCTTCCACCTCTGAGTGGCTGGCCTGTTGCTCAAGCCCGATTATAGCTGCATCTCTGAGAATGTTGCAGGAACATGACAACAGACTCCAGTCTGTGTTGTCCTCCAGCATGAGACATAGGGAAGCACTTTTAATTGGTTTTTAGTAACCAGAATAAAGTACCTGGTAGTGTAAGATATATCTGTTTATACTCCCCTTCCCCATCTGAATTCAGGAGGCCCATGGACTCTCTCTTAGATTCTTTAAATAAAAGTGTTGACATCTTAGGTGTTTACCTTTCCTAATTTAGAACAAGACTTACTGAAGTTGAAAGGGAAAAGACTGCCAAAGGGTTTGGGCTGGCTTTAGTTCACTTGCCTCAATTTCTTGTCTCCATTTTTTTTCTTCTATTTGTCAACCCCAGTCATTTGGGTAATGTTCTAAGTGCTGTCCAGAGGCAATATAATTTCTATGAAGTTTTCCCATAATGTGAACCAGAAAGTAATTGGAATTTAAGAAAGAGTAGATGGAAATGGGTCCTTTTCTGGTATATCTATGTGTGCAGCACACTGTCCCTTTTAACTGGCTAGATGTAAAAAGACAACTCATGCAACCCATCTCAAACAGAATGAGTGACATGTTCATGGTTTTTCTGTATCTTTTCTATCCAGAAATTGCCTTCTCACATTTTTACAAATATTATCCATTTTGTCTATTAATTGAATATAGGATGTACCTAACTAAGCAGTTTGCTCACAGAACTAATGAGAACAAGTTTTTTTTAATTATACAAATGTTTAGTTTAAATTTCTTGCCAAATACTTCCTTTAATAAGTAGATTAGTATGAATCATATTACTGTTGGAAGCTTTTAAGACAATGATAGTCCTCTCCCTAGCCCCCAAATAAAATAAATTGGGTATCTGAATTTACACTAATTAAAATCCTGTATACTTACCAAGTGCTTTCATTGGAAAACCATTAAAATGAAATAAATGATAAATTGTTTTCTTTCCTGTATTTTTAAGCCACTTGTTGCTGAGTGGTGTTGGGGGGAGTCTGTGATATTACATGATTTGAAGAAATTTAAAAGTTCCAAGTCACTGCCAGGCCTGCAAAAGTAATTTGGGGGAAATCTATTCACTATAATGCTTTCTTGTTTTTATTCATAGCTGTCTCTGCAATCTACCTCTTGATACTACTATTGTGTACATAAGTTTTAGAACTTCACATTAATGTAAATAATTTTCTTCCGAGCACTAATTTTAAAAATTTATTTATTTATTTATTTGAGAGAGCGAGCGAGCAAGCGATAGCAACAGAGAGTAGAAGTGGGAAGGAGAGGGAGAAGCAGGCTCTCCACTGAGCAGGAAGCTCGATGAGGGGCTCAATCCCAGGACCCTGAGATCATGACCCAACCCAAGCCAAAGTCAGACAGTTAAAGGACTGGACTGGGCCACTCAGGGGCCCCCCAAACTCTAATTTTGAATCACTATCTGCTTATTAGATATTTTCCCCTGAAGATCTTCTTAGAGGCACTCCCAGAACCAGACGTTGGTCCCTGAAATTTTTAATTTATTCAGCATTTTCTAGTGCTATACTAGCGCCTGTAGATACAAAGTTGAATAGGATATATCCCTACCCATCAAAAGTTTACAGTCTGGTGTGGGAGACAGAGTCCTAAGTATGCCACAATAAGTGGCCAGCGCTTATTGAGCATTGACCTTGGTAGACTTGGTGTTAAGCTCTTGATGTAATTTATCCCCTAACCAATCCTGTAGGTATCAGTATCTCCATCTCATAGATGTGGAAATCAAAACACAAAAAAGTTAAATAGCTTGCCCAAACTGCTTTGGATGTCAAGCAGCAAAAGTAAGGGACTTAAATCCAGGAAATCATTCTTAAATAAGGTGTGACATATGCATTTAAAAATGCCCCTGAAAAAAATAAAAATAAAAATAAAAATGCCCCTGGATGGCTCAATCAGTTGAGCTCTTGATTTCCACTGGGGTTATGATTTCAGGTCATGGGATCGAACCCTGCCTCTGGTTCTCGCTGAGCATGGAGCCTGCTTGGGAATATCCCTCTCCTTTTGCCCCCCACCTGCCATGTGTGTGAGTACTCTCTCTCTCTCTCTCAAAAAAAAAAAAAAAATCCATAATCTTTGCCAGATGGGATGGTAGGTAATTTTTTTTTTTTTTAGATTTTATTTATTTATTTGAGAGAGGGACAGAGAGAGAGAGCAGGGACAGGAGGGAGAGCAGAGGGAGAGGGAGAAGCAGACACTCCACTGAGCAGGGAGCTCGATGCAGTGCTTGATCCTGGGACCCAGAGACCATGATCTGAGCCAAAGTCAGCTGGCTTCACCGACTCAGCCACCCAGGTGCCCCAGGGTTGGTAGTCAATTTACTTCCAGAGTAAATAAGCCCATAGATGTTTAATAATGTAAACTACTCTAAGTAACTTGATATGGTTGCTGCAGCTAACTTTTAAAGATACAGTTTATCCTGGCCATGGGATGGTGGTCATGATTACTGCAGTAATCACGGAGATGTGAACCCTAATAGTCTCCCTTTACAATTTCTTTTATATTTGGCATCTGGGGCCTCTCAGCGCTCTATCATTTCTTATTAGTGAAAAGAATGCTTTGACTTAAGAACTCCACTAGAACCATTACATTTTTTTAAAGAGAAAGCTTAACAGGATTTAAAAATACATTTATAGTGGCTTTGTGCTGTCAAAACAACCACTTGAAAGCTGAAAAATATGTTCAACATACTTTTGTATTTCTATCACAGTTTGAATTTCTGTTTTGGTTCAAAAAGAAAGACTTCATTTGATCTAATTAGAAATAAAGAAAACAGAGCTAGAGATGGAGGGAAAGAGAGAAGGAAGAAGAGAAGGCAGAAAGTAAGAAATGGATTCTCTTAGTTGTTTTGAGATCATACAGATGTACTGAGGAATTTTTGGAGCAACCCTGATCCTTTTTTTCTCCATTACCTATTGGAGACCACCCCCACCCCCACCACAAAATGGTACATCCTGACTCCAATATGTGTCCAATATTCCTCTTCTCTTGTCCTCTTACATGTCACTGTCCAGCTTCAAGCCTTTGTGAACTTTTGCCACAATCGTGACAAGTTTTAACTAATTTCCCTAACTTCTGTTTTTGTGTGTACCCCCAAGCCACCCTTGACATGTTCATGTAAGTTAGAGCATGTCCCTTCCCTATGACATATTTACCCTGTTGACCTGATGACTGACCTCTTGCCCACCTATCTAGCCTCACCTCACGATCTTCTTTCCAGTTACCTTGAGCTTTTAGCTTTTGCCTGGACTGACCTGACAAATCTTTCTGTGCCTGAGGGGTTTTACTTCACGCCTTAACTCGGTCAAGCTTCCCTAATTCCCAGAGGCTGGCTTAGATGCTCTGGGTACCTGCTGTGTGCCACATGCCTCACATGGATTATACTATTTAGTTCTCACAATAGCTGTTTAAAGAGAGTAGTCTTTGTTCCCTTTTTACAGGCAAGAAAAGTGAGGCCTAGAGAGCTTACGTAATTTGCCTAAGGTCACACGGTTAAGACACAAAGTGGTAATCTGGGATTTGAACACAGTTCTTTCGGTTTCAAGAACCTGAGCTCTTTCTGCTACACCTCCATCTATTGCTGCTGTAGCTTCTCATTGCCCTGGTGTTGTCTTTCATTATGGCATTTGTCACACATACTTCTGCTGCACCTACTGGGAACATCAGCCCACCTTTCTTCTATCTCCAGGGATTAGTGCAGTGTCTGGCTCACAGATAGTCAGCTTTTTATCGAGATAATGAATGCGCCAAACAACATGCAAACAATATACAAACTCTAACCTGTTTGGGAGGGAATGACATCCCTTGATCTTTTCTGGGTGGTGATATAGAGAAGCTGAAGAAAAGGAGACCTAAGGATGGTGACTTTCTGAGGAAGAAGGGTTGTTTGTTGTAGGACAATGGGCAGGCTCTGCAGAACCTCTAGAACCATTTTAGGAAGGAGCTTTAAATCTCCTGTTGCTGAAAGAGTCAGGAATGAAGGCCTAGATAATTTTATTAGATTTTTGAATGTTTGTCCTGCCTAACATTTATTGCTTTCTTAGATAAACTTAAAATTAATCCTTCTAAAAATGTGCCCATGCAAGTAACAAAGGGGTGTGGGAGGAACAGCAATAGGATGGAAAAGAGTCTTGCAATGTGGCTTCCTACAAGACCCTGAGTTTCTTTATTTGAAAATATTTTTCTATTACCAGTTTAAATTGACAGAAACTATTTTTATATTCAGAGTAAGCTTTTGTTAGCATGGCTTGGTGGACTGAAAAGTGTCCCTAATCCCCCAAATCTATAAATATTCCCTTGTTTAGAATAAAGGTCTTTGCAGATGTGATTAAGTTAAGGTTCTTTCTTTCTTTCTTTTTAAGATTTTTTATTTATTCATTTGAGAGAGAGAGAGTGCGAGAGTGTGAGAGAACACAAGCCAGGGGGAGGAGTAGAAGGAGAGGAAGAAGCAAACTCCCTGCTGAGCAGAGAGCCTGATGCAGGCCAGGATCCCAGGACTCTGGGATCATGACCTGAGCAGAAGGCAGATGCTTAACTGACTGAGCCACTCAGGCATCTAAGGTAAGGTTCTTGAGAGGACGTGATTAAATGCATTATATGTGTCCTTATAAGAGAGAGGCAGAGGGAGATCACATATGCGCGTGCACGCACATGTGCACGCACGCGTGTGCACACACACACACATACACAAGATATGTGGCTCTTCCAGAGGGAGGGTGGGTCTGCTGATACCTTGATTTCATCCCAGTGACACCATTTTAGACTTCTGGCCCCCATGACTGTGAGAGAATAAGTCTCTGTTATTTTAAGCAAAGAGTAAGTTTCTGTTATTTTAAGCTGGTGGTAATTTGTTACAGCAGCCACAGGAAACTAGTACATACTGGGAGGCAGCAGTCTGGGAAAATGATAAATAGGAGACCTCACAAACAGAGAGCTCCTTGGGGTGCCTCTTTATCCCACTTTCCCTGGAAAGCATTCTACTTTCACATTCCAGGGGATCAAAAATAGTGTCAGCCTCTAGAACTATACTCCCAAATCTAGGAGCATTCCAATAATTTCTCTCTTCCATGATCCCCTGATCCCAATTCCCATCACAGTTCAGGCAGGGCATATATGCAGTGCTTTTGATGGTGTATGGCTGTTGCTGCCTGGTGATGGAATCTGGGAGTACAGCTATATTTGGATGAGGCCAGTTATAAGTGGGCAAGCTCATGTTATTTAATTAGCTTAAGGGTAAACCTTTAAATAGACACAACTTTCCCCTGTTCTTGTGCCTATCATAAGAGTAGGTTTGATTAGATAATAGCAATCATTCCTTCCAACCCTGAAATCCCATATCACTAGTCAGCTTTCAACCAATTAGCCTGTAGGCCTTTCCTACTGTGTAGCTTCTTCTACCTCTAGACACAAGTTTAGCTCTCTCTGGGTGAGCTAAATTCCTAGAGAAGGAGGAATGCTTTTCTTTCTGGATTCTAGGTCCTGGTCAAAGCTTAAACAACAATAACAACAACAACAACAACAACAACAACAAAAACCCTTAGCTTTCAACTAATTTGGTGTCCCGGGATTCAGACTTTGGAATTTACCTGCCTAGGCTTTCTTTGGTCCCAGGTACCTGCATTTCACCCAGCATCTGTGAACAGAGCTTGATCAAACCACTCTGAATTCTTGCAAACTTCTATTCTCGTTTTCACATTTTCCCCCCTTTTAATACGTTACCAGCATATTGCTTCCTTTAGGCCTCAGTCTCAACCAAGTCAACATAGGTTGTTCATCCTTTCATGAGCCAGTGAGTTCCTCATGCATATCTTGAGCTCTTTCAGAGCCCTCTTCTTTCCTCTCTTCCTGACTTACCATAAGGGTTCAGTATGTCCACACTTCCCACAACGTCAGACCCTCATCTCTGCATCATTACGAACCAGCATTGGCTGGCATTCACCAGAATACTTGGAACACAGTTGTTTTGGGGAACACATTTTGAGCACCTGCTATAAGCAAGATAGTCTCAGATTCAATTCTTAATAAGAATTGAATAAGAATTGAATCTTATTCAATTCTTAATAAGACAAAAATAAATAAAAATGAGAAATAAAAAAATAAAGAAAAATAAAGAATAAATAAAAAGGTATTATTACTGTAATCAAGAAGGTTCAGATTTATTTTTTAAGAAGGTTCAGATTTAGAATAAGATTTAGAATAAGATTCAATTCTTATTAAGACAAAGATAAATAAAAATGAGAAATAAAAAATAAAGAAAAATAAAGAATAAATAAAAAAGGTATTATTGTAATCAAGAAGGTAAGATGATCACAGAAATAATAAGATCAGTGAATGCTGCTGAAAAATTATGGAAAGAGCCCTGGATACAAGAGCCAATACGTCTTGGTTCTGATGCTTAACAGGACACTCGCCATGAGTGAATTTATAAGCATCAGTTTTCTCATATGCCTGGTGGGTCTGTGGAAACTCTGCTTAGTAAAGTTCTTGTATGAATTACGTACTGTAAATGTATGCAAAAGTGCCAAGTATTATCTCTGGTACAGAGTAGGAGGTCAGTAAGAGATTCTTAAGTTGAAATAACACAGGAGAAGAGGATTTATAGGAAGGAGAGGTCATAGGTGGTTGAGTGGATCTACAGGACTTTGTGGAAGATGGAACATTAAAGATAGGTCAGACTGGTGGCTCCTTGGGGCAGGAACCTTTCAAATTATTTTTTTTATCCTTAGTATTCTACACATCGACTGTGCTTAATATACATTGAATGAATGGTCTGTGAAGAATGCTTAGGATTCTGAAGGGTTTCACATGGACTTGGAGAAAGAGCATGTCAGGTAGAGGGACATGGGAAAGTGCCTGTCATTGCTTCTCGAACAGCAGTCTAGTTTGACAGGAGTGTAAGGAAGTAGTAGAAGTAGGAGTAAAATGTAAGCTGAGAGTATTATGTGGGTATTGAAAGGGTTTTCTATAGAGTGGGCAGTTCATATCTAACTCAGTCTGGTTATTTTCTTTTTTTAAGTAGGCTCCACCCGCAATGTGGGGCTTGAACTTGTGACCCTGAGATCAAGAGTCGCATGCTCTACAGATTGAGCCAGCCAGGTGCTCCTAGTCTACTTACTTTTTAAAATTCCCCTGTCTCCAGCCAAATTTTGGAGGAGAAATTTTTTGTCATGCTTTCTGGGTTATTGAGAGTTTACCATTATAATTGCCATCTGATGTGTTTTCACTTTTTTTTTTTTTTAAGGTTTTGGGCAGTCCTATAGATAAAGAGATACTTTTTCTTTCTTTTCTTTTTCTTTTAAGGTTTTATTTATTTATTTGATAGAGAGAGCATGCACACAAGCAGGGGGAGGGGGAGAGGGAGAAGCAGACTCCCTGAGGAGCAGAGAGCATGAGGTGAGCCTCTATTCCAGGACCCTGAGATCATGACCTGTGCTGCAGGCAGACACTTAATCAACTGAGCCACCCAGGTGCCCCAAGAGATGCTTTTTCTAAATGCTAAAGAAAACAGACATAAAACTATTGGTATTAAGAAGTAATAGAGAGGCAGGTGAGTTTTTCTTCGTACCCAAACTTTGTCTTTCTTAAATCCTATGCTAAACATTAATAACTTTCAACATTTTTGAAAAAAAACCCATAAAATTCAAGTCAAAGAAGCCAAATACTCAAGAGGAGAGAATTTATGATTTTTGGGTGAAATTGGTGCTCTGTAGCCACCAATAAAGTAGGCATATGTATTTGAACCTTTGATTTTCCATATGCTGGACTATTTGAAGGAATAAAGCAAAACAGTTTTAGGACTTGAACTAGCCTTGTCCATAGTTCATTGTATAATTAGGTATTATATGTCAAATATTAGTATCCCTAGGAGAGGTAATACTAAGAGGCAAAAACAACTGGGGAATGTATTGAGCTACCTGGAGAGGAGGATGCTGAAGACAAACTGGATTGTGGTATTTCACTGACTTGCAGATGACCTCAGTTATAAGTGCACTGCTATTTTATGTACCATTAAGAAAAAAATTGTGCTGGGCCCCTGGGTGGCTCAGTGGTTGAGCATCTGCCTTTGGCTCAGGTCATGATCCCAGCGTCCTAGAATCAAGTGCCATATCAGGCTCCCTGCTCAGTGGGGAGTCTGCTTCTCTCTCTATCCCTGCTTGTGCCCTCTTTCTCAAATAAATAAAATCTTAAAAAAAAAAATAAAAAGGAAGAAAAAGAAAAAAAAAAGTGCTGCTAATGATGTTTAACAATCATCCCACACTACACCTGAATTGACCATGCTGGCTTATCATTGCTTTGACATTTCTTGCATCTCTTCTGAGGTATTTGGTCCTATTGCCTCTTTCAGCTATATTGCTTGGCAGGAGGTAGACAGTCCTTTTCATGGGTCTTTGTAACAAAAGGCAACTCAACCTCCTGTATCTCTTGTTTGGAACCCATAAGACAATTAATTGTTGCTTTGCAATCAAAGAATTGTGGTCATTTTTCCAGAGATAAATATTTATTCCACTAGTATTAAACTTGTCCTGCAATTCGATTTCCCTGCCTTTCTATTACACAATAATTTCTTGTTTTGAAGTCCTATCAGTATAATCTTTTAAAGCCATATAAAAATGGCAGTCAAATCCAACACTAGCTATGAATAAAGCTCAGTTAAAGTGAGTGCAGTATAAATAGCTATGACCAAATTTGTGTGCATGCAACCAGGTCTTCATAGCAACTTCATGGCAGATAGTTATAAAATTCCATTGACTATAAGACACTCCCAATGTAGAGTTGTTAAAATGTGAAGAACGTGTGTATTTTAGGAGCAGTGAAGCACATTTACTTTAAAACATGGCCAGAGACCCTCCTACCTCTTGCTGAGGTATCGCTTCTATCATTAAAGACTAAATTAGTCGAGCCACATCCCTTTGTGGTTCTGGTTTGTTGATGTGCAGTAACATGTGTCCTAAAACCACAGTGTGCATTTGGTGACGACGCTCATCTTACCCCTCAGCTCTGCCAGAGGGGAGGCTGAAGCATTGAGCATCCATACTCTTAAACTTTGTTTCCCAAGATGGTGGTTATGTGTATATGTGCAGAGGTGTTGTGTCATACACCTATTTCCCTTCCTCTCTTCCACCCATAATATGCACCAGTTAGGACTTTACTCAATGGATGCTTTTCTGGTCTGATTGACTTCTTGCTGGTCCACATTTAGTAAGGCGTATCTTTTTGTAGACACACAGGAAAACCTATGTTGAAATCACACAACTTATCCTCCATGAGTCAGTGTCACTCTTATCATTTTGAGCATGCTCATGTCAGGCATCCTGGTACTGCAGAGTGTGCCCCACAAATAGAGATGTGGGAAACCTGCCAAGAGAAATCAAACTGTCAGTCTTTATCTTCCAGGCGGAAGGTCAATACATACTTCTATATTTTGGCAGCCTTCACTTTGAATTGAATGAAACTCAAATGTTCCTCTCAGTAGTCTACCTACAGCTTCATCTCTGAAGACTCTTATTTCATCGCTGGTTTCATTTGAAACATGGATAGATTTGAGTTTTACCCTAACTCTTTTTCTCCAGTCACTTTCTAGTAAAATAAAATTTAAAAACCTCAAACACACTGAGCAGGACATTGTGAAAGAGGATAAAGAATAGCCCAGCAAACTGGCTGGGGAGTCCTGAAAAGTGTGCAGAGATGATGTATAAGGGAGATAGAGCAGTGGCTTTGGTCCTTGGGGAATGAAGAGGACTACACTACTGTGGAGCTGGTCGTACCCATCCTGTGAACATCCTTTGGACTTATCTTGAGGTAGAAAGGTTCTTGATTCCTGTTTTTGGTTTTTTTTTTTTTTTTTTTTTTTTTTGATTCCTGTTTTTGATCTTACTCCTACATTGCTATCTCTGGAGGTTTGCTTCTGCTCTAATCTGTTGGGTGCAGTCTCACAACTGGCTAGATGATAAAATGTGATGATGTTTAAAGCACCAAACACCATGTTCAATGCAAGTTAGACAAATCTTCCTATTACAGTTTCCTGATACTCTACTCTAGCAAGTATACTTTTTAACCCCCTTTTTTAAGGTTTTATTTATTTATTCATGAGAGACACAGAGAGATAGAAGCAGAGACATAGGCAGAGGGAGAAGCAGGATCTTCTTCCCCCTGCAGGGATTCTGATGCAGGACTCCATCCTAGGACCCCAGGATCATGACCTAAGACAACGGCAGATGCTCAACCACTGTGCCGGGTGCCCCTCTTTAACACCTTGACTAGCATTAATGGAGCTAATTAATGGAGCTGACACAATTAGCCAGCATTTGCTTTATCATTTATTAAGCGAACAAAACAAAATCCAATTTTAAATTTAAGTGTACAGTCTATTTGGTGGGGAAAAAAATTTCAGCTTTCTTTTTTTAAATTTTATTTATTTATTCATGAGACACAGAGAGAGAGAGAGAGAGAGAGAGAGAGAGAGAGGCAGAGGCAGAGGGAGAAGCAGGCTCCATGCAGGGAGCCCAACGTGGGACTCAATTCCAGGTCCCCAGGATCACTCCCTGGGCTGAAGGCGGCGCTAAACCGCTGAGCCACCCGGGCTGCCCGTGAGCTTTATTTCTTAAAAGCTAAATGAATGCCTTAAAGCTTATACTTCTTGTTTTCTTGAAATTCTTCTAGGAAGTTACTATTTACAGACAATAAATGTCTAAAAAGTCTAAAGACATTTTTTTAAGCTTTTAGAAACCAGACTTACTAAATCTCATTTAAGTAGTCAAAGGACAACACTATTTGGAAACATTTTACTTTTTTTTTTTTTAAGATTTTATTCACTTATTTGAGACAGAAAGAGGCTCAATCTCAGGACCCTGAGATCATGATATGAGCCGAAGGCAGACTCTTAACCAACTGGGTGAC
Source organism: Nyctereutes procyonoides (assembly GCF_905146905.1). NCBI lineage: Eukaryota > Metazoa > Chordata > Mammalia > Carnivora > Canidae > Nyctereutes > Nyctereutes procyonoides. Next base: position 9,035,602 of record NW_026575037.1, read on the forward strand.
CCGGGCGCCCCAATTTAGAAACATTTTAAATATTATGATTTTAGGGCACTTCAATATCTAAAGGAGAACAAAAGTAATTATTTGTTAGGTAACATGAATTGTTGTTTGTTAATTGTGTTTTTGGGGTGATAAAAATATTTTATGTTACAATCAATTGTACAATTATAAACATTCATCAAAACTCATTGAAGTTAGTGAATTTTATTATATGTAAATAATGCTTCAATCATGCCAACCAAAAAGGAAAGTATTTTGGGGTTTAGAAAAGGACTCACTAGAATTCCAAGGAAGGGTGTTTCTATGGACACCCCATGACACCAAGGTCATAGACGGGAACAGAAATTATTATTTTAACCAGAAGCCAAATGTAATTAATGAACTGTTAAGGAAAATGATTTTGTTTCATTGTACTTTACATGCTTTTTATACTTCCCAGTATGTTTGAGATCTTTCCACAGTGACAGTCACTTGTTTGTGTGGAGGTGGAGTGGGTCAGCAATGACTGGGCTGAGGATAAGCATGCCCTAAATGAAAATGTAGGGAGTGAAGAAGATAATCAGTGAGGATGGAGAGTGGGGGGAATTATTCCTTGTTTGACCTACATCATTTCATTTTCTATAATTGTGTGCACATAATAAACATTTAACATATTTTGACAGAATCATGTATTAAAATTGTAAAATAGAAGCAAAAAATGAGAAAAGAAACCATTAAGCCAAAATTGGTGTTTTTATGTAATTACTGGTTCTTTAAAATTGGGACTACACGCTTAAAATAACCCAAGCACAGAATCATAGTTGAGCTAAATCAATTGCTTATTTCAAGTGACTGAATGTTCTTGAAAATGATGGCAGAAGTGATGCTTTTGCAGGGATTACTATTGATTATTACTACTCTTAAAATGATTGGATTGATTATGCCATGCTCTGGCAGTTAATAGGGCCCCTATTTGCCTTGATTTTTAAACATTAGTTTAGTAATACAGAATGGTTTTATTTGTGTAATTGCGTGCCTTCTACCTGGGGGTTTCAGATCTTTACTAAGCAGATTATTATTTTGTCTGTACTGTTTCTCTGGAAAAACTTTCTCTCTTATCCATTCAAAAATAAAATGTGTCGGGCAGCCCTGGTGGCTCAGCTGTTTGACACCGCCTGCAGCCTGGGGTGTGATCCTGGAGACCCGGGATCGAGTCCCACGTCGGACTCCCTGCATGGAGCCTGCCTCTCCCTCTGCCTGTGTCTCTGCCTTCCTCTCTCTCTCTCATGAATAAATAAATAAAATCTTTAAAAAATAATAAACTAAAATATGTCTACAAAGCATAGCTCTTTATAAAAATAGGAGAAAAATTCGTCCATTCGTTACTCAATGATAAAAACTGTTATAGTTTTCATACAGTTCCCTCCAGTCTTTTTTTCCCTGCCCAGCTAGTTGTCTCTTTTACTTCTTCGTGATCTCTCTCTTTATGAAAGCCTGTGTTCACTTTTTTCTTGGTGTGGCTTACTTTTATGATGTGCATTTTTACATGTTAATTTCCTTTCACAAATACATTTTAACGTTTGCTGTCAATTTAAAATATGCCATAGGGATCCCTGGGTGGCGCAGTGGTTTGGTGCCTGCCTTTGGCCCAGGGCGCGATCCTGGAGACCCGGGATCGAGTCCCACGTCGGGCTCCCGGTGCATGGAGCCTGCTTCTCCCTCTGTCTGTGTCTCTGTCTCTGTCTCTCTCTCTCTCTCTCTCTGTGACTATCATTAAAAAAAATATATATATGTCATACTTTACTACCTTGATCTTAGATCAGAAATACATTACTTTTTTATGGAAGAAAAATTTTATTTGCTTCACCTTTTATATAACTTTAAAGCAGCAGATCAACTACCAAATTTTATAATGATTCAGATATCTAAGGCCCAACTACTGAATTTTAAATAATCCCAGATGGTTATGTAATCAAAAGGGAGATGCTCTTATTTCACATTTAAAATGTTTCTTTTATATTTTTAATGATTCAATTATTTATGATATATTTTGATAGGAAATCTAAAAGGTTTTATATGGAATACAACTTCTTTCCTTTTTAAAAAAAAGATTTTATTTATTTATTCATGAGAGACAGACAGAGAGAGAGAGAGGTAGAGACACAGGCAGGGGGAGAAGCAGGCTCCATGTAGGGAGCCCGATGTAGGACTTGGTCCTGGGACTCAAGAATCACACCCTGGACCAAAGGCAGGCGCTAAACCATTGAGCCACCCAGGGATCCCCAATACAATTTATTTCTTTTTGGTTTCTCTTGAATATCTTCTCACAGTCTCTTTAAATAGCCATAAAAGACTAATTGGTTGAGTTATGCATCTTTGTGATAATCTAGTCATGGACTCTGAGTTACTTTTTTAAGATAAGGCCCTTGATTTTCCATTTTACACATCTTGTGGGTTTCCTACTCCTTGATCCTGTCTTGTTGCCAGCTCAAACCACTTCCTCTTTCAAGCTTGCCTCATTTCCGGTCCATTCATTTCCCTGGCTTTGGTTGGCAGGTCTTATTTATTTAAAACCATAACAACCAAGCTATACACACACACACACACACACACACATACAAACACACACACAATATAAATGATAAGATCTATATATGGTATATCTAAGATATATGTGTATATTTTTTTCTTTCTTTCTAGTCCTGTGTAACTGAATGAGACAAAACCTTTCATCTTTCCCTCCTAAGAGAATTTCCTTCAATCTGGAGATTATTTTTGAGTATGTGTGGTTTAAAAATTGTTTTGGTTATTGTTTAGTGTTTGCTTTGTTTATTTGTTTATCTAGAGATTATTAAAGAGCTTGTGACTCACAGAAGGTATTGTGTATTCAAATTATTTTTTACACTTATTACTTAGGATGTTTACAGAATTTCCCCCTCCCCCAGGAAGTTAATATGCAGCTGCTTTGTGTACCTCACCTGCTGCCATTACCCAAATATAGACAAGTCCAGAGCACCACAGACACCCTTCACAGAAAACAGGAAAACAGATGACAAAATATCTCACTTCTTTTCTTCTTAATAGGCTTTTCTTTTAAGTTATTTCCAGCATAATTTTGGAACTGTTTTGTTTTTCTAATAAGTAAGCAAATTCTTAATATTCAGACTGTTCAAACTTGATTCTTTTCCCCTTCATGCAGTTGGATTAAATCAACCAAGTTTTTTTGTGACATGTAAGCATGGTCTTAATCTAAATGTTTACCTTACAACTTTCTTTGTAAATGTGCAGTTTCAATGATTTGCTCCCGGTGGAACAGTAAAGTTCAGATCAGATTTGGAGAAAAGGAATACAGTGATGTATTGTAAGCCCCACGCTGCTGAGAGCAGGTCAGCTTGATTCATCAACAAATCATGACAGTCCAGTTTGTACCAGATACCTAGACACTTAAGATAACGTAACTTATTTTATTTTTGCAGTTTGTCTCATACTTTTGCACTTTTTTAAAAAGATTTTATTTATTTATTCATGACAGACACAGAATGAGAGAGAGAGAGGGAGAGATACAGGGAGAGGGAGAAGCAGGCTCCATGCAGGGAGCCCGACGTGGGACTCGATCCCGGGTCTCCAGGATCACACCCTGAGCTGAAGGCGGCATTAAAACGCTGAGCCACCCAGGCTGCCCAGTTTGTCTCATACTTAATCAGTACATAACTAAACATATCCTTTAGGATGAGTCATTCTGACAAGTTATTATTTATTTAAAGCCTTCCTGGTTCCCTAATGAACGGAAAATAAACTCACAGTATGAAAGAAATAGTTTTGGAATAGGTTTTTAAAGAATTATAAAGGTACTAACTGGTTTAAATGTTGGTATAAATGTAGCGTTTATTTGGCAAACTAATTTTCCATTTGCTTTCCCCTTAGTTCTGTGGTGGTAGAGGTTGAGAAGATGGGTAGGGAAAATGCATTCAGTATAGAACTAATATTGCTAATATTACAATATCAATCCAACAGATATTTATCAAGGCATACCATGTGCCTGTTACTGACCTTTCTAGGCTCTCAGGAGGCAAGGGTGAGAAATGCACTTTCAATGAGCTGTGGAGTATTTAGCAGGAGACTAGGAAATATATGACAGAGTGTAGGAGAGGTTGGGATGGCAAACACCTATGTAGGAGTTATCAGGGTGTATAACCTATGAAATTGGATTGTGTTTCAAGGGGAAGAGTGGCTGATTAAGAAGCAAATAGGGGGTGATGAGGCTGGGAACAGTGGATTTGGGATACTGTTCAAGAGGTTTTATGGTGAAGGGGAAGAGAGGATAGTTGCCTGAGAGGTAGATGAGTTTTTTTTTGTTTGTTTTTTGTTTTTTCCTTCAGAACTTGAGTACTTGTCTGGGCCGGGAGGTGAAAAGGAAGTGAAAAGAAAGATAATGACAATCCAAGAAAAGGGACATAATTGACGGGTAAGCATTTGGAGAAAGAAGATTGGGGTATGTTTTTTTTGTTTGTTTTGTTTGTGAGAGAGAGACAGGAAAACGGAAAGTGTAGTGGATGAGGAGATGAACTTGAAAGTGGATAGGACATAGTTGAGACTTCTCTTTGTTTTCTGGAAATAGGTAGTCTTCTGGGAGTAAAGGGGGAGTTAGGAAGGGAGCCTGAGGGCACTGATGAAGATAGAACAGCTGCTGGGGAGAGTGGAGAGGCAGTCAGTCACCCAGGATGAGAAAAGGCTTGCTGAATAGTGTTGGGTCCAGACCAGGCTGGAGCTCATTTGTTTGTAGTGGAGCCAAACACAGCTTCTTTATGTCTTTTGAACCACTGGGATGCCTGCAGGAATGCTATTAAACACCAAACTGTCCCAATCATAAGAATCAACTGGAAGAACATATAGAGAACACAGAATTTCCAGCCTGTCTTGGGTGCATTCTGTTTCAGTGGGTCTGAGGTAGGGAATGTATTTTCTATTTTTGTAGATCTGTTAACTTTAAAGAAGAATACATTATAATGTGGCTACAAAATTTGTTTTTAAAGGAAGACTTCTTAAAAAGATTTTATGTATTTATTTGACAGAGAGATAGAGCAAGAGAGCACAAGTGGGGGAGCGGGAGCGGCAGAGGGAGAGGGAGAAGCAGGGTCCCCATTGAGCAGGGAGCCTGATGAGGGGCTAGATCTCAGGACCCTGGGATCATGATCTGAGCTGAAGGCAGATGCTTAACCAACAGAGCCAACCAAGCACCCCTAAAAGGAAGACTTTTGATAAAATGCACAGGAACTTAAGCTGAACCATACTAATTTCATGAATCCTTAATGAAACACAAATCCTGATGTTTTTATTTAATAATGGACTAATTATAGTTGGAGGCAAAAATGGCAAACAAAATCAATTTACTCTATCCACATACTTTCCAGATCTGTTGACTAGGAACCTTGAACCTTTTTCTAAACTGAAATAACCCATTTAATTTAATTCGTACATAGTTTTAAAATATGCCTTCATGTAGGGACTTAAAAAAACTCTAGAAGGTCAATTGTGTGTGAAGGGTGAATGAGGAGTTTTAAACTTTGTTACAGAAGATATGATTGAGTACATGGAAAATCCAAGATAATTTAGCGACACATTAATTTGAAGAGTTTTTTTAAGTTTCTAGGCATAAGGCAAACATTTAAAGTTAAGAGCTAGTAATAACCAATTAGAAAATGGACAAGAAAAAAGATTCCATTCATAAAAGCAAGACAAATCCATATGAAATTGGGATTTAGGCATTAATTCTAATGAATATGTGCAAAAATTTTCATGAACGAAAATGACAAAATGTTGTCAAACAGCATTAAAGAAGACTCGAATGAATGAAGAAATAGGCCATGCTAATGAATGGGAACAGCACTGCTGTCTACAAGAAGATATTCATAGCATAAGGCTCATAACTAAGGAGGGGTGAGCAGAGGCTAAAATCCAGTCTGTGTTGTATTCTCCACTCATGTGAGGCTGGGTGCATCAGGGCTGAGGAAGGGTAGTTTTCCCTAGTTTGTACATAAGTGCCATATGGGCTAGCAGCAGTCTTAGGTGGGAAGATTATATCATAAAACTATCAGCCTCATACTAATCACAAATTCATTGTTTTTCCAATCAAAATCCTGACACAGTTTTCCTATAGGACTTGACATAGTTTACCCTAGGTTCATATGGGAGTATTGGGTAAGACAATTTGAAGAAGAACCAGGTGGGAAGAGTTTACACTCCTGATATCAGAAATTCTTGTAACACTGTAATAATTAAGACAATATGATACTAAGAGCCCAGGAATAAACAATAGACCGGTGGAATAGACTCGAGAGCTCAAAAGCAACTCATTCAAATATGGAAACTTGGAATATATCAGAAACAGGCACATGTTGGGGGAAATGTGGACTCTGCAATAAATAGTGTTAGAATAATTAGTTATCTGGATGGTAAAGTATGGATTTCTTTATCATAGTCTACACAGAAATTAATTCCAGCTTGTAAAAAGCCTTTAATTTTTATTTTTTTAGAGAGAGGGAGATGGAGAGCAGGTGGGGAGGGGGAGAGAGAGAAAGAGAGAGAGAATATTAAGCAGGCTCTACACTCAGTACAGAGCCCAACACAGGGCTCCATCTCACAACCCTGAGATCATGACTTGGGCTGAAATCAAGAGTCCAAAATTTAAATAAATTTTTTTTTATTTATTTATGATAGTCACACACACACACACAGAGAGAGAGAGAGGCAGAGACATAGGCAGAGGGAGAAGCAGGCTCCATGCACCGGGAGCCCGACATGGGATTCAATCCTGGGTCTCCAGGATCGCGCCCTGGGCCAAAGGCAGGTGCTAAACCACTGTGCCACCCAGGGATCCCGAGTCCAAAATTTAACCAGCCGAGTCACCCAGGTGCCCTTTAAAGCCCTTTTAGTAGAAAATGTGAGAGGTGCCCAGGTGGCTCAGTTGGTTAACCATCTGTCCTCACTCAGGTCATGATCCTGGAGTCCTGAGATCAAGCCCCACATTGCGCTCTCTGCCCAGTGGGGAGTCTGCTTCTTCCTCTACCCCTTATCCTGCTCATGTTCTCTCTTTCTCTATCACTTTCTCTCTCTCAAATAGATAAATAGATAAATAAAATATTTTTTAAAAAAAGAAGAAAATGTGGGAGAACATCTTTATAAAGAAAATAGTAAGGAAGGATTTCCTTAAACAGACATTAAAAAAAAAAAAACAGAGAGAATAGGATAGTTAGATCTAATTCCACTAAACTTTAAAACTTGTTCAACACTATGATCCAAGGGAAAAGACAAGGCACAGACTGGGAAAAGACAAGAGAAAGATTCATACCTAAAACTGACAAATAATGCCTACATGTCAGCAAGACATGGGGAGATATGGGGAGAGGATATGAATTCACAGAATAAGAAAACTGAATGGCCAATAAATATATGGAAACATGCACAACTCACTGGTAGTTTGATAAATGTAAATTAAGGCACCATTTTTCACCCATCAACATAGACAAAAATGTGTAAGTGGGACAATTCCTAGAGTTTCTGAGGATGTGGGAGGAAGTGCTCATATTCTGCTGATGGGTTGTGAATGACACAGCTCTTTTGGAGAGAAGTTTGGCAATATCAAGTGCAGATGAAGATGTTCACATTTTGCTCCAGTGTTCTAGACACACACTTGCACCTCTCTACCATATATATTCACATCAGCATTGATTATAAGAGTAAATAGAGAGGAAACAAGTGAGAGGCCCATCAACGAAGAGATAAATTGAAGTATGTGTTAGAAGTATAGATACCAGTTCAAATGAATAAACTAGAAATAAATATCATATATATACATGATATATAAGATCTATCTATCAATCTGCCATAATCAAGCTGCAGAATGACAGGCAGAATTAAGTTAGAAAATGTGCATAACAATGCTATTAGCTGGGGATCCCTGGGTGGCTCAGCGGTTTACTGCTTGCGTTTGGGCCTGGGCGTGGTCCTGGATTCCCTGGGGGATCGAGTCCCTAGTTGGGCTCCTGGCATGGAGCCTGCTTTCTCCCTCTGCCTGTGTCTCTGCCTCTCACTCCCTCTCTCTCTCTCTCTCTCTCTCTCTCTCTCTGTCCATCATGAATATATAAATAAAAAAATCTTTAAAAAAATGCTATTAGTTATACATGGATACATACATTTGTTGTAAGAATCCAAAATGACTTAAAGGAATAAATATCACTTTGAGTATAATGGTCCCTAGTAGTGTTGTGGGACAGGGTACAGGGGGCTACAAAAGTAGCTGTAGTGTTTTGTTTAAAATTTTTTTGAGCAGGGGCACCTGGGTGGCTCAATGGTTGAGCATCTGCCTTTCGCTCAGATTGTGATCCCAGGGTCCTGGGATTGAGTCCCTAATCGGGCTCCCCACAGGGAGCCTGCCTCTCTCTCTGCCTCTCTATGTCTCTTATGAATAAATAAATAAAATCTTTTTAAAAAATAAAAATTTTTTGAATATGGCATAATGTTAAGTCTTTGTTTAGCTGGGGATAGTGAGAATATATGCTATATACCACTCTGTATGTTTGAAATAGTTCATAATTAAAGAAAACACAGAGGGCACCCTGGGTGGCTCAGTGGTTTAGGGCCACCTTTGGCCCGGGTGTGATCCTGGAGACCCGGGATCGAGTCCCACGTGGGTCTTCCTGCATGGAGCCTGCTTCTCCCTCTGCCTGTCTCTCTCTCTCTCTCTCTCTCTCTGTCTCTCATGAATAAATAAAATTTAAAAAAATTTTAAAAATAAAGAAAGAAAACACAGATATAGACAAAACCCTTATTAGTGATGTATAATTCAACACATTTCATCTCTTGGCTCATATAAAGTAAGATACAGAGAAGAGAGCAGAAAAATTTTGTTGGGGGTGCCTGGGTGGCCCAGTTGGTTAAGCATCTGCCTTCGGCTCAGGTCATGATCCCAGGGTCCTGGGAGCAAGCCCTACATCCAGCTCCCTGCTCAGTGATGAACCTGCTTCTCCTTCTGCTGCTACTCCCCCTGCTTGTCCTCTCTCTCTCTCTCCCTCTCCTCTCTCTCTCTCTCTCTCTCTCAAAATCTTTTTAAAAAACAGAAAGAAAAACTTTGTTGAAGACATTTCAGATATCATGTGGATGATGGGCCTGGTCCATAGCAGTACCTTTTAACCTTGATTTGGTACAAAATGCAATCTTAATCAGTAAATAAGAAAATCTACTTAATTAGTGAATTTCCCAGGGAGCCTTATGATATTAGCCAGTAAAGACTGTAGCTTTAATTGAGACAGTGATGTTACTTAATTGGAACACCTGAATAAGATTAAGGGTTACTCAGATAAGGTCAGCTTGTTTCCTCTGTGACTAGAGCTTTGCTGGGTATTTGCCTTCTTGCTGGCAACTTCTGCCAATTGGGGTGAAGCTGAGCCAAATGTTTTTACTGTCCTTCATACATCACTTAATGGAATGTTTTAAATACAGGTTGCGTGTATTTCAGAATGTATTCTGAAAGAGATCCACATGCTGATTCTATTGATAAATTTAGAACTCATTACATTGAAGCACTAAGATATTTGCATTACTTTTAATTTGTTCCCGACTCAACTGCTTAATATATATAGATTAAATGAAACAAATTGATAATTATGTTGGAACTCAATAATGTATTTTGATTGGTTATATCTGTATTGTCAGGGTTCTCCAAGAGAAAAGCACCAACAGGAGAGAGAGATTTTTTAAAATAAGGAGTTAGAGGGATACCTGGGTGACTTAGCCATTGAGCATCTGCTTTCGGCTGAGGGTGTATTCGCAGGGTCCAGGATCGAGTCCCACTTTGGGCTCCTTGTGGAGAGCCTGCTTCTCCCTCTTCCTGTGTCTCTACCTCTTTCTGTGTGTCTCTCATGAATATATAAATAAAATCTTAAAAAAAAAAAAGGAATTAGAAAAATAAATAAATAAAATAAAAACAAAATAAGGAATTGGCTCATGCAATTATGGAGGCTGACGAGTCCCAAGATCTGAGGTCAGCAAGCTGGAGACCCAGAAGAGCTGATGGTATAGTTCCACTCTGAAAGTCATCAGGTTAGAGACCCACAAGAGCCAATGTTTCAATTGAAGTTGAAAGACCAGAAAAGACCAATGTCCCAGCTCAAGGAAACCAGGAAGAAGGAAATTCCCTCTTACTCAGCCTTTTTTGTTTTATTCAGTCCTTCAACTGATTAGATGTGGCCCACCCACATGGCGGGGGGCAATCTTCATCATTCACTTTACCTATTCAAGTATTAACCTCATCCAGAAACACCTTCACAGACACATCCAGAATATCTGATTACCCCCCATGGCCCAATCATGTTAACACATAAACTTTACCATAACATCTTTCTACCCAAATTTAAGATCATTTCATAGGTTTCTTGACAATATGGTTTTTATTACCAAAGAGTACTTACATTCCTCCATTAATAAAAAAGAAGTCCTTGAATTCTTCTGTAAAAAATAATGTAGTATTAATAGAAAAACTCTGCTAAAAACATTGACACTGATTTAAAATTTTTTTTCATATTCTGTTACTAACTAGTTTTATTTATTTATTTATTTATCTATTTATTTATTTATTTATTATTTTTTAAAAGATTTTACTTATTTATGAGAGACACAGAGTGAGAGGCAGAGACATAAGCTGAGAGAGAAGCAGACTCCCTGTGAGGAGACTGATGTGGGACTCCATCCTGCGACCCCAGGATCATACCCTGAGCCAAAGGCAGATGCTTAACTGCCAAGCCACCCAGATGTCCCACTAATTAGTTTTATGACCATGGGCCAGTTAATTTCTTGATCTGAAAATAGGAGGACATTGGAACTTATTATTATGATCCCATCCAGTTCTAGAGGTCTGTGATGTTGATCTTTTCATCAGTCTATGGATGTTGCAAGGTGATTAGCATTGGCATGTCTGTACTATACCATCCAAAGGAACTCAAGCTGCTTTCTGCGTGTTATTGTGGAAGGGAATCCCAGTTATTTACAGCTCTCCTTCATATTTAATTTTCTTGGTGCATATGATGACTAGTCTAGGGTAAACAAATCTCACCTTGAGACTCGGACTCCAAGCAAAGCCAAACTTCTGTGTGAACTTACTTTATCCATGAGCACTTTCCATAGAAAAAAAATGGGGGTTCAATAGAACTTGATACTATCTAAATAGTTTATTAGAAGATTTAGTGGGTCTTTCTCTGCCTCCTTTTTAAAAGCATCACGTATAATAGCTTTGGATAATTTTTTATTAATGTACATTACTCAAGAGTATTTTAATTTAGTGATTAACTATTCTGACTGGCAATGATTAGATGATCAAAAAAAGCAAAATTGGACTATGTGATGAGATGTATTTTAGACTGTGCTAGATCTGACTTTTTTATTGGATATATTTGGGTTGTTATCAAGAAAACTGTGTTCAGAGAACACAGTGCCTGACCGACTCAAGTGGACAGGAATTAGAACCATTTTGGCAGTTCTTAAATTCTTGTAAGGATAAGTTAGAGCATGCTAAAATAATTTTCACTAATGAGTACTTTATCTACCTTGTAAATAGTTTCAAAAAGTTAGCTGGCCTACAGAAATGTTGACTAGTTTATGAAGTTCTCCCTGGACCCTCCCCAGCCTGGCATTATCGTCTTTCATTTTCCTGGCCAAGTCACTCCTACTTACGGTTTCCCATATCCTCAGACTAACAAAACAAAGTATATCTGAGCCCCAAACAAAGTTCTCTGAAGATGCACTAATGGCATAGATTCTTGAGAGAGAAGTAGAAACTGTAACAGAAAGCATTTCAAACAAATATACTTCTGCGTGGGGTAAAGAAAAGTGGAATGAAGAAAAAAGAAGGAGTATCATTAGGAAAATAAAAGAGAAACCTGAAAGAGACACCAGAACCTTTTGTGTTGGAAGGGAAATCATTTAGCAAAATTCCTAGACTTGTTGCCTGGTTTATTGTAAGTCTAGCCTGATTTCTTTTAATGTACATGTTGGGTTCATTTACATGGCTGCATTCTGAAGGCCAAGAAGATTTTCAAGATTCTGGAATAATCTGAGAAGCCTCTGATAAAAATGTATGCAGAAAATTTTAATAACTATAATTAGACTCAGGAACAGCTAAGGAAATCTCATTATTTGTTCCTGAATTTTAGTTATTTTCTTCAAAACCAAAAAAAGTTGTCTAATGGGCAACCATGATTCCTTCTGATGATGGATGCTTTCTGTAAAAGTAGCTGTGTCAGATTGGTTTAATTTTCTTTTTCACACACTTCCCTCTCGTTTTTATGAAGAAAAAGGACAGCCAATCTGCAGCTTCCTTTGAGAACATTAGACGGCTTAGAGAAATGGCAAAATAAACAAGATTTATTCTCATCAGATGTGTCATGGGAAAATTGGAGGCATGCTGTGAGGTAATGGCAAAATCATCTTGAAAATTTCCAAGCACTTTTTCTAAATGAAATGGAAGAAATTTAAACTTAGCTTCCGTCTAATTATGGCTAAAGAAAAACTGTGTGCATAAAAATATGGGAATATATATATCTTCCAACAATACTATTATAGTTTCTTCCTCTAAAAAAAGAAGAGGGCAGACTTAAGGTCTTACAGTTCTAGAACGTTGATCTCTGGAATAGCTGACCACAGGGGTGTTTTTCCATAGAATAGGCAATGGAGGGACGCCTGGGTGGCTCAGCAATTGAGCACCTGCCTTCAGCTCAGGGCATGATCCTGGAGTTCCAGGATCGAGTCTCACGTCGGGCTCCCTACATGGAGCCTGTTTCTTCCTCTGCCTATGTGTCTGCCTCTCTCTCTGTCTCTCATGAATAAATAAATAAATAAAATCTTAAAAAAAAAAAAAAAGAAGGCAATGGGAACTTTAATGTATAATATGGAAGTGTTTTCACCCTTTCTTAGTAGCCTCCTCTGTTTCTCTTATATTAACCTATGAAGGTATTTTCTGCTAAATACCCAGCACAGATGGGCACCCTAATTTATTTCAGTGCTGTGGTCATTTGTAGAAAACATTGCTTTTGTTTCTGCTGTTAACCTTAAAAATAAAACTGCCAGTTATTCTACCAGCAAAAGATGGGTTTATTCAGGAATAGCAGAGAGTTACAATCTGGGACAAGGAAGTTACAGCAAAGCCATAAGCAAGTCCACCGAACAAAGGAGAGGATGCTCTTTTATAGAGCAAAAGGGGAAGTTGGGAAGGTTGTTATAAACAAGAAGCTTGTTGGAATAAACTGGGAGTTCAAGATATAGTAGTTTTTCATTGGTTGAATTATGACTTTCTCTCATTGGCTGGGCTATTGCGAGGGAAAGAAAGCCTTTCTTCCTCCTGCTGGGATAGTAAAGTAGTCCACCAGGAAGGTCCACTTCCTATTGGATTTACAATTGATGAAAAGCAGTAGGGTGTGAGAACTCCCCATGGAACCTCCTGACTCCATGTTAGTTAGGTTTTCCTTTATGAATTTTCACACTGTTCACCCACTGCAGTATTAAAGACACCGGACCTGCTTTTAGAACAGGATTGCAAAAAATTGGAGATCTTTAATGGTTCAAGGACAAGTATATTGCAAGCTTAACTCAGGGTTTTGGATCTCTATGAGAGTGACTTTTGGAAACGAGGAAACCATTCTTTGTTTATCCCTAAGCCTGTCTGTTTTCTATCCAGATGCTTTCTGAATCTGGAGAGGGTCCTGGCATGACTTTGAAATATTTAACATAAGCTCTTGGGAGTGTTTGTATGTTTCCCTTATTTGGATTAATATCTGAAGTAAATCGCAGAGAACGTAAGTGGTTTATATGTTTCTTGTTTTTAGTACAAAGTAGAGTTTCTGCCAGGTAGGCCTCAGGGAGTTGATAAGATTAAGAATTTTTTACTTTTCCTACAGAATCTGCTCAAAAATTTATCACTCAAGCACCAATAATAAATGTGCTTAAACACACACACACACACATACACCATTTAGTTCAATTATGGAGAATCCAATTTATCCCCATTCTCTAAGGCATTTACTAGAAGAGAGAGTCCTTGGGCATTATTCTGTGTAATTAGATTTTTGCACCTTTGTATTGTGAATTGGGATTTCTGATTTCTCCACCCTAAGGTGCAAAGTGATAATGCGACTAAAGCTGACGTTATAATTCATCAGGACTTTTAAACATTTATAATTTGAGACACTCTGGGGAAAATAAACAATAGTAGATATTATACCCTATTTTATAAATATTAAAAAATTTTACTTTTTAGAGCTGCTTTCTTGTCCCCCCAAATTAATCTTTACCAGAAACCTCAATAGTTTTTAAGAAAATGTGTCGAAGACTTAGTTAATCCTCTTCTCATGTGTGGATTTGGCCAAGTTTTCAGGAAATAGCCAGTTTGTTAAAATAAATCTGTTTAAAAAATGTTTTGTATTTGAGTCTTCTGGGTGGCTCAGTTGGTTAAGCTTCTGCCTTCAGGTCAGTTCATAATTCTGAGGCCCTGAGATTGAGCCCATGTTGGGCTCTCTACTCAGCAAGGAACCTGCTTCTCCCTCTTCTTCTATGCCTCCCCCATCCTGGTCCCCACTCCTGCTCTCATTCACAAATAAGTAAATAAAATATTTTTTAAAAAATTTGGGGGGCACCTGGGTGGCTCAATTGGTTAAGCATCTGCCTTCAGCTCAGGTCATGATCCTGGAGTTCTGGGATCGAGTTCTGCATCAGGCTCCCTGCTCATCAAGGAGTCTGCTTCTCCCTCTCCCTCTGCTGCTCCCCTCTGCTCCTGCTCTCTCTCTTTCAAATGAGTAAATAAAATATTTTTTGGAAAAAAAAAAAAAAAGGGCAGCCCGAGTAGCTCGGTGGTTTAGCGCCACCTTCAACCCAGGGCCTGATCCTGGAGACCCGGGATTGAGTCCCGCGTCAGGCTCCCTGCATGGGGCCTGCTTCTCCCTCTGCCTGTGTCTCTGCCTCTCTCTCTGTGTCTCTCATGAATAAATAAATAAAATCTTTTAAAATTATTTTGTATTTTTCTTCTTCATGGTAACAATAAAAATGTAATATCTGAAAAGATGATTTTGAGGGGTAATATCATAGGAAAAAAACAAAGATGAAATGTTAAATAAATAAAACTGGATACAAAATATAATATTCTTGGGGTACCTGTGTGGCTCTGTTAAGTGTCTGCCTTTGGCTGAGGTCATGATCTCAGGGTCCTGGGATGAAGCCCCCACATCAGGCTCCTTGCTCAGAGGGGAGCCCGCTTCTCCCTATCTCTCTGCCTGCCGCTCCCCCCTGCTCATGCTCTCTCTCTGTCAAATAAATAAATAAAATCTTTTAAAAAACACAAAAAACCCCACAAAATACAATATTCTAAACTATTAAAAAATTATTTAAAAGATTAGAAGGAAATATAGCAAAAATCATGTTTGGATTTTTCTTTTATCTTTCTGTACTTATGAGTTGGTTTTCTAACAGTGTTTGAGCAGGGCACAATCTGTATTTCAGAGAAGATTTTAGGATATATTATAGTTATATTGACACTGCAAGTGATGGGAAAACTAGGAATAATCCACTATAAATAGTATCTTTCAAGAAAGGAAATGAATGGTAAGGATTAGATTTGAGTTGAATTACTACAGAACTGGAAGGTTAATAAAGAAACACCTAAAAAAAAAAAAAAAGAAACACCTAGAATAAAAAAATATACAAATCTTTCAGGTTGTTCAGATTTTATGTAAGTTTTACCTCATGTAAGACTTCATATACTTCCCACGATTACACATTGGTCAAGAAAAACAAACAAACTAAGGAAAGCTTTTGTTTGTAAATAATTTCCCACATATAATTTTATGGACAAAATTCATCTAAAATCTTAAGAGGAATTAATAAGTTTGATTTAAAAAAAAAACAAATGAGTCAAGCTTTGAGAGTGTACATTTTCAATAATAAATAATCAGGGGGCACCTGGATGGTTTAGTCGGTTAAGTGTCTGACTCTTGATTTTGACACAAGTGGTCATCTCATGGGTCATGGGGTCATGAGATCAAGCCTCTTTCATTCACAAGCTCTGTGCTCAGCAGGGAGTCTGCTTGAAGATTCTCTCCATCTCCCTCTCCCCCCACTTGCTCACACTTTCTTTCTAAAAAATTTTTAAAAATTAATAAACCTTAAAAATATATATATTTGAGCTGAGAACTATGCCTTTCTCCTTTCTGAGGACATTGGCATGGGTTTCAAGATTATGATGCATTGTGCTTTGCTTTACTCTTAAATATTTACTCAGCTATTCTTTCATTCATTCAACAAATATTTGCTGAGTACATAAATACAGTATACCCTTGGAGGAGAGATAAGTTATATTTAAACAGCTGTCACAAAGTGGAGCACAGTTTTGGGAGAACACAAAAGAAGGTGAGATTGTTTCCACCTAGGGAGAGCCAACTTCTTTTTGGGTTGGAATCACCATCTGGGCTTAAAGGGTCTGAAAGTGGCTGGCGGGACATTTAGGGGGAGAAAGGAGGGATGAAGACATGAGCATGTACAGGGACAAGGAAATTTCGTTTAAGTAGGAGAGGTAGGAAGTCAGGACAGTTGGGGCCAGATCACAGAGCCCTTGGTGCTGGCCTAAGTGGTTACTACTTAGGCCAATAGGGAACTGTTGAGGTTTTTTTTAATTATTTTTTATTATTTTGTTGTTGTTGTTGAGGTTTTTATGAAGGTGCTGACATGACCTTGTAGTCACATGTCAGGTGAAACTTGTCAGGCCAGGACCCAGAGGACCATACTGTCATGACCATGAGGTAGACCTCTGAGGGTTTTCAAAAGAGTTTCTTGGGATCATTAAAGGCAAGACTTGGTTCTGAAGGATGATTCCCCCCTCCAACATCTGGACCTTGCTAATTTGGGCCAGCTTTCTCGTGAGTGGGGCCATGGTAGCCAGCTTGGGCTCAGCCTCTCATGTTCTGCTTCATCAGCCCTGAACTCACTCTGGCCGATCCCCAGAACCTGCCTCTGCCGCATCAACCAAGCTTTGGCTTATTTCCCATCATCTTCCAGGGTTTGTGGATCAGCACTGGCATTCCCCACTTCCCTCTCTGACTTTGACGTTTTTGTGCCTCTTTTAGAGCTGAGAGCTAGTACTTTTGCTGTTGTTGTTTGTTTGTTTGTTTGTGATACTGAGGGCAGATTAAGAGACTTTTATTGTGTTGAAGGTGTGCTGGTTGGGATGGGGCCAAGTGGATGGATCAAGAAATATTGTGGGAATAGGAGTGCCAAGATCTGATTATTGAATATGTGGGCATGAAAGAGAAGGAATCAAGGGACAGTGTTGAGTTTTTGAGGCTGTAACTTTGAACGGCTTTAAAGGGGCCAGAAAATAACTTTTCTGACTTTTCAAAATTGAACTGAACCTATGTGTTGGAGATAGAGCCATTGAAGAGTCTTCTTTCAGCTTTGGTACTGATTAGCCCAAAGGGTATTATGAACAGCTTGGTCAAGCTAGTTGTGCCAACATGATGCCCTGCACAGACTGTAATAATTGAGTAGGATTGGAAGAAATATGCGTGTGCCAACTATGCTGGTGTATGAAAATGTGGAAGAAGCCCTCCATTGATTCTAGTTACTGATTATCCTCTTTTTAAGTGAGAAACTTAGTACTGTGTTTTACAATTTAGGAAAAAGAATGTGATAACAAACCACAGCAGGGGTTGAGGAGGTAGATAAAGGCAGTTCAATACTTATGAATCTTGGAAACTGTGAAAAATAAGCTGCTTTTGGCTGAGCATATTTTGTGTGGTGCCCATGGGCTGATCCACTTATTTGAATGTTTTCATAGTGGAATATTAAATAATAGTAATAATAGTCAAAACTTATTGAGCAAATAGTGTCAGGCACTGCTCTAGGCACTTTTTAATTTATAGAGTATCTCATTTAATCCTCACAAAACCTGTGGAAATGGGCATTTTATCCATTTTGCACATGAGAAAATTAAGGCTCAGGGAGAGAGATTGGCTCAATGTAATACAGTTACTAACTCATGCTTTTCAATTTGGTTCATGAATACCAATGATTTATTTAGTTGGTTTCCATTCAGGGATGCACTGAGCATCCCTTATATTTCTGGAACATCTGTGAAAATGTGGGTTTTGTTTTGTTTTGAACCTGCAGTGGTGGGATGGCTGTTCTGTATGCATGCAGCTAGGGGGGATGGCCCCAGTTAGAGTTATACAAGGCAACCTGCTTTTGTCTTCTCCCTGATTCCTTAGTTCAGCTTGAGAACCTTCCCCTGGTAGTTGGCTTGGGTACCCATCACCATTATCATCACTGATCTAATTACTATTGATTATGGAGCACCTTCTATGTGCCAGCTACTATGCTGAGCATTTTACTGTATTATTTCATGAATAACTACAGTAATGCTATGAGATTGCTCCTCTTGTCTTCATTTTATATGAGAATTAACTTGCATAAGGTCCCATTGCTGGTAAGAAGCAGAGATGGCACTCAAACCCATGTCTGTCTGACTTCAGAGTCCATCATCCTAACTACAGTGTATTTTCCTCAACATTAGGCTTTTCTCTAAACGTCAAGATCTGTACTTAGCCATTCCTATAATTAGCTTTAGAGGTTTAAATAGGCTTAATCTAAAATCTAGATACATTTGAGAATCATTTTATATTCTTTTCCGCCTAGAACTTATGATATTGTTAGCTGTTTGATTCACATTTTGAACCAGTCATTAGGTTAATTACCAAAGGATGCTATAATCCCTTTTTTATAAATGCTGCCTGGTAGAAGATGTGTTGATACTCAAATCACAAGCATTTTTCTCATACATTGGGAGGGAGTGGTGGCATCATAACACCTCAGTACAAACAGGGCACCCTTCAGTGAGGCTTTGTGATGTGGCAGGAAGTCAAGTTTCAAAGCTTTGTAGAGCTCATCATAAAATGGCATCCACCTTCTTTCATTTAAATCCAAGTGCTTGCAAGAGTGCAAAAATTAATATCATAAATTAGCAGGATGCTCTTCTGCTAGATAAAATAGTGGTCACTTAGTCCCAAAGGGCAAATGTTGTTAATTGTTTATATGTTTCGGCAAGGTGAGACTCATTCTTATGGTGGGAATTTCTAAAGATATCCCACTCCTATGTAAGAAAATTATAGGAAAGGAAATAGAATTGTATTGCTTATGCACTAATAAAAGCTAATAAAAATATTAACCAATTAGATAATTATAAAGCCTAAGTATATTAAAGTGTTATGCAAATACTGATTAATAGTCATACCATAGACTCAGAGAGCAAGCAAAAGCATGCCTGATTCAAATTATAGGAGCTTTTATTTGCATTTCTACAGAACCTATTATTAATCGGTCTCAAAGCACCTTTCAAGTGATAGTTATTAAAGCCCATAAATATGACCCAAAAGTGTCATTTTATTGAGGGAATAAACAAGAATTCCCCTTTACCTCTTACATAGTAAGAGATCTAAATGCCTGAGCTAAAGTAGGATTCTCCATATAAAGAGATTACTCATTCACTATGGGTGTTTGGAGCTATGATTCCATAGGTATAGAAATTGGCAGCTATGAATTCATGGTTTTCATATTGAATATCTCAGTCTATGTGGTTAGAACTTTTCAATTATTTTTGAAATTTTACATGCATGGTAGCTCTAAACAAATCTTGCCAGTATATTTTAATATTTCTCTGTGACTATTATCAAATTTGAAAACAAAAATTATGCCAAGTTCACATGAAAGTATTTAAAAATATTTTGGAATGTTGTATCAGGTTTATTTTTTCTCAAGATAATATCTTACTCAAAGGACTAACAGCTTATAAACACAGTCAGTGGAACCTGTGTTTATTTCTCTACTTTGTAGCAAGTCCTTGGAAGATTGTAAGGATTTCTAATCCATCTCAGAATATTCCTTTTCCCCTTCTCCTCAATTTCTTTATCTCATTTCCCTCCTTTGCAACTTCCCTACTCTCTAAAGCTAAGCACAGGTTGGAAGAGCTCAAGAATATTCCTAGTCCCTGACTCTCCCTCTTCTTCCGTCTTGAGTCTTCAAACTATCCCCTTCCCCGCCATGATTGATCAAGCTTTATTTTCTGCTGGTGCTGAGAGATCATAATACATTTGCTGGTCACTATTGTAAGGCAGCCATACTCATGGTTTTGGTTCTATGTCATGTAGTTTACAAGAAAAGCATGGACTAGTGAGCACCTTCCTTTAGAGTTAGAGACACTGGAGCCCAAAGAGAATGAGGGACTTGACTCAGGTCATCCAGCTGATTTCTGTCTCCCTGGAATTGGGACCACAGCTCAGGTCACTAGACTCTTAAACTCAAGCTTTTTCCTCTGCCTCATAGTGATTATAAAAGACTTTGAGTCACACAAAAAATTTAAGCCAGAAACATAAGGGGCGGACCTAGAAAAAAAACAGTTTATTGATTTTATCCAGGGCCATGGGTCAGCAAGATGAGATAGAGCCTCAGGGATCTGAAGAAAAATGGAATGATGTGTATGTGGAGTTGAAATGGTGGACCCTGGGATTATTGGGTAAGAGCTGGATGACTGGAGGTAGAGGGGAATGAAGAGCAAGCTAAAGTAGAGAACTGTGTAAGGTAGAATGGTAGTTGTAGAAGGATTTAGAAGGATGGCTGAGTTTATGGCCATGGCAATGGGATGTTGGTATAAGATGAAAAAAACTTCTATCAATTACTGGATGGATGGTCCTTAGGGACAGCAGAGTTTCTCAGGGTGATGTCAGAGGGGAGGGAGAGATAAAGGCACGTATGGCATGTTAGAAAGTTCTCAGAGAATGTGAACTAATAACAAATCCCTGGGAAACAGAGGTATTAGAGGAGTAGATATGTGTCTATTCTGTAAGAGATGTTCCATTTCTAATTTCTGATTTTTATTTTTCTAGGGAAAACTGAGGCTACTATCAAAAACTTCAGTCCCTTTTATAGTCGCCAGTATGCTGTTGCTTTCTGCAATCATGTACGCAGTGAAGTAGAACAGCAAAGAGATTTAACATCACAATTTTTGAAGACCAAGGTAACCCATGAACATTTGGTTGATGATTTTTCCCACTGAAGAATGCTTTATAACTCATCATATTTCTGGAATAAACAGTAATCTGAATGGCAGTTAAAAATAATCTGTTCTCAAATCATTTCCATGGTAAAAAACTCTATTTGCTTAGAAGTTAGAATGCATGGTTTCTTGTTGATGGTGTAATCCATATAAAAAGAAAACTAGTATGGTTGAATTTTTTTTGTTTTTCCTGCACTGATGCTTTTATATCCGGAAATTTGACTTGCTAGTCAAATAGTGAAGTTCATCTTAAAAAAAGTCATAATTTCAGTGCCTCATATTATGGGCATTTTTGTTTTGGTCATTGATAAATATGATTTTCTCTTCTAATCCCCCAAACTTATTTTTTCTTCTTTGCTCCATGATAATAATTACCTACCACCTCAACAAATATTTATTGACACCTACTAGGTGTCATGCCCTGTCCAAGATTTGGGGATCAAGACAAATTCCCTGCTTTCCAGTATATATTCAAAAGTAAAAGACAGACAGTAAACAAATAAATGAACATCAGGCAATATCAGGTCATAATAAGTGTTCAAAATAAAATAAAGCAGGAGACTTACTTTAGAGCAAATGATCAGGGAAGCCCTCTGTGAAGATGAAATTCAAGCAGAAACTGGAACTGAAATAAGAGTAAGCTGTGTGAATATCTGTGGGATGTGGAGTAATCAGTGCAAAGGCCCTGAAGCAGTCATAAGCACATCAGGAAGGCTATGTGCTGAGAGCAGTGTGAGCAAGAGAGAAGGGATGATAAATGACTACAGAGTGAAAGGACCAGACCATGGAGGAGCTATAAACCGTGATAAGGGTCTTTATTATAAATGGGAAGAGAAGCTATTGGAGGATATCGAATACAGAGTAACACAATTTTCAGCAATCTCTCTGGCTTTTCTATAGTGAATGGACTATGATGGATAAGAGGGGAACTTGGAGACTGATGAGGAGAACACTGGAGCAGTGCAAAAGAAGGGTGAAGTCAAGCTGGATTAGGTGGTGATGATAGCAGTTGTAAGGAAAGGTCCAAGTCAAGATGTACTTGAGATAGAGCTGATGGAACTTGCTGATGGATTGGATAGGACATAATAGAAGCACAGAGAAAATCAGTAATGACTTCTCGGTTTTTAGCCTGAGCAAATAAGTACATGGAGTTGCCTTTTACTCAGAAGAAAGAGTCAGAAGTGGGTGGGAATCACAAGTTCCCTTTTTTTGCCATGTAAGTTTGAGATGCTTATTTGACAAACACCTGTGGAAATATTGGAGACATAGTTGACATTTGGAGACCAGGAAAAGGAGAAGCATTCGGTGAAATGGATCACAAGAAATAGCCTTGAAGGAGGAGAAAATCAGGAAACAGGAATGTGCCAGAAGGCAATAAAGAAGGGCTTACTAGAAGGAGGGAGTGATAAATGGGTCAGATATTGCTCAGAGGTTAGATTTGACCAATAGATATTGCTCAGAGGTTAAGTTGACCAATAGATTTGGGTGTGTAGGGATAACTGAGTGTCATTCCCATAAAACTGATTCTCACAATATAGGGAGCTTGTTAAAAACGCTAAGTTTGGCCCCCACCCTCAGAGATTCTGGGACAGTAAGTCTAGGGTAAGGCCACATTTTGAACAAGTGTATCAGTTGATTTGAATGACCCAGTTTAAAAAAAAATTGCCACACATAAAACTATAAAGCTCAGCCTATATATAGTTTCAATCTCATTTAAAGAGAAGAGTGAGATCCTCTCTTACCTGTTAATGAGGCAAGATAGGAAACTGCCTCTTTAATTTTCAGGACAGAATAAATTCAGGAGGCAATTTAGTTCATCCCTTAGCCAATTCTTAAAAAGATTAGCATATCTGCCTTCTCCGTATGGTTCATGTAAATTTTGCTTGAAAGTGGAGGAATACATTTCCAAAAGAACTTTGATTATTTTAATAAAGGAAAAATAGATGTAAATTCACTGACCTGTCAAAGACAGGAGGCCCATTCCTGTGTTTTAAGATAATATGGAGATTTTACCATGAGGCAGAAGGGGAATTATTCCTTGCACGGTTAGCTCAAAGGGAGACCTGAGAATCTAACAGAGACTTCCCTGTAGAACATATGTCATCAGGGTGAACGAGAAGTCCTCAGAATTTATTTCAGTAGAAAGGTAGAAGTGAAGTTCATTGACTTGCTTGCTTGTTCTTCAACCAGAAAGCGAACATGGTCTCCTTAAGGAACACAGGGATGGAGTAAGTGTTTACAGTCTGGGTCCCCAGGGACTAGGATCTGGGGAGACCATTAAACACTGAGCCTTGAGGCTATACCTGAAAGTATGGTGGATAAGGGAGCAGCCTGTTGATTTTTCAGACATACCTGTTTTCGGGCATATTCAAGGTGTTGGGGTCTATAGCCACAGTTCACCTCTTCCAGTGTTTATCAAGGATCCTAAGTGATATGTATAGGAGGCACAGCCTTATTACTATAATCCCTTCTACTGCTTCTCTTCTTGTAGCATAATGGGTGGAAAGGGAAGTCACGAACATGTCAATAAGACAAGTGTTTGCATTTGGTGAGAGGGAAGAGGAAGGGGAAGTGTGGAGGGAGACAGGGGAAACAACATTTTTCCCAGGATCTCAGCACAAGATAGTTTCCTAAAACATTCCTTGAACTCCCGTGGATAGATTTAGTGGTAGTGTGCTATGTCATCTTTTGTTGTAATAATTAATTCTGTTCATCTTCTTTTCAGCCGCCACTGGAGCCTGGAACTGTTTTGTATGAAGCAGAGCTATCACAGTTTGCTGAAGACATAAAGAAATGGAAGGAGCGGTACATTGTGGTTAAAAATGATTTTGCTGTGGAGAGCTATGAGAACAAAGAGGTAAGATATTTCCTTGTTTGGACTGGTTCTTGCGATCTTCTTCACCATTGGCTTGGTTGATGAAAATGCCCTCTCCTTTAAGGATTCCTTCAGTAAGCACTCACTCATGCAGCTCCTCATGTCAGTTAACATGTTTACTGAATGCCTATCATACGCCAAGTGTTATGGAAGGTTCTGAGCCTTTAACTGCTAGTGAAACAGATGCTTGCAGTCTAGTGGGCAAGACAGACTTTGCACGAGTAATTGGAAGTGAGTGTGAAAATATATTACACTGAGTGACCAGTGCCGGAGCCTTTCCTAGGATCATTCAGCTTCAAGGTCTTTGCCAGTCACTGCCCTGATATCTCTCCTTCTCTGCTCAATGTCTCCATGTCTTCCTACTGGTAAGCCTCCTATGCGACACAGAGCTGGGTTACTTCATAAGACTATGACTGCATTTGCACAGGTTCCTAGGAATCCAGACATTTCAGTACTTTACTCCACTTGTACTTCTGGACTTTTTTCATTTAACTTCTTTTTTTTCTGGTTATCATATTAGTTTTCTGTAAAATAACTAGATGACTGGGATGCCTGGGTGGCTCAGTGGTTGAGCGTCTGCCTTTGGCTCAGGCTTGATCCTGAGATCTGGAATCAGGTATCACATCGAGCTCCCTGTGGGGAGCCTGCTTTTCCCTTGCCTATGTCTCTGCCTCTCTCTCTCTCTCTCTCTCTCTCTCTCTCTCTCTGTCTCTTGTGAATAATAAATAAAATCTTAAAAAATATATATTTAAAAAAGAAAACTGAAAGCTTTAAAAAAAATAACTAGATGACTGTCTAATAGAGTATGTCTGTAAACTGTGGAGAAAATGAGGTCATGTGAAAAGTGCCTAGCACCTGGGAGGACTTCAGTTTTTGTTGGTTCCTGTTTCTTTCCACACGTGGGGAGATCATTTGGTCTAGAAGAAAAAACACTTGGCAGTGAAATGGGAAAACCTAAGTTTAGGTTGAGCCTCACTCAGTTCCACTGGAGAGTCAGGCTGAATGATCCCACTGGTTCCTTCCAGATCTCGCACAGTCCACATGGTTAGTCTACATAGATCCTCAAGCTCCTTTTGGAGCGAATGGTTACTGTTTATCAATGAAAGGTAGTGATAGGTTTAAAACTCTGCCTTCCTGACAGCAAGTTTAAGAGTAGTCAGGACAACCTCCGTGGATACTTTGGGTAATACTTCTGATGCTAAACCTTTAGGAAGAGACCTCAGACTGACAGGTCCATGTATTTCCTTTCCATTTCTAATGGGAAATAGAAATAAAATAGAGTTTGAACTTACTCCACAGGCTACAGGCAATGGTCAAGTGCTCTTTTAGGTAGTCTCATTCTTTTCAACATTCATGATGCTAATATCTTCTCTGCTTATCTATATTAGGACTTTATTTTTTTTTATATTAGGACTTTATTGAATACTTGATTTGCTCTCAAAAGCAAAGTATCATTGCACTACATACCATAATGTCAATAATAATAAATCACCTCAGGGGCGCCTGGGTGGCTCAGTGGGTTATAGTCAGGACATGATCCTGAGGTCCTGGATTCGAGCCCCAAGTCAGGCTCCCTGCTCAGTGGGGAGTCGGAGTCCGCTTCTCTCTCTCCCTCTGCTCCTCCTCCCACTCATGCTCTCTCTCTCAAATAAATAAATCTTTAAAAATAAAATAAATCGGGATCCCTGGGTGGCGCAGCGGTTTGGCGCCTGCCTTTGGCTCAGGGCGCGATCCTGGAGACCCGGGATCGAATCCCACGTCGGGCTCCCGGTGCATGGAGCCTGCTTCTCCCTCTGCCTGTGTCTCTGCCTCTCTCTCTCTCTCTCTCTGTGACTATCATAAATAAATAAATTTAAAAAAATAAAAAAATAAAATAAATCACTTCATATTTTGTATGGCACATTATATTACAAAGTTCTTTTAGGGAAGCTTGAGAAGAGGCAGTAGAACATGATGGTTAATATAATGTGCTTTGAATCACATCTTTGCCAGCAATTAGATATGTGTCCTTGCATAGGTTATAAATCTCCTTGAGCCTCAATTTTCTCACCTGTAAAATGGTGAACATGATCCATCCCTTCGTGACAATGTTGTTGTAAGGATTAAACAAACGACTATATGAATATGAATATTGAAGCACTTAGCATATGGCCAACACTAGCAAGAGCTTAATGTAGAGCCATGGCAGTATGATTATTACTAACTACTAACTAATTGGAAGGAAACACTCATAGAGCTTGCTTTTGGATTTATTAAGGTTTTCACCATATTTCGTGATTTTGGTGTTTTATCCTTCTAATTTTCAGTTTTTCAAGCTTGCTCCTTCAACTTCCAATTTATGGACTGTATTGCTTTCTTGGCTTCGCTCATTGTTTTTAAATAAACTTGTTCAGTTTGTTAAGTTATGGGTAGTGAATCTGGTAATAGCTATATATATTTTTTTTTAACTTGGAAATTTTACAGGGATGCCTGGTGGGGCACCTCAGAGGCTCCTCAGTCAGTTAAAAACTTGGAAATTTTTAAAAATGCCCATGCAGTTTGCCATAATTCCTCAAAGTTATAATAATATCCTGTTTTTGTAATGTATAGAAGGGCATTTTTTTTAGTTATATATTAAGTACTATAAATTGCCTGTTACTTCACTGAGAGTCCAGTTTGGGCAGGTACTTAAGCAGGAAAAAACGAAGCTTTCTTCTGTGATAATCACGCCTTACTTCCTGTCCATTTTCTGGACAGACCTGGGTATGAATCCGGGAATTTGTCACCAACTCACCACTGGGCCATTGGCAAGTTCTTTGAGAGCTTCACTTTTCTCATTTATAAAATGGAGATAATAACTAATTCATAGTGCTGTTTTGAGGATTAAATAACATAATGTTTATAAAACCCAGATTGGAGCCTGTTAGAACAAATAACACAATTCAGTCTTAAACCAGTCTGAGCTGATCTGCTCCTAGACTTTCTCAAAGTCACAACTTTAGATTCTTCTCTAAGGAAGTGCCTAAGTCCCTGAGGTACTCCTTACAAATGGAAAACAACCTTCTTAGATATGCAGGAATTTGTTTCGTTTGGGATTCTTCACATGCCATCTTATTGATGGAGAATGTGTTACTGTTATTCTGATTCTGTTGCCTTGATCAACATTATTTTAGTTTTCCCCAAGAGCACACTCTAGATTTTAGGTTATACAGTTTTCTGGTTTCAATTCTCAACTTGCATTTAGGCTGCTATTCTCAAAATTGTGCCTTGACTTAAACCCTCCTATCAGATGCACATACTTAAATTTTACCTTATCTGGTTGTCCTCGTGAGTTGAACTGCTTGTGAGCATTTAGCTTCTCTGCACCTCTTTAACATTTCCCAAACAGCAGAGCTTTTTGTCTGCTGGCCAGAATTTGTTCTGATGCCATGATGTTGCATTTCCATCCCTGATCATGGTACTGCAAAACCATCTTAACGTGGTGGCATGTCTTATCATGGCAACATTTTTATGCTTTTGGTGAAAATCCATGGCAACCATAATTGCACTTACATGTCATGTCCTACATGTGATTAGTCATCTGTCCCCAAGCATTTTGTTCAGTTAAGTGTCTGTATCATCACCCTTGTGGTCATAAGAATGATTCAGGTGCTAGCATCTGAAATGGTAAGTGTGGTACAGGATTTCGAGAAGTTACAGAGATTATGTTTTCCCCACTTGAGAAACACATCTGGAGTGAATATCCTGAGATTAAGGACTCTGATTTACCATGTTGTGACCGTCACTAAAGCAATACCTTATGAGTTACAGGTATGCAAAACATATTTTTAACTATGTGGCTCTTACCTAGAGACATAGTGTAGGAATTGCTATCTCTGAGTGTATGTGCTCGTATCTATTTCTGATATTCCTGGTATTTCCCAAAAACCCAAATGGGGAAAAGAAATCACTTATTCATGCTTTTTTTTCTCCCCAGGCCTATCAGAGAGGAGTGGCTCCTAAAAGCCGAATTCTCCCAGCTGGTGGCAAGGTGTTAACTTCAGAAAATGAATATAATTTGTTATCTGATCGGTTTTTTCCAGACCCTCTTGGTGAGTCGCTGAGCATTCTTTCTCAAGGCAAAATTACTGTCATGGAAAGAGCACTGAATTTTAAATTTAGAGGCTGGATTTCTATCTAGTTCTGTGACACTTTTCCCCAGCCATTGCTGAACCTCTCTGGTTTCTGATTCTCTGACTCTAGGCTCTTGAACTTAAAAATCTAGAAGTGTGTTTCCAGCTGAAA
This sequence comes from Nyctereutes procyonoides, assembly GCF_905146905.1. Classification (NCBI taxonomy): domain Eukaryota; kingdom Metazoa; phylum Chordata; class Mammalia; order Carnivora; family Canidae; genus Nyctereutes; species Nyctereutes procyonoides. Next base: position 9,063,852 of record NW_026575037.1, read on the forward strand.
CACACTTGGATTCTCACATATTTCACTTTTTCCATGTAGAGAAAGTGATGGATAATATAGAGACCAAATAGCGCATTTCATAAAGATTCATGAACTGTGGATAATAACTCCATCTGGCTTTTTGTAAATCATACTGCACAGTAATTACTTGGTTTCTTGAAGAGAGCCCTGGTTCTTATTAATGGGCATAATCATATCATTAGAATTTATGGAGAAAATATAATCATTTTATCAATTGTTATTTTTGTGTAGAATGCTTAGCATAGTGTTTTTAATAGGATTAGTATGTGGACCATAAACCTAGATTAACACACTATTACTAAGTAATTCAAGCTAAAACAACACTTTATGTGCACTATACATATTATTATATTTTCTTTCAACATCTACTTGTATGTCATCTTGGCTCTGGAGCTGCTGCTAGAAATGGGAATGCCAACTTGATGACTCTTCAGAATCTTTCCAGTTAGAACCTTTCAATGAAATTAGTCAGAATAGACAATACATTTATTGGTTTATTGGTGAAATCATATCAGAAGGAATGAGTAGGAATAAAAAACACAAGGCCTGTGTGACTAATGCCATCTGACCCAACGCTTCTAATTGGGATATTTCAATGACTTTTTTTTATTGTATGGTGTGGCTGAGTTTTAAAAATAGGATATTCAAAAATAAAAAATAAAAATAGAATATTCTACAGTAGATCACTTGTGATATCTTTGTAACTCAACTCAGAAAAAATGCAGATTAATGGCATCTGGAAAATTGTTGTAAAATATTAAATGAGAGATAACTAGAGGCTAAGAAGAGCCAATTTTATGGGGCTTGCTGAAGCTTTTCAATGCAAAGGGTCAGTGTTGCTTTTGAGTTGTTTGTACAAAACCATGACATATAGGAAAGGACAAGGAATTGTTTCATAAAACCGTGTTGATCTGGAACACTTGCTGTGTGATACTAATTCAAGGGGAAAGAATAAAGGCAAATGAAGATGGGAGGCATTAACCTCACTTGAAAAAAAGCACTAGAGGTTATAAATAAATATGTCTTCTTCACACAGTATTCTAAGATGTGTAGCAATAATGCCTTCGTATTTTGCGAAAGTGATTCACTTACTTGACATTTTGTTAGAATCTAGTTTGCTGCAAACAACGAAACAGTCAAATACACAAGGCTTTATTATTTTGCTGAAAATATTTTGGATTTTACAAGTCCAGGGCTGGTATGACAGTTCCATAAATATCAGGGATTCTTTTAGCTTTCTCTCCCTTTATCTCTAGGTTGTGGTCTTTACTGATAGTCTACGGGGGCTGTTGGAGGTCAGTCATGGTTTTCTTATTCCAGATAGCAGGAAGGAGAAAAGGGAATGAGGTGGAGACATCCCCCCTCTTTTTTTTTTTTTTTAAGATTTTATTTATTTATTCATGAGAGACGCAGAGATATAGGCAGAGGGAGAAGCAGGCTCCCCTCAGGAAGCCCGGAGTGGGACTCGATCACAATCATGCCCTGAGCCAAAGGCAGACGTTCAACTGCAGAGCCACCCAGGAATCCTGAGACATTCCTTGTCTTTAAGAACACTTCAGGAAGTTTCACTGTTACTCTGGTTTCTAGTGGCTGGGACACACCAAGCTACAACGGAAGCTGCAAATGTAATCTTTATCTGACATGGTCACTTGCTCAACTGAAAATTAAGGATTTTTATAACTAAGAAAGAAGGGGAAAAATAGATAATGACACATATTGGTGTGGTCTGGAACCGACGGCCAAGAGAGAATTCTTGAGGCATCTGTGGTCAAAAAAGTGATTTCAGTAAATAACAGGACAGGATCTGTGGGCAGAAAGAGCTGCCCCAGGGTTGTGAGGAGTGGCTGATTATATTCAATGGGGTTAGGGGAAGTAAGGGGGGGGTGTCCAAAAGGACTTTCATATGCTAAAGAAGACTTCCGGATACTGGAGGCCTGGCTATTGTCAAGCTAAAGTGGTTTTTTCTTCTAGTAAGGCATGAACATTAAGACAGTTCGGAGCTTCCTTCTACTCTGCCTATCTCAGGTCCTTGTCAATGGGCTGCAGGTCATAAAGAAATTTATTTTTTTTTTTACTTTCCCTTCTGTCTCAGTTTCCCACATCACTTGTGGAAGAGAGGGTGATATTAGAGCTCCAGGAAATTGAGTTATGGGTCTCTGGAAATTAGGCTATTGATTAAGAATGCTTTTTCCTGGGAAATCACTCAGACATCAGTAAACTGATGGAGACTCCTGTCATGCAGGACTGTCACCTCCGTCAGTTTACCATGTTTTTCCCTTCCCTTAGTTTTAGGGCAGCCAAGAGTGCCTGAGGAATGTCACACACAGCCCACCTGTATGTGTGGGGAGCGAGGGCAGTTTGCAAGGTGTCAGCTTGTGCTTTGTCCTCAACTTGCCTTCAGCTCTCTCATCAGATAATGTGTCACGACTAGAAGTCTGTGCTACCAAATTTGATCATTCATTTGTTTGTTCATGTATACATTGACTCATTCTCATATTATGTACCAGGTAGTTTATGAGGTACTGGTGCACCAAAGTTTGTGCTTCTAGTACATTCTACTTTGTTATCTTCAGATTTCAGGACATTGAAACACGGTCCCCATATATGCCCAAGAAATCTATTTATTTATCCTTTTTTTTTTTTAAAGATTGATTGATTGATTGACTGATTCATGAGAGACACAGAGAAAGAGAGGCAGAGACACAGTCAGAGGGAGAAGCAGGCTCCATGCAGGGAGCGCGATGTGAGACTCTATCCCGGGACCCCGGGGAATCACACCCTAAGCCAAAGGCAGAAGCTCAATCGCTAAGCCACCCATGCATCCCATCTATCCAGTCTTGATTGATTAATTTGCCAGTAGCAAGACTGTTCTGGAGTCTCCCGGGTGGCTCTGACCCATTGTTGGGTACGCCTAGTGTTCTCAGTGGCCTTAGAGAGTACTTTTGTTCTTCCCTTCCCTGAGACTGGTGCCTATTTTATGTAGACAGAGAGCACAGAGCTAATAATAAACTGGGGGTCATTTAACCGAGAGTAATGCATGGAAGGGAATACAAGTTAGGTAGGAATCTGAATAGTAGCATGGTTTAACAGGAGTTTCTTAGAATTAATTTTGAGGTCAGTGGTAAAAGTCCATTGTTTAAAGCTTTTAAAATTTCCTAGGGCAATATAGCACATTTATTCAAACAAATTGTAGTTGAATATCCACTCTCTGTGCTAAAGGCTGAGCAAACAAAGACATATAAGGTGCAGTTTCCATCCTCTTAGAGCTCCAGGGCAGTGGTACTGCTTCCTGGGGAGAACTGGGAGAAGCAGTAAGAGAGCTCATCTCACTCTGTGCCTACACTGAGCGTAAGTGCCAGACATGAAAACAGATCTTTACAATATTTAGGGAGAACAAGGTAAGGAGCACCCAACTCTGTCTCTTGTGGCATGAGGAGGTGCCAACAAAAGGCATCCTAGAGGAGCAGCTTTTTTTTTTTTTAAGGACTTTATTTATTTATTCATGAGAGACACAGAGAGAGGCAGAGACACAGGCAGAGGGAGAAGCAGGCTTCCCATGGGGAACCTGATAATGGGACTCGATCCCAGGACCCTGGGATCACGCCCTGAGCCAAAGGCAGAGGCTCAACCACTGAGCCACCCAGGTGCCCCATAGGAGCAGCTTTTGAATTGACTTTTGAAGGATGAATGAGAATCTTCCAGGCAGAAGCATGATGGAAACAATAGAGGAAAAAGTAACAAGACCTGCAAAAACAACATTCCATATCAGAATGGATGACCACACCAAAGAAGAGGAGAGACTAGTAAAAATGGAGTGAAACCAGGACAGAACAGGGCAAACACCAATACTTCACAGGGTGATGGAGAGAAGGGGCAGAGGAACCAATAAAGCTGACCAAGAAGAAACAATTTTTTTTTTTTTTAGAAACAATTTTTAAAAAACACAAAGGAGGGACTCCTGGGTGGCTCAGCCGTTGGGTGCCTGCCTTCAGGTTAGGGCGTGATCATGTAGTCCCGGGAGGGATTGAGTCCCATATCGGGCTCCCTGCATGGAGCCTGCTTTCTCTCTGCCTGCGTCTCTGCCTCTCTCTGTCTCTGTGTCTCTCATGAATAAATAAATAAAATATTAAAAAATAAAATAAAAAGCACAAAGGACATCAGAAGAGAGGTGATCCGCAAGTCAAGGGGAGAGAATATTTTCAAAAGAAGGGGTAGTTAGCAGCAACAGATGTTTCAGGTCAAGTTAAAAGTCTTAGATAATGAGAAAAAAAAAGGCTGAGGTAATGAAGAAGAAGCCACAGGTTGGCAGTTAGGACAACATCAGTGACCTCAGCCATGGGGTTTTGCGACTGGTGGGGCAGGAACCAAACTGAGGTGAAAATGAGGGTTGCAGCAGAAAGAAGCAAGTGTTGGTTTGGCAGCAACAGGGAGGAGATGGAGAGGGCAGGGCAGAGAGCAGCCTGGTGGAATGGGGTCCTGTGAGGATCGGAGGGTTGCTTAGGGACAGGTGAGCCTGAAGAGGACCAGTGGGGGACACCCAGACTCTGTTTGCGGACCATTGATCTGAGGAAAGCTGAGAAAGATGGTGTCTGGTGGCCTTGGCTATCCCTGTCAGGTAGAGGGTGAGGCCCCCTGCTAGAGTGAAACAGGTAAAGCTGCCGGAGGAAGTGAGAGGAGCCCCAGTGACCATTTCCTGCCATCCTGTGAAGACATCCCAGGTCACGTTTCTGCCCCATGGCCTGCCCCAAAGAGTTTCCTTCCCAGCCTGGAATAAGTATTTTAAATAAAAGATACACGTTTTAAAATGTCTTTGTGTTTTCAATATTTCTTTAGCACCCAGTGAAAAGGAGAATGCTCAGCCTTTTGTGGTCTTGCCCAAGGAGTTCCCAGTGTACCTGTGGCAGCCGTTCCTCAGACATGGCTACTTCTGCTTCCATGAGGCCACTGACCAGAAGAAGTTCAGCGCTCTTCTGAGCGACTGCATCAGACATCTCAATCATGGTAGGACCTGGCTGCCCTCACATCCCCAGTGGGGCTGCTTTGTCTCAGGGGGTGCTGGTTGGTTGCCTGTTAGAATGACTCCTAGAGAGTGCTGCCCCTGAAAGGAGGGGAAGTCAGGTGAAGCAGGAGTTTGTACACAGGAGTGCCGTCACCTTGGGGCTGTGTAGTAAGGTCTAGAGAGCCTCCGTGAAACAGAATGTGGGGCTTTGTCCGATGGCACCTGTGAGCCGCATTCACACATATAATTTTGCATGTGATTCTCGTCCTCTTCCTTTTTCTTGATGTTTCTTATTAAAATGACAGCAAGAATGGGCCAGCTGTCCCTGGCAAACTGAGTCCTTATGACACTTCATGTTTTCTCTCACCTTTATTTCTGAATAACTTGCACAGAGCTTTATGGTACCTAAAATCCCTGGGAGAACTTCTTAAACACAGATTTGTTTTTTGAGGCTCCACCCTCAGAAATTCTAATTCACTGGATCTCCGGTGGAGCTCCCATTTTACTTGTCTAACAAGTTGCCAAGTAATGCAGATGTTGCTGGTCTCGGGCCACACTTGGAGGGGTGTTGCTTCACTTTGCCTCTAGGTATGGACCTAATTACTATCACATCTATAACGGAAAAGACTTTTCATTGCAATATGGGATGTTTTGATGAGTTCATGTGAATGCTGGTTTTTCTGGAATCCACGAAGTCTTCAGTTACAGATAATTAAGCTCTTTGTTCTCTGGCAACTGGAAAGGCAGTAGTTAGTCAGATATCATTGAGGGCTGACTCTGTGCCAGCCTCGTTAGGTATTAGGAACAGAGTAATGAACCATGCAAAGTTCCTTGCTCGGGGGTCTATATTCAAACAGAGACAAGGGACAACACAAACACAAAATCACAAGGTAGCTTGATAGTTCTCAAAGTTAATGTGTCGCAGAGTAACTAGAAGTGACTCCATGAGGAAGAATGGAGTTTAGTACTTTGAGGAGACTGGTGAGAGGAGGCCTCTTTGACCAGGCAACGTTTGAGGTGAGTCACCTTCCCCATCCAAGCCTTTTTTCCTCTTTCCTAATAAGGCTAATGTCACTGTATCTTTTCTTTAGAGTTCTGAGGTTTCCCTGAGAATGTCAGTCCCAAAGAGCAGAAGTCACGAAGTGATGTGCGTCAGTCTGTTCTTGATTTTAGCTTGTATATTGATAGGAGGCTGGTGGGAAAATATCATGTCACTCTATTTTGCTATAGCAACTCTGACTAACACTGATCATAACTTTGGCTCCTAACTAGTTAGGGACTTTATAAAAACGATACCCTTATTAATATCTTGCCTTGTGGTTTTGCTGTTCTAGAGACAGAGAATCGCCCAGCGTTGCCTGTTCCATCTAGCTCATTTTTCAATTCACTTACAGCTCTGTGTGCAGTGCCTTGGGTCTAGTGGGAACATGCAGTTGGCACTCAACACAAGAACCATGAAGTTTCACTGAGCAGGGAATGTTCTCCGCCCAGCCAGATGGGGCTTGCTTCATTCCCTCTTCCATGTACATAATAGGAAATTCCCTGGGGAGTTTTTGGATGTTATGTAGCCTGCATTCAGATTCCATTTATGGAAGATTTCAGTCAATTCAAAACCCAACTCTGCTCTCCAGTGTTATCAAAGGTTCTAAGATAATGAGGTCTAGTCATGTGGCTCTTTCATTTTATGTCACGTTCCTCTGTCCAGAAACCACTTTTCCTCACCGCGGCTTTATGCAGACTTGATGTGATATAGCGTAACTTCCAGTAGCTCCAGGCACAGGCACAACTAGAGACCACCAAAACATTGTAAGGAACAGTCCTTGACTGCCATGGGCCAGTGAGCTCCCGGGTCCTTCTCTTCTCGCCTGTTTTTGACAGCACAATATACCTACCACCCATCCTTACTGACTCACTTTTGTTATTTCTACCTCTACCTCTTACTCATGGTATGATCTTGAGTAAACCTGTAAGAGGTTCACAAACAGAGAGCCATTTTTTTTTCCCGTAATTGCCAGAAGAGTCTGGAAATAGGTGTGAAATTAAGGCTATGATGAGGACCAGAGCTGTGGGAGGATGGTGGGGAGGCCGCTGACTTTCACCCCCAGGAAAATAGAGTTGGGCTGGCAGCCTGCTGTGGCTGCTCCACTGGCCCTCAGGCCACAACACACTCTGTTGTGAACTAGGTCTAAAACATTCTGGCAACTGATGCCAGGCAACTATTAATCCTGTCCACTCGTAAGTCCTCAGGGATCTTTTTTGCTTTTCAGTTTTGTTGAGATATAATTGATGTATAACATTGTATTAGTTGAAGGTGTGTCATAATGATTTGATGTATGTATATATCGTACAATGATCACCACAATAAGTTTGGTTATCCATTGCCTTGTAGAATCACAATTTTTTTTCTCGTGATGAGAACTTTCAAGATTCACTCTCTTAATGATTTTCAAATATGCAGTATAGTATTGTTAACCGTAGTCACCATGCTGTACATTACATCCCAGAATTTGTTTATTTTATAACTGGAAGCTTATACTTTTGACCACCTTCACCCATATCCCCCGATTCCCCACCTCCTGCTTCTGGCAGCCACCAATCTTATCCCTGTTTCTATGACTTACAGATTTTTAGCCTTTTTCAGATTCCAAATGTAAGTGAGATCCTACAGTATTTGTCTTTCTCTGACATATTTTACTTAACATGATGCCTCAAAGGGTCTTTGAGAGAAGATCCTTTCATTGCCTTTGTGATGAGTTCCTCCAAGGATACCTGTCACTGCAGGTTTTTTTTTTTTTTTAATTTATTTATTTATGATAGTCACAGAGAGAGAGAGAGAGAGAGAGAGAGAGAGAGGCAGAGACACAGGCGGAGGGAGAAGCAGGCTTCATGCACCGGGAGCCTGATGTGGGATTCGATCCCGGGTCTCCAGGATCGCGCCCTGGGCCAAAGGCAGGCGCCAAACCACTGCGCCACCCAGGGATCCCTCACTGCAGGTTTTGAGGACACCTCAGCTCAAATTCCACCCCAGCCTACCTCACTTGCCCCGGGAGTTCTGAGTTCAAGTTGATCGAGGTATACTTGTCCATTCATTCTCAATTCAGAACCATTTCTTCTATTCCTCCTTGTGGGGTGTGTGTGTTTTCTATTTAACCCCCAAAAAGGGGCCTGACTACACCTTGTTCTTGGACAATAAGGCTGTGTCCTAGGGTAAGCTGAGGCAAGTAAAAGACTCTCTTCTTCTTCCTTCAAAAGAGGGAGCTGCTTCTGGGCACCTCAAAGATTATTTACACTCCTAAGGTATGTGAAGTGTGTGTGTGTATTTTGTTTTGGTTTAATTTTGGCATCTCTTCACTGAGCAGGCATAAAAAAAACTCCACAAAATTATTCTTTAGCAGAACATCCCACTCCAACATACTGGACTAAATATCAAGCCCATTACATAGACAGCAACTGCTGTCCTCTGTCCTTTGGGAATCACACTGCAATCCCTTGTCCCTAGTGAGGGAAGGCCAGGGATCTAAATGTCAACTGCCATAAAATGGGAGTTATATAATGCTAAGGTATTCCAAGATAGTTCTGTTGTCCAAAATTCAGTCTTACTCTTTAGAATTTTAGTTTGAAAAATCTGGTCATTGTAGTTACAGGGATATAGTTATTACTTTGAACAAATATAGAGAGTTGTACATATGCAATATGGAATAATGATCATTATCATCATGAGTCTGTCTTTTCAGCTCAGGGTGATCATTCCTTGGCAAAGGAATCTGCAGGATGGGGAGAAAGTGTTCCTGGCAAGAGGAATAGGATATGTGGGGGCCAGGAAGAGAGTCAGAGCATGGATCATTAGGGAAACTGAAAGAATTTTGTGTGACTGCTGTTTTGAAAGAGAGAGGAGGCAAGTGAGGATGGGGAGATGGGTAGAATCCAGGCTATAAAGGGCTTTGCAATGGATATTAAGGGATTTGCACTTTATTCTAACAGTAACAGGAAACTATTAAAGGATTTTAAGCAGACAAGCGACTCAGTCATATATTCATTTTAGAAAGGTCACACTGACTGCTGTGTGGGCAGAGGATGAGAGAGTAGTATGCTGGGATGCCAGGAGGCTACTTAGGAAGCTTTGGCAGGCACCAGATGGTGGGAGCCTGCACCAGAGAGCTGATAATGGAGACAGTGAGAGGTGGCTGGAGAAGAGAGATCTCCAGGAAGTAGAATGAACAAAAGTTGACGTTAGATAGTGTGGAGAGTGAGGCAGTGGTGGGAGTCCCACCTACTGCCACTCTCTGAGACAGGAACCTTGTGTGAGGAGAAGTAGATGCCAAGGAAAGGAGATGATGTGGTCAGTGTTGTAGATGTTGAGTTGGGGAAGTCCATAAACATCCAGGTGAGGAAGTTTCATAGACAGGTGTGCGGACAGGGCTGGAGACAGGAGGGCCATCTGGAGGGGAGACAGAAAGGGGAAGTCAGCAGCCTGCAGGCCACCATTAAGCTATGGCTGGCTTTGTAGGAAAGTTGTAGTTTGCAAGCCCCTTAAAGGCAAATTGTCTTTTTTTTCTATGTATCCCCATTCCCAGCAGTTGTCCAAGGGCCTGGTGCCAGGTAAAGGCTCTGTAAATCTCTGTCCCCCATCCTTTGGTAGTTAAAAATATGCTCATGTGTGAAAAAGCATGAAGTATGTATGCTGGTGTAGCTTAAAAATGTTTGTATATAAAATCTGCAAACATTTTAAAGTAAAACGGATCAATGCTTTTATGTTAAGTAAGTGCTAACTTATTCACTTACTACATGGATCTGTGATTTTATAATTGAACCTCTAGGCAGTGTGCTTATCAGGAATATCAAGCCTTTGTGAAATTCATTGACTCTGTTAGGCTCTCTGACTCACCCTCTTCATACAGACACCTCTTTAATTGCCAGCGTCTCCTCTCTATTTTATTTCAAATTCGCTGCTACCAGCCTGCTTTGGACTCATATAAAAAAACATTCCCAGAGGTTTTTAGTTGATCTTATTTTTTCCAATTACTGCCACCTCTTTCTACATGTAACAGTCAGATAAATCATCTGTAAGCAAAATTTTTTATTAAAATCCTTCATGGGGGTTATACTATATGTTGATAAATTGAATTTAAATAAAATATAAAAATAAAATCAAATCCTTCAGCGGCACTGCTTTGTCAGGAAGATGAAACATTTCATCCCAGGGAAACTGGCTGTGCCTGATTTACTGTATTCTGAAGCACAAACCTCCTTTCTCTCAATCTTGCTGTCCTACCCCTCCTGCCTTCTTTGAATAGGAGTGTTATTTGGACACCTTTAGCTTTGCCTACACCTCCAGTACCCACTCCTGCTTTCTACCTGTTCAAATCCTCTCTTGCTCCTTTAAGAACCAGCTTCAGTCTGAGTCCTGCCGTGAAGACCCCAGGGTTAACTTCTCTACCACCTGTTATCCGTCCCACTATTGGAAACTCCACAGTCTGCCTTACATTATTCATATTCATGTCTACTTGTCCTGTTTCTCTTCCTCTATTTCACGTCCCTCAAGGGAAATCATTTATCACCCTTTGGATCCCCCTACAGTGCTCAGACAAGTATCTTGTAATGACTCAAGCACGGTAATGAATTAATAACTGACTGCTAATATAAAGCTGATTTCAAAATTAAAGTGCAGTTTTAGAGATGATGATTATAAATGTGGCTTGGCTTATTTCATAAACACATTGGCAATAGTGAGCAAAGAGACTTGTCAATACAAAGCCTGAAGGGTTTGAGGAACAAAGTAGTCAGATGTTAAAAGGCAGCCACCGCTGGATGCACGGTGATTCTAGTAAGAAGGTGGGTGATTCTGGTAAGAAGATGGAATGCTGGCAAAGTTTTCTTCAACGTTGCTGTGCTAGCTTGAAGGACAGCCAAGACTGCCACTGAACAAATGCCCTATGGCACAGGGGACAGTAAAATATCTGGGAAGCGTGAGGGCACATGGTTTGAAAAGATAACATAAAAGATCCCAGAGGATTTTGGAGAGAAGAACAAAATTATGTAAAGACGCTCTGCAAACCTCTGTTTCAAGTTGGACTGTTCAATCACTTACGACATGTATGACATCCAAGGGTGCCTGTGATGGAGTGAGTCAGCCTGAATGTGAAGCTGTCACAGTGATTAAACTTGAGAATTGGTTGCTGTCAGGGTTGTATGCGTTGAGCTCATTTCCCAGAAATCCCATGTCAAATCAAACACCTTTATTAGATTTGGTTTTGACACTTGCACATTTTAGGTGTTCAATAAATGTTGCTGAATTAAACCGAATTTTAAAACAGAAAAGAATCTTATGATTCAAGTAGATAGAGCGAACCCTTTTTCATGTGTTTATTTGAATATGATGTTTCAAGCTCTTCAGTATTCACCAGCAGAGCTCAGATCTGGTTTTTTAAAATATTTTATTTATTTATTTATTTATTTATTTGAGAGAGAGAGAAAATGAGCATGAGTGTGGGGGTGGGGAGAGGCAGAGGAAGAAGCAGACTCCCCGCTGAGTGGGACTTGATCCCAGTACCCTGAGATTCTGATCCACACCGAAGACAGACACTTAACCAGCTGAGCCACCCAGGCACCCCTCAGATCTGTTTTCACTAACTTCTTCTACTTGGAGCAATATCTCTTCAACCCATCATTACCTGAAACACTTTCATTACTTGAGGGACTAAGTGTCTGATGTGAGCATCAATCGATTTTAACTGAAAATTTACAATGAGTTTTATGTTATTATATCTGAAACATGCTGATGAATTTGTAGCGCATGCTTTTTTCTGTGGCACATGCTTATATTTAAAACACGTATCTATGAATCAGAAAATTCTAATTATGCTTGGGCTCTTCTGAACCCTTTAATATAAATGAAAGTTCAATTAGACATACACAAATAAAAGTACAATTTTTATAAACATCTCTTTGCATGCTTTTACTTCTAAAACGTATTCTGCAGTGTACTTCTGTTGCACCAAAACCTCTATGCACAACAAAGAACAATTCTTGCCAAATGACTGTTTAATCAGTAACTAGATATCAGTTTCCAGTTTTCATAGGACTATCCCAAAGAAAATTCTTTACAAGGAGTCTCTCTGCTTGGAGACTACATGCTCCCTGATTTTAGTTTGGGCTCTTTGCCTCAACAAGTTATAAACATATCTCTGAATTTTCTGTCCTTTTGTGAATATGCCATTTTATCTTAAGGAGTTATCAGCTCCCCGTTTCTGACCCTTGCATACTGTTCATAAAATGTTAATCTCGGAAGGGACCTTAGTGTTCACCTATTTCAACCTCTCAGGGCTCATTTATGATAAGGCACAAATAGTTTGACTCACATGCCCAAGGTCACAGCTGGTTAGTGGTAGAGGACTAGTAGTCCTTGACACCTATCGTCTTTCAGCGTTACTTTTTAGAAGACTCTTTCATCTCTTGGTCACTTAAAAACACAATACTATTGAATCAGACTACTTTTGAGATACATTTGCATGACCCAAAGTGAAGCAAACTCAGAGCTGGTCCCTTAAGGTCATCCGAGACCTGAGTTATGTCTGCTTTCTTGATAAGTTTGTTTTTTTTTTTTTTTTTTTTTTTTTTGCTTTCTTGATAAGTAATACTATCTGAATTTAACTCGGTATTTTGCCCACCTGCTAAACATGACTGTCTCTTTTAGTCTAGATGAGCTCTGAAGATAAAATATTTGGTAACGTAGTTTGTTTACTGGTTGAATTTTGTGTACGGTAAAATGCAAACTGCGTATGGTTTTATGCAGCTTAAATAAAAACTGATTTGTAAAGAAAAATTACGGTGCCTGTGAGGGCTTGCGTTGGAATAGTCTAAAAATAATAGATCTAAAATAAGCCAGACAGAGAAAGACAAATCCCGCATGGCATCACTTATAGTGGAATCTTAAAAAAAAAAAAGTCAAACTCAGAGAAACAGAGTAGAATGATTGCCAGGGCTGGGCGGTCAGGGAAATAGAAAGAGGTTGGTAAAAGTGTATAAACTCTCAGTTATAAGATGAATGAGGTCAGAGGATCTAATGCAAAACATGATGACTGTAGTTGATAGTACTGTATCGTATAATTGAAATTTGCTAAAAAAAAAAGTAGAATTTAAGTGTTCTAATCCCCTCCCCCACCAAAAGATAAATACATCAAATGATATATGTGTTAATGAACTAGATGGGGGAATCTTTTCATTATATATGTAATCATTATATATATATATATGATTTCATTATATATATAATATATATAGTCATTACATATAATCACCAAGATGAACATTTTAGACATTTTATAATTTTATATGCCAGCTGTACCTGAATAAAGCTGAAGTGCCAAAATAAGAGACCTAAGCAGGTTTTATTCATATTCTTTATACTTACGGTTATACTTAAATGACTCAAAACAGTCTAAGAGTTGATACTGAAAGAACCAGGTCTACATCAGAGACTAGAATCAATAGAAGAGTTTCCTCTCAGTCATTCACCATTTATCACCACAAGGACCTACAAATGTAGTCTTTGGTTCATTTGTTGCCTAAAGCCATGTTGCCATGGAATTTCTGTTGAATTCTTCTTTAGGGCCTTCCAGCACGTGTGATCACGTCAGTGATCACTTAACTGATTCTTGCCACCCTTCCCCCTTCCTATTTCCAATGAGCCAAGTAGTTATTTTGGTATGAAGGTCAAAAAGTTGTATTGTGTTAGTTAAGGGTGACAAATTGGAACAATAATTTTAAAAAAATTAAACAAGCAGAGAATTGAAATCAATTCAAGCAAAATTATTTGGGTTATTTTGGTTGGGTAAATCACAAAATTATTGGACAGTTTTTCATGTTCTTATGACTGACTTTGGCAAAGCTTGACTACCTTTCATGTTTTTTGTTTGTTTACTGGTGGGTGGAGTATGGTAAGATTGAAATGATACAGCCAATGAGATGGCTGTTTTAGTATGTGGTTGTTTAGTCAGCGTTATGAAAGATTGGCATATGTTCCTTGATTTCTTTAAACAAATCAACATTTGGGAGGGCTTGGGAAAGAGTCTCATCTCTTGTCATAGAATAATCAGCCGCTGTCCTTCCCACGCAGTGAACAAATTTAGAGCATGTAAGATGAAAGAGAACCATGCTGGGCACTGTCTGTTGCTCATTCTATTAGTTGTTTTGAGTTTTTAAAAATTAAATATTGAATAGCTATAAAAGAATACTTAGGAAGTATGTGGAAGGTTCAAAGAGCATTACTTTTACTTCTTCTGTACCCCTCTTGCCTTCTTTACCCTTTGAGAGAGCACCATCCTGGATTTTGTATTTTGCTTTTCTTCGTAGCTTGATCATGAATCTTTATTTATTTTTTAAATTTTATTTATTTATTCATGACAGACATACAGAGAGGCAGAGGCATAGGCAGAGGCAGAAGCAGGCTTCACCATGTGGGACTCGATCTCTGGACTCTGGGATCAGGCGCTGAGCTGAAGGCAGATGCTCAACTGCTGAGCCACCCAGGCATCCTGATCACGAATCTTTAATCATTGTGCAAGTTTTTAGACTTTATCCTGTGGAGTTTTATTACAAGCCTTCTTTCATGACTTCCTTTTTCAATCTTTGACTCTGGTGATTCATCAGTGTTATTGCTGGTAGCTGTATTTCATTGAATTTCATTGCAGCATATATTCCATGGTATTAATAGACCATAATTTCTAGTATCCATTTTACTGTTGATAGGCATTTGGGTTGTTTCCATTATTTATTCCTAACAGTGCTGCTGTGAACACTTTCTGTTTGTCGCTGGTTTTTAGAAATGTAATTTTGATGTGGTTTGCTAATATCTCAGGGAATGTTCACAATCTGTGTTGAGTGCATTTTGGCCTGTAATTTTGCAATGATATCTTTAGGTTTTGCCATCAAGGTTGTTTTTATTTCATAAAAGGAATTATGACTGAGTGTCTCCCTCTCCTTTTTTTTTTTTTTCCTTTTCTATAATCTGGAATAGTTTGTGTAGGACTGGAATTATTTGTATTTTTGATATTTGATGGAGGTTGCCTGTAACATCACCTTTGTTTGGTGCTCTTTTTGAGGGAAGATTTTAAATTACTGACTTAGATTTTTAAAATGTTATAGGATTATTCAGTTTTTATCCATTTTATTTATGTTTTAAAATTTAATGGCATACGGTTATGCATAATATCCTCTTATTAATATATTCATGGGATGACTAGGTGGCTCAGTGGTTAAGCGTCTGCCTTCAGCTCAGCTCATGATCCTGCAGTCCTGAGATGGAGTCCTGCATCAGGCTCCCCTCTGGGAGCCTACTTCTCCCTCTGCCTATGTCTCTGCCTCTCTCTCTCTGTCTCTCATGAATAAATAAATAAATAAGTAAAATCTTTAAAAAAACAAAGCAAAAAAAATGTATCCATGATTCCCCCCTATAAACTCTGTGGCGTCTATAGTGGTTCCTTTTTTTATTTCTAATATTAGCTATATGTCTTTTCTTTTCTTTCTTGGTCAGTCTTACTGGAAGTTTGTCAGTTTTGCCAAGTTTTTCAAAAAACCAAATTTGGATTTTTTCAGATTATTGCATATTTGCTTTCTATTATGTGAATGTCTGATGTTATCTTTCTAATTACCTTTCTTCTGTTTCCTCAGGCTTTATTTTGCTGGTTCCCTCGCCCCCCTCATATCTTAGGTAGACACTTAGCTCATTGTGATTGTTTTAATATGCTTGCAAATTCTTTGACACCTTTTCCTTCAGAAAAATGAAACCTAATTTTCCTTCTTTTAAATATGGGCCAGACTTGGTGACTCACTTCTTACAAATAGAATGTGGCAGTTGAATAGCTTCTGTCTGGCTTTTTCTCTTTTGGATCATCACTTAGGAGGAGGCAGCCACCATCTAGTGAGCACACACTAGAGCCCTCTATGGAGAGCCATGTAGAAAGAAAGTGAGGCCTCCTGCCAAACAGCTAGCACCAACATGCCAGCAATATGAGTAAAGTTACCTTGGATGTGGATGCTTTTGTTGTAGTCAAGCCTTCAGATGATTGGAGTTTTGGCCAACGATGTGACTGCAGCCTCATGAAACACCTCAAGCCAGAACCACCCAGCCATAGGGCTTTCAAGTTCCAGACCCACAAAAACTATGAGAAAGGATAAATATATATCATTGTTTTAAGTCATTGGCTTTTGGAGTAATTTGTTTTTATAGCAATAGAAAAACGAATATACTCACTAATCATCATCCTTTCTTTTGCTCTAATATAAGCATAAATGCTTTAAATTTCCCTCTATGTAGTGGGGCGTGAGTTAGTCAGTTAAGCCTCTGCCTTCAGCTCAGGTTGTGATCCCAGGGTCCTGGAGCCCCACATGGGGGCTCTCCCTGCTTCTCCCTCTCCCTCTGCCACTCCCCCTGTTTATGCTCTCTCTCTGTTGAATAAATAAATAAAATCTCTAAAAACCAAATAAATAAATTTCCCTCCATGTATTGTTTTAGCTTCATCCCACAAGTTTGGATGTACAGTACTTTTCATTATCATTTTTGCAGTAATTTTCTTTTTTTTTTTTTGCAGTAATTTTCTTTTTTAGATTTAAGTATTTTCTAATTTCCAGTACTATTTTTTCTTTAGCTTATGAGTTACTTAGAACTGTGTTTCTTAATTTCCAAATATATATTGTGTATTTATTATTGGTTTCTAGCTTAACTGTGCTGTCGACAAAAATATGGTCCGCATGATATCCTTTGAAATTTGTTGCACCTTGCTTTATGGCCCTGTATGTGGTCTTCTGGGAGAAGGGGCCCGCAGTCTAGAAAGCTCCATGGGTACTTGTATATGTATGCGTCTATTAACATAAGTGTGTCTTTGTGTCATTCCAATCTGTTATATATTTACTGATTGTTTCTTACTATGACAAATTTATCCCTTACTAAAGTGGGGGGGTCAGTTTAAATCTGCCACTATGGTGGTAGATTTTTTTCATTTCTATTAATTGTTGAGTTATATTTTGTTACATATTTTAACATATACAAGTTACTAGATGGATACTTGTTTAAAATTGTTGTTTCTTCCTATGAATTGAATCATTTATCATTATGAAATGACCCATTTTATCTCTATTAATGCTATTTGCTTCAAGTCTATTTTGTTTGACATTAATGTAGCAACACTAATTTTCTTTTTTTCAGGGCTTGCTCAGAATATCCATTTAATAAAAACATCTGACAATCTTTTAAATGGAGCATTTAGTTTGTTTACATCTACTATAATTACTCATGCTTTTGGTTTTAAATCTCTCTTATTTTGTGTTTCCTAAATATCCCACCTTTTCTGTTTCCTTTTCTCTACATTCTTGCCTTCCTCTAGATTGGTTATTACAACTGTGTGATAGAAACGTGCATATCCTATTTCTACTTTATTAGTCTACATAACTTAACTTCTCAAAGTTAATCAACATCCTTAACTTTCTCTCAAAAAGGTACAGATAACTTAGAACACTAACTGCTGTAACATTGCACACTACCACCACCACCACCACCACCACCACCACCACTTACTGGCTATCATTGACTTGAATTTTATCTTTTTATCTTAAACCCCCAAGATGTTATTATTACTGTTTCATACAGTTTTAACGTTTACCAAATCTTTATGATCTCTTTGCTCGCAACTTCTTCTTGTATTTCAGACCTTCCATCTGGGAGCATTTTCTTTCTTCCTGAACTATATTCTGCAGAATTTCTTTAGTTTGGGCTCATTCTTTCTCAGTTTTTGTTTATCAGAAGATGTCTTTATCTCATCCTTGTTAACAAAAGATATTTCACCACATATGAAATTTTGGGGTTGACAGTTATTTTCTGTCACCACATTGAATATTTTATTCCACTATCTTTTGGCTTTCATTATTGAAGCTGAGAGATTTGTTGTTCTTTTGAAAGTAATTTGATGTATTTCGCACTTTAAAAAAAAAAACATATTTTCTTTGTCTCTGGCATTCTGCAATTTCACAATAATGTGTCATGGCTGTGGATTTCCTATTTATTTGGAATTCTTGAGATTTGCTTTCCTAAATCTGTAGGTTATTATTTAATCAATTTTGGAAAATTCTTAGCCATTATCTCTTTTTCTCCCTTGTTCTGTCTCTTTTCCTTTGAGAAATCTGATTAGATACATATTATATATACTTATTCTATCTTCTCCATCCCTTGACCTTTTACATTTTTCACCTTTTTTTTCCTGTTTCACCCTGAACAGTTTCTAGAGATCTCTCTTCTCAGCTATATTTGCTATATCTGCTGCTAAACTCATTGAGTTTTATTTTTGTTATATTTTTTCATTTCTAGTAATTGTTTCTGTTCTTTTTCTAATCCGAATAGTCATTTGAAATCATCTCTTACTCTTTACTCACATTGTCAATTCCTTCTTTTACTTTAAAAACATGTGAAACTGAATATATTTTATATTTTGTGCTGCTCATTCCAACATCTGATATCTTTGCAGGTTGTGTTCTGCTATTTCTTATTTCTGCTTGTTCTTGCTCATGGTACCTTATTAACTGGTGTACTTTGTGATTTTTCATATAAGCTCATATTTTATTGAGGCCAGTTGAAGGTGAATTCCTCCAGGGAGGATTTGTGTTTCTTCTTACCAGATGCTAGAGGGCACTGCCAGATATTTGGACCACTCAGTTAATGTGAATTTAGGCCATAAAGGTTGTGGGAACATGCTTGTGAATATGATTTCTCAGGAGAAGTATTTATCTCCTGTATCCAATGCCAAGGTTTGAGACAGGCCATTTTCCTTGTAATGATCTAAAACCATTTATATATGGGTGGTTTCTGCAATTTAATTTAGCACCTTATATGGATTAGGACTTTGATTTTGGTACTCTGCATCCTGGGAGACATGTAAAGGGTAGCATAAGGTCCTTAACTTAAGGTGGTAAAGGCACTGGATCTGTTATGCCTTCACTCCAGCTTCTAAACTGAAAGTTAACTTCAGGGCTTGGCTTACATCTTGGGACTTTGTATCAGTTTGCTAGGACTGCTACAATAAATTACTACTGACCAGTTGGCTTAAACACCATAAATTTCTTGTGTCCTATTTCTAGAAGCAAGAAGGTGTTGCTTGGGGTTGGCTCCTACTGTGGGCTGTGAGGGAAGTATCTGTTCCAGGCTTCTCTCCTTGCCATATAGAAACATCACTCTGGTCTCTGCCTTCATCCTCACGTGGCATTGTCCCTCTGGGCATGTCTGTGTCCAAACTTCTCCCTTTTATAGGGACACCAGTCATATGGGGTTAGTAGTTCAACTTATTCCAGAACAACCTCATCTTAACTAATTACATCTACAATGACTTTATTGCCAGTGAAGGGCACTTTCTGAGATACTGAGGATCAGAATTTCAACATAGGAGTTTGGTAGGGGTCGGGGGCGGAGAGCAGAGGGAGGACACATTTCAGCCCATAAAAGATTTCTACTTTACTGCCAGCTCATCAAGGTATTTAAAAATATTATTCACAAAAAAAAAAAAATATTATTCACAGTGTAATTTATGCATTTTTTTTTCACCGAGAGGACTGGTTAAAATAACAGAGCCTACCATATTGTTGGACACCCACAGATAAGATTTAAATGGTGTTGAAAAGTCACTTGTCCCTAATAGCAATTTTACAAGGGCTGCTTCTCTTTTAAGCACAAGTTCGTTTTGCAACCATGTTGCATTGCACTTGAGGTTTGGCAGCTGCACATTTGCCACCTTGCCCTTGGGAAGAAAAGACTCAAAAGCTAAAGCTGATCTTCAGAAAATGTTCAAGTTCCAGGGCCACTTTAGGAACCAATGTTTCGGCCAACTCTGTTGAATGCTTTTTGCAACTATTGTGCATACCAGCCATGGCAATAATACTAAAGAAATCTCAATCATCAAGGTTAAATTATACCCTCTATGCTATGAGTAAGATGATAGAGAAATACAGAAGACACTATAGAAAGCTTTTCATTAAATGTAATTCAGACCTTTCCTGTATATAAAGGACTTGGCCTTGGCCCTCTGAAAACTTTGTCTAATCAGAAACTCTTATTCATTTAAGGTTATCCATAGACACGGATTTTTAACAATATACTTAAGGAATTTATGCATTTATCTTAGAGAGAGAGTGTGTGGGAGCAGAGAGAGGTTCAGAGGCATAGGGAGAAGGAGGAGGAAAAAGAGTCTCAAGCAGACTCGGTGCTGAGCCCAAGGCCAGATGTGGGGTTCAATGAGAAGCTGGGCTCCACGTGGGGCTCAATCTCACGACCCTGAGGTCATGACCTGAGCCGATACCAACGTGGGACACTCAACTGACTGAGCCACCCAGGCGCCCCAACAATGTTTTTCAAAGTGTGATCTGTCAACCACTTACTATAAATGAGTATGGGGTCAGGTGGAGGTAAGGAAGCTATTCCAGATTGCCTGGTTTTACCACAGACCCACTAAATTAGAATTTCTGAGGAAGGAAGCCCAGAAATCTGTATTTTAGAGCAGCATCCCTTCAAAGTTAGAGAATGGTGACTGCCTAGAGTCTTTCTCTCAAATGTAAGGCATTTTTATTTAAGCAACTTAATTTTATTTTTTCCTAAGTCACATTCCTCATGGAGAGTTAGGATTTTTATAATACGAAATTATTGCTTGAAGTGGTATTCAATAAAACTGTTTAAAAGTATTAAGTGGATCCAAAAAATAAAAAAATAAAAGTATTAAGTGGCCACAATGTACTTAGCAATTATATGATAAAATCAAACCATTTATAATATTATAGTTAGGGTACTACAGCTTCCTTTTTGAAAATAATCTTAAATCTACTAGTAAGTACAACTGAGAAATATTCTATTTATTTATTGAATTTTGCATTTCTGGTGTGAGCCTTTATCTTTCCTACTGCATAATCTACTTGTACATAAAAGCCCACTCTGGCAAGGTATGCCTTGAGTATGTTTGTGTGGATGATCTCCTCTAATAAGATGGACTCTCTCTCTCCCCTTCTGCCTGTGTCCTCAGCCCTCTTAGGGTCCCTGGCCTGGTCTGAAAATTAGACTGACAAGGACAGATTAACAGGAGAAAAGCATACAAATTTGTCTAATACACGTGGGAGTCTTTATAATGAAGTGAAGACCTAAAGGAACAATTTCACTTGAGCACTTTTATGCTAGATTTGATGAAGAATGGCAAGTTGTGGAAAGACCTGATAGGCCAAGGAGTATGAGCTGAATGTGTTAAATTGAGAGAAGATGAGCAAGGCCTGTTTTCAGCTTCTTGGTGTCCTTCTGTCTTGGAGGTAAGGATGCTCCTTTCCTCCAGGTATAGGGAGAGTACCTCTCACATGAGGAGAGAAGGGTAGGAGAGGTCAGGAAGACCTTCCAGTTTCTGCCATTTTCTCAAACTACTTCAGCTTGAAAATTCAATATGCCAAGGCACCATATTTGGGGGTAGAGTGTTCTGAAACCCATTACTATCTTCTACCTCTGAGAGATGGCTCTAAAATCCCAGAGATAAACAATTCCTCTTAAAGTTATTTAGTCTGTTGCCCTGGCCAGTCAGCTATCTTGGAGGCTGTGCTTGATGAGGGGAGGAACCCTGTGTTGTAAAAACTTGAGTTACCTACCTGCTGCCTTTAAGCATTGTATGGATCAGTAACAAGAGTCCACAGTCACTGAGGGCTCCCTGGATGTTCCCAAGAGCATGAAAGCAAAAGGAACTGTCCCATTCACTTTAAAGGGATTAACTCAGTGATTCTTCAACTTCCCTGGGTGTCAGAACCCCCTGGAGAGCCTGTTAAAACACAAATTGCTGGGCCCCATCCCCAGGGTGTCTGAATCATCAGATCTGGGTTGGGTCCTAAGAATTTGCATTTCTAACATGGTCTCAGGTGATGCTGCTGCTGTTATTTTTGGTCTGGTGGCCACACTTGGAAAACCACAGTATTAACTCATTTAGTCCTCCAGCAATCCTGTGAGGTAGACACTATTATTTTTCTCATCCCCATTTTATAGATGAGGATTCTGAATGGGAAGACAACTGGTGGGCAGCCCTGGTGGCGCAGCGGTTTAGCGCCGCCTGCAGCCCGGGGTGTGGTCCTGGAGACCCAGGATCAAGTCCCACATCAGGCTTGTTGCATGGAGCCTGCTTCTCCCTCTGCCTGTGTCTCTGCCTCTCTCTCTCTCTCTCTCTCTCTCTCTCTGTGTGTGTGTGCCTCTATGAATAAATAAATAAAATCTTTTAAAAAAATAGGAAGACAGCTGGTAATGAATACAAGATTTTGAACCCAGGTAGCGTGACTCCAAAACCCGTGCTCCATCTAACCTACTTTACTGTGTGGCTTCTTAGTCGGCGAGTGCTTATTAAGTATCTATTGTGCATCATTATTTGACTAGCTGCTATAAGAAAAATCAAATCCAATTCCTTATTCAGGCCTACATGAGTTCAGATTAGTCACTTCTTACTGAACTTGACACCAGCATGTTTAATTTTGTAATATCTGAGAGGGAAGTGAGCTGCTGGACATTTGTTGAAATTAAAGTAGCACTTGAGATACAGAAGTTAAATCTTTTCTCTGCTTTTCATCATGAAGTTGTGCCTTAACCCAGATGGGTTTTCCTGTGGTAAATTGTGTACTGTAAAAATGCTCGCCAAAGTCAATTTTCTTGGCTTGTACAAATATACAGCTGAGAATAATTTTGTGGGGTATGTTGCAGGGGTGGGATTGAAAATTCATGGTACTTATGTATTACCATCTCCTTATGTTTTAAGTACTTAGCCTTTTTTTCTCCCCTTTCAGCATTTTCTTTTGTTGGTTGGATTCCTATATTGGCTATTGCTGGAGGGGAAGTCCTGACTTGACCTGATTTTTTTTTAGTGTTTTCTTGTGGAGACCATAAATTATGCTTCAAGCAGCCACCATCCGGCTGTTAGGGGGATGTTCCTATTTTAAGGGGTGCGGAAAGGGAGGTGAAAGAGAAGGAAGTTGAGGAGGAGCATAGACCCCATAATACGCACTTGCAGACCAGGTTAGTCCCCCTGAGTTCTCTTTCCTGTGGGGGATCAGGGCATGGGCTATGCAAGTACCAGCAAAGAAAACGACTAAGACTGCTCTTCATTTGAACTCGCCTAGTCCTTTCCTAGATTTCCATAGAAATTAAAGGACTGCCCAGACTGCCCAAATGTCTATATTAATGACAGTCATTTTTCTTCTGGTTTTGTGCATGTCTGTCAAGGATAAATGACACCTTAAGTGATGAGATAGGCAAAACTTGGAACAAAACAACCTTTAGTAGGTATCTCCCATATCCAGAACGCTGTCTTAGACATTGGGCAGGAGGGTGGGCAAGGAGCAAACCAAAACCCAACAGCCACTGCCTATAAACAAGACTTCAGCTGTAAGGCTAGCCCATTCCATCAACAGTGGAGAGTTTTGGGAATTGTTTTCTCCCACCTTTCAAGGAGAGATGGAATAACAATTGGAAAATGGACCAGGAACATCGTTTTACTTCATTCTATCTCACTTTAAGTCAATTCCTGCCCAACCTGAGGTGTCTCTGTTCCAGAGAACATGGCTCTTCAGACTAGATGTGATCGTCTTACACATCTTCACCATTGTTCTTTCTTTGGTCCCTTTGAAGAGGATAATAGTCAAAGGGCCCCCGTCTTCTTTTCTGCATCACTCTTTAAAACATCAGGTTAAATGTTTTTAAGTTTTGAGAACCAGAAGCCTCCCAGCAAAGCTGTAGACTCCTTTAGGCAATACTAATGAGTCATTCTTGCCAACAACATAGGTAGTTTGCGTCGGTCTAGCATTTCTTGTCAGAGGAAGCTTAGCATACATGGCATGAGCTGTACTTCCTGGCACTGTGTGCCCTAGTCACAAACCACAGAGTTTTGCAAGAAGACCATTCATTAAGGGCATTCAGTATTGCAGCTGGGCCACTTTTCATATGTGTATTCTGCGTGTGTGTATCTGTTGTGCTATGTGTGATGGATGCTACATTGCAGCTTCCTGGCTGGTCTCACTGATATCACTGCATCAGTACAGGCACTGTGCTTCATATCTTTTGTGCAGAAGCAGCTCATCATTGTTTGTATTTCTTTTTCTTTTTTTTTTTTTAAGATTTTATCCATTTATTCATGAGAGACACAGAGAGAGAGAGAGAGAGGCAGAGACACAGGCAGCGGGAGAAGCAGGCTTCATGCAGGGAGCCTGACGTGGGATTCGATCCCGGGTCTCCAGGATCAGGCCCTGGGCTGAAGACGGCGCTAAACCACTGAGCCACCCAGGCTGCCCCGTGTCTGTCTTTAAAATGAACCAGTTTACCACTTGTGTGCTGATGGAAGAACAGCAATAGAATGAAAAAGAAATATTGAATTCTGGTTGGCTAAAATAAATGCACAACTTACATTATTTCTTCTATAGATACCTTGAAAGCAAAATGTTCTTAGGATTGCCAGAAGTTTATAAATAACATTAATATTATTAATTTTAAGGTAGGTTGATTGGTAGTTATGGTTCAGTTTGGTTGTGATGAAGTATAGGGAAATTCCCAGCATACATGAGTGAGTTGCCATTGGATTGGGAAGGTGGTCTAAACTTTTTCTGTCTCTGGTTTCTCTTCTGACTTCTAGTTCCATATTTGGTGGTTTTTTTTTTTAATTAAAAAAATTTTTTAAGTTTTTTTTTTTTTTATATTAAGTGATCTCTACACCTGACATGGGGCTCAAACTCACAACCCCTGAGATCAAGAGTCAAATACTCCACTGACCGAACTATCCAGGCAACCTCATATTTGGTGGTTTTCAATGAATAGAGTACTACTTTGCTCAAACTGTTTATTCTTTTACTAGGTCAAGAACCTAAGTCTCCTATGGTCTCATTAAGATGTTCCTGGAATTGTGAATTCATAACTGAAGAGAGGGAACCAAAATTGAAATATTATAACAAAGAGCTAACACTTGGAGCTAAATGGACTGGTACACATTATAGTCTTGAAATTATATTTCTTGTCTCTTTATAATTACAACACGAATTTTACTGCCCTTTGCTTCTTTCTGCCTTGGAAACAAATCCTGTGCCAGTAGCTCACCTGGGGCTCCTTAGTTCAATTTTCTGAAGCCCTTAACTTCTATGTCATTTTCCCTGGAAAGCCTTTCTTAATTTGTCAGGACTAGATGAAACATTCTCAGATTTCCTTCTTTTTATCTGTGCATTCATCTGTCCTTCCCTCTTTCCTCTCTGTTCCTATTTCCAACAGAGTACTAACCACATTATATCATCATTGACTGTTTACTTGTCTGGCTCCTAAAACTAGAAACTCCTAGAAGCCAGGCCAGCACCCATTTCCTATTGCTTCCAGCAACAGGCCTGGGGTATAGTAACCCTGCACACATTTTCGTATTTTTTAAGAGTGAAAGAGCATATAGAGCAGGAGTCATTTGAAAATATGTATAGAAAAGAGAAGAATAGTAACAGAGTTGTTCAGAGTGTTTTGGAAGAGGGTCCAGTTTACTTACATTAAGAGCAAAGCCAGTTTCCTGGGAAGGCTTAGCTTTCCTTCTTGAATACCCATGCAGTTTTTTGCTTATTTTCCATTCTCCAAAGGCTCATCAACTTTGAAACTTTTTCTCTTGCTCCTCATCACTTGCTGTCATTCCCATTTAGTCTTTCTTCTGGAAAGAAATCAGTACTTTTGGCTTACTATTCAGATAATTTGTGAGGATCAATTTTACTAGTGGATTTCTGACCAAAATTGGCCAGGCAAAGTGATTATCATGCCATTATTTAAATTGTTTTGCTGGCTATGCCTCATTAAGCATCCCTTCTTTTGTTCTTTCTTTCTTTTTCTTTTTTTAAGATTTTATTTATTTATTCATGAGAGACACAGAGAAAGAGAGAGGCAGAGACACGACACAGGCAGAGGGAGAAACAGGCTCCATGCAGGGAGCCTGACATGGGACCCAATCAGGGGTCTTCAGGATCAGGCCCTGGGCCCAAGGCAGCGCTAAACCACTGAGCCACCGGGGCTGCCCCTTTCTTTTGTTTTTTTGTTTTTTTTTAAATCTTTATTGTCTTTTATATGTCCATTTTCATTTTACACATAATTTTTTGGAGTTACATTGGTAACTGTAACTTTTCCTTTTAAAAGATTTTATTTATTCATGAGAGATACACAGAGAAAGAGGCAGAGACATAGAAGGAGAAGGAGGCTCTTTTCAGGGAGCCTGAAGTGAGACTCGATCCCCAGACTCAGGATCATGTCCTGAGCTAAAGGCAGATGCTCAAACGCTGAGCTACTGAGGCATCCCAGTAACTGTAACTATAATTGCTTTTGAATAAGTAACTTGGGACATGTGGGTGACTCAGTGGTTGAGCGTTTGCCTTTGGCTCAGGGCATGATTCCAGAATCCCGGAATGGAGTCCCACATCAGGCTCCCTGCATGGAGCCTGCTTCTCCCTCTGCCTCTCTTCCTCTTCCTCTCTCTCTCTCTCTCTCTCTCTGTGTGTGTCTCTCATGAACAAATAAATAAAATCTTTTAAAAAAATGAATAAGTAACTTAACAAAAGAAGAACACAAACAACATTTCTTCACCTCTGTGAGTGAAAGACTTCTC
This sequence comes from Nyctereutes procyonoides, assembly GCF_905146905.1. NCBI lineage: Eukaryota > Metazoa > Chordata > Mammalia > Carnivora > Canidae > Nyctereutes > Nyctereutes procyonoides. The sequence continues at coordinate 9,090,519 of NW_026575037.1, forward strand.
TCACATTAAAGTGGCTTCTGAAACCCAACCCCCTCCATGAAGCTTTACTAGAATAATGCCAGGACAGATATCTTCTTCCAATTGTACCCTATTCAAATGTGCAAGGGACACTTATTCATGGACTAAAATTACGCACATGTAAAATATTTGTTTATTATTAGATAGCTTGTAGAGGAAGAAAATGCAAATGAAATGTTTAATATGTTATAGCTTGTCAGATATGATTGCAAATTGTAATGGTAAAATATTCGCTAACATTGCTAACATTTATTGAGCACTTACCATGTGCTATGTGCTAGGGCTTATAACAGTCATATGGATTAGTGTTATTCTGAAGAAATTGAGGCTTGGAGAGGTAAAGGAACCTGCCTAGGAAGTGGACAGTTAATGCAAGTGTAGACTCGGAGTTCAATCCTGAATATTTGACCCCAAAGCCCATGCTCCTAACTGATGTGTGTTTAAGAGCTCATGGAAATTAAGAAATTTGTTTAAGGTCATAAAGCTATTAGATGACTAGCTTGATTCATACATAGATCTGTGTTCTTGCCGCTGCAATACTACAGTGTGTTCAAAGAAGTGTTGAATAGTATGAGGTCAGGAAACCAGGTTGTATTCTGAGAAAATTGGGTATGTGCAGCCTCACAATGATTGAGGAGAGGAAAAATCTTCAAATATCTTCTGACACAAAGAATGGGAATCAGGCATATTTTATTTTGCTCCAAAGGGCAAAAATGTCTCTTATAAACGTAGGCGATCCCGATTCTGAAATCCCAATTGTAGTTGCTTGCTTCCAGAAATTTTATTTAATTAAAAGTAGAAATTGAATCTATAATTCAAAATTACTAACAACCAAATCTGAGCTCAGTTAAAACCCCTGAGTGACATCTATCACATGCATCACATAGCATATATTTTTTAAAGATTTTTATTTATTTATTAGAGAGAGAAAGAGAGAGAGAGAGCATGAGCCCAGGGGAAGTGGCAAAGGGAGAGGAAGAAGCAGTGCTTCCCACTGAGCAGAGAACCCGATGTGGGGCTCGATCCCAGGACCCCGGGACCATGACCTGAGCCAAAGGCAGATACTTAACCGACTGAGCCCAGGTGCCCATGAAATATTTTTGTTGTATTAGAAGGAACAACACTTCCAGAGGACAGAGGTAAAACCTCAAGTCGGCTCCATATCTGCCAGAAGGAAAAAAAAAATCTTTTGTTTTTTACTTCCCTCTAAGAAGGTGTCAGTAGTCCCAACGGATAAGGTCAGCTGATGGGGTAGGAGAGGGGAATTGCCTCATTGTTCAAGGCTTCATAAGGCAGAAGACATTAGACAAGTCAACTAATAACACCTACCACAATTTTGTGGTGATGAGGAGAGTCAACTGCTGAACATGAATTTCTTAGAACTCTTTAGAGGAGGCATATAATGTTAAGTTCATAAATCCTGGTTGAGCACCAAGTACGAAAGGATGTGAGCAGGATCAGGAGTCCCAGTGTTGGCCCGCCTGAGGGTTGGCCTCACTTCCCATCACAATACAGTGGTTGTTGTTAGCCAGGAAGGGGGAGCATTTAAAGATAAACAGGCAGCATCAAGGGAAGGTCTGCAGGTGATTTTCCAATATGTACTTTGGCATGGTCTGATGTTGACTTGGTACAAGGAAAGACCATGTGAGCCTTGTCATTATTCCTCTCCTTGAATGGTTAGAATAACTGTGAGTGTCCTTGCACCTGTAGGGGAAAGAGTAGAAAATTTTCTTTTTTTTTTTTTTTTAAGATTTTATTTATTTATTCATGAGAGACACACAGAGAGAGGCAGAGACATAGGCAGAGAGGCAGAGGGAGAAGCAGGTTCCCTGCAAGGAGCCCGATGTGGGACTCGATCCCGGATCCCGGAATCATGCCCTGAGCCGAAGGCAGACACTCAACCACTGAGCCAGCCAGGCATCCCACAGTCCTTGTATTGACCTGACCATTGCCCCCATCCATGTCACCCCCCCTCACCCTAGCTCAATCTGCCCTGAAGTTCTGCCCTCTTGTTCCAGTTTCCTATGGCTCTGCTGTGCAGGAGTATGTAAGTCCTGATTGATTATCACCTGAAAAGCCATGAGGTGAGGAGGTAGCAAAGGTGAAAGCTAACTACTTTGCACACATTCACTCAGCTGTCCCCATCCCACTGTTCCAGACCTCAGTTCCCTGCTGAATAGTGGAGTTCTCACCATGCTGTTCATGAAACTGGCACCCAGACCTTCCTGTAAAATGCCTGTTTGGTGGCCAGCAGTTATCCAACAGAAATTTGGTGATGAACATTGCAAAGCACACCAGCAATGCACAACAAATGAGCAGGCTTTCACACTGTGGTCATGGCTTCGCAGCACCATGAAAATGAGCATTGGGTTGATTGCTTAATCAAGAAAAAAGATCAGAATGGGTAAAACAGAAATCAGTAGTAAGATGTACTCTGCTTCTGCTTTCTGATCTATTTTGGTTTGTTTGTATGGGCTACATGGTTACTGGGGAAATACAAATGTAGGCTTGTGTTCTCTGAATCAAGTGGCATGGGAAGCAGAGGCATCATATTAAAGAATCTTATAGACCATGTGCTTCACTGCCATCATTGATAGATAAGGACATGGGGTGGTTGAAAATTTACCCAGGATCACATGGAGGAAGAGTGGCATTGATAAATGTGAGTGGGCTGAGGGCAAATTTGCAGGCAGCAGAGGGTTTTTTTTTTTTTTTAAAGGTTTTTTATTTATTTATTTACGATAGTCACAGAGAGAGAGAGAGAGGCAGAGACACAGGCAGAGGGAGAAGCAGGCTCCATGCACCGGGAGCCCGATGTGGGATTCGATCCCGGGTCTCCAGGATCGCGCCCTGGGCCAAAGGCAGGCGCCAAACTGCTGCGCCACCCAGGGATCCCACAGCAGAGGGTTTTAAATGAGCCAAATTGCTTTTTGAGACAAATTTTATTTCCCTATTTCTTATTTAAAAATTTTCACATCTATCATCTATATATCATCTATATATCATATTTTATACAAATACATAAATTCCATCATATCATAAATGCTAGGCTTCTTTTTTTTTTTGCTTGCTCTCTCCTCTCATTCTTTTATAAGCAACATTAAAAAACTCCGAATGTATCTTTCTGTCACTGATTTTTTTTAAAAGTAGGACTATGTGAAAATAAAATAAAATAAAATAAAAGTAGGACTATGTGATACATTTCTGTATGTTGTTTAGATATTAACTCTTTTCTATTTCTCCACTTAAAAACATTCTTCTCAAAATCATCAATTGTTATTATAACTTATCAGATTGACATTAACCTTTAATTGTGATGTATTTTGCCATGCGAGACGTCTCATTTTCATATAATCAGATATGTCCACCTTTAGCTTTTGAATTTTCTATTTTGTTAAGATTTCCCCTGTCTCTAGATTATATATGTAATTTCCTTGAAGTTTTTATGTTGCTTTATTTTTAGCATGTCTGTCTGCACGCTGTCTGAAAGTCATGCGTATATATGTATGTCAGTGGTCTAAAATTTTCCCTTTAAATGGATAATCAGTTGTGCAGGCATCATTTATTAAATCTAACTTTGTCCACTGAATTAAGCTGCTATCCTTGCCACATAGAATGTATACGTATTTTGAGGTTATCTAGGTATTCCCTTTTCCATTCACCTGTTTATTCCTGTTATTGCAATTTTGATTCTATTATAACAGATTTTTGTTGTATGTTCTTATATCTGATAAGAGAAACTTCTACTTACATATTCATTCATATTATACTTTTCTTGACTACTTTTAGGCACATATTCATATTTGTACATTCACACTCATTGTAGCTAATTACCCTCTAATGCCTGTTGGGATTCTAACTGCAATCACATGGATTTATAAATTACTTCAAAAAGTAGTATTAACCTATTGCCTATCTATTCAACGAAGTATTTTTAAAAATTCATTTTAAAGACCAGATTCAGGGCAGCCCCAGTGGCTCAGCAGTTTAGCGCCACCTTCAGCCCAGTGATCTTGGAGACCCGGGATCAAGTCCCAGGTCAGGCTCCCTGCATGGAGCCTGCTTCTCCCTCTGCCTGTGTCTCTGCCTCTCTCTCTCTCTCTCTCTCTCTCTCTCTCTCTGTCTCTAATAAATAAATAAAATCTTAAAAAAAAGACCAGATTCACACTAATGGTGATAGACTAAATGCTGTAATGTGTGCACTTCCTTTCAGTACCAAGGTCAAGGGTGCAGTTAGGACACTGAGTGAAGGAGAGGAGTGAGCAGCCTTAGAGAACCCATGTAGTGTCAGGCTCTGTCCTCAGTCCTTTGCTCATAGAATACAACAGCATCTTGGTCACAGTTAGAAAGCCCCTAGGCCTCTTGGACTCCAGAGCCCACCACCTTGCACTCTGTCTTTGGGAAGCCTTTGTAACCATGTAATGTTACATCTGCACCTTTAATATAAATTAAAAACTCTTTCTGCATATTGGCATAAAGGTTTCATGGTTTGCATGTTTAAAAGCAGGAAATGCTCTTTGATGAGGACAGGTCATATATGCCCTGTATGGTTTGCCTCTGCTATGGATCATGTTCTTCCCTTTGCAATTCAATCTATCCAGTCTACTTAACTCCCTGCTCCAGGGAAACATTGCTGTCCCCAACCAGAGAGACTCCTTCCTCTTCTGAATTCGCATGATCCTTTACTTTTTCTGATAGCATTTGTTACACTCCCTTTTTTTTTTCATTTGTTACACTATTTATTGTATTGTGGATAATTTTGTGTTCTTGTTACCAAAATTTACCAAATTGAGCATCTGCCATGTGGTTGTTTGGGGGTGCAAGGGATACAGTGCTGAGCAGGTGGTGTATTTATCATTATTTCCCACATAAAGCTTGATGACCATAAACCAAATCTTATTCCCTTGTATTCAGAGAATTCCTCACAGTGACACACACATAGAATATGTTCAACCAATATTTGGTGAGTGAGTGAATATATGATAGGGAATAGACCATGGGAGCAATAATTTTGGTTAAAATATAATTTTATCTATTTTATATCAATCATCACTTTTTTCCTAGCTTTAAATTTTTTAAAAAATATTTTATTAATTTATTCATGAGAGACAGAAAGAGAGAGACAGAGACACACAAAGAGTGAGAAGCAGGCTCCCTTTGGGGAGCCTGATGTGGGACTCGATCCCAGGACCCCAGGATCAGGATTACAACTTGAACTGAAGGCAGACGTTCAACCTCTGAGCCACCCAGACACACCCTACTTTAAGTTTTTTAAAAAAATATGCTATATTTGTTGCTTTTTCAAAACCAAATGTCTTTGGTCAAATTTTTCTAAGTTTATCAGAATTGGTCTTCAGTCAATCAAAAAACAAACAAATCTTTTTAGAGCCCTTACTATATTATAATTCCCATTATAAGCATTGGAGATAAAAAAAAAATGGGGATCAAAAATAAGCCATATCGGCAGTTGCCATTTGAAAAACTGAAAGTTGGGTCAGTTTTCTCCAGATAGCATGTAGGCACATTTTTTCAATCTAAAATTATGAGATCTAACAGAAAACAGGTAAAGAAGTAAGTCAGGAGCCCAAAAATAGATTTAATATTTGATGCATATATACATATATAGATTTATTTATTTGTTTGTTTATTTATTTATTTGAGAGAGAGACTTGGACTTGATCCCAGGACCCGGGATCATGACCTGAGCCAAAGGCAGACACCTAACCAACTGAGCCACCTCAGTGCTCCAATACCTATATTTAAATTGAGAAGTAAGTGAGCATAACTTTGAATATTCTAAATTTGTAGAATCTATGATTAGAAAAAATGTGGGAATAAATCAGAAACATTTAGTATTCCTTTTTTGAGAGAGAGAGAGAGAGAGAGACTATGTATCATATGTACACAAGAGGAGGTGGGGGAGGAAGGGGAGCAGAGAGAGAAACTTAAGCAGGCTCCATGCCTAGTTGGAGCCAGACATGGAGCTTGATCTCATAACTAGGAGATCATGACCTGAGCTGAAATCAAGAGTTGGTGGCTTAACTAACTAAGCTACCTAGGTGCCCCAATAATTATTATTCCTAATCCTTGATACTGAAGAATAACAAACTTTTTAAAGATTGAATATTGCCAGTAAAACTCAGTTTTCTCCTGTATTGTAATAAAACAAACATTCATTTTAAATTTAAATTTAGACATTTGCTTCTGTCTTGCCTGACATTGTTCTTACTAAGAATTAGGACAATTAATTGTCCTTACTAAGCAATTAGAAACATAGGTCTAAATGAACATTTATACATTAATTTAATTAGAGACCATGTGGGTTTACACTGATAAGATCTACATTCATTTATTAAACAAATATTTATTGAGTATATACTATGTGCCAACCACTGCTGTGGGCACTTAGGATACAGTAGCGAGCAAAACAAAGACTCTCATTCCTGTGACACTTATATTCTAGTTAAGGACCAATGGTGGAGACAGAAAATAAATCCTAAACATAAAAAAAATGAGCAAATTATATAATATGACAAAAGGAAATAAGTAATATGGAAAAATAATGGAGTAGGTTGAGGGGCACAAGTGTGCTAGAGACAGAGGGGTGATGGCAGCCTGTGGTAGAAAATGAGGTTATATTAAATATGCTGAGAATTAAGGAGAGAGAACCATGTCTAGCCTAAAACATAAGAAATGTTGAGTTGTAGAATACTATGAGAAGAGATCTCAAAATGTAAATATGGGGTTGAAAAATAAAAGCTGTAAAAAATGTTAAAGACACTTGTATTATTCAGCTTGAAAGGGAAGGTCTGGGAAGCCACAATAATGGCTTTCAAATAGTATCTCTAACTTCACTGAAGATGCTCCTTGCAGGAATATACTCAGTTACAACATGAGAAATATAGGTTACCCATGAGGGAGAACTGCCTGATAATGAGAACTCTTGTGTTTAAAATGTGATATACGGAAATGGTTAGGGAATGTCTTTTTTTTTTTTTAAGATTTATTTATTTATTTATGATAGACACAGAGAGAGAGAGGGGGCAGAGACACAAGAGGAGAGAGAAGCAGGCTCCATGCCAGGAGCCCGACATGGGACTCGATCCCGGGACTCCAGGATCGCGCCCTGGGCCAAAGGCCGGCGCTAAACCGCTGAGCCACCCAGGGATCCCCAGGGAATGTCTTTTGAATGACTAACACCTGATTAATTTTTTAAAGATTTATTTATTTATTTTAGAGAGAGAGTGAGAGAGAGCACAGGTGAAAAGGGCAGAGGGAGAGAGAGAGAGAATCCTAAGCAGGCCCCATGCTGAGTGCGGAGCCCGAGGGTGTCTCAATTCCAGAACCATGAGATCCAGACTTGAGCCAAAACCAAGAGTCTCTCACTTAACCAACTGCACCACCCAGGCACCCCAGGTTAATTTTAATTTGTGAAACCAAGTGGAATGCACTGCTTAATAAATATTGGCTTTTACTATTATTAATAATAATCATAGATCTGGAATAATTTATATGCTCTTTCAGTTATTTAAGAAATAAATGCTGTCCTATTAGTAGAGAAATGAACTAGACATTAAAAGCTTGTTCTAGTTTTATGATTCCATTATGTCTTTTTTAATAGTAAAAATACCATTAAGAATGTGAATACTCAAGAGGCATTTACTTATAACTAACACATCATCATAGGAGATGTACCCACACGCTCTCTCTCCCTCCCTCCCTCTCTCCCTGTTTCCCTCCTCTTTCTCTCTTATGTTTAGAACTTTGACATTTCCAGCCCAGGAATTGAAGTTTTGTTTTTATTTTCCTTCTCTACTTTCCCATTAGGGAATTAGATCATTGGGGTCCTTCTTCCAAATAGTTTCATGGAATGAGTTAATTACATCATGTAATTCAAGTCTGTAGCCACTACTGAGATTTTCTACAATTGAAACAGGGGACACCTAAAACCAGCAAGCATTTTAGCTGCTTTTTCTTTTTTGGCAAAGGGTAAGAGAGGGGTGAACAATTTGTTGCTATAAATGCAGCAGATTGTTGTAAGCCTGTATCCTGTTTGGAAATGATGTCATCTAACATGTCTGTTGGTGGTTAGCAGTTTTCCACCATGAGGAACAGGACTTTTAAGACAATGCATTGCTGTTAGAGAACCCTCAAAGTTAAAGCCGCAAGGATTCCTCAGTGCCCATAACGCAGGGTTGATGATCGAGATTTAATTGTCAAGGGTCTTAAACTCTAACCCTAATCTGTCTAGGGACTTGTTGTAAGTCATCTTATTTCTCTTTTTTTTTTTTTTTTTTTTTTTTTTGTGCATTACTCTAATCCTGGGTTTGTTCTATTGGATGAACTATGTATGTGTACGATGATGAATTAGAGATAAAGTCAGGATTTTTTTCTTTTTTATTGATTCAGAATAGGTACAGATCTGAATTAGATCACCTTTGTAATGATGCTGCTTAAATAAAGTTCAGATGTGCAGTGGCCTGCTCTCTTTTATTGCCTCCCTCCTCTTCCTCACTCAGATAAACAATATAACTCTGAAACCATGTGCATGTTTTAGGGCTCCGTGGCCACCAGCCAAACCTGGCTACTGAGCACTTAAAATGTGGCTAGTCCAAAATGAAATGTGCTGTTGAGTGTAAGAGACACACATTTCAAAAACTTAGTACACACACACACACACACACACACACACACACACACAAAGGTGCAGGATGCCTGGACAGCTCAGTGGTTGAGTGTCTGCTTTCAGCTCAGGGAATGATCCTAGGATCCTGGGATTGGGTCCTGCATCAGGCTCCTCCCAGCGAGCCTGCTTCTCCCCCTGCCTGTGTCTCTCATGAATAGATAAATAAAACCTTTAAAAAAAGTATAAGATACTCAATAATTTTTATATTGCTTACATATTTTGGATATGTTGGTTTACATAAAATATATTATTAAAATTAATCCTAACGGTTTCTTTTGACTTCTATCATGTGGCTACTATAAAATTTATGATTGTATATGTAGCTTTCATTCTATTTCTACTGGGCATTGCAGGTCTAGAATCTCTTTGCGCTTTCATTTCCCTTTCTTTTACTCTGGAGGACCCTTCAAAACCAGTATTGAGGGACGCTTGGGTGGCTCAGCGGTTGAGCCATCTGCCTTTGGCTCGGGGCATGATCCCGATCAATCGAGCCGATCGATCGAGGCCGCATTGGGCTCTCTGCATGAAGCCTGCTTCTCCCTCAGCCTGTGTCTCTGCCTCTCTCTGTGTCTCTCATGAATAAATAAATAAGTTCTTTAAAAAAAAAAAACCCACAAACCAGTATTGATTACTGTCTGTAGCCTACGGACAGATTTGTTCCTGGGTGTGTGTGTGTGTGCACAAATGCATGTGCACATGCATATGCATTTGTGCACCCTAGTGAGTGCATGTATGCAGGCGGGAAAACGTTCAGTGGAAGGATAAGGAACAAAGGACAGGAAGAGAAGTGAGCAGTTTCAATTGGTCTGAGATGCGATCTACTCTCACTCAGATTAAGGAAGGAGGAAAAGCTGAGCGTAAGTTAGCTCCCCACAAGGCAACTTTGCTCTTTTTTTAAAAACTAGGGTGGAATCATTGGAACAGCAGACACATCTGAATTCAAATGTAAATGCACAAGAAGCTTCTGTAACATCATTCAGAAGCAAACATGAAATTTTAAGAATTAGCATTGTCATTGCTTTCCCTAGTTAACAAAGATAATCAAGAACTGACCTATATTCCATGATGCTCTTTTGGGTGAGGGATATAATGTGTTTTGTTCTTCAGCATTTCATAAAAGAGAAGTTTCTGGTTGAGATGGAATGTTTTAAGGGCCTTACAGTTTAGACTCAAATGCCCAAACTAGTATAGTGATTTTTCTGGAGAACAAGATTGTGTAAACCATGATGCCTTTGTTAAATGTTAAATTAAGAGATATCAGACAAACTTTTTCTTTTTAAAGAAAAAAAACGGGGGTAGGGGTGTGGATATGTGACAGACCATGGCCACATGACCATCAAATTTAAAGATTCAGTGTTTTATGAATCTTTTATATAAGACAAATCAGTTTTGCTGTCTTGTCATAGACAATAAAATGGAAAATTTGAATAACTGTATTATTTCTTGGCTTAATTACATAGCCCATGTGCTAAGCCCAATGGAAATAACCATGAACTGAACTGTTATTCAGGTTAATGGAAGGGGAAGAGGGGAGGGCAAAGAGACTCAGATCAGCACGGTCCACTGGAAATATTATGAAAGGGACATATGTAATTTTTTAGCTGAAGTATGGTGGACACACAGTGTTGCATTCGTTTCAGGTGCACAACATAGTAATTAGATAAATCTATACATTATGCTGTGCTCCCCACAAGTGTAGTTACCATCTGTCACCATGTGACATGATGGGTGCATCATTGACTATACTCCACATGCTGTATCATTCATCTCTGTGACTCATTCACTCCATAACTGGAAGCTTGTATCTCTCACTCTCCTTTCCCCCATTTTGCCCATCCCCCCACCCTCCCCTCAGGCAACCATCGGTTTGTTCTCTGTATTTATGGATCTGTTTCTGCATTTTGTTTGTGTGCTTATTCACTTGTTTTGTTTTTTAGATCCCATCTATGAATGAAATTATAAAGTATTTGTCTTTCTGTGTCTGATTTAATTCACTTAGCCATAATACTCTCTAAGTCCATCCATGTTGTTGCAAATGACAAGATCTCATCCTTTTTATGGCATTGTACATGTACCACATCTTCTTTATCCATTCATCTATCAATGAATACTTATGTTGCTTTCGTATCTTGGCCATTATAAATAATACCCCAGTAAACATAGGGGTGGGGGGGCACCTGGGTGGCACCAGTTGGTTAAGTGTCTGACTTTTGGTTTTGGCTCAGGTGGTGAGATAAGGCCCCACCTCGGCCCCTGCATCCAGCATGGAGTCCATTTGAAATTCTCCCTCTCCCTCTGCCCCTCCCTGCCAAAATAAATAAATCCTTAAAAAAACAGACAAATGGGTGCATATATCTTTTTGCATTAGTGTTTTTGTTTCCTTTGGGTGAATACCCAGTATACCACATATGTAATTTAATATTTTCTGGTAGTCACATTGATTTTTTTTTTTCTGCAGCCCAGAGAAAGTTGCATATTTGAGAGAGAGAAGTTTAGTGGGAAGAGAAAGAAAAGGTGGTCCTGCAGCTGGAACTTTACATCCAGTAGAACTCTGTCATGGAAAGCACTACCCAAATGTTGGCAAATTAACTGTATTTGCAGTTTCTCACAAAATCACACTCCTTCACAGCTGAAAAAAGGAGAACTGACAGCTTCTCATTTCAAATGTGATAAATGAGGCCCAGAGAAGCAAAGTAACTCACCTTAAGTCCTACAGCCAAAGTGACACCCAGTTTTGATTCCCACCAGATAGTTGTCTCTCCTATTCCATGTTGTCTCTGTCATTGAGCCATTTATTTCTTTGTTCATTAGTCTGTTCAAAAGAGCAGTTGGTGCCAGGCACCATGCTGTGGCCGTAGGATACAGTGACGAACATGACAGTCCTTATCCTCAAAGACATTATAGTATAAGGGGACACGGGTTCATCCAGTGTGTCACAGATGACCCTCCAGTTTCTGACACATGTCACACTGTGTCATCCCAAGACCTTGCTCAGTTTCCATGGCAAGCAGGGAATAGTAATAATACTTTAAAGGATGTTTGTGACAAACCAGAAAGTGCTCTAAGATGTAAAGGTTTTCCCTCCACTTGTGAAAACACTTGAAGGAGGCAGTAGAGATGTATTCTGAGTAAACCACACTAAGTAATACCTTTAAGGAGAGGAAAAGAAGAATGAGCTCTTCAATTATTTTACTTTACAAACCCCTCAGTATGGACCCTGACTGGAGCATAGAATGTGCTCATGAGAGTTTGCTGAGGTTCTAAGAGGCAAGCTGCCACAGAATCATTTGGACTTGGGAAAGGCAAATATTGCTTATAGTCATTAGAGGACTGGTATTTAAAAAAACAAAAAAAAAAAAAAACAAAAAGAGATAGATCTTCCTAAGGATAATAGTATAACACTTCATAAAGTTTGAGCCACAAATACTATAATCCCCCATAGCTCACTTTGTATTTCTTATGCATTTCTTTTCAATCATATGAGTGAAAATTTACAGTAATTAATCAGGATGTATGTGTAGTTTTATAATTTTGTTTTTCCAATTAAAATTATCTTCAAACTGGGATCCCTGGGTGGCGCAGCGGTTTGGCGCCTGCCTTTGGCCCAGGGCGCGATCCTGGAGACCCGGGATCGAATCCCACGTCGGGCTCCCGGTGCATGGAGCCTGCTTCTCCCTCTGCCTGTGTCTCTGCCTCTTTCTCTCTGTGTGTGACTATCATAAATAAATAAACATTAAAAAAAGAAAAAAAAAAAATTATCTTCAAACTACTTTTCCATGATGCATATGAGTCATCATAATTGTTATTTTAGTGACTGCATAATATTCCATTCAGTAATCCTACCATGTTTTGCTTAAATGTATTAGTAGTCAAGTTATTAAACAAGATGCTCTTTGGACTTTACTGAAAATAATTGTGGAGATGCCTGGGTGGTTCAGTGGTTGAGTATCTGCCTTTGGTTCAGGGCGTGATCCCAGAGTCCCGGGATCGAGCCCCACACCAGGCTCCCTGCATGGAGCCTGCTTCTCCCTCTGCCTGTGACTCTGCCTCTCTCTCTGTGTCTCTCATGAATAAATAAATAAAATCTTTTTTTAAAAAATTGTGAATGCTTAGAGTTTTCACAACAAAATCTCATATTTACCTCTTAAGCCACTTTCAAGGGATCCCTTAGTGAGACAATGGAAGCTAATACAGTTATAGGTTTTCAACCACCCCAATAGCAAGATGCTTTCCAAGTATCTTTGGTTTAAAGCAAAATTAGTGCACATTATGGGCTCAGTTAACACAGAAATTAAAAAGAACTCTGTTGGCAGCACTACCCCATTCCTGTAAAAATCAGGAGTGTAGACACTATTTTTTATTGGTACCTGACTGCTAAAGTTTCCAGTTAAAAAAAAAAAAATGACCTGGTCTCTAAGAACCCGAGGATTAAGTTGTATACTGCCCCTCCAAACTGTGGCCGCCATCCCTACTTCTTAAGGAGGCAATGGATCATGGGTCATCTTAATTTCTTAGGTCTTTGGGGAAAAGTTACAAATAAGAAAACAGCCATTTTATCCTAGACAAAAGCACTTACCACTTCTGCTGTACTTAGATGTTTTAAATAAAGTGAGGTCCTTTTTGAAGTTGAGTCTGTGTGAAATTTATTTCCTGCTTGTTATTTTTGCTCTCATTTGATGACCCAATAAAATGAGTTGTGTATTTATATGACCTTGGGTAATGACTTCAACTTCTTTGATCTTGAGTTTTTCCATTTTCTACCCAGAAATGATTACATCTGGCTTACCTGTCTCATGAGATTGCTGTGAGACCCAAACGAGATGTAAACTGTAAAAACTTCTGACAAGTGCAAGGTGGATGCTATTATTAATCGTTGGTGATGCCGATGAGTGGAAAATCCCCAGATAGCATCAGCAGACAGTGCTACACTCAGTGGGTGTGTCAGGCTAGGCTAAGATAAAGTGATGTCAGTTAACCCCAGTGATTTGTTCTCAAATGTGAACTGGGCCAAGTCCTTCCACTGTCTGCCTTACTTGTAGAAAGCATGGTCCCATGGATGTGGGAGCAGGCAAGGTGTTATGAGCTCCCAAGACAAAGGTCATCCATGGACTCAGTCAGGAAGACTCTCCCTAGTATTTCTGTGTGGTGCAGTGACAAATTATAAGAAGGCCTGTGTGTAAACAATCATATCCAGGAATAAGAGAAAGTGTCATCAAAAGTGAAGGAAAAGTCTGGCTGGAGGAGCATCTTCCCTACTTATATGAAAACTCAGGCTTCCTTTAAAATGTGTCCAGGTTGTGTGGTAGAGTTTTGCCTGCAGGGAGTGAGCCACACAACTCCCCACAATGACAGAGGGAAGCACGTGATCCAGTTTCTGTGGTTGGAGTGAAAGATTATCCAAGAGTGTGTGCATGCTGCCACGACCGTTTGTAAGCGCTACATAGTGAACTCTTCTTAAAATTCACATTTTAAGGAGGAAACTAGATCGTTTTCATTTGTTTTGCTGAGGTTTGGAGATGGATTTTTTTTTTTCCTGCTGAGGTCATTTCAGCACCATCTCCACAAATGGTTATTAGGATATTGGGAGACAGTTCTGCACTCGCTGTCTTCAAATATGAATCTCCCCCATATAAAGGCATGTAGAGTTGTCCTGGGCAGAGAGGAAATCATTGGTTGTGTTACTGTTCTCCTGGACTGACTCTGCCCAGGTATCTAGGGCACACAGGGTGACAGATGAACTCTCTCAGGCTCATGGAAAACATGTTCAATGAGCACAGCTTCAGGACACAGAGTATGTGTGGTATTTCATGGTATTCAGAAAGAAGCAAACATCATCCTCTCCTCCCTTATCAGGATTTTGACACCACCATCCTTACTTTTTGGGAAGAGACAGGAAGGAGTGTGGGTAATTTTTATTTATTTATTTATTTATTTTTATTTTACTTTATTTTTTAAAAAGATTTTTACTTATTTATTCATGAGAGACACACACACATAGAGAGAGAGGCAGAGACACAGGCAGAGGGAGAAGCAGGCTCAGCAGGCTCCATGCAGGGAGCCCGACGGGGGACTCGATTCAGGGTCTCCAGGATCATGCCCTGGGCTGAAGGTGGCACTAAACTACTAAGCCACCCGGGCTGCCCCCTCTAGTGTTTAAATCCCTTCCTTCCCTCTCTCCTCTTCCACCCAACCTCTCTTTATTCTCTCTCTCTTTCTCATGTGCCAGGCACTGGGCTAGGCATTGAGGATGCTGTAGAGAATGCAATCTAGAGTTCCCCATCCTCTTGGAACTTAGAATCTAGAGGAAAAGCATATTTCAAAAGAAATATTTCTGGAATTACAATAATTGTAAGTGCCTTGGTGAGGAGGCACATGATATGCGAGTGCACAATAGAGGGATTTGAGCAAATCTGTACACCTTCTACAAGACAACTGAACCCAGATGTAGCACTACCTCTTGAGGGGAAATTTTGACATCCTACTGGAGCCCACTTCTCTTTGAGATACATCTAAGTGCTTGGGTTTTTGTTTCCTGTTTGAGTCAAAATCCACCACACTGTACTTTGACCCTGAGGTCCTGGCTGGAGTATCTTGAGTTTACAGAGGACAAGTCCAGTACTCTTTTCCATTGCTGCTCTTCACATCAATGAAGATTTCTTTCCTCCAGGTGTTTTGTTTTCAAAGCTGGAAGATTTCTCATTTCTTTGATTTTCAGAAGTACGCCACTTTCGGGACCTCTGGGTGGCTCAGTGGTTGAGCAGATGCCTGCCTTTGACTCAGGTCATGATCCTGGGATCCTGGGATCGAGTCCCACATTAGGCTCCCGACCGGGAGCCTGCTTCTCTCTCTGCCTATGTTTCTGCCTCTCTCAGTGTATCTCTTATGAATAAATAAATAAAATCTTTTTTTTAGAAAAAGTACACCACTTTCTAAAAAATTTTTGCAAAATATTCTGCTTCTCAATATGAACTAGCAGTGTGTAATTGTAATTTCACAAGAGCATATCTCAGAATCCATCTGTGACTATCCTTATCCTGCTCACATTCCCATGGCCCGACCTCACCCGCTCTGTGTACAACTGTATCACATCACTGACTTGCACTTGGCTCACAGTTAGGTGAAACCCTGCGGTTATCTATCTTACCTTTTTTTAAGTAATTGAAAATGTGTTAAGGGAAGTACCCAAGAGATTTTCCTCTAAGATGTCAGCCCTTTCACCAACATCCTTCACTGAGATTGCTTATTCGGTTATGTTTATTTGCATTATTAACCAATCCAAATTTCTTCTGTGTGTCAGTCAAAAGCATAGAAAACCTTGATAATTGCCTCGCTAAAATCTAGATACAGGATGTCTCCAACAGCCTTCTAATCTGCCAATCTAGTATGTCTATGTGAAGGAAATGGGTTAGTCTGTCTTCACTTATTCTAGTAATCACCACTTCCTTTTGTCTGTTGACAAACAGTCTTTTAATATCTATTGACAAGAATTTATGAGATGCACTACTTTTAGTCAAATGAGGTACGCAGCCTTTTTCTATGTGGTTTAAAATTTCTATCAAAACAATATCTTCACTAGAACACCTTTCTTACATCCATTTGAGAAGTCCTTCATCTCCTCAGAGTGAATCTCACATCTTCGTATTTTCACCTAGAGCAACACCATTATTACTCATCCTTGGGTCCCTGGATCTCCATGGAGGGCACATTTTTTCTTGGCTGATTCCTCTTCTCTTCTTGATAGGTCTGTACCCACTAACACAAATAAGATTTGGTCAGTAGATGAATATTTTAGTCTAGAAGTTTATGAAACACAATTCAGGGACTTCTGAATAATCCTGGGGCTAGTGCTCCTAAGACTTATCATTTGTAATATGGCAATAAATATTTGCTTAGGTTGGTAATAAATAAATTTTTTTAAATCAAAACTTTTATTACCGTTTCATGAGAATGGACTCCATTCTTTTTTTAAAAGATTTTATTTATTTATTCATGAGAGACACAGAGAGAGAAGCAGAAGACATAGACAGAGGGAGAAGCAGGCTCCATGCAGGGAGCCCAATGGGGACTCGATCCCAGGGTCTTGGGATCACAACCTGAGCTGAAGGCAGATACTCAACCACTGAGCCACCCAGGGGCCCCTGGACTCCATTCATTTTTAATTCCAGTGAGTTTTGTTTTGTTTTGTTTTTAATAATGTCACATTCTGTCTGGCCCTCAGTCTACCCACTTTTAAACACATGGTTTAGATTAGATGATCCTACGATATATTCAAACTCTAGAATTCTATAATCGCAAACACTTGTTTATTTATTTATTTATCTATTTATTTATTTATTTGAGAGAGCGGTAAGGAGGAAGGGGCAGAGGGAGAGAGAGAAGCAGACTACCACCCCTCACCCAAGCAGGGAACCTGATGTGGGGCTCAATCCCAGAATCATGAGATCATGACCTGAGTTGTAGGAATTTTATTTTTTTTTGAAATTTTTATTTATTTATGATAGTCACAGAGAGAGAGAGAGAGAGAGAGAGAGAGAGGCAGAGACACAGGCAGAGGGAGAAGCAGGCTCCATGCACCGGGAGCCCAATGTGGGACTCGATCCCAGGTCTCCAGGATCACGCCCAGGGCCAAAGGCAGGCGCTAAACCGCTGCGCCACCCAGGGATCCCCTAGGAATTTTATTTGACTATAAGAAAGGTATGAGTCTCTGGTGCGATGTGTTTGTATTAAAAGGGCAGATGCTTAACCAACTGAACCACCCAGGTACCTCTCTATGATTCTAAACTTTGAGAAGGAAAAGAAGTTTAAAATAAAAATTAAACCACGATACATACACATACATACATATGCAAGCATACATACATGTACGTGTGCATACGTGTTCACATATGCCAGACTGGTTGAACTGGTTGGACAATTAACCCACTATGCCACCCATCACCTCACCGCCATATTATTTCCATAAGAACATGTGAATCTACAATTATCTGAAAATAAAAAGTTTTTAAAAATTAAACAGGACTTTGGAAGTAAGTAGGCCTTACTTAACCATATATTAGCTTAAACAAATTATTTAGCCTTCCTGAAGTCAGTTTCTTTGTCAGCCTTAAAGTGGGAATACTAATTCCTACCTAATGGGATTGCTAGAAGGATTATATAAGATAGTGTGTGTAAACAGCTTACATGGTTCATACTTACACTGACAGTATTCAGTAAATGTTGGTTACTTTCCACTGTGCTTCTCCTGTGTGGTAGAGAAGAAACTAGGGCAAACAGCCTTATTGCAGCTCTTCCAGAAAAGACGACATTTGACCTGAAGCTGAAGACAATTTAGAAGTATACATTAGTGAGATGAACTCCATAGCAGTGTAGTGAGTAATGCTATTACATAACTTTTACAAATCACCAGGCAGATCAGCTAACATGGCCTGGCGTAGTGAACCGATCAAATAAAATAACAACACAGCTTCCAAACCCAGCCTGAGTCAGGGAGTCCCAACACAGCAGCCAGAGTCAAAATCCAGAATGACTACACAGGCCTTGGAGCTTTGGCATTTCAGTTGACTCAGACATGCTGTAAATCTGTGTAAGTGGAAAAAAAACAAAAGCTGCCCCTTGAATAACTGTTCCCCAAGGGGCCTAGAGATGCTTTCTTTTTCTTGCAGAATCCTTCATCATGTCTCCCAAATATGAGTTTTCCATGCAACTGGGCACAGGAGAAATAGGGAGAGACTAAAGAAAATAGACATGTCTTGGTCCTGTGGATGTGATTGTTGAATGAATGGCCAAGATGTGTGTCCCACATGTCTTCTAAAATGTTTAGAATTTCCCAGGGATCTGTCCTTGCCCCTGATCCAATGGATATTTTTATCAGTGACCTGGAGAAAAACACAGAAGAAGGCAAGCCCACCAAACTTTTTAATGATATAGAGGTAAAAGGGAGTTTGGAAGCGGAATTATAATTTTAAATGATTTGGGAAGGATCTGGGGCACTAAGTTGACCACAGTAACTTATAATTTATTAGGGGTAGCATTAAAACATGTACTTCAAAATCAAAAGCAGAAGTACAGGTTATGAAAGGATTAAATTGACAGGGTTTTTTATGAAAAAGTTGTAGGAATTTTATTTGACTATAAGAAAGGTAGGAGTCTCTGGTGCGATGTGTTTGTATTAAAAAAAAGAAGAAGAAGAAGAAGTTGGGGACCAGAAAAAGAAAGTAATCTTTTTACTTTACATAATTTGCACAAGTTGGAAAATACTCAGTGGGTTATATTCAGTGTAGGGGCCACATTTAAGAAAGATGTTGATTAAATGGAATTGATTACTAAGGGAAGGAAGGAAAAGAGTGGGCTAAATTTAAAAAATCCCAAAGCTATATTGTTTAAAGAATGGTTGAAGGAAAATAAAGATATTCAGCTAGTTTTTTAGAGTTACCATTTAGAAAAGGAGTAAACTTGTCTATTTTGCTCTGAAAAGCAGAAATGAGATTAATGAGAGTTCATGGAAACAGATTTTGGCTCAATAAAGGGAAAATTTTTCAAATAATTAGAGCAGTTCCGTGACTATTTCATAAATTGTGAGCTTTCTGTCACTGGAAATATTCAAGCTAAGACCAGATGAGTGTCTGGGATTCTGAAGGCTTCCAGCATGGAATGAGAGCTCTGGGTAGGTGACCTTTAAGACCACTTTCAGCGACCATAGTCTGTGATTTAAGTAAGCATGAATGCCAAGGCCACTTCTGACATGCCAGAGCTCCTTTTTCAACTCTTGGCTATGATTCTGACCAGCTGTGTGACCTTCAGCTAAGAAATTAACCATTTTTTTTTTTTTTCAGTTTCCTTATCCACAAAATGAGGGATCTGGATTTAATGACGTCTAAGTTCTCTCCAGCACATCTGTCTCCTTGAGTATCCTCATAGTCATGGCATGTTGGAAATGCACAGGGGGAGCTGATACCTGCCATTTTTCTAAGTCGGCAGAAGGCTTAACAACCAAGAGCCATGGTTGATTCTGAGGACCACTGGACTAAACTCTCAGCTGCTTGTTGGCAGGAGAGTGGGGGATTGTGATCCTGGAATTTGTTCTCCTGAGATCTATGGCAGGAAGTTGATCAAATAACTGATAATCCGGTTTCTCTCAAACACCTGTACATTCTGGCTGAGTTCAGCAATGCCTCTGTAAACAACTCAGAAGAAACGAAGGTCATATTACCATTGCAAGAGTTCTATCTTTTACAAAGCAGACCTTTGTTCTTTATTTCCTTAATGATCTGGCAATTGCTGTTGAGCTTGGCTTACAATCATGAAAACTAATATCCATAAAATGGATACTATTCTACAAGGCAGACACTGTTCTAAAAGTTGTGGATAAGTTAATTTACTTAATCAGTTTATAACCTGAAAGTCTGATGATGAATCAGTAGATGAGATCCTTTTTTTCCTCTATGGAAAAGGAATAGTTAAAATCCAGTTTAAATCCATGATAATGGTAGAGAGCCCAGAATTTAGATCCCTGCCCTCATTCTTTTAGGCTTTATTGCTGATGTTCAATCACTATAATTTCCTGTATGGTTCATCTGATTACTAACCCTTTTCTTCTCTGCCTACATTAAGGTGCCTCAATCACCACTACTACATTCCAGCACTTCTTTTCTCCTCTTGGACTTCTCCCTGACTCCTACATCATTGTCTCCAAATCCCATTTCTTCTGTTATTTTTTTTTTTCAAAGACTTTTGGAACACAACCCTACGGGGATTGCCACCATTAGCTTTGAGGCAGTTATAGAACGTATGGGTAGGATTTCAAATACCTTCTCCAGTTGCTGAGGTTAGTGGGGGAAGCAATAAGTAAATTTCTGCTTTTTGTAAGGACATGAAGAATTTAAAACCTTATTCCCAGGCTCGCGGGTCTGGCAGTACTCACTCCATCCAAGTACCACATTTTCTTCCATCTTTTTGTTTCCTTAGCTTGGAAATGAAAACAGCTGTTAAAAATAAGAGCACATGAGTCAATCTTGAATCTCAGTGTATAATTACAGTTTCCATCTCTGTTGGTAAAGTCCCTCCCAGTGTCCTGAGCCCCCTATCACAGCCCCCCTCTTGTCAACTTCATACCAGGACTCTAATTTGTGTTTTCCAAACCTCTAAGATTAAACACTAACTCACTGGGCAAACCAGAATAAAATAACAAGGAAGCAAATATTTCCACTTAAAAACTTGATTCTCAGACATGATCTTTCTGATTTAGATCTTGAGCAGATCTCTCTGTCGATATCAGAAATGTCAGTTACTGTTCCACCCTTTTGAAGGTGGAGATTCAGGTTTTATGGTATCCTTACCATGAAGAATGTTGCATGAACTCTTATAGAGGCTGTGCCTTGAACTATATTTTCCCTTTTCCCAGTTCCTGAGGCTTTTGACCTCGTAAACCAATCTTAAAAGAGTCATCTACAGCCTATTAATTAATTGTCACCTTCTGGAGCAGATGGATCCTTTTTCAGTTCTGCCCAGTACCCTATTTCAACCATTCATTCCTTGACAGTCATCCCATTGTCTGAAGCACTGAAGGCTCCCAGTGAATCAGCTGGCCAATTTAATTTGCCCTGTAAGTGCAGATCATATGCTATTAGCAAGAGAACTTTGTGTCCTACAGGAGGAGAAGCAGGAGGCAGGAGATTTGGTGCTTTCGGTGACTTCATTTAGCCTTATTTCCCCTAAGATTTGATTTCTTTATTGTTAGATTAGATTATTTCTAAGCTTCATTTCCCTGAGAAGATTTTTATAATTCTGTATCATTTTATCCTCCAAGAGCTAGCTTTGTGCACTAAAAATCGCCTTGGTCATGGGATGCCTGGGTGACTCAGTGGTTGAGCTTCTGCCTTTGGCTCAGGGCATGATCCTGGGGTTCCAGGATGAGTCCTGCATCAGGATCCCCAGAGGAGCCTGCTTCTCCCTCTGCCTATGCCTCTCTCTGTATCTCTCATGAATAAATAAAATCAAAAAAAAAAAAAGAAAAGAAAGAAAGAAAAAGAAAATTGCCTCAGTTAGTTTGGGCTGCCATAACAAAAATGCCATAGTTTTGGAAGTTCAAGACCCAAGCACTGGTAGATGCAGTATCTGGGGAGAGGGATGGAAGAGGAAGAGAAACTAGCTTCTTATTAGGGCACTAATCCCATCATGATAAGGGCAGTTAATCCCATCATTCCTTCCTGACCTGATAGATCAAAGCTCTATCTCCCAATATTATCATACTGGGGATTAGGGTTTCAACATGAATTCTGGGAAACACAAATATTCAGTCCATATAAAAATGAAGACATTTGTATGCGCGGTGTGATTTGTGGAATTCTGGGAAGGCTATTGAGACCTTCTTCCTTCAGCCATACTTAAAATCCTGCCATTAAATATTTTCTCTCAGATGTAACACCTCTTAAAATCTAATATGTTTGGCTATGGAAAGAGCCCAGATGTCCATCAACAGATGAATGGATAAAGAAGATAATAGGATATGTGTGTGTGTGTGTGTGTGTGTGTGTATAATGGAATATTACTCAGCCATAAGAAAAGGAAATGTTACCATTTGCAAGGACATGGATGGAACTAGAGGATATTATGCTAAGTGAAATAAGTCAATCAGAGAAAGACAATTAGAATATGATTTCACTCATATGTGGAAATTAAGAAACAAAAGAGAGGATCATAGGGGAAGGGAAGGAAAAATAATATAAGATGAAATCAGAGAAGGAGACAAACCATAAGAGACTCTTAACTCTAGGAAACAAATTGAGGGTCTCTGGAGGGGAGGGAGTGGGGGGATGGGCTAATTGGATATTGGGCATTAAGGAGGGCATGTGAAGTCGTGAGCACTGAGTGTTATATACAACTGATGAACCCTGACCTCTACCTCTGAAACTAATAATACACTATATGTTAATTAATTCAATTTAAGTAAGATCAAATCAAATCAAATAATAAAAAAATAAAATCTAATGTTGGGCAAACCCATAAAACTAGTATGTGAAAAAAAAAACTAGTATGTGAGGTAGTGTAGTGCTGGTATAGTGTAGTGTAGTCTGACTAGAATCAGACTGCCTGAATCTACACATACCAGCTGTATGACCTTAGGCAATTAATTAATCTTTCTGGGCTTTTGGAGCATCTATATAATCAAGATGATAATAACACTCAGCCTGAGGGGTTTTGTTAAGTTTCAGTGAAATATATAACATGCTTAGAAGAACAGTATCTTGCTGTATAGTTGTTAGGAATTGTCATCCCTTATTTGCATAAATCAGCATATAATATTGACGTCCTTTTGTCAGAAAGTCGACATCAAGTGACAGAGAAATTAGAGTTTTGTTCAGGAAACTGGAAGGGTATTCTGTGAATACACGAAGCCCTATTAAGGAATGGCCTGCAGTAGTGAGGCGCTACGGTTGGAGGCATAAAGCCACTAGGAGCCTAAGTGTCCAGGGGAAGAATTTACTAGGGAGATAAAGGGGGACTGATCTGCTTCTTGTCCCAGGTGGTGTGCCCAGTAACTGATAGAATTAATCAGCTGCTATGGGGAGCAAGTAGTGTGATACACATCCACACATGAACTGTGAATTCAGCACCTGCTTAATTTTTCTGCGTCTCATAATTCTCTCCTTTGTAATATTCAGACAATGTTAGGTCTCCGAATCATTACTCTCGAAGAACCATGGTAAAAGGTAAAAAGTATTCTCTGCTAAATACCCTTGTCTCTTTCTCTCAGATTACACGAAGCAGACAACGTTCGAAGCCCAAGCCTTTTTAGAAGCTGTGCAGTTCTTCCGGCAGGAGAAGGGACACTATGGCTCCTGGGAAATGATCATTGGGGATGAAGTCCAGGTAACATGGGCTCAGAGTTTTGGGCCCTCTTCTCTAAGTGTAGGAGGTCAGAGTCATAATAAAAAAAAAAATCAAAGAAAAAAGTTGCAAGAATGGAAGATGTGGTTCCAAAGGCTGTTTCGCTCATCGTCTAGAAGCGTTTGGTCCACAAGCTATTAGGTACTCTCTCCAAACACCTCCAGATTGGGCACTAAACAAGGCAGCATGAAACACTTTCAACTACAATGGAAAAAACTTGCTTCTACTGCTTTCTTTTCTTTTTTTTTTTTAAAGATTTTATTTATTTATTCATGAGAGACACACACACAGAGAGAGGCAGAGACATAGATAGAGGGAGAAGCAGGCTCCACGCAGGGAGCCCAATGTGGGACTTGATCCCAGGACTCCAGGATCATGCCCTAAGCCAAAGGCAGATGCCCAACCGCTGAGCCCCCCATGCGTCCCACTTCTACTGCCTTCTATACAAAGCATTATTCCTTCAAATGCTTCCAGACCATAAGCAAACATGAGCAGAGTGACATAGTGCAAAGTGTGCAGTGGGAGCTTAGGTTCATGACTTGGGCTAAATCTTGCCAAGTTATTTACCTCTTTTAGTCTCAGGTAGTCCTCTGAGAAAGAGACTGATGATAATGTTTACCTTGCAGGGTTCTGAGCATTAAATGAGATGTTGTTGGATAACTATTTGGCATCTACTTATCTTTATTTATTGACTGATTTGTAAGCGTAGTCAAGGAAACACATCTTAAAAGCATTAGACAGTTTTATTTATTTATTTTTAAGATTCTATTTATTTATCATGAGAGACACTGAGAGAGAGGCAGAGACACAGGCAGAGGGAGAAGCAAGCTCCCTGTGGGGATCCTGATGCGGGACTGGATCCCAGAACCCCGGGATCATGCCCTGAGCCAAAGGCAGACGCTCAACCACTAAGCCACCCAGGTGCCCCCATTAGACAGTTTTCTATGTGTTTTATTTACCTCTTCTAGTTTTCTATCCTCTGTGGCCTGATATAATTTCCCATGACCTTGATTAAATGCTAATCATGATGGGCTGAGCACCTCCATTGGCTTGGTACCAGGGACATTGTTACAAATCTCCAAGGAAACCGTGTCCATGAGAACACCAATCATATGGCTGATGCAGCCAGGAAGAAGAGGCTGGGAATGGCATTATTTAATTAGAGGCACACAGGATCCAACAATGCTATTCTTTAATTTCCCCTCATCTCCCTGAGTGCCTCTTTTGGGGACCAGTGGAATTTGTTATTAGGAGACAATATTTGGAAGAGACCAGATGGGGCATTGCCTTTGTATGGTCATTAAACATCTAAAGCTGAAAACACTTGCTCATGATAATGGGGCTGTTCTTTATTGTTAAACCATATGACTCAGAAGCTTCTCCATCCCCCCCCCCCCCCCCGCCTCGCTCTTTGAAGGATTCTAAATTCATTTATTTCTTAGCCTGAGACTTATTCCAGCAGTTTAGCCAATTCTTGGTTTCTGATATTTAGGGGAAGCACATCCATTTATCAATCTGAGAGGATTAAGGACTAACTGTACTTATGCCAAAAAGAAAAATGAAAGCAAAAGGGCTGAAGCATTTGATGCTGATTAGCCTGCCATATAAACCAACATATTTAATAGATATATCAGTATTAAAATGCCTTTGTGTAATACTTTTTGTGTGTGTGTGTGTAATACTTTTAATGTTCAAATCCTAATTCTGTGTGTTTGTGTTACTGATCTCATGAGGTTACTGGTGTATCCATTTTGTAAATGAGAAAACCAAGGGAGGCATATACCACTTAAGTCACTTGTCTGGTTTTATTCACCCAACACCTACTGAACCATTATATGCCAGGCATCAGGCTGGGTGCTGGTGATCCAGAGATGGGCAGGACAGGATGGCTCCTGCCCTGTGCCGCTGCCAGTTTCATGGTCACACATTAAGGGGCCTAATGGCAAAGGAAATGATGTCTTCCAATTCCTGGTCCAGTGAAAGAGCAACACCAACAATGGGACTATACCAAGTTCAACATTTATTTAACTCCTCCAGTTTACCTACGCTACTTGCTTGATCTCTTCTTTCATTTGAAATCTCATGTTCACTCACATTCCTTCACGATGCCATTGAAAGCAGGTACTTAGTGAATCCTTTCTTTGGGTTGAGTATTATGTTTCTTTTGTTGACCTTCTGGTTTTTGCTTTGGGTTGATATGTGTGAAGTGCTAGAAGGTGCAAGAGAACTAAATGACTCATCTCTTGCCATCTCAGTGAGGCAAGACATATCTAGAAACATCCAGAGAAAAAGGCAGCGTTAGAAGTGTGTATGGATAAAGGTATGTGGGTCTGTACATATATGGTCATCAAAGAGCATTAGCACGAAGCAGTGATAGGCAGGTGCTAATTTTGCAGTATAAAAAAATACCACAAGTGAGAGAGCAAAGCAAAACAAAACAAAACAAAAACAGAGAAGAGATCAGTAAAGCTAGAGTTATCAAGTGACCCAATAAGAAGTTTTGCCCCCCCTGGAATCTGAGTATCTCTGTGAAATCAGACTCATAAGAGAGAGCCCTGGAAGGGCATTTCAAGGATTGTCTGTCCAAACCTTCCAGGTAAGAAAACATTCAGAGAGGTTGGCTGAGGTCAAAGCCAATCTGGGATGGAAACACATCTTGAGCCATGTCCGGCTCTGCTTGGAGAAGCTGGTGAAAGGAAATGAGTTCCAAACCCCTCCTGTCTGGGGCCCAGTGAGGGTACGCTTCACTCTAAGCTCATGCATGGAGCTAAAGCAGCATCTGTTGTAATGCTCACAGGAAAAAGAAATCAGGGGCCCAACAAAGGAACCAAGTAGTTAAAAAAAATGGCACAACATAACTGAGTTTGAGAATATGTCATCTTTTGCTTAAAGCACTGGGTTTATTTGCACTTTTTTCATATCTGCTAAGAATTTGATCATCATTTTCCTAACCCTTTCTGTCTTACGGCTTGGTATTCAGAAGATGCTCAGCATTGTTACATTATTATCTTCATGCTAATGATTCCCATAGCAAGTCTTGGTAGGTCCTCATGGTGGTGGTTATTTTTCAGGCAAGCGTCCAAGCAGAGCAAATACCTTAGGATAACTTGCCTACAGACTATTAAGGTGAAAATACTTGTATACTAGTAAAGACATCAATGTATTTCCTACTTGTCTAGAAAAATGTATCAAATGAGGTCATGAAGGAAAGCAGTTTGCAAAATGTAAAGTATTTACAGTTATCTGATATATTTATTATTTATTTATTAGAGTAACATATTTATGTAATACATATTTATTATTTTATAATTATTACAAAATTTAAATTTGCCTTTAAATTAATCAGATGAGCTGAGAAAGTAGTTCATAATTCCCACAGAACATGGGTGGCTTCAAGACAGGAAAACTATCCACATTTTAGGCCTTCTCCGTACATTTCAGAGTTGTCTTTGGTCTAATGACCTTGAATGTGATCCCTTTAAATGTTTTTTTTCACCCATGGCCACTCAGTAACAGAGAGACCATAGGCCAGCCTCAGGAAGAAGGAAAGTCTCTCTGGATCTCACACCTTCCCCACAGCGTCAGCATCTGGAAGGTGACACATAGTGTGGCCTTCAAGGAGTGAGCCTGGATTTGTTGATTTTGACCAACCTAATGGCATGTTTGGTTTCTTATATATGTGAATGTATTGTAAAATCTACACATCCTAGCAGTTAAACACACACATGCTTACACATGCGCACACACACGCGCATGCGCCATTTTTTAAAAGAAAACGTGTATTTTTAGGGCCCTTATGGTGAAACTCAGTAGATCTTGTTCTGAGGACAGAAGGTGGAGGAAAGGGATCCCTGGGTGGCGCAGCGGTTTGGCGCCTGCCTTTGGCCCAGGGCGCGATCCTGGAGACCCGGAATTGAATCCCACATCAGGCTCCCTGCATGGAGCCTGCTTCTCCCTCTGCCTATGTCTCTGCCTTTCTCTCTCTCTCTCTCTCTCTCTCTCTCTGTGTGTAACTATCATGAGTAAATAAATAAAATCTTTAAAAAAAAAAAAGAAGGGGGAGGAAACCTTTTATTACTATGGTTCATTTATTTGACTAGCTACTTTCCCTAGAATATTCCAGAGCTTTAGACCCTACTCTTAAGAAGCTGACCCAGATGGGAAATCTCAGAGCAGACCCTAGTGGGGAGAGGGGGAGCTGTGCAAAATGGGGGATGGGCTGAAGGTTGGAGGATGAGGATTACTTGGTGTTGGGCTGGACGCAGTTGGGCTTCAGTACATCAAAGCTCTGCCTGCCCTGTGGAGTTGCCAAGCCTCACACCCTGGCAACCAACTCCTATTCCCCTCCCACCCCCCAACATTTCCTTTTCAATTCCCTAAATTATAAAATGGAACTCAATTTCTTGGAACATTCTATGGGAAAGACTAAAAGAAAACCATAAGCCTACCCAAATGGAATATTTTTTTTTCCTTTGGCCTTTGTAACATTTTCATCTTTTCAAGTCCCTTTTATGCTTATGTTCAGACTCAAACTAATACCTGCAAAAGGATGAAACAGGCAATTATTATGACCCTGAATTTACCACTTTCAACTAAGAGAATATTTCCCATTGATTTTCAGTTCTGCCTCAGTCTCCTTGTTTTCCTAGCTCATTCTCCCCATGCTATGCTTCCATCAGTCTCAAGCAGGTATGTCTTGCTCAACTAAGGACTTCCTCCATTAAGCAGAATCAGAAGGAGCATCCATGATTATAAAGTGTCCACCTGAATCTAATTGTTGGACCTGCTAATCTTCATGGAGGTTGCACATACCATGTTTTTTTTTCTTAAGTTCCTCAAAGATTCTGGTTCACCTCTTGACTGCTCCCAGAGAATGGTTAAGAAAAAAAAACATCCCACCAGTGAATTACCAGGACTAGTGGAAATCCTATCCCCATTCTGATCTTCATCATACCATGAAGTTCTACACTGCAGATGACAGGAGCCCCCCTCCCTGCCCTGGCCTAAGCAGCCTTCTCTCCCAGGAACCCACAGGCACAGGAGGCTGCATAGTTCATCCCACTACCCCCCCCCCCGGGAGCATTCCTGTACAGTTCAGCTAAAGTGTTCCACCCTGCTGTAACAGAACCCTTGGTGAAAGGCAAAATCTAGTGTGAGCTCATGAGTATTTCCACTAGCATGAGGCTGACCGATGACATCAGAAAAAAATCTTCCATAATTCCCAAAGCCTAATTTGAATTTTATGAGGAGGTCAATTATTTTGTGCAAATATTATTTTAAATTCCTGGAACGGATGTCAAATGATTCTACTTTTCTGCCTGCCTCCATTCCCAAAATTACTCTTTTTTTTTTTTTTTGTAAATCTTGTTTTGCAGCCTGATATTGAAAACTAAGCTGTGAGCGAGCCCCCAAAGCAAAGATTCATAGTAAAACTGAGTCTTGAACGACAGGATCTGCTCCAATTTAGGGGGAGGTGGTTAGGTAGTTAAAGAAGTTGGTGTTACGTGGAACGTTGTAATACATTGGCATAGAGAACACTGCTCAGAGTAAATACACACACACACACACACACACACACACACATTTTAATTGAGCCAAGCAAAATTTTAGGAGTGACTTGGGAGCAAATTTTTTTAAACATTCTGAAGACTCTGGTTCTCCTCCCCATGTTCTGCTTCTCCCACAAATATCCAGTTGTTCCAAGTATTAGTTACTCCCTATTTCTCTAAACTTTAAAGAGGATGGAGGTGGGATTCGGGGAGCAGCAGAGACAAAGAGTGTGAAGACATATAGATCCCAAGGGAGCTTGAAGAGTCACGATGGTCTCAGAGGACACAGACCAGGCCTCAAGCCACCAGAACCAAGCCTGACCCCCTTCACAATGTTGCTAAGGATGCCCTCATCCATAATTAAAATTTTGCCTTGTATCTTAAATGCATTAGATTCTTCTAGTTTGAATATGAGTAGTCTGAATTTGAGGAATTTGGCCTTTCCCATGACAAACCGTCAGCAGACATTACTGTTCCTTGTAGATACTTAAGAATGTTTATCCTCCATGATTGTCTTAGTTGAGATTTCTGTAGCCTCAGAGCCAGAGTTCAGTTATCAGCCTAACAGATTTTATGGAGCCCAGGACAATCCTATGTTGGGGGTGGGGATGGGGACTGCCAGTCATGAAAATTTCAGTTGGCCTGATGCTCAGATTCAGCAAGCACTGGCCAACTGACTGGGCCCGTCTTCCTCTCCACAGATCCTGAGTAACCTGGTGATGGAGGAGCTCCTGCCAACCCTCCAGACGGACCTTCTGCCTAAAATGAAGGGGAAGAAAAATGACAGAAAGAGAGCCTGGTTCGGTGTAAGTGATGGTTTTGTTATACAACTATGGTACTCGAAATGAATATCCCTTTCTCTTCCTTTTTTAGGGCAGTTTTTTCCTTCCTTCTTCCTTCCTTCCTTCCTTCCTTCCTTCCTTCCTTCCTTCCTTCCTTCCTTCCTTCCTTTCTCTCTCTCTCTCTCTTTCTTTCTTTCTTTCTTTCTTTCTTTCTTTCTTTCTTTCTTTCTTTCTTTCTTTCTTTCTTTCTTATTCCTTCCCTGGGTGGAGAACTGCCTACTTTGAGTCTGCTCAGTCTCACTTGCATGAGGACTAATCCAAACAGACTCTAACTTTGAAAGAAAAATGAGAGTGTGCCTGCAGTTGTGTTTATGTTCAGATAATCTGTGATTAACCCTCCCCACTCTGCTTGACTCCAGCAGGCGCTTGCACATGACAGAGCCCCTATTTATGTGCTGTTCTCTACTGCAGCTCCTGGAGGACGCCTACAACCTGGTTCAGCATCAAGTTTCAGAAGGATTAAGTGCCTTGAAGGAGGAATGCCGAACTCTGACGAAGGGCCTGGAGGGCACCATCCGTTCAGACATGGATCAGATTGTGAACTCAAAGAACTTTTTAATTGGAAAGATCAAAGGTCAGTGGAGATGATCCATGCTCATAGAGCTAAATAAGCTGTGCATGTAGGGCTCCACCAGGTAGTCACAATTCACGGCTTCAGAGGAAAACTAAACTGAGGAATTGGCGAGAGGTGGTAACAGGTGTAATGGAGATATGCTAGAGACACTAGCAAGGTTCCCTGGACCCTCCCGAAGAAACTTCAGTGACCCAAGCAAGATCCAAGTTTACTTCTTGCCTGTGATGGTGGCCTGTGTATTCTGATGCTACTTACATCTCCCCTATTGTAGCATTTCTTTTTTTTTTCTTAGAGATTTTATTTATTTATTTGAGAGAGCAGGAGCATGAGAGAGAGAGAGATCATGAGCAGGGGGGAGGGGCAGAGGGAAAAGCAGGCTCCCCACTGAACAGGGACCCCGATGTGGGGCTCAATCCCAGGATCCCGGGATCATGACCTGAGCCAAAGGCAGATGCTGAACCCACTGAGCTACCCAGGTGCCCCTGTTTTGGCACTTTTCACACTTGTTATAATGGCTTCTACACCCACCCCTTCTCTATAG
Organism: Nyctereutes procyonoides; assembly: GCF_905146905.1. Lineage (NCBI taxonomy): Eukaryota > Metazoa > Chordata > Mammalia > Carnivora > Canidae > Nyctereutes > Nyctereutes procyonoides. The sequence goes on from NW_026575037.1 coordinate 9,121,615, forward strand.
TAAGCTATCTAAGAACAGGAACATGTGGCCCCTGTTTCACTCAGGCATACCCAGAGCCTAGTACCATGCCTGGTATATGCAGACTCTCAGCAAGTACTTGAATGGATGAATAAATGGATGTTCCTTTAACAAGAAGAAAAGTGGTCTAGAGTTGATAAATCTAGATTCTAGGGGATCCCTGGGTGGCGCAGCGGTTTGGCGCCTGCCTTTGGCCCAGGGCGCGATCCTGGAGACCCGGGATCGAATCCCACATCAGGCTCCCGGTGCATGGAGCCTGCTTCTCCCTCTGCCTGTGTCTCTGCCTCTCTCTCTCTCTCTCTCTCTCTCTGTGTGTGTGTGTGACTATCATAAATAAATTAAAAAAAAATCTAGATTCTAGTCACAAGTGCAACATTGGCTGGTCATGTGTACTTGGGATGGTCACTTGACTACTATGTGCCTTAGCGTCCTCCTCTGTAATCAGAAGGGCCCATGAGAAGGAGGTCTGCAAACTGTGGCCCCTGACCTGAATCGAGCCCACCACTTATTTTTGTAAATAGCATTTCATTGGAGTACACCCCCGCGCATTCACTCATGTATTGTCTGTGGCTGCTTTCATGCGACAAGGACAGAGTTGAGTAATTGGAACTGAGACTTCCTGGACAGAAAAGTCACGAATGTTCACTATCTGGCCATTGACAGAAAAATGTTTACTGTGCCCTCACAAGAGGCCTGAGATAGGCTCTAAGGAATTCTACAGGATAAAATGTTAAATGGTAAAATGTCAATGTTAATTCCTGTGTCCCAACAAGCACAGCACACCGAATGTCATTTCAGAAAAGCATGCTGGCTCATTTGTGATTATTGATCAGCAATCTTCTTAGATAGTGAGTTTTCAGGTTATTCGCTCACTTACTCATTTGCTCTCTCATTCATTAAAAATAATATGTACTAAGTGCTTTCTGAGCCAGGTGCTGGAGCTTTAGCAGTGAATGGGGGACCCCGCTCCCATACTCAAGAGGTTTAGCCCCTAACAAGGAGTGTCTGCTTGGTGGATTATTCTCTGCACTTCAGGTCCTGTTCACACTGCAGCCTAGCTCACCCCAGAGCACTTGCAAACAGTTGAGAGTATAGACCAGAGAGAGTAGAGAGAAGGCCTAACTACAGCAAAGGTGTGTGTGTCTGTCCATGCAATGCTTTCCAGGGCAGATATAAATTAACTTCAGCATTTTGTGTTTACTATCATCCATGTCTTTCATTCATCCATTAGCACAACTGATCGAGAATTGACTATATTGAAGTACTGTATACAGCCTAAAACTGCCAGCACCTAACTCTAGAGCCCACATTCCAGGGAGCTGGGCTGAGCTGGGCCTAACTGTGCCCATTCTCATGGCCCGAATTAAGCCAATTTCTCTCTCTCTCTCTCTCTCTCTCTCTCTCTCCTAGTCTCTGTGGCTCCAGTCTCTCCCACAAAAGATGGAAAAACATTCTGCCCTAGACAAGTCTTTGTTTCCTAAAAGAAATTTTGAAAGGAAGTCACAATCAAGTCTTTTTAAAAGGGAATACCAGAAACACATATTTACAGGGCCTCTGGTTCTCCACCTTTAAAACAAGAAAGTACAGTTAATGCGGGACCTGGGTGGCTCAGTGGATGAGCATCTGCCTTTGGCTCAGATGCCTATGTCTCTGCCTATGTCTCTGCCTCTCTCATGAATAAATTAATAAAATCTTAAAAAAAAAAAAACAGAAAAAGAAAGCACAATTGAGCCTTGAACAACACAAGTTTGAGCTGAACAGGTCAAACAGGTCACTTATAGGGTTGTTTGTTTGTTTTTTTATAAATACAAAATAGTACTGTAAATATATTTTCTCTTCCTTATAATTTTCTTAGGACTTCTCTTCCTTAAGATTATCCTTTTATTTTCCCTAGCTTATTTTATTGTAAGAATACAGTATATAATACATACAATATATAAAATCTGTCTTCATCTACTATTTATGTTATGGGTAAGGCTTCTGGTCAATAGTAGGCTATTTATTAGGAGTTTAGTTTTGGGGAAGTCAAAAGTCATGCACAGATTTTCAATGACACGGGGGGGGTAGGGCAGTAAGCACCCCTAACCTCTACGTTGTTCAAGGGTCAACTGCATACTTCAGACTGTGTCAGTAAAGGGCTTTGGATTTTTAAAAACTCTTGGGAGTATTAAGCAGTGATCTTTCCATTTCCTCCCATATGACTCTTGAGAGTAAAACAACCAATCTTTAGTTCTGCCCCACAATCATTTATTCATTCAATAAATATTTATTCTGTGCCTGCTGAATACAAGGGCTACAAGGATTCAAAGAAGATAACTTGATTCTACAACATGAGGCATGTTACAGATTCTGAAACAGCAGGAAAAAATATGAAAGGTGCCCCAAGAGAAGCAGGAACCAAGGACACCATGGTTCCTAGCCAGGAAGTGTTTCAGCTTCAAAAAACCATGTGGGCCCCTTATAACAATAGTGCTGTTGTAATGTCCGTTGGTGGAGAATAAAGGATGATGCCGACAGGTACAATGAGGGCTCCCAGCTAGTGAGTGCTTCCAGAGTGCCACCTACAGTTGCAAGCATTTGACCACCATAAGCCCACTTCATCTTGGCCACAACCCACCGAAGTGATAACTCTCATGATCTCCACCTCACAGATCAGAACACCGAGGCAGAGCTTAAGTAACTTTGCCCCGATTCCAAAACTGAGACAGGCTCCAAGCCCCTCTAATTCCAACGCTTTCCTTCCTATTCCCTCTGCTTGGGTGGCTCCTCCACACCTCCCCTAATTCCTGGATGGTTTATGAATCAGTGTGTCACCAAACAGTATTCATTACAATGGCATCTCTGCATCCCTGAAAGTCAGCAGAGCATATCTGTGTGGGGTGTAAAATGTATTCAATCCAGAAGGAAGCACAGCCAGGCAGACCGCAGTTCAGGGAGCTGTGTGGTGGTTCCAGGGCATTCAGCTGTCCAAGTGGGTGAAATCTATACTGGGTCTTGAAGAGGTGAGTGGGATGTTCACAAGCAGAAGGGGAGGGAGGAGGGAAGACCCAGGTGAAAGGAACACTGAACAAAGGTGCAGAGAAGAGGTTGGAGCCCACGGGCAGCACCCTGGAATTAGCGGGGAGAGAGGGGGGTAGCAGTTCTCCACAGCCGGCCCCTGCCTATGCCCATTTCTTCCCCACTCAGTAGCTGAAACCTGCCAGCTGCCACTAAATCTTTACTGCAGATTACCTGTGTTCATGATTATTCTGAAATTTCAATTAGATGCTTTTCCTCTCTCCAAGTTAATTGATAAATAATTCATTTATTCTCCTGACACACAATTTTGCATTTTGGTATCAAGCAAGTCATTTTTAGAAGGCATAGATTGTTTCATATTTAAATCACACAATCAAAAGGCTTTTTTTTACCCCTAGCAGTTCTATGACCTCTTTAATATTTTATATACCAAATATTTGTGAATTATTCATAGTATTAGTAGGTATCTCAGGTTCTCAGAGTAAGAGGCAGCCTGATTCTCCTTACCTGTGAAATATTTCTGCAAACTGAAATAGGAATGTGCCCATTCATCTTGTTGTAACCAAGTTATTTGTCAATATAAGATAAAGAAATGTAGTGTAGCCCTAGATCTGGAAATTAGGATTTGACCTTAGTCAAGCCGTCTGACATCTCCATGCCTCTGATTTTCCATGTACAAAATGGAAGAATTGGACACCCAGATGCTTGCACTTCCCTTCTCAGTTCTGTGATACCGTAACAAGGCCATCTGACTTACAAACACCACAAAGCTAACTTTCCAGTTTACGGAACAAGCTCAGGCCTTTTCCAGCTCAGGCTTCATTCACTAGATCACTGCTTTGAAACCTGGTTAATCATGAGAATTTGAACACTTAAAAAAAAAAAAAAACAGATTTCCATGTCCTATCCAGACTTCCTGGATGAACACCTTTACTATGCTCTTCCTCTCTTATTTTATTATTTTTTAAAGATTTTATTTATTTATTCATGAGGCACAGAGAGAGGCAGAGACATAGGCAGAGGGAGAAGCAGGATTCTTGTGGGGAGCCCAATGCGGGACTCGATCCCAGGACCCCCAGGATCACGCCCTGAGCCAAAGGCATATGCTTCCTTTTTTAAATCAAAGGACAGTATTTGCCTTTGGAAGTATGGTGGTTACATTTTTTCACCCTTCTTTATGATTTTTTGTTCTCTCTCTCTCTCTCTAATTATAAATTAGAGTCTTTAAAGTTTTACTTATCTATCTGAGAGAGACAGAACAAACTGGGGCAGGGTTGGGGGTGAGGGAGAGGGACAAGCAGACTCTATGTCAAGCATAGAGCCCAGTGCAGGCTTGATCCCAGGACCCTGGAATCATGACCCGAGCCTAAGGCAGATGCTTAACTAACTGAGCCACCTAGGTGCCCGTACTCTCTATATTTTTGTCACAGGGTATGTTTTCCTTGATTATCAGGGGGAAAAAATGGCTTTAAAAAAAAATTGGGGGTGAGAATGGTAGGTGGGATGGTATTTGTTTTGAATGGAATTTGTTTCTGTTTGCCCAAGAAAAGACTGTTTGAGTTTTTCACCGGTCTCTTAAGGAGGGGAGAGGGGAAATGAATTATATGAGCTGATTAACTCTTAGAGAACTTAATTAAAGCTTAATAAATTGTTATATACAAATAATGAATCATTATCTTGTACAACTGAAATTAATATAATGTCAGTTATACCTCAATTAAAAAACTTAGTAAATTGTGTTTTTTAGAAGATGAAGTATGCACATCTAACAATGATAATTGATAGTAAATAGGGGTGGATCACCAGCATTTTCTTTTTTTCTGTTAAGCATTGCATTCTATTCCACATTCATAGGGACCATGCAGAAAAATGCATTTCATCCCAGGGCAGGGGAAAGCTTAGGAAGGGGAGGGATTGTTTGTTCCAATTCTGGAAACACCTAATGGTTTTCCATTCTGGTGAATGCTGACACAGGACTCGCTATGCTGCTCTGTCTTGCCTATTTGAGTTTGCCTGGACTGCCAATTGGCTCTCTGGGGCACTGCCTACCCCTGGCCTGGCTCCAGGGATTTTAAACCCAATTTTGCCCATAATAAGTGATGGTTTTCTGCCTATTTCCTATCTCAGCCATGGTGGCCCAGCCCGCAGAGAGAAGCTGTGCAGAGAGTGTGCAACCATTCTTGGCGTCTATTCTAGAGGAGCTCATGGGGCCAGTGAGCTCAGGATTCAGTGAAGTACGCTCACTCTTTGAAAAAGAAGTGGATGAACTTAGCCAGAAATTTCAGACCACCAAAGACAGTGCTCAGCTTAAGGAGGTAAGATACGGAGTCGCCGAGTGTGAATGGTTTGTCTGGGGCTGCCTTCCCTTGGGCCTTTATCTGTACTCGTGCATTCTTTCCTTTCCTTTCTTCCTCCCTTCTCCCCCTTCCTTTTATCCAGTCATCTGTTTCTTCCATTCAGCCAGCCACCCCATTCATCTATCCATTCACCTGATTTCCTTTATTAATAGTTTTCAAGTTGCAAAATTAATAATATGCTTGTGCAAGTGAAACAATATATAGGGAGACTATATGGGCAAAATTGATCACCCATGATGTAGGAAGGACATAAGAGTTCAAAGCCAACAGGCAAGAAAGAATTCTTTTTTTTTTTTTAAGATTTTATTTATTCATGAAAGACACACAGAGAGAGGGAGAGATATAGAGGGAGAAGCAGGCTCCTGGCAGGGAGCCCAATGAGGGACTCGATCCGAGAACCCTGGTATCATGCCCTGAGCCAAAGTCAGATCTCAACCACTGAGCCACCCAGGTGTCCCCGCAAAAATAATTCTTGAGACGTCTTTGGTGCAAAAATGTGGTTTTATTGAAGCACGGGGACAGGACCCGTGGGCAGAAAGAGCTGCACTGGTGTCATGAGGAGTGGCCATTATAGACTTTCAAGTTGGGGTGGAGGGTGTAAGTCCTTGAAGAATTTTGGAAGCAAGGTTTCCAGGACCTTGAGGGGACTAGTTATTGTTGGGAAAGGATCATTTATTACTGTCTAATAAAGCCTGAGTCATAAGATCCTTCAGATGTGTATTGGTGGGTCATATGCTTGGGGGATGATTGCTAACATGTATCTTGCGGGATAGAGATCAAGGAAGTTTCCAAAGGAATTTTTATATATTAAAGTAGACTTTCAGGATCCTGGAGGGTCAGGCTAAGTTTGCCTTTCGCCCTTAGCAAAGTAGCAACATCAAGGCAATTGAGTCCCTAGAGGAATGTCACTCTGTTTCAAGGACTCATCAGTGGGCTGTAGGTAGGAAAGAAATTTAATAATTTTTCTGCTGCTTTTGTTTCCCACATCAACTCCTACCCACACCAACTCCTAGGCTACCTCCACTCCCAACTCCCTGAATTAAATAACTTAGAATGTGTTTTCACATACTTGTTTCTTGTTCATGCAAATATAGAAGCATGTATCCTCATTGGTTTGTTTCCAAAAAGGAGAGACTCATGATAAAAACACTGTTTCTCAAAATGTGGTCTCTAGACCAGCAGTGTCATCATCTGGCTGTTAAAAACCCAAATTCTCAGGCCCCCACCAACAGTCTACTGAATTGGAAACTCTGGGGGTAGAGCCCAGCATTCTGTTTCAAAAGTCCTCCCATGGATGTGATGTACCCCAAAGTTCAGGAATCAGTCACATAACATGGCAGCTTGGTTTTACATTTGACACATCACTACCAGTCAGTGAATAAAACCAGATACCTCTCTTTTTTTTCCCTTTCTTATTATTTTATGCATACATACACATGTAATTATACATAAACAAGGTAAGTTTTATAAATATTTTAAAGTTTCTTTTTGAACCCTTTTTAAAAACTTGCCTTTACCCTCCCTCCTTCCCCTCCCCCAACACCCCCCCTTCAAGTAACTAGTGTTAACATCTTAGCATATGCCATTCTGTACTTATCCCTCACCCCACTTATGTAGTTATAAAACATACACATTTATGAGCTGTTTTTTCTGATTGTCTGCTCTTAAAAAAATAGAATTGTATTACAATCAGTGTTCTCATTCAAAAAATACTGTCTTCAAATTAGCTGCTCTAGCTTTAAATCATTCTTTGTAATGGCTACATAATATTTCATGTACAAATCCACCATGATTTATTCAACTATCCAAATGTTGCAGGCATCATGGACAAAGCTATGATAAATAATCTTGTTACATATATTGTACTCTGATGCTTTCATTCCTGTGGGATAAATTCCTAAGGCAGACTTGCCAGGATGAAAGGTGGGTTTATTTCTCCTGTTAACAGATGTTACCATTTGCATTTCACAAAAAAAAAGAGGGGATTTAAATTTTGCCTGTCAGTTGTATATGGCAGAGGACTTTCTTCCCCAGATGCCCATGAGCAATAGGCATTCCCACTTATTTAAACTTTGGCCACGCTGATAGGAGCAGAGCATTAACCTGGTTTTCTTCTTTTGTCTGCTTGTTATTTCTTCAAAACAGATAGGTTACATATTGTGTGAGGAGGGACAAGTTTGACTGTGTGTGTTTGACCACTAATCCTACTCCAGTGCAGCTCCCCACAACTCCCTTCTCAATGAGGGTGATGTTTTCTCTTTACAAACACAATGAGGGGGGGCCTGGGTGGCTCAGTGGGTTAAGGGGCTTGGGTCTTGATCTGGGGCTGGGAGGGGCGGGTCCTGCAATCCAGCCCTGAGTGGGGCTTCTTGCTCAGCAGGGCGTCTGCTTCTCCCCCTCCCCGCTGCTGCTCCAGCTCTATCTCTCTCTCAAATAAATAAATAAATAAATAAAATCTTTAAATAAAACACACGCAATGGAAATGAGCCCTGTAAGAATTCCTATTTAGAGAAACCTAGAACTCTAGCTTTGTCTCTTTTCTGTGATTTGAAAATCAGACAGCACATCCTCTCTTACTCACACTCACTCTGTGTTCCTCCCCAGTTCTCCCTGGGCATCCATTTAGTGCACATTTCTATCACCTCTCTCCCTCTGCCCACCCACCTGTTTATTCTAGGTATTCAGTACTCTATTTTATTTTATTTTATTTTATTTTATTCTGTTTTTTAAAGTTTTTATTTACTTATTCATGAGAAACACAGAGAGAGAGGCAGGAACACAGGCAGAGGGAGAAGCAGGCTCCATGCTGGGAGCCCTATGTGGGACTCAATCCCGGGACTCCAGGATCACGCCCTGGGCTGAAGGCAGGTGCCAAACCACTGAGCCACCCCAGGATCCCCTCAATTTTAAAAATTATTTGAAAATTCGCTTGGAAAATAGAATGCATTCAGTTGGCAACAACACTCATGGTGTAAGAGTATGTTGGTAAAACCTGATGTCTTTAATGGAGGGGATCTGTTGCAGCCCTCTTGCCAGGAGCCCTGTGGCTTCATTCCTTGTGCAAAGCAGAGGAGGTAGGACCCCGGTTTTTAAACTGGATGCCTCTCCCAGGCCGGGCCTCCTCCTACTACCTATCTCCCCCACCCACTAGCACCATAGACAACCTACAGCAGAGGAAGCCCCGTGAGCCCTGGAGCCTCAGAGAATGGTGGAGATTCGGGCTCATTCCCAGAGTCCCGGGGTCCCGGACACCCTGACTTCCCAGAGGTTTTTTAAGTGAATGGCACTCATTAAAGAAGGCTTTGGAGGCCCCAGGTGCCCAGCAACAATTCCTGGTGCCAAGAAGCCTGCCTACCTAGTTCTTGAGCTCTGAAAGTGGGAGCTCAGCATCCATCAAAAGCTAAGATTGGGGCCTCCCAGATGCTCTCCTTCCATCATCCAGTTGATTCTTCTACCAGTCTCTGCCCTAGCAATGGAGCTGCCCCAGGGACCCTTGAAGGAGGAAAGTAAGACATTTGAAATTTCACAGATATAGTAATCTGAGAAGTGAATCACTCTAATAACATACATTTGATCATTTTGAATTTATCTAATATATAATATGCATGTAATATTGCTTCTGTGTCTGAAGGTATTTAATTTTTCCTTTCACCAAAATGCAGCATCTAGGCCAGTTCATGAATCTTCCCCTGGATTCCATGAAGATGGAACCGTGTTATAGTAAAGTCAACCTGCTTCAGGAGCGCTTGCAGGATCTCAAGAGCCGCTTCAGATTCCCCCACGTGGATCTGGTGGTCCAGAGGACACAGAACTACATGCAGGAGGTGGGAGCAGCAGGGGCTTCCATGGGTGGGGGTGAGGATGGAGACAGCAGAGAAACGGGCTGGCTAGTGAGACCGGTGTGCCTGTGCAGCCCTGGGCAAAGGGGCCTGTTTCTGTTGTCATCATGTTGAGTAAGGACATACTTGGTCCTTCCAACTGGCTTCATCTTCTTCCATGTTGATAACATCAGAAAGAAAAAGAAAAAACATTTCAGGGAAATCAAGTAGCATTAATTGATAATTACTTGATTTGTCAAATCAGCACTTTTAACCTTGGCTACACAAGGTTTAGAATTGTCTGGGGGAGCTTTAGAGAAATACTGATGTCTAGGCCCCACTCCCACTAATTCCCTCACTCCCATTCCCACTACATCTAATAGGTAGCCAGAATGGAGAACTAGTAGCCTACACTAATTCCCGAACCTGGTTAAGAGGAAATCAACCAATCAATCATGGCTTCATATTTGGATTTCTTGGGTCTACTTGATAGATTCCCCTCCCCACCCCAAGGAACTTTTTCTCTAGGAACAAGCATAAATTCTTTCCATAGTACGGTGCTTTCTAAATGAAGAAAGGTGTGATCGCTGGAGCCCTCAGAACACAATTCTATTTCAGGGGTGTTCTGGGGAAGCATACTAAAGGGCTGGGCACAGTGCCAGAACCCACTTCCAGGAGAGATGCTTAGATCAGGTTACTACAGTGTTGAGAGTGCTGTGACAAAGCTGTGTGTTCATGCTTTGGGATCACAGGCTTGGGGAAGAAAGGAACATTTGTTCCTTACAAGCTACAGGACGGGTTAAGTGATACACCTTATTATCTAGCCTTTGAATTGTGAAGGATTAAAGATGGACCGGGAACAAAATTGGGCAACAGTTTAACAGAAGTCCCTTTGGTAATACCGAACCTTGGTGAAACCGATACAGGTACAAGTGCAGAGAATAAGAAATCTGAATCATTTCCGTTTCCTACCCTTTGAGCATATCAGCCCACCAACCCCTGACCCTGCCTCCCTTCCAGACTGGCAGAGAAAGGAAGAGAAGTGAGATGGTGATAGGCTGGAAAGTGCAGAGACGTGTGCTGGAGTGCTTTGCAACCACAGAAAAGTGGAAGTACAGCATTAGAGCAGCAAAAAATAACTAGGGAAGCCTCCCACCTCAGTATGTCAAGCCCAGGCTGCAGGTACCAGAGACTGGAGGAAGGGGTTGGCCATGGGAGAGGATGGTATTCTCAATCCCATGGCCGCCATGGGCCTCCCAGCTCAGAGCATGAAGGCGAGAGGAGGAAGAAAATACATGTATGCACACTGACACACGTGTGTGAGCATGTGTTTTATTTCCCAGACTCTTATTGGTCCCACTGTGGCCAAGTGCCTATCTATTTCCCAAGCCAGGTAGGGGGATGAAGATCTGTTGCCCTGGGTGGCCCCAGAGTAGTGCCTGAAGGGACCATGATGGTCATCCCCTCCCTGCTCCTGCTCTGGGGTAGAGACCCCAGCCTCTGACCTGGTGCCCTTCCGTGTTGTTTTTGGTTTCTAGCTAATGGAGAATGCAGTATTCACTTTCGAGCAGTTGCTTTCCCCACACCTCCAAGGAGAGACCTCTAAAACTGCAGTCGCCATTGAGAAGGTTAAGCTCCGAGTCTTAAAGGTAAAACCATCCTCTCATTTGTGGGAAGTGTAAAACAACAGTGTGACCCCCCCCCCCTTGCTTCTTTTGTTAAGTGGAAAATACCAAGCTCTGTCTTTCACACCCCGTTTGTAATCCTGCCCTCTTTCCCTCCAGGACTTTCGTGCCTGTCCTGCCATCTAGTGGCAACTTTAGGGACCTCAGGTCCTCAGGATCCTGGTCCATCCGCGAGAAGTGCCCTGTCCTGGCTTATATTCAGAGCAACCGCACTTGATATCTATTGACTGTCCACTATAAGCAAAGCGCCGTGATAGATATTACACAAAAATGTAAAATCAGGCGCAGCATAGCTTCCTTCTTCAAAGAGTTTACAATGTAGTAAAACCCATTTAAATTAGCCAACATTTTTTAGAAAAATCCAAATCTCCTGGCAAAGGAAATACTCCAAAAAACAAAAAAAGGCACCTGCCATACGAACGTGTTTTTAATGTGCTTACTGCTTAAGTATACAGCAAAATGGTTTTAATAATAGCAGCTTGCACACATATGGTCTATGTTTAAAGCTTTTTTGTTTGTAACCTATCCTGTTTCGTTTGATCCTCACAAGGACTTGTGAGACAATTAGAATATGTCTCTGTTATAGAGATGAGGAAACTGACTCACTACGAGCTAACGTGACTTACTGAAGCTCAGCAGGCTCGTCAATGGTGAGCCTACAGCCAAAACAATTCTTAAACTTAGTCCACCAATTTCTTACCACCTATTCCCCTAAACATGCCTTGGAGCAGAAGATCAAAGTCCCACAGAGCCTAGGGGGCGGTCCCTGAATTTTAGACCCAATCTTAATACCTCATAAGCAGTAGGAAACAATGGCAACCAAATCACTGAGATTAAAAGCAATATTTATTATGGAACACAAGTAATAATGAACTTGCAGTTGGAAAGAAAAGAGTGTCAATAACAGTATCACCTCCAGTGTCAAGATGCTTTATACCCCCCTGGACAGTCCATTTCTTCTCCGGACACTTTTAACTGCAAAAAAACTTGTCATTGTTGGTAATTCTAGTTCTGTTCTCCCTGTTTATGTCCTTCTTCCACAGAGTGGCCTTTGGTTGTTTGAATGGAGCTATAATTTCACCCATGGTTGTTATCTCCAGTATAAATGCCTTAGTGCCATTAACCATTCTTTATTTGGTCTGACAATTCCGCTCACATACCCATGACTGTGTTCTAGTTTGTCTGTGATCTTCCTTTTTTTTTTTTTTTTTTTTTTTTTGTCTGTGATCTTCTTAAAGTGTCATCTAAAACCAAACTCTGGCCTCTAGGTTTGAATATTCCATGCAGAACAGTGAATCATCATCTTTCTTGGTCTGGATTCTAAACTTCCTTGGTTAGCACGCCATGGTGTTAAGGTAGCTATATGCCAGACGCTCTCTTCCTTTGTGGAAATCATTACAATCCACCGATCCTGCTTTTTTGGATGTAGAGTGAAAGGAGTAGATGATCTTGGTTCCTATGGACCCACCCAGGATGGGGGTGATGACATACAAACTCACCCCCAACTTCTTTTTGATGCAAAATTTATTGTTTTGATCTTGCCTCAGTTTCTCTATCTGTAAGAGGGGAGAGTAAGATGGGTCACTCATAGTCATACCCTCCTCCCAAAGTATAAGAGAATTGCATAGTAAGATCTTTGAGACCTTGGAAATACCATAAGCGTCCTCAGAAATAGGGGGAAAAGGGAGACAAGTGAGTGACTGCATTTTTGTTTAAGCAAAAGATAACAGATTGTAATGTTGCTATTTAGCATATGTTTCTATCTCTGTATTGACAGCAATATGATTATGACAGCAGCACCATCCGGAAGAGGATATTTCAAGAGGCACTGGTTCAAATCACACTTCCCACCGTGCAGAAGGCACTGGCATCCACGTGCAAACCAGTAAGGGGCTTGGTTACTCCTGAGAGCCTGCTTTTATTGCTGTGAAGTTCAAGCAAATTCTTTGGCTATGATGTGCTTCCAAACAGCTGACTAGACCAGGGAGGGGTCAGCAAACTTTTTCTGCAAATGGTCAGAGAATAAATGTTTTGGGTCCTACTGTTTTTGTTCCAACTACTCTGCTAGGTGCAAGAGCAAACATAGACAACATATAACAATGAGTGCTTCTGTGTTCCAATAAAACTTTATTTACAAAAGCAAGCAGCGTTCAGATTTATCAACCCCCAGACTAGACAAAATCTCAAAGGTAGAGATCTGACTTTGAGCCAAATGAAGGGTTGTCATAGAGCACCCGATGATACCAGGTGCTCCTCATCATAGTATGGCTCATGGGTACCACGTGTCCTCTGAAACTTGACCACTACATCCAGGAAAAGACCTTAAGTAACATGATCACAGAAGAATATTTTTTCTTTCAATGTTTATTTGGTGAAATCAATGAAACTGAAACCATTTAAAGCTGCTACCAATGACAGCCATGTTTATGAAGGTGTGCATTGGACTGCAGAGCAGAGCCATAGGTGAGCCACCTCCGGAGGTTGGTTCAAGACCTGGGTTCAGTGCTCGCTTTGGCAGCACATATAATATACAAGACCTGAGTTCAAGTCCTAGTTTCTCTGTGTATTGGCTCTGGTGCCTTGGGCAGTCACTTTTCCTCTATCTTGGCCTAGATTCCATCTTCTGGGAAATGGAGACGATTTATTTTGCAGCACCTTTCTTAAGATGACATTAGAATTATTATTTGACAAGTGCTTACCATGTGTTAGGCACTATGTTAAACACTTTGTATGGATTATCTCAATAATTCACACGACAACTTTAGGAGGAAGTACTATTTATATTCTCATTGTAGGAATGAGAAAACCTGAAGATTGAGTCATAGGCCCAAAGTCACAGAGCTGGTGAGGACCAGAGTTTGAACTCAGCTCATAGTCATTGATAACATGGTGTGTATTCAGTGAGTGGTATATACCACTACTATTTCTACGTTTCAGAAATAATCTATGAGCCTGGACATTGTCAGTGCCTTCTCCCTCTTGGAGCAAATCATAAAGAGCTTTTGAGGATTGAAAAAGGGCTTTTGGGCAGCTGAGAGGGTCTCCAAGAATTAGAACGTTAAAATCCTTAGCATGAGTTATTTTACTGCAGAAATGTCTTTGGTTATTTTTATATTCTATAAATGCTTTTTTCTTTAGAGTCTTGGCATATTTAGTACTGGGCATTTACTTCTGGGAATTTAACCAAGCCACAGGAATGAAGAGTCTGTCTATATGGATGTCCTTTGGCCATGTGTGGATGGAAATGTTTAGACACCTAAAGGGTGACTTAGTCCACCTCTGGATGTGTCTGCACACAGACATTCTACTTTAGACTGTTTTTCTTTTTCAATCCAAAAGGCAATCTGAGGGCGCCAGAGCTACCTCCTCCCAGAAGAGGACAAAGAAAGTCTCCCCTTTCTTTTCTGTTCCCTTTTTCCAAACATCAGCAGAGTTGTACCCAATCTATAAAATACTCTTGTGATTTTTAATCAATTGAGATTGGTTTCCAAAGAAACTGAGACCCCAAGTTTTTAGTAATGAAGGGTATTATTTCAGTGCCAAGAGATTTCTTAAAATCTGGATTTACAGAATGGATAAATTAGCGGATTATCTGCTTTGCTGAAGGATTCTTTATTTGACTAAAGTATGTTTCCTTTGGTTCTTTAAATCATAGCTTCCTAGATCTGTGGTGCTCCATCCAAGCTGCACATTAAAATTGCCTGGGGAGGTATAAAAAAATTTCTGGTTCCCCCAAACCTACCCTTAGTGTGGTTCCAATTAAATTGCTCCAAGAATTAAACATATGTCACACACAGTTCAGTCAGTTCAATATAGAAGACCTATGTTACCAAGCTGGACATGTCACAATAATATAAACATCCATAGATACTGTTCCTTTCCACACACTTATTTTGGGAGAGAGAGAGTTGCAAGCAGGGAGGAGAGGCAGAGAGAGAGAGAGAGAATCTTTTTTTTTTTTTGAGAGAGAGAATCCTAAGCAGACTCCATGCTGAGTGCAGAGCCTGACGTAGGTCTCAGTCTCACAACCCTGAGATCATGACCTGAGCTGAAACCAAGAGTCAGATGTTTAACCTACTATGCCACTCAGGCATCCCTAGCTGTTCGAAATTTTAAAGGTCTCCTGTTTATTCAGCAAACATGTATTGACTATATATCACATGTGATCCAGGCACCTTGCCAGGCCAACATCCCTGCTGTGCCAGAGTTTATAGCCTAAAGGCAGGGGACAGGCAAGGACAGGCATATAGTGTGCCATGTGATGAACACAGCGGTAGCCTATGGGAAAGAGGGACAACCAGAGTGCTGAGCCAGGTGCCCAGCTCTGCTTATGGGGTCAGGGAGGACTTCCCAGAGTCATGTTTTTGCCTAGTCCTGAAGCATGAATCAGGGGAATAGAGAGTGGGAGACCACCTAGGGAGATGAACGGGTGTTGCAGACATGAGTCTGTGCCCCTTGCTTTGCAGAGGAAGAGAGAGGCAGGGATCAGTGCCATGGCTTGCCTGGGTCCCACAGCAAATCCAGGGCAGTGTCCAGCCTCCTGGGCAGTGCTCTTTCCACACAGTTCTGTTTTGTGTGTCAGTCCTGCCTCACAGATGTTCTCAGGGTCATGGAAGCTCATGTCTTTTCAATCCTCTGGCTTTGCTCTAGGGTGGATATAAAAGGACCCCATTATTGCCTGCTGTGATCTGGTCCAGGACTATAGACCCCCAACTCCTAACACTGAGTTGTCTGCATGTGGTGGCTTCTGATCACATGCTGAAGATCCTGTCCCTTTAGGCAAAAGGCATCAAATCCCACTACTAAGGCCCTGGCTCTTGGGCCCCTTTGAATACCAATCACTGGCATGTGACTTGGTACATTTTGATCCCTACCCTGACCTCAAGCCATCTGGAAACTCTTGGAGAGCAGAAAGTTTTCAAAGATTTCACATCCTGCCTGGGTTGTCTTAGAGGGAATCAATGAGTGTCAGGACCAGTTGGAGGGAAAGAGGAGAATGTTCCTGAAGAGTCCTTGACTAGAGATTCTCCATATCTGTGAAAAGGGTCCCTCTAATAAAGTTAAACAAACATCTAATCCAGGAGCCAGCAATTTCACTTCTAGGCATATACTTAAGATAAAAAAAAAATCATGCACAAGAATGTTTGTAGCAATTGTATTCGTAACAGTTAAAAAAATGAGAAAATCATGGGATCCCTGGGTGGCGCAGCGGTTTAGCGCCTGCCTTTGGCCCAGGGCGCGATCCTGGAGACCCGGGATCGAATCCCACGTCAGGCTCCCGGTGCATGGAGCCTGCTTCTCCCTCTGCCTGTGTCTCTGCCTCTCTCTCTCTCACTGTGTGCCTATCATAAATAAAAAAAAAATAAAAAAAAAAATTAAAAAAAAATTAAGAGGTTACTTCTTTAAAAAAAAAAAAAGAGAAAATCTAAAAAAATTTTTTTTAATTTAAAAAAAGAGAAAACCTCAACACCCTCAATAAGGAGGATAGCTAAAAAATTTAAGTTTATCCATCTAATGAATGCCTTTTATCAATAAAAGGGAACAAGCTAATGATGATACATGTAGCAACACAGATGAATCTCAAAACCAAACACACAAGAATATATGATTTGATTTATGTAAAGTTCAAAAATCAGAAAAACTAGGGACACCTGGGTGGCTCAGTCTGTAAAGCATCCAACTCTTTTTTTTTTTTTTTTTTTTAGCATCCAACTCTTGATTTCGGCTCAGGTCATGACCTCAGAGTTGTTAGATTGAGCCCTGTGTTAGGCTCATTGCTGGGTGTGGAACCTGCTTAATTAAGATTCTCTCCCTCTCCCTAACCCCCCTTATGTTCTCTCTCTGTCTCAAAAAAAAAAAAAATTAGAAAAACGAATCTGTTGTGACAGATACCAGAGTAGTGCTTACCTCTTGTTTGGGGGTGTAGTCAAGAAAAAGTCACAGGGTGCTGGAAATAGTCTCTATCTTGATCTGGGTTACAGTTAACATGGGTATAGTTATATATTTAAAACCACTGAGATATACTTGTAAAATGTGTATGTTTACCAAGGTAACTTATACTTTGGTAAAATACTATTGGAGTTTAAAAGAAAAAAAAAAAGGAAGAAGGAAACATTTTGGTTGTGACAGAAAAAAAAAGGAGGGCCTTGAGACCCACTGACCCACAGACAGGGCCTTGAGATGCTTAAAATCTGTGTTGTCTACACCCCTGAAGTACACAGAGCGTGTGCCAAGTACGGGAAACAGTGCCTCGTGCCTGGGGAAGGGAAGGGAATGACCAGTGGCTGAGTGCCCCACACTGCAAGGAGGGCATCATCAGTGGGAGGCTCCCTGTACCTCGTCTGCAAACTGGCATCTCATGCCTCGTCCTCTGTCTTCCTCTCTCCTCACTCCAGGAGCTCCAGAAATATGAACAGTTCATTTTTGCAGATCACACCAATATGATTCATGTTGAAAATGTCTATGAGGAGATTTTACATCAGAGCCTCCTTGATGAAACTCTGAAAGGTGAGGAAGATTTACTTGGGGCTGAGGGAACTTCAGGTACAGGGGACCCAGTGAGGCCGGCTAGGTTCCTCAATAGGATGGAAGGGGAAGAGGAAATGGCTACTGGTTTGTTGGGGAGACAGAGAAGAAAGGAGAGGGAAGAGAGAGGACTACCAGCTTTGATGGAGAGTCCTAATCTGGCACACACTGTGCCGGCCCAGTAGATACTCCTTCTTTGAATACCAGTAAGAACTCTGCGAGAAAGAGATTTCAGGCTTCATTTTTCACAGAAAACTGAGGTTTAGGGAGATTAAGGCTAGACGGTCTCATGAACAGCTGTCTTCCTCCAGCTGCTCCAGACAGAACAAAGAAGAACAGGTGCTTTTAGCCGCAGACTCACAGCCCCTCCCTGAGGCAGGAGGAGGCGATTCCGGGAGCAAGGGTTGTCAGCTGCTCCCTCAGCACATGCCTCACATCCTGTCGGCGGGGCAGAAGCAGACACAGGGTGCCCACGCAGTACCCCGTGAGTCTTCTTGGGACTCTAGCACCCCCTGTCCTGTGGAATCAGGCTTGTGATGAGACTGTGGACAGGACAACTCTGATAGAAATATGCTGGTTAGGGCCATTCCCTCAAACCGTAGGCCTGAAACGTAGCTGGTCTCCATGGGGAAGGTGTTAGTATCACAAAAAAAATCCCTCCACAAGGAAAACTGGCCAAACACAAGCCCCAGTAGCTAATCCAAGGAGATAGGAAATGTAAAGATGTCAGCGCAGTGTCTGATGGGAAGGGCTCACTCCAGCCTGTTGCCAGTCCATCATGGCACCTTTGAGCCAATTAGGAAAAGGCTCCCCTTCTCCAAACACTGGCTGTTCTCTGTCAAAAATTGCCGTGACATACCGATTTTATCAGTGCAAGATGCTCTACTGCTAGTTGCTAGAAAATTATGCTGAATACACAAATCTGTGCCATCTCTGATATGAATGATACATGCTCTTGGATATGACACTGTTGGGCACTGTACAACCTGCAGAGCTCTAGTAGGGGTCTATGATCAAAAATGTCAGCTGCTATAATCATTATTGTTGGTTTTAGTCCCCTCAAGGCCTCTAAGACTGAGCTGGATGCATATAGGTCTTCATTCCAGACATGACAGGTCTATAGAGCTCTCTCTGTGTTCAATACTGAGTACCCATTACACATTCAGGACTGTCCTGTGAGAAGCCGAGAAACGCCAGACCGACCTGCCTCTGCAGTGGGGCCTCTATGAATGATACAGATGATATTAGTATAGGTTGCGAGCTCCTTGAAAGCAAAAACCATATTTGATTCATCTTTGGATTCTCAGAGTCTGTCCCTCAGTTGATGTTCAGTTTGAATAAATGAATGAGCAAAGGGATGAATGAATGAACACTACAGAGGTCCAGAGTTCAGAATGGGTCTGTGGGCTTTGGTCATCAGGGACCTGATGGTCTGGAAGAGGGTGGATATAAGCAGGAACTTGAAATTGAGAAATTTGGATGGCCGAAAAGCTGGGAGAAGGGAGTTTGGCTTCTGGATAAAGTCAGAAAATCCAGGGTGGCCAGGGCAGAGTGTTAATGTCATGTTTTGCTTTCTGGTCTCTCTCAGTGATAAAGGAAGCTGCTATCCTGAAGAAACACAACTTATTTGAAGACAATATGGCCTTGCCCAGCGAAAGTGTGTCCAGTTTAACTGATATCAAAACCTCTGCAGGGTCAAATCAGGCCAGCCCTGCCAGGAGAGCCTCGGCCCTTCTGCCAGGAGTTTCAGATAGTGAAACGCTAAGTAACGAAGTATTCCAGGAGTCAGGGGAAAAGAAGCAGCCTGGGGTCTCTAGTCCGTTGGCCAAAGAAGAAAGCCTTTCTTTCCCTGTCCCCACCCCTCCCCCAGGTGGGACCGGACAGATGATTATTTCAGGCATGGATGGCCCTCTTGTAGATCTCGTGACTGCAGAGGACACAGCAGGAGCCCTGGGCACACACTCGTCAGAGCTGGAGTTTGGAGGGGCTCCTAAGGACGGAGAACCCACCCACGAAAAGCCAGAATCCAGCTCTGCATCGAGTTCCTTAAAGGAGCTCAGAAATTTGTTGACGGTGACCATTGAAGTGCCAGTGGAATCTTCCACCCTCGAGATTGAAGAAGATACAAATGAAGAGACCCTCGCTCCCCAAGAAATGGAAAAATTAGAGGAAACAACCCCAACCTACGCAGAGGCCAATCAAGCAGCTGCCTCCAGTCAGGACAGCTGTGAAGAAAGTGAGATCAGTGGGAGGGAGGCCCATCCTCCCCCTCCGGAGGCGGAGGCCAGCAGGGAGGAGTTGGGGGGATTTCTGGGGGCCGAACTGGCCTGTGAAGGGCTCACCCCTGGTGCCAGCAGCCCAGACCCCACAGAGCAGCAAGCAGAGGCTGGGGAGCCCACTGAGGGGGAGATTCAGGACAGCTGTGAAGAAAGTGAGATCAGTGGGAGGGAGGCCCATCCTCCCCCTCCGGAGGCGGAGGCCAGCAGGGAGGAGTTGGGGGGATTTCTGGGGGCCGAGCTGGCCTGTGAAGGGCTCACCCCTGGTGCCAGCAGCCCAGACCCCACAGAGCAGCAAGCAGAGGCTGGGGAGCCCACTGAGGGGGAGATCCGGGGGAGGTCTTCCAGCCTGGATGCCCAGGATGGAAGAGGGGCTGCGTCTGTTGTGGAGGATGAGGCCAGGCCACAGGAAGATTGCACTTCCGGTGCTCACCACACCTGCCCCAGTGAGAGCCCAGTTTCTGTGGAAGAAACCCTGGGAGAAACCAGCAGCATGACCCAGGCTACTACCAGTGTGAAGACAGAGGAGATTAAGGCTGCCGGTGTTCATGAGTGCCAGTGGGTGGTAGAGAATGCTCCAAACATAGATCTGGTAGGTTCACCAGATTTGGGGGAGAGTACCCCAGAGCAGCCCTCCGAAGAGTGAAAGGGACAATTTGGCTTAAGTATTTCTTTGTACAAACTCAGCCAAAGGTTAATAGTTATGGGTATGCTTAGGGATTGCACACAAGTTGTTACCAAAAAAGAAATAAATAAATAAGTACTTCCTTAACGTGTGTCATGAAACCAGAGGAAATGCACACAGAGCATGCATAGTGAGGCAGACCTCTGTGGGATTGAAGTGTTCTACCCTGAATTACCGCTTTAGCATTTTAGTGGGAAGTGTTTAGGGTGAGAGGCAGCTGTGGATGTCTAAGGGGGCAGTTGTGTTCCAGCAAAGATGAAGAAAACAGTAGAAGCCCAGTTTCCAATACACTGCACATCTTCCTCTAATGTCCTTCAAGGCTTTGTAATTTTTGGTAAGAATGCAAATGTTTATTGTAAATCAAGCTTCACCATCCACTCAAGCAACTTCACTGTCTCTGAAAGACTCAGCATTCATCCACAGTCAGGCCACCGGAAAGGGTGGTGAACACCGATCACCCTGCTGTGGGCAGCCCCATAGACCCTGAGAGATTACGCCTGAGAGCACGCAGGGTGACGCTGAACACAATCAGAGGAAAGTTGTGGTCTGTGGGACTGTCTGAGCTTGTTACTGATTCTACTATTAATTTCTTGTTAATTAATTGTGTTGATTCTTATTAATTAATCACCTTTTGGGGAAATTCAGAGGAGGCAAGAAAATTTCCTTGGCATGTTTAAGCCTGAAAGCATCCCAAATTAGCCTTAGACTGTGCAGGGGGCCCTTAGCTAATTCTTAAGCATAAAAGACTACCAATTAAGCAAGCATTATTTGAGTAGCTACCGTATGCCGTGTGCTGTGCTAGGCATAGTGACAACAGCAACAACAACAAAAAAAAAGAAGAAGAAGAAGAGGAGGAGGAGGAGGAGGAATAGGTAAGGTGCTTTGGCACAAATTAAAAGACCTATGGGAATTAAAAGAAAAACATGTCAATTTTCAAACCATCATAACTTTCTATCCATTGAAGCAGTCCTGGTTCATTCCCAGAAGAGGAAGAAAGTGAATAAATGGGAAAGGAAGGAAGCAAGGAAGGAATGAAGGAAGGACAAGAAAGAGAAAAGCCAAGATGTACAGCATCAAGTTCCAAAGACATCACCCAAAGCGGAAATCATTTGTCTGGACATTCAGCAAGTTAACTGAGTCCCTATTATGTCCCAGGTGCTAGAGATACTGTAGTGAAAACGACTCTGTTCCTCCCTCCTGGAACTTACACTTCAATGGAAAGAGACACAGATACTTCTCAATGGATCCTGACCAATAAATGTTTATGTTAAAGGACTTACTTGCAGGAGATTAAAAACATAGGTTCTATTATCCTTCATTTCCTAAAAGCTCCAGTCTCAGATACTACCTCTTGACATTTCCTTCCACAAATATTAATGTTAGATCCCAACATACTGTCCTAAAAGCTTACTGTGATCAGCAGCAGCAAGTTTATGTCAGTTGTTTAGAGACTTTGTCCCATGGTTTAACTTTTTCACCAGGAATTAAAATATTTCTCTGTCCACCTCCCCATGAAGAATTTCCAGGTGATAAAGAATGAAGAATAATCAGTATCATCATAGTCTCATATTGAATTGTTTTCACTTCTCCTAGAGTGTTTAGATCTTCACATCTATGCAGGGTCTCCTTATAGAGAGAGAGAGGGTGGAGGCTACTCCTCTCAGGTCCCCGCAGTACCCAGTGCTCACTCATATCCTTGCATTTAGCGCAGGGTACTGAAATTATGTTTACTGGCCGTCTCTCCTGGGACCCCTCTCTTCGAGGACAGAAATTGGGGTTTATTAATGGTGTACACACCATTCCTGCTAGAGGTACACAGCCTTGCATAATGGCTCCCTGCCTTCTCCAGTCCCTGTCATATCCCTAGTGCCTAGCCTAAGAACTGGCAAGCGTTGAGCTGCTCAAGAAATGTGAGCCCTGAACATCCACCACACTCTGTGCTGGGCTGATTTGGGGCTCGCTGTCAGGCAGGGAGACGTTTTTAACTGGGCTTTCTGCCCTTGGGGAGTCTTTCCTCCGGTCAAGTCCAGAGTCCACGAGGCAGACAGCCAGATGGTCGGATGCGCTGCCCAGTAAGGCCGGGAGCCAAGGGCGTAATGCCCAGCCCCACCAAGCACGGCCCTTCTCTCCAGGAGAATTGTCAGTGAGTAAGGAGGTCCCAGCCCAGGCCCAGCCCATGCTGGAGCTTCCTAGCTTCCTTCCTTTGCTCACCTCACGGCTTCTTGGACCCCTTGGAAAACCAAGAGATTTTTCCAACCCTAAAAGAAAGTACATCTGCTTTGGATGGATGAAAATCAGTGCCCATCTTGTAGGCTAGAGGGTACTGAGAACTAAGTGGTAGGGTAGACTTGAGAACACAAAGAATGTTTCTGTACTTATTTCACAAAAGACAAGTTCAGTAGACTAAGCAGGATGATTGTTCCATTTGGTGATGGAGCAGGAAACTAAAGTTCATTAAAAATATCCCTTATTCATTTTAACATGTAGAATGGAGTAACTTCAGATTACTATGAGCTTGTCTTGTTTTTAATAGACTTGTATGTGTTGCTTCAGTGGTTTCCAGGTTAGAGCAAGGTTATTGTAATTTAAATGAGCAGCCTGAAAAGCTTCCAGCGTGGTGCTCTGGGGATCTCTCCTCCGGGCAAATCTATTAGAAATGCATAAAACCTTAGGACATGGTTTTTGGGAAAAATTCCATGACTTTAAATGAGTTCTGTTACTATTGACCTTTTACAAGGAGAATATTTTCCTTGAAAAAAAAAAAATCAGCTTGTCATCTTTTTCCCTTTGCCGCTTAGAGTGGAGACAGCGGTGCCTTGAATTATGCAGAGAAAACTCTCTCTTTAAAAAAAAAAAAAAGGCATTTTGGAAACCACAAGGATAAGATTCCCATCTGTCCAAAAGCTTTTAGAAAGCTTTTAGAAAGAGGACCTGTGAAAAACCACAGGTCTCTAGGCCTTATCTTCTACATTTTATTGCAAAGATTCTCAAGTCTGGTTTTGTAACCCTCCAGATTAGAGTCCCTGGTTTCCAAGGGGTTCACAGTTCTCCCAGATGAGTGATTTTCATTCTTTTAAAAAGTGCTAAACTCTATATGCTGCATAGCAATTTAAATTAAAAACAATAAAAATAAAAACCTGTATTAAAAACAATACAGGTTCACTAGGTAAAAAAAAGTTGGGTACATATGTCTTCATACTCTACTAATAAATAAGCGGGTTTGGGGACTTGCCTTCTGAAGTCTGCCACTTCAAGAAAAAATCTACACTGTGGATGGGTTTTTCTGGTCACTATATAAAGCAAATAAACTTAAAGCACTTTGTAACCACATATTTACTCTGCCAAATGCCTATATTCCAATAAAATGTTCATCCTTGAAGAGTTGTCCAAATGTCATTATTTACTTAGAATGGGGGTGGTTTCATCTTTTAAGCAAACATCATACTTGAACTGGGAGGAACGGCCCTCAGATGGAAAGGTGAGTCACTGTTGCTGCATCATGGGACTTCGAATTTTCTGTTTTCAAGAAAGAGTCCACAGAGAAGTCACTTAATGTCAGATATAATTATGCTTTGAAAATTATGCTCATTTCTCTAGGAATTGGAATAAGTCTATAATAACGGGCAATTACTCTTGACGTAATTGAACTACTTTTCAAACAAATATATTCTCAATGGATAACATTAAGCAAAATATTCATTCTTTCTATGATCATAAATAAAATAGTATTTACTCACCAAAATCTATAGTTGCTCATTCCCCCAGGAATTCATTCATTAAAAAAAAAAAAAAAAGATTGTGTATCTATTATGTGCAGGCACTCTAGTGGGTACTGGAGAAGCAGAGATAAACAGCGTGTATATGGTCCCAGACATCAGCAAACTCAAATTCTCATGGTAAACATGGCCAGGGAGGGCCCAGAATGGGTATTTGCTTCCTTGTTTGGCATAAAACTTGTCTCTAAGAGTTTTAACTCTATCTATGCCAACAGCTCTAGCCAGGAAAGAAGAAATATTGGAGAAATCAAGTCTAATTGGGTGCGACAAAGACTTTTTCTACTCCCTCTGCTTCCATTCCAAATTCCCAATATGCAAGAATCATTCCCAGAGTGGCTTCTCCAGGACCTCTATTTAGGGCCAAGGATCAGATTGGAATTGGCAGTTCCAATTCCAATTGGAGATTTCATTGATTTGAAATGTCTTCTGCATAGTTTTATCTTAGATTATACGTTTATTTGGTGTGATTTGGGAGAACTAATGGACATCTTGGGTGGAGTCAAGTAAATAAAGCTCTTCTGTCAACCATGCTTGGAGCTGCTCCTACTTAACACCTCTCAGTCTTGGCCACAGTATTCCCCTGAGAACTTCTGATCCTCCTTTCTCAATCTGGCCAATTCTCACAAGAGTCAGGATAAGTCTGGACAAATCCTTCCCCTCTGCCCCATAACACTTTGCTAAACTGTCACCTGAATTTACTTGCCCACTTCTGGTGGTTTTCTCTCACTTTACTGCGGCCATCTACCTTCTCTGTGCCACCATCTTCAATCTTTGTGTCCCTAACAGAGTGTACATAATTGTATACAGAAAGTGCTCAATAAATGTTGAATGAATGAATATCACCAATCCCAGAAGTAGGAGACAAGTGGAGAGATAGCTGATAATTGCCTAGCACAGCATAATGGTCTGGGAAGCTGGTAACTACTTACCCTCAGCCCACTGAGATAGTTCTGTTTTAGTAATGGGATTTCATCAAGT
Source organism: Nyctereutes procyonoides (assembly GCF_905146905.1). Taxonomy (NCBI): domain Eukaryota; kingdom Metazoa; phylum Chordata; class Mammalia; order Carnivora; family Canidae; genus Nyctereutes; species Nyctereutes procyonoides. Next base: position 9,146,751 of record NW_026575037.1, read on the forward strand.
GTTTGGGCACACCTGTCCCTCTGGGAGACAGCATCAGAACCAAGCTGCCCCCAAATCAAGCTAGCTGGTATAAACCATTCCTAGCTTTCAGAACAGGTGCTTCCACTGGTTTTTCCTGATATCCCTATGAGGTCAACACGGTAAAAAGTTAATAAGTTTACCCTTGAATTTCACGCAAATCTGTGAAATATGAGCAAATGTCCAAGAAATTCGTGGACAGCACCTGCCTTCTGGCAATCCTTCCTCTTGAGGCTGGGCAAGGAACAGGAAAGAAGCAGTGGTCCCTGCTTTTAGGGAACTTAGTCCAGTCAGGAATACTGAGAAGCAATGGTGGTTCTGCAAGTAGAGGAGGGAGCATTCTGGCAGCACAAATGAAGGGCAACTAAAGAGTCTACTCAAGAAATTTCAGATTTGGTTTTGAACCTATTGAGCCTGCCCTTTATATACTGCATCTTTTTTTTAAAGATTGTATTTATTTATTTATGAGAGACATACAGAAAGAGAGAGAGAGGCAGAGACAAACACAGGCAGAGGGAGAAGCAGGCTCCATGCCAGGAGCCTAACGTGGGACTCGATCCTGGGTGTCCAGGACCATGCCCTGGGCCAAAGGTGGCACTAAACCGCTGAGCCACCCGGGCTGCCCTATACAGCCTCTTTTACTTCTTCTCTGTCATGGACTAAAACCCAATCTCTAGTTGCCTACAGATACTCTGAAGAAAACTTTTTTCAAGACCTCTTTATACCAACCTCTACACACTCTTCAGGAATCTTGAGTCCTCTGGATGCTGATCCAGACCTTCTGCAGATCCATTGTGGTTTAATTTATGGAATCCAAATTCACGGATCAATTTTCTCCCTCTGGTCTCTATACAAAAGGATACACACATGTAGTGGTGAGACCTCTCTGTCTATAGCAATTCTAGGTGGAACTGTTGGGGTAGGAAAGTGGATTTATGTGTTGGGGAATTTCTACAAGATACTCAAGTGATTTGGAAGCTGAGGGGTGGTTTTTGATAATAATACTTAACCCCCCCTCCCTCCCTGCCCCTGCATTCTGTGCAGCTTCCTGAATCATGTGGGGGACAGTTTTTTTGTACATTGGTTTGAGGAGATCATGTGGGGATAAAGGAAGGTACTTTCATTTCTATCTGTCAGAGGCTTCAAGCATTGAACCCTTACATTTTTTATTCAGGTCTTAGAATAAATGATATTTTCCAGGCACCATCAGGATTCCTTCATGGGCTAATTTTTTCAAAAAAATATTTGTTGATATCTACTAATGTGCTGTGGACTCCGCCAGGCCCTGAGAACAGAGTTGCAAACTCACATCCTAGCTGCATTCAGACTGTGGGTTATCTTTTCTGAACTGAACATTTCTGTTACTCAACTTAAGGGAAATATGTTTTTTTATAAATTTATTTTTATTGGTGTTCAATTTGCCAACATATAGAATAACACCCAGTGCTCATCCCATCAAGTGCCTCCCTCAGTGCCTGGCACCCAGTCACCCCCACCCCCCGCCCACCTCCCCTTCCATCACCCCTAGTTCGCCTCCCAGAGTTAGGAGTCTCTCATGTTCTGTCTCCCTTTCTGATATTTCCCACTCATTCTTTTCTCCTTTCCCCTTTATTCCCTTTCACTATTTTTTATAGTCCCCAAATGAATGAGACCATATAATGTTTGTCCTTCTCTGATTGACTTATTTCACTCAGCATAATACCCTCCAGTTCCATCCACGTCGGAGCAAATGGTGGGTATTTGTCATTTCTAATGGCTGAGTAATATTCCATTGTATACATAGACCACATCTTCTTTATCCATTCATCTTTCGATGAACACTGAGGCTCCTTCCACAGTTTGGCTATTGTGGACATTGCTGCTAAAAACATCGGGGTGCAGGTGTCCCGGCATTTCACTGCATCTGTATCTTTGGGGTAAATCCCCAACAGTGCAATTGCTGGGTCGTAGGGCAGATCTATTTTTAACTCTTTGAGGAACTTCCACCCAGTTTTCCAGAGTGGCTGCACCAGTTCACATTCTAAGGGAAATATTCTTATATATAAATGAACCCCTCCATCTTTCAGATCACATTTTAGAATTCTTTATTAAGTTTGCTTATAAACTTGATTTCTTGGAGGTCCTTTATGAGAAAACTATATGGCTGTCAACTTATTGTGTGAACTTGGGCTAATTATTTAACCTTTACAAGAACCAGTTTGTGAAATGGGAGTAACAGTACCCACATCACAAGGCCACGGTGAGGATTAAAAGAGATAATGTGTAATAGACATTGACACATAGATGAATAAAATGAGATTCAGAGAAGTTAAGCAACTTCCTGAAGATTACACAGCTAGTAACTAGTTGAGCCAGGTGCATCCTTTAGCAATTGCTACAAATAAAACCATTAAAAAACTCAGTGGCTTTAAAACAGTAACCATTTGTTATTGCTCAGAAGACTACAAGCCAGGCATCAGGGAGATAGTTCTTCCAATCTTGGCCGGCTCTCTCAACATGTTTGGGGCTGGCTGTATGTCAGTCTAGCCTAGTGGTGTTTGGGACAACAGGGCTCTACTCCATGTGGTCTGTTTTCCTTCAGCAGGCTAATTTTGGCTTATGTGTGTGATGTAAGCAAGGTTAAGAGAGAGAAGGAAGGAGGGAGGTGGAGAGAGAGAGAAAAAGGAGGGCGAGAAGGAGAAACAAAAGCTTCTTAAGACCTGGGCTCAGAACTGGTGCAACATCCCTTCTTCCTTACTTTACTGGCCAAAGCAAGTCACAAGACTGGCCAAGATTCAAGGGATGGAAAGAGCTGCAAAGTCACATTGCATTGGTCATGAGTCCAGGGAAGCCATTTAATTGGCTGATTGTCAATGCAATCAGCCTACCTCACCAGGATTCAAATGACTCCTGTACTATGAACAAAACCCATACCCTTGCCTCTACTATGTTAACCATAAACACATTGGCAACATTGGTTCCCATCACATACTTCCCCCAACGTCTATGTGCTGTTCTAGTCCCACTCACCATAGGGTGAATGAAACATGATCACTTCCAACTCAAATCCTTTGATCTTTCAAAGAATCTTGATTTTTGCACTGGTTTTGAAAATGAATCTTCTATTGAAAAATATTTTGTAAATCTTTAAACCTTGCAAATTGAACACCAATAAAAAATAAATTTATTATTAAAAAAAAACTTTAAACCTTGTAAAGAAGAAAGGTCTAAAAGGGATTTTTCTCCCTATCTTAGCAACAGAACAGAATGCACATTGTTTATATACTGCTTTGATCAACTATAACAAGATCAGTGGTGATAAGCAACATGTTAATTATATCAGGGTGACTGAGAAAATTTTACCTGACATAGTATATAACCTCAGAAATACAAGCACAATTCTCTACAACAAACATGCCAATAAGGGACACAGTTTTCTACAGTGAACACTCATAGTCTTCAGAAAAGGTTACAGTCCTAGGGGGATAATTAAAACACACATTCACCCACTCAACAACACTTTGAGGGAAGGTTTTTTTTGCCTTCTCAGAAGTAAAACGAAATGAAACAAAAAAAAATGTTAAACTAACTAGAAAATCTATTCCCTGCTACCACACAAATAAGGATAAATCTTAACACATTTCTCCCATATTTATTCCATATAACTCTAAGGTAACTGATCTGTAAATACTCCTAACCCCTCTCCTTCTCCTATTAAAATATGATCTTCAGGATATAACAGTTTTCAAAGTACTTGTAATCAGATTTTGCCCTTCTAGTTTTCTTGCTAGAATATTGCTGTTGTGACCGATGGTTGTCTTTTAAAATTTTAAATAAAAGGTTTTGGGGCTTACAATAATTTTACTCTATATCTGTGTATCACTGATCAAGAATGTTCTTTCTTGGGATGCCTGGGTGGTTGAGCATTTGCCTTTGGTTTGGGACGTGATCCTGGGATCCAGGCGAGGAGCCTGCTTCTCCCTCTGCCTATGTCTCTGCCTTTCTCTGTATGTCTCTCATGAAAAAATAAATACTTTTTTTTTTTAAAAAGGATGTTCTTTCTTTTCCTGTATACCCAACACATTGGACCACATCATTCTGCTCCTAGCATCAATTTCTCTGAATTGGCTATTATGTTAACAACATTGATTTTGGCACTTAATTACATATCACCAAGAAGCTTTTAATGATTTCCTATGTGTTTTGACTCATAACTTTTGGAGAAGAAGGAGTTTTCCCTGCATGTCTAGATACTCAGTATATTCATGGAATCATAGACCATTAGGGTTGAAGAGAGCCTGGTGTTTTCCCAGGGCAAATGCACTTCCCCCTTTAAAACCTTCTTGCTAAGTGGCCATCACTGGGGATCAAGAATTCACTGTCTCCTGAAATCATTCCATTTTCAGGTAGCTCTGGTAGTTAGAGACCAAATATCTTACTCTTTCCTTCCCCACTTTTCCTCCACCAATGTCATCAACTGTAATTTCTGTCCCGTGGGGCCCATTCTATCAGGACTGTATACTGAGTGTATATCTGTTCTAAGCTCTTTTCATCAGGACAGATGTCAAATCTCCAAACAACTGATATCCTTTTCTGGAATGAATATTCCCAAATTTTTTCTCTCTCTCTTTTTTTTATGTGACATGACTTTTAAATTTTACTTATTTTTTTGGTGAGGTATAATTAACATACATTATATTAGTTGCAGGTATACAAGATACTAATTCAACAATTCTATACATTACTCAGTGCTCACCAATAAATATAGTCACCATCTGTCACTAAGCAATGTTACAACAATATTATTAACCATATTTGAATTTGTAATTAATTAGCTAGAGTGTTGTTTGTAACCAAGAAACTGGACTGATAGAACAGTCATGTTTAGGACCAGATACTTACAACAGGATCTAACACTCCATCGTGAATATGGTAGCTTAGACCATTGGGAACTGTGATTTGTGCCTGACAGTGACTTCATACCATGAGGACATGTAGAAGGTGAATGCCAGCTTCCCTGGCAAGAAGCTCTACAACAAGGTACAGTCTACATTGCTCAGCTAACAAAGTGGATTTAGTCTCCACTTAAATTGCAGGAAAGAAAAAGTGGAGAAAGAACTATCTTCTCCATCACCAGATTTCCAAACTCATAGCTGCATTGAACTTCAAAACACCAAGAAGAGGAGGGATCCCTGGCTCAGCGGTTTGGTGCCTGCATTTGGCCCAGGGCACGATCGATCCTGGAGTCCCAGGATCGAGTCCCGCGTCGGGCTCCCTGCATGGAGCCTGCTTCTCCCTCTGCCTGTGTCTCTGCCTCTCTCTCTATCATGAATAAATAAATCTTAAAAAAAAAAAAAAAAAGAAGAACCATCTAAATCTTTCTGCTGAGCGAGTGTATTTTCAACATATGTAAGTGTACCAACCTTGGAAAGAATTGTTTACAAATAGTTTGCGATAAGGGTGCCTGGGTGGCTTATTCTGTTGAGTGGCCGCCTTCAGCTTGGGTCATGATCCCAGGGTCCTGGGATGGAGCTCCATGTCCTCCTCTCTGCTCAGCGGGGAGCCTGCCTCTCCTCCCTGCCTCCCACTTTCATCTCTTTCTCATATAAATAAAATCTTAAAAACAAAACAAAAAACTCCAAAGAGTTTGCAATAAGGTGGTTAGCCATGGTTTTGAATTTTAAAAAATCTCAAGAAGATTAAATATATAACCATAGGCAAAAAACCCTTGAAGAAATTTTGCTGAAATGGAAACAGTAGCTTGGGCTGATAAGATTTTAAATGTTTATTATTGTCTTGTATTCTCCACCCTGCCCCCCATGTTCCATAATGAAGATGTATTATTGTCAAAATCAGGAAAACATGAATGTTTTAAAATATTTTAAATTTTAATTTAAATCAGTCAAAAGGATTCTTTTTTCTGGAATCTCATAAGTTAAAGGATGCTTTGGGTGCATTTACTCCTATCGTTAGGCCCATTAACAACAGTGTATAATTGGAAATGATAGATAAACAAGGGGGGAAAAGTCACTAGAAACCTTTGCCAAGTTAAAAATCAGCCCCTAAAATAACCATTTGATGAGTACTGTTCTGAAGGGCTCTGAGGCTTCTTTGAAGTTCTGATCTTGACTCAAATCTTTTTCACCATAATTCCTATGGTGATGCCCTGGCATCTGCTGGACCACCTTGCCAGCCCTTTCTTCTCACTGTGGAGGGCCAGACACCTGAACACAGCAAGATTTAACGGACTGCCTAGTGGGGAATTAGGAACATCTAGGTTCTATTTTGTGATGTAGTACTGAGGAATCCCCCCAAGAGGTCTAACATGAAAGACAACTGAATTTATTTAAGCCCATTACTGCTTGCAATGATATGCCTTAAGAAATTCCAAATACGAAAGAGATCACACTCGTTAAAGCACAACATGACACACCGTGAAAAACACAGCATATGGTTGTTATTTGAAGTCTAAAAAGCCTGAATATCCTTTGATGTGTAAACGTGTCCTTTTTTGATTCTCTGAAAAATAGTGGTTTCTAGATCAAAACCACAGATGGAAACTCTCTCAATGGGTAAAAATCACCTGGAGATAAAGTTGATAGACTCCATTAAGGGGATGACATTAAATACATGAACACAAAACATTTAAATGCATCTACACGAACAAGACAACCTCATAATTACTCTTTAAAATTTAGTAAGCCCATTAAAATGGGAGAGACACTCCTTTAAATATTTTTCCACTCCTAGTTATGTAATAGTTACCATGGAAGTTGTAATTTCATCCCACTTATTAAAACCCTTTATAAATTATATACAGCTGGCATCAAAATCTATTTGGGAAAAATGTTAGTTCAGAATTAACAGGGTTATAGTAAAATCCTTAAAAATAGGGATTATGCCTTAAATGTTATACTTACTTCTTACTAATTAAACTACTGCTAAGACATAAGTGATGAAGTTAATTGTGAAACTGTAAAATTCATTTTCTTCTCCTCTGTTATTTCCCTTGACCCCATCCTTAGAACTTTAGCTTAGATTTGTTTCACAGTACTTTTGTCTCTGTATATAAATATGAGTATATATATATATATATGAAGAAATTTATTATTTTTTTTATTTTTTAGTAATCCCTACACCCAACATGAGGCTTGAACTCATGACCCAGAGATCAAGAGTCACATGCACTTCTGACTGAGCCAATCAGGTGCCCCAATATGTTACAAAAGTCTAATCTTCCTCTCTCAGTCAATGCTTTTTGGAGGCAAGTAACAAAGCCCTACTCAAACTAGCTTAGGCAAAAAGAGGAGAGTATAATGTCATATAAGTATCCCCTGGAAATCAATGAACCCAAAATTCATCGGGGGATCATTGCTCCATCTTTCTGTATCTCTGAGGCCACTTGGTCTCCCATTTTTGCTTCTCTTGGTACATATACGTGCATTTTCATCAATTTGCTATACAGCCTTCTTTACTTTTCTGTACACAGCAAGGACAGTCACTATCTCATAGCCCTGAGTTTACTTATCCCTCATTTCTAGGAACCAGCAAAGACCCCCTGGTCCAAACAGCAGAGCCAGGTGGTGAGGTCACAGAGCACACATCTGGCCAGAGTTTTCTAAATTTATTTGAACATAGAGCATTAGCCACCCACACTGTCTGGCTTTGGAGGAGGAAATTGTGGGGTACACCTGTTCACATCCTTTAAAATAATTCCTCAAGATATGAGTTTGGGGTGTTCTGACTGTTTTGATTTACAGTTTTTATTTTAGGGGTAGGCAAACAGACCCAAGGAGACAAAAGAACTTTCTTAAATTACCAAAAATTAAATTAAATTACCAAAATATGATTCAGTCCAACCTGGATACCAAGGAAAAGTATAATGGATACCTGAGCCAGAAGTAAAGAATGAGAGTTGACTAGTTCCTTCTGAAGATTTTATGTATTTATTCATGAGAGACACAGAGAGAGAGAGGTAGAGACATAGGCAGAAGGAGAAGCAGCCTCCCTGTGGAGAGCCTGATGTGGGACTCGATCTCAGGACCGCGGGATCACGACCTGAGCCAAAGGCAGAGCCACTCAACCACTGAGCCACCCAGGTGCCCCTAAATTAAGGCTTTTTATCACAAGCAAGGCTGTAGTGATTTCCCAAGGCTGTCATAACAGGTTGAGACACACTTGGAGGCTTAAAGCAACAGAAATGTATTTGCTCACAGTTCTGGATGGTATCCACAAGGCCATGCTCCCTTGGAAATCTCTGGGGGCAAATCCTTCCTTGCCTCTTCCAGCTTCTGGTGGCTCCAGGTGTTTTGGGGCTTGTGTCTGCCTAATTCTAGTCTGCTTCAGTCTTCCCATGGCTTTCTCCTCTTATGTCTTCTCTTCTGTTTCTTCTTTTTTTTTTTTTTTTTTTAAAGATTTTATTTATTTATTCATTAGAGACACACACAGAGAGAGAAGCAGAGACACAGGCTCCATGCAGGGGAACCCAACGTGGGACTCGATCCCAGGTCTCCAGGATCACACCCTGGACTGAAGGCAGTGCCAAACCACCAAGCCACCGGGGCTGCCCTCTTCTGTTTCTTATAAGAACACTTGTCATTGACTTTAGGCCCACCCAGATAATCTCACTTGAGACCCATAATTCTATCTGAAAAGCCCTTTATCCAACCAAATATGATCACACTCAAAGTTTGCAGGAGTGAAAACGTAGGCATATCTTTTAGGGGCCACCATTCAAATCACTATAAAGGCCTCATAAGGTATCATAATGCACTTAAAAAGATCAAGAGAGGGGATCCCTGGGTGGCGCAGCAGTTTGGAGCCTGCCTTTGGCCCAGGGCGTGATCCTGGAGACCCGGGATCGAATCCCACGTAGGGCTCCCGATGCATGGAGCCTGCTTCTCCCTCTGCCTGTATCTCTGCCTCTCTCTCTCTCTCTCTCTGTGACTATCATAAATAAATTTAAAAAAATTAAAAAAAAAGATCAAGAGGACACTCTCTCATCTCTCTCTGTGCGACTATCATAAATAAAAATAAATTTTAAAAAAAAGATCAAGAGGACACAAGAGGAAAGGGAGAAAAGGTAATGATTTGGGATTTTTCTTTTTGAAATTGTAGAATACAGAATTGAGAAAGAAAATGTATCAGAATTTCAAGAGTATTCAGTATGCTATTTTCCAGGTTACAAAATTTATATCCTAGATATTCATCTAACCTTTGGGCCATGTGATAGGCCATACCTATCATATGAGTGTGGTGGTATTTTTTGTTTGTAAAAAAAAATTCCCTGGCAAAGAATTGTTTGATAGCACATGATAATTCACATCATATACATTTTGATCCGTTATCATAGAAATCATCCTTTGAAAGGCTTCAACAAATTTCCCCTGGTGCTTCTCAATTCTTTGGCATTTAAATGACTCTTTTTGGAAGAACCTATTGTGTTTCGGAAATACCAGTGTTAAACTAAAAAGGATGCTTGAGTGCAGACCAACTTTTTTTTTTTTTAAGATTTTATTTATTCATGAGAGACACAGAGAGAGAGAGAGAGAGAGGCAGAGACACAGGCAGAGGGAGGAGCAGGCTCTATGCAGGGAGGTGGATGCGGGACTCCATCCTGGACTCCCGATCACACTCTAAGCCAAAGGAAGATGCTCAACCCCTGAGCCACCCAGGTATCTCACAGGCCAACTTTTTTAGAGGTCAGTTTATTAGTGAATATTTTCATCTTATAGTGACTCTTGCTTTTATCCATATAGTTGGATTTGCAGAGTTTTGGAGAACGAATATTCTGAAAAAAGTTTCTATTGGGACACCTGGGTTTGGCTCAAGTCGTGATCCCGGGGTCCTAGGATCGAGTCGTGCTTCCGGGTCCCTGCATGGAGCCTGCTTCTCCCTCTAACTATGTCTCTGCCTCTTTCTGTGTGTCTCTCAAAAATAAATTAAAAAAAAAAAAAAGCTTCTATTGACAAACGAAAAATGTGTCAAACAAGGAAGAGGAAGAGGAATTGTTCTGTTTGCTCTGGGGAGGAACAGACTTGAGCTGGGGTAGATAAGACAGCATGATAGCTGCACAGTTCCTTACACAGTAACCTGGCAATTTTTAAGTTAAGTTAAATGGTAAGACTCATATGGCAAGAAGCATGAGATCTATTTTAATGATGCTAAAGGAAAATGTCTTAGAAGTTGAAAGTACAGAGAACCAAGTCTCTTACCACTGTAAAGGGTTTCTGATAGAATTGTCCATGAATGAAAAAAGTAATTATGCAGAGTAGTAAGATATCCATCATCAGAAATTTTTCATCCTGGGGCACCTGGGTGGTTCAGTGGTTGAGCATCTGCCTTAGGCTCATGTTGTGATCCCAGGGTTCTGGGATTGAGCCCTGCATTGGGCTCCCCACAGGAAGCCTGCTTCTCCCTCTGCCTATGTCTCTGTCTCTCTCTGTGTGTCTTTCATCAATCAATAAATAAAATCTTCAAAAAAAATAAAAAAGAAAGAAAGAAAATCTTTCAACGTGACATCAATGACTCTGGGTACACCATCAGTATCCTTGCATTGATTTGGGGTATAAGAGAGTATAGGGTGGAAAAGCTGTTGGTTTAATGGTTTAACACTTTGTAAATTTTAGATCCGGACAATGTGCCATAAAGTAGGTCAATTCAAGCCTGGAAAAAGGGATCCTTTCTCTTATGCAGCTTCTAAATCAGCACCATCCAACAGAAGAATGATACAAGTCAGAATGTAATTAAAATTTCTAGTAGTCACAATAAAAAAGTGAAGCCCGGTGAAATTAGTGTTCGTACTATATTTTAACACACTATATCTAAAAATATTGTCACTTAAACATTAACAAATGTTAAAAATAATCAGTTATTCTACATGATTTTTTCATAATAAGTCTTTGAAATCCAGTATATATTTACACTTATGAACTAACCACATTTCAGGTGCTCAATAGACATATGTGGCTAGTAGCTATCATATTGAACAGCACAGTTTTAGAATATGTCATAAATAAAAGTACAAATCAGATTTCTTGGAGTTAAGAAAAAGAACCTACTTCATTAATGCATAAAAATGGTCTCGAAAATCCAGGTTCCCTGGCCTTCTGGAGGAATGGAAGTGACAGGAAAACACTTTTGTTTAACTGGTATATATTCTCACTTCCCTTGGTGACCTCTCTTATAATTTTCCTGCTTTGTCACCAAAACCTAACATTAAGTAAATTAAATAACTTTGCAAAGCATTAAATTTTCTTACGAACTTCTAACAGTCTCCACCTCTCAAAAAAAAAAAAACAGTAAATAACAATCCTCCAATACTTTTATGTTAATCTTATTATATTTCATACTTTTATTCCAGGAACAACTGCAATTACTTATAGGATAGTCCCCCTTATCAGAGGTTTCACCTTTTACAGTTTCTTTTCTTTTTTTTTTTTTGTATATTTTTTTATTGAAGTTCGATTTGCCAACATATAGTATAACACCCAGTGCTCATCCCGTCAAGTGCCCCCCTCAGTGCCCGTCACCCAGTCACCCCATCCCCCCGCCCACCTCCCCTTCCACTACCCCCTCCTTTTACAGTTTCAATCACCTGTGGTCAACCACTATCCAAAGCAGTTGATCCTCCTTCTGTCGTGTGGTCAGAAGGTCACCAATAGCCTAACACTATGTCACAATGCCTGAGTCATTCACCTCACTTTATCTCATCATCTAGACATTCTATCCTTTCATATCACAAAAAGAACAGTGAATACACTACAATCACTACAATAAGATATTTTAAGAAAGAGAGGGAGACTACGTACATGTAACTTTTATTATAGTATATTGTTATAGTTGTTCTATTATTACTATTGTTATAAATCTCTTACTGTGCCTAATCTATAAATTAAACTTTATCACAGGTGTGTGTGCATAGAAAAAACAGTATATATAGGGTTTGATCCTATCCAGGTTTTCAGGCATCTACTGGGGATGTTGGAACATATCCCCCACGGATAATAGGGGACTACTGTAGTAAAGCTTTTACTGTTTACTAGTTGTGTCTTATCACTCTGGGATTTACATACTCTCAAGGGAAGCAGTCTTGCAATATTTCCAGTAACACAGTATCTCTGTGCATCTTACACAGAGGAGAAAAGAAAAGGAAAATCATAAAGACAATCTGGGCTACCTCCATAACTATAAAATTTCCCCAAAGCTTGGTCAAAATAATGATGTTTGTAAACACTTCTCCATGGAGATTTTGTTATATATTTATAGCATTTAGGAACTTGATAAGCTATATGCAAAGCAAAATTAAAAGTAAAGTGGAACAGATTGTTCAGTTAACCCATTTTAGGAATCAATAGACATTTCAAAAACTCATATTTGTATCTTCAGTGTAAGTATGATCATGACTGTAAAAACACCAAAACAAGAGTTTGGCAAAGACGGCCAAGTACCTCCCAATATTTATTATTCTCTTCTCCTCTCTAGTTGTACAATCTCCTGAGTTTAAGCTGGGCAAATGGTTGCCCAGTTAGAGGAAAAAACAACAACAACAACAACAAAAACAAACCTCAGCCTTTCTTGTAGCTAGGTGTGACCAATTGATTAATTCTGTTCCAATGAGATGTGAGCATAAGTGATATAGGCACCTTCCTGGTCACGTTGTTTATAAAGGAAACTGCTCCTCCTCCTCTTCTCTCTCCTTCAGGCCAGCTGGAAGGTTTATGTGATGCTGGTGAACCAGCTTCTACCATAAAGAAGCCTACTGGGGAATGGAATAGCAACCTGTTCCTGGATGACGTCATGGAGTAGAATTGCCCATCCACGATGAATCCCCCATCTGCTTCTGAATGTTATCTGGAAAAGAAACAACTTTCTATCTTGTATAAATCATTGTTGGTGGGATCTCTTTCTTGCAGGACCTTGGCTTATACCCTAACTCATAAAAGGGTTCAACATCATCATCATTATCATTTGTACTATGTTCAAAACTTTTGTTTATTACTTTTAACCATCTTTATATATGAGAATATCTCCTTTTTAAAAAAATATTTTATTTATTCATGAAAGACAGAGAGAGAGGCAGAGACACAGGCAGAAAGAGCAGAAGCAGGCTCCATGCAGGAAGCCCAACGTGGGACTTGATCCCAGGTCTCCGAGATCACACCCTGAGCCAAAGGCAGACACTCAACCGCTGAGCCACCCAGGTGTCCCTGAGAATATCTCCTTAAAAGACACAGGGGCTTATTGTTGTTGTTTGTTTGTTTGTTTTTGTTTGTTTTAACCTAGAAAAAAGGCTCTATCTTCCTTGGGAAGATTGTTAGTATTAACTGATACAATATGGTATTTATGAAATTTTCATAAACTTAAGAGGTTTGCAAGTCAAAAGTCATTATGTTAATTTTAAATTACTAATCCATAATTGTGGAGGGTTAATGATATTTCTGCAAACATTTTAGCCAGCTAATGTGGCTCACCTCCCAGGGTGACATAATCCAGTCAACATATACATGCTTCCAGAGTAATTGTTTTTCTGGGCACTGTAAGATAGCAGTAGGAGAGATACTGAAGTATATAGAGACATAGATCTATTCAATTACTCCTTGGAAGTGGCTGCTTACCTTACTCATGTATAAAGCTGGCTCTAGTTATTTGGGAGTCTGATTCAGTTCATCACTTAAAAGAAACGTTATAAAATGACCTAATAAAGTGCCACTGTCTAATTGCAATAAGGGTTTCATTTGTTGATGTAAAAGCAAACCTAATTAATCTGTCATTGGCATAGCATTTGATTAATTTTACTCCACTCTCAAATTATTTAATGGATATAATTTTTTCTGTAAACATTGCTGAATATCCACTGCAACAGAATCCACCTTAAGGAAATTTGCAAGTAAGATAAGGACCTTTCAGTCCTTATGTCATTTAACCTTTCTGCAAACTCCTTCCTTCAAACTCTCTTATTCTGACTTTAGTGACTCATCCCTGGTTTGCTTTTAAACTTTTTGGCTTTCTTTCTTTGCTGCTCTTCTTCCACTTCTTATTTTGGAGATCCTCGGTATTCCTTCCTGAACCATCTCTTTTCACCTATCATTCTTAACCTTTCTGGAGTCATGAACCTTTTGGAGATTGTGCTGAAATACATTCTAGGGAGAGAATGTTGTTGCATATAATTTTAGGATTATATGGACATACTGAAACAACTGGTAGACCCTCAAAGGGTCCTTACCTCTGAGATTAAGAACAACTTTTCCATGGCTTTAACTTCCACCCATGGTGCTTGATGATTCTTTTATATTTAGCCTGAATGTCTTTCTCTCTCTCTCCCCCCCCCTCCCAAACTCCAGACCTACATCGAGTTGCTTATTATATTCCTCACCTGAATGTCAAATAGGTACCTTCAACTCAAACTCATAATATCCCAACTGAACTCATCATTATTCCCCTTCTCCTCAACTGTCCTTCATCTTATGGTTTCCATTTTGGTGACTGGCACCACATCCATGAAATTGCTCAAATTTTAAAGAAATAAAATCACTGGGTAGCCCAGGTGGCTCAGCAGTTTAGCGCCGCCTTCAGCCCACGGTGTGACACTGGGGAGCTGGGACCCAGTCCCACATCGGGCTCCCTTCGAAGAGTCTGCTTCTCCCTCTGCCTGTGTCTCTGCCTCTCTTTCTCTCTGTGTCTCTCATGAATAAATAAATAAAATCTTAAAAAAAAAAAGAAATAAAAGCATCAATCCAGATTACTACTTCTGAAAAATTTGTTGAATGGCTAATTTAATGAATGAATAGAAGGATAGATCAAATATGATGAAGACAACAGAAAATACTATTGCGAATGATATAATAGAGCTATGGTCAAATGTGCACCTAAGGGCTAAGGCCGGTTTAATTAAGTAGTCTTCAAACAAATTAATATGTATTTATTAAGTACTTATTAGTACAAAACACTGTTGTAGGCACTGATTTGATTAAGAGTTAGACTTTAACAATATTTTCAGGGAAATGAGGAACATGATTTGTCAGAAAAAAGCAGTCATAGTATTTTAAGTGGGATAAATTTTTACTGAAGTTCAATTAATCTTACTTCATAACCAAGAAATGCTAAATTATTAATAGCTTGTCTAATTCTTTCTAACTAATAATAGCTCTCTAACTCTTCTGTAATTAATAATAGCTGCTCTTTGTTATGCCTTCAAAGATTTCAATATAGTTTATACACAGGAGCTATTATAATGAATACTCAAGAAGATGGGACATTCTTTGAAGTTTCAGGGCATTAAATTTGGCAGCTTTCCCTCCCCAAATTCCCATAGCTCTTTATTTGCCTTTCTCTGATGGCACTTAATTTCTCCTTCATTTTATGATTTGTGTGTGTATCTTACCTTTTTTTTTTTGTATCTTACCTTTTATCAAAGAGATTTTTTTCCTCCCACAGACTCTGTGTGTACTTAATTTTGTGTCTTACATCTGGAAGAACAGTAAATATTGAGTCAATGAATGTTTTTTAATATTAAAAAAACCCCCTAATTTAAAGTTAACATCAGGGGCCTCTGGGTGACTCAGTCAGTTAAGCATACAACTCTTTTTTTTTTCTAAGATTTTATTTATTTATTCATGAGAGACATAGAGAGAGAGAGAGAGAAAGGCAGAGACACAGGCAGAGGGAGAAGCAGGCTCCATGCAGGGAGCCCAATGTGGGACTTGATCCTGGGACTCCAGGATCACGCCTGAAGACGGCACTAAACCGCTTAGCCACCCAGGCTGCCCAGCATCCAACTCTTGATTTCAGCTCAGGTCCTGATCTCAGGGTTGTGAGATTGAACCCTGTGTTGGGCTCCACACTGGGCATGGAGCCTGCTTGGGATTCTCTCTCTTCCTTTCCCTCTGCTGGTAGCCCTGCTCATGCTCTCTGTCTCTTAAAAAATAAAAAATAAAAACTAAGTAAAATAAATAAAGGTAACATCAAATAAGTCCTATGAATCAAGTAAATTTTGTTGCAAGTGATGTTAAGAAGTTTGTGATATTTTCCAATATGAGAGCAGCATACTGAACATTTAAGTAAGTTACAGATTTTTTTTTAGTACTTTAAGGCAGCCAGAAACATGCTAACCCATCTTTTTTTAAAAAAGATTTTATTTATTTTTTTGAGAGAGAGTACAAACAGGGGGTGGGGGAGGGCAGAGGGAGAGGGAGAAGCAGACACTCCACTGAGTAGGGAGTCTTACACGGGATACAACCCCAGGACCCTGGAACATGATTTGAGCAGAAGGCAGATGATTGAGCCACTCAAGCTCCCCCATGCTAACCCGTCTTAGAAAGTAATTTATGGGGCAAGGTATTATTAACTTGTTGAACTCAGCCTCCAGGGCTAGACCATGTGGGTTCAGACCTGGCCTTGCCATTCAATGGCTAAGAGGCTGAGGACCCCTTGGTGCTCACTTTCCATCTCTGGAAAATGAGGATTTTAATGGGATTTATTTCACAGAATTTTTTTTTTTTTAGATTTTATTTATTTACTCATGAGAGACACAGAGAGAGGCAGAGACATAGGCAGAGGGAGAAGCAGGCTCCTTGTGAGGAGCCTGATGTGGGACTCAATCCCAGGACCCCAGGATAATTCCCTGAGCCAAAGGCAGACGCTCAACCATTGAGCCACCTAGGTGCCTCTATTTCCCAGAATTTTTAAAAGGTTAAAAAATAATGTTTATATAAAGCATGCAGAATGGTGTTAGAGCTCATTAGAACTGGCTATTTTCTTACAATCCTAACAAGAAGAAAGGGGGGCCATGATCATCTATTGAATTAGGAAAGAATGGGATTTTCTTCTTTGAAAAATGCGATATAGACATCTCCTATTTCCCCAGATCAAAACATTCTCATGAAAAAAAACAAAAACAAAAACAAAACATTCTCATGACTCCTACCTTGTCCACGACACCACAAATGTCTAGGAGGTACTTTCAAATTGTAGATAAGAATTGAAACCCATTTTACTATAAACCAAATAAGGGTAAGTTTCACACAAATTGTATTTTATCCTTTTTAGTGTTCGCTACTCAAAGATTTATTTGCCTTCCTAGGCTAAGGCAACAGGTTTTACCATGTGATTGTCTCCTTCTCTCATCCTCCCCACCCTGTCCCCAGCAAAAAAACTTTCTAAAACTTAAATAAAGAGACTGGATCTAACCAAACCTAAAGCAAAATGCAAAGATTAATCAGAAAATTCCAGGTTGTCTGGGGGACTTTTGGCCTCCTCAAATGTTCTCACTCTGCCATTGTTGCCAGTTCTTGCTGAGAACTTTTTGGGGCAAGGTATTATTAACTTGTTGAACTCAGCCTCCAGGGCCAGACCGTGTGGGTTCAGACCTGGCTTTGCCATTCAATGGCTAAGAGGCTGAGGACCCCTTGGTGCTCACTTTCCCTCTCTGGAAAATGAGGATCTTAATGGGATTTATTTCCCAGAATTTTTTTTAAAATATTTTATTTATTAATCTAAGAAAATAGGCCTCGGGCAATGTCAGAGGTGAGAAGAGAGTGCGGCTGTAGCTCAAGCTTGGTGCAGAAGCTCCAAAGAAGAGTAAATTTCAGAGAGGGTGCCATGTAAAACATCGGAAAGCCAAGGCAGTCAGAGGATGATGAGTTGAAGAGGGCTTCCTGTGCCTCACACAAGAGCACTTCTTCATACCAGAGGCCTGCTCACTCCTGGGTCACGTGGCTGGCTATGTGTTTCCACCGTGGTGAACCTTCATACAAGAGAAGGTCAGCATTCCTCAACCCATACGCATGCACAGGCAGCTGTCCTTATCATTTTAGGGAAAGGTCATGGCAGTGATAAGGAATTTGGGTTTTGCCTGAAAAAGGAATGCCCTTTGAGTAAATTCTCAGTTCATCTTAGAGAAGTGCTTTTCAGTTCCCGCAACTGACTGGTAAATTTAACTCTACACCTAAGGTGTGATTTTTATATTATACTCAAAGTGGTAAGATTTGGGGGTAAAAATTGTTTATCCCCTTGGTGTTCCAGAGTAAGTGTGGGAACAAGACACAACCGACAGACACCAAAGTTAGGCAATATGAATGTTCTTTGGCAAACAGGGTTGGAAATGTAGCTTAAGTTCAATATTGGTCTTATTCTTCTTCCTATGATTTTCATTGCATTCTATAATTGATGACTTCAGTCTATCCAATTTCTTGGTGTCTCACTATTACATTTTTCTTAGTAAAGGAGGAGACTTGTATTTCCTGTTAGCAGGACTTTCTTTTCTTGAATTTGTGCCATCTAATTATTCTGGTTTTTCTTCCTTTTATTCAAAATAGTGTGGTGGGGCAAGAAGAAGCCAGGCCAGAACTTGCTCTTGTGTGTTCATAAATCTGTTAGAATCTGACAGAGGTCAGGAATGAGGTCTTTGGACTTTGGAGGTGATGTAATGTAGTTTGGGTGAACATATACTGTTTAAATTGGGACATTTTTGGAAATGAAAGGAGGCACTACTCAGATAAGACAATAAGACAGTGTAAATCAAGACTATCACAGGCAAAACCAGAATTTATGGTCATCCTAGTATGGTAGAAATGATCTGGACTTCTATCCAAATCTTGACTGTACCATTTTCTTGCTATAACTTGTGCAAAGTGATACAAACTCTCTGAACTTCATTTTCTACATCTGTAAAAGAAGGATAAAAATTCTCATATGTTGAGAGTGGGGGAGATGCCTGACATATTGTATATCCTTTGTAAATATTATCATGATGGTGTCTGCTATGTATACCCTAAAACCCTTCAATGTAGACAGTATAATATTATAAATGAATTAGTTGGGATCCCCGGATGGCTCAGTGGTTTAGCACCTGCCTTTGGCCCAGGGCACGATCCTGGAGACCCGGGATCGAGTCCCACGTCGCGCTCCCAGCATGGAACCTGCTTCTCCCTCTACCTGTGTCTCTGCCTCTCTCTTTCTCTCTATCATGAATAAATAAATAAATCTTAAAAAAAATTTAAAAAAATGAATTAGTTTAAGTTACCCTACTGGTGCAGTCAGTTGCCCCAGTCAGAAATTCCCACTCCAGGCTGGCAGTTTAGTGGTCTCATCAGAATGTAGGTACTACAGGCACATCATTGGATATTATCTGAATTCAGGCCAAAGATCATTTTATTTAATATAACAAATGTCAAAAATGAATTTTCTTTGTTGGAATTAGTGGTTTGTTAGTCATAATAATGGACATTAGCAATAGGCTCTCATTGATAGAATTTCTAATGATTTCTAAGATGTATGGACTGGCTAACATATTTTAGAAGTACTCCCATGCTTGCAGAACAAGTTGTTGAGGGTATTCCTGAGTGGCTCAGTGGTTTAGCACCTGCCTTCAGCCCAGAGTGTGATCCTGGAGTCCCAGGATCGAGTCCCACATCGGGCTCCCTGCATGGAGCCTGCTTCTCCCTCTGCCTATTCTCTGCCTCTCTCTCTCTCTCTCTCTCTCTCTCTGTGTCTCTCATGAATAAATAATAAATAAAATCTTTTAAAAAAACCAAGTTATTGAGAAGCTGGACCAGGGACACCTGGGTGGCTCAGTGGTTGAGCGTCTGCCTTTGGATCAGGTCATGACCCTGGGGTCCTGGGATCAAGTCCTACATCAGGCTCCTGGCAGGGAGCCTGCTCCTCATTCTGAGTATGTCTCTGCCTCTCCCTATCTATCTCATGAATAAATAAATAAAGTCTTAAAAAAAAAAAAAGAAACTGGACCTTTAGGGATGGTGTGTAGGATGGAGGATTTCCAGTTATCTGATGTCGGAAGGGTGACAGAGTCCTGGCTCTGGAATATTGTTCCTTTGCCTCTAGTGAACCTTTCATGCAAGGTCACGATTACAGTTGCTAAATGGAAAGAGACCAGGCACTTCATCAAACTCACAGAACAGGTGCTATGTGTTACCTGTTTCTGCCTGCTAACAAATGTTTGTTTAATAAATGTCTGTATGTATGACAGAAATTGGCCTGAAATTTAGTTTAATAATAAAAACTGGTTATGAGGTTGTTGAAGAATAGTTCATTTTCATCCCAATTCCTATGTTGGCTGTTATTACTATCCAGCAAAAAAATAAGGCAGTCATTTTGCATGATTCAAACATTTTCAAGTTATTTCTCTGGTTTTAACCACTACTGTGATTCTACATCTGGAGCTTCTGCCCACCTCCGTTGGCCATCTGGAATGAAAAAAAAAACAAAGAAACCAAATTTTAGAGAAATTGACTTGCATGGAATAGAAAATGGCAGATCCAGGTGTAGAGCTCAAATCATGTGATTTGAAGTTCAGTGCTCAGCAGTGGGTACAAAGCAAGTGTGTGTGTGTGTGTGTGTGTGTGTGTGTGTGTATGCACATACATGCCAGTGCCAGATGAAGAGGAAGAGCAGAAAGGAAAGTGAGGCGATATGAGGTGACATAGAGGAAAAGCAGAAAAAAACATTAAACAATACTGTGGGTGCTCTGACAACCGAAAGAAGGTGCTAAAATTAAGTGCAAAACCCCAGAGAAGGGTTGGGAAGACTCTGAAGTTAGTATTTAAGAGCTGGTTCTTTAAAAAAATTTTTTTTTAATTTATTAGGGAGAGAGAGAGAGCACATACGTGCCAGCACAAGTGGGGGGAAGGGTGGGAAGGGGTGGAGAGGAGGGACAAAAGGAGAAGTAGGCTCCCCACTGAGCATGGAGCCCACTTTGGGAATGGGTCCTAGGACCTGAGATCATGACCTGAGCAGAAGCCAGACGCTTAACCAACTGAGTCACCCGGGCGCCCCAAGAGCTAATTCTATAAATAAAAATAATAAGGTCTATTAAGTATTAGCAGTGGACTAACAATAGTACATTTCCATGCACAATGTAGATGTGCTTGCCTCATTGCCTGGTTGCCATGAAAAATGTCAAGAGGGTGTGCTATCTAAAACCACATCTCTCAAAATTTTAAGTAAAATCATGTGTACTGGAGATTGTATGGTGATTTTAAAATACCAAAAGGAAATTGATCTACAAAGAAACTAAGAACTATTTATTCTATTTTTCATCCATGATACATTTTCCCTCCTCTTGGCTTATCACCTAAAATACTAAACACTCTACTTGTAAAAAAAGAAAAACAAAAACAACAAAAAAAAGCACAAGAATCTTTCAAAACATTTGGAGAAGATTGAAATAAAGTACTGTTTTCATACAACTTTAAGCTGGAGAGGAAAGCCAGGAAGTAGCTAATTTTCAATATTTAAGAACTGTCAACATTTATTTCAATGGAAAGCACATCTCTGAGGTTAGCGAATGATGAGGTTTGACAAATATGTATCACTCTGTCTGAGGATTATGGGATAGGAGGAAGAAAGCCTGAAAAGACAGTAGTAGGTGTGTATAAATTTTCTACATGTATATCTATATATGCAAATGGAGTTTCTAGAAAGTAAGAATGCCAGATTTGAAAATGAGTAAAATCAGCATAGCTATAGCAAATAGCTAATTTTTAATTCTTGAGTGTCAGAATACTGAGATGCTTTTTGACCTATTCAACTGGGCATCTTTCACTTTGATCCTCAATTTCATATTAATTAAATCAGTGTGTGCAATTGAGTATCTTTTAAACCCCATGGAGATTGGAGGTAAAATGCACCTTTCTGAAAACAAAGTAAAAAACAGAGCAAAGTCACACAAAACACTGAAAAGATTTCTGACAAGTTGATTCCACCTCTGTAAATTCAAATGGCTTACAAATGAGGTCACTTTTAATTTTAAGAGGGGAGAAAAGTGCCTTGCGTTTGTATGTATGTTTACTCTAAAGCATGAACAAAGCTCTATAGCTTATGCAAGGTTTCCATGGCAGAAACTAGGCATGAATTCAAAAGTCCCTTGAGTCCCAGGTCTAGGGGAGCTATGTTTTTGGACGGGGAGCCTGCAGTAGCAGGATGTAGTCCACAAGCCAGGGAAGTGGACAAGATTCAGGGCTAAGTAGAATCATGGTCCTGTGGTCTGCGGAGCAGCTGCCACCTACCCCTGAATCCAATGCTCTCAACAATGGCGACTTTTGCTTTCTACTCCACAATGACCAGAATACCAAAAGCTACTATTTATTGAGCTCTTTCAAACTGTGCCAAATATCTTACACACATTATCTCACCACCTTCGCAATGCCCCTGGAGGAAAGTTTTACAACAATTAAACCATTCAATCCTTTTTTTTTTTTTAAAGATTTTATTTATTTATATGAGAGAGAGAGCACGCAAGAGAGAATGGCAGAGAGAGAGAAGCAGAAGCAGGATCCGCACTGAGCATGGAGCCTAAGGCAGGGCTGGATCCTAGAATTGTGACCTGAGCCAAAGGCAGATGCTTAACCACTTAACCAACTGAGCCACCCAGGTGTCCCAACCATTTCATCTTCTTTTTTTTTTAAGATTTATTATTTATTTATTTATTTATTTATTTATTTATTTATTTATTTATTATAGACGGGGGGGGGGGGAGAGAGAGAGAGGCAGAGACACAGGCAGAGGGAGAAGCAGGCTCCATACCGGGAGCCCGAGGTAGGACTCGATCCCGGGACTCCAGGATCGCGCCCTGGGCCAAAGGCAGGCGCTAAACCACTGAGCCACCCAGGGATCCCCCAGCATTTCATCTTCTAAAAAATTCTGGGAGGCAGGTACTTTTCTCATTCTCATTTCACAAATGAGGAAAGTAAGGCACAACAAAATCCAGCAATTTGCTTAAGGTAACATGGCAAGAAAGTAGCAGAGATGGCTCAGAGCCACTGTTCTTGGCCACCATGTTAGGTCAGCAGCGTTCAAATGTGAAATGGTACAGCCTTAAATCTCTGTGACCAGACTAAAATACAAAGTAGAGACTGTGTTGGTGATGCAAGAGTGGGGATTTAGGAGAGAGGCCAAGGACAAGATGCGCTTGCTTGGAGAAAGTCGTGTAACTTGGCTTTGTTTCTGGTACATGGAAGCAAATGGAAAATGGCGACAGAATGAGACACCCACCACAGAGTGAGCTGAACATTAAATGTGATGTAGGAGCAAAATCTCTTGTCTAAGAGAGCTGGTGCAGGTGTCATGGACAGAAGTGAGAGAATAATCTGAAGCTGAAGTGATTTTTAAGATCTTGAGTCACGACTGAGAGGTGGAAAAAGCCCCGGGGACATCTTTAGCAGAAGCGAATTGTCTGTATTTCCCATTCTCTTTCTTGGAATTTGGGTACATCAGACAGCCAAGCCTGAAGCCAGCTCACAACATTCACTCTGTTCTTCATGAAATTGCCTTTCAATGGCCCTAAAGTCCCTACGTGTGAATGTAGAGTATGTACTGTCTGCATTTAATATTTGTAAGATCGGTTTCTCAAGAAGTGTTCTGTGAATTCCACCCACTATCAAATAGTAGGAAAAGCAATTTGATGAATGATGGAATCACTACTGTCAAATCCCACACTTGAGTTTTAAGAGGAATTAGATCTGTTGTATTAAAGAATTCAAGTCATTTAGGGGCAACTGCTCCTGTATGGTCAGTGTCACACAGCTGCCTGCAGCCTCCTGAGACTATTTCCCAGCTGTAATATTGAAGTGGAGACCCTCCCTTGTGTTTGTGATGTTATGTGATGTTATGATTCTAACCAGGGCTCCTACCACTCCCTAAGTCCTAGTCCATCCAGGGAAGAAAGTAAAGAGAACACCAGGTGAGCATACATATTTACATAAGCTACAAGGTTGTACAAACAAACTCTTAACTGGTGAAAGGGCATTTTACACATGGCTCTTCTTTCTAACCATTTCTTTTGACAACTTTTTCTCTATTTTGTTGATTCAAGTGCAATGAACACAGTGTCACATTAGTTTCAGGTACACATTTTAATGATTCAACAATTCCATACATTACTCCATGCTCATTGAGATAAGTATGCTCTTAGCCCCTTTTACCTATTTTATCCATCCCTCCACCTACTCTCCCTGTGGTAACCACCAGTTTGTTCTTTATATTTCAGAATCTGTTTTTTTGGGGATCCCTGGGTGGCTCAGCGGTTTGGCGCCTGCCTTCGGCCCAAGGGTGTGATCCTGGAGTCCTGGGATTGAGTCCCACATCAGGCTCCCTGCATGGAGCCTGCTTCTCCCTCTGCCTGTGTCTCTGCCTCCCTCTCTCTGTGTCTCTCATGAATAAATAAATACAATCTTTAAAAAAAAAAAAAGAATCTGTTTTTTGGTGTCTTTTTTTCTTTGTTTTGTTTCTTAAATTTCACAAGTCAAATCATATGGTATTTGTCTTTCTCTGACTCCTTTCATTTAGCATTATACCCTCTGGTTCCATCCATGTTGTTGCAAATGGCAGGATTTCATTCTTTTTATGACTGAGCAATATTCCATTATATACATATTTGTTATTTCTTATCCTTTTAGGGTCTAGCCATTCTGACAGGTATAAGGTGATATCTCATTGTGGCTTTGGTTTGCATTTCCCTGACGATTAGTGATGTGGAGCACCTCTTCCTTTACCTGTTGGCCATCTGTATGTCATTTTTGGGAAAATGTCTATTCATGTCCTCTGCTCATTTTTAAATGGATTATTTGGTGTTGAATTGTAGAAGTTCTTTACATAGTTTGGGTGTTAACCCCTTATCAGATACATCAGTTACAAATGTTTCTCCCACTCACTGGATTGTCTTTTGTTTTGCTGCTGGCCTCCTTTGCTGTGCAAAAGCTTTTTATTTTGGTGTAGTGATTTCTTACCATCTTTAATGGGCTTTTTACACATCTGAAATCTTTTCCATATTGTTTAAAAGTCCTCTCCTTCTCTTTATTGCTTTCCACCAGTGTTTTTCCCCTTGTATAACACACCAAGGTTTTTCTTAATTCCTATAACCTTTTTTATCACTAAGCGAATAGGTTCTAAAATAACATATATAGGTTTTAAAATAATGAATGTAAATTTTTCCTACTGTTCATAACTGGCCAATTAGCTAAGAATTTGATTATTTCCATCATGGAGTTAAAATGGAATCTCTTTTGAAATGCACTTTATGAATATATTTTTCTTTCACTTCCGTGGGTTCCATCTTACATAATGATAAGTTGCAATGCTTTTTAGGTCACACATGCTTTTCTCCTTACAGTTTTGCAGAGATTAGTGACAAATGAACTCAACTATTGGCTAGAAATTGAATTTCAGTAAAGGAGGAAAAAAATGCTTATTATTTAGCCAGTCAACAAAAATATGTTTTGTGTTCTCATCAGATGTTTTTTAAATGTAGTGTTAACTTGAAAACAAATAAATAATCTAAAGTAGGGGACAGAAAATGCTAAACATTAAAAGCCAGACCTCCTTCTTGAGAACATTGTTTAATAATAGTTACTAGTCTATTTTTGACTTCTTATAAAGCCTTGGAACACCAGGAAGATAAAGGAAACTGAGTTACTGCCAAAAATCCACTACAAATAATTGACTTGACTATATTTCAATAAAACTGAAGGTCATTGGCTATTTTTCTTTTTTTAGATTTATTATTAGAGAGATAAAACAGAGAGTGCCTGAGTAGGGGAAGGGGTTAAGGGAGAGGGACAAGCTGACCCTGCTGAATGAGAAGCCCCATGTGGGGCCACTGGAGGGAGGGTGGTCACCCAAGGTAGACCTACCTATGCCGCCTGACCAGAGCCAACAAGGGCTCCCCATGTGACTTGATCCCAGGACCCTAAGATCATGACCTCAGCTAAAGTCAGGCACTTAACCAACTGAGCCACCCAGTTGCCCCTGCTTTTCTATTTTATTTGTTCCTAGTTTTCAAATACTGAATAGTTGGTATTGACTTTTAGCTTGTCATCTTCTCTATGCTAGAGCCAAGAACAATTCACAGGTATTATTTATTTAGCTAACTTCATCCGTAAAGCTGCCAAAGAGGATCCAGGATGGAACAGATATAGGGTTGCAAGTCCATAAAAAGAATAAAATTAAATGCTGTACAGAAATGACCTTATGTGTTTTCACAGCCTCTATATAAGTAGATAAAAGGACCAAATTAGTCCTCATTTTGTAGATAAGGAAAATGAAGGAATAAGGAAACAAGTATATTCAACATTTATTAAGCATCTAAAACAGGAGAGGCACAGTGCTGAATTTTGGAATATACATGTAATTAAGCTGAAGTGTATACCCTCCAAGCAGTCATAATCTAGTGGACATGGCTGGCTGAAAAACACAATCATAAACAGAATACAATGAAAGAACAGAGGAGGGAATGACTTCTAGTGGCTGTAAGGTTTTGAAAGGATTCTGTGGAGCTGGAATCTGAGCAATGATTTAATGGGTAGAGTGTTCTACAGACAAAGATGGTGGGATAGCAGACATAAGAGCAAAGGCATAGAAAGGTACAACTCGTCGATTTGTTAGTTATTGCATGAATCTGAAGGCAGGGCAGGGGTAGACAGGAGATGACATGTTTAGAGGGTCTGTAGATGTCCTTAATGCCAACTCTGGTAGCAATGTGGTGTAAGGTAGGGTGGCAGGGAGATAATTAGGAGACAATTGCAATGGTTCAGGAAAGAGGTAATAAGGCTTCAACTGAGAAGTAGGAGTGACAGCAGGTAGTGATGGCAGAAGTAAAATCTATATAATTTGGCAACTGAGTAGGCATGGACCATGAAGGAGGAGGAGTTGAAGATGATTCCTACGCATTAATTTGAACCAGAAAACAGGGACGCCTTGGTGGCTCAGCAGTTGGGCATCTGCCTTCAGGTCAGGGTGTGATCCCGGAGAGCGGAGATCGAGTCCCACATCGGGCTCCCTGCATGGAGTCTGCTTCTGCCTCTGCCCGTGTCTCTGCCTCTCTCTCTCTCTGTGTCTCTCATGAATAAATAAAATCTTAAAAAAAAAAAAAAAGAACCAGTGAACATATTACATTTGAGCTACCTTTGGCCAGAGAAGGGAATTTCTATTGGGAAGGGAGAAAGTGGGACTAGAGATCAGGACAGATATGGATTTAGACATCAACCACAGGCACATGGTGGCTGAATCCGTATGAGTGGAAGAAATCACCCAAGAATAGTGTACAAAGAGAAGAGAAAAGACAACAAGAAAAACCTTAAAATGCAGGGAACACCAACGTTTTAAGAAAGTGTAGAGAGGGGGAGTGAAGGAAGAGTCATTGGTGTCACATGAACGGTCTTGTCTGAGACAAAGCAGATGATGCAAGGTGATAAAAATCAAGGAAGAAGAGTTTCCAGAAATAGAGCTGAATGATGCTGAAGGGATCAGTAGGCGACTTCCTGTGGTCACAGAGATCACATCCGCACCCAGAGATCACCTACCTACTGAATTATCACACACACACACACACACAAAATGGGTTTTGTTTTTTTCAAGAGGAAACCTTACTCTTCATTTTACCAATAATTAATGTGGGACTCAGTAATCAAAATCAATTGCAAGTTCCAATTTCCTTTATTAAGTTTTCTTTGCAACTCCTTCTACTCTCCTTACGTTGGACTTTTAAGAGAAGTCTTACGTGTCCTTTTTTTTTTTTTTTTAAATTTACTTATTCATGAGATACACAGAGAGGCAGAGACACAGGCAGAGGGAGAAGCAGGCTCCATGCAGGGAGCCCGATGTGAGACTCGATCCCGAGACTCCAGGCTCACGCCCTGGGCCGAAGGCAGGCGCCAAACCGCTGAGCCACCCAGGGATCCCCGTACGTGTCCTCTTTAATCCTTGTGGATGCGGCTACGTGCAGGGATTCCTGAGTCAGAGAGGCTGGCTGGCTGGACATCTAACCCAGCAGGGTGACGAGGACTTGCTACCTAACCTCTTCAGCCTCGGTTTCCTCATTTGCAACGGGAACGGCGGTCCTTGACTTCTTAAGAGTCGAGAAGCGTGCATGAGATGAACGCAAGTAAAACTCTCAGCACATTGCGTCAAAGGTCAAAGGCATTTTTGCCGTTACCGTTTTTTGCAATCTCCCCGAGGGTAGAAAACTATCCCAACGCTAGTCCCTAAGGCGTGTGGCACGGAGCTGGGCACGTGTGAGCCCTCGGAGAAGCGTCAGGGCGGGAGGAGGGACGCACAGCGGTTGACAGGCTCCCCGGGACGCTGCAGCTGACAGCCCCGGAGGAAGGACCGGCTGCAAGGCGCCGCGGGAAGCGGGATCCCAGGCACCGCCCCGGCCCCTCGGAGGACCACACGTCCCAGGGTGCAGCGCGTCCCCCCCCGGGTGGAAATTCAGCCCGGCGGGGTCGGATTGCCCGCCCGCCGGGGGGGGGGGTAGCAGTGCACGCTGGGACTTGTAGTCTTCGGGTCGCAAGCTCGCGGGTCGGAGGAGGGCCGAAGCCGGAGGCCCCGCCCCAGTCCCGCCTTTTGTCCACGTCTCCCTTGTCCCCGCCAATGCCCTCTCCTTCCCCCGGAGCCTGCCCCTCTCCCGTCACGTCCCCATTGGTCTTGAGCCTCCGGGCCTCGGGCCCTACCCGGAAGTAGCGTTGGGGGAGGCGGTTTCCTAGACTACGACACCGGAAAGCTGGGGGAGGTGCTCCGGGCCGCCGAGGGCGGAGGGCGGTGGCAGCGCTGGCGCTGGGGACCGAGGGCTCGGTGGTTTCGGGAAGCAGATCGGCGACGGCTGCCGCTCGCGTAGCTCCGCATCCCGCCCTCGGCACGGCTCGCAGCCCCCTCGCCACCGGCGTCCGGCGATGTGTGCCCCCGGCCGGGCGTAGCCGCTGCGCGTGCGCGCAACCGCGGGGCCATGAGCGAAGCCGGCGGCGGCCGGGGCTGTGGGTCCTCGGTCCCCCAGCGAGCGCCATGGAGCCTGGTGGCGGCGGCGGCCGCGCTCTGCCTGGTGGCGGCCACGTCCGTGTGGACGGCGGGGGCCGCGCCCATGAGTAGGGAGGAGAGACAGAAGCTTGGGTAAGGGTGCCGGGCGGCCGGGGGTGGGTTTCCTCGGGAGGCGGACGGCGGGCGAGGTGCCTGTCAGCGCGACCCGGGCGCGCGGCGGCTCCCGTGCCCCGGCGATCGGACCCTGGCGGGGGGGCGGGGGCCGGGAGGGGGGGCCGGCGCCGCAGGGCCACCTCGAGGGGCCGCCGGGATGTCCCTGGGCCGCCGGCGACGTGTGCCGGCTGTCCGCGCCGCTGCCGCGCCAGTGGCCCGCGAAGGGGGCTCCGGCCCGTGCGGCTCCGTGCCGGGGTCCCGCGCCCGCCTTCAGCCGGAGACGCGGCCCGAGCTCGCGCACAGGCGAGCTCCCCGCTGGGCAGCCGTCGGCGAGGTCTCGCAGCAGTTAAGGAAATGCGCTTTGCACCTGTTACGGGAAAAGGGGGCGTTCGTTGGAATCGGAACTTTACACGTTTACCAGGTCTCTGCGGTGCTTCCTGTGCACCGCAGGTTCTACCAGGGCGGTATTTAAAGGTGTTATTCAGACGCCTCAACGGAGCGCACCTGCTTACTCCAAGTAGGTTTCTCGCTTTCGGACGTGGTCATGAAATTACCAGTTACATGTATTTACAGCGCTGAAGCGGGAGTTCCGTATCCCTAATACACGCTGGGGTCCCACAAATCAGAAAATAAGCCCAAGAAGTAGTAAGAAAATGAGCAAAGAGCGTGAAGAGTTAATTCGCACGAGGAAATGCAAATGGTCAATAAACACGAAAAGTTACTCAACCTCTGAAGTGTAAGAGATGTAGATTAAAACAGTGAGATCGCTGGTTTTTTTTTTTTTTTTTTTTTTTTGCCATCAGGTTAGTAAATACAGGGGTGCCTGGCTAGTTCAGTAGAGCCTGTGGCTCTTGGTCTCCAGGTTGTTAAGTTTGAGCCGCACGTTGGGTGTAGAAATGACTTAGAAAAATTAAATCTTAAAAAAAAAAGATTAATAAGTACAAAACAGAGTACTGACTAGTTGAACTGTGAGAAGAGACTTGGTGGGAGTGTAAATTGCTGCGACTCACAGTATCCCCTAAAATTTAAATTGTATGTACTCTTTGATTCATTAACCCCGTCTCAGGGAACCAATCCTACAGAAATAAAAGCGCTATTGATGTAGAGATAGATGTACAAAGATGTACGTTTTGAAAGAATGGAACTGTTCTTTGGAGCATCTGTATTATGGAATAACATTCAAACATTAGGGAGGATGTAGATAACTGGAAGGACATCCAGGATATATTTCTAAGACAAAAAAAAAAAATTCGAGTTGTAGAATAGTATGTATAGTGCCATCCCATGTTCTTTTAAAAGCAGAAAAGAAATTGCCTACGCTTAGAAAAACGTGGAAAGATGATTACCCCCTGGGGTTAAGATGGAAGTGAATGGGACCATCAGGTTTTGTTTTATGTACTTACTTATTTAAATCACTGCAAGAGTATTGTGTTTTTCAAATAAGGTAACAATAAAAGATGCCTGATGGAAAAAAATCAGCTACCAAAGCAAAATTATCAGTAAACTCTTAAGTATCTTACAGTTTTCTTTCTTTATGAATTTAATGTGTCCTTGATAACTGTTTTAATGAATGCCCTGCTCTGTGCCAGACACTTTACATATGTTACCTCTGTAATCCTCCCTGTTAATGAGGTGGAAGTGATCCCCATTGTGCAGGTGAAGAAATTGAGACTCAAGGTCAACTTGTTCAAACTCGGAGCTAGTAAATGGTGGTACCAGTATTCAAAACCTAGGTCTGTTTGGACTTCCGAGCAGAAGTTCTCTCCACTGTGTTGCACTTCTTAAAAGTCGAAAGAGAAGCTTCAAGTCTGTAAAGGAAAGAAAGTATGGTGACTACCACTCCCCTTTCTTTTTTTTAATTAGACATTTTTATTTGAAGAAAAGTCATTAGTCATTTTTGACCAAAATTAATTTTTAACTGGAAAAGTTCAACCAAAGTGTCTTGAAATTTCAGCTCAAATTTTGAGAGGAAGAGTCTGGAACTATAAACCACAAACACACAATTGTTTTACTGCTTTCCCCTTTGGAAATTTTCAGGAAACTGAACTTTGATTCATTAGGTTTACCTGTACATTTTTTTAAAAAGCCCAAATAATGATTTATGATAAAAAGCCTAAAATACCTCATCCCCTTTTCCTATTCCCTTCCCCCCCCCCCAATACCAAACAGATGATAAAGACTGGAATTATCACAAGTTGTAAGCAGTTACTCAATTGCTTGCAGTTTGTAGTTTATGGAATTTTTTACTTGTTCATATGTAGACTTACCCTTCCTGGAATACATTGTGTTTTGCTTTTGTGGTTTAAATGTTACAGCAGTTGTTAATGTTATCTTTTCAATAAAAAAAAAAAAAAGAAGTATAAAGCAATCCAATTTCTGTAGCACATTGACAGGCAATGTGGTTTTAGAAAAAGCTGACTTACAAAAATTATTTTTAATAAAAAAGGCAATTTTTGAACTATGGATCTGAGTTCCAATACATTTTTTTAAAAGATTTTATTTATTTATTTATTTATGACAGACACACACACACACACAGAGAGAGAGAGAGGCAGAGACACAGGCAGAGGGAGAAGCAGGCTCCATGCAGGGAGCCCGATGTGGGACTCAATCCCAGGTCTCGAGGATCATAACCCGGGCTGAAGGCGGCGCCAAACCTCTGGGCCATTGGGGCTGCTCAATACATTTTTATTCACTTGTTGAATAGTTATAAAACCATCATAAAGACATTTTTTTTTCGTTTAATAGAGTAAGGTGCCATTCTGTATTTAAATACTACTTTGTGAGGACGTACATGTTTAAGTAGGAGAGAGAGTACTCAACTGGATATTAACTATCTCCACTTTGAAGTATGTGTTGTGAAATCTGATGATCATGTGCTACAAAAATGTAAGGATTGGAAAGTCATGTGTCCTCATATGCAATTGTGACTTATTCTTAATCCTGAAAATTGAATGCTTACAAAATTTGGGTTAGCAAGTTAAAGCTTTTGTTGTCTGTAACGCACATATCTAGGCACTGCCATTACCAGCTAAAGGAATTTCTATTTCTTGGCAATAATCTTGTAATGATTACATATCCGTGAAAGGAAAAGAATAATTTCCATATTTCATTTATTGATAATGGTTTAAAAGAAAATTTAAACATTGTTTTTGATTGTTCATTAGCTAATTTGAGAGATCTTTATCATCTGCAATATAATAAATATGTAGAAGAATTCTTTAAGATACTCCATAGTTTTCTGAGATAACCTGTCCATTTTCTATCATATGTGCACACACATAAGAATTAAGGTTTTAGCATAATGATAAATCTTTTTAAAGATTGAGTTTTAAAATGATTATTCATAAAAATAAAAAAAATAAAAAGATTATTCATAAAAAGTTTGTCAAGATTTCATTTCTTCAGTTTATAAGTTTGAATGTACTTGATTTTGCTGGTCTTTATAGCCAGGGTCTGGAAATTAGTTCTTTTTCCATTTGGTAGCTTTATTATTACTGGTATTTCATCATCTATTATTACAGTTTTTAAAATGACAATTGCAGTATGACAGGAAGTAAAATAAAATTATACCAACCGTTTTCTCTAACACTTTCTTCAATTCTTGCTGTTAGTGACTGGAACTTTGGGAACAATAGTAAGTGTTAATAGAAGACTATTGAACTATTTTTCCCTTGCTAATTATTCAGATATTTGGTTTTGTCTAACCATAACATTAACTTTGTAGTTTTTTGTGTAGTCCTCAAACCCCCAAAGTTGAGAGTGTTTAACTGAAAGACCAATTCGTTGGTCCAGAAAGTACAGATTTTGACTTGGTAAGTCTGGTGTGGGGATCAGAAATCTCCATTTTAAACAGTCATCTTGGGTATTTTAAGAAACAGAGATAGGCAAAACACACAAATCTCTTTTTGAGGTTATTTTTCTCATTTTAGAGATGAGTATTTATTTGACTTTTGATGTTTTTTTAAAGGAGAAAAGAGTACATCATAAAATCATAAAATTTTATCTTTTGAAAGTGTGAGCAAATATATATCAATAGATATGTATTAAACTAGGCATTAGTGATTTTATTTAAAATGAAAGGTAGAAGCTTTCCTTACATACCCACCCTTCTATAGAATATATAGATATATATAGTGTAAGCAATAAACAATAACAGTAATTATTACTTCTCTTGGGAGTCTCCAGGTATAGTCTTCCTTTTAAGACAGATATGTTAAATAATTTTGTTAAGAGGTAATTATTTTTCAGCATCAGATTTCCTTCTCTCTGCATGGTGTGCATCATTTGTCAGTTTTCTTGGGCAGCATAAGGTGAATTTTACATAAATTGCTAGGAAGAGTAAAAATTTGGCCCAGCTCTATATATGATTCATGAAAGCTTGTCTACTAACACTTGTGTATTTCTTGACTCTGTTTATGTCTTTTTCTAACTAATTTTTTCTTTTTTTTTTAATTGGTATAAGTTTATGAAGGAGCATTAACTTTTTTAGAAAAACAATAAATAGAATGTACTTAACTTTTTTTCCATTTCTGCTCTTTTAAAATTAGGAATCAAGTACTGGAAATGTTTGATCATGCTTATGGTAACTATATGGTAAGTAGAAAACTTATCTTCACATACCCTTTATGTGAGTGGATTATTACATAAGCACAGTCAGCTGCAGATTCTGAAACCTGAATTAATAGAACTTTTTTTTTAAAGGAAGTTTTTGAGAAAACAGTACAAGTGTAAACAGAGTGTTCCTTGTAATTGATTCTTAGAGGAGTTTATTGGATAGCTGAGAAATTGAATTAGATTATGAAACTTTGTATTTAAGTAGTTTCCTTTGATGCTATCAGCAATGTGAGTGGCTTTTATGGCTAGATATTATGGATGTACACGAATAAGATGTTGTCTCCAGCCTTCGGGGAAATTATTCTCTTAATTAAAAAAACTGTTTACAATATTGTTTTATATATTCTATGAAGAAAACCGTTCCTTCAAAGAGACAAAATATGACCTAGTTTCTGTCCAAGTTATGTCCTCATAGTGGGCTTTGATTTGAATATATTCTGCTTTCTAGATACACAATCTGTATTGTTTTAAAATGTCTTGGTGTTCACTTGGAATGAAATAGCAGCTTCGGTTTTGCAAGATGAAAAAGTTATGGGGGGAAAAAACGTTAGGGAAATCTCTTGCTCATCAGCAAACATACTTAATGCTGCTGAACTTAAAAATGGTAAATTTCTATTACATGTTTTTTTACCAGTTAGAAATTTTGTCCCCCCATAGTACAGGGAGCCACTTGGGGGTTGCTAAGGCTGGGAAGTTGTAGCTGCCTCTGATTTCTCTCTGCCTCATGCCCCTTAATAAAATGATCTTAGACTCCAGGAAAGAAATGTTTAGTTTCTGAAAAGATGAACTAGCAGGCAAATCTTAGAGTTCAAAGAAAATTTTCTGTGTAAATTTGTGTACTTTTGAAAAGAGTAATCAAATTATTCTGAGAATTCTTATGAATTTTAAAATGTTTTTACATTTTTTACATTTTAAAATATGTCAGATTTTCTTTTATGATGAAAGCCTATAAAATATAGTTGGAAAATTGTGTCAGAGAACTAACTTTGATTCTGCTTTAAGTATATTTCAACTGGTTCTGTGAATCCATTTTTCGTTATATATTACACAAATATCTTCATATATTAACATCATTATAAACATCTAAGTACATACACACTTTGTATTTTGTATTTTTTTTAAAGATTTTTAGTATATGTGCTGCTGAAGGGAGCGCTGTTTTTTTTAAGATTTTTAAAAAATGTATTTATTTGACACAGAACAGAGCAAATGAGAGAGAACACCAGTCAGGAGGGAGGAGTAAAGGGAGAGGGAGAAGTAGACTCCCCTCTGAGCAGGGAGCCCAACGATGTGGGACTCCATCCCAGGATCCAGAGATCGTGACCTGAGCTGTAGGCAGACACTTAACCCGCTGAGCCACCCAGGTGTCCCACATTTTTGTATTGTTTAAACATGTTTTATATTTAATAATTCTTGTTTTTTATATTTTGTATTTCTATGAATCTGTTGAGTTCTTAAATGTTTTTAGAAAATAATGGTAATGAAGTTTGGGGTGTTTTGAAAACAGTTTTAAGTTCATTTTTTTTATTGAAAACAGTTTTAATTCACATTGAAGACAGTTTTAAATTCATTTCTAAGGACCTTGACCATTCCCTTACTAGTTCTTTGAAAATTATTTATCTCTATTTAGTTAATTCCATTTGGGCCAAGCATAATTGAGCAAATCTAGGCTAATAGTTTCGAGGTGGCCAACTAGATCTATGCTATACCCTCAAGCCTTAGTCATCTCGTAAATACACACTTTTGTTTCCAAAGTTGAATAAAAGGGTATATAACTGGATCAGTTCAGTATATTTCACTGTGAATAGGATCCTCTCTTGTAAAGCACAGTATCTTTAATATCTTGTCTCTTTTTTGGTAAACAGTGGAGAGTTCTATCAATACACTTTTTCCTATTATGCACTTAGTAAATGGATTTATGACAGAGCAGGTGCTGAGAAAAATTCTCAGAGGACTTCCTAGTCTGGTTCCTATTTATTGGACCCTAATTGGGAAACTTTTTTCATACTTAACCTACCTATAAGACCGAAAGGAGAAGGATTTCAGCCTAAAAGACTGGGAACTCCTGGAATTAAAGCTCCCCTATATTTTCCCAGTGGATTTACACCCATTTGCAATCCACTGGTAGATGTTCACCTGTTTTTCAGTGCAAGTGACGCTTGCACTGTACTTGTGCTATGCTCAGTTTATGTGAAGATTATAACCCAAAATTTAGTCTAGAATTCTCACTTCCCTTTTTTAAGTTCTGAACTAACCTGAAACAGTTCTAAAATATTAAGAAGAGACCAGGTGCTCTGTATTTGTTACTTGAAGTTAGTTCAAATTTTTTTCCAGTTACTATACTCAGAAACTATATTAGATTGCCATACAGCAAAAGTGTTGTATAGGTTTTGGAATTAGATGGGTTTGGGTTTAAATTCTGTTTGAATTTGTTTATTTTAATAGCTTGGACCCTAAATAGATCATTTAACCCCTCTGAGCACTATCGTCTTAATTTGTTTATTTAATAGCTTACCTAAATAGGTCATTTAACCCTTTGAAGCATTATCTTCTTAGGTAAAATGGGCATAATTGCAAAGGATTATTGTAGTCTATAAGATTGTTGAGAACAGGGATCATCTTATTTAATTTTTAATAAATTTGTCCCTTATATGTCTTGTGCCTGAAATCATGCTGTACACAAATGCTTATTAAATTTTTTTAAAGAGGGGCATCTGGGTGGCTTAGTTGGTTAAGCGTCTCTTGATTTCAGCTCAGGTCATGATCTCAGGGCTGTGAGATCAAGCCTTGCATGAAGCTCTGTGTTGAGCTTGGGGCCTGCTTAAGATTCTCTCTCTCCTCTTCCTCTCCCCCTGCTTGTGTGCTGTTTCTGTTTCTCAAAATAAATAAAATTTAAAAAATGTATATATTTTTAAGACTTTATTTATTTATTCATAGAGACACAGAGAGAGAGAGAGAGGTGGAGACACAGGCAGAGGGAGAAGCAGGCTCCATGCAGGGAGTCTGACGTGGGACTCCATCCGGGGTCTCCAGGATCACGCTCTGGACTGAAGGTGGCGCTAAACCGCTGAGCCATCCGGGCTGCCCTAAAATATATTTTTTATAAGAACTGAGTTGAATTCTTGTGAAGATGTAATCAAATAGTGGGGTTTTTTTGCATTTATTATATCTTTGCCTCTTAAATTCAAAGAAACTATTTAACAAACTTCATTAAGGATACAAGTTTATGGTGAATTTTGAGATCTGTAAATCAGCTGTTTTGTTGTAGTTGGTTGCCTTTGGCTGCCTACCATGCTGAAATGTAAAATACCTGGCATATGGTGGGCTTTTAATAAATGTTGAAAGCTTTTCATTTCTCACTAGTCCTTCTTAATATTACTTTCCATTCTAGTGTAGATTTAGAGCAATTCCTTTTTTTTTTTTAAGATTTTATTTATTTATTCATGAGAGATACAAAGAGAGAGGCAGAGACATAGGCAGAGGGAGAAGCAGGCTCCCCGCAGGGAGCCCGATTGGGACTCGGGGACTCAATCTTTGAACTCCAGGATCACACCCTGAGCCAAAAGCACAGCTCAACCGCTGAGCCATCCAGGCATCCCCATTTAGAGCGATTCCTTTTGACTTCCTTGGTTCCTTGGAAAACAATGGTATTTTCCAAAGATGACAATATAATATTAAAAGCAAGCAAGAAGTCTGGAAATCGAACAAAACACCCTGAGGCAGCTGTGCCACCTATCAGGCTGAGTTGTAAAGAGAAAGTCACCTAATCTCCCTGAGACTGTTTCCTCATCTCTCTAAATTGATTTGCCAGCCTCACACTGGTGTTATAAGGATTAAACAAGTTAATAGAATTCAAGTGTGTGGAACTAGTGTCCAGCAAATAGGAAGTGCTGTATAAGAGTTTACTGTTACTATCACTACTACCATCATTATTCATTCTCTGCCTGAGATTGAAATTGCCCTCCTAAACTTCATCTAGGCTTTAGCTCAGAATTTGTTCCCCGGATTTATGTAGAACTTCTTCAAAACACATTCTTTTCTGTTCTAGGCATGTACCCTTTGAGTTTTTTTTTTGTTGTTGTTTTTGTTTTTTTTTGATTCTCCAAGTTCTGTAAATGGTGGGCACTACAACACTGCCATCCTTTGTTCTATCCAGGAATTTTCTGATTTTTTCAGTTATTGGCTTAAATATTAACATTATAACAACTATGACAAATCTCTAGCCTTGATCAGACTGCAATTTATCCACAGTAAATTGCACAGATGGCTTTCTTTTTCCCTCAAATAACATGAAATTTGATGTTTGTTTTGGCAGTTCTTGTGTGGCCTTACTTAACCTCAGACCCGTAGCCACTTTAGCACTTCTGTTTGTATGTTTTTAGTGTTTGTGCTGAGGTTAGTTTGCAAATTAATTTAGATAACAAAATGACATGTATTTAGGCCACCAAATGCAGAACCATTTTGGATCTGCACTCTCTAACCTGATATTTGTCTCCCAGTGTTTTTCCTGTTACTGTAAGCAACTCAAACTATTATAAGCAAAAGCTGTTCTTTGGTAGAGCCCTAAACATCACAAATAAACTTTAAAGAAGTTGGTAATCACAGTTTCTTTACCTAGTAGAGGCATACCTAATAACCACTTCTAAGCTTGATTTTGTGAGAGCACAGTTCAGGGAGATAGCAGATTAGTCTACCATTCAAACCAAGGGAACTTTTAAAATCTAAATTCCTTATAGATTTCTAGATTTATGTAAGTTTCTTTTTGTGTAAGTTTTCTTAGAATTAATTTTTTCCCCATAACATTACTTTCTTTGAACATTTATTGTGGTAAATATATATATATAATAAATTTAACCATTTTTAAGTGAACATTTCTGTGGCATTAAGTATATTCACCATGTTGTGTAACCATCACCATCCATCTCCAGAACCTTTTTGTATTCCCCATTTGAAACTCTGTACCTAATGTTTTCTTTTTGATTGTTCATCAGAAAGAGTAATTCTGTAAAATAAAATACTTAACAAGTGGTATTAATGACTGGGAGGAGGGAAGTTGTAATGTATATGTGTCTTTTCTTGTGAGGATAAGTGTGGGACTACCTTTCATTAACCAGTGTTCCTTGACCTGTACTTTCAGAGCATCCTAAAACTCTGCCAAAATGACATAAATTCTGTATAGTGTCCTCTTGTAATATTTTATCATACTCTGATAACATTGTATAGGATTTTAACTCAGAATGAAATTTTTCTGTTTAATCAGGTATAGCTTATAGGCAAAAATTTTTTTTAAATATTTTATTTATTTATTCATAAAAGATACAGAGAGAGACAGGCTCCATACAGGGAGCCGGATATGGGACTCGATCCCGGGACTCCAGGATCATGCTCTGGGGCTGAAGGCAGCCGCTCAACCGTTGAGCCACCCAGGCGTCCCTAGGCAAAAATGTTTTTAATTCTAAGTCCATGATTCTGAGTTTTGACAGTTGTTTTATTTGTTTAACTACTGCCATAGTCCTGACATACATTTCCATCAAAATGCTTCCTCATGCTCCTTAGCAATCAGCTCTTTTTCTGAAACTACCTCTGTCCCCTGGCAACCAATCAAGTAGTGATCTGCTTTTAGCACTATAGTTTTCTTACTAGGATTTCATTTTAAATGGCATTATACAATATGTAGTCTTCTGATTCAGATTCTTTTGTTTAACATTATGGTTTTGAGATGTTAGCCATATTGTTGGATACATCGTAGTTCCTATTTATTTCTTAGTAGTATTCAGTTTATTTGGTAGAACACAATTTGTTTATCCATTTACCAGTTGATAAGTATTTGGCTTGTTTTTGGTCTTTGGCTATTTAATAAAAAAGACTGCTGTGAAAATTTGCTGTGAATGCAAATTTTTATGTGGACGTACATTTTCATGTATTTCCCAAGTAGGAATGGGATTGTTGTTATATATGGGAAGGATAAATTTAACTTCATAAGAAACTGCAAAACTTCCCTGAAGTGTATGTAACGTTTTATATTCCCCACCAGCAATGTTTAAGAGTTACAATTACTCCATGTCTTCTCTAGTACTTGGTATTTTTGTTCTTTTTTATTTTAGCCATTATAATGAATATGTAGTGGTATTTTGTTGTGACTTTAATTTGACTTTTCCCCAATAACCAATGATGTTGAAAATCTTTCTTTGTGCTTAGTGTATCTTTTTTAAGCGAAGCCTGCTCATATCTCTTGTCTATTTTTAAATCAGGTCATTTGTTCTGTTATTGCTGAGTCATAAGAATTTTATATTCTGGATATTAGTCCTTTATCACATAAATCACATATCACAGATATTTTCTCCCCATCTGTGCTTTGCCTTATTTATTTATTTATTTATTTATGAATGAGAGAGAGAGAGGCAGAGTCACAGGCAGAGGGAGAAGCAGGCTCCATGCAGGGAGCCCGATGTGGGACTCGATCCCGGGTCTCCAGGATCATGCCCTGGGCTGAAGGCAAGCACCAAACCGCTGAGCCACCCAGGGATCCCCTGTGCTTTGCCTTTTAATTATCTTTATGTCTTTTGAAGGACAAATGTTTTAAATTGTGACAGATCCAATTTATCCTTTCTTTTTTTTTTTTTTATGATTCCTATCTTTTATGTATGAAAAATATTTCCCTAGCCCAGGTCACAAAGATTTTCTTCTAAATGTTATATAATTTTAGCCTGTTTGTTTAGATCTAGCACTCATTTTGAGTTAGTGCTTGTATACAGAATGAGGTAAAGTTTATTTGTTTATTCTATGTGGATATCCAGTTATTGCAGTCTTATTTGTTGAAAAGAATATTCTTTTACCACTGAATTACTTTGGTATTTGTGTAAAATTAACCATCTATACATGGGTCTGTTTCTAGACTATATTTTTCCCCCACTGCTCTGAATATATCTATACGTGTAGTAATACATTGTCTTAAGTGTGGTATTAAGTTGTGAAATCAGGCAGTGTAAGTCTTCCAGCTTTGTTCTTTTTCAAAAATTTTTGGATATTCTAGGTTCCTTTGCATTTCTTTTTTAAAGATTTTATTTATTAGAGAGAGAGTGCATAGAGCAGGGGATAGGTGCAGAGGGAGAGGGAGAAGCGGACTCTCCACTGAACAGGGATCCTGATATGGGGCTCCATCCCAGGAGCCTGAGATCATGACCTGAGCCAGAGCCACTCAGGTGCCCCAGTTCTTTGCATTTCTGTGTAAATCTTAGAATCATGTTTTCAGTTTCTATAAAAATGCTTGTTGAGCTACTGATTTGGATCATGTTGAATCTAGGACTGAATTTGGGGAGATTGATTTAATAATATTGAGTATTCCAGTCCATGAATGTGGAATCTCTGTCCATTTATTTTGGTCTTATTTAATGTCAACATTTTTTTATAGTTTTCAGTATACAGGTGTACATCTTTTGTTAAATTTATTTGTATATATTTCATATTTTAACATTTTTGTAAGTTGTAGTTTTTTAGGTTTCAATTTGTCCAGTTGTCCATTGATGTTATACAGAAATACAATAACTTTTTATCTCTTGATCTTTATATCCTACAACCTTTCTAAACTCAATTGTTATTGTTAGTAGCTTTTTTATGGATTCTTTAGGATTTTCCACACTGTCAATCATGTCATCAAGAAAGAGACTGTTCGTTCTTTCTTTGTAATCTATATGCCTTTTATTTCTTACTATCATTACAGTGGCTACAACTTCTAGTATTATGTTGAAAAGAAGTTGTGAGGTCCTACCCTTGTTACCTAATCTTAGGTAGAAAATTGTTAGCCTTCACTGTTATGTATAATTTTATTTTTTTAAAGATTTTATTTATTTATTTTGAGAGAGAGAGAGAGAGGCAGAGACACAGGCAGAAGGAGAAGTAGGCTCCACGCAGGGAGTCTGATGTGGGACTCGATCCCGGGTCTCCAGGATCACGCCCTGGGCCGAAGGCAGGTGC
Organism: Nyctereutes procyonoides; assembly: GCF_905146905.1. Lineage (NCBI taxonomy): Eukaryota > Metazoa > Chordata > Mammalia > Carnivora > Canidae > Nyctereutes > Nyctereutes procyonoides. Next base: position 9,188,253 of record NW_026575037.1, read on the forward strand.
CCAACCACTGAGTCACCCGGGCGTCCCTGTTGTGTATAATTTTAGCTGTTGGTTTTTCATAGATGCCTTATACTGGGTTGAGTACATTTCTTCTTATTTCTGGTTTACTGAGAGTTTTCATCATTACAGAGTATCAAATTTTGTCAAATGCTTTTTCAAAACTTTTTATTTGTTTGTTTATTTATTCAAAGATTTTATTTATTTATTCATGAGAGATACAGAGAGAGAGGCAGAGACAGAGGCAGGGGGAGAAGCAGGCTCCATGCAGGGAGCCCGACGTGGGACTTGATCCCAGGTTTCCAGGATCATGCCCTGGGCCAAAGGCAGCGCTCAGCCACTGAGCCACCACCCCCAGGCTGCCCTCAAAATCTTTTAATATATTCTTCCTAAAAAATATGTTAGTAGCAGGACTTTATTTCATGATAACATTATTTATCATGTATTTAGTTCTATAACATTGTAAGTTTATTATTATTATTATTATTATTATTATTATTATTATTATTATTTAAGATTCTATTTATTTATTCATGAGAGACACAGAGAGACAGAGGCAGAGCATAGGCAGAGGGAGAAGCAGGCTCCATGCAGAGAGCCCGATGTGGGACTCGATGCTGGGACTCCAGGATCACGCCCGGAGCCAAAGGCAGACCCTCAACCGCTGAGCCACCCAGGTGTCTCTCATAAGTTTATTATTGATCAAAACCAAATTGAATAATTTATTGGAAACTTTTTTCTTATTTAATTTTGAGTATAAACTTTATGCTAGCATAGTGATTAAACCTTACAAGGCAACTGCAATTTTATTACTTGTTTCTCCTCAATGCTGAGAAACATTTCATAAGGTATGCTATGTAAAAGGACAATAAATGTTCAGTGTAGCAAGTGGGTCTAATAGTTTAATAGTTTGGATAAATGAAATCCTAAACACCTGAAAAATGGTTTAATAAGTGAATATAGTGAACAAAAGGGAATAGGAAAATTTAGGGTGGAAGAAAATTGATAAATTATATAGTTCAATCAGTAATTAGCACACATGATCCATATGTATTAGATGACTTATTAAATATCATTTAGTGGGTTTTTTTTTTTTTTTTGGAAGGAGTATCTTCTCTGCCTCTAGAAGGGAAGTATTTAACAAGAAGGATATGGAATACAAATGTATATAACTTGGGGCACCTGGGTGGCTCAGTGGTTGAGTGTCTGCCTTCAGCTCAGGTCATGATCCTGGGGTCCTGGGATTGTGTCCTGCATCAGGCTTCCCATGTAGAAGCCTGCTTCTCCCTCTGCCTGTGTCTCTGCCCCTCTGTGTCTCTCATGTATAAATAAATAAAATCTTAAAAAAATAATAAAAATTAAAATATATAACTTTGGAAATTAAATAGATTTGGTATTTTCAGTAACTCACCTTTATAAATGATACCTTCGTTGTTTTTAGGAAAATAAAGTCTCTTCCCTTCGCCTCATTTTTGGAATTGATTTTACTAAAAAATAATTTTTTTTAAAGATTTTATTTCTTTATTCATGAGAGGCACAGAGAGAAACAGAGACATAGAGGGGAGAAGCAGGCTTCCCAGGGGAGCCTGATGCAGGACTCCCTCCCAGGACCCCGGGATCACGCCCTGAGCTGAAGGCAGACATTCAACCACTGAGCCACCTAGGCGTCCCAAAAAGTAAATTTTTGATGCTGCTTTGACTTGAGTATTTTAGAGCAGAGTTATATCACCTCAGTGCTCTCATAAATTTAAAATCTGTTGTGGAGCCTGTTCTGTTTTGTTTTATGCATTTGCTCGTACTTTTAGCTAGGCACATGTTCTACTTAATTAGTATAGGATTCTTTTTATCAGCTGAGTTTTACTTCTGAGTGATAATTATTAAATGTGTTTTGTGGTTCTGAGTCATAGCAATATGAATTACTTATCCCTTTTTCTGGCAGTACATTGTGAAGGGAAACTATTACTGTACCTCCAGCCGATAGGATATTTGAAGTGTAATGTGGCTGTTTATTTGCCAGGTAGGCATTGCTCCGGATTTATGCAAACCAACTGTAGTTCACTTTGTGGTTAACCGAAAGAAAAGGCTGTGGTTTTGTTTTTATCCTTAATCTTGAAATAGGGCATGAAGTGTTTTTACATCTGGTTCAAAGCTCCCTTATTTAATTATTCTGTTTGTAATTGTTACTAGTGTTTTTCTTATCTAAATCAGCCTAGGATTTGAGTTTCATGTTTAGTTTCAGACATAGGTGATTGTGCATTAATGTATGTTTTTGCAAAGTAGAAATTTAGTATAAAGCATTTAAGCTGTGGGGGTAGAGATAGTAAGGAACTCTTTATAATCAAATTAACATTTAAACAATCTCTTACAAAGTTTCAAAATACATCAGCAAGTTGAAAAAATATCACCTTTTTTTAGTTACTTCTGCATGTTGTTTAGATGTGTTAACTATGAAACTTAAGCAATAAAAAATAGTATCCATTTTGGGAAATCACAGTTCTATTGGAATTAACATGGAAAAAGAAGTTAGGAACTTAACATGTTAAGACGTAAAAATTATTTTTTTTTCAGGTTCTTTTTTTTTTTTATAAATTAATTTTTATTGGTGTTCAATTTACCAACATACAGAATAACACCCAGTGCTCATCCCGTCAAGTGTCCCCCTCAGTGCCCGTCACCCATTCACCCCCACCCCCCGCCCTCCTCCCCCTCCACCACCCCTAGTTCATTTCCCAGAGTTAGAAGTCTTTATGTTCTAAGACGTAAAAATTATTAGGACTTTATGCTAAAAATTGTATGTAAAATATTAAAATTACAATATGTTCAATTCAGAATTTAGTAGCTGCATGTGGATTCTAATTATAGTGCAAACAGTTGTCTGGAATCCTTTCCTCAGGAAATGAATCATTATGGAGCACTGAACTTTTTTAAATATCTAAAGGGTTGCAGTCTTCAGTGCTTTTTGTATTTTTAAGCCTACTTTATTATTATTATTATTATTATTATTGTCTTTCCTTTTCTGTTTGACCATGTGTTTAGTGTTCCTGTTCTCTATTCTATTTTTATGCTGTTAATGTACTGTGGGTTTGGAGTATAGATAATTGAGTTTAGTGAGAGGTAGTAGGATAGAGCTGGGCATGGAATTGGGAGAATTTCTCCTGATCTTCCAGAATTAATAGTCATAGAAGCATACAGATATAGGAGGTGCAAGTCATTCAAGGTATGAAGGATCAGACTATTCTTAGAAACTTTGTCATAGTCATACTCAATGAATGCAAGAAAGTTGTAGAACAGTATCCTCAAATTTCTGAAGAAAAGAAAATACATCTCAAACATTTTATGAACATTCATTTTATTTTTCAAGTGTAAGACAAGAGACATCCTAACCCAGGGATACCAGAGAATTAACAATATTGATGACACTCTTTTAAAATCAACCAACCGGGCAGCCCGGGTGGCTCAACGGTTTAGCGCCACCCTTGGCCTAGGGCGTGATCCTGGAGACTCAGGATCGAGTCCCACGTTGGGCTCCCTGCATGGAGCCTGCTCCTCCCTCTGCCTGTGTCTCTGCCTCTCTCTGTGTCTCTCATGAATAAATGAATGAAATCTTTAAAAAAAAAAAAAAATTAAATAAATAAATAAATAAATACCAACAAACAAAAACATACCTATGGACAAGTCTAGGCAGCCAACAGCTGAATCAAAATAAAAAATCAGAAATGGAGAAGCCCTAGAAAAATGGTGTGTATCGACTCTACTTAAATAAAATTCTAATGCTAGCAACTGTGGGAATTAGGGTTCCAGACCAGAATACAAATGTTATAGACCTTTGAAAATCTTGTCAGAACATTAAAAATTTCCTTTCTGATGGTTATAAATGTACAGAGATTTTAAGATAGCAAAACTAATATTTAAATTATAGGGACTTTGAAAATTAAAGTGTTACTTCTTTGCAAATATCACTGAGAAGATCGAATAGTCTTGCCTCGCTTGCCTTCGTCTCAGCTCTATAACCTAACAGCACACATCTTTTCTATGCATCTGTGAGTTTGCCCTACTCCTTTCAAAATTTAGATTATCTGAAAAAAATTCACCCTTTTCCCTCTGCATCCTGAAATACCTCTGGGAATTCCTTTAATGGGAACTGTTTTGCAGGTATTGTTTCCTTTGTGACATCTTCACCCTTTATGTCGCAACCACTTTCTTCATCTGTGTAGATAATTAGGCCTTCCCTCAGTTCCTATAGCTGCGTCTGCAGTCTCTTGAGTGTCAGTGTTCTCAACATTTCACGGCCAGCTGTTCTATACGCTATGTTCAGTTTGAATTGCACTTGCAGTGTCTTCATTTTTCATTTCTTCACTGAACTTTCATCCTTGTTGGCTAATTTCCTTTTTTGATTATCCATTCTTGTAAATTGTCACACTGTCATGTGTGATTATCACTGGCTGACAAGGAGATAACTACGTGCTTGCTGTGTATGAACTAACAACTAGACACATGGTGATCAAATCACAGACTTTGAAAGAAGTGATGTGATTGATTACTGATCACGATGAGCATTTGTTACTTACATAGTGACTTGTGGATTAAAGAACTGGCACTGAAGTTTTGTATTTTATGCCCTTACTTGCAGTCAATATACAGTGGTAACTGAAATTTGAATCATGTTGTTGAGGGTTTATTTAGCTAGATTGTAGAAACCTGTATACAGTGAAGCCATGTGAAGACTGCCTATAATAACATCATTGCCAAAAATCCTAAGTTGAATGGAGAACAGTGTGAGTGTATTAATCTTATTATTCTTGACAAGAAGTTCGTAAATACTGGCTGAAGTTGCAATATTATAAGCACAGTGTTTCTAACCTCTAGATGTTTCTCATCATCCTATCATTAATTTTAGAGAAGTCTTTTAGGGACTCTCTCCCCTAGTGAAGAAAGTGTAAAGTTCAGCAGATCTTTTTTGTTTCTGTCCTTTTCTGTTAAAACCCATAGCCAGAAGGTTCCAGTCTAGTTTCACTGAAGCAACTATCCAACTTAACCTATTTCTCTGTCTTATGGCCATGTGTGCAAGGCCAGTAGCATCAACTCTCATACCCTTTGGGCATTAACATAATTCCCCTGAAGCCTGTCTTTATTTCTAATGTCCATGTTGTGGTCACCGCAGCTTCATCTTTTGTACTCCATTAATTTACTTTTGGTACTTGAGAATTTTTTCTTGTTGTTAAGCTCAGATATGTATTTAAAATAATTTAACACTGATACAGTATTTCTGTGTGTTTGTAATGAACAGGAGGGAAGATTTTTGCATGTGCTTAATCATCATCTAGATTAGAAATAACTCTGTCATGGTCATTCTTTAAAAAAAAATTCCAGGGGCACCTGGGTTGCCCAGTTAGGCGTCTGACTCTTGGTTTCACTCAGGTCATGATCTCAGAGCCCTGAGATCAAGCCCTGCATCGAGCCTGGCATAAGGCTTCATAATCAGCAGGAAGTCAGCTTCTCCTTTGTTTCTCCCCCTCCCTGCACTCACTAACACACATACATATATTCACGTGTGCATGATTGCAGTTTCTCTAAAATAAATCTTTAAAAAATTCCACCCAAAATAGTATCCCAAACTATAAAATTCCTATTAATAACTATTAAGAGGAGCACCTGGATGGCTCATTGGTTGAGTGTCTACCTTTGGCTCAGGTTGTAATCCTGGGGTGTCGGATTGAGTCCCCACATCAGGCTCCCTGCAGGGAGCCTGCTTCTCCCTCCTCCTATGTCTCTGCCTCTCTCTGTGTGTCTCTCATGAATAAAATCTTTAAAAAAAATAACTATTAAGAATGTGTGAGACCTGGCGATCCCTGGGTGGCTCAGCGATTTAGCACCTGCCTTCGGCCCAGGGCGTGATTCTGAGGTCCCGGGATCAGGTCCTGCGTTGGGCTCCTTGCATGGGGCCTGCTTCTCCCTCTGCCTGTGTCTCTGCCTCTCGCTCTCGCTCTCGCTCTCCCTCAGGGATAAATAAATAAAATCTAAAAAAAAAAAAAAAAAAAAAAAAAGAAATGTATGAGATCTATAGAAGGAAACCAAATTATAAAAGAAGATATGAATTAATGTAGTGATACATACAATACATTCCTGAATGGGAAGACTCAATTGGTAATAAAGTCAATTCTCCCCAAATTAGGCTCTTCCAATTAAAATTTAAATGGAATTTTAAAGAAAATCTAAAGTTATCCAGAGGGGTAAATTTGAAAAAGTAGTTAAGAGAATTTTGAAGAAAAATAATGGGGGAGTGAGTTGCTATACTAAGTAGCAAGGTATGGTGCAAAGATCGAATAATTAAGATAATGGTTTGGAGCAGGAAATAGGTCTGTAGGGCAGTAGGAGTAGGAAAGAGGCCTGTCAGGCAAATTGGTCTGTAAAACAAAATTGAGACTATAGAAATGTGTAGACAATTTTGAACTAATGAAGCTGTGTTTCAAGCAATTAGGAAGAGGATGGGTTGTTTTAAAAGTGGCATTTAGAAAATTGGCTATTTTGGGGGGCAAACACAGTTATGTCCGTATTTTACATCATAAAGAAAATTAAATTCCAGATGGAGTAAATCTCTAGACCTAAAAAAAATGAGCATTGTTTTCAGAGGCTCAAAATAGCCTTTTTAACCATGCTCGAAATCTAGAAACCTTAAAGGAAGAGAGTGATAGAGTTAACTACATATTTAGAGCTTACAGTAAGAAGCACCAAAACAAAGTTAAAAGCTAAACAAAAGACAGGAGAAATAGGGCAGCCCCGGTGGCTCAGCAGTTTAGCGCCACCTTCAGCCCAGGGCGTGATCCTGGAGATCTGGGATCGAGTCCCACGTCAGGCTCCCTGCATGGAGCCTGCTTCTCCCTCTGCCTGTGTCTCTGCCTCTCTCTCTCTCTCTCTCTCTCTCTCTCTCTGTGTCTCTCATGAATAAATAAATAAAATCTTTAAAAAACAAAAAAGACAGGAGAAATATGTTTACTATATATAATAATGTATAGAGAGTGTGTTGGCCAATAAGACAACCAGTAGAAGATGGACAAAACATAAACAGACATTTCAAAAAAAAAAAAAAGCAATGACTAATACGAAAATTTTATCCTCATTAGTAATAAAACTTGAGATATCATTTTTTGTTTCGAAGATTGGCAAAATATAGATCATTGGTCGTCTCCTATGTTAGAGTATTGTAAGGATGTAAATTAGTGTCTTCATGGGCAGCCCCCGTGGCACAGCAGTTTGGCGCCACCTGCAGCCCAGGGCGTGATCTTGGGGACCCTGGATCGAGTCCCATGTTGGGCTCCTTGCATGGAGCCTGCTTCTCCCCCTGACTGTGTCTCTGCCCCCCTCTCTCTCTCTCTCTGTATCTCTATGAATAATAATAAAAAAATTAGTGTCTTCAGTCTGATAGTTATCAGAAATTAAATATCTCTAGGGAGTCAATCTATAGAAATACAAGCATATGTCAAAAGATGTATGTATATAGATGTTTATTATAGCATTGTTTATATACTGAAAAATTGAGTTCAATCTACATGTTCCTCAGTAGAGGAATGAATGAATAAATTTTAGTGTATCCATACTTTGGAATACTGTGAGGAGGTACCATGAAGGATAATAGGCTCTAGAGTCAGATTGCCAGGCTTAAATTCTGGATTCATTATCTGCTAGTTGCATAGTAACTAGATTGACTGAACTTCTTTGGGCTTCAATTTTCTCATCTGTAAAATAGGGATAATTGAATCTGTTTCAGAGATGTGATAATTAAATGAACTAAACTGTACAGAACAGTGCTTAAACTGTACTCAGTAATATTAGCTGCTATTAAACGATCACTTTGTAGTTAAATACATTTATAAAACTCTAGCATGGAAAACCCCACTGTGGTTTAAATAAACAGATTTTAGAGCAGTGTGTGCATATGGCATGAGCACTTGTTTGTAAATAAAATGTAAATTATATATGTGCATGTATTTTAATGTATGTGGATAAATTTGGAAGCATAAATGCCAGTCATAACATACCTTTGGGGAGTGAGATTTAGTAGAGTGGAAGCAGATTATCAGAATTTTTTTTTATAATAATATGTGAGGTAGTATAACATTGTGCAATTTATTTTTTTAAGATTTTATTTATTCATGAGAGAGACAGAGAGTGGCAGAGACATAGGCAGAGGGAGAAGCAGGCTTCTCACAGGGAGCCGGATGTGGGACTCAATCCCTGGATCCAGGATCATGCCCTGAGCCGAAGGCAGATGCTCAACCACTAAGCCACCCAGGAGTCCCAGATTATCAGATTTTTAAAGAAATATATTTTACTATTGATTTTTTCTTAAGCATGTATTACATTTATAACTGAATTTTTTTTAAAAAAGATCCTATATACTGTAAAAACTTCTAACTTTCATTTAACTGCCACAGGTTGTATCTTCTAAGTGATGTTTGCTTTCTCTTATTTTCCTTAGTGACTCACTAAAATTTTTCTTGCAGGAACATGCTTACCCAGCTGATGAACTCATGCCTTTAACCTGTAGAGGTCGTGTTAGAGGCCAGGAGCCAAGTCGGGGTGATGTTGATGATGCCTTAGGAAAGTGAGTATTATCAACACAGTGGATGGTGTGGCATCTCAGGGTTCCCAGGTTTTAGACTTTCTAGATGCAGCTTACAGTTGTATTTCTGGGAATTGGTTAAATTTCAAGACTGCTTTAAGTATTAACATTAAACTCTTTTATTTCCTTTTGTTATCTTTTATAAAAAATCATTTACCGGTTAGATCAATGAAATATAAGATGAATATAACTTTTTAAATGTATATAAAGTCATTGACACATTATATAAAGTGTGGGTGGTTTAATATTTTTATTTGATTTTAGAAGTTAATATTTCTATTCATTTTGAAGATATGTAGATGCATAGAATATTAAACATAATATTAAGCCTTTTCAGGGGCCTTCGGTGCTTTATAAGTTACATTGTACTATGTACAATGCATGGAAGTACTAGCTAGTAGAAACTACCAGTCAATAAGGTATAGATACATCTGCTTATGGATATAAATCATGGATAAAATATTCAGAATTGTAATGGTTTGTATCTCATTATACTTCTTTCTTAGATTTTCCCTGACACTGATTGATTCTTTGGATACTCTTGTGGTAGGTTTGATTCTTCTTGAATTTACTTATTTTATAAACTTCATAATTTGCATAATCAAATATGAATATAATCATTACACAGTAAGTCTGAAGCAGAGGTTTTCATAATATAATATCTTCTGAGCTTTGCTTCTAAATAGATCTTTCACACTGTTGATTATGTCACCTGACTATCAGGTGAAAGTATTTAGAAATCATGGAGATACTGAAATAATTTGTAGGTGTGTTAGCTAATGTGGTGGCACATCAGGAAGTTTGTTTCCCTGTTATACAAAGAGATTGAAGCCATTGGAAGAAATTAATTCTAGAAAATACCACTGATGTTCTTGTTCCAGAATGGCATGCCATAATGATACTTAAATTGTTAAATTAGGATTCTTCTGTTACGGTCATTAAAAAATTAATTTTTTCCCAGCAGTGATTTTTAGTCCCAAGCGCTCCCTTCTTAGCAATTCTTTTTTACCTCATTGGAATACAAAATCATTTCAATTCTGGCTGGGGATGGTTTATGATGGCAGAGGGGAAGGATTGACCTACAGATGTCTTGATTTCTAGATATAGCATCTTTCTAACTTTCTACTTTGAGACCACTTACAATATAGAGTAGGCTTGCAGGCAGCCTGGGTGGCTCAGCGGTTTAGCGCTGCATTCAGCCCAGGGTGTGATCCTGGGGACTTGGGATCGAGTCTCACATCAGGCTCCCTGCATGGAGCCTGCTTCTCCCTCTGCCTGTGTCTCCCTCTTTCTGTCTCTCATGAATAAATAAATAAAATCTCTTTTTTTTAAAAAGATTTTATTTATTCATGAGAGACACACACAGGGAGAGGCAGAGACACAGGCAGAGGGAGAAGCCGGCACAGGCAGAGGGAGAAGCAGGCTCCATGCAGGGAGCCGGACATGGGACTCCATCCTGGGTCTCCAGGATCACCCCCTGGGCTGCCCTTTTTTTTTTTTTTTTTAAGATTTTATTTAATAAATAAAATCTTTAAAAAGGAAAAAAAGTAGGCTTGCTTCAGGATTTTCCTAAAGACCTAATTCTCAACTTTGAGTATATATATTAAGGATTGATTAATGTTTAAAAAACAAAACAAAAATCTTTTTCAAAACTAATAAGCTTTTCTTCCCAATATTGTTTCTACATTTTTCCCCCCCACTGAACATTTTCTTTTTCCTTTCCTTTCCTGTTCCCTTCGCCTCCCTTTCACATCCCTTTTCTCCCTCCTTCCTTCTATACCAGCACCTTAGGAGGATTGCCTATGATGTTTTTAAAAATACCCCCTCTCCCAAGTTACTTTTGATTTAATTATTCTGGAGTGGGGCTGGGCATTATTATTTATGCCTCTAAAGCATCTCTTTGTTTATAAAATGCAGCCTTGGTTGACAAGACCTTTTTGTTTTGGAGACTTTGGTTGTTTATAACTTTTTTTTTTAAAGATTTATTTATTTATTTATGATAGAGAGAGAGAGAGAGAGAGATAGAGAGAGAGGGGCAGAGACACAGGAGGAGGGAGAAGCAGGCTCCATGCCGGGAGCCCGACGTGGGACTCGATCCCGGGACTCCAGGATCGCGCCCTGGGCCAAAGGCAGGCGCTAAACCGCTGAGCCACCCAGGGATCCCCTGTTTATAACTTTTTAAAGCTGGGTCAGAGTTTCAAAAGTTGTGACTTTATTTTTCAGAGATTAAAGGAATTTGTGACTATATTACCATGACTATGAGAATGAGATAATATATATATGCCCTATTTTTGGTTTTGTGGTCCTCGGTATTCTGCTATAATAGGGCTTCCAATGCATATTATAAAAGACAAAGGTAAAATATCCTGGGAGGTACAAATTTCCACCCTAGGATAAGCTATGTGGTGTTATTTGTTTGTAACTGTAGCTGGGTTATACTTGTCAGGTCTACCTTGACATGGGGAGTAATTAAAGAGCAGTAGCTATGTGTTAGGAAAGACTACAAGTGAACTTATGTTTGTTCTTCATTTTGTCAGCTTTGCTTTATCCTTCCATATAGAAAATTCCCTGTCATCTCTCTGTAAGCCCTTAGTTGATTTTCTTGAACATGGATCTCAGATATCATATGCTTTAAAAAATCTTATCAGAAATGAAGGGATAAAGGTGGTTTCAGGCTACATAATTTTCCTAAATTTAGAAATCTGTTGGCTTCTAATTGAGTAGCCATTAATTATTACAAAAATTCTATCTTTCATGTTATACCAGTTGTATACTTTGACACTGATCTGCAAAATACGATCCCAGGGCAACAGCAGCAGCAGCGACACCTGACAGCTTGTTAGAAATGCAAAATTCTAGCACTTCATCCCAGACATACTAAATCAAAAAGTCTGGGAGTGAGGCCCAGCAGTCTGTTTTTAAACAAGCTTCCAGATGATTATGATGTATAGTAAGTTTGAGAAATACTGTATAATGATGCAGTGCTTTTAAAACTTCAATGTACTATAAGTACCCAGGGATCTTGCTTTAATATACAGATTCTGATCCAATAGACTGAAGAAGGTAGGGTTCAAGAATCTGTGTTTCTAATAAGCTGCCACTTGGTGGTGCTGCTAGTGCTGGTTAGCAGACCATACTCTTCGTAATGTGTGGTAGAAACTTGAGTTCTGGCTCCTTGTGGCAGGTAGTAATAAGTGATCTGATAAACTGATATGTGTGATTTTGGCCAAATTAAATAACTTTTAAATAAATTAATTAAATATTTTAATTTTAAATAACTCTTCTGGGCTCCTGTTTTCACCTCAGAAGGGCTAGACTAGGTATCTAAGTTTCCTGTTAACTATGAGGTACTACTTCTTATTAATCTTTGGTTCAGATTCAGATAAGTAATTCCTATTTGTTGAATTTATCCTCAAGAGTTAAGAAAGGCTGATAAAGCCTTACATCTAAAAAAAGATACTTTATAAACTCCTTAAATTTTAAATTTAAATTTAATTTAAATTTAATTCCTCTTTTCAAGTAGGAATAACCTAAGTAACTTCTTACGTGTCATCATAGCTTTGAAACATAAACATTCATTTTGAATTTTTATTACTATTTTAAAATTTTCTTTTTAATTTAAACAGAAGAATTAGTTTAGAAAAATTTTTTCCCACATTTATTATTTATTTATTTAAAAAAGATTTTATTATTTGAGAGAGCAAAGAGCACAAGCAGGAAGTACAGGGAGAGAAGGGCAGAGGGAGAAGCAGACTCTCCATTGAGCAGGGAGCCCCATGCAGGGCTTGATCCCAGGACTCTAGGATCATGACCTGAGCCAAAGGCAGACACTTAACCAACTAAGCCACCCAAGTGCCCCTATTTCCTACATTTAAAAGGAATTATTTGGTACATTTTATTAATACACATTAATATTTCTAACTTACTTTGCCTTTACTTTGTGAGCTTTTTTATTTTGTGATTTATTTGAAAATATTGATAGACCTATCATGTGTGATGCTACATGTACCTCTATTGTTTTTATTTTGGTCATACCAAGTAGAATTTCTGTTGTCATAGTTTGATTTTTAAATTTAATCTGTTCCTTGTGCTCACTTCGGCAGCACATATACTAAATTTAATCTGTTCCTAAGTCTGTCCATCTAGTTTTTATTGATGTAATGATGCCAAGAACTAAATTTAAATTTCTCTTTAAATTCTACACTGCCAAGGCACCTGGGTGGCTCAGCAGTTGAGCATCTGCCTTTGGCTCAGTTGTGATCCCAGGTTCCTGGGATTGAGCCCCACATTAGGCTCCCTGCAGGGAGCCTGCTTTTCCTTCTGCCTGTGTCTCTGCCTCTCTCTCTGTGTCTCTCATGAATAAATAAATAAAATCTTTTTAAAAAAAATTCTACATTACCATGAAATTTGTAGAATGAGATATTGAAACAAATTAAAAATAATAAGGGAAATTCATACCTGAATTCATCATTGTTATCAGCTAGGAGCTGATAACTAATAGAGCAATTGGAATGAGTTTTCTAACTAGTTATAGACAAAGAGAACTCTTTCTACCTTTATTCTCCTTTGAAACAAATAGCATTGGTATAATTCTTGGGAATAGTTCTCTGGAGATAGACCTAGGAAGAATAATAAGATTAACAAAATGATACTAAAAAGTGTATGTGTAGGTGAGTGGGGGGTAGAACAGTTGTGTTTCATTCTAAAAGTATGATATAGGGCTGCAGAATTTACTTGGATTTAGAGATTGTCAAGGAAAAGGAGTCAGTTTAAAGCAAGGCTTCATAGTATATTTTACTCAGGACTTAACCTACTTGAAATTTAGTCAGATACCTTTTTTTTTTTTTTTTAATTTTACTCATCTATTCATGAGAGACAGAGAGAGGCAGAGATACAGGCAGAGGGAGAAGCAGGCCCCTTCGCCCCAGGAAACCTGATGTGGACTTGATCCCAGGACCACGACCTGAGCCAAAGGCAGACAGTCAACAGCTGAGCCACCCAGGTGCCCCTTAGATATTCTTATGGAATATTTTATAACTAAATTAGAATTTTTAGAGAAAGAAATCAAGTGAAAAAAACACTACAAAATTTTATCAAACAAAAAGATTAAACAAGTAAAGGAAAAATACCTTTAGTGGATCCGAGGTCTAAAAGCATGTAATTATGCAGCTGTTACTGAACAATCTATGACAACTGCTAACTCAGGAAACAAACAGGTAAGGCCTGCCACACTGCCTCAGCCAACTGCTTCCTCCCTGGGAATCCTGAGGGGGCCAAATTGGAAGCATAGCACCTGGCTGGGTTTGCCAACACTGAATAGATAAACCTATGGCATTACTCAAGAGAGAGGAAAGTCTGGAAAAGAGAAGGGGAGAGATTTATTTCAGGTGCTGGTGGCTGGGAAAGATGGCAGGCACAAGCCTTAACAATAGACCTCTCCATGGGCAAGATGGAGATGTCAGGTGGGTATACATGCAAGAAAACATGCCGAGAGTGTGTGATCATGGGCGGGGCGGGGGTTGGCGGTGAGAAGGAAGGGTACAGGTGTTCAACCCATGATCATGGGCAGATAAGGGGACATGTAGGCTGTGTCTATCATTCCATTGATATCAGGGCTTTTCTAGTCAGAGATAGCAAAATATCTTGTCAGTGACTCAAGAAAGTGTGATAAGCAATAAGCATGGTGGGTTATAGTTAGAGCATGAGTTAAGTCATCTTGTCTATTTCTGATTGTAACTGTTGGGATCAATAGTTGAGCAAGAGGGCTCACTGATACAGCCTTGATTTAGACTGAAAAATCAATGCAACTATGTAACGCATTGGCCCCTTCCTGGAACAGAATTCTTAACCTAGTCAGGATTCTAGACCCCCATGGTAATAATAATGATAATGATAATAACAATAACAATAACAGTATTGATATTAAGCACTTACTAAGTCAGGCACTCTACTGAAAATAACTTCAGATATATTACCTCATTTAAGAGAACAATCCTATGAGAGTAGATATTTCCTTTTTTTATGGATGAGGGTATAGGCTCAGAGATGGAAGTCATTTGACTGAGATACAAGTAGTGAGTGAAAGAACCAGAGTTCAAATCAGAGGTTGCGCTTGATCACAACATTGTACTCCTCCTTAGTTAGGGGTCAGGGCATCCATGGGTGAAGATGGCAGGTGGTATGTGGTTTACAGTCAGTCAGTCATTCTCTGGAGGTTGTACTTTCTTTTGAGAGCATCCTTATTTTTTATTTTTTTATTTTTTATTTTTGAGAGCATCCTTAAAATGATGTTTGGTGAATAGGATGGTTTTTGTGTTGTTTTGACTTGGAAACCAAATCCTGAAAGAGCTCATCTCATGTAGCTCTAGGTCATGGGTTATATATTAAGAAACCAGTTATCAGTTCTGATGATTATTATTTTAAATTCTTAATGATTTCCATGTGTCTAAAATAGTATATAAAGATTCCTTATAATGTAGGCATTTAATTTTGGAGGATTTTAGATACCACATTTTTATAGTAAATATAAAGGAAACATTTTATATTTGTCACTTTTTAGTGTCTTAATGTATTAACTTGCTTTTAGTAGCTCATTCTAAGTATTTCTTCTTAACATGGTAGAAAAGAGCTTTATTTTCATGATTTTCTTCTAGGTATTAAATAAAACTAAAGAATTTGAAGATGCAGTGAGAAAAGTTTTAAGAGATGTTAATTTAGATAATGATGTAGTTGTATCAGTCTTTGAAACAAACATCAGAGTTCTTGGGTAAGTATGTAAGACACTAAAGCTATGATTTTTTTTTTTTTTTACTAAAGCTGTAATTTTAATAACAGAAGCCTAAGCTATACTGTTTATTTCTTGATGGTAATAAAGCAAGAAATTGCTTATGTTTAAAAGATGAAAGTTGGTGTATTATGAAACAGAGGCTGGGGGATGACCTTGCATTGTATCTATGACAGACAGCAGCAGAGTTTGGAAGTAGTTGCAGACTCAAATCAAAGGTAATCCCCGTGTTTGTTAAAAAAAAAAAAAAAAGGGGTTAGAGGTTGAACATTTGCATATTAGTTGTATCTCAGGTTTTTCGCTAGTTTACATAGTTTGCTAATCTTAACCAGCATCTCTTCAAGCCAAATGAAATTAAATATATAATATTACCTCTCAACTAAACAGCTTGAAATGCTCTCAGAACATTTAAAAGTATCGAATTACAGGATTTATTAATTCAGGTTTCAACATTATTAAATTTTTATACTTTATGGTTACTTTTATGTTATTATACATTTCCTTTTGTCAAACAGGTAAAGTGAGTCTTTTTTAATTTAGGAAATATTTATGTAGCTTTTCACAGAGTTTATTAATCTATTTAATACAGAGTTGGGGAGGTTCTTAAAATATTCTGTGAGAGTTAAAGATTGCATGATATAATTAAGTTAAATTTAAAAGCTGTTAGAATCAAATGTCACGTTGTTAAAATAAGTGATTTCTAGGATACTTTTTTTTTTTAAGTATCTTCTTTATTTTAAGGAATTTTAAGGTGTTTGAGAATGCCAAACACTTTACAGCAGATAGAACATCTGAAACTTTTTTGTGCTGGCTGTAGTTTGCCATAAAATGAGTAGCCAGAGTTAGGTTAAAAAAAAAAAAAAAAAAAAAAAAGGTCCTTTTTGAAGTCTTCCCTTATGTGTGCTAAATTGTTGGTAACAAGATATCCATATCTTTTTAGGTGGTAACTTTCAAGTGTCTGTAAGAAATGGATAATGTTTCCTCTCTGTAATTGTAGGGGTCTTTTGGGTGGACACTCGCTGGCGATCATGCTGAAAGAAAAAGGCGAGTACATGCAGTGGTACAATGATGAACTTCTCCAAATGGCGAAGCAATTGGGTTACAAACTTTTACCAGCTTTCAATACTACCAGTGGCCTTCCTTATCCAAGAGTAAGTAATCTGAAAAACATAGCAGTCTTTATATACTTTCTTTACCATCTTAAAAAAAAAGAATTTTTGTAGTTGGAACCATTTGTTCATTACCTGCTTGAGGCTGAGGAAAAATACTTCATAGCTATATAATAATTTATATTGACATTTCAGTTCTGCATTTGAGTGGTATGAGAGTTTAGATTAGTTTAAGCCTTTTATGTGTCACTGTGTAACAGTTTAGATTATGCTGCAGAAGAAAGAAACAGATGCCAAACTAGAATTTGGGCACAGAATTATTTGTGCAGAAACTACATTTGAAACAGAGTGAATGTTGACTCTCCAGAAGAGAGGGTATGGAGAGAACACAGGACAGAGGGGCATGAGGAGGAAGTAGAGTGGTGGAAAAGACTCAGGAGGAGAACCACACAGTAGAGGCTATGGTATTATGAAATCTTAGAGCTTCAAAAGGAGGTCTTCTAGAAAACAATAGGAGGGGAGCCTGAGTGTTTCAGTTGGTTAAGCATTTGCCTTTAGCTCAGGGTCCTGATCCCAGGTCCTGGGAAGAAGTCCTCCCCCCCCCACCCCCCAGGCTCTCAGCTCAGTGGGGAGTCAGCTTCTCCCTCTCTCTGCCCCTCCCCCAGTCATGCTTTCTTTTTCTCTCAAATAAAATAAAATCTTTTTAAAAAAGGAAAAAAAAATAGAATTAGATGCAAATAGAACCTTAAAGGATGTAATGCGGAAGAGTAAAGAGGAGAGAAGGGTTCAAAGTAGGTGAAAACACAGGTCTGTTTATTTTTGAGATTTAGTTAGAGGTGGCAGCAGAGTCAGGTGAGAGAGTTTGTTTTTTCCTCCCCCCAAAATGTTATATTTAAAGCAAAGGGAAAGAAACCATTGAATATGGGAAGAATTTTCTTGGCTGATTTCTTTATTAACACTATTGCTCTCTCCATCTTGTCCAAGTTAGATACCTCAGCCATTACTAAGTTCTGATAATTTTTCTATTTTCTTACTGCTGGTATGCTAGTTGAAGCAACTAATTATAATATATAATTTTATTCTTAAACTATTGTAAATACCTATCTTACTCTTTTCTCTTTGGTTTATTCTTTAGAGACTTAAAAAAACTTACTAAAACAACTTTTATCAAACTACCCTCAGAAGTTTTACTGACTCCCTATTGTACAGAGTATCTTTTAACTTTCAGAATTCATTATGGTTTGGCAGTAGACTTTCCGACTTGCTCTCAGAACCTCACACCCCAATGAAATGAGTGTTCCATTTCAATCAAAAGAATCTATTAGTGTTTCCCCAAACACCTAAGGTATGTTTTTCTTTGTTTTTTGTTTTTTCCATTTCCATGCTGTCAGGCCTGCCATCTCTATTACCTGGAATAGCTTTTCACCCAATATAAATCAAGTAAGATTCACTTTCCCCATCAAGAAACCTTTGGAGAAACAGCATGATACAGAGCAGTGCTTTTCAAACTGGAGGTCACAGCATATTACTTTACCCACCAATTTAGTGGATTGTGACCAACACTTTTTTTTTTTTTTAGTGAAAGAGACTAGTTATTAAATCTTTTATTTAAATTTCTCATTCTTGATATTTTGAATAGCTCTTCTGTGAACATCTTTGTATAGATCTCTTCTTCCATAGGATAAATTACTAGAAGAGGAAATAGTAAGTCACAGAAATACGGAATGCTTTTTAAGCTTTGGGTACTTATCGTTGCCCAGTTGTTCTCCAGAAAGGTTCTATTTTTACAGTTACCTGTGTTTTATAAAAGTATATGTGTCCTTGTACCATTGCCAACAGTGTGTATTGTTATTCTTTAGCCAATTTAATGAGAAAAAATGGAGTCTTGTTTTAATGTGAATTTCTTTGCTTTTCAGTGTGGTTAAGCTTGTTTGTCAATCTTTTTATTTTCTTAGCATATTAAAAGCAAAGTTATTTCAAAAAACCTAGATGTTTATTTAAGTAACTTTTAGTGCATATTTTTATTTTTTGTTATAAATGGAGGTGCTAAATTTTGGGGAATCTAGCATTTCTTTACTTTTGCTGTAACATGAGAAACAGGTGAGGAATTTATAAAGCTACTAAGAGTCTTATAGTAAAATAAAGAAAATGTATTATTTTCTTATACTCTGAAGTATCAGGAAAATTTTAAAAGTTGCTTTTTAGAAGAGGACTAAAGATACAAAACAAGTGTCTTTCTACCCTGCCTTCTTCGTGCGTATGAGCTTTTGCTCTTGAAAGTGTGTACAATTGCTCTTGGTTATGCATAATTGGTAGTATTAATGTTTTTAACTCAAGAATTTGCTGGGCAGAAATGCTATTTTAATAGTTAATGGTCATTTGTTACATCTGCATATAAACCCTAGAAGTAGTCCACACTTTATGATGCCATTTCCTCAAAGTTAATTAAAAACACTTTGCCACTTTTTCATTTAAAACCTCACTTATAAGATTAGGTAGATGATTATATCCATAAAACAGGGTTAATGGGAATTCCATTTTGATATAGTACATATTTTAGGGGTCTTATGGGTGTAGCAAATATGTAATGTAGGTAAATTTAGTGTAGGTAATTTAAACTTCTACCTTTTAATAAAAAATATTCTTTTTTAAGAACTACTTTGTGACTCCCTAGAACATAGGACCAGGAGGGAGAAACCAGGTTCCAAATTCCTTCTAAGTACAAAAACCTTTATTATACTTTTAACCTTTTTGTATGAAGCCTTTCCAGTAAAGGGCAATAAGCTCCTTCTTTCTAGCTTCTACATGACTTAACAGATGCTCCTACCAATGCCCTCTCTACCCCCATCCTCTGAGATCTAGTCAGAAGGACTGGAGCTTATTTAACCAGCCTCTAGATCAAAAGTCAACAAGAGGATTTCCATAAGCAAAAAAGGCGCTCAACCCTTTTTCCTCGTCTTATAGAAACAGTAGTGCCCCCTGGAAATTTTGCATTTGGAAGTTGTTTAATGCAGATCTTCAGCATAGAAGAGTGAAATGATATAATATAGATGTATTAAGAAATAGTTCTTTTACATCATTTAGTAGTGACCATTTTGGGACAGTAAAGACTGTAATGCAATATGCAACTATCTTAAGTATTTTAATGTACAGAACTTCAGTGACAAAGTATTTCCCTTTTTTTGTTAAGAGAAAAGATACCATTTTAGTTTTCTGTTTTACCTTTGCTTACTCTTGACTATTCCCTGGACTTTGCCATTGTGGCTACTCCCAATTCAGTAATATTTTACCAAATATCAGGATATTTCTTCTGATTTTTTAAAAAGGTTTTATTTATTTATTCATAAAAGACAGAGAAAGGCAGAGACATAGGCAGAGGGAGAGGCAGGCTCCCTGGAGGGAGCCCAGTGTGTGACTGGAAACTCCAGTATCACTCCCTGAGCCAAAGGCAGACGCTCAATCACTGAGCCACCCACGTGTCCCTCTTCTGATTTTTAGATCTTAGCATTTTGTTGTCACTTCCATTCGTTTGGCACTTATGACTTACCATTATTAGTTACTATCTCCATTTATATATATATCTGTCTTATTTGCTGTGTCTGAATTTTAAGCTCCCTGAGGACAAGAATCTTTTTCAGTTACTTTGTATTTTAACCTAATACCCACCACATAGTAGATAACTATTAATCAGTTGATTGTAATAATTAATAGAACTAACCAGAAAATATTTTTTACTGTTGGCTCTTATTGCAAATATTTATAAAAATTATTATACTTTACCTTAGTGCAGTTAATGTAAATATTTTATTATTGAGGATTTCTCAGTAAATGATGAGTGATCTGGAAACATTTATATTTGATGTTTTTGTTTGTTATGCTAGATGCTTGGCATTTGCTTGCTCTTTTGTTTTTTATATGGACTTCAGAAGACCATCAAGTTTTTGTTTTTGTTTTTTTTAAAGATTTTATTTATTTATTCATGAGAGACACAGAGAGAGAGGCAGAGACACAGGCAGAGAGAGAAGCAGGCTCCATCCAGGAAGCCTGATGTGGGACTCAATCCCGGACTCCAGGATCACGCTCTGGGCTGAAGGGAGGCTCTCAACTGCTGAGCCACCCAGGCGTCTTGACCATCCAAGTTTTAATCAGTTTGTGGTCAGTTTGGTTCTGGTTAATCTAGATTTATAATGTAGTGTGATTTTGCTGTCTTTGAATTATAAAAAAAAATTCCTTTCAAAAAATTTGCTTTGTGTTATTTGATAGCCTGTCAGCAAGGCAATATATTCTATATTTCAAAACTTTTTAAACCTGTAAATAAAATTTTACTTTCTTCTTAAATACATACCATAACTTTATCAGTTTTTTTGCTGTGAAGGATTAATATAGTACTGGTTTTATGCGAATTCTCAAATCTAATTTCTTTTAGAGCTAGTCTAGTTCCCTATTCTTATACTAACTGGTTCAAACTGTTTAGAGAATAAAATTGTAATAGATGATAATATTTTCTCTATGTAATTCTTGTATGGGTAGTGATTTTTGG
The DNA here is from genome assembly GCF_905146905.1 of Nyctereutes procyonoides. NCBI lineage: Eukaryota > Metazoa > Chordata > Mammalia > Carnivora > Canidae > Nyctereutes > Nyctereutes procyonoides. The sequence continues at coordinate 9,209,303 of NW_026575037.1, forward strand.
TCTCATTGAGGAAGGAAGTAAATTAAAAATTATTTACCCCATGAATATTATGTGTGTAGTAGAATATACTTCCCTGGATGTTTAATTGAAAAATGACCATCAAATTTCTGTGTTTAAATATTTTATGAATTATTTGCGTGATTTGGGATGTCTGGATGGCTCAGCGGTTGAGCATCTGCCTTCGGCTGAGGGTGTGATCCTGGAGTTCTGGGATCGAGTCCCACATCCAACTCCTGTGTGGAGCCTGCTTCTCTTCCCTCTGCCTATGTCTCTGCCTCTCTCTGTGTCTCTCATGAATAAATAAAATCTATTTTAAAAAATTATTTGCTTGATTTGATGAAAAATCTTGATTGAAAAATAATCTCTTATAGAAACCATTATCTTTCCACAGTTGTTAATAATAATCTTCTGATTTTATTTAGATTAATTTAAAATTTGGTATCAGAAAACCGGAAGCTCGAACAGGAACTGAAACAGATACTTGTACAGCTTGTGCAGGTACCTTGATCCTTGAGTTCGCTGCTTTAAGTCGATTCACAGGAGCAACAATATTTGAGGTTTGCTTTTCAAAGTCTTTGATCTCTTGGGTATTGGGCATAACTAACTTTGTCTTTTTTTCATTGCTCAAGTATGAGGAGTATCAATTGAAGGATTATTGTCATTTTAGTGAACTCTTGTCTAGATTCCATCATGCATTTTTTGTCAAAAATCTAGAAATCATTGTGAGGTAGATGTATATTAATACAACTTTGCATTTTTTCACAAACTATAAATTTTTAGGTTTATTTTTTGGAGATTTTTTTAGCCATGTTATATTGATATCAGAAATGTCTTATATGAAAAACTGTCTTTTTGTTTTATTTGTTAAACTTCTAGATGGCCTATTGCATTTCTGAAAACTTCACTGAAACAGTGAAATTTTTGCACTTGATAGTCATATCTGTAAGTTTGTTTACCCCAAGGTTAATGTTATTTCTTATTCAAAAGACTTAATATTCCTCAAGAACTTTGTTGTAGACTATGTCTCGCACTTTTAGTTATATATATATATATATATATATATATATATATATATATATATATATATTTAAGCATGCCATTTTGTGCAATAGTATCACAAAACACCCTCTTTTTGAGTTATAGGACTTAGGAAATTTTTTTTTAAATTCAGCAAATGGACACATAAAGCAAGCAGAAATAGGGAATATATACTACTGTTAGAGACATTGGATCGGACTGTGAAGAAAACAAATCAAATGGTCTTTGTGTGTATGTGTGTATATTCACAGTGTCAAGGACAGATTTATCATGTTTGGTTTAATTTTTATTCTATACTTGCTGACATATTTCCCCTTCTTTGAAAAGTATAGTCACTTTTGCACTAATGTAATTTCAACTATTTAACTCTGAGATACTGATACATTTGTAGGTTAGGAAAGTGAGACTCAAAGAGGATTGGATGCACAGCTATGGGTAAATAAGTGGAATTAGAATCCATGGTTTTCTAAATTCACACCCCGTACTCTTTCCACTGGTCTAATTTGTACTTATGGGCAAATCTATTTGAAAATTATGATCTTTTAACTTTATGAATATATAGTAATTTATTGTAAAAGAAGCAACCTGATGCAATTGACAGAGCATCGATCCAATACATGGTTGGCAAACAACAGCCTCGGGGCCAAATCTAGCCACTGCCTATTTTGTGAATAAAGTTTTATTGAAACACAGTCTGGAGCAGCCTGGGTGGTTCAGCGGTTTAGCACAGCCTTCAGCCCAGGGTGTGATCCTGGAGTCCCGGGATCGAATCCCACCTCAGGCTCCCTGCATGGAGCCTGCTTCTCCCTCTGCCTGTGTCTCTCTGTGTCTCTCACCAATAATAAATAAAATCTTAAACAAACAAACAAACACAGCCTGCTTATTTGTTTATTTTTGTTTATGACTGCATCTGTGCTAAAGTAACAGAGTTGAGTAATTGTGGCAGTGACTGTATGACCCATAATGCCTAAAATACTGTCTGGCCCTTGTCAGAAAAGATTTGCCGACTTTTGGTCTAAAATATAAAGAGATATGAATTCTCATATTAGCTGTTCTATAATTCAGTTTTAAACTTTGGCTAAGTCTTGGATTTCACTGGGCCTGTTTTCTTAGCTGTAAGATAGAAACCGGGAAATATAATCTTTATGAAACTTTCTCACTCTGAAATTATAACTTAATTAAAGCTGTAGTCTACTTTGTTTTAAAAAAAATCAGCATAAATTGAATCAAGAGTTAAGTCTTTTATACTCTGTTCTTAAATCTGCAAAATGGTAAATTGGTTTAATGATTTTTTTTTCTTTTGTAGAAATACTTCTCCAATGCTCAATATAGATTCATACTCTGAAATTAATTTTAACTTAGAAACTCTCCTGTACATGTCTTATGCTTTTATATTTTATAACATCTTTTCATCCAAGCTAGGAATTTAATTTAATCAGAAATTATTTTAATTTGATGTCCAATGGATAAAAAGTGAAAAAAAATGGTATCATAAGGTTATGTTTGGTATTGTCAAATGAATAAGAGTTAATTTATTTAGTCTTCACTAACAAAGTTGTGTGTTCTGTAAATAGTGGGCTCTTGAAATGCCTGTTTGTGTTTCAAAGATGACATAGCAACTTTGAAATTCTCTCTTAATTCTTCAAATAAGAGTATGTAAGGAGATTTTCACATTGTATTTAATGGTAGAAATTATTTTAATAAGTGCATTTAATTATGGCATCAATTAATATAATTTAATCATATATGTGAATATGAACTTGCATGCAAGAGTAGACAAACATGATGGTCTCAAAGTGAAATCACTTCCACTAAATAGCAGTTTTAGACTCATTATTTCTACCTAGATTTGATTGGCTGAAAAAGAGCCAAGATTTGACTTGTAAGGACGTTGGATGTATATTGTTAATGATTATCTTAGGAATTTTATTTAATCCTTAAAGAAGTCTGTGAACCTTTGATTTTTGTTTCTTTGTTTCCTGTTTGCCAGAGATGTGCAGTTCTTCAAGTGTGCTTTCTTTTTTTTTAATTATAGGAATATGCAAGAAAAGCTCTTGATTTTCTCTGGGAAAAAAGACAGCGAAGTAGTAATTTAGTGGGTGTGACTATAAATATTCATACTGGAGACTGGGTAAGAAAAGGTATGTAAGTTGGGCTTTTTAAATCAAGGCTTCACATCCTCAGAATGGTTGGGTAATAAAGGATTTTCATTTGTTAAAATAATCTTTGGGACAGTATAAAATATAGTTTTCATTAGAATGCTAGAATTTTAATTTGAACTAATTTAACCTGATTTTCTTTGGTGCCAAATAACACTATTCTAGATGGACTTACTGTTTTATTTCATACCTTAATAGGTATGGCATTATAGATATAGGATATAGATGATATAGATGAAGCACTAGAACTAATCAGAATACCTCAGCCATCTCACATTAAATAGAAATCTGTATTAATGTTATCACTAGATTTTATTGAAACAAATTGGAATTATGAGACAAATGTTACATAAATAAACAGGATATAGAATTATGTAAAGGATATAATTTTATCTTTATACAACACCCCTGTAAAGCATAGATGAATAGAAATATACTAGAATATTCTTAGAATATTCTTAGTAAAATTATGTTATTTATTGTCTATTTAGTATTGTGTAAGATTTTTTTCCAAATTTTATCTAAATGGTTCCTGACAGTAATCTGAATTCTAGCTTCAGAATTCTGTCATTTTCTTTTCTTTCTTTTTTTTTTTTTTTAATGTTATGGATTTATTTCAGAGAGAGAGAGAGAGCGCGCACAAGAAGGGGGTAGGGGCAGAGGGAGAAGTCAACTCTTCCCTGAGCAGGAAACCAGACTCAGGGCCCTAGCCCAGGACCTTGGGATCATGACCTGAGCTGAAGGCAGACACTCAACCAACTAAACCACCCTGGTGCCCCCATTTCTTTTCTTTTTTTAACCTGCCTGGAACTCAGGTGCAAATTAATTAGACTTAATTTTAAGCTAATCATAATCTTTGGTTTTTGACACACTCATCATTGGTCCAGGAATGACCCATTTTACTTAGTCATTTTTAATAACATAATAAGGATCCACAAATGGACCATTACTTGACAACATACACTTGTGCATATGATCCTTGACTCTTTCTACCTGCAGTGGTACACCTCTGCTTCCCCTAACTGCAATAGCCAGCATTCTTGTCTTGTATTGTCATTTGCTTTTAATTAAGTTTTACTGCATCTGTATGTATTCTTAAAAAGTATATTTTTTGTTTTGTTTTAAATTTTATAAAATCATATTATGCATACTTTTGAGACTTATTTGCTCAATATGATATGGCTAAGATTCATGTGTATTGTTGCATGAAGGTATCGTTCATTTTTTTTGACTGCTATATATAACATTTTATTAGATGAATGAGCCACAGTCTGGGCATTTAGATCATTTCTTGGATTTTACTATTATGAATAGTAGTGTCGTGAATATTTTTGTATGTTTCTCCTGTTGTACATGTATAAGAGTTTTTCTTGGCTACATCTGGAGGAGTGGAATTTTTAGATCATAGGATAAGTTAATGTTCAGCTTCCAGAGATAATGTCAGAATTGTTTTCAAAAGTTGTTTGACCACTTTATACTTCACTAGCAAAATATAAGAGATCCTGTGGATCAACACCGTCTCGAGTATCATCAGACTCAAAAGATTTTGCCAATTGAATGATTTCCCATTATAGTAGTTTGATTTGTATTTCTTTGATCACTGATGATACTGAACATTTCATATTTATTGGTCATATAGGTTTCCCTTTTTTTGATATTGATGTTCTTGTAGTTTGTCCATTTTCTATTCAGTTAGTTGTATTTTTAAAAATATTGATATCTGTATGATACTTATGATCTATGTGATAACTTTCCTTTGAAATGTATTGACGTTTTCTTTTTGGCCCAGAACATGGCCAGTTCCCCCCCCCCGCCCGAGAGAGAGAGAGAGAGAGAGAGAGAGCGTGAGCACGCAAGCAAGCACATGTGGTTGGCAGAGGGGCAGAGGGAGAGGAAGGAGAAGAGAGAGAATCTTTTTTTTTTTTTTAATTTTTATTTATTTATGATAGTCACACAGAGAGAAAGAGAGAGGCAGAGACCCAGGCAGAGGGAGAAGCAGGCTCCATGCACCGGGAGCCCAACGTGGGATTTGATCCTGGGTCTCCAGGATCACGCCCTGGGCCAAAGGCAGGCACTAAACCGCTGTGCCACCCAGGGATCCCAGAGAGAGAAAATCTTAAGCAGGGTCCACACCCAGTTTGGAGAACCTCATGACCCTGAAATCATGACCTGAGCCAAAGTCAAGAGTCGAATGCCCAACAGACTGAGTCACCCAGGTGCCCCAAACATGGCCAGTTTTTGTGAACATTTTCCATGTGCTTTAAAAAGTATATATTTTCTCATTGCTAGATATAGATAACTGAGCAAATGTCAGTTTGCTCAGTTAATATTGTTCAGATCTTTGCTGATTTTCTGTTTGCTTGATCTATCAAAAATTAAGAAAGGTAGATAAAATTTCTGGTAGTGAAAATAAGCCAAGACTTATTAATATCTCCCTGTAATTCTCTTTTGCTTTATATATATTTTTGGATGCATTAGTCTATTTTATTGGGTGCATTCATTTAAAATTGTTCTCTCTTAGTTGAATCTTTCATCATTATACAGTGATCATCTCTGATAATATTCTTTGTCTTACACCTATTTAATCTGATAGTAATACAGTTACATCAGCTTTATTTTAATTGCCCAATAAAGGGTTTTATTTTTGTCCTTTTACTTTCAGTCTTTGCAGGTTGACGCTGTAATTGTAACTCTTATTTATTGACTTTTTTAAGAAGCCAATTTGTCAGTCTTTGTCTTAATTGGTGGTTTCAGTCCATTTACATTTATTTCAATTTTTAATATATTTGGACTTATACTGTCTTAATTGTAATTTCATTTCATTGTGTTCCACCTTTCCTGTTTTCTCTTTAATCCTTTTGTTATTAATGAAACCTTTATTTACATGCTTCTGAGAAATGAGCTTTAGCCTCTTCTCCTGTCTCTGTCTCTCCCAAACCCAACCCCTATCCCCTGTTTTGTTGATATTATGCAGTTATTTTGTTGATATTATGTAGTTCTTGTTCACTATGAATATATTCTTTCTTCTTTGGATCTTAGTGCACTCCTCCTTTCTTTTTAAAGGTAACAAACTGTCAAGGTATTTGGTCACTTGTACCTTGTATATGATTTGTAACATCTGTTAGATTTGTCTCCCTTCTTAACTTTCCCTGTTTTCAGTAGCTTTAATAGTCTAACAGTAATTTTATTATGCTTTCATATTTTTTTTGTGATTTCATATTTGAGTGACGGTTTGGCTGTATATAATTTTCTCTTTAAGTTCTTTTCCATCAAGTCTTTGAAAATACAATTCTATTGTCTTCTTACATCATATTTAAAAATGTGATATTATTTTGGTTTTTATGTCCTTATATGTGTGATCTACTCCTCTTTGGAAGATTAAGAATCTCAAAAGCAAAGAGAAATTTTTAAAATGTCACTATAATTTTAAGTGTAGAATTTTCTTTGGCTCTCCTTTTGATATTCTGTGGGCCCTTTCTATTTAAAATCTTTGTTTCTAATTGTTGAAAACTGATTTTATTTTTTAGATATTCTTTTCATTTTTATCTCTTTTTTTTTGCAATTCCTGTTATCTAAATCACTTCTGTTTGTGTCCTCCATATATCTTATCTTTATAGTTTCTTTTTTTCTGCCTTTTATTCTTCTCAGTGATTTCTAAATGGTAGTCTTCCAATTTGCTGATCTGTTCCTTAGCTATATCCTTTCTGCTATATATCCCATCTGTTAGGTTATTTTAACTGTTATATTTTTTATTCCGTATTTCTACCTGGTTAAAAAATTTTTCTTCCCAGGGTACCTGGCTGGCTTAGTTGGTAGAATTGTGAGTTCAATCCCTATGATGGGCATAGAGCTTACTTAAAAAATTTTTTTTTCTTGTTTTATATTGCTAATACCTTCCGTATCTCTTTAGTATATCTATTAGGCTAATTTTAAAATTAAATAATTTAAAATAAGTGTACCTGTTCTATTATTTCTTCTTCTGATAAATTCTTATTCCAACACATTCTTTTTATTTTCAGAAAGTCATGCTTCTGGGGCACGTGGGTGGTTCAGTTGGTTAAGCATCTGCCTTCAGCTCAGGTCATGATTACAGGGTCCTAGGATTGAGCCCCAGGTCGGTTCCCTGCTCTCTCTCTACCTGCTGCTCCACTTCCCTTGCTTGTGCGTGCATGTGCGTGCTCTCTCTCTCTCTCTCTGTCAAATAAATTTTTTAAAAATTCAGACCTTTCTCAGTTCCTGGCAAAGCAGATGATTCTTAGCTGTGTCTGGCTGCCTACTGCTCTAGGCCAAAGCCACCCTCTCCCTGACCCTCCCTGCTCATGCTGCCAGGTTTCTTCCAATTTTCCTCTTTCCTTTCTTTGGCCCTCATGATGATATTGGAGGAAGAAGCCAACAACCATGTTAGTTGCAGTAATTAAAATTGATACCTCCAAATAGGAGCAGTCTTGATTTTGTATCTACTCTAACTTTAAAAATTGATGTCTTACTGATTAAGGGTCTAAATGTTTTTAAAAATGCACAATGGTCCTCTCCAATGTTTCCTCTTTGGGAGTTCCTCACCGAGAAAATGAGCTTAGAAAAACTTCCTAAAACTAATATCTTCTGGGACGCCTGGGTGGCTTAGTGGTTGAGTGTGTGCCTTCAGCTCAAGGTGTGATCCCCTACCGGGAATTGAGTCCCACATTGGACTTCCTGCAGGGAGCCTGCTTCTCCCTCTGCCTATGTCTCTGCCTCTCTCTCTCTCTCTCTGTGTGTGTGTCTCTCATGAATAAATAAATAAAAATTTAAAAAAAACCTAATATATCCTGCTTTTAAAAAAGTAAGACTTATATTTTGCAAAGTAAGATTCTTTTTTTGGAAATACAAACATTATCAGCAAGGAACTGTTGCTATTTGCATAGTAGGATTAATATTTCTATAAATGTTGAATTTTTAAAGTTTCATGTTTAAACTAATGTTTCATTCTCAGTGTACTAATACCCTCACTTGTACTCTGTCAAGAATTTTTAAGACTTGTTTAATAAAGAATCACATTTATATGTATTTTTTCCATAGATAGTGGAGTTGGAGCAGGGATTGATTCATATTATGAATATCTATTGAAAGCTTATGTCTTGCTTGGAGATGACAGTTTCCTGGAAAGATTTAATACAGTAAGTTGACCCAATTTTGTATTAATTTTAAAGCCAATTTTATTTGAGTGCCAGATTTTGATAGAAACTTAATTACCTGAGTGGTAATCTAAGAAATAATCTTTTAAAATTGTGAATTATTTTTTTGTCTGTATTCCTGATGATATTGGACAGGGACAGGACAAAGTTACATACATTCCAAAAATTAGTTTACAGAGTGGTTTTATTTTCATCTCTTTTTTTTTTCATCTCTTAACAGAAGTTTTTAAGTTCTGCCAATAAGTCATAAAATAGGTAGATCAGAGTTTACTTAATCTTCTTTTATACGAGGAAGAGGATTTATTGGAATAAGTTACTAGTTATCTTTCTCCTTTGGATTCCAATTCTTTTTGAAATCTTGAAAGTTTGGCCTAGTCCTTGATCACACCTGCACACACATGCAGAGGTGGAGATTGAGCGAAACTAGTGAGTATTCATTTCAAAAGCAGGTCTGTGAGTCCTAAGTCTGGGTCAGAACCACAGGCATAGGAGAAGCGGAAGGATTATTGAACCTGATTGGATTGCCTTCGTAACTGAAGCAAATTGAAATCAGTACAGCAAATTCATCAGCTTTATCCCTATATTCTTTTTGAAATCATTTACAATTTCTTTGTGTACCCATCAGTTCACCCACATTACTGTGACATAGTATAGTATAGTGGCTAATGTCCTGCCTGGGTTTAAATCTTGGTTCCACTGCTTTTGTCACTTTGGGCAGGTAACTTTTTTTTTTTCAAGATTTTATTTATTATTTTTATTTTTATTATTTTTTTTTTAGTTTTTTATTTTATTTTATTTTATTTATTTTACATTTTTTAAAAAATTGGAGTTCAATTTGCCAACATGTAGCATAACACCCAGTGCTCATCCCATCAAGTTGGGCAGGTAACTTTACACTATTTGGCTCTGTTCTTTATCCAGAAAATAGGAATACTAGTATTATTCATAGAGTTATGGGAAGGATTAAATAAACTAGTGCATATGAAGTGTTAGAACAGTGCCTTAGCATCTAGCAGGTACTCAAGAATAGTTCTTAAATAATAGATGAGTTAGGAAAAAACAATAAGAGACCTAATAAGTTACTAATTGGATACATTAAAAAACATCACATATTGGTGATTAGATTATAACAAGATTTTTTTTTTTTACTTGAGGTGAACAAGGACAGATTATTTTTGTTGGCTCATTATCGTAGGTTGACTAACAACTCAACCTGTTGTTGTCAAACCTGAGAAATATCTAGAAGAGAAAAGAAGAGAAAAAAGAGTTTGAAGAACATAGAAGACAGATGTAGCAGACTATAAGAGTGGTAATAATGAGTAGATGCATTAATTTAAGTAGGGGTCAGCACCAGAGTATTACATTAGCTGAGAAGGGACTAAATTTCTACACACAGGAGAAAACACAACTAATTCTGTAATATAGAAGCCTGTAACTATATTTCGAGAGGACATAAGAGCATCCTTTGGCCACAGGGTCTTACTAACCATGGACCAGTCCCACAAGACAGTGATGTTCAGGTCTGGTCCCCTCAGAAGATTCTATATTAACTATAATCTTTAATATTCCACGTCAGAATTAATGTAGGGAAGTACATATAATATATTTTAGAAAAATTTCCATAAAGAATAATTTAAATATTTACACAATAATTAGTCAATTTATTTACATATAAATTCAGTTTTACTTTCTTCACAATACAATTTAAGTAGTGTTTTTATTTTTATTTTTTTAAGTAGTGTTTTTAGAATAATACATCTTTTTCATCTACTTTCATGAACACATATTGTGATCTTCTAGCACTATGATGCCATAATGAGGTACATTAGCCAGCCACCTCTTCTACTTGATGTGCATATCCACAAGCCAATGCTGAATGCTCGGACTTGGATGGATGCATTGCTCGCCTTTTTTCCAGGTTTGCAGGTAAAAAAACCAAAAGAACCCCCCCCAAAACCTATGCTTTCTTAATATTAATGTAGAACAATTAAGTGCATATGTGGTCTCTACAATTGAATTACCAAAATGGAGTCACGTTTTAAAATTTATTAATGTATATTTTTCTGTTTATATGATGACTCTAGATAAAATCAACTCCTATTTTTATTAGGTAATTTTGTTCTTATTGTTGACTTCTAGGTCTTAAAGGGGGATATTAGACCTGCTATTGAAACTCATGAAATGTTATATCAGGTGATTAAAAAACATAACTTCCTACCAGAGGTAAGCAAATCATCATTCGAATTCTAATTTATGTATAGTATAAATTGCTAATTTAAAGATAGCAAATGTTATCTAATATATTTTTGGTTTATACAGTACTATATACATTTTCCTTTTTCTCATATATTAAGAGAAATCTAAAGTAATGCTGACCTTTTATGTAAAAAAAACCCCAACAACCCAAATTAGTATTTCTCAGCCTTTTCTAATCTATGCCATTACCTACATATTGTCTCATTCTAACTTTTACATATATCCACCAGCTAGAGAGATTTTTTACTCTTTATTTTCTAAAGCTTATTTTATGAAAATGATATACACTGAATGTATACTCTTCCTGGTCACATAGACTGCCTAGTTTTTATATATTAGTAATAAATATTCTTGCTAACTTGATATGGTAAGATCTTAACAGCACACACTTTGGCTTTCCAGAAATGTACCATTAAAAATTTCCAAATTCATGTATAACCTTATTCTGTCCCTGTTTATTTATTACACTCTGTGAGATATCTAAGCATTCCGCCAACTTACATTGCTTCCCAAAGTATCTATTTTAGAAAGTATAGTTTTATTAGACTTTAGGCAAGTAGGACTGTGCATTGTAGAAAATTCGTATTCACTCAATAAACCAAAGTTCAACTAAATACATCTTACCATCTTACCACAGATGAATTTTTATTTGGTTCCCATAAAGGTTTTGGTTTTATTTTTAATCTTTTTTTTTAAACCAGTTGGCTCTGTTAGTGAATAATTTCAAATGAGACTAGTTTTCTTTTTTTTTAAGATAATTTATTTATTCATAGACACACACACACACACACACAGAGAGAGAGAGAGAGAGGCAGAGACACAGGCAGAGGGAGAAGCAGGCTCCATGCAGGGAGCCTGACGTGGGACTCGATTCAGGGTCTACCAGGATCATGCCCTAGGCTGCAGGTGGCGCTAAACCGCTGTGCCACCGGGGCTGCCTGAGACTAGTTTTATTTTTAAATAATGCCTTGTCTCACTCGCAGAGGATTTGAGGTTGTTATAAAAGAAAACATATGCTAAAATGCTAAAATAGAAATATAGAGAATGACTTAATAATTAAGAGAAAAAATAGAGATAAGGAAAAAGAAGAAAACCCAAAGATCCATGTGGTGGCATTATGGAATTTCATAGTTTAAGCTTCCTAATAGCTAAAATGATCACTTACAGAAATAATTACACTAGTTGGTAAAAATAGCACCTTAGCAAAAATGAATTATGATCTTAAGAAATGAAAACTTTTGGGGGATCCCTGGGTGGCGCAGCGGTTTGGCGCCTGCCTTTGGCCCAGGGCGCGATCCTGGAGACCCGGGATCGAATCCCACGTCGGGCTCCCGGTGCATGGAGCCTGCTTATCCCTCTGCCTGTGTCTCTGCCTCTCTCTCTCTCTCTCTCTCTCTCTCTCTCTCTCTCTCTCTGTGACTATCATAAATAAAAAAAAAAAAAATAAGGAGCCGAGAGTTGTGTTAAAAAAAAAAAGAGAGAGAAATGAAAACTTTCGTTTTATAGATGAAAGTTATCAATATTTTAATTTATAACTTGTTTATGGTCTAACTTATGTACTACTATATATTCTAGAACCACTTGTTTATTTTTAAAATCACATTTCTATACCTATTTATATGTTGTTTTGTCCAGGCATTTACTACAGATTTCAGGGTACATTGGGCTCAACATCCTTTAAGACCAGAATTTGCAGAAAGTACCTACTTCTTATATAAAGTAAGCTATTTTACCTCTCTTTTTGCTGTTTAGTCCCCATTTTCTGTTGGATATCTCACTACCTTATAACAGTAATTGGGTTTTCAGAGTCCTTGTTTAATGTTATAATGGTTGGATATGTTATGGTTTTCATTCATCTAGTCCATAACTATTGAAAGAAGAATTGACATCTAAGTTTTGTGTCTTTTCAAAATATTTACATGAACATTTCTAAAAAGAGAAATGTTATATTCTAGAGCTGCTTTCTAAAGCATGTCTCTTACCTTTCTGGGCATTGAAAATGTTATTTAAGAGCCAAGATACATAGTTGGACAGCTTTCCAGTTGTGTGTTTAAGAAATTCCATAAAGCAGATCCATGGCTTATTTTCAGAGCTAAGTTCTGTGTAACATGTGCTCCAGTGCCTGATACAATGCCAAAGCACCTAGTAGGTACTCAATAAATATCTGATAAATGAGTGGGTATATGGTAATATATAAGCTATATATATGTATACATATATTCTCCTTTTTAATAGGCTACAGGAGATCCTTACTACCTTGAAGTAGGGAAAACACTTATTGAAAATTTAAATAAATATGCTAGAGTGCCTTGCGGATTTGCTGCCATGAAGGATGTTCGTACTGGAAGTCATGAGGACAGGTAAAACAATTCCTAACATCCCCTTTCCTCAGGGTAACTCTGAAACAACACAGAATACAACTCTTAGTTAGAATTCAAATAAGCTTAATGCTTTTACAAAGGGTTTTTGAAGGTGCAAAGCTTAGTTCCTTGTGTTTATTAAACTCTCTTCAATAGGCTCATTTAAAAAGTTTGTATTTTTATCATAGTACCTGGCATATAGTAGCTGCTCCAGTGATTTTAAGTAGATGAGTAAGTGTTCATTATCAGAATCAGAACCTTGGTAATTAAGAGTATTAGGAATGGGGGGGGTGGGGTTCTGTGTTTATTTCTAGCGTTGTACATAATATAAAAACTGTTACCAAGATGATGATGGATGATCTGGATTGTGATTTGTATTGAGTCAAGAATTCCTCAAACATATCTTGGTTAATGTGTGTATTCTTAACTCTGTTGCTGATTTGGAGCGCTGGTGAAGACCATTGGCAATTTCTGTTTCATTGAATACTGGATAGATGTGGATGGTATGAAATATTCAAGCTGTAAAAAGCTTACTCTGGTTACTATGATATTCACTAACATTACAGTTATCCCAGGATTACTTTTCTGGTTATTTTAACCATCCAGAACATAGCAACACATCTCTAACGAGCACTAACGTTTGCTTATTTGGTTACCAAATGTTCATTCCACAGGTATTTATGAAGGTGTCTTCTGTGCCAGAGTTATACTAGTTTTTGAGAATTAAAGATATGAAGACATGTCTTTTCCATCTTTGAATCATTGAGAATAGGCAGATAAACAGACCATATTAAAGGGACATGAAATACATTGGGATATGACAGTCCCTGGGAGGTTTATGGAGGCTTCTGTATCTTGAAGGATGGGAAAGGAAGAGAAAAACAGTGGTAGAAATTTCAGGCAGAGGGACTAAAGGCAGGTGAGACACATCTTTCATCATTACTCAAAGTTGTCCCATAGTCCTTCGATCAGAGTATTTAGATAATAGTTAATGAGGCTTGAGACCTACTTCTCTGATCATAGCTGATAAGAAATGGATGGGTTTTTGGAAGTAGGCATGCAGATACCAGCAAGAAATGAAAGCAGATAGGCTGTGTATTTATTTTTAACATTTATTGACTGCTTCCTATGTTCTGGGCACTCTTCTGATTAAGTACTTGCTTTGTTTAATTCACCTGATCCTGACAATAACCCTCTGAAGTGCAACTTCTATAATCTTCGTTGCATAGATAAAGAGGCCGAGGCACAGAGAGGTTGGGGAACCTACCTAAGGTCACACAATTAATAAGATTAAGTCAGAATTCTCATCAAGGCAGATTAGCTTGTGAATACAGTGCTATTCTGACAACTCATGCAAGGAACAATATTTAGGTTCCTACTGTATGCTAGGCACTGCCCTTAGGTGTGGGGATAGAGAAATTAGAACCAGTTCTTACCCTCCCATGACTTGTAGATAGTGAAGAAGATAGGTGTGTAAAGAAATAATTGTTGTAATCTTGTGATTTGTGTTATAGTAGAAAAAAGAGTAACAGGTTGAGGAATTATAGAGGACGGTATAATTTACTGTTTAGAGAATTCCAGTTTTTAAATTTAGCATTCTTTTTCCCTATCAAATAGTCTTTATATGACATTGTTTCTAGACCATTTACCACTGCATTTGCCCCAATCTGATTATATTCCAATATATAGAGTATCTCTTAAAATATCATATCCAGGATTAACCATACTCAAGATGTGCCTGGCAAAACATCACTGTTCAAGAACAGCTGTGAGGTTGCTAATTTTCTAAGCAGATGATGGGTTTACACCCTCTATCCAGTTGAGGATCATTACTTCATCAACTCACTGTTTTCGTGGCAGCATTGTATCTCTTCTGCATTTGGCAATGAGATACAATCTCAACAAATGAGATTGAGAACTACTAATCTTCATCATTCCGCATTACTAGATGTGCTTTAGATTTTTTAGCAGCTTTGTTATATTTGACTCATAGTGAAGCTATGGCCAGTTGACTTCAGTTAACTTAATTGTGGCCTGCTGACACATGGGTATTCTCCACCCTGCTTTTGAGCAAGTGATTAAGTATAAGCTTAGAGCTTTATAGCTTTATACTTACCTCAGCAAAATTTGATTTTGTTGGGTTTGTGTATGTGCATGTGTGTTTCTAGACCGAAAAGAGTTTGATTCTCATCTCAGTCACCTAAATTACCTATTTTCAGTGATCTACAGTTTGGATAGGCATGGTTAAAAAAATTCATCTAAATTGTTGGGAAGAATTCTGGTTAGGACCATGACTATATACCTTATGGTGTGACACTTGAGAGCTTTCGAGTTACAAGCCCTTTGCATCTGTTGGCTTATTCCCCAACAGATCTACTAGTGCTGTCACCTGTCTCACTAGCATACATACACGCATGCACACACAATTTTCAAAATGGAAATATCTGTATGTTCCTTAATAACTGAAATAATTTAAATGGCAAAAAGAATATGAAAATCTTCCCTAAGACATTTCCCCTACTTGCCCACCCTAAGATGACCACTGTTGGCAGTTGATAAATAGTCTTCCAGATTGTTTTATTGCATATGTGTTTGCATTTGTGTATGTTTATGGTTTTTTAATACAAGTTAGATTATATGATACGATACCCAGTTTGCTAGCTTTACCCAATTCATATTGTGGTGTATCATTTCTCTGTTCAAAGTGTTTACAAATCATCTGTTTCATAATCAGTTCTAGAATTCAGCAAAAATCAACACCCTGCTCATCAGTCTACAGTTTTGTTTTTTTTTTTTTAAGATTTTATTTATTTATTCATGAGAGACAGAGAGAGGCAGAAACATAGGCAGAGGGAGAAATAGGCTGCCTGCAGGGGTCTGGATGCAGGACTTGATCCCAGGACCCCAGGATCAGGACCTGAGCCAAATGCAGATGCTTAAACGCTGAGTCACCCAAGTGCCCCATTTTTCAGTTTTCAAGCTAGCATTTGCTCATGACAATAACTATTCCTCAGAAAAAGTTAAATTATAATAAGTATATTGCAAGTTGACTGGAGGTGTTTTATCTGTTCTGAAAAAATTAACATATAAAATGTTCAAAAAAGTTTTGAAACATTACAGATGAGTCTTTGTTCCAAAACAAAAATATCATTGATGTGTAGGCAAAAGAATGATAGCTCTGTTTTTGAGCTTATACATATGCCAGGTGCTATGCTAAATAGTGGACTTTACAGTATTTCATTTAGTCGTTAACCCGGTGTTAGGCTTGTATTATTATGTCCTTTCCAGAAAAATAAACTGAAGCTCATAGTCCTTATATGATAACCTCATGATTACACAGCTAGTCATTGGAAAGTCTTCTATTTCCAAAGCCTATGTTCTTTACCTCTATGTGCCATTGCCTCTCTAGTTCATTCTTTAGTAATACTGTTAAAACTTGCTTTTGATTTAGTAAATGTTTATTGAGTGCCTACTGTGTGCCAGGACTTGTGCTTGGCTGGAGGTGTGAAACTATGCAATCTGTCCAGTAAATTACAACTTATTATGGCCAAAACCTAGGATATTTTGGGAGGTAGTAAATATAATTAAATTTCATGTTACTGTAACTCCATTTAAAGCTCTGCTCTTTCTGCCACTTTTAATTTTATTAAAGCTTTTCTTTAAAATGTTTATTAAAACATTATAACATTAAAAAATTTGTATAATTGTGTATATTTCTATCCCTCTGTTACTTCTGTATTCCCTTCTTGACAGGTGTTTAAATATTTACAAAGTTATCATAGTCCCTGTGATTTTTGTGTTGTACTCATTTCATGTAATTTTTTATGATTTCCTTTACCTTTGAAGCCTTCTTATTTGTCACTTAAATGGCTACATAATGAACTCCATCAAAATTGTATTACTTACCCAGTTTTAATTAATACTAATTGAATTCTTGTATGGCTCTCAGTAGTAAAGTGATCTGTATTACTGCCCTACTGTTGGTTCTCTATTAGAAGAAATGGAAAACTCTCCTTCATTGGAAGGCCAACTGGAAAATCTTGTCTGTACTATTAACAAGATTTAGTGTACCTGTGTGGTAGGCAGCGCCTCTGGTCTTTTTCATTTCCTTAGAATATTCTTGGAGTCAAGACTATTACCACTGGGATATAGATAAATTCTATAGCACTTTGGACATCTAAAATGGTATAAATGTGTTTATTGACCTTGACTCTCTGTCTTTCAGAGTGTTGGCATTTGAATATTTTTATGTTCTTAGATTTATTGTGACTTTTTATTTTAGAATGGATTCTTTCTTCTTGGCTGAGATGTTTAAATATCTTTACCTATTATTTGCGGATAAAGAAGACATTATTTTTGACATAGAAGATTACATCTTTACAACAGAAGCTCATCTGTTACCTCTTTGGCTCTCTACTACAAATCAAAGCATCTCTAAGAAGAATACAGTAGGTTATTTTTTTTTTTTTTTAAGATTTTAGGTTTTTTTTTTTAATTTTTATTTATTTATGATAGTCACACAGAGAGAGAGAGAGAGGCAGAGACACAGGCAGAGGGAGAAGCAGGCTCCATGCACCGGGGGCCCGATGTGGGATTCGATCCCGGGTCTCCAGGATCGCGCCCTGGGCCAAAGGCAGGCGCTAAACCGCTGTGCCACCCAGGGATCCCAGGTTATGTTTTTTAATTAAATGTCTGATTCTCTGGTATGTGTTTCTTTTTCCAAGTGAAAGTAATCCATGAATAGAATTCAATAAATAGGGATGCCTGGGTGGTTCAGTGGTTGAGTACCTGCCCTCGGCCCAGGGGTTGATCCTGGAGTCCCAGGATCAAGTCCCACATTGGACTTCCTGCATGGAGCCTGCTTCTGTCTCTGCCTGTGTCTCTGCCTCTCTCTCGCTGTGTCTCTCATGAATAAATAAATAAAATCTTTAAAGATTAAAAAAAAAAGGATTTTAAAAAAAGAATTCAATAAATATGTATGTATGGTAAGAGGAAAAGTATACTTGATATTTTCTTACTTTGTTTTCTTTTATTGTTTTATTCTGTATACTCTTACTACTAACTGTATTCCTGTTTTCTTATATTGTTTATCTGGTATATGCTTAGATTTCATTTAGTGTTTCATTTGAACAAGCTATAATGTTAAGTAAAATCATTATTTTTATTTATGTAACATTCTTTTATATTGTAGACTTCAGAATATACAGAACTGGATGACAGTAATTTTGATTGGACTTGTCCAAACACTCAGATTCTCTTCCCTAATGACCCATTATATGCTCAGAGCATTCGTGAACCCTTGAAAAATGTGGTGGATAAAAGCTGTCCTAGAGGCATCATCAGAGTGTAAGATGTATTATTTTATATTTGTTCATATCAAAGTTAATTGTCAGTAAATGATAGAATGTAAGGGACATATAACAACTAAAAAAATATTGACTTAGGCCAAAAATATGTTGAAGTATGTAGTTATCACTAATTAAAAATTATTCATTGGTAAAGTTAGATAGCAAAGTTTATTCTACAGTAATGTCGGTTTTATTATGGAAATTTATTATGGTGATTATTTTGTTTATTGAACTAAGTATTAGTCAAAGGGTGGCATATAATAGTTTTTAACTTCTGTAGTTCATTTTTACAGAATAGTTTTGTCAGATGCTTCCACATGTCTTATATACGTAGAAAGTATTTTTCTTTTAATCTATAGTTTCTAATGAAAATACAGTCTTTTTTGTTTTATTTAATATTTTTTGATGACGTGCTTATTCTTGGTTTTTAAATAAAATTTTTGGCTTAATGAGTTCATTCCCAAATAGTTACATTAGAAAGGCCATCAATAAAAAATTAAAAGAAAAATTTTAAGTGAGTTTTATTACTCATGGATAGAGTATTGGTTTGCTTTTAAAATATTGGGAGAAAACCCTGTTTGTCAAGGAAGAAATCAATAATAACAAATCCCCAAGTCAACCTATTCTCTACCTTTAGATAGTTATAAGGCCATTGGCTAGTATACTCTTGTAGGTAGCATACATGTGTTGATAACTGTAAAATATATTTGAGAGCTATACTACTTAATAACCTAAGTTATATATGGGAAAATAACTGTTTCTAGCTTTTCCAGTTTCACTAGTTCTAAAAATAGCATTTTGCAAATATCTAAAATTATTTTTATTTGCCTTAGGTTTTTCCCCAGTTCGGATTTGTAGTTTTTTAAGCCTTGCCTATAATTACTTTTAGCAGAGAGGAGAGTTTCAGGAGTGGAGCTAAACCCCCTCTGAGAGCCAGAGATTTCATGGCCACTAACCCTGAACATTTAGAAATCTTGAAGAAGATGGGGGTGAGTTTGATTCACCTCAAAGATGGGAGAGTCCAGTTGGTTCAACATGCAATCCAAGTAAGCCATTGCTGTACTAATTAGATACCATCTTGCCCTTTTTGGTCTTACCAACTTTAATGAGATAATGACATTTGGCTTTCTAAAAACTTTTAATCTGTGATTTAAATTCAAATTTTAGGACTTGGAACTATCTTGGAAAGCCCTGTAATTCAACCCCTTCATAGTATAAATCAAATCACAAACAGGTTGGGTAATTTGCTTAAATCTATAGAATCAAATGTAGGGCTCAAATCCAAATTTTTCTGTTTCTCAACCCCTTGTCTTTCTACTATTTTACTTAGAGCATAATCTTAAAGGCTAATAATTAGTTTTAATATCTCTGTAGTTTATAGTATTCTAGCTTTCAAAAAGCTACTGAATCTACATACTTTATTCATTATGGAAATCAAAATTTGCATGTATTTGTCTATGCCTAGGAAAGATAACGTGCCTTTTTGGGAAAATTCTATTGTTTTTTGCTTTAAAAGCTTTCATAACATGAGGCCTTTAATTTTTCACCTTATTCACCTTATTAGTACATTGATTCTGAGAAAACACAGTTTTGCTAAATAATTTCAACCTGCAACGGTCCCCTATATCTGTTAATCTCAAATTCAGCCTTCTTGCAACCTTAGTTTCCCCTCAGATTTCTTTCTCATCTCTGTTGTCACTTCCATCCTTCCTTAAAGAGTATCCTGCCTACTTCCTTATGTTGTTTCACTTACTGTCACTTCTCAGCAGTGGGAGTGGCATCTCTAGTTACATTACTTTCACTTATGCCACCAGTGACATAACTACCACCTACCACCAGTGGCCTCCTACTCTTTATTTGGTTGAATATTTTGTAACTGTTGACTGACCCTTTTTTTAGAACATACCCCTTTCTTGACTTCCAGGGCGTACCAGCAACATACATCTTTCCTACTTTCTGTTCATTGCTTTGTGGATTCCTTTGGAGCTTTCCTTTTTTGGCACAACCACTCAACATAGGCACTACCAAAGAATCTGGATCATACCCTTTTTTCTCTGTATTCTTCTTCAGCAGTCACATCTATTTTTACAAGTTCAGCTGCTATCTTTGTACATATGATTTCTTAGCTATACATAGGTAACCCTGATTTCTAACTTTACACTTAAATTCAGCTTTAATCGGCCAGTCATACATGTCTGCATCTCTGTCTCAGTCTGCCCAAACCTGAATGAGTTATCCCTTCCTGCCCCCACCTCAGTCCAACTCTCTTCCTCTTTGTGTGCCACTTCAATAGACCTAACGTTATTCTCTTAAGTCACCAAAACTAGACATATCCAGATAGGCTTGAACTTTTCTCTGTCTCCTGACTCCTTTCTGTTCTCTGTTATCATTTCACCCCCGTCAAGTCCAAAGGACTTTTCCTGTTAGGTGTCAGGATTCCACCTTCTTTCCACTATAGTCAGGCCTTCAGCTTTTCCTCTCTCAAGACTCAATTCAAATATCCTTCTAAATATTTCCCAGATCCACACTGGCAGACTCAATCATTCCCTTGTCTGTGCTGCTAATCTGCTTTCCCATTTGAGAATTTTATCAGAGGTAAATTTGTATGGTTGTATACTCTAGATATAAACTTCTTAAAGTGAAAGACTCCCCAGTTCCTAGTCAAGTGCTGGGATCTTAATAGATGCATGATACATATATTTTGAATTTAGTGTGGTTATTGGTTCATAATTCCAAAGTCAGTATGAGGTTTATTTCTTAAAAAGGGAAGCAGTGGAAAAATCAAGCAAAGTAAGCATTTCAGCATTTGGTGGAAGTCCAATTCTCAATTCATATCAGAAGTAGGTTGTAGAACAGTGAAAGAGATGTTGAAAAATTACAAATGTTACTTTTGGAAAATATTTCCAGAAGTAATATTTTTAGGACAAATCAGGCCATAAATATTTGATAGGGACCGAAACTAAAAGGGGAAATATTAGAGTAGATTATAGCACATTAGTATTTAAGACATCAAAAAGTTGAAAGTTTTCATTTCAAAAGGGTAAAATTAATCTGTTTTCTTCCTAGGCTGCTAGTTCAATTGATGCTGAGGATGGTTTGAGGTTCATGCAGGAGATGATCGAATTGTCAAGTCAGCAACAAAAAGAACAGCAGCTGCCTCCACGAGCTGTTCAAATTGTATCCCACCCATTTTTTGGCAGGGTAGTATTGACTGCTGGACCAGCTCAGTTTGGGCTGGATCTGTCTAAACATAAAGAGGTGTGTACACTTATAATATGCTTGTTGAAAATGAATGTAAAGTATGTAAGTATTGTCTAATTGCTTAGTCTAATTTAGTAGTTTTAATTAATATTTAATCCAAAGCTCAAATATTTACTCTCCCAATTAAAGTTAAAAGTATATCTTGAAAATTTTGAGTCATGTTTTATGTATATAACATGCTTATAGAATTTCACTTAAAATATTGCTCAGATACCGCCCAAATCTTGACCTGTTCTCTTTGGTATCTTTAATTTATCTAAAAATGTTTTTTTTGTTTGTTTTTGTTTTTTACTTTTTAACAACTACTAGAACCTTTCATTGAACAGACATCTAACTTGGAGCTTTAACGTAGTACAAACAGGTAAAAGCGAAGGTGTTCTGGCTCAAGTGGCTTTGGAGAGCATGACCCTATAGTCCCACTGAGCCAACTTGGAAGACCCACTAAGCTGGCCCAGCTCCTTAGTTTTAAAGTAGGAAACAAAGACCTACATTGCTAAACAGTTCATAAGTTCATTTGATTGGTTGCAGAGTTGGGACTAGACCCAAGTAGCCTGATAATCTAAAGCCAATGCTCTTTGAACTCCATTATCCCTAAATGACACCTTTTTTGTGTGTGTCTATAAATCTAAAGGTTTATAGATTGATTCATCCATTCAGCAACTCTTTTTTGAGTCCCAGCTATATTCCAGGCACTATTTTAGATGTTTGCTGTCTGTCATGTTTACAGAGTGCAGGTCCATACCTTCATGGAGTTTGCATCTAGGAGAGAGGGGGATATTAGTATCTTTACATTAGTATCTTTAAAATCAGTTTTCTGGTGGATTTAATTTTTCTGGGAAGAAGAACAACTTGTGGATTTGTATAGACTAAATCCATTTTTTCCCTCTTTCAAAAATCTTTCTGGCTACAAGTGATGGTTTAAAAGTGGTTCCCAGCTATTTTAAGTGTAGGTATGGTTATGTAGTGAATCTGCCTACAGATTCCAACTTTACCACTTACTAACATTGTGTCTTTGAGCAAACCCTAGTCTCAGTTTCCCCATTTGTTAAATGGTGATATTATATGTATTATTTTTCTTAGAGTTGTCTTAAAGATCAGATTTAGTAATTTATGTAAAAATGCATAAACTGCAGAGCACAGTAAAATGTTGGTTTGGTGCTATGATATGCAAAATGTTGAAAACAAAATCTTATTCTAAATAAATATTGAATATGATATCATTAGAAAAGAAATAAGGTCTATTTAAAGCTCTAGATAGTGAATTTTATTGACTAGATAGTGATTTGAGAAGATAAAAGGATATTTAAGTTACTTTTATTTCTGACAGACAAGAGGATTTGTTGCAAGCAGTAAACCATACAATGGTTGTTCAGAGCTTACTAACCCCGAGGCAGTGATGGGAAAAATCGCTTTGATACAAAGAGGACAGTGCATGTTTGCAGAAAAGGCACGCAACATTCAGAATGCTGGTGCCATTGGTGGCATTGTTATTGGTGAGTAATCCTCTGTGCCATTGTGTTGCCTAGGAGGAGATCATTTTTAGGATTTTTCCTTGTATTTTTCAAAATTTTATCAGAGTTCATATTATTTTTACTTCACTAGACAGTGTAATGGATGGGTAATCCAGTGACGCTCTTAATTTCTGTGTATTGTATATGTTTTTTTAAAGTCTAGATTTGGCTTTTTGTATATTCACGCTAGTACAAGTACTTAGGGACAGTGTGAAGGTGGGCACCCCAAAGCACCCAACATCATGGATAAGAAAATGTGCTTTGAGATCCAAAGTCCCTTAAGGTCAAGAAGAAACAAGCAGAGGGAGGAGCAAGCTCCATGCAGGGAGCCCGATGCAGGACTCCATCCTGGGTCTCCAGGATCATGCCCTGGACTGAAGGCAACGCTAAACCGCTGAGCCACCGGGGCTGCCCTAGATAAAATCTTTAGAAAAATAAAAATAAAACTACCCATTCCTCCACAAAGATGCAGGCTTTGGAGTCAAATACATTGGAGTGCAGTTCCTGGCTCTGCCACAAAATCATGGTGTAATCTTGGCTCAGCTTTAGTTTATCAGTTTATTCAGTAGAATATTTTTTGAACAGTTAAAATGGTAATATCTTTTAGTTGTAAGGTTTGAAGGTATATATAAAATTTCTTAGCATAATAGCTTACATATCATAGGTATAAACCCTAGTTGAAAGCAAATTCTTATTTCTTCAGGTCTTTTTCCAGTGAAATTACAAACTCAAATCATTTTACCTCTGTGTTTCAACTGGCATATTCTGCTTTTTTATTTTTCATAGAAAATCACTTATAACAAGAAGGCCATGACAGGGAAAATATAAATTTTTCTTTCCCTTTTTAAGATTTATTTTTAGAGAGAAAGAGCAGAGGTGAGAGAGGGCAGAGAAAGAGAGATCTCAAGCAGATTCCCCACTGAGTGGGGAACCCCATGCAGGACTCGATCTTGCAACCCTGAGATCATGACCTGAGCTTGAAATCAGGAGTCAGGTGTTTAACTGACTGAGCCACCCAGGTGCCCCAAATTTTTCTATGCTTTATGTATATAGTTTATATTCAGAAAGAACTAGAAAACCTGAGGTCACATCCTAATAATGAACTTAAGTTTTTATAGCTTCTCTCACAGGGGAAATCTCTTTTGAATTTTTTTTTCTTATTAGGATAGATTTCCTTTATGAATTCAAGGTAAATAAAAATTAAGGTGTTTAAAATAGGATTGTCTTCAGTGAAAATAATTAAGATATTTAAAATAAAATATTAGGATTTATTTTAGTGAAAGTAATTATTTTACTATTCCTTTTGGTTATCCCATTTAGGTACTAGTGTTGATTTATTAAGTGCATAGATCATTAGCTAAGTATATAGGAGAAATTCTGCTTAATAACTTAAATCAACAATTGGCAAACTATAAGCCTGTAGGCCAAATCCATATCACTGCCTGTTTTTGTAAATAAAAGTTTTATTGGGACACAGTCATGCCAATTTGTATAATATTTTCTTTTTTTTTTTTAAGATTTTATTTATTTATTTATTCATGAGAGACACAGAGAGAGGGGAAGAGACATAGGCAGAGGGAAAAGCAGGCTCTCCATGGTGAGCCCAATGTGGAACTTGAACTCAGGACCCAGGGATCACACCCTGATCCAGAGGCAGATGCTCAACCACCGAGCCACTTAGACATCTTCCAATTTGTGTAATATTTTCTGTGCCTACTTTTGAGCAACAATAATGGAGTAGAGAACTGCATAGCCTAAAATATTCAATCTTTGCCCAATTACAGAAAAAGGCTGCTGATGTCCAACTTAAATCATCTCTCCATCCTTGGTTATTTTCCACACTGAGATTTCTTTTGAAGAATTAAATAGCTTGTCAACACAACCATTTTGAATACCTCTTTATGAAGACTTTAAAAATATAAAATATTTTTTTAAAAAAGCTGGAATATGTGTGGAATAGTTTAGATTTTCCCTCTAAGTCTAATTCTCATGATTTTTTATACTCTGCAAGGTTTGTCAAGTCAAGTTTGTTTTCTTTAATAGCTGTTAGGATCCTCTACTGACTTCTGTGGATAAACAAATAACAGGCAATGATCCTTACTTTCAGGAAATTTCATTTTTAAAGGGAAATTTTCTTGTATTATAACTTCGTTTCCCTATGTTTTTTGTTTCTGACAAAGTATTTTGTTTGGTTTTGCTGGTTTTCATTGTATATAAACGAGCAAATTAGGGCTTAGTTGTTTTATCCCAAGGACTAAAAGTAAAAAATTATCTTAGAATAATCATTTGGCTGCAAGAGACTATAATTGATTTAAGATGGTTTAAGAAGGGAGGTTTGTTTACTACATGGAACCAGATTATTTTAATTGAATGCAAGAATAAGAAGTTCAGCTGAGCAAAAATCATCAATAACCATGATAGCGTTTTTCACATCTTTCTCTCTCATCTCTGGGTTTTTCTACACTGTCTTCTCGACATCTCTTTGCAGTTCTGCTTTATTCTCCAGCTTGTCACCAACTTGCTCCCTCTCTGCTCATTAGTTCCAAAAAGGTTACCCTAAACTTGCAGCCTCAGCCAATGAGTCTGTCACCTTACTAGGTCACCACCCACTGCTAACTGAAACAACCCTGTGTGCCACTTCCAGGTCCTCCAGAGAGACTGAGAGTCAGGTGACCATGCTTTGTCCAATCAGTTATCGCTAAGGAGGCAGGTCCTATGTGGTATTCTCCACTTAACAGGACCCATCAGAATAAGCTTTCTGAGAAGGGACAGGCGGGCTTCATCTGGCACGTGCAATTAGAGGTGGGCATGACTGGCCCACCCAGGAAAACAGTATTTAGCTGCCCTACTGCAGTTACCTCAGCGGTATAAAGTAAAAGTAGTAGTCACCTCAACTTGCAGAGGAAAAACCACAGTCATCATCCTTCTTTGTGAACCGTATATAAACAGTAACTATCAATTAGTAGTTTGGTAAATGCCATTAAAGGAATTCTTAAACAAAAATAAATTTCATTCATAGTCCTGTTACTGTAATCCAAGTCTTTGAATGTTTCTACTTCTAGGCTTTTTCATAAGCATATGGAAGTTCATAGTCATAATGTCATAAGTTCATAGTCATAGAATTTTCTGTTCTACTTTTTTAATGTAATAATAATAATCTGTTTTTCTGTGTGTTCCATCAAGCAGTTAGTTATAATTTATAATAGTTCACAGTTGTTCACAATTATAAATGTCTGGTAAACCACTTTAGACATAAATCATTTGCTTATTTTGAGTTCTTTCCTCAGGATAAATGAGAATTCTAGGAGTGGAATTAGTGAGCTCCAAAAGTATGTTCATTTTTATGACTCTTGATGCATAAAATAAATGCTGCCAACAGGGAAAAATAGTAAAGATTGGCCTATAAATCTTTTTAATGGACAGATATTTTTATGTTTGCTGTATTCATTTTCTGGCTAGATGACAATGAGGGGAGCAGCAGTGATACTGCCCCTCTGTTCCAGATGGCAGGTGATGGAAAAGACACAGACGACATCAAGATCCCCATGCTATTCTTATTCAGTAAAGAAGGAAGTATCATATTGGATGCCATCCGGGAATATGAGGAGGTGGAAGTACTCCTTTCTGACAAAGCAAAAGATAGAGGTAGGATTAAAAAAAAAAAAAAATTGTGTGTGTTTTTTTTATACAGCATTCATTTTACTTCTTTGATAACAAAAATGGATTACAAAAAGTTACTTTTGGTTCACTGGTAAAACAGAAGATGGTTTCAAAATATAGTTTTCTTTTGGAAATAAAGGTTATAAAACATTTATTTTGCTTTGTTTGCTGACTTAGGATGGTTTTAGAATTATATTTTTTATATGTAATTTATCATTTTTGCTATGGTTCTGACCAGTGATAAAAATAAAGCTAATATATCAAGAGAGTTCATTTAAACATCCACAAATATTCACCATTCAATTCTACTGATACTACATCTTACATTTCTTTTACAAAGAATAAAGAGATTATATCAAATGGTATTGTATACAATATAATAGTAGTAGGACACCAGTAATCAAATGATCACTGTCTTGGTGAAGGTAGTAAAAATCTAGCAGCTTTATCCACTGAGGTGTAAGTTTATCACATAGGGATTTATAAGTTACAAGAGTTACAACTGGGTGTTGCCTGAAGACCAGGGTAGCATGCCTTAATTCATGACAATATATAATCTTCTCTAGGCCAAAATATTTGTTAGTAATTTGAAAGCTGTTGGAAATACAAATTTTCGTACAAATGCAAGGTCTTATTAGTACTCTTACTAGTAAGAGTAGTACTCTCTTTTGGTTTTACGAAGCCCAGGGATAGTGGAGAAGTGAGGGAAAGTGAACCATCAGACATAGACTGCCATCCTACATTTGGGAGCAGTCCTTCTTATCCACTGGAGCCCCTGGAGAGAGAACTGTACTTCTCTCATTACAGGTGTACATGGCTGAAATCTTGGGATTTGTGCAGGGCTGTTGAATCCCTTGGGATGTTTATTTGACAGCTAGGTAGGAAATAGATTCAATTCAGTGTAACTTCCAAGTAAAATAGTAAAAAAAGTTTAGCGATAATCTAGTGCCAGCCAAATCAGTGTTTTGTTGTCTTCTTGTAGCATTTTATTCTTCTTTGAGATTCTTTCACATGTCTACTATTTAAGAGCAATGAAGTGAGTAGGATGAATGTATGTAAGGGTGTATAGATGGAAACAGAATTGAAAGGATTTCTGATCTTAAATCCTCCTGTGTTCCTGACTTTTTTTTTCCTGAGTCCTTTTTCTCACTTAGATCTTCTTTCCTACTTATGTGCATTTAGGCACTCAAAAACAGGCAAATTATTATTCCATATAACTCTTTAATGCCTTTGCTTTTTTCCCCCCTGTTTTGTGCTACCATTGGAATTTCAGCAGCAATATTAAAAGGTAAAATGATTCCAAGCTACATTATTAATAGTAGTAAGTATCTTGCATTAATAAGCTTTAAATTATATATATATATGTCTGTGTATGTGTGTATACACACACATGCATGTACAAATATATAAATATATATAATTTTGTTTCAGTGGATACCATGATAATATCTGGTTTAATGTAATTAGATTATTTTCATGTCAGCTGTCCCACAATAATAATTCTTTATTGATCCTATCATAACAAACCCTATGAATTAAATATCCATAGAATAGATGAATTCACTAGTCCATGTAAGAGTCTAACAAAGATGTTGTTTTGGCATGTATCACTTTTGATCATTTTTATATGAATATAAAGTATTTAAAATATCAGCTTCTTTTAAAAACTCATATGTGTGTAGGGGTGCGTGGGATTAGGACTACGAGGTCCTAGTAAAGTATGTGCTTCTCATACCAGAGAAAGAATAAGAGAAAAGATAAATTCTGCTACAGGTAGTCTTCCCCTCCCACCTCATCCATTGAGGATATATCCAAGACCCCTCAGTAGGTGCCTGAAACTGGATAGCATATTGTTCTGTATATATACCATGTTTTCCTATGCATACATACCTCTGATAAAGTTTAATTTATAAGTTAAATACAATAATAGGTTAATAACAATAAATTAATAAAATAGAACAGTTACAACAATATGCTATAATGAGATTTATGTGGCTCTGGTCTTTCTTAAAATATCTTCTTAGACTATACCCATCCTTCTTCTTGTGGTGATGTGAGATGATAAAATGCTACGTGGTGAGTTGAAGTGAGGGCAATGATATAGGCATTGTGACCTAGCGTTAGGCTGCTATTGACCTTCTGATGCTGTGTCAGGAGGAGGATCATTTGTTTTCCGACCTCAGTAAACTGTGGGTAACTGAAACATCAGAAAGGGAAACTGTGGCAAAGGGGAGAGGAATTACTGTATGAAAAATATAATCTGAACAGTATTCTTTTAAGGACTGTGCAGTAAAAGGGCTTTATTTTAAATGATATATTTTTTAAAGTTTTGCTAGTCTAAATTTAGTAAACTGTGATTCTGTTACAAGTGATCTTTTGAAAATCTAAAAACTCCTCTTTTTGTGTAGCTCTTTCAAGAACTGTACAACTATATTAACAAAATCAGTGTAACAAAATTACCAGTGTAACGAAAACTCAATAATAGTTTTATTAAATCAACTACTTGATTCACTTAGGAAAATATCCTAAGAAGTTGATGTCTGTAGTGGTTATCATTAATTTATCCTGTGCCATTACTGCATGCCCCATTGTTTTATTCCTGCATCAGCATCAGCCAGTGCATTCTTTACAAGCATAGATTCCAGAGTCTTACTCCAGAATATTAAATCAGACACTCTGAAGGCAGGGGTCCAGAATCTGAAATTGTAAACAAGCATCCCAGGTGAATGCATCAGCTACACTTTGAGAAGCACTGAACAACATGAAGAAGGCATCTCTCTCTGCCTCTCTCTCTTTTAATTTCCCAGATATGTATAAACCATATTATACCATCAAGGGTACTAGGTAGGATTATGTAATATAATTAGCATCCTTAAAATCAGAACAGTAATATGCCCTCCAGATTGCCTTTTAAAAATCTCAGTCCACAAATACATACTTCCTTTATAAAATTACACAGTTTTCATTGAGCAGTTCTTCCCACATAATTGGGGAAGAAATAGTTGATATAATTGATACAGAAAATAGAAGCCCCAGAACAAGCCCCCACTTCCTCTCTCACCTTCTTATTCAGACGATAAGTCTCAGCCATTAATACAGAAATATCTGCAGTAGTCCTATCTGCTAGCAAAAATGTTCAGATATCTTACTACACATTCTTCTTCAGAAGTCAAGCATTAGTAATTTATCATGTGGAAATGTTGCTTCCTCGGGTCAAACCAGTCATACTTCTAAAAGTTGAGCTATTCACAGAAGTTTTATTATCCTGTCTCTCATGTGTCCTGTCTTTTCATACTTCAAGAATTATTCTAACCCTGTGCTCACCAACAAAGACACAGTGCTGTTACGTTTAGTTCCAAATTTAAGTTTATAATTAAGGGTCAATTTC
This sequence comes from Nyctereutes procyonoides, assembly GCF_905146905.1. NCBI lineage: Eukaryota > Metazoa > Chordata > Mammalia > Carnivora > Canidae > Nyctereutes > Nyctereutes procyonoides. The sequence goes on from NW_026575037.1 coordinate 9,239,455, forward strand.
CTTTTCTCAATAGTATTATCAAGGGGAAAAGACTCAGCATTTTAAAGTTTTCATACATTATCATGCTTGCAGTTTACAGTATAGGCCTATGGTGCCTTGAGAGCTGTAGACAGACGTTTTCAGGGCTACTCCTGTATTTATATCTACCTAATAAAGAGGTAGACAGAGAAAATGAGGGAAAGAAAAGTCCCATGGTTTGAACTGCTATTTAAGTCTAGCAGTGTTATTTTTCCTAAGATTTGCCCTCACTGAACTTGACGGGTGAATCTGCCTCTAAAATTGAACTGCAAAATTTAGCATGTTTGCAGAGGACCTCTTTGCCTGGAAAGGAGCATCTGAAAAATTCTTCTTAAGCCAAATTGATACCTGTACCCCTTCTACAACCTGGCATGTTTTCTTGTGCATTGTTGTGTTTGCATATCTCTTCCCTTTACTGAAATGCTTATCAATCCCTATCCCCACTCCCATGGCCCATTTCCTCTTTGAGGACATGTAGCCATCTTACGTATCCAGTTTAAACACCATATTTTGTGGAATTTTCTCTTATTATCCTAAGTAAAATTTAAGGGTGTCTTTTAAAAAAAAGATTTACTAATTTTAGAGAGTGAGGGGGTTGCGGAGGGAGAAGGAAGGAGAGTCTTAAGCAGAGTCTGCGCTGAGCACAGAGCCCAACATGGGGCCTGATCTCAGGACCCTGAGATCACGACCCTGAGCCGAAACCAAGAGTCAGGTGCTCAACCAACTGCGGCACCCAGGTGCCCCAAGGGTCTTTTTAATATAGTTCTACTTTGGCATTCATTACATCCTGCTTCTTTACCTGCTCTCATCTCTATAATCCTTGCTTTCAACAAATGCTGGCTGTACAGATGAATGAATGAATGTAGAACGTCCAGTCTCTTAAGTCTTTGCCAAGGCTCCCTTGTCCTATTATTATTATTATTATTATTATTATTATTATTAAAAGATTTTACTTATTCATGAGAGACACACACAGAGAGAGAGAGAGAGAGAGAGAGAGAGAGAGAGAGGCAGAGACAGGCAGAGGGAGAAGCAGGCTCCATGCCCAATACGGGACTCGATCCCGGGACTCTGGGATCACGCCCTGAGCCAAAGGCAGGTGTTTAAAAAAAAAAAAAAAAAAAAAAAAAAAAAAAAAAACAAAGGCAGGTGTTTAACCGTTGAGCCACCCAGGCATCCCTGTCCTTTTATTATTAAAACTTAATAATTTTCTTGTCTTTTTATCTTGAGACTTTTTTCCATTCTTGTTTTGCTTCCTGTGTTTCTAATACACCATTCCTGAATTTAATGATGTAGTTGTTAATGCTCTAAGGACTATGATACTCCATACTGGATGCTAACCCACACCTTAGAATAAAGATGTGAAGCAGTGTGGCACACTCTAACTCCTTCCTTGCTTTTGTTTCTCTCCCATCTTTACTTTGCTGATTGCTGCCTCTTTGCTATATATCAGATAGTCTTAGTATCTCCTCTGTCTCCAGGCTTGCTCTTCTTTTCCACTAATCTGTTTGTTTACTCCTATGCCAATAATAAAAGTTTGCTGTTTTGAGTGCATTTTGTTACCTGATAAGGCAACTCTCTTCTCACTCTTTTCAAAACTTTTTGACTTTTCTTTGATATATAGTCTTCCATAGGAACTTCTGAATAGTTCTGTCTCACCCCAAAAGAAAACAAGACAAGAAGTAGAAATGGGGGTTCATTTTGGAATTGTGTGGTTATATGCTTTACATATAAATAGGAAACTTTTATTAAATATTAAGGCTTGCCATGCAGAAACATACACTTATCTGTAAATGTCATCAGATCTTGTTTTGTTTTCTTTTTTTTATACAAATTATTATTTTTAAGATTTTATTTACTTATTCATGAGAGATAGGCAGAGACACAGGCAGGAAAAAGCAGGCTCCCTGCAAGGAGCCCGATGTGGGACTCGATCTGGGCACTCTGGGATCACACCCTGAGCAGACACTCAACCGCTGAGCCACCCAGATGTCCCTTGTTTTATATTTTCATTGAAATTTTATAGTATTAAGTAATGTAGGTCTTGTACCTTCCATAATGTAATTGTTTTAGTTTTTATGTTTATTATGAAAAAGGTACTTAATTTTATTTCTAACCAGTTGTTCCTATAGAGAGGTTATTTGCTTGTCTTACTTTTACACTCTTTATCAAGTTCCTTTATTATATTAATGGTATTTTAAAAAATTAACCGTTGCTTTGAGTTGAAGTATATACGACACAGTCTAAAAATAAAATTTGATCTATTCTTTTCCTATATTTACACGGACTCTTCTTTGAGTTGCTTTGAGTTGAAGTATATACGACACAGTCTGAAAATAAAATTTGATCTATTCTTTTCCTATATTTACACGGACTCTTCTTTTTTCTTATCCTAGTATATAGTAGCTAGATTTCCAAAATAATATTACATAATATATGTCTCTAGGGTAATTTTTTGCCAAAAGCATGATTTTTATTACTAGATGAGACAGTACTACATACACCTTTTCCTATACTTCCTAACTAGATTAATACAATCTAGAAGAAAACTTGAAGGTTTTTCTTTTTGTTCTCCCTTGAACTTAGAATAGCCTAGTGTAAATGAATGTGAAGCAGCCAGCTCCTGCTCTCTCTTCTTTGGTCCCCACAACAGCTTTCCTAATTGTTGAATTAAAGTATACCTTTTCCACAGCCTAGAAGAGAGAGAGAATGTGGGGACTCCCCCAGCCCCCAAGAATTCGTACTTCCCTAGTCAGGTAATCCTACTTAACCAGGGTATACATAAATGCCCCTGTTTGTACCTTCCTGCATGCCTGTTTCCTTTAGCTTTTCTGGTTTTAGGATATGTCCATCTCCCCTTCTTTGGCTAATTATGTTTTAAATCTCAGCTCAAATGTCACTTTCTGAAGTAAAACCTCAACTGTCCTTATTCTTTCCTATTCCCTGTAAGCTTTCCTAGCAATGTAAAACATGTTACAGTTAGAGCTGTCTATTTATTTTGTGTGATTATTTGTAAATGGTTTCCCCAACTCGACTAAAAGATCTGTAAAGGTAGGACTGGTGTTTGGTTTTGCTTCATTTATCCCTAGCACTTTGTACAGTGCCTGCCACACAGAGAGAGGACACTCAGGACCTATTTGCTGACTGCTGCCTACAGAGACAGAGGAGGATGCGGTGCATCATTGCGATGCGTGTGCTTTCTTGCAGGAACCCTAAGTAGAATGCCTTTAGTGGTTTCACTGTATAGTCATTACAAGAGGTTTAGCCTACTATTCAGCCTTCCAGTGGATTTTAAAATGATATCTTATAATTTATAGACCTACAATAACAAATAAAAGTTTTGTAAATAATCTCAGTTCTTATTTGTCTTTATGAAAATATTTTATCTAACCATATTAATACCCTCAGATCATCCAACATTTTGTATTATTGGCATTTTCATGGCTTACTGAGTGGGAATTGCCCCTTTTAAAAGAATATTGTCTTAAAATATAGTGATGATAGTGTTGTTTAAAATTTATTCTATTTCATATGTTCTCATGTACCAGCTTTTTTGAATTTAGATATTTAATAATAAATTTTAGACATCTAGTATAAATTTATATACAATTTAGTAATATTATTTAGTATATTTCTTGGCGTTTACTAATCCCGTTGAAGGCATTGAAACAGTTATTAGAGTCATTCCTTTCAGTTTGGAAGAACATTTATTTTGTACTGTCACATTTTACAAAATGCATATACAGGAAAAATGTGATTACATTTTGTAAGGCTTTTACTCTTCAGCATTAGTGTTCACTGTTCTGTGTTAACATGCTTTTCTTTCTCTTTTATTTCTTCATTTTATTGCAAAAACCAGTATGCTCTTAGCTACAATAGTAAATATTTTGAGTGGGGAAGTAGCATGAAACTTATTTCTTTCATATACAGATCCTGAAATGGAAAATGAAGAACAACCATCCTCTGAAAATGATTCTCAGAATCAGAGTGCTGAACAGATTACATCAAGTTCTCAGGAGGTTGATTTGGTGGATCAAGAGTCTCCTGAGGAAAGTTCTCTAAACTTGCAACCAGAATCATCATCTCCAACAGATACAGACAATGCCGCAAGTGTTTCTCCTTCTGAACAGAATTCTAACCCCGTAGAAAACCATGAGACTACAAGTCTTGATGGTGAATGTACAGATTTAGATAACCAACTTCAAGAACAATCAGAAACTGAAGAAGATTCCAATCCTAATGTTAGCTGGGGTAAAAAGGTCCAGCCTATAGACTCCATATTAGCAGACTGGAATGAAGATATAGAAGCATTTGAAATGATGGAGAAAGACGAACTATGACTCACTAAAAAATCTGATGGTAGGTATTTAAAAAGAAGAGGCAAACTGTGGTTCACAGACACCCTGAAACTAAGCAGGCTCTCTAATGGGAGTCTTTAAGTATGGTGATGAGCAACCACGTTCTGACTGAGATAGTTATAGGAATCTGGAGCATGCTGTGTTAGAACTGACCTTGCTTAAAACTGTCCCATCCAAAATGGAAACTCACAGTCTCTCCCCCACCCCTATCCCCACCCCATGACAGCATCGCACCACCCTGCAAGCACCTCAGGCCAGGAAAAAGATTGCTGGGCATTCCTAGGAACCAGATTTCTGCAGTCTCTGGGTAGACAAGAAACAAATTCAGTTAATAGTAGAGTGGAAAATAGAAATTTGTATAGCTTTCTAATTAAAGGAAGCTCGGCTTTCTTGGTTTGGAGGTTAGAGGCTCTTTTGGGAAAAGACAAGTGAGTATTGTAGACATTCTGGTTATGCTGCCTTCACAGAAACACTCAAAGTGACCTAAGTGGTTATGAAGCAAATGCATTTATGGTGAAGACAGCCTTTGCTCATCACTTTCACTTGCTTCATTGTGTAACAAATGATCAAGATGACTTGATTTTTTTCTCTCTTAACAATGTCCTTTTCATTTAAACCAAAGGTGAAGCCAGTATACTTTCTCAGTGATTTCTCTGCATAAAGGTTAATCATTGGGACCAGGTAAAAAGGAAAAAGGTCATATAATATATTATGGAAATTGGTTACTTAATACTTAAGAAAAATGGAACAAGGGAGAAACTATAATGTAATATGAACTTGCCATTGGGCCTTCCGTAGGGAAAGCTGTGACTACTCTGAAATTGAACTTAAAGTTCTATCCTTGTCGGGTAAATTATAAATCTTTTCCAGTTCATTTCTCATAGAGGTAATTACCTCTAGCCATCAGCCTTACTCCATCCCGTGTTTAGTATGCAATTTGAGCCACAAGGGCCATATCGCCAAGAGCTGAATACATTTTGTTCCATTTTTCTATCTTAGGGAGCCATAATAAAACTGTGGTAGTGATCTAAAAATCCTAGGGAAACTACTATTTTTCTTCTTTGAAACTATGGTTTCTAAAGTTGCACCTGAGTCTGTCACATTTTCTGTTGAATCATGGTTTTTAAGGTTTGTTTAAAAGAATTTTTTTAACAGATATTCCTTCTGATATGGACTTGAAAATTAATCTATGGTAACCTGTGTAAGAAACTTACACAGTAGCAACTAACATATAGCCATACAGTGGAATGAGAATTTAGTTTCCTTTTTTGGGTGGGGGAGGGGGGCAGGGTGGCAGTCTGGTGCTGGCCTCATTTAAGTTTTAAAAACTGTTGTTGATATCCTGTAGACAGCCCTGAGTAGTTAAAATCATGGTTTTACTCATTTTTATTTATTTTTTAAACTTACCTAAATCAGTTCTAAAGGAGTATTTGTGAGACTTAATTTTCTTTCTCTTTACCATGACATTACATAATAATCTTTTCTTAAAACACAGTTTTGAGGTACTGATGAACTTAAACTGTATATGGAGCTGTTGAAAGAACAGTGCTGTATTGTAGTTATGTATATTCATGTACAGTATGTCTTAGATCCCAGGTAAACATATTCTTTTATAAGAAGATAAATAGCTGCTTTCAAAAATTCCAGCTAAATGTAATTGGGTCAGTGAGTAATAAAACTAATAGAGAATTCACTTTTTTTGGGGGGGAGGGATGGGGAAGAGTAGTATTATAAGACCTTTATTGGCCCTTAATTAAACCTGACAATAAAATGGATATTTTAGTCTTTCTGCATGTGAAATTTGGTGTAAGAAGATAGAACTATAATACATACAGTATATGGAAGGATAGACATAGTGCTTTGTTCATACTAATTGCAAAGCTGCCAAAATAGCTGAAGCTTAATTACTTGACTTGCCTTGATTTATAGGACTGGGGCTTGGAGAAAAGGAGCAGATGTTCCTCTAAGACTTTTATTACAGAAGCCTTATATACATTGATTTGATTTTGTATTTGTAGCTCAGAGCCATTGTTGTCTAAACCCAACTTTTCTAAGTTATCAACAACACAATTTTTCCCCCAGCAAAGACCTCATGGTATACAGAGCCAGCTCACTCTCCCTGCCTTTGGCCATTAGGGGGAGTTGTTGCCATTCATTAAAGTCTAGAAGCAAATTGTTAACTTTTTTAGAGAACTGAATCCTTAAAAAAAAAAAAAAAAAAAAAAGGAAAAAAATTAAACAAATTATACTTAACACCCAGAAGGAATCATACTTAGTTTTTTCCCTAGTTAAGAAGGTATAATGTTCAGCTTCAAAACTCCCAGCATTATCATTAACTCCACATTCTTACTCGACATAACTGCCATGAAGTTGTTTTTGAGTTCATTAAAAAATTCCGACAGCATTAGGTGTTTTTTTTTTTAATATTTTGTTTTTTAAATACCTTTGATAGACATTTTATTTACTTCCTAAATATTCAGGGGACTCTGTGAGACCTTGAATTTTAGAAACATCTGGTCTACCTCAGTTAAATGTTGACTGCATAGAAACAGAGCTGAAGTGATCACCACAGCCATAAAAATTGTTTGACTAAGAAGGATTTATACAATGTTTACAAACCTGGAATCAAGTAAGGATTTTATCTGAAAGTGAAAAGTTAGAGTATTTAATTCAGGTATTTTCAAGTTTTAAAACTTAACTTGTTTACCTACTAAAAAATAGCTGTAGTTTTTTCTGCTTATGAAAGTCCATTGAAATGATACATCCTAATTTGCAATAATTTTCACATAAAGTTGTAGGTATAACAGAATTGTAATTTACTGGATATGTTTAGGATGGGATATTTTGTTGGGTAGGTTTTTTTTTTTTTTCTTCTTTTTAACCTTTAATAGGCTTCCAACAAGAGTAGAATTGTTTCAGAACAAATTGTTTTTTGACATTATTCTTTTCCCTTTTCCTTCACAGTATTAGAGAGTAAAATGAAAAATTGTGCACTTTCTGATTTTAATTTCTAATATAATTATTCTTTTGAGAATTTTTAAAAAATTTAAATTACCATCAATGCCCTTTTTACAATAAAGCCAGCATTTGTTCTCTTACCAAACCCCATGCCAGATTCATCATAAAGGAAGCTCAGCATAAGTAAGTCAGATAGTGCTTATAATTTGGGAGGTAGGGGGTGGGGGGGAGCTGATTTAGTAAATATTCCAACCGGTCGTTTTATGCACAAGGCTTCAGTCAGAACATAGAAAAAAAAAAACATTCTGTGAATGAAATATTGTATGTTCAGATTTTATAAAAGACATTTTTAAAAGCCCAATTTACAGCCGTATATTTTCTTATGATGTAATTTATGAAAAAGATGTCTGTACTAACAGGTGCTGTAACACTACTGTTGTTGGATTTTATTGTTTGGTGATAAATGTATACAATATTTCTAAGGGAAACTATGTACTGTGATGTAAAAGTCTGGGCAAAATGTATATAATCCTTGTATATAATTGTGTATTTGATTATAATTACTGATTGTAAAGATTTAATAAAATATGTAAATATTCTGGTCTAGTTTTAATTTGGGTTTTTAGCATCAGTGTGCCTATCTTCATACTTTGGTATCTTTAAAAAAATTTTTTTCACCGGTCTGTCTTCCCTTTAATTTTTATTTTACCCCATAGGAGTAAATCTGGGGACAATTTAGGGTACAGAAATAAACATTGAAGAGTTCCACAACTCAAATAGTGCCAGGGACCCTCAGATCAGAGACAGTTAATAATTCACAGTGTCAATATTGATAACATGTTTATGTTTTGAGTTTACTGAATAAAATAAATTCTTTTGATGTCATCATCCAAAGTAATCCGAACCTTTCCTATTAATTCCAGTGAGGTTATTTCCTTTTATTTTTTTTTATCTTTAAAAGATTTTATTTATTTATTTGACAGAGAACACAAGCAGGGGGAACGGCAGAGGGAGAGGAAGAAGCAGGCTTCTGAGCAGGGAACTCTGATGGATGCAGGGATCATGACCTGAGATCATGACCTGATCCAAAAAAGCAGATGCTTAACTGAGCCACCCAGGCACCCCAGCAAGGCTACTTCCTTTTAGCAGCCACTTTCAGATACTGTGATACTGTACTTTTATCCGTACTGTTCCAGAGTTTGTGAGCACAGACATCTTGAAAAGCCTAATTGTAATCACTATTACCTATTGATAATTGCTTTCTTTAAAGATGAGCAGATTGAGACCTGAAGTTCTAAGCATCTCACTCAAAGTCCCACATTTGGTGACTGGGCAATGGAATAAGAGCCCTGGTCTATTTCCTGAGCCGATGCTCCTTTCAGGATACCTTCTCCCTTTCTCAGTCCTTACCCCTTCTCCCACCGCCATTACAGTTTTGGCTCACCTTTTGCTCAGCCATTACCTTCCCACTTGACCACTTTCTCCCCATTTGGGGTTGAACTTTAGAAATGGTAGCAGCCATTCTCAGGTTCTCAGTACATGAATTCTTGAGTCAGCATACCTCTATTCACTGAGGACAATGCACTACTACTTCAGGAAAAGTTTAAAGGATCTAACAGCATCTCTTGGAAGATCTTGGAAGGGGAGGTTGCCTTTCTTTCCTGGGTAAAGCAAACTTAAGAGGTCTCTCTACTAAGAGAAGCTAAGTATTTTAAGGGTTGAGAATCGTGTCAGCATTTACCTGCTAGTAACATTTATAGTTCCCAAAGCTTGGCTCTTGATTTACTCTAAGCCTGAAGGTCTGTAGTGTTCATCTAGAGTGAAGAAGTAAATGGGGGCGGCCACTGATAGACCCTCGGGGATTCTTTTAATTCATAAAAGAAAGTACTCATCGTCTCAGATGACAGAGATGCTTAAGTTAGTGGCAAGACGGAGTATAATGCTAAAGGAAGAAAAATCTAGGACTGTGTATATATGATCTCTGTTGTATACGTAAAGAGAGATTCATTTATTCAACAAAGACTTAGCACCTCCTGTGTGCTAGGCATTGTCTGGGGCGTGGGCAACACATAGTGAAGAAGAGAGGAAATAAATACGATGATGAGTTTATGAAGAAAAAGAACTTACAGTGAGAGGATGGTGATGGAAATCAGCATGGCGTAGAATTCCTTTGTAAATAACCAAAATATTATCAGTGGTTATCTCTGGATTATAAGGCATGAATTCTATGTCTTTCCTTGTATGTAACTTTCTGAGCTTTCATAAGTTTCCAAAACAAACATTATAATTTGAAGAATAAGAACCATCCAGGTCGCTTAAAGGATAAAAGGGAGAAAGAAAAATAAACCAGAACCCACCTGTACTTTGCGTCTGCACAACCCAACAAGTCCCTCTGTTCCAGAAAGCTCTCGTGGACATAAGCAATGGAGGGGACAGCAGAATACACCACCCCAAAATATGCCACATTGGCAAATTGATTTATTTTGAATTAAAGTTACTTAAGAAATAGCCAGTGCAAAAAGGATACTCTGACCTTCCTTTGTGCCCATGAAAAGAATAAATAAATCTCCCATGTGAAAGGAACCCTCCCTGTACCAGGAGGCTAGAAGGCATCCTTATTACCAGAAAGGGAATTTAGGGTCGAGAGGGTTGTCAAACAAACCTTGTTACTTGTTCACTAATTTCCTACACCGAGTCCAAACTCTTTTTGTCTTGCTAATTCTTCACAAACATATTACTTCCTTGTCTAAAAGGTATAAAAAAGCTGCCTGCTTTGGTCACTTATTTGAGTCTCCTATTTTTATGGGTTCCTGTTCATACCAAATTTAATTTGCTTTTCTCTTGCCAATCTGTCTTATGTCAAGTTAATTATTAGACCAGCCAAAGAACCCAGAAGGGAAGAAAGGCTTCTCTCCTCTAAAGCAGCAGATAGCTGGGACTCAAAAGTTTTATCAGGAGGGGTGTGTGGACCAGAGAGGAGAAGAGGATCTAAAACAGGGCCCTGAGATTGTTGGCATTTAAAGCACTGGAGAAAAGGCTTGTATAAAACAAGAATGAAAGGGGGCAGGTGGAGAGGAAGGAGGAAAAGGAGGACAGGGTAGTGTTACAAAAACCAGAAGAGATGTTTTCAAGGAGAAAACTGGGAAATATCTGAAACCCCCAAAGAACCGGTGCCAGCAAACTTGCTACGGAAGAATATAGGTTCAGTGTAACCCTATTGTCTAGTCTTTGAGAAAATCCAGAAAACTAGGTGAAATGTCATCTTAAACGCCGTTCAGGTTGAAACATGTCACAACAAAGGCCTTCAGTTTGCAACCTCTGAGCTGGCAGGTCCTTAACCTCCAAATGTCAATGTGGGAAGAAGACTCCTTCATGTTCAGGATACCATTCAGCAAGCTCTAGTTCTAGATTTATTATGTACGCCTCCTCCAACTGTTGAGATTTTCTGGCTTTCCATCCCAAATGGTGATTATGGGGCTTTCCAAACAGAGATTACTGGTTTAATTAGGCAGTTCAATGGGCGGGGTGGGGGGGGACCCTCATCCATTCGCCTTCCTACAATTCTAATGTCAACCATTGACACCTTTGACCTGAGGCAGTGGAAGTTCCTCTTCTCTCTCTCTCTCTCTCTCTCTTTTTTTAATATCTTGTCATGTACTTGCACTTCTTTTTTTAAAAAATATTTTATTTGTTTATTCATGAGAGAGGCAGAGACAGAGACAGAGGGAGAAGCAGGCTCCCCACAAGGAGCCTGATGTGGGACTCGATCCCAGATTCCCGGATCAGGATGTGAGCCGAAGGCAGACGCTCAATTGCTGAGCCATCCAGGCATCCCGGAAGTTCCTCTTCTGAATCCAGTTTAGATTTCCATTCCATCAACTGGTCTGGCCGGAACACTGACTCAGCTTCACCCCAGCTGCTTCCCTCTGTGGTTCCTGGGGGTTCCCTGACTCCCAGCCAGATACATCTCTAAGCCTCCACTCAGCCCTACAGTATTTCCTTCAAGTTCCTGCAATGATCCACGAGGACTGGTCCCGTCAGTTCTCCATTCACAGGCAATGTGACAACTAATGCTCTCTCCACTGACCTGATAATAAAAAGAGCTGCCACTTTTTGAATCCTCACCAGACACAAATATATATACTAGACACTCTATATCGATGAGTCTTTATCCATATGACCATCTCATGCGATGGCTATAATTTCATTCTACAGATCAGTAAAAATAAGATTCAGCAAAGTTGACTGGCTTGCCAAAAGGCACAAAGCCAGTTAGATGGGCATGGAATTTGAGTCTAGATTAATCTAAATCAGATTACTACACAGGCTGCCTTTCCTAACTATGCACAGAGATCCATTTGAACCGAGTGTAATATGGCTGCTAAACAAGCCTGCACCAGAGATGCTTATCAACAATGTCCTACTGTCAGCCAGCCAGCCACCAAAGGAATCTGGGAATTGAAGGTATTTTGCACTTACCAAAGAGGTGGGAATAGGAGAATGGACTGCTCTCAGGTTCAAGCCTTATGGTCTCTGAGCTAGAAGATATTTATTGGAAACCCTTCAAAAACACCAGGGGAGACAGGTCTCCCTCTTTCCAAGGCAACTACAGTTTCTCTGATCTTTGGTTCAAACACATTACCATCTCTGGTCAGAATGACCAGATCTAGGAGATATCCATAAACCATACCAAAGAAAAACCACACGAGGGGGTTTATCAGCTTATCACTGAACTGGGAGCCCCGGGAGGAAACAGAAAAGTTTGGTCTATTCATCTTTTCCTCACTTGTACCAGTACCTGGCTCTTCAAAGGCCTCACTACATTTCTGGAGTGAACTGAATGAAATACCTGGTTTTGAACGAATGGACAAATGAAATCACTGCAATCACTGAGAAATGTCAAAGAAATGACATAACGGCCTCGAAGACAGTGGTACAAAGATAATCCTCAATTATTTTTTTGTTGGAAGTAGACATTGTAGGGAATACAACCCAAGTAGTTATCTCAGAGTTTTAGAGCTGAAAGAATTCTGTGTCCTTTCCATCACTGATTCTCCTCTTGTTGGACAGAAAAGAAAACAAAAACCAGAGGTAAAAAGTGACCTGACCAAGGTGACACATATTTAGGATTGAGTACCAGTTCAGGTTCTGGGGCAACTGTTTCAAAGTCTTTCCTTCTGCTTCAGAACCTCAGTACATCCATTTCTCTGCAAGTTAACATTCCGCCAGTGAGATGATTACTAATTTCAGAGGTGCCTCTGAGGTGCCTTTGCAAAATTCCAGGGTTCCATTGAACACACATTAAAAACTACTGGCTTAGATAATTTATTATTTGTTATTTAAACTTTTAGCACGTTCGAGGAAAAGTGTCTTTTAATTCCCTGAAAACTGGCTATTCTCATTGGCAGCATTTATTCTTCTCTTCCTTTCCCGATGAATAAACCCATTAAGGAAAGAATACGCTGTGTACTTTCTTTTGTTCTGTTATTCATCTGAATTAATGTGTGTGGGCAAAGCTCAAATGGCGAGACCAAGATACAGATCTTTTGCCTGGTGGGCCCATTTGTGGGTCTCAATCCCAAGGGTTCCCAAGTTTTCTTTGTGGTGAAATGGTTCTCTTTAAACCCAGTCACTGAACTGAAACTTCTAAATTTGAAATTCTGAGTAAGATACAGAACTACGATGATAAACAACCTGTTTGTATTTGTATTGGCAAAGCAATAATGGAGAATTCTAGACCAGTGAAGCCAGAGACATCTCATCTTTAGCCAGTATTTTCTAAAGCTCTGTAAAATTCTCTAATAGCTTGCAGTAAAAATGATCACTTATTGGATGCTTACCATATACTTAGAATTTATAAAACCATATGAAACAGGTACTGTTATTATTCATCAAAACATTTTACCAATGAGGAAACTAAATGTTAGCAGTTGGGGTTTTTAACTCAGAGAAACACGCGCTGGCTAAGTAGAGCAGGGTGGTGGGGAGATCCTGAAGAGACAGCATTCTCTGGGAGCCTTCTAGTCATGGCAACAAAGGTTGCTGGGGGAGGGAAGATGTTCTCAGTGTAGAAGTTTCAAATACGGGCTCTGAAGCCAGGCTGCTGAGATTAGAATCCTCGCTCTACCTCTTACTCTATGTGACCTTGACCTAGGTCTCTGTTTCCTCATCTGTAAAGTGGGATTGATAGTAGAACCTATTGTTAGCTATTGTGTAAAGTGCTATGTAAATGTCCTTTTAAGTATTCCCCTTGTCCACCACTGCCCCCTGCCCCAGATTGCTGTCCTTGAGCTTCAACTATAAATTTAACTATATGAGCCAGTTCAGCACTAGGAGCTTTGATCCTGTGATATGTCCTTGGACTTCTAATGGGTTCAGGTGGAGATGTGGGGAGAGTGTCCTGGCAGAAGAAAACAGACCTAATTATCTTGTTCTCTCAAAAGACAGCAGAAAAGTTCCCTTGAAACAATAGGAGCTTTCAAAAGCCATATTTCAGGGAGAAACAAAGGAGTGGCCTGGATTATTTATATAGCTCTTGTGCAACAGGAGACCAGAATAATAAATTAAATCTCAGAATGAAACAAAAGTACACACGAGGGAGCAGGACGTGTCCTAAGGACATTGGCTTTTGTCACTGCCCCAAGAACTACTAGAGGCATGCCTGCCAAGCCGGGGTGCTCACTAGCTGTCCAACACAATCCCTAAAGCAGCCTCTGAATGACACTGGTAGAAATGAGCCAGGCAACAACCCAAGAGGGGAGGGAGGACCTTAGCCACCCAGAATGTGTACTATGGAGAAGGTTGGCAGCGCACTGCCAGAGGGGCTGCACTACAGAGGGCCAGTCTCTTTGCACAGACTCCAAAACTAGAGAAAGAGCCCCAAATGGTCAAGGAATCGTATAGGAACAGGGGTGGAAAGGATAAAAGGAGGGAAGGAAGGAAGGAAGGAAGGAAGGAAGGAAGGAAGGAAGGAAGGAAGGAAGGAGAAAAGAAAGAAGTGAAAAAGAAAGGCAAAAGAAAGAAAGAAGAAAAGAATGAAAGAAAGAAAAAGAAAGGTGAAAGAAAGGAAAGAAAAAGAAAGAAGAAAAAGAAAGAAAGAAAGAAAAGAAGGAGAAAGGTAATTGTTTCAATAAAGCCCCCAACTTTACAAGGGAAAAAAAATGCAAAGCCACTTTCCTGGGAATCTCATATCACTGTGAAAAAAAAGCACATTTCACAACACATCTCCCCAGAAAAAGTAGGGGAAAGTATCTCCTTCATGTAGCTTTGGGCCACACAGAGCCTTATGGATTCAGGCTGGGACATCACGTTTCTTTGGTTCTTGAGGGTTGCATCTTTTTGTTATTGTTGTTTCTTTTTTATTTCCCCACAATTTTTTCTGTCACATAAAAGAACCTAAATTCCTTCCCAAAGCCTCTCATTCCCAGAACTTGCTTGCGAAGTATCTGATCCTGTAATGCAAAACCACTTGCTTGCCCTGTGACCTTGGCAAGTTACCTAACTTCGCTGGGACTTGGTTTTCTCCTCCATAGAGTATTGGTTGTGTCTACCCAGCAAGCTCTCCTCCACTTTCTCTGTGAAGTGGGTTCCACCACGGGAGTGATACTGCAGAAATAAAAGCTCTCAGATACAGTCTTGCTTTGGCAGCCTCTCTGGCGGCCACGAGGTGAGGTCGTAGCTTAAATTCTGTGAGTTGGAACTTTGAATTTGAGGCAGGATCACCTGGAATCTGTTCACCTGAGAGTGGTGGCATCTAGTACATCCAGTCTCTGGAGATACAGTGACAACATTCGGGTCCAGGGACACTGCGAGGTCTGTGTCCTCAGTGTGTGTGTGTGGGTGGGTGTGTGGGTGTGTGGGTGTGTGGGTGTGGGTGTGGGTGTTGGGAAGGGACATACTTGTTTCCTATCTCTCATGTTTCTGCGGGGAAGGTCCTCTCCAACCCTGGTTTGCCCATCCATCGGGTAGTTACTGGATTGGTGAACTGGAAGCCAACCGGTCTGTGGAAAACATGCTTCCTGGGCTCCTTCCTACTTATAGTAAAAGGAGTCAGCCTATGAGTGAAGGGAAGCCTGGGTTTTCCTGCTCGGCCCGTTATTGGGCAGGCCAGTCGGCCTAATTCTGTAACGAGGTGCTAGCAATTCTGAGTTAGTCCATAAATCTATTTTTTTTTTAAACTGAAGTTTGTTTCAGAAAGAAATTATTTTAAAGATTTTATTTATTCATGAAAGACACAGCGAGAGAGGCAGAGAAAGGCAGAGGGAGAAGCAGGCTCCCTGCGGGGAGCCCAGTGCGGGACTTGATCCCAGGCCCCAGGATTATAACCTGAGCCAAAGGCAGATGCTCAACCACTGAGCCACCTAGGCACCCTCAGAAAGAAAAAATTTTTTAAAAAGATTGTATCTATTTATTTGAGGGAGAGACAGAGAGAGAGAGAGAGAGAGAGAGAGAATCAGGCATCAGGCTCCCCACTGAGCAGGGAGCCCAGACCCAGGGCTCCATCCCAGGACCCTGAGATCATGACCTGAGCCAAAGGCAGATGTTTAACCGACTGAGCCACCCAGGCTCCCCCAGCATCTTTAATGCAAAGAAGTTCTTTGTAACTTTAACATGGGGTGATCTTTAAATACATGATTATTTTTTAAAAAATCATATTTGTGTACTACTTAAAATCATCTTCAGACCAGGGTATAACTTTTACCTTGTAAAACACTGTATTATGTTTTACTGCCTCTATTTCTTTGCTTTATTGCCATAGCTACTTTTGTCCCAAAGTAAAAAATGACCAGCTGCATTGAAATGGGCCCTAAACAATATTTATGCAGCTACATCATGCAGTAGATTTGCATGGTGATTATGCAAATTTCACTTTCTCTTTATTACTCTAGCTTTCTCGTATGTGTTGAACTCAGGTAGTGTGACTCCTCCAGTTTTGTTGTTGTCGAGATTATCTTTGCTATTGCAGGTCTTTTGCATTTCCACATAAATTTTAGGATAACTTGTCAATTATTTTTAAAAAGTCTGATGAGATTTTGATTGGGATTGCATTAATCCTAGAAATCAAATTTGGAAAAAATAAACATGTTAGGGATGCCTGGGTGGCTCAAATGGTTAAGCTTCTGCCTTCAGCTCAGGTCATGATCTCAGGGTCTTGGGATTGAGTCCCCCATCAGGCTTCCTGTTCTGTGATAAACCTGCTTTTCCTTCTCCGTCTGCCTCCTGCTCCCCCTGCTTGTGCTCTCTCTTTTTCTCTGCCAAATACATAAATAAAACCTTAAAAAAAAAAAAGAGAGAGAAGGAATAAACATTTTCAACAATATTGAGTCATCCATTCTGTGAACATGTCATGTCTTTTTTTTTTATGTCATGTCTTTCCATTTAATTGGATCTTCTTTAATTTCTCTTAGCAATATTTTATAGTTTTTAATGTAGAGTTTTTTGAATCTCTTTTATTAAATTTATTCTTAAGTGTTCTGTGTTTATGATAATGTGGAGTTTTTAAACTTGAAAAATTTTTATTTAAAAATTTTATTTATTGGTGCTAATATATAGACATAAGGACATATAATTGATTTTTGTGTATAATCTTGTCAGATTCACTTATTAGTTCTAGTAACATTTTTGTAGATTATGTAGTATTTTATTTTATTTTTATTTTATTTTTTTAAGATTTTACCTATTTATTCATGAGAGACACAGAGAGAGAGAGAGAGACCGAGACACAGGCAGAGGAGAAGCAGGCTCTACGCAGGGAGTCCAACGTAGGACTCGATCCCGGGTCTCCAGGATCACGTCCTGGGCCAAAGGCAGCACTAAACCGCTGAGCCACCCGGGCTGCCCAGATTATGTAGTATTTTATATGTAAATAATCATGCTGTCTGTAAAGAAATGACAGTTTTACTTTTTCTCTTTCATTCTTTTTTTTTTTAAATTTTTATTTGTTTATGATAGTCACACACACAGAGAGAGAGAGAGAGGCAGAGACACAGGCAGAGGGAGAAGCAGGCTCCATGCACCGGGAGCCCGACTTGTGATTCGATCCCGGGTCTCCAGGATTGCGCCCTGGGCCAAAGGCAGGCGCCAAACCGCTGCGCCACCCAGGGATCCCTCTCTTTCATTCTTGATGCATTTATGTCACTTTTTGGCCATCTAAAATTGGCTAGGACTTTTGGTACAATGTTGAGTAGAAGAGGTGACTAACATTCTTGATTTATTAATAAAAGGAAAGAGAAAGTATTCAATATTTAATTATTATATGTAATATTAGTTGTATGTTTTTCAGAGATACTCTTTTTTCAGATTGAGTAATTTCCATTCTTGATGTGCTGGGAATTTGATCATGAATAGCTATTGGATTTTATCAAACCAAAATATTTGACCAAAAATGTTTTACAAACTTGTATACATCTGTTGAAATGATCATGTGGTTTTTCTCCTATATACTACTAATCATAAATCATATTAATTGGTTTTCTAATATTTAACCATTACATTCCTAGAATAAACTGCACATGGTAATGATGTATTATACTTTTTATATATTGCTGAATTTGACTTACTAATGTTTTGTTAAGAATTTTTGTGTCAAAAAAAAAAGAATTTTTGTGTCAATATTCATAAGAGGTATTCTCATGAATACCTTTTATTCTTCTTTCTTCTTTCTTTTCTTTCTTTCTTTGTTTCTTTCTTTCTTTCTTTCTTTCTTTCTTTCTTTCTTTCTTTCTTTCTTTTTTTTAAAGCAGGCTCCATGCCCAGCATTGAGCCCGAGATGGGGCTTGAACTCATGAGACCTTGAGATTGAGATCTGAGCTGAGATCAGGTGTCAGACACCTAACTGACTGGGCCACCCAGGCACCCTTTATTGTTTTCTTTCTTTTCTTTTCTTTTCTTTTCTTTTCTTTTCTTTTTTTTTTTTTTTAGTATTTTATTTTTAAGTAATCTCTACACCCAACATAGGGCTCAAACTTATAATTCAAAGATCAAGAGTCACATTCTCTACTAACTGAGTCAGCCGGGCAACCTTTTTCTCTTTTCTTATAATGTTTTTATCAGGCTTTTATTAGGCCCTCAAAGTAAGCTATGAAGTCCTCCTCCTCTGTTTTGAGAGATAATTTAATATTGGTATTATTTCTTCCTTAAATATTTGATCAAATTTACTAGTGAAACCCTTTGGACCTGCAGTTCTTTTTGTAGGAAGGTTTTGATAAATTCAATTTAAGAATAGATACACAAGTATTCAGATTTTCCATTTCATCTTTTGTCAGTTTTGGTAAGATATTCTTCAAGAAATTTGAAGAATTTCATTTAAGTTGTTGAATTTATTGACACAAAGTGTTTCACAATAATCCCTTATTATTTTTACTACCTATACAATTTGTATTATTTCCTCCCTTCTACATTTTTTGAGTTTAATTTGCTTGTATTTTTCTAGTTTCTTAAGATTAAACTTAAATTATTGGTTTGAAACATTTGCCTTCTAGTTTCTGCCTGATTTTGATGTTTTCTCCTACCCTTTGGACAGCTAGGTAAAATATTTTGTCCATCCCTTACAAGCACTAACTGCAGGATACTTTTTCTCATATAAATTATTCCACCATTACTGGAACTGGAATTCAGGGTTTTTTTTTATATTTATTATTTAGTTTTAGTGGAGGAGTGATGGAGAAAAAGAGAATCTCACTCAGACTACTTGCTGAATGTGGAGCCTGACTTAGTGCTCAATCCCATGACCCTGAGATCATGACCTAAGTGGAAATCAAGAGTCAATTGCTTAACCAACTGAGCCATGCAGGTGCCCCTAGAATTTAGATTTAAGCTTTATCATCTTGGGTAAGTTTTGTTTTGTTTTGTTTTAAGAGAGTGCATGTGCATGAGGGGCAGAGGGAGAGAGAAAGAGAGAAGCTTAAGCAGTCTCCATGTCTATGCAGAGCCCAATGTGGGGCTTGATCTCATGACCCTGAGATCATGACCTGAGCCAAAATCAAGAGCCCATCACTTAACCAATGCAGCCATTGGGTAAGTAATTCTAACCCAAGTGCCAACTTCCTCATCTGTAAAGTGGGGACAATATGAAAACATATACTTTAGAAGACTGTCATGGAGAGCACATGAGATAATGCATAGAGAAACACTTTCGAAAGAATAACGTGATATATAAATAAATTTATTATCATTAACACAATGAAAAGAATCACTCCAATGGCATCCACTTGTATCTCCACTAAAAGCTAAGAAAAAAATACTAAGTCATTTAATTTTCATAGCCTGGCAAATGCAAAAGATAGTTCTTTATTCTCTTCCAAGATGTCCTAACCAAACTTGCAATTATATGCAGTTTCATTTTCAACTGATATTGATTAAATGCCTATTATGTACATACTAGGCATGTCTATGGGCACTATCTTATTCAGTTTATTAGTCACAAAAATAGTGTCCTACAATTTATCAACATGTGAAAATAACTCAAAAACTTTTGTACCTTAAAAAAAAATTTTTGTACCTTGATTCCACTCTTAACATTTTATCCTAAGGAAATCAGCAGAGATGGCACCCAGATTTATATGTAAAATGCTTTTTGTAGCCTTATTCCCAAAAACAAAATATTGGGAACAAGCAAAATAAACACATTAAAAGGATTTTTCAAAAAATGATAATTTAATACTATTTAGTTGTTAAAAACATTTTCAGAGAGGGATGCTTGGATGGCTCAGTGGTTGAACGTCTCCCTTAGGCCCAGGGTGTGATTAGGTCCTGGGATCGAGTCCCACATTGGGCTCCCTACAAGGAGCTTGCTTCTCCCTCAGCCTGTGTCTCTGCCACTTTCTCTCTCTCTCTCGCTCTCTGGGTCTCTCATGAATAAATAAATAAATCTTTAAAAAAAAACATTTTCGAGATTATTTTATTTTATTTTCCAGAGATTATTTTATCACATGAGAAAATATATATAATGTAAGGTATCAGGAATAAGATTACTATAAAAAAACCCACAAAAAAACAAAACAAAACAAAAGAATAAGATTACTATCTAAACATTATAATTGTAATTTTCTTTAAAAATCTGAATTAGAAAAAAAAATAGCTAGAAGGAAATATACCAAAATGTTAATAATGATTATTTCTGGAGGGATACTCTTAGGGATGACTCTTCATATACTTTACTGGGTTCTAAATTGTTCACAATGAATGTGCAATTCTGCTTTCAGTTTTCCTTTTGGATGCCAGAACACATTCTGAATTGAATTAATCATAATCTTTGACTTAGCAAATACTCTTCTCATTGGTCCATGTATACTCATCTCTATTAATTTATTTATTAACAGTGCTCATAAACCCAATAACCAATATAAAAGCTAGTATTCAAACAAAAGTTAACATCGAGGTATGGATCCTCTACCATTTACCATTTTCCCTACCCAAAATAACCACCTTCCCAAATCTCATAATCCCATTTTTTTCTTTTTAAAGTTGTATCTAATTGGTTTATAGCCCTAAAAAGCATGTATTTTTTTTATTGTGGCTTTAAGTCTTTTAAGAAGGTAGCATGCTATATATTATGTTTAGGACTTTTTTTTAAAGATTTTATTTATTTATTCATGAGAGTCACACACACACACACACACACACACAGAGAGAGAGAGAGAGAGAGAGGCAGAGACATAGGCAGAGGGAAAAGCAGGCTTCATGCAGGAAGCCTAATGTGGGACTCGATCCCAGGACCCCAGGATCACGCCCTGAGCCAAAGGCAGATGCTCAACCTCTGAGCCACCCAGGCACCCCTGTTTTATGACTTTTTTCACTTAATATTGTGTTGCTAAAGTTCATTCATATCAATGCATGTCCCTGGAGCTCATCTCTCTTTTGATGACTATATAATATTCCATTGTGTGAAGATATTATTGCTTATTCTGTAGGCTATTTCCAGACTCTTCCTGATATGAAGAGCCGGACTATGACTATTTTGTTTTGTTTTTGGTTTTTTTTTTAAGATTTATTTATTTATTTATTCATGATAGACACACACACACACACACACACACAGAGAGGCAGAGACACAGGCAGAGGGAGAAGCAGGCTCCATGCAGGGAGCCCAATGTGGGACTCAATCCCGGGACTCCAGGATCTCGCCCTGGTCCAAAGGCAGTTGCCAAACTGTTGAGCCACCCAGGGATCCCGTCAAGTCAGGTTTTTAGGGGGGCTGACCTTTAAGCTAAGTGGTAAGGAATGAGTATGAATGAGTTGGCTTGGTTAAGAGGCCAGGAAGGATATTCAAGGCAGATGGAAGGGTAGAGGAGGCAGGATGAACAAAGCCTGAGAGTGCAGAAACCACAGACGTGCACTGTTGAAGCCTAGCAAGGGAGATCAGGAGCAGCAGAAGATGCTCCATGGGCGGGTCCTGGACCACCACGTATATGCCATGTTGCACATGTCTCCCAGTGCCCCTGTGTAATAATTTCTCTTGGATGTATATGTGGGAGTAGTACTGCTAACCATAGGGTATGTGAAAGTTTTTATATATATATATATTTAATTTTTATTTATTTATGATAGTCAGAGAGAGAGAGAGAGAGAGAGAGAGAGAGAGAGAGAGGCAGAGACATAGGCAGAGGGAGAAGCAGGCTCCATGCACCGGGAGCCCGACGTGGGATTCGATCCTGGGTCTCCAGGATCGCGCCCTGGGCCAAAGGCAGGCGCTAAACTGCTGCGCCACCCAGGGATCCCGGGTATGTGAAAGTTTACCTTTAAAAGATACTGTCTGAGTGTTTTCACAAAGCAGTTGCATCAGTCAATCTATATTCCCACCGGCAGTGTATAAGAGATCGTAGAGATCTGTGTCCTTACCAGCATTTGGTACCGCTCATATATTATTGTTTTTATATTCAGGAGAAGAAGAATGTTTCTAAAAACAAGAACAAAAACAAAACTGCCTTGCCCTCCTTTCCCCCAAATTCTGGGAAAGATTTGGGGCACAGGAGGTGGTGAATAAAACCATTCCTCCACCAACAGCTTTTCAAAACCTTCCAGTTCTGGAAACCCTCCCTTAGCAATGAAGTGGAAACAGTGCGGGGGTTGTGAGAAGGTAGAGAAACTGCAGCATTTTGTGTCACGGGGACTCTTTCCAACAGATGATGAAATTATTCTGCAGGTCTGAATTAGAAACCTCTCTCACGTTCTCCCCCTCTCTCTCTTTGCTCCCTCTCGCCCTCTCCTGAGATACATACACGGGACCAGACATACCATTTTCATTCCCTGTACTATGTTCCCAAAACACTCTCTTTGCAACCCTCTTTGCAAATATCAGAGACCTGACCTGCTTTCTAATGGTTTCTTTTTCCTGACTGCAGAGAAACAACCCACCAGGTATGCTAAGTGGGGCAAGGGGTTCCCTGCACAAGCTCTGCAAAGAAAAAGAAATTCAGCTCTGCGAGCGTTGGAAAGCCTATTTCAATAGTGGCACACTGCTTGCCTCTCCTTTCAGACCTCAGCCCTGGTTTCTATCACTTTGCAGTTGCCTGGAACGTGTGTGATACAGAGCAGCAGATGCACATGAGGATGTGTGAGGTGCCCATCAATTCTGAGAAAGGTAGGCAGCCCATTCTCAAATATACACAAAAGAACCAGGATGAGCTTAAGGGCCAAATTGGTTCCCAGCCTGGAGTTATCATTCAGCCTAGAGGGTGGCCCCTGGAGGCGGAGCTCCAGGGCAATCTCACAAGGTACATCAGCCAGCCACAGGACGGTGGTTTTCCCAATTAGTTTTAGGAAGGTCCTCTCAGGGCTCTGGAGAAAGTAGGAGAGTCAGGGAGGCCGTTAACAGCCCAACTTATTTTTAGGTAGAAATAGAGTAGCTTCAAAATATGCTATTTAGTGTATTTGGTTTCAAAATTAATTTGCTTATGAAAAAGTTTCCTCAATTGTAAAGAGAGTTTGGAAACCACCGTAAGTGTTTAGACCTTGAGATCTAAGAGAAATAGAGGTGTAGACTTGAGCTACCCTTTGGAGCAGCAGAGCTGCCATGGAATGAGGTTGGATGTGGATTCTGTGTCGCAGGAGGCAGATCCACGTGATTTCAAAACCAACCAAGCACGAAACAAGGTTTGAATCTTCTGATAAACATCAAGGAGGCAGACCCAAGCCTCTTACTCCAATATGAGGAAGATTAGGGGATCCCTGGGTGGCTCAGCGGTTTAGCGCCTGCCTTCAGCCCAGGGTGTGATTCTGGGTCCTGGGATCGAGTCCCACGTTGGGTTCCCTGCATGGAGCCTGCTCCTCCCTCTGCCTCTCTCTCTCTCTCTCTCTCTCTTTCTCTCATGAATAAATAAATAAATAAAATCTTTTTAAAAAATGAGGAAGATTAATGAGGAGAAGGAAACAGTGCCGATTTTGTTGGCCATTGTTATTTTTGTGCCTAGGACAGTACCTGACACATATGGGTACTAAGTATTTGATGAAGGAAAACAAGGAAGATGAAGGCAAGAATATCATGTGGGCAGGGCCAAGAGTCTCTTGACAAAATAGTTATAAGACTTTTCCAAAACTAAACATGCACAAACACACATGAACACATGATGCGTGTGCACACACTCACGGGGACATGCCCCCCCCACATGAACCTCTTGTTTTTCACCAGAGAGTGCGATGAAGAAAGATTCAGAAATGACAGTTAACAAACATGAACTTCCACTAGAGAAAAAAGCCCAACAACGCATCTGCGACACATCCCATTTCAATCAGCATTGGTTCCTTGAACCTTCCAGGAAAAATCGGTTGTGAAATGAGCCTGTAAGAATTGAATGAGCTCACCTGCTATCTCGAGTTGTAAATTGATAAATTACATTTTTAAAGAGCATATGGCAAAAATGATTTGGGCTTTGCCGTAATGGATTCTAAACCATTCAATCTGAAGATAGAGAAGTAAAAGCTCCACACTTGGTCCCTGACCATCCTCTGAAATCACCAGTGCATAAGAAGGCACTCTCTGTGCTTAACAGCAGGAAGGGTTGAGTAGGTGGGAAAGCAGGCATTTTTTGCAAGGATCAAAAAGAGGCTGTAAATCAGCACATATTTTAAATAAAGGGCATAAAACATTGCTCCATTTGGTACCCTCTTTGACTAAAAAAGAAAGCTGTATATTTTCAAGAAACCATACTTAACTGACTCCAACTCTGAGGCAGTACAGAATGCTGGTTCATTATAAGGATCAGTTACTGAGCTTCTATTTTGAGTATAAGCAGTGAAATCCAGAAATTGGTTTCAATCCATGGAATGAAAGGTTGAGAAAGCCTCAACATAGGGACCAGAGAGACTGTCTTATCTTTTGTTCATAAGAGAATCTTGCCCGACTGACAGAGAGGCTGTGAATGTTCCATGGGCCGGGAACCAGACAGAGTAGCCCTGGAGATTTCAGGCTGACCCTCACCGGGAAGGAAATAAGCACAGCATTTACAAAATGTGTTTAGTAAATCCATAGGGCAGCAGTTTGAGTCAGGGAGTCAAGCCCATTCATTGTGCTTTCCAGTGGGATTAAACTGGTAACTTGCCCTGGACCCTCCCAGCCAGAGGAGGCCACAAACAATCCCTCGGGAAAGAAATCTTTATTAGATTATTACAGTTTTTTAAGGTTTTAAAATACTAAAGTCTATGAGACGACATGACCAAAATTCAATTGGAGAGGAGCCTGTGATCCATAAATTTTAAGACATTTGTGCTGAAGGAGAAGAGTTGGGAAAAGAGAGGTGTCAGTCTGGCTTTGAGCTTCCGTGTTCACACTCAGCCAGTTCGTGCCTGGCTGGTTACGTCCCCACGATCTTACCTCATTCGAGGCTCTAACTGCCAAACCCTGGGCCTCCCACAAAGATTTGGGTCTTTTGGATGCAGTAATAAGTTTATTTAAGATTTGAAGCCAATAAATTCTCAAGCTGACCCCTTCCAAATTCTACTAATCCATGGTCTCGGCAGCTTAGCCAAAGTTTGTGTCACTGCTATTTCCCCTGCCTCAACAAACCAGGAACACGTGGGTGTGACTTGCACCCACCCAAACATGAAACGCATAGAACTCCTCATTCACGGTTTACGAGTTCCTAGGCTGTGCCAGGCACTTTCCTGGGTCCTGGGGAAACAGCAGTGAACAAAGTAAAGTTCCAATCCCCATGAAGCTTCCTTTCTAGCTTTACTCAACAATTCACTGATGGAATTAGGGAGGAGCAGAATACTTCTTGAGGGACCAGTCATGGTTTTATTATTTTATTTTATTTTTTAAAAAGGATTCTTTTTTTATTTTTTAAAAAAGATTCTATTTATTTATTCATGAGAGACAGAGAGAGAGAGAGAGAGAGGCAGAGACACAGGCAGAGAGAGAAGCAGGCTCCATGCAGGGAGCCTTATAGTGGGACTCGATCTGAGGATCCCAGGATCACAACCAGAGCCAAAGGCAGATGCTCAACCACTGAGCCCCCCCAGGTGCCCCCCAGGCATGGTTTTAAAACACCCAGAGATCACGTTTGTAAAAAGTCACCCACATGATTAGATACTCTCTTGCTGCGCCTTGTTCTGCTTAACTCCTCAATCCACTAGATCAATCGTGGGCACAAACAAGCCCCAACACAGCTTCAACGGGGCCAAAGAGGAGGGGGACATTATCTATCTGACCCCAGACCTTCATCGTTAGATAAGTGGAGAAGAATTCGTTATGATACAATGTTGACACCAACTGTAGGGATAAATTTCCCCCAGAGTCTCCATTTTTAGAGTCTCCTTATCCGCAGATTTTCTATGGAAGAAGGATTTTAGCTGCAGAAGTCGCAAATAAGCAGGACATTTCCCAGAGAGAGCTTCAGATGAGACCAGGGCTCAAGATGTGCAGTAAGAACGCCAGGACCTCTTGATGGACGGGTCATGGAAAGTCTGGATCAGAGCAGCAGCTGCCAGAGAAGGAGCAGATAAAAACAGCAAGACTGTTTCAGAGAAGTTTCCAGCTACAGTTAATGTCTCACCATGAAAAAAAAAAAAAAAGTCTCACCATGCAAGTGGAATTGAGAGGTCCGATAGGCTAAAACGTAGAGTTTTTTGTGCTTTGGCCGGTAGACGTTCATTCATTCATGACAGGATAGAATCATTTCCGCCAATAGGTGGAGGAAAGGCTTGGATGCCATGGATGGAGGAGGAAATTGGTGATAAGGCAGCAAGAGCCCCTGGGAGTAGACCCCACGAAGAATGAGTGTACTCACTTCCTACCTGGCTTCTCTGCCTCGTACTCCCTCCTACACCCCACTCGCTTGTACAATTAACACTCCCAGGCTTAAAATCCTTTCGCAGCACCATTATCACCTGCACAGTAAATGTCACACTTCTTAGCACCGACATCCCATCCTACCCAAACCCGAGTTCCAGCTATTTGCATAACTGCCACTCTTCGCCACTGGATTAGTCCCCAGCAGACGTCATCCCTTAAAGGAATGTACCATGTCTTATTTGACCTTTGATGTCACCCCAACTTCTATCCATTCCAATATGGCACTCAACTCATGTAGTAGCACGAATGGAAAAATAAGTGAGAGATGGATGAATGAACCAAGGAATGACACCAATCCTGTCTTTGTAACAATGGATTTCTGGGTCCCAAAATGGCTCTTGAAGATAATCTATAAATTTTCCTTTGTGAAGTGTCTCATCAAGTGGAAAGAATCTCTGTCTAAATCCAACCTCCTGTTGTTGCTTAGTCACCATTGAAGTGTTTTATTTTTGAACTTTGAGTTACCTTGATGTTTCCTCATTATAACTAGACAAGGTCAAGTGGTATGAAGATCTCTGGAATGTCTCTCGGGGATGTGACGACCATGGTGTCTGGAAGCACAATCGGTCAGGACGGTACCAAGACATAACACGTGTCTGGTTCTGTCAAATCTGAGTCAGGCTTGTGGAAGCAACGGAGTCACTGGGATGATAATCGACTTTGCTCAGCGATTCCCCCATTGGCACATTTATTTTAGCTCTCCTGGCAGAGCTGGAGACTTGCTCTACTAATTCACTATGACGTTGTTTTCTAATTAGGTGTCTTGACACAGCAGGCACTCGGTCTTGAGCGTCGCCTCCGTTGCTTTAATGGGCCAGCAGGCTGACTTCGAGTTGCCTGGTCTTTCCATGTGGTACCGTTACCTGCGGTGTAAAAGGGAACACAGGTAAGTGCCCCGCCCAGGGTGTGGCACCTGGAGGGGGGGGTCTTCCAGAAATGTTTGTGACACTCCCCTCTTCCTTCCTCTGTGCCCACTGCCCTTTTGGTGCTTCAGTTAACCTCAGGGATCACATTCCACCTTTGGAAGCCTTCGATTTTTCTTCATCCCAGAAGACAGTCCAGTGATTCTACAAACAGGTACGGGGTGGATTCTGAAAATAATAATAATGGCCCGATGGAATGAGTGCTTTCTAGGTGCCAGGTGTTTCAGTCCCCTTTCCTGTTCTCCTCACGGTCACCCCACGGGATGACCGAAAAACAGAGGAAGAAACCCTAAGGGAGAAGTCAAGTACTGAGGTGAGGGGGTGGGGGTGAGGAGGAGCGATGGACAAGAACCCACACTGCCTTTCCCCAAAACTCTTGGTCTCCACCCCCACCCCTACCACCCTCCCCACCACCAAGCAGGCTCTGAGCCCTCAGCACTGCCCTGGGGACTGTGAGGGTCACAAAGATGCAGAAGCCACAGCCCTGTCCCAAAAAAGCATCCTTCCTGGCTGCAAGAAATGTGACCCCAGATGTGAAGTGGCAACACTCCCTGAGGGCCCGGAGATTTCCAGCCCCAGCACCTCGCCTTTCCTCACCCCTTCCTCTGGGAGGGGCCCTGGCAGCCCCACCTGGAGGAGGGAGGAAGAACTTGTGGCCACAAGAGCCGGCCTGAGCGCTCCCTCCCGGCACACCCCTACCCCCTCTTGGACCGCCCTCCCCCACCTTGGTCCGCAACCCCCCCCCCCATTGAGGAGGAGGAGGAGGCCTCCTGGGGCCTGGCTTTTTTATATTTTTCCAAATACAAATTGTGTGTATCACATTGTCTCGTTATAGTCGGAATACATGCTGATGCATTAATTATGGAAAATACAGAAACTAAGAAAAATCTTTACTTCCCATTGTTCGGAGGTGACTGCTATTAAAACATTTTTTCTTTTTTTTCCCCCAGTGTTTTATTATTTGCCTTTCTTTTCTTTCTTCTTTCTTTTTCTTTCTTTCTTTCTTTCTTTTTCTTTCTTTCTTTCTTTCTTTCTTCTTTCTTTCCTTCCTTCCTTCCTTCCTTCCTTCCTTCCTTCCTTCTTTCCTTCCTTCCTTCTCTTTCTTTCTTTTTACAGAATTGGCATTGGTATTGCACATTTCCATTTTTAAGGTGTACTATATCGTGAACATTTTACCGTGACATCAAATAATTCCTAATGCATTGGAGAATTAATTGTCGCTTTTAAATTTTCTTTGCAAGGTGGTTCATAACTTTTGTAGTAGAAAAAATATACTTAAAAGAACTTCACTGTGTTAAAAATGTCTTTGTGCACTGCTTTGGGGGGATGCACTGCTTTGCCCAGCAGGGGTAGTGTCCTATGTTTTATGTGTAGCTCAGGCCAAGTGGAGGGTGATAATCCCCAGGAACAATCATGACATAGAAATTGAAATAGGGATAGTTGGTTTTCTTAGGACTAGATGAGATCAGGTATGTGATGTCCCCGTGACAGCATGGGCCATACCGAGTGCCCAGTAATGACCAAATTCTGTCGTCAGTGATGATGGAAAGAAAAGAGGATGGGGTGCCTTAAAGAATTGGAGGCTAGCCCTGCCTGTGTGGTGCTGGATCTGGCTCCTACAGGCTCTCACAAGCCAATTGTTAAATATTCAGAGACTTTCAAGCAGGTTGTTAAATGTTCTGAAGCCATGAGTAGGTTGAAATCTGTTGTAGTGGGAGTATTTATACCACAGAAATGGCAAATCAGCAAATGCTACAAATCAGAGCTATTTATTTGCTGATTTATTTATTTATTTATTGATTTATAAAAGATTTTTATTTATTCATGAGAGACATAGAGACACAGAGAGGCAGAGATACAGGCAGAGGGAGAAGCAGGCTCCATGCAGGGAGCCTGATGCGGGACTCGATCCTGGATCTCCAGGATCACACCCTGGGCCAATGAAAGGTGCTAAACTGCTGAGCCACCCAGGGATCCCCCTATTTGCTGATTTATTTATGTATTTTTCCAGCACACCATTGGTAGAGACAATCCAAAGACTGGCTGTGTTGTTGCTGCTTTTTCCTTTTTTTTTTTTTTTAAGATTTATTTCTTTGTTTTGAGAGAGTGCACAAGCTGGGGTAGGGGCAGAGGGAGAGGGAGAACCTCCAGCAGACTCCCCATTAAGGGTGGAGCCACAACGTGGGGCTCGATCCCAGGACCCTGAGGTCATGACTTACACCGAAATCAAGAGCTGGATGCACAACTAATTAACCACAACCCCCCAACCCCCAACTCCCAACCCCCAACCCCGGGCCCCACAGGCAGTGCTGCTTCTGAGGGTGGTTGAGGCCTGTGGAAAATGCCCCGAAGGACTTGTGTAGCATTAGTGGATGTTGTAAAGGTGGTATGTGAACAACAGGAGCTGGAATTCCTGGTCTGATTGCTGCTGCCTCCGCTGGAAGGAAGAGTAGGAAAGCATACCCGGTGGGGAACTAGAAGGGCAAGCCAGAAGAGTTGTTGATTATTCTCCTAAAACAGAAATAACTGGATTGGAGGAGGAGACAGCAGGAGACGAGGGCGCACCATCCAGAATGGCAGGGACCTGTGAGCGTGACCCAATAGGAAGGTCAGGGGTGGAGAGACATCCCTGCCCGAGGGAAGGCTAAGGAAAGTGGTAGAAATATGAGCGCACTCAGAGGCACCTTGCTGACCTGCCAGGCCTCAAAGAGCAAGGACCAGAGGCCTCGATCCGTGTGCAGACGGGTGTGCTCATCTCTGATCCACCTTCTCCATCTGGCAGGTAAGGAATTAGGGGAAGGTAAGGAATTTCCCCCAATTCCAGAATCAGGGGCGTTGGACTCCCAGGCTCAGAGTTCTTTCTCAAACTGCCACTGCCCGATTTATTATGGGTAATAAACTCATGGTCTCATAAAAATGGATGGAGTTTCAGAGATTTCAAACAGAAAAACAAAAGCATAAAGATCCTGTATTGACCTAGTTCATATGGGCTGTTGTAACAAGAATACCGTAGATGAGGGCATCTTATAAACACCAGGAATTTATTTTTCGGAGTTCTGGAGGCTGGGAAGTCCAAGATCAAGGTGTCTGCAGATTTGGTGTCTGCTGAGGACCTGTGTCCTATTCCATAGACATCTGTCTTTATGTTGGGCCCTCACATGGTGGAAGGGGCTAGGGATTTTTCTAGAGTCTCTTTTATAGTCTCATTCAGGGGGACTCCACCTTCATGACTTCATCATTCCTCAAAGGCCCCACCTCCAAATACCATCACCTTGGGGGCTGGTTAGGATTTCAACGTATGAATTGGGGTTGGCAGAAACAGGCCTTGTGCCTTGGGACTGTGGACACAGAGCAGGATGAGGACCTAGTGAAATTCTTCGAATTTCCTTCAGTTAGAGAAAACAGGTTCTCATGCAGGTGTTCTATAAAAGCAAAGTGGCCTAATTCGAACTTTCAGGAAGCTGGGAATACTGTTTGCTGTACCCCATTTCATGTTTGAAGGTTTTCCCAGGAAAGCTCTACTTTCCTGTACTATGGACAGAAAGAAGACACCAGGAAAGGCAATGGTGGTTTTTAGGTATTAACTAGAAACCAGTTTGTCATTGGAAATGGAAACTCCATCCAGGTCTACCAAATACTCTATTAATACCCGAATTAGGGGGGCCTGCGTGGCTTAGTGGCTGAGGGATTGCCTTCAACTCAGGTTGTGATCCCAGGGTCCTGGGATCAAGTCCTGTATCAGGCTCGCAGGGAGCCTGCTTCTCTCTCTGCCTGGGTCTCTGCCTCTCTTTCTGTGTCTCTCATGAATAAATAAATAATATCTTAAAAAAAACAACAACAAATTAAGAAGACCTTCAGCCTCCTGCCTCGTGACAGGAACATGGCCCCAGTAGTGACTTGTGAGAACCCCCCACTCCCGGGTGCTTAGGTACAGGCCAATCCGCTCCCCGTTCTGTGCTCTGCACACCCACCACTGTGGCTGTGCCCTACACCCTTCACCTCACAGTCTGGGTTCTCTGGAAGCAGAAAGGAGGACAGAGTTTGGGCTTTAAGCTGTTTATTTGAGAGCAACACTATGGAAGATGAAGGGTGGATGGGGCACCCCATAAGAGCGCCCCCAACCAGGTGGAAAATCTCTGCAAAAGGTTTGTATCCAAGTGTCCTGTGTCACAAAGCAGGATTCCTAGAAGCTGCTTCGCTCAGACCCCAGGGCAGAGATGCCCAGAGAAGCAAGGACCAAGGTGAGGCGGTCCTGGGCAGGAAAGGTGGACACCGTGGGTAAGGGCCCCTGGAGGCTGGGGCTAACTGCCCTCCTGCGGGGAGGCACAGCTTGGTTTTCTGCTCCATCCCAATCAGGGAGCAGCCTCCTTAAAACCCCTTCAGTCTTGCTTCTCTCTCTCTCTCTTTTTTTAAATATTTTATTTATTTATTCATGAGAGACACACAGAGAGAAAGGCAAAGACATAGGCAGAGGGAGAAGCAGGTTCCTCGCAGGAAGCCCGATATGGGACTTGATCCCAGGACAGGGATCACGCCCTGAGCCAAAGGCAGATGCTCAACTGCTGAGCCACCCAGGCATCCCAGTCTTGCTGCTCTTAAGAGGGGTCTTCTGAAGGGCTGAGGGGCATCAGAAGGGAGGTAGGATCCAGTAGGGAATATGTCCTAACCAGTGTTGGGTGTCACCACTTTCAGAGAGAATAGGTACAGGTGGGCCTGTCTTAGGGGCTCTTTTTTTTTTTTAAATTTTATTTATTTATTCATGAGAGACACAGAGAGAGAGGCAGAGACATAGGCAGAGGGAGAAGCAGCCTCTCTGTGGGGAGCCCGATGTGGGACTCGATCCCAGGACCCTGGGATCACGACTTGAACCAAAGGCAGATGCTCAACCGCTGAGCCACCCAGGCCTCCCCTCTCTTGGGGACTCTTACCTCTGTAAGAGTAAGATAATAAGGTCCTGTGGCCTGGCTCCCCTGGCTGGCGGCTCAGCCCTGTGTGCTACCTTCTGTCCAGGACTGGCTGCCAGAGGGGGAGGCCAGCAGAAAAGAAAATAGAATCAGGCTGCATTTCTGGTCCTAGGATCCACCCCTAGGCAGCACTATTCAAAGTGGAAGGACCACCCCCTTTATGGGGGCCCCCATTTCCGCCCACAAGGTGGTGGTGGAGTGAGAGAAGATCCACCTCACAGTGACTTCTCATCAGCAAATTCCGGGTTGTTAAATCTCACAAAATTGTTTGAGCTGCCCTGATACAGTCCATTTCTTTTTTACTATCTCACACTTGCAATTTGCTCTTCTAAGCACCTCTCTTCCCCACCTCCCAGCTCTGCAGGTCTTGCAAACAATGCTTAAAAAATCCCCAGCAGTTTATGTGGACGGTTTATGACAGAGTGCATTCTAAAGTCATTGGGAAAAGAGAAATATAAATATTTCTAAACATGAGTAAATGCAGACATGCATTCGCATCTCCTACAGACCTCTTAGCTTCTTAGTAAAAAATATTTACATTAGGGACAGGAATGATGTCACAATTTTCTTTGAATAAGCTTTATGAAACCAAAGGGTCTGATACACATGGTTTTCCCAGAACAAAAGGATAGTGTACGCAAGCTGAATTTGAGTTTCAATCTTTTCAGGAAAAAGTAGCTTACAATTTAAAAATCACTCTTTTCCCCTTTTACTCACCAAATTAAAAAATAATAATAATTAGGAAGCAAATTCTAGCTACTGGATGCCATTAGAAATTCAAATAACTTTTTTTTTTTTTTAAGTGAGCTCCATGCTGGCACGGGACTCAAAGTCAAGATGCTGAGATCAAGAGTTGGACACTCAACCTACTGGGCCACCCTGCTCCCCCTAGAGATCCAAATAACTTTTTAAAGTAAGAAACAAAACTGTGACTAAAATGAGAATAACTTACATGAGAAAGCC
The DNA here is from genome assembly GCF_905146905.1 of Nyctereutes procyonoides. NCBI lineage: Eukaryota > Metazoa > Chordata > Mammalia > Carnivora > Canidae > Nyctereutes > Nyctereutes procyonoides. The sequence continues at coordinate 9,272,927 of NW_026575037.1, forward strand.
CTAAAAAGTTAAAGCAGAAGAAAACTATAGTCCAATCATACCCATAAATATTACTACAGAAATGTTGAAGGAGGGGCACCTAGGTGGCTCAGTGGTTGAGTGTCTGCTTTCAACTCAGGTCATGATCCCAGGGTCCTGGGATCCCAGGGTCCTGGGATCAAGTCACATATCAGGCTCCCCATAGGGAGCCTGCTTCTCCCTCTGCCTATGTCTCTGCCTCTCTCTCTTTGTGTCTCTCATGAATAAACAAATAAAATCTTAAAAAAAAAAAAAGAAATGTTGAAGGAAAAAAGAGCAAATAGAACAATTAAACATAAAATTATGTTCTTGAACCAAGTAGGGGTTATTCTAGGAATATGAGAATGATTTAATATCAATAAATCTATCAACATAGTTCATAACAATCAATATATTAAAGCACATTTTTAGTAAAAAAAATAACCATCCTTTAAGAAAAATATAAATAGAAGGAATTTAAATATATCAATAAACAAATACCTATAGCTATCAATAGCAAACATCATTAAAATAGTGAAATGAAAATACTATTTTCATTAAAATCAGGAACAGAAAACACATGCTCATTATCACCATTATAATTTTGAAATTTCAGTAAATGCAAGACAATAATAACTTGAAACATTTTGTATAAATATTGGAAGAAATAAAATGTGTCACTCTTTAGTAATGTAATTTTATGCTGAAAGAATCCCCCAAAACATTAAAACTATAGAACTAACAATAAGAGTTTGTAGCGGGGGGCACCTTGCTGTCTCAGTCAATGGAGCATGTGACTCCTGATCCCAGAGGGTATGTGAGTTCAAGTACCATTTTGGATATAGAAATTACTTGGAAATAAAATCTTTAAAAAGAAAGGAAAAAGAAAAAGAAAATTTTGTAGGCTATAGACAGGGAAAGTACAAGACCCATATGATGTGAGCCATAATATTTTATCAAATGACCTAAACAAAATTAAAAAGAGAAACAATCAAAAGGGATAGTATGGAAGGGAAAACTTAACATCATAAAAATGATATTTTCCAAAAAAATGTTATTTTCCTCAATAATAACATGCATAATGAATAGAATTCTAATTAGAATTTAAGTAGAGTTTTTACTTAATTGGATACATAGTCTTAAAATTCATTGGGAGATTAAATGTCCAAGAATAGCCATAAAATAATGAGGAAAGGATAGTAAGGAGGGCTTCTTTACCAGAAAATAAATATTTGCTAATGCCACTGTAATATAAGCAGAACATTATAGCATAGGAATTTTAAAAAATCAATAAAATCCCTGAAACAGCATAAAGAGCCCAGAAAATAGATCTCAGTAAACATAGCCATATAACATACCATATGAAAAGGTAATATTTTAATCCAGTAGGGAAAGAAAGGTTGATACTGTAATAAATGGTGCTGGCACCGTGTGCTTCTATCTCGAAAAAAGTAAAGTTGGATCTGTATCTCACATCACATTCAAAAATGAAGTTTTGATTTTATGAACCCCTAAAATAATAAAAAGAAAGCTTTAATCGAAATTTTGGCATGCATATTAAAACCTATGTGTTGTGAAGAGTATTTTTATTATTAAGACAGGAAAACCAGAAGCCATATATATGCATATATGAATGATTGACACTGATAAGATAAATTTGTTTATTGGGGTCCACAGAATGGAGCCCCCCCCCCAGTGGCCCAGCCCACATCATGAATTTCAACCTAAGTCAGCCTGGACTTCTGGGAGACACCTGTCAAGGAAATCTAACACACTAATCACAATCCTCCAACTCAGCTTTAGCTGGCTTACTTTACCCTGGGCAGTAAGACCTGCTAGGCTTCTCAGGAAACCTCTGAGCTTCTAGCCAATCATGCTGTCTCCACGTCTGTCTTCGGATCTAAGGCTTGCTCTTGCCCATAATTCCTCAGGAAGAGTGTTCCAGGGCTTGTGAGGCACTGCACTCCCTCTCATCCATGGGTTGTTTTCCCTTGAGTCAAGGACATCAAACTCATTTCTAAATTGTTTTTGTTTTGTCATTTGACAGCACAAAATTTAAAACTTGGTTAAAAAAGGCCATACACAAAAATCAAAAGACAGATGATACGTTTAAAGGAAAATATTTGCAAGAAAGATTATAAATAAAGAATTTATAGTTAATACCTACTACGTCAAAGATCTGCAGATTAAAGGTCAAAAGGCAGTCCAATAGAAAAAGTGGGTTAGAGATGCAAATACATAGTTTTTGGAAAAGCATTTCCAAAAATCCATGAATGCATGAGACGGTGGAGCCTAGTGTAGCGATTAGAGTGGTTAAGCTTTTCTAAAGAGACAGACTAGCTGGTAGTGTGACCTTGGCCAAGTTATTGAACTTCCCTGTGCCCCAGTTATATCATCTTATAAAAGGAGATACTTGACATACCTGTCTCACTGGATTGTTTCAGAGTTAAGAGTTATCATGTGCAAAGTGCTCCATACGGTATGTGGCACGTAGGAAGCCCAGTGCAGAGTAAGGCATTATGTTAGGTATTGGCTGATGTTATGAGTTAAGGAAATGCAAATTAGGCTAAGAGAACAATAGCACTCCTTACCCATTGGGTTGGCAAACATTAAAAGAACGACTACAAAAATAAAAAATAAAAAAAAAAATAAAAGAACGACTACACTGCTGGTGGGAATTCACTGGAATTCATCAAAAGGGAGTTTATTACTAGTGGAATCATGGAATGCCATGATCATTTTAGGAGTGCCTTCTGACAATATCTCTAAGCATTTTAAATCCATCTAATGCCTTTTGACTCAGCAATTCAACTCCTGGGAGTCTATCCTGTAGGACTAAAGCCACTAGTACAAGGATAGTCACTGCAGCCTTGTTTGTGTTGGCAAACAACATGAAATAAAATGAGGACCTATCAAAAGGGGAAGGATTGAGTAAAATCATGGCATATTCCCAACTTTGAAATATTACGCAATCTTTAAACAGAATGACTTTAAGCCTTGCCAATTGACTTGGAGAGATTTTCACATTATGTTTTTAAGCGATTAAAGCAAACTTTAGAGAAAGTATGGGGAGAAAACATTTTTGTAAAGCAAATATTGGCACCCTTAAACACATATACGTGTGTTTGTATATTGGTATATAGACATGAGAACGTTAGAAAGACTGCACACAGTGTTTGTTAATTGAGTGTCTGATTTTATTACATGTTCTGTTTATATATATATATTAATAAATTTAAACTCAAAGAAGTATGAGGGAGAGGATTGAAATTATCTGAAATCTGGAGATTCTTACCATTAACATTTTAGAGATCATCTTTCGTCTTTTTGCACAAATTCACAATTTTATGTAGATGAGGCATGTAATATTGTGATGCAAGAAATGGGGGTGACATTTGTCCTATTTGGCGATGCCTGGGTGGCTCAGTGGGTTGAGTGTCCAACTCTTGATCTTGACTGAGGTCATGATCTCAGGGTCGTGGAATCGAGTCCCAAGTTGGCTCTACATTGAGCACAGAGTCTGCTTGAGATTCCTTCTCTCCCTCTCCTTCTGCCTCTCCCGCCTGGCTCACATACTTTCTCTAAATTTTTTTTAAAAAACTTTTTTAACTTAAGAAAAGAAAGAAATATACATTTGGTCTACAATCAGGTAATTGGCACAAGAAATTCTAAAAATTTTATTTCTAGAGTGGCAGGAGTGAGAGGGGCAACTTTCGTTATTCATAATAAGCTTCTTTCAACCCTACCTGAGTTTATGCTAATGAGATGACCTAAGGAGAGCCCTTAGATAGTTTTGTGGTAGGTGCCGGTTGCCAGGAGAACCAAGCAGCGATTACAGGGTTAGAACTTTCAAGCCTTCCCCAACTCCAGGAAGGGGAGAGGGGTTAGAATTGAGTTAATTAACAGCCACCAATGATTTAATCAATCTGGCTAAGTACTGGAACCTCTATAGAAACCATGAACACTGAGGTTCAGAAAGAGCTTCTGGATTGGTGAATGTATCCTTATGCCAAGAGGGTGGTGCATCCCAAAATTCACAGGGACAGAAGAAGTTCCTGTGCTCAGGACCCTTCCAGACTTTGTCCTATGTATACTTTGCCTTCATCTGGTTGTTCATTTGGATCCTTTATAATATCCTTTATAATACACTGATAATAGTAAGTGAAATGTTTCCCTGAGTTCTGCGAGAGCCCTTAGGAGCAAATTATAAAGCCTCAGGTAGAAAGGATCATGGAAACCCCCAATTTGTAGCTACATTGAACTGAAGTGTGGATAACCTGGGTCTCACCACTTGTGATTGGTGTCTGAAGTTGGGGGCAGTCTTGTGGAATTGAGCCCTTAATTGAGGTAGGGTTTGCACTAACAGAATTGTGTCAGAATTGAATTAAACTGTAGGATACCAGGACGCCTGGGTGGCTCAGTGGTTTAGCACCTGCCTCCAGCCCAGGGTGTGATGCTGGAGTCTCAGGATCAAGTCCCACATCGGGCTCCCTGTATGGAGCCTGCTTCTCCTCAGAGCCTATGCCTCTGTCTCTCTCTCTCTCTCTCTCTGTCTCTTATGAATAAATAAAAATAAAATCTTTAAAAAAATTGTAGGATACCTAGCTTATGTCTGCAGAGAATTGGAGAATTGCTTGGTGTGGAAACCCCACCCATTTAGGACTGTTATGTGTCAAAACAGATCCTAGTAGGGCAAATGCTATTTTTTTTTTTTATCATGTATTCCTTTGTGAGGGGATCCCAACAAAATCTCACACTGAATCTTATGGTGCCAGAAGGGATCCAGAGTCAGGAGATGCTGAGAAGTGATGGCCCTTGCGTCACTCATCAGCTCCATGAATGGGAGCAAGTCATTTCACTTCTCGGGGTCCAGTTCCCCCAAAAAGTGAAGCTGTCAGTAGATGATGTCTGAGGCTTCTTTCTGCTTTGGAATTCAGCGCTCCTGTTCTGTTGGCCGTGAGAAAGTCAGCATGATGTACAGGCGACTTTAGAATCAGACAGCCCAGGGGTGGTAGAAAGGGAGGTGGGCAGGGGGTGGGGGTGACTGGGTGACGGGCACTGAGGGGGGCACTTGATGGGATGAGCACTGGGTGTTATTCTATATGTTGGCAAATTGAACACCAATAAAAAATAAATTTATTTATCTTTTTTTTAAAGATTTTTTTATTTATTCATGAGCGACACAGAGACAGAGAGAGAGGCAGAAACACATGCAGAGGGAAAAGCAGGCTCCATGCAGGGAGCCCGACGTGGGACTCGATCCCGGGTCTCCAGGATCACACCCTAGGCTGAAGGCGGTGCTAAACCACTGAGCCACCCAGGCTGCCCAAAAAATAAATTTATAAAAAAAAAAAAAAAAAAGAATCAGACAGCCCTAAAGTTCAACACCAAGGTTGATGTTACCGCACACCTTTGGGCTAGGCGGTCACACTAATAATGAAATGCCTCGCCGGGAATTTCAACAACAGGGAAATCATTTCAAAAACAGGGAAATAATAATTATATTGGAAAATTGTAAAGATTGGAAAATAAAGTGCTGAACACAGCAAGTAGCATTCTTTTTCAGACTTAATGTGACCTGAGAGACTATTTTTTAATAAACAAATTAAAGGACATTATATCATGCCTAAGGGACTACTTTGTCATTTTAAGGTGAAACAGTTTAAATAGGATATGAATTTCCACGGGGGAAAAAAAATCAGCAAATGATGAAACAGAGCCCTTTGCAGTCTCTTGAGAGAGCTCATGTCAGACTGGTTTAATCATGGAACTTTGCTATTTTGGAGGGCTTTGTCCAGGTCTAGCCAGACACCACCCAGACAGGTGCTGCTACCAGACAGGTGCTGCTATGGTAAAGCCTTCCTGGGTTTCAGCAAAATGAAGAGAGGTTTGGTAAGTTTAAACAAAGAGCAATTTTCTTTAAGCTAAAAATATGAATTTATTTGGAAATAGCAGAGGAATGGCCATTTGGGACAGGCAAGCGATGGAAGCACAGGCCGGTCCAAAGAGACACAGGGAAGGTCAGCTTTTTACTAAGTTTTAGGAGGAAACCGGGGAGGGTTGTTCTGAACAAAAGAAAGGAGAGTTAGGTTGTGGCGGTTTCCCATTGGCTGTAAGTGGTGGTTGATGCCTGTTGCCAGGGCAGGGAGGGATCTTCCTTCCTTTTCTTAAAAGCAGGAGAAAGGCTGGCTCAGTCTGGCTGGCTCAGTCGCAGGAGAACATGATCTTGGGGGTCCTGAGTTCAAGCCCCACTTGGAGCTTATAGAGATTACCTAAAATAAATATACAAATAAGTAAACTAAAAAACAAAAAAGCAGTAGGTAAAATTCCTGTGTGAAAAATGTCTTTCCCTGTTGAAATAATTCTTATCTCCTGCCTGCTGGTTCTGCGGGCAGCAAGGAGAGCTCATGGGGGAGAGCTCCCCCTGCAGGGCTCCCGGCTCCATTTTAAATGAGGTTTCTTTTATTTATTTTTATTGGTTACATTTTCTCCCCTGTGCTAATGCACCACGCTGCCCATAAAAATGAAAGGAAAAAAGAAAAATTGTGATAGGATTTCAGCAACTGGGACATTTTAGAGATGCAGAACCTGGGCTGAAGAAATGGAATAAAATGAAGGAAACCATCATTTTCTACTGATGCTGCCATCGTTGGGTGCCGGCAGGGCCACATGGTGCCCTGGGAGCAGAGCTACTTCATTTCTTATCCATTATGACACTTTCCGTGAGGGATTCCCGAACCAGCCTGTCCAAGAACGTCCTTCAGTGTTAAGTCAGTGATTCAGTCAGAATCTGAAATATTCTTATAGGGAAAATCAAGAAAGATTAGATTAGAAAGTTGCCTCATTGTGGGGGCGCCTGGGTGGCTCAGTCAGACTCTTGACACTGGCTCAGGTCATGATCTCAGGGTCGGGGATAGAGCCCCTAGTTGGGCTCCACACTCAGCAGGGGGTCTGCTTCTCTCCCTGCCCCCCCCTCGTTCTCCCCCCCCATCTTGCACACGCACTCTCTCTCTCCCCACTATCAAATAAATAAATAAATCTTTTAAAAAAAGTTGCATCATTGAAGACTCAATATTGGATCTTCAGCTTCTTTGTATCATTAAAAATACAAGTCTTTAAAAACTAAAAACACTGCACAAATAGGAGGTATTATTTTGAACTGACCAAGAGTCATGGTTTGGGGAAGGCCCAAGGGGAATATTAAATAGGGTGGAAGGATTTGGGATGTGATTTTTTTCTTCATGACGTGAATTTATATTGTTTATTATGTGCAGAAGACAGGAGGTGTAGTCTGGGTCGGGATGACTCTGTCTCACCAGGTGCCAGCATGAGGTGTGGAAAAGCACCTTTCTTTCTACTGAGGAAGACAGCTGCTCTGGCTAGGCCAGGACGATTTTTTTCCCCTGCAGAGCTGTGTCTTAGGAGCGACTGTGCTGGATTTGCCATAGTGGAATTCGGCTGTCCCTGAGGAATTTTTTCTAAGAGTCTCCCTTTGTTTTGTGTTCTGTTTCCAGTTGGATCACCAGCCTTTGGCCTTGAATGAAAAGCCCCAACCAGAGGGGCTCATCAACCAGAGGATTGATGTGTAGACGAAGGAATCATTTGCTTGTTTTTAATTTATTTACCTTCCTGACACACATACTCTGAATCGAAATGACATCGAAAGTATCAATCTGAAAAAGAGGAAGAGAATTAGTGGGATTTGCTCTATTTAAAAAGTCTTGGGGTGCCTGGGTGGCTCGGTCAGTTAAATGTCTGCCTTCAGTTTGGGTCATGATCCCAGGTTCCTGGGATCAAGCCCTGCATGGGCTCCATGCTCAGTGAGGAGTCTGCTGCTCCTTCTCCCTCTGCACCTCCCCCTGCTGGTGCATTCTCTCTCTCTCTCTCTCTCTCTCTCTCTCTCTCTCTCTCTCTCTCAAATACATAAAATTTTAAAATCCTTAAAAATATATATATATGTCTTTATTCTAGAGTATTAAGAACAGGCAGGACCATGGAAAGAGCAGATGACTAGGTGATAAGAAACTGATCAAATTTGATTTCTAGTTTTGTTTCATCTTTAATCTATAATAGTAACAGCTAAAATGAGTTTATAAATTCCTTTAGTGTGCACTAATGACACCTCGTGGCAGTGTAATGACACAGATACCACCATGATCCTCCATTTTACAGATAAGAAGACTGAGGGCCGGAGAGACTGACTTTCCCCAGGTTTTCCAGTTAACAAGAGGCAGAGCTTGAAATCAAGTTTAGGTGTTCTGACTTCAAAGTCCTTGTCCTACCATTAAAGAGGACCCGAAACTGTGGAATCCTTGAGCTGGTAGGGAATTTGGAGACCTGCTGGTCCAGCATTTGCTTGGTTCTGCAGGATGTTAACCCAGGTCCCCCCAATGAAGTTTGAGAACTGGCAGGTTAAAGGATGTAAAACAGATTTCTTGACCACAGAATGTCCCAGAGCCTTTATTAAGCTAATGGATCTTGATGCTTTTGCTAATCTTAGTTGGCGATGGATTTCTTCTAGGGCAGCGTCTACTTAAGACCCACAACCTCGGCCCCTAGCCCATCAAGGTGAGGCTCCCCGTATGGTGTGTTGCCTGAGTGAGCAGAACTAGGGCAACACCATGGTTTTCAACGAAACTATGAAGAGTGATGGAGTTTCTTCTGGCTCTTGAGCCGCCTCCCTGTTAATGTTGCTTGTCATCCTAGAGCCCCTCAAGCCACACACTGTGTGAGCCACAGTCCCTGTGGGAGGCTTCACCTTGGCCTTCCAGGTTTCCTTACCGATACCTGCTCTCATCTCAGTCCCTGGTGTTCTGGGCTCCGTCATGAGGTGTCTTGGAGGGCACTCTCCGCATCACCCAGGTGTAGATCCTGACTCTGCTGCTCACTATCTGCCTTATTCCTTGTTTCTGTGTGTTAGTTTCCCCATTAGCAGAAGGGAGCTAAACAGTATCTGTTTCAGAGGGTCCTGTAAAGATTCAATGAGGGCATCCACGTAAAGCCCTCTGCTTACTGCCTGGTCCCTAGCAGGTGTTCAAAAAACTCACACGATGGTTATTATCATCTTAGCCTGGACACTAAGTATTTGCAGAAGATATGTAGGCCACCTTCCATTAACTTCTCCAGAGTGCCAGGCAGCTATGGACCTTGCAGAGTTGCCATTGTTGAGTGGTGCCTTGACGTCATGCCCTCTGCACGTTCGTGGGGTGCTATAGGTTTGGAAAAGTGGTTAGGTACCTTCCACTGGGATGGTCCTACATCCCTGTGTGCTGGATGGTGACTTCTTCATGACATGTTCCTTTCAGAATCAAGTTCTGAGAAGGATGTTTTGTATCTCTTTATGATCTTGATGGTGGTTCTTCCCTCATTTTGGCTTAGAGCTAAAATTTTTAAAAATTTTATTTATTTATTCATGAGACACACAGAAGAAAGGCAGAAACATAGTTAGAGGGAGAAGCAGGCTCCCTGTGGGGAACAATGAGATCTATCCCAGGACCTTGGGATCACACCCTGAGCCAAAGGCAGACACTGAACCACTGAGCCACCCAGGTACCCTGGCTTAGAGCTAAATTTTGCCTCAAATTTTCGTTATTTCACCCCCTCATTTTAGCCTTTCCCCCCCTCTTTTGATCTGTGCTTTGCATATTCCTGAGTTTCTGTTTGTTTCTTTTTATATCTTAAAATTTAATTTTTTAAAAAATATTTTCTTTATTTATTTGAAAGAGACAGAGCATGAGTAGGGGGGAGGAGCAGGGGTAGAAGGTGAAGCAGACTCCCTGGTGATCAGGGAGCCTGACATGGGGCTCTAAACCTAGGACTCCGAGATCATGACCTGAGCCAAAGGCAGACTTAACCGACCAGGCCACCCAGGCGCCACATAAGTGGGCTACGGGCTACCTATAATAAGAATAAGTCATTCTTATTAAGCAATAGTTTATCCACTTTCTATACTGTGCAGTGTACCTGTTCATAATCCTTCAAAAACCAAAGAAGTGTTTCAGTATAAGTTAATAACCCCTGTCATTTCATGAATATTTACTGTGAGCCCAGAAAGAGACTGATGTGCATTTTCTCTATTTCTCACAGCATGTTGGCACGTTGGGTAACATCATCTCCATTTTAAACAAAAGAAAACAGAAAGCTCGGAGAAGGGAAGTGTCTTCCTCAGATTCATCCAGCTGGTAGGTGGTGGGTTAGAGATTTGAGTCCTGAAAGGTCTAATTACTCTTCATAAGCTCTTCAGCACATTGTGTCCCCCTCACACACAATCAAGAACTTCTCTGGGTGGCAATGGTTATTGTACATATTTCTCCGGCTGAGGCTACTTTGTGCACATTAGATGGTGCAGTGGTTTGGGAGGTGGAGCTTAATTCTCTTTCACTTGAGTATGGCCTGAACTTAGTGACTTAACTTCCAACAAATAGAATACGGTGGAAGTAAAAGCATGTGGCAGCGAGACTAGGTCATACAAGGCACTGAGGCCTCCTTTTTGTTCTCTCTCTCTTGGATCACTTGCTCTAGAAGAAGCCAGCTAAGATGTCACAAAGACCCTCAAGGGGGGCCCGGTGGGGAGACCCAGTGGGGAAGAACTGAGACTCTCTGCCAATAGCCAGGGAGGAACTGTCAGCAGCCCTGGGAGTGAGCTACCGTAGAAGTGGAATCTCCAGCCCCAGCGAAGCCTTTACATGATGGCAGCGCCAGCCAACGTCTTCACAGCAACCTCAGCAGACACCATGAACCAGAACCACCCAGCTAAGCTGCTCCTAAATTCCCAATACACAGAAACTGTGAGATAACAGATGTTCGTCATTTTAAGCTAAGGTTTTTTTTGGAGGAGTAATTTGTTACGTAACAACAGATAACTGAGGCAGGTGATATAGAACTTGAGGGCCTTGCCCCAGGACCTGTGTGAGCCCTTGACAGTTCACGGTTCTCATCCACAGGATGTACTGGATCTGCCCGTAGCTACTCCTGCAGATGTTTCTGCTGAAGATAGTTGACTTTTCTGCAGATGAGACTCAGTCTAGCTCTTAAATATTTGCAGGTGACTAGGAATTTGCCTCATTGTCTGGCAGCCCAGAAGGCGCTCACTTTAGGCAAAAGCTCTAATTAGAGCACTTGTTGGGGAGGCCAAGGAGGAACTGACCTGGCATGTGGTGGTGGGCACCCGTAGTCCCAGCGACTTGAGAGGCTGAGGCAGGAGAGCCAGTTGACCCCAGGAGCTCTGGGCTATAGTGTTCTGTGCCCACTGGGTGTTGGGTGTTCACACTAAATCTGGGATCAGGATGGTGACCTTTAGAGAGCAGATGACCGCCATGTTGTCTAAGGAGGGGTGAACCAGCCCACATTGGAAACAGAGCAGGTCAAAACTCCTGTGCTAATCAGTAGTGGGAACGTGCCTTTGAATAGTCACCGCACTTCAGCCTGGACAACACAGAGTGACACTTTCTGTAAAATATATACATGAGCAAAAAGAACAGACCTTGTGTGAAGATTTGTTGAAGCTCACCTCAGGCCCCCAGATGTTTGAAGCAGATGGCAGGCCCAGGAAGTTGCTCATGTCATCCATGTATAGACCCTCCTTGTTCTATCCCTGTATGAAATTGTTACAAGAAAGCAAAGAGCCTGGAACATGTAATCTCATATTTATCAGGGAACGTCCATAACCATAAGAACCTCCTTTTATTATTTTATTTTATTTTATTTTATTTTATTTTATTTTATTTTATTTTATTTTATTTCATTTCATTTTATTTCATTTCATTTTATTATTTTATTTATTTTTATTTTTATTTTTATTTTTTTTAAGAACCTCCTTTTAAAACCATGTTTCTGTGCTTCCGCTAAGTCCTGGTTTAGAATATGCCCTTGAGTCACAATCCAGGCAATATGTATTTAACGCCTGCTAGGTACCAAGTCCTACGTGAGGGGCTTGGGGTACAGCAGTGAACCAAACAGACAACATCCCCACCCTCATGAAGCTCACCAGTCTTGTGAGGGAGACAGCAAGTAAGCAAGCAAATAAGTAAGGTGGTGTGGGAGGGGTAAGTGCGATGCAGAGAAGTAAAGAGAGGGTGGTCCTGGGCTCACGGGGAATCCTGGGGGAGAAGAGGCAGGGGTGGCTGCTCGGAGGTGACACCTGAGCCGAGAGGTGCATGCTGAGAAGTTCCACGCTGACACCCACACCAGAAGGACAGGTGCTGTGGCAGGAAGGGGTGAGGCTTATGTGCGGAACAGCAAAATGACACTTGAGGATTTCTGTGTAAGGATTCACGTAACAAATCCCCCTTGAGGTGCAGAGTTTCAGGAGCACTTTGTCCCTGCCGACCAGCTGGTGTTCTTTTTGGTGAGAAAATAACTGATGATGTTCCCCTTTCAGCCTCGTCTTCCAGAAAGCTCTGAGGCAAATCCTGTACCCTTTCCAGAGACTGGGTGGGGATCTGTGTGGAAAGACGAAGGGCACGGCCCCGGCCCTCAGTGTGTCCCCTCGCACTCTAGGATGCAGTGCAAACACAACAAGCCAATAACTACAGACGTCTGAGGCAAGCTGGCACAGAAGGGAGCCCCCCAGGGTGGCAGCTAGTCCCAGGGGAGACTTTGCTGGAGGAGGTGTCTGTGCATGGGGGCCCTGCCCCCCATGGTAGGAGGAGCCACATCAGCCCCTTCACTGGCACCCCCCCCCCCAGGGTAGTGGCTCCTATCCCACTGGCAGGACCTGTGGGCCCCTTCTGGGATCAATCCTGGCCTCGGGGCCCTGGGCTCTGAGCTACGTGGCACGAGCTTTCCCGACAGGAAGGAAAAATAGATTGAAAACGTCTCAGCTCCACAAGTCCTATTTTTAATTGATTTGCACACAGGCTCTTCAATCACGGTATTAATATTTAATTGTCCTGTCAGGTCAGATCCTTCCGGGTCAGACAGTTAAAAATGGCCTGGGACGGAGGAGGGGAATGAGGTGGCGGGGTGGCCTGCAGTGGCGAAGGTGGGACGCTGGCTGGGGGGACGAGGGGGATCAAGATCTGAGGGCCGAGGAGGAGCAACCCTGGCCCTCCCGTCCCGACGGGAGGAGCAGCTGGCTCACTTTCTCCCTGCCACTGTCCCTTCCCTGCCTACATCCTTGGGCACAGCGGTATTGCCTGAGAGGCCACTTAGGGAGCCATGTGGGAGTTCAGGTGCCACAGAGGCCTGTGGAGAAAATGGGGCTTCCTTCGACTGGGGGAAGCCAAAGGGCTGGTCTCTTCGGCAGGATCCAGACGACCAAGCGCTCAAGCCTCTCAGTTTCCTAAATTTGAGGGGGGTTGACTGGGGGTTTGGGCCCCACCCCAGCCTAAGTGAAACTTGATTTATAGGCATGTTTCCTTGAGAAACCGTGTCCGTCTTGGCTGCCTGGCATCACAGTGACATGAAGGAATGACATTTTAGGTGAGCGCACGCTCAGAGGCCCTCAACATCCACGTGGAACTCATTCGTCTCCACACAACTCATTCCCTCAGCGTCTCCATGCGACTCGTTCCAAGAGGCTATTAATGGGCAGGAGATGAGAGGGACGCGGGAATTGGTTTTCATTTCAGCCCCAGCTTTATTTATACATCTTTTGTTTTTAAAGATTTTATTTATTTATTCATGAGAGACAGAGAGAGAGAGAGAGAGAGAGAGAGAGAGAGAGAGAGAGAGGCAGAGACACAGGCAGAGGGAGAAGCAGGCTCCATGCAGGGAGCCCGACGTGGGACTCGATCCCGGGTCCCCAGGATCACGCCCTGGGCCGAAGGCAGGCACCAAACTGCTGAGCCACCCAGGGATCCCCCTACATCCTTTTTAAAAACAGGAGCTGGGAGGTAAGGCCTCTCCCCCAGAGCCATGGGGGAGTGTGAGCACCTGCACCCTGGAGACCACCGCCCCCCCTCCGCCCCCCGGTCCCTTCTGACCACCGCCTCTTCCTTCCCTGAACAAATGTCTAACAAGTCCAGACAGTCGCAGAAAATCAAGATGCACCTTCCACAAGCTATGAAGAAAACTCAAGTCATCTCAGGAAAAGCTTCAATACCACCTTCACCTCTCTCTGCGTCATCTTGGTTTGAGGCAATGGTTCTCATGGCGTCTGTCAGAAGGGGGCCTTTAGGAATGTGTGGGTGTGTCTGGTTGTCTTCATGGTTGTGTCAGGATGCTCTCAGCATTCGGTGGGGGAAAGGGCAGCGATGTTAGCCTGATATTCTCTAGACGGTGTCCCCAGCCTGTGCCCCGCATGACTGCTGGGTGCCATTGTGTGTGCTTGAGTGGAGAACACGTTAGGGATGATCCGAGCCCAAAACCGAACTCTGTTTTACTCATGAAGTCTTTGTTGCACATTTTCAGATACACAAAGCTTTCCAGGAATCCAACTGTTGTGGAAATCAAGGAAAGACTGGCTTTGGAGGTGACGGGGCCTTGACCAAGAGCTGTTCACCTTTTAGAAAGATCAGATTCTGGGGCGCCTGGGTGGTTCAGTGGTTGAGTGTCTGCCTTTGGCTCAGGTCGTGATCCTGGGGTCCTGGGATCGAGTCCCGCATCGGGGTCCCTGCTTCTCCCTCTGGCTGTGTCTCCGCCTCTCTCTCATGAATAAATAATTAAAATCTTTAAAAAAATTTAGAAAGATCAGATCCCTGGTGGCAATGGCACTTGTGGTACATGAGCTCCCAGAATCACACAGCTGTACTGTTCTGCATTCACAGCTGTCAGGCTCCCGGGGGCCTCTGCTCCCACCCAGGAGCATCTGATACTTCCTGCCAGCTCCTAAAGCAGTCACACCACACCTTTAGGTATGGAAACACATGCTGTTATCATAAGTCCTTTATATTTCCATTAGGGCATCATGCTGATGTTGAGAATTGTGCGTAGGTGGGTAATATTAATTTAATTTCAGGAATATAAGGGGGACATTATAGAATGTTTGCTTTTGGCAGGAGGCATTGCATCTGATCTAGGACCTCAACCAGGGCTGAGATTACTGGTTTATGTTTTAAAACAGCAATAACTCCCCCCCGGCCCTTTTTTTTTTTAGGTTTTATTTATTTATTCATGAGAGACACAG
This sequence comes from Nyctereutes procyonoides, assembly GCF_905146905.1. NCBI lineage: Eukaryota > Metazoa > Chordata > Mammalia > Carnivora > Canidae > Nyctereutes > Nyctereutes procyonoides. The sequence continues at coordinate 9,287,991 of NW_026575037.1, forward strand.
AGAGAGAGGCAGAGACATGGGCAGAGGGAGAAGCAGGCTCCCAGCAGGGAGCCCAATGTGGGACTCGATCCCTGGGGTCACACCCTGAGCTGAAGGCAGACACTCAACTGCTGAGCCACCCAGGCACCCCAAAACAGCAACAGCTCTTGTAAGAAGAACCAAGCAGGTGGATCGTCAGGGATTGGATCCCCTGAGTCATGTTTTACTCCGGGGCTCGAATGTTTCTAAGAACACAACTGTCTGCAAGCATCAGGCAGCTGGTGGGAAAGAGTGAAGTGTCAGAAAAGCAAGAGGGCAGGGGACACGCAGGACACTCACTAGGTCTCAGGCTCTCCGGGGCACTGTGGGGTCTGCGGCAGAGGGGGCTCTAGCTCCTGCTGACTATTGCCCTGCAGGACTGCAGGCATGGTTTTGCTAGATTTTTCCCTCCCGGTGGAAGCTGGAAATGAAAGGTTGGCAATCGCAGTAGCTGGGGTAAAGCTAGCCTGCTCTAACTAAGGGAGCTGGCAGTGCAATGGCTTAAGGACCCGGGACATAGGTTTCTTTTGCAGGTCATGGTCAAGGCAGGGCCACAGCCGCATCTGGGTGTCAGCCAGGAGAAGAGGGTGTGGGAGAGAGTGTGAGCAGTGTGTGAAGATCCAGGCTGGGAGGTGGCTCATCTCAGCCCCACTTGTGCGCGTCCTCTGATTGGTGTCATCGTAGGTGGACAGCCATTGCCCTGCCCTCTGGGACACTGCTGGTCCCTGCCCCAATGCCCAGTTGAAACATTAAAATACATCAGGTGGACCGATATAGTTGGGGATTTGAGTTCCACACATGGAGGAACAATTCCCAGTAGAGGAGGAGGGAGGAAGGCGGGTGGGACGGGTGTTTGAGCTGGTGGAGGGGTGGAAGGCTCTCAGCTTGGAGGGCAAGAACAGACCTTGAATGCAGGCAAGGGAGTTTTAATTTGGGTTACCCGTCCCACCTCCAGGAAACCTTTCCTGACAGATCCCTCCGGGGCCAACCTCAGTGCTCCTGTGGAAGGCTCCCGAAGCAGTGCTCATTGCATTCACGGTCTTCCTCGCCCATTTTTGTCTTTCTCTCTAGACTCCATTTGTATTTTGCTCACTGTTCTCTCCTCGGCGGTCTTGCAGAGCCATTGGAATGTAGTAGGTGCTCAGCAAATGTTTGATGAGTGACTGAAAAAAAATCCTCTGAGCAGTAGACAACGAATGCGCATTAGGGTCTGCACAAGGCACGATCAAGGTGCTTTGGTGGGAAGATTCATCTGGTTATCCTGCTAAGAAGGCCAGAGGAGCAGGGCAAAGACAGACTGGCTGGCAAATGAAGTGCCCCGTGAGCAAGGGCAGAGATGTCTTGTGGGAAGGGACGGGCTGGGGAAGGTGGATGATGGGGGGTCTGGGTGAGGAGTGGAGAGTAAGGAACTCTGACGCTGAGCGTTTTCCTACCAGGCCAGTACACACTCACAGGAAGCCACAGGACCAGTGACCCCCACCCCCCAAAGCCTGAGTGCCAGAGCCAGGAGGGAGCAGAGAGCCTCCAGGGTTAACATAGCAACGCCAGGAGAGGCGTGCTGCGCGAGGGAGCATTTATGGTGGGCTTTGAGGCACGGCGAACAGGAATGCTCTGAAAAGGCAGCTCAGTTTCATCCATTGGCCAGGAATATAGCAAAAGGCCAATAAATATTTTTATAAAATAGCATTTTTATAAAATGAAAGAATAGATTAAAAATGGGTGGATGGATGGGTGGATGGAGAGGTGGCTTTGGTTTGTATTAGACTCTTTGGAAAAATGATTAAGAGGACAGTCGGGGGTTCTTCCCAAGTTCAAAAGGTTTAGGTTGCTAGGTCAGGCCTTGGCCTCTCGAGGCAGTCAAGGAAGCCGTGACCTCTGAGGAACAGGGCTCTTCTGCTGGACGGGAGGGGGTGTTCAGGGAAAAGTCCGGTCACCTCGGCCCAGAGCCAGCAGGCTAGTGGGGTCTAGCCCCTGTGGCCCAGCAGCGACCCAACTGCTGACCTTGTCAGTCACAGGGGTCGGCCGGGAGGCCTCCACAGCCCCGGTTGGCAGCGGCCCCGCATCCGCTGGAACATCCTCAGGGTGGTGAAAGAGAGACACAGGTCTTCCATTGTGTGCCGCCAAGGGAGGCCGCAGGGGTGGGGGTAGGGGGGCCCTGACAGAGAGCAGATACGAGTGAGGGGAGCCAGCCTCTGCAGCCAGACAAAGGCTTGGCTGTGTGAGAGGCTCCCTCAGGGAGTCAGATTATCAGGCTTGAGTTAAGGAAAGAGCTTTCCCTGCAACCAGAGCCGGGGCCCGGAGGCCGGGGTGCCAACTCAAGATGCTGCGGGAAGCGAACCTGAAAGGCCCAGGGTAGCTGGCGGTCGGGGTCACACATGGTGTCACCAAGTAGGCCTTGAGAGCTAGTGGTGAAGAGGGCCCGGGCTTGGTTCTACCCCTGGACAAGGAGGCTCCCAGCATGGCTGGAGGTGAAGAGGAGGCAGGGGATCGTCGTGTTGAAGGAGAACTTGGGAGACCAGAAGTCAGAAGTCCTGGGCTGTTGGGCGCCTGGGTGGCTCAGTTGGTTAAGTGCCTGCCTTTGGCTCAAGTCATATTGCAGAGTTCCAGGATCGAGTCCAGCATCAGGATCCCTGCTCAGTGGGAGTCTCCTTTTCCCTCTGCCCCTCACTTTGCTCACGCAATCTCTCTCTCTCTCTCTCTCTCTCTCTGTGCCTTTCAAATAAATAAATAAATACAATCTTAAAAAAAGAAGAAGAAGAAGAAGTCTTGGGTTTTAAATTCAGGCTTCCCCAACTAGCAGTTGACTGTGAGGATGTTTTTCTTCTGGGTGTCCTGCTCTGGCCTGGGACTGCTGGGGATGGGATGGGGGGAGTGTGGGTGGACATGCTCAAGAGAGGAACAGAGGGCCACAGCGCAGCGCAGGGCCAGTGCCTCAGCCCTGGTGATTTCCCTGCATCTCATCACGGTGCTCAATGAATATAAAACAGCAAAGGTGCCAGGCTCAGAGACCCCACTTTGGAATATTCCCTACCAAGGTCAAACAGGCCCCTGATAACCTGAGGGAGCAATGATTTCCCTTCCTGCAGCTCCCATATCAATTAGAAATAATAAAAGGTTTGGGCCCAAGCGTTATAAATTGGGATCGATTTAAAGTACTTCACCTCCAAATATCTCATTCTTCCCAAGATGATGATTCAAATAATTGACATTCCGAAGGAGACTGAAAAATGTGCTTTGGGACAAAGATTAGATATCTTGGCTGCACAATAGATTCGGTCTTTTTGAAACAACCGAGAACCACGAAGAGAAAGTATCCAAACCGACCTCATGAGTTAACCAAGAAGGAAATGGCATCGCCATCATCCAAGTTGAATGGGCAAGACTCCAAATGCAAATAAATGTCTCAGATGTACCAGAACGTCATCTTTGGAAGGGACCTTTAAAGATGAACGTAGCCCAATGTACTCATCTTACAGATGAAGAAACTAAGGCCCAGAGAAGGAGTTACAGCCAGACAAGAAAGATGCTATATCCCGAGCTTACGTTCTCCTCCGCTGAGTGAGGCTGTGACCGTCACGTGTCCATGTGGCACCTGGCTCACTGCCTGGGACAACGGCGAGGCTGGAGTGGGGTGACGCGTGGACTGATTTTACCCAGTATTTGAGGGAACATTCCCCTTGTTCTCCTGGGTCATCAGTCATGGTACTGTCCATCATGGGAGGGCACATGACCCTGGCTAGCCGAGTCACAGGGGTTGGTCTGGGGTGGGCATGGGACCCAAACAGAACCCACCCAGTCTTTTCCTGGAATTTTTATGGGTGGTTCCAGAGCCGCTGGGGTCATAGAAGCATGTCTCCCTCACTGCAAATGGGAAGCTGTTTGCAATAGGAGTCAGGCTGCTCTATCCAGAAGGGAGAAGATGCAAGATTAGATAGTTTGTGACAGACAGACAGACGGGTAGATACATACATACCTACACACAGAGAAAGAAAGAACCAGCCCCTGCACTTGCTAGTTCTTTTGCTTCAGCTAGTTTGAATTAAATTTCGGTCACTTGTGGACAAAAAAGTTGTAATTGATAAATACAGTGGGAAAACGCAGGGCTCTGTGGCTTTGTTAGTGATCTCAAGCGGATAAGTTGGTGGTAGGAGGGAAAGGAATGAGAAAACCCAGCTGGTCTTCTGCTGCTTTTCTATCACACTTAAGTTCATTTTCGGATAAATATTAGGCCACTTCCAAGAAGTCACTGTTCACTGGAAGTCCACATTTTCATTCACCTTTACACATGTCATCCTCTCTGCCCCTGTAATCTCCGGCCCCGTTCTTTTATTTATTTATTTTGATTAAAAAACATTTTAAATGTAAGCCCTATGCCCATCATGGGGCTCAAACTCATGACCTTGAGATCTAGAGTCACGTGCTCCACCAACTGAGCTAGCCAGGCATCCTCCATCTGCTCTTTTCTTTTTATGTTCCCTGGCTGGTTGACTCCTATTCATCCTTCAAAGCCCTGCCTTACCTCTCCCCCATTTATTGATTCATTCCTTTTTTTTTTTTTAATTCATTAGAGAGATAGAGAGAGAGGCAGAGGGAGAAGCAGGCTCCATGCAGGGAGCCTGACGTGGGACTCGATCCCGAGTCTCCAGGATCACGCCCTGGGCTGAAAGCAGCGCTAAACCACTGGGCCACCAGGGCTGCCCTCATTCATTCCTTTAGCAAGAATTTATTAAACTGAGGTTGGCTCTAGCAGCTGGGGGGATGGCAAGGAACAGGACGTGCATTCATTGAACAGATACTTCTTGAATGTGCCAATCATAGCATGCAGGTAATCCAGTGGTGAGCACGAAAGACAAGGTCTGTGTCCTTGTGGAACTTATTGGGAGAGAAAAGACGGCACTAATTTATGATTGGAATATGTACTTCTGTAGTTTATCTCTGTCCTCTTCAATAGCTCTCTTTTTTTAAAATTGTAAATATTTTATTTAAATTCAGTTTCCCAACATATAGTATATACCCAGGGCTCATCCCATCAAGTGCTCTCCTCAGTGCCCGTCACCCAGTCACCCCATCCTCCCACCCTCCTTCCCTTCTGTAACCCTTTGTTTCCCAGAGTTGGGAGTCTCTCATGGTTTGTCTTCCTCTACAGTTTTTACCTAGTCGGTTTCTCCTTTCCTTTATAGCCCCTTTCACTATTTCTTATATTCCATGTTATGAGTGAAACATATGATGACTGTTTTTCTCCGATCGACTTACTTCACTCAGCATCATACCCTCCAGTTCCATCCATGTTGAAGCAAATGTAGGTGTTCATCCTTTCTGATGGCTGAGTAATAGTCCATTGTAGACAGAGACCACATCTTCTGTATCCATTCACCGGTCGAAGGACATCATGGCTCCTTCCACAGTTTGGCTATTTGGACGTTGCTGCTATGAACGTCGGGGTGCAGGTGTCCCGGCGTTTCACTACATCAGTATCTTTGGGGTAAATACCCAGTAGTGCAATTCCTGGGTTGTAGGGCAGCTCTATTTTTAACTTCTTGAGGAACCTCCACACTGCTTTCCAGAGTGGCTGCATTCCCACCAACAGAGGGTTCCCCTTTCTCCACATCCTCTCCAACATTGTTGTCGCCTTGTTAATTTTCCCCATTCTCACTGGTGTGAGGTGGTATCTCATTGTGGTTTTGATTTGTATTTCCCTGATGGCAAGTGACGCGGAGCATTTTTTCAGTAGCTCTTTCTTACCTGCGTTTCCTACTAGACTCAGAGGAGCTTGGGGAATAGATACCATGTCCTTCATTTCCTCTCTCCACCTGTGGCGGGGGGGGGGCAAGGACGCCCCGATGCCCCATCTGAGCCCCGCAGTGCTTTCTTTTTTAAAGATTGTGTTTATATATTCATGAGAACACACAGAGAGACGCAGAGACATAGGCAGAGGGAGAAGAAGGCTCCCCTTAGGAGCCTGATGCAGGACTCGATCCCAGGACCCTGGGATCATGACCTGAGCCAGAGGCAGCCGCTCAGCCAGTCAGTCACCCAGGTGCCTCTCCAGCAGTGCTTCCTGGTTTGTGAAGGGTGTTGCCCAGTTAGGCGAGCAGTGGCTGCTGTGGGAGGAGGGACAGGGCCTCCCCGAGGCCTGGTGGACTCCTCTCCAACAGTGGGTGGGAAGGGAAATTTAATGAGGTTTCAAAGAAGACAATAAAGAAAGTTCAAAGGCATGGCCTCTAGACTTCAACAGTTTACGAGAAAATAAGCCCAGGCCCTGGAAGCAGCTGTTTAATCTCTGAAGAGAAGCCGAGTTCAGTCCTCATTTGGTGGAGTCCACCGGCAAGGCTGTGACTGTTGCTGCCCTCTAATGAGGCTCTGTGGCTTCTCACCAGCTTCGGGGGGAGGAGGTCAGGGGACCGCACAGGCAGGCCCAGGGCAGGGCAAATGCAGGAGGCCCTAAGAGGTGAGTTCCTGGGAGCTGAGAGGGGCTGGAGACCTACAGTACCCATAGAATGGGTGCTTAAGGGACTGTGATGTTCATCTGGACCAAACCCCCCATTTTGGTGAAGAGACTAAGGCCCAGAGACATGAGGCAACCTAACCAATGTCAACCAGCTAGGCAGTGGCAAAGCCAGGAGTCAGCTGCTAGTTCCGTCTCAGCAGCAGGTGCAGCCCCTCAGGTGGGAGGTGGGAACCTTGGCTGATTCCTTACCATATGTAGACAGCCTCCAAGATTAGTATCTGGCCTGCTCCTTCCTTCCTTCCTTCCTTCCTTTTACTTTAAGATTTTATCCATTTATTTTCGAGAGAGACAGAGAGCGAAAGCAGGGGGAGGAGCTGAGGGGGAGGGAGAGGGAGGAGGAAAGAATCTCAAGCAGACTCCCTGCTGAGTGCAGTGCCTGACTCCGGGCTCCATCCCACACCCTCGAGATCATGACAGGAGTGTCCACACATATATGGTTAATAAGTTGTGCTAGTATAACTGAACAAGCATGTGCATTAATTGAACTTTGACCTTTCCTGCAAACCACACACAAAAAGGAATTTGAAATTGATCATAGTACTTAGTGCAAGAACTAAAATTATAAAGCTTCTGAAAAAAAATTGATGATGAAACTTTTACGGCTTTGGATTAAATAAAGATTTAGCTAGACCAGAAAAACCATGCCTCATAAAAGCAAAAGCTGATCAATTAGACCTCATCAAAATTTTTAAATCTTGCTCTTTAAAAGATAGTGTTAAGAAAAATGAAAAGAGGGGCACCTGGGTGGCTCGGTGTTTGAGCGTCTTATCTTTGGCTCAGGTCATGATCCCGGGGTCCTGGGATCAAGTCCCACATCTGGCTTCTGGCAGGGAGCCTGCCTCTCCCTCTGCCTATGTCTCTGCCTCTCTCTGTGTCTCTCATGAATAAATAAATAAAATCTTTAAAAAAAAAAGAAAAATGAAAAGATAAAGTACAGTGATAAAATATGTGTAAAGCATATATCTGATAAAAATGTCTATAATATATGTACACATTTGATAAATATGTTCAACATCATTAGTCATTAGGAAAGTACGAATTAAAATCACAATGAAATACCACTATTTACCCACTAGAATGGCTACAACTAAAAAAAACTTGACAATGCCAAATGTTGACAAGAGTGTGGAATGACTGGAACTTCCATACATAGCCCGTGGGGGTACAAAAACGGTACAGCACACACTTTGCAGAACTTTATAAAGATAACCATCCACTTACCATTTCACCCACCAATCCCATCCTTAGATGTTTATTGAAGAGAAAGGAAAGCATATGTCCACAAAAAGACTTGCACTTTTCTTTTTTTAAGATTTATTTATTTGAGAGAGAGAAAGAGAGAGAGAGTGCCGGGGAAGGGGCAGTGGGAGGGAGAGGATGAATCCTCAAAGCAGACTCCCTGCTGAGCGTGGAGCCCAACAGGGGACTTGATCCCAGGACCCGGAGATCACTCAAGTTGGACACTTGACTGAGTCACCCCGGTGCCCCAGGACTTGCACTCTTAATGCTCACAGAAGCTCTATTCATAACCACTGAAGAGTAGAAAGTACCCCCATGCACATCTACTGGCAAACAGTTCAACATACGGCGGTATATCCGGCGGTATATCGTGGAATGCTATCTGGATAAAGTACTGCAAAACGCAGCAACACGGATGCGTTACTGATTGAGAGAGGTAGCACCCTGGGGTGAGGGGCAGGCCTGTTTGACCCCCAGAGCCCACACACCCGCCACCCTCCACCTCCCTGGCCCTCATTCCACCATCAGGTAGATGCAATTCTTTTTTTTTTTTTTTTTTTAAGATTTTATTTATTTATTCATGAAAGACTCAGAGAGAGAGAGAGGCAGAGACACAGGCAGAGGGAGAAGCAAGCTCCATACAGGGGGCCTGACGTGGGACCCGATCCCGGGACTCCAGAATCAGGCCCTGGGCTGAAGGCAGGCACCAAACTGCTGAGCCACCCAGGGATCCTGATAGATGCAATTCTTAGGGAATTTTTTTCCCTGGCCAAAAAGCTTCCTCTCCTTCTTGAACAATCTGTACCTTCTCTCAGTGAATGTTGAATTGATTTGAGTGGTTAGGGTAACAAGATTTCAGGATGCAGGAGAGACCTACTTTAGATATTCAGCTACTTTCAAGGACAAAGTAATATCCTGGTTTGTTAAAATAGAGAATGTGATCATAATAACTGATCCTCACCCACCCATCATGCCCTGTTTTTTGTGGATGCAGGGCCCAGTGGCGGGTGCCAAGGACGCCAGGGTGCCTCCCCGCCCTTGCTTTCACTTAGGTTTTCTAGGATCTATTGCAACGAGTGCCTCCTTAGCCTAGACACTCATTCATCCCACAAATATTTATCGAGCACATATAATAAAACCAAAGCCAACATTTAAAATGTTTTCTCTGTAACAGACCTATCGTCAGATCCTAGATTGTGGTGACCTTTGACTCTTTAGAACAAATAATGAAGAAAGTTTTGTTGTTTGTTAGCTTTGTTTTCTGAAACAACTTTTTTTGGCCCATGTGTTCCCCAGAGCAAAGTGGAGAAAACCACAATCCAGGGGCCTGCGGGTCAGAAACAGAGAAGGATCCCCTGAGATTCTGGGCACCTCCTAGGGACCAGAAACTGACCTGCTGTCATGGGATTCTGGGGTCTCAGCAAATGATGAATCTTTGGTAAATGTCTGTTGAGCTGCACTACATTTTATTTTATTTTATTTAAATTTTATTTTATTTTATTTTATTTATGATAGTCACACACACACAGAGAGAGAGAGAGCCAGAGACACAGGCAGAGGGAGAAGTAGGCTCCATGCACCGGGAGCCCGACGTGGGACTCGATCCCGGGTCTCCAGGATCGCGCCCTGGGCCAAAGGCAGGCGCCAAACCGCTGCACCACCCAGGGATCCCCTGCACTACATTTTAAATTATTCAACTGCTCAGGGTGAAAGACAACCAGTCCCAGGGGAGCGAGTGACTGGATACACCTTTTAAATGCGGCTTCAGGGAAAGTTGGGCGATTGCATCGCCCTGAGGAAGGTCATGTGCTCACGAGGTTAAGGACCAGGGTGGCCCTGGCCAGAAAGCTGAAAACTGGAACTTGAAGATGGGTTAAGTAGGGAACCATTGATGGAACCTGGAAAGGAAAAGGTGGAGACTTTTTGTAGAGAATCCAGAGGGTCGCGGGGTTGAGAGGATGGTTCTTGGCCACACGGAGACCTCCAGGCAGCAGCTGGGGCTCTGGGGAAGAGCCGGCAGATGACAGGTGGACAAGGCAGCCCTGGGCCCCTGGACGCTTGGCCTTGCCCCTCCGTGCGCTTCTCACCCCCACCTCGCCGACAGGCAGGTTTGTTGGTGTACCCTTCAAATAGTCCTTGACTCTTCTCTGGCTGCCTGCCTCCCGGGTACAACTCCAGGCCCTCAGAAGCTCTCCCTTCCATCGGGTGTCCCCAACCAGTCGCTGCCCCCTGAGATCCACCCTTTGCCTCATCACCAGGGTCTCCAACAAAATTCCCAGCATCTTCCTTTCCCACTTATTTATTTATTTAAAGATTTTATTTATTTATTCATGAGAGACACACACAGAGAGAGAGGCAGAGACATAGGCAGAGGGAGAAGCAGGCTCCATGCAGGGATCCTGACGTGGGACTCGATCCCAGGGCTCCAGGATCACACCCTGGGCTGAAGGCGGCGCTAAACCACTGAGCCACCCCGGCTGCCCCCTTTCCCACTTAAAGCCTCTCACATGCCCATCTCCCTCTCATTCTTCAGCGCTCAGGATTAGCATCCCTTCCTCCAGAACAGGGGTCCTGGTGCCCCCAGGACGAGCTGAGGGACCCCTGTGCACTAGGGCTCATGGTGCGGCCTGCCTGACCACACCGCGCTCCTCGGGACTGCGGTGCACCTGGGTGTCTCTGGGCTCAGACTGATGCCAGGGCCTGGGCACACAGGTGCGGGTTCATCTCGGGAAGGAGGGAGAAGGAAGAAAAGAGGACCAGGGGCGCCCTGGGAGGCTCAGTCGGTTGCATTTCTGACTCTCGGTTTTGGAGCCCGTAGCTGGACTCTTATTCTGTTCCATTGATCTTTCTGTTTATACTTGTGTGTCTATACTCATGTGTGTCCAGGACCACCTTGTCTATTTTTGTAGCTTTATATTAAGTCTTCAAATCGGGGAGTGTTAGTTTGAAACACAACTTCGTTCTTTTTCAAAATTGTTTTTCCTACTCTAGATCCCTTGCATTTCTATACACATTTTCCAAATCAGTTTGTGCATCTCTGGACACAAGCCTGTCAGGATTTTGATGGAGATTACTTGTACCCATAGAGGCATTCTTTTTGATAAATTAGAGGAATACCATTCCTAATTGCTGTTGATTTTTGAAACAAGCTTTGGCATCTCAGTAAATCGTTTTTCAACTAGGCAGAGTGTTCACAGACCTATGATTTTCACCTTCTCTTCTGATCCTAGGATGCAGTGAAACGAAGTATCGCTCTGGTGATGGAAGCACCGGCGAGCGTCCCCAAGGCTCCAGGGACCACTGTTTGTCCTGCGAGGAAAACCAGCTTCCTCCTTCAGGGAAACTCTGTGTCTGTGACAGTGAGGGAAACCTCACAACTCACGCCCAAGAGAAGCTGTTTTAGGCATCTCCAAACAGCCACCCTTCCCTTGTTTGTCCAGAGCACAGTTCATGTGGTTTTGGAAAAGTAGTCTTACTCATAGCCCAAGAACACCACAGGCCCCAGGAAGAGAGTATTCTGGGAAGGGGTTGAGGAGAGGCCCAGAAAAAGCCAGGGCAGAGGCACAACCTTCTGGAAGCATTGCCACCACTAGTGAGTGGGAGGTCTTCCAGCTGGACACTCCAGTGCTGGGGCCATGCTTGCCACCCAGCCAGCTCCCCTGGGGAGTAAGACCCTCAGAAAGCTGCGTTTCAGCAGCAAGATTATTGCCTGTTCTTTATACTGTGAATTGTTAACAGGTTCTAAATAGACTATTCATTTTTCCTTTTAGCACAGAAGGGTCTCACAACTCCAACTACCACCACCGGCTTGAATGTTTCAAGTCAAAACATTCCCCAAACCACAGCCCTCGGGTGAGATGTAGGGCTGGCCAAGGGTTTGGAGGAAAAACAACCCCCCACAGGCCTGGAAACCATTGGGTACACAGGAGGCTGGTCTCCTTGTTCACAGAAGCTGGGAGCCTGAGCATTTTTACCAGTTGATCTGATAAAGACACTTTCTCTACCAATGCCTGCCTCCACTCCCCCCCCCCATCCCGTCCCAGGAAGTAAGCCCATCCCCACGACTGCGGGTCTCGGGAGAGTGGGGTGCAGGGCACAGAGTGGGACAGCCTAGGTTACCTGCAGGACTTGAGCACTCCCTCCCTAACTGTGTTAAAGAATAAAGGAGGCTTCTGTAATGTTCCCAGCACTGTGCTTGAGTCAGGAAGCAGCAGGTCCTACTAGGTCCACTGAACAACACCCAGAACAAGATGTGTGCGGTGGCAACTGCAGGGAAGCCAGCTCCAGCCAACCCTGGGACAGCCAGGGTTCCAGAAGTTTTGGCTCCCGGGGCCCTGGGTGCAGCCCAGCCCTGGCGAAGGAGATCAAGGAGGTCTTAGTGGACCCCACAGCTGGCGGTGCTATCCATAGGTGTCGCCTTCTGCGAACGGAGGGCTTCATCGAGGGCCTCAAAATCCAGGTCTCAGACGCCCAGGAGGTGTTTGTGGCCAAGATCTTGTCTACGTTGCTGCTGCTCAAGCCGCACCAGAAGGAGAAGGCATCTGTGGCGATGCGCATTCACCTCGGCCTCCCCCACCGACACCCCACAGGCTCCCTTGGCTTTTTCGAGTACCGCGACCTTGTGTTGGAGCTCTGCTGCTGCTGAAGATCTCGGGGCGGGGGGGAGCACTGGCCAAGCCGACGGCCCGCTACTATCCGCAGCAGATGGTCCGGGGCCGCCAGGACCTGCACCGAGGCCGGGCTAGTCCCCGGGACCTCAAGCAGGGCCAGCCCTCACTCGGTGAGGATGGGGAGGCGAAGCCAGGGGATTGCGACTGGCAAGCAAAGTTGAGTCCTGCAAGGAGAGGAAGAAGGTGTTGGGCGGGACCCCTGAGGTCACAGCTCTGGAGGTGCTGAGCACAGTTTGGAAGGGGACATGTGGCCACTGGGTGAGTCACGTGCACCTTGTCAGGGGGCAAACCACCTTTGGAGATCTCTTGCCTCAAAGAGACCTGGGAAGGATGCAGCATTCCCGGTGCGTCAGGCCCACAGCCACCTCCCGGCTCACGAGATGCTCGGACGGATCCCACTGCCCGCCAGACCGCTCACGAGCTGCCCGAACAACAGGTTCCTTACGTCTGGCCATACCCATCCCTTGTCCCCACACCTGCCTCACCATTCCTCTGAGGCTTTCAGCTGTTCACAGCAGCCTGGACCCTAGCACCCGGGAGCCTCTCCTAGTCCTCAGGAAAGGCAATGAGAACCCTAAACCCCAGGTAAGAGGACTCAGTGGTCCAGGAAGCCAGTGACGTGCTTGCCTGCCACCTTGGTGACATGCTGTAGCAGCTACACAGCACGACTGCCTCCAAGCCCTCGGAGCTGAGGAGCCCGCCTGCCTCCTCCTCTTCTGGGGGCAGCACGTGGGGGGATTATTTGGACAAGTGCAGCCTGGGGTGTGAGCTGCGCGACAAGAGCGTGGGGGTGAGCTTCAGTTACTTCACATGACTCATTCTCCGCCACGACAGTGACAGCCTGCAGAACACAGAGCACGGTGACATAGAGGCCTACCTCGCCGTGGGCTCCCAACCCAGCTCCTCCCTGCAGAAGATCACCCTCTTCAAGGGGTTCCAAAACCATGGGAGCAAACACCTGCCGAAAGCTATCCAGGCCCGCTCACCTGGCTTCGCACCTGCTACTCCATCACCTTCACCACGGCCTGCTTGTGTGCACAGCCACTTCTCGGACCACGGCACACTCACCCTGTGCCCGCTCACGGCAGCCTTGACCTACCTTGAAGAGGAGTGGGACTTTCTTAGGCACTACCGGAGCCTCCTGGAGGAGTACCCCTGCTTCCAGGGGCTGGCCAGCCAGCTCCACGGCACCTGCATGATGCTGAACAGGCTTCAGAGCTCATGCTCAGCCACCAACGTCCTCAGGGCCTCCTCACAGGACGAGTCCCCCCCCCCCCCCCCCACTACCAGCACCTTGGGCCCATACAGGTTAGTTCCCACTGTGGTTTTTTTTTTTTTTTTTTTTTCGGTGATGTGCCCCCTGGCCGCTGGGGATGGTGGGGGTGGGGGGAGCTACATCATCCTGGCAGCTGAGAGTTGCTAAGTACATCGCCCTTTTTGTACACGTTGGGGTGTGGATTGGACGGCCTCTTCCCCTTGCCTCTTCACCCCATCATGTGGATTGGATAGACGATTGCTACAGAATCCGGACTGTTCTTTCCTTGATTTTATACACATATAAAAAGTATGGAGAGTATTGCTTGGCTACTGGTTGTCATGTGCTCTCAGGGGCTGCCTGTCTCCGCCCGTCTCTTCAGCAAGAATGAACCCCTGAGGTGCAGGGCAGAGGTGGCTCTCTGGGCAGCTGGGACTGTTCCTTGGTCCAGTAAGACACGTAGCAGACATAAATTCAGTGACAGCACACTGCCGCGTCCTGCCCAGAGCTCTTCCGACAACAAGGCAGTGTTCTGCTGAGAGCCGTGGTTGGTCCTGGGCCGACAGGCCTCTACGGATGCTGCAGGGACTCTGCTGTAGGGACAGACCTCTCGGCAGTGATCTGAGGGGACGAGGGCAACACTTCCGAGGCCTCCTTTGAAGACCCAGGGTCACCAGGCCATCTAGCTGATGAGTCAAAAAGCACAAAAAGCAAGCCCAGAGCATGGAAAGGCAGAGGAGGAGATGGAAAGGGAGGAAGGAACACAAGGACCCCCCCCAAGGAGAGCCATCTGGGACCCCACAGTAGCGGCGGGGGGGCAGTGTCCGGCTGGACCTGCTCACCTGTCTCACGGCGGCGTGTGTCCACCAGTGAGGGCTGGTAGGTCCAGGAGGGTCACATGTAGGCCAGATGGGAAGGCTCAGGAATACTGGGGGGAAGCTGGGGCAGATAGCTCAGTGGTGGCCCAGGCAAGGAGTGCGACCAAACCAAGAAGGGGTAGCACTCGGACCCAGGGCATGCAGGTGACATCCCCCCACCTCAGCCCAGCCATTGCAGGCCAGGCTCCGGGTGGGGGGGCATGAGGCCAAGGCCACCTCTGTGGCCCCAGGCAGGCCTCCCACTGCAGTAGCAGAAGCACAAAGGCCAGCCTATTATCTTGAGGCCAAGAGAAGATTTCGGGGACTTGATTTAAAGCTTCCCTCTCTCCTTTTTTGGGCAAAGGCCTGGGAGGAGGGTGGGACTGGAACAGACGGAGCCCTGTGAGGGTCTCGCATCTTCCCGCGAAGGATGACAGCTCCTGAACCCCGAACCCCAGGGTTCTCCTTCACGTGGCCCTCCTGCCTTGTGCCATTGACCTTGACCTTTAAATGCAGAATTCCATTCCTGCGCCCTCGTGGGCCGGGCGCCATCTCCCGGGGGGGCCCAGCCTGCAGTTGCCTCTGAGGAGAAGTGGGCAGGGGAGCCTCCGGCCGGCACGAACCCGGGGAACCGGGTGGGCACCCCTAGTCGCCCTCCCCGGGGAGCAGGGGTGGCCGGTGCCCGGCTCGCCTCTGTGGGGGGCACACCAATGGCCAGGCCGTGCGGACAGTGGGAGCAGAGTTTGACCTTCCAGCCGCCAGCCGGCTGCTCCACGTGGCCGTGCATATGCCTTGGCTGGCGTCCCAGCTGGCAGCCTCCAACCCCGGGAGCTCAGCCACCCGGCCCCCCGTTATAGGGGTGACGGCCCCCCAGACCCTGCCCCACTGAGGGATCCAGCTCAGGGGCTCTGCAGGGAGGACGAGCATCGTTGCCCCTCGGCCCCGGAAAGCGGGGACCCCCCTTTCATAGAGGGGCTCTCCTGGGTGTGGGGCAGGGCTCGTGCCTTCCCTGGGGTTCATCACTTTAGGGGGACAGGGGTGCATTTCTTTTTTTTAAGGGCTGAGTTTCTGGAATGCTGTTCCAGCCTGACCGCGCCTCCCCTGAGAAGGGGTGTCCTGAAGGCCGAGGGGCGAGCGGGGTCAGCGGGGGCCGGCCGGGAAGGGCAGACCTCCTGCCCCCCTCCCCTCCCCGAGGGCCGAGCTGCCAAGGGAAGCAGCAGGTTTCCCATCGGGGTGTCTTCATGCAATTCTCTCTCTTTGGAATGACTGAGCAAAATCGTGCCTGGAAACCAGATGGAGCCTGGAGGCCTCTCCCTGGCCTGAGCTCCGAAGTCTTCCAGGCGTTGACTCATTCTCTCGTCCCTGACAACGAGAGGGACGAGGGACGCCCCTTGGTGCGTCACTGGGAGCCCCTCCTCACTCTCCCACCCTCGCTGCTGTTGCTCACTGCGTCCCCGTCCCCGCTCGTTCTCCCCACGGGGAAGGACGGCGCGTTGTGACTTTTTCCGAGTGCTCACAGCTCCTTGGAGCGTGTGTGCACAAACCTGTACCCAGCTGATCTTGAACTCTTCAGGGGCCGGGTTTATTTTGTTCAGTTTTGTTTGCTGGTGCCCGAATCAGTGGCATGCGGTGTAGACACATGGTTTTGCAATACCCCCTGTGCCTCATGGTTGCTGTGGCGGGTGGGGGGATATTTATGCCCAGGCCCACTTCCAGAGACCCCGAGTTAACTGCCCTGAGGTCTGGAGGGTGCCGGGCTGGGAAGCTCCCCAGGGGATTCCAGTGTGTAGCCCCTGTTGAGAGGCCTCCAGAAACTTGTCTCAGGATGAGCCAGTCAGGCAGCACTGTCCAAGTCGCACTTTCTCCCTCTCTCTCTCTCATTTTTTTTTTTTTTTTGAGGGAGGTTGGATTCTCAACCCCTATTCACACCTAGCATGTATTCACTGTTAATGCCATTTATTTGAGCCATAAAACGCTTGGGGAACCAAGTTCTGGAAGGCAGGCTGCTGGCAGGCATTTCTCCTCTGAGGTTTGGAACCGCCACGAATAACTCGCTCACTCAGTCTTCGGAACCTTCCTCCTCCAACACATGTGATTCTCTCGCTTGTCCTCCAGCTTCTTCAACACCTACCAAGCCTCTTGCCCAACATTTTCTAGACCTCAGCCTGCAGTTTCTGAGCCTTGGGAAGGTGGTCATGGGCCGTTCCAAGGGCCGTGTGCGAGGTCCCAGGTGGGCCACGCAGCCCTGGAGGGACAGCCACACGGACACAGAATTTTATGTCAAATTGGAACATACCCAGGAGGACTGACCAGTCTCGTCCACGGCAAAACTGAGAGAATTGGGTCAAAACATGACATTTGAGCTGTTGCTCGCGGCTTCGAGGGAAGTGCATCCTCCAGAACCTTAGGGCATGTGCATCCACGCAGGAGCGCGGCCCGGAGATGGGAGATGAAGAACGGGTCTGCCGCCCCGGGGCTCCCAGGGGAGGGAGGTCCGCCCCCTGTGCCCCTGTCCCCCTGCCATCCTTTAGAGCTCCTGGGTGTGGCTGACGGCAGCCCTCGATGACCCCTGCTGCACGCGGCCACCTGCCTGGGCTGCGCTCACGTGCTCCTTCAAAACATGAGCTGCTCCACGTACATGGAAGAGTCTGCGCGGATGCCACGAGTACCCATCTCCCCACCTTAGCTCCAGCCAGTGTTTGAAGACCGAAGCCCCGTCAACCTTCCTCTCCTCCTGCTCTGTTGCCATCGGCGATCGTCTTTTCCAGACCCCGGGCACTTGGGTACCGCGCACCGCAGCCCCCCGGGGTCGCAGGCCTTCAGGCCTTCAGCATCTCTCCCCCCGGCCTGGGGCTCTCACTAAGGGTTTGCGCTTGGCCCGGTCGCCTGCATGTGGGGACCTCGTCTGACCCCAGACCTCTCCGAGGTCCGAGTCTCAGAGCTTCTACCCCTGGGCCCACCCCGTGAGGGTGGCAGGACAGGCTGGTGTGTGAGCCTTGGGGCCTCAGGTGGGGTCTCATGAGCATGGAGCGCCTCCCGACAGGGGACAGCAGGAACCGGAGGGGAGCAAGCGTGCAGCATGGGGGGCTGCCTGGTGGAGGCGGCCTCCGTTGGGGAGCCGGGGTGGCCTTGTGCCGCAAGGTGGGCTGAGGTTGGTTGCGGCCCCCCGGCAGGGAGTGGAGGGTGGGCACTGGCAGTGGCAGGAGGCCCCGGGACGACTGAGCGTGGGGTGGCTCACTCGGACACCTGTGGCCTGCAGCCTCACTTCCCTCCACCCCATTTGAGTCGAGGCTCGGGGAAGCTGGGCGCCCTTCCCCTCTGTGGCTCGCAGTCTGCTGGCCTCCCAGCCCTCCTGCCTCCGAGTGCAAGGCCGTGGGCAGCCACGTGCAGGCTTCAGCCCAGGAATGGCCTGGGGCCCGGAGGCTGTCACCAGCATGGGCTTGAGGGTGGACACCCAGGGCAGTCCAGCGTCCTGCCAGCCCGGCTCCTCCGTGGCCTGAGGTTAAAGGAAGCTCCCAAAGCCCCCATCTGGGGTACGGGGGACCGGCGGGTGTGTGGGGGGTGGGATGGCGTGGGCGAGGGTGAGCTCTTCAAGCTTGGCTGGCCTTCCCGTCGCGGGCCAGCTTCTGCTGGGAGAAACAGGCTCGTTGGTTTTGGAAGAATTTACTCTGGACAGAAGCTTGGGCTCTTGCCTTGTTTGACAGCCCATAAAAGTCAGCTGCAAATCTGAACTCCCAGCTCTACTGTTTTCGGGGGTGGGGGGGCGGGCGGGCAGGGGGAGCCTGGGGATGGTTACAACTCCTTCCCCTGGGCTGGCTGTCCCCTCCCCCGCCTGGGTCCACCCTGCCCCTGACTGGCCTCCAGTTAGGAAATCGTGAGGATGTTCAGGGGCGGAGGGCGGAAGGCTGGCTGGGCTGGCGGGCGGGCCAACACTGGTCAGACGTGCGGCATGGAAGGTGGAACCAAGGGAGAGTGTTGGACTTCATGCTTTGAGACCCTGCGTGTGTGTGTGTGTGTGTGTGTGTGTGTGTGCGCGTGTGTATTTCTCCCTGGTAGGTCCGGGAAGGCCAGCGGAGCCTCCAATACGTGCCAGATACTGTGTTGGGAGTTGGCCAGGAAAGAAACTGTTAGGCATCTGCCTATTTTTCATGTTGCTTCTGCATCTGACTGTGAAGAGGGGCATTCCTTAAGTCCTCACATCCCAGACCCCCCTATTTGGGAGACCCCGGTGCCTGGCACACTCTGTGTAATGAATAAACGTCACCCGCTGAGTGACTGCCTTCGTGAAGTGGGTGGTGGTTTATTTATTTATTTACTATGGGGTTCCTCCTATCTAGCCGATGGAAGAGTGTATTGTGTTTTACTGATAGGGGAGGTACACACCAGGCTCAGGAAGGTTAAGGGACGTGTCCGAGGTCTTGCAGCTAGGACTGTGCGTGTGTACTGGCGAGGGTGGTGGGTGGAGATGTACAAGAGATTGGAAAGGCTCACGGCACCATTCTTAATTATTGCTCATTCTTGCAACTGCATCACATCTTTGCATTTGTGGAAGCTGATGGGACTGAGTGGGCTGCCCCGGGAACCTGGAGGCAGCGGAAACAAAGCGGGGGTTTTCCAAGTGCGTGCCTGATGCAGCACATTATCTGTAAAAACAGAACTTAGAAGCATGGACAGGAGAGGCCCTCTGTACTGAGAACAGGGAAGAAGAGACGAGTCGATGGACAAGATCTTCTGGGACATTTAAATGGTCCCCGCTGAGGCCCACGGAAGAAGAAAGGCAAAAAAAGAACAAAGCCAGGTCAACTGTTAAAAATTATTTAATAGAAAGTCCAATGTCAAAATGTAACAATAAACAAAAATACACATGTATAAATATGTATATATAATTAGACCTGTACACTTTCTCAGACCCTTTTCAAAATGGAACAGAATCATCATTACATCTCGGTGGTCAAATCAACAATAATATTCAAGCGACGTGGACCCACTGGTGCCGTGGGGAACATACTGCTAAAGCAGTTGGAGGGTTCAAAGAATCCAATCATGAGAGAGCTGGGAATATTGCCAAATGTCCTCTTCTGGAGACCCAGAGAGGGAAGAGGAGCGATCCCCCGGCTCTGGACATTGTACTTGATCTTTTCTTAGCACCTGTAGCCACCACTGTCCGGGGACAGCTCTCCTGCTGGGCAGGTTTTTCAGTACTTAAATTTATGCTGTTGGAAGAGTTGTTTGCCCTGTCTCCCAGATTAGAAACTCCTGGGGATTTTACCTTAAGACCTTCTTATTCTGCAGGCCAAGCGTGCCAGCACAGTGGTTTGGGGATGGATGCCACGAAGGTGTGCTCACTTGCTCTTAAAACAGTAGTGTCCAAAGTGGGTGTGCACACACTAGGGACCTTGAGTACACCCCTGAGGTGTTCAGAGAGAAAGTACCAGAACCTCTGTGTATAGTATTTTGTATCTTATGCTTTTAAAAGGTCTACGTTGTATACTTTTTATAATGTGTCTAATATATTAGTTCAGGAGTATATGACTATATGCCTTAAATAAATTAATAGACGTACAGAGGGGGTGCATCTCACAGAGGTTTTGCTGATAGGCATGTGCGGTGGAAATAAATGGGCAACCACTGCTCTATGGAGTTCCCGTGCGTGCCGAGCGCTGGGGAGGCTGCCCTCCTGGGCTCTGTGCCTACCCGAGGAAGCTGTGCAGGTGCTCAGAGGAGCGAGGCTTCCAGGACCCCTCAGACCCAACTGAGACCTGGGCCTCCTGAATCTGCCACGATATTTCATTTGAATGTAAGGCCTGATTTCCAGATAAAACACAACACACAGAGCAAACACACAGCCATTGACAACTGGCAAGGAGGCACTGTGATCCTTTCCTGGACCGGAGCAGCCAATGGGGAGGGGGTGCCCTCAGGCAGACCTGGCCATATTCCAGGACCATCCCCCTGCCGCCACCCAGGGGACCCTGCAGTACCTTAATTTCAAGGCAGGTGCGTGTGAGGTCAAATTCTAATAGAAATGACTAGGCCTGTGGGCTATTCGAGTGGGAACCCCAAGACACAGAATTAGAAGTTCCTCAGCCAAGGAGCCAGTGGGATATCTGGGAAAAGAGTGGGTGTTTGAGTTAAAATCTTTCCATGGGTCCAGAAGGCTGGTGTTGCTGCTGAATATGCCAGGCTGCACCCAGGAGGGCAGGGGTGGGGGTCTTGCAAGAGAGTTCAGGACCCAAGAAATATTCAGGGCCCTTTGGGATCCCTGGACACCCTGCTGAAGTAAGGAGAGTGTCTTCAGTCCCCAAATTCCTCCAACCTCTCAGGGAAACCATGTCACTTGTTTGAGCCTTTTCTTAAGTTTCTAGAAACCATGCTACCTCACAGCTAGTGTTTTGATTCATCCAATTCATTTTCTTCTCTGTACAGAATTTCTAATTATTTGTGGGGTTGGGGGAGGGAAGAACCCAATGCTCTGTACTCTGAATAGGTTCTCTGGAAAACCTTAAAGGCACTGTGAGTTGTCTCCACAGAGAGACTGCTTCTCCCCAAGGCTCCCTGCCTCACGACCGGAGGGCTCAGAGCTTGGAGCTCGGTGGCCCCCCTGTCCCCACGAGGTCCACGGTGGCTCTCTAGGCTGGCAGGTGTTTTCCATGTGCGTACAATTTATTTGTGCTTTTTAAATTAAAAAAAAATTTTTAGTATCACCTTTCTTTGGCAGGATTCGGTGCGTGCTCCAAGCATAGCAGAGGCTTGGCCACAGGGCATGACCTAACCCGGGGAAAGGCTGTCCCAGGGCAGCTGCCTTTTGGGGAGACGAATGAAGGTGTCACTCTAAGCCAGGGAGTCGTCTGCTGCCTCCCATGGATTCATCTTAGGGAGCACCTTCATCACGGGGTATATGCCAGCCTCCTACCCAGAGGTATTTTTAGTCTTGGCGGCTCTAGGGACAGGTCACGATGACCAGGCGCTGTCCCCTATAGGTCTCTAAGCAAGATCTAGCCTAGGTTAAAGCCTCTGAATTCGAACAGTTTTTGGCTGTGCAGGGTCGGGGGGAGGGGGCGCAGAGGACACGAGAACAGATCGTCTCAGCAAGCAAGTGTGCGCCTGCACAGCAAGAGGGCAAATCGGGCCCTGGTGCTGACCACACTTACGTCTCTGGGTGGCCGCAGCCACGACCTCTGCTTCAGAGGGCAGAGCATGGTCTACGGCTCCTTATCCCTCCCCTCTCCTCCCCGGTCCACGGTGAAGCCCCCGGGCCCTGGGGGATCAGCCAGCTGACTGCTTGCCCTCACCTCGTCCTCTCTCCTGCCCAACTCCAGCTCCGGCTGCTTTGCTACACGCCAGCCCGACAGCCTACACTGTCCCTCCTCTGGACTGAGTCCCACGCTGTCCTGAGCCCCGAAGGCCCTTGGCAATGCTCTCCCTCAGTCCTCTGACAAACTTGAGCTTCGATGTCACCTCTTTCTGGAAGCCCCCGGACTGTTCACGCTGGGCAGCTGCCACTCTGAGATGCTCCTGCGGCACCCGGTACTGACCCTTGAGGTTCCCACACCATCTGCCTCCCGGATGGTGGGCTCCTTGAGGGCAGGAGCTATGTTTGGTTTAGCAGGGTATTACAGGCCATCGTGCTCGGGGCTCTATAAACGACCTGCTGAATGAATGCGTCTTCCACACTGGAGAAGGCAATGCTAAAAATGCTACAGCTGGGACAACCTAGGTGAAGGGGCCCCAGATCCACACATCGGTGTCAGAACTTCCTAGTGGAACTGCTGGATTGCCAGTCAAGGCCACGCTGGATGGGCACGAGAGTGTGTGAGAAACGCTGTGGCTGTATATGGCTGGACCTGGCATGTATCCTGAGGGATGTGCCCTTTACACACCAGGGCTTGGGACAGGATGCCAGCCACAATACCCAGGCTAGAGGCCCAAGTGGCTGGGCATCCTGGTCCAGAGGGGGCACGGGGTGAGGTGGCCAGACCTCCGTCCTCCTCATTGAGTCTAACTCAAAGTTTCGCTAGAGTGATCACTAGCTTTTCCTGTTTTGCCACTATTAGAGCTACACTAATACTTTCCTGGATGTTATCTTAGAGATTACGAAAAGCAAAGTGCAGCTCTTCCTTGGAAGTATTTCAGTGATACAGTAGTTATACTTTAAGTATCTGTGTGTGTCTGTGTCTGCATTAAGAAAATAGATCTGAATTTAGAGTCCTAATAAGGCAGCTGCCTGGTTTTGTTCCAGGAAAATAGATATGGATTTTTAAAAATAAATTTGCATCTTGTTTGAATGGAAAAGCTGGCTTGAAATCTATTGCGAACCTTTCCTTCCCTCGCTCACTTGACTGTCAGGAAAGTACAGTCCCCAAGGGTCTGGACTGAAATGCCAGAAAGAAAGGGGCTGTTCTATCACCTCTGGGTCTAGGCCAAATGGCCTCAAAGGTTCTAGAGCCATTTGTAACCCTAGAGACCCGGACGGCAGTTCTGGCTGAGTTTACAGCACTCTTTTTACTGCTTTTAAATCTTACTCAATCAAGTTCAAAGCCTTGGGCTAAAAATAACTCCCGGAAAGGGAAAAAGGGAGAATTCTGGGTAGAGGGGGACGACAGTATTAGAATGAGGCCTTTGGTTTAGGAATGAATCTTGCTGAATTTAAGCCATTTCTCTGGCTTACGAGAACTTCCCACATTATCTTGAAGGAATTTGACAGCTGCCAGGTTTGAAAGAGGCAAGATCTTGGGGATAGTTTTCATAGAAAACTGAACATAGCACCCCCTCTACACAAGGAAATTCTTTTGATTCTTTCAAGTGGAGTGAGGGCAGGTCCCCTCTAGGCAGCACCTTTAACAGTTGCCATGGAGATGTGAGTCATCTTTTCTAGAGGACAAGCCTTGAGAAGCAAGGAAAGGAACTCTGGGGAATTCTTGGGCTCTTCTGACCTTGGACCTGTTATTTAAATGGCAGTCCAAGTCATTACATGACCATCCAAAATATTTAAGGTCTTGAAAGAGATTCACATCTAGTTGCAGTGCTTAAACTGGCCTGGAAAATGCAGACCCGGTTCAAACATCAAAAAGAGACATCCAGCTCTGGCCCACAAGAAAGGATTCAAGTCAATGCTCCAGGCCTTGCGTCTACCTTGGGCCATCAGGTTCTCCCATACTTCTCTGCAAGGTTAAGGCTTTTCACCTTAAAACAATGCAGTCTGGGATGAATGAAGCCTTGGGAGCCAAGAAAGAAATCACAGCATTCAAAGGCCTGTTCTGGCTGCATCTGGAATTTCACTGCAAAAGTACTAGATTCCCTTTCCAGATGCTTGAAAGGTTTTCAAGAAGAGTGACATGTGCCTACATCCCCAAGGCCTTTCTCTTCTGGGCACTAAATTTCTGTTAGCCACTGGCCTCTTCGTGGTTTGTGTGTAGCTCATCAGATACGGGAAGGCCAAGTAAAACACTCCCCACGGCAGACCCAGCTGGTGATGAGCCAAAGAGTGATTCTGGAAGGCAGAAGCTCCCAAAGGGTTCTTTTCACAGTGTTGCAAAGGGCATAGTAATAATAAAACAATTCGGAAAATACTTGAATGACATCTTCCCTTCTTTCCACATGGGCATTTGTGTCGGACAGATGCATTCTGTACTTACGAGACGCCACTTGGAACATGAGGGTCACAAATTTACTTCACGGGATAGTGGTGAAGATGACACAAGACAGTCACAAAATGCCTAGCACAGTATCTGGCACAGAGTGAGTATCAATAATAAATGTTAGTTCCTTTTCCTCTTTCCCCAAGATTAGATCCGATCCCAGATAAGGTACAAGAGTCTCCTGAAAAACGTGGTAGAGCTAGTGAGTTAAGGTTGGTCACAAAAGTTAAATACATTCACCCAGCATCCTTGTTTTCTGCTGTTGTTTTTTGACCTTTTCCAGAGACACTCGAAAAGGTGACTGAAGGACATCTCTCCCCCTCCCCTTGGAAAAAGACATCCATTCATTGGCAGAAGGCAATCCCTAGAACTCATTCACAAAATCCCAAAGGTTTATTGCAAGGACATCTGCAGCAAGAAAGCTGCCTACGTGATCCAGCTTCACGCGGGTGCGTGAGGCTCCGGGAGTCTGCAGGGGACATCCAGAAGCCAAGGTCCCTGCTTCCTGCCACCATCTGTCTCATCATGCCCCTCAATACACATGGCCTCTCCCAGACCGGGTCTTCTTTTCCTACTGGGGTTTTGTGCAGCTCATCAAAAAGCTTCATTTCTGAGAGGTACAGAGAAATGAAATTCTGAAAGTGCCTTCCGGGGGCAAAAGCACGGAAGGCAGATTTTCGGTCAAATTACACAGTGCAAAATCTAATACTTTTCCTTTTGCTTTGTTTTTGAATTTGGCAGTTGGGAGGAGGGAGGCTGCCTTAGATACCAATCCTTTTGCTTTTCAAACAAAGCACATCTGAGTCCCGGAGCCCAAGATACAGAGTATCTTCCTGGATTAAGACTTTGATCTTTCTTCCTCCTACGAAACGGACATCATTTCACGGGGTTTCTTTCCTAAGACCCGTCGGGATGGAGCGCTCTTAAAATTCTGGCCTCGCGTCTACGCAGCATCTGTAATCAACCGGCTGGCCCGCAGCGCAGGCTCGAGGCAAGGCTCCCGAAAGGGACAATCTCTGGGCTTAGCAGGCTTCCGGGAGAGTCTGGCCCTTAGAGAAAAAAGTTCTCGATGAGGTTGGGAGGATGGCATCCAATGGGATGGAAGAGGGGGTGCCACCACCCGGGGCTGCCGGGGGGCTGAGGAGCTGCGGGCGCGGCCGCTTCTGACTCTGGGTGCCCCGGGCCGGCGGCAGCGCCACCACAGGCACAGAGCGCGGAGGATCAGCAGAGAAGCCCAGGCTGGACCACGGGCTCTGCGGAGGGGGAGACACCAGTCTCCCCGCAGGCCTGGGGGTGGGGGCACTGCTGCTTCTGCCGGCTGACCTAGTTTCCCCGCCTCCGGATTCGGACGCTCTTTGTCCCTAAATAGACCACAGCACCCCTCGATGCTCCAGCCTGGGGCCGAGGCCTCGCTGAGGTAAAAGCCTCTTTGAGGTCCGCCAGTAACAAGCACGCACTCAGTTATGACAGCAAGTACTCCGCGATCCCAGGACCTCCGCCAAGCAAAAGCAAGCAGCGCATCCTCCTGCTGGACTCCTACAACTCCACAACCCAGAGCCCAGAGAGCGTGTGCGATCCAGCTGCAAATCGTCTTGACAGCTGGCCCTGCCCTCCGGCCGCCAGGCAGCTGGGTTTTGAATTGCACCCAAACGCCAGGCCATGCTATCAACTCTCTCTGCTAAATGCTTCTCAGTCCATTCCTCGTCCTGCCTTTCTCTCCCTCCGTCCACCAGGCCACTCCCCTCCCTCCCTCCCTCCTTCCATCTCCCTGAATCCTCAGCCAGCAGAAGCCACTAGTTTGTGGACGATTCTTTTCATTGTATCTGGAACAATCTGCTTCATGTTCGGATATGCGGGGGGCGGGGGGGGGGCAGGGGCAGAAATAAAGGCAAAATATTTTTGCATTAGACCCTTTTCAGAAGGCATAATAAAACGAAGTACAAACACAAATCACTTGACAATTTTATGATTAAAGCGAAACGATGGAAACACAAGACAGTTTTGAGTGTTGCTAACATAATCAAGCGTCTCATGCCAACCCACTCATCCACCCCATTTCCCAGATCTATTTCTAGATATACCAACATTTGTCTGCAGAGGAAATCGCGTCTGCACGTCAAAGAGTTAAACTTGGGAGACGGAATTCCAGGTGAAAAGCCCCTGGTTCTCGGGAACCAGCTTCTAGTTTTATGAAACACTCAAAAGTCAAATTCCCAAGAAACACTTGGCTCTGTGTACATGTGTATCATGTAAAATGTTAAACAGGACTAGGAAAAAAATGATAAAAAAAGCATGTGTCATCTTTGGGTAGAAGGGGGTGGTTTTCTGGGAAGACACTGTCTGAGACACCAAGTAGAGGAGCCACGTGGAGGATGCTTAGTCATTCTTGCTTGAGAAGCATCAGAAATCACGTAACAGTGAAGAGTCCCACGTGGACAAGTTTCAGGTGGGGCTCAGCAGGTTCATTTACAGTTGAGGAAAAACTATTTTAGTCCTTTGGCCAAACACCATACAAAGGGAACGTAAACCCCTAGGCGACTTGACTCTCTGCATTTTTCTGCTTGAAGCAGGATAAAAAGCCTTAAATTTTGGCTGCATCTCTATTTATGTAACAACCACAGCTGCTCCCCAGAATAGCGGCTGCTGGCTGAGAGAATTAAGGGCTTTTGTTGCTAACATGTGAGTCCATTTTCTGTAGCACTGGACTGAGGTTCCTCCTCTCGGTGCCCCCGGGTCTAACAGCAGAAGGAGTCTCACCATTAGCACATCAATGGTGCCATCCATTATGCAGATGGATTTTAAAGTCAAGGCTCATCTTCTCAGCAAGAGCAAATCTTGCTTCTTATTCTGTTCTGTGGCAGGTAAGCTCTCGGCTCCCCAGGATAAATAACCACCCACCTTCGGAGGGTTGGCAGCGTGGCTGATCCTGAGCCCCTCACATTCAAACCCCACGAGAGAAACAGACAGTGCTCCTTCTGTGTTTCTGTGGAACAAATCCAAACCGGGCCTGCGGGCCTAGCATTTCATGGGGTGCCCCGCCCGAAAGTAACAAAGAGAATCCTCGTCAAAGCTATCAAACGCGTTAAAAAAATACAAAAGTTATTTTCTCCTTTTGATTGCTATTTACTTGTGACAACATTTGTTAAAAATATTACTTCTGTCTTTGAGAAGAGATTGTTCTCTTCATATAATATGGAAAAATAAACTCTACCAAACCCACAAGTTAACATTCCCCAACACTGCCTTAGGGCTTTGGCTTCCGCATCTCCAAATACCATCACCAGTGTCAATGTACTACGTTTCCAACAGGCAAACGCTTTGCACTGTCCTAGCCAGTGCCTTGAGTAGAAGGGAGTGGCGAGGCTCATGGAACATTTGGAAGGGGGAGAACGAGGAAGTAGGATGGCTTACTTGCTAACAAAATGAAAGATAACAGGGTGGTTTCAGGCCCTCCTAGAAAGTTGAGGAGTGTCCCCTCGTCTCCTCTGACCACCAGCAGCCCTGCTAACACGAGGTGGGTGGCTGATGGGAGGGTAGGGAGCCATGAGGGTCAATTATCGGTGTCACTGCAAAGAAGGGCTCATCTTCTGCACCCGGGATCACCGTAAAACACCGAACTGGATGAATGGGAGAAGACAAGGATACATAAAAACAGTAAAATGTTTATTTTCTTAGAAAAAAAAAAGTGGGGAAGAGGGATTCAGAATGATTGTGATCACACTTCCGTCTGCATCTGAGCAAAGCCAATGTTGCAAGCTTAATCCTCGATTCAGATACCTAGTAAATGAAACCACCTGCTGCTCCCTCCCATGTCACTCCGGGAGTCACGTCACAACATGCTTGTAATGGACAATGGCTTCTCTACTTCTTCGTAGCAGAGAAACAAGGCTTGCCATAGCAACCATCCCATCTCCAAAGCGCAACATTGCCAGTGAGAAGCGAGGCTCTGGACCGCTCAGGAGAGACAGGGAGGGGGGAGAGAGGGAAGGAGACGCTTGTCTTAGAAGCGGAAGAGTTCTACAACAGAAGTTTGATATCTGAGTTCACCACTACCTCATCTTAGAGAAAATAGGTTGGAGAGCATCTGTAAAACCATCAGTATCTTTAAGGTGAAATCGCAGATTTTTGCTGCATACCTGGACACAAGTGAAAAGTTGCAACAAGTTTTAACTAGCAGCAACAAAGAAAGTTCGATAACAGTTTTTGTGTGTGTGTGTGTGTGTTTGTTTGTTTTTAGCAATATCCCTTTGCAAGTTCATTAAGAAACACTGTAATTTAATGGGGCATACGATATGGAACGATCTTCTTTTGCTATAGTGCTGTTCGTTGAAGAGAACCGACCTTTGCAAAGATTTCAACTGGGGTGTAACCTATTTACACAGTAGTCGCTCCTGGATTGAGTAGTAGAATCGGTGCTATGTGATATCCTCTTCTTCCGAACAGTAATCTCGACCCTTGAGGGGAAAAGAAAAGGAGAGCATGTGAGTGAGAAATTCAAAGCAGAGCCCGAGACAGCTCATCACCAACGATTTTCTCTCAGTGTGTCCCCCTGGAAAAGAACTCAGGCTTTAGCAGTGACGACTGGGCACAAGGGAAGTCGCGAGATGCGTTGGCTGATTTATCGACGGTGTATGCCTCCAGGCACGGCAGTTTTACGAAGCCCCCCATAAGCCCTTACTTTGTGTTGGTAAGAACTTCTATCAGACTCATACAAGACTCGGTCGTTCACCAAGAAATTACCAAATGGACGCCCTATTCAGGAGACCAAGTTCTCATGAACGAGAGAAACTGAAATAAACCACGAACAAGTCATTTTGCCTGGGGTCAGGGCTGCTCATATTCTACAGCTGTTATTTCCATGCCTGGAATTTATAATTTTACAGAAGGGGATGGTATCATCCAAGGATGCCTTAGTTTTAATCCACTCTAAATTAAAACAGGGGTCTAAAAAAAATCCCAAAGATTCACTGAGATCTGTGAAACAAACCTGGGATTCTGGCTGGTATGCGTAGGACACACAAGAAAAGTGAAAATGTTCTTGATTCATTTGCTACCAAAACAGGTCCCTTGAAGGCTTAAGGACTATGTACAATTGTTACTTTTGAACATTTTCTCCTCCTCTCTCCAGTGGGTTATACAGTCTACGAAGGCATGGTTAGGATGGGGATTCGAGCGTCCTATCTGACCAGCCGGGTAGTCTTGGTCAAAGCATTCAGCTTCTTGGTCTGTAGTCCCTCGTGATAGGACAAGAACAAGACCACCTGCCCTGCCTGCATCACAGTACTCTAGATAAGGGCTTTGTAAAAGGTCATGTATTGATACGATCTGTACCCTTCAACCTTTCTCTCTTTGTACACACACTACATGTTTTAAGTTTTGGGGGCAAATATTCCCTTAAAAACAGAATCCTCTACATAACTGGAACTTTTTCCTAAAAGTTAACTTAAAGGAAATAAACTAGTTTTGCATAAAACTAGTTCTCCAATGTACTGCAGGTTTCTTTGTCACAATCCTCGTGTACTGAACCGATTTCACGTTCTCCTAACAGTTGAGCATCATCATAAAGAACGACTGTACCATCTGGCCGGCCAGTAATCCTGGCTCTGGGACTTACTAACTCTGGCATCTTGATCAAGTTACTTCTCTGTACCTCAGTTTCCCTATCTGTATGGTGGAGAAAACAATTAATACCTATTTCTCATCGTTGTTGAAGATTAAATAAGTTCCTAGTTGTAAAGTGATGGAATAGTGCCTGGCACGTCAGTTAATGCCTGTTATGTGTGTGTGTGCGCATGTGTGTTTGATAAGAAAATGCTGCCACACAATGAAGTCTTTGGGGTCCGCCAGCCCCCTTGCTAAATGGCCCCAGATTGCGTGTTCCCTTCAAATGTGATTCACTAAGGAGCATGTTTTGGTCTCCTCCTCTGTCAGATAGCCAACTCTCACCCCTGCGACTTGCAGAGTGTCTGAGCCCCGAGTCACCACCAGGCTGATTTCACTTGTGGCACAAAACATCTCCTGGGCCAAGAAACTGGGTAACCAATCTCCCTGAGGAGAGATGTGTGCACTTAGTCACCCCTCATCGACAGCCTCCCTGCCCAAGCAGATGCCGTCCCTGGCCTTGGCCCGGACCACTCAGGAGACCCTCTGAGCCACATGCTGGAAAGCCAGAAAGGAGGACCTCGTGAACCCTGTCGGTTGGGAGTGTAACTCTTCAATGGGAGAAACAGGACACATCCAAACCTAGCAGCATGATGCTAGAAACGTATCCGGTGATGCTGTCCACAGGTCCTCACCTCATGAGGTTCAGGGAGGGGACCTGCAAGGGGGCACTGGGTGTTTAGCTGGAGGGGAAAGGCAGGGCTCATGCTGGTTTTATTAGGAAAGGAAAGAGGGCATATCCAGTGTCTATATGGATATACACACTGTTGTGTGAAAACAGGCAAAATACCAGGCTTTGGTCTCCTGGGGATAATCATGGTCTCTGGCTCAGGGTTGCGATCTGGATTAAATGGGGAAAACACTGTCTGGGAGGAAGTCCATAAAGGTTAGCTGCTGCTATCACTGCAATCACTGTTATCATAAACCCTGTGTTGGGTCAGTCCCCTGGTGGGGGAACAGGGGCCTCCCTCCTTGTGGCTACCGGTAAGGACCGTGGTCATAAACTGATGGGACAGATATCGGGAGCCCTTCTTCCCACCTCAGCCTTGTACCTCACACAGGAACCCTGTGAGCTTGGATAAAACTTCTGTGGCAGACACCTAAGGCTCTTCCCTTCTGTCTAAATGAGGCTGCAAATCAAAGGCTCAGCCAGCCAGTGTGGTGTTCAGATGGCACTTTACCCACAAGAAAGAACCCGCATGTGGTGACACACAGGCAGCTACACAAGTACGTGAACTGCTGTACTCACGGCCAAAGCAGTGTCTCCAATTCCGTAAAAGAGTTATGGGGTTCACACAGCAGACAGAGCATTTCAGAGCCTCCCTGCTTACTGTTAGCACAAGGGAGCACCCCTTTTGGAGGGACAAATCTCTATCAGCTGCCTGTGCAAACCCAAGAATGCAATCATCATTTCCCGAGCATTTGCTTCTCAGAAATGATAATCGCCATGAAGAGGAGGAGGAAGATGGTATCAGTTGTGTTGTAGATGTTATTTCCTTGACTGTTGACACCAATCCTGCCAGGGGGACTGGCGCCCTGTTACCTAGAGGGAAACCTCACAGGGACCCAAGACCACAGGGCTCTTCCTCCGCCTCTGGTTACAAATGCAGTGAGCTGACAACTAAATTCAAATTCACATCTGTTCCGTGTTGGTTATTATCACCTGCCAGTAGCTCTGAGAACCAAATATCTCATGGATGGAAAACCTGGAAATCCAAGCAATGGAGAGTAAGAGCTCCCAGAGGGCCGGCCCTGTTCTAAGCAGGGGGAACCTGAGAAGCGTCACAGGAACCCCACCTACACGCGGGCAGGCCTTCCACAACATCACTGCATGTCTCATTTACATGTATAACCAACTGTGCCAAAAAGAGAACCTGAAAACCTTCAGCTGTCAGAAGACAGAGGTGGGAGGGAGCTGGGTTTGAGAGGAACACGGCCATTCTCCTAATCGAGGCAGCAGCCCTGCCCCATCAGAGCTACAAAGGGTATGTCTGTAGAGATGCCTCCTGCAGGCAGAAGTAGGACCGGGAGACACAATTCCACTTTGTGCAAAGGACTCACTGAAAGCTATGGGGAACAAGATCCCTAGGAGACCCCCAGCCCCCAAGCTGGAAGGCTAGAAAGTCCCAGGGAGGGTTGTTTGAAGAACCACAGGGGCTTCTTGGTGTGGACTCCGACATCTCGAGGAGCTCCTGCCTACGGAGGTTCTCCCCACCACCGCCCTACTCTGTATAGGTTTCTGTGTTCTCGTCAGCTGTCTGTGTTACCTCCTTGGAAACTTCAGTTTATGTCAACTCAGAACAGACATTTCTGAGGTTCTAGGGTGGTGAGGATTCTTTGTTTGCTGAAATGTCCAGGCTAAGAATTAGGGATAATAAGGAACAGAGGAAAGACCATTATCCTAAATTTTAAATTCTGCAGTTCAAAGACAAGCAGCTCAAAGACTGACTTCGAACAAGAGAATTGTTCCTCCGAAGTACCTACAGTGCTTTTCTCTTTAACTAGATGGGGCACCTGGGGAGCTCAGTGGTTGAGCATTTGCCTTTGGCTCAGGTGGTGATCCTGGGGTCCAGGGATCGAGTCCTGCATCAGGCTCCCTGCAGGGAGTCTGCTTCTCTCTCTGCCTATGTCTCTGCCTCTCTCTGTGTGTCTCTCATGAGTGAATAATATCTTAAAAAAAATAAAAAAGTTTAACTAGACAAATAATCGAGGGCTGGCTGTCCAGGTGCGGGTATGATTTTATCTTGGAAGACTCCAGTACATTTCTGTAGACCTGTGTGCATTCGGCCTAATAACTGAATAACATCAAGCACATAATCCTCAGCTGTGAACTGAGTATTTTGCCAGTGGGGTAGATCACAACTATACAGATGTTACAGAGAGGATGCAGGGAGTCTCCATTTCTCCATCTCTAAAATGGGGACAGTAGGACTTACCATGCAGTGTTGCTGAATTAGAAGTAATACACATAAGGTGTTTAGCAAAGCTTGGCACATGGGAGGTAATTAATAAATTGGAGCTCTAATGACGATATTGAAAAATAACAGCAACAGATGCAGCAGTGAATAAACTGTCTAGGTGAGAAATTGGGCCCACAGCTGAATGAGTCAGTTACACTCAGGTCCTCAAACAAGCCAGGCACTTGCGTGCTTGTCCCTCTTCCTCCGTCCTGACTGGCTCCCCCTGCCTTCAGCCCTCCCTACACACATCACTTCTCATTTTCTGGATCTCTGCTGGAACGCCACCTCCCTGTCTTCCCTGAACACCTCATACACAATAGCACCTCCCTTACTCCGCATCATATTTATTTATATTACTTATAATTTCTTGATATTAATATAGTAATTCCTTTCTCTATTAACTGCTTACTTTCTTGAATAGAGGCATCAAGTGGGCAGTGACTGTTTTATGCACTGCATCTCCAGGACTTAATATTAATGTTGGCCACATGTGAGATGCTCAGTGAATATTTGCTGAATGAATGAAAGGATGAAAAATGTCTATGGTTGCAAAGTTTCAGAGTTGAAAGGGGGCCTAGAGGTTTCCCTCTCCAACCCCATTAGATTACATTGCATCTAATGTAGGATGGGCCTCTGTTTACCATAGTCCAGACAGGGAGCCTTCTCTTTTAGGCTGGAACATGTCAGATAGTTTTCCCAGCTGCCCATGATACTGTTCAACAGCTGATCCCAAACTCTGCCTCTTTGCAATTCCCAAAGAATGGCTTAATCTATGGAACCAGAGGATCATTTTTAGCAGACCAACAGCACCCCTTGGTCCCTCATCTGCAAACAACACGGCTCCATCTAGGTCTCCCTCCCTTGCAAGGATCTCACTTTCACCATCATCTTATTAAAATGGACTCATCAGGGCATCTGGGTGGCTCAATCAGTTAAATGTCTGTCTTCAGTTCTGGTCATGATCCCAAGGTCCCTGGATGAAGCCCTACATCAGGCTCCCTGCTCAGCAGGGAGTCTGCTTCTCCCTCTGCCCCTCCCGCTGCTCATGTTCTCATATGTACTGTCTCTCAAATTAATAAATAAAATCTTTAAAAATAAAATAAAATGGGCTCCTCAAAAACATCACCTGCATAGAATAAGATATCCCAAATATACAGCCTAAGAGAGGAAAGCATTAAGTATCTGACAAAAAGGAATCACCAGGAATGACAGATTCCAAGAGAATGGATGTGCTAAATCTTAACAATAATACAACAGAACTTCTGTCAAAGTTCTGGAGAGGGAAATAGCTCTCAGGGAAAGAGAAATAACTTATACAAAGGGACAGAAAAAGAACACAAGAAAATAAAAAGAGAGACACACACATCATGTGAAAATGAAGTTTTGCAGGTTAAAAAAACAATAAAATCTAACAAAAGGCAAATGTGAAAAATACCTGTAGCATACAATGTGTAAATAAGTGATAGGAGAAGCTCATACCAAGAAAAGATGGACAGTAAGAAGATCTCAGTAAAAGGGAAGGGTACAAACTGGGAACTCATTCAGAATGATGTAAAACCAGGGAATACATAAGCAGAAAAATGGTCTGCTTCAGCAATCAAAAATTACAAATCAAATAATTAGATATTACTGAAAAATAGCGACACCTGATTCTTGAGCGTACATAATGAAATGTAGCTCTTCTATCACTCTGGTGGTAGCATCAAATGATATGGTGGTTTTGAAAGGTCACTTGGTGATAATATGTACTATGAGTCATAAAAATGTTCATACCCTTTATTATAGGAAGCACTGAAATCAATATCAAAGACAAACCTCCAAATACATCTTTTTAAAAATGATATGTGTCGCTTCTCTGGGGCTGGCGGTAGGAACAGGGATCGACCAAAAGCAGGAACCCTTCTTGAGGTGATGGAAATGTCCTAAAACTGGAGAGCCATGATGGCTGCATTGCTTGGTAAATTTACTAAAAATTATCATACCATGCACATAAAATGAGTAAATTTTAGGCCATGTAAATTATATCTTCATAAAGTTCTCAGAAGTATATGTACAAATATATTCCTTGCAGCCTTTTTACTAGATGTGAAGAAAACCTCAATTAAATATCCCAAAGAAAAAACTGGTTACTAAGGTATGGTCCATGCACACTCTGCGACCATGCGACCATAGAGACAAAACGACAGGACTAGCTGCCCACTGTGTCCCCAACAGGCAGCTCCTGCTTGTGCACCACTGCATTCTCACCCATATCGTTCCTTTCTCGCAGCCCCCCTTCCCCAGCTGGTCCCACCCGGCCACTCAGTCTTTACAATGTTGTTCCAGCATCGTATCTTCAAGTGACATTTCCCCCACCTGCTCAGGAAGAATGAGTCTCTCCCCTTCCATCGCACCACCATGCTTTATAGGGATTTTAGCCAAAATGCTTGCCGCCCTTGCTCTAGGCAGTAGGATGTGTCCCTTATCCATCCTTGTCTTTTTTGGTATTTAATGGAATCCTTGTGTGGCCCACGTCACAATGGTTATGAATACTCAGGCGTCTGGAGGGAGGTGCTGCTGCTGCTGTATGTGTGTGTTTGTGTGTGTAGGGATGGAGGCTGTTACATGATGTTTTTGGGAAGTGTGCCAAGGGACTTTCATAAGTGAATTAAGTTGTCAACATTTTGTGGATTGCACTAGAAAAACACTGCTCTTCCACAACACAGATGATAAAGAATAAGTTTGAACACAAGTTTCAGCAGAGACGGGGGCACAGCCTGGTTCCGAGAACAGCCTGGAATCTAGCAGAGGGTAGCAGGAGTATAAGGAAAGAGAACAAAAGGTGACATGAGAATCCCACTGTCCACTACTCATCATTCTTATTTATATAAATACGTAAACCACATAAGGAATCATGTCTGGTTCTCGCTCTCTTTTTTTTTTGGACAAAGCAAATTTAATTTTATATTTTGATTAAAAAAATGTGCATCTGGACAGCTAAATTATAAAGTGTCAGTCCAACTCAGGTGTAATAGAATACCAGCTGTCCCTTTAAATTTTAAAAAATTCCAATATAGTTAATGTACAGTGTTTGATTGCTTTCAGGTGTACAATACAGTGATTTAGCATTACTCAGTGCTCATCATGAAAAGTGTACTCTTAACTGCCTTTACCTATTTCACCCATCCCCCCCACTCACCTCCCTGCTGGTGACCATCTGTTTGTTCTCTATAGTTAACAGTCTGTTTTTGGTTTGTCTCTCTTTTTTCCTTTGTTCATTTGTTTTGTTTCTTAAATTCCACATATGAGTGAAATCATATGGTATCTGTCTTTCTCTGACTTATTTTGCTTGGCCTCATACTCTTTAGATCCATCCATGTTGTTGCAAATGGCAAGATTCCATTCTTTTTTATGGCTGAGTAATATTCCACCGTGTTATACACACCAACCATATCTGAATCCATTCATCTGTCCATGGACATTAGGGTTGCTTCCATATCTTGGCTATTGTAAACAATGCTACAATAAACATAGGGGTATATGTATCTTTTCAAATTAGCGTTTTCTTATTCTTTGAGTAAATATTAGTAGTGTGATTATTAGATCACACAATAGTTCTACTTTTAATTTTTGGAGGAACCTCCATACTGTTTCCACAGTGGCTGTGCCAGTTTGCATTCCCAGCCTGGTTCTCATAATATGCAGCCAGAAGTCTTTCTTTTTTTTTTTTAAGATTTTATTTATTTATTCATGAGACACAGACACACAGACACACACACACACAGAGGCAGAGACACAGACAGAGGGAGAAGCAGGCTCCCTGTAGGGAGCCCGATGTGAGACTTGAACCAAGGACTCTGGGATCATGACCTGAGCAAGGCAGATGCTCAACCACTAAGCAGACACTGAGCCACCCAGGTGTCCCTAAGAGTTTGTTTTGATGAGGCTGATTTCTGTCTGAAAGCAGGCTTCTGTTTGCTGACTGACTGAACAGCTGAAGTATTCATTCTCCTCTCCCTTACTTTTCTGGATGATGACACCAGGAACCACGGTTAGTGTCTGGCCTGTGCATTACTGTGATTCTCCTACTTTTTGCCTGCTTCCTTTGTAGGATTCTCTTCCTCCTCTCTCTTCCTAATTGTAGCCATCCTGAATCTCAGTTTCATGAATTAGTTCTGCTTCGTTGACAGGCTTCTATCCTGCATTGTGGCTTTCAGGTGCCAAAAAACACCCTGATGAATGAAACACAACTGCTGCGACTGTATTTTGGTGTAGAAATTTAATGGCCCATCTCCTTGCTCAACTAACACCTTTTGTCTCCCCAACGTTTTCCTCCATGCATCACCATCCAGAGGCAATCTCAGATCCAAGTTTCCATGGGACATTTAAGCTTTGTCCCTGAACCAGGAATCCAGGGGCAGGAGAGCTGCATGCCACAGCTTGAGCATCTGTGAATGATGAACTAGAATCCAGAACACCCATGATGTGGAGGAGGCAGGAGGCGGGCTGCTGTTTCATCCACCCCCTGTGGGGCGGTGGGCCAGAAGCAGGTGCCCTCCACCCCTTCCTCAAGGCTGGAAGTGGCAGGGCCTCTTCATCAGTGTTCTAGTAGCATTTTCGCTAACAGTCCAACAACAATTTCTAACCACAGTTTTGAGGAAATGCCAAAGAAAAGCAAAAAATAATTAGCTGCGCTGTTAAAGTCTCCTCCTCTGGCTTACTTCATTAGAAAAATCAGTCAAGGCATTAATGGCCATCTCTGTTTCTAATGAGCTTTATTCTAATTAGACTCACGTTATTATTTCAGTTGGGAAAAAGGTCTCGTTTGTAAAGAGCAGTAGGAGCGTGGCAGCTTCTGCGGGTTTCTTTGACCATACACAGGAATGATCACCATGATAACAGTGGCAGTGACAATAGTCCCAGTACACTGAGCTTTTCATTTCCGAGAGAGAGCAAGTATTAACTAAATGGTTTTAAAACCCCCATGAAGTGTTTATTATACCCAAATCCTCATTCTACAAACAAAAAGAAGGAAATTTTACAAGCTTCAAGGCACATTGTTCTCAAGCTTTATCTGATGTTGGCACTCAGATGACTTCACTGATGCCCCTTCCCCCAAAAGAGGTGAGTAGGAATGAGGATAAAGGTGGGAGGTTCATATCTCTAGGCCATATTGAATGGATGATGTCCTAGGACAGGAGCTGGCAACTGTCTCTCTCTGTGAAAGGCCAAGTAGTAAATATTTAAGGCTTCACATTCCATATGGTCTCTGTTGCAACTTAGCTCTGCTGTTGTAAGCATGAAAGCAGCCACAGATAAAAGAAGAGTGAGCATGGCTGTATTCCAATAAAACTTTATTTGTGGACACTAAAATTAGAATTTCATGTAATTTTTCACGTCAGAAAATACATTCTGCTTTTTGTTTTCCTCAACCATTGGTACATGTAAGAAACATTTTTGTTTGGTGAGCTAGACCTGGTTCATTGACTATAGTTTGCCCACCCTTGTTCCCTGTTCCAGAGAACAGAATCACCATCAGTGGGTTCTGAGGCTAATAACATTGTCAAGGGTTTGGCCCTCTTCCTAGAAGCTCAAGCAACAGAGATAATTTCCATCTTGAGAGACACTTCTCTCAAGATGGGGTCAGAATTCCTTTCTAAAATGTCATTTTATAAAATTGTTCTTATTTTACAAACAAGAAAACCATCAATCAAAACCAAAATAAAAAATTTTCCTACAGTCTACCTAATAAATTGGAGAGTTTCCAAGTTTCACTTAAATCTCTGTCTATATATCTCTGTCCATATATATGTCATTTTTACACATGACACATTTCTTTTTGTTTCTTCACTTAATGTTACCTTTAAAATTTTTTCCCTGTTGTAACTGATTCCTTCTAATGATAAATAGATATAACATAAATTTTTGTGGAATTCTTTGTGGAAGATTTCCAGGCTATTTGGTGGACTTAATTCAAAAGGGATGTTTTAATCTATTCTCAGGTGGAAGAGTTAAGATTACCACTCCCTTACTCC
This sequence comes from Nyctereutes procyonoides, assembly GCF_905146905.1. Taxonomy (NCBI): domain Eukaryota; kingdom Metazoa; phylum Chordata; class Mammalia; order Carnivora; family Canidae; genus Nyctereutes; species Nyctereutes procyonoides. The sequence goes on from NW_026575037.1 coordinate 9,326,811, forward strand.
CGGGCCAGGACCACCTAGTAGGTGGCTAGTTGGGAGACTGAGCCTCATGGATTCCCTCTAGGGTTCATTTCCTCTAGGACATGAAGCCTCATGGGTCTCTCTTAGGATTCACTTCCTCTAGACATGAAGCTTCATGGGTCTCCTCTAGGGTTCACTTCCTCTAGGACATGAAACCTCATGGCTTCTCTAGAGTTCACTTCCTTCAGGACAATGGCTTTAACAAGTTCAAGATTTCAATCCATATGTCTCTTGACAAAGATGTGTTTTCCAGATAAACTCTTTAGAGTTCTTTGTTCCGAACTAGTTGCTTATACTCTAGAATGTACATTGAACATGGTTGGAGACTTGGGGAGGCTAAGTACCCACTTCTCTTCCATACAGTTTTTAACTGAGAACAGTCAGAAGGAGTCAGATGGGAATTAGCTCTCCTGCTGGGTTAGGGAACCCTCCTCATCACCAGCCCCATCCCACCCTCAAGGCCTTATGCATGGTGACGGACCCAGCCAATCATATGTGGACAGAGTGGAGGATGTTGGGTTTGCCCCTCTTACTGCTCACGGCTAGCAGACTAGAGGGGACAGTGTGACAAGTGGTTCCCTTTCTTCTTCCCCACAGAGAAGAGCAACCTTGTTTGCTGGATCAGTGCTCACCATCCCTTCCCTTTTTCTTTGCTTTCAGAAAAGAAAGCACATGCCATCTATCTGGCCAGGAAGAGGACCACAACTCCTGATGTGAAGTCCCTGCCTGTAAAAGGCAGAGCAGAGTGAATTAGCCAGGTATGAGGGGGGAGAAGGCCCAGAGGGCAGGGCAATGAGGAGTGGATGTCCTGGACCTGGAAATGCAAAGAACATGTCCGTGTGGCTTCCCTCCTCATCCAGGACATGGCTAAGGTGACCAAGTTGCACCCCAAAAAAAGAAGGGAAAGTGCGGGTCCATAGGACTTCTTTGTGGATCTTGAGGATCCTACTGGCCTGATGAACCTATTTCTTGGGAATGAGCACTTTGAAGGATGACAACTGAGGGACGTCCAGAGGACACATGACAGGCTGGGGCAAGCAGAACTGACTGGATTGGTGGGGAATATTCAGCTTAATGGGAAACTCTGATTAAAACTGGATTGTCGGGTAGCCTGGGTGGCTCAGTGGTTTAGTGCCACCTTCAGCCCAGGGCGTGATCCTGGAGACCCAGAATCAAGTCCCACATCAAGCTCCCTGCATGGAGCCTGCTTCTCCCTCTGACTGTGTCTGCCTCTCTCTCTCTCTCCTCCCTGTGTATTCTCATGAATGAACAAAAATAAAGACTTAGAAACAAACAAACAAAAAACTGGATTGTCACGTACTTGGCCAACTGGCCAATGAGAATAATAATTAACAGAAGCCAACTGCATTTCTGCTCAGGACTATCAGAATCCTTGGGAACAGCGATTCAAATGAAATCTGAAACAGGACTGTTTCAGGTGACTTAGAGCATTTCTCAGATATTTGTGCTCGTTGGTCTTCTTCTACCAAATTGCACACACTGGAGTGCAGTATGGAAGCGGAAGGTGTGAGTAAGACTCAAGACCACTACGTCATCTGCTTTTTCCCACTAGACATTTTGTCATAAACACAGTCCTGTTTTCACAGACTTCTGTTAATTTTGAGAAATTTAAAGGATACAGAAGAGCAGAAAGGATGTAACAAACACTGTATTTCTATCACTTGGACATAAGAAGCAGTAATATTTTGTAACGTTTGCTTCTAGCTGCCTCCCTCCCTAATGAAACTGCCATCCCAGTCCCATTCCCCTCCCCGCCCCCAGGCACAACAATGGCATTGGGTTTAGTATGTGGCCTTCCAGCTCATTTTGATACTCTAACATCCATATCGTATTCTTACTATATCAAATAAACTATGCTTTATGTGTATATGAATGTTTAAATATGTAAAAATATGGCATACATATGTGTGTGTGCATGTGTGTGTCAGTAAATGGTATACAGCTGGTACTTCATAAATACTTGTTGAATGTCCATCTCTAAACAACATGGCATTTTGACATTCTTTAACTGGCATGGTATCATACTTTTACCACTCTGCATATTCCTCTATTCACTTAATAATATGGATTCAGATCTAAACAGTCCATTTATATATATATATATATATATATATATATATATATATATATATATATATACCTGATTCATTTCTTTTAACTGCTGTATAATATTGCACTATAGATCCCTACAGTTCAATCTACTCATTCCTCTAGAGGCAGACACTTAGGCTGCTTCCAGTGCATTCGTGCTTTCTTTTTACTATTGAGCACAGAATTCTGCAGTGAAGTCTATTGTACAGATGTAGAAGAATTTCAAGGATACAGACCCAGAAGTTTAATTGATGGCTTTGATGGCTTTTATTGGTTTGTATTAAGAGTCCTTCTTTATATATCCTGGCTACAGATCCTTTCGATGTTTTAAGGGTTGCAAATATATTCCAAAGTAGTCTACTAGAAGCTCTGCATTTGGGAATTATGAGGCTTCTTCAACAAGGGAGACACTGACCCATGACAGTCACCTGGCTCCTTGTGTCAATTTTCAGTGTAAGAACGCAGAAGGGAGGCAGGATATGGATAAATATCTACAAACCTCCAACAACCAGTTTTGGGAATAGGAGTTTAAAGAATTTTGGTACTCCTCTTTTGAGTCTATTTAGGAAAGTGGGATTAAGTGAGGGCAATCTAGAATTGTCTGCTCCAAGAATGCTTTTTCTAGGAATGAAACGGTATATGTCTCCACTCAACAGAACTTCAAAGAGAGGAATAAGTATTCATTAATAGCAATCATCTAAGGATAAAACCTTCAGGAAATGTATAGAACATAATATGCTTTGTAATTCCTTCCCAAATGATATAAATGGGCATGTACCATTCTTTGCTATAGAGGGTCCACTTAGTGGGAATTTTAAAGAGTTGGGGGCAATCGGCTAAGATGTTCTCTTAAGGTCCTCTCAAATTTTATGCTTCTAGATTAGAAATTCCCTAAAGGCAAGAACCCAACTTTTAAATTATGCACCCCTAGCTGATTTCTGGGTCCAGAGAATACATCTCAGTTATGCTCATTAAATGAATCAAAGGGAGTCAGTTTTATCATTTTAATGATTTCTGGGGAGATCCTCTTTCCTTTTTGTCTTGCTTTTTGTAAAAGCAGGTCTTAAAGAACTTATAAGAGCTCAAAAAAAAAAAAAAAAAAAAAAAAAAAAGAATGAACCCTCCAAACAAAAAATATATATAGGAATCCAGGCCACTGACTCACGGACTCATTCTGTAATCACTGCTCAAAAGCTAGTGCAAGGTTGTTTAATGGCTCTGAAAATGTTCACATGAATCTAATTCCTTAACACGTTTATACCACACAGGAGGGAGGCGGGTCAGTGCACATTGGAAAAGAATCCTCTCTTAATACTCTATATATAAGGAGACATCTGTACTGCAGGAAGGCCCTTTTGCTCAAACAAAATTCAGGCTGTTAAGTTCTGCATTTTCAGTTTCAGTTTCAGCTCCCTCAAAACCCACCTCCTCCCAACATCTACAAGTGGCCTGATCATCTGCATACAAACAACTGCAAGCCTATCCAACATATCAACTTCTCCACTAGAGTCTGGTGAATTCTCTTTAATTTCCCAGACAAGTTGGCATTATGATGCAAAAATTTCAGTGAGGAACCAGAGGATCAGAAGGTTAATAAATAAACAATTAGCCTGGGGTCTCAGCTATGATAGGAGCTGGGTCTCAGATCTGGCCCAGGTTGGAAGAACAGGCTCTTGTGTTTCTCTGTGCTGCCTCTTTCCTTGACTTCTCTCAATGGAGATCCTGGCACTGAACATGCTGTGCTGTTCTTTATTAAGAGCACCTCCTATCTTGCTGAGCCCTCTACTACAGGACATTTCTCTCCTTTGTATGTTTTCACTTCTGCTAGCCCCCCGCCCCCCTTGTTGGTACCATTCCCTTATTCGGCAGGTTTGCTAAGCATCTGTTCTGTCCCAGGCCCTGTGCCCGGTTCTGGGGAAAGAAAGACAAATGATGTCCAAAGACAAATCTTAGCTCAGAGGGCTAAGACAATGCCCTTGGCTACCAAATGCAAAGAGTAGAAAAGGCATACAGAGGAAGGGAAAGAGCCCAGGAAGAGGACAGGAAGGAGGAACTGAATGAGAACAAGTCAAAGGAATGATACACATCGACATTACTGTCTCTCTGCTCTGGGTGGCACCTTGGGCTGCTCTCCCTTGCCTAATTACTGCACCCACAGCACAGTGACACTATTCACTGACCGTGTCCCACACTGCTACTGAGTTCAGGGCACCATCAGCCACACTTCACTAATAAAAAATGGCGTGGTTCTTATTTGCAGTCATGTACCACATGGTTCTGGAATCTGAACTCTTCTCTGCTGCTTCCTAAGGAGCCTGGCTGACAGCACCTGAAGAATTCTTTGAAAACCAAGCCCTCCAGAAAAAAAAAAAAAAAAAAAAAAGTGAGCAGAGACGGAGTGTGTTGCATTTCTTTCAGGCTTGTTGCCTGCTTTACTGTCCTTGGCCTCACCATCTATTGCTATCAGCTACCTTCGGATCATAGCCCAGAGTGTGCAAACACTTTGCCAGTGGTTCCTGTACCAATGTTATCATCATGACAGTTCAGTAGGGAGAAAAACAAAACAGGATTGAGTCATATCCTTACCCTTCTAATTACAGCTCTGATTTGGCTGGTGAATGAGGAAAGGAAGGTACACATAGGAGAGAGAGAAGGCAAGGCAGGGGGATGGAGGGAAAGAGGACACAAGGAAGGTCTGGTTATTAGCAAAGGCGAGGCCATACTATGCTTACCGTGGAACAAGAGGTTGTTTAATGATACTGGCAGCCCAGCCCACTTCCAAAATACACATGCCAGCAAGAGCCTCTCTTTCTGCCAGTGTTGAGGGCTGTTGAGGGCTTTGGCTGTTACTAAAAGTGAAATGCAAGAAGGGAGGACACCCTATCATTTCCTCCATACATGCTGGGCAGGTTGCGTAACATTCCTTAGGATTTGATACAACAGTTCCATGTTTCTCCTCACTAGTGGGCACCAAGAGGCCTTACACACACCACCAGACAGTAAAACCTATCATCAGTTGCATCTGCCCAACACTGTATCTGATTCTATAGCAAGCCTGAAGTTACAGAGTCCCCTACAGGGATAGTTTATACTTAGAACCAAATATCATGGTTGGTAAATTACATGCTACTCTCTTCACCAGGTGAAGAGCAAATGGCTTTTAATCTCCAACACATCAATTCAAGATATGGTTTGGACTGAACTATAGAATATATTAAAAGGAAGAGCCCTTGAAATAAATTTATAAATGCAGACATGCTGTTTCTCACCAGCTATGTTGGTTCTGGGGCCAAGGCAATCAGGCCACTTGAGGAATGCAAACATTTTCTAAGTGTAAATGATTTTTAAAAAAATAGATGTGCAGGTCTACAGATGAACAAACGTCCTTTAAAATCAGCGGATTTTAAATCCAGAGCTGCTCTTTCTCAGACATTGCCCCCAAATATTACAATGAATAATTCCAGCCAACAGTGGCAGAGTCTCAAGATCACACAGGCTTAAGCCAGATGATATAGTAGGTATGCTGGTCACTCATCCTCAGGGGGTGAAGTATTATCAGCTACTTTTTTTTTTTAATTTTTATTTATTTATGATAGTCAGAGAGAGAGAGAGAGAGAGAGAGAGAGAGAGAGAGAGGCAGAGACATAGGCAGAGGGAGAAGCAGGCTCATGCACCGGGAGCCCGACGTGGGATTCGATCCCGAGTCTCCAGGATCGTGCCCTGGGCCAAAGGCAGGCGCTAAACCGCTGCGCCACCCAGGGATCCCTTATCAGCTACTTTTGAGAAGAAGGAAGGTAAGAAAAGAAGGACAATGGATTTGTGTGGAGTTTCCTAGTCTTTAAAACCAGAGATCTGTATCGATCATTGCTAGTAAGGTTCATGGGTACAGATGGGCCTGGATCTGAGGGAAGCACATCAATGAGATGCATCATAAAAAAATCCACAGGTTCTTGGCGTGGGGCTCAGGGACAGGCTCCAGGGAATTATCAAACCCAGACATTTACTTAAAAAAATGTTGTCTATATGATGCTCACAGCCTAACAAAGCTTACAAAGTCTTGCTTGAGAAAAACTAATCAGATGCAAATGGCACTGTACTGAGACAGTCTTTATTTAATATTAAGAACTATCTTTGAGAGGGTAAAAGACTCCTTGGTCATCAACTGTTCTTAAATCCTCGTAAAGCAAAGTATACATCCTTATTTTTGCCTGGAGAAGATACTATTATTGCAGATACTTAAAAAGTGTACTTACTTTTTTTTTTTTTGTACTTACTTTTTTTGCTTCTAACATGTAGACTCAAATGTACAGAAGAAAGCCTATCTTAAAATCTGATATGATCTGTATTATATTCAGATTCTCCTCCATAAGGCCGACTTTTAATAATCTAGATCTTGTCTTTTTCCTCTAACTACAGTGAAAAGCTAGAATTCAAAATCATTACTTTGTTCAGCAATAAACTGACATTTTCTTAAAGTTGCAAAATTAGACAAATGTCACCACTTTGCTTAAAGTTCAGGAGTCTGTGAATTGTCAGGCAAAACGACTAGATTCCGACAGAACACGGTTGGATACTGGAGTAAAAAATAATGAGTAAAAATAAATGAGATGCTCCTGTTGTTTTACAGGACTTTTCCTCTCCAAAAAAGAAATGCAGTAAAAATCAAACAGAGGCTATAAGCCTCTTTGGAATTCTCACTGCTCTCCTGACAAAAGTGCTCAGATGTAACTCGGTGTCCCGGCCTTCTACATGCCAGTGCAGCTGAAATGGTACCAAGGGTTCAAGAAGCTGTCCTGTCTGGTTAGTGGACCTCAAGTTTCAACACCTGATCTGATAGACACCTGTGTTCTATACCAGAGGACCTGGCTCACAGGGATGACGGGAGGGCAGGGGGGTGTGGGGAAAAAGCAGTGATGGACGAAAGACTCCAGTCAGTAAAACAATTACATTATAAAAGAAACCCACTTTTAAAATTAAGCTACTCAAGGCAAGGGACTGTTACCTACATATTTTGTATCCCAAATTTACCATCTATTTTCTATCCTGAGTAACGATCTGGTACTCAGTAAGTGTTAAGTAAGCTCTTTCTTTCTTTCTTTCTTTCTTTCTTTCTTTCTTCTTTCTTTCTTTTTTTTTTTTTTGATTTTATTTATTTGACAAAGAGAGAGAGAGAGAGAAAGAGAGAGAGAGAGAACAAGAGAGAACAGGCAGAGGGAGAGGGAGAAGCAGATTCCCCAATAAGTAGGGAGCCCAGTGTGGGGCTTGATCCCAGGACCTTGGGATCACAACCTGAGCTGAAGGTAGACGCTTAGCTGAGTCACCCAAGTGCCCCCAGTAAATAAGCTTTTCAAAGGCATTTTTGCTACTTGCTTTTCTTTGAGACCATAACCTTCTTAGAAAATGCTGGTCCGGCTATGGTGTAAAGGTACACTGCACTCGGGCACCATGATCATCTGTGAGCTAGAGCTCACCTCAGCTTTACTGTAAATAGTAGGCCATCTGATAGTCCTAGTTTCTTTACACTAACAATACTTTTACATCTATCCTGAGAGAGAATAGATTTCTTTTTGGTGTAGAGAGTTGAAGGGTAAATTGAAACCATGTCGTACACACACATTCACTAACTATAAAGGAAGAGTCAAGGAAGGGCAGGTTTAAATCTCCACACATTCGGTCAATTTTGCTTCTTATCAACTGAAGGAAGAAAAAGGAAATCCTGGACATTTCTGAGAGATAGTAATCTCAAAACTCAAGCCCTCTTAGAATGACTCCAATTTTCAGCATGAAGGTCTGAGGTGTTTTGTTTTATTTTTTATTTTTATTTTTTAAAGATTTATTTATTTATTTGAAAGAGATAGAGCGAGCGAGTACGCATGTACACATGGCAGGGAAGGGCAGAGGGAGAGTCTGAAGCTCAGGGTGGAGCCCAGCACAGGGCTCGATCTCACAACCCTGAGATCACAACCTGAGATGAAACCAAGAGTTGGACACTTAACCAACTGTGCGAGCCTGGTGCCCTTGTTTTTTGTTCTTTTTAAATCAACCCTATAAAACCTAAAGAATAGATCTGAGTTGCATTTATAGTTGTTCCTCATACTAGCTTGGACCAAAGAAATATTTAGGAATGGTGGAAAGTCAGGAAGATAATTTATAAGAACCCAACCTCCAATTTTGGTTATACAAAATAGGGTGAAGATGATATTTAGTCAAATGCATTATATTAAGAAGAAATGTTTTAATATTGGAGGCTCAATGGTTAAATAACCCATGAGACAGCATTTTCACAATGTTCAGAAAGATGAACTTTATAGATAAGAGGGAAGAAACAGGAAAGCCATTTCAGACCGGATAGAAAACTGCCTTGGAAATCTGTAACTGGGTGCATGTCACAGGTTACATAACAGCTCTTCTTTTAATATAAATGTATTCCATAGTGAGAAGACTGTTTATGTTGAATCTACAAATGCTTCTTTGTCCAGGGAATGTTCCATCCAACAAATGATCAAGTTATAAACCTTGCTTTTGTTGTGTTAGACACATCATACTCTATACCCTGGATGCAAAAGGAAAAAGGGAAATTGTATTTCAGATGGGAACAATGAATTCCAGTTTTGAGTAAAAGGAGGTAGAATTTCAGTTATGGAAACACACCAGAAAGGGATTAGATCATCTTAAATGCCTTGTCAGGGTTTGTAACTTTTGTTTAAAAAGGAACTTACTACTCAGGTTTCAATTTTTACAGACTAACTCTGACTACTAAGAAGATCTTTTTATTGCCACAGAGCTAGTGGAGGAAAAAAAAAATCCAAACAAACTGAGAAAGAAAAGGTCTTCACCATTACAGTGGGAACAAAATATTTATTCTCATGCTTCTCTTTACTAAAACAAATGTTACTGGCAAATTGAACAGCTTTTGAACTGATACGGGAAACTTGGTAGTTATTCCTGGATGAAGTTTTCAATCTAAAAAATACTAGATAAGCCAGGGTTTCACTAAAAAAAAGGGGGGTGGGGAGCCTGGGTGGCTCAGTTGGTTAAGCGTCTGACTCTTGATTTTGGCTCAGGTCATGATCTCGGGGTTGTGAGATCAAACCCAGCATTTGGTTCCACGCTGGGTGAAGAGATTGTCTCTGCCCCTTGGCCCCCACTCTAAAAATAAAATAAAATAAGATAAATTACATGCAAAGGAGTATTTATGCATAGCCAAGTAATGCTACAGGTTAAAGTTCCATTCTAATTCATCATCCATCTCTACCTTTCACATTGGCAACATAAGCTGGTCTTTTAATAGTGCTTTAGAAGATTATACAACTATTCCTTAAGGAGGTCCACTTCAGAATGGGGTCTGCTGCTGAAATACTGATGATTTTAACCCTTCATTATTTCCCATTGAGTGATATATGTCCTAACTTAGGAATTCATGAAGGAAGGCTGAGATAAAAGAGCCACAAAAAGTAAAAAATAAATAAAAATGAAAATGAAAAAAACTTCAAAGGCAAAACTGGCTCATGATGCCTTAACCATAGTTATGCTACTTTCTGAATTTAGAATTTCACTCTTTTTCAGAATAAGGTTTTCAAATGGTAATACTCAGATTTATAATTTTACTATTTAAAGTTCACCCCCCTGCAGTGATGAATTTAAATTCTGCAAGTACATAAGGCTTTAATTATTACCATACCCCATACTTCATTCAGCTGATTAGCATATGGCACTCTGGGATCATAAGTATGGGTTCAATTAGCACACAGATCTTCCTGTCAATGTAAAATCCACACAACTTCTAGAGAAGCAACTTGGGAGACTCTGCTTTTGGGGTCAGGCTGGTGAAGGCTACAAATCCAATCTGACTACTATTAGCCTTGCAAACCTTGGTAAGTTATTCACATATTCTGAGCCTTAGTTTCCTCGTCAGTAAAATGCAGATTATACCTATCTCAGAGCCATTTTCCCAAGGCAGGTACTGACTGCAATATATATGCGATGTTCGTAAAAAAACTCAGAGCAATGTCAGGGATATTGAACATGCCATAGGTTTTGGCGGGTACTAATGACCTTCTTGCTTCCAGTCTGAAGTGAGAGCAGGGCATGAGGTGCAGACAATGTGTAGTGAGCAATGTTCTGTCTCAGGCAAAGGCTCTTACTAGTCTCTATTTGGCCCTACACACATTAATTAATGATCAAGAAGCCTAGGATCTTGGATGCTCTAGTATACATCAAACATTCTCATAGTCACTTTTTTTTTTCTTGGCATGAGGGGAGAGTTTTATTTTAAGTCTCTACCCATCCCCTTACAAGAACAACTTTGTAACACAGAAATCAGAATATTATTACCTTAACTCATGAGGCAGTTAGCATATTTCCCTTGAAACAAGTGGTTAACTTATTTTACTTCTTACCTTTTCAATCTTTTCATCCAGCATTCTGAAGAATTCTTGTTGGCTTTCAGAGATGTGCATGCTAAAAAACAAAGAGTAGTTAAGTGCATATTTCAATGTTTTCTTAAACCTAGCTCCCTCAAGTGAAAAACGCTGAGTCCTTAAGCTTTCAGGTAGACATTTATTTATTGCTGACTTTTTCACTGCAGTAGTCTAAGTCATACTAAGGATAAATGCCATTACAGTAATCCTGTAAACGTGTTTCATTATAGTCTATCATTATAGTCTATATAGTCTATAGTTCCTATGATTTAAGGTATACAGTTTCCTTTCGATGTACACATTATTTACAGAGATGTTACTGGAGGGGGTGTGCCAAATTTTTTCTTCAGAAACACATTTGTGATTTTTTTTAAAAAAAAAGCATAGCCAAGCAATATAGGGCATATTTCAAGCCTGTGCGGGACTGTAAAAAGAAGATATACCCGTGTTATTAGGTTGAAATGTGTATTTTACAAAGACGGTCATCATTAGCATGGTATCTAGCTGGCAGCAAACAGGCAGACAATTGACATTGCCCCTGAACACTTTGTGCAGTGGTGACAGCCCATGCACCTTGGAAGTGAAATCCCACTGGAATGTACAAGTGAGTCAAAAAGCATACCTGAGTAGCACTTACCCTGTGTGTTTGTTTGTTTTTTTTTTTTCCCTGTGTGTTTGCTTGTCTAATACTACTTCATGGCATACTTAGTGAGACCGACATGGTTGGTGGGGACAAAACATAAGAAGGTAAGGAGAGAAGAGAAGAACCACAGATGGGAAGGGCATGGGGAGAAAAGGGCCTTGTGGCAACACAGTCTTAATGACAATGGTTTCCACACAGCAAACAGGTGTGGGTGGTCCAAGGAGGTTCAGGACTCTGGGCTAAGAGACACATCCCATAGCGTGTCTTCACTTACGAGAAGTGCTCAGTTGTGGCCGTGGCTGGGGATGGAAGGAGGGGAGGCTCTGGAATCACTTCTCCCCTGTGAGTCTAGGTGTGGAAGCAGCCCAACTGACCTTAGCATTATGCCTCATCCTTTAGGGGCCACAGAGAATGGCACAAGTGAACCCAAACCCTTCAGCAGCTCGAAGGTTTTTCCTTGTGTGTAAAACCAAGATTTAAAATTGGGAGCACCATGACATCAGCTCTGATATAAAAGGAAAATAGAAACTATCTGACACCAGCAATCAACTCTCACATATAACATGTAATTTTTCCTGTGAGGTTAATGTCCTGTTTCAGAAACTGGTCTTCTCTTGGTGCAGGTTAGAAAGGCAGGCCAGAATCTGGGATGATAAGACTATATTAAAACAATCTCCTCTCTTTCTCTGGCTGGGCAGAAAAGCCACTTTTGAATGCCTAAGTTTTCCCAGATTCCTCACAGCTTTACTTCAAGTGTCAAAATGTTTTTTTATCTGAGCCACTTCGGATGCAAAACTTCAAACTTTAATAGAGGACCTATCATAAACATTATGTAGATTTCACTTACTAGCAGCCACTCCCATGATCCCAAATCACAATCCCCCTCTGTAATGTTGGGACACCCACTGGAGCCTCTGAGGTGGGCAGAGCTGGCTCTCCTTAAGCAATGGGGCCTTAAACTGTGGGCTTAACTGTGTTCTCTGTCTGCTTTGAACTTTTTCTCATGTGTCTTCTTGTCAAGGAAGGTATTGGTTCCTTTTCACCAGGAAGGCTGCTTCTACTTCACACTTAGCACATCCAAGTCTGTTAGAGTTGTGTCTAAGGTTAGACACAACTGTGTCTAGGTTAGAGCCCCAAACAGGCTCTGGGGGTGGTGGGGGTGGGTGGGTGGGAGGGCAGGGGTGCAGGGGATGGGGGTTCCTGTGAGTAGGGAACAGGCATGTTCTGGTAGTTGCTGTGGCTGCTCAGATACGTTCTGGGCATCCTCCCTGTTCCTGGCCAAGCTCTTAGCAAATAAGGTTGCTGGACAGCTCTGGGTCCCAAATAGGAAAGGCATGAAGACATATAGATATAGATATATCTTAATATAGATAACCATGCACATGATCATGTGTGCACACACGTATCTTAATGTAGATAACCATATATGCATTAGTTTCCCTAGAGAGTCCAAGATATCTCATAAAAATGGCATGTTTAGGATTTGATGTTTACCATGGAAACTTCTGGGTTAGAGTTTTTAACATAATTGCCTTGCATATAACCAAAGGGCAATAAATATTTAATCAACTGGGACCAAGCGGTCCCAATTTTAATTCACGTGGTTCCTGACTCCTCACAGAGGCAGTTCAGTTTGTTAGGATGGGTGAGGTGCAGGCCTCAGATTCTTTATCTATAAAACCATCAGGCACCGGTCTCTGAGGTCCCTTTTGGCACTGATATTCTATGATTATTACCAACTTCCATTAACTCCTTAATCGAACTATCACAGCATGAAAACAGGGATGCTTGATTAGTACTCATGCATACTAGACTTAACAAGATTAGTCTTAAGTAAAAGCGATTCTGCAAATGTGTCTGCCATCCCTGGGATCAAGAAGAGAGCTCAGGGGCGCCTGGGCACTTGGCTGGCTCAGTCAGAGAAGCGTCCGATTCTTGATCCTAGGTCATGAGTTCAAACCCCATGTTGTATACAGACATTAAGTAATTAATACTTAAATGAATTAATTTCAAAAAAAGAATGCAGAGCTCCGTGGTCCATATCAGAAGACCAGTGCCAAAAGTAATGGTGAGGACCTCAAGATGCATATATAGTAAGCAAGCACAAAAACCCTAATGTTCCAGTTTTGTGTAGTTTAACTACATACTTTCTAACCCTTAAAAAATGCATTCCTTGATTAAAGCAAACTGAACAAAAGCCACTTAACCAAAAATTAATTAGTCAGGACAGGGTAACTCCATCTGAATCCAAACAGTGCCTAACTCTGGGGCAGATGGTACAGTGGTTAGGGAAGTAAACTCTGCCATTTTAATTTCCATGTGTGTCCTTTGAGAAACAATTCTAACCAAACATAGGCAACTGGCCTTCAATTGGTGCATCTCTACATCATACCCCACTGATAGAGAAATACTGCCTGCTTTCTCTCTGTGTAAGATCATCAGAACACCTCTGCCTCCCTCTGTCTCATTTCAAAACCTACCAAGAAGTATCTTCCATCAGACTGATTCACACAAACAGTATGTGGACTGTGTTAGCCAGAAAAGTCTAACAGAAGGGTGACTTATTTATTATCAAATCCTGATGCACCAAAAAGCTCTTTCAGATAAGCTCCATTGTCCCTGGAAGTGTGGCAGGTACTGCCAGATGGAGCAAATGGCTTGCATGAGGCCTTTCTTGCCTAACATCTTCAGTATGTGTAACCCGAAAAAGAGGTTTATTCTGCTGTTCTGGGGATTCCTTTCATAGACAAGCCCTGAAGTCCTTTCAACAGGTACAGAGGCAGCATTGTTACTCTGGGCAAGTAAATAAACTACTCCGTTTCACGGACTCCTGCCTAGATAAACTTGAACGTTCTCTTCTCGTGTGGAAACTCTACAAACACAATGGCATTAATATTAGTTTTTACCTTCAAGAGTACAAACTGCACTGTGAGAAACAGTTCTTAGGTGACAAGTCCATTCTTAAACCCTTTTCTGATGCACAACCTGGTGACTGTGAGTGGTGAGGGAGAAAAAAGCACACTGGCCTTTCTACCTTTTCTCAAGATATTAGAAATGGATAATTAAATTGTTTATGATTCAGCTTATAAAGTATGAATATTTGATGCTAAGATTAATTAGATCTAAAAATCTTTTATAAAAGCCTGTATGCTGGTACTTGATTTAACTAATAAAACTTAACAATCTCAGTAACTCCTATTTCTCTCTAATGAACTCAGCTTCGGAAAACACAAGGCTCCCCTAGAGTACTTCCTGTGCCCCCAGCTGGCGCTAGCAGAGCTCTTGTGAGTTAATCCTGAGTCATCCACAGCTCTTCTGACTGTGACTTCTCAGCTTCATGAGATGAGGGATGACAACAGTATGGAGTCTTAATGACAAGTAATCAAAGGAATGAAAAAGGTGGGCAAAATGAGCTTAAGAGCTGCAAGGTATATGGCTTTCCTTTTTAGTGACTTAAAAAAAATTTTCCAGCTAATAAAAACCTAAGCTATCAAAGTACCAGAAGGCAAGGTCCTGACTCCTTAATACTTCAACTGCAAAAATGAAATGCAATCACTCAGGGAGTTCCTGGCAAATCTTGGCTTGAATACAGTTATTTCTTTCAATAATCATCATCACCATTGCTCAGTTGGACCTTGGGGAAGTGGCTTAATCCTAATCCTCACATAATGACACACCCTTGCTGGCAGTTAATGCATGGCTTACTTTTATTTAGCCAAATATATATATTTAAAATAGAATAATAAGCACCTGCAAAACGAAAACAAAAAACAAAAGCCAGGACCCTGACAACAACCTAAATCTAACTTACTTCCCACCCATCTGTGTGCTTCCCCCAACTCAAGGGAACCCACATGCCCAACCCCCCCCTTTATAAAGCATTACCATATACATACTTTATAATGCAGAGAATTTATTTCGTTGTTTTTAACATTACAAAGAGTGCATCATGCTCTATGTAATCTTTCAGGACCTACTCTTCTAGTTATATTGCTCAGGTCTAGGCAGCCTTGTATGTTGGTACAGTGTATTTGTTTTAACAGTGTGAAGGCAGTGTGGTTCATTTACCCAATTTCCTGTTAAAGAGCATTTGGGCTGTTTCTAACTGTTAAGGTGTTCTTATCAAGCATCAGACGCTGGGATAGGTCCTGGGCATACATTATTTCATTTAATTCCCAGCCCCATGAAAGAGGATTTTTTTTCTCCTCTATTTTTCTCTGAGAAAACTGAAGCCCAATGACATTAGGACACTGGCCTCAGATTACAGTCAGTTAGAATGGATTTTGTATGTTTTTATCAAAGGAAGGTGTGAAGACTATCAGCCTTTTATTACCTACCTAACTTTATTATTAATACATCTCCTGTTACCAGGTATGGGATTGTCCTTCCACTACTGGGGAAAAGAAACTCATTATCTTATTTTATACACTGCAGAATAAATAACAGTTTCCTTGCTCCTCTGTGTCAGAAAGGAGGAAAAGTACTCATGGCTTTCTAGGAAGATTTCGTAGTTGAATTCTGGTAACCCAGGGTTTTGACTCATAGTTTAATACACACACACACAACCAGAGGATTTTCTTCCTAATTTTAATGTGAACACAAGAGCCAATTTAATCAACTTCTCTGAAGCTTTCAGAGTGTAGATAAAAGTGATTACCCGGGAAGTGGACAGGGGAGGTTGTGATTATGGCATAAAGTGTACCTAAGGGTGTAAAAATTGGTTTTAACATTCCACTGACAATGTAAATGAGAAGTGGATTTTAAATGTCCAGTTTTCGGGATGCTTGGGTGGCTTAGTGGTTGAGTATCTGCCTTTGGCTCAGGGTGTGATCCCAGAGTCCCAGGATCAAGTCCCACATCGGGCTCCCTGCATGGAGCCTGCTTCTCCCTCTGCCTGTGTCTCTGCGTCTCTGCCTCTCTCTCTCTCTCTCTGTGTCTCTCATGAATAAATAAATAAAATCTTTTAAAAAATAAATAAAATGTCCAGTTTTCTTTGAAAGTAAAAAAATTTAAATCCCTGAGCTCTTTCACCAACCTGAAGAATCCTAACCACCTACAGCACTACCACAGACACTGAGCCAGGGTGAGGTGATTAGTTTGAACTAGGTTATTTTTGTCTCTGTTTCCCGGGAAGAACCATACATAACACAACTTCTGCTTATGACTTGGATTTATGGAACTACTATTACATATACATAGTAGGTTTATTTTGGGGGTGGGCATGTTTATGTCAGAGGTACTAGTGGGATCAGCATCCTCAGGGAATTTGTTCTTATTTAGGTGGACCACCACAAAAGAGATTTGTAGCCTTGGGAAAATAGAGCCTCTTTGAAGGAAAGGGGAGATAGCTTCAAAGTGACACCAAGTGCGTTTTACTGCCAATGTAGATTCCATTCTAGAACAATCTAGAAAAATACTCATTATTCTCTTTAACATTTTAATTGTGCAATGCATAACACATAGAAAACATACAGTGTTATTTGTACAGTTTTAAATAATAACAACAAAAGGAACACCCATGTAATCACCACTCAGGTTAAGAAATAGAACCCATGGTCCCATTGTCTTCCATCCGGTGAGAAAGAACCATTCTAAGTTTTTTTTTTTTTTTTTTAATTTATTTATTTATGATAGTCACACACAGAGAGAGCGAGAGAGAGGCAGAGGCAGAGGGAGAAGCAGGCTCCATGCACCGGGAGCCCGATATGGGATTCGATCCCGGGTCTCCAGGATCGCGCCCTGGGCCAAAGGCAGGCGCCAAACCGCTGCGCCACCCAGGGATCCCAAGAACCATTCTAAGTTAAATGCGTTTTCCTTTCCTCGCTTGTCTTTATTGCTTTATCACATACATATGTAACACTGCATACATATGTAACACATCACATACATATGTAACATTATGTTCTGCCTGTTTTCAAACTTTATATAAATGAAACTATATGCAGACAGGGACTACCACTTACTTCCCTTACTGCACAACCTTAACATTCATGACAGTCCTCCATCTTGATATGTGGAGCTATAGGTCATTCATTTTCACTGATATTGTGCTTGCTTTGGCAGCACATACACATTTTCACTGATATGTAGGATTCCTATCATAAGAATATGCCACATTTTTTGCCATCCATTATAATTTGGAAGGACATTCAGGTTTTGCTTCAGAGCTTTAGGAGCTCACATAGATAGTGCTGCTAAGGACATGTCAACTATGTCCACTGGCACATATGCACAAGGGTTTTTCTAGGGTACACACCTGAGTGGGGAGTTGCTGCTGGGCAAGGTATGTCCAGGTATGATTTCAGTAGAAAATACAAATTGTTTTCCAAAGTGATTGTACTGGTTCACATTTCCACTGGGCTGAACACACCCTGGTCAACCATTTGTACTGTCAGACTTCTCTATTTTTGCCAATCTTGTGGTACGAAACGGTATTTTTCCTACACATTAGCTATTCAAGTTTTTTCTTTAATGAAGTAGTTGTTCACATCTTTAGCCTCTTTTTCTATGAGCAATCTGTTCTGTACTTTTTGATTTTATAGAATTGCTTTATCCATTCTGGAAACCCAACTACTGTCAATTATATGCACTGTAAATATATTCCACCCCTTCCTTTGACTCTCCTACAGTAAATTTTGATAAATGGAAGTTCTTAATTTTAATGCAGTCATACCAATCATTTTTCTTAAGATCTGCATCTTTTGTGACTTGTTCAAAATTCTTTCCTACTCCATAGTCATAAAGATATTCCCCTTTATTTTCTTCTAACTGATTTGAAATGTCAGTTCTGTCACTTATTATGGATCTGTTTTGGGACTCTCTATTCTGTTCCGTTAGACCAAACCACACTGTCTCAATTCACTGAAGCTTTACATTAAGTCTTGGTTATCTAGGAGGCAAAACTGAGCTCACTCTGAAAACATTATTAGCTTTAAAAACAACATAAGGAAAATCGGGACCAGAACTTACTTTGCTCTGGGCTGATGAACTAATCCTGGAATCTCTTTATTAGTTTTAAGTCTTACATTTGAACTGGCACTTTTTTCCTGAAAAACATAAACACAGATGTAAAAGACAAGGTGAGAATCAGCAATTAAACAATGGCATGGACTGTCATCACAGAAATGCTAGATTTGAGACCCTTCACAGCAGGTCACTTCGTGAGGACAAAAATCCTTGCAAAGATGTGACGCTATAAGGTAAACTGCCAAGCATTTTAGCAGGGAACACTGTCATGGAAAGAGGAGGTTGCTTTATGACAGCTATAACTATTTTTAGAAAATTATGTGCAACTAGTATTTGATGTTTAGGTGTTTTTAGGGAAGAATAGAAAAGAATAAAAGAATAGAAGATTCTAGTGCCAATGAGCAGCAGTAGTGTAACCACAGACATTGTTTACATTCTCAGGTAACAGACTTCAGTGCATTTTGTTTATAAAAGACAACTACAACTGCAGTTATTGAGATGTGAAGTTTGCACGAGGCCCTAGCATTGACAGAGACAACATGATTAACAGTAACTAAGTTATTCCATCCAGAACAAATGCTGAGATGGAATTCAATTGAATTAGTAAAATTCAATACTAACTTATATTCAAGAAGCAGTTCTTTGGCTTTAGTCTGATATGATTTCTTTTCTTTTTAAAAAATTTTATTTATTTATTCATGAGAGATACACAGGGAGAGGCAGAGATATAGGCAGAGGGAGAAGCAGGCTCTCTGCGGAGAGCCTGATGTGGTACTTGATCCCAGGACCCCAGGATCAGGAGCTGAGCCAAAGGGAGACACTCAACCACTAAGCCATCCAGGTGCCCTGTCCGATCTGATTTCTTATTCCCAGTACACTAGCCACATGAGAAAGAAACCCTCTCAGAGCTTAAGATGCAAGTGTATTGGATGCTTAGGTAGTTCAATCGATTCAGTATCTGTCTTCGGCTCAGGTCATGATCTCAGGGTCCTGGGATGGAGCCTTGCACATGGCTTCCTGGTCAGGAGGGAACCTGCTTTTCCCTTTGCCCTTCCCTGCTGTGTTTTTTTTCTCTCTCAAATAAATACAATCTTTTTAAAAATTGCAAGTATATCAGTAGGTATATCATCTCAATAATAGTACTGCTCTGTATTTATACAACATTATCTTTAAAAAATATTCAGGATGCTTTATAATTTGCTCTGAAAACACAGCACTGAAATGAAAGACTATTCCAAACCTATTTATAACAGGTGACTATATACACTCAAGAAACCTGACGTGTAGTGATAATTAAAGACCCAGGCGAGGGCAAGGAATAAAGACTCCTATGGGTCAACCCACTGTTCTTATCACATGCAGAGTGATGTGGGATGGCATATAAAACAGATGGTCCCCAAATGAACTCTTTCGGGAGTTCCTACTGCTCTCAGGGCAGCAGAAGCCATTTAAATCAGTGAAACTCCAATGATGTACACACTGTGGTTATTTGCTATTTACCATCCAATGTGAGCTTCTCTGTATAACATCAGTACTCCAAAATACAGGGTAATTTTTGTTTGTGATGGTCTAGGAAAAGAAACAATCGGTACTATTCTTTTTGCAGTCTATCTTACCTTCTTTACCTGACACTAAACTTTAGAGTATTTTCGTAAACTTTTAAAAGGTATAAAATATATACTTTTCCTCCTGCTGATACAGCCAGGGAACAATAGATGAACTATCTTAGTTTTCATTTTCAGAAAGCAGCCCCAGGAAGGCAGGCTCAGTTCCTTCTTTACTACTGGGGCCTCGGAGCCTGCGTGGGGCCTGGCACTTTGGGAGTTACGCATCATATGCCAGTAACACGAATGAACAAGGTCAACAAATGATGAACTTTTTAACAGTGAGAGATAAAAATAGCTCTAACGTGGTCTCTCTGAAGGACTGCAGAGGTAAGTCCCAAGTTAGTCATTTTCTTTCCCCCTTAGCTGCTTGCTTGAATTAAGCACTGAAAATGGACATATGACAGAGCCTTACACTTTTTTTTCTATTCATATAATTTCCCAAACTCTGAGCTTAGATAGTACATTGTAATTGACTGATTGACTGATTGATAGACTGTAATTTTAAACATTGCTAGGGCAGGAACGAGGCCTCTAATTCTAAGATTATAAATGATACACAATTGTATACTGTTTATAGTCAATTTATTAAACTGTACCCATCATAGTTACATTGCCTCACCACATCTTCCTTAAAAACACATTGTGTGGTTGCTAGGAAAAGGAGGAAACTCCACACAACAGAGGCTTAGTGGATGGGTGGGGTACTCCGCCGAACAAGCCATGCCTCTGCATATGTGCAGAGGCAAGCACTTCCAGGAACTGAGGCAGAGGCTCAGGGTGGGATTTCAGCTTCAGATTTCCCAGTTACAAATAAGAAAAAAGAAAGTATATGCTATTACATAGTGATTTCTCTGATTATTTATGTATAATATATTTGTTTTTTATAAATTACTACTCCCAAGGGCACCTGGGTGGCTTAGTGGTTGAGCATCTGCCTTTGTTCAGGTCATGATCCCGGGGTCCTAGGATCGAGTCCTGCATTGGGCTCCCCACAGGGAGCCTGCTTTCTCCCTCTGCCTGTGTCTCTGCCTCTCTGTGTCTCTCAAGAATAAATAAATAAAATATTTAAAAAAAACAACAAATTACCACTCTCCAAGACCGTAATAACAACTCAATGATCACTTACTATATATATAAGTCAGGCACTATTCTAAGTGACTTCCATATATTAACTCATTTTAATACTCACAAATATTTACATATATTAACATATCTTTATGTTCATAATACCTCACTGAGATAGGTACCATTTTTATTTTCATTTTATTTTATTATTTTTAAAAAAGATTTTATTTATTTATTCATAAAAGACAGAGAAAGGCAGAGACCTAGGCAGAGGGAGAGGCAGGCTCCCTGGAGGGAGCCCAACGTGTGACTCCAGTATCACGCCCTGAGGTGAAGACAGACACTCAGCCACTGAGCCACCCAGGTGTCTCTCTTCTGATTTTTAGATCTTAGCATTTGTTGCCACTTCCATTTGTTTGGCACTTATTTATGACTTATCATTATTAGTTACTATCTCCATTTGTCTTATTTGCTGTGTCTGAATTTTAAGCTCCCTGAGGACAAGAATCTTTTCAATTACTTGGTATTTTAACCTAATACCCACCACATAGTAGATAACTATTAATCAGTTGATTGTAATAATTAATAGAACTAACCAGAAAATATTTTTCACTGTTGACTCTTATTGCAAATATTTATAAAAGCTATTATACTTTATCTTAGTGCAGTTAACGTAAATATTTTATTATTGAGGATTTCTCAATAATTGATGATCTGGAAACATGATTTATTTGATGTTTTTGTTTGTTATGCTAGATCCTTGGCATATGCTTGCTCTTTTGTTTTTTATATGGACTGCAGAAGACCATCCAAGTTTTTTTTTTTTTTTTAAGATTTTATTTACTTATTCATGAGAGACACACAGGAGAGAGACAGAGGCAGAGACACAGGCAGAGGGAGAAGCAGGCTCCCATGCAAGGAACCTGATGTGGGACTCGATCCTGGGACTCCAGGATCACACCCTGAGTGGAAGGCAGACACTCAACCGCTGAGCCACTGAGGCATCCCTTTATTCCCATTTTATAGATGAGAAAGCTGAGGCACTGAGAGGTGAAGCATTTACCTGAGATCATACGAGTAATAAGTGATAGCGTTGGGATTCTGATCCAAGCAGAATGGCCCCAGAGTCCATGCTATTAGCCACGAGGCCAGCAGTTCTCAAACCCCTTTGCCCATACTCTTCAAATTTTTATACATTTTGTAGAACCATATGAAAAAAAAAAACCACATTTGTTAAAATTACCATCAATTTCATTAGGAAAATTTTGACAGAAGCTGTCAAGCTCATGGTGGTATAAAATTTTCCAAAACTCTACTTTTGGTTTAATGTTTGAATTTTGTGACTGGCAACACATACTGCCAATTGTTTTCTTTGAAGTGACAGGTTCTCTTCATTCATTCTTGAGACAATGTTTGCCAAATACCCAAGTCTTAATGTCCATAATTTGTCTGTCAGGCATTTTTTTTCTAAAGTAGAGATGGTGTCCCATAAAAACAACCACTAGTTCAGACTGCAACTCAATCAGCTGCTGAGGTACTTTTCCTTGAGATAACCACTTTGCCTGGGTGTGCAGAAGAAATGCTTTACATATGCCTATTTCCCATCTCATCACACAGACTATTAAAAAGCTATGCATCCAAGGCACAATATTTAATAAAATTAAATAAAAGTTACTGCTTCATTCTTAAATGAAAATGGAAGCTATTCTTTTACTGTAAGTGCATAGTGGTGGTGAATAAGATGACTACTTATATGGTTTGGCACTACTGCCTTGATTTGTGCTAAGGCACTAGGCAGGTCTACCCATCATGATTTTGCACCGTCAATACAAATAACAACATGGCAAAAAAGGCAAACTGCTTTTTAGTATTGTTAGGGAAATGAACTTGAGGACATCCTGAGACTGTTTTAAGGACTGCAGGCCATACTTTGACAAGTGTCTCTCTAGTTCTTTTGCAGAGAAAAGAACTATTGATTATTTAATTTGCTATATGCTTTATTATTTTTTTTAAATATTTTTTTAAATTTTTATTTATTATTTATGATAGTCACAGAGAGAGAGAGAGAGGCAGAGACACAGGCAGAGGGAGAAGCAGGCTCCATGCACCGGGAACCCGACGTGGGATTCGATCCCGGGTCTCCAGGATCGCGCCCTGGGCCAAAGGCAGGCGCCAAACCGCTGCGCCACCCAGGGATCCCTAATTTGCTATATGCTTTATTAAAAAAAAAACTAACCACCTTATTGAGGTAAAATTTACATTTCATAAAATTCCATTATAAATGTATGATTAAGTGACTTTAGCAAATTTATAGAACTGTACAATTATCACCACAATCCAGTTTTAGAACAGTTTTATCATCCTAAAGTTTTCTCAAACCCATTTGCAGTTCTTTTCTGCTCTGCTCTCTAGCTCCCAGTAACCACAATTCTTTCGGTCTCGACAAATTTGTCTTTTATGGATTCATATAAATGGAATCTTTTAATATATAGCCTTTGGTGTCTGGCATTTTTCACTTAGCATAACGTTTCTGAGATTCATTTATATTGTAGCTTTTTTCAGTATCTCACTTATTTTAATCGCTAAGTAATATTCCAATGTATGGATATTCCATATTTTGTTTATACATTTACCACTTGATGGACATTTGGGTTGTTTCAAGTTTGAGGGATACTATGAATAATGCTGCTATGAACATTCACATATAAGAATGTGAATTTGTGTGAATATATATTGTCATTTCTCTTCGGCAGGTTCCTAGAAGTGGAATTGCTAGATTATATGGTAAGTGTATATTTAATTATTTAAGATATTACCAAACTGTTTTCCAAAAGTGGCTGCACTATTTTACATTCTCACTTGGGGTGCATGATGTTTCCAGTTATTGCCATTCAAGTGGTGTCTCATTGTGGGCTTATTTATTCTTAAAAACATGACTTATTTGGATTTGTTCTTTGCATCTCGGAATACCCAGCACATTGCTACGTGGGAGCATTTATATGCTTATCAGTTAGCTACATTTGCATAAAGAAGTCAGTTTTATATTTGCTTATAAATATCCCTTCTCTTCTGGGTTTGTTTGTTGGGGAAGTGGAGGTTTAAAAAGATCTGCTTTTAAAAAAGGAGGCAAAGAAACAAAACCAGGAAGGGCTGGCACGATGAAGCTGCTGGGAGCTCAGATGATGCAGACCCAAAAGAGAGCCAAAAGCCATGTCTGGGGTACTCCAGAAATATGAACAGAGAATCTGGGAGATGATGGAAGTAGTAACTAAGATATCATTTTCTTTGGCAGAAAAACCTATTTTATTGGTATTTGACACTTACAAACTAAGTACCTAAAATAAACTGGAACCAAGTTGGACTAATTAAGATGAAGCCATTGAATAGGCCCCCAGCAAATAGTTTGTAGAGCAGTGTTTTTTTATGATCCATCCATTCCGGTATCAGAATCCTCTGTGATGCTTGATAAAATACAGATCCCCAGGCCCTATTCAAGATTTCCTGAGTGTGAGTCTCTGGGATTGAGGCCCAGGAATCTGCACTTTATTTCATTTTAAGTAGGCTCCACACCCAGTGTGGAGCCCAATGCAGGGCTTGAACTCATAACCCTGAGATCCAGACCTGAGCTGAGACCAGGAGTCAGATGCTTCATTGGCTGAGCCACCCGGGCACCCCAAGAAATCTGCATATTAAATAAGAGTCCTAGGTGACTCTTTTTTTTTTAATTTTTATTTATTTATGATAGTCACAGAGAGAGAGAGAGAGAGGCAGAGACACAGGCAGAGGGAGAAGCAGGCTCCATGCACCGGGAGCCCGGCGTGGGATTCGATCCCGGGTCTCCAGGATCGCGCCCTGGGCCAAAGGCAGGCGCCAAACCGCTGCGCCACCCAGGGATCCCTTAGGTGACTCTTAAACTTAAAAAAGTTTAAGAAGTTCTATTTCAGAGAAATAGTACCTGGGGTTTGCAGAGCTGCCCTGGGGGTCAACAGAGAGGCCCACCAGAGCAGCAACCCCTGGAACCTGTTTTATACTTAGGGGCTCTATCAGTGGAAAAAAGCATCCATTTCTCAAAAATATTTGGAAACTAATGCCAGGTAGTGACAGGTTTATTTAAACAGCAAATCTCCCATCCAAGCACTAACCAGGACCGATCCTGCTTAGCTTCTGAGATCAGATGAGATCAGGCGCGTTAAACAGCAAATCAAACAACTTTTTCCTTTGCTTGGAATAATTCTCTTTTGTGATGAAGAGAACACACTTGTCAGTGTCCAGAGTAAATTTACATTCTCTTAGTTCCTCTGAGGTTGGAGACAGTCAAAGCAACTGTATTTATGCTGCTGCTGCCCAATCCCTGGGTGGCATCTCCCAAAGGGAAAGTCAGAACTCTCAGAGAAACTATAGCTTTTCAAAAAAGTTCCCCTGAACTTCCCCCTTCTTAATTCTTTTTTTTTTTTTTTGAAGATTTTATTTTTATGTGATCTCTACACCCAGTGTGGGGCTCTGACACACAACCCAGAGATCAAGAGCTGCGTGCTCCACCAACTGAGCCAGCCAGGTGCCCCAGCCTTCCTTAATTCTGAAGGGCGTCATACAGTGCATTCAGGAAGATGACAGGGAGCATCCTCCTTGTTGGCAAGGAGTGGAACTTCTTTTCTCCCATCACTTCTTTGCTTGTGTCATCCCACTGAGTCCGAGCAGATCTAGGGAGCTGTAGCCCTGGGAGGCTCCCTGAACTGGTTCTGGGTTGGAAATGCGGAGAGGAATCTTGATTTCTCTTTCTGAGCCCAACAATAGGAAGTTGTTTGTTTGTTACAGTTTTTATTTGTTTGTTCACGAGAGATACGGAGATAGAGAGAGGCAGAGACATACATAGGCAGAGGGAGAAACAGGCTCCATGCAGGGAACTCGATGCAGGACTCGATCTCAGGACCCTGGGATCAAGACCTGAGCCAAAGGCAGATGCTCAACCACTGAGCCACCCAGGTGTCCTAGAAGTTTGGTCTTATAAAGAAATCCCAGGGGCCAGATGGAGGCCGGAAGCTGGAGACCTAGAGAAAAGTAGTGAGGGCTGCCGAACTAGTCTCTGGGACTGCCAGTGAGGGAGCTATGCAGAGACACAAAAGCACTAACTATGAATTCACAAAGGGACCCCCTTACACACAGACTGTGTATGTGTGTGTGTACATTTGAACCACTGCATTTCAGAAAGCACATGAAACCTAGAAAAGGTAAATAATTTAATTAGAATAAGAGAGTGAGGGGAGGGTACACACATTTTTAAAACAGGAAGGCATCAGCTATAAAATACCTGAGTAATCATTCTAGCTTTGAAGGAATAACCTATAGGATGTACTCTCTAAGAAAACAACCTCATTTGATGTTTTACATGGGATTTCTCTTATGGCATTAACATGGGAAGGATTCAGCTTCCTTCAAATATAAAGGAATTTTAGCTTTTGTCTTCTGAATGATGGTGACTAGCTGAGCCACATTCACTCTACCACAATTTTTGGGTATTAACAAATAGCAAGATCCAAGCTACCAGATACAACTGTTGACTTAGATCGACCTATATTTTCATAATTTCATGAACTCAACGCTTCCATTTATAAATACCTGTCCAAGGAGGTTATTAGAATTATTAGTATCTTGTTAGAATTTAGTAGTGATAAAGTTGGCATGGAAAGTATCAGCTTTATGGAAATTCTTTTTCTATAAATTAAAATATAGCCATGTACTTCATTTTATATCGAGCAAATGTTAAAGTGGGGCAAATCAGTTTTAAAGACCTAATATATTTTGTGCAGCTGTTTCTTGAGGTAGACTGTAAACATTTGAAATAATCCTTAAAAAGTAAACAGAGTTGTAAGAAATTGCTTGGAAAAGATTTAGTTGTGTACCAACAAATCTAAAACAAAATCATTCAGTTACTATGCCAGTATGTCAGTAATTAAAAGTACCAAGTTACATATAATGTTGTCAAATTACACTGAGAATTTGAAGTTGAGATGTATCTCTGAGTTTTTCAAAGTATTACATACCTACCCAGACAATGAACTAATTTGGAAGAACTTTATTCAGTTTTTGCCCAAGACACTTTGTCACTTTGAATAGGAGAGATTATACTAGAGTAAAAAACAACCTACAATATTGGTGGTTCAATAAAATACAAGCTTATGTCTTGCACATGCTGTATGTCCAGTATAGGCTAGCAGCAAGGCTCTGCTCATTCTAATGCCTCAAGGACTCAGGCTAATGGCAGCCCTATGTTGGTATGTGCTGTCATAATCACCATAGCAGAGGAGGGAAGACTATAGCAGAGCAAAAGCTGAGTGCTCATGTTTACTTGGCCAAAACAAATCAGAGAACTACATGTAGATTCAAGACAGTGGAGAAAGAGGGGCACCTGGGTGACTCAGTGGTTGAACATCTGCCTTTGGCTCAGGGTGTGATTCCAGGGTCCCGGGATCGAGTCCCACACTGGGCTCCCCACAGGGAGTCTGCTTCTTCCTCTGCCTGTGTGCCTATCATGAATAAATAAAATCTTGAGAGAGAGAAAGAGAGAGAGAGAACACAGAAAAAGTATAACCCTACTACGTGCTTGGAAAGACAGAACTAGAATATTTATGAATAGCCTGAATGATTACCCTAATACTCATTTTTTTAAAAAAAGTGTTTTCTTGATCACAGAACTACCTAACGTTAATTACAGAAATCTTCTTTTCTGAATAATCTGAAGTATAACTGTGTCAAGTATCTGATTTGTACTAAATTATGTGTAATTCACAGAAATATGGAAGAAACTTAATTACCCAAAGTTTATATTGGGCTAAAACTTGAGTTTAGACTTCAAAACAAATCTGAAACTACTTGGTTAGCTGACTGTAGTGGATGAGCCTTAGTAAGTCATGCTAAACGCCACCTGGATATAGTAAGAGGGCATGGAGGCAAAATCTGTGGTTTATACCCCAGAGAATCACACCTACATCCACACTGACACCCATACCCACACACTTCTTGAATTTTCCATTTCTCACTTCTTCCAACCATCAAATAAAATGAAACACACAGAAATGCCAATCACATTCATTGTCATCCATAATAACAAGATCAAAGATTTTCGGAATTCAGCTCTCAACGGACTGTGGTCCCTAAAGACTGCATTTAAGAGCCGTCTAGCACAAAACAAACACGCTTTATAACAGCTTTTTCTGGTGGGCGAAAAGATAGCCAGAAAAATCAAAGGATGTTTGATCAAAGTTAATAAAATATCACAGTGAAATGTATCACCCATCATGTCTTAAAAATTTTAACAAATAAAAGTCACCATTTATGCAGAGTCGCTAAGATTTTCCTGTGAAGAACCAAAATCTTGACAGGTTTTCCTCACTGAGTTAAGGAAACTGCAAATGTCAAAGCTAAAAACAAAAAGTTAAATGATCCAGTTTTTCTTATGGGCACGACTGTTTTTCTCATACTCATTGTACTGTATAAGCTAGCTAAAAACTCCAACTCTGGCCTTCCTGAACTCTCTGGACACACCCACAATTCTTTTTAATCCCGAACTTGTCAGTGCCCAGAAAATCTGCTGCATTGGTTTCCTATTGCTGCTGTGGCACGTGAACGTGGGGGCTTAAAACCACACACATTTATTATCTTACACTTCTGGAGGTCAGAAGCCTGAAAATAGGCTGCAGGGCTGCCTTCCATCCGGAGGCTCTAGGAGAGAATGTTTCCTTGCTGGTCTCGGCTTCCACATGGCACCTGCACTCGCTGGTTCAGGGTCCCTCTCTCCATCTTGGAAGTAGCTGTAGCATCTTCTCTCCTCGCTGACCTCTGCTCTGGCCTTACATCTTCTTTTTCTAACTCTGATTCTCCTACCTCCATCCTGAAAGGATCCTTGTGATTATATGGGTCCTACTCAATTCAAGAAAATCTCTCCATGTCAAGATCCTTGATTTAATCACATCTGTAAAGTCCCTTTTCCAATGTAAGGCACCTTATTTGCAGTTTCCATGGATTAGGATGTGGACATCTTTGGGGGCAGGTTTTATTTGGCCTAACGTAGTGTTCCCCCTGGAGTCATACTAACGATTCAGACTTCTCCCACAAACAAAACAGGTTGATCCCAAGGTATCCCAAAGTCTCAACCCATTACAGCATCAACACAAGTCTCAAGTATTAGCCAAATCTCAACAGCTCAAAAGTCCCTAAATCTCATTATTTAAATAACCTAAATTAGTTACGAATGAGGCTCTGGGTTTAAACCACCCTCGGGCAGAATTCCTCTCTGTGAACCTGTGGAACTAGAAATTAAGTTGCCTGCTCACAAAATAAAAATAGTGGTGCAGGTATAAGATGACAGTATAGGTATTCCCATTCCAACAGGGAGAATGGAAGAAAGAAAGGAGTCACTTGTTCCAAGGAATTTCAAAATCCAACTGGGCAAACTCAAGTTTGCTCAAGGTCTGGTAATAATCCTCTGTGGATTAAGACTCTGCTCCTAGACCTGCAGCTCTATCCTTTTTTTTTTTTGAAGGGTAGTAACATGTTTGCAGCTGAGCTCTTTTATCAGCTTGTTTCCTGCCTGCAGGATTTTGGGAGCGTGACACCCTTCTTTCATCTCACCCTCTCGCTGTCCCTTCTGGTTCAAACTGGCAGTGTTTCAACAGAAACATCCTCAAGAACTCCATGGGCCTCCTGTGTATGTCATGGGGATTCACTTCATTACAAAGAAGGCTCTTCCACAGAGATTTCCTAGATAATACCATCTCTATTTCTGGCTTCTGCTGAGATGGTTGAGGGAATACATGCCTAATTTATTCAGAGAGTCATCTGTGGGACTGAATACTCTGACCTCTTAATTTTTTCCAGGGATTAGCTGAACAGTCACACCCTTGGCCTTCTTTCCAGAGCATGTGTTCCTGATAGTGAATCTCCTAGTTTTAGTATCTTTTGCAATTCGGACAGGCTAAGAATTTCCCAAATCAACAAGTCCTGGCTCCTTTTTGATGAACAATTCTTCCTTCAATTTATTTCTTTGCTTTCACATTTTACTATAAGCAGCAAGAAGAAACTAGGTGGTGACTTCAACACTCTGCTTTGAAATATTCTCAGCTAAACAGTAAAGTTCATTGTTCACACGTTCTGCTTTCCACATCCTTGTAGAACATGATTTGTTAAGTGTTTGGCGGCCATATTATGAATGTTGCCTTTCTTCCAGTTTCTAACTGGAAACTTGCCAGTGGTAACTTTCATGTCCATATTTCTACCAACAGTGTGTTTGTGATGACTTATATTCTCTAAGATGATATAGGTTTTCTTCACCATGCTCTTCACATTTTTTCTGAGCCCTCAGCAGCAGAGTCTTTAACATCCATATTTCTACTAACTGTTCAAGGCAATCTAGGCTTTTTCTACCATGCTTCCAGGCTCTGTCCACTTCCCAGTTCCAAAGCCACTCCACATTTATAGGTGTTTATTACAGCATTATTATATTTCAAGGTACCAAGTCTATATTGGCTTTCTACTGCTGCCTAACAAATTACCACATACTTAGGTATCTTTAAAACACAAATTTGGAAGTCAGAAGTCTAAAACTAGTTTGTAGGGCGGTCTTCCTTCTAGAGGCTCTAGGAGAGAATCTGTTTCCTTGACTTTTCTAGCATCTAGCGACGGACTGATTATCTTTGCTCAAGCTCCTCTTCCCATTTTCAAAGTCAGAGCTTAGCATCTCTCTTCTTTGACCTCTGCTTCCAACTTTATATCTTCTTTTACTAACTCTGATCCTCTTGCATTCCTCTTAGAAGGATCCTTGTGATTTTACTGGGCTCACCTGGATAATCCAGGATAATCTCTCTATGTCAAGACCCTTAATGTAAACACATCTGCAAAGTCCCTTCTCCCATGTAAGGTAACATACTGACAGGTTCCAGAACTCGGCACATCACATCTGCAAAACTCAGTCCTATCAGGACAAACAAGGTCCATGGATCACAATGAAAAGTCATGCAGGGACAGAAACATGGACTGATGTGCACTTGTGGAAGGAAGTTTACCATAGTCTACCATAGTAGGGAAACCTATGATCTATTCTTCACTAAATCACTGTTTAATGGTCCTTGTGTGTCAGACCATGCTAGAGAATTAGAGATATGATCCTCATCCGCTGAAAGTCAAAGTGAACTAATATTTAGAAATGACAGAAGTATGTGTGGTGGAAGCACTTGAGATGACAAACTCAGAGGAAGAGGTCAGGGAAGCTTCCTGGAGATGGAGCCAGTCAGAGTTGGGTCTTGAAGGTGGAAGAATGTATACCCTGACAGGGAAAGAAGAGAATATAACTTGTACCAGGAACCATACAGAGCCTGGGAGAACCAGGGAGTATGAGGTGCCAGGAGGGCATATGAGAGATGAGGTGGTGAGACGGGCAGGAGCAGAGGGCTCATGCTTGGACATTGGGTATTCCTCTAAAGTAAGTTTATGAATCTTCTGGCAAAACGTTTCAGAGATGGAAGCAGAGAGTCAGTTGGGAAGCTGTGCCAGTAAATCAGCAGAGAGTCTATGGAAGCTCACTAAGACCGGAGGGGCACAGCACAGTAGATACCAAGAGTATAGGCTCTGGAGTCAGACAACCTCCCCGCTTTCTACTTGTGTGACCTCAAGCAGATTATGTAACCTGTGCACTTCAATTTCTTAGTTGTGAAATGGGGACAGAAGTCATACCTACTTCACTGGGTTACCTGTTGTATAGGAAGTGCATCACAAACGAGAGCTTGTATTAGTAAGATAGTTGCCCTGGCAATAAGGATGAGGAAATGGATTGGAGAGTTGTCACGAAAATTCCTGAGTGGCCACTGCATGCTGAGCGCCTTGCTTCTCTTTGAGGGAAACAAGAAAAAGACAAAGGAAATCTCTGCCCCCTTAATGTCAGAGAAGAAACCCCCCAATACTAAATATAGCATTTATGTATCATTTAAATATAAACATCTATAAATAAAATAAATACATATATAAATAAAGCATTTATACATATATAAGTAAAAGCACTGATAAAATCTGAGGTCATTCATCTGAATGTACAGGGGAGGTAGAAGAGGACAAAGTTTAGTCAAGGATGACAGCCAGATTTTTGGCTTAGCTGACAACAGGAAATGGTGGTGGCTAAATGGGGAAATAAAGGAAGTTTAGGGTTACTGATTAAAAGGGGGAAATATGGGGACACCTGGGTGGCTCAGTGGTTGAGCACCTGCCTTTGGTTCAGGTCATGATCCTGGGGTCCAGAGACGGAGTCCTACATCAGGCTCCCCAAAGGGAGCCTGCTTCTCCCTCTGGCTATGTCTCTGCCTCTTTCTGTCTCTCTGATGAATAAAGAAAATCTTAAAAAATATACATATAAAAGGGTGAAATATGGATTTTAAAAATTGCTTTTTCCTCTTTGCTACGTATGTGTAATGGGTGGGTCGACTCCACTTGCTACATATGTGTAATGGGTGGGTCGACTCCATGAGAAGGTATCTTTCTGGACAAGCAAAGGAAAGGTGACATGGCTATTAATGCAGAAACGGGGCTGGGCAGAGTTGTGGTTTTCCTCAAATTAGATGTATTAGATGTAAGCTTCATTCAGGGCCTGAATGAAAGCCTAGAAGGGCTAGATGGCCTGAATGTCAGAAATTAAGAGAAAATGGTGGTCTCTCTGAATGGATACATCAATAGAATGCAATTATTTTTGAGGCCATATCTTTTACTTATCACATGTAGGAGCAAGTCATGTAGGAACGAGTCATTGTAGGAGTGAGGGCCAGGTCCCATGTGTCAGAGGCAGAAAAGCTCTGTAGCTGGAGATCACCGCTCTCAGTCTGGGACTTACTGGTTTACTTTACAAGAGTGGATCTGAGCTCATGCCTGACTGGATCCAGGTGGTCAAGGCATGCTCCCCTCGCTCCTTTGCTTATTGCTTTGATTTCATTTTTTCCATGACCCTGTGGTGATGCCAGATTTCATCCTTACAACCCTGTGACTCAACAGGCTACAAAGTCTTCCCTGTTGGTGCCACTTTCAAGAATCTCAGGGAAACCCTGATAAACCCTGATTAATCTGCCTTCTGTCCAGTGCTGACTTGGCAGGAGAAGAGGAGCAGTCGGGACCACATCTTTTTTTCGGCCTGTGAGCTCTCTGCATGAAAAAAGGTGTTCCCCCCCCCCTACTACTGTACATATTTACAAAACATCTCAATTCTCTGTTGCATGTATTTTTATTTATTTATATTAAAGTATTTATATTTTATTTAACTTCAATTTGTATTTCTCTTTTTAAAAAGTGTTTAAAAAATCTTTTTATGTTTTCACATACAGGAATTAGAAGCTTTGACTGATGGAAAAGAACCCATTTCTTTTTTCCTTTATTCTTTCTCCACCACTTCTACGGTTAGTCCTGGCTAATTCTAAATTTAGCTCCCTACCCGTACATTTTCTTCTCTACCCTTCTGCAACCTTCCCCCACCAGAAGTTGGTGTAAATGAAGGGAAGTCGATGTTTTAATAGTGCCCCCAGGCTTTCCAGCTAATACAAGCGTCAGGTCTGTCATGGCACGATTATTTTACAATGTGGAGTCAGTCACGAGATTTCTGTACACAGTCCTGACAGTGAATAATCAAATCTGGCGTTGTTCCATTATTGACGTAACTCTTAGCCTAAGGCTAGGAAAAGACTGGCTGGTTGTAACTAGAATTTGGGTAGAAAAACCTCTTTAAAATTGAAATATGGTTCTTAGACAATAAAAGGTAAGCACTATTCCCTCCCCACCCACCTCCTTTTGCAGAAATGGGCTGCTAGAAATATCTTCATTCTAAACTTTGCAAACAGAATTGATCCTCAAAGCTTTAATGGGTTGTGTTTAACCAGGAGTGTCTTTATTTGCTTGCCTCCTCAGTCTTTTAGCAGCTTTCTAGAAAAGCTCCCATACCCATCTTTTTCCACATTTGCCTTCACATCTGGTGTACGCTCCCGTAAGACTTCTGAGCCGAGCACTTACTGCCGATGTGGGACGATGATGGAGCCCGACATCAAGCTGGGGAGAGAAGCTAGGAACAAGTGATCTGCATTCTCTGCCACTGTCATTTCTCACCTCTCTGAGGTTCTCTTTTGAGACTTTCCAATAAGGGGCTTATTAGTGGTATGACAGGCCTTGGTTTACTAAGTCCGCCTTGTGTAAAATGGTTTCTGAAATGTATGATCCCATTTTCTCCATTCTTCTTACTCTAAATCATGTCAGGCAAGAAGTCTTAGCAGCCAGTTTGCTTGTTCCCTTGTCTCTCACCTTAAGTGAATGTCTTTTCCTACCTGAGTAAAAGAGTGGGGGTAAGGGGAGGTGGAGCTGGCATTGAAAGAAAACTATGGGGATCCCTGGGTGGCGCAGCGGTTTGGCGCCTGCCTTTGGCCCAGGGCGCGATCCTGGAGACCCGGGATCGAATCCCACATCGGGCTCCTGGTGCATGGAGCCTGCTTCTCCCTCTGCCTGTGTCTCTGCCTCTCTCTCTCTCTGGGTGTGACTATCATAAATAAATTAAAAAAAAAAAAAGAAAACTATGTCACACTACATGTCTAAGAGCTCTGATGAACCACACAGGCCTAACTATGAGATGATCCCCTTTCCTCCAAAGACAAGATCCTCAGAAACATGCCTTGGCAAGCTGAAATACATAATCAATCCTTCAGGAACGTAGTCGAAATCTTCAGGTGATTACTTCTAATAAATATTAATTCAGCTACACAGATATTTAAAACCACATATTGTATTAAAAAATCATAAGATATTAGAAATACTACTTTTTCCACGCTCACATTTCATCAAACAATCTGAACGTCCCAGGAGCATCTGGCATCAGTGTTTTCACAATCAGTCACCTGCTTTTTGAATTCCTACTGTTTCCAAGGTGTATTATCTTTACTTCTGACTTGCTGAAATACAATGCAGTTTGAATTTTTGTGTGTTGCTGTCTTGACCTTTTAATTCTAAGCCATAAATACCCAGGTTAGTAGTGATCTCTACACTGTTCATCAGTTACTGCATCATTCTTTCAACATAACTGTTAAGAGGCTGTTATGATGATGTACAGAAACATTGCTAAATTAGAATGGTATTTTTTTTTTTTGTCATTTAGAAACAAAAATTCTGTCAGCAGGGCCGTCTCAATAAGCACCTAAAGTGCTCACTGACAAAAGCCAGTGTTTTAGGTTAATGTTTGTTTCCCTTAAACTTTGTGTTCAAAATAACAAGAGTGTCCCATACCATGTGATTCATATATAAGGGGGCATCTAATTTTCTGAAGGACTTTAAAAAGAATCCCACTTGTATTCTGGCAAATACTATAACATAGTGAAAACTTATCATGTGAACAAGATTGAAAGGGTATCTTTTACCACCGCCCAAGGTTTCTTGATAAAACTTAATAGAAATATTAGGGACTTTACCCCATCTCTCAAGTAGAACACTGGAATGAAATCTCACAAATGTTGAGTGCTACATCTGTTGTCCAATAGCCATTTGGTAGAAAACATTCTGACAATAGTGAAACAACACAAAACAACTTGTACGTATGCTGGTGTGCTTGTCTATGTGCATATTCTGCAGCATATTCTCTCTCAGAGCTATTGTTCCAGAAGATAAACTCAAGTACAGATATAACCGTGTTTAATTTGTTTCTTACATGAGGCCATTATGTATGTCCGTAACTGATGCTCCTGTGATAATCTGACAATAGAGAAACATAGCTTTGGATTCTTTACCACCACCGTCTCTTGTAATTGCAATAACAGGAAGAGCGGTAAACATAATAGCTATCACTGACGACACCCCTGGCAGGTGCCAGATGCCACACAAGGGCCTGCGGGCATTAATTATGTTAATAGAGACAAAAGGCCAAGCACAGGCCCTGCGGTGTGGTAAGAGCCCAACAGATGTCAGCAATTACTATTATTGTTATTATTATAACTTTTTATTATTTGGTTCTCACAACAACTGTTTGAGGCAAGCATTCAAAGAAAAGAACATTAAGGAAAACCATGAAGGACACAGAGGCTCTGGGACATTTTCTGAGTTGCCCAAGGTCAGAGTTATTAGTGAAAAGGGGAAAGGAACGATGCATGGGCATCTCTTTCAATAAATATTTTGCATTTAAAAAAAAAGCCACATCTATATATATTAAAGAGGGTGAGAGCAAAAGCAGTCCACGTTAATTTTCAACAGTTGCTTTGTATTTCAGTACCAGAAGATGAGATGAGAAGCCTGGAAGGGACCCAGTTTTGAAGACACAGGCAAGAACACCATGGCCATTGCTGAAAACCAGAACCTGTACCTCTCAGACCAAAGCAAAGCAAGGGCAAGCAAGTAATGTGAATAGTTGATGCATCTTGAGTAAGCAGCAGGGAGTAGAGGGACCAGGAATAACTGGTAGGGACAGCCATCAGTGTGTACCTCTCTACAGCCTTCAAATTAAATTTTTGGAAACTGAGGTATAATCAACATATAACATTAAGTTAGTTTTCAGGGGTACAACATAATGACTCAACATTTGTATATATTGTAAAATAATCGCCACAGTAAGTCTACTTAACATCCATCACCCTACATAGCTACAAAATTTTTTCTTGTGATGACAACTTTTAAGATCTTCTCTCCTATCAAGTTTCAAATATGTCATATAGCATTATTAACTATAGTCACCATGCTGTACTTTACATCCTCATAACTTATTTATTGTATAACTGAAAGCCTGTACCCTTTGGTTCCCTTCACCCATTGGTGTACCTTCCACCTTCCCACCTCCAGCAACCACTCAAAATTAAGCTTTTGAAAAAGGATACTTCTGTTGGCCACATCAAGCATAGAATATGGTACGCGGGAGTTGGCCTTTACTAGGAGTGCCAGTTAAATATTCAGGCATTTTGTTAGCCAACTGTTGGTAGTTTGAAATCAGCCTTTGTGCGAGTAATTATACTATGGAAATTGACAAACAATATAAATCAAACCTTCCCCCCACCTCCACCAGAAAGCTAGTCTATCAGCATTGTCTCTATATAAAATCATGTATGATTTTTGTTTTAGATTTGTTTGCCGTCTCTGAGTCCTTATTCTAGGCTTGAGCAGGTGTTCATGACCAAAGTAAGGTGGTCTTTTTCTTTTTTTTTAAGATTTTATTTATTCATTCATGACAGAGAGAGAGACAGAGAGAGAGAGAGAGAGAGAGAGAGAGAGGCAGAGACACAGGCAGAGGGAGAAGCAGGCTCCATGCAGGGAGCCCGATGTGAGACTCGATCCTAGGACTCCAGGATCACACCCCAGGCTGAAGGCAGCGCTTAACCGCTGAGCCACCTGGGCTGCCCAGTAAGGTGGTCTTCACATAATTAACCAACAGCTTTTCCCTTAAATAAATACCCTTTATATGTGGTCAAGAGGAAACTACAATCCAGTGGAATGCTTTCAATGGACCAGGATGAAGTGTCCTCATTACCTCATTTACAATTAAAAAAAAATTGGGTGAAGAGAGCCTAAACTCTTGACTTCCCTAGGCTCAGGTCCTTGGACAAATTGCTATGTCATGTCCTCTCCACAGCATAGTGAGCTCTTCCTGAACTGATGACATGGAATCCATTTTCCATCCCTAGCTCACTGATCTGTTGCCCTAGGTCACAGTCTCCAAAAAAACCACCACCTGGCCACGACTAGTTTCTATCATAATTATGTGTTGTAGGAAGTCCTCTTATTTCTCCTCCAAATCAGACAGTTGTCTATTTAGGGATTTTCTCTGAAAGGACACTGTAATCTGGAAATGAATTAGAGTTTTTTTGTTTAACCTTCCACAGAAAAGTCCAGCTTCCAACAAAATGTGAGGCAAATGAGAGATGTTAGCTAATCTGTGTAACCACAGGACTTTCAACCCCGCTTTGCAAA
This sequence comes from Nyctereutes procyonoides, assembly GCF_905146905.1. NCBI lineage: Eukaryota > Metazoa > Chordata > Mammalia > Carnivora > Canidae > Nyctereutes > Nyctereutes procyonoides. The sequence goes on from NW_026575037.1 coordinate 9,364,592, forward strand.
ATCCTCACGCTTCCATTTAATGACTGCTGCGGATGGAAATGAGACAAGGGATAACAGGAAGTGCTGCTTTCTTGTCCAGATTCATGAACCACACCTGCTCCACTGCTTCTGTATCATGCAAACAGCTCCAAATCCATCCAGAGACTAGAACCTGAGGAGCTGCAGAAGCAAGTCAAGGTAGGATCGTATACTTTATCAGCCTTGTGAAGCAAGGCAACTCCCCACCTTCCTCAGCCTCCTGTAGAACCAACTTCTCCCTCACTGTTCTCCCATTGGCTCAGGTCATGGCACCTCAGTTTATGTTTATCCACCTCTCTCTCTCATTTCTTACCATAGGTTGTTTTTAAATGCTTCAATCTAATAGGATGTAAGCCCCTTAAAGACAGTGATAGTGTCTTATCTACCTTTGTATGCATTATGTGACAGTAGTAGGTACTCAATAAAAGTCTGAGGAAAGAATGAAGGAGTATTTGTCCTCCCTGAGCACTACATTCCTCAGCAACGTTAATTCCATTCAGAGTACGATGCTGGGCACTGACAGGGCAGGAGATTCTTAGGAATGAACTTTGGAGCTGGAGCATGAGGGCGGGGGCAACCAAAGGAAAGGAAGGGAGCTTTTATTGTCATCTTCACTGAAACTGTGCTGGGACCCCTGGGAGAAAAGAGCAGGGAGTCACATCTGTCGAAGCACATGCCACTATCCCTTTTAAAAAGCTGAATTATAAGAATCTCAGGATGTTTTTTAGAAAAATAGGTTTTCAACTTATTTCAAAGAAAGAAAAAGAGCTTAACATATGTTATTTCACTCTAAAAAAACCTTTGAAATATATTCACCTTAAACCTTTGGGTAGTAACAGTAATACATGACAACGGTTACTCTCCTAATTATAGTACTGGTCATGTCAGATTAGATCTACAAAACCTATAGTGGCCAAATTCATGGTGACAGAAAGATGGCCATTGCCAGTGGTTGGGGGTTGTGGGGTGCAGAATGGAGAGTTAGTGTTTAATGGGTACAGAGTTCCAATTTTGCAAGATGAGAAAAGATCTACAGTTGGATGATGGTGATGTTTGCACGAAAATGTGAATGTATTTAATGCCACTGAACTGTCCATTTAAAAATGGTTAAAGTAGTAAATTTTATGTTATGTACATTTTACCCAGTTTTTAAAAATGCACAGAAGTTAGAAGGAGTTCTCACCTCCAGCCTCCCTAGGCTGCTTCTTCTTTTTTTTTTTTTTTTCAGGCTTTTAAAATATTTTCTTGATGCTTCATCAAATCTACTTTATGTTCTCTCCTTATTTTTATATACTCCAAAGTGGACATCATACAGAAAAAAGATTTATGTACACAGATCTGTTACAATATTTAATTATTAGTTTATATAGTCTGCAATCTCAAAGGACAATTGGTGCGTCACATGATCCACTGAACAAAAGTGATCTGCAGGCCTGGTGACACTGGCAAACACAACACATCCTATTAAAGTTTAGATACGCAGGAATTTTAACAGTGTAATTTCACACATGTAAAACCTTTTTAAATGAGGACTTTGAGAACTCAGAACAAACTATCTTTGTGAGAGGAATACAGGGCTTGGTTCATTTATGACTCCAATGCCAATCCACTTTACAGTGGGAAAATGTAACTTCCGAGTAGGAGGCAATGAAGCCAGACTAAAGCTGAAAGCAGCCAAAGGACCTCAAATGAGTACAATGCTCTTACTGGGGTAGTACCAAACAGAGTTCAAAAAAGAGATGCATGGTGAGATCCTAGAGGACTGGTTCTCTGGAGGTGGCCAGATCTTCAAAACCCAGGCGCTGCCACTTACTGTCTGTAAATTTTACACATAAACTTAAATCCTCAGTTATCTTCTCTGCAAAGTGGGGAGAAATGAATGTCTCTCATAAAGTATGTCTCTCATAAAGTACTAGTATCCCATTAAATGAAGTTAAAGAAGATAATGCAAGCATCTGGAGCATGGCAGATATTCAATAATTCTTAGATATTATTATTAATCTTCATGATTATTATGTATTGCTAACAATATATTTATTATTAGTAGGAGTATGTACATACACTTCTGAAAAGTAACCAGGTCTGCCTCAGAGACTTGTCCTGATGTCCTGCAGTGTCTGAGAAAAAGGCAGGCACCTTTAAAGGCGGTGGTCTAGTCTAAAAACAAAACAGAAAAAGGTCTAATCTATCCATCCCCTTTCTTTTACATCAGTGGTAACTTCTGCCTAGAGAGATTTAGGACTTGACTGAAGGCCAAGTGTTCTTTAATCCAGGGCTTCTTCCTCTCCACTGCTGAACTTCTACAAGTGGCAGAGTTATGGAAGCAGCTGAATGCTCAAACCTCACCTCCTAAATGTGACTGCATGCCTGTAAGAAATAAGTGACTCGCTCCGTCCTGTGATGGCTGAATGAGTAATGATACCAGCTAACATTTATTGAGTGCTAGCTATGTGCTGAGCATACCTGAGAAGAAATCAGGGGCACACTTGGAACGTGCTAGGAATGAATCCTACAACATAAACACACATACCGAGGAAGCCTGTATGGGATGATCAAATAAGCCTCACTGTCCATACCACACAATCATACACCCTCAGGAGACCTTGGTCTGGGGTCCCGGGCTGTCTGTCCAGTTAAATACGGAACACTAGACAGCTGACTGGAAGCTCCATGCACAAAGGCTGGGCATGTCGACCTTGGGATTCAGGGATATGATGGGCTTTTTAGTTACATAATATCCAAGGGCAGTACACTTGGGTCTATTTACTTGGGCCAGAGAAGGTACATCTCATCTGGTCTTGGAGAGTCTAAACCTCCTTGCCAGGATCCTGGGAGCCAGATGGGGGAAGACAATCAAAGATCTCCACATTCAGAATGCAGCCTTTCGCTTAAAAACCCCGATTTCACTTTGGTGGCCCAGCCCTTAATAGTGCCTGGCTCCAAGGATGAAAAAGCAGAACTGAGTTTCAGTGAATTCTCTTGTTTTGAGCCCCACTTTCACTTCCATCTCCAGAGATACCTAGTGTGAGCCATTCACGAGCCCTTTGTGCATTCTACAGTTTAACTGGCTTTCTTGGGTTTGCTAGTCGGTTTCTATTCTCTGCTTTCCGCCTTATCCAATGTTGATATTGTGGTCTTCCGTTAGTCATAGAGGATTACTATCATTTTGCGGAGTACCTCACTGTTGTTTTATTGGCATCTCAGAAGGAAATGAAGAGTAACAGCTATATTCTATCTGTTCCACCTAGTCTAATTTTTTTTTAAACGTAGGCTCCACGTCCAACATGGGACTTGAACTCACAACCCTGAGATCAAGAGTAGCCTGCTCTACTGACCAAGCCAGCCAGGCACCCCTATCTAGTCTAATCTAGGCATTCTGCATACACTGTTGAATTCTACAATGGTATGCAATACTTACTATCATCCCCTTTAGTGGGTTTCAGCGAGTTTCAGCAACTTGCGCAAGATCTCCCAGGGGGTTTGAACTCACGTCTTTCTGATATGAGATTCCAAGCTGTAGATCATGACAACACCCAAGCATCTATGGTGAAATAATAGCTGCTGGGATGCCTGGGTGGCTCAGCGGTTGAGTGTTTGCCTTTGGCTCAGGGCGTGATCCCGCTGTCTTAAGGATCAAGTTCCACATTAGGCTCCCTGCATGGAGCCTGCTTCTCCCTCTGCCTCTCTCTGCCTCTCTCTCTCTCTCTGTGTCTCTCATGAATAAATAAATAAAATCTTAAAAAAAATAATAGCTGCTGATCGTCACTGACTATTCATTATGTGCTAGGCTTCTCAAGTGCCTTGTGAGAATTTGCTGCAACTGGTCTGTGAGACAGGTACCTATTCCCATTCACCCATTTTATGGAGGAAGAAATGAAGTGACAGACTGGTTAAGGAGCCCAACCAAGAACACAAAGCTCAGAAAGTCTGGCTCCAGAGGCTGTGTTGTTGTTGTTGTTGTTGTTGTTGTTCTTCTTCTTCTTCTTCTTTTTAAAGATTTTATTTATTTGAGAGGGAGAGAGGGAGGGAAGGGTAGAGAGAGAGAGAGAGAGAGAGAGAGCAAGAGAGAGAATGAGCAGAAGGGAGGGGCAGAAAGAAGCAGACTTGTTGCTGAGCATGGGTCCCAATGTGAGGCTCCATCCCAGGACCCCAGGATCATGACCTGGGCCAAAGGCAGACACTTAACTCACTAAGCCACCCAGGCACGCCCAGGGGCTGTGTTCTTAACACTCACCAAAGAGCTAAATATACTACATCTACCTTGTGGATTTCCATGATCTACTTTAGGAACCTCCCCCTGCTCTGCCTTTTTCCTTTTCCTAGATGACTTAATCCAAAGAAACACAAATAAACCCCAAATCTCCTTAAATCAGCCAACCAAAGCAGAGATAATGAATAGAAGACAATCAGATTTAAAGTAAAATCATTTTGAAAATCTTTGCAATAAGAAATTATTCTACTAGATCATGCTACCCTCTGCTTATAGTTATCTTCAGACATTCAATTCAGGAAAAATGTGAAGAATGTGCCAATATAACTAGACATATTTAAAAACCTATACTTTTTAGAGAAGAAACCATAAGTACAATTTGCTTCCTAGTCTGATAGCCTAAAATTATGTATGCTAGGGGGTGCTATTGAACAATTGTAGGGTTTTTTTGTCCACTTGGTGTTCTTAGATTTGCATGTGATAGTGCTCTGGGCTAGGGTGAGCTTCTAATTTTTAATTAAGTCTCTTTAACCTCGGCCTGCTGTCAACTAGCACACTATTTTACTATAGAAGAAATTTTAAAGTCAGCCATATTCATTATATGTACAGTTAGTCCTCATGCACGCAGAAGCATTCATCACCCATTATTTCTTTTCCACTTACATGTCCAAAAACTCAATTAAGAGATAATGAAATGTAGGTGTTAAACCCAAGGAAGGTGTCACTGTCTCCAGAGCCATATCAATGGTATAAAGACTTGTGCAAGCTGTGAGCTTAAGGCAGCACAAAATCAAATTAGCGAAACCAAAACATTAGCCATCAGGAAATTTTAGTTCTAGATCTCTTCTCCACAATTAAGCTGAATTACCTAAGTCGTTGTTAATAAATCACAATGCAGGAAATACACAGGGTTAGGAAGGCTAGAAAACACAGCAGGGCTTATGTTGAACTGATACAATTTTGGCTACGCCGATTCCGTCTAAAACAAAAAACGTGATGTAGTCAAACACAGAGAAGTCCAAATGCCACGCGGAACCCCCCTCCCAGGCCCTGCAATTAGGAATGAGGCACTTGTAGAAAATTCTATCCTTCTCTGAACTTCCAAGAGTGGTCTAAAAAAAATGATTTGTTCTAGAATTGTGCCTCATTCTACACAAAGTAATTTCAGTGGTGGATGCCTAAATTTGTTTTGAATGAATAAAGGTTATCTATTAACTCTGGCACTGACAAGTCTGCTGCACTTTCAAGGGAAATAAAGAACCTTCCACCTAGGCTGAAAGGCACTGTAGTGAATGCAATCTACCGAGAAGGCATTATTACCTTGATTATTCCCTCACTGCTTCACACATCGCTTCCCCGGATGGAAAGAATGACCTAAAGGAGGTAATGCGTTATACCTACTGCTCTGATATTTTATGCAGCTCCTAGGGTAGCGCCAGGCAAAAGGAACTCAATGAACATGTGTTGATTGATAAACTGTACAGACAGAAGTATGAGCTAATTCCTCTAGGGTTTATCCATGTTCAGGGAAGCATGCCTATAGTTCAGGGAGAGCCATTCCTCCCTTAACTGCTGTGTAAAGGTGAAAGCACACCATTTTGCTAAAAGAACCATTTACCTTCTTGAACGTTATTATGTCAAACATAATTTTTTCCTGTCAGCTCTTGAGTCCAAGATAATTATTGCTTCTGATCAGAAGACTTAACAGCTTCTGGAGTACCGAGGTAAAGTGTTCCCCACCCCCACCCCCCCTACACACAGAACCACGTGAGTTACTCCACGTACTCGTTTTCTAAAACCATGTAGTTTGTGCTTGGAAATAGCTTTCGGCAGCATACACAACACATAGGTCCTTTTGCAGTTGGCAACTCTCAAACTACTATTCTGGGATACAGACTAAAAAAAGAAAACCATAAAAGTCTTTTTGGTTGAAAACTGGTTCTTAGATGATTTTTTTTTTTAAAGAAACCAAAGGGGGAAAAAAACCCCAAAGTATCATATTTAAAGAAATTCTAAAAATATATCTCAGTAGACAATGTCAAACTTTTGCAACCAACAGTTACTTTCCAGGGAGTAATTTCAAGGATTTGGGAGAGAAAACACTTTGAGTATGGGAACTGGGGGTAGGCAAGTAACCGGATTGTGTCTTCTAACTCACATCTGTTAATCCTCAAATCCCAAATTTTGGCATCATCTTGTTACTGAATGTGTGCTGCCTCCCAGGTCACACCTACCTGACTATATGAGGCTAAGGGCCTACTGCCGGGCTCAAGGTAGTCTGCAAAGGTTTGGCAAGTATCCTGTCCACTCCTCACCCTTGCAGCCAGGGAAGCTGAGGGGCACAGTCATGTATCTTTGAAGTGGGCAGAGGGTTGGGTGAGGACAAGCACCTCTGAAATACATGAAGGTGGCTTCTTGCTCTGGCACTGGTAGACTCACCTGGGGCTACACAAATCCACTGCCCTGGAATTTATTCTAAATATGGTAAATGCCCTTGCCCAGATGATCGCCACTAAAAATTGGACTCTTCCACACAGGCTGGAAATGATCTCTACTCAGAGAAAGGTTTCTCATAGAGAACACAAATAGCATGGAAACAAGAGCGCTTAGGCAACACTTAACAGAATTAAGAAAATCAACTGTTTTCCAAAGGCCCTTATGCAGGCACATCAGAGAGCATAGTTTGCATATAGACAACTGAAGCACTAATTAAAAATAATTCTTATCTACTCATTAAAACAGGTAATTTAAGAGCTGCCATTAGTCACCATCTCCTTAATCTACAATCAAAGAATCATTCGAGGTAAAGCGAAGAATTAATTTCATAGGGGCATCTTTGCCGGGGGCTAGCTACTTATAGAGGAGCATGGATCAGGGATTATGCTTAAGACATCTGATGATTCTGAAGAGCCTGATCCTGGGGGCTCATGACTTGCTGGTTGGTCTACAGTGTCTGCAGTTGGTGGGTTGCCCTGGCTAGGTGCTCCTTTATCTGCAGAAAAGACACCTGACAATGACTCCTTCAGGTAATTATAGGTTCTCCAGGAAGGGTATGCTGCGCGGGGGGGTTGGGGGGTGGGGGGGTGGGGGGGGTGGAGGGGGAGGAGGGGGTTCCTCTAATACTTGAAAGGAAAAAGTCTCAATTTCCTTAAAAATATTCTGATTTGGTTTTTTTTTTTTGGGGGGGGCTCATATGAATCAGTACAGTTTTCTATCATTGAAGAGAAACATTCTCAGAAATCCTCAGTTTATACACATCAGAAAATCTCACACATTCAAGGCTTTTAATCTACAGGTTTGCAGGACACCTGGGTGGCTCAGTGGTTGAGCATCTGCCTTTGGCTCATGGCATGATTCCAGGGTCCTGGGATCAAGTCCCACATCAGGCACCCTACAGGGAGCCTGCTTCTCCCCTATACCTATGTCTAGGTCTCTCTGCGACTCTCATGAATAAATAAAATCTAGGAAAAAAAATCTATAGGTCTGCAAAAATCTCTCGTGCCCTTTCTTTGGTCCTCGGAAGGGCCAAATGTGCATTACTCTTCAATTTTGTATTTTATTCTCCTCTGAGTAACATAATCCAATATTTATTAAGCACTAATGTGACAGGAATAGGGCTGCACTCTCTCTTAACACAAAGCAAACATAACCTTCCTTTTTGGCTTCTTCAACTAAGTAGAAAATGTGACTAATCATGATTGCTTAATGCATGCCTACTCCATATAGGGCATCTTACACGAATTCTTGATAACCCTTTACATCTCTTGGCATTTTACTGACAGTGTGCTATCGCACATACATACTGTGGACTTCTTCCTCACAGGTGATAGATAAAGAAATTCAAACTCAGAAAATATCTAGCAACGTAATTGTCACGTTTGCAGGGCTACGTATTGGCAGAGTCTGAACTCCAAGCAGTCGGCCTGCCTTACACCTGCCCACAGAGAGAGCATTACCAACGAGCAGTCACTGGGCACTCAGCTCTGGCCAGGATTGTTCAAAGATTTTACATGTACTGACTGACTTAACACTCTTAACAATTCTAGGAGGAAGTACAGTTACTATTAACAGTCACCAATGCAGATGAAGAAACAGAGAGCTTAAACACCTGGCCCCGGCTTACACAGAGCATCAGACTGTGCGGGTGCCCAAACAGCCAGAGCTGGGTGACCTACCTGGCAGCTCTGCTCACTCCCAGTGACTGTCAGCTGCCAAAGCTGGAGAAGAGTCCCCGCCCAGCGATGATGACGACTGCACTTGACCTCTGACCTCCTTCCAGCTAAAGATTAGTCAAAGCTTTTCTTCACAACCTAAAGGGGTTTATGTCTTTGACACCTTAGAATTTCTGGCATATCAAATGGGTGTTTAAAACAACAACAACAAAATCCTAGCAACTACCCTAGGAAACAAAAGAAAAAAAACACCCAATACGTCACCTTGCTGAGATTAAATATTCTGAGACCGCGAGTGAAATGAGCGGTGATCATTCACACAAGCCAGGGCCACAGAAATCATAAGGATAGTTTATTGATGGGCACTGAAGGGTGTGCATTCGGTGACACACATGCTGAAGGCCTGTTGGTGAGTTTGGGGGTGAGACGTGAAGAGGTAGCTGAAGATGAAAAACAGAAAGCTGAGGTGAAAACAGTACGCTCGGCTTCCGCCTCAAAGGCTGCTAATGAATGAGTGGGAAGTGGGAAGGAAGAAGCAGGAAACAGCCAGCCCCGCGCTGGGAGAGCTGGTCATGGCCAAGGCAGCCGCTTGGCTGTTTGTTCCCATTATTTCGAATACCACGTAGGTAAAGCAGGACCTCTGCCTGAAATCCTTAGGAAACGGATTTATCCCAACATCCTTTTAGGACCCCTGCATGCTGGTGAGTTCTTCCAGAATGCCCACACTTCACATCTGAATAGCTGTCTCAAATCACAGTCGGGTCACCTAGGACAAGAGGGCCCACCGGCTACATTCTGTGGTAGTGCTGCCAGGCCACAGGTGCTGGGCTTTTTTAAGTTAAAACCAAGTTACTGGGCAGCCCGGGTGGCTCAGTGGTTTAGTTCCGCCTTTAGACCAGGGCCTGATCCTGGAGGCCTGGGATCGAGTCCCACGTCAGGCTCCCTGCATGGAGCCTGCGTCTCCCTCTGCCTGTGTTTCTGCCTCCCCCCGCCCACCTCTCTCTCTCTCTCTCTCTGTTTTTCATGAATAAATAAATAAAATCTTAAAAAAAAAACACAACAAAACAAGTTACTTAAATAAACGAACTAATAAAAATCAAAGAGCACCAAAAATCAATCTATATACTTCCTGAGTGGAAAATTAAAACTTCAAGGAAATGTTTTAAACTGAAATTCTCTCAGGGAGCCTGGCAGCTTGGTTCGGTAGAGCATCCAACTCCTGATCTTGGGGTCATGAGTTCGAGTCCCACGTTGGGTGTCGAGATGACTTAAATAAATAAAAACTTAAAATAAAAATAAATCGAGATTCTCGGATGAACTTAAAGCTGTAAGAACAACAATGGATTGATTCATGACCCCCCTCCACTGATATTCTCAATACTCAGGAGTCTGGGGCATACCTCTGGGCGTTCCAACCCAACAGTGCGAAGACAGGAGGGAGGACAGGGTAGCTCACATGGGTGCAAATGTACCAGCGATAATCCATCAGTTGATATGATGTTTGGCCAACAAGGAGAAACTCTTTACTGTATGAAGCAAGATAAAAACTGATAGAAAAAAAATCTAGCATTTTCGGGAATGGAGTGGGAGGGGAAATGACATAAAGGTTAGTGAGTCTTGTGATGCTGGGGCCACTTTTATCAAAGAGTGACTCAGCTGGGCAAAAAATAGAAATGGATCTTCTGAGCCCAGACAGTCTTCCATTCATCTTTGCCGTTCTAAAATTACAGCCATCCTCCTTAACAGTTAGGACCATGGTTTTATGAAGTATGCAGGGTGGTTTCCCCCAGGCTTGAGCCTACTGTGCCCTGTCACTATGCAGACATCACCTTTCTACCTCTAAGGCGGGTCCTGTTGTGCTGTCCTTCGCTCTTCTTCAGCGTACTGAACTGTTCCAAAGTAAAACAAAATATCCTTTTCTGGTTAAAAGCATCATATGAGTTCACAAGCCTGAAAAAATAATGAGCAATGGTCACCAGGGGAATGATGGTGGAAGGTTCCTTTGTTCTTGTTTTGTTTTTAAATAAATAGGGGGTTGTGCTCCCATTCCCTTTCTTTAGGTTGCCCTGCATCCTTCTCCTCTGCCCAGATTCATGAGAGGAACCAGCCTTCTTAGAAAAAAAGACTCCTTGGGGCACCTGGGTGACTCAGTGGGTTAAGTGTCTGCTTTTAGATCGGGTCATGATATCAGGGTCCTGAGATCAAGCCCCCCATTGGGCTTCCTCCTCATTGGGGAGCTTGCTTCTCCCTCTCCCTCTGCCCTTTCCCCTTCCCTCTCATGCTCTCTCTCAAATAAATAAATAAAATCTTTTTTAAAAAAGAAAAAAGACAAAAGACTCCTTTACCAGCAGGGGCTCTCTGGCTGCTCTGGAAGCAAGGGCAGGTTTTTGGATATGCTTTGTTAACCTGCGAGGGGCAGACACAGTAAAAGGCCACGGGTCCCTCTTCTCTGGCTGGGAGACGCAAATCCTACCACTGCTGCTGACCTACCCCACGGCTTTATCCACCCCTCCTCTGCCTCAGTGTATTTGTCCCCGAAGCTAAATAAAACTCTGAGGATATATTCCGTGGTGAACACTGAATGCCTGTGTGTGTTTGAGGTGGGGGGGTGGGCAAGTACTAATTAGGATAACATTTCTTACCTATCTTTCTAGAATATAGTTCAAAACAAAGCAGAAAGGAAGCAGCTAAGCTTTATCTCCCTCTAGCAGCCACCCTCGCCTGGGGCTATCGTGAGTTCACTTCAGGGGTCCATTGTGTCCAGATGGCCAGAAGGGCCAGGAGGCTGTTCCAAACAGGGACAATTTGCATGAGGCACCGAGTTGCCTCCAGGGAAATGATTTTTCCTGCCAGAGACTGGTTAGCTAAATCAGAAGAATGCCTCTGCGTTGGAGGGGCCCTGTTGATGGCTTTTTCTTCAGAACTTCTGATTCAGTGATGCCGCCCACTCCACCTCACACACTTCCCGCACAACCTTGGTCCCAGTCCCTGTCCTAGGAGTCAAAAACAGACAGGGTTTCACCAAAAAAATTGAGAAAAATGTGGAAGCACAAGGTAGCTCTGGCCCACAAAGCTGGGGTAAGAAGGGGACAGGTGTCTTTTGCATGTGGGTGTGAGCGCTATGCGTGCGTGTGTGTGCATGTGAGTGTGTATGTGTGCTCATTACCACATCAGCAGAAGAGACTCACAGCATAGTTCCCCAGAAGAGTAAATAGACTTTGGTTAGGATTTTCCTACAGTGGAAACAGCAGCATCTGGCCATGGACATAAGTGCCCTCAGCTTGGACTCTGAGGAACTGGGCCCTTGCAGATGTCAGGAATAGCTCACAGGGACCTCTGCCTGGCACCAACTGATAGGGTACAGGGTGTTAGGCAGCTGATCCCACAGGAAGCCTGAGCAGGGTGGGCGAAGGGTAGAGGGACTGGTGGTGGCTAACGTTGGGGCTGTGCTCAAAGTCATCTGTCCAATATCTCCTGGAAATCCCAAGAAGAGCTCAGGAACCTCAAGATGAGGGGTATGTGTGCATTTGTGTGTGTGTGTGTGTGTGTGTGTGTGTGTCTAGGGGTGGAGCCTCTTCCCACACAGCACATAGAGGCAGAGAAATTCAACCATTCATTCATTCATTCTATATAAATGAAATTGAAGAGTAGTTTTGCCAGGTATTCTAGATGCTAAGCAGAGGAAGAAAAAAGGACAAAAAACCAGTGTCCTAATAGAGCCTTCATTCTAGTGGGAAAGGCAATTTAAAAAAAAGAGCTAACATATCATATATAATATGAAGACAGGTGGTAAGAAGTAGTAAGAAAACACAACAGGATAATAGAGAGTGGGGGTTGGTAGAGAAGATCAGGGTCTCTGAAATCAGGGAAATGTTTATATTGTTGTATAAAGAATAAAAAAGCTTTGATTTTTGTTTCTATCTTCAAGAATCTTCCAACCATCAAATTAAAAGAATCCTATTATAGGTCAATTTAACTTTTACAGAGAATTTTAAATTAACTGTTTATAATTTTTAAAAAAGATTGTTTATTTTCAGAGAGAGGGAGAGAGAGAAAAAAAAAACAGGGGGAGGGGCAGATGGAGAGGGAGAGAATCTCCAGCAGACTCCCTGCTGAGTGTGGACGCTCAATTGAATCATCTACCCAGGCATCCTTGATCATACTGTTTATTGTATTTAGATTTTATTTCATAAATTATGATGCAAAGGAAATGTGCCATAACTAAAGTTTACAAACCTTTGCTAACCATGGACTTTCTTGTATTGATGTTTATTTTATCCATCGAATGAATGAACGAATGGAGATACCTCAGTTAACAGATGGGTTCAAAGTCATCAATTATTAACTTGACTCTGAAGCCTCTATTTCTGTAAAATGGGAGTAAAAACCATAACCATAGGATTGTGAAAGTAAGATACTGCATTTAAAATGTGTAGCACAGGGCAGCCCCGGGTGGCTCAGTGGTTTAGTGCCTGCCTTCGGCTCAGGGCGTGATCCTGGAGACTTGGGATTGAGTCCCACGTCGGGTTTCCTGCATGGAGCCTGCTTCTCCCTCTGTCTGTGTCTCTGCCTCTCTCTCTCTGTGTGTCTCTCATGAATAAATAAAATCCTAAAAAAAAAAAAGTGTAGCACAGAATTGGGTAAATGGTAAATATGTATTGACTTCTTTTAAGAATAAATAAATACTAGAATGTAATTTGTGTGAATTCTAAACTATTTGTTTAATGAAAATTATTTAATGACAGCCTGTAAAATAACTTTAGAGCCTAGGATTATTCACAGAAACCAGCAAGAATTCTCAAGAAAAAAATGGAACCAGTTTGTTGCTCTTAGATTCATTATTAATAGAGTTTACAACCAAATGTTTTTTCTTAACCTAAAAAAATAAAATACATTTTTCCTCATCCTGGTATCTGTGAACAGCTGTACCTAGACCGCATTAAGAAATTAAGGAGTGGGGCATGTGGGTAGCTCAGTCAGATGCTTAAGCATCTGACTCTTGATCTCAGCTCAGGTCATGATCTCAATCAAGGTCATGAGATGGAGCCCCATGTTTAGCTCCATGTTCAGTGGGGAGTCTGCTTGAGATTCCTTCTCTCCCTCTGCCTCTCTGTTTGACTTCGTGGGTGGTCTCTCTCTCTCTCTTGTTCACACAAATAAGTCTTAAAAAAAAGGAAAGAAATCCAGGGGATCTGTTCAGCAGGCTTTGGGGCCCTCTGTACAGTACAACAGAGATTTGAGATTCGAATGTGCTGTCGACGCAACTGTTAGGAATACCAGGCATAGGCCAAGACTTTTAGAAATGGATTATCTAATTCTTTGAAAGCTATTATGAGAAATATATGGAAGCTACTTTTCTCCTGAGCAGATATGTCCCTTCTCTAGGCCAAATGACAAAAATGTTCATTTTACTTTCGTATAAATGCCATATACATCCCTCTTGTTGTCTTTCTGATCACCAAAGTCATATTTTCATTGCAGAAAATAAATTACTTGTTACCCTCCCTAGTGCCACTAACAACGTGGAATGTTTCCTAGGTTTGTTTTTTATCTCTTTGTCTCTCTTTTCTTCCCTCTCTCTGCTGCTTATCTGCAAAATTGGAATTACGTAATAAAACATTCTTTGAACAAATGATATTTAATGGCTTTTAGTATTTCATTATATTTCATAATATTTCATTATAGGATAAACCATTAAGTTACCCTAAGGCTAATATAAAGAATTTAGGTTATTTTCAGATTTCCACCATTATAAATAATGTTATAATAACTATTTTACATGTATCTTTGACTTCCTTCTTCTTAGAATCAATTTGAACATAAGCATCTTCATGGGTCAAAATATTGTCATCCAGAAAGGCTGTAACAATTTCCACCCTCAGCAGAAAAACATGTGTATCTGAGTTACTTGACCTTTGCCAGAATTGGCAGCATGATTTTAAAAACAGATACAACCACAAAATGGCACAAAAAATGTTGTCAATTTCCTAAATAAAAAAATGTTACACATATTTTTATTACACATTATTTTACACATAATTCTGTTTTTTTTCCTTGATAATAAGGCTAATATTACTTCTGTTCCTTCTCTGTATACTATTTTCTTTCTTTTTTTTTTTTTTGTAGACTGTCTACCTATGTTCTTTGCCCATTTAAAAATAACTGGATTGTTAGAAATATCCTATTGTCTGATAAAAACACTTCCTATGTTAAAGACGGTAAATCTTTTTTTCTGGTAATATTTGCTGCAAATATTTCTTTACTCGGTGGCATTTACTTTTTAAATGTTTGCTGTACTTTTTCACCTGAGGACTTTCAAATTTGAATATGTTCGGCATGATTCATCCCTGACCTGCCGAGGGCCCCTTTTTGTCCAATTCACATCCTTTTTTCAGAGAATTTGCTCCTGCCTAGGAGGAAGCAGACACAGGCTATGTAACTGAGTTTAGATCCAGTGCTCAGATTCCTGATCCTTCTTTAATCCAGAGTGCTTTCTCTATCTCACCCTGGAAAGGCCCAGCCCAATCACATTCCCTGCCCTGGGGTTAATCTGAGATCTTTCTCTGGTAAATCCTCCATTTATTTGTGGTATTTTGAGTTAGTTTAGTTCCTCATACTCATAATCTTTACTAAAACATAATGAAGTAAAAAGAATCCTTTCCTTTGTGGTTTCTTCCAATGCTTTTATATTTCAAAATCCTTCCCCATCTCAGTATTGGTTAAAAATATTCACCTATTTCTTTCTCCTAGATTCTAAAAGAATAGTTTTTAAAATCCCACATGAGTCTCCACTTCCCTGGAGTTTATTCTGTTATGTGGTTCGCTGAATAATCCATTTCCTCCCCCACAGGTTTACTGTATTCCAGTGATTATAAACTAGTGCCTATGTGTCTTTGTGTGTATTTCAGTGCACTGTTTTAATTACTGTAGCTTTATTATCTATTTTAATATTTGAGATAGCAAGTTAACTTTCATTGCTTTTTAAAAATTTTTCATAGCTACCTTGTCCAAAATTATTTTGTTATTAGAAATTATCTTTTTGGGAGCTTTGGGGTTGGGAAAATGAAGAAATGTTTGTCAAAGGGTTCAAATTCTCAGTTATAAGATAAATGAATTCTGGGAATCTAATATACAGTATGTGGATATGGTTAATAACGCTGTATTGCACACCTGAAATTTGCTAAGAGAGTAGATCTCAAGTGTTCTCACTACAAAAGAAAAAGCTATCTGTGTGAGGTAATGGATGTGTTAATTAACTTGACTCTGGTAATTATTTCACAATGTATACATATATTAAATCATATTATATACCCTAGATACATATAAATTTTGTCAATTGTATCTCAATAAAGCTGAAAAAAAATATATATATATATATTTTTTTTTTTTGAGAGAGAGAAGAGAGGAGAGGAGAGGCAGAGTTAGAAAGAGAATCTCAAGCAGTCTGCTCAGAGCCCAATACTGGGCTCAACCTCACAACCCTGGGATCATGAAATCAAGAATCGGACACTCAACTGACTGAGCCACCCAGGCCACCCCATCTTTTTCTTTCATAATGTCACTAACTGGGTATCTCAAGCTTTTGAAAGCCTGTTACAGTTCAACCAAGTTTAATAAGTCTGTATTTATAAAACCAGAAGAGATTTTACTTTTGGACAGCCAGATCTAGTCACTGCTACATTCCTGGCTCAGCAGCCCTGCCAGATTAAATTAATAAGGCAGCTACAAGAAATTTAGCAAATATGCTATAGGCAGCATTATAATTTGCCTTTTTTTTAATTGGGTAAAGAATACTGAGTAGTTTACAAAATTAAAACAAATTAATTTACTTTGCTTCCAAAAGTTTTTTTAAAAATACATTAACAGGCTTACAATCTGGTCTAGTATCATATGCTTTCCTTGATATTGAGATCTTTTTAATTTTTAGGCATTTATGCCTATTATTTGTTTTTTACAACAACATACAGTAGTTACTGGTACCTTAAGGAAAAATATGAACACCTCCAATCTACTCTATTTTGTCTTTCACCATTTTGTTCTGAGGCATTTTCTATATGTGATCTTTTCAGTGACACACATATTTATTTAAAATTATGTGAAATAGATGTAATACATGAAAATAAATAGGAAAATTAGTCATTTAGAGACTTTACTGATAAATTTTTCATTAAAAAGAAAAGTGATGGGGTTGCCTAGATGGCTCAGTCAGTCAAGTGCCTTACCCTTGATTTCAGATGCAATAACTATCTTGATTTTAGATGTAGTAACTATCTTGATTTTGGCTCAGGTCATGATCTCAGGGTCCTGGGATCAAGCCTGAGTCCTTGCGCTCCATGCTCAGTAGAATTTCTCTCTCTCCTTCTGCCCTTGCCCCCACACTCTGTACATTCTCTTTCTCTCTCTCTCTCATATAAATAAGCTTTAAAAAAGAAAAAAAAAAAGAAAAAGAGAAAAGAAAAGTGATGGACTGGGGGGTGGGGGGGAAACCCACCTGCTAGGAATGTTCCAGAACTGTCTGATTGGCAATATATCCCCTGCTGTTCCTCATGTGAATTTTTATGTATCATAAAAGCAATCAAACAAAAGAAAAAAAGCCCACAAAAATATTATCTCAGGCTGAGAATGGGTGGGGAATGCAACATATATATATATATTTTTTTAACAGAAAACTAGGGACTAAAATTTGTAAAACACAGCAACTAAAAAGGTAAAAATGTTAGTGTTTATATATATAGACTCACTTTATATTTAAATATAAATGAATTGTATTTTAAAACACTGATGCTGACACAGAAAACAAAATGCAAAGAAACAGATGAGGATTTTTTGTGATATCTTAATGATTCTACTTTATCAGTTCAAAACCAAAGTACTCTAGGGGTACATAGGTGGCTCAGTTGGGTTAAATGTCCGACTTTGGTTTGGGATCAGGTCATGATCCCAGAGTCATGGAAACCCCATTTTGCAGGTGACAAATTGAGGTTCAGAGGGTACTATTCTAGGATTACACAGCTAGGTGACTAAACAGAATTTGAACCTAGAAAGGAGTTCTTTAACCTTTTTTTATGCTATGGACCCCTCTCTGGCAGCCTAGTAAAGCCTACATACTGCTTCTCAGAACTGTTCTAAACTCATAAATACACAGGATTATAAAGGACAAACATTATGATTAAATAGAGTTACCATAATATTTTTAGGAAAAAAAGTATGGTATAGCAATATATGTATGTTCCTTATCAATGTATTGAATGAAAAGATGTAACAGTGGGTCTGATAAATATGGTAACTTTGAAACAATACGACCATTAATATTTCGACAATTTCAACTCAGTAACATAATAGGAAAACATCTGTGATTTTTTTTTTTTTAACATCTGTGATTTTTACTGTTGAAAAGTCACAGGTACTGCTATGGCTTGTTAGCTGCATTCATAATTAGCATGTTGTCTCCTACATACATTCTTTCCTCCTCCAAATGAAGGTAACCTAAACATGTATGCTAACTGGAATTCTAAATTTTAGAGGTTAGTGAAAATAAGAATCTATTTTCTTTTCCCTCATTCAAGTTCACAGACTCCTAGAATTTTGTCTACAGCCTTAAGAACCAGCTAAGTATTCGATGCAGATTCCATGTACACACCATACAGACTCTTACAATGAACCTGTGATGAGCGTGAGTCAAACAAAATACAGACGTGAAAGCTTCCCCTAAAACATGGAACTGGGTCAGGTTGTATAAGCCGATGGTTCACTTCCTCTTTCAGAGCCAATTTAACAAGCCCTCCTTCCCCACCTATAGTAGGTCTGTGTGAGCACGTCTGCATGTCTGTGTGGCTGTTAGGTGGGAGATTAATTACCACACTTCTGAAAGGCACCTTTTTAACTGTCTGACCTGTGCCTGGTACCTGCTGACCCTCTCTCCTTCAGAGCATGCAGTGGAGGTATCCCCAGGTGGCAGGTCTTTGGGAAACGGACTCTGTTAGGCAGCCTGGAGAAGGGGTAAAGGGAGGAGCAAGGAGGGGAGGCCCAGCTGAGAGTAGAAGCTGTAGCAATCTCTAGCCGTGGTCTAGAGGGGCAGGGGCCACCAGTGTGGATGCTGATGAGGCAGCAGGAGCAGGTGTCTGTTTCCAGCCACGTGACTCGCCCACCTTGCAGCTGCACACCCTGATGACCTAGGTCAACATTTCAGATTGTGATGAATGTCAAACACTCCTTACTGAGAAATTCTTGTCTGATAGTCACCCACATCATCTTCCTAGAGAACAGCATATTCATTCTGATTGTTCTTCTCATAAATGAGGTATGTTCATTTAACCTATTCAAGTTTTTAAATTAACTTAAGATGTGAGCTAAAGTTTTAAATACCTGAAATGCTGCCAAACTAAAACAGACAAGCACATTTGGCTTTATTTCCCTGACTTTGTATGTGGGAGAGAACATTCCGGTGGTTGTGTGCATTTGTGTATGTATCCATGTGTGCCGGTCATGGGGAAAAGAACAGAGCTTCTCTATGATTTTCTAGATTTCCTCCCTGTGGTTCTCAGAAATCGTTTTCCTTGCAGCAAATCCAAGAACTTGTTTTGAGCATTCATGCCATTTGCAGTTTTTTTAAAGAGGGAAAGACATAAGTTTATATGTATCTTTAATTGGCAAGGAAGTAGGATCATAATTACAAACATAAATGGGCAAAGACTAATTACACTTGACAAAAAAGGAGGCAGAATAATTCAGACTCTATATAAATGAAAGAATGGTACTCTACAAAAGAGGAGGGTGTGTGTGTGTGTGTGTGTGTGTGTGTGTAAGAGAGAGAGAGAGGAAAGAAAGAAAGAAAGAAAAAAAGAAAGGAAGGTACTCCAATTCAAATTCCTTAGCTTGGCATTCAAGGCTTTCTTCCATCTAGGCCTACTGACTGGTGCGAGGAGGGCCTGCTCTGTTTGGTCTGGAGGTTTTCAGCTGCTCTGGTTTCATCCCATCCACCTCTGTCCTAACTCTCCTTCTCTAGTCTCAGTTGCTGGAATATGCTAGGCTCTGTCCTCTTTCTTACTCTTACACAGTTTTCTCTGCCTAGAAGATGCCTGATGGTCTTCTCCACCAACCCTCCTCCATCGTCTAGTTAATACCTACTTATCCTTCAGATCTCATCTCAAGCTTGCCTGGATCCTCCAGGTCAGCCAGGCTCCCCAGGGCGTATGCACGTAGAATGTGCTCTTGATCAAGGAGGAGGGAGGAAGGCTGTGCTACTGGCCAGGTCATGAGCCCTGGGAGCGGGCTGTATGGGTCTGGAGAAAGAGATTCCTTTGTATGAACTAGAAAAAGCCTCTATCCACTTGCCAAACTGTGTGCCCACTGTATGCATCTACCTAGAGGGGCTGACTTTCAATTTGTCTATCTAGAGGTGATGGCTCTTTCTAATTTTCACAAAGGCGCTATCACTGGCCCTGCAAGTCTTCCTGCTTTACATCTGCAAGTGGACTCCTTCATAGCCCTGATCAGAGCCTGTAGTCATTGCTTCCCATGCTCTATTGCATAGTGGCGGTTCTCCCACCAGACAGTAAGATCCATTTAGGGCAGGGATAGGGAGTTTTAATTCTTGATTCTACTTCTAGTCTCTTATACAGTGTCTGGCATGGAGTAGGTGCTAGATGCATATTTGTGGAATGAATTAATAAAAAGGAGAGCCACAGAGATGCTGTAATGGAAGAAATACTCAGACATGGGATGCGCTAGAGGTATCTAGCAAATTTATTTTACTCTTACTGAATAAATGGGGATTCAACAGATAATCAGACATGGAAGTTGGCAGACCAAAAGATAGACTTCAGAACTTAAAGCAGAATTTTCACTGAAGCATTTCACTTGAGGGCTAGAAAAGAAACATGGTGCTTCTGGAAGAAAGCAGAGTCAGGCCAGTAGAACCCCAATAGCTTGCCTGGGAATAAAGGGAGTTTTCGACAGGGCAGCAAGCTGGGAGGAACCCTAAGGGAGACAAGAATCTAATGACTCATGAGATTCCAGGTACACCAGGCATCTTGGAACTTGCAAAATTGATTGAAACAAAAATTCTTGCCCAGTTGGCTGAAGGTGTGGAGGCAGAAAGCCTCTATGTGCCACTTAGTGCACTGCATAACAGGAAAATGGGCTGCAAATGAAAAGCAGAGGCCAAGGTAGGAACAGTTATGGCTCAGAAACTCCTGCAGGCCTCACAGGGACTTGGAAAAGAGAGATCTGTGTGGTGCAGAGCCTTGGTGCTGAGAGGGGCAGGGCAATAGGGCTGTTCAAGCAGACATCAGCACTCCAATTCCAAAATGAAAAAAAATTACTCGGGGTCCCTGGGTGGCTCAGGAGTTGAGCATCTGCCCTGGGCTCAGGTTGTGACCCTGGAGTCCTGGGATCGAGTCCTGCATCAGGTTCCCTGCAGGGAGCCTGCTTCTCCCTCTGCCTTTGTCTCTGCTTCTCTCTCTGTGTTTCTCATGAGTAAATAAAGAAAATCTTTTAAAAAAAATTACTCATTAGGGAATGGAAGGAGGAAAAAAGATGAAAGGTAATCACTGGCAACAGTTTTTTATTCTAGAAGAAAAAAATGTATGCTGTACCAGATTACATGTATACTATTAAAAAAATCTATATCATTGTAGATCATGTTCTCTACCACAATTCTTTATTTCATAGTATATTTTAGGGATATTTTCATATCTGCGCATATAGATCTCATTCCTTTTTTTCTCAGAGAGAGAGAGAAAGAGAAAGAGAGAATCTTAAGCAGACTCCCTGCTGAGCATGGAGCCTGACGAGGCACTCAATTTCATGACCCTGAGATCATGACCTGAGCTGAAATCAAGAGACGGTTGCTCAACTGACTGATCCACCCAGAGGCCCCAAGACTTATTTTTTTTTAACACCTGCAATACATTCCACTGTATCATGTACTGTGATTTATTTAACACAGAGATGAACATTCAGGTTGGTAATACAGCTTGGATTATGATTCATTTTAAAGTCTCCACATGTGGTTGGCAGCCTTTAAGAGAACCCCCAAGAATTTCTGCCTCTTGGCTGTCATATTGTTCTTGGGTTGTTCTATGAAATGATGGCGCATCTCTCCTAAGATAAGCTTTCAAAAGATTGTGGCATCTCTCTGGTGTGTTCCTTGGCTTGCTTGCTGGGTCTCCCTTGGATCAAATGCTCTGGGGGAAGCCAATAGCTATGCTATGAAGACACTCAGGCAGCCTGTATGGAGGCCCATGTGGTGAGGGAGTGAGGTTTTCCGACAACCATAAGAGTGAACCTGGAAAAGAACTCCCCACCGCACAGGGCCTTGAAATGATTGTCGACCCTGCCTTCAGTTTGACGGGAACCTTGTGAAGACCCTGAGCCAGATCCATCCACTAAACTGTCCCCAGTTCCTGAATTCAGAAACTGTGAGATGATGAGTATCTGTAGTTTTAAACTGGCTATGATCTATGGTAATGTGTTATGCAGTAATAGATGACTTATACATCACACATGGTTAAAGTCTTAGCAGTGGCCTACCTACACCAAACAGTATATGCATTAAAAGTTTTGAAAAATCTTGCCAAATTGCCTACCAAAGAGGTAGCAGCAAATTATCATCACACCAATAAAGCATAAGAATGTCGGGTGCCCCAAACTCTCAGCAGCACCAGATAGTATCAAACTTTAGCAACTGTGCTAAGCTATTAAGTGAAAAATGGTGTCTGTTTGCTTTGATTTGTATTTCTTGAATTTCAAAAGTTCTTTTGGACAAATACCCTGTGTCATCAGAAGCACAAAAAACAAGGTGCATCGTACGGTTCCAAATGATTAATTACAAATGAGAGACTGTAGGCTGCCATGCCTCAACCTTTAAGCCACTATCTAATTATTTCAAATTTCTATCAAATGATTAACTTTATAAAAGTAATAACCACTGGAATTGAGTCTGGGAGTGGAAGTAAGCATCTGGTTTTGATTAATTTCTCAAAAATGCACAGAACATTAAGTAATTGTAATGAGAGGAATGACCCTGAATCTCAAGCTAGGAGTCATAAATTAGAAGTGATCTAAATCCAAATATTAATTCTCCTTGGTGGTTCTGGAACCAGAAGTTTAAAAAACAAAAACTGAGTGAATGATTAGGATCAAATGGGAACTAAATGCCTTTATTTTCCAAAACTACTTAAGTGAAACATCACAATAGGATCACATCAAATATAAATTAAACTGAGTCTTATTTGCAGTTGCTAGAGAGAATAAATAGTTTTGGGAAAAAATCCTTTATCTTTAGTAAAAAGCTATCGAGGGGACTGGAACTCAGTGATATTGGAGAGAAGCAGAAATGACAGTCATCACTAGAGAAAAAGCACCTTCAGTCACCACAGGTTTCCCACTGTCACACTCCAGCTTCACGATAATGAAGACAAAAGCCTATTCGGGTTATTTAAAAAAATAAGCCTTAGTCTTGTTGACATGTCACTAAATTATGAAATGTATCAGTTTCTCACACCAGAAGTCATAAGAAACATTTTTAGAACAAAAAAATCTACTTTTTATAACAGTACAGTGGAATTCTAGAAAGCATTCCTAAATATCCAAGTATCTAGGGTTGAAATCCAAGACAAACTGGTTGCACATGATATCAAACGATAACTTGAGGCACATAAATGAGCATGGTAGAAGGCTTTGTATGGTTATTAAACTCATTACAGTTGACCCTTGAACAATGAGTTGGTTAGGGACACGGATTCCCCATGCAGTTGAAAATCTGCATATAAATTTTGACTCCGCCAAAACTTAACTACTCATAGCGTACTATTGCCTGGGAACCTTACCAATAACATAGTTGATTAATACATATTTTGTGTGATGTATGTATTATATACTGTAGTCTTACAATAAAATAAGCTAGAGAAAATGTTACTAAGAAAATCATGAGAAAATATATTTATAGTGCTGTACTATTTTATATATAAAAAAAAATCTGCACCTAACTGGACTCATACAGTTCAAACCCATGTTGCTCAAGGGTCAACTGTAGTTGACTTCTCATTTAGTACATGACAAGTAAATGGCAATATAATTATCATCATTGCTCCCCTAGGCTATACTGGCCTGAGGAAGGAAAAATGAAGGATGTGGGTAAATATAGGGTCTCCTCTCAGGAGACTCACTGGGACCTCCATGTCTCTGCTCTAGCTTTCCTGGGAGACAAACCCAGGGTGGACAAGAGGGCATGAAACTTTTCTTGCTGCTCTGTTCTGCTCCTGGGATAACCTCTAATGGGCAGCCTCTGTTCCACCTGGCTCTGACCTGAGTTGGCCTAACTGTTCTTGTCACTATCCTGGGCTTGTGACAGGCTCTAGCCACGACATCCTGTGCACCAGCATGCGTGTATGTTCTTCCTGAGTGAGGCAGGGTTCCTCTCCCTAGTACTGGTGCATCTGGGTCCCTGACCAATGTGAGACTGCACTTTCAGTGACCCTGGACCCTCTTATTGGCTCCCATGGTAGGATGGATACGGTGCTGTGCTCTCGGTTCTCCAAGGTTTGGATGAGAGGACATTTTAGTCATACTATATGGTGTTTGTCTTCCTCTAAAGCATTCCTGCCTATTCACAGTTGAAGGGAGCTTTGGATAAACCCATGAAACTGCATCTACCTCTTTCCTCCCTAGGATGCTGTGGCCACGGGAGGCAGGCAGTCTCTGAGCTTTGGCAGGAGCTCCATTTATAGTCAACTTGACTCTTTCTCACTCAAGGTCTGCTGGATCCTTGGGCAAAACACAAAGACAATTAGCCCTATTTTGTCACTGCTACATGCTCCACACATGGCATGCACCCTGAAGAGATTTTCTAATCATCTACCTATGTATAAGCACTGTCTATTATGATATCCACAACCTCTACTAACTCTCCATGCAAAGGTGATAAAGCATTTTCCCACATGGAAATGTCTCATCCAGTAGCAGCTAAGAATTCTGACCTGCTTGTCAGGTACTCATTTGTAACCTTCCCATGATAAAAACTAGTATTTTGCTAAAATATGTATTTCCTTCCTCTGAATCATCATTGATTGTATGATTTACCATTGTCAAGTGAATACTGCTTTTGTGTGATTGGGTCATTCCAGCTCCTGGTGCTAGACTGCCTGGGTTGGAATCCAGCTTTCTACTGGTTGCATAACCTTAAGTGCTAAAGATTTCTTTATCTGTGAAGTAGGGATATCAAAAGCATCTTCTCCATAGGTTGTTATTAGTATTAAATGAGTGAATGCATGTAAAGGGCTTAGAACCATGGCTGGCACAGTGTTTACTATTGGTGTATCACATGAATTGCTGTCCTAAATCTCCATATCCCCACATCTGGTGAGATCTGCAAGTGAGATCAGTTACCTAGCTGTAAGTGCCTAAAATGACGAGCCTCCCAACATGTTGTGACAATAACATGCTGACAAGCTAAAGACTGCACTCTGTTTGGAGGAGGAATTTGCCTGAAAGCAAAAACAGGAGCACAGTTCAGGCAATTAATCACTCTCATCCCGCCTGTCTCAGAACATTCAGCTTCAGCAAATTCAGGAATTCTACGCTTAAGAAATTGTAAAAGGATAGCTGGCCAAGTTGACATGCCGCACCTGCCAGAAGCCACATGGAACGCTGTCAACTTCCCATTCAAGTTCAGGTGGTTCTGACTGAGCAACTCTGCACATCAGCCTGTGATGCCCTCTGGTTTCCAGATTAGTAAGTGAAGACACACACCTTGGCACACTTTTCCCAAAAGCCAACCAAGATCATGAGCTTCCCATCTGGACTGCCAGTTCTGCTCTTCTTATACACAAGAAGAAAACAAGGCACTGCTTTTAAAGTTTTAACTGGAGAACACTCTGAGCAATTTTGGCCTTCTGGGACCTCAACATCAATAGGGAACCATGATGTGATCTCTCAGTAAGCATCTGAGGATCTGATATTTTCTCCCTATCATTTCCGCTAGGGCCTGAGCATAAGATTTATACCCTTATCCTGTCACCTGAAGACATCTAGACAGGTCACCTTTACAGGTCTTTCATGCATAACGAGCCTTACTCTCAGTCCTAAAAATTGAATTCTGTCTTCTGGGATGAGGAAGAGCAGGCCAGACATACAGAAGAGATCAACAGGTCAAGGCTGTTTCTTATAATGATGATAGGAAGCATATTCACTTAAGATGATCTCTAAGTTAAACTTTTAAAGATATTTACTTAAAATGATTAAACAAAGAAAACCCCCAAAACCCCCCAAAACTGGAATTTCAGGATGAAGGGAATCACATACTGGTTATTGTCCAAATATGGGAAAGAAGTGTAATGTAGCTGTTCTACTATATATGCAGTTGGGCAGAAGCAGCAAGGGACACAGGTACTTCCAGGATTCCCCCATACCAACCCCCTCTGGGAGGCAGGATGACATTGGTGATATAGATGGAGGTTCAGGGGACCACACAACATGGACTTGCATCTCAGTACCTTCACGTGGACTATGTGGGCTTCAGTAGATTTCCTGGTTTTCTCATGCACCTGAGGGTCACTATGAAGACTAAATGAGGTGATTTATGCAGATCACTTAGAATACTTGGTAAATGGTAAGATGCAATAAATGTTAGCTATTCTGTTTTTGGAACTGATTTTTAAGGAAGATAACATTTGAAAGTTATTTTTAAGTTTATAAGTATTCTTTGATATTTCTTTTAAATGGTTAAAAAATGAGAAACATTTGGAGAAAAAACTGGTGATAGCATTTACATTGTTTGTGGTATTATCCTTCACAGGTTATAGATCAGAAAGTCACTGCTTTTGCTCTAAATTTCAGGACATCAGAACTACAAATAGGGCTTTATTGCATAGTAAAACCTTTTTCCAAATCTAGATTACAAATTTCTATAACTCAAAACACTGAAGACTGCCAGACTCAAGGACATACTACAAGTTTGTCAATTTCTTTTAAAACCCTGGTGTATCTTAGAAAGCAAAACCCAAACCAAGAAAATCTTGGTGTATCTTATAGCCTAACAATTATGTTAAATGAGAGGTTAGGGATTGGCATTTACTGAAAATCCTGCTGTTAACCACTATGAAAAGACAACAATTAAATTAAGCTAATAACTTGAGCATTAGCTATTAGTATTTGAGTAAAAGCTTTTAGATAGAACAAAAGGATGCATGCGTTATACACTGCATTTCTTTGGCATTTATTAATAATGCTGTGTTTTTGTTTAATGATTTCACTTTCATGAACAGAATAGCAACTGCCTCCCTATCACTTGTCATCCATTGATGGGTTTTTTTTTTTTTAAGTTTGTTTGTATCAGTGAGGGAGTCATGTTATGGTAACAAACATCCCCCAACTCAGTGGCTTAAAACAACAAAGGTTTATTTCTCATACCTATCACAGGTCAGCAAGGGTGCTGTCCCATGTCACCATGTCATATCCTCCCTACGGATATAGTTGCAAAGAGAGCAGTAATTGAGAACTTTGCTGGTCACCATGGAAGGAGCTGGCAAGATGCAAAATTCTACACTGGCTCTTCAGTTTTCCCTTAAATGTGACACATATCACCTCTATTGACATTCCATTAGGAAAAGCAAGAGCCCTGTTCTGGGCTGTGCAAGGGAAAGCATTAGTAATTTGCATCTAACAGGAATTAACTTGGTTGACCCTTTGAAGAAAAACAAAATCTGGATATGAAAGTAGAAAAAAGAAATTAAGGTTCCTGCTAATGTATTTCTCGTTGAGTTATAATTTAAGCAGAGAGAGGAACAAACAGGTTTCTAATTTGTTTCCTCTTTTTGAGGAAAAGTAATCAGTTTTTTCTCACAAATAACATACTTCATTAGGCTACTCTCTAAGACTTTACAATGTCATCCTCTGCTTGACCTTTCTCTTCCTGCCTCCTCTGCCACGAGCACTTCTACCAGGTACCTGGCAAGAGAGGTATGATATGGTCTCAATTTTTTTTACAGCTAATGGGAAATCAGACTTGGAACTTGCACTTATGATCATTTATTTTAAAACTGGAAAAGACCTCAGATGTGTGACAGGAGACTGCTAGTTGTCTTTATGTATCTACCCTTGCTCCTTCTATATAATGCAGCATATGTGACAACTACATGATATGACAGCCATCTCCCACCTCTCTCATAGCTCGGGGTGACCACATGACCATGTTCTGGCCAAAGCGGTATCCAGTGGAAGGTGTGTGTCACTTTTAGATCATGGCTTTGAAAGAACAGGTGCATCTTCCCTTTGGCACCTTCCCTCTTCCCATTGGCTGATACGTGGACATGGTGGCAACATTTTTCACCACAAAATGGAAGCTGTGTGTTGAGCATGGCAGAGCAACAAGACAGAAAGAGTGTGGGTCTCTGAAACTATGGAGCTTCTGAAACAGCCCTGGAATGTGTATGCCAAAACCTTATGTGAGAGAAAAACATGTTTATAAAAAGTGTTAACTATCACTACGTCAGCTGGTTCAAATTTCTTGTTTTCAGACGAGGAAATTGAAACCAGAAAGACTAAACGATTGTCCACGGTCACAAAGCTATCTTCTCTGGAGACTGTTCATTAAAATGATGGAAAATTACTCATCTCTTAGGTTAATGACTATTACAATTCCTTTCTTATTGATTTAATGTTATACTAAGCAGGAGGAACAATAGAACTTAATGCTAAGAAGTATACCATTTCAAGTTTCCTAAGATTATCACTACAGCCTATTAATAGAAATTATTCAATTCAATGCAGATTGCCAGGGTTCAGAGCTAATGAGAAATTCTAAAGGTTGTGGTTGAGGCAATAGCCAAACTGTCAGAAGATATTCTTGAAGTACATTTCCCAAAGTCCAGAGGAAGATAATCAGTGGGTTGTCTGTATTTGTACTTCTTTCTGAGAGGGAACAGTAAGCTTTCAGATGTGATTGGAATTTGGCTCTGATGGTGTAAGCACCCAGATTTAAGTACACATAGAAGAAACCACAGGCTTAATTTACTAAAATGAAGTCCACCCATTAAACCACATGTGCTTTTAGTTAACTTTTTCATAGGAAAAGAAGGGGAAAAAAAGGTTCTCAATTCACCACTTCTTTGATATCCTCATGTGCTGTTTTAAATGACATTCAACAGGAATTATGCTATTTGACGTGGTTCATGCATCTGATGCTCTAAGGAGTTGCGAAATGGCTGGGAACAGTTTCAGAGAGCAAAAACATCTGACCTTGTTGGTTTAAGCTTTGGATATGGTTTATAGAAAACCAGAATTCCTTCTCTCCTTTGGAATATCACTTAGAAGCTTTTCTTTTGAGTTCTACTTAGTGTCCCCATGTTTAGAGGGCTGATACTGAGTCTTAACATCATAGAATGAGGGACAACTAAAACTGCAGTCAACCAGCCATCAAAATGCAGTATTATTTGGTTCCATTTTTTTCCCACCCCTCCTGAGTTCACACACAGCTGACCTGAGTCATTTTTGCTACTAGCAGAATTCATAGTTAGTATGAATGGGGCTCACTTTTCTGCAATACAATGTTCTCTGCTTCACTTCACTTCTACTTTTCCCAATCTTCAATTTGGAACTCAGAATTTCTAGAAGGGGACACATTAATGTTAGTTATTTTTTAAATCTGATGTCATCTATCTGTTTTGAAAAATATCAAGGGCTTCCTTCTGCCTAGAGAATGTCTGAGCTTTAACATCGTAAGACCTTCAAGTCTGCCCATCCTGACTCTTAAGACCCTCATTGTTCCTTTTTGTCATAACCTTGGACCCTTTCCATTTGAGGACTTTCTCTCCCCATCCTTTTGTACTCTATGCCTGGAGTGACTCCGTCTGCCTCTTTTTCTATTTATTGTCCATGAAGTATTCTTGTTGCTTGCCCTCTCTTCTACTCCCACGGAGACATGTTCATTCCCTAGACTTCCCTACACCTACAGTATCACTTCTCTAATTGTACTTTAACTATTTATGCATCCACATATGGTAAGTTATGAGCACCTCAATAGGAGGGATCACATCCTAATTTTATTCTGAACATCTGAGACAGTTCTTGGCACACAGATGTTCAATGTATGACTGCTGAATCATTGCGGGGATAAAAGAAAAAGAAAGGATCCTAAACTAAAATGGAAAAAAAAATACCAACTAAATCTGTAAAAGAAATGAAAATTTATAATGGTGTCTTTTTGTTCTATCTTTTACAGTCAGGCAGAAAGAAACAAATTTATGGTGTAGAAAAGCTATTAATAAGAGGCAATTAATATCTTTACACTAGGAATCAGAAGACCCAGATTTGAGTTTCTTCTCTGAGTTTTCTGCCTCAACTCCAGGCAATTTACATTTATAAAATTGAAATCTAAATCATACCTCATTCCAAAGTAAATCTCAGGCAATAGTTGGCAGGGAGTACCCCTCTGAGATTTTCTTTTCTTTTTTAAAATTAGTTTAAAATAGAGATGAAAATACCTGCTGTACCCTCCTCACAGTGTGTGAGGTTCCAACAAGCAGGTGGCCATGAAAGCACCCTGTAAACTACTGGGTAACATGTAAATGAAATGCATTATTATCAGAGACAGGAAAGAAAAGGAGACAAGTACCTTTCACTCAGCAATCCTCTTTGGAGTGGTTATTGTGGACCAGGTAAAGTACCAGGTGTTGGCAATTCAAAGAAACCCTGGAGACTCAGGATTGCCTTAGCAGGGCCTCCCTCAGACAGTCCCACCTACTCTGGGATGGACCCTCTCTACAACTAACTAACATCTTCATGGGAGTGAGCATCATGGCCCAATGGCAAGCCTGGATACGGTACAGGGACAGGTGCATCTCTGAGGCCAAGACGTACACCAGATAGAGGACCACCAAGAGCCCCCCCTCCATCCCCACCCCATTTGACAGGAGATAGCATAGCTAGTCAGTTCTTTTTTTTTTTAATTTTTATTTATTTATGATAGTTACACACACAGAGAGAGAGAGAGAGAGAGAGGCAGAGACACAGGCAGAGGGAGAAGCTGGCTCCATGCACCGGGAACCCGATGTGGGATTCGATCCTGGTTCTCCAGGATCGCGCCCTGGGCCAAAGGCAGGCGCCAAACCGCCGCGCCACCCAGGGATCCCTAGCTAGTCAGTTCTTATTGAAAACAACAACTGCAATATAATTTAACTTTTTTCTTACATGAAAGAACCAATAACTGCAAATATCATGTTAGGACATTTGTGTTTGAAGTAGTTTATGAGGCATTCATTATTCCTTAAGCATCCAACCTGGCTAAGTCTTGGATCTATAGGAAGTATTAAAAATCAAAGACCATGCCTCCTTTAGCATCATGTTGAAAATAACATTCATTTGTTTATTCATTTATCCCATAAATATTTATTTAGTGCTTATGACATGCTAGGCAATAAGCAAGGTGTTGGAGTATAGCCACTGACAACAAGAGATGGCCTAAAACAAACAGTTATATTGTAGCTTTAATTACAACATTGATAAGGGTTACAAAGGAAGTACAGGGTTCCATGCTACAGTGAAATCTGTGGGGCGGGGAGGTATGGTGGAGGGGAGGGATGTGAGAATGCTCCCTGGGGCAAGGGCAATAGGGCTGAGACATGGGAGCTGGAGCTGGCCAAGGGAAGGAAAAGAGGAAAGCCGTCAGGGGCAGGAAGAACAGGAGTGCAGGATCTAGGTGGGAAGGAGCTTGGTCAGGATGGGAGGGGAGGGAGGAGCCCAGAGTGCAGTGCAGGGTCATCCCCACTTGGGTCAGAACCTGAGAACAATGGGAAGGGCTTTCAAAAGAGAAGTAATATGATTAGATATGCAGTAAAAAGCAACACCAACTTCAAAAGGTGACTTTAATACCCAGGACAGTGGCAAGAGATAGAAAGAGCTGGACAAGGGTAGGTGGGGGGAGCATCACAGTTATGTGCATTTTGTGGATGAACACACTGCGTCTCAAAAGTGAAGTCATTTGACCAAGAACACAGAGAGACATACTGGCAGGACCACCCTTTTCTGATATTTGGTCCAGTGTTTTGTTTGTTTGTTTGTTTTTTTCTGTAATAGCACACTCCCATCCTATAACTGAATTTGGAGTGTTGGCTTTCCCATTCTCTGACTCCCATCTACATAATCATAGAACTGACTTTACTTTCTTGCCTCTTTGAACTGAATGATGCTACTAGTGATGGCGACAGTCATTTATTCGGAACCTACCCCATGCCAGGCAACTTGGTAGGTACTTTCCATTTCTACTCTTCACAACAGTCTTAAAAGGTAGGTATTATTTTTACTGTTTATTATCTCACTGTAGAAAAAGATAGAGGCTCAAAAAGATTCTGTAAATTGCCCAAGGTCACACAGTTTAGTGGGACTGGGGTCCACAGCCACTTCCTTCTGGCTCCCAACCTTGCCATCACACCATACGGACTCTAGATTTTATCATCTCAAATGCTAAACTCTGGTCTTCTGGGAAACATCAGAACAGGAAGGGAAAGAGTTCTCTAAGTTAAAAAAACAACAACAACAAAAAAAAAAAAAAACAAAGAAACAAAAAAACCTAGGGAAATTTTCTGAAAAGTTAACTAATAAATCTATAACTAAATACATACAACCACAAGGAATAATAAGGATTGAGAAAATTCAGAAGAAAATTTTCATTTTTTAATCTACCACATTAATGACACATACATGTTTATATGCTCCACCAGTCTGTTTGGAGATAAATATTTGCAGTAACCACATGGCTGGGCAAGATGAAATGTCCCCTTAAAATGGTCTGATCTACAATCTCAACTGGAGAAATCACACTGCTGATTACTGAAAGGGTGGGACAGCGGAGAAAAAAAAGAATTCATCTCTGATAGATATGATCCCAACCTCCCAAACAGGCAGAAATAGAATTTAAAGTCAGCTTCCATACAGTAGACACTCCAAAATTAGAGAGACAGTTTAAGAAATGTGTGTGTGTACACACACACACACACACACACACACACACACACACACATAACCAGTCATAGCAGAGCAGTATTTTAATCCTTAAAAGAATCCTATGTGATGGGTGCTATTTTTGTCTCCATTTCACAGACGAGGAAACTGAGGCCCAGAGTGACACAGTAATTTGCCCAAGTCCCTGAGTTAAGTGGGATCCTAACCCAGCTATTAACCACCTCATTCTCCTGCTCTGCTATGACTAGAAGAACACAGCATGTACAGGATATGTTTAAAAATAATCACTAGTACATTGGAGTTAATAATGATCATTCTAGCAGCTACTATTTACAGAGGACCTATTATTGCCAGGCATTGCATTAAGCATTTTAAAGACATCAGTTCATTTAATCCTAAGAGCCTGCAAGACACTGTAAAAGAGTTTACGTAAAATACTGTGCAGTTTGTGAAGATCATAAAAGTATTAGATTCTTGCCCAAGATCACCCAGCTAGCAAGTAGCAAAGCCAGGATCTGAACTGGGGTCTATCTGACCCTGAAGCACAGACTCCTCTACTACACTACATCCCATGTAGGGGCAGGTATTTATATGCAGAATGGCACTGAAAGATAAAAGAATATCAGACCAACTTTGTTTTTCAAAAAGGCACTGCTTCCATCAAGGTTACCAATGCTAATAGCTCAATTCAACAGATGCTCCCAGACTCAATCATCCAATCATCCGGAAGAGGCTACCGCTCCTCTTTATATCCCTTCCTCCCATGGCTGTCCTCCAATTTTTCTCCCACCTCCCTGTCCTTTTCTTTCCATTCTTTTATGGGGCTGCTCTGTCTTTGCTCATCTCCTTATCAGTAGGTACATCTGGCTTTGGGCAAATGCTCCGCTTGTCATCCTATGATAATGACCAAATATTATACATGCCCAGATGTCTGTACACAACACACACTGATACACACACACACACGTATTTGTATCTGCCTAAATGCACTCACACATACACATGTACATACAACATCTGTATCTTTTTCAAAACAACTCAAGAGCCATTCTATTCAAATTTGTTCTTCCTTGCCCTCTTCCTTCCTACTACATGTGGATATCTATCATAGTCCTTATCACATGAAGCCAAAAATGGGCTTTCAGCCACTTAGCTCTTCTGCCAGACTGTAAAATCTCTTCTCTTTCATTCTCTGTTTTCAAGACAAGGGAGTCCAGGTCTGGTTCAGATGCACAAGAGATGTTTATTAATTGAATAATAAAAATACGAGTAAAAAGAAAGCATAAAAGGCCATTACATTAGGTGACACTCCATTTTAAAGAATGAAAATACTAATCAAAAACTTGCAAAAAATAAAATGGCCTTGGGTGAATTCAATCAGTAAGAGTTTTAAAAAAATAAACTGCACATTGCTGGCCAGGCTACCAGTTGGGCCCCTTTATCTTAGTGTTGAAACCGTAGTCTCTGAACACTGCCAGTGGAAGGCACAAGGAGAGGTATGTCAAAAACAATAAAACTGTTCATAACTATCAACCCAATGAGCCCACTCCTGGAAACTTATCGAAGGAAATAAATCAATAGAAGAATATGACTATATTTGGGGACATGCTTACAGAAGCATTATATGCTATGTAATAATGAAAAATAGGAAATACATAATACCCAACTGTAGGATAAAAGCTGAGGAAATCAATTTAAAGTACTTTTACACATCCATTAAAATTTAACACGATGACTATAAAGGAAAATGGAAAATGATCTAATGCTAAGAAAAAGCTGGAATGCAGAGTTCCAAGCCGGCTATGACTGCCACTCTGTAAAAACTTACTTGCACCTGAGCAAGGACAGAAGCCATCTGCTGAGAATTCACAAAAATGAAAAATGTGGTAATCAGATTTTTTATTATCTTTTAAAAATCAAATTTTAAGATGCCATTGCTGTAATATGAAATGAAACACAGGCTGGATGTGGGTCGCATACTTAATTAGCTGTACTACCTTAGGCAAGGAGCCTAGCTTCTCTGAACCTAGCTTACTCATCTAGAAAATGAAAACACTCTATTTTGATCTTTTAGAGGATTAAATTATGTCATAAACACTTACTATGTACCTGGCACTGTTCTAAGCACTTTACAAATATTACCATGTTTAACTATCAAAACAACTTTTTAAGATGACGCACAAGGAAGTTCAGTCATCTACAGAGGGTAGCAAGATAACAGTAACTTTCAATAGCTTTCCAGTGCCCATGGGATCAAATCTAGGCACAAGAGCAACTGCTACCCTGTACCGAGTATCTTCAAGCGTTGCATGCACTGCACTAAAGGGCTTCCCTTGCATTATTCTATGTAGCCCTTACAACAACCCATTGCGGAGGTACCATAATTGTGTCCTCAGGATATTCAGGCTCAGAGGTTATGTAACATGCTAATGAGCAAGAGAGCCAAAATTTGAACATCTGAGTTCAGAGCCAACCAGGTGCTTCGACTATGTAATGATGCTTCCAATTTTTGCTAAGTTGGTGTACACAGTCCTTTGAGCTTGG
Organism: Nyctereutes procyonoides; assembly: GCF_905146905.1. Taxonomy (NCBI): domain Eukaryota; kingdom Metazoa; phylum Chordata; class Mammalia; order Carnivora; family Canidae; genus Nyctereutes; species Nyctereutes procyonoides. The sequence continues at coordinate 9,399,494 of NW_026575037.1, forward strand.
TCATGGTCCACACTCTCCTCATTCTAGATCTTGGGGACTTCTGAGTTGACACCATGACCTTTTAAGTCCCCGGTCTTAGCTCCTTCTGTTCCTCACCTGGGCTTTCTCAAAACTTCTCTTCATCCCTCCAAGTTCCACCTCCCCATATCTCAAGAGGCATAATTAATTGTTCCCTGATCTCTTTTCTTCTTTCTTTCTTTCTTTCTTTCTTTCTTTCTTTCTTTCTTTCTTTCTTTCTTTCTTTCTTTCTTTCTTTCTTTCCTTCCTTCCTTCCTTCCTTCTTTTCTTTTCTTTCTTTTTCTATCTATCTATCTATCTATCTATCTATCTATCTATCTATCTATCTAGTAAGTAGGCTCCAGACACAATGTGGGGCTTGAACTCACGATCCTGAGATCAACAGTCACATGTTCGGATCAGGTGGCTCAGCGGTTGAGCGTCTGTCTGCCTTCGGCCCAGGGCGTGATCCCGGGGTCCCAGGATCGAGTCCCACATCGGGCTGCCTGCATGGAGCCTGCTTCTCTCTCTGCCTGTGTCTCTGCCTCTCTCTCTCTCTCTCTCTCTCTCTCTCTCTCTCTCTGGGTCTCTGATGAATAAATAAAAATAAAATCTTAAAAAAAAAAAAAAAAACAGTCACATGTTCCACTGCCTGAGCCAGCCAGGTGCCCCTGTCTTCTGCTCTTTTAGATAGTAATTCGTGTGTGTAAGTAGGCATCTACCATATTGTTTCTATGTTTCTTTACCAGGCTGTTTCTTCCCAATTATATTGCACAAAGGCAAACACCATGTTTTACACAGTTTTGTGAACTGCTATATTCCTGGCTTTAAGCACAGTTCCCAGTACATGATAAGGACCCAACTACTAATTGCTGAATAAGCAAATACTTCCAGCTGGGAGGATGTTTCCAGGCACCACCAGTCAACACTAGAGCACCTTTTGCTATGTACAAAGGATGGACCATCAATCAGGAGCCCATACTTTACTGTTTTTCAAAGAGCTTTGATGGAGATAGTTTAGCTAAATGAGAACATAAAAGAGACCTGCCACTTGGATTTCCTAATGTACTATGTTTGGGTTAAGGGTGTGTAGTGCCATGTGGTTACCTGTTAGCATATTCTATGGAAACTGCATGCTCACTAGTTTGCCTTCCGCTTCTAGATAGGACTATAGGTATTATACATAATCCCTAAAGCCAAGGACAGTAACTGGCATGTACCTGGTGATTAAGGAATATTTGCTGAGTGAATGAATGAATAAATAAATGTAGTTGAGGCATTTTTCTCTCCCTGGGTTCTTGAGAACATATTTCAACTTGTACCATGCTCCACGATACCAGTGCCAGATTAAAAAAAAAAAAACTTTTTGATTTTATGATGCACCCAGAATTTCGTGTATAAACATTAAATGAACAACTTCGATAATTAAAATACTTGTCCATCTATGTTAAATCTTTGTGTACTCTCTTCAACGACTAGGAAATTACTGGGAGCTCTAACTCTATACAGGATCTATTTTTTTTTTCTCTAAAAACAGAATAGAACCTTTTAAGAAAGTAAAAATGTTTCCCACTTAACATTTCTTTAAAAATGCACAGAATAAGAAGATTCATTTGGTGGACATGTTCTCTCTCTTTATCCTGACATCAGTTCAGTGCTGAGGAACTATTATTAGAAAGCTCTCAGTTGAAGAAGATGCCTTCAAAAAGGAAGAGAAGATATATGATATTGTGTGTTCAAAGCTAATTTTAATTATGCAGGCTATAGGGTTACTGAGATATGCCAAACATTTAGCTAATTAGCAGACTCTTGAGACAAGAGGGCCGCTAGAGATAGACACAGTTTTTCCTCATTAATGAGTGATGACAAATTCTAGTTAAACACACATTTTTACTTGTACTATAAATACACTTTATTTATTCTTTCTTAAATTCCAATAATATGAACTAATTTAAACTTGAAATTTAGACATTAAGACTAATATGGCAATCTTCCACTTTAAACACAATGACCCAATATCAACCATCACATTGGGAAAATAGACTAAAAATTGAAATTAGTTAGGAGACTCCATTTTAAAAGATCACTTACTTTATTCCTCAAAACAGTCCGGGAAAGTATAAATCATTTTTCTTATTTTATAGATAAGGGATCAAGGCATATGGAGTTTGAGTAAGGTCATCTGGTTAGAAAGTAGCTTGGCTAGGTTTGGTGTTAGATTGCTTCTTCTGGGCTCATTACTGAAGTTAGCCTGTATCTGAGAAGACCTTAAGAATAACAGAACTGGTTTTTGTTTGTCTGTCACCCTGGATTAGATACATTTAGCTCTTTGGGTATAATCTGGTACTTACAAAGGTGTCTACCTCAGGACACAAGCATGAGGTAAATGTGTTTCTCTGTCAGCTTTTCTTTCAGAATAAAAAATAGATCTAAGGACATGATCTAAATTTTCAATCTGAAATCAGTGGGATTGTCCATCATGCTTTTCACAGAAAGTGGTCCTTCCCCATCCTGAAATTTGAACAGGCTGGTGGTTGCAGCAGATTGCAGTTCCCAAAGATAGCTGCTTCAAGTATCTCCTGTTTCTGGTGCTCCTCTGCCATGAAACTTTGCTACTTTCCCAACAAGAGTTGAAGGCTATTTTTCCACTCCCTTGGATATGGGCAGGCTCTGTGACTGCTCTAACAAACAGAATGGGAAGAAGTACTACTGCTTCTAGGAAGCCAGTTGTATGATGAGAAGCATGACTACTATCTTCAGACCACGATGTTGTGAGAAACCCAAGCTATGTGGAAAAGTCATTTGCTGATGGCCCCAGTTGAGCTCAGTCAACATCAATTGCCAGCCCTATGAAGGAGCCACCTTGAACATCCAGCCCAGCCAAGCCTTACGATAACTGCAACGTAAGCCAGCACCTAAATGAAAGTTGTGTGAGAGATCTTAAGCAGGATCTGTCTAGCTGAACTCAGTTAATCCACAGAACCGTGACATAATAATAACTTATTATTTTAAGACACTGCATTTTGGAGAGGCTTGTTACACAGTAGATAGTAAAAACAGTGTGCTGGTTTTCTTCTAGAATGAAGCAACTATTTCTTTAAAGCAATTGCGAGTAGATTTTGGGGGCAGAGGATATGTTAAAATCTCACACATACCCTAAGTGGTGGCTAAGTAATTTTCTAGGGTGAGGGTTATTTCTATAAAGAATCGAGGGACTATGAAAATGTGTCTACATAAACATTTTTATATTTTGGGCTACTTCTCAATAAATTTGGCATACAGAGGTATTCAAAGCTGATATTTTGTCAAGAAAACAGTGGGAGAAGGGGTGGTATATATATATATAATGGAATATTACTCAGCCATCAGAAAGAATGAATACCTACCATTTGCTTTGATGTGGGTGGAACCGGAGGGTATTATGCTGAATGAAATAAGTCAGTTGGAGAAAGACAATTATCATATGGTTTCCCTCACATGTGGAATATGAGAAACAGTAAAAGGGATTATAAGGGAAAGGAGGGAAACTGAGTAGGGGAAAACTAGAGAGGAAGACAAACCATGAGAGAATCCTAACTCTGGGAAACAAATAAAGGGTTGCAGCAGGGGAATAGGGCAGGGAGGATGAGGTAACTGGGTGATGGGCATTACAGAGGGCACTTGATAGGATGAGCACTGGGTGTTATACTATATGTTAGTCAATTGAATTTAAATAAAATATTAAAAAAGAAAGAAAAAAATAGAATGGGTTCTTGGCAAAATGATTAGAAAATATGGAGTCAGTTTACCATAATGCTGTCAAACTATTCTCCTTTTTCAAAGCAATAGCCAAACAAGATTTAGTCACTGAACAGCCTCAGAATGCCAATAACTTGATTTAAATTTAAAAGTAAATTTACTATTTACTTTTTGGAATTTTACCAAATTCCACCTGAGCTGATAAGAGAGAATTCAGCACTAATGATCCCAAGAAAGAGAATAAAATGCTGGGAACAGAAGGATGTTCTAAAAATTCCTGAAGGTTAGGTATAAGAGAAAATAATGTTTAGATAAAAAATAAACTCTTTTTTCCTAGGGGCTGTCAGAAGGCCAGCACAGAGTCTGTCAAATCTCTTCAGCCTCTGGAGCTACTGCTTGGTTTTTGTTTGTTTTAACAATGACCTTTAACAATGACCTTATATTGGCAGGCAATATACTGAATCATGAAAGAAAAATTTACTACTATTTAAAATCTTGCCCTTATAAATAGAGGGCAAATATATATATAGATATATATATATTTTAAAAACTGTTCAATAACAAGGCAAGAATAAAGAAATTATGGTTGCTTGATTAGCACACTCCATTCCTGGGGCAATTTGGTTAACTCAAGTTTTCTGTCATTAACTCTAACAATAAGATTTAAAAATTATTGCCATTTTGCTAAATAATGGAGTTTCACAACAACAGTACTTTCATTGAATCTTTTAAAGAACTCCTAAAAAAGACAAAGTAATTTGTCCACATGGTGAATGTGTTCCCCTCTCTAGTTTATTAAGTCCTGAAAAGTTATATAAGGGCGCATTCGTTCATTTATTATGCCAACTATGGCCAAATGAAGTTTCCACTGATTCTCGAGTTAGAAACTGGGTGAACTCTCCTTTTCCTGCTACTCTCAGAGATTTCCATTACAAGAACTAGGGCCACAGGGGCACCTGGGTGGCTCAGTCGTTTAAGTACCTGACTCATAATTTCAGCCATTTACCTAAGGAGTCTTGGTTCCTTTTTTTCCAGAATTGTACTAGACACAAGCGGGTATGCTTGTTGCTACTGGGGTATCATTGCTTCTAGGTCCTCTTAGCTGACAGAGCAAGAAAGTGTGTGTGTGTGTGTGTGTGTGTGTGTGTGTGTGTGTGTGTACACATCTCTACATGTGCATATACATTTATAATCACATGTATCTACATGTGTATACATACACAAATATATGCAGGTGCACTCGTGTATGTGTATTTACACATAGCTATTAATATTTCTACACATGTCCATCTGTATCTCCATTAGGCTATCAATTCACACTGATGTCTCCAACTCTGATCCATTGCCACAGGATGTGTCTCTTTTTATTTCCCCCTAGAAAAAGAGAGTGAACAGGAGGAGGAGTAAGGGAGAGAGAGAGAATCTCAAGGAGGCTCTGTGCGAAGTGGGGCTTGATCTCATGACCCTGAGATCATGACCTGAGCCAAAATCAAGAGTCAGGTGCTTCACTGACTGAGCTACCCCAGGTGTCCTGCCATAGGATGCTTCCTTTGTGTTTTTACAACCTCTCACTCCAACAGTGAGAAGAAACCTGGCTCCACTATCCAGCCACTACTAATTAATTGTAGTGCTTTTAGAATTGTTAACTCTTAGCTCCACAGTAAGAGTATAGTGCTTTATATACAGTTACTTTTACTTATAGTTTTGACAGATTCCATTCATTTCCAAGGTTACTTAGGTCAGCACATTTCCCTCCACCATTTTCAGGGAGGTTATTTCATGTATTTATAATACTGTTATTAGATTCCTTTGTCAGTCTATATTCTACTCTGGGATTCTGTGACTTCCTACATGTCTTTTTTTCTAATTTATAAACATTAAAGTTCACTCTCTTTGTTGTAGTGCTCTATGCATTTTAACAAATGCAGAGTGTCATGTATCTACCATTACAGTTTATTATAAGGAATAGTTTCACTACCTTAAAATATCCCCTGTGAACAGACTCATAAGTACAGAGAACAAACTGGTGGTTGCCAGAGGGGAGGGGGATGGAGAGTTGTGGGGATGGTCAAAATAGTGAAGGAAATTAAGAGGTACAAACTTCCACTTATAAAATAGGTAAGACATAAAGAGATAAAAAGTACAGCATAGGAGGTATCTTTGAGCTTGATGAGTAGGCAAAGCTCACCTTCCTCAGTTGAAAAATTTATGGACAAGAAATTATCATTGAAATTAAATGGTGGCAGACACGTCCAAGGAATATTGCCGGGGGTTCGATCCATTTGTGAACATATTCACATGGATGAATGTGTGGAAATGGCAACTAGTGGGCAAGAGAACAATAGTGGAATGGTGGCAATATGAGGAAATAGTATCATATTAGAAGCTTTGGAATGACTATAAACAATGGGTGTGTTCCTCAAAAGACACCAACTGCTTCCATATGTCCCTTGTCCATAGTACCTGTTTTACTACAATATAAAAATCACGTTGTATACATCTTCATATTGAACTTTTTTGTTAAATAAACTTTTATAGTAGTCAAAAGAAAAGTACAGCACAGAGAACATAGTCAGAAACATTGTAATACATTGTTATAACATTGTATAGTGACAGATGGTGACTATACTTATCCTGGTGCACATTGAGCAATACACAGAATTGTAGAATTACTATGTTGTACACCCGAAAGTAATATAACATATGACAACTATACTTAAAAAAAAAAATCCCCTCTGATTCACATAATCAATCTTCCTTTTCCCATAAACTCCTGGAAACTACTGATCTGTTTACCACACCTCTATGGTTTTGCCTTTTTCTGAATATCATATAGGTAGAATCATACTGTATATATTGTTCAGACTAGATTTTTTCACTTAGCAATATGCACATAAGATTCATGTTTTTGCACGGATGGTAGCTCATTCCTTTTTATCATTGAATAGTATCTCATTGTATGGATGTACTAGTTTGTTCATTCACCCCTTAAAAGACATCTTCCTTTCTTCTAGTTGTTTTGGTGATTATGAATAAAGTTGCTATCAATGTTCACATGAAGGTTTTTGCTTAATCATAGTTTTCTTTCTTTCTTTTTTTTTTAAGATTTTATTTCTTCTCAAGTAATCTCTACACCCAATGTGGGGCTTGAACTTACAACCCCAAGATCAAGAGTTACACGTTCTATTGACTGAGCCAGCTAGGTGCCCTTGAACATAGTTTTTCTAGGGCTGTGATTGCTGGATACATGTTGAGACTATGTTTAGTTTTGTAAGAGATCTGAATCCATATTGTTCAGAAAAAAAATGTATACGTATATAAGGCATAAATCATAAAGTTATTATACAATTTATGACTGATTTTATTTATTGATATTCATTTCTGTGTTTCCCAAGAATGTTTTAAAGTAATTCAAGCAACACATATATAATCATGAAAAAGTTAATTTAAAAAGTACAATTAGATAAGGGGCTAACAGGATTCAACCAAATTCAATACTATGTATTGTTTATCTTGTTTTATTAGCCCACCAGCCAGCTCCCAGCCAGCTGATTCTTTGACATGAGCTTACACGCTGTGAATGTTAAGGCATCAACACAGACTGTGAAGCATTTCACTATAATGAGATTCTCTGTTCTTTCCTCACAGCTTGTGTTCCCTGACATTCCTTTTCAGGAGAAGTCAAGGAACCCGGCTTAGCATTTGAGAAACTCAGATTCATGTCAGTGCTGCTGTATCTCACTTCTAATAATGAACCTTCTGCTTTATTTCTGAGACCAGTCTTTACTTAATTTTCCAGTTCCAATCAACAGACTCCTATCTTGTTTCTGGTCTAAGTGCCCTCAACTGTACAGATCCATAAAGTATATATATAAAAAAAAGGTTTTTCTCCAATTAAGCAAGCCCTGAAGCGATCTAGTTAGGAGAAGTCTGTCAGTAAATGAAAATCTGTAGTATACCATCACACATTGACAGGAACAAAAAAAAAAAAAATTGGGTCTGCTCATTACATTTCAGAAAGTATCACCGTCATTATCCATTGTTTTAATTTTCAAAGAAGGAGGAAATTTGGCATCTCTTATCACACAAAGTACAGAGGAAATAAATTGAATTAGACTTACCATGAACACAAAGCAGGCAGTTACAATGGCATCTTCATATATTTACTATAATGTTGACAAGCTAAAATAATACATTCTCCTCCCTCCAAAGATGAAGTATGAATTTTTTATGCCTGGTTATTTATTCCCATCTTTTCCGAATGACAGGTATAACATCTATTGTTAGAATTACTGGGAACTTTATAAAAACAAATCACGTGGTAAGCAAATCCCGTACCTCTGTTAATACTGGGTGTTATTTGCTCACAAATAAAGTCCACAAAAAGAGAGAGAGAGAGAGACTTATCAAAGCCCAGACTCAGAAACATTACTATGTATTTTTGATACTCTCATCTCCAGGGCATAAATAATTAATTTCGAGTGGTGTTACCTCACTGAGTTTGCCAACTGATGAGTAAAACGTATATGCTTTGATTTTATTTTTAGTACAGCATAAGAGATAAGAGAGAAATATGAACAACCTGCAGAAAAGGCACACCACTGTGTTTTTGCTCCAGATACTTTAATAACCGTGGTGGAGACTTTGGTGGCTCTCTCAAATGTCATTTATTTCCCCTCACTCTGTGGTTAGAATTGAGCCACTTGGGTAAAAAATGCTTATGTTTCGGTGTGATGAATAAATCCAGTATCTAGAATGACCATGGGGGTCAAACAGAATCAAGCTCTGAAGAGGGCTCCTTTCCTGCTTTCTATTTGAATATCAGGGTACTGCTCTTGCAGAAGAGGCCAAAACTCGAACTCTAAGGTCCTATTTGTGTTGGCTGTACTTTTGAAAGTTACACGGGGGAAGTTCCAGAGGACAAATTAGAAGCTATCCTTTACTGGGCAAGCAAAGGTCAAAAGTAACTACGTTCAACAACTCTTAGACGGCACCTTGCATCAGAGGAAAGCATATTTAAAAGCAATCACATTTTGCAACAATACTGAGAAAAGGGAAGTCATTATCAACACCCTGCATCTTTAAATTAGAGGAGCAGAGGTCTGTTTATTCTCTAGTTACAAATGCTGCAAACTGGCTAAAGCATGTGGCGCTCTGTAAAGCAGAAATTAATGTGGTGACGGAAAACAAAACAAAACAAAAACAAAAACAGAAAAACCCAGCTAAAACACACCAACTAACCAAAACACTTCACAACGCACTCCATCAGCTTCCCAGCCCACTCATTATTCATGCCGTGTCTCTGTGCTTGGCTCTCATTATTCTGTTGCTTGAAATCCCCTTCCCAATCTCATCTGCCAATGAAAGCCTGCTTTCCACTCAAGGCTCTGCTGCAATGCCAGCTCTGTGAATCTTCTTAGATATCCCATAAAGGTCCCCCACTCCATTCTGGTTCTCCCCAAAGACTTCAAAAGCCTCTATTAGAGACTTACAGTATATCTATCTGTCTGTTTCCTGGAGTTTCCTGAGAGTTAACAACCATGCCTCGCCAATCTTCATATTCTTTCAGTGCCCCAGACAATGCCTAGCTGCCAGGGAGAATTGAATCCATTGAAATACGGATTTACTCAAGAAACACATTGTACCAGGGCCCTAATACTGTTCATCTGCATATGGTCAGTTCACTGCATTAATATGGGAAAGAAAAAAAGCCATTTGAAATAGGATTTCAGTCATGGTTTGCTATGCTGGCTATTTGAATGATTACGGTAGTTGCTCTAAAACCCACCTTTGATTCATTGATTTCTGTATCTACTCTGAGTATATACTTTGATGCCACTTCTTGGTGGGAGAGTGAAAGGTGCTATGATGATATACACTGTGCCTTACTTGTGTTTCTACCATGGAATAACAACTAACCTTAGAATTGCATCCAGGTGTCCTTTCAACTAGTAACAAAAATAATCACTATAATTTGCATTGGGCTTTATGTTTACAAAGCACTTTGGTGGACATTCTTTTTATTCTTATAATATTCTGTTCCTGAATCAGGAACTGTGCCTCTGTACAACACTTGAAACTTAGAAGGCTGATTCGACAAATCCCTCATCCTTAAAGAATTACATACACTCTTCTGTTCTACTCTAAAACAAATTATCACAGTGCCAGCAAAATCTGTTAAAACCTTGAATGTACCGGGCTCAGGTACCACAAAAAGGCTAGCTGGAAAAAGGATGTCTTCCAAGAAAGATGACGAGGTAGCACTCTTTCCCCTATTCCTTTCAAGCCACAACAAACATAGTAAAAGAGAATACTACCCAAACCCTCCACTCATAACAGCTGTTATTCCCTTAAGAAACTAAAAGGTTTAGGTGATCCTCTAATTCTGTGGAAGAACCAGAGGCTGATGTCAACATCATGTGCGTGGGAGAAGAGGGAATGAGAATGGGATCCTTGAGTTAGAAGGTGAACTTCAGGGAGAGGTCAAGTGCTCAAGTGATTGTTTCCGAAGCTGCTCTAGGAAGAGGTTCTCTTTGTCTAAAGTCAGATACCCTCAAACCACTCTCCATCTTTACTTTGGCTTGGGAACCCTGAGTCCTATCTAATTTCCATAAACCAGAAATTCTCTACCTCAAGTCCAGATGTCCCCACACCCCCCGCAACCCACCCAACTCCAGCCCCAGCCTGAGTGAGCTCCAAACCAACCTGTACTTGGAAGGAGAAAGGGGAGAGAGAAGAGGTACTTCACAGAGTTTGACCCTTTGTCTGGAATATCAGCTTTACTCTTGTCAGTTTCTTTTACCTTATTCCCAAGAGTGGTAAGAATGTTTAAATGACTTGCGAAATTGGGATAATTCAGTCATGGTTTTTTGTTACTATATTAGCTGCTCTGTGGAGTCACAGAAGTAACCATGGTTGTATTTGTTAAAAAGAATAATTTAAATTGATTCTTAAAAGAGGTCCCAACTAGGAGAACGTCTTCATTGGAATGTCTATATCTTAGTATAATAAACATTATTAATTTAATGTTTATAATATTCATTCACCTAAGTTATCACCTATTTAGAGTGATATAGTGACTGGTTCTTAAGCACTTAGCCCTCCTAGTGATCTACAGTTACAAATGGAATCACAGACTCTTCCCTGGTTTTGGACTGTCTATCCATACAGTGCTTTGGAGAACACTAGCTGCCTACAGAGAACTCCTTTAGCAGTGGGGCAGGGCCACTTGCCAGTGTTCGCCAGCTGGAAATCACTGCTCCAAAAAGAGTTCTCACCAGCTTCTAGAGCATTTCCTTTACTCAAAGATGTCTCCTAATCGCCAAGTTTTCAGTTCTGTAACTGGTTGCTCTGACATTTACTGGAAATATAATGCACTGGAAATACATATGGGAGCTCTCTCAAACTCAGCAAGCAGGAGGAGGATGTAGCCACACCTAAAGTTTGATTCCACTCTCCTTTCCTGCTAAAACATATTAGAACATTCTTTTTATATCACAATTTGATTGTACTCAGGAAGTGATGACTTAGACAAGCATGTTTCAAATCAGTCCTCAACCCTATGGATAAGGATGACGTCAAAAGCTCACTCCACCATGAGCTAGGACACTGGATAGACAAGAATGTTCTCACTTACACAAAGATATCTAGAAATAGTGAATCAAAAGCCATTGACATATATGTAAATTTAGGGAAATACATATTTTAAAAAACCCTCCATAATCAAAGAATTTATTAACTCCTAAGGGGAAATAGCTTACGAAGGACAGATGTTAAGGAAAACGACACAATGTTTTAGTAAATAGTAAGAGGAAGCACTTTAAAACTCAGACTGGAATGTCTTTCATTAGTCAAGATATTTGCTTTGGAGAAGGAAGGGACTGAATACTGTGATGTCTGGAGTAATTTACCTTTAAATTATTTATATGTAAAACAGTTAAGCTACATAAACAAAGCTGGATGATCCCTGAGCTTTCTTCTAACTGCCTTTTGTTTATCAATGTCAGAGAATGACAGAAAATTGGGGATCTTAAAGATAATGAGAAAATGACATAATCCCACTTACATTACACATTCCCAAGTTCAAAATTCAAATTTTGCTTTTATTATTCTCCTTTTAAAAAAATTAACTTCAGGGACACCTGGGTAGCTCAGTGGTTGAGTGTCTACCTTTGGCTCAGGTTGTGATCCCAGGTCTGGGAGTCCCGCATAGGGCTCCCTGCAGGGAGCCTGCTTCTCCCTCTGCCTATGTCTCTGCCTCTCTCTCTGTGTATCTCTCATGAATAAATACATAAATCTTAAAAAAAAAAAAAAAAAAAGACAGGCAAAGACATAGGCAGAGGGAGAAGCAGGCTCCTTGCAGGGACCCTGATATGGAACTAGATCCCAGATCCTGGGATCGTGCCCTGAGCTAAAGGCAGACATTTAACTGCTGAGCCACCCAGGTATCCCAATAAATGTTTTTAAAAAATTAACTTAAATCATACAAATAATTACAGCTGTACCATTCTCCTACTGACAAGAATGAAAGCTATTTTCCATTTTTCAATAGAAACGATGCTTAAGTGAACAGTCTTGTGCAAGCTTCCTCATGCACATGGGCAGCTTCTTTGGGTGGATACCAAGATGTGGAAGTCCTGGGTCACAGGTGTGCATGTTTAAATTTTAATAGATACTGCTGGGATCCCTGGGTGGCGCAGCGGTTTAGCGCCTGCCTTTGGCCCAGGGCGTGATCCCGGAGATCCGGGATCGAATCCCATGTCGGGCTCCCGGTGCATGGAGCCTGCTTCTCCCTCCGCCTCTCTCTCTCTCTGTGACTATCATAAATAAATAAAAATTTTAAAAAAATAGATACTGCTACAGTGTCCTCTAAGATGTCTGCCACTGTTATGTGAATACATATTTTCCTATAACCATGCCAAAATCTGATAGTATTAAGCTTCAAATTTTTGCCAGTCTAAGGAATCATGTTTTAATTTGCATTTCCCTGATTAAAATAAAAGTTATATTAGGCAATACCATCCGGAGTGGTAATTAAATGGTAAAGTGAGTTAAAGCAGGGCAACCTAAAACTGTAAATCTACAATAAGCATATGATTTTATTTTAAAATGCATAGATGCTCATTTCCTCGAATAAGGCTTCTCCCTTAGGTAAGGAACCACACACAAAGCTCCACATGCACCCCTGTACAAACCACAGCCTTATAACGTACATCTAAGGTTCCCTGGTTTGGTTTCTTAACTGAAGCAAGAATGCAAAGACGTTGTGAAATAATTTGAGTGCAGAATTTAATTTAATTTAATTTAATTTAACAGCAAGCTTTTTAGTCATGTGCCTTCATCAAGACTTTCTAAAGCATTTAATTTAATTTTCAATGAAACAGCTCTCTTTCCACACTTGGTTTCAGTGGTTTATATATTACTTAATAAATTACATAATTACAATGACATTCAACCAGTATAAACAGGTTTCGGAACCATCACACAGGCTCTTGGAAAACATATTTTACTGAGGGAGCGCAAGCACAGGCGTGTTCTAGAGAGTAGCCCACGAGCCATCCAGGCGAGCACGCCGAGGGCTGCAGTCAGCATCTTTCGCAAGGGGATTTATGACAGTCTTCTAAGGCAGGGAGTTAGATAAAAGAGTCTCCACTGTACCAATGATGTGGAACATCTTTTCATATGCTTACTGCCCAATATCCTCTACTGTGAACCATCTGTTTCTGTTCATTGCATATACCTGTTTTTCTCATGAATTATCTTTTTCTTAATTATTTACAAGTGTTCTAAGTCTCAGATATTAATTAATCTTTTGCCTTTTATAGGTCATAAACATTTTCTCTCAGGCTGTAACCTATCTATTAACTACTTTTTTTATAGTTATTCTATTTCATGGAAGTATTTAATTTTAATATTTTTTTAAGACTTTATTTATTTATTCATGAGAGACAGAGAGAGGCAGAGACATAAGTAGAGGGAGAAGCAGGCTCCCTGCAGTTGCCCTATGTGGGACTTGATCCTGGAACCCCAGGATCACACCCTGAGCTGGAGGCAGACGCTCAACACTGAGCCACCCAGGAGTCCCATAAATATTTAACAAGGTTTTGAGCCACCCAGGCGCTCCTAGTTTTAATCTAATGAAATAAATGATTTTTCTTTCTTTTTAGCTTTAGCTTACTATGTCTTGTTTAAGAAAACCTCCCTTTGCTAAGATTCTAAACCTATTTGTCTATGTTTCTTCTAATACCTCAGTCATTTTGCTATTACCAAGCTCCAGAGGATGAACTGAAAAGTTCAGAAGTTTTGGATTTTGACCAAAATTATAAAACTAGAAACAACGAAGCTCGGATCTAGATTGATATATATCTATATATAATCAAAGCCAATGCAACAATTTCACATCACCTTCCTGAAGAACAAATTAAAGTCTGAGAGAAGTAAAGTGAAATATACAGATGTCTAATAATGATGAAATTGGGGATAAATGCACATCTTTGCACTGAGAATACATAAATGACTAACATACAAAGGATTCATTATCACCCTCAGAAAACCAGCACAATCTCCTCCACCCATAGAAACTTCAGCCAAAGGGCTAGAGCAACTGGAGATCTAAATACTACTGAGCAACTACTAGGTGTCAACTACTGTGACATAGAGGTCCAACTACTCTTCATTCATTTATTCGTTCATTCATCCATTCCAGCAAAAATATATATATACTCTGAACACCTAACGTGTTCCAGGCAGTGATCCTGAGCTCCACACCCTCATGTTTTTCCTTTGCTAGATTCCTCCACACGGATGTTCTCCAAATTCCTATGGCTTTGCTTACTCAAAACCAACCTCTACATTCACAATTTACCTTAGATTATTATAGCCATTCAGGTCACATGCCTTCTTCTATCTGCTACCAGAAAGTGAGCTCTCTTGGGTGAGATATATATCTGATGCACCTCTTGTGTCGTCCAAAGCAGAGTCTAAGGACCCTGGTGGTAGAGGCATTCTCTTACTTTTTTGTGTGATCAGTGGCTTAACTTTCTCTCTTGCAAACTACAATGTGATATTTTTAAGGGTGGGCAAGAATGAATAACGAATGAATGACAGGGGGGAAAGGAACAAACATCTTGTATCTTTATCAAACCCAATCTTCCTAAGTGATTTTCCCACTTTGTTGAGGTCACTATTTATTCTCACATTTATCAGTTGCCATTGGCATTACACGATCTTGATTATTCTCTCTTCTTTTAACATCTATTGTAAGCTGTCAAATCTTGCTTCAACTACAACTTTATCCAAATCTTTTCTGTTCTCTCTGCCACCACTTTGCTTTCAGGCTCACCGTCTCTTGCAAAAAGCTATTATAAATGATCTCCAACAGGGGCTCCCCACCCTAATCCATATGACACCCACTGCTGCCATGTAAACTTTCCTGATTCATAATCTCATTCTGTCAATCCTTTGCTTGAAACCTTCAAAGGCTCCCTATGATCCATGGGATTCATTTCAGACTCTCAGCTGGACATCAAGGCTCTATAGAATATCCTATCCACATTTTGATTATAATTTCCCACTGCTATCCTACTGACACTTTCTCCTCCTCCCACCCACTCCTCAATCAAACAGGATTACATGTCTTTCATTAAATACACCTTGCATTTTCCAGCTCCATCACTTCTGCCTGGGACAACCTTACACTTGCTCTTTTGTGAAATAGGTCCTGACACCCAAACAGCCAAGATCTCTGCCTCCTTTGATATATCAGCCGCATTTTGTACTGCCTTCTTGGAATCAATTTTGCTTGATTTATGTATTTACTTATGTATTTAATCCTGTTTTATTCATAGTCATTTGGTATTTACCTTGTTTACTACCATGAGGCACCTTCAGGTAAGGGTCAGTGGTTTCCTTATTTTGTATTTTTCTGCGGTCTAGTACAGAGCCTTGTACCTAGAAGCAATTAATAAAATATTTGTGGGAACTGAACTGTTCTCTAAACTTTGCTGTAAGCTCATTGAGGACAGTGACTTTAAGTATTGCTGAGCCTCTTGATACAAATAAGGGCTTTGTATGTAATAGGTGATCAAAACATATTTGTTTAAATAACTTTGTAGTTCCCAAGAAAGATTTTTCAAAATATGTGAATACTAGCATTAACCTAAATGACTCATTTAGAAACTTCTCACCAGTTAACATAAAAAAAGGGGAAAGGAACGATGACTCTAACATTCTTTTCCTTTTGTTTTATATGATAACACCTAACTCTTACTAGGTGTTTATCATATGCCAGGTTTTATACTCCAGGTCTTATAATGTTCATCTTATGTAGTTCTCACCACAGCCCCAGGAGGCACTCTTTCCCCACTTGATGGGCAGGAGGGGCAGAGAAGTGAAGTAACTTGACCCCACCGTGAGCAAGTGGCAGAGCTGACATTTGAATCCAGGCAGTTTTCTGTCTCTAGAGCCCACGACTGTCATCATCATGCCATACTATCTGGATTGAGTTTGCTGAGCCTCTTAATTTTAACAGTTTGAGTAAAAAGAAAAAAAAAAGAAAAAAAAAACCTTCTAAAAATACCAAAACAAGAACTTCTTGTCTTTTAGATTATTTTAATGGATGGAAAAATAAAGAATTGTTAAACCTATTTCATCCACCTCAATGTAAGCTTCAAATTTAGGAGGCTATTAGTTTTCTCAAACAACATGCATGGTTGATTATGTATCCCAAAGGATGGATCAGATGACAAAGATAATATACTATCAGATAAATGAAAAATCACTTCATTTTGGAAAGCTGTGTAGAAATCTCAGAATCAAAGATAGTCACTTACTCCCCAACCTCCAGGCAAGTCTGCACATCCTTTAAAAATGCCTGTTGGTGGTCTGGACTGATTGGTTGGCAGAAAAGGGGAATGGGGGTTGTCACTAAGAGTAAAATAAAACAAAACAACAACAACAAAAAACAACAAAAAACCCCAAACCAGAAATTTCTCTCTTTTTGAATTTTTATTCAGTCTGCAGGTCAAGTTCTGGAAAAGAATATACTGGCACTGAGGAGTTAGGAGAATGAGAAGTTAGAAAGAAGGTAAAAGGTGTATCAGCTTTAAATATGATGAGGGCATATTGAAGAAAAACTCACATGCTGTAAGATATAGGATTTCAGAGATATAAGTATGCAAAGTAGGGATAGATTCTATTGTTAGATCCAAGGAACAGCCACTACTAGCCTGAACACCAGTGTCTCTTTAGTTTCCAATGGAAATATTAAAGATGGGATTTATAACTCAAGCTGAAATTATACCAAGCAAGGACAAAATCTGATTTTCAGTAAAATGAAGTAGAAAAATACCAACTGATGCTTCAACTCCTTGGGCCTTCTATTTATCTATTCAAAGTTAGAAAAAATTGATGTAAAAAGTTGGATCATAGTAACTCCCACTACTAGTCATAGATGTTGTTTTCTAGATTTAAGTGCTAATGTTAAAATATACCATAGGTGATCTCTGTGACTCAAGCAACACCTTAAATCTAAGTCCCATTTATAAAGCAAAATTTTATTACAGAGTATTTTAACTCTTTTACAATGATCTAAAATAGTCAGTTGCTGGTCACTTCAGTGTTTCAAAGTATAGTTCAGACGTTCAGAAAAGAACAGAGGAGAAAGAATTAGTCCATTATGTTCATTAATGTATCATGGAAAATGACAGCCTGAAACTCATGAGCACTGGCCAACTCCCTCTGCTGTAGCAGAAATCATAAAAACAAAAACAAAGCACATAATGGAAAAAAAAGAGTTTAAGTCAAGTGAAAACACTTTATGACGTTTCAAGCTTCTTAAAAATACATCCACTCAAATGTGAAAGCATAGCAAATAATTAATCCCAAAATAAGATATAAAAACAATTTTGCTTGCACACACTGAATAAATGCACATTCTTAATGGTCTGTAACGTCTTTTAAGAATTCAGCTAATATGGCATTAACTAAATGTTTTCACAGAGATGGAACATTAAGGTGTAATATGCATACTGATTCATATGAAACAAAGGGCCTCCTAACTTTCTGTTTCAGATCATTGCTATTCTCACATTCACTCAGAAGCCTCAAACCCTTTAACACTGTGAATGTGAAGTAGGGACTATTTTTATAGAGACCTAACTTAAAAGTACATCATTTTCCTCTCAAAGGCAACTTTATCAACAACACTCCATGAACAGAGTAATGAAGCTTAACCGTTCATTCTAACTGGGTAAGAAGACTTAAAAACGTGGAGAAAAAGAAAAAAATATATTGGTTCCCCCATACACACCATAAATCTCAATACTCCTTCATGCTTTCTACTTTAAATTTAACCATTTTAGGATGCTAATAATTTTGCAATATTTCCCCCTGGAGCATTCTCTATCAAGATTAAAGAGGGGCTTATTCAGAAACAAACAGGATACAGGAATGAGCATGCCGCTTCCAGGCAAGCTATGAATAGCAATAGCATTTTCAAGAAATCTTGTGCCAATGTGTAAGTTACAGTTTAAACATGCAGTGCAGATTTTATTACAATTGTCACCAGTGTCACCAAAATTCATTGTTATTTGAGAAATTCAATTCTTACCAAGTTTTCTTGGTTCCTGGCTGCTATTTTCTGCTCCTCTTCTGCCCCATTTTTCATGTATTTGACCTCTTCCACCGGTTTGATCCTATACTCATCTGAGCACCAAAAAAAGAAAAGACATTTTATAACTTTTTCACAATGGTAGAAAACTGTCAGTGAAAAAAAATCCAATAGCATCATCAGTTGGAGCCTTTTCCCTGCAGCCTTTATCTGTGGTTCATTTGAAACAATCTGGAATATGTTTAACCAGCCTTTTTTTAGGAGGTGCTCTCCTCTGCCCACTGGGAAGAGCTCAGCACCATGAAGGCAGCTAATGAACGTGGCATTGCCTCGTCCTTTCACAGAAAGCAAATGGTGGCAGAGGCAACACAGGTCATCCCTCTCTAAAGACTATCTGGAATCTATACATACCAAGGCATACCACATAATGGTCTAAGGAAGTTTTTCTCCATGAGAACACTAGTTCAAAATGCCTCTGGCAGCAACTTTCAGCAGTATGTTCACACCTTAATTTCCCTCTTTTGGAAAAACAAGGTATTGTTTACAATTAAAGAGTTTAGTTGATCAAAAAATAGATACAAACAATAGGGAATTAAAATTTTCCTATTTGTGGTCCCCATATTAAATGTGGAATAGTCTGCATTTACTTCATATGCTAGCACACACACACCACACACACTTCAATCTCTCTGTAAAGTCACATGCATGAAGAGCCACAGTATCTAATGAATCTAATAGGTATATCCCTCGAGGTAATGGGATCTAGACTTCATAAGAGCCAGAGAGAGGAGAGAGAGACAGAGAGAGAGAGAGAGAGAGAGTACAGTAAATCTCAGTATAAATACACATCACAGGACGAACTCTGGAGAATGTGTGGCACAAGCTCCTCTCCAGGGTAGCAGTTTGGTAATGACAATGATGTTTTCGTCAGAGTCCTGTCAACAGGTAATGACTTGGGAGCCCAAAGGTCCAAATAGGTGTGACTTCAAGTCATCTTTAATCTAATTTGTTGGGAAAAAAAAAATCACTGAAATTGTGCAAGTGGAAAATTTCACCCATCAACACAATGACAGCTGCCTAGTATATGGCATGGAATAATGCCTACGCTGGTCTACCTGAAAGACGCTTATCGCTAAGAAAGTGTATATTTCAGTTCAGGAAGTTGTAATGTATTTTCTTACTGCTTGTGATGAATTTGGTACAATGACTAAGTATATAACTTCCTGCCTTATTATTTATAATACTATTTTCTATCTAGTTTCAGGTTTCTCATACTACCCCTTAACACACTACCCCCAAAGATGTTAGCTAAAGTAACATCTTGCCAAGTAATTATACTGTTCAAATATTTTTCAAAATCATCCTTATGATAGTAGTACATGAAAGCATGTATCTGAATGAGACTCCATGTTCATGGCTAAGCCAATTGTTTTTTCCACCTGACAATTCAAGATAGTTATTGATTCTACTTCTTTCTAAAGAAATTAGAAAGACCGATGTGAGGTTACAGTAATGAGCCCTTCAGGAATACCGAGTCCTAAATGTTAATCAGTGGACTCGGATCCGCAATCACAACACAGAAGAATTTCACATTCCAATTTAGTAGTAAGAGGGAAAAAAATGAAAGTAAATTAACAAAATAGACACATTTAATTAAGGATTACTTACTCAGAAGTTAGAAAAGCACTTGTTAATTACCAAAAGAAAAAAAAAAGGACATTGACAAATTATGCCTTCAGTACAATTACGCAGAGATAAAAATAAAGGTAAAAAATGAAAGAGATAACCTCTCTAATGTCAGTTTGGGACATTAATATTTGTAAAACATAGTTCATTCGGATAAATATTAACATTTCACTTGACTAAATTGTGATCTTAATTACTTATGATTTCTGATTATTTAAATATAAATTTTACACACACACACAAAAGTTTTTAAACATAATTTTGGTGGATTTCTATGACTGTCTGTAGGATCCTAGTCCTCAGATAAGATGAGGAAAGCACATTTTAGGACCTAAGGCGAACCTTCTGAAAGATGGTACTTTGCCCACTGCACAGCAAAGGATTTGTCCTAGAGAAGATTCATCCTTGCCTCGCCCCATCCTCTCCATCCACCAAGCCACAGCCCACTGTCTCTGGGCAGTCTAGCAATAGTTAGTCTTCATTTGCTTTTTTTACCCTCCAGGAACACAACTGAATTGAAAGTAATAGACAAACTATTAATATTTTTCCTACTATTTTTCTTCAATGAAATGGGAAAGCCGCTGGCAACATGACTTTCAAAGCAGTATTATCCCAAACTTTTTTTTAAACATCAAGGCAGAATCATCACCCGTTCAGAAAGAAAATAGGTTTTAGTGTGTCATTAACAACCATGGCTGGCTGGACAATGCAGGATACAAAGAAAGAAAAAACAAACAGGCACAACTACAAAGCCAGGCCTATCATTATTACTTACACAACACACTGAATAAAATCCATTGTGGTATAAAACAAAAAAAGCCAGCAAGACCCTTAGATAAAACCACAATTCGTACAAAGGAAATACTTAAAAAATGGTCTGTTAAATTTCTCAAAGGCTGGTGCTGGGATTGAAGATGTCCATCTGGAAACAGACAACTCATCAACAAATGTGTCACACATTTCCATGGCGATGCAGCCGTCAGGAACGGCACCCGCCAACAAGCCTCTGTGCAGACGAATGGAGCATTTCGGGTTCTGACAGTGAAACAGCCAGACAAAAATCCAGTTTTCCTTTTGTTTAAGGCACAGGGGAATCAATGTGGGACTCTGGGCCCCCTTAATCAAGCCCCACACTGGAGGCAATTAGCACAGCCACCGATATAAGCCAGCGAATCCTGGCAGCAGAACAATGTGCCAACTTGATTAAGAGGAGGGAGAAGCAGGACCATCTTCCTCTGGCTCCCTCACACCTGTTCACAATTTTTCTTTTCTTCCTGTTGATCTTGTCAGGTGGCCTATTAAAATGCACGTCAGGAACAGTAGGCTGACACCCCATTCCAAATCTGCTCCCCCTTCTCTCTATGTAAACAGTTGCAAGCTGTGCTAGTCAAAATAGATCTGGGGTAAGAGCAATGCGTTGGTGATATTTTTAGCATTTTATTCCCCAGCTTACATCAGAGGGGGGCTGGATTGTTTCTGTGGTGGCTCCATCATGCAGACACACAGTTTCCCACCAAACCTCTGGGCTTCATTTTGATGTATTGTAATATATATATAGTATATGTTGTAATATATATATATTGGATATATGTATTGTATACATATATAATCTTACGTTTTTAGAACTTGGAAGAAATTAGTTGGCTGCACATACTTTAGGTAGTACGGACTCACCCCATTTTCTGGATCCTGTCAATTCTTCTATTATCGACAACTCACTGGCCCTATCTCAGTTTTCCCAAGTTTTGCTGCTATAAGTTTACCTTTATAATCAATGGCACTGGCTTTAAAATGGGCCAGTTGGATGGAGATAAGTGCTGGCGTGAGTTTATAATGCCAGAATAATTTTTTTTTTTAAAGTTAACAGCTTTCACAAATGTATTCAGTAGATAGGGAAGGAAGAAAAGCAGAATGCTATATATGCTACTCTCTCTGGTAAAAAGAGATCTTACAGTTATTCGCTAAAATGGTGAAATTTGCATCTACTTTCATACCTTCTTACCCAGTGTTTTTCTGATCAATGACATATATGTGATAAAATTTTTTTTCCAAGGCTGTTCCAATCTCAAGAATTTTGTGCTAATGTTCTCATATTAAACATGTCCAACATTGGGGGCACCTGGGTGGCTCAGTGGTTGGGCATCTGCCTTTGGCTCAGGTCATGATCCCAGGGTCCTGGGGTCAAGTCCTGCATTGGGCTCCCCACAAGGAGTCTGCTTCTCCCTCTGTCTATGTCTCTGCCTCTGTGTCCCTCATGAATAAATAAAATCTTAAAAATGTCCAACAACTTGACACCTTTATTAAATGCTCTTGATTGCCTCTTTATCCAGAATTTGCATGAAGATTCTTTGGTAGACAATTATGATATGCTCCGGAAATATGAGAGCTTGGGAAAGGCATTACAAGAAGTATTTACAAACATAAGACATTGAAAAGAAAAAACTATACTAAGCTTATGGCATACACTTGTTCCTCTTGGGTGCCTTCCTTTGAACATCCTGTCTCCCAAGCTAACTAAATTTGAGCCTTAATATTCTGATACAAATTCTTGCCTAGGATCTTTATTTCCTTACTTGGCAGGAGTTTTTCAAGAAATAAATATTCATAATGGCTAAAAGCTTGGCCTGTAGAGCTGGAATGCCTAGCCATATGACCTTGGACAAGTTGCTTATCCTTTCTGTGCCCTGATTTCTTCACTGGTAAAATGAGAATATCTATGGTACATAATCTCACACATAGAGTCACCTGAATTAATACATGAAAACAGCGCCTAGTCTATAGTATATGTTCAATAAATGTTAGCTGCTACTTTAGAAAGCTCTGCTAGTTCTACAGGGAATATTATTCCTAATGTACAAAATCCATCAAGATCTAAAAAGAAAAGGTATAACATAAACATCAGTAATTAACCAAAATTGTTAATTAACTACATTAACAAATGAGAAGAGGAAGTGAGAAGGGGATTTATCATCCATAATAAGCCTTTAATATTTTTTTGGCCATGCACATAGATTACTTTAACCAAAATACTAACTCAAGTACTGTATTACTTTAGTTAGAATGATTTTAAAACAATAAACAGCTTCTATAACTAAGAAAAGTGACCGTTATTTAAGTGAAACCAGGGGTACAACAAAATGATGTTCCTCTATCTTTCTTTACATCCTTACTCAATAACTGCCATTTGCACAGCCTAGGTGTAGCCTACTTTGAGGGCCAAGAGTGAACAAGTGAGGGCCAATTCAGAAGAGGCAGGAATATAAAAAATAGTGAAAGGGATTAAAGGGGAAAGGAGAGAAAATGAGTGGGAAATATCAGTGAGGGTGACAGATCATGAGAGACTCCTAACTCTGGGAAATGAACAAGGGGTAGTGGAAGGAAGGTGGGCGGGGGGCTGGGGTGACTGGGTGATGGGCACTGAGGGGGCACTTGACAGGATGAGCACTGGGTGTTACATTGTATGTTGGCATATCAAACTCCAATAAAAGAATATACAAAAAAAATAAATCTTTGACAGAAAAAAAGAGGCAGAATGACTGTTCTAGAGCAAGAAGAGTAGAGGCAGCTCTAAATGAATGAATGAATGAATAAATAAATAAACAAACAAACAAATAAATAAATAAATAAAAAGAAAATGCAATTATGGAAGGAAAACCCTTTTCTGGAAGGGCAAAGAGGCAGGACTCTGAAGCTCCAAACCAAAGATGGGTAGATGGTCAGTTGCATTGGGAAATTGTGGCTTTCACTCTGGAAGACTCCAGCTCATCCATCAGCTGTTTCTGCTTCCAATGGTTTCATTCAACAAATAGCATTTAATATTTGCTGTCTGCTAAGTAAGCCCTGGTCTTTCTCAGGGACTCATCAGGTGCAGTTCATTATGTGGACTGTGTGCCTGCACTGTTACTCCAAGTGTCTGGCACACAGGAGTTTAATAAAGCCTTTTTCCAAAAAAAGGAAAAAAGCAGAGAGCTGACTTTAGTTCATATATGAATCAGTATTTCTCCTTATCCATGAGTGCTTCAGTCCTGTTTGTTTCAGGGGGTCCTTTTTTTTCTTTTTCCTGCTAGATTCTCCAAGGAATAAAAAGCATCTCTAAAAGAAAAAAAAAAAAATCCCATTCTTTGCAAATCTTTTTTGCATACAAATGCAATGGATGTGAAAATGCTCTTTTCAAGTCCATCTTTGGTCTATGGATGCCCTCAAACTGACATTCTCAGCTGAACTATACAGGCACACCACAGAGATAATGTGGGTTCAGTTCCAGACCGCTGTAATAAAGCAAACATTGCAATAAAGTGAGTCAAATAAATGTTTTGGTTTCCCACTAGGTATAGATTGTTTACACTATATTGCAGTCTATTAAGTATGCAATAGCATTATAGCTAAAAAAAATCCAACACAGATATCTTAATTGAAAAATACTTTATTGCTACCTGTAACATTTTCTGCTAGGCTCAAAGAGTAGCATGGAAGTAACAAGACTTTTCAATTTTAGAAACGATTAAGGAAGAGTAAGTTTAGATCACTTGCCAAAATACCAATCAATATATTTCCTACAATTTGACTTCTAGGGCCCTAACGTAAAGAAACTGGATCCCAAAGATTACAGGTGAGGTCCATATTCAGGTGGCGATCTGAAGTCCATCTGGAAGACCAAAAGTGACAAATCTGGACTGAACAAAGTTTTGTTTTTTTTTTTTTAAAGGGATTATTTTGTGGGTGCCTGAGTGGCTCAGTTGTTAAGCATCTGCCTTGGGGTGGTCATGATCTCAGGGTCCTGCAATCAAGCCTCTGTGATCGAGCCCCACACTGGGCTCTCTGCTCATCAGGGATCCTGCTTCTCCCTCTCCCTCTGCTCCTCCCCCTGCTCATTCTCTCTCTTGCTCACTCTCAAATAAATTAATTTAATTAAATTAAATTAAAGGGCTATTTTGAAGATTATGATTCTGACTTTGGAGGCACTACAGTGACTGGCAGTGAGTGGAAGGAATCACATGTAAAATTCCTTAAATATTTAGTGACTTTTAAAAAATAATAAAAATAAAAATACTTTATTGCTAAAAAATGCTATCATCTGAGCTTTTTAGCAAGTCATAATCTTTTTATTAGTGAACCTGGATGTTGATGGTTGGTGACTGATCAGGGTGGGGGTTGCTGAACTCTGAGATGGCTCAAGCAATTTCTTAAAATAAGACAGCAGTGAAGACTGCATATCAAGTGAATCTTCCTGGAGAACAATTTCTCTATAGCACGCAATGCTGTTTGTCAGCATTTTAACCACAGGAGAACTTTCAAAACGGGAGTCGATTTCTCCAACCCTGCCATTGCTTTATCAACTAAGGCTATATAATATTCTATCTATCTATCTATCTATCTATCTATCTATCTATCATCTATCTATCTATCTATCTATCTATCTATCATCTTTTAACATTTCAAGAGTCTTCACAGCATCTTCACCAGGAGTAGATTCCATCTCAAGAAATCACTTTCTTTGCTTATCCGTAAGAAGCAGCTCCTCATCCACTCAAGTCTGACCATGAGTTTGAAGCAATTCAGTCCCATCTTCTGGTTCCATTTCTAATTCTCATTCTCTTGCTATTTCTACTACATCTGCAGTTACTTCCTCCTCTGAAGTTTTAAGCCCCACTAAGTCATCCATGAGGGTTAAAATCACTTCTTTAAACTCATGTTTGTGTTGGTGTTTGGACTTCTTCCCATGAATTATGAATGTTCTTAATGGCATCTAGAATGGGGAATCCTTTCCAGAAGCCTTTCAACTTACTTTTTCCAGATCCATCAGAAAAATTACCAATCTATGGCAATTATAGCCTTACAAAATGTATTCCTTAAATAAAAAGACTTGAAAGTCAAAATTATTCTTTATTCCACAGACTGCAGAGTAGATGTTGTGTTAGCTGGCATAAAAACAACATTTCATCTCATTTTATGTCTCCATTAGAGCTCCTGGGTGAGCAGGTGTATTGCTAATGAGTGGTAATATTTTGAAAAAATAAAAAATAAAAAAACTTTTTTTTTTCCCCCTGAGCAGATCTCAACAATGGGCTTAAAATACTCAGTAAACCATGTTGTAAGCAGATGTGCTGTCATCCAAGATTTGCTGTTCCATTTCTAGAGCACGGGCTGAGTGTATTTAGCATAGTTCAGAAGAGCCAAGGATTTTCAGAATGGGAAATGAGCATTGTCTTCAACTTCAAGTCACCAGCTACATGAGCCCCTAACAAGAGAGTGAGCCTGTCCTTGGAAACTTTGAAGCCAGGCACTGACTTCTCCTCTCTAGCTATGAAAGTCCTGGGTGGCATCCAGAAGGCTGTCACATCTATATTAGAAATTGTTTAGCGTAGCCACCTTCATTATCACAGCTAGGTCTTCTGGATGACTTGCTGCAGCTTTAGTATCAACACCTGTTGCTTCACCTTGCACTTTTATGTTACAGAGATGGTTTCTCTCCTTAAACCTTATGCACTAACTTCTGCTAGCTTCCAACTTTTCTTCTGCAGCTCCCTGAGCCTTCATAGAATGGAAGAGAGAGAGAGCCTTGCTCTGGATTAGGCTCTGGCTTAAGAGAAAGTTATGGCTAGTCTGATCTTCTATGCAAACCACTCAAACTTTCGCCATCTCAGCAATAAGGTTGCTTCATTTCTTATTGTTTGTATGTTCACTGGAACATAGCACTTTTAACATCCTTCAAGAACTTTTCCTTCACATTCACAATGTGGCTACTATTTGGTGCAACAGGCCTAGCTTTAGGCCTATCTTGGCTTTTGACGTGCCTTCCTCCCTAAACTCAAGTATTTTTAGCTTTTAATTTCAAGTGAGAGATGTGTGACTCTTCCTTTCACTTGAAGACTTAGAGGCCATTGTTGGGATATCCACTGCCCTGCTTTCAATATTGTGTCTCGGGGGTTAGAGAGGCCCAAGGAGAAGGAGAGAGATAGGGGAACGCCCGGTCAATGAAGCAGTCAGAACACACACAACATTTACCAATAACATCCCCATCATACATGGGTGCGGCTTGTGGTGCCCCAATCAATTATAAATAGTAACATCAAAGACCCCTGATCATAGATCATCATACTATTGATAAGCATAATACTAGTGAAAAGGTTTGAAATTTTGAGAGAATTACCAAAATGTGACACAGAGACATGAAATGAGCAAATGTTGGAAAAATGGTAGGGACAGACTTGCTCAATGCAGGGTTGCCATAAAACCTTTGATTTGTTAAAAACAAAACAAAACAAAAAAGCAGCATCTGCGAAGTGCAATAAAGGAGAGCACAATAAAATGAAGTATGCCTGTATAGCTGGGCTATGCTTTTGAACTTGTCTCATCTCTCCTATCATGCTCATCTTAAAATAAATTTTGTGTTTCTTATTTTGGCAGCAATAGGTCAGTGCCTGATATCCGCTGGATTGAACAGAATTTTGTTACGGAGGCATTAAAGAGCAGACAATGGTGAAAGCTTCGATGACTACAGCATATGTAACCCTGGTTCACGTCTAAACTCTCCTCATCTTGAAAGCTTGTATGGAGAACTGCAATGTTCTGGGTTCTGTGACAAGCAATACAGGGGTTATGGAGGAGGCTGGGGGTGCCCAAGGAAAACCAACTGTCTGGAGGGGAAGGCTCATGCTCTGAGCACCCCTCCGCTATCTGGAGCACATTCCTCCACACACACAGACTGACCACATTCCACTCGGACACTGCCTACACTGCTAATTCTAAAGCTGGAACAATCTTAGACAAAGCAGAGACTTGGCTGAAGGAGCTCACAGACGATTATCAATTCTTTGAGTCAGGCAGGCCCTTAGTGATTAATTACTGTACCTTGCTTGGTAGAAAGTGATTTTGCCCTTTCCAATGTAATAGTTATTATTAAGCAATTTCTAGGGTAATTATAAACTGCCCATTCTAAATGTTTTGAACATTTCAAAACAGGGCTTTGGTACATTTAATATAGAATACTCTTGGTTTTTTTAGAATATGCCTCAAATCAACCTAATAAAGGAAAAGTGATTTCAAATTGAGATTGTTTGATACATTTTAATAATCTAAAAATAGAAGTTGTTCAAAAATAACAAGCAAGAAAATTACACTTTTAGACTTCATATGTGTAGAGATTAAACACAGAGAGGTCTGGCCCGGGGGCGGTTTCTACTAGAGGAAGTATGAAGACTGTACATATCCCCCCATTATCTCAAAATCCCAAAATGTTAATGTCACAAAGACAGCAATTCTCTTATGCCTATTGCATCCTTATTCTCTAGTGAAAACTAATGCTTGCTTGTATTTGAAAACCAGAGAGAAAGGGCCTTGGGGGGTGCTGGCTCCATTTAGTCTTGCTTCAGTGGTATAAAACTCATTTCAGCACCCCCTCGTCCATAAAGAGCACTCTCCTTTTCAAAAATATGCAAGGAATTGAAACATGGAAGTGGGTACCTATATATTTATTTTAATTTGATGTTTCATAATTTACTAATGACATTGAGTGCTTTTTCCATGTGCTGATATCATTCATTTGCACTTCCGTCCACATGAAGCATCTCTTCATATCCTTTGCCCTTTTTTTTTCTTATTGGAATTGTAGTGTTATTCTTACTGCCTGCTATGACCTCTCTGTAAACTACACCAATTTATGGACACACTTCTGGGCAAAAACACCTTTTGAGCTCAGTTTGGACATGAGAAAGTGGAAGGAACTAGCTGCTTTCTATCTTTGAGTCAAATGCTGGGTTATCCTGTGTTGCTTTTCTGTATTTCTTTCCTTCTTTCCTTCAGCAATATTTACTGGGCACCTACTATCTGCCAGAGAACATAGCACTCAGTCCTGGGGTTATGTCTAGGAGGAGGAGGAAGCAGTCCCTGTTCTGAAGGAGCTCAAAGCCTCCTCTGGGGGAGTGGGTGAGGAAGAATACAAGAAAGTAAGGAAGTAGAGTACACAGTGTCTACAGCTATGAGAAGTGCATGTATGTGGTGGTTGTGACAAAAAGGAGATAAAAAGGAGAAACCCCCCCCTCCTATGCAAGGCAGAAGCCTTAGAGGAGGTGATAGATCTCAGTGAGTCCTAAGGAGCATAGTGTGTGTGGGAAGGACAAGTTCAGGCAATGGGCCAGTTAGTTCAGAGGCCAGTGAGACTATGGCAAATGGGAACTATAAGTAATTAAATATGGCCAACATGAAGAATTCTAGGATGGGCACAGAGATGTGAAGAGAAGAGTTGATAGGACCAGTCCAGGAAGACCTGATATGCAAGTCCCACTGAAGAGTCAGGATCTATTCTGAATTGATGTGCACTCCCTCACCAGTGCCCAGCATTGAAGCCACCATTTATGTCAACTGTCTGTCCTTTGGACTGTCCTAAACCTCTCTCCTAGAGAGATCCCAACCATTTTAATCCAAGGCTTTCTGTTTTTCTCTGAAAGAAGGTGTGGCAAAGGAAGAATGAATGTATATATCTTGAGATGGATCAGTTGGTTGAGGAAGGTTAGGAAGAACATGTAAATAAGACAAGGAAAGAGCCAGAGAGATGATTCACAAAAAGTCTCAAGAGAGTGGAATCTAGGCAGCCCGGGTGGCTCAGCGGTTTAGCACCTGCCTTCGGCCCAGGGCGTGATCCTGGAGACCCGGGATCAAGTCTCACATCGGGCTCCCTGCATAGAGCCTGCTTCTCCCTTTGCCTGTGTCTCTGCCTCTTTCTCTCTCTGTGTGTCTCTCATGAATAAATAAATAAAATCTTAAAAAAAAAAAAGAGTGGAATCTATCCTGGATTCAGCTGAAGGGGAGCTGATGAGGCACTGGTGGGTATGGAGCTTAAGATGCCATATATGCTGGAATGTGTTTCCTGTCTCTCTCAATAGGAGGACATGTTTCCTGTCTCCCCCAACATCCTTCTTTCTGGGGATGGGGAAGTATTGCAACAGTAGAGTAGAATAGGGAATGGTTGAGATGGGGATGTATAAACTCTTCTAGGGGCAAAAAAGAATGCCACTGAGTCTGATGCCAGCTCCTTTCCCTTCCATAGGACAAGAACAGATTACCAGACAACGGATGACTCCAGATGGAGCACTGGTTTCAAAGGCCTTTCTTTTCCAGACCTGCCTTTGTGACTTCCTAGCTGTGTGCCATGGAAGCAGGGTACCTCTCTTAATGAACTACATGTGCTGAGATATGTGCATAGGGTGCTTATGGTCTCTTAGCATTCTTAGGTCTTGCCCATGTCTTTGAGAGGACAAGAGGAGAGGCGCCCACAGATGTAAGGATGAGAGGGTGATAAAGCCTCTCTTACTATAGCACCCTTAATAATTAACACTCGACCTGCAGGCCTCATTCCCAAATCATTTAATCATTTCTGAGGCCAGACAACATATTTCCTTCGTTCATATGGGGTTCATTATTCAGTGACCAGGGAACTATTATCCAGTCATTAAGGGCCCCTGGACATTCATCTTCTGACAAGCTCCTACAAAAGACACACAACCAAATCCAAGTCCAGCCCGGATTCCTTTATCAATGCACACCGAGGCTTTCATATAGGGAGGGGGTTTGGTTTCTACATCATGCAGAGACAATTTCCAATCAAGAAACAGAATGAGTGGTTGATGAAGATTCAGAGCCGCTTTTAGAGAGAAGGGCATGCATGGTTGTTCTGACAGCACTTTATCAGGTTTATTTATTTATTTATTTATTTATTTATTTATTTATTTAGTCACAGAGAGAGAGAGAGAGAGAGGCAGAGACACAGGCAGAGGGAGAAGCAGGCTCCATGCACCGGGAGCCTGATGTGGGATTCGATCGCGGGTCTCCAGGATCGCGCCCTGGGCCAAAGGCAGGCGCCAAACCGCTGCGCCACCCAGGGGATCCCTTTATCAGGTTTCTTAAGAGCCCTGCTCTGACTCTTCTGTAATGCTAGTTCTCCACCCACTGCTGCACTGCTGGGACTCCTGAAAAGTTGGAGGCTAGCTAATTCCTCTCTGCTATTCTTAGTGGGCCTCCTGTTAGACTAGATGAGCATTCATGATAAGAGCCTGCCCAGTCATCTATCCTCTCTCCTGCTTTTATTTAATCCTCACGTCAGCTCTATGAGGCAGGAATTATACCCCCTTTCTACAGATGCAGAGATTAGCTTTCACTGCCTGGTCAAGTGGCAATGCTGGTTCAAATCCAGGTTGGTCTCAGTTGGGGCAAGACTTCTTAACCACCAAGTCAGTTATTATTTGCGGGTTGTTGTTGTTGTTTAACCACAAAGCATAGTAAATAACTACTTTGATAGATGATATAGGAATAAAGTATGAATGGATTCAGAAAGGATTTGGACAAATCTATGAATCACAGGGATATGAATAAAAGTTACAAAGACATCTAACCTTCTTGGAAAGTAACATCAGGAAACTACAAGTCTCTCCCTTGTCAGGAAACTTTATCCATGAGAGAATGCATCCCTGTATTCTTTCAGTGAGGGATTCATATCCAAAGTAAGTGCTACATGAAAACTTCTGTTAAAATGGTGATTTGGCCACTGCTGCATTTATGAGAAGAAAACTGAGTTTTTCTCCAATATATAGTGATTACTGCAATGTCTTTACAAAAACTTGTTTTTTGAGAGATAATTTTAAGGCCTCTGCTATACTACTACAACTTTGGTATATGATCATGAAGACCTAGCGATAAATCAAGGATCTCTTCCTTCATTGAAATAAGGAGAAGGAAGAGGGAAGGGACGATGGGGAAGGAGAAGAGGAGGAGGAGGAGATGGCATAAGAGAGGAAGAAAGGAGAGCTATCATTTATAAGAGCCATTTTAATGTTCCAGATCCAGTTCTGTAAACCTGACATATGACAACTCATTTAATACTCACAAGGGCGGGCACCTGGGTGGCTCACGCCATAATCCTGGGGTCCTGGGATGCAGTCCTGCATTGGGTTCCCCACAGGGAGCCTGCTTCTTCCTCTGCCTATGTTTCTACCCCTCTCTGTGTGTCTCTCATGAATAAATAAATAAAATCTTTAAAAAAAAATACTCACAAGGGCTCTCTGAAGTAGAACCATTGATGTCTCCCTCATACTGAAAAGGAAACTGAGGCACAGAGCATTCACTCATCTAGCTGTACCACCTAGTGAGTGGTAGGCTGGGGCTAGGCCTTGACCCCAGGTGGTCTAACCCAGACCCATACTCTCACTCAACTTTCCCACAAATGTACAGTAAAGTGAATTTCTGAAAAAAGGGAAATTCTTTTTGTATACATAACTATTACATGTTTCCACAAAAGGTCCCCTCTGCCTGAATGGAAGTCACTCTTAAGATAAGCCTTTTCCAGCCAGTCATTAAGACCTGAAGTAACACAAACAGTACACTGTTAGGGTAAACTATAAGGCAGTAACAAATATTTCTGAAGAGATAACTAACAGATTGGCTCACATGCCCTCCTTTGTATATGCAGTTGATAAAATTCCACTCATCTCAGAAGGGCCTGAAATGTGAGTTGTTTTTCTAGGGCTGGCGATTAATTTCTGCTGATTCATTTGCAGTCAGTTAGTTCCTCACTAAGTCCAAGATCAATGGTCATGAATTTGCGGTATAGCTCTTCAGGATGAGGAATTTGAAAGTCCATTCCAGAAACTCTCCCCCACTTAGTGTGGCTGTCACAGCCATCTCAGACATTGAACAATTTGTCCAACGGATGTGTGTGTGCATATGTGTGTGTGTTTAAGGAAGAAGTACATTTTCATGCCCATTTGACTTAATTCTTTTGATTGGGTCCTGACTGCTAAAGAAAAGATTTGCAGATAATAACCAGACAGAGACTTGTATTAGCACTCGAGCCTCCCAGCACCCCACCGGCCAAGCCACCTCACTGATGAGCTGCATGAGGACAGACCAGCTTGTATGATTTTGTGCTGCATGGCGAAGGGGTGAGGTCAGTGGTGGAGCTGCAGCAGGCTGGATTGACACTAGGAAGGAGAGGGCTAACTAGACGAGAAGAATTGTTAATGCCAGCCACTGAAAACCTCAGGTGGGCTCAGCTAGAAGGGAAAGTTTTGTGGAAGATGAGACAGAGAAAGAGGGAGATTTCTGAGGGGTGTAAAAGGAAGACAAAGTCACCAGAGTGACAGAGCTAGAGATTCATGGGAGTAGACTTCAGTATGTTGTGCTGTGTTCATGAATGCCAATGCCTTGTGATTCTTTGAGATTATTCACATAAAAATCTTTTTAAAAGATTTTATTTATTCATGAGGGACAGAGAGAAAGGCAGAGACATAGGCAGAGGGAGAAGAAGGCTCCCCACAGGGAGCCTGATGCAAGATTTGATTCCAGGACCCCTGGTTCACGACCCAAGCCAAAGGCAGATGTTCTACTGCTGGGCCACCCAGGTGTCCCTCACTAAAAATTTAAATTGTTTTTTCAGTGATCTTTAATGTTTTCTCTAATATGTCTCTGGACTGAAGCTGGTTTTCAGAGGCCTGCCTTAATCTGGGTTAGACAACCACAAGCAGCAGCAAAATGATTAAGAAAAATCGAGGGAGACTGGATAGGGTCATTTTCAGTTAAAGTAAATGCCCAAGTTGCTAAGTAAGGGCACTGAATTTTGAAAATGGAAAAACACAGCTAAAATACAATTTGTGATAAAACAGGGGAGCCTCTCTACTTACAAAAAATATTCATGACCTGACTTTCACTGCACAGAAAAAGAAAACAAATGCCCACACTAGTGAAGAAAGGTCCCAGAGTGTTAGGGAGAGTGCTTGTCCACATGTGCACGGAGCACAGACCAGGCCTCTCGAGCTCTCTCCTTTGGACAGGTCTGTATCTCTTCTCACAGGAGCCTCATTCTCCTAAAACAAAAGATCATTTCCAGTTGCTCTGCATCCCAAGCCATCTTCTGAGATGAAAGTGTCCTCTGATGGAGACAGGGGGTAGCTCTTTAGGAATAATGTGTCTGGGTCAGAGGGACAGCATGCTCCAGGAGAGTTTCACGGGGAGCGGTACAGTAACAACACACTGTCTTCCACAACCTGTTCAGTCCAAACAAGCCTCTGTCAGAAACTCATTCTGCTAAACTGGTTTGTAAAAGAACAGTGGCCGTTTTGATTATCTTTTGGAGAGAGGGGATGAGGATTCATTCATAAGGGCATCTGAGTGGTTCAGTTCAATTTGAATCCACTACGTTGTGTGACAGTTGCCAGGTAGGTTCTATGGTGAGAGTCTGAGGATGGAGCTGCTGATGGAGGGGAGGGGTGGTCCTCAGGGACTCTCACTCACCATCTATATGTGAGTTATTTAAATGTAGATTAGAATCACAAAACTTCTTAAAGCTAACTGTGCTTCAAGAGGGATGTAGAGTGGCAAACAAAACAAAACAAAACACAAAACCCTGCTGTATTATCTGACACATGTTAGGAGGGCAATTATCAAAAGGACAAGAGGTAGTGAGTGTTGATGAGGATGTGGGAAAAAAGAGAACTCTCATGCACTGTTGGCGGGAATGTTAATTGGTGTAGCCACTATGAAAAGCAGTATGGAGGTTCCTCAAAAAATTAAAAATACAACTCCCATAGGATGATCTAGCATTCCCACTTCTGGGTATATAGATCTAAAGGAAAGGAAATCAGGATCTTGAAGAGATAGCTGTACCCCCATGTTGACTGGAACTCTGTTCAAAATACCAAGATATGGAAACAACCTAAATGTTCATCGACAAAGTAATGGACATTAATAATACAGAAAATGATAAAGAAAATGTAGTACGTACGTACACACACACACACACACACACACAGGGATATTACTCAGTTGTGAAAAAGAAGGAAATCCTATCATTTGTGATGACCTGGATGGATCTTGAGGGCATTATGCTAAGTGAAATAAGTCAGAGAAAGTCAAATATGTCTGATATCATTTATAATGTACACTCTAAAAATGTTAAACTCATAGAAATAGAGTAGAATGGTGGTCGTCAGTAGCTGGGGATGAGGGAAAAGGGGAGATGTCGGTCAAAGTCGTACTCTTTCGGTCATAAGATAAATAAGTTCTAGGACTGTAATGTGCAGAATGTAATGTACAGACCACAACTAACAACACTGTATTATATACTTGAAAGTTGCTAAGAGAGTAAATCTTAAGTGTTCTCATTACCTACACAACAAAGGGTAATTATGTGAGGTCATACACATGTTAACTGACCTTAGCTACTTTGATATATATATAAGTGTATCAAATCATCACATTGTAAACCTTAGATTTATACAATGTTACAAGCCAATTACACATAAATAATGCTGAGAAAAGTCGTGAAAAAAAAAGAACTGCTGTAATTTCTAAGACTTTGTAGGATTTAAATCAGACGTTTTTAACACATAGGGAAGTATGAAAGGCCCACACATTCCTATACAAACAGGTCAAAGGAGAATTTGGGAGGACAGCTCATATAGAGGCACAAAATAGTCACAATTCCTTAGCATATCTCCTGTACCACTTTCTCTCAGCTACCCTTCTGAGCTGTTCCTTGTACTCAAAGGCCTAAGTTAGGTAAAATATCAGATTTCAAAGATTTTCAAGTATAATGCATGAGCTGGACATGGTTCAAAATTTCATTTACTTTGGGTTACATCTGCAGCAGCACATATAGTGCAAAGAGGCCTTGCACCCAATCAAGGGGTAATTATGGGTCCACTGCCTTTTACATCTCCTCTATCTCAGTTTCCAGAAACAACCTCTATCACCATTTGGGGCAACCGTTCCCTATGAAATGAGCTACATCCCCCATTCTAAGGTATGGGTTTCAGGTCTTGAAATCCCTCTTGTGCTAGGACTTCAGATCTCCCCTTACATGGGGATGGCCTAGAGGTTATTCACTTCTCTTCTCAGGATGCTCTATGGATAGACCTGGCTTTGGCTTACCCAACCTATTCTAATCACCCCTTCCTGACCTGTTCCCTTTTCTACCCTTTTTCCAGTCATCTAATCTCCTCTTCCATTTTCGATCAACACCTCTTCTCCCCACAATCTATGGAGGCAAGTCAAGCCTACTCCCACCCCTCAGCCCAACTTTCTGCAAAAAGTGGCATTTACACATTTGCCGTACCTTTTCATGAGCGACTTTTTTCTTCTGTAAGATTCTGCTGAGCACAAAAGAGTATCTTTTGTGGAGTACCTCAAAAAACATAGATGTTGTAATATGGTGAGGGAGGTAGTGGTGGGGTTGGGGGGGGCAGACAGGACAATGAGTAAGGGTACTGATGCTATTCTTTCCTTGAAAGGTAACAATGCACACTGGAAAAGAGAGTCACAATGGGAAATTATCTGGGGGCTTGGTTTGCCTCCACAGAAATGTTTTATTTGTGTGTATCTGGTCTCACGTCTCATTGGATGTGGCTCCTATCCTGGGGAGATGTAAAAGATAACTGAATTGGGATGGTGCATATATTTGCAACCACAGCTCAGGGCAGGTCAAGGAAAGAAGAAACTGGAGCTCAGAGTTGCATGAGGAACAAAGACTTCAGGAATAGAGGTTGGTGTTGGGGGCTGGGGGAGAGACAGCAATCAAAGGAAGGGAGGTGAGACCTCACATGTGCCTCCTTAGGTATCTGTGGCCTTCAACCAACTTGTTAAAGATGAAAAAAAATATGTCATGTCTGAAGATCCCTTCACAATTAGGCTGAGTGAAATGAAACATGGTGGTTTTTAGAGGATCAGATGAAATGCTCAAGAGAAGAAGCACCTTACACCAGGAGGTTGTGGAGTCACAAAGTGATTTCTCTTTACCTGGACCATGCTCCATACCTACGTACAGCCTAGCACCATAAACTAGAGAACAGAACCAAGTCATTTTATATTTACTACAGCTCTGTCTTGAAAACATCTTTATTTGCACAAGACCATGTTGCTAAGCCTCAGAATGCAGTCTTGCTGCAGAACCTATAAACCTGGCATCCCCACGAACCACTTAGGGGGAGGAGCCTCTATTGGTACATAATTCCACCCACCATTCCCCACTCCTTCACTGAGAAACCTGCGGATGAGATGTGCTCTAATGAAGACCTTATTTAATCATCCCCTGTACATACCCAGAACCTGCCCACATCACTGCCTCCACTGATACCTCCCCCTAGTCAGACCACCATCATCTCTTGCCTGACTCCTCTCTCACCATCACCTGCTTCCCCTCTTGCTGCGTACAGCCTATATTCCCTCCACGGCAACCAGATTAAGCCTTTAGATTAAAAACCAGAGTCAGACTACATCACTCCCTAACTCCCTCAACCCTCTGCTGGTTTCTATTACATTTAGAATAGAATCTGGAGTTTATACCTGAGTTACAGAGCAACATACAGTGAGTTTACCACCCACCACACTCCTGGCATAAGGACCTCATCAGACTTTTCCCTGGAATCCACCAGCAGGCTCACCTCTCAGGGATTTGGCCCTGCAGTCTCTCTGCCTGAAACACTCTGTTCTTGGGTATTCTCAAGACTTTTGTTCCCTAACTTCAGATTTCTGCTCAAAAAGATCAACTACTCAGACAAACCTTCTCTGACCTACGCATTTAAAATAGCCACCATCACCCAACTACCCTATCCCTCCACCCACCTCCCCTTTAGCAGCAACCCTCGGGTTTGTTTCTTAAAGTTAAGGAGCTCTCGTGGTTTTCTCCCACTCTGATGACTTTCCATTCGGTGCTCCCTTCCTTCCCCTATGATCCTCTGTGCTGTTTCTCATATTCCACAGATGAGTGAAACCATATGATAATTGGCTTTTTCCGATTGACTTATTTCACTCAGCATAATATCCTCTAGTTTCATCCACGTCAATGATGAGCACTGGGTATTATATGCAACTGGGAAATTATTGAACACCACATCTGAAATTAATGATGTACTATATGTTGGCTAATTGAATTTAAATTAAAAAACAAAACAAAACAAAATAGCCATGCGTCACTCTCTCCTTCCATTTTTTCCATTGCACAGATCCCCATCTGACTGTGTATCATCTGTCTCTCTGCTTAGTGTTTGTGTCACTCCCTGGGATGTGGGCCAGATGAGGGGACTTACTGTCCTACTACAGGTTACATCCCCTAGTAAAAGCCAGTTTATAGCAATTGCTCAATAAATATCTCTGAAATGAATAACGTGATTTTCAGAGTTCCATAAGAGCTAAAAGCATATTGTTTTTCATTTCAACAGTTTCCAATTTAGCAGCTGCATTAGGGGAAACAGCCAAGGAACAAAGGAGGAAAGCCATGGTCAAAACTCAAGTTCTAAACACATCTTTTTTTTTAGACTTATTTATTTGAGAGGAAGAGAGAGAGCACAAATGGGGGGCAGGGGCAGAAGGAGAGGGAGAAGCAGGCTCCCTGCTGAGCAGGGAGCCCAACTCAGGGTTCGAATCCAGAATCCTATGATCATAACCTGAGCTGACGGCAGACACTTAACCAACTTAGCCAACTAAGTGCCCCAAGGTCTAAACACTTTTAAATAAAGTAACTTCTTGAGTGAAAGAAGGCAACTGGAAGTAAAAGATTAATGAAAAATATTACGTTAAAATGTCGATATAATAAATGCCAAACTGTTGGGTACAACATTAAAAATAAAATCTTATTTCATATCTAATTTGATGATACCTTCTTTGGTCAAAGATCAAAATCAACAGTGATGTTTATACAGTGAAGCATGGGTACGTACAGCTAGAAGAGAATTTAAATGTAATTCAGCTTGTCGTGAATGTGGTTTCCAAAATGGAAATGAAACTTAATCCAAATAGAGATGTGTACCAGTTTGGCTTTATTTCGCAATTTGAAAATTTGAAAACTTCATTAGTTTCATAGGTTGCTATTAAAACACTCTGCTTTTTCAGTCTGCCTTTACTCCTTTGACTTACAGTCTTAATAACCATGCATGTAGCTTTTGAAATATATTTTAAATGAAAATGTATGTATCTATTTACATAATAACTTACGCATGGACTAGTACTTCTAAGGAAGTGAACTGCACACATAGTGTACAACACAGCCTTCCTCTCCACCAATTCCTTTCCCCAGCAATGACCTTTCTAAGAAATTTTAATCATGCAACCTTTTAAAAACCACGAAAGACCATTTTTCAAATGTACTGTTAATTATGTTAGTGGAATATTATTTATGTATATTTAATATTATGGCCATGAGACTTTGATCTGTTATCCTTTAGAATTTGACTTTCTGTTAAGTTTTGACTTTGTCTTACTCTTGCAAAATCTAGCTGAACCAACAGAGTACACCTATGTAAGTTAATAAACAGAATCATACTCTGAAAGTGACCAGGCTACAGTAGACTAGCTTTTGCCAAAGTCAGCAACCTAGGAAATTAAATGTTCTCTTTTTGCCTAAATTTTATTGCAGACCATCTTCTGTCAAATATTTTATTATTCCTTTCAAATAACAGAACCCATGTATGTCACCCACTGCTTCTAACAAAACTTTAAAACAAAAAGTCACATGAATCTCACACTGACTAGCAGCCGCACAACAGCAATGCAAGCAAGCATCGCTGGATGAAAGATAAATGGAAAACCAGTCAGCCAAGATGGAAACAGGGACAGTACCCCACATGTCCAGCTTTCTCACCTTCTAGCTCAAAGTAATGCTTTGAAGATACAGAAGAATTCGTGATTCTTGTTTCTAATATTTTAAAAAAATTATTATCACAAAACAGTCAAGACCTTGGTCAACTATGGACCATAAAGCTGGTAGCTGGGATCCCTGGGTGGCGCAGCAGTTTAGCGCCCGCCTTTGGCCCAGGGCGCGATCCTGGATACCCGGGATCTAATCCCACGTCAGGCTCCCAGCATGGAGCCTGCTTCTCCCTCTGCCTATGTCTCTGCCTCTCTCTCTCTCTCTCTCTCTCTCTTGTGTGTGACTATCATAAATAAATAAAAATTAAAAAAAAAAAAGCTGGTAGCTGTGAACACTACCAACCCCATCATTTATCTTTAAAAAAAAAAAAAAAATCATATAAATCTTTTCAGTGACCCCATGGCTTCAGGGAAACCAAGTCCGGAGTTGTGTAACCACTGTGTGGGGAAGTAGGTAAAGTGGAACCTTGATCATTAGTGCCCAGCATGCCCATAGTGATCACCTAAGTTCAACATACTCACTCCCAAGATGGAGAAAGAAGCTCACAGGCCACTTTGTAGCAATTACTCCACAGGAGAATCTAAATGCACACAAGGTCCCCAGCCACTAAGTCGGCAGCTCCTCTAAAGCCTGGGTTTACTAGGCTACAGCCATTTGTTTCATTTGTTTGGTTGAATGAAACCTCATGCAGTATGTGGCTCACTATGCTAAAATAAGTTACTACTGTGAAGAATTACTTATAGTAGAAAATCTGAGAAGAATGGAGAACTCACATAGGATGAGGATGGCTCAACTTCAAGCTGGTAATCTGTCAACCCTCACATTAACCTGCTCATTTCTCCTCTTAAAAAAAAAAAAGCAAAAACTAGTATGCTATTTATTTACTTATTCATTCATTCATTTCAGAGGGAGAGAGAGAGTGTGCAAGCAGAGGGGAGGAGCAAAGAGAGGGGAAGAAAGAGAATCTTAAGCAGACTTTGTGCTGAGCGTGAAGCCTGATGCAGGGCTCGATCTCATAACCTGAGATCATGACTTGAGCCAAAATGAAGAATTGGATGCCTACTCACTGAGTCCCCCAGACTCCCTTTATTTCCCTTCTTTATACTTTGAAAGGAAAAGGCCTATTTGCTATAAACAAGCTTTCAACTGATTCTCAGGGGTTTTTTTGTGGGGTTTTTTTTTTTAAGAGGTTTTTTTTTTTTTTTTTTTTTTTTTTTTTTTTTTTTTTTTAGAGAGAGAGAGTAAGAGGGATCACAGGAGAGGGAGACAGAGAAGCAGACTCTACACTGAGCAGGGGGCCTGATGAGGGGCTCAATCCCGAGACCCTGGGATCATGACCTGAGTCAAAGGCAGATGCTTCACCATCTGAGCCACCCATGTGCCCCGATTCTCAGGTCTTTTTTTTTTTTTTTTTTTTTTTAATTTTTATTTATTTATGATAGTCACAGAGAGAGAGAGAGAGGCAGAGACACAGGCAGAGGGAGAAGCAGGCTCCATGCGCCGGGAGCCCGATGTGGGATTCGATCCCGGGTCTCCAGGATCGCGCCCTGGGCCAAAGGCAGGCGCCAAACCGCTGCGCCACCCAGGGATCCCTGATTCTCAGGTCTTAAGCAAAAGTCTGGGTGCAGGGCTCAAAGCAGAATGAAACTACTGTTTAACCAGTGAACTGTGAATTAAGGAAAGTTAGCTCCTTTTTTCAGAGCACTGAAATTCACTGTGATGGTTCATGATGGTGAAGTTGTCACTGAGACATGGAGGGACCAAACTCTGCTGTCAATAACCATTCTTAAGCCTCTAAAAATGAGGGGAAGTACTACTATGCATGCTAATATACTCAGTGGCAACAGGTATATGAAATACAGAACTTTCTCCAAAAAAGCCAGCATCTTCAGCATATTGCTTTTCATAGTTCATGAAACCTATAAAGGCAGTGATTTTAAGAAAAGATTTGGAGACAAGGCAGCATGGCATAGTAGCTAAATGTACAGATTTGGGGACATAGCTGATAGGTTCCTATTGGAACCTACCTCATAAGGTATTATGAGGATTGAATGAATGAATAACAAAATACTTGAAATAATGCCTGCACATAACAAGTATCCAATGAATACATAAACTTCTTTAAGAAAATGTTCTAGATTATTCCTTTCACAAACAGCACATTCATCTTTATAAAAGTAAGGTTCATCATAGTATGTTTTGAAAAAACAAACATTTAATTCTTTTTAAAAAATTCTTTAGAAAGAGATGTAGAATATTGGAAACTATAACAGCTGCACAAAGACTCACTGGTAATCAGTATCCCCCAGAGATAATCATGATTCACCTGTCTTTTTTTTTGTTAAAAATTTTATTTATTTATTCATGAGAGACAGAGAGAGAGACAGAGACATAGGCAGAAGGGGAAGCAGGCTCCCTGCAGGGGAGTTCAATCCCCGAACTCCAGGATCACACCCTGAGCCAAAAGCAGCCACTCAGGTGCTGGGCCACCCAGGTGTCCCCATGATTCACCTTTCCTGGTAAACACCTAGAGGCAGTGTTCTCAGTTCATGCACATAATATTAAATACATATTGCCTGATATATAGAGTTATTCTCTATGTATGAGTTTCATACCCAGCTTTTTCCATTTAACATCAGAGTACTTAATACAATGAACAAACAAATATGCCCAAACAAGGAAATGAAACATTTACTATGGTAAACTCACTTATCTTTATATCCCCGAAGTCTAGAGTTTGGGATTATTTGACACAATTAGGTTTTCACTGGGTTCAAAGAACTGCAGAGCCAGACAGAACCAGACACGCAGATGAGTTCCAAGCCTCTCAAAAAGACATGCCTTTGACCCTCCTTGGCTCAGATACAGGTTTTCCAGATCCCAGGCAACAGGAGTAGGATACAATATGAGGGGTATCTACCCATCAGTATTCAGTGGTTCTTTGCCAACAAGAACAAAAAAGAAATCCAATGCAAAACATGACCCATAACATCTGTGTGCCTTCATCAAAGCCCTGTGGTTCACTGTCATGGATGATTCACAGTGGTCAGGTTGGCACTGAAAGCTGTGGGCCAGGGGGCTGCCATTAGTGCACAAGGAACAGGCCAGGGTTAAGAGGCCTCCCATCTAACAGGGCTCAATAAATCAGGGCTTGATGAATGAGAAAGGATGAGGTAGGTGATCCAAGGCTTTGTTCTTCCGATAGATTGAAAGTCCCTAGAACAGAGGAACTGGATCTTGTATGTTTTAAAAATTCCCTTACCACACCTAATGGAGGCCTTCCTTGCTTCCCCTTTCAAAGCACACATTTGTTCACTGAAGTTCCAAAGTCAGACATAGCTAAGTTCCTGACCAGACTCCAAGTTAATATAATACCTGTGTACACTTAGACGAGTTACATAACTTCTCATGGTCTCCACTCTCTGACCTACAACTGGGCATGACAGCCCACCAGTAAGTGATAGCTATCATTGTTATTAATATCTGTCCATTATTATCAAACAACTTATACGTTGGGCACTTGGTTACATCAGGCAAGAGTGGTGTGTGATTAAATTATAAGCATTGCAAATTGAACACCAATAAAAAATAAATTTATTATTAAAAAAATTATAAGCATTACCTTCAAGGAACTCATAGTCAATGATCAAAAAAGACTGATGATTTACTGAAGAGTGGCTAGATTTTTCTCTAAGAGGGAAATGTCTTTATTTTCCCATAACATCTTACTCTTTGCTCTACCCCTAGAGCAGCCTGTATTTCTTTTTTCCATTGTCCACAGTATTTGTGGACCTATTGTCCAACAGACAACAGACACTCAGTATACCACTTTGTTATATGTTTTCAAGTCTCTGTTTCTTGCTGAATTATTTCCTGTGCCTAAATGGTGTCTTTTCCAAAATAGGGTAAAGTCTTTGTGGGCAAGTCACCTCATTCTGCTTCTATTGTATCCATCACCCACCAGTGCACAGGTCCTGTTCATAAACACTGATTGAATTGGAACCATTCTAACCTTGTAACTAGCCAAACAACAATCACTGACTGAGGATTATTGCTTTAGGGGTTACTAATAGGATGAAGCAATTTTTCTGTCTAGAATGTTATCAGAAACACAATTAAACTGTGACACCAATTTATGATCACAAACTACTCACCTAGAAATATTTAACAGCTGAACTCTTAGGAAGAATGGCTGGATGAGTGACTTAATCTTGCTCTGTCCTGGGGGATGGACATGCCATTACTACCTCCCACTGTGTCTCAATCTTCCTCTCTAATGACTGGGGCAAAGACACGG
Source organism: Nyctereutes procyonoides (assembly GCF_905146905.1). NCBI lineage: Eukaryota > Metazoa > Chordata > Mammalia > Carnivora > Canidae > Nyctereutes > Nyctereutes procyonoides. Next base: position 9,443,450 of record NW_026575037.1, read on the forward strand.
GGCTTATTTGCAGCAATGAGTTCCTGCATGCTTCTGAGTAGATAGATATTGCCATGTTTTTGTATTTATTTCATCCCATGTGAAGAATTTACTTGTGACATGGCACATACAGAATCTACTTTGAAGATACCACCAGTGTGCAATAATAAATAACAGAGTCATGTTCTGATTCTCACATGGGACAAACACATCATTAAATTCTGTCTTAGCTGGTTTGAAGGTGTTTTGATGATAATACAGTCTTAACATGTATATGAGGCTATATTCTGGGATTAGTGTTTCAGGGTCTATGATTATTAAAACCGAATGAGGCTAACCACTCATATAGCTTAAGGAATTAGCATCAAATCTTCTAGACTATCTGTCCAGTATTTTCTAAATTCTCATCCAACTGTCTGATCTCTGACATAATTTTGATTCCTGTGCTGCCTGCATGAGCTTCAGTATTTTGGAAAAAATTACAGTGTAAAATTTCCAAATATTTAAGACACTTGTTTTGATGTGAGATTCTCTAAAGTTATTTCCCTCACTGGACTGGTAAAGCTTCCCAGTCTCCTCTTGATATACTTGTTGCACAATGCACCCCTGAGTCTTTTCACTCTCAGCCTCTCACTCCTGGCCTACCTCTATTCTTTTGTCTGTTACTCATCTTTTAAGACTCAGCTGAGATCTTAGTCAACCTCTTTAAGAGTCTTTCTCTACTCCTAGGATAAGAGACCCTTCTGCATGATCATCATACAATATTGACATTCTGTTGAGATGCTCATCTGTTGCATCATGATCAGTTCCTAAAAAGCAGGGACCAGGCTTAATTTATCTATATAGTCTCAGTGCCTAGCACAGTGTCTAAACCATGTGAGGTAGTCATTAAGTGCTTACTACACAGAACGAACTGCTACCCAACAAATGCCATTGATCAGACTCCATCTGTTTACCTGGGCAAGAGAGTCTATGGGTTCAATCCCTATTGCCTGGGGCTATTTCCAGTGATGGACAGAACTTTCTCCTATGGGATATTTTTCACATAGTACCTTAATCTTCAATGGCTGTTATCTGATATATGTTTCATCAGTGAGAAAGATTCTGAAGCATATTAGGTTTGCATGCTCGTCTAATTATCTCCTTATGATAAATTCCTGTTAAGTGTGATGGCTGGTGCAAAGAGCATGCTCATTACTATATAATATATATATATATACATATATATATATACACATATATATTATATATATACACACACACATATATATATACTATATAAAGCCCCCCGCCCCAAATTCCCAGTTACAGTGTGAGATAGATGCCCAATCTTGCCAATTTGATTGGTGAAAACGGTTTTGTTCTGCTTTCTTTAGTGTCATTTTTTTTTTTTTTTTTAATTTCTAAGAAGCTGCGTATTCTTCCACCATGTTTATTGGCCTTTTGTATTTTTTCTTTTCAACTGCCTGGTTACAAACCCTGCCCACTTTTCAACTGGAGCATTAGTTCTTTCCTTATAGATTTAAGAATCCTTTTATACTAGCCTTATTAACCTGATCTACATTACAAATATTATTTTCACTCCGTTTGACATTTGTCTTTTAACTTAATTTGTGGTGGTTGGTTTATTGCTGTGCAGATAATTTTCCATAGTCATATTTATCAGCCTTTTTTTATGGTATTGGATTTTGTGGCATTACAAACCGATGATTATAAAAACACTCTTATTTTTTATAGTACTTTTACAGATCCGTATCTTATGGTTCAATCTTTAGATTCATCTTAAAAACTCTAATACAGAGTGAGGAGTTAAGAAATTCAATTTTTAATATTAGATTTATAAATAATGTATTTTTAAAGAATAAAACGTGAGTTGATATAGTATCTAATTTGTACATCGTTTTATCTGTTAGTTATAGATGCATTCATTTAATTACAGTCACCAAGGGCATCATCTGTGTCTGTTGTCCCTTGGTTTCTCTATAGCACTTCACAAAGAAATGTCCTTATTTCTTTTTTTTTAAGATAGATTTATTTATTTATTTATTCATTCATTCATTCATTCATTCATTCATTCATTCATTCATGAGAGACAGAGGGGGGTGGGGCAGAGACACAGGCAGAGGGAGAAGCAGGCTCCATGCAGGGAGCCCGATGTGGGACTTGATCCCAGGTCTCCAGGATCACACCCTGGGCCAAGGGCAGGCGCTAGACTGCTGAGCCACCCAGGGATCCCCCGAAATGTCCTTATTTCTATAAACCTCCTCTCTGTGCATGATAGAGCCAGGAGTAGGAAAACGCGTGCACGTGCGCACATACACACACACACACAGATTTGTGTGTGAGAAATGAAAATATATTTGTTAACTTCTATGATGGGATTATTTTTTAAACCATGCTTTTATAAAAATGAGGCAGAATATTATATTCACCACTCAAATCATATACTTTAGTTTTCTGATTTAAAGACACACGGTAACACAGACTCCTATCTTACTCCTATCTTAAACTGTTTTAGGTCAAAACAGGAAAAAAACAAATTATAGGAGCACAAATATTCTAAAATACAAAATAAAGAGATAAGTATTACATGGACAATTGATAACCTTTTTTCAAAAATTATTTATTTATTTATTTATTTATTTATTTATTTATTTATTTATGAAATAGAGTACGAGAGGGAGGGGCAGAGACACAGGCAGAGAGAGAAACAGGCTCCATGCAGGGAGCCTGACATGGGACTCGATCCCGGGTCTCCAGGATCATGCCCTGGGCTGAAGGCAGCGCTAAACTGCTGAGCCACCCGGGATGCCCCAATTGATAACCTTTTAAAGGTTGGAGAATCACATATATATATAATGAACAGGTTATGCTTCCCCAACCCCCCGGCATAATCAAGGGAAATGAAGGCTTTTAATACGATATTAACAAATGGCACTTACACAGTGTGTATTATGCAGCAAGTCCTATTCTTCAGGCTTTACATACACTGGTACATTAAATCACATAACAGTCCTCTGAAGGCAGGTAAATACTAATTCTCTCCATACTATACAGATGGGGCAGCTGAGGCAAGAGAGTAATTTGCCAAGTTACATGTTAGTGAGTAGCTGAGCCAGGATTTGAAACCAATTTGCCAGATTTCAGGCCCGTGCATTCACCATGAGAGAGAATTTCGGGACTACTGAAAATAGCCCTAAATATAACAAAAGAGCCTTCAGACATCCTTCGTTAAAAGCTGAGGCTGAGCTCAGGCAGCCAGTTAACAATTACTTCCCAAGACTCCTGAGTGGAGGCTGGTTTAGATTTAATAGCAAAGACAGATATCTTACTCCCGAGACGGGGAATCTCCCTTAGTCAAGAGTCTGTATCCTCACTTCCAGCTGCAGTCCTTGCTTCTTTAGGTAAGAGAACTGGCATGGCTCTTGGCTTCATTTTCCTTTTGTATCAAATGGGGATAACAGTGATAATAGAAACAGTAAAATCTGAGTCTAATAGTTGCATTTTTGATGTCATCATTCAGGGGCAAAAGAAAACAGCCAGATTTCAGGCTCTGGGTACAGAAGGTAGGTGCTGTGCTCATCTCTGCAGAGGAGAGCCAGGACCTAAATGAGGTCTAAGCATCAGACAGGTGCTGCCTGGTGTGCACTGCCAGGTGGGTGGGACCAGGCAGGTGCTTATGGCAAAACACATCCTTTCTACCACAGCAGCCATGATTCCAGGAAGAGGCCACTGTTTTTAATTTCTGAATTCTGTGATGTAACTCAGGAGAAAATAACTCAGAAGAGAAATGCTATGGGTAAAGAAACCTCCCACCTTCTCTTGTGTTGCTGAGTCACTTTTTGAGAACTTCCCCCCAACAAACAAGCCTTGCCCACAGCTCTGGTCCTCTGTGCCTCTCACTGGATAGTACCAGAAGCATCTCTACTGCCTTCTCCAGAGCCAAGTTCTTTCTTAGTTTCTGTCTGAAAAAGGGCTCCAGGCAGCTATAGAGAAGACTAGGCATCAAGAGGGGAAAGAGAGCAATTGAAGGAAACCCTCTAGGCATAAAACCAGAGGGACACCACCAAGGGCCCTGCTAGCATGTCCCTGCCAACACTGTCTGTGAAATCAGAGACTCTCTCATCCTGCAGTCAGGCTGTCTTGAAGTAGTAAGTGACAAGTAGTCCTACTTTTCCGCTTACCTCTCTATATAACATTAAACAAACAGGTCATGATACTAATGGCAAGGGAAGGAAAAAATAGTACTTGGATATATTTTTTTTAAAGATTTATTTATTTATCTATTTGAGGGAATAAGGAGAGAGAATCTCCAGCAGAATCCCCATTGAGCATGGAGTCTGATACAGGGCTTGATCTCAGGACCCTGATATCATGACCTGAGCTGAAATCAAGAGTTGATGCTCAACCGAGCCACCAGGAGCCCCAGATGTTTCTTTTTTAAAAAATATAAGTATTATGCTGAGCAAAATAAGTCAGCCAGGGAAAGACAATTATCATATGATTTCACTTATATGTGGAATTTAAGAAACAAGACAGAGGATCATAGGGGGAAGAAGGGAAAAATAAAATAAGATGAAATCAGAGAGTGAGACAAATCATAAGAGACTCTTAACTCTAGGAAACAAACTGAGGGTTGCTGGAGGGGAGGAAGGTAGAAGGGATTGGGGCAACTGGGTGATGGGCATTAAGGAGGCCACATGATGTAATGAACACTGGGTGTTGTATGCAATTGATGAATCACTAAACTTTACCTTTGAAACTAATAATACAGTATATTTTAACTAACTGAATTTAAATTAAAGAAAAAGAAAGTAAAAAAAAAAAAAAGAAAGTATAGAGTTTTCTTGACTTTCTGTTACAGGAAATTCTTCCAAATAGAAATTCTGACTCTACCTCAGCTAGATTAAATTCTGCATCACGGGACATTTTAGCATGGTATATTTGAGGTGGATGAGGGGAAAGAGTGAAGAGGTGGGGCAAATCTATTCATATTTATAATTGATGCTTGGGTGCTAATTATGCACCAGACAATGTTCTAAGTGCTTTTCATTGTTAATTCATCTGATCCTCCACACGACTCCCAAGTGGTGTATTCCATTATTATCTCTGTATCACAGATGAAGAAACCCGGTCATTAATGAGGTTATGTTACTTGTCAAAAACAATAGAAAAGGCTAGGAAGCTGGGAGAAACCCTAGCTAGCAAGAGAACTCACAATCACGGTTACGTGCTCATGCTACAGACTTGTCCCATGTCAAAGCAACAAGCACCTATTAGGAACCATTAGGTACCTTCTCTGAGTCAGGCAGTGGGCTAAACACTTTTACTCTGGAAGAGAATATCCATGGCCAAGGTGGGCTGACTTCTGTAATTCCACAAGCTCCATGTATGCTTCAAGCCATGGAGACCTTTCTGAGGCTCAGCTCAAAACGTGGAGTCTTCAAAGACTAGGGCCAGGTTACTCACTTGTCTTGACTTAAAAAAAATTTTTTTTTTCAGCTTTCATGACTATGACCTAGCTCTGTTACAAACCCAACAAACAGTTCTCCTGCCATTAAGGTTCTTTAGCAACTCACTGAAAACAAAAAAAAAGAAGGGGGAAGAAAGATTTCCTCTCTGATCTTTGGAAAATAACAATTTAGGAAGTCAATTGAAACTTCACTGGGCCAGCAAAAGAAGTTACACAAAAGGCAGCTAAAGACTACCACTAATTAAGGCAGAGAGACGAGCAAGTTAGAGAGTGTGCTCTTCATCTGCCAAGCTGCTGCCCCATCTCTGCCTTTCTAGCTGTCTATGGACCCCAACACCCTGCTTCCTCACCTATCTCAGCCTCACTCCTTTTCTCTTGCATTCCAGAATAAGTACACTCCAAAGCTGAAACTGGGAAGAAAAGGGAGCCCTAAACACCAACATTACCTTTCAGTGACTTAAACCAGCACCATTCAACAGAAAGATAAGGTGAGTACATCTATACTTTAAATATATCTAGTAGCCCCACTAAATGAGCAAAAAGAAATGATGAAATTAATTTGAATAATGTATTTTATTTAACCCAATATATCCAAAATACTATCACTTCAACATGTGATTAATAAAAAATCATTAATGAGCTATTTTATACTTTTTTATACTAAGTCCTTAAGATCCTGTATGTATTTCATACTCATAGCATATCTCAATTAGAACTAAGCATATTTCACATGCTTAATATTCAACAGTGGCCAGAGGCTACTGTACTAAATGGCACAGAGGGTAACATTATTCTGTTACTGTCTGACAAACACAAATGCAGATTAATTTTAATTAATCTTTACTTCATGCAATCAGAAATTACTACAGAAAGAAACGGTGAATTATTACTTTGCCTTCAACTGCTTTGACTTTCTGAATGAATGTGATAATATTCTCTTATATAATCCTCCCATAACATGTGAAGTTGGTCCCTACAGTATTTTAGAGGGGGTAACAGATTGGATAATACCATCTCTCTCTCTGTCTCTGTCTCTGTCTCTGTCTCTCTCTCTCTGTCTCTCTCTCTCTCTCTCTCACACACACACACACACACACACACACACACAATCCTATTATAGGTTCCCAATTTTCACAGCTGAGCATCAAAACTTAACTGAAGCTACACAACAATATAGAGCCCAGGGGAAACAAAGTAGCCAAAATCTTGTTTTCCTTTTATATTCAAGCTTTATTCTGCTATTCCAGAAGAATTTACTATAATAATCTAAGCACCTCCACTTAAGGGAGTGTTTATAAACCTCAGACTCTCTCAGTCCTTAAGCCAAACTCGGCCACCTAGCTGGCGTGGGCAGGGCTCAATGTGATCCCCGAACAATCTCTCTGCCTCCAGCTCCCAGAGTTCTAGGAACCCTGGTTTCTCTCAAGAACGACAGTCCTTGTCTTTAGGCGGCTAACTGGCTCCTAAGAGAGATGATACATATACACAATTAATGAGATGAGACATATAAAGGAATAAACCAAATACTTAAGGATGTAAAAGGTATTCTGAGATGGCAAGAAAGAGATACTTTCTCAAAGTATTAGAAAAGCTTCATGCAAGTTTGGGTGAAGTTTGGGAGAACAGCAAGATTTAAAACAATGAAGACAGAAGAAAGGGCCCATGCCAAGCAGAAGTCATGGCGCACCAGAGGGCCCGGGAGTCAGGTGTGTCTGAGGTCACGGGGTGAGCTATCCAACCTGGCAAAAGAGCAGGGGACATGAAGGACAGAGTCTGACAAGGCTGCCAAGGTGCGTATGAGCTATCTGAGAGGCCTTGCATTGCATGTTCACTAAGGATTTAGGGTTTTACTGGCTAAGCATTAGGTGCAACAGAAAGTTCTAGAGCAAGAGAATGAACATGCGCAGAGGAGCACTTAGAAAAACTTGACAGAATCTGACCACAGGGCAAGAAACCATCAGAATTAAGAGCTAACAACAACAGAAACCAAACACATGAACAAACAACCAAGGGGGCTAATGAAGATCCATTCAGAGGACGATGTGCTATTCTGGGTTTGGGGCTGCGGTGGCAGCAGGGCAAGAGCTTCTGGGGAGAGCCACAAGACTCACAGGAGCTGGGACCTAGAAGACACGAAAGCCTCCAGTTTAAAGCCCTTTCAAGATTAAAGCCTGTATTATTGGAAGAACGTGGTGACCTTCAGGCAAATAGTAAAGTCAATATAAGTAAAGGGCTTTCTCTCCTTGCGGTGGGCTGCAGAATAGAGGACCTCAGGTTTGATGTGTTAACTTTCCTAGTAAGGCCTGAATCTGTTCCCCTGCACCTACCAGAATAGTCTATGTGAATGGCTACTGAAAGAAATCCAATAAGCACTTGGCTTCCCTTAGAACTTGCTTAACTAGTGCATGATAACTTGAACCTATCAGTCATTCATTTTCTGCAAGCTGGTTTTGGCAGTCTGCTCAGCTGTCCTCCAACTGACCTCAGCAGATCTGCTGACCATTCTTCCTATCTGCCCTGACCACTGAAGGAAGGGAGGGAGCTTTCTGGACTGGATTTTACTTCTGAACAGGCTACATGTATGTGAGGCATAACTTTAGACCTGGAACTTTTTATGTTTCAGTATTTAAAGGGAAAGAAAGTCTATAGGTAAATGTCAGTGATAAAAGTCCCTTGTCAATGATCTCCTGAATTCCATGAAATCTAGGAGCCAGGATGCCCCTCTGTCACTTAATCCTCTATGGTGGAATATTCTACAGATACTCTGTCACACATATTTGGAGTGGTTGGTCTCCTAAATAACCACAACGTCATGGAGACCAAACTGCTTTATGAAAATGGAAATTACCATTTGTAAAAACACACTGTTTATCAACGCTCCCCAGCGTGTCCTTAGAAGCTATGAAATTAAATTCACACCTTTAGGAAAAGGATTGAAATGTGTGTGTGTGTGTGTACACACTCAGAGACACATACTTCAGAGCCATCCTCAAATATGCCATCCTTCACAGACTTTGTCAACTCTTCAACAACAAGCAGTAATAACATTTTTTAAACATTTAAAAACGACTTCTAAAAAGTGAATGAGGCAACTTTATTCAGTGAAAAACAGAGCAGTGATTTAGAAAGCAGACTGGAACTGTCCAGGTTGGAATATAACCTAGTCATGGCATTCTCACTGCCTCTCTCAGTGGCTGAGGTAACGAGTCTCCAAAGATGGCTCCCAACAATTCCTTAGACTCAACAGATGGAGACCTCTAGCTCTCTTGACTCTGGGATGGTCTTGAAACTTGCTTTTACCAACAGGATGAGCAAAACTGACATTCTTAGACTTTCAAAGGTAGGTCTTCATAGGCCTGACAGTTTCTACTTCCTCTCTTAAAAACCAACCACCTCGTGAAAAGTTTGACTTTCTAGCTGGAAAGAGAACCTTGGTTTGACTTTCTAGCTGGAAAGAGTCATCTCGGTTGCTTGAGCCCCACTGAGCTCCTAGCTAAATGCTGCTATTTGGTTGAACCCAGACAAAAACGGCAGATAACCCTAGGCACCTCACAGAATTGTGATAAATAATAAATCAGTACTTGTTTTAAGCCACTAGTTGTGGAGTTCTTTGTTATAAGGTAATAAGTTACTGAAACAATCGGTGACAGAGATATCAAGTGGTTAAAAGTGAGCCAAATCTGCTTAGTCACCTGCGACCATCTGTGATCATGCTAGGATTCTGAACACTTGCTCTGCCTGCAAACTAAAATGCAAGTGGAGAAATGCAGATATACAAACTCTCGCATTCAGTAACATCTAGATAATGGCACTGATGTTCATGCTGCACTGACAATTCTGCCCCCAGAACCCTGTGGGACTACCAAAAAATATCTCCCTTGATGGGTTCAAGAAACTCTGGCCCTCTTTGTCTGCTTTATCTAACACCATGCCACAAACCTGCAAATGTTTATGTGAGAAAGAGTAACAAGATGATGAATGATGGAGTGAATAAAACTTCAGTATAAGTATTGGGAGACTGAAAAAAAGCTAACAGACTGCACTCAATGGCACAAATGGCATGGAGCCCTGCAGCTAGCAATGACTGGGCAGACTGGGGGTGGACTCAATTGTTAGCCCTCATTCTTGACCCTTCTCTGCATCCACACCCTTGTCACGAATGCATGGCCGTCAGATGTGTTTCTCCCGCCTTTGAGCACATTCGTGTGACTTGATTTGGCTAGTAAAATGTGGGTGCAAGTGATGCTGTGCCAGCAATAAGCCCAAGGTTAAGAGGCATCTTGTGCATCGCTTGCACTTTTACCCTTCCGCAAAATAAGAGCATGCCACCTCCCCCCACCATGCCCCCTCCTGCAGCTCACTGGTCCCAGGAGGGAGATGAGAGAGAGACATGAAGCAGAGCCACTCCAGCTGACTCACCAACTCGTGATCAAGAAAGACACGCTCATTGTTGAAAGCCATTGAGGTCTTAAGGTTGTCCAATACCCAGCGATAGGTGACTAATACAAGGCTCCTTTATTAGATGCCAACATTTGCCAAATACCTATGGTACTTTAGGATAATAGACAGTCTCCTCGCCTATAAAAGCTGAAACTAAATTACCAGCTGGATAGTTAGGTGGCCTCATTGCTGGGCAGCATATAAATACAATATACCGAATATCACTGATTTTTGGCTCTTACAGTCTATCTTTCTAAAGATTGTAATTTGGTATTCAAAGTTCTCTATAATTTAACCCTAACTTAGTTTTCTAGCCAATTCTCTCACTTAAATTTTATATTTCATTGAAACTGGATCATCTATAATTCTCGAGTAAGTCTCACATTACCTCTAGCCTTTCTTTTTTTAGTTCCTCCCTGCACCCTTCATCCAACAAGTTTAGATTCTTCAGGTCCCCTAAGGCCAGTTTCAGATGTCACCTCTGTGAGAAATCTGCTCTGGTCCCACCTTTTAAGACAGCCTCTCCATCCCCCTAACTCTTACCTATGATGTATGTCTTTTCCTTTCCTGGTATTTGGATTATTCTGCTTCATAACATTTCCTCATCCTCTTACTAAGTCCTAGAAAGGGAGGTTTACATATTATTTACCTCTGTGCCCTCTGCAGCATTTAGCAAAAGGTCTTGGCATACCAAGTACAGGCCAGTCAATACCTTTGTGCATTGAAGAATGAGTGACCAATGGGAGTCACCAGGGCACCAGGCAATGACACCGACAAAGCAACATGGATTCTGGAAGAGTCAGAGAGACCTGAGTCTGTGGCTTCATAGCCGGCCAACCTGGGACCAGTTCATCTCTCTGTGCTTCAGCTTCCAAATATGTAAAACTGGGATGGCACATCTTTCACAGGATTGTTGTGAAAATTCACCATAAAAATGAATGTAAATGTTTCTGCAGGTTTGACATATGGTGGCAGCTCCATTAATGGCAGTCTTGTTACAAAAACGATAATGACAACAGAGTATCACGTAGAAGTTAGTTTGAACAAATCCTCGATATTATATTACAGTCTCTTAAAAGTGAAGTGTTTGAGGGTAACAGAATGATTCTACTTCCAATGAACTCTTTTCCCAGAAACTGGTCTCAGTGATCTGAATTTGAGTTTTATTTAGATGCTCACATGTGACTCTTCTCCACAGTCCTGAATTTTCTAGGCAGTCACCGCCAGAAGCAAATTTGTTCCAGGCAACACATACGTTTCCTTGAAATGACACAACACAAAATCCTCCTCTCATATATACTAGCTCCCTTTTAGCAGAGCATGAGTCTTCCCACAGCATCCCAATTCTCTACCAAGGATGGACACAACCATTACGATGGACCAAAATGCAGGAGGATTATTGGACAGTGACTGGACAAAGCCACTTCAGTTGTTTACATGTAAACATTATTTCAATGTGGTTATTTAGCGAAGGAGAGGTACTTTTACGAACAGGAGTGCCAGGCATGGGCCAAGTAGTGGGTTATTACTATTCAAGGAATTCAGCAGAATGGCTATATCTAGCTTCCTAATTGGAACTTTGGGCTAACTCATAGCCATGTGGCACCAGAGCAACACCTGATCTTCTAAGGAACAAACTCATGACCAGACAAACTCAAAAGTCTGTAAGTGGCCAGGCAGGTAACATTCATGAGTGAAGGGGACTTGATGAACTTTCCAGGGTAGGCTCAGTGGTTCCCTGGAGGCCACAGCCTGATGCAAGGGACCACTGCTACCTCAACCCACTGACTGTTGCCTCAGAGAATGCAGACTTGGTGTTGCCAGATTTTCTGAAGCAATTTGGGGTTTTATGTGAAGCATCCTGATTTTTAAATGCTGCCTGGCTTTTTATTTCATAATTCTCTGGGAGCCAAAGAAAATATTATTTGCAAGCCAGATGTGGCCATGGGTTGGCAGGTTGTAATCTTTGCACTGGATAGTCTAAAGTCACTTTGAATCATCGTAAGTTAAAAGATGATTATTAAATTCATTGTATTTGTATTTTTTTAACCTGAAAGTTTATAATTCACATGAAAAGTAACTATAAACCCTAAAAAAACACCTTACCTCTCATTTACATATCCTTATTCACTCCACTTTTGAACCTGTGTGTGGCTGCTTGTCCTATGCACTATTTAAGTCCTACTAGTTATTAAAAACTTGATTTAAATGCTAGTTTCTATATAAAACTTCCATAATGCTCCTCAAAATCCTCTATGTATAAATTATTATGAAAATTGCCCCCACGGAAAATATCTGCATTGATTTCTAGCCATATCTCATCAGCCCGTTACCAGCAGCCCCCCCCAAAACTGTAACACCACTAACACTACAAATATTCACTCCTGAGAAAGTGAAAGGCCTGGGTCAACAGGTCAAGATTAAAGTTCAATGGCACTCACCACCAAACACATCTCCGTTCTGGTAGTTCTTCCCTTTCTGGGCTTCCTCTTCATTTTGAACAGTGGCAACATGCTTGGCAGAGGCACAGCCCATAGTCTCATTCGGTCAGCTTCAGCCGGGCTGAACTGCAAATCATCTCTACAGACACAGGGACATTTTTTTTTTCTTTAAACCCAAAGAAAATCCACCTTCCTGCTGAGTTGGTCAAGATGTGTGCACCTGAAAGGACAGAAAGAGAGAGATGAGAATGAGGGAAAACAAACCTGTATCTCCATGTGTCGTTGTGCTGTGTGTGATCAGCAATGCACTAGGATTCCGGTGTGACCCCTCCCCCCAATACTGGGGGAGCAACTGGTGCTGAAGGAGGAAATGGCAACATGGCCCATTTTCTTCTGATTCTCACTCAAAGAGCAGGACCAAAGGCATGCCCCCTGCACAACACATGGCTGGACTTTTTGAAGGAGGTAACAAAAACCGCGTACTTGTTTGTTCAAATATATATTTGAACACTACTTTTCGCTATACATACAGTGCGTGTATGTTTGCTAATGTTCTGGAATCTCAAAAGCCTTCAGAGTAAGATAAAGGACATCCATGATATCAACAGCTCAAGAAACTGGGGAAAAATTCTCCATCTTCCCCCTCCTGCCTTGCAAGCCAGCTCTTCTCAGATCCTCATTTTTTTCCAGGAGGAAGTGGCCTTCCTCCTCAGCCTGAAATATGGGCTAATTTATAGAATTTCTAGTGGGTTCCGTAAGGAACTCCATATTTTATTTTACCTGAGGTGACAGTGTTTTGGAAGATAAAGGAAGGAGATGGGGGCAAGGATTCAAACTTATTTTTGTCCATTTTCTGCTTAGCTAGCTGAATGCTTTAAGGTTTGAAAAGATGCAGGAAAGTCAAGAGAAGAAAACAAGGCAATTGCCCACCTCTTATCAGAGCCTTTGTACCTCTATTGGGCCACTAATAAAGACTGAAAGAGAATTTATGGATAAACCACAAAGGAGATAACTCTAGTTAACTTAGGTAAATATACATTCCTCACCCCACCCAAGGTCGCTCCCCAAATTCTCAGCGCTTGCTTTTTATTTCATTCCCTTATCATCCTTTTCCAGCCATTCCAATCTTGTAGACAATTTATTCCAGTCTCTAGATGTTTCCTTCGGATATCTTCCCACTCCTTTTTCTCCATCCCTCCCACTGTAGTACAGGCCCTTACCTCCTCACACCCAAGCAGAGCAAAAGAAGTGTCAAGTCATGCACTTGATGCTATGGATTAGCACCTACATCCCCCTACTCACCTGCATCCCCCTACTTACCCCTCCCCTTTGTGAACAACTGATGTTTCTCAGCCTCAGAAACAGTGCTACAGAAACTGAAACACAGCTGCAGGCCTCCTTCCTAGTGCTCTAAGGACACTAGTGGACATAGAAATCTAATCATTTAAGCCATAAAATCTCAGCAAAGGGGATTTTTCAAGTTAACTCAACACTGAAAGGTAATTCTAAATCAACCTCAAAAACAAACTCAGATAACAAAGGTAATGATCTTAAATGAAGCCAAGCAAATGCAAATTGCAATATCAACTCTATGGCTGTAACATTAGTCCTATCTTTGTATAGTTCTTCATACTATTTTCTAGCACTGATTCCATCAAATCAATTACAGGAAGTATAGGGTTAGTTGGTCAAGCTTTACCTAAAAGGAAGATTTTTTTTATTCCCTAAATAGTTAATATTTGTAGTTTCTCTACAGGATTGGATAACCTCTTGTTAACATATTTCATATTTTTAAAGCTATATGAAGGACATACTCACACAACACATTTAGCAGTAATGTCATTAAAACTACAATATTTTGATTTGATGGTCTATCCATACTGATCTATATATAGCTCAGGGGCCTGATGGGGGAAATGTGCATTAGGGAGGCATTTTTTTAAAAATCTACAAAATGTACTGTAGGAGTGCCATGATAGGTTTCACAGGAATCTGTGGCAATTAGAATTAAAAAAAAAAATTAAAAAAACAAAAACACAAAACAGATGAAATTATGACTGGGCAAAGGCAGGCATTCAAAGAGGAAGTAGTATTTTGTAGAGACTTAAAAGTTTGGTAGAAATCTGGATGGCTGAAAGGACAGTAACACTATCCAGACATAAGGAACTGCCTGAGTTAAGATAGGACGTGGAAGTGCACAAGTGAGAGCGTGCATGCACGTGCATCCGTCCTCACCCTCGTTTGGTGGGAGGTGGAAACAGAGCAGGGCAGGGGACTGCTCCACTGATGCTTTGTGAAGGGCTTAGAGGAGGCCTTGCTCACTTTATCCAACTTAAAGATGAGGACGTCTCTCTGGTGCAAATTTGAGCACACTCTGAGAGATATTAAATTAGTAGTGCAGAAACCCATCTGTCAACCTATCATGGTTTCTGAAGAAACATCACTGACATGTGAGACAAAAAGAATGAGAGATGGGATGCAGTTCCAAAGGTGGAAAAAGGAGAAGAATTCCTCTCCAACCAAGAGGCTGCGGAGGGTTGTTGAGGCTGCCAGGCATTCCAGGCCAGCACTTTCTCTGAGGCGGTGCCCCCACTCCTGCCTCTAGCATCACCACGTAAGGTAACAGGTGTGGCCCCCAGAACCAAGTCCTCACTTTTCAAAAAGGAATGTGGGGGAAATAAGCTCACACATCCACAGAAAAGCAAACTGAAGTGGGAGGGGAAACCTCCCGCTCGCCTCCCCGACTCCATTGCCACCTCTTCAAAAAAGTGAAAATGGGAAGGAGAGTGGGACATCCTGACAAAATCCCTTGAAGGGATCCAGGGGCAACTTGACAACTATCCTCTCTGGGAGTCCCTCTCGCTTTTCTCTTCCTTATTTCCAAATTCCTGTTAACAGCCTTGTGCCACCTAAGAAGTTAATGTAAGAATCTAAGATGTGAATTATCCTTTGCTACTATCCCTGAAAAGCATGGTGTGGTGTTTCTTCAGTATTTTAAAAGTTGTGTTTGTAACAAAGACTCTTACTTGAATTTAAAAAGTTGAAATCACACGAAAATCAAATTGCAGCAGGCTAATAAATATAAAACATGTTAGAATGAATTTTAGAAGGACTTCTCTATTATTCAGGCATGAAGGTGAGGGGCATGTTAATAAGCAGACTAGACAATTCAAGTGATGATGAAGGAAGCTTCCATTTAATTATATTTTTAAAAAGGCACTAATGGTCGATAGGAGTTCTCTCCAAATCCTAATAAGGTAGAGATTGTTTTTGAAAAACACACACACTAGATTATACAACAGTAATTTAATGAATGGTATTTTCAAGTCTTACAACTTCATCAGAATTTTAATATTTTCCGCAGGGAGCGGCAGGGGGAGAGGGAGACAGAGAATCTTAAGCAAGATCTATGCCCAGGGTGGGGCTCGATGTGGGGCTCGATCTCACAACCCAGAGATCATGACCTGAGCCGAAATCAAGAGTCAGATGATTAACCGACTGAGCTACTCAGGTGCCCCAATATTTTGCCCACTTTGAAGGTTATATTTATGAAGTCATTTAACAGGCAGAAGATACCTAATTTCATAAAGTTAACCATGGATCAGTAGGGAAAGCTTTTTACTACATCATCTGGATTCTGCACATAAACAATTATCCAATCATCCATTCATTTAATCAACAAACACTGTAAACTAACAAGTGTCTGGCAAGCATGGGGTACATAGAGATAAACAAGATACGGTTTTCCTCCCTATTCCCACAGAGTAGGGTATCATTAGAAAGACCAGTTTCACACCAAGTGTCGTTTCAGCTACTGCAGGTCAAACCCAGGAAGAAAGGTGAGTTCACCCCACAGGCACTTGACTCAGCCTTTAGAGACAGAATGTCAAGAGAGGTCAGCCTTAAGGCCTGACCACAGCTAAAGAATCATCTTTGAAACACCCCTCCACTATATCTCTCTTTCATAGCCTAGTGTAATGTCAAGGTTTCATTTCTATGGAAAATTCTCTCTTTGACTTGAGTCCCACAAAGACCTCAAACTGAGCAGACCCTCAGAAATGTACTCCCAATGTCTGCCATGGTAATCTGCTCTAAACACTTCCCTTTGGTCTGTCCTATCCCTCACAGAAACCCTAGCATTTTTTTTTAGCTTCCATCTTGTCTTTGGCTTTGCTCAGCTTCTCTTCGCCAACCCCCACACCTTCTATTCACACCCCTTCCTGAAACCACACCACTCAGAGAGGAAAGTCTGATGGTGCAGATGAACATGCCAAGACCATGAAGCTGGGTGGAGGGGAGTCTCGTTTTCACATACTGTTATTAACAGCATGCTATTTCCAAAGTCAGATCACAGTTTAAGAATTAAGCTGAAGTATCTCTTTGCTGTCTGATAGAATCTTCTAATAATACCAAATCCCACTGAGGATGGTTTTAGAAAACTAAATAATCTATATGATAGGATCATCAGTCACCTTTAAAATCACGAGATCCAATTAATTGCCCATGGTTTTCTGTAAAAGTCTCCCCAAATGGTAGTGTGGTTATATTATCCTGTACCATGAAATTAGACATAATCCCCATCCACAATGCTATATGCTAACTGACTTTGGGGACCACTTTTTTCTTTTCTTTTTAAAAAGATTTTATTTATTTGACAGAGAGAGCACAAGTAGGCAGAGTGGCAGGCAGAGGGAGAGAGAGAAGCAGGCTCCCCACAGAGCAGAGAGCCCCCTGTGTGGGACCCTGGGATCATGACCCGAGCTAAAGGCAGACACCTGACCCACTGAGCCACCCAGGAACTCCTGGGACCATCTTTATAGGATATTTTTCCTTTGATAAAATACATTTGCAAATTTGCGAGTCCAATTCAAAAATTTTAAAGAGGACTAAAACATGCATGGCCATGCATGTTTATAATTCTTCTCCTTACACTATGGTTCAAGCTCTTTAGGTAATGCTTTAAGTATCACTACAGGAATTACTGTTAGAGAACACTCCACATTATAACACTAGAAAGTTCTTTTCTATATACAACGAAGCCTGTTGCCTTTCTATGAACACATATTCCATACATGGGATATATTTGTCCTTTTATAAGAAAAGATTACAGATTATTGTGGCTTTTTCTCCAATGCCAGTGATTTCTCTTTATTTGTATTTTATTGTTTTATGCTTTATTAAGGTATAACTGACAAAACTGAAATACACTGCAAGTGTTCAAGCTCCATAAAGATGATCTAACACATACGCTGTGAAAGGGATCCCACCACTGAATTAATTAACACATCTAGCACCTCTCATAGTTCTCTTTCTTCCTCCTTCCCTCCCTTCCTTCATTCCTTCTTTTCATAAGAACACTTAAGTTCTACTCTCTTGGCAACTTGCAACTATAAGATACAGGTTAATCTACTACAGTCACCATGTTCTATATTAGATTCTCAGATCTTATTCATCTTATAACTGAAAGTTTGTATCCTTCTACCAACCTCTCCTTATTTCTCCCACTCCCACTCCCCTGGCCTTGGCAACCACCATAATACTGTTCCTGAGTTTGACTTATTTTATTTTTAGATTGCACATATAAGTGATACCACGCAGTATTTGTCTTTATTTTACTTAGCATAATGCTCTTTAGTTCATCTGTGTTGTTGCAAATGGCAGTATTTCTTTCTTTTTTAAGGCTAATATTCCAGTGTGATAGTGTGTGCGACATTTTCTTGATCCATTCATCTACTAATGGACACTTAGGTTGTATCCATACCTTGACTCTTTCGAATAATGCTGCAATGAACATGGGAGTGCAGATATCTTTTTGAGATAGTGATTTTTGTTTTCTTTGAATATATATCCAAAAAAGTAGGATTGCTGATGGTCTTTCTCTTTTTGAACTGGAAGCATAGTTACATCAAAAAACCTATTCTGGGGACACCTGGGTGGCTCAGTCAGTTAGGTGTCTGCCTTCGGCTCAGGGTGTGATCCTGGGGTCCTGGGATTGAGCCCTGCATCAGGCTCCCTGCTCATCAGGAAGTCTGCTTTCCCTTTCTCTCCCTCTCCCTGCTTGTGCTCTCTCTCTCTCTCTCTCTCAAATAAGTAAAATGTTTTTTTTAAAAAAACAAACCCTATTCTTATAAAATTAGGAAGAAAAAAATATACAAATTCTGTTTGAGAAAAACCAAAGAGATATCTGACCTTTTTCCAAAAGAGGAAAAACATGGGAAAATATTTCTATTGACATAATATTATGGATAATTTAACTTTCCACCAATCAAAGTCTTTTTCATTTTGGATGAAAAAGCCAAAAATATTATAGACAGTTTCCTTGTCAAGAAAGATACTTCTAAAAAATGAATTAAAAGTGAAAAGCTCCATAAAGAAATCCTAGGCCAGAAAGAACATGAATGTACCACATGCAGCTTGGAGGATTGGAGAGAAATCAAATTCTGATTGAAAGGGTATACAGAGAGCTATGAAGTCAGCAGTTAAGAAAAGGATATAGCCACATTATTAATAGATCAGGAGCAAAGTACCCCTTTTTTCCCTCTGATTAAAAAGGGAAATCAAGACAAGGCAACATCTAAAAACTCCTTTCTTTTATTAAAGAAAGAGCCAACATCTAAGCTCCATAAAGAAAAAAATATATATATAAATAACTAATCAGTCTGTTTGCCCATCTGCTCTGCTTTGCTATAATGAGCGTTAATACAGCAACCGACTGGGGGGGGCGGGCAGCCTAAAAGTGATTTCTAATCTTCAAGCTTTGGTATCCTTGGGCTTCTGTTAACACCATTTCACATTTCATTGTGGATGTTAAAAATAATACATAAAGAGATGTCACATTTGACATGAGGGTAATCTGGGAAAGTCAAATCTTCTTACCAGCAATTGCTGGCATCACAGAAGATATTCGTTCCTCATCTCACACTCATTTGGTGGCATGACAATCAACAATATGCTATTAACTCCAAAGAAACAGGAATTTGGATGTCTGCTTTCTTTACGGGAAAATTCTCACTTCCATAAATAATAATTGTGTGGAGGTGTCTCAAAAATGAAACGATAATGAGTCCTGTGCAAGATGACACACTTCTGCAGGACCTGGGCAGTGAAGTGTGGGGGTAAGGAGGCAAGGCAGCAAGAGCAACACAGATGGAATGAGAATCCCAGCTCTGGTCTCGCACCACACACATGCCTGCCTCAGGACCTAGGCTGGGCTTCATCTCTCTGAGCCTTTCTCCTTGATTCCATGATCTACCTGAACATACGTCTGAGGGATGCTCAGGATGAAACTGCCACTTACAAAAAGGCCATTTGTTTTGTTTTTATCTAGAGTCAATTTATTTACAAACTTTGTTTTCAAAATTTACCCAGTTAGGATATCCTTGCAAGTCTGAAACCTGCAAAATTTTGGGAAGCCCTACAAAGTCTGTGATTATTACCAATGATATTTGGGCCTGAGGGTGTGGATTTCAATTTTATATAAAGTGGAAAAATAAACAAAGCTTAGCTCTCTTATGTCCTCCTCTCTATCTTGCCTTTAATGAATAAAAATAAATTTTAAAAACATTTCTTGTAGGGAGCAGGCTTAAAAAAAAAAAAAGCTTGTAGAATAATTGTTCATCATCTAAGGATTAACAGGTTTGGTGCCTTTATCCTACACCTGAAAACTCCACTCATGTGTCACCTGTGTATGTTCACACAGTTCATGCATGGCTGATACTATTTCTGGGAAGCCGAGAGAGGAAAAGAGCAGATCCTGATTAAAGTTATCCACTCACACTAGGGTGAACCTAAGCAGAATTACGCTGTTTCTAGATTTGCTCCTCAGTGAGCAAGGCCAATGGCAGATATTCCAGGACTCAGGGGTTCTCTTTCTTCCTTCCTTCCATATTAAAGACTCAGAATACCAAGGGTATGTGCAGGAAGTTGCCAACCTGTGTCACTGGGAACCTTCTGTACCATGCCACCCATGGCTGGGATCACAACAGCTGTGTTGCTTGTTCACCATGTCACTTGAACCAAATCTGTGTGATTTCCTTGTCTGTATCCTAAGAATAACAATAGCAGCTCCCTCTCTTTTTTTTGGATTGTTCTGGAAATCTAGGTAGATAATGAAATGCTTGGAAAAGCACTTATAAATGCGAGGGGATATTCTTCGAAGCATACTTAGCTATGCCAGGTGCAGGACATTACTATTTAGGCACACTGGGTGGAATTGGTTTGCCCAGAGGGTTCCTATAGGTGTCCCCAGAAAAATGAGAGAGAACAGATGATAAGGGAAAGATTTTTTTAAAAATCAAGAAATAACTAGAAAGTGAAAGTAGGATAAGTACGAATTACTAAATAATTCTAAAGAATTATACTAAAGAAGCACAATTTGATTTTATCCTATGTCAGTGAGTCATGATCCTTCGTAAAGGGCCAAAGAAGAACAGGCCACTGGGTAAACTGAAATGTTGAAATATGTTATGAAGAACAGATAGGATTCCTGCTCTGGAAGGACGAGCATTCAGAGAGGGCTAACAGATCATAAACATAATAAAGTAAAATAAAATTCCAATACCTAATGTACACTGCAGGAAAAGAAGGGATCAGAGATGTTCTTGAAATTCATCGGATGTTTCAATCTAATTAAATTAGTGCTGTCTCAGCTTTATTTTATGTAACAAGAGATGGAGAAACATCCATATAACGCGCAAATCTTAGCAGACCCTCGGTAAGCATTTACTGATGAGGAGGACAGTGGAACAGATGTCATGCCAGTTTTGAGCTGTTGATCCTTTTTAACACCATGAACTACAACAGAACTGCAGCTGGATTAATCCCTCGGAAATCTGAATGCTACTCTCATGGTGCCAAGGGGGCAAGAGCTGAATGCCTCTGAGCCTGGTCCGATGTGCACACTGGAAAAGCACGTATGGTGTTTTCATCCCTGAATTAGAAAGCATCAACTTTCACACAAGACTAGTAGGTTCCTCATTTCTATTCAATCTCTAAACTTAATGCTGACTCTAACTTATGTGGCATATCTCAGCCTTAAGCTGGTTACTGTGGAAGATAAATGGAAACAGGACTAATAGACACAAGAGATATGAATTATCTAATCACTAGAAGCAAACGTGAGAATTATTTAAAAACAAAAAAGTCTGCTTATGTTTTCTTTGAGCACTTTGGTACTAATATTTAAGTATGGATATATTTAATATCTTCAGAATTATAAATACTTTTGACAAAGGAATGTAGTAACACTCTGAAAAGCGCTAAATAGATGTTAAAAAATGGCATTTCCCTCAAAATCTAAACATACATCCCTCTTCCCTCCTAAAATAGCCTCTTTTCTCCTTTTTTCCCCCTCTCCCTACTAAAATAAATGAAATCATCCCTGAGAAACTGGTGCAAACTCTAGCCTAAGAGCTCTCTTTCCCTGGGTGTGGCTTCAGGCCACAGTATCCCAGGTCTGAGAAGTGAGCAATCAATGATCCAGTGATGGAGGAAACCCACATCTCTCCAACCGGGCAGAGAGCTACTGAGTGAAATGAGCATCCCCAAAGGGACAGCAACTCTGCCTTCAGAACCTTCCAGTTCTATCCAGAACAGCTCAAGATTTGGAAGTGCCCTGAAAAGTTAGAGAAAGCAAACAGATAAAATCACCTTATTGGTGAAGGACTTAATCTCTTTCTCTCTTCCTTATGCACACACATGCCTACCACAAGTTGTAGAGATGCAAAGACTATACCCAATATGTTATGATTTTGTAAGGGAAAGGAGTTGTGTAGCTTTGAGCACGTTTTTTACTTCACGGTGCCTTGGGTGCTCATTTATAAGATGGGGTAAAAGTGCGTGAACCAGGACAGCACCTGACAATTAGTAAAGAATCAATATGTGATCTTATTGTTGTTATCATCACCATCATCATTATTTAATAGGATGGAGATGAACTTTCTTTTGAAAAGATTTTATTTGAGAGAGAGAGAGAAGATGGTGAGAGAGCACGAACGAGGAATGAGAGGCAAGGAGAGAGAGAGAGAGAGGGAGAAGCAACTCTCTGCTGAGCGAGGAGTCAGACATGGGGCTCGATCCCAGAACCCTGGGATCATGACCTGAGTCAAAGGCAGATGCTTAACCGACTGAACCACCCAGGTGCCCCAAAGGTGTTAAACTTTAAAAAGAAAGGGGTACAGGCAAAAGAGACTAGAAAGGAGAAATGGGAAGAGATAAGAGGTTAATAGGGGGAACTCGGTATCTCTTAGGCCCCGTACCAGAGATAACCAGGCAGATGCAAGCAGATACAAGCAACACAGACAGAACCAAGAGACAGCAGTGCTGTAGCAGGAGAAGCTCCTGGCTTGTGTGCAGCACCTGCAAAGGAAACCCTGAGCAGTGCCCATATGTCTGCAGTGTTGGGAGGTAGCGAGGTCAGCTTCTGTGTGGCACACATCCCAGGGCTCTGAAGGCCAAGGCTGTTGCGTGCAGACAAACTGAAAGGTCAGTGAGCTCTCCCAAGCTTTGCCACAGCCTTGATGATGTGCAGCTCTCATCTTGCTGCTGTTTGGTGTTTACGTGTCTGTTTGGTGTTTACTCCTTCACCGGGTAGATTTCCAAGGTCACAACCATGTCCTAATTATTCCTATCTTCCCTCCAGTATCAGACACACAGTAGGTCTGCAACAGATGTTGAACTAACGAATTCTCTTAGAAACCTTTTTTAACAAAGAGATGTCCGGGGGTTTAAAGGAAGGGTGCTCTCTGCATGGACAGTGACTTCTTCAGTACATCACAAAAACTACAGTTAAACTTGCTCGTCTAAGCCATCAAAGACAATTTAAAACTATGTTCAAGGGACACCTGGGTGGCAGGTGGCTCAGTGGTTGAGCATCTGCCTTTGGCCCGGGGCGTGATCCCGGAGTCCCAGGATCGAGTCCCATATTGGGCTCCTTGCATGGAGCCTCTCTTCTCCCTCTGCCTGTGTCTCTCTCTGCCTCTCTCTCTCTGTGTCTCTCATGAATGAATGAAATCTTAAATTAAAAAAAAAAAAACTATGTTCAAAATCTACTTCCTTAAAAAGACAAGAAAGAAGTAATGTATAATATTATACTAGTATGATGGAATTTCGAAAGCTTTTGGCATTTATATGGTTGGTCCTAATATGCTTTGGAAAACTATGCTATTTATTTATTTCAACAATCATTTTGGGGGAACTTGTTTAGTTCTTAACATTCCACTAGGAACCAGAGATTCCAAAATGGGTAAGTCAGCTAGACCTTGACACACATTTTCTGACTTTCAGTTACAACCGAGCGATGGTTAGCAATGTTTTGAAAACTCATCTGTTGGAAAAACCAAGGTATTTTGAGTTTTGCTGAAATTTAAATCTTTGATTAACATTCCACTGCAAAGAACTATTTAAGAATAATGTCCTTACAAGGCCAAAAAATTGAAGTTATAAGTTTTATTTTCAGGTGGAATAAATGAATACCCCCTTAACCTACTGAGGTGTTGTGTGTTTTTTTTTAAAGGACATATCCATTCTCATATTCCTCTCAAGAAATGCAAAAGACATTGGGGATCTTCGATTTTTGCAGAGCTCGGCCAAAAACACATTTTCTGCAATTATCTCCTTAAAGAAAACAAAAAGTTAAAAAGCTGAAAGACTAGACCCAGAGGACAAAGCAAAGTCAGTTGAGTAACGCCCACTTCTTTCTAATGCACCAGCAGAAGCCCTCTCCTGCCCCTCACAAGCTCACTTTGGACTCTACACTGAATGTACCTACCACCATTTCTGTGACATGTAGTAGGTTTGAGATGTGAAATGTAAAAGGAAGGCACGAAGCTCTTCCCTGGCTTTGATACTCTTCTTCAGCCACTAAACAGCTATTAAACAACAGGTAGGGTTATAAGCTATGAGCTATTATGACCTCGTAAATGTTACCAAAATTTGCAGTCTACTCTATAATAATTATTTTAAATCAGCCCAATGTTCCCCATTTGAAGTAGTATAATTAGTGAACAGAGTGTTCTTTCCTACTTGTTCAGCAAAAGGAACTTAGAGGAAGCAGCCAGAGTATCACATACTCAGCAGGAGTGGAAAATGAGGGCAAGAGTAACAGGACTGGGGCCCACCAACAGAAGATTGTTGCTGAGCATCAAGATGTATCAGCCAGTACTCCTTGGCATTAACACTCTCCAACAAATCTGCATTCAGTTCCAGTCTGACACATGGAAGTTTCAAGTCTTCATCTGGACGGAGAACTAAATACATGGCTTGATGATAAATTGTTTAATTTGAGAAAGGAATAGCAGAAGTAGGTTACAATTAGGATTTGACCACATTCTATTCTACTCTAACAAGGCCTTTGACCACTGTCCTCTCTGTGGGACCTCCAGTGCATGGACAGGCTGAGGCAGTTGTGGTCCCAGATATGACAAAGGCACATCTGGCAAGCTGCATAGTATTCCTGTATCTGGATGGATTGCCACCCCATTATCACCTCCATTACATCATTGCCACAACCACCCTAGGAACAGTACTACAAAAATAAAAGACATACATTTTTCAAGGTCTCCCTGAAATCCTTAGAGAATTTTCAGGAAGGATCCAAATTAAAATTTGTACTTGTAGATTACTTTTTGGACTCAGCCTCTAAATCTCTCCTTTATTCATCAGGCTTTCCTAGGCCATATCTGTTGTTTGTTTTTTGCTTTTTTGAGAAAGAACTCAAAAGGCAATGTCCAGTAGACATCAGGATGGTCCTACTAGCAGTTTTAAAACATCAGAACATGATTAAAATTTTTAGCAAAAAACTCTACTTCTTATAAATTAGTTATAATCTCATTACTTTTCTATAATAAAGACAAATTAATCTTCTTCAAGCACTGTTTCTGTCAGATCCTTCCTCTGTTTCAAAATCCTCCAGAACTCATTAATGCATTGGTGGTAAAGCCCAAAATACCTGGACTTTCAAGCAGGCATATTCTCAGGGACCACTGAGGTCAAGGTTTCTAAATTTACAAATGAGAAAACTGAAGGGCAAAGTTCCACCAATGGGACTGAAACCTGCTGAACCACTGTTGTCTCTTTCTACGGCTCCACGGTTACTAGCATCCTCTTCATCACACCAAGTGGGTCTCACAGACTGTCCATCTTCCTCAATATTCTGCTCACATACCAACCTCTTTCCATCTGCTTCAGCTTTAACTGTCGTAAGAAGAAGATTCCACATCATTCCATGACTTCCTTCCATTTTCTCTCCTAAATCTTATTTCTAGAGTAAATTATTTGGCGTTTCTTAGACATCTCTCTCTCTGCAAAGACACTAAGTACTTTGAGGGCAGAAACCGTCTCCTGTATTTGTCTCCCCTACTATTGGTGTGTGTGTGAGAGGTGCACTGCTAGGCAGATAGTACGAACTCAGTAAACCTTTAAGACGGCAAGCGGCAGGCTATCTTTGTCTTCCTACCTCTGCACCTGTTATCCCCCTGGCTAGAAAGCTCTTCTTCCTCACCTTTGCCTAACTTATGCTCTTCATGAGCTGTCCCTTCCAAAAGGTCCCAGTGCACCTGTGAATTCCCCTTCATGGCACCCATAAGGGTGAAGGATATTCTCAATTCCTAATTGCTATCCCTTCCACAGGTCTGGAGAGCACATGCCTCGTGAGATACAGGCTGCGTTTCTTGCTCCCTAGTGTAAACCCAGCTTCTCACAGCACTTCATTCAAAATATGTGCACAGTGAATAAATAATAAATGAATGTATCCACAAGAAAGTTTAAACTCCTTCTCATGGAAATCAAGGGTTTCTATAGGTACACCTTGCTCTAGCCAGTCTCGTCTTTAGCTACTATGCCATGGACCTATTTTCCTAGTCTAACTCTAATTACCTCTCAGTTAGAAGGTCTCACCTCAGATAGAAAGTCCTCCCCATTAATCTCCACCTGTGATGCAAATTCTATGTGTCTTTAGGGTACAGAACAAGTCTTGTCACCTCTGAGAAACCTTGCCCCAGGCCACATGGATCTGCTCCTTCTGTAAGCACATCAGCAGGCATGCATATGACCATTCATGCATCCATGTTGGGACACGTCCAGTCATCATTCCATCTCAGTCTAACGTGGCCTATGGGCCTTCCCTCTGAAGGCAGCACTGAACTCTCAGGAAAGAATCATATACACAGCTTTGGGACGTATCTTGTACTGTTGCTTGATACTGTTTAATTTTTGTGCATTTTGGTCTTGGCATCCTAATTCATTTTTGACTTTCCTTCAAGGCAAGCCATGCTTTCGATGTCTGATCCTGTGCAGTTCTTGGCACAAAGTAAAAGGTTAAAAGAATATTTGTTACCTGACATGTTGGCTAGAAAACAAAAGTGTGCAGGATGACAGAACTATAGAAATTATTAAAAAAAAAAAAAACTTTTGCCAAAACTGCAGTTGAACATTTCTGATTATTAGAAGCTGTTTTAAAAGGTCAAATGTTGGTTGTATAATTATACCATAATTTTGTAAAATTACTCTCTGAATAAAAGTTTTTTTTTAAATAGAAACATCTATGTGATAAAAAATTACAAATAGAAAAGGAAATTTAGTATAAACTAAAAATTTTTTAAAAAGGAATAAAAAAGGAAGGAAAGAAAAACATACCCAAGATTGCCACCCTCACCTCTTCCCCTAGATCAGGAAGGTTGGCGGCAGCATCCACAACTGAATCGGTTGACTTTTATTACAGAGTCTAGGTCATGACTGAGTTCACATAATGACTCTATAAAGGTTGGCCCAACAGCTCTGTGAACATGAGCAAAATAATTCTCCCAACGTTGCAGGGGAAGAAGGGGGAGGAATCAATCTCTTTCCTAGTTTGCCATAAACATTTCCTTATAATTATTGTTTGATGTACTGTGCCTAACTATTTAGTTTTATTTATTTTAGATCTCACCATACTTTCCTCCAAAATATGTGCAGCAGCTGCTTTCAACCATAAATAACAATTTTTAGAACACAAATGCTCTGTTCAGGGTTCAGCAATTCAGGGTTCAGTAACCTAGCAACAGAATGTCAAGACCCCCTAATTTATATCCTCAAGTGCCCAATAGCCACATACCCCCAAGACCTGGGACTGTAAAATGTTGTTCAAATCAGGTTTCGCTAATCACAAATCGATACTGGCCAGCTCAGGAAATAAAACAAAACGGCTTTCGCTGGTATCCAAAAGCCCAGTGTCAAGGAACAGAAATAGTAAAGGTACATATTACCAGAGTCTAGTGGCCACAAAGTTACCAATTGGGATTTGGCCCTGGGAAAAGCCAAATTAGCCAGTATCTGTAACCCTTTACCAACCAACACCTCACGTATTTTTATATATAAAAGGTTGAACACATGTTCTTAGTGGAAATGAACAAATGTACCCATTACCAGGAACATTTTGTCAGGTAAAGACTTAGACAAGGAGGAGAAAGGACACTTTGATGTTTTACTTTAATGAAATGAGAGTTGCCTCATCTCCAAGATGTATTACAGGAAATAAAATGAAGACTCAGGTCTTCCTCCTTCCTATTTAGTTTGTTTCTGCCATTATATCCATCTCGTTAATGGACATGGGCTTATTAGATGCTAAGGGCCCCTCATTTCTTAAAAAGTATACATATTTTACTGGTTTCTCTTCCCTACCCAATAGTGAAGGTCAGGATATAGGAAAGCAGCTTCACAATGTGTTTTTTAAATCAACCATCCCAGCAGTGGCAAAAATAAATGAAATGTGGGAGGCTGTTTATTTGTATGTCAAAGGGAAAGTGAAATTCTCTATAGGGTGACACAATCATTTGTTTTCCCCAATGAAGCAAACAAATCAAATAGGAATAAAACAGGAGCCACCCTTCATCATTCATGGTATAATGAGTTCTTGCTAGATTAACCATTCTCCTTCCTTGTTATACTCCAAAAAAAAAAAAAAAACAGATGTACAATGACATCAGCAAAACAACCAAAGATCGTCAATCTACAAGACAGGAAATGCAGCAGCCAGACTTGCATTCTTTTTAAACATTAGCTGACTGGCTGATGGCTCTGGCTCTGTTTGTTGTGCAGGATATGGGCTCACCGATAGGACATCTTTAGGTAGCAACAATGATCAGGACAATTTTCAGTAGCAGTGCCTTAGGACAGAGACCTAAACTGACCAAGGCTACTTCAGATCAGGTGGTTGCCTATGTACTGTGCTTATTAGGATCAAAAATCTGACTCCCTGCTCCCTCTAAGTCAACTACCCTTTATTAGGAGCTGGATACCAATAACGTTCTGTCAAGAAGATCAAAGACAGAGTGTATAAGGCAATGGGGAGTCCAGACCACTGGTATTAGGATAGTCTATTAGATGGACGAGGCCACCACACTGCATACAAGGAATAAGCCCATTCATGCACTGTCTGGCTGAGCACTCTGAGGTCCCAAGCCAAAGGCCTGGCCAATAGAATGAATAATGAGGATGCTCCTGGGTCACAGGAGTGGGGCAAGGTGCTCATACTGAAAATGCTACCTCTGGCAGTGATGTTCAGATAATGGAAGGCATGCAAGCATCAGCATTTTCTGTGAAGAAATGGAGACAAAGAAGAAAAGGTAATGGAGACATGATGGTGAAAAGGAATGACACTAGTCCTTAGTGTCAGTGATGGAGAGCTATGGAATCCAGGCCACTTGCTGGCATCACAGATGCAAAACAACTGATTCTACACACCACTTTACTAATTGCAGAACCTTTCATACAAATTGGCTCTGTGGATCTGCCAGGGTCTTCAGTAGTACCTTAGAAGGCACCTCGAATACAATTCTAGATGCCAGTAAAGCTAATCCAGATCTAGGGTGCCCCCCGTGTGGGAGAACGAAAGGAAGGGCTACTTCTAGAAAGGAGGGTAGTCACCCCATTTGATTTCTTTTGCTTGAGAGTAACAGAGGTTTTAGTGACCAAAAGAAATCAATAAGGCTATCAGAACTTATTTGATGGTATTTATAATATCTCTGACCTTAGTACCTCTTGCTGACACACCCACAGCTCAATTTCTATTGAATGTCTATTGAAGCTGCATTTGATTTGGGATGTAAACATCTGTAAAAGGATCCTGCTTCTCCTGACAATGGTAGCAGTTGCTTGAATGAGCAGAGTGACGGCTGGAATTTGGGGACTGAGTGACTTCCTCTCACCCCTTGCTAATCCCCCCACTTCTAATCTATTTCTATCACTACCTACCAACATGATTTTGAATTAAATTTGTGCATTGGGTGTCTGAAGAAAAGCAGTGATGGTTCCCATCTACCACAGAGGAAATAGGTCTTTCTTTCAGGGCGCCCACTGCATCCTTTGTTGTGGAAGGGGGCTGTGTGTAGAGCCCCGGTGAGGAAAAGTCTTAAAGAACTAAAAGAGCTGAAGAGAAGTGGGGTGTGAGGAAAAGACATGCTGGGCAGCTGTGGGAGGCTGAGGAAGCTGGAAGCAGCCAAAGGAAAAGTAAAAGAAATAAGAAGGAAAAGAGAAGGGAATGGAAAAAAGGTTTTTATGAATACTCTCTGTGCCAGGGCCAACTCAACCTCTACGCTCCGCTCAAAAGCATCAGGTTTCTAGGAAGGCTTTGGTGGTTCTTGCTCCCCCTGTGTGCTTCTGCATTGCATCCTCTTGGCTTCCTATGTTTGTCTCCAGAACTAGACCATGAGCAACAAACACAGGGACTCTTACTCACTTAGAAAAAAAAAAATCTATCCCCAAATCCCAGCACTGACTGATGATACATAGAAGACGTTCAACACACGTTTGCCGAATAACATGAATCTTAAAAATAGAGAAGATGAGGGGATCCCTGGGTGGCGCAGCGGTTTGGCACCTGCCTTTGGCCCAGGGCGCGATCCTGGAGACCCGGGATCGAATCCCACGTCGGGCTCCCGATGCATGGAGCCTGCTTCTCCCTCTGCCTGTGTCTCTGCCTCTCTGTCTCTGTGACTATCATAAATTAAAATAAAAATAAAAATTAAAAAAAAAAGATGAAGATCGAATCAAAGCATTTAAAAAAAAATGGAGAAGATGTTAATAAAGGATATCGGCCATAGCAATCCTAGGGCAGCTTTGGGATATTAAACCAATATACAGCACAGCAAACAGCCATAAAATCCTTTTATAAGAAAGGATAGGCATTCAGTCACTGAGAAGTAAACAAGGAAAGCTGCATGTAGTTCCTTTCCATATTCCACAAGGCCCAACGAGGCACTTTATTAGCAGGCATCAGTTCCTTAAGAATACAGATTTAACAGTTTTTACTCTGACCTAAATGTATTCAGGCAAACCTTACAGGAGTCTGATTTACCCTTCTCTTTCTCCAGGAACGATTTATATTTTGGAATAATATAGCCTTATCTGTTAAAGTGATGAACTTCCTGAATGTCAGGCTATTTACCAAATAAATTACTCCCCAGACCACTTTGCAATCTACTCTTCTAGGGAAGATGGCTGAAGCTGACACTTAAAAGTTTAGGATGCTGGAAAAGTCTCTGTAACATCAACGTTCTCCAGAAAGGAATCAAGATGCAAAAACAAAAGTACTTCATAACAAACAGCACAATGCAACATACATGGAAGTCAGTTAAACAATGTTTAAGTAAATACAAATACTACTAAGATTCTGGGCTTTTTTTAAAAAAAAAAAACCATACACTTAATTTTATTCAAGGAATGGGAAAAACCTCTGATAGAATAACCTCTAAAACAGAAAAACTTAATACAAATACAAATACCACTCTGATTCCTATTTATTTAAATTTGCCACAAACTCATTTATGCAAGAGCTAGTTTCTCACTCTTTGTGAAGTCCTAGCATTCTATTATTTTGTTTCCTGGCTTAACCTTAACGTCCTTAAACTATGAATTAGTCTAAGTTTGATTCTTTCAAAATTATTTTTATAACATGTATTTAGAAATGAATAAATAAATGAATTTATTATGAGAAAATTTCCAATCTTTTGTGATAACTGGCAAAAAGCCAGATTGTTGTAAAAGCCAGAGTTAGCATAAATAAATGGGAGATGTTAAATTGAAATATTTTTGGAGTTGTTTCAAGTTATAGCAGACTCAAAACCATATCCATTTACTATTCAGTACACATGTGCCAAGCATAATATATAGTTATTGCCTCAAATAGTCTAGACCTAGCAGTCTATATGCTAACTCCTTTATTACATATGTTAATTCCTTTTATCTGTTTCCCCACTGGGATCCAGCAGAGATAAATGACTAGGAGATTGTGACAAACCTTTTTCCCCATCAATCTTATCAATCAATCCCCTATCAAAATTCCTGAAGAGAAGCAAATATTAGCAGAAGACAGATGAAAGGGCAAACACCATTGGAATAATCTGTACACACCACAAAACAGTAATAGTTCCTCTCCTGGGATCAGTCATCCAGGCTGCAAATATCTTAGCTCCCAGCTAAAGTTCCATAAAAGTAGGAACAGAGGCCCCTTGATCAGGGGATTCAGCTCCACCAATAGAGGCAAAATGGGGCAGTTAAAAGAACCAAAGCTTTGTACTCTGACAGACTGGGAAAAACTTAGGCTCTGCTATTTACCAGCTATGAGAGAAGCCTAAGTTAATGAATCTCTGAAACCTTGGTTCCCTCTTCTATAAAATGGATATATAAACACCATTTACCCCTGTAGGACAGTTCTGAGCATGTGAAGCAATGTCTACAGAGCAACAGCCATGAGACCAAGCTCTTAGTAGACATGTAATAGAAGACAGCCATCATTATAAGTGAATATGAATCAGGAAATGTACATGCCATTAAATGATAAAAACGGCTTTCTACCTAGCTTCACTCCCATAAAACAAAACAAAACAAAAAAACATACAAAAACCCAGGACACCCAAAACGGATGCCATCTCACTTTCTCTTTATCTGTGTTACAGCTCCTAACACACCAGACTGAACATGGGGGAAGCAAGCACACGGACAGCTGGCAAAATACCCATGAAAGAACCAGGAGAACCAGGAGCCGGATGCAAGAATCCAGAAGCATCCAGGCAGTCCCAGAAGAGAAGCTTTCAGTTGACCGAGGTCACAAACCGATGTTCATGTGAGTGATCACAAAGAGGTCACATTGCCTGCAGCAGAACAATTCCACTCCAGAAGGTATGAGAGGAAGAATCCATGCAAAAAACATTTCTATCCAACTGGTAAGCCTCCATCTCCTCCAGCTGGAATCCACGCCTCTTCCCTGTGGGTTCTCACAGCACTGTGTTTGCTTCGCCACAACAGAGCTCCTTAAAGCCTATTTGGTCTCTATGTCAGTAGACCATGGCTCCCTGGAAGCAAGCAACAAGTTTTACTCATTTTTCCTCATTTAAGTATTTCCTGAATATATCAACTTTCCTTTCAAGATGACAGATATAGGGATCCCTGGGTGGCGCAGCGGTTTGGCGCCTGCCTTTAGCCCAGGGCGCGATCCTGGAGGCCCGGGATCGAATCCCACGTCGGGCTCCCGGTGCATGGAGCCTGCTTCTCCCTCTGCCTGTGTCTCTACCTCTCTCTCTCTCTCTCTCTCTGTGTGACTATCATAAATAAAAAATTAAAAAAAAAAAAAAGAAAAAAAAAGATGACAGATATAATTCTAGCCACTTCTGTGTCCCCGTGAAAATTCCTTCCTATGAGTAAGAATGAAGTTCGGAATTCAGTAAATATCTTCAGAGTTTGCTGCTTTACACAGCAACACCATTCTTTTTTTTTTTTTAAGATTTTATTTATTTATTCATGAGAGACATAGAGAGAGAGAAAAGCAGAGACACAGGCAGAGGGAGAAGCAGGCTCCCTGCAGGGAGCTCGATGTGGGACTCAGTCCCAGTACCCCGGGATCATGACTTGAGCCAAAGGCAGACACTCAACCGCTGAGCCATCCAAGTGCCTTGCAACACCATCGTCTTATGGGGCATTTATTTACAACCCTCCAATATTGGCGGCAGTGCTATCATAATTATAAAGGAGGAGATAATGTCAAACCACATGATCATCATCACCTTTTCCAGAAAGCTGCCCAAAAAACTTCTGCCTGATTTGGTCTTCTTTCTCTCTTCAAATGCTTAAACCATTCATGCGTTTTCGGTCAACATTTACTGCTGCTGTGGGCCAGCATTAGATTAGGCATATCTGGACATATAAAAATATATAGACAAAGGTATTTCTCTCCAATGGAGTGATCACTGGAGAGTAAAAGATGAGCAAGTCAGAGCCTGCCATACAAGAAGCTGATTGATGTGGCCGGCACCAAACCAAGCAGAGGAGACCACGTTACAAAGTATGCCTGGATGGATTCCAGAAAATCTGTGCTAGAAGGTAGGGTTTGAGCTGATGCTTGGAGAATTTTAATGTGAAAAATATCAAGTCTGGGACTTGTGCTGTCATAGCTGATTCTAAAGAGGAAGACTGGGAATATCTTTACTGTGAACGAATATAAACATATCATAACCTTTCCAAAGATTACCAAGTTTTGATCCCAGAAGTAAACTCTTCATACTGCTGTGGAAATGTTTGCTATGATAAAAAGATTACCTGATTTGGTTGATGAAAGAAGTAGTTAAACTTAAGTAGGAAGCAATGAAAAAGATCAGTTGTCAACCTGACAACTCTCCTCAAGTAAGAACCAGTCTCTGCTCTACACTTAGACACAGAGTATTAGGTAGCTTCTTGATGTGTTCCCATGGGGCGTTAGCAATTTGATGGTGAAAGCCAAAAGTGAATGATACTCATAATGTCCCCAAATCTGAATGTTATATATTTACCCATTTATGACCTTATTCAGCAGGTATTTATTTATTCAGCACTCAGCATGTGCCAGGAGCCACTCTAGGTCCTTGAAACATAATGGGAACAAGAAGACATGGAGCTATTAGAAGTCATTTTGAAAGAGGTTTACAGTAAAACTTAGTATTAGCAATCCCAGAAAGGTAACCCTTAGTGCTTGATTTTCATCAATGCCCCCAAAGTGGGAAAATATCAGAGCCCATGTAATACCCATTAGGGAGAATGTATAAAGGAGAGTTCCTAATTCAGGGTTGGGGGTTGGCTATTTCACAGCTACTTTTTAAGACTTTGTTTCTCCGAGTATGATATAGGGGACCAACAGGATTGGGATCCACCTAGGATTTTTTCATGAATGCGCAATCCCAAACCCCAGAATCTGCACTTCTAACAAGACCCCCCAGTAATGAGTATGCAGGCAGAAGTTTCAGAAGCGCCATTCTCAGAAGTTTTACTTCCAAGTCTAATTACAAACAGGTCACTTTATATCTGTGCTGAATGAGACCTCCGCTCCTTCCAGTTTTGGAGAAAGTGCTGTGAACAATAGCTCTGAAAGTCTGCAGCGGGCTCATTCGTTCTTCTAAAATATTAGGTCATAGGTTAGGGACAAACCTACAAATATCTTAGTTAGTTATTTTCTTAGTTTGTTCAAAATGCGGATGACAGGATAAGTTTTTATTAAACAAACAGGACATATCACACTTCATTAAACTCTAATTCCTACTTTCAGAATCTAGACTGTCTTGAAATAAGGATATAATTAACTAATTTAAAATGGCCTACATTAAAGAAATATATTTACTACTCCCTAATTCCTCCAAATAATGCAGGTGTCTGAGAACAGTTTTGATTTGCCTGAGATTAGTGGCTTATAATTCATCAAGAATGAAGAGAAACCACAGTGTGGTACTGGATGCCTTTTGAGAGATCCTTATCTTGTACACATGCTGTTGACTACTGGGTTATGCTGCCCACTGCTGTTTGGACCTACCATTAAATTTACCTCTAAATATCTGTGACTGTAATTACTGATTCTATTTATACCTACTCTGATAATAGATTATCCATATAAAATTAAAGGTTTCTAATCTACTCAACCATATCATAATGAACTGTATCAATGATATCAAAACTTGAAGTATTCTTTTCTCCTTTGATTTTCAGCTTCCATTACTAGGTAAGGATTAAGTTGTAAGCATACAAAATTTCCCTCTCAGTCTTTCCAAAAGTAAATAAAACAAAAGAAACTCACTCTCTGTATGTATTTTTAAGTGCTTTCCTTATGGATCTGCTACCAATGATATATGTTTAGCCCAGAGCACTGAGAATCCCCTTATAATATACGTTATCTTCTTACCCAAACAATGTTTTGTTTCCTATATTCAAGTTCAAAAACAGATTTCGGTCATCCTCTCTAGCTGCTGGAAAGAAAATTTAAATATAATCTCTCTTCCCTTTCAGAGTTGACTTTTCAAAATTGTAATTTAAAAGCACATTCTGGGAAAAGCAGAAGAGCAGCTTCTTTCATTAAACTCTAACAGACACAGACAAAAGCTATAAAATATCTGGCACTCACTGTCCCTTAATCCCTAAAGTTTCACACACGAAAACTAACAGCTATGTCTTGAAGAACAAGTCAAACATAGCAGTTATAAACAAATAACCTAATTAAAAAAAAAAAAAACAGTTTGGCCCAAGATTTATTCAGAGATTAAAAACTAAAATAGATGGCAGTGTTCAAGCAAAGTCAAGGCTTTGGAACACAAGAAAGGACATTAACACCAGTAGAGGGTGTTTGGGTGGTTCAGTCAGTGAAGCGTCTGCCTTCAGCTCAGGTCATGATCCCAGGGTCCTGAGATCGAGCATTTGCTTCCTGCTTAGTGGGGAGTCTGCTTCTCCCTCTCCTTCTGCCCCTCCCCCTGCTCGTGTTCTCTCCTTGCTCTCTCTCTCTCTCAAATAAATTTTTAAAAATCTTTAAAAACCCACAAAACATCAGTACAGGCAGTAAATAAAGGAAAAGACAAAACACTGACACCCAAACCAGTACTTATGCAGGGTTATTTCCTTTACGAAAATGAAACACTAGTTTCCTGAGAAAGGCAGATGTAGAAGAAAATCTATTACTAAGCTGTGTATTTGTCAATACTTTAAAATGTTATGGAAGGCAAAGAAAGAACTGCAGAGCAAAGTCGGAGCACTGTTTTCTGTGCACACAACAGAGCACTGTTTTCTGTTTAACGTGCATTTACCTGGGGCTTCAAGGATGCCAAAATCGGGATGCAACAGTGGGTTAAAATTGAGTTCTCTCTGCTCAAAGAAGCTCTGGAGAAGGGAATGGGGCTCAGTTCTTTAAGATAAGCTTGACTATAAGGCAACTCCAGCTGTTGCCTCTTCCCACAGCAATGTACACTGAGGTCTTCACTACTTAGATGCGTTCCAAAGCATGCTTTCCAGCTCTCAGATTTTTCTAGAAACAGACTGTGGCTCCTCCTCAGCTAGCTTGTTTACCATTTAGGAGGGAAGTGACCCTAGCTGAATAGAGACCAATGGGCTCTAGAACCCAGCAATCTTCCTAGCAAAAGACCATATGCTTCCTTCTGACTTGAAAGTTTTCCACTCATGAGGCCAGGGAAAGCTTTTAAGGAACAAACAATAGAGATGAAGCAAAGCTACTAAATTTTTAAAATGCCTTAAAAATTGTTCATCAGGGACGCCTGAGTGGCTCAGTGGTTGAGCGTCTGCCTTCAGCTCAGGGCGTGATCCTGAAGTCCCAGGATCGAGTCCCACATTGGGCTCCCCACAGGAAGCTTGCTTCTGCCTCTGCCCATGTCTCTGCCTCTCTCTGTATGTGTCTCTCATGAATAAATAGAATCTTTTAAAAAAAAATTGTACATCAAATTATGCTGGGTCACGAGAGAGAGAGAGCTTCAGAGAGGACAGGCTGAAAGAACAGACAAGTAAGATGAAGACTGCACACCTACCAGGTATAATCTGAACAATCTCATCAATCCTCCGGGACACTACAATCATTCACAGAACTTCTTTGTTGATAGCTACAAAAAGGTCAACTCAAGTATGTTCTGGGCCACCAGTCACACTGACGTACCATGAAAAGGTATATAAATCATGGCCTTCTGATGTGCAAACAATGCATGTGGTGATTATACCCTGTTTTTGCCACCTGGCCATACTCAGGTCAGGCTGATGGCAGTACATGAGGCAAATATGGCCTTTACTACACAAGCAGAAAAACCCAGAGTTTACTTTGGGGGCAAACCTTAATTCTGTTTCTAAGAAACACAACATTATCCAGTCACCCACATGCAACGGTGACCCACCAATGAGATAAGAAGTCTGATCTCCCTTTGGACTGGTAAGAGAGCTGGTCTTATACCCACCCTTGTAAGGAAGGGGAATTTTGCTCTGCATCAGGCTTTGGGAACCTTAGAAACCAAAATCTTTTTAAGGGAAACAAGTCCTTCATCAGAGATATGGCAGTGATACCATCATTCCTGCCAACCACACCTTCTACCTTGTTAATAAACAGTAAGCTCCCTCTAAGATGCATTCCACAAAATATTCATCAGAAGAAATACTTCTCTGATGCACACATACATGTCTAAGGGTTTAAGAAGCATTCCATACACTAGCCAGGAATAAATTTCATCTAAGTAGTTAGCTTTGGTTTTGACTTCTGATTTCAGTGTCACAAAATATTTTGCCTCCCAGAGAAAGAAAAAGATTACATGGGGATTAATGCTTTCATTCATCTCCAATAACTAACATTAATATTTATTTCTCAAAACACAGTTATTTATAAAGAATGTAATCACTCAATGGAGCACTTGCTCATTAAGTTTATAAACATGGAAAACTTTAGTTTTCAGATGCTTATAATTTGCTAATGCCCTTTTTGTGAACTTGGAGCAGAAGAGATTTTCAGTGTGCAAGATACTCATTTCTGGGGGGAGGAGTTCTGCTAACTTAATTCATTTATTTTTCAGCATGTAAGAAAAGTGTGTGTGTATGTATGTGTACAGAATTCTTTAGAGCCACAAGGTTGATGGGCAGATTGAGATTAAAACCAATGTTCCAAAATTGGTGAAAAATAGAAAATTTTTAAAAAGAACAGGCATGGCAATTATTTTTATGTGATTCATTTTTTAAAATCATAGCTTTAATGAGCAATTCTTATACTGGTGAATTCAGAGGTCATCTGAAACTTTTTTCTCCATTCTCATTTCTGATTTTAAAGAATAAAGAACTCATTAGCAAAAAAAAAAAAATGAGTTAGGTTTTCTCCCTGACCTTTATAAAGCTTTTCATCCAGATGAGATTTAATTAAGTTTACTATTGATATGGACATAGTAGAGGACAGGAAAGTTAAAGCCAGAGAACAGGCAATCTGGCCATATGTTTATTTTGACAACCTTTATCTAGCTGTGTGTGTGCATGTATACACCTCTTGAGCATGCCACAACCTACAAGGTATATTGGGAATAGCACTTCTGCTACCTGTCACATTAAATTCAACAGATTTTCCATTCTTTGTATAATGGTGCTGTTGACATCCATTAACACGTAAAGATTACTCAGAAGACAACATATTCTATCATTAACCCGCTTCCCTGATTCAATGCTACAAGTTAGCTGGTTAGACACCTGGCAGGCTCTAAGCGGGAACAAGGAGAGTCCAAGGAAGGGCAGTAATGAGCATCCTGCCTGCAAGGGCACTGGGCTTGGAGAACCCCTGACAGGTCTGCACTCGCTGCATTGACCATCCTCTCCATTTCACTGACCCCATGAAGCCGGCAAAGGGGTGCTTCTCTGAACCCTGAGTGACAAACCCTTCATGGAGCCGCTCTGCAAGGTGACCCATACACCATCACCTCGATGACTGTACTAGGCATCCACCTACTACAACCTCATTGTGCTATCTTCAAAACAAATGACTCATACGCCTGGAATTGAAGACACCACACACCCCAATTTTACCATAAAAATATCTCCCTCCATCTTGTGTTCTGTCTATAGCCATATCCTACATACCAGGCAGGGAGACTTTTCTGTGATTTCCAAAATCCAATGCAAGCCTTCCTTTTCTATTTTTCAGGACTCAGGGTACAACACCCTCCTGCCTTCTCCACCATGAAGCTAGCAGGATGAAGTCAATGGAGATACACGATCACACAGTTAGATACAAACTCACAGCTACCAGTCTGTGGACTTATGCATATCATTGAGATAGAAATCTTTCTTGGGATCACTAACAAAGCCTTCTCCAACTAAAGCAGTTCTCAGACAGATTTAATAATAATTTTCCAGACAAAATGGGTTCACTCTCAATACGGTCATCCCAGGGCACTAAGAAATCTAGTTAAGTACTGATTTGCATTGCTAAAAATTACTATAAAGTAAGTTAAAAATAAAGTTCAATCCACTGGATTCAGTTAAAAAAATACATATTTAGGCATAAGGTTTAGAAGGAGAGTAGTCTTATTTCAAACCCTTTATTCTCAAAGAGGTCACTAAGAAATGGGAGAGAATAGAAGAACATAGAAAGGGAAGGAAATAATGGAGTCACCAAAGGGAAACTTCTGCTTGAAAATGGTCTCTTGGTTTCCCCTCCCAGTGGCCACTCAGGATGCCTTGCTTTGCCTCTCCTCGGGAA
The DNA here is from genome assembly GCF_905146905.1 of Nyctereutes procyonoides. Lineage (NCBI taxonomy): Eukaryota > Metazoa > Chordata > Mammalia > Carnivora > Canidae > Nyctereutes > Nyctereutes procyonoides. Next base: position 9,483,267 of record NW_026575037.1, read on the forward strand.
TTGGGATCCAAGAGAAAAAGAAGCCCTGTGGTCTCCCTGCCACCATCTCCTTGAAAGAGCTTGGGGTAACACCCACGTGTTGGAAAGGAAGTCTCTGGGGTCCCAGGTCAGCATACATCTGGCCACCACCTATCAAACGCTCATTCCCTCAGTATTGGGCAAAAGCTAGATAGTCTCAAAAAGATGCTATGAAGGTATTAACAGGTTAGCTTACGGCCGTATAAGCAATTGCAAGGCAATTAAAAACAACTCTTAGTGGCAGTATGTGCAACTGGCAGAGTGAGCATTTGAGAAGCACCCGAGTGCTCTAGGAGGCCATCAGGAGCCTCTGAGAGAAGGGCCAGAGTTAAGATGTGAAGGATAAAGTGGTATTTCCCATGTTGGCGAGATGGGGAGGGGAGGGTTAGTGGTAAGGTGTGGTGACTTTCAGGTGAAATGAATATATAAGCAAAGCCTAGGAAATCTGACAAATCTGTTATGCTCTAAATAGGTTTGAGGAGGAAGTGTCAGGAAATAAGACTGCTTAAGTAGAAAAGAGCTGCCTAATGAACAGCCTTGCTAAGACCTTGTAAGCACTGATATAAACAGAGAGGCAAAATGGCCAGGTTTTTGTTAGTAACATCATTTCTGGGAACTGAAAGCACTGAGCTAAAGGCAAGGAGATTATCTGGTAAGGTTCACGGTGGTAGTCCAGTAGCCAGGTGAGGGATGGTGAGCATCCATATGAAGACACGTACCAAATAAGAAGAGGACACAAGAGATATCACTTAGGAGGTAAAATGACGAGAGTCTGAGGACTATTTAGATGCAGTAGTTCATGCAAAGAAAATAGTGAAATCTGGGCTAATTCAGGGGTATTTGGCACAAAGAGGAACTGGGTATACGGGAAGCCCATCACCTAAACATGTTATCTCTGAGGTGGTGGTGGAGATTAAAACCACACAAATCAATGGACAGGGCTCAAGTGCAGGACAAAGCTGAGGACCAGACAGCAAATTATGAAACGCCAAACATGCATGTAGAAGAAAAAGCCAGGAGGTGTTCTTAACCTTCTTAAATCACAGACCCTTGAAATTCTGATAAAAGTCATGAGCCTAAACACCCCCCCCCCAAAAAAAAAGCGCATTTACAAACACAGAAAAGGCACTAAGTATCAAAGAAATTCCAGATCTTCTGAAGCTTATCTATTAACTCTTGGCATAAAGCAAGAAGAGAAGGGGGCTTAGGGAGGAGACAATTAAAAGAGAGAGCAAAAAAGTAATAATAATAAAAATAAAACAGAGAGCAAAGAGACAGCAAGAGCTGCTAAGTATCTGAGACTCAGTGAGTGCAGACCACTCCTTCCACAACTGAATGTGAGATAACAGGCGTGTGGACAGGGCTAGGTTCAAAGTAGAGTTTTGGTTTGCTCTTGTTTTCTTATCGAAAATTTCAAATATATTCAAAGTAGAGAGAACATCTACTGAAGCCCCTTTACCTATGTCTGAACTTCAACAATTATCAATTCCTATCACTGCATCGCTAAACATTCAGTGTCTACCTCTAAAAGGATCACAATAAAAATACATAAACATGCTGGCCTTATCACATCTTCAAAAATTAACAATAACTCCTTGAAAGTATCAAATATCCAGTTAGTGTTCAACTTCCTCTCATTGCCTCATATTTTTAATTGTGTTTTCCGTTTGTTTAAAGCAGGATCTAAATCAGGTCCATACACTATGACTGATAAGTCTTCTAGCGTCTTTTAACCTATAGGTTCCTCTACATGACTTTTCTTTTCTTTCCTTTTCCTCTCCTTGTTTCTTCCTTTCTACCTTCCTTCCTTCCTTTATTTTTCCTTTGGTCATTTATTCTGTAAAAGTTTGTTGTTGTTGTTTTCTGATTGTTTCCCAAAGTAATATTCAACATTCATCTGACTCCTCTGTATCTTATAAATTGGTACCTGGACATTACAAGTTGGATTAGATTCTGATTCAATATTTTGGCAAGAATACTTCCTACAGGGTATTGAGGTTCCCACCAGGAGATATATAAGTAAGATTTTTAAAAAGATGCAGCTAACCAATCAATATCCTATGGGAAAGAAGTCCATGAAAAAGGTGAGGGTGAAGAATGGGAAAAAGCATGCCTGAAAGACAGTGGACAGTGAAAGAAGAAACAGAAAAATATAAAAGCAACTGCATACCCTATTCATAAAGCATTGCACTGTGGGAACATTTCAAGCAGCCCCAAGCATCTCTCCATAGCGTTAGAGGTAACAACTGGCACCCATCACAGTCATCCTAAATTAGGGTTCAAGAAGAAAGCTTCCAAAGAAAAGTTACTAAAAAGAAGCCTACCACATCACCCATGTAGAAAACTTCTGTCTTGTAACCACAGAGCCCATATAATCATGTCCCTCGACTTCACAAGACAAAATATTTAGCCTTGTAATAACATCGATGTAATTGCTCCAGTAATATGGTAATAAAGAGGAGATCCAAAGTTATATATACCCTTTTCATTAATTTTCACCATATCCTCACATGACATTTTTTTAAAGGATCGAAACCTTCATTTGACAGAACGCTCTTCTTCAAAACACAAGCTCCATTAATGGATGCCCCCCCAAGGGACACATTCATTCCACATTTCATGCCCTGTTGAAAAACCTGTCTTACTGTCTGTGACTTTTCTCCTGTCCCTACCTCAAAAGAACAAATGCTATTTCAACATCTATAGCAGGTATGTTCCAACTCACTGCGTGTTCCCATGCACTATAATTACTCTGCCATTGCAAACAAATGCCAGGTCTAAAAACAAAGCATGTTTTAATTTAGAGTGAAATAGTATCAGGTAAAAAAGGGCTCAGATAAATTAACAGGTTTTTCATCATAAAACTTTGTATCCTAAAAACATTCATGTGAAAACAAGCCTTTTTTTAAAAGATTTTAATTTATTTATTTGAGAGAGAGAGAGAGAGAGAGAGCAAGCGAGAGCGCACAAGCCAGAGAGGGAACAGGAGAAGCTGACTCCTCCCTGCTCAGGGAGCCCCATGTGGGTCTCAATCCCAGGACCCTGAGATCATGCCCTAAGCTGAAGGCAGATGCTTAACTGACTAAGCCACCCAGGTGCCCCAAAACAAGCCTCGTTTTAATGCATCTATAAATGCACCAATGAGGTGATTTCCATGGACAAGTAAAATGTCAAGAAATGTTTCCCATATGCCAGTCTGGAAACCAGGGACAGTCCACCATGAAATGGTGGGAAATGTCTCTCCTGGGAGGTCTTTCCATACCCATGAGGTACTAATTCACCATCTTGCTGTTGTCCCATACTGGGTCACATGTAATATTACAACACAGGGACACCTGGGTGGCTCAGTGGTCTTTCCATACCCATGAGGTACTAATTCACCATCTTGCTGTTGTCCCATATTGGGTCACATGTAATATTACAACACAGGGACACCTGGGTGGCTCAGTGGTTGAGCGTCTACCTTTGGCTCAGGGCGTGATCCCGGACTCTCAGGATTGAGTCCTGCACTGGGCTTCCTGCATGGAGCCTGCTTCTCCCTTTGCCCCCATGTCCCTGCCTCTCTCTGTGTGTCTCTCATTAATAAATAAAATCTTTAAAAAAAAGTATTACAGCACAGGTCACACTACACACAACCATTAAACGACTACTGTATTCATACTAGGTGTTTACCCACTGAGGATACAATAGGTGAGAGGAATAAACTTGCTTGGAAGAGTACTCTTTACCTCCCTGCATAGGGGACCCTGTGATACCTGGGCACTTGATACAAACTGCTTGGCATTAACCCTGTGTTTGTTGAATGCTTGGATGAAGCATTTTCCTTGTGTTCTTTACAACAACCTTGTGAGGTGGACGGGAAGGACATACATCATATATTCCTTTATACATAAGGAAATCAGGTTCAAACATAACGTGACCTTCTCACAGGTAGTAAGTAGGGCCCCTGAAACCAGTCCATTTTGAGTAGATGAAGGAGAGGACCAATGGACCAAGGTAGAAGATGCAGTCTTCCTCTGCCAGACTCTGATGATGAGGCCCTGGGAGCTCTCTTCAGGACTCTCCTTGTTGAGAGGCAGAGCCATCTAGGGACATACACATCAAACAAATGGGGGCGAAGGGCATTTTAGGAAGCTGTACTCCCTTTGTGTCCACCCCAAAGCAAGAATTTTTTAATTGAAAGAACTTTCAACAACCAGCTCATTCTTAAGGCTGTGGTTTACTCCTCATCACTATGGAAAATGCTGCTCATATACGATTTACTCTTGATCACTATGGAAAATGCTGCTTATATACAGCCTCAACTTCAGGACCGGGCATTCTCACCTCCTGCCAGGCAGAACAGAAGACTCTAGACACAGTGGAACCCAGTGCACTTCAGACTTTGCTTTTTGCTTGGATTTCTGTGCTTGATGCTCCCATTTCAGGGACTCTAGGCTAGTGGGAACCCACCTTGTCCTGCCATCCCTTCGCAGCTCTAGAAAATGGGAGCTAGTTAAAGGGAAGTGATGGAATAATCGAGTATCAGGGACTCATGTACTGTCCCTCCAGGTGTTGGAGGGAGGGATGTGGACCCCAGAGGAATAAATCACCAACACTTGTAATTAGCAGGGAGAATAATGTGAGGTGAAGAATTTTCCCAATGCCCCTTAAATAACACGAAGTATAAGCACACTTTCACAGGTACTGTGTTTATAAAGGAAATTTTGCTTTGAGGGCTCCAGGAGCCCACCACAGGGCACGTATGTTCATGACAATTGTTGCTGCCACTCTGAGAGACAAGGAAGGAAAGTTAACATGCAGTTTACAGACTTGTTAGCCAGTGGAATATTAAATCTGGCATCGAGTGGCAAACAGAATTTGGGATTTTAAAACCTGATAACTATTCACATCAGAACAGCTCCTGCACTCCTAGTTCCAAAACATTGAAAAGCAGGTTAGGTAAGATCTTACATTACATATAATAATCTCACCCAGAGCTCTTTATGCAGGGCATGAAACAGCCCACAGAAATGAAGTAAATTTGCACGTAAGGAGTAGAAATGCTAAGCATATGATTAAGGGATTTTGGACCTAAACCTCAGGGAAGAATACTGCAAGCAGGGGAACTCCCTTCAAGAAAATGCACAGTAAAATGATTTAGGTGCTTTGTTCATGTTTTCACATTCACATTTCACATTTCACTAACAGCATATTACTATCATTATTGCTGACTTCAAACTGCAGGGCTTCACATGAAGTGAGAAAGAGAGAGAGAGAGAGAGAGAATGGAGTAGAGATAAAAGAAATTAAAACGCTGTACTTAGCATTAAATTATTTGAAATGTTGATGATCTCAGTATTACATTCTGGATCACTGGCAACAACCATTCAGAGCACTGAGCTCTCCGATCCACATACTAATATAAACGGACACACTTTCACAGTCTTTTGACTCAGAACTTTTGTTCCTCATGTACACAAATATTTTTGTTCAGCACAGAATGTATCCAGGAAAACAGAGATAAAGATCAATGGTAGAAGAATAGGAACTTTTAATCTTAACAATCAAGTAAGTGGGTTAGGGTCCTGACAGTATGTCTAGATATAATCAAAATCATGACCTAGTAAACAAAAATAACTTTCTTCAATCATTCAGATCATGGGATCAGCACCAAACTGGTAAATGTCACAGAGTAACTAATGTTTGGTTAGAGTAAAGCTCTAATAATCCCAGCTCCCTAGAGCTGCCCTGTCCCTAGAGGTTATGAGCCAAAGGAAGCGAGTCATCACCATTTATGAGGATCAACTGGTGGTAGACACTTCACAGATGTCACGTCACATAATCTTAATCACAACCCTCTGTTAAATATTTTATCTCTATTGTGAGGACAAGGAGATAGAAACACAGAGGGCCATGCAATTTGACTATAGTGAATGCTAGTAGAGTGAAAACTTGCACTAAGTCTATCTGACCATAAGATCCTTCTCAACTCAGAGACTCTATGATTATGACAATTGTTATTAATAAGTACCATTTGTGGAATATTTATTCTGTGTAAGGCTCTAAACAATGTGCATGCATTTTCACTTGTAATAACCACTAACATAAGAGATATTATTATCCCCATTTTACAGATAGACATAATGAGGTTAGAAGGTTGAATAGCTTGCAAGGTCATCGAAGAGTAGGGAAGACACTGAATCAAGTTCTATTTGAACTGAAAATCCAAGGTGCACTCATCTGTAAGGCTAGTCCCACCAATGACCCCAGCATAACTATTAAAAGAGTGTAAGAGTTCTGCTGTGACATTCACTGACGTCTACTCCTAATATTACTAATGATTACTAACCCCTATTAACATGAATATCTGCTGGACATGAACCACCACTAACTAGGCCTAAACATTTCTTTTATTATTGTTAAATTTTTTGACATGCTTCTAAACCAAGTCAAAAAAGAAAATCATCATACCTTGGGTTTACAGCAGCTTTAAAAACACTAATCAATTTCCAATTAGCTCAGAACTGTTCATCTATTAGTATTACCAGGCAGTGTAAACACAATAGTTAAAATGTGTATGATGATGATGCCATCTATAAAATGGAGATGATGCCACTCATCTGAGGATTGTTGTGTGAGATTTAAATAAAGTCATAAATGTCCACAGCACTGGCACATAATAACCACATAGCATTGCTACTGCCCACTTATTTTAGAATTGGGTCATTTAGGTCAAGTAAGAATCAGAGAACTAAGAAACTGGTGAATGAATTCAAACTGGGTTGTAAGACACAAAAATACACACCAGGAATTAAAGCATCTGATATTGGGGGCAGAACTGATAGTGATTTCTAGACGAACCAGATGTTTTCCTTTTTTTTTTTCCTTAAGAGAAACAAAAAAAGAAAGAAAAAGAAAATACCTCTCAGTGTAGGAAAGGTTTAAAACAGAGCTGTGGGAATTAATTAATGAAGAAAGAAGTAAAAGACACAGCATAGTTAAATAGGGAATGAGGAGAAACATGGTAACTCACTAAAAATAATTCAATCACAAAACCAAGTGGAAGCTACACCGAGGTAAAAATGTATATGTATCCTGGGAATCGAAGTTTCCACTAATGAAAAGATGAAGCTTTCTTTTATCAGAAAACTTAAAATTTTAAGGAGGTACCTCTCCCCTGATGCGTCTCCAAAGGGAAGAAGTGGAATTCCAGTTTACCTGGGACACTATGTCCAACAAAAAAATATCATATACAACATTTCAGTTCAAATTAGAGGGAGCACTTGGTAAGATGTTCCCCCCCTTTATTTTTTTTCCTTTTTTCCCCTCCTGTATTTTTGATGTATCTCTGGCACCAACATTCAAAAGGAAATGCAACCTTTCTAGGACTTGATTTTCTTGGAAAATATAGAATCTGGCAGGTCTCTCAGCCAGGTCCCTTTAATCAGTAAAGGTCAATCGGGTTTCCTAATAATTTTTTTAACATGAATGCTTAATGCATTACTTAATACATGCTTTTAAGTGATATACACTTCATAAACTTTATAAAACACTCTTCTCTTTTTCTCTCTCCTTCCCCTCTCTATGATATACTTGATTTTCATATTTGATGAATGATATGATATACTTTGATTTAAAGTATCAGGGATGTTCTTCCAAACTTACTGTTTTGGAATATGTTCATTCAACTTCTTAGTAAACTACTTTCAAAGAAGCTTTTAGGATCATCTGATTTCCTCAAGGCAAATATTTAGACAGGTTCCTCTGATGTTAAAAAAAGAAAATTAGGAAATTGACATGTTTTCTGGTGCTATTCATCTTAAAGCAAGTCTTGGTAAAAAAAAAAAAAATGCTAATTTTTACCAAAGCCATCAATATCTATTGTGGAGAAATCAGTTATCACTTCCTAACATCCTTGGTCAGCAACCATCTTAATATCCAGCTCAATGGCTCCTCAGTTTCATAAGGCTCAGCTCCAATCAGAACTAAAAAATAGAAGCAACGAACAAGTCTAATATTAAGCCTTGAGGGTTTGGTTTCTTTAGAGAAATTTGACATCAAGCTGAATCCTTATTTCATTTTAATTTTTGCTAAGTTAATAACCACAAAAACCTTAAGAAATCATAAGGTTCACTTTTTATCCTCCCTTTTCATACCATCTTGATCTGGACCACCTTTCTAACTCCAAAACATAAGACAACGCCCAGAAATGTATGTTGAATGACTGAACTCAAATGATTGACAAATCTAGGCATTGTTGGCCAATATCTATTTGAACTAAACCACACAATTTTTTACCAAAAAAAATGCAACCTCTAAACTTTTCTGGTATCTTATGAATGTGGTTGTGTTACCAAAAGGCTTCTACAGGGGAATTTTGATGGAGTGATTTAGAGCAAAGGCTTTGGAGTCAGAGAGCTCTGGGGTAGAATCTGGACTCTGTCACACGATAGATAGTATTACTGTCTTCAATGAACAGGTGAGGAAACCATGGCCTCAAGAGATAAACAGCCAACGAGTGGTTCAGCTGGAACTCAAACCTGAGTGATATGATTCCAGGAGCCCAACGATATGTCTTTAGTTTTCAATGAAGCTTAGAAAGAATTCTCTGTAGTGATCTCCCAGTGAGACATCATAGTTTTTAAGGAAACCATATTCATGGGCTCTCTATTAGTTGTAAAGAACTTTTTCAAGAACTATTCAAGAATGATCAGACACAGCCCCTACTCTCAAGGGCACACAATCTACAAAGGAGTCCAGTCTATCAGCAGTGTTTCCTAACAAGGGGGCCACCAATGGATTGCCAAGATATCATCTCCTCTGTGCATCCCTCCACCCCAGGCCCCCCTGCCAGTCACCTCTGGCCTTGAGCAACCTTGTCTATTAACCCTAATATGCCTTGCCAAGATGATCATTTTCTATGTGTACTGTGAAGTAAAAACACACCAGGGAGTGCCACACTATGGCACTAGAGGGGCAGCCCAGTGGGAGGGACCATTCTGCTCTGTTGACACCAAGTCATCCAAGCTGATATGGAAGGAGAACCAAGGGACCTCTCTGGGTGACCGAGACAAGCTTCAAGACCCTCTTTGGCTCCCAGATTCCTGAAGGAGAAAATATAATTGGCAAATAAAAGTTTTCTTCTCAGAATGACATCTGCTCAGGACTCCCAGAGTAACACAGAATTTGGAACTGAGCTAAGCTCTATCCTCCTTCTTTAAGAATGAGGGAAGTTGATTTTTGAAAGCACCGAAGAATGGGAGGTGAGGTCGTTGGCCTTTCTCCCCCGGGGAAAGGTCCATAAAGTGGTGTTACAACTGCAGATTAAACGTTAGGTTCCTCTGTGTCCCGCCCAAAAAGCACACAAACAACCCAACACCTCCAGCCATCCAGCCTGCCTTTACCCCACAGAGGCAGCTACCTTTATACCCAGGGTGTGACACCAGGGAAAAATAAAGGCCCTCAGGTAAGATAGGAACCAAACATACAGTTAAGATAGGGGGAAAAATAGGAGCAAGGGTAGGCCCAGGTGGAACTTCTTACTAGAGAAAGATTTCCTTATTCATTGTTTGCTTGAATTTGTCAAGCAATCAAGAGCCTTGATTTTGTCTCAGGTCAATTTTCTAAGTTCATTTTGGAGTGGGCTTGAACCCAAGATCAAACCCTTTTTAGTAGTCCTTCCAGGATGATTTTGTTTCCTGAAATGAATAGTTGTTGAAATATAGGGCAGGAAGGGAAAGAGGGAATAAGGGAGACAGAAAGATTCCTTCCACAATGAGATTGAAGCATTTTAGCATTTTAACCTTCTAAACAAAAATTTCAAGAGGAATTCCCCATCCCATCCCAATACCTACTCCCACAGGATTTCTCTTTGGTCAGGTCTCCTCTGTTCCACAAGGGACAGAAAAGGTTCCCAGCGGTCAAAGATTCCTCATGGCTGGCTTCTTCTTACCCTTCTCAACTCAAAGGTCAAGTCCTCAAAGGGACCTTCTCAAGTAGCCCCCCTGCCATCAATCTCAATCAGTCACTCAATCTCACTGCCTGTTTACTGACTTCACAGCACGTATCAGTGTCTGAAATTATTGCATACAGTTGTCTCTTCATTGGGTTATGGTTGCTGGCCCCTCTGAGAATAGATGCTCTGGGGGACTGGCTCTTCTGCCTTGTTCATGACAGTATTCCTGGCACACAGACCAAGGCCTGCTTCTGTTAGGTGTTCAATGCATGAAGAAGGGAAGAGCTAGATGGCAATGAGAATGGAAGTCCCAGGAAAGGCAAAGACAAGGAAAAGGCAGTATTGTTCTAACAACTGGCCCACTCAGAGGGGAAAGAAGCAGGATGGCACAGACCAGATTGAAATTTCGGCCTTCGGGGAAATGTATGGCTAAGTCCTGGGCTCCTGGGGGTTGTGCAGAACTAGGTTCCAGGGCCGCTCTGTCTCAGACGTACACAAGTGGTGACTTCTTTGGACATTTCCAGTGGGCACTCAACTTGGCACACACTCCTTCTCCACCCCTCCCATGCACATACTTTCAAATGCTCCAGGCTGACCACTCCTAATTCAAGTGTCAGACTTCACTCCATGCTCTCGGCCTGTATCCTTAAAAGCATCATAAAGAAAACAGGTGCCATGAAATGAGAACTACCCCGTCTTCCCAGCAACAATGCCACCAACTCAGCTGCACTATTCCACATCCTCTATCTTAAGTGGTTACGATACCAGAAGTGTTCCTTCTGCAAAGGCCACCCTCCCCACCTCTTCCTACCTCCCAGGGACTTCTCTCCTGCAATCACCCCCTTTCACCCACATCACCAGCACCTCTCTTTCCATTGTGTCATTCTCATCTTTACATTTTATTTTCTTCTCTTCCTAGCCCTCTTGGGCTTTGGTCTCTTCCCATGCTGCCATCCTTAGATTTGTATAATTCTTCTTATGGATAACTAGAGCCATTGGAAGCATCCATGTAGGCAAGTAGTATATTCAAAGCTGCACTTTATGAAGATTGGCATATAAGGAGTACCACGTATGCACTGCATATTTTAAATCAGACCTTTCTTGGGGCACCTGGGTAGCTAGGTGAGTTAAGTGTCTGCCTTCAGCTCAGGTCAAGATCCCAGGGTCCTGAGACTGGGCCCCACATCAGGCCCCTTGTTCAGAGAGGAGCCTGCCTTTCCCTCTCCTTCTGCCTGCTTGTGCTGTCAAATAAAGAAATGAAATCTTTAAAAAACAAAAACAAAAACAGGCCTTTCTCAGTTTCTAGCCAAGAGGAGATTGGGGAAGAAAAGTGTTCTGCATATTTAACCTTCTCTCTGCCAGTCCAGCAAAGAGCTCTGAGTAGCACTATTGGCAGCCAGAGCACAGGGAAAAGAATTTTCCATGGCAAGGTATTGGCCCAGAGCAGGGAAAACTCTAGGGCATGGGTGACCACCATGTACACACTCCCCACTATCCCCCACCCCCACAGAGGAAGAACTGTCAGATCAGCTAGGCTATGGCGCTGGAGGCCAAGAGATGGCCATGCTGCCTCAAGCTGCAGCAAACACACACCTGCCTTAAAAAAAAACCCAGAGTGAGGGGGAAATCCAGAGCCCTGAAAAAACTCACCCACCTATGGTTTGGTGACAGCCCGGAAAGGGTGCTACATATGGCTCCTCATTCTACAAACCTGAGACAACAAAAGCATTGTACCTCTCCAGTCTGACCCAGATATCACTGATCCCAAACTTTAGCGTCACAATTCTATCACTAAAGTGTTTTGTTTTAAAGATTTTGAGACTTGTCTTTTGATATCAAATTCAATAATAAAAAATAGCAAACTTGGGATTCCATGTTCTTTATCATTAAAAACAGGAAAAGCAAAGCAGAGGAATTCGTAATAATCTTAAGGATTCTGCAAAATCTCTCATGTTCTCTAGTTCTTCAGCAAATATCTTAACTCACTGAAAGCCTATAAATTTTGCAAAGATGTGGTGCTGTATTTTTCCCTCTTCCTCACAGAGGCACCAGATCTCAAAAGAAGGAATGATGAATGGGTATAGTTATAAATATTCCAATGCTAATGAGAACCAAATATGAACTGTAGAAAAATCTGGTATTTGGGGGTTAGAGCTCCTGGTGCGTGCTTAAGCTAACAGGTCCTGACCTCATATAAATTCCAGAGCTGTTTTATCCCATAAGAAAAACAAAGCCAAAAGTACTCATAAAGTACTGTAAATTCAGATTTCATCAAATATTATTTAATCAAAAAACCACGTTTTCTAAAACATAGGTAACAGACTGCTAATTGAGATATACATTATATGCATGGACATGTTAAGCATTTTAACAGGATGGTTGGTTGTCAGTTTATTGGTAGCGGGGAAAAGAGAAACGTCAAAGTCCTACAAACAGTAAAATGTGTTAGGTTTGAACAGCAAATCCTCTCATGTGAGGAGGGGCCCAGAGTGGAAAACATTCAGGGGGACATGAGGCAGGTTTGATTGGTAAGTTTGTTACCTATACCAATAAGTACCCAAGATCACAGATTATACATGGATGCTGCCTAGCATTGTCTGATTTAGGGGAGAAAAAAATCATCAGTTAAATTTAAATTTCAGATAAACAACAGATAATTTCTTAAGATAAGGATGTCCTGAAGTATATTATGTGGGATATGCTAAGAAAATTATTCATATTTTTGGAATGCTGTATTTTATCTGGCACACCTAATGCTACCTGGTGGTTTGATAAGGTGCTGGAACATTTCAACTGAATATTAGAATAGCAGATCCCTCTAAGTCCGTTGGGTTGCCCTCAGACCAAAACCCAGTAATTCTTTCATGCCAGATGGCACTAAATGTGACTAAGCAGACACCTCAAGACAACATCCACAGTGTCCATGGAAACACACTCAAAAACTGTCTGACTGCTTTCCTAAATTAATTTAGAATCATACAATCACAGAATTTTAGAATTAGAGACTTGCATAGATTCCTTTTTAAAAAGAAAAAGAAAAAATTATGTCATTCCCTAGCACAAATAACTTTCCTACAACCAGTTATCAACATGGGAGTTAAGTGACGTGGGCACCACATTTAACCACAGGAGAGCCAAGAAGATGTCAGTGCCTCTCCAGGCCCAGAATTTATTTATTTTTCCAATGCTGGCAATGTCAGGGCCCTTTTCACAAGTGGTGATATAAATAGAAGAGAACTGGACTATGAGCTCCTTGAGGACCAGCTGAGTATTGAATTCATCTGTGTAACCTAAGTGTTTGGCACTTGGTGGGCACTCAATGAATATTTGATGAATTAATGGATGACTGTGTGCATAGTCTTGAGTCACTGAAACCATATGTGTTGGTTGGGAGAGAAAGTGAAATGGGGAAAAGCAAAGCGGAGGAGAAATCTGAGAACAGGATACTGGAGAATGCAGGATGACCATAGCCACTGCTGCTCTCAAGGCCATCTTCTAACTGGATCCTCTTGTTTGTCCTATTCCTCAGTAATGATGCAAAGATGTCAAAGATGTCATCATCCCCTATATTTGGGTCCTCAGGAAAGCAACCCGATCGCAGCCCTGGGTCAGCTCAGACCCAGCTACTTGCCCTCTCTAGGACCATTCATTGTATCCACCAGGGACACAGGCACAGAGAGGAGCCCTATAGGCTCTCACTAATGTCTGTGACTCAAGGTAAAAGGAGTTAGTTCCAGAATATAAAAGGAAATCAGAACATTCAAAATTAGTAAATATTTGCCTAGATAAGTATAAAACATTATTTTAAGTCAACAATCAAATGCAACTCAATGCTCACCTTATTAAGGTCACATGTAATGTGGAATATGGGTACATTTTATTAATTCTGATGAAATGTTAAGTATGACCAGCCTTGACCAGATATTCCTTCCTCCTTCCATCTAAAGCTGTCCTAATGTAAATTACCAGGCAGACCACCACTCACAACATTCAGAAAAAGAATGATTTCTTCTCATCCCTCCTTGCTTCCTCTCTTCTTCCTCCTCAAAACTGTTCATTATTGTAATGCCCTGACTTTAAATGCTTCTTCATGCAGCAATTTGTTTACCTGTGAAGTCTTACACAGTCTCCCGCACAATGATGTACCTTATGAAACAGCTAAAGAATTCAGTGTAGGTTTGCTGGAAAAAGTTCCTACGGCTGAAGAATGGAAAGAGAGACAAATACTAAAAATGGCATTTGCAGAGCGCTCACCACATGTAGGGTACTGTGCTCAGTCAGGGGGATATTAACACCTCATAATATCCACCAAAGTGGGGTCTATTTTCACCCTCACTTTACATACATGGAAATGAGGCTCAGAGAGGTTAAGTATCGTTCCTGAGGCCACACAGCTAAACCAAGATTTAAACCTGGACAACATGATCCTGTTTTAGGTAAGTGGTTGACTGTTGCAGCCCTATAGTCAACTGGAAAAAGGGTCACTGCCCAAGAGTATTAGAACCTATACAAATGTTAATGAGGCCATGCCCCAAATGAGCTAAGGCTGAGGGAAAGGGCATGGGAGGAGAAGAAAGACAATCAAACAGATTTTTCTAAGCTAGGATGATCAAAAAGATGGAAAGGCAAGATGTACTCTCCTCAAACTAAAGGCAGAGCTACTGGGACTATATTTTAGAGCTGGTCACTATATTAAGAAGTGGAGCTTCCTATTGCCAGGAGCTGGAGGGACACATCAAATTCATTCATTTCAACCACTTCATTTAACAGATGGGCAGCCAAAGCCAAGAAAAGTTAAATAACTTGTCCAAGATCACCCAGCTGATGAGTATTCCACCAAGGCATCCAGACTCTACTTCAGGGCTCCTTTCCCTCCAGCTGCCTCCCTGGGCCTCCTGGTAATAAGTAAAAAAATAAAAATAAAAATAAATTTTAAAAAGGCAATCCAGGAACATAAGGAGAACCTGATCTTAAAGCCTCTCTGAGAAATCTTTGGGGAGCCACAAAGACTTAAGAGAAGTCACTGCAAAGGAAGGGAAGACCGGTCCGAGTTTTTTGGTTTTTTTTATAAATGGGGTAGATACAGGATACCAAACCATAGACAGGTTCCGTCTAAGCTAAAAAGGGGCTTAATAGATTTTTATATGCAGTAGGTACTAACAAGAATTCAGTAGAAACATGTCAAGTTAACTTTGTGTCTTGCTTTTTACAGTCTTTGGTAAGCATAAAAAGTCTGGTCCAATTAAAGGATCAAGACTTAGGGTATATGATGTTTTCACACTTAGAGATCAAAATGGTAAAGTAAAAGGAAATTAGCTCAAACATTACCTTCTTAGGACACCTTCGGCAGCCCCACTGCAGACCTGGAAACCCCACCTACTCCACTGCCACAGGTCTGTACACTCGTGCTGCTATGGCGAAGGTGACAGCTTCCTGTGATTCATTCACCTGGCTGGACTCCCTAAGTAGACCATGAGCTGATAAATATACAGCCCCTGAACACTGGAGGATCTTAATTAGTGTTGGCTGAATGAATGAATTCACGCTTCTGTCTAAACATTCATTATCTATTGAGTACCTGCAAGGTGCCAGGCATTGTGCTAGAGCACCAGTGCGCCTTGCTTTTAACAAGACAGAGGGATCCCTGCCCTCGGGGGGACATTAAGAGTCTTCTGACAGGGACAAGCATAAAGCAAATAATCATACAAATAATTATCAGCATTACAGAAGGAAAGTGCCAGATGCTTCTCAAGGGGGCATTTAGGGAGGAAATGACAGGTAAGCCAAGAATCAAGATAGGGGTTGACAAATTAAAAGACGGGGGAAGAACGTCTTCCAGAACAACCTAAGTGAAATCTCCAACTCAGGAAGACGTAGTGTGCATTGAGAGAAAGGAAAGCAGCCCTGTGGGGCTAGATTACAAGGCAGAGCAGAGTGAGCCTCCACAAGGTGCGGGGGCTGAGCATGAGAGGTGGGCAGGTCTCTGAAGATGCCTGCCCAGAGAGCAAAGGGATGTGTTACCGGAGGGTTGACAGCAGAGAAGCAACATGATCAGACAGGCTTTCTAAAAGACCACTCTGGCTGTGTGTGTAGAATAAATTAGAGGGGGAAACTAAAAGAACACCAATTTGGCGGCTCCCACAGTAATCCTGGCAAGTTTTAAATGAACAGACAAGCAGGTAAGAGCACTGTTCTGAGGAGTCACCACTAGGTCACCATAACCCAAGAGCTCATTTATGCTTAGGTGACAATTTCAGGAAGATCTTCATCACACGGGGCCACATTTCTCTTTGGCTCTGCCCTTGGTCTCTGTCCTTTCCAACACATTATCTTGATGGGCATGAGGCCAGGAGGGAAACCAGCCAAACCACTAGTACGTAAATCTGGGAGGGATGGCCAGTACCAAAAAGTCCATTGAACCACTCCTAGACTCTCTTGTAGGCTTGGGAAAGAGAAGGCTGATAAAGATGACAACTGAACAGTCTCGTTCTCACGGAACCCCCAGGCCCATAGGGAAGTTCTGGACACACACAACGCACGTTAATATGAGGCCGGCCAAGATAAGGGCTGTAACGGTGCTACAATGCTGTATGGGCGTGCATGAACAAGAGATATTAATTTTGGCAGGGAAGTAGGGCAACTTTATTTCAAAATTGGCCTCTGACCTCAGCCTTTCAGACTGAGTACCACTTTAAGGGGTAGAGGAGGGGAGGGAGGGAGCATACCTGGGAGCAGCCAAGAGTCTGAGCAGAGGAAGAGTGAAGAGGAATGAGTCTACTGGAGCCCAGGGGCAAGGCAGGACTCAATCCAGCTGGTAAAAGATCAGGATTAGCATGAGCTGGCCCATTTACAATGCCCATGCACACCTACTGTCTCATTTCATCTCACATTCACATTGAGGTCAGTAAGACTAATCTTGATTGACAACAAAGCACAGGGACGCTCCCCCACACCCCACCACCTGGGATGGAGCCAGCAGACCTCACACCCAAGTGATCAGGCCCCATTCCTGAGCCTTGCTGCGCTCTTCCCCAGTGAAACTAAACAAAGCCAAGAGCGTGCCATTTCACAGAAAGAAAAACTAAGGCCACTATTTAGGTTTAAAAAGCTTTCTGTAAGGGCACAATGACCATAAATGTAACACACACTGACAAATACGATATTTCAGCTAATACAAGCTTCATTAAGATACAATTAGAAAATATAGTCAGGAATGGCCCTTCTGTGACCTGGAAGTCAGACAGCTCACAGTGTGAGTTCCAAAACTTCCACTTACTAGCTCTATGGCCATGGACTGGAAATTATTTCACTCCCAAGTGAAGTTTCCCCACACGCAGAAATCGGGAGTCATAAGCCCACCCTACCAAGACTGTTGAAAAGACCAAATGAGTGCAGGGAATCATCCTGGCACAAACCTGGCACATTCTGTTAATGTTGGTCTTTATTAACTCTCATTATAGCTCTCTGCCAAGGTCAGAGCACATGTGAGACATCCCACTCAACTGCACGTTCCACATTTTATGAGATAGGGAAAATTCACAGAATGGGAAGGGTGATCAGGAGAGAAGTTTCGAGAAAGCACTAGTCTTGCAAGTACAGACACCTAAAAGCCTGAGTTCTTGCCCCAGTTTTGTCACTAACTAGCTCTGTGATCTCAGGCATGTCACAACTTATTTGTGACTCAGATCCTACCTGTAAAGTGATGACGGCTGAGATATGAATTCTAAATGACTCCTAAAGTCCCATTCAGCTCTAAAGCTCCTTCAGTTTTATGAATCCTGCTTTATGAGGACCTTTTAGAAGTTAAAGTCATTTTCCAAAAGAAGAGATGATTAAAAAGCTCCATGAGACAGAACATGAGAGACTCCTAACTCTGGGAAACGAACAAGGGGTGGTAGAAAGGGAGGTGGGTGGGGGGTGAGGGTGACTGGGTGACAGGCACTGAAGGGGGCACTTGATGGGATGAGCACTGGGTGTTATTCTATATGTCGGCAAACTGAACACCAATACAAAAATTAAAAAAAATAAAAACAGGGGGAAAAAAAGCCCCATGATATAGTTTTAAAAATAATTAAAAGCAGTCACATAAAAGAAGAAAAGAAGGACCAATAGGAGAAAAGCTCAAAAGGGAAGCAACTTTTGACTCAGGCTAAGGAAAAAAGAACTCTGCAACAATAAAAACTATTCAATAATGGGACACTCCCAGCACCTTGCCCAAAGTGGCACATAATAAACTCAAGAAATGATGGATGGATGGATGGATGGATGGATGGATGGATGGATGGGCGGGTGGGGAGGAAGGAAGGGAAGAGGGAGCGGAGCTGGCTCAGGAGGGAGTGAACTTCCCCATGCTGGGCGTGTTCAGGTATCAGCTAGATGATCATCTGTAAGGGGCACTGAAGAACGGACTTCCATTCCATGTAGAAGGTTCCACTACAGGTATATGTGATATTTATTTCCTCATTTCTTTCCCACTAACTCATACATATTTGATGTACATATATTTTTATCAGATTAATTTTCCTGAAGGACAGTTCTGCTGAGGTCACTCTCCTACTCAGAAAAATCCAATGGCTCTCCCATTGTCTATTGAGTTAAGTCCACAATCCTGACATTTATTTGAGATTTTATTGCAGCTCTACCTTAAGGACTTTTATACATTTTTCAAATCCCAATTCAGCTATGTCCTCCATCAAAAAAATGAACACTCTTCACCCTCTCCCCTACAATTTATGTGAATGATGTCTACTGTTTTATATTATTGCACACAATTATAATGCATTTAGTGACTGTCCTTCTCTTCCATGAGACTGTGAAGTCCCTGAATGAGGGAGGAATCTTTATCTCTGTGCCTTCAACAAGTAGTAGAATACTTAACTTTCAGTAGTCATTCTATAACAATAGAAATTACTTATTTATCATAAACCAGGCATTCTGCTAAATTCCTGATATGTAATACCTGCTCGGATCTTCAGAACAACTCTGTTGTCCCCAGTAAATACCTAAGGAACTGGAGGTAAGGGATGATAAATCATCTGCACAAGACACAAAGCCAGTCAGTGTTAGGGGTTAGATTCAAACCTAAAACTGCATGCTTTAAAGTTCTGGACAGGAATCATTCCACATGTTGCTTTCCTCCAGCAAGGCCATCTGTGACAGCTAAAACATGTTATTCATTCACTCATTCAACACGGCATTTACTGAGCCATTAGGGGACAGGTTCTGGATGGAGAGTTCCTGCTCTCAAGAAGCTTACTATTGAATGTGTGACAGAGAAAAAACAACAATTATGGCATAGTGCAATAATGCTACTAGAGAGGTATATATAGGAAGAAAAACATTTCAACCAAATTGGGGAGACAGGAAATATTAATTATAGCAATGACTTCTAATTATTGAGCACCTACTGCATGCTAAACAATGTACTGAAAATCGTATCACAAGCTTTGACAAATACATAAACTGCAGCCAGGCAAGCTATAGCGTGGTTAGTGGTTGACACAACAGCTTCTGGAGGCCAAGTGCCATCGTTCTAGTCTTGGTACTGCTGTTTTCTAGTTGTGTGCCATCCATACCTCAGATCCTCCATCTCTAAAATCAGAACAGTTCCTAGTCATAGGGATGTTGTAATGACTAAGCCTATGCAAGGCACTGAAAATGCTCCCTGAGACTGCATAAAGTTTACTTATTGAGTAACTTGACCCAAAATACACCAAGTATCTGATTCTAGTATCCATTTGTACAAAGTCTTCCTCAGGAATCTACCTGCACCAAGATGATGCTAGTGCTAAGCTTTGATGGCAAATGTAGGTATAAGGGCAGGGAGGGAGGACGCCTGAGTGGCTCAGTGGTTGAGCACCTCCCTTCGGCCCAGGGCGTGATACTGAAGTCCTGGGATCAAGTCCCATATTGGGCTCCCCGCATGGAGCCTGCTTCTGTCTCTGCCTGTGCCTGTGTCTGTCTGTCTCTCTCTCTCTCATGAATAAATAAGATATTAAAGAAAAAAGAGCAGGGAGGGTATGACTGGCTATAGAAATAGCCAACATTCCACACTGCCCTGCTACTGCAATACTGCTCATTCTTTTCTCTGCCCGATATTCTCTGCCTGATATTCTTTCTCCAGGAGTCCTGACCCAGTGAAATCCTATCCATCAGCCAACAAAGCCATCTCATTAGACCTCTTCCACAAATGTGACTCTGATCTCCCTCTCAGACACTTGGCTAATGCCTCTTGGGTCAAGGTCAATCTTGTGTATACAGTTGGTATTTATATACACTTTCACCATACAACCTACATGCATATTACCAAGAATCCATGGGGCTTCTAGAATGCCTCACATTCTCAGGGCAGGTACTTTACAAAGCACCACAAGACAATGATCATCAGCTCAAGTTCAGAAATATTTGCTATGCTAATTACCAATCCAAACCTAAAATTAGAAAAATCCCCAAACTGCAGACAGCTCAACTGTAAACAATATTTCCTATTCATCCTAACTCATCATCCTGAATTTCTCACTAATGGGGGAGGTAAACTATGATTTATTATTTAAAACTGCAACTCCATCTAAGGACTTTAAAAACAGGAGAATGTGAGACAAAAGAAACCTCTACCCTCCCTAATACATATTTATCTGAAACTGTCATATTTACTTTCTTGGCTTCCTTATAAGCTGGAGTGGAAGAAAGTGAGAAGTACTTTTACATTAAAAATTATCTGAAGCATAGGGGTACTTGGGTGGCTCAGTAGGTTAAGTGTCCCACTCTTGATTTCGGCTCATGTCATGATCTCTGGGTTATGAGATTGAGCCCTAGAGTCAGACTCCTGCTCAGCAGGGAGTCTGCTGGAGATTTTCTCTACCTCTTCTCCTCCCACACTCACTCACACTCTCCCTCTCTCTTTAAAGTAAATAAATAAATATTTTAAAATTTCAAATTAAATTAAAAGTATCAGAAGCGAGGGGAGGGGCAAGATGGCGGAAGAGCAGGGTCCCCAAATCACCTGTCCCCACCAAATTACCTAGATAACCTTCAAACCATCCTGAAAATTTACGAATTCGGCCTGAGATGTAAAGAGAGACCAGCTGGAATGCTACAGTGAGAAGAGTCCGCGCTTCTATCAAGGTAGGAAGACGGGGGAAAAGAAATAAAGAAACAAAAGGCCTCCAAGGGGGAGGGGCCCCGCGAGGAGCCGGGCTGAGGCCGGGGCGAGTGTCCCCAGGACAGGAGAGCCCCGTCCCGGAGGAGCAGGAGCTGCACCAACCTTCCCGGGCGGGCGGAAAGGGGCTCGCAGGGAGTTGGAGCAGGACCCAGGAGGGCGGGGATGCCCTCGGGCTCCCTGGGACACTAACAGACACCTGCGAGCGCAGGGGAGTGCTCCGAGCTCCCTAAGGGCTGCAGCGCGCACGGCGGGACCGACCGGAGCAGCTCGGAGGGGCTCGGGCGGCGGCTCCAGGGAGGGAGCTGCGGGGCGGGAGCGCGAATCCAACAACACAGGCCCCGGAGCACAGGGCGCCGGGACACAGCCCAGGATCCGGCCTCCCCCCGGGACAGGCAGAGGCCGGGAGGGCCCAGGACAGCAAGGACGCTCCTGCCCCGAACTGAGCAGATCAGCGGCCCCGCCCCGGAGCCTCCAGGCCCTGCGGACGGAGAGCCGAGAGCCCCGAGCCCCGTAGTTCCTGCGGAGGCTGAATCCAGGCTTCCAGAGTTGCCATAGCAACTGCGGCTGATCCTCCTGGGGCCCCACGGGGTAAACAACCCCCGCTGAGCCCTGCAGCAGGCAGGGGCAGAGCAGCTCCCCCAAGTGCTGACACCTGAAAATCAGCGCAACAGGCCCCTCCCCCAGAAGACCAGCTGGACGGACCAGTGATACTCCCCCGTGTTCCAATACAACTTGTTTTTGGCCACTCTGCACTGAGCAAAATGACTAGAAGGAAAACCTCACTTCAAAAGAAAGAATCAGAAACAGCCCTCTCTCCCACAGAGTTACAAAATCTGGATTACACTTCAATGTCAGAAAGCCAATTCAGAAGCACTATTCTACAGCTACTGGTGGCTCTAGAAAAAAGCATTAAGGCCTCACGAGACTTCATGACTGCAGAATTTAGATCCAATCAGGCAGAAATTAAAAATCAATTGAATGAGATGCAATCCAAACTAGAAGTCCTAACGACGAGGGTTAACGAGGTGGAAGAACGAGTGAGTGACATAGAAGACAAGTTAATGGCAAAGAGGGAAACTGAGGAAAAAAGAGATAAACAATTAAAGAACCATGAAGACAGATTAAGGCAAATAAATGACACTCTAAGGAAGAAAAACCTACGTTTAATTGGGGTTCCCGAGGGCGCCGAAAGGGACAGAGGGCCAGAATATGTATTTGAACAAATCCTAGCTGAAAACTTTCCCAATCTGGGAAGGGAAACAGGCATTCAGATCCAGGAAATAGAGAGATCCCCCCCTAAAATCAATAAAAACCGTTCAACACCTCGACATCTAATAGTGAAGCTTGCAAATTCCAAAGATAAAGAGAAGATCCTTAAAGCAGCAAGAGACAAGAAGTCCCTGACTTTCATGGGGAGGAATATTAGGGTAACAGCAGACCTCTCCACAGAGACCTGGCAGGCCAGAAAGGGCTGGCAGGATATATTCAGGGTCCTAAATGAGAAGAACCTGCAACCAAGAATACTTTATCCAGCAAGGCTCTCATTCAAAATGGAAGGAGAGATAAAGAGCTTCCAAGACAGGCAGGAACTGAAAGAATATGTGACCTCCAAACCAGCTCTGCAAGAAATTTTAAGGGGGACTCTTAAAACTCCCCTTTAAGAAGAAGTTCAAGTAACTCTGAACGTGAATGGGCTTAATGACCCCATCAAAAGGCGCAGAGTTTCAGACTGGATAAAAAAACAGGACCCATCTATTTGCTGTCTACAAGAGACCCATTTTAGACAGAAGGACACCTACAACCTGAAAATAAAAGGTTGGAGAACCATTTACCATTCAAATGGTTCTCAAAATATACCCTAAAAACTACAGAACACTTCTGAAAGAAATTGAGGAAGACACAAAGAGTTGGAAAAATATTCCATGCTCATGGATTGGCAGAATTAATATTGTGAAAATGTCAATGTTACCCAGGGCAATTTACACGTATAATGCAATCCCTATCAAAATACCATGGACTTCCTTCAGAGACTTAGAACAAATTATTTTAAGATTTGTGTGGAATCAGAAAAGACCCCAAACAGCCAGGGGAATTTTAAAAAAAGAAAACCATATCTGGGGGTATCACAATGCCAGATTTCAGGTTGTACTACAAAGCTGTGTTCATCAAGACAGTGTGGTACTGGCACAAAAACAGACATATAGATCAATGGAACAGAACAGAGAACCCAGAAGTGGACCCTGAACTTTATGGTCAACTAATATACGATAAAGGAGGAAAGACGATCCACTGGAAGAAAGACAGTCTCTTCAATAAATGGTGCTGGGAAAATTGGACATCCACATGCAGAAGAATGAAACTGGACCACTCTCTTGCACCATACACAAAGATAAACTCAAAATAGATGAAAGATCTAAATGTGAGACAAGATTCCATCAAAATCCCAGAGAAGAACTCAGGCAACACCCTTTTTGAACTTGGCTACAGTAACCGGAGAAGGACAAACAGTGTATGTTCTCATTCATTTGGGGAATATGAATAATAGCAAAAGGGAATATAAGGGAAGGGAGAAGAAATGTGTGAGAAATATCAGAAAGGGAGACAGAACATAGAGACTCCTAACTCTGGGAAATGAACTGGGGGTGGTGGAGGGGGAGGAGGGTGGGGGGTGGGGGTGAATGGGTGACGGGCACTGAGGGGTACACTTGACGGGATGAGCACTGGGTGTTATTCTGTATGTTGGTAAATTGAACACCAATAAAAATTAATTTATAATAAAAAAAAAGTATCAGAAGCATAATAAAAACGTTCTAACATTGGCTTATGTCAAATATTGTTTTATTTTAAAAACTAAAGGAATTTTATTTTTTCATGGCCAACTTTTGATGAAGTATGCAACCAAACCAAAGTGTGATAGCAGATCTCAAGGAAAATTCACCAAAAAATTCACCCCAATTATAGAAGGGGTTGGGCAGATTTGTGGTCATAATGTGGGCAAAATTAATAGAAAAGAAGCAGAAAGATCAAATGATCCAAACATTAAATAATTATCTCTCTTCCAAAGGATTACTTTGGCCTCTGAGCACTGATTAATCTTTACTAAGGTCTCTTTATTTAAAAAAAAAAAAATTTCAAATCATGAGAGGCAGGTTGCTGGCTCAGTCATTACAGCATATGACTCTGGACCTTGGGGTGTAGGCTCAAGCCCCACATTGAGCACAGAGATTACTTACAAATAAAATGTAAAAAAAAAAAAAAATCATTGGCTTAAAAATACCTAGAAAATTAGAACTGAAAGAAAATTATTATTTTTTGGCTTTGGGGGTTAAGGGATTTATTTATTTTTAGCAACTTAAGCAACAAGAAGGATTGAAGTACATTTGTAAGCCAAATGGTACATTTAGGGGGCTTCTCCAAAAGCAGAAAGATAAGGGATCAAGTATTGGCCAACGTTATAAAGAAAGAAGGACTAACAGGGAGGCAAGCCTATCAAACTAAGTCATTTTTTTCCTCATAACAGTCTAAAATTAGATCTCTTAGCAATGCTTACTTTCTTAAGGTAAAAATGATATAATATCAGAAACCTCCCTTTTAAACACCACTGAAGTATTTTGGTTCCCTAAGTACTGACAGCTAACTTCAGAGCTAACCAGAACTAGAGATTTTAAGTCTAATAAAATGTCACAGCCAACCTAGTGAAATCTCAACTTTCATTTGAAGTATACAATCCGTAAACCCAAAGCTATATGGACGACCACCTCACAAGTAATTTTAGGGTACAAAAAATGCCTCAGCTTTCATCCTCCCAAGATACATTAGTAAAATAAATGGAATCAGCATTTCTTTTCCTTCTTTCACAGCCTAAATCTTGGCTCTCAGAGAGTAGTAGGATATTTTGAAGATTTCCTTCACTTAGGGATCTCTGATGCTCAGAGTGGTACAACAGCAGACCCAGGATCTGAACCATAATTCCAAGTTCTATTCTAACATGAAGGAGTAAAAGATGACCCCCAAGATCTCTGCTCTTCATCTCCACTGCACTTAGAGCAGCACCAGAGAGATCCTATTAAAACTAAGTCAGATCATCAGGGTCTAGATGGCTCAGTCGGTTAAGCGCCTGCCTTCGGCTCAGGTCCCAATCCCAGAGTCTTGGGATGGAGCCCTACATCAGGCCCCCTGCTCGGCAGGGAGTCTGCTTTTCCCCTTGGCCATCACCCTGTTTGTGCGCACACTGGCTCTCTCTCTCTCTCTGTCAAATAAATAAACAAAATCTTTAAAAGGGGGATGGGGGAGACTAAGTCAGTTCTTGTCATCCCTCTCCTCAGAACTCCCTTCACCCTCCCCTGTCAGAGTAAAAACCAAAGCCCTGCGATGGCCTTCAGGCCACTAAAGACTCTGACCCCTGAGTCCTCACCTCTTGATTTTCCCTTTGCTAGCCAACTCCAGCCACACTAGCCTCTCTGCTTTGGTTGCTCTCTGCCTAGAATGTTCTTTCTCCAAATATCTGCATGACTGGCACCTTCAAATACCTGAATAAACCTTTCCCTCCCAACTAGATTTGTTTAAAATTTCATGTCCTTTAAATTCCATTATTTTTCTTTCTCCGTGGTACTCATCAATTTCCAACAAACGACATAATTAATGTATTTACTGTGCTTCTTGCTTATTGTCTTGTTTCCTCCAGCTAGCACAAACACTCCTTGAGGGCAAGGATTTGCCTGTGTTGTTAACTGATGCATCTCATGTGTTCGGTATATAGCAGATGTTCAGCAAATACTTGTAGGATGAATAAATAAGATCTTTTATTGCTCTAACTTCTTACAATTCCATGAAGTATCCAGTACTTCCTGCTTGGTAAACTGATAACTGGTTATCTCCCCACAGATACCAACCCAAGAAAATGATTTACTGAAGTTCAAAAATTTTTCATGAATTGCTACCATTTATTGAGAATTTACTATGTGCCAGGTACCATGCTTTATATGTGTTTTCTCATTTAATCATCACCAAAAGCCAGTTAGAAAGACATTACATTCCTCCTTAATTTTTTAAGGAGTCTTAGGAAATGTAGGTTCAGACAGGATAAGTAAATAACCCAAGACCATACTGCGACTTAGGAGTGCCTGTGCTGGACTGTCTGCATCTTTAGGACCATCTGACGTCCCATTCTGCCCCCTTCATCATGAAACTGGTTCAACTCATCACTAGCACAGACAACAGAGACCCCGTGGATGTGTCATGGAAAAACACCAGTGTGCAATTAATTTCACAAAGAAAACCTGGGCTTAAAAAAAAAAAAAAAGGCAACAAAATTTTGTGAAAGAAGCTGTACTTTTATAAAAAAAGATATGGTCTTTCTTATAAAATCATTCTGATACTGTTATAACCAAACCAATAATAACAGAACTTGAAAGGGAAAAGGCATGATTCAACTCAACATTGGTCTCCCTAAAGACCTGCTGTGTGGACAGGATATCCCCTGATATCCTCTGTCCAGTGGCATGATGCCACACCCCAGGCCTTACATACTGCCTGCAGATTTTAAGACTAAGTGAGAAAAATCTGAAAAAAATAATGAATATACAGAAGAAAGGCACGCTGTAAATTCAGTTATCTCCTGATCACAATTTCTGAGATTGGTAGGAGTATTTTGGGAGCCATGACACAAGCCCAACAGAAGAAAACCTAAGTCAACTCAGACAGCTGAGTTCAGCCGTTCCCAGAGAGTGATAGAAAAAGGTTAATTCTATCAAAGGCTCTTTTCTACAAATCATCTCACTAGTAGACCAAAGTCTTAGTTGACGCCAACCCACAATGGAGACAAGGCCCCTGAGGAAAAAGTTTCTGGAAGGGTTGGCTCCTCTTGGAGCAGATGGGGCAACAGTCTACAACAGCCACCGGCTTCTATGACTCAGAATAGGCTGTGTGGTTTGGCAAGGCTGGGATGCCCATCCTAAGGCTCCCGTCACCACCACAGACACTTGGGGGGTGGGGGGAGAAGACCAACCGAGGGCTCCCCCGAATCCCACACACAGGGCATGATGATGTTATGCCCCCAGTCACCTGGCATATTCCAACACAGTTCATCAGATCTTTTTTTTTTTTTTAGATCTTCTTATTCATATTCGTCTGGTGGTTTCTCAACCACACACTGCTTCTTCCACCCTTCTGAGGTGGGAGGTGGCAGCTTCAATGAACTGTGGACAGAGCTAAAATGAGAGTCAGCATGTTGGTGTTGCCTCATTCAGATGAAATATCTGAGATTGCAAAGTATCACATGGATAACTGAAGTTTTTTCTTTCGCTTGATAATTCTAAATTGTGAGTTCAATATCTAAAATTAGATTACACATAAATGCCAAGAATTCCTTGTGATAATTGTTAAAAAAAAAAAAAACCCAAATTTAAAATCCCTGCTTAAACGGTTTTAATCAAGACAGCAACCTAAGTCTTAATTTTCAGGTCTATTATCTGCAGAAATTTTTACTTTATTAGTAAGGTAAAACAAGCAGGCAGTCCCTAGGAAAAAATGTTTAATTAAAGCCTTTGCAAGGATTCCATAGCCACTCTGAGAGCTGTCTTGACGCATGGATGCCTTTGGGGGAGGGGTGTACCTAGACTCTAACTGTACTTGGAAAATAGCATTGTCGCTATGGAAGCAGCTCTAAATTTTGACTGTTCTTCCTTATGCTAGCAAAGGCCATATTCTTTATACACAGCTTTCCTTTTCACTGGAAAGGGCTTTGACAGTAATCTACCTAATATACAGCATGCCATGTCTCGCCTAGGTATACCCCTCTGTCTTGCTGTCAAGCACCATGCTTTCAGCTGAGCCCCAAATATAGACGTATAGATCAACAGGAATACCAGACTTCACACCCCCCCCCCAAAAAAAAGAAAAGAAAAAACTTTTCTTTGGTGACTTTCATTCATTCAACCATTTGTTCCTTGAAGGAATCACAGATTAGGCCCACTTAGGTTCTTGTCACAAGTTAACTTGGCCTAATTCCAATCTCTCTTTTTTGGACCCTTCACTGACAACTTGTCAATCACTATTAAGTATGACCAAGTTTTGTTTTAAAATAAATGCTTCGGAAATTTTACATTTAACAGTACAAGCTTTTGGAGTGGTCACCTTTAGAAACCAGTACTTCTTCCAGTATCATGGTGAAGGAGGCTGCTTCAATGTTTGAGATTCCTCTTTCTCAGCTGCCTCCATTTCAATGGCTCAGAGACAGTAAATTGTCTTTCTCTGAAGATGTATTTGATTCTAGGAAACACTGGACAGACCTTCAGAGCCCAAGCTTAGGGGGTATAGCTCAGGGGAAGAGCATTTGACTGCAGAGCCCAAGCTTGCCAAATAATGTAGGTAATCATGTTGAGTAATACTGTTTTTCATAAAAATGAGGTGTGACCATTAAAGTAATAAAACTGGTTTTCTTATGAGGATCATAACTAGACTCTAAAAGCAAATTCAAAGAAAAGTTCAAAAAGTGTTTTATGATGTATATTCCTGGTTTTGGGGTTTTTTTTAAGCAATGGCAAGATCTTTAACAGTAGTACGAAATGAACCAAAGCTATTCTGAAGTTTCTCCCAGTTTAGAGACACAAATGAGTATACACAATAAATTATATTAATAATTTCTGCCAACTGCCTAATTTAACATTTTGATTAATTTTCATGAAATCTTATTCTTTTCCCATCATCATTCTCATAAATTTCAATCATTCACTGTGATAGCAAAAAATATTAAAATATGATTCCCTCAAGAAGCAAATGATCAAATGCACAAAAGAAAAGTCTTATTTATTTAGCATCTTAGAGTTAAAGTAGCTTTCGAGAGCATTCATCCCAAAGATATTTGTTGAGCAAATACTAGTAAAGAGAGAGAGATGTTCAGTTTGCCAAGAATAACCATCTAGATCTCCTGTGAATAAATCATCTCTTTAGGAAGATGATTTGGTGGCTGTGAAGATGGAGTTTATCCTTAGCAATCTTTTTTGGCCTGGGACCATTATTTTACATTACCCAAGTTGAATTCAGTAAGTGGAAGGGAGCAGGGCTTCCTATTATATTCCTGAGGAGAAGACTTAGAAAATATCTTCTTTCTCTATGTTTGATACTGAGCAAAAGGTTCCCCGGCCATGGTGGAATCACTACTTCTAATCCTGGGGCAGTGCAGGTGGCCATCAGTATTAAAACCTCCATCTCAAGTCAATTCATCTTCTTGAAATAATCAGTGCTCCAGGAAAAAGACGAACTCCAAAGCTCCTATTTGCAGATTCAAGTCAATTAGCAATGAGTAAGCATTACAGTCTTCTACATGCCTGGAAGTGGGACGTTGCTCTAACAAACCCTAAGTACACATGGTGGCTTTCTCATTTTACTTACCTTTGCCCCAAGAAGCCTCTGATACCTTCTCTTCTACTTCATTTTTCCAAGGCTTTTCAAAATCTACTAAATTCATCTCATGACTCATTAATGGGTTACCTCCCACAGTTCGCAAAACACTGGCCTACACCAGATGTTTTTGACAGTGTGGCCCACAGTCCACGTCCATCAGAATAGAACATGCAAAAAAAAAAAAAAAGCAAATTCCTGGGCTCCATCCCAGACATTCTACAACAGATGATCTGTTGGTAAAGTCCAGGAATTGTCATTTCAGTGAGCTTCCGACGCCATTCTGATGTGCAATGAAGTCTGAAAACTTGTCTAGACCATTACCCAGCCATAAGTAATAAGGAAAATAGGTCCAAAGAGGCTACAGGGTTTTTCAAGGTCATATTTCTAATTAGTACCAAAGTCAACAGCAAGGTTCGTGTCTCCTGTATTCCTGGAGAGTGTTCCTTAAGTACACTGAGAGCATCATTCATGACCATCTCTGATCTATATCCCCCAAGTTTACTCAATGGTCATACCCACTGCTGCATCTCCAGTGCCTAGAACAGTGCCATGTCTGGGTGAGGGGTTAGGAAGAACCACAAAAATGTAGGTCTTATCATTTCAAAAATTAATGTTCCAAGAAGAAAGGAGTACAAAATCATACATATGGCCAACCCAACAACCAGCACACTGTTTAATAAGCATTGATCTTCCTCAAATGTACCTCTGACCTAACAAAACAAATCATCTGAAAGATTGAAAAATGAACTAGTGGAGGCAAGGGTGCTTTGCTTTCCCTTTATACAGGTAAGAAGAAAATGTTGTATAAATCATCCAAATATGGCCAAAAGGGGCAATAAACTAGTAATAAGAAGTGTCAGTATTAGTTCTAAATCGTAAAACTCACACATGGTTTTTTCAGATTCTAACAAAGGAATAATATCAACAAAAGCAAGTCAATCTAGGATACTAAATAAAGCTAGCTATATATAATAGAATAAAAATAGACCATGGAATGGGAATGTTTACAGTCAGATTCATGGTTTGGTTAGGCTTTCTTGAGTTTACTTTCTAATATCAACTTTTCCATCTGAAGGGCTCCTCCACTTAGTTCAAGTTCACATGAGTCAGGTGTTAGGGTCCACAGCCACAGTAATTCCCATGGTAAGACCAGTGATCTATGAAGATTCCACTGAGGAAATGTTTGCCCTCTCTTCCAGAAGCAGCCCAAGGATGGTTTTCTGGGCTCTAAAATCAAATTGATTCATTATGCATTTACTGAACAACTACTAACTTCTGGGTTCAATGTTATGCTATAGGGGTAGAAAGAGATCTAAGTAGACTCTGCAGTTCTCAAGTTGCATTATTTATTGCAAAAATCTCTCAGTGTGTACATAAGTATTAGATTATTATTATTAATCACACAAGCAGGCACATAATTACCTGGAAGGTAAATCAACATATTTACCTGGAAGGAAGGAGCAAGTAATTAAAATGTATACACATGAGGACTTTTTTTTCAGAGAAAAATGCAAATAAGGTAGAGTGGCCTCCCTGGGCCCCTTATTCCTGACTCTGAGACTCCTCCATCTTTCATTCTCCTTTTGACTTCTCTAGCAAAGTCCAGGTCAAAGAAAAGATTTGAAGGTGCCCCTGCCACACACACACACGGGCCATATTTTTAAGGGCACAGAAGACAGTGAGAGTAAAGACAAAGCTGACACATCCCCTCACTTCAGTCCCTACATTGCTCACGAAGATTCCCACAGCATTCTCTGGAAACAAGGGGTTTATGAGATAGTCAAGCATGTCTAAAAACTCAATGCCTTGAGCGTTTTTTCAGCAACACACTTCCCTGGTAACTCAAGTCTGACCATAGCTACTTCAGAGATTTATTGCCAAGCTCTGTAGATGATCAAAATAAGAAATATTCTACAGATTTCAAATACTTTTATGAACCTTAAGAAGAAAATCAACTCTGGCATTGTTAAAATGTTAATAATATAGGAGGTCTATCCTGATCCAAAGCAGCTACTCACTCTCATACTTTAATCACCATTAATTCTGTGAGATTTAGTTCAAATAAATTTAACAACTGACTGCAAATATACTGCATAATTTTTATCAGGATTTGAGGATGGGCTTCACCTCTGGAGTTTGATGACAAATAGTAGTGTTTTAAGAAATTCTCCCACATACATTTCATCATACATGTATATATAAATACATCAAAACATGCATGAAGCCCCAATCACTCCTTTGCTTGAAGAATTCAAGAAATTACTCATGGTGGACCCTGCAGGTTCACTGCAGTAACACAAGTCCTCCAAAGAGATAATAGAAAAAACAGCACAGATTAGATTTCTTCCACTTGCTCTCAGGGTTTTAGGATGACTGTATCTTGAGAGTTAATCCCTCTAGATGTTCAAACATAATGTCTTACATTGCTCCCTGCCTGCAGTAATCAATCAGAATTATCTCTAAAAAAAGGTTCAGGAAGAAATCTGGATTTTCCCATGCAAAGTTGAACTGTCATCACTCAGTGTCCTTTTCTCTCCATATGAATTTCTCTCTGAGTAGCAGCAACAGTTGCACTGTGCAAAGCAAAGATGTATTTTTATCCTATAACTGAATCTTGTCATTGATAATGTTGCTTCCTCTCATATGGCTGCAGGGAAACTCAGGGCCACATTTGCAGACTACCTTTAATATAATTAGGCAGAGCCTTATAGAATGCCTTTCTTGATTTTAACACTCTTCTGGTTTCATCTGTTTGATCCGTATGCCACTTTTGTTCTGCGTTCTTAGTCTTTATTAATGTGTTTCGTTAAGAAACAGACAAATAAGTAGCTAAGCAATGTTTATCCTGTATAAGGCTTCCCCTAAGCACTCACCACCTGTCAGGATGTTCCCAAGCATGCAGACACGTTCACATTACCCTGAGACCATAATTTCTATCTTCAAGTATACATTCCTACACAAGAAAACCCACTGCTGGCCTGCTGACAATCCTGAGGGGTTCATCCTCTGAACAGTGGATGGTGTGCTGTCTCCTTTTTTTTTTTTTTAAGATTTTATTTATTTATTCATAGACACAAAGAGAGAGGCAGAGACACAGGCAGAGGGAGAAGCAGGCTCCATGCAGGGAGCCTGACGTGGGACTCGATCGACGTGGGACTGGATCCAGGGTTTCCAGGATCACACCCCAGGCTGCAGGCGGTGCCCACTGCACCACCAGGGCTGCCCCTGCTGTCTCCTTTTGAGTGGTATTTAAACCTAGTTTTATTGTTAACTACGAAAATCCTATCTGGCAGGATTATTGAAAAATAGGGATTAGGAAAGTAATATAACTCAATTAAAAACATAGAAATGTAAAAAGCACCCAATGATGTCATCTTTTGTCACACAGTCCATCTCATTAAAAAGCCATCTACAATAAAAGAAGACACAGTAGATGGTAAATTAGGCCTCTACATCCCAGTTCTCTCTGATTTTATTTGAAGATAAACAGCCTTTTCAAATAGCTTCTAAATATTCACTCATCTCTACCTAATGTCAGGTGTCCCGTTTACGTGATTAACACCAATGAAGTATCACATGAGTTTCGAACCTCACATTCAGGTCTGGAGCAGCAAGGCAAGCTTAGTGGACTGAAGACAAATTTTAGCTTATGACAGAAATAACATACAGAACCTGGCAATCTCTCATAATAAACTCAGGACAGTGCATTTAAAAAGAAATTCATGTAACCAAGAACCTTTAGCTATATTGGTTTTAATAAAAGATAGCATTGAACTTACCACATCCTAATTTGAAAGCAGCAATGGAAAGCTGCCCAGTAGCCACACTTTAGTGTGAAATATAAATATTCTTATTTTGCAATAATGAATAAGGGAGTGATATTCCCTAGTCCATTTGCAGAAAAGTCCTTCTAGAGAATACAGAAACCAACAGGTTTTCCAAGCCTACTTTATGTCAACACCAAAAAACTAGATGGGACCTTGTTGATTCTTGAATTTGATCATAAACTTTCCTATAAGTCACATGCATTCATGCTAAAGTCTCCATGTTTACTAAAACCAAAAAACTTTGGCAGGGTACTTGGATAGCTCAGTCAGTTCAGCATCTGACTGGATTGTGGCTCAGGTCATGATCTCAGGGTTGTGAGATCCAGCCCCACGCTGGATGTGGAGCCTGCTTAGGATTTTCTCTTTCCCTCTCCCTTCACTCCCCCTACCCTGCCCCATCTCTCTTTCTCTCCCTCTCTAAAAAAACAAACAAACAAACAACAACAAAACACTGGCAATAAAATACAGAGAATAAACAGGGCATTTTCTCTAAATTACAAATATTTCATTTATATTATCTCTAGAAGATTTTAGAATTGCCTGAGAGAAACAACTCTAATTGAGACAGATATTTAGAGGAAAAAATATATTTTGGCAAATTTTTTCTTTTAAGATTTTATTTATTTATTCATGAGAGACACACACAGAGAGAGAGAAAGAGAGAGAGAGAGAGAGAGAGGCAGAGACACAGGCAGAGGGAAAAGCAGGCTCCATGCAGGGAGCCTAATGTGGGACTCGATCCCAGGACTCCAGGATCACACCCTGAGCCTAAGGCAGACACTTAACTGCTGAGCCACCCAGGCATCCCAGGATATTTTGGCAAATTAACTCTTATTACATCACATAAAATTAATCCACGTATATATCAGAAGAAAATCTGAAAACTGATCACAAGCTCTCATTCAATATTGTCATATACCATCAGCCTTCATCCACATAGAATTTGTTGTGATTCATTTCAATATACAGATATACACTGGAAATGAACTAGATTTCATTGCTATCTCAACACTGCCCACCAAACCAAAGGCTGAATCTAAGATATTTCACGTGCTGTTATAAATTTGATCAAATCATTCAACATGTTCAAAAATTATGATTAGAGTATGAAATCCAACGTATACACCTAAAAAATATCCTTGGGCTCAGCAAAACTCTTCCTCCCAAGACAAATTCTGACTTCCTGAAACATCTTTATCTGCCCAGACACAGGTATAATTATTAGGATATTGCTTTCAAAGCCATATTTCCTATATTAGCAAACTAATCACATACCTTTTATCTACTATAGTTCTTTTTTTTCTTTTCCTTATCAGAATAAATCCTTTAAAAAAAAAAAGATTTTATTATTTGAGAGAGACAGGGAGAACAGGAGCAGGGGGAGGGGCAGTGGGAGAAGTAGGCTCCCCCACCAAGCAGAGAGCCCAGTGCGGGTGGGGCTCAATCCCAGAATCCTGGGATCATGACCTGAGCTGAAGGCAGACGTTTAACTGAGCCACCCAGGCGCCCCATAATAAATCCTTTAAAAAGATGAATCTTGCTGCATATTTATTAGATGTTATTTTGAAATTTAAGAATAGGCACTTCATTTCTATTATATTGGACAAATAAATTCCCTACTGTCCCTACCCTTTCTTCTCCATAGTCTATCACTTTTACTTCTCGTAAGTTTGCCAATTTTTCATATGTTAGCCCTATTCTGCTATATGTCTTTTTCTCTGGCGTTATACAAATTATATAAATGTTTTGATTCTTTTCTGTGGTAGCTACTCTGCAGTGCTACTTGAGAAAGGCCATAAATAAGCTCAAAGCCAACTGAGACTATAGCTTAGTTAGTAAGATATTACTCAGCAACCCACAGAGAAGGGAAATGAAACAATGAATACCCAGAGCCCCTGAAGTCACCAGAACATTTAATTCAATTCTGTACGATCTGTCGAGGCCTGCCATCAACCAAGCAATGTGCTTGGTAGACAGTGAGCAATGAAGGGCAGGCCATATGGACAAAGTCCTCACACAAGGAGTCATTAATTGGTGGTCTGTAAAGAACTATTAATTCATAACCAAGAGAGTCCTGTTACTTTGGTAAAGATTATTGTCTTCTGGACACCTGGGTGGCTCAGTGGTTGAGCATCTGCCTTTAGCTCAGGGAGTGATCCTGTGATCCTGGGATTGAGTCCTGCAGCGGGCTCCCCACAGGGAGTTTGCTTATCCCTCTGCCTATGTCTCCGCCATAGGAGACATGAATCTCCTATGTGTCTCTCATGAATAAATAAATAAAATCTTAAAAAAAAAAAAAAGATCATTGTCTTCTTACTCTTTTTGTTTGAATTTCCCAAGATCCATTATGAATCCCTTTTTCCAGAGGACACCTGGTAAGGGGGTTATGTTGACACTCCCCCTGTGGTCCTTCCATCACCACTGAAAAGCTACATCCCACACTCCACCTACATTCCATTATTACTGCCTTTCATTTACTTCCTCACCAATACTGTGAGTTGATTTCCTCCTACAAAGGCAGAAGATCAGAATGGATTCCAACACAAGAGTCTCCTCACTGAAAAACACAAACAGAGCGGATTTCTGGCCCCTCTACTGAAACTCACGTGGACAGAAAAGAAACTGCAAGCAAATAGGTTAGCCAACTGCTAGCCTGAGGTCATCCCCACACCAGAAAACACACTGAAGAAAACTTTCTTTGAAAATCAGTAAGAATCACACACACACACACACACACACACACACACACACACACCCCAAAGTGCTGAAGAGAAGACAAAAATATTGGAAGCTCTCCATATTTTACTTTCTCAGCTGAAATAACTCTTGGTAGTCTGGCACCCAAAGGATGCTGACATCTAAACCCATTAGGTCACTGTGGGAAGAGCTGTGTGATTAAGGCACAGACTTTGTTCTAAAATTTTCTGATGGAACATTGTCAGAACTAAATAAAAGGACCCTAATTTACCATTTGTGTTATGCATGAGACTTCATCAGACTGGGATGCCAGAGAAAAGGTAGTGAAACCTGACCAGGCTTACAACAGCTTTTTCAAAGGTCAGACTATCCCCAAAGGATGGCAAAGCCTTCAGGGGGGATAAGCCTTCACATCCTATCTGTTTAGAAGCTCAGTGACTATTCCTATTTCTAGGTGCTTACCAGGGATTCTTTATTCCTTACAAATACCTAACACAGATAAAAATTCCTCCTTAATTATAAACATTTTAACTTATAGCTCAATTTAGCAAAGCTCCAGGCCCTAATAAATAATCCAAATAATAACCCGTCATTGATCCTGGGATTCAAAATACTATACGATGAACAAAAAAAAAAAATCAAGGCAATAAAAAAATCCAGCAGAGCAGTGTTTTGTCACTGATAGAATGAGCCCTACTGTTGAGACGCAGAACTAAGTCTCTTTGGAGGCAGGGTTTGCCAACATGCACAAACCCTCCATGCCCAGAGCTGTTATGGCAAAATAAATTTACTCACCTCCTCTATTCATTCAGCTGTCCTCTAGTTAATGAAAAGTAATGTTTCAGTTCAGGCTTTATGTTTGACTTGCAAATACACTACCACCAACAAAAATAAACCATTGCCCACTGAGATACTACAATATTAATACACACTTTCCAGTTTTAGTAGGACAATTTTAATGTATCACCAAGTACACTGAGTCATATACCAACACAGCAAGGAAATATTGAATTTCTACAATTCCTACTTAGGACACTTTTCTCATTATCTGCCCATCTTAGAGCCAGGTTAGTATAGATGGAAAATGAGAGCTCAGATTCATCCAGGGGCACCTGATGGTTTCTAACTCCTCAGAGTGGAAGGTCACCGCTCCTCTCCCTCTATGACACCCATTAGCACCCTGAGTTGGAATCCATACGCCCACGCAATGCAAAAACCAGAACCTGGCTCTTCTTCACCATGACTTTCCTCCAGACTTTCCCATGACTATCAGTGCAATGAAGATACGTAACTTTTTATTTTAGACTTCTTTACATCTGTTAAAAAGATAAACATGCATGTCAAACACAATGTTCATTTGGCATCTCAAGAGCCATAATGCTTTGCTAGAGACCCAGCACACTCCCTTAAATGCCCCATCCCTACTTACTGCCCTAAAAAATAAAAAAATAATAAAAAATAAAAAATAAAAAAAGCCATTATGCTTCAAAGGTAAAGTAAGAGCTATTATAAGAGCTACAAAAATAACCCAAGCTGATGTATTTTATTCACTTCAGAGGGAAAACAGTATTTGTGGATTCCTGAACTCCTGCACATGCATGTGTTTAATAGATGCATACACTGCGCTAAGTAGAGGTGGCCGAGCACAGGATGGGACCCGTGGGGAAAGTTTTGTTTAGCTTAGAAAGAAAATCTCACCTGAGAGATTTTCTGAGTTTTTCATATTAAGTGTTACCAAATGTAGTTGTGTATTCATTCGATTATGGGAAATACCATTTAGGCACCTATTTAATTTTTCTCACTCATTTTAGACATATAAAATATTATAGTCACAGTTCCACATCACAGACTCAATTCCGTAGGGAAAAGGAGGTAGAGGATAGTGTGGGGAGGGAAAAAAAAATCCACTTACTCTTTTCCCTTCCTCTTTCATGCACATGCAGCTGGCTCACTAAAGCACAATGTAACAGAGTGAAGCTCATGTCCTTCCTCTGTAGTCCTTTAAAGGAGCAATCAGGGAAACACATTTCTGTGGATTACAAGGTTATTTTCAGGCTGTACTGAGAAGAGAAGCAGTGCCAACTGAACTGAATGTAACTACATTTCCCTTGGAATCCTGATCCTCTGTACCACTTAACAAATAACCTGTCACACGTTCTAGTATAAATGCTATTTTCCAAAGCTCAACACTTGATCATAAATACCAGTGCTTCTTTTTCTATTCCAAGGATATAACCCCTCACCCTCACTCTAATCCCATCTCTGTGATGGACAACATCTAAGATCCAAAGAAGTGGGATGCCTGGATGACTCAGTGGTTGAGCGTCTGCCTTCAGCTCAGGTCATGATCCTGGGGTCCTGGTACAGAGTCCCGCATCCTGCTCCCTGCAGAGAGCCTGCTTCCTCCTATGCCTGTGTCTCTGCCTCTGTGTGTCTCTCATGGATAAATAAATAAAATCTTTAAAAAAAAAAAAAAGATCCAAAGAAGAGTTCTAGGTAGTTTGGCCGTAAGCATCTTTGATGCAAGCATTTTTGCCACAGAACCAATTGATCATGAGGTAATTCTGCATAAAAGATTAAAAAAAAAAAA
Source organism: Nyctereutes procyonoides (assembly GCF_905146905.1). Lineage (NCBI taxonomy): Eukaryota > Metazoa > Chordata > Mammalia > Carnivora > Canidae > Nyctereutes > Nyctereutes procyonoides. The sequence goes on from NW_026575037.1 coordinate 9,521,900, forward strand.
AAAACAACCCTGGTCAACAGTGTGGTTTGAGAGTCTTGGTTTCATCAAGTGGCTGACAGTTTAGTTTCATTTCTCCATTGATGCAGCACTCCTGTTTTATATTATATATATATATATCTTAGCCCTCACAATTGTCTAAACAGCAACACAGAGTTTTGAATACACATTTCCAATGGGACTTTGGAACCTCTATTAACAGACAGGTGATAAGATGCCAAGAACAAACAACAGTGTAGGTTTTCACCACACAATACAACAAAAGCTCATTTACAAATATACATTCTGGTATTTTTTTTTTTTTATTCATTTATGATAGTCACAGAGAGAGAGAGAGGCAGAGACACAGGCAGAGGGAGAAGCAGGCTCCATGCACCGGGAGCCCGATGTGGGATTCGATCCTGGGTCTCCAGGATCGTGCCCTGGGCCAAAGGCAGGCGCCAAACCGCTGCGCCACCCAGGGATCCCGACATTCTGGTATTTTTTTTTAAAAGATTTTATTTATTTATTCATGAGAGACAGACAGGCAGAGACACAGGCAGAGGGAGAAGCAGGCTCCATGCAGGGAGCCTAACGTGGGACTCGATCCCGGGACTCCAGGATCATGTCCTTGAGGCGGCAGCAGCGCTAAACCGCTGAGCCACCCGGGCTGCCCCTATCTGGCTTTTCCAGTCAATATCATGCTTAGGAGATTCATCCCTGTTGATACACACAATTGTAGGTTACTCTCACTACTGTCTATTATAAATGTATCACAATTCCTTTCTTCAATATACTGTTAATAAGCCTATTTCGAGTATTCTTGCATGAGCATTTCTACAATGTGTAAGAGTTTCTGAGGCCATGCTTCCCAATCTTCTTCACAACTCCATTTCATAAAAAAAAAAAAAAAAAAATAGTATCAGAATGACAAGTTATAAAGTTATGAGACCAAACTGCTTCTACTCCAGGCCTGCAATTTGCTCTGCTACCCCAAATACTAAGAGGACCAGGGAACCATTTTACAATAAATTCCAAACTTCTTCCCAAAATCGTTGTATCAGTTTATACTATCACCAGTATCATATGCATATTCCCTCTGCTTTATATCCTTGCCCATTGCTTGATGTTGACAGATATTTACCAACCTGGTAGGTATGAAATGGTAGTTCATCATGGTTTTAATGTTAAAACATATTATACCACTTCTATGATTAAATCAGTAGAAAACAGAATAGAAAGCCCAATTAAATACTTACAAAAATTAAGCATATGATAGGGCACATCTCGTATCATGGGGAAAAGATTGAAATTTTAATAAGTCATTTGTGATATCTAGATAGCCATGTGGAAAAAGAGAAAATTGGATCCATTTCCCTAAAACAAATTCCAAGGGGGTCACAGACTTAAATGTTAGTGATAAAACCACACAAGCACTACAAGAAAATATGGGTGACCCTCTGTAACGTCCAAAAGGGTAGTCATTATCCAGATGTGGCTACTAAGCACCTGAAATGTAAGTTAAGTGTGCCTGAGGAACTAAATTGGTAGTTTTAATTCATTTTAATTAACTTAATTGTAAGTTTAAAATACTTAACTCAGTTACTGAAAACTTTCATGTACACTTGGAACAATCTGGTTATGAGAATTTACTTTTTCAACAGCAAACTTTATGAAGTCTAAACACAATTCAAGTATTTATTATGAAAATTTAGTGACCAAGTTGAAATGTGCTATAGTATAAAACACACATCTGTTCTTGAAAATTTAGCATGGAAAAGAAATGTAAAATAGCTCATTAATTTAAAAATACTGTTATTGGGACACCTGGGTGGCTCAGCAGTTGAGCGTCTGCCTTCAGCTCAGGGAGTGATCCTGGAGTCCTGGGATCGAGTCCCACATCGGGCTCCCCACAGGAAGCCTGCTTCTCCCCGCCTGTGTCTCCACCTCTCTCTGTGTCTCTCATGAATAAATATATAAAATCTTTAAAACAAATACTAAGTTATTGAAATGATATTTTGACATATTAAATAAAATTTATTATTCAATTCATTTCACCTGTTTCTTTTGACTCTTTTTAATATGGCTACGAAAAATCTACATATGTGGTTTCTACTGTAGAGTGCTGCGCTATAATCTAGAAGAAAATTTTTTTTCTGTATCATGATTCAAAACCATGACTCAAAGAAGCAATAAAAGACTGATAAAACTGACTATATCAAAGAAAAAATTTACATTAATAAAAACATAATTACATTGGCTGGCTCAGTCAGAAGATCATGGGACTCTTAATCTCACAGTCATGAGTTCAAGCCCTATCTTGGGTATAGATTACTAAATAAAAACATTTTTAACTAATAAAAATTAAAATTAAAAAAAAGAAACAGTCGGAGAGAAAAAACAAATAAATGATAAACCAGGGGGAAAACTGCCAGCACTGTCCATTCAATTAAGGAAAAATAATGTTTTAGTTCAGGCTTTATGTCTGATTTGCAAATAAACTTCCACCAGCAAAAACAATCATTCCTACTACAATGTAAGAGCAAAAGACTGGGAACAACCATATATCCAAATGGATAAAGTGTGGTATATATATACCCTGGAGTCTCTGAAGTTGTAAAATACAATGAAAAACTTTATATATGGCTCCAGAGTGATCCGTGAAATATAGTGTTAAATACAAAAAACAAGGAGAAAAACTATTAATATGCTACCTTTTTTTTTAGAAGAAGGAAATGAAGGTGTTTGCATACATTAAATAGAAATATGGCATATGTCACATACGTCACACACATATACACAAACACATACCTATACAATACATATGTACGTTTTCCTAACTTGTCCATTGCACAATGACCAGCCCAATGACCAGACAAGAAGAATTCCTAAGACCTGGACTGTGGTCTCTAAAAACCACTGACCACTAAAAATGATCTGCAGTTTAAAAAAAGTCCTAGCTAAGTCTGAAATATCTTGTTATACCAGAAAGTAAGAATATATCAAAAACCACTACAGTCATGTCAAAGGGATTCAGAAGCCAAAGATAATTAGAGCTCTGAAAGAAATAACTGCAAGGGACTGAAATACATAACCTGTATAAAATCCATGAGTTCAGAATACCAAAAAAATAGGAAAAGACAACCACCACCACCTCTTCAGTCTTTTTTGGAAGATGCTAGAAAATCAATACATTATTCTGAATATTATTTAAAATGAGTGAATAAAACCAAGCATTAATTTTCCTAGATAAGCTATACTCTGAGGTAACCAAATAATTGATGCGGTTCATTTCTTCTTGATAGAAAAACTCCAGCTAACAAATGCAGAATGGATGGCAGTTTATCATCCTTGCACAACCCTTACTGAAACACTATCTAAGCAATGACCACCAATGGTTTCTGAAGGGCCTGGGGAAACTTCATAAGGGAGAGATCAAGCTGACAACACCTCAATCCACTGACAGTCTTAAACTCACCATCATAAGAAGGGACACGTGCCTCCTAAAGGGTTGTAACAGAAGTACCTAACACTTTTCATGATGCACTCTTGCCAAACTATCTGATCCAGCTTCCAGTCTAGATCAAACTACTAGCTTACAGGAAATACGAAAAACAGAAATGGTGATGAACACCAAGAAAGAAGATGCAATCAGCAAATTACAGAATGCAGAAAATCCTACAGAAAAAAAAAAACCGTTTCTTGAATACATAAACTTCCAGGAAAGAAACAGAAGAGGGAAAAATAGAAAGAGTAGGTCTGTAAATAAGGACAGATGCATCTTTCAGGTGTAAAGATTGTTTGAATCCTGAATGTAACAAATTAATCATTAAAAATAATTACAGGCCAATCAGGAAAATTTGCTTTCTGATTGGATATCTGATATTAAAGAATTATTGTTAAAATTTTTTAGGCAGGATAATAATATTGTGGTTATACTAAAAGAAAAAAAAATCCTATCATTTAGAAATATTATCTAGTATGCACAGACAAGATGACATAATGTCTGTGATTTACGTCAAAAAGAACCAGTAGGTGAGGGGAAGAGAATGGGTGTGTGTGGCAGGAGGGGAAAATGAGTATGGAGAAAACAGAATTGGCCAGGAGTTGGTAATTAAAGGCCTGACTTTAGGGTCAGAGAGCTTGGTTTCCAGTCTTGGCACCACCACTTGATGGTTACAAAACTTTGGTCAAGGTCCCAAAGCCCCCGATGCTCAGTTCTTCTTTATCCATGAAGTAGAGTAATGGCAGAAGATTTCTCATGTTGCAAGCATTAACGAAGATAATTAAAGTAATGTACTTAGCACAGGACCCAGGCACAGAGTAAGCCACCAAAACATGTTAGCTTCTATTATTATTGTCAATTATTACCACTGCCATTCAAGATTATGAAGCTAGAGTCAAAACTTAAGTAGAATTGGGACAGAATGTGCTGAATTCAAAGCCCTCCTTCTTTCCAGTACATTACGATGCCTCTCCCACCTCTACCCAGAGTTTCTCAGTGGAGACTAAAAACAAGTAAAAATACTCTGCAATAAGAGTCTCTTTTGGGGACGCCTGGGTGGCTCAGCGGTTGAGCGTCTGCTTTTGGCTCACTGGGATGGAGTCCCACATGGGGCTCTCTGCCCGGAGCCTGCTTCTCCCTCTGCGTATGTCTCTGCCTCTCTCTGTGTGTCTCTCATGAATAAATAAATAAAATATTTTCTTTTAAAGTCTCTTTTTCACAAGACAAAGCTTTGATGACATTGTTACTCATGGCTTCTAGAATCAGACAATGAGCCATCCTTTGTTATAGTGTTAGAGCTTCATGTGTCTCAACTGTTAATGGCTCCTCATCTGGTGGCATGTAAATACTCAAGTATTTTAACCCACTTCAATCAGTATGCACACTCATAAATTCACAATGATTAAACACTGGGCTATTTCACCATCCTCCCAAAATAATGGCCTCAAATTTTTGCTACATCAATGCTGGTGTAAATTATATAAAGCAAACCTCAGAATCTCAACATATAAAACAGAAGAGGGGTAGAATTCTGAACTTGCATGCAGTGTAAGCTAACATAATACTACAGGGCTAAGTACCCATGTCTTGATATCTCCCATAAGATATATATTTCCACTTCTATTTAATAACAGAATTACAAACATTATCTTACTTCTTCATTGGGCCATTTCAATATTATTTTACTCTTCAATATTATTTACTTCTTCATTGGACCATTCTGACCACATGCGGATTCTTGATCCACCCTCCCTTATCCTTGACACTAGGCTCGCCTGGTTCTCCTGCCTCTCTGAAGGCCTGTACTGCTCATTCTCTTTCACTATCCTTTTCTATCCATAGCCCTAATGGTTGGTGTTGCCTGGAACTCACTGTTCAGTTTTCTTCAACCTACTTTCCCCAGGCAATCTCATACCAAACGATACAGCTACAACTACCAAATTTACAAAAATTCTCTTTCTTTCTTTCTTTTCATTCATTCATTCATTCATTCATTCACCAAATATATGCTAGTCCCCAATTGTGTGGTAGGTGTCTTGGGGATACAAGAGAATTATAAACAGATATAGTCTTACCCTCGTGGACCCTACAGTTGGGAGGTGGAGGTGAATAATCAGATTTGAGGAATCACAAAACTCAATCTGCAACTATAATCGTAGTAAGTACATACAGACAAGGTGTGTGCTGCAACTGGAAGACAGAAAAGAGAGATCTAACCTCACCGTGGAGGTTAGGGAATAATTTCCTAAGAAACATTCACTGAGACCAAATCCACAATTCTGTCCCAAATCTCTCTTTTGAAATCTAGACCAGAATTTCAAGATATCTCCATCTAAAAGAATAGAAGCACCAAAAACTCAACATACTCCAAGCCAAATTAACAACCTTTCCTCCGGATGCATGGATCCCTTGTCCCAGGCAAAGACAGAACAATCTGTCCCAAAATTGTACAATTATCCTTTACTCCTTTCTTGGCTCTCCAGTCCCAATCTGTCACCAAGTTCCACCAATCTTGCTTCCTAATACCTTTCCTGTCTGTCCATCTTCTCCATTTTCAGGAATTAATTCAGTTTCCATCAGCTCTCACCTACTTAGTAGTACCAAGTTCCCCAAGTTCCCTTGGCTGACTCCAGTCCCTATTCCCCTCCAGTCTCTGACCCACACTTGGAAGGAACTATCATGCAAATGATGTCTCTCCCCTGTTTACAATCTTCCAGTGCCTCTCGCTGTTGTATTTGGGGCAGTAAGTCAAAGCCGTTTACCGTGAAGCGTTGTGTGGTTCCTCAGCCTCCTCGCCCACATCCACAGGTTTCTGCATCATGTGCGTCTTCTGCCTAAAATGTCCTATTTCATCTTCCCTTTGTCCACAAATTCCTTTTTCCTTTATCCCCAAATGCCTGTCTGTGAACTAGTCTATGAATCCACAGTAATATGAGAAAAATAAAGTTTAAAAGCCAATGTTGGCCGCCCCCCAATATTTTTAGAAATGTAAACAATACCTTAGAGGACTCTTGTGTAGCCACTGACTGTCATCCCAAATACCTCTTTCTCTACGAAGCCTTATACGACTTCTTTATTTGGGGGAATCACTCAATTTATTGTTCAAACTAGGAGACTTCGGAGGGCCAAGGGGGTATCTTAAGACTAGGCATTGACCAGGGCTGTCCCAGGGAAACCAGGCTGCACGGTCAGCCTAACTCTAGAGAGAGAATTGGCTGCTTTCTTCCCTCAACTCCCAAAGCAGCATCTATTCACCACATACCATGTGTTTGCACGTCAATTCACATGCTTGTCTGAGAAATCCACAAAGGCAGGGCCAGGCCTTTTTATCTATATCTCCAGCATCTCTTCAGTGCCAGGCACAGAGATGACACAAAGTATCATCAACAAAAGTAAATGTTTGTTTAATAAATTATCTGAGTGAGTAAGAAAGATTAGATGCCCTAATCATGGCCAAGAAAGGAATTTAGAAATTCCCATTATCTTTTTTTTTTTTCCCATTATCTTTTCTCATCCCACACTATACTTCCTCATTTGGTTAAAGAGAGTTCTGAATGGGAGCAAGGTCTTCACAGAGAAAAATTGGGAGCTTTAGACCACTGAACAGCTGTCAGCCACTTATTCAGCATAATACGTCCCCAGGGAGCATGACAGAGGATCTTATCATTTGGTGGGGCAGCAAAAAATACATAACTGAAAAATCAAAACTAACACTGAAAGAAACAAACATCAGTAAGTGTTGCAGACATTCATGGAAGGCAAGGGAGGAGCCACTCTTACTGTCAGCAAAGGGTCAGAGACAGGATCTAAACTGAGACCTGAAGATCCCAAGGTGGGGTTGGGGTGGGTGCTAGAAAGGCTGGCCACCAAGGATAAGCACAAGGTTTGTTTTGGTTGCTGTATCTAGATTGCCATGGATTCCTGGCAAAGAAGCTAGAACATCTGAATGTTCAGCAAATATTAAGCAACTCAAAGAGGTTCCTAGAGTCTCATCTCCTTCATTAAAATAGTAATAGTAGCTTTCTGAGACATAGGAGATATATGTTGTTTCTTCCTGTATAACCTTTTAACTGTAAGAACGGTTACAAAATTATTTTAGGGAAATTGCTTCTGGCAGAACTTTCATATAGAACTGCTGAAGTCACCCCTTGGCAGGTATTAACGATCTGTGTTTTTGAAAAGTTCTCTGTAAACCACAGCCTGGCAGCCTGCAGCATCTCCTTACTCTACACCTGGCCTTTCAATCTTCTCATGATAGAAATCGTACTGTCAATAGAAGGGTTCCACTGCACTGTAAACAACCATATATAGACCTCCTTGTCAACCAGGGGTTCAGGGAGAGGGTTTCAGGAGTGGCTATGATATACATGTGATGACAGGCATGAAAGAGGCCCCCAAACTTGAGTGAAGACTAAACTTCTTATTACCTTTTCTCTACCCAGCTCAGGTGGGGAAAATCATAAGTCACCAAGTGAGGTGGAATACATCCTAACATAGGGTTTACCGGTGAACTAAAACTACCATGGTATCCATCTAACTCAAATAAAACAACAATCCATCAAAGAAAAGGAATTCTTACTTAAAACCATTTTCCCTGCTCTGCTTTAAAGCACCTTCTTCCAAAAGCCCTGGAGCACTCAGGATATTGCATAACTAGTGTTGGATCTACTTGTGAAGTACAATTTTATAAAAAGACCAACCCAAGTATATATGTAATGAGTCAATAGGAAATGTTTTTCTAGTAGTTGTCCCCATTAATACTTTTTCTCCCACTGACTCCCTACTGACGGGGCTGACCTATGCTACAAACTTACAGGGAAAACCAACAATATTAGGTCCTATTAGTTAACAAGCTAATAATATTAGCTAAAGAATCCTTAGTTGGCATAAATGTGTCCTGTAAGCTTATAAAATTTTCATTGAGAGCAGTAAAACCATAACAAATGAGGAAAAAAACTGGTTCAACTTATAGTAATATTTATTTAACCAAAGGAGAAAAAAATAAGGTAATGTGAAGATGACATTAAATAAACTGTTCCAGTTCTGTCATTAGGCGGTAAACTTTGGTGTACAGCAAAACCTTTCAACGGTGCCATTACGAAAATCTCGGAATGCTTTTCATTTGCTGTCCAAATCTTTAAAAATAACAATAATCATTGCGCTGTTCCATTATTATTCAACACAATATGTAAAAGTTAAGTAAAGAAGTACTCCAGCTATTATTATGTGGCTTAAGAACCTTAAAAAATCCAAAATATACTGAAGTAAAAAGTGAAAACAAAGGCCAAAAAGATCCCTAAACTTGCAGGTACTCTAGTCCCATTTTTCTACAAGGCACAAGGCATGTGCACTTGAACTCATGAATGCTATAAATGCATCTGCTAAGCGGCATGAGCCTGTGAAACAGGCACAGGCAGGTATGTGCTAGAAGATCTAAAGCTTGATGGAGAGAAGTGGGTGGGAGTAATAAGGGAGGTGTGGGGCAAAGTAGGACAAGGTAGAGGGACCCGGAGGGCAGAAGGAAGAAGCTCCCCAGAAGCCAGAAGTCTATACTTGAACAGGGAGGTGGGCGGAGTGAAGGAGAAAGTGGGCCTGGAGATAAGGTTAAAATCCTGGACAAGATTATTCAGACACCAAATACTCAAGTCTTGCAGGCGAAAGTAAGGTGGAAGAATAAGAAGCGGGAGGGTCTTATGGATGAAAATCTGTGAGACAGAAGGCCATGTTAAAGCTCCAGAAAGGACTAAAAGGTGAAAGGGACATTTGGGCAAAGGAGTAAGGTAAGAGGCAGCCCGAAGAGAGAACAGATGAAGGGGCAGAGCCACAGGATGCCAGGAGCCTGGTGAGCTCCCTGCATGAGATAAGTCTCTATTTTCTTCCATGTTATTTTAGAGGGAGCAGCAGTGACTAGTGATTACAGCCTCCCATGGGAAAACCTGGTAACCAAGACCTGGGGCGACCTGAGCCTCCCCATACCCTTTCCCCTACTCCTAGATCCAGGCACATTCCAGGAGAAATTCCAGCATGGGAAACCCCGAGTGCTACGGTAACAGCACAAAGTCCAGTAAGACAAGGTACATGAAAGTTCTCTGAAAACCATAAAGCGCCCCATTAATATGATGCGTTATTATTCACCAAACTCCTTGAACAAAAAACGTAAAGACCATGGTCATAAGTCACACTCATGAGGGAAGAAATATTTGTCAACAATATAATCCAAACAAGATGCCCCTAAGTAGAAATTCCAGTAATTTGAGGGGGACATGACGCTTGGTACGTTTACTTGCCCGTCAAATATTCTTCAACAATTAAAAACCCTATCAGAGGCTGAATATGGAGCTGTTAATAAGCTATCACACTGATTTATTGAAATGGCAGTCTGTAGCTAATGTATTTCCAAGGAGTTTTTTTTTTTTTTGACACATTACAGACCTTAACTAATTAGATTAATTCAATTCAATCACTCACTGAGTAATTTCCAAGTACAAGGTAGTGCTGGTTACTGTGGGGCTTGCAAAGATGACCCAAACCTGCCTGCCTTCCAGACACCTGGTCAATTCATCTTCTGTTCCCACTGCAGAAGACGGGAGCTCTCTCTCCTTTTACAAGTGGTGATGTTAGGCAGTCTTTACATTCTGTGCCTGGCCTACAACCGAGGAAATACATTTTCCAGGAACACATTTCACTTAAAAAAAAAAGTCAAGAAACTTCTTAATACCTGCTGACTGAGGACGCTGTTGGGTATTCATTTCCATGTTCATCCTAGCCCAGCTTACATCCAACCACTCTTGTCATGATTGCATAACCACGACAGGTCAAGTTGTTTCTTGTTGCAACTGTAACTTGTAAAATTAAACTTCAGAACTGAGATAGTCAAGCTAAATAATTGCCTACTTTAAAAATATGTGTACGTATAATTTGCATGCCACTTTAGATAAGCCCTTGAATTATGAGCTTTTAAAGTCACAACTGTCACCAATTTCCAAAATACAGTTTCAGTGTTGCAATTCTCCCTGCAGACAGGCCCTACCCATGTCTTCTCAGTTTTCCAAGCAGTATGTTATCCTGGTCTATTGCGATCTGTTTTTCATGTTTTAACAAGAACTTAATTAATCACAACATTTACCTCTCCCATGCTATGGGACTTCTGAAATTCCAAAGAAGGACCATAAAGTGGCCCTAAATACACTAGTCTGTGCCTCAAGCAGCCCCAAGTTGTACTGATAAGTTCCAGGGAAGCCGGGGATATTTATCACACTCAGGACCCCACCCCCAACCCCTTACCCCCCTGCCCTGTGATTGAGTCCCTGCCCTGTCCTGCTTCTGACCTCCTGGGAGGTGCCATGACACTCCATCTCCCAGCCTAGGGTGTCTCATTCTCTTGAGAGAAAATAGCCAGTAGCAAGAGGGCCGGCCATGAAGAGCCTGGAGCAAGCCACTGGAAACGTAACAGTCAAGGCTTGCCGGGCGGAAAACCCAGCACAACGATGAGGCACCATCTGCCTGGAAATGATACTCCTAATCGGCCAAACCACCTTCCTCCTCGGTAGGATTTTTTTAATCAGTCACAGCAAGTAGTACCAATTAACGAACAAGCTCTTGATTTGCACCCTGTGATTCTTCAAGAAGCTCAAACCACTTCAAACAGTGGCCTATTAATTCCCAGAAATCCATGTTAGATGATAAAATGAGATAGGGAGAAAGGGGTGGTGGATAAATTACCAGCCAAGAAAACAAAAATGATCAGTTCTCTCCAAGAGTGAAAATGAGTCAGTGCTGCAGAGGGAAGCTAGAACCTCAGGGTTCTCCCAGGATGAACTTTTAACATTGGATAGAAGACTTCCCCCATTAACCAAGGCCATTTTTCTTGGGGCATATGCTCCAATGGAGGTGAGCCTGACAGCAGAAGCACCCACTCCTCCTCGGGCATCGACTGATCCAAGAGCTTAAGTTTGCTTGTCTCTGCTGCTTTGCCCAGCAGCCCTCTAGAACTGTTCTCTTAAATCCCATCTGCCCAGTAAGAAACACGAGTGGAGATGACATTTCAGTGCTGCATTTTGTGGTCAGTGAAAGTGCTGGTCCACCTCAGATAAATACACTCAGATGTCTCATCAACGACACTTCACAAGGGGCAAAACAAAAACAGGGGATCTGGTCTAAATTAATTTCCATGTCTGTTCAATTGTATTTCCCAAAGAGCCAACACAGAACACGTCCTATTGGCCCTACAATCCGGCTCTAGAAGTACGAAAGAGGGGAGAAAAGCCCCCAAATTGAGCATCCTGGGCTGAAAACCCCTTCAGAAACATCACCTCCCCCTAGGAGAGCGAAATAGCTCAGACCCACATTACCCTTGGTTTTCTTCTACCCTGGTACATTCCAACTCTACCAAACTGAAAGGTTATTATTAGGTGAAAGGTGAGTCCACCCCCTTGAGTAGGAAGGTTTTCATAACCTCTCTCAGTGTAAAATGAACATGCCACTTCCCCAAACGGTCCATAATGTTTCCTTAAAAAAAAAAAAAAAAAAGTGTCTCATGGAATCTATGGTGTGTCAGCCCCCCTCCCAACGTCTGAGTCAGAGCCTGTGTATGTCTTCAACCAAGGTTCTGGATAATCAGGGTGTATCACTTTCAGAGTTGCTCCAATAGCTGAACTTACGGCTGTCTTCCAGCCACACACACAACACAAGCACTATCTATTTTAAAACAAATTTCCTAACCCACACGCGATTGGAAGATACCTTATACAGAGGTAGGCTTCCCACTGAAACAAATCACTTCTATCTCCAACTGTGTTTGTCATCACTCAGGATTAATGCGTGTTTCTGTGTATGTATTTTTATCTCTGACCATGTAACTCCTGGAGCAAAAAAAAAAAAAAAAAAAAAAACCTCACCTCAAATTTGACCAATGTGCCTGAGCCAATTCAGGGCTTTTAGAAGAGGAATGAATGGGAGATGAGAGCCCTCAAGCCCAGGGACTTCTCTCACACAAACAGTAAGTGGTAGGGGCGGGGGTGGGGGGGGGTGGGGGGAAAAATCCCTCCGGAGAGGGAGGAGGCAGGGAGGATGGATGATCCAGGAGGACAGCAGCCGAGAGACTTCGCGAACTGCCTGCAGAGGAGAGTGAAATCTCCTCCGTGCACAATACCCAAGCACCCTCTGCTGCTGCCTCGCATGGGCACGAATAATAAATAAACACACCGAGGTGGGCAAACAGATGCACCGAGACCAGCCACCCCCAAAAGGTCAAAACTTCCGAAATCCCGGGGGATCCCAACACCCACCCAAACACATCGATCGGTCAGTCCGAGCGGGAGAAGGGACTCGGAAGACTTAGTGAAGGATTCTGAGATCTGTTTCGTTGTTGTTGTTGTTTGTTTTGGTTTTGGGGTTTCGTTGCTTTTTTTTTTTTTTTTTTTTTCCTTTTCTTTCAAGCTCTGGCTTGCAAAGTACGGCGGCTGCATGCAAAGCTCGAGAGGAGCGGGCGGGCGGGCGGGCGGGCGGGCGGAGAGCGGCAGGGGGAGCGGGTGGCAGGGAGGGGTGTCTCGCACCAGCCACCCAGGCCTCGATGTGACGAAAGTCGTCAGCGGCCCCGACCGCATCCCAGCCCCTCCGCCCGGCGAGCAGGCGCCCCCACCCCAGCCTCCGTCCCCGCACCGGCAGCCGCGGCCCCGCGCCCGCAGCGCCCCCTCCGCGGCTCCCATCCCTCCCGCGCGGCGGATGCCCGCAGGCCTCCCTCCCTGCCCGCCGGGGCTGCCCTCCGGGGGGCCTCGCTTACCTTGGGCGCTCGCGGGGGGGCTGAAGGTGGCAAGCCTCCCGCCCCCCGCCCCTTTCCTCCGCGCCGCGTCTCTTCCTCCCTCCTCTCCTCTTCCTCCGCCTCCCCACCGAGAGTCCGGGGGTCCCCCTCCTCCCCGCCGCTCCGAGTAGGCGCCGAGAGCCCCGGAGCCCGGCCCGCGTGCGTGCGTGCGGGAGGCCACGGCGCGCGGCCAGCTCTCCGGTCGCTGAGCGCGGCGCGCGGCTCCCAACTAAAGTGTGAAAGAAGCGGCGGCCGCGGGGCCGCGGCGCGGAGCGTCCCCCCGGGAGTGGGCAGGGAGCGAGCGGGAGCGGGCTGCGAGCGGGCGAGGGAGGGGACCGCCCGGCGGCGCTGGAGGCAGGCGGGGAGGGGCGCTCCTCGCCCAGTCACTCACGCGGGGGGCGGGGGCAGCAGGCCACGCCCCGCCGCCGGCCACGCCCCCGCGCGCGGCCGCGCCCCGCCCCCCGGGGGAGGAGCCTGCCGAGGCCGCGGGGCGCGCGGGGCTGCGGGGGGGGAGGGGGAGGGGAGGGCTGCGCGGAGCTGTGCGCGCGAGCGTGCGTGTGTGTGCGTGTGCGTGCGTGTGTCTGTGCGCGTGCGCGGGGGCGCGGGGGCGCGGGGGCGCGGGACGGGAGGCCCCGGCGGGGGCGCTGCGCGCGTGCGGACCCTGCCACCCGCGGGGAGGCGCGGGCGTGCGGGGCAGCTCCCGGCCGGGGGCCCAGCTCCGCGCTAGAGCCCGCCCGCCCGCCGCGGGGCCGCGCCCGCCGGGAGCGCTCGGAGGGAGGGCCGCGGGCACCCTGGGCGCGCCGCGCGCTCCCCTCCCCGCTGGAGCGCCGCAGAGCCGCCCCCACCCTGCCCTGGAGCCCAGGTGACCCGGTGGAGGCGGCTCTGGGGGGGGGGGGGACAGCGGTGCGCCTCGGGGCCCCGGCCGGAGACTTCGCGCCCCGCTCCCCTTCCCCGCCCTTCTCGGCCTCGGGGGACGACCAGGGCGGAGGCCGCACGGGCCGGGCGCCTCCCGGGGTGGGGGGCGGGGGTGAGGGTCCCGAAAGGTCGCAGTCACTACTTTATCCGTTCAGGTCTCTGCGGGCACTCACAAGACGTCCCCCAGTTTCCCACCCTCTGGGAGAAGGTTTTTTTTTTGTTTTGCTTTGTTTTGTTTTCCCCCCTCTTCCCGGTCATCTTGGGTCTCTCGTGCGAGCCCTGAATTGATCTTTCACATTGATAGCGGTCGGACGTCTTTTGTGCAGCTTCTGGGCTCCTCGCTGCTGCTGCTGCTGCTGCTGCTGCATTGCCCCAGACACGTGAGGAATGCCTGGCCTCCGGAGTGAGGACACCCAAGAAAACAATAGGGGCAAAAGATACCCCCCTGGGTCTTTGTGGATTACACACGAACCAACCGAATCGTGTCTCTTTACACCAAGATGAAGTTGGACATTGGGAAAGGACACGTCAGAGCCTTGACAGTGATGAGACACTTTAATTGAAAGGCAAATTCGTGATTTAGTGTGATGAAATGAGTTCATAACCACCCAGAGTGGCTGGGGAGGTCAGCCTTTTTGGGGAGGGAAAAAAAAAAAAAGGATTTTCCAGTGCTTCCTCTTTATCAATTTAAAAGGCTGATATCAGGTTGTTTTTGAAAATCTGCTTGTGTTCTGTTCTTTTAAATGATCCATATTCTAGTTCATTTGTCTCCTGGGAACCAGGATTCTCTGTAGTCTGAAGAGGAATGGTTAAGAAGGGAGACGAGGCAAATTAGGATTCCAATCAGGCACTGCCAGCCACCATCTCTATCACCCTAGGCAACCCACCTCATTTCTGTTAGCCTTCCCTTCCTCAGCTGTAAAATGGGATTGATGATACTGGCTCCTACCTCATCGGCTTGTTGTGAAAGTAAGAAGAAAATAAAACGAGGTGCCAGTGCGTGTAAAACACTTTGCAAAATGACACATGGTAAGAACTCAAGAAATACGAGCTGTTATTTCAGATGTGTAGTTTAACCCCAAATCTGGTAGACTTTTTTTTTTAATCTTTGCATTATTTCTTAAAGTTGGGGGAGGGATCCATCTGCTGGGTTTATGCAAATGTAGTCAACCCTTTTCTGGGGTTTTTGGGCCATGCCTAAATGGCCCAAAATGAAAGAAATAGATGATGATTAAGATGTGTGTGTGTATCTATGTAAAAGAATGAATCCTTAAGGGTAACAAGCTTTTTCTGTGCACACTTCCCCCACCTCCATCCCTCATCTACACAGACCACACTAAACGAACCAACTCTATAAATGTTGATCCGTGTTGAATTCTATCCCTTGAGGGATAGACAACTGCCCTAGATAACTTCCTAGGGCAGAGAACAGGTTGTATGTTAAGTGTGTGTTTTTCAATAGACATTATATATGGTAGTGAGGTTCTCAGGATAGTCTGCAAGTAGTCCGTGGAGGGAATCTGTAATGAAATGATAGTGTCGACCAGAAACAATCCAGGTTTAATAGGGCTAGAAGCACAATTTGGGCAGCCAGGTGTTCTAGCCATAGAAAATCAAAAGTACAGAAACCCCTTAGAAGTGTTCATGTAAAATGAGGGGGTCAGGAAACTTAAGCTCCTTTTAGCTTTTTTAGTAAACACTCTTTGGTGCTGTAATTTTTGTAGAAATTAACTGCTTTGCTAAACATTGTTTTAGTGAGAAAACTCATTCTTCCTTTCACCTGGGATCCCAGGGACACCTCTCCTAAATCCCTCCTCCCCACCACATCTGGAGGATGCAAGAATAGAGACTCACCACACACACACACACACACACACACACACTTCTTGCAGAGCGTCATGGGAGACACAGTGGGACTGTGGGGACAGTGGGACCTTGCTCTTGGCAAGATCTGCAGAGGAGCACAATAGGAAGGCAGAGGAGGGTAGGCAGGAGGGGGCACTGGGAGCCAGAGAGGCAGGCATGCAGTGCAAACCATGCAAACGTGTTTGGTCAGCACAAGCTAAATCTACTAGACATTTTATTACTGAATAATCTCTAGCTATTCATAATTATTAAGATAACTATAAACATATAAAAATAATGAAAAACATGATTATCCCCTCTGATTACAAGTGATAAAATCATCACCTCTTTGCCCTCCCACCCCACCAGAATCTCTAAGTTCCATATCTTCACGTCTCACTGTAACTTTCAAAGAAAACTGATATCCTTATTGCTCAGAAAATTTGCATTTTTAAACGTCAAAGTCCCTACTATTATAATTAACTTTATTTTATTCCTGAAGCTTTAACTTATACATACTTGGCACTATAAGACCATTCACAACAAATAAGTTGGAATTTTTTGTTTCTTATTTTTCTTTTAAATAGATTGAATGTTTATATCCCCAACCCCACCCCCCCACCAAGTTCCTGTGTTGAAGCCCTAACCTGTGTCATGCTATTACAGCTTTGGGAGGTGAGGTCATGAGGGTGAGGTCCTCATGATGAGATTAGCACCCTTATATGAAGAGAATATAGAACTCTCCCTGACCCCATGCCACCCACGACAAAGCCATCTGGAAATGGAAGCTGGGAAAGCGGTCATCCCCAAGAACCTGACCATGCTGGCACCCTGTTCTCAGTCTTTAGCCTCCAGGACTGTGAGAAATAACCATCTGGAGTTTAAGTCACCCAGTTGTGGCATTTTGTTATAGCAGCCCAAGCTCAGACATATAGATTCCTTTTCCTATTGACTATAAAAGGGAGGGGATCCCTGGGTGGCTCAGCAGTTTAGCGCCTGCCTTTGGCCCAGGGCGCAATCCTGGAGTCCCGGGATCGAGTCCCACGTCGGGCTCCCGGCTTGGAGCCTGCTTCTTCCTCCTCCTGTGTCTCTGCCTCTCTCTCTCTCTCTCTCTCTCTCTCTGTCTATCATAAATAAATAAATCTTAAAAAAAATTGAACTTGACTATAAAAGGGAAACCAAGGAAAATGAAGGTTGATTGGGGAAAAAAAGTAGTAAATACTATATATACCACCTCCTATAATATCTCATATTGATCAGCATGAATTCATTTTATATGATTTGTTTTTAAAAGGTTCTAATCAGGTTAATTTTTCTGAATAATCAAGTTAAAAGTAGCTTTGGCAGGATTAGTCAGAAACAAGTGATCCTAAAGTAAGTACTGCTCTGAAATGTGCTTTATTTGTATTTGCTCCATGCCGTAACAGCTAACACTGATTGTCTGCTGTATATACCAGGCATCATGTAAATCATAATGTATGTGAACTGACTCACTTCATCTTCCCCAACAATGCAATCAGATCCTACTGTTCTCATCATTCCCACGCAGATGTGGGTGGGAAAGTAGGGATAAAGTAATGATTGCAAGGCCAAGTGGTAAAAGCCAAGATTGGTTCTCACTAGTCAGATGCCAGAGCCCACATTCTGTTAGAAATATATTTTCTCTTCAATCTCCTCCACTTTTTTGCTTCACTTTTACTCATCCTTCAAGGCGAGGCTCCCAGTCTAAGGCCTAAAGGGAGGCATAACTGAGCAACCCTAGCCTTGGATCTCTGAACTTTTGTATGACCATAGTCTTCCTCCCTTGCTGAAATTTCACAATCTTACGCTGCTGGGGACCTTCCACATCTTTTATGTTAGCTCCACCATCAAGACCAGTAGCTAGTTGTTTGAGACCAAATAGTTGTGTGAGTGTGTGCATTGAAATCTTCCTTTGGGGAGGGACCACAATGCACAGAGAGGTAAAGCACCCAACAAACGGTTGTGGATTGAGGGTTGTTTATGTACAGGTATGTTTATACTAGTTGATTCTAGTGACACCACACAGCCCCTTCAGAATGGTTGGGGCTACATCAGAGTAGGTAGTTTAAAGTCAGTGCTAACAACTTGCTAATGGTTCTAATTGGTCTCTCAATGATGTGTGAATTACTCTGAGTAACTTGCTTTTCTAGATCTGAAAATTATGACTCTGACTTACATCTATTTCTTTCTTTCTTGGGTTTCTCCCTAGGGTCGGTTATTTCTTTTATCTCACTTTCCAAATCTGGGTAGACAGAAGATGAAAACGTGTAACAGTCACTTGAAGCAGGGAGTGTTAAGAACCTATCACAAAGGAGTGAGACTCAGCCCCAGGCAAAAGAGAAGAATGAAGTAGGGTGGGACATCCAGGAGGGGTCAGCTACACCCCGAGGCTCGCTCCAACCTCTCCACATTTCACAGCCTTGCCCAGATATTGGAAGTTAGCTTTCCAGCATGGCACGCCCCTTTTTCCAGGTCACACAAGAGCTCTGCCACTGTGGGTGTAACAGATGAATCCCTGGAGACTCAAGTCATCTGTTCAACTGGTATCCGCTTAGAATATAGTCCTGCTTCCAGCCTGTAATGTGTGAATGGTAATTGTTATTTCACGTGTTGGTCTTGTCTCTCCAGTAGATTATAAACTCTGTGGGAACAGGAGATTTTGCTCTCTGAATTTCTCCATCACGCACACAAAACCTTCCATAATTTGGGCCCTGCCTACCTTTGAAGATTAAGTCCCAGTTCCAGGTGCTAACTGGAGCTAGTTGGCTAATTTGCTGGTTCCCATCCATATTCCGTTATTTCTACCCTTACGCCCTTACACATATTGTTCCCTCTGTGTAGACTACTCAAACCTCTTCATAGTCCCAGAACTCGCCTGTCAGCCTATTCAACTCTTTCTCTGCCATTTATTAGCTCTGTGGCCACCCACAAGCCGATCTTGACCTCTCTGAGCCTCGGGTCTTCCTTTGCCTCAAAGGGACCATATACATATACAGAGAATTAAACATAAAGGCCTGCCATTTGGCACATTTAAAGAGCAGACATGGATGCTTTGTAAATGGCTATTGTAATCTCTTGTTCTTTATGGTCTGACTTAAATGTCTTTTGTTCTGAGAAGCTTTCCAAAATCCCCCTTATCAAAATTGAACTCTGCCTCCCCCACCTCCTACTGAAGTTTTGGGCTTTTTTTGAGCCTTTGAGATTTGGCTTATTTGTTATAGGAGTTAACCAATTCTGACTAATACGTGGTAGATATGTATTTTGTAAATTGTATGCTTCGGTTGTTTTTTTGTACAGTCACATGACTGGGTAACCATCACCACTATCTCACTCTGGAACATTTTTATCACCTCAAAGAATAGGAGGGTTTCAGTTTTTCCACATTCACAGACACTTGTTAATACCTGTCTTTTTTGCACCTAGTGGGTATGCGGGAGTATCTCACTGTGGTTTGGGTTTGCATTTCCCTAATGACTAATTGTGTTGAACACATGAAAAGGTTGAAGTTTGCTTACACTTTTGTGATGACAGTTGCTACAGCCAGAACTTGTTTATCTTTCACATTTCCTAGAACCCTTTGCTTAAAGCTTTGTAAATCAGGGGACGCCTGAGTCACTCAGCAGTTGAGCAACTGCCTTCAGCTCAAGGCGTGATCCTGGAGACCTGGGATCCAGTCCCACATCGGGCTCCCTGCGAGGAGCTTGCTTCTCCCTCTGTCTATGTCTCTGCCTCTCTCTCTCTGTGTCTCTCATGAATAAATAAACAAAATCTTTTTAAAAATTAAAAGCTTTGTAAATTGCGGAGCTCAAAATGTATTTATTGAATAAGTTATTTATTGCTGATATCACCCACTACGTATCCTGATGTGAACTGACTATAAGAGAGAAGAGAGGGAACAAAAAAGTATGGAGAAAAGAATAAAGCAAAATATCAAAGAATATGATGCCTATTATTCTGAAAGTATACAAATTATATGTTGAATAATGCTTTACAGCTATTAAAGATATCCTGGTATTTCTACCAGATGATCTGCTTTCTTTTTTTTTTTTTTTTTTGATCTGCTTTCATTGTATTTTTTTCCTTCGTTACTTGGGCAGCTTCAACAAGGAGGTATTATAGACAAATTAAGACATTTTAGTTTTAAATGAGAAAAAAGAATTAAATGGAAAATGTAATTTTCAACTGATGCTGATAATTGGAGCACAAGGGCTTTACTCCTTCATGCTCCTTCAAAGGTTTTTTTAAAAACAGAAGCAAACATATAACTAAATTAAAGTTCTACCACATTCTAGAAAATCTAAAAAAATATTTTTAGATATTTCCTTTAGATAAAATGAAACTTATTTGAAAGAAAAAGAGAGGCAGCCTCCAATTCATGAAATGCAAAAGCAGGACCCAAGTAGCAAGAAGAAGGAGTTTGCAGTGGAGTCTCACTGTTACCCATGCTGGAGAACCTGGAGGTACAGTACCCAGGGAGTAGCAAATTGATCCCTACAGAAACTTCTGGAAGTGTACCAACTGCCATACTCAGAGTTAGATCACACTGCAGTGCTCAGAACCAGCTGCTAAAGGGGACTGTTGGACAGAGAGCCCCGCCCTGTCAACTGTGAACTACTGCACAACTGGAAAACTCACCCACTCCCCAGGGCTCCTCACTCTTTTAGTGATCTGTTGCTCAAGTTTCACATCTACGTCCTCAGGCTACTGATCTGATATGGCCCAGTCCCTTCTTCCAGCATGTGCATGGTGTTCTAGTGGGGCTTTGTTGACTGTAAGAAATAGAGGCTTAGAACACCTGAGTGGCTCAGCAGATGAGCGGCTGCCTTGGGCTCAGGGCATGATCCCTGGTTGGGGGATGGAGTCCTGCATCTGGCTCCCTGTGGAGAGCCTGCTTCTCCCTCCGCCTGTGTCTCTGCCTCTCTCTGTGTGTCTCTCGTGAATAAACAAATAAAATCTTAAAAAAAAAGAAAAAAGGAAATAGAGGCTCAAGTATATCAGCTTGAGTCAGAGGGACCTGGGGAGAGTTACTGTAAGACTCTTTAAAAAAATCATGGAAGCAGAATCCTTCTGGAAATTCAAGAAAAGAACCCTAGAATGACCAGACTTCTGGACATCAATGTAAAGATGTGACTCCACATAGCTTCCACCTGTTTGTCCCATGATAAAGAATTGTAATGCCTCCTAAGCCTACTTATCCCAGGGGAAAAAAAACATTTCTTTCTTTTTCTTTTTTTTTTTTCTTTTTGTATCTGTAGGTGATGATGGATGTTAACTAAAGGTATTGTGGTAATTATTTCACAACATATGTAAGTTAACTTATTATGCTGTACTCCTTAAACTTATACAGTGCTATATGTCAATTATATCTCAATAAAACTGGGGAAAAAAAGAATTATAATGCCAATGAATGAGAAAGATATTGCTATTGATATATCAGATAAACTCTGATTCATATATATGTGTGTATATATATATGTGTGTATATATATATATATATATATATATCAGTTGCAAGTTTAAATGTTTTATTACCAGTAAAATTTTACTTTGCAACACACCATACAATAGTTCACAGTGACTGAGATCCACCGTACCTGACAAAAAAGAAATGTCCATACATTTCCCAAAGTAGAAAAGCGTATAGGCCACATTCTAATGACCGTGCAATAAAACTGGAAATAAATTAATAAAAAGGAGATTTTTAAAACCAATGAGAAAAATTTAAAATACTCTCCTTGTGTAAAGATGAAAATTCAAATAAATGGGAAAATATAGATTATGGCATTGAAGGGTTGGAACAAACTGATGACACTTTGTAATAGCAAAATTAAATTATACCTGAGCAAATATAAAAATAAATTCCATATGGATGACATATGTATTTATATTTTTTGCCTCAATTTCTTATTTTTATTATTTAAAAATTTTTGTATTTGAATATAGTTGACATAGGATGGCATATTTAAGTGTGAAAAGTAAAGGCACTTTTATTATTTTTTTTAGTACAAGAAAAAACATAGGTTTAAAATTTTCTATAATCTCGAAATAGGCAAGGCTTGGCCAAGCAGAAATCATAAATGAAAAAATTGCTAGTTTTGAATGCATAACACAATTGTATAAGAAAATAATCATAAACTAATTGAAAAGTAAATGGCATACTGAGATAATATGTGCAATATAGTTGATAGGTAAATGATTAGGCCATTAGTATGTAAAGAGTTCCATAGTCCAATAAGAAAAGATACAAATTCAACAGAAAGCTAATCAAAGATAGGACAAAATAATTGACAAAAGAGGAAATATAAACTATTACTAAAATAAATCAAAAAGTTCAATGTTACTAGTGTTTAAAGAAAATAGGGGATCCCTGGGTGGCTCAGCAGTTTAGCGCCTGCCTTTGGTCCAGGGTGTGATCCTGGAAACCCGGGATCAAGTCCCTCATCAAGCTCCCTACATGGAGCCTGCTTCTTCCTCTGCCTGTGTCTCTGTCTCTGTCTCTCTCTCTCTGTGTGTGTTTCTCATGAATAAATAAATAAAACATTTTTTAAAAAAAGAAAAAAGAAAATAAATATGATGCCATTTTCTCTGTATATAACTGGCAGATTTTTAAAAATTACTACCTCTAGGATTGAGGAAAGTTTAGGGAAACAGGCACTCTGATACACTGCTGATAGAGTAATTTATCAATATATATCAAAAGCTTTAGAAGTTTATATGCCCTTTGCCCTAGCAACTACTAGTCTTCTAGGAATTAATCATAAAGAGGTATCCAGAAATGTACAGTAATATATACCACACTGAAGTGTCTTTAATGATATGAGGAAATGTTTATGCTACATTATACTATAAAAGAAGACATCAAATTGTATATATAATACAATCAAATAAAGGTTAAACTTTATACACATATGCCTTGAAAAATATTAAAATGTTAACAATGGCGGGTTCTGTGGTGGAATTTGATGTGACTGTTTCTTAAAATACTTTTTCTCAAAAAAAATTTTTCCCTCCATTTTTCAAAGAGCCTGTTTTAATTTTATAGTACAGAAAAAAGGCTATTGAACAAAGAGTCTACTCCTTTAAGAGTTAGAGAAATATAGCTACGGAGATTGGAAGTGACCTTAAAGATTTTTGATTCAAACCCCCATTCTGCTCACTGCCAGCCCATCAGCACTTCAACTCATACTATAAAGAGTATATTTTGGGGTCGTTCTTTCTTCTTTATATATATTTGATTTTTAGCATTTTCGAAGGAGAGTTGTACAGATAATTCAAGGATCAGAACAGGAGACCTGTGTGAATAGATAAAGATGCTGGCATTCTAAGGATGAGAGGAAGAAGTGGCTATTTTAGTCTTTGCTCTCTTGCAGCAAGTATTCTAGCTATATTCTTCTAGGTTGACCAAGCCTGTTGGGTACCAGAGATGGCTTCTGTGGCAGTCACGAAAATGCACTTGCAGATCTCCAACTAGAAACCACAGGCCCCAGCTTTGCTGAGCTCAGAAACCCATTGCTGTGTTTGTGTGGAGGCCAAGCTTCCCAGTGGCTGCTATAAGCCATTGACCGAGTGCATTAGAGATACTACAGCAGACCCATACCTGGGAAACACAGGACTCCTAGGACCCCCGACCTTGCCCCCAGGACACAGTGCTCTTTGCTGAACCATCATCCTCAGACTCCACAGCAGCAGAGGACACCTCCCCCAACCTTCCATCCCTCCCTCCTGCACTCCTGCTCTTAACTAGCTCTCCCAGGCTTCTCTGGGTCTCTTCCCATTTTTTTTTTTCTTACTCAAGTATTTTCCCTAACAAAATCCTTGCATATTTAATTCCATCTTGGCTGTTTGCTTCTCAGAGGACTGAGCAAACTGAGCTTCCCAGCAGTCTTGAAATCCTAAACCTTGCTGCCCCCTTCCCCCACTCCTCAGAGTCAGCCACCATCATTGTCACCAATGCATGTCAGTGAGGCAGAAGGAAAAGAGTTGAAATGGGATTAACAGACAGACAGCCTGTTGCAGTTTCAGGCTCTGTGAGGTAATAGGCACAGATTTAGTCACATTTCATCTATTCAAATCCATCTTCCATTTCCATTATGGTGCATTTCTCATCCCAGCTTCTTGGAGTCTGGATAAACTTCTGCTGAACACACATTGACCAATGAGACCAGTGCTGTCCCGTAGAAATATAATGTGAACTACATGTGTAATTTTAAATTTTCTAATAGTGGCATTGGAAAATAAAAAGCAGGTGAAAGTACTTTTATTAATAAATTTTATTTAACTCGTAGTATCAAAATGTTATTTCAGCACGTAATCAATATAAAAATTATTAATGATATATTTTACTTTTTCGTGTGGTATATCTTTGAAATCCACCATGTATTTTATATTTACAGCATATCTCAGTTCAGACTAACTTAATTCAAAGGCTCAGTAGTGCCACATGACTAGAGGCTGTATTGGGTGGTACAGAACCAGACTGTAAGTGCCTTTAACATGAGAGTGAGGGTTTTTTTTTTTTTTTTCTTCTGTTTTTGGCTTAGAAGAGCAACTGGGACTGGAATGAGCACTTAGTAGATGCTTCATCAATACTTGGTTGGTTACTGTTTTTGTTGTTGTTGTTAAATAAATATAAATAAGTAGTTACTGTTACAATATACAGAATGTGTGTGATATAAGGGTGTCTTACTCACATGGCTATTAAGGGCTAGGGAGTGATTTCGATGATGACCATAGGCCAAAGGGGGACTGAGGTGCATGGAGGTGCCTCTCAGCTCCAGGTGGTTATTGACATCCATGGAGGTGAGTCCTTTATGCTTTCTCAGAAGAGAACAGAAATCTCAATTTCCATGTGAAATCTTCCAGTCTTTAATGTCAGTGATCAACTCAAAATTAAAATGAATATGGGACAGTGTTTGCTTGTGGAACACACGTGTTTGTGACTAATACTCTCCATTATATGTAATTCCTTTGAAGGCAGACAAAATATAGTTACAAGTTAATTAGCATTAGCAAGAGAATTAAACAAAACAATGATAAAAGCTGCCATATTGCTTTTTGTGGGAGGGGGGAGGTGTCATATGTTCTTCAAAGCTTGGGGTAGCCTATTTCAGAAATGTTAAAATCCTGTGGTTTCTGGGATGCCTGGGTGGCTCAGTGGTTGAGCGTCTACCTTTGGCTCAGGGCATGATCCCATGTCTGGCAATCAAGTCCCATAGCAGGCTCCCTGCGGGGAGCCTGCTTCTCCCTCTGTCTATGTCTCTGTCTATCTCTGTCTCTCATGAATAAATAAATAAAACCTTTAAAAAAAAATCCTGTGGTTTCAGACTATGGATTCTTAATCTTTTTCTTTTTAAAAGATATTTATTTATTTATTTATTTATTTATTTATTTATTTATTTAGCAGAGAGAGCACAAGTAGGCAGAGTGGCAGGTAGAGGGAGAGCAGAAGCAGGCTCTGAGCAGAAAGCCTGATGCGGGGCTCTATCCCAGGACTCTGAGATCATGACCTGAGCCAAAGGCAGATACTTAAGTGACTGAGCCACCTAGGTACCCTTCTTAATCATTTTCTATGTGCATATGTATAGATAGATATGTCTTTAACATTTCCCTGTAGAAATATAGTTAGATGGAACACGACACTTTAAAATGCTTGATATCACTACTGCTAATTGAACCCATGGGGCAGAAAGTGCTTATTTTAAATGAGACAATGTCAAATTCCTTCCCACTCTGGGCTGTGAAAGAGCTTCCGCCTGTTGATAGAGAAAGCCTGTCGGGAAGTCACGCTGTGGTACACTATTACTGCAGCACACCGCAGCTGTAACCCACACTCCCCAGAATTTGCCTGAGGTTCACAGTGGCCAACGAGCTGAGGACCGAACCCTTCATAGTGTCACCTCCAGTGAGGGTTGAAGAAGGAGCATGTCATAGGAAACACTTCCCTCCATAGTAACAAGTAAGCTCTGATATGAAATATGTTCCAGTTCTCCTAACCAGTATCATAAACATTCTGGAATGCAATCCTCTGCATCATCCAGGTTGATTGTCACATTCCTGTGGGTGGGAGATTCAGCACCAATTCTGTAGATCTGGGCTCCAAGTGCAGGGACCTGCCATTTCTCTTGGAGGTAATGCCTCAGAAGCCAGAAAAAAACACAGTGGCAAACTTCTGAGAGAAGGGTGGGAACCAGCATTCCCTTCACCACTGGTACTGACCTACAGTCCCTCCCCTTCTAGGTCTTAAGCAGAAGAGGCCATGAAGCTAGTCAAGAGAATAATTCAGGATTTAAACGAGGATTTTCTGATTCCAGGGCTATGATTCTTCCATGAAGCTCACTGGTTACTGATCTTCATATTTCCCTCATTGCCCTCTGCCCTGCCACCCTGTTTCCTCACATCTTCAAGTTGTTTTAGATCCAACTGGACTTTGACATTGGATAGAGAGGTGGAATAGCAATGATTGCAACAGCTCATATGTATAAAGACTTTTGGTCCAGCACTGAGTGTCTGACCTGAATCATTTCCATTGGATCCCCATGGCATCTGCATGAGTGAGATGCTATTATTATACCCACTGAACAGACATAGAAGGACACAGAAGTTCATAGAGTTTATGCCACTTACTCAAAATTGCAAAGCTAGTAAATGGCAATCCAGATTTGAACCTGGGTTTACTTTTTTACACTTACTTATTATACCATATCCTTCCAAAAGAATTTGAGGTTGTATAAATCATAGAATATATTTTTACAAGAAGAAATGATTCTAGCGGAAAGTGAAGGTAGGAGGGGAGACTTAGGGCAGGCTCAACTAAACCATTCTATACAGGGGTTGACACATCTAGACTAGTCTGTGTCAAAGACTAATTTAATTTAGGCTGTTAACTGTAAATCAAGGTAATATTTTCCTGGGCTCTTCATGCTTGGAGTCATCAATCAGTCCTCTCTTTCCTATGCCTGTCCAATCAGTTAGGACTTAATATTCTCAAATTTGTTTCTTCTCTGCCATCACTGCTACTCTCCCAGTTCAGGTCCTCATCATCTCTTGTTGAATATCAAAGCAATTCCTCAATGCTTCTTCCCTCTGTCCTTTATTTTCTCCGCTCTCACTGTACTCGGGTTGCTTTTACTTTCTAAATAAGTCTTTCTTCCCATTTTTAAAAAAGGATTTTATTTTTTTATTCATGAGAGACACACAGAGAGAGGCAGAGACATAGGCAGAGGCAGAAGCAGGCTCCTTGTGGAAAGCCCTATGTGGGACTCAATCCCAGGCCCTCCTCAGGAATCACAACCTGAGCCAAAGGCAGATGCTCAACCACTGAACCACCCAGGCATCCCTTTCTTCCCATTTCTTCTCTTTGTTCCAGCTTAGACCCCACTGTGTCTCATCTACCTGGATACTGTGGTCATCTAACCTGTCTCCCCAGGTCCCTGGCCTTGCCCCACTCAAATCTACCCTCCACACACCAATTGGAAAATATCTGCTCTCTGCTTAAAATTGCATATTGCTCTTTGGTGCATCAAAAGGCACTATCAAAAAAGGGAAAAGGCAACCTGCACAGTGGGAGAAATTCTTTGCCAATCATATGCCTAATAAGCAATTAATATCCAGAATATATAAAGAACTCCTGCAATACTACAATGAAAAAGCAAACAACCCAGTTAAAAAATAGGCAAATAGGAAAATAGACATTTTCTCCAGAGAAGATATGCAAATAGTCCATAAGCCCATGAAAAGAGGCTCAAATCACTAATGTTTAGAGAAATGGAAATCAAAACCACAATGAGATACCACTTTACACCCATTAGAATGGCTACAATGAGACAAGAAAAGGGAGGAAAAAAAAACAGAAAATAAACGTTGGAGAGGATATGGAGAAACTGGAATGCATCTCTGGTGGGAATGTTAACATGGGAGCCCTGCTGTGAAAAAGAGTTAGATGGTTCCTCAAAAAGTTAACCATAGAGTTGCCATATGATACAGTAATTTTACCTCCAGGTGTACACCCCCAAAATGGAAAACAGACTGGGATAGATACTTGTGCACGATGTTTGTAGCAGCAGCATTATTCATGACAACCAAAAGGTGGAAACAACCCAGATGTCCATTAACAGATAAATGTATTAAAAAACGTAGTGTGTGTGTGTGTGTGTGTGTGTGTGTGTGTGTGTGTGATCCAGCCTTAAAAGATGAAATTAGGGGATCCCTGGGTGGCTCAGCGGTTTGGCGCCTGCCTTTTGGCCCAGGGCGTGATCCTGGAGTCCCGGGATCGAGTCCCGTGTCGGGCTCCCTGCATGGGGCCTGCTTCTCCCTCTGCCTGTGTCTCTGCCTCTCTCTCTCTCTCTGTGTGTGTATCTCTCATGCATAAATAAATAAAATCTTTAACAACAACAAAAAAAGAGATGAAATTATAATACATGCTACAAATGAATGAACTTTGAAAGCATTATGCTACATGAACTGACACAAAAGGACACATATTGTATAATTCCGCTTATCTGAGGTATCTAGAATGGGCAAACTCATAGAGATGGAGTAGAACAAAAAAAAAAAAAGAGAGAGAGATGGAGTAGAACAGTGTTGAAAGTAGACTGACAAGGGGGTAGGGGGAAAATGGTAATTCCCTGTTAAACATCAATTCCATGTTTAATGAATAGGGTTTTTGTTTGAGGTGATGAAAAGTTTTGTGAACAGATAGTCGTGATGCACAACAGTGGGAATATACTTCATGACACTGAATCACACACTTCAAAATGGTTAAGACAGTAAATTTTTTGTGCATATTTTACCATGATAAACAACAACAACAAGAACAACAAACCTACCATCAACAGGATAAAGTCCAGGCTCCTTAGCATGGCCAATAAGAGCTTTTATGACACCTCTGCCAATACCCCAGGCTCACCCCCCATAAGTCCCCCTGCCTATGGTAAAGCATTTGTACTATCCTCCTTTCATCATGGGGTTCCATGGCCCCCTCTTTCATTCAAATCTCAACTCAGACTTCTTTCCCCAGGAAATCCTCCCTCCCATTGACTCCTCCTGCTTTACTCAGCACCCTTCATCTCCACTGTCCATCTTGCTGAAACACACAAACTTCTACTCACCCCTCGACATGGAGTGTCACTGCAGTCCTTCTGTGAAGCCCTCCTGCCCCTTCTTAGGCAGGGTAGCTTCTCCCAGCATCACGTTCCTGAATTTCCCAGGGCTCTCTTCCCTTTGTGTGGCAATCATTAGTTCACCTCTCTGCCTCTTTCACTAGCTTGGGAGCTTCTCCGTGGAGGAGACCACAGCACCTCAACACACAGCAGTATAATGGAGTAAAAGGCCCACTCAGAAGTCCTTGCTGGATGACTGAATGTCTATGAATGGCCACATCTCAAGCCTTTTAAGTTTGGACATGAGAAGAAAAGACCTTTGTTCTCTAGAGAAATAGAGGAAAAATTTAAATGTACTTTTCCCATCAAAGCCTTAGACGGTCTTATTTGCAACTTATGAGAAAGTAGACTCTAAAAGACATCCCTGCTTTGTTTAATTTCATTTTTGGTTGATTGGTTCTCTTTTAGTTCTAAGGATATACCATAAAGACCAGAAATCAACATTTCTTCTAGCTTTTTTTTTTTTTAAAGATTTTATTTATTTATTCATGAGAGACACATAGAGAGAGGCAGAGACATAGGCAGAGGGAGAAGCAGGCTCCATGCAGGGAGCCTGATGTGGGACTCAATTCCAGGACCCCGGGATCATGACCTGAGCCAAAGGCAGATGCTCAACCACTGAACTACCCAGGTGCCCCACTTCTAGCTTTAAGAAGAAGAAAAATACT
This sequence comes from Nyctereutes procyonoides, assembly GCF_905146905.1. Classification (NCBI taxonomy): domain Eukaryota; kingdom Metazoa; phylum Chordata; class Mammalia; order Carnivora; family Canidae; genus Nyctereutes; species Nyctereutes procyonoides. Next base: position 9,551,786 of record NW_026575037.1, read on the forward strand.
TGGGAGAAAGAAAGAGAAACTTCCAATAACTTCTAGAAAATGTGGTTCCTTAAAGAGGAATATTTCGCTCAAGCCATTAACATATCCTCACCTTAAATGCCATGTCTTCATATTTTTTTCTGACTCGTACTAGCCAATCTCTGCCTTCCTAACATAAATCATTATATAATCTCTGCCCACTGTTTTCAGTTGTCCCTTTCAAAATCAAATGTTTAATGGCAGCCAAAGTCCTGAAGTATAAACTTTCACAGAAGTCTAATAGAGAATAATAAAGAAAGATTTTGAATATCTATGACACACACACTGCCCTCTATTTTTTTTAAGATTTTATTTATTTATTCATAATAGAGAGAGAGAGAGAGAGGCAGAGATACAGGCAGAGGGAGAAGCAGGCTCCATGCCGGGAGCCTGACATAGGACTCGATCCCAGGACTCCAGGATCGTGCCCTGGGCCAAAGGCAGGCGCTAAACTATTGAGCCACCCAGGGGTCCCCACACACACTACCCTCTAGATACTATTTATGCCACCTGCCTTGCCTTACATGGGCTGCCGTAACAAGGTACCATCAACAGAGTAGCTTCAAAGAACAAAAACTTACCGTCTCAGTTGTAGAGGCTAGAGCCCAAGGTGTTAGCAGGATTGATTCTGAGAGCTTACAGAAAGAATCTGTTCCGTGCCTCTACATCTGGTGGTTTTCTGGCAACCTATGTTATCTTTGTGTCTAGAAACATCACCTTGATCTCTGCCTTCAGCCTCACATGGTGTTTTCCCTGAGTGTGTGTGTGTGTGTATTTATTTTCTCCTTTTTATAAGGAAATCAGTCACCTTGGATCAGGAGGCTACTCTGGTCCAGTATGACCTAATCTTAACTAATTGTGTCTGCAGTGACCTTATTTCCAAATTAGGTCACAGTCTAGGAATTAGGATTTCAGCAACATGAATTTTGAGGGGCTGTAATCAACTCACAGCACCACCTCATTTAATCTCCCCAACAATCTACTGAGAAATTTGTTGTTATCCCCATTTCACAGAGGATGAAAATGAAGCTCCGTGAGATTGAGTAACTACCTCAAAGTAGAATGACCAGTGGATTGCAAAGCTGGGATTTGAAATGTGGTCTTTCTGATTATGAATCAGTTTCTCCTCATTATATAAGTGAAATACCATTGTTTACAGTCTCTGCCCGATTTCTTCTAGGCTTAGTAAATACCTGTCAACTTAGTGAGCCTGAGCCTTTTCACTGTTACATAATGATTTAGTTCTATTTCAAAATATTTAGTGAGTGCCTGCTACTGTAAGTATTTCAGACACTGGGTTCAAAGATGAAACATGGACCAGGTTTCAAGGCACTTAAAATTTAGTGGAAGAGACAGACATATCAACAAGCCACTATCTCATAAGGAAACCTGAAGGGTTAGATAGAGATTCAGACAACTCTGCTGGGAGGGATTAATACTAATCAATAGGATTCAGCCAATAATTTTTATATCTTCGCATGGATGACAAGGGACTGAGGGAAGCACATTTAACCCACACATTTCCGGGGGAACCTGGGTGGCTCAGAGGTTGAGCATCTGCCTTTGGCTCAGGTCAGTGATCCCGGGGTCCTGGGATCCAGTACCCCTCCGGCATCCTGCAGGGAGGCTGCTCCTGCCTCTGCCTATGTTTCTGCTTTTTTATGTGTCTCTCGTGAAAAAATAAATAAAATCTTAAAAAAAAAAACCCACACATTTCCTTTGCTTTTGCATGCTCCCCCTCCTTCTTGGAACTATCAAGGAAGTGTTATCCACTGAGGAATTAATTTCGGAAGCAGAATTAGCTTCAGAGAAGCCTGGTCCCAGCACACCATTCTTTTTCTCCTTTGAGGTCATTCAATCTCTCTCTCGGTGAGGAGGATCTGGTTCTTGAGACATTTAATCTTAGCATGAAGCAGCCTCCCTTCTTTGAGTCTGATGATGAAGTTTCCACAAGAGAACAAGAGGGCTTTTTCTTCCTTGCCCAGGCTCACCCTGAATGTCACAAATTGGCCCTTCTCTGGGGGGAAGTACACAGCGGTTGAACAGAGCCAATCTTTTCTTTACTCTAGCTACCAGAATCAGTCTGATGGATGAAATCGTTTCAAGGAAGGCGCTTCTTCAAAGCAATGTCACAGTCCCTTGCCTTTGAAGTCATCCACATAAACTAGTTACTGTAGAACTGACACAAGTGCATGTCCCTCTCAAAATGCACACACATGCTCCAATATGTTACAGACTTTCAACAAGCAATGGTGGAATTCTTTGGGCTTCAAAAAACAATCTTCTTGCAGACATGAAAATATGTTTTAAAATTTTTCACAAAATCAGATCTTTTTAAGATTTTTTTTGAAGATTTTATTTATTTATTCATGAGAGACACACAGAGAGAGGCAGAGACACAGGCAGAGGGAGCAGCAGACTCTCAGCAGGGAGCCCAACATAGGACTTGATCCCAGGACCCCAGGATCACACCCTGAGCCAAAGACAGATGCTCAACCACTGAGCCAACCAGGTACCCCTCATTTAAGATTCTGAAACTTCCAGACAGGGCAAGCATGAGAAGCAGAGCAAAAGAAAGAGAGAGAGGGGCTCTTCATTCCTAAAAGGGGAGCTATAAGACTTATCAATCTGGGTTTAACGAGGTATGGCAGAAAAAGGCTAGTTAATATTTGGGCTTCGACCTCAAAAATAGAGCCTCAAATATTCTCAATTCTGTAAATTCTCCTTGATGTGAAATTTACAACTAATAGTTTATTCACACATTCATCCAACAAATATTTATTGAACAACTATCATGGGTCAAACACTGGGTATATAGAGAAGGTTTGGAGGAACTCAGACTCAGGATTATGGTAATGCTAATGTCACTGTGAACCACAAATGGATAAAAATGCCAGCTATTGCGTGGTAAGGACTATCCTTCATTGTGTCTGTGCTTGGGGTGGATGGGATTACCATTCTGTTGTAGGCTGATGCAGTATCAAAGTTAAAAGCTCACTCAGGGGATCCCTGGGTGGCTCAGTGGTTTAGTGCCTGCCTTTGGCCCAGAGTGGCATCCTGGAGTCCCAGGATCAAGTCCCACATCAGGCTCCCTGCATGGAGCTTGCTTCTCTCTCTGCCTGTGTCTCTGCCTCTCTCTCTCAGTGTCTCTCATGAATACATAAATAAAATCTTAAAAAAAAAAAAAGCTCACTCAGGTCTTCATGAATAAGAGTGGTAGATATAAAATACTCAGTGAGACATAGCTCTGTGTTGGAGATAAGCTATGTCAGTAAGGGAGAAAACTAAGAAAGAAATGAGTGAAAAAAATCTTCCTTCCAACAGAAAAATCACCAGTACTAATATGTATGTTTTTGGAGTATAAGCAGACACTAAGTATAACACAAGATTTTCTTACATTTGATGATATACTAACACAGATGTATTAGTTAGGATGCTTTTGGCTGTAAGAACAGGCCATCCACCGATTGGTTTAGATAATAAGGATATTTATCATCTTACACAGCAATGAAATCTGGAGGTCAGGGGATAGCCGAGTCTTTAATTCAACAGCTAACAAGTTCATCAGGGAAGCCAGATTCTTTCCATCTTTTTATTGCATCATTCTCATGGTGTCAGCTTTTGGCTCCAGACATATTCCCTCATGGTTGCAAGATGCCTATGGCCACTCTACGCATCATATCCTCACAAAACTGTGTCCAATGGCTTAAGAAGAAACATCTTCCTTTGCATTCCTTTTGAATAGCAAAGAGATCCTTCCAAAAGCTCCCTCTGCAGACTTTCTGTCAGGTCTCATTGGCCAGAATTATGAATCACATGCTTATTCTTAAACCAATCACTGGCAAAAGAAATGAAATTACCTAAATGATCAAGATTTTGCCCCTAGGGTCAGCCTCCCCTGAAAAAAAAATGGCTATCACTCTTGAACAACATGGAAATACCTCTGGCAAAGAAAACAGGCAGTAGTTGGTGGTAGGAGGGAATAGGAATAAGCCAACCAGAGCGACCACCACAGAAGAGTTACCAAGCAGGAGCACCTCCAGGCAAGGAGCGATTCCATTAAGGGAACCTTCTCTACCACTGGGCTTGACCTTGCTTCACAGATGAGCTTCTCTTACAGGAATGAGTTTTGCTGATCTTTAGGATAGCTGCTAAGGACACACTGTGCTGTATATTCTGCTGGTTCATATTACACCACCTTGACCTGAAGCCAAACTATGCATAAGAGTTCTAAAATGGTTTATGGCTAGAGCAGGCTAGCTGATGTCATTTGTCAAATGTGGCACTCTAGAATTATCTTACCAATATAAAACCATACAAAGACTTTTCCACAGAATATTTATAGGAAAACATGATTTTGCAACAAGAATAAAACACCCTTCAGCTTACTTTTTGTGGAATCATGGGACAATGGACTTGGCCCATTGTAGTAATGGTGAAGAGAATGAAATTAGTGACCAAAGATGTTTCAGGTTGAAACTCACTGACAAAGGAAATATGGGTGGTACTCTGAGTTGCTCTCTACTTGTAAAACTGAAATTCGGCAGCCCGGGTGGCTCAGCAGTCTAGCACTGCCTTCGGCCCAGGGTGTGATCCTGGAGTCCCAAGATCAAGTCCCACATTGGGCTCCCTCCGTGGAGTCTGCTTCTCCCTCTGCCTGTGTCTCTGCCTCTCTCTCTGTGTGTGTATCTCTCATGAATAAATAAATAAAATCTTTTTTTTTAATAAATAAAATCTTAAAAAAAAACTGAAATTGAGTCCCTTGAGATGGAGAAGTTTGCTTTTTATATGCAAATTATTCAGAGTAGAAAGGATTATATTAACATACTTTTTCAATATTCCAGGTGTACCTAACACAGTGCTCTGTATGCCGTACAGAGTAGCTGCCTTGATGAACTGATTGTAGTAAGATTCCTTCAAGAAATTGTCAAAACAAGAAAAGACCCCAAAGTATTAGATACTTTAGCAATGTTAGTACTAAATCTTTCTTTGCAGATGCAAAGGCTCTCCCTCAGTTTCATACAGTGGGTTCCCAACTACACACGCACATTGATTCACCCACAGGGTTTTCAATACCTATGGCTCTGCTCCACCCACAGAGTTCCTGATTTGGTATGGAGTGCAGCCTGGGTGTTGAACTGTTTAAAAGCTCTCTAGGTGATGGTAACATGCAGTCAAGGTTGAACACCCATCAATATCACCTGGAAGGTGTACTAAAACACAGATTCTTACCCATCTTCAGCATTTCTAATTCACAAGGTCTGAGGTGGGATCCAATAATTTGCATTAATGAGTTCCCAGGAGGTGCTGAGACTGCCGGCAGGGTGCACTTTAAGAATCCTGGCTCTAGAGCTCAGTTTCGCAAACCCGTAAACCCATATAGGTCATGGGTCCAATTTGGACAGTTTTTTTTTTTTATAGCCCATGAACTAAGGATGGTTTCACATTTTAAAAGGGTTCTAAAGCAACAAAAACAAGACAGTAAAAACAAAGAATATGGTACAAGAATATTGTGTAGCCTAAAGATATCCAATATCTGGCCTTTTACAGAAAGTGTTTGTTCCTGCTCTAGATCGTGAAGTCTGATGGGAAAAAAGTAAGAATCTTAAAGAACAGGAGAAAAACTGCAGTGGGAAAAATTGTTCTGGTAGGTGTGGGGGAAACTATAAAACAGCTCAAAGATGATTAATCCCCTACTATGTGCCAGGAGAATGGCATACTTTCATTTATCCTGACAACTACACATTCTTATTACTCCCCATTTTATAAAAGATTAGGAAATTGAGGCTTAAGAGACGTTGACTTACTAGAATATAAAGCTAGTAACTGATAGAACTATGATTCAAAGACTTCTACCAACCACACTATGTCAGAAAAAGTTTATAATCTGTTTAGAAGTGGCTGTAACTCCTAGAGTGAGTCTGAAAGTACTATTTTTTTTTCCCCAGTGGTTCTATTCAATTTGTTATTGACTGATTGTTTCTCGGGCACTGTGCTATAAAAATACATGAACTATTACCCCTGCTTTCAAGGAACTTACTGTCTAGCAAGAGAAACAGACATAGGAGGAAACCCATACAAAGTCTGATGAGGGCTTCATAGGACAGAGTGGTCAGGCAAGTCTTCACGGAGCAGAAGCCCTTAGAGGATGTTAGCTGTCCAGATGAAAAGGCTCAGGAAGATTTCCCAGCAGAGAAAACAGGATTGATAGGCAAATCCCAAATGGAAGAATGTTACTAACCTCCCAGGATTCCTATAGCCCAGGGAGTTCACGGTGGCCTCAGCCTCTGGCTGTACAATGTGACAGCTAGGCGGCTAACCGAGAAGAGACCCCTGGCTTGCAAGGCTAGAAACAGCCAGTGACCACAGCAGTGAGTGTGTGACAGTAACCGCTGGTCCAATTTCAGTAAAATGAGAAGATTTCAATTCTGCTTCATGGTTTTGGGCAGTCATTTCCAAGCAAAGTTATTAAAAGAAGGGCTTATTTCAGTTAATGGTTAGTCTGTTGGATGGGGGAGAGTTGTAAGCGAACATGTGATAATGATACAAGGCTTGGGTTTCATACACCACTTTTGGCCAGAATAATCTGAAACCACCAATTTTATATGTGTCCGATTTGCCATGCTGAGTTGAGAAGGCAGGCAGGATTCAGTATTGTTCCCCGATGTTGGTTTCAAGAGACTAATGTTTTCACTTCTCTTTTAAATTCATTTTAAAGAGTTGAAGTGCAGATGAAACCATTAGACAAGAAGCACTTTTCTGATTGACCAGTCCTGTGTTCTGAGGCTACAGAGATGAGTAAAACAGAAACTTGTGCATAAGGAATTTGCAGCCTGGGCTGGGAGAGAAGAAAGGCTCATGAACAGATTATCTCATTAAGGCAGTACATGCTGAAGGCAAGTCAGGATGACATGAGAAGCCAGAAGAAGAACCCCTAACCCTCGAGGGGTTCAAGGAAGACTCCTGAGGGGAAGTGTACTGGGCAGAAAACTTGCTTCTAAAGTCTGATGGGATCCATCCCTTTGACTACTTCTTGGTGACACTGTCTTTTTTTATTCTTATTACAACGCACATCTGACCTATCAGATTTGACCTGGCTTTTAGTGATTTAAGTATAGTCTTAGAGAAATTGTATCATCCATCACTGAAGTGCACCAGCCCCTGGGGAGATAAGTTGAGAACAGATTAAGGACATGAAACATCAGAAGACAGAACCCAGAGACATACTAGGAAATAACTCATCTAGAAAAAGCTGAAAGTTTATAAGGAAGCATTCTAGAATTCTCCATTTAGATCAGGCATTTTATTTTTTATTTCACATGCTACATCTCAAAACTTGGGAGAATAAAATACGATCACTGTAGAAAATTTTGGAAAAAAGGGGGAAAGTACAACGAAGAAAAAATTTAATTAGCAAAACATAGAGTTAACATTTTGGTATATTTGTTTCTAAAGTTTATGCTCATAAAGATATATTGGTTCAAGGTAACTGAAATTACACTGTGTATGTGTGTATGTGCACAGTTTGATTTTTTTTGTCATTTAATATTATTTCATGAATTTTCCCAGTTTGATTTTTTGTCATTTAATATTATTTCATGAATTTTCCCATGATTTCATAATTTCGTCAACAATTTTTTTCAATTACATGGTTTAATTATTTTAATCATTCCCTTTCTCTTCAGACATCTAGACTTTTTGGCCATTATAAACAATGTAATAGAACTAATGTGATACATGCAACCTTGCTCTGGTTTGCCTGGGAGCCTTAAAGGTTTTTGGTGCATATTGCCAAAATGCTTTCCAGCAAATCTATACCCTTGCCAGTATTAAGTATTATTGTTGTGGAAATATGTACTAAAGTGATATATCAGACTGAGTATCTCATTTTAATTTCCATTTAATATTTTTTTAAAGACTTTATTTATTTATTCATGAGAGACACAGAGGGAGAGTGAGAGGCAGAGACATAAGCAGAGGGAGAAGCAGGCTCCATGCAGGGAGCCCGACGTGGGACTTGATCCTTGGTCTCCAGGATCACACCCTGGGCTGAAGGCGGCGCTTAACCGCTGAGCCACCTGGGCTGCCCTAAATTTTCTTTTAATTTTTAAAAAATCATTTCACTTTCTACATTTACCTCTTAAACTCCTCTAGAATTTGGTTTCGTTTATGGTATGCAGTAAGGATCATGCACATATCATTGAGAGAAGATCCCAAATAAAGGCAACATTTTAAAGCTAGCTGGTGTCTTTCATTCCCCATAAGTGAAATTCAGTAAGAATCAAATATCACAAAAAGTTCAGAATTAACAGGGCTAAAGTGATTTCAAAGTGATCTGAACATGCAAACTTATTACTATTCAAATGAGCTTGCTTACTAAAGAAACATTCAAAACCTAAAGCATGTTGGAGAAAATAATATAAGAGGGTCCTTGATATTCCTCTATTCAATGCATAGTTATTGAGCACCTAGGTGTACCAGGAACTCTTCTTGATTGGGAAGCATCTGGAATTATAGTTGCTGTGTTTGAGGACACAGCACCAGTGTGTGTTACATTGTGGAGGAGAAAAATACTGTCAAGTTAATATGTTTCATATGTTCACAAGAAGCAACTCTCCTAAAATATAACTAATTCAGAAACGCCTTATTATAGGACATAGCAATGTTGTGAGGGAATACAATGACGGAAGTTTCTGGCAAACTCTTAAAATTACTTAAAAGGGAGAGAGGAAGAGTATTATTTTATAAGGGCTTACACAAAGACGATACTATTTTTTTAGTATTACAGTCATTAGAAAGTTATACTATGTAGTGGACTGGCAGTAATATCCCAAATGTAGAAAATTTTCAGCAAAACTATCAAATTCCCTTTGGGATTATCCACCCACACTTCTCAGTAGTCTGTTCTTTTTTTGGTATCAAATTAGAGCACATTATCTTGACCCACTATGGAACTGTCTTCACTGAATTATGCCTAGGGCTCATGCCCTTGGCATTTACTGAGGAATAGCCTTCTGAAGTTCATTGCTGCATTTGTCATTGAAATAAGGATGCTGTCTAACAAATCACTCATCCCTCCATGACATTCCATCCAAAAGCTCTTCCTCCCTACCCGCCCCCCCGCCCCCCGCCTTTCTTCCCTCCTTCCTTCTCTCATTTTCTTTCTTACCTTCTGAAACCTGTTAATTTCTATTAAGTTCTAATGACACTAGCCACACAAAACAATGCCCCCTCCCATCTTGACTTCCTACATCTTTTTATAATTCCTTAGTTCTAATTTATTTTCACATATGGTATTTTATTTCCTAATTGTATTTTCTGGTAACAGGTCATTTGCTCCGATTCCATTCTTATCAGATAATATTCTAACAAATTTTTACTTCCTCATTACCTTGATGTCTGGAAGAACAGTAATGGCAGTGAGGTTTTATGTTGCAAGCCAGCACAGATCAATGGCAATGGTTGTCTGGAGGGCTGCTGTTAAGAAGGAAAGGGGCTCTACGATCAATTAGCAATGTCTGCTTTGAGCGTGGTATTAGTAGCTGTTGGCACTTCTATCAGATATTTGACATTTATGTCTTAAATAGAATACATGAATGTTCTAATAACAAGAATTCATAAACAAGTTGATAAATTACTTTCAGATTTTTAAGCCAGTCCTTTGTAAGTTTCATGAGCCCCAATTCATTCCCCAAAGCAGGAAAATACCTATGTAAAATGAAAAAAATTGGGTTTGTAAACATGAAATAGAAATGAGATATTTTTCATAAATCTTACTAGCACTGGCTTTGTGCATAGGTAAATTGGGCTCCTTCCTAGAAGGGGAGATTTAAACCGGATCCCTAAATCTCTCCTACTGGCTTTTCAATATATGAAGGTTTATAATTGGAGATTCATTTCTGTAGATCTGAAGTCTAGCTCTTAATGATTCCTTTACTAAAAGACAAATAGTCTTAGGAAGGGGTAATACGTTAGCTCTTACCAGCTAATTAATTGGTTGGCTGCTAGTTAGGAAGGAAATGGGAGAGTGGGAGTAGGGGGATAGGTTAGGAGGATATGGACACCATAAACAGGAGGGACAGCAGAGCTAGATTTAGCTTATTTCAGCCTTAGCTTAGTCCAACAGCTCACTTGAGATAAGCATTGAGTATGCTTATAGATGTGTGTTTTTTTGTTTTTTGTGTTTGTGTGTGTGTGTGTGTGTGTGTGTGTTTACGTAAGCCCAATGTAGGGCTTGAACTCATGGCCCTGAGATCAAGTTTCACATGCTCCACCAAATGAGCCAGCCAGGTGCCTCTATACAAGCATCATTATTGGCCCTAAATAGTGAAGCATGTAGTAATTCTCTAACAAGGAGTTGAAAGAAACATACAGGTAATCATTAATGATATAAATAAAAGTTATATGCAGATGGAGAATTCTTAAATTTTTCAGTAAATAATTTGTTATTTTCCTTCTATCAAATTCAACAGATGTATGTTTGAACGAAGCTTAGTTTTAAAAACTGGCATGTTAGGAGAAATGGGCACTACGATTCATTCATTCATTCATTCATTCATTTATTCACTGCATTCTGTGAACAAGTTGACAAATGTTTCCTCTGCACAGTACAAAACTATTCACCATACAAAAGTCATGGAAGACACAGTTCCTGCCTCTGAGAAGGTTACATCTCCGTTGAAAAATGAGTGATATATCCATGAAACAACCAGGGAAAAGTTCCAGGCTGGATAAAGTCAAGGGTTAGAACGTCTGGTTCAGATTGCAAGCAGGATAGAAATCCAGAAACAAGAAAGATTGTACAAAGAGAGAAATCAAAGAGTAGTCACTTTGAAAGGGATTGCAAGAAGCTGCTCTTCCTGCCTCAGGTGTCAGCATTAAACTGTGGCTCCTATTACCAGGGGAATGACTTAGATCAAGACTATGTGATATTCCACACCTGTCCTGGACAATTCTACCACATCCCACTCTGAGTGCAGCCTACTCACCATCCAGAGAAGGAAATCAACCATGGACTGTTGAAAGTCCTAAAAGAATTCAAAATTGGGGCACTTGGGTGGTTCAGTCAGTTGAGCATCCTACTCTTGCTTTTAGCTCAGGTCTTGATCTTCCCTGCATTGGGCTCCATGCTCCGTGCAGAGTTGGCCTGAGGATTTTCTCTGTCTCCTTCAGCTCCTCCTCAATCTTGCTTGCACACACTCTCTCTAAAAAATAAATAAATGAAATAATTCAAATTTGGAAAAGCAAACAATTTCTGTTCTTGGTGGATAAGTTCTTTGTACTAAATTATTAACTTCACCATTTTGGAGAAAGCATCAAGCATGAGCTATGGGTATGGGTGCAGCAAGTAAAAGTCCCAAGGCAGAGAAAGCTGCATTCATTTTTGTTCAAATTTAGGAAAATGTTGCTACAATCCCATAATCTAATATGGAGTACATATTTGAATATACAGGCCAGTTATTTGGTAGAATGTCTTTCAATTTAAGTTTTTACCAATAGTTTCCTCATAATTAGTCATTTTATGTTTTATAACTCAACTTAATTTCTATCTTGTGCCTCCCTCAGGCCAATCCCTTGGGTATGGCAACTGAAGTGGCCATTTCAGCTCTAAGCTTGAAGGTTTATCATGAGGTGTTGCACCTTACCCATGTTTCCAAAGCATCATTAACATTAACCTTCAAAATTTTTTCTTTTCTTTTTTTTTTTTTTAAAAGGTTTTTTATTTATTTATTTACGATAGTCACAGAGAGAGAAAGAGAGAGAGGCAGAGACATAGGCAGAGGGAGAAGCAGGCTCCATGCACCGGGAGCCCGACGTGGGATTCGATCCCTGGTCTCCAGGATCGCGCCCCGGGCCAAAGGCAGGCGCCAAACCGCTGCGCCACCCAGGGATCCCTCTTTTCTTTTTTTTTTTAATAAATTAATCTTTATTGGTGTTCAATTTACCAACATACAGAATAACACCCAGTGCTCATCCCATCAAGTGTCCCCCTCATATTTATGAAAAGCCTATAGCTAATATACTCAATGGTGAAAGACTGGAGATTTTCCCTTTAAAATCAGAAGGTCTGGGACAAGGATGCCCACTTTCACTGCTGCTATTCAACAGTGTACTGGAAGTTCTAGCCAGAGCTATTAGATAAGAAAAAAATGAAAAGATCCAAATTGGAAAGGGAGAGATAACTATCTCTATTTGCAAATGACATGATCCTATATAGATAAAATCCAAAAGGTTCCACAAGAGAACTACTAGCATTAATAAATTCTGCAGAATTGCAGGGTACAAGATCAACATAAAAATTAGCTGTGTTTCTATACACTAGCAGTGAACAATTCAAAAAAGGAAATTAAGAACACAATCCCATTTACAATAGCATCTAAAAGAATTAAATACTGAGGGGGAAAAAATCTAGCCAAGTTGGTGAAAGACTTGTAGATTGAAAATACAATACACTGCTGAAAGAAATCAGGCTTATACAAATGGAAAGAGATTCCATGTTCATGGGTAGGAAGGATTGTTAAGAGGATAACCAAAGTTATCCTCAGCTACCCAAAGTGATCTATAGATTCAACAAAATCCTTATTAAAAGGCTAACAGCTTTTTTTCACAGTATTGGAAAAGCTGATCCTCAAATTCATATGGAATTGCATGGAGCCCCAAAGAGGCAAAACAATCTTGAAAAAGAATAAATTGGGGAGGGGGGGGGCCACTCAAACCTACAGTAAATAAATCATGGTAGTAGCATAAGGACAGACATAGACCAAAGGAATAGAATAGAGTCCAGAAATAACGCTCACTTATATGGTCAATTGATTTTCAATAAGGATGTCAAGACCAAGAGGGAAAGGAAGCCATTGCAAAAAGTGGCGGTGGGAAAACTGAATATCACATTCAAAGGAATTATCCTATACCACATATAAAAATTAGAGTGTATCAAAGACTTAAGATCTAAAACTATGAAACTCTTTGAAGAAAACATTCAAGAAAATCTTTATGACACTGGATTTGGCAACAGTTTTGTGAATATGACATCAAAATCACAAGCAACAAAAGAAAAATAGGTAAATTGGATTTTCTTAAAATTAGCTGTACAAACCCCTAACAGGATAAACCCAAAGAAATTCAAGTCCAGACACAGTGTAAACAAAGTTCAAATATCTAAAGACAAGGAAAATGTTTTGAAAGCAACTAGAGAGAAACAGCGTATCACCTGTAGAGAAACAACTGAAATGATCATGGATTTCTTATCAGAAACCAAGGTATGCTGAGTGAAATAAGTCAATCAGAGAAGGACAAACATTATATGGTCTCATTCATTTGGGGAATATAAAAAATAGTGAAAGGGAATAAAGGGGAAAGGAGTGAAAATATCAGTGAGGGTGACAAAACATGAGAGACTCCTAACTCTGGGAAACGAACAAGGGTAGTGAAGGGGATGTGGGCGGGGCGACGGGGTGACTGGGTGACGGGCACTGAGGGGGGCACTTGATGGTTTGAGTATTGGGTGTTATACTATATGTTGGCAAATCGAACTCCAATAAAAAATATACAAAAAAAAAAAGTGTCCCCCTCAGTGCCCGTCACCCATTCACCCCCACCCCCCGCCCTCCTCCCCCTCCACCACCCCTAGTTCATTTCCCAGAGTTAGAAGTCTTTATGTTCTGTCTCCCTTTCTGATATTTCCCACACATTTCTTCTCCCTTCCCTTATATTCCCTTTCACTATTATTCATATTCCCCAAATGAATGAGAACATACACTGTTTGTCCTTCTCCGATTGACTTACTTCACTCAGCATAATACCCTCCAGTTCCATCCACATTGAAGCAAATGGTGGGTATTTGTCGTTTCTAATGGCTGAGTAATATTCCGTTGTATACATAAACCACATCTTCTTTATCCATCAAAATTTTTTCTTTAACAATATCCCAAAAAGCCTATGAAAGATGCTAAAAGCATGGACCTTTTCAAATGCACTATGTTGATTGTATCCCCCAGATCCCTCACTGTTTCAGGAATGACCCTGGCCCTATTTCTACATAGCGGTGAAAACAATCTAAGTATACTGGAGATTTCACCACTTTCCCTCAGTTTATGGCTGAATTCTTGAGACTTCTGGGGTGCTAAGTTGTCAGGGTAAGAGGAGGCAAATCTTCTCTATGAATTCATATCTTCACACAGGTATCAACCAACATGTCATCACCATGGTTGATCCTTGGGCCTTGGTTAATGAAGGCCATTTTGAAGATTCTCTGCTTTCTCCTTCGTGGACTGCTAGCTCTTTCTACTACTTTCCTACAATACGTGGGCAGCAGGAAACTCAGTGAATGAACCTAAAGCCCTGCTTGCCTAGACTTTGCTGCTTGCCCAGGGCCCAAAGTGGGAAGAGCCTTTCTCTGTATAAATCATGGACGTGTCTATGTGGTCATCACTTCTCCTCCTTACTCTCAACTCCCCAAGTCCTCCATCCAGAAAATCCTTTTCTGAACAGGAGCCAAGGAAGTCTTGAATTTACTCAAGTCTTTTATGCAGACCAATGGTTCTTAGTGTGATCCCAGGACCAGCAGCATCAACACCACCTAGGAACTCGACAGAATGCAAATAATCATCTTCCCTTTTAGCTAGGCCTGCTGAATTAGAAACTCTGAGAGTAGGCTCTATGATCTTTTTTTTAATAAACTTTCCAGGTGATTCTGAGGCAGGATAAAGTTTGAGAACCACTGATCTTTATCTTGTGTTCTTTTCCTTCCCGGAGTGCTATTATTCTCAAATTTTAACGTAGATAAGAATTACCTGGAGGGGTTGTTAAAACAGATTGCTGCATCTTACTCACGAAATTCCTGATTCAGTAGGTCTGGGGAGAGGCCTGAGAACTCGCATTTCCACCAAGTTCCCAGATGATGCTGAAGCTGCTGGTGTGGGAACCACATTTCAGAGAACCAATTACCCCGGAGTCTTAGCTCTGTAATTATCAATTCTCTTCTGTCACTCCCAATAGGATTTATCTAATTATTATTGCTAATGTAATAAAACATGTTTTTGTAGAATCTGCTTATGTACAGTTATTTTCAATCTAGGACTGTGGACCACCAATTTGACACGGGTGAATACTAATATTTTTCAAAGCCAAGGTCTAATGTTAGGCCAACAATGCTTAAGATTTTTCATTCCCTGTCCCTCCCCAACTCAAAGGCTCCCATACCTATTCTTTCTGTAAGATATCCTGCAAGATTCGGAAAGAAGAAAAAACAAAAAACAAAAAAACAGTGTCGGTCTTGTAAGCTCTGCTTTTCAAATAGTAAATCAGAGCTCCAATGGCTTCTTCTCAGAACTCAGAAATTGAGCAAAATGTGCTTCTTGGGAATCCAGAGGAGTCAGAGAAAAGGAGATGAGGGTAAATGAGTGAGAAAATGCTTTGAGGATCAGCTACTGGGATGCCTGGTTGGCTTAGTGGTTGAGCGGCTGCCTTTGGCTCAGGGTGTGATCCCGGAATCCAGGGATCAAGAGTTGCATTCAGCTCTCTGCATGGGGTCTGCTTCTCCTTCCTCTGCCTAAGTCTCTGCCTCTCTGTCTCTCATGAATAAATAAATAAAAATCTTAAAAAAAAAAAAAAGAGAGAGAGAGAGTCAGCTACTATTTCTTTAAGGAGAAGACTTTTTTGTCATGGTTTGGGGCCATAGGAAGAAGTAATTTAACCCCATGAAATGTTGCAGTAATTTTTGGTTTTAATATCTCCAGACTTGAGAATACAAAGTGGCCACCACTTCTCCTTGCTTAGTTGTATTTAAATCCACTTCTTTGCCTGAAGCATCATCAGTGTCCCCAAAGCCCTTGATTCCATTTATTTTTTGGTCTCTGTCTGGCCTCTTAAAGAGATACAAAATCTTTTTTTTTTTGCTTAATTACCACAGAACAATTACTTTAAGTATGCAGGGCACAGCCACATTCTTAGTTAGACAAGGACCCACTCCAGAGAACTAACTGCTCTTCCTACATTTGGTCTTCTTTTTTTTTAAATGAAGTTCTATTTTGTTAGGTTGCCCATGTGGTTCTGGATGAAAGTACCTACCAAAGAACGTGCTGAATATTTGTTACCATAATTATTTGGATGGTTCGCATCATGTATTAATACTTCCAGGCATTGCTATTATTAGGATAGTCCTGAGGGTTCACAGAACATAAATAAGACTCTTTCACTCAAGCAGAGTTGCAAATACTCTTCTGCTGAAGCAACGCTCCTGTTGCCACCATGGTGATGGGTGCAGATTTCTTTCCTTTCACTTGTGTTCCATAGAACAGGATTATTTGTGTTCCTCAGATACTTGCTGTGTTTTTCTGCCTCCATCTTTTTACCCTCCCTAGCACTAAACTCAGCACCTTATACTTCATAGGCACTCAGTAAATATTTATTGAGTTGAATTAAATTAAAATAGTTGAGACTTCCAATTAAAGATTGGAATAAAGGCTTTTCTATTCAACTTTTTTTTAATATTTTATTTTTTTAAATGTTTTTTTTTTAATTTTTATTTATTTATGATAGTCACACACACAGAGAGAGAGAGAGAGAGGCAGAGACACAGGCAGAGGGAGAAGCAGGCTCCATGCACCGGGAGCCCGACGTGGGATTCGATCCCGGGTCCCCAGGATCGCGCCCTGGGCCAAAGGCAGGCGCCAAACCGCTGCGCCACCCAGGGATCCCATATTCCACTCTTTTTTTTAAAGAAAAGATTTTATGTATTTATTCATGAGAGACACACAGAGAGAGGCAGAGACATAGGCAGAGGGAGAGGCAGGCCCCCTGTGGGGAGCCTGATGCAGGACTCAATCCCAGGACCCCAGGATCATGACCTGAGTTGAAGGCAGGCACTCAACTACTGAGTCTCCCATGTGCCCCACCTATTTCACTCTTCTCTGTGAATCCAACGATAACAAAACAATAATAATAAACTATTGAGAAGAACATGAGATAAGGAAGAAGCAACATCAGGGAACAAGTCTATGAGAAATAGCTGTCAAGTACAATAATATGTGGACCTAACAGAAGAGCACAGCAAGAATGGGCACATACCTCAACAGACCTTGAGCAGCACATGGATTTCGTTATGGTAGTTGGGCCAGGCTGAAGGCTAAACCATTATTCACTTTCTTGTATCAGTAGGTCTGACAGGGTAAAGGAGGGGTTTGGGAGTATCTCAAGCATGGTTTAACACCATAGAGAAGCAGGAGATAAGGGGCAAAGGGCAATCGATGTGGACCTGCCATCTCTGCAAGAAGAAGCTGTCAATTGGATGGGCGAGTTGAGTAAACATAAGTGATCATCAGCTCAGCTGCTGCTTATAGATAAACAGAGATAACCAGGAATAATAGTCACTAAATCACTATAAAAAAAAATCATTGCAGGTAAGAGATACGTGAACTTTCTGTTCAACCCACAGGTAGCTCCAGAACAATTAGAGTTTGAGAACATGTAGTACAGATGTGTATGTGGCAGGAAGTGTAAGAAAGTCCTCAGCCCAAGCAACGTTGTCTCTACTCAGTTCATGAACCCTTCTCACACAACTTTTTGTGAGTAATTGGTCTAGAAATGGTCCCATTCAACGTTGAGTAGTAATCAGAAAGCGGCCACAAAGAAAAAGATACATGAGAAGCAGAAATCAGACAAAGAATAATTCAGCAGATAAAGACATATGCCACTAAATATTTTTCCTCCTGGTATCGAGTAAATTAAAGAAGATGTGGTCTCTAGAAACAGAAAATTAAAAAGTGTTCCAATATAAGGAGAAAGGAGGTGAAGAGTGAACAGTCAACGCTTTGGAAAGAGCGAAAGTAAAGTAAAACCATTACAGATACAGAAGCTTCAAGAGAAGCAGCAGCAGTTAATAATAAGAGAAAGGAAGACAGGAGAGAGCCAGACAGAAAATAAAAATGTAAAAGAATGTATTTAAGGAGACTCCGAGACAAAAAGAAACACACAGAAGACTATGGAAAGCTACTCTTATTCTATTAGAAGAGAAGAATGAATTAAAAAGCAAAGAGAAGGGGATCCCTGGGTGGCTCAGCAGTTTGGCGCCTGCCTTCGGCACAGGGCGTGATCCTGGAGTCCCCGGATCAAGTCCCACATCAGGCTCCCTGCATGGAGCCTGCTTCTCCCTCTGCCTGTGTCTCTGCCTCTCTCTCTCTCTGTGTCTCTCATGAATAAATAAATAAAATCTTAAAAAAAAAAAAAAAGCAAAGAGAAAAGTGTTAAAGGCGTAATAGGAAAGGCTTTGGTGGAAGATGAAGACTCAGATCTCCTTATCTCACCCTCTTCAGGTCACTGCTCAAATTTTACCTTATCAGTAGGGTTTTCCCTTGTGGCCATATTTAAAATATCCAATACCTAGGGTCCATTTTTCTCCCCTTCCTTTTTTTTTTTCAGTGTAACACCTGAAATGAAAATTACCCAGAGTGGGATTAACAGCAGCTGGTAACCAGAAAATCAAGTCATGATTAAAGCTTGGCATTTTCATTGTCATTCTCCAGGGAGGGCAGGGGTGCCACAAACGGAGTTAATGACCGATCATACCTGCATGATGATGCTCCTATAAAAATCCCCAAAGTATGGGATTTAAAGAACTTCCAGGTTGGTAAAGACGTGGAGGTGCTGCGAGAGGGGCACCCACAGAGAGCATGGAAGCCCCATGTGCTTCCCACAGACCCTCCCCACCCCCACCCTGCCCCGCATCTCCTCTGTCTGGATGTTCATCTGTGTCCTTTATCATGTCCTTTCATAATGAAGTGGTAAATGAAGTGGTAGACAGTAAGCAAACTGTTTTTTCTGAGTTCTGTGAGCCTCTCTAGCAAATTAATTGAATGAC
The DNA here is from genome assembly GCF_905146905.1 of Nyctereutes procyonoides. NCBI lineage: Eukaryota > Metazoa > Chordata > Mammalia > Carnivora > Canidae > Nyctereutes > Nyctereutes procyonoides. Next base: position 9,570,660 of record NW_026575037.1, read on the forward strand.
CCCCATGGAGGGGGTCATGGGAACCTTTGATTTATGGCTAATCAGAAGCACAGGTAGATTTGGAACTGGCATCTGAAGGGTGACAGTGGTCCAGTGGAACTGAGCCCTTAACCCATGGGATCTGACACTACCTCCAGGTACACAGTGTCAGAACTGAGTTAAATTGTAGAACTCCCAGGTGGTGTCACAGAATTGCTCATTGTGGGGACCCTTGCCCCCACCCCCACATCTGGTTCAGAAGCATTGTGAATGTGGCAGTGGTATCAGAGGCAACGAGACACGGGGAGAAGTGGGGAGTGCTCACGTGTATTGTGAGGCTTATAACATGTAAGAAAAGAATGAAAACGTGAGACAACAAGATATTTGAGAGGAGTAGTTGGAGTACTCTGCTGTAAGGTTCTTAAAATCTGTGGGAAATGTCATAAAATTGGTTAAGGAAGACAGTGATAAGATGAAGGTATCTATTACATAGAGCAACTATGAAAAGAAAAAGAGGTGTTTATAATACACGGTCATGGATAAAGTGGAATATTTATTTTTAATAAAATATTAACTTTTTAACTATTCCATGGATAAAGTGGAATATTAATTTTTTTGAAAAGCAGGTAAAAGAGGGAAAAAGGAGCAAAGGGTAGATGGAACAAATAGAAAACAAATAGCAAAAGGGTAGATTTAAACCTAATCCTATTACATCATATAAATGACAAAAAAAATTTCTATAAGAAATCCGCCCTTTTTACATAATGACAGGTTATAATAAACAGGTTACAAGTAAAAAGATAATGCTGAGCTAAAGTATGCTGACATAGCTATATATTTTTAAAAATATTATTTATTTATTTATTCATGAGAGACCGAGAGAGAGGGGCAGAAACACAGGCAGAGAGAGAAGCAGGGAGCCTAATATGGGACTCGATCCTGGGACTCCAGGATCACGCCTCAAGTCAAAGGTAGATGCTCAGCCACTGAGCCACCCAGGGGTCCCGACATAGTTATATTAATATCAGAAAAAGAGATTTCACAAGGAATGTACCTGGGAATAAATAATGCCTTTCAATTTGTTGTCTGTGCTTTGGTTAATTTCTAGAATTTGAAAGGATTGTTTTATAACAATTTTGTCTAGTTTTATTCATTGCTGTTTGGGGATAGCATTTGCTGGGCTCGTCACTCAACCTTTCTGGAAGTCCCACCCCTTCTCTGGAGTCTTTTAGGAATGATTGTTGGATTTATTTATTTTATTTTTAATAAGTTTTATTTTTTATTTTTTAAAAGATTATTTATTCACTTATTTATTTGACAGAGAGAGAGCCAGAGAGCCCAAGCAGGGGGAACAACAGAGAAAGAGGAAGAAGCAGGCTCCCTGCTGAGCATGGAGCTGGACACGGGGCTTGATCCCAGTTTCCTAGGATCATGACCTGAGCTTAAAGGTGGACGCTTACTTGACTGAACCACCCAGTTGCTCCTATTTTTTTTTTAAGATTTTATTTATTTATTTATTTATTTATTTATTTATTTATTTATTTATTTATTTATGAGAGAACGAGAACAAGAAAGAGCACTAGCAGGAAGTGGGGTGCAGAGGAAGAGGGAGAAGCAGACTTTCTGCCCCGCGGGTGATCCAGTTGCGGGACTGGATCCAGGATTCTAGGATCATGACCTGAGTGAAAGACAGACACTTAACCAACTGAGCCACCTAGGTGCCCTGATTGTTGAATTTATTAAATGCCTTTTTAGCATGTTTGGTATGATCACATTTTACCCTTGTTGCTCTAAAGAATTACTTTGGTAGACTTCCTAACTTAACCACCTTTGTGTTCCTTGAATAAATCTTAGTTATTCATGTCGTTATATTCTTTTATTACACTGCTAGATACTATTTGCCTTTTTAAGAAGAAAATTTTGCATTTATGTACATAAGGGAGATTACAGTTCAATGTTTTCTATACCTTCTTTACAAAGTTTTGGTATTAAAGTTGTTCAGGTTTTGTAAAATCAATCAGGAACTTCTGTATTTTTTTTCCTATGGCCTAGAATCATTTAAATAACATAGGAACTAGCTGTTCTTTAAAGGTTAGAGAGATTTCAGTTATGAAACCAGTAGGTAACATTTTTAGTGAAAGATATTTTTGGCCTTTCTAGTGTCCTCTGTGATAATTAGTCTATTCAGTGTTTTTTGTCTTCTTTTTGGGTTAATTTTGGTCATTTATATTTTACTGTCTGTCTCTTCTAGATTTGCAGATTTGTGGCAATGGAGTTGTGTGTAATTTCACTTTATAATTTAAAAAATCTCTTATGTTGTAGTTTGTCTCTTTTTTCATTCCTAATCTTTTCTATTTTTACTTTCTCTCTTATTTTCTTAAGCAAGTTTGCAACAGGTTATTTACATTATTGATTCTTTTGAAATGCAAGCATTTGGATTCATTTATTGTTCTACTAAATTTTGTTTCTCATTTGGTTAGGTTCAATTTTTATCTTTATAAATTCTCTCCTCCTAAATGGCAAAAAAAGTTTTCCTCTTCTTTTTCTATTTCCTAGGTATATATCAAATTTCTTCATTTTTTAATTAATTAATTAATTAATTAGCTTATTTATTTATTTATTTATTTCCTAAGAGAGAGCATGCACATGCCTGAGGGGAGGTGGGAGGGGCTTGGCGGGAGGGGTAGAGGAGAGAGAATCTTAATCTTAAGCAAGCTCCATAGTTAGTGGAGCCCAGAATGTGTCTCACCCTGGAGATCATGACCTGAGCTGAAATCAAGAGTCAGATGCTTAACTCACTGAGCCACCCAGGCATCCCAATTATTCTTATTTTTTAAATATTTTATTTATTTATTTTTAAGATTTTTTTTTAAAGTTTTGTAGTTTTTTTTTTAATTTTTATTTATTTATGATAGTCACACAGAATGAGAGAGAGAGGCAGAGACACAGGCAGAGGGAGAAGCAGGCTCCATGCACCGGGAGCCTGACGTGGGATTCAATCCTGGGACTCCAGGATCGCACCCCGGGCCAAAGGCAGGCGCTAAACCGCTGCGCCACCCAGGGATCCCTATTTTTAAGATTTTATTTATTTATTTGAGAGAGAGCATGAGCAGGAGGGAGGGGCAGAGGAGGAAGAGAAGCAGGCTCCCCGCTAAGCAAGGAGACAGATGCAAGCTTGATTCCAGCACCCTAAGATCATGACCTGAGGCAAAGGCAGACACTTTAACCAACTGAGCCACCCAGATGCCACTTAAAGATTTTATTTTTAGCTAATCTCTACACCCAGTGTGGGGTTTGAACTCACTACTTAAAGATCAAGAGTCATATGCTCTACCACCTGAATCAACCAGGCGCCCCTTGTCTTTCTTATTTAAAATAATAAAGGCAGTATGACAATTTTTTAAAGCTCTGAGTACATTTTTGACTGTCCAGTAAGTTTATGTTATGACATGTTCTCCCTTTTCATTGCTTTCTATATAGAGTTTATAATTTTAGCTTTGAGATCTTCTTGCTTTAATGGCTAGCTATTTAAGAGTATGTGTGTGTGTGTTTTAAAGTAAGCTCTATGTGCAATGTGGGGCTTGAACTCACACACCCAGAGATCAAGAATTGTATGCTCTAAGGACTGAGCCAGCCAGGCATCCCCAGAAATGTGTTTCTTAATTTCCATATAGTCAGTGCTTCTTACTTTTGGTCAACATTTTATTATTTATTCTTAATTTTAATGGGTTATTTATAACCTTACTTTATAAAATTTTCTTTATGAATATGTATATTATTGATTTTTGCAAATATTTTATGGTTTATGGAAACTGTGTTTTCTACTAGAGCTTTCTGAAATTCATCTAAAAATTGATTAAGTTGAATTTTTTTGATATACTAGTCAATTTCTCCTTGTCCTTATTTTTGAGTACCAGATTCCCTGATTCTGAAGGAAGTATACTGACATCTTTCACTCTGATTGCATTTTTTTTCTGATTGCATTTTAAGTAGGTTCTCATAGTTTTGCTTTATGTCTTTAGCTTCTGTTATTTGGCTTAAGCAAATTTATGACTATTATGACTTCTTCACAAATACTGTGTTTTTTAAAAATATTTTATTTATTTATTCATGAGAGACAGACAGAGAGAGAGAGGCAGAGACACAGGCAGAGGGAGAAGCAGGCTCCACGCAAGGAGCCCGATGTGGGACTCGATCCCAGGACTCCAGGATCATGCCCTGGACTGAAGGCGGCGCTAAACCGCTGAGCCACCCGGGCTACCCCAATACTGTGCTTTTTTTGTCATCACATTATGTTCATGGGTTTCCTGTTCAGTACTTTTAACCTTTTCATTTACCTTATTTTAATATTACCACTCCTTTTGTTTGTTTATATTTGCCTTTTAAATCTGCCAATGTCTTTTATTTTCAACTTCTTGAAATCTCTTTGTTTGAAATGTTCTTACCAGGTGTGGGCTACTTGTAAGGCTTTTAGGTATACCGCTATGAAAGTTGCTGTCTCTTTTGAATCTATTTTTTTTTAAAGATTTATTTATTTATTTATGATAGACATAGAGAGAGAGAGAGAAAGAGGCAGAGACACAGGCAGAGGGAGAAGCAGGCTCCACGCTGGGAGCCTAACGTGGGACTCGATCCCGGGACTCCAGGATCACGCCCTGGGCCAAAGGCAGGCGCCAAACCGCTGAGCCACCCAGGGATCCCCACTTTTGAATCTATTTTATTGAAGTGTATTATACATATAGGAAGTACACAAATCATAACTACAAATAGTTCATTGCATTTTACAAAGTGAACACATCTTTATAACCATTACCCAGATCAAGACCTAGGCCATTACCAACACCCTAGAACTTTTCCTCAGGCCCCTCCCAGTCCCTGAACCCCATAAAGTTAACCATTATTCCATTATTCTGATTTTCATAATCATAATTTAGTTTTGTCTATTTTGAATTTTATATAAATAAAATTATATAGTATGTATTCCTTTGTATCTGGTTTCTTTGGCCCAACATTATGTTTGTGAGTTTTTTTTGTGAGGTAGTATTTTATCCTTTTATTGCTGGATAGCATTCTATGGTATAAACATACTAACATTTCTTTTTTCTATCATTGATGAATGTTTAGGTTATTTTCACTTTTGGCAATTAAATTATAATGCGGCTGTGATAATTTTTGTACATATGTTTTTGTGTACATATGTAGGTTTGATCCACCATGTCTATTCCTAGATATGTACCTTATAAAAATTCATAGAGCTATGCACCTGTGATGTATGTTTCTGTGTGCATGTTACACTACCATAGGATGTTTACTTAATAAAAGATAATAGAGGGGAATGCAAATAATAAATTAAAAAGCAGAAATAATGTCAGTCTCAATCAAGATTTTTAAAAATAATAAAAGTATTATAACACTTGAAAATCTGTATGTAATAGAGAAATGCCAAGAAATTACAAGACGTCAAAATTGGCAAAAGAAGAAATGGAGAGGGACACCTGGGTGGTTCATTGTTTGAGCATCTGCCTTTGACTCAGGGTGTGATCTCAGGGTCTAGGATCGAGTACTGCATCAGGTTTCCCACAGGTAGCTTGCTTCTCCTTTGCCTGTGTCTCCGCCTCTCTCTCTCTGTGTCTCATGAATAAATAAATAAAATAAAACAGAACTATATTCCTGGAAAACCTCAGGAGGGACTACCTCTTGGTAGACTGGGAACAAGAAAAGGATATCCACTCTTGTTGCTAGTGTGTACCATAACCCTGGAAGTCTTTTCCAAGCTATCAAAAAAGGGGAAAAAAGAGGTGCAAGCATTGCAAGGGAAAAAACAAAAAGCCTTTATTATTTGTATCTTGGCATTGAGAAAAGACTGCCTAAAAATACTCAGAAGCACTAACGATTAATTTTATCAAGGCAAAGATTTGCTATTCTAATAAGGAATAACACTGATCAAGTTAACAGACAGATGATAGTTTGGGAGAAAATATTTTGTTTACCTCAATCAGGGAACTATATCCAGCATTGACAAAAAAGTCTTGCAAAATCAGCAAGAAAAGTCACTAATCCTGGCGGAAAAAATAGCCAAAGGCCATAAACAGGCAAATCCCAGAAGAGGAAGCCCAAAAGGCTACGACACATAAAAGATGCTCAAATTCATTAGTGGTCATAAACTTTCCACCTATTTGAGTGGCCAATTCAGGAAGTTGGATTATGTTTAACGTTGGCAGGGACATTGGCAGGGGGATATATTGGCCCCATTATGCCTATTCGGCGAATGGAGGCTTAGGCATTCGGGAGAGCCATTTGGCAGGACATTTCAAATTAAATATACAAGATTACCCAGCAATTCTGCTCTGATAAATACTGCAAAGTAGTTCTCACACAAGTTCACAAAAATGGCATGTTTATTGTTTATGGTGGTAAGGAGTAGGAGCCAGTCTAACTTGGGTGTCTGTCTGTCCTTCAGGGAACGGATGGATAGTCTAAGGTGATGGATGCACCAGAGATTTCTGCACAGCAGCCAGAAGACTTGGACTGGAGGCACCATGCGACTTGTAACTTGGAGTGATCTTCAAAACATGACACAGAGTGAAAAAAGTCAGAAGCAGAATGTGGTTTATTTCACAATATCATTTACATAAGTTCAAAAGGTATGATAATGTGCAAAACACATTAGGATGGTTGCTCACTTTATGGAGAGGAAATGCAGGTGGGGAATTTGGATAAGAGGATATAAGCAGAGGTGCCTGGGTGGCTCAGTCGGTTAAGTGTCCGTCTCTTGGTTTCAGTTCGGGTCATGATCTCAGGGGTTGTGGGATCAGTACACCCCCCACCCCACCCCGACCCCGCCACCCTCTCTGTGGGGCTCCATGCTCAGTGTGGAGTCTGTTTGAGATTACTCCCTCTCATTCTGCTCCTCCCACATGTGCTCTCTCTATAAATAGATAACTAAATAAAAAAAATTTTTAAAGGAAATAAAGTAACTAACAAAGTGAGGAGGATCTTCTGTGGATGGAAGATGATAATGCGCCACCTACTAAGGAGTAAGAGTGATACAACCCTTTGCTTTGATTTCCTTTTCCCAGACAATAGCAACAATAACACAAAAGACAGTAACAAACACTGAGAGGCTGAGAACTGGCAGGGATTGTTATTCCAAGTGTAGTGGAAAGAAGTCACTGGAGTGTTTTCAGGAGTAAGTGAATCCTCTTCACAAAGACCATTAAGGCCACTGTCTGACAAATGGATGAGAGGAAGCAGGTGGCCAATCAGGAGCCTCTTGGCTCAGGCGGGAAATTGAAGATGGCCCAGATTAGAGCAGATTCAGGCTGTATCTTGGAAAGAAACCTGACAGGAGTCACTGAGAACCTGAGTGTTGATGGGGAGGGAAGCAGAGAAATGGAGGACACCTAAGCTTTTGTCCTCAGCAACTGTGTGGTGCCATTGAATTTGGGAAGATGGGGAGAGAGGGAGAAATCAAAATTACTGATTACTTAGCATGTTCAGTTTGAGATGCCTATTAGAGATTCTAGTGGAGGTACCAATAAGGCAGTTGGGTATACGGTCTGAATTCAGAGAAGATAAGCATTAGGGAGCTGATTTCAGTATACAGAGAGTTACATAGTTGGCTCCAACACTCAGTATTTATGTCATCTTGGCCAAGTTATATAATTGCTGGATCTTAATTTATCTATAAAATGACAATAATATTATCTCTTTCCTAGTGCTGTTATGAATATTAAATCAGATAATGCCTCTAAGGAACTTGGCATAGGACCTGGCGCATAATAAGTGCTTAATAAAGGCCCTTGTGACTGGAGAACAGTGCAGGGAAAGAACACGTCAGGTGACAGAGTTTGGCAGTAGAGATATCATGTCAGAATTTTTAGGCCACGGTAAACAGTTTTCAGTAAGTGGCTATTAGGGCTTTTAGGCAGGGAATCACGTGACCTGGCATTGCTAATAGTATTGACAGATTATTTAAGGATTCACATTCGATATCGTTTTGTCAGACTGTACATAAACAGTCTGGGTTGTCATAAACGTACATACACACATACATTTTAAGAACTTTGATGATATGAAAATATGCTTAGAAATTATGACAAATGAAAGCCTTTTTCTCTGAAAGGTATTCGGATGGTCCTGACAGTCCTTGAATCTGCAGTATCGCCAAGGACTTCTCTGCCGGTCTGTGCATAGTTCTATTTTGTACATTGACTGTTCTTGAGTAGTAAGCAATCGGAGCTTAGGGACAGCTGGCACTTTGTAGTGAAGCAGGGTTCTGAGCCCATAAAGTGAAACATCAGTGCTTTATATTTATCATGCTGCATTAAGACAGATGCTGAAGTCAGATGTTGCCCAACATTTCAGAAAATATCTTCATTCTGCTGCAGCCAATAGCTTATATGTATCCAGAAGATGATTCCATTTCAGAAAGGCTACTTTTCATAGAAGAACTACATAAATATCTAGTTTCTACGCAAAACCTCGAGTTTGTCCGATTTTTGGATTAGGCGTGCTGTGGATCACCTATACTTTATCTTAAATGCCGCAAAGAACCCTCAGCAGCTCAGATGCAGTAACTGAACAGGGGACCCTGGTGATTCTATTTTCACATTTCTCTTTATTTATAGATTTGATATAACAAGTGATGAGGAGCCTCCATAATCCTTCCAACCGTTCATCTTCCATTAAGCCCACAAGTGGGACAATTATAGTGTCACATCTGGAATACTACAGAGAAAGGTTTCCTCGAAGCATTAAAAAATCCCAGTGGCAACAGAAATGGGAATGCCCTTTGATCATGTTCCAGTTAACTACTGTTGCATAACAAAGTACCCCCAAACTTGGTGTTTTATTATAACTCAGGATTTTGTGGGTCAGGAACTCAGGCAGGGTCAGCTAGGTGAGCCATGTGATGTGTATGTGACTGTACTATGTGATGTTGTGTGTGGTCACTGAGTCATGTTCACCCAGGAGTTTTCTGGTCTGGAGAGTCTAAGACGTTTTCACCCACATACTTAGTATCTTTTGAAGAATGGCAAGAAGCTGGGTTCAGCTGGGCCCCTCTCCTGCTCAATGTGAATGTCAGAACCTCTCCATGTGATCTCTCAAGCAAGGTGGTTTGACCTTGTAAGGCATTCCAGGGCTCCAAGAGACCAATGTAGAAGTTGCCAGTCTCTTAAAGGCCCTCCCAGAACTGGAATATTGCCATTTCTGGTTTACTCAATTGATTGGAGTGCTCACCAGCCAGCCCAAATTCACAGGAAAGAGAATGAGACTCCACCCCCTGATGGGAGATGTATCAAAGGATTTTAACCCACACAATTAGGGATATTTACTTAGATTTAATAGTGTCCAAATAGTCCTGATAGGTGGCATTATCTAGTGGTGAGAGCACAATAAGTTGGGCTACCTTATTATTTTAGCTGTGTGACTTCATACATTTTTTAAAAATCAATTTTCTTGAGATAAAATCTATATGCAGTGAAATGTATTCATTTTAAGTGTTTGTCTCCGTGAGTTTTCACATATTTATATGCTTGTATAACCACCAATACTATCAAGATAAAGAACAGGGGCAGCCCGGGTGGCTCAGCAGTTTAGCACCGCCTTCGGCCCGGGGCGTGATCCTGGAGACCAAGGACTGAGTCCCGCGTCGGGCTCCCTGCATGGAGCCTGCTTCTCCCTCTGCCTGTGTCTCTCTCTCTTTTTCTCTGTGTGTCTCTCATAAATAAATAAAATCTTAAAAAAAAGATAAAGAACGTTTCCAATTGTCCTAAAATGGTCCCTTATATTTGTTTCCAGTTAATCTAGAAACCCAAGCAACCACTGATGTGCTTTCTATCATTATAGATTAGATTAGCCTGTTCTAGACTTTCATATAAATGGAATTGTACAGTGTGTACCCGTTTGTTTTTTTAAAGATTTCATTTATTTATTCATGAGAGACACACACACACACACAAGAGAGGCAGAGACATAGGCAGAGGGAGAAGCAGGCTCCCTGTGGGGAGGCTGATGCAGGATTCGATCTCAGGACTCCAGGATCACACCCTGAGTGGAAGGCAGACACTCAACTACTGAGCCACCCAGGTGTCCCATACAGTGTGTACTCTTTTGTATCTGACTTCTTTCACTTAACGTATTTTTGAGATTCATTCATTTTTTTATATGTTTCACTCTTCCTTTTTGTTGTTCAGAAGTATTCTATTATATGGATATGCCAAAATTCCTAGCATATGGTATATTAGTTTACTATGGCAGCTACAACAAATTAACAGAAACACAGAGGCATAAACAATACAAACTTACTGTCTTACAGTTCTGTAAGGACAAGGTCAAATGCTTGATACAGGTTTCAGTGGGTTAAAATTGAATTGTTGACAAGTCTGTGTTCTTTTCTGGAGACTCTGGGTACAGGGAGGCTGTGTTCCCTTTCCTTTTCTAGCTTCTAGTAGGCATTCATATTTGTTGGCTTATGGGCACTCTTTCTTCATCTTCAAAGCCAACAACAATGCATCTCTCCGTATCTTTCTTCTGTAATCACATCTCCTCTTGACTGTCTCTCTTTCTCTACCTTCCTCTTCCACTTTATTTATTTTTTAAAAAATATTTATTTAAATTTTCAAATATTTTATTTATTTATTCATGAAAGACAGAGAGAGAGAGAGAGAGAGAGAGAGAGAGGCAGAGACACAGGCAGAGGGAGAAGCAGGCTCCACACAGGGAGCCCGATGTGGGACTCCATGATCACACCCTGGGCCAAAGGCAGGCACTAAACCGCTGAGCCATCCAGGGATTCCCTCCTCTTCCACTTTAAGGGAATCTTGTGATTACACTGGATCCACCCAAATAATGCACAATAATCTCCCTACTTGATTAGCTGATTAGCAAATTTAATTCCATCTGCACCTTTAACTCTTTTTTGCCACATAGCATAACATACTGCTAATCCCCAGGGATTAGGATGGGGACATCTTTGGGAGCCATCATTCTGCCTACCATACAGAGTGTTATATAAGTATTAATGTTTTTTGGTATTATTATCACTATTATTACTAAAGATCTTTAGACAGAGTTAAAGACTTGCATTCAAATTCTGGCTTTTTCACTTACCAGCTATGTGGCCTTGGACAAGTGAATCCTTTTTTGAATTTCCATTTGTTTAGCTATGAAATTTCAGACATGATATTAGCCATCTTTACAGAATATTTGTGAGGAAGAATTGAGACAGGATAAGTGAGTGCTGAATATACCACCAATGCAAAACATCTGATTTCCAGTTAAAACAGTAAATTAAACACATCAAATCAATATCTCCCCTATGGGAGCCCCACTAAAGTGAAGTAAAGAAATAAAAATGTGAGCAGAAAATGCCAACAAATTATTGATAGAAGATAAAAGGAGTCAATGAAGTCGTGGCCTCCGTCCTAGCAGGAAGAACACCACTGAGAAATGCACTCACTTGCCTGGCAGGCGTCTGGGGAGGCGAAGGCTGAGAGGCACAGGCTGTAGAAGGTGGGGTTGAAGCCCCAGGCATTGGTGAAAAATCTATTAAACACCTAGGCCTTTCTCAGGAGACCAGCAGCTTATTCCCTGGAGAAATATTGGAGAGAGGTGCAGAGCAAGGGAAGTAATTAACAGTGGAACACCTGAAGGGCCAGCCGTTGTGTATGTTACCCCAACCCCCACCACACACAGGAATACAAATGTAAAGAAGTTCCCTCTGCAGAAACCAAGTGACCCCAGAGAAAAGACTTTATGATACCGACATATGAGTTTCCCTTATAGAAGTTCCAACTGGCCTTATTACTCTGCAATGATTATGAATTGCCAGCCAAATTTTTTGTGCCTTGCTCCTATACATGAACAGTCAGGGATCATAGATATTTGAAGAAAGTCCTCAACATCAAGGACAGAGAAGGAAATGAATAAAGAAGAAAGAACTTGGATGAAACAGAGACGAGGCAGGGAGCAGAATAAAACACAATTATCATACATTGTCAGAGAAAGAAGAAATTGCCTTGATTAGGAAGAACAATATAGTGCAAAAACACAGTGTCAAAGAACAAAAGGGTTCTTGGATATTCAAAATATAATTGCTAAAAATAGAACTAAACTCTTACCTACTATAATTGGAAGGCAATAGGTAATGTCAAAATTTATAAATCAGTAGATGACAGTACACTATAAGCATGTTATTTGGAAATAGGCAGCAAATATCCAAAATAATCATTTACCTGAAAACCAAAGATTCAACTGGGAACTTTTGGAGTAGAGAACTGGGAGTTACAGATCAGTGGAGCAGGTACTTCATTACACTTCAACCCTAAAAATTTTCATTTCCATTTGTCTTTTTAAAAAATTTATTATGGGGGCACCTGGGTGGCTTAGTGGCTGAGTGTCTACCTTTGGCTCAGGGTGTGATCTCTGAGGCCTGGGATTGAGTCCCACATCGAGCTCCCCATAGGGAGCCTGCTTCTCCCTCTGCTTATGTCTTTGCCTCTCTCTCTATTCACATGAAAAAATAAATAAAATCTTTAAAAGATTATAAAATAAAAAGTTTATTATGGTAAATTACACATCACATAAAATTTACCATTAATGATTCACAAGGTTGTGCAGCTATCATCATTATCTCATTCCCAGAATATTTTCATCAATCCAAAAGGAAATCCTGTAACCATTAAGCTGGTACTCCCCACTCCTCACTCCTTCCAGCCTCTGGAAATCTTGAACCTGCTTCCTGTCTCTGAATTTGCAGACTCTGGATATTTCATTTAAATGGAATGGAACAATATTTGGCCTTTTGGAAGTTTCTTCTTTCACTTAGTGTGATGTTTTCAAGATTTAGCCACACTGTAGCATATATTAGTACTTCATTTCTTTTTATGACTGAATACTATTCCATTGTATGGATATACCACATTTATTTATTAAATCAATGGACATTTGGGTTTGTTTTCACCTTTTAGCTATTGTGAATAGCTGAACCTATTTGAACTTTTGTGTGCAGGTTTTTGTTTGAACACCTGTTTGCAGGACTTTAGATACCTAGAAGTGAAGTTCCTGGGTCAGTTTGGTAATTCAATGTTTGACTTAATGTGAACCCACCAACATTTTCCATAGTGGCTGCACCATTTTACATCCATGTACAAGCAGTCTGATCTCTTTACATTCTCATCCACAGTTGTCCATTTGTCTTTTAACGGAATTAAAAATGTATGGAACTCTGAATAGAGCTAAAAGCTATATATATATACATATGTACATATATACACACACATATATATACATATACATATATATACATATATATATATCCATGTGATAAAATTATTAAGATAAAACCATAAAATATCATTAATAAGAGTCATAAAGATAAGAGAAAAATTGGGGGACTATCAAAGCTTTACCAGGTATATTAATTCCTTGTTGCTGCTGTAACAAATCACCACAATTTTAATGGCTTAATCCAATAGAAATTTATTCTCTGCAGATCAGAAATACGAAATGGATCATACAAGATGAAAATCAAGATGTTGGTAAGGCTGTGTTCCTTTCTAGAGGCTCTGGGAAGAACCCGTTTTCCTTCCTTGACTTCCTTGTCTACTTCTAGAGATCATCAACATTCCTTGACTTGTGGTCTCTTCCTCCACATACGAAGGCAGCAGTGTAGTATCTTCTCTCTTACCTGATCTGTTTCCATCCTCATACCTCATCTCTGACTCTGATCCTCTTGTCTCTCCTTACAGGGACTCTATGATTATATAAGGCTCACATGAATCACCCAGGACAGTTTCCCCATGTCAAAATCCTTACCTTAATAACATCTGCAAAATCACTTTTGCCATGTAAGGTGACATTTTTACAGGTTCTGGGGATTGGGACATGGACATCTTCAGAAGGCTACCACACCATGAAAACCACTGTAGACAAGGTCTTCCTTGTGGAGAAGCAGCCAGAAAGGGCCCTGTCAAGTAGAAAGTGGCAAAGTGACTTGGAGAAGTGCTCAACCTTCCAAACTTGAATTTTCTGTTTTGTAGAGGGATAAACATACTATTGTATGTGCATGCTGGCAGATAAAATAAGGAAAGTACATACCTATGCTACTCAAATTTCCACCAAGCACCCCTTAATGCTCTTAGCAGGTTACAGGCAAAGCTCATAGCTGCAAATTTTAGGCATGACATTGCTTTGAAGTCTCATGTTTTATCTGAGAAATTCACGTGCATTATGCATTATATTTAATAATAGATGTGTTTGTTTTAATACAAAGTAACATTTTAAATGTCTCACCAGCAGGAACAATAAATGGATGCTCTTTATTCTTTGATCTCGTATACCCCCTGTCACATCTCTGATTATCTTTGTTTGAAAAACAACATTACATAAAAGAAAGCGCATTGAAAGCCATAAGGGGAATGATAACTCATATTCTTACATTCGAATAGTAAGTATTGAAAACATCATATTGGTCTCACTCCACATAGTGAATCTTAGGAAATAAAGAGCATTTTTCCCCAAAAGTTAGGCAAAGTGGAACTCTACAAACAAGATGTGTGGTTCCTAGAATTTACCTTTTATTAATACAGAATGACCTATTCTTGACTGTGGGGCAATAGGTTTATTCGCTTTGACTATCACAGATGTGTGTCAGGCTTAGTATCAAGGAGCAATATGTAAAGAGGGATAAATGCCAATGTTTATGAGTTTGGGAATACTGCGGTGCTATGCCCCCATTATCTCCATAAGCCTCTTAAGCATCATTCTTTGAGATGGCCAACTGATGTTTTCTTAACCTTCTTTGGAAATTGGCGCAGCTTCAAAAAGCATCAATTTCCCTATCCAGATCACTACTCTCTTTAGAAATTCCAGTGCCATCATTTTGTGAAATTTTATTTTGAAGATTTAATTAATTAATTTGTTTAGAGAAAGAGAAAGAGAGAACCCTCAAGCAAGGGGAGGGGCAGGAGGAGAGGAGGAGAGAATCCTGTACAGACAGTACTGAATGCTTGGAGCTCGACATGGGGCTCTATCCCACGACCCTGAGATCATGACCTGAGCCAAAACCAAGAATTGGATGCTTAACCGACTGAGCCACCCAGGTGCCCCTTCAGTGCCTTCCTTTTTTTAATCAATAAGATCAGTATTCACAAGAGCACCATGAAAAGGGGATCTGGCCTCCCCAAGACCTCTTGTTTAACAGCAAAGAATTGAGTGATTAGGACTGCTGAAAGCCCTTCCAGAGAGCTGTGGGACTTGTGTGTGTTTTCTTCAATCAGTCTTAAAATGGCCTTGGATCTAGTCACCTGATTAGCCTGTTAAGTGAAAAGGAGCAGATTCTATCAAGGACCCCAGAAAACATTTCCATAATGAACACCACTGGAGGGATATTTCATCTGCTTACAACTTCTTTTTATCTCTTCTATTTCTATCAGAGAGTGTAATAAGGACTTGGAACGTGGCCCCTTCTCAAGAAATCCTTAAAGAAAACAACCCTCCCACCCCCCCCACCTGACAATTGTAAAATGCATAGTAATGTGGTTCTTAGAGGGTTATTGTTTTAACACATGAAATGATAGCGATACAGCACAACAATTGTATCTTTTATTGAACAAATTACCATCCAGTTTTGGCAAATAGATGAGCTAGATAATATTCTGAAATGTGTAGTCAGGGTGTAAGTGGCTGAAAAATCGAAGTCTAATGAGGATTTGTTACTGGAGGAGAGGAGAGGCTTGGACAGTGCACACAGAATTGCTAACCGGATAGTGTCAAAACAACCATTCACGGGGGACTGATTGAGAATCTGCAGAATAAAACAAGCAGACACAGGCCTTTGTGAGTTCCTGTGATTAAGCAGCTATAGGGTAGTCGGGGCTGCTGTAAGAGGCAAAGCCGGCTTAAGAAGGCGAAAATGAGTAGCTTACAGCAGGAATTGAAAAATACCATTCCTGCCAAATAACCCTTTGATTATTTTTCAAAACACGAAAAATGTTGCATGTTTTTATTCATGCCATGTGGGAAAATAAATCCCAATTCTTTTGCCTTCTAGTGTGTAATAAAATGATCCGTTTGCTTTTGCTTCTTTTTGGTAAAACGAACAAGTCCTAAAATGCTCTGAACTCCATTCTGATTCAAACTCTGTTCCCAAGCAAAATAAACTCATTTACTCTTTGTCCTCCAATAACCCCACCAGTGCTCTATTTTTACCACTTAGCCCTGAAACGAATTCAGCTCTCAATTTGAATTTTCCTCACCTTGTCCACATTCTAAGTAAACTTGGAGTTGTCTACGTTTGGTTCACTAGTCACAGAACAATTCCCACCAACTGGTGACTCCTTTGAGCTTCACTTTGGGTTTCCATTATTCATACATCAAATTGCTTCTCAGGGTATGACACTCTGGACGTGATTGGAAGGCCAAGTGAAAAATATTTAGGAGTGTCACATGACGAGGCCACTTGGACAAAAGGACTTTGTACATGTGACTTCACACAATAGAAAATCATGAACTTTTTCTCACCCCGTAAATGGCATTGTGCCAGAGTAAACTTAGAAGCTACCCTCTGGCATGCTTCTGGAAATCTTTTCAGTTCTGATAATGTGGAATTTTTATACTAAAATATAAATTAACATTTGGAAGAACTTAGTTATTTTCCATGGATTAAAACTATATAAGCTCCTAAATCTTGTTCAAGAACACCAGCCTCTTATAAGCCGGAAATTTCACTCATTACTAACATTTTATTTGTTTATGGGTCATCTTCTCACATATGGAAATATATGTAAAAAAGATAAGAGTATAGGGACTCCCGGGTGGCCCAGGAATTAAGCCCCTGCCTTTGGCTCAGGGCGTAGTCCTGGAGTCCCAGGATCGAGTCCCAAGTCCAGCTCCCTGCATGGAGCCTTTTTCTCCCTCTGCCTGTGTCTCTACCTCTCTCTCTCTGTGTCTTTCGTGAATAAATAAATAGGATTAAAAAAAGATAAGAGTATAAAAAAGCAATAAGAATGGAGAAAGCAAGAGAGTAGATTTAAATTCATTGTTCATTTAAGTGAATGTTGTCCTTTAAGAAAACAACCTTTTTCATTTAAAAAAATGTGTATCTGGGGATGCCTGTGTAGCTCAGGGTTGCCTTCCTCTCAGGGCTTGATCCTGGAGTCGTGGGATCGAGTCCCACATCGGGCTCACCAAAGAGCCTGCCTCTCCCTCTGCCTGTGTCTCTGCCTCTCTGTGTCTTTCATGAATAAATAAATAAAATCTTTTAAAAATCTTTTAAATACATTAAAAAATGTATTTCTGGAGCCCCCACCATATGCTCTGAACTGTGCCATGTGTGATGGGGAAACAGGAGACTCAGACAACATAGATTCTATCTTCAAGATCAGTTTTGTAGTAAGAGGCAGTGTGATAAAATGAAGAAGAAACTAGAAACCTGCAGTTAAATTTAGTACATACCAGACATTTTATACACTTTGTCTTTTATCTTCACAACAATCTTGCAAAGATATTATCCTTCTTAATTTATTAAGTAAGGAAAAATAGTTTGAGAAGGTGAAGTCACTTCCCTGAGGTCACTCAGCTGGTCAGTTGCCAAAGCAGGATTCACACTCAGATGTTTCTAACTTTAGAGAACCAAGTGCTTTTCACTGCCCAACCACCCCTATTTCTGGCATACCACTTTTTTTTCCCCTAGAATGAGTCACTCAATCATTTCATGTATTAGTTTCCTAGACTATAAAATGAAGAGACTTCTTTTCCTGTAGTGGACATAGATTCTGTTATCTTAGACTAACCCATGAAGCACTGAGAGACCAATACCAGACGGGATGTCTAGGGAAGATGGTCCCCAGCCTCCATACTCAGGATCAGGCCCATTAGTAAAGGGAATTCACAAATTCTTGGTAAATGAATGAATCATGTGGGAGAGGCACGCAGATTTACTCAGTTTTCCAGGGGGGTTAATGTATTTGCCCTGAGTTACCCACTGCCACCTGGTTCTCTTAGGAAAACTCTCTTAGACCTCTATGTGTGACAGAGGGGGCTGATTGAGGGTGCCTTGTGTGCTTGTGAATGTCATTCCTCTGGGGGGGCTCAGGCTGGTGCAGGCCTGATAATGGCAGTGCTCTAGCCAGCTTAGCTGAAGGACATGTGGGTGAACATAAAGTACCACTCTTCATGCTGTCACTAAAACCATAGTCTACTCAGAAAATGTGGGAGGGGAACAAGATGTGGAATAATTTGTTCTTTAGGATTCCCACAATGCAAGGGAATACTTGAGGAAGTACAAACCCTCAAAAACAAAAGCAAATTGGGGTGCCAGGGTGACTCAGTCAGCTCCATGCTCAGTGGGTAGTCTGTTTGAGATTCTTCTTTTCCCTCTGCCCCTCTCCACTGCACATGCACATTCTCTCCCTCTCCCCCTCTTTCTACAATAAATAAATAAATCTTTAAAAAAAGCAAATTATTTATGTTGATGAATTGTAATGCAAGTGAAAAGTAGTTATCCAAGGCAATACTTAAATATAGCCATGAAGGAAACGGATTCAAACCCTGCCTTCATGAAGCTTACATTGTAATGATAAAAGACAGATAATAAATAGCAACAAAAGAGAATGTTTCAAAAATATAAGTTCAGTTATCTCAGCATATAGCTTACATCATCCATGGTTTTGAAAGCCTTTTCTCTCATTATCAAGTCACCATATATGTGTAGATCTACAAATAAAATATCTCTTCTGCTTCCTGGTGTTAATTGCCTATTTCTGCCTACACTCTGGATTATTATATAGCTTTAGAGTAAAATCTGATGCGTGTTATAGCAAGACTCCCTAATTATTTTTCTATAGAAGTAGCTTAACTATATTGTGTTCCTCAATATAAATTTTAGAGTCACTTTGTCAGATCCCACAAACACTCCTTGTTTTTTTTTTAAGATTTTATTTATTAAAAAAAAAGATTTTATTTATTTATTCATGAGAGACAGAGAGAGAGAGAGAGAGAGAGAGAGAGAAAGAGAGAGAGAGAGAGAGAGTGGCAGAGGGAGAAGCAGGCTCCATGCAGGGAGCCCAGTGTGGGACTTGATCCCTGGTCTCCAGGATCATGCCCTGGGCTGAAGGCAGGCACTCAACCCCTGAGCCACCCAGGCACCCCCTCCCTGTTGGGTTTTGATCAGAATTGCATTAGGAATTAGATCAATTTGGAAAACAATACTATCTCTATGATAACATTTTCATACAACATAATGGTAAGTTTCTCTGTTGTTAGGTTTTCTTTAACATCTTTCATTATATTTTTATAAATTTCTTCATAAATTCTTGCACATCTTTTACTAGATTTCTTAATTTCTAACTTTCAATGATATTGATGTTGATGTTATTTATTGTGAAACTACTTTCTCTGAGTGTTTATTACTACTATGTAGGAATGTATTTTTTTAAATATTGTTTTTATAGCCATTGACTAACTTTGCTGAATTCAAATATTAATTCTCATACTTTTGGAGTAGATTCTCTGGGATTTTCTATGTGAATAATCATATCATCGTAGAGCAGTGCTTCATTCTTGGGGGTGATTTTGTTTACAAGGAGAGAGTTGGGCATGTCTAGAGGCATCTTTCGTTGTTACAACTGGGGATGTCAAAGATTTTATAATCATCTACTCCGTAATTATTTGGTGAAGGAGTCCTATTGTGTATCAGGCCCTATTTGAAGAGCTGAGTATTCAATAGTATTCAAAACAAATATGTTCCTATCCACTACAAACTCAAGGCCTAGTTTATATCTTGCAAGCACTCACGGAAATACAGAAAGTATAGAAAGTAATCAAATAATGGACCAAAATAAAAATGGACGATGGTCCAAAGGACAGAAGTTATATAAAATACACTCTTTTATCACTATTAATAATAGATGTCCAAACAAACAACCCCTTGCCAATCAGAGATCATGTGTCCTTACTTGCTTTATGTATTTTTTTAAAAGCATAAAAACAAAGTCTAGGATTTAATTGAATAAGTTAGAAAAAGAATAAAAAAGAAACCACGAACATGAAAGAATCCATTGAGATTAAAGCAGACATTAATTACTTATTAAGCAACAAAACAAAACCAGTAGAATTGACAAATAAACTTTAAAAGCTCCTTATTTGAAAAACACCAGATAAAAGAAGAGAAAGGAGTATTTTTATAGTGGAGAAACAAACATGACCTCAGCCAGGTGCCCAAGGTCAATGTCAATGGTGATAAGTCATGTTGACAATATGTATCTTTGACATGATGTGATGAAGATGGCAGTTCATCTGTGTGATCCTCATCCCCCAAACCCATAATTCCAGTCTAGTCATGAGAAAAACATCAGACAACTCCCAACTGAGAAGCATTCTAAATAATACCTGACCAATATTCTTCAAATTGTCGAGGTCATAAAAAACATGGGTGGTCTGTCACAGCCAAGAGGAGCCCAAGAAGACGTGACTACTAAATATAATGTGGTGTCCTGGATGCAAACCTAGAGTAGAAGAAGGATATCAGTAAAAATCTAGAGAAATCTGAATAAAGTTTGGACTTCAGTTAACAATAATGTATCAATATTGTAGATTAATTGTGACATACATATCATGTTTGCGTAAGATAGTAACAATAGAGGAAACTGGGTATGGGTACATGGAAATTCTGTACTATCTTTGCAACTTTTCTGTCAATCTAAAACTATTTACATCAGTTTACTATTGCTGCTGTAACAAATCATTACAGATTTATTAGTTTAAAATAACACAGATTGATTCTCTTACAGTTCTAGAGGTTCAGATATCCAAAATGAATCGTAGGGGGCTAAACGCTAGATGTTGACTCTGCTGGTTCCTTCGGGAGGCCCCCGAGGAGATTCTCTTTCCTTGTCTTTTCCAGTTTCTAGAGGCTGCCCACATGCCTTTATTTGTGCCACAGCACTCCAGTCTGACTTTCTGGAATCATAATGCCTTCTCCTCTGTCTGACCTTTCCATGTCCCTCTTATAAGGAGCCTGTGGTCACACAGGGCAAAAGTGGATAATTCAGAATAGCCTTCCCATCATAAAACATCCTTAATTTAATCGCATCTGCAAATAATCTATTGACATGTAAGATAATATTCACAGGTTTTGGAGATTAGGGCATGAACCTTGGGGGTAGGGGGTCATTATCAGCTTACTGCACTATTCTAAAAGAGAATGTTTCTTAAAAAAAAAAAAAAAAAAAAGCACCAGACAACGATTTAGAAAATCTAGTTGAAACAAAAGGGGAGCATGCAATTAAATACCAAAGGCAAAGGAGGATATAAAAACAAACATAGAGCTTTTAAGACTGTGAGAGAATAATACATATGATTCTGAAATAACATTTTATTCTAGAAGTACATGACTTCCTAGGGCTATAGGGTGTTGCAGAAAAAATATTAGAAAAACACCCAGGCAGGGACACCTGGGTGGCTCAGCGGTTGGGCTTCTACCTTTAGCCCAGGGTGTGATCCCAGGATTCGGGACGGAGTCCCACATGGGGCTCTTTGCAGGGAGCCTGCTTCTCCCTCTGCCTGTGTCTCTGCCTCTCTCTCTCTCTCTCTCTCTCTCTCTCTCTGTGTGTGTGTCTCTCATGAATAAATAAATAAAATCTTTTAAAAAAAGATGCAAGTATAAAGGGAAAATGTCAAAGAAGGCTTGGGGAGAGACTTTTTATTTAGTTTTTTTTTTAAGTAGGCATCATACTCAACATGGAGCTTGAACTCACAGCCCTGAAATCAAGAGTTGCCTGCACTTCCAACTGAACCAGCCAGGCACCCCATGGGACAAGGCTTTTTCCAATGACCATGATTCCTATTTATTGAGTGCTACTAAGTAATAGAGCTGGAATTCAAACCAGCATTTGTGTGGTTTCAAAGCCCATGTATTTTCACAGCATTGTTTTGCCTCCTGTGGATCAGTCTTTTCATTCTCCAAAGGAACAGATTTTACCTATTGTATATATTTTCTTTCAGAGCATGGAGAGTTACCCAACTCATATTTAACTCTCAGGACTACATAGTATAGGCTGCAGAGATAGGCTTCTCTGTCAAGCTGTAAGATTCTAGCCTCAGTGAAGAACTTCTTTGGGCTTCAGTTCATTATCTATAAAATATAAATAATACTATATCTAACTTTTTTTGAGGGAGGGGTAAAAAGGGGCAGAGAGAGAGAGAGATAATCTTAAGCAGGCTCTATGCCCAGTGCTGAGCCCCACGTGGTGCTTAATTGACCCTGAGATCATGACCTGAGCCAAAATCAAGAGTTGGATGCTTAACTGACTGAGCCACTCTGGCATCCCTCTTATTTTTAATTGTTGTAACGATCATAACAACAAAATGCAGTGTTTGGGATGTGCTACGAACTTGTAAAATGATCACTACTGCTATTATGAATACCAGTAATAAAACCAAATGAAGATAGGATAAAAAGAAATGAACTAATATATTTTAAAATTCTAAATGATTTAACAGCCAACTGAACTAGAAAGAATTCAAGATGAATAATCCATCACTACCAAGTAGAAAATATCAGTTTGGTTTAATATTAGAAAGTTTATTGTTATCATATTGATAGGTCAAAAAGAAAAAAAAACATATGATTATTAAATCTTGAAGTATTACAATCATTTCTAATGGGAAAAAATTATTTTTGTGACCTGTAAATAGAAGAATAATTCCTTAACACATTAAAGAATATCTTACACTGACAACGTATATCTTTATTTATTGTGAAAATACCAATAGAGACATTTCCATTAACATCAAGAATAAAACAAGAACGTCAGCTATCTTTCACTATTTAATATTATTTTATAAGTTTTGGTCACAGCAGAAAGCAGAAATAGGAAGTGTGATTACCGGAAAAGTGGAAACAAAGTTATCATTTTTTACAGATGATATGATAATATGCCTAGAAAAACCCTAGAGAATCAGCTAAAAAATAATTAGAAGTGAGTTCAGCAAGATGAGTGAATATAAATATCAATGGACTTCAAACACACCAGCCACAGTCAGAAGATATAATGAGAAAAATATCTCTTTCACAATAGTAACAGAAATATAAAACACTTAGAAATATAAGCTTAATAAGAAATGTGTCAGACCTTTGTGAAAAATACTGCAGAACTATACCAAGAAACATAAAATAAGGCTTAAACAAAGGAAGGTATACAGCATGTCTGTGTGAACTGTTACAAATTTATCAATTTTACCCACATTAATCTTTAGGTTTAATGCAATCCAATACATTTTTTTAATCCAATACATTTTTAATGGAACTTATCTTTGGGAGATTTGCTAGAGGAATAAACATATGAGAATAGCAAAAGAAAATTTGGAAAGGAAAGCTAATGAGGAGGGGGAACTTTTTCCACCAAACAAAAGATACATTGCAAAGCTACAGTGGATAGTGTCAGGTCACCTGGGTGGGGGAGTATCCCATGTTGCTATTCTCCTGGAGAGGTAGTCAGTGGTACATTTCAGGAGTTTCATAACCCCTGGCCATTTGACCCAGGGATTCTTCTAGAATTCTGTCATTATAAATGAGAGAGGCACCTGACTGGCTCAGTTGGTAGAGCATGCAACTCTTGATCTTGGGGTTATGAGTTTGAGCCCCACATTGGGTGTTGAGATTATGTAAAAATAAAATCTAAAAAAAAAAGAAATGAATAAGAGATGTGGACAATGCTTTTGGCACAGGAGTGTTCTTTATATTCTATTTATAATATCAAAAACTGGAAAGAAATCAAATGAAAAATTCTATTGGAATGGTTAGACTATGGTACATTGATGGTTCTGAAAATTTTCTGATTTTAAGAACTTTAATGATATGGTAATATATGCAACATAATTTTTTTTTTTTGCAACATAATTTTTAAGTTAAAGTGTAGAACTCAAAAGTGCATCCTAGAGAGGTTATCTCTAGAATTTAGGGTAAGGTGTTTTTGTTGAAATCAATATTTGAATTTTTAATACTTGAATGTTTCTAGAATAAGATGCATTGCCTCCAGAATCAAAAAAATAGTGTACGTGGGGGTCTATGTGTATTTAAGATGCAATGTGTGTAGTCAGTCAGGATGCTCTTCCAGGAAGTAATTGAACTTTGAAAATTGGAAGTGAACTTCATGGGCATTTCAGGATGTTTTCTGTTTTGTTTTGAAATATACTCTCTTCTCCCTCTCCAGACTTGTTCTGCTTTCTCTAAGAAACATGGTCCTATAAGCAGCCCTGTATACTTATTCCCTTATTTTTGTCTTTAAGAGAAAGGAATATATTTAAGTTTGGCTTTTCTTTTTACAAGTTTATTAAAAGATTTTGAGATTTCACTTGGCTAAAAATGAAAAGATGTTAGAGAAAAAAAAACATACTTTGTTGCCTAGGTAGCAGAAATGCTAACACTATCAAATATAAGATTTCTAAATAAGCCTAGGCCCAAATTAAAATGGTATTTCCAGATTGTTAAAGAGTTAAAATGGCATGGAGAAAGCTAAAGAGTAGAATCAGGTAGTGACTTGGAAGGAGAAAGTGTTGAATAAATATTCACATGAGAGCAGTTCACTGAGATGGGAAACACTGGGATAATCCTCCCTGGAACATCTTGGAAACATATTTTGTTAATTTTCAGACTTTTACAGATTTCTATAATAAATAGAAAAAAGTGAAAGATATAGGAAAATACAAAGATAAAAAATCATCACCAACAACCCTAGCATCATCTATTTACGTAGAGTTACTTCCAATTTCTCTTCTCTTTCTCTTTCTACATCCTTCCCACACACATTATTTTAAAATTGTTTACTCGTAACTCTAAATAAAATTTTGTATCTCAGTTGCTTTTCAGAATGAACCCTTTGGAGAGAATTTGGGTGTAAATTTTTCTGCAATCTCTTATCTGAGAGTCTCCCAGTGTAATGGCCAGGTTTCCTCATGGCCAGCTGCCCTAAATCAACCACTCAATCTAAAGGGACGTCTCCACAGTTGACAAGCCCCACACATGCAGAGGAGGCTTTTATTGCCTTTTCCCTTCTTTCTTGAATATGAAGCAAAGATTTATTTAACAAATATTTATTTATTCATTTTTAAAGATGTACTTATTTATTTCAGAGAGAGAGAATGCAGGGGGAAGAGGCAGAGGAAAGTGAGAGGGAGAATCTCAGACTCCCAGCTGAGTGTGGGCTCAGGGCTTGATCCCAGGACCTGAGATCATGACCTGAGCCAAAATCAACAGTCAAAGGCTTAACCAACTGAGCCATCCAGGCACCCTTATTTATTTATTTTTAAAGATTTATTTATTTATTTTAGACAGAGCACAAATAGGAGAGGCAGAGGGAGAGGGAGAGAGAATCTCAAGCAGACTCTGAGCTGAGGGTGGAGCTGGTCACAGTGCTTGATCCCAAGACCCTGAGCTCAGGATCTGAACCAAAACCAAGACTCCAGTGCTTAGCCAACTGTGCCACTCAGGCACCCCAACAAATATTTATTAAATACCTACCAGGAGCCAGATAGAGTCCTGGGCATGTAATAGTGAACCAAACAGACTCAAATCCCTGTCCTCTTGAGGTTTACAGTCCAGTGATGGAAGAGGGAAAAAAAAGTAAGTGAATTATTCAGTGTTTTAGAGATTGATTTGTGCTCTGAACAAGAATAAAGCAAGGAAGGAAGAGAGATTGAGTGCTGGGGCATATCTACAACTTTAGCTGGGTGGTCAAGGAACATCTCACTCAGATGAAGACATTTACTCAAAGGTACCAGAGAATTGCTATAAATTAAATAGTGAAATATATAAATTCTTATAAAAAAAAGAAAGTATTGGATGATGACAAGAAGGCTAAGTGAATGTTTGTACCTACCTAGATGTACCTGTGTGAAATTTGGGATGGGGGATAATAAAATTTCCAGCCATGGGAGCACAATTGGAAGGTGAGGAAGGGGTTCTATACAAATGGATAAGATCCAGAATGGCATAAAATATTTAAACAGTAATAGTGAATACTAAAAGAAAATAGATCATTATCTTTGAAGCATGAGAGAAAATGTTTTCGATCTAGAATACGATATTCAGTGACATAATCAGTCTAATAATAAGACATATTCAGATATACCAAT
Source organism: Nyctereutes procyonoides (assembly GCF_905146905.1). Taxonomy (NCBI): domain Eukaryota; kingdom Metazoa; phylum Chordata; class Mammalia; order Carnivora; family Canidae; genus Nyctereutes; species Nyctereutes procyonoides. The sequence goes on from NW_026575037.1 coordinate 9,596,778, forward strand.
GCATTGAAAATCTACCTCTGCATGCATTCTTCTTAGGAAGTTACCTGAAGATGTGCTCCTTAACAAATTGAGGGTCTAAGTTAAGAAAAAGTATGGATGGAAAACTAAGTTTAGGCAGATCCAACAGTGGAAATTAAAAAAAAAAGTATGTATTAGAGTCCTTCTGAGAAACAGATCCAATGGGATATATCTATACATTTAGAGATTTATTACGTGTTATTGGCTCACTCAGTTATGGAGGCTGAGAAGTCCCATGATCTGTGTGTAAGCTGGAGAACTGGGAGAGCTGGATAACACATCGGCGTTATCTGGAGGCCTGAGAACCATGAGCACTGAGGGCAGGATGGATGTCCCATACCAAGCAGTCAGGCAGAGGGAGGACAATCCAAACTTCCTCTGCCTTTTTGTCCTATTCAGGCTCTCAATGGGTTATAATATGTTTGGATGGGATAATGCCCATTCAAAAGGGGAGGACTATCTGCTTTTCTCAATGCACCAATTCAAATGCTAATCTCTTCCAGAAACACGCTCATAGACACACCCAGAAATAATGTTTAATCATATATCTGGATATCCCATGGCCCAGTCAAGCTGACACATACAACTAATCATCACAAGTACATAGGGAAAAAGAAGAATAAGAGGTAAATTATGAACCTGCTTCATCAGTAAGGCAATAACTCATATAATGCTAGTGTTGATCAGTCAAGAAATAATGGGAATAAATAAGCAGAGAGAACATGGTAACCATCTCCATCTATGACGTTTATGATGACCTTGTCAATGGAAGCTGTAGAGCAATGCTTCACCATCCAATTGGCTGTCAGTAGTGAGGATGTAGGGGAAAAAGGAAAACACAGGATAAGGATGAAACAAAAATTGTGGAAATGATACCAGAGCTAGATGGTTTGAAGTCAGGTAGAATGGAGATAATTTCCTGAACTAAAAGGGAGAGTACTTACAAAAACCTTTTTTAGAGAGTATGGGACCTGGGAAAGGAAGAAGGGCATCATGCCAGCCCATCATGCTGATGCAAATATAGAAAAGATATAATACTCATACATTTTTTTGCTTGTAGTTTAAATTTACACAATATCACAAAACCTAATTTATCAACATTTCACTCATTAATTCAAGATTTTTTTTCATTAATTCAAGATTTTTTTATGCCCACTCTATATCAGGCACTATTGAACTGATGGAACAATAAAGATTAAAAAGACATCTCTTCCAGTAAAGATAAAAGTAATCGTGTGAGAAACTCTGGTGAGGGAAGATAGGCATGGAATGATTAAATTCTATAAAGTGTTATATGTGCTGGAATGGAAATATGTTCAGCATCCAAAAAAGACACCAGGAAAGAAACGGCCATTCTGTCTGTGGGGGAAAGTTCAGGAACTGCCTGCTAGATGTAATGCCTTGAAAAAGAGCTCACCTTCAGTCTTTGAAAATACGGTTACTTTCTTTTGGCTCTAACCTAAGGAAATAACCTTAAATTAAAAAAAAAAAAAAGTAGGCAAAAACAAAGTGAAGCAAAACAAGCAAACGAAAACCTTTTTTTGGTGAATCAACTTTAAGAATATCCTATAGCACTTATCCTCAAATTAATCCCCAATACTGAATAATCCTTGAGCTAGGGCAATTTCTTCATGTGTATTGGAGATAATGATGCCTATGCTAAGGATAATGGTGAGAATCAGAAGTAAAATACATATAGCTCTTAGCGTATAATTGATACTCTAAGAAAATTTCTGCAGTGATGATGATGAGGAAAATTGGTCTATAAATCAGCAGTAGTGCATAAATAACAAGAGTGGGGCACCTGCGTGGCTCAGTGGTTGAGCATCTACCTTCAGCTCAGGTTGTGATCCTGGGATTGGGGTCCTGGGATCAAGTCCCACAACCGGCTCCCCTAGGAAGCCTGCTTCTCCCTCTGCCTGTGTCTCCGCCTCTCTCTGTGTGTCTTTCATGAATAAATAAATAAAATCTTAAAAAAAAAATGTCAAGAATCAATTTAGCATTCCATACAAGGACCTTGCAGGGAATCACAGAAGCCAGGAAGGCTGGAACTGGCATGGGACTTAGAGACCAGCCCATTTTTCCTTTTCATTTTTAAAAACTATTTTATTTTATTTATTTATTTGATAGACAAGTTAGGAGAGGGGGCAGAGGGAGAGGATCTCAAGCAGATTTCGTGTTGAGCCCAAAGACCAACTCGGGACTCAGTCCCAGGACCCTGAGATCATGACCTGAGCTGGGACCTGAGTCAGACACTTAATCAACGGAGCCACCCAGGCCCCCCTAGACCAGTCCATCTTTCATGTGTATAGGAAACTGAGAGACACAGAAGTTAAATAATTTGCCAGAGAAGTCTGTATGAATCCTCGGGACATTACATTCAAAACTTTGAAGAAAGACGTGTATGTTCTGAGGCAAGAAATGTTAGTGAACTTCAGAGCCCTTCACTTTTTCCAAATTATTTAAATAGTGTGTCAGCAAAGTTGTGTTTACAAATCAGAGACACAATGTATTTTGGGAATCTTTTATCTTCCTTTGAAATCAGTTCCTATCAGTCATGTGCCAATTGTGCTAGGAGCTGAAATCAGAATAATCAAAACCCACATCTTGGGGTATAAACATTGGCTGGATCAAAGTGATGTTTTCCTCCTTTTTAGCATTTGGTCCTAGTTTTAGGCCATTTCCTCCTGTGTTTCTATAATTGACTATGTCCTGCAGTTGATGAGGGGTTAAAGGAGACATAGTGGTCTAAAAGAACTTGCAGAAAAGGAAAACATTGTAAATTGTAAATTCTACTATTACCTTTGCATTTGTTGTACCTGACAAAGAGAGAAGAAATGAACCTCAATCCTACTAGTCGGGTCTATGTAACTCATGGGCCTAGCTGGGACCTCCTCACTGTAGTAGTACTGTAGCCACAGGTAGGAGGCGAGGAGTAAATGTCAGCCCAGCACACATCCCTTCTACCTTTCTCTCAGCCCGTGTCTCCTTCAGAAGGACCTCTGCCTCTCTTACTTCTACCTCCTTTCTCCAATGTGCTAAAAATACGGAAGTTTATATTCTTTCAGCTTTAGTTTCTTCAACTCTAAATGGAGGATGTTAATATCTTTAGTAGTGGTTGCTGGAACTATTTATTTATTTATTTATTTATTTAAAAGGATTTTATTTATTTATTTGATAGAACAAGAGAGAGAGCGAGCATAAGCAGGGGGAGCAGCAAGCAGAGGGAGAGGGTGAAGCAGGACCCCACTGAGCAGGGAATCCCCCCCTCCCCACACAAACACAGGGCTCTATCCCAGGACCCCAGGACCATGAGTTGAGCTGAAGGCAGATGCCCACCTGACTGAGCCACCCAGGTGTCCCTTGCTGGGATAATTTAATTAATTGAAATAGTAAAAGCTATTGGATATATATATAGATATATGGATAGAGAGATGCATACCTATGTATATAGATATATATATGTGTGTGTATATATATAACAAATACTACTTTTCTTCCTGTCCCTCCTCCCCTGTTTCCTTCTTTGGTCCTTTATTCCTTCTATCTTTTTTCCCCCTTCCTCCTCCCTCTCTCTCCCTTTCTTTCCTCCACCTTCATGATGTTACTCCCAAAATCCTTCAACGATCATGAGTCACACAAACTATAGTCCCTAATCTTCTTGGGCTACATCTTCCATTTTGTAAATTGGAAGAGAAGCATCTGTTTAGAGGCTTCCACCAAAACCCTTCCGTCTCTAAAAACCTACAATCCTCATTTTATGGAACCCAAATATCTGATGTTCATGGTAGGAGCGTTTCTAGGAAGAGTTTGGTTATAAAAATTTTTGCTTTGGGATTTGGGCTTTATATAGTTCCTGATGATCATTCATTCCACTTTTAAAAAAGAGAATTTGAGACAGCCCAGGTGGCTCAGCAGTTTAGCACCTCATTGAGCCCAGGGCATGATCCTGGAGTCCCAGGATCAAGTCCCACGTCGGGCTCCCTGCATGGAGCCTGCTTCTCCCTCTGTCTCTGTCTCTCTCTCTGTCTCTGTCTCTCATGAATAAATAAATTTAAAAAAAAAAGAGAATTTGAAATCTGCCTAGGTTAAAAAGAGCACAGATTTCCAATGGTGATTTTTCATATTGTTCCTGGGATAAGAAACTTAGATTGATTTATATTTCTTCATTTTCTAAAAAGAAGAATGGATGTTCCATGCGTGCTTTTTACCTATGGTGGATTTGGGGTTGAAATAATTCTTTTTTTTTTTTGGGGGGGGGTTGAAATAATTCTTCAAAAAGATATATGTCTTGAGAACTAACCTAGAAGTTTGGTGTAAGTGGATTGTATTTGTACCAGATTTTTCATTAGTTTAAATTCCCATTAAACTTCACAGTATTGCTCTGTGGTATTTAGTGTTTCACTATTCTTTTCTTCCTAAGATTTGGGGACCTAGGGTTACGAAACAAAATGAATAAAAAAGGGAGCATTTTTGGGGAATATCTTTGTAATAGAAAATTATTTAGTTAGGGTAATCCTGTGTTTCTTTGAACCTATTTCAGGGAAAGACTATAGACTCAAATATATCATGATAGCAAAAGTATCATAAGTATGGAAAATGAAAATGGGGTGTTAGAATGAAAAAAAAAAATTCCTCCGCTCTTCAAGTTTGTCTAAGAATTAAATCCACATGAGACAGATCAACCGGAGAAAATCAGATTTAATTATGTACATATGGGGAATTCAAATGAACATGAAAGATTCCAAAGACAGTCAGGCAAAACGAAATATATGTGTCATTCTGGATTAAGGAGAAGGGAGTCCGGGACTGAGGCTTCAAAGAGAAGGAAGACAATTCACAGGAAAAATGGAACGAGTAAATGTTTGGTAATCAAATGTTTGTTGGGCCCTTTGGAGACAATGGGACACAGAAGAATTTTGACAAACAAACTTTGCTAAATTCCTCCCTATCTACCACACCTAATTCATAGTACACTGTGGTAATCTATGGTGATAGCTCCCTTCCTGGAACAGGTACTCTCTCTAAATCCTTTTTGGCTGTTAGGGGAAAGGTCAAAAAGAAAAACTTCTCGAGTTTTCTGTTTCTTAAAAATAATCGGGCTAAAATAATCCACATGCCAAAAAGACACATTTTGGGGTGGGAGGTTTTGCTCTCCTACAGGGGAAGGGAGAGACAGAGAGAGAGGGAGGAGAGAAAGGAGACAAAAGACACAGGTGAATGAAAACAGATTCTTTCCTCACCTCACAGGCAAGACCATGTTCAATCATCAACATCTAAGCTTTGCTTAGGGAAGATTTTAAAACTCCCAGTAGATGTTATTTACCTTCTCCTCACAGTGGGTGGTTGTCTAACTTAATGTTAGGATGAACGCTTGAGTTTAACGTTTAGATTCAGTCCTTTACTGCTTAAGTGATGCAGAGAAAGGAAAAGACAATAAGCACAAAGTACCGGATCAAAGACAGGAAAGAGTGAAGAGATGCCAAGGACAATATAACTTTGTCACCTGGTGCTAAGTTTTCCTTAGGGATCCTCTGTTCCTCAACCTCAAACCAGGAGGACCTTCTGAAGGAACATGGTCTCAGTTATTTTTTTTGCCCAAGTGTCTATACAATCGAAGTGATCTGTCCAGATGTATGTATGAACAAAATGTGCCATGTACATATGACAGCATATTAGCTGGCTTCTAAAGGAAGGGAACTGTGACCCATCACATCATGGATGAACCCTGAGGACATGCTACTGAGTTAAATGAGCCGGTCACAGAAGGACACATATTGTATGATTCCACTTCCATGAAGTACCTAGAGGAATCCAATTCACAAAGGCAGAGAGGAGGGTGGTGGTTGCCAGGGGCTGAGGGAGGAGGAAATGGGGAGTTAGCGTTTAATAGGTACAAAGGTCTCCTTCCGGAAGATGAAAATGTTCCAGGGACGGATGGTGCTGACTGTTGTGCAACAATTGTGAATGTACTTAATGCTGCCTAATTGTATGCTGATAAATTGTTAGGATATTACATTTTATATTATGTTTCACTACAATTAAAATACTAATATTAATACTACCAATAAAATACTTGTGCTTTATAGAAAAAAAGCTGACTCCAGATGGATTCACACAAGGTGAAGAGAAAGAATGATTTTTATTTTATTGCTATTTCAATTATTATATTCATGTTGTCTCATTCAGGAAAAGTTGGGTGGGGCAAATGTCATCAGGAGACCAAGGCTCAGATGTAGGACACGTGGGTAGCTCAGGTGGTTAAGCGTCTGCCTTTGGCTTGTGTCCTGGTCTCGGGTCCTAGGATGGAGCCTCATGTCAGACTCCCTGCTCTGTGGGGAGTCTGCTTCTCCTCCCTCTGCCTCTCACCCCACTCCCTACTTGTGTCCTCTGCTCTTTCTCTTGCTCTCTCTCTCTCAAATGAATAAATAAAATATTTTTTAAAGAAAAAAAAAAGCTCAGAGGTGAGTAGCCTGCTTCTGCTTACAGCGTGGGAGTGGGCCACTAAGGAATTTGATGCCAAGCCTGTCTGTCCGTGACAAAGCCCACACTCTCTTTTGCGCTGCACTTTCTTTAAAGGGCTAGTTTTCACCGAGTTTGAAATATTGAAGATCAGAACTCCATATGTAGGAACATTTAAGAAAATGCAAACATTGCTCGGGTGTGGGAAGAGAAGGCAGGAAGAAAGGATCCCTAACAGAATGAGAGAGATGGATAATCTATGGCTGCATAAGAAAGTCCCTGTTAACTTCTAGAGATCATTTTGGGTTTCTTACCTCTCTTGACTTCTGAATTTGAAAGCTCAATAGTGCATATGCCTACCTTTTTCCTAATCTGGCAAAAGGTGAAATGGGAGACCCAGCCAGCCCTTTCTGGATGTTATAATGATAATGGAGGGTTTGGCATTAGTTTTGATTTTTGAGAGAAATGAGGACTGATTCAAAGTAAAGACAGCAGAGCTCAAAATTGAATTAAAAACTTAGGGATGAGGCCTCACCTTAATATCAGCTATCTTCCCATTGGTCTAAGTAAAATGAGTAAATTGTTCTGTAATAGAAAGAGCGCCAGCACTGGAATCATAGATTGAGATTTTCCTGTCACTAGATGCTTTCAGGTTGTGTCACCTTGAACTCCTCTCTTAACTTCTATGAGCCTCAGTTTCCTAATGCATAAAATGGGAATAGTAATGCCTAATTTGCAAGATTGTTGAAGGACTGAATTACATTAACAAAGATGATATATGTTGGAGTGCTTGTCACATCTTGATTCAATCTGAAGTGGTTGATAATTCAAAAGGCAAAAGAGAATTTATTTTTCAAGCCAGTGGTTGCCTGTGTGTCAGAACAAAGATGGGCAAGTTCAGCACTCTCAGATACCACATAAAGTTACTGGTAAGGAAAGGAAGTGTTTAATAATAATACAATATTAAACCTTTCCATGCTTTGAGGTGAAAAGGTAACCTGAAGAATACCACACCAAATGGAGATTCAATGAACAAAACTAGGTGGTATCCTGCCATCATATTCACTTTAGGCTGGCTATTTTAAAAATCACCCCATCTAAAATCTTTGGGAAAATTAATGGATATTTATAAGAGATACTTTATAGCACAAATATTTTATTTATTAGCATTCCACATGCACAGTAAAAGGGATAGTTCACATGACTTGAGCCAATGAGTAGCTGGGCAGATTCAGAACACATCTGTTAAAAGTGAGATTAATAATTAAAATATAAAGCCACCACTTCTTTTTAAGATACAATCATTGGCTTCAGGGGAATGAAAATTCTCCAAGCAACTGGCTTTTTACAGTCTCTCATCAATTGCTTTTCAGTAAATGAGGGTGGTTTAAAAAAACTAGTTTTGAACTACTGGTCAGAGCTAGTCAGTCAGTGTCACTTGGCTGAAATGAGCCAGAGAATGGAAAAGTTGGTGCATTTTTTTTTCTGTTATAACATTCTATATCTGTATTCCTAATTTGTACATGAGCATTATGATAGGCAGAACCACAGAGTCCATCCAATGTGACAGCAATCTTCCACATCACTAATTACCCATTTTCCTGGGAATCATGGCTGGGGAGGAAAATCATAACACACTTGTAGAGAAATGGGAAAATGGTACTAGTTCCATAAATGCATAGCTGTTTGCATGCTTATAATCACGGAAATCATTAGCTGCTTACTGGCAATATGTCTTGCTTTATTGCCCTCTTGGAAGACAGCAATGTTACAGGGTATTGTCAAGTGTGGGGCAAAGCCAGCTTGCCAGCGTTTTTAAGAAAGAAGAAGGGTACTGTGTCCTGCTTATTCATATGACAATTCACATCAGATCTCTGGGTTAGAAAGCCCATTAACATTCCTAAAAGACAAAAGAGCAGAAGAATTTATTTTTTTCTCCTTTGTCAATGAACACTTAGCATTGGTGCCAATTATAGGGAATAAATACAGTGGTAGCAAATGTGCTTCTTTGAGGATTATGGTGAAATCATGATTTATTTGTTTATTGATAACAGCATTTGAGATCAACTGGAAATCTGGTAACATATCACTGGCTATTTTTAATGAAAATATCTTAGTCATTTTCAGTTTTGACATTTATACTTCCCAGGAGTTGCAGGGAGGGAAGTAAGCAAGCCAAAAATCAAAATTACGGACATTTTTTTCCCTGATGTCTAATTTTAATATGTCAAAATGTTCCTGTTAAAATCAGGTCCCTCTCTTTTCCCTCATTTTCTGCCTGCTTCATGCCCAGAGATGGGTGATTGCGGTTCAGGACCTGAGCTGAATATGACATCTTAATTTGATCACTGGAGTCATTTGGAATCTGCTGACTGCCAGTGATGATTTGGCATGTGTTAAAAAGCCGTTAAATAAGGAAATAATTTTATCTTAGTTTTTATCCTCCTTTTTTTTTTTTTTTCCTTATCCTTTGTTGCTAAACTGGCTACTTCACTGCTGGTTTGGTCATCTGTTCCATTTTAAGACCCATGAGCCACACCTTGACCCCACCTCTCTGGGATCTCATTCCTTTCTCTGGTTCATTTTACATCTAAATAGACTTCAATGAATCCTCTTCTACACCTCTGAAAGAATGTGTTTTTAACAAGATGCCAAATGATGAAACCTGATGTCACTAGCTTTTTTTTTCTACTGTTAACTGCTCATTCCTTATTGTAGTTTGATATTGTTATTCAACTATTGTAAATAAATGCTAATTAACAAAATGTCAATTGACTTTCAAAGCAGCTGCAGATGGCTTTTACTTTTCAAGAAACAGTTTCATCTTTATCAGCAACAGATGAAGAACCACCATATCTGACAACACAGTGATCCATTATGGCTCCAACATATGCATTTTAAATTAGACTCAATACAATGTCTACTGAATGATATATTTTAATTGATTTAACAATGCCTAATGGGATTGTAATAAATGGCCCTCATTGGATAGATTCTAAATATAGTTAAAAGATATTTTAAAGAAAGATCTTTAAAAGAAAGGGAGAGATAGCAATGGGCATGTGAACAGATTTACATATTTCTCATATTTTCTCCATTTTGAAAAAAGTATAGGGTCAAAAAGGAAAGGACCAAGAAATTATTGGAGCCAAATAAATATTTACAGAAAAAATAAGAAAATTCCATTTCTGAACAGCAGGAAGAACCTCACTAAATTAGAGAAATTTAGAAATGACCAGAGATTAACCTAAAACTTGAAAGCATAGATTAAGGAAATGTGTTTTCCCAGACATTGGATTGGAAGCCCACACCGCAGGTAACATGTGACAGCTACTTTCTCTTACTTGAAGGTCTGGGCATATTCCGAAGTATGATCTGGGTAAGCTTAGCCCTAAAGTAATGAAGCTATAAGACACATAAGTAATATTGGAAGAAGAGTCTCATATCTGAGATGGGATCAAGAGCCAAATTTTTCTTGTACCTGACAAAAGAAGAAAGACAAAAGCAGAGATATAAAAGATTTTGTGTTTCTATTAAGGAAACTTACCCTACTTCTCATTAGGATACACCAAGTCTTCTGTTGAAAAAATGTAGAAATCCATATAAAACACAAAAGACACATTTTGGTAAGACATCAAAAGGCGGCCCAAATAGTCTAGGACTTTGAAGGGTCAAGATCCAAGAAAGAGAGAAACTCATTAAGGTGAGTCCAAAATATTCCTTGTGCCACATTCAGGAAATTTGATAATTTTTGATATGGAAGGAAAGGCTAAGGATTGGGCAGAAGGTGAATGCTAAGGGGCAGAGATTCAGCAGAGCTTTCAGTGGCCTCACATAGCTAGAGGGACACAAATTGGAGTTCAGAGCTGATGAGGCAGACAGGGCCTGAGGAGCCAAGGTCTCTGAGAGGAGAGGTGGAGGGGCTTTTACCAGGAAGCATTTATTAAATTCTTAAGGTACACACGCAAGAGGCTAAAAAGTCAAGCAGAAAGTATGTGAAAAGCAAAAAAGAGTTTGAGGCAGTGTCAGGAGGGTGAGGAGATAAAAACTGGAGCCTAGGATTTACCAAGGAGGAGGAACTCTAGTAAATACCCCAGGCTTTTGGTTGCTCTGCCAGGGGTATACAAAACCTTACAAAGATTACAAATTGCTTGAATCATCCCACTTTCTGGGGTTTTTCTATAGCTGTCTGTCAGAGGAAAAGATAAATCCCCTCTGGAGAAACATGACACCATCCTGAACATTTACAGTTTTCCATAAACGGTGTTGTATATTCATAAAATAATACTAGACATACCAAGAAACACAATTAAAAACAAAACTGACAATAGAAGCAGATCCATAGTTAACCTAGGTATTAGGATTAGGAGATACGGAATTATAAAAAGCTGATTAATATGTTAAAAAAAAATAGATGTCAAGAGGGAGAATTCTACCAGAAAACTGAAGTCTGTAAAATCATCAAATGGAACTTCTACAGCTAAAGAATGTAATAACTGAAATGAGGATCTCAATAAAGAATTTATTTTTTTTAATTTTTTTTAATTTTTATTTATTTATGATAGTCACAGAGAGAGAGAGAGAAGCAGAGACAGAGGCAGAGGGAGAAGCAGACTCCATGCACTGGGAGCCCGATGTGGGATTCGATCCCGGGTCTCCAGGATTGCACCCTGCGCCAAAGGCAGGCACCAAACCGCTGTGCCACCCAGGGATCCCTCAATAAAGAATTTAACTGCATATTGGACATAACAAAAAGGAGGGTGTGTTTACTGGATTATAGGTCCGTTAAAATATTCAGATTGAAGTACAGAGAGAAAAAGGATGAAGAATGCAGAAAGTCATATAAACAATATATGGAACACGGAGGAAAGATCCAACATGCATATAATGGGAGTCAGAAATCATGGAAAGAGATAATAGTGCAGAAGCAATATTTCAAAAAGTGATAGGGGCACCCAGGTGGCTCAGTTGGTTTAGCATCTGTCTTCTGCTCAGATCCTGATCCTGGGGTCCTGGGATTAAGCCCTGCATCCAGCTCCCTGATCAGAGGGGCGTCTGCTTCTCTCTCTCTCTCTGTCCCTCTCCCTGCTCATGTTCTCTCTCTTGGTATCTCTCTGTCTCAAATGAATAATAAAATCTTAAAAAAAAAAAAAGAAAGAAAAAGAAAAAGAAGAAAATGATAGCTGAGATCTCTTCCAAAATTAATGAAATATATCAAAGAAATGTTACAAACTCCAAGCAAAATAAATATGAAGGAAACCACAATTATGAGCATAATTGTAAAATTTCTGCAACCCAAAGCCTTAAAAGCATCTAGAGAAACTAGACACATTCATTTTAAGGGACCATGAATCAGACTGGTAGCTCTTTTCTCAAAAGAAAAATAAAAGCCAGAAGACAATGCAGTGACATCTTCAAAGCGCTGAAAGAAAAAAAATAAAAAACAAAAATGTCATACCGGATTTGTTTATCCAGTGAAAATCCCCTTTGCATGTATAAGTGAAATAAACATTTTTCTAGACAAACTCAAGCAGAGAATTCATCGCCAGGAGACCTGCACTGAGAGAAACACTAAAGGGAATTCTTCAGATGGGAGGAAAGGTACTCCAGAAATCTGAGGAAGAATAAACAACAGAAAGGATAGATGGCAAATCTGATGTGTGTTGAGAATCTTGCAGGGCTTAAAATATATGGAAAATTGAAATTCATGAAAACCATCACAGAAAATGAGGACAGAGGTTTCAATTGGACTATAGTTTACCATAGGAAGCAAAAAAAAAAAAAAATCCTATTGAATTGGTTAAGTCCTCAGAGTCCATATGAAGGCATTTGGGCAGAGTTCAATCTCTGTGAATCTAGTTATGAAAGGGTTTGAGGGACTTTGAGAACTACAAAGAATATCAGGCTAAGGGCAGCATAGTGGGCCGTTTGAGGAACGTGATTGCACAGCTCTCTGAGCAGTGGGACTACCATTGGAACTAATATTCTTATGTAGAGACATTCTATTTATCTATTTATTTATATGATTGATTGATTGATTTTAGAGAGAGTGCCCCTCCCCCTAGCAGGGCAGGGGTAGGGCTGAGGGATAGGGAGAGAGAGAATCCCAAGCAGACTCCCTGCTGAGCACAGAACCAGAAGCAGGATTCAATCCCACAACCTGGAGATCATGACTTGAGCCGAAATCAGGAGTCAGATGCTCAACTGACTGAGCCACCCAGGTGCCTCATCATGTACAGACTCTTAAATAGTTTTATATAAACTAATAGATTTATTAGCACTTTTTTTATTGTCCCTCCCCCAACTTTGTTCATGTTTGGTTATTAAACACAAGGGCCCTTTGATCAGTAGCAGAGTGTTCCTCCTTCATTTCATTATCCAAAGCAAACTGAAACTCGTGGTAAGATCTTGAATGCCTCTGTGACAGATCAAGTGAATTTGGTCACAGGATCAAAATTCCTGGGTAGGACAAAGACATCAGTGTCCTGGTGGCCTGGTAAGGAATTTGTAGTTAGGCAGAATGTGGCACGAAAACTGGATTGAAAATTGTCACCTTGGTGTGGGGAAGAGAATACAAGCACCTGTGACCACAAAGTTGGACATCGATTGAAAAGTTTGTGGAACTTTGGGTTCTAAAGTGATACACAAAAGCTTATCATCTTTGTATACTTACCAATAGGGGGACACCAGGAGCCTCTTTTCCAAAAACGGGGTTGCTAATATCTAATTATCTCCTTCAGTATGTCTAGTCTGCTGTTAAAAACTTCTATTGAATTTTAAATTTTTGGTGATTTCATTTTCCCTTCTTAAAAGTTCACTGGTTTAAAGAAAAATTCACGTTGTCATTTTTCAAATGGTTTTCTGCTCTCCAGTCCATTCTTTTTTCTCCCTCCTTTAAGAGTGAACACCCTTGCTCTACAACTTGTATCTGATAATTCTACTAGCTAAATATTTGCAAATCTTTTTTTGTTGAATTGTGTTCCAAATTTTCTTGACTATAAGCTAGGTACTTGTGCTTGGAAAAATCATTTATAGGAGTAATCTGAGGCCCAGGATGAATTTTACAGACCTTCTTCCAGAAAGAGTTTGTGTTTGTGTCTGAAAGATGTCTGAAGGAACAACCACCTTAACCCAAAGTTTAAGGCTCAAGGGCCCTTGACCTCTCTGCTTATTTGCAATAAGGCCACTTTACTTCTGGCTCTCTTTTACCCCTGGGGTTATATCTTTGAGGTTCAACTTTATCACAGGGGTGATTTATTGGTGGACTTTGTAGCTCAGACAATCTCTAGACTTTGATTTCTGTCCACTTCCCCCCATGAAGTCACCAAAACCGAAAGTTCCATTTTGCTAGGATCAGCAAATAGTATCAGGGCAAAAGTTTGCTTCTGTGCTTCCTTAATACTTTCCCTCCATTTCAGTCTGCTAGTTCCTTTCTAACTTGTTAGTCTTGGGATGCTTTTAGGTAGATGCTTTTTGTATTAGATTTAGCATTTTTGGTTGTTTTAGTGGGATGGTTGGTCTGGATAACTTACCTGCTTATTCCCAGAAACTTAAAATCCAAGATAAAAAATTATGTGCAATATGATATTATCTCACAGAATTTGCAGTTCAAGTAGATAATATGCATTTTGTAAGCTGAAAATAGCTGTTAAATTGTCAGTTATTATATTGTGAGAAAGTGGAAGAAAGAGACCCAATGATTATGTGCTGGTTACCATCTCATGTGGGGATGTGTCATCCCCACAGAATGACTTTGGTTTTGCAAGCTCCCACTAACTATTTGGCCTGAGAAGAAAATTTATTAAACCTTTACTACACAGCAGAGATCACAAACCATGAGTCAAATCTGGTCAGTTGCCTATTTTTTTTAAACAGATTTTATTTATTTATTCATGAGAGACACACAGAGAGAGGCAGGCAGAGAGACATAGGCAGAGGGAGAAGCAGGCTCCATGCAGGGAGCCCGATGTGGGACTCTATCCTGGGACTGTGGGATCACGCCCTGAGCCGAAGGCAGATGCTCAATGGCTGAGCCACCCAGGTGTCCCTGTCGCCTATTTTTATTTACAGATAAAGTTTTATTAGAACATAGACACACTCATCCATTTGCACATCTGCTTTTGTGTCCCAAGGACAGAGCTGAATAGTTGAAGCAGACCCCGCATGGCCTACGAAACATGCAATATTTATTCTTTGACCCTCTGCAGGAAAAGTTTGCTGGAAGTATTAGCATTTGCTATGGGGTATTATTCCTCAGAGGTCTGCCCAACCAGTTCACATGCTGGGAGTGTCAACACTACTCACTTATTTTCTGCATTTTCTCCATGCAATTTTAATTCCTGGAAGCTTGGACTCCAAATGATAGAGTTTTCAGTCACACTGAGAAATGTATTTATTTAAAAGATTTTATTTATTTATTCATGAGTGACAGAGGGAGAGAGAGAGAGAGAGAGAGAGAGAGGCAGAGACAGCAGGGAGAGAAGCAGGCTCCATGCAGGGAGCCGGATGGGAGACTTGAGCCCAGGACCCCCGAGATCATGACCTGAGCTGAAGGCAGATGCTCAACCATTGAGTCACCCAGGTGCCCCCATACTGAGAAATTTAAATAGAAAAGTGCACTAAGGAGCAAAATAAGTCTATCTTCAAATATGTAACATGGAGATGAGATCATTCCTCTTAAGGAGTTCAGAGGAAGAATGATTTTTCCTTGTGCAGGTATTCACTTAGTTTCTACTTTTTTAGAGAATGCATTTTCCTCCTCATTATAAGACTAAATTCTTTGGGTTCTTTCTTTCTTTCTTTCTTTCTTTCTTTCTTTCTTTCTTTCTTTCTTTCTTTCTCTTTCTTTCTTTCTTTCCTTTTCTTTCCTTTTCCTTTTTTCCTTTTCCTTTTCCTTTCTTTCATTTTTTTCCTTTCCTTCCTCCTTTCCTTTCCTTTCTTTTCCCTTCCAGAAACCTGTACTTCTTGGGGCTGTGCTGAGCAGAGAAGGCTTAGAGGGAGTTCGCAAGCAGCAAGGGAAGACAAAGGCAGGCACAGAGCATTTGTGCGGGAGTGGCTTTTAGCAGGAGCGCAGCTCTCTGCGGGGGCAGGAGGAGCCAGCGGGGGGTTACACCAAAGAGCAGTATACTCTCTGAGGCAGTTCCTGCTTCTCAGGAGGGAGAGGAGAGACCTTAGCATCAAAAAAAAAAAAAAAAAAAAAAAAAAAAAAAAATCAAAGAAAAAGAAACTGGAAGGGGAAGTTATAGTCAAAGCCCAGCACCGCGTTTCTTTTTCCCTCAGCACCAGCTCAATGAGCAGGTCCCCTGGTCCTGTGTACGACGTCAGGGAAGCGGCTCCGGCTCCCGGTCGCGCGCAGCCTTTCTATACCTAGACAGCGGTGATGTCACCGCGCTGTCGGTGTTGAGACCGCAGCACTGTCTCGGTGCAGAATTTCGGTTTAACAGCGAACGCCACCGAGTCGAGAAGATGACCAGATTGAGATGCATCCCTGTGAGCCGCATCGGGAGTCTTGGAAAACGCACTACCCGGTGGTCAAAGTGTTTATGTTGCTAGATCAAAACCAGGAACGCAGGGGATCCCTGGGGGGCTCAGCGGTTCGGCGCCTGCCTTCGGCCCAGGACCTGATCCTGGAGACCCGGGATCGAGTCCCGCGTCGGGCTCCCTGCATGGGGCCTGCTTCTCCCTCTGCCTGTGTCTCTGCCTCTCTCTCTCTCTCCCTGTCTCTCATGAATAAATAAATAAAATCTTAAAAAACACACACACACAAACCAAACCAAAGCAAGGCAGGAACACTAATCCCCCAGCCCCAGCCCCACCCCAGGGTCCTGCAGGGCGGACGCCCTCCCGGCCCGGGGGGAGAGTGGGTGGAGGCAGTGGGTGCAGAAGTCAGGACTGAAGACATCATGCCATCGTCTTCCCCCTAGAGGATCAGCCGCCTTACACGCAGGCCACTCTGTTTATTAATCCATCTGAAATTCCCCGGGGGCCCGGAGCTGGCTCTCCGCCGGCCGAGGAGTCTGTGACTCTGTGACAATGAACTGTGATGGCTGGGCACAGGCCCCCAAGTCCCCCCCCCCCCCCCCCCCGCCGGCTGCACCTGGCTGGCGGGCTAACAGCACCCCCTTTCTGTTCCGTTTTCCGTGTGGAATCCACTGTCCTCTGCCTTCGGAGAGCCAAGGCGGCCCTAAATTCCCTTCTGTGATGTGCAGAGCAGGCGAGGAGAGGCTGCAGCCCCGGGGGGTGGGGGTGGGGGTGGGGGGGGATGTGGGAACGGCGGGGAGGCTGTCTTCTCGAGGACCAGGACACAAAAAGCGCCTCTGTTGGCGACCACCTGGGCTCAGCAGGCCCGGGACGTGGGAGCCCAGGGCGTCGGGCCGCCCGCGACTTTCGGGGCGCTCAGCGGGCTCCGCGGTGCCCCCCCCCACGGGCCGGGAGCCAGATGGGCTCTCTCCTAGGCAAAGGCCCAAAAGGGACCCCGGCGTGGGGGTTTGCTCAGCTCTCGGCCTCGCTGCTGGCCCTCGCTCTTCCCACACTGCATCCACCTTTCAGCGCTCCCCGCAGGGAGGGCACATCCCAGCAGGTCCCCTGGAAGCTGCAGATTTGCTGATTTGCACCCTTCTTGTGCATATTTTCATGTGGGCTGGGAAAACAGATGGCTCCCCATCCAAGTTGCTGAAAACCCAGCTGGTTATTACCGCACTAGAATGACCTGAGTTTGGGGATCTGAGTTTTTCCCTGCCAGAGCCCTGGGCGAGTGGGGAAACGTGTCTTTCTGAATTGTGCACAGACAGATGAGGCCTGAATCACTGCATCCCACCCTCTCCCGTGTGCTCTGGGGAAGCACGGGAATGGTGACATTAATCACGACGCATTACACCCAGCACCCCTGCTCCTTTACATCCTTTGTTTGAATTACGTGGGTTAGAAATTAATTTAAAAATGACAAACCAACAGCAGACTCATCTTCCTTTCTTTGCCGCTTTTGAAACCAAGCCTGCAACCCACCCCGCCACCCCCTGCCCATTTCTAGGTAAGGATGACATAGACTTTTCATAAAAGAAATTCAGAAATCATTTCAATCCAACCTTTATTGAGCACCTATTTTATTCCAGGCATTGTGGTAGGTGCTGGAAATACAAAATTGAATAATACATGGCCTCTATAATCGGAGAGCTCACAGTCTAGCTGGAAGAGATATGTGTGAAAAGAAGACAGCTATTTAAAAAAGGAGGTGTGGGCAGCCCAGGTGGCTCAGCAGTTTAGCCCTGCCTTCGGCCCAAGGCGTGATCCTGGAGTCCTGGGATCTAGTCCCAGGTCAGGCTCCCTGCATGGACCCCGCTTCTCCCTCTGCCTGTGTCTCTGCCTCTCTTTCTCATGAATAAATAAATAAAATCTTTAAAAAAAATAAATAAAAAGGAAATATAAGTGCTGTCATAGAAGTAGGTAGGGAGTCGCATGGACACATAAAGAGGGATGGATTTCTTTTCCTTGGGACTAGCAGGACCTGCCCTGTAGGGGTGACACGTGGAGACAAGTAGGACTTTGGGGCAGACCTAGGGACTATTGGAACTGTGAAATGTGGAGGCTGGCCTGGACCCCCCTGGCTGCTATGGCACTCATGCCTACCCCAGCCCCCGCTCATCTTATCTAACCTTATCTAACCTCCATCTATGCTGGTGGTGACATCAGCTCACATAATCCTGGGGAAGCTGACCCCGCGGGCGGATCCCAATCTAACATAATCATGACTGTCACATTCCAGCATAGGCATATGACCAAGCGGTGGCCAATGACACATGACATCTCCTGTGGGATATCTCAGAAAGCTTCCTCTCTCCTAAGAACACAGTACTTGAAGACAGAGCTCCCCCCTCTTCCCACAGAAGTTGCCTTGACTCTGCTAAGCAAAGGGAGGGTGTTCCCCCAGGGGAGAGATATGGTTTGATGGTGGAGTTCAAGTGCAGCCAGAGCAAGAAGCACCACCGTGAGGTGGCCAAGAATACCTCCTGGAGGCCTTGGAGGCATCAGGGGTTCTGCTTCCTGCAGAAGCAGGTAGGCGATGGGGTTATCCCCGAGGTCATGGCCATGGCACAACAGCAAGGAAGCATCTTGACTCAAGCTGACCTTGTGCCAGGATTTAAAAAAATATATGCTGCAGGCAAGTGAGATAATACAACTCTAAAAACAGAGGTGACTCACTGTTAGCAAAGACTGTGACCAAATGCTACCCTCTATGGAAATCCTGAAGTTGCACGTTGGCCTTTTCAGCCACTTTTGTTTTAATCATTCACCATTAAGGTGCTTGGTGTCATATCACATAGATGGCAAGTGCTCAGTATATGTTAGCTACCAGCCCAGATAGCAAAAGATCCTTTCTGGTTGCCAAGGCTAGCAGAATAATTTATAAAAAATAATCCTGGGGGCTCTCTTCCCCCTTCTCTGCCAGTTAGGAAGTCGGTTTGCCTTGTTGCGTTGTTACCTCACTTATGACTCTTGTCTTCTTTCTGTCCCTTCTTCCTCATACCTAGTACCGTTGGGCCAGCTAGAGTGGTGTCACCGCCTGTGGGTCCTCGGCTGCGGGCTGCATTTGGCCTTCCTGATCCAAATCCACGAAGCTAGGTTGCCCATCACACAAGCGCGAACCTTTTGGCCAAGCGTCTGGGCCTCTCTGCTTTCGGTTCGACAGGAAACCAGGGTTGGGCAGACCTCCAAGGTTTCAGATGGGCCTTCTGTTCAGATAAGCTTCCAAGGATGTTTCTGCTTGGGAACAGTAACAGCTCAAGTTCTTTCCTGGGTTTTAACTTGTGCCTCTGTGACATACCAACAGATTTAGAACTGACGTTATAATTGGAGTGCAAATGCCCACATGTGACTTGAATTAAACAGACCTCCGTGGATCAGAGATGCAAGGCTCACTAATCTCAGGGTGTTAAGCTGAAATTCTCAGAGAGGCACCAAACACTCTCCCCTGTCAGAGATAAGCCTTCAGCCTATGGTCTTATTTTTAATTGAGTTCAGTTTTGCTTTGGGATGCAGAGAGCAGTTTCCTTAGCGCCTTAGAGCAGGAGCGTAGTTGAGTGGGGAGATTTGCTTTGGGTCATTCTGCCCCGGGTTCAAATCCCTGCTGCATTCCTTACCAGGTGTGGTCAATATAAGAAATGCTCAGTAAGAGGTAGGTGTTGTGTCTAGGTCCCGAAGGAGAGGAGATGGCTATTGTACAAATTTATTTTATGAGTTTGGAAAAGAATAGTGCTAAAAAAATAATGAAATCTGGAATGGAGAACTAACTATGTGCTAGGCTTTCTTCTACACATTTACATGTTATGACTCAGTGCATTCTGATAACACTTTTTAAAAAAATTATTTAAATTCAGTTAGCCAACATAATTAGCCATCATTAGTTTCAGATGTAGTTTTCAATAATTCATCAGTTTTTTTAACTTTAAAAAATTTTTTTAAATAGATTTTATTTATTCATTTATGAGAAACAGAGAGAGAGAGAGAGAGAGAGTGAGGCAGAGACACAGGCAGAGGGAGAAGCAGGCTCCATGCAGGGAGCCCGACGACGTGGGATTCGATCCTGGGTCCCTGCTGAGCCACCGGGGCTAATTCATCAGTTTTGTATAACAACCATCATGTGCCTTCCTTTATGCCCATCAGCCAATTACCCCATCCCCCTACCTACCTCCCCCACATCTTTTATTTTTTTTTAAAGATTTTATATATTTGAGAGAGAGAGAGTACAAGCTAGGGGAGAGGGAGAAGGAGAAGCAGACTCCCTGCTGAGCAGGAAGCCCAATATGGGCCTGGATTCCAGGACCCAGGAATCAGGACCTGAGCCAAAGGCAGATGCTTCACCGACTGAGCCACCCAGGCATCCACTCATAACTTTATTGTCTTTATTGTCCCTGTTTTATAAATGAGGAAACTCAGGAGCTAAGAGTTATAAATGGTGCCTGTATAATGGTTATTCAAAATATGCCTAAGTTATTAAGTCCTCTAGAAGGGCCAGTTCGCTCAAGAGAACAGTTTTTTTTCAGACATTCTCATTATACTTGATTCTCTCTGGATCTTTCAAATTGGTTACCCAGTCTCAAGATTTCCCAGTGTCCCCCAGAAGCAGCATATTAGGGAGAAGTTCTTTCAAGCATTGCTAAGTCTAATAATAGAGTTGTTCAGTTCCGTTTGGAAGAATGAACATAGCCTTGGGGAAAGGAAGTTTCTATTTTACCTTTGCAGTATATTCAGTTTTATCAAAAGGCACAAGAAAACAAACTAACATTCAAAAAAACCAGATAACTATAAACAAATCAAAAAAGAGAGAATCTCTGTCACCATCCAGTGTTTGCTCCTTTTGGAAACAGGGCAGGTACCCGAGGCAGACATGGAGATCTCTTCATTTCATTTCTGAAATGTGTGAAGTTGTAGTATCTGTGAGGATTTGCTCAGTGGATGATCTTTGAGGACCTACTATGTGCATAACATTGAAGGGTTCAGTGATTGCAGAGAAAGAGTATGTGTATTTGGTCAGATTTGAACTTGAAGGATTCTAAAGTGAGGCATTTTCAGCCAAGAATCTGAAAGTCAGATACAGGAATGCCCCACTAGGGGTGCCAGGGTGGCTCAGTTGGTTAAGGATCTGCCTTCAGCTCAGGTCATGGTCTTGGGAACCTGGGGTTAAGCCCCATACCGGGCTCCCTGCTAAATGGGGGTCTGCTTCTCCCTCTCCCTCTGTGCCTACCCCCCAGCCTCACTCATGCTTACTCTCTCTAAAATAAATAAATACAATCTTAAAAAAAAAAAAAAGATGCCCAATTCCAAGAAGCATCATGCATCCAGACTCTCGGGCTGGCCCTCTCCAGAACATGAGCCAGAGTCATCTCTCACTCATTCTTCTACTTCTCTTTGTTCTATTAGAATCCTTTAGTTTTTTTTCATTTTATCAATTATCTGAGAAATGGCTCTCAAAATAAAATTCATGGGACTCCAATTGGTAAGACCAGTTCCTTAAAGTTTAAAGTGTTTATTTTTTATTTTATTTTTAAGTGTAAAGTGTTTATGCTTAAAATTGGACAATAACAATACATTTTTCCACATATAAATGCTTATTTTATCCCACACTTTCAAATCCCGTGCAAGCGGCTCCTTTTAGCGTTACTACTCTACTCCACCTTTTTCTTCATTCCCCAACATTCTGCGAGGTCTTACCTCTTCCTGTCAAAATTCTGTATCTTCTATCAAGGTCCTGATTCTAGGAGCACTTCCGTAAACCAAACCTGAAATAAATTAAACTTTTTTTTGCCATTCTAATATTACACTATTCTCCCCACCAATGTAGCCGAGGTGCTGAAATGCTTTCGAGCAGTTGCTTGGTAGCATCCTTTCCCTGTCAAATCTGCCTGAGGAAAGAAACCACTAAGAACAAGTGGTCCAATAACCCCCACCTGCCAGGACTGTCTTGGGTAACTGTAATCAAGTGGGCTTCTGTGAAATGCCACAGGAGAGCTGTGATGCATTTATCGCTAATCGGGTCATTCTAGTTGTTATCTGAGAATGGCTAGCACTGTTTATGGCTCAAATGAGCACATTTTAATGATCCAAAGACAATGAACACAAGTTGCCACTTCCAGTAAATATTAATTTTAGTAACTAAGTGCAAATGGAACCGTTGGTGAAAATGAATTCCTTTTTGGTTGCATCCTGCCCCATTTATTTTTGCTGTCGTGGGCATTCTTGCTAACAGTTGAAAGAACCATTCATGTTGGAGATGAGGGCCACCTTTCACCTCCAATCAACTCTGGAAGTTGTGAGTGTATCCTGGTTAGGGCTCTGGACATCCAACCTCCCAAATGAAAGTACATCCTGTGCAAGCCAGGAAACACCAGAGATCCGTATCCTCAAAAACATGCCAGTTGCTTCTATGACAACACTGAAAACATGCAAAGAGTATGCATTTAGCAAAACCCCACACGTTAAGAGAGCGAACTCCTGACTGTCTGAGATTCAGTTTTATTTGATATTTTTCTTTCAAGTCGAGCATTTTAAGAAAAAAGGAAATTGGTTGCCTTAGGTCAAGCTTTGACTCCTCCAACATCCTAAAGGGAATTATGTCACAAAATTCTGCAAGAATTTGCCACCAGGACTTTGTTCAAAAGCTCTCAATAGCTTCTTTTGTCTTTTTTTTTTTTTTCTATGAAAAGTCCAAACCCTGAGGCCTCATAACATTCCACAACCTGGTACGGGCGAACCTTTCTACCCTTCCCTATGTTCTGCTACTGCCTCCCTTTCTCCAGCTAAATGGCGTGTAACTGACTTTTCTCTAAAAGCCTCTGTACTTCCAAATCCCATGCAGTTAGCTCCTCTTAGCACTATTACTCTATTCCACCCTTCCCCTCATCCCTCTATACCTTCCCTGCAAGGCTCTACCCTCTCCTGTGAAAAATCCTGCATCCTGAATCAAGGCTCTGATTTTCTGAGTCCTTTCACAAGCCAAAATACATTTAGAAAATTGGCCGCTACTATAATAACAATCTGGTGTTGTTACTATCTGCTTACAGTTTGTTCACTTTTGAGATCCTCTCGCTCTTCTCCATCCCAAACTGGCATATAGTATATGCTTGTTAAATGCTCTAATGTGGGACTCCTGGGTGGCTGGCTTAGCGGTTGAGCATCTGTCTTCAGCTCAGGGCGAGATCCCGGAGTCCTGGGATCGAGTCCCACATCGATTGCGTTCCTTGCATGGAGCCTGCTTCTCCCTCTGCCTCTCTCTCTGTGTCTCTCATGAATAGATAAATAAAATCTTTTTTTTAAGTGCTCTAATGTGTGCTGGGTTGACTTATTTTGCTCAGCATAACACCCTCCGGTTCCATATCTTTATAGATTCTTGAGCAAGTGCAAGGCAAAAGCAAGCTCTTCCCTTTACGGAAATTAGTGTGGAAGCAGATTGCAAAATTGGTTGGAGGTGAGAGAGACTACCGAAGCGGAGGTAGAGAGAATGCCAATACTGCGTTGTAAGAGGGAGGTGAGGAGGTCAAGGCCTAGGATGGCAGGGGACCGTGTCCAGAGGTGAGAATGACCACAAGGCATTCCAAACGAAGGGAGGACTCACTATTGGAAAAGAGGGAGCCAAAGAGGACTCACCATTCTAGCTAGGGAACTTTTGTAGCAAAGAATAGTGACTTGCTTTTTAGTTTAGGGGACACTGAGACATATTCTTTCTCAGAACATAATGTTTTTGGATGATAGCTGGACAATTGTATATTAAGTACATATTGATCAAAGCTTATCAAGTGCCTATACCTTCCAAGTTCTGTGACTTCAGAAGTGAATAAGTACAATTTCTGTCCTCAAGGAGTCCAAACTTAGTGGAACTCAGTGTGGTCACAGGGAGAAACAGTAGATATTATCAGGACACTGAGGTTCTAAAGAAGGCTTTCGGAAGGAGGTGCCTTGAAGGATGATCAGGAGATGATGAGGTAAACAGGGTGGTTTCAATGAAGGCTCCAGGTGAGGTAGAGGCTTGAATGAAGATGAATGGAGCTGAGAAACAGGGGTTCTAAGTGGGTACTGATGATTGGCATAATAGGTTTTGTAATCTGTATGCCAGTACGATGCTTTGATAGATTGCACCTCCTGCCCCATCCATCATCCAGTACCTACAGGAGAACAGCAAAGGAATGCCGAGCAACAACAACGAAAACTCAGGTGTAAGTAGAAGCAAAGGATCCAGCTCTGAAATTTGCCATAAATAGCGAAAGAGATTGCTGTTTATCCCTTCTCCAATTGATCTTGAACTATTTAATGATGCAGATACAGACAAAGTGAAAACATCCTACAGTGAGAATACAAATGTGAGCCCTTTGGTTGTCTGACAGATGAGGGAGGGCAGGAAAACTGTAGTTGGAAATGAAATTCTGTAAATCTCTACTACAGCCGGTAGCTCCTATGGATATGAAAATTGATTTGATGTTACTACTTTTTCCAGGTTCTGAATAAATGACCCTGAAACCATCTAAGCAACTAGTGGGCTAAAATATTCAGGGGGCAAGATCAAGAAGGATTGCCCATCGTCATCAAAGACATAGTGAGCTCCCTGTAAGTACCAGGCTCTGTGACAAAATCACATGGGTTGGGGCAATGGTAATAGAGTTAGTGAACGTCAGGACTGATTGCAACCAATTTTTTTGCAGACGACTCTTTGAGGACAGATGTTCCTTAGTTACATCAGATAATCAAAGCTAATGAAAGGACATCACATGAAAGCATGCTTCTTGTAGGCATGAACAAACCTAACATCTTGACAACAGAGGGTTTTGCAAAGAGAGTTATCTATGTTAGGGACATGGCATTGTAAGCTGGAGCTTTTCTATTCCTTTATGATCCTTCTGATGTTTTGTGTGTTTATTTTTTTTAATGATTTTATTTATTTATTCATGAGAGACACACACACAGAGAAAGGCAGAGACACAGGCAGAGGGTGAAGCAGGGTCCACGCAGGGAACCTGATGTGGGACTTGATCCTGGGACTCCTGGATCATGCCCTGAGCCCAAGGCAGGCGCTAAACTGCTGAGCCACACAGGGATCCCCTGTTTTGTGTGTTTTAAGTTGATTTGCTACTGGAAGCATATAGTGGTTCATGGTATAATCTATATTGTAAGGAGATTCCTCCTGAAATCTCAGAGATCCTGACTTGATTCATCTCAGATGAGGTCAGGACATCAGTATTTTTTAAAAAGTTCCCCAGCCAGGGTTGAGAACCGGTTCTCACCGAGAGTGCCGTCAGAAGGTGGATATTTGGGACCTAGGGTGTTAGCCCTACAGGTGAAAAACACGTGGCCATTTCTGGATTCCCCACACTCCATGCAACCCAACCTGTGCCCCTGAACCAGGCTGAGTCACTCACACCCTTGGTAGTGATGAATGGGAGCCATAGGCTCTAGAGTTTTGTTTCCCAACTATTTTTTTAAAAAAATATTTTATTTATTTATTCATGAGAGACACATAGAGAGACAGAGAATGAGAAAGAGAGAGGCACAGACACAGGAAGAAATAGGCTACATGCAGAGAGCCTGATCCGGGACTCGATCCCGGGCCTCCAGGATCACACCCTCGGCTTGAAAGCAGCACTAAACCACTGAGCCACCTGGGGTGCCCTCGTTTCCCAACTGCTATCTTGGATTCTTTCACGTGTCTCCTACTCTTGCTCCCAATCTATGGTTCTTCCAGAGAAAAGGTGCAGGGTGGAGAGACAGGGGGTGGGACACTGAGGCTAGTACCCTCAGGTACAAATCACCCTTTGAGGCTTTTTTGGAGACAGGCTGACTGCAGCTGGCAGGCAGCCTCTAAGGAAGCATCATCACTGGAAGGGGGGGCTTTTCCACAGGTATCTCTCTCCTCCCATTTTTACATGGATCTCATGCCCTAAGGTCACTAGAAGCCAGCTTGTGCAGGTACAGGTCACAGGCATCCCTTGGGGAGCAGACACATTTTCATTCCCATTTTACCTGCTCTGAGTGGAAGAAACAAGTTTTCATGAGAGCACGGACAGGGCAAGGGGAAAGGGCTCCGGGTGGGAGAGTTGGCTTATCACTTCTGAGGATAGAGACCTGCAATATCACTTTAAATACCAACTTTAAAGGTTTGCTTCATTTATTTTTCTGACTTCTGCTCTGTTTGGGAGAAGCTTTCTCCTGCATTGCATTTGCTTCAGGAAAATATCCTGAGTCTCAGCCTTTCTTTTCTTCTTCTTCTTCCTCTTCCTCTTCCTCTTCCTCTTCCTCTTCCTCTTCCTCTTCTTCTTCTTCTTCTTCTTCTTTCTTCTTTCTTCACCTTCTCCTTCTCTTTCTCCTTCTCTTCCTCCTCCTTCTTCTTCTTCTGTCTCACCTAGGGAAGACAGAGATTCTTAGCAGTCAGGCATATAATTAAAATGAATGACAAAGTTACTGCCTAGCTTCCTTTCCTCCTGGATTATAAAAATACTGTGAGGCTCCTGGAGGACCCGAGGGCTCAACCGAGCCTCCGTCCTCACTTTCCAGACCAGGGGATGGAGCTCCTCAGAGCTGCAGTGACTCATCTAAAGCCCCACAGCCACTTGGGGCCAGACCTGTCTCCTTTAACCTCCCCTCGTGGGTTTAATTTTCCAGCCCTCCAATCATCTTGACAACCTGCCTCTGAAGCCTGTCCCAAATCTGCCCTTCTCAGCTGAAGCTCCTGGAATGAGACACATGACCCCAGAGGGGCTGATGTTATCTGAGCATAAAGAGAAGACTGCTCTGGTGTTCTCACATTCTAGGTAGGCATTCCAGTACCTCACTTGCCCTGGCTGTTCTTTCTGACGATGACCCTCTGGTCTATTTCTGACGTGCATGAACACACTCTCCCCTCACATGTCTCGGGTCTGGTTCTCTGCCCAGGGTGTAACGAGGCCCTTACGGAGTCACATTGGAAAAGGTAAAAGCTCAGATGTTCAAAACAGCTTTCTTTTGGAAACACAAAGCACCTTTCTGAGACTAGCAACCTCCTTGATGCTTCTGTGAGGGAGGGTAGGCTGCCAAATTCCAGCTTTGTGCACAGACAGGTTGAAGCTTCAAGTTTAATGGATGTAGCCTGAATCTCCGATGGAGATGGATGAGGATTATTCTGGAAAGCAGCGAGATGACTTTCTCATTAGCACTGAGCCAATTAATCCACACTTAGGGCAACCCTCCTCCCTTCCCCTGCCCACAGCTGCAGCAAATGCCTCTTTTTTCTTTTCCTTCTCTTCCTTTTGTTTTCCTTTCTTTTCTTTTCTTTTTTTCAGATTTCCTTATTTGAGAGTTTGCAAGATGCCGGGCTCGATCTCATGACCCTGAGATCACAACCTGAGCCGAAACCAAGAGTCAGCCGCTCAACCAACTGAGCCACCCAGGCGCCCTACCTCTTTCTTTATTATTACAGCACTTCCACTGTATTCAGTGGCACATGCTTTCAACTCCATGGTGGATATGATACAAAGCAAATCAATGATGTTTAAACCTTGCCCTCGTAGGAGTTGACAACTCAGCAATTTTTAAATAATTGGGGGGATCCGTTTATTTTCTAGATCCCACCAACCTACATTCT
The DNA here is from genome assembly GCF_905146905.1 of Nyctereutes procyonoides. Taxonomy (NCBI): domain Eukaryota; kingdom Metazoa; phylum Chordata; class Mammalia; order Carnivora; family Canidae; genus Nyctereutes; species Nyctereutes procyonoides. Next base: position 9,624,358 of record NW_026575037.1, read on the forward strand.
TATAGGATAACGTGCCACCTCCACTGTGCTCCCTGAGCACTTTGTACGGTATTTCCTGCCCCTGCATGTATCGCATTGTCTTGTACCTGCCTACCGGGCTCTCCTGCTGCACACTTGCTCCCCACCCCCAGCACCCGTTTGTGGAATGGATGTGCGCCCCAGGAAGGCTCCTCTGCACGCCTCTGCCCCCACCTCTGGTTGCTGCAACTCTGCACTCCTGCAGGTTTTCCAGGATAACCGAAGAGCGTTCCCTGTGTGGGGCTTGTGGGTTCTGCTGAGGAGTTTGGATTCGGCTTCATCCACAAGCCCACGAATCAGTGGCTGACTCTTCCAGAGAGCAGCCGTCTCTGACATCTACAACTGATGCCTGTCCCGGTTGTCTGGTGTCAAAGGGTCACAGGATGGATATTAAGCAACTGTGACCACAGATTGGAGCAGGGAGTACATGGATGGGGCAAAGCTGACTCCAAGAATTGTATGAGTTCGGCACCCAGCAAAACTGCCTGGGAGAAGGGACGTGTCCAAGCAGTGCTTCTTGACGGTTGGGACTACAACCTCTTCATTGCCTCCCTAGAAACACTCCGAGGAAGCCTTCTGTCTGCTGCAGTTTCTCTTGCTTCATAAAGTCGAAAGCAGACTGCTGAGGACACAGCATTCTAAACACTGAGCTCTCTTGGGATGGTGCCCAGAGCAAGGTTCTGGGAACACAAAATATTTCTATAATCCCTGGGGTGAAGCTACTGATAGAAGCAGCTGAGGTGAAGTCTCAGCATGAGGCTGTGATTCCCCAGCCTTCTGTCCTCTCCCTTCCAGCAGGGTTTTCAGTAAAGCCAGTGGCCAGCCCTCTGGAGCTCCTCCTCAAAGGCCATTACCACTGGCCAAAGCCATGACCCAATGCTCAGAACTGCTGCAAATTTACAGCAGTAAATTTGAGAAGACAGTGTCACTAAAATAAGCTCCCACTAGTTGACATTCATTGAACAATTGTTATGAGCTGGGCTTATCACGTGGATTATCTGGTTTAATGCAACCCTATGAAGTGGGTAGATTTATGTCTGAGTCACAGAGGAGGAGGGTACATGAATTTTCCGGTGTCACAGAGCTGAATAAACTGCAGAATTGGGAATTCTATCCAGAAGAGACCAGGTGTCCATGGGTCACCCTGTTTCCATGTCATGGCACTGCCACCCCCCCCCCATGGTTGCCAAGGTAGCCTGGGGAGGATCAGGTCCAAAGGAATTACCAAGGTGGCAGGATGGAAAAGTAGCAGAGTCCAGCTCACTTGGGGAAAACTGGAAGGGGAACACGAATACATTATCCAACAGACGAAGCTCCCATGTGGTGACACCATACTCACAAAGCTTCTTACACAAGAAAGCTTCCTTGGGGAGGCCCTGGGTTGGGGAGCACAGCCCTGGCAGGCTTTCCCGGAATCTGAGATGCAGGTGTGTGCACATACACACACACACACTCAACATGAAACAGAGTTCACCGACATCAAAGGCACAGACGGCCTTCTGTTCCCTTCTGTTTTCTGGATTGCCAGCAATCTGCCATGTATCTAGACCAAATTCCACAGACGGAAATTGCCAAAGGATAATCAGTGGCAAGACTCAGAGAGGAATCTTCAAATGAGAAGCTCTTTGCCTTTTACCTAGAAGGTACCTCAAGAGAAAGACAAAATCTTTTCTTTCAAGCCATTGGAACCAAACTGAGAGCCAGTGAACAACTAGGCAATGGGAAACACTGGGTCTGAGAAAGGGTTTGCTGGCTGCAGAGTCATTCCACCACTCACTCCCTCTGCCTCAGAGCTGAGGCGTCTTCCTTGGCCTATAGGTTCCTTGTAAGCGATTCCTGCAACATTTTATTTTTTATTTTATTTTTATTTTTTTTCCTGCAACATTTTATTGTTTGATCTCCACTGCTAAATCACAGGCTACCTAAGGGGTGAGTTTTTACCTCTGATCCTATATCTGGTGGCTACAAACATGGCAGCTCGGTGGCCTTGGGAGACCTTGTTGATTTTTGCTTTGTTTTGTTGGCCTTTTTATCGACTAAGCCCAGAAAGAACATTCTGCTTCTTCCTATACCTGGAATCTGTATTTCAGTCATCACGAACCTGAACAGTTGTGAACCGAGAAGGTCTTTCACAGTGGTCAGAAAATGCCCAGGTTTGGAAGTCAGACCTTGCTTGGTTTGGGTTCAGTTCCTGGCTCTGCCGCACACTTAGAGCTTACTTGGTTTTTCCACCCTTCAGCTTCTTGTTTGTAAGATGGGAATTCCAGGAACCTCAGAGAGCTAGTGCAAGGTTGAGTATTATTATGAGCACAACATAGTGATTCTTTATTTTTTTTAAAGATTTTATTTATTTATTCATTCATGAGAGACACACGGGGTGGGGGTGGGGGAGGCAGGGCAGAGACACAGGCGGAGGGAGAAGCAGGCTCCATGCAGGGAGCCTGACTCAGAACTCGATCCCGGGTCTCCAGGATTACGCCCTGGGCCAAAGGCGGCGCTAAACCACTGAGCCAGCCGGGCTGCCCAACATAGTGATTCTTTAAAAAACATATATTAGACCGTGTCACCTGTGTGCTCAAATCTGTGGGGGTGATTTATTATTTCACTCAGAATAAAAGTTAAACTCTTTCCATCCACCTGCAAGGCTGAGTGGGATCTGGCCCCCATTACTGCTCACCTCTGCCCTGCTGTGCTGGCCTCCTTTGTCGACTGAACAATCCAAGCACCCATTTTCTTAGGCCCTTTCCATATGCTCTTCCTTCTGCCTGGGGCCATCTCCTCCAAGAAACCCATGCAGCCAATATCTTCAGTTGTTTCAAGTGTCACCTCCTAAGTGAGGCCTACCACCATCACCACCTGATCTAAAATTGACACCTGACCCTCATGCCCATGATCCTGATCCACTGTGCTTTGATCTCTTATTTTTCCAAAGCACATATCCCCTGCTAACATACTCTCTACTTCCCTATGTGTATGTGCGTATTGTCTGGGAGTCTCTAGTGCCATTCTCGTCCCCAAATATGGCTTTACAGGGGTCAGGATTTGTGTGTGTTTGGTGCACTGACATGTCCCAAGTGCCTAGAACAGTACCTGGCACACAGTGTGGGCACCCAACAAGTGATTTTTGAATGAATAATGGTTGAGTGAAGATTATATATGCCTGGCACACAGAAAATCTCGATCATGGAAGCCATCATTACCACCATGACTATGGTCATTGTCGTGATCATCCTCATCATCACTAAAAGAGAGAAGGTCTATAATGCATGCAGCACAGAGCTGATATGCATATAAGTACTAGGTAAATGTTATTTCCTTTTCTCTTCCTTTTGTGGCTTTTTATGTTGTTCCTTTCTTATGGAGGACCCTCGGGACATAGTTATAAAGCAAAACCAACCCCTAGTCCATGTAGAAGTGTCACGCAGGGCCATTTATAGAGTACTATGGAACTGTTGATTATTACTATTACCAGCTGAGCATCAAAACTGAATTTCTGTGACTTTGCATTTTCTTCATCCTGATTCTCTATATTAAGCACACTTTCTGCTCCTTTTCTTAGAAGTGATGAAGAAAGAGGAGGAGGAGAGGGAGATGTAAAAAATACATCTTTGTTTTCATAGTGTCTGGGTTTATACATATATATCAGGGGAAATATATCTGTAGAAGAAGAAAATTAAATTATCAGTTTAAAGTTAAGCATTCTTGGGGTGTCTGGATGGCTCAGTCAGTTAAGTGTCTGCCTTCTGCACAGGTCATGATCTCAGAGTCTTGGGATCAATCTGCCTTCTGCTCAGGTCATGATCTAAGAGTTCTGGGATCCAAGCAGGCTTCCTGCTTAGCTGAGAGTCTGCTTCTCCCTTTCCCCTTGCTCCTCCCCCACTCTTGCTCTCTCTTGCTCACTCATTCAAATAAACAAATAGAATCTTTAAAAACAAATAAAGTTAAGCATTCTCTAGAAAGTCTTATAAGCATAAAAATTTTACTGAGGAATACAAAAGTAGATCTTTTACATGCTTGTGTCTAGAAATATCAAGCTATAGATGTTTTTAAGCCAGCAAAATAGTCACTCTTTGTTTTACATTGTTATTTCTTTCTTATGTCAGTGTAAAGGGAATTATTTCCAATGTGAGGCATGTGCTGGTGTGCAATTTCTGCCTGTTGATAGGTAACATAAAATATAGTAATGATACCTTGTTTTCCTGCCTCTTGGAAATTGCAGAGAATGCACAGAATGTAGAGATTTGGGGAGGGCAAGCATCATTAGGATGAGTTCTCTCTGGTTGTCAAGTCCAATGTTCACTTTAGGTTGGAGATGCACCCACAATGCCCTTCTTTCCTTAAAATTCTGGACATTAGTGTATGGCTTGCTCAACCTTACACTTTCATATAGCTTATTCCTTATCTTTTTTTAATTTTTTTTCAAATCAAGCAATTCTTGAGTGCTGCATGGAACATCTCCAGTTGTTAGTTGTTGACAGAATTGTCTTTACTGTCAGCCTGGTGTTGTGTCATTCTGTTTTTCCGTAAAATGCTTTTACAAGAAGCCATGTTTGTCATGTCACATTAGAGAATCAAGTGGCTCTTTTATAAATTCTCTACTTCTTTGGTTGGAAACCATACCCAGATGTCGACTCTTTCGTCGTACCAATAAATATATCTTCTGCACAAAATGTGAATTATCCTAACTTCCTACTTGCCAACCTTTTCCCAATTAAGGAGACCTCCACAATTGATACCCAAACCATAGCCAAGTATATTTTGTTAGGGATGGTTTCCTGGGCACAAAGCTAGGGTGGGATTTATACAGTGTTTAAGTACAACCAAAGTTTGAATGGTAAACAAATGCAAATGTTAGTCCTAAAGGTCAGAGGCAAGGCTGAAGTTAGGATCCTACAGCCAGGAGTAGGATTTACCTGGAAGCACAGTGAACCAAGGACAAAGGTGTGGCCTGAGTGGATGATTATCTCAGAAGCTCGAGAATGCAAAAAAGCTAGTGAGTGAGTGGGTAGGTTAGGCTATCCCAAAGGACCAGAAGCAAGGCAGAGGTGAAGGCAAATCCCATCAAGCAGTGCCTAAGACTAAGAATGGACAGTTTTTAGTTTTCTTCAAATAGAACTCATTGAACAGCCCACAAAATGCATTAAAGATTTAAATGTAAGACCTGAAAGGAACTCCTCGGAGAAAACATAAGGGAAGAACTTCTTGGCAATGATCTTTCTGATATGATGCCAAAAGCACAGACAACAACAGCAAAGATAAACAAGTGGGACTAAGTCAGACTGAAAAGTTTCTGCACAGCAAACAATATAACAGAGTAAAAAGGCAACCTGTGGAATAGGAGAAAATATTTGCAAGCCTTGTATCTGAAATGTGTCAATATCCTAAATATATGAGGAACTCCTTTGATTCAAAAGTGTAAAGAAAATAACCTAATTTAAAAATGAGCAAAGGACTTGACTAGACATTTTTTTTTTCCAGAGAAGACATAAATGGCCAACCAGTAAATGAAAAGATGGTTAACATCACGAATCGTCAGAGAAATGCAAACCAATACCTCAATGAGATACCATCTCGTACCTGTCCGGATGGCTATTATCAAAAACGCAAAAGATAACAAGTTTATGAGGCTGTGGAAGAAAGGCAACCTTTGTACATTGTTGGTGGGAATGTGAGATGGTACAGCCACTGTGGAAAACATGGATGTCTCTAAAAAAATAAAATAAAATAGAGGGGGGCCTGGGTGGCTCAGTCAGTTAAGTGTCTGCCTTCTGCTCAGGTTATGATCCCCGGGTCCTAGGATCCAGCCCTATGCTGGGCTCTCTGCTTCTCCCTCTCCCTCTGCGTACCATTCCTGCCTGCTTGTGTTCTCTCTTTCTGCCAAATAAATAAATAAAATCTTTTAAAAAAATTAAAATAGAAATAGTGCATGATCCAGCAATCCCATTTCTGAGTATTTATGCAAAAGAATTGAAATCAGGGACATCTGGGAGGCTCAGCAGTTGAGTGTCTGCTTTCCACTCAGGGCGTGATCCTGGAGACCCGGGATTGAGTCCCACATCAGGCTCCCTGCATGGAGTGTCTCTGCCTCTCTCTCTCTTTCTCTCTGTCTGTCTCTCTCTCTCTGTGTCTCTCATGAGTAAATAAATAAAATCTTTTTTTTTTTTAAAAAAGGTCTGACTCCCACCTCTGTCCCCATCTGCCCCATGCCCCCACTGTCCATAGGTAACCACTTTTATCAGTTTTTGGAATACCCTTTGTTTCTTGTAAATACAACCAAATACAAATATATTCTTTATTTTGTTTGTTTGTTTGTTTGCTTTGCTTTTAAAATGGATTTTATTTTATTTTATTTATTTTATTTATTTTAATTTTATTTTTTAAAAAAGATTTTATTTATTTATTCATGAAAGACACAGAGAGAAATAGACACAGGCAGAGAGAGAAGCAGGCTCCTCGGGGAACTTGATGTGGAACTCGATCTTGGGACCCCAGGATCACGCCCTGAGCCAAAGGCAGATAGTCAACCACTGAGTCAGGCATCCCTAGATTTTATTTCTTAGAGCAGTTTCTCTTCTCAGAGATTTGTCTCCCCTAAGTGATAATGCTTCCCTTTCTTGCTCATTCTCATAGCTCCCCAGACCTTGCCTTTGACCCACAGTAATCCTAATTCATGTATGTTTAGATGAAGATCCATGCGCCATCGGTCCATGATGGCAGTGACCTTATTAGGGATGTCTGTCTTATTCCACCATATACCTGGCATTCAGCCCAGGGGTTTAAAGCAGTAAGTAATTGCTAAATATTTGCAGAATGAAAGAACTTCAGATCACTAGGCAACTGTCTCCTTGTCCTTACAGATCAATTGTATCTCTCAAAAAAAAAATATTTTCAATTTTTAAAGTCTTGCTTGCATTAAGTCAGTTTTGAGAAAAAGCAAACATGTCAGTTGGCTCTGAATCAGGGGACATAACGCTTTCAAACAGACAAGCAAAGCAATAGCAACGGAGTCAAGAGTATCAGCTTGAATGTTTCCCATAGACCCTAAGATTGGCCATCAGCCGAAACAGTACCCAAGCACTAGCCAGCCTTAGTTTCTAAACATCTTTTGCATGCCAGTCCCTTGTCCATGTCACAGCTCAGTTTAAAGACTGGGATTGCCACTTTATATTCTGGTGTTAGGATTGCCATTCTCTGGTGACTTCTGAAGGAATGAGTTGAGGGAAGTGAATACACGTTATGGTAGTATGGATATGTGACGGAAAAGTTTAGGAGGAAAAACAAATGGAATTTCGCCTCCGCATAACTGTATTCTTCCCAGAGTAGGAAGAGGAATCACATAGTCAATTCTCAGGCAAATTCTAACCTTCTAATAAGCAGCTGAATGCAAAACTGTAACTGTCATGACAAGCAATCCCTGGTGAATTCTGTGCAATACACAAAGGACTTTTAAGAACAAAAGGTATGGCATTTGTTATTATAAAAGTTCATGTTTCTGGGGATCCCTGGGTGGCTCAGTGTTTTCGCGCCTGCCTTTGGCCCAGGGCGTGATCCTGGAGTCCGGGGATTGAGTCCCGCGTTGGGCTCCCGGTGCATGGAGCCTGCTTCTCCCTCTGCCTGTGTCTCTGCCTCTCTCTCTCTCTCTCTATGTCTATCATAAAAAAAAAAAATAAAAATAAATCTTAAAAAAAAGTTCATGTTTCTGAATATTAGGAAAAAAATTACCACAAAGACACTGCCAAATCTCCTGTGCCTGTTTTCTGTATGAACTTTTTATTCTAGTTCTAGACCAACGGCATTTTCTTTGTCCAAACACTTTTTCTTTCACATAACAAAAAATGACTCATGAGTTACTCCAGAAGAGGTCAATGATTTGGTTTAATTAGTTCTTCAGGGGCATGAAGAGAGGTTCAGCTAAATAAAGAGATGGTTTTCTATAAGAGAGCAAGCATACACATTACCTCCCCTCCCACAGAGGCCCTGAATGATAGAAGAGGAGAAATTAAAAAAAAAAAAAAAAACAAAAAAACTTGTTCCACTCTGTCTCCTAATCAGCATCTGTATTTCAACGATTAAAAAGCTGCTTCTTAGTAGAGCTCCAGGGTCAGGGAACTTCAAATGAAAGATGATTCAATGTTGACAGGGTGCTTCTTCCCAGGAAGATCATTTCAAATGTATAAGACTTAGTTGGCTCTGCACATTCCCTCCCCATCACAAGTCTATAGAATACATATTACATGACATCCAATGAGGTTTTTATTACCTGTTTGTATATGTAACTTAAGCTATTGAGGGTCTTGTGTGTGTTAGACACAGGCAAAGGCAGTATGCGGGTGTGACTGAGAACATAGATCCTGGGGGCTGGCACACGTATGTCTCCTTCAAACTCTGGGAACACGGGCAACTTCCATAGTCTTTTGGAGGTTTAGTGTTCCCATGTGTAGAACTGGATTGTTTGCTGGTGACTGGGTGGCTCAGTCGGTTAAGTGTCTGCCTTCAGCTCAGGTCATGATCTCAGGCTCCTGGGATCAAGCCCCACATCGGGCTCCCTGTTCAGCAGGGAATCTGCTTGCCCTCCTCCTTTGTTCTTTCTCTGCTCGTGCTTTCTCTCTCTCACAAATAAATAAATAACTTAAAAACCCCCCACAAAAACCCAATACTGGATTCTTTGCATGGATTAAATAAAACAATGGATATAAAGTGTTTACCAGTTTACTTGGTGTATGGTTAGCATACAATAATCAGCAGCTATTCTTACTGTTAGTACTATGAGGCACTGAAGAGAAGACGTGGCCCCTGCTCTCCACAATCCAAAAATCCAGTGTCAAGACAAGACTGGGCAAGTATGAGGATAACTAGAAGTACAAGGTCCGGCATGCTCCCTGCCACTGATAATTTGAATGAGGTAGCAGCATGTCTTGCCACAAATCTGAAATTTTTATGCAGTAGCAGATGGAACAGGATCAAAATTTCACATCCTATTGCTATTTTATTTCAACTCTTAGAATTATTAAAAATTTTACCTCCTCTTGAAACTTGGGGGATGGTGCACCTAGCCTCTGTCTTAATCTTTTTTTATGTATTGATGGCATCTTTTTTTCTAATTAATTTTGGTTCCCTGCAATGTGATTTGAACCTACTGGGTCACTCTATTTGGTAAAATGCATTTAAAAAAATGTATTGAGTGTTATAAGAATAAGCAAAATATATTAGGAGGAGTATGAGAAGATAGTATATTCATAAAGAAAAGATGGGACGCTATGTCAGTTCTAGTCCTCTGGGAAGCAAAAGTCAAGATAAAGTAACAAGTATAAGAGGCGTATTGGGAATTCATGCCTATGAAAGATAAAAGGGAGAAGGAACAGGAGTAGATGGAGAGCCTTTAGTCTGTGATGTAGGTCTAACAGTTCTTTCTTCTCCCATTGTTCCATTTTGTAGACCCCAGGGGGGCAACTAGGGGGGTGTGCCTCTCTGTTCTCCTTTGGAGCAGAGCCTGCTGGAAGTAGTGCTATTGGAGCCTCTGCAAGTGCCGTAGCTTTGGAATCCATCTCAGCATCCGCTCCAAGCCCTCACTCACTGGAAGCTCCCAGGCAATGACTGAACAAGGTGGGGATCCTAGAGTCTGGTCAATTCTGTCAACTGGAACTATCCCAGGGGGCTGGCTGAGACTTCCTCAGATTGCCCTGTAGTCTGAGAAGCTCTTCCCTTCATCCTCATAAAATCACCGACTCTGAAAAGAAAATATCTCCCAAAGCTTTCAGAGAGATACAATAGCTCACATGTGAGGGGACGGGAATCAGACTGCCATCAGATTTCTAAAGAGCATGGCTGGATGCTTGGAAGATGTTAAAGAAAATTATTTTCATCCTAAAATTCTGGCCAATAATGAGAAAAGATTGCAGTGTGATAGCACTCAGGAAATGCAATTTGCAAACAATTTGTGTTAGGTACTGGAGGATGTACTCCCTCCAGCATAATATAATAAAAAAATAAAAGGAAGACGTAGGTCGATCCAACTAAGTCAGACAATGATGGGAATTTTCAGGGTGACATTTGCAGGAGATCGAGAGCCTCAGGCCCAAGTGGAGAAAGAGGCCAGACGGGACCAGGAGGGAAGTCTCAGTGGAATAAAATATGTGATGAAACGTGGCAATGATTGAGAATATTTTTTTTAAAGTATATTCTTTTGCTTTTTTTTTTAATTTTTATTTATTTATGATAGTCACAGAGAGAGAGAGAGGCAGAGACACAGGCAGAGGGAGAAGCAGGCTCCATGCACCGGAAGCCGTATGTGGGATTCGATCCCGGGTCTCCAGGATCGCGCCCTGGGCCAAAGGCAGGCGCCAAACCGCTGCGCCACCCAGGGATCCCAATGATTGAGAATATTAATAAAAGGCTGAGATGTCAGCCTCTCATCCAATAAGAGAGGTCAAAAAAGACAGAAAAACAAAGACTCTAAGAAAAGTGTGGTTCAATAAGAGGCAATCCAAAATGTGGTGTCTATTTAAGCAAAGGACGTGGTGGAAAAAGGGAAATCTATTTGGCTTTGATGCTAGGAAGAGCCTCTTTAAAGTGGCTCCACCCTGACACTGTAAAGCCTAAAGAAAATGAAAAGTAATCCTAATATGCTACTTTGCCAAGCAGTAGACAATGTTTACGTTGTTATACTAATGTAAGCACTACTTATTCATTTTTAAATTTCAGAGTCAACCTGTAAACAAAGCAGGAATATTGGTGGAATTTCAGGACAAAATGTAATTATTAATAAATACTTGACAATGTAGAATAATAGAGAGCTGATAGATGGAAGCAGGGTGGAAGCATATGCAGAGGAAGGGCAAGGCTATTTTCCAGATTGGAATGGCACAGTAGAAAATCAATGGAAACAAATACTTTAATCATATTATATCACCTTACAAAGTACCTAATGGAAGAATTAAAAAAATAATCTGAATACTAAAGATTGGAAAGACAAAGGGAAAGAAGAGGTTAATATGAGGTAAATTTTCATTTCTTATGTGTTAATTCATCATGATTATAAATGATAATAAGAATAGAGACTTATATTTACAGTAACTACCCTCGTGGAAATAACTAGCTAAAGAATTAAATACAGAAACAATTAAAAGAGATGAAAATATATCAAGAGGTGGCTGGAGAAATATCGAGTTTTGTGAATTCTTTATTATTTGATTTTTACTGCATAGAATCATTATTTTGAGAAAAACTAAAATTAAATACTTAAAAGAGATGAAAATATATCAAGAGGTGGCTGGAGAAATATCGAGTTTTGTGAATTCTTTATTATTTGATTTTTACTGCTAGAATCATTATTTTGAGAAAAACTAAATTAAATACAAAAGAAAACCCTCCAATCTCATATTATTTAAGACAATAGTGGTTCCTTTGGCAATATATTATGTCATGTAGATGTCAAACCCTCTAAGTTCTCTGTCCCTTCAGTGGGGCAGCAGATGATGTAACTCATGTGTTCACTTCTTCCTCTGCCACACCCTCCTCTCTTCCCTGCTCTGTCCTTCTGCCCTCCCCATCCGCCTCCCCGCCTCACAATATTCCAGAATGGGTAAGAGAATTGGTACATTTCTTCAGGAGACAAAAATGTAGTAGTCACTATTTTGAACTGCCTGTCATAATTCAATTATTATTTCATGTCCTAAATAAAAATGTGCAGACACTGGCATATTGTGAGCATTAAGTCTGTAGCGACAAAACAATTAGAAGAGTATTCCATAGTCATTGACCTGGACATCATCCAGGTCTCAAGCCTGTTTCATATTTAGTCCTCCCTTCAGGCTTTCCAGGGCTCAGGGGGAAGAAATGTCTAGTTTTTAATCTCATTTTTGGGTCAGTCGTCAACTTGGTTAGGGAAATGGCTGTCATTGCTAACATCATCATCACAGTCCATAAGAACAGCTTCTCTGTCATTCAGAAGAAGGTCACCTTGCTCCCAACTTCCCTCTACAGCATAAAATGGTTGGATCCCAGAAAATCTAGAGTATGAACTTCCCTCTGGGGCCATTGGGCCACTTGAAGCATGATTAGTGCAATGACAGATATCCTTTCCATAGAGCCTGACTTTTACACCCAGACTTTTACACTAGGACCCAGAAAGAAAATCCTTTGCCACATTTGTCATTTAGTCTACGGGAAAGACACTGGCCATTTTCTTTTGGTCTTCCGTTGAGGGATGTGTCTATGTGCCATAGACCATGTAAGGCAATCATTCATTATTAATGAATTATTGTATTCATTATAATATTATCTCATTTAATTTTCACAATAATCTTGAAAGTCGAGGAGCATCATAGAGCTGTTTTTCAAACATGTGACTGAGACTTAGGGGAATCAAATAGGCATTAAGCAATGAAATCAGGATTTAAAGCCTATGTGCCAGTTCCAAATTCTAGGCTGAAAAAGACCATCTTGTCTCCTGTAAGCTTGTGGTTAAAGTTTATCTTCATTCTTCTGCTATGTATTTCTTAATATAAAACCTCTTTATCTCAGCAGTAATTTATCAAATATACTGTTCTTCTCTGTTTATATCATCTTATTTCACTCCTATAGGCTCATACTTTAAAACATTTTTTATTAGAACTCACCAAAATAACTCCACAGGCTTGCTTTCTACCACTGTTTTATGCACTGAGATGATCTCCCTTCTGCCTTCTTCTAGCATTTTGCTAATCATTAATTTTACATCACAAAACCTCAACCAGAATCTGCCTTCATCTACAGCTAACCCATTTCTTTGGAAGGGAAGAGCTAATTCCAAACCATAACTCTTTAAGTAATTTAAAGCATTCAACTCCCATACAAATTACCTAAAAATCTGTCAGTATTGGATAAAATTCTCAGAATACTTATAAAACATAAGTTGAAATCTGCATCACTTCCAAAATATTGAAGTTTTAATTTTTTAAATAATTAAGCAAGAAACAAAATGGCAAATCATAAACACAACATGTTGGTTTTACAGCACTTTCATATTCATCGATAATGTTATGAATATTTAAAAAGTGGAATTTTATATAATCTGCATTTTAACATATAGTAACAGTAATGTGTAATATCCAATGAGTAGATGCAGAAATGGTGCCATTCCATTAAGAGATTAAATATCGAGTGACAGGAGATGTGTAGTTGAGTGTATTTTGTATAAAATGAACTTCACTAGGCTGAGATCTGCTATAAAAGAGGGGGAAAGGCAAATCACATGTCAGTTATGTGTCTAAAGTTTTCATTTGTGGTCCAGTTTGTTCTTTTGCAGGAAGGAACAAAAATTGGATTTCTATGAATAAAAATACAAAGACTAAAGGCATGAAAATAAGACAGAAAATGAATTAGGATGTTTGAAGTGTTATCTTGACTAAGTATTACCTCTTGTTTTATAAGTCAACCTTATTTAGAAATAATTTGCATACAATAAGATGTACACATTTTAAGTATGCAGCGTGATGAGTTTTGACAATGATTAAAGCCATCAGCCACCCTCACAGTCAATGCATAGAACATCATTCCCAAAGTTCTCTTGTGATTCTTTCCAATCAACCTTCTCTCTCCCCTCCCAGACCCAGAGAAGCACTCGTCTGTTTTCCAACACTATTCATTAGATTTGTCTTTTCACGCATCATGTCCAGTAGTTATTATTATGTGTCTACACATCCCATGTGTCTACATGTGGTTTTCTTTATATGCTTAGTAATTAATATCCTGCTTGGAACTGACTATGCTTCTGGGATCAGTAAGCCAATGTTAATCATCAAATCTAGGAAAATTTGAACCACTACTTTTACAAAATGTTTTTATGTATCTTCTTCACTTTCTTTTCTTTCTGGCATTTCAATTACATATGTCAGAATGTTTTACATTATCCTACATATCCCTGAGACTCGATTTTTCTTTACGATTTTTACTTAATGTTCTTAATATTTGGTAATTTCTATTAATCTGTCTTCAAGCTCACTGATTATTTTTTCTGTTATTTCCATTCAGCTGTGAATCCTTTCTAGGGAACTTTTCATTTAAGCTGTTATACATTTTAGTTTTAGAATTTTTTATGTTTTTTACCATAGTTTTCACTCCTCTTTTAGGTTTCCCTATCTGATAGCTCATTAAGATCATACTATATTTTATATCTTTGAAAATATTTATGATTTTTGCATTAAATCTATGTCTGCAAATCAAATATTTGGACTTGTAATCAATTTTTCTTTTCCTTTCCTTTCTCTTCTTTTCTTTAGGGGAGAGGTGGGGGACAGAAGGAGAGAGGAAGAGAGAATCTTAAGCAGGCTCCACACCCAATGTGGAGCCCAAGGAAAGGCTCAGTCTTGCAACACTGAAATCACAACGTGAGCGAAAATGAAGAGTCAGACACTTAGCCAACTGAGCCACCCAGGCATTCCTCAATTTTTATTTTCCATAATCTTCCTCTGAAGAGTGTTGATTTTTCTTCCAGGAAGTAATTTACTTGCTAGCTGAACACCTTGAATCTATGAAGACTTATTTCATGCTCTGTTATGGCAGATATACGGAAAGTGCTGGTGTTTTCTAAGACTCCATAATCTGGGTAGAATAAACTTCCAGACTATGATGGCTCTCCGGATCTTGTCTTGTTTTTAGGTGTTGTTAGGGTGGGCCTATTGTAGGCCTTGCTAGGTCACAGTCCTTATTCTTAAAGCATGGTGTTTTCATATCTCAGGTGGGTAGTCAGGGTGTTAATGAGGTCTCTACTCTCTGGCTGGACTGGCACACTAACATTTCCCAGTTTCATCTCTAACATCCCTTTCTCCTACTCTCTGATAAGCCCTGTGTGCTCTTACCCAGAACATGCATAGTCCAGTCCTTAGCCAAGGTCTCATGAAGAACCCTCACCCAGACTTTTGAGTCTCATTTCTGTGTAGCTCCTCCCTTCCTAGAAGCTTGTTTCATTCTAAATATCCTAACCAGTGCAGCAGTTCCAAACTCTGAAGTTGTCCCCAGGCAGAGAAAGATGACAATTGTGGGGACCACCTTGTGAATTTTCCTGCTTCTCAAGGATCACAGACTTGTGCTGCCAACGCTTCAAAATGCCAACGCTTCTGTATTTTGTAGTTTTGTAGTTGTTTATAGAAGGAAGGCTAATCCCATACCAGTTGTTCTATTGTGGCTCAAGTCTTTTTTTTTTTTTTTTTAGATTTTATGTATTTATTGATGACAGACACAGAGAGAGTGGCAGAGACACAGGTAGAGGGAGAAGCAGTCTCCTCCCAGGGAGCCTGATGTGGGACTTGATCCCAGGACCCCAGGAAAATGACCTGAGCCAAAGGCAGAGGCTCAACTACTGAGCCATCCAGGTGCCCCATCAAGGCTCAAGTCTTATCTATAGTTTTAAAGAGCTACCTAATGAAATTTGAGATCCATTAATAAAAGCATCTGAAGTTTTATGGTGATATTCAGGTAACTGAAAAAGGAAAGTGTAATAACCTAATTTAAAAAAAGAAATGAGGGCAGCCCAGGTGGCTCAGCAGTTTAGCGCCACCTTCAGCCTATGGCATGATCTTGGAGATCTGGAATTGAGTACCACATAGGGCTTTCTACTTGGAGCCTGCTTCTCCCTCTGCCCGTGTCTCTGCCTCATTCTCTCTCTCATGAATAAGTAAATAAAATCTTAAAAAAAAAAGAGGTCTCATGATTATCTGATCCATAATTTGATTCTCATTTCTTTTTTTTTAAGATTTTATTTTATTTATTTATTCATGAGAGACAGAGAGAGAGAGAGAGACAGAGAGAGAGAGAGAGAGAAGCAGGCTCCATGCAGGGAGCCAGACATGGGACTCGATCCTGGGACCCCAGGATCATGCCCTAGGCTGGAGGCAGTGCTAAACCACTGAGCCACTGAGGCTGCCCCATGAGACCTCTTAAAATGTGCATTATGTTTCTGTCTTCTTGTGTATCATCCTTGGAACAACCATCCTCTCTCCACTTCCTGGGTTATGAATGGTTTTATTCTATTTTTAAAAAGATTTTATTTATTTATTTGACACACTGAGAGAGTGTGTGCAAACCAAGGGTAGTGGAAGAGGGAGAGGGAGAAGCAGATTCCCCACTTAGCTGGGAGCCAGATACAGGGCTCCATTCCAGGTCCCTGGGATCATGACCTGAGCTGAAGGCAGAGACTTAACGAACTGAGTCACCTAGGTGCCCCAGTGGTTTTCAGTTATGGTGCCTGCCTAACCACTCCCTGTCATGAATGTGGGCATGTTTGTCCAGACTGAGCCAATCAAAATACCCCATGCTAGTGATCTCAGTGATTGGTGCAGGGATGAGCACCCAAATGGTGTCAGAATATCTCCTGAGCTTAACACATGGATATTGTTAGAGAGATGTTGTCTTTCTCTTGGGGTTGCTACCTGGGAAGCTTTGAGCTGGATCTGTTGACAGACAACTTGTCCACTCAAAGAACAGAATCTGTGTAATAGGCATTTATCTGTCTTGGACAGCTCAGTATCCAAACCCTGTTCCAATCTGAGATCTCTATTGTGTGACCCTTGGCAGCAGCATCCTGTCACCCACCCTAGTAAACAAACATTCTCTCTCCTTACCCTCTGGAAGCTATGATTCAGCCAATCAGACAGAGTCTGTCAATCCAACTCTTCTACCCAAGACCACAGATATGAAGGTTGTAATATAAAGATGCAGAGGAGGTAGGGACCATTTGTACAATGGTAGAGGAGTAGAAAATGTGAGGAGAAATTATACTTACTATACTATACTATACTTACTATACTATAGTAAGTGTCCCATGATGGCACGTTCAGATGTATTTGTAACAGGTATCCAAGTGTGGCACTGGCAGTAGTGTCAGCTTCATGGGCCATTTCAAGGACATGAACTTGATGGTGCTCAGAGCTATCTGGGAACTCTTAGGTGTTTGACTGCTTTTCTCTTCCTGGTTCTCAAGACCTCCTGATAATCCTATAAGCTACCCAATAGTCTTCTGTAAATTCCTTCTTTGTTAAAGTGTGTTTGGCAGATGACTAGTTGTCCCTCAGAATGTATGTGTAAGTGGCTAGAGAATATATATATACATATATATGGAAGAAAAGGAGAGAAGGAGGAAAGGAAAGAGAAAAAAAGAGGAAAATTTTTGCTTTTCACTTTGGATTCTTCCTACTGCTTAAATGTTTCAGAATAATAAGCAGGTATTGTTCTTAACCTTTTTTTTTTTTTGAAAAAAATCAAGTGAAGATTATCTTGACCTTAATTATCCAGACTTCAGTCACTGTGTATCTAAAAATGCCCTCACTATTTCTTTACCAGTGAAATGATTCCACAGGCAAATGCAATGCAGACCCTTGGAAGTGCTGTTCTTTCCAAACTTCACTTTGAAAAAAAGAGCAACTGCTCTCTGTGAGGTCCTTCCCTCCAGACATTGCAGAGGTAGGAATGTATAGACCTCTGTGTTCTGAGGAAGGAGAAAGAATTTCTTCTGCATTGAGTTTTCCTTGGAAGACTTTCCCATTTGCTAAAATGCTCTTTCCTCTATGACTGTGTCTTTATCTCTCACTAGAAATTTCTCCACTGTGCAGAAGACTGTTTTTCCGGAGCCAGTATTTAGCCAAGCTGGTGGTTTTGTTGGGTTGGTTGGTAATTTTTTCGTGCACATGGCATGTGAGTGACTGACACAAACATATTGGTTTCTTTGCTTTCCCTACTTTTTGGACCGTAGTTATTGGAAAAATGATGTGATGTGTCTGGGTAACCACTGGCAAGATGAAAAGCAATATATAACCTACATACACTGCCAGACTAACATTTCATCCAGGGTGTGATGATGACCACCACTATGTTTATTCATAAAGTCCTATTGAAATGATGGGAAAGTTATGATTCCTTAGCAGCTAAACCCTTCGCATCAGAGCTGTCATCACTGTGACTAAATGAAATTCTCTCTGGTCCATATATTTCTGTGTATATATGGTACCTCTTTATTTTTATTAGTTGTAGATGCATCCATTCTATAGTGTAATTTCATGGCTAGGACTTCTTTTAGGCCTTGCAGCTCAAAAATAATCCCCATAAATTCTACCTGTAGATTAATTTGTGCTTAACTGGCTATTTGAAAATACACATGCCCTGCTGGGTGGTAAGCTCCATTTCTCCTTCAGTAAGAATTATTTAAATAATATGTGTGTATAGTCTGCCCATGCACACAGGCTGTTTACCTTTCTCCAACTGCTTCATGTCCTGAGATGCTGATTTTTTATTGTCCACATAAACCCTGCTCCCTTGCCTTCTGGAATGAGTAGGTTTAGCCAATAGGCAATGCTGGGAGGGGATCAAAGAGTGGAAGGAAAGGTTAGGGTATTTATTTTTCTGGCTCCTTCCTGGGCCATGATTTGGCTTTGGCTGTGTTTATCTAAGGCCACAGCCCTCACCCAATTAGCTGTTTCCTCCAATCCTTGCTCCTTTCTGATATTATTGTCTTTAGGGTGCTTTATGATCCCTAGTTGATTTCCTTTAACCCTGCCCACATCTTTGTAAATTGCCTCTTCACTTAGTGTTTAACAATCGTTCCTTTTGAATGTGCCATTTGTTTTCTGGCAGGACCCAGACTGATGTAGTAATCTCACTATGAGTGGCCTCAAGAAACAGATCTCCAAAATTGTACATTGGGATTATATTGTGTGGTAGACAGAATAATGTCCTCCCCCAAACGTCCACATCTTAATCTCTGGGATCCATGAATATGTTGTGTGGTGAAAGAGAATTAAGAATGCAGGTAAAGGGATCCCTGGGTTCCTCAGTGGTTTGGCGCCTGCCTTTGGCCTGGGATGTGATCCTGGAGACCCGGGATCGAGTCCCACGACAGGCTCCCTGCATGGAGCCTGCTTCTCCCTCTGCCTCTGCCTCTCTCTCTCTCTCTCTCTCTCTCTCTCTCTGTCTCATAAATAAATAAATAAATAAAATCTTAAAAAAAAAAAGAATGCAGGTAGAATTAAGGTTGCTAATCAGCTGACCTCAGGATAGGAAGATTATCCTGGATTATTCAGGTAGACCCAGTGTAATCACAAGGGTCCTTAAAGTGGAAGAGAAAGGCAGAAAATCAGTGTCGGAGTGGTATAAGGTATAAAAGACCAACCAGCCATTTCTGACTTTAAACATGGAAGGGGGTTATGAGCCATGAAATGCAGGCAGCCTCTAGAAATGGAAAAGTCAAGGAAACAGATCCTCCTCTAGAGTCTTCAGCAAGAGTACAGCCCTGTTGATGCCTTGATTTTAGCCCAGTGAGTCCTATGTGATTTTTGACCTACAGGGCAGTCAGATTATAAATACGTATCTTTTTTAGTGGTCAGTTCATGGTAATTTGCTATGGTAGCAATTGGAAACTGACACACATTGCTAACGTAGAACTTTCTTGGTGAAGGAAAATGGAATATGCATAATCCATAGCACGTTATTCAACTTATTCCTAGTAACAGAGATTGGGAAGCAGTGCAGGTGGAGGGCAAGGTATTGAGAAAATCAATTGGCCATGGTCCTTAGGTACTACAACGACAGTGGAAGCTTTCAAGACAGTGGCATGAGTTAGCTTTTTCTGTTAGTCCAAAATAACATACACAGATCAAAGTGTCGATTTGAAGATCCAGTCAGGGCACGAGTAGAAAATTAGAAAACCTCTCTGGCAGCTTTAACAATGGAGCTTACCCCCTTCGGTACATGTTTGATCTGAGTAAGGATCAATCTTGAGTCTGAGAGCTGCAACATCAGTGTCTGATTTATTAAGGGTCAGAGGAGGGAATGTGACCTTCAGACACGGGATGGGAACATTTGGGTGAACACTGACAAGACTAAGAACCTTGAACCCCCAAATTGTCTTAAAACTTTCTTGCCTATAAGCACCCTGATCCAGCTGAGGGGCTGGAGAGCCTAGAATTGGTGGTAGTTGAATGAAACTATGTTTCTCAGCTTAGTCTGCACATTAGCTCAGAAACAGGACTGTGCAGTTATGTTTTATGTTAGTCATTTTTTATGACTTTATTCTCTGCAACCTTATACAAAAGGTGCTAGTAGTGGCTAACATCTTAGGTTTAGGTGAAAGTTTGAATGAATTCGTATCATCTGTAATGAATGGTAGCTGTGTCCTCTGTATTGAGGACACAAGTTTTTTGTTTTTTGTTTTTCTTAAGATTACTATATTCATTTTAGAGAGAGAGAGAGAGAGAGAGAGAGAGCAGGGAAAGGAGCCCGAGGGAGAGAGGCAGAGAAGAAGGCTCCCTGCTGAGCATGGAGCCTGAAGCAGGGCTTGTTCCCACGACCCTTAGATCATGACCTGAGCCAAAATAAAGAGTTGGCCACTTAACCAACCGAGCCACCCAGGTGTCCCACAAGTTTTTTTCCCCCCATATAAAAGGATGCTGAGGTGAAATGTGTCTCAAGGTAAAAGTGTGTCTCCGCTCTTCTCCAGCCTGCCTTGTGTCCTTTATGGACAGCAGCAACCAGACTTCCTTGTCCTCTGACTTCTGGCTCAGTTTGGCCAATTCAAGGCACTGACAGGAGATTGGGAGGTAAACTGAGAGGGAAAGGGCAGGGTATTTACTTTCCTGGCTCCCTCCATGCAAGGCTACAGTTGACAGTGTCAGGCACAGCCCCAATTTTAGAAGCATAGCTAGGGACCCCAGCCCATGCTGGGCAGGCATTCTCTACAGCTTGCTGTTATTTCTAGTCCTGGGGTCCTTCACCTAACCCTTTCTGTGTTTCCTTAAACTTGTCCTTACTTTTCTAATCAGTTCCTTCATCCATCTCTTCAAATACCCTCTTTTTCCTGCTGGAACCCTCACTGAGACCATCATCATCATCATCATCATTGCCAGCATCATCAGAGCAACTAACATTTATCAAACATTTCTTATGTCGCAGGCTCTGTGCCCAAACATCTCACATGAATTAGCTTATATTATTCTACAGCAATTCTATGATATACATGACTATTGTTACTCCATTTTAGAGATCAGGAAATTGACATTTAGAAATTGGTACACAGCCTTCCCAAACTTACCTACCCAGGCCAGATTTGAATCCAGTCTGCAGCACTTGAGAAAGCATGGTAGAGTAAGTAAAGGAGACAGGTTTTGGAGTTAGAGAGTCTTGGTGACAAATATCAAATGGCAACCTGAGCCAAAACATTTGATCTCTCTGATGCTTAGGTCTCCTTCTTTCTTTCTTTCTTTTAAAGATTTTATTTATTTATTTATTCATGAGAGACACAGAGACCCAGGCAGAGGGAGAAGCAGGCTCCCTGTGGGAAGCCTGATGCGGGACTCGATCCCAGGACCCCAGTATCACACTCTGAGCCAAAGGCAGATGCTCAACCACTGAGCCACCCAGGTGTCCTGGGTTTCCATATTTCTGAAATGGGAACTACATTGCTTCTGCTAGCTAGAGTTCTTTGTTCGCAAACAACAGAAACAACACTAGCCAATCAAAATGACAGGATTTCAGAGAGTTCGATAGGTAGTAACAATTAATGAACACATTCTTCAAGGCTTCCATGTTGTTAGTTCCAACCATTCTCCATCCATGACTGCTCAAGACTCAAATTTCCTGAAGATCCAAATTTACTGATCTCCCCTTGCTCATGTTACTTTCCACACCTTTAATTCAGCAGGATATGCCATCAGCTCTGCATTCAGTGATGGAGGGTTAGTCTCCCTAGGAAAACTGTTGTGTTTTTATCTGAAAATGGGGTAAGGATCCTGTGAAGGCAAAAAGGAAATGAGCACTATAAAACGTGGTTTCATGCATGCTACAAGAAGTAAAGGCGATATTTTCGGCAAAGCACTTGACACAGGAGTCTGGGCTTTCTCTTCCCTCCCTCCAGAGCGTTCAGAAAAGGGGCATTTAATAGTAGTGAGAGAAATGATACTGAATAGAACTTATCTTCCACTGGCTGTGTCTATTGTCTACCCTCTGAGAGTCTCTCACAGGAACTATCAGATGTTAACTTCTCTCGGATCTTGCCCAGTGACTGCCAACCTTACCCCATAATGCCTGTGTTTATACAGATTCCTCTCCATTGCTTATGGGCATCTTCCAACAGTCTGTCCATGTACCAACTTGCTAATCTGATTCATATCATTGTTGAACATCCTGCTTTTTCTCCAATGTTATATTTTGAAGAATTTCAAACATATACAAAAATTGAAAGAATCAGTCAGCGAGCACCGATAAACACACCACCTAGATTCCTACCATTAATATTTTAGGTTATTTGCTTTATGGCATATCTATCCCCCACTATCTGTTCACTCATACATCCCTTGAAGCCCCTATTTGACAATATTGTATTTTAATGGATTAATAAATATTTTTTTATGACGAACTAAAATCATTTATATCAATGTTAGCAAAGAACCAACTGACAGGGGTCTCAGCAACATCTAGGGGTTGGGCCAGTTTCTTTTGGTTAATGCTTTGAATAGAAGAGGTTTTAAAAGCATTTGTTTCTCACAGAATGTAACCATCTGTGCTTTTTGACAGGTTCTTTGACTTCTATCATTTCTAACTATGCCTCTAAAATAGATTTTTCAGAGAACTGCTTTTGGAATGATTGGGGAAGTGTTCTTAGGAGGAATTCACTGACTGAAGTGAGCCAAAACCAGAAGAATATGTGGATGGAGCATTTCCTAGATAATAATGATAATAGGTTTTGAAAAATGTCTGAAATCTGTTTCACACTTAACCACAGAGATTTTCACATCTGATCACCAAATCCTGGAGAAATAAAAGATCCTAAGAGGGATACTCCCAATCTTGAGAATCAGATAAACATCCCAACTCCTGAGGGCTATTGAAATATCAAGATAATCTATATACCACACATTGCTTTCTATTCTTTTTCTTTTAAGAGATTATATTTATTTATTTGAGGGAGAGAGAGAGAGAGAGAAAGAGAGCACCAGCAGGGGGAGGAGCAGAGGGAGAGGGACAAGCAGACTCCTCACTGAGCAGGGAGCCTGATGAGACCCTAGGCTCCATCCCAGGACCCTGGGATCATGACCCGAGTTGAAGTCAGATGCTTAACCAATTGAGCCACGCAGGGACCCTTGCATTCTATTCTTATTGACTAGATTTCACTGTGAGATTTGTGTTTTTCATTCAAGCTCCTGAATTCACAATTCAAACATCTGGGTTCTTGTTAATTTGCTTACTTATTGAAAGATGTTGAGCCGGTGCTGGTCAAATTTTCAGTGCAAAGGTAATACAGCAGAGGAAACCTAACATAGCCATCTTTGAAGTGTAAACACAAGTCAGTTCAAATTTTTTTTTATTTAATCAGTTCACATTTAAGTCTAAAATATGGAATGTCTACTATTGGTGTCTTTTGTCTGTGTTCTGGCATGAGATTTTATATCTTTTTAAAAAAATTTATTTATTTTTCATGAGATATACACACACACACACACAGAGGGAGAGACATAGGAAGAGAGAGGAGAAGCAGGCTCTATGCAGAGAGCCTGACACGGGACCTGATCCCAGGACTCCGTGGGATCATACCCTGAGCCAAAGGCAGATGCTCAACCTCTGAGCCACCCAGGTGTCCCTAGAGATTTTATATCTTGATGGGTGAGTAGAGGTTTGGAAGAGTGTATTTGGGGAGTACTAAGGTGGAATTAGCAGGTGGCTGGGGAGAACTTGCTGAGAAGTGAAAATTGAGGAATAATCATGCCAACAGAGGAGAGAGGGTCTAAACTGTACTGCAAAGAATATTGGAACATAAATAGAATCTTGGGATGTGTCAAACAGGAGGAAATAAAGATGAAAAGGTGGTGACATAGGAAAGAAGAACAAGCAACACTTAAATAAGTGATTGTAGACTGAATGGGGAGGAGACATCTCTTTGAGTTTAGCTGAGATATTCTTGGTAACCAGGCATGACCTGATGAGGCCTGGCCTGAGGTGATAGGATATACTAAAAAAGAAATGAGTACAATGGGCAAGTAAAATAGCTCTGGAGAAGCTGATCCAACCCAGAGCCCTAGGGATGAGTTCTTACATTCTTAACCCAATCAAAAAAGCCCAGCAGCCTGACCCCAGTCAGCTCAGACATGGTCACATAGCCTTCATTAAAATGCTTGGAAAGAAAAGTATTCTTTCCTGGTTGGTGTGCTGTGTGGACATAAAGCTTGAGATTGCTGGGGCCATGTTGACACCGTGAGGGAGGACAGCCTTATGATGATGCTTATGATGAGGGAAGGCAGAAAAATCGGGTCATTGAGGACAACATTGAGCCACTAAATCAACCTCCTCTGAAATTCAAATAATCCCGGGATTTAACAAATTCAACCTCATCATTGAATGGTTTCAAACTGATAATGGTGTTGGTGTAACCCAGGAGGCATCACTAACAAAGTTAATAGGGTAAATTTTATATCCTTGTTGGAAAATAATCTCCTACCACATCCTCTGACGCATAGACAATGTTCAGTTAAAATATATGTAGGGCAAAAATCTCATTTCACCCAACATATAGTGTTGCTAAAAACTAAGGTTAGAAGTGGACACAGGATATCATGATTGTGGTAGCAAAGTGGTGTTGGGCAGGGGGGCCATGCCAAGGCAAGGAGGAATTAAAGTGAAATATTCTATAGGATATAGTTTTTCCATTTACCCTCTGTGACAGAGATAAAGCACCTGAGGAGGTAGGAACAGTGATCAGTAAACAGGTTTTCTCACATTTTTTTTCAGCTGCTATTTGAAATTCTTTCTATTCTTTATGGCCAAGAGCTCACAAGATGGGGAAGATAGTATACTTCTCTCCTAATTTTTCAGGACAGAGGGAACTACCTAAAAAGGAAATTAGTATACAATAGTGGAGTATGGGAGTTCTTTTTTATATATATAGATTTTTTTTTAAAAAATATTTTATTTATTTGACAGGGGGGAGAGAACATAAGCAGGGGGATTGGCAGGCAGAGAGAGAGAAGCAGATTCCTGCAGAGCAGGGAACCTGATTCAGAGCTCGATCCCAGGACCCAGAGATCATGACCTGAGTCAAAGGCAGACCCTTAACTGACTGAGCCACCCAGGAGCCCTGACAGCTCAGCTCTGATGGTGACTCTTCTAAGGAACCAAGGTATCTCCAAATAGTCTTTCTCTACCATTGGTAATTGCCTTCTCCAAAGCAGGGATGATAAATTAATACAATCTTGCTGAGATGCTTGGAAGACCTGCAAATGCAAACTATTTGAGAAATATTCAGGCACTAACTGGGTAGAAAGAAGAAATCTCACCCTGGAGGAAATAAAAACAGCATTTTCCTTAGTCTTTATTTCCAAGATTTGTGTGTAAGGCCAGTATTTGTCAGTGAGTGACACCCCAGAGCCCTTTCCTAATGATCCTAAACAAATTTCAGAGATCAAACAAGTTATCATTTTGGCTAATAAACAAGGTCATAAAGTGAATACACCGACTTCCAAGCTACATTGTGTGGGGGAAGATATTTTCATTATGAACTAAACACAGTAACTTTTATGGCAGCTGATTTCCTTCTGAGAGCAGTCATGTATCCCATTTATCAAGGTTGTGTGCAGCCTTGAGATGTGTGTGTTGTATTGCTGGGAGACAGAGAGTTAGTAAATATGGTGCAAATTAAAAGGAGAGGCTCACCTATGGGGAGGAATAAATGAGATGAACAGAGTGATTAAAGAAAGAAAGCAGCTTAAGCTGAGTACTGAGGCAAGATTCTCTAAGAGCTACAAGGAGGCATGAGTATAAATAGCAAAGGGGACAGATTAGCTATGAAGTAAATATCTGGTGACTTCTAGGGCTGAGCCTGAAAGAACAGAGAAGCTGAGGCTAGCATTGAATGTATGCATCAAGTACATAAAGTGGTAAATGAGAGAATCTCTGTCTCCTTGAGATTTATACTCTAGAAAGATTTATACTCTTAGGAAGGCAGATTATGCACATAGAAGTGTGCTACAGCTTGCCCAATATTGACACATAAAGACTAAAGGCATTACAGTGTGGATGTTGTGAGAGCTCAGAGGACTGCTGTGGGCTTGGGCAGTTGGGGGAGAAAGAGGTGGTTTTGAGCTCAGCTTTTCAGAGAGAGTAGTCCCGAATGGTTGAGTGGTTGAACATGTGTGTGAAGGGAAATCAGAAAGGTAGAAGGGAAAGACAGATGAGATGGCTTCCTTCATAGTCTGGGACATCTATAGACTCCTTGCATTTCCTCATCCCTCCCTATCAAGTGATAATACTCTATTTAAAGGAAGAAGATTTGAACGAATAAAAGGAAGATCAATGAAAGGAACAATTCTATTGTAGTGCCGGGGTCCTTTTATTTCTATGTATATATTTGCTATATCAATGTAGAAGTTATGAAGAAAAGAAAAATGTAGATTCTAATCATAATCATGATGGTAACTAAAACGCAAGTGCAGTTTAAGAGTAGCAGGTACATCATCGATTCGAATTCACTTCAGGCACAAAGTCAAATATTATAAAAAGAATTTTCTGGACATGTGCTCAAGTCAGAAATTACATTAAGGAATTAGTTATTAAGCACCAGGACAAATCTATTCACATGTCAATCTTTGCGGTCATCTGTCATATTGCCAACAAAGACCTCCACATCATCACGTGGACAGAAGGGAAAAAATTTAATACGGGAAATGATGAGTACATCTTCTGTAAGATATCAAAGACCTCAGAGATCTTTCCTGGAATCACTGAATGATTTCCATCTTCTTTGTGAGCAGTACCTCTCTAGGAAGGTACTAGTTGATGTCATCTGGACTGTAGAGTATTATTAAAGAAGAGTTCAACTCTTTTTAACAATAATATTTTTATCACTTGAAATATTCAAGCCAGGTGTACAAAACTTACATCATGCTATCTCTTTAATTTCTTACATACCCATAGCAAAATTTCCCTAAATTCTCATCTTGGAAAATGACACCATCAGCTATCCAGTGACCTAGACCAATAATTCAGATTCCTATATTTTTTTCCTCACTGCAATTCCTCTTCTTTCATTTTCACTCCCTTAGCATTTTTCCTGTCTGTGTCTTCCACCCTATCCCTACCACCACCATTAATCAGGTTCCCCATTGTACAACTGGAATATTACACTCTCTTAACTGGCCTCCTTTGCTCTCCTCTAACCTATTTTCCATAATGAATCAGGAGTTGTCATTCAAAAGTACAATTCTGTTCATGGTATTCCCAGTATAATCAATCAACTGGTCAATCAATCTTTCACTACTGCTAGGACAGGGTTCAAATAATTCCACTGTCATAGAAAAATCATGATCTGACGCCTGCTTACTTCATGAACCTTATCTCTTATCATTTCTCCCATTTCTTATCTCACAGTCCAGCCAGGCTGAATTGTCTTTATGATCTCTGAATGCATCCCATTCCTTTGTCCAGGCTGCTGTTGTGTAGAATGTGTAGAATGTTCTCTTTAGGAACCATGTGTCCCTAGTCAACAAAGTCCACTTTCTTTTTCAGATTTATTTATTGGGGCACCTGGGTTGCTCAGGTCAGGATTCAGGGGCCTGGGATTGAGCCCCATGTGGGGCTCCCTGCTCAGTAGGGAGTCTGCTTCTCCCTCTCCCTCTGCCCCTCATTCCACTCATGCATGCATGCTCTTTCTCTCAAAGAGAGAGAGAAAGAGAAAGAGAGACAGAAAGCATGAGCAGGAGAGGAGCAGAAGCAGAGGGAAGAGAGAATCCATAAGTGCAGAGCCCAATGCTGGGGCTCCATCCCAGGACCCTGAGATCATGGTCTGAGCCGAAACCAAGAGTCAGTCGCTTAACCAACTGAGCCAATCAGCATCCCAACAAAGCCCACCTTTGAAAGTTCAGCTGAAGGGACGCCTGGGTGGCTCAGTGGTTGAGCATCTGCCTTTGGCTCTGGGCATGACCCTGGGATCCGGGATCAAGTCCCACATTGGGCTCCTGCATGGAGCCTATTTCTCCTTCTGCCTATGTCTCTGCCTCTCTCTCTGTGTCTCTCATAAATAAATAAAAAACCTAAAAAAAAAAAAAAACCAAACAAGAAAGTTTAGAGTTCAGCTGAAGAATTATTTAGGAATGCCTTTAAGAGGAATCATTTCTAAACAGTGCTCCCCTAAACCTGTACAGTCTTCTGGCATCACCTATACCCATTGTGCTTTCTGGTTTCCATGTCTGTCTTCCCTTCTAGACTGAAGATGAGGGATGATGATGCCATATTTATTCTTGTGCTATATTCATATTTGTATTGTCAGTTGGTTCCATATTAGGCTCTGCCAAAGAGAGCACTAGAAAGAAGTTACTAGACTGGAGGAAGAAAGGACTTGCTCCTTCCTGCCTGCTACATTCTGGCTTCCTGTCTGCTTCTTGTTCCTGTGAGCAGCCTCTAGCAATACTTCCTAGCCTTCCTGAAGTAGAAGCTGAAACCCATTTGCAATTTCTCCACCCCTTGCAGAACCAGCATTGTTGTGTCCTTTAAAGGGACACCAGTTTGAGCCAGCATCCCCTCCTTGGAGGTCTGAGTCCCAGTCCCCAGCGAATTCTTCTCCAAGCCTTCAAGTTTGAATAATTCCAATTTCTTTCTCTTTTCTTTTCCTACTTCCTGCAGTTGGCTCCCTCCATGGTCCTGCAGAGTTCTCTTTTTCACTTTTAGTGATCTAGTTAACAGTCATATCTGGTTAACTATTCCCTATATTAGGTTTTTGATGTGGTTTCCATTTTTGACTATACCATGACTGATACAGTTGCTGAACCAAAGAATTCCTTTAGTGTGAGGATGTCTGATTCAGACTTCTTCCCATAACAATACTGATGGATTATAAATGTTTTATAAAACATTGAGCCATCACAAAGAATTTACTTCCAGGGACGCCTGGCAAGCTCAGTCGGTAGAGCACACAACTCTTGAACTTTGAGTCGTGAGTTTGACCCCTACATGGGGGGTAGAGATTACTTATAAAAATAAAATCTTAAAAGAAAATTTTACCTCTAAAACATTCACTGAATTAGCAATGTCTTTGCAGGTAGCTTTATTCAATACACCTTCACTCTCTAGGTTTTTGTTTTTTGGGTTTCTTATTTAAGATTTTATTTATTTATTCATGAGAGACACAGAGAGAGAGGCAGAGACATAGGCAGAGGGAGAAGCAGGCTCCCTACGGGGAGCCCGATGCAGGACTTGTTCCCAGGACTCCAAGATCATGCCCTCAGCCGAAGGCTGATGCTCAACCACTGAACCACCCAGGTGCCCCTCACTCTCCAGGTCTTAAACTTGGCATTGTTGTTCAGAGAACACCTGGCTAATTCATGTTGGTCACTTGCCCAGGGACCTAGACCAAACTCTGTGTGACTAGTCCCACCCTGGACCAACCATACTCTTTCTTCTCATTTCAGCCCCATTACGACTGAACCTATCATCTTGAGCATCTGAATAGATTCTCTGCTGGTTTGTCATTTGTATATGTTTTCTGCTCTTTCCTCTCCCAGCCTGAGAGCAGGATTATTTCAGCTGCTTCTGTGAATCCCCCAAAGCTCAGTAAATGTTATATAAACAAAAACATGAAGGAATGAAGTGGATTAGCAGGGAAAGGGAAAATTCATTGCATTCAGTTATCACTTTTTATTGATTGGAAGACCTTGGGCAAATTAGCACTTGATAAAGATTGTTGATTAATCACTCACCAGTAGAATGTATAACCCCAGTTTCTTGAGAGTGCTCCTGACTGCTTTAATATTATTATTTGGATCTAGATTTCTTATAGGAAACATTATTTTAATTTCTATTAATAGTGACAGAGGAGCTCATAGTAGGAAAAGCACGAGCTTGGAGTCAGAAAAAACTAGGTATAGATTCTGAATCCACCACCTGTATGAACTTGGGGGTAAATTACTTAAGCTCTTGGAAGCTCAATATCCTCTCTGTAAATTAGAATAATAATCATTATCATTATCACGTATTCGTTGCTTTATGCCAGATATGTTCCAAGTGTCATACATATATTAACTAATTTAATCCTTACAATGACCCAGTGAGCTATTTGCTATCATTACCTGTATTTTATAGACAAGAAGACCAGTCTCAGACAGGTGAAATAGCTTGTCTCGGATCATCCGGCTAGGAATTCTTGGGGCCCAGAGGTGGAACCAGGCAGTCTAGCTCCGGAGCACATCTTCCTACCCATCTGCTCTCTTGTCTCTTTCCTTTCATGATTACCAGGAATCTCATTCAATAAACTAATATATGTTGAGGGCATGACCCATATAAGTGCTGCATAAATAGTGCTATTCTGACACCCTGGAAGGGGATTTGAAAAGAACTTGGATTCAGTAGCATAAGTTCAGGTTAGATTTACCATTGAAATGACCTAGCTGGTATGAACTGTTATTTTTATTACGAACAATTTGGCAATAGCCTCAGTCTCAAATAGTAGTGGAACATTTTCCTACCACCCGTAGTGGTCAACGTGATGAAAGGTATCTAGTTATGTAATGTTTATTCTGTGTTCTGTTGCTAAGGAAAAGGCCATATAGTCAGATCAGGACAGTTGAGCCACGTGAAGGTGGCGTCCTGAGCAGCCTTCTCTAAACTAGCACTCACTGCCTTTACCCAACGCTGCCTCTTCCCAGCACCTATCAGTGCCTGACATAATAAACTTGTTTGCGTGTTGTCTGTCCTCCCACCAAAATGTAGGCTCCGTAGAGTCCAAACTCATCTGTTTGGTTCCCTGCTCCATGCTCTTTGCCCAAACCAGGGTCCTGCCAAGGGTGGGGCCCCAGTACCTGTTGCACAAACCATGGAGAGTGTCTTCGGTACCAATTTTTCAGCAAACACAGGACGATTCTTCATGTGCAGACCCATTTCTGACAGGTCTTGAGGATGTAAAATGCAACTCAGAGCAGGCAGGTCCAGAAACAGTACAGAATCAGAGATTTCCTTTGGTGCTCCAGTCAGGCTGGGTTCCAGAAGGGGCTGCCAGACAGCAGCTCTCGGAGGACAGGCGAGTGAAACATGGGAGGTAGTGCTGATGTTAGCACCTCGAGTAAGTCCAATTGGAGACATTCCTCGCAGAATCTTGTGCCGGGAGAAATGGCTCTCTCAAAAAACAACGAGGACTGCAAAACTCTGCAATGCGCTATTTTAAGCTTTGGCTGCTTGGAAGCTGAGGAGCTGAGGACCAACCTTAATGCTCAGTAGTAGCGATAATGGCTTGGCCACAGTTTTAATATCTTTCTCTGTCTTCTGATATAAATATTATATTTATCATATTTAAAATAATAAACAATAAATATTTGCCATGTATATTTATTATGCTTAACATAATAAATAGATTTGATACATATGATCTATGCAATCTGTTTTTATTTTAATACATTTATTATATATATTTCTCTTATAGGAAACCATCTCAAAATTTAAAAGTAGGATATAAATGTAGATACTACATAAAAAAGAAGTCAGAGAAGTCCTGAAGAAATCCAGGCACAGCAGGTCAGGATGATGGCCCTGAAAGAACCCTTCCATTCCTAGTGCCCTGCAAGGCAGGGACTTCTACTCCTCTCTTCATCATCACCCTGCCTGCCCAAATCTTGTCCCAAACTCTGGATTGGTAAGGAACGTTCCCATTTAGCACATTTATCTTCTATCTCTTTTTCTACATCACCAGTACCAGCCACACGTACTGCAAATCTGATCCTGTGCTCTTCCATTTTACCTTCTTCGGGACCCTCATTGGTCAGCAGAGAAAAATGCACTGGGGCAAATAAACTCTCCAGCCACACTCCACGTCATGTCCCTCTCTAAGTTTATGTTTAGTCAATGTGATTCTGTTTATAAAAATGTATCAGATATCTATTATATGCCTGGCACCATGTCCTGGGGTCACAGAACAGTGAGGCTTAGCTCTCTCTGGGAAGTCCACTTGACACCCTTGCCTTAATTACTTCTCATGTATCCTACCTTGTGTATCCCATGTATTCTTTGATTATTTTGCTCCAATTCACACTGTTGGACAGAGACTTGCTAAGGTTTATGGCTTCTTTCCTCTGCTTGATTCTGAGTTCATGGAAAGCAGGAGACATCATTCATTCATCTCCATGACTTCCGAGTATAGGGGCTGGCACACAGTGAGTGCTGATACACATATATGTGTGTATCTAATGATTTTTTAACTGAGGAAGTGAAAGACATGAGAAAGAACCCCCAGGACAGTACCTTTTACACAGCATGTACTCACCAAATGTTTGTTTATTGGAAGAGAATGAGGGCCTGAGATACCCAGTAATGAGTAAGGGAAGGGTGGTGAGTGGGATGCATGAGGAACAAATGTCATGTGTATCAGAATCATGTGTTTTGGAGGAAGAACAGAGACTGAGCTTTTGAATGTGTGTATTTATTCAGATTCAATAAGTCTGTCTTTCTTTCTTTCTTTCTTTCTTTCTTTCTTTCTTTCTTTCTTTCTTTCTTATCACCCAGGTGCCCCTCAATAAGTATTTCTTAAACATCAACTATGAATAGGAAAGATGACTGGGCAGCTAGGGTTGGAGCAACAGTAAGCATGATGAGAACTTGTGAAGCACTATTGCATTAAAAGCATGGACCCTGGAACCAGATGAACCCTGGGCCAGTCTTGGCTCTACCAATTTGCTAACCATGTAACTTTGGGCAAGTTACTTAATCTTCCCAAACCTCAGTTCCCTGTATGAAATAAGAATAAAAATGACCTAATCCACAGATTTTATAAGTTTGCAATGAGACAATTCATCTGGTACATAAGGTACATAGAAAGGATGCCACAAATAAGCATTAGCGGTCAGCATCAATAACCAAATAAGAGATAAAAACTATGTCCCAGATTTAGCTTCTAATTCACAGAAAGAACCAGAGTAATTTTTCATGTGAGCATAAAAATATTTACGAAACACCATGATGCTTAAGTTGAGCCATGTGAAATGATCAATATCCAATTGTTTTTTGACTTATTAAAACGGTAATATCTTTTTATGACCCAACATTTCCTATAGGGTCCAGTTGGTCATGGGCTGTTCGCAGGCACATTACTTAATTTCCTCTGTCGACTCTGACCTCTTTCCTCTCAGCCAACTTGTTCATTTATGCTTGTTTACAAGGCATGCCCTGCTCCCTTCCAGAAAGGACCCGAGGAGGCTCCACTTCCGTAGCCACGAGGCTGTCTGTGTAGTTCATTTGGCAATTAATCATGGGCCACCCTGTGACAAATCCTCTGTTGCCTTGAACTGTTATGTAAATCTTGTACTGGTTTTAGCTTTGCTGGTCAAAAGCTGTTAATAGGGAGAGAGAACTCAGCCACCTCCGAAGCAGACCAGAGAAAGTATCCAGTGTGTGGCAGGGCACTGACTTAAGGAGCTGGGAATGGGAGTCTGGTGAGGAGGACATGCAAGAGCTGTCACCAGCATCCAGACAATGGCCCAGGGGAGGAAAAGGACTTCTTCTCTTGGACTTCAAGATGTAAAGAGGTGGGATTCACCAGGATAGTCTTGAGCAGGGGGGTGGGAGGTCCCTCGTCTCTTTTAAGGAGAAAAGAGAGCCTTTGTTAAAGAGTGATATGCAGAAGACAGCATAGCAGATCGGTAGAAAATGGACTTTTTAGACATCAAGCTGCTCAAGGGGATCCGGCACTTTGTGAAAGGTGGAAAATGAGTGGACCAGAAGATGCTGTGTATCCAACTCTTGCCTTGTTTTCTAGTTTTTAGACTGTTGATTCTGGGCTGCCCTGTGTGTACATCCTTGTTCTCTGGGTGGTGGGTGCACCTCTTCCCTCACCCCACCCCCAGTCTCAAGGGCTATGGAACAGGGGACCTCTGGCCCAGAAAACTGCACAGGACAGCACCAAGGAGCAGGGTGGGGCCAGGAAGGCTGGATGGAGACAGGTCAGATGATCCTACTGATTCATTTTCAGTGTCTGAGTTTAGATCTTTCTTTCTTTCTTTCTTTCTTTCTTTCTTTCTTTCTTTCTTTCTTTCTTTCTTTCTTTCTTCTTTCTCTTTCTCTCTTTTCTGATTTTATTTATTCATGAGACTCCCAGAGCCAGAGACACAGGCAGAGGGAGAAACAGGCTGTCTGCGGGGAGCCCAATGTGGGACTCGATCCCAGGACTCTGGGATCATGACCTGAGCCAAAGGCAGACCCTCAACCACTGAGCCACCCAGGCGCCCCTAGAACCTGCCTCTTAAACCTTGCCCAAACCTCCTTTTAGCTACTGATTTCACGCCCTCCTGCATGGCTGCCACAGCCACACACGGCCATGGCTTAGAAATGCTACATATGCTCCTCCTAATTAATATGTGATGCAGCGTCTCACACTTTCAGGGCTGTCTCCCTGTAGAGTGAAAAGCAGATGACAAGGGAGCTTTTTGTCTTTCATATGCCATCTAGACTGTGACATGCCCCAGTGGACAATCCAGGCAGCAGTGGGTCTCTCCCTTTGGTGAGAGATGTGACATGTGTCAGAAAAGTGAGCTGGCTCCCTCTTCAAAAGCCTGCTTCTTGCCGAGTGTCTGGGAGAGCTACCAGGTGGCTCACTTTGTCTGATGGGCGAACAAAGGTGAGGGAAGTCTGCCCCAGCTGACCCCAGAGCAGCAGCCCTTCTCAGCAAGGGAGCTGGATATTAAAGATCCATGCCTCCTGGTCTCAGCCTGACACCCAATTTAAACTGTGGCCTTAAGCCAGTTGCCAAACCACCCTCTCTACCTCTCCTTCCCCAGTTGTAAAATAGCAGTCCTGAAGTTTGTTAATAGTCCTGGGTAAGAGTTAATAACATGAATGGTGACATACATCAGTCAATATTACTCGAAGCTGATACCAATGACGGTTTTGCAAACATAAAAGTGCCCTAGGAAGCAAAGATTGTCTGATTCTTCTGAGTGATTTCCATAACGTTGGGCTGGCTCCCAGATAATATTATGGAACTGTTACACAAAGGGGCTGATATTTGCACTTTATCCTCTTAGCTCATCCTACTTTATTTGTATTTAGAAGGCTGTGTAAGGGGACACCATCAATATCCCATTAGTCACAACCAGGCAAAAGGTTTCTCTATGTCAGGGTATGTCTGTCTGTCAGCGTCATGGCAACATCAGCATGGCATCCCAACCAGGATGTCAGGGGATTGGGCTTCATCCCATCGCAGACTACAGTGGATCATTAACAGACCGGGAGGCTCCCAGTCCAAGATTCTAGCAAACTCCAGAAGTTGAATGCAGATTTTGACAATCTAAAGCAGAGATATGCTCCTTGAGGAGAGAAACATATGCAAGAAGTTCAAAGGCTTTTGTCCCTAGTTTTTTTAAAGTTCAAGAAAGTCTGCTGCTGAATTTAAATTAGACAATTCTTTTTTTTTTAAGATTTTATTTACTTATTCATGAGAGACACACACACACACAGAGGCAGAGACATAGGCAGAGGGGGAAGCATCTCCCTTGGGGGAACCCGATGTGGGACTCGATCCTAGGACCCTGGGCCAATCACCCCGTGAGCCAAAGGCAGAAGCTCAACCACTGAGCCACCCAGCAGCCCCAAATTAAAGAATTCTTTCCAAGGCTCGAGTTATTTATGTACTCAATAATCTCTTACTGAGAATGTCCTATAGACTGTGAGCACTTCTGAGATGCTAAGGATGAGCAAACTGCGATGCCTGAATGCAAAGAGCTTACAGTCCAGTGAAGAGGACTGACAAAGATAGACAATCTTAGAACAGGGTGGCATGGGCCTTGTGCGGGAAGCATCCAGATGCAGTGGGAGGAATGACTCCTCGCCAGAGATCACCAGGCAGCTCCACCTGGTTAACTTCTTTCTCTCTCTCCTGAGACTAAGAGAGAGAGAATTGATGACAACCAATGCTTATCATGAAATGAGGTTGTAAGTATAAACTCACAATGATCTAGAAAAGGGAAATGCCTTCAGACAAGAGATTCAACAAATCAATGGAAGAAAGAAAGTGGATAGGGGATCCCTGGGTGGCTCAGCGGTTTAGTGCCTGCCTTTGGCCCAGGGTACGATCCTGGAGTCCCGGGATCGAATCCCACGTCGGGCTCCTGGCATGGAGCCTGCTTCTCCCTCCTCCTGTGTCTCTGCCTCTCTCTCTCTATGTCTATCATAAATAAATAAACAAATCTTAAAAAAAAAAGAAAGAAAGTGGATATAGAAGGAATGGGATGGAGGACCCAGGTGCCCTGAACACTGAAGGGGGGTGGTGAGAGAGGTGAGCATGTGGGAGGACATGACTCAGTAGAGAGGCTTAGAAAGGCTCAGAAGTAAGGACTTAGGCCTGACAGAGTAGAGCTGCAAGGAACAGGAGGATTCACCAGAAGTCTTTACAAGAGAGGCTTTTTGTGAGACCACCTCACTCCCCTTCAGCATATTCGGTAGCTGAATATCAACCTCTGAAATAAATTAATGTGTCCCTCAAAGCCCTGGGTGGCCCCAGAGTGGATAAGTCTGTCTGAGGAAAGTGGCCTTTCTGCCTCAACACCTCATGGCAGTGAGTATTTTGCCCCCAGGGGACATTTGGTAGTGCCCAGAGAAGACATTTTTGGTTGTCCCTTGAGGGGAGGTGCTATACTGGCATCTGGAGGCTGGAGGCACAGGAGACAGCCACACCCCTGAGCCAAAATGTCACTAGTGCTGAGTCTGGGAACCCTTGCTCTGGTATAAAGCCCTCCAGCTTATAAACCCCACACCCACAAGCCCACACCGTGCTCCACAACCATTTCTGCAATGTCCCATTTCCAACAGCAAAGATCAACTTAACCAGGTCCCTGACCAGTGCTGGCTGCCGTGAGAGATGCATTATGGTGGATCCATGAGCCCATCATTGGGCACATGGGGATGAGGGGTGTCTCAATGTTACTTGTCAAACTCTGAGACTCTACAACCAAATGTTTTAAAAAGAAGGAAGGGACAGCATGAGAATCAGGGAAGAGCAAAGGAACAGCTCCTGCTGCACGCTCTGCAAGACAACATGTGCCCATAGATGGCCAGCAGGGGCAGCTGGGGCCACAGAGCAGGAGGAGGCGATGTTACTGAGGAGAATTCAGTATCAGAAGTCAAGAGTTCAACTGGAGCTACAAGCAAGAGATGGGGAAGGTAGTTGCTCCCTGACTCCAGGACAACACAGAGTTCACATGGTTGAGAGACGGGACATAGAAGAACCGGGAACTTGGGGATGACTGGCCTGGGCAGGGGTAGGCTTGGAGTGGGAGAGCCCGATGCATTGCCAGGTACTGGGCTCAAAGCAGAGCAAATGCCTTCAGGTAGCGACTGGGCGCTGGTACTGCTCACCTCCTCCTCTTCCTGACTTCCGTTTCTTCTTACAGGTCCACTGCCTGGTACGGCAATCGGAGGACAACAGACAGGAGTGACCTGCAGGCTGCATAGTGACATGAGTGCATCTGGAAGAGGTAAATTCAGAGCTGGTGGGAAAGTGGAATCCTGGCTTTGGGTGGAAGAAGGCTATTCCATGTACTTGTGCCAACCGGTCCCAGGATGGCTCTGCCAACCCAGCACTGCACTGCACTGCAGTGTCATTTTCTTTTCTTTCTTTCTTTTTTTATTCTTTAAAGATTTGTATTTATTTATTTGGGAGAGAGAGAGAGAGAGAGCACAAGCAGGGGGAGAAGCAGATGGGGAGGGAGAAGCAGGCTCCCTGCTGAGTAGGGAGCCCCATGAGGGGCTTGATCCCATGACCCTTGGGATCATGACCCGAGCCGAAGGCAGATGGTTAACTGACCCATCCACCCAGGCACCTGAACAACGTGTTTTGACTGCACAAACCTTCTTTACAAGTCACCCTATAGGTGCTTTTGGTTCTATAGAAATAAAGCAAGAAAGAAGAGTGAAGATACCTCTAGGGGAGTTTTCAGGGAAGGCTCGGAGGTATTCTGGAACAACAAAGGTGAGATTCCGGTGATCAACAAAATCATGGGGCCACCTTCCACTCTTCATTTTTATCATTACTGATGAGTTACTTAGCCATTCTCCAAGTTTATTTCATGGATGTCTGAAATAGAATCAAGTGTGAACATCTCAGAAAATCTCCCTTATTCATGGCGTGCATCTAGCTAAGAGGGTGATAAGAAGGTTGAATGCCCAAGGATTTGGGCTGGAGCTGGTCTAACCTCCATTGTGCTTATAGGGTACAAAATGTTGACCTATTCTGGAAACATAATTAAATGGCAACATTATTTGTTATTAAAAAAAAAACAGTTTGGCCTGCTCTTTATCAGAACCACAAAGAAAAACCCTCCCATATCACAAGTGGGAGAAAGAACTATATGCTATTTAAGAGCTAGGCACTTAATAGTCCTCACGACTTTATTTGTTCTGGCATTTAATCCTGAGGACAGCTGTTTGAGGTAATATTACTCTGCTACTTTACAGATCAAGAAACCAAGGTTCTAAGATATCTCTCTAATAACCTAACATGTTTTTCTTAATTATTAAGCTTCTACGACAGGAACTGAGCTATTCTCTGGGGGAAATAGACAAAACGAGGCAATGTCTCCCCTGTCTGTAGGATACGGATATGTACGCTGTCAATTCCATACTAGAAATATTATAATAGAAATGAGAGCTCCTGGGATCTGCCCAAACGAGTAGGGGACAATGTCATAGTAAGGTGACACCAACTGACTCTTGGAGGATTAGGGATTTTCTAGTCCTTCTGCCTACCCGATGCCTTACTCCTGTACTATTGAAAAGTGTCGTCTTCAATTTTCATAGGAACTCCCTGTAAGTTAATTAGAGTCCAGCTTTAAATTTAAAATATGTAGAGCTTGATATTCTCTCTGATGCATGCCGGTGTCTACTACTTGCTGGTAGAGTTCCATGGCCTACTGAGAACCTCTTGCACATCCTCCAGAAAGACTGATGAAATAAGCTTACCAGCTAGTTGTCTCCACTCTTTCTTTTTATGCACCAGCTGAAGTCAACTAAAATACCGCATGGGACAACTGAGCTACCGATCTCTTCCACTTGGCCTTACTGCTGCCATTTTGGGGCTAAAGTGCCCTCTGCCCTTGGCTGGTGTTCTCAGACCAGCCTTGGCCAGCCTGCCGTGGCCTTGTCTGAGCCTCCTCATTTGGAGTCCATTTCAGGAAGAGAGGCTAATGTCAGTGGAGACCTGCGAAGTTCATGATAGAAGAACCTCTGAACCAGAAATGCTATGATTTCTCCAGTAATCAGCATTTCTTTTAAAACATCAGTGGAAGCTGGAAGGAAACATCAGGGCTGGACATGAGAAAGCAGATTTTTGTCCTAGATGTTGCATGGTGGTGACTGCTTCCATCACAGAGCCAGCTCACTGTGGGTTATTCGCTAGAAGAATATTTATTGTCATGACACATGTCAAAGCATCCTCATTCCATTGGATTACTTTGAATAAAATGTTAGTTCAGGGGCATCTGGGTGGCTCAGTCGGTTAAGCCACTGACTCCTGGTTTCGGCTCAGGTCAAGGTCATCATCTCATGGGTTGTGGGACCGGGCCCCAAGTTGGGCTCTGAGCTCAGCAGGGAATCTGCTTGAAAGGTTCTCTTCTTTCTGTCCTCCCAACATGCGCATGCATGTGTGTGCTCTCTCTCTAAAATGTATAGACACATCTTTTTTTAAAAAGTAAAATAAAATCTCAGTTCATAGTATGTGCTCTAACTTCTTTTCAAGACTTAAGCCAAGCATTATTGGTGAGGAAATCAGTATATGGGCACCAGCTGAACGGTCAAGGTGGCTCATGGACTTTAGCTCTACAGAAATAAGAAAAAGCTGAAACCCCTGTGGCTTGCCTAGAGACCTTACAGAATATTAATGTCATGGGTTCATAATAGGCAATACAGTTCATTTTAATTAGGATCCCACAATCCTAGAAATTAAGTTGATAAAGAACTATTAGGTCATCTGGCCTATCACCTTCCCTATTCCCTCCTCAATGCAGGATTGTTCCCTGGGGTCTGCTTGGAAATGCATGATTTGGTCTAAATTTAAATGACTACAAAACTATGAGGTTTATGTCATTCCCCTTGGGAAACTATTATACAGTCTAATGGATTTCACCGTGAATTTTTTTTCCCCAGAGATTCCGCCCAAATTTCTCTTTGCTTTGTCACATTTTTTTCCTCATTATTCCCCTGGATTCAGAAAAATCACAAAAATGACAGTAAGAATGACCAAATCTATTTTCTACTCTTTTGCAATAAAGATGGGAATCTCAGTCCAGACCACTTTCTCAGTTTCACATTTGTGGGTGAGCTGGGACATTACTAACCCTTTTTAATCATGTAAGATATTCTCCTTTCCTCAGAGAAGGAATCCACAGACTCACCAGGGTGGGGACAATTTGGAGTTCCAATAGTAGTGGTGCTTTTGACATGATTCCGCCGCCTGCCTTGTCCAATCTGCCATATAAACGAGGATACACTCGCCAAGATTTGAGATGCCTTCTGAATCTTGTTACACAAAGAAAATCATTCTGGCTTTTGGAGAAAGGAACTTAAGACTTTTTTACCTTTATTAGCACCATTACCAGCCAATTAAGCTACCATATTACATTTCCTTGGATGACACCCAGGGAATCTCAGAACCGCAAGCTGGCTAGGTGAATAAAGAGGTATAAATCGTCACGTCATGTGTTTTACATATATTGATATGCGTGTACAGAGAGAAGCTGTAGCACCAAGAGAGAGAAACGAAGGAGAAACAGCAGGAGGCTAAAAGGAAACATCTCTGTGTTCACAATCCTTTATTTATAAAGGAGAATCAAGTCACCTGCGTGGGGGGACTGTGACTCATTAGAATTCCTCAATTAAAGAGAAAGGGCTCCCTGATGATTTTACTTCCTTGGGTTTTTCTGGGTTATTATCATCACTGTAATATGAGAAAGACAGCAATGCCCTAATCTGAGAGAGGATCAGTCTTCTGAGTACCACAGGATGCTGGAAAAACACTAATGAATTCCGACCACAACCAGGACTGATTTGCAAGCAGTTGGCCCTTAAAGGTAATCCCCCCAAATTACTATACTAGCTGGCAACTCAGGCTGAGTGAGAAAGATGGGAAGAAAATGACTCTCCCAGTGTGATTTAATGACAGAAAAGGCAGAGTGAACGTATGACCAGGCCTCTGTTTCACAATTTATCCTTTCTTGATGATCCCTTAGGTAGTTTCCCCTTTGCCCCTCATACTAACAGTGTCACAACCAACATTCTTCTATAAATCTCCCATGCAGATGTAACAGAGCTTCATTGGATTATATGTCTAGAAGCGTGACCTGGCTCAAATGTGTTATAGCTAGGTGCAAAGTAGTACGGGAGGATTTTCATCTGTCTCTTATCCTTACTTATACTTATTATCATCAGACTTACGATTTTGGTCAACAGGATGAGTGAGTAATGGTATGTCATGGTTGTCTCAATTTGTAGTTTATTAGTTACTGGGGACCTTGAGCATCTTTTCATGGTTATTGGTAATTAATGACGATTGTTTTATGTTTTGCTTATTGTCTATTTTTTTCTTCTTTATTGAGCTGTAGTACTTTTAAAATACTGGATATTGGGCCTTTATCAATGATCAGCTTCCAATCTTCTCTCCTAATATCTCTCTTAATCTTTGTTTATGGAGGCATTCTTTAAAAAATAAGTTTACAATTTAATGTTAGTGTAGTCAAATAGTGTTGTCACTATTTCCCTTATGGTTTTTCTTTTTTAGATATTGTCATTCCCCAGCCCTTAAATCAGACATGCCTTCCTATACTTCCTTATAAAGGTATTATATTTTTCTTTTTCTTTCTTTCTTTCTTTCTTTCTTTCTTTCTTTCTTTCTTTCTTTCTTTCTTTTGAGAGGGAGAGAGAGTAGGGTGGGGGGATAGAGGCAGAGGGAGAAAGAGAATATTAAGAAGGCTCCATGTCCAGCTTGGAGCCTGATGAAGTGTTCAATTTCATGATGCTGAGATCATGACCTGAGCCAAAATCAAGAGTTGGACACTTAAATGACTGAGCCACCCAGGCACCCCAATTTTTGCTTTCATGTACTTTTAATGCACTTAGAATGGATTTTTTGTGTGATGTATTTTTATACTTCTCTGTATGGATAACCAATTGTCCATCCTTATTTTGCTTCCTCATATCAAATTTTCACTTAAGTATAGGGTGTTTTAGTTGTTGTTCTCTAGTCTATTGGTCTATTTTTTTCTTTCTCTTTTAGAAGATTTTATTTATTTATTCATGAGAGACACAGAGAGAGAGGAAGAGACATAGGCAGAGGGAGAAGCAGGCTCCCTACAGGGAATCTGCTGTGGGACTTGATCCCAGCACGACCCTGGGATTACGACCTGAGCCGAAGGCAGATGCTCAACCACTGAGCCACCTAGGTGTCCCTATTGGTCTATTTTTCTATTCTTGCACCAGAACCATCTCTCCTCATCGCTATAGCACAATGAGGAGACTTGATATTTGGCAAGGCAAGTTTCCTACTATTTTCCCCCCAAACTACCTCTCTTTATCCTTTGTCCTTTGCTCTTCCATATAAATTTTAAAGACCAGTCTGTCAGATGCCATCAGGCAATGAATAGAGTAGACCCATAACTCCATTATTCATCTAAGCTAGTTTATTTTTGCTCTGACTACTATTACTGTACTAAGCAATAAAGAAATGCCAGACATAAGTCTAAGTGCTATATATTGACTCATTTAAACCCTATGAGATAGGTACTCTAGTCATTATTTCCTTGTTTGAGTTGAAGGGCCTGGGATTGATGATATTAGGTAATTTGGCCACGGTCCCTGGGTTATTATAAGGCATAGCCAGAGCACACCTGCTTAAACTCATTCTGATCATATGCCAGACCTTACCTGGACATTCAAAAACTTAAAAAATATTTTGCACTTACTGACAATACAAGCAAATTAAAATCAGTATTCTCTTTATTTAACCACAGAAGAAACTAAGCAAAGACCAGGTATATGATTTGTCTGATATCCTATATAATGTCCATTGCAGAATGGACCTATGTCCTTCGACTTTCCCTGTGTAAAAATCCCTTTCACTTCTACATTCTTATTTATTTATTTAGTCAGTTAATTAGTTAGCTAGTTATGAAAGAGAGAGAGAGAGAGAGAGAGAGCGTGCGCATGAGCAAGAGGGGCAGAGGAAGAGGGAGAGAGAATCTCAAAGAGATTCCACGCTGAGCATGGAGCCCACTGTAGGGCTCTATCTCACGACCCTGAGAT
Organism: Nyctereutes procyonoides; assembly: GCF_905146905.1. Taxonomy (NCBI): domain Eukaryota; kingdom Metazoa; phylum Chordata; class Mammalia; order Carnivora; family Canidae; genus Nyctereutes; species Nyctereutes procyonoides. The sequence goes on from NW_026575037.1 coordinate 9,667,645, forward strand.
CAGAACTTGAGCCGAAGAGTTGAATGCTCAACCAACTGAGCTCCAAGGTATCCCTACCATTCCTACCTTCTATTTCTGCCCACCAGCTCTTGCCACTGTGCCTTCTAGGCCAGATACCTGGAATGCACAAGCAAGAGGCTACTATGAAATCCTAGTCCCCAGTGAATGCTCCTTAGCCCTCAGTGGGCCATGGCACTAAGCATGTGGAAATCAAGTCCAGAGATGAAATGGCTCATTAATCTGTGCTTTCTTGGACTTAGGGACACTTGCACCTCATTTTGAAAAACTAGTTGTGATGTGGGAGTGGAGACTGACATGTCATGTCTCCTACCTATGACGGCGCTTTGCCAAATGACAGGGCATGCACATTTTTATTTATTCATGAGAGACACAGAGAGGGAGAGAGGCAGAGACACAGGCAGAGGGAGAAGCAGGCTCCACGCAGGGAGCCCGATGTGGGACTCGATCCCAGGACTCCAGGATCAAGCCCAGGGCTGAAGGTGGCGCTAAACCGCTGAGCCACCCGAGCTGCCCTGGGCATGCACATTTGTAAGGAAATGCATGGAGGCAGTAAATGCTGGCAATAGCAAGGGCAAGTCTGTAGGAACAGATTATATGAGAAGTGGTTAAATAAGACAAGCTATGAAGGGAACTACGAGGGGAGCCAAAGAGAAAAATATGTTATGAAGAGAGATACTCATCGGCCAGGCTGCCGGGTGGAGGACAGACTCTCTTTTCAACTTTCAGTATAAACTTGCCTTGGCCACCATATGCTCATGACTTTGAGCAAGTCACCAGACAGCCTGGACATCTCTGTTCCCTCTTCTGTGAGAGGAGGCCCGTGGGGGGCGGGGTAGAGGCTTTCACAAAAGTAAGGAAGTCAGTGTAGTCTGGAAGAAAGAGCGTGAGCCTCTCCATGGGCTCTTGCCCTGCTAGGACTATGGGGGGACACCTCACCTTTTGAAGGCTGGAAGAGAGGAGGCCAGGGGAGAGTCACAGGAGAAACCAAGAGTACTTTGTGTTCATCCAAGGACAGCTTGTACACCTGGGAGCTTGATCTCCTCCCATGTTTTCTTTCACTGTCTTATTCTGCAAACACATTTTGTCAAATCACATCATTTCTGCACTTGTCAATCCTTCATCACTATGCTAGAATGATGGTACCACTGGCCCTAACGTGGGGCGGCACATGTGCAGGCTGACGTAGGCTACTAGGAAGTCCACGCCTACGGCATTAGAGGAAAGTGAGAACCAGAAGTGGAATCAGATGGGGCTCTCTGGTGGTCTCGGCTCCTCTTCCACAGCTGCAGGGATGGGAGAAAGATTGCAAGCCAGCCCCATACCTCAGAGGAATTACAACGCTGGCCGCAGGCTCCTAGAAGGAGACTGGCCCAGCCCTGCTCTCTGGAATGAGTCTGTTTCCTCCTGGTTTTGATATTAATGAGGTAATTATTGTGCATGTTTATGCACCTGTGCCTTTTTCTCAGCCTGTCTGTGTTTCTCTGCCAGGCAATGTGCTTCCCTCTGCCCTTCATATCTTCTAGCAGGAGGGGGATTAAAAGGAAGGTGGAAGAAAAGAAGGTTTTCTTTTCTTTAGTTTTAGCTTTAACTTCTGACTTTATCTGTGCTCATAGTATTTATAGTCTCAGCCACCATAATAGTAGCCACTATTATATGTGCTGCTGAAGTGAGCTATTCACTGTACTGAGTACTCAGATCTCAGAGAATCAAATGAAGTTTTAAACCGTTCTCCTGTGCACCTTGCTCTTCCTGATAATCTTTTTAATTTTTTTTAAATTTTATTTATTTATTCATGAGAGACATAGAGACTGAGAGAGAGGCAGAGACACAGGCAGAGGGAGAAGCAGGCTCCATGCAGGAAGCCTGACATGGGACTCGATCCTGGGTCTCCAGGATCATGCCCTGGGCTGAAGGCGGCGCTAAACCGCTGAGCCACCCGAGCTGCCCTCTTCCTGATAATCTATGAGCAAATGAGACCACCTAAGCCTATGGATTCTATAACCAGCACTATACCTAGTAGGCAAGTGAGGAATGGGCATTGAGCTGGTGTTCTTTGAGCTCTGTACATAGTAGGAGCTGTGGCCATATGACAGGTTGTCAATGAAGCAACGTATGGATTCTTTAACCAGCACTATACCTAGTAGGCAAAATGGCAGTGGACACTGGGTTGGTGTTATTTGAGCTCTGCGCACAGTAGGAGCCGTGGCCACATGACAAGCTGCCAATGAAGCAACAGCCAGAGCCAAGGTCATGAATAGTGATTTACTCGCTTACTGAACCAGGAATTATTCAGCGTTAGCTGTGTGCAAGGAGCACTGTAAAGCCAGAAATGAAGATGTACTACATGGGATCCCTTCCTTCAAGGACTTTCCTCACTGGCAGTGGAGATAACTCATGCCGGGTCATACCACACATAAAACAGTAACCAGACATCCTATAACGTGATGCCTTACAAATGACACAAAGTGCTCTGGGCCGAAGAGGACAGAGAAGTCAGGGGCAGCACCCTGTAGGAGTGAGGACCTTTAGGCCCTAGGAGGAAGGATTCAGAGTTAAAAATAAGGGACACGAATCAAAGGAAGATGACTAGAATACAGGATTCATAAGGAAGGGGGGTAAGAATAGAAATAGGTTAGGAGAAATGGCTTGTATGCTGGGTTAGACCATGTCTATCAGGTAGGTAATAAGAAGTCATTGAAAAATCTCAAGGAAGAGAAGTCCCACAATATCGGGCCTCTGTTGAGGGCTTGGAGAAGGGAGAAAGGTATCCATCAGAGGAGACTGTAAAAGAAACACGTTTAAAAAGGTATACTATGTAAGAGTCCAGGGGAAGAGGGAGTACAGCTCTGGTAGAAGGATCCTTGGTGTGTCTGAGGTTAAACTGAGGTGGAAGGGCTACTGTGGGAACCGGTGGGGAGGGGGGCGCGAAGAGGGGAATGGGAACTGGGGGCAAGCAGAACTGATTTTCCCTGTAGCACAGCAGGAGCCTGCATTTCAGGGGCCCAGGAGGCTGACTCCTGTAGAAGACAGGACTTGGGGGGGGGGAAGGTCTAACTCTGCTGCCTCTGTGGGTTCCTGACAGTGTGGCCTCGTCAAGCATGGATATCCATTGTTCCTCACACCCGAGATGACGGTCATCACGCCCGCCTCAGAAGCGGCTGAGGTAACAGAAGCGGTCAGGTGTGTCAAATCACCCTGCACACTCCAGGGTGTCTGTGAAACATGAGGAGTGGTGTTGTAGTCCTTTCCCTCCTGTGGGCCTGGGTGTGTGTGGGGGTGTGGTGAGGTGCCACATGGTGGCTGTGGGCTGAGGGGGCATCAGGCCACATGACTCTGGTTTGTGCCAACGCTTCCTGGGAAGTGGTGACCAGAAACTCTGAGTGGAGGTTGTGTGGGCAGGAACCTGTTCAATGGGAGCACTTCTGTTCCCTTTGGGTAGGAAATGGGCCATGTCACGGAGCAGGGAGGAGGCAGGAAGTCTGATGATACTTGATTGCTGGGTAGGGGGCTAGCCTAGTGAATGTGGTGCTTTGAGGAGCCCCTTGTCCTCAGGCCTGACTCTGAGAAAAACTTACCAGAGGCCTTGGGGCTTTAAGAAACGCTCACATTAGGGAGGTTGTGTAAAATGCAAGGCAGGGCTGGGGCTGGGTTGGGGAGAGGCAATCCTAAGGATCTGGGGCCTCCAGGCGAAGGTTCCTCTTCAGACCAGGATAACCTCACTTCTTCCGCCCCCAAATAGATCTTCTGAGCACTCTCTGACCCCGGGAACTATCTCTACCACCTGGGGGTTGCTGAACTGCCAGTACAAACTCTTCTTTAAAAAAAGAAATTTCCAGTCAATGGAAAGGATATCTTTTACCTAATGGGGCCACATCATAAACCCACTTTCTGTGAAGCAGTTAGTAGTCAGCGAGGAGCACCTTTCATAAGAGGTGTAAAGTCTTATCCTAAATGTACAGTCGTTCCAAAGCAAGAACCATGCCCCGTGATGTGCCTGCCCTCCAATCCTGAGTAACTGACGGCATTCCCAAATCCCTGAGGATTCTGGAGGTTATGTGTCCCACAGGATCCTGGCAGCAGAGGAAATCTAACTAGTGACCCAGCTTCTGCCCCAAACCAGCATCTCCTGAAAGGGGGATAGGCCAGCTAGCACCAGGAGCTCACTTTAGGTCCCTGTCCTTCAGAGTCTTCTGGTCACCCATGGGACATAATATAGAGATGCCTTCCAGAGAGGTAAAAATGCCCTTAATGTCCAAAAGGATGGCCTAGAGTCATAGCCAACAACATAGTCCCAAATTACTGAATTATACCAGACTGTTCAAAATATAACTCTTAGAATTTAACTCTACATGCCATGGATGTTTCTAACTAATACGATACATGTGCAAATTCTTAAATAAGAATAACGACCATGCCTACCACCAGATGGTTCGGAGAATGACCAGGTTAATCCAGGATTGAAAGGGGCTGGTGAACATTGACATTATAAACTGAAAATGTAAATTAGAAGCACTGTCATGGGCCAAAGAAGGCAGAAGGTAGATATATATGGAAGTAGATAATTAGGTTTTGGCTACTTCTAAGAAATCAGCACAGGCCAGATCTCATTAAAACTGACACCATTAGACTAGAAATCTGTGTATTAGCAAAATTATTCAAAAGTCCATGGTTGGCCCCTTTTTGTGTAAGGCAGTGGACAGATTGCTGGTGGCTAGAGGGATGAGAAACTGACTCTCCCTCAGTCTTCTCCTTAGCTAGCTGACAAATCCCTGCCTACTGACTCAGTCTGCACGTCTGTCAAATGGGCACAGTAATGCTTGACCTGCTTCCTAATACAGGAGAAGATGAGAAAATGGTGTCACATCACTACAAACCTCATAAAAACTGGCATTCATGCTCATGTCATATTGACACAGCATTTTTATATAGTTCCAACCATTCGATCCTCACAATAAAGCAGTGGGTAAGACTCTTTCAGATACTAGACACCCTTTATGTAACAAGTATTTCAAAATTTCCTCTTTAATATTACAAAGTGAAATCAACTGAAAATACAACTTCAAGACATATGATAATTTTCTAATAAAAGGAGAATTATTCATTAAATGTGCACTCAGGAACTCAATCCAGTTCTTCTGAGGGCACTGCCATTATATTTGCAGAATCTTCTGAAGCTAGTTTTTAAATTAAAGACAATTAAAATTAATGTTTAAGAATTCTCTCCGGCCATCATTTTCTCTTCTCAGAAAATAGGAAAATATTGCTTTTTCATCGCAGTCCCTTTTTCTAGCAAGTCTGGTCTTGCTGTATCAGTCAGTTCTTCCATAGTGAAGAATAATCCCCCAATTCTCAGCTGCTTACAGCTGACTTACTCATGTTACCGAAGGTTGTGGGTTGGCTGCTATTCTTTCCAGTGTGTGGCTCAGCTCCAACCTGTAAGTCGGGTGTTGGCCTGCACCATGTGTCTTTGTCCTACTGGGATCTAGGCTGAAGGATCATGGGTATGTTATTCCCATGGCAGAGGGAAAGAGCCAGACAACTGGTGATAACCTACAATGCCTCTTAAAGCATCTGTTTCCATGATCAGCATGTAGTCAGATGGCTATGGTTAGAGATGTCTAATCCTCTTCCAGGGGAGGGGAGGTGAATAATTACAAACTGCAATGCAATCTTTCATAACTGAGCAGATCCACTGTGGCACTCCAAGCAGTCCTCCTAACAGACTTGAGTTGGCACATGGAAACACTTGTGTGCCATCTTTCTTGAGGCCAAGCGTCACAGATTCAACCATCAATGGGAAGTGATAGAAACTGTGGCAAAGAGGCCTTTCCTCATTGAAAAGAGCAGCCACTGTCAGCCCCAGTAAGTGGTATGAATGTAAGCCCAAGTCCTCTGATTTCTCAAGGAAAGTCAGAAAATCTGCTGTTTATGTAAAAGCTCCAATTTTTAAAGATTTTGGCGATTATTTTCGTTTTTAAAAAACAAACTCTGCAGGCCAAACAAAGCACCCTGAATCCAAATTTGGAACCACAACTTAGAAGTTTTCATACTCTGCTGTAGGGAAGTTTTAGGGATGTGACAAACTGGGCAAGGTCATTGCCAACCCAGTAAGGAGGTGAATGGATTTTTTTTTTTTAATGTGTTTCAGTGACTCAGAGGGAATCAGTGCTCACCCAGCCCAGAATCACTCAGACTCCATTAATAGACTCAGGACTCGGATCATGATCCTACTCATGGTCTTCAGTTTTCCTGTCCCGGGCTTGGCTCTGAGCTCTGCTGTCTCCCAAGAGACACCTTTCAGGCTGATTGACTTAAAAATTAGAGCTCAGATGGCAAAAGAAGAGGGGAATAATAAGGCGAGAGATTGCACTCATTTGCCTCTTTAAATTTTAATATGGAGTGCGATTTGTTAACAAGGGGGAGGTCCCGAGGTAGTGAGGGGCATCAATAATTCAGCAGAGGCTGTCAAGCTGCAAATAGCCCCATGGTGCCCAGCTGATGCTTCTGCTTGTGACACTGGTTACCCTTTCATGCAATAAGAGAAAGGGTCAGGTTTCCATCATCCAGCCCATTCCAGTCCTGTCTTTCCCCAGTTCCCAATTCCTAATGGAACTGGAGACCACGATACTAGAGCCTGTGACCATGTACAGACCTGAGGCTAGCAATCCATAATGCGAAACTGATCACAGGTTAAACACAAAATCCTGTGAGGACGATGGTGGGTGCAGGAGCTCCCCTTTGGTAGGGCTGTAGTGCTCATGCTACCTCTGAATCACATGCATTTAGTGCCCAGGATTTAATAGATCCCTATCCCCCAACCCCAAAATGAACATATCTCATTCCCATTTCCCCAATCTCTTTTCTCTCCTTCTTCAAAACCAAACTCAAAACTCACCTGGACCTGGTCACTGACTTTCCTGGATGAAAGCACCCTTTGGTCAGGGTAGAGGGACATAATGGGTCCCAGCCTAAGATACTGGAACATTTAAGCATAGAATCACAGAAATCTGCATGCCCTCTCCCACAAGATGTTTGACTTTAGGCAAATTTCTAAAGCCTCTGAGCTTCAGTTTTTTCATTTTTTTCCATCTTTAAATCGAGGATAAAAATATCTGTTTCTTATAGGATCAGATAAGATAGCACATGTAAATTAATTGTGATTATCATTATAACTTTCTGAATGTATTTCATTCTACTTGTCTCCTTCCTTACCCTCTACATGTTGTCATTTAAGGCCTGATATCCCATGAGTGAGACTGGACATCTTTATGCCAAAACACCAATGACTCAGCTTCTGCTTTTGATCATGAGGAGTAGAGATAGATGAAGTTAATGCCAGCCAAATGGTACTAGGAACTGTCTTGGGCCTTTGACCTAGAAAAGTGGATGATAATCAAACTCATAGTGTTGATAAACTCAACTTTCTTTGGGAGGCCCACCAAATGCTGGTCCCAAAGGGCATTTAGCAGTATCAAGATGGTTTTCATTTCCTATCACTGTTGCTGGGCAGACACAAAGCTTTGGATCCCATAGAGCCTCTTCACATAGCAGGAGAGGTCCAATAATGTGGAGAGAGCAGGAAAGGGGGCAAATGTTAACCCAGTGGGTTCTGCTTAATGCACCACAATGGCGGGGATGGATTTCATAAAGCATTAGCAGTTGATGCTATTAGCCAGCAGGAGGTCTGGGAAATGCTGTTCAATATTTTTTCCATTTCTTTGTGAAAGAGATAGCTGAAAGAATAATACTGCAATCAGGAAAGCTTTGCTCTTGGCAAAGGGCATGTCCTCTCCCCCATGTTGTTTGGTTACTCACTCGAGAACATGAAACAGAAGCAGAGCTGGGGATGAGAGTGGAGCAGAGGAAAGCATTTGTCCCTTGGAGCAAGGTAACAATGTTACAACATAGTTTTAATGATCTGCTTTTCTATCTTATAATTCCCTTTGGCTAATTTAATGCTTCAGTAAAGTGTGAAGTCCCTATATCACTTTGAGAAGTGGTGTTATGTAGAATAAAAGGATGGAAAAGCATCAGAGAATTTTCTTCTCCCCCATTCATATCTCCTGGTCCAGGATTTCCAGGTAGGGAACAGCAGTGAGGTGAATGACAGCCAGTAGCAGGCCAGGGAATGGCAGTTAGAACTATCGGGAAGGATGGACAATGAGCCCTCTTGTTCCCTAACACATACATGGGAAGCTAAGGAACACAAAAAATAAGGGGCTGATAGGAAGAAAGGGCTGATGCTGAGGTTATATATTCATAGTCATAGAAAGAAGATCAAAATATGAAGGACAAAATAAGCCTGATTTTATACTTTAAATATGACGACTTTTACTTTTCTCTGGAAAGTCATCTGTATTCAGAAATCTCTTTACTGGCCTGTCACAGTGCCTACAATTCCATTATTAAGTGGAATTTTTTTAGTTTACAGAGAACTTCCACTTGGAAGAACACTGCATATTGCCTTTGACTTACAACAAATATGGTGGATTTCTCAATCCATCCGGTGTGTCCATTCCCTTGCCACTAACTTATCTTCTCTCTTGCCATCTTTGCTAGGTCAGTATAACAGCCTCCTTCCTCACTGGCCTCCTTGCCTCTGATCATGCTCCCTTTTAGCTCATTCTCCACAGAACAGCCTAAATGGTCTCTACTAAGGTCTAGTCCATATCTCACCCACCTGCTTCAAACTTCAAAGCCTTTTTAGTGATTTCAGGGAAAAGACTAAACTGAATTGGGTTGTAACAGTCCCTTCTCCAGACTTACTGCTCACCCCATCATCACCCCCATTCTGTGAGCTGTTTACAGCCCCTGCTCTTGTCCTCAAGTCTCCATACCTGTGGTTCTGTCTGCCCAGGGTGCTCTTCCTGTTTTCCTACCTCACCTGGATAAGCCCGGTGAATCCCCCGGTCTGGAGATAGGGCTCTTTCCACGAATTCCCATGGGATTCTGAACAAATTCTATCACAGCTAATGTTGTTGTTGTTATGGCTGTCTCATTGTCCATATCTCCATTTAGACTGTATATTCCTTGAATGTTGCTTTTGCTTATGTCTCTCCAGCATCTACGCATGGCATAAACTGGTTCACAGTAAATAATTTTTGGATGAGTAGATGCATTACTATAATAAGAAAAATTTGTGCTCAGCGGAGTGTTGGGCTTACTCAGGATCACTCAAGCTATTTTACTATTTGAGTCAGATAAGCATCTGTAGTTTTTCTAGTTAAGATATTAATCTTTTCTTCCTAAACAAGACACAAAACTCATAGTCATGAAGGAATTGTTTGTCTACATGACAGAAGATATCATAACTGGAGTTAACATAGTTTTGAAGGATTGGGAGAAAATCTTTGCAACATATATAAAAAGCAAAGGGTTAAGAGCCACAACATCTAAAAAGTAGCTAGAAGTCAATAAGAAAGAATATTGTCAACCTTGTATAGACATAAGGACAGATAAATATTCCATTTGCAAATAAGGAAGAAACCATGTAAAAATATTCTCAGTCTCAACAATAAAGGAATAATAATTTTTCACCCACTAAATTCCTAAAAATGAAAAAGATTGAAGAAATCCAGTGATAGTGATGGTATTAGGAAATGGGCGTTCTCTTATACTAGTGATAAAATTATAAATTGAAACACTTTTCTAAAATTTTATTTAATTTTTTTGGTTGAAGCTATTTGCAATATCTATCAAAATTTATTTATTTATTTTTTAAAAGATTTTATTTATTTATTTATTTGAGTGAAAGAGAGCAAGCTCGCATGTGCAGCAGTTGGGGGAGGTGCCCGGTGAGAGGAACAAGTAGACTCCCTGCTGAACAGGGAGCTGGATGTGGGACTCCATCTCAGGACTCCAGGATCACGATCTGAGCTGAAGGCCGACGCTTAATGGACTGAGCCACCCAGGGTCTCCTGAAGTCAGATGCTTAACGAACTGAGCCACCCAGGTGCCCCACCCATCAAAATTTAAATACATATTCCTTAGGAATCAGTATGACAGTTTTCTGTGGCTACTATTTTTAAATTACTACCAATTTAGTTGCTTAAAACAACATAAATGTATTACCTTTCGGTTCTGTAGTTCAGAAGAGTGAAATGAGTTTCACTGACCTAAAATCAAGGTATTGACAGGATTACATTCATTTCTGGACTTGTGAAAGAAGAATCTGTTTTGTTCTTGTTCTTTCTAGCTTCTAGAGAGCACCCACATTCCTTGGCTTATGGACCACTTCCTCCATCTTCAAAGCCAGGAATGAATGAATGAATGAATGAATGAATGAATGAATGAATTTATTTATTTATGTTTATAAATTTATTTTTTATTGGTGTTCAATTTGCCAACATACAGAATAACACCCATCAAGTGCCCCCCTCAGTGCCCGTCACCCATTCACCCCCACCCCCCACCCTCCTCCCCTTCCACCACCCCTAGTTCGTTTCCCAGAGTTAGGAGTCTTTATGTTCTGTCTCCCTTTATGATATTTCCTACCCATTTCTTCTCCCTTCCCTTCTATTCCCTTTCACTATTATTTATATTCCCCAAATGAAGGAGACCATACACTGTTTGTCCTTCTCCGATTGACTTATTTCACTCAGCATAATACCCTCCAGTTCCATCCACGTTGAAGCCAATGGTGGGTATTTGTCATTTCTAATGGCTGAGTAATATTCCATTGTATACATAGACCACATCTTCTTTATCCATTCATCTTTCGATGGACACCGAGGCTCCTTCCACAGTTTGGCTATTGTGGACATTGCTGCTAGAAACATCGGGGAGCAGGTGTCCCAGCGTCTCACTGCATCTGTATCTTTGGGGTAAATCCCCAGCAGTGCAATTGCTGGGTCATAGGGCAGGTCTATTTTTAACTCTTTGAGGAACCTCCACACAGTTTTCCAGAGTGGCTGCACCAGTTCACATTCCCACCAACAGTGTAAGAGGGTTCCCTTTTCTCCGCATCCTCTCCAACATTTGTGGTTTCCTGCCTTGTTAATTTTCCCCATTCTCACTGGTGTGAGGTGGTATCTCGTTGTGGTTTTGATTTGTATTTCCCTGATAAAGCCAGGAATTTAGGGCATAGTTCTTCTCATACCTAGATCTCTCTGATTCTGTCTTTTAATCCTTTCTTCCACTTCTAAGGACACTTGGGATTACAGTAGGCCCCATTCTGATTAAGAATCTTAATTTCATCTGGAGTACCTGGCTGGCTCACTTGGTCAAGCAGCCCACTCTTGGTTTTGGCTCAGGTCATGATCTCAGGGTCCTGGGATATCTCAACATCCTGGGATTGAGTCTTGCGTTGGGATCCATGTTCAGCAGGGAGTTTGCTTGAGGATTCTCTCTCTCGCTCTGCCCCTCCCCCCATTTGTACATACACTCTCTCTCTCAAATAAATAGATAAATCTTTAAAAAAAACTTAATTCAATCTGTAACATTAGTTTCCCTTTGCCCTGCAATCTAACATATACATAGACCCTAGGGATTAGGAGATTAGAGATTTTGGGGATGGAAGGGCATTATTCTACGTATCACTCCAAGAAATTGCCCTTTTAGGAATATACTCTATAGAAATACACATATGTGCCCCAAAATGTATTATGAAAAATTATATTGATGTAGTGTTTCTTATAGTAAAAAAAAGAAAAAACCTAACTATCCCACAAAAGTAGGATAACTATATAATTCCATGTGATGGTTAATTTCATATGTTAACTTCATGGGCCATGGTTACCCAGACATTTGGTGATGTTATTTAAAATGTCTCCGTGAGGGATCCCTGGGTGGCTCAGCAGTTTGGCGCCTGCCTTTGGCCCAGGGCGCGATCCTGGAGTCCTGGGATCGAGTCCCGCGTCGGGCTCCTGGCATGGAGCCTGCTTCTCCCTCTGCCTGTGTCTCTGCCTCTCTCTCTGTGTGTCTATCATAAATAAATAAAATCTTTAAAAATAAAATAAATAAAATAAAATAAAATAAAATGTCTCCGTGAGAGTGTTTTTTGAATGCAATTAACATTTTCATTGGTAGACTGAGGAAAGCAGGTTGTCATCCCTAATGTGAGTGACCCTCATCCAAACACTTGAAGGCCTGAGTAGAATAAAAAGGCTAACTTTCCCCCTGATAAAAGGAAGTTCTTGCCTGATGGCCTTCTAATTAGGACACAGGTTTTTCTCTGCTTCTGGATTTACACTGAAACATCAGCTTTTCTTGGGTCTCGAGCCTGTGAAGCTTTCAGATTGGAACTAAACCACTGGCTTTCCTGGATCTCCAGCTTGCTAACACATCCTGAAGATTTGGGGACTTTCCAGCCTCCATTATCACAGGAACTACTTCCTTATAATAAACCTCTCCCCTCCCCAACCTGGTCTCTAATACATACATCTTGCTGATTCTGTTTCTCTGGAGAATTCTGATTAATACATCCTATAAGAAAACATGCAACTGTAAGAAATAAGAAGGCAGAGCTTTGTGCACCAAATGTAGAAGGATTTTTATGGGACTGAGTTACATGAAAAAGGGAAATGTTTAGTATGATCTTATTTGCATAAAAGTTGAAAGGGACATTTATAAACATATAAATACACATCTCTCTGTATAAATGCACAGAAAAGGGCTGAAAGCTGAATACTGGACTCATAGTAATGATTGTCTCTGAGTTGAATGGGGCCTGGTGATGAGAGGGGCTTCCGTGTATACCTATTTCAACTGTTTGAGTCTCTTACAATCAGAAAGTAGATGTGAATTATATGTATGATTTAAAAAAAAACTAAGGCAATCAAAACTCAAAAAATCCATTCACCTCTGTGTGGGAGAAATTTTCCCAACTAAAAGAAATTGGCTTAAAAGCTGCCATACCAATGAATTCACAAGGAGGAAGTTTTCATTCTAGTGACTGGAATACCCATATCTATTATCAAGAGAATATTTTTCTAATAAAAAAATATGTAAGAAACCAAATTAGTGAACAGAAGGGACGTGTTAAGCATGAAATCAGAGCACAGAAAGTCAGATGTCCTTGAGGGATGTTTTATCTTAGCTGAGGTTTTAACTCCAATGAATTATCCAATTGACCCTAACACTTGGGCCTCTAGGCACAGTCTCTCTGATAATAGCTGTCTCTCCGCTCTGAAGAGTCACTTGAGATTTCCTGACAAACTCTTTCTCTCCCACTGTCATTTTCAGAATCTACATTAGATGTACCTTTCCAATTTGCATACGGCACTGTACCGTGTCCACTGTTTTTCTTAAAGAATCTACTGGACCATCTTCCATCTCTTTGGCCACCTTTAGTTTCCTGGCAGAAGGACATTTGCATTCCCCCAGTGAACAAAGAATAGGGTATCAGGGAACAAATGGGTAACCTCATTTGCTGCTAAACAACCGTCTCCATTCATGGTGGGGCTTTTTCTAGGCCTTCCCAACTTTGTCCCTAGATCTATGCTTCCAACTCACTTTGGGAAACTGAACTTTTATTGACTTGATTCAATCATCTTCCTGGCTATAAGCCAGACCTTGGGTGATGTCATTACTCTTCACCATATTTGTTTGTTTATTTCTTTTTATCTAAGATAAGAAGGTTGGGGTAGTAAAATAGGAATAATACTCAACTTTTGTCACCTTGCAGAACCATTGAGAGGTTAAGATGAGGAAATATTTACCCATTCAGTGAATGTTTGCTGAGGTTCCTTTGCTCTGCCCAGCTCCATGCTTGATTCTGGGGGTGCAAAAAAGAATAAGATAGTCCCTGCCTTCATAGTGCTCACAGTCTTGTGGGAAAGCCATCCTCATGAATGATTACAATACAAAATAATAAATGGTAACATAGGCATGTTATACCCTGGAGGGAATATGGTTAAGGAAGACTTGGGGCGATAATGCTTGAGCAGAATCTGAACAAAGAGCAGGAAATAGCCAAGGTGAGGAAGCCATTCAAGACCAAAGGTACAGCATGTGAAATACATGGAAGAAGGGACAGGCTGACAAGAGTTTGATTGGACATAGAGTATGGTAGGTCAAAGATAGACCTAAACTCTTTGACTCTCCATGGAGGCAGGGTTACATTTGAATCTGGGTGGGTTCTGTGAATGTTTGACCAATAAAAGTAGTATTGTGCCAGTTTTCAGGCCCAGGCCCTAGGAGACCTACGTATTCTACTCCCTGTCTCTTGGAACACTGTAGGGACCCACCATGCCGCACTGTGAGGAAGCCCGAGGAGTCCCATAAAGAGGCCCAAATATAGAGGAACTGAGGCCCTGGGTAAGCAACCTGCTGACAACCAGCACCATCCTGCCAGCCAGGTAGTGAGTCATCTAGGAAATGGGTCCAATCCAGGTAGAGCAGGTTTGGCGAGAAGAGGAGGGAGGTCAGGCATTGGAGGAGGGTAATAAGTTCAGGCTGGGACCTACTGGGTTTGAGGGGCAGTGGGCCATCCTGGTAGAAATAGATGTATAGTTGGACATATCGATCTAAAGCCAAAGTGAGAGACCTGGACTGGAGCTAGAGATTTGCAAATGATAATCGATGGAAGAAGAATGCACGGTCATGGATACAAACTCTTATGGGAAATCCGCACAGTGAGAAGAGAAGAGGGTTCAAGGGGGACATTCATAGCGAAGGGGGATGCAGGAAAAACATGCTGAAAGAGCCGCAACAGAGCAGAGAAGTGGTGCAAAACGTTCACTCTTTCTACTCCTGAAGAGCAGCGCTGCTGATCACCACGGAGAGGCTATGGGGAGCCACCCACCACGTTCATGCTTCACCCTGAACAGGAATCCACCTCTGGTAAGCCTCCGTGCCAGGCGAGCCTTGGCTCCCTGGGCCTGCTTCATTACTTACAGGGGAAAATCAGCTCAGGCTGAAACCGGGAGCATTACAACCAGCAAGCCAGGCACAGGATGCCTTTCCCTCCTCTCCCCAGCTCTCTTGGCTTCCCTTACAAAGGTGTCAGGGCTTCTCCCCCAGCCAGAAGCCCACAGAGACTGCCTTTCAGAAAAAGGCCAAGAAAGCCAGAAGCATCTTGGTGCTCTGCCTCTGAGCCCGATGTGAAAAGAGGCCTCGGCCTTTCTGTGTGGAGCTCTGCTTCTCCGAGCTGCACACACCTAAACAGATGAGGGAGCAGTGGTTTATTGATGCAGTGGAGCAGTCACTGCAGGAAAGACTGGATGAATATTTCATGGGCACCGGTGGCAGTTAATAAATCATGAGGAGCTCCAGACAAGAGGGTCGCTCATTCCACCCTGGACAATGGTTGCTCGGCTCTAGTCAAGTGGAACCTCCTTTTCTGGCATGTCCAATCTGTGCCGAGCATGGCAGGGAAGCTTGTGTGTCATATCTCTGGTTTGATTTCTCAATTTAATATATGTAGAGGATGGCTAGCTGTTCTATTCTTAGCCACTTAGATGGATATGATGTCATGTTGGCAAATTCAGAGAACATTAACTTAGGAATCAGGAGATTTGGCTTCTGGTCCCACCTCTGCTGGCTGTGTGACACTGGATGATCTACTTAATCGCTCTGAATAATACGTTCCTATCTCTAAAATAAAGGAATGGATGGATCAGTAGTCCTGAAGTTTCCTGTCAGTTTTATGATTTTACAAAACAGTGGGTTTCTTGAATTAACAGCTAATGACTCATGATGTTGAGTGATTGTTTCAAAAATAATTATGGGTACAAGTGTGTGTGCTGTGTGCTTTGTTTGTAGGGAACATTGACAACCTCCCTTCCGTGTCTAGACACAAGGAGTACTTATGCCTTTTTGTTTTCCAATGTTTATAATTTATTTCCAATCTAATAGGATAAAACCCCTGCTTTATGCAGCTGATAAGCCTAACTTTTTAAAGAGACAAGAAAAGCCAAAACACAGACCTACTCAATAATTAGCTTTAGAAACAGTACCATTTGGCCAGACTCAATATTTGAGGTCTGTTTATTTATCTATTTATGATTTAATACTTCATATTCAAAAGTCAATTTTAGCTGAGTATACTGGTGATGAAAACAGCAACAGCTGGTCACATAAATGGAAGTTTCAGCATTGTTCCAAGTGCCAGTTTTAATAAAAAAAATAATACCACCGCTATTGAATGTTTACTCTGTGCTAACCTTTACATAGAGTATTTTATAAACATTATTCTAGTTATGTCTCATTAGTCTCCAAATAATGGCACACCGATAGGAAAATTGGGCTGAGAAAGATGCATTTCCTTGCCCCAGGTCACCCAATTAGTGAGTGGCTGAGATGAGATTCAAACTCTAGCCTGTCTGCTTCCAGATATGCTATTATTATTACAATACATCATAGCTAAAATTTACATTGAATTTACTATGAACTAGAAAGTAAGCAGCTCACCCATGTGGATAATCTCCATCTTTTATCTTCTTTGAGCTATTCTGCATCCTTATACATTGTAGGACCCATGGATCATAATGCAAATGATTCTTGCCTACAGAAATGCAAATAAATTGATTATTGCCCTGTAGGTGGGCACATCTTGCATCTCAGTAAATTCATTTCTGAAGTCTTTCCCCTCTATTTCTTTCTCTCTTTCTCTCTCTTTTTTAAAGATTGTATTTATTTATTTGAGAGAGAGCACAAGCATGGGGGTAGAGGGAGAAGCAGACTCGCCACTGAGCAGTGAGCCTGACATGGGGCTCGATCCCAGGACCCAACCCCTGGCAGACACTTAACCGACTGAGCCACTCAGGAGGCACTGTTCCTCCTATTTCTATGTAGTTCTTGGAGTTCTTTTAAACCAACAGGAATGTCTTTGTGGTTCCCTCATTTATTAAATTAAATGCAATATTTGACATGTCTTCATTTTATATTTGTAAGGACAGCCATGATTTTACTTTAAAAAAATTTGTTTTAACAATATATTGCACACACTCACAGGATTCTTGGAGAGCGAGAGAGTGACATGGTTCTGCAATGCAGATGCTGCTGGTGGAGCACAGCAACAGATGAGAAGGTGGGGACACCTCACCAGCCTTCTCCACCCGTCCTGGGATGTGGTGATGAGGCCTGTTGCTGACTGGGCTGGTTGCAGTCAGTGGCTTGGCTGCTCCACCCTCTGGGCCTCTCCGATGATGGCTCCTACACCTCTCATTGCTGCAGCAGCTGCCAGAGCATCACCTAGTGCCACCTCCTACCCTGCAGGTCCTTTGTAGGGTCTTTCCATGGCCTTCCAGGGCCCTGCTCTCTCCAAGGGCACTAAGGACATGGACAGTAGAGCCTGAAGGACAGAATTGACCAGCTTCCTGGGACCATCCCTTTTCTTTTCTGTAATTGCCTTTCAGATTTAAAAATCAGGAAGCCTCCCATCATGAGCATAGAACTGTGGGCCATCACAATCAAATCACCACAACAGTGTTTCTCATACTGCATGCCATGGAACACTGGTGTTCCGTAAATAAATGCAGATGTGCTGTGAGTAAATGGGAAGATAAATGGAAAGATACTTTCAGGTCTTATGATTAATAATTATTTTATCACGATATTGAAAAACAGTGAAGGAATTCTATTTCCTTATCCTTCAAGATCTAATTCCTTTTTTTTTTAAAGAAAGATTTTATTTATTTATTCATGAGAGACACATAGAGAGACTAGAGAGACTTAGGCAAAGGGAGAAGCAGGCTCTCTCTGGGGAGCCTGATGCAGGGACTCGATCGTAGGACCCCGGGATCACAACTTTAGCTGAAGGGAGATGCTTAACCACTGAGCCACCCAGGTGCCCCTACATTCTTTGTTTTGGAGAATGACACTATCATCCACTAAAAACATGGGAATCATTCACTCTATCTATTACTAAGTCTCATGTATCCTACCTTCTATGTACATCTCCAGTATCTCCTTTCTCTTCACCTCCACTTGATCAGAGCCTCCTAATTGGCTCCTGAAAGCTCACTTTTGCTGGTTTCCGTGCTGTAGGCTGCCTTCTCGTCAGTTCTCACCAGTGGCAGATTGACCTCTCTGTGGTATAGATTTGATAATGTCCTGCTCCTTGTGGCTTTCCCTTGCCTTTGCAAAGATGTATTTCATGATCTGAACCCAGTTTTCTAGTTTAACCTCATATTTTGCCAAGTTTCCATTCTACCATAAATTATATTTCAGTCAAACTAAATTTCTTGCAGATCCTCAAATATGACATGTTCTCTCTCATGCCTATGGCCTGTTATCATGCTACCTTCTCTGCCCCTTGCACTCACCAAGTCACTCAGCTAATTCCTTCCTCCAGGAAGCCTCCCCTGAACCTCCCTGTCAGCTTTAAGTGCCACTCTCATGAATGCACAAGACACCCGTTGGTCACCTCTATCAAAGCCCTTCATACTCTATCAGGATTGTCCATGTGGAGGGAAAGCATTTAGGAAAAAAACCTATACTTCTTTCCCTCATATTCTCTGATAGCCCCATTCTTTCCTCACTTAGAGCAGAGGGGCAGTCTACACTCACTACCCTCCAGAGTTAATGCTGTTCAATAAAAAATTCAAAGAGCAGGAAATGAGTTAATATGGCTTTTGAGTTTCCTAAAATAGACCCAAGTTGACAGTTCATGGTTTAAAGGAGAATATTTTTAAGGATCAAAGGCCTAGGTCCTCAATGTTTTATAGTACAAAGTTTTTTCCCCTAAACAACTGATTTGGAATATCCTATGGACCAGAGCCAGAAAAAAGGGAGGCAGGAGCAAGAGATGGTAAGCCCTGGGTGGGTGACTCTGAGGATGCATGAGGGTGGGCTGGGGGTGCACAAGGAGAGGCTACGGGCAAGGTGGCCCAGGAGTGGAGGAGAGTACTGAGAGTATCGTTTTTTATATCCCAAAATGGAACCGAAGAAGCTGGGAGTGGGTTGGGGAAGGGGCCTCTCAGTGGGGAATGGGAGGACACCATGTGTCCTGTGTGAATTGGTAACTGGAAATCAGACATGAGCCCACACGCCACAGCTGATGCCCATGTGCTAGACAATGATGCTCCTCCCTCTGATGTGGAACTGGTGGGATCTGAATGCAGCCCCAGGGAGAAGAGCAGGAGGGAAACCCTAAATTGTCTACTACTGTGCCCTAAGAGGAAATTCCTCACTACAAACATAGTGAGGGATCAAGATAGAAATTAAATGTGGTTATAGGAAAAAACACTAACAATTCTTGCTATCCTAAATTTGTGGCCTGGAACTCCCACTGTGGCACCTGTTCAAAAGGCAGCTCTCCACTGACCTGGAGACTCATTGAGGACAGGGACTACTTACATTCATCTTTGTTACCTCAGTCTGGGTAGAGACTCAGTAAGTGTTGGTCAAGTGAAAAAAAAAAATGAGTGAAGAAGCAAACCTGGATGGTGAAAGTTGTGGATCTGGACAGAAGGTAATTTCCCTTGGTCTGATGGGATGTTCCTTAATCAAACTGGAATCAAACGAATGGTGTATTATCTGTTCTTTTGTCTGTTATATTTGTTCAAAATAACTATTAATTCATTATATTTATTTTTCCATATGTAATGTGAATTTAATCATTCTCATTTAATCCTTTTGTTGACATTATGATGACAACTAAATTGGAGATTTGTTTTATTGTCCACTTGTTACGTTGTCTAATTTACTTTAAAATACTTCAGCAGAAGTACTACTGTGATAGAAGGCATGCAAGGATGTGTGTGCTGGTATTAATCTACATGCCAGGGGTACCTGATTAACATTCCTAATCTGGTATAAACTGCCCAGAGGTGCTTAGTTAAAATTTTAAAAGGTCCACTCAGGAGTCCACACTCCAGAGTACTATGAGCACTTCAACTATCTCTATCTTCATCTGTAGTCAAGGGGTTACTCATTAGCATAAGTAGAATTAGAAGTAATTTTTCTTTCTTTTATGTATGATTCTTTCTCTTTTTTTTTTAAAGATTTTATTCATTTATTCATGAGAGACACAGAGAGAAAGGCAGGGATATAGGCAGAGGGAGAAGTAGGTTCCCCTCGGGGAGCCTGATGTGGGACTTGATTCTGAGTGATCACGCCTTGAGCCAAAGGCAGATGCTCAACCACTGAGCCACCCAGGTGTCCCCGAAGTAATTTTTTAAAGGCAGTGTGAATAATGTTCAGCATATGTGAACTACCTTGGTGAGGTACAGACACCCCAACCTGTGCATCTCAGTAGGGTGCCCCAGCCTAGAAGCCCCATTTGGTCCTGTGTCTCATCTCTTACCGGAGGATTTATTGTTTGATTCTGACTGGATGGCTGGTTGATCCTCCCTAGAGAATACTGCTGCAGCTGCCACGAGTGAAATCGCCATGAAAGGAGAGTGGCAGAGGGATCGAGGGAAGGAGCCGATAAGAGCATATTGTATGATTCTTTGTGTCTGTGTGCCAATAAATGTTTATATTTGTGTTGCAGGATTTGGTCTGAGATTTGCTTTCCTTGTAATGTACCACTTGGTAGCAAGTTTGTTGGGAGCAAGACCTAAACCTTCCTTCCACCTTCAGTCATTGGAAGTCACTATTTGTTCAAAGAACCCAACAGTTGCAAATGACTGAATTGGTTTAGATTAGTTAAAAACACAACACTTAATACAATGCACATTATCGATGTTTTTTTCTGATAATATTTTCGTTTTCTGGGAGGGTAGAGATACACACAGCACAACTACAACACTCCCCTATGGTTTCTCTTCTTAATATCCTGACTCCTATATTTTCATAGCATGGCTGACCCTTGGATATGTCATTCGCTGGAATGTCACCGCACTCCTCATTTGAATTTCTTTCTGGCTTGGGACTTTATCTTATTTACCTTTGGTTGAACCCACTACAATATCTCACTAGGAGAAAGCCCTCATCATTAGATGTCGGCTGGCTGGAAAGTCATACAACAAGATAGATGAAGGACTCTTGCTTATCAGAATCTTCCTCATTGCAGAGTTCTATTACCCAATAGGATCACAGCTAATACCTGCCAGAGGGAAAGGAACAAACAGTATTGTCATGGGTCGGTACCCAGATCCAAAGTAACTCGGGGGCGAAATTACAGATTAGATACCATGTGACCATTTAGTTGAAGACAGAAAGAAAGCAGACTCTGCTCTGATTGGAGGGTAGACAGCAGACTTCCCATCACTGGGTAGACAACAGACTAAGAGAAGTATTTTCCAGCTTTGCTGCAAGTAAGGAGAGCACCGTGGAGGGGAGAGGTATCCCAAGAGAGCATCGTGGTAACGAGTAGGTTTTTTCAGCCGGTAGCCACATCTGTCAATCAAATATGAGGTTGCAGCATTAGTGTTCTACTCACCACAGATTAAGACTTGTGCAGAAGGCATGACAGCTTGTCATCATTGGACTGCTGTTGCTGATGAGAAGCTGGCACCCAGTGCAAGCCCCTTAAGAAGGCAGAGTGGGCCCCGAGAGAGTTAATTTAGCTGCAGAGGCTGGCACAGAGGTCCAGAAAGAGAGCAGGTTAGGCACACCTCGGTCCCAGTTCACTCCACAGCCAGCACTGGTGCAGGGCATTGTTTTGATTAAACCTACCCAGACTGTCTTAAGGCAAGGACGTAATTCATGGAAAAACTAATGGTGGGAACTTCAACCAGGCTGTAAGAGAGAACCAGGAATGGCTGTTATGATAAGCAGCCGTTCTTTCCATTTACCCATGGTCCCACAGTTGTTCATGTGGGGTTGCTAGTTTCTGCCCAAGAGCTTCACTGTTCACTCTTGCATTCGATTCATTTTCCCCAAATTGACTTTGCTTTGCTTTCTCAAACAGTGTGGAAGGGGATGGACACACTCTCACACATGGCGGAGATGTTAAAAAGCAAAGATGAGCCCTTGCAGTGGGGCCTCAACTCTTGACCTAAGTCATTCTCTGGATCATTCAAATCCCCATCCTTTCCCTGTCACTACTTCCGTCCATTTATGCTACCACCACTGTCGCCAAACATGCCACCGGCCAGTCATTCTAGAACAGCATTTCCTGCATTCGCCAGATCATCAGAGTCACCTGGGGATACATATTAAAAATACACCTCCCTGGAAATGTGGGGGGGGGCAGGAACCTCTATTTTTATTAAGCATCCCCAGGCCATTCCACAACCAGGCAAACTTGAAGACTGCACTGGAGCAGTTCTAGAATTTATTTAGTTCACATCAGGATAATATGGGTGCTTATTACGATGCAGCTTCTTACCCCAGAACCCCCACAAAAGAGTCTACTTCAAAAGACCTGGGGCAGGACCTTAGGCATCTGTGATTTAATCAACACTCCTAAGTAATTCTGAAAAAGGGGTTTGTTGGCTACACCTTGAGAAGCATTATTTTAGAGAGAAACCCCATCTGGTTTCAGACTCTCAGCCTCCAGCCAGTATGATGTGGTACTAGCCCTTTTTGTGATGGAAGGACTTTGGCCCCTTAGTGAAATCCAAAGCCATAAAACCAAAACCCCTGGGCAGGACAGGCCACATGCAGAATGGTCACCAAAGTAAGTCACAGCACTAAAGGTAGATGCCACCCTTAAACCAGAGACAAAAAGCTGCATTTAAATAAGATGTGGGTAAACCAACTTTACTATTTTATTATTATTACTCTAGTAATAAGACAAAGAATTGCTCACTGACACAGTGAGCTCTTACTGTGAGCTAAGTGCTTGAGCTCCTCTATCGCATTTAATACTTGCAGCAATTTTAATTTGCATTTTTGAGAGGATAAGAAACTTATTCAAACGCATAGCAAGCAAGTGGCCGAGTCTGGTCTCAAATCTAGGTCTTGTTGAAGTCAAAGAATATGGTATTAACTGCCATGGTGGCTGGTGGCTGGGAACACGGGTTACATCTGAGGTCAAGACAAAGAAATCCACAAACATGACGCTATATACACCTGGAGAATTATAGATTGATCAAAGGGACCCTGAATTTGATCACAAAATTCTTTGGTGGTATATAAAAAATAGTGAAAGAGAATAAAGGGGAAAGGAGAAAAAAATGAGTGGGAAATATCAGAAAGGGAGACAGAACATGAGAGACTCCTACTGGGAAATGAACAAGGGGTCGTGGAAAGGGAGATGGGCGGGGGGTAGGGGTGACTGGGTGACGGGCATTGAGGGGGGCACTTGATGGGATGAGCACTGGGTGTTATGTTATATGTTGGCAAATCGAACTCCAATAAAAAAAATCCTTTGGTGGTAAAAATAAATGATAATCATCCATCCCCATGATTTTTTGTAAGCTCAGATTTTAATAAATGGTGTTTTA
This sequence comes from Nyctereutes procyonoides, assembly GCF_905146905.1. Lineage (NCBI taxonomy): Eukaryota > Metazoa > Chordata > Mammalia > Carnivora > Canidae > Nyctereutes > Nyctereutes procyonoides. The sequence goes on from NW_026575037.1 coordinate 9,690,885, forward strand.
TTAAAAAGTACACACTGTATGGTCTAGGGGGGCCCTAGGCACCCCCCCGTCCCCCCTGCCACAAACTGCCAAGAATTGGAAGCCGTGGAAATTATGTAAAAGGAAACCAGCTAAGGAGGAGAGAAGATATAATTTGCCATTCCCACGGAAACACCGCTGCGACATGAACCAGACTTTTGGGGTGCCCCCCCCCCACCCCCGGCTTCGAGGTCCGCACCGCGGGCTCCCCTCCTCCCGCAGCCCCTGGGGCGCCCGCGCTGCAGACGATGCTGAGGCAGGTGCTCCCCCACGTGCCAGGGCGGCGCCCCGAAGCCGCAGGCCTCCCAGCCGGGCTCCCCTTCCGCCGGGTCCCGGTGTGGGGGGGTCCTCTCATTTTCCGCCAACTCCCTGTGTGCGGAGAGCAAACAGCTACCATCAAAGCGCCTCCCGTTGACTGTGCTCCTCTCCGGGGAGGAGCCTGCAGGGGCTGAACGCACCATCCGGATCCGCATCTTGGAAGCAGTCCTGGGAGATGTGAACGGAGGGGGGCTGGCAGACTGGGGAGAAGGAGCAAGGAGGCGAGGGGCGCTGGAGGAAGGCCCGGGGCGCTCTGGAAAGGAGGTGGGGGGGCCCCGGGGGGCCCAGCGGGTTAGCGCCGCCTTCAGCCCAGGGCGTGACCCTGGAGACTGGGGATCAAGTCCCGCATCGGGCTCCCTGCATGGAGCCTGCTTCTCCCTCTGCCTGTGTCTCTGCCTCTCTCTCTGTGTGTCTCTCATGAATAAATAAATAAAATCTTAAAAAAAAAAAAAAAAAGGTGGGTCTCCAGCTCCACTTCCTGCCCTGCCCTCCCTCCTCCCCGCTGCCTTCGCGAAGGTTCCTTGTGGCTCTGGATCCCCGGGAGAAACCCCTTCTTTCGTTTTTGGGCCAATCGGATCATAAGCACAGATGAGAAACAGCCTAGTGCTCCCCGGAGCAGCGTGTTTCCTTAAACTCTGAAAATGCATGACAAGAATGATAACACAGGAGTCATCCCTAAAGCACAGATAACCCCAAACCTCCCTCCTGCCAGGGAGCCGCCTGAAGGCTTGCATCCTAAGCAGTTGACCTCTCTGGTTCTTCCATTAGTCACTTGCTTAAAAAGTATTTATGGGCCACCGACTGTACACCCAGCATTGAACTGAACAAAAATCAGAAATACAAGAGCTGGGTGTGCCTGCCAAAATGTCTTCGTTTAGAGGAGAACGTCATATAATAATTATATAATATAGCACAAAGCACAGCAGTAGGGTTTGAGTGCTACCCTGAAGAGAACTACAGCGACGGGCTTTTCCTCCAGAAAAAGAAAAAAGAATAAGATGGACCAGAGGTATCAAGGGAGGCTTCATGGCAGAGGCAGGCCCTGAGCTTATTAGGATTTGGAGAGCAAGGGGAAAAAGTGCAGAGGGCGACTGGAGTAGCAGAGATTAGGGTGAAAGGCACCTCCTCTTTCTAGGCCAGCTCAGATCTGTCTTGCTTCTTCTGTCTTCCACTATGAGGAGTGTGAAGATTAATGCCTCCAGATTTCTTTAAGTCTTCAGAGAAAACAAGCCTGGTGTGTGTACATTTACATAAGCATCAATGGGATTACAGTACGCTGATTGCAATTAAAGTATTGCAGACTTTTAAAAAAGATACTAAACAGCCTAGAATTTAAAAGGGGAGCCACCAAATACCTTTCACCTTTCTCTTTGCTTGGATACATTTAAAATGTTAACTTCCAGAGGAAATAATTAACTGGGTTGATAAGAGCAAAAACGCCTTTCTATATGTGGTGATTTGTTTCCTCTGGACTGTCTCAACCAAACAGCTTCATTTAGAGCAGATACGTAAGACTCCATTATAATTACAGACATCCCTAACCTGCCACTTTTCTGAACGTTTGAAACATCAAACACGGAGCCAAAAAGATCACGTTGGCATCATATTTGATTATAAAGAGGCAGTATTCTATGATGTTAGGTGAAAGCTATATTGAAACCTTACACCTGCCTGCAAATAGAATTTTAACTGGCAATTTGGCTTCTAGGTAGCGTATTATGACTTATAAAAGAATCTTTTTTTCTTTCACAGAGAACACAAGGCCACAATCAGTGCCAAGTCTCTTCCCCAGAATTGCTTGGCAGTGTTCCCAGATGTTCCAACAGCCTTGTAGCAGAAGCTTTCCAACCTATTTGCTAGGTGGTGCTTTAATTTTTTTCTTTCAGTTTAATAACTTGTGATATGTCCCATCCTTCCTGGTATCATTGGACAATAGTATTTTTGACTCTCCCTTAATGTCTTATTTTCTCAGACCCGGGGTCTTTCTAAGACTGATCTCATCATTCTTGTCTGTTACTCTCTTCACACCCAAGTGATTCTATCAATTCCTCCAACGGGCAAATCAAGTGCTAGTAGATCCAGCTTCAACTTAAAAGCTGTTCTCTAGCATGCAAGTTTCTCAAGATATTAATAAATATCCAACGAGCTAAAGTTTCTGATATCAAATGAACAAAGGAAAGTCTGCAAACCTTCTATAGCTTCTATGTGAGCATTTATCATGCCTGTTACCTGAGAAAAACTAAAGAAATAAAGCAGAAAATCTATTTTGATTAAGAAAAACTGATTTAATTACAGAATTCTTTCATTCTTTCTTTTGCCCTCTCTTTCTTTCCTTTTTTTCTTTCTGTAAGATCCCTGGAACATAATAGTTACAATCATAACAACAACAACAATATGACAAAAGCTGACATTTATAGCTGTTTCTATCCCTTTAATGATTATCTTAGAAATTTTAACATGTATAATTAACAGAGTTTAATATTAATAGTTTTATGCTTCTTTGGAACCATATAAGAATCTTAGAATGTTTTGAGCCAATCATCACCCTTTCTAAATTATGTGTTATTCTCTCTTGAAATGTAGCCTCATGCATTTACATTAATTTTACCATTGTACATGGTCAATATTTATGCTTCCATTTGCATGTATCACAAATCTTCCTTCTGACTCTATATACTTTCATTGGAAGTTTCTTTTGTGAAGATGTGCTGGTAATAAACTTTTTTGGGCTGTGTCTGAATATGTCTTTATTTTGCCTTTATTTTTGAAAGATTATATTACTAAATACAGTTGACCCTTGAAAAACATAGGAGTTAGGGGTGCTGACAGTTGAAAATCTGGGTATGACTCCTGACTCCCCCCAGACTTAACTATTAAACAGCCTACTGTGTCCAGAAGCCTTATCAATAACACAAGCACATATTCTACAGGTTATATGATGAACACATATTCTACAGGTTATATGTATTACACACTGTATTCTTACAATAAAGAAAGCCAAAGAGAGGAAATGTTATTAAAACCATAAGGAAGAGAAAATACATTTACAGGACTGTACTATAAACAATCTGCATAGAAGTGGACACATGTAGTTCAAACCCATGATGTCTGAGGAGTGGCCATATAGAATTCTAGGTTGAAAGTTATTTTCTGACAGTACTTTGAAAATCTATTTCAATTCTTTTGGATTCCCCTGTTGTTTCTGAGAACTCAGCTATCATTGCAGATGTCCTCTTCCTTTCTTTTTTCCTTTTTCCTATCTGGCTGCTTCTTTTAATCTTCCCTTTGTTTTCATTGTTTTGAGTTTGTCACTCAAATTTTTTTTGCTTATGGTGTTTGGCACTTTGGGAGAGCTTAAAGTTTTGGTGTTCATAACCCCCTTTGTAAAATACTCTTTGTGTCTTTTAATATCATGTGTACCTCATTATTCTTTCTTCTTAGAACTCAGATTATATGTATGTTGGACCTGCTAACTCTTCTCTCCATGTTGCTTAATCTCTTTTTTCATATTTCCCTTTGCTTTTTCTCAGTCCCACATTATGTGTAACTTCTTCAGTTTTATCTTCCAAATTACTAATTGTTTCTTTCATGGTATTTATTTATTTATTTATTTATTTATTTATTTATTCATGAGAGACAGAGAGAGAGAAAGAGAGGCAGAGACACAGGCAGAGGGAGAAGCAGGCTCCATGCAGGGAGCCCAATGCAAGACTCGATCCAGGGTCTCCAGGATCACACCCTGGGCTGAAGGCGGCACTAAACCACTGAGCCACCTGGGTAGCCCTTTTATGGTGTTTAATATGTTATATCAACCCATCCAGATTCTCCTTTTATTATAATTTTCATTTCTATAGATTATTCCCAGAATGCTTTTTTCCAATTCTATTTCTTTATATATGTTAATTTATACATATTTATTTTTTATTATATATTTGGTATCTGATAATTACTATGTCATCAGTTTTAGCAGATCTGATTCCATGGTTTGCTATTTTTGTTGAATCTCATTTATAGTTGTGTGTTTCCTATGTGTACAGTAATATTTTGCTGAATGCATGGAACATGGGACCTTACCTAGGGGATTTCTCTGAGGTTTGGTTGTGTTAAAACAGAAAACCACAAGCCCAAAATGGAGTCAGTTATGCTAGGCCAAGTCACTAACTGGGGATTAATACCAAATCCAATTGCAGTTTCAACCTCCTCCAGAAATGTAATCTTAACCAATCAGTCAGGAATTTTCTGGCCAGAACCAATGAGTTAATTGGTTCCAATTAATTTTTTCTCAATTACCAATGAGGTAATCTGTCAGATGGATCCCCTCTAGTCACCCCAAAAATATGAGATCATCCACTTAACAACCCAGCCTTCCCCCTAAGGGAAGTAACTTTGTCTAAAACAATCCTTTCTTTTCTTTTTTCTAATTGTTCTACTCCATTTCTGCCTATAAAATCTTTCCATTTTGTACAGTTCCCCAGAGCACCATTTTACTTGTTATATGGGATGATGTTCAATTTGTGAATCAATTAATAAACCAATTATATCTTTAATATGTTCTCAGTTCAATTTGTGTTCCTTAATCATGGTAAAATTAACTTTCTCAAAGAGGATTTGTTTATTTCTACCAGACGGGGACATTTGCCCTACCAAATAGAATATTTACCATAGAGCTATAGTAATTAAGAATATGTGGTGTTGGCACATATTTTTTATTTGTCTAAATAGAGCTCAGAAACAGATGTTCATATATATGGAAAGTTGATATATGGTAGTGTAGTATTGCAGGCCCTAGGCAAAAGATGGTCTATGCAATAAATGATGCATGATAATAAAGAAAGAGATCCAAATGCAATTGCATCAGGAAAATGTACCCTGATGCACCACATCAGGTTTTTTTGTGAGGAGAAATGTAAGAGCTAGAGTGAATAGCAATCATTCTTAAATTGAGACCCATGTATTGAATTCACGATAGATATGAACCTAAATAGTATATAAAAAAGTATATATGTATTTAATGCATACATATATGCATTAAAAATTGTAGAAAAAAGGGATTACATATGATTTCTAGTAATCATAACTGGTAGTGGCAATATTAGCATTGCTTTTCTGTGACTATAATCTGTATCAGGTGAGATAAGGCAAATGAATAGTTGTGTATGTTCTAATTGTATTTTCCCCTGTGTTTTTGAGAACTGTATTTCTCAATGTGGAAGAAAAGAGATATAGATATAGTATAGAAGAGGTTAAATAAAAAAATCTGTGTTTCTGAATTTAATTGGAAATATGGGAATAAATAGCATAAATTCATCTTTTCTTCCCTTCCTTCCTTTCTTCCTTTTATCTATCTATCTATCTATCTATCTATCTATCTATCTATCTATCTAATTTATTCACTGAAAAGGCCTCAAAGCAATGACCAACCAGTGACATCATCCATACCTGTATTCAGATTGTAGTCTTGAAATGTCATTTCATATTGGGAAAAAATAACCCAGTATGTCATGAAGAAATGGCTGATTCTAGGTATGGAGCAGGAAATTAACAAGATAAACCTGGAATATATTGATATATCAGATATTAAAAAAGCAAAGACCATTAGGGTTATGTCAAAATGACTGGGAAGCCAGCTTACAAAGGCTACCACTTCATTCCATTCCATTCCATTCCATTCCATTCCATTCCATTCCATTCCATTCCATTCCTACATCCTGGCACAATTTGAATTTCAAGAAGGATAAGAATTGCAGTGAACTGGAACCATTAGATGTTTCAAGCCCATGCATTTCTAGTGGCATTTTTGGATATAAGCAACTGAATCATTCTCTTGAACACAGATTAAATAAAAGGAAAGAATCAAACACTTACCTTGCTTTCTTTTATGAACTGTACCATTGGAGCAGTAAATAGATGAAGAGAAGTTTCTCTTTATAAAATTATACCAGCCAGTAAAATGATAACATTGGAACACCATTTTGCTTACATAACAAAATAACAATAACTAGACATTATGTGTTTATTGATGAAAAAATATGTCATCTTTGATTCCAAAGACATCAAATCTGAGTCTTATCAAGCCCCTGTATCTAGCTTCTAATTTGCAAGAAATATATGGGTCATGTTAAACTGGACCATGAATAGGATCAGCAAAATCCACTGTATGAAACTACAGTTCAAATGGCCTAGTTTGATTCAAGACAGGGATGGAGGAGTAGTAACCTGTAGGTTAAAAGGCACTCAAAACACATATGAAGTTTTAAAAGGAATCATACAGTATGTGTATTTTTGCATTTTGTTTCTTTCCTTCAGAATAATGTTTTTGAGATTCATCTATGCTGCCATGTATCAGTAGTCCATTTTTGTTTATTACTGGGTAGTCCATTGTATATCACAATTTGTTTATCCGGCATTTTGTGTAGTTTCCAGGTTTTGGCTACATGAATAAAATTGCCATGAAAATCTTTATACAATTGTATACAGTTGTGTATATTGTGGAATATGTTTTCATTTCTCTTTGGGAAATACCTAGAATTGTTGGTTTGTATGTATGGTAAGTGTATATTGAACTTTTTTTTTTTTTGAGTTCAATTTGCCAACATATAGCATATTACCCAGTGCTCATCCCGTCAAGTGCCCCCCTCAGTGCCCGTCACCCAATCACCCCATCCCCCCCACCTCCCCTTCTATCATCCCTTGTTTGTTTCCCAGAGATAGGAGTCTCTCATGTTCTGTGACCCTCACTGATATTTCCCACTCATTTTCTCTCCTTTCCCCTTTATTCCCTTTCACTTTTTTTATATTCCCCAAATGAATGAGACCATATAATGTTTCTCCTCTGATTGACTTACTTCACTCAGCATAATACCCTCCAGTTCCATCCACGTCGAAGACAATGGTGGGTATTTGTTATTTCTAATGGCTGAGTAATATTCCATTGTATACATAGACCACTTCTTCTTTATCTATTCATCTTTCGGTGGACACTGAGGCTCCTTCCACAGTTTGGCTATTGTGAACATTGCTGCTAGAAACATCGGGGTGCAAGTGTCCCGGCGTTTCATTGTATCTGTATCTTTGGGGTAAATCCCCAACAGTGCAATTGCTGGGTCGTAGGGCATGTCTATTTTTAACTCTTTGAGGAACCTCCACAGAGTTTTCCAGAGTGGCTGCACCAGTTCACATTCCCACCAACAGTGCAGGAGGGTTCCCTTTTCTCCGCATCCTCTCCAACATTTGTGGTTTCCTGCCTTGTTAATTTTCCCCATTCTCACTGGTGTGAGGTGGTATCTCATTGTGGTTTTGATTTGTATTTCCCTGATGGCAAGTGATGCGGAGCATTTTCTCATGTGCTTGTTGGCCATGTCTATGTCTTCCTCTGTGAAATTTCTGTTCATGTCTTTTGCCAATTTCATGATTGGATTGTTTGTTCTTTGTTGTTGAGTTTAATAAGTTCTTTATAGATCATGGGTACTAGCCCTTTATCTGATATGTCTTTTGCAAATATCTTCTCCCATTCTGTAGGTTGTCATTTAGTTTCGTTGACTGTTTCTTTTGCTCTGCAGAAGATTTTTATCTTAGTAAGTCCCAATAGTTCATTTTTGCTTTTGTTTCTCTTGCCTTCATGGATGTATCTTGCAAGAAGTTGCTGTGGCCAAGTTCAAAAAGGGTGTTGTCTATGTGTCTGTGTTCTCCTCTAGGATTTTGATGGATTCTTGTCACACATTTAGATCTTTCATCCATTTTGAGTTTATCTTTGTGTATGGTGAAAGAGAATGGTCTAGTTTCATTCTCCTGCGTGTGGATGTTCAATTTTCCCAGCACTATTTATTGAATAGACTGTCCTTTTCCCAGTGGATAGTCTTTCCTGCTTTGTCAAATATTAGTTGACCATAGAGTTGAGGGCCCATCTCTGGATTCTCTATTCTGTTCCATTGATCTATATGCCTGTTTTTGTGCCAGTACCACACTGTCTTGATGATCACAGCTTTGTAGTACAACCTGAAATCTGGCATTGTGATGCCCCCAGCTCTGGTTTTCTTTTTTAATATTCCCCTGGCTATTTGGGGTCTTTTCTGATTCCACACAAATCTTGATTTGTTCTAACTCTCTGAAGAAAGTCCATGGTATTTTGATAAGGATTGCATTAAATGTGTAAATTGTCCTGGGTAGCATTGACATTTTCACAATATTAATTCTTCTAATACATGATCATGGAATATTTTTCCATCTCTTTGTGTCTTCCTCAATTTCTTTCAGAAGTGTTCTATAGTTTTTAGGATATAGCTAAAACCAAAAGTTTTACCTCTTTGGTTTGGTTTATTCCTAGGTATCTTATGCTTTTGGGTGCAATTGTAAATGGGATTGACTCCTTATTTTCTCTTTCTTCAGTCTCATTGTTAGTGTATAGAAATGCCGCTGATTTCTGGGCATTTTGTATCCTGCCACACTGCGAATTGCTGTATGAGTTCTAGCAATCTAGGGGTAGAGTCTTTTGGGTTTTCTATGTACAGTCTCATGTCATCTGCAAAGAGGGAGAGTTTGACTTCTTCTTTGCCAATTTGAATGCCCTTTATTTCTTTTTGTTGCCTGATTGCTGAGGCGAGGGCTTCTAGTACTATGTTGAATAGAAGTGGTAAGAGTGGACATCCCTGTTGTGTTCCTGATCTTAGGGGAAAGGCTCCCAGTGTTTTCCCATTGAGAATGATATTTGCTGTGGGCTTTTCGTAGATGGCTTTTACGATGCTGAGGAATGTTCCCTCTATCCCTACACTCTGAAGAGTTTTGATCAGGAATGGATACTGTATTTTGTCAAATGCTTTCTCTGCATCTATTGAGAGGATCATATGGTTCTTGTTTTTTCTCTTGTTGATACACATTCTTCTCAAGTGCACATGGAACTTTCTCCAGAATAGACCACATACTGGGTCACAAATCAGGTCTTAACCGATACCCAAAGATTGGGATTGTCCCCTGCATATTTTTAGACCATAATGCTTTGAAACTAGAACTAAATCACAAGAAGAAATTTGGAAGAAATTCAAACACGTGGAGGTTAAAGACCATCCTGCTAAAAGATGAAAAGGTCAACCAGGAAATTAGAGAAGAATTAAAAAGATTCATGGAAACTAGTGAGAATGAAGATACAACCATTCAAAATCTTTGGGATCAGCAAAAGCAGTCCTGAGAGGGAAATATATCGCAACACAAGCATCCCTCAAAAAACTGGAAAAAACTTAGATACAAAAGGTAACCTTGCACCCAAAGGAACTGGAGAAAGAACAGCAAAAAAACCTACACCCAGCAGAAGAAGAGAGTTAATAAAGATTCGAGCAGAACTCAATGAAATAGAGACCAGAAGAACTGTGGAACAGATCAACAAAACCAGGAGTTGGTTCTTTGAAAAAATTAATAAGATAGATAAACCATTAGCCAGCCTCATTAAAAACAAAGGAGAAAATACTCAAATTAATAAAATCACAAATGAAAAAGGAGAGATCACCACCAATACCAAGGAAATAGAGATTTTATTTATTTTTTTAAAGATTTTATTTATTTATTCACGACACACACACACACACACACACACACACACACACAGGCAGAGACACAGGCAGAGGGAGAAGCAGGCTCCATGTACCGGGAGCCCGATGTGGGATTCGATCCCGGGTCTCCAGGATCAGGCTCTGGGCTGAAGACGGCACTAAACCGCTGAGCCACCCAGACTGCCCGGAAATAGAGATTTTAAAAACATTCTGAGCAGCTAAATGCCAATAAATTAGGCAATCTAGAAGAAATGGATGCATTTCTAGAAAACCACAAACTACCAAAACTGGAACTGGAAGAAATAGAAAATCTGAACAGGCTGATAACCAGGGAGGAAATTGAGCAGTCATCAAAAACCTCCCAAGACACAAAAGTCCAGGGCCAGATGGCTTCCCAGGGGAATTCTATCAAGCCTTTAAAGAAGAAACAATACCTGTTCTACTAAAGCTGTTCTGAAAGATAGAAAGAGATGGAATACTTCCAAACTCTAAGATAGAAAGAGATGGAATACTTCCAAACTCGTTCCAAACTGGAGGCCAGTATCACCTTAATTCCAAAACCAAAGACCCCACCAAAAAAGGAAAATTATAGACCAATATCCCTGATGAACACAGATGCAAAAATTCTCAACAAGATACTAGCCAATAGGAATATGAATAATAGTGAAGGGGAATATAAGGGAAGGGAGAAGAAATGTGTGGGAGATATCAGAAAGGGACACAGAACATAAAGACTTCTAACTCTGGGAAATGAACTAGGGGTGGTGGAAGGGGAGGAGGGCGGGGGGTGGGGGTGAATGGGTGACGGGCACGGAGGGGGACACTTGACGGGATGAGCACTGGGTGTTATTCTGTATGTTGGTAAATTGAACACCAATAAAAATTAACTTATAAAAAAAAAAAAAAAAAAAAGATACTAGCCAATAGGATCCAACAGTACATTAAGAAGCTTATTCACCATGACCAAGTGGGATTTATCCCTGAGATGCAAGGCTGGTTCAACACTCGTAAAGCAATCAATGTGATAGATCATATCAACAAGAGAAAAAATAAGAATCGTATATTGAACTTTATAAGAAACTGCCAAACTTTTCCAGAGTGGTTGTGCCCCTTACTTTCTCACCAGCAACATATAAGAATTATAGCTACTCCATATTTACACCAATATTTGTCAGTATTTTGGGACATTTTATGGATTTATAATGGTATAAAATTGTAGTTTTAATTTCCCTATTTACTATTGATGTTAAGCATTTTTTCATGTGCCTATTTAGCATTCTTGCTTTGTTTGTGTGTGTGTATTGACTGATTTGAGAGAGTTCTTTGTATATTCTGGATGTAAGTCTTATGTCAGATAGTTGTAAATATTTTCTCCCTGTCTGTGGCTTATTTTTTAATTTTTTGAAGGTGTCTTTGAAAGAGCAGAAGTTTGTTTTATAAAATCCAAAGGATCATTTTTTTCATTTAGGATTTATGCTTTTTTTTTAAACTAAGAAATCTTTCACTATCTGAAAGTCATGAAGATGGTTGCCTATATTTCCTTCTAAAAAGTTTTTTCTTGTTATCCCTTTAATATCGGAAAGATATGCAGTGATGCCTCCTCCTGGTAGTGATGTTAGTAATTTGTGATTTTTATCTTTTAAAAATCTCAATAATTCTGGCTAAAGGTTTATTGATTAAAGAAACTTTTCTATATTATTGATTCTAATTTTTATCTATGTTCTATAACATTATTTCAATTTACTCTTCTTTTTCTAGATTTTTACATTGGAAACTTAAGTAATTGATTTTAGTCCTTCCCTCTTTTTAAATATAAGCTTTTAAAGCTATGAATTTCCCTCTAAGAGTGCTTTATACATTAAATAGCTAAATGTTTTGACTGTGTCCTCCAACTTTTGACATGTTTCATTTTCATTGTTATTCAGTTCTAAATATTTTCTGAGTTCTCTTGTGAATATAACGTTTTCCATCATTTTACTATTTTTCTAACAGCTTTGAGATAGAATTAATATATCATACAATTAACCAATATTAAAATGTACAATTCAATAGCTTTAAATCCACAGCTGTGCAACCATCACTACAACCAATTTTAAAACCTTTTTACCATCTTAAAAAGAAACTATATACCCTTTAGCAGTCACTCCCATTTTCCTTATTCACCCAGCCCTTGGCAACCACTAATCTACATTCTGTCTCTATAGATTTTCCTATTCTGAACATTTCATAGAAATGGAATAATATAATATGTAGCTTTTTGTGCCTGCCTTATATTTTCAAGGTTCATTCATGTTGTAGATTGTATAGTAGAATGTATAGTAGAATCAATTTACCACATTTTGTTTATCCATTCATTATTTGATGGATATTTGAGTTGTTTTGACTATAATGTTATAAATATTTATGTACAAGTTTTTGTGTGGATATGTTTTCATTTTTCTTAGCTATATACCTAGAAGTAGAGTTTTTGACTCACACAATAATTCCATGTTTAACATTTTGAGGAACTGCCATATTGTTTTCCAAAATGGCCCCACCATTTTACATTTCCACCAGCAGTGTATAAGGGTTCTAATTTCTCCACATTCTTATCAACTTTTTATTGTCTTTTTTATTCTGGCCATGCTAATTAATGGGTGTGAAGTGATATGTCACTGTGGTTTTGATTTGCACTTCCACGATGACTAATGATGTTGAGCATCTTTTCATGTGCTTATTGGCCATTTATATATCTTCTTTGGGGGAAATGTCTATTCAGATCCTTTCCCACTTTAAAAACAGGTTGTTGGGGCACGTAGGTGGCTCAGTCAGTTAAACATCTGCCTTTGACTCAGGTCATGATCCCAATGTCATGGGATCAAGTCTTACATCTGGCTGCTTGCTTGATGGGAAGCCTGCTTCTCTTTCTGCTGCTTGTGCTCTCTCTCTCTCTGCCAAATAAAATAAAATAAAATAAAATAAAATATCAAATCAAATCAGGTTGTCTTTTTTTATTATTGAGTTATGATAGTTTATAAGCCTAAATACAAATCCCTTATAAGATACATGATTTACAAATTTTTATCCCATACTGTGGAATATCTTCTCAGATTTTGGATGGTGTCCGTTGAAGCAAAAAGATCTAATTTGATGATGTTCAATTGATCTATTTTTTTCTTTGGTTGCTTATGTCAAATCTTCAATTATTATCCTTCAGTGTATCTGTGTCCTTACATTTAACATGGGTTTCTTATGGATAGTGTATGATTAGATCTTGCTTTTTTATTCAATCTGAGATTTTGTCTTTTAATTAGAATATTTGGGCCATTTACATTTAATCCAATGTTCAATATATTTGGGTTTAAACCTATATATTTGTTATCTTTTCAATTCATTCTGCTATCTACCTATCTTTTTATCTATCATCTATTTTCTCTCTTTTTATGGTTTAATTTATTATGCTTTAGCATTGACTTTTATCTCTATAATTAATTTTAGTCTATCAATTTTATTTTTCTTTATTTACTATCTTATTACCTATACTTAAAAGAAAAATTGGTTGCCCCCAGGTTTTATGACATACATATTTATCAAAACTACCTTCAAATAATATATTAATTGGCATATAAAACTCTTACATTATGTTTCCACTTCCCTCCTCCTTTCTTTTATGCCCTTCTTATTTGTTTTGTTTCTACATCTGTTATAAAGCACATAAAACATTTATTATTATTATTACCATAAAAGGTTAATTATATTTTACTAAAATTTAAAAATAAGAAAATAATATATTTATCTACATATTTATTGTTGCTGATACTCTTCTTTTAAATAAATCCACATTTCCCTCTTGTGTCATTATATCCTGTTGGAGCAACTTTTCTTCTAGCTTTATTTTTTTTTAAGACTTTATTGGGATACCTGGTTGGCTCAGTGGTTGAGTGTCTGCCTTTGGCTCAGGGCATGATCCTGGGGTCCAGGATCAAGTCCTGCACTGGGTTCCTTGCAGGGAGCCTCTGCCTATATCTCTGCCTCTCTGTGTGTCTCCCATAAATAACTAAAATAAAAAGCTTTAAACATTTTTAAAAATAAGGATTTTATTTATTTACTTTATACAAAGAGTGTGCATGAGGAAGGGTGGGGGGCAGAGGAAGAGAGATAGAGAAAAATCTCAAGCAGACTCCATGCTGAGCATGGAGCCCAACCTGGGGCTCAATCTCATGAGATCTCATGACCCGGAGATCATGACCTGAGCTGAATAAAGAGTCAGGTGCCCAATCTACTGAGCCACCCAGGAGCCTCTTTTTCTAACTTTCTTATAATGTAGTTCTCTTGGTGATGAATTGTCACAGCTTTTGTCCAAAAAAATTGCCCATATTTTGAAGAATATTTTAGTTACATACAGAGTTCTAGATTGACAATATTTTTCTCCTTTTAGTATTTTAAAGATGCCAGTTCATTGTCTTCTGGTTTACCTAGTTTCTGACTACAGGTATTAATAATTCTTAACTTTGTTTCTCTATACAGACAATTTTTTCTCTTTGACAGCTGCTAAAATATTTTTATCACTTATTTTTAGCACTTTATGATGTGTCTTATGTCACTCTGTATGTGGATGTGATACCTGGTTTGAGGTCATTTGAACTTCTTGGATCTGTGGAAATCTTCTTGGATCAAATTTGGAAATGTGTGCATTTTATTGTTAATCCTATCTAGTGACTTTTTTCATTTCAAATATTTATTTTTCTTTTTTTTAAAGATTTCATTTATTTATTCATAGAGACACAGAGACATAGAGAGAGAGAGGCAGAGACACAGGCAGAGGGAGAAGCCGGCTCCATGCAAGGAGCCTGACGTGGGACTTGATCCCGGGTCTCCAGGATCACACCCTGGGCTGCAGGCGGCGCTAAACCGCTGCACCACTGGGGCTGCCCTAATTTTTCTATTCCCGAAGTTCATTCTAATTTATTTTTTATATTTCCCATCTCTCTTTTCAAATGTTCATGTCTTTCTTTATATACTTGAGCATTATATTAATAACTGTTCTATCATCCATTACATCCAGAATTTCTATAATTTCTGGATCTGTTTCTATTGACTGCTTTTTTCCCCCTGGTTAGAGATCACATTTGCCTCCTTCTTATTATATGTAGTAAAAGAAAACTTACTGGTTCTGGACATTCTAGATCTTACATTATTGACTATCTGGATTCTGTAATGTTCTTTTATAGAGGGTTGGGTTTTGTATTCAGAAATGCTTACATCATTCTCAAATCAAAGTAATCTTCCCAAGGACTGTTTTAAAGCTTTTCTAAGTTGTGCTAAAATAGATTTCACTCCAGGAATAGTTTAGTCCTACTTCTAAGGTGTGACCTCTCAAGACTCACTACTAAATGTCCCAACTAATCTCCAATGATTCTCCACCATGGATGATCAAGTTTGAAAACCTTCATCTCTGTGGAAGCCGACAACTTCCCAGCATTCGTTGAACAGTTTGTGCAATTTTAGCCTGTGCATGTGTGTAGCCCAGTACTCATCAAAGATTTGAAGCAATCTTTATAGAAATTTCTAGAGGTTTTTTTTCCTTTTTCCTAAAACTTCCTTATTCCTGAATATGTTAATAAAATGTGATAAATTAAATCATAAATGACCATTATTTCTTAAAAGTACCCCATAACAAACAACAAATTTGATTATCATTCAAATGATAACATGTATGACTACATTATTTATATTGATAATTTACATATACTTCAGTCAATAAAGTGAAGAAATGAAGTATTATTTCTTTGGTATTTACTAACTGACAAGCAATTTTATTATTATCCAAGTAATAAAATACATTATCAGTCCCAGCCTTGCAATATTGCTTCATGTAGCTCAGTGACAATTTCTAAGTGGCAGCAGCAGTAGCTAGTTCAGAAATTCTGTAGCTCCTAAATGCTTGCCCTCCTTAAGAGCAAATATATGTCCAGCCCATTTCAGGTAGCAAAATATGCCTCTGTCTCAGTTTGGATTCCCCAAAATCAGGATCTGAGAAAAGAAATTTCAGTACAAGTAATTTATTTGGGAGGTGATTCTAGAAAGAACATTGTGGGAATAGGAAAATAAGACATAAAAGGGATAAAGCCAATGAATTGTGAATTAATGAATTGTGGGTGGCTGGGGCTTAATACTTCTGAGGATATTATAAGAAAATGGGGGGAATATACCTGAGAACTGTCCCTGTGAGGGAACAAAAAGCTGAATTTTTTATTTACTTACTTTCATTCTTCGTTGGTTGAAGGCAGCTCCTGGAACATTGGTTCCCAGAATTGTTGGCCTACTCCAGTTTTTACAGCATTAGGGAATAGAGCTAAGCTTAGTCCTGAAGCTAGACAATGCTCTCAGGCAGAGTCACGGGAATCCACCAAAAGTGTGTGGGAACCACCGGTAGGTGACCTTTAGGGTGGATGAAGGGGATATGGGTGGGGCATCATCAGAGTTCCCCCTTTCCTTGGAAACAGGAAACTCATTCAAATCTCCTTTTCTGTTTACCCTAATCAAGCAAAACAACATTAAACACCAAAAAAGAAGGAGAATAATATAAGTCACTGATGGACGCTTGACCCTGAACAATACTCGTGGGTAAGGAGAGAGGCAAAACAGTTACTAACAGTTGCTGAATGGGCAAAGGTTAAAAAAAAATAGTCTATAAGCAAACCAAACTTTTGGCCTCTTCAGCAGATTCCTTCCTTAAACCTTCTGTCCATCTGGCAAGAGGTTTGTGGTGCAGCTGGGTCTCTATGGCAGTCAGACTCATGGCTTTTGTATTTATATTAGCAGTGGATAATGTAGTATGATTTTTTAAGGAAGGCATAGCCCTTAAGTCTGTTCCCAGAGAATAGTTGTGGCCATTGTTCTCTCAGTTCTTCACAATTCACACCAAGGGATATGAAGGGAGGGAAAAAGACTTTCTATAGCATATAAGTAACATAAAGACTAGTCAAGCGGAAGGCCATTATGGTCAACTTACTTTAATTCCTGAAAGAACCCTGACCAAACTAAAGCAATATAGTCATCTTTTTATAATTAATTTTAATTTGTAAGTGAATTCTTAAAGAAACAGTATAAGGATCAATCCATATGAAGGCAGAATCAGGGACCCCAGGAAGAATAATTTCATGGATATAGTCACCTTCACCATATCTAAGTCCCAAAGTCCTTTGATAGGACAGATGCCTTTATTTCTCCAATGAGATAAGTCTTAATTATAAGTAGGCCTGCAATAGGTAACAGTCTGATTTTACTTCATTCATTCATTCATTCATTCAATAATGTCAAGCATTGTTTGAGGTACTTGGAATATTATAGTGAACAAAATAACCAAAATCTTTGACTTCATGTGGCTCATTATTAATTGGGAGAGACCGACAATAAGTAACTAAATATAATAATCAAGTATTGTAATCCCTAAGGCTTAAAATAAATAAAAAATATAGGGTATCAGGAACACAGAAATGCTGTGCTGTTATTTATAGTAAACAGCTTCTCTAATAAGGTGAGTTTTGAGCACGGCAAAAATTAAGTAAAGTAAGAGTGGATGCCAGTCATGGACATATCTGGGGAAGAGTGTTTCAGACTGAGAGATAGCAAATGCAAAGACCCTGAGGTAGAGATATGACTCAATTCAAGAATAGTAAAGAGACCAAAAGCAACTGACCTAAGAGAAGTTATAGGAGAGAGAGGCCAGAGAGACATTTGGATGAGGTTACAACACTTGTAAAGCACATAGAGCCTATGAACCAGTGAAGGCATTTGGTCATTGCTCTGAGTGACATATGAAGCCATTGGAGAATTTTTACTTGTACTTTTAAAAGAGCCCTCTAGCTGTTTCAGTGGAGTAGGGTTGGAAAACAAGCAACTAAGATATTATTATAATAATCTAGGCAAGATAGTAGAGTCTTAGACCGGATCAGTGCAATAGTTGTGGAGATGTTAAGAAGGCATTGGAAATGTGGATGTAGTTGATAGCAGAGCCACAGAATTTGTTCAAAGGAATGCAGGATAAAGAGAGGAATCAAGGATGATTTCAAGATTCTTAGGCAACTGGAAGGGTGGAGTTGCCATTTATGGATATAGGGAAGACTGGGCAAAACAGGTTTGATAGAAATCACACCTTTGGTTTTGGTCATGTATGTTTGAAATGTCACTTAGATATCTACGTGGAGATGTCACATAGGTAACTGAATATACATCTGGACTCCTGGGACAAAGTCCTGACTGAACATATAAATTCAGTCATCATATTTAAAGCCATTTAACTAAAGGAATCACTAAAGGAGTGGGTGTAGTTATGGAAAAGAGGTCCAATAATCAAATCCTGGACTTGGAGTCAGGGAAAAGAGAAGGAACCAATAAAAGAGACCATGAAGTAGCAACCCCTGAACTAAAAGGAAATTCAAGAGAGAATAGTGTACCAGAAACCAAAGGAAGAAAAGATTCCCAAGGAGGAAGGGAGAGAGAGATCGATTATGTCAAACACTACTGATTGGTCAAACAAGAGAAAGATGGAGAACTAAACATTGTATTTGATATCAGTGTCATTTGGATGTTGGTGGCCTTGACAATTAAAGGGTAAATGGCTAATATAGGATCTCTTCCTGAAAATGGGTTTATTTGAGAGAGAGAGAGAGAGAGAGAGAGAGAGAGAGAGAGAATTGAGCACTTGAAATGGAGTGAAGAGGAAGAAAATTAAAAATAATGAAGAAGGAAGCTTGAAGGCCAATACATCAAACTTAAATAACGATATGCAAGTTCCCTCACTGCCCTTGGCCTCAATACTGAGAAAGGCCTAAGGAGAGAGTTGGTCTCTATCCTCAGATTTCTCTTCTGAATGAATAATGGAATATTGATTGTACCTACCTTACAGTGGTATGCTTGGGATTCAATGAGTTAAAGCATGCAAATTATTAGAATACTTTCTGGACACAATAAGTTCTTAATAAATGTTTGCTATAATCATTGTAATATCATTATCATGTTTAATATTCTTATTTTCCCTTTAGTTTGGACATTTCATGACTCTATGTCATCATTACCATCTTGCTTAGCACTAACCACCCTGATGGCTAGTTCTAGTTTTGTACTGCCACGTAGGGTGCATTTGTTTCCTACCCAAATATTAGTCATGGCTTCCTTGTTGTCTTCTCAGTAAGAGTCAATTATAGATCAGAGTAAAGTTTTAAAAAAAATGAGTTGGAATAGTTTTCCCTTGGATGAGTGGTTCTTTATTGATAACCATGGATTCATAGATACAACAGGCTTTAATGTTAGGGTTTTAATCTTAGGTTCACTTGGCTTGAGATAAAACATTCTCTTGGAAAACTGGTCCCTGAGCTTGCTGTGGCTTTGGAAATGGCTCCTTTCCACAGTTTATATTTTTTTGCCTGGTTGTTTTTGAAGTGTTTACACTGCCCTCTCCAGCTAAAATTGCTGGGCTGACTTTGTTTCATCTGGACTTTATATTACACCATAATGATTAATCCACTTGGTCTGTGCCAAAATCAGCTAGCATCTAAGTACCACTTGTAATTTCCACATCCAATGAAATAATTCATTCTAGCCTGCAGTTTGTACTTGATAAATGTCCAGTCCTTGTCTACAGTACACCTGGGACCTTTGGTATAACATCATGATGGCAAGAGATTTTTAAAGTTAATTTCTTGCTTTCTTTCATCCCCTCTCCATTTTTCAAATTTGAGGGCGGGTCTTTATGGATGTGGGGCTGGTACTGATAATACTCACAGCAAAAGAAAGGGCCAAGAGAAGATGATAGTTAGTTGGTCTCTCACTGAATTTGATCTGTCTTCCCTCCATGAGGCAAGGATGGCAACAGGGAGCTGCCCCTGAGCCAAAGCACAGTCAGTGAGGTGAGGAGTTCATGGAGGAAGGAGTGTGAACCTTTGACGCCCACTGCCTTGATTCCTCAGGACACTGTCCAGACTCTTTGAGGACTCTGTGTACGTGTGTATTTGTGTATCTGTGTGTGATATATTTATTTGTATTTTCCAGATATGGAAATGGAGGTTCAGAGAGAACTGTGTGAGAAGTCACACAACCATAAGTAGTAAAGTCAGGATTTGTGCTCAGAGCAGGCTAATTCCAAAGTCTATGTTCTTAAACCCTATTGCACACTGCCTTTTGACTCAATCTTACTTTTTTTTTTAAGTGTACAAGTGGGTGTTAGTATATTCAAGCATTTTGCAAACATCACAATCAATTTTAGAATATTTTCATCACCAAATGGAAGCTGTGTACCCTTTATCCATCACCCCTAACCCAACTATTCTGCTAGCGCTAGGCAACCACTAATCTACTTTCTGTCTGTACATTTGCTTATTCAGAACATTTCATATAAACGGAATCATACAATATTGGTCTTTCATGGCTGGCTTCTTTTAATTAACATAAATTTTAAATAAATACAATTTTTAAGAGGAGTTTTAGGTCAGAGAAAGATTAAAAGGAGAATACAGAGAGTTCCCATATACTCCCAGCCCCTACAAATAAAAGCCTACCCCATTATCAATATCTCCCAGCAGAGTGGTACATTTGCTATAACCAATAAACCTACACTGCCACGACATAATCACCCCAAGTCCATAGTTTACAGGAGGTTTCACTCTCAATGTTGTACATTCTCTGGGTCCGGACAGATGTATAATCTGTCATAATAGTATCATACAGAGTATTT
This sequence comes from Nyctereutes procyonoides, assembly GCF_905146905.1. Taxonomy (NCBI): domain Eukaryota; kingdom Metazoa; phylum Chordata; class Mammalia; order Carnivora; family Canidae; genus Nyctereutes; species Nyctereutes procyonoides. Next base: position 9,711,474 of record NW_026575037.1, read on the forward strand.
TCACTGTCCCACCTATTCACCCCTCCCTTCCTGCACCACATCCCTGGCAACCACTGCTCTTTTCACTGTCCCTATAATTTTGTCTTTTTCAGAATGTCATATAGTTGCCATATTGTATATTGCCTTTTCAGATTGGCTTCTTTCACTTAGTAATATCATTTCAATTTCCTTCATGTCTTTTCATGGCTGGATAGGTTGTTTCGTTTTAGCACCGAGTAATATCTATTGTCTAGATGTACCACAGTTTATTTATCCATTCATCTACTGAAGAACATCTTTGTTCCTTTTAAGTTTTGGCAATGATGAATAAAGATGCTATAAACATCTGTGCACGGGGTTTTGTGTGGACATAAATTTTTAACTCCTTTGGGTAAACACCAAGAAGACATGATTGCTGGATCATATGGTAAGAGTGTATTTAGTTTTGTAAGAGACTGCCAAACTGTCTTCCAAAGTGACTGTACCATTTTACACTCACAGCAATACATGGGAATTTCTGTTGCTCTGTATCCTCAACAGTATTTGGTGTTGTCAGTATTCTGGATTTTGATCATTTTTATAGGTATGCAGTGGTAGCTCATTGTTGTTTTAATTTTCATTTCCCCAATAATATATGATGTGGAACATCTTCTCATGTACTTATTTGCTATCTGTATATTTTCTTTGGTGAGGTGTCTGTCAAAGTCTTTGGCTATTTTAATATTTGATTGTTAGTTAGTTTTCTTATTGTTGAGTTTGAAGAGTTCCTTGCATATTTTGGATAACAGTCCCTTATCAGACATGTTTTTGTAAGTATTTTCTCCCAGGCTGTGGCTTATCTTTTCATTCCCATGACATTGTCTTTCACAGAGGACAAGTTTTTAATTTTAATGAAGTCTGGCTTATCAATTATTTGTTTCATGGATCATGCCTTTTGTGTTCTATCTAAAAAGTCCCTTGCCATATCCAAGATGATCTAGACTTTCTCCTGTTATATTCTTTTATTGTTTTGTATTTTACATTTAGTTAATTTTTGTAAGGAGTGTAAGGTCTGTCTAGATTTTTTTTTTTTTTTTTTTGCCTTGTGGATATCTAGTTGGTCCAGCATCATTTTTGGAAAGACTATCTTTTACAATATTGTTTTTACTCCTTTACCAAAGATCAGTTAACTGTATCTATCCAGATATATTTATAGGCTCCCTATTCTGTTGTATTAATCTATTTGTCTATTCTTTCAGTACCAACTGTCTTGATTATTGTAGCTTCATCATAAATCTTGAAGTTGGGTAGTTTCAGTCCTCTGACTTTCTTCTTTTCCTTCAATATTGTTTTGGCTATTCTGAGTTTTTTTTACCTCTTTCTATAAATTTTAGAATCAGTTTATCCATATCCCAAGATAACTTGTTGGGATTTTGATTTTGACTGTATTGAATTTATACAAGTTGGGAAGAACTGACATCTTGATAATATTGAATACTTCTCCATTTGCTTAGTTTATAAACTAAATTAGTTTATTTATTTCTTTGATTTCATTCATCAGAGTTTTGTATTTTCCTCATAAAGATCTCGTCCAGCTTTTATTAGATTTATACCTAAGTGGGGTGCCTGAGTGGCTCAGCCAGTTAAGCGTCTGCCTTCAGCTCAGATCATGATCCCAGGGTCCTGGGGTTGAGCCCTGCATCCGGCTCCGTACTTGGCAGGGAGTCTGCTTCTCCTTCTCCTTCTGCCGCTCACCCTGTTTGTGCTCATTCTCGCTACCTCAAATTAAAAAGAAAAGATCTATACTTAAATATTCATTTTTGGGAGTGCTAATAAAAATGTTGGTGTTATTACTTTCAAATTCCACTTATAATTTCTGATATATAGAAAAGTGATTGACTTTTTGACATTAGCTTTATATTCTATTAAGCATTTATTAGTTCTAGGAGTTTTTTTTTTTTCGTATTGATTCTTTCTCATTTCCTAAATAGACATAATATCATCTGCAGACAAAGACAGTTTTATTTCTTCCTTCCCAATTTATATACCTTTTATTTCTTTTTCTTGTCTAAGTACATTAATTAGGAATTACAGTACAATTTTTTTAAAAAGATGTTATTTATTTATTCATGAGAGACACACAGAGAGAGGCAGAGGGAGAAGCAGGCTCCAAGCAGGGAGCCCAATGTGGGACTCAATCCCAGGTCTCCAGGATCAGGCGCCGGGCCGAAGGCGGCGCTAAACCGCTGAGCCACCCGGGCTGCCTGGAATTACAGTACAATTTTTAAAAGCAGCAATGAAAGGGAACTTCTTTATCTTTTTTTTTTTTTTTTAAGTTTAAATTCTAGTTAGTTGACATACAGTTCAATATTGGTTTCAGGGGTTAAAATTCAGTGGTTCATCACCTACGTATGATATCCAGTGCTCATCTGAACAATTAAGTGCCCTCCTTAATGCCCATCACTCATCTATCTTCCTTACCTTACTCTGATCTTTGTGGGAAAGTTTCAAGTTTATCACCATTAAATATGATGTTAACTATAGGGGTTTTTTTGGTATATTTTTTTTATTGGAGTTCGATTTGCCAATATATAGCATAACACCCAGCGCTCATCGCCTCAAGTGCTCCCCTCAGTGCCTGTCACCCAGTCACCCCAACCCTCCCCGGCCCACCTCCCTTTCCACCATTACAGGGGTTTTTTGTAGATGTGCTTTATCAAGCTGAGGAAGTTCCCTTCTATTTCTAGTTTACTAAGCACTTTTATCACAAATGAGTACTGGATTTTGTCAAATGCTTTTTCTGCATGTATTAATATGATCATGTGATTTTCATTCTTTAGCCTCTTGATATGATGGATTACATTAATTCATTTTTAAATGGTGAACCAGCCTTACATACTTGGGATAAATCCTTCTTGTTCATGGTATATAATTCTCTTTTATCCATTGTTGAATTCTCTAATATTTTGTTGAGGATTTTTCCATCTATGTTCATGAGATATATTATACTTTTCTTTTCTTATAATGTCTTTGATTGTGGAATTAGGGTTACACTGGCCTAATAGAGTGAGGTAGTAAGTATTCCCTCTGCTTCCATTTTCTGAAAGATTGTAGAAAATTAGTATAATTTCTTCCTTAAATGTTTGGTAGAATTCACTAGTGAATCCATCTGGTTAAATTAGTATCCCAGAACATAGAGCAAAAAAAGCAGAGAAGTGAATTATGAGAAGAATGAAAAAAATGGAGAAGTAATATAAAAGAATATAAATCTACTCAGTATGATTTTTTTAAGGTTAAGAATTAATCCCCCAAATGGAGGAAAATTTTCCATAGCTGAAGACAAATAAAAGGACAAATGGAAGGACCTATAAGGTACCCAGCACAATTAATGTAAAAAATGCTCACACTTAAATATATCCGTGTAAAATGTCTTAGGCCAAAAATACTTCATGATTATGTGGTGGTGAGTAAGCAGGACAAGTTAGACTTGCTGGAGTAAAAATCAGGTTTGCATCAAACTTTTTTCCTTGGGATATGAGAGAAACACCTTTAGAGCACTGATAGAAATTGATTTTGAATAATTCTAAGCCCACCAAAAACTATCATTGAAATGAGAGAGTAAGATGGTAAAAATAGAATCTTTATCTGAATATATGATGCTTCGTCAAATAATAATTTGAGAATTTATTCCAGCAGGATATAGACAAGAGTAAGACAAGAAATTCAAATGACAATTGACCAAGCCCAATTGCTTAATACAAAGCAAGACTGGAAGAAAAAAAAAAAAAAACAGCACAAAAATTCATGCAATAAAAAACTAAAAATGAAAACCCCCCAGGAAAATAATATTGAAAAGTAGGATTCAAAAGTTAGCAACCCAAGTTAGATTAGCAAATGAGGAGGCCCTGGAAAAAATCGCTTCAAGAAGAAATAAATTTTCTTTAAAGTGCTGCAGAGTCTAGATTATTATTCTAGTGAGAAAGTGAAACCATATGGTAATAATACGGTATAAAAATTCAGTGCCCTGCTTCCTCTACTTTCTCCTTCCTCCTCCCATTTTACATATGTGCATTTCTTTTTCTATCGGCACAGGTTAAATGAAATAGTTTCATCACTTTTACTCGCAGTTCACATACACATTAAAATATGAGCTCTAGGAAGGCAGGGATTTTTTCTCTCTTTTGTTCACTGATATATCCCTAGCACTTAGCACAGTGCTGGTACAGCATATGCAATCAATAAATATTTTTTATTTGAATAAAATAAAATTATATAATCAATAATATGCATTTAATTAAAATATTATAAGTTCTGGCTATTTTTAGACTAAAACAGCCAAAACACAGAAAAATTAATTATATCAGAAAGAATAAATGCTATGAATTTTGACAATGTAAATGAACTATATGATAAACTGAAGTTGTGACCCTGGGGATGATCATGAGAGGAGGAGAGAAAGGGAAGGTATAAAATATCTCATTATCTTACAGGGAGGTCATGAGATCCTGCCTAAAATTGATGGGTCATGCAATGGAGGGTTGGAAATATTGTCTGTATCTAAAGGAATAATAAAAAATGAAATATATCTGGCAGTGGTTGTTGAAGGAAAGTGTAAATGAGAGCCAAGATCCTCATCTTTCAAAAGGGGGCCCATCAGCTATACTTTGAAGTTGTTACATCAAAAATAAAGGGATAATAAATTATCGTTGTGGAGTTTTGCCTCAGAAGGATTAAAAATAGAAAACTTTTAAACTGTTACTTCTGGGGAATGCCACTGAAAAAGACCTTTACTTTTTTAAAAAAATTACTCTCTAGTACCAACTGAATTTTTATTGCCATGTGCCATATTTTAAAAGTGATATTTTTAATTTAAAAATAGTTTCTAGAAAAGAGAAGAATTTTTAGGACAGAAGAAAGGATCCAACTGTTTGCAATTACATACTGTCGACCAGCAAAGACCATCAAACATTTTGCAAACATTATCTGATGGTGAGTGTCAGAATCTACATTTGCCAGATGGAGACATTCAGACAACGATGGAAGTGACTTACCCATTTTCAGTGCATCTGTGACCAGCCAGTGATAAAACCCAGGCTTCCTGGATTTGGAGGCCAAAGATAGATTTGGATTGATTTCTTCTTGGAAAAACCACCACATATTAGTATGATGATAGTTAAGGAAGAAATCCAAACTAATAGATGGCACACTCTGTGTTTAGAGCTTGGAAAATGCCTGTATTTTTCCACCCAGTAATCTGGTGCCAAAATGCACATTGCCTGTCAAGAAAAAGGCCAGTGCTTCTCTGAAGCACCTGATTGGAATATACATCATTTCAAGAAGTTGTGCCTGCGAAGATAAAAAATGACAATCACTGTAACAACCACAATTAATTTTTAAGGTTCACTGTATATATGAAGATTTCTGCCATTTTGTGGCTACTTGGGAAACTATGCTTAATTAGCTTGATGACTAATTGTGATTATTCCACCATATGCCTTTATTATTAATTCAGACTACTAGCCCAGGTGGAAATGAGCAAAAATATTTGACTGATCTGGATCATTTTACTTACTGGTTAACTCTTAATGTGAATTTTAAAATATTTATTTATTTACTTGCCCGGCTTCACTATTCATTAAAACACAGAAAGGGAGAGAAGGGAAGCCATTAAATGATTATAGTAGATTCCTCTTGTTTTGTCAGTACAGTTTCTTCTCGCTCTTCCATCCTATTTCTACTCCTACTCCACACACAAACACTTCTGAAAACTGGTCTATATCAGATGAGAGTGGCCCAATGGCCAAGGTAAGCACTGGACCAAAGTAGCTGCAGAATTTCCGTGAGAATTTGAAAGAAAGAGTTGTGAGAGCCAGACTCAACCTGGCTGTTTTTTTGAGAAAAGGAGAGCTGTTTAAGGTAAGGAGCTATTGGCTGCCATATTTTCTAGGGTGTGGAGGAGAAAAGAGAAAGGAAGAAGAAAGTCAGTGTACAGAGAGGAAACAAGGTGAGAGACAAATAGAGTCATTAACCATTTTTTGTATTGTGATAGAATATATATATAATGTAAAGTTTACCACTGTAATCCTTTTTTGTTTGTTTTCAGAGAGCCTGAGCTTGTGCACATGTGTATGAGTGGCAGGAGCGGGGAGGGGGAAGACAGAGAGGGAGAGAGAGAATCCCAAGCAGACTCCAAACTCAGTGGGGAGCCCAACACGGAGCTTGATCTCCATTCTGAGGTCATGACCAGAGCCAAAAACCAAGACTTGGACACTGAGCCACCCAGGATCCCCCATTATAATTCCTGAGTGTACAATTCAGTGGCATTAAGTACATGACATTGTTGTGCAACCATCACCACCATGCATCTCCAGAACTTTTTCATTGTCCCAAATTGAAGCTCTATATCCATCAAACAATAGTTCTCTATTTCTCCCATACTCTCAGCCTTTAGTAATTTTTTTTTAGCCTTTAGTAATTACTATCCTACATTCTTTCTCTATGAATATTACTCTTCTGGGAATTAATCATTCTTACCAGGGTTTTGTTGAAAGCTGCATCAGCAACTTACTGTCTCTGAGATCCAATTTCACCCTTCAATACAGGCTCCACAATAATGGATGGAATTCCTTTAAGCATTTCTCCTCTACAAAGAGCACCTGTTAAGCTTTCTCAGCAGAGGGTACTAGAGGGGTAATGCTGGAGGAAGGGGCCCTCCTGCTGGTTCTGGCATCCACACCATCAGTGGTGGTACTCTGACCCAACCACAGGCCCAGAGCTCATGGTCCTTTGGTGACTTTACAGCCTCAACCTGGCCAATGATTACCTTCCTGTGGCCTTCTTGACATGGACACCATATCTTCCAGGCCTCCTGTCTGCCGTGGTACCCCACTCTCTCTGCATGCTCAGGTGTCAGACCACTGGCTACAGTTTTTCTATACCCCACCTGTGCCCCAGAGAATTGCTTCCTGCTTGTCAACTGATTGTAAGACTAGTATGGTCTGGGCAAATCTCTGCCATCTGGTGGTTACAATCCTAGCCTTGGGAAGGGGGTCCCCCTTTTTATGCCTGTCCTTGCTTGGTACTCTCCTTCAGTCCTAGGGTACCATATAGAGTTCTCCTTATTTTATAAGTGCTCTTTTATCAAAATGTTTAAAATATTTATATTAAACTTCCCTTATTTAAGTCACTGTGTGGTTTCTGTCTGATGTTTACATCTGACAGACATAAACCAGGATAGTCCTGCACTAACCTGAGTGTGTGGTTGCCTCTTCTAGAAATGGAAGGGAAAGTCTTGACTGCATTTGAAACTCTGATATAGTTTATTTCTGAACTGTATCTACCTACTGACTACTACCTTCCCAAGACCAATTTGTTTCTTCAAAATAAATTCTAGCTTTTGTCTTTAAGAGAGCTTAAGTGTATCTCTGTTACTTGAAACCAAGAGAGTCATCGCTGATAAAAATGTAGCTTCACATTCCCTCAAATATGGCTCAGAAAAAAGGATAGAGGGATAAAGAAAGATTACTCTAAAGGCAGAAGAAAAGAGGGGAAGGAAGACTATGCCGAGGATTAACATGACAGCAAATTCTCAATTGAGCTTGATTTTGATGTTAGGGCTTCAGGTCCCGTGACTCACCTCTCTTGTCACCACTGGAGAATTTGCCCAAGGGGAGTCAAGTGAGGCACTGGCCCAGTGATTCTGAATGCAAAGGAACATGGCTGAGGTCAAATGAAGCCTCCTACTCCCACTTCAACCAGACTTTGGGATCTGTTCATCCAGTGTGTATTTGAGAGTTGAGTGTGAATAGCCAATCCAAGTTCACACACCAGCTGTAAGGACCAGGGCTGCCTCACACCCTCAACCACCAGAGGGTAGAGTAGGAGCCCACTAGCTGGCACCACACTTCTGGTGAAGGGAACATTCTGGACTGGTTCTGGTCAGCAGACAGAGTAAGTCCCTGCCTGTTAGTAAAGCATGTCCTAGTAAATGTCAGACTTTTGCCAATCACATTTGCCATTTCTGTCTGAGAAGGAGTGAGCAATGGGGAGGAGAGAGAGAAGCTTCCTCCCCTGCATTTCTCTTCATAGGAAGAAAATACCAAAATGTTGGTGTTAATTCCCTCCTCCATGAGCCGAGATGGGAATTAAGGGAGAGAAAAAGAATACAAATGTCCTCCCTTCCAATAGTTACTTTTCCTTTATCTATCCAATGAGGTTTTTTTTTTTTAAAAAAAAAAAAGTCTTCAGTGTTTGATGAATTATGCTAATTCATGAATTATGCTAATCACAGAATCATTTTTATCTTTCAAAGTGCCTTTTTTCACAGTAAAAAAAGAGTCATACATCAACCCTCAGTAGAGTGTGCAACTTGAGATGCTTTTGTTATGAATGGAGTGAAGCTAAGTGGATCTATCCACCCTCTTTCACCTAGGAGTACAAAGTTGGATAAGATATAGTGTGCCTTTTAAAAGTGGCGTACTTCCACTCATATTGTACTTCTCTTGGCTTTGCCAAGGAGAAAGCTAATTAAATTTGGCTCCAACCAATCATAATGGATTATAACGCAAGAATGGGTTTTACAACCAAACAGAACAGATGTCACAGCAAAGGGCAGGGATGCTGGCTGGAAACAGTGGAGCAGGCTATGTTGTATGATTCAGGTGCATACAGCTCTGACTCTGTGAGAATCTAACCCTAGGATGGTAAAAGGACTGCAGGGAAGCCCCTGGAGTTCTGACTGAAGTCGTATCTTCTGATCTAAATCAACTGCATCTGAATATACTAAAAGAGAAAAATCTGCTAGGTGGGGCACCTGGGTTGAGCATCTGCCTTTGGCTCAGGTCATGATCCTGGGGTCCTGGGGTCGAGTCTTACATCAGGCTCCCCAATGAGAGCCTGCTTCTCCCTCTGCCTGTCTCTGCCTTTCTCTCTGTCTCTCATGAATAAATAAATAAAATCTTAAAAGAAAAAAAGAAAAACCTCCCAGGCAGTTAGAGATTTAACTGAGAATATTTTCCCTGAAACCTACTCTTGCCATAGTCTTAATCCTATCAGTACATCGTAACACAGTTTTTCTAGTTACCCGGGCCAAAGCTCTGGAGTCACCATTTCTCCTCTTTTTATTCTAATATCCCACATTAGCACTGTAAGCAAATCTTGGTCATTCCATCTTCAAAATATGTCCATTAGCTGACTACTTCTTATCACTACTATTACTATTTTCCAGGTCATGCCACCACTGTTTCTTGCCTGGATGGCTGCAGTAGTTTCCTTACTGTCTGCTTCCCCACTTCATTCTATTCCTAACCTGACGGCCAGAGTGATTCCATTAAAACAGAAGTTAGGTGGTGCTACTCTTCTCTTGCGAGGCCCTATACCATCTGGATTCCCATTACCTCTCTGATTTTCTTTCCCACTAGGTCAGTGTGGTGGGACTGATGACAAAAACTGGTCCTAATTTTCCACCCTTCACTATATTCACACCCTTTGCAGTGTGACTTCAAGAGTCTCCCCATAAAGAAGTGGAGTTTGTTCTCCATCTCTGGAAACTAAGCTGCTTTCATGAATTGCTTTAGTCAATAGAATGTAGTAGTAGAAGTGCCATTGTTTCAGTTCTGAACTCAGACCTTAAGAGGTCTTGTGTGTACTCTCCTTCCTCACCATCTCCTCTCTTTCACTCTTCTCTTCTCCTCTTTCTCTCTTTCCTCTCTTCTTTCTTTCTCTTTTTCCTTTCTTTCCTCTTCCTCCTCCCTCCATACTCCTGCTATGACATGAGAACAGAACATCATCCTACTGGAGGATGTGAGGCACATAGGCATATGAAGCAGAGCTAAGTCAACCCAGCTGTCTTATTGAAAACCAAGATAGGTAAGAGAGCCCAGGCAAAGTCAGCAAAATTTTGCTGATTTGCAGCTAACTACATAGGCGTGAGTGTGCCCTGACAAGCTCATCTCATCTCAACATAACCGCCCAGAGGATCTGTAGACTCATGAGTAAAACTAAATGCTATTGTGTACCACTGAGGTTCTGAGGTTGCCTGCTACTCAACATTCTTGTGGGATAGATGACTGATAGAGTACCCCCCCACCCACCCACCCATTCTTCTCCAGCCACAATAGCCTTCTGAAAAGCACCGGCCATACTTCTACATCAGAGGCTTTGTAGTTGCTGTTCCCTCTGGCTAGAATCCTCTTCCTGGACCCACCTCACTCTCAATAGCTGCATGCCTTGATCCCTAACCTTTAGATCTTCTTCTAACACATTCTATTCTTCCTTTTCAACTTTAACTTCCTCCTTAGCACTTGTTACTATCCAATATATTTTACATATTCCTTATCTTTCTTGCTTATTGTCTAACTCCCACACAAGCTCCTTGGAAGCAGAGATTTTTACCTGTTTTTATTTGCTACTGTATTCCCATACCTAGAATAGTGCCTGGCACATAAAATAATAAAGCAATACACACATTTATCAAATAAGTAAATGAATGAATGTGAATTCCCCCCGGAATGGTAGAAGTGATCAGAAAATGTTTCAATTTTTAAAAACTGATGAGACTAGGCAGCTTAGATGGCTCAGCGGTTTAGCGCCGCTTTCAGCCCAGGGCCTGATCCTGGAGTCCTGGGATCGAGTCCCACATCAGGCTCCCGGTGTGGAGCCTGCTTCTCCTTCTGCCTGTGTCTCTCTCTCTTCCTCTCTGTCTGTGTTTCTCATGAATGAATAAATAAAATCTTAAAAAAAAAACTGATGAAATTAAAAATCCCAGAATTATATTAGTTTTATCTAACTTCTCTTCTTCTCTACCAGCATGACTCTAGTCATAACCACCCTGAGCTTCTGTCTGGATTGCTGCTATTGCTTCCTTACTAGTTTTTCTATACCTGGCCCTGCTCCATACAATCCATCACAGCCAGGGGGGTCTTTTTAAAGAGAAATCTACCTGATTGAGACTGAAATCCTTAGCATTGTCGAACAGGATCTTCAAGATCTAGCTCCTCCCTACCTTTCCATCTTCAACTCATACAGGCTCTTCTCATTCTCCTTGCTAGCTTACCAGTCCTAAGGTTTCTTAAAATCACTGTGACCCTTCCTACTTCAGGACCTTTCCATAAGCTGTTTCCACTCCCTGGGAATGCTCAACATCATCCCTTGGCCTACTCAGTCCCGATTCATCCTTCTGATCTCATCTCAAGGATCACTTCCTCAGGAAAGGCTTCATAATTCAAAGCTTTTTCTTTAAGGCACATAATGCAGGTTATAATGGTAAATTTGTATAAGTCGTTTAATGTCTGCTTTTCCCAACATACTGGAAACCCAGTGAGTGAGGACCTAAACTATTCACCAGGCCATTTGGCTAAGTTTGGCCTCAGATTCTGACAAGCCCTTTGTAGTTGAGAGGCTTGCAGTGTCAATCCGGAAACCCATGAGGAAAAGGGCTTTTGCATAATGGGTTGAGTCTTCCAGGAAAAGCTCAGCCCTGATGATATTTTTGTTTCTTTCTAAAGCCACAAAGGTCTATAAACCACTCCTCTCCTTGACCACCACCAGTCCATTAGCAGTAGGAGCTGGAAAGAATATTTACATTCTAAGGGGTTTGCATTGAAGAATGGCACCTCTTGTCACTCTTGCCTTGTCATGATTTAGAGGACAGCCATTAGCAACAGAAATGAGCACAGCAAGAACAGCAGAAGCAGTGATGATCAACTCTAGCTAGGATTTCCGTCTTCTCTTGCTGTGAACGCACTGCCACAGGCTAAGCAGATTAAAGTAACACAAATTTATTATCTTAGAGTTTTGTGGATCAGGCATCTGAGCACAGCTCCACTGGATTCTGGCTCAGGGTCTCACAAGGCTGCAGTTCTCACCTGACCTTCAAGGTCCTCATCTGAGCCCATGCAGAATATTGGTAAAATTCCATTCCTTGTGGGCTGCAAGAATGGGTTCCCCGTATTTTTGCTGGCTGTCAACTAGGAATCATGCTCAACTCTCGAGGCCACTTGCTCTCCTTGCCACACGGTCCCCAGAGACCATTCACTACATGGATATTTAGGGTTTTTTTCAAAGCCAGCTGGAAGGCACTTTTCTGACTTCTTCCTTGTGACCAACAGAGAGCTTACCTGATCAGGCCAGGTCTACCCTGAGAAGCCCTCATTTGCCATACAATATAACATATCATGGGGGTGATACCTTGTGGTATTCGGAAGTCCCGCTGCACTCGAGGGGATTATATGGGGCATCACACTGGGGGATCCCGCCTACTACAGGCAGTTAGGACAGCTGATAGTAATACTAAAACGCTACTGAGTATCCATTGCCAGCAGTATGCCAAGTGCTTTGCAGCATTTAATCTTTATTTTTTAAAAGATTTATTTATTTATTCAAGAGAGACACAGAGAAAGAGGCAGAGACATAGGCAGAGGGAGAAGCAGACTCCCTGTGGAGAGCCTGATGTGGGACTCAATCCCAGGACCCCAGGATCATGACCTGAGCCAAAGGCAGATGCTCAACCACTGAGCCACCAGGCGTCCTGCAGCATTTAATCTTTAAAATAACCTATAAGGTAAGTTCTATTACTTTCTCTGTTTTATAGGTGAAGAAACTGATGCTCAGAGGCTAGGTGACTTCATCCAATTTCACACAGTCAGTAAGGAACGTAACCTACATTTTGAACTCTGGTCTTCCTGACTCCAGAACCCATTCTGGTTATCCACTTTACCTCATCGAACCTGGTTCTCCTGTAACTAGCAGAATGATGATTATCACTGTTGTATGGCTGTAAACACTGGTAGTCCTGCCCACACCTCAGGAAATAGGTCCTTTATGAAATTGTTCTTAATTAACCTTTAATTAATTAAAATGTGTCATCCATATTCTACAAAGAACCCTAATTGATAATCACTTTAAACTCTTAATGGAATTATTGATGCAGGCATAACCTGGCGTAAAAGCTTTAGGCATGCAGTTATTGGGGCACTGGACACTTGCATAGTATTGCTAAAATAATACCACACTGTTTACTTCCTAGTCACAACGATGAAAACTTAATGCTACAAGGGAAGGATAAGACTGCCATTTGCCTTATGTGGTCAATGCTAGGATCCCTCGTGGTGGGTCAATCAGAACATACATATCTTATGACAAAATGCAGTACGAAGTTCAAATCTCCTATGATAACGATCTAGCTAACAAGGCCTAACCTGAGTTCATTTTGCCTTTGCGTTTTACTTCCAGTTTATAAGAAATAAGTGGGTTAGAGAAACAAGCTAAATAATGGCAGAGAGAAACAACTAGTCAAATCTAGAGTTACGATGTTTTATAGGTAATTGCCCAAATCCATTTAACTAGTATTGTATCATGTCTATGCTTGGCAAAAGAGCTTAAGAAATATCCTGCAATGATAATGATATTCATTCATGCATGAATTGGTCCCGAATTGGACAAACCAGGTTGAAAGAACATCTGGGGGATGATTTAGGTAATCAAATGTGGCCCAGGTATTAAATAAGATGTGTTGACATGGAAAGTTTTAGATTATTCACCTAAAAAAGAAAGCAGTTACAAAACAGGTTTTTAACAACTTAAAAAATAGTATTTTCCTCATTTTGAAAAAGATGTAAAAATACATAAGTTCTGGAAGGATATACAATAAGATTGACAGTGGTAATCTCTAGTTGGTGGAAATAGTGCTTTTATTTTCTTATTTTGTTTATCTGTCCATGTGATGCTTTGTAATTACAAGAGAGTTTTAATTGAATAAGAAGGAAAGAAAGTGATCAGTATATAAGTTTTAGCCTAAGCCACAGGTAGAAGTGTGATTGCCCAGAGAAAGGGCTATGAAGAATAAAAGGGCTAAGAACACAGCATTTCAGAAACATCAAGATTTCAGAGAAGACTGGGAAAGGAGAGCTGGTCAGAGAGTGAGGAGGAGAGTCCATGAGGGAACAGATGAAGCAGGGAGGCCAGGGAAGGAGACTGTTTCCAGAAGGAGGGGAGAGTCAGGTGTATCAAATGCTAAGGACGGGCAAGCAGGAGGAGAAGTAAGAGGCCACTGACTTTGCCATAGAAGTCAACAAAGACTTTTTGGCACGTGGAGACGTAAGGAACAAGAGATGGCTCTCGAAAGGAGTGGGTAATGCGGGGAGGGACACAAGACAGTAAGTAAGGGTAAGCAGCAGTGCCCATCCTTGCACAAGGAGGAGGACCAAGATGAGGTGCCTTCAGGTGAGTTCCAGGGAAAGGACCACCCACCTCCAACTCCTTGTCCAGCGAGAGTGGCGCCCCCTAGAGGATGGAAAGGGAAGACTCTGTGAAGCACATAGAGGGAAGAGTGAAGCAAATTATGGGCTGGTTAGAGGCCAGTGGAATGAAGAAATTGAAAAACTAAGAGGAGAAGGAAGGCTCATTTGTGGCACAGGATGCCCAGGTCACAGAGGAGGGAACCTGGTGGAGAGCAGAGGAGGCCGATGAGCGTGTCAGGGACTGAGGCGGACTTCCTCTGAATCAGAGTGAACATTCAGGAGCCAGGACCCAAACCAGGCAACTCTCAGCTTCTGTTCAAGTCACCAAACTGGTGATGATTAAAGTAGTATACTTGGAAAGCAGATTTTCCAAGGGGCGGTGTGCTGGCTTTGGAGTTCTGCTAAGCCACGTTACCAGGCACTAGATCCTGTGGGCCTCACACACTGTTGGGGCAGAAGGCTGCCAGCACGATGGGATTGGTGGTGGTGGTGGCGGGGGGGGGGGGGGGGTTGAAGCTTCTTCACCCTGGGAATATCTCCCAAGGGTTTTTCTTAATGACAGGTGGTGTAATGAAGTGAATAGACAGTGTGAGGTCTGGGGTCAGCCGTTGAGTTTACGGTCCATCCCCTCTGTCCCAGATACTTCTTGAACATTGGTTTGACTTATCACCGTTTATCAAATACCCACAGGGTGAAAAGAGCACTATTCTCAGTACAGCCCATGACATTTTATTTGATCCAGAATCTGTTTGGAGAAGGGGCTGGAATATTCTGGGGCTGTGTGTGCCATAAGAAATACGCCACAGTTCTTGTGTGCCTGGATCAGAGATCTGCCTCCCTGAAAAAAATAAGCCCGAAGGAAGAACAAAGGTGCAATATTGGCCTGATAATTTCCTTTCTTTCCCTGTACTCTCTTCCCAGTGGCCCATCACTTGATAAGAAAACCCCAATGCCTTCTGGCCTCTTCTGGCCTACCCAGTCCTGCCTTGGAGCCGCTGACCACAGCAGCAAACTGTCCCCAGGTCAGCAGGTCTCAGATGTGCACGCAACACCCCACACAGGGGCTTCACAGAGACCACAGCCGTCTTCCGGGGGATCCAGCAGCTGCTCAGGGTCGAGCAGCTCAGAGTGCATTAATCACACATTATTATTCCCTCACTGCTCTGCTTGCTGTGTCAGTTAGATCTGGGACAAGCTGTTGGTCAGAGGGTTTTCTCCCTGGTGCCTGTTTGTAGACACTCATCTTTCCAATTTATCCTTCAGGCGATACTTTGTAGGACAGGAGCGGGATCCCCCATTTCCCTCACAGCTTTAGGAGCTCTGGGGCTTTGCAAAAGTGTGTACAAAGTGTAGAGACTCCAGCCAAGAGAGAGGAGAGTGGGAAGGAAAACTGCAACGGGAGGGAGA
The DNA here is from genome assembly GCF_905146905.1 of Nyctereutes procyonoides. Classification (NCBI taxonomy): domain Eukaryota; kingdom Metazoa; phylum Chordata; class Mammalia; order Carnivora; family Canidae; genus Nyctereutes; species Nyctereutes procyonoides. The sequence goes on from NW_026575037.1 coordinate 9,727,076, forward strand.
GCTGGAAGGTGCTGGGCCATTAATTATAGCTCAGTGGGGATGGGGAAGGAAATGGCAAGTCAGAGTGGAGCTCCAGAGCAAAAGCAAACAGGAAGGTTTTAATGAGAAAATCCCTGAGAGGAAATGACTCAATGGTTTGGGAAAAGGGGGCTCTGGCCGGGCTGGAGGCCGACACGTGTGTAGCCCCATCCAGAGGGAGGGAGGGGAGTCAGCCGGAAGGGGGTCCACCTGGGAGGGGCAGAGCTTTCTTTTTGGCACCAAGACACAGCAACCAGCCTCACTGTCCACCCAGGGTTTTGCCCCACATGCCCCTGGAATGGGTTGGAGAGGGAGTCTCAGGGCAAGAATGGCTGCTCCATCTGCTGCACGGTTGAAAAAAAGCATCTTGACTCTGTATGGGACGGGAGGTTGAGATTGTGTGGTCAAAGATCTGTTTGGAGAAGGGGCTGGAATATTCTGGGGCCGTGAGCCCATGAAGGATGCACAACAGTATTTCCAGGGCCTGGAACAGTTCTAAAAAAAAAAAAAATGCCGATAGAGAGGACAATCTCATTAAAGACTTGGTGTGTGAATCACAGAGAGAAGCATTTTCTGATTCAAAAATCAGGGCCTGGCATCCAAGAAAATGTTTTTTTCCTGGTTTCTGAATTTTTGTACTTGGAATGCCTTAAAATGGCAAAAAATGAAATCATACCGATCATAAATGTAACAAAATTGATTTATTAAAAAATTATAACATTGTACGAAATTGGAAGTGTCCTGGAGAATCCAGCATGGATGGACACTGGGTTTGAACTGGAGCCTATCTGAGCAGAGCTAAGGAACACTTTTTTTTTTTTTTAAGATTTTATTTATTTATTCATGAGAGACAGACAGAGAGAGAGAGAGAGAGGCAGAGACACAGGCAGAGGGAGAAGCAGGCTCCATGCAGGGAGCCCAACATGGGATTCGATCCCGGATCTCCAGGATCACGTTCTGGGCTGCAGGCAGCGCCAAACCGCTGAGCCACCCAGGCTGCCCAGGAACAACACTCTTCAAATCATCAATTTGTTCAGAGGTGGGGGGGAGGAGAAGAGGGGAGATCAAGTTTCCTTCAAAGGGTGGGGGTGTGGGCAGAGAAGCTGAGGTCCTCTGGTGTGTTCAGGGACTAGGATGCTGGGGCCAGGGACCTAGACTTGAGCCCTTGCTTGTCACTGTCCTAGCTGTGTCTCAGGCAAACCTGGGGTCCCTGATCTGCAAAGCCAGGACAGTACTGAGCCCACTGGGGGCTGTGAGTATTCCAGCCATTCCACTGGCCACCTCGTCCAGTACCTGGCATGGATGGGCATGTGTAAATGTCAGCTCCTTTGCTCTCTCCATCCGACCTCAGTGCTGCATGGAAGGATGCCCCAGGTTTGGAGGGTGCCAGTCACTGAAAACCCCTGGTGATTTTAGCAGACATTTGGGGACTCCTTCAGAAGCACCTCTTCAATTGCTGTCTGCTGCCCAGTGCCCACCGCAAACCAGCAGTGGGCTGGGCCTCTCACTGGCTGGAAAACAGCACAGAGAGGAAGCAGTGAAGAGTCTGGGAGGAAACAAAGTTTCCTGTTCAATGAGGGGTGGGCAGGGCGAGGGAGAGCCTGGCAATTCTGGTAGAGCAAGAGAACAAGGTCAGTAATGGGGGGAAATATAAACCCAATCGAACTGTGGAGACCCCGCAGCCCCCACCATGGTGCATTTTATCTGACCCGAGAAGCAGCCTGGGCAGAAAGAATGTGGGAACCTCAATTATGTTACAAATGATCACGAGGAACTTCCAGCCTTAGCTGATCCAGCAGGCAGCTCTTTTCAGCGACTTAAAAGGGCATTTAAAAGCCACTCACCAAGGCCCTCCTACAAGGGGAATGGGGGAGGACTTGTCATTTCTACCCAAACCCTGGCTTTCGGCACTGTCACTTCTGCATACCCTGGCTTTTTCTAAAAAGGTCTCTGTCTTTTAAATTTCATCATTTACACCACTTGCTTCAATGATTCTGAACTTGGCATGCTGCTCCATGATTTTGCTGCTTTCTGAATCACATGCTTTACCTCCGTTACGTACCGGGGCTTGGAGTCCAGCCTCAGAAGGAGGCTGCCAAAGCCTCCCATTCCTTTCCCAAGGCTAGCCAGTGACACATGTGGTCAGAAACATTCTCTTCCTCAAAGTCTCTTTTTCTAATTCTAGATAATCCTTGAAGAAAGATCCTAGGCTGGGCCATGACTACCTAAGAGTTTAAAACAATTCAGATGAATACATATTTGGGCATCTACTATATGTCAAGCCTGATGTGGGGGCGGGGTGCGAGGTGAGGACCCCTGGCTTCTATTTTAAAGGGCCTTGCTGCTTATAGGGGAACAATATATGGGGTCTATAGGGGAGACCAACTCCTATAGGCTATGAGTAGAGGCAGACTGGCACAAAGCAAACAGGTCACTGTTCTTGTGTTCATTTAAAACATATTTACTGAGTACCTATTATGTGCTATGCACTTTTTAGCTTCTCTGGAGATAGTAGGAGGAACAAGAATGTGGGATCTAAGGTCAGCACTGAATCAAAGCCCTGCCTCTGAGGCAAGTAATTGTGTTTTAGGCAAGGTTCTTGAACTCTCTGAGCTCCAGATTTCTCACCTCAAAAGTGGAATCACAATCACAATAATATTATCTACAGACTTCTTAAGAAGCGGAGAAGTAGTTATGGTGGATGGTCAATAAATGTTGGTGACTGTTCTAGGAGAGATGAATAGATAAGTATGATGGTTAGATAGGCAAGTGGGGAAGGTAAAGGCAATTAATTTGATTTCTTTCTGGCTGTGAGAAAATGCACAAGAGGGAGAAATGAAGCTGTATACACACAGAGGCAAGATTCCAGATCAGGCTGTGCCTGAAACTGTGTTTCCTCAAGGATTAACAAATTTACTAAGGGCATGTTTTAATTTTTTATGTTAACATTAAGTGTTGATGATTATCTCTAGATACATGCATACATATGTATGTATAATAAATATATATTCTTACAAGCTTATATATTTTAAGTTATCTGAATGTCTAATGTCTAATCCAATCACTGCATGATTTCAGACACATTTGTGTGATCACATTAATGTCAAGTAAAGTTGCTTTATTTATTTTCCTCTAACGAGGAAAGAATAGAGCTGGGCTTAATGTAGAAATGTTTTTGTATCTGCTGAAAGCTAAAAAACCCCCAGCAGGGTGCATTTTATCAGAAGGAAGGTTTAGAAGTAGTTGGAATTGAAGAAAGCTGAGCATGAGAGGTTGTCCGCACCCGGCGGGTGGTATTGTAGATGGGCTGATCTGGAAAGAGCCGGACTCGGACAGTCAGTACCACATTGTGAGATGAAGAGAGACTGGGTTTTGGCAAAACAGTCTCATGTCACATTTCATTCATATTATTAATCATTATTTTCCTGGTTTTGTAGCTTTTGCCTTTTTTGGCGTTTGAATCAGAAATTTGTTTTAGCGCTTATTAAACATTAACATAAAATGGATTAATATTTGGTGTTTTATTGTATAAGTTTAAATGACACATTAATAAAAATAATTTAGGCCTAACCTAGAGGTCCACTAGATCTCTTGGAGGCAGGGCATGTCCCAGTGTAAGAGCAGGCTACTGGAACTCCATCCTGGGGGCAGAAGAAGGGCTGACTGGAAATGTCACTTCCAGGGCAGGGCAGGACTTGTGGCCACAGATTCCTAGGAACTACAGGCAGGTTCTAGAAGTGTTACCACAGAGGAGTTTGGACGGGTTCAATGGAGCATGTGTTACTGAGAAGACATCTTCTTTTCCCAACTTTCTCCTGCTTAACCTCCTGGCTACAGAGACCTTACCGTCTATTGCTTCTCTCTACTTTATTCAGTTGCTTATGCAACGAGTGGCAGATCTGGGTGTGTCTGCTACTTGCTAGCTCAGGGATACAGCATGCGTATCATGGACTCACTGCACTGGCGTGGACCACTGTATATGCCCTGGATTCCCAATTTCTCGTCCTTTTCTGGAGACCAAGTCTTTAGAATTCTACATGGAAGTCCCACTCCCACTTTTGCAAATAAACAATCAAGCTTCCTTTGGTTTGTTCAACCACATACCTGGAAGGGGACATGTACCAGGTGTGTCATTTTCTCCAGACTTTTTCTTGGTGCTGTCTGATTCTAGGTCAGGAACCTGCAAAAAACAAGAATTCTGGAATTAGGGAGTCTCAGTGGATCAGTCTTTCCAAGGGATTTCGGGCAGGAACAAGTGTTAGGGAGCATTAGTAGAGGCAGTGAGTAAACAGGACATGATTGGCCAGGAAGCCAGAAATTTCCTGATAAGGCAGGAGTCTTATTTTTTAAGTTAAGGTAAGCTAGCTAAAGCTGAGTTGGAGGATTGTGACTGGTATTTGTTAAATTTCCTTGACAAGTGCATCCTATAACGGTGGGCTGACTTAGTTTCACATTTGTGATGTGGGCAGGGCCACTGAAGTGGCCTCCATTTTGTGGTCCTGATATACAAAGTAATTTTATCACATCTTAGGTTGGGTCCTTGGGAAGTAGAGCCTAAGGTTTGCCTCTGAGGACATGTGATTTATTGATTTATTCAGGAAAAAATTGTAAGTGAAAAAGGGAAGTAGAAAAGTAAAGGGGAGAGTAGAGCAAGGATGTGGTCTCAGAAAAAGCCTGACTTGATCTACAGAGGACTCTGGGACATAAGTGATATCACAGAAATGCTCCCACCATGAGGCATGAGGCCCAGACTTTTGTGGGTTGGGAAGCTGTTTGTGTATGTGTGTGTGCACGCATTGGGGAGGCATGACCTCACAGCTGAGGCATCTCCCATCAGCTGTAAGGGTAATTTCTAGAGAAAGGGGATACTGGGAATGTTAGCACACTCCTACTATAGGATGGGTGCACCATCCCAGAAAGAGGGATCTGGGTGAGAGACCAAATGAATCCATCACACATAGGTTCAAATGCAGGGTTCACTTTCACAAGTTAGCATGACCATTATATGAGGTAACTGAGAAAAGTACCTGGTACAGAAACTGTCCCTTCCTTTCCTTTCCAGCATTAAGAGGCAGAAATTCTGGAAGCCTGGGTGGCTCAGTGGTTGAACGTCTGCCTTTGGCTCAGGGCATGATCCCTGAGTCCCGGGATCGAGTCCCACATCAGGCTTCCTGCAGGGAGCCTGCTTCTCCCTCTGCCTCTGTCTCTGTCTCTGCCTCTCTCTGTGTGTCTCTCAGAATAAATAAATGAGATTTTTTTTTTTTTTTTTAAGAGGCAGAAATTCTTGACAGGCTGACCCAATCCAAAAATCTACCTAATTCATACTCTGGCTAGACAAGAAGGTAAACCCATCACTGAAAACTTACTTCTCTGCATCTCCATCTCCAACCACATGGTGGAATCCAACCCGTGCCTGGTCTCCTGCTCACCCAAGGCCTTGGCTGTTGTCATTGCCCCTAAAGAATTAGTGTCTTTCCTTTCCAAAAGTCAGCCCTTTTGAACCTGTAGAGCAGTGCAGTGCTTCCCAAACTGTATTCCATTTAAGTTCTAGGTTAATGGAAGTTAGAGAAAGAAGGTTGTGGTAGGCAGAAAAATGTCTCTCCTAAAGACACTACCCCCTAATTCCTGGAACCCATGACTATGTTGCCTTATGTGGCAAATGGAATTTTGCAGATATGACTAAGAGTACAGACCTTGAGATGGGGAGATTATCCTTGATTATCCAAGTATGCCCAATCTAACACATGAGTCCTTAGGTTGGAAATCTTCCATGGCTGTGGTTCAAGAGAGATGAGATGGAAGAAGAAGGAGGAGAGACTTAAAGTTTGAGAGGGATTCAACTCATCATTGTAGAAGTTGAAGATAATGGAAGAGCCCAGGAGCCAGGGAATTCAGGCAGCCTCTAGAAGTTGAGAATGGCCCTCAGCCATCAAGGAAATGGGAATCTCACTCCTCTAACCACAAGGAACTCAATTCTACCAAGAATCTGAATGACTAAGGAAGTAGATAGATCCTCTCATTGAACCTCAAGAAGGAACGTGGCCATGCTGACAACTTGATCTTATCCTGAGGAGACCCGCATCAAACTTCTGATCTACAGACTGTATAATAATACATTTGTGTCATTTAAGCTGTTACATTTATGATAATTTTGTTACAGCAGCAATAGGAAACTAATACAGAGGTCTTGATCAAATTAATTTGGGAAATGATGCTATAGATTATAGGACATATTACCTTGTTAGGAGAGAGTCACAGTAAAAACAAAACCAATAACAAAACATTCACTGAATCAAATAGCAGATTACTTGCTCACTACAAAGGGAGAGGCTAATGCTATCCTGATTCATAATTCTGTGTTCGGATAGCATCACATGTTGTGTGCAAATAGAGGGCTGCTGCATACCCACGGCATCACATTCCGTTGTCATAGTTACTCTCTGAAAAGAAAGATGCCCTGACAAAGACCAGATTGGCTGTGGTAAATGGTGGGAAGGTACCCTGAGGGTGGCCAGATGCCAGATGGTGGCTTCTACATTCATGTCAGAGACATTTTTCTGAAATTTGTATTCAGTCAACTCAACAGAAACGTGGTCATTTGCATTTAGAAAATAGGAAGCCTATCTTAATGATGGATACTTCCTAATGAGCATTTGTCCTTCCATCCTAACACTCAGGGAAACAACTACCAACAAAACAACGTTTTGAAATGGATTTTGCCTCAAATTAAGTACAACTACTGGCAACTTCTCCTGTGTCATTTCCTACCTTTCTCCAACTCAATCCCTGCACTCTAGCTATGCTGGGCTTCCTGTTTGAATGCACCGAGCATATCCTTCTGCAGGAACTTCCTACCTGCTTTTCCACCAGCCCGGATTGCCCTTCCTCCAGATGTTTGCATGCTTCACTCCCAACCTCCATTCATTGAGGCCTCTGCTCAAATGTTCCCATCTCAAAGAGGTCTTCCCGATGCACTTTATCTAAAATAGACACTCTTCACAATATTGCCCATGTCCTTCCCAACTTTATAGTTCCTAACAGCATTTCTGTATTTATTCGAGTAGCTGGTCATTGTCTCCCTACCAGACTGTAACCTACATGAAGACCAGAACCTTGTCTCTTATTCAGTGTGTACTGCTAGTTTCTGGCTCATGGTGAGTACATTCGTTGACCATGTGAAGGAATTTCTTGGAGTTGTGGTTCTCCACTGCCATTCTAGCCGTCTAGCACTCAAATACTCTTGCCCAATTTCTCCCAAACCCAATTCCTTCCTCTAGTCCAATGCAATTGATATGAAAGGTTGTATATTTCAGAGATTGTCACCCATGTATATCCCATTGCACCTGGCCCCCTTATAAACTGATGTTGATACTTCTCTGAGGAGTGTGTCCACGTTCTCTCCTCTTGAATCTCAGTTGGTCTGTGACTATTATAGGACTACAATGGGGCACAATGTGACTTCTAAGTCTAGGTCATAAAAGGCAGTACAGCATTTACTTCATTCTTAGGTCTCTCCCTCTGGGACCACAGCCCCCATCCTATGCAAAGCTCAAGTGATATGGAAAGGCCACGTGAAGGTGTGCTGACAGTGAGGTTAGGTCCCTGCTGACAGCCTGCATCAACTTCCAGACATGGTAGAAAGCCTGAAGATGACTCCAGCCCCAACTGTTGTGTGACTGCAACTATAGAAGAGACTTTAGTGAGAACCACAAGCTGCTCAGACTGCCAAATCCAGGGGGGACAATAATAAAATGTTTGTTCTTGTTTTGAGCCACTAGATTTAAGGATGTCTTGTTATATAGGAATAAATAATTGAAACAGATGGGATATGAAATTGTCTATTAGAAGACCTGATTTCTAATCTCTCTTCAGTGCCACTTAACACTCAACACTTGGCAGTCCCTCTACTTTTGGAGGATTATTTCCAACCTACCAAACCACAGCAAGTGTGTTGCCATTTCTTCTACCTTTCATCCTAGGGTTATTTAGTGAAACATGTTTATCTTCAGGAACTGTGCTTACACAATTGTGCTTACAAAAAATATATATACACATATATATGTACAAAAGTATATATATGTGTGTGTGTGTGTACATATATTTTCTCAAGATTTTCCTATTATCACAATTAAGAATTCACCTAGATTCAGCCACTCCAAAGATTAACAAGTTCCCCAGGACACCTGAGTTAATGAACTTGACCCTGTTGTCAGTCTTCTCAGTCCCAGTCCCATGCCACTCCCTGGTGGCAGTTCCTTTTCCAGAAGTCCTTGTCAGATGAAAGCCAGGTTCTGTACATCTCCAGTCAAACTCAACTCTGCTGCCAGGGCAACCTCTCCTACGGCTACTAAACCACTTCTGCCAGCTAGTACTTAACTCAAGGGCAGGGGCAAGTCCCAGATCTCCACTGCCTCACTGTGCTGTCGCTGGACCTCTTGGGGGCGTGGTAACAAACTTACGGTCAGAACTCCTCAAATGCAGTTAAGCCTTGAGTCTGGAAAATAAGATGGAGGTGGAAATATATGCAAAAAAAAATCCAATTTCTATAGCTGGGGGAAGAAAACAGGGAGACTAGGTGCATAGGCACACAGAATGGGTCAACATGATTATGATGGTTAAGATCATGGTGTCTGGCTTTAGGTGGGCTTGAGTTCTCAATCTGACTGTGCAAGTCCCTCAAACTCCATAAGCCCCAGTTTCCTTAGCTGTGAAATGGAACTAGGAGTAAAACTGTCCTCATAGGGATGTCATACGGACAAATGAATGGTGCATGTCTGAGCCACCACTGCAAACTGGCACAAGGGAAGCCCTCAGGAAATGGGAGCCCTTGTCTTTCACTGACCCAGATCAACAAAGCTGCATGGAGGGGGGATTGGTTAAGGCTGTAATGGTCTATAATTTATGGAGTCAGAGTGGGGAACTCTGAAATGGGCAAGGCCATCATATGTCCTCAGGGATACTGGGTAAGAGTCTTGGGCCTTTTATATTTCCTTTTCCTCCCGCCAAGACTTCCACCACCTCCTCTGCAGTTGCCACTCTTGGATTGATTTTAAGCCACTAAAAATGTGGGCCCCTGGGACTAACACCCTGGGAAAACACCGCCTCCCATCTCTCCCCTTTCTCATTTGAAGGTTGGCTGAAGGGCCAACTCATAACACTTAACATAAACACCAGAAAATCTACTTAATGCCCTTGGTTTCCCACGAACTAGTGGTAGAACAGTGGCATTTGCACAAAACGGCTTGTCCTAAAATAGGCAGCTTGAAATATTCCTGGCAGATGGTGCTAAATATAGACTCAGTGACAGATTGGCCCCACCGCTCTTCCCCCGAGCGTTAAGAACGTGCTGGAGCCAAGAAGCTTCTCTTTTCCGGAAGATTGTGGCAACAGCCCCAGGATCTCACCATGCCAGGGAGCTGCTAAGATGTAGAGAGGGGAGGTAGCTTTGAGAGCAAACACCAGCACCATGGTAAGAGGTTTCCACATGCCACCATGCTGGAATGAAGAAAAGGGTGCAGACATGAAATTCTGATGAATGGGTATTTATTCATTAGACCTTCTGAAGAATCACCTACTCTTCCAAGAGTTGTCTTTCATGAGCAAAAATTTGCTGGGTGAAAGTAGAAGCAGTGGGATACTATGGTTAAGGGTGGAGGTTTGGGGACTCAGAGCGGTCAGGCTTGAACTCTGGTTTTGCTCTTTAGTAGCTATGTGAACTTGACCAAATTACTTAAACTTATGGTGCCTGAATTGGTTTTTTTTTTTTTTTAAATCTGCAGAATGGTATCATAATACTATCTCATGTGAAGATTAAATAACCTAATGTATTGTGAAGGCCATGCACAAAGCCTGGTGCAGAGTAACTGCTGTGTGGATGGTAGCTATTTTATTGAACAGACTAGGAATGAGAGAGAGGTACCTAAAATAGCTGAAGAGTTTTAAGGCTTGGAGGTGTTAAACAAAACTCGGGACTCCTGGGTGGTTCAGTTGGTTAAATGTCTGCCTTTAGCTTGGGTCATGATCCTAGGGTCCTGGGATCAAGCCCTGCATTGGGCTCCCTGCTCTGTGGGGAGCCTGCTTCTCCCTCTACCTCTGCGTCTCCGCCTGCTTGTGCTCTCTGGCTCTCTCCCTGTCAAATAAGTAAAATCTTTAAAATAAAAATACAAAACTTAACAGAGTAAATTTTAAAGATCTTAATGGCTTTATTCAGTGATTCATGAATTAGGTAGCATCCCATCTAGCAGATAGAAAGGAGCTCCAAGGAGCCATACAATAAAACAAAAGGTGCTTACACACAGGAGAGAGCAGGACAAGAAAGTTATACCAGCATAAAACAAACTGGTTGTGGTAGGGTCACCTTTCTTTTTTCTTTTTTTTTCCTTCTGTTGCAAAAGTTAATGTGCATCATCAAACAGCTTCATAACGGGAATGATTAAGAACCGATGCTCTAGAAGGACACCTCTTTAAGCTTTCAAAATCATAAATGGCTAAATGTTCAAAAATAATAATCAGAAGTATCATTTGCAGCTTGGTTACCATTTCATCCAGTTTAAAAAATTTTTTATTTTAAGGTCACCTTTCTTTTTTTTTAAAAGATTTAATTTATTCATGAGACACACACACACACACACACGCACACAGAGGCACAGACACAGGCAGAGGGAGAAGCAGGCTCCATTCAGGGAGCCTGACGTGGGACTCGATCCTGGGTCTCCAGGACCACACCCTGGGCTGAAGGGAGCACTAAACTGCTGAGCCACCCGGGCTGCCCAAGGTCACCTTTCTTTAGGGGATGGCAGGGAACTAGCAGGCAGATTAGCCCACTAGTGCTGACTGGGTAATTCCACATTGACCGGTTTAAGATTTCATTCTGGGGAGAGGCTGAAACCGTAATTATGTTAAGTAGTAATTCTGGGTTTGGTGATGTGGGGCTTAGCATAAGTGACTCCATTTTGGGCCTACTGACTCTTTTTAACAGAGGAATATTTTGGATAAGAACGAAGGCAAAATTAAAAATAAAGTCAGGTTGCAAATTCTTAAATAGTTTCTCTATCCACTGAGATTATATTTGGAATGAGCATTACTATAAATAGCCAGCCAGTGGAAAGTGATCACTCAGTGGATAAGGTGTTGGTGTGTGAGAGGCTGGCTTCCATAGGAGAGAGGAGATGTTTAGAAAGGGCTCCATCTCATCTTAAAAGGGAAGGAAAATCTATTTTTTTGTAACTGATAAGGACAAGGACTTTGAACATTGTGCAATTTGCTATCTGACTTCCATACAGTAAAACATTTAAAAGCAAGGAGGATTTTCTCTTAGATTTTAATGACAGCATATGCCAATCTGTGGCAGGTGAAAGTAAGGAGCCTACAAGATGGTCCTGTGTTCTGGTTCTGTCTCTGCTGCATTTTGGGCTCTGTTGTGGCTATGCCCCCTGGTTTCCTTCTATCCAGTTTTGTTCACTCCAAATTGTGGTGTAAGAATTTCTTGGTATTTTTTTTCCTCTGTGTACTGCTAGGACAATGTCCCATAGGTCAAGAGAAATGTTGGCTTTTGAATTGTCCTTGCAGGACTGGAATGCTCCTGACAGCCTACGTACTGCCCCCTGGAGCCAGAGGATTCTTTTCTAGAGGGTTTTCTCAGTGGAGGATTGTGCTAAAAACCACCTGTGCAGGAGAATTATGGGACTATATTCAGGGCTCTGGATCCAGAAAAATAGGCCAGTGCATGTTCTCATGCTACAGACTTGCCTATATCTACTTATACCTTATATTAGTTAAAGTAGGCTAACAGCAGTTGCTAACAAGCCCCAACATTTCCAAGGCTTAGAAGAGTGAAAGCTTATTTCTCTCTCAAAACCCATTGGCATTGAAATGGTGAAGAGAAGGGGTGGGATTTCTTTGCTCCATACAGTTATTTAAGGACACAGGCAAACAGAGGCCCTGCAATTTTCAACCTGTGACTTTCAAGGTGGCCTGGGTGTTGTTATCTAGCTAATAGAGAAGTTGCATGGAGAGCCACAGTGGGACGTTTTTATGGGTCAAGCCTAGAAGAGGTATATGTTGCATCACTTCACACTCACATTCCCTTGGCCAGAACTTAGTCATATGACTATACAGCCTGCAAAGGAGGCTGGGAAGCACAGCCTATCTTTGTGCTCAGGAAGGAGAGGAAGATTAGGAATGTTGGTGATTGAAGAGTGCTGTGTTGCACTTCTTGAAGCTAATTCAAGAGACCAAGGGACCTTTTGAAGCAACATTTTGAAGAAATAGAACTTTTTTTCTAATTCTGTGTGCTATTTTCACTCGATTTTTGAATTAAATTTCTTAAATAGTTGCTTCTAATCTACATCTTTCCTAGTAAGTCTTTTTAAAAAAATTATTTATGTATTTATTTTAGAGAGAGAGCAGGGGGAGGGGCAAAGGGAGAGGGAGAGAGAGAATCTCCAGCAGACTCTGTGCTGAGCATGGAGCCTGATGTGGGGCATGATCTCAGGACCCTGAGATCATGACCTGAGCTGAAATCAAGAGTCTAGCCCTTGACTAAGGGAGCCATCAGGCGCCCCTATTAAGTCTTCTAATCAAAGAACATCCTGGGTTCCCTACAATAAAAGTGGAGCTGATCTGTCCCTCAGAATCTAAGTTTCCTTGTGAGTGGTATGGTGAATGAGTACCTTCTCTGAAGGAGAAAATGCCAACTATTCTTTAAAAGAAAGCTCGTTTCCCTCAATATAAAACTCAGCGTTTTGTACATTGCATCATTGCTGAGGTTTTAATAGAAACTGCTATGAATATTCCTGCAATGCTGTTTGAACCTGTTCTATCAACAGGCTGCAAAGGAAAAAAAGAAAAGGAAAGAATGCTTTCATTCATGAGAGGCCCAGTCCCATAATGACCATATAATAGGCTCCCCCCCTGGTGTTTAAGTAGGAACTGCCAGATGCTTTCCTCATTTCTAGTAAAGTAAGTTATGTGCACAAATACCATGACATTTGTATGTTTAGAGCATTCTCTTACCTTTATGATCATTTATAAAGACATTAAAAATGTCTCCAATATTAATGAAACTAAATCATACTTCTAAGGCTTTAAAGTCCTAACATAAAATTCCATTATAGTTAAAAATTGCAATATTATTGTTGAATATACAGTCTACTGCTATAGTAAGATATGACTATAATAAAATTAATATACAATCTACCCTGTGCATACTTCTATTTGACACGTCTTACATTCCATTACATTTAAGTTTCTCATTAACATTTTTTTACATAGACCAATAATTTTAAAACTTTGTTGTGCTTCACAATCACACAGATAGCCTATGGAAGCTCCTGGAAACTACCCTGGACATGCTGGATATGAGGGGTGGGATTGGGGCATATGTATTTTTAATAAGATTACCAGGTGGTAATGGAGAACCATTCCTGGTGCATCCTAACATTTCCACCATCTAGCATATGGTAGGCACTTAATATACATTTAGCGGATGAAGGAGTGAGTGGACGAAACAAATAAAATCACTCTTACAAATAAATTTGATTCGGAGTCTAAAGCAATAAAAAAAATCATTGAAAATTTATTGCCACAAATATTAAACACAAAACTAAGAAATAATTTTATTCCTGGGAATGCTGCACTAATAATTCAACTTTATTAGTATAATCATTTTAGTCATGTTTCGATGATATCGAGTATTCAGATTATTACCTGAATGTCAAAAGTCCATAGATGGATAATAGGGCCATGAGAAAAGGGTATGTCACACTTCAAGGGGGTTATAAGAATTGGAAGTAAAATAATTTTGATAAAAACACAGCATCTTAATAAAAACTCTTCATCTTTCCAATGGTCTGGTCTAGATACTTCTTTCTTTTTTTTTTTTTTTGGTCTAGATACTTCTGACTGAACTATCTGTCGAGTGTCAAGAACAATTTCAAGATCATCCACTTAATGAGAATTTATAATTAAATGATGGATACTTTACTAAGAGTTGGACTCCCCCAAAGCCAGATGTGTCATGAGAATGTAAATTTTCAGAAAGTAACAAATACTTCCCTGTATATAATATCCTCCCAGTTTTCTTCCTACCTCTCTGGATGCTCCTTCTGTTTCTTTTCAGGCTCATCATCCTCTACGCAGCCATTCCACAGTAAATTCCTCAAAGTTTTGACCTAGGTGCTGCTCTCCTCCCATTCTCTAGGGTATATTATCTATTCCTACAACTTTAATTATTATGTGTTTATACATGGTGCCCAAATCGGTGTTTCCAGCCTAGATCTCTTCTCTGAGCTCCAGTTGGTTATACAGACCTTATAAAAACAGTTTACAAAAGTTACGCCTTAACTTTAATGAGTAAAAGAAAAAAATATTAATCAGTCTTTTATTTTGTACTGATTAATCATACAGATATGTAAAATATCTAATACACCAGATAAATATAAAACATATCATATGCCAAACACTCACTGTTTTTTTTTTTTTCTGATGTTGTTGTACAAGATAGCCCTCCAAAGCAGGATAAACATAAAAGTTAAAAGCTACCTCAGGTGTACATCTGAGTAGATAGTGTCAGTTTTGCTAAGATGGAATGATAATTGGCTGGGATCCTGCACACCTCATCTTGGACAAGCTACCTACCTCTCTCGGGTTCAGGAACGAAACCCATATGTAGGAGAAAACCATTCTGTTTATTACTTGGAAATTTTGCCCTTTCCACTTGGGAGTTAATCCCCAATGAGCTACACAGGGCCACCTGATGTCAGTGGGATTCCTTTGCCTGGAGAAGGAAGCCAAATAGCCTGGATTAAAATCAAGCACGGTGGCCTATTTCCTCAAGACCTACATGCAGGCCTGGTTTTCAAGTACCTACCATGTTTATGACTAGAAAATGGAAGGAGGGATAAATCCAAAGGAAAAGCATATGGGGAGAGGGACAGTCTCCATTTGTGGCCAAAAGCATAGGTACCCCTTATATCTCCCACCCTTTGCCTTGAATTTATCTCAGTGCTCCCAGTGGTATTGACCCACTTCAGATATCTTCCAGATGGGGAGGATGAGTTTTGCACTAGTCCAAGAGAATAGGGGTACCATTTATTTTGTAATGTCTTTACTCATCCAACAAATATTTGGGTGTGACTAATAAGTGTTAGGCACTATTAAACGTGCCAGAAATAGAGCAGTGATGAAAAATGACAAAAATTCCTGCCATCATGGGACCTATTTATTCTAGCATATAAGTAAAATATAAACTAGGCCAGATGATGGTAACTCCTATGGAGAAAAATAAAACAGGAGAGTGGACAAGGCATGCTAAGATATCACAATAACCTAAGCAAGAGATGATGATGTTCAAAAATGACATTTGGAGATTTTAATACTCCACTCTCAAAAATTGATAGAACAATTAGAAAATCAGCAAGCATATAGAAAATGTAAATAACACTTGACCTCACTGGTATTTGTAAAACGTTCTACTCAATGACAACAGAATAGACATTCTTTTCAAACACACATGGAACATTCTCTAGAATGGACCGTATGTTAGGCCATAAAACAAGTTTCAATAAATTTAAAAGATCTGAAATCATTCAAAGTGTATTTTCCAGCTACAATGCAATTAAATTAGAAACCAACAACAGAAGGAAATTGGGGGGGGGGTTAGCAAATACTTGGAAATTAAAGAAAACACTTTTTAATAACCCATTTGTCAAACAAAAACACCAGAAGGAAATTTTAAAAATATTTTGAGCTGAACGAAAATGAAAAGTCAACATATAAAAATTTATGGGAAAAAATCACCACTAATGCAGTAATTAGAGGGAAATATATAGCTATAAATGCCTACATTATAACAGAATAAAGGTCTTGAATAAATTACTTAAACATCTACCATAAGAAACTAGAAATAGAGGAATTAACTAAATCCAAATATTTAGAAAACAATGAAGTAGAAAACAGAAAAATAACAGATAAAATCAATGAAATAAGAAATTGGTTCTTTGAAAAGATCAACAAAATTGATAAATCTTTAGCTAGGCTAACCAAGAAATAGGAAGAGAAGATACCAATTATCAAAATCAGAAAAAAGGGGGAATAATTTTTGCCACCATCCCTACAAAAAAATTAAAGGATTATAAGTGAATATTGTGAACTACTTTGTGTCAGGTCAGATAACTTATGTGAAATGGACAAATTTCTAGAAAGACACAAATTACCTAAACTAAATAAAGAAGGAGTAGAAAATCTCAATAGAGTATTAAATAAAATATTGAATTAGTAATTTAAAAATATTCCTATATATATGGGAAGATATATATCACAGAATATTACTCAGCCATCAAAAAGAATGAAATCTTGCCATTTGCAAAGATGTGGATAGAAATAGAGGGTTTATGCTAGGTGAAATAAGTCAGTTATAGAAAAAAATACCATGTAATTTCAGTCATGTGTAGAATTTAAGAAACAAAACAGATGAACATAGGGGAAGGGAAGGAAAAATTAAATCAGAGGAAAACAGAAACAGAGACAAACCATAAGAGACTCAACTCTAGGAAACAACTGAGGGTTGCTGGAGGGGAGGTGGGTGAGCAGACGGGATAATTGGGTGATGGGCATTAAGGAGGAGGGTACTTGTTGGAATGGGTACTGGGTGTTATATGAAACTGATAAATCACTAAATTCTACCCCTGAAACTAATAATACAGTATATGTTAACTAAATTGAATTTAAATTAAAATTTAAAAAATCTTCCTACAATGACAAAGTCAGGTCCAAATGGATTCATTGATAAATCTACTGAATATTTTTAAAAAGAAATAATTCTAATGATTTACAAACATCGAAAACAGAGGCTACAGAAACACTTCCAAACACATACCGTGAGCCCAGATTACCCTGGTATAAAAGTCAGGCAAAGATATTTCAAGCAAAGAAACCCACAGACTAGTATCTCTCATGAAAATAGAAACAAAAATCCTTAGAATTTTAACAAAGTGAGTCCAAGAACATATAAAAAGAATTATATGCCATCCCCAAGTAGAATTTATATAAGGTTGGCTTAGCATTCAAAAATCAATTCATGTAATATGCCACAGTAATAGAATAAAGGACAAAACCCACATGATCATCTCTGCAGGTGCAGAAAAAGCAATAGATCAACATATTGATAAAAACAATAACTGTGCTGCTTTTTCCACCACGGACGTTACTGCAAATCTCTATTTCTGAGGAAATTCTGGGAAAATATAAGGAGAGTGTTTGTATTCATATATCATGTGGACCCTTGGCATGAAGATCCCCAGCTCTACCACTGGGGTCCTCCGGCCTGAAACTGGGTAAGTTAGCACTTGAAATGCCGAAGTTTTCCTTGGACCATATTAGTCTCTTGACTAAAGTCCAACAGACAGCTCTAATTGGAGGATGTTGAAACAGTGTTGGACCATTTCAGAGTCCTCTGAAAAGGGGAGTAAGGATAGATACATTTTTTTTTTTTTTTTTTTTTTTTACAAATCATTCCAAGGGCATCTCTACATAAGGACTTTGGGCCCCTCCCAAGTCTTTGGGGCCTTACTGATTTGTCCCCCATGATCTTTCTAGACTCACTCCTTAATGCTTTCCCTCTCTCTCTGCTCCAGTCACATCCTTCTCCTTGGTATTCCCCTAACTCACCAGACATGTCCTGCCTCAGGGCATCTGCACTGGCTGTTTCTCCTTGGAATATTTTTCTCTCAAATATCCATAGGTTAAACTCTCTCACTTTCTTCAGGATTTGACTCAAAAACCATCACTTCAGTGAGACCTTCTCTGCTGACCCTGTTTAAAATTGTATCCCTATAAGTCCTCCAATCTCCCTTCCCTGCTTTATTTTCTCTATACTATTTACCACCATCTGATATACGGGGCATTTTTCTTTGTTATCTTTTTAATTGTTCATCTTTAGCTGATAATCTAGAGACTATCTTTAGAATCTTTACAACATAATAATATATTCTTAACCCTTTAGAATGTAAGTTCCATGAGGGCAGATATTTTTGCCCTGTTTATTCACAACTATTCCCCCAGAATCTGTGACTGCATCTGTCATTTAGCAGGGCATCAACAAATACCTGTTGCATGAATGAGCAGCTGACAACCAGGGGATAGAAAGCAGTGGTGCTCGATCCAGGGCACTCCCTGTGTAGCCCTGGAGGCCCTCTGACCTGAATCACTTTCTACACTCAGGGAGCTCTGCTTACTCCCATCCCTCGCCCCAATCTCATGCCAGCATGGTTCAATAAATGGCTCTGATCCTCTGCAGACCCCACAACACTATCACCCCACCTTAACATCTTGTTAAAGCTCAATCTTAAAACAAGTTGGTCAATAATGCTTCTTGAGAGTCACGCCCTTCACTCAGCTCCTGCTATTCTGATGGCCTTTTAAAAAAACAAAAAACAAAAAACAAAAAACTTTGTCTTTAGAATCGTGCTTTGTTCCTTTGCATTTCTGATAGAGAGAATGAAATATCTTTCACTTGCCATCTTTTAAGAATCCAGCGACCAAAAGCATGACAATATATTTTTTAAACACATGTTTTAGCGGGAGAATGGTTTCCTTGTCTCCCTGTAGCATTGCACTGGAGACCCCACTCTACCCCACTCCCATAGATGCTATGTTTGCAGCTGCACCCAGCCTGACAGTTCTCTACATAACAGCTCAGCTTTAGAGGCCTGCTGGGGGACCACCTACAATGTCAAGCTCTTTGTCTGACACAGACTACCAGACTGTGTAAAAATCTCTGGAGACTGATTTCCCTTTTTTTTTTTTTTAAGGCAAGAAAAAGAAAAAATAGAACAATCCTCATGTAAAACCCTACATTTCTGTCCCGTCAGCAGCATGCAGCTTTTTATCTTTTCATTTATTGCATACACTGCCCCCCCCACACACATACACACATACGATCATTTTTCTGCTTGCTTGTTTGTAGCCAGTTTCCAGTCCCCGATGTTGGGGTTGGGTTCTACATTCCATTTATTAGTGTCACTGCAGAAGCCACACGTCTTCCTGAGCTCATTCATCATTCCTCGTCCTCTCTCTGCCTCACGTTAAATATGCAAGGTCTCATTACAGCCGTAGCTGTCCTGGTCTGCAAAAGGAAATAAAGGAAAGATTTGCAGGGATACAACATGAAGACACTCTGCCTTGGACTCAGTCATTCATTTTCCCACGTAGCCAGAAAATTTGTAGTAAGTTGCTAATGAATTTGTGAAGGTCACCATGGAGGTGCATCAAAAATGCTAAGATACAAAATTCTTTACCTTCAAGGAATTTCCTGGCAAGCAGCGACATGAGAGAGATAGGAAAGAAACAGGTGGCAGATGACATGCACCTGGGTGAGTTAGGGCTTTTAAAAGAGCGCATGAGCACTTCAGCTGGTCTAGGGAGAGGCGGTCTTATGAAGACAGTGCCTTGGTGGTGGCTTTTGAACTGGGGCTTGCAGGATGAATTGGGCTTTGAGTAACAGAGAAAGGAAGGCAGAGAGAGCAAGACTCTTAAGAGGAGGGAGCAGAAAAAAAAAAAGAGGAGGGAGCAGTATGAGCAAAGCATGGACGCCGAAGAGCTCACATTTGTTTGAGGATGAAAAAGTTAATTTGTGTATGGGGATCTACAAAATGGTGGCTACCCCAGGGGCCCTGCCCATATCCCAAATCGAAGCCTAAGTCAGCCCGCAGTGATGGGAAACACCTGTCAAGGAAACCTAACATGTGCCAATCCCCACCCTATGGTTCAGCTTCAGCTGGCTTACCTTACCCTAGAAAATAAGACTTGATAGCCGTATCAGGGAATCCCCAAACTCCAAGCCAATCATGCCCTGGTATCGTCGAGTTGCCTTTCTAATGCTCTGTAACACTTATTCTTGCCCAAAATCCTTTGGGAAGAGTGCTCTACTGCTAGTGAGGCACAGCACTGACCCAGTCCATGGACTGTATCTCCCTTGAATAAAGGACATCATATTCATTCCTAAGTTGTTTTTGTCTTGTCATTTGAGAAGGACAGGACAGCATCAAGACAAGAGGCTCCTTCGTTTGAAGCAGAGAACAGGGCAACAACACAGATTTCCATGTCTCACCCAGACATGCTCTTCCCACTTCTCTCTGTAGAGCTGGCTCCTTCTCATTCTTCAACTCTCAGGTTCTAGTCACCTCCTCAGAAGAGACCTTTGATCACCACATCTGCAAGAGGACTCCTTCCTGCCAATGTTCTCTCTCTCTCAGTGCCCCTTCTTTCAAGTCATAACATGTATCATTAATTTATAGTCATTATGTTGATACGTTTACTTGTCTAACAGTTGCATCTAAAGTTTCTGATGATAGAGACCATATCTGTTTGCTCAGTGCCTGAAAAATAGTAGGAGCCTAATTAATATTCATTGGTTGAATGAATGAAGAGCCAGCATTATGACTTTCATGATCCCTAGGTGCTTTTGCTTTCATTGGCTTCTTCCTCCATAGAATGTATTTCAAATTATGTTTTATAACTGTGTTGGTATAAATATGAATATAATCCAAGCTGGAAAATATCTTTTGTTGTTCTGGTTTGAAAGAAATGAACACATTTTATGGACCCCAAAAAGCACTGTGGGCCCTAGGCATTGTGCCTGTTGTGCCCAGTGGAAAAGTCAACCCTGTGAATAGCAGAACATTTTTATTTTTTATTTAGTTATTTTTAATAGCAGAACATTCTCAAAGGATTATTAGGTAGCAAGGCCAGACAAATAATATGGAATAAGATTATGGAAGGTCTTACATCTGACTTTGAATTTTATACATTTGCACTTTATTTAGTAGGTGTGATATTGTACTTTATAATAGGAAATATATAATTGGTCTTCTTCCACATTTCTGACACAGGGCTCCTAGAACCCTTGGAGTTTTCTAAGTGATGAACATGATAAAGGTATTTTTATTATGGTAATGAGTTAACTTATGGAAAACCCAAGATTCCAAAGGATAGGGTTGGGTAACCAGAGGAGCCAACCACAAGATTAGAAGTTGGAACCTTCAATCCCACCCTGACCTCCTCCAGGGAGGGAACAGAGGCCAGATTGAGTTCATTTGCTAATGGCCAATGACTGTTTCATCAGTCATGACCATGTAATGAAGTTCCCAAAAAATTGAAAGGACGGGGTTTGGAGAACTTATAGGTTGATGAACCAGAACCAAGTACCAACGTCTGGCCCCAAACTCCACAAGGACTGAGGTTCCTTTGTTCAGGATCTTGCACTTTGTATCTCCTCATCTGGCTGTTGTTTAGTATCCTTTAATATCCTTTGTAATAAACTGGTAATCTAATGAGTAAACTGGTTACCTGAGTTCCATAAGCTGCTCTAGCAAATTAATCAAAACCAAGATGAAAGTCATGGAATATCTTCTTGATAGCCAGTCTGTCAGGAGTATAGGTGACAATGTGGACTTGCAATTGGTGTCTAAAGTGGAGAGAAGTCTTGAGGTACTGAGTCCTCAACCTGTGGAATCTGATGCTCTCTCTGGGTAGATAGTGTCAGAAATGAGTTGAATTATAGGACACCCAGTTGGTATCTGAGAATTCTTGGTGGTGTGGATAAAAACTCCACCACCCCGCCCCCTCATATTGAAATTGAGTGAGGAATCTTTTAGTAGGCAATAAAAATCATGAGAGATTCTGAGCTAAAGAATAATAAGGTTTCCATATCCCAGAACCACTGTCAGAAAAAGCTACAGGATGAACAAAGGATGAAGACATTAGTCAGGAAGGTTCCAGAATGTGGTCCAGACACCATGAGGTGAAAAGGGATCTGAATTGGGGTAATGATAGTGGTGGTAGTATTGGAAGAATAAAAACAGAGCAGGGGGGAACTTGTGAACTTCTCTCACAGCCACCTAGGGAGGGTATGTTCAAAGATGGCTGTAGTTCTGAGCCTAGACTAGGAGAATGGTGTGATCATGAACAGAAACAGTGTCATCCAGAGAAGACAGACTTGGTGGGGGAACACAATAGATTTGGTTTGGGACATATTTTGGGGATAGGTTGCTGGTAGGAGGAAATATTGTATATCTCACGGGATTGTAGTAAGGTTTAAGTGAGTTGTTGTATATATAGCACTTTATGTCTTATGGTAATTTATGTATAGGAGACTGCCTGGTTCATAGTAAGTAATCAATAAATATTAGCTTTTAAAAAAAGATTTTTTTATTTATTTCAGAGAGAGAGAGAGAGAGCACACGTGTGTAAGCAGGTTGGAAGGGCGGGGGGGGGGGAGAGAGAATTTTAATCAGGCTTCACATTGATCATGGAGCCTGACTCAAGGCTCAATCCCATGACCCTGAGATCATGACCTGAGCTGAAATAAAGCATTAGCTGGTCAACCAACTGAGCCACCCAGGCACTCCATAAATGTTAGCTTTTTAATTTTCATCACAGTAGCTCTCTTCTCTTCTACTGCATTTTCCTTAAAAATAAAAATTGTACATATCTTCATCAATGTCACTTAAGAGTTTGTTTGAATGCATAATCCTGGGCACCACCTAAGAATAATGAAATAATGAGTTCTATGAATGGAGCCCAGAAATCTGCCTTTGGACAAATTTTCTTTTCTTTTCTTTTCTTTTCTTTTCTTTTCTTTCTTTTCTTTTCTTTTCTTTCTTTTCTTTTCTTTTCTTTCTTTTTCTTCTTTCTTCTTTTTTCTTTCTTTCTTTCTCTTTCTTTCTTTCTTTCTCTTTCCTTTCTTTCTTTCTTTCTTTCTTTCTTTCTTTCTTTCTTTCTTTCTTCTTCCTTTCTTCCTTTCTTTAAGATTTTATTTATTTATCCATGAGAGACACCGAGAAAGAGGCAGAGACACAGGCAGAAGGAGAAGCAGGCTCACTGCAGGGAGCCCAATGTGGGACTTGATCCCGGGACCCCAGGATCATGACCAGAGACAAAGGCAGATGCCCATTCACTGAGCCACTCAGGTACCCCTGGACAAATTTTCTAAGAGATTTTAGTCTCCCTGGAGTTGGAGACTCAGTAGTGGGCTGGGCTTACATGGAATTTAGCTGAAATTTCTGCCTTGGCCTCCCATGTCCTGCTGCCTGGATCAGCTGTGTAATGTATTTTTCATCATCTAGAAATCTAAGACCTGAGATGTGCTGATTGCTGGAGGCATGGTGGAGCCTGGGTCAGAATAAAGTCACCAAGATCACTGAAGAATACCTGATTCCTGCTCCACCTCTCAGTCTTGTTCTAGAAATCTACCTCGTGATCTGTTGTGATTAATCCCCAGCCTGCAGCCGCTGGAGGGAGCCTCCCACAACCATCAGTTTTCCTAGAAGGAGGTCTGTTGAGGGAGCCTAGTAATGCTTTGAATACATCTGTCACCACATCAATCAAGTCATATACACAACATACATGACTCTGGCTGCCTCCTGGCTGTATATCCTCTGATTCCCCAGCATGTCAGTGTATGAGATGATTAATTTTGAACCAAAAGCTCACTGGATGTGACATTCAAATTCAACCCTGCTGAGCAACCCTACCACACAGCAGCTATTGCGTGCCTCATATTTGAAATACAAGAATCTGGCCGCATTATCATAGCAATCACAAATCATATGCCCTCTGTTTCTAGAGGATTTTATGGTTGATTATCAAAGAACTTTTACAACCACTACTAGCATGTCCTTACAATGGGTATTAGAAAAAAATAGGAGTCCTTTCTGCTTCATGGAAAGTGGAATCTAAGGAGTTTGTGTGATGTACATAAACTCACCTGACAGATTGGAGGCTAACAGGACCGGTGATCTCCAAGCTCTGCCCCCTGGCATGGGTTTGTCCTGTTAACCCACCTGCCTCCAGCCATTCAGGGTAGAGAGGAGGTAAAGAGCACTAGCTTTGGGATCACACTTTGAATCCTGAGTCCATCACTCACTGGCTGTGGGACCTTGAGAAAATTGACTTCATAGGGGCAAGATAAGGGTAAAATGTAAAGCACTGTGCTTGGCATACAGCAAACATTCCATAGTTGTTTCACACCATTATTATTAACTGTAGATATCACTGACAGTCAGTGATGGTGGTTCTGATCAAAGTGGCTATCATTTTGTCTTCTCCCCTACATACTCTTTTTGATTAAGAGGACAAAATGGTTATTATATTCCATTTTTGTCTTTTTTTTTTTCTCTGATAAAATAGAGAAACCTTTGGGACTTACTCTCCGGTTTCAAAAACTTTGAACTAACTTGTTATTATGTGATACTATGTTTGACTCAGGGAATAGAATATTTTTCTCCCGAGAACTGAACTTAAACTATTATCCCAAATCCAATGAGTTCAGCTACTCTGTTTTGTTCCATGGGCTTTTTGACCCATGTTAAAAGTAAGTGTTTAAGAGACACACGGGATCAAATCAGCGGGTGATCTATGATCAGGCAAGAAAGGGATGTTTGCTGGATGAATTTTCCTGGTACCTGCTTGATTTGGTGAGTTGGTCCTTGACCAATTTCTAAACATCTCAAAATTCAGAGTGAAATATTAAGTAAAGAAATAAAGGGTTGACACTCAGGGAACCATCTGCCTTCGATGATAGAATTATCACTTTGAGTTAATTACAGTCAGGGAGGTTTTATGCCTTTTCTCACAATCACTTCCCACTAACAACAATTCCATTCATTGCCACACCTTACACTTTCTGTTCCACATACAGCATCCCCCAGGAACTTCATAGGCTTTGGAGGGAGACTGCAAAGTGAGAGAGGTGAATGGGCTCCCTATCAGGCTAAGGGCCATGGAGGTTCTCAGTGCAGAACAAACCCCTGCCATAGGCAATACCCAAGAGGATAAAGCATATTCATGCAACTGCCTGTAGTCTCTGTACTTCTAATGAGGATGATCCTCTTCCTGCCTGTCCCTGCCCCCCTCCCTGCAACTCTCCGGAGTGCAGGTACCAGGGGAATCTGCTCATATTCAGACAAATGAAAGCAGGAGATAATAGAAGACTGGGAGCATCAGAGCAGCCATCTGACATGCAAAGAAGTGACTCACAAGGGGACTGTAACCTAAGAAAATAAGTCATAAGAAAACAAAAAGATTCCCAGCAGCACTATTTTTAAGTAAAATAAAAACAAAAACAAAAAAAAAACTATAAAGAATAAAAAACCACACCAGTGTGTAGAAGGGCCAGAAATATCCTGATGGAAACCATGATGGAATGCCATACAGCTATTAAACATAACAAGTTTATGGATGACAAACATGTAGAAATGTTTATATAGAATAGTACAAAGTGGAAAGTTACAACTAACAATGTCAAAATTAATTTATATGGCTGCATTTAAGTGCTGAACATAGCTATAAAGAAATCCCACAACCCAAGAGATAAGAATCTTTATGAGTTTATCCTATCTCAACTTAAATGGATCACACAACTATATTACTGCATTTCTCTAGTAAGTTCATTTTCCCAGTCTTGTTAAGTGCTCTGTACTTCCTCCACTAGGCTCAAACTTCCCAGCTCTCTCATAATAGGATCCTCGGAGGCATCTGTGATTCTTGCCCTGCTTGCTCAAATTTGGCAATGTGATCCTTCTTTCCTATATTCCAGCTACGCTGGCCTCTTGGTCTTTGAATTTGCTAAGTGCTCTACTTTCTCCAGGGCTCCCCCTGTGTTCCTGCTGCCTCAGAGGCCCTTGTCCCAAGTCACTCAACTAAGTTTAACATTTATGTACCCCTGCTTGTGCTCCCTCTGCTGTTATCCTCACTAATGGCCATATACACTCCTTCACTGTACCTAGCACACTTTGTAATTATAATTGCATTTGCATGATTATGGGTTTACAGTGTCCTCCTCCCCTAAAGTGATGTCAGCTCACTAGGAATAATATCTGAGCTGTTCCTAGATCTACCTAGCACAACACAGCACCTAGCCCAGATTGGTTATCTCATAAAACTTTGCCGAATGAGGGGCACCTGGGTGGTTCAGTCAGTTAAGCATTTGCCTTCTGTTCAGGTCATGATCTCAGGGTCTTGGGATCACACTCCAGGTCAGGCTCCTGCTCAGTGGGGAATCTGTTTTACCTCTCCCACTGCCCCTCCCCCTGCTTGTGCTCCCTCTCTCTCAAATAAATGAAAAATAAAATCTTAAAAAAAAAAGAAAACCCACTAAATAAAAAAAAACAACAACTGCTGAATGAATGAATAGGTTGGATGAATGGGTGAATGAATGAAGTGATGAGAATATGAGTATATATAATGTAATAATGTAATATTCATTGGGTTTTATTTTTTCCATAAAATAACCATGTGGTGTAGTCTATTGAATAATACTTTGCTCTCATTTGAATAGTGCTTTCTATTTTTTGAAGCATTTTCACAAACAATAAATTTTTTTGATTCATAGAACCCTATGAGGGAGACAGTATCCCAGGTTCATGTTTGAGAACATGGAGGTTCTGAGAAATTAACTAATTGGCCCAAGCCAAACTAAGTGGTAAAGAGAAGTCTAGAATCCAGACCTGCCAGATTCAGGCCAAGGATCTGGCTCTCTGCCCCTATGGCTGCAAGTATGTCACTGTGTCCACTGTAAGGCACACTGGGAGCACTGGAGGACTGACAAGTACAGAGGCATTATTATCCTGATGCATCTTTGTTGCTCAGGAATGATGGGAGGTGATAGTGCTATAATGAGGAGAGGGTTCTGGCCCCAAG
This sequence comes from Nyctereutes procyonoides, assembly GCF_905146905.1. Taxonomy (NCBI): domain Eukaryota; kingdom Metazoa; phylum Chordata; class Mammalia; order Carnivora; family Canidae; genus Nyctereutes; species Nyctereutes procyonoides. The sequence goes on from NW_026575037.1 coordinate 9,753,791, forward strand.
CAGGTGGGATTGGAGTGGTGAGGCAGTGGGTAGTGAGCCTCAGATGTGGCTCTCAGGTCACTCTTTCACATGCAACCTGCAGTTGTTCAATGTCTCATTGTCCTTGTTACTCAGGCGATCATATCAGAATGTTGATTAATCAATTGCACAGGTGGCTCCATAGTCACTAAATGCAGATGCAAGACAACAGAATGCATAGAGCATGAGCCAGTTCCTTGGTGGAACACCAAAGTTATGGTCAGAAAAGTTGAAAGGCCTGGAGAAGTCAGAGAGAGCCAACATGTATATGTCATCACCAACTGTCACTCTGGCAAACACATGACCCAATTTATCATATTGTCTTGTCTGAATATTTACAAAAATATAAACTCAGAGGACAGAGATGTGGTGGGACAGGGAGTAAGATATAGAAAGACGAGGAACCAAATGAAGGCCTAATCCTAAGGCAGAAAGTACTTCCTGGTGCCATATGCTTTCAGTACACACTTGTCATCAAATCCACTCACGCATCCTGTTCAAGCCCTCACTTCCTCAGCCCTTGTCTGCAGCAGTTTTCCACAAAGAGCTTGATGACAGCTGTGTCTGTTGGGAAAACCAAAGCCTCATTTTTCTCTCTTCAGAAGTATCTGAGGATGGTGATACTTGCCACTACTTAACAAGGTGGTGGTAAGGCCAGCCATGTTGAGGCTAGTGATTTCTTCCCTTCCAGAGAATGCCATAATTCCAGAATTTTGTAATTCCCTAGGCAAATGGCAAGTGGTATCTAATGCTGATACCACAGGATCAAGGCTGGACCAAGACAAATTAGGAGTTGAATGCTCATTGCCTCTCTTAATGCTTTTCGTATTAACAAATAACTATTTTTTTTTGCATCATGTTTTCGTATAACTAAAAGAATGACATGGTCGTTATTAATAACATAATTACTTGAGGGAACCCTGTAAGATGAAAACAAATCCAGTAGTGGAAATAGCTACCATTTTTAATACCAAGGAATTTCATCTCTTGCAATAACCTTTTTTTACTAGTAAGGAAAAGGAGATTTGAGATGCTAAGATAGTCTTAACCCAGTAGGGAGTGGAGTTGGAAGTCAGGATTGAGTCTGTTCCCAACCGTGTTATTAAGTTGTTGTGTTGGCCTTAGGTTAGTCACTTCACCTCTCTGGGTTTCTATTGTCTTCCCAGAGAAAGGGAAAGTGAGTTAGACTTAGAGATAGTGCAGGTAACTTCTGAGTGTTTGTTTCATGCTGAATTTTATTGCTTTTCTTCATCAATGATCGTTCTAGTTCTTGTTTGGGGTTTTTGTGTTTATTAATCTACCTTTCTCATCATCCAACTCTCAACTTGTCACTCAGAGAGTTTCCCTGACCACTCCTGCTAAAATAGCCTGTCTACCTCCTCCACTTTTCATGACAAAGTCTAAACACCTGAGCATGGTGCACACAGTTGTCACAAATTGGTCCCCATTTCCTTCTCCAGAACCCAGAAAGTGATCAATAAATCTATGTTGATTGGATTCATGAATGTATCCAGTGTGTTACAAGTTCTTTTGATTCTGCCACAGAAAACTCTAGTTCTGTGCTGTTCACGTGTGGCTATTTGAATTTAAATTAACTAAAATTAAAAATTCAGTTCCTTAGTCTCACTCATCACATTTCAAGTACTCAAGAGCCACATGTGAGCTCTGGTGTAGCAGCTGGTGTAATGAACTAGTGGCTAAGATAACACTTCCATCACTGCAGAAAGTTCTATTGGACAGTGCTGGTCTAAATACTGGCTCTTTCTTCCTAAGCTCACTGGGATCCTTCACCTGATTCTTACGTCTCAGCCTCTTCATTGGGATGACAGTAGTCTCCTCCCTCGCTAGTCCATTCTGCACCCTGCCTTAGTCATTGAGTTCATTTATTCATGCCACAGATGCTTAGGGAGGACCTCATACATGTCAAGTCTTCATAGGAGCCTGAGCAGCTCACGAGTCAGACCTAGTCCTGACTCAGTGAACTTCCAGCCTAGATACTGTGTGTATGTCAATCCTGTGCTTAAAAACCATTGTTGGGTCACCCAGTTACCGACATGAAGGAGGGCACGGGATGTCAGGAGCACTGGGTGTTATATAAGACTGATGAATTACTGACCTCTACCTCTGAAATTAATAATACATTATATGTTAATTAATTGAGTTTGCTTTTAAAAAATACAATTTTTAAAAATTAAAACATTTCTAAGAAAAAACCTGAAACATTGTTGGGTCCTCTTTAGTGTTCTCATAGGGCTGGGCTCTGGTGGGTACAACAGAGAGAGTCAACTCTGCTCTCAGGAGGAGGCTAACCAAAACCACAGCTCGTATGTGTGTGTGTGTGTGTGTGTGTGTGTGGCAGGAGGGCCTGGACCCTAAGGGGTGCACTTGTGCCTTCGGGCCCCTGAACTGGGTACAGAGGCACACAGGAGGGTGGAGGGCCTCCCTGTGCACTACGGGGAGAGAGTATACAGTCCCAGCTTCTTGCTTTCCTCAGCGGTTGGAGCTCCTCATCACCTCTCCTGCACGTTCTGTAGCGAGAGCTGCACTGCATCGCTACACCACTGCTCCCTGGCCTCTGCATGCCATCCATCCTTCGGAGCCCACTTCAAATGTCCCTTTCTGCGAAATCATTGCCAGCAACCCAAGAGGAGTCAGGGGTTCTTTTCCCTGTGTGCCACAGCTAGTGGTTGTTACTATGTTTACCCTGACCAGCTATTGATACATGTCTCCCTCCAGCTGACTAAGATTCCTCCAGATGAAGAACTTATCATCATCATAGCTCCAGTGCCTGAAGTATAAGAGGCCCCTTATAAATGAGTTGGGACAGATGATTAACGAATGGATAGGGGATCCCTGGGTGGCGCAGCGGTTTGGCGCCTGCCTTTGGCCCAGGGCGCGATCCTGGAGACCCGGGATCGAATCCCACATCGGGCTCCCTGCATGGAGCCTGCTTCTCCCTCTGCCTGTGTCTCTGCCTCTCTCTCTCTCTCTCTCTCTGTGACTATCATAAATAAAAAAAAATTAAAAAAAATTAAAAAACAAATGAATGGATAAATAAGTGAATAAGTGTATGAATATTATGAAAGTGCCTGGCCTGCGGTTCCCCGGTGAGACTGCACTGATTCTAGAACTCTTACAGTCTAAATAAAGAGACCATAACTATCTACTTACTTTTATCAAGGAGAAAATGTTATTTTTCTTAACATTCTTATTTTTAATCTACACTAAATGTCCCTTTGCCCTTTTATTTTTCCACAGGGTAATTTTTTTTTTTCTTTTCTTTTCCCACAAGCATCCCTTTGTGGTTAACCAACGCTCACGGATCAAATGCTTCCTTTCTAAATGCCATGTGTCCCAGCATGCTTTCTCCTGATTGGAGATGGTGCTGTGCTACTTACTGGCTCCTCCTTACTTACTGTCAGAACTGCTGTATGCAAAACATACAATTTCTTCGATAAACATTATTATACCACTAGGTGAGTGTTTCATAAATCAATCAGAAGCAGGCCTAACATTTCTTGATTTTCCCCAAACCTTTAAAAACACAATCAAACCAAAGAGAAAATGCATGAACTATTCCACAGAGGTTCCTTTCCAGGTGCCCTGGGTGTGACTTTTAATTCCCCCAGCCAGTTTGTTATCTCTGTGGTTCTTCAGAATAAAGGAAAAAGTGTCCCCTGAAGCCCCTCAACAAACCAGTTCGACACATGAAATATTGATTAACCCGTTCAACCACCTCCCAAACTTTCTGAGATTCAAATCTGATTTTCTCACTATGTCAGGATATTTTAAGTAACAAGATTAATCTCCCTCACATCTGCTTCTCCAAATGACTCTGTGGAAACATCTTCCTGAGAAGGAAACCTGGCTGTCTTTCCCAAAAGTATACAGCCTCAGCTTCTTGCTTTCCCCAGTGGTTAGAGCTCCATGTCTTTTATTATAGGCTAGGGAAGAAAAATTAGGTTGGGATACATCTATAATCATCATTCCTTAGAATGACTTCTGTTAAATTTGCTAGTGTCAATTATCCAAGAACAATATTTCATCACTAGAAAATCCTACTTGCTGAAATCTTTTTAGTAACTTACTAATCAGCAATACTCAGACACTAAGCCACATCCAGCCCTTGCTACATCCAAGATTTTGTTACAATCCCTGTACTTTTGAGATTATTTTCTGGTAAGCTCCTGTTCTGATTTTAGAAATGACTCAACAATGTGCATAGTGATCAAGTTTATATAAAAGGTGTCAGATATGCATTGTGTATGTATGCAGGTGTGTGATATCCTCAAGGTTGTCACGTATGCATGTGTGCATGTGTGTATGATATCCTCAGGGTTTCAGCAGATATTAAATCACAACCAGGTAAGGGCATTTTTGTTAAAAAATAAAGGTTTGCCAAAAGCTCAGGACTTCCCAACTTTGGAGGTCTCTTCTTTTATGACTTCATATTAACTATATGTGTGGCTCATGTGATAGCAAGTGTGAAATGATTTAATAAACATCCCCAGGCTGTTGCCCTTTAGATGAGTATTTGACGGCTGTGGTCATCTTAGTCTGTTGGAATTGCTACAACAGGATACCATAGACAGGATGGTTTATAAACAACATAAATATATTTTTTCATAGTTCTGGAGGCTGGGAGCCTGAGACTGGGGTACCAGCATGGTCAGGTCCTCTTCTGGGTTGCACTTCTCACATGGTGGAAAAAGCAGAGAGGAAAACTCTCTCATGACTCTCAACAGTTTCATCCTCATCATGTCAGCTCATTCCAATTACCTCCAAAAGGCCTCATCTCCTAATACCATCACATCGAAGTATAGGTTTTCAACATATGAATTTTGGTAGGGGGAAGGACACAACATTCAGTCTGTAACAGCAGCTGGCTACTCAATAGCCTTTTCCCAACACCCTTGCACACAAGGTCCACTTCTGTTATGGAGGCTGGATTCCTTTCCCAGCTGCATAACAGGCAACATAGGCATGTGACCCTATCCTGACCCAAGATACTAAAGGGAAATTTGTTAGGGGCTATATTTTTGGAAAAGTTGTCCTCCCTATTTATTTTTTTTAACTTTTCAAAATGAGTTTATTTTTTTAATAAATTAATTTTTATTGGTGTTCAATTTACCAACATACAGAATAACACCCAGTGCTCATCCCGTCAAGTGTCCCCCTCCGTGCCCATCACCCATTCACCCCCACCCCCCGCCCTCCTCCCCTTCCACCACCCCTAGTTCATTTCCCAGAGTTAGAAGTCTTTATGTTCTGTCTCCCTTTCTGATATCTCCCACTGTCCTCCCTATTTAAAAAAAAAAAAGGGAGAGAACGCTAATGGGATGAGCTGTCTCATTGTCTTCCTTTGGATGTTGTAGTGTGAGGACAAAGAATAACAGATAAGTCAATCTGTAATCCTGATAACTTTGTTAGTGTATTAATCATGCCTAGAAAATAGATACCTCCTTGTTTCAGCCAGCAGTCAGATATTCTGTTTATTGAATCTGACAATTCCAATAGACTATAGTGTTACAGACGCTGTTCTGAGGCGTGTTGCAGGGAATCCATATTGAGCTGCAGTTTACTCTTCCCTTCACAAGCAAAAAGGTGTTTATTATTCTTTTCCTCATTACACAGAAGGCCAAAGAAAGAATATAAGGAGCAGGGCACTGAGACATAAAGAACATCTAGTGCTGGGTTTGGAAAAACACAGGAGCATCAGCAAATAAGCTGGCAAATAAACAAAGTAAATAGCCAGTATCCTGCCCTGCATTAGAAAGATCAGATTCTCCTTTGTAATTGAGAAAGTCTGTATATAAAAGGAAGGTTGGATAAGAGCATAAATACAGACTAAAGACTTGGAAGATGGAAGGGTCCAGAAGCAAGAAGGCAATAACTCATGGGACACCAGAGTCGGATACTAAGAGGGTAGGCTAAGAAGAGGGTCAATGGAATCTAGAAAAAGAGAAACTTAAAGTCTACATCAGACCACTGTCTTTTCTCAACTGAGCTCTATGGGTTTCAGCAATTTTCAACTAAGATTTTGCTTTTCTTATAAAGACCCAAAGTAAAGTGCCCCTCAATGTACTGCTATAGATAGATGCCAAATATGTGTGGGTCTGCTTTGATTGTTGAAATAAAGATTCTGGTGGTCTCTTATCAGATTTTTCTATCAAGGTGACCATCTTTCTGGGGGTATTGTAATTTGATATTTATTAAGCACTTGTGTTAGCTGGTGGTATGACAGCTACTTCCAGAGATGATTAAACAGGCACAGCCAAGAAACGAAAATGGTGCCTTCTGTCCACTAATGATGCTGGCAGCCTTGAGAGAGAGATCCAGGCAAGGGGTTATCTGTCACAACCTAGCTATGAGTGTCCCATGGCACTTTTAATGCGAGCCAAGATGCTACACTTGTTCAGCTGGCCCCTAAAAAGGGGACTCCTTGACTGAGACAACTAAAATTAAACCATTTCTCCAGAAAGGAAAAAATGGATTCCTTGATATGGCGTACTCCCTTCCTCACATTCACATGCCAGTTCCCCTTAAAAAGGGAACCTTGAGTTCCTAACAGGAAATGGATCCTAATGCTTCATAAAAAATCATGTGAAACAAACAAACAAACAAACAAACAAAAACCAACCCTCAGAACTGTGAATGAATGCATACGAATGTCCTCATAAACTGAAACCCATGTGAAATATGGTTGATCCAACCCATCAGGGAATAGTGAGTCTTCCCACAAGGCCCAGCTTGCTTTAGAGCTAAAGATGGAACTAGAAACTCCAATTCATATCATCTGATTCTGATCAAAGACAGAGCCTTTTGGCCATTCTCTCAGCATTCAAAGACCGGGGTATTATTCCCTTGATAGCACACAAACCCTTCATGAGTTGCAGAGTCCCAGTGGGGATGTAAGTGTTTGCCTCTGGTAAAAATGGGAATTTCCATGGAAAATGTGACACAAACACTACCTTTTAGATCTCAAATGAATCAGGTTTTATACCAGAAAGACTTTGCCCATTAAAACTGTACTTTGGGGAAGTGGCTTTCAAAGGGCTTGTGGGCTTCCTGATAGTTCTCTAGGACCTTCCTGGGGCTCCATGACCTGTTCTGTTCTTCTCAAGTTTGAAAAGGGGAACAATGCAGAACAGTGGGAAGAGTATGGGGTGTAAAGTCAGATCTGGGCTGACATTTAGAGCCTGCTGCTTTCTCATTGTATGATATTGGACAAATCAGCTAATTGCTCAAAGTATCTACCTTATAGGGTTGATATAAGACAGTAAATGTAATGTACCTACGGAAACACAAAGGATCAGAATCATAAAAATAGAGATCTTATCCAGTATCAAGCTTTGCTAATAACTTCAATGAAGTAAGCAATCACAAAGCTCAGGTGAAGCAGACAGTGGTCTGGGACTAATGCAGCTCCCAGGATTTCATGCCTCATCAAGATATTCTCTTGCCCAGATTAATAGAAAAGCTTTGAGCTGTGTACATGGCCACATCACCTACACAGAGAAGAGTCATCATCAGTTTCTTCACATTATATTCAGGTAGTTGCATAATTCACTTCACTTTTTCCCAGGACCCACGCCCAATATATCCATGGATTCCAGGTTTGGTACAAATGAGCAACCCAGATGGGACAGGTACCTCCTTCTAAAAGCATTTCATAGATAAGAACCCTACACTAGCAAATATCATTAGTGTGTTTACATGAAGATTTGATTGTTATCTTCCTTCTTTCTTTCCCATAGGCTTCCCCCTGGCAAAGAGAGAGGATGGATGGCAGGCTTATTGCTAAACATTTCCTGCCTAGCACCTAACCCAGACTAGGACATGACAGGTAGTAGGTTTGATCACATTATTTAAAATAAATATAACATGACTGTCTATCCTTTCTTTTCTGCCTGACTTTCCAGGCCTTGCATAATTCAACCTCTGTTTCCTGTCACTATTCACCTAGGCCTCCTTTCCCCAACTGGTATAATTCTCATCTCTGCCTTTTCTCCTCTTGTTCCATTCTACTGATTTACCCATCTCTCAAGGACAGTCACGTGCCCCTCCTTCTGGAAAACCTTGATGCCCACTTCTGTCCTCTGATTTTGCCCTTTCTACCACCTATCTAATCCATGTTCTAACACTGAACCTGGAGCGTCTTATATCATACTGTTTCTTACTGGTGCATGTGTGACAGTCTTCTTTCTCCTAAGAGATTATAAATCCCATTAGTTCTGAGAACTCTGACTAACTTCATCTGAGTCACTTATACCAGGAAGCATCCCTTGATCTATCTCCCCAGCAGACATGGTGTCTCTGGCATTGACCTCAACAGCACCCCACTTACCATATTATGACCTTATCATAACTTCTTAATGATTTCTGATTTCATTATTGCCTCTCTTGATGAGCAACAAGCTCCAGGAAGATAGGGTCATGTCTCTCTCTCTTTTTCCTGTTGCTCACTTATATCCCTAGTGCTTGACACAATACCTGCTAAGGAGTAGATAATTAATAACTATTTTTTTAAGAAATAGGTTTTCCAGTAATAAAACTGGTGGAGGAAGGAAGCCTATTAATTTAGACACTGAACATATTGAGCATCTACTCTGGGTGCTTGGAATGCACAGATGAACATGATTTTGGCCATCTGAACTCTGGACCAAGCAAGTTTGAGTGAACTTCTCTACTACCATTATCTGGGGTCTCCAGATATGTACAAAATAGCTATGCAGATATAATAAAAACTGATCCCATCAGTTAAGCCCGATGAGTTAATGGGATGAAAGAAGAAAACCAAAGGCATATATTCTTGAAGGAGTATAAATGCTTTCAGTAAAACTTCTTGCTCCTGCTGGCCATTCTTCCTCCCTATATGGCCTTTATATAAGATTTACTATTGATCCCAATTCATGTGAAAATCTTATAACAATCCTTAAACTCAGCTTTAATTAGTAGCTAGTAGATCTTTCTTCTGCCCTTCATCTCCCTGTTCCTTGTGAGCAGTACTACATTTGTGTAGGCATATGCTAGGACACCTTTCTGGAATCTTATTTTTAGAATGACACAATCTGAACATCATTCCAACTTGCTCATAACAGATTTTGGCCACCAGCATAACAAATTCAAAACTACATGCCAATTAACTACAATGCTCAAACCAGATCATAATATATATTTAATTTTATCCATCTTATATCACCCTATATAATAAAACAACATCACATTGTCATTGCTTTTCTTAAGTCCATGCACTTCTCATGGGTTTAAGGCAAGGCCAGTCCATTCCCCAATATTTTGAAAAACAAGGGAAACAATGAATTTGGTGTTTATTAGCTGTACCTTATAAATGTTAAAGAGAAACTTTGGTAGGTCAATCTCTCAACTCCTTCTGGGAAGAGGGGTTGGAATTATGGAAAAGAGGCAGACATTCAGATATGATATTTTGTCAAATATATAAGGTGATTTTTTTTCTTTCTTCCTTCTCTCTCCTCTTCCCTCCCTCCCTCTCTTCCTCTCCTTCCTTCCTTCCTTCCTTCCTTCCTTCCTTCCTTCCTTCCTTCCTTCCTTCCTTCCCTGCTCCCTTCCTTCACCAAACGATTATGTAGTGCAGCTCAAGATGAGAAAGGTTCTTCCATTCAGGCTTTCACCTACTGAGGCTACCTTTCTGGTGCTCAAACCAGACTTGTCTGTAATCTACACCAATATCACCAGCTGCCTTCATCCATACATAAAAAAGATTGATTCTCTCAGAAACAACCTGCTGACTGCTTCTTTTTCCTCATTACATCTTCCCTCCCTCCTCTCTTTTTCCTCCCTCCTGGAAGGTCACTCCGTATCCTTTGGTACTCTCTTCAGAGACCTTCTCTGTGCTCTGTCCTCCTCTGTGGTCAAGTTTAGGAACAAATTCTCTGCTCCCCACTGAACAGGAGCTCTTTGAAGGCAGGACTTGTGTCTCATTTGCCTGAGCATTCCCATTTAAGGTCCATTCCCTTAAAAGGACCTGGAAACCTGGTGAGTGTTGAGTAAATGTTTGGATTTAGTGAAGACATTGAATCAACATTGAATCAAAGAACAAATACTTAGAGTCTGGGAGATACCAAAAGAAGCAAGTTTAATGATCCATATTTTAGCACCTCATTCATCTGTGACAGAGGAATAAATGGAAAGAAATTTTATAGGCAACAACATCACACCCTATGATGTGGAGTTGATGGAGAGTCAGTAACAGCATAGAACAATAGATGTTTCGACAGTGGCTTATGTAGTCTCTGAGGACAGCTGGACAACATGGATTTAAAGGAAAAACTTGAGGAAAAAAAAAAAACAGGCAAAAGAATCCCTTCAACTGCTTTCAATTAGGCCAATGTAACCCCCTTCCCATTTATCAAAACTCACATTTTTCCTTCTTTCCACACCATTTAGAACTCTGACCAATGATCCCAGATGGTTCTGTTTTCCCAAATAGACTCTAGTACCATCTCCAGAGCATTAATTTGGATTGAAAAATTAAAACAACAACAAAAAGCTGCAAATGCTGGAGAGCCTCTTCTTCCTCCTTCCCCATCTGTTCCTAGGAGGTCTGAGGTACAGAAGCCCCCCTGGGGCGGTCTGCTAGAGGTATCCTGAAGAATGCAAACAACATTCAGAAAACAGAACCTAAGAGTTTTAGTGAAAGAATGGAGTTCAGGGAGGTCCCTCTCCATGATGTGCTCATGAGTCAGAGTTAGCTGTACTTGTGAAAGTTAAGGCCCACTTGACGTAAAATCTGTCTTGTACTGTAAACTCAACCCTGAAAGTCCTAACACCAGCCAGCCTGGCCTGCTTCCAGACAGCACAGCCTCAACTACAGAGAGGGTGGAACAGATACAATTAGCTTTTTTTTTTTTTAAGATTTTATTTATTTATTCATGAGAGACACAGAGAGAGGCAGAGACACAAGCAGAGGGAGAAGCAGGCTCCATGCAGGGAGCCCGATGCGGGATTCGATCCCAGGATCCCAGGACCACGACCTGAGCCAAAGGCTCAACCACTAAGCCACCCAGGTGTCTCCAGATAGAATTATCTGATTTTATTAGCCCCCCTCTGTACTCAGTCCTGGCGTCAGGCCCCGGGCCATCTGAGATGTGCCCTGAGCTCATCCTCGGGATGCAAACATTTGCCTGATGGATAAGTAGTTGGCATAAGCACATTGGGTTCCTCAGAGGAAAGATGCAGTCATATTATTTGACACAAATTATTATGCCTTCCACACAGAAAAGGGATTGGAAAATTTCAGTGAGGGCTGTTTGCCTTCTTTCTGATGTCCTTGATTTTTCATCAGACGCTTAAAGCACATTTTCAAACTGTTCGGTATCAGGGTTTCCAGATTCTTTTTCTCTTCTAGGAAGGCAGGTATTCTTATTTAAGAGGTGATAATAATGACAACAGCTGCACTTAATGAATCTCCCCCCTTGTGTCAGGTTCTGCAGCAAAGCCCTGTACATGAGTTACCTCTGTGTTAGTCTGCTAGGGTTTCCATAACAAAAGCCACAGCCTGCGTGGCTTAAGAAACAGAAATCAATTTTCTGACAGTTTTGGCAGCCAGAAGTCTAAGACCAAGGTGCCAGAAAATCTGGTTTCTTGTGAGGCTTCTCTTCCTGGCTTGCTGTGTCCTCACAAGGCTTTTCCTCTCCACACACAAGGAGAGAGAAAGAGATCTCTGGTAGTTCTTCTTTTTATAAAGACACCAGTCCTACTGGATTAAGGCCTTACCTTACGACCTCATTTTAACTTGATTATCTCCTTAGAGGTCCTGACTTCGAATACAGTCATATTGGGGGTTAGAGATTCAACATATGAATTTCAGAGTGTGTATGAGGGGGTAGACACACAATTCAGTTCATAACAACTTCACTGAGTCCTTATTACAAGCTCAGGAAGTCAGAGGCATTCTCTACTTTTTATGGCTGAGTAAACTGAGAGTTTAGTAATTTGCCCAAAGTCTCACTGCCAATAAACATGATGGTGGCATTTCTTTACTTAGAGAAGTGGGGATGTGGAGAGCTCACTGGTATGAATGTAGTATAGGGTTGCTAATACAAAAGTCAGAAAGGAACTAGCAGGGTAAAAGAACAGAGAACTGAATCGATGGCAGTTCTACTCAGATGAATCACTGTGCTGAGCTCTGGGGACACAGACGAAAAGACAAGAAGTGGTCACTGTCTTCCCAGAGCTCACCAGTTTTAGCAGCAGTGAAGGGTCTTCCTTCTGAGGCCCTGATCTGCATAAAACTAGGATCAAGAAAATGTCCCTTTGGACTCTTTGCTTCTCTAAGAGAAGGACCCCTTCTGGGTCCTCCTTTGGTGTCACTCCCCTTAGAGGGTCCCCTTTGTGACCATCTGCACCACAGATTACCTAGGGTCTTCATTTGTAGTGACTGATTTCTTGTTCTTCCTTTACTCTCTCATCCCGTTCAGGACTTTTTTTTTTTTTTTTAATTTCTTCCATTAAAACATCTTTGTTCCAAGTCTTATTCCCCAGAGGCAAGTCTCTCAGCTAGGAAAGGAAAGGAAAGGTCATAGCTCATTTGTTAATTCTCCTGGGTAGTGTACTGACATTTTATGGGTGGCCTCTAGAGAACTGGGGACTTCGAGCACACATTTCAGGCATCATAGCAGACAGCACAGTGGGAACTTTTTGAGGGTAGGCAGGTCTTGTCGACATCAAACCCACAGTGAGTGAGACATCATGTACTCATCCTGGGCTTTTCACAAATCAAGCTGTTCCTGCTACCGCATAGAACAGTACTTAAAGGGTGTGTCATAGATGCTGTCAATGCTTCACTCATATGGCTTAGACCTCACATTTCAGAATGAGGAAGGCCATGCTGCTTCTGGTTGCTGGCCAAGGACATCCCTGGGAGTAACCCTCAATCAATGACTCTCCAGAGATGGAGTATAAATACCTCAGCTCCCTCATCCTGTGGGTGGGATCCTTCTGAAGCATGTGTTTTATACAGTGACCTCACATTTCCCTGTGGAGTTTCAGCCACTTGCTGTGGGAAATAGCACACTAACATGCCTATTATGGCTGCCTTCCCTTCTTTGGATCACTTCTCCACTGCCAAATAGCAACTAGTGTTTCCTGCATTTCAGTTCTACTTGCACTAAAATCCTTTTCTTATTGTCAGTGTCCAGGGAGACCCAAATGGAGACAGGAGTGCATCTGGACAGTATTGGTGTAGGACTGGCTCTCTCATAATGCCATGTGGTTGGCCACCCTCCACTCTTCCCTCCTCTGCATGGCTAGACAAAGAACGTGCAAAGCCCACACCAGAGCTGGTCTACTTGTGGAGATGTCTGGAGAGGGCAGCCCCAGACCATGGTGTTTCCTTAACCATAGACTCTAATTCTCTAGAATCTTAACAAGGGTTGGATCTCCCTGGGCAGGTAGAGGGCCCTGTAATTAATCCGTTTCAACAGAATGTATGGAATTTGTAGTCAAAAATGCTATGTTTGGATTCCAGCTCTACCACATATGTGCAATGTGGCTAAACTTCTCTGTACCTCAGCTTCCTCACCCATAAAATGGGAAAAATAATTACTCTCTCAAAGGATTATTCCAATAATGACAGTCATAGCTAAGAAGGTTCCAGGAGGCTTATGTGAAGTGAATATAACTCAAAATAACCTTAGGAGGGTATATCATAGATTCCTTATCCAAAACCCTTGAGCCAGATGAGTTTTAGAATTTAGGTTTAATAAAGATAACAGGGTGCCTGTAACATATATGGCAGGACTCCCATCAGGGACTGAAGGAGTTCCCTAGACTCAATCACACTATTCTCACCCAAAATAGGAAAAATATTATGTGATAACATTCATGGAGAGTATTGTTCTGGAACTGCAGATAAAGGTTATGTACCAGAGAAGTTAAGTTAAGCAACTTGCTCAAGATCAAACACTAGATTTGAACCCCAAAGACTATTGCCAGAGTCCCTGCTCTAAACACTACACAGCACTGCCTCCAGTAATGAAACCCTCTCACCAGAATGAATGAAGGTAATAAGAGACTTGTATCAGATTCATAAGGTAGGTGAGAGCTGCTTTTTATTAATATCATAAATAAATTTATATAGATTATTTCTCCCAGAAATAAAATTAAAGATGTGGTCACATTTGAAACAGTAATACCATAAAATAGCAGCCTACAAAAATGATGGCCACCATTTCTCGAAAATGTACTGAATAATTTACATATATTCATTTCATTTAACCCTCGCAAGAGTCCTGGAGACAGGTTTTATTAGTAACACCCATTTTATTGATGAGGCTGAGAAGCTTACCTAAGGTCACCCTGAAATAAGTGGTGGGGCAGGTGATCCAATCTAGATCTGCTGTTGCCTGTGCCCCTTTCAGGACATTGCTCTGCCTCCAGTGGGCAGGTATATGTTGCTGACCGTCATTGTGTGGTCTGCCCAAGGTCACAGGAGAGCCAGCATCCAGAGAATTGACTACCTTGGACTTGCTACCTTGGAAGGTCTATGCAGTGATTGACTTTTGTTTTGGAAAGTGCCACAGCTCAATAGAATTTCTTTCTGCTGCCCACTCTTGCCACTCTAAGAAAAGAACAGTACCTAGTGTTCGCTAGAAGATGCAAGAGAATTGATTGGAAAGAAAATTTTATCTTATTCCAGTCCTGTCCATACGGTGGTACTATTCTATATTTAGATAAACGGCACAGCCAAAGAGACAATAAAAACAAGCTGAAAAGGTACGAGGCTCATGCCGGGAAACAATAAGCTGAAAGTTCTCATTCTTTGCCCAGAGAATGACTATTTAAAAAACAGACAATAAAAACAAGCAATCTGCAAACATCGCATTTTAAGGTCTGGGGCATCTTGTACTCTCGGGACAGTTGAAGAAGAAGGAGAGCAGGGTCCTCTTATGCCTTGACAAAAATGAGGCTCTAAGGGGGGAACCTATTCAAGTCTCATTCCCAACTACTTGTAAAGTTACCCATGAATGACAGTAGAGAAGTTACAGGCTGGCTGGAGGGACCCCCTCAATGCTACTACCCCACAGACCAAATATGAACCCTTTTATTTCAAAAAGAAGAAAATGAGTTTGAAAGACAACTGAGGTTCATTCATTCATGAGTCTGAGGGCTTGATGGGTAACCAAGGTCCAAGCCCCACATTCTCCTTGAGAATCCCACTCTGGGCTCTCCTAGAAGGTTGTAATTTTTCCATTATCTAAATTAACATGTTTCAATCATTAACTGTCTTCCACTACATCATCTCTTTCTTCTTTCTCCTCTTCCTCCTCCTCCTCCTCCTTCTACTAAATTACAAACTCTTTGAGGGTAGAATACAATCCCTAGTTATTTTGTAACCTCTAGGGAAGCTAACATGGCATCTGCTAAACTGAGATTTTAAATGAACATCAGTTGCTGATAGCCTTTTTCAGGTATATCTTCTCCTAGTTGGGGTCAGTAAGTAGTTTTCTTTTCCAGTCCCACGAAGCATCACATCTCTGGACTCTATCTAGTCTCTTTCATTTCTATTCTCAAACAAACCAAATCTTGCCTGAGCATATCTCTGTCTTGTTATGCCTTGCTAAACACAATAAGTGACAACCAGCCTCTTTGGAACAAAAAGCTTCTCTGGCACTTGGCCTTCCTTTTAAACTACCACCAGTAACAGATTTACCAAATGCCTTGCCATCACTTCCATGGGTTTGCATATTCCCAGCCTTCCATATCAGTGTCTGAGCCACCCACCATCCAACTGAAGTCAATACAACATTATTTAGGTTTTAGGTTTCTCTTTCATTAACCCCTCACCTCATTAGAAAGTGCCAAATTTCTAAATTCACTACAGTAATTAACCCTAGCTGATATAATAAACCAACTCTAGGGTTTTAGGGAGCTAACACAAAATAAGCTTATTTCTTCAAACACAGGTGTCATTGGTGACAGAGATGGTGGAGAAAACATACTGTCTTCTAAAATTCTTACCCCAGGAGTGACACATGGTAGTCATGTTCCATTGTTTCCATGTCACATGTCCACATCTAGAGGCAAGAACAGGCTGGTAGCTGTTATTGCGACCAGAGTCTAATAATCATCATAGCTAGAATATATTCTGCGTCTTCATTTTGCAAATTGTATACTTTAATTATCTCATATAATATAAACTACAACCCTAAAAAGTAGGAATTATCATCACCATTTTATTTTTTAAGACTTTTAAAAAAGATTTTATTTATTTATTCATGAGAGACACACAGAGAGAGGCGCGCAGACATAGGCAGAGGGAGAAGCAGGCTCCATGCAGAGAGCCCGATGGGGGACTTGATCCTGAGACTACAGGATCACACCCTGGGTGGAAGGCAGATGCTCAGCCACTGAGCCACCCAGGCGTCCCTATCATCACCATTTTAGAAATGAAATATATATATATATATATATATATATATATATATATATATATATATATATCAACCACTAAACCCTAGTTACTACACACACACACACACACACACACACAGACACACACACACGGGCTCAGAGAGGATAAATAACTTTACCAAAGTCACATAGCAAATGGCAAGTGAAGATGTGAGCCCAGACTTGAATGGCACTCAAGCCCTTTTCCCTTCTTTTGTATCATGTAGCAAGAAATACATAGATATGCTTTAAGACTGTTCAGTGGAAAGGATTAGGGTCAATGACTCAAACTGGACTTTCAAAGGTAAGCATTTGACCACACAGAGAGGTGTTAAGACTGGAGAATGACATTCCTGGTTGAAACAATAATATGTGCAAAGGTACTGAGGGCTGAATGGACATGCATGCCTATGGAAGACTTATCTTAAAATAATTATGATGGTTATATGGCATTTACCCAAGCATCCTAGAAATAGCCAAATCATGTCTTCAATCTTAGCAACCCCTCTTCCAAGTGCCACTGAGGGAGCTATCTACCTACAGAACAATGGTAAAGTAAAGCAAAGTAGGCGCAGGAGCAAAGATTGGGCCCCTACACCATTTATCCATCCACCTATTGATGCAGAGCCTTTGTAGGCTGGGCTGGAGTACCTGAGCAAGGCTGGGAGCTCAGAGTAGGAACACTTTTTCTCCCCATAAGCCCAAACCTAACTTCAAGATTTCCCCACACCTCATCTGCCATAAATGAAGATAGAAATGCTTGATCATTCAAGGTGGGGGCCAAAGGTTAGCTGGCCATGTCCCAAGTAGGAAGGCCCTGACTTTCTCCCCATTTATGCCAGATGGAAGCAGAAAGGAGAGCTGGGTCTAGTAACTGCTTCTGCAGCAAGATGAAAAAGTTACAGGAGAGCAACAGAGAGAACTATGGCTTTCTGTATGACCCTTGTGTTTAAATCAACTGTATTAAAATAATATATGCAGTCCTGATCTTTTAATGGGCCTACTGGCAAACATGGTCCAGTATCCTAGAATCTCACCAATCTATAGCAATTCTGTCCATAGGTCAGAAAGAGGGAGGAGGAATAAGGAGTGTGATGAGAGAGCATGGCTTCTCTTCTACAAACTTAAGGTACATAGCTCCATAATATCCATACATAATGCATATTATATCCATTTTATCTTGTGTATTTCTTTCCCATTTTCCCTCACTAGTTTTCTTCTTGTATTTTCTATTTACTTCACTCTTCCTTTAATTTTTAAAAAGAAGTATTTAGTTTTGAGCCCTGGAAAAAGTAACATTTTTTCATCACAAGACTTAATATTCTCATAAATGACTCTGATGTTTCATTTTGTTATTAAATACATATTTGCTTTAAATAATCTTCCAGTTTATTAGAGGAGTCATCACCAAAATATGGCCAATTGCATCTTTAGCTACTCCTCTCTCACCCCAATTGTGAGGCCTGAATCTGCGAGGGGAATATGTCATTTTCCATAATGGTCTGCTGTTTTAGGTCCCAGAAGAATACCTTCAATACCTCCCATAGCTCTGTCCACCTTCCAAATATGAAATTAATCAATAAATAGCATCTGACCCATTATGGAAAGGGAATAAAAACAAACAAGCAAGGAAACAAAGAGAAACACTCCATATGAACAATGGTGGTTACAGTAGGAAACATAAGTAGAAAAATGCAAGAAAGCATAATATAATGACATAAAGCATTCAGACCAGTGTCAAAAACTGTTGGACTGTGGGCTGATTAGAGCCCACGGACAAATTTTGTTTGGTTTGCAGTGTTTAAATAAAATTTATCCAATATTCAAAAGTCAGAAAACTTCACAAAATAATTTAGATGCATAAAAAACCAGACTATCTGGCCACTAGGCTCATGTTGCCACTTCACAAAAATCTAGAACTGAGGGGCAGCTGCTCCCTTTGGCCAAGCATACTGTGCACTCTCTGTATTCACTTCACTCCTATAGATGATCTGCTTGACCCCTGAGGCATTTCAGTTTGCAACCCCTGTGCCAAGGTATCATCTCTAGAAATGAAGAGGAAGTGGTTGGACATTCTTCACTCACAGGAGAGGTTCTATCAGAGATGGAGACAACATATGAAGTAAACAACCACATTCCAGGACAGGAATTCTTAACTTCTGATGCCTTATTCAAATGCTTTCTCTTCCTTTATTCATCCTCAATGACACAACACAATGTTCAGGCTGAGGGACTCCTGCCTTCCTCTAAGACGACCACTCAGTGTGGCTCCCATAGCGTCTCTCCTGCTCCCAAGCAACCAGGTCATTGGATTAGGAGAGCCACCTTCCCAGACTGGTGCCCACTGCTCAGAGGCCTATACCGATGTGGTTCTGCTCCTTCCTCTTCAGCTAATTCTGCCTCCACAATGAGCAACTGAGAGGCCAGAACTCTCCAAAGTGCTTTGTAGTTTCATAGTGATGTTACCTAGAAAGAAGAAGCTCTGTAATGATTCTGCTTGAAGCTGGGTTGTTTTTTTTTTTTCCCTGCTAAGCTCCAGATTTACCCATCCAGTTGTCTGTGAGACATCTCTACTTATCTCCTGCACAATTATTTTAATCCAAACTTTTCCCAAAAAACCCCACAAACTTTTCCAAACCAACATATGTAATCTTCCCTTGCCATCTTCTCAGGACAAAATATGTTATGTCCTGTATTTCCTTTTTTATGTCCTGTCAATCACCCAAGCTTTGGAATCATTCTAGGCTTCTCTCTCTCCTGACCACCTGCTTCCCCACATCCAAGCGATCATTGAACCAAGTACAAACCACCTCCTTGCTATCTATCTTACATCTCTTCCCCATCTTCATTGTCACTAGCCTCGTTCAAACTCTCACACAGAATAGTCCAATGGTCTCTTAGGCCAGTCATGCTTGCTCATGCCTCCAGGTCCTAAACATAAGCAGTCAGAATGATTTCTAAAATAGAAGGAATTCTGATATTACTCTTCAGCTTAAGCCCTTTTATTGGGCCCACTATTTGCATAATGGATTCTGCCCAGGGTTCTTTCTCAATGATGTGTTTCTGGTCTAGCTCTCTAGATTTATACTCTCCAATATGGTGATCACTAGCTACAGGTTGCCACTGAGCACGTGAAACGATGTTAATCCAAACTGGGGTGCTGTAAGTATAAAATACACAACAGATTTCAAAGGGTTCATAGAAAGAAAAAAAAACGCAAAATATCTCACTAATAACTTTTCTATTGAGTCTATATAGAATGAGAATATTTTGCATATATTGGATTAACAACATATTATTAAAATTAATTGCCCCTGTTTCTTTTTACATCTTTCAATGCGGCTACTAGAAAATTTAAAATTACATTGTGACTTACATTATCTTCTAGATATTTTACTCACCACATCCGTCTACCCTTCATCTTTTCCACCTTGTACTCTGCTAAACATTAGGCATGCTAGATGACTAACAAAACAGGCTACAGTATTCTATAATCTTATACATTTCACTTTAAATGAAAATTAGAATGTCCGTCAACTATCATACCCCATTCTACCTGTGGTGGTTTAAAAATATATCTACAGTCTCCATTCAAAAAAGTAGACTCTGATTTTCCTCCCCTGCAGTATGGACTATATGTAGTGACATGCTTCTATGAATGAACAGAATAAAGCTGAAGTGTATGTGTGTCATAAAAGGCATTCTCTTTCCTCCATTCTCTCTCTCCCTCCTCTCTCTATCATTCATTCAGAGAGGCCAGCTGCCACATCATCAAGAAAATCAAATAGGCATATAGAGAGTTCCACATGACAAGGTACTGAGGCCTCCTGCCAACCATCTTGGATGGCCTGGCCAGCCCCAGTCAAGCCTTCAGATAACTATAGTTCCAGGCAACATCTTCACAATAACTTCATGAGAGATCCTGAGCCAAAGCCATCCAGATAAGCAGGTCCCAAATTTTTAAGTCACAGAAACTGTAAGATAATAAGTGTTAGTTGTTTTAAGCATATGAGTTTTAGAATAATTTGTTACATAGCAATAAATAAGTAATACACTACTAGTGCCTCACATCCCCTCCTCATTCCCACCTTAGAATAGGAAAATAAGAGAGAAGTTGCTAAAAGCCCAAACTTATGTTTCACTTACTTAGATACCAAGATTTGGTTCAAAATCATCCCCTCTATGACGTCTTTCCTAACAAAATCCAGCCAATTCTTAAATGTCCATACTCATTTTTTAAATTTAGAAAATGTTGTGTATATTTTTAACCCAGTCTTCACTAAAGACATATTTCCTGTTCATAAATTAACTTTTTTAAAATTAATTTTTTCTGAATATAGAAGTAATAAATATACACAGTAGAAATTCTGCAATAGTCTTAAAAGAAAAGAAATAAATTTAAATGTCATCTCATTGAGGAAAACACTGTTAACATTTTTTTAACATTGTTAACATTTTTAATATCCATCTTTGCATGTATTTTTTACATAGATAAGGTTATTTCACATATGCCATTTTTCATCCTCTTTTTCTCATGCAGTAACCTCATCTGTCAGTTCTATAACTTTCTTGCTTTAACTACTGACTCCATGGTCAAACTCTAGTTTGAATCCTTGCTGCTAAAAGCATGTTTCACGGACCAGCTACACTGGCAATATATGAGAAGTTAACAGAAATGCAAAATCTAAGATGCCACTCACCAGGCTGTCACTTCAGGACATTTGCACGTGTTGCTCCCTTTGCCTATAAGGCTAACCCTCTATTTATTTGCAGGTCTCACCCCTTCACTGCATTCTGGTCTCTCTGTCATCTGCAGAGAAAAGCCATTCCTGACCCCTACCTAGAGTTGCATTTTTGTTGCACCCTGTTCCCTTACCCTGTTTTACTTTCTTCAAGTATTATCATACTTGACATTATTTTATATGTATTCATTTTTCTATTTCCTTCCACAAATATTTTTGGAACCCCCACTACATGTCAGGCATGGTTATAAGTTCTGGGAACATAGAAGAGGACAAAATAAAGCCCCTACATCCTCCCCTCTAATATAAGCATTACAGATTCAAGTTGTTAGTTACTATTTCATGTTTCTTTACATATTCATTCCTTTAAGATGAGGCCCAATCCTCACCATCAACACAAGGCTCCATGCCAGGTCCCATGACTTAAACCCACCCTAAACAGTCCAGCTTCTATTTATAGGAAACTTTTCAATGTGCTTTTGTGCTGAGTTGAGCTAAGTTTAACTTGGTTGTCTTTAATCCCCATGAATTGTCCCAATACAGCTTCCCTGCAGTGGAAATTTCCCTTACTCCATGTATGCCTCCAACTGCATCGCTAGTCTTATTCTTGTGCAATTTATCTGAGTTCAAAGAGTTTCCCAAAATGGAACCAAAAAGTTTTATCATCATCATCCCCACCACCACCACCAGCTATGGCAGCAGCAGGGTTAGGCCTGATAACATTTTCAAAGGGCAGAGTTTATCCTTGGTGCCTACCCCCTTCATTTGGTACCTTCCTTTTCCCCTCCTGCACATCTAGGCTCCATTTGTTGGAAGCCTGGCTCTCAGCTGGTATCATACATTCACTCCTAAGGTGGTAGTATGCACCTCCATAGGAATTGCTTGGAGGTTGCAAAGGGGAGAGGATAGCTTATTATGAACCAGGCTCCATTTATTCCCCATAATCATTTTAGTGTGTGAGGGAAGGACAACCAGAAGGACATGTTTTGTCCATCATTTTCCAGAGGAGAAACTGAGGCTCAAGGAGATTATCTACCTCTCCCACAACACCCTGAATGGTCTTAAGTCAAAGCTCTGCCTTCCAATCCTCCTGAACCTCAAAAATTGAAAGGACCACATTTCTGATGATGGATTCTTAAAGCCCAGGATGGAAGGAGTTTTTTTAAAAACCAAGTGGAAAAGAGTGACAAAGGTGTTCATGGAAAGGGAGGTCTACCAAAATTCAGAGGGACTGTATCTCAGGGAGTACCTGCAGTAACCTATCATTTTGCAGAAGTGGAATGGCAAAGGCCCACGTGGGTGAATTATACTCATTTAAATCTGAAGGATTAAGATGAGCACCTACAGTCTAGGAAAGTACATCTACAGGATTATATTTACAGGAACCATATTTTCTAATAGGGGATGAGAGAAGAGGTGACCCATTTATTTTCGCCCATTTATAAAATCACAGTATCCTCATCTGTAGTCATCAACAGAAGTATAATCACCATAATTTTATAGTTGAGTAGGAAATTACCATTTCTAAGAAGAATTTCTAAATTTAGTGGTGTTCACATGCCTTCATTCCCCTCCAAAATTGTTAGATAAATAAAAATGAACAGCTTTAGCATAGAACAGAATGTGTAATAAAATATTAAGTAAGCTTTTTAGGCAGACATACTTTTGCTTAGAAATCCCCCTCTTGATTTCTCAAAATTACTAAGGCAAAGGATCAGAATATAACAGATCTCATAGCATAGCATGTTTATAAGAGCATCCAGCATGGGATGAGGTCTCTGGTGACCTAAGGAGCTCAGGGCTCCTCTTTCTACATTGGGTTGACAGGGCAGAGAGGCAGCCAATTTTGTCCTGTCCTGAGAAGAGCAGGAATAGGACTGGGTGAGGCATAATTTGTGTCAGATCATTTGAATGCTAGCAAATAAAGTATCTATCGAGCTCCTACTGTATGCCAAGTACCACACTACTTATAGGTAGGGTATAGTTTGATGGGTAAAATAAGATATACACTCAGAAAATTAAATAGTTCTTGTGAGTATAAATATGCATGTTAAAGATAATTAGTACCTTCTGTTTGTAAATGTCGCAGGATAATATTTTGATATATTAAATGATATGTTTTCCCATCTCGGTAATTCTTGTTACCTGTGAACTGTCTCCCATAAAGGATTTCTTGGCACATGGCTTCAGGGATGGGATTATACTACAGCACAAAAGAGGCAAATTCTTGTCGTTTGAGTTTCAAAACCTGAAATCTTGGCAAAAACAGTATGTTTGGAAGAAAAATAGATCTGGAAATGGTTATAGATTTTCTACCCCTAAGATAAAACTAGGGGGAAAATTGTGGGAAGAGGGGAGAGCAAAAGCAGAAGAGCTAGACACTTGAATGGGTCACTAAACAGACTTGTGTTTGGTTTCCTGTGCACTGTCCTGTCAGGCTGAGTTCCTGGGGCAGAGAAGACACAACAGATACTCTAGGAAATTGGGCAAATCCCCTCATCCATATGAGGGGAATCTGTGGCCAGCACCCAGCGTCTCACCTCTGGCTGTTGCCTCCAGGCTCAGGTAAAGCCTCTCTGACCCCTGGCCCTTAAGGTAACTTACCCGACATTTTGGGAAGACAGCAGAGAAGAAAGCCTGGCTGAGAAAGTGTGTCTAGATGAAGAGGACCCAAGGCGGCCTGAAAGTTACCCCACATGCCCACAGAGTTCAGAGATAGAACCATATAATTTCCAAGTGCCCAAGCGGAATATTTGAGAAACTCAGAGCTGAAAGATCTTGTGGCCAGGGACCAGGAGGACACATGGTGACTTGTGTGGAACACAGTCCCTGCAGCATGATACTCAGTTCAGCAGATGACAGCATGGGCTGATGAAAAGCCCTGAGGACTAGTATCTACCCCCCCCCCAACTTTCTCTCCCCATCCTATGCTCATGTACCCTGACAGCCCCTTAGATCTACACAAATACCTCAGGTTCATGATCCCTTTAGATAATTCTCCATCCCAGAAAAGGAGCTCCCTGGGTTCTTTCTCATGAAGAACCTATCCACGCACCCATGTTTAACTAGCTTCTTTCAGAAATATTCTCACAGGGTTCAGTTATACCCCCTACACTGTAGGCACAAATGCTTTTTTTTTTTTCCCCATCCTTAGGAAGGAAGTAAAGAGATGACCAGGCAACATATTCTGTTTAACAACCCACGAGGCATCGAAGAGAAGAGCAGGTCTACAGTGATCCTAGGTTCCTGATGCATACAGTATCTCCCTTCTTGGCTCAGAGACTAAATCCAGAACCTGAGCAGAAAAGTGGGGGAAAGTTTGTCTTCCAAGCTCTCCCTTCCTCACCAGCCTCCTAAGTTGGCCCTTTCCCTGCTTGGGTTGTGCCTAGTGCCCTGTCCTTCTTGCAATGTCCTCTGTCTTCCACTGTAACCTGAAACTCATTCACAATAAGGTCAAGGGACTCAGAACAGCTTGAGGTTTAACTCCCTCACTGCTGCCCCACTGCTTCCGGAGCTCACTAGTTGTTAACCCTCCCTCCATCCTCTCTCTCCTTTCCTTTCCATTATCTGGAAAGGCTGTTCTCTATTTCTTCTCCTCGGTCCAGGAACATGGCACAACTGTGGTTCCTTCGTCAAGTGGATCATGGCCAGCCATATGACTTGCTTTGGCCAAGAAAAGGTAGGCAGGGGTGACGTAAGTTGCTTTTGGTGGAAGTATTTGGTTATAATATGTGAGACTGCAACCCTCTTTTCTTCCTGCCACTGGAACAGACAAAATTCCAGATGGCAGAGGCTCAGTCCCAGAGTAAGGACTCCAAGTCTACGTACAATGCGTTTGTAATGTGAGCAAGAAATAGACATTTGTCGAACTAATTCGTTGGTTATTACTGCGTGTCATCAAGAGGACATGACCGCAGGTTGATTCAAGAGCTGCACCAGGTAATTGGAGACTCCTCACCCTTCCCCCTATCCCTGGCACGTACACTCTGCCCACCATCCCCACAGTGGGACCATTTTCAAGGATACAACTTGAGAGAACAATGTGTTGTTGAAACCATCTGAACGGTGTATGTGACTTAACCCAGTTAAGGCCTCAATACAAACTTCTAAGATTCTGGCAGGGTGGGTGGGAAAATCTACTCCTCTTGCAGCCACTCAAGATAAGCCTTATATTTAAGTTCCCTTGCCTATTAAAACTGCCATCCAGCAATCTAGAATAGTCTGCCTCTCTTTGTTTTCTCCTTGCCCTCTGTGCATGGAGCCAGTTTCAGATTCCACCCAGGGAAATTCTTGGGTTGTGTGAAACAACAGCATCATAATCTAGAGCATCCTAATATACCTGGGCTACTGTTGGCATTCAGGCTCTCATCACTTCTTACCCAAGCTCTAACACATGCTACTCAAAGTGTGGTATGTATATAGTATCAATCCAAAAAATATTGCTCGTCTGCAATGAGTTAAGTACAGAAATCAAGAATAAACATTTAGAAATTCTCATAACAATTTAACAGATTAATTTTATCTGTTGAGTCCAATGATAAAATATTTGGTCTTATAATCTCTTCAAGTCTTAGCATTGTGCCTTACTGATGGGGTGCTATAACACTGTCAGACTAAATTGGATCAGAGCCTCATGATGAGGTAGGATTATGGTAGGATTTCAAGCAACAGCAAGCATACTTAGGGGATATTTAGGGTGCAAGACTCTTTCTCATCAAGTGTAAAACCATCATTTAAAAGTTCCTAGAGTCTGAGATGCTTGGGTGGCTCAGCAGTTGGGCATCTGCTTTGGCTTAGGGTGTGATCCCAGGATCTAGGATCGAGTCCTGCATCAGACTCCCTGTGAGGAGCCTGCTTCTCCCTCTGCCTATGTCTCTCTGCCTCTCTCTCTGTGCGTCTCATGAATAAGTGGATAAATATTAAAAAAAAAAAGTACCTAGAGTCTATCTACTCTTGGTGCCAGCACAAAATATAGTTCCAACAAGCAGAGAACCTTCCTGGGCTCTTGCTCTCACTTAACTTTGCCAACATAAAAGTATGGACATGAATGTATTTATTATTCTTTGGAGTAAAACTTTGTAAATATATTGCTCATGATTATGGCTTTCCAAATTATTCACAAACAGCTTGACATTTTGACACATTTGTTCAAGAGTACAAGAAGTTAATGTAACTGATCCCTAAATCATTTCCCAACTTCCTCCAGGAAGAATAACTAGAGCTATTTTTTCTTCCCAAAGGCTCTTTGGGATTAATATATTTCTCTATCTAGTAATGGTATCCTGAAAAGAACAGTGAGCTAAGTATTGGGAGACCTGGTTCTAGCCCTCATTAGCCACACACCTGCTACTACACGAAGCCATTGCTTAACTACTTGGTGAGCTAACTTCCCCACCTATAAATGAGGATAAGTTGATAATAACAAGTACATGATATCAGCTCTATTGTGAGAATCAAAATAAAGAGTACTGAATGAAGCATTTGGTCAAAAATAGAGGGGTACCCCATTGTAATTCTGCATTCATTTATAACACTGCCTTGAAATCCTCTCAAATTATCTCATACACATAGATTTTTTCCTGTATAGCCAGATAATAAGTCCTTAGAGGTACATTGTGTAGTACCTCTTTGTATGCTATCCAAATTTCAGTCCTTTGGGACAAATAATATACATACTATAATTGTACGAAAACACTTTAATTTATTGAAAGTTGTTGAACTCCTTCACCATTAAGTAAAATGCATGACTTCATAAACTTCATACACTGCATGACAGGTATTCCTCACCCACACTGATATCCTTTTAGAGTGTTGGTTAAGGAGAATTGTAATTGCTTATCTGAGTCCCTTGAGGGCACAGGTCATATTTCATTAATCTTTGCATCCCACATTTACCTTGGTCATGCCAGCACACAGAAGGAGCCCAGCAATGTCTGCAGATAATTAATAAACGCATGAAGTGAACTTTACTTAAATACTTCCTAATATTACCTCCATCCTGGTTACCCTGAAACCTAAAAAGCCAATCATTGTTTGATTTTGGTTCAACTGGTTTTTAATTTTGCAGAATCATCTAAGCATTTTAAGAGTACACCTCCCCAGTAAGTCACATGATTTTTCTATCCTCTTTCCTTCATGAGCACAAGCAGTTCTTATTCAAAGATCATTAAAAGGATTAGGCTGCAGGAGTGCGAGTGGTAAGGACCAGAACAGTTATTGGTCTGAAAGAAAGGAAAATTGTACTAATTGTTCAGATACAACACCCTTCTGCACATTAAATATAAATACAGCGGCTGAATAAAGAGCTTCTATACAGAAGAACTCTAGGCTCTGGCAGGAACCACAGAGCCGCACCAGTAAAAGGCCTCCTGCTGGGGCTGCAGTGGAAAATGTGACCTCAGAAAGGAATTCAGAACAGGAAGGCTCAGAAAAAGATGACACACTATGAAGCTTTGGTTAAGTCATTTGGTTCCAGGCATATAAAAGTTTCATTTAAAAAATAATGCAGATTACATGGATTTTGTCAGATTGCTATTCTCAGTAGAGTTTAGAATCCCAAAGTGACTCTGTCCTCATGTTCTTCATAAGAGAGGTATACTGTTTAGGAACACATTCATCTAGAGAGGCCCAGGGGCCTAGGCAGCCAAATAGGTTAGTCTGGAGTCATAGGACCTGGTTTATCAAATGTTCCACTGAGCCTTCCCAGTGCAGAGTGGACACTGACTAGGGACTCCAAAAAGCAAAGGCAAAAATGACACTAGAGAGAGGTCAGCAATGTCCTTTCCCCCTTCCTGCTCCCACCCAGAGAGGACTCCTCTTACGGGAAAAGTCAATTCACTACAGCAGCGATTCACATCTTTCACAACCTGCATGGAGCCAGTTCAGCGAGCATTTCAGAACTGGGGTTTCTTGCTATGTGATAGGATCCTGAAGTTTATTTAACAAATTAGGCTTTTGCAGGGAAAAAATGAGATGCAGCATTTCATAAGGTTATGAACAAAACCACAGTCTAGAAAAAAACACCCGTCTCACTGACCCTTGCCCCAAACAAGCTTTTTTTATATATAGATCTACATTTTGAGCAAAGCATATTTCATGTAGTTAGAGTATAATTTTAGAGGCATACCAGAAAGGAAAAGGAGGGGGGGTGTGAGCACATAAAACTTGTTTATGTTTTTATTTATGCCTATTTCCCACAGACTGAAAATAAATTTTCAAGAGCACTTCTCAAGCTAACCTAGTCCTAGAGTCTGAAAATTTGGTGTTTAGCACTGCCCTCTAGTGTCCAAATGGATCGCTTTGGTTTGCCTTCAGGCGGAGTAAGACACTCATTCAACAAGTCTGCTATCTGCATTCATTCATTCACTAAATATTTATTGAGAGCCTTGTGTGTGAGTTTGTGGAAGGTGCTGGGATGCACAGATGTAAAAAAAGACATGGTTCTTTGCCGTGTTCTTAAGGGGTCCATAGTTTAACAAGAGAGACAAAATTAAGTGCTATTACACAGTCATTTGATTATACAAGAGAAATCACTCTACCAAGTTTTTCAGTAGTATGACGCAGACACAGCTGGGTTGTCTCCCTTTCCAAATTGTTCTGGACCATTATTCATATTAGCAGGTATCTGCTGGCTTTGAGCAGAACAACTTTGGTGAAGAACACAGGGGACATTCTGAAATAGAGGAATAGAGGAGACATCCCAGGACATACAATGAGATTGAGGCTTAAAGATTTCTATGGGAACACTCCTTTTGAGTAACCCCAAAGATACTTCTGGTCTTGTAGAACGTAGGGGCTCACTGATCACCAGATCTGACAAACAAATCTAATGGTCATTAAGTCTTACATTTCTTTCTGAAAATGCATACTGTTATTCTAACACTGTGATGAAAAGTCTCAAAGGAATCAAATGGTAGAGACCCTAAGAATTTATTATAAACTGTTTTAGGGTCCTTAGATCCACAAAGCGCTGACCAGAGTCACAGAAATACACATTGTTCTGATTGAGTGCATCTTCAGACCTATTGGGGAAAGCAGAGGGCATCTCGAAGGAATTACCAAGACTTTCCATCAACAATAAAAGTGAAATTCAGATATCATCAAAGGAAAGTGGTCAGGAACTATTACAGACCAAGAATGATGCTTTACACCATTTCCTAATGTTCCTACTTTGCCACTTTTTTCATTCTTGCTCCTGTTGTCTTCTAGTTAGCCATGATATGCTTCTAACCAATAGAACATGGCCAAAGTGAAAGAATGTACATGATTACATTGCATAAGATTATAAGATCCAGGGGCACCTGGGTGGCTCAGTGGTTGAGCATCTGCCTTTGGCTCAGGTTGTGATCCTGGGGTCCTGGGATTGAGTCCCACATCAGGCTCCTTGCAGGGGGCCTGCTTCTCCCCC
The DNA here is from genome assembly GCF_905146905.1 of Nyctereutes procyonoides. Classification (NCBI taxonomy): domain Eukaryota; kingdom Metazoa; phylum Chordata; class Mammalia; order Carnivora; family Canidae; genus Nyctereutes; species Nyctereutes procyonoides. The sequence goes on from NW_026575037.1 coordinate 9,783,389, forward strand.
TGCCTATGTCTCTACCTTTCTCTATGGGTCTCTCATGAATAAATAAATAAAATCTTTAAAAAAAACACAATAAAAAAACTTATTTAAGAAAAGATTATAAGATCCACCTTGCTGAAACTATCTCCTGGCTGGCTTTGAGGAATCAACCAGTCGTGCTGGCAGGGTCCATGTGGCAAAGAGTTGAGGGTGGCCTATTGCCAATTGCCCACTAGACACTGAGACCATCAGCCCAACAGACCACAGGGAGCTGAAAGCTGCTAACAATCACATCAAGGAGGAAGCTGACCTTGCCGAGGCCAGCCTCAGCGGAGACTGGCTTGACTGCAGCCCACCCCCCAAGAATCCAACTTTGTGAAAGTAAATGTGTGTTGCTGTGTTGCTAAGTTTCTGGTAATATTAGGCAATGACAGATGACTAATACACATGTTGAGATACTTTTTTATTTTAAAACATTATTATAAAAGAAATACAAATAAAGAAAGTGAAATACTGAAGACAAAGTCATCAATTTATTGCTCCGTCACCCTATTATAAGAACAGTAATTTATTTTGTCACCATTTTATTATATGCTTGGTATGTTATTTGCAGCCATGATCTTCCCATTCATACACTTTGATATTTTGCTTTTTTAATTAAATGTTTTCTCATGTTTTTCATTTATTCATTACTAATTTTTAATGAGTACATTATGTATCATTCATTGGCTATCTGTATCTGTTTATTAATTACTTCCTTATGCCAGGGGTTGGCAAACTATGGCCCTGGATTTGTAAATAAAGTTTTATTAGAACACAGTTATGCCCAGTTATTTACATATTATCTCTGGTTATTTTTGTACTATAAACAGCACATTTGAGAAGTTTTAAGAGAGACTATATAGTTTGCAAAGGCTAAAATATTTCCTTTCTGCCCTACAGAAAAAGTTTGCTGACCCCTACCTAATTAGGTGGCATTACAACTAATGCCACTTGGAATATCTTTGTGCATATAATTTTTTATACTTTAGGCAACATAATTGAGAGGCATTAACAAAAGTGGGCTAACTAACTAGGTCTACTTAATAAAGACTTTTTAAGCCTGATACCATCCCTCACTATCTCTCTGGCAATATTCTAACTGTGATATAATAAGGGTGGTGGTAATAAGAATGGAAAGGAAGGTCAAGTATCTCCTTTACTTAGGTAGGAAGTAACTAATAGGTAGCACTTCTCTGGTCCCTGTATAGACATGTATGTAATTTTACACTCTGGATGAGCATATTTTTACTTTTGATTTAAAATCAACAGTAAATCCCACATAAAAACCAATGGAAAGAAAACTTACTTTCTATTGGGGATTTAAAAGCAGACTGAGCAAACTCTCCAGGTGTCCATGAAATGCCACTGCAGACTAGCTGTAGTGGCCAAAAGGCACTGAGAGGGTTGAATTAGAGAAAGGTGACAGTCTCAACAATGTGTTAGCAGTGGCAGCAATGAACAATGAGGCAGCTATGAGGGGAGGAATGACAGAAGAAACACATATGTTCCACCCCTCTGAACATATCCTAAGCATCAATTTATATAGAACTATAATTAAACTCTCTCCAAATAAGAAAGTTCTAGAGCAACTACCCTATACTTATGAATAAAAATATTCTTCTATCTGCGAAAGTTTCATTCTTCAAGAAGAAAAACTTATGGAATGGGACCTGCTAAGTCAACCCTAACTATCTCTGAGATAAAAGATGAACCAGGCTGATGGATCTCAAATCCAGTACCAAAGTAAGCATCAGGAAGCACAGGTGTCATCTTCTAAGGGAAATATTCTGCAACATAAAAAAAAAAAAAAATCAGGATGGACTTTTTCCTCAATAATTAAGGGAATTTAAGAGCAAAATCAGAAAGATATTTAAGTGTAATCATCCCAAATACACCAACAAAGTATATAAGTAAATTATACACAACACATTTATCTTATTTAAAGGTTCCTGTCAAAATGTCAACTAATCTAACGTTTTCTAAAGAAGTGTTCTTTTGGCTAAAACTGTTAAAGCCTTTACATTTCACCTCAGTTAATTATCAAATAATATCAGGTCTTTAGGAGGCACCCTGAGAAACTATGAAATTCTCCAAAGAGTAAAAAAAAAAAAAAAAAAAAAGTCTAATTATCTTTGTGGAAACCAGGAACATATTACTTTAAACAAAACAGCCAGGTTTCTGAGGTGTGAAAATCAGGTCATTATTTTCTTGAATTTTCATGTTGCAAAGGAAGCTGAATGACTTGATTCACACTTAAAATCATGTCATAATTTTCCCATTTTTTCACTGTTTACTGGTAGTTGCCTCAAAACTGACCTGAGGGTCTGGCAGCATAAATCCGTCAGTAAGTTTGTAATAGACTATTGTGGAATCGGACTCCACTATGGCCAGGGTAAAAGACACTGGCAAATCTGGGTCACCTTGCAATTTTCGAGATGCCTTCAAGATCTCCCTTATCCTGAAAATAAACCACAGTACATTTAGGATTCATAGTCATTCAGTTAATAATAAGATCAAACACTGTAAAATCTTGGAGAAGGAATAGGCAATAACATTCTATCCATAATGCTAAGGAAATGTCTGAAGGCTCAAATGTAAACAACTGAAGTTGTTGTCTCATATAGAAAATCCTGCAAATAAGAGCCATCTACTGACTCTCAGTCCTCTTTTGTATTTACCCATCTCTCCTGATCATCACACATGAAACAATTTTCAGGAACCTACAGAATGGGGCACGAACAGTGTCCAATGCACCTATGGCCTGTGGCTCCTGAGCATTCATTTTCCAATTTTCTAACTTAGTATCAGAGTAGAACAATGTGGTGTTCATGTTTGCTTTCTTAAAAAATAGATAATAAACATTTCCATGTTTCTACATGATGTTCATAATTACTACTTTTTCAATGGCTACACATATCTATTGACTCAAAATTTACCCAATCATATCCCTATTTCTATAAAATAGTTCTTTCAGGACCTTGTGGGGGGCTGGGTACTAATAAAGATGTGATGGTGATCCTTCTGTAGGTAGTTGTTTCTGTTTGGTCTTTCCAAAGTTGGAATTATTAGATATGAATACACATATTTTATGGTTCTCACTAGTTATTCTGATACTTAATAGATGCTAAGAGAAAAATGTAGAGAGAAAACTTTTTTCTTGTAAAGTTATATATCAAGCATCGACGTTATAAAGGATTTCAGTTTGCTTGCTATGGAAAATAATCTACCAAATCTAGTTTCTAGGTCTTCAAAGTGCTGTTTGCTTTTATTTACTACAAACTAAAAATCCTTATTACCTACTCAATAAAGCCTGTGTTCAATAATTCAGTAAAACGTAACCTCCAGAGGCGCTTTCTTTAAAAGGCAAATAAAAAATGATCAGTTGTTTTTATCATTAAACTAAACAATTCTCCAGAAATTGGAAAAAGATTAACTGGCATATTAACATGCTACAGCTGAATACATAAATAGCTCAATACTCTTCTTTAGCAAAAGTGTATTTTATCCCCTTGAGTTCTACTTCTCATCTCTAAGTAAAAATTCTTATGGTCACTCTTCACCCATCTGATTAGCTATTAAATCTATATAGAATCTAAGAAGAAAAGTCTCGGGGATCCCTGGGTGGCTCAGCGGTTTGGCGCCTGCCTTTGGCCCAGGGCGCGATCCTGGAGTCGCGGGATCGAGTCCCACGTCGGGCTCCCTGCATGGAGCCTGCTTCTCCCTCTACCTGTGTCTCCACCTCTCTCTCTATGTGTCTATCATGAATAAATAAAAAATCTTTAAAAAAAATAAAAAAAAGAAAAGTCTCTGTTTTCAAGTATTCTTACTACAATAACCATAATGCTTTTTTAAAAAATCTATAGCAGAGACTGGAGAGATTCCAGGGATTTAAAAGCAGCAGTAGGGATCCCTGGGTGGCGCAGCGGTTTAGCGCCTGCCTTTGGCCCAGGGCGCGATCCTGGAGACCCGGGATCGAATCCCACGTCGGGCTCCCGGTGCATGGAGCCTGCTTCTCCCTCTGCCTGTGTCTCTGCCTCTCTCTCTCTCTCTGTGTGACTATCATAAATAAATAAAAATTAAAAAATATATTTATAAAAAATAAAAATAAAAGCAGCAGTAAACTTCTGGATAACTTCTTAAACTAAATTATTCTTGCTAAAGTATCACTTAATCACTTTATAGTATGTCTCTCTCACACATACACACTTTATAATTTGTCACTTTATAATGTGGGCTGTTAAAACAGTTGCAAAAGGCTGCTTACCTACTACCTCTCATTTAGGTTTACATAGGCACGTAATGGTATAAGGAGAGAATATGTTTTTTTTTTCCCTCACAGTCCAACCATTTCTAAAATGACCTTGAGTGAGTCAAGTCAACAATATGGTAATACTTTAGTTGTTAAGCATAACTGTCAGGCAACACTTACTGGATGTACAAATCTGTCCACCTGGCGAAGTCTTAATTCCTTTTCAAGTTAGGAAAGCACCATCATCTCTCCTAATTCTTCCCTTCACCTTTCCCAAACTCTAGGCAAAGTTACGTACCTTACCCTACAGAGAAACATTTTGCAAACCTAGATTATGGTATGAACTACCTTGCATTTATACTTTTAAGTGTCTGTTTTCCACTGGATTACATCCATTTGAATGTCAAAGTTTAAAAAAAAAATTCCCCAATATGCCCAGTATTCTAGTAGAATACCTGGGCAGAATGAATGAGTGAGGCTTTTTGACTAAAGATTTTATATGGCTAAATATCACTGTTGACAAATAAAGTTTATTATTATGTAATTCTATTACACCAAATAAAAGTTCAACTTGTCTTGACAGATCAGGATTATCACTTGTGGTACTTACTACTACAGATATCATGGTAGATGGTGTACCAAAGAACTTCCTAGAATTTAATTTCTTAAAAGTATCTGATATTTGCTTGCTTTTTGTTCATTAAACCTTTTAATTATTTTATCACTCATCTCTATGCCAGAACTTGGCAACTTGGCCCTTGAGCTAAGATTGGTCTCTAGATCTTTAAATGGGATATCTGAAATGGTCATATAACTACCTGTATAATAATAGCCTCAATTTTGCCACTTTGTCCATAAAGCCTGAATATTTCTTAGTTGGCCCTTTCAGAAAAGGTTTGCTGATCCCTACTCTATACTGTGAAAAAAGTTAAAAATAAGAATTGTAAGAAATGATCATCAGGGCAGTGTACTTTTTTTCCCCAATATCATTTATTCAAAAGTCAGAGCAGGAGGAGGTTTTACTTCTAATTAGAATGTATAAGAAATCAAAGACCACTATTAATACCACAATAAAAAAAGAATACCCAACTTGCTTAAAAATATGACATTTTTCTTTAAAGACATAAAAGAAATGTAAACCCAAAGAAGGTTAAAGGAAATGAGAAGTGAGCCCTTCCCAGGTAAGTAGAAACCAAGAGATAAACCAGTTCTATCCCTGAGGGAAACTGCTAAGTGTGGGCACAGGGGTGAGAAGCCGGAGTCAGTCATGAGCAAGCATCTTCAACTGTGACAAAGAGAACCATCAATACTTGTAACAGCCATACATGAATGAGTATGGAGGACTGAAATCTGGAGGGACACAGATCCCTCTAGTTCACCAATTCTCCCTTATGGAACTTATTCTGCATTTCAGTGACAGCATGAGAAGCAGAGGAAGGGACTTGGAAATAGCCAGCAAGCTCTCATCACAAAGCCCTGAAGAGAAAAGTCTGATCCCATTCTCAAGACATCTGAAACCAGAAGAAAACTGGGATAACTAAAGCTGCAACTCAGCCACGACTCATCTTGACTTCTGATTAGAATAAGTCAGGCCCTGACCCTACGTGCCAGAGAGAGGCAAGGATAAGCTCCTGGGGAGCATAGAGTAGCATCAACATCAATTTCTAATTTATAAACAATATCTGGATACAGTGAACAATTCTAAGCTATGTGAAGAAGCAAGAAAAGGTATCTAATAATCAAGAGCAAAAAATCAACATAAGACTTTCAGAAAAACTAAGGTTGTTGAAAAACTGAGATATGGTTTGGAATTAATAGCTAAAGACTCTTAAAATAAGCATTATAAATATGTTATAGCATTGAAGAAAAAAGACAAGATGAGGAACAAGATAAAAATTTAAGTAGAAAAATGAAGTCTAAAGAAAATAGACATTCTAAAATTAAAAATATATGTATTCTCAAAGTATTGACTAGGCTAAATGATAGACTAGAATCAGACTAATGAAAGGATTTAGTAAAGTTGAAAAGAGGTCACAGAAAACTTAACTGAAGTCAAAGAGAAACAATTTTAAAAAGTACATCACTGAAGGGGCACTTGATGGGATGAGCACTGGGTGATATGCTCTGTGTTGGCAAATTGAACTCCAATAAAAAAAAATAATAAAAAGTACATCAGAGGCCTTTGGTACAGTATCAGTTTAACATATGTGTAAATGGAATTACAGAAGGAAAGGAAAGAGAATGGTATAGGTCTTTAATACATTCAGGCTAGGGGATCCCTGGGTGGCGCAGCGGTTTAGCGCCTGCCTTTGGCCCAGGGCGCAATCCTAGAGACCCGGGATCAAATCCCACGTTGGGCTCCTGGTGCATGGAGCCTGCTTCTCCCTCTGCCTATGTCTCTGCCTCTCTCTCTCTGTGTGCCTATCATAAATAAATAAAAATAAAATAAATCAACATCTTTAAAAAAAATACATTCAGGCTGTTATTACAAAATATCTCATACTTGGTAGCTTCTAGCCAACAGAAATTTATGTCTCAGTTCTGAAGGCTGGAAAGTCCAAGATCAAGGTACCAGCAAGGGCTTATTCTGGTAGAGGTCCTCTTCCTGTTTCAAAGCCAGCTCACTGTGTCCTTACATGTTGGAAGAGGCAAGGAATCTTCATGGGTTTCTTTACAAGGCACTAATTCTATTTATGAGAACTCTACCCTCACGACTTGACCTCCTAGAGGTCCCACCTCCTAATATCATCATCTTTGGGGGTTAGGATTTCAACATATGAAATCTGGGGGACACATTCAGATGCTAGCAGTGTAGAAAAAGATCACTGAAACTTTTCCAAAATTGATTTTTTCTGAATGTAAAGTGTGATTCTTACAGAGAGCATATAGTTGGATCTTGTTTTTATATCTAATCTTATAATTTCTGCCCTTTGACTCTAAGTGCCTCATCATTCATATTTAAAATTAATATTGATATTATTGATTTATATCTGCCAGTTTGCTATTTGTTTTCTATATATAACATGTCTTTCTCGTTTCTCTGTTCATTTTTACCACTTTCTTTTTTATTAAATAGATATTTTCTAGTGCATTATTTTAATTTCCTTGTGTTTTTTTAACTGTACTTTTTTTGAGTTTCTAAGTAGTAGTTCCAGAAATTATTATATGCATCTTAATTTATCATCATTTACCTCAGATTAATACTTAATTCTCCAATATAGTTTCATTCCTTTCTCCTTCCTTTGTGCTATTATGGTCATAGACTTCGTGTCTATACATTATAAACTCAGTGATACAATGTTACAATTATTGCTTTATACAATCTTACATCTTTTAAAAAAGAGGAAAAAGGATAAAAAATGTTAACTTACATATTTAATACTTCTGGTACTCTTCATTTCTTCAAGTTACTCTCTGATGTCATTTCCTTTGTTTCTATATAGCTCCATTTCCTCCCCATCCTTTGTGTTAATATATCATATATATTACTTCTTAATATGCTATAAGCTTGGTCAGGTGATTTTTAACAAGGGTACAGCAGCAATTCAAAAGAAAAGTCTTTTCAACAAAAAGTGCTATAATTACAAAATAGAATTATTGTAAGCATCAATGAGGTGGCATTCATGAAAAGTTTCTGAAAACTGTCAAGTAGTTGCTGAATACAAATATTATTATATAGTACTTATACCTGGTTTGCCACTTTGCAAATTGGGACCACTCTCTCCTTAAAAAGTAATTTCTACCTGTTTTGAATCACATGACAATTAGTCAGATTCCTGTTCATATGAGAGATTTACTTCAGAAAGAGATATTTAGATGGAACAACCATAGATTTTAAACAGAAACCTCGATGCATAGCACTGATGGGAACTGACACTCTAAAGCCACTGTAATACACATAACTTAAATAAGTTTCTTTAAAATAATCTGTAAAGGCCAAAAATAGGTGGAGGTTGAATAACGTGCTACTAAACAATGAATGAGTTGATTAGGAAATAAAAGAAATAAAAAAGTATATGGAAACAAATGAAAATGAAAACACAACACTCCAAAACCTCTGGGATACAGCAAAAGCTGTTCTAGGAGGGAAGGTTATAGCAACACAGCCTACTTTAAGAAACAAGAGAAATCTCAAACAACTGAACCTTGTACCTAAAAGAGCTAGAAAAAGAACAACAAAACTTAAAACCAGCAGAGGGAAAGGAATAGTAAAGATAGAGCAGAAATAAATGATATAGAGACTGGAAAAAACAATAGAACAAATCAATGAAAACAGGAGCTGGTTCTTTGAAAAAAATCAATACATTTCATAAACCTCTAGCCAGACTTATCAGGGAAAAAAGAGAAAGGACTCAAATAAAATCACAAATGAAAGAGTAGAAATAACAAGCACCACAGATATACAATCCTAAGAGAATACTGTGAAAATTATAGGCTAATAAATTGGACCACCCAGTAGAAATAGATAAATTCCTAGAAACATATAAACTACAAAAACTGAAACAGGAAGAACTAGAAAATTTGAACAGACTGATAACCAGCAAAGAAATTGAGTCAATAATCAAAAAAAATCCCAACAAACAAAAGTCCAGGACCAGATGGCTTTACAGGCGAATTCCACCAAACATTTCAAGGCAGTTAATACCTATTCTCAAACTATTCCAAAAAATAAAAAAGGAAGGAAAACTTCCCAATTCATTCTGAGGCCAGTATTATCCTGATACCAAAATCGGATAAAGACACCACTAAAAAAAAGAACTACAGGCCAGTATTCCTGATGAATATAGATGCAAAAGTTCTCAATAAACTCTAGCAAACTGAATTCAATAATACATTAAACAAACCATTCACCATAAGTGGGAATTACTCCTGGGTTGCAAGTGGTTCAGTATTTACAAATTGATTACATCAGTGATTGATACATCACATGAATAAAAGAAAGGATAAGAACCATATGATTATTTCAAGGGACACAGAAAAAGCAATTGACAAAGTACAACATCCATTCATGATTAAAAACTCAACAAAGCAGGTTTAGAGGGAACATACCTCAACATAATAAAGACCATCTATGTAATATCCACAGCTAATATCCTTAAGGGGGAAAAATTGAGAGCATTTCCCCTAAGGTCAGGAGGAAGACAAGGATGTCCACTCTCACCACTTTTATTCAACATAGAAGTGGAAGTCCTAGCCAGAGCAATCAGACAGTAAAAAGAAATAAAAGGAATGTAAATGGATAAAGAAGTAAAACTTTCATTATTTGCAGATGACATGATACTATACACAGAAAACTCAAAAGACTTCACCAAAAACTACTAGAACTGATCAACAAGTTCAGTAAAGTCACAGGATACAAAATCAATGTACAGAAATCTGTTGCATTTCTATACACCAATAATTAAGCATCAGAAAGAAATTAGGAAAACAATCCCATTTACAAGTGCATTAAAATAATAAGATACATAGGAATAAACCTAACCAGAGATGAAAGGCCTATACTCTAAAAACTATAAAACAATGATAAAAGAAATTGAAGCTGACACAAAGAAATGGAAAGACATTCCATGCTCATGGACTAGGAGAACAAACATTGTTAAAATGTCTATAATACCCAAAGCAACCTACATACTTAATGCAATCCCTATCAAAATATCAACAACATTTTCCACAGAACTAGAACAAGTAATCCAAAATTTGTATGAGACCATGAAAGACCCTGAATAGCCAAAGTAACTAACCTTCAAAAAGAAAAACAGAGACCCCGTGGTGGCTCAGCGGTTGAGCGTCTGCCTTTGGCTCAGGTCATAATCCCGCGATCCCGGGACTGAGTCCCACATCAGGCTCCCTGCATGGAGCCTACTTCTCCCTCTGCCTGTATCTCTGCCTCTCTCTCTGTGTCTCTCATGAATAAATAAAAATTTTAAAAAAGCTGGAAGCATCATAATTCCAGACTTCAAGTCATATTACAAAGCTGTAGCAATCAAAACAGTATGGTAGGGGCACCTGGGTGGCTCAGTGGTTGAGCGTCTGTCTTTGGCACAGGTCATGATCCTGAGGTCCTGGGATTGAGTCCTGCATTAGGACTATCTGCCTATATCTCTGCCATTCTTTCTGTGTCTCTCATGAATAAATAAGTAAAATCTTAAAAAAAAAAAACAGTATGGTACTAGCACAAAAACAGGCACATAGTTCAATGGAACAGAACAGAAAGTCCAGAAATAAACCCACAATTATATGGTCAATTAATCTTCAACAAACCAGGAAGGAATATCCAATGGAAAACAGATGGTCTCTTCATCAAATGATGTTGACAAAACTGGGCAGCAATATTCTTTTGAATAAAACTGGGCCCTTTTCTTACATCATACAGAAAAATAAATTCAAAATGACTTAAAGACCTAAATGTGAGACCTGAAACCATAAAAATCATGGAAAAGAACAGGCAGTAACCTCTCTGACATCAGTCATAGCAACTTCTTTCTAGATATGTCTCCTGAGGTGAGGGAAACCAAAAGAAAAAATAAAATATTGGGACTACATCAAAATAAAAATCTTCTGCACAATGAAGGAAACAATCAACATAACTAAAAGGCAACCTACAGAATGGGAGAAGGGATTCACAAATAACATATCTGATAAAGGATTAGTATCCAAGATATATAAAGCACTTATACAACTCAACAGCCAAGAAATAAATAATGCAATTAAAAAATGAGCAGAAAACATGATCAGACATTTCTCTAATGATGACATACATCAGACATTTTTCCAATGATGTGACATACAGACACATGAAAAGATATTCGTCATCACTTACCACCAGGGAAATGCAAATCAAAACTATAATGAGATACCATGTCAGATCTGTCAGAATGGCTAAGATCAACAACACAAGAAACAACAAGTGTTGGCAAGGATATAGTGAAAAAAAACACTCATTCGCTGTTGTTAGGAATGAAAACTGATGCAGTCACTGTGGAAAATGGTGTGGAGGTTCCTCAAAAAGTTAAAAAATAGGGCAGCCCGGGTGGCTCGGCGGGTTAGCACCGCCTTCAGCCCAGGGACTGATCCTGGAGACCTGGAATTGAGTCCCATGTCAGGCTCCCAGCATGGAGCCTGCTTCTGTCTTTGCATCTCTCTCTCTCTCTGTCTCTCGTGAAAAATAAAATCTTAAAAAAAAAAAAAAGTTAAAAATAGAACTACCTTATGATCTAGCAATTGCACAATTGAGCATTTACCCAAAGAATACAGGGACAGTAACTCAAAAGTATAACATGCACCCCTATGTTTATTGTAGCATTATTTACAATAGTAAAGATATGGAAGCAACTGATGCATCCACTGACTGATGAATAAAGATGTTGTGTGTGTGTGTGTGTATATATATATGTATATATGTGTATATATATATATGTATATACATACACAATATACACAGACACACACACACACACACACATAATGGAATATTATTCAGCCATAAAAGGAATGAAATCTTGCCATTTGCAACAACACGGTTGGAGCTAGAGTATAATGCTAAGCAAAGTAAGTCAGTCAGAGAAAGACAAATACCATATGATTTCACTCCTACACAGAATTTAAGAAACAAAACAAACAAGCAAGGGGGAAGAAAAGAGAGAAAGACAAACCAAGAAACTCTCTTAATTATAGAGAACTGATGGTTACCAGAGGGTGCGGATGGGGGTTGGGTGAAATAGGTGATGGGGATTAAGGAATACACTTAATGAGCTATGATGAGCACTGGGTGATATATGAAAGTGCTGAATCACTATACTGTACACCTGAAACTGAAATTAAAATACTTAAAAAAAATAAGTTTCTTTAAACATCCCTAGCTGGCAGAGTATGACAAGGGTTAGACACAAATAGAAGGAAAAAAAAAAAACCTATAAAGGCATCTTTTACATTTCCATTTCTTAAGATACTGTTTAAATCAGAAACGTGTGCGTGCATGCACATGTGCACGCGTATGTGTGTGTGTTTTTCTAAGGTAAACTGTCTGGGAATTCTAGACCATATGCTAAACTTTAGGATAGAAATTTCCATCTCATTGATATTTGTCTCCAGAGTTCTTTAATATAAACAGCAAGACATTTTCAAATTTACTTAGAACACCCATGTGGGAAACCCTAATATTTGAAAATGAGCTCAGAGTTGTAAAAGGGGTTTTGTCTTCAGAGTTGAGGGAAACACTGTCAAAAATGAAATGGAAGTTCCCATTTCAGAGCTCTGTTTATTCTATTTGGTTGTGTGTAGGGAAAACTACCAGTGAATTTTTCTCAGTAATTACACAATAAAATGGTGTATCTGCTTCTGTTACTGAAAGCATGCTAGAGAAGTCTTACAAATACTCCTGTTTGGGAACTTTTCTGATCTGTCTTTAACATATGTTTAAAGTAACGTCATCACGTTTCCCTAATCAAGACAGTTCTCATTCTTTCCTTTAATGGGACACCAATAAACTCCTAAAAATATTTACTCTGCCTTTAAGTCAACAGATTATACTTTCTCAACCTAATAGCAAGAACACCACAAAAGGTTCCAAAGTCCTACTTTAAAAATCACACCCAATTGTAAAGATTCTAAGGGCAATGAAGCACCACTAAAATACTATCATCTCACTTAACTTCTAACAAGCTGACAGCTTGAAGTCTTAATTCAGAAACCTCATGTAAAATTTTTTAAAGCCAGTTCTCTGGAAATATACTGTAGAGATGCTTCATCACACAACTCTAAAATAACTTAGATAATAAAATTTATAGTTTCTACTCGAATAGAAATCCATATATGGAAAACAAAACCTACGTATTCATAATAAGAAGCTCAGGTTCTCAAATCCATTATATTTCAAAGGAAAAACCTAAAGAAAGGAATCAGTAATAATCATAGTTGCTGATCAGCAGTAATAGCAGTTGATGTTTATAACAGGCTTTCCTTCTCATAACTGTTTGGAGAGGAGCTCAACATACTGAATAGAGAGTAATTCCAAAGTTTAATAAAGCTTACTTGAAAAAGCATGAGGCAAACACATAGGTAACATTATCTGGCTACTGCCCTTCCTCTAAGCTATGTAAACGCCTTCAATAAATCTTAGCCGTTCATTTTATGATGATCCTGTAACAGAAACAAAGTGGTTTCTGAAGATTTGTACAGAGGACAAACAAGTTGAAAACAACATGATTTTTAACTTAAATGTTATAAAATGCATCATGGGTTAAGATTATTATTAATTTCAACCCACAGAAAACAGTATCTCCTGCTATCCTCCTCAATGTGGCCAAACTGGTACACACTGTAGCCTTAGCAATTAAATATTCCTTGATCTGCCTCATTATGATATATTGGGACAACACATCGTAATGCAACTCTGAACACAAGGCAAAACGAAATTGGTGCCTAGGTATCAAAAAACCTTATTCATCCAGAGACTCAATCCTAAAGAAAAGTTTCAAGGATAATAGACCACTTCTTTGGAAATCATTCCAATGCTTTCCTAGTTTAAAAAAACAAATAAACAAACAGAAATATCAAGGCAGCCAAAGTCCCAAGGTTGGATTAGAATAATTAACTGCCTGTGTGGCCATTCACCAAAGTGGGAAGCCATTCTGCTAAAATAAACTGCAAGTTGTTGTTCCTTTTTTTTTTTTTTTTTTTTTTTTTGAGGCTAAGAGAAAAAGTGCTGTGTCAGTTTTAAGACACTGCTGAAATTGGGGGTTTCACCAGCAACAGACTTTTAACAGAGGTAGTATGAGGACATGCATCATTTTGATGTGCAAGGAGGCCAAATGACAGAAATTATTTTGCCAGTTATTAGATTTCAGGCCTCAAATAAAATAATCATCATTAAATGCATTTGTAATACAGAATACAGCTTTGGAGAGAAGAAGTATCTTTTGATTACAGGGAAATAATGAAGCATCCTTCAAAAAAATATGTAACACTTCAGGATTGAATCTTATACCTAAGAACATCTTTAGAAATGTCCTATAAAGGGAACTCAATTAGTTCTGGTAATCCTTTGCTCCACCATTAATGTAAGTCCTTTCCCAAAAATACTAATTACACTTTTTACCAAAATTAACTCAAAGATGAAATTTTGTGGCTGAAAGGTGATTGGAGGGACAGGTGAGGAGGATACAGATGAAAAAAAAATTTAAAGTAAGGCTATTCATAGCATTGGTGGAGTGCCTCTTCAGACATGTGAGTGTTCTCTATTCTGCAGATAACATACACAGTTACAGTGTAAAGTGTGGGAAACAGTGATAAATTTTGCAAGTGGATGGATTTTGCAGCCATTTGAATTTTCTTTTGAGACTTTTGGACTATTTCTTGTAGCATATCCTTATGTTCTTTAACATGTTATTCAGCAAGTGTCTGCTATAGGAACTGAAAGGTCTAAGAAAGCTCATTCATTCATTCAACAAATACTTATTTAAGACCAAGTACTAGGTACCAAGCTAGACACTAATACAACAGCATTTAAGAGCAAAGTTCCTGCTTTCATGGAGGTTATTTTCTAGTAGAGGAAGGAAGATAGGAAATAATCAAGGACAACCAAATATATAATATATTAAGTGGCAATAAATGTGGTAAATGATATAAAGGAGGACTACTGCATAGGATGCAATTGTATAAGGGGTGAGATGATACTAGCTTACACCAGAGTAATGGTAGTATAGCAGAAGTGGTGAGCAATGACAGATTTTGGATATATTTATAAGAAAGAACTGCCAGAATCTCTTGATATATTAATTTAGGGTATGAGAACTGGGTATACTAAAACTAATAAAGAAGTTATATAGCAAGGTTACAGGATACATACAAGCTTAATATACAAAAGTCAAATGCTTTCTTATATACCAGCAATGAACAATTGTAATTTGAAATATAAAAAACACCATTTATATTTGCATAAAAAATTGAAATACTTTCAAAAAAAAAAGAAATACTTAGGCATAAACCTAACAAAAATATGTAAGGATCTATATAAGGAAAACTATAAAACTCTGATGAAAGAAATCAAAGGAGATCTCAATAAATACAGTCCATGTTTCTGGAGAGGAAGACTCAATAGCGTTAAGATGCCAGTTCTTCCCAATGAGATCTACAGATTAAGCACAATCCCAAACAAAGCTCTAACAAGATATTTTGTGGATATTCAAACTGATTCTAAAGTTTATATGGAAAGGCAAAAGACAGAGAATAACACAATAGAGAAGAAGAACAAAGTAAGAGGACTGACGTTACCTGACTTCAAGATTTGTAAAACTATATAGTAATTCAGACCAAGTCCTATTGGTGAAGGAATAGACAAATAGGTTAATGAACTACAACAGAGAGCCCAGAACTGACCCACACAAATACAAGTCAACTGATCTCTGATGAAGAAGCAAAAATGGGACAACAGGGATCCCTCGGTGGCGCAGTGGTTTGGCGCCTGCCTTTGGCCCAGGGCGCGATCCTGGAGACCCGGGATCGAATCCCACGTCGGGCTCCCAGTTCGTGGAGCCTGCTTCTCCCTCTGCCTGTGTCTCTGCGCCTCTCTCTCTCTCTGTGTGTGACTATCATAAATAAATAAATAAATAAATAAATAAATAAATAAATAAATAAATAAATAAATAAATAAATAAATAAATGGGACAACAAATGGTGCTAGAACAACCAAATATTGACATAGAAAAAAAATGAATCTCTTTACACTTTTTACCAAAATTAACTCAAAGATGATCATAGATCTAAATGTAAAACACTAAACTATAAAACTTCTAGAAGACAACATGGGAAAGAATCTAAGTGAACTTGGGTTTGGTGATGAGTTTTTAGATACAATACCAAAAGTGTGATCCACAAAAGAAAAAATTATTTAGTTGGACTCCATTAAAATTAAAAACTCCTATTCTACAAAAGACACTATTAAGAGGATAAAAGATAAGCCACAGTGTGGGAGAAAATATTTGCAAAACACATATTTGGCAAGAGGACTTGTATCTAAAATACCTAAATCTTTAAAACTCAACAGAAAGGAAAAAAAAAACCAGCCCAAATTAAAAAATGGGCAAAAGATTTGAACAGTCACCTCCCTAAAGAAGATATACAGATAGCAAATATATGAAAAAAAGGTCAGCATCATATGTCATTAGGAAGCTGCAAATTCTAAAAAATGAGATACTGCTTATGCACCTATTAGCATAGCTAAAACTCAAAAAACAATGCATGGTGGGGAGAATGCATACTGCTAAATGGAAAAAGCCAAGGTTACATACTATACAATCTTAACTATCTAATATTCTGGAAAAGGCAAAACTATAGAGAAAGTTAAAAATTCAGGGGGTTCAGGGTAGGGGCGAAGGGATGAATACATGGAGCATAGGGGATTTTTAGGGTGGTGAAACTATTCTGTATGTCATGGTAGATACATGACATTATGAATCTGTCAAAATCCATAGAATTGTACAATAAAGAATGAACTCTAATGTAAACTATGGGCTTTACTCAATCTATCAATATTGGTTCATTAATTAAAACAAATGTACCACACTAATACAAGATGTTAATAATACTAATAAAACACTGTGTTGGGTTGGGGCTTATATGGGAAATCTCTGAACTATCTGCTCAATTGTTCTGTATATCTAAAATTATTCTCAAAAATAAAGTCAATCTATACAGACAATAACTCCAAGGGTTCTGGCCTGAGTTTCAGAATGAACAGAATTGCCATTGACTGACATGGGAAAAGTTGCAGAAGGACCAGTTTAGGGGGCAAATCAAGAGTTCTTTTTGGACATGTTAATTTGAGACACCTTTTAGATCTCAGTGGAGATGTCAAATAGGATATGTCAAATGAGGCTGTCTAGGGGAGACAAAATGAAGAAGAGAAAAAAGTTTAGAGGTCTGCACCCTAAAGAACTTTTCACATTTAGAAGCTGGAAATCTGAAAATTTTCTGAAAGGAGGCAAAGAAATGGCAAGTGCTGGAGGTGACTTAACCTCAAATCCCCATGTTATGCTCTTGCACTGATAGCTGATTATTTCCTATAGTATCAGACTTGTGTATTTTAATCAGAGTCTTTAGAGAAAATGGACCCAAGCATTACAATTCCTACTATTCTCATTCACATAATTTCCCCAACTTTGTTTCAGGATAAACCTATGTCAAGACCTCAAAGTGGCAAAACACTTGCTCTTTCTCTTATCTTTGAATTCCTTAATCCATTCCACCTCTACTGATCTACTACTGCTTACCAGGACGGTAGTTACTTTTCTCATATTCTTTCTATGTCTGTCTCCCCTTCTCTCTCTTCTTCCTAGTTTTCCTGTTCCCATCTCTCTGGCGCGCGCTCTCTTTCTCTGTCTCTCTCTCTCTCTCACACACACACACCCTATTCTAGGGCCTTCTTACCAGGTGCAGGCAGGTACTCCCTCTGCCATTACTAATACCCAGTCATAATGAACTATTTGCAATTTTCAGACTCGCTCAGCCCCCATTATATCTTGCTCATGATATTTTTTCTATGAGAAACATCCATTCCCATCCCCATGCAACTTGAAATACCTACAAATATTTGAAACAACTTGTCCCACTGGAAGCTTTTTCAGTCTCCCCTACCTCCCATGCTACCAGCTGAGGTCAGATCTCCCCCACTGCAATCTTTCTCAGTAGCTTCCTTGTACCTATCTCTCATTATATTTATCACACTGGATATAAATGTCCGTCCATCTCAGTTCTCGACTGTGAGTGCCATGGGGGTAAGGACTGTAATCTTTGTACCCCTTAAGTCTAGTACACAATAGGCACCCAATAAATGAATGGGTAACC
This sequence comes from Nyctereutes procyonoides, assembly GCF_905146905.1. Lineage (NCBI taxonomy): Eukaryota > Metazoa > Chordata > Mammalia > Carnivora > Canidae > Nyctereutes > Nyctereutes procyonoides. Next base: position 9,801,498 of record NW_026575037.1, read on the forward strand.
TGGAAAATACTGGAATAATCTGCAATTTGCCTTTTTATCTACCTCTAAAACCAAAACATGCTTCTACTTTGCCTCTAGATAGTCTCTAATTATATTTATATTCATTACATTTAATGCTTAAGTAAAAAGTATAATTATATACATTTTTAACATTTTTACTGGAAGGTATATTATTTTGGTGTAAGAATAATAAATGAAATTTTAATTTTCCCTACATATCTCAGGGATTTAAATTGTGGGTTGTCTTCTCCCTTTAAGAACAGTATTATAATATATTTAAAGATAAACAGTCCATTTTTATTATCTGGGTTACTGCTGTGATAACACATAGAACTAATATTTTAAAAAAGGGAATTTCCCTTTCTTTAAAAAGAGAAAATTACTATTAATGGTTTTTAAGCAGGATATTTAAAAACTACATTAATTCTGACAAAGACAAAAGAACTGCAGCTTTTTTTATTCAATGTAGGAGGAAGGGAGAGTATTCTTTTGAAAACAACACTGTAGGAAATAGGTTGTTACAGCTTAATAAGCTGAGCATCAGATTTTCAAAGTAAGACTCGTGGAATTTAGGAAAGAAAACAGATAAACATGTGGGAAGAGGGAAAAGAAAAAAAGGAGAGGGACACAAGCCATAAGAACTCTTAATAACAGAAACTGGGGTTGCTAGAGAGAGGTGGGTGAGGGATGGGCTAGATGGATGATGGACACTGACGAGGGCACTTGTGATGATGAGCACTGGGTGTTATGTGTAAGTGATGAATCACTGAATTCTATTCCAGAAACCAATATTTTACTGTATGTTAACTAATAATATTTAAATTTTAAAAATCAGGCTAGGAAAAAAAATAAAATAAAAATAAAAAAATCAGACTAGAAATCCTAACTTTGGATCTGACACTCATTTCTATATGTAATAAATTGTTTTCACATCAATTAGTCTTAACTGTACAAGGATCATGAAATCAAATGACTAAAGTTCTTAAGACTGTTAGCCTTATGGCTGCTGAACTATCAGACGACCAATTTGGTATACAGAATGTTAAAGCCTTTTTCTGTTTCTAGAGTAATGTTCAGATTAGAAGGTGTTATGAAAGAGAACATTCAGAAGAATTTTCTCTCAGATAAAAAGGCTGAGGGTACCTATTTTAGAGAGGTACCATAAATCAAAATAAATGCCACTACTTTATGGGACTGGGGGATAAAATGGCTCCATCCTCACACAAGCTATCTACTATCCTCTGGTACCAAGAGGAGAGGACTGTTTCTAATTTAGTCAGGTCTCAAAAGGATTCATTCATATTACTAAGCAAAGAATTATGATCCTTTGTAACACAGGAGATTTATAGATAGTTTTAAAAAACAGTGTCTTAACTGTCCATGGGTTCAAAATTGCACAAAACACTTCACTCAACTTTTTTAAAAAACCTGTAACATCTATAAGCACAGATAAGCTTAAAATATGGCAACTGTGGTTTTTAGCATATCTTTCAAATATTACTGAAGAAACTAAATTGACAATGAAATTGAGAGATGACATAGGCTATATCAGAAAAAAAGTCTTGTAGTTAAAAAAAAACAGAAAAACAGAGGCACCTGGCTGGCTCAATTAGTAGAGTACGTGTGACTCTCGATCTCAGGGTTGTGAGTTCAAGCCCCATACTGGGCACAGTGTTTATATATTTATATATATATTTTTATTTTTAAAAGATTTTACTTATTTATCTGAGAGCGAGAGAGAGTGAGTAAGAGAGAGGACGAGCAGGGGAAAGGACAAAGGGAAGAGAAGCAGACTCCCCACTGAGTAGGGAACCCAATGCCCAGCTTGATCCCAAGACACCGGGATCATAACCTGAGTTGAAGGTAGATGCTTAACCAACTGAGCCACCCAGGCACCCCTAGAGCTTACTTAAAAAAAAAAAAAATTCCTCATAATATGCTACGGGTCCTCGTATATGTTACTTAAGATATTTTCCTATTTACAACTACCTATAATACTATTACAGAAGCCCATAATACTATTATTTTAACTCTGCTATAGTTTACTTCTCCCATTTAGAGACATTCAATAAATATCAATGGCCAAAGAGAAGCTAATCAAATATCTGAACATAAATTTGACTTCATTTGCTACCTTAGCATTGAAAAAGGCCTCTGGCTTTCATTAGGATTCCTCTGGTTGTCTCATCTTTAAATTCATCAGATCTCTTTGACCTCAATGAATTTATTAATATGATTTTATACCATTGTTGTGTCTGGGGAAACTGTACTCATAACATCTACAGTCATTTACCAAACTTGTTACATGGATTCTTACATTCACTTTAGTAAGAAATAATCTGGAGTACTTTCTATATGCATATACCACTCAAATATGTAACTTAATATAGTATTTTAAAATGTAAGCTAAAAATCATTTTACATTAGCTTTAAGGAATATTTTTAGATGAGAGATGTATCCCTTCCCTTCAAGAAACACAAACAACCTCCTACTACATCAGCATAATTTTCCCACTAGATACTCAGATATGGGCTCTTTACCAGTTCTATTCTCCCACTGGAGATCAGCAATTAGTATTTTTTTTTTAGCAATTAGTATTAAATCATTATTTTCACAAGAGGCTATTTATACATAAGATCTTCTAATACTCGAAATATATGTCAAAGTGTTTTAACTATGAACATATATTATGTATAACTGCTTTACAGAAATTACCAGTCACAAAGTGTACTTTTGCTCAAAGTAATGCATTCACTCACTTCCATTCAAATACACATTCACCCTGCACTCTTGCCAGAAACTATGTAAATTAAATCAGGTCCAAAGCCTGGGAAAACAAGTGGGAAATGGATACAAAAACTGTTTAGACATTCTCGGAAATTCACACAGATAAAACATTACATGCTGATTAGAACTGTTACCTTTTAAGGAGTCAGCAAATATATACACACCATAAAATAAATAATGGAAAAAATAAGCTAAATATATGCTACTCGGCAGTCATGCAGCAAGATAGCTACTGAAGGGACTTTAAGAGATAAAGGGAGATTGTTTATTGTCATCACTGGGGAAATATAGCTAAGTTGTAGTTAACTATGTAAATGACAGATTAGTCCAGTTTACAAACAACAGACACCAAAATTTAGGACTTATATAAAAGAGACAGCTATTATGCCTTATATGCTATATGTCTTTTGTAAATAACACAAGCCTTTACCACCAGCAAATTACTAATTCCTCTGGCTCTCATACTTTGTTTTACTACCCAGATTTCCCAGTAATAAAATGTTATTCAAAGTTTTTGAGGGATATAGAGCATTAAAACACACATAAACCCCCCCTAGCCCCCCACACATGCAGTGGGCACACCATATATCAAGGAACTAAGCAGCACCAAACAGGATAGTGATTTACTACTGGTTGTTTAGGTTGATTGTACAGTGTGTGACAAGTAATTTATTTCTAACAATAAAGTTCCAAAGTTGGCAGGTTATGTTTTAATATAAAAATTAATATTCCCTATAATGTATCATCATTCTCATTCACTCACATTCCACCATGCTTTCCTAAGTGAGAGTCAAAGGGAGAAGTCAGTACCAAGAGGTCCTGGGAACAATATATGACCTAAGCTCACAATACTAATACTATGCTTCTATGTTGCAGTCCAAGGGAAGTGAACTAGAATCATGAGTCAGAATAATGATAACAACAGTTCAAACTACCAGTAAGTGCTAGCTGTTAAATTTCAATAGTTACCAATATTACACAGAGAGGTTATTAGATATTATATGTCCCCTGATGAAAGAAGAGACTACCAGCTGCATGATGGTCTTAATAATGTTATCAAATTAAATGTCAACTATCTGGTTCCAGCTGCCAACGTGCAGAAAGCACAGAGGACAGAGAAACATGTTGCAATGCACCATGAGTGAGCAATTGGCAAACCCAGACTATGGGAGAGTATGCAGGTCAAACGGCCCAGGTTCTCTAACAGAAAAACTATAAGGAAAAGAAAGGGATAGAGGGAGAACGCCTACATCACACGTTAGTAAACCACTGGTCTGTAAGTCAAGTCTGAACTTCCCTATTTTCCATAAATAAAGTTATAAGAACATAAGTACATCCATTTGTTTATGTATTGTTTGTGGCTGCTTTCACACCAACATAGCAGCACTGAATTGTGACAGAGACAAAATAGCCTGCAAAACCAAAATCTTTGCTATCCAGAGCTTTACAGAAAAGGTATGCCAATCTCTATTGCAGATTAACAGAAGTTTATAAGACAAAAAATTTTAATGGGCAAAATTCATGAGACACAAATAACTGCATAAATTATTTACAGAGATAAAGCTGATTTTAAATTTTTATATGGAAAATAAAAAGACCTAGCATAGCCAAAAAAAAAACACAAAAAAACCAAAACTTTGAAAAAGAACAAAGTTGAAGGACTTCTACTACCTGATTTCAGGTCTTCCTACAAAGTTACAGTAATCAAGACAGTGTGACACTGACAAAAAAGACATACAAGATCAGGGCAGCCTGGGTGGCTCAGGGTTTAGTGCCGCCTTCAGCTCAGGGTGTGATCCTGGAGACCCGGGATCGAGTCCCACATCGGGCTCCCTGCATGAAGCCTGCTTCTCCCTCTGCCTGTGTCTCTGCCTCTCTCTCTCTCTCTCTCTCTCTCTCTCTGTCTTTCATGAATAAATAAATAAAATTAAAAAAGAAAAGACATACAGATCAGGAGTACAGACTACAGCGTCCAGAAACAGACATATACACATGGTCAGCTAATTTTCAACAGAGGTGTCATAGAAATTTACTTATGCTGGAACAATTGGACATGTATTTGCCAAAAAAAAAAAAATGAAAGAAGAGAAGAGAAAGAATCTTGACCCTCTTAGCTCACACTACATAGATTTCCACTCAAATTGCTAAAAGTAAAAACTAGAATTGTAAAACTTTGAAAAGAAAGTATAGGAGAAAATTTTATGACAGTGGGGTAAAACACATTTTTTACATGGAACACAAAAACCCCAAACTGTAAAAGAAAAAAAAATGCTAAATTGAATATCAAAATTTAAACCTTCTGCTCTTCCAATGATTATTAAGACAAGTCATAGACTGAAGGAAAAATATTTTCAAAAGAATATGTGATAAAGGAATATCTCAAACACATAAAGAACTTTTAACAATTTATTAAAAACACAACACAATCTTTAAAATATAAACAAGATTTGAACTGACCAAAGAAGAGGTAGAGGTGGCAAATATGTACATGAGAAGATGCTCAACATCATTAGTCATCAGGGAAATACAAATTTAAAGCCACAATGAGATACTTACTTAATTGAATCTACTTACTTAATTGAATGACTGAAATTAAATAAACTGATCATCCAAAATGTTGCTGCAGTTGTGGAACAACTGGAACTTGTATACTTCGCTGGTGGGTACAGAAAATAGCAATAGTAGCTTTGGAAAATAGTTTGGCAGTTTCTTATGAAGTTAAAAATATGTTTATCATATGAACTAGTTAGTAATTCAGTGCCTAAATATTAACTCAGGAGAACTGAAGGCATACATCTACACAAAGATCTGTATGAGGTTTATAGTGCTTTCATCCATAAAAGCCAAAAACCAGAAACAATCCAAAAACTAGTGATGGTTAAATAAACTGTGGCACATCCATACAATGGAATACTACTCAGCAATAAAAACAGGCACACTACTGATATATGCAACAACACAGCAGAATCTCCATGGCATGATGCTAAGGGACGGAAGCATGACACAAAGGCTCATAATTCTATTGATAGGACACTCTGGAAAAGACAAAACTACAGGAATTGATGACTGAGGAGCACGAGGGAAGTTTGGGGGGAACTGTGTATTGGTTACATGACTATATACATTTATTAAAAACTCACATGTCTGTCTCCCTAAAATGAGTGTTTTTACTGTATAAATTTTACTTCAATAAGCCTAACTTAAAAAAAAAAAAGACACAGGGTTCCTGGGTGGCTCAGTCCATTAAGTGCATGTCTTCTGCTCAGGTCATGATCCCAGAGTCCTAGGATCAAGCCCTACATTGGCTCCCTGCTTAGTAGGGAGTCTGCTTCTCCCTCTCCTTCTGCTCCTCTCCCCTGCTTCTGCTTTCTCTAATAAATAAAATCTTTTTTTAAAAAAGGCACAAATAAACTACAGAGAAACACAAGGAAATTATTTTTATAAAAAGTATGAATAATAGTTACTTTGGTGGGAAAGAGAGGGTTATGCTTGGAATAGAGCACATAGAAGGGGTTTGGGGATGGCTGGAGAAGGTCTACTTCGTGACTTGATCAGGTGGTTACATGGATTCAACATGTTTCCATATAACTCAATCTATACATTTTTATTGGGTGGTTTTCTGTATCTGGTTTTATTTTACAATAACAGATTTAAGACAATAAACAACATGTTGGTGAGGATGTGGTGAAAAGGGAACCCCTGTACCGTATTGGTGGGAATGTAAATTGGTGCAGTTAGTATGGAAGACAGTATGAAGCTTCCTCAAAAAATTAAAAATAGAAATACCATAGGACTCAGTAATTCTACTACTGGGTATTTACCCAAAGAAAATGAAAACACTAATTCAAAAAGATATTTGCGCCCTATGTCTACTGCAGCATTATTTATAATAGCCAAGATAGGTAGACAGCCCAAGTGTCCATCAATAGATGAATGGATAAAGATGTAAGTGGTGTGTGTGTGTATAATATATATATATATGGTATATATATACATATATATATGGTGGAACATTATTCAGTCATAAAAAAGAATGAAATCTTGGTATTCATAACAATATTGGTGAACCTAGCGTGCTAGGTTTTCAGCGTGCTAACTGAAATAAGCCAGAAAAAGATAAATGCCGTATGATTTCACTTAAATGTGGAATCTAAAAAATAAAACAAACATAAACCCAGAAATAGACTTATAAATAGAGAACAAGCTGGTGGTTGCCAGAGAGACAGAGGTGGAGGAATGGGTGAAATAGGTGAAAGGGATTAAGAGGTACAAAACTTCCAGTAATAAATAAATCATAGAATATGAAAAGTACAACATAGAGAGTTGACAACATTGACAGTTATAGTCAATAACATTATAACAACTTTGGTGACACATGGTAACTACACTTATTGTGGTGAACATTTTTTAATGTATACAACTATTGAATCACTATGTTGTGCCCCGGAAATTTACATAATACTGTATGTAAACTATACTTCAATAAGAAAAAAACTTTTATTTTTTTATTTTTTTAAAGATTTTATTTGTTTATGATAGACAGAGAGAGAGAGAGAGAGAGAGAGAGAGGCAGAGACACAGGCAGAGGGAGAGGCAGGCTCCATGCCGGGAGCCTGACATGGGACTCGATCCCGGGGCTCCAGGATCGCGCCCTGGGCCAAAGGCAGGCGCTAAACCACTGAGCCACCCAGGGATCCCCAAGAAAAAACTTTTAAAATGCTAATGAAAATAGAAACAGAACTCTTAACAGCTATCAGACTTTGTTGTCTACTATGAGGCCTTGGTGCAACTCACTTAATCCTGCATTATCTTTTGGAAACAGTATAGTATAAATGAAAATACATTTTTAATCTCAGCTTTTTATATGTGAAATTAGATAAAAGAAGTACCCTATAAACCATTCAGAACTTTAGAGCTGATGAAATGAGAATACACTTAGGAATGTACTTTGAAATATTATAACATTGTAACAAAGGCAAAATACTCTTACAACCATATGAAATAATCTACAGTATCACTCCTCTGCCTTAAGCCTTTCAGTGGCACCATCCACATAGCAGTAATTTTTGGTATTTTTTGTGGAAATCCAGGGCTCAACAGACATACTTTAGGTACAAGGAATTGTGTATACTGTACAGATTGTGCTTTGCACAAGAATACTTGGTACAAGTGGGTCTGAAATCCAGCTTATGCTACTTGCCAAGCCTTCAACCCTGGTGAAGAGACTTTGTTTCTTTCCTTCCTTCTTTTCCTTTTTTTTTTTTTTTTTTTTTTTTGGTAAAATTTTATTATTTATTTGAGAGAGAAAGAGAAAGAGAGACAGAGAGAGAGAGAAGCAAGTTCCCCACTGAGCAGGAAGCCTGATGCAGGGCTTGATCGCAGGATCCCAGGATCATGACCTGAGCCAAAGGCAGATGTTTAACTGACTGTGTCACCCAGGTGCCCCGGTATGTCTCTTTCTAATTCACTCAAAGGTACCCTTTGAGCTAGCTGTAGCCCTGTTCAAAGATTCCCCCGTAAGCTAATACCTTCTGTCACACAATAGCAACGTAAAATGTCTGAAAAGCTTCTGCATCGTTAAGACGAACCACAAATAAGCGCATTTAAATTTCTATGTCCTTGATTACAAGCAGATTTGAGTCATTTGAGTTCCTTTTCTGTGAATTGCCTGTTTCTGTCCATGTTTTTTTGTTGGGTTGTTTTTCCTTGAGTCACAGAAGTTATTTATATACTATGAATTAATTATTGTCAGTTATAAGTCAATAAATCCCTTCTTCTACTCTATGAAAACTTATTGTGATACTATAAACGCATAACCTTTAAGACAGCAATTTAGTAATAACCAGTAGAGAGGAAGGTGCAAATGCTTTAAGTCCCAGACATTCCAAGTCTAGACTTCCACCTTAGAGAAACTCTCATACATAAGAATAAAGATATACATATAAGACTATTCACTATAGTATAATTTTTAATAGCAAAACATTGAAATCAGTGAAGGCTTCATGATCTAGGTAATCTTTCCCACCTCATTTCCCATCCTCCCCTATTTTCCCAAGAGTTCTATTTACTCATATGTTCATTAGCTGCCTCACCCAACATTATAAAGCACCTGCTCTGAACTAGACACCATGCTACAGGCAGGCAATCATGCTTAACTACTTGGTAGTCGTCCTGCTAAAACATGGTCTCTTACTAACTTCAGGAGGTTTTTCCTGTCCTTCCTCTGCTACAGTCTTCTATAAAGTACTTACTGGTACTCCATTATCCTTTTATTCAATTACCTAACAATAAAATAAGTAGAGGCAGTCCCAAATTACACAGTTAATTAGGTCTCAGAACAAAGGAGAATTCTCTTTTTATTAGATCCATTCAATAATTACCAAAAAATGAAATAAAATTTATTTTCCAAGTCAACATTTAGTGCTAAGAACACTACTTTGAAGAGGATGCCTTAAATACCATGTGATCTCATTTATATGTGGAATCTTAAAAAAAAAATTCATAGATACAGAAAACATATTGGTGGTTGTCAGAGGCAGGGGCTGGAGAATGGGCAAAATGGGTTAAAGGAGTCAAAAGGCACAAACTTCCAGTTATAAAGTAAATAACATATGGGGATATAATGTACGGCACGGCAACTAGTTTGTAACACTGCATATTTGAAAGTGACTAAGAGAGTAGACCTTTAAAGTTCTCATCACAAGAAAAATTCTGTAACTTTGTATGGTGACAAATCTTCACTAGACTTCTTGTGATGATCATTTCATATTATACACAAATACCGAATCATTATATTATACACCTGAAACGTAGTATGTCATACGTCACTTATACCTAAAAAGGTAGTTGTCTTTATCAACACAGTATCTCCAGCACAGAGATCACTGACCCATAATAGTCACTCAATAAATGTTTGGTTAAGTAAAGACTAAAAAGCCTCAGCAATATTATCTGACAAATAGTGCAAGTGAGAGAGAGTGTCCAAGGCAGAAGCCACAGTCTTTGGTTAATGTTATCTCAGAAGTAACATCCCATCATTTTTGCCGAATTTTATTTGTTAAAAGCAAGTCAGCAAGTATAGACCACACTCAAGGAAGAGGAGTAGAGGCCTACTATTAGTTTTGTTTTGCAGGGTTGCTTTGGAGAACGTGTCATGAAATAAAGATATGTTTAATCCAATTCTGTGTAGCTAAGAGTTTTTAAAAAGATACCATGAACTGCATGACATTTTCTTTGATTTCAAGTTGCATGTTAAGCACACTCTTCATCAACATCTATAGCAAATATAATTTGTATCAATTATTATGGTACATCTTAAAATATCTGTGTTTCAAGTGTAATGGTCTTGCCTCCTTATGAGAATGAAAACATTGTTTCCTTTAGGATAGTATTTCTATTATATATATCCCTTCTCTGAAAAAGTACTGACAATATAGTGAGTACTAATTACTTGTGAAATGCTCATATTGAACTACTTCCTCAAATAACCAAGAGTAAAGCTATGATCCCTGTACCCTACATTCCTTTAAAAATATATTACTACCTCAAATTTAATGGTTCCTAGTAGAAAGGAACTAACCTGTTAAAGACCAAAATCACCTGCCCACCTGTTATGGCTGAGGGAAGCACTGATGGATGTAGGCACCACAGTCTGTAATCCTTCTCCTTCTATCTCAGTACCGACAAGGCAGATGAGCTGAAGATCTGGTAATCCAACACAATTTACTTCATGCCAACTTTTACCTGAAAGGGCATCATTGAATGGATAATGTTTATCAAAGATAAAAGATAAAATTCTAAATTTCTACCTAATATTCCACTGAACAAACATCACCCATAATGTTATCTTGTCTTTACTCTTCCAGTATTTTGTTATCCAATAAAATTCCCAATGTAAATGAATGATTAAGTTACAAAACTGACAAAATTAATAGCAAATGCATAAATGCCATATCCCAACCCAACTCCCCATTCCCCCACCATAGCCCCAATAGCAAAACAATAAAACAAATAACTTACTCTCCATGAGGTCCAGGTAAACCAAGAATGCTATATAAACTTGGCTGGCATCTCCTATATCTAATTCCATCATTTCTAAATACTGGAAATCAAAAGGTAATTGTCAGAGAAGAATCTCTTAATATTTTCTTTCACTCAATCAACAACGATTCACTAAATATATATATATATATATATATATATATATATATATATATATATATATTAGAAGACTCTCTTCTAGGTATAATGGGAGTTAGAAGGCCTGATCTCTGTCTCTAAAAAACTTGTGCTTTTTTTTTTTTTTAAAGATTTTATTTATTTACTCATGAGAGACACAGAGAGAGACAGAGAGAGAGGCAGACACAGGCAGAGGGAGAAGCAGGCTCCATGCAGGGAGCCCAACATGGGACTCGATCCTGGGACTCCAGGATCATGCCCTGGGCCTAAGGCAGGCACTAAACCGCTGAGCCACCCAGGGATCCCCCCAAACTTGTGACTGTTAAGGTAAGCACATGCACACTTCACAACTGTTGGGCAATTAACAACTCATGATGGTTAAGTGATTAAAAACCAGTGTGTGAAATAAAAAACAAAAACAAAAAAACATGACATAAGAAATCAGAGGAGCTCTACTGGGATAGCTTGGTTGGTGAATGTTTCATGGCAGAAGTGGACACAGATTGGGCCCTGAAGGGCAGATATGATTTGAGTGAATAGAGAAGACAGGGTAACGGTGTGGGAGTAGAGGTGGGTGTAGGCCACACATACTCAGGGCCTAGAGAGTAGTCTATCTGCCAGGAGCACAGACACTTCTTAACAGGGTTTCTGTGGCAGCACATTAGTGAGAGCCACCATTTCCGTGTTCTCTGTTTGCCTTTGAAGAAAGTCAGCTAAAATATCCCTCCTGGCTTCTGTCTGATTTGTGCTTGGGTCAGCACTGGAGAACATTCTTTAGTGGACTCCCACTGCAAGGGAAGCCTGAGGTTTCCCAGCTATCCAGCGACTCAGTGGGTAAGCAGGCCTAATGCAGAGGTGAGGCATCAGCAGACCTGCATGGGTGCAGACCTGCAGTCATCCTCTCTAGCTTCATTGTAAGTATGTACAGGTGCAGGAGAACAGGGGTATCGCTAGTTGTCCTCCTCACATCTCAAATATGTTTGAAAATAACACTGAAAAGGTAACTGGAGACCAGGTTACAAGGTCCTGACACCCAAGCTAAAAGCCTGAATTTTACCCGTAAAGAAACACTGAGGATTTCTAAGCATAATAGAATGAAATTAATGTTGCATACTATATACACTATTTCTTACATATATTACATAGAGCTTAGTACGTCAAGTGCTTTACAAATATTAACTGATTTAATCCTGTAACAACCCTCTCTGGTAAGAACTGTTATTATCCCCATTTTACAAATGAGAAAACTGAGGAACAATGCGATTTTAAAAATCCCCACCCCCTCCCCCCCCAAAAAAAAAAATCACAAAGCTAGTGACCTAACAGGGTTTCCAACTCAAGCAGTGTATTCAAAGTCTGGGGCAGAACTACTGGGTTCATGCTTCTTAAACGTGTTACGGTTCTTCTTTTTTATGGCACCGAAAAACGTATCCATGTTTGTTTTTTTTTTTCACCTTGATGGGGGGAATAAGGGGTTAGAGGAGGAGAATAAAATCAAGAAGGAGAACTTGAAAAGGGATTGACTCTTTTCAGACTTACACCTTCGGAAGTTTCCTTTTGACTTTTTTTTTTAAGATTTTATTTATTTATTCATGATAGACATGGAGAGAGAGCGAGAGAGGCAGAGACACAGGCAGAGGGAGAAGCAGGCTCCATGCAGGGAGCCCGACGCGGGACTCGATCCTGGGTCTCTAGGATCACGCCCTGGGCTGAAGGGGGCGCTAAACCGCTGAGCCACCCGGGCTGCCCTTCTTGACTTGTTTTTAGATAATGGTCTATGAACTACTGCTTGCTCCCCAGCAGAAGACCCCCATCCCATCGTACTCAAGTAACCCGACCAGTCCGAGATTTCCCACAAAAGCCCCACCTCCATTCACTGGCCCGTTACTGGTCCAGGGCAGCAAGCGGCCAAGCAGAAGCGAGCAAGGATCTATCTCCTTTGCTCCTTTACAGAATAAAACAAAACAAAACAAAACAAACAAACAAACAAAACAAACAGTCAAACCAAGCCAGACCCCACACCCGTAATGCAGAGCAGCCCCGCTTTGGGGAAGAACCCATTGCAACGTCACAGGGATGAGAGCGCCTCAGCGCGCCCGGGGCTCCGGGCGAAGTGCGCACGCGCCGGCGCCCACGCCTCGGCCCGCGTGACCTGCGCACGGCCCCACGGCGCTTCTGCTGCGGGCGCGGTGCCTGCTGGGTTCCCGCGAGGACTGAAGGAGGCCGTCCCCGGGGGCGCCCCGCGCGGCAGAACGCAGACAGGTGGAGGCGCGCGAGGGAGCGCTGCCTCGGGACGCGGCGGCCGGACGTCCCGCTCGGGAAAGGCTTGGCTCGGGCGGGGTACGCGGCTGCCCCAACGAACCGTCCGGCTCGTTTAAACAAACGTGACACCGCCGGCGGCTGGCGGACCGCGCGCGCGTCCCGGGCCCTGAGGTTCGCGCGCAAACCGCGGGGAGGAGGCGACCCTCCCCCCGCCTCCCGCCCCCCCCACCCCCGGGAAGGCGCCCCGCTCCTCCCGCGCCTCTGACCTTTGGGTGGGTGCCCATCCAGGCGTCCTCGGGGGCCCAGGAGGGGGCGCCGCCGCCGCCGCCGCCGCCGCCGCCGCCCGGGCCCAGCCCGCTGCAGCCGGGGGTGGGCTCCGAGCCGCCGCGCTCCTCCATGCCGGGCCGGGCCGCGCGCCGCTGGTGCACCACGCCCCGCGCCCGGCCGGCAGCAGGGGCGCGCGCGTCTGCGTTCCGCCCTCCCCCCGGCGCGCGGAGGGTGCAAAGACTCGGAGCAGAGAGAGAGGAGCTCCTGCCTCTGGCGATCGCAGCGGGAGCCCGGGCGGACGGCGCGCTGCAGCTCCGCGGGGCGTGTGCTCAAGCCTGGGCAGGTGCCAGGGGCAGAGAAAGTTCAGGGGGGCCCCCAGCCCAGGAGCCCTTCATCCTCTCTCCATCCGTGCTGTTTGCAGCCCTGTGGGGGCAAGTGGGAAGTGCCGTAGCATTGGCTGCAGGGCTCCAGTTGCTGGTGACCCCGAGAGCCTCTCTCAGGTGTGCGGTCGTGGAAGTTTTCAGGTGTGGAAGTCGATGAGGTCTCTAGAGGGGAGTGGAAAGACGAAAGCCCAGACTGCCTAGAACCAGGTTTTTAGGCCCGACCTGCCTTTGAGGATTAGAGGAGGGAGAGAAAACACACGACTCGTTGAAGGAGAGCGCAGAACTTTAGGATGCAGACCGTCGTGAGCATGTGACCTGGAAGCCAGGGACGAACAGTTGCAGATACGCAGAGGAGGACACGGTAAGCATTAATGCAATAGAATCCGGAACCTCTCCAACTTCCCATTCATAAAATCCCAGGTATGATTCAAAGTTCCTGACATATGGGCAGCCCGGGTGGCTCAGCAGTTTAGCGCCGCCTGCAGCCCAGGGTGTGATCCTGGAGACCCGGGATCGAGTCCCACGTCAATGCTCTCTGCATGGAGCCTGCTTCTCCCTCTGCCTGTGTCTCTGCCTCTTTCTCTCTCTCTCTGTGTCTCTCATGAATAAATAAATAAAATCTAAAAAAAAAAAATCCCTGACATATGAAAGTCATGAAACTGGGTCACATTTTTTTTTCGTCTGCCTCTGAGATGAATCACATGTTGAAACTGACGGATAAAGCTTTTAAACTGTTACAACTCTCTTCAATAACGTAAAACAAAACGTGTTTTCAGTAAACGAAAATCTCAGAGGAGACCAAAATCTCCTAAGAGAGAAAAGAAGAGAGAGCCAAATGGAAAGTCTGAAAATGAAAATTTCAGAAATAAAAAAAAACTTCACTGGGTGGACTTAACGGCCATCTGGAAATTAACAGAGGAAAAATTAAAGTGAACTTGAAGGTCATCATTCAAGAAATCATCCAAGATAAATAACAAACAAAAATCATGTTAAAAAATGAACAGAACCCAAGACCTGCTGCATGACATCAAACAATCCAGCATATAATGTAAATGGAATACCCGTAGGAGAAAAGAAAGACAATGAGGCAGAACAAAAAAAATGGAGAGATTAAAAATTGCCCCAAATTTGATGGAAGAAATTTGCAGGTACAGAATGCTACATGAATAACAAAATAAACATGGTGAAGGCCACACTGAAGTCAACCTGCTAAAAGCCACATGAAAAGCTTGAAATGCATCAGAGAGAGAGAGGGAGAGGAAGCGTGGGAGGGAGAAAGAAGAAAAGAAAAAAAAGAAAGGAGTGCCTTCCGTACAGGGAAAAGTAGTGCATCTATTCCTGGTGTGAGGGAAAACCATACGTGAAGACTGGTAAATTGTCCCAGAATGTATTTCATTTGAATGAAGCTATTAAACTTTATTTCTACAAAGCAGCTGCTCACCCCCCACCAAAGAAGCAAATGACACTGAAATTAGTATGCTCCCTGAAGCATTGAACAGTGACACCAATTCAAGTAATTAGAAGAAAATAAATCTCTCTGACTCCTAAAGATCCCAAACAGTTCTAATGATGGTAGTTATAGAAGCATTAACAACATTTTCTTCCCAATATAAGTAAAGGGGAGATTTTATAAATCAGTAAGGAGATCCAGTGGAATTAGGTACCATGTGAACAAGGCTGGCATATCTTCAGAGGAAGATGTTCAGCTTAAGTTTAAGAAAAAAAGAGGGCCAAGGAATCCAAAAGGATGCAGAAAGAACCATAGACTGGAAAAGCGGCCAGAAATGTAAGATGCAAACCATCATGAGCATGTGACCCGGAAGCCAAGGCTGAAGAGTTGCATATAGGCAGAGAAGGACATGATAAGCATTTACACAATAAAATCCAGAACCTCTTCAAATTATCATTCACTAAATCCAAGATATGATTCAAAATTCCTGACATATGAAAGTCATGAAAATGGGTCACATTTTTTTCCTCCTGACTCTGAGATGAATCACATGTTGAAACTGACAGATAAATCTTTTAATCTATTATAATTCTCCTCAACAAAGTAAAACAAAACAGGGCAGCCCTGGTGGCGCAGCGGTTTAGCGCCGCCTACAGCCCGGGGTGTGATCCTGGAGACCCGGGATCAGGTCCCATGTCAGGCTCCCTGCATGGAGCCTGCTTCTCCCTCTGCCTGTGTCTCTGCCTCTTCTCTCTCTCTCTCTGTGTGTCTCTATGAATAAATAAATAAGTAAAAAAATCTTTAAAAAATTATAAGAATGCTTTAAAAAAAAAGTAAAACAAAACATGTTTTCAGGAAATGAAAATCTCAGGAGACAAATAAAAATCTCCATAAGGGAAAGAGAAAAAAGAGCCAAATGGAAATTCTGAAAATTAAAATTTCAGAAATAAAAAACTTCACTGGGGGATTTAAGAAAAAAATGGAAATTACAGAAGACTTTTAATGTCATCATCGAGTACAAAGAATTGAAGACTGGAATGGGTTGTATCTTGGCTTCCATGTTAAAAAATGAAAATGTAAATAATTCTTGGTGGTATGGAATAGCTAAGACAGAAAACAAAGGATTTTGAGAAAACTTAAAGTATAGAATCAAAATGAGTTACTGTGGCCATCTAGAATGAAATCCACCAGAGAACTGGTTAGAGTTTCAGCTTCTCACAGACTGAAGAATTTCTCCTTTTATAAATGCTCCAATAGTAGTTCACTATTAAGTGAAATTAAGTGGTTAGAAGAAAAGCTAGGGAAGTAACAACAAAAACAATTCTCCTTGAGTAGAGTGGATGTAATCAAATTCAATGTAATCTGGCACTTGCTCTACTGATTTCCCATTTTGATATCCAAGCCAGACCATTTTATTCCTACAAAAAAAAAAAAATCTTCTCCTACTTCTTCTTGCATGACACAGTCATACAAATATGGACAGAAATGATGTGTCCAGGCAGAGACATTTTAATTCAACTAGAGTCTGAAGAGAAAAAATAAACTTTGAATTCTGATGTGAGTTTTTAGTGTTTAAAAAGAAAAAGGCTTTTTACACAGTATTATTAGGACAATGATTTCAAGCTGAGAAATGGAGGCTAGCATTCTATATCAGCTTTTAATACACTGGTTGAAAGAATGCTCATACATATTTTGTTCCTTCTTTTATACATAAAGCATACAATTTCCCATTCTTTGTATTTCAAGAATTTGTGAAGTGTTTATACCTTTAGTAAAACATTCAGAATGTTATATTTTGCCATTCATGTGAATGAGCATATATGAGAGACCTCTATTATATAGAAAAGAATGTAAAGTGATCCAAAATATTATCTCCAATTTCTCATAAATTTAAGAGTACAATCTAAACCCCTCACTTACAAAATCAAGATGTAGTACATTTATTTTTTAAATACTGCTTCCATTTGGAACAAAAACTACAACAAATATAAGGTATGAAGGATAAAGAGGAGCAACACTTTAGAGATTATAAATGTTATTGAAAATTGTTAGAGAAGACCTAAATATATGGACAGACATAGTATGCTTCTGGAGAGATTCAGTTTTGTACATGTGGTAGTTTTCCCCAAATTGATCTATAAATTCTAGCAACTCTAGTCACAGTGCCAATGGGGATTTCCCTAATATCTGATAAGCAGATTCTGAAATGTAGGCATAAAAAAACCAATAATAACTAAGACCCTTCTGATGAACAAGCAGAGGGCATTTATTATAAAGGTCTATAATTAAGAGTATGTCACATCGATGCAGATACATGATAGATAAACAAACCAATGGAACCAAATACAGAGTCTTACAAATATGGACAGAAATGATGTTGTAGATGTGGAGAGGAGTTGAAGCAATTATATATATATATTAAGAATATACATTCACACACACGTAAATTGGATTCCTAATTGCGCTATAAACAAAATCAGTTTCAGGTGACCTAAAGGCTTAAAGTTAAATCCAAATAAGTAAAGATTCTAGGAGAAAAATGTAAAAGAATTTTTATGACCCCAAGATAGAAAAGGATTTCCTAAGTAAAACACAAAATTACCATCAATATGAAAAAAAGTTTGCTATGTTTGACAACATTTCAATTAAGAATTTCTGATACAAAGATGGTGTGTTAAAAAATCCATAGACTTGGAGAAGGCATCTGTGACACATAATTGGAAGAAAGAATTCATATCCAGAATATATAAAGAACTCCTAAAAATCAATTAAGAAATGAAAAAAAAAAAAAGAAATGAAACACTCTATAGGGAAAAAATGTGAATAAATAAGAAAAGGACATAAATGGCTAACAAACATTAATTGGTACTCAACCACCTTGGTAGAAGGAGAAAATCTAAATTGACACAAGAAGGTACCATAAAATATCTGAGTTTAGTAACAAAAGCCAAGAGTTGGCGGTGGTGACTTTGTTGTTGTCGTCTTCGTCGTCGTCTTCTTCTTCTTCTTCTTCTTCTTCTTCTTCTTCTTTTCTTTTCTTTTTTTTAAAGATTTTATATGCTTATTTGACAGAGGGAGAGAGAGAGCACAAGCAGGGTAGTGGCAGGCAGAGGGAGAAAGAGGCTGCCTGTTCAGCTATGGAGCTCTGTCCCAGGACCCTGGTATCATGACCTGTGCTGAAGGCGGAGGCTTAGCCAACTGAGCCACCCAGGCACTCCTAGAGTAGTGTATTTCAAATAGAAGGCTATGATCCTTAGAGATTTTGAAATAAATTGAGTGACTGGAGTCCAGTTTTTTTAAATGAATTCTTTAAAATAGAAGAGAAAGTATCAGTGAGCATTGCATATGGTAGGAATAACTGTTACTAAGTGTTGCTTTATGAACATTTTGTTTCAGTTATATATTTGTACTATACCATGGTATCACTTGCATTTCTCACTGAAGGTTATAGTAAAAAAAATTATCTTCTCTGGACCAGGAGACATGTACAAGAATATTTATGGGAGTATTGGTTGGAATAGAAAATATTCCAACTCAAATAACTCAAATATCTTTGAACAATAGAATAGACACATCCATCATTATATAATCGTATAGCTTATTATTAAGTGAAAATAATGAACAATAACTTCAACAACTCGGATTAAGCTTAAAAAACCCTAATGTACAGTCAAAAATATTATTTACAGAATAATATAAAATATGATTTGATTTACATAAAATTCAAATACAAGTTGTACATAGATGTTCACAGAAGCATTATGATAGCCCCAAAGTAGAAACAACACAAATGTTCATTATTTGATGAATGTATAAATAAAATGTAGTTTACCCATGCAATGGAATATCATTCAGCAACAAAAAGGAATGAAGTACTGATATGCATGTTACAACATGGAAAGGCTTTGGAAACATAATGCTAAGGGATAGAAGATAGTCACAAAAGACCACATATTGTATAATTCCATTTATATGAAATATCTAGAATAGGCATATTTATAGAGACAGAATAGATTAGCTGTTCCCTAGGGCTAGGGTTAGATGTTCCTAGGAAATGGGGATGGACTGTTAAAAAAATATGAGATTTCCTTTTGCGGTGATGAAAATGTTCACAAATTGATTATGGTGATGTTGCATAACTCAGTAAATTACACTAAAAGCCATTGGATTGCATACTTTAAGTTGGTAAATTGTATGGTATGTGGAAAAAAATTTCAAAGCTAGGCAATACTAAAACACATTAAGGAGGTATATTAGCCAGGGTTATCCAGAGGAACAGAACCTATAGGATGTGTGTGTGCATGGACAGACACACACACACACACACACACAGACATACACGCACACCGAGAGAGAGAGAGAGAGAGAGAGAGAGAGAGAGAGAGAGAGAGAGCTTGATATTCTTGACACTAAGGAGCTCATGTAATTGTGGGGACTGGCAAATCCATAATTTGTAGGGCAGGCTGGCAGGCTTGATACCCAGAGAGTAGTTGATGCTGAGTTCAAAGGCAGCCTGGAGGCTGAAATTCTTTCCTTTTTAGGTGACCTCAGTCTTTTCTCTTAAGGACTTCAACTGATTGAATGAGGGCCACTACATTATGAAAGGTAATCTGTTTTACTCAAAGTTTACTGATTTAATTGATCTTTAAAAAAATTTTTTTAGGGCAGTCTGGGTGGCTCAGTGGTTTAGCGCTGTCTTCAGCCCAGGGCGTGATCCTGGGGACCCGGAGTCCCACATTGGGCTCCTTGCATGGAGCCTGTTTCTCCCTCTGCCTCTGTCTCTGCCTCTCTCTCCTGTGTCTCTTATGAATAAATAAATAAAATCTTTAACTTTTTAAAGATTTTATTTATTTATTTGGGAGATTTATTTATTTTGTGAGAGCACGAGCAAGAGGAGGGGCAGAGGGAGAAGGAGAAACAGACTTGCTGATCAGGGAGTCCGATGTGGCGCTGGATCCCAGGACCCTGAGATCAAGACCCAAGTGAAAGGCAGATACTTAAAGGAGTGAGCCACCCTGCTGCCCCTTACTGATTTAATTGTTAATCACATTCAAAAAAATACCTTGCAGCAACATCTAGATTGGTTTGACCTAATTACTGGGTACCTTAGCCTAGCCAAGTTGACACATAAAATTTACCATCCCTGGAGGTAAAATTCTAAATAAAATTAAGAGACTCATTAATACAAAGTTCAGTCTAGTTCTTGTCTCTAGGGAGCAGAGCAGAATATTTTGACAGTAAGGGATACCCAGAGGGTATCAAAGTTTAAGATTCATGTTCTGTTTCTCAAGGTGGGTGCTGGGTATATGGACTTTCACTTTATTTATAGTATTTAAATATACAATATATTAAATGGATAATGTATATATTACATGTTTATTAAATATTTTATATTAAACTTTTTCTAAGAAGAAAAGTACAAGGGTACTTTCTGTATATAAAATATGTAAACAGCTACATATATACAGTCTTAAGTAATACTTGGCTTTGTAAATGTGAAAATGTATCAAAAGCAATTCATGAGCCAAAAAAAATCCCATCTCTGTCTCTAGATATGTATTCACATTTGCTATCAATGAGTATTGAATTTCACTGGAAGGAATGAGTAAAAATCTACAATGAAAACACTGAAATGGAAAAATGCCATATTAGAATTATCCCAGAATGTTTAATGGTGGTTGTGGTGGCGTAATGGATTTGTGATAGTTTTTTTCTTTCTTTTTCCATTTTCAACATATATTTTACCCTATAGTAAAATAGGCTTCAATAAATCATTGAATTTGGAGCCATTGGCATAGAAGGACTAAAAACACTTTACATATTCATGTTAAAATATTTCTGTCAACATACTTAGCTTGTTTTAAATGTCCCTTCCTGTTTCCTTCCACCCCTCCCTCTAATCCTGCCTCCTTCTTCCTTCCTTTCTTCCTCCCTTCCTTCTTTATTGCCCTGTCCAAAACATCCACTACAATATTGAGTGGAAGTACTGAGAAAGGACAGACTTTTCTTATTTTTTATCTTAGGAAGAAAACTTTCATTCTTTCACCATGAAGTATAATGTTAGGTGTAGGATTTTTGTATATGGTCTTTATTAGGTTTATTAGGTTAAGTTGCCTTTATTTATTTCTACATGGCTGAGAAAGCATATTGGATTTTGTAAAATTCTTTTTCTGCACCCCTTGAGATGATCATATTTTCTTTCTTGTTTGTCAGTATGGAAAGTTGTGTTTATTGATTTTTAAAATGTTAAACCAATCTTGCATTGCTGAGATTAGCCATACCTGGGTCATGATGTGTTATCTTTTAAATAGTTAAAATTCATTTGCTAAATTCTATTTAGAAATTTTGTGTTTATGTTCATGAGGGATATGGGTATGTAGTTTTCTTTTAATAAATGGTTTGGACATTGAGATGATGCTGGCCTCATATAATGAGGTAGAAAGTGTCTCCTTTTCTATTTTCCAGAAAACCTTATATAGAATTGGTAATATTTCTTCCTTAAATATTTGGTAGAATTCATCACTAGAGCCATCTGAGCCTAGAGTTTTCTTTGTGGGCAGATTTTAACTACAGTTTAGTTTCTTTAATAGATACAGAACTATTCACTTACCTATTTTTTTTCTTACCTAATTCTTCTTTTTTTTTTTTCTTACCTAATTCTTCTTAAACAAACTTTCATAGTTTGTCCTTCAAGGAATCTGTCTTTCATTTAGCTTATCACATGTATAGGCCTAAAATTGTTCATAATATTTTCATATCATTTCTTTAACACCTATAGACTATTCAGTGATGCCATTTCACTCCTGATTTGTGTCTTTTCTCTAATTTCCGTGATCAGTATGGGTTCAGGCTTATATATTTTATTACCTCCTCAAAGAACTCGCCTTTGTAATAATTGATTTTCTCTATTGTTTTTTCTGTTTTCTCTTTCATTGAATTTTGTTCTGATTTTTTTAATGGCCTTTTCTCTACTTACTTTAGACTTATTTTGCTTTTTTTTTTTTTTTGCTTTCTTTTTCTAGTTTGTTTTTCGGTGGAAGTTGAGGTCATTAATTTCAGTCTTTCCCTTTTTTCATGTATTGGAATTTAATGTTATAAATTTATCCCTACATAGTTCTTTAAATATATTGTGTTTTCATTAGCTCAACAGATTTTCTTATTTCCCTTCTGTTTTTTTTTTCTTAAACCCATAGGTTATTTACAAATGTGTTATTTAGTTTCCAAATTTCAGGAGACTTTTTCAGAGATCTTTCTATTAACAATTTCTAAAGCAATTCTATTATGATCCAGTAGCATAGGTAAATGCTTCTTTTTACAGCCTTTTTGAGATATAATTGACTGATTACATCATGTAAGTTTAAGACAAACGATATGATGATTTGATATACGTATATAATGTGGAATAATTGCCACAGTATGGTTAGTTACTATATCCATTATCTCACATCCTTACCTTGTGTGTGTGTGTGTTTGCGTGTGTAAAGCACTTTTAAGATCTACTTTATTGGCAACTTTCAGGTGTATAATGTAACTATAGTCATCATGTTGCATGTTACATCCCCGGAACTTATTCATCTTATAAACAGAAGGTTGTACCCTTTGACGACCATCTCTCATTCCTCCCATCCTCCACCCCTGGCAACCATCATTCTACTCTCTGTTTCTGTGAGTTTGGCTTTTTTAGATTCCACATAGAACAGATTTCTGTTTGATTTATCTCTCAGCATAATGCCCTCAAGGTTCATCCATGTTGTCACAAATGAAAGGATTTCCTTCTTTTATACACACACACACATACCACCACACACACACACACAAATGGATAAAGAAAATGTGACACAGGGCACCTAGGTGGCCCAGTCAGTTAAGCATCTGCCTTTGGCTCGTGTCATGGTCCTGGGGTCGTGCAATGGAACTCTGCGTCAGGTACCTTGCTTAGTGGGGAGCCTGCTTCTCCCTCTCCTCCCCTCTTGTGCTTTCTCTTGTTATCTCTGTCTCTCTCAAATAAATAAATAAATAAATAAATAAATAAATAAAATCTTAAAAAAAAGAAACTGGTACATATATGTATGTACACATATATACATATATTTACATACATATATGCTACATTTTCTTTATTCATCCATCAACAGAAACTTAGGTGTTTATGTCTTGGCTACTGTAGATAATGGTGCAATGAATATGTGGGTGCAGATGTGTCTTTGAGACATTTCCTTCACATCTAAAACCAAAAGTGGAATCACGGGATCATATGATCTCTTTTTAATTTTTTGAGAAGCCTCCATACTGTTTTCCATAATGGCAGTCTCAATTTACATTCCCACTGACTGTACAAAGTGTTTCCTTTTCTCCACATCCTTGATAGCATTTGTTACCTATTGTCTTTTTGAGCATAGTCCTTCTAATAGGTGTGAGGTGATATGTCATTGTGGTTTTGATTTGCATTTCTCTGATGATTAGTGATGCTGAGCATCGTTTCATGTATCTGTAGGCCATTTGTATACCTTCTTTGGGAAAACATCTATTCAGGTCTTTGCCCATTTAAAAATAGGATTATTTGTGTACTGTTGAGTTGCATGAGTTCCTTGTATATTTTGGATATTAACCCCTTACCAGATATTAGGTTTGGAAACATTTCCTCCATTTCATAGGTTGTCTTTTCATCTTGTTGATCATTTCTTTTGCTGTCTAGAGGCATTTTAATTTAATGTAGTCCCACTTGTTTATTTTTCCTTTTGTTGCTTGTGCTTTTGCTATCGTTCTGAAAAAAATTATTACAAGACCAATGTCAAGGAGTTTTTTCCTGTATATTCTTATAGGTATTTTACAGTTCAGAAATCTTACATTTAAGTCTTTAACCTGTTTGAAGTTAATCTTTCAAGTCGTGTAAGGTCCAGGTTCATTCTTTTGTATTTGAATATCTAATTTTCCCAATATTATTTATTAAAGAGGCCATCTTTTTCCCATTGAGCATTCATGGCCCCCGGTCAAATACTAGTTGAACATATATGCATGGATTTATTTCTGGGTTCTCAATTCTGTTCTGTTGGTCTCTGAGTCTGCTTTTATGCCAGTACCTTCCAGTTTTAATAATTACAGCTTTGTAATATAGTCTGAAATTAAAAAGTGTGATAAGCCTCCATCTTTGTTCTTTCTCAAGATTATTTTGGTTATTCAGGGTCAATTTTAGGATTGTTTTCTTCTTTTTTTCTAAAATTGCCACTGGAATCTTGATAGGAACAGAATGTAATCTATAGATGGCTTTGAATAGTATGGGCATTTTAAGAATAGTAAAGTCTTCCAATCCATGAACATAGAATATATTTCCAACTATTTTTGTCATCTTTAATTTCTTTCAAAAATAGTTTTCAACATACAGATCTTCCACTTCCTTTGTAAAATTTATTTTGTAAAACTGGACTATCTTATTTTTTTCAGGTAGTTTGTTGTTAGTGTATATAAAAGCAAATTATTTTTGCATGTTGATTTTGTATCTTGTAACTTTACTGAATTCATTTATTAGCCCAATGGGTAATAGAGTTTTGCAAAGTTCGTGTAATCTATTGTAAAATCTACTTCTGCACCAAGCTTTATCTGTAGACTAATTAAATCTGCACTACATTTCACACATATAAACTACTGTTTTCATATTTTATACTTGTTACGATTAATAAAATACACCTGTGAATGTGTATTTTACAAATCTGCCATAATCGGGGAAAATCTCATTTTCTTTGCTAGGCCATAACTGATTAACAGGTTCTTTTTGTAACCAGTAAGGAGAACATTTAGAAAACTGAACACACCCTACAATACGAGGCTCCAGAAATACCAGCAACTGTCCATTAATCCCATTTCATCCCGGAGAAAGGGTACTTGTCCAATAGTCCCTGTGGCCTCTATGCAGGACAGCAATGGCAATTTCTGAAGGAGGATGGAGGAGGAAATGTGTGTAGGTCACTGGATATAAAAGTTTAAATGTTAGAGAAGAGGTTAGAGAAGGAGACATAGATTTGGAGGACGCAATTATCCTGGGAAATAGAGGTGCTAGAAGAGTAGCATATTGTGAAGGGGCACCCAGGGAAGGAGCTCAAACACAAGTAGAAACAGAGGTCCGGGAAGGTGAGAACTGAAGAGAGGTCACCAAATCTTCCAATGCTGACATCATCCCTGGCTTTGCCAGAACAGCCTCTGTGAAGGAGTGAGAGGTGAAGAAGTGGAAAAAGCAAGGGTGGACCCCTTCTTGAAGGAGCTTGGCCAAGACGGAGGGAATTGCTGGAAGGAGACACAGGATTAAAACAACCCCCCCCCCAAGGATAGGAAAGGAGTATGTTTTTAGCTTGAGGGAGAGGAGCTGGTGGAGAGGGACCAGTTGCAGATTTGGTAGAGGGTAAAGATAAATGATGGAGCAAAGCCAAGTCATGGAAGAGAAGGGAGAGGATGAGATTAAAAGCTCTGTTAGGAATAGGTGCCTGCAAGAAAGGAGGGCACCGGTAGGGATAATAGAGACAGGGCTGTTGAGGGAGTTCAATAACCTTCTGTGGAGGTAAGCAGGTGGGAGAAGAGTGATGAAGACTTCTAATAGTTGCAGAGAAGGAAGGACACAGAAGAAGTAGAAATCTGTGGGACGGGGCTGAGGGTGAATTGGGTTGGAGGTCCTGAATGTACTGTGGTACGAACCCATCCTGCACATAGATCAAGGGCTATACAATCCCACAAAGAAGGAACTCCAGATTTCAATACTAGGTTTCCTATGCTATGTTCAAGAGTACATACCCCGTGGTAGTGCATCCTAGCAATTTCATTTTATGTGCTAATTGCATTCTTCCTTCAGCCCTTCCTCTCTTCTTCCTTCTCTCTTGCTCTCTTCTACTCCTACAAGTATGAATTTTCTCTGCATTTGTTACTCTTTGTTAGTTTGGGTCATTAAGGAAAAATGAAACTTTTTTAAAAAAATAGATTTTATTAATTTATTCATGAGGGACACAGAGAGAGGCAGAGAGATAGGCAGAAGGAGAGGCAGGTGGGGAGCCTGATATGGGGCTTGATCCCAGGACCCCGAGATCACGACCTGAGCCAGAGGGAGACTCCCAATCACTGAGCCACCCAGGCGTCCCAAAAATCAAACCATTTACTCTTTAAAAAAAAAAAATACTTGTTTATTCATGAGAAACACACAGAGACGGAGAATGGCAGAGACACAGGCAGAGAGAGAAGCAGGCTCCATGCAGGGAGCTGGACGAGGGACTCGATCCCAGGACTTAATCACGTCCTGGGCCAAAGGCAGGCGCTTAACCTCTGAGCCACCCAGGGATCCCCAAAATCAAACCATTTAAATGAAACTTGTCAGGAAGCTCAGGACCCTGGCGCAAGGGGCCGGGAGAGGTGTGGGGCTTCAGAACAGTGTCCCACGAGCAGCTTCTCTTTAATGGCAAGGGTTCAGTCTGTCTCTAAATTTCTCCAAGTCTCCAAGCCTGGCGTATTGGGAGTCTACTCAGTCAAGGATGAACTTCAAGAGAAATTGAGTGTATAGGGAAATGCAAACACTCTGCCTTTGTGGAGATTTAAAAAAAAAAAAAAAGGTTGACCGTAGTAATGGATAGCCGGGTGACTTTCCGTTTTAGAACCCTACCCGTCTAGTCAATAGGTGCATTATGCAAAACTGGATACATTGCATCACTGTGAAGGACTTTAGACTGCGGTTTGCAGAAGCAGAATAAATTTTCTCGGAGTCGCACCGTTATGTACACACACACACACACACACACACGCGCGCGCGCGCGCGCAGACTCACGCCCACTGGCAGCGACGGCCGCACCTCGCAGCTCTAGGGGCAGCCGCGGACCCGAGCTCCACGAGCGGAGCCCGGGCTGCAGGAACTTTCTGCGGGACTCGGGACGCACGCCCCCCCGGGCCCCCCGCGGCCGTCGGCGAGCCGGAGCCCCCGGGAGCGGGAGCGCGGCGGCAGGTCCGCGGGGCGCGGCGGCGGCGGCGGCGGCGGCGGCGGGAGGCTCGGGGCTGCAGGGCCCGCGGCCAGTGTGCGCGCGCCAGCCGGCCCGGGCAGCCGCATCCCCCGCCGGGCCCTCGCCGCCCGCCCCGGCCCCGGCCCCCGCCCCGGCCCCGGCCCCGCGCCCTCGGGCCGCCATGGCCGCGCGCCGCGCCGCCGCCCTCGCCTGCTCGCTGCTGCTGCTGTCCGCCGCGCTGCTCCGCCGCGGCTGCCGGGCGCGCTTCGCCGCCGAGCCCGACTCGGAGCCCGACCGGGCGGAGGCGGCGGTGTTCCCCGAGTCGCCGGTGCAGAGACCCACGGTGCTCGTGGCCGTCCTGGCCCGCAACGCCGCGCACGCGCTGCCTCCCTTCCTCGGCTGCCTGGAGCGGCTGGACTACCCCAAGGGCAGGATGGCCATCTGGTGAGCGCGCGGGGACCGAGGGGCACGGCCGCCCCCCCCCCGCCCCCCCGGGCCCCCGAGCCCCCGGGCCCCCGAGCGCGCGTGCGGGTGCGCAGCGCGGGGCCGCGACCCTTCCCACGGCGAGGGTTTGTGCGGAGCCCGCAGGAGCGCCGGCTGAGCCCCCTTCCGACCCGACCGTCGCTCCCGCCCCATCGCCCTGAGCTCCGGGGGTGCGCATCACCGCCTGGTGCTCCGGGCGCGGCGGGAAGCGGATTGCGGTCGGGAAGGGCGCTCGGGCGCGGCCAGGTGGGGGACGGGGCGCCGCCCTGGCTCCCCGGCGCCTGGCTCCCCGGCGCCTGGCTCCTGCTCTCGCCGGAGACCTTGGGGCAGTGGCGCCTGGTTCTCCCGGGGATGGTGGGGGCGGAGGGTGGAGAGGAGGGACGGACCCAGACTTGGAGGTTAGGTGGGGCCCGCCGTGTGCTCCCACCCGCGCCGCCGCCGCGGGGCCCCGTCGCTTCCGACGGCTCCGGGCCGTCCCCCTGGGGCTCATTCCTCGCCGCAGATGCAAACCACGCGGGGCGCCCCCGGGGTAGCATCCTGGGGACCGAGCCGCCTTCCAGAAGGCAGACGGCCGAGGGCTACTGCCCCGGGACAGAGCCCCGCGCCTGGTACTGTGTTTGTTGCAGGGAGAACCGGGACATCAGTGCGAGGGGCTGGCCCGCACCAATTTTAGAACTCGGTCTAGTCCCGCACCTTCCAGAGACGCAGGTATCAGAGGGCGAGAAGTTGGGAGTCAGGGGAGCCGCTGAAAGGCCGGCGGCGGAGGAGGAGGTGCGCGCTGGCCGGGGCGGTAGGCGCCCAGGAACGGGGACGGGAGGACTGCGGTCCTCCGAGGAGGACAGAGCCCGGGTCACCCCGGAGCAGCTTCTGTCCTGCGTTGATAAAGGGAGCTGGCCTCGGACGGGACACGTCCTTCAAGCTGCGGTTGGGCGGAAATGAGAGAAGGGAGGATAAAGCCGTAGCTGAAATTGGCAGCCGAACTGTACCTGGTGGGAGAGGAGCGGAGGTGAGAAAGCAAACAGGAGATATAGTGCGGCACTGTGCTATACACTGCTTTACTATTACCCTGTTATACGTGACTGCTGCCACGGAGAAGGGCACGTTATGTGGAAAGGGAGACCCGTGGTGCAGCCAGGTTTGCAACCAGAAGGAAGAAGGATTTTTTTTTTAACCACTTCAATACCAAAGAAAATTGCACAAATGTCAGTTCTTAGATGCTTTCTTCAAAAACAGATGTTTTACGATAGGGTCTTGGTCTTTATGCATTGCTTGGTTTTAAGGAACATCACAATAGTTGCTATAGGAAGTCGGTGAAGGGTGAACCAGGTAGGAAGGAGGCACAGGTTTTGCTACCTGATGTACAGACATTGCTCTCTTCTGCCGCATGGTGAAGTTTTAAAAGATATACTAGGATCCCTATTTTACAACTGAAGCAACTGCGACTTCCATCAGGTCAGTCACTCAAAGTCACAGAACTAATAAACGGTGAAACTGGAATTGGAAACCAAGTTTGTGCCTAAAGTCTGCCCTAAACAGATAGTGGTGGGAACATAATAAGAACAAAATTTATTAAAAAAAAAAAAACAAAAAAAAAAAAAAAAAAACCTCTAGGCTACAAATTAGGAGGCAAGTTGTTCGTCACTAGCTTGATATGTGGCTTTGGGCCAGTTGCTTGGGATCCATAGACATCAATTTCCTCATCAGTGACATGAAGGGATTGGAAGAAATAATTCCAAATTCTTTCCAGCTCTTCAATTCCATTGATTGTATGATGTGATCAGAATCAAGCAAAAATGATTGTGCACCCTGAGTCCTCTGGGTGTTCCTTATTTTGTGGGTGTTGATGTTCTTTTCAGTTGGCTAGTATTCCAATTCTTCATTGACTTTTGGAATCTATTTTCCCTTAACCTTGTTAGTAGTCCATGTAACTGTACCTTGTTCCTTACGGCCAGTGTTGCAAAGTTAAGGATTTGAATAGGCCTTGGGCAACCACCGCATTAGGCACTAAAGACTTCTCTTTGAGTTCTGGTTTTGTATCATTTATTAGGTAATAATAACCAACAGGTCAGTGTAAAAGTAGTCCTTTAGGGCTCTCAAAGTACTTTCATTGACTATGTCATCTCATTTGATCCATTCTACAAAGAAATAAAATTATCTCTGTTTTCTAGAAGAAGACATTGTATCTAAAGTAACTGACTTACGACTACACTGATTTATTAATGTCATAAATACTTAATAATAAGAGCTCACAGTTATTCTAAGCACTTTACATTCACTATAAGGTATATATACTATGATTATACCCTTTTACAGATGAGAAAACTGAGGCACAGAGAGGTTGTGCAAGCACACATCCCTGATGACCATCTTTTGTGAGATCAAGGCACTATGCCTTGTTCTAACTGAAAAAAAGTTGAGTAAGATGTGGCTTCTCGCAGACAAATGTGGCTCTTTCTAATGAGCACTGTAAGATGATCTCAGTGGCATGTGTAGGGGAGCGACAAAGGACTTCTAAATAAGTTTGGGGGCAGTTGTATGGTCATGGAAGCCTTCTTGAAAAGAGTTGACACTTAGTTGGAACCTGGCTTTGCAATACAAATAGGAATCCACTAAAACGTGGGAAGTAAGGAGGCTTCCAGAAAGAGAGAAGAGTGAGGGGGCAAAAAAAAAAAAAAAAAAAAAAGGCACTGGGGCATTAACCAGAGTTTCCTGTCAGGGGCAATAAAACAGGTGGTAGGCTAACTGACTGCAAATCTCCAAACTCATTGCATTGCACCACCGGAGCTGCTCACTTTGAGACTGGCACTAGGTGAATATTTGGCTGTGAGGGGCAGATTACCCTCCAGGAGGAAGCGCTAACTCAATTTAGGATGCTACTGCTTTGAGGAGCTTCTGCCAATGACTTCCTTTTAGTCTCTCAGTTTCAAGTTCTACTCAGTGTTCTGAGGTGCCAAACTGACTCGTATCCACTCTGCAAAGCCAGCATAACACTAATGTCAACGATGGTCATGTAAAAAATGGTATTAGCTACTCAGAACTTCATGCAACAGAATCGGGTGGAGTGTAGAGTCTGGGCTGCCAGCTTCCATTTAATCTTATCTCTGGAGCTCTGTGCACACTCAGTCTTCTTATTTATCTGCTAACCTATAACACTGGCTAGAGGAACATCTGATAAGACTTCTTTTCTGTATGAGTGAGAGGTGTGGTTCATTGAGCACATTCAGACTTCCCAATGCTGTCACTCCCCACCCCCTCCCCCCCGAAGTTCTGGATCATATTTGCAGTCAGTTACCAATAGATTGCCCCACAAACTTTTACTGTCAGAGAATGAGTATAGTTATCTCAATTAGCATTAGATTTATTTGGATTAGATTGAATGAGGGGAAGAAGTTTGTGTTTTAGAGAAGCTTTATTTTTTTATAATAAATTTATTTTTTATTGGTGTTCAATTTGCCAACATACAGAATAACACCCAGTGCTCATCCCGTCAAGTGCCCCCCTCAGTGCCCGTCACCCATTCACCCCCACCCCCTGCCCTCCTCCCCTTCCACCACCCCTAGTTCGTTTCCCAGAGTTAGGAGTCTTTATGTTATGTCTCCCTTTCCTATTATTTCCCACACATTTCTTCTCCCTTCCCTTTATTCCCTTTCACTATTATTTATAGACCAGGCAAAGGGAAAACTTGTGACACTTACCTGTTGATCTCAAAACCCCAGCAAAGCAAATTGTTTTCCTTCAAGTATCATAACGGTGATAAGGAACTAGGTTGTTCCTTGTGTTCTAATTAAGACCTGTGCTGAGTTCGTGGGAATCACTGCTGTGCTGAGATGAAGGGAACCATCCGGCATGTGGCAGTGCACTGCAGTGGGTGCGCTTTTCTTCAATGGAGCCATGAACGGTGGCCTTAGTAACAGAGGGAAGACTGACCTCATCTCCCTTCCCAAACCTATGATTAAGGGGAGGAGTGCCAAGTTGCCATGATAATGAAAAATGGAGCAGGGCACAAGGAAAAACACTTGACCCAAAAGGCACTTTAAGTTTGTCTTTTGGAGTTTACCATTGCTTGTGGGAAGACAGTGGGGATCCAGAGTTGGGAATTCAGAGTCTGTGCCATCGTAGGGCAGTAACTGCCGTGTAATCATAGAACGATTTGGGAATTTCATTTGGTAGAGCTCTGAAAAGTAGGAGACTGCATTGGGAACCATGGTATGGCTTTCTAAATCAAGAGATGGTTTTCTGTTGACATCAAGATAACCACGGTAGGCCTCCGCTTGTTCTGGGATGCCAATCCCAACATTTTGCACACTACTTCATTGCTGCAGTATTTGGATGATTCTCCACTTCTTGATGTTCAACCAGTAGCATTTCGGTGAATGTTTAACTAGACACAGTAATATAAGTATGTTTATAAAATATTTCAATCTACCACTGTAGTTTCAGCACCAGCAAGAATAATGTCAGATTGTATCTTTACAGTCTTGACATTCAGTGCTTATGTTATCCCTCTGGAGGGAAGTTTCAGCTCTTGGATGAAAAACTCTGATACTTTGATCCCCTTCTCTCCATTGGTCTGTTTTCCTCACTTTTCCACCCTCTTTTTCTTATTCTCCCCCCACCCCCACCCCCGCCACCTGGTGGTTTAGTAGTATGGAGGAGGGAGTATCCAAGATTACAGTCAGGTATGCTAGGGTTTGAATCTCCTGTGTGATTGTGGGCACATCAGTGAATCTCTAAGCGGAGCTTCTTCATCTGGAGATGACCAATATTAACACCTACCTCGAAGAGTTTTTTTTTTTTTTTAAGTTTTTAAACAAATGAAATAATGTATGGAGTATGTCTTCGTGTAAATGCTACTAAATAGATGATAATTGCTATTTCCTAGACATCTTTCCCTTTTGGTTCCGTCTCCTTTTCCTTTCTCTTTCCAAATGAAGATTTTCAAAACAATAGATTCACAAGGAGCTCTCTTCATCTTCTTTCCAACCAAAAAATTATTAGCAGAATGAAAGCTAACATTCATTTACTAATGAAAACTAAACACCTTAATAACTAACCTAACCCTGACGACAACGCTAGACAAGAGGTGCTGTTATTCTCCTCACTTCACACAGAGGATGACTGAGGCACAGATAATTTAAATAACTTGCCTGAGGTCACAAGGCGAGTGCATGCTGGAGCCAGGAAGTGACCCAAGCAGCTAATGTCCCAGATTGTGTACAGATGGTCTGTTTAAGATCAAGAAAGGACCAATTAGTTCTAGTTTTTGTTTCTGTCAGTTGACCCAACTCAGGAAGATAAGAGTGCCAGTGTTTCTTCCTAACAAGAATGGCCCCTTCTGCTTGAATGACACAAGAGACTCAGTGGTTCCCTTCCGCTGTCTTGATAATTTCGTCACTTAGCTTAGCCACTTTCTAGTTACCGAACTCAGCTTTATGTTGGTGGGTTTCATGGGTATAGAGTGAGACTAAATATGTGAATTGTACATAAATATGCAGATCACTTGCTATGATCACAGCTACATAGCAGCAGAAAGGAATTTATCAAGTGTTGTTAGTGGCAAGTGAGGAAGGCAGCCCTATTCATATGCATGGTGGCTGCAGCATCTTGGGTTTGTTCTGGTAAAGCAGTTTGAGTTTTTCAGCCTTTTTAATTAGTGGTCTTAGGCTTGGTTGACCTTTAAACTCAACCTTCTTCCAAATGATTGGAGAAAACTATCAATCATCTCCCCACCCTCCAATTTCAAACCATGATTGGGCCTCAGAATTATGTATTTCCTTCAGATAAAAGCTGAAATGACTAATAAAAGGATGCCTAAATTCTCCTGCTTATTTTGTATTAATTGATGTACATCGGTGGGAAAACCATAACACGGCAATACAGTGAATAAGTATTGGGATGAGATTTCTAGATTTTAAGCCCTGTGTGGCTGTTTTAATGTTGATTAATTTTAAACATTTATTTATTTATTTATTTATTTATTTATTTATTTATTTATTTGTGAGAGACAGAGAGAGACAGAGACAGAGAGAGAAAGAGAGGCAGAGACACAGGCAGAGGGAAAAGCAGGCTCTACGCAGGGAGCCCAACGCGGAACTCGATCCCAGGCCTCCAGGATCCCACCCCGGGCTGAAGGCAGCACTAAATCGCTGAGCCACCGGGGCTGCCCAATGTTGATTAATTTTTTAAAAGATTTTATTTATTTATTTATTTATTTATTTATTTATTTATTTATTACGAGTCAGGGGAGGGGTAGAGGGAGAGCAAAGGGAAAATTTCGAGCAGACTCCCCACTGAGCATTCAGGGGCTCCATCTCATGACCCTGATATTGTGACCTGAGCTGAAATCAAGAGTGCTTAACTGACTGAGCCACCCAGGCACCCCTTGATTATTTTATAACAAATAGAACTCCTGGTTTAAAGTCACATGCCAGTTATTCTAAGCAAGGTTTGGCTTTATGGATTTGTTTTCAGCAAACTTCTCCAGGTGATTCTCCCACTGAGCTTCATTGTGGCTCCAGGTATATAAGCAGGCTTCTTGAGGCTCCCTCCCTTGACTGTCTCTGGTGTCTCTGGTGGTCTTAGGAACGAACAATGGAAACTTTTTAACCAGGAAGGCTGCTGGTTGTGGCCTAGCCATTTTTTCCAACACTTAAGTGACCCATGGACACATGGGTCATATCACTGTATATGGCACTGTCTTCGAGTCTTCCGCACAGTATAGTAGAACCATTATAAGACTTACACAGGGACAATAGTAGGACTATTCTAAGGCTTATTTCTGCACATTTCTTTAGATAATGCGATAATAGAGTATACAGTTTAATGTCTTAAAAAAATTGATTATGCGTGCCTGGGTGGTACAGTCAGCTAGGTGTCTGACTCTTGGTTTTGGCTCAGGTCATGATCTCAGGGTGAGATGAGATTGAGCCCTGGGTCAGGCTCCTTGCTCAGCCAGCAGTCTGCTTAAGACTCTCTCTTTCCTTCTCCTCTGCCCCTCACCCCACCCCCCATTCTCTCAGGTGCACTCTCTCCCCCTCTGTCTAAAATAAAGTAGATAAATCTTTTAAAAAATGGAGTAGCCTATAATATGGCTGTTTGTCCTATTTCCCAGTTACCATATATGGAAGATAGTTCACTATATGTGTTTAAATCATAGCTGTTATACATCAGAAATTATAAAATGTGTCTACTGTGTATGTCTTGACATCTTTATTCTCAGAGGAGTGACTTGTTCATTTAACTGCACTGGCACTGTGAGTATATAAAAAATTGCTGTTTAAAAAATTCTGAACTCCTTTAAGGGCCTTGCAGATTTATTTAATAGTAATTTAATTATTTTAAGAACGTTCTCACCTGATTTTTTCTCTTCTCATGGAAATAGTAATATACTCCTATAATAAAGATTCGAGCAGTATGAATAGAAACATGATAAAAGGTAAATCTCCCTTCTGCTCTATGGCACCTGCCAGAGACAACCAATGTTAACAGCTTCTTATACATTCTTCTAGAAATTTTTTGTGCATGTACATATATTCTTTTAATGTTAACCTGAATATGAGTGTTTTATATATTCTGTTCTGCATGAACGTGATTTTTAAAAATCTATGTCTCTAATCCCAGCTTTTTAAAACTCTGCCAGCCCAACTATACTCCTGCCCTGGGTGGCATAGTAAAAGCTGGTTTAATGCACCACTGAACACTTCCTTGATTGCACCCAGCCTGTTCTCTTGTCCTTGTGTCTCTGGGCCCTAGAAAATCTGGCCCTAAGCCCATTTAAAAACCAAACAACACCTTTTATATATATATATATATATATATATATATATATATATATATGTATAATATGCATCCAAAAAGTGCTTATATCATAAATGTACAACTGGATAACTTTGCACAAACTGAAGCTTGTATAATCAGCACCTGCCTCACCAGGCCTGCATTTGTGCACAACAGTGATTGTTGGGGCTGAGTAGTTACTGTCCCCTGGACTTTGTCCAGGTAGTCACATCCCCATAAGACCCATCCTCTGTGCAGTTATGATTAACCCTCGATGTCTGTCTCTTTTACGTGGCTTGCCTGGCCCCTGTAGGCATTTGGGTGGTGACCCTTGCTCAGCTGCTTCAGGAGCCCTAAGACTTGAGCTTTCTAGAACGAGCAGTCTTGGCAAGCTGCCATGAATGAGCTAGTGGTAAAGATCATATTACTTTTCCTTAGCTTTCCATTCCTCTGGTAGAAAAGCTGTGTGTTAATGTTCATAAAAAGTAAGAAAAAAGTAAGAAAGAATCCCATTATAGGTAATCATTGAAAAGCCATGCAGAATATAAATAGAGTGGCTGTAATTAATTCACTGGAACATGCTGACATTCAGATCCACGAAAATGCAGCATTTGTGGTTAGTGGCATTAGCCAACGTCTTCTGCATGAATTAAACCTTAGATCTGTTTGGAGGGCATTTCTTTTCCTCTCTAGGAGCACCGTACAGTAATCTTTTCAGACTTATACTTCCAATAATAACTTAATGACATCCTGCCAGGACTGAACTTGTGACCTCATAAAACATCTCATTTAATTGGGGCAACAATTATTATTTTAGTTGTTTGTCAAATTCATCAAACTGAGGATTGTCCCTGACCTGTTGGTTTAGCTGATGAGCTTTCTTCCTCTGCAAATATAATGAAAAGTGACCCCTTCCACCCCACCCCCCAGCATTTCTGATTAATGTTTCAAGACCCCTTAGAAGACATGCATTTTGGAAATGTAAATAATAATATAAGTAATGATCCTGGACTGCATATGCCCTAAGATTATGGCAGAAGGCTGAATGTGGGGCCGGGTCTGCTGTTAAAGTATTCTCATGAGTACCTGGTTTTAGTGATAAATTGGCTGCTTTGGAAGAATTTTTACCCTCTAATTTGAATTATTTAAATGTCTACTGAAGGATTTGTCAGGCTGGAGAGAGGAGGTTCCTTAAAATGCAACTTTCGCCACTTTGGCTGTTGCCATGGTCTGGATGTGTGTTCCCCTGCCCTCCATCCTGACTCAAAATGTGTTGAAATCCTAACCCCATAGATGCTGGTCTAGGAAGTGGGGCCTTCGGGAGGCGCTTAAATCATGAGGGTGGAGCTCTCACTATCATGAATAGGATTGGTGCCCTTTGCACAAGAGGCTCCAGAGAGATTCCTTACCCCTTTCACCATGTGAAGACACAAAGAGAAGACTGCATCCTGAAAGAGGGTCTTCAGGATGAACCTGACCAGGCTTCCTGATCTTGAACTTCAGCGCTGTGAAACACCTGTTGTTTATAAGCCACTCAGTGGCTTATATTCTTATAGCAGCCTAAGTCAGTTAGAACAGACTAAGACAGCAGTCAAGCCCAAGAAAACCATAAAGGGTAGCTAAAAGTGCCTACTACATTTTAGACAGCAGGGAAGTAGAACTCTTTCTTTACAGTCCTCGTTCTTTCGGAGAGTGATCATACATATTTTGGAGGTGGGGAGAGCAATGGGCTATGGCAAGCTTCCTATTCTCATAGGACTAGGGATGATTCTGAGAAGGGGGATATGATGGATGTAAATTGATTGGCATTTTCCCTAAAAAGTCACGCTAATCGAGAAGTTGCTGCTTTTCAGGGTTTTGGGAAAGGCAACATTTTCTGGAGACTAAGACTGGAACTTAAATTCCCAGGATATCTGTGAGAAATGTGGTTGTGGACTTATAGGGCTGTGGCATTCCCAGCACAGAGTCCCTTGCTGGACCACTGGACTGCTTTTTACTTTCTTGGTTTCCAGCCAGCCCCATAATCTGTTCAAGTTCCACACACCATAGTGATTTTTTTTTCACCATAGTGATTATAGTTGAGACCCGCCAAGATAGCGGAAAGTTACTGCCAAGTGGAATCAGGATTTTTCATGTCATCACCACACCATTGAACAGTAAGCTTCATACAGCCCCCACATTGCTGTATTCCCTCTGCTGGAAGCATGAGGTGGGGGTGCGGGGGTGGGAGAGCATTCAGATAGTCAGACCGTGTCTGGGGTTTCAGATGGCTTCTGTGGAATTGGCATGGAAGGCCCAAAACAGCCAGCATACTAAATATCTTAAAAATGATAAATCTTTCTGCTTTTTCTCAGTCTTGGTAGACTTTAAGATGAACTGGGCACATTGATTTCCATCCTAGAAATTTCTCTTTATTGAGATAAACTATGAATTTATAAAGCAATGGACTAAAAAGACATTATGCACATTCTTTCCTTTATTTGGCCATCACAGATTGTCTGTGTGGATAAACCCAGGTGATCATGTTGAAATGAGTAGTGGAAGTGGCCTAAAAGTGACTCACCTCACTGGCCGAGTTCATTGGCCTTGAGTGGACATGGCCATCATCAATGTCCTGCTGACCTTTTGGTTTAAGGCTGCTAGGCTTAAATGAGTGGTTCCTAAATACTAGGTCAGGGGCCACAGCACCTAGGACATCCATTAGTTACATGGATTTCTGGGCCCCTTTTCAAACACATGTGTAATCAGATGGCCTGTGGGAGTGGCCTGAGAATCTGTATCTTAAGCATGTATATGAATGATTTGGATGTACCTGTGGATTTGGGAATTATAAGGACTGAGATCCCAGAGGGCCCTGGGGGGGAGAGGAGGGACCTCATGAAAGAATTGAAGGCTGTAGCCATCTAAGGTATGCGCCATAGGATTTTTCAGAACTTGGAAAGTTGGCATACTGTGGAATCTTCAAAACTCAGGATCCAGATGCTTAAGCAACCAAGCAGGGCTTTTTTATTACGAGAAATAGTAAGTCCAGAATTACAGAAGAGAGGCTCTGCTAGGTATGCATCATTTGTTTTTTATTGAGTCAAGCACATGTGTTCTCCCTCCTTCCCACTATTTTATTTTATTTTTTGTTTATTTTTTTTTCTTCCCACTGTTTTAAAATGAGTTTTGTTTTCGTTTGGTTTTTGCCCACTCTAGGAAGTGCCTTGCACTGGGGCTCTGTATAAAATAACCCTCCTTCAAACCCTTCTCTTTGTTCAGTGTATCTTGCATCTTGAGCTCATCGAGCATTTAGTTTCATAGAAGAAAAGACATCTATTGACGAACGTCTCTTAATAGAGTGGAGGGAAATCCAATCAGTGTGTTTTCTTTAAATAAAAAGTGGTCACCTGAACCACTTCAGTCCTCGTATTCCCTAGGCTCGGTTCCTTTGTTGCTTGTAATTAATTTTCTTACCTTTGATTTTTCTCTTTGGCACATCATGAAAACCTCCTCCCCTCATTTGTGAAAAACATAAACAGACTATTAAATTAGCTTGCTTCTAGTAGTTGGCAGTTCGGCCTTAATTATATGCTATTATGAAGTCCCTGAGCCCAGGGTCTTCCTTACTTACGGAATCACAATTTAACTTTTTTGGGGATTCCCACCGTTCTAGTCTGTTCTACAGAGGATTGCTCTGGATTGGTTGCTGCTGTGCAGAGTTATGTTCTAACTTGGTAGTGTTGCATTATTACACGCGCACCCACAGGCAGCCTGCTCCGGGGAAGATCACAACTCGGTTGCTAAATCTCCTGCTGTTCCATGTCCTAGTTTTACTGTGTTCTTTTGGTGACAGGTCTATGAAAAATTCTGTAGTTTAAGTTCTCGAATTATGCCACCATTTTCTTTTTTTCGTCCTTTTTCTTCTCAAGGATGTGAGCTGTGTGCTACCGTTTAGTGCCTCCCACCAAAAAAGAACCATCATCTGGGGAGGAAGGGGCGGCCTGGTGTATGTGGGGGTCTGCAGGGCAGTTGCCGCTAGCCAAGGGGAACCTTGTCCATTTTTCCCCCGCTGTGCAGATATCATTGTTTTATTTGTGTCATCTCGTGCAAGGGCTGGAGGCATTGCTTGTGCTGTGTCGTTTTGTACAAGCCATTTATTCTCTCTAGGCCTCAGTTTCCTCCCGTGGAATGAAAGAGGAATGTGCCAGAGTTGTGCTTCACATATGTGGCTGCTGCTGAGAATCATTTGTTGGGGTTTGAAAAGACACGGATCCCCGGCCCCACTCCCAGACCATTCAAGTTGGAATTTCTGGGGTATCTAGGGTCAGGGCAGGTGACATATTTTGAAAACTTCTCAAGGGGCGACAATGTCCCACCAGGCTTGAGAACCTTTGGATGAGATGTTCTCTGGAGTCCCTTCCTGACCTGACGGTAGTGTACCCTTCACGGAAGTGACCATATCTGAAGAGCATTCATGAATTGTTAACTCCATATGATTGTTGTTTCCTGGATCCTCTGCCGAAACTCAGATGTTTTTGGAGTGGCCTAAAAAGAAAAAAATCGAAGTCTTCTCAGAAGCTCACTGTACTTCACCTTGTCGTATATAGTGTGTCCAGAGGTGTGCACTGAGAGTATGGCCCCCTGCAGAAGACATGTGCTACATGATGACCGAATCACCAAGGGACAGGGCAATAAGAGAGCTGGCTTTGCAGGGGCACGTATTGGAACTTCTCACGAAGGGACTGTGTGCACCAGGTGCAGAAGCAGCCGGAGCAGCCAGGGCTTCCTGCCCGTGGCATGCAGATGCTGCCCCTTGGCTAAAGGAGCCTCGTGTATCAAGGCTTCTAAGCACGTCTTGCCAAGCTCCTGCTGCCCGGGATTCCTTCCCTCAGTATGGGTTTTGGTGTGTTGCCCGGCCTTGCTTTCAGGCGTTCTGTTTCATACTGGTGCAGAGCTTCTAATCATCTCTGGGTATTGAATTCCTGATGTTACTTTGAATGGCTTTGGATTTTAGCTCCTTTTGTTTCTCGATTTGCATAAACAGTGCTGCCTTTGTCCTGTGGTCTTGACTCAGCTTCAAAGCCTCATCTGGGCATCAAAGACACACTGGATCCTCATTTCTTAGGTATCAGATTGCAGCAGCGCCGGGCAGGTGAATGAAGGTTACAGACCCACTTCTGGGCCAGTCTTGGGTCTCCCAAAGAAGATTAGATTCTGCTAAATCCCCTTTGGTAATGGCCCTGAATCTTGGGCCATTCCCGGGGAACTGAAGGAGAAATGCTGGCATTTGTCTGAAGAGGAAAGGACAGTAATCACTAATATTGGTGGACTCCCCCTCCCCGTGAAAGGCAGATTATGAAGGATCCCTCTGGGAAGCATGGGAGTCCCCGGCACACGGGCCAGCCTTTGCCAATGTTGGCTCGTTTTCCTGTGCAAAATAAAGACAGTAACGAGACCCTTAGTTATCCATGATGGGATTGCCTGTGTTTTGGGTGTACAGAAGCCAGTTTGTGATAACAGGTCAGTTTGGTACAATCAACCAGCACACCCCTGAGCCTTGTGTCTCCCTGTGCTGCCCAGGAGTTGTGTGTTTAGACAACAGAGAGTAATTTTTTTTTCTCAGCTCGGAAAATAAGTTGGAAGCTATCCTACCACATTCCACACACACAGGACATTCCAGTACCAGTTTTATCTGGCTTCTCAGCTGTTCGCTTTTTTTTTCTGTCGTCGATGCCATGAGCAGCCATATTTTCAGATTTTCTTGAATTTTTTTACCTTGACTTGATCTCTTCATCTATATAGTAAGTGCTGATTAGCCTGATCTTGAAAAACTTTTCTAGCCACAACATGCTAGTTATTTGTAGCTCCACCGCAGATACCATGTAAAATGAAATAACTTACTCTGTTGCATAATTATTGGGGATGCCATTTGGGTCTTCATTTCTTTATTTGTACTTATATTTTACTGATCCAGTAGTTTTGACTTACCCATGTCTCATATACTTGGTGAATAGACTAATGATTTCTGGCTGTATGAAATTATAAAATTAAAAAAAATTGCCCTTTGTGGTGGCTTATTTTCTATGTGGGCTGTGGTGCCCAGATAGATGGTCAAACATTATTCT
This sequence comes from Nyctereutes procyonoides, assembly GCF_905146905.1. Classification (NCBI taxonomy): domain Eukaryota; kingdom Metazoa; phylum Chordata; class Mammalia; order Carnivora; family Canidae; genus Nyctereutes; species Nyctereutes procyonoides. The sequence goes on from NW_026575037.1 coordinate 9,843,158, forward strand.
GGATGTTTCCAGGAGGCTATATTTAGATGAGATTTACATTGAAATCGGTAGAGTAAAAGTGGCCTTTCAGTTGCCTTCCATAATTTGGATGGGCCTTATCCAATCTGCTGAGAATATGAATAGAACAAAAACTGACCACCCCAACTGAGAAAGAATTGTGCTTGCTGTTAAACTGACTTTGAACTTGAGCTGCAAGAACAGCTCCTCCCTGAATCTCCAGCCTCCTGGCCTACCACACGAAATTTGAACTTGCCAATCTCCACAATTGCTGGGAATTGTGAGCCAATTTCTTAAAATCTCTTTCATATATGTGTGTGTGTGTGTGTGTGTGTGTGTGTGTGTGTACTTTGACTAATACAACCTCTAATCTGAAAGACAATACCGTGTCTTTATGAACAACAACAACCAAAATAAAGGCTTTGATGAGAAGGAAAAGAACTCAGGAAATTATGTCAAAAGAGATTGTTCTTAACCTGAACAACTGGAAAATCAGTGCCATCGATCCTTGGGGTGAAGTATTGGTGGTACAAGTATCCATATGGCAAATTCTTCATTAAATTTGACTTTCCTCATGCATGCAAAATTAGTAAGTGCAAGTCTCCCCTAGAAGGTTTTTGGGAAAGATGAAAATAGAAATTTGACATTTGCCATTATGATGGGAAACGACATATGTTTATTTATTTATTTTTTTTTTTTTGCAAAAGCTTCTGGACAGCCTAGGGATCTGTGTCTTTTGCTCAGTCAGTCATGTGAGGAAAGTAGCTTGTGTGCTCAACTTGGACGTTGGGAGAACCTGCCTGCTAGACAGCAAGTCTCACCAGACTACTTGATTATTGCACGGATGTGATAGCTCTTCCCCAGGGAGAGGCTTTACTTCACAGTGGTGTCATTATATGGTAGAGATGCTAAAGACTGGTCTGCACTGATGCCCATGAAAGAGGCACATGTAACATGAAGCCAGATGGGGCCATGTCTTTCCTGGCTGCTGATTGAATGTAGGGGCCCCTGCATATGCCAGGGGAATGGACACAGGGAAACAGAATCCCTTGTCTCCCAATTTTGAGTTTATATGCTACAGAAAGATAAAATCAAGAAGGCAACAATTTTTTTTTCCCAAGAGTCTTCCCATTGGTGATTCTTTGACAACGTTCTTAAGGCTCAGTCTCTAAAATCAAACTCTTCTGAACTATAACCAGCAAATAAAAAAAGCCAAACCTCTGCTGGATCAGAATTATCTTAAGAAAGCACAGCTCTTTGGCCGCCTCTCTCAGCTCTCTCTGATTTAGGCTACTCGGTTGATACCCTAAGCGGTAAGCTAGCTGCCTTTGTTCCCTAGGGTCTAGCACCAGCTGTTTTGAGCCTCTGAACTAAGTTCACCTCCCCTAGGGTACCTCAGTAACACTGGAGCCCAGGCACAGTAGCGTACGATGCTCTAATGAACTTTTCTTCTGATATAACAGTAAATGTGATTTTAAGGGACAGAGGGCCAAACAGTTTCTGTCCTGAAGTAGTGTGGATTTTGAAGCCTTTCCTCTCTTCTGTGTAATAAGGTATCTGAGATTTGGTGTTGCTTCCCCTCATCTGTGTATCCCCTATCAGGTTTGAGAAAATAAATTGCGTTGACGTTCTGTAGCTTTGAACTAGAAAGCAAGTAGTTTCCCTAAGGGGAATACTTAATCTTTTTTGGATGTCAAAGGAGCAAAAGATAAATAAACTATAGTGTGTGTTTCACCTTCTGAAACCATTGCTCCATAGTAGATTTCTGGATTTCTCATTCTAATTAAATCTCACTGCTTTTACTCATCACTCTAATGTTGTGGATTTTGTTCCATTTTCTCTTTTCCCATTCCTTTCATTTTTATTTTTTGAAAGAGGCATTTTTATGGGTAGGTTTTTGTTAATTTATTGATGGATCGGTCTGTTTATTTATGAATAGAATTGGCAGTACTAGAAACTCAGGTATGTTAATCGGAAATCATTAGGAGAAGCTATTCCTCATATCACCTTGTAAAAAAGTGATTAGTACTTTACGATTCCAGACCTGGTTGATTCTTGTTTTGAGTGACTTTTAAAAAATTGTTTGCCTTCCTTGGCCTTTGATCACTGAAAAGACCAAAGTTACACATGGCTACAATCTGTAGTTAATTTCACCCTGGGTGGTAAAATAATACACTATGGTTTCCAGACCCCTGAACAATTCAGCTGTTACCAAGTGAGCTCATTTTTGGTAGAAGAATTGCGTATGTCATTGTCTCAAAAGAGACATAGGCTGCAGATCCTGTCTGGGGACCAGCTTCCAAATACTTGTTTGAACTCTTCCCAGCTCAGTTTGAACTTGGCCTTCCTCTTGCTTTTACATTTCAAAGAGCTTGAGTGTGGCACATCCACAACTCAGTAGACAGTAAAACAAAACCCAGTAACCTGTTGTGAAACGAAAAGTGAGAGGGATAGCAGTTGTTGTTTTATGATTCGTTTCATTTAATTCTGTCACCGAGAAGAAATTCATACTTTTTTCAGGCTCCACAGAAAAGTAGAAAACCATGATTATGTCCTTAAAAGTATTTTAAATATTGAAGTCTTATGTAAAAATTTTAGGTGCATGGATATTTTCTTGCAGTGCCTTAAAGGCCTGCTTTTTTTTTTTTCAAGGTTTTATTTATTTGAGAAAGAGAGAGAGCACGAGTGTGGGTGTGGGGGAAGAGGGAGAGGGAGAAGCAGACCTTCTGTTGAGCAGGGAGCCTGCCAAGGGGGGCGTGTGGGGCTCGAGGGGCTCCATCCCAGGACCCTGGGATCATGACCTGAGCTGAAGGTGGATGCTTAACTGACCAAGCCACCCAGGCACCCTTAAAAGCCTATTTTAAAAATAGTAAACAATAACTAGCAGGATAGTAACCAAGCTCCATGATGGCCCCAAATGATCCTTGCCTCTTGGTGGTCAACCCTTCAGTAGCCTTCTCCCAAGCTGAATCATGTGACCAAAAGTACCGGTGGCAGTGAATGTGTGACTTTCAAGGACCAATCATAAAAGGCATTGCATTTTCTGCCGTGGTCACATGGATTGCTTGCTCCATGCCATGAGGACCTTGAAAAAGTCTCAAGGAGAAGCCGATAGGAGGAGGAACTAAAGGTCTGTAGCTTTACAGCCAGCACCATGTTGCTGTCATGTGAGTGATCTACCTAGGGAGTGGATCTTCCCACCCAGTCTGACTTTCAGATGACATCTAAACAGGAGCTCATGAGAGACTCCAAGTAAGAATGTCATCAATTGAACATCATTGTTGAAGGTGCCGGGTGTGTAGATAGAGACCCTGCTCCCATGGAGCTTATGTTGTACTGGGGGACGGTGATGATAAACTAGTAAATACACAAGATGATTTCCAAAGATAGGTGTTAAGGGGAAAGTAAAACAGGGTAATGGGGTATACATGAAGACTTTGATTGGAGAGTACTTCCTATATAAGGTGGTGAAAAGGGCTTTTTGGGAAGCCCAGGTCTGAATGACAGGGTGCTACCTTGTCAAGATGGTTGAGAGGGGAGGAATAGAGAGGAGAGAAGGGGAACAAATTCAGTTTCTAAGCAAAATTTCACTTGTAGGAAGAGAGCAAAGAAGGCTGGTATAAAACTATTTTGGACAGATGTCAGTTTTGCCTTCTGAAAGGCATTCCGTTCGTCTTTGAGCTTCTTCTTGGGGGAAATTATGCTGTTTTCAATATCATCAACAAAAGTATAACATGCTTTTAATTCTTATCGATCCATTTAACCATACAGGCGAGGCACTGCTAGTTAGTAGAAATAAGTATTATCTGTGCTATTAGCTTTGAGTATTGTCAAAGGTCAGTAAGTTAGAGTGTCAGCAAATTCCTTACTTTAGCGCCCTCTGCATCCTGATATCACAGAGGAATTTTCTCAAAAGACTTTTTCTCCCTGTATTGTCATCAGTGTCAAAATCCACTAACAGGATTCAGCAGACCAGGGCTCACAGAAAGTTACAGTCCTTTACTTGAAAATAATGAAATAAAAAACTAAACGAAACATGCAATTCCAACAATAAATGAGGACATTCCACACAACCATCCGGAAAGCCTAAAAAGCAAGGGAGTGCTGGCCATTATCAGATCTGCACTCATCCCTCACAGCATAGGTTAGGGGTGTTGAAAGGATCTGCAAACTGACATCACTGAGTTTTAGGTGAATTATTTGCTGTACTTTAATTTGTTTCCTTTAGGCATGGAGCAAAAATTTGCCAAAATATAGATCAAGCATCAAGATCTCGCTCTGCATCTTCCCGCAGAAATCATTTGAACACAGTCCACTTTTGATGTTCCTGGTCCTTCAGTTGACATCACCGTACCTCTCATCTTAATTAAAAAGAACATTTCTCAGATTGGCTCTGGGCTAAACAGAGTAATTTGTTTTGGGTTTCGTTCAGTTTGTGCTTCATTTCTGAGTTTCATCTGGGGGATATTAAACCCTTAACAACTCTTCTGTCAGTTTCAATTGTTGGAAGCCTTGATTTCTTTATCTCCTAAGTCAGCAATGAGATCACCAAACACAATGAATGTGAATTAAACACATTCTGCTTTGGTCGAATGTTTTTCTTTTTAATCTCCTACTTTGTCAATTAATGTAACCGAGAACTTTGCGAGGCCCAAGTACAAAGGGTACTGATTACTGATTTAAAAAGAAAAACTCCGTAAACCCAATATTCAAGTAATGTTTCCTGCATAAACCCATTAGTTCTATCCTGGGGAAAAGTCTCAATGAGTAATTATTTCAGACCAGTGAGCTCATAGCTGTCTGCTTGGCAAAGCTCGGTTCTGGTTTCTTCATGAAAAATAAGATAACTGCCAGGATTTTTCTGTCTCATACCTGAGCCCTCACAAATCCTGCTTTTCACCCCTTAGAATTTAGATTCTTTAGGTCAATGACATTTTCTCTGCCTCCATAGGGTACAACCAAGGAGCAAGCTGATACTGAGAAGCCACAAGTCAGAATAGAGAGAAAGGACTCATTTATTTTCAAAGGGAGGAGCATATTCAAGGGGACTATAAGAAAGGATCCTAGCTGTTCACATTCAAGTGTTTACATTCAAGATGTTTGAAAAACTAATCTCTAATAAAATAATAATTGTAATCTGGTTTGCTTTAAGCAGATGTATGGTTCCATAATGATCTCTATTTATTTTTTAAAAGCTTCCCCTACTCCCCTACTTTTGGCATTTTTACTGCTTGCTACTGGCAGAAAATTATTCTGATCCCTGCTGTCTGGAGCATCTTCCAGAATACTAATTTATGACTCTGAAAGATCGCATATTTATTTTTGTAAGGGCCTCTGTGTCAAATTTGGCTCTAAAATATCTTAGGCCTTCTCACTTAAATATTTTTGTGTGCAGAAATTCTACGTACATTTTAGCACATATCTACATTTTTAAGGTACAGCAAAGAATGTCTGCAGTTTGAAAAGTTTTGTACTATTCCTTGATTTTATTAGCAATAAAAAGATTCCTATGAATGAAATCATTGTTAAGGTTTATTTTCCATTTTGTTTACTTTGCTTCTGAAGATATTTTGAAAACTTGATTTCTGGGAACGGAAACTTTATATGTTTTGTAGGGAAGGAAGCATAACACACCCCTCAAAATATAATTTTTAAAAGTAATTTCATTGTTTCCAAATATGCTTGGTAATTTGGAATAATGCTATTGCTATTATTGGATAATCATTTTGAATTAACATATGACCATTGTGTCTGCTTAATGTCTTTATTTGTTGGTATATGAATGATTTTTCTAAAGAGTTTATTATATTATATAGTACTCTGCACTGTAATACTCTTCACTTAGTAATGAGAGCTAATACTTACTGGGCACTTACTGTTACCAAGTATTACCACAATATTTTTCATGAATAAATTCATTTAGAGATTACAACAACTGCATTAGACACATATTGTTATTAGTAGCCTCATCTAACAAAGGGAAAATGAAGTCCAGGCACATTAAGATTTTTCATATGATTAGTGGCAGAACGGTGACCTGACCCAGGCACAGATGCAGGTTGACTATGAAGCTAATGAAGCTTGAGCTTCAGTCCCCTGCTAGGGGGCCCATTGCAATGTATTCACATCTGTCTTGGAAAAATGTGCAAAAGGAAAATAGTTTATCAGCAATTGGCTAAGACCACTTATCCAGTTTCCCCTCCAACACACCTCCCCTTATTTTGAGTGGGTTGGACTGGCAGTGGGTGCTCCTGGGATCTGGTTAAGGGGAAGCTGACTTGGGGATACATTTAGTTTGGAGTTGGGGGAATAATGTGTTTCAGAGTCACTCCCATGTATATTTTCTTGCCCTTGTGGTCTACTTGGCACATAGGTAAAGAACCAAACAAAGGTTCTGTTGTGCAGCTGGTATTAGAAGTGAGCGAGGTTTGGAGGAGAAACAATAATTGAAACTTGTCGCTGGAAACTACTTCTAGTCATCAGATATGAGCATTTCTTAAAGAATGATTTAGTTCTCATTAGCTGCTGGTCAAAACTAAACTTCTATCAGAAACATATGTGATAATGCAGTGAGTCGAATTGAATATGATTGTAACCCTTTTGGACACTTCTTTTTTTTCTTTTTCACATGAAAATGGAATATTATCAGAGTTGCTGTGTCTGAAGAGCACAAACCCATGACAGTGTGTCTGAGGACGTACGCGGCAGCAAACTCACATTGTGCTCCAGCAGATCTAATGCATTTTGATCTGACAAAGTCTGGGAGTTCCAGTTGAAATGGCACACAGAAATGTGACTCATGCAGTGAAATGGCTTGAAAGTTTTCTGAGCTATTAATAACAAAAAGCAAATTTCAATCAATTTTGGTTGAGGAAAGACTGAATTATATTTGTATTCTCTCTATACAAAGGGATATGGTAAAATAATTGTCCTATGAAGATATATGATTTACATATTGATAGTATATAAATAAAAACCTAAGAAAGCATGTTCATAGAAGTATGTCAGATAGTTAATAAGATATTTTTCTGAATTTTGGATGTGTGTGGGATTTCTTAGCTCTTGAAAACTTTTTATTAATAATTATAATCATATCTTAATCACTAATTATATTTATGCAATAATTTATATTTAATTATATCTTAATTATGATTAGCATAAAACAATTCATTGTTATAACTACTTATATCACTTTTCATTATAAATAAATATTCACTTTAATATTAATTTTAAATTTGGAACTATATATTCCTTTCTTTTTTCTTTTTTCTTTTTTTAAAGTAAACTCTACCTTTAACATGCAGCTCAAACTCATGACCCTGAAATCAAGAGTCACGTGCTGTACCAACTGAGCCAGGGAAGCACCCCTATATTCCTTATCTTAAAATGAGTTCCCCCAAGTTTTAAAAGCTTCAGGCCCCACAAAACTTTGATTTAGCCCTGTCTGAGTCCTTAGATTTCAAACCCAACTCCTGCCTTCCTGTACCACCCTGCCACCCGGGTGGTACATAGTCCCTTTAAAACTTTGTTTTTACTTTTGATTGTCTTACAAACCAGCTGTTCATTCAATTAAAGTTCCATGTTAGCACTTTCTGAATTAATGACGGTTATCCTTATTTAACATTAAAAAAATAGCATCCCCAAATTTGTAGTTACAAATAGCATTTTAACACCCGGACTCATTTCCCACAATAAAATGCTTTGGAAACATTCTGTATGGCTGCTTTGCCACACTCAAGGGCAATTCTTGGCACAACACACCCTGTCAGACTTGCTGTATAATTCTCTCCTGGATCTTTGGTTTAATTCAGCGAATGATAAGATTTAGTGACTGATAATTTACAATTGCAGTGGAAATTTTTAAATCATTTTGACTCTGAGATAAATTTAAGAATTAAGGGTCATTTAGTCCATAAAAAAACCTATTTTGTCATAATTTATTAACTTTGTATGGCCTCAGAAACCACCGTGTACCTATAAATAACACTCCCATGACAGTTTGAGGCTTGGAGTAAAAATTCATTTTCATAACATCACCTTTGACATTTTAAGTTTTTTAGCATATTCCCTAGAGTTAATAATGACTGTCAATAAATTATAATGAGTCAGAATTTCTAATATGCCTGAATTTCATGCACCTCTATGATGTCCACAGTTGGGACTTTAGGATCTCTTCATAGTTTCCTGCATACAGCCTTTTATTTAATTTCCCAAATCCTCTACACCTTTCAGGAGGTGCCCTGTGAACTCTGACTTGCCATCTGCTGCAGAAGCATCCCTTCCTCTGATCAGCCACATGGTTCCATCTGCAGCTTCTTTTCTAACTTGCTGTATAATGACTTCATGGCCCAGGGCCAGGGATCTGCCATGTGGATCTCAGAACCAAGAATATTTCATATGTACCTATACAGAGAAAGTGAGCAAATGGTCTGTGTTTCACTAAATTAGAAGTCATGCGAACACATGAAGGGTTTTTTTAATTATTATTTTTCATTCACCAAAGATACCAAGAATCTTTCTAGTGGCAGGTGCTAAGCTTTTAGGAAGTGAGAAAATACTGCCTCTCTTTCCCCTCTGGCAGCTCAGCATCACCGAAAAGCATAGTGGGTTCAGGAATAGGCACCATTCTGGATGCCTGGAGGGGCATTGAAATAAGTTTGGAGGGGTTGGCTAGGGCTTCACCGTAAGGACTATACAGAAAAGTAACTGAATTACGTATGTATTCCTCTTGCATCTACTAGAATTTCCCTTTTATAATGAGTCTTCAGACCTCACTCTGCCTAGTCTTCTACAATCTTTGTCCTCTTTTCTTTTTTTAAAGATGTTATTTATTTATTCATGAGATACACAGAGAGAGGCAGAGACATACAGAGGGAGAAGCAGGCTCTCTGTAGGAAGCCTGATGCAGGACTCGATCCCAGGACCCTGGGATCACTACCTGAGCTAAAGGCAGATGCTCAACCACTGAACCACCCAGGTGTCCCCTCTTTATCCTCTTTGAGACCTCACTGATCGTTCAACTTGCTACCAAAGTCCCCTTTGGTCATCAGTTCCCTCTAACCTGGACCAACTGCAGATACCATGGATGCTCTTGTCATTTTGTTCCACCCATCTAGAAAAAAGGCCAATCACAGGTCAGCCCTCCTGCAGTCTCTACTTCAGGGCATTGTGCACCCCCATCCTTTGACACACTTATGCTAACTCTGCCACACAGGTTGAGCTCTCCGCCTCCCTCAGCTGCCCAGGGATTGTCTGTTTCCCCATTGAGATCTGGCTCTCTTCTCCACTTTTCTTTTTTTTAATTTTTATTTATTTATGATAGTCACACACACACACAGAGAGAGAGAGAGAGAGAGAGAGAGGCAGAGACACAGGCAGAGGGAGAAGCAGGCTCCATGTACCGGGAGCCCGACGTGGGATTCGATCCCGGGTCTCCAGGATCGCGCCCTGGGCCAAAGGCAGGCGCTAAACCACCGCGCCACCCAGGGATCCCTCTTCTCCTCTTTTCTAAGGCTACTTCCTTCATCATCACCACTGCCATTTTCAGCAGGTCAACTTGCTTCTGAATTCATTAAGAATTGGGAAGCCATTCGATAACAATTATTTCAATTTCCTTGCCTCCTCTAATCCTGTCTTGATGGAAGAGAGATTTCATCTTGTCTACAGTCAGCTTCTCAATTTCTAACCTGGATCCCATCTTCTTCCTTGACTCTCTCCTCCCAGTAGTCTTTGCCTCATCTTCTTCCCTTTAGCTTAGCATCAACTTGACGCGTGTTTATTTAGCACTCGTTATGTGTTATACCCGAGGATACAAGAGTATCAGCCCTCAAGGACTTGGAGTTAAGCTTTTTGAGAAAAGAGTCCACATTGGCCACTTTTACATTCTCTCTTGATATTCATTCCTCTTTTGGCTTCTACAATCAGCACTCTATGGAAAGGTTCCTTGCCAAGATCACCAGCAATCCCAGTCATTCAATCCAGGGGCACTTTGATAACCTCTCTAGGGTGATCTTTCTGCTGCATTTAATCATGTGGACCGCACTTTACTTTTCTAGCAGTGTCTTCAGTTTGGTCGATAATTCTCTCTTAATTTTCTTATTGTTGCTTTCTCTTTGGCTTACTTCTTTCTAATTGCATATTTCTTAAAAAGTAGTGTTCCTCAGGGATCTAGATGTGATGCTGTCAATGAACAACCTCATTGGTCTTGCCATTCTGTAGCTTCAGTTACTATAGATGTGCCAATGACTCCCCAACTCTTTATTCTATCCCTGATATTTCTCTTGAGCTCTTGACCTAGTACCCCTCTAGACATCTTCATGGGGGAGGTCCATAGACTCCTCTAGTTTGTAAGTCTCACACTGAACTCACTGTCTTTTCTTCTCTTTTCTCAACTAGCTCCAGATCCCATCACCGTGCAACCATTTGCCCAAAAGGGAAACACAGACCTTTCATCACCTTTCACAAAAATTTACTACTTAAGTTCTGTCCATCTTTCTTCCTAATCCTCTAGAGGGTTTTTTTTTCTTTTCTCTGATCTTTGTGTCAATTCCTTAGTTCAAGTCACCATCATCTCTCATCTCCTAATGGATTGCTCTGTCCTCAGTTCAACCCTCGAAACATCCATTGCCCACACTGAATGTGACATGATCTTTAGATAAAATATGGCCATGCTACTCCCAAAGTTTCAACAGCTTTGGAAAGTAAAATCTATATGTCTTGAAATGACATGCAAGGCCACTCAATACAGGGAGTTTCTGCTAGCTTCTTTAGCCACATTCCACATGGACTGCCTTCTGGAAGACCAAAACTCTTTCTGGCCTCTGGGCCTATGTAAGTGCCCTTTGCTAGATCCAATCTGCCTCTCTCCACTCTTATTTGCCTATTTGTCAAGAGTTGTAACAGACCTTACTTCTTTTAATAGGTCCTCCCGGGGACTGAAATCTGGTTGAGACCTCATTTGTGTGGTCTCATGCATCTTCCAGAGAAATCTTGTAGCAGATTTTTTTTCAAAGATTTTATTTATCTATTCATAGAGACACACACAGAGAGAGAGAGAGAGGCAGAGGCACAGGCAGAGGGAGAAACAGGCTACATGCAGGGAGCCCAATGTGGGACTCGATCCAGGGTCCCTGGGATCAAACCCCGGACTGCATGCAACGCTAACCCGCTGCGCCACCAGGGCTGCCCTCTTGTAGCAGATTTTGATGATCTGTATGCTTTTTGTACCTGCCCTCTAGGCTCATCTTGAAAACAGGGCTTGTCCTGACATTTCTTATTGTATCCTCAGATTTTGGCATTGAAATTCTTAGTAGGAAGGGGCTTCATTACTATTTGAGAAAAGGTAAATAAATTATTTTAATAGATTCTTGCATCAATACTCACTTTATTTATATCCAATAATAAAGCTAAGGTCCCCAGGGACAACTAATGGTTTCCTCTCAGTTTCTCAGGGAACTGTTTACAAAGTTAGGACCCAAACTGAGAGCTTACTTAATGCTTTTTTTTTTTTTTTCCAGAAGCAGGGGAATTGGAATTCTCTTCTGTGGGATCCTTTTCCTTATTTTATGTATTTGATGAGAATAGAGTGCATTTTGAAGAGCACTGTGAGGATAAATTTCACATTTATTAGGATCACACATCCACACTGAAAACCTATGTTTCTTTATCATGATACTAAGTTCAATAAAAACAAACCGATTCATTGTTTCAAAGAAGGAGCCGTGTTCATCATGGAAATTAAATTCAATCTTTCTTTCTCCCTCTTAAGGGCTTTTGAAATGTGACCCATTATTGTATTTTCATTTGGTTTTAGTGGAAAACAGTTTTCTCCTCCAATAATCCTAGAATGCTCCAGCATGCCACACACACAGTTTGATTCAGATTTAGTGACTGCTGGAATCTCTAAGAAGCTGCTTCTTCTTCTTCTTCTTTTTTCTTCTTCTTCTTTTTCTGATTAGAATTTTCTGTTCTATGCTTCTATTTGCAGATAACATTTTACAGTTTTTTAAATATTTATAAAGACATTTGCATAATGATGCTTGTAAGGATAGTGGATTAAAAAAATCATTTGCACTCACCATCCTAAATACTGTAGGGCTGAGGACACCTGATGGGCCGGCCTAAGCAGAGATCTTGAGGAATCTCTACTTTCTTTCTTCTTTGCTATTCTATTTTTATTTCATCTTTTGGGGGTAGAAGGGTCTGAGAAGTGCATTCTCAGCAGGCAGAGGAAGGACGAAGAAATCCTGTTCTCACTCTACTTTTCTGCGTCTTTTTTTTTTTTTAAAGAAGGATACCTTTTTTTTTTTTAAGATTTTTTTAAAAATTTATTCGAGACAGAGAGACAGAGAGAGAGAGAGTGCACGAGCAGAGGCAGAGGCAGAAGCAGAGGGAGAAGCAGGCTATCTGCTGAGCCAGGAGCCTGACATGGGGCTTGATCTCAGGACCTGAGGTGAAGGCAGATGCTTAACCATCCAAGCCACCCAGGTGCCCCAACATTTTTACATCTTTTTCTTCATGTTCTCCTTGGAGATAACAGTATCCTGAATCATAAAGTATATTATAATACAAGTTAGTGTAAGCATGGAGAATTTGTATGATTTGCGTTTCCTGCCAAACCATACTGGTCACATTTATTATGGTTTATATAGCAGTTTGGAAACATATTAACCAATAAATTGGATGTTTGCCCACTTGTACCTTACATAGAGATTTTACATGTAGTGTTTACACACTCTAAACCTGAGACAAGACAGATGGTGGAGAGACTGCATAATGCCCATAATTGCATAATTACATTGAGATCAAAATGGAAGTTTAAGATTGTGACACCTTGGTCCCTGACCGTATGTCAAATATCATGACAGCTGATTGGAACAAACTGGTTTTGCACATACTGGCTGGTACTTCTTAATAAGAGTTAGTAGTAGAGATGCATGCAGGCTGCTTGGGTTTCTGGATAGCAGATAGTAGCAAAAAGGAAAAAAGGTATTTGGTAGATAGCTTTGAAGGTAACTGGAGGTTGGGATTACTCTAGAGTGAGCTAGAAAGAGACAGGAGATTTTTTTTTTTAAAGATTTTATTTATTTGAGAGAGAATGAGCATGAGCAGTGAGAGGGAGAAGCAGACTCCCTGCTGGGCGGGGAGCCCAATGTGAGGCTCGATTCCAGGACCCTTAGATCATGACCTGAGCTAAAGGCAGGTGCTTAACCAACAGAGCAACCTAGGTGCCCTCCCCCTTTTGAAAGATTTTATTTATTGAGACAGGAGATTGTGAAGAGCAAAATGATTGTCAGCCCACTGTCTCTTTCTGGGTAATTTCTCTTTCCCAGTTAAATCGTCAGAGAGCTATGTTGGAGAAGGGATACAGAAATGAAAACTTTACTGGTCCAGATTCCTGCTTTCATTAAGTAAGTTCCCAAAACAAACCATGTGGCCAGCACTTGCATAGCTAACATTCACTTAGAAGTGTTCACACTGTCTTGTGTGTTCAACTCGAGGTTGGGACATGCACTAAGGAGGGAGATGAAATATGAATGTTATTGTCCTGGCAAGGTTTTGAATCGTTTCTTGAAAAGACTGCAACAACCCTTGGATCTTTAGTAACTTCCGCAATCGGTTGCTGCCACTGGTAATTATATGTCAAGTGATGGCTTTCTCTCAACTCACAGCCCTACACTGAGCTGCTGTGTGGTGCCACCAAAAATTAAAAACAGAACTTCCTTCCCACTAGCCTGTTGTATTTGCTTATGCTTGACTGTGGGCACCATCAGCTCCCTGCTCAGTGGCTGGGGTCCCTCTCCTGGTAGCTGATGGTCATTTGTTTCAGTTGCCCAAAATGGCCAGGAGTTGTATTGGTGCCATTGTGACAAGTGGCTGGTACTTTTTGAGCAAAAGCTGACCCAAGTCCAGAGACACCTTGTACTTCTTTCCTTCATGAGTTGGTCAAAGGCAGGGCACTTGGCAACTTTAGGCTTGGGTTTTCAGTTGCTCTGCAATTTTCTTTCTATCCTTACAACAACCACTGTTCTGATGGCCTTCAGAATGGACTTCAGAACATGATCAAGAGTGGAATGAATATGAATCATGTCCAACAAGTAGGGAGAGGAGTCATATTTTAAAATAACATGGTATGGGGGTACCTGGGTGGCTCAGTCAGTTAAGCACCTAACTCTTGATTTTGGCTCAGGTCATGATCTCAGGGTTGTGAAATTGAGCCCTGAGCTGGGCTCTGCACTGAGTATAATAGTAATAGTAATAATAAAAAATACTATAGTAATCACAAATTTTAAATGTAAGCCAAAATCTTTTTTGTTTTTAACTCTCTCTGCCTCTGTTGACTTCTTATCACTATCAGTGTTCTGGATGTTCAATGATTTGAAAAATGTAGTGTCGTCTCCTGTCAACAATATGAATATAATCCCCACGATGATCTACTCGTAACTCTCCTTCTAAAATCCAAAAGAAGCACCAGGGCACGTGGGTGGCTTAGTTAGTTAAGTGTCCGACTCTTGATTTCAGCTCAGGTCACGATCTCAGGGTCATGTGATTGAGACCCACATCAGGCTCTGTGCTTAGTGGGAAGTCTGCTTGAGATTCTCTCTCTCCATCTGGCCACACACCCCCAACCTCTCTCTCTCTCTCTCTCTCTCTCTCTCTCTCTCTCTCTCTCTCTCTCATAAATAAATAAATTAAAAAAATAAAATCCAAAAGAAGCACAAAGACTCATGTTTAGAGGAAGGAACAGAGATTAATAGGAATTGCAGAGTATAAAACAAGTAGATGTACTTTGAAGAGTTGCCATTTACAACCCAGCACTATGAAACTTCTGGAATAATTGGCCAAATGTAATGCATATGTGTGAGAAAGACCAAAATTAGAATCATACATTGGTTAATTTACTGATACCTCAACTATTTCCAAAAAGAATTTGCAGGGAATTATGTTAATTATGAAAATGTCAATCTCTTCATAAAACGCAATTTCAAAAATGCTGAAACAGATGGAAATGTAGTTGCTCTTAATTCTTATTTAATGAATCATGTTTAATGCTGACAAATTTCTCTCTGATCTTGACTTCTTCATTCAGGTTCATTTCTCAAGATCTGGAGATTAATGTGTTGGAACTCCTAACAGTAGGGTTTGCGAATTTACTTGCCTATAGCTCTCATTAGATTTTTTCTCTCAGTTTAAGAATATAGTTCTCTTTAATTATACTATAACCTTACAAGTATAGACAAAAGATTTCACGTAAATTATATATTTTCTAGTTTTCATTTTGAAATAATTTGAAACATACAGAAAAGTTGTAAGAATACAAAGAACTCTCGTGTATCAGCATTTTGTTATATGTGCTTTATTCTCTCTCTGTATACATATTTTTATTTTTTATACCATTTAGGATTGCATACCTCCTTTACCTCAAAATACTTGTGTATTTTTCCTAGGAACAAGAATATTTTCTTATAAATCTGCAGTTTAGTTATAAAATTCAGGAAATTTAACATCATAGAATTCTTTAACCTACAAGCTACATTTCAACTTCATAAATTGTTCCACTCGTGTCTCTCATAGAATTTTCTTTTTCTTTAAATTTTAGAACATGATTATTTATTGCATTAAGCCATTCTCTTAGCCCCCTTTAATCTGAATAAATACATAATTGTAGCCTTTCTTTTTCTTTCATATCATTGACATTTAAAAAATATATAGGCCAGTTATTTATAAATTGTCTCCTCATTTGGTTTCTCTGATGTTTCCTTTCCTGACATAATTATATGTCAAGTGATGGCCATGCATTTTAGTTGCAATACTGCATAAGTGATGTGTCTTCAGTATCTGTCTGGAGGTTGATGTATGTTCCTTTCTGGTGATGTTACTTTTGATCATTTGGTTGACATGTTTCTGGTTTCTTCATTTATAGTAGTATTTTCCTTTTGAAATTAATAAGGAAGTTGTCTTATTAGATTTTAAATCCCTCATTAGCATGAAGCATTCTGTGTTCCCCAGTGTATCTCCAGCACTGAGCATGAGGTCTGGTGATTGTGGGTATGGAATGTTTGTTGGATAAAATGGATATGGGCATATATTTCTACTTTAGTAATTCTGAGAGAATTTTTTTAAAGGGGGATAACTTTTGGTAAGGGAAGATTAAAGAAGAATATCAGGATAGGGCCCTTTTCAAAATATTTGTTGGAGGGCCGTAGGTATTGCATGAGGATCCTAGAAGTCTGTGGCCTCTGTAAACCATTTTCATAGAACTCCACACCAAAATGGAGCTATGGTCTTGAATCTCAGAGAAACCACAATCCCCAGGAAATATGCCCCTGTTCCAACTCTTCTTCAAAGAACAGCAACATATAAGGAAGGAAAGGAAAGATGATGTGTTGGGAAGAAAAGATGTGATTGATTGCAAGTATAAAGTATTAAAAAATTATTGTTGAGTATGCTAATAATTTTAAAATATGGTGTTTCATCAAATCTAAGATAAACCATAACTTCACATATTACAGAGAGAGAAAAAGCTGCAAGCCAAACTATTACATGATTTTTTTATTACTTAGAATTTTAATGTTACATTTACTCAAAGTGCTCTTTTAGAGTTACTTATACATAAATATTCGACTCTTGTGAACACATGAAAAATATAAGAAGAAACATATATAAGAATAACCATAAGAGAAACAAATACAAATATGAGAGAATCACTTCTCTTGAAGTTCTGGTGGTCTGTGTGTTCACACATGCTATGATTCTCTGTACCATCAGGAGTCTGGGGCTGCAGCTTTGCTAAAAGTGTGCTCTGCCTTAGGTTCTCTTTTTTTTATTTTTAAAAAAAATTTTTATTAATTTTTATTTATTTATGATAGTCACAGAGAGAGAGAGAGAGGGGGGCAGAGACACAGGCAGAGGGAGAAGCAGGCTCCATGCACCGGGAGCCCGACGTGGGATTCGATCCCGGGTCTCCAGGATCGCGCCCTGGGCCAAAGGCAGGCGCCAAACCGCTGCGCCACCCAGGGATCCCCTCTGCCTTAGGTTTCTAAGATTATCTTTCAAGCCATGTACACCTGTCCTGCTCATTTTAATGCTGCCTCTGTTGATCTCAGAATATATTAACAGACATGACTCACATTTCTTCCTCACGAGGTCCCTAAGTGCTTTGAGGGATAGCAGTCAGCCAGTCCTAAAGTCAGAAGGAACAGCCAAATTCACTCGTCCTGGGTACAAAGCTGCTTGGTATTGATGGCCTAGCTCGCAGATTCCAGCCATTGTATGATGTCAGTTGACTCAGAGATATGTTAAAATGCTGGGGAGAAACAGAGCATTAGAATCGATGAAGTGCAGCTTGTGTATCATAAGCTTAAAAATACTTTGCAGAATTAAAACAATGATAATCATGCAAAGCTTAAGGAAGTGAAATCAGTCATAGGCCCTCTTATGCTTTTTTCTCAGTAGTGTAAATTTTTACCCTCCGGAGGACAGTTTAATGATGTATATAAATAGTCTTAATTGTGTTGGTATTCTTTGCCCTCATAATCTTATTTTTTGAGCTCTATTCTAAGAAAATAACAAGAGACGCAGTTAAAGATTTATGAGCCAAATATTCATCACATCATTATTTTTTTAAAAAAATGTGAAATTGGAAACAAACGTTCAACATATGGGAATGGAATAAAAGAATGTTTTTAGAGAATATTTAACAAAATGAACAAGTGTCCTCTAGAGGATACAGAACTGTACATATAGTATGTTCCCAATTTTGTTTAGCCATATGTTAGAAGGATAGAGAAAGATAGCAGGATAAAGAAAAAAAAAACTGGCACCAGCATAGTTTCTTTTCAATAACTCTCCTCAGATAGAATGGTAAGACATTTCCTTTCTTATATACCCCAAACCCTTCACTTATGCTTTCTCATCCATCCATAATTTGCGGTTTCTACCTCAAACATGTTGTAGTGGAGGCTGCCGTTGGACCGTGGCTTTCTACTACCACTTGCTGGGGAACCAGGTATGGCTGGACTCATCTGGAGAATTTGTGATGTAAGTGTCTTAGTTTGGGCTGCCATAACAAATTATCACAGGCTGGGGACTTCAAAAACAAACATTGATTTCTCATAGTTCTGGAGTCTGTGAAATCCAAAATCAAGGCTCCAGGAGGTCCTGTCTGATGAGGACCTGCTTCCTGGCTTGTATATGGCCATCTGCTCATTGTGTCCTCAGATGGCAGAGGGCAGAGAGTGGGAACTAGCTCATATGTCTTTTCTTATAAGGGCACTAGTGCCATTTATGAAGGCTTCACCCTCATAACCTGATTACCTCCTAGGGACCCCCATCTCCTAAATCTATCACATTGGGGGGTTAGAATGTCAGCATATCAATTTAGGAGTGTGTTTGGGGAGGGGCACAAATATTCAGTCCATGATAACAGGCCTGATGGAGGAAAGGTCTGATGATTTGCACCACGGCTGAGGAGTCTTCTGGGAAGGAACTCAAGTTATATCAACAGCCGGGAACATATCTGCATGGCATGCAGGGGCTTGGGGGAGTGGAGGTGGCGAGGCACAGTGTGCGTGGGATGTGCAGGATGGTGAGAAAGCTGCCAGGAGAAAAGTTATTATATCAAACTTGTTCTAGGCAGGAAGGGCAGCCTCATGGAAATTCTGAGTATAACCAGGTGGCTCGTTTTCAAATCTGTAGCCAGTCCGGATCCCAGAAAGCTGTCTGGGCCTCAGAGACCATATTCTGTAACACACTGGAGCAGAAGCGGCACCACTTTGGATCCCATTAACCAGGAATATCCCCACTTCTGGTCATCCTACTACCAACAAAGAAGCGCAATGGTAGGGGAGTGATGAGGCCACTAGGAGAGATTAAGACAACCAACTCATATGAGGGGATGGGGTCAGGGGGACCTCAGCAGGAACTGGAGGTCCTATGTGAAAAGGTGAAGTAGGGCAATTTGGACACTTGACACTTATTGTTGGGTTTATGTCCACAGGTTGGGGAAGCCTGGAGAAGTTTGGGGCTTCCTTGCTATTCATTCATTCACTCATTCATTTATTTGTTCCTTCCTTCCTTCCTTCCTTCCTTCCTTCCTTCCTTCCTTCCTTCCTTTCTTTATCAGCAAATATTTCTGGAGCCCCCATTCTGTGCTACTCTGCATTGCATTCTTGGTCTGACCTGGCTACAGGCAGCCTAGGGCAAAATGGCACCCACTGAGCACTCTTGCCGCAGCTTTGCTCCAACATTCCATCACTTAAGAACTTCAGTGGCTCAGTTTTGTGATTTCTATTTGTACTTCCTGCTATTGTTTGGAATAAATTCTCTGAGTTACTAGTTACATCCCACTTTCTCCATTAACCTTATAGTTTAGCAAAGTGGATAGGTGAGGGTTTTCTTTATCTGTCATTGCCAGATTTCAGGACACTTGTATGAATTCCGAGATGCATACTTTCCTGTAATAACTGGAGAAGAGTGATTGACAGCCTTCCCCAGATAGGAGATTCTCCTCTGAATGCCAGTGCCTCCCTTGGCATGACTGGATAGGGGTTTAAGACTCTGGCTAGCTTGCTGTTTTGAAGATGTAAAGTGAAAGTTATATTCAACATGCAACTTAATGTATATTAAAATAATGCCATCTTGGCTTCTGGGCACTGGGCTAGATCATGGTAATATTTTAATTAATAATTTATTGTGGAAAAGAAGATACTGATGAATGCCTGTTATGTTGAAATGCTCTAGTTGTTTAAATTGATAACATGTTAACTGATTTCAAAAATTGGGAAACCCAGAATATTATCTTCATCTTCTTTGGACTTTTGAGCACATGTGCTCAATGGAATTTAGCCTTTTAGAATCATGTTGCTAGTGGAAACTGGCAGACCTGCTTGTTTTTGTCTCATACATCTTTGTAACAAATGTCCTTTTCTCATACATACTTGAAAAATTCAACCACATATGTACATGTAAACAAAAAAATTGCAATGGTATACAAAAGCATGCAGTGAAAACAAAGTCTTATTCCCTACTCTAGATCTCCTGTCTCATCTCCAGGAACAACTGAGGTTAATGGCTTTATTGTATGATCTTCCTGAAATTTTTTCATATGCATAAAAATTATGCAATTAGGGAGACAAACCATGAAAGACTCCTAATTCTGGGAAACGAACAAAGGGTAGTGTGGAAGGGGAGATGGGTGGGGGGTTGGGGTAACTGGGTGACGGGCACTGAGGAGGACACTTGATGGGATGAGCACTGGATGTTATACTATATGTTGGCAAATCAAACTGCAATAAAAACAAATGAAAGAAAATTATGTTATTACTGTGCATTAGACCACCCCAAACTTAGTGATGTAAAAAGACAACCATTTCACTGTGCTCATCAATTCCATGATTCAGATGTTCATAGAGGGATTAGCAGGGATGACTCCTCTGCTGTAGGACATCTGGATCCTTAGCTCAAAAGACTCAAATGCTAGGGGCCTGGGATCCTCTGAATGCTGGTTTACTCCCACATCTGGTCCCCGCTCAGGGAGGACTTGAAGACAGACTGCTAAGCAGAGCACCTACCCATGGCATCTCCATGTGGCATGGCTTCCTCACAATATGGCAGCCTTCTACTTGGCAACTTCAGGCTCTGGGCTTGAGTCTTTGGGTCAACAAAGATAAAGCTGCCTTACCTTTTCTATTTAGCCTTGGGAGTCACATAGTATCACTTCTGCTGTCCAAGATATAAGAGGAGGAAACCAGCCCCCATCTCTTGATGGGAGGAATGTCACATGGAGAGATGGGAAATAATGTTGTGGCTGTCTTTGGAAACACAGTATACTCTCTTTTTCCCCACAAATGGGAATTCATTCCACCTGGAGATTATTCCATATAGATCTCTCATGCTAATAGAGAGAGTACATAGTACATAGTACATTGCTTGAGTACAAATCAGTTAACCAGTCACCTGTTGTTGAACTTCTAATTTGTTCCCAGTATTTTGATATTGCAATGATGCAATAGATATTTTTGATTGTATTTTTTATGCACATATCCCAGCGCATTTATTGGATCTATTTTTATAAGTGGGATTGCTGGTTCAAAAAACTGTGCCATTTTAATTTTGGTAGATATGAAGCTTGGTTTTTTGCATTGGGATTAAGCTTGGTTGAGTGTGATCAAACAAACAAACAAACAAACAAACAAAACAACAACTCAACATAATAACTCCCTTAAACACACAAGAAAATTCTTCCTCTCTCATCAAGGAATTTGGAGATAAAGAGCCCCAGGCCATTATAGTGTTTCTGTGGTCTTTAGGAACCCAGTCTTCCAGCTTCCTGCTCTGACTTTCCACTTTGATTTGAATCAGAGATAAATGTGTCTTTTGTCTTCCTAATTCTAAATGGCTGTTTGCCATGTCATCCAAGCTCTAGGCAAGATGGATTGAGGAAGGAAGAAAGGTGACCTACTTCCCTTTCTTTAAGATCACTTCCTGGAAATCATGGCAACATGTCTTATATATCATTAGCCCAAACTTATATATACACAGGTGCAGGTGCATGATTTGGGGGAGTGTCTCATTTTATCTGAGTGGTGATGTGCCCAGGTACAATCCCAGTTCTTATTACTAGGAAAGAAGGGGGGATGGGGAGTGGAGAGCAGGTAACTAGCAACTTATTTCTTTATATGTGTCATCTTTGATTCTTACAAAGACATGGTTATTATTATGTCACCTTTTTCAGAGGAGTGAGCTGGAGCACAGAAATGACAAGAAGCTTGCACAGGGTCCAAAAGATAGGAATAAGAATTCAGACTTAAATCCCTTTTCTACTATACCAAACTGGAATAGGAGTTCCGGTTACAAACTTAGCAATTATTCAGCTTGTTCTAAAGTATTACTGCCTGGGGCACCTGTGTGACTCAGTCCGTAAAGAGTCTGACTCTTGATTTTGGCTCTGGCTGTGATCTCAGGATCATGAGATTGAGCCCCCCATTGGGCTCCACACTCAGCGGAGAGTCTGCTTGTGATCCTCTCCCTTTCCCCTGGCCTCAACCCCTGCTCTGTCTCTTAAAATAAATAAAATCCTAAAAAAAATAAAACATTACTGCACTTCTCTGAGATCCCAATAAGGTGATTTGGTCTTGTTTTATTTTTGGGGTGTTTACTTTGTGTGTGCAAGGACAAACTTTCTCACAATGATTATTCTTCAGGGGGAAAATTCTCTTCCTGCCACTACAAAGCAGCAACAGCCTAGGACAGCTGCTTTTGCACCTTGGATTCAATGACTTTGTAATCTGCGCAACTCTCCTCTGTTGTTTCTTCTTTCAGATCTCCTAGCCTGCTGCTCCTCACACAGTGGATCCTTTCATAGAGAAGAGCTGAGTCATGAGAGGGAACACAGATGGCCACAAGTTTATTTACAGGCCTGGAGTCCGACCCAGGTTTCTCCTCATAGCTGGCAGCGGCACTCACCTGACAGCCGTCCACGGCAGCCAGGTGGACACTGTTTGCTGTTGGGCTCAGGCTCGCAAACACTATGGTGGTAGGAGCGCTGCCCATGGGAGCCTGGGATGGACGTGCAGTGAGCACTGGGCTTCCATCCCAACTCCTGGTAGACCAGTGTTTGCTTTCTGTAGCGGTAAAATGGGAAAATCATAGTCTTCAAAATAGAATGTGGAGGAGAAAAAAGGAACCTGAAGTAGCACAGCTAGAAGGTTTTAACTTTGTCATTCCAAATCTCTAACTGGAAGAACCTTATAAAGAAATGAGGTTTTGTGCCAGAGAAGCATAAAGCCCAAACCTACACACCTGTGGGATGTTCTTTTTTTTTTTTTAAGATTTTATTTATCTATTTATGAGAGACACACAGAGAGAGGCAGAGACATAGGCAGAGGGAGAAGCAGACTTCCTGTGGGGAGCCTGATGCGGGACTTGATCCCAGGACCCTGGGATCATGACCTGATCCAGAGACAGATGCTCAACCACTGAGCAATCCAGGTACCACCTGTGGGATATTCTTGACTATAACTAAGGGTTTAGACTTCTGGCTTGACCTAAGAAGATTAAATTGACTTTGGGATTCAAGGGTAAGAAGGCTCTGAGGCAGGGCGTTTTGTGGGTTTTTGTAGATGAAACAGAATATTTCTATGTGATTCTAGCTGAATTTTCTTTCTTTTTTTAAAAAAAATTGTATTTATTTATTTATGATAGTCACACAGAGAGAGAGAGAGAGGCAGAGACACAGGCAGAGGGAGAAGCAGGCTCCATGCACCGGGAGCCTGATGTGGGATTCGATCCCGGGTCTCCAGGATCGCACCCTGGGCCAAAGGCAGGCGCCAAATCGCTGTGCCACCCAGGGATCCCTCTAGCTGAATTTTCTAATAACAAAGAGACTCATATAAGTTCAATAATACTTTAAAAATACACGAATCGAATTTGCCCATAATGAGAGTGTTTGGAAAAATGTGATTCTCTGAATGTATAAAAATGTAAAATAAGAGTGTATTAGTTATTTCTAGAAATAAAAAATATGATGCTTTAGGTTAGAATTACAGAGTAAGTACAGTATAAGAGTGAGTTAATTAACTGAAAGATACAGTTGAAGAATTATCCTGAATCAGTATAGAGAGTCAGAGAGATAGAAAATATGAAAGAGAAGCTTAGATATATGCAGGAAAAGATGAGGAGATTTAACCTATGCTTGTTGGAATTCCAGAAGTAGATTTTAAAGAAAATAGGGGAGAGGCAATATTTGGACAGAAAATGACTGAGAATTTTCCAGAATCTGTAAAAGACACCAATCTTCAGATTCAGATTCCAGTGAATCCCAAGCAAGGTAAATAAAAAGAAATGCACAACTTGCTGTCATAATTAAACCGCAAAAGATATCTTTTAAAAAGACGAAGGCTTAAAAACAGTAGAGAGAAAAGATAGAGTGCTAAACCAGAACAGCACACTACAGCTGGCTTCAAGACCAAAAATCAAAGAATAACATCTTTAAGGTGCTAAAATAAAACTGCCATCCTAGAATTCTGTACCTATCAAAGCTTCCTTTCAACAAGACGTGTCAATGGAAACGTTTTCAGACGAAAATTAAGAGAATTTACTATCAGTATCCGTCTACTAAAGAAGCATCTAAATGCATGTAATTCAAGAAGAAAGAAAATAATACAGATACAGATATATACAGAAAGCAGTGGTGAGCAAGGATGATGTTAAACATGCAGGTGATTTTTAACAAATTATTAACCTTATAAAATGATAATAATGTGTAACTTAGAGGATTAAAAATTAAGATAGACCTAAAATATGATATAACAATTACATTTAGTTTGGGATGCGGAGTGACTGGAGATATTTAAATCATTCTAAGGCCCTAATATTGGTTTGCAGAGAGTAAGAATGTTTATTAAATTTAACGTTTGCTAGGTTAGATACCTATATTCTAAGTTCTAACTGTGAAACCACTAACTATTCAAAAGGAAAGTAATGAAATGAGTGGAAAATAGTTCAATCTAAAATAAGTCAAGAGAGCAAAATTGGGGGAAAATATTACCATAGCTGCAGAACACACATTCTTTCTCAAACATACATGGAATATTGACAAAAATTAAACATGTCCATGCTTAAATATCAAGCTTCAAAAAATTTAAAAGAATTGGTATCATACAAACCATATTCTCAGATTATAGTACAACTAGATTGATATCAACAACAAAAAGATAACTCAAAACTTGCCATCTATTTTAAAAATAAAAATTACAATTATAAATAACTCATGGGTCAAGGAAGAAATAATAATGGAAATTTAGAAGCCATTTGGGATTGAATACTACTAAATAAGCTAATCAGTGAATTTAAGACATGGGAAACAAAACAAAACAGAATAAAGCCAATGAGAGATGAAGGAAGAAAGTAACACATATAAAGACAGAAATTAATCAAATTGAAACTGAGGATGCAGTAAATCCAATATATGGTTTTCCAAAGAGATTAATAAAATGAACAAAACCTAGTAGGACCAATCATATAAGAAATATAAGAAATGAAAAAGAGAATATATAAATAATGATGCAACTAATATTAAGAACAAAAAAGACTTAAGAACTAAAAATAACTGAGTTGTACTAATAAATTTGAGAAATTAGGTAAAATATTAAAAATTCTTAGGAAAAAATACAACACGACTCATGAAGAAAGAACTCAATAAAGATATTAATTCTCTTCAAACTGTTCTATAGATTTATTGCAGTTCTAATCAAAGCCCCGAGAGGATTTTTTATGAACCTTGACAAACTGATTGTTAAGATTTATTTGAATGAGCAAAGAACCAAGAATACTTAAGTCATTCCTAAAGCCAAAGATAAATGGTGGATGGGGGGCATCAGAGGAATAGTATTGAGAACAAAGAATACTTATGAATTCATAAGAAAAATCAAAGAGCCCAGTATAAAAATGGGCAAAAAAACATGAACAAGTATCCACACACAAAAAAGCATAAATGACCATAAATATATGAAACATTACACACTACTTGATCAGTAACAAAGGAAATGCGGACAAATACTACAGTAAAATATCACTTCTTGTCAGCCAGTTTGGTCAAAATTTTAAGGCCTGACAATACCAAGTATTGCTGGGAATGTACGACAGGAGCTCACATATATGGCTGATGATCAGTGCAACTACTTTGAAAACTACTTGGCTTTCCCTAGTGAAGTTGACCATTCTCAGACCTCTGCCTCAGGAATTCCACTCCTAAGTCTGACAGAGGATACATACAACCAAGGTTGTATGCAGCTTTGTTCTAATATATATAAAAAAAAAAGGGAAAAATCTGGAAACACCCTAAATGTGTATTGACGGTTGAGTAGATCACTAAATTACAGCATTGACAATGAATTAACTACAGATATAAACATCAACATGCCTGAATTTTAAAGAAAACGCATATTGCGTGAGTCTATATAAAGTTCAAAAACAGTCCAAACTATTCTTTTTTTTAGGATTACATACATTTGTAGTGAAACTGTAAAGAAAAGTAAAATAATTAATAACCAAAAATTCAAACTAGAGGAATAACTAGAGAAGGAACATTGGGCACTTCAAGGATATGGGTAACACTTTACCTCTTTCACAGGTAGGGTGTACATGGGTGCATTTCCCATTCTTTTAAACAAAATTGCATTCGCTCTTATATGATATCATTTACAGTAAGAAATATGACAATTTATAAATTTTTTACCTTTATATAATCCCGTCCAATGAACATTTTCATCTTACATTTATCTTCATAGCACCTGTTAAACAAAAGGCAGTTTTATTGTACAAAAAATAAATTGGAGTTGTAAATTTACTTGCTTGAAATTACATTCTAGGTTGGCTGGGGGAAGATGCCAAGCCTCTTGTTCTATGGAGATATTTCTGTCACTTGTCATCATCCCAAGCCATGAATTCATTTGTTTATTTACTTGCTCATCTATTCAATCACTATAGCCCCCCTTCTTGACTCAGGCACTATACTACTGAAATTTAAGGAGATAAATCTCAAGAATGTAAAAGGCTTAAGTAGTTAACATTTTGATTGTCTGAGAGGCAGTGGATTCTGGCTACATATTCACCCCATTTCTAATAGCCATTTCCTTCATCTTGCATGGTATCTTTCTTTCTTCGTATCTCAGACACCAGCTGTGTGTCCAACCCCAACCTTCACTTTGTCATGGCAGGTATTTCTCACTTGAGAGAGAACTGAAGTTTCCTTCACTTGACACCCTTGCCTTTGTTTAAAGAAAGCCAGTGCG
Source organism: Nyctereutes procyonoides (assembly GCF_905146905.1). Classification (NCBI taxonomy): domain Eukaryota; kingdom Metazoa; phylum Chordata; class Mammalia; order Carnivora; family Canidae; genus Nyctereutes; species Nyctereutes procyonoides. Next base: position 9,869,947 of record NW_026575037.1, read on the forward strand.
CTGAGGTTAGAAGGCAGATAAGCAGCACGTCAGCTCACAGGTCCTCACCTCCAAGCAGGCAAGCCTTTGTTCACAAGGTGGAGAACTTACTGAGCCTGCAGGAATTGTCATAACATTTATTTTTGTCTCCGGAGAGATAACTTGGCAGGAAATATCTTTTCCTTTACGAGACTTCAGGGTCCCATGATTCAAGCTAGGTCTTCCTATTGCATCATCATTGAGTTTTCTTTTCTCTTCACTTGTGTTGTCGTCGGTCTTGATTTTTGGGTCTCTTTTTTGAACACGAAAACCCAATCATTCTTTATACCTCTCGTCACCTTATCATTAGATGGACTCTCCCAGCTTCTAGTGGCTTCTAAGCATTATCAACTTGAACTTTCTACATTTCCTTCCTCATATAGGTTTTAAGTATTCCAAAGGGATCACATAAGTCTCTCATGGGCTTGGCACCATATTAAGCATTGGTGTGTCAAACTAGTTTGGACAAGGCTGATAAATAATACTAAAATATTCAAAATAAAAGAACAAATTTGCTTAATGAGATAACTAAGAGATAAACAGTTTTTTAAATCCCAGTAAGTTAGAAATATTAAAAACATATCTATTGGAGTTGAGATTGAAGATTAAGGATGAGGAATAAGGCATAAAAAATTAAGAGTAAAAAAAATTAAACAGGGTTATACTTTTTTTTTTTTTAAGATTTATTTATTTATTCATGAGAGACAGAGAGAGGAAGAGACATAGGCAGAGGGAGAAGCAAGGCTCCTCGCAGGGAGCCTGATGTGGGACTCGATCCTGGGGCTCCAGGATCATGCCCTGGGCCGAAGGCAGGCGCTAAACCTTTAGCACCCAGGGATCCCCCAAATGTGTACATTAGTACACTTAAATGTACTAATGTAATTGGGATTTTTAAATGTAAATTGGAATATTAAAAGAAAAAAATTGGAAGCAAAACCAAAAGATTTCTTTGGAAAAGCAAACAGTCAATAAAAAAAAAAAGAGGGATGTCTGGGTGGCTCAGAGGTTGAACATCTGCCTTTGGCTCAGGTCATGCTCCCAGGATTTCAGGATCCAGTCCTGCATTGGGCTCCCTGCAAGGAGAAGCAGAGCTTCTCCCTCTGCTTATGTCTCTGACTTTCTCTTTGTGTCTCTCATGAATAACGAAATCAAATCTTTTTTAAAAAAAGAAAGAAAAGAAAAAAGGAAAAACCCCACATACCAGTTGGAAACAAACGCACAAAGTGATAATACAAGAAGACTTTGACATGGCTCTGGCTTCCCCAGGCTGAGGGTCTTCACTTTATAAAATTATGGCCTGAAGAGGATGCTTGGGGAAATCAATATATCTGTTGTATTCTATTTTGCTAAGGTTTTATTTAAGGTATTTTTTATCTGTGCCTAGACATGACTTATATATATTTGGGATTGTTTATTATAGATACGGGATTTGAAAAATCAGTTTTGCAAATGTATTAGATTTTTAAAGATTCTTTTGGTTACTTGGAAGATTTTCCACTGAATCAGGGCCAATGCCTTTTATTAGATTATGGTGTGTGTGCCTCTTAATAATGAGCTGCTTATAGTTACAGTTTCTTGCTATGTAAGCCTGGAAATTTTGTATGTACAAAAAAGTGACTATTGATGTTATATATTAGTGTTATTATTTCTCTCCATTTTCTTTCTTTTTCTTAAGTTCATAATTTCCATTTGTTGTTTTTTAGTCTTTTCAATAATACAGACGAGGAAGTGAAGGCTTAGACATGCCAGTTAACTGAGCCAGGATTAAACAGCTGAAGGAGTCCAAAAGCCACATCAGTTATACAGGTTCCTCAATACGAGGGAATCCTTCTGCAGAGAGTGTAGTGACATATACTTGACTTTATTTTCTATATTTAAAAATTTGACTTAATATCACATTGTTGATTTTATGCTAGGTATTTTATTATTCCTGTCCTTTAGACCTTGCCACAAGGAAATCTCTATACCCACTGCTTTTGAAAATTCACCTTTAATTTTCAGGTTAATTAGGTCAGAATCTTGGGTCCATCACTTACTAGCTCTGTGACTGATTTCTCATCCATAAGATGGAAAGAATACCAGGGTATTGTGAGGATGAAATAAAATAATATATGTGATTCAGTTAACAAATCCTCTTCTTGAGTGCTACATTGAACTAAAGGTCTTCTGTTAGGTCTTCATATAGATAGTAGTCCTAGTGAAAATTTTGGTTGCTCTCAGGCTATGCTCTAATTCTTTTCCAAAGAAACTTGGGACAGTGAATTTGAATCTCATTTTCATAATGCCTGATTCCCTCTGTTAACACCTGCTATGTGGGAATGAAAATGAGAATTTCACTAGTGACATATTATGAGATAATTTATAGGGGCAGCTGAAAAATTGGTCAGGAGGTTCTGGAGAAATGAACTTTGAACATTGAAAATTGTTGACTTCCTTCTCATGGTGACTCCAGAAGAGCATGGTGGCAGCTAAAGACTAAAGCATGCCTGAGACATGATCTGACCTGAGGCTGGGAAAGGAAGGACAATGAGAGCTACCTTTGGCCTGTTTGGTCCTGGGGAAACCACTGTACCCTCCCTTAGGTCTGAAAGGGAGATTGCAGTCTTTTCTCTGCATCAGTTGGAACTAGACTCTATATGATGCTGGATTTCTAATTTGGCTCAAAGGACACACCCCAATGAAAGCCAGGAAGAAGAATGACTTGCCTGTTGCCACATTTACTATCAACCACAATTATATCTGCTTAAACTCTGCCCTGGCCAAATGTCTCCTGGGTGCTGCCTTCAGAACAACAGCTCACATTCCCCACTTCCTCCCAAACAGGCTGTTGGGCTCCCCAGAGCCTTTCAACAGCTCAGTACCAAACAGCATCTGACCCCTGCCTGTTTCCAGGGCCCACTCGGAAGTCAGACTTTTCTGAATATGGACTATAAAACAGGAAGTGCTCCAAGAGATATTTTCCCAATACTGTCTAATTATGTTTCATTTTTACAAGTAAATTACCCTGTTTTAAACATTTAGTGATTAAAAAGGAGAGTGAGGATGGCAATCTTGTGTTCAGTTATTCATTTAGCAACACTTGACTCAGTGCTGATGCCAGGTGCTGTCCTGGGCTTCAAGTTACAATGATGAGCAAAGACAAACGAACACATTCTTGCCCTCCATAGCTTATAGACCATAAGGGGAGAAACACATTTCTCAATACCCTGGAGATAAACAGAGTTGCGACTCTGATAAGTACTGGGAATAAGAGGTATATAGCACGAAAATAACTTACAGCCAGGGGATATGATCCATGTGGGGAGGTCAAGGAAGCCCCAGCATCTTGGAAATCTAAGATCCAGGGTCCCCGTCCTACCTTTCAGAGTCACCAGATGAAATTTGGGGTAGATATTCAGAAAGCTAGTGTCTCAGCCATCTTTTCCCTAAACCCAATTTCTCCATTCATAGGGCAAAAAAGATCCTTAAACTGATCAGTTAGAGCAGAGATAACCAAAGCAACACAAAGTTTTGAGAAATATTAGAGAAATCAATCAGTTGTTGCTAAGTGCAATTGCTCTTTAAGACACTACTCAAAATTATGAGTACTTCCTTAGGTATGTTTCTGAGACACAAAGACGAGAGGGCCCGCCACCCACAGGAGCTCTAAGGTAATGTCCAGTGTCTTGTGGCTGCAGCAATATCACTAATGACGTAAAAAGCTTGTCGCTGTATTTCACACTTGGAAGACAAAAATCACAATTTACTCTTTACCTTCTTTAAACTATTTCCTTCCTTTTAAAAAAAACTTAACTCCAAAAATGTGATTTTAAAACCAGACTTTTAGAACAGGAGTTAACAAGACAAATCATCGGAGGCCCGCTGTCTGCCTTCCAGACTGTCTCTGACACTTCCAGTGTCTCTGACACTTGCCCTCCGAGACTTGGGGCATGATGTGTCACCTCTATGGGCCTGAGTGTCCTCGTCTCAATAATGGGGTTAATAAGAGCACTATGTCATTGGGTTGTGGTGAGGATCAAGTGAGATGTTACATTGCAAGTGTCCTTGTTCGGGGCCTGAGAGACACGTGGGCTCAGCTCTTTGCTCTGGCTGCCCCTGTCTGCGGAAGTGTGGTGAGAAGTCAAGGTGGTAGGGACACTTCTACGTACTGCGTACTTGTGCAAGTTCGCCTCCTCTGTGGCATATTACAAAGCCACACAGACCCTGGAAATGTTAGGAGCACAGAGTGTTCCTTCTCTCCGACAGTAGTTTTCCATAATAAAGACGGGGAAAAATACCATCCGAATAGCGTCCAGTTTGCCTCTGACAACATGAATAAGAGGTGTCTTAAAAAATATACTTCTTGGAGCTCTCTGATTTCCATTTGAGTATATAATATGAACATGGACCTAACACCTGCTACACCGTGGTCCTTGCCCTCCCCCCCCACCCTTAAAGAAACCTCAAATGAAGTGATGTGGGCAGGCGAGACTTAACACTCTTGAAAGCAGATAAATTCAAGGCAAACATTTCCTCTCTCCCTCCTGAGCCGACTGGAGTGTTATTCCTGGAACCAAGGCAACAGGTATCGGGTAACAGTGATGGGCTGGAAAGAGATTTTTTGTCAGCTGGAGCCAAGTTCTCATTCTAGGTGACTCTTGTGGGAAAACAGCCTTGAATTCAATTTGCAGAGTTGGACGCTTTCTGACTTTGTTCATGTTCCTAGCCCAATTTTTTCAATGGAGGAACAAGCACTATAGCAGGAAGAAGCTTGATGGCTTTGGGGGAAAAAATCAAAATGCTTTATATGGGTGTAGTATTATTCTGTTACCTTTGCTGCTTGTTTTGCTTATATGGTAGCAAAGGGTCTCTAAGGGTAGACCCTTAATAAATTTGGGCACCGTGTTTTTATTTTGTCATCCATTTCTGCAGGCATTTATTTGCTGAGTTTGTCATTCTACAAGCACAGGCTAAATGCTTACTATGTACTGGGCACAGTTTGGGAGTGGGAAATTTGGACACATGGCTGAGAAGTATAAATGAAGTTTTGAAGAAAATGGGTCAGAATGTTAGAAATCACACTTTTTCCAGAAAACCCGTCATATATGGCTGCTGAACCTGTGTCTGTAAATGGAATGAAGTAGGCCAGTGCTTCATATGTATCTTGAGCATTGCCTTTGAAGAATTCAAAGAATAGATTCTATAGCATCTATAGATCCTAAAGGTAGTACCTGTCATAATTTGGCAAAATATATTATTTCAGAGAATTATTTACCTGTTTATTCTTTCAAGTGGGGCAAGATGCTAGGGACCCAGAAAAGTGGGACATACACCTTCACTGCTACTCCCATTCCCAAGGGACAGTTATGTCATCCCTTTTGCAGCCATATCACCCCTTTGATCTGTACGTTGTAGACCAACAAAATTACATGTAGCTCTGCAAACACACCATCCTGTGTTTGCATGCCTCTCTGCCTCCACACATATTATTCCATCTTCTGGTATGCTCTATCTACCTTCCACATTCCAATAAATATCTGCTTATTCTTCAAATTTCAATTCAGGCTTCTCATCCTTTGACCTTCCATATCTTTCCAGCCATTCCCTCCTCTCTGGCACTTAGCCACCTTGTTGTATATCCATTGTTGCAAACGTCACACCAAATTATAATTATTTATATACCTGTATTTTCTTTTAAACTAGGAGGAAGTAGGAGCACCTTAACATCAGTGACAAAGTGCTGTTTTCCAGAAGGTGCCATACTGCCTGGCATAGAGGAGCTGCATCAGAGATGCACAGATGTCTACCAAAATTAGAGAGGCATGCAGGGGTTTCCATAGCTCTTCTTAGGTTAGAAGTTTGCTGACAAACCATTCAACAGATATTTGTTGAACACATACTATGTCCTAGGCACTCTTTTAAGTGCTAGGGATAGAGTGGTGAACAGAACATCCTGGCTGTCACAGAACTTACAATGTACTCCTTAAGTTGAATGGTTATGGCTCAGCTAAACATTCTATTAATAGGGAAGAAGAGGAAGGCTGATATTGAGACAATCAGTAGTCATTGCCACACTATTCTTTCATGTTGTCTATATTTAAGTGGTCAGGTGTGTTTTTATTCTTAAAAAAAATGGTAGACTGTGGTAGTTCTGGATTTTTCGCCTTAAATGCATGTGTTGAACTTTGTTGTATGCATCTCAGGAGCCTATTCAATAGGCTGTCTAATTTCTTATTTGCGTGTGTGTGTGTGTGTGTGTGTGTGTTGGAGAGAGCTAGAGAAAGTCCAGCTCTCAAAGAAAGTGCTTTTGAAAGCTCTCTCACATACCACTGGCTCCTCACAACTCACTTAGCTAGGTATGTACAATAGGTATTATTACTCCATTTTACAAATGGAAAAACAAGGTACAGAAAGATCAAGTAAACTTATTCAGGCTGTAGAGCTAGTTGGCAGAAGAGCCATGTCTCCTGACTTCATACTTTTTTACTTGATTAAGAATGTGGTTAGTCAGGAAACAACAGATGTTGGCAAGGTTGCAGAGAAAAGGGAGCCCTCTTACACTGTTGGTGGGATGCAACCTGGTGCAGCCACTCTGGAAAACAGTATGGAGGCTCCTCAAAAAGTTGAAAATAGAGCCACCCTATAACCCAGCAATTGCACTACTAGGGATTTGCCCCAAAGATACAGATGTAGTAATCCAAAGGGGCACCTGCACCCCACTGTTAACAGCAGCAATGTTCACAATAGCCAAACTATGGAAAGAGCCCAGATGTCCATCAACAGATGAATAAAGATGTGATATGTATATGGTCCACTACTCAGCCAGCAAAAGGAACGAAATCTTGCCGTTTGTGATGACGTGGATGGAACTAAAGAATATTAAGCTAAGCGAAATAAGTCAATTAGAGAAAGACAATTATCATATGATTTCACTCATTTGTAGAATTTAAGAAACAAAAGAGAGGATCATAGGAGAAAAGAGGAAAAACTAAACCAGATGAAATCAGAAAGGGAGACAAACCATAAGAGACTCTTAATCATGGGAAACAATCAGGGTTGCTGGAAGGGAGGGCGGTAGGAGGATGGGGTAACTGGATGATGGGCATTAAGAAGGGCATGTGATGTAACAAGCACTGGGTATTATATAAGACTGATGAATCACTGACCTCTACCTCTGAAACTAGGAATAGATTATATGTTAATTAATTGATTTAAATAAAAATACATATTTAAAAAACTGAAAAAAAGAATGTGTTTAGTCAAATAATAATGTCAGGTAACTCAGAATCAGTGGGTGACTAAAGTATTTATTATCACTTTTAAGTTAAAAGTCTACAGAAACAAATGAATCAAACTAAACCATTCTGTGTAAAACATGGATACTTACTTCAGCTTTTTCCCGATTTCCACTCAAATGACCACTTTGCCTTCACGTTTTTTAGCCCAGTCCAACCAGCTTTCCTTTTCACAGAGAGGCTCCAAGGGCGAGGTCTTCCACAGTGCTTCATTTAGGAAGCCCAGTCTCTCTCTGTGGTCACACTGGCCCCTGTTCATCATGAGCTCATGGTTCATGAGTTCTGTGTTTTGCCAGGGCATCGCCCTGCCAGGCCCGAGGGCTGATTGTTTACATTGGTGGCATCTGCCCAGCTTGTCTGCTGACAGCCAACACTTCTTGCATACTTACCACTGCCCCCACATTCCTAGGTCACATCATGTCACCTGAACTCAATATATGGCCACGACAGAGTAAAGGATCCCTCTTTGCTTCAGTGGAACAGAAAACTAAGACTTTCAGAAATTGAGAAAAATACATATCAGAGATGAAGTATAAGTGAAAAAAGAATAAACTTTGGGAGAAAGTCTCTAAGCCTCATATTCCTTATCGGTAAAAATGAGGATAATAATACCTTCCTTGAGAATTACCATAAGGATTAGAGTTGTATACTTAAAATGCCCAGCTTAGTCCCTGGGACATAGGGTAGTCCATACATGGTAGAGAATAAAATAAAATATATTTTCTTCATTTTTCTATAATATTCAAATGTAGGCAACAATCCCAAGGGAAATGAAAATATGTGTCCACACAGAAATTTTCACATGAATGTTCATAACAGTATAACAATAAGTAAAAAGTAAAAATAACCCAAATGTCCATTAACTGGTCAATGGAGAAACAAAATGCGGTGTATCCGTACCGTGGAGTATTATTCAGACCTAAAAATAAATGAGTTACTGATATATGCTGCAACATGAACCCTGAAAACATTATGCTAAGTGAAAAAAGTCAGACACAAAATGCCACAGTTGTATGATTTCATTTATATGCAATGTCCAGAAAAGGCAAATTCAGAGACAGGGAGTAGAGCAGTGGTTACTGGGGGCTGGAGTCGGGGAGAATGCAAAGCAATTTCTAGTGGGTACAGATTTCTTTTGGGGGTGATGAAAATGTTTGGAAATTAGATCATGGTGGTGGTTGTGCAACTCTATGAATATACTAAAAACCACTGAATTGTACACTTTAACTGGGTGAATGTTAGACGAATTGTATCTCCATAAAGTATTATTTTAAAAAATGGACAGTAAGTATGCCTTAGTTGCTATGCAAAGAGAGGTTCTGTAGGGTGTTTGTGAGAAGTGTACCCTTCTGCTCACTCCATGGTGACTATATCATTCATTGCTTTTTATGTTTTTTTATTCTATTGCTATTAGACTGAGAGAATTATTTAGACCTTGCCCAACTTGTGCCTATTTGTCTTTCCTTTTTTCATTGAAAATGCTTTCATTGTTTGTGAAAGCAGTGAAGTGACATTATTGCTATCCTCCTGGCCATAGTTGAAATATTGTATTACTGAACTATGTGCCCTGAGTGTGCACAGATGGATGGACCATGGCTCTTACAAGCCAAACTAATGTGGGCTTTGTGTCAGGTCCCTGGTTTCTAGGGATCCCTTATCACGCTGGCACATGTTCATGCATTTCAGCCTAAAACTTCTCATGGGATATAAACAGGCCTTTATTTCTCAGAACCTGGATATCTGACTTCTCTTGAAACAATAGAAAATCTAGGCTTTCTGGGCACACATTCACAAGGCAGCAATCTGATGGAGCCTGCATGTGTCCTGTCCCTCACACTGTTAGCTCAGGCATGGTCCATTTCAGTCCTTGATGTTATCTGTGCTCAGCCTTTGTAGGCATTTGGGTTGGATTCAGTGAAAGTTTCCTTGAATCATTCATTCATTCATTCATCAGGCCCATGGTTAGTGTCTGTTTTACACAGTAAACTCTGTTAGGTGCTGGGATACTTCTATCCTCAGAGAAGAGAATCTGGTAATGGAGAAAGACAAGAGAACCAGTTAATTACAATGCAGGAGTAAGTGCAGTGCTCCAAGTATAGGTAGAGAATCAATGTATAATTACAGATTTTGGGCATCCCATCTAGCCTGAGGTGTTTGGGGGGGCAGTGGAGAGCTTCAGGGCTCCTGGAAAATGTGTCCCTAGATCCCATGTGTCTTCTCTTTAGTATCCGGACTCTAGTTGTTGACTGTATGGTGAAATATATTCCACTAGTAACTCCATTTCTTCAGGGCACACCTACATAATAAAAAACTTGACAGAACTGGAAACTCCAGCAAGGAAGAGGAAAAAAAGGAAATGAAGAGTGAGTGAAAGGGAGCAAGAAGAAGAAACAAAGGGCAAAGGAGAAGAAAAACAGGAAAAAGAGTATTTACACAAATGAGAAACATATTTATCTTGTCGCAGATGCTGCCACTGATATTTGCATAGAATTCCAAGAGTTTTGGCTCCAAGGAAAATTATGCTGAAGTGAATCTCAACAAAACTTGATGACAGATGGTAGCTGTGCTTGTGGTGAGCACAGTGTAACATATAGAGTTGTCAAATCACAATATGGAGCACCTGAAACCAGTGTGACATTGTGGGCCAACTATACTTCAATTAAAAAAAAAAAAAGCTCATAGGGAACTAATGAATCTTCCTGTTTTCTTGCCTTGTTTCCTGCTGGGACAAGTCCATACTTTCATTCTAAGATGATCTCACTGGTCCCGTTGATTAATGTCCTTGACAAGGCAGAGAATTCCTTCTAATCTGACAGGTGCACTTCCACTCTGCGTGGGGGAGTGCTGTGGCAGGAGTTTGCACTAGGGTTGGGATGGGGCATCTGAGCCCAGGTTCTAACACCCACCATTTTTATGACTTGTGCAAGTCATAGCCTTTCATCCTCAGCCTTCTCTTCCATAATGTGGAGAGATAAAAATAATGCTAAGTTCTCTAATTATAGAGCTCAAAATGGATGAGTGCATGACACACAGGTGAGGGGTTCATAGCGCCAAGAGGTGCAGACCCTTCAGAATTAAAAGTGTTAAGGAATGGCTCCTTTGTAATATATTTAATTATGTTCATCTTCACATCAATACGATGGCATTGGGCTTTTGAATTCACTTTTAACTGGTCAATTGCCAATTTTTACCATTTCTCTTTCCTACCTTTTAGGAATGAAATTGATTCCTTGGTTGATTGCATTTCCAGAAACAGATTTTTTTTTTTAACATCACTCTTACCCAGTCTTCAGATGTGTAATGCCTATAATTGTTTCTGGGATTAAATGAGACATATCGAGAAGGGATGTTGAGGGAGTAGAAGCATTTATTTTGTTGGTGAGGAGGGTTTCGTGAGGAGTGAGTTTTCCTGATTTCTTAGCTCATTGGGAAGAACTGCTACCAATTGACTTGGTAGGACCTAGGAAAAGGCTTGTGTTGGGAGAAATCCCCAGCCCCCCAGACCATGTCCATATCCTTACCCATATCCAAATCTAGTTTTCTACCCAGCAGAGAGGTTCTAGGTCTTTAAACAATTCTACATGGTAACCAAGAAGCAAGAATCCACCAGCATATTTTGTCAAGTGGCCAAGCAAATCTCTTCCCCTTGGCAGAACAGCTTCTGGTGAGGCTCTCCCTGAAAGCAGAGACCAAGGTGGTAACTTGATGACATGAGCTTTCTTGAAAATAAATTTCACTAGTTGCTTCAAAAAGTGGAATCTTATTTTTAGGTGGGAGCTCTTTTATTTTCTACACAGCTGAGTCTTTCCCTGCTAGATGAAAACATGAGGTGGTTAAGAAGGTGGTTCAGTTTTTGAAGTCCAAAGTCGGAAAATTCAATTTTGCCAACTTACTAGTCATGGCGTGAATCGTCTAGGCGATGACTAACCTTGTTGTTCATTCCATCATCGTTCCCTTGAGCCTTGGGGTTTGTATTTTGCAGGTTCTGGAGCAGCAAAGAGCAGGCTCTGCACAGTGTTGCCTTCATCCTGGCCCATGGATTGCAGTCCTGTTGTTCTGTATCTTCAAAAGTCTAGGCTTCCTGGGGTAGCAGGGAAGCCGAGAACATTCCCTGAGGATCAGTGCAAATGGAAGTAATCAGGAGGACTGTGTCCTCAACATCTGTGTCTCACCTGCTGAGAGATCCAATCCGCATCTTTAACATGGCTCCAGGGGCCCCATGCTCACCAATGTGAGCATAAGCCTCACAAGCTCAGAAGGACTCGTGGTAAAAATAAATGAGTCAGTCTTAATTATTTCAAGTTAGCTGTTAGTTTAAGAGCCAAGACCGGGGAATGAAAATTGACCTTCTGGAACAAGGAGAAATGTCAGGGTGTGTAGACATTGCCAGAGAAGGCTCAATGTTGTTTTCTTGGTGCAGCCAAGTAGTCAAATTGTATCATCCTGCAGACATGTTTATTTACTGGTCTGTTCCATGAGCTCTCACTTTTCCCTGTAACAGTGACAATGCACTTGCTGGCCCCGGGAACTTCCGTAACCAAGGAGAGGCCCTGCACTGTGCTGGTGATTGTATTTGCAGCCTGTGTTTATTTTTGTCCTGATTTGACTTTGACTCTGAGACCAATAGGCCTTTGCTGATGGGCACAACTAGAGAGGAGGAAACAGGAACCAGAGGCAGAATCAGAGAGAAAGTGGATGGGCAGCCAGCATTATTGGTGAGTAATGGCCCAGACTTTCCTCTGAGGCCAAGTTGGGTGTCACACTTGTTCCTACCAGCTCTTGCATTTCAAATACTAGCTCCAAAGAAAGCCAGCAAGGACCAAGGCACCGAGAGAGGACTGACCACGGGCACTGGGGGCCTACTGGGGCCACAGCTCTCCCAAAGGTGGAGCTCCTTCTTAGTGGCTGGCAGGTCCTGGTGCTTCTTAGAGGTAAAGAGAAGCCACTGTCCCATCAGGGCATTCAAAGAAAATTAATTATGTGAGGACTGGCATGGCTCAGGAGCTGAGCCCACCTTTGCTATCTTATCCTGCACCAAAGAGACCCAGGGAAGGGGGGGGCGGCAGGTGTCGTTGATTTAAGTGTGTCCCCACACTGGAGAGTTGTGGGAAAGATGGAATGGGCTTAGCTTCCAGGGAGCGTGGTCTTCCAGCTGATGCCTGCTGTGCTTCCACAAACCCTGGTTTTCTAGTTCCACTAGAGACTTTAAATCATATGTGGATCACCTCTCTGGATGTCTCTTCACATCATTCGTTTTCTTCAAGGAATCCCTCACTGGGGGCCTTTCCCAGTCTGATGGCAGAAGGCTTCAGACCCAAGGCTCTTTCTGTACGGGACTGGAAGGAACTTTCAGATGGGAGCGATGCCTCAACTTCCCCTGAAGGGGGTCACACATTCGGACCCCTCAGCTCCTCAGCTTCTCCGCCACAGCACTTTTCTGTGTCTACTTACTTGGGGAGGCTCACAGCAGGACAGGCACCACACTGTCGCATTGTTCTAGGGACTCTGAAAATAAAGCTGTTCACTCAAGCCTCGGGTTTCCTCTGGGGACCTTGCAGCTGGGCCTTTGCTCCTGTCTCTCCAACTCCCTGAGTAGAGCAGTGCCCAGATGCTTTTCTGGTTAGATATGCAAGCGGAAATGCATTGTTTTTTTGGTCAGAGGGATGAAAAAGGCAGCAGTTTGGAGTCTCTGCCTGGATTTCTGTTTATTTTTTGGTGCTGGGGCGGGGGCGCGGAGGGGGGGCAGAGGCAGGGCAATTGGTCTTGAGCAGGGGCTGCAAGGCTTCCCCAGCAGGCCGGTGTGGTCAGTGCAGCTCTGCCTCTGGGATCGTGCAGGAGATTTGGCCCCGCACCTCAGACACCCGTGTCCCTGGACCTCCAACCACAGCTGGAGGATTTGTTCCTTTCCCAGGAAGCCTGAGAACAAAGAGAATCTGCACAATTTCCAGAAGTAACTGAATAGGAAACATTTTCCCCTCAATAAGGAGAGTATTTTAAATCTGTGCTCCCATTTTTCAATTAGCTTTATCTTCGCCTACACCCAAGCAGCTCATTTCTAAGGATGTCTGTGAATAGCAGATACTTAGGCAGAGTGGGGAGTGTTTAGTCTGGATACCAGGAAGATACATTTCATACAATGAAATACATCATACAAGCAAATGCATAGATGCGGGGAGGGCACAGCGAATGTAAGCCCCACGTAGTGAAGACCCTGCAACTAAGGAAAGAAGTCGATGCTGTAGGAATTCTCCTACACTGTTTTATAGTGATTTGGGAATAATGTAGAAGTCCCATAACTTTTGGCTAACCCTGCAGTCAAGATATTTTTTTATTTTGTTTTGTTTTAACTTACTCTTGCTGCTAATATTTTGAGCAAAACTATGGGCATTCAAGCTGGTTCTGAGTTTCAGGAATTGGTCTATACATGAGATGAGTGGTTTGACTCTCAAAGTGCCCTTCATGGCTACTTCACTGGACATGGGTGGCAGGTAGCCATGTGTCCCAGTGGACGTCCCAACATTCTTCACTTCTCAGCATAGATGGGGCCTGTGCCCCTCCCCCATGTTGCTTTCTGGCCCACTTCCCTGCCTCCTTATGTTATCCCATTTTTGTCCATAGGTGCTAACCTGGTGTCCCTCAACACTGTGAGCTGCACACATTACCACTTTCCCTCTCCAGGTAGTGGAATTTCTGGGTGGGCCTGTGGGTCTCCTCCCTCCTGGACCTTGTTCTGAACGGAGGAGCTGATTCAAATCTAATTTCCAGAAGAGACTTGAAAGTAGATCAAGGGATGCCTGGGTGGCTCAGTTGGTTAAGGCTCTGACTCTTGATTTCGGTGCAGGTCATGATCTTAGGATTATGAGAGCCCTGCACTGGGCTCTGTGCTCAGTGTGGAGCCTGGTTGAGATTCTCTCTCCCTCTCACTCTGTCCCTTTCACTCATGCTCTCTCTCTCTTTCTAAAATAAATAACTCTTAAAAAAAAAAAAAAGAAAGTAGTTGGAATTGGCAATTGGCATCAGCTCCTAATCTTCTATTTTTTTTGGAATAATATTTTCAGTAAGGCTAATTTTAGTTCAAATATCCATTTTATAAAATACGATTTTCAAATACTAGTCATATATCTCTATCCCCCATTTTTCTATACCCCATGACTTAAGTTACACAATTTCCGGTTACTTGGTGTTTTACAGAAATTTACTCCCTATGTCACATGGGGCTCCACTATGCTTTGCTTAACAATTTGTTTTTTTCTCTTTAACATTTCTGAATATTCTCTCCTTTAAAGATTTGTTACTTTTGGAAAAGCAGCGACTTTCAAAAGCTCAAGCAGGAAGAGCAAAAGCCATCATAGATTGGGTTTAACAAAATCCTCTTGACTGAAATTGCCTGTATATGAAAGAAGCAACCACTGTTCACTCCTCTTGATTTGCTCTTACATGTTCCCAGAGAACCACTACTGCTGAGAGTGCCCATGGCTTTTCCATCCAGGAGGCACTGCTGAATTGCCCATAAATTCTAAGCATTTTTACTCCCTTTTAAGAGTCTCAGGCATCTCTGTCTTTCCATGACTCTTCTGTTTACTCTCCTGCTTTCTTCCCTTCTTCCCTTCCTTCCTTCCTGTTTTAATTTTATTCAGTGTGGTTTTTAAAAATCAGGAATAGATGTTGAGTTTTGTTCAGATGCTTTTAGCATTTACAGAAGTAATCATTTCATTTTTCTTCAGGTGTGTTAATAGAATCAATTAATGGATTTCCTTTTATAATGAACAATCCTAGGCTATACCATGTAATATTTTTGTAATAGGATGCTGGATTCTGTTTGCTAATACCTCATTTAGGATCTTTGCAGCATATTCATTAAAAGATATTGGTCTATAATTGTGTGCGTGCATGCATGTGTGGCTATCTTCATCAGGTTTCGATATTAATATTGTACTTTCATTATTAAAATAATTTGGAATTTTCATTTGTTTCTCCTGCGCCCTGGAGAACAAGCTACATAGCATTGGAATTATCTCATCTAGTAGAATTCCCCTGTGAAACCATCTGGACATAATATTTTCTTTTTTTTCTCTCTTTCTTTATTTCTTCCTTGATAATTGTTCTGTTTAAGTTTAATATTTCTACTGAAGTCAATTTTGCTAACATGCATCTTCCTAGGAAATCGTCCATTATATCCAGTTTTCAAACTTATTTTTCATTGAGCTGTGCAAAGTTATTGAATAATTTCTTTCATATCAATCATATTCCCTTCATCCTCGTCAATTCTTATTTTATGTATCTGTGTTGTCTTGATGGATTAATAAATGGTTGCTTTGTTGATTTTCCTCAAAAAAAGCAAAATTTGAGGGAGTTTGGTGGGAAGATGGGTGAAATAGGTGAAGGGGGATTAAGAGTAGACATACCATGATGAGCACCGACTAATGTATAGAATTGTTGAAACACAATATTGTACACCTGAAACTAATAAGATATTTTAATTATATTGGAATTTTACAAAAATAAATTTTTTTTAAAAAGCAAAATTTTAATTTATTTTATCCTTTTTCTGTTTTATGCTTCTGGACTTTCCTTATTTATTTCTTTATGTTTGTTTTGTTACTCTTGTAGCTTTCTATCAGGAATTCAACTCACTTATTTTTGTTGATTTAAAGATATAGAACTGAATTTTTCTGTGATCATTGCTTTAATTGTATCTTAAAATTCTGATACATAGTGTTTTCGCAATTCATTTTTAGAATTTCTGAAATTGATTTGTATGTCTTCCTGTACTCAATAGTTGTTTTAAAGAGAATTCTTGATGGAATTCTTTGTTTTTTATTACCAATTTCTAGTTTTCTAGTTTTATCATCAGAGAATGTTGTTTATATTCTTTCAATTTTGTGGAGGCTTTCTGTGTAGTGTAATTGTTGGTCAATTGTTGTGAATGTTCCACATGAACATGAGAAGAAAGCGTCTTCTCTCTCATTGTGTCCTATAGATCCTCTATATATTTACTTCCTCCCATTTGTACCATCTTCAGCTGAAAGTGTTATGGTATGGTACTCTTCATCTCAGGGTTGTAAATTCAAGCCCCACGTTGGGTGTAGAGATTACTTTAAAAAAATCTTAAAAAAAAGAAAGTAGTGTGCTAACATCTCTTATTATTGGGGTTTCTGTTTTTCCTCGCAATTTCTATCCCTTCCATTATAAAAGGGGTTGACAAACTACAGCCTATAGATCCACTGCTTATTCTTGTAAATAAAGCTGTATTGGAATACAGTAATGCACATTCATTTACATATTGTTTATGGCTGCTTTCCTGCTACAAAAACAGATTTAAGTAGCTGCAACAGAGAGTGTATGGCCTGCAAGCCTGAAATATTTACTATCTTGCTCTTAAAGAAAGTTTGCCAAGCTCTATACTATATGAAGGTACAGGGATGTTCATATTTATTGTATCTCTGATGTGAATTGTGTCCTTTAGCATTATAAAGTATCTTTCTTTGTCATGGCCAGAATTCCACCTTATTTGATGCCAGGCTTATAATTCTTGCTTTCTTTCTCTTTTCCAATTGACTGATATATCTCTTCATTTTTAAGTGTTCTGAATAACTTTGGTTTAGATGTAAAATGGTTTACACTTGTTAGATGTAACAATACTCAATTGTATTGAGTCGGCAATAAAATTTGAAAGTATTTTCATTCTAATAAGCGAGTTAGGCTCCTTTAGAAGTGGATCAATTTGTTAAACTTTTAAGGTAGAAACAAGTTTTGTATACATTATTTGAAGACTCTTGAAGGTCCTCTAGTTTGTATAAACAATGGTAACATTAATAAAAATAGATAAAGATAATTTAGATTTTTGAGTCTTATATTGGAAACTGTTGCTTTTCCCTTGAGTGTATGTGATGACAGTACTACTATTTAGCAGTTTTGTTGTGATCTGAAAACAAACTTGAGAGGAAAATGCAAGAAAATTATTGCTAGTATTGATGGTACTTGTCAGGGAAGTTAAAAAGCAGAGTTCATATCTTGGATAACTAAAAATTAAGCCAAGTAGGAAAATTTACAAAAAGATTAGTTAACTTACTCTTGGATTAATAAATAAGCATTTTCTGCTTATACAGTTTTAGTACAACCCCTTATTGAATCTGCTATTGGCTGAGCCTTATTTTAAGGATCTAATGACACAAAATTGATTTTAAGCAGTGTCTCTCACCTCAGAAAGCCATTGTCTAGGTTGGACCATAAGGGATGTCATTTTCATATATACATTTTTTTCTCAGAACTGGTCATTCTCCTTTCAATTGTTCTGGGGTCTTTGGGATTTCCCCCTCTTTCTTTGGATGGCAACTGAGCTATGTTGTACTTTCTCTCATGCAGGGCAGCCACTGATCACAATGTGGATAATACAACAGAAATACTCAGGGAGTGGTTGAAAAATGTACAGAGATTCTATCACTATGTGGAGTGGAGGCCTATGGATGAACCAGAGTGAGTAGTAAGACAACATTTTGTGAACTCTATCTATCTCACTTCCCTTAACCAGTTTTCTAGCCATTTGGGTGTCTAATCTCGGAGGCACTTACAACTTCTTGGTTATCACTGTATCTAGTAAATTACAAGGATCTGCCATTTCTTCCTTTTTTTTTTTTTCATTTCTTCCTTTGACAGATCTTAGCTCTCTCTTCCTCTTTACTCCTGCAGCTACCAGCGAAGTTCAGGTATTCCTTAGTTTACAAATAAATTGCCACAGTATATATTTTAAAATATTGATATTATTAGTCTTATTTTAAGTATAAGTCTCTTATATTTGGTGGGTCACAGTGAAAAGTTTTCATACTGTTTTATATATGCTGTGCTTCTTTACGTATCTTATTTTTGTAATCATTCCATAGCAGTAATTAAGGAGTTTCTTCATTATTTTATGACTGCATAGTATCCATTATGTGGATGTATCATAATAACAATGAATAGTCAATCCCCTACTGATGGGATTTAGGTTACTTCTTCTTTTAACCATAGCAATTTCTTAATTGCGTCCATATTCAAGGTCATCCTACATACTATACTGTCAAATTAACTTACCTAAAAAACTAAAGACATGGTTTATTTCTCTGTTAAAAGTATTTTGGTGGCTCTCCAATACTCACAGAACAAAGTTCAAATACTTTAGACTTACACTTTTTAAAGATTCCATGAACTTAACACCAACATCTATCCACCTGTATTTCTTGCTTCTTCCCAAAAGAAAACTGTTTTGTCTAGAATGTTCCTTTTACTTTCAACCCCGAGGTGTTACTCATGCTGGTTAATTCTCCAGGAAGGCCCTTTCTGACTTTGTAACCAGTGTTATGCCAAATCCCACCTACTACAGAAACCCATTTCTAATTATTCCAGTTACAAAGATCTACCTTTCTCTCAAAACTTGTATTGCTTATTTCCTTCATCATCCTTTTTGACACAGAAATATCCTTAACTAACTTTGTTAATTAACTGTGTAATTTATGCATTTCTTCTAGGTGATTTTTGGGTTCTTTGGCAGAGGTTACAGTATACAAATACTTCATATTTTCCCCCAGTGCTATATTCTTGGCAGGCACTAAATTAATACTTGTTGGATGAACAAATGAGTGAATGACAACATGAATAAGTGTATTTAAAAATGACTATTGTAAATGTTCCCAAGGCTACTGCAATCTAGTTTTAAAAATTGTAGAAGTAGAATACATTAAATTGCCTGAATTTTTGCCCAGGATAAATCATTTGTTGAAAGCCAAACTCATATAATAATAATAAATGCCATTCCAGAACAGCTCCTTTTTAGTCTCTTTATATAATCATTTCATTATATATGTATATACAGATATATTTCAAATCCTAGCATATGGTCCATATATCAAAACAAAATTTAACAATGAAATTTGAACACTATAAAAGATTTTGAATGCTTTTGTGGAGTTTCTTATAATGGAATTTGGCCTAACTAGAATGGCCAAAAAGACTATATACCTACCTTGCATCCTGGTAATTTTTTCTGTTCCCAGATCTTGAATAAATATATTGTATGTCAAGATCAGTGTGAAAAATATTGGTGAAGGCATTTTGGGGGCAATATATTGAGAAAAACAGGACTTCCCCTGATTTTCATTGAAGCAATAATTGGAAAGACATCTTAGAGAATCCCTATGTAGGACATAGTCTTATTAATCTTATTTATATAATGTTCTCATTGTTTTTGTAATTTTTCATTCTCTAAAGCAAAGGTACTGCTAGCGCAGCTATAAGAACTTGAAATGATGGCCAGATTTGGGCTACTGTGACAGTATCAATACTCATACCAGTTGGAAGCTTTCAGAAGGGTTCTTGAGGGTATGCCAACCTTCTTGCCAATGTGGCCATGTGAGAGTCCTGCCCTGGCTGTTTTGTAGATGTTGATAGAGATTCCAATGACATGCATCTGCTCTACGATCTCACTCTACCTGGGACGGATCAGTGTTTTAGGCTCTGTGGAATCCTCTACTGATACTTGATCAAGTAAATTTAACTTTTGTTTTTTTTTTCTTTGAAACTCAATTTTTTTGCTGCAAAATTTCTAAGTTTATTTGATGGCAGAATATATTAAAAAGTGCCTAGGAACATGAACTTTGGGGTTATGACTGGATTTAAATTCTGACTGTGCACCTTATTAACTGCGTAGCATTACACAAATAAACGACTTACCCACACTACACCAGTTTCCTCATCTGTGAAATGGAGAGAATGTTGGTACTATTCTTGGAAGGACTCCTTGGAGTCTTCTTAGAAGCCACTGAAATATTTCATGTAAGGATTTGTGTGTACAGTAAGCACAAGTTACTTAATCCCTTTTTCTTTATCTACAATATGAGGAAGATGATAACAGTAATAGTACCTACCTCCTAGTGTTGATGGAAGGTAAAATGAGTTACTGCATATAAACATTTGGGACAGAGACTGAAATATATAGGCACTAAATAATTATAAGTTATTATTATTATAATATTATTATTTCTATTACTATTAGCATTATTATTATTTTAGATCTTACCCTGATGAAATTGGACCAAAGCATTGGCCAGGCTCCCGGTTTGCCCATGTGATGAAACTACGGCAGGCAGCCCTTCGAACTGCGAGGGAAAAATGGTCAGACTACATTCTGGTAAAAACAGATGTTTGATTTCTTGACAACTATTATCTAAATGTGTCCAAATCAATTCTCCAAAACCTAGGACTGTGGGAGCTATTAAGACAACCTTTTGTTTAAGAACCAACTCCCCCACTTTTTTCTTTTTAAGTAGGCTCCACACCCAGCATGGAGCCCAACGCAGGGCTTGAACTCACAACCCTGAGATCAAGACCTGAGCTAAGACCAAGAGTCAGAGGCTTAACCAACTGAGTGACCCAGGTGCCCCTCTTCTACTTTTTGATAAAGACACAAGGGAAAACTTGGGGAACTTAATATTGGGGTACCTAAATTTGATCTCTTTCATGCAATAGGCATAAGAAACTCTGAATCCTTTTAGTTCATTGGAATGCTCTGGGGAATATTTCTTCTTCTTCTTCTTCTTCTTCTTCTTCTTCTTCTTCTTCTTCTTCTTCTTTCTTCTTCTTCTAAGATTTACTCACCTCTTTGAGAGATAGAGAGAGGAGGGGCAGAGGGAGAGAATCTTCAAGCAGACTCTTGCTGAGAGCAGAGCCTGATGCTGGGCTCAATCTCACAACCTTGAGATCATGACCTGAGCTGAAACCAAGAGTCAGAGGCTTAACCAACTGAACCACCCAGGCACCCTCCCCTTTTTAAAAGAGATTTATTGGGAAATATTCATAATAACTTTCTGGATATTTTTTTCAGATATAAAAAAAGATTCAAATTAACACCTCCACAACTCCATTCCTTTTTGTTCCTCAGTGATTTGGGGGAAATGTCATTCCTCTTTTTTTTTTAAGAGATAGTGGATTATTACTTACAGTAAGCAGTATATCCACCAGCATGCTTATGGCAGTTCCCTTTCCTTCCACTTCTCACACAGGTGATGTCATGGGTTCATATGGATGCTCTGCATACAGTGGTTTTGTATCACAGCCAAGGAATCCAAAGCTAAGGGAACCCACTGCTTTTATAGAAAGCAGTAAACAGACATGCTCTTTCTGTGGGAAAATATCTTACCTCATCTCTCAAGGTTATCAGCTTCACAAACAGCCCTGAGAAATGGCCCAGTGAAAGAAACAATCCGGGCTTTGGAATCCTGGGCAAAGGAATGGCTTGCTTGGCCAAATCACTTGCTTGGCCTCTTGGTTGCTCCTAATCATGTTGGGTTCTCATAATTTCTCTCTGTGAAGAGATTCCATCACTTTTCTTAGAACTTTGGGAGTGGTCCAGACAAATGCTGGACTTAATGACTAGGGGCCAGGGTTGTCTTCTGTCCTTGTCCTCCAGGAGCCAAACTTAATGGAAAGGAGGACAGCTTCCTAAGCAGCAAGTTGCTACAGTCCCCATTTCCCTTCTGAAAGTTGACAGGGGCTTTTTTCTTAGCAAGTTTATGGAAATCAAGTTCTTCATTCTGTAGCCCCCAAAATCTATTTAATTCTTTTGCTGAGCATTTTCCAGTACAATCCTGGAAATAACACCAATAAAGCAAAAACAATATGATTTCATTAGACTTGTCAATATCTGCTCTTTCACTAAACTCTGATTCCTAAAAGGAATAGTTTTGACCTTTGTCCATCCCCATCTTGTAGACACAACAAAAATCAGCCCAATAGTTTATGACACACACCCCCCTTTTTTTTTTAAAGCCTTTATTTCTTCATGAGAGACACAGAGGGAGGCAGAGACATAGGCAGAGGGAGAGGGAGCCTGATGAGGGACTTGATCCCAGGACCTGGGGATCATGACCTGAACCAAAGGCAGACACTCAACCACTGAGCCACCCAGGCCCCTGACACACACTCTTTCAATACAAATAGTTTCATACAAGGTTTCAGCTTGATGATATTTAACATTGTAAAGCTGTTTAAATGTCATTGAAAAATACAAATGCTGAATCACAAATTTGCGGTAAACAGATTTCATAAGAATGAAAGCTTCTGATTATTTTTGCACACATGGTAAAAAGTTTCCATAACAAGAAACTTATTATTTTATTTTTTTAAGTGTAGAGATCAATGAGATTATTTATTTTATATAGTAGAATCTATTGTTAAATCATCCCTGTATATGAGTCAGCATTAACATGGACTTCTGCTAAGAGCAGGAAAAGTTTCATGAGTTGATATAATGTACTTTCAACAAAAATCTACTTCTAACATTAAAATGATATTGATGGATCTGTTTAGGGCCATTTTGGCATTACTATAGACAACCTAAAAAAGTCTGTTCATTTGTACCTAGTTTGGGCACTCAATGAGTGTTTCTGGATGAATCTTCAAGAGCTCTTGGAAGCTGTTAGTGGTGAATAACCACTCACCTGGGTGTGGGGTGGGTGCTGGTTGAGTGTGTACCCAGTATGGTAGCACCAATTTATTGCTTATGCAGAGCTAAACATGTGGAAGTTAGTCTAAATGTATTTTGTCTGAATGAATGCCATCCAGCTTTAACAAGTTTCAGTAAGGAATATAAATAACTGGTTCCATGTCTCATGAGCGAGTTTCTTTGATACTTCAGAAGTGTTGGGTTAGTCTTGAACCCAGTACAGAAAAGTATTTTTTTTACCTGATTATTATCCTTTTCTTTTTCTAGTTCATAGATGTGGACAACTTCCTGACTAATCCACAGACCCTCAATCTAATGATTGCAGAAAACAAAACCATCGTGGCACCCATGCTGGAGTCTCGGGGCCTGTACTCTAATTTCTGGTGCGGAATCACACCTCAGGCAAGTCTTCTGGCTAATGAATTAAGGCTATGGGGTTTAACAAGGCAGCCATGTATCAACCATAGCACCATTTGCCTTTTTCTTCACTTTTTCCTTTGATACGTGTGTGTCATGGTGTTACAGAAGCAAGCACGTTCAGGAAAGGTGGTAAACTCAGGTTTAATGCATAATCCAATGAGTTCTTTTGTATTAATGAATTAGGAAGAAATTTTTCTAATGAGCTTAGTCTTAGAAGCTTTAACTTAAACATTAGAGCTTATACTTTTTTCCTCTCCGATTCTGAGATTTTTTTTTTAAATAGGATTTTTTGGTTGTTAA
Source organism: Nyctereutes procyonoides (assembly GCF_905146905.1). Taxonomy (NCBI): domain Eukaryota; kingdom Metazoa; phylum Chordata; class Mammalia; order Carnivora; family Canidae; genus Nyctereutes; species Nyctereutes procyonoides. The sequence continues at coordinate 9,893,434 of NW_026575037.1, forward strand.
AATATAAGAACACTACAGAAAATTTTGGAAATGGAAAACAGTAAAAAAAAAATTAGGTGACTCCCCACCACTCTAACATCATGGATAGCAGCACGTTGTTAATAACTATCTCATCAAGTAGCTATAATGCAATTTACGTAACCATTCTCTTAGTTTGAAATTATTCAAGTTGTTTGCAACTTTTAACTATTATAATGACCATGATTATTAATGTACGTTTTTCTGTATTTAATATTATGTCCTTAGGACAGCTGCTTAGAATTAGAATTACTGAGTTAAAGAATATAAATATTTTGATGACCTTTGATATTGTTGCCAAATTTATTTCCAAAGATATCTAATAATCAGAACTGCTATGGTAACTGGTTTTTACAAAATTCAAGTGAAAGACAAAATTTTAAATTTCCATCATCTCTCTTTTTCATTGTAAAACCTTCGAAGTCCAGAACTCTGTTACAGCGAATGCTTCTGGCTGATTGTATTTTTAATTCTCTATTTAATAAATTAGATAAAGAAATAAATTAAACTGATCAATGTAGTATATATCCATACAGAATAAAGCCACACCAAGGGGCAAAAAATTCAGGTTAAATGTGTTCTCATATGCAAAGGGCTAAATTTTGAGTCCCTCTTTTATATTTAATTTGGTTTTGGATGCAGAATGAGTCTGGTGGTGCGCTGATAAATGTTTAATAACTGGCTTTCTGTTGGGGAAAAGCCCTGATTGGTCGCTCTTGCCAGTTTCGATAGTATAAGTACTCCCACTATGCAAACAACTTAAATGTTGAAGTGAGGGAAAGGTTAAGTAATTGCAGTGTAGCCACTTGGAGATATAATTATTAAAAATATACAAAGCTGCTGCCTGTGGTATTTTAGAATGGTGGTAATTAACATGATTTTTTTAAACAGATTTTAAGCTACCAAAATGTCAACTGGCCTAGAAAATTTCTGAAAATTTAACAAACAGTAGCTCTAGTGCACTGCTGGATGAGCCATTCCTTTTTAGTTATGATTATTTCCTGCAGTTCCAAGAGACTTTGAATGCATGTTATCCACATCTCTCTTAAGGAGACGTTAAGTTCATATTTATAAAAGACATTCAATTCCTTGGGGAGAAAATGTTGTATTAAGTTCATTTAAATTCATACACTCTCAGTTAATAATCTGCAGTGTTCCACATAGTACAACCACTGGAGGGCTGTTTTTAATGAGTTATGCATCAACACCAGGAAAAAAGGGTGGATTACCCTAGTAACTACAGCCTCTAGGTTTTTATTATCTCCTTATTTGCTTTAATCATTAAAAGCAAACAGGAGAAAAGTGCTCACTTATTTTGCACAGTGAAATAGAGAGCAACTTAGGGGCAATTCTAGTTTTTCTCTATCTTTTTTTTGGCTTTCTACCATCCTCAGTCAGGCTTCTGCTAGCTAGTGCAGGAACAGAAACAGCCAAAGACTTCATAGGCTAAAGACAGGCCCTGGTTTCCAGAGACTTCAAACACATCCAAAACAAAATGACCATGGTGTTGTCTGGCCAAGAACAGGAATTACTGCCAAATCATTCATTTTTTTTTTTTTTTTTGTCAAGAAAAGACACATCTGTCACCTATGCTTGTCTGCAGGAGGCATATTCATCCTCTCTCTCTTTCTTTTTCTCCCTTATTTTCTCTGCTTCCTTCCACTCACCCTGAGGATATTCAATGATTCATTGTCATGAGTTTTCCAAACCTTCTCATTCTGAGAATATTGTTCCTAAGTAGTCTAGAACTTTGTATTTGACATGAGTTCTTGGGCAGTGCTGCAAATAACCAGTGTTTCCTTTATCCCCTGGAAGAATGCTCTATAAATTGAAGGATGTTAAGCAATCCTTAAGTTAAAGGCTAGGAAAATATTGTAGTAATAATGATACTTCAATAATGAATTACAGTTGTCAGAGTCTCTTCATAGATCTTATCACATTATCCATTCTACCACCTGTGAGAGAGACCAATCAGCTATTATCCCATTTTTCAGGAGAAGAAAGTCAGCTCAAAGAGGTTAAGTGTGGGCTGAGACAAACAACTAAAGGAAGGTTAGGATGACCATAAAACTCACATCTCCCCCTCTGTTATTATGTGGTCAGTGTTAGGGTGAGTTCAGCTAGAACACCTGCCCAGGCCCTGAAGGAGACATCAGAGAGGTAGAGGAGGCTGCAGGGCCTAATGGGTGGGTCCTGACATCGCAACAGGAAATGTGACCATAAAATAAGGTGACTGCTTGATGAACATGTGAGAAGTTCTCTATCCACTGAGTACTGTGCCCTTCGGAGTGCTGGCTCACACTCATTCGCCTAGAACATTTTTGGAAATGCCTTTCAAAGCTTCCACATGCATTTAGCATCTTCATACATACATCATACCATCTTCCTCTTTTCTGGAACAGATGTGAGTTTTGGCAGTGGTCAAGTTACAATTGGTACCACTGACGTGTAAGCTCCAGTGGACTCCATAGTTTGTGAGGGCTGAGACTGGGGATGTCTATTTTATCCCTAAATCTCTCACATCTAACACAAGTACTCAGTTGATGTTTTTTGAATGAACAGTTAAGTCTGGGGAGAACACAAGCTGGGTTATTCCAAGCCAGTGTGTTCAAAACCACAGAGTAAGGAGATTGGTTGTCCTGTGTGCTCATCCAGAAGGACCTGTCAAAAGCCAAATCCCCAAAAGAGTATGGAGCAGTGGTGGCTTCACCAGAAGACTGAATAAGGAACCGTGTGAATAAGGAACCCCATTTGTAGGTGTACTGGAGTACTGCCTATTGCATTAAAAATATTAGCCATGCGATGTAGTAATTTTAAGATTGGCCAATATTTTTTGATGCTTTCTTGGTGCTTGGCACTACTCTAAGCATTTTTCAGATTTTTACCTCACCTGATTTTTACCAGCAACCGCATGGAGTAAATGGTGCCATCATTCCTGGTTTATGGATGAGGACATAGGCACAGCAAAGTTGAGCCACCTGGCTGATACCTATAGACAATAGGTTGCTGAGGTGGCATTTGAACTCATGCAGCCACATGCCAGAACCTGTCCTTTTAACTACTCTGTCCCACCACTTCTTAATACTTTCACTTTGTATCCAATCGTACGTCAGCATAATACATACTTTTATGAGATCATTAAATCCAGAGATATGCTGAAACCAAAATTATTTCTTTTTTTTTTTAAAGATTTTACTTATTTATTCATGAGAGACCCAGAGACATAAGCAGAGGGAAAAGTAGGCTCCCTGCAGAGAGCCCGATGCAGGATTCAATTCAGGATCCCGGGGTCACGCCCTGAGCCGAAGACAGATGCTCAACCGCTGAGCCACCCAGGTGTCCCAAACCAAAATCATTTCTGATCACAAGACCCTGTGTTATTTTCTATGCATATAGCACCTCTTGAGCTCCACTGGAAATTCATAGGCCAAGATAAGGAGAATGGAAGTGACTTTGCTTGAGGACTTCTCCTTAACTGGTGGTAACTTAGAAGGAGTGAGCCTAGCAGAAGACTGGAAAGATGAAGCCCTCAGGTCAGAGGACAAAGGCCACCTGTGTCTGTCTTACAGGGCTTCTATAAAAGGACCCCAGACTACGTTCAGATTAGAGAATGGAAGAGGCTGGGCTGCTTTCCTGTCCCCATGGTTCACTCCACCTTCCTGATTGACCTCAGGAAGGAAGCGTCTGACAAGCTGATGTTCTATCCGCCACACCAGGACTATACCTGGACCTTTGATGACATCATCGTCTTTGCCTTCTCTAGCAGGCAAGCAGGTACTGTTTGCGTTTGGTTGTACTGTCACCATGGAAACACTGCCAATAACCAGCTCCTTTGTTTTGTGCATCTTCTCATAAAACAGTCCTATAGAACGCTTTTTTCCCCCCAGGTAGTATTAGAGACCATTGTTTGCAATAACCACTCCAGCACCCTCCTTGTTGCTGTCCCTGTGAGCACCAATGACCAAGAACCACTCTCTCTGGACATCTACTCTCTCTGGAAATCCACTTTCTTTTGTTTTTGAGTGCTGGGGAGACAGTGCTGGTGACGGCAGCCATGAGCAGGTGATAGGTTCTCTGCAGTGCCACTGCATCATTTTGTTCAGTATAGGGATTTGTTTCATTAGGAGCCTCTGACAGAGGCCCAAAACAACACTGGCAAAGACCTCAAACTTTAAAAATAGAAGTTTATCTCTTAAACAAGTCTGAGCTGATATAGTGGCTCCGTTCCTCATAGTGTTCAGAGACTCGGGCTCCTCTGTTACTTCTCCGTCCTCCGTGAGTATCATCCTTAATCACATTGTCCAAGCAATCTCATTGGAATGGATACATTCTAGCCATTGAGTAAAGGCTGGAGAGGGAAGGGAGTCCTCCATTTAAGGAGTTGAACATACCATGTCCATGCATATCCTCTTAGCCAGAACTTAGGTACAGGTCAACGCGTAGCTGTAAGCGGGGCTCAGCTCAGCATGTGCTCTTTATTCTAAGCAGTCTAAAGCCCAGATTTCTTACTCTAAAGGAGGAGGGGACAGATTTATGGAGGCAACCAGCAGTCTGCCACAGTCCCCATGAAAGGAAAGGTAGAGCCGATGATCTTTCAAGAACTACTGGGAAGCATTTCCAGTGGGTCCCGCAGGTTTTTGAACAAGACAAGTCCGTAGGAGGGCGAGTGACTTCTCTTGTGACACCCTGCACATGAAGCCAGGGAGGATTTAATTCACTGTGGCAATTCAACAGGAAGGTACAGGACATTCCTAAAGCAAAGCTGTATTCTCAGGGTCATTCAGACCTTCCTGAGAGAAGTCAGGTCCCCTTATCATTGAGTCAGAAATGTGCCACTTAAACACTAGCAAAAGTGAGCTTAGGAACCAGGCAGATGGCGAATAGACTCATATGGCCATATAACTTATGGTGGATGAGATCAGGACCCCAGGCAGTTGAGGCAAGTGAGAATGTTAATACGAATTCAAGCCAAAACTCACCCATCAGGCATCTTTAAAGCTATAGGTGTTCCCACTTATTAGTTGTAGACTTGGTAGGAATGAGAATATCTGGTGGAAATGTAGAAAACTGATTATTTCCACTTGGCTGCTAGAGCTGTATGGACCCTTTGACCAGGTGTAGGCATTCTTTTAGCCCCATGTCAGGGCAGAAACAGGGTTCTTATCCTCATCTGGATTGAAAGTTTCTATGAAGGTTCTTGGGTCGATGTTAATGGAAACTGCCTCTTTTCAATTGGTCCATGATTTGCTCTGACTTCTCCAGGATGGGAACCAGACTCAGGGCCTTGGCATTCCTTTGAGTTGTGCCAGTCCCTTTGCTTCAGAGGTTGCAGTAAGGATGTTTCAAGAGAGTGAACTATTCACAATTACAGCAATGGTCCCTTGCCTAACAAAGTCCTCTTTGATAGTCATTACATAAGGTGGTATTGTGATCCATGCACTAAATTATTAGGATATATTTTTTTAAACCAAGAACTGGATTTGGGGCTGGAAGAGTGACACGGGCTGGATAGGATTTTTTCCAGCTCTGTCCTTTGCTTGGCCTGTTCACTCAGACTTCATTTTTTGTGGGTCAGACTCCCATAGGCCTTCCCAGGACATTGAAAACAGGTGGAAAGGCCCAAAGCTGTTTTGTTTTGTTTTGTTTTTAAGAAAATAAAGGAGAGGGAACCAACACTCTAGGCCTTGCCTTCATGCCTGGCATCATGTTAGGCTCCGTGTTACTTGGGGAGACAAGATCTTCACATGTAGAAATAGTAGTAGTTGTGAAAAAAGGAAATCCAAGGATCACATTGGGGGTATAAACTATGAACATGTTAGGAGTCAGGCAGGAAAGAATGACTGTCATTTGGGGGAGTGAAAGAGCTTTCCTGACAGTCCTCTGGAGATCCAAAACAAAGCACTTCGCTTCTCCCTTACAAGAGTCTTGATGAAAGATGATTTGTGTTCTCTTGTTCTCACTCTGTGAAGCTCTCCCTAGCTGTGTTTCATCCATTGAAGCATCATTTGTTAAAAATCCAAAAGGCAATAAAGGGTAGATGTGTACTTGGCAGGACCATCTAACCACAGACCTTGATCCTTAACCTTCCACTTCTGACTCCAATCATTGCCACATGGAGGCTGATGAATGAGAGAAGAAGCAATCCAAGTGTGCTGGTTCGCTGGGGAGTGGCTGCTGATCTAGCCCCAGAGGAGAGAGCATGGGGGTCATAGACGAGTCTCTGTGGCTACAGTGAAGCCAAGGTCAGGAGTTCACTTGCCACTGTGGCCAGGGATGTGGGCTTTGTACCATGGCCACAGGAGCCATCTCTGGCGCCAACTCATCATCTTCTGAATGTCTGCTGTCAAAAAAGGCAAGAGATGTGGGTGACGGGCAGGGAGATCTGCCTCCTGCACATCACTGGTGATAATCAGAAGTGCTGCCCATGTGCAAGGATGGCAACTCAGAGTTATTACTGGTTCCGAGGCTTGGCTTTAGAACCCTGGGCAGATAGAAAGATACTTGGCATTGGCTCTTTAGGGACAAAAGTTTCATGCTAAATGACTTACTGTATGAGCTTGGAGAAATCATAGCCCCTCTGAATCTGATGTGTCATCATCAAGGATAAAAATAAGCATATCAATCCGCAGCATTAAGGTACTATGTAAGTACAAGAAAATGTTTGACATTTTCACAAGTTCAGAGCTTCGATAAAGAGTTTCATTTACCGTTCTTTTTCAAAGGTGAAGAAAATTGTTTTCTCCAGAAGTAACTTTTACCGAGAGTACCAGATTCCTTTATAGGCCTTAATTATCAACACATTTCCTTTTAAAATTGTTATATTTTATCAAACTATCCATGCACATAGTTGAAAAAGCTCAAAAGGTCCTCCAGGGTTTATTATAAAATTAGAAGTCCCCTGCACATCACCCCCCTGTACCATCATGTCCCTCTTCTAGAAGACAGATAACTTTTAACTCTAACAGATGATGAGAGAATTATAATATTATATCCATGTTTCTAACTAATATGCTCATATTGCTACTTCTTGATTCTCTGGATTTACTTTAGACATCATCTATTGGCTGTCCACTATAGAATTCGAGGATTTAGCTCTCTGTCTTCTCTGTGCCCACTCAGGACAAACACATTTTTCCCAACTCCCAGTACTCTTGATAGAATCACATGGTAATTTAAGATAGGTCAGTGGCCAGTGTTTTTTGTTGTTAGAGTTATGCAAACCTAATTCCAAGCTGAGCCACTTTTCGACTATGGTTAGTCTTCTTTCCATATTCAACATAAAAATGGACTTTTTCTTTTGCTTAGTTTTACTATTCCTAATGCAGTCTAAAACCAAGCCCTGATTGTCTAAAACCCCTGTTAGAATGGTCAGATTTGTCAGATGTTCTTGTTGCATATTTGTAAAGATGTCTCTCCTAGAGCCTTTTTTTCCCCCAAGATTTTATTTATTTATTCAGGAGAAACACACAGAGAGAGAGGCAGAGACACAGGCAGAGGGAGAAGCAGGCTCCATACAGGGAGCCCAATGTGGGACTCCATCCCAGGACCCCGGGATCATACCCTGAGCCAAAGGAAGACACCCAACCACTGAGCCACCCAGGCGCCCCTCTCCTTGAGCCTTCTGATGTACTCTTATCTGAGTGGTGCCAGTCCTATCTACCCCAACCTAGGATGCCCCTTCTTGTCCTCTCTGTGTTGATGCTCCTGTCAATTATGTCTTACTTCCTCCGTGTTTTCCATGATCCGCCTCCTCCCTTCTTCCTCCCCCTTCTCCTTCCACATCAGCTAGTCACTTTTGAGAAAGTGCTAGGGTAAAGTAAATACTTACAACCTTGCTTGTGTGAAAACGCTTTCTTGTCGCTTCACGTTTGATGGACAGCTTGGCTAGGTCTCATCTCCTCTTTTTACTGAAGCTTTGGAAAGCTGAGTAGTAAAAGGATCTACCTCATTAGGACCGAGAGGCAAGCTAAACATGAAATTGTTTCCCTTTCATTTCCTGATCTCATCATGATTTTGTAAGGGGGCACATTTTGGTTTGAAGCTCCTCGGAAGCATTCGTGTGGACAAACAGTAGATGTTTTGAGTTCACTTGGTAAAGCAAGAGAAGTGACGGCACTTGCTGGACCATAGGCAGATTCAGTAAAGGGGAGGCTGAAGGCCCTTTTCTTTCCCCATTCTTCTTTGTTAATGCCATGAGACAGCTTCACCTGATTTGGCAGGTGACATAGCTACCTGGAGGAAATTTCATCTGTACAGCATAGAGAAGTCACTATGCAGGTAATTCTGTCTCTGGAAAGCAGAGATAATTATTGCAATTAACAAGTCAGAAGCTTGGACCCACGGACCAGAGCTTGGCAGGCTCATCCTTGTAACTAAGCAATCTTTTCAGTAGTTGGGACTGTCAGTGGTTGGATCGCTATGAGTCCCTCTTGATTCCTATATTCCTGGCTATCTGGTTAAACAGAGATGCTGCACAGCTCTTGGAGTTAGCCATATGGGGCCTGGAAGCCAGTGTTGAATACAAGAGGGCTGGGGCATTTTTCTGATATGGTCACACTGCAGGTTCTTACCAGGACTTGAAATGTAGACTCTTTTGTCCTCTTATGAATCTGTTACACAAGTTTCGTGTCTGCTGGTTGACTCCAAATCCGTGCCTGCTACGAGAAGAGATAAAACCATGAAGAGCCATGGAGAATTCTAAATTTCTTTTGTTTTGTTTTTTTTTTTTTTTTTTTTTTTGTTCTCCATATGCCTAGATTTAGCTTTAATCATCTCTCAGCCTCACAGGATTTTCCTGTTTGCTTTCATATCAAATGTGGATTTTATTCCTCATTTTCTTGTTATTTCCTGTAGGCAGATTACAGTGTTCCATTCTGTGCTCTGGAATGGGAATTCCTTGCCTGTCCTTGATCCCTTCGTGCCTTTAGTGTTCCTTTCAGACCACGAGTATGCTTTTTTTTTCAGAAGGAAAAAAAATCAATTTCCTCTGAGCTGAAGAATGGCCCATGGTTTTTATTAGCCTCCAATGCTGTGTTAAATTTTCTTAATAAAGAGCATTTTTGAGGTCTACAGACAGTGTCTGAAACAACTACTGTTCAGTTTCAGGGCCAGACTCAGTTTCGGCCACAGTCCAAGCTTTTTTCCCCTTACTTGTCTCTCGAGAACTAAGAACTGTGTTTTCTGATTGATTGCTTTTATCTCTCTCTTGGGTTCTCAGGCATCCAGATGTACCTCTGCAACAGAGAACACTATGGCTACCTGCCCATCCCCCTGAAGCCCCATCAGACCCTGCAGGAGGACATCGAGAACTTCATCCATGTGCAGATAGAAGCAATGAGTAAGTGACCTTGGAGACTGGGTGATGATGGCTCTTGTTCTATTGCCACCGTGACCATACCAGCTACTTTCCCCCCTCCCACGACTGAGATCTCACAGCCATCAGGCTGCCGTGGCTGAAACATAGCCATTCATTTGTTCATTCACCCTTAAACTTTTCCTATGTGACAAATGAATATGACAAGCTCCTTAAGGAGCTTCTGACGCAGGTGGCGAGCTGGGCACACAGGAAAGACATCTCACATGATGTCCTAAAGGCTCTGATGGTGATTTGCGGTGTGGATTTAAGCTCTAAACTTTCACTGCTTTCTAATTATATGACTTTGGAAAAGTAATCTAACTTCCTTCGCTGTGAAATGGACATAAAACCTTAGAGTTTGGGAGCAAATTCTCTATGATATATGTAAAACGTCCAATAACAATAATTTAATAATAGCTTATCATGTAACAGATACTAGGCTTAACGTTTTTTTTTTTTGTCCATGGTCTCATTAGTCCTTACAACAATCAATGAAAGGGTTTTTGTTATCTCCATATTACAGATGAAGAAATTGAGGTATAAAACATGTTGTAACTTGCCCTAAATCGTTTTGTTAAAGAAATGACAGATTTGGATTTGAACCAGTCTTGCTATCTGCAAAGCTCATGTCCTTAAACGCTGCATCATTATTGCCTCTGGGTCTAGCATGGTGTCAGAACCAATAAATGTTCAACGATCAGTTGCTGTACTAATTATGATGTATAATGTGCAGTGGTGGGTAAAGGAAGAGGTAATGGATAAGCCCTGCCCAGGGGAGGATGTTGGAAATGACTTCCCAGAGGAGGGAATGTTTGCAGTTCATTTTCACACAGCATCTGAGGAATTCTGTTGTTCATCACGGGAGTGTAGGATGTGTGTGTGTGGGCAGTGAGGATGGTTGGGGAGGCAGAGCAGGAAGTGAGACTGGAAAGTGGGCAGGAGCCCAGCCAGAAGAACCTCTAATGTATAAGAAGGTGTTTGGACTTTTCCTGAAATGAGGGGACCTCTTAAAGAGATTTGTAGCAGAGGAATATCTGATTGAAATCTGGATATAGAAAGGTCACTCTCTTGGTAAGAGAAGTATGGCTGGAGCAGGGTGGGACAGTGGATGGCTGGTCTCAGGCCAGAGGTGAAGAGATAATTTTGGACATTACATGGTAAAAGAGGCAAAAGATGGGGAGGATCTGAGCTAGGGCAGGCCTGGGGGAGTGGAGAGAAAGGAAGAGATTAAGAGAAACTTGTGACACAGACTTGAAGGGACTCAGCCAAGAGTCTGTGGCTTAGCAAAAGGGAAGCAGAGAAAAACTTCTAAGTTCCATCTTGAGTGCTTTGGGATAGCTGTAGGAGTTTTAAATGGTGTAGAGCACTTAGAATAAAGGAGACATTTACAAAGAAAAATCATGAGTTCATTTTTAGGCCCATTGAGTGGCCTGTGAATATCTATTTCCTGCTGCCCATCTTCAGAGAATAAATGCCTTGTTCATCCTATTTGTCTTGCCTTGTTCATCCTATTTGTCTTGAGATGTAGTCCTTTGCCGGTCACCTAGGAGGCTCCCAGTAAATATTTGTTGAATAATTGAGTGAATAAATGAAAGACTGAGTTTAGGTTGAAATGTCCAGTGAGTAAATGGAGAGATGAATCTATCAAGCCTAATGACGTTCATCTGAGATTCATCAACGAGATATTGTGATATCACAGCATTTCAATAAACCACGAGTGTGAGATGTGGAAGGGCATTCAGGTAAGATAAAGACTGACAAGAAGCTCAATGGGTTTTTTTCAGCTAATGCCCATAACAAGGATGGTTTCAGAAAAGGTTGAATCAGAATTCAAAGTGTTTGAGAAGTGACTAAGAAGCAAGGAAATAGAGAAAAAGCAGATTTTCTTTTTTTAAGAGCTATGGTTGGGACCCGAAGGTAAAAAAGACAATAATAATTTAAAAGATTAATCAGAAGATCCCTTTAAATAGCAGGCTCGCCTACTGAATTTACATAAACTTCTGTTTGCAAAATATCAGTCAGCTCAATATACCAGAAGCACAGCAGTGGTGCTGAGCAAAGTATATCCATAGACTATACTTGGAATGAGGAGAGAAGCACTCCCACCATCACAACCTTTGCATGCTGATGTGCATGTGAGTTTGTAAGCCATTCAGTCCTTAGTCATCTCAGTGTCCCTGGGTTTGAAAAAGGCAACAAGAGACACTATTGTTCTCTAAGTATATAGAGAATAATAGGGATGATGAACAAAAAAATCCAGCATTTGTTGGGTATAGTCTTTTAGCAACCATTTCTTGAAAGAAGATAAATTGTTGGGGTGGGGGATGGATGGTGGAGAATAAGAATTGAATAGGGAGCTGGTTCATTCTGACAGTATTTCTTAAACCAGCTCTTAGGAATTTCTTTTGTGATTTTCTTTAATACACACTGTTTCTGCCTGTTGTCTATGTTCTAGACAAGAGTGGCATCTTACTGCCTTTTATCCCAAGCACCTAGCACAGTGCATGACATACAGTTGGTTCCAAACAAATATTTGCTGAATGTATGACCAAACAAGTAAAAGAATGAATAAGGGAATGCACGAAAATTATACTGCAAAGAGCATTGAATCTGAATCCAGAATAATGAATTTCAACTCAGGTTGTTGCTTATGAAGGGAGAGTTCACCTCTCCGAGCTTTAGTTCCTATATCTATAGAGTGAGGATAATAGCATTTACTTTGCAGGGGTAGAAGAGGCAAATGAAATGATGTACATCAACTCCATAAAATATTGAAGCATTGCTGTTATTATTAGGACTCACTTTGACTCTTGGTAATGTGCTACCCCTTACCGCCCCTGTTTCCTGGCCATCAGACTTGACTCCAAGTAGAGGTCGACTCAGAGATGGCCAGTAAGAGCCTTGCCTTCTCTTGTTGTCCCCATAGAACTGAGAGCACAGAAGCTTCTCTGTATGTAGAAACACACACATTGTCAATAAAGTTTTTAATTATTATAAATTACAAATACACATAACACCATGCTACACAAGTAGAATTCATCTGAGAAGAATCTGTAATTGGTAGCTGTCATTATTGATCTCCCAATGCAGACCAACTCTAATGCTAGACACTTTATATATGGTGTTTTATTTAATTCTTCTATTTATCTTCTTTAGCTATAATTTTGTTAAAATTTCAGATTCTGAATTTTAAAAGGTAGAACATAATTGAAGTAAGAAAAATAATTAAACAAATAAACGTTTGAGGGTAGTAACACAGAAATATAGACTGGAGGCCCCTGAAGGATTAAGAAAAGGATTAATAATGAAATCATATCTGTCAAGTGTCCTCAGGAAAGATGAGCCAGATGTTGAAAGCATCTGGCACAGCATCTGGAACCCAATGGGCAGTAAAGAAATGGTTGCTAAAAGACTATACCAATTGAAGCATTAGAACAAGAATTATATTTATGTACAAACATTGAATGTCTTTTTACAATCAACGAGTCACTCTATCAAGGTACTGAATATTCAGGGGAATATAAGGGAAGGGAGAAGAAATGTGTGGGAGATATCAGAAAGGGACACAGAACATAAAGACTTCTAACTCTGGGAAATGAACTAGGGGTGGTGGAAGGGGAGGAGGGCGGGGGGTGGGGGTGAATGGGTGACGGGCACGGAGGGGGACACCTGACGGGATGAGCACTGGGTGTTATTCTGTATGTTGGTAAATTGAACACCAATAAAAATTAATTTATAAAAAAAAAAGGTACTGAATATTCAACACATTTTAACCAATTCTCTGTTTGGGATATATATATTTAACTGGAAACATAGGGCAAACACAAAAAAGGTCCTGATGATGCAGTATAGTGCCTTGTAAGAGGAGCAGATATAAAAGCAGTTGGAATTTGGAATAGGAAGAAATTGCTGTAAGCAGGTGTATTCTAGGAGAGATTCAAGTCCTGGTGTTTCTCAAGCTGCACTTTGCTAGTGTGAAGTTTAAACAGAAGGAGTGATACAGTGAGGACACTATAGGCAGAGGAAGAAGACCCAGCAAAAATATCATTCAAAATGCATTCTCACTCTGGAAGAGAGTTGGCTTTGAATAGTAGAAGAAAATAAAATTTGAGGGTTGGGGTGGCTTAATTGTTGTGGCCCTTGAATTTCCCAGCTAAGACAGAATGCCCATCCTAAAAGCAGTAAGGAGGCAAAGAAGTTTTTAGAAGAGAGAGTCAGGCTGTAAGTACTTATTAAACACTTACTGTATTCCATGGATTGTTCAAGATGCTGGAGATACAGCAGTGAGCAAAACCAGCAGAAGCTCCACCATCAATGAATTTATTTTTTAAAAAGATTCTATTTATTAATTCATGAGAGACACACAGAGAGAAAGAGGCAGAGAGAGTAGCAGGCTCCATGCAGGGAGCCTGATGTGAGACTCCATCTCTGGACTCTGGGATCACTCCTTGAGCCAAAGGCAAGACGCTCAATTGCTGAGCCACCCAGGAATCCCAATGAATTTATATTTCAACACAGAGAGATAGACAATATATCAGTGGAGCAGCCACATGGATGTTTGGGTAAAAAGTGTTCCAAGCAGAAAGAACTAGAGGGGCATCTGGGTGGCTCAGTTGGTTAAGCGTCCAATTGTTGATCTCAGCTCAGGTCTTGATCTCAAGGTCATGAGATCCCACACTGGGCATGGAGCCTACTTAAAAACAACAATAACAAACAAACAAACTACAGAGACCGTTAGGAGAGCTTGTTGGCAGAGCCAACAGGACTTACAGAGACCTGGATGCACCTAATGAAGGAGGGGAAGGACTCCAGATGACACCAGGACTTTGGCCTGGCATACCACTTAATAAAATGGGAAAAGATTTGAGGAGGGAAAGTTTAGTCATGTAAGCTTATGATATTTTTTTAAACATCCCAGTGGAGAAGTTAGGAGATATTTGGTTGTGAGTCTGGAGTTTAGGGAAGATACTCCAGCTGGAGACAGACATTTGAGAGTCATCAGCATTAAAAGGACATTGGAACTGTCATGGAACAGTGTGAACTTATTTAGTAAAAGATCATAGGAAGAGAAGAGGGAAGGGAAGAGGACAGATCCCTCAGGGAGACAAACAGCCAAAAAGCTAGAAGGAAAAATTGAGAAGTGTCTCAGGAAGGAGCCAGATGCTGCTGAGAAGTCCAGTAAAAGGAGGATAGGGAATTTAACATTGTTTCTGTCAAGATAAAGATCTGTGATGACCTTATAAGAGCCACTGCAGTGCAGTAATGGGGACCCAAGCCCATGGGAGTAGGCCAAAGGGAAGACAGTGGAGATATGAGAAAATGGAATCTTGTTGTGATGGGGATAGAGAAATAGGATGGTGGTTGAAAGGGAATGAGAGGTCGAAGGAGAGATTGTTTTTTTTTTTAAGATAGAATTTTAGCATATTCATATACTGAGAAGAAGGATCCAATATATCAGGAGAACTGGATGATGCAGAAGAGAAGAAAGTAGTGTAAGGCCAAAGTCTTTGAAAAAGCAAGAGGAAAGAAAAAAAGAAAAAGAAAAGAAAAGAAAAGAAAAGAAAAGAAAAGAAAAAGCAAGAGGCTTTGTAATCTACGGCAGTATTGGAGTTGTCCTGGATGGGAACAGAGATGCTCCTTTGCAGAGGGGAAGGCAGCAGGTGTAGGTACAGATGCAGCTGGGTTTGTGGATTTGAGGCGGAAGGAAAAGGTAGGTCTCATTTGAATATTTTCTTTATGAAATATGTAGTACATCAGTATGATACTGGAGGTGTCAGGAGAGAGGACAAGGCATAAAACAGATCTCTTGGAGAGTGGGAAAGCAAATTTACTATGGAAGCATAGTTGCATCATTTGGCAGTGCTGAGTGCCAATGTGACATCTGTGGTTGTAATTTTAAACTGATTCAGTCAACACAATTGTGTGAATTTCTCTCGCAGTATTCTTGGTGCTAAGTAAGTGGATAACCAAGTTTAAGCAGGATTAGGATTTTACCAAGCAAGAGCAATGGAAGCAAATCAAGAGTCTTTACAAGGGGCTGTGGACTGTGGGCCGCCGGGGTTGGTGAAGGATCTCATGATGGCTGGGTGAAAACTTGCTCTAAAAACCATTGACTGGGTAGCTTTTGGGGAGATCATACCCCGAAACCAGAAGGCCATTGCCAACTCCCCGAAATCCTGGAATGAGATGCTTACCTCCAGGTTGGCTACTCTTCCTGAGAAACCACCTGCTATCTACTGGGCTTACTACAAGGCCAATGTGGCAAAGGCTGGCTTGGTAGATGACTCTGAGAAGAAGTTTAATGCCCTGAAGTTTCCTGTGCCAGAGGATAAATACACTGTTCAGGTGGATGCTGAGGAAAAAGAAGATGTGAAAAGCTGTGCTGAGTTTTTGTCCCTGTCAAAGGCCAGGATTGAAGAATATGAAAAAGAGATGGAGAAGATGAAGAACATAATTCCATTTGATCAGATGACCATTGATGACCTGAATGAAGTCTTCCCAGAAACCAAATTAGACAAGAAGTATCCCTATTGGCCTCACAAGCCAATTGAAAATTTATAAACTTGAGTTGAGGAGAAAGCCCTGGCCCTCATATTATAAATGTTGGACATTAAAAATAATGATATGGTGAAAAAAAAGTCTTTACAAGGGGTAGTTCGAGTGCCAGCCCAAGAAATCTAGGTTGGGTACCAATGGGCATGAAGACATGAAAGAGGTGATGGATGCAGACATGGTAGTGGGTCACTGAAAGAACGATTGTTCGTGCAGGACCTAGAAGCCCTGTTGTTGGGTACATCACCACGCTGATGCTAAAGTTTTAAGAATGATGGCAGGGACAGCGAGACTGTGAGCCAAAGGCTGTCATCATCAGTGGCTGAGGAGGCGTGACTATGGGGCAGAGGGTGCTCAGATACACTTCAAAGAAGCTGGGGGTTTTGATGGATGGAAGGGAAACAGTTTGGGAGTGAGTCAGGGGAGATGAGAAAAGTCAACTTCTACTCTGAGGGGTGAAAGGGAAGCAGTGTCCTCCAAGGAAAGCCAGGTTTTGGCTAAAATAAAAAGATGAAGAGACATTCAGAGAAAGGAAGGGACTTGCAATGTCAAAGAGTTGATGAATTACAGCTGGAGCTTCAAAGAGCAGAGTGAGGAGCTGTGGTAGGGTGCGAGACGGGGTGGAGCACCAACTACGGCACACCGGAAGCACTGTGCCCATCACTCTACACATACCTACTCACTTCATATGTTAGGAGCCATACGAAAATTTGGGAATGTGCTTCCTGTACAGAAAATTTCAGGATGAATGACAGGAGGCTAGATCTTATAAAGGTGAGAGAAGCCCATGGGTTATATGAGGCATGAGGGGATTGGTCTTGCAAGCCAGAGCCTGAGGTGATGGGAGATCTTAGGTGCCCATTCTCAGTAACAACATTCTGGAGCCACAGAATGTCATCTAAGGATTATTAAGATTATTGGACATAAAGTCAGAAGGTCCAATAATCATACCAATCACTCACTATTTGATCTTGGGCATCAATTGCTATTTGACTGTGGGCAAGTCTACGTCTGGATGGGTCTCAATTTCTTCATCTATAAA
Source organism: Nyctereutes procyonoides (assembly GCF_905146905.1). NCBI lineage: Eukaryota > Metazoa > Chordata > Mammalia > Carnivora > Canidae > Nyctereutes > Nyctereutes procyonoides. The sequence goes on from NW_026575037.1 coordinate 9,910,401, forward strand.
AACAAATAACCAAAAGATAAATGAAAATAAATGATGTTGTGAATATGAAAGCACTTAATAAATAGCAGCATGTCGGGTGCGACTGTTGTGGTTGAGAATAGCGTTGTGCTTGAAGATTATTTTGGCAATAGTGTGTGTAAGGAGTGCATGAGAGTTAGAAAAATTTTAAAACAGCCCAAGCAAGGGGGCGCTTGGGTGGCTCAGTTGGTTAAGCATCTGACTCTTGATTTTGGCTCAGGTCATGATCTTAGGGTCATGAAATCAAGCTCCGCATTGGCTGAATGTGGAGCCTGCTTAAGATTCTCCCTTTGCCCCTCCCCACCAGCTCATGCTCTCTCTCTCTCTCTCTCTCTCTCTACAATTAATTAATTAATTAAATCACATATGCACAAAAATTATCCCAAGCATGGTGAGTGAGGATCTGAGCTAGGGTGGTGGCTGCAGCCATTGAAGAAGTTCAGAAAAACTTCAGGATTATACTGAAATGACTATGATTTAATTAGGATTTGGTACAAGCACAATCTCTCAAATATTTTGGGGCACGTGTCTGGGCTGGTGCCTTTTACGCTGGATGCTGTGTGCTCCAGCATAGACTATAGAAAAAGCAACAAGTGTTGGTCACCCAGAAGCAAAGACTTAGCTAACTGAGCTGCTGTGAACTCAGCCCAGTCACCAAGGCCAAGTTGATGCCAATGGCTACCAAGGACTAGCTTTGGGGGCAGACTGAGTAGGAGTAAAGGGTTCAGGAGTCAGACTTGGGTTCAAATACCAGCTCCATCAGCTCTGTGACCTTGGGCAAATTATTTAAGGCTTTGTTTCTTTATCTGTAAAAATAGGGACACTTGTACTTATCCCATGGTACATGTGAAAATTAAATAACTGTGATTATATATGTCAAGAGTGTAGCTCAGAGTTCAGTGAATAATAAAATCTCTATAATAGTAGCTATAATTATGATTCCTAGGTCATGAAACTATCCAGGAGCCAATGGACATACTGTCTCAATTGGTGTGGCACAGTGAGATACTATGTCTGGGAAGGGATTCAATGAGGGACTGATAAATTATGAACCACAGAGTCAGAAATGACCCCATACCAAAACTGGGATATACCTAACCTTCAACTTTGATGAAACAAAGACACATCCTTTCTCCTTGCACAGTAAATTTCTTAGGTCTAACTTGTATCATTCCGTGCCTTTCCCTGTGGCTTAGCTCTGTCTTCAGTAACAAAACCTAGGCATATTTCTCATAGTTTTGCTCAATGGTGGCTTTCAGGAGCCAGCCGCTTGTGGCTTGTGGGGGACACTTGTCCTGTGAATGCAATGACTGTCCATGTTTGATGAGAGCAAAGTGGCTAAAAGCAGTCTCTTTGGCCAAAATGTTAAAGCCACGCAACCCATGTGAGTGCCAAACAGAGACCAACAGCGTGAAAAGGGTAACTCAAAATATAACCCCCTCCCAGCCCCAAGACCCAACGAGGGAGAGCCAGACAGCTCCTCAAACAACATTGTGAACAAAAAGGAGTTTGTATGTTAAGTTTCTTTCTCTTAAAAGCCCGACACTGTACATGGTGGCTCCTCAATCAATATTTGTTGATTTAAAAAAATTAATGAGGAAAGGGGGAGAGCAGAAAGGAACAAAATATTCTGGGCTTCTAATGGAAACAGAAACACATGCACCGTATATTCACAGAAATGTGACCATAGGGGTCAGGGTTGAGGTAATGAGACCAACTCTTGTGTTTGACTTAGGAAACCTGTCTCACTACCTTCTAGAACTTCACATCAGTCGATTGTAAGTGAAACTGGATGTCATGGTTTCTCTTTAATATCCCAGGGAAGGGTAAGTTAAACAAATAATACTCTTTCGACAGTATCTCAGAAGGATGAAGAGGTTGTGCTGGGATATCCAGTAGTGACTCACAGGCTTCATACAGCAATGGAGTATTTCTTGCTATGCAAAGTCCGCAGTGGTCTTGGCGTCCTTCCGGGCAGCTGTCCTCCATGTGTTGGCACATCATTCTAGGCTGCTTCAAATGTGTGGCTTCTCCGTTATCAACATCTGCTACTGTGACCATTGTGGTGGGCCAGGGCAGAGGTGGAAAGAGGGCTTGGAGAGCTGAGAAGCAGCAGTTCACAAGGCCATGACCAACTTTAAGGGTGAGGAAGTGATTCCTCTCATCTGCCTGGAACAGGAGAGTTGGGTACTGCTGAATAATAGTGATGGCCATCACCACCAGTTCCTCAAACCACCCGAGCGACCAGCTCTCACTGTGTTTTCTTTGTATTACCCCTTTAAGGAAAATCAAATGAGTATTTCGGATTTGCAATTCCAGAAATCTTCAAGACCTTTCCAGATTCTCCACTCAGCATTGCTACCGAACTTTCAAATGTATAGTTTGTAGTGAAAACTTTTTTTGGAGTATCAAATAAATAAATCTTTTATTGCTTAAGATGCAGTGTCCCTCCCACCTGGAAATTTACCTGTTAGCCCTGTCCCAAGTTTTGGGATGCGGGCTGGCCCTCAAAGGCGAGTTCCTGTTAAAATAAAGGACCTTTTGCATACCTGGAGCTAAATCTGCCTGGATGGGATAAAAATAGTCCCAGACTAGTCCCCTTTAAAATATACAGAGAACACATTATTTAGAAGAAGTCTGGCCTACTTTCGAGGTCTTTCATTATAAGCCACAGCAAGTAACAGCTTAAAAGTTACTGAGTTTTTACTGTGTCGCTTTACTGTGGTGAGTGCTTTACATGCACGTCTCATTTAAATTTCACAGCACCCTAAGAGATATGCTTTTATTATCCTGATTTTCCACGTGGAGAAATAGGCTTGGAGAAGTCACTTAACTCTTCCAGACCTTCACAGATCAAGTTCAGACCCAGATCATCTGACACCAGAGCCTTCACTCTTACCCATTTACCCTAGACTGACTCCCATCACCTGTGGAGATAAGTCTTAAGGGAAATGGAGCAAATATTGCAGTCTGTGTCTAAGTGTTCTGGAAACCATCAGGGTTCTTGTGTAGCTGCTCAGTCCTGGAGCACTGCTGAGCAGTTAACCCCTGCCTCAGATATCCAGGTTGTGCTCCTAGACAGCTGTGTGGATGGAGTTCTGTTCACTGAGTCTTTCACTAACAAAGCACTCTGTGTGTTTCTTGTGTCTTCCAGTTGACGGTCCTCCAGTGGAACCCTCTCAGTTTGTTTCAAGTGTCCCAAAATATCCAGACAAGATGGGATTTGACGAGGTAGGAAAGATGTCTGTGTGCACATGTGCACACAGGTACATGTGTATGGTATGGTTACATGTTTGTATTGGAGTGCAAGCTTGATCATACATCTGAGAGCCAGCAAAACTGGCTTGGCTGCTAAAAAGGCACTGAGGTCTTGGCAAAATGACCTGGTATTTGTTGTGTCTCAGCTTTCTTACCTTAAAAAAGGAGCATTTGGGACCTGTCTGGCTTCGTCAGTGCAACATACAACTCTTGGACTCAGGGTTGTGAGTTCAAGCCTACAAAAGAAAGGAAGGAAGGAAAGAAAGAGAGAGAGAAACTGATGTAATATTGTGTTTCAACTATAAAAAAGTTTTTTTTAAGGAGCATCATAGCAAAATCCTTAAATTAGAAAGAAGTTACTATTTAATCATGAGTGAATTTTATATATTCTAGGAGCAGCTATTGCTATATTTTGTAAACCTTTTTATCAAGATTCAAGGGTAAGGAGGATATGTGTTTTGAGGATTGGAGGACCTTAACTTTTTTCCAAGTGGATAGAAACGATTCTGGAATGGCCAGTGCTTTATTTTCTCTGTGCTTTTCTTCCATGGAAAAATGTTGAGGACAGGGTTGAGAGGAAAAAGAAAAAGGAAAAAAGAAACCTGTTGTAAAATTCTGCCTTTCAGTGGGCAAGAATTTCATAATAGCACTCCGAGGGCCATATTTATTATAAAGTTTTGATTGCATGAAGAAGGAAGCAAGATTATAAAGAATACCTCTCTTGGTATTACACACAACAGCTCCTTGGGAATACCCCAAGTATGACTCCAAGTCACTGAATCTTTTGTGGGTCTCTCACGTCATATAGCTCAATTGAAAGAAAAGGCTTTATCATTTTGTGCTATATAATACATGTCCATGAAGTACAGCCATCTAAAGCTGTTGGCATGGGCATTAGTATTTCTTTTATAAAATTGACATGGATCTGGGCTTCAGTAATGGGAAAAAGCATTTCATGAATGTTAAGTAGAAAAGAGTTAGGTAGCAGCTATGATGCTGTTTCCACAGAGAGCAGAAGGAGAAGAGATGATTTTCATGTGGGGAGAGGAATTAGAATCAAGTGCAAATAATTTTTAAAAAACAATTGAGGCTGCAGAAAAGTCTGGTCCACATCACTCCCTGTACCAGCTTCCACTTCTTACTAGAACTGTCCTTCCCTGCAACCCTCATCATCTCTAGGTGAAAGAACCCAAGTGTCTTTACCTACATTCATTCTTCTGTTTAAATACATTCCTATGAGAACCAAACTGAAGGAAATCTAATGAGACAAAACCAGGGTCTTCTCTCTCTATTCCTCCCTTTGGATGTAAGGACTGGGTCACCCCTAGAAGTCTTTTGAAAAATGGCAACTGTAAGAGGTGATGCAGGTGCAGGAAACGATTACCCTGGGCTCTAGAACAGAGATACGATGGTGGAAAGGAGATTTTCAGAGGCCTTTTCAGTTCTCCCAGTACTCCATGACCTTGGTGGTGGAGTCTGGGCTGCATTTGGCTAGGTGGTTCTTTCTTGTTTGCTATTCACTAAGTATGAGCAAGCTGTCTGTGTTTTTCCTTCATGGCTACGACTTTTACTGCACTTGTCCTGGAAGAAACTGGGACTGAATTATTATTTACTAAAGTCTTCCCAGACTAGCGGTCTCTGGTTTGAGGGGACTTTTTGTTGTATTTCTGTTCGTTTTTGTTTGTTTGTTTGGGTTTGTTTTTGTTCTCCTGGAGTGACCTTGGGTAGCTCCATGTACTCAGATGAGGAAATGCCCTTTTCTTTCCATATCTTTTAAACTTGTGGGATGAAACATGGCCCATCACAGTGTGATTCTAAACAGGAAAAGCATGAAATGTAAAAGAATACAACCCATTAAGTTATGAAGTCCCAAGTAACAAGGCAAACAGAGGTACCACAGAAATTATGTTAAAAAAAATTACTCAGATAACCAAGAGAAATAATGACATCATGATGCACCGAATTCACTTTGCCCTAAATCAGGTGGATAGTTTCTTTAAAGAGGACATCTTATTTTCCCATAAGTTTCTTTGCCCAGAACTTTGTAAGTGGATTGAAATGAGAATATTTCAGAAGAAGAGTTTGAAATTTTAGTGTAATTTTTGATCCAGTAAAACATAAAACATATTGACGATTACATTCAGAATGGCTATATGAACCAAAGCTTCACCCCCAGTAAATTCTGAACCCCAGGCTGGTTATAAGACAAAGTAAGACATAGTTTCTTCTTTTTTCTGAACACAGCATGAAGCAAGTTTTATCTAAACAACATATCATAGACTTTTTATTTTTTTAAATATTTATTTACTTATGATAGAAAGAGAGAGAGAGAGAGAGAGAGAGAGAGAGAGAGAGAGAGAGAGAGGCAGAGACACACAGGCAGAGGGAGAAGCAGGCTCCATGCCGGGAGCCCGATGTGGGACTCGATCCCAGGACACCAGGATCATGCCCTGGGCCAAAGGCAGGTGCTAAACCACTGAGCCACCCAGGGATCCCTTATCATAGACTTTTAAAAAAAGATTTTATTTATTTACTCACGAGAGACACAGAGAGAGGCAGAGACCTAGGAAGAAGGAGAAACAGGCTCCCCACAGGGAGCCTGATGCAGGACTCGATCCCAGGACCTCAGGATCATGATCTGAGCTAAAGGCACATGCTCAACAACTGAGCCACCCAGGAGTCCCTATCATAGACATTTTAATCTGTGTTATACTTGGGAGAGAAGGTTGTTCAACTTCCTCTTTTACAAACAAGGGAAATGGACCCAAAGCATTCAATGTCTTCCTCAGAGTCATCTGGGTGATTAAGTCAGGATGAAGTCAGTGTCATCCAACTTATTCCTCTGGGTTTCTTATTTTTCATGCTATGTGTTATCAGTATTTCTTGCTGGCAGCTGAAGTCTCTCACTCTTGGAGGACTAGTTTAATGTTCAAAGTGAGTTTGTTACTGCTTGTAGCAAAAGGACTTCATGAATACACGTATTTACATGTGATAGCATTGATGAGTCTTTAGTTACATCTGTGACTCCTTAAATCTGAGTAGTCAGGACAGTCTCACTATCCATAACTCCCTCCAGTGGCTTCATGATATGCATGTGTTTAGGGCAGTCTTCAGGAATTTAGGGGCTAAGCTGAGGGGCTACAGATGGACCCAGCCCTAATGGGAAGAAATCTGAATGCATATTTTGGGGGACTTCAAGGATTAGTGTGATGTGGAAATGATGCCTTTTCATTTCTCTCTTCCTCAAAGGGCTACTTCCAAGAGTAGGGCCCCTTCTCTTTCCTCCTTTCAGAAAAATTTCCTTGTCTCTAGAGGAATTGAAGAATTCTGGCAACAAAGCTATTAACATTGAGATCTTGATAATTCTGTTTGGAACCTTTGGAAATGCAAGGAATGTGTTAAGACTAGATTTTTCTCATTCTTTGGATGACTTGAAGTTTATTTACAGTGGATATGAACTCTAAGAATAGCTAATATTTAGAACCCATGAGATAGGACCAGTAACACCCCAGTTTTACAGATGAGGATACTGAGGCATAGGAATTGGGCCAAGGCAAACAGTCAGTAATAGGATGTAGACCTAGGTCTGCTGATAAATCTAACACACTTGGCCAACTCTCTCCTACTTCTGAGTCTTCTATGTTTTGGGTTTAATTCATGCTTGGCCTCCTGAGAGTAACTTTTTCAACCTTCCTTATCTCAAGAACAGGGCAAACATGTCTACCAACAGGCATCAGAGAAACAAAGAGAGGGTGAAGTCACTGCAGATGGCTCAGTTTCAAAAGTAATTCTGTTTGGATAACTATCATTGGACTTGATATGGAATGTAAATAAATCTTCACCACGATTTTCCCTATTTTTTCCACTCCTTATTCTAACTAAAACTTTGGTAGTTACATTTACTTAACTTTTAAAACAGCCTAAAGTAAGACCTGAATAATCTGTGTTTCTTTTCCTTTTTTCTTCCTGTGTTAGATCTTCATGATCAACCTGAAGCGCAGAAAGGACAGGCGGGACCGGATGTTACGCACCCTGTATGAGCAGGAGATTGATGTCAAGATTGTCGAGGCCGTGGATGGAAAGTGAGTTGGGGTTTTTTCTTGAATCCTTGCAAATGTGGTTGGAGTGGGGAGGTGCCCTTTCTGACAGGGTTAGTGCTGAATGGGAGGAATCTAGTGTCATTAGAAGACAAATGCATTGTTATGATGCAGCCTACTTTGGGAAAAGCGTTATGAATCATCACAGCATTTCAATTAATTTCACCATGTAGAGTAGGCCTGAAATCCACTCACCATCCATCCATAATGAATTATGCTGAAGGCTCACAGTGGAAGTAATTTTCCTCTTTCTCTGGGGGATTTTTTACAATGGTTGTGGTAGTTACCAGCTTTCCATGGTGTATTGGAAAGAATGCAGTTAGAGTTGCATTCAGAACCTGATTTAGAGCAGTGTCCAAACTTGGGTCACCTGAGGAAAATCAATGAGGAAAAATGCATAATGATCTATATATCCTGTTGCGTGAGATCTTGCCATAGACTGCCGGGGCTAATCGTCTTTCCCAGGAATATGGCAGGAAAGTCACAAAGGGAACTTGGTTGAATTCTTCCAAGAGTTTTGTTACTGCTGTTGTTTATTAGTTTGCTTTATTTTGCTTTCCATTGCCCTTCTATTTGACACTTTATTTCAAGGTATAGATTTTTGCAAAACTTGCAGTTCCATGTTTTGTGTTAGTTTGGAATATAAAGGCTCTGAGTTTGGCTAGAAGCTATTGTGAAGCTTCTTATGCCTTTTAGAGAATTTCATCAATATTTCTCAAAATGTGGCCTGGACACCCATGTCAGAGTGACCACGATTAAGAGAGCAGCTTCCCTGAGTTCCAGCCCAGGGCTGCTGAATCATGATCTCTAGGGCTGGAGCTGGGAATCTGCATTTAAGAAGCCTCAAGGTGTTTCTTAGGTAAGGTTACCACATAAAATATAGGACACTCAGTTAAATTTATCCCAAACATTGCACGGGCTTACTTATACTAAGAAATTATTCATTATTTATATGAAATTTAAATTTGACTGAATGTTCTGTTTTACTTGCTAAATCTGGCAATCCTGTTCTTTGGTGCACTAGAGTTTGGAAACCACTGCTTCAGATACCTAGGAGCCCAAATTTTATTTATAGGCCACATGGACCAGGGGAAACAAGTTGAATTGTGAGAATTCTTAATTTGTTTATCATATAAGTCTCTTGTCAGATATATCATTTGCAAATATTTTCTCTCATGCTATGTGTTGTCTTTTCAATTCATGATGGTGTCATTACAAAACAAAAGTTTTTAATTTCGATGAAGTCCAATATATGTTTTTGTTGTTACTTGTGCTTTTGATGTCATATCTAAGAATCCATTGACAAATCCAAAGTCGCAAAGACTTATTTCTGTCTTTCTTCTAAGAGTTTTATAGTTTTACCATATATCTTTTCACATTGAATTTTTCTCCATTTTGAGTTAGTTTTTTATATGGTGTGAGGTAGGGATTCTAATTCCTTCTTTTACACATAGTTTGAGTATCTTTGTTAAGAGATTAACCATTTGTTAAAAAGACTATTCTCCCTCCAATTGAATTGTTGTCACCCTTGTCAAAATCAATTGACTACAAATAAAAGGGTTGATTTCTATACTCTCAACTCAATTCCACTGATTATGTTAATTCCTATGTCGATACCACATTGTCATGAGGACTGTACCTTTATATGTAAGGAAGTCTGAGTCCTTTAACTTTGTTATTCCTTTGCAAGATGGTTTAAGCTATTTTAGGTCCCTTGTATTTCCATATGAATTTTAACTTGTCATTTTACACAAAAAGAAAGAGAGCTGGAATATTGATAGGAATTGCATTGAATCTGTAGATCAACTAGATAGACCTATAGTGAGTCACTTCTCTCCTGCTCACAAGTTCGTCTCTGCTACTTTTATTCTTAACTTTTTTTTAAATTTAGGTTCAAAAGAAAGACACACATGTACACAGTTCTTTCCTGTCCTCATCCTCTCCAGTATTTAATGCTGTTAGCCACTTTCCTTCATTAGGAAATTACTTTTCCTTTTTTAAATATTTTATTTATTTGTTCATGAGAGAGAGGCAGAGACATAGGCAGAGGGAGAAGCAGGCTCCATGCAGGTAGCCTGATGTGAGACTCAATCTCAGAATTCCAGGATCAGGCCCTGGGCCGAAGGCAGGCACTAAACAGCTGAGCCACCCAGGGATCCCCAGGAAAATACTTTTTCAAAGCTGTCAAAAAAACAGGTGATACGGGATCCCTGGGTGGCGCAGTGGTTTGGCGCCTGCCTTTGGCCCAGGGCGTGATCCTGGAGACTCGGGATCACATCCCACGTCGGGCTCCTGGTGCATGGAGCCTGCTTCTCCCTCTGCCTCTGTCTCTACCTCTCTCTCTCTCTCTCTCTGTGTGTGTGACTATCATAAATAAATAAAAAAAATAAAAAATAAAAAAACAGGTGATATTTAGAACTACATTGGCAATTGTGAGGCGTATACCAAGTAGAAGACACCCTCTTGTCTTGCAAAACTTGCAATGCTGCCATGAGTTAACCCTGAGGAGCTCTTGAGGAGTGATAGGAAACCTGAGAAGTCTTCCCCAATGTGCAGAGGGCTCTGAGGAACATCCAGAACTCTTTCTGGCTTCTGTAGTGGGGACGTCTCAACTTCTTAATTTGCAGACATGTTCTCTGTTGTGCAGGGCACTCAACACAAGCCAGCTGAAGGCCCTGAATATTGAAATGCTACCTGGATATCGAGATCCCTACTCCTCCAGACCTCTAACTAGGGGTGAAATCGGCTGCTTTCTCAGCCACTACTCTGTCTGGAAAGAGGTAAATAATGCTTTATTTAGATATGCAGCTTTGTAATGAGGAGGATGGAGAGTGGAACTTTGTAAATGAATTAGGGCCAGATATGAAGTGAACCCGTACCTGTTCTGGAAGTATGCTTGGAAGTTTCTGTTGCTTCATGTCCCTCTGACACAAGGCCAGCAATAAACAGGGAGAGGTAGCCTTGTGGCCACTTGGGATGGTAACAGGGGAAGATCCCCATGTTCAAGAAACCATACTCCTTTTTGGTGTGTCCTTATCCTTAGTAGGAATGCCTTATATTGCGTGCATGTAGCATGTTCTCATTTATTAAATGATTTCATACAAGAAGTCACACAGAAATCATATAAAGTGGGTCAGGAGGCATAGGCCCATTTTACCCAAGAGAAAATAATTAAATATCTGTCTAGGTAAGAAGTGGCAAAACCAGGACTTGAACCCATGGCTTAGAGATCAGATATTGATGGATGGAGGTATTGGAGTTCTTGACTTGGTCAGTTCCCATAAGAAAAGAGAAAGTACCTCAAGAAGGGCCCTGTGAATGTCTTCCCACTTTGACAGAGTCTATGCCTATCTTTTTTTACCTTTAAACTCTAAATGAAATGTAATGGATACATATAAAATTAAATAGATCATAATATATAGGCCAATGGAATTTCACAAACTGAATAAACAATACAGCCATGTTAACCCACACCCAGACCAAGAAGCAGGTTACCAGCACCCTAGAAGTACCTTGTCCATATTTCCTTCTAGGGAACAGGACCCAAGGGTAACCACCATCTTGACTTCAAACAGCACAGAACAGTTTGTCTGCTTTTGTACTTCAGTTTATGTGAATGGAACCATAGGGTATTGAGGTATATCCTCTCAGTATTACATTTCTGAAATTCATCTATAACATTGCATTTAATCATAGATCATACATCCTCATTGCTGTAAACATACCCCAGTTTATCTATCCGCTCTACTGTTGGTGGCATTTGCTTAGATTCCAGTTTTGAGCTATTACATCCTATGCTACCATACTCTTGACCTTTTAATCTACGTTTATCTAATAAATAGGCATCAGACTTCTCATGGGGTCTCTTACCACTGATGACCTTTACAGGTAATTGACCGGGAGCTGGAGAAGACTCTTGTCATTGAGGACGACGTGCGCTTTGAACATCAGTTTAAGAAGAAGCTGATGAAGCTGATGGATGACATCGACCAGGCTCAGCTGGATTGGGAACTGATGTGAGTTACAAGACAAGCTTATCCCAGAGGACTGAGAGGATTCAGTCCTTTTCAAGGGGCAATGAGCCCCATCTCTCCAGCTGATAGGACGACAGCTCATGTTTCCACTTTCTGGGTTATCTCTCCATAAAATGCCCCCAGAAACAAGAAAAGAGTGGAGAACAGGCCCTGGTTTCTCCATCTATATACTCTATGGACTGAGAAGGAAACTGTGGGAGATTCTTTGTGAGACCGGGAGCCTGCTTGCTGCTCAAGTGTCTTCAGACTGAGCACCCATGTGAGAGCACAGCAGAAATCCCACTAGTGAAGCAACAGGTGCATGGAGAGGTGTGAAGAGAGAGGGGAGTGGCATTCGCTCAAGGGCAGAAGTCCTGTGTCACACTTGAGAGCAGATTTCCTCTGTAGCCTGACAGGATGGGGGCTGAGAGTGCCATTCTTGGGAAGGGGAGCGCGCAAACAATAATAACACTGAGCTGGGTTTGATGGAGGGTCAGAGGCCGTCATAGGAAAACCAGGCTTACGGGTAATGCTGGTTTCGAACTGACATTTAGTTAATGCTCTGAGAGCTGTCTCTGGGAATTAAATCTCTGTTTCTGTTTCTGTCTCTCTCTCCTCCCCCTGCCCCTCTCTTCATCTCTTTCTTCCTCTCCCTCTCTTTCATTTTCTTTTTAAACCAAATGACACTTTATCCTTCTCTCCAATGAGGCAGAAAGTTCCCAAGCATTATGTACACTTCCCAGCTGTGTGTCAAAGGCAATTTCATCAAATCAGAGCCCATTCCTTTGGAGTGGCCGCAGCAGACCAGCTGTCCCTACTCCTCCCATCCTCCTAGGGAAAGTTAACTATGGGTCCAGGTGGAATACTTGTTGTCTCAGAAAACATACCATTCTGAGCCCAAAAGAAACCTAGTAATGGCTCAACTAATCCACGGGGAATAGACCCAGAAATCAGTACTGTGTAGTAAAAAGAGACCGGCTCCCTGTCAGATATCAGCCATGTGATTAGACTCTGCACTGTCCCTCAGGATCCTTGTTTGTTCTTATAAACCTCCAGAAGTCCTACACCTCAGTCTGAGTCTATAGCTCTGCAGCCTGTGGCTACACCTCACAAGCATGGAGCCTGGAAGCCATTTTACACTCACATGACCCGCAAAGGCAACTTTGACGTAAGCCTTGGAATCAGACGACTCAACTTGGGGAGTCTAAGGCTTCTGATCGGCACATGTCCTTCTCCACTTGTGGTTTAGCTGGTGCATTTCTTGGGACAAATTACCAACACATCCAAGAAAACACAATGATTGGATAAGGATATGAATATAGGGAACGATAGGGACACAGAAACAAAAATCTTTCCTAAATTTCACGGATTGGCCAAGTCCAAATATTCCACTGATATCAATTATGTAAAGAATGACAGTGGTTTCAAATTTTTCACCTTTTCCTTTCCTTTTTTTTTTTTTTTTTTTTTTTTGAGCATGAGTGGGGATGGGGGTGGAGGGACAGAGAAGAGTCTTAAGAACAGTCTTAAGCAGACTCTATTGCTTAACACAAAGCCCGATGCAGGGCTCGATCTCATGTTCCTGAGATCATGACTTGAACCAAAATCAAGAGTGTATCGTTTAACCAACTCAGCCACCCAACTACCCTTCATGTGTCTCTTTCTAAAATTAAAGTTACCGAAGCTCAAAACATGAAAGCTGATAAACTGTCCATGCCAGCTATGTTAGATTTCTCCAGAAAAGGAAATAGTAAATAGGAAGAGTAGAACAAGCCACTGGAATCATCTAGGGCAGTGCTATCCAACAGGGATATCACATGAGCCACATATGTCATTTAAAATTTTCCAGTGATCCTATTCAAATGGTGAAAAATACATTAGGTGAATTTAATAATACATTTTATTTACTCCAACACCACTAAATATTAGTACTTTAAAGTGTAATCCATAGTTAACATGTAATCAATAATCAATCGATAGTCTATGTGGTTTTGTTTTTCTTTTTTCTTTTTTTTTTTTTAGAGGGAGAGGGGTGTGGGCAAGGGGAGGGAGAGAGAGAGAGAACCTTACGTAGGCTCCACACCCAGCATGGAGCCCAACACAGGGCTTGATCTCACAGCATTGAGATCATGACCTGAGCCAAAATCAAGTCAGACACTAAACCAACTGAGCCACCCAGGTGCCCCTACATTTTTTTCTATCCTCTCTAACATCCAGTATGTATTTTATGCTTACAACATATTTCAATCTAATCTAGATGCTAAGTTTTCAACTGCTTAAATAAACTGTAGTCCTACCGAAACTGTTTTGTTTAATGGAAAAAATATCTTACACATCTTCAGTTTTCTTTTAAAATTTCAGCTTAAACTATGTAAAATGAATCAGGACAAACTCAGTTCCGGTCACTCTAGTCACATCTCAAGTGCTCAGTGGGAGTATCTCTTCCACTTGATGGTACATGAGAGAAATTGAGACTCTGTAGTCTCAAGGGACAGTGGCTGAGAGGATCTGTGTTTGATTCCTGAGAAGGTGAACAATGACTTATTCTACAAATCCTGGGATGTTTTGACAAGAGGAATTCTTTAACTGTTGAATGAGATCATTTTAAGGCAAAATAGAGGAAGTCGGCTTTGCCTCCAGGCAGGAAGCCCTTACCTCCTCAACTTGCTCCAGGCAAGTGGAAGACAGACAAGTTCCAGACAAAAGTGAGGGATCATAGATCCATGGGTAGCCTGTGGGAACCCTGGAATGGCGGAGGGTACATCTTGTGTCCGAGGAGGACAGGACCAACCTGGGTGCTTTTCTTAGAACAAAGTGAGGGCAGAGCTTAGGTGCGCTTGAGGAAGAGAAAGCCAGGCAGGCTTTGTCACTCATTCTCCCCAGGAAGGACCCCCTTGGGGCCACTGGGTTCCTTGGTCTTTTACCACAGGCTGTTTCTCTCCCACATCCTTTTTTGTCAGCATCTGGAGGGCTGCCCCAAAGAACATCAGAAACTGAGACTCTAGAGACTTGAAAACTCAGGATCTCACATCTGGCCTTTTTTTTTTTTTTTTTTTTTTTGTCTACTTCCAACCTCTGTAAACACAGCTGGCAGTCCCTTACCATCTTTGCAAAAATGATCCAAGTGATCTTTTAGTTATAATTTGACTTCCAGGCTGGAGGCCTGTCCTAGGCAAGAGCAGTTGGGATGTTGATAAATGGAGCCAGCAAAGTGGCCCCGTTCATGGCAGGTGACAGTCATAGCGGGTGGATGGGGCGTGCTCTGTGGTGGGATACTTTGGATGTTAGACGCCGTTGGTCCAAGCTTTCAAGAACTATCTGCAGACCCATGCTCGGTTCTAACAGATGTCTAATATTCACATGGGAGTGTTTCTCCTCCGTCTGCTTCCTTTTAGCTACATCGGTAGGAAGAGGATGCAGGTGAAGGAGCCAGAGAAAGCGGTGCCCAACGTGGGAAATCTGGTCGAAGCCGACTACTCCTACTGGACTCTGGGCTATGTCATCTCTCTGGAAGGAGCACAGAAACTGGTTGGAGCCGATCCTTTTGGGAAGATGCTGCCAGTGGACGAGTTCCTGCCAATCATGTACAACAAGCATCCTGTGTGAGTCTCCCTGCACTGCCTGCCTGGCTTGGGCACCCCCCCATCCCTGCTCATATATTCTGGTACTCAGTTTCTTGGCAGTACACGATATTTTCTAAAGCTGTACTGCTTTCCTCAATGATCTTTCCAGAATCATGACTCAGAGAGCTGACCTGAGTGTAATGATTACCCCCTTGTACAGAAGAGGAAGCTGAGGCAGAAACGGTGAATCTTTCATAGGGGTCCTCCGTAATACCCAGTATGTAGTTTAACTGGACATAAGATGCTCGGTCCTCTCCTGGTTTTTAACCTTTTTTTTTTGGTAAACTTGTACACCTGGAGTTGAAAGCCATCTTCCTGAGCACCTTAAAGTTTTCAGTTCACTTCTCAGTCCACTGGGGATGCTTGTTGGCCTGGCAGGGGCCCCCCTCTTCGCAGAGCTCACAGTCAGGTCAGGAATTCAGACTTGTGAACAGTCCTCGTGATGGCTGTGATACCTGCAGTCACCAAGGTGTGTTAGAGGCTCAGGAAGGGTGGAGGTGGCCTTTGAGTGGGGCATCTCTGGAAGAAGGCAGGACGATGCTCAGGGTTCCCATAACACCGGAGCTTACTCTAAGCTAGCATTGTTCGAAGGGTATGGAGGTTGGTGGCTTACCTGTCCGTCTCCCCAGTAACCTGTGAGCCCATTGAGGCAGGAAGAGTCTCACATCCCTGTGTCCTTAGAACCTCGTCCAAACTCTACACATAATAGCTTCTCAATCAATAAATTCATTAAGGAACAGGAAACCAGGTTCTAGCCTCTGCTCCTTCTCTCAGTTGCCGGGTGATCTCCCTACTAGATGGGCTTTGTCTGAGTGGTTGAGAATTCCTGTCCTGCATCTCGGTCATTTTGTCTCCTGTCCTCAGTTGGAGCTAGCTCCTCACCCTGTTCGATACAACTGACTTTGTATCTGCGTCCTCACAGGAACATGGAGGCCAACCACCATCCTTGTAACAGAAAGGAAACTAACACAGTGCCCCTTGACGGGATGAGCGCTGGGTGTTATTCTGTATGTTGGTAAATTGAACACCAATAAAAATTAATTTATTAAAAAAAAAAAAAGAAAGGAAACTAACACCCACGGAGCACTGACTGAGCTAGGGGCGGAGCAGACCACTCGTATAATCTGCGCAGGAGCCTGGGGGAGGGAGGGGAGGCCGAGTCATTGTCCCCTTTATACCCACAGGGAGGAGGGATGCAAAGCCAAGTTGGCATGCCTCCAAGCCTACACTGTGTCACTTATCCCACCCCTGCTGCTCAGATCTCAACTAATTTATTAATCCAGGAACAGGGCATCTTCCACAAAGTGATCACATTTATCTATTGTTATGTCCCACTCAGCTTTTAGAGTAAGACCTAAAATTTATCTTTTAAACAAGTCTATCCAAATATAACAGAAATATCCTGACCTTTCTCTTTGTGTGTTTGTTTAGATCATCTAGAAGCTGTTTTTTTTTTTAAGATTTTATTTATGTATTCATGAGAGACACACAGAGAGAGGCAGAGACACAGGCAGAGGGAGAAGCAGGCTCCCCATGGAGATCCTGATGTGGGACTTGATCCCAGGACCCTGGGGTCACGACCTAAGCCGAAGGGAGACGCTCAACCACTGAGCCACCCCAGGTGCCCCTCCTCTGAAGGCTTTTAAAGAAATTTTTATTGTGTTTGTAGACTAAACTTTTCCACAAAGGACACAACTTTAAAAATAATTGAAGGCATCCATGCCAATGTAAGAGACAACCAGCAGGACCCCTCTCCTCTTTTCCTCTGTTCTCTAAATGTCCTACCCCCTCACGCACCCATATGCCTCTTGTTTGCAGAGCTGAGTACAAGGAGTATTATGAATCCAGGGACCTAAAAGCCTTCTCTGCCGAACCCTTGCTCATCTACCCCACACACTACACGGGCCAGCCGGGGTATCTGAGTGACACAGAGACCTCGACCATCTGGGACAATGAGACAGTGGCCACCGATTGGGATAGGACCCATTCCTGGAAGTCCCGGAAGCAAAGTCACATCCACCGCAATGCCAAAAACACAGAGGCCCTGCCGTCGCCAACCTCCGTGGACACTGTGCCTTCGAAGGATGAGCTATGAAGCCTCCATGGAGGGATTCACCACCCTTGATTTTTCTAACAGGCTATTCATCTGTTTGCTCCAGTTTCTTTTAGTGTCCCCCGTTATCTAATCAAAGTGGTCTACTGTGATTGAGCAAAATTAATATATTCTTGACAGGGGAGGATAAGAAGGAAACTTAACCCAAATTTCCTAGGATGGCTAGAAGATCAATTTCCTGGCAACCATCGAGACAAACCCCAATCCAGATACCTAGCCCCTCAGTGTATTATCCATATGCTACTGCTTCCCACATTAAGAATGAACAGTATGGCCCAGACACTCACCCCTGAGGAAGGTAGTCACATCTGTAAGTGGGCAGGCAAGGCAGCCGAGCCAACCGGATCACATCCATTGGTCTCATGGGCCTGTTTTCTATCATAAGTGTGACCTTGAAAACTTGTGCACCTAACAAGTTTATAGGTCAGGGGGACCAGATCATTTAAGATCAAATTAATTTGGGCTTCGGTTTAAAGGAATTCTGTGATGAGCCGAAGTGAGCTGTTCATCATAGTCCTCGTTATCCAATAGGGATGAGTATTTGGGTCTGTCTGAGACTTGGCCTTTGACTATCATGGCGATTGAAGCTCTCATCATGAGGCATCAAGTTTGCCATGTGGGTAGAGTTTAGTAGATATTTGAAGGTTTGTGTAGATATTTGAGGAAAAAAGAACTCAGACTTTGGCCTTTTACTGTGGTCACTCGAGTTCAGATGCTCTATTTATGAAGAGAAATTTAATATATAAGGGGGTTCGGGCCGGTGTCGAACTTCTGTCCCAGGGGTCACTGTGCCTCTGTGGCCTGCCACACTCTCCCCTTCACGCCTGAGGCTGGGCGTGAATTGTGAGTGTGAGTTTTATGAGTCACTGCTAAGAGGCAGAGCGCATTTTCAGGCCAGCAACTGCCCTTGCCTGGATCTTTCATTCTATTTTGAATTATTTATTCTACAAAATGTGGGGGAAATATCTGTAGGATTGGGCAGAGAAACAGATTCTTCAAGCTTTCCTAGCACCGTGGGGAGTAGTGAGTGTGAGATCTGGTTCTCTTGCATTTCCCAGCCTGGCTCTTTCAGGGAGGCCTGTTGAGTGGGAGAGTCTCACCATCTGGAAACAAATGCTCTTCCATTTCGGATGACAGACCTTGCTCAGAAATAATGGACCGATCAACTGATTGAGGCCAACAACCAGGGAAACTCTCGGAGCCAGCATCCCGGGCAGAGGACCTCTCTGCTTTCCTCATAGATTGATTTTCCGGAAGGTGCAGTGTTGGGCTACCTTCTGTGCCAATTCCACAATCTGTGATGCTCAAGATCTCTCATGATGCTTCGCCTCAGGTTTGTGTTCGCCCGCCTGCAAGCAGTAAAATTCTGCCTCCAGAAATACCCTCCCCACACACTCCTCCCCGGGCTTCATGCCTTGGAGCAGAGCTCCCGGGCAGGGTTGCTGGGTAAACCCAGCCCCGCTCCCTGGTGACACCCCCAGGCCGCAGGACAGCAAGGCCCCTCGCCTTCCACACCACACCAGCCTTGGCTTCCTTCTTGACTCACTGTCCATATTCTTCCACATTGACTGGGAGGCAGGGAGGCTGAGGAAGGGGATCTCAGCCCACTTCAGTCTTTACTGCTTAGATATACCTGTAAGAGCCTCTTTTTCTTTTCTAAAAAAAAAAAAAAAAAAAAAAAAAAAAAGAGCATCTGGGGAGCTAGTGAAAAACCCTTAGGTGATCTCCAAGGTTTCTTTGGGTATTTTGAATTTTGTTTGCATATTTGAGTGTGTGCAAGTGTGCCTGACTTTCATGATGTATTTTTTTTTAATAGGGTCGGAGGTGGTCGGGAGGTTGCGGGTGGAGAAAGATTGAATTGACTTTTGTGTGGTTTTGTTTAGTGGAGAATTTTTTTTTCCCTTTTACTGTCAGCTGGTCTGATGGGTTTATGAATTCTCATTCTTAAAAGATATTGGTCTTAAATTCTAGAATTTTAGATTAGGACTGTTCTACTGTGAATAAAGTTCTGGCTCCATTAGCCCAGCCTTTGCTTCCCCCTGCTTGGGTCTGGGATCTCAAGCAGCGCTGTTTTGTTGTGAACATTGTGCTCTGCACACCCGCGTTTGTTTTTAAAAAGCCGTCTCTTCAACAATCCAGGGGTTCCTTGACCTCATTTACTTCCTGTCTCCACTCTAGTCTTAAGTCGTGACATTTGCCCTTAGCAGTGTCAGTGGCCTTATCTCCGGCTGTGGCACCTGCTCTTTGCCTCTGGAAGTTAAACCCTGTCTGGAACCCCCACCTGGATCCATCTCTGGATCTTGGGATCCAAGGTGGGACCTTCTGGACGATGAGCTTGACTTTAGCAGTGCTGGTGCTGCTGAGCGTGGACTGAGCACCTAGGACTTGCAGAGGCCACACTGCATGGGCCCTGCTTTGGGTTCCCTGGGGCGTGCTGCAGGAACTCTGGAGGACAGGAAAGAGCCGGCATCGCAGCATCCTACACTGTCTATCGTGCTGTGTCATTTCAGGCGGAGAAATGATAAACTACTTGCCTTCTAGAGATCTTTGTGAAAAATTAAAAAAAAATAGCTCAACATTGTGATTGTTCACTGGTTCCGCCAACATTGACCACTGGCCAGTGCAGTGGAGCTTCCAGGTCTGCACTGGGCCGAGGATGTCGGAGGCCATGGGTGCTGCTCACCCCCACAGCGAACAAGAAAGGGTGGTCGCCAATCTTCCTGTCCAGTGGGAGTTGTTTTAGCCTGCTGGGTGGAGGTGGGTAAGTGGAATCATTTTCTGGGCTACGGAAAATCAGGAGCCCCAGTGGGAGGGTGGCAAGGAAAGGCCCATCTTGTATTGTTGTGCTATAGGTGAGACTCACCATTCATTGAGAGATGCTGTCCAAGACTATAGGACTGTATCCTGGGAGAAAAAAAAAAAGGAGTGAGAGAGAATCCATGTTGGCCTCTGTGACCCCTTGAATTTCAGATCAAGCCTCCCCCCAACCAGATGGGAGCATGGCCCTATTTCAGGTCCTGTGCTGGACACTAAGATGCTCAGAGGATGAGGGAAGTTCCCCACTGCTGGAGGCTCCACAGTCCAGGGGAGCAGCCATCCAAGCAGGAAGGCTTTGTTTCAGGGACAGGAACAAAATGGGCTACAGGACCTCAGAGAACCCGGTTCTGCTGAGGAAGACTGATGGGCAGCTTTGTTGGGAAGGTGGCCGGGAAGGTGACAGTTGTGTTGGCTTTGGGGACATGAATGAGCCTTCAAAAGAAGGAGGAGGGTTGAGTATGGTGGGTGGGGATGCTTTCTAGGCACTGAGAAGGGGCTGGGAAGGGGCCTGCTGGGGAGTGATGGGGGCCTGGAGGTTCTGAGAAGTCAGGGTTGTGTTGGGGTTGGTGACAGGAAACAAGATTGAGACCCGATCACAATGACAAGGTAAGTCAGCTACCCTTCCTCCCTGGGTTATCACCTGTCACGAATGAAGAGAACTTGGTTTCTGGGAGAATTCTTGGTTACTTTCCTGACAGATATGCGGAGGTTTCCAGTAAAACACTGGTGTCTAAAACAAGAGAAGTTCCCCTTCAGCTACAAACTCGAGGATCTTTTTCCCTAATGGTGAAATAAAGTGTAAAATAAAGAGAAGTCTTCCCAAAAGGCTTCTACAATGTGCTTTCGAGACATTCTCCCCCAAGTAAACAGAGTGGGAGAGAAACGATCCAGAAGTGATAGCTACGAGCGGGGCGCCGGGGAGGCTCAGTAGGCCGAGCACCCAGCTCTTGAGCTCGGCTCAGGTCTTTTTTTTTTTTTTAATTTTTTAAAAATTTTTATTTATTTATGATACAGAGAGAGAGAGAGAGGCAGAGACACAGGCAGAGGGAGAAGCAGGCTCCATGCACCGGGAGCCCGACGTGGGATTCGATCCCGGGTCTCCAGGATCGCGCCCTGGGCCAAAGGCAGGCGCCAAACCGCTGCGCCACCCAGGGATCCCCTGGCTCAGGTCTTGATCTTATGGTTGTGAGTTGGTGATGGAGCTTACCTTAAAAAAAAAAAAAAAAAGTGTTACCCATGACTGACAAGTAATCAATTCACTGAAGAGTTAACTAATGACAAAGTGAGGGTCAAAATGAGGCTAGTCATTTGATAAGAAAATAGCATGTCACGGTGACAAAGGAACCCAGGAACGGGCAGCCTTGGAAATAATCGCTATGCCCATGCTTTATGTTTGTGGGGAGGTTTGTAATTTTAGAAAGAACCTTCCCTCCCAGGATGTTCTGATTAAACGTGGTAGAGGGAGGAGGACCAGGAAGGGGCAGTGGCACATGAGGAGGCCTGTGGGTGAGCCGACTGACGACGGCCTAGAGTCAACGCAGCGCAGTGGGACAAGGATGAAGAGTCTGACTCATGGTGGCCAGGAAGTCCTTTTTGCCTCGTTGGAAAAGACAGAAGTAACGCTGGTGGGGTTTAGTGCATTATCGTAGATTACACAGAAGACGGTGCCTCCTCGTCTCAGGAGCACAGAACAAGAGGCCGTGGCTGGAATCACAGCCTGAAGAGTTGAGGCGAACTTTCAGGAAGAATTTATGGGGGATCCCTGGGTGGCGCAGCGGTTTAGCGCCTGCCTTTGGCCCAGGGTGCGATCCTGGAGACCCGGGATCGAATCCCACATCGGGCTCCCGGTGCATGGAGCCTGCTTCTCCCTCTGCCTGTGTCTCTGCCTCTCTCTCTCTCTCTGTGTGACTATCATAAATAAATAAAAATTAAAAAAAATAATTTATGGACAGAATCCTTCAACACTAAATAGGATTCCAAGGCAAGTAACTCCATTAAAATGTGCTATTGGGCTGGAGAATGGCTCCCTTCTGCTCTGTGAATTTACCTAAAATGGCCTATATTTTTGCTTCCATCCGTAGCTGTATTAATCCTTGGGATGATCTTTGCTCGGGTCGCTTGGCTGACACCAGCTGGGCCGCGCCAGCCCAAAGCCACCCTCCCATCTGCCCGCAAAGAGGGTGGAAAGAATGAAGGATCACCTCTGCACATTGGTTTCTCTTTACTTTTAATTTGCTAGGTTTGTTTTTATGTCCCTCCCTGTAGTTTCTCCGGCTCGGCTGCCCCTAGAACGGGCGTTTTAATAAAATCTCACGTTGGAGTAATTCCAAGGCCTGCAGAGCTGACTCGCAGCCCCGCCGCCGCCGCGGGTCCAGAGGCGGCTCCTCTGGGGTGGCCCGTCCTGGCGGAGGCTGGTCACACGCTGGGAGACTTGGATCAGAGTGCGGTGGCCGCGCACTGAGGTCTTCCGAAGAGCTCAGAAAATAACGGCAAAGCGTCCTCTCCCAAAAGAGCCCCGGCAGTTTAGGGAGGCCCCCCATGCGCCACCCCGGGCAGGAGTTGAGGTGTCTAAGTGTTGATGGTGTGACCTGCAGAGTCTCGGCTGCTTTGAAGACCGCTGGCCCTTAGGGACACCCGGGGGGCTCAGCAGTCAAGCGCCGGCCTTCGACCCGGGGCGGGATCCTAGAGACCCGGGATCGAGTCCCCCGTCGGGCTCCCTGCGTGGAGCCTGCTTCTCCCTCTGCCTGTGTCTCGGCCTCTCTCTCTGTGTCTCATGAATGAATAAATAAAATCTTAAGAAAAAAAACAAACCCACCGGTCTTGATGTGAAGACTTGCGGGGGCTATTATGTCCAGGCTGGGCCCAGGGAGGAAGCGAGTGTGGGGGACAGGGAGTTTGAGGGGAGAGGGAAGAGGGGCCTCCAGGGCGGCTCCCAGAGCCCAGGCGGGAAGTGCAAGGACAGAGCAACTGAGGCTAAGTCCAGGCCGGGAGGGAAAGTGAGGCTGGAGGCCCTGCCAGAGAGAGGAGGGAGAGGCCCAGACGGAGAAACCAGACAAGGGGGCTTGGGGGTGGCAGCCGGGCTGCAGGGGTCGGGCGCCTGTGGGACGGCAGCACCTCGCCAGGTGCATGACCGGGGCCATGGGTGCGGGGGAGAGCGGGCCCAGGTGAGCACAGAGGAGGGAGCAGGGGAGAGGGCCTGCTGGGGGGACACTGCCCCGACGGCAGAGGCAATCAGGGGAGCCCCCCCGCCCCGTGTGCTGGCCCAGCTCCTTCCCGGAGGGGGGTGCCCTCTGTTCAGACAGGGCCCCTTCACCCCGGCTGCTCCGTCGGAAGCCCGGCCTGCGGGGGGGCAAGGCCAGGGGCCCACCGCCTGCGCCCGAGCTGCTGGGCCGCGGCCGAGGGTGACGCTGCCGGGTGGCCTCCCCCGGGGGCCCTGCGGCCCTGCCCGTGGCTGCTGACCCGGCCTGCGCCTGCGATGGAAGGCTGCCCCGCCGGCCCGGGCTCCTCCCAGGCCCCACTTCCCAGATGAGGCAGCAGCTAAAGAAGTGACCCAGGTGGTGAGGGGCCTGGGCGCGCTCTCTCCAGCTCCACGCAACGCTTCACACGCGGGTGTGCCCCGTTCTCACTAACACCCCACGCGCCCACCTCGGTCTCTCTCTCACACAGAGCCCAGCGTGCAAAGGAGCTTGCACTACCGGCCCCAAGGCTAACGTCCCACCTGCGAAATACCATGTGTGATTAGTGGCCAAACCGAGTCCTTGGGTGCCTGGGTGTCAGCGTATAAACGAGGGTCACAGATCCACGTCTGGGGGCGAGCTAACGGTCTCAGTTAGGAAGCTTCTCTCATTCTGAAAATGGTACCTTGCTTTCTTTTCTTTAAATGGCTGCAGCAATCCAGAAAGTTTATTCGCTTTTTAAAAATTAGATTTATTGGTACCCTTTGTGTGGGAACTTGGAACTGTGCCACAAATGGTTGCTTTGCACTTAAACAGTGGTGGGAATAAAAATGATTGCTTCTGGGAAGCCTGAGATAAAGGCCTTGGGGACTGAGAGCTGGCTTACAGGGAGGCTGAGCCCGGTTCTGGTGCCCCTGGATGGCACCCAAGCCTGGGTCACGTCCACTCCTCCTGCAACTCCATGTCCAGTTGGTGCTCTTTGCAGGAGACTCTTCCCTAGCTGCCACCTGAGCCCCCAGTTGGGGGGGGGGTGTTATAGGAGAGCAAGTTCATGGACCAGAAATGGATTCCAGTCCTAGCTGGGGATCTAACTCACTAGGTCATCCTGATCCTTATGGCTTTGCTTCCTCATCTGTGAAATGGGGTAATGCCCAGGAAAACAGGTAGCAGTGCTCGGACCCGCAGCAGGACATTCCCTGGAGACTTCAAAGAAATGACCAGATGCCCATTGAACCAAGACGGCTTGTGTGAATTCTCATCATCAGAAGGCTGGGGATGGAGCCAACAGACCCCAGGCATTCTCTCCTGTTCCATGTGGAGGAATATATGTCAAGAGAGCTTCCTGGATTCGGTGCCCAGCCCAGTGTGACATGTACACAGTGGGGTTCTGATAATTTAGAGCTTTGCCCCTAATCTTGGGCTACTGACTTGACCGCTCCGGGCCTCAGCCCTATATAGTAATCTGAGAGGATTGACTGCATCTGTAAGATGGCTTCCAACGCTTAAGAAAATGTGCAATTCACTGGATTCCTCAGACTGTTAGCTAAGTGAATTGCTTCCCCAGTTTTCTGGGTAGGGGTCCTGAGAAACCACACCAAATCCTAGATTTCAAAATCTGAGGCTACAAGAATTAAATTTGCCGGGCTTCCATTTCATCTCATGATTTACGTGCCAGCACTTCAAATTTCCTAGATTTTTCTTTTAACTTGACATACAACATCTGAAAAATAGATCCTACTTTTGTCAAAGTAGGGACCACCATTAGAAGCATGTAAATTGGTGGTTGTGGCGGCTAAAAGCTAAACATAAATTTATTAAGTCCAATTCTAGACAGAATTAAATTACTCTTTCTGGTATTTTCTCCTTGGAGCACCTCCCTCTCATTAGCCCTTCCTTGGCTCTGTTCAGCCCCATCTCAGGTTCTCACTGCCGTGTGTTCCAAACACAAACTTGTTCATTGAAGAAAGAACAAATCCATGCACCCTACTAAGGACACACAACTCCTTTGTGGCAGAGATGGTTAATGCTCCCCATCCACTCCGGGTGTTCTCCTATACCCCCCCACCCCACTCCCCTGCATTTACACGAGGGCCATGGACTGGCAAGGGCACGGCGAATGGGAGCAGCACTGTGACCTGGGTCTGGGCAGTTAGGAACAGTGTGAGTTCCTCCCATCATGACTGTGTCTTGAAGGAAAGGCCCTGAGATGGGAGACACTGCCCGGGTCCTGGAGCCACAGTAGGGGGAACGTCCCTAAGGAGGGCTGCCCGATTTGCATCACACCATCACACGACAAAACATGAAACTGTCTTAAGTTACTGAGGTTTCATGGTTTGTTTCTTCGGCTTAACTGAACCTAGCCTAACCCATCCCTGCCAGAGGTATTCTGTTCCAAGAGAGATTCTAGGGGCAATAGCAAAGCAAAACACGGTGCAAATAACTTCTCATAGTGGAACTGGGGATAGCTGTTGTAACCAGTGGCAACTACTGCAGCAGCATCTGTAGAACAAGAGGATTGGCATCCAGGCAGCTTCCTGCCACCACTGGTATCAGGACATGGAGCGATACCATCTGCCTCCTCATGGTCTTGTGCTGCGTGATGGATTTGAAAAGATTCCAAAGGAAGTTTTAAGACATATTTCTTAGGGCAGAAAGTAACCAAGTCCAGCTTCTAGACAGAGGCAAAAATAAGGGGACCAGTTTTCTAGAATGATCTTGAAAAAATCGTCACCTAGTGCCACACATAGAAATCTCTTTTCTTTTTCTTGTCCTGCCCCCATATTATCAATTAGTTTTTAAAGATTTTATTTATTTATGAGAGACACAGAGGAAGAAGCAGAGACATAGGCAGAAGCAGCAGGCTCCCTGCGGGGACCCTGATGCAGGACTCAATCCCAGGATCCTGGGATCATGACCTGAGCCAAAGGCAGATGCTCAACCACTGAGCCACCAGGGGCCCCCCGTATTATCAATTATTAAAACACCTAGTTGGCTCTCTCCAAAATCCCATGAGGGCCCAGAAAATTTGACCACTTGGAGCCATTTAAGAATCCAGTGGACAATAATTCTGGAAACTTTTCGGACATAGGATGAAATGACAATAATGTTCATCTATTGAGTGAAGGTGCCTGGTTCTGATTGTTTTTTTGGGAAAGCCTTCTTTCTTCCTTTCATAGAGGCCCCCCTGGCTTCCAGAGCACCGTGGATGGTTTCAAGAATTGCACAGATGGTAGCCATTACAGACTAGGGAAAAGGCTGTCGGAAAGGAGGCAAAGTACTACCCTGGATCCTAACTCTAAGTTCAGGTGTTTTTTTTTTTTTTTCTTTCCCTTTTTTTAGTGTCCCCACCCACATGACTCCTAAGAATGGCCATCTGTCAAGGCATCATATCTGATATATCATACCCTCTCCCCCAAATGCTCGTGACACCAGTGGAGAGGATCCCCTCTTAACTGCCACTGACTTCCCCTCTCCTCCCTCCAATAGGGTCAGAGCGGGCTTCCAACAAGCTTACTGACATATCTGGAACCCAGAACCCACCTGAGGAATACTCCAGATACGATCCCTTTGGGTCTGGCAGCACATGCCAACCAAGTCCCAAACCAGTTTATTAGTTTAACCAAAAGGTAAACAGGTGATGGAGATGCAGAAAGACAAGCATGCGAGCAGCTAAAAGCATTACCCGGCTGTCCACCAGGAAACAAATTTAAGACATTTAAAGTGGCATTAAATAAATGAGGCTATGTTTTATCTACTTGGAGTTTCCATTGTCTTTAAAAAAGGAAAATATATATATATATATATTTTTTACATTGCAGTATATAAATCTAGACTCTACATATACAGTACAATACATAGGGCGAGCACACGGGCACAACATGTATGTCTTTGTAGCCACACCCTAAACCAGGCCAACGGTCCTATATTTTGCGACCTTCAAACCAAGAAATTCAGGCTGAGGCTACATTTACTTCCATCTCCATGATGTCTAGCACCCTGGCCATCTCTCCTCCAAACACAGAAGCACGGACGAGCCTTGCAAACGGAAGAAAGTGCTTTTCGACTAGCTGACACCCAGTTGGTCTTCCACGGCAGTCTGATCTCCTAGAAAGACCTAGAAGAAATTTGAGGCCTTTCCTGGCTCATTCTTTGGTCCACTGCCACACATCTCTAAACTTCCCCTGGTGTTTCTTGCAGATATCATATGGCTATTTACATAACATAAATCTCACATAACCTTTGGGAGCTGTCTTTACCAGGATTAGGAAAAAGAAAAAAAAAAAAAGCTTCATGTTACAATCTATGCTTCGTATCTGGGTTGGTTCTTTTTATTTTTGGAATAAAAACTGGTATTTTGAGAATTTTTGTCTGAAAAAGGACATTCTGAAAGTGCTTCTTACACATGTCAATATCCCACATTATGGCTTTTTAGTTCAAACCCCAGCACAGCTCAAATCTAGAAGGGAGAGGGTTGGTGGTGTTACTAGAGACAAAAATTCACTTAACAGTAACACTGTGACATCAAGTGTGGGGACCTGAAAAAAAAATGTTATTGATTCCATCTGGAATGTACCTCATTAGAAACGGTTTAGATGATACACGTAGCCCCATTTCTTTCCCCGTGACTAGGCACAGTAATGCTACCAAGGTTAGTAAGTAAACTAGTGTGCTGCCACCAGCAGGGCACATCTTCCCAGGGCCTATTGACAGAGCAATCGCTGTTCAGAAATCTTTCACAGGCTCAAGAGGATCAAATGTAGTCAATCGCAGTAGGAATTTCTACACCTGAGGAACAAATTGCACATAACAGAGAGGTACTACGATCCAGATGGCAAAAGACTCCAGACATACAGTTTTACATGCAAAAGAAGGCGATCAGAAATGGCAATGAAGTAGTGGCATTCCAAGACATGTAAGAGTCCAAATGAGTCACCATTCTTTTGTGCTTTCTTTTCCGGCTGATAAGTTACCAAAGAGCATGGCTACTTGTGCAGTAATGATTGTGATATGTCCGTCGGGGGTGGTGGGGGGAGGGGCAGAAACACAATGCCAGAAATCAAAATGGGCTTGTGTTGACTCCAGAGGTGTCATGAAGGCTGGCCCAGTGGGTCAGGTGGGCCTCCGAAGCTCCTCCTGGCCCTCCCGGGGACAGCAGGAAGTGGCAGATGCAGGCAGAGGTCTAAAGCCACTGGCTCATCCAAACCCTTTCCGAAGCGGCCTTTCATTCAGCCACGGCAGTTCTAGCCTCTGCAGCTCTTCTCTTCCGGTGGCACTTGATGGAGGAAGTAATTCTCTTCCTTTATAAAAATGGTTTGGACTTCTTATAATACTGGCACAAAGGACACTCTGTATTCCTAGGATTGATTCCATTTATTCGGAAGGTATGAGACTAGGTTTGCAGTTCTTTCTATTTCCCTGTAAAAAGTGACCTCAACTTTCCAGGCCATTGTGCAAATTCATTTTTCCATAGTCCAGAATATCCCATAAGTCCCTCATATATTTATATATATATATGTATGTGTGTGTGTGTGTGTGTGTATATACGCGTACACACACATATGTACCAAATATGTGTACATATATATATATTTATAAAAGTGGATAATTTGCATTTCAGTCTCAAATAGGTCAAAGAGAATCCGTGAAACATTCATCCTTTTCATGTCAAATTCATCTCCAATTTCCCCAGGAGGCCCATCATAGTGCCTTGCACACCAGAGGTACTCAATAAATATCTGTTGACTTTGCCAATGATCCTCTAACACTGGATGGTTGTTGCAATCAGCATGGCCTGTTCTCAGCCCCAGTCTGCCTTTGGCAAGCAAGGGGCCACTGGTCCCTCCCTTCAGAGGGTGATTTTGCTCTGTCTGTTGCTCCAGCAGCCCCGTTTAGCTGTCCTGGGCAATGTTAAGCTGGTCCGGCTACGCAATTTCACTTGCTCTTCCATGGAGTTCTTTTTGCGTAAAATGAAGTCAAAGTTCACTTGGCTGTTCATGGCATAAAAGACATTGGCTGAGTCCGGAATCACGAGTTCTAAAAGAGATAAGGGAGAGAGAAGACAGTCAGCTGGTGTAGGTCAGCCCAGTGCTGACAGTGGCAGGGGGAAATCTTGCCCAGTCACAAGGCAGGGACTATGGCCCTTTGTCCCTAGGATGTGAGTGAACCAGACAATGACTACCACCTCCAAAATTGGCTGGCCCAACTCCATGATCCCAATTTTTAAAAATGAAGTGCAAAGAGGATCTTAAAAATTTGGCCTATGAACTGAACGTTCAAATACAGACTATTTTAGCTAGAAGAAAGTACAGTGAAAACAAAAAGACCAAGAGACATGAAACAACACTCCTAGGATCGCAGCTAGTCAATGGTAGAACTGAGGCCATAACCCAGGTTATGGGTTATAATCTTCCTCCCATGGTCCATTTTCTACTCCAGCATGCAGCTTTTCTCAGCTACTAAAAGAATTCAATGACGTGGGGGGGAAAAAAAGAAAATCTACAGATTTTTCCAGAACTCTCTACCTGGAATATTGAAATATTTTTTGAAGTCATCCCAAATCAAATCGGTTTAATACTAAACAGCATCTAAATAAAATAGTGTATATCTGTTAAAATTTAAACTGTATCTACAGGGATCTCTGGGTGGCTCAGAGGTTAAACATCTGCCTTCGGCTCAGGGCATGATCCTGGAGTCCCAGGATCGAGTCCCACATCAGGCTCCTGCATGGAGCCTGCTTCTACCTCTGCCTGTGTCTCTGCCTCTCTCTCTCTCTCTCTCTGTGTGGCTCTCATGAATAAATAAATAAAATCTTAAAATAAAATAAAAAAAATAAACTGTATCTACTTCAGTGATTCCCAGTCAAGATAGCTGCAATTTCTGAACAAGGACTATTCCAAGTGTAATATGAAATTATCAAGTAGAGTTATTTTAATTTGTTTTTGTCTTTAAAAGAAGGTATATACTATTTAGCACTCAGGGGTAACGGGTATCTAAAAAACCAAACAGGGAATAAAAGAGGTAAAATGGGCGAGTCTACATTTGTGGCAGTGGAGTAAGGGAGGCCACAGATGGAGGTTTCTGGTTGCAGATTCAGTGAAGCTTATGTTTACTCCAAACATTGAAATTCCAAAGCAAGACTGGTGCAATGAGGCTCTCAGTGACTGACATTTTGCCTAAGTGTTCCATAAAGAATAACTAAAGTTCTCCCAATCTCCTGCCCAAATATTCCTGGGTCAGTAATAACTCCCCTCACAGCTATATGTCACTAGGCATGCCTCCAAAGTACCTGTGGGCACATTATTTCTTCTCATCCTCACAACCGCCCTGTGATGTACGAAGAAGTAGTAGGGTATTGCCTCCTTTTCACTAAGGACCAAGGCCCGAGGAGGTCAAGCAGCCACCCGAGACCACCCAAGTGGTGAACAGAGCTGGGCCCAGATTACACCTCAGGGCTCCTGGTTCTTCAGACCCACCCAGCCTCACCTTAGTGTTGTTTTTTGGGCAACATGGTCAAACTCAAGAGACTCCATTTTAGGCTTAGAATTTTAACTCTAATTACAAAAAGAGATGTAACTGACAGGAGTTTGTCCCACAACAAAGGGACCAGCTGAACGAATGAGAAAACTCCCAAGAGTTCACTGAAAAATAATTTCCTTAAAGGCTATAGCTTTTAGGAAATTATTTCTTTAGGAAAAGGGACAGTCACTCTTCTCTGGGCCCAAGATACAGCCCAGGGGTGATCTGTTGGCCAAATGGAGTGTGAAGAGCTGCTCCCTTCCCATATCCCTAACTTGTATAAATCTTCTTTTCATTATAGGGTGCTTGTTGGTGAACAGCCCTACATGCTTGAATTGGTTAGTGTTGGGTCTGTCAGCAGACAGGGTTGGCCTGAGTCAACAACTGTATTTAGAAAGAGACTTATTTTGATGGAGTTTGTATGATATGTCAGGATACAGAGGGGCCACCTACCAGCCTCTCTCCTCCTCTCAACAAATACAATCCCGAATTAAGGTAGCAAATAGATACATTTAGGGTATTTTCCCCAGAATGTTCCTAAACGGAATTTCTACAAACAATGGGTTCTTAAAAAAAAACAAAAACAAAAACAAAACAAAACAAAAAAAACAATGGGTTCTTAGGCATACTGAAGTACGATCACCAGTTCTTTGACTCAGTACATATGAAGTAAAGAGGCTTCAGATTCTGGAGTTAGAAGCTCTTGCTACTAACTTCATAATTCATGAAGATCAATCATGAATTATGATAAACTGAAAGATAATCCTATAAGGCCCTCACACATGACTAATTGAAAAAATGAGAAATTATTACAAGGACTGCTACATTTTAGGTTCACGTGCAACTTAAACGTGTGTTATTGGGTAAAGAAGATGTGAGGCCATCATCAAAGACCCACTGGGCCCCACCTATGCCCCTCCACACACAGGGTAAGACCTCTTCCTAGAAGAATGCTTGATACACAGTTTACAGAGAACGGGCAGGAGGGTGCTCAGCAAAACTGTAGAAAACACAGGGCTGTTGGGGGAGGATAGCTTGAGATGCTTCATTCTACACGATGACACTGGTCCCCACACAATCCCACTCTTGCACAATTAAAAACTCCTAATTGGTTTCATAAAAAAAAAAAGACCCACAAAAACATTATATTCATTTTCTGACTTCTTAACCTGCCTAAAGTAACATGCCACGGGAAGCTACACGTGCCCACCTTTGTCCTCTGAGATGACCTGTACCAGCTCGTACTCCTCAGCCGGGTCTGAGTCCAGGTTGTGCTTCAGCATTGCCCTCTGGATCACGGCGGGGGTTTTATCTTGGCTCGTCAACTGGAAAGACAATGGATGAGTTTCTAAGTATTTCGCTTCCTGTTTCCTGAAAGGGTTCTCTCGATCTCCTTGTTCTTGCTGCTTTGTGCCTTCTTGGGAATAATGGCCCAAGTGGAACAAGAACAGGACCAGGAGCCAGAATTTCTGGGTTCTAGTCCTGGCTCCACCCTCAGTAGCCAAATGAAGGTGGGCCACCTACTCTCTGTCACCTGCTCTCTCAGAGTCAAGTGGCTTTCCTTAGTAAAATAGAACATGTGCCTTGTCCATCTACTCACATCTGCTGAGGTTCCACTGTGGGGAAAAATATGAGGGTGTGGTGAAAACTTTGCTCCTGGGCCAAAATTATCCTTACCTGTTGAGTACTTGGTTACGACTGAGGGTTGCAAACGGTCACAGTTCTGCACACTGACCATTTCAAAAACACAAACCACTCTATGGTCCAGCGAACTCACTCCTAAGTATTTGCCAAGAGAAATGAAAACCTATGTCCACAGAAGGACTTCTACTACAGAAATGTTCACAGCATAATAGCCCCAAAGTGGAGTCAACCTAAAATCTCCTTTAACAGGGAGAGCAGGGGCATGGATAAAGAGACCATAGAACACTCTCGGTAGAACACAACGTAGCAGCTGCTATAAATTAGGAACTGACCTGGGCAATAATGTGGATGAATCTCAAAAGCATCACATTAAGGAAAAAAAAAAAACAACACTGAAAAACAGACACAAAAGATTACATGCTGGAGGAATCTATTCTTTGAAAAACAGGCCAAATTAATCTATGGTGTTAGAAAACTAACAATAACAAATCTCAGTCTTCACTAAGGTTAAAGGGGAAATGATTGGAAGGGGCACAAGGGAATTTTGGGGGGGATGAAAATTGTTCTTTATCTAGATTCGGGGTGGCAGTTACACAGATATAATAGAACTAAATGCCGAAGACCTGTGTACATAGTGGTATGTAAATTAGGCTTCAATAAAAATCAGCCTCTGAGTGTTTAAAAATAACAGATCAAACACTTTTTAAGTGCAAGTAAAGGTTCTCCTCACCCCAGATTCTGACTATCTCAGCACACCAGCCAACTATTTGGAGAGTGCTCAGGGCAAGCGGAAAAGAGGGCTGACTTCCATACCATCCTTTGCGTGATTTCTTCACATTAGGAAGAATGCAAAAGAAAACACAGATTATTGTTACTTAAAAATAAAAGCTGTTCTGATCACAAGGTAAAAGGAGAGATGGAGAAGGAGGAGGAGAAAGATGAGGAGGAGGAGAAGGAAAAGGAGGAAGAGGAGGAAGAGGAAGAGAAATGTCCTCCAAGAAACTGTCATCAAGAGCCTGAAGATGGGGCAGCCCGGGTGGCTCAGCGGTTTAGGGCCTCCTTCACCCCAGGGCGTGACCCTGGAGACCGGGGATCAAGTCCCACGTCGGGCTCCCTGCATGGAGCCTGCTTTGCTTCTCCCTCTGCCTGTGTCTCTGCCTCTCTCTTTCTCTGTGTCTTTCATGAATAAATAAAAACTTAAAAAACAAAAAAAAAAAGAGCCTGAAGATGGCAGGGCCATCCCTGGTCTGGAGCAGCAGCAGGGATTTGTGATTCAGTAAACAACATGCATTCCAGTGGGGTCCTTGCACGCAACCGAGACCGTGTTCATTTGTCTATCACCTAAACAACCGGTGTGTTCATTTCCAAGGGAGAAGCAGATGCGCACAAAATCCTGAAGGAAGAGATTTGTGTTTTGCTAGTCTAAAGAGAATGCTCCCACAGCTGGATCAAACGGGACCAGGAGCATAAAGCTGAAGAGAAAGGATCCCACTCTGAGGATGCACGGCAGGCTGAGGTGAGTAACGTCAGGCTAAGCTGTCAACTTTAAACCTACCTAAGAAGAAAGCCAGCTCCCCTTATTTTCTTTAAACTTCCCCAGGTGTGTCCAAGCAAGGTGGGCTATGGCCAAGGGCTTTCCTCGGGTGCTTGTTACTCTGTCCCGTCAAAGGTACTGCATGGAGTGGAGGATCACAGTTAGGATCATTCACGCTGCCTTTGGCTGACACGCCGAACCAGCACCAGTCAGTAAAGGACGAGAGCCTCGTTTCTAGTTTCAAATGTCTGGGAGCCATCGTAAAAAAAACTCTTTTTAAAAGGAAAGCTAGGGATCCCTGGGTGGCGCAGCGGTTTGGCGCCTGCCTTTGGCCCAGGGCACAATCCTGGAGACCCGGGATCGAATCCCACGTCAGGCTCCCGGTGCATGGAGCCTGCTTCTCCCTCTGCCTGTGTCTCTGCCTCTCTCTCTCTCTCTCTCTGTGACTATCATAAATAAATAAAAATAAAAATAAAAATAAAAATAAAAGGAAAGCTAGTTTTAATGATGTATTTTATTTAATCCAACACATCCCAACTATTTTTTCAGCATACAATCCGTATGAAAATTGTCGATGAGAAATTCTTTCTTGTGTGCTAAGTCTTCAAAATCTGGTGTATGTTTTACGCTCACGGCACATCTCAATTGGGACTATTCCATTTTAATCGCTCAGCTGCCACACGTTGCTGGTGGCTGAATGGCGCTGGGGTGTCCCCTTCACGTACCTTAAGTACAGAACGCAAAGAATTCCCTGTGGCTCTTCCCTGAGGTTAGCCTCTAATACAGGCTAGGTTGGCCTCTTTTTGAGAGAAAAGACTCCTGTGGCATATAACCTTTTGTCTGGTTTCTTTAGCTCAAAGCATCCACACAGTTGCATGCGTCAATTCTTAGTTTTTATTTCAGAGCCACCAAAGAGTTACAAGGTGGGACTCACAGGCCAGCATGCGGAAGACAAGCCCTGTGAAGAAGCCACACCGAGCATACAATAATGACACCGATGACACGGCTTCCCAGGGGGGTTCCCCTGTCCACCCAGTGGGCCACGCAACTCCTGGATTTGTCTCCAGCACCAGCCTGGCACCAGCAGGGTCTCTGCCCATCTGTTAGACAATGTCAGTCCTTCCAATTGCAGCAAAACCTTCCTCCTCCTCCTGCAGTTCATACCTCACTTGATAGGACCACCAACCACCAAGCTGCCTGGACAGCCCTCAGTTTTCCCTCTTCCTCATCCACCACAGAGGTAACACAAAGTTGATGACTAAACTAATTGATTCTACAATTCTACCTCATAAAAATCTTTCAAAAATCCATATTGTCTCCAGCCACATGACTGTCATTCAAACCCTTATCATCTCCTACGTGGACTGATAGCTTCTTAAAAAAAAATTATTTATTTATTCATGATAGACAGAGAGAGAGAGAAAGAGAGA
This sequence comes from Nyctereutes procyonoides, assembly GCF_905146905.1. Lineage (NCBI taxonomy): Eukaryota > Metazoa > Chordata > Mammalia > Carnivora > Canidae > Nyctereutes > Nyctereutes procyonoides. The sequence goes on from NW_026575037.1 coordinate 9,945,639, forward strand.
GAGAAGAGAGAGAGAGAGAGAGAGAGAGAGAGAGAGAGAGGCAGAGACATAGGCAGAGGGAGAAACAGGCTCCATGCTGGGAGCCTGACACGGAACTCGATCCTGGGACCCCAGGATCATGCCCTGGGCCAAAGGCAGGCACCGAACCGCTGAGCCACCCAGGGATCCCTGATAGCAGCTTCTTAAGTTGTCTCCTTGCCTCCAATCTACACCCCAACCCCAGCACCATCTCTCCAGTGGCAGCTACCTTTTCAGTGAACAATCTGATCACTACTTAAAAGCTGTCAATGAGACGCTATTGCCTGTAGGACATAAACCCCTTCATGAGGATCGCAGAAACTTTACAATCTGGTCTGACCTCTACTAGACAATTTGGTACATTTTAAATAATGCTTACCATCTCCCTTTTGATTATAAGTTCCTCAAAGACAGAAACACCCCACTCCTCTCCCTGTCCACAAAGTCTGGCCCAGTGACCAGAACACAACCAATGTTCAAGAAGTATTTTGTTGATTTGATGAGTGACTTGGGAAAGCTTTTCTTTGGAATGGGAGGAGACAGTGCCCCCATGTAACTTATGTCATAATCAGAGCTGAGCCCGTAAGCACTCAGTGGGCCCCCCAGAAGGCAAGCGATGAAGATAGAGCGTTAGCGGTGGGATTCGCTGCAAACGAGAAGCCGCTCTTTAACATATGACATGTCCTATAAACGAAGGAGTCTCCTCCTGTAATTACAGACCCAAAGTTACTACCAGGAGACGCTCTGTGTGCGTTCCAAAAAGCCTGCCGTTAATTCAAAACACTTTTGGGATCATGTCAGAAATATAGTTTTCACAAGAAGGGCAAAAGGGTCAGGCTAATTAAATTTTTAAATATAATTCCTCGTGGGCTCAAACTGCATTTCCAGTTCGATCATTCACCTTACTCAGTTTGATTCCAAATGACTAAGGGAGAAAAACTTGCCATCATGGGAAGACGCTGCTGAGAATGCTTGGGAATTCGTTATAAATCCAGACACGTAATCCCACAGGGAAGATTTCCCAGAAGGCATGCATTCTTACATTTACACAGTCATCCAAACTGACGGTTTTGAAAAAAAGTGACAAGGATCTAGATGAGTAAGTCTTAGCAATTTTTAAGATGTAAAAATTCTATTTTACAGGCACTGATGGTGGATTTTTTTTTTTTTTTGATGGTGGATTTTTATATAACACACGACTGGCGTACACACCCAGGGAGGTTTGGGCGCATGTTTGTTCTGGGCAAATGTGCGTGTGTGCCAACACTGGACACACTCAGGGGCCGGTCCGAGGGCCTTACCACGATGCTCTTGTACATGTTGCCGTTGTTGTCCTCTACACTGATGCGGATTATGCAGGTGTCTTCGTTCTGTTGGTTGTAAACGGGAGGCAGCATTGTCGAGGTAATGGATGTCACAGAGACGGAGCGCTTGTGGATTTTGGGGTTGTTGTTGCAGGACGGAGGGGAGGAGAGGGGGTTGATTAAGGACGACATCCCTGAGGAAGTGGTGTCCATGGAATGGATAGAGGAGCACGACGAGGAAGACTCGGAGAGCTGGAGGAGTGAACACAGCCCAGAGGCAGACAGAACTGTTAAGGACCTTGGCCAGTGGTGCGCCTCGCAACTGTCAAAGCAGAGGTAGATGCTGAGATGAGTAAGCATCTCCCCCATGAGAGCCCGCAGCACATCGGGTCTTGTCCCCGGTGGAAGCACCCTTTGGCAGATGCCTATGAGCGACTCCGCACTTGCCCTGGTCACCCTGCATCCCGCTGAGGACAGACACAGGGCAGCGCTAGCAATGCCCCAGGTTTTAGCTGCTTTTAAGGAAGTGACCAGCAGATGGCAGCAGATACCAGAAGCTAGAGGGAATATGGACCGGCGGAGGTCCGAAGCTTCCCGGCTGGAAGAAAGCCTTGCTTACCAACAGTTTGTCCAGTCCTACTGCCTTGAGTGGGGATGCTGCTTGACAAGCCCAACCAAGATCACTTCTATCCTGGCTCCACTTTACAATCGGACTTTGTAGCAGGACAGAAATGTCTGTACTCCTAGAAGTTTCTAAGATAAGGACCACAGATTATATGGGTGCTGCATGGACTATTTGTCTCTGGAAGGCCCCTGGAGATCACCTGGGGGCAGTAGCTTCCTGCTGCCGGGGGACCTGAGGCTAGAGAGAAAACTGCCGGCAGCACCACCATGACCTGCTCCCAAGTGCCCAGAGTCCCACAGCCAGGTTCACACAGCAAGTACATAGCCAGGGCTCAGTCTGAAGTTGATGAGAAGTGGTAAACGAACACAGGACACCACTACCTTTGTGGTGTTTGGCACTGATGTTTGTGATGAGCTTTCACATACCTTATCTCATGTTGCTCTCACAACTATCTTGTGAACAAAATGTAGAGCATTATACAGATAAGGGAAAAAAGACTCAGAGAAATAGTGACCAAAGGGAACACAGCCTATGAGCAGGTTCCACTGCTTTCTACATTTGCTTCTAGAACCAACTGTATACATTTTCACTGCTTTAGATCAAAAACAATTAAGGAACGAGGTGCTACGGTTAGTGTGTTTTTCAATTAACTACATGGTTACCTTACCATAAACTATGCAAAATTAATTACCAAAGAAATAGGATTCCCGAATCCCCCAAGCTGTGTTTAAAAAAAAAAAAAGCCAATCATTAAATTGAATCATTTTAAATATCAATTCTTACTGTAGAAAATTACAAATAATTTCTCAGAGTGTAATAAGCTAAATTATACCACATTAATCCTATCAAATATTTTGGAAGTCATTTAAAAACTAAATGAATTTAGTACAAATTTAGTATAAATTTAGTACAAATTTCTTCCATACCTGCTTGCCTTTCCATGGAAACAGGGTATAGAAATTTAGAATTCTGAATATCAAGCTTCCAAGTAAAATGTCATTTACTCAGTTTTATTTCCTATGGATTTCTTCTTCCTATGGCATAACTGTACATGAAATCCACCATATGATTAGTTTAATTGGAGCCAGCAAGCTGATTTGACAACTTTAACTGTGACTATCACACAATATGGTTTAGTAACATTTTGGATCTGTTTTTGTAAGTGAATCGGTTCTGTGGCCCAATTTGGGGGCTGATGGTGCGTAATTTTAATAGCATCACTTTGCTTGAATGTGCACCACACTGTAGCCTGGACAGTCCATTTTCTCATTATCGGTGCAGTTTTTTCACCTCCCTTTGCCCCTATGTAAATCCCTTTTCCTCTATTAGATTATTCCTAATTTTAATGACTTTTATGATTAAGATACAGCTTTAAAGATGCCTGGGCTACAGCAGCTTTAAATGGACCATCCGATGAAGCCCAGTTCTTACTGAGAATTTATGCTGAGGAGCAAATGTGAAAATAATGTTTAGAAATTATGATCAGGGGGAGGAAGAAAAAGGAATACAAAGTATACTTCACTGAAAAGGGTGACCTCATAGGGTACCACTGGGAAAGGCACAGTGGACATCCTGAAAGCTGCAGGACCCACTGTAGGGAGTAACCATGGAGGTCATTGAGGTCCCTCTATGCAGTGAGCAGCAGCAACCAAGGCCTTTCCAGTTGCCATTCAAGGATGCTGGAGCCCAGCAACTACCTGCATTCAAGTCAGTAATGCAGCTTTAAACCCAGAGAAATTCCTGGGTTTCTCTTAGAAAGGTTCATCTGAAGAATAAAAATTCATGACTTGTGTAAGACACTGAAGCACCAGTGTGTTTAGAGAGGAGCCAGAAAGGATACAGCAAGAGGTGTGCAAGTGACACACACTGGTCTTCTGAGTAGTTTTCAAAGACATGATCTGGACCTATGCACACATCCAATGCACTGCCAGCAGTGAAGATGTTTCCATCTCTCTTCCTGGACAGGGAGAAATCCCAAAAAGATGCATGCAATAGCTCTACTCTCACTTTTGTATGATGTCTACCATCAGAAGAGGGGGCTACAAAGCACAAGAACTTGTCAACAGGTGAATAATGAGACTTCACTCCAGATTTTAACAAGTTCAATGCTGTATGTCAAGTTATGAAGGATGATTACATCACTGGTTTAGGAAATATGCTCAAGAAAATAAGGAACAGATTCATAGGTATTTATAGAGCTTTTCTTTCAACATTTGGAGGATGTGTCTCTGGATTTCCAAGTAGAAAGGGAAGAAATCCAGCAGGGGCAGCACCTGAGACATCTCAGCCTGATGAGTCCTGATCCTGGATTGGTTACACTGTGACAAGGTCACTTGAGGGTTCCCATACTGTTGTTGTTTGTAACACAGTGTGAAACTGTACACTGACCCCCTTATAGAATGGCAGATACGAACAATGGAGGAGTTCTTACCTCCAATAGTCCACCTCATTGGCCTATGCATAAGCTAAGGGGTCAACAGTCTCTCCCACAGCAGGTCTGGCTGCCCCAAGTCTCCCCGAAATGGTGCAAGTTCTAGTCATGTCACACTTGAAATCTCTGACTCAAGCTTCTTGATCAACAGATTGAAGCAGATGTGTACAGAAGATTAAGACAAATCTTGTTTCTTTTTTATTTCTTTATAAAGCCATGGAAAACGGAAACCCTCTATGAGAATTCTTTTATCACCTCTTATTACTTTCTCTTTTCTGGGACACAGCAGATTTTATAATTGATACCAACTCCTTATTCTCCTCAGCATCCATGCCCTTTGCCCTGTGACTCCACAGTTCCTCCCATTAGAAGGAGTTCCCTGCCTCATTTCTTTATCTGAGATTTGGCCACATGATTTGCTTTGGTCAGTCAAATGTTGGTGGTTATGATCAAAGTAGAGGCTTCATACATACTTGTAGGGTTGGGCTTGCTCTCCTGCTCACTTGTCTTAGCATACTAATAGCATGACCTGGATAGCCTCATTAATCCAAGAAGAATGAGAGGCAGGTAGAGCAGACCTGGACCAAATCCATGGCCTTGTGCCAAGGCCGGCCTACATCAACCAACCTGCAGGCACACAAGAGAATAGGGGTTGTTGTTTTAAGTCACTGAGTTTAGGAGTCGTTTCCTATGTAAGATTCTGTGGTAAAAAGCATGTAAGACAAGGTATGACACCAAGAGCCTAACACATCTCTGTCTCTTGACTTTTTACTCCTCCTAAGAAAGTCCTATGCCTACTTAATAAAGTATACTCATGTCACAGGCCACAATCTTTCAGTCACCATTGGATGTGGGTCCAGAACAATATTTCAAAGGCTAGATGAATAAACCAACATGCTTATTGTTTTTAGACCAGTTTCTATAAGGAACAGGTCCTCAGATTGAACTCTGCTTTGACAGCTCTTATAAACATGACTTTCAAAATACTGTAGAGTGATAAACTTGAAAACAGACATCCTCATGTGGCAAACACTAAACTCCATCAGGTATTTAGATTAGGAATTGTGGGAAGGGAATAAGCATATACCTTTTTTTGAGGCTCATCAGGTGTGTCCATGGGAGTGATACAGCCCTCCTCAGCCTCTGAGTGGTTTGACTCGCAGGATGACACACTGACGGAGTCCATGCTTTCGCCAGAGCTCCCACTGGCAGTGGACTTGGGCTGCTCTTTGGTGGGAGTGCTACTGGTAATAATGTCTGACCCCAGAAACAGTCTGGAAAAAACATAATGACAGGCATTTGGGCTCTTACAAATCTGGAATCTATGATTAAGCAAATATTTTGTGTTAAATAACCCCTTAGCTATTTTGTCAATCTTGCATTTTCCATTATTGGAAAATGTTTCCTATAAAGTGTCTAACATCACAGGAAACATCTTATCCAAATAGGTAATTTCCAACCTCAAAGAACACACAGATTGATTAGCTGAATGAGAGGCCATATTAATCTGAGGTCCTTCTAGGTCAATGGTTCTCCATTTTTTTTTTTTTTAAATATTTTTTTTATTTATTTATGATAGGCACACAGTGAGAGAGAGAGAGAGAGAGGCAGAGACACAGGCAGAAGGAGAAGCAGGCTCCATGCACCGGGAGCCCGACGTGGGATTCGATCCCGGGTCTCCAGAATCGCGCCCTGGGCCAAAGGCAGGCGCCAAACCACTGCGCCACCCAGGGATCCCAATGGTTCTCCATTTTTTAACATGCTGTAGACCACTCTGGTAGGATCAAAATACCATCACCACATCCCTATCACTTCCCACCATAAAATGAGCTATGCATGAGGCTAAGGAAGAAGGCTGGCACTACTTTGGCCAAGAAACCAAGGAGGACAACTTCTGTCTCCAACAATCCGGTGAACTACAGTAAGCTAACTGCTTCGTTATAAAACAACTAGAAAAGAAACATTAAAAACGTTTTTAAAGTTGAGCTTGCAAGACAGTAAGGAAAATCCCTACAGGTCAGAAATGAAAAGAGAACTGAAAACCAGAAGCAATGTGAGTTAATTCTGCAGCTGCTTTGGATGCAGAGTGGGAAGTACCAATCTTGGTAAACTAGGGATACGGGTTTTAACACACAGACCCAAAGATGAGGGCTTCTGTTTATGTAAGGTGTGGAGTTGAAATTGAAACTCCTTATGCAGAACCAAGACACTCAAAGGGCTGTACCCATGTAAAAAGATGGGCTAGAAAAATATCTTCCTACTGGCACAGGAAGGGAACGAGGAAGCTTATCTGTCTTGGCCTGAGCTTGGGTGAAAGAAAAATGTCTCCCCTGAAATCATGTGTGATCTTGGCCAGCACCTCACTCAGATTTGCTACCCATGTGACCTAGGAAGTAGGAGCTCTCAGACCAGTAATACTTGTGCAAACTAGAATTAGAAAACGAAAATCTTTCTGGAGGAATATACCTTCAAATCAGGATGAAGAGGATTTTCTGATAAAGATGAGTTCATAATACAAAATTACAAAATACACCTGAGGAAATATCCCACACAAAGAGAGTCAAACAAGCATAACAAGAGGAGTCTAAACAGAATTTAGACTCCTGAGGACTTCAGAACTTCTGACCTACAAGACTTGTCAGAAAAAAAAAAAACCCTAATAATTTAGTCATTAATTTGACAAATATTTGAGTGTCTACCATGGGCCAGGTATAAAATAAATATGCTTAAGATATTAAAGACATAAGAAAAGAAATTGAAAACAAGAGTTAAGAACAAGATCCTGACAAAGGAACAGGAAGACAATTTGAAAAATAAAATTCACTTCTAGAGTGAAAAATTTAGTGACTTAAATGAAACTCGGTGGAAGGATTAAATAAACATTGAAGAGAAAAACTGGAACAAGATGACAGATCTGATGAAAATCTTCAGAAATCAGCATCAAAATATAGAGACACAGAAATAAGAAAGGTTAACAAAAGGCATGGAGATTGGAATAAGAAACGCTGACATATGTGTAAGGAGAGAAGACAATTGGGAGAATGGAAGAGTGACCTTATCTGAGAAGATTCCAGAACTAATGAATCCTCAGACCCAAGAACAATGTCTTGAATAGAATAAATAAGACTCAATCCTCACTTTAACTATCTAATGGTATATCAGACAAAAGTAGTTCTTAAAAGCAACAAGGGGGGGGGCATAATACAAAGGAATAGTAAGTAAACAAATACCAGACATCTCAAAAGCAACAACAGAAGTCAGAAGACAGGGAATAATGTCTTCAAAGTACTGAGTGAAATGAATGGTCCTCCTTGAATTTTTATTTTATTAAGATTTTATTTATCATGAGAGACACACAGAGTGAGGCAGAGACACAAGCAGAGGGAGAAGCAGGATCCATGCAGGGAGCCTGACGCGGGACTCAATCCCGGGTCTCCAGGATCACACCCTGGGCTGAAGGTGGTGCTAAACCGCTGAGCCACCTGGGCTGCCCTCCTCCTTGAATTCTATACCCAGCTAACAGAATTCGGAGAGTGAGCACCAAATAAAGATGTTCTCAGACAGAGACGGAGAGGGTTTACATTAATAGATGACATGGAAAGGAGTAAGAGGAGGGAAGGGTAAGGGGCAAGAAGGAAAGGCATGTAAAGAAATTAGCAAATGCAGCCAACCCCAAACAAAGCACTGACTGTATAAAACAATAGTAGAAACAATAGTAGAAAAGTAGCTTGAAAAAAAAAAAAGAAAGAAAAGTAGCTTGATTTTTCATTAACTATTTCAGGAATTACATGATCAAATTTTAAGACCTGAAGCACATCTTTGTTCTGCTTCATCTCTACCCCACCACCTCTTGCCCCATTTTCTATGTCGTCTCCTTTCTGGGACCTCCAAGCACTACTGGGCTAAAGGGGAAAGAGCTAAACTCTGATCACAATTCACAGGAGAAAAAAATGACACCGCTGTTGTACTCCTCCATGAATTACGAGAAGACCTTCGAAGGCTGTGGACTCGTGGTCCTCGGCCCATCTTCTGAGAGTCTGGCTTAGAATGAAATTTTTCAAAGGGTAAATAAAAAAGGTTCTTCCATTTGTACAAATCTCTGAGGTCAATTCTGCTTTGTAAAGGTTAATTCTGGTGCAATCGTAGGCATCTCCAACCTTCAGACCAAGCACACCTTCCACTAAGGCCCCCCAAATTCTTTCCAGACTCTTTGGAAAATGGGTCATTAAATGTGAGGAGGGCAGAAAGTACATTTTACACATTTTTTAAAATGCCAAGATCACAAAACATTTTGGGAATCGATAGGTATACAAACTCCCTTTTATGTACAAGAAATATGATGAGTGGCAATGTGGCCTGTTTTATTCACGATAAATGTTCAAACTCAACTGGAGACACCAAAGGTTAAACTCAAGCATATTGGCAAGATTTCACCAAGGAGACGTGTATTTGATGTCCACCCACTTTATGCAGGACACTGCACTGTGACAATCCTGCTTCTCCTGATTTCATGTGAACGTCCCTTCATTCACGTGCCAGAGTTGGTGCAGAAAGAGGACCCAGGGGTGCTAGAGTCCCCAGCACAATACATATGGACAGTTACATTGGAGAAGGTAGTGGGAAGTAGTTACGTAAAAATGTGTCTGCAGTGGCTACTGCCTACGGATGGGGAAGGAAAAGCAAGAGAGCAAAAGTACTAGCACTTACGATTGGATCTACCTGTGCAGACTTCTGACTGTCATAGCAGGTCCAGAAATTTCTAATTATTTCTGATGCAGAGGACCACCAAGATGCCTGGCATTCCTTGACTACCTTGTCAGGGAGCCTGATTCCCTGTGTAGGTACCAATCTTAGCAGCTGACAAGACTTGGTCAGGCCCTGGGGTTATCTCAAAAGAGAGATCATTCTCCTCCATGATTGCAATGATGAAAAGATAGCAAGATACTATGGAAAATTCTATAGGAGTCAATCTACAAGCTCATAAATCTAGAGTTCAGGAGGCCAGTTGGCATCTAAACAGAGAGAGGTCTGGCAAGAGATCAAGATTACCTTTAAAATGCTTTCTATACAATCACATGGCCCAAAGTCATCTTCACATGTCACCTGATATCAGGGGGAAGCCCAAGCAGCTTCTATAAGTGGGACATCATGCCATCACACCCAGTAAGGACTTTCATATGTCACATCGGGGAATATGGCAATATCCAAGTTCATGTGCCATGCCTGCTTCTATGTCCCACTGTGACCCACTGAGGTAGGTGGATAGACAGTGCTGGAAAGCATCAAAAACCCACAGAAACAGTCAGAATCCTGACCCCCTCCCCCCCCAAAAAAAAGACTCAAAAAGACAGTAGCAGAAAGTTGTTTCTTAAAAAAAATAACGGTAGCTTTCCAGGTACCCTCTGAGAGCGAGGCAGCATTTGAGGAGTGTGACAACCCCACCAGTCCTAAAACAACCCATTGAGATGGACATGATGGTCCCTTTCTCACAAACGATGACACAGACACATAAGTTCACACAGCAGGTAAGTGGTGGAGTTGGGGTCTATTAGGTCAGTATGGCTCCCAAGCCACCCTGCCACAAAAACCTGTTCAATATTCCCTAATCACTGTGCTTGCTTGTCCCTGGCCAACACCCACTGGGACACCCAAAAGATCAGACACAGGAACAGGTCTTCAAAGGGAAGAGCAAATAGACTAATCAAATGACAATCCTTGCTTCCTTGCACTGACTTCTTGAAGCCTTCATTGGGTTCATTAGTCTGATGTCCCTCAGAGTCTAATGTCTAAGAGATCAACTTGGTGACATAGACTCGGTCCCTTGAGGCTCTTCTGTAAAAATGGCTACCATGAAAGCACAGGTTCTTATTAAGCTACCAGTCTCTCATTCTTCCCTCCCACCCTCTGCACCCTGTCCCTCCCTTCTCTTCTCCCTCCTCCACTGTTTACCTACTGCTCCAATCTTTCCTTCCTCTCTCCCTCAGAAAGTATTTTTCCCACAGGCAATATGGCAAGAAGGTTACAAGTTTGGCTCCATGGCCAAACCTTGGGTTTGAATCCAGATCTTCCAATAACTAACACACTGGTTCCCCTCTCTGTGCCTTATTTTCCTGGTTTATAAAGTTTGTATAACAGTAGAACCTACCACTTAGGCTATTTTGTGGATTGGATGAGATGTGTTGTTCTTAAAATGGTGTTGGTACATGGCCCGATTTATTCTATTGATAAATATTAATTATCTACTGTGTGCCAGGCACCACTGTAGGTTTTGGGGATACAGCAATGAACAAAAAACAGATGTACACACCTGCCTTCGTGGAGTCTGCATTCTAGATAATAAACAGATACACACAACCTACAGTATGTCAGGTGGAGGTAAAGGCAATGGAGAAATTCAAAGCAGGTGCAGGTGAGAGAGGGTGCCATGGGCAGGTAAGGTGGATATGTTATGGTATTAAATAAGGTGGTCAGGGGAAGGCTCACTGAGAAGGTGACATTTCAACAAACCTCTGAAGGGAGTGAGGAGTGAGTCATTTGGCTATCTGGGGAACAGTGCTCTAAGCAGAAGAAATGGCACGCCTAGCATATTGGGAGAGGTCTGGGTGGCTGGAATGCAGAGTATAGTGAGCCGGGAAAGATCAGGACAGACAGGTATGGGATGGGCAGGCAGGACTGGGATGACACTGCAGTTCCTGAAGAGTCCTGAGGGCCACTGTAAGGACTCCTGCTTTCACTCAAAGGGAGACAGGTATCATGAAGTTAGCTGTGGAGTGTCTTGCCCGCCTGGCACTGAGTAGGGCACACAGCCATGCGTATGTTCCACTGTAGGAAAGAGCCAGTATGACTGAGAGGGATAGGGGTGGGCAGAAGCATCAGAGAGAGAAAAAAAATAAAAAAAAAATAAATAAACAAGCAAGCAAGCATCAGAGAGGGTGCTTTCTCAGGGTGTAACACTGCTGCCTGCATCTGAAGGAGCCAGCCACAGAGAACGAGCATGCCAGGCCAAAGAAACATCATGTGCAAAGGCCCTGAAGCAGCAGCAAGCCTGGGGCAGTTGGTGGATTGCTGCAAGATTGGCATGGCTGGATTCCGGTGAACAAGGGGGAAGGCTGCATGAGGGGAAGGTGGCCAGGAAGACTGCAGGAAGGTCATGAAAGTCCTCCTAAGCAAGGCTAAGGAGTCTGGGTGCTATTTTCAAATAAAACCATTAGAGGGGGACGCCTGGGTGGCTCAGTGGTTGAGCATCTGCCTTTGGCTCCAGGCGTGATCCCACAGTCCCAGGATCGAGTCCTGCATCAGGGTCCCCGCATGGAGCCTGCTTCTCCCTCTGCCTCTGCTTCTCTCTCTGCATCTCTCATGAATAAATAAATGAAATATTAAAAAAAAAAACACGAGAGCTTTTTTAAGCAAGGAAGTGGTATAATCTGGTGAATGTTTTAAGAGGTTACCAGACTGTTTGGTGGAGAACGACCTGTTGAGGCAAGGCTGGGGCCAGAAGCCGGTACGGCCATTGGGAGAGCCAGTCCAGGCTGGGAGATGATGGTGCTTTGTACCAGAAGGAACAGTGCAGAAGGAGGAAGAGATTCAGAAAGTTCATGACAGAAGGTCAACCCCTCAATCAGGGAGGGAGCTGCTCTTCACTTTTGTCCTTGCTCAGGGCCTCGGGATTAAATACCCTTCCTCCCTGACTCTCGGGCCCCAAGATCCCCGGGCGACACTCACAGACTGAGCCTCTTCACCATGCTCTTCCGCGGCTTGGGCGAGGTGGCGCTGGCATCAGCAGCTGCTTCGATCTCACAGGACAGGGCATAGCTGGGGAAGAGGAGGGAGCTCGTGAGGTCAGAGCTTGAGAACGAAGAACAGGCTGAAATTCACACGATTTGCCGATTTTGTTTTAGAGGAAGTCTCTGGTCATTAAAAGAGTAAAGATGTACGTACCATGTTGTTCCACCACCAGCGTCAGAGCGGATGGACTGAACGACCAGATTTTACAAATTTACACACTGTGCCCCCTGCTCTAATCCCCAGACGGAGACCCTTTGGTGCCACATGCCTCAAAAGAGGGATTTGTGCGCTTTGGCAGCATCAAAGGCAGACTCCACTCTGTTTCCTGATCATTCTCATCCCACTACTAAGCCAGGGAGAGAATGATTTCTTGTCTGCTACCTCCCTTCATTACTCTGCGTGTGGGGGCACATGTGCTCAACTTCTTATCTAAGAGAAATGAAAGAAGAGACTTTTGCAAACTGTCTAATCTTGAGTGAACAGACATAGGCAGTTATATTATTGGTAAAGATATCTGAATAGGATTTTTAATTGCCAAAACATCCTAAATTTAAAATGCTCCAAGTTCAGACATCTACCTGCCAGGCAGAAATAACTTCCATAAGCACAAGAGGGATTTAGAGCTGACTTGAAATGTCTTTTATGAAAGCTCATAACTCTAACTAATAGATGTATCCGGCTCTGGGTAGGTGTGGAAGGGTAAGTGTGTTGACTAGTAGCTTAAGCTGTTAATGATGTGTACTTTTTTTTAAATCTAAAGCTATGTCCAGGTGTTTGCTCATGTGTGGGTATTCATTGATGAAGGAATTTTCCAAATATTAACTTAAGCTCTAGAGGTGGTGGTAAATAAGCTAAGAAAAAAATGGGATATATTTAGCAAGATTCCTCTATCCATTAAAAAGTCAATTTTTACAATTGACAAAATTTTAATTATTACAGCTAATATTGTGAGCCTAGACTCTCTGATTCCGAACACCAGCCATGGTATGCATGTCCCATTTGTGAGAAGGATGTACATCTAGAGAGAAAGTTAACTCACAGAAACCGATCATCAGACCAGAAATGTAAGGTGAGGCAGTTAACTGCTTTATTTTCTACATGGTAAAGATAAAAATTTTTACCAACTAATGAGTACTAAAACACAGGTTTTGTTTTAATGTAATAGGACCAATCTACTCTGGGATTTAAAAAAAAGAGCTCTGAAATCATCTATCTTCTGAGGGAACTGAGGCTTACAGAGGTTGTATGATTTGCCCCCACATTATACAACAGCCTTGAGAGCTTAGATTGTAGAGTCAAGAAGACTAAATTCTATCACTAACTAGTTCAGTTTCTCTCTGAATCTCAATTTCCTCATTGGCAAAATTCGTATTTTGCTGTCAATTTTGCTCTCCCTGATGATAAACTTTCAAGGAAATCCCCTGGTCTATGGCAGGGGTTAGCAAATATTTTCTGTAAAGGACCAGATGGCAAATATTTTAGGCTTTGCAGGCTATATGGTCTCTCTTCCAACTACTTAATTGTCTTTAAAGCATGAAAGCAACCATAAATAAGATGTAAATGAATGGGCTGTATTCCAATAAAACTTTATTTATGGATTCTAAAACTTGAATGTCAAATAACTGTTCCATGTTACAATCCTCTTTTTTTTTCCAACCATTTAAAAATATAAAACATGTGGTGGGCTGGATATGGTCTGTAGACTCTAATCTGCTGGACCATGGGATAAAGACTACGTCCCTTCTGGGCGGACATTCAAGGCACTGGAGTTAATGTACTTTTGCTTGCTTGTCAATCATGATTTTGAAATCTGTCCCATCCACAACAGAGTTCTCACTGTTCTCCCAGATGCCAACCCCTTCAAGCCACCAAGCTGTTGCTCATGTTCTTCCCTCTGTCTGGAATGTTCTTCTCCAGTTCTCCTGGTGAAATCCTGTCTCTACTTTGCAGCCTAACCCAAACGTTCACACCTTACTGATTATCTTCCCTACTTCCCCCATCCTTGGCCAAATTGTTTCTGCCTATAGATCCTATAGCACTTTAGTTACCTGCCCCACCCCCCACATTTCAATTCTTCATGAGTCTGTCTCTCCTTCCCAAATGGAAGCTCCTTGGAAATTGGTACCAATTAACAAAAATGACAAACATGGTGACGATGGGGTGGTAGTGGTGGTGGTGACGATAAGGATGGTGATCAGCACTTAAACAATGCTTTTCCAAATAGGACTTCATTTGATCCTCACAAACATTTTATAGAGAGTATCCTGAAGATAATGAAGAATATGTAATATGTGACTTGCTCAAGATTTTAAAGATCAATAAATGGTAGAGCAAGAATCTGAAAGCACATCTTCTGATGCCATCAATTCAGCCTTTCCTGCTATACCATTACCCTTTGAAAACTGAGGATCTAGAATCTAGTAGCTTCTCACTAAATAGCTGCTGAATAAATGGCCAAATAAGGAAAAGGAGATAGTGCTCCTCTCTCCAACACCATAGCTCCACCCTGATGGGCAATATGTGGACCTACCTCTCCTCCTCTGTTAGGAGCTGCTGCCTCTGGAACCACTGGATGAACTTTGGGTCTGGTGTCATACAATAGCTGTTGCAGGCAGACTGCAAGAGCTTTATCTGGGCAATCACTTCAAATTCCTACAGCAGACAGAACACCAAAAGAGAGTAAATAATAAGGCCAACCAAATGTATCTTTTTTCAGTATGAAGACACAACATAATTAAAATAAACAATGGCAAAAACCAATGAGGAGGACTCGAAGTACTGCCTTTCTTAGAAATAAAAGAACTGAATAACTTAACAATTCTAACTCTGAATCTCTGAGGTCTTTGTATGCTTGTCAATCCTCCCTTCTCCTAGAAAAAGTAATTTATATGACCAAAACAGGCTAGCAGAGCAACCCAAACTAGTTATTATTGAAACCCACAGTGGCTTCCTTTTTTATGTTTTCATTCTAGGGATAGAAAATTTATTTTTTTAAAGCTGCACACTTCTAAGGTATATTTTAAATTTTCATTTCTATTTCCTAAAAGATAAAGAAAAAATTTACTGTAAGTCAGGAAGCTCTAAAGTGCCCCATCCTCATCTTCTTCAATCCTGACCCCTCAGTAAAGAAGTTTTGGTAGAGATGAATATGTAAGCATTCTAGGGCCTCATAAACTTGAATGTTTGGATTTCCCGAATCTTTGGGTTTTTACAACTCCAGTAAATCCTGTAACTAAATCTTTTAAGGCTTATGAGAGAAGCAAGTGCATAATTATGTCCAAAATTATTTATACTTCTTTAGATGTTTCAATAAAGTTTTTTTTTTTAAGGCAGCAAAGAGTATAAGCTTTAGCTTTAGGTTTTATACTCAAATTTTCCCAAAGTCTTAAAAGGAAAGAGAGTACCAGCCAGGGTTATTCTGAAGTTAAAGGACAAAGATGGGTAACTCTGGAGGCCAATGAATTTGTTTCATCATCACAGGACATGACAGAAGAAACTCAACAATGGGCAGGTTCTATGGGTATCACCTTCCCATCCAATGACTTCAGCTCTTGGTCTCAATATCCTCAAGAAATATCTATCATCATGCTAGAGAAGAAAGTATTTGTCTATGTTAGCATATCTTGCTACTAACGAGCTCAGTTTGATTGGTTCCCAAAGTTTTGGTTTTAACTCAATTGTCATTTCCTCCTGGAAGTTTCTCTGACTCCACAAATTGGGGTTAGATTCCCCTCCTACATCTTCCTGTGATATTCACTACTTCTGCTCAGCAGGCCTTATCAGCTGTACTTGCCTACCTTCCTCCTGGACTGTGACGTTTATGAGGGCAGGGAGCACCAGGCTTTCTCTACAGAGATTCTCAAACCTATCAGAGTGCTTAGCCCATGTGAGGCATGCCATCAGTATTTGAGGAATGAAAGAGTGAATGAGTGAGTAAGGTTCCTTACTCTTGAGTGCTATGGGGTGCAGGCATTCCTTTGCTCATTCAGTTTCCTTTGTATCATTTAAGTACCTATTGAAACACACCATCTTTACACTAAAACTACAGCAAAATTTCAAAGCTCTGTTTTCTCTTTTTGTGCCTTGCAAAACCATCCACGTCCTCACCACAGAAAAATTCACCCCTTCCCATGCTGACAAGAAAGGAATTATCCACATATAACAGTGAACACCCTTTCCTCTCCATCTTTATTAACTCTTCATCATCTTTACTAACTCTCCCATATGTCATTTATTCTTTCAAAACCCCTATTCCTCCATAGGATGAACCTGGTATTGCCGAGGCTGACTACAAGGAAGAGAAGAGGAGGAGTGAGGAAAGAAATGTGGGCTTTGCAGCAGCAGGACCAGATCTCATCCCTGCTCCACTACCAGGCAACCCCTGGTCCTGTTATCCCGTCTCTCTCGGGGCAAGTTTCCATACCTGGGAATCGAGGTAGATAAAACCTATTTCATGGCACTCTGGAGAAGAAGTACACAGGATTGCACAAGGCACAACTGCATGTAAGTGCTTGATAAATGTCAATTCTTTTTTTTTTTTCTTTTTTTGCCTCTACAAAAAAAGCCTAAGTCCTTGCTTCATTTTTTTTTTTTTTCATGCTCAGGTGAAGTAAAATGGAACACTACAGCCAAGGCCTCTACTTACCCTTCTCCTTTTCTCAAAGTTTATCAGCCCACCCTGAAATGAAAAATTAATAGTGTCAAACCAAGCTACTTTGAAATACAGCCCCTTTACTACATCTCATAAAAATATGTCAGAGGGATGATAAAGTCACAGTTATTAATGACACTGCAATTATAGCTGCTATGTAGAAGAGTAGCACCATTTGCCTCAAGAAAAATACTATTTTAATTATAACAGGACAGGATAGGCAGACAGCCTTCTTATAAGATGTCCAAAACCAACTAAAATAGTCATGATAAGGCAGTTACAATTCAGAATCCAAGTACATTTCAGAACCAGTTAGGGCAAACGTTCGAGTAAATGTTCCACTTTATTTCTTAACCAAAAAGCAACAAAAACAGACGGTCATTGACTCATCCTGGAAACTAAATTGTCAATGGTTTATCAAAAGGGAAGTGGCTTCTACATAGCCTTGTGAAAAGTTAAGTTTCAATTCTTCATCCCCCAGCTCCTGTTCTCAGTGGGCTGAATTTAACTTCTAAATCATTGGTCACTCCCCGCAAAATTCCCCAGTGCTAATGAATGTTTCCTGAGATAAGCTGAGACAGGGGATGTGAAGAGACAGAGCTCGGGAAATGCAAAACATGAGCACACCCACAACATTATGATGAGCTTGGAGGTAGGTTCGGAGGTAGGTTCATGCAGAAGGGCTACTAGGCCTGCTAACTCTCATAGAGGAAAAGTAGACTCATGGCACGTTGACAGCCAGGGAGGTGACGGAAACTTAGATATACAGCAATCCTTACATCTCATTTCAAGTGTCAAATTTCCTCTCCACTTAATAGATTTTTTAAGATTTTATTTATTTATTCATGACAGAGAGAGATAGACAGACACACAGGCAGAGGGAGAAGCGGACTCCATACAGGGCACCCGACGTGGGACTCGATCCGGGGTCTCCAGGATCACGCCCTGGGCCGAAGGCGGCGCTAAACCGCTGAGCCACCCAGGCTGCCCCTCTCCACTTAATATTTGATTACAGCTACTAACTCATAGCTTAAATTTCACTTCTCTTCCCACAGAGAGGGAAAGAACACACACAGGAGAGAAAGCACAAGAGTGCCTCAGGGCAGGTGACTATGTGAACAAAGGAAAGAGTAATTAAATATCCAGATCTGACCACCTCTCTACCCTACCAAGGAGACGGTTAGGGCAAATCACCTCCTCAGCCCTACCTGCCGAAGTGCTCCTCAAGGACTTTCTCAAACCCACTCCTTCATAAGGTCCTGCCATCACTCCTGCCCTCCCCACCCACACACATGGAACTCGCTGTACCCTCCCTTCATCTCTCGCTGCACTTCTGTTTGAATTCCTAGTATTTCCACAGTCCCTGCAGCTTTGATATATAGCTTCCACTGGCTTGTGAGCCACTATTGGTGTTACTCTTCCTTGTATTTGGCACAGCACCTGACACAGTGCTGTGTAAATAATGGGCCCTCAACAGACACTGATAAAATCAATTTCTCTCTTGGGCATCCAAGTCGCCACCTGCATACAACTCACCTCAATGTAGTCCTGAAGAGCCGTGTCAAGCATGGTGAGGTCAGTCAGGAAGGTGCCCAGGTAGGGCACAGTTCCCTGCATCACACCCTGAGGAGCAAGCACAGCAAAACAGACATTACTAAAAAGTTGAAGGGTTTCGATAGCCTCCATGCTGGAGCAAATGTACGTACTGCTGGCTAAACTGGGCAAGATACCATTCATAGATGAAAGCAGCAACCTCTGAACGGCCAGGTAAGCCTTGACAACATCTGGAGAAAATGAAGGACCGTTCAAGACCATTAGTGTCATCCTCCACAACTGAAATTTTTAAAATTGTTAAAAAGGATGGGAATTCCGTTATCACCTAATCTCTAACTTCGAAAGTTAGGAAAACAAGCCTCAAAGCCAGGAGAGCATGCAAGTATGTTCAAGAGTGTTCACAGAGGATTCATATTTCGCTTGCACAGTTTCAAGCGATGCCTGTTCTCTTTCAGAGTGTGCAGATACTCCTGGTGGTTTGGAGCGGCCTCACCAGTGGTAAAGGTGGGTGACTGTACACTGAGGAAGAGTGTGACCCACAAGAGCATGGGATGTCACTTATTAAAATGGCCTCTCGGGTGGCTCAGTTGGTTAAGCAACTGCCTTTGGCTCAGATCATGATCTCAGTGGTCCTGTAACTCCACAATAAAAAGTTTGGTTTTTAAAAATTGTCCCTTGGAAATGAAGGCTGAATCACTTCAGCTGCAGGTATATACACGGTACTAATTTCATAAAACTTGGAGATCCCTGGGTAGTGCAGTGGTTTAGTGCCTGCCTTTGGCCCAGGGCGTGATCCTGGAGACCCGGGATCGAATCCCACGTCGGGCTCCCGGTGCATGGAGCCTGCTTCTCCCTCTGCCTGTGTCTCTGCCTCTCTCTCTCTCTCTCTCTCTCTCTCTGTGTGTGTGTGACTATCATAAATAAATAAAAATTAAAAAAAATAATTTCATAAAACTTTCTTTGAGATCATCTCAATTCTCCATAAGGCCACTGAGGCACTAGCCTTTCTAAAGAGAAAATAAAAAGTGGCTGCCATGGATACCTTCTCCTCACTTCCATTCAGGCACTTGGGAAATTCTGGAAGGAAACAGAATCCCAGCCAGGGCAGGCCCAGGTTGTTCAATGTGAGGTTGGCTGTCTCCTTGCCCAGAGCTGACTGGAGAGGTTCACCCCGAGGACTCACTTTCAGGGGCAGTTTGTCCTCCTCTGTTATGTGCACAAGGTCTTATCCTGAACTAAAATAATATTTTTTTTTAGCAGCTATTTTTAACTTGTCTTTGAACAACCAAAGAAAGTCTGAAATGCTGTAAAATGTTTTATCAGCTTTATGGCACAGAAGAGTCCTATCATTCAAAAACAACATTTCTGATTTATGTCCAGCCTTCCAAAGAAGGAGAAAATCCTCCCAAAACCAGGATGAGGAGATATAGAGGTTGCCAGTGTCTAATCCCCTCTCTGGTTTTCCCCCTTCCATGCTAAAAGGAGAATTTTTAAAATAGAGCTTTAAGATAAAGCTAAAGATAGTAACTATCTTTCAGTCTTAAGGAGGGAGGTATGTCCTTTGAGTATGGAAAAATGAGGTTTGGTTAGTCCTTGGGATTAGTATGGGGAGCTGGAAAATGGACAGAGGTTTTCAAACAAATGAAAAGATCTGCCAGTACATAGACCAAGTCCTCCTGGGAGCAGACACCCTTTCCTCAGCACCCATGTCCTAGGCCACCATGCACCAAAGTTGACTTCAGTAGGCATTCCCAGGAGGTCTCAAGGCCCCGGGGCAGCAGCTCCTAAGGGCAGGAGTTCATGGAGGAGGACAGTAAGAGAGAAGGAAGTCTCCCTACTGCCGATTTTGCTTTCTACCTCCAGAAGAAAGAATATTCCAGAGAACGCTATGATTTGTGACTGTTAGTGTTGATTTCCCACTGGATCAAATGGGAGTGATGATATGTCTCCTATAGACCCGCCAGGGCTGCTGAGAATAAATGAAGGATGGAGAATGTTCTTGGAAGCAGGGGTGCCCTGCAGATGGAAGGTGTCAGTGCCATGCAGAAGCCCCGCCACCCACACAGGGCTGCTTTCTGTTGGGTTCTCAGAAAAGACTGAGGGCCCAACGTACCATGTCCTTCTGGAGCTGAAGCCTCCTCTGAGTCCGCTTCTGGTTTTCTTTCACACTGCTGTCCAGGTTTGCAAATTTTGAGGTTCCTTCCTAAGAAACAGAAGCACACACACAGATGGAGAGCGGCACCACAAACAAGCAAAGGGGCATGGAGGGTCAGGTCCGG
This sequence comes from Nyctereutes procyonoides, assembly GCF_905146905.1. Classification (NCBI taxonomy): domain Eukaryota; kingdom Metazoa; phylum Chordata; class Mammalia; order Carnivora; family Canidae; genus Nyctereutes; species Nyctereutes procyonoides. The sequence continues at coordinate 9,966,286 of NW_026575037.1, forward strand.
AACCCCTGCACACTGCCTGGATGCCATGCAAAACCAAGAGGCCTCCAGCAGGCTCTGGGCTCAATTATGTAAACATTTGGCTGGCTCTTCGTAAGAGGTCTATTTGCAATAAGGTCTGGTGGCCTCGGATGATCCTGTCCCCTCTACCCCTTTCTAAGGGGAACCCCTGATTAAGTGATAAAAATCAATGGTCAATACGAGGCCAGCAGTTCCCAGAACCAGAGGCAATTTTTATATATCCCAAATTTCACCCAGAATAATCACATGCCCTGGAAATGAAGACCTCTTCCTCAGTACATTTTGTGATTTCTTGATCTTGGCCTGAAATACATGTGCCAGCATTCTGGGAGAGAAAAGGGACTCTTTCTGGGGACTCTTTCTGTGGTATTTCTTAGCTAAATGAAACTTTTATACCGGAAGTTTTCTGAGGAAGTCCAATATTGTGCCGCAGCACTAATCTATGAAAGCCAGACTGTCACCTCTTTTTTCTCCTCGTTTTCCTCCCTGGTCTTCCGAGGTTGCTTTTCTCAGGTTTGGAACTCCTACAAGGTAATCCTTCCTCCTGGCACCTGAGGACGGGCAGCTACCCTTCCTCTGCTCCTGCCAAACTCTTCAATGATGATGACTAAACTCCCGCCTGCTGATGGAACAGTGTGTTGGGTTCTGTGGTTTCGGGGTCTTGTTAAGTTCTCATTTTCCAGGAAGTGTATGAATGGGAGGCAAATTTCACAATCTGGATGGGGGATATGCGTTCCAGTAGCTTCCTCTGTCAGTCTCGCTGGGATTTATGATGTGACCATAGCATGTGACCTTCCCCGACCACACACAGGAGTGTGTGTCTTTTGCAGACTTGGCCTTCCCGATGGCAACGAGGCATCAATATCTTCCAGCATTCATCAGCCTTAACCTGGGTCCAGAACCCACCGTGACTCATGATCTATTTTAACTCTACTACAAAGGGTGATAAGGAGCAATATTGTTTAATGACTCCTGCCTATAGTTTCTCCCGGGGATGAAGGAAAGTGCCATTTACCATGTGAGGTGGTGGCGAGTTCTCCCAAATTCTTGAGAATTTGCTAGAAGTGAGAAAATACTTCTGTCTGGAATGAAAGCAAATGGCCATGCTTTTCCTATGTGGATCCCTCTGGTTCCCTTCCAGTTCTTGATCATTGGCAGAGGTATCAGGTGTGGAAGTTATTGAAGGTATCTCTAAAGTTCTTAGGAAGGATTTCTCACAAGTTTAAAAGGCTTCAGAGAGTCACAGACCAGCAGAGACAGAAAGGAATAGCACTCAGGACAGCCTCCTTACTGGGAGGCCGGTAAAGAGCTGAGGTGAGCGTGAGCAAGCCTGCGGATTTCATGACTTCATGATTTCAAGAGACTGAGACTCCGATCCTGACTGGGCAACTGAAGAGACAGGCTGGTGCCAGTTCTCCCAGATGAGATGTCAAACAAAAATCCATCGGTGTCAATTTTCTCCTTCCTTGGCCCTAAGTCTTTGCTCTGCAGCTCTCATACCACCAATTCCTTGAAACCCCTTGGAACTTTTCACAGGTATGCTGAGGCATCGGTCTGGTTCCTTTCTTCGGACTCCTTTGCTGGCCATGCTCATGCTCATGGTGTCTTTTCTTCCTGCCAAAGTCACCTTCATGTTTTTCGCCACATTCACATCTTTGGAAATGCCATCCTTCATGACTGCCTCTGTTTAGATGAATTTCAAATTGTTCCCTCTCCTTCCACCAACCTCCTGCTCCTCTCTCTCTTTCTCTCCCCTCTCTCTCCCTAGTGAAAATTTCTCCCTTGAGTCCCACCTTCTATCTCCATCCTTGGCAGAGTTCAGCTACCCTTATCTATCCTGTTTCTGGGCCTCTTCTACTAGGATGTATAGAGGCGCTGAATTCTTCTCAATCAATGTTAGGTACATTATCACCCAGAAGTTGTTAATGGTAACTCTCTGAATGGACCTTAGAATCTCCTGCTCCCACCCTGGCCTGAGTGTATGTTGGAGCTTCACTACATATACATTTCCACTACAGCCAGCTGTTCTCAGAGTTGTTTTTATCAATTTCACCAGGGAGAGTTCTCACTAAAAGTCCCAAGAACAGGGATGATTTGGTGGCATTCTGCTTTCCTGCTGTTTTAAAATTTATGGACTTTACAGTTCACCAGCTCTGAGTTACTTAAGTTTGAGAAATCATAATCAAACCTGTTTGAGATACAAACAGGTTTAAGATAATCTTTGAGAAAAATAAAAACATTTTCCCCCAACAATTAAAATGAAAATCTTAGGTTTTTGCTAATTGTTATGTTGCCTCAGCCATAATATCATAAAGGTGGATCATTACATCTACCCAGAGGTGGAAGAAAAGATCAGTGTTTAAGACTAAGATCACCCAATGGTAAATCAGGTTAAGTCCAGGAATGGTATATTAGAAACAGAGGCCAGCAATTTTTCCCAGGGGTTTTTTCGAGAACCTAAGTACCTTGATTTCATTTTTTTTTCTTTTTTACAACCGTGCTGAGAATTAAGGCTCAGAATTATATGAAGAATGATATATACTTCACATGAAGAATGATCAACAAAGGTGACTGGAAAGGGACCTACATATACATATGGCCTGCCCAAAACATTACAACATCGTTAATGATAATGCACAGACCACAGGAATTCATAGCCAAGTTTTTCATTTCTTTGGGATTTGAGCCATGTATAAGAAATTTAACTTCAAGCACGAGGGCCAACTTCTACATTTAAGAAAGGTTTATGGGACCTTTAATGTCTAGATATGGCTTTGCTTCTAAGGTTTCGGCCAGAACACTGCCACCAGGCAATGAGCTGCACAGCATTCAATTTATCTACGTTGGAGGGATGACTCAGAGCTATTGGGATTTGAATGTGTGGCTCCGGTTTGTCTAGCTTTGTGTTCCTGACAGGGAGACCACTAAGCCATCTCCTTCCAGCCAGACGAGTTTCCATTTAAAGTCTACAAATCCAGGGGGATGTGAAGCAGGGAGTAACATGATCTCAGCAAGCACTGGTTAGCATGCCATTAATCAGGTAGGCCAAATCCAGAGTCAGACGTCAGCATAAACTGCCTTGCTCATATCACCTAGTCCAAGGAGGGCAAAGAGTGGGCAGGTCTCAATGTCACATGACTATTAAGGCCCACCAATTCATGCAGTCAAACATACTTTCTGAACACTTGCTGCATCCCAGGCACTGTGTCAGGCATTAGGGATAGAACAGTGAGAAAACAAATCCAGTTCCTTCCTGTAAGAGGCTTGCAGGCCAGCAAGGAGGCAGGCTGAGTACCCAGCAGAGTCCACGATGAGACATGCAGGAAGAGCAGGACTTAGGAGGACACCCAGTCAAGAAGACCATAACAGAGGCCCTTACAGGAATGACAAATCTAGCAGGTACCAGGTGGGTGCCTTTTCTTAGTGACCCCACCTCCACTGGACTTTCATCCCCACTCTGTGCCTGTCCTAAGCTTGCATATGTAGTGCATACTTTACTTACTTGCATTTGTTATGCATACTTTGGCTTCATATGCACAAGGCATGCCAAATACTAAAAATACATTTATTTGCATAGCACTTTCAAATATTTTATCTTAGTCAATCTTCAAAACAATTCTATGAGGTCAGTGGGCTAAATACTATTATTATCTCCAACTTGCAGCAAAAGAGACTAAGGACAAGGATCATATCCTCTCATTGCCCAGTTCAGGGCTATGGTAGTGCATATCCTACGATTTTATAATTGTCTTCTTCTCTACCATCACCCCCCTGACACAAGATGTAATCTCTTTAAGATCAGAGACTGCCTTCAGGGTGGGTGTACCTCTGACATCTAGCACATTGTGAACACTCAATCAATAGTTGCTCAATTACGGATTTACCTTCTCCGTGAAGTTTTCTCAGCTCTACCCTGTCCCCTACTCCCAAGTAGGCCTACATGATATGCCTACATGATACAAGCACAGGTTTTAGAGTCTTGCCAGGTAGGGTTCACATTCTAGCTCCACGACCTACCAGGTGTGTGATTTAAGACATAGTACTTACCTCTCCAAGTCCTGGCTATCTGCAAAACAAGGATGATAAAATCTACTTTATAGGAAGGCTGCAAAGATAGTACCTGGCCTATGTTTCCCTCTGATGACCATTCACAACCTGTTATTTGTACCTTTATTGACTACTTATTCTCATTTCGTCCTACATCCACCAGCCAGAGGGTGAATTCTTGAAGACAGGTTCTGCGTTTATCACCTTCATGTCCCTAGAGGCCGCTCCAATGCTTTACAGATACCAGACATTCAAAAAATGTCTCGAGAAGTAAAATCAACCAAGCTACACTTTTACCTGCCTTTAGTTCAGAAGTCAGCACTCACTTGGCATTCAATAAATATTGCTGATGAACCATGCAACTTGGTCCAAGTAAAGGATGTGCAATTGCAGGCTTGGCCTCTGTCATTCTAGAAGAAGTTTTGCTGAGAAGGAATATTCCAGGGCCTCTCGCCCACCAAGCCACCAGCACTTGGTGTCTGCAGCGTGGCTCGTTAAAGAGATATGCTCAATGAGCACAAGTTTCACAATCTGGTTGTGTAACCGTGAAACCGAGGAGCTGGACATTCAGTTTTCTCAGCCCCGAGCTTCTCAGATTTGGCCCAAAAAAAACAAAAATTCTGTCTTCTAAGTCACTGCAGGCTTTCTCCTGGGACAGGCAGGAAAGTAGGGAGCCATCAAGCCACTCTTGCCTTAACTGGGTTCCAGAGCCATCAGCAATGCGACCCAGCATCCCCCCACAACTGCCTCACCTTCATGAGAAGTTCCCGGCTGGTCAAATGGTTATTATGGTCTGAGAAGATATCTGAAAGTTCTTCAAACATCAGCATCCGGTCCCTGTGAGAGGGAAGAAAAAAATATGAACAAATAAAGGAGTCTGTGGAAGCCCTACACCTTCAGCCCTGCTGCTGTCAGTTACTGTGTCTACAGAGAGATTGTACTGAGCTCAAGATCAGTGGGTGTCAGGACCACAGAGGAGGACAATGACTTTATTCATCCAGGCTAGGTGGTTTTTTGTTTTGTTTTGTTTTTTTAAAGGTACACATGGTCACCTATGTGAAGAGAGGGATTTTTCTATCTGTGCATGTTATAATCATAAGAAAGAATTATTAAATTGGGACATCAAGTTGCTCCATTGGGATGTGTTCTTAAAAAAAAAAAATCTATCTTAGCAATACACAGAGCCCTGTGGGGCCTGAGAAATCATGTTAGCCAGTCCCCTCATTTAGAGATGAAGGTGGCAGGGTCAGGAATTTGCTGATGTTTCCATTACTAAGTGTTGAGAATGGCAGGTGCAGAAGCCAAATTTCCTAAGTCACAGGCCTGGGCTCTCAAATTGGCATCAGAGTAGATGGAAGCAGAATGGGCTCTGGTTTGGGAAGTGGGTTCAAATCCCCACTGCCATTCCCTACCCAAATGCTTTCAGGCCAACTGCTTAATGTTCCTGAGCTTCCATTTTCTTACCTATACAACAAAAATACTAGGAGTCCTCTTGAGGGACCGCAGTAAAGTCAGCAGGATCATATCCCTAAAGCGCCTACTCGGCCCTGTCCCTTCTGGAGGCCTGTCCCCTCCCCATGGGCCTCAGGCTTTTCTCTCAGCCCTCTATGGTTACTGAGTGGAGGACACTGAAGGCAGAGAGTTAATGGAGCCATATCATTCTACATGCAGCATGTCATGATCACAAGAAAGTCATTATTAAGTTATTTGTTTTACAATGAGGGTGATAATATTCTTGTAATAAAGAAAACCAGTAAAGATATTTGTATTTTGGAAAAAATAGTTAGGAACTTAATTACATGTGGGCCTAAATAAAGGGAAATAAACAGATGTATTCTCTGTCCTCTGAAAGTAGTTAGCATAAAGGATTACAGGGAAGGTGATAACCACATAAGGTATCTTAACCCTGTCCCTTGAATTTAGCAATGAAAAATATGGAAAGCTGATATGAAAGTGTCTTCTCTAGGAACTATGACACTTCTATAGCATCCCTGCTAAAACATGAACCGACCAACTAAGAAACAAACCAGACACTCACATTGTACAGAATGTGGCTTTGAGGTTTGTTTTGAGGTGAATAGTTTAAAAAGCCAGCTGGAAGGATGGACCTCATATGGTAACCAAAAGATTAAGATACAACCCCACTAATTTTTTTCCTTGTGTTTTAGCCTCACATTTGCTGTGAGGAAGAAATCTTTGGCTGGCTAAGTGACTTTCCACAGTATGCTATTTATCAACCACCAAAGAAAGATAGGATTACCTGTCATTGCAATCAGAGAAGGCTGCAATCAAGCACAGGAGGTATTTTTTTTTTTTTTTTTTAAGCACCTGACCATCCCTTTGTTTTTGTTTTTGATACCAGGGCTGGGGAGTACCGATGAAGGGAAGGAGAGGGGTCTGAGTTATTGAGGATGAAGAGTCTGTATGCATCTGATTTTCCCACTGTATTTCACCAAGGTCTACCATCTGATGATTTTATATGACCCATATCTTTCATAAGATTTATATGCAAAGGAGAAACCAATCAACTCATCTTTCACATCAGAGTTAGCTTGATTTTTCAAACTAATGAAGAGGAGAAAGAACTTAAGAATAAGTGGTAATAAAAAAAATTGCATTAGACTTTGAAAAACCTATCTGCCAGATTTTCTCCTAATAGAGAACAGTGTTGTAAATAGAGCATGAGCTTTGGAGTCTCCAAGTGGCTAGGGCTCCTACAGCATGGTAACACCAGACATTACGATCAGCCACTTCCAGTTGTTTTCTACTGACTCATCAAAGCCTTATGTAATAAATAATTTGACTTCCCCCAAGTAGACATTCTGCTGATTGAGAATATGAGCCCATTGGTATGCAAGAGTACTCTGGCACTCATTTTTCAGCATATATTTATGAAATTCTGGTGTACCAATCGGGGTCTCTTGGAGGTTTGGACCCTGTTAGTCCCTTAGGGTTTTAATCAGCTCTGAGTGGACTGATGAAACTGAATGCCTAGACCTTCCACTCCTAAGGCCCGAAGCCACCAATTCCACAAGGGCAGGCCTGCCTGAGGAGCCAGCTGGCTCCTCTCCTGGCTGAAAGTGATTACACTGCATATACTATAGACTGTAAAGTTTACACATTCTTCCCTGATACAGCTTGACTTCTTGATTAGTTCAAACCCAGGTAGACCTGTTGAATGTAACTGGCCTAGTTTGCAGCCATGACACATTCTCCAGCTTCTAAATCTGTACTGATAGGGAATCAGAGCTGCCTCCTCATTCACCTTTCCCTCCTCTGCTAAAAGTTCTCTGGTCTACAAGGGAAGCTCTGGAAATTGGGGAACGAAGATAGTAAAATCATGAGGACATGAAATTGTTAATTGTTCCAAAGGTTCCACCAAGATATAGGACAAACGATATAAAATGAAAATAATATTAAAAAATAAAAAATGAAAAACAAAATGTGGCCAGTTAATAACTTTAGTCAGGTACGTGGAAGGGACACTTGAGGGTTTTTAATATCACTAAGAATAGCTTTTAGCATGCTGAAACAGAAGCAAACTAAATAGATTCTCACTGAACAGCAAGTACTAACATCACATCTACGCACATGATCCCTCACATCTTGGAACAGCTTAGGGCTTTGAAAGGCGGCTGACAAATAATTGAAGTAACAGCAAATTGCAATAACTTTATCATGCCACAAACTCACCCCTCGGAATCTAGATCATAAGCACATCTTTAAAATCATCCTCAAAGCCTATAACCTTGGCTTTGGCACACTTTGCCCATGAGTCTGACTCCTGTGGCAGCCCCACCTAAAAACTTATTAATGATTACATGTAAAGTGCACCCTGCCTGGGACACACAGAGCCTTTCAAATATGTTTCTCTAGTTACATAATATGAGCTTTGAAGGCGAGGACCCATACCATTTATACACCGACTGGTCGCCCCAGCCAAAGAAAGCAGAGCAGGACACTTGGGAACTTACTTCGGGACGGCAGCCCACGTCTTTTTTAACCTATAGATGGAATTGGACTGTAGTGCAGAAATGATGGCCCTCAAGGAGGAAAAATTCTTCAGGATTCTACATTCCTGTATGGAAAGTGATTAAAACATAAAAGGCCTTTAAATATCAATAATACAGTGAGTTGGTGGTTTCCTGTTTTAGAGGTATCACAGCTGCTATGAATTCTTACCACTAAATAGGCAGCTGTATAAATACCGAACATCAAAAAGTGGCTCCTTACTCCCACCCCAGTCACCGAAACACTTTATAGGTTTTGGCACCGTATGCTTGTTTTTCTCCCTTTAATATATTTTTTGCGTTGTTGTTACAGTTTTATGGTTTCCAGCTTTCCTAGTAAAAACACGAATGGAGGTGAGTCTGCAGTGCTGTGCTACGGAAATAAGCTTTCTTCACACAGATGCCCTAAAAACACACATGACAGCTCACTATATCCTTTAGACCCACAAAAGGAGCCAGGCAGCAGCCATTGTGAGGTCAGATGGTATCGAACATCTCATGGCCATCCCTTGCCCAGAGAGGTGTATATAACTTGGCAATAAAAATTCACCGCAAGATGAACTTTGGCTTTTATGTTCTTAGCCAAGAGGGAATATTTTTATACACATTCATTTGGTTTCAAATTGGCCTGTGCCACAATCATAAACATTCAGAAACACCTTGGTACTTTGGTGTTTCCAAAATAACTTGGGCTTTTAAAATAAAATTCGCGTTGGCAGCACTTGAAAACAAAATAGAAAGAACAGGAAACATTCTGGATGTCATTTTCTGGGTAAGGAGAAAGGCTCTCTGATCCTGAAATTGAAGCTACCGCACGGAGTCTGCAGCCTCAGCAGCCAGTGACCCTGGAGTCAATGTCCTGCTGAATGAATGGCAGGGACAGCAAAACAGTAAGGGAGAGAGCCCCATTCTTGGCAACATGGGGAGAGTGGGCTATGCCTTATGTCAAAGGAGATGTTTCAATATACAGGCATTTGAGAGTGTAATATATCCACTGTTTCCCATTGAGTACACTATGTGAGCACGGGCTTAGCTTCGTGCAGAACATCTAAAGCAAGAGACCCCGGGGTGGTTGGGCATAAATGCACATTGCTTAGAAGGTCATTTCATGAAGTCATGCTAATCCTGAATAGGAAGGAAAAACAGCATTCTCTAACTTAGCTTGCCAAAAATCTGGCTACTTAAAACTATGCCAAACAAACAAACAAACCTCCAAACATTTTCTTCTTAGAGTTAATGCCAAAGTATTTTACAAAAGTCATGCCCACTCTCTTTAAATGCCTCAATGCCCTCCCCTTATTTGAAAAGAAAGAGCGAGTGAGCGAGGGAGCACTCTGAAACATGGTCAGTCTGGAATCCCAAGCCCACGAGAGCATGGTTCAACAAAGGTTCAGAATTCAAAAGTCATGTTCCAAATATCAAGAAACTTGCAATAAATAAAAGATACTTTATGCAAATTGTAATAGACATATGGAACACATTACTCAGAAAGAGGCTTCAGTTAAGGGTTTAAAGGAGCACAAGAGACATTTGGCCGCATTTCTAGAAAGGGAGGTATCTTCCAGGAGATGCACAAGTAAAATAAAAACATAGCAAGGACAGTCCAAGAAAATACGATCACATTAGGTCACAGATATTTTCTGTGTGTAAATTATTATTATTTTTCAAATATCCTCTTGGTAGAAATTAACTGTGATTAATGCAGGAAAAGTAAAATAAATCTTGGCAGGAAACCACCTATGAGTTTCATTATTAAATTACTCCACACAATTTCAAGGGACACAAAATGCTCAATATTAGGAAATTACATCGCCAAGAGCAAGGACCCCTAGCTTTTAAATACGTGCTATGGACCTTGGAATATTCCCCAAATTGTTCAACTTGTATTTCTTATTATCACATAAATGCACAATTTATATTTAATTTAGACCAAAAGTCATTGTTTGGGTCACACTATCAAACATACAGATGTTGTATTCTTGCTATAGATCTTCTAAGCAGTTGAATGGATTAAAGGATATATAGCATCTGTGGCAAAAAAAAAAAATTTCCTATCATTTTAAGAAGACAGAAATTCCATGCTCTGTTCCACCACTCTATCTATAGAATTTTTTTTGTAGCTCTTTAGAAATAAGCTCAACTCAGAAGAGGAGAAATTTAAGTCATAAGATATTTTTTCCTACTTTTTTTATATACTAAAACATCTGTGGTAATGGACCACCTAAAAACCCCAAATGAGGCAAATTGCCTGGTACAATTATGTTCTTGTTTTTTAATCAAAGACAACAAAAGAGAATGTTACAGAGAGAGAGAGAGAATGAATTCAGGCATTATGCCCTAAACATGAGGGCTTAATGAAAAAAAAATATATATATTAGCATAGAAAGCAAAATGGGTTTTGGTTGAGGGTTGACCCATATAACCTAGAACATGGAATAATAAGATATTTATATAATCCTTATTTTTCAAAGTTGTTGTTAATTACATAGCTTTTGGTGATGTAATTTCTTCTGCCTACCAAAAAACAAAACAAAACAAAAAAATCTTACCCAATCTTCAAATACCAAAAATTCTATCTAGATTCAAAGCTAAATCCAAATGTCTTCCTATCCATGAAAGCTTCCTTGATCCCCCCAAGCCAGAAGTGATTTCTCCTTCGCTATAACTCTAGCTTATGTCATAGAGTCCCACTCTTCTTCTGCCTTGGTTATGATCATTCCAGTATTTCTTAGCTTCCTTGTTTGACTACAGGCTCCTGTAAGACCAGATTAATTGAACTTATCCTAATGATGTCCCCAAAGTACATAAAACTATAGCTCACGTGCATTCAAGAGCTCATGAAATATCTGGTGGCCAAGAGACTGAATACTGTGCACCTTTTCTGGATCATGAAGATATTGACAAGCCAAGGTCATAGAGTATATAAGCAGCTGAGCCAAGAGACTAGACTGACACTCACCAGAATGTGATTCAGCCTTGGAATAAACTCTTTCCCTCCAACTTCAGATAGAAAGTCCTTTGGAAAGCCCCAGATCAATGTAAAATCTGTGCATCTCAGTCCTTTAGCAAAGAGATTCAGGATTCTGAGACAGCACCAGCTCTTTAAATCTGTAGAAGATACAACGCTTCTGGGTGCTGGAAGTGTGCATAGGTAGGTAATCATTCTGTGTGGAAGAGTCTATCTGACACTTAGACAATATATCAAGTTCAATTTACTGAACGTAGGCAGAATTGACACTCAGTTTGTGAATATAAGGGGAAAAGCAGACGCTGTGCTGGAGACACAGCAGTGTGCAGGCCCGTAAGCAGAAAGAAGAAGCATGCAAGGGACCAATTTTCTTTAAAGAGGAAAAAGAAACCCCTAAGTTAAGAGAGGCATTTTTTTTTTCTTACTTTGGAGGAACAACAATAAGAGCAACAAAAAACCCAATGGTGGTTCACATATGATTATTTGATTGCCTTGCCACTGAATGCATAGACCCATTTAAACAGAGAGATGGAGTAGTCTCTACTATCTAGTATAAAAACAATGAATATTTTTAAAAAGACAATTACGTGGGCAATGTTGATCCACTTCTCGATGACTTTGGCTCTCTGCTGAGTTTTGAGTTCTTTGCCCCCCAGTATGGTGCTGACAACACACTTGGTGAGCGTGTTAAACTGAGAGATGGTAGCACGGATTGTAGGAGCCAAATGTTTGTTCTCCTTCTTATCCCTTCGAGACCAAATGCAGCCCAAGCAGTGGTGAGGCACTACTTTCTTGAATAGTTGCTAGAACAAAAGAGAAACGGACTTTAAGGACCACACAGATATTTCATACAGCAAAGCATGTCATCTGGCTCATCTGTGAATTGATATTTTGTAAATGCACAAACAACCCTTTTCTACTTGACTTGCCTCAACCGTGTCTATTTCAATGGACAGGAGTAAATAATTAATATATTAACTGGTCAGAAAAGCCCACATGTTCCTTCTAAATCTGCTGGACTGAACAAATGGAACACAATGGCCAAAAGACAATTTTAAATGACTGACAACATTTTGACTTATATCTCGAAAAACAGGTACAAATCTATAGTAGTGGTTCATATTCATGGTGCATTCTGGGCACTCATGATCATGAACTGTGTACGATGCGTATGGATGCCCAATGACCACCCGACAAGTGACCCAAAGAAGTACAGTGCATGTGACATCGTCATCAATGTTGCTATTTTACATGATTTTAAATGAAAAAAAATAAGCATATAAAGGGAAAACCCATTCAACGTCACAGAGCAAAAGGAAGAAAGGAATTTATAGCCTGTCTGCCTAAAAGTCATCCAATGAAGTTTCCTATCTTTCTTTTATGCTGTCAGTTGTGGAACAAAAACAAAGGCAAATTCGTTGGCCAAATCTGATTCTCATCTGTATGACAACTCGATACAAGACATGTAAGGGTTTGTATGGAAGAGAGAACACCAGGATTTACTTTATGTAGACTCTCTGATTTGCTTCTGATAGTTTGTGTGCTCACTAGATGGAAACTCTGTCACTTTCTCTTCTGTTTTCTTCAAAAGCGGTAAGTGAAGAAGAGCTAAAAGCATCAGGATGATCTATAATGGCCCTCTTTTCTTTAACTGGTGTTTACCAGCTACCATTGCACTATGACATGTGACTAATCAAATTTGTATGGCTAACAAACATATTCAAACTTTAAAAGCATGGGAGCACACGTAGGAATGAACTGGCAGATAGAGTCACGTGTGGATTCAGCGATCTTATTTTATCCTAATTTATACTTTGACCGCTTTACAATCCTCCAAATAAACAGTTCAGATCTTGAAATATTTATGAGTCTAGAGGGAGAGAAAAACCCACGGAACAGGGTCGATTTTGTTTCACGAGAATTAGAATTCTTACTTCCCTCCGTGTATCGAGTGCCAAGTAAAAAAGCACCTTCCCCCAGAATTGCAAGGAGAGCTTAGGCCTGAATTATTCAGATGATTGATTCAAGTCACATCTTCTCTCTGCATTTACAGGCACAGCCTCTCTCAAGGATTAGAAAAGACTTAAATCACATTACCCCACTGCCCTCCCCAGGCCACCGGTATGGTCAGTCCCCACATTTTAAGTAGAAGCACATCTCAGGCACAGAAAGAATACATACTGCGTCCATATAGGTCAGCTGCTCCGCCACGAGATCTTCTGGGAAGCACGTGAATTCTGCAGGCCCTCCACCTTCCAGTTCCTCTTCCTCTTCCAGGCTGAAGAAGATGGTGTTCGGAAACCCATCTGCTCACAGAAGGGGAAAAAAAAATGAGTACTTTGGTGCCAGTGTTTATGACCTTGTTAGTAGAGTCAAAGTGAACTTCTTTCATTGAGATAGAAGATGGCGAATCCTTCTAAAAATCCATGGGAAGAAATGATTAGCACAATTAATCTGAGGGAAATGGAGCTCTGCTTCATCTCTGTTTGGAGATTCTTTATTGAGTTCAGAGGACTCATGTTACCCTTTGATAAACCAGATTCTTAGGCCAGGGACAGAGATGGATTAGGCAAAGTCAGGCTACATTCTGGGGGTTTCTCTCATCTTGGGCTCCCCTCCTACCTCTGCTTGGTGTAAAGACTAATCAAGGCACTTCCTAAGCCCCAATGATGCAATTTTTAATGACTGGCCATTTATAACCAGAAACCTGGAAGGAATGGGAATGAAACCAGGCCAGGCTTTGGGGAAGTAGAATGCACCCTCTGGGTGTCAGGAGTGCTGATGAAGTCCTCAGAATTCTAAGAAAGTCCTTGAAATTCTCAAGATGTTTGGGGCAGCTTTCAGTTTCCCACCTCAAGTTAAGTATGGGTGAAGCAGAAGAGCCTGAAGCTAAATTCACCTGAGCCTTATTATAGATAAGCTCCTCCATTAGCAAATCACACAGGGCAGAGACTGAAGAAGTGAGAAAAAAAGATCACTTAATAACCATCTGGATTTCAACCCAAAAGCTGAAGGACTCAGCACACGAAACAGGAACTCCAGACTCCATTCTGAAAGATGGTAGAATGGATGAAATTGCATTTGCACCCCAGCCTTCCTCCCCTGGAACCTTTCCTGATTCTTGGGGTTCCAACCTCATCCCCCAACCTCATCCCCTTCACACTCCCTGCTCTCCTGTCAAATCTGTTCTCAAAAAAACAAACAAACAAACAAACAAACAAAAAAACCCAACATGTAGTTGCATTCAGTTACATCTTAGTGGAAACTTAAATCAGTGTTGTTACTACAGAATGTTTACATTTTAAGCTTTTTCTTTTTCTTTGTAAAAACTTTTATGCATCTTGGGTCAAGTTGGGGTGGTCCTTTCTTAGTTCTCCAGGAGAAAGGGGTGCGGAGAGTGGACCCTATGTCACTCCCCCTATCACAGCACCACGTGAGTACATGCCAACTCCAGTGTGGGGCATGTGGTTTAAGGACGGCCCCGACACAGCCCCCCTTCCCCACCCACATGGCAAGTTGAAGGTACTGATGCCAATGGGCTTGGGTTATGACTGCAGAAGGCAGGAAGGAAACACTGTCCACCTCCGGAGTCTGAAACACAAACCAGCGTGAGCTAAAACCCTATGACTTCACCACTCTGCCTTCACACAGCTCTGAGGGTACTCTCCAATTCAATGGAGGAATGAGAAATTTAAAATCCCAAACAAAAGTTCAGAATGGGCGTCCCATCCCTCTTGCTAGCTACTATACCAATGTATCCCAGTGGCTCTGGAATGCAGAAGGTGACCTACTTCAGCTACAGAGGAAGTGTGGTAAGTTTGGATCCTCTCTTTCACTCAACACACACTCACAGAGACCCATATGTGCCTTGGATGTTGCTGTGGGTGAAGATGACGTGGTCCTTTCTCTCTGGGGCCGAAGCCATGCCTTCGCTGTTTCTGCTTTTGGCTCTCTTCCAGAAGTAAGAAAGTAAAAAACTCAGAAGCGAAATTTTACTGTTGGAAAACAATGTAGGAGAACTTTTGCTTTTGCCAGCATGAAATTGGGCAAGATACGCCCAGGTGAACCAAGCTCCTAAAAACTCCTTTTCCATAACGACCATAACTCTGTTCTTAATAAACAGAGAGCTTAGAGCTTTCTTGATTAAAATTTTCCAAACTCAGAAAAAATTCATTTTCGAGCCTGGCCTAAAAGCCTTTCCAAAGTCAGGCAATCTCCCTCTCCCCAGCCTCGGCCTGCCAAATGAGCTCTGCCTTCCAGTCGCTGGGTCGGAAACAATGAACGACTGGTCCCACCGGTTCCCCAATTAGGCCCGGAGCCAGGGGCAGCCCCGGTGGGGAGAGCTGGGCTCTCACACAGCATTTTCCACTCCGGCTCAAAGACAGGCGGGGAGGCCCTGAAGGGAGTGCAGGTCCCGCAGCTGGAGGAGTGGCCCTGGGATTCCAGCATTCCCGGCAGCTGAAGTCATCTGAGATATACAGTACTTGGCAGTCGGCTTCTCGGGATGCGATTGCATTTCCCCCCTGCTCTGATCCCCCAAACGTAAAACAATTCCACAGGTACTGTCTGGAATGCAGGCTTATTTTCTTTGGCACTGATGCAGCCTCTCTTATCGATGGCGAGGAACCACTTCCTTTCCCTCACTGAGGAAATCAGGCATCACTTCAGGGAAAGGCCTGTCAAAAGCTCCAAGTGGGTCAGCCACCATGGCAACCATCATCCAGCAGGCCAGCGAGGGGATGGAGCAGCAGGCTGAAAGCCTGTCCTAACCTCTCTCGGGCTTTCTTCAAAGATAATTCCACGTGGCCCATGACCTGTAGTGATAGCCCTTCCTTTGGCCTTGAAAACAGGCAGTCTGTTCCTCCAATAGGAAAAAACAGCCACAGAAACTTCCTCTGATGAGGCCGTCAGCCATGCTCAATGGCAGTGATGTCTTCTTGCTTGATAAACACCTTTTCAGGGCTTTTTGAGCTTTTCTGAGGGCAGGGGCACAACTGGATTTAATTCTTTGCTGCTGAACAGGGGTGGTCGTGATGGGTTTCCATAAATTAGAGGAGCCAGGAGACAGATAATAAAAAGCAAAGTCGAGTTCAGCATGGGACATGTTGGCAAGAGAAAGCAAAAGATCCTCTTTATGGTATTAGAAGAAACCCCAGGAAATCACTTCGATTCTCAGAGCCAGTTTCCTCTTCTATGAAATGAGAGCATCAGACTAGGTGGTCCTGAAAATCTTCTTGGCTCTAAAAGTCTGAGGCTCTGTAATTAGCACTTTGATAAACTTCAGAATTTTTACCCACCACCAGTCCCCCAGCAGTCTGTCTCTCTGAGACAAACCGAAGTCATTCATCAAGTATAGAAAGAACATTCTAGTGGCTCAGTCGGTTAAGCTTCTGACTCTTGGTCTTGGCTTAGGTGGTGATCTCTGGGTTTGAAATCGAGCCCCACATTGGGCTCTGCACTCAGTGAGGAGTCTGCCTGAGAGTTTCTTTCCCTCTCCTTCTCCTCCCAACATCCTCTCTCTTTTAAAGAGAAATTTTTAAAAATGTTTTATTTATAAATAAATAAATCTTTTATTTTTTAAAAAAGATTTTATTTATTTATTCATGAGAGACACACAGAGAGGCAGAGACATAGGCAGAGGGAGAAGCAGGCTCTCTGGGGAGCCCAATGTGGGACTCCATCCCAGGACCCTAGGATCACGACCTGAGCCAAAGGCAGACACTGAGCTACTGAGCCACCCAGGTGCCCCAGTAAATACATCTTTTAAAAAATAAATCTTGAGAAAAAAAAAAAAAACATAGGGAAAACATATCCTCAACATGGAATTTACAGAATCAGAATCTAGCTTGTTTTCGGAACTTAAGCAAGTACTCACTGTCAGTTTCCACTTCTTGCTTGTGAAACTGCTCAAGTAGATTTTGTGCTCTTCTCTCTGGATCAGAGCCTGGCATCATCCGTTTGAGATAATCCAGCAGTTTCTGTAAGCAAGGGAAGTGAGGGGGCTCTCGGAAGTCCTCTGCGCACTGGTCAAGCCAGGCCCTCAGGATGGAGGCGATGGCACTGAGGAAGAGAAAGGGAGAGTTTCTGCACCAACTGGCTATGGAGACTCAGAAAAAGCCCTGGACAGCATAGCCTCACCCAGGAATACCCCCTGAGACTTGGGGTCAACAGAGAACTCATCAAAAGTTCCTGGAAATGTCAATGAGGTGAAAGCACTTGAAAACAAGCTGGTTACATTTTATGGTTTTAAGCGGTGGTTGTAGAGCAACAGGGAGACTGGTAAGTTCCAAAAAAGAAAAAGGACCATAAACTTTGGAAAAACCTGCACAGGGAAGGGGGAAAAAAAAAAAAGACACTTGGAAGATTTAGTGAGTCCTGAAGCAACTTCAAAGCAATCTGTGCACAAGTGAGATTATGTGTTTCCAATTCTGGATTTACTCAAGTCAGAGACCACAAAGTCAACCGACTCACACTGTAGGAAGTCACTGACAGTAGGCCGGAGATTTGTCTCATGATGGGAAGTGCCTCCGTTTGGAAAAGCAAAAAGCATTAATTTAATTTTACAAAGATTCCCGGGGTTTCAACCTAAGTACCAAAAAAACGTCCTCCCCAAATTAACCTTTTGCTTCTGAAATAACAAGAGGAGAATATGTGGGGAAAACAGTACCTATCAGAGAGGCGGGCCTTTGAAAGGTAAGGGAAAAAACGCAGAGATGCAAAGCCACTGTGAAGGTGATTTCCTCCGCTGGCTCAGCAGAGTCTGTGCTGGGTGAGACAAGAGCCAGGGCACAAGGAGACAGGGCCATCATGTATGCGCAGCTTCCCCCAACCATGCTACTAACAACACAGTTGTGCTGTCTTTGGACCACAAGGTGATATTGTCCACTGATGTGGACCTGAAGACCGGGCTTTCAGAGGTCTAAATTCCACAATCCCAGTTTCCTACCATGGAGCCACACTACGATCCAGGCATAATGTACAACTAAAACCAATTCAACACTTCACTTCTGGAAGTAAAGTGTAAACAGAAGAAAGATAAATTTACTGTTTTCACAGCTATGGATATCGTTGCTTTACTAATGAGGACATGAAGGTATCTGGAACTATAATATTCACACGTGTACATTGGAAGTAGGTGATGTAAAATCATCAAATAAATGTTGAAATTTAAAACCACAGAAATCATTAAAATATGCTCTTACTCTTTAGTCCAATTAAATAAAAAGCCAAACAAAATTTTCATTCCCTTCCAAAAAGTTTGAAGAAATTAATATGGGCTCTGGGATTAGATAAAAACCTAAATAAAATGAAATTAATGGGCTTCTAGTCAGTGGGCCTTTGATCCTTGGTTTGCCTGTTGTATCATCTGGTATGTATCAATGCTTGTGTCCCTCCCCGCCATTCTTAGGTTGAAACCCTCATCCCACTCCCCCAAATTGATGGACTTCTACTTTTTGGGAACCCACACAAAGCATTCATTATTTCTCTTTTCTTCCCAAAAAACAGATGTCATGAATCAAAGAAGAAAATGAAGTGGCATTTGGATACCTCATTTTTATAAGGAAACAGGACTTTTCCTATGAATAATTTCTCTTCTTCCGGGCAAGCACTGTGCCCAGAACTGAGGTAGGCAAACAGGTGGGTTAATAGCCTGAACACAGGAAAACCTGACATCTGCATAATTCAGATCTGTTCTTACATACATTTTTGTACTTCTCAAAAGAAGAGTGAATTGATTTAATGAGTGTAACTACTCATTTAAGAGTTAATATTTCAATGAGACGATACTCCTCCAATAATACTGATGGAAAAACAGACATGGAGGGATGGTAATGCACATTAACCAATAAAAGTAAAAAGGAGCATCCACCTAACAACAAGACCAGCAACACAATGGCCCTAATGACTCCTTGGTTTCATAACTTAAAAGAAAATGCAAGCAGAAATCTAGAATCACAGTTAAAAGACAGATAGTAAAAGATATTAATATATCATTGCCTGCTTGGCCTCTCATAATTGTTAGTTTTAAAATTATAATACCGATTATTTATTGCAAAAGAGTAAATATTACAAATGTATATAAACTAAAACAGCAAAATACCTACAATCCCTTTCATTCTAATCCAATTTCCATGACTACCTATTAACAGTTTGGAGTATATCCTTCTAGACTTTTCAATGGATATGTATATATACTTAAATAGATATACTATGTATACATAAGCCAATATGTATTTTTTTCCCCACTGAATAGTGTGAAACAGACACCTCTTCATTCACTACCTTGAGATCTACCTTACTGTTTCCCAGAGTTACATATTCTATTCCGCTGCACGGACATAGCATAATTAACGTAAGCATTCTTCTACTAGTTGCAAATATTCAAGTTATTTTCATGTTCTTACAACCGCAAACAACTACAAAATGTGTATCCTCGTTCAAATCTCTGGGTATTTATGTGCTTCTATACGACACATTATTTAGAGTTTACTGTCACAGAAAGTTGCGTGCGGCCTTGGAAGGTCTAGGGGAGTTCTGAAGAGAGACTTGAGTCCAGATTGAATGCAGACTTGAGTCCATTTTGTCCTCCTCAGTCTGATGTTTTTAACTAGCTCTGGTAATCTATTCGTTCTACCCTTTGTCACAGCGCCCTTCCCACAGCTTAGCCTAAGAGGACTTTTGAAAGCTCACTACAAACCCAGACACTGACTTGGCTAGAAAAAGCATTTTCACAGAAAAGAGGAATGAAAGGGGGCGGAGAGGAAGAAGGAAGGGAAGAAGGAAAGAAACACACAAACAGCCTAATACAACACGAGGCAGACCCCTGCCCTCCTATCAGCAGGGTGGTTATCAGCATGCCAGGAAGGGAGGTTTTCTGGAAAGGCCTGGACACGTGCCCAAAGCTCACAGTAGCTTTATGTTTACCAGTCCTGGGAAGAAACTTCCCGTTCTTGATAGACTATAAAGCAGATAAAATGTGAAACATTGAAGATTTCAAAAAAGAAAGCAACATCACAAAAGCATGGCAGCCACTGGGATTGCTGGCCAATGCCTTTTCCATCCTACCTTTCATGGCTCCATTCCTAAGATCTAATTCCATACCAACCAGAGCTAGTTGTTTAGGAGAATGTAAAGAACATCCATACTGCAGGGAAACCTGGTTTAAAATCACAAACTTACCAGAAAGGTGTGACTGTTAAGCTGGGGAAGCTACTTGGCTCTGGGATTCCCATCCCAGCTGTCCTGCCTATGAACAAAGGGAGCTGGCCAGGTCACTCAACTCCATCGGCTCCTACCAAGAGAAGATGTAGAAATACCTGCCTGCATCTCTCTGACGCTGTCCAGTGCCTTCACACAACAGAATGGCAATAAGGACATTTCAAGGTACCTAAAGAGAAACCTAACTGTTGGCAATCTTAAAACTACTTGCCATAAGTCACAGAAGGGACTGAAATAGGTGAAAGGGCTCCATGAAAATCAATCCGCACTCATGGAAATCACTCAGAGACTCCTCTACCTACACAACAGAAAGGATGACATGGAATCCAAACCATGGCACAACACGTGTGGCTCTGGACCTGCTGTAGGAAGACAGTCATTGTGAACAGATCCCACACACGCACACCCCACCTAAGGCATCCTCCTTGGGACAGATCAATTCAGGGGCATCAGACTCTATGCAAACTGCAAGACATGCTTCTTGAACGACCTGTGAGGATCGAAGAAGTACTTTCCGAGACCAAGGGGAAAGACCATGATTGTGACATAATTGAAACTCAGCAAGGAGGAAAAGCAGTACATGACTTCCTTTTCCAGGGTGATCTTCTATGAGCTACAGAGCAAAACCCCTCAGTCCCAAGTAAGCATGCTGGGTAGGAGGAGAGGGGGGAGGGGGCAGGGTGGCAGGGGCAGGAGCCCAAACTGACAGCCAAGGGGACAAGCAGGATTGCTCTTTCCACCTCAGGCATTCCTGGCAACTCCTTCCAACTGACCACAATGGCCCGTAAGGGACAGGAAGCCATGCTCAGACGTCAATGTGTGCAACTGACGGACACAGCTTCTGAGGTTTTTACTTCTAAGGAAACAGACCCATGGGGAGAATGAATTCACTAATTACACTAACACCATTTGAGTGCCCTTGGTTGTCTGTAGTCACAAAAACTACGGGGATCCCTGGGTGGTGCAGCGGTTTGGCGCCTGCCTTTGGCCCAGGGCACGATCCTGGAGACCCGGGATCGAATCCCACGTTGGGCTCCCGGTGCATGGAGCCTGCTTCTCCCTCTGCCTGTGTCTCTGCCTCTCTCTCTCTATCATAAATAAATAAAAATTAAAAAAAAATTAAAAAAAAAAACTACGTATGTGACTAATGTCACAACAGGGATCCTGAGAAGGACTTAGGAAATGATGTGCATTCGAGATCTTAGGCGTAGGGAAGAGTTAGTGGGGAGAAGACTCTGGGGCAAGAGCATGAGCAGCGATCCTGAGGTGAGAGAGGGCAAGACACTTTGAAGGGATGTACAGGAGACGTGTTTAAAGAACAGGAAGACAGGGGAGGAATGCAGCACAGTGAGATTTGCTATACTCATCTGATTTCTTAGCCAAACAGAAATCACACTTAATAATACACCTGCTTGGAAAACACTAGACAGATGCCTTCACTGAGAGGTACAAGGAAACAGTACAGAACTGAGAGCCGCCGTGGGGAACTTCAGGTATGCAGCGCAAAGTAAGAGGACTGCCCCGAGGTGAGCATCTAGGCTGCCAGTATGTTCAAACCACAGATTTTTAAATACATACAGGGATTTGAATGCATAGGTACTAAATTATATTAAAATCCCATTGATAGTAAAATATTCAACAATTGGTAAAAGGCTTAATAAGACATTTTCAAAATATGAAGTCATTTCTCTCATGATGTGTAACCTCCAAGCCAAGAAATAGGATTATCATGACAGAAAGAAGAACGCTGTCCATTTAGAGCTCTTTTCTCTCCCCAGAAATCTGAGATAATAATTTATTGTTACTTAATAAGGCATGGAACCATTTTGTCAAAAGCAGCAAAATGGTTTTTTTCTGTTAGGATAGTCTCCAAAAACTGGATCTTTTCCTACTATAGATAAAGAAAAGATAAGAAAATCTATGTGGAGGGTGGGCCTTTGAATCAATGCGGCAGGTGACACTGCACACCTCAAGGGTGGGAACAAATGCAGCTTGCTTTTCAAGAAAAGGAAGCCAAGTGACCTTACCATTGATTCTGAGCTAGACCTCTCTCCACCTTGTTCTCCTAGTCACAGAGTTTTCCTCTTCTGAGAAGCCTGTCTCTGAGACCCCTGGCAAGATAGTCTCTCTGACAGGAACAAACAAAAGAAGGTACGGAGAATTTGTTTCCTTTCTTTTTCCCCCTGAAAAATCCTGGAAAAAATGGGAACATGACTATCTGGACTTGTCAAGGTCATCTCACAATGCTCTCCTGTACAATTTCCATTGTGTATTTTGGTGCAGAGGCTGAGCAGGGATTAGAACTCTGGGAGGGAAAGTGAAAGAGGGATTAGGAGAGGTTCAGGGAAATAAATGCAAAGAGGGCCCAGGGTCAGAGTTAAGCAGCAGGCAAGTACAGGGCACAGAAGCCAGCGAGGGGCCAGGAGGCAGTTAAAGACAAAAATGTCCAAGGCCAGAACGAGGAGGAGGAGGAACAGGAGGAAAGGAAGACTGTGATAGAGGGGACACACAGAAATTCAGAGTAAATATGGGTGGGTAAGGGCCCAGAGTAGGAGATGAGCCCAAAACCAATTACCCAAAGTCAAGAGCACTTACACACCTGTCCTAAACTAGATGTGCAGGTCCCAGCATCTGGCGGCAAATTTACAGAAACTGAAGAGAATTATTGTGCATAGACCTAACCCCGTGTCACCAAACCTTACTCAGTGTGTCAGTGTCTGCACTCCATTAGAAAAGGAAAAAAACTAAGAGAGCTCTGAAATGTCTGCTTTTTCATGAGCAGCACAGCCAATGTGGCTAAACAGTCTCTGGAGGGCCTAGCTGGGGCCCTGGGTCTGTGGCTCACTAGCTGCAAGCTAACCTCTTTATGCCTCAGCTTCCTCACCTATAAAATGGGTACAGTAATCAATGCCCCCTCGTAGGACTGTGAGGCTAAGAGATAATACATGCAAAGTATTTAAAATAGTTCCTAAGATATAGTGAGTGCTCAAAAAATACTAGCTATTTTTTATTATTTTAAAACAGAAGAATGGCCATCTATAAGACTAAGGACAAAAGGCAAAAGGAACTACACATAAGCATCATACTCTAGTTGATAGTTTCCCACAGGGTATGAGTTGACAACTCTGACATTGCCATACATGTACCCTGGAACTAAAACAAGTCAGTGAACGTGTAGTAGATGGTAGAAGCCACTTTTCTCTACAAATAGGAATTTACAAATAGGCAACGGGAGAAGGCTAGAATGATCTATGTGATAATGGATTAGAATTTACAAATAGGCAACGGGAATTTACAAATAGGCAACGGGAGCAGGCTAGAACGATCTATGTGATAATGGATTAGAGTTGGAGACATTGGTAAGAACTCATGTTTAACATAATATAGATGCAGATGGTTATACATAAATATTCCTAGATGTGTGTATTCACATAACTAGTGTAAACATAAATCTTATAGCCCTATTAGCTGAGAAGGCTAAAAAGTGAGTAGTAGTGAGTAGAAATAGTGAGCAGTAGTGAGTACACCTAGCACCCAGATCCTGGTTTCTGATACCAGTCTGCAATGAAAAGAACCAGATCTCCTTGAAGAAGAGGAGATGGCCAATGCCCAAAACTGGAATAATCTGAGTAACAAATAAACTAGCACTGTATTATAGCCCAAAGCAAAAAAAATAAAAAATAAAAAATAAAAAAATAAATTACCCACCAAGTCTATACTGAAAAAAATGATTAAATAAATTAATAAATAGGGGAAACAAATGTCCCAAGAAGTAGTTTTCCAAATATATTGATTAGATACTTTAACCTAACAGAGGGGGAGCATGACTCCTCACTCTTTAATTGGGGATTATGCACTGTGACTTCCTTCCAAACAATATGGTATGGGAAGATGTTTTCCATGGAGAAATCTGAAAACTACTACTACAGCTAGGTGGTCAAGGCCAACAACAGTCATACATCATGTTGATCATAGGTATCCTTGATACCATGTGAGAAGAGCAGCATTTTACCTCTCTAGTATTATTCTCAAAAACTTGTAGGTTCAGTCTAATTATGAGAAAAATATCAGTCTAGTAATGAGAAAAATTCCAATAGATGAGTTATCCTACAATATACCTGACCTCAAAACCATTAAGGTCACTGGAACACAGAAAAGTTCGAGAAACTCACAGCCAAGAAGAACGTAGGTTGATATGACAAACTAAATATAATATGGTATCCTCAATGGGATCCTGGAACAGGAAAAGGACATGAAAAGTGATGAAAAAGGTGAAAAGTAGGGAGATCTGAATAAACTATGGACTTCGGTTAACAATGTGTCATACTGGTTCATTAATTATACCAAATATACTATAGTCACATAAAAGCAGTAAGGGAATCCGTGAGGGAGGTAAATGGGAACTCTCCTGTACTATCTGTTCAATTTTGACATAAATCTAAAACTTGTGAAAAGCAGCTTAATTTTATGAAGAAAAGCATGAACAGGAGGGTCTGACCTCCATTCTTATGAGAAATCATCTCATTTTTATCACAGGGAAAGAAGAAGAGGCCACCAAGTATAGAGGGCAAGGCCTGGGTTTAGAGCTCAGCTTTCCTCTATCCCGCATGTGACCTTGGACATACTCCTTAACTTCTCTATGTCTCAGACCCTTTATCTGGAAGAGAGGAGTAATACCATAGAGTTATTATGGGAATAATAAAAGGATATCCAGTACTTAAGACAGGGACCATTCCTACCAAGCATCAATGCATTCTAGCTATTGCTATTAGAAAGGGACGCTGCCACTCTCAACAAAATTATTTCTCAGGGACCTCTGTAGCTCCATATTTTCTGATTCCTCACAGTCAGAGGCAGGCATTTTGAGGTTATAAATGGCCCTCTAATGAAAAAATTGCTGAGGCCTTCTACATTTTCCACCATTAGGATGGAGTAAGTTGGTAAGGACACATGCGATAAGGCCCCAAGAAGAGGAAGCAGGCACTCAGATCGATGGGCCTGACTAATCTGATCTTCCTTCTTCTTTCCTCACATTCTGAAACCCATCTCCTTCCCCAGGAAACAAGCCTAACTTCTCCATTTCTAACAGCTGTCTGGGGACCTGGCTCGTGATGTCCATTCAGTAATAAGGCCAGGCAAGACAACATAGGGCAAAGTAAATAATCCCAAATTAAAAGATGCCAGGATGCTAACAAGCTAAAATAATGTCATGACAGTGATAATATACCTCAGCTCTTCATGTACTTCTGGCGGCAACTGGATTACTATAACCTAGGCATATGTGGGCTGGGAAACCACCTGAGATCCCCATACCCTTCTGAAATGGCAAGTCCAAGAGTAAAATGGTGAGAAGCCCGGGTCCTGGACCTGAGTTCAAATACCAGAGCTTGCTTAACCAGCTGCTTGATGTTAGTCAAAGTATGTAACTTTTCTGGAGCTTTCATTTACATGCCTATAAAATGAGGAAAACATCTCACAGCAAATCTGTGATAGTAAAAGGAGACACAAAGCACTTAGCAGAAGGCCTCACACTAGTAAGCACTCCACAAATTGCAGACAGGGGCGGTGGCCAGGGTGGTGCTGGTGGTATCATCACTGGCATCATCTGCAAGGCTACAGGGTCAATCGAGTGACAGCGTCTGGTCGGGGATGCCTGTTTGCCGCTCCCTAACACTTCAAGAACCACATGAGATTCTTAGGGGACTGATTTTTCTTCCTTCTGAACCACTGATCATTGGCATTGTTTTACTCCTCCTTAATTTTTAGAAAACTGATTTCTGCTTGGCAATCTACTCTCTTCCCTTAAAGGCACAATTCTGATTCAAGATTCTGATGACTTTTAAGACTATAATTTCTACTTTTCTTTGTCTAGTATGGATGTTTTAAAAATACCTGGCTCTCTTGTGTAGCATATTCTCCATTTCTTCTTTCATTCTGCTTTTACTTTTTTTTTAATTTTTTAAAAATTTTTATTTATTTATGATAGTCACAGAGAGAGAAAGAGAGAGAGGCAGAGACATAGGCAGATGGAGAAGCAGGCTCCATGCACCAGGAGCCCGATGTGGGATTCGATCCCGGGTCTCCAGGATCGCGCCCTGGGCCAAAGGCAGGCGCCAAACCGCTGCGCCACCCAGGGATCCCCTGCTTTTACTTTTTAAAAATATTCCTTTCACATATAGCCTTTCATTCTTTTAAATTTCAAGTTTTAAAACTTATTTTTTGCTCTGTTCTTTACCCTATTTTTCTTTGCCCTATTTTTGTTGAAATAGCCAGATTAATTTCCACTGCTTTCTTAGGGTATTTGGGTTTGTTGGAATGAATATTGATTGCAAACTCTCTGGGAAGATTTTTTCAGTACTTTCCACTGTAAAGTTTCTCAGGCATTAAGGAATCATAGCCAGACTTCTTTAATCCACGTCCCTTTTCTTTAAAGTGGTTTCAATGCCTTGGATTTACTACTATTTGTATGATTCTTTACCGGTGACTCTAAAATCTAGTGCCACTATTTACAGCTTCTGGGAAAAGATTACAAAAACAACATTCATATTGTCTGAATGTGCAGAGATGAAAGCAGAATGATTTCACCAGTTTAAAGCACTGCTGTGGTATAAAAGTTTGAGAAAACAAAACACAGCACTCCAGAAGGGAAGTGAAGAGAATCAATAAAAGAAAAGGAAACAGAACTATTTTGACATTACAATAGTCATTAATGGAAAGAAATTAAAAAGTGCCATTTCCTGACGAGTCTTAAAGCTCTTTAAATAAGGTGTATAAGATAGATATGATAGAGATAATAGATAGATAGATAGATAGATAGATAGAGATAGTATTCTAATTTCAGAGAATGCAGATTCATGGCATCAAGTTTCTGCACGGTTAATATCCCTTCTTTATATTCTCTTCACTTCTGAATTCAATGATTATAATAAATCTGCACTAGGGAAAGTTTCCTTTTCCATCTGGTTCTGATTTTATTATTCTAAACGGACAGCATTTTATCATGTAAAAATGTCAGCAGGAAGGACGAAAAGGGCATAGGTAGAATGAATATGGGCAGAGATGTTTTCTCCTATCACAGGAAGTGAGTTTCCTGATTTCCAAATAGTGGCAAGTCTAGGGATTGTAGAAATAAACCTGGTATGCCTTATTATATACAACAGCCTAGCGCTAACATCAGAAATCGCTATGTGGCAGATTCCAACATCTAGAAGCCTTGGAAGCTGAATTCCTTGCAACCGAAGGAATTCTTGTTTTGGCTAGATGACTTTAAAGATCCCTGAATATTGCACAAAGCCTGAACCAGGAACACTCAGGGCTGGAATTACAAGTGGGAGTCACAGCACAATCTGATAGTTTTTGAAATTCATGAAGAACACTAGTCAGTTGTGGTTCAAGACACCAGAAACCAATCTTTCATCTCAACTGTTCCATCTGTACTTCCTCATTTTCTTTCTTCTAAGTTCTTTTATCCTCTGAAAGGTTGATTAGATCCATATTTAGAAATACAAGGAAGGCTGTTATCTTGGAATTTGGAACCCTATATGAAATGTTAGCCTTGCTTTATGCTTTACATTAAAAACTGAAAAACCAAACAAGAGTTGAGGATTTTTCTGTTCGAGGTTAAGCCCAGCAGTGATTCCCCACCCACACCACACCCTATCTGCGAAACTGAAGGCATCTGTCCTAAAACAGGATGTTTACTCCTTAATAGTTACTGAATTCTTGCTGTTTCCCACCTGAAATCACAAGAAGACAGATTCACAGCAAAGGAGAACAATGGGCACTTTGCCCCCCTCTCTTCTCCTCATCTCTGTACTGAGAATCACAATGAGCAGCTGTGATGTCACGACTAATAACAGGCAAATCAAAGAAGATGTCTGCTTTGTTTTCCTGTTTTATCGAAACTGGTTGCACAGCCTCTCTGATCAAAGAAAAGCAGTCAAGGGTACCTCTCAAAAATTCAGTGTAATATTTGGGCCATATCTTGGTTTCTGATATTCACTTTCATTTTTGAAAATATGAAGAGAAAACTAAAAAATCTTATCCCAGAGGTCATTATACATGAAAGGAACCCAGAGATCCTACATTCCAAGCACTCATTTATCAGGTCAAGAAACTGAAACTGAGAAGTGAAGTGCCTGGGTCATCTGGCTGGGGAGCGACAGTGCCAATACCATCTCTGCCACCAAGTTAAGACAACAAAAATCCAGATGTTGCCAAATACCCCCAGGGGACAAAATCAGTGCATTGAGAACAGCCATAGAGCTCTATCTCCTACACATGCACCAGCCATCAAGAAGCCTTCGGTTGGTCGTGGCCCCATGGCAGATGCCAGAGCTCTGGGCTGGTGGAGGAATTTTCGATAGGTCACATATGGAATGAAGAAGGTGCTACCCTCATTCCCACTAAGCAGTGACCTTAGCCAGCCCCAGAAATGACCAGGAGAAGGGTAATGCAGAAAAAAAGACAGCAAAACAATAATGGTGAAATGGGATGAAACATACCAAAACGGGAAATGGGGGGAGGGTGGGGAGGAAGCGGCAGGAAAGAAGGAAAACGCGAGGAAGAAAGAGGTCAGCTGAGAGAAGGGATTTTAGCATTCCAGTGTTCGTAGGACAGAACGGCCCATTATAAGATTAAGTGGTGTATTTTCATCAGGCATAGTTTTTTTTTAAAAGCCAAGTCAGTCTGAGGGAAAGGGTCAAGAACTTTCTACCAATCCATTGTGAGGCTTTAGGAAAGGACCATTGTCCCCAGATGATGGACCCCCTCCGGGAGCTCTCTGTGAAGCTCTTTGTAAAGGACTCATATGCTTAAAACTGGAAAGCCCTTTAAAACAGCTTATCCTGGAGTTTCACCCACATCGCACTGTTCCTGGTGTACAATGAAGCTGAATAAAATTGTATAATAGGACTTTAAAATAATGAGCGTGATTCTTCACATCCAGGGTACAAACCAATTTCCTTTAACGTGCCACTTCCCAGAAACCTACTTAATCTCAAAACACCCCCTGGGAAACAGAAAAGCTCTGGATATTTTTCAGACTGTTACTCTCCTTGGCGAGTTCAGGTGGCTAGTTGAATGGTAGCTCCAGATTGTAACTCAATCCCAAAATGTGTGGGGAACAATACACTTATTTCTGAATCTGGTCACAGGTGGAGGTTACATTTGACAAGCTGGCCACTCAATTCTCCTTTTGTATATGCTTAAAAGGACTCATGATGAAAGGGGTCTTTTCAAAAAAATTATTATTTCAGTAAGTTTTCACAGACCAACACAATTAACAACAAAACCTCTCTAATCCTATGAGTCTCAAACCTTAAAGTGCATGGGGATCACTCAAGGATCTTAACTGTAATGCAGGTTCTAATCTAGGTCCAGATTCTGCATTTCTAACAAGCTGGTGGGGCCGATGCTACTGGTGGTGCCGATGCTACTGGTCCACGTACCTCACTCTAAGTAAGCAGGCGGCAAGTCTAATCCATCCCCTCACCTCACCTCTGTGATTATACTGTTTCCGTCCTACAGAAACTTTGCAGGGCTGACCGCTATTGCTCTTAGAAGAATTAACCCCCTTCAGGATAGCTTCAGCTCTACAATTCCCCTCAACCTGGTACATATGCCATCATGAAGTGGCTATACCAATTCTGTGTTATTCCCAAAATGTCATACACTGCATTTCCCTGATTTGGTCCTAATGGTCCCCCTGCTTGGATGGCTCTACCACCAAAATCTTCACCCTCCTTCAGAGCCTACCTTAAATGCCAACTCCTCCAAGAAGCCTCCCCAATTCCTCTAAGAATAAAAGTATTTGTTCCACTCACCATTATCTTGCATTTGCCATTCAAATATCTACACTGGTATGTCTGATTTTCTGGAAGGTTATGGTCCATGCAATAAAATAATAAAACTACCTAACTCAGGACTTAAAAAGATACTCAATTTTCTAACCTTCACATCCTTGGCTTCTGAAGAAAGGATCCCATCAGCCAATTCTCTGAAGAGTTAAAATATTCCACAGGATTACCACCCAGACTTCTGGCCCCAAGATGAAAAATTAGTAAGAGTACTTTCGAGCACGCTGGCATATATTCCATCTACTCAAGAACATCACTCCTATAATGGCCTGCACCCCTGCATCATGGATTTTTCTTCAGTGTCTCCTAGATTATTCTCATCAGATTAAACTATCACTCAGTTTTAAGAAACACATATAAAATGAAAAATTTTGCCCCAGATTGTTCTCCAGCCTATTTCTCTTCTTACAGGAAAACTCCTTCAAATTCGTCTTCTCTTAAAAAAAAAAAAAAAGATTTGATTTATTCATTCATGAGAGACATGGAGAGAAGGCAGACATAGGCAGAGGGAGAAGCAGGCTCCCTGGACCCCAGGATCATGACCTGAGCCAAAGGTAGATGCTCAACCACTGAGACACCGAGGTACCCCTGCCCCCAACTCCTGTCTTCTCTTAGCCCATACCTCCATCTACCAAAACTGCACTTGTCAAGGGGACCAAAGACCAACAGGTTGTAAAAGCAGTAGTCTCTTCCAGGTGCCTCTCACTTGATGTATGAGCAGTATTAGACATAGTTGGTCATGTCCCCCCAAAACTCCTTTTTCACTTGTCTTCTAGACACAACTCTTTCTTCTCATTCCCCACTAGCTCCTCTGTTCCAGTCTCCTCTTGCTGGACCTTCTATTTTCCTAATCTAAACAGTGGAAGAAACTAAGGCTCAGTCTTCGGATCTTCCTCTGCTCTATACCCTTTGTTCCCAGTAGGGCACGCCCAGCTCCATGTATATAGTATACCATGTATAAAGTAAGGGTACCCAGATTCATACCTCAGTTCAGACTTCTCCCTGAACTCTAGACTCACCTAATTGTCTCAAAATTAGTTTAAGATGAAATTATTGACACATGCTCCCCACCACACCTGCTCCTCCTCACCAGTCTTTCTTATCTCATAAAAACAAGGTTCTATTCTATCAATTATTCACGCCATGACCCTTGCAGGTATCTGAACCTCCTCTTTTTCTCTCATATGCCCCATCCGCTTCATCAGTTCAACCTGCCAGCAATACCTTCAAGATCTCTGCAGAAGCTCTTCCCACTACAAGTTACTTCTACATTTACTACTACTACTGTCACTACTAATAACACTATCACTGCCACTATTACCACCACCACCACCACCGTCTCCTCCTCCTCCTACTACTTACCACCAGCACTACCACCACCACCACCTACTAATACTACTACCACTACTGCCACCACCACTCCTCTTCCTCCTCCTCCTCAAGTCCATGCTACCAGCATCCCCTGCCTGGATCCTTGTGAGGGTCCTAACCAGGCTCCTTGTTGCTACTCTTGCTCCATCCAACTGCCAGTGTCTATTTTCCATGTAGAGCTAGAGCAAATAATGAAATATAAACCAGGCCATAACACCACTCTCCTCAAAACCTTCTAAAAGCTTCTTATCTTCCCTAGAATATAACATCCTGCCCAAGGCCTTCGAGTCCCCATGTGATCTGGGACCCCCACTGCTTTACACATCCCATCCCCTAGCACTTGTCACTTCATGCACTCTGCTCTAGTCCCACTCAGCTGCCCACTGTTTCTCCAGCCCTGTTCCTGCCTCACAACTTTGTCTTTATTTCCCCTGCTCGGATCTTCAATAAGCCCAGCCTGCACCCCATTCAGAACTCTGTGCCAGTGTCACCAGATCAGAAAGCCCATTCTTGGTACCCTATGTGAATCAAAGTCTCCATCAGGATCTAGGATCTAGCCCCCTTGGCCTACTTCATTCTTTTGTGTGTGTGGATTCTTTGTCTCTGCTCAAATACAAACGTCCTAAGAGCTGAGATTTACTTATTTTGTTCACAGCTGTTTCCTTTAGCATAGGGCCTGGCACATGGTAGGGGCCTGATATATTTTTAGTGGATGAAAAAAGGACCATCACTGGATAGTCAAAAAATAATTCAATGGTAGGAAAAATGACATTAGAAAGGAATTTTTAAAAACTCTTAAGTCACAGTCTTTTAGGATAGTAAGTCTTCGCTAAGAGCTTGTAATGCATAGAAAAGACACACTTACTTCCTGATCACTGTCTTAGACTCCGATGAACTCGGGCTTCCATCTTCTTCACAGTTTGGGCTTGTCAGGTTTCCATACCTTTACAGATAATAACAAACAAAAAAACCCAGTCAGTGGTGGGGGGACGCAACTCTATTCTATCTCAAATGAGATAACAGTTCCACCATTCGGGAGTAATTGAGGAAAGAAATATTTATGAAATAACATAAAAAACTGATATTGTGTGATATTTGCTTAATGGGTATATGTAGAGTTTAGACAAAAAAGTGATTTCACAATGAATCACACAACTTAAAACTTTCTCTTAATATTTGATACTTCTTTGAAATCCTTTAGATGAAATTAGGCTTTTCCTCTTAGCAGGAAGATCTGGTATTACAAGGCTCAAAGATGGTACATCCGTCATGGACTGGAGCACCCAACCCTACACTCCTGCCTCTCTGCTCTATCTACTGAAGTTAACATGGCTCTGCTTGCGTAGCTTTCACACTTGAGCCAAAATAAGCACACAATGACGACTCCATGCTATGTTATGAGTCTGGTCTCCTTGAGGGTAAGTCCTGTTGGAGAAGGGTCGTGGAAGTAATTCTGGACACTCAAGGAATAGCTGAGACAAAGACTGATGAACAGGATTTTCATGCAACGAGGAGAGCAGCTGCGGGGACATGGAGGCTGGCAATTGGGGAAGGCGACACAGGGGGATGATTTTTTAGAAACAATAGGTGTCTACATTTTAAAAATGTGTCTCATTAAAAAACTCAAAATTTACTAAATAATTAATTGGCCCCTAATTACAGTTGGCTGTTCTTCCAACCCCATATGTAAGCAAGCCTATTTCATACAAATACATCGCATTTTGTTTGGTTGCAAGTATACACTTTAAATTCTTGAGGACTCTTTTTATGAACTTATAATGAATGCCCTGACAAATTTTTGCAGTTTTTCTTCCCCTGAATGAAGAATCCAGAGATTCCTTGGTATCTCACAAGCTGGTACTCTGTCCCAAAGTTTTGATCATAGAAATTCTATAATTGGTGGGTTTACATTTTTAAAAGGAACACTTTTGTCTTCTACTAATGGGATTAAAGGCCCCAGTACCCTTATGTTCCTTGTTCCTAGGATTTACAAATCCTTTTAGAAATAAAAGCCCACCATCTGGTTTGACTGAATGCCAGCCCATCTGGTCTCCCTATCACCCTATCCCAGTAGGTTCCAGGCTGCCCCCTGAGGCATCAGCCCCCCCCTCCCATCCACCGGCTCCTCTCCGGAGCTCATCAGCCTTATGGACTTCTTGGCCTCTTAAACCTATTTTCCACGGGCCTCCACCCTCCCTATTCCTTTTCATTCTGCCTGCACCTGTTATTTAGAGGGCTTCCAGAGCCACCCTTTGCTTTTCCGGAGATAAGAACTTAGATTAAGATTTTCAGCCTCATGTGAGTAAGGCAGGGATGGGAAATGAGATTTCTCCTAAACAAACAGATTTTTTGGCTTTCTCCTTGGCCACCATCATAGTGAACCATGTATTCACCTTCACTCACAACAGGCTTTGTGGTTTATGTAAGTAGGAAAGATTAGGGTGAGTGCAGTGAAGAGTGGGGCTCTGGGGGAGTCACTGTACCTTCCACCTATCTGACTAGAGAGATCCATAATCTCTTTTCCTGCCAGCCCCCAGTGACTAAACGTGAGACTTAATCTTTTTGTTTTTGTCATAGTCCATGTTAGTTCATTAATTCTCTCTCTGGTTATCCAGGAAATACTGCACCTTTTATCTTCCAGCTGGAAGCTACAAGAGATGGAAAGGGAAAAATGTGTTCCTGATAATTTTCCTTTTTGAGATGTTCGTACTAAAAATTTCCTGGTCTTCCTCTTCCTTGCCTTCATGTTAGCTCCTCATACTCTGCTGCTCTTTCTCCACATTCTTCAGACTCAGAGCTGAGCTGCTGGTTGTGATGACTTGAGCACCTATCACAGGTCTCCTCTGAGAATGGAATACCACAGGTGCAGTCAGACACTGTGGAAATGGACTAAGCAACTTATGCTGGTGAATGAGGTTCACTCTCATTAATTAACCTGGTACTATCTGTTTGGAACTTCTGCTCAGAAGACCCCAGGGGATATTTCACTCAGCCACTGGAGTGTCTACAAATTCATAATCAGGACCAGAATGACTGCTTGACAATACTTTGGAGACCAGTGAGGACCATCAGGAAGAAGGCAGGGCACATGTGGCAGTATGCACAGTCCAGGTGCTCAGGCTGTCCTCCACCCAATCCACCAAGAAATCATTAGGGCTCTGCCTTTCTGACATATCCTGAATCTTAACACTTCTCATCACTTCCACCCTGGCTCAGACTACCACTACCTTTAGTCTAGATCAATGCAACAGCCACTTAATCAGTCTCCCGCCTTCAGCCCAGCTGGCACAGAGATCCTGAATGATGTAAATCCCACCATGTCACTGCTCAGCTCAGAACCCTCCTCTAGCTCCTGTTTCAATTCCAAAGAAATACCAAAGTCATACCTTCCTCATGCAGCCCTAAAGAACTTGCTCTCATGCCTCTGACCATGTCTCCTATCCCCACTCACTCTCCCTCAGCCTCACTGGCCTCCCTGATGCTCCACCCACATCTGGGCATCCTCCTGGCTCAGAATCAGTGTGCTCCTCTTCCCACCCCTGTGCCACCAGCACCTCCCTCATCTCCTGTGGGTCTCTGCTTAAATGTCGCTTTATCAGTGAGGCTTACCTTGGTCACCCTATGTAAGACCAACATTCATGGCACTGCTTTATTTTCCTCCACAGCCTTTAGCACCTTCTCACATATGGTGTGATTTAGTTACCGTGTTCACTATATTAGAACACAAACTCCATGAGAAAAAGATTTCTCTTTTGCTCACTACTCGTTAGTGCTTCAAATGGTGCTGCGCACCCAGTAGGCATGCTGACGGCTACTTGGTTGGGGGCAAATGAATGGTCTGGTGGGGTTCTCTAAGCAGATATGAAAACAGACTTCTCAACTATTAGGCTTAGATTTGTCACTGCAAGGGCATCATTTTGCTTTCTTGCTTATACACGGATAGGTTATGAGCAAGTTATAGGCTTGCTCATAACCTATCCGTGCCTTCATTCCTAAATGCCTAAGATCATTAAAAAAAAAACAGCTTTAGGATAGCTGAGATTGAATCTAAAACTGAAATGCAAAATAAATAAATAAATAAAGTTTTAAGATCTTAAATCTGAGCTCTTGAAGGTATAAGCAGTATTAAAAGACAAAAAAACACAATGTATATATAGTTTTACAAAGGAGACATTCAGAGTGAGATAAAATTAAAGAGTCTGTAACCCTCTGGAATTTCATGGGGAGGGGATGATTACTTGCCCTCGCACATTTCTAATCATTAAAGAGAATTAACGCCTTATAGAAAAGAAACTAGACTAGCACTGGAATCAAGAACTCTTTAATGTTCAAGCTAGGTCATTTGAGAGTTAGTTTTACTAGATTAAGAGCATTTCTTTGATGTTTCCTGGACCCTCTCATAGCTTCCCATCAAAAACCAAAGTCAAGTTCAATTCATTTACTCCAGGGGAGTAAATAAAAGGGGTGTGTGTGTGTTTAATTAATGGCAGTAGAATAGCTACAGACCAATCTGTCAACAATGTCACCTCCAATTTCTGCAAAGTCTCCCCAGGATTTAAGATCAAAGCTTCAATCTCTTAAGAAGGCTTGCCAATGAGAAACCAGCCTTCTTTAAATGGTAACTCATAAAACTTAAATTAAAATACAAATTGTCAGAATGACTTTTGACATGGTTTTTTCCCTCTATCACAAGGCAAAAGATTTACAGATGCCTCTTAAGCACAGTCTTAAGCCATTATTTACTGAGGCCTAAAAATTACTAGAAAAAGCAAAATAAAACCATAATGTTTAACTGGTTGCTGATATTTAAACAGGAAACAGTTATTTCCAGAGGGGACAGATATTATTGTTAGGAGCCTATCTGGGTAAATGAAATGTTTAATATGTGTCTGAAGGGAGGACAGAAGTATTTGTGGTTCAAAGAAATCCTAAGATAAAGTTGTCCTCAGGGACACTCTCTCTGGTTGGGGGAGACTTTCGAACTTTTACTCCCCAATGGAAAAGGCTCAGTAACACCAGACCAGGATGGGGAAAATCCTGAGAAGCTTTTCAGCCTCCACTTGATTCCACCACGTGACTCAATAACAAGAACAGAAAATAATTACTGAGTGTGTACCACACACCGGGTACTGCGCTAAGCACTTCATATGGATGGTTTCATTTAAATCTCACAATGATCCTATGAGATATTATTATTACTCGTATTTCACAAATGAGAAAATGAGGCTCCAAGAGCTGAGGTAATTTTCCCTTGAAGACACAGCTAATAAACGGAACAGAGATTTGAACCCTGACAGTCAGACTCTAGAACACAGTCTGAGTCGCTATCAGATCATACAAGCTCAAGTTATCTTATTAAATTTGTCTCCAATGCACTAGATTATAACTTCTTTGAGGTCGGAAACCTTATGCTTTTCATTCATTTGCCCAATCTGTCATTTAGTCCTCAACCAAGGAATATTTGTTAAGGTTTACATTCAGGTACTATTCTTGGCATTGGGGATACAGCTGTGAACAAACCAAAGGCCCTGTTTTCATGGAGCGTACATTGAAGTGGGGGGAGGTAAACAATAAAATGATAATTAGTGCATGTATATACCAAGTCAGCGAGTGAAAAGTACAATGGAGAGAAACAAAGCAGATAGGGTTGATCAGACTTGGTAAGAGGGTCCGAGGTAGCTACCTCACACAAGATATTCAGACAAGATGATCAAGAACACCAGTGAATAAGGAGCAATGAAGTAAAGGGGAGAGAATGGGCTGAGGCATGGAGGTGACAGAGACAGATCATCAGATCATGAGGGCCTGAGAGGCCATGGTGAGGACTCTGGATTCATTCTCTCATCTTGCTCACTGCTATATCCCGAGCCAGCAATGAAGCATGTTCTTTGCATACATTTAGTAAACATTTGTTAAATGAATGAACTGATATCATCTCCTGCTGGAAAGAAAGGAAAGGAGTAGGGGAGGAAGGTATGGAGAGAAAGCCACTTACTGGGGATGGATGCAAAACCAGAGAGGAAGAAGGAGAGGGAAGCGAGACCTCACAGGAAGCTGCTGACTCTGGGGCCTCTTGGAGTCTCTGTTCCTCTAATAAACCCCAGCCCATGAACACCCAAGGCGGTTTTCTTTAACTGACCCATGGGAACACAGGTCAGGTAGGAGGAAAATGTTCAGAAGCTGACCTTGACTCAGGAGAATGATACGGGTGAAAAAGCCAGCAGATGTCTGGAACACCAACGAAGCTTTGAAGACTGTGGACTGTATTCACAGATCAGTAAGAGGGTTGTATTTAATCACTCTAAATAATACCCTTCACGGCAGGCACTCTCCACCCAAGTCTGACCTCAGAACTGGGTCATCGCCACCAAGCCTACTTTGGAAAGGTCTTCTTACCAACATGGAGCTTGTTATTTAAGGAGAAGACAAAGGTCAAAGACTCTTTGTTCTCTTGCAAGGTGCCAGCAATACTGAGCACAGAACCCAGCAATGTGCTTTCCACTCATAAGATCTGGTTCTCTAGGCACTTTTACTATGGTTACAAAAAGACCCAGAATGAGCTACTGTCCTCTCCTCTAGGTCTTTGTGTGAAGGGCCTCGCATCTTCGATGCCCTGCAATGCTCCACATTATCTCCATCACAGTCCCAGACAGTCAAGGCAACATTAGCAACAAAGAGTACCTAGTATTTCTGTTGCACTTCACAGTTACAAAATGCCTCACAGTTATAAAATTTTCCTTGAGAATAATACCTTCACTCCTGGCCCCAACCCAAAACTGTCTGAAGAGGAGACCAAAAGGACAAAGAGTTTATAATCCCTGTTCTTCCAGGGAATGAAAATCAAGACATCCCTCTTGCTATAACTTGCTTCCATCCAAATTTAAAATTATTCCTTACGTGTGATGGGTCTCCCACCCTTGCTGTAAGATTTCTTCTTTTTTCCATTCCAAGTCCTTGTCATCCATTTCTCCCTTTTGGTCCATTATCCACCACTACAGCTTGGTGGCTCATCAGTATCTCCTCCTTCCAATTCTAGTGCATAGCAACTGTAAACAATCAGCTGCCAATACATTTTGCTAGCATGCTACCATGGCTGTGGCCACAATGAAGGACAATAGAAGAAATGGGGTGTGTCTGGGGTGGCGAGAGGGCAATGCTCGGACAACCACAGAGTCTGTTAAGGGGATCAAGATTTGCCTTAGGTTTAAAATGAACTAATACATTACTAACAAATCAGTGCAAGCTTGTGGCTCAGTTTTTTTTCCCCAACCACAAAAAGGTGCTACTGCAGAGCTCATCAAGAACCTCAGGAAATACGTTATGTAAAACCTCATATAATGAATATGAAGGTAGGGCTGTGGCATCCCATCATTTTTAGGATCACTCTTCTTCCCTGTGCTATAAAACCTCAATATAGCATCAATTCACATGTCATTCTTAAGGGCTAAGTTCTCTCCTGTGCACACACATACATGTACATGTGCTCACACACATACACACACAGGTAAAAAAAAAGGGGGGGGGGAAATGTGAAATAAGAGAAAAGTGATAAGAAAAACAAAATTAACTAAAAAAAAAAAAGCCCTTTTTAAAGATTCAGACACGTCTTTTAAACCATTAAATTTACTTGAAGGACATCAATGAATTTAAGTTCCAGAACCATAGATATCTGGCCCATAATGATATAAGGTAGAAGCCATGCCCCGCTCCTCTGACTCATAATGGCCACCCACATGTTGTGTCCCATCACCCATACTGGGAAGCCTATGCCTGAAGGGTTCTTTTTTTTAAATCTTTTTTTTTAAATTTTTTTATTTATTTATGATAGTCACACAGAGAGAGAGAGAGACAGAGGCAGAGACATAGGCAGAGGGAGAAGCAGGCTCCATGCACCGGGAGCCTGACGTGGGATTTGATCCTGTGTCTCCAGGATCGTGCCCTGGGCCAAAGGCAGGCGCCAAACCGCTGCGCCACCCAGGGATCCCTGCCTGAAGGGTTCTTAGATGAACTTGCGGAAGTCTGGGAACCCCTAAAACAGTATGCAAATTTGATGATGTGTTTTTTCCCCCCTATATGGCTGATCCATAGTTTTCTAGCGAATTCCTAAAGGGGCTAGTGATCAATCCCTCCCACTAACTGCTAGAAAACGGTCAAGACCACTTCTTTAGATTGTCAAAGCTGAACTGAAAACTGGAATATATTCCAGTTATTCTTCAGGATATATGTACCTTGCCTTTCAGGTTTTTTTGTCAGTTTTATTTTGTGGGTTCCAAACAAATGCACATTTAAAAACAAACAAACAAATGTTGCCGGGCAATTTGGTATTCTTTTCTACAAAATAAGGATAACTATGTCTTCTCTTCCTTTGCCAAGCGAAATTTTTTTAAAAAGGAGAAAGAAAGAAAGAAAGAAAGAAAGAAAGAAAGAAAGAAAGAAAGAAAGAAAGAAGAAAAGCTACTTCATAGAAACATTTTTTTATCTCATGTCAAGAAAAGAAAGTTAGGCTGTTATGACCTGAGGTGAAGTCTTTTGACAGCATCCTTTCAGGGTCTACTTCACAGAACCATTACTACCAGCCCATTAAGCTAGGGTTCTATGGTCACCACATGTTCCCACAGAGAATTCCCACAGTGCTGCTGGGTGAAAGTTGGGTCCATTTGGCAAAAAGAAATAAGGATTTGCCAAAGACAACCAACTGAGGAAGGAAGGGAACTTATTTCCATTTTCCCTCAAGTGATTATGGGTTGAGTGTAATTCTAAAACAGTACCAAATGATTTTTTTCTGGTTAACCTAAAGCAATAGCATAGTCACAGAGAGAAAAGAGTAACAGTGTTTGTCTTGTTGAGGCTAAACCCTGTCTGTTGTTTCCTTCCATGCTTCCCAGGACCAAGTGAGCCATGGCTGACCAGGGCATGAGGTCCCACACAGAACAAAGATGAGGGTGAATGAACACCTGATCTTTAGCTTCCTTGAGTAGCCTATGAGCATTAGATTTTTGGAGTCAATCTCTCTGACAAGGATTCCCTGTTTTTAACAAATTGTGTTTTTAACAACTTCTCCAATAGACCAAAAATTTTATTGGTACTGTATTAGTTTTCGATTTCGGCCACAACAAATTACTACAAATTTGTGGCTTAAGCAACACGAGTTTATTATTTTATAGTTGCATAGGTCAGAAGTCCAACACATGGTATCAGCAGGACTGTGTTCCTTTCAAGAGCCTCTAGGAGATAACCCATTTAATTACCTTTTCTAGCTTCTAGAGGTTGCCCATTTCATTGACTCATTGTCCCCTTCTTCCATCTTCAAAGCCAGCAACATAACATCTCTCTGATCCTGTCCATCCTCACATCTTTTTTTCTGATTCTCTTTTTTGCCTCCACCTTTCACTTTTAAGGACCCTTGTGATTACATTGGACCCACTCAGATAATCTCCTTATTTTAAGATCGGCTAATTAGCAACCTTAATTCTGCTTTGCCTGGAACCCAACATATTCATATTCCATGGATTAATACTGGACATTCTTGGGGTGGGCATTATCCTGTCTGTCATGGTTGATTATGTAAGTTATTATAAATATTATATCTTTTATCATTTCATGAGCTAAACCTGTTTTTCTTCACCTGATAAAGCATGAACCAGCAAGAATATGCTACCTTTCATTAAGGACATGCCTCATAGAAGTTTTCAATGCTCTTTTCAATGTTAGAAGCACTGATAGAAAAAGATGCTCATAGCCCTTGTTATAAACCTCTTCTATCAGCAAATATTTTTATCTTGTAGTCACAGGAAATAAAATATGAGTTCAATTTATCTTTCATCAAATTGCCTTTCTTTTCTAAACCTATAACATCTATGCTATCCAAGGGTTTTCTTGCCTGTGGAGTCATCAACACTCAAACCTAGAGAAATCTATTTAAACTCATCTGATATGA
Organism: Nyctereutes procyonoides; assembly: GCF_905146905.1. Lineage (NCBI taxonomy): Eukaryota > Metazoa > Chordata > Mammalia > Carnivora > Canidae > Nyctereutes > Nyctereutes procyonoides. Next base: position 10,007,713 of record NW_026575037.1, read on the forward strand.
CACAAATATTAGAAATGGCTTTTATTTTCTAAGAAATTCTCACCCTAGGAGGATATCCAGTATGTCTGTGTTTTAAGCTGGAAAAGGAAACAAAAGAATGTTAGGATTTCCTGAAAGCTTTCCCACTATATGAACGGGATGAACATCCTGAAGCCAACTGACCAATAAATCTCAACTGTTTCATGGATACTAGGACAAAAGACTCAATAGGTAAACCACTCTATTTGTTTCAACTTAATGTTGCAATGAGTTGGAGAGGGGAGTTACTAAAATAAATGAAGAAAATGGCACAGCATTATTTTGACAAACTTTCCCATGTAAGTGATAGAAGTTAGATATAAATAACTTTCAGAAGAAGCCGAAGCATAATAAAAATCATGTTATCGGTTTAATGGTAACGTTTAATATAAGTGTTATTGCTGTAAGAGACCAGCAACTGGAATTGACTTCTAGTTACCATTGTGAGATGCAATGAGGCCCTAGTCTAAGTAGGTTAGATCTGCTAGTATTTGCTCCCAAGAGCTCTTTGCTCATAACTCTCTGTCCTTGGACCTGAAAGAGCAGAGGGAAGATATTAGAAACTTTGCTTCCCACTAAAAGAGAAAGAAGAGATGGAACCTCATGAGCATTACATATAAGCACAAATCTAAGAATACTGGGCAAGTGGATAGTTCTGTTCCAGAACTAAATTTTAAAATTATTTTAAAATGAAGTTTAACATCTCAAAAAATCTCAAAATGCTTACCCAACTTCTCATGCTAAGAAAGTATCTAAGAGCTGAATGTATCTGTGTTATGAGCTTTTGAAAGAATGTTCATTCACTATGACCACCTCACAGCTACCAGGGGCAAAAAGGATTTTTCTTAATATTGTACATTTGCTTAAGAAAATGAGAAGAAGGGCATCTGGGTGGCTCAGTGGTTGAGCGTCTGCCTTTGGCTCAGTTCGTGATCCCAGGATTCTGGGATCAAGTTCCACATCAGGCTCCCCATAGGGAGCCTGCTTCTCCTTCTCCCTATGTCTCTCTGCCTCTCTCTCTCTCTCTCTCTCTCTGTCTGATGAATAAATAAATAAAATTTTTTTAAAAAAAGAAAAGAAAATGAGAAGAAAATCACAAAGAGGTAGAAAATATTTTCCAAAGACATATATAATAAAGAACTATTATCCAAAATATACAAAAAACTCCTAAAATTCAACATTAAGAAATTGAACATGATTTAAAAATGGCTAAAAAAGAACTTCCAGTTTCCAATCCAATATGTAAGGGGGCTACAAGTAGCCACTCCATCCTAAAAACAAGTGAAAGGCTGACCAAACAGGAAAATGAACTATTCTTAGGTCCATCAGAAAAGGGAGGTGACAGGGCAAACCACAGCTTCTCATAACTGAAGAGACAGGCAGATACAAATAATCACAATTTATCAGAGCAGAAATTCCATGTAAACCAGTGCCAGGATAGGATAACCTGAACTGTAATTAATGAATTGTTGGAGACTCTTTGTGGACGAGACTAAGAGAGAGAAACTACAGGGGACCCAGACAAAGATGTACTGCCACGCTTTTGAGTTTTACCTCCAGGAACTTGACCAAATTCCCACAGTAAATACCAGATAAAAGTCTCCTGGACAGAGGTGCCTGGATTGTTCAGTCAGTTAACCATATGCCTTTGGCTCCAGTCATGATCTCAGGGTCCTGGGATCAAGTCCTGTGTTGGGCTCCCTGCTCAGTGGGGAGTCTGCTTCTCCCCTTGCCTGTTTTCCTTTGCCCCTCCCCTCCACTGTGCTCTCTCTCCCTCTCTCAAGTAAATAAATTAAATCTTTTTTTAAAAAAAGTTTCCTGGTACTTTATCAAGGGAAGGTAAAAAGGAACCATCTTAAAATATACCAGACTTCTCTATTCTTCTCAAGAACACCTGCTCTTAGGACAAACTATTTTACCAGAGCCTAGTCTACCCAGAGGAAGGAAAATGTCCTGCTCTAGCCTCTTCTGGCCTTCCACATAGGGGAAGGGAAATATCCATCTCCCCTAGGACCCCCTAGCCATCCTTTCACTAAAAGAGAGTGGGGAGAAAAAGCAACTAAGAAGCACTGGTGAAGTTCACAGTCCAGGGGCACAGGCTCACCATTAGACTGAAACCTAATCATAGGACTAGAGAAAGCTTCCCTTCTCCTCATATTTCAAGTACATTATGAAAGACCAATTTCATTTTACTGGGTACATCATATCCACCTTTTATCAAAATATTACAAGGCATGCTAAAAGGCAAAAACAAAAAACAAACACATTTTGGAGAGACTGAACAGGCATCAGAACCAGAGTCAGATATAGCAAGAATGGCAGAAAGATTAGGAATTTTTTAAGACTACGATTAACTTGCTAAGGAATTGAAAGGAAAAAGTAGACAATATACATGGATAGATAATATAAGCAGAGAAATGGAAATAAAGAATAAGAGAGAAATGCTAGAAATAAAAAAACATTATAACAGAAATGAATAATGCAAGTGCCTGAGTGGCTCAGTTAGTTAAGCATCTGCCTTCAGCTCAGGTCATGATCCAAGGGTTCTAGGATTGAACCCGGAGTTGGGCTCCCTGCTCAGTGAGAAGCCTGCTTTTCCCTCTCCATGTGCCCTTCACCCTGCTTATGTTCTCTCTCTTTAATAAATAAATAAGTTTTTAAAAAAAGAAATGAAGAATTCCTTTTATGGACCCACTAGTATATGGGCATGGCTGAAGAAAGAATGTCTACATGTAAGAATATGAAAATAGAATCTCCTAAAACAGAAAAGTAAACAAACACACACAAACACACAAAAACAAATTTAAAAATCCCCCCAAAAAGAACGGAATATCAAACTCTATGAGACAATTACAAAGAGTATAACTTACGGATAATGGGAATACAAGAAGAGGAAACAGAAAGAATATTTGAAGGAATAATGAATAAGAATTTCCTCAAATTAAGGTCTGACACAAAACCACAAATTCAGAAGCTCAAAGAACACCAAGAAAGATAAATGCCCAAAATACTACACCTAGGCATACCATGTTCAAACTTCAGAAAGTTTTCAAAGAAAAAAATCTTGAAAAAAATCACAGCAAACAAAACAAAACAAAAACACTTTACCTATAAAGAGTTATATCCAAGTTCTTCTTAGAAGCTGTGCAAGTAAGAAGAGAGTGAAGTGAAATATTTAAGAGGTTGAGACAAAACCCCACCAAACCTAGAATTCTGTACCCTTTAAAACTATCCTTCAAAAGTGAAGGAGAAATAAAGACTTTCTCAAGTGAAAAAAAAAAAATCAAGGGCATATTTAGCCAGTAGATCTGCCTTGCAATAAACATTAAAACAAGTTCCTCAGAGAAAAGAAATATGATATAGGTCAGAAATTCATATCTACAGGGGTGCTCAGGTAGCTCAGTGGGTTAAGTGTCTGCCTTTAGCTCACGTCATGATCCCAGGGTCCTGGGATCAAGTCTCACATTGGGCTTCCTGCCTGAGTCTCCCTCTCTCTGCCTCTGCCTGCCCTCCTTTAATATCTTTAAAAACAGAAATTCATATCTATATAAAACTCACACAAGAATAAACAATTTGAATAGATCTGTATTTATTAAAGAAATTAAATCAATAATCAGTAACCTTCCAAAATAGAAAGCACCAGGTCCAGATGGTATCCTGGTAAATTCTACCAAACATTTAAGGAAGAAACTATACTGATTCTTTAGAAAACCTTCCAGAAGATAGGATCAGAGGTAGTATTTTCTAACTCATTCTATAAGGCAAGTATTAACCTAATACCAAAACCAGACAAAGACAGTATAAAAAAAAAAAAACTACAGACCAATATGTCTCATGGATATAGATGTAAAAATTCTCAAAAAAAAAAGCAAATTGAATCCAACAATATAAACAAAGAATTACACACCATAACCAAGTTGGATTTATTCCAAGCATACAAAACTGGTTCAACATTTGAAAATCAGTTAAGGTAATCCACAATATCAACAGTTAATGAAGAAAAATCACATGATCATATTAATAGATACAGAAAAAGTATATAACAAAATCAAACACTCATTCCTGATAAAATTCTCAACAGACTAGGGATAGGGAAAAATTTCAACTTGATAAATAACATCTACAAAAATCTACAGGTAGTATCATACTTACCAATGAGAAACTCAAAGCTTTCCCACTAACATCAGACATAAGGCAAGATGTCCCCTCTCACCACTGCTTTTAAGCATTGATCTAGAAATCCTAGCTAATACAAAAAGCAAAAACAAAAAACAAGAAAAGGAAATAAAAAGTATACAGTCTGGGAAGAACTGTGTTTGCAGATAACATGATTATCTATGTGGAGATCTGAAAAAAATTGACCAAAAACTCTGGGAACTAATACATGATTATAATAAGATTGCAGAATACAAGGCTAACATACAAAAGTTAATTGTTTTCCATATACCAGTAATGAACAAGTAGAGTTTGAAATTAAAAACACATAAACCCTTCACATTAGCATCTCCCTCAAAATGAAATATTATACATAATTTATACATAAACCTAAAAAAAATTTAAAAGATATATATGGGTTAAACTATGAAACTCCTATGAAAGATACCAAAGAAGAATAGGGAAATATTCCATGTTCATGGATTGGAAGACTCAATATTGTCAAAATGTTAGTTCTTCCCAAATTTATCTACAATGTCAATGCATTCTCAACCAAAATCCCAGCAAGTTATTTTGTGGATATCGATGAATGGATTTTAAAGTTTATTTGTAGAGGCAAAAGACTCAGAATAACCAACTCAATTTTGAAGAACAAAGTATAGGACTGATTCTACCTGACTTCAATACTTACCATATAAATCTACAGTAATTAAGACTATATGGTATTGGTGAAAACAGACAAATAGATCAATAGAGAAGAATAGAGAATCAAGAAATAGATCCACATGAATACAGTCAACTGATCTTAGACAAAAGAGCAAAAGGAATAAAATGGAGAAAAGACAGTCTTTTCAACAAATGATGAGTGATAGAACAACTGGATATTCACATGCAAAAAAAAAGAGTCTTGACACAGACCTTACTTATACCTTTCACAAAAATCAACTCAAAATGGATCACAGACCTAAATATAAAACATGAAACTAAAAAGCTTCTAGATGATAAGAGAAAACTTAGATGATCTTGGTTATAACAATGTCCTCTTTTTTTTAAGATTTTATTTGTAAGTAATCTCTGTACCCAATGTGGGGCTCAAACTCACAATCCCTAGATCAAGAATTGCCTGCTCCACTGACTGAGACACCTGGGTGCCCTGACAATGTCTTTTTAGATACAACAGCCAAAGCACAAATCATGAAAGAAAATACTGATAAACTGGACTTCATTAAAATTAAAAACTTCTGCACTGCAAAAGACAATGTCAAGAAATGAGAAGACAAGCCACAGACTTAGAGAAAATACCTGCAAAACTCACATCTAATAAAGGACTGTTATCCAAAATATACAAAGAACTCTTAAAACTCAGCAACAAGAAAACAAACAACACAATTTTAAAATGGGCAAAATACCTAAATAGACACCTTGCCAAAGAAGATACACAGATGACAAAGTAAGCCCATGAAAGGATATTTAGCATGATATGTCATTATGGAACTGCAAATTTAAAACATGATGAGATAACATCACACACCTATCAGAATGGCCATAATCCAAAACATGGACAATACCAAATGCTGGCAAGGATGTGAAGCAACAGGAACTCTTGTTGAGTGGGAATGCATCCATTTTGGAAGACAGTTTAACAGTTTCTTCCAAAATTAAACACTCTTCCCATATGATTCAGCATTTCTGCTCCTTGGTATTTACCCAAAGGAGCTGAAAACTTAGGTCCACACAAAAACCTGTAGTGGACATTTAAAGCACTTTTATTTTATTATTTAATTGCCAAAACTTGGAAACAAGATTCCCTTCAGTAGGTGAATAAAAAAACTGTGGTACGTTCAGACAATGGAATGTTATTTGACACTAAAAAGAAATGAGCTATTAAGATAGGGAGGTGCCTCAATTGCATGCTATTAAGCGCAAGAAGCCAATGTGAAAGGCTACATACTATATGTTCCCAACCATGTGACACACATTCTGAAAAAAAGGAGAATTATGAAGGCAGTAAAAAGATCAATGATTGCCGGGGGCTGGGTTGGGGAGAGCAGAGAGGATTTTTAGGACAGTGAAACTATTCTACATGATACTATAATATACTATAATATATGTCATTGTACATTTGTTCAAATCCACTGAATGTACAATATTAAGTTGAACCTTAATTTAACTACAGACTTTGGGTGATAATGATGTGTCTATCAATGAATGTAACAAATGTACTACTCTAGTGAGGACGTTGATAGTGGGGGCACGTGTAGGGGCAGGAGGTATGTGAGAACTCCTGGTACTTTCCACAATTTTGCTCTGAACCTTAACTGTATATATATTTTAAGTCTCTTTTTTAAAAGTACATTGAGCCCACTGCCTTGACGGTAATGGTATTCTTCAGATTTATTTGTCTGACCCACTAGATGGAGGAGGATGCTGGGGAATATCCACAGTGTACCTTCTAATGCACATACTCATAATAGGCATAAATAATATATAAACCATTATTTATTCATTGTGAAGATAGCTCCTAAGCACCTACTGCCAGATACCATTCCTAAGGATACAGCTGTGAACAAGATAGGCATAGTCACTAAGTGGGGGAGAAAGTCAAGAAATAAGCAAGATAAATTTTAAAAAGTAATTTCCAGTGGTAGAAAGTACCATGAAGAAAGGAAAACTAATGGTAATTTCCTAAGCACTTAATTATTTGCCAGCCACTATACTAAGAACTTTATAACGGGACGCCTGGGTAGCTCAGTGGTTTAGTGCCTGCCAAAGGCAGGCACTTTGGCCCAGGGTGTGATCCTGGAGTCCGGGGATCGAGTCCCATGTTGGGCTCCCTGCATGGAACCTGCTTCTCCTTCTGCCTGTGTCTCTGCCTCTCTCTCTCTCAAATAAATAAATAAATAAAATCTTTTTCCCCCTTCCCTAAATAAAATCTTAAAAAAAAGAACTTTATATCTTCAAGTTTAAACCTCATAATAACTCTATAAATATTAGGATTATTTTTCATTCACATGTTAAAGATATGGAAATTGAAGCTAGTAAGATAAAGTAATTGAAGCTAGTAAGATAAAGTAACTTGCCCAATGTTGTGGAGCAAGTAAGAAGTGCAAAACTGGAATCAAATTCATTTTCTCACTGCTGAGCCATGCTCTAAACTATTACACTCTACGCCTCACACAAGAATCGCATGACTAATAGAAAGACAGGAAAACTGCTTTTCCCATAAATATCCTAAAACTCTGAAAGGAAATGGAAACATATTTGGCACTTCTGACAAAGTCTATGGAAATAAACAAACTGTTTTCAAGCGTTATATTTTTTATTTTAATTCCAGTATAGTTAAAATACAGTATTACATTAGTTTCACATGTACAATATAGTGATTCAACCCTTCCATACAATACCCAGTGCTCATCACAGGTGCACGCCTTCATCCCATGACCTATATAACCCATCCCTCCAGCCCTACTCCTCTGGCAACCATGAGTTTGTTCTCTACAATTAAGTCTGTTTCTTGATTTGTCTTTCTCATTTTTTCCCTTTGTTTGTTCTTAAATTTCACATATGAGTGAAATCATTTGGTGTTTGTCTTTCTCTGACTGACTTATTTTGTCAGGCTTTACATTTGATTGACTTTTCTCTGCGCTGTGGGGGGAACTGGCTGCATTCAGCAAGGTCAGCTTCATTCTTGCTGGTTATTGGCACAGCATATTTTACATATGAAGGTGTTACTACTCCGGGTATCAAAGTATGGGCTTAAGATTACTGTCTCCATAGTGATTATGTATTTGCTAAATTTTCCCAAGTTTTCTCATTTACTATATCCTCCAAGAAGAGTCCTCTTTGGGAAATAGCAGATTCAGGCCAGTGGATTTGCCCTGAGCACATCAAAAAGAAACACTTTAGACACACAAACCCAATAGTAACCTTGATGGTCCATGACCTATTTAATCACCCTAACTCACTGGCCAACATGTAGTTTTGGTTGGGTAACATCCACCCCCTAAATTCTCTCTTGATTGTCTCTGTCATAGAATCTAGTTCTTATGTCCCAAGGATTGTACAAATTTTGATCATATACATTTGTTTGTATGATGATTTAATGTTACTGTCCCCCGGCTACCCATTAAGTATGAAGAGTACAGGAGTCATGACCAGTTTGTCCACTATTATATGCACAGCACCTTGTACAGAACACTATGTGATATATATTAAACATCTGGTAACTATCATTTGAATAAATGAACAAATAGGAACACCGATGTCCATGTGAATTGCTCACAATTATGTGAAGAGAGCAATGTAGTTTCCAAGGAAAATCAAGTGAGCATACCTGAAGGGGATCCCATCATCCCCTCCCTTGAAATGGCATTAATAAATCATGGGAAGTGATATGGTATACTTGGAAAGCGATTTCAACTCAGAGGTAGGTTTAATTCTAGCTCTGCCACTTTCTGATTCAATGTTTCTGAGCCTCAGTTTTCTTATCTGTAAACATGCAAGTAATATAATAATAAATAAACTGAGATAAAGTCTGTGAAAATGCAGCGCCAGAAAAATACAGAAAGAAGAAACAAGTTCAAAGACCCACTGAATTAGTCTCCTCCCTGTGACCTAAAGCTAGCAAATTCAAGTCTGATTGGTCTTAAAGTATAGTGTTGATGGATGCCTTTAATCTTTATCCTTTCCAAAAGTCCTCCACTGGGAGAATTCACATGAAATGAAGGGGTATTTCAGATCTGCTCAGGTACAGATCTGAAATACCCCTTTCCAAACTGTGAACCAACTGCCAACATGGCGTAGCAAAAGTTTCTGGAGACACATTCACCCCTATACTGCTTGTCCTTGGCAGTCTGATTACTTCTTATATGAAAGGATCAAAGAAAGAGAGAATGATCAATAAATGGCCCAAGAGTAGCTAACATGACAGCTGTCTAAAGAAAAATCTAGGTATGCTGATCAACATTTCATGGTCCTCAGTGAGGATCACTAGTTGAGGGAGGTTTCCTCCACAGCTGAGGTTGTGTATTTTCAGTGGGACCTATATGCTATTATTTTAATGGTATGGCGCAAGAATATATGTTTAAGTGGAATGGATGTTTGAAGTTACACAAAATAAAAATCTCAAAGCATTAAAACAAACAACTAAGCCACAATTCAAAACTTTCTCTTAGGTTAAAAGGAAGTCAATGAGCCCTAGAATTAACTAAGCCATGGTGACAAGCACAGAAAACATGATTCCTGGTGAACTGCTGATAACCCCAAGCACGAGATAAAGCAAACATATGGAATTAGCCATATATGACTTCAAAATCACTGTCTATTGGTCTATTGGTCAATCAGAAAGACTCATATTAGCAAAATGAAAAAACTACAAAAGATTTTTTTCGAAGTACATAGAATTCCATATGAGAAAAGCCACATGTTAGGAAGTCTTAAGGAAAATCAAAGCTTGACTTCAAATAAGCTTTCCTCAAAAACAAAAAACAAATAAGCTTTCCTCTGGGGGTAAATAAAGACTGCAGCATCTGCCTTCAATCCATTCTTAACTGGTTAGGGATTAGCACATCCTATAATAACTTCTCAGTGTTGATTTCACAAAAGATAAGCAATCTACTATTAAGAAACAAAGAGAAATCATTTAAAAAAATGACATCAGAGACTCACAAACAACCTTACCACAATTTACTGACAAGAAAATAGTATATCAAACTTATATTCAGAGAAGGTAAGTTTGTGCAATTTAATTGCTGACCTCCCAATTACAGACATTAAAACTCCCAACAACCAATTAAAAAACCCAGTGTTCCAAAGAATCTGAATTTTGGTTAAAATTAAACGAAGATTAACATCTGGTCACAAGATCTAAGTGAAAAGGAAATGGGAGAAAAAAATATTCATGTTGAAGTTTGTACATACATGGATAAATCCAAATTTCCACAGAGGAAGCAAAATAAATGAGATTTATTTCTCTGAATGTCTACAGAACATGATAGAATCTCTTTTTACACCATCTTAAGTGGTTGTCTATTTGTTTTATGACTCTAAGCCTTATCTTTTGCAGTAAAATATTAAGTTCTCAGGGTGAATCCAGGTTTTGCAGAGTAAATGGAATTTGAAGTGTCCTAAGAAAAAGAATACAAAGTTCTAAACACAAATTATGTAGAGGGTATTGCAAGTGAATGAGTCATCCTGGAGGTTAAGGACCAACAGCTTCACAGTACATTCACCACAAGGGTGAGAACCAACCAAGTCTTTCTGTTTCACCCTAATGGTGTCTTGCAGAATACTGGTATTCTTAGGCATTCAGAGCTTGTTGATTCCACTCATTTCAGAGGCAAGCAAAGGACAGGACTACGAGGTGAAATTTAAGGCCACGCCATGGCCCATCCAAACAGGTCAAGATAAATCTTAATTCTCTTGTTCAGTTATACCTTAAATGGTAGTTTGAACTAAACTGAATTTGAATTATGAATTCATCATTTGAACTTGAATTCATGTTGACTGTGTTATTTAATAACTGTCATCCAATTAAGCTGTGAAAAATCCAAAAATGGGTATCTCCTATAATAAAACAAAGAGAAGATTTTTAAAATCATCAAATAAAAGCTGGATGTATGTGAGTCACAGACTAAACATTCTAGTTCCTGTGTGTATGTCCACTATTTATGATGAACAGCTGGAACTCATGTGCACTCCTTACTGACTGTGGACATCTGTGGCCTATTATCAGTAGAGTTACCCTATAAGTAGAAGAGGTTGCCAATTCCAAAGAAAACTTGTAGGAATTTTTGATGTGTTGACTTATTTCCCCATACGGTTGGCCAAAAGTATACTGCATATACTGTGTCCTTTATATATACATGAAATAGCAAAGAGAAAATTCATATAATTCTCCAAGTTCTATTTATAGGTGTGAGATATTATACAATGAAAGAAATTATGTACTTATACAACAGGTTCATACTTCAAGCTTAACATTTTAACTGCTGCTGTGCAAAAAAAAAAAAAAAACAAAACAAACCACACACAAAAAAAACAAAAAAAAAACAAAAAACAAAAAACAAAAAAACAGAACTTCCTATCTATGATGAAGTCCAGACTTATCATGCTCAGATTAATGTATGATAGAGGACAGAAAGAATTTTGTGAATATGCCTGAATATAAATATATGAATAATCATCAGTCCAAATGATGTCACTCTACCTTACATCTGTGAGGAAAATACCTTAAGAAAAACCCACTTATCACTAACTTTAATCCCATTAGAATAGAACTTCATTATTAAAGGCCTTACTTAAGACTGATAGCTATGACTGCATAAAAAATTGTTTTAAATGTCTTCATGAAAATATTAATAAACAACTTTTATTATTTTAAAATACTTATTTATTTATTTATTTGGGGGAGAGAGAGCATCCAAGAGAGCTCAGGAGAGATGGGCAGAGGACAGAAAAACGTAAGCAGACTCTGAGAACCAGGAGTTCAACACCCAACTGACTGAGCCACCCAGATGACCTTTTAATAAACAACTTATAAAACCAAGGGGCAGAGGCACCTGGGTGGCTCAGTCAGTTAAGCGTCTGCCTTCAGCTCAGGTCATGATGTCAGGGTCCTGGGATCCAGCCCTGCATTGGGTTCCCTTGCTCAGTGGGGAGTCTGCTTTCCCTCTCCCCAGCCCCCTCTTGTGCTCTCTCTTTCTCTCAAATAAAATCTTTTAAGATTTTATAACTAACTAAATAAAATAAAACAAAAAGGGGCAAATTTCCAAGGGACAAATTAGGAAAGATATTTCTAACATATGATAGGCAAAAAACTAATTTCATAATGTTTAAGAGTTATAATGAGATGATCAAAAATTAGATGACAACAGTCCAAAATAAAAGTAAGAAAAGGATATGAACAGACATAAATGGAAAACACAAATGCCCAGTAAGTGCTTTAAAGATGCTAAACTGGGGATCCCTGGGTGGCGCAGCGGTTTGGCGCCTGCCTTTGGCCCAGGGCGTGATCCTGGAGGCCCAGGATCGAATCCCACATCGGGCTCCCGGTGCATGGAGCCTGCTTCTCCCTCTGCCTATGTCTCTGCGCCTCTCTCTCTCTGTGACTATCATAAATAAATAAAAAAAAATAAAGATGCTAAACTTAACTCACAAATATAAGAAACACAAACTTAAAAACAATGAGCTTTCAATGGACAGATCATGACAGAGATCCATATTTGACAAGGATGTGGGGAAAGCGCAGGAACAGGGAACTCTCATTCTTTGTGGACAGGAGTGTGGTTCATACATTTTTCTGGAGGGTGATTTACAAACAAACAAATGAAATGTGAAACCTTTCACATTTTAAAATGTTTACGTATTTTGCCCCATCAATCATCCTTTGATAATATGATAATAAAATTATCCTATAAAGAAATGGATGATAGAAATGTCATATATAATGAAATTATCCTATAGAACTCTCAAGGATATATATATTCAAAGACACTCTTTGCAGCATTGTTTAAAAATTTTGAAAACAAAAAACTAGAGAAAGTAACTGTCCATCCATAGAATAATCTATTCAATAAATACTATAAAGCCACTAAAAAAACCATGGTAAATCCATCTCTATGTGATTTTCAAATAACAATGCCTTACATTTCTTGAGCTTTCAATATGCCAGCCACTGTTTTAAACCTTTTGCCTATGTTAATTCTCTTATGGAATAAAAAGTCTCCAAGACAAGGGTGCCTGGATGGCTCAATCATTTAAATCTCGGACTCTTGGTTTTGGCTCAGGCCATGATCTCAGGGTTATAAGATGGAGTCCTAGTGTAGGGATCCAGGCTCAGCAGGGAGTCTGCCTAAGATCCTCTCCCTCCACCCTGCCCCTCCCCTGACTCATTTTCTCTCATTCAAATAATAAATAAATCTTTTTTAAAAAGAAATCTTTAAGACAGATAAGTAAAAAAACAAAGTTGTGGGACAGCTTTTATATCATATAAATATATATATAATTTTTAACAACTATCATATATAAACAAACATATATTTACATATAAATATGTATTTATGTGTGTATGTATATATGCCCAGGAAAATTGAGGAATACAAAAGGAATGATCTATAGTGATTACCTATGAGGAGTGGAACTTGAGGGAAAAAATATTTACTTTCTATAATTTTTTGAATTGAACTTTTCACTATATATATATACACACACACACACACACATATATATAGTATATATATACACATATATACATATATAGTGATTACTATATATACAAATATATAGTAGATTACTTCTTTTTAAAAAAAGATTTTATTTATTTATTTGAGAGAGACAGATAACAACAGAGAGCAGGAGCTGGGGGAGTAGCAGACGGAGAGGAAGAAGCAGACTCCCCACTGAGCAGGGAGCCCGACATGAGACTCGATCCCAGGGCCCTGAGATCATAACCTGAGCTGAAGGCAGATGCTTAACCAATGAGGCACTCAGGTGCCCCTATTACTTCTATTTTTAAAATGTTAATACATGTTATCTGCCTAATTAGATTATGGTCTGTTTAATTTTTTTCTACTTCTAGTTTTTTAAAAAAACTAATAAAAGATATTTGGGAAAACATAGAAATATGAGTAAACATGAATGTTTCTTTTTAGACTCTTCTATGAGCACATGAGCATATAATACTTTCAAAATTTTTAAAAACCTAGTTAGAAGTCAGCATTCAACTACTCCAACAAAAACATCCTATCTCATTTCCTTTCTTACGCAGGAAACCCCAGAATATAAGGATTTAGATGAGAACTCTCATGTCTCTAAAACAATTGTTTGACTGATGGCTTTCTTCCTCCCAATATTTAGTCAATTTAATAATTTATTAAAAGGTCAAGTTTAATTATAAATAAAGCAAAACTAAGGGAGAAAACAGAATTATCAATGTGTGACTTGTAATATATACTGCTCTGTTGTAGGTAACATGTAACCTAACAACTTAAACCAGGGATAATACTTATGTGCATATCCTTAAAGCAGTCAATGCACAGTGATTGTTAATATTATCGTCCTCATTATTGAAGCTACCATCCCTTAGCTTCTTCCTATAGGTCTAATAGTGAACTCCACACATCACATATATTAGCATATTTAATTCTCCCAGCAACCCAATAAGAGTCCTGGTTACTGATGATTTACTAGAATAATATAAAATTATGAAAATGTGGAGAAAATTTTAGGGTAGCAAACAGTAACTGAACTCTACACACAACAAAGTCTAGGTTTATAAAATATACTCCTAAATATTTTATAGATTTTTTATAAGGGATTTCTACCAGAAATAAACCATAAAATCACTCCTGAAGAGCCCTTGTACCCCAGTTCCCAAAGTTGTTCCAATTAATCCTTTCTCACACATCCCACTCGGCATACCATGTGCAGGTGAATCCAAAATCATGCCTTCCCTCTGCAAAAAGCCTTTCTAGGCTTCTATCATCTCTCAAACTCTGTTAGGTTCTTACCTGTCCAGCAGCAGTTCTAGCACTTCTTTAGTAGAGGCAAAGCCTCTGTATGTTGACAGGAAGATGCTGATATAGGTAAAGTCATTGTCCCCAAAAGCCGTCAGCAGGTTCTCCACAAGCTTCTCCAAGGTGCCAGCTTTTATGGTCCTGATCTTACAGGTTTCATATTGACTGACTGTATGTCCCGGAGGCAGCTGGTCCCCTTCAACCTGTACAATAAATCCATGGTTATGATCAGGCGAAATGACTCCCCAGCATAAAACCGCAAATGCTCAAGTAGACTTACACTCAGCCGGTCATGTTTTCCCCCCTCTGCTTTCATGTCCCTACGAGCCACGTGAGGCAATTCTCTCCTGTGAGTGGAACAGTGAGGTGATTGTGGTGTGTGTGTGTGTGTGTGTTGCTTTTTACTTCATCATGGTTACACTTGTTTCTATGTAAGTCCCTGGTTGCCAGCCTAAATAGGCCATGGATGTTTTCTGCAACCCCAGGGTCAAGCTCAGCAAAAGTTAATCAGTCATTCCCTTTGGATTGTTCCATGGTAAGTTGTCAAACTCATTCTTTTTCTTTATTTTATTTTATTTTATTTATTTTTATTTACTCGAGAGACACACAGAGAGAGGCAGAAACATAGGCAGAAGGAGAAGCAGGCTCCCTGTGGGGAGCCTGAAGCAGTACTTGATCCCAGGACCCTGGGATCAGGACCTGAGCCAAAGGCAGAGGCTCAACCACTGAGCCACCCAGGTGCCCCCAAATTCATTCTTAAAGGCAGCTCCTACACTGGTGTGCTGGAGCTGACTCATACTGGCTTTGAGGAGGTGACTGCTGAGTTTTAGGATTTGTGTGAACCAACTGACACTATTTTGCTAGGCTAAAAGACCAGCCTTGGTAGGAGTGTGATCTCCATGGAAATCTGTGGAGATCTGACCATGGTCTGATGTTCTTCGGTCTGCAAAAAGCAAAGGCCTTCCTGATTCAATATGGTCAACAATCAACAGAACTGCCCAAGAAGTGGCTGGACCAAGCGGCCCAGGGCTACTCTCTGGGGAGAAATGGAAAGGGTGGATGGGCATATGACCCCTGCCTCCTACAGCCAAGCGATGAACAAGAAAAACATATGTTCGTGACAAGTAGCAATCACATGAGAATGAAACTGCAAATAGTATTGGCAGGTATAATTGCACCTTGGTAGACATAAAACACAACTGATTATTGATAAGATATGCAAAGCTTAAAATTGAGTATGAGGGGAGAGAAGAACTAAATTGAAGAAAAAGAGGAACGTGCCTTATATCCTGCAATAAATCTATGCCTAACAAATTACACAGAGAGGTGATTTTCAGCCTAAATCGTCCTACACAGGCACGAAGATGTCCTACCAAGAGGATCATTTTCTAAAGCAAACAATCATTGTCAGTAATGCAAACAATTGCCAGGCAGTTTTTCTCAGTTTTAAGTTTGAATTGTTGCATACCAGACTTTCCAAAATTGAAAAAAACAGATATGTGAAAATTAAGGAAGGGGAGCAAAGAAGAAAGAACCAGATCTCTCAATGATGACACTGTGCTCACTAAATACCTGTTCTCTTTTTCTTCACCTGGTCTGTCAGATGTTAAAGCCCTGGAAGGAAGTTAGCTGGTGAGATTGCTTCTAGGAAGACCAAAGTGGTGGCAATCACTTTTAGGAGAAGGTGAGAGTAACTTACTGTCATTATGTCTAAATGCTAACAGGAATTAATAGTATGACTGCATCTTCCATGGCCGATTTTCTTTCTTTCCTTCTCGAAGGATACTTTTATTTTATTAAGGAGCAGGATCTGGTTCAGGCAAAATACCAAACATTTCTGTAGGCCTCTTCGGCCTGTTGACTCATATCATGGCCTAATAACCATCCGTTATCACTCTATATGTAGTTTTTAAAACAGGCCTAATAGGATCCATCTGTCCTCCCAGCAGTGTCAACTCATTTTAAGCAGAAACAATAAATGAAAAGGATATATGGTTTCAAAGTCTAATTACTTTTTTTTTTTTTTTTTTTTTTTTTACTAGTTAGTACAGTGTCGCCCTACATGGGTGCTATAAAACACTAGTTCTAAAACAAAAGGTCCTGTGGTCAAGTCTGGGAACTACAGAGTAAGACAAAGTCAAATACATTTCTTTATTCTAGAATTTGCCTTTAACACGCTCACATGATCCTTCCAAATGGACTTCCCTTTAATCTCATGGCATCTTGCAGACCACCAGAATGAACATACTTTGGAAAACGTAAACTTACTAAGTCACTGTGATGCATTTAAACCATATTTCCGTTTTTGCCACTTTTCACTTAAAAAAATCATAAAATACAATGTTAATTTTTATCTTCTAACATCTGTATCCCTTTGACCTCTTTCTCAATACCAAAATGTAGGGATGTTTTCTATGTTTTACTTTGTTACTTCAACGATCTGGTTCCCAAAAAATGATCAGCCTCATACTATTAAAAAGTAGTTTAAAAAAACATGCTTCAATGTCAAATGTTAACAACAACAATGAAGGGAATGGCTTCTCGTTCTCGAGGGATATTCAAGCTCTAATTCTAATTCCTTACCTTGTGACAATGTTCCCTTACCAAACAATTTCGTAATTTGAGGACTCTTACTTTATTCACAATGCAAATTCCACTTTAAATCTTTTCTTATTGAAAGTAAAAACTACTTAAAAGACCTAATTTTTCTCTGAGCCCTGATGTAGCCAAAAATTCAAACACAGAGAAAAATACTTGTCAAAGGACCTGATGAAGGGGGTCCCCTTTCCTGCCAGAAAGCAGATTTGGCAGGAAGCCACGACTCTCCCTTGGGAATGGAGTCCTGCTACTCATTAACCCAGTCGCTTCCTTCGGTCCTCCTTTTCCTCTGGAAAACAAGAAATCTCAAGATGCGTGGCTGATCCCCATAGCTCCCTGTGATGGTTTCTACTCCTCAGTGTTTGCATCTGTACATCAGGAAGAACCACGTTTGAGCTAATGGAAGCTAATAAAATACTTGCACTATGTAGATTTTTAAAATTATTCTCTAGGTGCAATGAGTCAGCATGAATGACAATATAAAACGAAGTGTGGGAATTGGTTGGTGCCTATAGTCGTTCTCACAAAAGTTAACAATGCACGTTAAGGTGTCGAGAGTACTTGCTCCATGTCATCTTCACATTTGCTAAGCACCCACTATGGACTTGCTAGAGCTGGGGGTAGATGAGTTCTAATTTACAAACACTCAAATAGGGTACTTTTTTTGTGAAAAAACAAAAACAAAAAACAAAACTACTGAAAATTTTGAAACTATCTGCTTATTCCTGGAAGTACTTTGAATGAAGACCATACAAAAGTGAAACGGAAAATTAACTGTGCCGTAGGGGCACACGGGAGAAGCTGAGTTTTTAGTTTAATTTTTGCAGCAAAATATTCAATAGCTACGGAACCCTTTAAAAGACTTTAGGATCTGTTTTTGTGTGGAATATCTCACTACCTTTGAATTTTAGTTTAAAAGAAAAGTGGGGGAGGGCCTTGGCAGACAAGTGTTTAATAACCCAGACTCGGAGAGCAATACATGGAGGGCTGAGCCTGCCCTCTGGGTTAGCACGCTAACAGGAAACAGCTCAATCTGGATTTAATCAGAGACCATCATTTTACTGACAAGATCATGATACCGAAGCCACAAAAATGTTTCAGGATTTTCTTTTGGTGGGAGGGGGCAATCTCTCTGCCATTAGAATTCAGCATTTCCTGAGAGAACATGTCTGACTCCTATGGGGTAACTATCTAAACCTCTGCCCAACTGTCCTAACTGAGGAATTTCCATAATTGTCCATCTTGGCATGAGGGGGACAGGAGAAAAACGTGAGAGATGAAATGTGCCATATTTCAATTCTGTTTCCAGTCATGGAGGAATACTCTCTTTCACCTTCTGAAAACATAAACTGTTAACAGCTTAGGTGTTTCTAACTTGAAAAAATTTTTTTCCTTCAATCAAAATAATACTTCAGGCATCTGATACTTTAATAGTGGACACGCTAAGTAAACAACCTCATTAAACTGCAGACAGTACGAAGTCCTTCTCCAAGCCACACTCAACCTTGAGTACATCAGTTCTCAGGCATCCTAGCCTCGGCCGCAAAGTCAACAGTGAGTACTTTTCCAGTCGTAACTCTCTAACAAAATCTAAAACCCACATCCAGGATTTTATAGACTTTAAGAAGGTACACACTGCTAGCTCTGCATTCAGCCCAGAGCACCAAGGGTGCATGTTATATTCCCTTTTCAAAAAAACACACCATCCAGCAACACGAAACGCCGTGAGATGGTGCACAAATAAACTCTGATCATCTGTCTGTATTGCCCAGATATGTATGAATTAAACATCCTTGACACACATGGAAAAAATACATGTACGTAATGGCACACAGCAGAGTGGTATGGTAAGGCCAGTGCATGTGAGTATTATGAGCTACATATACATACAACATTCCGAGATGTAAGGCACAGTCTATACAAAACCCTGGGGCAAGTGATGTCAAGCTCAGTGTGAGCTTCCATGGATGTGAACTTTTTTTTTTTTTTTTGCTAGGTTAAGGTTGCCAGGATGCTCCATGACAATGGAATGTGCTCTTAAAAAACAAAAACAAAAACAAAAAACACATAAAATTTAAAAAATAATAAAATTTAAAAAAAAACAAAAAAAAACAAAAAACACTACAAAATTTTAATTTAATTTAAATTTCAATGTCAGATAAATAATGAATAATAGGACAAATTGGGGACATAAGCATGTCCTATATAGTATTTAGGACCGACTAATACTGAAACATAATTTGCTGTTTATATGAATTTCAAATTCAACCTGGCACCTTGTACCTTTATTTGGTAATTCTAAGTGCATACAAATAGTACAGGCTTAGATCTCTCTTTTATTTACTCAGTCATACATGAACTAACAGTACTATGTGCCAGGTGCTGTGCATGGTAGTAGGGATATAAAGGTAAATAGCATGCAGTTCTGACACTCAGGTTGCTGGGTTTAGTGGATGAAACAGACACAAAGAAACCATTATGATGCAAAGTGAATTTTTTTAAAAAAAGGAGCAGAGATAGATAAGCAGATACCATGGAAGAACCAGGAGGGACCCAGCATAGAGGTGGCATCGGAAAAGACATCCTAAGTAGGGGATGCTTGCAGTGGATTTAAAGTTATGAGTAGGAGTTAACAACGTTGGGGAAGATGTAGCAGAGACACCATCAAAAAGGCATTAAGAAAAGAGGTGTTGGGATGCCTGGGTGGCTCAGCAGTTGAGCGTCTGCCTTTGGTTCAGGGTGTAATCCCGGAGTTCCAGGATCGAGTCCTGCATGGAGCCCGCTTCTCCCTCTGCCTGTGTCTCTGCCTCTCTCTCTCTGTCTCTCATGAATAAATAAATACAATCTTAAAAAAAGAAAGAAAGAAAGGAGGTGTGATGGAGGAGGGGTGGGGTGCAGGGATGATCATACAGTGGTTACAGGAGCAATATAACAAAAGGAATGGACTGCTTGGCCTGCTCACGGAGGATGCTGGTCAAATCTTAAAAAGGTGAGACTCCATTTCCTATAGTTTTAAGCATGGTAAGAGAAATTGCAGTGTAGAGGACAGATCTGATGGGAAGTTTTAAAGTGGAGAAAGTCAGTAAGAAAGTTGTTGATATTCCAGGTAAGCAACTGTAAGGGCCTTAACTTGTGTAACGATGACAGGGATAGTGAACGTGGTAGGGGGAGAGGTTACTCAGGAATAGTTAAGACTTGGTGAAGAGTTGGATGCAGAGGATGAAGATGAGGGAAAAGAATCAGGAACATTTACCTGATTTCTAGTGTGGATGACTGGAATGATAATAGTGCCAGTCAAATGAAAAAAGTTGAGGAAGTGAAGCCAGATTTTTTGTGGGACAGAGCTACTGAATTCCACCTTAGAAATGTAGAACTTGGGGTGCCTGGGTGGCTCAGGTGGTTAAGCATCTGCCTTTGGCTCAGGTCATGATCTCAGGGTCCTGGGATCAAGTGCCGAGTTGGACTCCCTGCTCAGTGGGGAGTCTGCTTCACCTCCCTCTTCCTCTCCCCTTTTTCATGCATGCCCACTCTCTCTCTCTCTCTGTCCGTTTCAAATGTATAAATAAAATCTTAAAAAAAAGAAACGTCATTATCTTTGGGATTTTCCAATATTACAGGCCAACAGGCAGTTAGAATCTAAAAGCAGGGGACAGGGTATGTCAATTAAAATGGCTTCACTGTCCCAGGCAGACTGTGTGGAGCAGTAGGAATAGAGGACTGAGGATAGCATCTGGAAGAAGACCAAAATTCAGAAGGTTCCAGGAGCAGAGATGTCACACACTAGAAGAAGCACCTGCGCACAAGGCAAATATATACATCGCCTGATCTCTGGTAACATTTCTGGGGAGAGAACTCTGAAGAAATCATCACTGCCAGATTTATACACATGCCGACATAACCTTCCATCTAATTCTGCAAACATACAAGGGCTAGCCAGTGGTGTACCCTGCTTGCAAGAGCGAATTGTGCACACTCCTTCTCAAATCTATGTTCAATGACATCACTTTGGTATTGTGAATTCAGTCCTTAATGGAAATATTTACACCACAGAAATTGGCAAACTGGGGACAGATCAGGGCATTTGTTCTGGAGAGCTGACTTATCAGCACGCCACTGCCCAGGAATCCCCCTCCAATGATGTCAATGGTAAATGCAGGAGAGACCTTCATACTGGTTGAACACTTTTGTCTACCTGTGTCCACTCCAGTTAAGGCATTTGTGTTGTCACTGTGATCTCTGACCTCAGGGAAGATAGAAATTCTGCCTCTGAACTGAGAAAAAAGTAGATACGTGAAGGAAGAAGAGATAGGAGTGTGTCCATGACAAATGAATGTGCTCTAAAAAAAATTACAAGATTCCCAGAGGTTGACTTTACATGATAAGATGTGGTCAGGTTTCTATGATGAGTACTTTTGATCCTGGGGGGGTAGGGGGGCACTAAGAAAGCTATAATAACAAACAAAGGCCATTGTTTTAGCACACAGAAATCCCAGCTCCCTCCACCATCCTGTCTCAGCAGGGCTCCTTAGATCACCACTTCCGAGTCCAGGAACTCTCCTGGGGGAACAGGAAGTTGTGTTTTCCATCTCCTAAAAACAGTAGTCATCCTGGTTTGTGGCTCTGCTCAGTCCAATGTTAACCCATGACAGACATCATCTTCCCTGACACAAACCCCTATTTCTGATATTCTGGTCCTCTTGGAAGGGTTCCCAAGTGTTTATACAGGCAGATTCAAAAATTAAATGGATGTCAGGAAGTTTGCTATATTTGCTACATTTTCCAAAAAGATAATTTCACCTTTATATGCTACTTCTATGCTTAAAATTCAGAATGCTAATGATTAAGATACTATGAATTAACCT
Organism: Nyctereutes procyonoides; assembly: GCF_905146905.1. NCBI lineage: Eukaryota > Metazoa > Chordata > Mammalia > Carnivora > Canidae > Nyctereutes > Nyctereutes procyonoides. Next base: position 10,029,860 of record NW_026575037.1, read on the forward strand.
GGGCTCCAGCCTCATTTCTGAGGCCAAGTTACTATGGAGCCTAGGATAATAACTTAAGGCCTCAATGTCTTGCCCATCTACGTTATAAAATCTAGAAATCACATGTTATTTTGAGAAGTTCAAGGATTTAGGGCTGCATGAGGGGAGGGAAGTCTGAACTAAGATAGTCTGCTGCATTTACCAAATCATATCACAAATCATCAGATGGTTTAGTATCCAGAATAAACTTGCAAAATGTCTAACTCCATCCTTGCTTGTCCAGAGCCTCAAATGCCCAAGGTCATTGTATCCTGAGGTCACAGGTTAACAGGTGCCAGGCTTTCTGGAAATAATTCTGTTTTTGTGTGGCCCAGCAACCACCGTCTGGAAAGGTCAGTAGGGGGTAGTGAGCTTCCCTGTGACCTAATATTCTCTGTGAATGAAGCCTGCTATGAATGGAAAAGCTTCCCCACAGCCCAGAAGCTTTCCCAGCTCTCTCCTCCCTGCCCCATTAATATCACAGACAGTTCCATGGGGCTTTATCTCCTTCTCAGACTTAAAGGGCTCCTTCTTCACCAATCTTTGGAGAGTGAGGGGAGGGGGTGGATGGCAGGGGGTGGCAAATGCCTGATGTTTCCAAACACAGTCCTCAGTTTGATTCTTACTCTACATACCACATTAAGGAATCTCTTCTCCTCCCCACCTTCCTATGGGATTAGTTCAGTTCACTTAAGCAAAGTAAACATTTCATTCCCACTATAATTATCCCCTTTATAATGATAAAGCATTAAAGTCAAAGCCCCATTATCAAAATGCCAGTAAATCATTACTCCCCTGGATTTCAGAATTCAAGTAATGACTGTCTACCTTGCTTCTTTTCCCCTCCAAAACTAAATCTATAAAGTCTACGTGGACTTATAAACTTAAAGTTTAGCTTCACTGTTCCTGCAAAGCTCTGGAATACAGATCCTCTGGCAAATACTCTAGTCCTCAGTGCTGTACTTGACACAGGTTATATTCCTAGGTCATGGCTTTATAGAAATAGCTACCTACAGAGCAAGCAGGTGTCTTTCAACATATCAGGTGATCAATGTAGGGCAAGGTAGGAAGAAAAATTTAGTTTATCTTAAGAACATCTCTCTGAAAGATATACTGAAAGAAACTGGCTTTTTTTCTCAGGAGATTTTTTCCTCCTCATAATCTATAAATAGATTCTAAGAAAACCATCCTTAGGCCCTAAATGAAAAGGAAGAGAAGAGAGGGTTGATAGATATTTATTGAGTACTTATGGGTCAGATGCTCAATCTTTACAACACTCCTCCCATATAGGAATTATTCTCATTTTCCTAAAGGAACCTGAGGTTTGGAGAGGTGAGAAGTCTGGCCCAAAGTTATCCAGTCCACTAGCATAACAGACAGAGAGTCAGGATATAAAACCAACCCTGTCTTTATACATAGTGTGTTGTGTTAAGACACAAAGCAACACAGTATTGGGTATTCAATCTCCACATTTGTATCCCCAAATCTATCAGAACTCAATAGTCCAGAATCTCCATACTTGATAGGATTGTTGTAAGAATGAAAATGAGATATTAGATCTGAAGTCATGTTGAACATGACTTCAAGGACATGACTACAAGAATGACTCAGGATCCTACAGATAAAAGAAACTATTATATGTTATACTAAAATCCTCTTTTTACTTTTTCCCCCAACCCTCATTACTTTCAACAAAAGTTAGGTCTTATTGCATTAAATGCTTTGTAGTATTAGTAAGCCTCCAACCCCCTGACACTGACTGAAATCTTTAACAGCTAAGGGGGAAAAATACTGTTTTAGCGCTAAACACCCTCTCTGGAGGAAAACAAAAATTCCTCTCATTATTACAGTTTCTTAAATGAGTAAATTAAGTCTAAGAAAGACAAATCACTTCACCCAAGGGCTCAAAAGAAGCCAGGAAAACAATGTCACTAAGCTGAATGAGAAGCTACTGGATAACAACACAGCATAAGAACCCACAGGGGACATTTGTGTTCTCCTCTGATTTCCGGATTTTTAATTAATTTTCCTACCTTCTAGGTTTATAAATCTCTCTAGCCAAGAGATAATTTCCTTCTATCTTTAGAAAGAACGGAAAATGAAAGCATAGTGACAATATGATTGATTGTGGGATTTAGGCAAAGTGACAGGTATGTAAATGCTGACACTTAATAAAAATAAAGGAAAAGGACCAATAGCTCACAAAAACATAGATCCAATTTCTCCAAACAAAGAGAAACTTTTCAAGCAACAATTTTGTTCAATAGATTTAATGTGTCAAAAATATATGTAAAAAGACAGGCATGTCAGCCATAAAGAAAATATTTGTCCTCCTAATAATATGCTCATCATTCCCATGGCTCATGACCTATTCTTGATATTAAGTCAGTAAAAACAGTTTTAAAGGAACTTCCATTGTGAAAAGAACGCAAATGAGGTGCTAAGGGAATCTATAAAGGAAATAAGGGGCTATATTCTTTAAAAACCTAACAAATAGAGATTATATAATATGAATGTGAATTTTCTCACTTAATGGCATGGAAGGGATATACAGAACTTAAAACTGAGATGTATTTTATTAAATAATGCCAGGTAAATAATAGGAGCCTTACAGTGAGAATTTTAGATAAAGACCTCTTGAGTCCATGGTAAGAAAGGAGAATCAATTGTAAGGAAGAAAAGCAGGGGTCTGGGAAATCCCATGGAACTAGATTCTGCTTCTAGTTCCAGTTCAATTAATGATCAAAGGACTTGTCAGTGCCCTCTATTTATTTCAGTGGTAGGCTAGAAAAACTCTTTTTAACTTGTTGCATTTGATAGCTCCTAAATATACTTGAGTGGATTCATTCAACAAGTATTTGTTGAGTCCCTACTATGTGGCTGCTGGAAGCCAGAAGTAAAAACAGAGAACCAGACAGACAAGATGCCAATTCACACACAAAAAAATCCACCTCCTCTACAACTAAAGAAGAAAGTTACTTATGAGCCATCACTGACTGGACCTGGGCTTGCTCTAATGGAGTCCATTCCCTAGCCTCAAAGTCTTCAAGTTACCTGAGCCTGGGAGTTTTATGCTGCTCCACTAAAAATACCATAAAGAGAAATGGCTGATTTCATTATCACATGCAAATAGAAGCTGTGAATACAGAAAAAGCAATTCTTTCTAATCACTATATATACACAAAATTAGGTATAAGAGTACTATGAACAGTAATTGTGGTTGGAACCATTGATCAAACTGAAATAAATATTTAGAGTCCTTGGCCACAGCTTTTCTGGGACACCCCCAGCAGTGCTATGGTAACACACCAATAAATTGTCCTATTCATTGGTATAGGTCAAATCAGTTTTACTTTCAAGCCCAAAGATACTACTTCATTTCAAAAAGATAACAAATCAGACAATATGTTCAGAAAAGGTTCTAAAGTTTTAGTTACAGTAGTTTGAGTGTGGGAATATAAAATACTTTGAGGTTTTCTTATGTGTGAAGAATGTCAGTAAGAACAATGTGTACTCAGGGATTTATTTCTCTGTTTCCTTGAACACCCTAAACAGTTTCAAAAGAACCACCAGGAGTGCTGGCAAAATCACTGATTCCTGAGCCCACGTTCCAGAGATTGATCAGTAGACCTAGAATAAAGCCAAGGGATCTGCATTTTAGCCAGTATGCCAAGTAATTCTAAATGCAGAAGATTCCTTGAGTACCCTTTGAGAAATACGGAGTTCAACAATACTAAAAGAGAGATGAGTAAGTTTTATTGATGGAGTAAAGGAAAAGCTGATTAATATAAGCTTAGACAAAGCCATGTGACCTAGCTAGTCTCAATGTCCTCATCTATCAACTGGGAATAATGTGACCTTTACCTTCCTTAACTCACCTTGATATTGTGAGCATGATTCAAAAAAATGTGGGATGCACTCTGAACTGCTTGAGATAAAAGAACTATATAATAAACCAAGCTAATAACACTCATGTCAATGACCTGAGACACTTTCAAGCAAACCATGTGATCTTTCTGATGTGTTTATGTTCTGAAATTCCATGGGCTTTCCTACAAGAAGGAAAGGTACTGAGACTAGCCTATAGATTTTACTTCTGCTCTCAGTACTCTTTTACCTGGTTGTCAATCCTGCAAAAATGCTTCAGCACTTACATCCTGCGGTATCCCTATAGACCTGGCACCATTGATTCCCTCCTGGAACCCTCTGCCCCTTTAGTTTATGAACATCACTTTCCCTACAACAACTAATCACTTTTTATGTATCCCATGATAACCTTATAAAGTATGTAAATTTATTATCCCCATTTTACAGATATTTTGGACAACTGAGGCCAAGAAAAGCAAAATTGACTTGTCCCAGGCACACAGCTAAAAAGTGGCCAAAGCCGGAACTAAATCTAGGTGGCCTGGACCCAGAGTCACACTTTACCAGAACTCTAGCTCATCTCCCTCAAAGCTGTCCTTTGATACTACAGGTTGATCACTGGTTCTTCATCCTTCACTTACCATCAATATACAAACATTTCTTTTTTTTATTTTTTTTATTTTTTATTTATTTATGATAGTCACAGAGGGAGAGAGAGAGAGAGGCAGAGACACAGGCAGAGGGAGAAGCAGGCTCCATGCACTGGGAGCCCGACGTGGGACTCGATCCCGGGTCTCCAGGATCGCGCCCTGGGCCAAAGGCAGGCGCCAAACCGCTGCACCACCCAGGGATCCCCAATATACAAACATTTCTAACATCTAGACTCTTCTTAGTCTGCATCCTCTTTCTAGCCATCCCATACATGTATCTCTGCAGTTTCACCTAGCACTTCCAGATCTTTATCTAGAGTTCTTACTTTGCTTCTAATTTCTTCTTCAGGATAATCCATAAGGAACTCTAATTCAATGTGTACAAAAAAAATTCATTTAATTCCTCTAAAATCTCACTCCTTCTCTAGCCTCTGACTTAGTCAGAGGCTAAAGATAGTGCAAGTCATAAACCTGCAAATCATCCTTATCTCCACCTTATCTTCCCCTCAACTCCAAAAGCCAACCTGTCCCATTCCCTAACTAGCTCCCCATCCCATGCTGCTTCCTCAGTCTTGCCTTAACTTAGATCTCATTTCTTAATTGGGTAGGTGTAACAAGCACTTAACAACACACACTTGCCTCCAGTCTTGCCAAAACATTCTTTCTAAAGCACAAATTCTACTTTTTAGAATAAAGTCCAAGGATTCACTAAAGCCAAACATGCCTATCCTATGATTCAGCAATCCATTCCTAGGTACATTCCCAAAGGAAATGATTGTGTATGTCCACCAAGAGACAGACAGAAACATCTGTGGCAGTTTTAATCATTGCAGTCACACATTTTTCCATAGAATGGTGTCAGCATTTAGTTACTACTTACAAGCATCCTCCAGCAAACTGTGAAATCTTTAAAGGTAAAGACTAGGCATATTTATATCTCCAGAAATTAGCCTATAAACACATTAAGAAGCACTTCATGAATATTAAATGAATGTTTTTAAGATAGAAATGAGTTTCTTATCTAACAGATCTTTTTTTTTAAAGATTTATTTATTTATGATAGACATAGAGAGAGAGAGGCAGAGACACAGGCAGAGGGAGAAGCAGGCTCCATGCTGGGAGCCTGACATGGGACTCTATCCCAGGACTCCAGGATCGTGCCCTGGGCCAAAGGCAGACGCTAAACCGCTGAGCCACCCAGGGATCCCTTATCTAACAAATCTAACATTACATTCCCTAAACCAGCTTAAGTATTCCAAATTCAGTCAAAAATGCCTGTATATATAAATAAAAGAAGTGTGAGCATATACAATAAACATATGTAATGTTTGGTCATCATCTCTTAGCCAGACTGCTAAAGCAAGTGCCTTTTTTAAAATTGTTCTTATGGTAGACGTCTGGGTGGCTCAGTTGGTTAAGCATCTGCCTTAGGCTCAGGTCATGATCCCAGAGTCCTGGGATCGAGTCCTGCATTGGGCTCCCTACTCAGCAGGGAGTCTGCTGCTCCCTCTCCCCCTCTCCCCTGCCCCTCCCCGCTGTTCATGCTTGCTCTCTCTCAGATAAATAAAATCTTTTAAAAAATAAAATTGTCCTTATGGTATCCACAGCTATAAGTAATCTCTACACCCAAAATGGGACTCAAACTTATAACCCCAAGATCAAGAGTCACGTGCTCTACCACCTGAGCCAGCCAGGCTCCCACCCCAGTGATCTCTTAAAAATACAAATCAGATCATGCACTCTCCTGCTTGAAACCTCTCACTGGCTTCCCATAATACTTGAAATAATATGCAGACTTCCACCATGGCCCACAAGGCCCTTCTGCCTACCTTCTTGACCTCATCACCAAAACCGTCTCCTTCCCTCTATAAAGCCCCAGACACATGTCTTTCAGCTCTCAAAACACAGCAAGCTCTTTCACACTTAATGGCCTTTGCATTGGCTTCTTCTGCCTAAAATGCTACTCTACCTTTCTCATGGTGGATCCTTCCTCTCATTGACTTCTTTTGATCTGGAGTGTCTCCTCAGTTAAACCCCCTAGACTAGTCCCTGGTGTCATGCTACCCATCTTCCTCCAGCAGGCCAGATCATGTGATCTAGGTTAATTTCTTCACAGCACTTACTTGTTTACTTGTTTGCTGTCAACTCCACAATAGCAGAGCCTTTATCGGTTCACTCATGTATCCCTAGCATAGAATGTTTAACAATGATCACGTTTGTAGTAATGAGTGATAAATAAATCAATGCAATTAAATTGCAAGTTATTTAGAAATCTGAATTAAAGCCTTAGTAAACGCCAAAGATGTACTGAAAAGATATAAAACTCTCCTCTGAACTAAAAAGCTTAGGTAAACAAAGGTCTCTTCATAGCAGGTGAGAATTGAAGTGAATTATCAAAATGACTATTCAGAACTTTTTTGAATCTCAATTAATTCCATGTTTATCATGATTTTAAAAATTCCTAAAGTTGTGGATTTTTTTCCCTACAGAATTCCTTTCCCATCAAGACTGAGATGCTGAATCAAACCACATGGAACAAGGATCTCTCATTCTGAGACTGACATTGCCTTCATTGTTCTATCAGATGTAAAAGCCATTGAGCAAATTGCTTGCTTTGAAAACAGAGTGGGAACATGCACTTGTTTTCGTTTCTTACAATTCCAAGTGGGAGTATCAGAAAATGAATACACAAACTAATCAACCAGCTACATGATATAAGGGTAAATACATTTTAAAACGTTTACGTGTGAGGTGTTGGACAACCAGTAAGCATCTAATACTTCCTGTGTGAAAGACACAGTATAAAGTAAATAAGGATTTCACTTGAAGTGTTTTAATTTCCCTTTTCTCCCATGCCAGGCTCTAAGACTTAAATACTAAGACCATTACCTGAGGTCTCTATTTATAATAATTTTTATTACTGAAACAAGTAAGTGTTCTAAACATATCATTCTAGAATGCTACATGAGGTGGTTTCCACCTTATAAAAAGGTCCACTTGCAGCCCCAGTCATTAAACTTAAGAGCAGGTCTGGAGCAGTGCTTCTTCACCACAAATTTCACTTTCATTCATTTATTCGAAAGTACCTGAGCTTGCCATATATTCATGGTACCATTATAAGACACTACGGACACAGAAATGAATACAGACATGTCCCTATCCTCACAAAGCCACCATAGCCAAAATTCAAGCAGAGAAGGCGAATATTAAAGCAAATAATTCAACAGCTCATCATCTAATGACAGTAGAGATCATTGCTTCTCCAAAAAGGTGTTAAAAGAACATAAGAGAATGGGGTCAGACTTTTTCACAGTGACCAGGGAAAGTATCACTGAGGGAACAGAGCCCAGGATAATCAGAAACTGTTCACCAAGTAGAGGTGAGAGAAAATATTTCAGGAGAGGGAACTGCATGAGCAAATGACATGAAGCAGGAAGAAACTGGGTATACCAGAAGGCTGGAGAGAAGTCAGTGTGGTCAAAGGAGAGTGAGCCAGAGGGGCAAGAGATAAGCTTAGCCAGAAGAATTCTGATCCTTAACCTAATATCAGCAGAAAGCCACTAAAAGGTTTTAAGAAGTATCCCATATTCACATATAACATGGGTCTTCACATAAAGAATGAACTGTAGGAAAGTAAGAATTGATTCAGTTAGAAGACTACTAGAGAAGGCAAGTTTCTCAAAATGCAGGCCATGCTCCACTGGCATCAGAATCACCCAGGGAACTTGTTAAAAGCAGATTCACGGACCCAACCTCCAAGCTACTAAATCCAAACCCTTGTAACTGGGGAATCTGCAATAAGTCCCCAATGATTATAAGAAACATTAATGGTTAAAAAGCACAGTAACAACACTGAAGGAATTCTGAAGGTCGTTAAATGAAATAAACCATGACTGGAGTAAAATTATCTGCTTTTACTTAGGCATGAATTCCCTCTTCTAAAATTCTGGTGTTACCACTCTTCCCTCCAACTCTCCTTCTTCCTTACTGTAGCCAGGGACCAATTTTATTCTTTTTCCATTGTCATCGACTGACATTAATTTTACTCAGAGTATAAGCATACATACACTCACTCTGAACTGTTTCTGACTAAAACATCTCAGAGCAAGTGAACCCATAGATAATCAGTGTTACTATCCAAGTTCAATTCTGACTAGAAAAATTCAGATTGTGAATACTATGATCTTTCATTTACATGACCTTTTTTCTACTTTTTTAAATAAAAAAGATTTTATTTATTTATTTTATTTATTTATTTTATTTGAAAGAGAGAGAGAGAGAGAGAGGGAGAGAGAACAAGCACAAGCAGGGGGAGAGGCAGAGGAAGAAGGAGAGAAACTCAAGCAGACTCCACATTAAGCATGGACCCCAACACCGGGCTTGATCTCATGAAACCCTGAGATCATGACTGGAGCAGAAATCAAGAGTCAGATGCTTAACCAACTGGTGTGTGGCCCTTTCTAATACGAAGGCTCTTTTAGACACACACGTTTGATCCCCACATCAACCCCAATTTAAAGATGAGGGTACTGAGGCTCAAAGTAGTAAGTCATTTACCCAGTCACATTGCTTGTAACTGATCAAGGCCAGAGTTAAGCCCAGACTCCTGCACTCCAAAGCCACTTTGAAGGAGCCAATGCCAGATGGCCCCAGTAGGTAAAACGCATCTGCTCCCTGAAGGTCCCCCATGTGACCCTCATTTAACAAATGGCAAATAGTGAGAGCCTACTCAACATCAGGTGCTGTAAATGAATCACACACTCTCAGGTCCTATACTCAACAGCAAGTCAAAATTCCCTATGTGCATTACTGGGAAGGAAAAGACACCAGTGTGGGCAAATTAGGACATAGCTGATCCATGTCAGTACAACTATTTAAAGGCAAATATTTAGATTTCATTTAATCAGGAGAGCAGTCACTATGAGAGATATATAACTGTCTTAATCAAACAAAAGATAAACTTCTCTTGTCAAAGAGGTATAATGCTCATGTCGCCAGTAGTAACTGCATGTTTGGATTTTCAAAAATGCATTCTCCTCTCCCATTAAAAAAAAAAAAAAGCTACAACATTTCCCTTTCCAGGAATGTGATTTAACTTCATAGCTAAGCTAATAATCACTAGCTGCTTATTTGCACAAACAAAGGAAGTACTGTCTCCATGAGTGGACACAATGGTCCTGAATGTGAGATGGGTTAAGGATCTGGCTGTGGGTGACCATTATATTATGTAAGGAGCAGAGCTGTGTGAATACCTACCAGGATGCCATACGGCCGTGTCACTCTAATTAAAGTGGGGGCTTCCAAAAGCTCTCCTTGGTCGATAGCTTGTATAGTTAAAAACTTGAATTAGATTGATCCAAGGAAATCTTGTAAATGGTCATTGTGTCCAAAGTAAATAAGAACAAGGGGAATCGGGAAAAAATGCTTTTTCAAGGACGAAAAGGCAACTTGGAAGAGGGTACAATGTGTTGGGGGCAGCCAGGCTAGGACTGGACTGAAGAACTATGCTTTGTAGCTATGTCTTAATTAGAGAAGAAATATAGCATTTTTCAAACCTACTTATGTGATTTGATGGGCACCTAGCAGTTAGTTAGAAGTACACACTCATTTGTTTTGCCAAGAAAGTATGAGAAGCACAAACAGGCTACTGATGTCTCAGAATAAAGCAGCGGTCAGTGTGGAAGCAAAACCAGGGGAGAGACTTTCCGGTTTAGTCATTTGTAAGTTTGGCCACCACAGATTCCTCTGTGGCCCCCAACATCTTGCTAATTTCACACCTCTGGTCAATGGCCTCTGAAACTAGGCAGGAAGGAGGCAATACCGTTGACCAGAAGTAAGACCTGGAAGGAAATTGTTCAGGGTGTGAATGCAGAAAAGAAAAAATCAAATTTTTAAGAAAGTAGTACAGTGGACTCTTGAACGAGACAGGTTTGAACCGTGGCAAGTCTACTTCTGCGTGGGTTTCTTTGATTAATACAGTACTGTATGAATAATTTTCTTAAAAGCTTTTCTTTTCTCATGCTAACTTTATTGTAAGAATACAATCAATATATAATACAGATGACAAACAAAATATGTGTCATCAACTCTTTATGTTATCAGTAAGGCTTCCAATCAATGGTAGGTCATAAATAGTTAAGTTTGGGGAGAGTCAAAAGTTATACACAGATTTTCAACTCTGTGGGTGGTCGATGCCCCTAACCCCTGTGTTGTTTAAGGGTCAAATGAACATTTAAATCATATAATAGTGATCCAACATGGGGAGATTTAATGTTCAACCCAGAAGGAATTGTTTTCCTAATGAGGGATGTCTTAAACACTAGTATTTTAAAAGCTTTATTTATTTGACAGGAATGCTTCTGAAATGTGTTATTTTTCTGCCTTCAGAAGTAGAATATCCTGAGCACAATTTAGCCTTGCATTTGTAGCTCAGGAGGCCACCAATGTTGCAAGGGACTATAGTATCTGCCCCTGGAGACACTGACACAGATGTAGGGCTTACTCCAAACTGAATGATCTCAAATACGTGTACCTTCTGAGCTCACATGCATGTATAATCATCTTTACTTTCTTCCACTTGTTTATTCAACAAATATGTATTATGTCTTAGACCTGCTAGGGGAAGGCACCAGGGGGAGGAAAAAACCAACACCCAAGGCATGGAACTTGCATTCTAATGCAAAAGGAGAGGTAATCAATAACAATTAAAAGAGTATACTAGACAGTAGTTAAGAGGCAAGAAGAGGTCCGTGATGGGGGTTGGAGGATGAAGGGGTGCAATTTAAATGAGTAGATAAGGCCTCACTGAGAGGTGACATGTGAACATAGCCTTCCACTAGGATTGTCAGTTTTATTCTTATGAGTGTGTCTCCCTCACTCTCTTCAAATGTGCTACATCTACTCAACTATAAACAAAAAACTGCATTATGACTATACATAAATAGCCAACTTTGCTCAGGAATTAACATGGTATGTATTAAGAATGGTGGCCTTTTCCTCCACAGTGAGTTATTTGGGTTACTCAAAGAACTTTTTCATTAACTTTCAGCTTTTAAATATGCTCTGGAAAGTTGAAATAACCCAAAGCAAGAGGGTGTTACTCTTGTTTTTTAGGGTACATATACCTCTAAACATCTGAAAACTTTGGCCTCCCCTGTATCCTATGATAACCAAGTAGCCTGTTTCTCCCTCTTACCTATCTAACTGCACCTCTTTCTGCCTCTTGGACTAACCTCCCTCCGCCTTCATGCTTCCTGAGTGTGATGTTACACAGGCTTGGCACCCAGCCTCCTTCCATTTTCTGTATCATTCTTTCTTACTGCTTTACTCACCTATGTGTGAATGGTACCCAACCGCATCCCTCTGATCCTGAATCTCTTCTAATCAGACAACTGCTCCAGCATGCCATGGCTGAACTTGAAATAAGCATGCCCCACCAGCACCCAAAGGAGCTCTTCTTCCCAGAATCCCTGTTTCTGCTAACAACACGATTCTCTCAAGAACCGTCTTTGACTCCCTCTTCTTACTGTACAAGTGGGCACCACAGCTGGGGATGCTTTCCTCTAGCTTTGCGTCTGCTCTGCTGATTGAAGAAAGTAAAAACAGCTATTCCCCCAGACATAGTCGTGACTGCCGATGAAAAGTGATTGCTGTGGAATGTATAGAAACCTTGGCAGAAAGGGATTATGTTCTCCTGGAAGTGTCAGACAGCTGGCCCAGGTGTTAGGAAAATAATGCTTTTTCAAAGTTAGCATAAACCTTCTCTGACAGGGAAGAGGATTCAAGAAAGGTTGGACAAATAGTCCAAAGATGAAATAAAAGAAAGCAAGCAACTAAAGAAGTCAAGGCAGTTGTACAGGATTTCCAAATGATGGGAGTTGGTAGAAGGAAGGCCCCATGATTAAGGCTGTCTACTTAGGGGAGCACAGATGGAAAAGCATGGCCACATGAAAGATAACAAGTCATAATTAACTAAGTCTTGTGAAAATGGTAAGGTCAAGTGAAAGAGCTTTTTTCAGCCGTATTGGGAGCAAGAATGAGGAAGGGAGGTGGCTCATTGCTGATAGAAGGGGTAATGTTAACCGATAACAGAAAAAAGAGAACTACTTCACTCCTCTTAAGCTTCTATCTTACCTATCAAGGAAAATAATCTTCAAAGTGGAAAGGGTAGGACCAACATCGTAAAGAGGAAACTAGAGCCCAGATAGAGAAGGTGATAATAAGAAAGCACTTAGCCCTTCAAGTAATTTCGAGTCTCCAGAGCCAACTAAGGAACCTGAAAGGGCACCAAAAGAACTGACAGATAGGATCATGATATTAATGAGTGCGATCTTAACAGTCTCTAAAGATGGGCAGCAAGAAAACACACCAATTTTCCGACAGGAATTAAGGCAGACTAGAAACAATGGTTTCTGGTTTGCCTGCCAACCATTGTTGCCAATATCCCAGATAGTTTGTAAGCCATGATTGCTGGAAGCAAACATGAATCATGAGAAAGAAATCATTTCAAACTAACTCCCAACTCTCCATTTTGTTCTAACCCAGGCAAGTAACATGGAATGCTCCAGCCATGTTCACAGATTCAAAACACCATTCCACCAACTCTCTCGTTAGATCTATATGGATAGGATGGAGCTCTATGAGTTGAACAGATGTAGTGTTGGCTAGATGTGTATCCAAATCAAATAGTCAGGGGATGCGAAATGGTGAAGCAATGTGAACTATGGAGCATTGCAAGGAGTGGGGAATGTCTCCAGAAATAGAACATGATTTCTGTCTTTGGCTGAGTTGATTAAATCATTTTAGCAAATGAAACAAATAATTATGTAAAACTTATTAAAATAAATGGAAAGTTTTAGCTGATACAGTGACTACATCAGAATTTTAGAAGATTTTGAAAAGCCTAGAAAAAATTAGCTACAACAAAATTATCTTTAACAAAAATAAGTATTTTTTACATTTAGATTTTCTTAAATCAACTCTCCAAGTACAGGTTAAATGAGACATAGTTTAACAACAACATTACAAAACTAAAAAGACCAAGGAATCTTAGCTGAATATGTCGTGAGTATAATACGTCTTCAAAAAGACCTAATTTGAGGAATTTAAGGGCATTTGGGTGGCTCAGCTGGTTTGTCATGTGCCTTCAACTCAGGTCAAGATCCTGGGTTCCTGGGATAGAGTCCTGCATTGGGAATTCCTGCTCAGCAGGGAGCCTGCTTCTCCCTCTCTGCCCCTCCCCATTGCTCATGTTCTTTCTCACTTTCCCTGCCAAATAATAAAATCTTAAAAAGAAAAATAAGGAACTTTTAAAAATGAACACTTTTAATATTAAAAAGAACAGAAAATTGCCAGCATTTAACTATTTTTAACTTAGAGATACAGCAATCTCATATGGTTTGATCTAATCCAAGATTACATGTGATGTCACAAGAGAAGTACAAATTGTGCTGGAGTTTAGAAGAGGATAGTTTACCACCATTTGGGAGACTGGAGTGGATTCACGGAAGTAGTGGTGTGTGAGCTAGAATATGAGTGAGGGCTGCAATTTAAAACAGAGGAATACTGGGACACCCGGGTGGCTCAGTGGCTGAGCGTTTCCCTTTGGCTCAGGGTGTGATCCTGGAGTCCTGGGGTTGAGTCCTGCATGGGCTCCCTGCATGGAGCCTGCCTAGGTCTCTGCCTCTCTGTGTGTCTTATTCATTACTCACTTAAGAAGGTTGAAAATCACTGTTCTAGGGTGGCCTGGCTTAATTTAAAGCATTACCAGGAGGCCTGGTCTGTTCTGTAAGAGGACAGGTTGTTGCCGTGAATGCCATATAAAGAAAAGAAAAGAAAAGAAAAGAAAAGAAAAGAAAAGAAAGAGAAAGAAAGAGAAAGAAAGAGAAAAGAAAGAGAAGAGAAAAGAAAAGAAAAGAGAAAAAGGAAAGAAAAAAGAAAAAGAGAGAGAGAAGAGAGAAAGAGAGAAAGAGAGAGAAAAGAGAGAAAAGAGAGAAAAGAGAGAAAAGAGAGAAAAGAGAGAAAAGAGAGAAAAGAGAGAAAGAGAGAAAGAGAGAAAGAGAGAAAGAGAGAAAGAGAGAAAGAGAAAGAGAGAAAGAGAGAAAGAAAGAAAGAAAGAAAGAAAGAAAGAAAGAAAGAAAGAAAATAATCTTAAAAAAAGTAAAACAGAGGAATATTTGGGGAAAGGAAGACATTTCAGACACAAGTAACAGTGGGGAAAAAAGACTCCAGGTCAGGGAAGTAGCCTCATTGGGTTAAAGTCGGGAGCATGTAAAGGTGGGGCCCAGGATATATGCTAGAGGTGGGGTTAGGACTAGACCCCAAAGGCCCTCAAATCTTTTGCACCCTGTGCTCTAAAATTCTATGAGTTCCCCACAAAGGCCAAGAGCAAATATTTGGTACATAGTATGGGCTCAAATCTCAATGAACAATTGAATGAATGAATGAATGAATGAATGAATGACTTGTGTTGCCTCAGAGCAACAAGAGGTTGACATAAACACAGATCCTTATTGCCAATTCAGTCCATCATCGGAATCGCAGCACTTTTCCTTTATCTTGAAGGTCATTTGGTCCAACTCCCTCAAAATTTCTGGGTGACTAGCAACAGGACTGGAAATACTCAAGCAAAATAAAGGCAAAAGGCTGCCTGGCCCTCTGCCAGTTCCTACGGTAATCTAATTCACCAGGGCAAAAATCTCCAAAAACGATTTCGGTTCAGTAACTCCTAAATATTGTGCTTTTGGACTCCTTCCTGAAAATGATGCCATCTAAGTCTACAAGTTTCAGAAACAAATGTTTGGTGGCTTTTGTGGGCAATTGTTTTTAAAACATCAAGCAAGTCTAAGGTATAATTTTAAAGAATCTGGCTCCAGGAGAAAAAAGCTGAAGCATTAGTCACATGTTTTACATTTCTTACTCTTGCCTGCCAGATTTTTTTTTTTTAATTAAGAAAGGAAAAATGGGTCAGCCCAAAAGAATTTTTACAACTTTCAGAATAAATACAAGGCCCATGCAATCCCATAAACTTCATTTTTGGAGCCTTTCCCCCCCCCACCTCCCTCTGTGGCTTTCAGGGTCATGTATTTGCAACCCAGTCACAGGCAGAGCCCTGGTGACTGCCCCTACATCTTGTGTACCATAAGGACGTTTTCTCTCAGGAGGAAAGAGGACTGGTGTGGTCCTAGATTAAAGCACAGTCTCTTTCGATTTCAACACGACATGGTGGGTGGAAGACCTAAGAGTCAAACAGAACCTTGTCCAACCTAGCTTGGTTCCAAGGTCATTAAGAAACCACCCTGCTTCTTAGAAAGTATCACCACCCATGAGACAATTTTGAGGAAGTTTCAAGAAGAAACTAGTCAGACAAAGTCACTTCCAGCTCAAGGGACACTTTAGTGCTAGACCACACAGGTCCCAACTTCAGTTGGCAGAACCATAGCCACCCTTGGTTCACCCTTCTCTCTGGGATGGTCCTGAGTAGCTACTGCTTTTAGGATGAGCACAGGTGCTCAGGTTTACTTTGATGCAGGGTCTAGTTTCACTGAAGGTTTCCAGAAGAGCTTCCACCAATCAGACCTAAAATCTACATGGTATTCACAGCAACAACCTGTCCTCTCACAGAGCAGACCAGGCCTCCTGGTAAAGCTTTAAATTAAGCTGGGCCACCCTAGAACAGTTATTTTCAACCTTCTTAATAACAATCCGTATACATAAACCATGTCTATGTCTTCCTCTGTGAGATTTCTCATGTCTTTTGCCCATTTCATGATTGGATTGTTTGTTTCTTTGGTGCTGAGTTTAATAAGTTCTTTATAGATCTTGGAAACTAGCCCTTTATCTGATACGTCATTGCAAAAAGAAAAGATACGTTTTACAAGTGACTCAGTACACACACACACACACACACACACACACACACGTACTTAAAAAGTTTCACAATAATACCATTCTGGTATTTTCTATTCCGTTCTGTTCCAATGTAAAATACCAATTTTTGACCCACTGAATTGATTTCAGAACCCACTAATAAACTACATCCTGCATTTTTAAATGGGAGGCCCTAGAACAACTGACCAGTAGAAATATAATGGTCACAATACATAATTTTAAATTTGCTGGTAGCCACATTAAAAAAAAAAAGTAAAAAGAAACAGATGAGATTAATTTTAATGCTATATTTTATTTAACACACTATATCAAAATATTACCATTTCAACATGTGATCACTACAGAAACTCACTGAGCTATTTTACATGATAGATTTGCATGGATAGAACATTTTAATTTGGGCTAGCCACATGTCTAAATGCTCAGTAGGCACATGTGGCTAGTGGCTACCATACTGAACACTGTAGCCCTAGAGAGTTCCGATCCCACACCCCAGAGCAGAGCACACAATGGTATTCAGCAGAGGAAAGGGGTGTGTCCCACTCCTCACATGCCCTCACCTCACTGTACTATCAGGCTCCTCGTAAAGCTCCACAGTCCTGATAAAGGACAGGAGATTTCACAGGGAAAAGGACAGAAACGAAGCTTGTAAACCAATAATAAGCACTACCAGCTTGAAACTCCTCCAACGCAAAGTCCAAATGCAATCTTTTGTGACATGAGAAACACAACAAATGTCACAAAAGATTCAAACTAGAAAGTAACTTCTAGAGGATTTGTTCTGAAAAGTATATCTTGCTGATTACAAAACTGAATAAATAGCATGACTGTAACTATGTGAACAAAGGCTAGAAGACAAGAGCCAATGTATAAACAACTGTGTTGAAGCTGTAGGATTATGATCTTCTTAAAAAATATATGGATAATGTTGCTGTACACTTTTTTGAGAATAATTTTAAGGGGGTGCCTGGGTGGCTCAGCCAGTTAAGCGTCTGCCTTTGGCTCAGGTCATGATCTCAGGTTTTGGGACTGAACTCCACATTAGCTCCCTACTCAGTGGGGAGCCTGCTTCTCCCTCTGCCCCTCTCCCGCACTTATGTGTACGCGCTTTCTCTCTGTCTGAAATAAATAAGATCTTAAAAAAATAACTTTAGGAATTGCTTCAAAATGTGCTTCTGTCCAAAGCAAACATAGGAGCCATTGAATCCCTATCAAAGAAAAAGGTGAAGAAAGCATGCTCCACAAAAAGGCAAGAAAGATCAGAAGCAGTCAGAAAACTTGATCTTGCCAGAGCCAATGATGCTGAGACAGTTTGAATGAAAACACCTAAAAACAGCTAGAATCCTGACAACTTCTGGCAGAGGCTTTGCATTTTGCTCGAAGTAGCAATTTAAGAGTTAAGAATGTAAGACCACAGAGAAGAGGAATGTTGGAGAGGGTAGGAGAGCAAAAGGAGTTGAGTTTTAGTTGTGAAAATTGAAAAGCATACAGATAATATGTTTATATAATAACATATAATTTACATCACATTTTTTTCCTTTTTTGCCAACAAATCCTGGTAAGAATAGCACACCCTGACAAAGTACCCTACACAACAAGCCTGCCACAAAAATCTCAGACAGCCTTCATCATTATGTGCATAACCCTAGTGGTCATGTGCATGGAAGGTGTCAGATCCTTTTGCAAAAATGTGTTGCACACAGCACAGCCAAATTGGCTTGACACTGGGTCAATGCAAGCTTGAAACAAATTGGAACCATCAGATTAAGATATAATAAGATATGTGAAAATCCCAAGTAAAATAACTTTGAAATTCAAAGCAGAAGTTGGGTTCCCCTAAGTCTACCTTTGAACCATGACTCAAACCGATAGGCCACCACAAAGCTTATGGATTAACTTATCCCATCTATAGTCACCATCACAGTTAAGACAAGTTTTATAGTATCGTGAAAAGTGTAGCTCAAATAATGCTAACAAAAATGAGGCAAAAGCAGCATCTTCCTTTTTTCATGTGTCATTAGTTGAAATATAAAAGAGAAATTCAATCTAGCTTATTTATTCAATATTTTCCTTTTTGTTTAAAAAATGGAATTCACAACATTACCAATAGCAAAAAAAAAAAAGTCAAAGATAAATGTTTTATAATAGAGATAAGGTCAAACAACTTACAAGGTGCTTACTGGGTACTGAGTGTGGTTCAGACATGGTCCCAGGTGATGGGAATACAAAGATTCATTATACAGGGTGCCCGCCCCTAAAAGCACACAAATGAACAAGGCAAAGAGAAAAAAAAATAATAAAAGGATATGTTTTGATAAGTGCTGTAATGGAGCTTCTGGTAAAGTGCTAAGGAGACCCAGATGAAAGGGTAATTATTCTAGAAGAGGGATCAGGAAGGGTGGAAGAGTAAAGATGACATTTGAGCTGGGACTTGAAAGGTAAGTGGGAGTTCATCAGTCAATCAGGGAACAGAAAAGCACTATCGGCTGATACAGTGGCAGAAGCAGTGACATGAGGGAGACAGAACCACACAGAAACATGGACGTCACTACGGATAATGAAATCTACAACTCTGGATTCTCAACTAAGAATAGGGCTAACTCTTCTCTTGAAGACATAACCACATAGGAATAGCTGGGGGGACAGATGGAAGGAAATCTTTTAACCCTTCATCAACCCTGTTGCTGGAACTCTCAGCAGGGAGTTCAGGTTAGGGCCAGGGGCTGAAATCAGAGCTGCCACCCATCAGCACTCCTTTGGCTCAGTCACCTAGAGTTGTACCATCCTTTATCCCTCAAGTAGACACTCATTCGACACTCATTCGTGGCCTGTCTAGGTCAACATTGGATAGAAAGTCATTTTTGCAAAGAAGTATCATAATCCTCCAACTCTAACCAAAGAATGTTCAGGAAGAAACATTTTAATCAACTTTAGCCCCCAGAGAAACACGTCTGTAGGAGCAAAATGTCTGCTGGTCCCTCTGGGACGCCCACCACAGCAAGCTGGATGGAAGCTGCTTCGTGCGGCCCAGCTGATCACGGAGCCACTGCTTTGCACATAGATGAATGTTAAACACACACCTCGAGTCAGTGCCTAAGACTCCCTTCTCTTTTAGCACCACCAAAGAGTCAGCAGATGTGGAGGGAAGTCAGCGTTTGTCAGGAACACCCAACATGAACAAAGCACTTGTTCAGCATCTTTGCACAAGAGAATTAATTTTCATTTAGAGCTCTGAGTACGAGGGTCAGTTCACCCAAAAGTCAGCTGAAAATAGGTGCTAATAACAGGGAATGGATGCAGGGCTTGGAGTATCCCTATCTTCGAGTAGGGAACGATCTTCAGATGCTCAGTGGGGAATCCTATATGAATAGAAGGGAGGTCAGCTTCATGGGCAAGCAGCCAGAGACCCTGGAGACTATTTTTAATCCAGAAGAAGAACAGGAAGGAACAGGAACAAAAAAAAAAAAAAAAAAAAAAAGGAACTCACTCACACAGGAGAAATGGAAAGCAAGAAGGAAGTAACAAGCAAATGGAAAGGAAGTGAGAAAAAAAGATCTTAAAACTAAAATCGTGTTCCTAGCAGGGAAGCCAGGAACACCGTAGGAAAAGGCTGAAAGAGAGGAGAAAAACAGAAAGTAACAATAAGACTACTCAGAGGAAGTATTTTAAATGCCTACATCTTATGAGGGTCAGTGTGGGTCGGCTGGTAACATTCTTGCCTCTGGCATTAGGTCATGAGTTCAAGTCCCACATCAGGATTTGGCCTCAAACCAAGCTTTGATTTTCCAGCAGCTCTGGAAGGCTGGAAGCACTTTCCATTCCTTGGTGCTTTAACTTTACCACCCTTCTCTGCACCAAATTAAAAGTACCAGAAAGAAAGGAGAATCAAAGAACCAACAAGCCATTATCTCAAAAACAAAACAAAACAAAACATGCTGGAGAGAATAAGGAAAGTAAGAGAAAGAAGAAAGTTTTCAGATGTAAGATATTCACTGCATTTGTCTTTAGACTTCTGTGAATATGGGGTATTTTCCCCCACCTCCAATCTATAGAAAGAAGCCCTGTCTGCAGTTTCAATGCATTGGTAGTAGTACCAGGAGTAACGATGGTGGTGGCAGAGGAAACACAACTCCTTGCTGAATCTGAAGATACTATTAAGTAAACAGCAAATGGGGAGAAAAAAAAATATCAAAAAGGTGCTCTCTGGGATGAGGGAAGAGAGGGTGAACTACTAATGAACAGACCATCGTCCACTGAGCACTTAGGTGGTGAGGAAAGAGAGGAAAAAAAGAAATGACACTACATTAAATAACAACAAGAATGTCGTTATATTTGTATAATAATTTACATATTAAAAAGTACTTTTAAAAAGATTTTATTTATTTATTCATGAGACAGACAGAGAGAGAGACACAGGCAGAGGGAGAAGCAGGCTCCATGCAGGGAGCCCAACGCGGGACTCGATCCCTGGTCTCCAGGATCAGGCCCTGGGCTGAAGGCAGCGCCAAACCACCGAACCACCCAGGCTGCCACCGAACCACCCAGGCTGCCCCTAAAAACTCATGATCCTCACAAAACCTACAGGCAGAAGGAAAAGCAGGTATTTGCCTCACTTCACAGGTAAAGAAACTGAAGATTTAAAAATCAATGTGACAGTCTGAAATTCACCACCTCAAGAGCAATTCGGCTCATTCCTAGTTTGGGGCTCAAGTAGTACATTAGCTAGTCAATGTGTGGCACTGTGAAAAAAAATTTTTTAAGATTTTATTTATTTGAGAGAGTACAAGCAGGGGGAGGGGCAGAGGGAGAAGCAGACTACCCCAAGCAGGGAGCCCATTGCGAGGCTTGATCCCAGGATCCTGGGATCAGGACCTGAGCCAAAGGCAGATGTTTCACCAGCTAAGCCACTCAGGTGCCCCATAGCATAGTGAGAAATTTTTATCTTTATTCGAACTTACAAAGTTTCATCTGAAACTTGAAATTTACAGTGCAAGCACAATTTGCTAACATCCCAGATTATGCCCAACAAAGAATGATTAGCATAATGTTTCCCAAGGTAAAAAAAAAAAAAAAGTGATTTCCTACCCTCCTATTTTTTAGTTGGAGACATCAAATATAATTTTTTAAGCAGGAAAATATTTTTAAGGCATTAAAATAAGCACACCAACCAATTACCTGTATAGGAAAAATGAAGGAATTTAAAACGTGAAATATTGGGGCCCAAGTAATAATTGCCCTTCACTATGCAGGCAGCCAGCCAGAGAAAACACAATAGACATTACTTCTAATAAACAAGGATTCCTAAACACTTCCATGACCCTCCCTCCCAGATGTGCAAAGTAAGAAAGTGATGTCAGGAATATGCCTTAAAGCTTTGCGAATACTGTTTCTTAAACAGTCTGGTTTACAAACAACCCTAGGCTTCAGGGGACACAGGTAAGAAAGGTACCCACACTTCTACAAGGTTCCATGGCAGGGATCAAAAGAGGCCCCCAACAGTGGGGTCCAGAGAGAGCCCCACCCCTAGTGAGTGAGTACCATAATCTAGACACCATGCCAAGCACCCTATATACAGAACTCACTCACTCCTCACAGTACTTCCCTCAGGAAGGCGCCTGATAGCATCCTCTCTACAGGTGCAAGTTAGTGACTTCACAGCTCAAGCCCATACAGCTCACACAGGGCAGAGATGAGTTCTGAGTTCAGGTCTGCCTGGCCCCAGAACACAGGCTCTCTCTCTCTTTTCTGCTGTTGTGAACTGCTGTAGAGTTGACACACAACACTATATTAGTGTCAGGTGTACAACACGGTGATTTGACAATTCTGTACATTACGAAACATTCACCACAAAAAGCGTGGTTACCATCTGCCACCATACAAAATTTTCACAATATTACTGACTAGTGGCTCTTCACCAGCACCCTAAGTATCTCCCTCAACCAGGGCTTCTTGCTGAAAATACCCGTGAAAAGGAGGAGAAATCAGAAGGTGCCAGCTCCTGCCAAGGCTCCCACTGAGGAGAAAGAACTCGTGCTAACTCCCCATCCAGGCCTCGCTGGCTCTCGGCCTTATTAATACTTGGTTAAGTCATTTTTAAAATAGATATGCTCATTGTGTTGTGCCATTAGGAGGAGTCAACATGTGGACAGAAGATAGCAAATGTTTTCCATGTGCTTCACAAACTAACAAAACACTTCCGATTTCCTGAATTTTCTATTTAGGAGTAGCAGTTATCTCAACGCATAATTTCAAGTGTTGCAATTTTGTTTAGAAAAGTCATGACTATAAAGCATTTTGGTTTAAGCCAATATCTAACCCAGCTTCTGTAATTTTTACTTATATACTGTAAATGTTCTTTTGTTGGATTAAAAACCGTCCACATATTCTAGCTTTGTCGTCGGCAATAGAAGTTACTGGCATGAGAAGGGCACAAAACTAGGAAAGCGTGCTAGCAAGAGGGTTGCAAAGAGCCTCCGTTGATTGTACTGACCAAAGACAATCTACTTTTAGCAGAGAAGGTTTGTTTTTGGTTTTCCAGTTTTCTTTAGAATTATGAAACTGGAAGGACTCAGCCTTGGCCTCGCTTTTCTAAGAGAGGAGAATGGATATTTAAATCAGCAGGAAACGAAATAAAGGAAAAAGTTGAATTGCTCAATTCTTTGCTGAAAGGCGCAAACCAACAGAAAACGTCTGGGAAAGTTTACATGGGACAAGCTGAACTGTGTGGAAACGAATTCAAATGAATGGCCCACAGATGGCACAAGCAATTAAATGCTAGAAAATGTAGGGTAATGAGTCTGTGAGGACGAAAAAAATATACAGAACCACCACCAACACATGATCCCACCCGCAACTACTGCTGTTATTACCCTTAGAAGTCACATACAGCAGGACACAAAGGAGAAGATGGCTTTAGTGGCACCAAGCTGGGCAGAAATCCCAACCATCACAACACAATACGCAGCCACGTCTGTGGAAGGGCACAGGTGCTTCTACAGAACTGGTAAGCTGAAAGGACCAGTTGTAAATGATGGGACTCGCTCTCTCTCCACAGGCCTGAGAGCCTTCTCCAAGGCAGAGGCTCCTACCTTAGGTGTGTGGTAAGCCTGTCCTACCTTTATTCCTTCCTCCCTCCCTCTGGTTTTATTCTTTTTTAAACTGAAGACAGTTTCTAAACAGTGCAAGTGAATCACAAAAATGACACAATTGAGGGAAAACAAGCAAAACATGACAAAGTCAGGCTTTGAATAATTTATATAGAAGAGGCCATGGAGGGACGCCTGGGTGACTCAGTGGTTGAGCATCTGCCTTTGGCTCAGGTCGTGATCCCAGGGTCCTCGGATTGAGTCTTACATTGAGTTCCCAGCAGGGAGCCTTTTTCTCCCTCTGCCTGTGTCTCTGCCTGCGTCTCTCAT
Organism: Nyctereutes procyonoides; assembly: GCF_905146905.1. NCBI lineage: Eukaryota > Metazoa > Chordata > Mammalia > Carnivora > Canidae > Nyctereutes > Nyctereutes procyonoides. Next base: position 10,053,699 of record NW_026575037.1, read on the forward strand.
TGATAAGAAGAAAGAAGAAGAAAGAAGAAGAAGAAAGAAGAAAGAAGAAAGAAGAAGAGGCCATGGAATGACGTTCCAAAGATGCGGGAAATTCTAAAAAATAAAATGTGAAAAGATATCTTCATTTAAGCCGTGTGTATGTGGGTGTTGTGTAAGAGAGAAAGAGATTTTTTTCTTCTACATGAGTGGAATTAGCGATCAGATTGAGCTTCCAAGAGCAGTAATGTGAGCAACCAGGACAAACTGTGTCAGAGAGGGTTAAAGACAGCACACAGGGAGAGGAAAAAAGCCAAGATATCCAACCATAAAATTTCTTGTGTCTCTAACATGACAATTATAAGTTTAACTGCTGTTGTCTAAAATACAGCTCTATAATCACAGTCCTGTGGGTCCCATATTTACTCTCTCTCTCTCTGTGGCCTACAGATTTAATTTGTTTAGTTTGTAGGGAAACACAAGACTTAGGAGGAAAGAGAGGGAGGGAGAGAGAGAGAAAGGAAGGATGAAGAAATCAGCAGCTCTTCAAAGTTCTCTGGAATCTGAGAATCAAGCACGGCTGGCTGCCTTGTTCGCAGCGAGCTAGAGGTCTCACCTCTGGACACCTCAGGCACGCCTGACCTTGGTGATTCTGCAGGGCCTTCTGACAGGAAAGAAGGCATTTGCTAGCATATACATGGAGGAAGCCTGACTGGAAGTCCCCAGGACATTTTACCCAGTAAGTGGAGGATGGCATGGACCCCAGAAAGCCCAGTTTTTGACAAGCTCTTTGAACCAGGCTGCCTAAGATCCTCATGTGCCAGGTCTCCCATCCCCCACTGCCACCCTCTGTTCTGCTGCCAACAATTCCATTCAGGTCCTTGTCCCTTTCCTCACCACCTCTATGTCAGCCTCCTCCCCTTCCCATGTCCCAATCTGGCCCCTTCCCAGCACATCTACCCCTTAGGTGTCAGTCATCTTGTCGAAATGCCACTCCACTGAAAGCCCTTCAATGACCACCCAGCATCCAGGATGGAGTAAATGCCATAGCTTAGCACACCAGACTCCCAGGGACATGACCCTTTCCTGTCACCTCTCCACCAGACGTCCTTCCCTCTCGCCATGCTGAGCCTCACTCACACAGGCTCTCAGCTCTGGCCTCCATGCCTTCCTCCACACTGTGCTCTCTGACTAGAATGCCTCTCTCCAGCACCCATACCTCCTTTAACTCCTATTCATCTGTCTACTCAACTCTTCACTAAAGAGCCCTCTCTTCCATGCAGGCTTCCTGGAGTGGCCACCCCCCACCTCCCATCTGATTTACAGGCCCCCCCTTCAGGGTTCCCCTAACGCACAGATTTCTCGCATGACCCTGATCACACCTACCTCAGTGTATTGTAATCAGTTTACATTTCTGTCTCCCCTACTACCTGTGAGTTCCTTCCTTCAGAACAACTTGCATTTTCTTTTAGTTTGGATTCCCAAGACTCAATATGGTGTTGGGCATAATGTACTTTTTTTGATGAATAAATGGATGCTATCGGTGGTAAGTTTAACTGACTCCAAGACAGATGACAGAGTCATACAAGCAGACGTGCAACAGCAGTGAGGAAGTTCATACTGGATGTGTTTACTAGCAAAGGACCCAGAAACTGCCAAAACCTCCAGACTCCACATCAACTCTGGAGATAGCCACACCCAACAGCAACCCAGACATGAGCTAGCTGTGCTTTTCCAATGGAATGAAGCAACATTTGGTATCTTCCTTCATTTAACCAATACTTTCCTTGCCTTGTTTACCGAAATCTTTTCTTTTTATATCACAAAAATGGTATCATGGTATACCATGGTACATCATGGTAGAAATTTTAATGTCTTACTGATTTTAGCTTACTGTTGTATATTTTACCATAAAACGTGTAAGAGTCACTATAAGATCCTGATTATTTGGAAGAGGAAGGTGTAAAAGGAACATGAGTCATGGACAAAGGAAACTACAATAAGCAGGACAGGACAGTGACATATTTCAGCAAGAGCACTAAAGGAGAAAAGCATGGTATTTACTGTACTGCTCTCCTTTTCTTTCTAAATTTGAAACTTCAAGAAACTTTCTAATTCCACAGAAACAAGAATAAAATATGTTTATAACTACTCATTTAACAGAATGTATACTTTAAGTGTAAGGAATTAATGCATCTATACTATCTATACTCTTATGTATTTGCCATGGGGTAGACATGTATTTGGAACTCAGTTGAGTGTCACCTGAATTACTGAACCAAACTGGATATTCTTAATTGCATGCTATATATCCCTTACCCAGATCCCAACAGATTTTAAAAGGAATGAAAAGATCCAACACAATAACAGTATCTCAGGCTATTGAAACTGACCATATTCTCTTGATTGGTGCTGGCTACCACGTTAGTGGATTATTTTAGGAATATGTTCCCAAGGTCAAAATGAAAGATATCAGTTGGTTCAACTACAGATGGCAACTAAATTTTGAAATGCACTTTCTAAAGCCTAAATTCAACATTCTGATAAGACAGGAATAATGCAACCCAAGGGCCTGTTTTCCTAGATGAAAACAAGGATGTCCAACTGTAAACTGTAAGGGCTTCTCCAGGGCTTAGCTTCTTACAATTTTAAAATCCCACTCCTGAGCTTTGTATCCACACATAGTTGTGATGCGTGCCAACACTTTTTAACTCATGCACTGCTTTTCTTCACCATTCAGCAATAAGACAAATACAACTGGGTCTCATGCATTTAAAAAGTACTGGGGAATTGTCTAGTTAATTCACTGCTGTGAATTTTTTTTTTCCTAAAACGAGTAATCACTACCTGTTTGTGCCCTGCTTTGTTCCGAAAAGAATGTAAGATAGCTATAATCATTATCTAATTGATTTATCTCGCTCCCACACACCCCTCCTCTTCTTCATAAGCTAATATCTTCATGCTGATTGTGTTTTAAGTGAGGAGCAACCATACATTCATATGTATCAAGATAATATTAGTGTTCCAAAGAGGGATGAAGCTTGATCCATTCATTCAACAAACACTGAGTTTCTGCCAGCGAGATGGCCACAGTTCCCAGTTCACCACGTTTACAATCTAATGGAGGACAGAAGCAAATAACCAGACAATTAGAACAGAGTGAGCGAAAGGCATGACAGAGAAACAGAGAATGCTTCTGGAACATGCAGTAGAGGTATCTGCACCAGACTTGGGAGATTGGAGAAGCTTCCCCTAAGTGAAGTTAGCTGAAAACTTGAGGAACTGTAGGCTATTTGAAGATAATATGATGGCAACACCACCAAAACACCAGATAGAGTCAATCCAAATAGCGTATCCAAGCGAGAGTCAACTTGTCGATCCAGATGTGACAAGTGGTCATCTTGCCGCTGCACCCATACGGCTCACAGACCAGCCACAATTCATCCCAAACAGTAGGTCCTATAACAGAATCCCAGGTCCCTTTGTTTATAAATATATTCTGCTTTCTCCTGTCCTCGTTCACTATCTTTAGCAGCTTCCCAACTATCAAGCATTTCAACTCAACTCAATAAGGGCCCATGTGGGACACAGGGTGATAGATACAGGACATAGGGGAAGGAGGAAATGGGGCCTCTCTTCAAGGACCACATAACCACAGAAGCATAAAACTGAGAAAAGCCACATGACCACCCACTGACCATACCATTATCCACAAACCTGCCGAGGTGACCTAGCACTACCAATCCTGCTTGCGAAACAAATATCCCCACTTTGGACTTATCTTAGGTTTGACACATTTTTCGGTACCCTGCCTCTATTATATTCTAAAGACAGCAGACAAGGCTCCAGACACCAAAGCCCCTTTCCTAAGAGTTGGATCCTCATCCTCTGTCCATTTGAATGTTCTCCCTAAAATGATACATTTCCTACTTCTGGAGAATGCTGATGTTTTCTTATATCATTTCTACATATCGCTGTCAATATAAAACCACAACACTGAGACCAAAGAAAAATAACAAGTTTTGACTATTTGCTCTTCCAAAAGTCACTGGACATTCTACCAGCTAATTGAATGGTTGGATGGAATTGCTTTTACTATCCCTTCCAATCCTGAGATTTTATGATCCCATGACTCAACTGGAGCCATTTCTCCTTGAGGGCTATAGCTAGGAAAAACTATCCCAGTCTAAGAAGTTATTGTAAAGGGAAAATTGGGTATTTCAATAATATTTGGCTTTTCAAAGTTTACTGTCAACAGGCAAGGCAAGGCTGCATGGATAAGTAAACCCGGTCTGCGCCAACTGAGTTGTGTATTTTACAACTAAAGGCAGAGGGTTTTACTTCAAAAGATCAATGAAATACAAAATTTAACAAACAAACGAAAAGAATGTTCTAAATGTTTTGATTGTATGATACTTCCCATCTAAGGATGTGTAATTACTTTTGCTATCCTTTCTAAACTGAATCTTAATTATGTTTTGAGATCTGAGTAGTTGAAGATATAAAACTTGTGCTCAGTCTTTTAGGCATTTTGAGTAAGCCTTATAGACACGACACAAGAGATACACCCACCTTCATGTGCTATATAACCTCATATATCTCTTTGGTGCACCATACTTTATATGTCCAAAATGGAGTGTTTATCACTAAGACACATATCTTCACAACAAATGTCTCAATTTATGGTTAAAATTATCATTCGGAACGTAAAGAAGAGAAAGCCCCATTACTCAAGTCCTGCACCAGGTATAGATAGCGTCTAGACAAGATGTATGCCATAAGCACTCTTGGTCTTCTGAGCCAGTGTTCTCTTCCAGTCTCATGGAAACAGCCAGAAGGTTCCAGGCAGTTCCTGACAGCAAAGAACTAACAACTGGGTTTGAATCCCACCTCTACCACTTCCTAGCTGTGTGACCCTGACAAGCAATTTAACCACTCTAGATATTAGTTTCTTTATGCGTGGGGTGGGGAGTAGATAAGACTATTGACAGTAATACCCTCACCTCACCTCAATCTCTAGTTCACTCTAAAACCGGTTGCTTTGGAGAACTCTGAAAGGGCTACTGGAATGTAGGAAAACAAATATGGAGAAGCCACTCAGTCCTAAAAAGAAGGGTTTTTGTAATTACTATGGCTCAATTGGTTGAGTCGAATTTAATTAAGTCTGGAATTTCCAAGGACAAAAACAGACCTTCCCAACAGGACACCTAAGACAAGAAAACAAGTGGGACCAGAGTTGGAAGGTTCCTAAGAACACGCTCTTGAGGGCTAGGGGTGGTAACCGCAAAGAACACTTTGTTGCAGTGAAGGGGAAGGGACAGATTCTTCCATCAACTAGAAGAAAGCTTTTCACATTGTCCTCCCTCCCCAAATCTCGGCTCTACTGCTAAATCCAGGGTGAACCAACTCTTAACTCTGTATAAATCTGAGAACACTGAGGAGGAGGAGAGAAGAGAAGCAGAGTCCAGCAACCAGAACAGTCAGTGAGAATCAGGAAATAACTGTGAACATCTCAGCGAACCACATTTTATGTGTCTTGGGGGCCTACAGAGTTAACCCCTCCATTTCTCCATGACTTACTCATTCACTGCTGCTGTGTTTGGCTGAAAACTAAAACCGTCACCCAAGCAACATCAGGCTCATTAGAGAGGAACAACCCAGCATCAGGCGATGTAATAACCCTTTCCAAGGCAGCTGGTTTAGAACTTGTGAATCATTGTGAAATATCAAGACAGGCCAAACCACATCAATACCACATTTAAATAAGATGAATATACACAACCACCAAAAACAAAGGGATGACCTGTCAGAACTCTAGTTCGCCTTCCTTCCCTATCAGGTCTGCTGGGGATGCACCCAATTCAGTCGAAAATCATGCTCTGGGTCAGGTGCCTGCTCCATAAGTGAATTCTTCACTTTATGGCTTTCAAAACAAGGATTCATACTTTGCCGGGCCACACCCACAGATGTCACTAATAGCTGACTGCCCTAATGGCTGGTACCTTGACCCAAAGTACAGAGCAGGAGAGGCCTGAGTTGAGGCAGCTGGGGAAGCGCAAAAGCTTCGAAGGCCTGTGTCAGCAGCCCGGACCCACAGCTGAGGAAATCACTGCTGCGGGCCATCCTTCCCGAAACTCAGGGACTTACAAGTCACCTGTTGCCTCATCTCAATGTAAGGGCCTTGGCTTCCTGCCTCCTTCACACCGTACCTTTGAATGTGGTTCAAACACTGAGTTCTGTGAGACGCAAGGCCAGTAAAGATTGGATGCAAGTGCGTAATCTTCATTGCTCTCAAATCCATCCCCGGAGAAGACTGAGTGCAGCTAGAACGAGGCCAGGTGCAATCCCATTCCATCCCCTCTATTCAGCCAACCAAGATTTTCTCTCTCAAGGCTTTCTGTGTCACCTCTCACTGCTCTAAGGACAACTTCTGTCTCCAGAGCGAGAATTCCTTTGTTTCTCCACATGTTGGTATCTGCCCGAGTAGTGATCCTGTCACTAAGCTTTCCAGGTCTCCCTGGGATGTGTGGAAGGAGCCATTAGGTGATAACAGATGACTCTCAGGATCCCAACCAAGAGTTCAGAACCTTGGTGGAAAAAGTCTTGTTTATGGAAGCAGTGTTCCTCCAAAGACCCAGCACTCTGTACCCGCTACACATGAAGTCACTCATGGGCACCACAGACGCATTTGCCTCCTCACGGGCTGCAGAGAGGAGGTAACGATGGGAAATCTACCCCCCTCTCCTCCCCCCCCCAAGAGGAAGACAGGCAGATTCAGAAGGGCCCATCCCCTGAGCATTCTGGGTACCTGGTGAAGATACAGGAGGAGAGGAGCTGTCAGCAACAGTAGGGCAAGGCCAGGGAGAGAAAGGCCCATCTGGGCCAAACTGCTTATGGCTCTTGTCTCACAGAGAGCTGCTTTCTGGTCCTGTTACGGCGTGTCACTTTCTGCCACTCCACCCCCACCCTGTTTGCCAAAGACCTCAAGACATTTCTAAGAGGTTCTGAATTATTGACAAACCCAGGGAAGATGCTTTGGAAAACATTAAGTACAAAAACAGACCTGTACGGCTAGTGCAAATACTCGGTCATTGGCAGTCTCCTTTTTAAGACTAAAAGAGAAGAAGAAGGGGGGGGGGGGAGCCTGCCTCTGCTAAATAATGATGATATTCACAGAACAACAGACACTGCAACTCCAAAGTTCACAGTCTCTCCAGCTTTACTCACCCCTAGCCATCTTGCTCCTTTATTGGCAGCCTGTTGAATCTGGACTCTTTTGAGGGTGACATGGTAAACAGCTCCTTCCTCTACCTCTTCACCCCAGTCCTGAATCGAGCTCTGCCAGGGGGTGGGATAAAGAGAAAGAAAAAGAGTATTTTTTTTTTCCTCTCATCTAACCACAATCTATCCCAGCTGCTTTACTGCTTACAGCAGCACTCAAGGCACAAGATGGACTGTTCAAAATAAATATTACAATCAGGGCAGTACAAGACACATTGCGATAGAGGGAATGCTGAAATTTTCTTGGCTTCCAGCCTTTCCCTGTGGTATCAGGATCCCCGGACTTTTCCATGTAGTTCTTTTTCCTAGACTCACATATCTTAGGGTTTTGTTTAAAGTCTCTCCCTCCCTCCCCCCCCCCCGCCCCCACAGCCCTTCCTTAAGACACTGTGATTTAGTGCGGATTAATTCCCACCCCCCACCCCCAGGTGAAAGGAATAAAAATAATTCGTTGGCAGAAAAAAAAAAAAAGTTGGTACTACGATTACAAGCGGGCTCAGTTAACTTGAGCATGCGGGGTTTAAACTCCGGCGCAAACAAGTGTTTAAAGTGCCAAGAGTCCTCACTCCTTCGGAAGTGGGAGGCTTCCCGAGTCTTTTTTCTCCTCCTTCTGAGTCGGGACCCAAGGAGTGAGCGGGGTCGGGCTGGGGGGGGGGGGGGGCGAGGGGAGCGGAAAGTTTATTTCCATAAAATAAGCTGGCAAGTGCAAATCAAAAAAAGAAGAAAAAGAAAAGAAAAGGAAAGGAAAGGAAAAAGGAAAGGAAAAAGGAAAGAGGAAAGGAAAGGAAAGGAAAGGAAAGGAAAGGAAAGGAAAGGAAAGGAAAGGAAAGGAAAGGAAAGAAGGAAAGGAAAGGAAAGGAAAAGGCAACACAGCATCATGCAGCTTTCAGCAAAACGCGCGCGGCGGCCCCCCGGCCCCCAGGTCCCGGCCAAGGCGGCCGCCGCCGCAGGGGCGCTCCCGGGCTCCCCGCGACCAGCGCTTCCCCGTCCTTAGAAGTTTTCCCTTCCCGACACACGTCTGCCCGCACGCACGAGAGGCGGGTGCCCAGAGGGTGGGAGCCGCGGGGCGGGCGAGGGCGCGGCGGGCGCAGCCAGAGGAGCCCCGGCTCCCGGGGGCGGGGGGGCGGGGGGGGGGTCCGGGGTCCCAAACGCGCGCAGAGAAAGCGGGAGAGATTCCCGACCGGGGAAGCCTCGGGAGAGGGCAGGGCTCGCGTTACCATTTTAGCTTGCCAAAGCAATTTCATTCTCAGTTTTGTCTTCGGTCCGCGGCCGCGGCATGGTGCGCCCGGCTCCGGGGGCCCCCGCAGCGTCGGCCCGCGGCGCCCCCGCCCGCCCCGCGCCCCGCGCCCCGAGCGCGCACAGCCCCGCGCCCCGCGCCCCGCGCCCCGCGCCCCGAGCGAGCGCTGCCCCCGCCGCCGCCGCCGCCGCCGCCGCCGCCGGTGCGCGCGACTCGGGCCACAAAGGGAGCGCGGCGAGCGAGGGCGCCGCAGACTCCTCCCCGCGCGCTCCGCCGCTCCGTGATGTCAGGCTTTCCTGTTTGTGCTCCCGGCACGCTCTCCCTCTCTCCGACCCCACGCCGAAAGTTTGCGCGGGCCAGAGTTTTCTCCAGCTCCGGGGGCGAGCGGGAAACCCCCCTCGCAAGGTGCGCGGGTCCCCCGGGGGGTCACCGGGCGCGGCCTGGGGGGATCCAAGCGTGTGTGTCTCCCCCCTTGGCTGAGACTTAAAGGGGGGACGCGGCCGTGCCCAAGGGATGGGAAGACAGGGTCGGGAAAACCTGGGTGACCTGCTCAGTTTAGATTAAATCGGAGCTGCCCCCCCCCACCACCACCACCACCACCACCAAGACGGGAGCACTACTGCAGGCCAGGAAGTTTTTCATTAGGACGAAGAAAGAAATGGTCCGAGGATAGTCCAGAACCCGTGCCCGCCCGGGGGGTGTACTGGTCCTGCACCAGCAGGCTGCCAACAGGAATCGCTGCGGGCTTTTTTCTACCACCCATTAGGATAAGGCTCATCCACAGTAACTGGCCATGGTTGGGGGGGCTGGGGGGGAGGGAAGGGGACAAAGCAGGAAAGGGTTTTGCCGGGGTGGACAGCGTGGAAAGCGGGCATCGGTGGCCCTGGAGATTCTGGGAGTCTTCGTGAGGCAGCCATGGGTTGAGTTTTCCCTACTGTAGGGACCCAGCAGGATAATGACAGTAAGGAAAGAGCCCTTCACGAGGAGACTGCCGGAGGACCTGTGCCATAACAGATCTGCTACCAGGACATAAGAGTATAACATCTTTTAGATCCAGTTTCAATACCTTGACAGCAGGATACCGGATGATAATGTATTCAGGCTTTGGCACATGACGGGATTTCATACCTAGGAATTTTTTACAAAATTTTTTTTTTTTATACAAAGAACCTTAGAGTTCATGTCTGTGATACTATGCCCTCTAATTGTATTTAATCACCTTTCAATTTGTTTTTAAAGACCTCCCACTAATTGCCATGCTAAGGCATAAGGCTGGGATTTGATTCCCAATAAATATCTCATGAGCTGAAAAGCTAGAGAATCCTGTGTACTGATGTTCCCAGGAGAGCAGAAAAATGACAGTGAGGGCACAGCAAGGAGAAACAAAAAGGATTGGGACACTTGAGAACATTTTGAAATCACTCAGACAAGTTTCCCTCAGACAACCAGAACCTACCCAGCTCAGTCACTGTGGACTGAATGAATGCTCTCTTTTATAAAACCGAAGTGATTATTTCTATAATTAAAAAAAGTAAAAGCACATAGACTAGACCCTCCTGTGATCACCAGGACAGCATGTCCCCAATGTCTAGAAGATAATCATGGGGAGGCCCTACTCTGACCTCTTAAGCCATCCCCAGGTCCCCTGGAGTGCCTATCCAGTGATCTCAAAGACCACAAGATGCACCTGAGGACAGTTAAGCAACCCATAAGATTAACTTCACCGCTATACTTTAACCTGATTTGGGGCCATAAATTTTAAGATTACTGACAATTTTTCACCTCAGGGATATCACACAGTTTCTCAGCCCCACCCCTTGAAGGAAGCCTTCCCAGACAAGGCAGCTTATAACTCACAAGACCCTACACAGGTTTCCGATCTCATCATCCTCCTTTCTCCTCCACCAATTCCCTGGCTGGCCACCTGGTATATAAAGGGGGAAGATACAGACTTCAAGGCAAGTGGATCCAGCTTCAAACCCGTGCTTACTTTAAGAGTGAACTTGGGCATGGGGCGCCTGGGTGGCCCAATTGGTTGGGCATCTAACTCTTGGTTTCTGCTCTGGTGGTGGTCTCGGGATCAAGCCCCACTCTGTGCTCAGTGCAGAGTCTGCTTGGGATTCTCTCTCTCCTCTCCCTCTTTCCCTTACCCCTTGCTCTCTCTCTCTTTCAAATAAATAAATAAATCTTAAAAAAAAAAAAAAAAAAAAAGGATGCCTGGGTGGCTCAGCGGTTGAGCATCTGCCTTGGGCTCAAGGAGTGATCCCAGGAATCGAGTCCCACATCAGGCTTCCTGCATGGAGCCTCCTTCTCCCTCTGCCTATGTCTCTGCCTTTCTCTGTTGTGTATGTGTCTCTCATGAATAAATAAAAAAACAGAGTGAACTTGGGTGCCACCTCCCTGAGCCTTAGTTTCTAAGGCTTCCCATCTGTAAAATGGGACAAACATATATAGGTTTGAAAAAAAATTAAATGAAATATGTATGCAAATTATCATGGTAAGTGATCAAATAAAGTTCCATTCCCTTATTATTGCACTTCTTCCCCAACTGTATTTTCCCAGACTCACTCACTGAAAAGTTGTGTATGTATGCAATGTGAGGAAATCTGAAGTCATGCCTACTTACTAAATTACATTATAATTTCAGAGAGGTTTTCCAAGAATAACTCTTTGTATTTATACCTGATAATGTATTTGATTTTGTACAAATGCTGAGCCACCAAAAAAAAAAAAAAAAAAAGTCTGGTTATACTAGATAGTACAATCAAGTGCTGAATTTTGCAGTTTTTAAAATATTCATTTAAAAATATTTCACCTGTAGGCAGCTCAGATAGAATTACCTTATTACACATACCTGGCCAATGTGTGGGAAGGATAAACCAGTAAGCCATTTATAATTAAATTTGAATTTATTTACCAGATTAACTTGTCCATGACCTAGTATGGTCCTAAGAGGATAGGTCAAGTTTTGTTAAAAGTAGATCAGCAATATTTTGTAATTTTCAGCCTACGAATCTTTCATCTCTTTGGGTTAGTTTATTCCTAAGTTTTTACTCTTTTTGATGCTATTGTAAATAGGATTATTTTCTTAATTTCATTTTTGGACTTTCATTGTTAGTGTGCAGAAATGCAATTGATTTTTATATATTGCTTTTACTTCCTGCAACTTTAATAAATTCATTAAGTAGTTCTAACAGTTTATTTCTGGACACACAAAAAAAATGGGAAGACAACTTGTGTTCGTGGATTTGAAAGCTTAATATTATGAAAATATCCATACTACCCCCAAGCAATCTACAGATTCAAAGCAATTCCTAACAAAATTATAAGAGCATTGTTTACAGAAATAGAAAAAAAAAGCCTAAAATTCATATGGAATCACAAAGGACACTGAAGAGCCAAAGCAATCTTGAAAAGGAAGAACAATGTTGGAAGTGTCACTGAAGTGTTTCTCTGACTTCAAAACATATTACCAAACTATAGTAATCAAAACAGTGTGGAACTGGCATAATGACGGACAAATAATAAAACAATGGACCCTAATAATCCCGAAATAAACCCACACATATATAGTCAACTGATCTTTGACAAGGCTGTCAAGAATAAACAATGGGGAAAGGACTGTCTGTTCAACAAACGGTTCTGGGAAATCTGGATATCCACCAAATTTGTAGAATACCTTGGGGGAAAGCGAAAACAGATGAGCAACACTAGATCAAACTAAAAGGCTTCTACACAGCTAAGGAAACAACAGAATAAAAAGGCAACATATCAAATGGAAGAAAATATCTGCAAACAACATGTTGGATAAGGAGTTAATAACCATAATATATAAGGAACTTCTACAACTCAACAGAAAAGAAAAAACACATAAAACAAAATAAAATAACCCAATTTAAAAATGGGCACAGGGCTCGACTAAACATTTCCCCCAAAGAAGAGATATAAATGGCCAATAGGTATATGAAAGATGCTTAACATGACCAATCATCAGGGAGATGGAAATGAAAATCACAACAAGATATTACCTCCTACCTGTAAGGATGGCCATTATTCAAATAAACAAAGAAAAAAATGTTAGCTAAGATGTAAAGGAAAGGGAACCCTTGTATGCTGTTGGCAGGAATATAAATTGGTATAGCTGGTATGGAAAAGAGTTCAGAGTTTCCTTGATAAACCAAAAATAGAACTACCTCAAGATCCACCAATCCCACCTCTGGGTATTGACCCAAAACAGTTGAAATGAGGATCTCGAAGAAATATTTGCATTTCCATGTTCATTGCTGCACTATTAATAATAGCCAAGATGTGGAAACAACTGTATATCAGCAGATGAACAAATCCAGAAAATGAGATATGGACACACCTATGATGGAATATTATTCATCTTTAGGGGATCCCTGGGTGGCGCAGTGGTTTAGCGCCTGCCTTTGGCCCAGGGCGCGATCCTGGAGACCCGGGATCGAATCCCACATTGGGCTCCCGGTGCATGGAGCCTGCTTCTCCCTCTGCCTGTGTGTCTCTGCCTCTCTCTCTCTGTGACTATCATACATAAATAAATAAAAATTTTAAAAAAAGGAATATTATTCATCTTTAAACAAGTAGGGAATCCTGTCATATGCCTATGATATGGATGGACCTTGAGAGCATAATGTTAAGTGAAATAAGCCAGTCACTGAATGACAAACACAGCATGCTTTCACTAATGTGAGGTATCTAAAGTAGTCCAACTCACAGAAATAGAAAGTAGAGTGTTGGTTGTCAGGGGCTCAGGGGCAGGGCAAAATAGGGAGCTGCTGTTCAAATGTGTACAAAGTTACAGTTTTCAAAATGAAAAAGTTCAAATGTGTAAAAGTTTCAGTTATTCAAGATGAAAAGGTGCTGTACAACATTATGTTTATAGTTAACTAATATGGGCTGTACAGTTAAAAATTTGATGTGGGGAGGGATGCAAAGGTGGATCCTTAAAGTGTAGGATATTGCCAGGAATAGTTTTATGTGGCCATATTCGGTGGTCACTGATAAGTCAGAGCAGTACAAGGGTCCTAGAGTATCACAGGAAAGAGGGAAGATATATGGAAAACCCCAAACTGGAGGGAAAAACTTTTTTACTTCTAGTTTCACCAGAGCCAATAAAGAGAAGGCTGGTTAAGAGCAGACATAAGTAGCTGATTCTTGAAGAGAAGCTATCTACAAGTGGAAATACGTAGTTTATATATTCCCTTCATTCATTTATCTATTCACTGGCCTCTCTGATACCACACTTTCCTCAATCGTATTCTACTTCTCTGGCTGCAAGAAGAAGTGAAAAATACAAAAACTATGATAGGGTGTACTTACATAGGCAGCATAACATGGAGTAATACTTATGTGCCCGGGTGACTGAGGGGACATCTGGCATCTGAGAGCCAGAGTTTGAATTTCAGGTCTAAAAGCCTTCCAACCCAGGGTCTGACCCTCACTTCTCACAGCATGAGTGTCCTCATCTGTTTCCCTTCAAGCTTATCAGGAGTGTTAAATAAAGGAATATAAGTGGCCTTGAATAAAAATCTATCTCCTTCCGTCCCCACCTCCACACTCTTTCCGGCATTTTCTTTGCATGTTAGGTTGTTTCCTCGGACAACAGATTTACTGCATGACAGAAAAATAAGGACAGTGCAAGTACAATGGACATTGTGCTTGGGATAAGTGTGTACAGACTTGTCTGGATAATGGCCACATCAGCATGAGAATGCCAAGACATGGGAAGGCCTTGGTTTTGTCCTTAACCTCAATGCCAGACTGTAATGTCTTTTTTTTTTTAAGATGTTTTATTTATTTATTTATTCATGAGAGACACAGAGAGAGAGGCAGAGATATAGGCAGAAGGAGAAGCAGGCTCCCTGTGGGGAGCCCGATGTAGGAGTCGATCCCAGGACCCTGGGATCATGCCCTGAGCCGAAGGCAGAAGCTCAACCACTGAGCCACCCAGGTGCCCTCAGACTATAATGTCTTATGTCCAGTCAAAATTTTAGAGGAAAACAGTCCTAAGGGAGCAGTGAAAATAATAACAACAACAAATACATGAAAAAAAACTAAAAAGCAAGAGGCCAGGATTCTCCTTCCACACCTTAGCAGCACTGAGTGCATATTGCCTCTCCTCGCCCACAGCCCTTTCCTAAACATATGAGTTTGAAAACCTTTCCCACTTGTGAGTGAAATCAACAATAACCCTTTGCAGTATTTTATTTATAAGCTCTATTTTATTTATAAACTCTATCTTTTATCTATAAACTCTATCTTCCTCAATTTGTAGTTCCCTGAAACCCTTTGGTGAAGGATGTTAACACATAAATCTGCTAATTCTTGACTTGTTTCCTCCAACAATATCAATGTATTGTCAAACTGCAAATGATTGAATCCTTTCAGCCTCCCTATGAAATGCTTCTTCCTATTCTTCAGTCCTGCAGGCTGTGTTGTTCCTCAGTGAACTTTCCATATTCAGTCTCTGATGATCAGCTGAGCATCCCGCTATGGTTGCTCAGTTTATATATTGCTCTGCTAAGTGGGCTGCCCCCTCCACCTCCTCTTCACTTGAACTTTCAGCCTTGCTTTGCAAAGGGCTAAGAACCAGTCATGCTTGGTCATGCTTGGTCAAAAATGATTTGCTTCCATTTTCTGAGGGCCCAAAGTGCTTTTACTAATTATCATAGGCATACTATACGTTAAAAATTCTCAATGCTCAATGTTATTAGGTTCTCTTATTTAGGCAAGTGAATTAAAAGCCAATTTTAGATAAACCTGTTATAGCTAAAGAAGAAGCCTGCCACAGGGGGGTAGAAAATGTAGATAGAAGAAACATAAAAGCACTGGACAGATGGAAGGCCAAAGGCAAAAGCCTCCTCTGGGCATGATGGCAAACATTTTTCAACTAATAGTTTACCAATTGCTGGTAGTTAGTCTTAATTGATGTTGATGATGCTTGCCTGAGGAAGAAGGTGGTTATTGGAATACTATTTGTAACTTGGGCTAATGAGCATTATTACCTCATCTAATTATAGATTTCTGTAAAAGAAAAAAGGAGAGAGATTTACTCAGATGGTTGAAAACATCAAAACATACAACAGTCAGCTCTTAAGCTGACTTTCTTAACAAAGAGGAATGATGATAAAACCTTCTGCAAAGTGGAGGATTGGTGACCTGATGCCATGAAGGGCTTTGACCAAGATTCTGGGAGGAGCTACTGGGCAATTAGCCAAATCATACCTTGTTTCGGGGCTAACGGAATATCCTTTTTTTTTTTTTTTTACAATAATGGTATTGAAATGGTACTGAAAGCTCGAATGAACCAGAACTGTGAGAACATAGTGGCTAAGAGCGATGACTGTGGTTAGAAACACCGAGATGTGAGCCCTAGATCCGTCACTCCACTCTGAAGCAAGATCTCTCGCATCTCTAAACCCGTATGAAATAGGGATACAAACACCTTCCTCACTGGCCCATCCTGAGAATTAAATGAGCTAATAATACACATCAAGCCTTTAGCACAGTATCCAGCACCAAGGTAAATTCTCAGTTAATGTTGTCTGTTGTCGTTTTCTGTCAGATTGAGAATTTGTGGAATCCAAAGGAGACTGGCTATATTAAAACTCAGGCACATACATCAAGTAACTCAAGATTTTGCAGCTTGAAGCCAAAAATTCATGATGCAGTGAACCCAGAAAGAACTGTAAGCCCCACAAACTGTTCAGTCAATGAGCAACATTTACTGAGTTGCTACATAACACAGGAAGATACCATGTGTGGTATTCTTGCCCACCCCATCCCCACCTCCATACAGTGACCAGAGTGATATTTTCAAATTACTACAGCATCCCCTTATTCTTAAATCCCTCCAGTGCCTCCCCACTGCTAAGGTTAAAACCTAAATTCTTTTCCTATCTCACAGGGCCTTGCCCACTGGCCCCTGCCTGCCTCTCCAGCCTCCTTCCACTCCACTTTACATACATTCTCTGGGCTCCAGCAACCCCAGTCTTCTTCAGTGTCTTCACTCTATCTGGCCCTTGTCCACTACAGAGCCTTTACACATGTGATTCTCCTCCTTGGGACATCCCACCCTCTTCTCCTCTCCCAATTAGGTTAAATCCCCCTATTATGTGCTCTGATGGCACCGTGATCCTCTCTTTGTAACTCTACCACAGTCATAATTTTACATTTAATTGTATGATTTTTAAAAGATTTTATTTATTTGTTCATGAGAGACACAGACAGAGAGGCAGACACATAGGCAGAGGGAGAAGCAGGCTCCCTGCAGGGAGCCCAATATGAGACTCGATCCCAGGACCCTGGGATCACGACCTGAGCCAAAGGCACTCAATTGCTGAGCCACCCAGGTGTCCTTCATTGTATGATTATTTGATAAATGTCTGTTTCACCCAACTCTATGAGGGCAGAGGCAATTTAATTTTTTCCCTTTATTGTTCCCTAGCACCTCCCGCAGTGCCTAGCACATGGGAGATGCTCAATAAATAACTATGATCGATTGATAGGTACAGACACATAAATAAAGCCATGCTGTAAATTCAGTAAGTGCTTTGTAATTGTTGAGTGATATAAATAAATCTTAGATATTGTCTCTACCTTAAGGTTGTTTGTACTCTAAAAGCAAAGAAAGGACAGAAAGGGATCAAATGAAAATGACTTCATAAAAGCCACAGATCGGCAAGAACAGATTAAGACAACAGGGCCAACCAAGCAATGTGTCACTGAGAGGACATGGACAACCTCCATCAGGCGGCATACATTCTTGACTTGCAGATAATTATAGTTTTTATTGAGATTGTGTCAACCACTACCTTTGGAGAAAAAAAGAGAAACATAGACTAGGAGGAGGAAAGAAGGACTTTCAGTAGGTGAGATGGCAGGTTAAAGGGTGGTATTTGGTTGGAAGAAGAGGCTCATAGAGTCAAAGGACATGAGGTTCAGATAAAGTAGCTGGATGGCAGAGATTCTGGAATTTTTCTTAAGAGGAAACCGAAATGATAAAACAGAGGGTGAACAAGGTGATTATAATACGTGTCCATAGGTTAGTCAGAGGGGGACAGCGTGGAGATAGAGCCATTTGATAGGAGACAACACAGTCAAGTACATGCCGAACAACGCCTAGGCTGAGACAATGGTTTTGAACCAAAGGAATGAATCAGGATGACATTTTGGAAAAACAAATGTTGTGACTTAATGATAGGCAGCATGTTGCAAGTAAATGAGAGGGGAAATAAAAAAATCCACAAGATTTTAAGACCGGAACACTTGGGATTATCAAGGGGATATGGAAATAAAGAGAGAATGGAAAGGACTTTCTGCTTTTGGGGAAAAATACTATCAGTTCAATTTTGAGGAGAAAGAAAAGGATATTGAAAAGTGATAGGAAGGAAAGAAAAAGACTAGAAATGAAGAAAGTGGTTGCAAGTCACTATGTATACAGGAAGTTGTTTGAAACCATGAATTCACATTATTTCTCCTGAGTGGAAGAGAAGCAGAATCTAAACAGTCTCAAGATGCACCCACAACTGAACACCAAACAAAAATAACCAGAGAGGAGAGCAAGACGGAAAGAAGAACAAGGAGAGCTTGAGTTATGGGAACTAATGCTGAAGGGAAGTTCACTGTGATTAAAAATTCTCAAATACACTAAAGTCAGTCTTGGAATACAGTCAATGGACGTTAGAATGCTTCAAATGACAAGTTGTTTCTCTTCTGTCCTTATCACGAGATGTTGTACACATATTTTAAGAGGGTTTTCTGTTTAAAAACATATAAAATTTGTTTTTAAATTATCACTGGTTATTCTATTCTGTGACACTCTTCAATAAAATGTAACCAAAGTTAATTGAAAGTCTTAGTGTGGTCAGTTACATAACACTAGAATTGCTGAATAGCTTAAACGCAGTGTTTTCCCAGAAATATTTGTCTTTTGGATGAAACCAAGAACGGAAAGTTTCTGCCTTAAAGGAGAACTTTTGGGAAGGTGGAAAGAAAAGAAAAACATATATAACGGAAGTATCACTTTAACAATAGTTAACCAATATATTGCAAATAGGGGAGCTACTCACACAGAAACACACAAGAATACAAAGAAAAGTGAATTTTACCACTTTAGAGAGCTGATTGTGGACTGTATGTCAATTTTCTAATGTCTTTTTATAAATCAGAAAATATCTCACATATTGCCTTTGCCAGGAACAAATTTAGACACATCTTTGGTTCTTGTTATTTGCCTTTTAAACTGGCAGATTCAACTCATACTGAGCCTGTTTTGTCTAAGACATGAAGTAAGGTTTATAGAATGAAAGTGTGTTTCATCTGGGGTAGGAGATGGGGTGGAGTCATTACCTTGGTTCATTCAGGATCTTCTAAAATAGGCGAATAGCTACTGTTCTAGAAAGCTGCATAGAGTCCTCATTCCTCTCCCTTCAAAGATAACGTGTATGTGTGTGTGTGTGTGTGTGTGTGTGTGTGTTGTGGAATGAGGAGTTTGAGTTGGACATGGTGGGAGGTGGAGTATTGTGTGTGCATGTGTGCTATAGGAGGGAGAATTGATAGGTTTCCTTCACCTTGAACCTTAATCATAAAAGATAATGACTGCTCTCCAAAATAACATAAAGGCACTGTAAAGAAGTGACAGTGCAATTATAAGTTACGTGGCAATCTTATAACAAAATAAGTAATACACTTTTTCCTTATACCCAAATAGGTCATATATTTTTACATTATTCAAAGGAACTTCTCTCCTGTAACTTGCCAGGACGCCATCCTATGAAATGAACACATCCTGTTCCACAGGAAACCACACCACCTTTGGTTAAAGGCTGGATGACCTTAGCATGAGACCAGCCGCCATTCTTGGCATACGTGCCCAACTTGGGCTAGGTTTTTGGTCTTCCCCACCTAAAAAGGCTTGCAGGGAAAGTAGGGATTGGGCAAGCAGTGGGAAATTCCTCGATTTGATTAGTTCCATAAATCTATACCAGACTCAAGCTCCCCTAAGAGGGTGCAGAAGGCACTAGAATCAGTTCCAGGTACTGAAAACAGATTAAATTCACTGTAGGTGTAGAATCCAAGGATTCCAGGACAAAAGTGGACCTCCCAGGATCTTGTCATGACAGTGAACCATGTGGATAAGGGCATCATCCTAAATGGTGGAGCAGCAAGACAGAAAAAGCCTGGCTCTATTATCTCATAGAACAAAGTTGTCACACCAGTCCTAGACTGTCTATCTCTGGACTGTTTTGCAAGAGAGAAATAGAACTCCTTCTTGTTTAAAGTGTTATAAATTTGGCTTTCCGTTACTAGCAGCCAAACCCATATTCCAATTAATATACCTATTAAATAGAACAGAAATCAGTAGAGGTAAGAGAGTCACTTAACTAGAGGCAAGAGCAAAATATTCTAAATATTCTAATATTTACTCTGACATACTCTGATTCTAAAATTGTTCTGGGCTCTAAAAGGGACTCCTTTACCCATTTAGTAACTCACTCATGCAACAAATATTTACAAAGCACCTACTATATATCAGCCACTGTGCTAAGCAGGCATTGCAGAAATAATTTTCAACAAGACAGTTGCAGTACCTGCCTCGTGGTGCTAATGGACTGAAGGGACAAATGGACAAAGCATGTGTATCACAGTATGATAAGTGTGCCAACAGAAAGATTGTTATTGGGATGTATAGGCTGTGCCTATAAGATTGAGGGAATTATTCCCAGAAAAAAAATGGTCTCTAAGGTAAGATGTGAAAGCCAAGATGGAATTAGCAGTAGTAGTGGAAAGAGTGGGGGGAGAGCTATCTAGGCAGAGGGAACAGCATAAGGGAAGGCCCCGACTTAGAGGAATCACAGATCAAAGAGAATCCTAGGCATGACCACTAGTTCATAAAACATGCCAAATAGGCTATTTATTTTTCCTTAAAAAGAAAAAAAAAAGAAATAGTACTGTATTCGCTTTGTGGGCACCAATTCATTGTAATAGTATAATGTATACTATTATGCTGGATGTATGTCCCTTGGAAACACAGGGCATGCTTTTGTTTTATTTTATGTAATCCCATAATCCCTTGAATAATCCTCTGTGAAGGGTCAGGTAAATAAATAACTATTTTTAATGACTTTAACAGAGTGTAAACTATGTGTAAAGCACTGAATTCTACATCCTGGCCCTGGATCTCAAGTAAGGGAGGCAAACAAACAAAGCAAGCCAGTAAGACCGCAGGATGTGATTCTGGACCTCTATGGAACCATCCAGACTAAACTCCAAGTCAGAATGCTAGTGTTGCAGGTTGTCCCATTAGAACAGCCATCCCGGCACACCCCAGGTGAGACTCTGACACAGGTCTGGGAGCAAGAATACAGGCTGGACGGAAGGGCCTCTTTCAAGCCCCACCTTGGAAATACTCGGCGTTAGTGCTATACCCGATCAGGGAAAGGGAGAAAAGATCAGCCAGGGGGCCCTCTTTTGAGAGGGGGGAAAGGCAACGTTAGATACTAAAGACTTTAACCTCTTGAAGACTTGAAAGTATGAATAGAATTTCCAGGTGGTGGGGAAGGGGTTTAGGGAAGCAGGGCAGATGGGAAGAAGAGAGCAATCCAAGCAGAATCCGAGTGAGCCCTAGCGTAGAGGTCAAATGTGGAGTCATCATAGCCCGGGCAGAGAGAAGGAGGCCGCCCAGCCCAGCCACGCTGCCTGGGCACATGTGCCCACTGCACCTCCTGCTCACTCTCTCCCCAGAGCATTCCTTGAGTCACACTGACCGAAATGGGTCACTTCACCTAGATTATCCAAGTTCCTCTGTTATAGGGTGAATTATTTGAGGTTCATATGGCTGGGGGTAGATCAAGAGTATGGGGATCCCTGGGTGGCGCAGAGGTTTAGCGCCTGCCTTTGGCCCGGGGTGCGATTCTGGAGACCCAGGATCGAATCCCACATCAGGTTCCCGGTGCATGGAGCCTGCTTCTCCCTCTGCCTGTGTCTCTGCCTCTCTCTCTCTCTGTGACTATAATAAATAAATAAATTAAAAAAAGAGTATGTACAATTTAGTCACCATAGCATGAATATCACCTATTTGAAGGCATGAATATTTTTGCCTTGTTAATTGGCTAACGCTTTCTGTCACTGCAGTTTACAAAGTGATGTTACAACTATTAGTTTCCTCGATCTTTACAACAACCCCAAAGTAGAAGTACTAGCTGCATCTTATAACCTAAGAAAATGAAATGTCAAGACAACAAAGACCATGTAAATGCAAGAGCCATGTCTTGAACTCCAGTCTTTTGACTGCAAAAATCATGCTACTTTCAAAGGAATATGCTTCCACACTTCTCCTGATGACCACTGAGTCATGTATAGAATTGTTGAATCACTATATTGCACACCGGGAACTAATATAACACTCTGTATTAACTACAGTGGAGTTAAAATTTTAAAGAATTGTAAAAAGTTATAAAATAAAGTAAGAGTACACTTCTGTGTATTCAAATGTTCTTAGAAGATTTGTTTGCCTCTTTGCTGTTGCCTGTGTTATTTAGGACTTAGGCACCTGATAAAGTACAGCAGTGCTTTATACCCATTAGTAATTAGAGATGCATTCACACAGTTGCCGGCACTCGAGAATTATGTCCTTACTGGCTCTTTCATGAGTGTCTTATCCTTTTCATTCCTAGTTCCGGATCATACTGTCTGGCATGATGGTCCCATTTCTTCATTCATACAATCATGCAGGCAGCTGCTATGCCCCAGGTACTGTGCTAGTAGGGGCATGTGCTGTGGTGATCCTCAGAATCCCTGCTTTCAAAGAACGTACAGTCTAGGGAGGAGAGAGGCAAGTAAATAATACCTTACCAAGAATCTAATGGGGCAGGCACATGGTGGGACCCCTAGCATCAAGGAAAGGCACCTATTCTAGAGTCAGGGAGGTCTAAAGCTGAGAATTTAATAGGAAGGAAGAAAAAGTTAGCCAATGGGAAGGGGGAGAAATGCTCAGTTCGGGAAGAGGAGTGGCATGAATGCTGAAGAGAACAAAGTTGCTTCACAGACAGAACTCAGTATGGTTTGACCTTCCTGGAGGATGAGTGCAGTAAGGAGGGGTAATAGGGAGATGAGGTCACAAGAGCTTGGGAGCTATGCTGAAGGGTCTGGACTTGATCCCAGCGCAGTGGAGACCATCGAAACGTTCCACACAGCAGAGTTACATGAGAAGACTTGTATTTTAAAAAGACCTGACTGTGGAGCCACCTGGGTGGTTCAGTTGGCTAAGCATCTGCCTTCCACTTAGGTCATGATCCCAGGGTCCTAGGCTCTCTGCTTAGCGGGGTGTTTGCTTCTACCTCTCCCTCTGCCTGCCGCTCCCCTTGCTTGTGCTCTCTCTGTCAAATAAATAAATAAACAAATAAACAGATGTTTAAAAAAATAAAAAAGATCTGACTGTGCCCTAATAGAAATATAATGTGAGCCGCTTACATAATTTTAACTTTTCTAAGAGCCTCATTAAAAATGTAAAAAGAAACAGGTGAAATTAGTCTTGTATTAAGTAATTTAATTAGGCTAATCTTAACACTATGGTTTATTTAACCTACAGCGTTAGAAAGAGGTGTGGAGAGAAGTAAACACGCTGGAGAAGTATTTGGGAAGAGGAAGGGAAGAAATTTTGTTACAGGTGAGGACTCATTTAATTCATTTGACACACTAGCAGCAGATTAATCTTCCTGAAATACAGCTTCAATTAATTGTTTTAATTTTTCCATTCTCTACCTTTCGCCCACCAAATAAAGCTCCAGCTCCTTAGCCAGCAGCGGACCCTGCCTTTTCTCCAGCATCTGCATCCTCCTCCACACACAGCTGGGCCTTTCCTTTCCCACCTGCAGACCCCACATCTAAGAGCAGTCATAACCTTATGTAGAAGGAATGAGAAGCCCTCCGCTCAGCACTCTGGAATGGAGCAACAGGGCACTCCCACGGCGAGGCAGGCCCCGTGTTCCAGGTCTGACTCCTGCCTTGGAAATCTGCCCGGTCCCTCTGGGGTGGGGGCCCCGCTTCTTGCTTGCCATTCCACTCTTTGCTCCTTCCAGAGCCTGGAAGTCTGCCCGTAAACCTGAGTGTAGCAGCTGGAACCTTCTAACTGCTGACACACTTTCTTATTCCCTCACTTCTGGTTACATTTCTCCAGGCCACCTGTTCCTGCATTTCTCGGAACCAGCACCTCCCCACCTGGAGGTTGGTCACCTACCTCACAACACCAGTGCTCCCTGCCCAGGTGACTGTGTGTCATCGGTTGCTATGCTCTCAGGCCTATCCCTGCCAATGTCTTGGGTGCCAGCGTAGACTCCCTCACAGCTCCTGCCCCCACCCCATCTTTTACCATGAATCAGGCTATTTCTAACAAGGTCGTGAGTTGTGACAATTGACATTCAAGCCTTGTAGATTAGAGCCCTGCCCTACCATTGAAATATCTTTCTCACTACACCCTCATGTATTCTTTACTCCAGCCAAAATAATCGAATTGTTGTTTGTTACTGGGTCTCCCCTTGCATACCTCCCTGATATATCCCTGCCAACCACCCAGCCTGGAAAGGGCCTTCTCCTGTTCCATCCCCATTTGCTGAGGAATTCGGAATAAATATTAAGCCCCAAAATAGGACAATCATAATCTCCTCCTCCCCTGACTGGAAATTATATCTCTCCCCACTGAACTCCTGCAGCTTATTATCTGGACTTCAATTATGGATTTTATTGCATTCCTACTTGTTTTAAATGTCTTATCTCTCTGAGGCTATAAATAAACATCTTGGGAAGAAGATCCACCTCTGATTACTGAGCAGAGCAAAACAGCTAGGAGATAGGGAAAGAGAGATTTGGCTTAATTTTGCAAAATGAGTAATGGTCCATCAAGGATTATAGTGGAACAAGTTCACACTTTCAAGTGGCTGCTTAACATCCTTAATCAAATCATTCCTGAAACACAGGGAATAAGGGCCCCTGTCCCTACAGAATTCAAGGAAATTCACTGAGAGTCCTTTAGCTAATAATATTATTCTCTATATATGTTCCTTATTTTATTTTCCTTTTCCATCTCTCCTCTGTCCCTCCCTTCCTCTCTCTTTTTCTCTCTCCCTTTCCACACCTCAAGTTTCCATGGCTCCCCGAAACAGAGCTGGAATACATTCAATCACCCAGTCAGATCCCTTTAGTCCTTCCTTCATGCACCTCCTGGGACCAGCAGTGTGACGAAAGAGGCACAGCAGCTTTACCCACGGACACAAGGAAACTCAAGGACCCACGGAACACAGCGACACTCTCTCCCGGCTATCTTTTAAAAATTCAGTGATAGTGAAGAAGGCAGGGGGAGGAAAACCAGACTGACAAGTGGGTGTTTCTGCCTATGATTAAAGTGGGCAAAGGGACCTCTACCACCCTGTAGAAAACTCAGCCTCTTGTTCCCTGTATAGCAGTACATCTAGACATGGAGACCTACTGCCTTCTTTTGCCAGGGTCTATGCCACTGTGTGATGGGGATGAGTTAAGTGGATTGTGCATCATTATTATTGGTACTCATTTTCCAGTTTTCCTCTGAGGAGCCCCAGATATTTTAGAAAAGAAGACAACAATCTCACCAAATCCCTGTACAATAACGAGAGCACATTACCAACAAAAATAATTATAACCCACCCACGACAATGTCTGCATTATTCTCTAATATTGGACATCTGAGTGGCTTTCATGTCTAATTTTCCTGTTCAACTGTAAAAATACGAGGTGTTAAATTCTAGGCCATGGTCAGGAGTTCTATGATGCTAGACAGACATCAAAATATCAGGTTTTATGAAGAAGCATTTAGCTATGATTAAACATGCTTCAAAGTGCTTTCAAGTGGTTAATCACTCCTCCCTGTTTCCTCATCTGGGTGATGAGTTCCATTTCCCTGATGAAGCTTACAGGCACTGAGTTTCCTTTAGAAGCATCAAAGAAGATTTCTCTCTTGCCTCATAGACTTGATGGGGAGCAGAATTGATGATAATCTCTCAAAATCCCATATGCCTGGGTTGACATGAAATGGCCATGCCTTATCTTCCAGATGTTTTGCTGGAATTGAAGCTCTGGTGCTTGAAGATGTAGTGCCATCAATGGACAGTCCTCATAGTTAGAACCCACATCCTTTTCTGCTTTCTTAAACATCCATGTTTAATATGTAGAATAAGAATTACTCTACTGATTGGCTTCAGAGCTGGATGGATCCTCGGGGGGCGGGGGGCAGGTAGGGGGCAGGGGAGGACGTGAGCATCATTTCTTTACGTATCAGATGCCCAGAGGCTAAAACATAGAGAGCACTTTAAATAGAAAAACCAACCAGCTACACAAGTCTGAGAAAACATGATTTTTCTTTCTACCAAAATAGATATTTATCATCTTGAGAGTATAAGGAGGCATAACCCTATTAGAGCACAATTTGGTAATACTTATCAATGTTAACAAGTAATGCCACTGCTAGGAATTTATCCCGTGGGTATCCACAGAACATTTCAACAAAACATACGTACAAGGAAGGTCACCAAAGTGTTATTTGTCATGGTTTAAAAATATATCAAAATGTCCATCAGCACAAGAACTGGTTAAATAAAAATGGCACATCCATATAATGGATTACTCTGGATACACACATATGCAGAGATGGGCACATAGTTACATTTGGGCATGCATGAGAATGAATCTCAAGAAATGGTTAGCAGTGGTTAACTTAGGGAAAGGCTCTGAAATGGAGTGGAAATATGGCTTCCCTGCGTAGGGGGTCCATTTGGGAGAGAGATCCAGGAGCAGTTTGGGTCTCTTATTTGTACTCTCCACTATTAAAAATATAATAAATGTTCTATTATTATTTTACAGGGTTTCTAAAATAGTGTCTTCAACAACAATTGGGTGTGTGGCCAACAAGGGCAGAAAAAAAGAGATTGTGGGCAGAGCAATCGATAATACCCTAGCCACCTGACCCAAAGAGGAAGCTCTGTAGTCCACACAGAGGAGGAAGTTGACCCCTGCAGAGTGTTCACTGTGCATTAGCGTGGAGGGAAAGTGAAAAGAAGAAGAGTCATAATTGCCTCATCTGGATTTTTCATTGAATTTCATGTTTGCTTATCGTACTTTAGAAAAGGGACTTTGATAAGAGGAATTAGCCCTTGCCTGAGAATACAAGGGACCAAAATGTTGTCCCAGCTCCAGAAAGAGTCAGAAGGAGCACATTATCCCCCTTCCCCACCCCACTGGCCAATCAGAAGGCTAGAAAGGAGGGGGTGTTAGGAGGGAATATTGACAAAGCTACCTAGTAATAGGCCTTGAAGGATAAGAAATATAAACCAGCCTCCAAGAACAGACCTGCAAGAGTGGCTATTGCTCCTAAGCAGCGTGCCTCCTTTGTTTTCCCAGGCCTGGGAAAGAAAATACCTTCCTCTTCTGTATACAGTCATGAAGTTGTATTCAACCATCCATTCCACGGTCCTGGTTGGGGCGGCACACGCAACTGTTTACCCCGGCAGTATGAAGAGTAAAGCAAGGCTAAGATTCCAAAGAGTCGACTGCACAGGAAGTCTCCCCTGTCACACAATGTGTGTTTGTGACACACACGGAGGTTTACTATTGGCCAAAATCCACCTCAGTGGCTTTCATTCTGCAGTGAGGCCATCAACATTTATCTGAGTCAGACATCCATGGCACTGGCCTAGATACAGACCCTACAAAAGAGCACGATGTTAGCATTATTTTTCTACCTGATGCTCATCCTAGGATCACCAGGCCCAGGGCAAGCACAGAACTTTCCCCTTTTCTCCCTCAATCATACAGTCATTCATCGTTAGGGCAGAAAAAGGGTGAGTCCACACATTACAAGCCCTCCTGGATAATTTCCAAATGCTGGAGCTTCTTCGGGGAAGCGAACTTTCCCCTAGGGCAGGTTACTTCAGCTAGATAAGCACAAGGCTAATGAGGCCAAGGTCATGGGCTTATTTACCTTGAGGGCCAATTAGCTTTGATCTGTTTCATGGCCACATTCTGTGTCCCTCAACCCAAACAGCTGTTTCGAAAATGGGTACCCTGGATCAGCAAGAGGTACTGGTCCAAAGTAAAATAGATGTGTTAGTTCAAATTTATCATGCTCTTGGAAAAAGGACACAAAACCCATTAAAAATGTTAAAATGACATCACCTAGTATTTGTTCCAAAGAGATCAAGAATAATGACACTAAGCAGACTTCACTGATCCCCACAACTGCTGGACTGTTCATCAGGCAAAAAAGAGCTACATATTCAGAGATCCCATTTCTTCTTAAGGAGGCTATTTTACTAACTACAAACTCATTTTTCCACTAAGATAATTCTTTAAAGAAAATTATATCTTAGGGCGCCTGGGTGGCTCAGTCAGCCAAGCGTCTGCCTTCAACTCAGGTCACGATTGCAGGATCCTGGGATCAAGTCCCACATGGGGCTCCTCAGTCAGCAGGGAGTCTGCTTCTCTGTCTGTCCTCCAGTCCATGCTCTCTTTTTTCTCTCGCATTCAAATAAATAAATAAAATGTTTATTCAAAAAAAGAAAGAAAACTTATTTTTTTTAGCATGTTAAGAATATTCTATTTGTTTACAGCTATTCTCCTAGGGAGGAAACTTCAACCAAATTCTATACCCTTTATGTCTCACTAAGTATTTTATGTAAAAACTAAACCAAAAGAACGTTTTAGTCACTATTTGATCTGAGCAGTTTTCATGCTAATTAGATACTGATTTTCTTTTGTCTACAAATTGATAGTTCTTCAAATTGCCCCAGTTCTCCCCTCACAAATATGTTCTTTCACCCACACACTATACGTAAAGTACCTCCTTTGTTGTTTTTTCAGTCGGGTCACAGAACCCAACACTGACACCTTTCCAGCACTCATAAAAAGAAGCCAACTTACAAATGATCTTTCCTCACCCTTTTATCTATCTCCTTGTTTTTGAAGTTTCCAGCGTAATCTGCAATCATATGAAGACCCAGAGTTAGCCTTGGGGGCCACCTGACATATCTTGAAATCTGAGCACATCTGTAACTGGAAGCTCTCTGATCTCAAGATAATCAACATTTGCCACACCACAAATAAGAATCTTCACTTTTCATTCCTGATTCCAGAAAATGGGCAGCTACCCTGCTCCTAACTAGTATGAGTCTGTCTGCTGGGGGGAGGAGGGAGTCTTGCCTTCTCTGTTCCTATCAGCCACCTCCAGGTGTCCCCTGAAAGACTAAGAGTCTACAGGAGGCTCTCGGATCCACAGTGCCAGGTGTATAATTCTGCCAAGGAGGCTGGGGAGAGGACCCCCGTCTTTCAAAAAACTGCTCTATCACTGCTCATTTGCCTTCAAAAGAAAACTGAAGCCAGGTCACAGCTAATTCTCTGAGGTTGAGCCTGGTTTTGGTGATCTAAGAAACTATGTCACCCCACTCAGAGAGATTTATGCTGACCATGCATATCTTTATTCAAAATCTGAGACATGGTTGAACGACAGATAACATACATCAAATCAGAGATCCCATTTCTTCAGAGAGAGAGAGAATCTGGGCTGTCAAATCCATAACCTCTTCCCATTCTAGAATTTCCATTCTTCCCAATCTCTTTCAAGAATCTCTCCCAGTTCTTGGAGGGTATTATGCTGAGTGAAGTAAGTCAATCAGAGAAGAACAAACATTATACGGTTTCATTCATTTGGGGAATATAAAAAATAGTGAAGGGGATTAAAGGGGAAAGGAGAAAAGATGAGTGGGAAATATCAGAGAGGGTGACAAAACATGAGAGACTCCTAACTCTGGGAAACAGACAAGGGGTAGTGGAAGGGGAGGTGGGTGGGGGGATGGGATGACTGGGTGACAGGCACTGAGGAGGGCACTTGATGGGATGAGCACTGGGTGTTATGCTGTATGTTGGCAAATCGAACTCCAATAAAAAAATACAAAAAAAAAAATCTCTCCCAGTTCTTCATGGTCTATCAAGCTATCCCATAGTTCCATTGTGTACCCTCCTAAAGGACTGGAACATAGTATATAAAATGAGCTGCCCCCAAATCTCTCCAAACCGTGAAGGATTATATATGAACACCATCTTATTTAATAAACTTTATATGTGATACGGTTCCTTCCCCTGACTACTTGTTTATGAAGTCACTAGGAAAACCCCCATTCTTTTAACGTCTTCCCTCTCCTGTTTATCTTTGATATCCTCCTCTCCTCCCTCGCTAGCTTTTCCCTTCTTCCCTATCCTACAGTACAGAGCCTCTTTTCTTCTTTACTATTAAATCCTAAACACAGGCTCTGCCAATAACCCTGAGCTATTGCTGTATCATGCTGATTTGCACCAGCTGTGCCGTATGGTGGTTAACTCCATACTTATACAGGGTCTCCTTAGATCTTCCTCTGAGAACATGATTCCACATATACATCTAAAAGTCATAACTAGTGGGGTGGAAACTGAGCCAAGAATAAATAGATTTTGCTTTGAACTACTGATCACATTAAATAAGGGGGAAAAATGCAACCGGAGGAAAGAAAAATGCTACCCAGGGTTGTAGCTTAAAGATTTTTCTTGGACATGTATGACAAACTATAAAGATGATCTACTCCTTTAAACATCCCACTTCTAAATTTAACATTAATTCTCTCAATATTAATGAGGGGAAGAGGCAGGTCAGGGCAGGGAGTGAAGGAAGGGAAGACTGTCATCATGAAGAATTCAAGTGACAAAAAGTATACTCCCAAATTAAAATGGAGCAGCCAGGAGCTTTATCATGTAAGTAGAGTTTGGAAAGCTTAGAGTGTTTGAGGTTTTTATACAATTGTGGAAAACCAAGTGCACGGAGCAACCATTGGGAATTAGAGTATAATGATGTTATTCTCCAACTTTGGGCAAATCACAATCTCAGATCATCAGTTTTCCTATCAACTCCCTCCCTGAGGAGTCACTGGCAAGGTCACCAGATGGTTTGTGTATACTAAATTGTCTGGCCTGTTTATTTTCCATTATGAAACCATGTGTAATGGTCCTGTGTTTGAACATGATCAGATATTGTGAATGACTGTCATTAGAATGTAATCACCCTTCTTAATCTCTGCCCCAGTGCAACTGTGTTCCAGATTCTCCAAACCAAACGCTATTTGTCCTAGCTCCGGAGGAAAATGGACAAACGCTATTGATTTTGTTATAGAAAAATCTTGCAGATTGTAAATTTTTTATTAGTTTCAAAAACTCCAGTTAACCTCAAGATTGGGGACACAAACATTGATCCATGTGTTGCAAGAGGATACCAGCAGTCTACGAAAACTATGATAGAGTTAACTTTTTATTACAAAGCTCATCTACTTACAAGTTAGGTTCCCAAAGGCTATCCTCAAAGCTGTTTTTCTGTTAAGTCCAGGACTTTAAACAACTGCTAGTAATCTATTGATGGCAGGCAGAAAGGTACTGCAGCTCAGGATGGCTTCAATCCATCGGCAGAAGTTCTTAGGTTGGCAATATATAAGAAACAGAACTTCCATACTCATTTTATTCCCCCTGCAGTAGTTAGAGTAAGTTTCTGTCCATTAAACATAGCAGCAACATGATTTCAGGCTCCTCAGAAAACACAGCATTCCGTCACACTTGAAGCACTAAATTATCAGTTCCTAAGCACCAACAGTATTAGTACAAAAATGGAGACTGCAACAACAGTGGCAGACAAAGGTCTTGATACTTTGGTGGGCAAACTCTTCCCCAAGAAGCATGAAACCTTCATGGCCCTTCATGATCTGCTCTCCTTTCAAGACTCATCCCCCCTATACCTTCTGAGGGAGTCTATCATCTTCCACCCCTATTGAACTACTCTTCATTCCCCATCCCTTGAGGCACTATGCCTTGGCACATGCTTTCCCCTCCACATCTGCCAAGGACTTCACTCCTACTCTCATCTCTTGGTATCCATTCTCCACATCTTGTCTTATGCATCATGTCCTCCTACATATCATTAACGTGTAGGTAAATTCAGGTAAAATGTGCCTCGTGTGTGCTCCCTTACAACCCTGTGTTTCCTTTAATTGCCCTAGTCACATGTGGGATGCCTTTATGTTTGTTTTCATCTGTATTTCTCGCTGGACTGTAAACTCCACGAGGCAGGAGCCGTATCTGTTCTGTTCCTAGTCGTTACTCAACAAATATTTATTGAGAAATGATTCAATTTCACTCTTCTATATTTACTAAAGTAGAAATGGATTTATTTTCGATGGCTTATTTAATTATATCAGTCATTTTTATTTGTAAAATAAAATACTTTCACTTACTTACCTTTGATACATTTAACTTTTAGAATTGTAAAACATGCAGAGAAACACAAACATATATAATTATGTTCATTATTACCACCCTCTATGATTGACAAATGTTTATAGTGCTGCAAATTACTTTCACTCTGTTCAAGACTTTTCAAAGGGCCGTAACTCGCATGTTTGTGATCAATCCTGAGTTAACTAGAGAGAGAAAAATGGAAACAATACCGTCAAGCACTTGCTATGGGCCAATCATTGTCCTAGATGGTTCATATACATTGCATATTCAACCTTCCGCAAAAGAATAACATTATCCACACTTTACAGACTAAGGAACTGAAGCTCAGAGGATTAACTACTGCCTGGGGTAATACATCCAGTATATATCACTCCCATGTTCAAACCAAATTCTAGCTAAATCCAAAATCCATGAGGATTTCCCTTTTATTGCCTACATCTTCAAATCCTATGTGTTGGGATGGAACTTGGACTTTTTGAGTGAGAAATGTACTTTCACATATGTTATGTATCCAAGCATTTAAAAACGTCAATTAAGGGCTTACTATGGGGCTTGTCTACTATCTCACAAATGTGTAGAAAATTAAGTTAACCAGGGCACACTGTATTCACAAGCATTCTGGTTAATTTAGCTAAAGAATAAGAATTAAGTGGAGCATTAATGCCATGGATGTTTCTCTGCCACAAAAGAAACACGCAACCATGGAAGCAATGAGAAAATAGCCCTCAAAGACTGCAGAGACCCCCAGCTGGTTAAGGATGACAAATGAACAAGCTACATTCTGACTTGACTGGCCACTGAAAGGTTCTCCTGGTCCTACAATGACTACAAGGTTGCAATTGTGATGTGAGAAGATTTTATAAGATGACTAGATAAGAGACATTTTGAAAAACTGGCTGTCACTTATGATTTCTACAGTGTACTGTGTTTTTGTCTTCAAAATTAAAAAAAAATGAAACCGAGGGATAAATAATTTGGCTTCTTTCTCCATAGGTCTTCTCAGCTCTCAGTTAAAATTCTTATGGTTGTTTAACGGTCGCCCCTGTGTGGCTCTACAGTTCAGGTCTGATCTACTTAAGCCTCTGCATCTTCTTCCTTATGATCCCTGCCTCCCTTCACAAAAGAGGTGACACCTTGATTCCTGCCCCAAAGGGATTGCTTCTCCTCGTTCGTATACTTTGTGTGGAGGGGCTAGATACATTTCTTCCAAAAAGTCCTGCCCATTTGGGAATTACTCACTTTCTGTGACAGTATTGTCAGCAGTTTGGATTTCTTAGTAAATTGTATTACTTCAGGACTCCCATTTAAAATCCTGGCTCTGTCTTGCTTTCACAGATCTACCACCCTCAATTATTCCTTAAAAATAACTTCTCCTCCCACCTTGATATGGCATGATTCTTCTACCACAATGTTTTGAATCTCTGCCATTTTTAGTTCCCTTGATCAACATTTTTACTTTGAAACAATTCAGATTTGTTCTTGCCCTGCATTCATCCTACTAAAAATGAAAGTTTTGAGGCAACAATGAGTTAGTTTGTAAGCATGATATGACCATAAGGGTAAACATGAGTGGGAGGAGAGGTTATTCTGCTTACTGAGGACTCTTTTCATCAGGCAATTTGCTTTTACTGTCACTGTATTTTTACTATACCACATATGTTGTTGATTTCTCAGAAATCCAGTAAAATTGTAATGGTTCCTCTGAGTGACAAGTACAAGCTACAGAATAAAACATACAGTTCTGGGCGTTGAGTCTGCCTTTTTATGATGTCAGAGAAAACACCACTAACACCCCCAAAATCTGTCACTTAGGTATTCTAGGGTGCTCTCATCAATATGTGAAAATGGTTGTTTATCTTCCCATTCCTTTGTTCGATCATTCATTCATTCATTCATTCAACAAGCACCTCAACAGTGTAGTGATGTAACTTTGAACAAGACATAGTTCCTCATATTAGGAGCTCATAGTACACTGGTAAAGATGATAAAATAAGCATTTACCATATAATGGGTGATAAACATACATAAAGAAGACACAAAGTGCTTTTCAAAAAAAAAAAAAAAGAGTAAGGGGAAGGTGACAAGGGGACATAACATAATGTGTGCAAATAAAAAAAAAATTGCCAGAATCTGAACGAGGAGCAAATGTTAGCTAAGGAAGGGGAAGGAAAGGCATTCTAAACAGAGAGAACAGCATAATGTGCAAAGACATTGGGGCTATGGATATCGGAGTGCAATTTTTAAAGAATGTTAACCCTTGGGCACCTGGGTGGCTCAGTTGGTTGAGCCTCCAACTCATGATTTCAGCTCAAGTCATGGATCTCATGGGTTGTGAGATCGAGCCCTGCATAGGGCTCTCTCCCTCTGCCCCTCCCCCATTTATGCACTCACACTCTCGCATACTCTCTCTCTAAAATAGATGGATAAATCTTTTTTTAAAAAGAATTTTTGAAAAAAGAGTGCCAATCCTTTCCAAACAGCAACACCTCCCTCCAGTCTTTACCTCACTGAAATTTTCTTCATCTATAAAGTTTCCTGAGATTCCCAGATCAGGGTTTCCCATCATGTAAATCAGGTGAATTTCTCAGATGCCAGGTCACTGAGGAGGAGTGGAGATTTTCAACCATTTCCTCTCCTGGGGCCTCTGAGAAAGGATGGACCTTTAAAAAATAACTACTCACTGCTGTGAGAAGACATGCAACCTCTCCCAAATACCCAGCATTTCTAATCCAAGGACAAATTTAAATAATGTCATTTCTCCCTCATGTGCCCCCTTAAAGGGGAGATAAGCTTAGAGGGATGAAGACACTTCCTTTCCCTTTAATGGGAACAATTTCCTTTTGTAAGCTCTTCTCCCCCATCCCCTGCCTCTTTGCTGCCTCATGCCAAGCTTTTCCTGACATAATGGGGTTTTCAAAGGAACAAAAAGAGATCCTGAGGTTTATATTGAACACGCTGTGGAAAACAATGAGCTGAAACAGAACTGGTTTGCAGACTTTTTCTTAGAGACTTAAGATCCCCATGAATGCAAACCCCATGAATGAATGACTTCCAGGCCCTCAAAAAATTTCTCTTTTCTTTCTTCTTTTCTTTCTTTCTTTCTTTCTTTCTTTCTTTCTTTCTTTCTTTCTTTCTTTCTCTTTCTATCTTTCCTTCTTTACTTTTTTTCTAAGTTTACCTGAAGTCTCCTTTACTCTCTGTATCAAAATACAAGGAAATGTTTGTGTCTGGTATGGTAAAGGCAGAGTTTGTTCTAGAACTGGAAACCAAACAGAGCAGGCTAAATTGATTGCAAATGTCTTAAGAGACTTTTACAGGAGAAAGCTTTCTTCATATCAATCCTGTCTTATTGTATCCTCTTAGAAGGGTTTTCCTTCCCATTCAAATCATCACCTGAACAACCTGAATCAGCAGCCAGCATAGCACAAGGTTTAGAACCCAGCCAGTCTACTCTGATTCATGAATATTGCCCCTGAGGAGAAAGCACACTGCTAAAGTGTCACCGTATCTCACACACAGGGTAAGCAGGGAATAGAGTTGAGTGGTTCTGAAACACCCACATCTGGCCACTACACCAAAATTATTTGTGCATCTCAACACAATGCTGTTTAGTTGGGGTTATACTGTCTTCCTGCCAGAGGGATCATCACCCTGTAGGAACATTAGTAAGGGTAGTCTCAGTACAGTCAGGCACTTGGGTCTATCAGTTCAAACTCTATAGTCATTTAAAAACAGAGGGAGGATCCCGGAGTGTGGGGCCTTTCAGAATGTAGCAGAAATCCTAAATTCAGATAGCAGGGATTAAAAAGCAACTGCTGTACAATTGCTAGGCCATTATGGTGCAACATTTTGTACTCTTCCCCCGCCACAGATTCGTTCATCAATAATAGAAGTCTACATCCGTTGCTTATGATGTAGCAGGCACTGTTCTAAGCACTTTACCCATTATAACTCAATTAATTCTCACAACAATCCTATTAGTATATCATTTTTATAGATGAGGAAACTGACGTACAGAGAGATTAAGAAATTTGACAATTTCAATCAGAGAAGGATAAATATTATATGGTCTCATTCATTTGGGGAATATAAAAAATAGTGAAAGGGAATAAAGGGGAAAGGAGAGAAAATGAGTGGGAAATATCAGTGAGGGTAACAGATCATGAGAGACTCCTAACTCTGGGAAACGAACAAGGGGTGGTGGAAAGGAAGGTGGGGAATGGGGGGATGGGCACTCAGGGGGGCACTTGACAGGATGAGCACTGGTGTTATGCTATATGTTGGTAAATTGAACTCCAATAAAAAAGTAATTAATTAATTAATTAATTAAAAGAAATTTGACAATTTCACACAGCAAGTCTGGTTCCAGAGTCTATGCTCTTAGTCACTCTGTATATTTTCTGTATTCAGTAAGTATTTATTAAGGGCCTACCGTGCACCAAACACTGTGAATATTATTGGACATATACAGATGTATATGATAGAGGCCTTAAGGAAGTTACATTTTAGTTTGGGAGGCAGCAATATATAAACATGTAAGTCCCATTCATGTGATGAGTCTTATAAGACAGATGAACAAAGGTATTACAAGATCACACAGTGGTCACTAACCCTAACCAGAAGGGTTAAGGATGTCTTCCTTGAAGAGGTAGGTGGTATACGAGAACCTTTTCACACACCAACACTGAAGTGTAACCATAATGAAAGGTCTGATATCCAGAATGTCCCTGGTTGGTTTAGACTGTGAAAGTTATTAAAAATGTCTTGCCATAACTCAAAGTGTCTTATACTGGGCAACCTGGTACTCTGGCTTCAGGAGACAATGGATAAAAATAAGAAGACACAAAGTTGATAGAGTGGACCTAGAGAGACTCCCTGATGACAAGTGGGTGCCCCATGCTAAGAGCAAACTGATGAGCAGTATCTTGAGGGCATAGGAACATGTGGATTCCTGGCAGATGTTAACGCCCAAAGAAGTGACAAGAGTTCAGGAAATGGGTGAAAATATCCAGATTCCAAACAATCAGACTGCTCGCAACTGCACCCCAATCAACATCTTGGGGGATGTGGGGCAGAGCTTAGATATCCAGAAAAGAGAGCTACAAGAATTTAGCAGAGTTTTAGGGCTCCATTTAAATAGGACAGAGTTAAGGGCAGGGTGCAGTCTCCATAAGATACCGGGATGCTATATGACAGAGCAGAGATGGAAGTCCAGTCACACACACTGGGACAACGCTTTGAAGAATGGAAGAACATTGTGATTCAGTGTACACACTGGTGTTTACTCACACCAGATACTGCAGAGCCAAGCTCTATGAAGGCAAGGCTGTACGGTACCATTTACTGAGCTGAGGATCCTGCCCTGGCCAGGATTAAAGTCTGGACAAGGAAACCAAATGCAGAATCAGATTGATTTAAGTAATTTTATTAGACAACTTTGTGAAGAAATAACAGTATAAAAATAAATAGAAACAAACTTGAATTTGAATGTTACTCTGCCACTTACCAGCTATGTATCTTTGAGTATGTGCCTTAACCTCTAATCTTCAACATCTTGGTGAAAATATACTTTTGGCTTTGACAATTAAATATATTGATATTGATGAATATGAAAATGCCAACTAAATACAGTTCTTGACCCAGAGAAGGTGCTCAATAAATACTATTTTCTCTCATTTACAGACCCCAACTGAATATTATTCAATCTCAAAATTCCATTTCTCACTACTGATGATATACATATACTGTATTCATTTCAGAAAAAATACTTCAAGGCATTTTTATATATTAATAACTTCCTAAGCAGGACACGTCCATTCTTTTGCCTCATATTAAAATTTGTGGCAGAGCTTAAAAGAAATTCATTCAGAATCCCAAAGAAGAGCCTTTGCTCTATCATCAAACCACAGACTTTAGATTCAGCAAAGAGCTGGCTCTTCAAAGATTAATGCAATGCATCCCTACTGCTCATCCAAATTGTCATCTAGTTTTTCATTTGAATTATTTCTTTTCCTGTCCCTCAGATGAGTATGACTTAATCTCCAAAGCATGTATGATGAACACATTACTATTTCCTCCTCCAAGAATGTGATGTTACAATGTGGGGCCCCATTCCTGAGCTGGATAAAGCAGAAGAGGTCATATTTCCAGTCTCTGTACAGTTCATTCACTAGTTTAATTTCACACAGAGCACATCTCTGTTCTATAGCCACAGACAACATTGCTTATCTTGGCAGCATTCCTCACAAATGTAAAACTTTGAACACAGATAAGTCCAGTGACATGGCAGATGACTCAGTGCAAATTCAATCAGCAATGACCAAAAAAAAAAAAAAGTCACAACCACTAAGTGCTATTCTAGGGTGAATCAAATGAATCACCTTTGTACTCATAGCTAGCAATATTTTGGTAGATGTTATAATTTAGATAAACAACATATTACTGTGAAATAGTGATTATATGATTACATAAATACTATGAAAATTTTTGTCGACCAATCATCATGTTTCTATTTCAACATGTGTCCAGCAGTATGCCCATGCTTTGGGTTTATAGTGTAGTAGAATTAAAATTAATGAACATGATCTCAAGGACAGAGTGTCTAGTTAAAGAGAGAGAATCCCCATTCCTGAAAAAAAGAACAACCCCAAATAATTCCCCCATTGAGCACTGACAGCACAATGTAGATAGAAAAGAAAGAGACCAAAGTGGGCTAGAAGGTTTTGAAGTGTTCGTGGCCATCCTTCACAGGTCTGAAAGAGTAACATTTCTAAAAAATCCAACCATGTGACTAGTCCCACCTAAAACCCTTCTTCATTGACTCCTCAAGGCCCACAGAATAATTTCTGAAATTTTGAGTAAAGCACATAAGACTTTTCATTATTTGCTCCCTCTCAGTTTCATCCTTTGCGCCATTCCTTTTCTGCTAAAAATGCTTTCAATACTACCTTTTACACAGTTTTCCCTCTTCCAGGAATATTTTCTCTCATTCTTCTTCTAAAATCCCATTTGCAGGGCTAACTTATGCTTTTCCTTTAAGAATGAACTCAAGTGGGGATCCCTGGGTGGCTCAGCGGTTTGGTGCCTGCCTTTGGCCCAGGGCGCGATCCTGGAGTCCCAGGATGGAGTCCCGCATCAGGCTCCTGGCATGGAGCCTGCTTCTCCCTCTGCCTGTATCTCTGCCCTCTCTCTCTCTCTCTCTCTCTCTCTCTATATATATATATATATATATATATGTATATATATATATATATATATATAGTTAATAAATAAATAAAATCTTTTAAAAAAAAGAATGAACTCAAGTATTTGACTATACTCTGTGATTCAGAAATGGAACTTTTATTTATTACATTTTTTACTATGTGATAGCATTAGTGTTCCTTTACATCAGTTTTATTACTTTTTTCAAGATTTTATTATTTGACAGAGAAAGAGCACAAGCAGGGGAAGTGGCAAGCAGAGGGAGAGGGAGAAGGAGGCTCCCCACAGAACAGGAGGAAGCCCAAAGTGGGGTTTAATCCCAGGACCCATGGGACCCATGACCCAAGCCAAGGGCAGACTCATAACCAACTGAGCCACTCAAGTGCCCCAGTTTTATTACTCTAAATGATACAGAGACTAACAGACAAAACTGGGGGCTGGCTCAAGAGAGAGAATCTACAGGGAATCCCCACTGCATAAAACTAGGACCCCAAAATGTTATTCCCTCTACTTTAAGGTGAACTAAGAATGGCATGCCCTCTACAACAATGTCATAAAACTTGCTTATCTTAAAATATGGTACTGAATAGGGGCAAGGGTGAGTTGGGGAGGGGAGGGAGTCATTTCCCCTTGGAACTAATTACCATAAATACACCCATCCACAGACTTTCAGCCTGTAGTCACATTGAGTAGTCTGAAGAACTTCAAGCTAAGAATTTACTTTAAAGTGACTTCCAGTTGATAGGGCTCTCAGCAGTAAATGCAAATTCTCAAGAGAGAAAACTCCCTTCATTCCAAGAAAAGTGAACCCACAGCGAAAAGTCACAAAAGAAACAAAACATCATGGTCAAAAGGCAACAGAAAGAACAGATAGCGAAACAAGACCCACAGTTGTTAGAATT
Source organism: Nyctereutes procyonoides (assembly GCF_905146905.1). Taxonomy (NCBI): domain Eukaryota; kingdom Metazoa; phylum Chordata; class Mammalia; order Carnivora; family Canidae; genus Nyctereutes; species Nyctereutes procyonoides. The sequence goes on from NW_026575037.1 coordinate 10,093,650, forward strand.
GCCAACTCAGAATATAAAACTATTATATTTAATATTGTTGGGAAACACTCCCCCTTGGGTCTCTCTTGCTTCTAGATGTCTTGCTTTCTCTGCTGAAAGATCAAGGCCTGGCTGGTCTTTATGCAGATCATTTTTCAGGCCTATGTTTGCAGTCTCTTGTTAACCTTAAAGGATAAGGTAATATCCCCCACTAGGAGAAAGTGCAAGCTTACTTGCTGTCTACTGTAAACTGTAAACTGATAAGTTTCCCAAAGTCAGTGATCCTCTCTGTGCAGGCAAGCATCTAGGCCCTGGAGGAACTGTGACATAGGGTACCAAAACAGACATGTTTACACTCTGGCCACTGTTTCTTCTGTCTCTGAGACACAGCAGTCTCATGTCTTTTTTCAGTATCTAACCTTGGCAAGTTAACTTGCAAATAGTATAAAGTCTCAGAGCCTTCACAGTTCTTGACAAGTAGTCTTCAAAAATAAAAATATGAATAGAAAGGAAGACATTAAGCAATGACTAGAAATTAAAAAAAAAACAGAACTTCTAGAAAAAAAAGTAGAACAATTGAAATTTAAAACTCAGTGGCTGGGTTAAAGAACAGATTAGATAGAAGGAAAGAATTAGGGAATTGTAATATAGATCTAAAATTAATCAGAACACAACATGGAGAAAAAAAGGTAGCAACTCAAAAAGAGAGGGTAAGGAACATAAGCAAAGAGTGAGAAAAACAAAAAATAATTCTTGTTGAAGTTACAGAAGTGAAATAAAGCAAAACCAATTATTTGAAAGGAAAATTACAGAGGTGTTTCCAGACTGAGGGAAGATGACATTCACGTATTTGGGAAACCCAATGAATTCCAACAGGTGAAATAAAAAGAAACCCACACCTCAACATAGAAGAATGAAATTACGAAACAGCAAAAATATAGAGAAGATCTAGCTAGTTAAAAAAGACATATCCATAGGAATAAAAATTAGACTTTTAGCTAGTTTACAACAGAAACACTGGAAAGCAGAGGACAATGGAATATTTCTAACGTACTGAAAGAGAATAACCTAGAATTCTGCACCCATCTAAACTATCATTCTAAGAGTAGGCTCAAAATAAAGGCATCTTCAGACAAAAAGAAAAAAGGAAATAAAGACTCTTGCTATATATAGTTAGACCTCAGAAAAGTAAATTCTAAAAAAAAGAGAGAGAGAAAAAACAAAATTATCTATGATGGAGTGATATACATCAAGAATTGATGAGTAAAAAATGAGTTTCTATTTTATAACAACTAGATTAAATAATTAAAAAATTCGACAATTACAAAAGTTGACAAAAATGTAGAATAAGAAAATTTATGCACTGCTGCTGGAAGTGTAAATTAGTACTGTTTTGGAATAACTTGCAATAACTTGCAAAACATAACTTGCATATTCAACTACAAAATTCATCTAATAGGTATTAATCTAGAAAGATTCCTATACATGGAGCACTCTTACACCAGGCACAGACATGTATAAGGATATTGACAGCAGATTGTTCGTAATGGCAAAAAAAAGACTAAGTAGTTGAAATATCCATGAACATAAATGTGAATAAATAAATCTTGGCATAAACACATAATGGCATATTATTCAACAGTAAAAATTAATGAATTACTACTAAAAATCTTAGAAACATGTTGAGTGCAAGAAGTGGGTCACCAAAGAAATCGGATCTATATCATATGTAAGACCAAATAACTAGCTTATATAACTAAACAATATTGTTTGGGGATATATATATATATTCAATAAAAACCTTTAAAAAGCTAAAGAATGATCAAACCAGATTTCAAGAAAATGGTTAACTTTGCAGGGAAAAGAATCAAAGGGACAGAGAATAGGCTCTGAAAGAGTCCACATATGTATTCAACATATTGATAAAGTTGCAGTTCTTAAGTTCATTGTGAACTCACAGTGTTTGTTTTAATATTATACTCTATAACTTACATGTATATTATTTTGTAGATATCAAATATTACAATGTAAAGAAATTAACATTTAGGAAAAAGGAAAAGGAGAAGAAAAAAACTTCCTTAATCATAGTTATGAAAAGCTCACAATAAAGTGGTGTAGGATAAAATATTGGTGAAATACTGAGGGTGAAATATTGAAGCATATCCATTAAAGTCAATGCTTAGACAAGATAATCACTGAATATCATAAAGATATTGATACTCTCCAAATTAATCAACAAATTTATTTCAATCCCAATCAAATTTCCAGCAGACTTTGCTTTTTCTCCAAATTCACAGAACTTAACAAGCTCATCCTAAATCCATATAGAAAATGTAACTTCCAAAAACAGCCAAAATAATTTTGAAGAGCTATAATTCAGTGGCAGCACATGTCCAATTAGATATCCATGTTTCCTTTAAAGCTAAAACTGTGGAGAGAGTATCACATCAACAGAGAGAGTATGTAAAGAAATATGATACATGAGAACATTCCTAACTACAGAAGAATTAGGGACGTTCAAAAAATGGTGCTAGGCTAACTGATTATCCATATGGGAAAAATTCATGTTAAAACAACAAGAGCCCATTTCAAAACAATCAGATTAACTGATATTTAAAGGGTCTGACAAGATCGGTAACTGGTGAAGATACAGAACAGAGGGACTTCTCATACACTGCTTGTGGGGGTATAAATTCATGTCCTCATCTTGGAAATAAATCTGATAATAACTAGTAAAACTGAAGGTTTTCATACTTTATAATCCAGCAGGCCACTTCCAGGTGCCTCTGCTAAAGAATATACTACACTACTTTGTATTGAAAAGTCCCTAAGAGTTAATAAGGGAAGAGAAACTAATTTGATGCAATAAATAGAATATAAAGAAGTAAAATGTGAATAAGCTAAAACTATATGTGTCAAGTATAGAAAACAGATAAGGTAGAAACTAAATGTTAAGTTTTTAAAAAGCTATATAGAAGTAGACATGTAGCATAAAGCTTATGCAAAATTTAAAAGATCTACATCAATACTATATATTGGTTATGTGGATAACAGGTATGTACTATATATAATAAAATATGTGTAAGAATGGTTAATGCCTAATTTAGGAAAGGGATTACCTTGGAGAAAAGGGGAGAAGAATAAAATTGGGTGGTAGAGTTAGCACTACATCAACGTAAGCAAGGCACTTCAAAATATAAGAACTCATTAACTCTCAAATTTGTGCAAGTACAGGACACAAATCTGAGGGTTTCCTTAAATTTGTGCCCTCAGCACCTCACCTATCTCACCGTAGTCTTGGTCCTGTTAGGCGGGATGCATAGAGACTTCAACTGCTCTCTGTGGAGCTTTATTCCTTTAAAAAAAAAATCTGTTGGGAAAAGATCCATATAGAGGTTTGTACTTGCTTGGGTAGCATTCACATGTTTAAAATGGCACTTGTTAAGTTACTTTCTTGAACTGGAATTGTCACAACATGTGGATATTAGACATTTGGACTCCAAACACAAGTGCTGTGCGGACTTGCTATAATGATCTCTCATAGAAGATTCTTTTTCTCTTTACATAATAACCAGGAAAAAGACATGTGACTGAGTTTGGCAGTGAGCCCCCCCACTCCCATGGCTTTGCATTTGGAGCAGATACATATGAGAATAAAGAGAGGGTGGGGGAAAAGATTGGAATTTATATCAGGGGTAGTGCCCTGAGCAGTTTTACTGACTCGGCTCCTGTCTCCTTTCCAAGACTTTCAAAACCTCTCATCAATTCTGTGAGCCTTCCAATATCCTCCAACAATTTCCCATTTTCCCTAAATTAGTCAGAGTGAATATCTGTTGCCTGCCACCAAAGAGCCCTAACAGTTACACTGAGCCTCATGCTGTCAAACAATAAATTTTTAGAGGTGCATGGGTGGCTCAGTTGGTTAAGTGTCTGCCTTCGGCTCAGGTCGTGATCCCAGGATCCTGGAATCAAGCCCCACATCAGGCTCTCCACTCAGTGGGAAGCCTGCTTCTCCCTCTCCCCGCTGCTCATGCTATTTCTCTCTCTCTCTCGCTATCTCTCTCTCAAGTGGATAAATAAAATCTTTTAAAAAAACAGTAAAAAAGAAAACTACAATTTTCTTAAAAACAAAACTGAATTTATGTAATTCCACTGTTATGACTGATCCTTAGAAATTAACTTTTCACCACAATTTGAATTCCCACTTAGGACTGATAAGATCCTACAAGGAGAATGTCTACTTGTATATTTTGAGCTCTGTCAATGCCACATCTTTTGGCTAAATCAATGTGGAGTTATTAATGTCCAAGGAACACACTCTTGACACTGTTCTCTGTTCATGGTTGGCCCCTGAATAAAAATTTGCCAAGCTAGCCTTTGGTGCTGACTCCACTAAGAGACTATAGAGTCTCAAGTCTAAGAAAATCCATCATTGTACCAACTGAGCCATTCAGAGTTGTCTTACCTCCTCTGTCTTTAAAACCTCCCATATCCGAGCATGGTCTTCCACCAGCCAGGGTCCTGGGCTTTCTACCTTGGTGGAAAGTTTGAATTTAGATGCCACTTGAGCAGGTTCTCCCACAGATTTACCCTCCATCTTGAAGGAGCCAGGCAGGAGGCATTACGGATCTGTGTGGAAGAATAAAGTGTGATCCAGGTTAAAACATGAATTACCATTAAAAAAAAGATATGAATGCAAGTTATTATGCGTGATTTGTGGATAATGAGACCATTGAAGACAATGTCACAACAGAAATCAACTTTGATGACCACTTTTTTACATATATTAAATATTCATTATTGCTATTTTAATGCAGGCTCCTGGAGGCAGGGGTGCATTTTGGTAAAGAATGAAATTTCTTTACCAAAAAATAGAAATTTTAAAGCAAAGTAAGAAGCATCATCTGCCTATTATGCCTGTATGTCACTTTTCCCTAGCCCCCCTCAGGAGGTGAGATGGAAATGGGTGCAGAGACAAGCCCAAATGAAGTTCTCGAATTTTCATGCTGTATATTGCATGTGGAAGAAGTACTGGCGTCAGGAGTCTTCCTCCTCAAACATCTATTGGGTACTTGTTTATATTAGGCTCCAAGCTAGGCATACACAAATCATTTGGTAATTTGGTTCTTAACCCTAAGAAACTTAATGTCCTGGGGCAGAAAGAGTTATAAACAAGTCATCACAATATGGTATATTGCCACATCTTAAATGCCACAACATTTTTTCAAACTGCAGTGGAAGCATGGAAAAATATTCTACTCAATATTTATTCGCTACATTACTTTCCTGAGCCTTAAGATTCATCAGCAGTTGCTGTAAAGACAATATTTTAAAACTGATACCAATCCTATAATGTCTTCTTCCTTGACATCTTTCCATCCACCACTGGCTTGTTTGGAATCATATCATGCCTGCTCCTCGCCATCCTGTCCCAAGGAATCTCCTGCCTCCATTCCCATCCTCCTCTATCCTTCTCAGAGTAATTTTTTTTAAAGTAAATCTAAAAATGTTGTTCCACCTACTTAAAATTTTCCCTAGGGACGCCTGGGTAGTTCAGCGGTTGAGCATCTGCCTTCGGGTCAGGGTGTGACCCCAGAGTCCTGGGATCGAGTCCCACCCCAGGTTCCTTGCATGGAGCCCGCTTCTCCTCCCTCTGCCTATGACTCTGCCTCTTTGTGTCTCTTGTGAATAAATAAAATCTTAAAAAAAAAAAACCTTTCCCTAAAGAATAAAATTTAAACCCCTCTTTGCCTGGCTTCCTCCACCTCCCTTCTTTCACCATACCCTTCAGCCTCCTCAGTCATCACTGCAGCCATCTGAAGGTATGTATGGATCTCAAATATATCCAGCACCTTAAGGCTTTGTTTCTGACATCTCTTCCCACCCCTGCTCTAAGGGAATAAAGACCCCTTCTCCATTGTTACTCCATCTATATACTCTGGACAGATTTCTATTGTGCCACCTGTAACATTTTTATTTACTTGCTTTCAACTCTATTTTCACCCTCTGTCTTTTAAGCACTAGACACTAGAGATGGCATCATATACAGAGTAAATACTTATTTTTTTTAAGATTTTGTTATTTATTTGTTCATGAGAGAGAGAAAGAGAGAGAGGGGGGCAGAGACACAGGCAGAGAGAGAAGCAGGCTCCATGCAGGGAGCCCGATGTGGGACTCAATCCCGGGTCTCCAGGATCACACCCTGGGCTGAAGGTGGTGCTAAACTTCTGAGCCACCCAGGCTGCCCTACAGAGTAAATACTAAAGCAATGTTTGATCAATTAGTTAATTCAGTAAATCATGAGAATCCAGTGAAAATGTGGCAGCAGATCCAATATATTCAAATAACAGATGTAAAAATCAAATTACCTCTTATTTTTCACTTTTTGATTGATTTAGTGGGCTATACAGTCTTCATGAGAAAGAGCCAAGTCATCCCCAAGCACCTAATTGCTCATTAGTACACAGACTAGCTTTCATGGAAATGTCTTCAAGAATTGAGCATGTCTGCAAAAAGCAGGTTTTATGCTCACATAACCTATTGCCCAAATAAAAGCAAACAGAAATGAGTATTGAGAAGCCTAGCAGGGCTAGTTGGTCAGAAGATTTGAGAAAAACATCTTTGGCAGCAGACTTCCTCCTCTGCTTCACGCGCTCCATCTGGAAACCACGGAGAGCAAACCATCTGCTTGCAGAGAGCAATGATGAGGAAACTGCTAACCAAAACCATCGTGCAGTACTTACACACATGGAGCCCTGAATACAATCCTACTAGGAGGCAGGAAACAAAACCTTTATAATTAATGAACAAAGTTCATGTGAGAGGATATGCTAATAAATGATGCTGACACATACAGGCAAGGAAATAAACAAAGCAAAGTCATGTGGAGGTTTCAGTCCCAAAAAAGGAAACTAAAATAAACAGGCCAAATGGAAACAGGCCAGATTAGTAGGGAAGGAAATTCCATCATTGTTATTGGAGATAATACTGTAAACAACAAATAATAAATCAAAACAAAGTGGAAAAGCTATATAAAATGGTTTTAGCTCTCTCTTCTGCATAACATGGAAACCTAGTTGGACAAAATAGATGAACTATAACATCTCAGGGTGAACAATGGAACATCTGTAAGCATAACGTATCCTGGTGACCCCACAGCTTTCACTCTACTGCTGCCCACAGCTGCTTTCTCATCACTACAGTGTGGGTGAGAGTTGGCAAATTTTCAGTATTGGACACTGAACTCTACTGTGTACTGACTTCCCACAGATTTTTCCTTGCCCTGTTTGGGAAGAAGATGCAATTTAATGAGCTTTAAACCATTATGAAGTACTTGGGAACTCATGATGGAAGCAGAGAGGCAGCCAGTGACTAGGATGCTCTTCAAACGTTTCGAGATCCTCCACCTCATCCGAGATTTGAGGTCTCTTCATCCATTCTCAGAATCTCTCCTCACCCACAAAACGAAATGACCATATATGCAACATATTTTGAGCTCCCATTGCATACCAGCCACCGTGCTAGGACTTTTGACATTATCTCTACACTACACAGTAACCCAGTCAGGTGGACTTAACCATTTTACAGCCCTGAAAAATTAGATGCAAGGCAGCTAACTAATTTTAATACACTGCTAGGAAGTTGTAGAGTTCTGAAGTTTATGCTTTCTCTCCTAGAAAAAGTTCAGCATAACTTCAAACCTTACCCTACATCCCCTCACGGGTAGAATGAGACCTCCCTCTCCTGCTCTTTCCCTCATGGATTAGAGTTAAGTAATGGATCAGTGTCTAAGCTCACTGGCCCACTAGTGCCCACTTGAGAGGTGGTCATGTCTAATGAGTATACAGGTAAGAGTGGGATAGATACAGAGAGGGAAACATCCTGGGAAAATAGATCATTCCTTTTCCATTTTACTCCCATCTCAACTCAATTTCTTTTTCTTCTTCTTCCTCTTCCTCTTGGTCTTCTTCTTTTTAACTAATCTCTACACCCAACATGGGGCTTCAACTCATAACCTGGGGATCAAGAGTCACATGCTCCATCAACTGAGCCAGCCAGATCCCTCACCCCCATCTCAACTTCTGACCAGGGTAGCTGTTATTGGTGTGACCTGCACAGTCACACAACACCCCATGCCCAGAAGGGCCCCAGGTTTGGTTGAATGTTCTATCAATGTGTTGAAACTTAATTTTTACACAAAAATCCCTGAATTTTCATTTTCCACTGGTCCTCCAAATTATAGCCAAATTCTGCTGCTGATCCACCTTTTTACCTCTTCAAATCTTAAGTTCCACTCCATATCTTCTTTAAACAATTCATGCATTTATGTATAGGTTTCCTATTTCCCTAAAACGAGCCTATAGTAGTCTATATAGTGGGGCTATTTCTCGTTAGAATGAAAATAAGAGGAATATGTAGACCTTCTACTACCTTTGATATGCTGCATATCTTACAGTTGAACTCCTTCCTGTCTTCTTTCTTAAAACACGTGGTCAAGGCTTACAAGCCAACTTCCCTCCAAATACCACTAATATAAGCCCATTCAATGAATAAGATGAAATCACTATAAACCTAAAGGCAGAATCTTCAATTCCACTTAATATTTGGTCTAAAATATCATAAGCCTATAAGATTTTTGAGGAATCCATTTTTGAAAAACCGTCATCCTAAAATACCTAATATCAACAAGACAAAACAAAATTTATTTATTTTATTATTTTTTTATTGGTGTTCAATTTGCCAACATATAGAAAAACACCCAGTGCTCAACCCTTAAGTGCCCCCCTCAGTGCCCATCACCCAGTCACCCCCACACACACCCACCTCCCTTTCTACCATCCCTTCAAAACAAAATTTAAAGTGAGATCACTTTAAAGTGAGATCAAGTGGTGAGATCATCCTTAAGTTAGAGGTGGGTTAGAGAAAGGAAGCTGTAAGTATAGAAAGACAAATATCTGATCAGAGAACACAAGAGCAAAATTTAGCTCAAAACCTTAAAAAGAGGGGCTCCTGGGTGGCTCAGATGTTTGAGCATCTGCCTTCAGCTCAGGTCCTGGGATCGAGTCCCACATTGGGCTCCCAGCTTAGCAGGGAGTCTGCTTCTCCCTCTCTCTCTCTGCCTCTCCCCCTGCTTGTGCTCTTTCTGTCTGTCTGTCTGTCTCTTTCTCTCTCTCTCAAATGAATAAATGAAAAATATTTTTAAAAATATTCAAGAGAAAGTTGCTAGAGAAATGCCTTTTGTAATTGTAAAAGGATTTGACTGTACACTGTCCCTACTTCATGAAACAGAGAAGTAAAATAAGAACAGGGAAGATAAGTCTGGTGGTATGGAAGAAAGATGCTTTCACTTGACACTGAGAACCAATTGCAGATGAGAAAAGGCCATGTAAAAATTCTTAAGATCATTTTGCTTCAAATCCTAGAGCCCTAACATTCCTACCAAAGCTTAAAGATTTGTGTTGCTGTTGTTGTTGTTTTTCAGTTTGGTTAAATCCAAATACCATCTTCTTTTTCTTTTTTCTTTTCTTTCTTTCTTTCTTTCTTTCTTTCTTTCTTTCTTTCTTTCTTTTTCTTTCTTTCTTTTTTTGAAGAGGGAGAGAGTGTGAATGAGTAGAATGGTGGGGGAGGAGCAGAGGGAGAGGGAGAGAGAGAGAATCTTAAGCAGGATCTACACCGAACATGGAGCGTGATGCAGCACGAGCCAAGATCAAGAGCTAGAGGCTTTTTATTTTATTTTATTTTATTTTATTTTATTTTATTTTATTTATTCATGAGAGAGACAGAATGAGAGAGAGGCAGAGACATAGGCAGAGGGAGAGGGAGAAGCAGGCTTCATGCAGGAAACCCGATGTGAGACTCAATCACCGGACCCAGGATCACACCCTGAGCCAAAGGCAGACGCTCAACTGCTGAGCCACCCAGGCGTCCCTAGAGCTGGAGGCTTAAGTGACTGAGACACCCAGGTGGCCCAGGGGTTAATCTTAAAAACATAAGTATTAAGTGATCATCTAAGAACATAAAAACTTGCCATTACTAGTATCTGTTGTTGTGATTTGATAAAAATTATCTATAATTCTCACAGATACAACCTTTTTGAAGCACGGCTTTAAAAATAAGTCCTAGGGCACAATTTCGCTGAAATCTGTATTTATTTTATTAATACCCATGCTGGATTTTGTTTGATAAATCAATCTCAACTTTACTGAATTTGACTTTCTCTTGTATCATAGTAAATAATATATGAGACATCCCACTAAATAATTATCTTTTTCCCCTCCCTCTTCTCCTTACATTTTTTCAGAAGGAAGTATTCAGAACCTATATACCATTCAGAACCTTACTGGAATGCTTTGGTGTTTCTAGCCTTTGTCTAGCAGAGCCGTGTTTCTCTTCTGCTCCTGCAGATTCCATTGTATGCATTGATAATACAGCATTTCTATTTGGTTCCCTTACACACATACACTCTTGCTTCTGCCTAGACAAATCTTTTAATCTTTTTAACTCAATTCAGATTTCTCCTAATCTTGAAAATGTCTGATATTTGCCCTACTCTAGTCTTCTTCCCATGATTACTTGTGTTTCTGCCATTTCTTTCCTCCTAACTTCTTTCATCCTCATTCTGCTTCCTAATGAGCTCAGGTTCTGTGCAGATAAGACAGGCTTCTTTACCTCTGGTTATCCTCAACTCTTTCACCTGAATATCTATGTATCAAGAACAGTCTTTGCATTTTAGTATGCTTTACGGGGTTCAGAATGGCATAGTACAAAGCACACTGGAATCCCAGGCAGGAGACCTGGGTTTAAATCATAAGACTACAGTAAGTTCTCTCTGTAACACTTGGGCAAACCATTTCACTGTCCTCAGCCTCATGTACCTCATCTTTAACATGAATAAATAGACCAATAACACCACTGAGACCCCCCGCCCAGAGATAAAATAAAGTACTCACCTCTCCCCCACCCCAAATATAGAAAGCAAAACTAATGTGCACTGAAGTATTTTTTCAGTAGAACTGAGGGATTTATACTACTAAACACAATGGTGAAAAGTGGTGATTTCCACGGGTCACTCGCATACTATACTTATGCCCGCATGATGCGTGCATTCATTACTCAAAAGTCAAACAAATGGTATGATGTTATCATAGCCCCTTGGCATTCATAGATTTAACACCTGAGTTGTGACTCTTCAGGAAGAACTCAAAATTCTCTAATGTGTAGTCAACTGTAAATTTTGCTGAGGCTTCGTAAGGCTGGTGTTTGGGTGAGCTCAGTGATCCTTAGCATCCAAATCTTGGTTCAGTGGTAGACATCTCTAATCATGATTGATATTGTGGTACTCATAAACTGGGGCATCCAAGGAGGTCATAAGAGACAGCCTTCCCAGTTGTAGGGGTGCATCACAGTGGTCTCTCCATTCTGAAAACAGAGACAGAAGCAGCTGTCCGGAATCTAGGATCTCTGTGCAGAAATGGAGACTAAAGCATAGAAAGACACCAGACAGAAAGAACTCCAGGGAGTCATGGTATACATTTCTAGCACTAAGCAGCACTCGTCCTGGGAAAGCAGGCACGTCAGATTGCTTCAGAGCAATACTGAAACATTGGTTGTGTTTGAAGTAACAATTTATGTCAACGTATTAGGAGGGCAACAGATCTTCACTGTCTCCTCCTTTGTGGGAACTCAGCAGCATTCTAGCCTCTATCAGGCAACTCACTTATATTCTGCGAATTGGTTTCTTTGGCTCTTCTCGATTTACTCTGGTCTCCACTGCTGGACTGCCAGCTCTTTGAGAGACTGAACATAAATGTATCATATTCCTTCAATTTTTTTCAAAAAGCTCAATCACCTTTAAAAAAAAAACATTTTGTTTTCTTTCCACTAAAAAAATATACTTCACTAGAGTAGCAGTTTAAGCATTTACTACTATGATGTATTTTGGAACAAATGTCAATCATTGGGCAACCATTTTCAGAGGAATTTTAATTATGTACTGTCTTCACTGAAACTGAACAAGGTTGCACAACAGAGTATGGAATCAGAAGTGACTTTCTCCGGGAGCAACTGTCTCCTGTTAAATGTAGAAAATTGAAGTAGTGCAAGACATTCCTGCTTCATTCAAGTTGATAGTTTTTAAAGGCTGGTCCAACTGCACTTCAGACTTCGTGAGCTACCACCTTCCCCTCCCCTCCACTGATAATCCTTGGCAGAAGTTTTTAATAATAACTCAAAAAAAGAAAAACCCAGACTGGGTTATGTACTACCCTTGTGAACCTCCCTGGAGAAATGTTGCTCTTTGCTTAGCAATTCCTGCTCAGCACAGAAAGCCAACACAAGGAAAACAGCTGGGCTCCCTTCCTTGTCTCCATTTAGTGCGGGCAGTCTGGAAACAGATCTGCACAGGCAGACATGGGGGAGGGAAGGGGGAGGATACCTAAACAGAACAGAGTCCGAGATCTAGAAGAATCCTTCAGCATTGTAAGAGAGACAGAAAGAATTCTAAGGGGCGGAATTTTTTATGGCCTGCATTTTTATCACAATAAAAAGCTCAGCGATTATGTTGCTTGAAAGCGCAGAATGAGATGAAACTGTAAATCACATGACCATTCCAGGCTCAAATGTTTCACAATTCTGTGGATTCCAGCTTTAACTGGCTGAATGAGGGCAAAATGCAAAAACCATCAGGGGAGCATCACACAGTTCAATAGTCACAGGCTAATCTTTATCTTCGAGTTGAAGGAAGTCAAGCTGACTCAGGTCGGAGTCATTCTTTAGGTCCCGACAATCACTATAGCAGTCCGGTAGCGATGTAGCATCCACCGTGCCAGGTGCCGGACTCGCACATCACGAGCATCAGTTCATCCTCAGAGAGACTGAGGAAAAGCTCAAGATCAAGAGAGGTGAAGGAACAAGCTCCAGAGTTTCTGTCAAGCTGGCCGGACCACAGAGCTGTGTCCTCACCGCTACAGACAAGGCCATACCTTAATCATCAATGTTCCACTCACAAAATAGCATCATATCAATGTTGAAAAATCTGAATTCCCAGGAATCTGGGCTCTTGAAAGGATTCAGAGGTGGGCTTCTCACAAGAGCCATGCAAAAATCTGAAAATCTCACATTCAGGGAAGGAAGTCTGTTGAGTTTATCAGTTAATGCACAAAATCATTTTAACTAACTTCTGAATAGATTGGCCTTTCCACATCTCCAGTTAAAGAGCAGTCTGTTCTCAATCTTTTACTTTACTAAAAACAGAAGTTTAATCTATTTAATTACAGTCACTTTATTAGACTATAGGATAACAGCAGGTCCCTATGGGGAAGGGGGAGATCTCTTAAGAAAACACTTCTGGGAGAAGCACATACAGTGAATTGGCACTAGGCCAATCCTCATTCTCTTTCCCAGTCTCTAAGCAGCAAGGATACCATTCTTTTCCCCCCATATATTCTTAACTACTCCTCTTTTTCATTAGATCAGAGAACATCTTGCCCCATATGGACAACTCTGATTAGTTTCACATAGTAATGATTAAATCTAGCTGGTATTGCTAAATACCCAGACACCAATTTGCTAGACTAACTAGGTGCAGGAAGCTTTATAATATGAGCAGCATCTTCATTTTCATCTAACTATGTTGTTCCTTCCCAGATCTTGGCCTCTAAAATAGGCATTAATGTCCATAAGTGATGCTAAGGCCAAAGGAATGGGTCCAATATTCATCCACCATGGGGGAGGGAGGGATCTGCATGCCTTGTGTTAGGGAGAGTTCTCCCACTGGCTCACATTTTTTACTTTCTTCTCAGCTTTTTTGGTCTGTACCATGATAGAACATGGTAAACTTACCCCATGTGGGATCAAAAACTCACTGACCCAGATGGACTCAGAAACATTAAAGAGACAATGAAATGGAGGAGAAACCACTGGAGATACTGCTTCCTGACTCTTGATTCTGGCACAGATCTAGTGGGCTTGTCCCCTTGGTGATCTGTGTGCCCTAGGTGAATGCAACAAAAAGTCAAAACCATCTTATGAAATTCTAAGAAACCCTCCCAAAGGCCTGAGTTTGCAGTAGCCTAGGGACATTTTTGTCAGGAAAGGCAGCTATGTTGGTTGCATTTCATGTACATTGGAAAAGAGGCCATCATTATTTTCAAATATTTTTACTCAATGTATTCAATTGTTTTCAATCTCTTAGTGAACTCTGTGAGGACACTCAACATCTCTGTTTCTTCTGTGTTTGTTTTGTTTCATGCCAAGCTCTGTGCATGTATGCCATAGACGAGAGGTCCTGAATTCACAGGTATGCTGTGGTATGGTATTCACAGGTATGGTATTGGCTGATAGGCTGCTATTGAATTTTCCTTTCATAGTCATTAAGGATGGAACTCTCATGTTATTTTGGAGTGAACCAAAAGATCTGAAGTCTCAATGAGACAACCTAAAACCAAATTCATTCCCAAATCCCAAATTTCCAAAACATACTGGAAAACTGCTTTGCATAGCAACAGAGTCAGGAATGTTTTCAAGTCAGCCTGTGGGGAAGGTCTTGCCGGGATAGATTAAGCAGTTCCTGAATTGGAACCTACTTTTTCTTTAAAATTGCAACCATTCCTAGCAGAGCCAAGCCTGGATTTCTCATCAGGCCTTCAGAATAGCACGAGCCATCCGTCACAGACTTTTCAAAGGCTGCGCTAAATATCTTGTGTACCTTTGCAGGGTTTTTTGTGTTTGGTCCTAGGTTACGTTTTCACTAAGGCCTAGGTTTAGAGCTTTGACCGATGCAGTCGTCGTCTGATTGGCCCATTTTATCTGCCCTTTTATGGACACGTACCATATTCAATAGCTGAAAATGTCTCAATTTGGATAGCAGCAAATGAGAGGTGGATGGAATGTGGGGCTTGAGACCTCCATTAGGTGTCAGTTTTAGTTTCAGAGCCACTGTGAAATCTACCGCAGCATCTGTCTGAGGAGAAATAGGGTCATTTCCTTCTGTGTCACTATTCCATTCCAACTAGGTTGTAGTTTCTTTTCTCTTTCTTTTATTTTTCCCTTCTTAAACTTTCACAGGACTTTCCACTTCCTCCAGTGTTTTCATTGACCACAGCTTGACCTTGCTATTTCCAATAAACCAAAGGAGAAACTGAATGAGATGGTGTCTTGGATTTAAGCCTCTTAGAACGATAGCAATCGTGCCAATGTACTACTTAGCATCCTTGACTTCCTAGCTGAGGGGTCAACGGGCCAATGTGACTTTACCGCAGCAAGTGGCAGACTTCCAGGGAATATGATGGTAGGGTTGCTTCAACCCCACTCAGCACCACGCTGCTCGCAGGAGGGAAGGGAAGTCCCTAACATTTTACTTGGCTAGAGCCTAATCATTGTGCCAGGTGTGTATGAGGCAGGGACACAAAAGATAAATAAACATACGTACTCCTTTTATCAGCCTACATGCTGGGATTTCTTAACCCAAATCATGAAGTCAGTAATTACATGAAGAGAAAAAGAAAGATTTCAAAATGACAGGATACATTTCACAGATACATCTCAAAGTAATAGGATAAGTGTTAGACGTGCACAAGTGCATTACAGTGAGCGCTCTGTAAGCTAAGTATTAATTCCCCATTAGATGACACTGAAGCTCAGCGAAGTTAAGTGAATTGCCCAATATCACACAGCAGAATGCAAATTTGAAAACAGATCTGACTCAGGACACAGCTGCCCTTCCCATTCTATAGTGGCCTTTCAAAAATTTCACAGAATTGTGACCATGTTAATTTTGGGCCTTGTAACTTTAAGGCTGAAAAGAGAAACGCTAGCTCTTTTCACCCAGGTAGCAGAGGAAAAGCCAAGAGGGTTATTAGAATTTGCTTCCTTATCTATGCTTCCTTATCTACCAAAGCTGAGAGTCAGCTTCTTCCTTCCGCCTTTCAAGTCCACTCTGCCATTTCTTCCACTTTCTCTGCCCTTCCAGAGTTCAATAAACAATTATTTCCCTATGTTTTAAAAGTGGCAAAAAATAAAAAATAAAATAAAGTGGCAGAAAACAGAAGCAAAAAATTTGACATCATCAGTTTTCACTTCTTATGCGTATGTAAATTTTTGCTACAAAAGTATGGTGATCTGTAGTCTAAATTTTTTTTTTTAAAGACTCACTCTCTTTAAAACAACATATGGAACCTATTACAGTACTCACTGACTTCTTCACTTTTGCTTCTGCTCTGGAGGGTGATGGGTTTATGATTTACAGCTCAAGTGAATGCAGTTCTTGGGTTCATTGCCCCAATTTGATTGCGGTTGACATTGATTCTGGATACCAGAGAGATTTTAATTGTTAACCTTATTGTAGACTGAAAAATGATTTACATGCTAGTGAAGCTTAAGCTGGCTCAGAATCTCAACCTCTATATGCTCACTCCAGTTCTGCACTTCAGTGTGGACCACAAGAAAATGTGGGGTTTTCTTCTTTTATTCTTTTGTGTGCCCTAAAAAGGAATCCCAGGCTAGTTACTTTAGAGGTATACTTTATCACAAAAAGGATAAAGCGTGGTGAAATCAGTCCAAATAATTTTGAGGTCTTGTGAAGTCAGTGCATTGATTAAGTCAGCCTAGAAATCTGTCAACAGGCTGCCTGGGTGAAGGTTGATTAACTCTCTCTCTCTCCTTCTGTTGCCTTGCCACAGACCTACAGAGTTGTTTAGACTCTACTCCAGTTCCTATTGGACCAATTCGTCAAGAATAAGTGCTGTATTCTCCAAATTAAAATCTGGCAACGCAAGTCTTCCATGTATAACAGGCTGTCATAGCTGGTCTCACGTAACCAAAAAGGAAATTGAAATAGAAAAGCAGGACTTTGGATACACTCAAGCAGCACATTAGCAGTGACATCAATTTTAAACATAAGAATCCCTGATGCTTTACTCTAAGCCACTGAGCCAAGCTAACACACTCTCCTTTTCTCCGCCTTTATCTTAGGGAGAAGTGATAGTGAAGTAAATAAACTTCATGATCCTCTCTGCTGGGCTAGACCCATGCACACACTTTCCTCTGGCTCCAGGATGGGACTTCTAGCAGAGAGCCCACATCTCCTGGTCTTAGCCAGTTTGTAAGAGGGAAGTTACTTTGTATCACAGGCAAAGTTTGTGCCAGAACAGTTAAAATCTTGCTCCATTTGAATTATAATGACCTTCTAGGGCTATGCACCACAGATGTTAAGAAAGTTTCACAAATGTTGCTTCTAGTGGGTAATGACTTGTATGCCTGTTCCAAATAAAAAGAAAAAAAAAATCCAGAAGAAAAGACGGGTCAGCGAGATTTCCCCCCCCCCCCCCGAAGGTGAGGAAGATCCACCACATCTCTACTCCACAATGCTGCACCCAGGCCCGATAATTGCTGTCATGCTCCAGTAAGTCCAAAGCAGGCTGTATACACCCCACTTAACACCCAAGACTACTTACTGATTTGTAGGGGAAAAAATTGCAACTTTGACTTATATGTTTATTTCATCTCATATTTTTCTTCCAATTTGTATATGTTTTATAATACATATAAATGTTAGAATAATAGTGCATGCATGCACTTTATAAGTAATTATCTATTTATTGAAGAATACTCAAAAATATTGTACTGAGTATTCCACCAAAACATTTTCAAAATTACTGCCTTCGACAAATAAAGCATCCACTTCCATACCTCTTAACTCACCACAGAAACTTTCTCTTCCTCTTGAAGTTCCTATCTCTACCAGGGGTAATATCATCCACCTAAATACCCAAGCTCACAATCCCAGAGTCAGCCTCAAATGCTCCATATCCCTAGACGCCCTATCCAAGGGGTCACTAAATCCTATTTGACTACTTCTATGAGGCATCTCAGGCTAGAGCTTCCTCTATATGCCAGCCACCACCTTGATGTATAATTCCATTATCTCTGGGTGGAAGGAACTATTGCCATAGCCGAGTTACTAGACTCTCTGCATCTTCACTCTTCTAGTCGTTCTCCATACTGTCACCAGAGTAGTTTTCCTAAAAGCCTTTTTTTTTTTTTTTTAAGAAAATTGCCTTGCTTAGGAACCTGCAATAGGAATGCACCAATAGGAGAGAGTTCAAAATTCCTATTACAGTCTGTCATGATCTGGCTGTATCTTGACCTTCAAGTCATATCTTTGCCTTGGCCCAACCCCAGTTCCTTACTCTCTCCTATTACTGAACTCACTGTTCTCCAAATAGGGCCCTTTCATACCTTTGTTATGTGGTTACTTCAACTCAGAATACTCCACCCCCCACCCCAGCCCCTTCCCTTGGACTTTGTTACAGCAGCTGAGGCTATATCCTTCTAAGATAATGCATTTACTTGTTTGGCATACACAGGCCTGATACTGTGATACATTATTCATGACACCCTGTTTTGATTTTCATTTGATACAGAGAGTAAGTAGCAGAACCATGATTCCAATCTCTATCCCTCTTGTTCTAAGGTACATGATTTTAACCACTGGACATTACATTTAAAGCAAATGTCAATATCACGCCCTCAGTCCCAAACCCACTGGGGAGTTAGTGACTCTCCCTGTGCAAGTTGTTCATAGTTGCCTCACAGTATTTACAACACTGTATTTTAATTTGCACCCTAGGAGATTATGAACTCTTAGAGGTTAAGAATATTTATTTGTACTCCCCTTCATATGTTGGGTACCTAGTGTGTGCCAACACATATAAGGTGGTCAATAAATATTTGTTGAATAAATCAAATTACAAATCCTCAATCCCTCCTTAATCCTGACTTTTCCTTCTCAATCCCCTGTGCCCCATCACAGCTTAAATATAAATGCAAAAGTCACTAGAATGTCTCACATAGTACTCAATACAGAAAAAGGCTTTATACAATGATGAAATTGCCAACACCATTATAAGATGGTTACATCAACTGCAAGAATTTGCCCTCAAAAATAGAACAATTTTAGTGAGGAATAACTTACATGGCTCACATTAAATATGTATTCTATGACTTTTGACCAACAGATATACCCACATTATCAATACTAAAATCAAAATATAGACTTCTTTCACTTACCATACTTATTTTGAGATTGATCCATGTTGTTGTGGTCTAAGCAGTTCCCCCTACTTATACTGCTTAATAGTATCCCATTGTTCAATATTTTATTTATACATTTATCTGTCGGTAGACATTTGTGTTGTTTCCAGTTTGGATTACTTTAGCTAAAAGTGAGAGCAACTGGGGTACCTGGGTGGCTGTGGTTGAGCATCTGCCTTTGACTCAGGGCGTGATCCTGGGTTCCTGGGATCGAGTCCCGCATCAAGCTCCCTGCAGGGAGCCTGCTTCTGTCTCTGCCTCTCTCTCTGTTCTCATGAATAAATAAATAAAATCTTTAAAAAAAAGTGAGAGGAACATTTATGTACAACTCTCTTATGTGATCATTTGCTTTCATGTCTCTTAAATACCTAAGTGTAGAATTGTTTGCTCATGTGGAAAGTATGTGATTAACTTTACAAGAAACTGCCAAAACTCTTTTCCAAATGGTTATGAAATTTTATATTCCCATTAGGAGTGTATTAGAGTTCCAGTGGCATCATAACTTCACCAACAATTGGTATTGTCAGTCGTTTTAATTTTATTCACTCTAATGTTTTTTTGTTTGTTTGCTTTTGCTTTAGAGAGAGAGAGAGAGAGAGAGAGAGAGAGAGAGAGAATGCACGCTCAGCAGCAAGGGGTAGAGAGAGTCTTAAGCAGACTGAGCTGAGTGTAGAGCCCAACAAGGGGCTCGAT
This sequence comes from Nyctereutes procyonoides, assembly GCF_905146905.1. Taxonomy (NCBI): domain Eukaryota; kingdom Metazoa; phylum Chordata; class Mammalia; order Carnivora; family Canidae; genus Nyctereutes; species Nyctereutes procyonoides. Next base: position 10,113,411 of record NW_026575037.1, read on the forward strand.
CCCATGACCCTGAGATCACAACCTGAGCCGAAACCAAGAGCCACACGCTCAACCAACTATGCTACCCAGGTGACCCCACTCTAATATTCTAATGGACGTATAGTAATATCACATTTGTGATTTTAATTTTCTTTCCCTAATGATAAGTCATACTGAGCTCATTTCATGGATGTACTAGCTGTATATATATCTTCTTTGATAAAGAGTATTTCAAATTTGCCCATTTTTATAGACTTTTTATTGATTCTATTAGTGAATTGTAAGGGTTCTTTATATATCCTGGAAAGCAATCCTTTGTCAGATATGTATGTTGATAATATTTCCTCCCAGTCTGAGGTTTGCCTTTGCATTTTCTTACCCAGTCTTATGAGGAGCAGGAGTTTTCACTTTAATGTAGTCCAATTCAAACATTCTGTTTAAGCTTTTTGTGTCCTAAGAAATCTGCCTACATGAAGTGTAGAAGAAGTGTTATAGTTTCGGCATTTATATTTAGGATTATGATCCAGTTCAAGTTAATCTTTGTGTGTGATAAAGTAAGAGTTGAGATTCATTTTTTTAATGTAGATAACAAGTTGGTTCCAGACCTTTTGTTGAAAAAGTAATCCTTTCTATATTGAATTACCTTGGCATCTTTGTTGAAAATCAGTTGACCATACACATACAGTTGACATACATACATGGGTCTATTTTTGGACTTTCCATTGTGTTTCATTGGTCTATATACCTGACCTTACACCAATAAATAACACAGTCTTAATTAACTGTCGCTTTGTAATAACTGTCAAAATCAGTAAATGTAAATCCTCTAACTTTATTCTTTTGCAAAATTCTTTTCATTATTGTAGGCATTCAAATTTTCATATAAGTTATAGAATAAGCTAAGAAATTTCTACAAGAAAGTCTGCTAGAATTATTATGGGATTTCACTGAATCTATAATTCAACTTGGAGAGAAGTGACATTTTAATAATACTGACTCAATAGCAATACTGACTTTATTGAGATTTCATTGAATCTAGAAATCAATTTGGAAAGAATTAAAATTATAACAATACTAAGTCTTCCCAGTTGTAAACAGAGTAAACCAATTCAGTTAAGTTTTCTTTAATTTCTCATAGAAATATCTCTAGTTTTCAGGGTAGAGGTTTCATGTATTTCATGTTTGGGGATGCTACTGCAAGATATTATCTTATTTTTTATTACAATTTCTATTTGTTTATTGCTAATATACAGAAATGCAGCTGATTTTTGCATATTGATTTTGTATTCTGAGATCCTGCTAAAATTACTTATTAGTTCTAGCAGGTTTTTTTGTAGATTTGTGAGGATTTGCAGCATGCTTGATCATTCATCTGTGAATAGAGATGGTTTTACTATAACTTTCTAATTGGTATACTTTTTATATCTTTCCTTGTCTTACTGCACTGGTAAGAATTACAGAAGAATATTCACTAGAAGTGAGAGAGTGAATGAACATCCTTGTCTTGTTCTTGAACTTAGAGGCAAAATCATTCAGGTTCCACCACTAATATGTTAGCAATAGTTTGTATTTTTAAAAATGGTTTCATTGAGATATAATTCAAATGCCACAAAATTCAACCATTTAAAATATGCAACTCAATGCCTTTAGTATATTCATTGAGGCGTGCAATCAACATATCAGACTGTGGGGGTTCTCTTCTATTCCTGCTTTGATGAGAGATTATTATTATGAATAGATGTTGAATTTTTTCAAATGTTTTTCTTGCATCAATCAAAATGACCATATAGTTTTTCTCCTCTATTGTAGTAATAAGATGAACTACATTAATTTTTAATATTAATCAACCTTGCATTCCTAGGATAACACTATTTAATCATGATTATTATGTTTTTAATATATTTCATTTTTGGTTTGCCAAAAATGCTAAAGATCTGTGGTTCAATTTCATGGGATATTGATCTGTAGTTTTCTTGTAATATTTTTGTCTGGCATTGATATCAGGATAATGTGGGCTTCATAAAATGAGATGAGAAGTGTTTTTCCTGCCATATTTTCAAAACAAGTTTATGTGGGATTGGTGGGTTTTCTACCTTGAGTGTTTTTTAAAAAGATTTATTTGTTTGTTTGTGAGAGAGAGAGAGAGAAAGAGCATGAGCAGCAGAGGAAGAGGGAGAGAGAAACCAAGAGTCAGATGCTTAAGTGACTGCACCATCCAGGTGATTGTCCACTTTGAGAGTTTGATGCAATGCACCAATTAAGGAACCTGAACCCACAAATTTCTTTGTGGGAAGTCTCTCATTGTGAATTAATGTCTGTAATTGAAATTCAGATTTCCTATTGATTTCTGAAATAGAATAGAACTTCTTTCAAGGAATTTGTCCATTTTATATAGGTTTTAGAGTTCACCGACATCAAGTTGTCTATAATATTCTATTAGTTACCCTTTGAATGTGTGTAGAAGTTTAGAGATATCCCCCTTTTCATTTCTGATATTGGTAATATTTGTATCCTTTTTTGTTTCTTTTTTTTTCCTTTTTTGTTTCTTGATCAATACAACTAGAGTTTAATTATATTGATCTTTTCAAAAAATCATCTTTTTAAGAAGATTTTATTTATTTATTCATGAGAGACACAGAGAGAAAGAGAGAGGCAGAGACACAGGCAGAGGGAGAAGCAGGCTCCATGCAGGGACCCCGACATGGGACTCGATCCCAGGTCTCCAGGATCATGCCCTGGGCTGAAGGCAGGCACTAAACTGCTGAGCCACCCAGGCTGCCCCAAAAAATCAGCTTTTGATTTCATTGACATTCCTTATTCTTTGTTGTTTTCTACTTCATTGATTATTTGTTTCCTACTGATTTGGGGTTTAATTTTATCCTATAAAATTAGGAGGTTGAAACTTAGACTGATGCACATAGAGTTTTATTCTTTTGTAAAATGAGCTTTAAACATACATTTCCCTTTAAGTTGCATTTCACAAATTTTGATAATGAGTTTTCTTTACATTCAGCCCAAAATATCTTCCAACTTTTTGTTATTTCTTCTTTGAACTATGCTGCTTAATTTCCAAGTGTTTTGGGATTTTTCAGGTATATTTCTACTACTTATTTCTAGTTTAATTTATTGTGATCAGAAATATACTACATATGATTTTCATCATTTAAAATTCCTGGAGACTTCTTAATGACTAAACATATGGTATAACTTGGTCAATGTTCCGTGAGTTTTAGAAAAGAATCTGTATTTTGCATTTGCTGGGTGGAATGTTCTATAAGTGTCAATTAATCCTCACTGATTGAAATGTCATTGGAATCTTCCATATCCCTATTTATTTTCTGTATCCTAATTCTATTAATTCCTGAAAAGAATGCTATAAACTGCAACTATAATTGTAGGTTTCTCTTTTTCACTTTTCGGATCTGTGGGAGCTTCATACATTTTTTTGTTTTGTTTTGTTTTGTTTATTTATTTATTTATTTTAATTTATTTTTTACTGGTGTTCAATTTACCAACATACAGAATAATCCCCAGTGCCCATCACCCATTCACCCCCACCCCCCACCCTCCTCCCCTTCCACCACCCCTAGTTCGTTTCCCAAAGTTAGGAGTCTTTACGTTCTGTCTCCCTTTCTGATATTTCCCACACATTTCTTCTCCCTTCCCTTATATTCCCTTTCACTATTATTTATATTCCCCAAATGAATGAGAACATATAATGTTTGTCCTTCTCCGATTGACTTACTTCACTCAGCATAATACCCTCCAGTTCCATCCACGTTGAAGCAAATGGTGGGTATTTGTCAATTCTAATGGCTGAGTAATATTCCATTGTATACATAAACCACATCTTCTTTATCCATTCATCTTTCGATGGACACCGAGGCTCCTTCCACAGTTTGCCTATTGTGGCCATGGCTGCTAGAAACATCGGGGTGCAGGTGTCCCGGCGTTTCATTGCATCTGAATCTTTGGGGTAAATCCCCAACAGTGCAATTGCTGGGTCGTAGGGCAGGTCTATTTTTAACTCTTTGAGGAACCTCCACACAGTTTTCCAGAGTGGCTGCACCAGTTCACATTCCCACCAACAGTGTAAGAGGGTTCCCTTTTCTCCGCATCCTCTACAATATTTGTGGTTTCCTGCCTTGTTAATTTTCCCCATTCTCACTGGTGTGAGGTGGTATCTCATTGTGGTTTTGATTTGTATTTCCCTGATGGCAAGTGATGCAGAGCATTTTCTCATGTGCATGTTGGCCATGTCTATGTCTTCCTCTGTGAGATTTCTGTTCATGTCTTTTGCCCATTTCATGATTGGATTGTTTGTTCCTTTGCTGTTGAGTTTAATAAGTTCTTTATAGATCTTGGAAACTAGCCCTTTATCTGATAGGTCATTTGCAAATATCTTCTCCCATTCTGTACGTTGTCTTTGAGTTTTGTTGACTGTATCCTTTGCTGTGCAAAAGCTTCTTATCTTGATGAAGTCCCAATAGTTCATTTTTGCTTTTGTTTCTTTTGCCTTCGTGGATGTATCTTGCAAGAAGTTACTGTGGCCGAGTTCAAAAAGGGTGTTGCCTGTGTTCTCCTCTAGGATTTTGATGGAATTTGTCTCACATTTAGATCTTTCATCCATTTTGAGTTTATCTTTGTGTATGGTGCAAGAGAGTGGTCTAGTTTCATTCTTCTGCATGTGGATGTCCAATTTTCCCAGCACCATTTATTGAAGAGACTGTCTTTCTTCCAGTGGATCGTCTTTCCTCCTTTATCGAATATTAGTTGACCATAAAGTTGAGGGTCCACTTCTGGGTTCTCTATTCTGTTCCATTGATCTATGTGTCTGTTTTTGTGCCAGTACCACACTGCCTTGATGACCACAGCTTTGTAGTACAACCTGAAATCTGGCATTGTGATGCCCCCAGCTATGGATTTCTTTTTTAAAATTCCCCTGGCTATTCGGGGTCTTTTCTGATTCCACACAAATCTTAAAATAATTTGTTCTAACTCTCTGAAGAAAGTCCATGGTATTTTGATAGGGATTGCATTAAATGTGTAAATTGCCCTGGGTAACATTGACATTTTCACAATATTAATTCTGCCAATCCATGAGCATGGAATATTTTTCCATCTCTTTGTGTCTTCCTCAATTTCTTTCAGAAGTGTTCTATAGTTTTTAGGGTATAGATCTTTCACCTCTTTGGTTAGGTTTATTCCTGGGTATCTTATGCTTTTGGGTGCAATTGTAAATGGGATTGACTCCTTAATTTCTCTTTCTTCAGTCTCATTGTTAGTGTATAGAAATGCCATTGATTTCTGGGCATTGATTTTGTATCCTGCCACGCTACCAAATTGCTGTATGAGTTCTAGCAATCTTGGGGTGGAGGCTTTTGGGTTTTCTATGTAGAGTATCATGTCATCGGCGAAGAGGGAGAGTTTGACTTCTTCTTTGCCAATTTGAATGCCTTTAATGTCTTTTTGTTGTCTGATTGCTGAGGCTAGGACTTCCAGTACTATGTTGAATAGCAGTGGTGAGAGTGGACATCCCTGTCTTGTTCCTGATCTTAGGGGAAAGGCTCCCAGTGCTTTCCCATTGAGAATGATATTTGCTGTGGGCTTTTTGTAGATGGCTTTTAAGATGTTGAGGAATGTTCCCTCTATCCCTACACTCTGAAGAGTTTTGATCAGCAATGGATGCTGTATTTTGTCAAATGCTTTCTCTGCATCTAATGAGAGGATCATATGGTTCTTGGTTTTTCTCTTGCTGATATGATGAATCACATTGATTGTTTTACAGGTGTTGAACCAGCCTTGTGTCCCAGGGATAAATCCTACTTGGTCATGGTAAATAATTTTCTTAATGTACTATTGGATCCTATTGGCTAGTATCTTGTTGAGAATCTTTGCATCCATGTTCGTCAGGGATATTGGTCTGTAATTCTCCTTTTTGGTGGGGTCTTTGTCTGGTTTTGGAATTAAGCTGATGCTGGCCTCATAGAACGAATTTGGAAGTACTCCATCTCTTTCTATCTTTCCAAACAGCCTTAGTAGAAGAGGTATGGTTTCTTCTTTAAACGTTTGATAGAATTCCCCTGGGAAGCCATCTGGCCCTGGACTTTTGTGTCTTGGGAGGTTTTTGATGACTGCTTCAATTTCCTCCCTGGTTATTGGCCTGTTCAGGTTTTCTATTTCTTCCTGTTCCAGTTTTGGTAGTTTGTGGCTTTCCAGGAATGCGTCCATTTCTTCTAGATTGCCTAATTTATTGGCGTATAGCTGTTCATAATATGTTTTTAAAATCGTTTGTATTTCCTTGGTGTTGGTAGTGATCTCTCCTTTCTCATTCATGATTTTATTATTTTGAGTCTTCTCTCTCTTCTTTTTAATAAGGCTGGCTAATGGTTTATCTATCTTATTAATTCTTTCAAAGAACCAACTCCTGGTTTTGTTGATCTGTTCCACAGTTCTTCTGGTCTCGATTTCGTTGAGTTCTGCTCGAATCTTAATTAACTCTCTTCTTCTGCTGGGTGTAGGATCTATTTGCTGTTTTTTCTCTAGCTCCTTTATGTGTAAGGTTAGCTTCTGTATTTGAGTTCTTTCCAGTTTTTGAATGGATGCTTGTATTGCAATGTATTTCCCCCTTAGGACTGCTTTTGCTGCATCCCAAAGATTTTGAATGGTTCTATCTTCATTCTCATTAGTTTCCATGAATCCTTTTAATTCTTCCTTAATTTCCTGGTTGACCCTTTCATCTTTTAGCAAGATGGTCCTTAACCTCCATGTGTTTGAGGTCCTTCCAAACTTCTTGTTGATTTAGTTCTAATTTCAAGGCATTATGGTCTGAGAATATGCAGGGGATGATCCCAATCTTTTGGTATTGGTTCAGACCCAATTTTTGACCCAATATGTGGTCTATTCTGGAGAAAGTTCCATGTGCACTTGAGAAGAATGTGTATTCAGTTGAGTTTGGATGTAAAGTTCTGTAGACGTCAGTGAAATCCATCTGGTCCAGTGTATCACTTAAAGCTCTCATTTCTTTGCAGATGTTGTGCTTAGAAGACCTATCGAGTATAGAAAGAGCTAGATTGAAGTCACCAAGTATAAGTGTATTATTATCTAAGTATTTCTTCATTTTGGTTATTAATTGATTGATATATTTGGCAGCTCCCACATTCAGGGCATATACATTGAGGATTGTTAAGTCCTCTTGTTGGATAGATCCTTTAAGTATGATATAGTGTCCCTCTTCATCTCTCACTACAGTCTTCAGGGTAAATTTTAGTTTATCTGATATAAGGATGGCTACCCCTGCTTTCTTTTGAGGACCATTTGAATGGTAAATGGTTCTCCAACCTTTTATTTTCAGGCTGTAGGTGTCCTTCTGTCTAAAATGAATCTCTTGTAGACAGCAAATAGATGGGTCCTGCTTTTTCATCCAGTCTGAAACCCTGCGCCTTTTGATGGGGTCATTAAGCCCGTTCACGTTCAGAGTTACTATTGAAAGATATGAGTTTAGTGTCATCATGATATCTATTCAGTCCTTGTTTTTGTGGATTGTTCCACTGAACTTCTTCTTAAAGGGGAATTTTAAGAGTCCCCCTTAAAATTTCTTGCAGAGCTGGTTTGGAGGTCACATATTCTTTCAGTTCCTGCCTGTCTTGGAAGCTCTTTATCTCTCCTTCCATTTTGAATGAGAGCCTTGCTGGATAAAGTATTCTTGGTTGCATGTTCTTCTCATTTAGGACCCTGAATATATCCTGCCAGCCCTTTCTGGCCTGCCAGGTCTCTGTGGAGAGGTCTGCTGTTACCCTAATACTCCTCCCCATAAAAGTCAGGGATTTCTTGTCTCTTGCTGCTTTAAGGATCTTCTCTTTATCTTTGGAATTTGCAAGCTTAACTATTAAACGTCGAGGTGTTGAACGGTTTTTATTGATTTTAGGGGGGGATCTCTCTATTTCCTGGATCTGAATGCCTGTTTCCCTTCCCAGATTAGGAAAGTTTTCAGCTAGGATTTGTTCAAATACATATTCTGGCCCTCTGTCCCTTTCGGCGCCCTCGGGAACCCCAATTAAACGTAGGTTTTTCTTCCTCAGGCTGTCGTTTATTTCCCTTAATCTATCTTCACGGTCTTTTAATTGTTTGTATCTTTTTTCCTCAGTTTCCTTCTTTGCCATCAACTTGTCTTCTATGTCACTCACTCATTCTTCCACCTCCTTAACCCTCCTCGTTAGGACTTCTAGTTTGGATTGCATCTCATTCAATTGATTTTTAATTTCTGCCTGATTAGCTCTAAATTCTGCAGTCATGAAGTCTCTTGAGTCCTTTACGCTTTTTTCTAGAGCCTCCAGTAGCTGTAGAACAGTGCTTCTGAATTGGCTTTCTGACATTGAATTGTAATCCAAATTTTGTAACTCTGTGGGAGAGAGGACTGTTTCTGATTCTTTCTTTTGAGGTGAGGTTTTCCTTCTAGTCATTTTGCTCAGTGCAGAGTGGCCAAAAGCAAGTTGTATTGGCGAGAGGAAAGAAGGAAAGAAAAGAGAAAAAGAAAAAAGGAAGAAAAAAAGAAGAAAAAGAGAAAGAAAAAGAAAGAAGGAAAAAAGGGTGGGGGAAGGAAACAAATCAAAAAGCAAAAAAACAAAACAAAACAAAACAAAAAAACCATGGGGGAGTATCTTCTGATTCTGTATACTTTAAGTCCCTTGACTTCCCCTGGGACTTGTCTGTCTAGCTGGTCTTCTAGGGGAGGGGCCTGTTGTGCTGATTTTCAGGTGTTAGCACTTGGGGGAGCGGCTCTGCCCCCTGCCTGGTGCAGGGCTCAGCGGGGGTTGTTTACCCCGTGAGGCCCCAGGAGGAACATCCGCAGTGGCGGGGCCAGCTCTGGAGCCCTGGAGTCAGCTCCCGCAGTTAACTCCGGAGCTCTCCATCTGCAGGGCCTGGAGGCTCGGGGCGGGGCCGCTGATCTGCTCAGCTCGGGGCGGGAGCGTCCTTGCAGTCCTGGGCCCTCCCGGCCTCTGCCTGTCCCAGGGGGAGGCCGAATCCTGGGCTGTGTCCCGGCGCCCTGTGCTCCGGGGCCTGCGCTGTTGGATTCACGCTCCCAGCCGCGCCCGCAGTCCCCTCCCGGGAGCCGCCGCCCGAGCCCCTCCGAGCTGCTCCCGGATCCCGCCGTGCACACTGCAGCCCTTCAGGGAGCTCGGGGCACTCTCCCCGTGCACAGTTCTTCTGTTATTGTCCCAGGGAGCCTGAGGGCATCCCCGCCCTCCTGGGGGTCCTGCTCCAACACCCTGTGAGCCCCTTTCCTCCCGGGAAGGTTGTTGCAGCTCCTGCTTCTCCGGGACGGGGCTCTCCTGTCCTGGGGACACTCGCCCCGGCCTTAGCCCGGCTCCTCGCGGGGCTCCTCCCCCTTGGATGCCTTTTGTTTCTTTATTTCTTTTTCCCCGTCTTCCTACCTGATAGAAGCGCGAACTCTTCTCACTGTAGCATTCCAGCTGTTCTCTCTTTAAATCTCAGGCCGAACTCATAGATTTTCAGGATAATTTGAAGGTTTTCTAGGTAATTTGGTGGGGACAGGTGATTTGGAGACCCTACTCTTCCGCCATCTGGCCCCTCCTCCCCGCTTCATACATTTTGAAGTCAGTTTTTAGGTGCAGACACATTTAGAATTGTTATGCTTTCTTGATTTATTGACCCCTTTAACATTGTGAACTATCCCTGTTTATCCCTACTAATATTCCTATTCTGAAGTCTATCTTTTCTGTTAATTTAGCTCAAACACCTTTATCTCTCCCCAACCTTTCCCTTTGTGTCTTTACATATAGACAGAATTTTTTAAAAAGATTATTTATTTATTCATGAGAGAAACAGAGAGAGAGGCTGAGACACAGGCAAAGGGAGAAGCAGACTCATGCAGGAAGTTGATGTGACACTCAATCCTAGGACTCTGGGATCATGCCCCAAGCCAAAGGCAGACACTCAACCACTGAGCTACCCAGGCATCCTGACAGAAAAATTTTTTTAAAGATTTTATTTATTTCTTCATGACAGACTCAGAGAGGGGGGTGCAGAGACACAGGCAGAGGGAGAAGCAGGCTCCATGCAGGGAGCCTGATGTGGGACTTGATTCCAGGTCTCTAGGTCATACCCTGGGCTGAAGGCAGTGGTAAACCACTGAGCCACCTGGGCTGCCCCTGACAGAAATTTTTATAGACCACATATAATTGGAGTTTTTACAATCTAATGTAACAATCTCTAGCTTTTTGGCACAGAATTTAGGCCATTTACATTTAATGAAATTACTGATAGGGTTGCGTTTGAACCTACCATCTTGCTATTGTTGAACTATTTATCTCATTATTGTTTTTTCCCCTATTTTCCTGCTTTCTGATTTTTTTTAAATTCCATTTTATCACTGTTAGTGGTCTAACTATATCTCTTTATTTTCTAAAGGTTCATCTAGAATTTCCAATATGCATCTTTATCCTCCATCTGTCTATCTTAAAATAATATTATATTGCCTCACATACAATGTAAGAATACTGTAATAATATACTTCCATTTCCCTGTCTTGTCCTTGATGCTATTGTTGTCAAACATTTTACTTTTTTGTATAAGTCTCACAACATATTATTATTGCTTTAAGCAGTCAAGTATCTTTTAAGAAATTGTGAAATAATGAGAAAACTTCTTGATATTTACTCCCATAGTTTCAGAGCTCTTCATTCCTTTACATAGATTCACATTTTCTGCAAGTTTCATTTTCCTTCTACTTGAAGAACTATAGATCTTGTAGGTCTGCTGGGCACAAATTATTTTATCTTCGTATTTTAAAGGTATTTTCACTGGATCTAAAATTCTAGGTTGACAAACTTTTGTCCAGCACTTATTAAGGATATACTATATCTTCTGAGTTGCATAGTTTCGAAGAAAAGTCTACTGTAATCCTTATTTTTTGTTCCTCTGCAAATAATGTCCCTCTCTCTACCTTTAAGATTTTTCTCAGAAATAGTAGCTTGCTATGTATGGTTTGATTATGAAGTTCTTGGCATGTGGTTTCTGAAGTATCTATTTTGCTTATGTATGTTGCTGAGTTCCTTCAATTTGTGAGTTTATATATTTCATAAAATTTGGAAAATATTTGGTCATAATTTCTTTAGATATTATTGCTGTTCCCTTTTTCTCTCTCTCCTACTTCTATAAGTTCTAGCTTTCTCAATTTGATATTTCCTCACAAGTCTATTTTTCTTCATCCTTTTTATCTCTGTGTATAAGCTTCATTTTCGATAGGTTCTATTGCTATGTTGTCAAAAGGTTCTATTGTTTTATCTTCAATTTCATTTATCTTTTTTTTTGTTATGGCTGTTAATCTCTTTATCAAGTAAAATTTTCATTTCAAATAAAAAAATCCCCTTAGTTTCTTTTTATATTTTCCTTTTCTCACCTCATCCTGTCCATATTTTCAACTTAATAATTGTTCCTACTGAGTGTATTTATAATACCTGTTTTCACATTTTTTCTGCTAGTTTTATTAGCCCTGTCATTTTTGAGCTTATTGATATTGACTGATTTTTCTCCTAACTTTGGGTTGCATTTCCCTGCTTTTTTGCATGTCTTGCAATTTTTCTTAGATGCAAAACATGGTAAATTTTGCATCATAAATGCCAGGTTTTGTTTAATTCCTTTAAAAAATATCAGACATTGTTCTGACAGGAAATTAGGCCTTTTGTGGATGACTTTGATTCTTCTCGTGCTCATTTTTAAGCTGTTTAGTGTGGGTCTAGGTTATTCTTTACTCTAGGGCTATTTTAGCTGACCCCTCCCCAGCTAATGTTCAAGTCTAACAAGCTCTCTACTAAATGCTCTACATGTGGAATGAGATTTCTCTCCTGTGTTGGATAAAAACTCAAATTAGGGACACCTGGGTGGCTTAGTGGTTGAGTGTCTGCCTTTGGCTCAGGCCATGATCCTGGAGTCCTGGGATCAAGTCCCACACTGGGCTCCCTGCAGGGAGCCTGCTTTTCCCTCTGCCTCTCCTCTGCCTATGCCTCTCTCTGTGTGTCTCTCATGAATGAATGAATGAATGAATGAATGAATGAATGAATGAATAAATAAATAAATAAATAAATCTTTTTTAAAAACTCAAATTATTCTTGGTCCTGTTTGATCTTTAGAATTGTTCAGTTTATCCATATCTAAAAAAAATTTTTTTTTGTTAGAAGTTCCACCTTACACTTGTACATATTCCTATTTAGTCAAAGACTCAAGAGGACCATGGGCAAATTTCTGGTGCTCTTAGCATAGCTTCCTCCCTTCCAGTATTTTGTCTCACAAATGCTGGCTGGCTGTCTCAGTCCCCCACCCTGAAATCTAATCTCTGTCTTCTCAATTCTGCAAAATTCAGGGTTCTGTTCAGTAGTTTTTGTCATTACTTCACCTGATAGTATTCAACTACCTAATTTTTTTGCTCTTGGGAAGTTTTTCTGACCATAAGTTCCAATTTCTCTAATATTTCATAATCATTATTGGTCTTTTCTCCTCGTACCATGCCTCTTCTCTTTTTCACTGCTTTTACTTTTCTGAAATGTACAGATTGTTTTCATACTAGAGTACTAAATAGAAGATCTATGACAATACATGTCTTTCTAGAAAATAGACTACTCATTCAAGACTCACAATAATCAAGAAAGAATATTCTACACTCTTTATTTTTATTGGACATGGAGATTCTTCTTCCAATCCTCTATGCCCCACACTCCTTCAACAAGACCATCACTACCACTACTATACAGTTAGTCCCAGCCAGATATAGGTTAATACACAAACTTTTTTATAACACTGGTTGAGTAGAACTTGAAATGCATTTTTTAGACATGTTAGAGACTTTCTGAGATACTTTGTTATATGTTAGAGATTCTACACAGGATCCATACCAACTCAGAGAGAAATTTTTTTAAAGAGAAGATAAACATGTTCTTAGCACAACTTAATGACTATAGATTCCATTCTATCTGTCCTCTGTTTACCACAAATATTGAGGTGCTGCCTCATGAGCCTAAAGACCATAGTAGTCTTGGATTTGGTACTAAAGGCTGGATTAAAAGTGGCATCTCAGCAAATTGCTAGTCAGTTGTTCCTCTAGTTGGGTGAAGGGCAAAAGCACAAGCCAAATCTTCCACTGATTCTGCTCAACATCCCTGCCATACTCAATGAACTTCATCCAATGCTATAGGCTCCTTGATGCTTAGCATCTGATTGCCCTGAGGTTGCAGAGCTTACTTATTGCACTGTTGTCTCAGAAGCTTAAAAGAAATCTCCTGCCAGAATAATCAGGTATTATAAGAGGGAGGAAACCCTCATCATTCTTCTAATTCAAAAATCTCATTATTGAGTATTGAACATGTGTTACCTTGTACAATCTTCACAAATCTGCAAAGCAGGTATTTGTACTCCCACTTTTTATTAAGGAAAGTAAACCTTAGAAAGATTAAGTACAATACCCAAGATCACATAAAAGGTGTAGTGATGGAGCCAAAATTCAAACCCAGGTTCATGCAACAGCCAAACATGTGTTCTTAATCACAGGGTTAGTTCACTAAGCCCAAATTGGGCTTTTCACAGGTAGAATCCTCCAACATCCATTATCCCTTCAAGTTAAATTATAAACCCTCAAAAAAGAATGAGAGACTGGGTAAACCAAAAATAAAACTAACCCTGCAATTTAAAGTTCATTTTGGTTTCATAGTATCATCATTTTTCTTCTTTTAATCAGTTGAGTTATAACTGACACATAACATTATAGTGCTTCAGGTGTACAATGTAATGATTCAATATTTGTATATATTGCAAAACGATCATCACAATAAGTCTAATTAACATCTGCCACCATACACAGTTTTTTTCTTGTGATGAGAACTTTTAAGATCAAATCCCTTAGCAACTTTTAAATATAAAATTCAGTATTATTAAGTATAGTCACCGTGCTGTACACTACATCCCGATGACTTATTTATTTTATAACTGGGAAGTTTGTGACTTTTAACCTCCTTCACCCATTTCACCCACTCCCAAACCCCTGCCTCTGGCAACAACTACTCTGTCATCTGTATCTATGTATTTAGATCCCACGTATAAGTGGAATCATATGGTATTTGTTTTTCTCTGTTTGACTTATTTCACTTACCAGCATAATGCCCTAAGGGTCTATCTGTGTTTTTACAAATGGCAAGATTTCCTTCTTTTTATGATTAAATAATGTTCCATTCTCTCTCCTCCTCCCTCTCTCTCCTCTCTCTCTCTCTCTCTCTCACACACACACACACACACACACACACACTCACACACATTCTTATTTATTCATCCATCAATGATGGACACTTATGTTGTTTCCATATGTTAGCTAATGTACATAATGCTACAATGAACATGAGGATGCATTATGTCTTTTTAAGTTAGTGTTTTCATTTTCTTCAGATAAATATCCAGAGGTTCTAACTCCGTTGAGAAACCTTCATACTATTTTCCACAGTGGCTATATCAATTTACATTCCCACTGACAGTATAAGAGGGTTCCCCTTTCTCCACATCCTCAACAATATTTGTTATTCCTTGTCTTTTGATAATAGCCATTTTAACAGGTATGAAGTGATATCTCACTGTGGTTTTGATTTGCATTTCCCCAATGATTAGTGATGTTGAAGCATCTTTTCATGTGCTTGTAGACCATCTTTGTGTCTTCTTTGGGAAAATGTCTATTTAGATCCTCTGCCCATTTTTTTTAAAATTTTATTTATTTATTCATGATAGTCACACAGAGAGAGACAGAGAGGCAGAGACACAGGCAGAGGGAGAAGCAGGCTCCATGTACCAGGAGCCCGACGTGGGATTCGATCCCGGGCCTCCAGGATCGCGCCCCGGGCCAAAGGCAGGCGCCAAACTGCTGCACCACCCAGGGGTCCCTCCCTCTGCCCATTTTTAAATCAGATTGGTGTTTTGTTTTGTTTTTGCTATTGAGTTGTATGAGTTCTTTATATATTTTGGGTATTAATATTTTATCAGATATATGATTTGCAAATATTGTCTCCCATTCAGTATGTATCTTTTCATTTCATTGATGATTTTCTTTTATGTATGGGAACTCTTTAGTTTGATGTAACCCTACTTCTTTATTTTTCCTTTTGTTGCCTTTATTTATGGTTTCAGATCCAAAAATTCATCACCAAGACCAATGTTAAGGAGTTTACCACCTATGTTTTCTTCTGGTTTTATGGTTTCAGGTCTTAAATTCAGGTCTTTAATAAATTTGAGTTAATTTTTGTGTATGGTAAAGATAGTGGTCCCATTTTACTCTTTTACATATGGTTGTCCAGTTTTCCCAACACCGTTTATTGAAGAGACTATTCTTTCTCTCCTTTGTCATAATTTTTTAAAGACTTATTTATTTATGATAGAGAAAGAGAGAGAGAGAGAGAGAGAGAGAGAGAGAGAGAGGCAGAGACACAGGAGGAGGGAGAAGCAGGCTCCATGCCGGGAGCCCGACGCGGGACTCGATCCCGAGACTCCAGGATCGTGCCCTGGGCCAAAGGCAGGCGCTAAACCGCTGAGCCACCCAGGGATCCCCTCCTTTGTCATAAATTAATTGAGTATATATGTGTAGTGTTTATTTCTGGGCTCTCTATTCTGGTTCATAGATCTATATGTCTGTTTTAATGCCATTAAGATATTGTCTGGATTAGCATAGCTTTGTAATACAGTTTGAAATCAGGGAGTGTGATTCCTCCAGCCTTGTGCTTTCTCAAAATTGCTTTAGCTATTTGGGTTCTTTTGTGTTTTCATACAAAATTTAGGATTGTTTGTTCTATTTCTGTGAAAAATGCCATTGAAATTTTTAAAGGGTTTACACTGAATCTGTAGATTGCTTTGGGTAGTATGAACGTTTTAAGAATAATAATTTTTCCAACCCATGAGCAGAATATCTTTCCATTCATTTGTGTCTTCTTTGATTCCTTTCATTAACATCTTATAGATACCTATAATATCTTATAGATGCTCTACGGGTTTTTCATCTCCTTGGTTAAATTTATTCCTAAGTATTTTATTCTTTTTGATGCAACTATAGATGGATTTGTTTTCTTAATTTCTCTTTCTGATAGTTTGTTATTAGTGTATAGAAACACAACAGATTTTCATATATTGACTTTGGATTCTGTGACTTTACTGAATTTGTTTATTAGTTCTCACAGTCTTTTTGGTGATGTCTAGGATTTTCTACATATAATATCAGGTCATCTGCAAATAATGACAATTTTATTTCTTTTGTTATGATTTGGATGTATCTTTTTATTATTCTTGCCTAATTGTTCTGACTAGGACTTCCTATACTGTGTTAAATAAAAGTGATAAGATTAGATATCCTTATTTTGTTCTTGATTTTAGAAGAAAAGTTTTCAGCTTTTCACCACTGAGCATGATATTAGCTGAGGGCTTGTCATATATTGTTTTTATTATGTTGAAGTATATTCTTTCTATACTCACTTTGTTGAGGGGTTTTATCATAAATGGATGTTAAATTTTGTTGAATGCTTTTTCTGCATCCATTGAGATGATTGTATGATTTTAAGCCTTAATTTCATTAATGTAATGTATCATATTTATTGATTTGTATGTGTTGAACCATCCTTACATCCTTGGAACAATCTCACTGGGTCATGGAGCCATCATATTTCTGTATAAAGAATGGTTGAGCATTCTTCTTTCTTCATAAAGTTATAGGAATCACAATGCAGAAATTCCTTTGGCATCCAATCTACTTCCCAACCTGCAAATGCATCTCCATGCACATTATTCTTATCTTTTAAATTTTTTATTCATTTATTGCATATCCCACCTTCTTACCCAAAGCTTATTTCTGTACATGTGCTCTAAGTCCTCCATGATATCTGAGACACTTTCCAACAATTAGCCTATCTCTTGCTTATATATTCAATTCAAACATCTTTACTTAGTCCTTACTACAATTTACAAACATATTTTTTTAAAAAAATCTACTTTCAAATCTATATTCTCTTGTAACCACCTCCATGAATCTTTCTCCTGCAATTGAGAAATAAGTTTTTAAAAACAACAACACATGCATTCATTTCTCCATTTTTCACCTCTCATTAACTCGACTCCCAGGAATCTGACTTCAAGCCCCACCACTCCACAAAAATTACTTCCATTTTGATCTCCAGAGACAGAGATGACAAATCTAATGGATAGCCCTGAATATTTAGGTGTGCGGATTTCTGCAGCATTTTGTCCTATCCTATTAATTGTTCCCTTCATGAAATTTTCATCATCACTGGTTTCCATGACACTGTTCTGCCCTGGTCAGAGACCTTCTCAGTGCTCTTGCTCAGACTTCTCCATGGGATTTGCTTGTATGTCTGGCCCCTTCAATAGTGTTCCCCAATGTTCTGTCTTGGCAGTCTTTTCTCACTCTAAATTATCTCTCTGAATGATTCCATCTAAATCCATTCTTTCAACCTCTACCACAGATGCTGGAATCACAATGGTAAGCAAAATGTTCATAGATCTACCCCTAGGAGACTTATGATCTAATGAGAGAGATAGTCATTAAATTCATGATTACAGAAGTCATACCATAACCACAGTGATGAGTGCCTTGAAGAAAAAGAAAATGGCTCTTTGAGAGTTATCACAGGGGAGCTGAACTAAACTACAGGCACAGTGGAAGTTTCTTTAAAAAGGTAACATTAGGGGTACCTGGGTGGCTCAATAGTTGAGCTCTGCCTTTGGCTCAGGTTGTGATCCCAGGGTCCTGGGATCAAGTACCGCATCAGGCTCTCTGAAGGGAGCCTGCTTCTCCCTCTGCCTATGTCTCTGTGTCTCTCATTAATGAATAAATAAAATCTAAAAAAAGAAAAGATAACATTAAACTGACTAAAGAGTGGGGTGGGAGGGCCAAGTTAAGAAAGCTAAGAAAATTGTAGGCAAGGTGGCCAGAAGCAGAGAAAGTTCATTCTGAAGAGAGGAAACAACATGGGTAAGTGTGCACAAATTAGAAAGTAGCACATATTGGGATAATAGGTTGTCCAAAGGATGGGATGCTGAGTGGTAGAGGGAAGAAGATAAGATTGATATATGCAGATATGCAGAGGCCAGAAGAGAAAAGGACATGTGCTGACATACGATGGAGTTTGAAATTTACGGTTTTGCAGTGTCAGGGAGACAAATGTGAAGCTATTAAAATGGGCGGGTGGGGGAGGACGCCTGGGTGGCTCAGCGGTTGAGCATCTGCCTTTGGCTCAGGACATGATCCCAGAATCCCGGGATCGAGCCCTGGGATCGAGTCCCATGTCGGGCTCCCTGCATGGAGCCTGCTTCTCCCTCCGCCTATGCTCTGCCACTTCCTCTCTGTGTCTCTCATGAATAAATAAAATCTTTAAAAAAATAAATAAAATGGGGGTAAAATGAGCATTTGTAAAGCAGCGGAAATGGAAATGAGAGAATAGAGCCATACAAATCAAAGAGATTGACACAACATGGGTGTTTTGGATTTGCAGGTCAGAAAGAGACAGAAGAAGCAGGAAAAGGTAATTCCTGCTGAATGACTGGTATTATAGGAAGAGAACCAGGCTTTAGAAAAAAATGATAAATTGAATTTGGACATGCTGAGTGTGATTAGCCGTAGCTCTTCCAGGTGAAAATGTTCAGTAAGCAGCTGGAAATAGAGATGTTGAATCAGGAAAGAAGTCAAGTCTAGAGAATAGGGGTAGGGGGACATGGATTTGATGTCCAATTCAATTGCCAACCCAACCTCTCCACTTAGGCATCTTAGCTTCTTTATTTCCTTCCTAAACTTCCTCCTCTTCTTGTGTCTTCTGTTATAGACAGTTACACCACCAGCCATCCAGAGCTCTGTCCAGGTCATCCTTGATACCTCTGCCTTGCTTAGAACCCACATCCAATTCATTACTGAGTCCTGCTCTGTCATTGCAACATATTTCTTAAAAGTCTTAAAAAAGACACTTTACTATGCTGCAGCTTCCTATTCCCCAAAGCAAGCCACCTTAACTCTTACCAACACTGTTTCTTCCTTAGTATTGCTACATAAACTACTACTTCCTCCCTATCCAATCCATTCTCCACACACTAGGTCCTGGGAATATTACATAAGCAAAACAGCCACGGTCCCTGACTTGAAGAGCCTTCAAATGAATAAAGAGATTGCCAATTAAACACTTGTAATCCGGACAAGTCAGTAGCATGATTGGGGAAATGACAGCTGAAGCAAATTGATCCTTTACCAGTAGGCAGCAACTCCAGGATGCAATGTCGGCATGTTGGTAGGACCTCTGGGTCAGTTCTTACATCTGTATATATGCTTTGGGGCCAGTGGGAATGAAATAGAAGAATGGCAACAAAGTTGTGTTTGAAGGAGTACCAGGGTGGCATGAAATATTTCACTGGGGCACAAATGTTTGTGTGGGTGCCAGAGGTAAAAGAGTTGGTTTTTCTGTAGTATTTTTTTTCCTTTTTTTTCTGTAGTATTTTTTATGAGCCACACACAGCCAAGCTCTGTACTTGCAAGTATTTCTTTTTACTCTAATATTCGGTATTAAATTTTCCATTAGTGATTTTTAAGGGCCTTGCTATATCTCCCTGGTGATTTATCAGGTATTTTCCCCTTCATTTCACATTTTTCCCTCTGCTATATATCTTAGTGAATCATTCCTCTTGCTTTTGGTACTCTATTTTTTTCTAAGGCAAATTTTTCCACCATACTTTATATTCATCCTCTAGTTTCTTTTTTCATCCCTTCTCTGGGGCAATTCTAAATCCTCTCTTCTTCTAAAACCATCTTCTCCTCTGTCCACCCTGCCAGTCCCTGTGAGCTTGCTTCTAAGGTCTCCTTCCCTTTGCAAACATTTACTTCTTCCCCAATAACCTTGGGTGTGTCACACAGTCCTCATGGCCTTAAAATAGACAAAGATAAAGCCCTACCTGGGCACCAGGAGTTAAAGCCTTCAGCTTCTCCTCAGGGAGAGGCTACTCTCCTCATGATTGATTGTACCTCACTATACCCTAGAGAGGAATACATGTGCACTGAAGAAGAGAGAAGGAAAAATCTCTGATTTCCTCAACTTCTCTCCTCACTTACAAGCAGTAGAGACCACAGGTAGTCAGAGCAAGACCAGCAGATGTGCAGGCCCTCTTGGCAAATGTCTCAACATATGTTCTGCTTAGAAGGCTGAACAATAAATACCAACTACTGGTCCAGGAGCAGCATCCTAGCATTTAGAATAGAAACACAATATGGTCTTTGAGCTCAGAGCTCAGGGTAAAGCAGAGAAGCACTAATTATAACAGAGGCAGTATAGTATACCAATAAAAGAATATGTTTTAGAATTATAAAGACCTGGTTATAATTGTATCTCCATCATTACAAACTCTACCTTTTCCAGCTGAGTCACTTTCGATATGTTATTCAACCTTTTGAGCATCAGCGTCCATATTGGTAAAACAGGAAAAATGATCACTTGCATTGGAACATGACACATGAAGCAATTAGGAAAGAACTGCATGAATAGTATGGTTTGCCTCTAGGTGCTGCTACTGTCAACAGCAAAGAACTAGATGCAAGGATGTGCCTTTCAGCTTGCTCTGCAACCATATGAGACAACAGAAATGGATCAGCCCTACCTAGTTGATAGTAAAGCTAAAGTAAATATATATAATATTGGTAATATAGATAGCATATATTGAGTCCTTATTCTGAGCTAAGCACTTTATATGCATTATTCACTTAAACTTCAAATTTTCCTTTATGCAAAGAAGGTACTGTTTTCTTTTCTTTCTTCTTTTTTTTTTTTTGTTTTAAAGATTTTATTTAGTTGTTATTTATTTAAGAGGGAGAGAGGAAGAGAGAGCACAGGGAGGAGCAGAGGGAGAGGGACAAGCAGACTCCAAACCTGAGCCTGGAGCCTGAGGCAGGGCTCAATCCCCTAACCCTGAGATCATGACCTGAGCCAAAACCAAGAGTCAGATGCTCAACCAACTGAGCCACTCAGGTGCCTCAGGGAGGTACAGTTTTATAGATGCAGACACTGTGGCTCCCAGAACTCCCATTTACACAACCAGTAAAAGTGGATCCACGACTCCAACCCCAGTGGCCTAAACTCAAAGCCCATATTCTAAGCCACTACCCAAAGGTCTTAAAAATTCTTTGCTCATTTATCCCTCCAAAATCTTCATAAACTATCGCCATTCATGCCTTTTAAGTTGATATAAAAATATTTCATTGTAAGTTTAAATAGTTGCAAATGATGTAGTATCTGGTATGTAGTAAGCTTAGAAATATTTGAAATATTTTTAAATAAAACTGAGATCACTCTTTTAAATGCATCCAGGGGGGATTTAAATACTATAGCAATTTGATTCTCAACAGCATCCTTTTAAAATTTATGTGCATAAGATCTTCTTTAACGGAAATGAGCTGTGCTCCCCTCCTCACCAGCTCCTTCCCTGCAACTGGAAGGATATATCTGTTCAAAAAAAAAAAAAGAGAACACATCTTCTGTGCATGTACCAAATGTCACCTCCTCTAAGAAGCTTTCGCAGATGGGCTGCCTTGTTTGCTTCTTCATAATACCTATTATGACCTGAAATTGTCTTGCACATTTACTAATTTATTTATATTGTGTCTCCCCCACTGGTAGATTCATCCATGAAAGCAGAGCCTTGTCTCAATTATCACTATATCCCAAGTACATAATTGTTCATTTATCTCCTTGAAATTGTATTTGCTTCACCTTTGCTATAGAGTTTTGTCTTAATGTAAAATCATTTTAAATTTTTTTAAAAGATTTTATTTATTTATTATTTATTTATTTATTCATGAAAGACACAGAGAAAGAGAGGCAGAGACACAGGCAGAGGGAGAAGCAGGCTTCACGCAGGGAGCCTGACCTGGGACTCAATCCCGGGTCTCCAGGATCACGCCCTAGGCTGAAGGCGGCGCTAAACCACTGAGCCACCCAGGCTGCCCCAATTATTTTAAATTTAAAATTATTTTGTCTATAAATAAAATAAAAATTTCATTTCTGTGACTATAAGGTTGTAAGTTAAATAATATATTCTCAGTTGTATTTACAATTATTAGTACATCATTGATCAAAACAACAAATTCACATTATCATAATTGTTAAACATATAAAGTAAAATTTTCATTAAACATATATCTCTTAATGAGATAGATGGAGGAAGCATGTTTAATATCTTGAATATTAAGTGATGCCAATTATTTCAAAAAAGCACTTTGGTGCCCTAGAGGTTTTTACACTTGGAACAGTGAATGTATGAGTCAGCATGAGTCAGCCCAGACCTTTCTATGCAAGGAGGAAAAGGGAGAACTGATAAGACACCTTAACTGTAGATACATTCTTTGATTGGTTTTAGGAAACATATAAACATGAAAGTTCTGTATAATTGATTCCCTTCAAACTCTGTAAACCCTCACCCCTTAGAAAATCTTCATGTAAGTCAATCGGAGGACAAACAGTGTATGTTCTCATTCATTTGGGGAGTATGAATAATAGTGAAAGGGAATATAAGGGAAGGGAGAAGAAATGTGTGGGAAATATCAGAAAGGGAGACAGAACATAAAGACTCCTAACTCTGGGAAATGAACTAGGGGTGGTGGAGGGGGAGGAGGGCGGGGGGTGGGGGTGAATGGGTGACGGGCACTGAGGGGGGCACTTGACGGGATGAGCACTGGGTGTTATTCTGTATGTTGGTAAATTGAACACCAATAAAAATTAATTTATTAAAAAAAAAAAGAAAATCTTCATGGGCACATACATCCCAGTTAGAAGATCCCTGTAGTACAGTGAACTGCCTCCCATGGATCAATGCCTACTGTGCTCCATGAATACTACCCCAGGATGGGATCAAATGAGCCCCCCAACTTGACTGCCAACTTTGCCAGGACCTTCACTGTACCTGGCCAAAAAACTAGCTGCTTTTCCATGGAATAACATTGTTTTTTTTATTTTATTTTTTACTTTTTTTTATTGGAGTTCAATTTGCCAACATATAGCATAACACCCAGTGCTCATCCCGCCAAATGCCCCCCTCAGTGCCCATCATCCAGTCACCCCAACCCCCCCGCCCACCTCCCTTTCCACTACCCGTTGTTCGTTTCCCAGAGTTAGGATTAGTGAAAGAGAATAAAGGGAAAGGAGAGAAAATGAGTGAAAATATCGGTGAGGGTGACAAAATATGAGAGACACCTAACATTGTTTTTTTAAAAAAAAAAAAAAAAAAAAGCAAGAGAAAGCCATAGATTTCTGAAGCAAAAAGATACCTTGAATATCAACCATTTAACTCTCTCGTTAGATAAGAGAAGATTATGAGCCAGTTACCAGGAAAGCCAGTACCAGAATACTGATCTTCTGATCTTGGTACAAGGTGTGACAGAGGCTAGCTGTCCTCTGAAAATGTATGTCTCTCCATCCATTGTGTGGGGTCTCTCTCCAGACTACATTTCCCAGCCCCCTAGCAGTTAGGTGCCGCCATGTGACTGAGTCCCAGGCAAAGGAATTTTATGAAAATTCTGTGTGCCATTCCTAGCCTGGCTCATAAAATCCTCCCATGTGGCACTTTCCCATGCTCTTTTCTCTTCCAACTGGCTGCCCTAGGGATTCAAGCCCTAGGATGACCTCAGGAGCTGAATATTGCAGATGAAAGAGCCTCTTTGAACTGGGGTCCCTGCTGACTTGTTAATTTCCCCCCAGTACTTTCTTATGAACAAGGAATAAACGTCTGTTATGCTTGTGCCATAATACATTTTGGAATCCATTTGTTATAACAGCCTACACAAAGTTTTATATAGCATACCACCCTTCCTTTCCCTTGGTAGGATGAGTAACTTCAACCTGTCTTAAAATGTAAAAACGTAAAAGTTCTAGTATATGGAGATGATAGTTTGGTCCATGGGCTAAAGGTTGCATGGACGAACCAATAAAATAGTAGCAATTCTTAGCTTTGTGGTATTGCAATGTGAAAATCAAATATCAATTGCACCCAGCCTTAATCGTGTAAGGTGGTTGTGATATAGCAGCCCGAGGAACAAGGCTTACATCTCAAAGAAGGAGAATGCCTTGCTGTAGCAGTAGTATGGAACAAACTTACCACCTGCCAGGGCTTCAGTCTCAACCCTGTTTCCTATATATACCTGCCCTGTGCCCCTTGGGCTTTGGCTGCCACAAGTGGAAACCAGTGGGTATAAATTACATAGCTAGGCTAAGATTACTATTTATTCTGAAATTTTATTTGTTCACTGGTGTCTCCTCAGAAATTTCGTCTTCCCTTAACCCTGGAGTATAGTTCCTGTGCTTGTGATTTTGAGGCATTGAGTGTTTCTGTGTATGCCCATAAAGCAGAAGCAGGTGTAATGGGATGTTTATCGGATCTTTTATACTCAGGTGGTCCTCAATTTGAAAAAGAGTAAGATAAAACATCTTTCAAACATTGTCCGTGGCCATCAGAAGTCTGAGTTGCATTACTCTTTGGCACAGGATTGAATGACATTCAGGTATTTTTTTTAAAAATGAAAAATCTGGTAGTTAGGTTAAGTTAGACATCACAGGGACATCTGCATGCAATAATAAATAAAGGAAATAAATGAATGGCTACCCAAAAAGAGGAAAAGTCTCCCCACCCATGATATGCATTCATTAAAGAAATACAGAAAGAGGGAGAGAAACTTTGGGTTTTCACAGAAAATCATTGTGATGGCAACAAATGCCAAATTTCTTGTGGCCTAAAATATTTGTACTAATGATACCCACGCCAGTAACCCCAAAGGGCAAGAACTAACCAAGACCCAGAAGTCCCTCCCAATGGTAGGCCATATCCCTCTTTTTGATTGATTGATTCATTAAACAAACATTTATATATCAGGCTCAGGTCCACACCCTGGGGATACATTGGTGAATAAAATATACAAAATGCCTGCATTCATTTAAATCACATTCTAGTGATTAATTTACCTCTGGTCCTGGAATTTGTAAGATAATGTTTCAGTCAAAGGGGTCATTTAAAAATGTGGCACTATGCTTCTAGATTTTTTTTTTTAAAGGCAATAAAGTGTCTTAAAAACCTCCATCCATCCCACTGGCATCTAGTTATCAAAGGTAGAGGAAGGCCATGAAGGTCATGGCTGTGCTGCGGACCATTCATGTCAGCTGATAAAAATGAGCCCCTCATAGTTGGTCTGCTTAGCAGGGACATATATCTCTAATGCTTAGAACCTGGGATCTTTCATAATTTGCAGTCACAAAATCAAGGTTCAACAGGGATTTCCCAAATGCTTCTTTTATAAGAATTCCCCAAAATATTTCTTTACTATAGCACCAGAAAACTTGATTTCTACAATGTTATTCTACCTTAGGAACTGGGCTTCATGTGCATATCAGACTCCCACTGGCCTTGCTATCAGCCAACACCCACAACAGTGAGACATAAACTAAACTATTATAAGACGTTCTGTGAAAAAAAAAAAAAAAAAAAAAAAAAAAGACGTTCTGTGTTGGCTTCCTTGTCCAAAAACCTGGTCATCCTAGTAAAATTCGTTTTATACCAAGCCTCAGAAACCAGTGAAGAATATGGCCCATGTAATCACAAAGTGAGTAGGCATTGTTCACATGAATGCAGGTGCATGCACACAGTCACTCACTCAAGCATACATGGAGAGTCCCAAAATCACAGTATTAAATCATCAGCAGGAGTTATTGCAGTTAAATTTTAAAAATGAACCACTTACAACCCAAAGCTGTCCTTCAAGGCACTGACGTCTCCCTCCTCTAAGAGTTGACAATGGCAGGGTGTCAAGTGAATACCTCACGGCCTCCTCCCACTGTCTCAGGCCTCACACCGCAGCTTTACAAAGATAAAATAATAACTAGGTGTCAATCAGGCCTTCTTAACTAGCTCTGTGCAATGTCTGTCAAAGCCCCTTCTGGGCCAGTTCCTGTCAGGAAATTACCATTGCCCAAAAAGAGGCTGACAGCCCAAGCATAGTTCCTGACTTGGTCTCTTGGTAAGTATTTTTTCTCATTTCCACAGCTCTTCAAATTTGGAAAATACTTTATGATCATTTTAATTACATGACTTAGGATACTTTAATCCTCAGAAAAGTCCTGCCAAGTAAATCTGAACTGATATTCTGGTTTTACAGATGGGAAAACTGGGAGAATTACACAAGACCACACAGTATTTCATGTCTGTGACTAACCATTTAGTTCTTGGATAGATAAAGTGACTTGTAACAGTATCTATTTGCTATCAGACATGTCAATTATGAATGTCTTCTGCTTCTCTTCTGCTCCCATCCCCCTCCTCCACTCATTCCCAGAGTTCTGGGAACACTGTAGATACTTGAGAGATACCTAATAAATTACCTGACAGAGTCCCCAAGGCAAAGCTCAAGATGGTTGTTGAATCCACTGAGCATCACAGGTTCAACTGAATTTAGAGCAGGATTCCCCAGATAACTATAAAAGAATGTGTATGGATTCCCTTCCAAGGCTTGCTGAGGGGAAGTCTAGACTTTCACCATTAAGCCTTAGTAACCATATGAGACAGTTGGAGAGACCCAGTAAGAAAGGTCTGTAATATTTCACTCCTCTCAGTGGTCTTCTTCTGTCATTCCTACACACACACTCTATACACCCATTAAGTGCAGTGGGAGGTGAGGGTAATTGGAAGGCTCCCAGAAGACTGCCCACTAAGGCTGGGAGTAACTGCACACCCCACTGACAGTGCTCACGGAACTGCATCCAGGGACAGTTCAGGGAAGAAATTGATGGCTGTTCCCTAGAATATGGGTGTCTATGAACACAGAGCTGGGGCCTGTTTCCCACTGTAGAGGTTGACTGGAGCCAAACTGCAGAAGCAGAGTACAGAGAGAGGATGGCAGGCTACACTCTCAACATGAAGATGTTTGAGTTTCCTAAGATCCAAGTGGACATTGTAAGCCAAGTGCCCAGGCTTGAGACGTGCTTAAAGGACCCCCATCTAAAAGGGCTGACTCAGCCATCGATTTTATGGGGTAAACCTGCAGGAGCAGGAGCACAGGAAGGAGTCAAAGAACAGTGAAGCAGAGAGGTCCCCAAGGAAAGGCCTCCAAAGAACCCAGGAGAGTGGCGCACAGAGAAATGATATATGTAAGCACGTCACACAGGAAGAAAAGCAAGGAGCAAGAGAGAGGTGGATAAGCAACATCTAGAGATGCAAAAGGATTTTTGTCCCCTTCCTTCTAGTTGTCCACCTCCACCTCTGATCCTAGAAAAGACCCAGAAAAAACAGGAGGTAGAAAAACAAGGTAGAAGAGCACATTTCTGAAGGCAATGGGGGAGGGAGGGCCAGGAAACTCTTCCCTCTCAATCCCCATTGACTTGTGTCCATTTAATAAACCTGGTTGCACAACAGGTTAAGGTAGATCTTGAGGCCTTTCCTGATAGGCCATGCCCTGTTTTGCTCTGCCACTCCATTTCTTTCCTTCGCAAGATATGGGGTGAGAAAGTGGTGTAGGAAAATGGAGCATGCCTTCTTTCCTCTCATGAGCTTCAGCAGCACCTCAAGAATGAGTGTTGACACTAATCACCAGGTGATCTCCAAGTTCAATGCCAGGCCAGCTCTTATATTAAATTACGTTAAGGCTTCAGAAAACTGAAAAACATCCTTTCTTCATCAAAAGATTGGGAACCCCTGGCTTAGTGGATTGGCAGTCCCCAAAACCAAAGCCTGAGATCTATTCAACAACTCCCTGTGTGATTTCAAGGGCAACACTCGATTAATCCGAATCTTAATTTCCCCATCTGTTGCCTAAGATCCTTGAAACCTGCTTTCTTTTTTTTTTTAATTTAAATTCAATTAGCCAACATATAGTATAACATCCAGTGCTCATCTCTTCACATGCCCTCCCTAATGCCCATCACTCAGTTACGCTATCCCCTCCACCCACCTCCCCTTTCTGCAACCCTTTGTTTGTTTCCCAGAGTTAGGAGTCTCTCATGATTTGAAACTTGTATTCTGTCCATTTTCCTGGAACATGGAAAGACTTCATATGAGACCTATGTTTATAGTATTATACAGATATTCCCAATTTAGTACTACAAAGCTGAAATCTGGACAGAATCCTCCCCTCAAGGGCTGGAGCCAGTGGTACTAACTTGACGAAGTCACCACCATAAGCTTGCAATGACTTTCTTCCCATATGGCTGCTCCTCATGATTGAAAAGGCGCCAGTGGTAAGTGGTGTAGTTTGGTTTATCATGAAACTTAACTAGGTGAGGAGTTTCCTATTACTTTGTATGGGTCTGAGCAGGTTGGGGGTGGGAGGGAGAAGAGGGATCAAAACACCAAAGTAGCTTGGCCACAACCACTATGAGAATTGGTATAGTCTCAAGAATAAGTGGAGGTTCAGTCTGGCAGGCAAAGCACCACATCCAGTCTACAATGGTCCAGATGGCAAGGGCAAAGGCAAACTAGATGAGGTGGCACTGTCTCAACAGGTAGGCACAACACAACAGTAGAGAAATGGGAGGCAGACACTCCAGAGAAAGCCCAGGATCCAGATCATAATCTTCAAGTAAGTCTCTCAACAGATGAAAGAGACCAGGCTGCAGGTTGGACTTTGAGAAAGAGCTTTAGGCTCTGGGAAATGGATAATTAAGAACAGGAAGGAACAGATGAATAAGCAGGTAAATTGGACCAAAATGGAGGAACTAAGAAAAAAGGCCAGTTATAAAAAATAAAGTACGGGGACTGCATGTGAGAATAAAGCAAACATTCAAACATCCAGACGAGGGCTAAAGGGCAGAGGCAGACCATCAAGAGTGAGGGAAATGAAGCCAGGTAAGCCTGCACATCAAGTCTCCACCTGGGGAGAAGAGGAACCCTGGACAGGAAAAATCAGGTTGTGCCTAACACAATTTACAACAGTCTTGAGACTATTAAGAGGATAGAACAATATTAAAAACAATGAATTTTTCTCTTATATTCCCTCCTCGCTCCAATCAGAATAAAATCTGTTGATCAATACAGAAAGTTTGGGCTCTCTAGAATACTCCTTAGGGACTTTTGTAAGGTGGGCATCAAGATAAGACATGGAATAATAGTTCAAGTCTATGGCCTGGAGTAATTTTGGACTACGCCCTAGATGTGGTACCATAGATGAAGGTACAATATAGTTTCAAGGGTGCTTAATCAGTCTGGAGCAGTAACAATCAAATAGTGAAAATGAATTTTAAACTATGAAATTTTAATTTAAATGAAATTTAAATCTATCATTCAGGCAAATTATACCAACACATCTGAGGGAAACGCACTGGGTTATCCCTGTTAAATTCTGGGCTACTGGGGTGCCTAGGTGGCTCAGTTGGTTAAGCACCTGACTTTAGCTCAGGTCATGATCTTGGGGTTCTGAGATAGAGCCCCATGTTGGGCTCACTGCTCAGCAATGCGTCTCTTTCTTCCTCTCCATTTCCCTCTGCCCCTCCTCCCACTCACGCTTGCTCTCTGTTTCTCTCAAATACATAAATAAAACCTTTAAAATATAATTAAAAAATAAAAAATAAATTCTGGGCTACTAACCCTGCAGTGACTATGTTAGGATGACCAGACCACCTTGCCTCAGAAATATTGGTGCCATTGGCCAGATATCTCAGATCACAGTATCCAAAAATGGACATGCAACATATGTGATGAATAAGAAGGCTAAAATCTTTACAATTTAACCAAATAAGGGTATGCATGTTATAGTTCTTCCTATTCCCCCAAGCAAGGCAACAGTACAAATACTTCAGATAAGACAAATTTATGTGTGTGTGTTGCTATTAAAGATCCTCCCTGGATTCACTCATATATAGCATTGTTGCTCTCGTGAATATATGGTATCAGTCACTTTAATGGAAAACACAAATCATTGCCTGCTTCTACAAAGGAAAGAATTTAGCACAGGGAATTCCTCATAAAAATGATCAAGGAACTGAGTTCTCAGCAGTTCCTCACACAGGAATACAGTCCAGAGATTAGCAATAGCTAGAAGCCACCACCACTCCAAGACTGGAGAGATAAAAGGAGAAAGTACAGCTTACCAGAAGCCAGCAGCTGGGCTAACAGAAGTGTTGGGGTAAATGGTTAACAACGGGTATTGGGGGAAAGCCCCCATTTGTAACGTTTGCAATTTTGAGGTGAAGATACCCCCATCAAGGCTTATGTTAAGTCATCAACATCATATCAGTAAACATGAAGTTGGGGAAAGTTGAACAGCATTGTCCCTCATGAGCTAGTATGAGTTGGCTCCTGGAGAACACCAGGCTGGAGTCACATGACTGAAGCTGCCACCATGGCAGTGGACTCAGCTGCCGCTGCCAGTGGAGCTCACAAAAGCACCGAAGGAGGAGGAAAAATGCTGGCTTCTCCCTCCCACTTTCCTCAATCATCTACTAGTGGCTCCCCTTGGCCCAACCCAGAGAGAAGGATGTCCAAGCAGGAGCCCCACTCCCAATAACACAGAGCAGAGTGGAGAAGGGAGATACAATCAAATTTGCAGAACACTGTATGGAAGGTGTGATAGAAAAGAGAGAAGGTTAGAGATGACTCTAAAATGTAGTGCCTGACAGATGACAACTATGAGTGGGCCAGCTTTGGGGAGAAGGATCAGCTTCTGCATTTAAATATGCTAAGTCTGGATGTCAGTTAGAAATTTAAGACAAAGATTTTGAATAGATAGATGTTGGATAGAAGAGTCTACCTTGTGCTCTACCCAGTAGAGTTCTGGATGAGAGATATATATTAGGGAGTTGTCAACATACAGATGGAATTTAAAGCCATGAAAGTGGATCAGATCCCTAACATCTGTGGACTGAGCCCGGCAACCCTTCTCAACTGAGGGTCTGTGAGAAACTTCAGGCAATTCTCTAAGACACCCATTGTACATAACAAATTAACTCCCCGTCTATGCATCTAGAAGAGTGCTAGTTATGTATGTATCTTGGGGAAATTGAGAAAATAGTCGTTCAAATTGTTATGTGTGTTGTGTAATTCAGATGAGAAACTATAGCTGGGAAAGGCTGATTGGCAACTAGAGAGGACTGACTCTAGCTGCCAAGTGGCATACTAGTCAGGACAATGAGGAGGGAGCAGAAGGAAAACTAACAAGTGGCCAGTGAGGTGGGAAGAAAAGCCAGGACAGAGGAGAGACCTGGGAGCTAAATGAAGGAGAGTGATCCAGGGGATCAAATGCAGCTGATGGGTTCCCTGAGGTGGGCCCTGAGAATTTATGGACAAACATGGAGGTCTAGGAACCTTAACAAATGCCATTTCAATAGACTGGATTATACTGGGTTTAAGAGAGAATGGCAAGAGTGAACCTTCTTAGGTCAGAGTTAGATGGTGACAAAAATTGGACCAGAATTTTCCTGTCAATCATTTTTCAAAATTTCTGGATCAATTTGATTGGAGCTTTTTCTGAGTCAGCTCAACTGTTGAGAAAATTATACCCAATGGCAAGAATTTATCTCTTAGAAATTTTTTCAATGTTGTACAATCAACAAAACTTAAAAATATATCCAGATATCGAGGACCCAACTGACTCCTAAATCCAGATTTCAAATATTTGTGTTCATCATAGTCTGTTGGTATTGCCGGTTAACTTGAAAGTAGGTAGTGATTAGAAAACTGCACCTAGGGATCCCTGGGTGGTGCAGCGGTTTGGCGCCTGCCTTTGGCCCGGGGCGCGATCCTGGAGACCCGGGATCGAGTCCCACGTTGGGCTCCTGGTGCGTGGAGCCTGCTTCTCCCTCTGCCTGTGTCTCTGCCTCTCTCTCTCTGTGTGTGACTATCATAAATAAATAAAAAAAAAAAAAAAAAGAAAATGCACCTACAAATGTATGCTAAAAATGGAACCTATGGTTTAACATATTGGGCTTTCACATAAGTTCCACTTGCCAAAAATATTTTAAAATCCAATACAATCCAATCATTCATGTTGCTTTAAACTTCCTTATACACATTACATAAATGGAGAGCTTCAACCACCTAAAAACTGGCAGCTAACATTAAAATTTATTGCCCTACAGTTCTTATGATCCAGTGGTCTGTTTATATGATTTGCACAAGTCACATAAATTCTCTGAACCCTCATTTCTTTTCCTGTAGACCAAGAATGTTAATGCTAGAAGCATTCATTAAAAATGCTTTAAAAGTATTAGCAGGGGCACCTTGGTGGCTCAGAGGTTGAGCATCTGCCTTTCACTCAGGTCATGATCCCAGGGTCCTGGGATCGAGTCCCTCATCAGGATCTCCACAGAAAGCCTGCTCCTCCCTCTGCCTATGTCTCTGCCTCTGTGTGTGTGTGTGTCTCATGAATAAACAAATAAAATCTTAAAAAAAAAAAAGAAACCAAAAGGCGCTAAAATAATAGAGAGTAGAATTATAACATGTAGAGCTCCTGCAAAGGACTTTCTGGTGAGCCTGCTGTTGAGCCTGTGCTCCCTGTGGTGGTGCTGGGGAGGGGGGTGCCATCAGCACGATGTCATATATGCAAGGGCAGCCTCCACACACATACTATGTCACACACACCTCCATTTATGTGCCTTCAACTCTTTCCCACTTAGATCATCTGAAAACTTTGGTGATGGAGGCATGGATACTTGAGATTCTGTGGACTATTTTGCTTTTCGTTTTCAAGGTTCTCTGAAAACAGCTGCAGAAATACCCAGACCTTTGGGAAAGAGGCTGATCTTACTGCATTTCCAGCCAGACTGCAAGCTGAGAGAAGTAGAAATATTATAAGCCTATTTTTCTGAAATCCCTGTCAGAACTGCTCCAGCAATTTCTTGGCTTTCCATATGACCTCAAAAACAGGACAATCTCCTTTTCCAAATCCATCTGCTTTTTTAACTTTATCTCTAGACTTATATTTAAATATGCAGCTAAGTCAGATACAATAGCCTCACAGTCCTAGTAGTACCCAGATTTGCAAATCTGAGTTATTATAAGACCAGAGGATATATAAATCAGATGGTGAATGCAAATCACAAACCTTATACCCAGAGATTCGACTCCAAGAAATCTATTACCAGCAACACACTACAATATATTTTCAGACTAGCTAAAAAGACAAATGCTTTATTTCAAAATGATCTTAAGCAAGGATTATGGTTAGGGTTGGCAAATGTCAAGAATTTCAGTTGACGTTATCTCATAGCTAGCACTTGAAAATCCAGAACGACTTAGGGAAAAATGAAAAGAAAAAAGAGATCACCCATGTTTAATGTAAAGAATATGAATTGAGAACTTCAAATTAATCTTTTATTCACTCAGTCTGGAATTAGCAGACTCAGGAGGCTATCACACACCACCCCATATAGTCCCCTCCCGCCTGTGTAGAGCTATGTACACTGGCCACAGCTTCGCACACCATGCTCTCTTGGGGACCACTGCATCCAAGAATTCATGCAGCCATGAATGTTTTCTTGGAAAGAAATGTTAACCTTTCCCTTCCCAAGAGACACAAAACTTTCTCCTTTTGTCCTTCATCCAGAGCTGTTTCCTGGGCAAATAACCAGAGGAACACCCATTCAGAAAACCAGAAATCAGGTTGCCAAGGAATTGAGAAGTTAAAGAGACAGTATTGAAGGAAGAGGCCACATGTTCTAAGCCTGGCCTTAATAGCTTTTCAAAATCCATAGAAGACTGGTTCAAATTTGGTTCAGGCCTAAGACAAAGTTCTTCTCTCAAAGGGACAGAAAGCTGACTTTGAACAAGATTAATCCTGGGACATCCAGCCCAAAGGACACTAAAAGGTCAAGATCACCTTACAGCTACTTCAAGGGCCTTCTGGTCACTTCTGGCTTGCACCTAACTTCTAGAGACTGGCTCAATTCTAACACAAACCACATGCTCATCTCCAGAACAATGCTTAATATTGTCAGAACTAGGGAGGTCTACAGGTTAGGTCAGATTATTACAAGTGTGCTCTGGAGAGCAGCAAGCTTCTAGTTTTGGTTTTACTCTGGCTCAGCTGTCCAGGATTGGAGCAGATCTGGACAAACCAGCTTCTCATCCCCCTTCATTTCCCTTCTCACCCTCCTTCAAGTCCCTTCCATGCAATCTAGGAAAGAGAGGAAGGAAGGAAAGAAGGAAGGGTGGGAGGGAAAGAAGGAGGGACGTCTATTTTAAAAAGAGAGAAATAAAAGAAAACTTAGTAAATGAAATAATTTTCAACTCCCATTTAGCAATCTTGAAGGGCACACTCCTCCCACCTAAAGAGCTAAGAAACATGCAAACCATACACACTTAGGACCCCTGCTTTCCTGTGGCCTTCTGGAATATTTTGGTATATTTTGCTCCATCATTTGTCTCTTATATAATAAAAAGATCTTATTTCCTGGCAAGTATTTTGTGATCTGTTTTGTATTTTTTAAATTATCATGCAATAAAATGGACTTTTTGTGGTGTACAGTTCCATGAATTTTAATACAAACATGGATTTGTGCAAAAACCACCACCAACAGGTTATGGAATAGAACCATGACCCCAAAAAACTTCCTGGGCCTATCCCTTTGCAGTAACATTGTCCCCCGACTCCTAACCCCAGCAACCACCGATCTATTATTCACAAATAGATCATTAATAGTCTCTTTGTTCCAGGATCCCCAGGCGGCTCAGTCAATTGGGAGACCGACTCTTGATTTAGGCTCAGGTCTTGATCTAGGGGTTGTGAGATTGAGCCCCATGTTGGTTCTGTTGGGCGCTACCACTGGGCACAGAATCTACTTAAGATTCTCCCTCTGCCCCGCCCCCACCACCACTATACGCACATGTGCGCACTCTTGCTCTCTCTCTCAAAAAAAAAGAATGTTTCTTTGTTCCACATTCCCAAACTACAAATGCTATTGTTTACAGCTTGAAAGTACCTTGTTATGGCAGTTATTTTAACTCATATCAAAATTTATTCAAGATAAAATATAAATTTATGTTGATAAGCATGAAACTGAAAAAGGTAAACCATCTGAAACTGTACCTCTAATTCCAGCCACACCAACCTGGGAACAGGCAGTCTAGAAAACCAGCCCTGCTCACAGTGGCCTAGAGCTTTGCTCCGACCCACTGCTCTCCCTTGGATTCCTGCATACTATGCACTTCTGGATTCTCTAATTACTTCACCTGGGCCAACCTCTCACCTGAGCCAACCTCGCAACCAAGCCCCAAGAAAAGCCCATGAGGCCAACACACTCTCGTGGTCCAACCTGGTCCATGAGTAAGGGGCAAGGTCTGAATATACTACAATCCTCTGCTCGCAGTACAGTCATCTGAAATGTTGCATATGCGTATCTGCCATGTATATGATCTTTCTTAAAGCACAAGATAAAAAGAACTCAAAAAGTAGATTATATATTGCAATATACATTATGTTGTATAATATTATATATTTTATATATTATAGCAGCATATTAAATGTGTATATTATTATTTAACATTATATATACATGTATATACATATAGGTGTATATGTATATATGTTCAATATACATATAATTACCAGATTCAAAAAATGAGATTAGACCACATAGAAATGATAATACATTTTGAACATCTGCTAAAGTGGTACTTGATGTTGAATCTTCGTGAGTTGAACAGTTTCTTTTTTTTTTTAAGATTTTATTTATTTATTCATGAGAGACACCCATAGAGAGAGAGGCAGAGACACAGGCAGAGGGAGAAGCAGGCTCCATGCAGGGAGCCTGATGTGGGGCTTGATCCCAGGACTCCAGGATCACATCCTGGATGGAAGGCAGGCGCTAAACCGCTGAGCCACCCAGGGATCCCCTGAGCAACCAATATTAAAAGAATCTGTGTCTATGGCAAATAACCAAGTCAAGTTCATTATGTTTAATTTTTAGTATGAAATACTGATTTTTAGATAGAAGTCCTTCAATTCAAAAAGTTAAATAGGATAATCCTTAACAGTTTTACTTGAACGAAGACACCAACAAATAAAGAAAAGTAAATCCAAAGTCCTATGAAATTGTCTGCATTCGAATATAGTATTTTTTCACTTGGGTATCAATGGGATAAATGTTCATTCATGTCTAGTTGAGTGTATTTGATGCTTGAACAATGTTTAGTGCAGAACAATGGGGTTCTGACGCCCACTGAGTCAAAAATCTGTGTATAACTTTTGACTTCCCAAAAACTTAATTACTGGTGACCAGAAGCCTTACCAACAACATAAACAGTCAATTCACATATATTTTGTAAGTTGTATGTATTATATACTGTATTCTTACAGTAACGTACACTAGAGAAAAAAATGTTATTAAGAAAATCATGAGGGGGATCCCTGGGTAGCTCAGTGGTTTAGTGTCTAGCTTCGGCCCAGGGCATGATCCCGGAGTCCTGGGATCTAGTCCCACACTGGGCTCCCTGCATGGAGCCTGCTTTTCCCTCTGCCTATATCTCTGCCTCTCTCTCTTTCTCTCTCTCTCTCTGTATGTGTCTCTCATGAATAAATAAATAAAATCTTAAAAAAAAAAAAGAAAATCACGAGGAAGACAAAATACATTTCTGCACTGTACTTTAAAAATTCCTTATATAAGTGGACCCACACAATGCAAACCCATGTTGTTCAATAGTCACTTGTATTTTCTTTCTCTAAAATCGGTGGTATTGACTCCAAATTCTGACCTTCATTGCTCAGATGATCTCTTTTGATAGTAAGTTAAAGAGGCCTCAGGGTTACTGATATACTTTCGGGGAAAGATCATTAATATATATTAACACCTGTATTGTTATTTGGCCTTTTCAAGGATAAGCCTGAATCTCCTTCTGATCTCTCTTTCCTTTCCCTCCCCAGTACAGGAATTCTTCCTTTTTCTCTCTCTTAAGACCTCCTGAAAAGACAAATAGTTAAAATACTACCTACTTTTGGTTGAAATTATAAAATTTAGCATTCTTTAAAAATTCTACATCTACATTTTTGAAAGCCGAACCCTATCCATAGAAAACTGTTCATATACATACACAAACAACAGTTCACAAATAATTCCAGGGGTTCAAAGTCCCTCTCAAGCCTATCCATGGGTGCACAGAGGGCCTGTATTCCTCAGAGTAAACCCTGCTCCAAACTGACTCGCACAACCATTCAACTTTCCCCTGGCCCAAGGCTTGCTGCCTCCTCTGTCCTTCCTCTGGTCAATATGGCTGAGCCCATCTTAACTTGTGTGTCTTCTATGAAGCCTTCC
This sequence comes from Nyctereutes procyonoides, assembly GCF_905146905.1. Lineage (NCBI taxonomy): Eukaryota > Metazoa > Chordata > Mammalia > Carnivora > Canidae > Nyctereutes > Nyctereutes procyonoides. The sequence continues at coordinate 10,150,688 of NW_026575037.1, forward strand.
CCAGCTCCTTCAGTTCAATTCTACTTTCGGCCTTTCCAGGCTTACCGAAACATATAGAGTCAAGTCTTACAACTTAACATTCGATTTCCCTCTAAATAATTCATACAGGTAAGCTGTACCTCAAAATCTGATTGGTAAATCCCTGAAAGCAGACACAACGTACCTTACATCTCTGCAGTTCTCCCCTCAGCACTTGGCACAGTGCCAGTGAATAGTTACCGAATGATCAACCCATCCATCTACCCTATCTTCTAGGTAGCTTCCGTCCCAGCACAGCTACTTTGCCCAAGGAGAAATGGGGTTCAGACCCACGTCTTTTTTTAAGATTTATTTTACTTATTTTAGAGAGAGAGAGAGAGAGAGAGAGAGAGAGAGATTGATTGCCGGGGACAGAGAAGGAGAGAAATCTCAAGCAGACTCCCTGCTGAGTGTGGAGCCCAATGTGGGACTCTATCTCACAATCCTGAGATCATGACCTGAGCTGAAATCAAGAGTCAGACACTTAACTGATTGAGCCACTCAGGCTGCCCCAAGACCCACATCTTTTTGAGAAAAATCTAGGTTATGCAGAGCTGAGGGGCTATCACACTACATTATTTTGTTCAGTAGTTAGCATTTATGAATTTCCCACTATGTGTCAGGCACTAAGCAAGGCACTGGAAATACAAAAGTGACCAAGATGTAAGCAGAAGAACAACGGTGTGCTAATATGCAGAAACAGGCACAGAAAGCACCAGTGAAAGAGAAGTAGGCAACTATCTACTTAGAGATGTTAGTAAGGTCCTCACTGAGAACGGGATGCTTGCAATAGATGCTGAAAGAATTAGTATGAATTTACCAGATAAACTAGGATGGAAAAAACATCCCAGGAGGGTAACAGCAAACACAAAGGCCAAATGAGTGCAAATTAACATGTCTCTCTAATCCTGTCCTTTCCCTTGCCAGCCCTGGAATGAGTCCCCATTTCAATATGACCGACTCACTTTCCAGATTTCTTACCTGAACGAAGTCATAGGGATTTATTTTTAAAGACTGACTAAAGTGAGGGGCACCTGGATGGCTCAGTGATTGAGCATCTGCCTTTGGTTCAGGCTGTGATCACAGGGTCCTAGGATCAAGTCCCGCATCAGCTCCCCACAGGGAGCCTCCTTCTCCCTCTGCCTATGTCTCTGCCTGTCTCTCTGTGTCTCTGATGAATAAATAAATAAAATCTTTTTAAAAAATTTACTAAGGTGCATTACCTAGCAAATATGAATTTCATAGCAAATATGAATTTCATAATACTGGGTAAATTTAGTATTTTGGATTTGGAAATCCAACCCAAGTCCAAATTATGAATTTATAATGACATACATGTGACTGACTCAACATTCATTTTATTAGATTACATATTTTTATAAAGAAGGTTTTTAATACAATTTTAATTGTAATGATCTGTCTGCCTTCAAGGGATAAAATGACATCCAGAAAAAAAATGGTTTAGAGTTATTTATTCAACTTTTCCAGTCCTGTATCATTTACTTCTCCAAGTGAGTTTCAGTTTCTCTGTCTGCTGGCTTTATAAACCTCTCTCTGGGCTTTAACAACCGTGGAATCACTTTTACTGTGAAGTTTAATATCCTGCTTTAAAATCCAAATATGATTCACATATTGCATCTTCAGGATTTCTAAAACAAAACAATCTGCTTGAACTTAAAAAAAAATTACTTTTCTCCAGAACACTTAAAAACATGTCTTCCAATATCTGGAAATAGGACTCATTTAATAACACATGCAATAATACTGCTCCAGGCTCACTTTCCTGCCGCGTACTCTAAAAAAAAGATTAATAACACTGCTGAACTAACTTTATTTTAGAAATACTAATGATATTAAAATGCATCAATAGTCTGGCTTTAAAAAAACTCTGGAAAGAAAAAAGTCAAGAAGAAATGGTTGCAGAGGTGCCATTCCTGGCACTTACTACTTTTTCAGAGACCTTAGCCTATAATTGCTTTTAAAGACATGAAAGCCTTCATTCTCTCTCCCCCAGTATATCCAAAGCAGCTTTCATATCTGAGATCCTAGAGGATGCTCAAAAATTTATAATAAAGACATAAAGCCTCACTGATGGTGCTACACAAAAGGTGCTTTCATTGTTGTTACTAATCTCAGATATACAATTAACAATCAATTAAATAAGCAAGCAGAAATTTCCTACAAAAGTCATTTAAAATTATTTTGAGTTGTTCACAAAACTCTGAATTCAGATCTTCACTAGCCTCTTCATTGCCGTTAGAGTTTTGGGACTCCAAAGTTTAAAACAAAAGAATGAAGACCTGGATTCTCATATTAGAAGGGCAATTAATCCTCATCATGTCAATCAGGATGATACATATATTTGTATCATGCCTTGTACTTATAAGAATTCATTCCCCAGGGATCCCTGGGTGGCGCAGCGGTTTGGCGCCTGCCTTTGGCCCAGGGCGCGATCCTGGAGACCCGGGATCGAATCCCACGTCAGGCTCCCGGTGCATGGAGCCTGCTTCTCCCTCTGCCTGTGTCTCTGCCTCTCTCTCTTTCTCTCTCTGTGACTATCATAAATAAATAAAAAATTAAAAAAAAAAAAAAAGAATTCATTCCCCAGATTCACCCCATGTGATCACCCTAAACCTCCAACAGAGATAACAAACCTAGATTCCAGAAGTGGCATGTCCAAGGACATGCTAGTCCTTGAGTAGTGGCAAGAGTAGAATCAAAGCCCAGATCTTGCTGGTATCAAAAAAAAAAAAATCTTCTCCATTGCACCAGATATAGAATGACCAATCAATCTCTTTCCCCTTCTTTCCCTCATTTTGTTTCACATGTTTTAATAGACTCATTGATTTGTTTTAAATATAGTATTTCAGGATCCTTAGACCTTCATTTTAAGTTTCCAGGTTTAAAAATGTATTAATCAGCCCAATATCAATTTCCTCTTGATTTACAGTTAACCTTACTGGAAGAAGGGCAGTTTAAAGCAAATAAAGATGTTCCACTTCACTTCCCTTTTTTCTCTTTTATATCATTGTTGAAGTGCATAATTGAGTGCCTCTCTCAACCAGTAAAATTTCTTCCCATTCATTTATTGGACCAGGCCTCTCCCAGAAAACACCATTATTGGTTTCCTTTTCAGGTTTCCACAGAAAAGCTCTCAGAAAGATTGCAGGGAGCACAGGATGCAAGCAACAAGGCCCAGATGAAACTATATATTTAAGAGTACAAGACTCTAATATCAATTTCAAAAACACTATTAAGAAAAAGTCTTTCAATTCTTTAAACACTTTACAAAAGAGCCCTAGGAAAATCAGCCAAGGAATAATTTTTCCTGAATCCCCAACCACTGAAAGAACACCAGATTTCTTCCTTTCATACATTCATTGCTTTGCTCACTAATGCATTCATTTAACATGAAGTTCAGTACTGCCAGCAGTACTCTAGGCCCTAGAGTTTCAGTGGCAGAGCTTACATTCTAGAGATAGTAAGAAGGGCAACAAACTCATAAACAAATAATATCATATAATGTTAAGTATAATGAAAAAATAAAACAAGATAATGGGGAACAGAGTAGGTGCGTGGAAACCAGTTGAGAAGTGATTATGGTAGCCCAGGTATGAGATGAAAGTACATTGACAAAAAATAGTTAGATTTAACACTTGCCAATAGATTTAATGCCAAGCTTGAGGAAGAAAGAAATTGAAGATTATTCCAAGATTTTTGCCTCAGTAAATGAATGGCTTGCCAGTTTTTGTCTTAGCTAAGTTGGAAAAAACCTAGAGAGAAACAGGATAAGATAGGAATATCAAGGATCCTCTTTATTGCTAAGTCAAGTTTGAGGTGCCATCGAAGTGGAGATGTTATTTAAAAAATAAGATAGTGGGACGCCTGGGTGGCTCAGTGGTTGACCGTCTGCCTTTGGCTCAGGGTGTGATCCTGGAGTCCTGGGATCGAGTCCCGCATTGGGCTCTGTGCAGGGAGCCTGCTTCTCCTCTCTCTGACTGTGTCTCTGCCTCTCTCTCTGTTTGTCTCATGAATAAACAAATAAAATCTTTAAAAAAAATATAAGATAGTTAAGGGTGGCTCAGTGGGTTAATCGTCCAACTCTTGGTTTCAATTCAGATCATAAACTCAGGTCTTGAGATCAAGCCCCACATCAAGCTCTGTATTCTGTACAGAGTCTCTTCCTCCCCCGCTGCTCCTCTGCACCTCACCCCTCTCCCTTTCTCTCTCTCAAATAAATTCATACATACATACATACACACATAAATATACAAATACATAAAATCTTTTTTAAAAAGGCAGTTGAATATACAAGTCTAAAGCTCAGGGAAGATCTCAGGGTTAGAAATAGAAATTTGAGAATCAGCAGAATTCAGATCGTATTTAAAGTCATGGGACCAGATGAGTTCACCTCAGGATATGTTTAATGAGAAGGAGTTCATTTCATGGCTTTCACACATATTAGCTAACTTGGACAAAGTCTTTAACCTTTCTACAACCTTTCTATCCAGAGTCAATATATATCTGAACATGCTAGGAAATCTGCATTGCACTACACAAGTACATGTTGTCCTCAAGTTCCCATGAAATCAAGACCATAAAAAGACAGAAACAGTAAAATCAGGAATTAAAATTTAAATTTCCTGACCACTATAATAAGTTACCAGTTACCCCAGCAGAGGAGCAAAACAAAGTGCCAGCAAATTCCCTCAAGAAAGTGCCACTGAGGAGAATAAATATAGGGTTCCTCTGGACCACTCGAAAGAGAAAAGATTTCCATTAACAAATATAGCAATTGAAAATAGTATGCCAAGTTATTAATAGGGAATATTTCCAGGAGCTGAGTTTATAGAGAATGATTAATTTTTAGAATTTTATCATTATTACTCTCATAATTAGAAAAAGAAATCCACACAAAACAGTGACATAATAAAGAATTATGATTTCTAAAAATGATTGGCATGACAAATAATAGGGAAAATACAGCAACTCATGGATTATTTTCTAGAAGCTCCAGTGTGGAACTTGGAATTACCAAATGACTGATAAATTGATCTGGATGATGTACTTGCTAAAGTCTAATGTATTGGGGATCCCTGAGTGGCTCAGAGGTTAAGTGCCTGCCTTTGGTCCAGGGCATGATCCTGGAGTCCCAGGATCGAGTCCCACATTGGGTTCCCTGCATGGAGCCTGCTTCTCCCTCTGCCTGTGTCTCTGTCTCTGTCTCTCTCTCTGTGTCTCTCATGAATAAATAAATAAAATCTTTAAAAAATAAAGAAATTTCAAACAGGGAAAAAAAGTCTAAACCAGTTTAGGGTGTTCTCTTCCTGACACTATTATACCTTTCCCTCATTGCTGTTACTCTAAATCGAGTTCTCTACATGAGGTTTTTAAATATATAACTACCTATAAATATAAATATAAAAATATTTAAATCAAACATTGGTGTACTTTCAGAAGATAATTATAATTTAAGTAGAAAGAAGTAAGGTTCTCCAAAGGGAAAAACTCAGCCTTCAGCTCTACTAAAGCCACTTGGTACTTACTAAGATCCTAAGGGCAGAAGGGGCAAGGAGCAAACAAATTATGGGTTTAAGCCTTCACCTCTGTGATGTGCTTAGAACTTATTTATAAAGGCCCTTCTGTCCACTTTGGGACTGAAGTCTCCTGGTCCTTCCCCATAAAAATCAGAAGTGTCAATATGGCAAGTGCCCCACCCCCAGCAGTTTCTGTGACTATTTGGGCTTATAAAGGGGGACTAACAGCGACACTGAGAGGTTTCTTGCTTCACCCTTGTGAATGCCCTCGTCTACTCCTCCTGTGGTCCATACAAACAGCCAGTGCCGGGACTGAAATTCACCAAGCTAACACAACTCCAAAATTAAAAGTCTTAAAAAGTAATTTTGTTCTTTTAAACATCACATTTAAAAAAAAAAGAGAGATACAAAAAATAAATAAAAATTAAATTAAATTAAAAAGAGATACAAAGTAGCTTCTCAATTCACCAGCAACAGAATAAATACAAGCGATCCAGAAATTTGATTAAAGCAGCTAACGTGGAGATTGCTATTCACCAATTCATTTATTTACTCAATTAATGTGGCAATGTGCCAGGAATGGTACTCAGAGCTAATAATGTGGCAGTGAACAGAAAAGAGTTGGTTCCCTGCCTTTACAGGGACTCCTGTTCAGTGATAGATAATGTTTGTAATATAGAAATATTTGTTTTAATGTTGCTAATAAACCACCTCAAAGCCTTTTAGAAAGTAAGTCTGATGTGAGCTGATGAAAATTAAAGTCACTGATCATGTTATCATGGCAGGGAACACAGTGAATCTATAGAGAGTGAGAAAATAATTCAAAAGAACATATTTTGGTCTTTGGCATACCAACCAGTCTATTTCACAGAAAGCAAACGGTGTTTCGTGGCTTAGGAGGTTACACATAGCTTTCTATCCCTTTCTTCATTTTTAGGAAGAAAAGCAAATGAATAGACATCATGGATGCTTAGGCAGTTTTCCTTAGATGGTTTCTCCTTTCCCACCAAAATTCCATCTCATCTACATCTCCTTTAATAGCTTTATCTTTGTGGAAGTAAAATATTTTAAATTAGGACTATGAATCATCAACAAAATTATAAATTACAAATGCAAACCTAATTTTATTACATTAGAAGAAAGTGAAAGTCTTCTAGGGGCACCTGGGTGGCTCAGTCAGTTAAGCATCCGACTCTTGATTTTAGCTCAGGTCATGATCTCAGGACAGTGAGATGGAGCCCTGAGCCTGGCTATGCCCTATGCTCTGGGCATGGAGCCTCCTTGAGATTTTCTCTCTCCAGTCAATCCTCCTGTTGGCTCTGTGCTCAGCATGGGATCTACTTAAAGACTCTCTCTCTCTCCCTCTCCCTCTGCCCCTCCTCCCTGAAATAAACAAATCTTAAATTTAAAAAAAAGAATGTTCTCTCTCCCTCTGCCCCCCCCATCTAAAAAAAGAAAAAAGAAATCTTCCACTGTAAAAGGCTATTTGATGGAGAATTTCTGTCCAAGGGATGCCTGGGTGGCTCAGCAGTTGAGTGTTTGCTTGGCTCAGATCGTGATCCCAGGATCCTGGGGATCGAATCCCACATCAGGCTCCCTGCAAGAAGCCTGCTTCTCCTTCTGCCTATGTCTCTGCCTTTCTCTCTGTCTCTCATTAATAAATAAATAAAATCTTTTAAAAAAAAAAAAAGGATTTCCATCCAAATTTTAGTCCTGAAGGTACCCCAGTCTCCAGTCATCCTGACATTACAGACTGGGTTCAAGTTTCTGCTCTACACCACACTACCTGTGTGACTTTGCTTTCCTCATCTCTCAGATGAAGATAACATCTATGTGGTGATGATCTAACATGATTAAGGGAGATATGCACATAAAGTGCTTACAACAGTGCTTTGCATGTAGTAAGGACTTGATAAATAGCAATCATTATAATGTTTAAGTTTCAGTGAAGAATGTCATTAATATATTCATAAGAGGGATCTGAAAACAAAGATGAGTCAGATTTAAGGAAGCATCTAGCTTCTCTAAAGAAGCTATATGAGGCACCTCGGTGGCTTAGTTGGCTAAGTGTCTGACTCTTGATTTCAGTTTAGGTCCTGATCTCAGGGTCCTGAGCTTGAGCCCCTTGTTGGCTTTGCACTCAGGGGGGAAGTCTCCTTGAGATTCTCTCTCCTTCTACCTCTCCCCCAGATCACATATTCTCTCTCTCTCTCTCAAATAAATAAATAAATCTGAAGAAGAAGAAGAAGAAGAAGAAGAAGAAGAAGAAGAAGAAGAAGAAGAAGAAGAAGTAGTAGTAGTAGTAGTAGTAGTAGTAGTAGTAGCTTTAATTTCCTGGGCTGGAAAAAAACGACATTGTAGGATATGGAAAGAATTTAGCAAATGAGGGATCCCTGGGTAGCGCAGCAGTTTGGCGCCTGCCTTTGGCCCAGGGCGCGATCCTGGAGACCCGGGATCGAATCCCACATCAGGCTCCCGGTGCATGGAGCCTGCTTCTCTCTCTGCCTGTGTCTCTGCCTCTCTCTCTCTGTGACTATCATAAATAAATAAAAATTAAAAAAAAAAGAATTTAGCAAATGAGATCACTGAGCCAACAGTGGGTATCTTTAAGGAATCTTAGCAAATGAGAGGAAGCTGGTAAAACGAAGGAAAGTCCCAATATTCAAAATAACAGAGAATGCAAGTCTGCAAACTACAGAACTGTTGACCACAACACTCTAGAATAGACTATTAAAATATATGGTCACTTAAAGAATGCTATGGGGCCACCACTAGAAATGAGTTAGTCCAAACCATTTCCTTGCTCTCACAGCAGACTAATAATAAATCTAGGAAATATGGGAGATATGGTATAGCAAGAAAAGAGCCTTTGGCACTATGTTTATACTATCCTTTGGACAAGAAGAAACACAGATTGAGTGATAATACAAACAGATTCGTTATCTGTTATGATTGCCAAGTGCTACTTTTAAGGGATATGTGTTTTTAATCCAGTTACATATTTTTAATCCCAGTCCCAGGGCTTTATGTAAATCCTATTCTGGTAACTCCAATGTACTTGGATTAAGATACAAAGCAACCTTCGAATAACATTAGTTCCCTAGGAGAAGGAACTTGTCTGCTAGTCCCCTGTTCCATCCTTGGCTCTTGGAACAGGACCTGGCATCCCGTGGAAGTTCATTAAATACTTATTGAATAAATAAAAACGTATAAATAATATAAAGTTGAGAGAATTAATAAATACCCTGAATAACTTAATCAAAATCCAAAAGGTCCTCATAGAACAGAACAATGGGTCAAATGAAACGTAGGTAATTTCTCAGAGTCAGTAGAGCCTAGCCATTAGATTCAGGTGGACTCTGTTTTCAATCTTGGTTCTTCCCCTTATCAAGGAGGGAAAGAGAATTTGCAAGCAGGGAACTGAAGTGAAACTTCCAGAGAGAAAAAAATTAAGATCTTCCATATAAGTCCAAGATCAATCAAGTACTAGTGAGAGAAAAATAGGGTTTTTAGCTGGGGGTGGGGAAGCATAAAGTTGGAGAAATTCCTCCTACAAAAATATAGTTCAAAATAATCAAACATGAGTTTCTATCTGGGCCACATTTGAGTCTTTTGTTAAAGGAGGAACTGTTAATTATGCTAGGACAACAGGTGCAGACTGGGGTTGCCCTCGGCAAACTGCGACACATGATCACAGTATTTATAGGACACACCAAAAGCTCTAGACATCTGAGTTGATGAAAAGTTAAATGGATCAACAATTTGCTGTAACTGGTTTAAAAACATATTAGCTCACTAAGTGCTTACAATATGCCTGGCACCATTCTATATTCTTTACACGTATTAGCTCATTTAATACTCACAAAAATATTCTGAAGTATTATTATCCTATACACAAGTGAAAAACCTGAGGCACAGAGAGTTAACTTGCCCAAAGTTACTACTCAGCTTACCCTAAGGCTTACACTAACTGAAAAGATAGACTCCCAAACAGTGGCCCCTGAGACCACGCAGTTAGCCACTAAAACATACAGCCTCAGGCTGCACTGAAATGCATCGAAGTGCATTCTGCTAACCAGGCAAAGAATAGTCCTGCTTGCCTCTGTTTCAGAGTACAGCTAGAAGCAAGGTTTTGATTCAAGATCCATATTTTTCATACCGATTAGGTACACTAGGGTATATTAAGGAAGGCAAGAAGATGTGAGACAATAATACACATGGATGAGCAAAAGGAACTGTTCAGCTTAGAGAAGAAAAGATTTGGTGTGGCATGAGATCAGCTCAACCACATGGATGGCCATGGGGAGGAAAAGTCAGACTCTATTCAGCAGCTTTCAAACTTTTTTTTAATCATTGAGATTCAGTTCACATATTTAGTTAATTATATGATTAAATAACTTAGTCATGCAATCAAGACAAAGGTTTCATGAAAACCTTATGACTTATAATACACTCTGGTTATTTTCTATTCTATTCCACTTCCATTCTACTTTATTTCTTCTGCTCTCTCTTATTCTCTTTAACTGCTGGTCATGTCCAACTAGAATTAGTCCACAACCCTGGATTTCAGCCTAAAGTTTGAAAAATATTGTTCCAAATGCTTCCAGAGAGAGAAACTAAAAAGTGGTAGATGTTATAGAAAAGCACATTTCAAGTCAACAAAACAATAACTAAGCAACTGTTAGGGCTGTTCAAAGTTGCAATGGGCTGCTTTGGAACAGAGGGAGTTCCCTATCACTATAGGTAATGTAGATATGTATCCTATCATAGGTTGTGGACAGAACACAAAGGATTTATGTATGACTGAAATAGAAGAACATTAAGTTTTCTTTCCAAACCCAAGATCTTTTCATTCTAAATCACATTTTGGTAATAAAAATAATACTTTCCCTCAACAATGTCCATTTTCCAAAATATTTAGGTATGTTCCAAGCTACCAAGACAGAAGAAAAGGAGGAATATTGGAAGGGAGAAAAAGAAAAGGGGGTAGGAGAGAAAAAAGAAGGGAGGGTAGGAAGAATGAGAGAAAAGAAAAAAGGGAAGAGAGAGAAAGAAAACCATATAGAATTTGTGTTTCCTATATAAGTTAAAGAATTTTGCCCTCAAAATAAATTCTAAACCCCTACTTTCCCAATTCCAGCAAAAATGTAAATTGGGTTCATCCAGAGTACAAGATTCCTGAGTACCCCACATGAGAAAAAGAAATTAAAAAGGCATCTGAAAATCACTCTAGGCTCTATAATTAGCTCTGATGGTTTTCTTTTAGATCATTCTGGATGACCAGATCAGAACAGAAGAGCTCAGACTGGCTCAGGACTTGATGTGTAAAATAGCTTTCAACAGGGTTTGGTCAATCCTTTTTGACAAGTATACACATTGCAACAATCTTCAAAGGCAACTTCTGGAAGAGCCTCCTAACTCCTTTTGAAGATACTGCCAAGAAAGGCGAGAGGGAAAGTATGAAGAGAAATCTAAATAAGGACAAAATGATTGAAAGAAGGACACCAACATAAAGCTCAATATATACAATTAATAAAGATTAAAAATTCTACTAGACTGCTGACCAATCATTTAACTCATAATTTCTCTGGGTTTGTTATAAGCACATACTGCTCTCTTACCACCAGATACCTTGTTTAATCTTCAAAGCCATCGTCCATAATCTAATGCTAACACTACTGGCACAGGGCTAGGGGTTGTTCTCTGAGTAAGACGGATGTCTTGTGGTAATCTTGCCAGGGCTCCCTAAAAGAAATAAGAAAGTCCAAACTGGGGTAAATGATCCATCCAGTACTGCCAAGAGTTCTCTGGATGCTTTTCGCCAAACTCAATTTCCTTACAAGGTCTCAGAGTAAAAGAGGACATGGACTAGAACAGCCACAATCCAACCACAGCTGGTGTTTGGTATACAAAGAGATGGCTACTCGTGAATTAAACAAAATTAAATCAAAGGGTAACCTCAACTGTAAACTCCTCCTTCTGACAAAATGAGTAATTCAGTATTTATCTTCAATTAATTCAATAGGTATACATATTATCAACATGTAAGAGAAAGTCTTTGAAATTTACATAATCAATTAAGTGTTTTAAAAATGAAGTGGAAAGTTAGAAGCTTTTTGTGAAGACCATCTGGACATGTTAGAAATCTGAATCCTGAGTTGGACCCATTCCCACATTGCCATAAACTATGCTACAAACTCTCAAATCAGGAATAGAGTCCTTTGTAGAAAGATAAGTCCAGGAAATAAACTGAAACCAGACTTCAGATCGGCAAGTCAATGAAGACAGAGACTTGGAAACAGAAGAAAAAGAATAGCAGTTGACATAATTCAGGTAGGTTGGAATTCAAAGCATGCTGGGACCTTGGCAACATAGACTAGCTGGAGCAAGATGAAACCAAAACCAGGCCAGGCACAGTCTAGGGAAACACGCACAAGCTCCAGAGGTTTGTCGCCAGGTGGACTCTTGCAAACCCAATGTATCATGTCCAAAGACACAGCAAATTCCCACTTGATTCAGGCAGACACTATGAACAGGAAGATGAATTTAAGGACAGGGCATGGCCTTGAGGTACAGACTACAGTCATAGCAAAATTTCTATTTCCAGCAATATTGTGATCTAAGACCACAGAAAAATCTAGAATTGTTGGATAAAATATAACAAAAATTCTAAATGCATGGATAAGTCACAAAGAAGTAAGGGGAATTGTAGAACCAAGCAAGGGAAGAACATAAATATACATATATTACCCTGAGTTGCCCAGAGACTATTTGTTGATACTGGCAAGCAAGGAGTTTGGGGTTTTATAGCCATATAGAAATAGATGATAAAGCTTTGGGTTTGCTTAATGGGATGAAGTGGAACAGAACCCCTCCAGCCCCCATAAGTCCTCAAAGAGCTACTCTCTCAATAAAAACAGATGACAAGGAAACTGTCCATCTTAGTATAGACTCTTGGTGGGGAAAAAAGCATCCCCAAACACAAGATTCAAATTTATACTATCTAACTGAGGCAGAAGGAAGAAATATTTTTCAAGCCCATTTTATGAGGCCAGCGCTATCCTGATACCAAAGCCAGACAAGGACACTACAAGAAAAGAAAAATTATAACCCAATATTCCTGGTGAACATAGATGTGAATATTCATAACAAAATACTAACAAATTGAATTCAAGAGCACATTAAAATACACCATGATCAAGTGGGAATGCAAGAACAGTTCAACATACATAGATCAATGTGATACATCACATTAACAGAATAAAGAATAAAAATTATATAATCATTTCAACAGATGCAGAAAGGCATTTCATAAAACTCAACATCCTTTCAGGATATGTCCTCAACAAATTAGGTATAGAAGGAATGCATCTCAACAAAATAAAGTCTACAGATGACAAATCCACAGCTAACATCATACTCAGTGGTGAAGTTAAAAGCCTTTCCTCTCAGATCAGAAGGAAGATAAGGCTGTCCACTCTCACCACTTCAATTCAACATAGTTCTGCAAGTCCTAGCCACAGCAAGTAATCAAGAAAAAGAAACAAAAAAACATTTAGATTAGAAATCAAGAAGTAAAATTATCTGTTTGCAGATGACATAATATTTATGTAGAAAGAAATATTATCTGTATGCAGATGACATAATATTTATGTAGAAAACCCAAAAGACTCCACAAAAAAAAAAAAGCTGTTAGAATAAATCAATTTAGTAAAGTTGCAGGATACCAAATCAACATACAAAAGTCATTTTCATTTCTATACACTAACAACAACCTATCTTAATAAAATTAAAAAAGCAACCCCATTTATGATAGTATCAAAAACAATAAAATACCTAGGAATAAATTTATTTTTAAGTAGGCTTTTAAGTAGGCTCTATGCTCACTACAGAGTCCAATGTGGGGCTTGAACTCACAACCCTGAGATCAAGACCTGAGCTGAAATTAAGATTCAGATGCATGGTACCCCTGGGTGGCGCAGCGGTTTGGCGCCTGCCTTTGGCCCAGGGCGCGATCCTGGAGACCCGGGATCGAGTCCCACGTCGGGCTCCCGGTGCATGGAGCCTGCTTCTCCCTCTGCCTGTGTCTCTGCCTCTCTCTCTGTGTGTGTGTGTGTGTGACTATCATAAATAAATAAAAATTAAAAAAAAAAAGATTCAGATGCTTAACCAGCTGAGCCACTCAGGTGCCAGGTGCTCCTACTTAGGAATAAATTTAACCAAAAAGGTGAAGGACATGTACACTGTAAACTATAAGACATTGATTAAAGAAATAGAAGAAAACACAAATAAATAGAAAGATACTCCATGTTCTTGTATTGAAAAACTAATATTGTTAAAATGTCCATACTACCCAAAGCGATCCACCAATTCAATGCAATTCCTATCAAAATTCAAAAGACATTTTTCACAGAAATAGAAAAAAAATATTTCTAAAACTTACATGAAACCACAAAGACCCTGAATAACCAAAACAATCTTGTGAAAGAAGAATAAAGCTGGAGGCATCACACCTCTTGATTTCAATCTAAATTACAAAGCTATCATAGTCAAGAGTATGGTACTGGCATATAGACCAATGGGACAGAAGAAAAAGCCTAGAAATAAGCCTATGCATATACAGTTAACTAATACTTGACAAGGGCACCTAAACACAAAACGGGGAAGGACAATCTCTTCGACCGTCCCCTCGTTGGGAAAACTTGATAGCCACATGAAACTGGACCCATATCTTATTCAACTCATAAAAGTTAACTTGAAATGGATTCAAGACTTAAATGTAAACCTGAAATCATAAAACTCCTAAAAGAAAACACAGAAAAAAACTCCTTGACATTGGTCTTAGCAATGATTTTTGGGATAAGACACCAGAAGCACAGGTAGTAAAAGCTAAAACAAACACATGGGACTACATCAAACTAAAAAGCCTCTGCACAACAGAAGCAACAATCAGTAAATTAAAAAAATACATACAGAATGGGAGAAATTATTCATAAACCATATACCTGACAAGGAGTTAATATCCAAAGTATATAAAGTACTCATAGAATTCTATAGCATAAAAGCATATAATACAACCTAAAAATGGACAAAAGTTCTGAAGAGACATTTTTCCAAAGACAAACAAATGGTTAAGTACATGAAAGGTGTTTAACATCACTAAGCTTCAGGAAAATCCAAATCAAAACCACAATAAGATATGACTTCACACCTGCTAAAATTGCTATTATCAAAAAGACAACAAATGTTGATGAGATGTCAAGAAAAGGAAATCCTTATGCACTGTTGGTGGAAATGTCAATTGGTACAGCCATTATGGGAATGGATTGGTGGGAATGCAATTTGGTGTAACCATTATGGAAAACAGTATAGTAGTTCCTCAAGAAATTCAAAATAGAACTACCACATGATCCAGTGATCCCATTCCTGGATATATATCAAAAAAAGGAAAGGAAGAAAGGAAGGAAGGAAGGAAGGAAGGAAGGAAGGAAGGAAGGAAGGAAGGAAGGAAGGAAGGAAGGGAAATCAGTATCTTGAAGAGATATCTGCACTCCCACATTTATTGCAGCATTATTTACAATAGCCAAGATATGGTAACAATGTAATGTCAATCAACAGATAAATGGACAAAGAAAACATGGAGTATATATTCAATGGAATATTATTTAGCCATTAAATAAAGAAAATCCTGCCATTTGCAAGAATGGATAGATCTTGAGGACATTATGCTAAAGTGAAATGAGCCAAAGACCAACAGTATTACTTATATGTGGAATCTTAAAAAAGAAAGAAAAACCTGATTTCATAGAAACAGAATAAAATAGTGGTTATCAAGGGTTGGGGGATAGGAGGTAAATGGGAAGATGTAGGTCAAAGGGCACAAACTTTCAGTTATAAGATGAATAAGTTCTAAGAATCTAATGTACAGCATGGTTACTATAGTTAATAATATAGTATTGTTGTTATATGTTACTTGCATACTTATATTCTTGAAGTTTGCTAAAAGTAGGCCTTAAGCATTCTCACCACAAAAACGAACAAATAAAACTCCAGAGTTAACTATGTTAGTTGATGAATGTGTTAATTATCTTGATCTTGGTAATCATTCCATAATGCATATGTATATAAAATCATATACTTTAAATATATACGATTATTATTTGTCAGTTATTCCTCAATAAAGTTGGGGGGGAATCCAAAAACAAATAACAAAAATAATGGGATGCTTGGGTGGCTCAGCGGTTGAGCATCTATCTGCCTTCGGCTCAGGACATGATCCCGGGTTCTGGGATTGAGTCCCACATCAGGCTCCCTGCAGGGAGCCTGCTTCTCTCTCTATGTCTCTGCCTCTCTCTGTGTGTGTCTCATGAATAAATGAATAAAATCTGTTTTAAAATAAATAAATTAAATGTTTTCCTACTGTGGAAAAAATTCATATTACCTATACAGTTCAGGAACCAGAAATGAGAAATTGATATTAAAGTGATCCAGGTCTGGAAACACACTTGTAGTGCCTTTAAAAATTAAAGGCAAATTCTTCTAGAGCAGTGGTTTTCAACCATGATTGTAGAGAGTTTTGTTTTGTTTTTTCATTTTTTTAATGTGTAAAAAACAGAGTTTTTTTTAAACTTTTTTTAAAAAAACTAATTTCTTAAAAAATTAGTGTTTAAAAACACTAATGTGTAAGTCCTCATACTCATACTCATAGTATCTGAGGTCTGGGGTTCAAGCTGCCATTCTAATTTTTAAAGGCTCACTAGGTGATTCTAAATGTGCAACAAAGATTGAGAACCACTCCTGAAGAGCATATCTTCAGTGCAGACCACACAGGATCTCCACCAAGCATGACTTCAAAACAAAATTTTACAACACCCAAAGGAACAATTCACCATAAGCAAGAGTAGACAGAAATAACAAAAAGCAGAGGTAAATTCCCAAGAATATTAGATACACAAATAATAGAATTATTTGTTACAGAGTATATAATAAGAACATCTAAAATAATTAAAGGTTATAAAGATCAAAAATATGAAAATGAAGAAAAAAACAGAAACAAAAATATATATATATTCCATAGCTTTAAAAAAAAAAACAAAACAGAATTCAGTAAGTGGTTTAAACAGCAAATTGACAGACCTGTAGATAAAAGTGGAGAACTGGATGATTGATCTGGAGAAAATATCTAGAATGTGGCACTGACAGATGAATAATAGGAATTACAGCAGGAAACTAAGAGTCATATAAGAAGGTTCAATATATACCTAACAAATGTTCCAAAAGAAAAGAGAATAGAGGAAACAAATATTTCAAAAGATGATGGCTGAATATTTTCCAGAATTAATGAAAAATGAGAATCACAAATTTGGATTTCAAGCAGGATACATAAAACTAAATCACACCTAAACACATCATATTAAAACTATAAAACATGAAAGGCAAGGAACTGTGTTAAAAGTCACTAAAGAAAAGGTAATATTAGCAAAGAAACAATTAGACCGAAAACAGACTTCTGGACAGCAAGTATCTGGAGGACTTCCAGAGCTTTCCATATCCTCTCCATACTGAGTCCGTGGTCATAATATTTTCTCTCAGCTTCCACGTGCTCGCATCCTAAACGAAGGATGAGATTGAACTGAGCTCAGCTCCGTGACTTCATTTTGAAGAGGCTGGTAGAAGGGGAACTGAAAGCAGTGAGAAACTAAACATCAAATTTGATAAGGATGGTGCTCTTGAAGATTTATTGGGGGTTAGTTATGTAAATGAAGAAACAGAACTACTACAGAATCCCATTCATTGTTTACTCCCCTCCTGTCAAATGACAAGCTTAAAAGAAACTAGTCTTGGGCAGCCCAGGTGGCTCAGCAGTTTAGCGCCGCCTTCAGCCCAGGGCCTGATCCTGGAGACAGGGGATCAAGTCCCACATCGGGCTCCCTGCATGGAGCCTGCTTCTCCCTCTGCCTGTGTTTCTGCCTGTGTCTCTGCCTCTCTCTGTGTCTCTCATGAATAAATAAATAAAATCTTAAAAAAAAGAGAGAGAGAGAGAGACTAGTCTTTCTGAATTGACATGTCAAATACTTCCTTTCACTGACAATAGCAAGTGTTGCCAAGGATGTCCAGTAACTGGAATGCTCATATGTTGCTAGTGGGAATGTAAAATAATAAACTACTTTGGAGAACAGTTTGGCAGTTCTCAGACAGTTGAGATGCATTTACCATACAACCTAGCAATTCCACTGTTAAGTATTTGTCCAAGAGGAATAGAAACTTATGTCCACACAAAAAGGCTCGGACATGAATTTTTTTCTCATAAAAGCCTCAAACTAGAAACAACACAAATGTCCATCAACAGATGAATATATAAATTATAGCAAATCTATACAATGGAATATCACGCAATATTAAAAAGTGACAAGCTACTGATATACACAATCACAGGGATGAATCTCAAAAATGTTATGCTGAACAACAAGTAAAAGATACTAGAATTCATATTTTATGATTCCATGGATGTGAAACTTGGGGGGAAAAACATATCTAATCTATAGTAACAGCAAAAAAGATAATACTTTCCTAGAGCCATGAAGAAGGGTGACTTATAGGGAAGAAAGAGACCCAGGGAAAACTGGGGGTTGATATAAATGTTTTATATTTTTATTGTAATGGTGGTAACATGAATATATCTGGATGTCAAAACTCATAGAATTGCTCACATAGAATGGGTGCCTTTTATTATATAAATACCTCAATGAAGTTGGTTTTTAAAAAATTTTCTTTCCTCCTGACAGAAACACTTGCAGCTGTTTTCCCACTCTCACCAGCTCACTATGATACACTTTTCCTATGTTTGCTTCTTTTACATGGCTTCATCATTGTCTCACTTTGGAAAAGTAATTTTTCCCATTTATCTTAAGAGTAGGTCATAAATTTGAAATTATTTTCTTTGTGCTCAAAATGTAGGATGTGATGGAAGGGTTATGGTATTAAGAAAAGAGTTTTTGATGCTTCCAGCATATTAGTCCGAGGTATAGATGGGAAGAGGATGTATTATTCCAGTGCTCCCTCCATCTCCCCCAAATACTCAACACCCTAAGAGCTGTGTCCGCTGCGGAGCTTGAGCAGCACTCTGATGGGTGTTGTCACCTAACCAAGCCCGGAAGACACCCTCTTCAGCCCCCACCTCCCCATCCCCAGGGTGAAGGTCAGACTTCCCTCCTGAAAGGCAGAGGCGACATCCAGGACTTTCTGGCGAGGACTTCTCCCAATCCACCGCCCCCCCCCCAACAGTGGGCTGTCTCCCCTCATTTCATTTTTCTAAAGGAGCAAAGGCCTCTTTTAGAAAACAATAAAATGCAATGTGTGTGAAAAAAAAAAAAAAGAAAAGAGTTTTTGAGCACCCTGGATTCAAATCCCAGCTCTACCAATTACTAGCTATGTTATCTTAATATTAGACACTTTGAACCTCACTTTTGTTATCTGTAAAATGGACATTGTAATAATACGCACCTCTTAGGGATGCAAGGCATGTAAAATTTTTGGCACAAAGTAGGTATTTTTTTTTAAGATTTTATTTATTTATTCATGAGGGACACAGAGAGAGAAGGAGAGACACATACAGAGGAAGAAGCAGGCTCTCTGTGGGGAGCCTGATATGGAACTCGATCCTAGGACCCCGGGATCACGACCTGAGCCAAAGCCAGACAGATGCTCACACACTGAGCTACCCAGGTGTGTGGGCACCAAGTAGGTATTCAGTAAATGTTCATCTTTGTTCAAGGAATGATATTTTCATCTAAATTATTTATCATTTATAAGATAGCCAGAAGAATCAACTTAAATTAAATTTAGTGAACTTAGTTAAGCAGAATCACTACCTAATAGTGACTTAAGTGAAATGGAAGAAGTACATGAAAGCAATGTCACTCAAAGCTGTGTCTGTGAGCCAGGGCCCATTCATAAACTGTTACCGATGTAAACAAGATAAGTACAGAAAACAAGAATAAGTATTTAGAAACTTCTATAGAAATTTGATATGACTGTATGATTTATATCAGAAAAGTGATTTAGGGTTTAAATCCTGCATGGGAGAAATTTCTAGGATAATTGCTCAGGTTAAGGAGCTTGAGCCAGGGCAGCCCAGGTAGCCCAGCAGTTTAGTGCCACCTTCAGCCCAGGGTGTGATCCTGGAGACCTGGGATTGGGTCCCACATCAGGCTCCCTGCATGGAGCCGGCTTCTCCTTCTGCCTGTGTCTCTGCCTCTCTGTGCCTCTCGTGAATATATAAATACAATCTTTAAAAAAAAAAAAAAAAGGAGCTTGAGCCAGAATGCAAAACAACACACTATCAGGAAAACCTTACTAGGGAAAAAAGTCAACTGAACTAACCAGTGTGCTTAATGACACAGTAAAAACTATGAATTACATAAAGGTTAATGCATTACATCTGAAATTATTCCATTTATGTGATAATATGGATGTTTATTATAAACAACTGCTTTACATGCTAGGTCTGATGGTTATCAAGGGAAAAAGTTCTGTAGAGAATGTTTGAACTATTGAATAAACCCTCAGAATTACTGCTGGATAAGACCCAGTTTGGGCCCAACTTTTTAAAGATAAAGTACATTAAATAGTCAGATTTGCCTATTCGTCTGAACTCGTTGATATGTTAATAATCTTAGTGTCTCCAAACATGGAATAAGTTCAACATGTTTTTCAAAAGCAGATGACTGAAAAGTCAAAATAAGTATTAAAAGTGTAGAAGAACAGAGTTTCCAGAGATTGTAAGTCATGTTTCATAATTTTAACAACTATTATCAATGCAATAGATAATCATTTCAATAGAGAATCTATGCATTGGAAATTCATGGAACCATAACCTAGTCCTTTCATTGAAAGAAAACTTTAATATAACTTTACAGGATAAATTTTTGGAAGTGGCTACTGATGAACTTGGAAAATACGGTCTCACTTGTTTTATTTTTTAAAACTGTTAAAAATTAATACCTTGAGCTTGTGAAATTACTTTAAAATCTCTTCCTCTATTCCTATCGGCATATCTCTCACAACTGGCTTTCCCTATTCTAATGCTATCAAAATAAACACAGAATCAGTCTGGATATATATTATATTCTGCAAATAGTGTTATTGTCAATTGGACCTAGATCTGATCAAGTAGCAAGTAAGAATCACAATAAAATTTTAAGATCACAATAAAAATTTTATAAGTCGATATACATGATGTTCACAAACTGTGCATTTATAGGATCTTGAATATAGATATATCCTTCAAAAACTTTTTGTTTAATATGATTGTAGAATATAATAACAGCAACGGTGATTCTGTATAACCAGTCATCTATGCATATACTTTCAATAAACAACATGGATAGTTTTGTTAATTCTTCTTTCTTTTATTCTATATTATGTTTGTTCTCTTTATATTTACATAAAGACAGACATATAGACAAATGAGACAAAAATAATATAAACCCACACACATACAGTCAAATGATCTTTGATAAGTGCTAAGGTTACACAATGGGGAAAGGATAGTCTCGTCAGCAAATAGTTGTAGGAAAACTAGATATCCATATGCAACAGAATGAAATTGGACCCTTACCCTACACCATGCACACACACACACACACACACACACACACACACAAAACCAAAATGGATTAAAGATTTAAACATAAGACCTGAAACCATAAAACTCCTAGATGAAAACATACGGGAAAAGCTTTGTACCACTGGTCTCAGCAACTTCTTGGATATGACGTCAAAAACACAAGCAACAAAAGCAAAAATAGACGAGTGTTCCATTTACATTTATTGAAATGTAATTTAAAATTTTTATATATTTTGATCCGTTTAGTAAATTATTTTTCAAATGAGCTTAAGATTTCTACATCTTTCTTGTTCATTTTCCTATAAAATCACTTTCGTTGAATTTTACAAGATGATTTCATAACCTTAAGTTGGCAGTTCGTAAGCTTAACTGGTCCTTCCCCACAGTTTGGAACCTTTTTTTTAGAGTGTATGTTCAGAATCTGGGGGTAAAGATGGTGCCTTCACCCTGCACTTTGCCTCAGCTTAAGTTTTAGGAGTTACCTTTGATTCTAAACATGTATTGGTATTTACCTAGGACAATGAGAGAAACCAACCTGGAGGAATTCTGTGTTAAGTGTGTGGTTTTAGCAAAGGAATGGCGGTCCAACAGAAAGTTTTCCGCTGTCAAGACTGTGCTGCCACCCTGTGGCCTTTCTGTTTATGATCACAAGCTAAGACATCCATCCCTTGCTTTTTTTTTTTGCCTTCTTTTCCTCAGTCCTAACACTTATCTTCTCCCATTTTTTCTACCTAATTCCTTAATGAGCCCCCATGAAATCTACTGAATTCTCTGCTCTCCTATATTTCATGCTTGCTTTTTTTTCCTTCAGCCTACGTAGTTTCCTACTGCCTCAAGAATGTGGGCATTATTATTCAGTGTCAACCAAACTGCTATGAAAGCAGTGAATTATATATTTAATTGGGCACAGTACCTCCAAATAAAAGTCTAAAAAAATTATCAATAAGATATAAGTTATTTTAAGTCACCTTATAGGCAGCAACTAGCAACACACAAGCCATCTTAGGTATGTCCCAAATTGGGATGCCAGAACACAGAGATGAGAAACAATTTTTGGAGTGTTAAACCTAGTAAAGTTTTGTCTTTTAAAGATAAATATCAGTGTAAGAGAGTTTTGCCTTTGCAAAGCTTTTTCATTATAATGTCATATTACTTTGATAGAGAATATGCCTTGTAATTCATCTGAATGAAGATGAAGCGTGGCGAGTTAACAAAGGAAGACAGAAGAAAGGAGTCTGGGGAAATAGATGTTTGTTCAAATTTATCCTTTCCTGTACATGTCAATTTAGCAATAAGAATTGTGAGCAGGGGATCCTTGGGTGGCGCAGCGGTTTGGCGCCTGCCTTTGGCCCAGGGCGCGATCCTGGAGACCCGGGATCGAATCCCACGTCAGGCTCCCGGTGCATGGAGCCTGCTTCTCCCTCTGCCTGTGTCTCTGCCTCTCTCTCTCTGTATGACTATCGTAAATTAAAAAAAAAAAGAATTGTGAGCAGAAACCCTATGATCAAGGTCCTTCATTTTCTTGTGGCTAATTTCAGTTTTAAAAATCATTCTGGGTGGGCACCTGGGAGGCTCAATCAGTTGAGCATCTGCCTTCAGCTCAGGTCATGATCTCAGGATTTTGGGATTGAGCCTGAGCCAGGAATCAGGCTCCCTGTTCAGCAGGGAGTTGGCTTCTCCCTCTACATCTCCATCTGCCCCTCCCCCTGCTCTCTCTCTCTCCCTCCCTCTAAATAAATAAATAGAATCTTAAAAAAAAACCAGCAGAAATAGACAAATGGACTACATGATGCTAACAAGCTTCTGCACAGCTGAAGAAACTTAACGAAGTGAAAAGACAACTACAACATACAGACATATAGACAAATGAGACAAAAATAATATAAATCCACACACATACAGTCAAATGATCTTTGGTAAGTGCTAAGGTTACACAATGGGGAAAGAAAGTCTCCTCACCAAATAGTTGTAGGAAAATATTTGCAAACAACATATCTGATGAGGGGCTAATATCCAAAATACATAAGGAACATACATAATCGCAAAAAGAAACCAAATAATCTGACTTTTAAAAGAGCAAAGGGCCTGAACAGACATTTCTCAAAAGAAGACATACAAATAGCCAACAGGTATAAGAAAAGGTGCTCAAACATCACCAATCATTAGGGAATTATAAATCCAAACCACAATGAGATATCACCTCACACCTGTTTGATGGCTACTATCAAAAAGACAAAAGATAACAAGGATCGATGGTGACACGGAAAAGGAAATGTTAGTCAGAATGTAAAATGGTAGAGCCATTATGGAAAACAATATGGCAGTTCCTCAATAAATTAAAAATAAAACCTCCACCTGATCTGGTTAATTCCACTTCTAAGTATTTATGCAAAAGAATTGGAATCAGTATCTCAGAGAAAAGATATCTGCACTCCTATAGTCATTGCAGTATTATTCACAACAGTCAAGCTATAGAAATGACCTAAATGTCAATGGAAAGATGAAAGAATAAAGAAGATGTGGTATATACATACAATGAAATATTATTCAGCCTTAAAAAAAAATCCTGGCATTTGCCACAACATGGACAAAACCGAAGGACATTATGTTACATGAAATAAACCAGAAACAGAAAGACAAATATTGCAAAATGTCATTTAGAGGTGGAATCTAAAATACACTCATAGGAGCATAGAGTAAAATGTTGATAGCCAGGGTGTGGGGCAAGGGGGAAATGGAGTAATTTTGGCCAACGGGTACAAAGTTTCAGTTATGCAAGATGACTAAGTTCTGGGGAGCTAATGTACAGCATGTTGACCACAGTTAACAATACCTATTGTATACCTGAAATTCACTAAGAGGGTAGATCTTAAATGTTCTGACACAACTGCCCCCAGAAGATATCTATATGAGGTTATAGATACATTAATTAGCTTCATTGCTGTGATCATTTTGCAATGTATAAATATATCAAAAGATCAAGTTGCATACCCTAAATATATACAGTTCTTGTCAATTAAACCTCAGTAGAGCTGTTTTTAAAACTGGTTGCTAGGTGGGATTGCCTATCCCTAAAATTAGCCTATAAAGCAATTGATAAATATACTAGTGGATAGAGGCTCATTTTTAAGGGAGTATTTTTTTCTTAAGATTTATTTATCTATTTGAGAGTGAGAGAGAGCAGAGAAAAGGGCAGAGGGAGGGAGAGGGAGAGAGAATCTCAAGCAATCTCCATACCTCAGCACAGAGCCCAACGTGGGGCTCAATCCTGAAACATGGAGATCATGACCTGAATAGAAATCCAGAGTTGGATGCTTAACCCATTAGGGTCACCAGGTGACCCTTAAAGGAATATATATATACATTATATATATATATATATATATGATTTTATTTATTTATTCATGAGAGACAGAGAGAGAGAGAGAGGCAGAGACACAGGCAGAGGGAGAAGCAGGCTCCATGCAGGGAGCCTGATGTGGGGACTCAATCCTGGGACTCCAGGATGACGCACTGGGCCAAAGGCAGGAGCTAAACCACTGAGCCACCCCGGGATCCAAGGGAATATTTTTAAATAGGATGTCAGGTATTAATGTTAAATAAAAGATGATATCTTGGTCTTACAATTTCATTGAGTTAGGAGATGCTAGGAAAATGGAGGCAGGAAGTGAGAACGACAAAGGCATGATCAGTGGCAAATAGTGGAGAAAGGGCCAATAGTGAGCACTCATGGAAGAAAGCATGAAAGAGAATGTAACTGGTGGGGGCACCTGGGTGGCTGAGTTGGTTGAGCATCTGCCTTCAGCTCAAGTCATGATCCACAGGTCCTGGGATCGAGCCCCGCATTAGTCTCCCTGCACAGCGGCTGCTTTTCCCTCACCGTCTGTTCCTCCTCTCCACTCATACTCTGCCTGGCTCTTTCTTTCTCTCAAATAAATAAATAAAATCTTTAGAAAAAAAAATAAGGAAAATGTAACTGAAAAATAACTGGGGCAGCCCAGGTGGCTCAGCAGTCTAGCACTGCCTTCAGCAACAAGGGCGTGATCCTGGAGATCTGGGATCAAATCCCACGTCGGGCTTGCCTGCTTCTCCCTCTGCCTGTGTCTCTGCCCCCCCCCCCTCTGTCTCTCATGAATAAATAAATAAAACCTTTAAAAAAATAAAAGAAAAATAACTAGCTGAGGAGTTGAATACACCTGAGCCCCTTAAAAAGCAGAGATCAACATGAAACATCTAAACCAGAAGTCTCCTCAAGGACAGATGATAGTTGCTGTTGTGGAGACTAGGACTGAGAAACTAGTTAAGAGTGGAGGCTGCTGCAGGAAGCCTTCTAGGTGCTTCTATCGTCCCTGTGGGCTATTTTCAGCATAGCAAATGTGCTTAAGAACTTTTTGGTGGTAACTAATGGAAATACACAGTAGTGGTCACCACTTGCTCCTTCAAGTGGAAGGAAGGAATAATTGGGAGTAGGCACAAACAATGAATCATGACCATCAACAAGTCCAACATCCTAGGAGATGACGTGGAGTTGAAGGTGGGCAAGGGAACAGAGTGGAGAAGGCTGAGTGGCTCTTCCATTAGCTACAGAGAAGGGGCCACAATGAATCCAGGGGGAGGGTATGCCTTAAACTGGAGGGAAACAGATACATAGCAATAGCAAGAGTCTCCCAGGAATTTGTAAAAAGAGAGAGATGGCAGGTACCTATTAATCTAGATTTGGACAAAGTGAAGAGCTCTCCTTGTGGACCTACTAGTAGAAATCTCCCTTTGGGGAGATCAAGCCTCTGCTCCCTTTCATAGGTGCCTCCCTCTCACTGGAGGCCAAACCTCCTGAAAAAAGGCCCTGTGCTTCCACAGGCAACAGAACCAATGAATTGTGTCCACAAACTAGGGCTTGGCACCTGTTCTAGGTCAGGACAAAGACACAGAGGAGCAGGACCTCAGAGCTTGATTCTTACAACCAGAGGGAGAAAAACCCCAACACGTCCACTTAAATAGTCAGATAGTATGCTTTTATCCAGACTGGAATATGCATTCATGTATATTTTCATCTTCGGGAACAGGTGGTTTGAAATGCAAATAAAGTAATAAGTGTCAGAGCCGTATCCTAGCAGTAGCTGCTTTGCAAACGTTACCATGGCACCAATTCAACAGTGTTCTTAGAGGCAGCCACACCTCAGCAAGGTCTTTCTAACTTGGGACGGCAGAGTTCAAAGGAACTAATAGACACAAACTGCAAAAGAGTCCTGAACCAAGTCAGGAGGTGAAGCTTTACAGTGCCATCGCCCTCTGAAGCCCCTTGAAACACGGCATGGTACATAAGAGAGAAAAAAAGGGAATGGACCATCTTCTAGAACACCTGGAATGTGATCCAAGCCTGGAGACAAAATGATGGTAATTATAACTGTTAACATTTGTTTTTAGCTGCTAACAGATTGTGCACAGATTGGGAAGGGCAAACACCATTTTCCAACTACTCCAGTGCACACTGTGCTTTACCAGTACTCACTAAATCCTAGCTGAGGCGGGGGGGGGGGGGTGTAAAGAGAGCAGATTGTCTTCATGTATGCCTCATTTATGTTAAATTAAGGAAGGTTGCCGTCTCAGGGCCTCAGTCCAGGGGCTACTCACAACCGGAAGCAGGGAACTGGGTTCTACAGATCTCTGCTTCTTCCTGCCCGTAGATCTGCTCTACTGAGGGCAGCATGCCTTTCCCAAGCACAGCCAAAGCAGAGGCAAAAGGACAAAGGAGGAGGAACACAGGATGCTGGGGAGACAAGTGTTAGCCAACCTGGCCTGTGAGCCAAGTGAGATTCCTGAGGCAAGCCCCTAGCTGAACAGGGGTATGCCCCTTGCCTGGGTAGGGGCAGAATGAAAGGGCAGAGAGCAAAAGCGAATAATATAAAGCACAAATTCTGTAAGAGTTGCAAGTGGATAGGAGTTCTTTCCTGCTCCTGTTCAGATGAAAGTGAGCAAAGAAATAGTCTCAGAAAGACCCTCTGAAAAAGTGGAGACTTCACCAACAGGGAACCACAGCTGATTGACAATGAAAAACCATTAGCAAGAATGAAACTCCAGAAGCCAGAAGCTCCGTCTATTACATTTGAAGGCCACTAGGCCTCAGGATCTCCATTATGCATCTTTCCCAGGTAAAGTAGGAGAAGGAGTACAAAGAAAGTAATACTTAGAAAAACAATCAAGACTTTCCATACTGCCTTTATTTTGAAAGACATGGAGACTTCTGCTTCGCAAGAGTGTAATTCTGGGACCAGTAAGTATAGTTAATTCCACCCCTTCCACCCACCCCAAAACATAAAGGCAGGAAAGGGCCTGTTGGTACTGTTTCCACAACATTTTAATCAAATCATGGGTGACTTGAAATTGTCATTTGAGTAGTCACTTAGATATCAGGTGTGCCACCAAACAGCACACTGCATCCAGGGCACCATATTCAAAAGCAAGTGAGATTTGGGGCTTGGTTTCAGCAAGTTTTGATATTCAGAGAGATCTATCTAGTCTGATGAGTAAGCCTGAAAGAGGAGAAAATCCAAGGAGAAAATAATGCCCCAGATCAAACAGGAGATGGTGTCAGGCTCCAAGTAATGGGATTCATTGCCAAAGGTTAAGGAGGAAAGTCCAAGGCCAAGAGGAAAAGATATGCAAGGTCTGGAAAGCCTCAGGTTAGGAATTCAGTTGCATCAGGAAAATACAGAACTAAGGAGGATGCTAAGGCAAACACATGGTCCTATGGACTAAACTGACATGACAGAGGTTAGGAGAAACCTGGAATTTTATGGGTATGTGGTGTCCAGAATTACTGCAGAGATCTAAGCTATTAGGATAATGGTGACATGAGTCAGGTCACATTCCATCTGTAGTAGGACTGGGGCTCCTAAAATATTTTCTGCCCAGGACAGGATTAGCAAGGAACTCTGCAGGTTTCAGCTGTACCAAATACGGCAGGGACGGAGGTGATCTGGGTTGAGGAAGAAAGAAGTTGATCAAAGTGCTTCCATATGAAAGGCTGTAATAAATACTCCTGAAATGACAAATCAGATTTTGGAAAATGAGAGATATATTTTGTTTTATAATGGTCAGTTGATCTCTCTTACATTTTATACTTTGTATTGTTGCCTGGACAAAGAGTTAAATGTAAAAGATAAAACCATACATACTAGGAAAAAACATGGGGAATATTTAACTCCTCTTTGATGGGTAAGTCTTTTCTAAATACAATAGTAAAAAATAAATCTTAAGGGTAAAGATGAGACCATATGAAAATGTAAAATTTGGTATAATTAAAAATGCCACCAGCATAATTAAATGGCTCAATAAACCAGGTAAAATACTTGCAAAAATTATGATAGTTTATATCCTTAATATACAAAGAGTTCTTGCAAATCAGTAAGGAAAACCTCAAAAGGAGGGGGATAAGGGATCAAACATATTTCACAGAAGAATAAACACTACATGTGAAAAAGTGTTCAACCTCACTCGGAATTGAAAAAGTCCAAATTATAACCACAAAGGGCAACAGATGCTCTCTTCTCAAATCAGTAAAGGTGATAAACATCACTAGGAGAAAATGAGATAGAATTGGGACACCTTCCTGAGAAGCAATCTGACAAAGTTTAGGCTAATAATACAACTTTTAGTAATCTACATTAAAGAAAAGAAAAATACAAATTTACTTACAGAAATGTTCATCAAAGCATTATTTATAATAATAAAAAGAGGGATGCCTGGGTGGCTCAGCAATTAAGCATCTGCCTTCAGCTCTGGTCATGATCCCAAGGATCGAGTCTCGCATCAGGCTCCCTGCATGGAACCCTCTTCACCCTCTGCCTGTTGTCTCTGCCTCTCTCTCTCTCTCTGTGTCTCTTATGAATAAATAAATAAAATGTTTTTAAAATAATAATAAAAAAGAGGTAAGAACCTGAATATTTGATTATATATTAGTTGTGTAATAAAATACTAATTAGCCATGAATATTGTTTCTTGAAGAATTTTTAATAACATGGGGAAATACTCAGGACATAATGCAAAGTGAAAAGCAAAGTATAAAACATGATTTTATTTAGGTTGTGCACATAGCAAAAAGACTGGAGGGAAGAGACATATTAACAGTTATGGGAACATAACTCAGACAAACCAGTATAAGTTTTTATTTTTCCCTTTTTGTATTAATATTTTTAAAAATATTCTACAAGAAAAACATAATACTTGTATAATAAAAAGTTATTTTAAAATGTTCTTAAGGGATCCCTGGGTGGCGCAGCGGTTTGGCGCCTGCCTTTGGCCCAGGGCGTGATCCTGGAGACCCGGGATCGAATCCCACGTCGGGCTCCCGGTGCATGGAGCCTGCTTCTCCCTTTGCCTGTGTCTCTGCCTCTCTCTCTCTCTGTGACTATCATAAATAAAAAAAAATAATAAAATAAAATAAAACCTTAAAAAAATAAAAATAAAAATAAAATGTTCTTAAAACTCAATTATAATGTCCTAGGTTGCAGCTTGGTAACAATGATAACTGAGAAATTTTTGTTTAAAGGAAAAAATCATCACTTAAAGATCTCAACTTTTGTGGTTTAACATCCCAGCAACTATTTATTTGAAATATCCTAAGGAACCATATGTGCTTTCCAGAATGGTAAAGTTTCCAAAATGTTCTAACAAGACCCACCCACTGGAAATAAAACTCTCAAATGGCAATGAATAAGTGTTCACGACCCAAAGAATACTCAAGTGGCATTCCTACAAGAAGTCTCTACCATTTAGCAAAATAGACCCCACGATCCTTTTCCCAAAAGAATAATTACCACTAATTTACTGCCAATGATCTGAAAGAAACAGCTGATTTTAAATGCAAGCACACTCAAAACCTATGCAGATAATTAGATAATATCATTCAGGAAAGAGACAAGGAAGAACATTATGAACAAATTGCAAAACCCCTGCTTGCTTGTTTAGACTTTCATAAACAAGAATCGGCTAGATAATCCTGGGATTTGTACCACCACTACTAGAAGCTAACATTTATTGAGTCCTTAATACGAGTCAGGCACATAATAAAGGACTTTGTATTTATTCCATCATTCAATCCTCAAGATAATCTTAGGAGGCAGGTATGATTCTTATCCTCATTGCACAGACAAGGAAGCTCCCAGACTTAAAACAACTTACAGAAGGTCAATAAGCCGGTAAGTGGCGGAGCCCCGATTTGAAACGAGGTGGCCTGTTTCCAGAACTTGCACTGTTAATCCATTTGCTGTATCGCCTCACATTCTGTGAAACAGGTAAAGGTGCATTATGCCTTTCTTTTTTGTCTCCTTCCCACTCCCCAAGAATCTCGATGAAGAGAAGTGAATCCCGAGCTTTCTAATCTATGGATATATATCACTATCTTTAAGAATCAAAGATGCTACAGTTATTGTGCTACCTCTTTTAAAGAAAAGTATGCCTCAATAAAGTAACGCATTTTCTTTAGTTTTTCCTGCAATGGTTTATATATAATTTCTCTTCCTTGTTTAGGGTTGCAGCTAGAAGACAGTAAAACTAGCAATGGAGCCCTTATATGAAGAATATCTAGCAAATCGTGGAACAATAGTAAAACCTTATTACTGGCTAAGCTTCTCTCTAGATTGCTCTAACTGTCCTTACCATATTCGGACAGGTGAAGAAGCAAGAGTTCCCTATACAGAATTTTATCAGATTTTTGGATTCCCTTATGGGCCAGTGTACCTTCAAACAAAGCACCTCACATTTTATGAACTAAAAACTTCTTCTGGAAGCCTGGTGCAGAAGGGCCATGCTAGCAGTTGCACGGGGAATAATACCCATCCAGAATCAATGTTATTTGAGATGAATGGTTATTTTGACTCAGCCGTACACAATAACAACACAATCAGGCATATCATTCTGTATTCCAACAACTCCCCTTGTAACGAAGCCAACCACTGCTGCATTGGCAAAATGTACAATTTCTTAATGACGTATCCAGATGTTACTCTTAGCATTTACTTTTCTCAGCTCTATCATACTGAGCCCGAATTTCCTGCCTCGGCCTGGAACCGTGAAGCTCTCCGGAGCCTGGCCAGTTTATGGCCCCGGGTCACTTTGAGCCCAATAAGTGGTGGAATTTGGTATTCTCTCCTCAACAACTTTGTGAGTGGTGTCTCCGGATCAATTGTTTTCCAGCCCATTTTAACTGGGAGAGCTTTGGCTGACAGGCACAACGCCTATGAAATCAATGCCATAACGGGAGTGAAACCTTATTTCACTGATGTTCTTCCCCAGACAGAAGAGAATCAGAACATAAAAGCTCAGGTGGCTTTAGAGAGCTACCTCAATAACAAGATCATTCCTGGACAGTCTTTGCAAGTGACAAATGGACAACCACAATCCAATCTGACCCCAGACCTCAAGGTTCCTGTTGTTTTTGTCCTGGTACCTTTCAGAGACCTACCACCAATACACGTGGGTCAAAGCCCACATAAGCCGAGCTATATCGTGAGGCACTTAAATATGCCTCAAATGTCATTCCAGGGAACCAAGGACCTCAGAAGCCCTCCCGTGGGAATGCCAGTGGATGGAGTGGAAATCACAGAGCAGTTTGCACGTAGCAAAGAGGTAGATGAAAAGAAGAAGAAGAAAGGAAAGAAATAAAATCTGTATTTCTAAGACATGAGACCAAACAACTACCAGAAAACTAATTTGATAGCAAACAAAAATCTGGAAATTTTCTCTCTTAGGTCTGATCCAAGGTGGGAGATTAACGGATACACAAGAGCAAAACCCGAATTATTTGCCATCTCAACTACTATAAAGCTACACTACTTTTAACATAATTCAAGATGTTTCCATAAGCAACTTGACCTCTCTCCTTTATTTTGAAAGTGACAGTATCAAAATGGAGCCATTAGCATCTTGCTAATATTTTATTGGTGTGGAAAAGGAAATGTCATTATCCTAGTCTACCTACATCATCTTTCCACCAAAAAAAGCCCATGGACTAAACAGCTTCCTAAATTGGTTTCAGTATAAAAATTTACTGTAAAATTGGAAAACAGCCTGAAGTTACTGACATTAAGTGCTGTCTGTAAAAGGAAACCAGTGATTTTCCATTAATTGTTAATCATGGACAGAAGAATTTAGGCAGCCCATTTTTTTTTCTAAAGTGGTTCAAAATAGCTTTGTGTGGAAAAAAAAAAACAGCTCTTTTGTTCATTGATTATATATAGCTATGAAGATTGATTTTTGAAACTTAGTCACCTGCTCAATGGGATTTTTCCCAGCTCAGATTTCTCCTTCCTGAGCAGATGATAGAAGCAGGATGATACATGAGACCCTGCAAAGGCTTCTTCCAACACACACCATATAAAATCCAAGCTGCTTCTACTGACTGTCAAGGCTCCTCCTCTGCCTTCCAGTTGCCTGGTCTCATCAGCAAGATTGTAAGCTTCTACAGGTCAAGCACTGTCTCCCTCCCCTCTTTGGTTTTCCCTTTGAATTTAGCCAAGTATCCAGGCAAAATGTGGGTAGCAAGGTTGTGAATCTACATCTCAATAAGGTTACTAATCACTGCTTCCCAACATTCCTTATCCATTCCAGCCAAGGGCTTGCTTAACCATCCTGCAATGGACATTTTTAGCATCCATTCCCCCTTCTTCTGATATAGCTCCCCAATGCATAATTTGTTTTACTTTCCTTTTTTCCAAGCTTTTCTTTTTCAGCAATGTATATCTATCCCCTCTCTTAAAATCTTGTTCAAAACACACTTCTAGGAACTGTTCCTTGACTAACCATCTGAGCATGTACATTAAAGCAATTTGGGGGATCCCTGGGTGGCTCAGTGGTTGAACATCTGCCTTTGGCTCAGGATGTGATCTCAGGGTCCTGGGATGGAGTCTCACATCAGGCTCCCCACAGGGAACCTGCTTCTCCCTCTGCCTGTGTCTCTGCCTCTCTCTGTGTGTCTCTCATGAATAAATAAATAAAATCTTAAAAAAAAAAGCAATTTGTGTTTAATTAATTCACATTTGCTGCCTCACTTTCCTCTTAAAAATATATTAACGAAAAAAATGTATATCCATTTGTAACTTACTATTAATTTTTTTTTAAAGATGTATTTATTTTAGAGAGAGAGAGAGAGCATGCTCCACAGGGAGGGGCAGAGGGAGAGAGAATCTTGAGCAGACTCCCTTCTGAGCATAGAGCCCAGTGTCTCAACGACTCTGAGATCATGACCTGAGCCAAAATCAAGTCAGACACTCAGCCAACTGAGCCACCCAGGCACCCCAAATTTTTCTTAATGTATGTAAAAAGTAAGGCTAAGCTAATAAGATAGTTTTGCCATTAAAAAAAAAAGGCTTAAAGCACATAGTACTGGGATCCCTGGGTGGCGCAGCGGTTTGGCGCCTGCCTTTGGCTCAGGGCGCGATCCTGGAGACCCGGGATCGAATCCCATATCGGGCTCCCGGTGCATGGAGCCTGCTTCTCCCTCTGCCTATGTCTCTGCCTCTCTCTCTCTCTCTCTCTCTGTGACTATCATAAATAAAAAAATAAAAAAAAAATTTAAAAAAAAAAAAAAAAAAAAAAAAAAAAGCACATAGTACTGCATGTCAAATGAGGAAGAGGAAGAGAGGGGGGAGGGAAAGAAAGATAAGAAAAATGTTTAGAATTGAAATTTCTATTGTGATTAAAATAAACATTTCTAAAGTGTTTTAAATAATATTCTCTTACTCATAAAAAAATTCTCTTGTTAACATGAAATTTTAAACAGAATTACTGGAATATAATTACATTGTAGTATATAGTAATTATCATTTTTTAAAAAATTTTTTATTTATTTATGATAGTCACACACACACAGAGAGAGAGAGAGAGAGAGAGAGAGAGGCAGAGACATAGGCAGAAGGAGAAGCAGGCTCCATGCACCGGGAGCCCGATGTGGGATTCGATCCCGGGTCTCCAGGATCACGCCCTGGGCCAAAGGCAGGCACCAAACCGCTGCACCACCCAGGGATCCCAGTAATTATCATTTTTAAAAGTACTGTTGCAATTATCATTAGATCATGAAATAATGTCTACAATTTGGCCTATAGAGATAAAATTTTTAAAAAACCAATGTGACAAATTCAGCATCTCTCTCCAGGTGGGCAACTGGGCTAATGGCATTAGCAAATCTGAGAGGTTGGGGAACCAGCTCTGAATATTGTTGTCAGGTTGGCTGATGTCCTGCAGCAGTTGAGAAGAACCTGCCCATCTTAGAAGACTTTTCAAAAAAAAAAAGAAAAAAAGTATATCCAAGTAGTTGCCTTGAAATCTATTTACAAAGTGGTCAAAAAGACATAACATCAATCAGGCTGCAAAGCATTCCAGTTAAAAACATACTCTGAAGGGGCCCCTGGTGGCTCAGTCGATTAATTCAACTTGTTATTTTGGCTCAGGTCATAATCTCAAGGTTGTGAAACTAAACCCGAGTTGGGCTCCACACTCAGCAAGGAGTCTGCTTGGGATTCTCCTTTTCTCCCCGCTCTCTCTGAGAATAAATCTTTAAAAAAAAAAAAAAAAAACATAGTCTGAAATCTAAGATGAATTTATATTTCAAATATGAACCTGGATTTCAGTGGTATATAACAAAGGGAGAACTACTACCTAAACTATAGGAAAGAAAAGTGATTTTTTAGCAGTTAAATTTTTGTACTAGGTTAGATATGTCTGGTGCTAGGAAGAATGTTACTGACAAGTCACAAGTCCTGGCCAATATAGTCAAGCCTTCAAGAAACTGTAAGAGAGCATAAAGATATATGGCCCTAGTCATGTAGCCTCTATTTCCCCACCAGTAAAGCCAGAGATATAGACTAGTTCATGTGTAAGGTCCTTTCAGCTCTATCTGTTTTAAGATGGCTTGTATCACAACAAAAGTTCCATGGAATAAGCTTTCACAGTGCAGTGATCACACTTCTTACTCACCACAGAATGGATTCTTGATCATGTCAGGCTGGCCCAGGGATTTAGGGAAGAGTAAAATTTGGAATGTTCTACCTCTCTTCAGCAAACTGGCCTTAGTAATAATGAAGAATTATCACTGCTGCCACACATATAGAAATTCCAATTAAAAAAAAAAACCAAGTCAACAAATTAAAGGAGCTAGTGGTGTGGTGATGTAAAAGAGGCAGGGGGGCGTATATCCCAAGAAACTGATGAGGGTAGAAGAAGGGGAACATTATCTTTATGAATCTACCACGATGCAGGGTTTGGCTCTCAGTTTTGTAGGCTCAATTATCTACTTGGTCAATATAGAGAGAATGAATCTGTTAATCAGGGCAGAACTGGCTTAATAAATTTCCCAAGATTGACATGTAAAAAGGGAACGTTAATGTACTGATTTCCAGTGAGACTTACAACTGGATATGCAAGCAGGTAATTCAAGTTGTGTCGCATATACAGCCTCTCCATGCAGAGAAGCTACCTGAGAAGCCAAGTTAAAATCAGAAGGTTGCTTTGCAGATTAGAGGAATTCATTATTTGAATCAAATGCTTAGTGCTATCACACTCTGCTTGCCAGGGACACTATCCCTGAAATGGTGGGATCCAAAAGGGCACCTGATCCCTGGACAGTGTTCGAGTGGGCCGAGACTATAAGAGACAATATAACCTTTATAACCAACTCCTGTCACGACGAGTATCCATTCTCTATAGCTGTTAATGTTTTATCAAGCTACCATCTAGTTCTGCTGGCCTGGGTGCAAATCTTATCTCTTTAAACTGCTGTTACATATCTTTTTTTATTCTAAAGTTTATGTGATCCAAAACGTTTAGCTCAGAGAACATCACGTTATTCATCTTATTTCCAAAGGTTTGGAAAGCTACATGGTAACTTCTACTAATTGAAAACAATATTATGAGAACTATATGTCAAATGCTTTTCTAAACAGTTACATATATTAATTCATTTAATCCTCCCAATAATCCTGAGGTAGGTATTTTTATAACATCTATTTTCAAATAAGGAAACTGAGGCACAGAGAGCTCATGTAGTAAACCCTGAGTGAGATCAAACCCAGGAGCTCTAGCTCCAGAATCCCTGTTCTTAATCCCTATGCTTTAATGGCTCTCAAAATAGTAACAATATGGACCCAAAGCCTGGGAAAATCAACACCCATTTTTGCCTGTACTGAGGCCTTTCTGTAGTTCTGCTCAGACTATTGTTATCAATAGTCATCCTGAAGACTATGGGAGCTAGGGAAGCTGGGTGGGGTGGGCTGGGCTGGAGAACTTAAGTAATTCTAGATCCCAGAGTTTGGGCAGCCTCCCCATCCCCTACTCTTTGTTTTACCTAAGAACCTTATCCCAAATATAAATCCTGAGATTACCGTTCCTTGATGTCTCTGACTCTCAGGAATGTTCTAAATCGGAGACCCAAGGCAACGGAATATTGTTTTATTACTCTATTTAGTGAATTAAGTGGAATTGGTGCCTTACAAAATTAAAAAAGTAGATGATCCAGCAATTCTGAGTATATAACCAAAAGAATTAAAAGTGGGGTCTCAGATCTTTGTATACCCATATTCATAGCAGCATTATTCATAATGGCCATAAGGAATCCAAGTGTCCATTAATAGATGAATGGATAAAGAGAATGTGGAATATACATAAAATGGAACACTATTCATCATTAAAAAGGAGCAACACCCTGGCACTTGCTACAGTTGTGGAAAGGAAATCAAACTAAGTGAAATAAACATCACAAAAAAAAAATCAAGTACTGTATGAATTCACTAATAGGAGGTACATAGAATTGTCAAATTTATAGAGCAGAAAGTAAAAAATTTATAGATGACAGAAAGCCCCTGGTCATCAGGGGCTGGGGAGAGTGGGGAATGGGGAGTTACTGTTTAAGGGGTATGGAGTCTCAGTTCTGCAAGATAAAAAAAGGTCTGGATATGGATAGTAGTGATGATCGTACAATACTACTTAAGGGTACTCTTAAAAATGGTTGATGGTAAATTGCATGCTATGTGTATTTTGCCACAATTTAAAAAAAAATTAAGTGGGATTATCCATCAACACCTACTGATCTCTTCATATACTTCATATACATATATCTCTTCATATACATATACATATACTTAAAAAAAGTGACATCCTTTGTGATAGACCAAATATTAGGTAACAGGCCCTATGTCTAGTCTCAAAATACTAAGATAAAATGAGGAAAGCTCACAAGTATCTGGAAAACAAACATCTTTTAAAAAATCACTAGAGCGGCACCTGGGTGGCTCAGTGGTTGAGTGTCTGACTTTGGCTCAGGTCATGATCACAGGGTCCTGGGATCGAGTCCCACATTGGACTCCCCACGGGGAGCCTGCTTCTCCCTCTGCCTCTGTGTCTCTGCCTCTGTGTCTCTCATGAATAAATAAACAAAATCTTTACCAAAAACTATCATTACAATAACAAGATCTTTTAAGTTCACAGTTTAGAGTTCATTCCAAGCTATTGAAAAGCTATGTGTGGGTTTATTTAGACCCTGATAGTTATATCGTTATTTTTAGCACCAAGGTGAGCAGTACAGTTGGGAATAATGACAAAGAGGTACTGAAAGCAGAGAGTGGTGATTAAAAGCAAAAGCTTTGGAATGTGACACACCTAATTACCATACCAGTCTGCCACTTGCTGGTGGAGTATTATTGGCTGAGTTACAT
Source organism: Nyctereutes procyonoides (assembly GCF_905146905.1). NCBI lineage: Eukaryota > Metazoa > Chordata > Mammalia > Carnivora > Canidae > Nyctereutes > Nyctereutes procyonoides. The sequence continues at coordinate 10,188,574 of NW_026575037.1, forward strand.
AATCTCTCTTAGTCTTAGTTTCCTCATCCATAAAATGGACACACTAATTCCTAAACCCTAAAGCTACTCTGAGGATTAAATAATGTAAATAAAGAGATTGTTTACCAGGTCTAACATAAAACCATTCATGGGGCAGTTGCAATTATTAATAAAATATTGATAGAATTAGAATAGACAGTAGAAAAAATAAGAATTGCAGGATCTTTCCGATTTTACCAAAACTATAAATTTTATCTTCTAGAAGAAGGAAAGATATATTACTAGCATTTGTAATAATCAGGTTAGGGGAGAAAAAAGTTTGATTTTAATATTTTGCTTAAAGCAACAAGGGAAGTAATAAGTCCATGGTCATGAAAGATATTAAAATAATTGTAAGAAAATATTTTGTGCAATTTTTTGCCAATAAATTGGCAATCTAGATGGAATGCATAATTATTAAATGTAAATTATAAAATTGAGTCAAAAAGGAAAGAAAACTAGTCAAAAACCACAGAAGATAAAGATGATCAAAGATCTAACTCTAAAAACATGAACAAGTCTAGATAATTCTGCAAGCACATTTTGTAACATGCAAAGAAAAAATAGCTTAGTAATTTCCTACTATTCAAACTTTTCCAGAGCATAGAAAAGAAGGTGGAAATATTCTCAGTTCATCTTACAAAGCTATACTAATATCAAAATTGAATAGAGATGGCACAAATACATACTTTGCGCCAATCTCACTTATACATATTGATTCTGAAATCATGTAAACAAAACAGAAACTAATTGAATCTACCAAGTAATTAAAATAGTAACCAGAATCTATTTTAGAAATGTGAGAATAGTTCAGTACAATATATATATATATATATATAATTCATACATTTACAAATTAAAAGATAAAAAATAATACATTTTTTATCATTAGACCCCTCAAAAAAACATTTGACAATTTCAGCAGTCATTCCTAAATATCCTAAAACAATAGGAAATATAAACTGGTAAAATACCAACACTATTTCCATTAAAATAGAAACAAGAGATGCTTATTATCACCGAGTTTTTCAACACTGATCTGAAAGTCCAACTAATGCAAGAAGATTAAAAAAAAATAAAAGTGATATAAATTTTAGAAAAGAAAATGTAAGTTCTCATTATCTTAAACATTATGATTGTATACTATGACAAAAAATATAACCTTAAACCAACTGTTAGCATTAATAAGAGATCCCAGTAATGGGAAAGAAAGAGAATAAACAAATGTTTGAATCCATAGCTTCTCTTAACACTATCATAAGCAGGTAAAAAAAATAAAGAGTCCCATTCAAAACAATATTTAATTTTTTTTTTATGATAGTCACACAGAGAGAGAGAGAGGCAGAGACACAGGCAGAGGGAGAAGCAGGCTCCATGCACCGGGAGCCCGACGTGGGATTCGATCCCGGGTCTCCAGGATCGCGCCCTGGGCCAAAGGCAGGCGCTAAACCGCTGCGCCACCCAGGGATCCCCCAAAACAATATTTAAAAACAAGGTTTATTGTTTCATTTAGCACTAAACACTTTTCCTGAGACAAGAGTACAGATTTAAAAATTTTTAATCTTAGAAGGACTAGTATGTAAATAAAGGTCCCATTGTAAAGTAGTTCACCCTTTCTACCCTACCTCAGTGTGTACTCATAAAGTTATATAAAGCTAAAATAAATCACAAAGCAAAAACTGAAGGTGTGGAAGGTTGTTGGTGTCAACACAGAACCAGTTCATTTGGATATTATCTATAAGCATTAGACCATACTATAGTCTAGGTAACATGCTAAAAAAAAACTTTTTATATTGTAGTAATTATGTTGCTAGAAGACAGTGGTATTACATCATCATGACTAGAACTGAAATTTACTTATTTATTTTATATTTATAACTCATGTTTGATACATTTGATTAACACTGGGCTCACTTCCATATTTCATTGCTGTGGGACTCAATGTCTTCGTTGAGTATTTAGTGTGGCAAGGCTGGGGAAAAGAAGCACATGGTAGGTAGAGTACTCAGCTTAAAATATCTGAAAAGAAAGCTCTATTATAAAATGGTTTTATCAAAATCCCTTCTAATTAAAAAGATCTTTCACTCTGCATTATCACAGATAATAAAAAGGAGCTACACTCTATCATGCAGCACTAACCTTGAGAAAATTGAGATCTAGTCATTAGTATTCAGCCAAACCAAGTTATTTGCACAATAAATAAAATGTCTTAAAATGTTACGGATCCTTTATTTTAGGGATAAACACTCATTTGAAAAATTAAAATATGGAGAGTAATATTATCTAAAATGAATTAAGTACTATGATTAACATTAAAAATTGTAATTTGCAAAATAAGTAAAAGATAATTAAAGACAGGTTTCTTCACACACACACATACACACACACATTCCCTAAAGCTTTATAGATTTAACTGCTAGCTGATTGGGGTAGGGAGGAAATTAAAGTGTCCATTAAGAAATACCCAATCTCTAAATATGATTGCAAAATTGTCAGATTATTCATTGGGTAGAAATGTGTTTCATACCTACTATGTACTAGGTACTTAGCATCGTGAGATGATAAAAAATACCGCATTGGAAAAGGACCTTTTTGACATTATTACATCTTAAATGTATTATGCAACTGAGAATTGATTAATTATATTTAACATATTCAACATATAGAGCAAAATTCTGAGTAATCAAATCAATTATACCCTTGAGCAACTCGATTTTTTAAATTCCTCTCACTATTCCCTTAAGTTGATTTCTACCCCAGGATTCTTTCCCAGTTCTAAAATAAGACAATAAAGACATCGCCTAAATAAAACCTAATACAAAAGAAGAGAAATGTAAGAGAAGGGATACATTAGTCTTAAATTCTTGTTTCTGTTTGTTCTCAGTAGCACTTCTAATGTTCAATTTTCCCTTCAAAGAAAATCTTGATTTATAAGAACAGAAAAGTGCAATCGTCTTCAACATCAAAACAAGTACACTGTTTGGCTCTTACAAAAGTTAGCAAAAGATTGAGACTGAGGAAGAAACATTAAAACAAATATTAAATTCTAAGTTATATAATGCCACTTACCATAGTAATGGTCTGATACTTTGGTATATGACTTTTTAAAATAAATATTACCAACAGGTAGAAAATTTTCCTTTGCTCTGTTAAAACAGTATGTGGGAGAGTTTTTATCATGTGTTTGCAGATAACCTGAATGTCAATTTAAAGAAATGTCACTTCTATCACCTAAATGATAAATTTTCCAGAAGGGTGGTTTAATTGGGAGGAGAAAAATGCCATATTGCTTCTTCCTTCCAAGAAGAAAGGGTGTATTCCATTCCTGTGAACTCTTTCCGTCTCTCTCCATATATTTATACATATATATATCCACATACATACATATACAAATATGTATACATGTCAGTGTAGATACAGATATACATGTATACATATGTATGCATATCTGTCCCACAAATGTTTGATTTTGAGATCTCTCTTCCTTTTCTTACTGATTCATTATGTTCAGTGTGACTTTCAAACTGTACTGCCTTTCACATTTTATTCATTCGTCAATGAATAATTGAGTACCTGAATGTATTGAGTACTGCCCTGCATGCTTAGCATTACATCAGATGTAAAGCAAGATACAAAATAAATATAAGGCAAGTCTTTGCCCTCCAGAATCTTTTGATCTCTTCCAGGAGCAAGATAAAACATGATATGTCATTAAGTAATTCGTAAGACTAACGCCAAAATCAATGGTACAAGTAACATGCATTTTACATCTATGTAGAATTTTAGAGCTTCAGAACACTTTCCTGTACTTAGTCCTCAGAACAATCTTGCCAAGTACGTATTATTAGCTCCACTTTAGCAACGAGGAACCTGAAATTGAGGATTTTAAGTGGCATGCCTCAATCAAATAGATTATGAGTGGAAGTCAATACTTAAGCCAGGGTTTTTGATTCTAAGGCCAGGGCTCTTTTCAATACAGCACAGGAAACCAAGGATTGGGGTATTAACAGGGCAACAGCTGGCTTTCTGCTAGAGGTGGAACTGAACGAGACCTGAGAGGATGTCAGGAAAACATAAAGCTATCTGAGCAGCGTCCAGCTAAATGTCCAAAATAATTTTATTCTGCAAATATTTGTACTTCGGTGTTACACACACACACAGCACAACTACCATTTCTTTAGGCAAAGTGCCTTTGCCTCCTCAGTAAGAGCTTTGCTCTCAGAAACGAGGATGTCCAATGTAATAAAAAGCTGGCCTAGCAGGATCATATAAATCTCAAATCACAAATATAAGTCTTAATCTCAAATCTACTAATCCTCACACGTTTTGTTTCCCCACAGCACCGGAGGGCATAACTCGCCCCTGTCCTTTTCTTCCGTGCTTGCTCCAAACCACCACTTATTTTTAAGACGCCGGTGACTGACCCTACCCCAAATTCCACAGGTTCGCCCCAGGTCTGCCACCCGAGCCCTTGCCCAGAACCTCCGTCTCCCTCCCCAAGGAGATGATACCTAGTTCAGGCTCTGCAGGTGCCGTCGGGATGCTGCCACACAGCACTGCCAGGTAAGACACGACCTTTCGACTCCGTCCTTGGGGACTTCCCGCCGGCCGCGCGGCGTAGCTCCAACCCCGGGAAAGGGGCTCCCGGCTCAGGAACGCAGCCACCGGCAGCGCACGGTCCGAAGTGATGCCTCTGACAACTAGATCGACGCTGGGCGCCCGGGCGTGCCTCACTCCGCCCCATACTCCTGCCAACTGCAGGGGACTCGGTCCGGCCACCAGTCCATCCCACCCCACAGGCAAGTCCGGGCCAGCCGGACCTCACGCAGGACCCCGGCGACAGGTCGCTGGCGGCGGCGGCGGCGGCGGCGGCGGCGGCGGCGGCGGCGGCGGCGGCGGCAGCAGGAGCCACCCGCCCCCAGAGCCCATAGCCGCCAACCTGAGACCCCCACCGCCCGCCTTCCGCCGGACCGCAGAGAAGCGTTGCTATGGAAACCCCCTGGGGATCACGTGACGCCCGCGGACGGCCAATCGCCTCTCACCTCTGCCCGCGGCGCCGCCTTCGGCCCGCCCCCGGCCCCGCCCCCGCCCGCCCCCGCCTCCCTCGCCCCGCCCCGCCCCTCTCCTGCAGCCAGCCCGCGCCTGCGCACTGCGCCCGGCGCGCCCTCCCCCGCGCGCGCTCGGCGGGGAGGAGCGGGGCGGCGGGGGCGGCCGGAGGAGAGCATGCCGCCGCGGAGGAAGGAGCGCCGCCAGCGCGCAGGCCCAGAAGCGTCCGAGCCGCGGCTGCCGGCGACGCCCCAGAGCGGAAGAGGGAAGTGGAGGCGCCCGGGCTGCGGGTTCCTGGTGGGCTGCGCTTCCCGAGGTCCAGGCAGCACCGAGAGGAGGCTTTGGCCGCCGGTCCGGCTCGCGATGTCGAAGAACACGGTGTCGTCGGCCCGGTTCCGGAAGGTGGACGTGGATGAGTACGACGAGAACAAGTTCGTGGACGAGGAGGACGGGGGCGACGGGCAGGCCGGGCCCGACGAAGGCGAGGTGGACTCCTGCCTGCGGCAATATCCTTGGCGTTTGCCGGCCTCCCCGCGCCCCCGCCCCGCCCCGCCCGGGGGCCCCGCACGGGGACCCCGCCCGCCGGGCCGCTCCCGGGGCAGGGGCGGCGGCTCTGGCCCTGCGGGGTCCCCAGGACGGGCGGCCGGGGGCGCTCCCGCGTCTAGCCGGGTCACCCCGGGTCACCCCGGAGCCCGCCCCGCCCCCGCCCCGACTCCTCAGGTGGCGGCCCGAGTCGCTGCCCCGGCCAGTGGCGGGGCGGCCGCGCCCTCGGGGCGCGGAGGGGAGGCCTCCGCTGCTGTCCGCCGGCCCCGGGTGGGGGGGGGCAGGGGCTCGAGGCCCGAGGTCACGGAGGTCCCCCCCGCACCGTGACCGCCGTGACCGCCGTGACCGCCGGAGTCCCGTCCCCTCCGGAGATGTGCGACCGCGGGGAGCGGGCTGCCTGCGTCGTGGTGCTGGCGGTTCGCTCTTCGGCCGCGTTAGGAGAGTTCATTCCTCGCTGGGAGGGATGGGGCGGCTTGCACCATCGAGGCCCCCTGGGCCCTTTTAATAATTATAGTTATTTACAGAGAAAGGAATTTGGCCAGATACGAATTTGTTAGCCCCGGGGAAACGGAGTGAGTACAAAACGGCCAACTCCCGGCAAGGAAGCTTGGAGGCTTTTACCTGCGAAGCAAGGGGACAATGGACAGGGATGGCAGGTGGAGAATCCCTGGACATATTTAAGATAAGCCCCCGTGAATAAAGTAGATGATGAGCAAAATAGACGATGAGTCATTTTGCGCAAAGCAGCATCATTTTTTATTTTTTATTTATTTTATTTTATTTATTTTTTTTTTTTTTGCAATCCTGAAATCGTTTCCATTTCAGTTAAAATGCGGCTGTCAGTTCCTGGGGTTTTTGGTGTGGTTTTTTTTTTTTGCATATTTGAATATTCATCAGTGTTGAGCGAGTATTTGGCACCACATCTCTTTTAGAAAAATGTAAATGTTGCAACAGCTAAAGCTGTAGTTCTAAAGATTCTCAATTACTGAATTCACTCCTAATTATTCTTGAACGTGTTCGTAAGATAGGGAAGACTTTTTAAACCTCTCCTCATCAATGTTCTATTAAAGTATAATGGGGAAATAGGAGTGAAAATATTGGTTGTGACTATATCTAGTCTTAAAGGCACCTAAAATACAGCATTAAACATTTACCAACATACAGATGTTTCTTTGATTTCCACAACTCTCACAGTCAGCTGTTGCTCTGTTGCATTATTTAAATACGTAAGTGCTTTAGGTCTTAAAAATGAGCCAGTCTGCCAAAGGAAGCTTTTCTAGAAGTTTGTTAAGCCTTGGAAATAACAGCTTACCACCAGCCATAGGGGGTTTTTGTTTTTGGGTGTTTTGGTTTTGTTTTGTTCTTTTTTTTCCAAACATAAGCAATGAACATTCTTCTGTCTGAAAACGGTCTTTGTAATGGATAAATGACGTTTTGTGAACTAACTTTAGGTTGATGGGTGCTGACTCTCAACTGGTACGGCTGGATCCATAAAATGGATCTGCTTTCTAATCTCTTTATCTTAAAAGATACTGTCTCTTCTCTTGTTGCAACCAGAAGAGACAAGCTCTAGTCAGGCACTACAGATGGAGGAACAAATGAACTCTGTGGTTTTCCTTTTAGGGGAATGACTGTATATTCTGACAGTCTGATTGGCCTTCCGTGTCTCATACTTGCTAACTCACTGGTGCTTTCAAAGACTGAATTTAATAGGTATGACCTAAAACAGTGTTAATGACCTTTTTGGAAATATAAGAGAAAATATGCAAAACAGAAAAATTAAGCTACAGCCTAAAGGACATTGAATTATTAGATCTTTTGTTAATATTGAGAGGTTACTAGTGTATATCATGTAGAGTGCTGGAATAATTACCAGCATTTTCTACCAGTATTTCAATTAAGATAGAATATAATTCTAGCAAAAGTTTGGTCTTTATTTTTCCAGTTAAGAATCACATAAAAAGACATTTTGGTTGAGGGTGTGCTGTTTCATTTGGGGACCTAATAATTCTAATACGTAGATATGTAATTTAAAATATACGTATCACTCTGAATAATGTTTCATATGTGTCTTACTGGAAAATAAAAGGCTCTCGAAGTGTTCATTTAGTAATTAGAGCCAGACAGGAACTGGTCTTTGCCTTATTACCTCCTCTTACGTTCTCTGTGTTTTACATGTGATTGACATCCTTGAAACCAACATACTGAGTTTTCCAATATTGAACATAGCGATCGTGCTAATTTTTCTTTCTACGTATAAAGTCAAGTCTTAAGAACCAATGATACCTGGTAGTTCTGATGCTTTTCTGAAGGCTCCCCTTTGCTGCTATCCCCTTAACCTCCATCACAGGAAACATGACAGCCGCCCTACAGGCAGCTCTGAAAAATCCCCCTATCAACACCAAGAGTCAGGCCGTGAAGGTGAGTCAGACGGGGATGTCTGCTGGTGTCTTAGCATTCTTTCCAAAATCCTCTGAAGTGTCATGGAATCAACAAATAGTTTAACTGTTTATTGTCTTAGACATACAAGAGCTTACTCTGTGTAGTTTGTTAGATAAAAATTTACATATGAAAATAATCTCACTCTAATACTGAGTTATGAGAGACCATTTCGGTGTGTTTAATAGAGGCACTCGGGGAATTGGAGCATAGGCCTGAAGAATAAACAATACTTTTACAAAATAAATAGATTCTATTTGGTTGCTTTTTAAAAATTTTTCTAAATTATCCAAGTATTAAATGTTTATAGAAAAAAAATAAATGTTTATAGAAAACTCAGAGAGAGGCAAAAAGGGGTAATCATCATCATCCCACTGCCCAGAGATCATCGGTTTTTACTTTCTGGTGTTATATGCTTACAGAGCTTGTCTCTTTCTTAGTAGTTGTTTTTTAAGTAAAAATGGAGTTTTGTAATTGGCTTTTTTTATGATGTACATGGACATCTTTCCTTGGCAGTAAGTGTATTTCTATAAGCACCTTTTTTAATGGCTGCATATAGATATGCTGCAGTTTATATATAACTAATCTTTTGTCATGTATTTAGATTATTGACCTTTTGTTGTAAACAGTACGGAAATGAACAATTTTGAGTAAACTGTTAATTATTTCCTTTGAATAAATTCCTAGAAGCGAATTGCCGGGTTTTAGAAGCCACTTTTTAAGGCTTTTGTTACAAGTGGCATTGCCAAATTGCCCTTCAAAAAAACATGACTTAACGTTCCTGCAACAGTCTTTCCGGAAATACTTGAGAACTCACTAATTGTATAAAATGAAGCCCAGAGCTCTGACCCCATTGTCTGTAGGAGCCCTAAGGATCTCTTTGAGTACTAGTAATAACTTAGGTAAATGCATAATAATTATCTAGGCAACAATGAGAAGAAACATTTCTTTGGTTCTTGAAAGTGGTGAGGGATGTCATTGGGATTTCAACTTTACCACCTTCTGCTTTTATATGGGTGAGTTTTTATCACAGTTTGTGGGTGGGAAGTTATAGCTGTGGTTGTAAGAATATTTTTCTAAATTGGGTAATTGGTTAGTCTTTAAACTGAAGACAGCAATAGGTGGTAGAAACATTCTGTAAACTCCTGATCAGTAGGAATGCCAAAGATAATCACTCTTTCTTGAGTAGGAGAAGTGAAATTGTTGAAAGGGTAAATTAAGTGTTCTCTTTGCTTGGCTTCTTGAGTGGAAAAATAACTTTGCTCTTGGAGCAGCCTTTTATCAGAAAAAAAAATTATAAATGAATATCACTATACCTACTGTAGATAGGAAACTTAAATTTTCTTAAAAAGTTACTTTTATTAACTATTATTGAAGGATGGTTCAAGGTAGAACTGCAATTCATTGTCTTTGTCTTTGGGGTTTTCTCTGAGGTCAAGAAGTAAAATTTAAATGCCAACTTAATAAAGTTGGAAAATTACCATATCTCTTTGTAAGCAGATGCTTTCAGCTCTCCTTCAAACATGTCAAGAATCTGTCGTTCTCCTGAGCTACCATGCTAGCCCAAACCAGCCTATGTTATTGCAGTAACTTCCAGACTGGTCTCCCAGCCTTGTCCCCTGCCCCTCACCAACTTCCCATCAGCTTATTCTCAACATGGCAGCCAGAGTCAGATTATATCACTGTTATCTCATACACAGGTCAGATTCTATCACTGTTCTCAATATCTTCCAACATCTTCTCCTTTCTCTTAATGAAAGCCACAGTCTTCACAGTGGCCTGCGAGGGCTTACGTGGTCTGTCTTCGGCTACCTCCTGACCTGTCCTACTCCTCCACCATGTTGCTGGCTACCAGGGATCTTTCTGCTTTCCTTGAACACCCTGAACATACAGTGACAGCACATGTTCTTTCCTTCTTTCCTCTGAATACTTTTCTCAAATACCCCTAAGGATTCTTCTTTCATGTCCATCAGGTCTTTTTTTTTTTTTTTTTTAAGGATTTTATTTATTGATTCATGAGAGACACAGAGAAAGAGAGAGGCAGAGACACAGGCAGAGGGAGAAGCAGGCTCCACGCAGGGAGCCTGATGTGGGACTCAATCCCAGATCTCCAGGATCACACCCTGGGCTGAAGGCTGAGCCACCTGGGCTGCACCATGTCCATCAGGTCTTAAGTGTCACCTTTTCCAGAACAACCACTCTACGTGTGAATGCTCTGTTCTCTGTGTCCCCAGGATCGAGCGGGCAGTATTGTCTTGAAGGTGCTCATCTCTTTTAAAGCTAATGATATCGAGAAGGCAGTTCAGTCCCTGGACAAGAATGGTGTGGATCTTCTCATGAAATATATTTATAAAGGCTTCGAAAGCCCCTCTGACAACAGCAGTGCTGTGTTACTGCAATGGCATGAAAAGGTAAGTTACGACCTAGAGTCCCTCCAACTGGCCACTTAATGATAGAAAGTAACCATGACTGCTCTTCTCACCTAAATCATTATTTTGACTACATCATTTTCTTTACAAATAAATGCATGAAAACGAAAGCTTAGATTTATGTTTCCTAACCCTGGTCTTAAGAGATTCTGGTTTGCAACACATATTTATTCAGTAACGATTATTGTTCATTCAACATGATCTTGAACTTGGAACTAAATCCAAACCTTGAAAATAAGATAAACAATAAAAGTCAAAAATTCTTTGACCATGGCCAGAAGGTTAGAAACACCCATGTACCCAAGGACGTATGAACAGATAATCCTTTTTTTTTTTTTTTTAAGATTTTATTTATTCATGAGAGACACAGAGAGACAGAGGCAGAGACACAGGCAGAGGGAGAAGCAGGCTCCATGCAGGGAGCCGGACATGGGACTCGATCCCAGGACTCCGGGATCACGCACTGGGCGGAAGGCAGGCACTTAACTACTGAGCCATCCAGGGATCCCCCAGATAATCCATTTAATGCATACACTACATTTTGTTTTTTTGAACAACCGAAAGAAGGAAATTACATACATGGCACAGCACGAATGAACCTTGAAAACGTTGTGCAAGGTGAAGTAAGCCTGTTGCAGAAAGACAAATATGGTGTGATTCCACTTACAGGAAATACCTCGAAGAGGCAAATTCAGAGAGAGAGAGAAGATGAGAGGTTATCAGGGACTGGGGGAAGGGAGAATAGATAGTTATTACTTTTTTTTTTTTTTTTAATGATAGGCACACAGTGAGAGAGAGAGGCAGAAACACAGGCAGAGGGAGAAGCAGGCTCCATACACCGGGAGCCCGACGTGGGATTCGATCCCGGGTCTCCAGGATCGCACCCTGGGCCAAAGGCAGGCGCCAAACCGCTGCACCACCCAGGGATCCCCAGATAGTTATTACTTAATGGGGACAGTGTTTCTTTTTAGGGTGATGAAAATTATTGGAAACAGTGGTGACTATAATCCTGAGAATATAATGAGTGCCACTGAATTTTACCCTGAAAGATGGTTAAAGGAGCAAATTTCATGCTCTATATGTTACAGGATTTAAAGAAAAGAAATCAGAGGTGGGGTGAGATCAAGAGTTCTTCAATGTTTTTCTGTTTTCATGCATTTGATTCTGCAGTGTGAGCAGATGGTGGTACACTGTCCCTCAAAAAAATGGCTAAGGGAAATTTTTAGCGTTAGGTAAAAAGTTGGTAAGGTCATTTTTAATACCCAGCTCTTGGCTAATATGGGTACAGATGTGAACAGTGTAACATTTAAATAGAACCAACCACAGGGAAGGGGTATATTCTAATATCTCACAGTTCCCAATCCTCAGTCTTTAGAAGCTGTTGTCCGTGTATCTTGAGTGAAAACACACATGGAAGATGAGAATAGGCTGTAGAACTTGTCTTGATCAAGTTCCTTGATCACTCATGCACTGTCAAATAAAGAGAGACTAACTTTTAGGGACAGGGTAACCAGACCTCCCTATTTTCCCAAGATGGCCCCAGTTTATGCCTGTTATCCCAACATGATTATGAATAGTTCACTTTCACTCAGTGTACCAGTTGGAGAATAATGTATATGGTCATCCTATTCAGGAATACTTTGCGTTTGCCAGACACTGTACCATTAGATGATGTTTCATTTAAGCCTTAGAACAACTTTAGGAGGCATATAAGCATCTTTATCACCCTCAATTTAGAGATGAAGAGCCAGCTTAACAACCTAAGCATCCTGGTTCCTGTACAGTCCCAGGATCATAGCAGACACTGATGGAGCACTTACTGTATTCCAAGCACTCTCCTAATCACTTCATAAATAACTCCTTTAATCTTCATAAAAATAGTAGGAGGGAAAGCTTGCTATCATTCCTTTTTTGGTGGATGGGGAAACTGAGGCACACATCAAGTCTTCATTGCTTCCTAACATCATCACCAATTTTTGCCCGTCTGTCTGCTAAATACTTCTCCAGCCACACACTTAGATACCCCTCTGATGCAGCTCTTTGCAGTATCTCCCCCAGATTTTTGCTGTGACTTCTTACACAGGCCTCCAGCCACCAGCTCTGCTTCTCTCGAATCTGTTCTCCACCCGGTCGCCAAATGCCCTCTCTGAAATCCAGATCTACCCTTTCAGTCACCTGCAGAGTAAAGCTCAAGTTCCAAAGTCTAGCCACTCCTCTTTTATGCCGTTCATCCCCCTTGCTCCAGCAGTGAGCAGCATAATAGTATGTTTTCCCAGGACACACCTTACTGTTTCACACCTCTGTACCTTTGCTCAGGATTTCCTCCCTGCCTGAGTACCTCCTTACCCCAGGGCACACCTCTGTCATTTCTTACATTATGTTATATTAACATAATCTCTCTTTTATGTTCTGTCCCTTCCTAGTAGACCAGAAGGTGCTATATCCCTAGCATCTAGCACAGTACTCGGTACACAAAAGTATTCAGTAAGTAAGCTAGAGCTTTCAGCTCCTGACACTTGATCATGACTTCCAGTCTTTCAAGGTAGTGTCAAAATAAAGTTCCTAAGTTCTTACCTATTAAATGATACACTTTTAGCTTGGAGGAATAAAAAGAATCTAACAAGCTGGCTGATCTAAATGGGACTTAGGGTAGCTGATACCAGTTTGAACTTCCTCCCTGACAGTGTTAAAAGAGCAAAGTGGGTATGCCTGGGTGGCTCAGCAGTTTAGTGCCTGCCTTCGGCCCAGGGCATGATCCTGGAGTCCCGGGATGGAGTCCCACATTAGGCTTCCTGCGTGGAGCCTGCTTCTCCCTCTGCCTATGTCTCTGCCTCTCTCTCTCCCTCCCTCCCTCTCTCTCTCTCTCTCTCTCTCTCTCTCTCTCATGAATAAATAAATAAAATCTTTTAAAAAATAAAAGAGCAAAGTGAATGTCCTAAATTTACATTTGAGCACATGTTTTCAGCAAGAACATGCTGTAAATCTTGAAGAACATCCTATTATGTGGGGAAAAAAAATTATAGAATGTAAACTAGTATCTCACGAGCATGTAGGTACACGAGGGCAGGGACTGTGAAGGTTTTATCAATCACTGGCTCTGCAGTGCTGGGTGCGTAATTGGTGTTCAAGAATGTTTATGAAAATTAATGAAGCCGAAGTTGATAGCCGCACACATTCCTTCTGTAAGAAAAAACCTCTTACTTGGGTATGATAATTGACCCTTTATAATTCCATCAGCGTTTACATTTTGGTTTGTTTTTAGGCACTTGCTGCAGGAGGAGTAGGCTCCATTGTCCGAGTCTTGACTGCGAGGAAGACTGTGTAGTCCAGCAGGAACTGGATATCCTGTGGGTGTGGGAGTCGCTGGTACAAAGACCAAAACAACCAAATGCCACCGCTGCCCTTTGGGTAGCATCTGTTTCTCTCAGCTTTGCCTTCTTGCTTCCTTTTTCATATCGGTAAAGAACAATTACATATCAGTTTTCCTTTTGTGAAAATTGGAATAACACAGAGGAAATATTTATGAACAGGAATGTTTCATGCTTTCAAAATGATTTCAGTGTATACTTGTCTGTATATAGTATAATTTGCCTTCCAAGTTTAATTGTGTAATTCTAACCCCTATTGGCTGGTGGGGTTTTGTTTTGTTTTTGCGTTTTTGTTTTTGCTGTTTTGTTTTGTTTTTGACTAATAGAAATTTGATCAGAGTTTGAGGCCAGTTTCCTTACTCATTGCTAGCCAGGAAATGATCTTTATAAAAAAAATAATGTTTGCGAAACTGGCAGCCATTAACATTGCAAAACTGGACCATAATTCCCTTATTTAAGCAAAATGTGTTTCCAGAACAAGTGGTGAATGAACACCACTACCAAGTTCCAGCTTTGTTTCTGCTTACCTCCAGATCATGTGAGCTTAAGTACGCTTCTTCCTCTTTGCATCCAATAATCATGGCCTCTTGATTTCTTTGTGGTCTCCAGGGTCCAGAGCAAGGAGTCTTGCTCTACAAAAATATATCTATGAAATGCCAGAGCCTCTTTGACATGAGCATAAAACTTCATTCTAATAATATGGCCCTCTTTGGGAAAATTACTCCAAATGAGAAAAGATGTGGAAACAGTGATGAAGTTCAAATTCTGGGCAGCCTCTGAATGAAATGCTATTTTCTTTAGAAACAGAATAGCTGCCTTAGACATTATGAGGCATATAACTAGTATTTCATATGCCCTATAAATGTCTTCAGTGTTCTTCAGGGTAATTAGGATCTTAAGAGATTTGGTTCAGATCCAGACACCTATACATTCTGTATTTTAGCTCAGTGGTTTTTAAAAAAGGAAGATGCCACACAGCAAAAAGTGTTTACTTTGTTAGACAAACCAAATCGGTTCTCACAAAATGACCGGTGCTTATAAAAAGTTATTACTCAGTAACTCCAAAACCACCTGAATGCATAGGACCAAGAGGGAAATCAGCCTGTGTTTAGTATTTACATTGGACACCAGTTTCATAATCACTGTCTTATGTGAAAACTGGTGGAGAAAATTCTATAACCTCTTTGCTGTTTTTGATACCTGCTTTTTGTTTTGTTTTGTAAAAATGATAAAGTTCAAAAAATAAAATGTCAGTGTTGAATAATTTATTTTCCTCGCTCTTATTTTAATATTTCTGAACATGCGGTTAAGAGGGAAGCTTTCCTGTTTTACCAGCAGGTTATTGTACTCTTGACAAGAAGTAATTTGGTACAGAAGATTTCTAAAATGACTTTGTTCAAATATAAAGTAGTGGGGTAAAGGGAAGAGCGTCATTAATGATGTCAGGACACCACTGGAGCCCTTGGAATGATTGCATAGCCCTCTGGATGCCAGCTGAGCATCTGGAGTATCACTGCCCAAGGACTTAAACTAGTAACCTAGCAGCTGTGGTCATTTATTCCCGGCTTCTACACCCCTTCTCACACCGCAGCCTCTTTTGTCTCCACACTGGCCCTACTAGATTTCCTGCTTTAAAGCTCTAGAAACTAAAAAAAAAAAAAACAAAACTAGAAATTGGGGCACCTGGGTGGCTCAGCGATTGTGATCCTGGGATCCCCGATTGAGTCCCACATTGGGCTCCCCACAAGGAGCCTACCTCTCCCTCTGCCTTTGTGTGTCTGTCATGAATAAATATATAAAATCTTTTTTTTTTTTTTTTTTTTTTAAGAGAAAGGGAGAGGGAGAAGCAGGCTCCATGCAGGGAACCTGATGTGGGACTTGATCCTAGGCCTCCAGGATCAGGCCCTGGGTTGAAGGTGGTGCTAAACCACTGAGCCCCCCCGGGCTACCCTAAAATTTTTTAAAGTAAATAAAGCTCTAGAAACTTAACAGGCAATTCAGAGGGCTGTGAGTTAAGAGAAAGTAAATAATAGGTAGTCCAGTTGGTACAGCATAACTCCTTACAAACTTTAAAATGAAAACAAAAGTGATATTGCAATACTGCTGTGTAAAATCCTTCTTCATGTCACTTTCACGACTATCATGTTAGGGAAAATCTTGGAGTTTCATATTCTATAGACCCTAAAATGGCTATGTTCAGAATCTGCCAACCTATCAGCTTCACTCAGGGAGATAATAAAAATATTTAGCAGTTATTACCCTGGAAGGACTGACTCAGGATGGATGCTGGCTGCAAACAACTGGCTACCCTGATTCATCTGGGCTGTCAGCCCGGGCGATACTGACCAGGACCGGGCAAGGGTTGTCCAGACGATTGGTACAAGAGTAGTTCTTTCCCTTCCATTCCCTTCTGCTGGAATCTCAGTGGGTCTTTTTGTTTCATTATAGCCATTTTCATTTGTTTTACTCTTGCCATTGTTGAAGGGGGAAAATGGCACACATACCTTTCTGGTCATTAGGTGACTGCACCATGTAGGTAACAGACTTGATAGGAAGTGTGATGATATCTCAAGGAAACTCGGTAACACATATGTGCAGTCAATCTGTAAATGGTACAAATTAACAAATATTTTTTAAAAAAAACATTTACTGTGTTCCCAAGGATCATGAAGGACATAATAGAAGAGTAATAGTAAGTTAGTAATAACTTCACTTTATAGGGCAGCCTGGGTGGCTCAGTGGTTTAGCACTGCCTCCAGTCCAGGGCCTGATCTGGAGACCAGGGATCAAGTCCCATGTCGGGCTCCCTGCATGGAACCTGCTTGTGTCTCTGCCTCTCTCTGTGTGTCTCATGAATAAATAAATAAAATAAAAACTTATAAAAAACAGGTATGAATAATTTTATCCTCAAAATATTTTTGATCATTTCTTAAAATGTAAGTTGTATTTAGAGTATTCATCTCAAAGTAAGTACTCAAACATCAGTAATCCTGCCTTGGTCCATGAGACCGAGTTACATGAGCTTTATACAATATATGAAACCTAACCCAGATAGATACAACACAAAAAGCAGGAAACCAAAGGCACAGAACTCCCAGCACATGGTAGTAGCACAGCTTTTAATTCCCAAAGCAAGATTCTGAGTCCGAGTAAGTGGATTAAAACACAAAAGCCACCCTTTATTGAGTACTTACTATGTGCCCGTCCCGTTGTATATTTAATCTTGAGAACTGAAGCTTAGAGAATATATATAAGATCACATGGTTTGAGGGTGCCAGAAACAGAATTCCAACTCCTGTCTGCCTGACTCCAAGGTTACATCGTAATTTTTCTCATGTCTGGTGCTTGGGAATACAGGTATTTCCAGGACGGATGAGGATTGGGGCTTTCTCTAGAACTCTCAACGCTAGATGCATGGGGCTACTGTTGAGAGGTAAAACCCACTCGGGAGCCCTGTAAAAGTTGACAGGTGCTGAGGGAAGAAGACTTGAAGAGGTATTACACCAACAAAAGACATATTCAGCAGTGCACAGAACATAGCTATTTCTTCGCTATGAGTTTTAATTGCCTTTTGATGATTTTTAACATTGTGAGGTTAGAGTTCAACACCTATAACATGCCTAACTCTGCTAGAAAAGAGAAAAGTGGCTGAGGGTTTCTCAAAGCATGTAATTTCTCTGTATCTTGCTCTTTATACAGTTTTTTGTGTGTGGGGGGAGGGCCAGAGTGAGTGGTGACGGAGAGGGAGTGAGAGGATCTTAAGCAGGCTCCAGCTCAGTGCGGAGCCCAATGCAACACGGGGTTCAATCTCATGGCCCTGAAATCAGACCTGAGCAGAACCTAAAAAGTCGGTGACTTAACCAGTGAGCCACCCAGGCGCCCGACCTTCATCCAATAGTCTTACCAAGCTCTCTCTTTTCTGTGTTTTCACAGATGATGTATTTTAAGTAATAAATTTCTCTTTTAATTAGTTTTGTCATAATTCCATTTAGCAAGATCCAGAGCCTCAATCGTTCATTTCATTAGCCACACTCAACAGATTGTTGGTCATAACTAAAAATCATTTGCCTAGCTGAATGCGTAAGAATCATTTTGGTCTCCTCCACTATCATTGACGGGTGCCCCATTTTGGAGGTACCCCAAATTGGCAGCTTATCTCGGACGATTATCTTGGAGTGCCCTCATTCTGATTTCAAAGCTAGTTGAGAACCAAGAGTTTTTGCAGAAGAAATCCTGGGAAATGGGACATCTCTGAGATAACTCTTGGCTTGAGGAAATCAGAATCAAAATCACAGACCCATAAGGACAAGGAACCAAGGCACTGCCCACCAGGTATGTCCCCGACAACAGCAGCTCGACCCTGTTCTTTGTGCATCCACCACCACACGTTGCGGGGAGGCGGTTGTATGGGTCTGGATAAATTCTAACCTGCTTTTGTCTACCTGTCCCCTTGCCACCTCTTGATTGCATTTTCCTTGTCTGCTTTCCCTTCCCTAATGATTTTCTCTCTTCAGCCCCTGCAGGGCTTCCTTCTGGCCCGGCCCTCATTCCTCTCTCTGCTCCTGCCTCAATCTCCTCATGCCCTGACACTCAGACTCACTGTTACTGATTGAATATGTGACACTTGAGCAGATTAGTTCAAGTAATGCCCTTCCACAGTTCTCCAACTTACTCAAAATATTTACACGGCTGATTTCTAAACTGAGAAAATGCCGGGGTTTATTTCCATAGGTAATGCTTTGGAGAGCTCAGATTGAGCAAATAACCCAAAATCTCAAGACAGGTTTTTTAAATACATTTTTTTCTCTTTAGATTTGCAAATAACTTCACCTTACAGACAAAAACAAAACAACAAACAAACAACAAAACAACAAAAACCAAACGTACAAAAGAACACAGGAAGGCGAGCCCAAAAAAGAAATCGAATTAGCTGTGAACATTTCACAAAGGGATGCTCTACACCAAGGTTAGGTTGCTTCCATCCGTGCCCCACCGTGGGCCTTTCCCCCGCCCCATCTCCACCTCAGCCCAGTATCACGGATGGAATATGTGAATACCCCAGTTTAAAAACGTTCTGTGCACCAAAATGCAGGTGCCTCTTGCACCAGACTGGGACCTGGAGGTACAGTGCAGCATCTGCCTCTAGATGGTGCTACTTCCCCACCGTGATGAGCCGACCACGTGCCTCATGGGATAGCCTTGTCACACTCACATTTGTTTTCCTTCCTTTATGTTACTTGAATGCTTAATGAACATAAATTGTCTGGTTTACATGTCTTACTTCTCTAGGAGACAGTCCCCTAAAGGCTGGATACATAAAAGGTAGATCGAAGGGTATACAACTCACCTGAATCCCAAGGTCTGGCGTTCTAAGACTCCCATATTTTTCAGCCCAGCATTTAGCTCATGCCCTGAAGGATATCCCCTCTTGAACGTTCCACCAGACCGTGCAACCTTCCTGAAGTCACAGCTGTGTCTTACTCATTCTCCACAGTCCCTTGACATAGTCCATGCTCACCGAATATCTATTGGTTGCATCATATTGATTGAGCAGAGTCCTCTAAAATATCCTGAGATCTATGCACAGGTCCTGGGGTGTCTGGATAGAACATATTCCAAGCACAAATGGAGAACTATGCAAAGAATTAAGTAATCCTCCTTGGATTCAAAGAGCCTAGATCCAATCGCAAGTTCAGTTGGCTTCAATGTGGACATTTAGGCAGAGAATGTATCAGTCTTAGGCAGAGACTAGAGCCATGATAGCATGCGTGGACTTTATAGCGTGTGGCTTCTCAAGTCACCATAGGCAGTGGCTGAGGGACAGAACTACAGCTCACGTCTGTCTGGCAGTGGCATCAAGGGAGTTTACCTGTAACCTTCATTATTCTATAGCATCACCTTTAAAGTCAGAGACATGTCCCAACACTTTTTGTGTCCCTTAATGATAAGGAAAGAAAGGTGGTTTCTGATCTTTTGCAATTACAAGCAACTACAAAACAATGTTACAAACAATGCTACAAAAAAAAAAAATCGTTAAAAATCATTTTACCACCTTTCTTGGCTCTATTTATATTTAGAGTCTTCTACAGTCAACTCTTAGTGAATGCCATAAATGGACAATATCACCGAATAATATTGTGTTTCCTTTTATTTATTCAAAATTGAATCAAGATTGCAAGAGTACCTCTAGGTTAAGATTTTCTTCAGTTTGATGACTGAGTACTCATTGACCTATGATTTTATCTTTTTATTCATTTTATTTTTAAACAAATAATCTGTTCATATGGTTCAACATTCAAAAAATAAAGAAGATGTGCTATGGTTATTTCCCTCCCATCTCAGATCCCCTTCTAATAATCAACTAATATCATGAAATTCTTGTAATCCTTCTATTCTTGTAATCTGCTTACAGTCACAAGCAAATACCTGTATAATATTAACTCCTTTGTTCACATAAATACTAGCATAGTATACATAGTATTCTCTGCCTTGCTTTTTCATTAGGTGTATTTTGGCAATAATTTCCTATGAGCACATAAAGAATCTCCTTATTTTTGTGCGTGACTGCGTAATATTCTACTCTATAAATACAGGTACCATAATTTACCTAACCATTTCCCTATTGGGTTAGGAGGTTCTGATCTTTTGCAATTACAAAAAAATGTTACAGTGAATAACACCAAAAGCCATTTCACATATGGTCAAGCCTATTTATAGATAATTTCTAAAAGTGGAATTTTAGGTAAAAGGTTATGCATTTATAACTTTGATAGATATTGGAGGCTAGATTGCCTTCTTTAGAAGTCCTATCCATTACATTTCCTCTGGCAGTGTAGGAGAATCCTTGTTTTCTCCCCTCTTTACCTTCCCTGTTTGTCTTCAAACATTTTTTTTTTTAAGATTTATTTGAGAGAGAGAGGGGAGAGAGAGAGAGAGTGTGTGTGTGTGTGTGTGTGTGTGAGAGAGAGAGAGAGAGAGAGAGACAGAAAGAGGCGGGGGAGGGGTGGAGGGAGAGAATCCTCAAACAGGCTCCCCACTGAGCAGAGCCCAAAGCGAGGGAATCCCAGGACACTGAGATCATGGCCTGAGCCAAAATCATGAGTCAGGCGCTTAATGAACTGAGCCACTCAGGTGTCCCATCATACATTTTTATATTTGCAAATCTGTAGAATAAAAAAATGGTGTCGTACATATATTTGCATTTCGCTTCATGTCAGTAGGATTGAGCATCTTTTCATGTATTTAAGAGCCAGTTTTCTTTCCTGTACTTTTCTCTTCCATAATTCTTTGCCCACTTGATCATCTTTTTCTAGTTAATTTGTAGGAGCTCTTTCTAACAGGCATGTAAGCCTTTTGTTTGTAATAGGAATTTAAATATTTTCTCGCACTTTGTCTTTTGACTTTATGATGGCTTTTCCTGTGAAGAAAAATATTATTTTCTTTTTATATAATTGAGTTTATCTATCTTTTATGGGTTTGATGGGGGGGGGGACACAGGGCTAGCTGAGGGCAAGGCAGGAGCTTGGGTCAGCACATTGACAAGTCCTTGAAACAGGCAAAGGGACTTTCCTCTACAGACTCAACTGCCTCAATGTTCATACTTTGCTAAGGTCAAAAGGCAATCTTAGCCCAACCCCCAAGAGCCTGTAAGTGTACTTTAACATATTAAAATTCCTTTAGAAATTTCCCTTTAGAGATAAACCCCCAAGACACGTGTTGACAATCATCCTCCAAGAACATGGCCCACCGATATACATCTGAAGGGTCTCATGACTCAGGTTTTATTAGACGGTAATAAGTGACTTTTTCTCAACAACATCTAGCCCCCTCAAGGTCCTGGAAACCTTGCTTCCAAAATTCCTTAGAAAGTACGCTATCCCCAAACCCCTCCCAACTCCCAGGTATATAATCAGCCACCCCTCACAGGCCCTCATGCAGAAATCCCGCATAGCTTCTAATTGACTAGCTTGCTTGCCTTTCTCAGGACTTAAGGGTATTTTTCTGAAGAGATACAGCTAAAACTACCCAGAATATTTCACACGGTCTCATTCACTCAAATATCTACACACCAGGGGCTACTTAGAGTATGTCATATACAATCCTTATCTTTCAGAAGCTAAAGTCTAGGGAACTGACACCACAGTCTGCATTTCTATAGGAAGAAAGCTAGAATAGAGAAAGGAATAAAGTCAGGTAGAAAATCAAATGGGGGGATCCTTGGGTGGCGCAGCAGTTTGGCGCCTGCCTTTGGCCCAGGGCGCGATCCTGGAGACCCGGGATCGAATCCCACGTCAGGCTCCCGGTGCATGGGGCCTGCTTCTCCCTCTGCCTATGTCTCTGCCTCTCTCTGTGTGTGACTATCATAAAAAAAAAAAAAAAAGAAAAAGAAAATCAAATGGGGAACAATTACCTCTGCAAGAGTAAATGTTAGGGAAAAGCTGCAAGAATATAACCTTGTCATCAGTCTTGCAGGCTACATAAGAGTTTGCCAGATAGACAAGGGCAGAGGGGGAACGCCAGGCAAAGGGAACAGCATGATATCAGAAATCACACAATTAGCATTCCAGAATCTTGTTCATTCTCGGTATTAAGTCAAGTTAATTAACTGATATCATTGTACCGCTAAGTGATTGAGTACTGGTTCCAAATTTTCTCGGTTCTCAGATAAAAAGCAAAAGATTTCCTTAACTTATATGTAATTCCCAGTGTTGATTCTAGCCAGAGGGAAAACATCTGCTGCTGAGACAAAGCCACTTATGAATGACATGTTACAGCTGTTGGGTCAAGAAGTATATATGCAAGGCACATGCTGCTTGATGATGACTCTGGAGTGCTGTGCTGAGTACGACATGTTGGGTGCCAGCAGGAAGGCAGACCATGATAATTAGTGATGTCTGCAGGGCTTTTAAAGGGGTAGAATGACAACACGATTATGTTGAACATAACCTCAATTATGTTCAATACCTGAGTTATTTGACCCTGACCTTTATCTATAGACTCATCCCCAACTAAAAGTAGGACGGTCTCATAGCAGAACTCCAGGGGTTCCCCTTCATGCCACATAGCCATGTTCTAAGGGGAGCCATTCATAGGGCATCTGTGTAAATGGTGCCCCTTAATGCTGCACAACATAATATTGATTAATGTTCTGTTTAACTTACCATGCCAACCACATAAAACTCATACCTGCGTTCCTCTGAAGGTCTGCTCCCCTCTTCATTTTATTACCAGATTCCTCTCCTTTACCAGTGACATGACAAAACATGTCCATCAGAAACCCTCTAAGTTTTCCATCTTGAAGTTCAGACACCCAGACAAAAACTGACTTCTCTTTTTCACGCTCCACTTCCAAAGTCCCAGAGAAGGATTCTGATTGGCCTAGCTTGAGCCAAGAACCAACCTCTGGACCAATTAACTGTGAGGAGTAGGGTGGACCACATTTTACTAATATGGAAACTTTCATTGTAACTCAAGTTCTTAGGAACTGGGGATTCTTTTTTCACAAACTAATAAATATTTCATGCATAGGTTCTTCTAGGGCAGAGCCCATAGATTATTTATCTTTGGTTAATTTATAAAACTTGCATGTAATTGGGTCCCTCAGATATTTCATTGAAGAACGTGGCACCTTTTGTTGAATGGTGATTGGATGAATCAATGAATCAATGATTATAGGTATTATTGTCTCCATTTTAATGAGGCTAGCTCAGAGACTTACTTTGCCTGGAGAAATATAAACACTATAGTGATCAACTGGAATTTAGCTGTCTGGTTATAAATAAGACTTTTTCCACTACGTGAAGGTCTACAAGTGGAGTCTTACAAGAGATGTAGACGCCTTGCATAATAAAACAAGCTTTTCCTTTGGAACAAACAGACCCAACAAGCTCTTTGTCAAGTTGCCTTAAGTGGTCTTTGTCAAGTTGCCTTAACCTTCCTGAGCCTGTATATTCATCTGTAGAGTGGAAACAACGTCATCTACATGAAGTTGTTATGGGGCATATATCCGTAGAGAATATCAAATGTCTGGCATATTAGATTTTCAAGAAATATTATTTCTATTTCCTTTTTGTATTAATTGTCTTCATTGGAGTCGTTTCTCAATTTTCCAGCCATCTTCTATGTCTGCATGTCATCCTATTTGACTCTACCATAGTTTTTGTTTCTGTTTTTTAGCAGGTAGACTCTGAGAGACCAAGCATTATGTCTATATAACTTACTCTTTTTAAAGCATACTCAGAGGGCTGACTGTGCTTGGGAATTGCAAACACAGCCCTTGATGGGAATAGTTCTTAAATTACCGAAACGGACTTCAATGGGTGTCAGACACCTTCCATTCCATTTATTTCTACACAGCCAGATATTTTTCCAAAGATTTGAAAATCAAAATCATATATTTCTCTACTCCTTAGAAGGCTTCAAATGCTTCCCATGGCTTTTAGTATAAAATCCAAACTCCCTAGCATGGCCACAAAACTCTGTGTGGATTGGCCCGTCTCCTCAGTCTCTGAGCCTTAGACACTGGGGCCTCTCCAGTGCCTCCACCATGCTCCCTCAGCTCAGGGCCTTTGTACACACTGCTTCCTCTGCCCGGATGCTCTTCCCCTCTCCTTCCTAGTCACCTAATTCCTCATTCAGTGTACGTCCTCAGGAAAATCGTTCCAAAATCATTCCAAATCTTCTCTGATCTAAACAAGGTCCCCTTCATAGCCAAGAGTAGCTAGAGTCCTTTCCCTGTGTAGCACTTGACACTCTGGTAATTTACATTTATTTATATGATTATTAGTTATCTGTATCACGACTAAATGATCTCCATGAAAACAGGCACTGTGTCTGTTTTGGCTCACCAAAGGTCTCCCATGTATTGCTTTGGGCTGTACAACAAACTACTCTAAAACATAGTAGCTTCAAAGAACGAGAATCATTTATTACCTCTCACAGTTCCTGTGGGTCGGGAATTTGGTGGTGGTTTACGGAGTATCTTTTGCTCTGAGTCTTTCATGAGGCTGTAGTCAGAGGTCAGTGGAGGCTACAGTCATCTGAAGGCTTATGTGAGGCTGGAGATCTGCTTCCAAAGTGGCTCCCTCACAGGGCTAGAAGTTTCTGCTGGCTCTTGGGAAGAAGCCTCAGTTTTCCACATGGGCCTCTCCATAGGGTTTCTTGAGTGTCCCCAAGACATGGCAGCTGGCTTCCACCAGAGAAAACTCTCCAAGTCTGCAATTTTATGGCTTAACTATGGAAGTCACAGACGTCACCTGTGCAGTATTCTATTGGTCACACAGGTCAGCTCTGATTCATTGTAGGAGTACACAAGGACATGAATACCAGCAGCTGGATGACCGGAAGCGTTCTAGGAGACTGGCTACCACAAACACCTCTGTTTAACTCTTGTATTTTCAGACACTTGATGTATGTAGAACATTTATACAAAGACGGCAGCTTCATTCCTGAAGCTTCTCTACCTCTCCTAGAATTATATTTGGTTTCCAAATTCAGAAATTCTTGTAAAAGTATCAAAAAGTGACCTTCTCATAGAGAGTTAATTAACAAGTGACTGTTCCCCAAAGCCTCTGCCCCAAGTGACTAGAAGATCACATTTTTTCCCTCCTCTATCACTTACCTACTGCTTCATAACAAATTACCATAAAACTCAGAGGCTAAAAACAACCACATTTATCATCTCACAGTTGCTATGGGTCAAGAATTTGTGCACAACTTAGCCAGATACCCTCTGGCCCAGGGTATCTTTCACAGCTATGATCAAGGTGTGAGGCAGGAGCCACACTCATCTCAAGGTTCAGCTAAGGCTGAATCACTTTTTGGTTAGACTAAGGGCCTCAGTTTCTCACTGGCTGTAGCCCAGAGACTGCCCCCTTGGCCACAGGGGCCTCTCACTAGTGTAGCTCACAACATGGTAGCTGATTCATCAAAGAGAGCGAGGGAGAGGAAGTGAAAGAATGCTAGTAAAATGGAAATCACAGCCTTTTGTTACCTAATCTTGAAAATAACATCCTATCACTTTTGAAGTAACTTCCCTATCTCTCTCTTTTTTTTTTTTAAGTGTTTCTGGTTTATTTTTAACCTTTTTATTTTTCCTTTTATTTTAGTTCTTTTTCTCTTTAATAAAGATTCTATTTATTTACTTGAGAGAGAGAGAGAGAGAGAGAGAGAGAAAGCACAGAGGGAGAAGGAGAAGCAGGTTCCCTGCTCAGCAGGGACTTGATCCCAGAACCCTGGGATCAGGATCTGAGCCAAAGGCAGATACTCAACCACTGAGCCACCTGGGTGCCCCTAATTTTTTTTCTTATTTCATTTGCTGTATTCTCATCATTAGAAGAAAAGCAGTAGGGCCAGTCCACATTCAAGGAGAGGGGATTACACAAGGTGTGAATACTAGGAAGTTGGGCTTATTGAGGGCCAATGGCTGCCTATCACCCCTACTGACCTACTGATGGGAAAAATTCTCTATATTCCCATCAATTTCAAGAATTCTTCTCTTTAAAAACAAAACAAAACAAAAAAAAACTATGTTTTTCTGATTTCAAAGATAATACAAGCTTGGAACACCTGGCTGGTTAGTTGGTGGAGGAGAGCATGCAACTCTTAATCATGGGGTTATGAGTTTGAGCCCCACATGTGGTGTGGAGTTTACTTAAAATAAAAAATATATATATATTAATTTTTTTTTAAGTAATACAAGCTCATTGTAAGATTCCAACAATATCAAAATATAAAACTATAAATAAAATTTCCCTAGCTTTCTTCCCACATCCCAGAGATAACTTATCAATGTTAATACCATGCTATACACTTTTATCCCTTTTTCCAATATGTATGCTGATATCACATTCTTATTAATTTATCAAAAACATATCAAACTCTTCTTGAGTAAAAAAACTCTTCTTGAGGTTTTTGTTTGGCTTTGTGTTGTTTTACTTAACAGGGTAGCTTGGCCATCTTTTTATATTGGCACATATGGATCTATAGCATTCGATTCCTATACACACATGGCATAATCTATTTAATCATTCCCTTATTGGTGGTCACTTAAATTTTTTTAAAAAATTCTTACCTGGTATAAATATTGCTGCAGTGTGCATATATGTGTGTATGGGAAGGAGTATATTTGCACATTTGCATATTTCAACAGAACAAGTTTCTAAGAAGCAGAATGCTAAATCAAAGCGTGTTACAAGTGTATTACAAAATGTTGTTCAGAAAGGTTGTCCCAATTTCAACTTCTCCAGAATTGATGGTATTTGTCAGAGTAAAGTCCCTGGAGGAACTGGTCTATAGCTTTTTGAGGAGATCCTAGACCTTGTTAATTATGGGAATAGCTAAAAAGCAGTAGAGGGAAAAAAAGCTCCTCTGTCAAAAGCCAAGTCTGCAATAAAAGAAACCTCAGATTAATTCTCAGCTGATTCTGATTCTGATTCCACTTTGTGTCTCTGTGCTAGTACTTGACCAAGAAATAAGGCTGTGTGGGCCTCACCCATGTAGCTGAACCCACATCACATGAAGGGTGACCCTGAGATGCCCCCACAATGTCTGGAGCAGACATTCATGTGACTGATACGCCTACCCATACTCCCATCCGAGACTTGGCTGAGGACAACTGCTGATGGAGGGGACCCTGCTGGACCTCTGGGTTGGGAAGGTTCCTTGATAGAGCCTATCTGACCTGGGAGCAATCTGAACTGGGGTGGGAGGAACTGAGGGATTCAAAAGCCAGACACATCCATAAACAGCTGGCCCCCAAAGTCAGACCATTTTGTGTGCAAATCCAGGCTCTATTTGTCCTAGCTATAAGACTGAACTCGTGGGATGCCTGGGTGGCTCAGTGGTCGAACATCTGCCTTTGGCTCAGGATGTGATCCCAGGGTCCTGGGATGGAGCCTCGCATCAGGCTCCCCACAGGGAACCTGCTTCTCCCTCTGCCTGTGTCTCTCCCTCTCTCTATGTGTCTCTCATGAATAAATGAATAAAATCTTTAAAAAAAAAGATTTAAAAAAGACTGCACTCATGATCTCCCATGAAAAGGTAGCTCTCTAGTGGCAATGACATGAGTATATAACACAGGTTATTCACTGAGCTATACACTTAATCTGTGTGCATTTTACTTTTTTAAAAAAAGATTTTATTTATTTATTCATAAAAGACAGAGAGAGAGGAAGAGACCTAGGCAGAGGGAGAAGCAGGCTCCCTGCAAGGAGCCTGATGTGGGACTCAATCTCTGATCCTGGGATCACACCCTGAGCCAGAGGCAGATGCTCAACCGCTGAGCCACCCAGGTGTCCCTGTGTGCATTTTACCACATGTAAATTATACTTCAAAAGAGAGAAGGGAAGGAGGGAGGGATCATAAAAGAGAAAAAAAAAAGGGAAGGGAAGGGAAAGGAAAGGGCAGAGGTGACAAGTCCCACAGTGCATCCCATCCCTGCCCAAGCACACCTCTTCCCAGGATGCTGAGAGAACAAAGGACCTGCGGACATCCTGCCCTGGGTTCCAGCCTGTACCAAGTGAGCTGCTAGTGCTGGCCCCAAGCCCTTTTTTCAACAATGGTGCATCCATTGTTAACAGTCAATAGTACAAGAGATGGAGTAACAGAGAAAGAGCGTCTGCATAATAACAACATGTGGTGATGTAATATTGTGAAGTATTATTGGATGATTCCTCTCCTCACCCTCCCTTTCATTTAGTGACCTTTCCCCCATTCCTGTGGAGAAACAAGATACTGCCATTGATCCCATAGGAGGCTTATCACGGTGGAACCAGAGAAGAGAGCACAGATTGTTGGCTTTTAAATTCAAAAAGAGTCCTCCTATACAACACTGAAATGTAAATGGAGGGATGTTAGACAAGCCAGTCTCCTGCACCCTCCAACCCCCTTCTTCCAACCACCCTCTTCCCTGCTGCCTCCTCCCTACTCCTGAGAAGATAAACAAGGGAGAGAGCCAGGCTGGATGGGGACTCATGGGAGAGGCATTGAGGCCACAGTCTTTCAGAAATAGTTAGCTTCAAAGGGAGAAAACAACAGTCCCCCCCCACCCCCCAGAAAACTTTGGGAATTTCAGAGTAAGGGAACATGAGTGGGTTTAAATCTGAAGTGTCTGAGTATGCTTGGAACTGAGTAAGACTGTTTTCTGCCACCAGAAGAAAAAGAGAACTAAAAATAAAAGTTGGAAAGAAAATGGAGACTTTTTTTTTTTTTTTTTTGCATATCTGTATTAGTGGGAAAATGCACATTTGCCACAAAAGCACAATTCTCTGGAGTGGATGTTTTTGCTTGTGCTCTGCATCACTCTTATCACAAAGATACATTTTCCAAGCCTAGAAATCACATATGTGACCTAACTGGGATAGCCAAGAAAAAGAGAAAGAGAGAGAAAGAGAGAAAGTTATGGCTCAGCTCTTGTCATCTGGAGATTTTCATCCAGAGTGTCAGCTCAGACACTGAATGGGAAAATAGGAGGTACGAGATTTCCCCTCTACCTTTGCCAAGAAAGAAAACTGTTTCCCAGGCCCCTGTGCCCAAGCCTGCCCTAATTTGTTTCCCAAATTAGGAAAAGAAAACCACATGATGAAGCTCATTTCACAGCCATTTGTACTTCCTCACCCCTGAATGTGACTCAGCAGATACCCAGGGGCTGGGTGAGGGAGAGGAGGTCCTGTTTGTTTTAACCACTGCCACCTGATGGTCTGCTACAGGCAAGCAAAAAAGAGATGCAACGAACAAAGGCTTTCTGGGGCCTGGATCCACTACCCAGACGCCTGGACCACTTCTCTCCCTCCCCTCTCCACTTGCAGCCTAACTCTGGCCTCTCCCAGAAGGGGAAAGAAATGCCCCTCTTGTTCGTACTGGGCATGCATGGTTCAGTTCTATGAGCTGAACCCTGGGATCAGTTGGCCAAAGGTAACAGGTGGGTTGGTTTTTTTTTTTTTTTTTTTTAAGTTCCCAGAGATCAAATGAATCTAAGATGTTATGGTTTTAGCTCTCCTACTGGGCGCTTGGTGAACGGAAGCATGGAGTAATCAGCTGAAGTGCAGAAACCCCAACTTGGGTGCCTAAATGGTTGGGAAATAGTTTCTAAAGCAAGAGCAATAATGATAACCAATCAAATTCTGGCTCCAGATTTAGCAAACTGAGCCCAGAAGAGTGGTTTAAGGTCTAGACAGGTGTTGTAGTTTCACACATGGTAAGAAGCTCTGAAAGTCCTATCGAAAGCCAGGTGGCTGAAAGACAGCCAAAAAAGAAAAAGGAATCCCTTGGGTTCATCGAAGATGGTGCATCGGAACAACCAATCTGCTGGAACACTTTAATTTGGGAGGAAGGCAGAATTAATTTGAATATATATGTTCAAAGTCCTAAGAATTTAAGCATAAGTCCTTTTCATCTTCTAGAAATGGTGTCTGGCCCACACAACGTAGAGCTTATTTTCCTATGCCTGGTGTTGGCCCTGACCGTCTTACCCCAGCTCTTCATACTATCTCCAACTGCATGTGTTTTTAGGGCAAGGATCTTGACCTAGTCTTTGTTTGTGGGGGGGTCGAGGGGCCCCAGAGTATGCAGACTGGGGGCTTTGTAATTATGTGAGGACAACTTAATTAAGCTTGACATCAACCCTGGGTTTCAGTTCTCCTTTTCCTTTTCTCAGGTAAGATAGCTAGTATAAAGACTGGTAAGAAAATGATTTTTTTTTCTTTAAAGATTTTACTTATCTATTCATGAGAGACACAGAGAGAGGCAGAGACACACGCAAAGGGAGAAGCAGGCTCCCTGTGGGAAGCCCGATGTGGGACTCGATCCCAGGACCCCGGGGATCACGACCTGAGCCGAAGGCAGACGTTCAACCGCTGAGCCACTCAGGTGCCCCAGAAAATGATCATAACGTAGAAGACAGTGAGTTCTGAGATACAGCATTGTGACTTTTTCCTGAACAAAATGAAAAGGAACTGCTGGACCCTGAAATGCTAAACTTAAACTATGGATATTTGACAATATCAAATGACAGTAGCAGAGAGCCAATTTGTTTTAATCATTTTCCTAGAATTGAGCAGAAAGCATCTGATTTTTAAAGCTACTTCATGGTCAACGAAACACATTTGTTATTCCTCAGAACTCTGCCTTGGGGGGCATGAGGGGAGCCCTCTGCAAAATGACACTTCCTGTCTGTAGACTGTTGGGTGCTCTGCCTCAGGCCCGGTCAGCAGGGCCCTGCTGGGTTTCTGGGTCTTCCGGCTGGCACGTAGGTTGCCATAGAGATCCCAGAAGCAGAATCCAGAGTGAGCGGTTGTCGGAGGATTCTCTGCTCAAAGCTGGAAAACAGCTCCTTGGGAGCATCCAGAGACAACACAGATTTTTCCAGAATTAAAATGAAAGCCCTGGGGAGCGAAGGTTCATCTGCTTCTTCCCAGGCAGAGAAAATCTGGTTGTTCAAGAGCTCGTTCTCCACGTGACGTTGGCAGATGACCTCACTGTCCTTTATTTGTAGTCTCTCAAGTGAGCTCTGGAAAGCTAGAGGTCACCAAGTCCTGACCCCACCAAGCAGGGGCCATTGGCTCCCTTGCCTGCCTTTCTATCAAGATGCTCCAGCCAGAGCCATAGGAGAATTCTGGGACTGCTTGGGTGGCCCTGGGGGACCCAAGAAGTTACCTAGGCCCAGGGCCAAGATGAAGGGGATGGACACACTGCAGCCCCAGCTCCCTTCAGCTGAAATGTGCTCGGAGCTGAGCTCCTTGGGAGACTCTAGCACCACTGCTGACAAAAGAACAACATGGGATGTGACGCCAGGGGTTCCAAATGCCAAAAATCTCAGATTTTTTTTTTTTTTTTTTTTTTTAGTTCTGGCTGGTTTTGTCTTCATTTTGACATTTATTTACTTTTCTAGAAACTTCTGAGCTGGGTTGAGGAAACATTTCCAGTTTAAGCTATTTAAGCTTTTAATGAGTTAGGAGGGCTAACCTTGCTGCAGAATGCCCCGGCCCACCCTTGAGCCAATGGCAGCCCCCACCCCTGGGACCCTTGGGACTCCCAGCCACCTCTGCCTGCACCCCCTGCTGAGGTCCCCCCTAACCCCCTTCTGCCCTCAGTCCCGTCTGGCCCATCTGTTTCCGACACAGCTTGCTTTGCCCATAATCAGTGTCATACCAGGGAGACTCAATTTTTGATGGACTGACAGATCCAAGACCAGTGACTCTAAAGAAGGAAATGACAGTTTTTTACAGTCATGTCAGCTCAGGGTTTGCGTCCTTTGGATCACAGGCCAGGATTTTAGGAGACTTCTAAAGGTCAAATTATTTCCTGCCTCAAAGAGGAGAGCCCATTCCTAAACCCAAAGGTCCTTGTTATTGCTTTTTAATTTAAAAAGTTGGGTAGCCCCAGTGGCTCCGCAGTTTAGCGCCGCCTTCAGCCCAGGCCGTGATCCATGGAGACCTGGGATCGAGTCCCTCATCGGGCTCCCTGCATGGAGCCTGCTTCTTCCTCTGCCCGTGTCTCTGCCTCTCTCTCTTCTCTGTGTATCTCTCATGAATAAATAAATAAAATCATAAATAAATAAATAAATAAATAAATAAATAAATAAATAAATAGTTTACAGGGAAGAAAAAAAAAGTTTACAGGGGATCCTGGGTGCCTCAGTTGGCTGAGCTTCTGACTCTTGGTTTCAGCTCAGGTCATAATCTGTGGGTTGTGGGATCAAGTCCCATGTGGGGAGCCCAGCAGGGTGGGGGGTCTGCTTGAGTTCCTCTCCCTCTACCCCTTCCCCCACTTGTCATGCACTCTCTCTAAAATAAATAAATAAATCTTTTAAAAAGTGGGGGAGCACCTGGGTGGCTCAGTGGTTGAGCATCTATCTACCTTCAGCTCAGGTCATGATCCCAGGGTGCTGGGATCAAGTTTCACATCTGGCTCCCCCCAGGGAGCCTGCTTCTCCCTCTGCCTGTATCTCTGCCTCTCTTTCTCTCTGCGTCTCTCATGAATAAATAAATAAAATCTAAAAAAAAGAAAAAAAGTTTACAGCTGAAATATCTTTGACACGCTTTGGATTCTGGGAAAGAAAAATATCTGCCAAAGTGTAACCAGAATAGGTGAAATGCCTCTGAGGTGGGGATTTCCCTTTCCCTGTTCCTTATGGAGCATAAATTGGCTTTGGAATCAGACACTGGGTTTAATCTGAGTCATTTATGAGCTCTGTACCCTTGAACATGTCACTTAAGCTAAGACTCAGCTTCTTTTACTATCAGTGGGTTTTGTAAGTGAAATGATGCACATCAAGTGTGTAAAGCTTTCTTGGCACCCAAGAGAGGAACTGATATTATTACAGTTAGTTGCCAGCCTCCTCCTATCCTCTCAAGGATCCCCAGCCTCTGCAACATAATCATCCTCAGTGTGAACTGGATACATAATCATCCTCCGGGTGAGGCTTGCAAATATAGACTTGCGATCACCTTTGGAGCGTCACATTGGCAAATAGGCCATAATGCTGAGAAGGAGAGGTTGTCGGGGAAGGAGCTGGGTGGTCCTGCTACTTTTTGGATGAAGGTCTATGAGCTCTATACTCCCAGTTGGTCATTGGTTTCAGCCCTCTGTTCCCTAACCTTCTCTAAGATAAACTGGGAGCCTGGGTGGACCCCCTGTACTCCTCACTCATGTACCCTTTCCCGGGGAGGACTTTTGCTGGTGTGTTGTAGTCATTACTTCTCTCCCTTCTACGTCCTTTGAGACATGGCCACCATTTAAACTTTGTGTCCAGAGCAGAGGAAGTGCATGTGGAAAATGTCTGGAAACCTTTTTTTTAATTATTATTATTTTTATTTATTCATTCATGGGAGACACTGAGAGAGAGGCTGAGATACAGGCAGAGGGAGGAGAGGCAGGCTCCATGCAAGGAGCCTAATTGTCTGGAAACCATTGCCTCACGTCTCAACCCCTGGCAACCCCTTGAGAAGACCTGAGTCCCTGCTACCTGACACTGCCCCCTTCTCTGGGACCCTAGCCATTTCTCTGGCTTATCTGGTGTACTTTGTGAAATATGAGTAGGGGGTTAGCCTAATTTAGCTGCTCAGTCTTGCTCAGGAAGAAGGCTGCTAGAGTTTACCCAGAAAGGAGAAGAAAAGCATTTCGTCAGTGGAAAGTTGTTACTACAAACTGACCAAGGTTTCAGAAAGACTATGAGCCCGCATGGGGTTGGAGACCAGTGCAAGGAAGACACAGAGGCGAGGGGGTGAGGGCTGCAGTCCAAGGACTCCCTTCCCCCTGAACCACCCCCACCTGTTGGAACATCACGCCCACTACATGTGAGGTTCCCCTTCCTCTTCAGAGCGCCTCCCCCTTTGTCCTCTCACCTCCCACTGTCTCCTCAGCTCCTCATGACCTGACGTCTGCCTCCCCTGTGCACTGCCCAGCTCTGCTGACGCCCTAACCCTGACCTCCAGCCTCCATCACTCCTCAGCAGCATCCCACATTGCTCACATCCCTCCTCGAGGAGTTCCATCTCCTGATGTGGGTGTCAGTGTCACCCTTGCTCCTCTCTTGTCTCTCTGAACACTTTCTTACCCACTTTCCTTGGCTTCACCTGCCTTAACTAGGAATTCCCTAAAGTTCAGTCTTTTCTTTCTTTTTGTTTTAAGATTTTATTTATTTATTCATGAGAGACACAGAGAGAAAGAGAGAGAGAGAGAAAGAGAGAGGCAGAGACACAAGGCAGAGGGAGAGGCAGGCTCCATGCAGGGAGCCCGAGGTGGGACTCCATCCCGGGACCCCAGGATGATGCTCTGGGCCAAAGGCAGGCACTCAGCCACTGAGCCACCCAGGTGCCCCAAGTCTTTGTTTTCTTAAGGTCATATCAGCCCATCTCAGACTTAGGCTCTGGAGGAACAATACTGTCAGAAGCAGCATTTGAGAGTTACTTGTATGAAGCCCTGGGAGTGCATGAGATTGCCACTCCATTTCCTCCACTTCCTGTGGCAGCCTCCTAGCCTCTCAGGCTCGCTGGAAACACCAGGGACTCCTTGATCTTTGATCCCTCCTCTCCTTTATCTCCACGTGCAAGACCCCATTGTCTCTGGCATTGCCTCACACGCTTCCTGTCTTCCTGCACCTGCCTCCGCATTATTATTTCTTGCCTGAAACATTGCAATAACTTCTTAATACGCTTCCTTGCCCTGTTAGGAACCACTTCTCCAGTCTTCAAAACGCCTTATTTCCCCATCTTCCTTCCAGGATTCTAGCCCCCATGGATAGGGATGGGAGGAGAGGGCACAAGAGGGTCTGAAAGGCCCTGGGCTGTAAGGAATAGAAGTGTCATTTATGGCTTATAAATGGAAAATCCAAAGAAGGAGAGAAGGAAATATGAAAAACTCTGTTTTGTGAGAAATCGCAACAGATTCTAACGCAGGAAGTCTAGTGTTTTGTGTAAAGGGGCACTTCCATAGCAATAACCCTAGGCAGAGGGTCATGAATGTTATGGCTTTAATTGCATCTCAGTGTAACATACCATTCTGCGGAGTATTTATGTGCTAGGAATTCTAAGGGGGAAATATCTATAGAGCCAAGTGCAGGCAAATCAGAAGTTGAGAGGAAATTGCTCAGAGCTTGGATGGAAGTGGACTTGAATGCCCAAGGGTCCGGCTGAGGAAGTCGTGCCCAGCATGCTATGAGACTTCTGCTCCAATCATCCTGGACTAGGAGGATGGGGATGTCAGAACAGAGGATTAGCACCCCATGAAGCAAACAGAGACTGTTCATTCTTCTCTCATGCATTTGGAAAACTGATAGAACCCACTGCGTGTTAGCAGCTGCCTGGCCCTTTTCTATGGCTTTCCATTTCAGTGTCAGGACAAACCAGCAAGTTAGGCACTGTTCTAATAACCATTTTGCAGAGAGGGAACCAGAGACTCTTGAGAATTGGAGGGACTTATGAAAGTTTGCTTAGGTAGGACATGAGAGACCCAGGACTTGAATCCAGGATTGCTGACCCCACAATTTCTTGGTTAGAACATAGGATGAGAGGGATCCCTGGGTGGCGCAGCGGTTTAGCGCCTGCCTTTGGCCCACGGCGCGATCCTGGAGACCCAGGATCGAATCCCACATCGGGCTCCCGGTGCATGGAGCCTGCTTCTCCCTCTGCCTGTGTCTCTGCCTCTCTCTCTCTCTCTCTGTGACTATCATAAATAAATAAAAATTAAAAAAAAAAAACATAGGATGAGAGAGGCCCTCAGGTGGCTAAGGGCTTCCACAAAACTCAGGGGCATGCCTGGGGTCAGAAGTCACTGAGCCACCTCCAAATTCTGGCTCTGACCAATTGAGACTCCCTGGAAAGCCAGGAAGAACTTGGAACCAGGCTCCCAAAGGCTCTTCCCTAGACTGATGCTCCGAATGTCCTCAGCCTGAGGATGTCTGTGATAGATGTAGGACTGTGACAGGATGGGTCAGCAGAAGGGCCCCAGACCACAGCGCAGGTGGCCTGCTCAGCCTCATAGATGGTACCGAGGTTGTGGGCTTTCAGGAGTAACAGGAGCCGTCTGTTGCGGGTAGCAGTGGGAGGGAAGAGACACCTGACATTATGTGTGCCTGACATTATATACACGACTGGTTACAGAATTGGCAATGCCCTGTGCAAAACGAAAATGTGGCCCCTTGTTCAGAATTATTAAACATTTCAAAATGGTGGCAGCCAGGAATGAAACCAAGCATAGGGACCTTCTAAGCCTGGGACTTCTAGCTGCCATTAGAAATTTTTTTTTTTTTTTGTCTAGAGAAGTGTTGAAAGGGAAAGTGCTAGGCAGAGCAAAGATTCTGACTTCTCTATCTTCCCCCAATTTATTCCAAATAGCTATATTATAATAGCCACTGTGCAACAAATAGGTCCTATGTTCCAAGCACGTGACTGTGTTATTGCTCCTACTTTGCCACGTGGGAAATCTGAGGCCACAAAGAGTCTGTAAGGACCACAGCCAGCTGGAGAAAAACCAACCTTCAAACCCAGGTTTCTGGACTCCAAAGCTTTTCCCTCTTCTGCACATTTTCTCCACCTTCAAACCCTGCGTTAAATGGAGATTTTAGGAGCTTTGGGCAGGAAAGATAAAAGTTCCGGACTAGGTCAGTGTTTCTCAAACTCCAGCCCTATGTATATATCACCTTCAAATTTTTAGTAATATTTTCAATTTACCTATGATGTCATTTGCTTAGTATTTTTCTTTCATTAATTCCCTTAAAAATATTTAGCCTCGGGCACCTGGGTGGCTTAGTGGTTGAGTATCTGCCTTTGGCTCAGGTCGTGATCCCGGGGTCCTAGAATTGAGTCCCACATCGGGCTCTCTGCAGGGAGCCTGCTTCTCCCTCTGCCTATGTCTCTGCCTCTCTCATGAATAAATAAAATAAAATAAATGTTTAGTCACATTTTATTTTTTATTTTTTTTAAAGATTTTATTTTATTTATTCATGAGAGACACACACAGAGAGGCAGAGACACAGGCAGAGGGAGAAGCAGGCTCCATGCAAGGAGCCCGACGTGGGACTTGATCCCGGGTCTCCAGGACCAGGCCCTGGGCTGAAGGCGGCTCTAAACCGCTGAGCCACCAGGGCTGCCCTAGTCACATTTTAAAACATAAAAACTGTGAAACTGTGTTTGGTGTGCTAGCTATACATTTTTTTGAATACAAATGAAAATAAAAAACACTCTATCACACCTATTCCACTTCTATAAATTTACCTTACAGATATAGTCACAGGAGTGTGAAAGGACATATACACAAGAACATTCATTGTGACATTATTATGCTAGCATATACTTGGAAATAACCTGTCTGTCCATCAACAGAAAACTGGTTATGTGGAAGAACAACGATATAGCCATAAACAAGGAAGGAGGAAGCTCTTTATGCCCAGATAAGGAACTATTGTTAAGAGAAAGACCAGATGCAGTTGTATACCAAATGGTATGTGCGTAAAAGAGGAGGAGGTCTACATTTGCACATGCCTAAAAATCTCTTCTGAGAGAAGAATACCAATACATTAACACAAGTGGTTCCTATTGGGTAGGAAGAGTTTGGCCATGATGGGAAGAAAATTTTCCACATTTGCTAATTTTTTATTTTATTAAAAAAAACTTTTTTTTAAATATTGGGATGCCTGGGTGGCTTAGCAATTGAGTCTGCCTTTGGCTCAGGGCGGGATCCTGAAGTTCCGGGATCCAGTCCCACATTGTGCTCCTGCATGGAGAATGCTTCTCTTCCTTCTGCCTATGTCTCTGTCTCTCTTTGTGTCTCTCATGAATAAATAAAATCTTTCAAAAAAATTTTTTTTAAATATTATTTGAGAGAGAGAAGAGCAGAGGGAGAGGGACAAGCAGGCTCCACACTGAGCACAGAGTCTCACACGGGGCTCTATCCCACATCCCTAAGATCATGACTTGAGTGATAATTTTGAACCATGTGAAGATATTATTTATCAAAAAATTAAATAATTAAAATAATACAACAGCTATTATGATAGGAATTTGCATCTACATACTGCCTAAAATCACCTTGTGAGCCACCAACGGTATGTGTCCTTACTTGAAGACACTGCTCTGATGGGTTCAGCTCTGCACCCAAGTGCTCACAGGTGTGGGTGTCAAGCAAATGAAAGTCCTAGACAAGGTAGGCCAACCCTAGTGCTAAGAGGAAATGGAAGAGCCCTATCATTAAAAGGGCTCTTTAGACTTATTATTTGCTAATGGAGTCCATGTTTGCTGAGTGTCCCGAAGTCCAGAAAAGAATCTGAGCCCCAGAGAAAAGGGGGCTGT
Organism: Nyctereutes procyonoides; assembly: GCF_905146905.1. Lineage (NCBI taxonomy): Eukaryota > Metazoa > Chordata > Mammalia > Carnivora > Canidae > Nyctereutes > Nyctereutes procyonoides. Next base: position 10,227,201 of record NW_026575037.1, read on the forward strand.
GTCCCCTTGTGAAGAATGCATGAATTATGTCTTCTTTGGCAGTTGAGCTGTAAAGATAAGAAAAGGGACTGAAATAAGAACCTTCCAACATCTCATCTCAGCCAAGGGTTCTGGGGAAAGAGTTGTGAACACTAGCCAGATCAGGATGACAGACAATAGAAGATACAAGAGGATGGGTGCAAGTATGTTCTGAGCTAGAAAGTTGGTGGCAATCTCCTGCAATGGTCAACAGAGAGATTACTCAGGTCTCTGTATGAGTCGTTGGGTCAAGAGCCATCTGACACAAGAGTTGGTTGCACTTCTGTTAATGTAGCCTACGATTGCATTAGCTGTTTTGGCAACCATATGATTCTGTTGACTCATATGAGCTTTAAGTCAACCCAATGGCTAGGCTTCTTCCAAGACATTGCTCTTAAGCTTTGTCTCTTACCCATCTTTGAACAGTTGAGTTCTTCTTCTTCTTCTTTTTCTACTTCTTCTTCTTTTAAGATTTTATTTATTTTACTTATTTGAGAGGAGAGAGAGCATGCACAGAGGGAAGAGGGTGAGGGAGAGAATCTCAAGCAGATTCTCCACTGAGCACAGAGCCCAACTTGGCTTCATCCCATGACCCTGAGATAATGACCTGAGCTGGAATCAAGAATTAACCAACTTGCTTAACCAACTGAGCCAGTGAGGCAGCCCTGGACAGTTGAATTCTTAAACTCAGGAGTAAATATTTACATTTATTCCTATCAAATTTCAACTTGGAGTTTTATTGGATCAGTGTAAGTCAGGCAATATTTCAATTCTGATTCTGTCATTTTATATGTTTACTCTCTCTCTCCAAGCTTTGAGTCATTTGAAAATTTGATCCTTTTTGTTAAAAGGTTAAAGAAACAAGTTGGCATTGATATTTCAGGAAGGCTCTATGAATATAATATTTAGCCAACTAAATTATGTAAATTGTTTTGTCTTAGAAATACCTTGGCCAAGTATGTTTCTGATATTTGTATACGGCGCTTTCCCACTGATTAGAAAAATCTTCTCAAAAAAGGAAACCTGAAAAGAACACCTGACTTGTTCCTTGTACACTCAAGCTAGTTCCTAAAGGTCCCAGCTCCCTTTTTAAGTGCCTCTGTTTAATAATCTATATTTTTAGAATCCTTTCCAGTGGTCTGCTGGTAAATCTTTGGTGTTGTTTTTAGAATTCATGCCTTTTGGAAATCTAGAACTACACTTACCCATCCATCCTGGCTTTCTAGCATCTATCCCAGTCTTTGCCATGTTTCAGTTAGTGACAAGGTTTTGAGGATCATACTTGCAAAATCTTTTGGTTCCTGGGACTTGGCGAATCTGGACTTGATAACTAGAATTTCTTTAAAGAAGCTATCAGCTTTCTCACTGCCCTCTGGGTCTTCTGTTTTTACTTTGACATCTGCTAACTTCACGCCATCTGCACCAAGCAGTGACCCTCCCTGCTCTTCCTCAGACACTAAGGAGCTCTTTGTGTTGTCCCTAGTATTTTTTGCAGCCTCAGCTCACTCTGGGTTTCAGCTTCTCCTCTACCCTGCCTTTGATCTCTTTGCACAGCATTTGGATTCGTCCTTGGCCAAGAGCCATGTCCTCCATCACCTCTGCATGCCTGGCCTCTGAGAGAGTTCCCAATGCCTTTCCATTTCTTTCATCACTGAGATCCCTGATTACTATGTGGTTATGCTTAGTATTTCTGAGAATCCCTCACTAACAATTGATTGTTTTAGAGCCTTCGGCCATGGGTGCACATCTATTTTTCATTTTTTATTTGCCAAGTCTCTCTTTTTTTTGACATACAACAAATCTAACTAGAGTAAACCTAAGAAAACACTGAAATTTATTTTATGGGCCTATCAGTATCTCTTAGAGGCTAAAGGCAGGAATTTGAGTGGGCCTCAGGAAATCCTGGAATCAGTGGCTGGAAAGTCAATGGGTTTCACTGTCTCTGTCTCTGGCCTCCAATTCTCAGTGGGCATCTGCTTCATTCTTTCTCTGTGCAGACTGGTTTTCTCTGCTTTCCTGGACCTCATGGCAGAAAATCATAGACCCACAGCAACTAAGTTTACATGTCATGTGTCCAGCTCCCCAAAGAGATGAGCCTACCATCTCCCACCTTTAAACTCCAGTTCACAGGAGTCAGAACCTAACTGGTCCAGCCTGTCAAACACCCACTACAATCCAACCAGCCAGAAACATGTTGTTCAAATGTGGCCATAGGCCCTACTCTCCTGCTATGGATTAGATAGGCAGTTCCTAGAAAAGCAGGGGGAGGAACACAACCTAATATCTACTCTTTACTCATTCATTCAGCAAATATTTATCATGTGTTCAAACATTGTTTTAGTTGTTAGGGACACTACAGGGAAAGCAAAAGAGGATCTTTAAAAATTCTATTCCACTAATGCAAGTACATTTCTAACTCTTCTGCACATCACCCTTTTTTGTATTGTGACATGGTCCATTTCTACTCTTTCTATATTGGTAACTGTCTTGTTTATTTAAAAAAATTTAAGATTTTATTTATTCATAAGAGACACATAGAGAGGCAGAGGTACAAGGAAGAGAGAGAGAAGCAGGCTCCCTACAGGGAGCCTGATGCAGGACCTGATCCTGGGACTTCAGGATCATGCCCTGAGCCGAAGGCAGATGCCCAACCACTGAGCCACCCAGGTGCCCCAGTAACTGTCTTGTTTAGAGCAGCATTTTTCCTTGGATACCCACTGACTTGGAATCCACTTACTTGAGGGAGATATGCTAAAGAAACACATAAATGAATTATCCAGATACCTGGCTTTCCTAGACAGAAAGTCCCATGGAATATTAAGCCTGTCCAAGGAAGATGAAAACTGCATCTCTGGTTTTTGTTTTTTTAAAGATTTTATTTATTTATTCATGAGAGACACACAGAGAGGCAGAGACATAGGCAGAGAGAGAAGTAGGTTCCTTGCAGGGAGTCTGATGTAGGACTTGATCCCAGGACCCCGGAATCATGACCTAAGCCAAAGGCAGATGCTCAAGCCCAGAGCCACCGAGGCATCCCTGCATCCCTGGTTTTGTAGCTTGATTGCATTTAGTGGATGGATACTATGGAAAGAAGACACAGGATTGAAAAGGCCAATTGCATTCTGTTGGGCCTGACCCAGTCATACAGGTCCTTTAAAAGGGAGTCTAGTGGTCAGAGACTCAATGAAGTAGAGACCCTCTCTCCATGTCTGCCTTGAGGAAGCAAGAAGCATGTGCTCTACAGCTACAATCCTGACAATAACTTGCAGGAGTTTAGAAGAAGATCCTTCCCCCATCAAGCCTTCAGATGAGGATGCAGCCCACACCCTGATCTCAGCTTCATGGGACTGAGCAGAAGACCAGCTAAGTGATGCCCATATTCCACACCCATGAAAACTGTGAAAGAGTAAACATGTGTTATTTCAAGCCACTAAATTGGTGGTAATTTGTTATGCAGCCATAGAAAACTACTACAATACTACTACAATGATAGATTAGACAAAACAATCTTATAATGTATTCCTGGAAAAGGAAGACTTTTCATACTGAGGCTTTCAACTAACATTTCTGAACAATAGGATCCATGCTGGGTGTTCCATATGCTCTTTGTGAAATCCAGACCAAGTTTATATATAGTACATGAGGTCCTGAGGGGTTCCTATCTGGTACTTGCTGTAAACATCCACTTGATGTTAGAGATGAGGCCATAGAAAGAATACACTTTTCCCTTTCATTACAAATGTACCTTACTTTATATAAATAAGTGACAGATTATATAAAACTATATTTTTCAAATAGGATGCAATTTTCTTAGTTTTTGATTCATTTGCCCAATTAGCAAAAGTCTATATAGAACCTGCCATGTGACTAGACTAAATCAAGTGTGAAGAAAGATAAAGGGAAATAGAGACATGGTTTGACCATTTGAGGTGCCTGTGATAGAAGCCTCATCTAGTTAAAAACCTTAAAGAACCATCAAACGTAGGGCAGCCCAGGTGGCTCAGGGGTTTAGTGCCACCTTCAGCTCAGGGTGTGACCGTGGAGACCTGGGATCCAGTCCCACATCCAGTTCCCTGTGAGGAGCCTGCTTCTCTCTCTGCCTGTGTCTCTGCCTCTGTTTCTCTCTGTGTACACACTCTCATGAATAAATAAATAAAATATTAAAAAAAAGAACCATCAAACACTAAATGCTAAAAGTGGGGATGAGGAGGTAGCTGCTGAGTGCTAAGGAATAATGGAAATTACAAGTTAGATTTCACAGACTCCTCCCTCAGAGAAAAGGGAAAGCACTGGAATGTTCTTAGCTTCCAGCTGATTGAATAAATGCAATAGGAGTTCTGTGACCTTTTAGCTACTCATGCCTAAATCCTGCTTATTCCGAATTTTAGAGTAATTTCAAAGGTAGTGAGCCGAAACTTTGCTATCCAAACGTCTGCAAAATTTATTCAAGAAATAATGTTTACAAAATACTTCCTATATCAAGTGCTGTCCTAGGAATGAGAACACAGTGGTATATCTATCAGAATGTTGTGTTTTTTCAAGTTTTTATTTATTTATTTAAATAATTTCTAGGGCACTCTCAGTGGCACAGCAGTTTACTGCCGCCTGCAGCCCAGGGTGTGATCCTGGAGACCTGGGATCGAGTCCCACTTCAGGCTCCTTGCATGGAGCCTGCTTCTCCCTCTGCCTCTCTCTCTCTCTCTCTCTGTGTGTGTGTGTGTCTCTCATGAATAAATAAATAAAATCTTTAAAAAAATTAAATAATTTCTAAACCCAATGTGGGGCTGAAACTCACAACCCCAAGATCAAGAGCTGCACATTCCTCCAACTGAGCCAGCCAGGCGCCCCTCTCTCAGAAGGTTTAAAACTATAACAAAAAACCCACTTCAAGTGATTTAAGCAATAAATATATTAATTACCTCACCAAATAAAAAGTCCTGAGGTAGGTCCAAGATGGGTTCATTTAGGAGCTCACCAACATCATTAAAGATCCAGGTTTTGTCTTGTTTTGTTTTCCATATCCTTTTCCTCAAGACTCCGACTAGTACAATCTTTGCTGACTCTCCTCATGGTGACAAGAAAGCTGCCACTATTCTAGGCACATCTTCACAGTACTGCCTGGGGGAGAAACAACTGCTGTTGTTTCCCGTGTGTCTTTTTTTTTTTTTTTTTAATGAGGGGGAAAAAATCTTTCCCAGAATTCCTTAGCAGACTTCCCCTAATGTCTTATTAACCAGAATTATGCTTGTGTCCAAACCACTGCCTGGGGCAGTGTTGGGGGCTTATCTTCCCCGAAGCACAGGGAAAGGACGCACAGGGCCTCAGGAAAGCAGAGACTTGAACAAAAGTGGGGTTTTATGAAAAGGAGGAAGGGGAATGAAGGATGGCTGTAATGACAGGCCATCTACCAACAGTATCAATAACTGCTGTAATTACAGGTGGTGGTAATGATTGTCTCTGGATTGGGCCACAGAAACAACTTCACAGATGATATGCAGTTACAAATTGGGACAAACACCATGACCCGGGGCACCTGCCTGGCTCAGTCCATAGATGTAATTCTTGATCTGAGGGTTCTGAGTACAGACCCCACATTGGGTGTAGAGCTTACTTAAAAAACAAAAAAACCCCACTGTGACAGAGAGAACTGATGGCTGTGAGACCTCATCAGAGTGAGGTCATAGTCAAGAAAGGCCACTCAGAGGAAGTGAAAGATGAATAGGAACCAGAAGGCAGAGGTTTGAGGGAAGAGCATTCCAGGCAGAGGGAACAGGCCTGGCTGATTTGAGGACACAGGAAGGAAATGGGACTGGGAGGGAGGAGAGGGGAGGGGACATGGCACAGAAAGAGCATGGGGCAGCAGGCAGGGTCCTCTCTGCAGCATGAGATGGAGTTTAGTTTGTATTCTAAGAGGACCATGAAGGCACTTGAAGGTTTCAAGACAGGGGCAGGAGGTGATCTGACTTGTTGTTTAAAAGCCCAGTCTGGCTGCAGTGTGGAGAATGGATGAGGGGGACGAGGAGAGGTGAGGAGTGCCGGTGGCTTGGCTTGGCAACAGGAACGTGTTGGGAAAGGGGACAGAGCTGAGCATGGACGGCATTGCTGGTGCTCTGAGCTGATAAGGATGCGCCAGTCCCAGGACTTCCCCCCAGAAGTGTGCGGTCTGTTCCAGGGGCTGAGATGCACACACGCACACAGAACTCCGCTCTGACGGAGGATAAGGGCCACGTGGGAGACGAAGGTGAGCTCACAGTCTGGGGGCCCTAGGGTGAGCCTGATTTCCAGGCAGCTTCGGAAGGCAGGTGATCTCTGAGCAGGCGCTGTGCAAGGTGAGTTTGGAGGTGCAGATGTGGAAAGGGCAGCCCAGGGAGAGGAAGCAGCTTGAACCAAAGCAAAGAGGCAGGAAATGAAGACCTAGAGGGCGGGGAACAAGTAGTGGTAGAGTTTGCAGGGCTTTGTGAAAGGACAATCTGGAGAATGAAGCTAGAAAAACCACGGGAGCCAGCTGGAGGGCAACTGTGCATGGCAGGCTAGGAACAATAAGGTCAAAAAATATAAGGAATAACCACCACAAAAGTTTAAATAAAATCTAGGTTAGCTGCAAAACCACTTGATTTTCCTGGGAATAGTCAACATGCTAATCAAGTTCTGATGATTTATTCACTGAGTAGAGTCAACAGTATGGCCCTCTGGCATCACTGCCCCCTGTAGGTCATTTGCCAATGGTTTCTAACTTCTTTTGGGGATATCCCATCACCATTTCTTGAGTGTTGGTTCTGGAGATCCTAGCATAAGAAGACACAGGCCCAGCTCGCAGAGGCTCTCAGAGTTGAGCAGAGGAAGAAATAAATTGCAACAACTACAATGTAAATGTTAGGGAAGAGGGGGTACAAAGGAGAGGGAAGCCTACTAGCTGGAATGTGGTGCTGGATTTCATTGGGCCTGAAGCATGAGGAGGGGGTTCCCAGGCAAAGAAGTGAGTTGGGCAGGGCTGCCAAACACAGTGGATGTCCTGTGTAGACACGTGCGCGCGTGCACGCACGCACGCACACACACGCACGCGGCTTCTCTATCTTCACACCTTCGGGTGTGCAAGCCCTACAGAATGTATGGTCTTAAAATTTATTTTCAGGCTCTTTGGGGAAGTTTGGTGATAGCCGGTGAGCTCTTTCAGTTGCTACAGAACAAAGGGTGATCCCCATAAACATGCGTTTTAATTACGAGGTCACCATTTGAGTAAGTCATATTGGTGACACCCTCTGCTCCCAGTCACTCTGTGGGGAGGTTTCACGGACTCTTCCTTTTCCAGCGAGGAAGGGAGCCTTCAACCTTAAATCGGGGAGACGGGGACACGCATAAGCTATCAGGGGCTCTTCCGAGCTTCAGTTGCTCACCGAAGGGCAGGAGAAGTCCTAACCCCCAGGCCTATCCGGCTCCTAATTTTGACATTTGCAGGAAACTGGTCGCCTCTGACCTTCCGAAGTGTTTTACATAAACGTTATCTCAGATCCAGGTGGACACCCAAGAGCATCCCGTCGCAGCAATTTGTTAATTGCTCATTTTAGCTCAAGATGAACAAACAACTATATCCAGAGAGTCCGAGTCCGTGAGGTTATGAGGACGGGAGCAAGGGATTCATTGAAGACCAGGAGGAAGCAGCCTCTCCTCCAGCATCCTCATTTAATAGGGGGTGGAGTGCATCACCTGCCACCGCTGTCCCCAGCCCGGGGGCCTGGGGCAGAGGCCCGAGCAGAAGGTGCCCCGAAGTGGGGGTGGCAGACAGGACGGCTGGGTGACAGAGCAGAAGCATTTTGGGGAAGTGACCCACGGCAGGACTTCCTCTCCCCCGCACTCCGCCCCCCGCCCGCCCTCTCACTCTCTCGGTCCCTTGTCTCTCTCAAGGGAGGCTCGGGAGTCAGTTGCCCGAAAGGTGGGGACATTTCCTGAGCCTCTGCAACACCCAGAAGTCGTGTTAGGGGAGGTGGGCCGCGTCCTGAGCACCACACCGGGCACCGGCCGGCCTGGGGGCAGCGCTGCGCACCGAGACACCCGAGACACCCGCTTGGCCTCTCCCGGGGTCCCCGCGGCCTCCCGGGCCCCTGGCAGGCGCCTGGCCATGTCCCTGGCGGAGGCCATCAGCCTCTGGAATGAAGGGGTGCTGGCAGCCGACAAGAAGGACTGGAAGGGAGCCCTGGAGGCCTTCGCCGCCGTCCAGGACCCCCACTCCAGGATTTGCTTCAACGTGGGCTGCATGCACACCATCCTGGGAAACATGCCCGAGGCGGAGAAGGTGAGTGGAGGAGCCTCTCCCTGGGGCCTCCCCTCCCCTGCGCCCCGGGAATTAGCGGTTCTTCCCCCAGGCTGTGCTTTAGAAACCTCCGGGGAGCTTTCAAGCAACAAAAGCTGCCCAGGCCCCACCCCCAAGGATCCTGATTGAATCGGCCTGGGGGGGGGGGGCTGAGCCACCATCCTTTTGGGTTTTTTTTTTTTTTTTTTTTTTTTTTTTTTTACAAGCTCCCCAGGTGGTTCCGCTGGGCACTGGCTGGGAACCATCAGCTGTGGGTTATGCTCTCCTTTCCTCTCCATCTATTACATTCAAATCATTCTGGAGTGGTTCTTTAACACCTCTGTGAAGACTCCCCTAGTGATGTTTTCTTCTATCAGCTCAAGGCTGCACGCCCGGTTAGGAAGGCCGTCTTTTGGCTTTCCCGGCATTTCATCTCGGTGAGCTTTGCCTGCCCTAGAGATCAAGAGGAGGCACTTGAGGAAAACGGGTTTCCTCTCAAGTGACAACCCTCATCAGTTATGCAGGGCACTTTTTTTTAGGATTCTGAGGCTGGCACAGGGGAACCTTACCATGACTGATTAATGATGTCTGCCTAGGGCATGCTATGGGGGTGCCCCAGCATTTCTTTCAAATATTTTTTTTCTCTCTCATGTTCTCTTATATGGGGTTGAGCATTCTCAGGGATCACTTTTTGGATTGGCCAGCCTAAGCCAGAGACGGTTTGGAGTTTGGAAGCAGAAGATCTAGGATCAGAGTCCCAGGTCTGTCTCTAGACCTTGGTCTCTGGCAGGTCATGTAGACTTCAGGCTCTCAGCTTCCTGAGAGGGGCAAAGAGCAAGAGGATGAAACGAGGCACCAACTATTAAATGCTGGGTAACATCCACTGTTAAATGTAAATGTAAATAGTGGTTCTTATTTTCCCCTTTTACTGCCAGTCTTTGCAAGGGTGTGCGGATAGCTGACTGACTCCCCAGAATCTTTAGACAGCCAGTTCCTCCCACGGCCATCCTGACCGTGGCCATGACCAGCCAGTGAGCAAAGACAAGAGAGAAGCTACTGGAATACTCAGGAGGCCTGCTGAGTCCACGTGGGCCCTGGGGTGGGCAGATGGGAGCAGGAGAGGGCCTCACTGCTGGGCTGGTGGGAGGAGGACCACAGGCCCCACCTCCTCTCAGAGCTGGGCCAATAGCACCCCAGATTCCGGGGGCTGCTGGAGACAAAGTGCACATTGTTGGGGAGAGAGATGGGCCAGTGCGGCAGCCAGTCTGGGCACAGCTATGCCAGCAGGGGCTGCTGGACGAAGCTGGAACGGCCCTGGGTGGCCATCACCTCCCCTTGCTCACTGCCAGGCCTCCCTCGCACTGTGCTAGAGTAGTCCTCACATTCTTCTGCTTCTGGCCCTCATTCACTGTGCCTTTCTTTGGTTTCCTGCGTCATCCCTACTCTTGGCATTTTATATGCATTCTTATTATTTTAATTGCATAATATTTATTTACTCAATACTCATGTTTTGTTACTTTTATGATTTTAATCCAGCCACCTATCTTGAGAGGTAGATAGATATTAACATTTCCATTTTACAGAGGTGTCTGACCTCTAAGTCTCTTTCACCATTAAGATAGTGACTGTGCTCCTAAATGGTCTTGCCTCTCCCTCTGGGCTCATCTCACCTTCCCCACTGCCTGGCCCCTTGACCACAGCTAGGCCCTTCTTCTCTCCACAGGCTTTCACCCGAAGCATTAACAAAGACAAGCACTTGGCAGTGGCCTACTTCCAAAGAGGGATGCTCTATTACCACATGGAGAAGTAAGTGCTCCAGGGTTGCTCAAGCTGGGGAAGTTTGCGGAGAAGCCCGGACAGGGTCTTGGTGCTGCTAGGCTTGGTGTTTGGGAAGTATCTTTCCAGCTTCTGTTGGGAAGTGTGACTGGCCTTCTCTGGGCAGTTATGAAATACATCAGCATGACGCAGAGGCCCTCCCCAGGGAAGGAGGGAGGGAAGGCAGGCCTGTCACCCAGTTAGAGATCAACTGTGTCACAGCGCACTACGTAGCCACCATACGCCTTCCATTCAGCTGGTGTGGCACCTCACCAGCATTCCTGATGGGTCATAGCTTGGGGCAATGCTGCTTGGAAATATTTTAGCCATTAAGGGAACACCCATGATGGTCTTCTACTAGGAGGTAGTGAGCTATTTCACAATGAGGATTATCATGAAACCACATCAAGACCTTCCTTCATTCCTAAAGGATGTTGTTTTCAAAAGCCTGGTTTAATCCATTCAATGACATATAATTTAGCCACCAAGATAAGAATATAAACTATCATATGTATAAGGATATAGTAATACAGATAAATAAGTGGCATATATATCAATATGGAAAAAAATCATAGTAGGTGTTAAATTTAAAACAGATTTCAAAACAGTGTGTATAACACAATCCCATTCCTGTTTCACAGAATGGTCTGGAAGGCCATAGGCCAAAACGTTGCCAGCAGTTCTTTCCAGGTGGTAATATTGTAGGGATTTCCATTGTCCTCCGTCAGCCTATCTGTATTTTCTGGTGTCTTTACAGTCACCATGAAACCATTAGTATAAAACCAAAGAAATAGAAAATGAAAGTTAATTCCCACTTCTTGCTCCCAATTAACCCCCCAAAGAGACCTACAAATAACAAAGGAAAACTCTTCTAAGCACCAATTTAAAATCTTTTAGAGGATGGCAAACTTCCCGTTGTAGAAATTGCCCCATTAGTGGACACAAGTTCTAGGGAAGGAGAATTTGGCTCAACCTAAGGAAGAACTTTCAAACAGTGAAAATGAGGGTGGGGGCACCGTGTGGGTGGTGCAGTGCGTGTATGTGTGTGAACACACATGTGTACACACTTGTGTGTGAGCATGGGCAGCAGGTGAGGCATGGCGTTGATGGATGGCAGAGAACATCCGGGCACTGGGGAGGGACAGGGCTCTCATCCATGCAGTCTTGAAATGCCTGGATTCCAGGGTCGGTCAGAAGCAGCCCAGAGAGCTGCAGTGCTCCACTGTTGCTAGGGGCAACCACAGGAAGATCAGAGGACTTGCAAGATGTAGATGCAATCACCTGAATGAGGAAAAGCAGGAGAGAAGTCTTCCCAAAGAAAGCCCCCTCCCCCCCACCCCACCCCAATCCCCCCCGCAGACACAGAGGCTATCCAAGGAAAGAAAGCCTGGAGCAGAGGGAAGAGACCCACAAGCATTTACCTTCTGGTGGGGTCCTGCCTCTGTCTCCCTTCTTAAAGTTATTCTTCCCCCTTACCTCATCCCTGAATTCTCCAGATGGATGAAATAAGAGCACAAATCCTCCAGCTGATCCTAAATCTCAAATGGCAAACTCTAAGGCCATCCTTTAACCAGCTCTCACAGCCTATAATGAGGGGAGACAACTAACAAGGAAGGCTCCCAGAAGAAACTTCTACACAAAAATACCCAGAAGTCCCAGAACCCGAAAGGCTCAGATTCTGAGCAAAGCAGACAGATCTTAGAAAGTTCTAGAAAGGAGGCTTAATTAGTCTGTGGTTGATAATAGTTAAATTCGAGAGAAAAATCTCCCACGGTTCATCTTCGAGTCTGCAACTATCTATTGAGGAAATACTGTAAATGAGGCACTAGTCTGCACTCTGAGCCGCCTCTTTTTTTTTTTTTTTGCTCACCCATATGCGTTGGTGTCCCCACTTCCCAAGGTTCTGCTCTTGACCTTTTCCCCTTTTATCACAACAGCCGTGGTTGAGTATTGTTTTTAGATTTATCTTATTTATTTTAGAGCGAGTTAAAGAGAGTGGGGGGAGGTGGGGTGGAGCGAACCTCAGGCAGACTCCCCATTGAGGGTGGAGCTCAACTCTGGGCTCCATCTCCCAACCCTGAGATCATGACCCGAGCCAAAACCAAGAGTCAGTTGCTTATGGACTGAGACACCCAGGCGCCCCAAGGTGGTGGTTTAATGGCAAAACGTATGGGCTGTCTTTCCAGAAAAGCACACACAAGCACGTACTTCTGTGTACAGTTTCAGGGGGTTCATTATCCCCTGAAATTCCATGATTGAACCTTGAGGGATCTCACCCTCTTCCATAGCATTGACCTCCACCTGTAGCCAGCCAGCAGCTAAATCTCTACCGGGGATCAACCCAGAGTGTCTCTTTTCCCAAACCTTGTCAAAATCTTAAATCCCAGACCCATTTTTCTCCACCAGCACTATAAGGTTTACACTCTCATTTTCACCAGGACTATTGAAATTACTTCCAAGTTGCTTTCCCAGGCCCTAGTCTTATCTTATTCCAGAGTGATCTTTAAGAAAATAAATGTGATCTGCTTATGAACTTCCAGTGGATCCCAATCCTATAGGATGAAGTTCCCTGGCCTGTTCCTATGTGGTCCAGCGGGTGCCAACCCGCTCACTCATCCTCCATGCATTTGCCCTAAGGCGGCTCTCTTCTGTGCCCTTTTTTGTTTTGTTTTGTTTTGAGATTTCATTTATTTATTCATGAGAGACACACAGAGAGAGGCAGAGACACAGGCAGAGAGAGAAGCAGCCTCCATGCAGGGAGCCCGACGTGGGACTCCATCCCGGGCTGCCCTCTTCTGTGCCTTTTAAAATAACATCTGTCTATTCTGTGACAGATGTTGGCTTGTATAATTGTCTCCTCCACTAGGTGAGTTTCCTGAGAGAAGAAATTTTTCTTTATTCACTCTTGTATTTCCATGTCTATTCTGGTAGTTAATAAATGCTTATTGAGAGCAGCCCGGGGGCTCGGCGGTTTAGCGCTGCCTTTGGCCCAGGGTGTGATCCTGGAGCCCCGGGATCAAGTCCCACGTCGGGTTCCCTGCATGGAGCCTGCTTCTCCCTCTGCCTGTGTCTCTGCCTCTCTCTGTGTGTGTGTGTGTCTCTCATGAATAAATAAATAAATAAAATATTAAAAAAAATAAATGCTTATAGAATCAATTAAACACAGTAAAAGCAAGCAGATATACCCTTTGCTTTAAGGAACTTACAAGGTAAAAGGGGGAAACGGGACATGAACCCTAGTAAGTATAATCAAGGCAGAAAGGGGCAAGTGCTTAGAAGAGAGTATTTTGAAACAAGTGCCACGGGGATGTAGGAAGAGGACTTCGTGGAGAGCCGGCTGGAAATCTCCCCAGATTACAGTGGGGCTTGTTTTAGGGGTGATAAGAGGATGCGCGTTCTTCCTGTTTCCCCCACTTTCGCATGTGGTCCTGCGGCCCTCTGGTCGCTGAGGTTCCACAGGATGAGGTTGGGGCACCCTCCTGGGAAGGCAGGTGGGGCCTCGTTGCTGACCCGGGGGCACTCTCAGCGATCTGGGGGCCAGTCCCCCTAAAAGGGGAAGGAGCTCCAAGGGGCGGCTCGGGTCCTGGGCTTAGGACCTCGGCGCTGGGATTGGAGGGGCAGGCCCCGAGATGGAGGGGCCCACGGGCCTCTTTGGAACCCGAGGGGGCACGGGCCCCGGGTCCCCGGGCCAGCCCACCGCACCCTCCGCTCACTGGAATAATCAGCACCGTCGGAGTCCACAAGGGTGAGCAGGAGACGCCCTCGGGCTCCCACCCAGTGCAAAGCCACTGGTGGTGGCTGGAGCCGGAGGGCTCCGGGTGCAGGGCAGCCAGGGGCCCTGGGACAGGGTGCACAGTGGGATGGGGGGAGTGAAGAGAGCACCCCCCGACCCCCCAGAGCCCGGCAGGACGCTGCCAGCCTCCTGGCCTCCTAGGGGACCCTTGGGGCTCTCAGCCCGAGGCCTGTGGAGCCCGTGCGCCCAGCCGAGCTGTGGGCATCAAAGCCCGTGCCCCGGGGGCAGCTCCAGGGAACAAGTGGGCGCGCAGCCAGTCATTTACACCAGCCCTTTAGCAGGGGTCCCTCCCACCTGGCTTTATTTTTAGATTTTATTTATTTATTCATGAGAGAGAGGCAGAGAGAGAAGCAGGCTCCATGCAGGGAGCCTGACTTGGGACTCGATCCCGGGTCTCCAGGATCATGCCCTGGGCCGAGGGCAGGCACTGAACCGCTGAGCCTCCCGGGCTGCCCACTCACCCCGTTTTTTAACACAAAGCAAGCACTTTGGATACTCTGTCGGTTTTTTTCTCCCTCCCTCCCTCCCAGGGGCCCAGATCTTTAGAGCCCGGCAGAGGAGAGAATCCTGCGGATTCTGTTGGGCTCGCTCAGAACCAGGCGGACACAGGCAGGGTACTTCACAGCTAACATTCACCTGCTCGGGGCACCTGGGGGGCTCAGCGGTTTGGCGCCTGCCTTCCGCCCAGGGCGTGATCCTGGGGTCCTGGGATCAAGTCCCGAGCCGGGCTCCCTGCATGGAGTCTGCTTCTCCCTCTGCCTGTGTCTCTGCCTCTCTCTCTTCTGTGTCTCATGGATAAATAAGTACAATCTTTAAAAAATAAAATTCACCTGCTCGCCAGGGAGGAGGGCACACGGGAGGGTGGATGCTGACCGCGCCCCACACGTGGCAGCTGAGGACCTACCTCACAGACAGGCGGTGGAACACGGTGGAAACTGCAGCTGCCCGAGGCGGGGTCACCTGCGGCTCCACCTGCTCCTCCTTCCTGGCTCTGTGAATCCCAGCCAGCCACCCAGTCTCCCAGCTTGGAGAGAAGAAGCAGGCAGGCCTCCTCTCTCCCCTGCTAGGCAATGTCTGTGAGAACATGTAACCTACTTTTTTTTTTTTTTAAGATTGATTTATTTATTTATGAAAGACTCAGAGAGAGGCAGAGACACAGGCAGAGGGAGAAGCAGGCTCATGCAGGGAGCCTGACGTGGGACTCAATCCTGGGACTCCAGTTTCGTGCCCTGGGCCAAAGGCAGGCCCTAAACCACTGAGCCACCCAGGGATCCCTGAACACGTAACCTACTTAACATGCTACTTGCTTCTTAAGGAGTGGTCTGTGTGCTTTTAGGGTGTTTTTTTTTTTTTTTTTTTAAGATTTTATTTAGGTGTTTGACAGAGAGAGGGAACCAGAGAGCACAAGTGACAGGAACAGCAGAGGGAGCAGGAGAAGCAGGCTCCTCAATAGCAGGGAGCTGGATGTGGGGATGTGGGGCTGGACCTCCAGATCATGATCTGAGCCGAAGGCAGCCACTGAACCCACTGAGCCGCCCAAGCGCCCCCAGCAGGTTTTACAATCCTCTGTATTAACAACTGGGATGTGCTAGAGAGAGCTACTCTCCTGTTTCAGATCCAGCCTCTCCCATTGCTCCTAGAGCCACTGCTGCTGTGGGAGTTACTTCAAAGAAATGGTGACAGAGGGATGCCTGGGTGGCTCAGCGGTTGAGCATCTGCCTTGGGCCCAGGGCGTGATCCTGGAGACCCGGGATCAAGTCCCACATCGGGCTCCCTGCACGGAGCCTGCTTCTCCCTCTGCCTGTGTCTCTGTCTCTCTCTCTCTCTCTCTCTCTCTGTCTGTCTCTCATGAATAAATAAATAAAATCTTTAAAAAAATGAAATGGAAACAAAATATCTAGCTTCTGCCCCAGTCACCCTGGACCAGCCCACCCTCCTGGTCAGCCCATTGAGACCACATTTCCAGCTGCCACAACTGGGTTTTATCTACAGATAATACCTAATTCACTGTAGAGTGTTAAGCATGTAATAAATGATTGGTGTATGAATTTAATTGCCAGAATTTCAGAGCTATAATAATAATAATAATAATAATAATAATAATAATAGTAATCAGCAACAACAGTAAATTACTGTGTGTGCCAAGCACAGTCCTGAGCACCTGGGTGCTTCACCTCACTTTGCTCTTACAATAGCCCCGGGAGGCACGTGCTACTATTAGTCTCTAATTGTAAAGATGAGGAAACAGACTCAGACAAATTAAATAACTTTCTCTCTGTCACCAGATCGTAAGTGGCAGAGCTAGAACTCAGATCCAAGGGGTTTTGAGTCCAGAAATTAGATCTGGGACATTCTAGCAACCTCCTCCTCTCATATGCCCCTTGTACTTGATACACTCATGTTATTGATGTGGAACCTGAGGCCAGAAAAGTACTTTGCCAGGGTCTCCTGGTTAAGAGCAGAGCTGATGGATCTGGTCCCATTCTCTCAGCCCCCCCGTCCATGCACCACCAGTCCATGTCCAAATTCCAGGCTTGCCTCCAAGAGAAGCTGCGTGTGGCAGCTCTAGGCCTCACCACCTTCGTTTCGGTTGCCCAGATGGAACCACGACCAGACAGCGAAATTTGTCCCTGCCAGGCCAGGATGCTAAGGAGATGGGAGCAGCTTGTTTTTCATGCCTCCTACCTGCTACAGCCTAGCAGTGGCTCTCACCAGGACCTCTGTGGAGGTCAAGGGCAGGCCAAGGAGACCTGATCCAGGTCCTGCCCACATCCTGGTGGGCACTATTGACGTGGCCGGCCCCATTGTCTTGTCACGAATCCAGTGACAGCAGCCCTGTACACCTTGAGCCAGCCAGCACAGTGCCAATCCAACAAAGCAAAAGGGCAGTGCAGGGAGCAGAGTTAGAAATGCCATCTGGCTTAATTGGTGGTTTCTTTCTTCTGTTTTCCAAAGTGTGTGGAGGGAGAGGGTGGAGGAGGAGGCTAAGAAGGCCACGACACCAAGAGCTAACTTGGATTCAAAAGAAGGCCAAGGAGAAGACTCCGGGGAAGGAGGATGATGTCACTGGCAGTGGAAGGGGTCCCAGGAGCAGTGTCAGGCTGGCCTGATGGATGGTGGGGAGTGGGGAGTGAGCTCCAAATCAGCTGCACAGGGACTTAGGGGCAGCAGGTGCCGGCTCTGCTGGGATCCCTCAGGAGAGGACGAGGGTTCTACTGGGAAGTGACAAGCCGCCTGTCAGAGAGGTAGGAGTTGGAGGCAGCCCAGAAAGAAGAAAATACCCATGATTGCCTGAGTCTGGCAGTCGTCCCCAGGGGTGCTGGGATGCACACCCCACTCTGGGGCACCGCTCGCATGGAGTACTGGAGCTCAGGCTTGGCAAAGAGCTAGAGCAAGCCAAAAGGCACTGGAGAGGCCTCTTGTCCCGGCGAGATGGGGCAGGGAAGGGAAGCGGACGTACATTCCACCCTGTATTTGCTCTCTGTGCCCTGGCCCGTGTTCTCATATCCCTCTGTCCTGCAGATATGACTCGGCCATTAAAGACCTCAAAGAGGCCTTGACTCAGCTTCGAGGGAACCAGCTGATAGACTACAAGATCCTGGGGCTGCAGTTCAAGCTGTTTGCCTGTGAGGTAAGGGCGATGGGCCCAGTCAGGGCAGGGGTGCCAGTGCAGGTGCAGAGCCAGCCGCTGACACCTCTGTGAGCTTGGGAAGGGCTCCCAAGCCTCAGGACTCAGAGTTCCCCTCGAGAAGAGACTCAGATCAAGAACTTCAGGCTCATCCCGGAGCCTCAAGCCACTGAGGGCACGCATTTTATTAACATAAGGCTCAAAGCACCATGTGGAAATGAGCCTGCTGGGCTCTCCAAGGGGAGGCTGGGCCCGGGGCATGCTGGCCTGTGAAAGTATTCATAATAATTTGCATAATTCCGGTTGACAAGCTCTTTTGCTCAGCATTATACTAACAAATCCAAAATCGTGGGCTCACTATCGGTACGGGACCGCTGTGACCTTGCTCAGTTCCTGAGTTACAGACCACGCTCTTTGCTATTCACAGCTCTGGCTTTGTGTACTTGGTTGATACCCAAAGAAAGAGTGAGGGCAATTTGGCACAAATCTGTCCTCCCCAGCTCAAAGAACAGCTCAAAGCACAAATTTAGGGAAGGTTTCCATAGAAGGATAACTTATTTTCCCTATTACCAAAAGGGAGAAACATGACTGGCTCTGACTCCACAGGCTCCTGTGCTTTTTCCAACCAGCCCTCCCCCTCCCCCTCCTAAACTCCAAATATACACCACTAGCTTTAAAAACTGAAAGCCCTGCAAATATCATAGATCTTTATTTAGAAGAATGGCTGATAAAAAAGTCCCCTTGCTTTAGTTTCTCAGGCAGGAGAAGCCATGGGTTCCCAGGGTGGCTCAGGACTAATAATAGAGCCCCCAGCTGCCCAGGCCCCTGGGGACTTGTGCCCCCATCCAGCCCTGCAGCAGGCGAGCAACTTCCCTCACTTCTCACAGTCTAGGGAGATGAGGCTTTGGGAATTGCAGGGAATTGGTTGGCATTTGGCCAGCCCCTGAGAGGGAGGCTTCTCAACAAGGCCACTGCCAATGTGCTGGGCCAGATAATTTTTTGTTGTAGGGGACGGTTCTGTGCACCCATCAGATGCTGGTAGCCCCCCCTCCCACCACCACCACCACATGACAACCTAAAATATCTCTGGACACTGCCAATCACCCCCCCGTCCGTCCCCCCCCCCCCCACTGCCAGTGAGAACCACTTGCACAGATGAAAGGGTTGGGAATCCAAGTACCTCATAAAACAGTGGCATCTGGGATGCCTGGGTGGCTCAGTGGTTGAACATCTGCCTTTGGCTCAGGTTGTGATCCCAGGGTCCTGGGATCGAGTCTCGCATCAGGCTGCCGGCAGGGAGCCTACTTCTCACTCTGCCTATGTCTCTGCCTCTCTGTGTGTCTCTCATGAATGAATAAATAAAATCTTAAAAAGCAAAAAACACAGTGGCATCCAAACAGAATCCCATGGGAGATATGATCATCCCCTGTAGTTGGACTTGAAATGACCCCAGGGCAGGAAATACTGGCCTAATGGGCCTCTCTGCAGGTGAAGCTGGAGTTTTCATGGTCTGATGTCCTTATGCCATGTGAGACTGTGTCATTTTCCTATATATATAATGCCACCCCTCTCTTCTTGACCAGGGTATAACCCTGGCTTCTGAGAAATCACATCATCCTTTTCAAAGAGTCTTAGGCTTTTCTAGTCATGGAGTCACTAAAATCTGTTGTGGGAAAAGGTCTTAAGAGAAGGTAGCAGGGAACCAAATAGGAATATTGAAGCCGACCTGAGTTCTCCTCCCTTCCTGCACACGTGGCCAGGGCTGGCCAGGGCTGGTCAAGTAGGTGTGCAGGAGGCAAAGCTCACTGAGGCTCAGAAATAGTCCGGAAGGGAATCTAGACCTCTCTGCTTCTGGGTTTGCTCCCGGTGCCCTCACCCAGCACCAGCCACTAACTCCGTGGAAACACAGTCCTGTACTCGCCTTGATAAACTGTTCTTTTTATCTGGCCGAGGCCCTGAACCACATTGCAGATGTGGGTGGCAGACTGTTGTAGAGGCAAAGTACATTGGTTATCCATTGTCAAATACCAAATTACTCTAAAATGCAGTGCCTTAAAATAATATCACTTATTATCTCCTGGTTTGGGGGCTGAGGAATCCAAAAGTGGCTTAGCTGGGTGGTTCTGGATGAGAGGCTCTCAAGGGGTTGTGGTCAAGATGTTGGCCAGCACTGCCATCATCTGAAAGCTTGACTGGGGCTGGGGGCCTCTACTTCTAAGATGACTTAAGGGTCTGACAAGGTAGCATCGCTTGCTGGCAGGAGGCCTCCATTCTTTGCCACATGAAGCTCTCCAAAACATTGTCTGAGTCTTGTCAGGACATGGCAGCTGGCTTCCCCAGAGAACATAATGATCCAAGAGAAAGTAATAGGGAGGACCAATGTCTTTCATGACTTAGCCTCAGATGCCACACCCCCTTATATCCATAATATCCTATTGGTGATCCAACTCAGCTCCATTGGATGTTCTTTTTTTTTAAAGATTTTATTTATTTATTTATTCATGAGAGACACAGAGAGAGAGGCAGAGACACAGGCAGAGGGAGAAGCAGGCTCCATGCAGGGAGCCCGATGTGGGACTCGATCCTGGGACTCCAGGATCGCACCCTGGGCCAAAGGCAGATGCTTAACCGCTGAGCCGCCCAGGTGTCCCTTCATTGGATGTTAGAGGGCAAAGGAGGGTGAGGGCCAAGAAGCGAGAATCACTGGGGGCCATCTTGGAAGCTGGCTACAGCAAAGGCTTTGGAGTCAGGTAGATAGGGATCAAATCCCAGCCCAACACTTGGCAGTTGTGTGATCCTAGGTATTATACATCATTTCTGAGCCTCAGGCTCCTTACTGTCTGTAAAGATTGTTGAGTACTTACCTCGTACACATTCCTTAGTAAATCCATGTATTTTATAATGTCAGGCAACAGAGGTCCAGTGCTCCATAAGACAAGGTGTCAGCCCCCAGAAGCTCAGGGTCACGTGTAATGGGAGGTGGTGAGGTCAGGACAAGAGAATCGCAATGGAAAACCTATGGCAGCACAGAAGTGAGGCCCCAGCTTACATGGTGCTTGCGGGGGTGAGAGGTAATGCAGGTAAAGTGGCCTATAACAGGTAGTCAGTGGGCAGCAGCAGTGAGGATGAGGATGGCAATGAGAACGACAGTGACGCTGCCACCAACAGGCAACACCAATTTCCAGGAGCACAAAGTCCTTCATGGTTTTAGCCTTTCGATTGTAAACACAGAGCATCCCCAGGTGGCGTCAGTCTGCAGAACCAGCCCTGCCTCTTCCCGGAAACCTTGTGGGCATGGTTCTCTGAGGAGACAGGCAGCACGTGGGGGATGAAAGCCCTTCTCTGCTCAGCCGCCAGCCAGCCCCAACAGTAGTACAGCAAATAACAGTCATAGTAGTGCGGAATATTGGTGCCAAGCAACCGAACTCCGAGCTTTATGTGAATTATTCCATTTATTCCTTACAACAGTCTGGAAGCAGGCAACGTTCTTGCCACCATTAAACACTGAAGCTGGGGAGGCCACGTATTAGAACCAGCCCTGGGGTACCTGTGCCCCTCACCCCTGCACCGCACGGCCTCCACGATGTAGAGAAGGCCAACAACCTCTTTCCCTCCTAGGCCTCCGCTGACCAATTATATCTCCTGTCTGGGGCTCTGGAGAGCCACCCCCACCCCGTGGGGGCGGGGGGGGGCATCAGGCTGTGATTCCTCTAACTTACACCTGAGAAAAGCTTGCAGCGGCTCCTGGCTGCTCAGCCGGTCCTCCACACAGGGAGGTGTCGTAGGGGCTCTAGGACCCCACTGCATTGTCCTGAAAAAGAACAAAAGTAAAGTAAACCCTCTTTGTTAGCTGTCACCTTGGTCTTCACTCTCTGTCGCCTTCCCATCTTTGCTTGGGAATCTGTTTATTACACTTAGCCGAGTATTTTTTTTTTCTTGCCGATGCATCCAAAAGATTATTTGGTTCTATGAGTAAGATGTAAGGCATAATAATAAAGCAAACACGTATGAACCACCCAACTCAAGACCTGGGAAATCATGATTATTGGTGAATGTGCTGTTCCGTCTTGTCCTGGGGGGAGCGCTGCCCTGGGTTTGTGCTGAATCTCTTTCTAGCTTCACTGAGCTTCTGCCCGCAGTCTCCTCCTGCCCCTAGGACTATTCCACAGTCTCGTCACTCATAACCACGTTCCACGCAGGGTTCTGTTGGCGCTGGTGCAAGATGATGCGTCTGGAACCCTCTCTCTCTCCCCACCCTGCACCGTCCAGTCTTTCAGCCTAGGCTCAGTGGCAGGAGCTGGATCGGGAGTCCACACACATATGTTTTATTCCCCACTCCTCAAGGGGGCTTGGGCACATCACTCTTCTCAGTCCTACAGCAACATAATAGCTGTTGTCCCCTCCTGAACTACTTGGCTGTTGAAAGAATAATGCACATGATGTTGGATTTATGCATTACGTCCTGATGTTTTCTTAACACTGTCCTTGAGCCCGGCATAACTCGGTAGCAAGATCGATGGTGTTATATTTTAGATATTCCCAGGAAAGCTGAGAAAGGGAGGAATGTCACCAGGCAACATTCCAGGAGCACACAGGCTAGCTCTTCCCTGGTGCCTAGATTTGGAGCAGCCTCAAGTTTTGTGTTGTGGCCTGTGCTTTTCTAGGTGTTATATAATATTGCTTTCATGTATGCCAAGAAGGAGGAGTGGAAAAAGGCTGAAGAACATTTAGCTTTGGCCATGAGCATGAAGTCTGAGCCGAGACATACTAAAATTGACAAAGCCATGGAATGTGTTTGGGTAAGTGTATGGGTGATGCGGGTGGCCAGAGGATTTTCACTGATTTTTATTTGTTTCTGTGGACATGTGGATTGAGAAACCATAGAAGTGACGCTTTTACTTTCTCTGAGCTCTGGGTAACACCAATCTTGGGGTTCCATGTAGGATCTCGAACCTGGCAGTGCTGAGTAGCCGAGGCCTGGAGTTCAGGGACCTCTGTGGTGCCACTGGGGGGAGCAGGGGACCAGAGGCTGGATCCCAGCACCAGAGGGGAGAGGCTGTGCCTGCTTGCTCACCTCTGAGTCCTCGAGGCCAGCCACAGGATGGCACTGTCACGGGCCTTGCTGGACCCTGGCCACCCTGTGTTTGTGGTATCTCCCCTGCTGAGTGCCAGGCCAGCCCGAGCCGTGCAGGGTGGGGGCGAGGGCAGCTCCCCTAGGGAAGAAGGGTCCTGAACGAATGACACAGACAGATGTCCACACAGCCTCCCAGGGGAAGGCCATATTGAAACCAACCGTTCGCACCGTAGACACTCTGAAATAATAAATGCTGTCTTTACACATTTAGAAAAACTGCTTTTGTGAGGTTGTCTCAGTGAACCTTTGCATCCATTCAGGGAGGGAGGCAGGATGAGCATCATCACTCCCGTTTTACAGGTCAGAAAATACGGTGCTCTCTTCCTGTGTTGTAGAAACAGAAGCTCTACGAGCCAGTGGTGATCCCCGTGGGCAGGCTGTTTCGACCAAATGAGAGGCAAGTGGCTCAGCTGGCCAAGAAGGACTACCTAGGCAAGGCGACAGTAAGTAGGCTCCGTCGGCTTGGCCTGAGGCTCCTGTGCTGTGGGCCCTGTGCCGACCGGGGTGGGACAGGCTCCTGGGGTGAGGGCACCCCCTCTGTGGTGCCGCCCCGGGACGCGGCCCGAGACTGGATCCAGTGTGGGGCTCTTGCTGAAAGGTGGGCAGATGCCTCCAGCTTGCTGTCTCTAGGTTTCTCGGATTCCTCCCTTCCCGCCTGACCCTGGGTGAGAGCCACAGGGTTAGTCAGTCTCAGGGTGCTGAGTCTCAGGGACTGAGCCAGGGCTAGAACATACAGCTCCGAGGCACTCAGTAAGCGTGGGGAACCGGGTTCGAGGAACGAGCACAGCATACTCCTGGTTTGATGCTCCTTCTAGCCCCGCTTCCACAGCCCTGTGATTAGACTGCTTTGCAAACTAGGCTCCTTTAAATCCGGGTCTTAAATCCTCCCAGAGATGATCCAGCACCCTAGATACAAAGCTGCGCTTGACTCTGACATGTCCGTAAGGCTAACGCTGCCCACTGGCTGGGTGTCTGGTTCTGGCAAGCAGCAGCGTTCAGGAGCACCTGGGTCAGTGGAAACACCCCAAAGCCCGTCAGTGGATGAGTGAATAAACAACATGTGATGTAGCCGTACGGTGGAATGGCCATAAAAAGGAGTGAAGTACTCGGGGCGCCTGGGTGGCTTGGTTGGTTAAACATCTGAATCTTTTTTTTTTTTAAAGATTTATTTATTTATTCATGATAGACACATAGAGAGAGAGGTGGAGACACAGGCAGAGGGAGAAGCAGGCTCCATGCCAGGAGCCCGACGCGGGACTCGATCCCGCGACTCCAGGATCACGCCCTGGGCCGAAGGCAGGCGCTAAACCGCTGAGCCACCCAGGGATCCCCAACATCTGACTCTTGATTTCAGCTCAGGTCCTGATCTCAGGGTTGTGAGATTGAGCCCCGTGTCGGGCTCTGTGCTGGGCATAGAGCCTGCTTAGGATTCTCTCTCTCCCTCTGTTCCCCCCTCCTCCACTAAAAACAAACCAAAAAAGACCCCAAAACACAAAAGGAATAAAGCCCTGATACAAGTGACAGCATGTTTTCACCTTGGAGACATCACTCTAGGGGAAAGAAGCCAGGCACAGAAGCCACCTGTGACCTAATCCTATGTCTCTGAACGATCTAGAATGGGTAAACGCACACAAATAGAAGGCACATTGGTGATTGCCAGGTGCTGGGAGAAGGGGGCTGTGCACTAACCACTTGGTGGGTGTGGGGTTATCTTCTGGGGTGAGGAACACATCTCAGAACTGGCTAGAGGTGGTGGTTGCACAGTAGTCTGAATGTTCTAAATGCTACCGCATTGTTCACTTTAAAATGGTTTATTTGGGACGCCCGGGTGGCTCAGTGGTTGAGCATCTGCCTTCGGCTCGGGGCGTGATCCTGGAGTCCCAGGATCGAGTCCTGCGTTGGGCTCCCTGCATGGAGCCTGCTTCTCCCTCTGCCTGTGTCTCTGCCTCTCTGTGTGTGTGTCTCTCATGAATAAATAAATGAAATCTTTAATAAATAAATAAATAAGTTAATTTTATGTGAATTTCACCTCAATTAAAAAAAAAGGACAGAGAGAGAGAGAGAGAGAACGAGAGCGTGCGAGCGAGCGAGCCTGCCAGGCTAGCAGGGCTGGCAGGTGCTAGTTCCCGAGGTGCTGGCACCTCTACCCCGGGGGCCAGCGATCCCTCCCTTGCCACTGTCCGTCTACCTCTGGGGCCGGGCTCCGGTGAGAGAGGGTCCAGGGGATGAGAAAGGAGGGATCTTGGGGGGAACCACGCGGCCTGGGGAGACAGTGCTGGCCCGGCCCTCACGCCCTCCTCCCTCCATTCCAGGTGGTGGCATCTGTGGTGGATCAAGACAGCTTCTCGGGGTTTGCCCCTCTGCAGCCCCAGGTGAGGCAGCCCCCCCGCCAGATCCAGGTCTCCGGAGCTCTCTGGGGAGCAGCCCCCCGGGGAGGTTGAAGGGCTCTTTCGAGGGGCCTGTCGGGCTGCGGGCTGGGGCTGCGGGGGCCCCTCGTGGTCGCGGGGTCATGACTGCTAGGAGAACAAGGCGGTTCTAGGCTTCACCCCAAGTTCCCAGAAACCCACCCTCCTGCTTCCCCCACAACCCCGGTCCTCAGGCGTCTGTGTTCCAGGGGAGCGGCTGCTGACGGTCTCCCCGAGGCCTGGACTGTTCTCTCGGGAAGCCGAAGCACAAGCTGCGGAGGAGGTTGGGGCATCTTGGCAGAGGCAGGGGCTCGCGGGGGCCTTGTGGGGCCCGGGGCTCGAGGCTGTGGGCTGGTCCCACAGCAGGGGACCCCTGGGGCACGAGTGAGCCACGGCCCGGGCCGGTCTGGGCTCAGGGACGCGGCTCCAAGCAGACGGTGACAGTAGGCCCGGAGGAAGGTGGGCCCGGCCTGGCACCGGGCGGGGGGCGCGGGGTGTGACCCCCCCTCCAGGCTGCACCCACCGGGTCACTCCCGCTGGCAGCGCCAACAGCCTCCCAGGGGCAGGGGGACCACGGCTGCCGGCCCGGAAGGTGACCAGCGCCGGGCCCGGGGGGTGGGATGAGCCAAGGGCGACCGAGAGATTCAGGGTCCTTTGATGTGTTTCTTCACAATGAAACTGGAGAGAGGCCTGTGGAGGACCCCGCACCCCACCTCACCCCCACACCCCGGCTGCAGGGCAGCTGGGGACTCCAACGGGAGGAAGAAGCCTAGGCCAGTGGACCCCCGATACCCGCTGGAGAGCAGGGCACACGCACTGGAGGGAGGTTTCTGCGTGGCCAGTGGATGCTGGGGGGGGGGGGTCGAAACACCCGCAGGTGTCACGTGATACAGCAGGCGTTAGTTCTAGAACAGAGCTTTTGGAAACTGTCCTAGGGAAGGGCCGGAGCTCAAGGTGGACGGCACCGTTGTGATGCCGTGCTGCTCGGTGACGCTGAAATTCGCCAGAAACCAGGAGTGGCTGGAGACGAATCGCTGTGCCAGGGAGGCCCGGCACCCGGGGGCTGGTGGGAGGGGTTCTCTTCCAGTGTTTGGTCAGGGTGCACGGCGCCCTCCCCGTCCTCGGTGCTCTGACCAAGCTCGAAATGCATTCTTTGATCTCCTGGTCCGGGAGAAGGCTCAGATTTCCATTAACAGCCTCTTCTGTCCCCCTCCTTCCCCTGCTGCCGCTCCCTCCATCCCTCCTGAATGTCCAACAGGCCGCTGAACCTCCACCCAGACCCAAAACCCCCGAGATCTTCAGGTAAGTTAGATTTAGCTCAGGACGCAGAATGTCCCAGCCCCAAGCCTTCACAGATGGCAAAAAGGGGGGTGAAGAAGATGAAACTGGGGTCAGGGGCTAAGTCCTGTGCAATGTAGCCTAGGGTGTGCGCCCATCCTGTGCTCAAGGTTAGAATGGAGCGATGAGTGGGGGGCACGGGAGTCTTCACCATCGGGGTCTGACTACGGCTACGTGGTGGCCCCTATGCCCCCAGGTCCCCATGCACAGCCACCCACAGATGAGGGCCACTGCTGAGAGCGCAGGAGTGTCCGTGGGACGCAGCCCCTCGGGGGCCACAAGGCTGGCCAGAGCTGGAGCCGGCTGCAGCCTCTTCAGGAGACAGGGAGGCCAGAGCTTTCTGGAGCTGGATGGTGTGTCCTTTCCCGAGGGGGTGTTTTTCACCTCCCTGTGGACACGTGGGCTCTGGAGGAGTAAGAGGAACGGCTCAAGAGAAAGGAGCCATTCTTCTCTGGGATGCGAAGGCCAGAGTGACACAACGTCCAGCTATCTTAAGAATTTGCTCTGAGTAGAGAGGCAAGCGCGGGTCCCCCACCCAGTAAAGAGGATTTCGTAAAGAATGAAAACGTACCACAGCGACTACGAAAATGAGGGGGCCGAGGAGCTCACGCTAACAGCCCTGGAGGCGTCTGTCTCCCCCACGTGTATAAAGAGCCGGGTGTTTGGAAACAGAAAGCGGGGTGAGGGGAGGGGGCGGAGGGGGAGTGAGTGGGAGCCTCCAGCCAGAGCAGGTGCATCAGACAGCGGCCAAGCGGGGCACAGTCACAGGGTCCCGGGAGGCCCAGACACACCCGGGAGCCTCCACGAGCCAAGTGGGTCTGGGGGAGATGGTGAAGGGGCAATGACATTGCCTAGCACACAGCTGGGGGCCCCAGGACACCTGCACACCCCCCACTCCCCGCAGCTGGCCCCCTGCTCTTCACCCTCCTCCAGCTGCGCGCAGGCCACTGGCTGTGCCGCCAGGTGACTCGGCCTCCCTGGGCCCCACTCCCCGTCTCGCCCAGCTGGCTGCCACCTGCCCCACCTCTGTGTCCCCTCCATCCGGCCCAGCGCCCCAGGGAGCTTCCTCCGCAGAAGGGAAGGGAGGGCAAGGAGGGCAGGGCCTGGGAGTCCCGGTTGTTTCGTGTCATTCACTCCTGTCCCCTTGCCTGTGTGCTCACGGCCCGTTCACACGCGGGTTCAGGCCTGGTCCTGCTCAGGGCCCCGGGCAGCCAGAGGCGGAGCGAGGGGTGCCCGGAGGTGCCTGCTGGCCCCACGGCCGCTCTTGCTTGTCTCCCCACGCAGGGCTCTGGAAGGGGAAGCTCACCGTGTGCTGTTTGGGTTTGTGCCGGAGACACCGGAGGAGCTGCAGGTCATGCCAGGGAACATCGTCTTTGTCTTGAAGAAGGGCAATGATAACTGGGCGACGGTTATGTTCAACGGGCAGGTACTCGGAGGACCAGGGGGTGGGTCCTTGGCCATGCGATGTGGCAGCAAATGGCAAAGCTTCCCGAGGAGCCCTCCCCGCTGCCTCCGTGCAGGCCGCCTCCTCTCCTTCGTCTGTCCGCCCACCCCAAGCCCACCCCTCGCCCAGGCTCTGGGCTGTTTGGTGCAACAGGGACGATGGGTACTGATGAGCACAACTCTGTCTTCCCCCCTCTGATTCCGGGATGCTGCACCCCAGAAGGGGCTCGTTCCCTGCAACTACCTCGAGCCAGTGGAGCTGCGGATCCATTCTCAGCAGCAGCCCCAGGTAACAGGGTGCCGAGGCCGGCCCCATCCCCGCCAGACTCTGCCACGAGAGGGGGCACGAGCAGGGTGGAAAGGGTGCTGTCCTGTCCTGTCACCAGTCCAGAGTCCACCTGGGGTTGGCATCAGCTGCCCAGGGCTGAACCTGGGGGTGAAGGAGAATGCAGATGTGCTGAGTGGAGGCGTCTGGGACCTATTGGGCCCACCCACCTCTCTGATTCCTCCTGGTCTAGGGTGATTCGGGACCCAAAGCCTATTGTATAGGAAGGTCAGATCTTCCCGGGAATGTCCTCTTCACCTGGAACACTCAGCGAGTTGGCTGGTGAAATGCCATGGCCAAAGGGAAGTCTGTTTTAGAGCGTGGAGTCAGAGTAGGCCTCGCAGCCCCTGCTTCTCCATCACTCCTCGGAGGCCTGCCCTTTGTCGGGGGTCTTGGCTGGACCTGAGCCGCCATGTAGGTGACCGATTGCAGGGGAGCCTGTCCCTCTGGAGACTGTGCAGCCAGTGTCTTCCGTGGGCTTGGCCCTCCCTGGTTGGAGTTAACTGTACCCTGATGACTTGGAATGTTTTAAATGTCACACAAATGAGAAGGGGACTGTTTCCTTTGAAGGGGCCAGATGTGGGGCGAGAGGGTGAACTAAGACAAGACTCAGGGCCCTACTTACCTCATCTCCTGCAGGTTTCCAGTGTGGCTGAGAAGGGTAGGTAGGCAGCAAGGGCCTTTTAGGTGGGGGTTAGGGTTCTTATTTCTCCTGGGATTGGTTTCCACCAGGCCAACCCTGCCTCCCCTTTAACCAGCACTTTCCTCAGTCTCCCCTGAATGTTGCCACTGCTCCAGCTTTTAGGAAGTCGTTTGCCTCTGGCTCCTTTCCATGGCCCATCTCCCCGCCCCCCCCACTCCTACCTAAGAACTTTATCTGAACGCTCTTGCCATTTCTGTCACCTCCAGGAGGAAGCCTCCCCAGAGTCTGATATCCCAGCTCCTCCCAGCTCCAGTGCTCCTGGAAGACCCCAGTTACCACCAGGTTGGTGTCCCTGGAACAACATCGGTTGGCCTGGGTGTGGGAACACTCCGGGCTGCTTCCTGACAGCATTGCTCTCCTAGTCTTCTAGGAGATTCTGGTTTCTTCTCCATCCAGCATGCTGCTCAGCTTATGACCACACAGCCCCAGGGCCCCTCTCTCCTGTGCCACCCACCCACCTGAAACCTAGGAAGTAGATTCCCTTTCTCCCTACTTACTCCAGAACATCCATAGGCTTGGGTAAATGTAGCTGGTTGCTGGGGGGCAGGGAGTGTCCAGACCCCTCAGTCAGTAGGTACAGATATCATGCCCCAGCAGAAAAGGCTGAAGTCACTGCACATGTTTACCTCAGAGGGGGCTGGAGTGGCAGTTTTCAAATGTCCAAGGAGCTCTCTTGGAAAAGAAAAGAAACTGCTCTGCAGAGCCCCGAGGGATAGACAAAGAGCCAAGGGCAGATGTGAAAGGACGTTCTCCTGATGTCTGGAGAGGGATGCGTTGGGAAGTAAGGGGCTTTGGGTCACAAATCGGCAGCTTAACCTGATTCTGGATGAGTGCTCAGTAGAGATGCATCCAACAGGTCGTTTGTCCAGATCCTAGATCCATGATTGTTAGCCTGGAGAGCACCAGAACCCTTTGGGAGGCTCTCCACACCGACATTTTTATTTTGAAAACTGTCAAACCTACAGATTGAAAGTTGAAAGTGTAGTACAAGAAACAACAGAATCCTTTCACCTAAATTCACCAACTGTACCAGGTACTTGACCGCCACCCACCCCCCCAACCACTTGCAAGGAAGTTACAGACTCGTGGCACTTCACCCTACACGTGAGCATTATCCTAGTCTTCTGCATAACCACAGCGCAATTGTTATATCTAGGGCATTGAACATTAATATGATATTATAGAGTGTATACATTTCCCCGATTACCCCTCAAAACATCCTCGATAGCTCTTTTGTTTTTAACTTTTCTGTCCAGAGGCCCATCGACGATCACATATTATTAACCTAGGAAAATGTTATGAATATAGATTCCCAGGCCTTCGATTCTGATTCTTTTTAGAATTGGCACTGAGCCTCAGAATCTATATTTCTAGAAAAAAAACAAAACAAAACAACCCTTCCAAGTAGTTCTGAGGATTGGCTGGGTACGAGATCAGTGGGTTTTTTTTTTTGATCAGGCTTCCTCTATCGTATCTTTATGTAGACCTCTCTTATATAAATTATGTGCATACTGTCATATTAATGCATCATGCACATCAGGGAAAATGAACCAAAATAAGGACAAGGTAAAAATAGGTGGTTCTAATGCGCCTTGTGACTCCTGCTTCATCTTGCACTCTCTCCTTTCGTTGCTCAGAGCCCACTGGTTTAACTGGACTTCGGGGTCCCTGCTAACCCCACATGCTGTTTCCTAAAGGCAGGGACTGGGTTCATCTGTGTGTTTGTGCTTTGCCCTGCACATTTCCCTTGAGTGTGATTCCCCCGCAGTTTATTAAGGTTAGGAATCGCCCCAGAGAGTAAAGGTAGGATTAGGTCCTGATCTAAGAAGTTTCGTTCTGTGGAAGGCAGGGGCTGGCCAGGAGACTTCATTCACCTTCTTTTGTTTTACTTCCTAACTTCTCCATTTAGGTCAAAAAGAAAAAGAGCCCAAGGTAAGCTTCTTCCTTGTACTATTTCAAGTGGTAGAGAAAGGCAAAGCTGAGGCTGTCCACCATGAGCATGTCCCCCTGGGTTACATATAGGAAGAGACCCAAAGGAAGGGTGGACCAGTTACCTCCAGGCACACCCACAGTCCATGGGCTAGGGACTCCCGCAGTGACTTACTTCCCCGCCTCCGTGCACACATTTCCTACTGGCCCGCAGTGCGTGGGCCAGGTCTCCTGGCTCAGTAGGAATTCCTATCCAGGCGACAGTGGGGCTAAGGACCTCTGACCTTTACGTTACTGTGAACCCCGTTAGCTCTTGGCCTCTCCCTGCCGCACAGAATGCTCCCTGCGATCAGGATGTGGCTAAGAGGAGGCCACAGAGGCTCAGGAGTTCCTTCTGCTTCCTCTCCCCTCAGGACGTAAAGCTCAGCGTTCCCATGCCCTACACGGTCAAGGTGCACTACAAGTACACGGTGGTCATGGAGATTCAGGCCGGCCTCCCCTACAGCCAGCTCCGGGACATGGTGGCTAAGAAGCTGGAGCTCCTACCGGAACACACCAAGCTGAGGTGAGTCCGGGAAGGTAGCAGTTAGGGGTACCACTGGGGGCCTGTGCTGGCCTGGAGGACGGAGGAGAACGCTTTGGTACTGACGTTCTCTGGCGTGGTTCTTACTCCTCTCTCCCCAGCTATCGGCCTCCGGACAGCCATGAGCTGGAGCCCCTTTCAGAAGATAACATGAAGGCTGCGTGGGGCCAAGTGAGAAACTACTGCCTGACTCTGTGGTGTGAGAACACAGTGGTGAGTGCAGTGAGGCCAAGGGCAGCCAAGGTCCCGCGTCTGTCGGGCCACCTCCCCAACAGCCATCCAGCATTTACCGAGCACCATCCGTGAGCCTGGCACCGTGCTTGGTGTCGAGGGTACGGGGGGTGGTCACGAGCCACAGCTCTGCCTCCCTTTCACCCGCACCCCGGTTGCAGCCAGGAGAGGGTTCCCCGCAAGACAAGAGCAGGCCCGACAATGCACAGAAAGCCTCTGAGTCCCTTCTGCTGGCACCTAACTGTTCCAAGGTTAGGCCCGTCACGATCAGGCAAGGGTGGAATGAAATCCTAGCTGGAGGCCGAGCACAAAGCCGTTTTGCACTGTGAGTTTCCACGGGGAAGAATACTTGAGGGTGGAAGATAAGAGTGAGCATTTATTTCACAAAGAGGTGATTTGGATTACAACATCCTACTAACAGCAAGTGTCTGTTGAGAGCTGCCCATGGGCCAGACACCGTGCTAAGTACATGCTGAGCATTCGTCCTTGGAGACTCCACAGGTCTGTGAGGTACTACTATCTCATTTCATAGTTCAGGTAACAAGGCAAAGAGAGGTCACCTTGACCAAGATCACATGGCTGGTTGGTAATGGAACTGTGGCCCGATGGGTATTTTGACTCCAAAGCCTATATTCTTGAACCTGTTTCTAGACCCCAGGGCCTAGAATAGAGTTAACTCTTTGGCCAGTAAGATTAAGGGAGTTAGGGGCAAAGTTAGAGGCTAGAAGTAGTAGCTACACATTAACACTCTTGACTTTGTCCCTTTGTCTCCAAGGAGAAAAGTTGCTATTTCTTTTTGTGGTTGATGTTAATTCCCTCCCACAACCATGGCCCCTGAAAACCATCCATCTGTATTGTCAACATAACAACATACTTTTTTAGCCTTTTATGTAATTTCATATAGATGGATGTACAGTATATATATTCATATGTATATGCTGTACATATAAACTTTTGCTTTAATAGTCCACTTCAATAGATACTTTTCCATTTTTATATATACTTTTGTGTTACAATAGTCCATTTCTTCTGATTGCTAATGGTATTGCTACACAATATTCCACAGTATAATCTGTTTATTGATTCACCTGTTGGTGGGCATTTGGATTCTTTCCAGTGTTTGTCTAGTGACATTTATTCTTCATCAAACATTTGTCGAGCTTTACTACTCTTTAGATAGGCACTGGAGATAGAAACACTAACAAGACACAGGCTCTTCTTGGGGGAAAGACAAGAGAGGACATGATTATAAAGCGTGTGATGGAGATGCATGAATGGCGTACTGTAAGCACGTGGGTATCTCACCCAAAAATGCTGAGGCAAAGTGGGACAAGGCAATATTCAATTGTCTTTCTGGAGGAAACGATGCTGAAATTGTCTTGAAGCTTAGCCTTAAAATGGCACATAGAAACTAGCAAGATGGAGGTGGTTAGGATGCTTTCTATAGATGGAAGAGCAGAGGGAAGACCCTAAGAGTTGGCAGTGGGTGAAGGGCTCAGTGGTTCCAGACACAATAGGGGGATCTGGGAGATAGGTTGGCAAGGCAGCAGGGCCACATCATGGAAGGTCTTACACCTGCTGCACTCAGATGAGGTTGTGAGCAGGGGAGAAAATAGGATGGATGGTTCAGGGGCATAAGAGCAAGGTGAGGGGGCCTCTGGGAAGCTGGCTGGCTGGCTGGTCCCCATCCACAGCCCTCACACTGGGGAGTCCCAACACACAGTCAGGGAGACCACAGTCTCCACTGACCAAAGCCACTGTTAGCTGGGGGTCCTCCCTCGGACACCTTCATTCTCCCCTCGCTCCCCCACTCACCTGTTTCCTGCTTTAGCATTTTTAGATGGTGGCAGCTGCAGTTACATCACTAGGGGGTCTAAAATTCAACAGGTCCTATGCAAACCCTTTGGAGAGCTACTGGTTTTCACCTCTGAATGGATTTTGCACCTTGGAAATGACCACAATGGCAAAGCTATCGCAGACCATCTGGGCTGGGACCGTGGGCCCTGTTGGGGCAGAGTCCCTCTCTAAATCCTCATGGCCGCAGCTGGGCAGGAACTCCTGCTTAGTTAGGGAAGGGTCTCTTTGGTAGAGTCTCATTGAAATCAGACACATTTGCTGGGAAAGACAAGTGAGTGGGAGAAGAGGAAGTAAAGAGGGTGGGCCTGGAGGAAGCCCCAGCGTGGTGGTATCTAAGAGTTCGGAAAATTGCCTTCAGGAAGGATGGCCCCTGGACTCACCTGCAAGGACAGGCCCCAGGACCCTGTGCGGGGGAGGGGCGGAGGGGGGTTGTCGAAGAGGGGCCAGGGCAAGGGGCCCTTGGAAGTCTGAAAGGTCATCCTAAGGTTTTCAGTGGTCCGTCTTGGGTAATCCTTTCCATAGTGTCTTGAAAGGATTCCACCTACCAGTCCTGCTCTAAATGTGAATTACTTCCCTTGAAAGGTTTATTGTGTTTAATTATCGTTAATTTTTGTTCTTTGAGGAGAGCATCAGTCTAATCAGTGGCTGTACGTGGCTAAATTCCCAACACAGTCTTTTTGGGACTCGATCCAGCTTCAGAGGTCCTTGCTGAGCATTCTTTATCACTACCCCTTAGTCTTGGAGATGGCAAGTCAGGATGTTCTCCTTCACTTACTAGAAGAGCAGGAAAATGAACAATCATTTGCTAAGTATCTACTCTATGCAGGAACACTTACTATTAACCAAGTTTATAGATGTCTATATACATAGTCTAGTCCTGTCAGAGTGTTTAATAATTTTTAGCTAGGGGTGCTCGGGTGGTGCAGTCAGTTGAGCATCCGACTCTTGGTTTCAGCTCAGGTCGTGATCTCAGGGTTGTGGGATGGAGCCCTGCATCAGGCTCCTGTGCTGACTCATGCGTGTGCTCTCTCTCAAATAAAATCTTTAAAAAAATAATTGTCAGTTATTACCGTTCTACATCGTATCACTTCATTCCTCTAGCCTCTATTTCAGGTGAGGGAAGTTCAGAAGGGTACACCACTTGCTCAGGGACACACAACTTGTGGGCAGCGGAGCTGGGATACAAACCCAGGCCTTTAGACTCCTTAGGGCCATTTCCATCTCACTGTCCTGCCTTCCAATAGAAGGGATCTGTCAAGGCGAGAACAAGCAACATTCGGAAGTGAGAACTTTGAATATTCAGTACAGCATGTATCCTTGAAGGTTTTTTTTTCTTCTCTCCTTCCTTTTTTCCTTTCCGTTCTTTCCTCTTTCCTTTTTTAAAGATTTTATTTGATATAGAGTGGGAGAGAGAGAGAACGGGTGCACGCACAAGTAGGGTGGAGGCAGAGGGAGAAGCAGACTCCCCGCTGAGCAGAGCCCCATGTGGGGCTTGATCATGACCTGAGCTGAAAGCAGATGCTTAACCGATCCAGGTGCCCCCCTCACAGGGTTTCTAATGCGGGTTTGTTAAATCCTATGATTCGCATCTCTAGAAACTGCACCATTCTTTTTTCAACATTTGTGGATCAAATAGCAACTAAGATGTGTCGTTACATATATGAGGAAACAAAACCTTTTTCATGATCTTAGAAAGACGGTATGGTGCTCTTCAGTGTTTCTCAAACCTTCATAAGTATGAGACTCACCTAGAGAGCTTGTTAAAATGCAGACGGTGGGGCCCCACATGCTATGAATTTGTGATTTAATAGGTTTGGGATGGGACCAGAAATTTACATATTTAACAAGGTCCCTAGTGTTGAGGGTGCTGGGGAGAGGTGTTGGATTCCAAGTTAGAAACTCAGGTGACTTTGGGTTCTGTCGCTTGTGACTCAATCTCTTTCCAACTGCAAAGAAGTAACAGTAGTACCTATCCTACCCTTTTCGGGATTTCTGTAAGAGTTTAAAACTATATGGTCCTGCAGACCTTTTGGGTTGATTTATCCAACCATCCAATATTCATAAAGTACACGTTAGGTCTATGCTAAGGATTGACCACAAACTTGGCCTTCGTGAGTTTATATCCTAGGCGCTATGTTCTATGTTGCCATTTCACTGATTCCTTTAGTGATGTTCAATGTTCACTGGCCAAAAAGTTAGGAAAACTAACAGACCTTTTATTATTTCAGGG
This sequence comes from Nyctereutes procyonoides, assembly GCF_905146905.1. Classification (NCBI taxonomy): domain Eukaryota; kingdom Metazoa; phylum Chordata; class Mammalia; order Carnivora; family Canidae; genus Nyctereutes; species Nyctereutes procyonoides. Next base: position 10,262,920 of record NW_026575037.1, read on the forward strand.
TGACCAAGGCTTTCCAGATGAGCCCCAGGAAAGTGAAAAATCTGAAGCTAATAACCAGACAACAGAACCTACGCTTAAGGAAGGAGGCCATGTGGTAGCACTCTTCACTTATGAGGCCACCCAGCCAGAAGACCTGGAGTTTCAGCAAGGGGACATAATCCAGATTATATCAATGGGTAAGTAGTACTCCTGGATCATAGAAACTAATTCCCATGTTAGCAGCAATAAATGTAAGAGAGAAACATTAATAACCTACAAACCAAACTTTAGCCAGTAGTTTCAATCTCCTTCCTAGCTTTCAGCTGGAAGCAGCAAAATGGAGTGCTTATTAGCCTATCTGTTGCTCCAACGGCAGAGAAGCAACAAATGGCACTAACATTTTGATCATTAAAGATGGCTGTTTTGGAAGCCATGCATTCGCATTCCCAAAGTGAACCAATTGGAAGGTGGCTGGAAATCATTTTGCCTTTGCACAAAGCCATAGGATAGTTTTCTCCAAACTGTAGTTCTTTGAATTGATGTACTTTTTGAGGACGAGGGAAGAAGAGGGTAGATTTTGCCTTAGAAGAAGCTATTCGACATTGCTTTGTGTCTCTGGTGACTTTCCTGACCCTGTTAGGAATCAAACACACTACACACTGGAACAGTGTAAGTGGAGAGTTCTAACTTAGAGCTTCTCAAACTTCAGTATGCCCAAGCACCCTTTCAAGAGTTAAATAAAATTCCTTGGCCCAGCAACCAGAGATTCTGATTCAGGTGTGGGGTGGGGCCCACCAAGTCTGCATTTCTAACAAGCTTCCAGTGTGATGCTTGTCTCTTGACTGTGAGAAGCACTGTTCTAATTCAGGGTTTGACATAATCTTATTTCTATACTTCAAAACAAGTACGAATCCCATCAAAAGTTTTGTTCAAATGGGAGAAATATGCATTAGCAATGCAGAGCAGTGAAAACAAATACCATTACAAATTATGACAGAAAATCCAACAGATTAAGAAATGAGATTTTTAAAGCTAGTGAGGTATACAACTGTGTGGCAATTGACTCAAAATACAAGTAATAAAGAGGCAGGGTACACTGGCAGTGCCTATCTTCTGTTAGGGCTTAGTGATACTTTAAAAATGGTGCTAAGAGTTACTATCAACCAACCAGCTACATTGTCCAGTGTTTGTTTTTTTTTTGAGGGGGGGGGTTGGGATGAGATAAAAACTAGGAACACACAGAAAAACCTTCTAAGTAGAGATGAAGAGAAAAAAGGTGGCATATTCCTTACCGTGTCTGACTCTTGATCTGGTTCAGTTTGTAATCTCAGGGTCCTGGGGTCTAGCCTTGCCTCGGTCTCCATTCTGTGGGGAGTCTGCTAGATTTCTCTCCCTCTGCTTCTTCTACTCACTGCCTCCCCCCTCCCCCCACAATCCTCTCTAAATCTTAAAAAAAAAAATCGTAAGGAAAATACCTTTATAGCACTGTGCTATATCAAAAAATCTGTGTATAAGTGGACCCTCATACCTCAAACTGAGATTGTTCAACGATCTACTATATTATTATTATTATTTGAGAGAGTGAGCCAGGGGGAGGGGAACAGGGAGAGAGAGAATCTTAAGCAGGCTCCACACACAGCATGGAGCCCAACGCAGGGCTTGATCTCACAACCCTAAGATTATGACTTGAGCTGAAATCAATTCAGACGCTTAACCAACTAAGCCACCCACACACCACAAAGATCTGTATTGAATTAACGGCATGCCCCTTTCAATATAGTCAGAATAAAGATTCCTAACAGGGATCAAACTCTTCTGTTAGAAAAAAAAATACTATCTCAAGGTTTATTGTTCAATTTTTTTCATCTTATTTTACTGGCAACTTTTTGAAAGATCTAATTGATTTTCTGTATTTTATTCCTTATCATACATAAGACAGAAACCAGTAAGATGGTGGAAGTCCTATGTTGACTCCTCCCTCAAATCACTTTCCAATATGGACTTTTCCCTGTTGGCACTATTAGGGGTGAAGGCCTGCCAAAGATCTGTGTGGCACATCCAGATGAGATAATCTTCCTGTACTGGTTTTAGAAACCGACATATACGTTTCCTTTTACCAGTGAATGAAGACTGGCTGGAAGGAGAGTGCAAAGGGAAAATTGGTATTTTCCCCAAAGCGTTTGTTGAAGAACATGCAACTACAGATTTGGAAAGCTCTCCTAGAGGAGTCTAAGATGTTCCATAACCTCCAAAATTGGAGAAAAGTAACTATAATCATTTGTGAAGTTTAGCATGTCCCTGCAGTACCCTGTACCAAGACAGTACTGTTTAGAAATGTTAACTAATCCACTTTTCGCACTGAAAATTTAACCTAGTAGACAATGATGTGGGCATTTATCCTGATGATTACCATGGGGGAGGGGGGGGTGGGAGTGGGTGGAAGTGCCTGGGAGGGCATGAGAGGGTCTTCTAGGGTGCTGATAATGTTTCTTGCTAGGAGTGCTGGCTACCCAAATGTGTTCACTTTGTAAAGGTTCACTAAGCTGTATGTAAATTTATTATTGGTGTACTTCTATATATGTGATACCCTAATAAAAAAACTTACAAAAATAAAACACCCAGAGCGCAGGCTCAATGCCTAAGTATAAATACCCTTATTCCTGTACCACTACAGTCACAGGCTCCTGGGCCTGAAGTAAACTTACAGGTAATTCAGATGGAATACACACAATTAACTTTCCTTTATTAAAAGTCTCATTGCTTAAACAGAACCTAAACTGAGTTAGGTTCTCATGGAAGTGTTTTCAATTCCATTCAGAATTAAAATACTGGTCTTCCATCCTCTCATGCCTTCTCAGAAAGGGACATTTGTTGAGTTCAGTACTGAGTATGTGCACTAACACTTAAGTGATGTAGAGAAGTCGCATTAGGGAAGCCACTTGGTCAGGACTACCCTGCTGACTAATGTTTTAGAATATGTACTACAGGAATATACATGATAGAATGCTATGGTTTTATTCTGATTATCATTTAACCAAATGGCTTGATTTCCTAGGGTTAACTCAGGATTAACAAATACTAGACTTTAGAACCTAGCCTTCACTTCCCTCCCTCTCTCCAAGTGCTTGTGAAAAGCAGTTTAGGAGACAAGGTGTAGACAGAATCAACACAGAAGTGAGAGGCTTGCTGACCAATGTCACACAGACTGGCAGGCCACGGCCCTGACTTCCAACATGCTGCTGCAGGCCTGGCAGGCTACCACTGGAAATTTTGGACATGTCTTAAAGAAATGCAACCTCAAAGCTAAGAACACTAATTACTGTTGGGGCTAATCAGACTTAGTGATTCTTTTTTTTTTTTTTTAAGATTTTTTTAAATTTATTCATGAGAGAGACAGAGAAGGAGGGAGGGAGAGAGAGAGGCAGAGACAGGCAGAGGGAGAAGCAGGCTCCATGCAGGGAGCCCGACGTGGGACTCGATCCCGGGTCTCCAGGATCACACCCTGGGCTGAAGGTGGCACTAAACCACGGAGCCACCTGGGCTGCCCAAGACTTAGTGATTCTTAGAGACCAGAAAGAGAAACTATCTCTGCATTGCCCCACTGACAGTAAAAATAAGGATAAAAATGGAGGGTGATTAACTCATTTGCATAAGCCAATCTTATTAGATAAAAGAATTTTGACAGCTTTTTCTACCCATCCCTTTCCATAATAAAGCACACAGGTTTGGAATGCTACTAAAAGCATAAATAACCCTTAAGTATACTCAATTTTTGACCATCTCTGCTTTCCCCTAGCTGACTTGTAAGTAGTTTAAACACTTGGGGTTTTGTTTTTAAGTAGGATGTTCTTTCAGGTAAGAAAGGAAACAACGTACACACAGATCTGGTTGGAGAGAACATGGTTTAATTAAAGGCAAAGCTGATTTCAGCAGCTGCAGGTCTTGCACAGACAGACCAAAACAAAACAGAAAACAAAACAAAACAAAACAAAAAAAACACAAGAGAAAGTTTACTACACAAAACCAGTTTCTGATGAAGATTCTCCTCTCCCTCTTCATTACACTCCACATTGAGGATGATAAGGCGAGGAACCCCGCCCCAAGAATCAGAAAACATTCCAAACACCAAATTCTCATGCAGAAACGGGGCTGCAGATGGGACGTGGGCAGTACCGGGAGTGAGACAGTGAACCTGGCTAGCTCATCTAGGGTGCATGAATCAGGGACAGCTCAAACACTGGAATGTTGCAGCTGCCTGAATGCAGAGCTCAAACACACAAAGTGGGTCAAGGTAGCAGGGAAGGAGGCTTGGAAGGGCAGGGATGGGAGAGAGGTGGACACAGGGAAGGGGTTGGAGAGAAGCACAAAGGGTTTCATATTGCCATTGGGTGGGGGGCTTCACCCTTTCAGACCTTTCGCAAAAAAAAAAAAAAAAAAAAAAAAAAAAAAAAAAAAAAAAAAAAAAAAAAAAAACCAGAAAACCCCAAACACCATGTCAAACTTAAAGAGCAATAACGTAAGCATACGGGGCTCCAACCACTCTCTGAAGAGCAATGAGCATTAATCTCACCCCTTCCACTGCTGGGGTTGCCCAGACTCCAGTGACAACCCGGGGCTCCTGGATGTGCTTTGCTCTGCAGCTGTCTTCCAGTTTGTAAGTCCCACACTGACTCCACACACTCACACACACTCCCCCTCCCCCCAGGGAGAGCAGCTGGGCATGCGCGCACGTATACGCGCACGCGCACACACGGGCACACACGCGCGCGCGCGCACACACACACACATACACACACACACACGAGAGACCTCCCAGAAATAGACCCTACCACTAGCACAGCAATTGGACATTTAGATTGTTTCCATAATTTCCCCTTAAAATATTACTTTTTCCAGGAACTAACAGAAATGCTGTCCTTCTGTTTCTACACAAGAGAATGTTCAGTCCTCTTTCCTTCTAATAAATACCAAATAAAAGTCTATTTTCCTTTCTTTCGCCTTTTCCAGAATGGACTTCGTTGTGTTTTCTTCTGTGCATGATGCACATGTGTCCATGTTGCCTTGAATTTCACTCTGAAAGTGGAGGTCAGGAGACGCAGCTGGGCAGGGGCCTGGCCTGTTGTGCACTATGCAGATGCCACTGCTTCCTTCCTCCTCAGACTGTCTTTCGGGCCCCAACTGCTGGACCCCATGCTGTTGCTTCTTGGCGAGATGTTGTACACATTAGGAATAGAAACAGTTACTAGCATACAGCATAGGGTAGAGAAGGGATGGAGGTAAGGACAAGAGGAGGTGGGTGGTAAGCAGGATAGGGTCACAAAAACCAATCAAACAGAAAAGAACCACACTGAAAGCTTCTACCTATTAAAATGTGTCAGGCCACGAATGGACCAGCCTGCCTTCTGTGAGACTGCTTGCTATGCTACCGTAAAATGTACAGGAATCAAAAACATTAATTTAAAATCCTACAGCAGTCATCTGCCAGTCCAGCCCAGCACCACCACCCACACTGCATCCTCGATTGGGGCTCGAGCACCTACAGAGTGAAGGGCATTTCCTGCTGGAGTCTCCAGGCCAGATGAGGGCCTGCCAGAACCTTCCGAGTGAAAGTTGAGGCCTTGGACTCTCCCTCATGGAACACTTCCACTGGCTGAAGAGGTCAGTTTCCCCATCCTGTCACCACCAACCTCTCACAGGAGCAGTGCCCAGGGCTTTTCTTGCTACACACTGACTAGAAGAAGCACATCTGTGTGTGGAAGAATTCAGTGTGATATTTTACTACTGAGAGTAATAACAATAATAAAAGATGTTCGGGAATAATTTCAACTACATTCTCAGTCAGCAAAGCAATCATTAATGGATTCCTATTTTATTCCCCAAAGAGGAAAAAAGGACTGAGAAGTTCCCATTGGCTTCTCCCATCTGCCTCCCCTTCTCAGCTTTCACTTCCCTTGTGGCTGGGGACATGCACGATGGAGAAGGTGAGAGGCGGTGGTACCAGGTAACTGAGTGAGACAAACAGCAGTTCCTCTCTCCCTCCGGAAGGCCCCAGGGGGACGGAGAGTTCCTGATGGTTGTTTTCGTTTTGTTGCACTGCGACATTTCGTGCACACCCAGCACGCCGGTGGAACACTTACACCCTCTCGACAGCAAGAAACAGAAAAGAGGGCTGCCACCTGCAGGGGACTGTATGGGCCAGTCCTGCAGACCCAACATGCCATGGTTTATGGAGCCTTCATTCCCAGGGTTGCCACTCTGGCCTCAGTGTGGAGGGTTCATGGTGCCTTGTCCCCGCTGCTGCTTCTGCTTCTGCTGCATTAACAGCTGCTCCAGAGCGGAAGGTCCAGGATGCATCATGGAACTGGACCAGATAGACTGAAAAACAGCCCAGAGCTTGTGAGCAGTGGTCGAATGCCTGGATGTCTGTATAGGGATTTGTTTCTTGATCCTCGTCAAATATAAAGGCATTCATCTCCCAAGATCCCTACCCCCTGAAAGACCCAGCTATTAGACAAAGTTATTATAAGACTATCCTCAGAACCAGTTAGTTCCCACTAAGATTATTTTAAAGTAGAAAAGGTGAAATACTTTTTACTAAAACTCAGTGCCATGTGGCACCACAGAATATTTACTATAAAGATTTTAGACAAGCAAAACAGCTCTAAAGTTAGATATTTTTACTTCTTGTTCACAAAAAGCTTCAATCAAACATTCCAAGATGAATCAGAATTGTCTGAACCTTACAATGCAACTAAAACCTTTGTTTCTGTCCCCCCATGAAGATAACGGTCTTTTACCACTAGTGAGTTCACAAATTAAAAAACAAAAATCCTATTTAAGAGTCTAATAAGGCAGACCACGTTTCTAGGACTTTGCTAGATATGTGCTATGAATCAGTCAACTCTAAGGGCCTTAGGAATAAGACTAGCTATTTATAGGAACAAAAGCAGACACATCTCCCGTGGTTCTTGTTCTTGAAACGCACTCACCTTGAGGCTTTCCATGAGGACAGCAGAGGAATCCTCCATGGAGGGACCGTGGCCTGTCCAGGTGCCACTTGCAGTGCTGGCCTGATGCCAACTGCTCTCAGAGGATGATGTTGCTGAGAGATAGTCAATGCCAAACCCACCCATGGCTAAGGGATGGAAAGAGAGAAGCAGAATTCAAGAGGTTCAGTCATCGTCCGATACCAAACACCAGAGAAGGACAGAGTTAGTGATTTCACTTTCAATGGCAATGAAGTCTGGATCTCACCTGGCTTATCGGTTTTCCACCGATCTGCGGTTCTCCTATCCCTGTTATCTGGAGTCCCAATGGGTCCAAAGTTGGAGAATGGAACAGAATTATGGTTGTGTGTTGGAGGGGAGCTTGGCAGGCTGCTTGGGTTAGAGGAATGAGGAGACTGGCTGGCTGGTGTTGAATGATCTATTAAATCACAACAACGCAAGTCATTAACAGGTATTTCACAAACAAAACCAAGAATTAAAGCTTCCTGTGGATCTGATCACTTAAATTCTATTAAAGATAACCACGGGACTTTGGGAGAAAGACAGAATAAGGGCCCTCAAAGGGACCCTGCCAATGTGCTAGTTTGTCTTACTGTACATTTCAAAGGCACAGTCCTTTAAAAAAAAAAAAAGCGCAAAATCAAATAATTTTGGCATAACTGTTTCAGGTAAGTATCTACTGGTCTTTTCTATCAGAAACAGAATTGCCTAATCTTAGGAATTACTATTAAATCAAACTCCATTTATAAAATAGGGATCAAAAAAAATCTCTATTTTAAAAAGTGCAACTTTTCCTACAAAGAATGAGTATTTACAAACAAAACTAAAGAACAGCTACAAATCTGAATATAGAACCCCTATTTTTCAACTTACAACTCTGCTGGTTATTGATGCAAAAAAGCTCTTTTAGTGGCACTTATTATGTGAACCAGCTCATCAAGCTTTTTTCCTAAATATTTTCTTTCAGAAACTACTTTAAAAAAACCATCCAGGGATCCCTGGGTGGCGCAGCGGTTTGGCGCCTGCCTTTGGCCCAGGGCGCGATCCTGGAGACCCGGGATCGAATCCCACGTCGGGCTCCTGGTGCATGGAGCCTGCTTCTCCCTCTGCCTGTGTCTCTGCCTCTCTCTCTCTCTCTGTGACTATCATAAATAAATAAAAAATCAAAAAAAAATTTATAAAAAAACCATCCAAAACCTTTTTTTTTTTAAAGAGTTTATTTATTCACGAGAAACACACACACACACACACAGAGAGAGAGAGAGAGAGAGAGAGAGAGAGAGAGGCAGAGACACAGGCAGAGGGAGAAGCAGGCTCCATGGAGGGATCCCAATGTGGGACTTGATCACGGGACTCCAGGATCACGCCCTGGGCCAAAGGCAGGTGCTAAACCCCTGAGCCACCCAGGGATCCCCAAAAACCTAACATATTTATAATCACAAAATCATATTAATTCATCATCAATTTGAGTGTATAGGAAATGCAAGGTCTGTAATATGAAGATTAGTCAATACCTGAACTGGCAGGAAGTGATGGAGACCAGGGGGTCCCTTCAAAGAGGGAGTAGAGTGACGTCTCCTGGGGGGCCAGCGAAGGATTAAGTTCTGTTTTGGAGCTGGTTGTCAGGTTTTTCCCATATACCTCATTAAACACACTGTTATTTGGGTATCTTTCCTGAAAGACAATGACAACCAAGTTATAAACTCACTCAAAAGAAAGACCTTTAAGAAAATGTAACGTTAATGTTCTTGGATGCTTGATACACTTAACCATTTTAAGTGTACCAAGCTTTTCTTAATGGGACAAACTTTTGAAGGCTTTTCAGTTTCTTTTTTTTTTTTTTTTTTAAGATTTTATTTATTCATGAGAGACAGAGGGCAGGGGGCAGAGACACAGGCAGAGGGAGAAGCAGGCTCTATGCAGGGAGCCCAACATGGGACTCGATCTCAGGTGCAGGATCACACCCTGGGCCGAAGGTGGTGCTAAACCTCTGAGCCACCCGGGCTGCCTGGCTTTTCAGTTTCTTTTGGTTTTCCTGTTAAATTCATTTTCTCTTAAATTTGCTTTCCCTCCCTCTTTATTTTCTCTATCTATGTAAACCACCCAGATTTAAACGCCTAAATAATTTACTTGACTGAACAGAGCCCTAACAGCTTCTGTATTAATGAGAAGTTCAAGAGTTCAAAATTATAACATACAAGTATCTCATTATCTGAATCAGAGGAAGAGAGGATAAAATAAAATGTCTGGATGACACCAATATATGGAAGAGGAAGGAAGAGAAAAATAAGGGAACGGAAATAGAATGGGAAAGGAAATACTAGCCTACTATAAAAACACAAAGCAGGATTCTCCACTGTTTACCCACCTGATTGAGAGAGAATCCGGTGAGGGACAAGAAAGAGGAGGAATGGGACATGAGCTCCGAGGGCTTCTCCAACAGGGATTTCTTCACAGTCCCGGAAAGAAAAGTAGTTAAATTATGCCCTCCATTTTCTTAATATTAACCTTAAGATACTGTACAACCAAAGTAGAAGACCACCATTTAAGCATACTTGTACATACCCATCGTGTACAATGTAAGGCTTCAGGGATGTGAATTAAATGTTAATACCATGACACCAGCTAAGTGCCAGGTGCCATAGGCAAGTCAGACACAATGCTCCTGGATTAATACTTCTCATCTAGCACAGATACCCTGGCAGGGACCAGGGACCCTGGAAGATAGCAGTTCTGAGTGTTTACTAGCAGGAGCCTTCAGGAATCCGTTTGTCAAGAATTGCATTTAAAATACTCTCAAAAATCAAAAAAAAAAAAAAAATACTCTCAAAACAAGATGCTGTGCTGATCTGGCAGTTTGTCCCCCCAATTTTTAAAATGCTCACATTAATGACTTAAATAAAGCCTTTCAAATCTATCTGACAACTGGTTTTGTCAACACAGTTCCTAAGCAGCTCTATTTGTAGTATATATTAAAATAGTTGCTAAAGTTGAACTTACATTTATTGGCCCTAAGGAAATTACCAGGAAAAAAAGCTGAATCTCTGATGCTCACTGTCACTGAATGTGACAACAAAGCATTTATTAAACACCTATTACATGCAAGGCACTTTCACACACATTATTACCATGATAATGTTAAATACAGAAAGGATTACAGTCAAGGTTTTTTTTAAAAGCATGAAAAAAAAAACCCCACCCTAAAACACTACCCCCTCTCCACACTCACAGGTTCCCCCATCAGCTCCATTTTGAATGGAGGAGGGGCAAGAAAAACAGGAGCTAAGGGAGGAGGAAATGAGTGTGGAGAGAAGCACTCCCCCCTGGCTCTCAAGCCACACCAGCAGAGAAGCAGCAAGCAAGGCCGACAAATGCCAACAGTTCTGCTAAATTAGGCTTTCTACAACCCTGAGGTGCTGTCACTGCACTCATGTTGTTCAAGTTTCTAGGGGACCTTTTATTTCTCTAACTTGGGAGGAAAAGTGGGAGGTCTCTCTGGCCACTCACCCAGGCAAATTCTTCTGGAACTTCAAGTGCCAGGGATGGCAGCTTCTGTCATGAGTGCCATTCAGTTTTATTTCTCCTAATGCTAAAATTAATGTGTTTTAATATTATCAATGTTTTTTTTTACATTTATGAGAAAGAAACAGCAAAAAAGTAATAATTGGAATTGTTTTATGTTTGTTAAGATGGAGTGAAGGGAGGGGAAAACTTCACAGCATGTCTTTTCATACTCCCCCACCTCAGCAAAATAGATATCAACATTAATGAGCATATAGAATGCCATCCTTTGAAATGCAGAGGGATTTCTAGAGGATTATTTTTAAAAGATACCACTAATCAGTACTAAAGACTTTATTTTATGTCATCCTGGTTATTTATCTCTGAATTCACTAATTTATGGCACTCCAACAATGTTTATAAATAGAAGTCACTTCATTTTTACTCATTCTGTTTACGAATCTTGCTCTGAATTTAGATTAGGGCTCTCAGTTAACCAAACAGAAAAGAGCCACATATCGTTCAATAACGTCACTAAAAAATCTAGAACATATTTCATTTCATATTTTCAGTACATGAAGAAAAATCTCACTGTTCCTAAGCAAGATTAAACGATCCTTGAAATTTCTGGGTTTAGATGGACATGCCACCTGAAAAAGTAAGTTAAAATCTGCCAGCATCGCATCCTATGTGACCAACCCTGAAGGATGCTTCTGGATAATACATATAACAAAGCCATGACTCTGAGATTTACAACTAGCAATGTTTTGCCATGTTTTACCACCATTTGAAGGTTAGTCTGGGCAGTGAGGAAATAAATGGTACAATTCTGTAAAAAAGAAAAGCTCCAGAAAAAAGAAACCAACTATTCCAAGGACTCCAAAATCTCAGGAAAGAAGCCGGGGTTAGAGCAAGAATTACGTCAAATACATACAAAGAGGCTCCGTCCAGGAAGAGAGGCGAGAGGCCCCAGCAGAGCTGGGTAAAGATCAGGAGGGTTAGAAAAAATCAGCTCTTCCTCTTCCTCCAAGGCAGCCAGACTCTTTAACAGGTCCGGAGGAAGCAGAGGGGAGCCCTTGGGGTCCTAGTGACAGAAAGGATCACAGTGAGATGCAATAAGGGATGACAAAAGCACAAAGGAGTAGCAGCATGATTAGGGGGATACAAGCAACTAAAGTCAAGGAGAAGAATTACAGCAGACAGTATTACACAAGGAAGAAAAGGCTGTGAAACAAAAGTAACACAAGGACAAAGGGGTGAAAAGATCAAGATAACAGAAAGAAGCAAAAAACACTGACAAACAGGGAGCAGAACATAAAAGGTTAATGTGGCTTGTGAGTAAAACAATGCAGTGGAGCAGAGTGATTAGCATATCTTGGGCTAACAGAGAAACAGCTCTTTTTAAAAGTTACAAACACACCTGTTTCTCATGAATAAAGAGAAAGGAAGGGGAAACTCCACTACCAAAGATAACTGGCTGACTTTGTTCCTCTCAGAAAGCAATTTGTTTAAATACGCAGTAAACCTATTTTTAAACTTAGATGATTCAGCCCAACTGAGAGGAGCTTTGTTTCAGAATTCTCTAACATGCTGTGTTAGAGATTTCTGCACCATCTCTCTGCCAGACCATCACAGTTCCACATCAGTAACGGAATTCTTTAGCTCCCCCAGACCAAATCATACTGTGCAATTGTGAGGAGGAGACCGAGAGCCATGCCAGTCACTCAGCAGCATGCTGTAGCACTAATGAATCAGAGTACCCTTTATAAACGTCTACTTGAGAAATTCAAAAAGATTTGAAGCCCGAGACCTATCTCCACTGTGTCTGGTGACAGGAAAGGACACACACCTCAAATGGCATCCTGGGCACAGGATCCTGCTCTGGACGGAAGACTCCTGGTGACCGTTTGCCCCTGCGGTCCATATTTGCTTGCTGTGCCATTACAGCTCTGTTATCAGCCATGCTGTACGAAGAATCCCAGTAGAATTCTGGGACCTTGACTTCTGAGGGATTATGGTTATATGGCTCCATGGGAAAAGGCTTCATTTTTTTCTCTAGAGGCTGCTGCTGCATTACCGGAGGTTGCAATGACGGCTCAAACAGTTTTATGGGGTCTTGGGACTGAAGGTAGTAGGGCTGTTTCACAGGCATGATTTTCCCTAATGGGCCTTGAACCTGAGGGGGATTCCACAGCTGTTTGGAGGCATCTGCCTGTTGATACTAAAAAAGAGATACTTGTCATCAAGATGAGGATAAAATGCATGTTACATTCAATACTCGGGAAATCACAGAATGAACTTGAGAGATTTTACAACTAACAAAACTCAGCAGTCCTTTACCCTTTAGGTTTTTCAATACAGAGCTTTCTGGGAACAGATGATGGGCACTGAATTCAGGTTTAACGAACAAGTGAGTATGTGTGTGTGGTTCCTCCTTCCTGCCTCAAGTGCTGTGGGGTTGACAATATCTTAAGAATGGTGTCATATCCCTAGCACCTCATCAGGATTATGATTGTATTTCCCTTCTGTAGTTTATATTCAAATAGAGGATTATTTATTCAAAGTCCTTTTCTACAGAGCTGACAAGAAGTAGCAGCAAAGAATGGTACTTAACATCTATTATCCTTTACAAGAGGAGAAAGGAAAACATTTGAAATCTCCTAAACAGCAAATAGAGTATTTTTGCATTCCCAAACTCAAACAGCAAAGGCATCTGAAAGCTTAGCCAGTATTTCTAATTAGCCAAACACTGAATAATTTCAGCCTTCCCCCTTCCTTATTTCAGCTGGAGTACACGCGACTATCACTTACCTGCTGGAATCCAGAGTGGTGAGGAGGGCTTTTCCCCAAAGCCGGCACAGCTTTTGTGGGGGATTGTTGCTGAGCTAGAGCTTGAACCTGCAACTGGCTTGTAGACTGTGCTGTTGGCTGAGCTGGTAAAGATGTAAGGGGTTGCTGGGAAGGTGGCTGTGGTTGTTGAGGTCCCTGGTTCATTGGCCCTGGTCCAGAGGGCCGTTGCTGGCTGTAAGGAATGTGGGACTGTTTCCCAGCTTGCACCTGGTTTCCTGCTGGAGAGTGAGCTGTAGGCTGAAGAAAGGTTCCTGGGACAGAAACACCAGCTGGGAAGGTGTAACCTGAGCCCATAGAAAATGCCACAGGAGGGGGAATAACATATGTAGGGGGCGGGAACCCTTCAAAATAGAAGAACACAGCAGCTTTAGTTCTACAGGTACTTATTAACAAAAGAAAGGTAAAAATAAGTCATCTGAGGGGGAAGTAGGGTTAGGGTGGAGAAGAGGTCCTCAGTCAATTATAAAAGACAGGGATCAACCGTCAAGTGAGACTGATCAAGCACCAATCTTTAACTTGATTTCAAGAATTAATTATGGAGTAGAGTATTTAATAGTGGACAGCAGCTACTTCTATCCACCACTGATGCAATGGGAGTATTTTGAAGGTGGTTTCTTTCTTTCTTTCTTTTTTTTTTTGAAGGTGGTTTCTTAAGTGCCAGGTTTAGTGATGGGAATTCCTTCATGGTAACAAACCTGCATTTGTCGATAAACTACAGAGAAACGGCTCAAAAATAACTTCATATGCATTAGAGAAAAGCAAACTTCCTTCTACCTTTTAACATTATGGTTTAGTAATGTAACTACAGTACAGTATAAAATATTCAACGAGTGAACAGAAACTCCTACAAAGATGAGATGAAGTAGGACAAAGTGTAAAATGTATATTTACCTGGCCGGCTGGGAAGAGGAGGGAAGGCTCCAGGGTGATGAATGGGGATGAACTGGGAGTTAGTTGCTTGACTTGGGGTTTGAGTTACAGGGGTTTTCCTGGCTTCAGACACTGGAGTCTTTCTTAATTCTGTCTGGGATTTTACCTATGACCAACAGAAGTAAAACTGTAATACTCTGAAACTCAAATGTGTCAAAAAGAAGCACCTACTCTAAAAAAGTACTTAGGATTCTATTATTAAAAAAAAAAAAAAAGAAGAAGGTATTTAAATTTACCTAAATTAAAAACAGAAAAATCAAAACAAATTGTTTACTTGTCAATAAAAGATATAAGGGCTTATTTTACTAGTATAATTATTTTCCTTTACCTAAATTAAATTTACCTAAATTAAAAATGGAAAAATCAAAACAAATTGTTTACTTGTCAATAAAAGATATAAGGGATTATTTTACTAGTATAATTATTTTCCTTTCACAAAATCGTAAAACTACTAAAGACTGAAAGGATCTGAGAGCTCATGTATTTTACAAATGACAGGCTTCACAACAACAGGTTAAAAAACTTGCCTATAATCTTAAACCACCTATTATGGGCCCCAGGGCCCCTTCTACTTGAATTCATTAAACAACGTACATGAATTATAATTTAATAATGATGATTAATCCACAGGGGAGATACTTTAGCCCTCAGTTTAATTTCATCTGGGAAGTCTTAAACATACCAGTCAGGCATCCACTCTCTATGCTCACACCCTTTTAGAATAAATAAGGATACTTTCAGCAGTAAGAAACAGGCCCCAAGATCCTATACAATGAGCTACAGAGAATATGATGTCATATGTATTGCTCAAAACAAGTAAAATGAAAGAAAACCGGTAACATTGTACAGAGACCTTAGGATGAGGTAGAAAGTGGTGATATACTGACTCCTGTCAGGCTTTCTTTAATCTTCTAGAAGCAGATTTAAGAGGGAAGAGAGACCAGAAAGGAGATCTTCAATCTGGTTCTTGTTGGGAGGCAGTTGCAGAGAATGGAGGCAGAGCAGGCAGGAAATACTGGACTCCTTCCTAAAACACTAGTCCTTCCGCTTTACAGCTCATTTGATTTGTTCTTTGCTTTCCCCTGCATCTCTCTCCCCTCTTTGCTTTCCCCTGCATCTCTCTCCCCTCATGCCTTTTTTTCTCAATTGCTACCATGTTTTTCTTTCTCTGTTTCTCCCCCTACTATTACTAATCCTAAAATGTAACCATTATGTTATTTCTCTCTTTCCCCAAAAAACTCTAAATGAAATACACTGAAGGCGCTATTAATTTGCAAGCAGCCTTCAATAATGTTAAGGGTCCTCATGCCTACTGCAAACAAGTACACTTGCCAAAATGCGTTAACAAATCAAATGGCCACTTAGGTCTTTGTTCAAACATTAATGGTATTAATGAAACTGGCACAGAGCAAAGACCTTTTCTGTTTATATGGAATCATCTCTATCTCTTTGGAAGGTTTAAGAAAAACAAAGTCACAAATAATTGAGCAATGTTTACCTTTTCCCAGCAAGAGACTTAAATTCTTGCTTTACAAGTTCCCATGAGTCAGGGTAACACTTAAGTGATATAATGCTACTGGCTGGGACAGGTATAAATGTCAAGAAAAAAAAAAAAAGCCTCATCTTTTCCCAAGAATATCTTTTATTTCTTAGCGAATCTGGAAAAAAAAAAAAACAAAAACCAACAACAACCCTATAAGCCTTAATATATTTTTGGTTCTACTGGATCTATAAAGGACCTCAAATTTCTCAATATAACATTAACAAATGGCAATTACACCTTCCAAAGAAAATAGAATTCTTCATATAGTTAATAGGTTTGCAAATGGTCATTTCAAATTACTTAAATTGAAGAGGATTGATAAAAATATCAAATCAGGTTGTTTTTCACTCACATTACAATTTCTAAGAGTTGATGGAATAACCACCTACCATAGCTCTTTACATGACCTTACTGTGTGGCATTTAAAGAATGCATTCAAACTTCCAGAATAGCCAATTCTCAAGGCTTTAGGAACAAAATGAAAAATCTTGCCTTTTGTGTGAGCCTTCCTCTACCTGAGTTATAGTTCAAATACAGCTTACCTGCACTGCCACACTCTGCTTTCCTGTTTCCTGTAACTTTTCTAAGGTGCATTTCTTGGTTTCTGTTTTCCTCTTGCTGTTGTCCTTCTTTCCATCATTCTTAGTTACAGTAATTCCTTTGCTATAGTCCCTTCTCACCTCTTTGGGAGGAAAACTTCTTCCTTGGTCTCTGTTCACTTCTCGCGGCTTAATGTTCTCTTTGAAGGTGACCATAGGTTTCTCTCCGGGGTCACAGTTGTTGCTTAGATTACGGCCCGTGGACAGCACTGATTTCAGTCCTGGGTTCCCGTCTGCAGATAGTGACTCTATCATGGATGTTTCTGGCAGAATGAGGTTCTCTTTGGCTTCACTGGGGTCTTCTAGTGTTAACTCTGGGATTTCTGTGATAAACAACAATTTCCCTACCTCATTTTCACACTGAATCAGCCTAAAAAAGTAAAAATAAATCCATATATGAAAAAACCATAAACCTAAAAAACACTAACAATGGAACTGCATCTGGACCCAACAGTCAGTATATCCCTAGTCCCAAAGGCTTGGGAGACAAGGGCATATTCACAGTATAACATATCTATTTTTATAGAATGTAAAAAGCAGTTACAGAAAAACTCAGATTCTCATAATTGCTTAGTATCCCCACAACACATTCCCATGCCCTTTTAACGCCTTCTACTAATTATAGTTTTACATTTACTGAGCATGTCCTAAGTACAAGGCACTAGACTAGATCCTTAAAGTGGCAATTTGTAATTTCTCTCTTATAGGTGTGAAAGCTAGACCTCAGAAGGAATAAGTTCATTCAAACATGCAACCATTTAAGTGCTTACAGTACGACAAGAGCCTGAATATAGAAATAAATATGAAATAGTTACTGACTTTGAAAAGGTTATAATCAACTGGAAGATCCTAAGGACACAGATCTCGGGAAGTGGCAGAACTAGAAACTTACCTGACTCTGATCTGTCCTAAAACTGACCACCATGCCCCTGTCAATACAAATCACCCTGTGAACATACCCTTTAGACTTACACAGATGTTTATAAATTAGAGCAGAAGCTCAGGATTAACAAGAGTGACAAGGCCTATTTCTCTACACTAGGCAGCGTAATGGGGAGAAGAGAGATTAAATGAAGAATATACTCATGATCACCAGGATGGTAATTTGATGTGTTACCAACATTCTGACTTAATAGTTTATAATCAATAGTCTTGAACACATGTGGGGTATGTAAATGTATTTGATAAATACCTTGGCTGATTATCGGCGATCCACTTGCCTATAGAGATCAAGCGCTGCTGTCGTATTTGTCGTTGCTGACCTTCTTTGTCTCCTGTAATACCCTGATGGCCTTTGGAAAAATCCAAGTTCCTAAAATTGATATAAGCAAATTATACAAAATTAAACTTCTGAAGATATTGTCCAGGCAACCAAACTCACCTATTTAACTACAATGGTTTCAGATTTTTCCATACGGACTAGCTACTTTTTTTTTTTTTTTTTTCGGACTAGCTACTTGATGTAATCAACTGCATTTGAATGTATGCTCCCAAAGTTTTTAAATACACTGAAATGAAGCAAAAGAAATAACATGCAAACGCATTATGTTTACATTCTTTTACTTAGATTTTATTTTCTAAATGAGTTTAAATAAATCACAATCTGTTAAGAAAAACACTTCTACTGTAAAAGTTTTCATTAACACTTACCTTGCATTCTATGTAATTTGTCTGAAATGACCATTTCAATGTTAGTGGTCTCTGAGTATGCCTATTCTAACAAACAGTGTTAATCTATGTACTGTAGGTGGCCTTAAGTCTGAAAAACATACACATATAGAGTGAAAATCTCATGACATTAGAAATGTAAATCAACCTGAAAAAAAAGGATTTTCCAGATTTCTCCACATTAAATATAGTATTTTTTTAATGCATCTAAGCATTGCCAGGTAGTAGACTAGATGCCAAATGCCAAATAAAGAGAAACAGTCTCTGCCATAAGGATGAAATAATTATGAGTCAATCTGATGAGTATTATAATAAAACCACGCATAGAATAAGCATAGTAATAAGAGGGCTAGTTCCTTCTGGTAAGTTCTGAAAAGGTTTCATGGAGTAAGTGCTACCTGAGCTGGATTTTGATAGGTGTGGGAAGTGTGTACAGGTCGGCAAAGGAAGGGCAGAGGAGGAAAGGGGCTGTTCTAGGCAGTGAATGAACAAAGTCTTGGAGCAGAGTTACTCAAGAATAGGACACAGTGAATGTATAATACGTTAAGTATTAGGGGAAAGAAGGGTGGAGATGGCAGAAAATATGGCTGAAAAACTAAGCACTCGGACATGAAGCGAAAAAGATACTGGAACCACTGGGGGTGAGTGCACTGAAGTCTTTATATTAGTAATGGACGTTAATAGGTCTATATTTAAAATATAATCATGGAAGCACGGCAGAACTGAGCTATAAAAGGAAAGGGACTCTTAGGGAGGGTGATTAGGAAGCTTGTTATACTCCAGGTTAATGGTTATAAAAGGCTGAATTACAGGGAAATAAATGGTAGGAGATGGATCTAAAAGGCATTTTAGACACAGAATGACAAAGATTTGGTGAGAAAAATTAATGGGAATAAGGACTTTTTTTTTTTTTTAGAGTTCACGTACATAGATAATGGCACACAGATAAATAGAGAAAGATCATTTTTGGTTGACCAGATAAAAGCCCTTTTGGGTCATATTAAAAAGTCTGAAATACATAAGGGAGATCAGGTGATTCAAATAGGAGTCCAAACTCTAAAAATCAGAGCTGAAAATCTTATACTTACTTACTTTTTTTTTTTTTAAATTTTTATTTATTTATGATAGTCACACAGAGAGAGAAAGGCAGAGAGAGAAGCAGACTCCATGCACCGGGAGCCCGATGTGGGATTCGATCCCGGGTCTCCAAGATCACGCCCTGGGCCAAAGGCAGGCGCCAAACCACTGCGCCACCCCGGGATCCCTTATACTTACTTACTATGCAAGAGATGAAAGCTCAAGAAAAAAGGATGGATCTGATCACCAGGGAGAATGCAGAAGGTGGGAAGGGAAGGGCAGGGAAGAACCCTGGAAGATAATATTCTGAGGCATGTGGTACAGAAGAAAGTGAAAGAGATGGAATATGATGACAGAGCTAAGAAAAAGGAGGCTTCATGAAGGAATGGGATCAACAGACTCAATGTTAGAGAAAACTGAATAGGATGAAATTATACAGAAGTCAGTGGTGTCTGGTAACCAGGAAGGCACTGAAGAGTTTCAGTTGCTGGAGGCTGAGAAATGACTGGGAGTAAAGTAGGGTGAGTTATGTTAGCAGACACTAACTACCCTTTTAAGAAGTCTGATGATGAAAAGGAAAGACAACATCAGAGAAAGATGGGGCTGTGAGTTTTACTTTTTAAAGAGAACAAGGGATACCTGAATGCTACTAGGCTAAAAGGAAGGAATTGTTTGTTAAAAAAAAAAAAAAAAAGGATATTGGAAATACAACACAGAGCAAGCATCACAGGTGGGGAGACAAGAAGGGATATTATCAAGGACACAGATGAACGAGTTAGACTTGAAAGGAATTAGAAGTTATTCTTCTAAAAGGAGGAGAAGACAAGAATGACTGTAAAAACAAACTGCTTTGTCATCATTACTGTTATGAAAAATGTCAAGCAACAGCCTTTGGTTTACATTTGATTCTCATTTTTGAGACTTTCCCTCTAATTTCAACAAAGTATAAAAGTATTAAAAAAATCCAGTGGATAAATATCATTTGGGAGCAGTAATTTTTTCTTCCTTTCCCCCATATTTGTAAAAGCACTTAGTATTGGTATTACATGGCAAGTAAAGGCATGACATATATAAATCCATTTCATATCAAAAAACTTCCACTTTTAGTTGCTGTTAGGAAAAGACAAAGTTGAGATAGATCAAGGGTTTTTCTACACCCAAGCCTGATTTCTCATTTTAATACTATAATCACTGGTAATGAAATAAGCCTCCTTCAGTTGCCACCCACCTGAAAGAAGGTCTCAAAGCCAAGAATCCTTGTAATTCAAACTCCTCTGGAAGTGGTGTAGCTACAGAAGGGTAGAAAGCAAGATTTGTAAACATTCTAATTTAAAAACTTCATTCAGCAGAATGTTGTTCACTAAATAAAGAAAATGATAATCTTCTATACAGAAAAAAATGTTGTTTATAATACTCTTAGTTCTCTGCTCTTCTCTGTAGTAATCCTGATAACCTAACTCATCTGCCAAGTCCCTGCATATTGCCTCTGGGCCCTGGACATTGTCCCCTACTACTTATCTATTACTCAATGCTGAGGAGGATGGATATGATGGGACTCCCCACCTCCCAAATGAAGCCTTAAAAATTCATAGCCTTGGATCCAATAATCCCATTGTTTAGATTATCTCCTTGTTACCCAAAATATTGAATAACAACACTGTCATCACCCAAGAACTTGTAAGAAATGTATAACGTTAGGCTCTATCTCAAACCTACTGAACCATAATCTGAATTTTGACAAGATCCCAGGTGATTCATTTGCAAATTAACACTGGAGAAGCACTGATCAGGGACCCCTGGGTGGATCAGCGGTTGAGCGCCTCCCCTCAGCCCAGGGAGTGGTCCTGGGGTCCTGGGATCAAGTCCCACATCAGGCTCCCTGCATGGAGCCTGCTTCTCTCTGCCTGTGTCTCTGCCTCTCTCATAAATAAATAAAATCTTAAAAAAAAAAGAAAGAGAGAAGCACCGATCTAACAGAAGTAAAATAATAAAAAAAGAGTCAACTACAGATTGGTCAGTGCATGCTGGGGATTTATCCCAAAGATACAGATGCAGTGAAACGCTGGGATACCTGCACCCCGATGTTTATAGCAGCAATGTCCACAATAGCCAAACTGTGGAAGGAGCCTCGGTGTCCACCAAAAGATGAATGGATAAAGAAGATGTGGTCTATGTATACAATGGAATATTACTCAGCCATCAGAAACGACAAATACACACCATTTGCTTCGACATGGAGGGACCAGGAGGGTATTATACTGAGTGAAATAAGTCAATCGGAGAAGGACAAACATTATATGGTCTCATTCATTTGGGGAATATAAAAATTAGTGAAAGGGAATAAAGGGAAAGGGGAGAAAATGAGTGAAAGTATCAGTGAGGGTGACAAAACATGAGAGACACCTAACTGGGAAATGAACAAGGGGCAGTGGAAGGAGAGGTGGGCGGGGGATTGGGGTGACTGAGTGATGGGCACTGAGGGGGGCACTTGGCGGGATGAGCACTGGGGGTTATGCTATATGTTGGCAAATTGAACTCCAATAAAAAAAAATTAAAAAAAAGATTGGTCAGTGCAGAATTATATATAATGGGTACATTTTTTTAAAAAGATTTTATTTATTTATTCATGATAGTCACACAGAGAGAGACAGAGAGGCAGAGACACAGGCAGAGGGAGAAGCAGGCTCCATGCCGGGAGCCTGACGTGGGATTCGTCCCCGGGTCCCAGGATCGCGCCCCGGGCCAAAGGCAGGCGCCAAACCGCTGCGCCACCCAGGGATCCCTAATGGGGACATTTTTAAAGCAAATAGACAATGATTAAACACAAAATGGCATAGCCACAAGGCAGAATATTATGCAGCCAGTAAAAATTATGTTTCAAAATGTTTAAATGCAAAAGAAAATAATAGCAATATAATGTTAACTTTAAGAAGCAGGCATAAATCTGTATCTGAATATCTGATATCAATCACAGGCAGGGGTGTGTATGTACATGTAAGAAAAACGTCCCAAGAAATACGCTACATGTGAATAGCACAAAGTATCTTTGTACGAGAGAACCGTGGGTGAACTCCTGTTCTTAATGTTTGAATGTCCCAGATATTCTATAATAAGCAGGTATTACTTTAACAAAAATGCTGTTCACATTAGTTCCGTAAAAAAAAAAAAAAAAAAGAATCAGAAGGAAGGGATGAAGACAATTTAAAAGTACTGCATGCTTGGACTCCTATTCAAATGTAGCTAAACAGGAGAGGATGCTGCTAGAAGAATTAGCACATTACCGCTACTTCCATCCTCTTAATAGTGATGAGCATGGAGTTCAAAGTCACTGCTGAGATACTGAACTTAAAGTCAAACACTAAACAAAAGCCTTTTTTTCCCCTCTGGCCTTAAGCCTAGTATAAGTGATAGAGAACAACATCCACAACACAAGGTTAAGGGTAGCCCTTACCATTAGTACTTGAAAGATCCTCTTCATGGGGATGGAAACTATTTAGAAGAGAAATTAGCCAGGGCCAAATGCTGTAAATTAAAGAGACATTTCAGACTTTGTTTAAAATAGAGAAACCAGAACTATAATAAGCCATGAAATGTTATCTATAGGGGAAAACTTTATGTATTTTTTTCCCTTGCTTCAGCATTTTAAAGGCTGTATGATTTCCTAAAACCTATTTTCAAAGATGTCTAGATACACTGGAAGGGTCAAATTTGCACAGCAGAGACCTACTACTGCAGATCATTTTCCAGGCTCCTAATTTAACAACTAGTGAAAATAATTTGTCAGTTATAAACACTGATAATTGATACTTACTGAAAACACACTGACCAGAGAAATAACATGCTATGTTTTGACAGAGATGTCATATACATTATCAGTTATGGAACCCACTGCAAGTTCATCTGTGACAGGGCATGGGGACACCATATACAAATCAGTCTCTGTTCAAAGTGATGAATATGGCTTTTTCTTTATGGTACAAAAAAGTCTACACATTGTTAAAATGTCAAGGTAAACTGTAAGTTTTCATTTGTCACCATGAAAATCAAAAGCTCCTAAGAAACATCAGAATTATTCTGAGTAGAGATTACAGAGAAAATGGTGAAAGCTAAAATAATTTCCAATCTTCTATGCTTAAAACAAGCAAATATAACTCAAATTGGGTGTTACTCTAAGGGAGTATCAAACAGCCTACGTACGGAAAATATGGAAAAAGTAAAAAAATCACTTCTCTGCAACTTCTAAACAGAAAATCAGAGCATATTGTAATGGGTAAGAAACAAACTGGGTTTACTTCAATTTCATTTTGAATTGTAAAAAATGCCTTTTCTCCATGATAGCAGCCAGGAATGAGGAACACACAGGAAGCCAGAAATCCTTAAGATTGTGCCTCACATGAGAAATTCAAACAAATAAATGAAAAGCACACAAAGAGGTCTTCGGTTCAATTTCCAGAGAGTAGGTGGAAAATACAGTCTCCCATTGTTCAAATGTTGTGTTTTAGAAGGTGGTTTCTACATATCTATGAATATCGAACAAACAAACATGAAATTCTAAAACACTTACTACTGTCTTTCATCTACCACTGCCTCCTGAAAGACCCTGGGTCTGAGTCTCAGCCAGTCCATGGAGACCTTGACTGCAGGAAGAGGATAGGCATTGTAGGACTCCTCCTGAGACTTGTTCTGGAGAGGACACTTGCACAGGATGCCAAGAAAAGACACTTAAAGAAAAAATGTATTCACAAAGCATAAGATATTTGAAACTTCGTACCAGTCCAAATTAAACTATCATTATGAGGCTTCTGCTATATCCTAGTTAACACAAATATCTCACAGCTTTTTTCTAAAAAGGCATTTTTTCCCATGTTAAAAATGTTAGAGGTGCCTGGCTGGCTTAGTCAGTACAGCACACGAGTCTCACAGTTGTGAGTTTGAGCCCCATGCTGAGTTTAGAGATTACTTAAAAATAAAATCTTTAAAAAAATGTTACTGATACAGATCATGAGGGAGATGTCAGTAGATAAAAGGATCGAATTTAGGGTTTAGGCCTCTTGATCCAGTATTAGGAAATATAGGACACATTTTCATATGTCACTAGTACCGTTACAATGATGAAAACACCTAAGATTATGCTTATACCAAAGACAGCATAGTAAATTAAATGATTTAATACTTACTAAAGAGGGCCAGTAACTGTGTCCAACACAGCTGCTCATCTTGGCTATAACTATGCTGCTCTGTTTCATTGCTAAAGTCACGAAGGTGATGAAGTTGAAACAGGTTAATGACAGTGACGTGAACTAACTGCTGAGAGTTGAAAGCTTTTTGGAATAGCAGCCTCTGTAAAAGAAGACAGAGATACTGCATATATTATCAAGAATGGGAACCACCTTAGACACAAGAATTAAACTGGTGGTCTGCATTTAGAGCAACATGACTAACAGAGATAGATGAGTAAACGTCTCCACTCTTTTTTTTTTTTTTAATTTTTATTTATTTATTTATGATAGTCCCACACAGAGAGAGAGAGAGAGGCAGAGACACAGGCAGAGGGAGAAGCAGGCTCCATGCACCGGGAGCCCGACGTGGGATTCAATCCCAGGTCTCTAGGATCGCGCCCTGGGCCAAAGGCAGGCGCCAAACCACTGCGCCACCCAGGGATCCCCAACGTCTCCACTCTTAATCCAAGACTTCAAATGAGTCTGATGTGGTTTGATGTTTCTCATGTTGACTCTTCGCCTTGAAAGCAATTAGCCCAGTCACCACAGGGCTCTTTTTCACAAGACTATTTTCCCCTGAGATACTGTGTATTTTTTAATATGAGAAAAGAGTTTTGGGCATCAGTCAATAAACGTATACATCTTAATCCATTAGAAGCAATTTTGTAAGAGATGCATAAATAATAAAATATTAAATTGAAACCAATGACAAGGGACACCTGTGTGGCTCAGTGGTTGAGCATCTGCCTTCGGCTCAGGGTGTGATCCTGGGATCCGGGATCAAGTCCCACATCAGCCTCCCCGCAAGGAGCCTGCTTCTCCCTATGCCTCCCTCTCTGCCTCCCTCTCTCTGTCTCTCTCATGAATAAATAAATAAATCTTTTTTTTTTTTAAATGACAAGAAAGTAGATATACACATTAAAAGGAGAATTTCAAACTAAAAGACTAAAAAATGTTTTTGAACTGTTGGCCATACATAAGTTATACATAAAGTATGACTGCCAGGAACGCCTGGGTGCCTCAGTGGTTAAGCATCTTCTTCAGCTGAGGATGTGATCCCAGGTCCTGGGATTGAGTCCTGTATCAGGTTTCTTGTGGGGATCCTGCTTCTTCCTCTGCCTGTGTCTCTGCCTCTCTCTGTGTCTCATGAATAAATAAATAAAATCTTGAAAAGAAAAAAAAAAGTATGACTCCCAAAATTTGTCATTAAGTTTACTCTTTCAAAGGCTTGACACATTTAAAGAAATTTATTTATATATGAGGTATATAATAAGAACCTACTTCAACCTAATCACCCTTCTATCTTAATATCTGTAGTTATTTTAGCTTATTCTCATATAAAATATTTTTCAAACATAAGTTTCTAACAAAGCTGATAGCTACTAGAGCTGATATCCTGGCTTCACCCTACCCTTTAGCCATAGCCAACCTCCTTCCCTCTCAGGAAAGGGATTCACTGTCACTAGCCTTACAGTGAGAAACAGATAACCTTACTTAACAGTCTACCAGCAGTGACGAGAGATCCTACCATGTCAGAAATTTAGAGCGGTCTTTGTTCAACTCCAGAGACTGTCTTTTTCTATTTATATAAAGAATCTGAACTATCCAGAGTAAGTTTTATGATTTCATTAGCAAGGTCTTTTATATTACCATGGCAGAAAAGTACAATTCAATTCCACTTTAGCTACTCTCTCTCAGCCTCCTTGCCATCTGCCATTCCAGTCTATACATTTAGAATGCTTATTCCTTTTCCAAAGGCATCAACCATTTTTTTCTTTTTTTCACAATGTTCTGAAATCATATCTCTTCTGATTTCTTCCATAAAAGTTTGCCTTCAATCTCTACATCCAACCTTTTAGATAAACTGACCATTTACACAAATATATAATGTTGGCATAAAATGAGAATATTAACTTGTATTTAAAAAAAAAACATTTTTTCTTATGAGTAAAATTTAACAATGTTATCTATTAATCCACTGGCATTCTATTTTAGATGGCAATACCCAATAGGAGACAATCACAGCCCTTTAAAGGATTTTCTAGTATTTTTTTTTTTAAGATTTTATTTATTTATTAGAGACAGAGAGAGAGAGAGAGGCAGAGACACAGGCAGAGGGAGAAGCAGGCTCCATGCAGGGAGCCCGATGTGGGACCTGATCCCAGGTCTCCAGGATTACGCCCTGGGCTGAAGGCAGTGCTAAACCACTAAGCCACCGGAGCTGCCCGATTTTCTAGTATTTGCACAGAAGCATTAATGCACATGAGTGCAGCCTAAATGCTAGCAAATGATAATGTAAAATTTCATGACTTTTGTCTTGCTCTCCCTTCTACTCCAAGAGCCTAGAAAAGTGTATGGTACACAGCAGGCACTCACTCCATAGGTAATTCAGTGAACCCACACTTTTATTTTATTTTTTTTTTAATTTTTTTTTTAATTTTTATTTATTTATGATAGTCACAGAGAGAGAGAAAGAGAGGCAGAGACATAGGCAGAGGGAGAAGCAGGCTCCATGCACCAGGAGCCCGACGTGGGATTCGATCCCGGGTCTCCAGGATCGCGCCCTGGGCCAAAGGCAGGCGCCAAACCACTGCGCCACCCAGGGATCCCTGAACCCACACTTTTAAAAGTAAATGTGTAAATATTTGGTTGTAATTTTATAAAATTTAGATTGCACTGTATTAAGTAGAGGGTCTCATCAGGAACAAAATCAGATCGAAACTGACATACTGTTACTCAAAGATGCCTTCAACAGCAGTTGAGGAACATACTGAGCTAAATACCATTAAAAAAAACAGCACATAGTGAACATATATAAAAAGCCTTGCTGGGTAGCCCCGGTGGCGCAGCGGTTTAGCGCTGCCTGTGGCCCAGGGTATGATCCTGGAGATCCAGGATCGAGTCCCACATCGGGCTCTGGGCTCCCTGCATGGAGCCTGCTTCTCCCCTCTGCCTGTGTCTCTGCCCACTCACCCCCTCTCTCTGTCGCTCATGAATAAATAAAATCTTAAAAGAAAAAAAAAAAAGCCTTGTGTCTTACTTCCTAAATCCCAGGCCTTAAATCTTTCAATGAACCCCAACTTAGGAGCTAAAGACTGATAGATACACTGAAGTTTATATGTAAATGATACTAATGATCTACATATGTTTTAGAAACACTTTTGAATACTCAATTATGCTAAAATTTTACCCAACAATGTTCTTCTGATACTTCAGTAATGAATAGAGTTTAAAACAGATCTGCCTCATACTATGTTTAACTTTAGAATATCAGAATGATTACTTCAAAGTGTATTTTACAACTGCCTACTAACCCCCACTCTGTAACTTTACATACAGAAATATATATTTGAGGGGCGCCTGGGTGGCTCAGTCAGTTAAGCATCAGTCACACTCTTGGTTTTGGCTCAGATCAGGTGGCTCAAGGTCCTAAGATTAGGTCCCAAACTGGGCTTTGACCTCAGCCACTCAGGGCGGAGTCCACTTGTCCCTGCACCCCCACCACCTACAGCTCACTTGTGTACATGTTCTCTCTCTCTAATAAATAAAATCTTAAAAAAATACGGGTGCGTGTGTGTATATTTGAAGAGAATATCAGTGTTTGAGGTTGAATCAAATGCAAAATGACTAGATTCTAGACCATAATAACTTACATAGAGAAGATTTCATTAAGGTAGGTTCCTCCTCTCTCTCCACTTAGGGAATATATCTCTCATAGACAGGACAATCTCAAGAGGTCATCTGGTCCAATCCCCTCCTATTTTATAGAACTGTACCTAAACCATCCAAGAAAGATGGCTGTCAACCTGACTTTTAAGATCTCAAAGGAGAGAATCCCTAGCAACCCTCTATGGAACTCTAGATTTAAGATATAATTTCAGTTCTGACCTCAGAAAAGATGAAGATAAGTTATTTAAAAATAATCTTTCATATATCTGAACACTTCAAATGAAACTATTTTAGACTTGTTTGTTCTGTCCAGGCAGAATAGCTTAGGACATAAAAATTAGTTGCTCCTTTCATGTACTCTCTATAAATCATGGGCTAAACGTTTAAATAGGCCACCCAAAGAAGCAGGTGACTATAGAAGTTATTTTAAAACAAACTATTTCTATTATCATTATTTAGTACAAAATCTTATACATAAAAGTGTCAACTGCAAAATTATCTGTAAAAACTACTTCGCATTGACTATATTTGGCTAATTTATGTCTCTTAAGTATCTAAGTTCTACAATCTCTGGAATGTGTTACTTTTATAATACTTCTAAAACTATAAAGCAGTTATAGATAATTCCCCAAGTGTTTGGTATACCCAGAAGTAACTAAGAAATAGAAAATCTTTTTTTAATTAAAGATTTTATTTATTTATTCATGAGAGCGGCAGAGACATAGGCAGAAGGAGAAGCAGGCTCTATGCAGGGAGCCTGATGTGGGACTCAATCCTGGGACCCCAGGATCATGCCCTGGGCCGAAGGCAAACGCTCAACCACTGAGCCACCCAGGCATCCCTAGAAAATGTTCTTTAGACTGTCTTGTTTGCTGTTGATCTGAGTGACCAAAACAGTGACTGACACAACAGGCAGTCAAATATTTGTTGAATAAATGATTTAAAAATAAAGTTAATATTTAGTCTTGACTCCTCCTATATTTTATATATTATACTACATCTAAACTGCTAATTTGACATACTAATAAAAGATCCTTTTCTTTTTTTTTTTTTTTTAATACTTATCCATTTATTCATGAGAAACACACACAGAGAGAGGCAGAGACACAGGCAGAGGGAGAAGCAGGCTCCACACAGGGAACCTGACGTGGGACTCGATCCCGGGACTCCAGGATCACGCCCTGGGCCGAAGGCAGGCGCTAAACTGCTGAGCCACCCAGGGATCCCCAAAGATCATTTTCATATGAACAAAGATTACTTAATTTTATCTCCGTATACAAATTAGTAAAATAATAGTCCTGTTGAATGAAATTCTCATTCCTTTCCTTTAAACCACCACAAATCCTGATGGATCAAAGCACAATGAGAATAAAGAGTTTAAGTTTACAGAATGGAAATACTATGAGGTAGGTACAGAATCCTACCTAAGAATATAAAAAGTATCAAAAGTAGTTACTTTCAAAACTGAAAAGAAAGGTGCTTGATCTGAGAAGGAAGGAAGGAGGAATTATTTTTTCCCAGTTTGGTACTTTCTGCCAAATGGCAGCTACTTAGTGAAAACACTGCTGCTATGTTTCTTTATAGATGGTATCTCTGTTTAAATTGAGGGGATGCTCTATGTGAGAATTCCATATGTTTCAAATTTAATTTTTACCAACAGTTCATAGTTAAGTAATGACATAAAAACTAGGAGTCAGCTTCCCCCAAATCTTATGCTTCCTGATTTAGAAAAGACAAAAACAAATAATTAAAAAAAAACCACCTGTTTTTAAAATCTAACCTTAAACTGTTCTTCCAATTTCTCTCGAAGAGGGCTCAGCTTTTCCAAGCTCTTACTCAGGTACACATGACCGTGGAATTTAATAAAGGCCTTGATGAAGTCAGAAACACCCCATTTGGTTTTCACCTCATCCCGGCTGAAATGAAAGAAAAATTTCCATTAATCTTAAGCACCAAAATGGCTAACACCTCTTAAAAGAGGTTTCAGTCTGCAAAAACACATTATTTGAGCACCTGATACACAAGGAGAGGATTCGGCATCTAACTTTTCATCTGCAACATACTCAGAGGAGTCATCAGTATTCGGCAGCCTGTACTCCTCTACTGGGAACAAATCA
Organism: Nyctereutes procyonoides; assembly: GCF_905146905.1. NCBI lineage: Eukaryota > Metazoa > Chordata > Mammalia > Carnivora > Canidae > Nyctereutes > Nyctereutes procyonoides. The sequence goes on from NW_026575037.1 coordinate 10,293,079, forward strand.
GATGTAGATTGCTTCAAATTCAGCAATGACTACACGCAAAACTTTAAAAATATATCTGTGTTTTTAGAAATTAGGCAAATAGAAGAGAAGTATAGGTAACTACTAGTTCTCATATACCCAAATTTTATGGGTGAAGGTTACCAGGTTATACCAACTCCTCTTGAAAAAATCAACCCTACCTTTCCAGTGCTTTAGAAAGTGCTTTTTGTAGATTCGTGGAGGCAGCTGGGAAAGGGAACTTCACAGCGATGCTTCTGCAGTAGTAGAAAATTGTGGTCAGATGGTCTCCTTTGGAAGAAGCTAAGATAGCCAACTGATTGTAAGGCTGACCTAGAGGATAAAATGAAGATTCTAAAGTAACCCATGATGCAGTCTTGCTATTAGGATACAGATGATCAATTTTTAAATCTATAAATTAATCATGGGGAGTATTTTATAAAGTAAATCTCATTACTACCTCTCTACAAATGAGGATAATTTAAAATAGCACACTCCCTCAACAGAACATACTATGTTTAGTTAAAAAGCACATAATTAGGTAAGAGTACACTATTAAGGTTAAGACTTTAGAAAGGGCTAGACAGCAAATCTTGGCTTTATGGGCCTAAGAGTCTCTATTACAACTTCCAACTCTGCCACTATAGTGGGAAAGCAGCCATAGACAATATGAAACAGTGTACACAGTGCCACCTCTGCTTCAAAGGGGCTCCTTTTAGAATCTAAAAGAATTTCAGGGATCCCTGGGTGGCGCAGCGGTTTGGCGCCTGCCTTTGGCCCGGGGCGCGATCCTGGAGACCCGGGATCGAATCCCACGTCAGGCTCCCGGTGCATGGAGCCTGCTTCTCCCTCTGCCTGTGTCTCTGCCTCTCTCTCTCTCTCTCTCTCTCTCTCTCTCTAATAAATAAATAAAAGTTAAAAAAAAACATTTAAAAAAAAAAAAAAGAATCTAAAAGAATTTCAATGTGGCTTAACAAGAATGACTTGTATCACTGCTAATTCTGATTCTGAGGTCATCAAAAGACAAAAGCCCTGTTTTTTTAGGTAATAAAAAATAATTCTCCTAGTAAGGAAATGGTTGTATTATGAGATAATTATTCTATAAGTAATTAAGGAAGCCAGAGTTGTTGGAACAATTTAGGGGATAATCTATATTGGTTTACTGACAATAATAATCTTATTTTAAAACTTCATTTCTAGTTATATAGAATATACAGTTAAAAGAAAAAATATGACCAAAACTCCAAGAAATCAATCAATACCAAATCCCCAAAACTCAATACCAGAACTCTGAAATCTTTTGTTTTCATAAAACTTGAAAGATGAGCCGTAAGTTATTTTCTGTATCGTTATAAAGTATCACAGTCAACCACAAAATGACATGAGGCCCACTCACCATTAGAGGGGACAAGCTGAGCTGCATGCCTATAGTAGGACTCTGCCTGGCTGGTCTGGTTTCTGTATCGAGCTGAGAGAAGAAAAAAGAAAATTTAGTTTAAAAACAAGCACACAAATGAATAAAAAAACTAGTAGGGTAATATTTCCAAAGCAACTACAGTTTTCAATTCTAAAGATAATAAACACATTAAAATTAATTTAAAATAATTAAAGACAAAATACTTTAAAGCAAATTAACTATAGGATTATGTGTGAAATGTCCATCTGGCCTTCCCTATTTGGGACATTCAGCATGTAACCAATCTTAAAGCTTACCTAGCCCCCATTTTCAGGTCCTCCAGTGTCATGCATCACCAGCTCCCACTATGGACTATGCTGGTGACCTGGAGCCGGCCCACAAGAAGGGGTGAGTTATATGGCACTTAAAAACAAAACAAAACAAAAAACACTATACAATATTATCTGAAAATTATGTATTTCTGCAATATCTTATAAAGTGATTTTGGAAAATGCCTCATACCTATTGCAATATTATGTATGTGTGTGCACAGAATACAATGAAAGCAAAAACAACCTAAATCCACTATGCACTGAATCTCCGTGCAAAACTTGGTGCTTACTCTAATGTGACCCCTCATGGAGTCAATGATTTATGACATCAAGAAATCATCCTCCAACTTAAAGCAGTAATGTTCTCCATTCCTTGTTATTTGAGGACAGTTGAAACATAATCCTATAGTTAATTTGTTTTACAACCTTTTTAGGTCAATCTTAAAGGGATGAACAAGAATAAGTTATATAACACCCTCAGATAAAATACATAAAATAGAAATATAAATTTAACTGTACAATGGAAACAATTAAAAAAGAGGCTTTAATACACTGATAGGAAGGAAAGAAGATAATCTAGCCTCAGAAAGAGTAATTTATTAACCTTGCAACCCCAAGAGTACAGACTTTTAATTTTGAAGACATTATGGCACCACTTTGAAAAAATTTAGTATTATTACATTTTTGGCATTCATTTGCTTACATCTGCATGAGTCTGAATAAAATATAAATCTTAATATGACAGTTGATACCTTCAAGATCCTTTCCCAACCCCTAAATATTGAGAAAATTTAAGTTCTTTAATATACATTTTATAGTTTCCTCTTATGACCATCTAAATTGTTTGTGCATGCTCAGTTTGAAGAAAAAGTTTCTTTCTGACTACTCCAAAAAAAAAAGGATGAATGTATTAGCAATTCCTTCACACCAAAGGCTCACCAATGTCTCCAAGGTGGACGAGGCAGTGCTGGCAGATATAAGAACAGGAGCTAGACTGTGGCTTCACTATGGCGCTGGTATGCGTCTGTTTATTGCTGATAATTCCCAATTGGGAAGACTTCACACGGCATGGTAAATCTACATTAAACACTGTACACAGTTCTTGTAATAACTAAAAGGGAAATATGAACAAGATTTAGTGGTAAGTCGGCAGTGTTTTAACAGTTAAGTTTATATACTTTAACATGTGTACCTAATATCATATACATGAAACTTGAGCAAAGAATCTAAGAAAATAGGATAGGATAACTAGTAACATTATATATTGTATCTTTTAAATTCTCACTTATTAGAGCGACCTACGATGTGTGTCTAAAAGAACAGGTGGGGGGCGCCTGGGTAGCCCAGTCGGTTCAGTATTTGACTCTTTATTTTGGCTCAGGTCAAGATCTCAGGGTCTTGGAATCAAGCCCACTGAGCTGGGCTCCACACACAGCAGGGAGTCTGCTTCTCTCCCTCTGCCCCCCCCTCCGTGCACATGCAAAAATTCTCTTTCTCTAATAAATAAAATCTTTAAGCGAATAAATAAATAGAAGGAACAACAGGGGCCCCTTGGTGGCTCAGTCAGTTAAATATCTGGCTTTTGATTTTGATTCAGGTAGTCATCTCAATGGTTGTTGAGACTGGCCCAGTGGTGGGCTCTACACTCAATAGGGAGTCTACTTGGGATTCTTTTTGTCTCTCTCTCTCACTCACTCTGCTCCCCCCTCTTCTAAAATAATAAGTAAATAAATCTATAAATGAATGAATGAATGAATGAATGAATCAATCAATCAGAAACATTATTTTAAAAGACTTTACCTGAATAGGGTATTCAGTCACATTTAGCTAGCAACTTTAAGAAATTATCTATTGACTATTCCTCTTAGAAACACTAAAAAACTGGGGCTCCTTAGTGGTGTAGTTAAGTGACCAACTCTTGGTTTTTGGTCAGTTCGTGACCTCAGGGGATCAAGCCCCACCTCAGGCTCTGCACTCAGTGAAGTAAGTGTCTGGTTGAGATTCTCTCTCCCTCTTCCTACTCCCACTTATGTGCCTACCCCCTCTCAAATACATAAATAAATCTTTGAAAAAAGAAACACAATAATCACTAAGGATTGGTGGTTACAAATATGACTTAAATGCAAGACAACATATTTGTGAGACTTTAGGAGTTTCTTGAGATATATTTTTTTAAGTAGGTTCCATGCCCAGTGTGGAGCTCAATGTAGAGCTTGAACTCACAACCCCTGATATCAAGACCTGAGCTGAGATCAGGTTGGAGGCTTCACTGACTGAGCCACCCAGGTGCCCCCATGAGATTTATTTTCTTAAGCCCCAGGTTAGTTTGTATCTTTGCATACATAATAGATCTGATGGTATTATAGATCTGGAAGAGACTTCTGACATTATGTAGACCACACATTTTTTCCTCCTTTCTTCTATAGTCTCACAGTAGAGGTACCTCCTCCTGGTCAGAACTAAATCCTTGGCCTATGCATACCTATTTCATTCTTGTCTGCCTCCTGCCTCACTCTTCTATCTACTTTTCTCTTCTATCTACTTTTAACTTCTCATGTTTCTTTGCTGTGACCTAAAAATAGTGTCACCCACAAAAAATATTAATAATAATAAAACCTCAAAACTGAAACACTCTCCCACTTGACCTTAGATTCCTCCTGCAGCAACCCTGTCTCTTCTTCTTAATCAAACTCTTTCAAAGGGATCCACATGTGTGCTATTTATCTGCTTTCTCAACTCCCATTTATTCCTTAATCCATTATGATCTACTTTCCACACAAACCCCTCTTCCCATCTGACTACCTACCAACACTTTACTGAAACTGCTGTCCATGTGACAATGATAACCAGGTATCAAATAAACAAATACAATGGGCACTTTTTGGTATCATCATCTTATTGGACACCTCTTTGCTGCATTTTAAACAATTACCTTTATGGCTGATCACTGAGCTTTGCTAGTTGTTTTGGTTTGTTTGTTTTGTCTTACCAATCATTCCTTTATAGTCCCCTTTATTCAAAGGCTTTCTCCCCCCAACTTGCTCCCCAAAGGTTTCATTCTTGGCCCCCACACAGTTCTTTTCATTCTATTCTCATTCATTCAAATATTTACTTACAAATATATTCATTCAAATATTTGGGTACTGTATCACACACCATGGTAAGCAACAGAGATGAGTAAGAAAATCTACCTTCTTAAATACCTCACAGCCAAATGAGCAAGACAGGTATATAAAGTGGGGCTGGAGAAAAGAAGGAAAAGGGAGTGGCAAGGGATATCAAACATAATAGCTAGCAGAATTATCTAAACGTACAGTCAACGTTATTCCCTAAGGTATGTGATACACCTGTCTCACTTATCCTTGTGATAAACTAGTAGCAATATAGTATATGTAGTTATAAAGCTCCATTTTTTTCAGATGACACTATGAAAGCAACAGAAATATCAAGGGATCTGACTTACAGAATTAGAAATACTTTGGCTCTATCACCACTCTTTCTAACATGTGCAGAATTCACAACATAAAATAAGACATCCTAAGGACCCTGCTCAGGATTTGAAACGTCCCACCTTTTTCCTAAAAACCACTTTTTTTTTTTAAGATATTGTTTATTTATTCATGAGTTCATGAGAGACAAAGAGAGAGAGGCAGAGATACAGGCATAGGGAGAAGCAGGCTCCTTGTGGGAGCCTGATGCAAGACTTGATCCCAAGACCCCAGGATCACGCCCTGAGCCAAAGGCAGACGCTCAACCACTGAGTCACACAGGCATCCCTAAAAACCACTTTAATAACCAAATACAAGTTCCATGTACCTTTTCTAACTAAGCATAGGAAGTATATATCACAGCTTTACTTATACCTACACATTTGTTATGGGCAAGAAATTTGTTGACATAAAATTAGGTAAACAAGTTAAAGCCCACAATAGTTAGAGTCAGGAAATATAAAAGGCAAGAAGTATAGGAAAGGAACAAAAAAAAAAGATGGGGAAAACCAAAACCAAAACCCCACACCAAAACCAGATGATTGCTGAAGATGGCAGAAGAAACATAATGGTGCAGAATGGAGTTTGGTAGGCACTGAAAGAACAAACTAGAAAACTAGGCAAGGCTGAACATTTATCAAAAAGAGAAAAGAATATTCACAGAAAGTAAAACAAACATGGCTGGAGCACCATATGGAATGTCTTGTAATAAAATTTTTGCCTGAACCCAGGAGCTGTAGATGGAGATACCAGAAAAGTTCCTGCTGACTCAAAGATTCTGGGTGAGAGAGCTCCAGTGGGTTTAGAGGCAGAAACAAGGTGGCACTAAAGAAGAGAAACAGATGTTCCATAAATTGAGCAGAATTATATTTGGCAATTATTCTGTGAAAACTTGGTATTAAACTATTCCACTGCCCCTTAGCTCTTTACCTTAAGCTAAGAATGGAGAACTATGAAGATACAGAATATCCTACAGAAACTTAATACTTTCTTTTAGGTTCTCACTTTCTTAAAGTAATAATTATTTGTTCGGTTCTTTGATGTTTTAAAAAAACCTATAGCAGAATGTTACATCTTTCTTTGGGAGTTTTGTTCCAGCTTGAGGTGCCATGAAGTGGCTCACAAAATGAGAGCTTAGAAGTTCACAGAAAATATAACTGAGGATGACATGTAACCAGTCTCTTCTCAATCCGTGTCAATTAGCCTTCTAACCCCACTATTTACCAAAGTCACACTGCATCAAATCTAAGATACCATAACTTGTAAGATGAACTATTATTTATCACAATATTAAAAGAAAAAAAACTGCCAATTAAATGGTGACTTACAATCTTTTGTGATTTATCTCTGTTTTAGAGATGTTAAAATATAAAATATGGTTTAGAAATGAATATAGTATTTGTTAATGTCACCACTGACTTCCTTGTTGTCAAATCTAATTGGTCACTGTTTAATCATTTTATCTGACTTCTCAGCAGTATTCAACAGAGTTGATCACTGCTCATCAACGAAATGCTTTTCTCTTGGCTTCTAAAGTCATCAGTATCTAATTTTCTACTATTGCAATGGTGGTTCCACTTGTGCTAACGTGTTCTCACCTAGTCCCGTGGTTTTAAAAATTTATTACTAGTTTCATAGGTAGAATTTAGTCACATATAACACCTACTGCTTGGGACGCCTGGGTGGCTCAGTGGTTGGGTGGCTCCGTTAGCTCAGGGCATGATCTCAGAGTTCCAGGATGGAGTCCCACATCAGGCTCCCTGCAGGGAACCTGCTTCTCCCTGTGCCTATGTCTCTGCCTCTCTGTGTCTCTCGTGAATAAATAAATAAAATCTTTAAAAACACCCAGTGCTTATTATATCAAGTGCCCATCACCCAGTTACCCCATCTCCCCACCCACCTCCACTCCAGTGACCCCGAGTTTGTTTTCTAGAGTTCAGCGTCTCTTATGGTTTGCCTCCCTCTCAATTTTCATTTTATTTTATTTTTCCTTCCCTTCCCCTATGTTCATCTGTTTCATTTCTTAAACTCCACATATGAGTGAAAATATATGGTATTTGTCTTTCTCCGACTTACTTATTTTGCTTAGCATACCCTCTAGTTCCATCCAGGTTGTTGCAAATGGCAAGGTTCCATTCTTTTTAATGGTTGAGTAATATTTCACTGTGTGTATGTGTGCGAGTGTATGTACACATGCCATATCTTTATCCATTCATCTGCCAATGGACATATGGGCTCTTTCCATATTTTGGCTATTGTGGACATTGATGCTATAAACACTGGGGTGCATGTGCTCCTTTGAATCACTCTGTTAGTCCTGTGGTTTTAAATACCAAACACTAATGTCAGACTAAGTCAGGGTTCTTTATTGTAATCATTAAAATTTACTCCAGCCTTGACCTTTATACTGAGCTCCAAGTTTATTTATCCAATTTCCTATTTGATGCTTGCGCTTAGGCCTCAAATAGGCTATCTCATTTAACACGAACACAGATGGGAACAAGAGTCCCCATTTCAGTCAACTAGCTGCTCAATCTGATAAGTCATTTGATAACTCTTCCCCTATCCTGATTCCACATATTCAATCCAATCTATCCGTAAGCCTATTATTGGCTATTCTTCAAAAATCCAACAATTTCTTTCTATTACGACAGTGGCATTCTGATTAGCTTCCATTCCTGACCCCCACCAATTCATTCTCTATACAAGAGCCAGGATAATCTTTTAAAAATGCCAGCTTTATGATGTTACTCCCTAGCTTCCTCTTCAATGGCCTGCAACTACACTTAAAGATTATAATTCAAAACGCATCTTGGCCTGTAAGGTTTACAATGATCTGGACTTGGTCTAGCTCTCTATCTGATGGTTTAATCTGCACTGCATGTAACCAAGAAAAATGTATAAGACATTATTGTTAACAACATCATTAACAGTTTCAATGATCAAACCAAGACAACATAAAAATCCAAGTAAAAAGTCCTATTAATGTTAATATCTGAAAGTTTATTAATGCTCATTCTACAATTGTTGTAATTGCTTAACCACTGCCTACAGAATGCAGGGGAGAACAATGATTATAAAAATTGAAAAAAATTTCAAAATTAGATTTTCCATATTTTTCCTTATAAAATAATTTGAATTATTATTCACCTGCCCATAAATATTTTTTTTAACAAATATACTCCTTTGATAAAAATGGTTTTTCTTTTGCTTTTGAAGATTTATTTCATCAATGTGCAATTTAAGCTTTGGAAATGTGTTACATATATATTATACCATAAAAAAGGTTAAGAATCATGTTTCAAGGGGACAAACCAATCTATGTAATGCCTATTATAAAAATGTATCACAACATGTGGATGCCTCCCTTCTCCCTCCACGAGGGCCAGATGCTTAAGGGTCCCTACTGCTCCCCCTACTTCAGCTATGCTTATTCACAATTCCAGTTTCTATTATATAGAGAGGGGAAGGAAAACAGATTTGAATCAGAAATTAAACTGAAGTTTTAAAACTAGACTATGTTTCAAAAACCCAAAGGGAACCAGAATGTTACGGAATCTTTCTAAGAAGTTATGAAAGAAATCTGGAATTCAAAAAAGCATAGCTAAGGGATGCCTGAGTGCCTCAGTGGCTGAGGGTCTGCCTTTGGCTCAGGGCACAATCCTGGTGTCCTGGGATCGAGTCCTGCATCGGGTTCCCTGCAGGGAGCCCGCCTCTCCTGCTCCCTATGTCTCTGCCTCTCAGGTGTCTCTCATAAAGCATAGCTGAAAGTAGTAATGGGAGGGAGGGAGGGAGGGAGGAAGGGATAATATTTTTGTTAATACCCTGAGCTGAGATTCCTCAATTAACATACTGAGTCATACTGTACACAATTTTATATGATTTTTCACTCAAGAATAATACAATTTTCATATTAAAAAATCTTCATAAATATCACATAATCGTTTCATAAATTTTCATTTTACAGATATGCCATAATTTATTTCATTATTCTACTGTAAAATACTGATGTTTTTAAATTTTATTATTTGAATTATAATACTTATTTGTTCTTTTACATATAAATATTATTTTCCTTATTATTCAGCGATCTATGGACGAAGAAAAAACTATATTACAAAAAAATAAAATAAAAAGAACTTGGTAACGTTAGGAGAGTCTAAAATAAAAAAAAAAAAAAAACAAAAGAAGAAATTGGAGGTATTTGCCAAAAATAAGAGAGAAAATAAATATCTTTCATGTATAAGGGGCTCAGACAAATCACCATGGAAAAATTAGGGTCCAACAATGAATAGGAAAAGTAAACAGATGGTTTATACAAAAGATAATATAATATATATATAATATATATATAATATAATATCTAATAAAATATGGATGCAGTTCAACACTAGTAACCCAGACATTAAGCTTTAAATGAAAAACCACTTTCCATGTATTAAATGTAAGCTATTCATTTAATCATTAATTTTTTGCACTTTTACTGCAAACACTTAATTCTGGCAAGCATGCATCAAGATAGACACTTGCATACACCACTGATGGAAATGCAAAAAATATAAATGAGAGCAGTGCGTAGTGTCTCAGTTGGTAAGTGTCTGAAATTGGGATTGAGTCCCATGCTGGGCTCCCTGCCCAGCGGGAGTCTGCTTCTCTCTCTCCCTCTCCCCCTGCTCCATTTCTCTCTCACTCAGTCTCTCTCTCAAATATTTAAAATTTATTAAAATATAAATTTTTAAAGATTAAAAAAAAATTAAATTTACAAAAATATAAATGATAAATATTTTGGGAAAACAACAATGTGTATCAACAGTTTTTTTTTTTTTTAAGATTTAATTTATTTATTCATGAAAGACACGGAGAGGGAGAGACACAGGCAGAGAGATAAGCAGGTTCCCTGCAGGGAGTGAGATACGGGACTTGATCCCAGGACCCCAGGCTCACGCCCCAAGCCAAAAGCAGATGTTCAACTGCCGAGCCACGCAGGCGCCCTGATGTATCAACAATTTAAAAATTTCATTCATCCAATGATTTCATTCATCATTCAGTGAAGAACTGGAAATAATCCAGTATTAGAGAAAAATGCTTTATATACAAAGATGCTTATCAAACTGTTTAATACAAGGGAAAATTTACATTATGTTTATAAAGCAGATATAAGACAATATGTACAACTATGTACAAAATTACTAAAACACCAGAAGGATATATACTAAAGTATAATTTATCCTGTATGGGAGAATTAAAAAAAATCTTTAATTTCTGTGTAACTTCCAAATTTCTTGAAATTAGTATGCATTATTTTTATAATCAGAAAGCAAAAAAAGTATCTAATAGTGTATCCATCTCTTCACATAAATTGAATAGGAAAAAAAAAATGTCTTTTCCCTTCGTATCCTCAGTATCTGTATTGTGCCTTACAAACAGTAGGCTTTTAAAAGCTTGTGGGATGAGTTAATCTTCAACATCTGCTTTAAAGGCTAGTTAGTGGCACATCACAATCCCTCCCTCCAGAAGGGTCAACTTCTACTGCTAGAAGTTGGCATCTATTTAAAAATGAATTTTGAGGGACACCTAGGTGGCTCAGTTGGTTAAGTGTTTGCCTTTGGCTCAGGTCGTGATCCTGGAGCCAAAATATAGGTAGCAATGGTCAAGCAGCAGCATAGAGAGAATGGCCAAAGATTTCTTTTAGTCTAAAATCTCATCTTGCCATTCTAAGATGAAAGTTTATACACTTTTTATTAATTAAATTATGAATGCCACTACAAATGGATGAGATGAAGTTTTCTAAAAGATTCTGCTTAAAGAAAATTCACTGTTCAGAAAGATTTATTCTTTTTTTTAAAGCTTATTTATTTATTTATTTATTTATTTATTTATTTATTTATTTATTTATTTAAAAGAGACTGGACGATGGGGTGGAGTCAGAGAGAGAAAGAGAGGGAGAAGCAGAGTCCTTGCTGAGCAGGGAGCCCAATGCGGGGCTTGATCCCAAGACCTGGAAATCATGACCTGAGCTGAAGGAAGAAGCTTAACCAACTGATTCACCCAGGTGAACCAAAGATTTATTTATTCTTTTACCTTGCCTGACTTAGAAGTTATAGAAAGATGTAACCAAGTACAAGGTAATAAGTCTCTGAGGATGATAAATAACACCTTATTATTAAAGCAGAAAAAAATCTACTTCGTTTAAGTAGTTTAATAGCATTTAAAACCCCTACATAAATTCTACTGAACGCATAATACTATGAAAACTCACTTGATATCCCAAAGTTTGACAATTTTTGCCTGGTACAATATAGCTTTTACTTTCATAATGACTATACCTATACCCATAAACTCACATTTGCTCTAATACCACTTATAACTACTTTTGGTGTTTCACTAAGATATAGCTTTTCTACTCATTACCATTTTCTACTCACACAATTTTAACTCCAACCTTTATGCCAAACATCAACCTTTTCTGGTTGAATCTTTATTGTTTTAAAGGTCTTATGGCAAACAATATGGGATATTTTTATTCATGTAAGATTACAGATGATCAACTCCTGGATGGCCCATGTAGTCGTAACAAAAAGTGTTTATATGAACACTCACAACTAATCATAGAAAAATTGGTATACAACACAGAACTCACCTGAGTATAGAAGCCACTAGCTGCCTCTAGGAACAGAGAAAGGTTTGCCTGAACTTCACTCCGATTCGGGTTTGCTCGATTCTTTGCCTGGCCTTGTAGTGTTGTGATCTGATTCTTAAAGGCATGATTCCAGCTGAAAACAAAATGTAATTCTATTTGGTATAGCAGTGACTCACTGGGCAGACACTGGTCCCCCTGAGAACAAGAAAGAACTGTTTGTTATAATTATAACACACTAGACAGTAAACCTGCATTAAAGTTATTCACTTATTTAAATAACTTTATGCTCTTCTTTGAGCAAGATGAGACAGGCCGTAGCATCCAACTGACCTTGGTAAACACTCACCACATGTTCGAATAATCAGACTGTGGCTTCAGTTATTAATCTTTTAGAGCTACTAGAGTTAGAGCCTATTTAGGAATCCCAATACAAAATCTGGACTACAGTGGCAAGACCAAAGTAAAAGGAAGCTATTAACAAATTGTCACACATTATGCCAAGAAACGAGTGTACCCTATCAAGTGACATGTATAGTGGGGAAAATTCTTTTTGAAAATATTAAGTCATATCTCTTATTTCCATAAAATCTATTTCCCATAGCACTCTGTTCTAATTCTATTTAATATTTTCTTTATTTCTCTTGAGGTTAGTATTTTTTTGAGAGCTTGAAATATAAGCTCATTTTTTTGACATTTCAATTCTATTTAAAATAGGAAAAAACACAATGCTGAAATATGGCATACCAAAATCCTATTATAACATGTTTTTCATTAATCAAGCTGTATAAAGAATCATTTTAAATTCAGTTATGGTGAAATACAGTCATCCCTTAACTTGGAAACCACAGGGGGGAAAAACAGAACTAGGATGGAGAGAGATTATTATTGCCTTGATTAAAGGAAGCAAACAAAGATAAAAGGTCTATAACCTACCTGGAAAGTACCTAATTCTTTATCAATGTCAACCTTGACACTCAAGAGCACTGGGCGTTTTTAATGGTTTATGAGGACAATCACTCCCTCAGCATTTTTGATGACATTTTATCCTTGACTCTAATATCACAGAAATGGATTTAGGCTGTGATTAAGCTTTTATTACTAGAACTTCTAAAAATATGAAGTATCTAAGAAACACGTAGAAGATAGAAACTAATTTTCACCACAACTTAGGGTAACAGCCATTACTAAATAGAATATTCTTAACCAATTTTTCATTTTCCATCAGCCTAATACCCCTGTTTCAATTTATAAAGCAAGGCCTTCTACAAAAGACATTTATTTACTCACTTGGGAATCTGGTCATCTCTCATTTCACCTCTCATAGAAAGAACAAGTGAAATAGCCTAAATATACAAAATCTTTCTTTAGTCTTATGGGGGGGGGGGGGAATACCTACTTATTTTATAAAAGGAAGACCTTCCCTTACAATGCAAACACATTTTCCTTTGGGAGAAATTTATAGAATCATATTTGCCAAAGAAGATTTATCTAAAGCTTACTATTGAATTTCTTTTTTAAATCATGGCTTAAATGCAGGACTGAACACAAACAGAGAATCCAAACACTGTCTCTTAGTACTTGAAATATAGAATTATTTTTATGATATGCCCTAAAGACCTTAAAAAGATTCAACTCTAACCGTTTCTCCTCTTGCTGCCTAAGACTATCTGAAGTAATACCAATGGTTAAATATTTTGTTCAAAAAACCTGTAAGTATTAGAATTTTTTTTTCCATTGAAAGAGCTTACTCTGAGATAGGTTAAGGATAAATAACCGAAATGTTCTTTTCTATCCTAAAGTCTTGGTGATACTCTTGTTCTTACACAGGGACATCCCAAATGATAATACTTACAGATCCTGTTCTACTTTCTTGTCTAAAGCGTATTCCAAATCAGTAACTAGCATTTTCTGGTACAGGTCCTGCAGAGCCTGCCTGGATGTCCAGACCTCGGCTGGACCCAGCTTAGAATCTGAGTAACAAAACAAAGACAAAACAGTTAGAAAAACAGATAATTAAAATCATTATACCACCCCAATGACTCCTTCCCTCTCCATTTCCCAAAGCAAAATCTGCTTTAAGTATACCATAAATTACTGCAGAAGTTTTATACTAGTACATTTTCAAATGACTTTCACCTTTTGGCTAATGACGAAATCTGGTTCAAAATGCTTCTGCATTTGTCTTTTAGCTTTGAAATAACACCATGACATGAAAAAGGCTAGAAAAGAAAGAACGAAAGATGCACCCTTTGCTTTAGTTGGATTTCTATGAATTCATGTCATAGGAAGCCATATGCCTCAGAAATTATCCCATATAAAATGACAGACTACCGAGATGGTCTGTTTACTCATAACTATACCTCTTTGTCCGAAGCAGCTTTCCTCTTTTTATTTTGAATCATTCTCACAATTGTCCTTACAGAATCTTCATTTCTGCTCATGATCCAGCAGTTGTTTGCACATTCTGCTATTATTCCTACCCTCTCTATGTCAACCCAATAAAAAGCCATAGCAGCGAGGGTTATTTTAATGATTGGTAAATTGCTTGCCAAGAAATTTTGTGCGCAATCCACACTTGCCATTTAATGTAAATGAGAATTCATAGCAGACATGGATTAAACTGCTTAAGAGGCTAAATGAGAGATTGGGTGCAAGATGAAAGGAAGTCAGGCTATGCCTAAATGTAATACCCAGCTGGGGACACAGCGTCTGCCAGAGTCCTAGAAGACAGGTTAGCTTTTCTGATTACTATGCTTACAAGTGAAATAATTGATGGTGAGCTGCCTCAATAGAAAAACTTAATAATAGACTTTTCAGTTAGGTTTCTGGTTACATTTAATATTTTGCTGCAGCACAATGGCATAATCTTTACTCTTCTTTAAGCCTGAAAATAGAATCTCCTAGATATTTGAGTTAATCCTCATAAGAGTTTGCTGGCTACAAAAAAAGTGTATAATATCAGCTTCCTGGTCTCTTAGTAGGTTTTTAATGACTAAGTAAATAGGCTTATAGATTTATTCAATCTTATTTCAATTTATTGATAGCAGAGAAAGGATTATAAGGCATCATTAACTCTGATCTATCACACAGACTATCATTTAAATTACTTAATATCCTAGTTAATGTCTCGGGCAGTCAAATGTTCCCTATAAAATTATGCCAAATCCTAAGCCTACTTACTGAGGGATATTCAATACTTAAGAAAAAGTAAATGGTACAGCTAGCCTAACATTGCTCCATGTCAATTTTTATCAGATGATGCATATTATGCCTACCAGGACAATACAAAAGCATAATACAGTAGCTTACAGCTGACACTGATATAAATAGTATGGAAGATGATGACAGGTTAATAATGGGAAGAACTGAGGTACCATATTAAGTAAACCTCTAAAAAGTGCTTTTAGCTTTTTTTCCCCTTTTCCTTGAACAAGAGGATAATGATATTATTCACAGATTCTTAAAATATTAGTATCAACATTAACATTAGACTGCAATGTTAAGAAAAAGAACTTTAAAGACCCTATTTCTTCTTGATTGTAAATTTTGGCCAGAATGCTAGTTTTTACAGTTTAACTCTTCTTTGCAGATTTTACTTCAAAACCAAAGTTCTCAAAAATTAGAATGAGATCCATTTCCATGTATCTCCTTTTACATTTTAGAATAGCATATGTTGCTATAGAGAGTATACTAATCACTACTATGCAGTCACGTCATAAATTTCCTAATCTTAGAAAGTTAAAATCATCTGCTCCTTCTAGTGACTTCCAGTCACTCTTTCAAAAATACCCTGGTTATTTATTCAAAACAAAAAAGATAAAGGAGAAAAGAAACGTGGCAAGAGAGCTCACTCAATTTCAAGGACTTTTAGTAGAGTTTTCTTACAAACATTTTTTCTCACGGCTTACTTATTATTCAAGTTTGGGGAATTATAAACAGGAAGACATGAACCTAATATCATAAGGTATTTTTGCTTATATGGTATATAAATTCTTTTTTCTAGGTCTTAAATTGATGATAAAGAATAGTTTATAAAAATTAAATGATTATATGCATTAAATTGGGTAATATTTAATTCAATGTAACACAGACTATATAAAATTCTTGATCATAGAAGTAAGAGTTCAAAGTACAAAAAACAATAATTATTTAAAGTAAATAATAAGTTATCATTCCTTTTGGCAACTAGACCCTTCCCTTAAGTGTGAAAAACAAATGAGCTAGCCAATACCTGTCATATCAGCCTTCAGGACTTCTGCCTGCCTAAAAAAATGGAAAAAAGAACATCGATTAGAAATAAACTAGGCCTACTCAACATAAATAACACTAAAAGCTAAACTTAAGTGAAATCACATACTACATAAAGATGTATAGCACCTCCATATGTGATACAGCATATAGTATTCCTGCTTTAATAATATCCAGGGTAGTACTAAGTCTTAGCAAACTGATGCCATTACTTAATCGTATAAAGGGTCACCATGAATTCTATGAGTAGAGCTCACATTTTTGGTTAATTTTCCTCCAAATCTGATAAATTAAGATAATATTAAATGACACTCATTAAACAAAAAATTTTTCCTCAATACAGCCAGGAAACCCTATGTTTCTCAATTCACTGTAACTAACTCAAATCTCTCACTCTCCTCAGACATTGATTTCTGCCCCCTTCGTGAAGCCCACCCCTTTCAGTTTACTTTAGACCAGCTCCATATTTCAGCAAAAACAATGCCCACTTGCTAAACCCTAACATTCACAGTCGTCTTCTCTCTTTCTCTCTCTTGTTAAAACAGCAGAGGCACGAATCTCTTATTTAAGACCAGTAATTCCACTTAGGAAGGCTCTTTCTAGCTTACCTTTATTAAGGATTTATGCTCCTTTAATTATGCCCTCCCTCTTTCAATAATTTTGAAAACTTCCCTCTCTAGTGGATCCTTCCTTATCTTCACTATTTTAAACATGCCCAAGTCTTTCACAGGTTTTTAAAAATCTTTCTGTCCTGGACTATCTTCCTTTGGCTGCTGCTTCTTTTCTCTCTTAAATTCTTCAAGAATTGCCTATATTCAAGAGGTCCAAAACTGAACTGAACTTGTGATCCACCCCTACTCCTATTCCTGGTTCTTTTTCTGCCGTTTTTACCTTACCAAATGTATCTCTGCTTTCCAGGTGTGAAAGGCAGACACCTGGAAGTCACTTATGACAACATTCTCTCAAATCCCTGGTCAATTCCCTCAAATCTATCAATTCCAGAAAATTCTACCAACTAAATATATCATGAATCTGTTGATTGCCCTTTACTCCTTCTTCAGTCACTCTCACTCAAGTTCTGAATCATCTCTTGCCTAGAGTAATGCAATGCCACCAAATTATTATCTGTATTTCACTCTTCCCTTTTTTATTGTTCTCTCTGCTGCTGAGAGATCTTTTAAAAATACAAATCTGAGGGGTGGCAGGGTAGCTCAGTTGATTGTGTTCATGATCTCAGGATCAAGCCTTGCCTTGCCCTCTGTGCTGGGCAGGGAGCCTGCTTCAGATTCTTTTTCTCCTTCTGCCCCTCTCTCACCTCTAATTAAAAAAATACAAATCTGATCTTACCAACTGCCAATTAAAAACACTTTCATGATTTCCCACTGCTTTTAAGGTAAAAGCTGTAATCTTTACTAAAGTGTCCTACGAAGTTCCCTGCACTGTAAAAATTAGAGTCTGTACTACTTCTACCATTACTCTCTTCCCTCCTTGATTTCCATGCTCTAGTTACTGGACTTCTGGTTTCTGCTATGTGCTTTGCTCCCTTCACACTCAGGGTCTTTGTAAAAGAAGAGTCCCTACCCTAGGAGTACCTCCATCCTTTGTGTCAGTCAGAGACATTACTTTCTCATGAAATCTCACTTGACAGATAAAGGATATTCCTATTTTATGTTCTCAAAGCACTCATTTTTTCTCCATAGTACATATCTCAGATTTTAAGAATGCTCACCGTCACAAGCTACTAGCATTTTTGCCATTTAAACAAACTTTCACAAAGTTTGTTTTAAGACCTAAGATCAAAAAATTTAATAAATACCACATATCCTGCAGAAGATTGTTACATACAAGCCTAATGTCAACCACAAATAAAAAACCAGTAATTGATACTCAAAGAATAAAGAAAGAGAAAGGAATCCAAGTATATCACTAAAATAAGCCAGCAAACCGTGAAAGAGAGCAAAAGAAAGATCAGAGAAAAACTATAAAAACAACCACAAAACAAGTAACAAAGTGAAAATAAATATAAATCTACCGGTAATTACTTTGAATGTAAAATAAATTAAATACTCCAATCAAAAGACCCAGAGTAACAGAGCAGATTAAAAAACAAACCCATCTACATGCTAGATGTACCCATGCTGTCTACAAAAGAGACTCATTTCAGACCTCAATACCAACCCATAGATTGGAAGCGCTGGAATGGAGAAACACTCATCATGCAAAAAGACATGAAAATAAAGCCGGGGTAACAATACTTATATCAGACAAAATAGACTTTAAAACAAAAACCGTAACTAGAGACAAAGAATGACACTATATAATAATAAAAGGAATAATCCAATAAGATATAACAATTATAAATATTTATACACCCAACATGGGAGCACCCAAACATATAAACAGTTAATAGTAAACATAAAGGGGGCAGCCCGGGTGGCTCAGCGGTTTAGCACCATCTTCAGCTCAGGGCGTGATCCTGGAGACCCAGGATTGAGTGCCAACGTCAGGCTCCCTGCATGGAGCTTGCTTCTTCCTCTGCCTGTGTCTCTGCCTCTTTCTCTCTCTTTCTCTGTGTCTCTTGTGAATAAATAAATAAAATCTTTAAAAAAATAGTAAACATAAAGGAATTAATTGATAGTAATACAATAATAATAGGGGATTTTTAACACTGATATCAATGGATATATCATCCAAACATGAAATCAACAAGGAAACAGTGCTCTGAATGACCCACTGGATGAGATGGATTCAACAGATATATTCAGAACATTCCACCCTAAAATAGCAGAATACACATTCTTTTCAAGTGCACATGGAACATTCTCAGAACAGATCACGTATTAGGCCACAAAACAAGTCTCAACAGATTCAAAAAGACTGAAGCCATGCCATGCATCTTTTCTGACCACAACACTATGAAACTAGAAAACAATCACAAGAAAAAATTTGGAAAGAGCACAAATACATGGAGGTTAAGTAACATGCTGGTAAACAATGAATTGGTCAACCAAGAAATCAAAGAAATAAAAAATTCTGTGGTAACAAACAAAAATGAAAATACAATCTTTGGGATCCAGCAAAAGCAGGCCTAAGAGGAAGTTGATAGTAATACAGGCCCACTTCAAGAAACAAGAAAAATCTCAAATAAACAACCTGAACTTACACCTACAGGAACCAGAAAAAGAACAAAACTCAAAACCAGAAGAAGGAAGTAAGTAATAAAAATTAGAACAGAAATGAATATATATATAAATTAAAAAAACCTAATAGAACAGACCAACGAAACCAGGAGCTGGTTCTTTGAAAAGATCAACAAAATTGATAAACCCTCTAGCCAGACTCATCAAGAAAAAAAAGAGAGGACTCATATAAACAAAATCATTAATCAAAGAAGAGAAATAATACCACAGAAATACAAATAATTTTAAGAGATATTATGAAAAACTACATGCCAACAAATTGGACAACCTAGAAGTAATGGTTAAATTCCTGGAAACATATAACCTACCCAAACTGAAACAGGAAGAAATAGAAAATTTGAGCAGACAGAGATTACCAGCAAAGAAACTGAATCAATAATAATAAAAAAAAAACTCTTGGGATGCCTGGGTGGTTCAGTCAGTTAAACATCTGCCTTGGGCTCAGCTTATGATCCCAGGGTCCTGGGACAGAGACCAGGATCAGGCTCCCTGCTCAGAGGGGAGCCTATTTCTCCCTCTCTCACCCCCCATCCTTGTGTGTGCTCTCTCTCTGCCAAATCAATCAATCTATCTATCTATCTATCTATCTATCTCCCAACAACAATAAAAACTCCCAACAAACAAAAGTCCAGGACCAGATGGCTTCACAGGGGAATTCTACCAAACATATTCTTCTCAAACTATTCCAAAAAGTACATGAAGAAGGAAAACTTCCGAATTCATTCATCCTATTCATTCCTGATATCAAAACCAGATAAAGACATCACACACAAAAAAGAGAACTACAGGTCAGTATCTCTGATAAATGTAGGTACAAAAATCCTGAACAAAATACTAGCAAAACCAAATCCAACAACACATTAAAAAAATCATTCATCAAAAAAAAAAAAAATCATTCATCACAATGGAGTGGTTATTCTTGAAATACAAGGTGGATCAATATTTGTAAATCAATTAATGTGATACACCACATCAGTAAAAGAAAGGATAAGTATCTTATGATCATTTCAACAGATGGAGAAAAAGCATTTGACAAAGTAAAATATCCATTCATGATAAAAACCCTCAACAAAGTAGGTTTAGAGGAGACATACCTAAACATAATAAAGGCATACAATAAAAACCCACAGTGAACAACAGATTCTATGAGGAAAAAAATGAGAGCCTTTCCCCTAAGGTCAGGAACAAGAAAAGGATGTCTACTTTCCCACTTTTATTCAACATAGCACTAGAAGTACTAGCCACAGCAATCAGACAACAAAAAGAAACAAAAGGCATCCAAATTGGTAAGAAGTAAAACTTTCATTGTTTGAAGATGACAATACTATATATAAAAACATAATATATATATATATATATAAACCCTAAAGACTCCACCAAAAAACTACTAAATGAATTCATTAGAGTGTCATGATATATGTCATATATATGGAAATCTGTTATTCTATACAATAATGATGAAGCAGCAAAAAAGAAATTAACAATCCATTTACAACTTCATCAAAAATAATAAAATACCTACAAATAAACTTAATCAAAGAGGTGAAAAACCTGTACTCTAAAAACTATAAAACATTAATAAAAGAAACTGAAGAGGACACAAAGAAATGGAAAGACATTCTATGCTCATGGACTGGAAACACAAAAATATTTTAAATGTCTAGATTGTTCAAAGCAATCTACACATTCAATGCAATCCCTATCAAAATACCAATAGCATTTTTTTTAAATTTATTTATTTATTCATGAGAGACACACAGAGAGAGGCAGAAACACAAGCAGAGGGAGAAGCAGGCTCCATGCAAGGAGCCCGATGTGGGACTCAATCTCAGGACTCCAGGATGATGTCCTGGGCTGAAGGCAGATTCTCAACCACTAAGCCACCCAGGCGCCCCCCAGCAGCATTTTTCATAGAACTAGAACAATCCTAAAATTTGTATGGAACTACAAAAGACCAAAAATAGCAAAAGCAATCTTAAAAAAAGAAAAAAGAAAAAAAGAAAACAAAACTGGAGATATCAAAATTCCAGATTTCAAGATATACTACAAAGCTGCAGTAATCAAAACAGTACTGGCACAAAAACAGACATAGATCAACAGAACAGAATAGAAAACCCAGAAATAAACCCAGTTATATGGTCAATTAATCTTCAACAAAGGAGGAAAAAATACACAATGGGGAAAAGAGTCTCTCATCAACAAATGGTGCTGGGAAATACCAACACCAGAAGAATGAAGCCGGACCACTTTCTTACACCATTTACAAAAATGAACTCAAAAAAGATTAAAGACCTAAATGTGAGACTTGAAACCATAAAAATCCTAGAAGATGGCACAGGCAGTAATTTCTGGAACATCGGCCACAGTAATATTTTTCTAGATATAGCTCTTTTGGCAAGTGAACTAAAAGCAAAAATAAACTATTGGGATTATATCAAAATAAAAAGCTTCTGCACAGCAAAGGAAACGATCAATAAAGCTAAAAGATAACATACTGAATGAAGAAGATATCTATAATGTCATATCTCTGGATACAAGGTTAGTATCCAAAATATATAAAGAGCTTACACAACTCAACACCCAAAAAACAAATCATCCAACTACAAAATGGGCAGAAGATATGAACAGGCATTTCCTCAAAGAAGACATATAGATGTCCATCAGACACGTTACAAGATACTCAATACAACTTCTCATTAGGAAAATGCAAATCAAAACCACAATGAGATATTACCTCACATCTTTTAGAATGGCTAAAATCAATCAACAGAAGAAATAACAAGTCTTGGCAATGATGTGGAGAAAAAGGAACCCTCTTGCACTGTTGGTAGAAATCCAAACTGGTAGAGCCACTGTGGAAAACAATCTGCAGGGTCCTCAAAAAGTTAAAAAAAGGGGGCACCTGGGTGACTCAGTGGTTGAGTGTCTGCCATTGGCTCAGGTCGTTATCCTGGGATCCTGGGATCAAGTCCTGCATCAGGCTCCCTACAGGGAGCCTGCTTCTCCCTCTGGGTCTCTCATGAATAAATAAAATCTTTAAAAAAAAAAGTTAATAAAGGAACTATTTTTATGATCCAATGAATGCACTACTGGGTTACTTGCCCAAAAAACACAAAAATGCTATTTCAAAGGGATACATGTACTCCTCTGTTTATTACAGCATTATTTATGATAGTCAAATCATGGAAGCAGTCCAGGAGTCCACTGATAGATGAATGGTGAAAGAATATGTGGAATAATATAAATATATAATGGAATATTATTCAGCCATTAAGAAAAGAATGAAACTGTACCATTTGCAACAACATGGATGGAGCCAGAGAGTATAATGCTAAGCGAAATAAGTCCGTTTTGCAGAAAGACAAATACCATATGATTTCACTCATATGTAGAACTTAAGAAACAAAACAAATGAGGGAAAAAAAAGAGCAAGACAAACCAAGAAACAGACATATTAACTACAGAGAACTAACTGATGGTCACCAGAGGGAGGTGGATGGTGCAATGGTGAAATAGGTAATAGAGATTAAGAGTACACTTATGAGCACTGAGTAATGTACAGAAGTGCTGAATCACTACACTGTATATCTGAAACTAAGAAAACAACCTATGTTAATTATACTGGAATTAAAATTTAAAACTTAAAAAAAAAAAAAGGAAGAATGCCATATATCCTATCCTACCCAAGTCAAAACAACACAGCCCTCCAAAAATCAATCAATTAATCAATCCTGCTGGAGCATTATTTATAAATCTTATACTGAGGAAAGCCTATGCTAATTATGCATCTTTACTAGACTCAACAACTGTTTTCATTCTGTCCCTCTGCTGCAAAGTTACAAAGAATATATTCTGCCTCCACATATTAGCTAAAAAATTCATACTCAAGTATACACAGATATCTTAGAATTATGTGCCTAAAGTTTGTTTTCTCATTCCAAGCAAGATTTGCTTATAAAAATGAACAAATACGATTTCAGTATGCTAACATCTGCCTAATGAGGATACCAACTTCCTGTCAGAGATTTTATTGAACATCTAAGACAAACTATTTATAAATAATCTGCTTCTCCTATAGGCTGTTAGTAAGAGAAGATCATTTTAGTCTAATAATGTCTAATGTAAGTCTACTCAATTCTGTAGTAGGCTTCCACTGATAAAGATCAAAATTTTACTTTATATTTTTATATGCTATAATCTGAGAAACTGTAAAATTAAAAATTCAAGCACTAATGAAAGTACAAAAATGTCATAAAAGCTGTCTCACATAAATGTCAAAGCATTTTGAAATTCTAGTTTTGTTTCCTTAGTATGACAGAAGTAGAGGTGTTCATTCTCTGCAGAGGTGTTCATTCTCTGCACTGTTTGTTCTTGCCTAGATTCTGAAAGACACATTAATGACGAAAATAATCTTGCTAAACTGAATTGATGAAAAGATCGCTAAATGGAAAATATAACTTGAAGATATCTAGTATTTTTTTTAATTTAAAGATTTTATTTATTTACTTAAGAAAGATACAGAGTGAGGCAGAGACATAGGCAGAGGGAGAAGCAGCTCCCTCTGCTGCATGGAGCCTGATGTGGGCCTCGATCCCAGGACCCTGGGATCACGACCTGAGCTAGACAGATGTTCAATCTCTGAGTCACCCAGGCATCCCTCGAAGATATCTAGTATTATTCCTCTTATATAAACAAGGAAACTGAAGCTCTGAAATAATTTATCCACAGTCACAAAGCAATTAGGTACAATTAAGTACAAACTTAGTTCTTTCTGAATCTAAAGTCCAGTCATTTCTACTTCTTTCAAATTAGAATTTAAAAAATTGTGACCTAAAAAGCTAACAGACTCTGTCAGCTAAATACTAACATTTAAGTCACCTAGCCTAAATTAAAAGATTTGTTCAAGTAGAAAATAAATTCTGCCACAAGAAGTAAAATTCGTATTCTAGTACAGTAGTCAGCCAATGAGTGAAATTCCTTCCTTCACTCTGAATCTATTTTCATAAATAAACTTTACTGGAACACAGTCAACCCATACATATATGTACTGTCTATGGCTGCTTTTTGCTACAAGGGCAGAGCTGAGTAGTTGAGACAATGACCACATGGCCTACCAAGTCTCAAATATTTATTATTTGGCTCTTACCGTAAACTTTGCCTCTCCTACTCTAGGGAGTACTTGATCAAAAAATGCAACATAAAGTATCTATAAAAGTTCCCAAACCAAAAAAAAAAAAAAAAAAAGTTCCCAAACCAGTTTTCCCATATGGGGAACCATCAATAATAGTTTCCTCAGCGTAAAGATCTATTTTTATCAATGTAATCTTACCACAAAGAGAACCATATTAAAAAATATAGTTTCGTGTAACAAACAGTAAAATTACTATGTATAAGCCATGCTATTTTTTTGATGGACTTAATCTATAAACTGTTTAAAACCCTACTAGGGTTATATACTATTATCTACTATCTCTTCCTTTTTCTTGCGTACCAAAAATACCCATTTAGACAGGTGAGACAGTTAAACTGAGAATTATTATCTCACAGGAAGATGAATCCTTATCCCCCCCACTACACAATTTTATTTTCCTTTATTTTTTTCTTTTTGATAGCGGGGAGGGCAGAGGGAGAGAGAGTATCTTAAGCAGGCTACAAGTCCACCCAACATGTGGCTCTATCCCACGACACTGAGATCATGACCTGAGCTGAAGTCAAGAGGGAGATGCGTAACCAGCTGAGCCACTCAGGTGCCCCACAATTTTCTTTTAATAATACATAATATACAGGAAATCAAATCAATAGATATATGATCTTATAGAAACTGCTTTCATAAAGATTAGCATATAGTTGGCTATTTATTTTCTTTCAAAGAAAGAAAAGAAAGCTACTTTTCTTTCTACTACACTCAACTGATCTATTGGTTTTGTTAAAGACCAATAATGTTAAAGTTTAATCTTATAGTTTATAGCCAATATTTATATAAAGAGAAAGAGCTTTATTTTTTTAAGATTTTATTTATTTATTCATGAGAGACACAGAAAGAGAGGCAGAGACACAGGCAGAGGGAGAAGAAGCAGTCTCCATGCAAGAAGCCTGATGTGGGACTCGATCCTGGGGATCCGGGATCACACCCTGAGCCAAAGGCAGATGCTCAACTGCTGAGCCACCCAGGCATCCTGAGAGAGAGCTTTTAATGTTTTCTCTTGGTAGAAGATTTTGACCACATGAGTTCCCTTTAATTCTTACTTTAAGCTGAAGGAATTAATGAAAACAATGAATGAGCCAACAATTCAAAAATAAAAAATCATCATGCCTGCAATAATAAAATAGCACTATTGGGCAACTGGGGTGGCTTAGTGGTATGTGTCTGGCTTCCATTTGGATGGTGATCCCGGGGTTCTGGGATCAAGTCCCACATTGGGCTCCCTGTAGGAAGCCTGCTTCTCCCTCTGCCAATGTTTCTGTCCGTCTCTCTGTGTCTCTCATGAATAAATCTTAAAAATAAAATAAAACAGCAGTATTAAATAAAAGTTTTCAAGATATTAAATATATTTTGTCAGTTCTTAATAAAAGAAATTAAGCACTTCTATCAAGCAATTAAAAAAAGAAAAGTCATTAAAAGGCTGAATAAAATCTGAAACATTCAGTGATAAACAATGCATTGAAAGCTGACAATCTGAAACAATATTCTTGGAGACAACATGATCATCAAGATCTATAAATACATCCAATGTATTCTTATGCACTAGGTACTGAAATAGCCAATACTATATATAGCACTTACTACTGCCAGACACTGTTCTAAGGGCTTTATATAAATTAGTTAATCCATATTATGAACTATTATTACCCTCACTTTAAAGAGACTCACAGAAATAAAGGTTAAGTAACATGTCCTAGATTATCAAGTTAGTACATAGTAAAGCATTTGAACTCCTCATTTTAGTTCTAGAGGCTAACTCCTAACCATCACATCATAGTTCCTCTTATACAAGACAGTAAGAAAAAAAAAATATGAAATGTTTGATAGTAATAGCCCACAGAACTAGGGCTTTCAATACTTAAAACATTTTACAATAATTTTCTGTAATGTCAGAGGAAAAAAACCCCACTAAAATTAATAGTTATCTTCTTTAACAAATATCTTGATAATATGTAGCACTTACATAACAATGCAAGGTAACATATATAGAGTAATCTTTCTCAAGAACACACATTAAGATTTGTGGCTTAAAATATATGACATCTCCAGGGCTGCCTGCGTGGCTCAGTTGGTTAAGCATCTGACTCCTGATTTCAGCTCAGGTCATGATCTCAGGGTCCTGGGATAGAGAGCCCTGCGTCAGGCTCCAACCTCAGTAGAGTCTGCTTGAGATTCTCTCTCTCTGTGTCTCCCTCCTCAGCCCATGCTCTCTCTAACATGAATAAATCTTAAATATAAATAAATACATAAAATAAAATATAAGATAACTCCAAATCAGGGCCAGACACAGTAGAAGATTCCTTCTACCTGAACTTCCAAGTCTGTTTCTCCTATGAGAACACAGGAAAATAAGCCAACATCTTCTAAACTCACAGTGAAGAAAGGTGAATCAGATTCTTTTGTTTTGAGAGGTGAGGCTAGAATTTTTTTAAAAAGATTTTTATTTATTTGAGAAAGAGAGAGCAGAGTGAGAGAGAGCACAAAAGTGGGGGTGGGGGGCGCAGAGAGGGAGAAGCAGGCTCCTCAATTGAGGAAGGAGCCTGACACCGGGCTAGATCTCAGAACCCTGGGATCATGACCTGAACCAAAGGCAGATGCTTAACTGACTGAGCCACCTAGGTGCTCCTAGAATTTTTTTTTTAATTTAAATAAAAGTCATAGCAGGTTTTATTTCAAATTAGTTTACTTATTTTCATAGAGTACTAAAGGGTATTTGGGATAGTAACAGTATTCATCAATTATAAATAAAATAACCTAATCATTATTATTTATGCAAAATAGCCAAATACACATGCAAGCACAGAAATACATAATGTATAGATCTCTAAGACATTACCAAGTCTCATGATATTCATTTAAAAAATAAATAAATCATACTGTTCTACTCTTGAATTTCACGTAGAAAAGAAAATCTAGGGAAGATGCTGCTCCTAAAGGAGTTCTTCTCAGTAAGAAACAACAAAAGCACTAATTTGCTTTCTCTCTATGGCACTTCATAGTTTGTCATGAATTTTCAAGTCTCCTGACATCCCAAGGTTCTATATTACATTTTCTATGGTTTCTATTATTTGAAAATGTGTATCTAGTTTTATTAAGGGCCAACCCTGGTCTGGAAATACCAAAAGTAAGAAGTAGTTATCATTCTACGCAGAGAAAATGGCACAATAATCAAAGCTAAGTCAGTAAAGGTGGGAGACTGGAACATAGAACATAAGGTAGAAAGCCAAAAGAGATGAGCTGGAGAACCAAGGCAGACAGTAAACTGTGAGAGCCTGCATGACATGTTCAGGAGCTCAGATTCTATCTTTTAAGTAATAGGAAATCAGTGCGGAGTTTTAAGCAGGAGCAGAGCATTGTCAGAATTTCATTTTTAAAAGATTACAATAACACGCACAAAAGATAGACTTTAAAAGGGCAAAACTGGAAGGGAGGAAGTAAAACTACAGACGGACAGAAAAAAATCTAGATTCAAGAAATACATGGAAGTAAAATCCGCGGAAGGAAAGACAAAGCAGAGGAAACAGTCCAAATCATTCCCAGTTTGTTAGCTTGGACAGCTGGGTATATGAGAAAATACAAGTGTTTAAGCAGGAACTTAGAGGAAGTATCAAGCACAGAGGAGTCATCAAGACTAGGGGTATAGTCTGGAATGCCCAGCACATTGATGGTAGTTAAAATCTTAAGTGAAAATGTAATTACCCAGATGGCAGAAGAGAGAAGCTAGCTTTCAATCTTCATTTTTGTTTTTTGAATTTGAGCATAGTTGAGATACAATGTTACATTAGTTTCAAGTGTACAACACAGTGAATCAACAATTCTATTTGTTATGCTATGATCACAAGTGTACCTACTATCACTATATAAAACTATTATAGTACCACTGACCATATTCCCTATGCTGTATCTTTTATTCCTATGACTTGTTCATTCCATTACTCAAAGCCTATTTCTCCCTCTCCCCTTTACCCATTTTGCCTGGCCCTTCATCCCCTTCTCTTCTGGCAACCATCAGTTTGTTCTATTTATATAGGTCTGATTCTGCTTTTTTGTTTATTTATTTGGTTTGTTTTTTTTGGATTCCACATGTAAGTGAAATCATATGGTTCCTCAAAAAATTGAAAATAGAAATACCACATAATCCAATTCCTACTGGGTAGTTACCCAAAGAAAATTAAAACACTAATTTGAAAAGATATATGCATATGTACCCTTATATTTATTGCAACATTGTTTACAGTAACCAAGATATAGAAAGAACCCAAGTGTCCATCAATAGATGAATGGATAAAGAAGATGCAGCATGTATACACAATGGAGTACCACACAGCCATAAAAAAGAATGAGATCTTGCTGTTTGCAACAGGGATGGACCTAGAGGAGATTATGCTAAGTGATGTCAGACAGACCTATTTTTAAGGGGCACATAACTATAAGGACTGGGAAGTGAGCTGGATTTGGTGAAATAAGGGTCAACAAAGGCCTGACAGGAAAGAGACAATGTCAAATTACAGGGAGCTAGAGAACAAATACGAAAGAGAAGTTTAGAGGCACCTGGGTGGCTTAGTTGTTTAAGTGTCACACTCTTGATCTCAGATTAGGTCATGATCTCAGGGTTGTGAGACTGAGCCCTGTATCACACTCAATGCTGAGTGTGGAGCTTGCTGAAGATGCTCTCTCTCCCTCTGTCCCTCCCCTTGCTCTCTCTCTCTCTCTCAAAAAAAAAAAAAAAAAAAAAAGAAGAAGAAGAACTTTAGGTCAATTAAAATGCTAGGTAGTGAGAAAAAAGGGAAGAATGCCATCACAAAGAGAAGTTTCTTTTTTATAATGGTAGACACTTAAACATGTTTAAAATGAAGAAATAAAGCTAGGAGAGTGAAATAGGCTGAAGACTTAGAAAGTGAGAACAAAATTGATAGAGCATGGTTCTGGAAGACATGGAAGTAAATGAGAATGTGATTAATAAGACAGGAGGCAAGAATGCTTTTGTAAAAGAGGCAGGATGAAACTGGAGGGAGATAACGTTAGATGGCAATGTGCTAAAAGAATCGAGAGTAGTGTACAGTGAAGAGATACCAAGAGCATTCACAGCTACACTCACTGATTCACTTTTAGAGATACAATAGGAGATCAGATCAGTGTCTGAACATATGAGGGAGATAAACTGAGGAGAATGGTGAATATCTGGGATAATTACAAAATGAATAGGAAAGGGAGCTTCACCAAAGGCAAAAAAAAATTGAAAAAAGTTATGCAAGGTCATATGGATTAGACACTATGGAAAAAGTAATATGAAAAAAGCTAGCCGTAATGATGGCAGGTCCTACTTTTAAGGAACTCAAGATAAACTGGAAGATATAAAGACATATACAGATTATTTCAATACACTGTGGTTGAGTACAAGGATAAAGATATATGCTTACAGTTCAACTAGATAAAGAGAAGAGCCGGTGGGAATGCCGGAGAAGACCATGTTCAGGGCTGTATCCCTAATACCTAGAATAATACCTGGTATAGGGTAGCTGTTCACTAAAATTTTGTTGAATTAGTGAACAGTGAAATATGCATCATACAAGAGGCAATTTTATGCAATGAAAAATTATACAGAATAAAAAAGACAGGTTTGAATGTGGATTTCCTACATATTAGCAATGCTACGCTGGAGCTTCTCTCCAAGAAACTTCAATTTCCTCATCTGTAAAACAAGGAAACATACTCCCTTTCATGGGACACCTGGGTGGCTCAGCGGTTGAGCATCTGCCTTGGGCTCAGGGCGTGATCCCAGAGTTCTAGGATTGAGACCCACATCAGGCTCCCTGCAGGGAGCTGCTTCTCCCTCTGCCTGTATCTCTGCCTCTCTCTCTCATATGAATAAATAAAACCCTAAAAAAAAAGAAACAAACAAACAAAAAAAACCCCTCCCTTTCAGAGTTGCTATAAGAAATAAACAAGAGAACCAGTAAGTTACACAAAAGAACCTAACTGAAAACTCCAAAAGGGAGGACTATAATCTGATTATAACACCAATACCTTTGACCACCAAATTACTTTTGCTAATCTGGTTCCTGACATAGGATCCTTTCTAAAGCAGCACACAGGGTTGAAACAGACATTTCAAGATGGGGGTTAAAAATCCTGTCATCTACTACCATATAATGGACACTGGAAAGAGAAACTGTTTACATGTCATGATGACCATATTACTAGTATATACAGAAGATAAAACCAGAGGTAGATAATCAAAGTTGCAAAATAATTTGTAAGTTTCTTTTTTCCTTCTCTCCAAACATTAGTTTTGATTACATAACTTAAATACATTCTAAATATTCAACCTGATAATAGATTGAGCAAACTATAAAATACAGAAATGTTAATGATAATTGATTACAGACTCTGAACTCTTGTTAAGGATTAACTAATAGCCAACTCATAATAGAGCTGGATCATTTAGTATTTGCTAGGTTCTGTTTACATGCTTTCATATTTTACTAAATCTTTAATTCATGCAACAAATCTATCAGGTAAGTAGTAGGATCATCCCCATTTTGATGATGAGGAAACAGGGGCACAGAGTAGTTAAATAACTTGCCCAAAGTCACACAACTAGGAAATGGCAGAGCTTAGGTTCCACCTATAGTCTGGTTCCAGAGTTCTTGAGAAATGCATGGTAAAGCAAGTCTTCGGGAATGGCCTGACTATAGATATGTCATTATCATGCTATCAACTTCTAGAGGCAACTATCACTGGTCATTTAAAAGCCACATGTCCAAGATGAGACACCTTCACACATTCTGTCATTACAGCTGTTGTGACAACAGTTGCTAACTCACCAGGTGGTTAGAGAGGGCTTCACTAGCATGCAATCATATACCTATTTCTATAGGCATCTAGGAGGCTGGACTGCATCCATGGAGACAGAGAGAACTAAGTAAGAGCTGATGCTCCCTGCACTCAAAATGAATTGCTATATATGTAACCTAAAACATAAGAATTTTCATACTAAAGTATAATCTAGGGCCAGCCCCGGTGGCGCAGCGGTTTAGCGCCGCCTGCAGCCCAGGACGTGATCCTGGAGACCCAGGATAGAGTCCCACATCAGGCTCCCTGCATGGTGCCTGCTTCTCCCTCTGCCTGTGTCTCTGCCTCTCTCTCTCTAGCTGTGTCTCTATGAATAAATAAAATCTTTAAAAAAATAAAAATAAAGTATAATCTATAAGATGAATCACATGTCCCTATACTTATCATGAACAGAGACCTCATACGTAAATATAGTCTTAGATTTATGTTAGTAAATGTTTAAAAAATTTCCTTTGACTACAAGATACAAATGCTCATGACAAAGTAAACATAAGTCAAAGTTCTCATGAAGCCATATAAAAAAAATAATCTTAGCACTCCCATCTCCCATCCTCACCAATATCAAATGCTCCACAAAGTCTCTAACTCTTCTATTAATGCTCATAAAATATGCATACTTTAACATACATCTCTAAAAGGAATACAAACATGTAAAAATCCCTTGTAATTTTTATCCTACCTAATATTACTTGATTTCAGATGCTCCTCTGATTTCAAGTTTCCGGTCCTCATCTGGGACTTATATGAAACGTTTTCTCCCACAATGACTATCTGCAAGAACATCCAATTTCTCATAAGGTAGAATGGCTTAAGACATTCTAGATAGAGGAGAGGAGGAAAATATGAGTTAACCCACAATAACAGAAAATTCCTTTGGAAAAAAATTAAATTATTTTCTCTTTATTTGAAATGATTTAATGTCACAGGCAAATGAAAAGTACTTTTTTCTTTCTGTATTAAGTTTCTTAGAATACACATTTTAAAATGCTATTTTGTATATTTTTAACATTCTAGTTTTAGATCAAAATGTTATTCAATCTCCTTCTCCCTCCAAAAGCTGAGTGATCTCTCTAAGACAAACAAATACCAGTTATCCAGCAGGGTTTTTGTAGTTCCAAGGTGAGAGTGCCCTGTAGAACACAGAAACAGATGGCTGGTCCAAACTAGACTGTTTACCAACAGAAAAACATGCAAAGCAATTAAACCACAATTATAGGTAGTATGAATGATGTTTAAATTCTAAGATCAGCTAAAAATGACAGGTTTTTAGATTTTTATTCACTCACTGAATAACTTAGTCATGTCTATGTACTAGATACAGTGTGAAGGACTGGGTATACAATGATTAACAAATATGGTCCCTGCCATGGATTAAAATCTAATGTGGACAGAGATCCACAAGGAAGGAGGCGGCAATAAAGGGTAGTGGTTAAAAGCATGGGTGTGTGTGTGTCACACTCTTCTGCATTTAATGGCAGGCTGGGAGTTAAGTCAAGCCACAGAAAAACAGCAAAATATCTTAGGGGCATCAATTTAACTCAAAAATTT
Organism: Nyctereutes procyonoides; assembly: GCF_905146905.1. Lineage (NCBI taxonomy): Eukaryota > Metazoa > Chordata > Mammalia > Carnivora > Canidae > Nyctereutes > Nyctereutes procyonoides. The sequence continues at coordinate 10,325,986 of NW_026575037.1, forward strand.
GAACAAAGTTAAGGAAATATTGGCTGCTGATAACTGCTTACATTTACAATTATGTGGCAGGTTCTGTGCTAAATATTCTATACATGTGATCTCAAAGAATGAGAGTATGTAATAGTTAAGTGCTTTATATTCAGACCGTGTGTTCAAACCAAGCTCTGCCACCAACTACCTGTATAACCTTAGGAAAATCACTTTTCTATGCCCCAGTTTTGTTAAAAGTAAGGAGATAAATGTACCTACCTCATTGAGATGTTTTGAGGATTAAATGAGGTAATAGAAATAAAGCACCTAGACTGTTCCTCTCTCAGTAAGCTCTCAAAAAATATTAGCTATTTTGTCATTGTTATCATCGTTATAGTTACTATTAGTCCTCCCAAACCCTAAAATATAAGTGCTATTATTCTCATTCTATAATTAGGAAATTGAAACTAAGAATGCACAGAATAAAAGACAAAGGTATTCCTAATATTTAACAATACAACATCACTCTTAAGAGAAAATTCAAACATGCAGGAGGTCTTATGTGTACTCTGTCTCCTTTGAAAGCATGTATTCAATCTCCAGTGACTTTAGATGATTTTGGTGGTAAAGACTGAGAAAATACCACATGCTAAAACCCAAGCTCCTTAGCAAACCATGTGAGGTCCCATAGCTCCCCACTTCATACTTTATGACCTAATAAAACTAAATTACTTTTAGTTCTTACCTATTTTGTTCCTCAATATCTTTATTCATGCTCCTTCACTCAATATGGAATGCCCCCTTTCTTCCATGTATGGTTAACCCCTTCTCTTATTTAAGACTAAGCAACTTCTGTATGAAGGCTTTGGCTTGACTAAGCACTCCCAATGCATCTTAATGCCAGCTTCTATCCAGCACTCATAGACAGCATGATGATGATATTTTCTCCACTAGAGACTGTCCTGTGCAACTCTGTATATCTAGTGCCTAACCATGCCTGCCAGACTAAAGTGTATCAAATAAATTTGTTAATTTGGACTGCATAGTCTCTCAAAAGGCCAAGACACTGAAAAATTCAGTTTCTCAAAACTGACAATAGTCTTAAAAGTCTTCCAGGAAAACAATTTCAAAGGATTTTTATCTGATAACCAAGAATAACATACTTCTGTCTAAATTCAGAAAAGCTACCATTTTATAGCTGATCATTTACTTGGCTGTCTAAAATTCAGATTGTTTTCTGCACATCAGGATCTATATATACAGTATACTACATACTTTTCCAGAAATACAATCTGAGGGGTGTCTGGGTGGCTCAGTTGGTTGAGCATCTGACTATATCGGTTCAGGTCACAATCTCAAGGTCATGGGATCAAGCCCAGAGTCAAGCTCTGTGCTCAGTGGGGAGTCTGCTAGTCCCCTCTGCCCCTCCTCCCACTTCAGTGGGCGTGCACTCTCTTTCTCAAATAAATAAAATCTTAAAAAAAAGAAATACAAAATCTGAAACCTCAACAGAACATGGATAAATTCAATAACCCAAGTGAGTGAAACAAGAAATTTAGATTTAAGCCACAAACAATTGGAAGGTTATTTCCCCTCATTTCAATTTTCACATTTTACATTCAATTTTTACAATGGTTTTCAACTCTTCTGAACACAGTGGCTTTGGAGAAAAAAATGCATTATATATAACAACTCTGTACCTTCTGAAAATAAAATACAAGATTATATTAAACTGTTTATTTAATACACTAAATATAAAAACTAAATGCCTTTAAGGTTAAAAAAAGAAAAATAAAGGAAGCCATCTTTTAAAAAGATCAATTAATTGATTGATTTTAGAGAGAGAGAGCACGCGCACAGAGTGGAAAAGGCAGAGGGAGAGGGAGACAGAATTTCAAGCAGACTCAGCCCTAATCACAGAACCCAAAGCCGGGGCTTGATCTCACAGCCTGAGCTAAAACCAACTGTAAGGACACTCAACCGACTGTGACACCCAGGTGCCCCAAAAGAAAAGCAATTTTTAATAAAATTTGCATCTGAATATATAAATGACTGGTTAAGACTACTTTGAAGACATAATGAAGTAAATGCTTACAAATACTTATAATGGTAAGAGGTTAATTCCACAAAGACCGAAAGATGAAAACCAAACTATGAGTAGACACTAGAATTAAAATAAATATTAATAACAGACCAGATTTATTGGAAATGGCAAAAAGAGAAAAAAAGGACATAAGGGCAACATGACAAGACAAAGCACAGAGGTGATTTGAAGAAAACAAGTATATGACTATATGCTTTGATAGCTGACATGGAACAAAAATTAGATTTAAAAAGAGCAAACAGCCTTTAATAAAGCACCATATAAATTAAGGTGAAGCAAAAGTAAAGTACTACTTTCCAACATAGGGTAGGGGGTAATATGCAAAATGGATGTTAATTAACCCCAACAGCTAGCAACAAGACAGTGTCTGACTTACCTAAATAAAAGAATCTATAAATTATTATAGTACATATAGTACTCTACTTCTAGGTGGTCTTCTGACTGAAGAAAGAAGTTGCATACTAAAATCAAATAATTTAACAAATGAAACTGGATCCTGATCATGGAGGACATATGGAAGATTATTATATTAATGGCCCCTAAAGAATCACACACCACCAGGCATATGCACCCTCATTAATTCTCTTTACACATTGATCCTGGGTTAGCCAAATATGACACAAACAGGTTTGATAAGCACTTGTGCATTTGAGCCTGCCTTTTGCCAACGCCATCATCATGTTATAAAGCTAAGGAGGACAGACTACTTGGAAAAAAAGAGACCCAGTGTTCCCAACTATCACAGTCATCTCAGTTGAGGGTCCAGACATTTCAGTGAGGTTGTCTTAGACCATTCAGGTCAAGCTGAGCCACTGGCTGACTGAGTCATCCAACTTGACCTAGATGGTCTGAGACATGGGAAACCTTTCGAGATTCTGAGCAAAGAAGTGACATGATCTAACCTAGATCTTAACAGGTTCCACCTGGCTGCTATATTGAGAATTAACGGCTTGGACCAGTAGGCAGCAGTAGAGATGGCTGTCACCAGACTCTGACCAACAGCATTTGTTGAGTGAAGAAAAAAAAAAGAGAGAGATAAAATTAAAAAATGATTCCTGGTCAGCTAGAACAGTGGATTTTCCATTTACTAACAAAAGGAAGATAGTAAGTAGATATATGGAGAAGAGTCCATTTTGGGACAACATGGTATTATATAAGCTCTTGCTATTATTTTTTATAACAATGGTAACTTTGAGATTATTATACATCCAATGGAATGAACTGATAGGTAGTTAGTCTGGGGTTTAAAGGAAAGGTATGGACTACAGATATTCAGAGTCATCAGCATATAGACATACTTAGTTTTATTGTGTTCTGCTTTATTGTGCTTCATAGATACTGTGGGGTTTTTTTGTTTCTGTTTTTTTACAAATAGAAGGTCTGCCACATTTTGGAAATCACTGAATTATTTCAAACTTTTTCATTATTACTATAATTGTCATGATGTTCTGTGATCAGTGATCTTTGATGTTATTATTGCAATTGTTTGGGGGCACCACAAACCATTCCCATACAAAACAGTGAAATTTATCAATAAACGTTGTATGTGTTCTGATTGCTCCACCAAGTGGCCACTCCCCCATCTCTCTTCCTCTCCTTGGGCCTCCCTATTCCCTCAGACACAGTATTGAAATTAGGCCAATTAATAATTCTACAATGCCCTCTAAGTGTTCAAGTGAAAAGACTCACATGTCTCTTGATTTAAATCAAAAGCTCAGAAATGATTAAGCTTAGTGAGGAAGACATGTTGAAAAACAAGATAGGCTGCAAAGCAAGGCCTCTTGCACAAAGCAGCCCACTTGTATACTTAAAGAAAAAAGTTCTTGAAGGAAATGAAAAGCACTACTCCAGTGAACACACAAAAAATAAAGCAAAAGAGCCTTAAGGCTGATGTGGAGAAAGTCTGAGTGGTCTAAATATATCAAACTACCCACAACCTTCCCTTAAGGTAAAGCCTAATCCAGAGGAAGGCCTTAACTCTCCTTCAATTCTATAAAAGCTGATGATAGAGGTGAGGAAGTTGTAGAAGAAAATTTGAAAGCTAGCAGAGGTTGGTTCAAGGAGAGAAACCATCTCCGTAACAGAGAAGTACAAGGTGAAACAGCAGATACTGATATAGAAGCTGTACCAAGTTATCCAGAAGATCTACCTAAGATAATTCGTGAAGGTGGCTAAACAACAGACTTTCCATGCAGACAAACAGTCTTATATTGGAAGAAGATGCCATCTAGGACTTTCATAGCTAGAGAGGAGAAGTTAATGCCCGGCTTCAAAACTTAAAAGGACAGGCTGACTCTCTTGTTAAGGGATAGCTGGTGACTTTAAGTTAAAGCCAACGCTCTTTTTCCATTCCAAAAACCCTAGAGCCCTTAAGAACTATACTAAATCTACTCTGCCTATATGCTCTATTAATGGAACACCAAAGCCTGGATGACAGCACATCTGTTTACAACATGGTTTACTGATATTTTAAGTCCACTGTTGAGACCCACCACTCAGAAAGAAAGATTCCTCTCTAAATATTACTGCTCACTGATAATGCACCTGGTCACCCAAGAACTCCAATGGAGGTGGACAAGATTAATGTTGTTTTCATGCCTGCTGACACAACATCTGTTCTGCAGCCCATGGACCAAAGACTTTGTATTTAAAAATATATTTCAGGGCATCCCAGTGGCTCAGCGGTTTAGCATCCCCTTCAGCCCAGGGCATGATACTGGAGACCCAGGATGGAGTCCCATGTCAGGCTCCCTGCATGGAGCCTGCTTCTCCCTCTGCCTGTGTCTCTGCCCCCCCACCCCCCGTATGTGTGTGTGTATCTTTCATGAATAAATAAAATCTTTAAAAAATAAAAATTAATTAATTAATTATTTCATAAGGCTACATACAACTGCTATAGATAGAAATTCCTCTGAAGGATTTGGGCAAAGTCAACTGAAAACCTTCTGGAAAGCATTCTCAATTCTAGATGTCATTAAAGACACTCGAGATTGATATGAGAAGGTCAAACTATCAACATTAACAGCAATTTGGAAGAAGTTGATTCCAACTCTCATGGATGACTTTGAGGAGCTCAAGACTTCAGAGGAAGAAGTAACTGCAGATGTGGTGGAAAGAGAGAGAACAAGAATTAGAAGTAGAGCCTGAAGATAATGAGTGAATGGCTACGATCCAATGATAAAACTTCAATAAATGAATGAGGAGTTGCTTTTTATGGACAAGCAAAGAAAGTAGTTTCTTGAGATGGTGAAGATGCTACTCTTGATAAAGGTGCTGAGAATACTGTTGAAGACTGAGAAGACTGTTGAAATGACAACAAAGGATTTAGAATATTACATAAACTTAGCAGATAAAGCAATGACCAGGTTTGAGAAAACTGACTCCAATTTTGGAAGAAGTTCTACCGTAGACAAAATATCATCAAACAGCATCACATGGCACAGAGGAATCATTTGGAAATCATTTGGAAAGGAAGAGTCAGTTGATGTGGCAAACTTCACTGTCTTATTTTTAAAAATTGCCAACCTCAACCATCAGCAATCACCACCCTAATCAGTTAGCAGCCATCAACATCAAGGAAAGATACTCTACTAGCCAAAAACTTACAACTCACTGAAAGCTCAGATGATGGTTAGCATTTTTTAGCAATAAAGTATTTTTTAATTAAGGTGTACACATTGGCTTTTTAGACATAATGCTATTGCATACTTAACAAACTATAGTGTAGTGTAACTTTTATATGCACTAGGAAACAAAAATTCATTTGACCTGCTTTATTACAATATTCACTTTATTGTGGTGGTCTGGAACTGAACCTACAGCACCTCTGAGGTATGTCTGAGAGACCAAAACTGAGACAGGAACAGTAAACAGACTGAGAACTAACAGCCCGAGAGTCAGGGAGAAAATTTTTTCACTTAAGATTTTATTTTTAAGGGGCACCTGGGTGGCTCAGTGGTTGAGCATCTGCCTTCGGCTCGGGCCTGGTCCCAGGGCCCGGGATCAAGTCCTGCATTGGGTTCCCTACCGGAAGCCACCTTTTCCCTCTGCGTATGTCTCTGCCTTTCTCTGTGTCTCTCATGAATGAATAAATAAAATCTTAAAAAAAAATTTACTTTAAAGAATCTGTACACCCAATGTAGGGCTCAAACTGAGATCAAGAGTCACATGCTTTACAGACTCAGTCAGCCAGGTGCTCTAGAAGGAAAATTTGTTGAATGTGGTATTCTAGAAGCCAAATGAAGAAAGAGCTTCAAGAAGAGAAACAGAAGCCATACTGCTGCTGATGCATGAGGTAAAATGAGGCCTAAGAACTGACTATTTGACTTAGTAATGTGGAAACCACTGAGGATCTTAACAGTTTTGGCAGAGAAGTGGAGGCATAAGCCCATGGTTTGCCTTCCATAGAAAATAGAAAAGAAACTAAGATTAAAACTGAGTTTAGACATCTTTATCAAGGAAAAAGAGGCAGTAGCTGGAGGGATATATGAGAGTCAAAAGAATTTTTAAGATGGGATACATAAAATGTTTGTTATGGGCTGGAATGGGATAAGCATGGGAAAGATGCAAGGGAGAAAAACAAAAGGATGAAGAGTCTCATGAATGCCACAGGGGCCTGTTTAAATAGTGCACATTTAAATCAAGGACAAAAAGTCCTTGAATGAAAGAATAAAATTTAAAGTGAACATATAAAGAAAAAAAGTCAACTAATAATTATTGGGAACCTACAAAATAGCAAGTGAATCACATAAACCATTCTCCAATTTTTTTATTTTATTTATTTATGATAGTCACACACACACACACACAGAGAGAGAGAGAGAGAGAGAGAGAGAGAGAGAGAGAGAGAGGCAGAGACACAGGCAGAGGGAGAAGCAGGCTCCATGCACCGGGAGCCCGACGTGGGATTCGATCCTGGGTCTCCAGGATCGCGCCCTGGGCCAAAGGCAGGTGCCAAACTGCTGCGCCACCCTGGGATTCCTCAAATTTAAAAAAAAAAAAAAAATACGATTTTTTATTTTATTTATTCATGAGAGACACAGGGAGAGAGAGGCACAGACACAGGCAGAGGGAGAATCAGGCTCCATTCAGGGAGCTCGATGTGGGACTCAATCCCAGGACTCCAGGGTCACGCCCGAGCCGAAGGCACATGCCCAGTTGCTGAGCCACCCAGGGATCCCTCAATTTAATTTTCATAGCAATCTGTGATAAGTACTATATAACTACTATTTTTCTTTCCTTTTTTTTTTTTCTTTTAGTGTGAGCATGGGGTGGAGGGGAACAGGAGGGGAGAGGCATGGAGAAATGGAGAAAGAATCCAAGCAGGCTCTACACCCAGTGTGGTACCCAACCCAGGGACTGATCTCTTGACCCTAGGATCATGACCTGAGCCAAAAACAAGAGTCAGATGCTTGGGGCACCTGGGTGGCTCAGTGGTTGAGTGGTTGCCTTCAGCTCAGGTCATGATACCAGCCAGGGTCTGGGGATCAAGTTCTGCATCGAGCTCCCCATGGGAAGCCTGCTTCTCCTTCTGGCCATGTCTCTACCTCTCTTGCAGTGGTTCTCATGAATAAACAAATAAAATCTTAAAAAAAAAAAAAAGTCAGGTGCTTAACTGACTGAGCCACCCAGGCGCCCCTATTTTTCCAATTTATAAAGCTCAGAGATTTTAGGAAACTTGCTCAAGATCACAAAGATAGTATGTGCTAGGACTAGGATTCAAATCCAAGAATATAAGAATTTCAGAACCTAACCTTCTATTCATTATTCAATGATTCATGACGGACTTCAATTTTTAACAATTCACATATTCAAAGCTAAACTGTGAATACTGTATTGCTTACAATTTATTCTGAGTTTGCCTTTTTAACAACCTAAGACCCACCCAGATCTTTTCCCTTAAACCTAAAAAACTCTTCTCCAGGAAATGTTCCTGGTTTTAGCCTCTAGTATAGGTTCTGTCCCAGGAGGTCTCTCTAGCTATTCTCTCTACTCTCTCTTCCTCATCACAATGAAACCAAAAATTCCAATTTTAAGAAAATTCTGATTAATAAGACAACTTCCAGGTAAGACAGGTTTACTATATTTTCTTGCATGAATTATACAGAAGAAATTAATGCACAAACTTCAGTGGCAACAGCACAATGTTCCTGAGAGTGACTCTAAGTCATCACTGCTAATAATATTCCCTATGGCTTAGGACCCAAGTTACTCATAGAAGTTCCTGAATAGATGATTGAAAAGGAGGAAAGGACATCTTTGTGGACAAATCTTCACTCTATACAAATGTTATGTTAGATATAACATATAAAGATCAAACAGTTTTATTATACTCTCCCATCCTGCTCCTCTAAAATGTAAAAAGCAGATATGGCCTCGCCTGTTATTCCAACATTACTCTAAATCCACTTTTTAAGTTCTTTGCCCAACAAGAAAAAAATATATACCCTCCTCATTTGCTAAATGTATAGTAACATTTACCACTCTGTACCATGTTAACAAAATCAAATTACTGGTTCACTGGGCAACAGACTCCAAGAAGTTAAGAGTTCATATCAAACCTGGCTCATATCAACTCTATAAAAAATATCTGAAGAAATGACAGAATGTTTTTCAAATCTGATGAAAGTTATAAACCCACAGATCTAAGAAGCTCAATAAATCTTGCTTATTTAAACAGAAAAGAAAACCATACTAAGGCACTGTAATCAAATCTTTTGTTTTGAAAACAAAAGAAAGAAATAAAGAAAGGGAGAAATAAAAATAGGGAGAAATAAAAATATACCAATGCCAAATTCTTCTCAGAAAAAAATGTAAGCCAGAAGATAATGGAATAATATCTTTAAAATATTGGAAGAGAGAGAAGCCCAAGCCCTGTCAAACCTATAATTATACATCCAGCAAAAATATACTTTAAAATTGAAGGTGAGGGATCCCTGGGTGGCGCAGCGGTTTGGCGCCTGCCTTTGGCCCAGGGCGCGATCCTGGAGACCCGGGATCGAATCCCACGTCAGGCTCCCGGTGCATGGAGCCTGCTTCTCCCTCTGCCTGTGTCTCTGCCTCTCTCTCTCTCTGTATGACTATCGTAAATAAATTAAAAAAAAAAAAAAAAATTGAAGGTGAAATAAGGACATTTTCAGAAACACAGAAACTGAGGAAATGTGATGCCAGCAGATTAATACATAAGGAATATTTAAAAAAAGGAAGTTCTTTGAGACTGGAAAAAAAAATGATACCACACAGAAACCTGGAACTACACAAAGAGATAAGGAATGCCAGAAATAAAAAATATATAAGTAAATATAAAATAAATTTCCCCTTGTTTTTAAATCTCCTTAAAAGTTAATGGACTTTTAAACAAAAATAACATGTAGTTTAGGGTTTAAAACAAAAAAAGGAAAAAAAGGGAGAGATGCCTAGGTAGCTCACTTGGAAAAGTAGGCCACTCTTGATATCAGGGTCAGGAGTTCAAGCCCCAAAATGGGTATAGAGATTACTGGAAAAAAAAAAAAAAAGTAAATGAACTTTATTATTTTTTAAAGATAGGAGAGGGAGAAACAGACTCCCTGCTGACCCGGGGTTCCATCCTGGGATTCTAGGATCATGATTGAGCCCAAGGCAGACATTTAACTGACTGAGCCACCACAGCACCCCAGTAAATGAACTCTAAAAAACATTAAAAAGAGGCACCTGAGTGGCTTAGTCGGTTAAGCATCTGACTCTTGATTTCGGTTCAGGTCATGATCTCAGGGCTGTGAGATCAAGGCCTGTGTTAGGCTCTGCACGGGGCATAGAGCCTGCTTAAGATATTCTCATTCTCTCTCTCTCTCCTCTCTCTCTCTCTCTCTCTCTCTCCCCCGCCCCCCTGCTTCTCTCCCCTCCCTCTAAAAACAAAATTAAAAAAGAAAACAAATATAGAAATGCTTGGACAATAATAGTACAAACAAAAGAAGAGGGAAATAGAATTATATTGCTTAAAATTTTACATTATAAAGTAGTATGATACAAAAATGCATCTTATAAACCCAGAGGAACCAAAAATGGGGCAGGGGAGAATACCTAATAAACCAACAGAAGAAATAAAATAAAAAACAGAAACAGAGAAAAGAAAAATAGATAAATCTATTATTTGGAGATTTCAAATAATTCTCTCAATAGCTGACAGAAAACTAGGCAGAAAAGTAGGCAAAAAACTGGAAAATTAGACTGATACTTTCAAGCAAACAGATATTAGTATTTCTAAAATATTTTACCCAACAGAAGAATATGCATTTTTTCAAGAGCACATGGAACATTCAGCAAGGCAAACCATATGGGAACCACAAAATAAATCTCCAGAAATTTAAAAGAATTAAAATCACAAAACTACAAATCAATACAGAGAGCTGGAAAATTCCTCACCTATTTGGAAATGAATGTTTTTTTTTAATGATCATGGGCAAAAGAAGAAATCACAAAGGAAATGGGAAAATATTTTAAACTGAATGAAAATGGAAACACATAATGTGTAGGATGCAATGAAGGCAGTGCTCAGCTCTTTATAGCTTTAAATGCTCACATGAAAATAAAAACAGTCTAAGTATTAATCTAAGCATCTATCTTAAGCCATAAAAAAAGAGAATGAAAAGTAGAAAACAAAAACATAGAAAACAAATAAAAGCTAACTTTAAAAGGATCAATATAATTCTCCCCAAACTGATCTATAGTTAGAATATAATTCCAATCAAAACCCTAGCAGGCAGGCTGTTTTTGGTAGAAACTGACAGGCTGATTTTAAAATATACCTGGAAATAGAAGAACCTAGAATAACCAAAACAATGTTCAGAAAGAATAAACTTGGGAGACCTTACACTACCTATTTCAAAATTTACTTTAGTGTGGTAATAATCAAAGCAGTACAGTTTTGGTCTAAGAATAGACATAAAGATCAGTGGAACAGAACAGAGTACAGAAACCTACTCATCTACTCATGCATGTAGATACATGTGTATGAATGTATCTGTGTGTATAGCCGAATGATGTTTAACCTAAGTGTCAAGGCAATGTAATGGGGGGAAATGTTTTTAATGGTAGTGCTGGAATGACTGGAGATAAAAGTTTGAACTGGAAAAAATGAACCTCAAATAATACACCACAGCACACACAAAAATTAATTCAAATGAATCAGAGACCTAAATCTGTAAAATTTATAGGAGAAAATTTTTACTGCCCCAGGCCAAATAAAGAATTCCATAAAGGCAAGATTCAATAAAAGAAAAAGTAAACTGATAAATTAGATTAAAATTTAAAACTCCTACTCCTTAAAATAATTAAGAAAGTGCAAAGGAAAGCCAGACTGGGATATGTGTGTGTGTACACAAAGGATTTACATTTAAAAAATAGAAAACTCAATAAAGTAATCCAATTTTTAAAATGGGCTAATTATTTAAACACTGTAAGAGAAGATACACAAATGGTCCATAAGCACATGAAAAGCAGCTCAACCTCTTCAGTCACCTGGAAAATGTAAATCTATGATAAAATACCACTTCATACTCACTGGAATGATGAAAATCAAAGGACTACCAATATCAAGTATTGTAGGTGAGGCTGTGGAAAAACTAAACTGTTTTTTAAATCAATGATTTACAATGGTATTTATTATACTTAACATGCAGTATATCAAATTCTTATATATTAACAGGATCTATTTCTAGACTAATAACACTATGTTAAGTATTTTAGTTTTACAATAGAAAACTAGATTCTTCTACACTGCTGTGCAAATAGAAAATGTTGTCATTGCTTTGGAAAATAGTCTAATAATTTATTGTAAAGTTACACATGCCCTTACTATATGACCCAACAATTCCATTCTAAGGGATTTATCAAAAGAAATGCAAACGTGTCCAAGACTTACAGAATGTTCCTAGAAGCTTTATTCACAATAGCAAAAAATGAGAAACAGAAAGGTTCATCAAAAGGTGAAGGGATAAACAAACTACAGTATAATCACACAATGGAATACTACCCAGCAGCAAAGAGAGAACAAACTATTGATGCATGCAACAAAGTGGACTGATCTAAAAAGTAGTATGTCAAGCAAAAGATTTCAGATACAAAGAGTACATACTGTATGTTTATGAATTTTATGAAGTTCTAGAACAAGCAAAAGTAATATATAGTGATACAAATCAACAATGACGGCCTGAAGCACAGAGTTAGGATACACTGCAACGGAGTCTGGGAGAATATTTTGGGGATTTGGAAGTGTTCTATAGCTTGATCAGGGTGGTGGTTAGAGGGTATATTTTCATAAAAGTTCATTAACTGTATACTTAAAATGAGTGGTTTTATTTTGTTGATTACCTCAAGTAATGTGATTTGAAAGTATATGCTCTATGATAATAATCTGAATAAAATGTATTATCTATATACTGTATAAAATGTACATTCTATATTCATAAAAAGAACAGTACTGGTGGCAATTTAATGTAGCAAATTTTCTCAAAAGTTAACAATGACTGCTAAACTGAGCTTTTTCTCAGTCCTTATACTTCTTGAACTCTAGGTAGTATTCAATACTATAGTGTATTAGCATTTTTTTCAAACTTCGGCCCACATCAGAATCTCTTTCAAAGTTTTTGAAAATGGTTGCTGAACTTCATCCCCCACAGTTTCTGACTTGGCAGATCAGAGAGAGGTCACAAGAATTTGTATTTCTAACAAGTTCCCAGATGATGCTGATCCTGTTGGTTTAAGTTTAAGCACTACTGCATTAAAGTTTAAGCACTACTGCATTAAAACAACCCCTTTATTAAAACTTTCCACACACTAAGCTTTTCTTAGCCTTTCCCACCTTTTTTGATAGATCATTCTTATTTCTTTTCTCTGCTTCCACTTACACAGAATTGCAATGTCATTAAGAATGAAACACCTAATCATCAGGGAAATGCAAATCAAAACCACACTGAAGTATCACCTCACACCTGTCAGAATAGCTAAAATCAAAAACACGAGAAACAAGTGTTGATGAGGATGTGGAGAAAAAGGAACTTTCATGAACTGTTGGTGGTAATGCAAACTGGGGTAGACACTGTGGAACAGTATGGAGGTTCCTCAAAAAATTAAAAATAGAATTACCACATGATCCAGTAATTTCACTACTGGGTATTTATCCAAAGAATATTAAAACACTAAAATGAAAAAATATATGCACCTCTGTTTACTGCAACATTATTTACAATAGCCAAATTATGAAGTGTCCACTAATAAATGAAAGATATGTGTATAATATGGAACATTACTCAGCCATAAAAAAGAATGAAACCTTGTCATTTACAACAACATGGATGGACCTAGAGAGTATAATGGCAAATGAAATAAGTTAGTCAAAGAAAGGCAAATACCATGATTTCACTCTTATGTGGAATTTAAGGAACAAATGAACAATGGAAAAGAGAAATCAGAAAAAGACTCTAAACTATAGAGAACAAATTGATGGTGAACAGAGGGGAGGTAGTGGGAGGATGGAGAGAAAAAAAAAAAGAATAGAACTTGGCCATATTATCATCAGCATCTGTTCCCTAGGTAGCTCACCTGATACCCATACATTTCTATCATTCCTTCCCAGCTTGTGGATTCAAGTGTCACCATTATTGCAGAAAACTATGAAATCAAGTCTTTCCAACCCAGTTTACACTATGTCCTCATTTCAACTGCCTGTTTGGCATTAATCATCAAATATTCCCTTCATCACCCATACCTTTGTTACCTACTTCCATGAAAAACGCTACCATTTCTCCAATGGCCAACTTCAATGTCATCAATGACTCTCCCTCTCTCTCTTCATATGTAATCAGTAAGCAAAATCCTATTGATTACACTGATGTATTATCTCTCGTAGATGCTTCTCAGTAGCCTGATTCAGACTTTCATGATTATTTACATGGATTATGGCAATTTTCTCAAATGGCTTCCATGACTTTACTTGCACAGAGTTCCCAAATATATGATACCAAATAATTCTAAACACATCAATTTCCAGACTGAAAACGTTAATTTCCATTTATCTATAAAGCTCAAACTAAGTAGCCTGTCAGTCAGTATCCCCAATTTAGCTTCCAACCTTATCTCCTTAAACCTCCTTCTTCATGAACTATGCTCCAGACACTACTGTCTCTTTTTATTTTTATATGTAAAAAATTCTATATTCTCTGCCTAGAATATCCTTCTCCAGTTCACAAAAAAATTCTTCCTGTTTTAGGGAGATGATATACCCTTCATAAGACCTTCTAACACATTTTTGTGAAGTCAACCCTTCAATTTGTACCTGTTATAGAACATACTACATCCCATCCTAACATGTTATTTTTTCAGTTAATTTCTAGAAGTGCAATTCATACTATAACCCTAAAATTGCCTGGAAGAGTACTTTATTATCTAGTCTTCCTAAATAAATTGTTGAATGAATGAAGTTAACTAAGATATATTTGTGTAATTTTATAGTATATGTTAAATAAAAACCTCTCAACGTTACAAATATGACTTCACAAAAAAAATTTTTAACAGTAAAAATTCTTTGATGGAAACTCCTTATGGTCTACACTACTACTAGCCAATAAAAGGAAATCTAATGTGAATCACATATTTCCTTTTACTTACCAAAAAATAAAAAATAAAAAAATAAGGTAAAAATTGAAAGGAGAAAATAATTATTTAATCTAACATATCTAAAACATTAGCATTTCGACATGTAGTCAATAAAAAAATTATTAAAGATTTCTTTTTTCACACTATGTTGTTAAAACGTGGTATACGTTCACAATTAACAGCATGTGTCAATTAAGTAGCTAATTTTTCATCAGAAATATTTGATCTGGGGTACCTAGGTGGCTTAGCCAGTTAAGCATCTGCTTTAACTCAGGTGGGCTCCCTGCTCAGTGAGGAGCCTGATTCTCCCTCTGCCCCTCAACCGGCTCAAGAGCTCAAGCTCTCTTTCCTGCTCTCTCTCTTTAATAAATAAAATCTTAAAAAAAAAAAAAAAGATATATATTTGATCAGTATTTAGATTTCATAAAGTTTACTGTTAAAGGTAGATTTACATACCAAAATTGTTCTGTCAACTCAATCAAGCATAAATTCTGAAAATTTAAATTAATTTTTAAAAACTTAATTATAATAAATAAATAAATAAATAAATAAATAAATAAATAAATACTTAATTATAGGGATGCCTGGGTGGCTTGGTCAGTTAAGAGTCAACTCTTGATTTGGGCTTAGGTAATGATCTCAGGGTCGTAAGATTGAGCCCTGTGGCAGGTTCATGCTGGTGTGGCGCCAACTTAAGATTCTCTCTTTCTCTCCCCTTGGCCCTTCCTGCCTGTTCCCTCTAAAAAACAAACAAACAAACAAACTTAACTTAATTATGATACAGCTTTTCAGTCACACCAGCCACATTTCAAGTGCTCAATAACCACAGGTGGCTAGTAGTTACTATATGGGGCCATGTAGGTATAAACCACTTATGAGAGATCAACTATTTTAGCTGTATGAAAGAGAAATATCGTAAAGACTTTTAACTCCTAAAACCACTAAAATTTTAGCAGGGGAAAAAACCCTCTAGAGCAGCCATAAAACAGAATTTATACCATTAATTTCCTAATATTTTGGGTCTGCTATATCTTAAACACTATTCTAGGATTTGGGATATAGCAGTGAAGAAAGTACACAAGGTTCCTACTATCAAGAAATTTATTTACATAATATATTAGGGGTTGCAGGAGGAGACAAAAATCAAATCTACATATAATCTAGTGGGGTTATAGTCTGAAACTAATTGGGGATCAGTCTGGGGAAGATGCCCTGAGAAAAGTTAAATTCATTTATAGGATTGTGAGGCTCCTTCCCCACATTGTTCCATTTGGCCTCCCTTGCCCAGCTCTAGCTGAAAAATTCTACAAGAATCAGACAAGGCCCAGACCAAGGCAAAACAGCTAGCCTTTTTAGTATTTTAATATTTAACATAGTACTTAGCACCCTAGGCACTGTATATTGCTTTGAGTAGAATTAAATATGCATGTATTACACATACATACAAAAAAGAATAATACAACCTTGCTGTTTGACTCTTTGGTGTCTCTGAAATTCAATTTCCTTGTGAAAAGTTAGAGTTAACTATGCTTATTTTCCATTTTTACATTATCAGTAGAACATAAAACAGGTCAATGGTGAACTCTAAAGCATTACATGAAACAGAAAAACTTATCAGAGGTATTTAAAAAGAGCTTATTAAACATTTCACTTAACGTCCCCTTCTATTTTTAAGAAATCTCCCAATTTATAAGGCTGAAGCTACTTTACACTGTAGATTTACCAGCTTCCCTTGCAGCTAAGGTGCAAACAGATGAATCAGACTTATTAAGGAGCACACCAACCCCACAAATAAATGACAGCTAGTGAGAGAAGAGGTACTGCAGAAAATCCATCCTGAACAGCATGAGCAACTAAATCTAATTCCCAATATCAGTGGTCCTGCATGTCAGGTGTTGGTCAGGGATGTAAGTTATGGAGAGGATCACTCCTGCACAGGAGTGTCTTCACAGACTGAATTTTAAGGTTGTAATACTCCAGACTATATAGCTGTTGTGTGAAGCAGAATAATGGCCTCCCCAAAATGTCAATATCCTAATCCCCACAACCTGTGAATATGTCACCTAACACTGTGAAAGGGACTTACATTAAATCATTAAATTAAATAAATTAAGGATTTTGAGATTATTCTGCATAATCACAAAGATTCTTACAAGAGGGAAGAAGAGGGAAGAGTCAGAAAGAAATGTGATGAAGGAAGCAAAGGGCACAGTGATAGGATTATTGGTTTTAAAGCCGGAAGGAGGCTATATGCCAAGGAATGTGAGCAGCCTCAAAAGCTACAAAAGGCAAGGAAATGGATTCTCCTCTATTGCCTTCAGAAGGAAGTACACCTAGATTTTAGCCTAGTGGGGTGCTTTTCAAACTTCTGACCTCTAGAACTAAAAGATAATAAACTGTGTTGTTTTAAATCACCAAGTTTGTGGTAATTTGTTACAGCAGCTGTTGAATCTAGATCTCTAGCCCTTTCACACTTAAATGAGCCAATTGTTTCTCTTGCTCACATACCTGATATACTCCTCTAATTCTCCCACCCTTAAACCTATACAGCTTACTAGCATTTCTTAAAAAAAAAAAAAAAAAAAAAAAGATTTTATTTATTTGAGAGAGAACACACACAAGTGAGAGGAGGGGCAGGGGGAGAAAGACGGGCAGAGAATCTTAAGCAGATCCCACTCTGGAGTTCAAAGCCTAACATGGGGCTTGATTTCATAACACCGAGATAATGATCTGAGCCAAAATCAAGAGTGGGAACCTCAACAGACTGAGCCACACAAGTGCCCCCATTAGCATTTCTTAAAAGGACAATGACACGGTTTTTGCTTCTTCTCATTGCCTAAGTGTGCTTAGTTTTGTTTACATAGCAATGGAGAATAATACTGATTTTCAGATTTTACCATCTCTTTAAGACTGAGATATGTCAACCATTCTGAGAAATTAACATATATCAAAATGTATGCAGTAAATATGATCTTAGACATTTCTGGTCGACATTTACTGATTGTCAGTATCGCTCTAAAGTTGTTACTAAGATAATTGAGAAAGCCCTCCCCTCAGATGCTAACATGGGAATAAAATGGTGAACAAACACAAAATAATGTTAACCAATGAAAGAGTACTGAGAATAAAGAGAAACATCTGGTCATTTATCTGACAAAATTCTAAGATGATTCAAAGAAAGACTTTCCGGAAGAAGGAACTTTTCTTTAAAGATTTATTTATTCATGAGACACAGGCAGGAGACATAGGCAGAGGGAGAAGCAGGCTCCTTGCAGGGAGCTGGATGCAGAACTTGATCCCGGATCCCAGGATCATGCCCTGAGGCAAAGGTAGACGCCCAACTGCTGAGCCACGCATGTGTCCCTAGAAGGAACTTTTCAAGGATAATGAGAAGTCACATGAAAAGAAGCTAAGACTGTGAGAGACAAGTAAAGGAAGGTTGTCCCTTTTCTGGAGCTAACCATAGTCTTACTCTCCCAGGATCAGCTAACTATGTGTTGAAGCAGGAAAATGGTAAATTCAAAGATGTCAGGCCATGTATGAAAGCTTCAGTAATTTGCTTTTAAAAATTCACACTGAATTTTCCTTCTGAAGCAACTTATTACCTAAGATTTGAATTTCATACACGTAAAATTCCATCCATAGTGTCATGCTGATACCTGAACACCTCTATGTAATAAGTCATAGGGAAAAGGCAATCTTCATCTTCTTTACTTAAATTATAAAGCTGGCAAGTCATCCTCTACTTGTCCTATTAGCCCAGGTGGGTCAGAACTATTTTTTCCCATAGTAGCTAGTTCTCAATATTTCCAAAGGTTTTGGAAAATATACTGTATTTATATAGCAATATTGAAGGCAGAAACTGCAGGAAAAACAGCAAGCCAATTATTCAGAAAGATAGTTCAAAGCAGTCTATATTAATTTATTACAAATAGAAGAAAAACAATCTCCCCCTTCTTTTCCCCTTAATAAGTTTCCTGGCAAAACTACCCTGCCCTCTCCCTTAATTTTCTGTAAAAAATAAATGCATTAGGAAGCTTGAGAATGATGAGAAAGTCTGTTCAGATCATATATACTACATATATTTATGCATAATAAATGTTTTACAGAAATGCATTATCTAATATAAATATATAAATAAAATAAAAATAAAATCCTACAATCCAAAGCAAATAAGAATATAAAACTATAGAGGTAGAGTCCATATGATATATGGTTACAAGCATTCTAGAACCTGACTCCTGGCTCAGCTACTTTATGCATGACCCCAGGCTTAACTCTTCTGCTGCTTTGCTCTTCTATGAAATGAAGTCAACAGTATACCCCTCACAGGGATACTGTGAGGATCCAGTTAAAATACAATGTTTGGAACAGTGTCTGGCACAAAATAAAACCGTTGGTTTAGTCTTACTACTTAAATCAAATGCACAAACCAGCAGCCTCTCTCCACGAAGTTATCATACCTCACTGCTACTCTATACAAGCCTCAATATTAGAACTGAAAAAACAAAAGTTAGAGTAGTATTGCCAAATTACAGGGGACAGAAAGCTAATCGAGGACCCATATACCAGAGGGTCTAGAACACAAATATTAAGAAGCCATTCAAACAATAGAGATCAAATGATTCCTAAAAATATTTTTAAATAAAATGATAACACACCAAAACAATTATAAAGACCATTTTTTAAAAAAGATTTTCTTTGAGAGAGACACACACACAGTGTGAGAGCACAAGCCAGGGTAGGGGTGGAGTGGGCAGAGGAAGAGGGAGAAGCAGACTCCTTGCCGAGCAAGGAGCCTGATGCAGGGCTGGAGGGCAGGACCCTGGGATCATGACCTGAGATGAAGGCAGACAATTAAATGACTGAGCCACCCAGGCACCCCTAACACAAAGACTATTAATTCAAGATTCCCTATCAAAGTTTCACAAAGATTTATATTAAAAAGTATACTTGTATGGCCACAAAAATCAGAAAATACTGCACACATCTCCCAAATGCAACACAAAAAAAAGTCTCACACAAAAGAAAGCTATTCCCTGTTAGCATTAAAAATGATAGAAAACCTCTTTAAAAATTTTTAAATCAGAGAAAAAAAATATTCATGGTAACATATTTTGGGGCACTGCCATCACTTGTAGCTTTGTACCAGCTGCCAAAAATAGTGGAAAGACTGTCATTTCACATATGAATTAACAGAGGAGGTAACATATAGGAAAGTAGAAAACTTGAAGATTATTTTATTAGCTAGGTATTACATTGTATCACTTTCAAACTCACTCTAAAATGCATGGCCCCAATTCCCAGGTTGTAAATTGTTCTCTCATTTTCATCTTACCTCGCTTGGGAATACAAGGATCTGACCCAAGTAACATAAAGAAAAGAAATTATGTCCACAATAGACTTCAAAACTCAAAGAAAATTCATTTCTTATCAAGAAAAGCACCTATTTCAACAAGATCTTGTATGAAGATAAAATAAGTACATTTAGTCACTCTGTCTGCCCCTCTGTTTCTCACCTGGGCCCTCCTAATTAATCACTTCTTCCAACTGACTAATGTGGTCTTTCTCCCTCTGATTCTATCATTTTCCTGTTTAAAATCTTTCTACGACTTGCCTCAGCTTTCAGAATCAAATTCAAACTGCACTGAGTTTGATAACTTTCAGCTGACTACCCTTTAGCCTATGTCCTGCCATTCCTCCACATATACTTTTTTTTTTTAACAAAATGTATTTTTTTTTATTCATGAGAGAAACAGAGAGAGGCAGAGATATCGGGCGAGGGAGAAGCAGGCTCCCCTGAGGAGGATCAATGCAGGACTTGATCCCAGAACCCTGAGATGAGGACCTGAGCCAAAGACAGATGTTCAACCACTGAGCCACCCAGGTGCCCCTCCTCCACACATACACTTAACGTAAGTCACGATTGCCTCTCAGAAAACAAATTTGCCTTCTACTGGAAATGTCGTGGCAGGATAATCTTCTAAGGCTCTTGGAATTGTTTCCCTCAGGACAGTTTATAACATCCATCATGGCATCCTCATATCCCAATTTCCTTAAGCACAATCATCTAAGTTCTACAAGTTCTATTTCTAATTCTATAAGAAGATTAAAAACAAAACGGCCATGGGGATCCCTGGGTGGCTCAGCAGTTCAACACCTGCCTTTGGCCCAGGGCATGATCTTGGAGTCCTGGGATCGAGTCCTGCGTCAGGCTCCCCGTATGGAGCCTGCTTCTCCCTCTGCCTATGTCTCTGCCTGCCTCTCTCTCTCTCTCTCTCTCTCTGTCTACCATGAATAAATAAACTCCTAAAATAAAATGACCTAAAAAAAACACCAAAATGGCCATAAGTCAAATGCACATGTATTCACAGGATTGTCCCTGATCCAGGGTTCCTATCACAGTCCCAAAACTTGGAATATACAGTAAGTTCAAATAAAGAAAAAAACTGAAGAAATCCATTAACAATAATATAGGACAACTGCTCTGTAAGAAACAATTGTGAGGTTTTTATATACCAAATAATACACCCCTACTACTAAACATTAGTAACAATAACCGCATTTATTGCTTTTTCTTAAAACTAGGAATAAGGTGCCATGTTACCAAATTTTACTGTTATCTCATTTATTCCTTGTCAAACCATAAGAAACATAGCTCCATTTTGCCACTGACAACACTGGAATCAAAGAGGTCTGTATCTTATTGAAGATCACACACTCAGTATTCAAACCCAGGGCTGTAAGAAAACAAAGGCCATGCTCTTAAAACACTGTACTTTTCAGTGCCATATCTGGCCAATGCTCTCATTTGGAGTATCAGTCTAAACTTTCTGACAACATAGCACTACTTTTAAAAGGAAAGTAACACATCAATAAGGTAAATCCCCTGAGATAACTGCTTTCCATATAAAGAATCCAGTGTAACCCAACATTTCTAAATTTATTTTGCCTTGGAAACACTGAGAATCCAAACACCTATGAATTTCTCAGAGAATTCATATTCAATGGAATGCACTCTGGAAACACTAGAGGATTGGAAAGATTTGCCCATGTGCATGTAATACAAAGACATCAAAGAGTCTGCTTCAGAAAAAACAAAAAGGGATACCCGGGTGGCTCAGTCGGTTAAGCATCTGCCTTTGGCTCAGGTCCTGATCCCAGGGTCCTGGGATCGAGTCCCACATTGGGCTCCCCAGAGAGCCTGCTTCTCCCTCTGCCTGTGTCTCTGCCTCTCTTTGTTTCTCATGAATGAATAAATTAAATTTTTAAAAAACAATAAAAAAAGAGAGAAAGAGATGCAGGAAATCCTCAGTATGGGTGAGGATGTAAGAAAACAGGTACTTTTAAACACTGTTAGGGCAGGAATAAACAGTGAAAACTTTCTGGCAGTATCTACTATGTATCATCACTTGCCTTTTGTTGCTATAATAGATTACCACAAATGAAACAGCTTAAAACAACACAAAATATTATCTTACAAGTCTGAAAGTCAGAAGCCTAAATGGGTTCCAGTAGACTAAACTCAAGGTGTCAGCATGACTATGTTGCTTTCTGGAGGCTCTAGGATTTTGCCTTTACCTGGTTCTCAAGGCTGCCTGCATTCCTTGGCTTGTGATCTCCTTCCATTCCAGCAGAATGCTCTCTTTCCAGTGATCCTTCTATCTCCCTCTTCCATACATAAAGGACCCTTGTGATTAAGTTAGGCCCACCAAATAATCCATGATAATCTCTTCATTTTAAACTCAGCTGATTATTAGCAACCTTAATTCACCCTTTCTGTGTTAACATGCTATTCACAGACTCCTGGGATCAGGACATAGGCATATTCTGGAAGTCGGGGTGGGAGTAGTGCTAGTCTCCCTACTACACCTAACAAAATATTTTTAAATGCGCATACACTGTCATTCAAATAAGCATACACAGGGATATGTATGTACAAGGATGTTCACTTTTCAAAATAACAATAAAAGTACTGGGAATAACACAAATTTTCACTTTTAGGAAACCAGTTTAGAAAGCTATGGTATTCCCATACAATAGAACAATATACTGAGGTTTCCAATGATGCTACAGATAATATAATTATAACTATGTCTTTAATAAAATGTTAAGTGAGGGTGCCTGGGTGGCTCAGTCAGTTAAGCGTCTGCCTTCAGCTCAGGTCATGATCCCAGGGTCCTGGGATTAAGTCCAGCATCTGGCTCCCTGCTCCGGAGCGGGGTGGGGGGGCCTGCTTCTCCTTCTTCCTCTGCCCCTCCTTCCTGTTTGTGTTCTCTCTCTCTCAAATAAAATCTTTAGAAAAATAAAAATATATTAAGTCCAAAAAAAGCCAGATTACCAAAATAGATATTAAGACAAGCCTAGTTATTAAAGAATATACATACATTCAAATATATGAGTATGTGAATACATTACCATACATATAAAAAAATAACTGGAAAGCTATACAATCCAGGATGGTAGGATAACCATATATTCCTGTGTGCCTGGAACAGTCCAGATTTAGGCCTCCTGTCCCAGCAATGATTTGCACTCTCTTTCATGGTCATATGGTCAGTCTTACAATTTTCTGGGGTTTGTTTTGTTCCATTTCAAACAATGGATGCCAAAAGTGGCAAGGATCAAATGTACATTAACACCTGAAATTTAAAAAAATTAAAGTAACTTAGGAAATACACTTTTTAACGGAAATTTTCCACCACTAATTGTGAGCCATCTAAATTACATACCTTACACCATTTGACAGCATTGATGGCAAATATAGACACCAAAATAGAAAATTCACTTTTAAGAGTACTGCCCAAGTACATGCAGTGGACAAGAGAGAGCAGACTAAGGCCAATCCCAACTCTGCGAATAATTAGGTATCTTAAGTCTTGTTTTCCTTCTCTACAATATGCCAATCAAGTGAGCTATACAACTTAGTGTATACAATAGCTTAAGAAGACAAGTATATAGAAGTATTTTGAAACATATAAAGCATTAATAAAATTTTTGACAGTACCCTTGAGGAATAAAGTAACCCACTTCAGAGTAAAGATCACTAACCACTCTATAGACGAACAATTGCTCCTACCCAATTGAAAAACTACCTTAGCAAGTTTATAAGTTAAATATTGATACATTCAGAAATACAGAAAATGAATACACTGAGGAAATTAGGCTGTTTACTATGCTGTTCTATATACACATTTTTTTTCATTTCCTAAGAATTATATCATTGTCTTTTTATAGAAAGGAAAATACAGAGTAGAAAGCTAAAACTAGAGAGGTTCAAGGTTACATTGCCTTATGGAGCAGGGCTGGGATCTGAACTCAGGATAATATAACCACAAATTAGGCTAGACTTAATTTAAAGGCTTTGTTTCATTCACCACCACCCTGCTTTCTTAGGAAACCAAAAAGACCCCTGAGAAGGAGTTATAAACAACCCTATCAATAAAAAATTTTAAATTAGAAAGCAATTAATCCACTAACATTTTTTTCCTTTCCTATTGTAAACCAGAATTTTATGACCAACATGCCTTAACATTTGAGTTCTGCTTCTTAAATGTTCTTTTTTCCGTTAAAACAAAACTCACGATTATTCCAGGCAAACAAATATTATTACCTTAATTATTTAAAATAAGCAGAGTTTAAGAAATAGGTATTTTAGGGACGCCTGGGTGGCTCAGCGGTTGACCGTCTGCCTTTGGCCCAGGGAGTGATCCTGGAGTCCCAGGATCGAGTCCCAAATCAGCCTCCCTGCATGGAGCCTGCTTCTCTCTCTGCCTGTGCCTGTGCCTGTCTGTCTGTCTCTCTCTCTCATGAATACATAAGATCTTAAAAAAAAAAAAGAAGAAAGAAACAGGTATTTCACAGAATTAGATACTAAACACAAAATTTTCACTTTAAAATATCTTACACAAACTATATGTGTACACAAGCACAAAATTCTGTAGATGCCCTTTTTATACTTAAATTCATCCTGTGATGGTTCTTTTAACACTATGCTTTTTATCTTTTCCCATCAGCAATAAAAAGAATTTCAAATAAGTATAGATTTTAACTCATTTCTTCTTTGAATATCTTCCACTTGCATTTTACTCTGATTATCTTTTCACCGATGTCTCATCACTACATAGTATCTCACCTGATAAAAAAAACTACATAAAAATTGATGACCTTTCTAAGAGACAGTAAAACATATTCTAATATACTGTGTCCCAACTAAGCACTGAAATAGTAGGCTTCTGGGAAGAGGAGGGAAGGGAAAAGTACTCAACTAATGTGGTTCAGTGAACCTGTAGAATTTTAGGAAACAGACTGAGAATATTAACACATTAAATACAGCAGGTATTTAAATATAAGAGATTTTAGAATCATGCTTCTCACTTAAGACAGACATTACAGGAAAAAAATGCCATCAAGGACAGTGAGAACAAAATATTAATCATCAAAAACAGTCTCAAATGTTTTGTTTTCTTTATGAAGGACTTGAAGAAGTTCAATCTGAAGAGACTTCACTAACTTAAGGTTCTGGATGTTTTTCCCCCAATAGTCTTTCTTCCCTCATCTACACCCTTATTCCATCTCTGGACTCAACAGATGAAGATTCTAGAAAATAAGTCCTATCAACTCATTTTTTTTCAGAATTACATGTATTCACTAAAACTTTCATCTCCTACATAATAATTTAATAATGTTTCAAGTAACTAATTTTTTACCTGAGATGAAGTTACTTTCAAAGCTAAGGAAATTTAAATCTTTATGTATCTCAAAGAAAGGACTATAGGCATTATATCAGTATCTTTCTCTTGTGTCTCTCTATTCTAGTAGGAATATGTACAACAAACATCAGCCATTCAAATATAAATTATTCCCATAAGATTAATGACCAAATTTGCTGAAAAACAAAACAAAACAAAAACCTTAGACTCCAAAACAAAAGCTGAATTAGGGCAAATAATCTCCGTAACTTATACCCCATAACCTGACAGTCTGATCTGATCATGGTATTTACGTCAACCAGACTCTCAAACGTTCCTAATACCACACTTTAGAGTTCCTCAAGCACACTGCCCCCAGGCATTTCTTTACTCATTTTGTTCCTCAGTCTACTACATTCTTCCCTTCATTCTTCATCCCATTAATCCTACTCATCTTTTAAGACTGAGCTCAGAGATTCAACTCTGGAAGCTTTCTCTGAACTCCCCTGGCAAGAAAAGTTCTACTTCCTTCAGTATACAGTATACTCTGGCATCTCTGAAAACATTTAACATAGTTATTTACCACATTACATGGAAATATCTGTGTAACATCCATCTCCCCCAGAAAGCCACTATCCTAAGGAACAAAAATCAGTTCATTCATTCTTATATTCTCAGGGCCTAACACTGGCATCTGTAAGTATTCCATAAATGTTTTGCAAAAACAAAAAAGCATGAAAACTATTGAACACCCATTACGTACACTGTGTACTTAAAAATACTGAGACATGGTCTCTATATCATACCCAGTCTAGCTGCAGAGATAATTCACTTATATAAAAAAAGAGATCATTACAAATTTGAGAAATTATATATACCAACTGACTAAGAGACAGGAAATACTACAAAGTTCAAAGAGTGCAGAAATCACCAGAATAGAGAAGTCTTCACAGAAGACTTGAAATTAAGATAGTGAAAGGACAGTGAAAATTAACATAGTGCAGGACAGTACTTCCTACAGGGAAAATGGTCTGGGAAGAGAGATAAAAGCAAGAATGGATAAACTGTGTTTAGAAGGCAATGAGAAGATTACTTTGGCTGGCAGTGTCAGTTCTTATGAAAATGTAACAAGATATCATGTGGCAGAGGTAGATAAGAATCATTTTATGGAAGGCTCAGAATGCCAGACTAAGGAGTTTAAATAATGGAAAGTGACATACAAATGTTCTGCAGGAATATTAATGCAGAAGCAATGTAAAAGATCAACTGGCAGGGGGACAGGTGGATTGTGAAAGAGAACCAAAATTTGCTGAACATATGTAAACCTTTATTGTTTTAACACTAACATCAATTTTGTAAGATCAATGTTCCATTTTAACAAGAAAGAAATCAAGACCCAGAGATGTTGTTAGTTCAAAAACAGAGACTACTGGGTGATGTTTAAAAATCCTAATCAATGCTTTCTTCTTGCTACTTGCAAGAGTTGTAGGCAAGGAATAAGGTGGAAGACTATTTCAACAGCAGGGGCTTAGAACTGACAGTGCCAGACATGAAACAGGAATGCATCATTTCCAAAAGCAGTTTATGTATGGAATAGTCTGAGGGCACTGGAAAAACTCAAAGATGACTGCAAGACTTTAAACCTGGATGGGAAGATGGGGAGCGGCAACACGAAAGAGCAAAATGAAGAAGCATGAGGGATACGGGCAGAAGAGTAAAGATTAAGTGTTGAGTTTGCTACAACAGAGAGACTTCTAAAATTAGGAATGTCCAGAAAATAGATATGCAAAATTACCAGATTAGTCAGTGCCAGAGGCTAATTTTCAGGCACTATCCATAACTAATGCTCACATAGTGCTTACTATGTGCTAGAACCATACCAAGTACTTTGCAATTTAACTTGCTTGAGCTTTATAACTCAACGAGATGAAGATTATTATTATCTGGAAACTGAGGCACAGAAAGCTTAAGAAGCTTATCCAAGGTAACACAGCCAGTTAAGCGGTAAAGCTATGATTTGAATCCAGGCAGTTCTGCCCCAGAGACAATGCTCTAAACTACTATACTCAACCTACTTTGTTATGTAGTATTTTATGTCTGTGCCTATTTCATTAAATAGTTTAAAAAACTCTCTGAATGGCAGACATGATAGCTTATTCATGTGTCTCCCCAGGACCTAACACAATGATTTATACTAAACAAACACTTGATAGATTTTAAACAATGATGATGTGGTGACAGCAAGTGGATGGGATATCTGAGGAAAAGAAACATTGAAAGAAGAGAAAAAGAGGCATAGGGCTATGCATTTCTTTTTTGCCACTGATGAGGCAAGGCAAACCAAGAAAACAAAATAAGATAAAAGGCAGGATATTCAGAATCATGGAATCTCAGTGCTAGAAACAATAGACTTCAAGAACTTCCCTAAGGCCCCTGTGTATAAACCAAAGCATCAATGAACTAAGTGATAATTATGTACTTGTTTGTGGGGCCTAGTAAAACTACTTGACAATAGATTCTCTTTTTATCCTCAGGGACCTGGGATATATACCTTGGCCCAAACTGAATGTTTACTTGTGGCAGGGATGAATGGATGCATACGAGAGGGACACAGAGAAACAGAGAAAAAGGAAAACGAAAGTGTCAGTATAAGAGAGAAAAAAAAAAAATCAGTGGTTGAATCTGGCCATTAGTTCTTTGGCACCTTTGGAAATACCAATCCCAATAAGGTGCTAGATTAAAATAGCTGAATTATAAAGGATTAAGGAAAGGCGGATGGTAAATAAAAGTAAAAACAAAGTATAAGGCAAACCTGAAATTGGTAGCCATAAGAAATATTTCTGGTTGTCACAAATGGGGGTGAACAATACTGGCATTTAGTGGGTAGGGGCCAGGGATGCTACTAAAACATACTATGATGTGTAGGACTGCTCCCCACAACAAAGAATTGTCTGAACCCAAAATGTCAGTAAGTGCCACAAATTAAGAAACAAGAAATGAAAAAGAAAAAAAAAAAAACTGAGACAAAACTGCTACCTAATCTAGAGACTCCTAAAATTTTCTTAAACAATTTCTTAAATATCTACTCTTCCTAATGACTAAAAATTGGGTCTAAGGGAGTGAAAACAACCTTCCTAAGGAGCTCCTCTTACATGTTAACAAGAAAGGAGTGGGTTACAAGTTCTCACTTACCATGTGTCATAGGTTTGCCAAAACTCCATCTCTGTATATTCCTGCAACTGATTAGCCCTTCTTAGTTACAATCTCCTAAACCACTGATAAGTCCGTCCATAACAATTCAACAACTACATTAGTTTGATTATAAAACTTAAATGACATGTGATGACTATCTGCCAAAATATCCACATAAAGATGAGCAATCCACTACCCAAAAGACATATGCTCAACAGTTTATTCTCTGAACAAGATCAATGAGGTCAAACAAACATGCCTGAACTTTCAGGTACTTATTCATGCCACTAAAACCAAAAATCTGAAAGGCTAGACAGCATTAGAGATGTAGTTGGAGGCTGCAAACAATACTAATCCACTATAAAACAAACTAGCTCTTTTAAAGTCTGAACCACCATCCACCCCAATATTGCCTCGAGAAACTTGCTACACTAGTGAGTCCAGATCTTACTAGAGCATCTTAAAAAAAAACAAAACAAAAGCTCAGCAGTTGTTTCATCTACCATGAAGGTAGAACACAGCAGCTGTTAGAAAGCAATGAAACATAGTCTAGGACAGGAAGTATACATTTTGAATCCAACTGAAACCACAAGGGAAGCAGAAATTAACTGCCAAAATAATTTAGCCAATCAATATTCAAGCAGGTAAAATTCTATTAATAAAACCATTGTAACAAAAAAAAAAAAAAAACAGAGTTATAAGTTGAGAGAGAGAGAGAGAGAGAGAGAGAGAGAGAAATTTTTTCTCCCAACAATTTTACCATGTTTGGTAAATCAGTCATGTTTGGCTGATTTTTCTGGGACCAAAGATATTTTATTTTAAATCCTGTGCAGGAAGGGGCGGGGCTGGGGAGACTTCTTGACCACGTGAATTAGAAACAGCATGTGCTATAGGATTCTTGTGTGTGTGTGTGTGTGTGTGTGTGTGTGCGCGCGCGCGCGCGCGCGCGCTACAGGATGTCTTAAAGCTTCTAGAGTTAGTGAATGCCCAGCCTAGAATTACCAGAATCTTCCAGAACCTACTTAGTATACATATTCCTCCAAACTGCTCCCACTAACTTCTCTGCTCCTCTCCCCAAGCTAAAAGGCTTTTTTGCTTGCTACTTTCTCCAGCCTCATCTCTACCTTTTATCTCCCCATGCCCCAATATTTAGATTAACACTTTTTATCTTAACAATTTACTGGATATTTTAATTAGTATATAAATGATAACCATTTTTCTGCTGTTTCAGAAAACCACCTTGTGGCTGTTACATTATTTCTACCTCCGGCAACAAAAGTTTCTGACAAAGAAGTATGCCACTGGAATGCAGCCTCTTTGCTTACAGAATTATCATGTAAAAAAAATTCTAACAAAACAATTTGTAGACATTCCTTGTAAAGAGGTCTAACCCTAGGGATCGACCTGTAAAACCTACAGCACAGGAAGAAATTAAAGCAAAAAGACAAGAATAGGGAAGGAAGGAAAGGAGAAAAGTTGGAAGGAGTACACAGTACCAACTGCTGTCTCCCACAACAGCAGCAGATGTCATTCAGTGCTACCTGTGCCATGTTTTAGAACAGGATTTGACCTATTTGGTATTCCCTCTGGCTATGATTATTCTAATTTCTCAAGTTCCCTAACAACTTTGATAATGTCTTCCCTGTGTGGTACTTCAATACTTTCCCCACACCTGCTTTTCTAACTTGATACATGAATTCCCAGATTTCTATTCCCTAAAATACTATTATTTATTTTTTTATTTTTATTTTTTAAAGATTTTATTTATTTATTCATGAGAGACACAGAGAGAGAGGGAGGCAGAGACACAGGCAGAGGGAGAAGCAGGCTCCATGCAGGGAGCCCGACGTGGGACTCGATCCCAGGTCTCCAGGATCATGCCCAGGGCTGAAGGCGGCGCTAAACCGCTGAGCCACCCGGGCTGCCCTAAAATACTATTATTTAAAGCATGATATACATCACCCACTCTCTCATCCATGGTCATCTTTACCTTTCTCCCACTCTTATTAAATGAACAATATCCAATATACCCTTTTCTTCTACTCAACAGAGATGTCAAAGTCTTTAAAATCTATTTTTCAGGACACCCGGTTGGTTCAGCGGTTTAGTGCCTTCCTTTGGTCCAGGGCGTGATCCCGGGGCCCCAGGATGGAGTCCCATGTTGTGCTCCCTGCATGGAGCCTGCTTCTCCCACTGCCTGGGTCTCTGCCTCTCTGTCTCTCTCATGAATAAATAAAATCTTAAAAAAAAAAAATCTATTTTGTCATAAATGGAAAGAGAAAACATTGAATTTTTTCTTCAATTTGAGTAATAAATTTCCAATGATATCTAGTCTAGAACCCTCATATTTAAAGCCATTTCTTACTTTTATAAACGTGGGTAAGTATTCTCAAACTTATTCATTTATGTAAGAGTCTTGTCCGTCTATTTCAAAATATGTTACTTCTCAAAAAAAAAAAAAAAAAAAAGACAATTCTCTTTCAACAAAAAAAAAAGTCATCACCCTGTCTTGCCTAGAACATCACCTTCTTTCCCAAACAGAAGATAGGTTTTTCTTTCCTTTCATCTCTGTTCTATTTCTACAACTCAAGACTAATTCAGTCCCCTTTGACTTTAAATACCCCCTCTATCTTCATCTTACTGATGCTTTTTTACTTATCTCACTCTTCTAAAACTGCCATCTTACTCCCTGGTTTGCCACCACCCTGCCATTTCAACACCAGACACCCCAGCTCATTTACTCCAACAAATTAATTCAGCTGGTACAAAGCTAATTTTCATCTACACAAGATCTGTGGCTATGCAGCTTAAAAATTGCTCAGTCATGGTCTTACACCACGGAGAAAGGTAGGCAACAAAACTCTCCCTAAAGTCAAGGTCACAAAGAATAATTGCTATTACCCCAACCACACTTGTTCAGCAATACCTAGCATCCTTCCCAAGTTGTCTAAAAACCAAAGATTTGGTTTCCACAAAGAAAAGAAAATGAACATGAGGCTTCCCTGAAGACATTCTCTAGCCTCCTCACAGCAGACTTTAAATGCAATGATTATCTGAAGAGGAAAAGGGAAATTGGGGTTGATGCAAGTCTTTATTACCCCTTCCCCTCTAAGTCCCAGCCCTAAGACTTGCTTTATTTACATCGACTGGCTCTCAGGAATCCTTAAGAGACTCCAGGTCCTATGCCTGTTCACTTTTGCTTACTCAACTTTAGCTGGAAAATATAAGTTATTTAAACATGGTTTCATTCTTACTCTTTTCTCCCTCTTCAAAGAACTCAAATCACCTCAAGTGGACTACCAATGATTTCACAACCTACGGATAAGTCTTCCCTAAATACCATGATGATTCGCGAAATATAAAACAGATTAACAAAGAAGCCTCTCAAAGCCAACCAATCTTCCCATTAAAATTATCACCTCTCCCAGTCTGCTTTTCATACCTTTCTATTCCACTATCTCTAGTCCTAACTGCTCATTATCGCATTTCGTAGATTCATCTCCCTACTGCCTATGAACACGAGAATGCTCTTCTAACAAATTATCTCAGATTCTTCATTGCTCATCCATTTTAACTATAAACTACAGATCATGATTCAAGACTCTCAAATATGGGGCACCCGATCTAATAGGTCTTCCTTGATCACCATGTCTACATAAAACAAGATAACCATATCTTGCTTTTTCCTCCTAGTTCTTGTCACCACCTGACAAACACGGTTATCAGTTCATATGTTTATTGATTGCATAATTATACTAGAATATACCTTCCTATGTTTATTCTTTTGTTCGCCATTCTACCCTCAGTGCCTAGAAGAGTAAGTGACATACAGTTAGCTCTCAATACATATTTGTGGAAGGAATGGATGAGCCCACACATGTCCCACAGTTATGGCTGATACGGAGTTGGAAGACCTACATTTGAGTTACAGAGCTTCCATGTACCAGCTATATGGTCCTCAACAATTTTTCCTTCATTGTGCTATACTTCCCTCATGTGTAAAATGAAGGGGTCACACTTCATCTATAAAAAAAAAAAAATGTATTTAAGTTTTTCCAGGTGCATCACCCTATATTGTTTAACTAGACTAAACACCTTCCCTGGCCTTCCTATCTTCATATCTCTGTTCAGTTTCCTTCCATTTGGATTCCCCATTCTCAATCCACAACTGTCAGAATTATACTTATCCTTCAGGTAACTTAAAATGGTTTAAGTGCCATTCTCTCCTTGAAACCTAACAAACTATAAACTGTAAGGAGAGGGTGGAGTTCTTTTCTATTCTCAGCAGTTGGGACAATGCCTCCCATATAGGTGATCAACAAAATGACTGATGAATCATGAGTGTATGAACGAACAAATGAACAAAGGAAGCTTTTCCTGACTCCCCAACCCCCCAACTGCTCAGGTAATCTCCTGCCTTTGGACTCTCGTGACCCTTGGCGTCTTTTTGACACCTGCCATATTTTGCTCTGTGCTATTATTAATTTACTTGCCTAATACGCTAAACTGCAAATTCCTTAAAATCAAGTACTGTCCTGACGGCTCCCATATCCCCCCTCTACAACATCTACCATAGACGTTTCCCACAGTTATATTCATTAAGTTCACCTGATATGCTAAACAACAAAAGGATAATAGTGAAGAAAAAGGACTGTGACAGAAAGACAGCATTCCAACTACCCTAAGGTCATTGGCCACACGTGTTGTGTGGATCCTGTCACTGTTAAACTCAGGCATTCAAGTGTAATCCAAAGATCTGATCATTCTCCCTTTTCCACTCTTTGCTTAAGGCAACTATTACTCCTTTCCTAAGTAGAACGGCCACCCTCCTGTACACTTACTACTTACCTTCTCTTGCAATATGCATATAGATTATGCCAATCACACACATCAATACTTTTGACTTCACTACACAGCTAAAGTGGCTTCTGTGCGCATTTCAGACTTCTACACCCCATTCAACTCCCTCCTCTACAAGGTATGAAACCATTGTTTTAAAGATCTTCCCATAAGCCTGCCTTAGTTCTGCTCCTGAAAGACAAAAAGGGTCCGTTTTAAGATCTTCCTCCCCCTTTTTCTAAGAAGTAGCACTTCTCCCGAATTAACCTTGGGCTCTAACAACCTTTTAGTTGTCCGACATCAAGATTCTTGACCCTCTTACACGTGTACTCTCATTCTGCTTCCATGGAACCTTCCTGGCTGCACAATCGCTGGCTGGTGTCTTTCCTTTCAGTACGCCCTCACCACCACGTACCTGGTCCCAATGTACCTAATCTGCCCGTTCCTAAAATGCTGGTCAGGCGCTCCAGCCTTTACACCGCCCCAGACCCACATCCCATAGCCACACGCTCGGTACCCGTGCGTCACTCACCTCCGACACCCAAGTTCCTTACACCACTCGACTCTCAGAATGGTATCTTCCGACTACGCTAATCCTAACTCAGTTTCTTCTGGGGAACCCAACAACACCGTCCGTAGTACCTCCCTCTTTCCTCACTTCCTCGTCCATTACCCGTCTTTATGCCCTCACCTCCACCCCGCCAACTAACTACAGATGACATTATTCCTCAGCACTTTCAACCTAAGAATAAAGACTCGACTGGGGTTTCCAGCGGTCTCCCCCCACCCCACCCCCCACCAGGCGTGCAGACTTCCACCTCGTCCTCGCCCCACGCGCCGCCCCACCCCACCCCACGCTCCCCCCACCCCCACTCGGGGTCGCGGCCCCCGCCCCCGCCCCCGCCCCACCCCCCAGCGAGCCTGCGACCCCGGGGGGCGCGCGCGCACACACATTCTCACGCTTCCCTAACCTCCTTCCCGGCACCCGGACGAGCTGGCCGCGCCGGAACTCCGCCGGGCCCACGGGGCGCCGGGCACTCGGGAGTGTGCCCGCCCCGCCCCCTCCCGCGGAGCCCCTCGCAGCCCCCGCCTCCCCGCCGGGGAAGGAGAGGACACAGCAACTCCCCGCCGCCCCGCCGCCCCGCCGCCCCGCCGTCCCCGCCGCCGCGTCTGTTGCTCCGTGCCCCGACCCTCGACCTGCTCCCCCCGCGTCCGGGGCCGGCCTCTGCACTCACCGGAGATACTGCGCGCTCTGCAGGCTCATCCTCCGCCGCCGCGTCTTCCCGCGAAGCCTCTGTGGGTCTCTCAGGCTCCTCGAAGCGGCCCCGCGGCACCGCGGGTGCTGGCGGCCGCCGCCATCTTCCTCTCCTCCGGCTCCTCCTCGCTCGGCGGGGGGGTGGCGGTGAGTGAGGCGAGGGGGAGGGAGCGGGGAAAGCTGCTCTCGCTGCTGCTCCGGCCCGTGGGGCGCAGGGACACTCCGACCCGGGAGGGGGGAGGGGGAGGGAGAAGGGAAGGGGGCGGGGGGAAAGAGGGGGGAGAAGCCGAGGACGGAAGTGGGGGTCCCTCTCGCGAGATTTCAGCGGCGCCCGGCCCTCCCGGGGACTTCTGCTGCTCTGTGGCGCGGCCTCTGGGGATCGGCTAGCCGTGAGGCCCCTGCTCGGCGGCTGAGCGGCCTGCCGGAGGCGCTTGGCGGCTTCCGGCCGGTCCAGCCCTCTCCCGCGCGAGGGGGCAACCCCGGCCTCGCCGGGCACAGCGAGCCCAAATCACCCGGGAGTCACACTCAAAGTCTTCCCCCGTCTTTCCACTCCACCCGATTCCTCGCTTCCTTTTTCCGCTCCTCCACTCTTCCCTACCGGAAACGCTGTCCCTCCCTCCTACAGTTCCGCCCGCCAGTCCCTCCACTCTAGTCTCCCCTCGCGCCGCAGAGAGAGACGCTCGGGACCCCCTCCCCCGCTGGGGGCCCCTCCCCCTGCACGCCTGGAGACTGTTGAAGGGGGTGGGGTGGAGCCCGGGGAGGAAGAGAAAGGAAACCAGTCGGATTGGGTCAACAGCTGCCATGGCAACTGGAGGCTGTGGTTGTATTGTCATAGTAACCAGTGTGTGCGGACTGGGTGACCCTCCCGGGGCGAATGGATTCCCGGGAAAGTGCCCGGGGTTCCCCCTTGGCTTCCCTTCCGCCCGAAAGCCTCCCCCAGGTCAGGAATCCGGGTGATCTCCCGGGCGGTGAAGTTCACTTCCTCTTCCCTTTCCCCTTCCCGCAACAATGGGGGCGGGGGGAGGGACCCCGAGGCGTTCGCCGCGGGCTTCTCCACCCGCCTGCGGGCGGGAACCACCCCCGGCGTCCTCTCCCCCCCGTGCGCGGCGTGGAGAGGCCCGGGCTGAAGGCGGGCGGCCGGGCGGGCGAGGGGCTTCCCCGGGACGGCGGCGGGCGCCGCGGGGGGGGGGGCGGCCGGGCCGGCCGGGGGCCCTGAGGGGGCACAGCGGCCCCCGACGGCCCGCGTTCCGGTGCTGCCGGGCGGGGGCCGCCCTTGCCGAGCCGCCCGCGCCGCAGCCCGCGCGCCCGCTGCGGGGAGGCCGGAGCGAGTGGGCGAGCGCGTCCCGGAGGACTCGGCCCGGGGGTTCCCGGCGGGAGAGCCCGGGACGCGGGGAGACGCCGCCGGCGGGGTCGGGGGAGGCCCCCCCCCCCGCCCTGCACGCTCCGTATCCGCCGGGTCCAGGAGACCCTGGGCCCTGCCTGGCGCGAGCTTCCCAGGAAAGGCATCGATCTTTCAAAAATCCTTTTGAAAGTCTGTTACTTGCATTTGGTATCAGATTTGGGGCTAACAACCAGAAATGAAGAATGGAGGGGGGGGTGGTCAATAATGCTGTGGATCCTGATGCTTTGAAGGACGTCCTGGGTGGTTGCCGAGTCGTGTCTTTAGTGCGTCCCGGGGCGCCCCTAGGCAGCTTTGCCAGGCGCCTGCGGGTGTGCGGCTGTGGAGCCTCCCCGGGCGGCCCCCAGTGGGTAACGTCGGGGTTTTACCGGCTGTTTCGGTCTGCGCGGAGTTTGGGTCACTGACTGCTGCTGCCTTCCAGACCTTCGGGATCCTTCCCCGTGACCGCACCTATTACAAGATTAGACCAGTGTCTTTCTGAAACATCGCGCACAGACACGCGCCTGGAGGAAATACGTTCCCAAGGACAGATGATCATTAACGAAACAGCGAGTGAACTATGCCCTGCCCTGCGCTGCTGAGTGTGCAGCTGGGCCCGCCATCCCGGGCTGCGCCCCCTCGGGGGAAAGAGAGCCACCTAGTGAGAGAGGGCTCGCAGCTCCGCTGCAGGTGCTGCTTTTCCTTCAACTCTGGAGCCCAAGGATGGAGAGGACTAGCGCATGGCCCCTAACATACCCTACATCTCCTTCCGGAAATGTGTTGGTCAGGTCTTAACAAAAAAAAAAAAAAAGACTTTAGCCAGAATAAAAATTCTGTTGGGTAAAATAATGATTCCCTTAGTGATCCCCCCAAAAACATCTTTTATGTCTGGCTTATGTCGCCAATAAACAGTATTTGAGCGCACATCATGACACCCCTGCCAAGGGATCTAGGAGAATATTACTATCTGCTCATTTCAGGAATAAGGGAGCTGGGATCAGAAAGATGAATCCCGGGGGCACCTGGGTGGCTCAGTTGGTTAAGTGTCTGTCTTTGGTTCAGGTCATGATCCCGGGGTCCTGAAAGCGAGCCCAGTGTTTGGGCTCTCTGCTCAGCAGAAATCCTGCTGCTCCCTCTCTCTCTGCCCCTCCCCCTCACTGGTTCTCTCTCTCTCTCTCTCTCTCTCCCCCTCCCTCCCTCTCTCCCCTAGCTCTTTCTCTATCTCTCTGTCTTGCTTTCATTCTCTATCTCAAATAAGTGAATAAAATCTTTTTTTTAAAAGACTAATCCTTTTCTTTTTTCTCTAGACATTTACTGAGCATTTATTATATTTCAGGCCCTGTTCAGTTTACTATGGACACCATGGTGAAAAAGGGTCCTGGGGTCCCTGCCTTGGAGAAATCCACCTTCTGGTAGACATAGCAGAGAGTGGAGAAGTGATAAGAGTGCAGTATGGTGGGTGCTGTAATTAAGGTAAGAACAAAGTACTTGGGGTACACAGAAATATAAATAATCTTTATATTTTATAGCAGCTTTCCTAAGAATGTTATGCAGTTCTTCAGTAGCCTTACGATGTCCCCACAAACTGGATAGAATAATAATATCAATGCTCATCTTGAAAATAACTTTTGAAAATCAATAACCTCAGAAAAATTATGACCTAGAATTTACATATTGCTTAAAGTACATTTTCCAGTCTCACCTCTTTCTACTGCCCCCATCAAAAGACTTATAGAGTACAAGTATCTTTATGCAATAGAGTTTATTCACTTTTTTCCCCGCAGATACACATTACATCTAAACCGAAAGAAATTAAAGAAAAACTTACTTTGTCTATTCCTACCTGATTTTAAGGGTTTTTTGTTTGTGCCTAAATGATTTTGTGGAAAGATCATAAGCTAGCAGTCCTGAATGTGCATTCCACCTCTGCCCTCCTAGTCTCTAACCCTCAGTTTCTTCCCTTTTTTTTTTTTTAAGATTTTATTTATTTATTCATGAGAGACACACAGAGAGAAGCAGAGACACAGGCAGAGGGAGAAGCAGGCTCCATGGAGGGAACCCAATGTGGGACTCAATCTTGGGACTCTGGGATCACGCCCCGAGCCAAAAGCAGGCGCTCAACCACTGAGCCACCCAGGTGTCCCCTTTAGTTTCTTCCTTGACCAAAATGAAAACATTACCTATTACAAGATTTCTGTGAACTTTATTGATGATATAGGTGACTGAGTATAACGGACATATAATGCTGGCACTTGACAAATGTTAATTTTCTTTTTGCCCTCTTATTCTTTTTATATCAAGCTATTATTGTTTTTAAATTGTAGCTTATCTACTCTTTGTAATATTCATAGGTCTGACCATGCACCCAAATCTATTCATTTTTTTTATTTTTATTTTTTTTTAATTTTTATGTATTTATGATAGTCACAGAGAGAGAGAGAGAAAGGCAGAGACACAGGCAGAGGGAGAAGTAGGCTCCATGCAGGGAGCCCGACATGGGACTCGATCCCAGGGCTCCAGGACCACACCCTGGGCAGAAGGCAGGCGCTCAACCCCTGAGCCACCCAGGCATCCCCCAAAATCTATTCTTATTCAGTGCTAAAAGATTTCCTCTCTGATCATAGAAAAGACTACAATATCAAGGGGCACTTCAGTGGCTCAGTTGGTTAAGTGCCTGTCTTTGGTTCAGGTCATGATACCAGGGTCCTAGGATCAAGCCCCGCACCTGCTTAGTGGAGAATCTGCTGCTCCCTCTGCCACTCCCTCTGATTGTGCTTGCATGCTCTTTCTCTCTCTCTCTCTGTCAAATTAACAACAACAACAAAAAGAATACAATATCAGGATGTTGTGAGTCCGATTCTGGAGGGTTGAAATTTTTAAGTAACTGTTTGTCATTAAAAATAGCCTAATATAACTGCATTTTGGCCCAAGTAAACAGTGTCCAGTTTTCAACCAGACACCAAGTACTTGCTAGGAAGCTACTCTTAACCTTCCTACCAAATTTACCCAGAGCTTCAGTAACCTGGTAATTAATGCATAGCAAGCCTCCTCCCTTTTTTATAATAACAGACATCTCACCCGACCCATGAAACTATAATGAGCACTAATTTATTTTAATATTTAGCCTACATATTCTGAATGTTTCCAAATCATGTACACAATTAGGTACTTAATAAATGTGTTTCTATTTTGACGAATAGAATGATTTATCAACTGTAGCATTCAAGTATACAATGTTTGTGAAGCTAATCCCTGCTATCTTCAGTACCACACCTCAGACCATGGAGCTAAGTGATTCAATCAAAAAGAAATGATTCATTCTTTTCAAATAGTGAGTCAGATATAAACTGACATTTAAACTCAGATC
The DNA here is from genome assembly GCF_905146905.1 of Nyctereutes procyonoides. NCBI lineage: Eukaryota > Metazoa > Chordata > Mammalia > Carnivora > Canidae > Nyctereutes > Nyctereutes procyonoides. Next base: position 10,365,403 of record NW_026575037.1, read on the forward strand.
TCCTATTGCTCAAGATTTCTTAGACCAAGGGTCAGCAGCCTTTCTCAAACAGTTTGCCAAGTATATATATTATTCACTCATTCCTAAGAAGGAGTCACTGAGCCTAAAAGGAAGCCTTGCAGCCCAAAATCCTAGAGAAGAAATTTGTGGTTTGAGAGGCAGTGAGGTAACAGAGAATGGTAGTCAGAGCTCGTTCTCCTCCTCCATTCTAATATTCACTGAGGGAAACTTTATTAATCTTCAAGAATTTCTCCCAATTCCCAATCCCTGGGAAAAAACATCTTAAAATCTTATCTGCTAATTTAATAGACACAGACCATCTGGAGAAGACAAGAAATGCTCATAGGAAAAATGGGAGAGTATTAAAATTAAAATGTTAGCTGCTTATAGTCTCTGTGGTCCAAGGGCCTTAGTGTTCATGGAACTCTGTATTACTCCAAGTACAATGTTTCTGAAGCCATCTTGATGTCCCTAGTTGTGAAATTAATGTGTTTCATGTAAAAATCTGTTGTATTATCCAGAAGCTGCCATTTTTTTTCTTAAAATACCCAACTAAAAGAAAAGAAATCTTAATATTTTATTGTCTGTACTTTCCTAATTTCTCTAGGATAAACTATATTTTTGAGAACAGAGAATGTGGTATATTCTTTGTCATTTAATCTTCTTCAAAACCCTGGGAAACCACAAATGAACACATACCCACATACAGACCTTCTTCTCTCCCTATCTTATTATCTTACCACCTCTATTTGCAATTCAAGTTAAGATATGATATAGATGTAAAGCAGAGAAACTCAGGATATAGGTTTGTCACTTGAAGACGTACTAAGGATACATACCCAAGGACTCTTCTGCTTTGCTTAACTATTCTAGGATCTTTTCCACAGACCAGAAATTTAGAGTTTGTCCCATATTAATAAAAATTCTTAGTATCATTAAATTACTAGAGATAAGAGCACATTCCAGAACAAATTAAATGGTAAATTAATATATTTTTGTACTCTGCATTTTAGTCATAGTAAGCTTTTTAAAAACTTTTATTTCCGGAGCACCTGGGTGGCTCAGTGGTTGAGCATCTGCCTTTGGCTCAGGTTGTGATCCCAGGGTCCTGGGATCCAGTCCTGCATCAAGCTTCCCACAGGAAGCTGTTTCTCCCTCTGCCTCTCTCTCTCTCTCTCTCTCTCTCTCTCTCTCTCTCTCTCTCTCGAATAAATAAATAAAATCTTTAAAGAAAAAACAAAACTTTTATTTCCTGGCTTAAATTCTCCACTGATTTTTCATTCTCTTAGAATAAAGTTCCTAATCCTTAAGATGGCCTATGTGATTTGATCCTTGCCTGCCTCTTATCTGACATTTCCTGGCATCACCACTCTTGCCGCACTGACCTCTTAGGTTCTTTAGTAGAGTAGCATTCTTTTCTACCCAAAGTCTTTACACAAACTGTTCCCTTATTTCTCCTGGACCAATCTTCCCCCTTCTCATGCTTCAAACCTAAATTTGAAATTCTTTGGAAAAATCACCTCTACCCACCCTCACCCCCAATCAGGCTGGATTAGCTACATTTATTACATATTCCCCCAGCACCCTTCCCTTCTTCATAGCATTTTTTGTTTGTAATTCTTTTTGTTCAATGTCTGTTACATCTAAATCGGCTGTAATGTCTGTAAGGGCAGGCACAGGAACAGGAACTGTTTTGCTCACTCCCCTAACTGGGTGCCTGATATAAGGGGTGCTCAATAAATGTTTGTTGAATCAATCCTAGGTTAAAAAGTTTGGACCATGGCTTTCATATAAATATTTAAAATTCCTGACCACCTAACTATGGAATATAAAAGTAATCCCTAAGCAATAAGAAAAGAACTTCATTGGGCCTTCAACCCATCTGGGGAATTGAAATCTGCAATAATATTTAACAAGATGGAAGTTTTAATTAAATGAAATTTACTTAGGCAATGAGTAAAGAGCATACTTACAAGATTATGGATAACTTGTCAGTGATCTCACAGCAAAGTCTCATACTTCAATGTAGGAAAAAACTCTTCAGTATCCAAATCATTTTTATTTAACTTTTATGTTTCTGATTTGAGACTTAGGGAAAGCAGTCAACCCTTTTGTGTGGCAAAAACAAAACAAAACAAAACAAAACAAAAAAACAACGCTGCTGGATGACAGGAGAGAAAAGAGGTTATGAGCTAATCAGTAAATAGGGTAGAAAAAATAGATTTAAAAATTCAGAAAGAAAACTGAATCAGGGCAGCCCGGTGGCTCAGCTGTTTAGCCCTGCCCTCAGCCGGGTGTGGGTGTGATCCTGGAGACCCGGAAGTCCCCACATTGTGCTCCCTGCATGGAGCCTGCTTCTCCCTCTGCCTGTGTCTCTGCCTCTCTCTGTGTCTCTCATGAATAAATAAATAAAATCTTGTCATAAAAAAAAAAAAGAAATCTGAATCAGAGTAAATAATGGAAAACTCACTGAAATTGTATCTCTCATCAGAAAAGTGTCTATAAATTTCTGTCATTATTACTACTTTTTTTCTCCTGTGATGAGATAGGGCTAAATAAATTGAATATAAGTTTGTTAAGGAAAGGGCCACATACAATTTCACAGTAAATGGTACATTTAAATTGTTTCTGGAGATAGATTCCTCAAGCTCAGTTAGATAGTGTATATATCATACCTAGTAGTACTGGGCATTTTGTAGGCACCAACATGTTGTACTGGTCTTATTATGCATATGGGGTGAATCACATCTTCACTCATTCAACTTCATTCTCTAACATAGGTTAAACGTGTTTTTTTTTTTAAATAACACGAAATGTAGAATCACATTTATACAAAGAAACACACTAGTACACTGCCTCTAAATCATATCACCATTTGTATCATATGACCAAGTATAAATTGCCAGTGGGGAACACAGCTTTCATCTACTTACAGAGGATGTCTCAGTTCATTAGCAGTTTTATGCTAGAATGAGATGAGATCTGAGTCTGTCAAAGCTGAAGAGGATAAGGAGGCTCATAAGGAGCAAAACCAGCTGCTTATACTTTCCCCTACCCTCTCATTTCTTTTTAAATTTTATTTACTCATTCATGAGAGACACAGAAAGAGATAGGCAGAAACACAGGCAGAGGGAGAAGCAGGCTCCATTCAGGGAGCCTGATGTGAGACTCAATCCTGGGACTCCAGGATCACACTCTGGGCCCCAAAGGCAGGTGCTCAACTGGTGAGCCACCCAGGTGTCCCTCCCCTAACCCTCTTTCAAACTGAAGTCTCTAGAATGGCTCTCTGGCTCATTCTCTCACTCTCTCTCAACCATTGGCCATAAGCTTTCTATTATGTATCCCCCCTCCCTCAAGTGATCCAGTCCTTTGTCCAAGAGGACATGAATCATTTTAGTTCCTTAACAATGTCCCTGAGGTGGGACTAAGTCCTGTAGTGCATGCCAAATATTGAATGCCAAAGTTTCCAAAATGTAGGCAGCAATGGTCTAGGTGATAATAGGAGGTTACTTGTGGTAGAAAGAAGTTGAAATTAATTTTCTCTAAGTATTTGTGGGATAACCAAATTTTAGCATTAAAGGGAAGTAGAAATCTTAGATAGAGTTATGTGTTCAGGGTCTATGAAGAATGTTCAACTGATGAGCAATTCTTAGCTTTCACTGCTTTTTCAAGACAAATCTGAATCTAAACCAGTGCTTTACTTCTGGGAATCTTAATCTGGTTATATCCTGATACTAAGGAGAAAGCTTGATGAGGTGTAGATCCTCTAGAATTTTAGCATTTAGTTAGTTATTCTTTCATTCATTTAATCTTCAAAAACATTGAGGGGGCATCTGGGTGGCTCAGTCGGTTCAACGTCTGCCTTCAGCTTACATTATTATCTCAAAGTCCTGGAATCAAGCCCTGTGTCAGGCTCCCTGCTCAGCAGCATATCTGCTTCTTTCTCTGTCTCTCCCCCTGCTAGTGCTCACTCACTTTCTCTCTCTCTCTCTCAAATAAAAGAATAAAAGAATTTTTTTTTTGTGTTGGATCATATGCTCATCACCGAGGTAGTGATGGTAAACAATAACAGTCTTGCTCTCAGAGTTTAGAGAACAGTTAAGGAAAACGGCGCTTATATTACAGAGTAATAATCTGTGGTAGAGGTCTTTGGAACCATTTCACCTTGAGATCAAGTGCAGGCGTGCAACCAGATAATCCATTTAAGTGTCCCACCCACTTACAAAGTCCTTCAGAATGAAATTTTACAGAGTTTATTGTTTCAAATTCTGTTGCTTAGCAGGAAAAGTAATATATCCAGTTCCACTGTCCAGAAAAGTAATGGAAAACTATAGCCAAAAACATTTTAGACTAAAATATACCTGAAAGATACAAATTGTATCAAAATTCAAAACATATGAAGTATAACTACGAAATAAAATTGCATAGAAAAATGGTCAGAAATACAGCAAAGTATTAACAGCAGTTGTTTCTGTGAGGTGAGCTATTTATGGATGACTCTTATTTCTTGTCTTTTTCAACATCTTCCACCAACCAACGAGCAAAGTAGATTAGTTGGTTGTTGTTGCCATTATTGTTAGGAGTTTCATTTTTTGCCATTGTTTTTAAAGAATGCCTGAGCTATCCACCACAGTACAAGAGTTTAAAAGAAACATTGGAAATTGAAAAGGAAATAGATGAAAGATAAAGTAATAACTTCTCACATCCTGGTGATTGGAAAAAAGATCTTATTATCAGCAATTCTCAAGGCTCGCCTAATGGACTATCCAGGTGCTGATATTTTCATACAACCAAAAACTGATGGGGGCAGTCATCTTTGAAGGCATCATTACTGACCCTCTTTGGTAGTTTTGGATCTAGTGGGAACCATCACTACCTGAGAAAGATGGAATGCCCTAGATGGGATTCACAGAATAATCATTTTAGGTAATAAAAATCCAAAATTAAATCTTTACTTAACTTTTCTGCCTTCTTTTACCTTGTTTTTTTTTTTTAAGATTTTTCATTTATTTATTCATAGAGATACGGAGAGAGAGAGAGGCAGAGACACAGGCAGAGGGAGAAGCAGGCACCCTGCAGTGAGCTTGATGTGGAACCCCATCCCAGGACCCCGGGATCACACCTGAGCGTGAAGACAGGCTCAACCACTGAGCCACCTAGGCATCCTTCTTTTACCTTTAGGTTTCTCTTCTCTTCCCTCAACTTTAGGTCACACCTCTGACCCCTCCCAGTTATATGACAACCGCATTTCCTCATTTCTCAGGAATGTCACCAGTCAGGAATCTCAACATTTGTGCTTTTTTTTTTTTTTTTTTTTTTTTTTAGGGGGGGCAGTGAGAAAGAAAAAGAGCGGCTGGAAAACTGAATTGAGAAAAAAAGCAAGAGTAAAGAAAGAGAAAAACAGACCATAAAGTCTGGAGCAAGAGGAAGAATTGATGGATGAGCAAAGAAGTATACTTCCTGGTGGTAGTAATAGTTCTTAGCCACCTTCTTACTAGAATCTACTTTCCATGGGAGATATTAAAACAGATTAGATACCCAGTCCATCTTAAAAACAGGAAAGGGACTTAGTGACTTCTAAAATATACTTCCAGGGATCCCTGGGTGGCGCAGCGGTTTGGCGCCTGCCTTTGGCCCAGGGCGCGATCCTGGAGACCCAGGATCGAATCCCACATCAGGCTCCCAGTGCATGAAGCCTGCTTCTCTCTCTGCCTCTCTCGATCTCTCTCTCTCTCTCTCTCTCTCTCTCTATCATAAATAAATTAAAAAATGTTTAAAAAAATAAAAAAAATAAAAAAAAATAAAATATACTTCCAGACTCAACAGTCTATGCCTTTGAATGAGATTATGTCTGGTGTTGCTGCCTATAACCTGTGACAGTTGGACATGATTCTATATAATGATCTAGGTCAAGGAGGCTGGTATACACCTTAAGAAATTTGTGTATTGCCATTTGAAAAACTGATATTTTCCAAAACAAAAGGTATCATCTGAATTTGGCCTGTTGGTACAAAGTGGAATATCACCATACTCTTACGCATTTGGGTAAGAGTGAAAATACCATTTAAAGCAAAACAATACAGGGGCGCCTGGGTGGCTTAGTTGGTTAAGCATCTGACTCCTGATTTTGGCTCCGGTCCTGATCTCAGGGTCATGAGATTAGGCCTCGAGTTGAGCTCTGTGCTCAGTGTGGAATCTGCTAGAGATTCTCTCTCTCCCTCTCTCTCTGTCCTTCTCTTCCATGAGCACACACTCACTCTCTTTCTCAAGTAAATTTTAAAAATCTTTAAAAAAATTTTTTTAATTTTTAAAAATAAATAAAAACAATACAATAAAAACATTACAGTCCAGACAGTTGTTGTTAAACTACTGTATACTCTGCAAAAATTCCTTTTTTACCTCTCAGGTAACAGATTACATGGAACCTTCTAACTAAATCTAACAACCTCTTATAAATTTTTCTGCTTTCAGACTTTATGTTTTGTTGGGCAATACAAATCATATTTTCTTTACTGAAACTATTTTTTATCCTAAATCTAATGATGTTTTAATTTTTTTAAAAAAATTTACCTAACCTCATCTTTGATTCATTATATTGCTATGGCTCTATTGATACCTAATAATGATTGACTATAAACATTCCTTAAGTGGAGATATAATGACAAGACTTGGCCACTTATTGGATGTGACAGAGGGAGAGGAAGAAACCTAGGAGACTCCTGGGTTTTTGCTTGGGAAATTGAATGAAAATATAAAACACAAGAAATCAGTTGGAGAGATGTATGGATGTGAAGATAAGAATTTGTTTTAGACACATTGAACTACAGTTGCCTGAGACTGAGAAAATCTTGTGGATCTGGAGAATTTGTGAGAAATCTGAGCCACAGTTGTAGATTCAGAATTATCAGCATGTAGATGGTAATTAAAGTTACTTGAGGGTTTTCAGAAAGCTTGCTGATGAAATGGGAGAGCTAGGAGAGGTTTTATATTTTAAAGAAGTGGAAGACTTCAGTAAGAAATGATCCAGGATAGAAAACTAATAGGTAAGAGAGGCTAAGTAGAGAGGAGCATGGCTTCTGAGGAAACAGGAGAATATAGATTTTCAGGACACAGGACAGAGAGGGGAAATCTCTTTCCGAGTAGAATAATAATGAGATTGTATTAGTGGGGGTTTCCTCCCACTACACTCACCCCTGTTTGTTTTATCTCATGCCCTTATAGATTTCAAAACTTAAGGTTATAAAATCATGTAGACTGAAGAATCCAGGACAAAGATTGATGACTTAAGACTAAGGCTTTCAGCACCAGAATATATATATAATTCTTCTAATTGCATACAGAAAATTAGAGAGGAGAGCAAAAAACAAGGAGACTTTGTACCCTGCCTCCCATCTGAAACCAGAAGCCCTGAGGAGACTTATAGATATTCTAAATAGATTTCTGGCATTTGAGAATAGAATAAAAACTTCAATCCCCATTACTGTATAAAGCCAAAGAAGGTAGAAAGACCATAGAGCTCCTCATATCCACAATGGCACTGGAAAATAAAGTAGTATTGTGAGCTCATGCTTTGGATTTCTTTGTCTTCTCCAAAAACTTCAATCATAGAAACATCTTCTATTTTTCATTAAAAGACATCTCTGGGGGATGCCTGGGTGGCTCAGTTGGTTAAGCATCTGCCTGTGGTTCAGGTCATGATCCCAGGGTCCTGGGATGGAGATGGGGCTCCCCACTCATTGGGGAGTCTGCTTCTCCCTCTCCCTCTGCAGCTCCCCTTTGCTCATGCCTGTGCATTCTCTCTCTCTGTCTCTGTCTGTCTCTCTCTCTCTCTCCAAATAAATTTTTTTTTAAAAAGATATCTCTGGGTTCATTAACAAGATAATTATCTCTGGACATCAGGAATGAGTGACCAACGCTTGAATTAGTGAGGATAGAGCTGTGGCCCTGATACATTGGGTCCAAAAGCAGGTAGAAGTTGGCTAGGACTTTGAGTCCTTCAGAGTAATGGAGATCCATGATACCCCATATAGAGTATGGTCCTTTAGGTCAGACTCACAGTGAAATGAGGATTTGGGAAAAGCTATAACTTGCACCCTGAGCTAGAGTTTAACAAACACAATGAACAAACATACCAACTGCTGCTTGTCCCTGGTAGTGGAAGGAAGCAGAGAAATCAAGACTTGTGCCAGTCTGCTTTCCAGCTCTAGTCCCCAATAGCCCTGATGAGGAACAGGAACCCTGAGACACCTAGTTCTAGACTGGAGGTGAGGGTCAGGAGTCTCAGGATCTACATGGTGGCTACACTAATTAGTGTGGAGTAGGTAGAAAGAGAAAGCTACCACTTAAGATGAGCTGCAAATTAATACAAAAAACATAGTGGATGCTTCAACTTAATTTTTGTTTCATTGATCTGTTAGTTTCTAATAAAGATATATTTAAAATTCCCAATATACTTGTTGTTCTACTTATTTTTTCCTGTAATTCTTTTGCTTTTTAAAAATTTCATAGTTATAGGATTAGCTAGATAGAACTTCTTGGTGATTTTTTTATTATTTTTCATTTTTAATATAATTTTTAATCATGTGATACTGCTATTAATACTTATTAATTTACTCTGATATTGATATTCTACTCCAACTTTCTTTTGGTTAGCATTTGCTCACTATAACTTTTTCTTTCTTTCTTTCTTTTTTAAAATTTTTATTTATTTTTTTAAAAAGTTTTTGTTTATTCATGAGAGACCCAGAGAAAGAGGCAGAGACACAGGCAGAGAGAGAAGCAAGCTCCCTGCAGGAGGCTGATGCAGAACTTGATCCCAGGACCCTAGGATCACGACCTAAGCCAAAGGCAGATGCTCAACCACTGAGCCACCCAGGCACTCCAAATTTTCTTTATTTTCAAACTTTCTGTTATTTTATTACTGGCAGATCTTTTGTAAACAGCATGTACCTGGGTTTTTGTTTTTTAACCCTGACAGTCTCTTTATTAACTGGGAAGTTGAATTCATATGAATATGATCTATTTGAAATTCTCTATCATCGCTACTGTGTACTCTTGATTTTATGTTTGCAATGTTTTCTCCTTGGTTTTTTGTTTGTCTTTCCTGCCTTTGTTAGATTCAAAAATTTTTATTCCTTTTACCTCTGCTGATTTGGAAACTACAGATCATATTTTATCTGTGCTATAAGCAGCTACTCTTAAATTTTTGAGAACGCCTAGCCATGTATTTTCCTAACAATTTATAATTTTAAAATGCAACTATCCTACTGTTCCCATAAGACTATGTTTAGCTACCAAATGTATTGGGCATTTATTGGTATCAAAGTTTTGGTTCCATATTTCTTATAACATAAAACAGGCATAATACAGGGGCACCTGGGTGGCTCAGTCAGTTGAGTGTCTGCCTTCAGCTCAGGTCATGATCTTGGGATTGAGCCCCAGGTTGAGCAACCTGGTCAGCGGGGAGTCTGCTTCTCCCTCTCCTTTGCCTCTCCCCTGTTCGTGCTTTCTCTCTAGCTCACTCTCTCTCAAATAGATAAATAAAATCTTAAAAAAAAAAAAACAACAGGTACTATACAATCAATGTATAATTATTTTTATCAATCTAATTCCTCAATTTTTGCATTTAATATTTGCTTATTTAATATCATACTTTCATTGTGGATTCACTTTTCTTTTTGCTGAAATACATGCTTTGTTAATTCAGTCAATAAAAATTTATGGTTGTAAACTCTACTTTGAAAGAAAAGTTCTCTATTTCATCACTATTCTTAAATTATAGCTTAGCTAGGTATAGAATTCTATGTTGACAGTTATTTCCCTTTCAATGCTTTGTAGATAGTACCATAGCAGCCTCTGGTATTTGTTATTGATGAGAATTCTGGCATCTAATTGTGATTCTTTTATGGATAATCTAGGTTTTCTCTTTGATGGCTTTTGAAATTTTCTCTTTATCCTCAATGTTAGACATCTTCACTATAGCACATCTTGGTATGAATTTTAGTTTCATTGTTTTGCACCTAATATATGCTTTCATCTCAAGAACTTTAGAAAATTCTCAGTATCATCTCCCCAAATATTACTTCCACCAATTCCTTTTATTCTCTCTTTCTAACATTGCTAATTAGGTGCATCCTTAATGTAGTCTGTCAGTGTGTTGCTGTGTAACAAATCACTCCAAAACATAGTGGCATGAAACATTAACCATTTTATTATACTTACAGATTCTGTATGGTAGGAAGTCAGGGATAGTTTGACTCGGCTTCATGATGTTCAGGGTGTCAAAAGACTTGAACAGCTGGTAATCTAACTAGGTTTTTTGTTTTGTTTTGTTTTCTGTTTTCACTCCTCTGTCTAGGCACAGTGACAAGGCTGGACTCTACTAGAACTGTAGGTTGGAGTATCTACAGAAAGAAATTAGTAATAATAATTGCCTTTGGAGAAGAAAATGGAATCACTGAAGTACAGAAAAAGGACAGAAACATACTTTTAATGATACTTGTTTGTGCCCTTTGCATTTTATTTCATGTGAATGAATTATCTATTAAAAAGTAAACAAAAATTATAAACAAAAAATCTCCAGCCATGCAAATAGCCATTTATTTATTCATTAAACGTAAATAGACACTCTCCCATGCTTGATGTTATGTATATATGAAACACTGCACCAGCAATTCTGGGACTATTGAAAACAAATACACCACACAGTCAAGATTCTTCTTCTTTTTCTTTCTACAGTAGGCTTTACACCCAGCACAGAGTTCAGGGCAGGATCTAAACCCAGGACCCTGAGATCAAGACCTGGCTGAGATCAAAATATAGACACTTAACCAACTGAGCCACCCAGGCACCCAAAGCATAGCTCTTTCAAGTCAAGCATCATACTACAGATTGAGTCCCTTCACGTGAAGACAAGAAGTGACTCTCAAGTGGTACAATCTATGGATCATTAAAGATCCATCTAACTCAAAAAATTTCCTCCTGCTAACTTGCTCCAGTTCTGAAAACCCCTACCTTGAATATTCTCTTTTAGGGTAAAGGCATATTTTCAGCAAGTCCCTGTTATGCTGCACGTATGTAACCTGGCTAACCTGATAAGTTTATTCACAGTTTCCCTGTAATGGAAAGTTAACTTAGAAATAAGGTTGGTTTTGGTGGGAGGGAGTTAAAAAACTCTGATAATGCAACCCTGCAACGGATCATACCTTTGAGATTTGCCAAATAAGAGTTTCTGTATAGTAACAAGCATAATGAAAGTACTGAGCATTTGGGAGAAATGGAGAAAAGTATGCATCTTTATGGAGTGCCAAATACAAGCCTTACTTAGTTTCTATAAAGCAATCTTTGGCTATATAGTAGAGTAAAACCCTACACTGAAATTACATGAAGGTCAAAAGTCAGAGTAATTGACTTTAGGTTGACAATAGACTTATGTCCTCATTGTTTTTAACCTGTAAGAATAATATAACCTGTTATAAAATGGTTTCATATACATCATCTACCCCAATATTAATCAATGTAGTCCTGAATAATGCTAGCCTCTTTGGATCTTTATAGATGCTGCTAACGTAATGTATTTCATGATTAAATAAGTTTGAGCAACAGTAGTTTAAGCAGGATTTTTTTCTTGGTGAGACTTCTCAGAGCCTATAACATGCAAGTATATATTTCCCCAAAAGAAAAAAATATTATGCAATGTGCCCAAAATTATCTTCCCACAGAACCCTTTTTTTAAATCACAGCACACACACACATTATGGATTAATGTATATAGGACACTTGGGAGTAGCTGATCCTTTCTACTTTTCTTCTGGTCTCTGTTTCTATCCTGATAATTACCTTCATCTTATCTTACTTTACCCTCCCTCAAATCATTACACATCCTCCATTATGATGTTCATACTTAGAAAATGATGATGACATCAAAAGTAATGATGACCTTCATGCAGGGTCTTCCTTACCACTTGTTACCATATCCCTAGGCATGTGTACCAGCAGGAGGCTCTGCATTTTCTAAAGTAACTGCAATCTGTAGCAAGACTCGGAGAGATCCATGTCAGATAGTAGCAGACTTGAACGCAGTATCTCCCTGTAAGTGTAATCTTATCCTTCAGGTGTCCTGATGCTCTCTGTAATCCAGTCTTTCCTTCTCTTAGAGCTCAAAAATTGGGCCTAGGTCTTGGTCTTAGGCCTCCCTGAAGCAATAATAGTGATTTTTCTACCTTTCCATGTGGATTCAACTAAATTCTAAATCCTTAAAGGCTTAAATTACATTTCATTAGAGTTAGAAATTTCAGACCATTATGATTTACCCATCTCTGGCCAACATATTCTCCAAGGGTAAGAGATAGCAGTAGATAGCCTACTGATTATGTTCCTCAAGAAAGTCTGATTATATATAAGTAAAACCAAACTAGGGCTTGCTCCAGCCTTAATGTTCATCTGAACATTTCATCTCATCCAAAAGAATAATAATTACAAATCCATCTTTAAAGAGCTTTGAAAGATCATTTATCTTCACTGAAGTCTTGAAGTAGCAAAGTAGTGAATCACACCACATATCTAGAACTTTTTTTTTTTTTGAAGATTTTATTTATTCACGAGAGACACAGAGAAAGGCAGAGACATAGACAGAGGGAGAAGCAGACTCCCTGCAGGGACTCGATGTGGAACTCGATTCCCGGGATCCCACATCAGGGCAGACACTCAACCACTGAGGCACCCACATATCTAGAACTTAATTAAAATCCTTATTTAAAAAAATCCTTATTCATTTCCCCAAAGCCCCACACCACAGAGCAGCTGCTGTCCAAATACTCCTTCTTTGCTTTTCAATCACTCACTCCCTCATCTCTATCCTACTTTCTCTGTCCCATTCCTCTTCCTTCCATAGCTTTTCCACTGTGGGCGATTCCTTATCTTTTAAAAAATTAATGTAAATCATTTTAGCTTCTCCAGTTCTTTCTATCCCTTATCATTCTTTTTCCCCATTATTTTCCCCCACTTACCCCATCAACTCAAAAAGAAAGCTGAGGGAGAACACAAGTGGAGGGAATATTCTTACATGTTATACTTTTCCTCTGTTATATACATATATATAACACATATGTATATCATGTATATAATGTTATGTAATATGTCCAGCAAAGCCTCAATATATAGTCCTTGCCCATTACAGTCTGTCCTATAAAATTGCTAGATTAATGCACTAATCAGGTATTTTGTTCTGATTTCCAATAACTAGTTCTCTCCAAAGATTGTGTAATTGAGCTATGTGAGATTGAAGCAAATGGACAAAATATCCAGATATTGGTCATTCATATGAATAAGGCTGCCTATCACCCTCTGCTCAGATGGTCTGAGCTCACATGGGAAGACCCTTTTATGTCTTACTTGTGCTAAGCGAGATAAGGAAACCATTGAGTAGGAACTAGGTCATCTGCCTCCCACTGCTTATCACAGTCATCAAAGCAATTTCTTAGCTTAGAAGTTTCATGTCTTTTAAATGGATTCTCTGTTCTCTTTTCTTCTCTACAAACCAGGACTTGGCTATTCATCCCACCTTCAAGCAAGTTTATACATCATTGTGTGTGTATGTATAGGTTTGTGTGATATTTCTCAGCTTATAATTTTTTTACTTACATATCTATTATCATTTACTGGACAAATGCTTCATACGTAAACTATGCAAAAACACATATCCCAGCTGGTTTTAAGATTTTAGAATCAGAAGTAAGAATTTCAGAGAAACTAAACTTGAAAAAGAATAGAAAATGTCAGCATATACTCCCCAATCCTCCTGCTGCTTGATATTGGTCAGAGTGAAATCAGGATTCAGCGGTGAAGACCACATCCTGTTACCATGGAAATTATTGTACTGTCACAAATTTAGTACTATGACTTCATGGTGAAGAGGAACAGATGGTCTGGAAAAGAATGGAGGCCTAGGGTTAGCAAAATTGTTTGGTGAATAAGCCATCTTATATCTCTTCTGGAAGTAGGTAAGAACATAAATAATAAGCAAAAACTACTTTGCTAGAGCTTCGCAAAAGCCACCAAACAAGGAGTTTAGCCAGGGTAAAACTACAAAGCTCTTTTCCAATAAGAGGAAAACAAGCATTTTACAATAGGATGAAGCACAGGTAGGAATACAATATAGCTTACAATAAATCCGTATTCTAAAGTTACCCCTTCACTCTTGCCTGCCTCTCATATGACCACTATTGGAGTAATATCTAAAGCCCTCAGGATCATCAGTAAGGCCACACTTGACACAGTTTAACACTGTCACATTTTTAGGTATTTCTGGCTTAAGTGTTGATTTGACTCCTGCATCCTGGATCATACACTTCCAAACAGCCACAAGAACATAACCCTGGGTAGGTGGGAGGTGGGGTCACAGCCTGTCATGGGGCTGTGTGTAGCTCGCTCATCTTGTCTGAGTGGTCACAGTCCAGACCCAGTTCCTGCCCAGCCATGTTCGTACAATATAACCAAAGTATGCCAGCAACTCAAAAATTGAACAAATACTAATTTTTAGGACTGTTTGCCTAGTAACTTTCCATCATGATATTGTTCATTTAAGGGCAATGGAATTTCCCAAGCTTATGAATGCCACTAAAATCACTCATCCTTAGAAACACTTTATTTGGAGTAGAGGCAATGAGAGATTTCCCAGCATTATCTCCCTCTGGGGATGATTATCAAGTAAATTGACTAAGAGAAGCTAACATCAGCTAACAACTAGTGTGTGCTAGTCTAAATGCTTAAAAAATTTTGTTTTTTAAATAAGGTTAGATTTACAGGAGAGTTGCAAATACAGTACAGAGAACTTACTGATATCCTACATCCAGCTTTCCCAAATGTTAACCTGTTATATAACCACAGTACGCGACTGACACAGTGAAATTAACATTGGTACAATACTATTAACTACAGACTTCCCTCTGATTTTACCAGTTTAATGACCTTTTTTGGCTCTGAAATCTAGTCCATATTACATTGAGTCATTGCATCTAAGTCCCCTTCAATCCATGATAGTTTCTCTGTCTTGCTGTTCATGACCTTCGCAATTTTGAAGTGCATTGGTCAGGTATATTGTAGAATATCCCCGAATTGAGGTTTCCCTGATATTTTCTCATGACTAGACTGAGCTTATGGATTTGGGGAAATGACATCACAGAGGCAAAGTGCCCTTTTCATCACATCATAGCAGGGGAACCATGATTTCAATATGACTTATTACTAATGATGTTAACTTTGGTCACTTGTTTAAAATGTTGTTTGCCAGGGTTCTCTAATTGTAAAATGACTATTTTTCTCTTTCCATGCTATTTGTTAGAACAAATCAGTAAGTCCAATCCTCATTCCAGGAAACAGGACTCAAGCTTCACCTCTTAGAAAGATGATTATCAAAGAATTTGTGGACCTATAAACATTTGAACCATCACTAATATTTTTTGGTGAGATACTTTGAGACTGTGCAAATATTCTGTTCTAATTTTAGGGGATCTTGACTGCAGCAGTTATCACGGTGGTGTGCTCATGGTTATTTTCAATATCCCTGATTCCTCCTACATTTATTATCTGAAATTCTTCTGTAAGAAAGATTTGGTTCCTGCCACACACACTCTACTACCACTAATTTTATTTATTTGTTTGTTTCCTTCACTTACATCAGTATAGACTCATCAATATTTATTTTATTCTTTGGATTATAATCCAATGTTATAATTACTTATTTTGTTGTTTGGATTGTTCCAATTTTGGCCTTGGGAGTAGTTTTAGGTTGACTCCTGTGTCCTTTTGATATGCCCTGTACAGGAAAGAGTTAAAATAGGTCAGAGGCTGCTATGTTTAGAAGGGTCAGCCTGCAAGTTTGTCCTTGGATGACATCTGGGAACTTGGCTTGTGAAAAGATCCCCACACTGATAAGAAAAGTTCTCAAAAAAAAAGAAAAAAGAAAAAAGTTCTCTACACTGCTGAAGTTGTTTTACCCACTTAACACTGAACACCTGCTTCCTTCTGAGATACTAGGATTTTGGTAGTTGCGAGGCAGAGAATGCCAACACTACTAGCCCCCCATAAAAACCCTAAACTCTGAGTCTCAAATGGACTTCCCTAGGAGAAACATTTAAATACATGCCACTGCATTTTCACTATCAGAAAAGGGCACACCTGGTTTGCCTCTGCCTGGGCTGGGAAGGAAAGTCTGTGGATGGATTTATCCAAGTTCTGCCTAATGCACCTTTCCCCCTTAATAGTTTGCTGTGTAACCTTACTGTGTCATTGTAATAGATTTTCGCCATTAATGGAACTGAATCCTTTGAGCTAGCACAGCACTGCATTTGTCAGTGGCCTTGGATACCTCCAAACATGTCCTGTCCCTCCCTCCCTCCCTCTATTTATTTATTTATTAGCACTTCCTATCTTTGTGGCACTACAAGAAGTTTCGGACTTGTATTTTCCTTGTCCTGGTCATAAAATCAGCCATTTCTTCAGGGAGACATGGTTTCTTTTATTGGAGGATGATATTTAGAAAGCAAGATCTGGGCACTCATTGCTAATGTGGTATCATTGCTTCTAGGCCCTTTGGGCAAATAGACAAAGAAACGAATGTATGTTTACTAACTTATATATACACATACATATTAATATGTATATTAATTAACTAAAGACATATTTCTATGTCTTTCTGCTTGTGACAATGCACACTTAGTGAATTCATACTGATACCAACTTTAATCTAGAACCACAGGGATCATTCTAGCCTTCTCTGCTTTATTTGTAACTTCTTTCTTAGAGAAACCTAGCTTCAGTTAGCTACAATTTGTTTACTTGTTTGTTTAACACTACTATACATGCAGAGTAGTTTCAGAATTGCTGACTTATACCCCTGTGAGAACAAATTCACCAACTTACACCCCTCTGGTAAAGCATTTATATACAGTTGCTTTTGCTTTTTAGCCAATCGAACACATCCTCAAAGTTACTAAGGTCAGCTCCTTCCCCCATCCATTTCAGATCGGTTATTTCTAATACAGGTAGGTTTGTTAGTTTGCATTCCATCCTGGGAATCCCCCACATCCTCATGGATTTTTAAAATTTGCATACAGTAAATTTCACTCTTAGTTTTATAGTAAATTATACCTTGTTAGAATAAGTGTACCACTGATGGATGTTGACAAATGCACACCATCATGTATCTACCGCCACAGTACCATGCAGAACATCTCCATCACTTAAAATCTACCTTGTGCCATCTCTTTGTAATTAACCTCATCCCAACTCCTGGCAACTACTAAGTTGTGTTTTCTGTCTATAGTATTGCCTTTTGCAGAATGTCACATAAATAGAATCATACAGTGTGTAGTCTTTTCAGTTTGGCTTCTTTCACTTACCAAATGCATTTAAGATTCATCTTTATTGTTGTATGTGAATGCATAGTTAATATTTTTAAAAGTTGCTGAGTAGTATTCCACTGTGTGGATATATTACAATTCATTAATCTATTCACCTCCTGAGGATATCTCAGTTGCTTCCAGTTTTTGTTTATGAGTAAAGCTTCTATAAATATTCACTTAGAGGTTTCTGTGTATAGAAGTTTTCAATTCACTTTAATAATTACCTGGGATTCAGATTGCTGCACCATATGATAAATGTATGTTTAATTTTGTTGAGAAACTGCCAAACTAGCTGTACCATTTTGTATTTCCATAAGCAATGACAGGGAGTGGTTGGTTGCTGCACCACACCTTACCCAGCATTTGAATTGTCAATTAAAAAAATTTTTGTAGCCATTATAATAGAGGTATATGTTATGGTTTTCATATGCATTTCCCTAATGATTAATGACTTAGAGCGTCTGTTTATGTGCTGTTCTCCATTTGTATATTTTCTCTGGAAAAGTATCTCTTGTCTTTTTTTTTTTAATTGAGTTATTCATGTTCTTACTGAGTTATAAAAGTTCTTTATATTCTGGCTACAAGTCCTTTATTGGACATGTGATTTGCAAATATTTTCTCCACCTCTTAGTTTGTCATTTTTTTTAAACTTTTTTTTTTTGCAAAAATCAAAGTTTTTAATTTCAGTTAAGTCCAGTTTATCAATTTTTTTCCTTTTATGGATTGTGCTTACGGTGTCATATCCAAAAACTAATTACCAAACCCAAGATGATGCAAATTTCTGTATTTTCTTTTGAAATTTTGATAGGCCTACATTTTACATTCAAGTATATGATCCACTTTAGTTGATTTTTGCATAAGGTGTGAAGCATGTGTTAATGTTATTTTTCCTTTTTTTTCTTCCTGTGTATGTATATTGAAATGTTTTAGCACCATTTGTTGGAAAAATTATACTTTCCCCATTGAATTGACTTTGCACCTTGTCAAAAATCAGTTGACTATATTTTGACAAATCTATTTCAGAGTTTTTCTGCTTCATTGATCTGTGTCTCTCCCTTTGCCAGTTCCATACTATTTTGATTACTATAACTTTATAGTAAATCTTAAAATTCAGTAATATGACTCCTCTCTCTCCATACATATACTTAAACATAAATATATATTTATACATACATTTATTTCTGTTTATATTTATTTATATATACTTATATATAAACTATATTTACTTCATACATATAAAATATACATATTTTATATAATATGTAACTATAAACATATACAAATATATTTTATTATAAAATTTATAGGAAAATATGTGTAAGTAAATATATTTTTATATATTATGTATCATATATATTATTCCTTGATCTAGTTCTAACATCTGTATCATATCTGAGTTTACTTAATGATCATTGCGTTGTCTCTTCAGCTGCCAGCCTGGATATTTTAAATGCGTTATCTCAAAGTTTTCAAATGCATCTATGAGTTCAAAGAGGATTTTTAAAATGTTGTGTCTATATTTTATGATCATCTAATATGAGATTATTCTGGATCTTGTCATATAATGTTAGTCCTCATGTTTGTTTCTAGCTGAGTTTGTACCAATGAATATCTAAAGTAACAGCATATAGTATTTAATGAATGGAAAAGCATGTCAGACTCCTGGAAATTTGCACATCTTTTTTTTTTAATATTTTCTTTTTTTTTTTTAATTTTTATTTATTTATGATAGCCACACACACAGAGAGAGAGAGAGTCAGAGACACAGGCAGAAAGAGAAGCAGGCTCCATGCACCGGGAGCCCGATGTGGGATTCGATCCAGGGTCTCCAGGACCGCGCCCTGGGCCAAAGGCAGGCGCCAAACCGCTGCGCCACCCAGGGATCCCCGAAATTTGCACATCTTAAAGTCAAAAGGACACTAATTTTCCTGCACATGCTGCTATAGTCATGTTGATTAATTTTACCAGTTATGTAGACAAAAACTAAGCTTTGCAGTGATGATAATAATTGGAAAGACATTTTCATAGAAAAAATACTTTGGCTTAAGTTATTTAATAATTTGAAATTTTGGGTAAACATAATGAAGATGACTTAGTGCCAGCTAATGAGTAGTCGCTGACCTAGTATGTAAATTTCTTACTTGCATCAAGTGAAAGCTAAATTATGTCATGCAAAGAAGTGCCTCTATTAGTTTAAATAGGGAAGTAGGAGAATTAATCTGCACCATAACAGTTTCATACTATAAGTAAATTTTTGCTTCAATATTGTCTTTGTCAACCCAATTTTAACAGATTATTAGCAGAATATGGTAGTATGAACTTAAAAAATAATTGTGATTTAACTAATATTTTCCTCAGAATTATATTTTGGGGTGCACTGTTGAATAAATGGACAGTTTAATGTTGTATTTGGAGTTAAAAGCAAATTCACTGTTTAAAATGCAAAGCAATATCAGTAAAACACCCTGAATTTTAGCCAGTCAATTAAAAATCAGAGTAAGTCAACAAGTGACAAAGCAAAAGGAGCTTTCATTGCCCTCTCCTTATTTGCATTGTCAACTTCAACCTGAGCCCTTTGAGCAAAACCAGCCCTCCCATGTATCTCATAAGGGGTGAGTTGGTGAAGGATCTATTGATAATAGGACCAGGGCACCTGGCAAAGGAAGTGGGACCTGAAATTCATCTAGAGGAAGAAGTATCTTTTCTAATTTATGTAGAGATGTCAAATGGGGTAATGGTGCCCTAGCTGAAGAATCCTTTCCTTTGCCAAGTTTGTTGTATTAGACATATAGCCGCAAGTCACAAAGCATATGACAAAGAACATCTTAAGTAATTAACTTATTTATCTGGAGATATATGGTTCCAGGTTTGGGAGGTGGCTCAATGATGCCATTAAAGTTTTGTTTTGTTTTGTTTTGTTTAATCTTTCCACCCTGACATCCTTGAGTGTTGAGTGTTTATCCCTGGACGGTCATCTTATGATAACAAAATTGTTGTGACAGCTCCAAGATCATATCTTTATACAATTGTATGGAAATCCCACCTCTGTTTTTATCAGAAATAAAAATTATTTGCATCCTCCCACCCCAGCCAACTTTCCCTCATGTATCATTGGCCAGAACTAGGACACATAACTACATTGGCTTTACAGAGAGGTGGAAATGGCTGCCTAAAAAAAAGGAAGAGAGTTGGCAACCAACAGTGTCTACCACACCCATAAAAGAAAAGGCTCTTTTTTACTTTCTGTTTCAAAGGCAGGCTCCATATCTAGTAAGCAAAGAGCATCTCAACCACCCTTTTCTTTGACTGGAATTTTTTTGAATCGCTTTGTAATCTCTATACTACCACAGTCATTCAGACTAAATGGAAAGAAGATAAGTCTTAGTTGGGTTGAAATAAAAAAGGTTATAGAATAATTTTAGTAACTTGTGTGTCTATCACTTTAAACTGCACCTTCTCTATAAAAACTGGGCTAGCTGGAAAAGGCCAAGAATGAATCCTTTGGAGGGAGCTTTGAAGAAAGAACATTCTTTGTATACAAATAGATCTACCAAGCTTCTTTTTTTTTTTTAAGATTTTATTTATTTATTCATTAGAGAGACAGAGACACAGATGGAGAAAGAAGCAGGCTCCATGCAGAGAGCCCAATGTGGGACTTGATCCGGGGACTCCAGGATCACGCCCTGGGCTGAAGGCAGGCGCTAAACCACTGAGCCACCCAGGGATCCCCTCTACCAAGCTTCTTAAACATTGTTTTTCTGCAACCCTGTTTAGCATATATATTTTTTGTGTATGCAGAATGGAGGAGTGGCTGATCAAGGGAGCAACTAAAGGAAATGCAAAGTAACACAATGTTGGCTTTTCAATTTAGTTTCCTAAATTATAAGGAATCTTGGTATTTAGAGAAATCCTATTTGTGACACCTTCTCTAAAACAAGAAATCAATCAATAGTCAAATAACCACTCCCTAATTACCTGTTTACATGTAAACATGGATTTGCATATATGAAGTTTGGCTAAAATATAATATGCTTTTCTGTCTTGGTTTCCCTTAGTTATATTATTTTCAATAGTACTCACATCTCTTATAACAAAAATTTCCCTGGAAAATTTTTCCAGGAAAAATTTCCAGGGAAATTTTTGTTTTTATGCTCCCCAATCAAGACACTTCCCTCTCAAAAAAAAAAAAAAAAAAAAAAAAAAAAGACACTTCCCTCTCTTCACACACATACATCAAACAAATATACCAAACCCTACTTTACACTTAGAAAAAGTCCATCTGAAAGGAAGGAAGGAAGGAAGGAAGGAAGGAAGGAAGGAAGGAAGGAAGAAAAGAAAGAAAGAAAGAAAGAAGAAAGAAAGAAAGAAAGAAAGAAAGAAAGAAAGAAAGAAAAGAAAGAAAGAAAGAAAAGGAAAAGAAAATCCATCTTGTCCAAACTTGCCTATTTTTCCTTAGTGGAGCTTTTAGGAGAAGGTGTGAGCAACCTTCATTCTTCCCACTCTGAATTCCGTGCCCAAGATTGAGAAATTAAAGCTGATCCAGGTCTTTCTTCTGTGAAAAGTTCTTTTCTTTCAGTGTTACTGAAGTGCACAGTGGTAAGAACATGTCACAATCAGCCATGAAAGCAGCTTCTTATTCATTGCATTGTGAGACTGCCTCCTTTTCCATAGCATACTTCATTTTAATCCATGTTGTGGCTCCTGCATTTTCCCGGGGAGGCTGAGAAAGCAAAAGACTCATCATTTCTAATTATACAAAGTTTGATTACTTCAAAGAACCCTTTCGGTACTATTTACATGAAGAAAGGAACCCTTTACTACTTGCAAATAACATTTCTTCTACTGTGATGAATTTGCTCAAATCATCTTGTAGACCACCTCAACATATGGGGATCTAAAGGAAGATTTTAAAGTATTTTTTACCAAAACCAGCCCATGCTTTCCTTCTGTCAGGAAGTCTTCCTTAAAAGATGTCCCCTGGGACTAAGGGATCCACCAACTAGGAGAAAGTTCAAAGACTCGCTGAGTCAAAAAACTTTCAAAGTCTCACAGCTGAAGGGGAAGAGAGCCTCAGCATAGGTGGGCTAGTGTGGGAGGAAGCAGAACAAAGGTGCTGGTGATCATAGGCCATGAATGCTGTCTTACCTACCCCACATATCACTGGAATTCCAAGTCCTGGGACTCTGGCTGGCAATCGTCTCTGGATAGGTTGATGTGGTTGGCCTTTAGCTGGAAATGTCACTGGGCTACAGAGTGGGCTGGCATAGCTTTCTGTCTCTGTCCAACCTAGCTATCATGTTTGAGAGCCAAAAGACCCTTACCTACTTCATTGTCCTGTGGCTGATAGAGGAAGGTGTGTACCCTCATCTACAGTTTCCCTTCAAAAAGGCAGTCTGAAGCCTTGAAACAAGAGCGGACCCTGGACTCTGAAAGCACAGGTTCAAATTCTGGCTCTGCCATGTGTAGTGGCTTAATGAATGATCTTGAGCAAATCATTTGATACCCCTGACTTTTTCCTCATTTGGAAAGTTGTGAGAACCAGTCCTGCCAACCTCTAATCCCCTCCACACACCCAGGTTTAGAGTCATATACAGAAAACATGACTTTTAAGCTCACCTCAAAATGTCCTTTCCTCCCTTCACTTAAAAATAAAAGGTGTGGAGAGTGAGAAGAGCTCCCATCCAGAGGGATGGCAGGAGAAAAACTGGTAGCCTGTGCAGACTAATGGACATGCAAGGCAAGGGCGGTTCAAGAGAACACCATTAATCACACGCAGCCATAAAGGTGAGTCATAGAATATACATACCCACCTTTACAAAGTGAAAAGTCAGACCTTCCAGAGTTTAGGACCTCTAGGTGCATCTTCTAATGTTAGTTCAAATAGCTACATGGCCATCTGTCAGCATTAAAACTGAGGGTGAATTGGATGTGTTCATTAACTTGGTTGTGGTAATTATTTTACTATATGTGTGTGTTTCTGTATATATAATAAAATCATGTCATTTACTTAAAATATACACAATTTTATCTGTGAATTCTATTTCAATAAAGCTGGGGAGGAAAGACTGAGAGTGTATTTTTATGGATTCCCAACATTCTATAATGTCCTTGCACTTTGCTTTCTAGAGTGTATCTACCAGTAATTTTAAAAACTGTCTGGGGATCCCTGGGTGGCGCAGCGGTTTGGCGCCTGCCTTTGGCCCAGGGCGCGATCCTGGAGACCCGGGATCGAATCCCACATCAGGCTCCCAGTGCATGGCGCCTGTTTCTCCCTCTGCCTATGTCTCTGCCTCTCTCTCTCTCTCTCTCTCTCTCTCTCTGCGACTATCATAAGTAAATAAAAATTTTCTTTAAAAAAAAGAAGATTTTAAAAACTGTCTGTACACACATATCCATGCACAGTAGCTCTCAGTCCCAGGCTCCCCCCTCCTTCTTTGAGTTACCCTTTAGTCCCTCCTCCCTGAGAAACAGCTGCATGCAACGTGAGTTCTTTCCTTCCTGCTTTCATTTTCTCTTCCACCCAGGGCCAGGGCTCAGATAACCCTAGGGTGACTATTGCCTGCATTTGCTGAGACAGGGACTAATTAGTGCAAATGCCACCAGACCTGGCAAAAGTAGGGAAGCTCTATAGTCTCCCAAAGTCTTCTCCACAAATTCCAAGTTCAGATCAGCTGCATCTGTATTGTATCATGGGGTCGGTCAACCCAGGGATGGAGGACTATCTTCCTTTCACCAGGTACTATAGTGTCCTGCAGGTGGAAGAAATAAATCATAGAGCCAACTCCTTTTGGTTCCCCCATGGCTGCTTATTCATCCTTCCCTCTCCGAGGCCACTTCTGAGCAGCTCCTACTGCCCTGGTGGAAATAGCTCTCTCTGTCTCCTAGCAAGACCCCTTGCTTATCTGCACCCTAAAGGAGGATTGGCCCACATGACAGGAAGTGAAAGAGCTGAGGGGAAAATGAGTGGGAGGTGGTTACAAACACCATGGGCTCTCCATGTCCCGTTCACTGTAAGTCATAACAGGAGCAACCAAAGAGTGTTACCTTACAAACCAAAACTTAGTCTCTAACTTCACCCCAGTACCTTTTCCCGTGATGAGTAATAAGTCAGTCAGACTTATCCTCTTTGATGGTCTGAAATCCTCCATTCTCCCTCATTCTCAACCAAAACTAACTGCTGTAGCTAGCAGCCTGGAGGTTCTGTCCTGGATACTTACTTGGCTACAACCTTGAGGAAGTCACTTAAACTTCCTGAACCTTGCTTGCTTTCTTCATGAAAAATCCAAAACAGGGCTTGTAAATGCTTAGCTCACAGTATCATTCATTGTAAGGATCCCGTAGAATAACATATGTAAGAGCACTGTGTGTGCTAAATGACTCTATATACGTAAGCAATTATTAGATCAAACTCTTAATAACATCTTAATTACAACTGTGCTCTGTTAGTCCCTTGCAGAATCCTGGAGTCCTCTGCTCATCTATCTATCTTTTCCCAATCATTTTCTATCATTCTGCTTGATTCATCTTTCCCACATTCTCCCTTCCCCTACTCATGAAACGCACATGCACAAAACCTATAATTCGTTCACCCATTATCCTAAGTCCTGTCAATCAGTTTCTTTTTCATTGCATATTTACATTTCCAAAATAACCACATTTACATATAATTTTCTCTTGCCCACACAAAAAGTGGGTACAGCTAGATACGGCATTTAAGGGGGTGTGGCAGATTTCAATTCAGGAAACAAACAACTGTAGGTATTTTAAGCAGAAAGGGATTAAAAACAAGGAATGAAGTGCTTACGAAATTCACTGGAAGAGCTAACTAAGTTGAAGTTAGGGGCCACCACTGAGGTCTAGATTTTAAGGGCATACCATGACAGCTGTAGTCCAGAAGTCAGCTGTCTATTTGCCTCTCAATGCCCATGACTTCAGTAACTAGAATCTGGGGACTACTGGAATGTGGGTTGACCTCATATCAAGTGTTGCTTAGCAGCAAGAGCAATAGCAAGATGGCCTTTACCTCACTGCTGCCTTCCAAATCTCATACAAGGGCATTGCCCTGGCAGACTTTAATTAGTATCCAGAAATCTCATTGCAAAGGACTCTGAGAAATGTCATTTCTGACTTTCTAGGGCCAAAAGTTCAGGGATGTACACACAGGGCTTTAGAAATGGATGTCTACTTCCCATGTGACAATAACCTACCTGCTCAAGACTGACTTCATACTCCTTACAGAGTAAACACCATGATCACCTAAAAGAGAGCTTGAGGGGATGGGTGAAGAAAAGGTACACAGGTCTTGTAGTTGTAGCCTTTACAAATACCTGTTGGGATTTATTTGGGGGCAGTCCTCTTCTTGGTTTTTAAGACACGTAGCTCAGAATAAGAACAAAAAAATATGCAAAGAGAGTCAGCCATAAGCAAAAATTATTCCACATTTATTAAGGCAAAAATGATTCCACACTTACCATGGGCCACACTGTGATAGATAACTGGGGACAGAACACTGAACAAGACAGAAGCTGTTCCTGTTGAGACAGAGGTATTAGTAGTGTCTGGTTGCTCAGGTTCAAAGCCTATCTACATCACTTATTAGATGTCTGGCTTGAACAACTTCTCAGTTGTTCAAGTCCCAGTTTCCTCTTGTGTAAGCCAGATGTAATCAAAGAACCTACTTAATTGAGATATAGTAAAAAGAAAATGAGACAACACATGTAGAGTGCCAAGCATACTGCCTGGTACATCATAAGGTCTGAATAAATATTGGTAAAGGGTATAAGCAAATCAAAAGGCAATTACAGGACAGGACACTATGATAATGAAATGATACAAGAAAAAGCACATATGAGGAGAGACATTAATTCAGGCCTAGGGGGCTCACCAGAGACTCAGGAAATAAATTAAGTAAATTCTGGGTTGGTATTTGCTGGCTTGGAGAGAGCATTCTACATTTGATGACTAAAGAAAGTTCAGTGTTGCTGGAGCAAAGGGAGTGGAATGAAATTGGAAGGCAATTAGCCAGGTCATGAGGGGACTTGTAAGACTTTTAAGAGTTTGGGACACTTGGGTGGCTCAGTGTGACCATCTGCCTTTGGCACTGGGAGTGATCCTGGAGTCCCAGGATCAAGTCCCGAGATTGAGTCCCGCATCGGGCTCTTTGCGTGGAGCCTGCTTCTCCCTCTGCCTGTGTCTGTGCCGCTCTCTCTGTCTGTCATGAATAAATAAAATCTCAACAACAACAAAAAAAACTTTTAAGAGTTTGAATTTTGGGGTGCCTGGGGGGCTCAGTCAGTTAAGTGTCTGCCTTCAGCTCAGGTTATGATCTCGGGGTCCTAGGATCAAGCCCCGACTTGGTTTTCTTCGTTAATTTTAATTAGGAAACAAAAATCCCTTAACAAATCTATCTTCTTAGATAACAGATCAATGCTATCATAGTGGCCTCCAGAAGCATATGTGCCATATTAGTTATTTCTCACAGTGGAGATGTTCATATTGAAATTTTCAGGCCACGTGGAAAAAGATGGAGCAGGGACTATATTTACATCCAGCTTTTGGTTTGATGTGTTTGGGGTAGTAGAAGTGGGACAGGGCCCCCTTACAACTCCAACTGAATATATGGGCAGAAGCAGATTTATTTTTTGGCTTCTGATGAGTAGACTGAGATAGTTGTTACATGACTCAAGCTGAGCTAATAGAATTATATCTCTACAGCTTGTACTAAGGCACAGAAACTGGGGTCAGTGGATGTTGGGGATTGGAACTCATGTATAGTCTGTGTCAAGGTGTGGCCCATGAAAATCCAAATCATTCTTACGAACAGCAGGAACCAAGATCCCTTCAGAGAACCTGGTATACAGAGAGAGAGGGATGACGCTGATGCATGGCACAGGCAACAGATCACATGGAGGAAAGAGAGAGGGGAAGGAAGAGAAACAAAAGGAATTTAAAACTTCTGGTTGCCAGGCAAGGACATCTTGGAGAGTATTTAGTTTTCATCTTCCAAAGAGTATTTCCAACACTCTCTTCAATCCTTGAAAGCTACAGCACAAACATCCTGGATTCATCTAGGGTTATGTTTACCTTGCCATGCTTTGCTCCTTTCCCACCAGCTTCTACCTTCCCACCAATCAGTAAGTCTCAGCTTACACCCTACAAGAAACTGGAGTTCTGAATATTAACAAGACATGCTCTTGGGTTCAATCAGATTATTGAACTACAGGTCTGCACTATATATTTTTTTCTTATAGCAACTTTGATGACATAATTTTGCCAAGCTTTTCTACTGTGCTCTATAACAATCCTGCCCAGCCAAGCATGAATGGAATTGGCTTCCTTCCTGTTTTCCTTCCCCCTTCGAACCCAGCATGGACAAATGACCCAGGTTGGGCCAATTAGAATACTTCTCTTTCTAATCACAGTGAGTGATCAGGAATGGGCACAAGTACAGTGCAAGATAATCGGTGTCTTCCTTAAGACTTTACTGGCATTCCTTGGAAGGATGAGTCCTTTTTCAATGGGATTATGATCTGTAAGGACAATGTCATTTGAGGCTTCCAGCAGCCATGCTGCTTTCATGTGAAGAGTACCCTTCTGAAAATAAAGCAATCACAAAGGAAAGTAAATGGAGAGATGGTAAGAGAAAGAAATGGAGTCATAATGATGATATTATTTGAACTCTTGGATACAGATTTCTCAAAAGCTAGGTCTTCTCTTTAGGCTTCTTTTATATATATGAGATATTATGATGTTTTGGTATCTTAAAAAACTTTTCTCTCTCTCTGGGGAGAGACCAGCCTTCCCTGAGCTAGCCAATTAGTTGCCTTTGAAAGGCAAACTAATAGAGTCAGACATCCTCTATCTGACCCATAAACTCCAGGGGGCAATATCCTCTGCCTTAATTATCCTAGGGCCAAGTATACCAGGCAACCAAGGACCACAGCTAGAGCCCAAAGCCCTCCAAAACTATTCAAATTAGCCTTCCCTAAACTACCTACTCTGCCCTGCCTTGCCTTTTCTGTGGAAATAAAGGCCCATGGCCTAAGCTCTCTCCTCACTCCTATCTTCCACCTCCTAATCATCCTGGTGTTTCTCTCTGTGGCTGGGAGAAACATGTCATGCTTCCAGGCTCTAGGACCTGTGAGGATAATAAGTTTTGTTTTCTTGGGTCTCTCCTGTGTCTCCTCTTCTGTCCCTACCTGGCTGACCATCTCATAAATGACTACAAAACAACTTCCTTCACATAGATCAATAAATTCTCTCTTTGTTGTAAGCTGGTTTGAATAGAGTTCATGTTATGGATTTCTGAAATAGTCCTGAGTAATCCAAGCAACTTATAAAATCTAAAAATGGCAGCTACCACCTTGAGCCACCTCACCTCCACAAACAAAATGAATACAGGTTGTGAAGACTGAAACAGGTCCAAGTGGAACAAATTTTTCCTATGCTTCTGTTTCTTCTGAAATCAGTTAAGTTAGTACTGGCAAGTTCTAAGAGTAGCTCAGCTGTACCACTGTTATTTTCTGCATTTCATAGGTTTCTGCATTTCATAGGTTTGAGGAATCATGGGAATGAAATTCTAGGTCCATCTGACTTAACTGAATTGTGAGGTATTGACAATGAGAAAAAATATTTTGTATTTTAAGTGGTCTATCCTTTATTTAACACTCCCTCGAGCCCAATGTGTTTTCCATTTGGGTAATATAAAGAAGAGAAGCAGAGATATTCTCAGATGTCATTTTAGTGAATACATATCTTTTGTTGTTGTTGTTGTTGTTTGTTTTTGAGAGAGAGAGAGTATGAGCATGGGGAGGGGCAGAGGGTGATGGAGAGAGAAAATCTCAAGCAGACTCATGCTCAGCACAAAGCCAGGTGCATGGCTCAGAACCCTGAGATCATGACCTGAGCCAAAATCAAGAGTCAGGTGCTCAACCAGATGAGCCACCCAGGCACCCCAATACTTATCCTTCTTAATGATACTTCTTTCTAAGTCTGCTAGAACTGAATTTTCTAACTCCTATTGCTGCTCTTGGGAAAACTTTATAAGTTGTGAGATCTTAAGTCTCAAGATGAAAATAATGATTTATTTTCTCCTCCTCCCCATCTGAAAGAAACCATGATGAATAAATCAGCAAATATCTGAGCTAGCTGAAGAAATTTATTTTTAATGGTATACAATGTTTATCAGTTATTAGGATCTGTGGTGCCAGCAGTATTGCGATTTGTAATTGATAACCAGACTTTAGATTTTAGAAACATTTTTCATTTGTGAAAATTGATTTGAATGATAAGAAAAATTATAAATCTGAGTGAGGTTTTGGGGATTTAGAGCCAGAGGTAGGGGAATCTTGATCTAGGGACATTTTTCACTTCACAGTTGTAAAAATACTTGCTTCTGGAGATGATGGGGAGAATAATGCTAATCGTTTTAGCTGTATCCCTGAAGATGTTTATCTCAAAGAAAAGTGGAGAAAGCAGAGAGAATTATACAAATGTACAGGCTTGTAGAGAATCCCAAGGAGTCATGGTTCTCTCAGAATATTTTTTACAAGGAAAACATTAAATATTCACTTTCTGACTTTATGACAAGGACTAAAGGAGCCACATAAACATGTGTGCCTTTCTGCTCTTCCTTAAAGGATGACCCCTAATATTAGCTTGGAACCAGCTTTGTAAACATGGAATAGTTTCCCCTTGATCTGTGGTATAAATGGATGATTAATCTGGACTAGGTCAATAGGGAGAGAAAGGAACGCGTGTATCCACTCTGCTAGACTTCACATGTGTACATTTCAAATCTGACCCAATAGACACTTATACCTACCCTTCAGAACCAATATTGACAGCAGGGAAAGTTCTGGGTTGGACTGTCTGTCTTGAGCCATTTGGAAACTAAACTGGCTAGAGCAGATTGCAAGATTTAAGCTGTGGGAGAATGACTCTGGTACCTTTTCAGCCTAAAGCAATTACCCAGCTGTTGGAAAGTTGAAATATTGGACCAAATTATATTACCTCAGTTAAAATAAGCATTCCCGAGAATAGATCACTATATATATTAAGGTACATGCATTATGCAAGAGTTGACATTCCCATTTCTATATCTCATGAACCAGCCTTGGAATCCTCCCTGAAAATAAATTTGTTATTAGTATCTTTTTGGCTATTTGCTTTTGTTGGTTAATATATATACACTACTGGCACATTTCCAAAGCTATTACCCTCTAAGATCAGAACTTCCAGAAACTTCTTTGACAAAGCCATCAATAGAAACAACTAAACACTTAAAAGCAATAGAAGTTTTGTAGGTAACAACTATGGAGTTTGACCAAAAGCTTACATTATGCTTTTTAAAAAGTCAGTGACTCACAGATGGTGCTATTTGATCCATATAGCATCCCTTAAAGTACACAGGGCACATTTTAAAGTCGCATCAGGTGACAAAACAGAATCGGCAATAAATGACTTGCCCAAAGCCAAACAATTAACAGGTGGCAGAACCAGAACTTGTTCTCCATGTCTTTATTATTTTTTAAATTTATTTTTTATTTTTTTAAACAATGACAATCTCTTTTTTTTTAATATTTTATTTATTTATTCATGAGAGACACACAGACAGAGAGAGAGACAGAGGCAGAGACACAGGCAGAGGGAGAAGCAGGATCCATGCAGGGAGCCCGATGTGGGACCCGATCCCGGGTCTCCAGGATCACTCCCTGGGCTGAAGACGGCGCTAAACCGCTGAGCCACCCAGGCTGCCCTAAATTTCTTTTTTAATTGTAAGTAGGCTCTCTCCCCAACGTGGGGCTTGAATTTATGACCTTGAGATCGAGAGTCACATGCTCTACTGACTGAGCCACAAGACACCCCTCCCCATGTTTTTATATTCCAATTCCAGAGCCCTCTTTGGGAATACAGAAATTAGATATAAGCATAAGGAAAATGACAAGAGACAATTAGAATCACAACCAATTAATCTAACCAATAGAATTTAAACTATTACTTAAGACATAACCTACAAGACTGAAAATATTAATTGCATTGTATAACACACTCATGTGTCATTGTTACTCTCTGGGCACTAGGCTGGTAAAAAAGGTTTTTGATCTTAATTCATCAGTAAATATTTACTGACCACTCTTGTGTGTGGGAATCCTGAATTGGATATTTTCTTTTTTTTTTCTTTCTTTCTTTCTTTTTTTTTTTTTTTAACTAAAATTAACTTGTAGAATTGAGTGAGTGACCAGTCATTCCAGCAAGTTAACACTGAATTTTGCTCTCCACTCTTCCATTTCTCCTGGATAAAGAAGAGAAAAAAAACCTAAGATGTGGTAAGGCAATTCTCAGTCTGTTCTTCATACCTCTGCTAAGAAGTCCCATTCTCTCATTTATAAAATAGGTATCACTTATTGACCACCTACTATATGCTATGTATTCCACATCTATTATCAGTAATCTTCACATCTCTGTGGCTTAGTGGGTATAGTTACCCTCATTTTTACAAATGTGGTTAGTATAGCATAGCAGTGAAACACAATGAGATATGGGTCAAGAGCAGGTCCTTTGATCAAAAACTATTAGAGTTTGAATCTGGCTCCTTACATACTAGTTTTCTGAACTTGGACCAGTTCTGTCATTTTTCCATGCTCCTTTATCCCTCTCTAAAATGGGATAAATTACATGAACTTACTAGAATTATATGAACTCACAATTAGAGTTATTGTGAATGTTAAATGAATTCACATCTGTAAACAGCTTAGAGTGCCTGGACTTCTAGTGGTACTCAATGAATGTTAGCCACTATTATTGATTTGGTGTGCCCCATGGCTGAATCTGAGGGACTCTTTTCTTCTTTATACATCTGTTACTCCCTAGATGACCTCATTTAATTCTATGGTTTTAAATATAAAACTATACTGATGACTCCAGAATTCATATCTCCTGCCAAACCAATGCTTTTCAAATGTTAGTCAACTCATGTCACTTCTCCACTCAAAACCCTCCAGTGACTTCCTATGTCTCTGAAAAATCAAAGCCCTGGCCAGAGACTACAAGGCCCTATGTGTCTGTCCTACTTTTCTAGTCTGTCTTCAATGACTTTTCACTTTCTTTCATTTCTCCAGCAATACATGTATGTGTGCGTCTTGAACATTCTCTGACACTCTTGCTCATCAGACTCTTTTCACTTGCTATTCTGCACATATAGTCAAACAACATATTCCTTCACTTGCTTCAGGTCTCCTGCTCAAATACCATCTTAACAAAGATGGTATCCCTAGCCACCTTGTGTAAAGGAGGATTTATTTCCCTTTCCTTTTCTTCTTACCCTGCTTTATTTTTCATTGTGGTACCTGTTGTCATTATGTTTATTCATTTTTTTTATGGTCTGTTTTCCCCCCTAGCATGTAAACTCTAGTAAAGTAGGGACTTTGTTTTATTCACAGTCCCTAAAGAAAGTGCCTTGCACATGCAGACACTCCATAAAATATTTATCGCTTAACTATAATTATGCTAATTGCCCAGCTAGTGTCAGAGTTCCATACCCAAGTCAGCCTCCCTTAAGTATCTCTTGCACTTTCTACCCCACTAACCTGCATCACATGCCAGGGAAGATACAAACCCCATTATAAATATACATCAATTCATAGGACTTTTGTATCTGAACTAGAAATTTTGTGCATATTAGGGCTGATTTGCTATTCAGCATAACTTAGTAAATATTTACTGCAAATATTAGCAAAATTTGGCAAATATTTACGTGATCTTGAATAAGAAACAACAACCCACTAATATAGGGTAGCAATTTATTCAAGAATCTCAAAGCCTAGGAAAGGTAAATATTTGTACCTGTGGATCTCTAATTTCGGAATTGTTATGTACACCTAAAACTAAGACAACTTATGTGTCAATTATACCTCAACTTTTCAAAAGGCCATTAAAAAACAAGAATTAATAGATATCACAATATAACACTTGGTTATCACTCAAACTTTCTTTCCCCATTTTCTCAATTTCAGCCCACTTCTTTGCGTAAGCCAAATTTCTAGACAAGTTCTTAGATCTCTCTTCACCTCATCCTTCACACCCAACCCATGTGAAAGACCAGAAATTCTATCTACCAAACAAATCCTGAGACCATCTGCTTTTCATCAACTTCACCTTTACAAATCCTAGCCCAAGGACAACTCCCCTTACCCTAGGTCACTAGCAGAATTTCCTGAACGTTTGCCTCGCCCTCTCACTTTTTGCCTACCAGCCAGAGTAATCTTATAAAAATGTAAATTACTCATCACTCCCCTACTTAAAGCTTCAGCGGTTTCCTTTTGTTAGTCCTCTTTGAGTTATTCCACTTAGAAAAACATCCTGTCCCTATCCTAGCCTCCAAGCCCTACTTCATTCAGTCCTGAAGGACAGTCTAATCTTGTCTCCTAGCGCTTTCCTCTTCATGCACTCTAGTCACGCTGGCCTTCTTTCACAACTATGAGCACAATCAATCCTTCCTTGTCCCAAAATATGTGTACTAGCAGTTCCTTTCCATTTAGGTTGCAATCTGAATTTCACTTCCCTGGAGAGGCCTTCCCTGACTACTGGATTTCAAGTGGCTCCTCTCCCCCATTCACCTTTAGTTCTATCAGAGAGTGAAGGGCATCCTTATTGTGCACTGCACAATTACCATCTAATATTTTCCTCCCTTATCACCTATCTCTCTCCATTAGAATGTAAACTCCATCAAGAGGGTGAGTTTGCTTTATAAGGCAGGGTTTATACACAGGGCCTCACACATAGTGAGCATTCAAGAAACACTTGTTGAATGGGTAAATCTTTGTCTCAACTTTGGGAGCTTACATAAGATCACAGTAGTTTCCTAATACAGCTCCGGTAACTCTGCCCCATATCTGTTCTCGGCATCGCTTCAACCCACAAAAGGCTCATTATTCCAGGAGAAGGATTCAGATTCCCCCTATTTCTTGGCAACCGCTAGGTGAAGATCTGGACTCAGTTCAACAGTCCAAAATCATCAGATAAGGGGGAAAAGAAAGAAATTAGCATTCCTGACATGAACGATTGTCATTTCTCACTTAAAATTTTGAGGAAGAAAAAAAAATTCTTAAGATCAAACACTTTTGGAGTTGGAAATGTTAGAGAAAGTAGCTGTGGCCAGAAGAATGTTAGCATGTGGGAGGAAAAGTCGGAAGGAGGTAAGAGAAAGAAAGGGCTCACACCATGCTGTGAGGGTTCATGGCTCTGGGCTGGGATACTGTGTCTTGCCCTGCACATAAACACTAAGGAAGAGCGTGACGGAGTGAGGCGGGTGGGGGCGAGGAACGG
This sequence comes from Nyctereutes procyonoides, assembly GCF_905146905.1. Taxonomy (NCBI): domain Eukaryota; kingdom Metazoa; phylum Chordata; class Mammalia; order Carnivora; family Canidae; genus Nyctereutes; species Nyctereutes procyonoides. Next base: position 10,400,130 of record NW_026575037.1, read on the forward strand.
GAGGAGAGGGAGACCAGGACCAGGAGAGACGTGAAAAAGGCTAGAGAGAAAAGGGGAGGACGGAGCCGAGCAATACAAAAGCAGCCTCGGCTTTTGCCGGAGCTGCAAGCGTTAAGGGGAGGCGGGGAGTGACGCGGTTTGCGTCTGGAGCGGCTCCTTGGAGTCCACAGCATCCACCGCCGGAGCCTCGCCTTCCTTTCTCCCTCTGCAGACATAGCGAGACACAAAAAAAGAGGCGACCCCTGAACCAGCGCGAGGGACCCACCCGCACGATGACTGAGACCACCAAGACCCACGTTATCCTGCTTGCCTGCGGCAGCTTCAACCCCATCACCAAAGGGCACATTCAGATGTTCGGTGAGTCCGCCCGCCCGCCCCCGGAGGCTGCTTCCGCCTCTCCTTCCCCGGCACCTGTGTTTTCCAGGGCGCCTGAACAGTAAGGCGTGTGCCCCTCTGGAGGTGGGAGGTCAGCCCCTCTCTGCCGGGCTCCCGGGGAGGGGCGCAGGCTGCGCTTCCCAGGCGTCCCCCGCTCCGGCCAGACCCGGCTCTCCGGGGGCCACCGGGTGGGGGAGGGGAGGGGCCGGAGGGGACTGTGGGCTTGGGCCGGGCGGGAGGTCGAGGTTCCAGACCTGGGGCGGTACCTGGTGGTACCGTAGTTTGGACACTTGGCTGGTGAGGCTCGGGGTGGGGTTGGAGGTCGGGTCGCGGAGAAGGAAAGACGGGGTGGGAGGTAACGTGCTGTTTGTTTAGGATGGGTGGGAAAGCACGAAGGAGTTAAATGATGTATACGCCTTGGAGACCCAAACACACTCACGCACGGAACACACCATTAGCAGGGCTGGAGCTTCGAGGGGCTTAATTCGGGGTTTGGTCAAGGGTTCGGAGCGGCCCAGGGGCGAGTGTTCTCGAGGGCCGTGGACCGTGTGCCGGTCGCGCGAGGTGGTCCCCCCCCCCAGTGAAGGAGGCCGGGGGCTGGCCAGCCGGGGCTTGGCCGCCGGGACCGGGACCCGGGCCCGGGAGGGGCGGGGCGGGGCGGGGCGGCCGCTGCGGGCAGCCCTTTGCCAGCCGGTGTTGACGGATCCGGGCCCAAGTTGGCTGAGGCTCTCTGCCCAGGGCGGCGATGGCACCCGGGAAGGCTTGCGGCGTGCGAGTGTGTGTATGAGTGTGAGTGTGAGTGTGTGCGTGTGTGTGTGCGTGCGCGCGCGAGTCGGGGCGGGGGTAGCGAGCATCGTCGCGCGTTTGTTTGCTGGAGGCTTTGGGGCGTGGAGAGAAAGGGGCGAGCGGTGGTTCCCGGCTGCTGGCTTGGGATCCCGCGGGGGCGGGGAAACGCGACGGATGCTTGTCGGAGGTCTCGGGCCGCCGGTGGACGCGGCTTCTCCGCTGCTCCGGTAGGACCCAGCGGCGCGGGGGCGAGCGCGGGCAGACCCTGAGGACCCACGCCGAGGTCACTTCAGAAGCAGGCAGAGAGTAGAGGTTGGAAGTTGGGGTGCTCTTTTTTCTGTCATTGAAGGAAACAAGGAGTGTGTGGTGGGGGGGGCGGGCTGGAGGTGGATGAGAGACCCGGGGAGGCCTCGCCTGCGCCAGCCAGCGGGCCAGCGAGGCGCTATCCAGAGGCGGTGGTGCTGAAGCGCAGGGCGCGCCGGAGCTGGCTCTGGACACACGTGTTTCCCTCCAGCCGGAGGCTTGTGTGAGCCCTCCAAGGGCTGTTGAATGAAAGAAACATCATACCGGTATAGACCGAGCGAGGTGGCTTTGGCTAAAACTACTCTTCTCTTAAACGCAAGAGGTGCGTTGAACTGGGCCCGCTTATTAAAAACCTCATGAAAAGAATATAGAGCTACTTTGAGCCGAGGCCAGATCAGATAGGGACATTGTAGGATCCAAGGAGGGAGACTGAGAACTAGCCATCCCAACCTCACCATCCCTTCGGCTTTTAAAAGTGTCTTATTAGGAGCTAATGCTAACTTACCTATTAAATAAAGACTCTTGCTTAAGCACTGGAGTATACCAGAGCATCTCATCGTTCATCTAAGGGAATATCGGTACCCTCGGAACACTCTGCTTTTGCTGGTGCCTTTACCCGAATCCTGCTTTTCTTCTCTGTCCATGTTTCCTCTAGCCATTTCACATCACTGTAATTTATTCTTCTCCATTGCCCAGGCAGGATTGGGCATTCCTCTGGAACTCATTGGCTCTAGAAATCTTTAGTGAGCCATCAGGTTCTCCTCCCCCCCCCCCCCCCCGCCCTGGGTCTAAAGTAGTCAATTCTGTAGCTTTGGATTGGAAGAGGGGTAGATTTAAATCAAGAACTGAGGATTCTATCTTGCAGCTGAGAAGAGTTTGCTAACAGCGAGAAAGGCTTTTGTTAAGTCAATACTGATCTGCCAATTCTCCATGAGTTTAGGGGAGAGAATGTGTGGAAATAGACATGGATTACAGCACGCAGGTTTAGACATAGAATTGGGTGAAAGTAGGCTTTCTGACAGTAGTGACTCTTTGCTCGATAGTGGAACTGAGGAATAAGAAAGGATATCTAGCAACAAAGCCTGTGAGTGTCCATTAGTTATGTGTAATCCAGAGAGCCACGTGGGAAGAGGATATGGTTTGCTCTCTGTGGTTTTAAGGAGCTTATAACCTAATGAAGGATTTAGCACATATACATATGAAAAGGAAACAAGAACAAGAACACAAAATACATATTAAACTATTCTTTGTAGAATTTCTTATGGGAATCTTTGAGCTCATGATAAATTTTGTGATTTACTTCTGTAGTTTCTAGTTTACCAAGCCTTCACATCTCACTCATTCTTAGTAACAAGCTTACCATAAAGGCATTGTTATCTCCATTTTACAAATAAGAAACTGATGTTCAGAGGTGAAATGACTTTCTAAAGAGGCTTAGGTGACATGAAGAGTGGGTGGCAGAGTTGAGACTTGAAGCCTACATTCTTGATTCCGCTTGCAAAGGCCTTTGCCCTACACCAAATGCAGGAGCAAGTGCTCACTGATCTGACTGCATAATTCCATGAACTCTATTTCCTTCAAACATATACTAACAGAGATTAGAATTAAACTGGTCATCAACTAAATGAGATTCCTAAATATGCACTTTAAGAGCTTTTTTTTCCATCTGAAATGAAATCAGTTAGCCATGAACTATTTTCTCTTTTTAAATGGCTTTTATAATCTTCTCCACAACCGTACAGAAATAAGATAATAAAGTTATCAAACTTTCTTTAAGGTTCCTGAAACTTGTAATCAAAATTTTTTTAAAGATTTTATTTATTTATTCATGACAGACACACACACACAGAGAGAGAGAGAGAGAGAGGTAGAGACACAGGCAGAGGGAGAAGCAGGCTTCATGCAGGAAACCTGATGTGGGACTTGATCTCAGGTCTCCAGGATCACACCCCGGGCGGAAGGCGGTGCTAAACCGCTGAGCCATCAGGGCTGCCCTCGAATTTTTTTTAAAGACCCGAACAGGACTTTGAAATTAGACATCTTTAATAGAGTTCCTGTATTTGAAATCCAATTGCTTACCAAAGGAAAAAAAAAAAGGACTATAAACAAAAAGAGATGTGCCATTCAAAACTAAAAACCCACTCTTTGTCTCTGAGAAGCATATTTGTCCAGTTCTCGATATTTGTAAAATATTTTATTTTTTAAAAGATTTTATTTATTTACCTGACAGAGAGAAAGAGAGCAAGAGTAGGGGCAGAGGGTGAGGGAGCAGCAGGTTCCCCACTAATGCTGATACCTGGCTTGATCCCAGGACCCCAAGATCATGACCTGAGCTGAAGGCAGATGCTTAATGAACTGAGCCACTCAGGCACTCCTGTAAAATATTTTAGAATGAGCTTTTGATATTATTCCTAATTGTGGCTATAGAAACATACAGGAAAATTTAATATTTGTGATGGAGATATTTGACACTTAAATACTTAACTATAACTACTCAAGGATGAGTAAATTTTTGGCAAAATAAACTCATAAACTAACAGTGTATTATTTCATGGGTCTGCCTTATTAATTAAGAGACTAACATGACATTTGAAGTTTTTTTTAATACCTAAGATTTAGTTATTAAGTAGGTAGAGATTATATTTCAGTTTAACTTTCTTTGCATTTATATTACTGTTTGTCAATAAATTCACCCCTGGGAAATTAGATAGTAAGTTTAAATAGACAAGTAAGAAAGGACTGATCAGATAAGTTTTGTCATAGAAAATAAAGAATTGGAGAACTTGATTACAGCTGAAACTTATTCTGGTTTTTGATGATTGCAAAATAAATGGATTTTTCAGTTTTTCTACTTCAAAATATTTTTGCTTTGAGCAAATGGGTCCTTTGAAAAAAAAAAAGACAGGATCCAGTTCTGTCCCTCTTCAGGGGTAATGAAGAGGGCTTTTTACTTATTGTGGAGTTGGAAATGCAGCCCCTATTGCTACAACTAGAAATCATAAGAAAAATGGATTTCAGTTGCTACTGATATAGAGAAATGTCAAGAAACTATTTAATATGCTTGAAACACCTGTAAAAAAATAGTATTAAGCACAAAGTACTTTATACTTTTGGCAGCATTATCTTATGTGATCCTACCCTGCAAGTTAAATTGGGTTGGATAATATTATCGTTTCCCTTTTACAAATGACAAAACAGAGGTATATGTATAAGTCATTTGGTCAAGGTCATAAGCAAAAGTAAAAATAACACTAGTCTTCTGATATTTAGACTTTCTCTGTCTCTCATCCAGGATGCCTCAGGATGTTCCTTTAATCGCAACAATACCTATGAAAGGAGGAGTTACCTAACTTTAGTTATTAACAAAGGGTAATGAGAACCTTGTGAATTTTTGTCCTTGGTAACACGGGCCACTAACAAAATATACTCAACAAGGTATCTGTTCCCAATATCTTATCCTATAACAAGGAAAGGCTATTTCTTTTCTTATTACTCATATATTTTCCATATAATAGTGTTGCTGGGACATTTTTTCCACCAGTCTCCCACTTCCTCCTTCCTCCCCACTCTTCTGTTACCACAACTAACACCTACTTATCCTTCAGATTTTAGCTTCAATGGTACTTCCTCAGGGAACCTCCACTGACTTCTAAATTAGTATGGTTACCCTGACATTTAATCCCACATCACCTTATACTTTCCATGTCATAACTCTCATCTCATTATATGCTTAATGACTATTTTCCATGCTAGACCTTAAGCTCTAGGAGAACAGAAACCATGCCTGGCTTCATTATTGATTTCTTTCCTAGTACCTAGCATGGAGTAGGCCTTCCATAATAGTATAATATAATAATGGATACAAATAGCAAGTCTTTCCTCCATCATGGTTGTTGAGTAAATAAAAAAATAAATGAGTCTATAGAATCTTGTTCCAGGTAAAGGGCTGGGGTGGTGAGATAGAGAGCCATGACATATTAGAACAAAGGACGGTTCAAGGAGAAGGGGAGTGAGAGATAATACTGGAAAGGGAGATGGAAGTCTGATCGATTATGAAGGCTTCTAAGTCATGTTAAGGAATTTAAATTTTATCCCGATGACAATGAAAAAACATTGCAAGATTTTTAAAGTAAAGGAATGTCATTGTAATATCTCTGAAGTTATGATTTAGTCAAAATTTGAATATAGATTGGTGAAAGGCAAGAATAAAAATGTAGTGACCAGCTAGGCACCTATTTCAGCAATAAAGAGCTCAAGTAAGAGAAGATGTCAGCAATAAAGAGCTCAAGTAAGAGAACATGGTCACCTCACCCAGGTTGGTGGTATCTGGAATGGAGAGTGAGTATATTTAAAAATATTTTGAGAGGTAAAAGGGATGTTTATTTGATGACTTGATAGGTCAGTGGGGGCAAAGTAGATCAGGGTAACTCTCAGGTTTCTGTCCAAGGTAGGTGAATAAAGAACATTGGAAGAGAAGCAGATTTAGTGTTGGTGGGGAAAGTGAAGATTCATACTTACTCTAAAATTTTGGAAATATGTATTCTAACCAAGCACTGATACAAAAAAAAAAAAAAGGAAATACTTAAATTCAAAGTGTCTTTTTAGCTAGGACATCTGAATCTTCTAATAAAAGCTCCCAGTAGGTTCTAGTTGGATTATTCAAAGTTCCTCATATGAGAAAGATACTGAAATTCATTAATATTATGGATGTAAAAAGATAAAAACGAGTGTGCTGCCTTTTTAAAAAGTATGAACTTGGAGGAAATCAAGGTCCTAAAATTGACTCTTTTTTTATACTAAGATTGTGAAATTGGGAATAGTTGGGTACAGTTCATTCTAGAACTTGCCTGCCACTATGATGGTGGCTGTAATAATTTCAGCTGGATTTGGGCATTCTAACTCATTGATAAATTACAAGTCCACTAATGAAAGCTTATGGATCAATCATGATAGTTTCATTGGCAGGAGCTATATCTGCTCATGACATGAGAATAATACCTGGAAAAGAAAATTTGGACATTTTTGTTCACATAAACAGGTGTTTGGTTTACTTTCTCCTGCTGAATTGATTACCTGAGCTTCATGTAGAACAAGCTAGCTATGAGAGGCAAATATCCCATCTAGAATGCATCCCAAACCAAGGAATAAAATAAAACCAAGAGGCTTGATGTTCTAATAATTTTGAAGTGAAGAAATATTCATTTTTAGTTTTTCTTCTCTGTCTTACTTGATTTTATTTTACATGTCTAAGGCTTTTATTAGGGGATCCCTGGGTGGCTCAGAGGTTTAGCGCCTGTCTTTGGCCCAGGGCGCAATCCTGGAGTCCCGGGATCGAGTCCCACATCGGGCTCCCGGCATGGAGCCTGCTTCTCCCTCCTCCTGTGTCTCTGCCTCTCTCTCTCTCTCTCTATCATAAATAAATAAAATAAATAAATCTTAAAAAAATAAGGCTTTTATTAGAAGATATGCTAGAAAAAAAAGAAGATATGCTAGAATTATCAGAATTAGAGGTTCATATGCCTTTTTTTTTTTTTTTGGTTCATATGCCTTTTAGGAAAAAGTTTAAATTATTACTTAGTAGGAACATCCTTTAAAATATGAGTCTCGGGATCCCTGGGTGGCGCAGTGATTTGGCGCCTGCCTTTGGCCCAGGGCGCGATCCTGGAGACCCGGGATCGAGTCCCACGTCAGGCTCCTGGTGCATGGAGCCTGCTTCTCCCTCTGCCTGTGTCTCTGCCTCTCTCTCCCTCTCACTGTGTGCCTATCATAAATAAATAAAAATTTAAAATATATATATATATTTAAAATATGAGTCTCTTTATTTTTAAAAGATTTTATTTATTTAAGAGACACAGAGAGAGTGAGAGAGAGAAAGAGCAAGCACAAATGGGGTGAGGGTAGAGGGAGAAGCAGACTCCACTGAGCAGGGAGCCTGATGGGGGGACTCCATCCCGGAACTCCAGGACCACGACCTGAGTTGAAGGCAGGTGCCTAACTGACTGAGCCACCCGGGCACCCATCAAGAGAAACATTTCTAAACGCATTTCCAATGTTAGACCAAGGCAAATGAACAGCCTAGAAGTATGGAGGCAAACTAAAAAACATAGTTTTTAGTTCAAATTTGGACCTCTCTGTTTCAGAGATATCTTCAGACATGAGAGGAACTTGCCAAATTGGATGGATTATCTTTATTTTCTGTTGTTTTTCTATTGATAAGCAATAGTTGTTGAAAGTAGTATATGGATGACTGGAAAAGAGAATAAAAGCCCACTTTAGAAATGTTTCTTTAAAAGGTACCTGGCTGGCTCAGTTAGCAGAGCATGTGACTCTTAATCTTGGGGTTCTACGTTTAAGCCCTACATTGGGTATAGGTATTACTTAAATAAAATAAAATCTTAAAAATAAAAAGTGTTTCTTTAAAAAAGATTCAAGTGTAAATTTTCTAATATCACCACAGATACAATGTTCTGAATGTAGTGATTGTTTAATCAATATTTAATGACACTATAAAATACACATCTCTAGTAAAGTTCTTCATTTTTTATTTATTTATTTGAGATAGAGAAGGAAAGCACAAATGGAGGGAGGGGCAGAGGGAGCTGGGGAAGCCGACTACCTGCTCAGCAGGGAGCCTTACAACATGGGGCTTGATCCCAGGACTGAGATCATGACCTAAGCTGAAGGCAGATACTTAACTGACCAAGCCTCCTAGGCGCCCCTCTTGTTCATTTTTTTAAAGTTTTCAAATCATCCTGAATTGCTCAAAAAGATCCTAAGGATACAAAGCAATGCATTAAATATTTTTCAACACCACCTTTAATTTTTAATTTTTTTAATTTTTATTTATTTATGATAGTCACACACACAGAGAGAGAAAGAGAGGCAGAGACACAGGCTGAGGGAGAAGCAGGCTCCATGCACCGGGAGCCCGACATGGGATTCGATTCCGGGTCTCCAGGATCGCGCCCTGGGCCAAAGGCAGGCGCCAAACCGCTGCGCCACCCAGGGATCCCTAATTTTTAAATTTTTTTTAATACCACCTTTTTAAAAACAATATTCAATGTGGAGAATTTTGTTAAACAAGGCATTTAAAATAATTCCTAAGGATTCAATGTAAAAGATTAAGAACTGGGATATAGGAATTTATTTGATAGAGAATTACATAACTTTATTTATGGACACATTCCATATCTCAACATATGTAAATGCAGCATTCCTTTACAAGGAAGGAAGTTTTCCATTGCCAGAGGTTTTCCGTTATAAGCATTCAATTGCAAGGAACAAATTTGCTTTTTTTGGATACAGTTTGGCAGATAGCCTCAGAAATATTTTAGCCCCCAAAAAAAGTTACATGGTTTGACCAAGGCCATCCCACTGACGTTGCTATCTTCCCTTCACCTCTTTTTTTTTTTTTAAGATTTTATTTATTTATGAGAGACACACAGAGAGAGGCAGAGACGTAGGCAGAGGGGGAAGCAGGCTCCCCGCAAGGAACCCAATGCAAAACTCCATCCCAGATCCCGGGATCACACCCTGAGCAAAAGGCAGACCTCAACTGCTGAGCCACCCAGGCGTCCCTCCCTCCACCTCTTGTACTGTATAATATATCCATGACCTATGAACTCTGCAGCAAAGGCAAATATTCTAACCACTGCCAGCATCATCATCCACCACATTATCATTTTAATTGTGGCACTACCTTCTTTAGGCTTCTGTAAACTCTACTACCATTAAACTGTTTTCTGTTAAATTTATTGCACAATTCTCTAGTTCTGGACAAGTGAGCCATTCAGGAAAATTGTTGTAATTCTGGGGATATAAGGGTAAAAGGAAGAGGTAGAAAAGAGCAAGACTTAGAGGCTAACCCATGGAAGTGGTGGCAGCTTAAATAGCACACTTTTTTCCTACTTTATTCTGTATCCGGTTACCTCCACATGGATAACCATGCTGCTACATGTGGACCTCATTTAATATTTACCAAACAGTAGGAAGAGGGTGAGTGAAGTATAGCTCCTAGCTAAGGCTAAATGCATATGGTTTTGCTTTTGTTCCAATTGCTTAGGTCATAAACCTTGAACTTTCTTGATCCTTCTCTCTTTGCACAACCCATCTATGTCAGCAAATGATTTGGGATCTCTCTATCTTCAAAATACAAATAGGACCAACCTCTCTTCCACATCTACAACTCTGATATAAGCCAATAGTATCTTTCATCTGCATTATTTCAATAGCCTCTTAACTGATCTCCCTGCTTCTACCCTTCGCCCCAATACTCAGTCCTCAACAAAAATAGCCAAAGCAGTCCTTTCTAAATGTAAGCCAGATCTAAGTCAGATCATGTTGCTCCTTTGCTCAAAATTCTCCAATGGCTGTCTATCTCATTCAAGGTCAATGTCTTTAAAATGACGTACAAGGTCTCCATGATTTGCAACCTTGCCTCTCACCCCCCTACCTCTACATGGCTCTTTCCACCCATTCTTAGCTAACCTTACTGACCTCCTTGATTCAACCTTAGAGTCTTTGTGCTGAATGTTCTCTCTGCCACATATTCCATGTTTAATTTACCCTCCTTCTCAAAGTTTTTGCCCAAATGTAGCTTTCTCATTGTCTACTTGGCAGATCCTATGCCCCTGATCACATAATTTAAAATTGAAGCTCACACATTCCCAATCCCCCTTTTTCTGTTCTTCTTATATCTTTTCCCCTTACCTCTTATTACCTTTTAACAAAGCATGTAATTTCCTTATTTGTCATGTTTATTATTTAATGTCCCCAGCTAGAATGTGAGCTCTTAAGGGCAGGGATCTTCATTTACTCTGCTTACTAATGTATCTCAGGCTCCTAGAAGAGTGCCTGGCACATAACAGATGCTCCATAAATGTCTGTCGAATGACTAAATGAATGAAATGTTAGAATTACCTACCATCCTTACCTCACATTTATATTCTTTTTGTGGCAGGAAAGATAGAGAGTCATGAGAGGACTCAGGAGCAGTTGATTCGTTCAACAGCAGTTTATCCAGTTAGGAATGTGCTTCAGGCACCATGCTAAGGCCTCAGGGATGTGAAAATTAAAGTCACTCTTTCCAATGCCCCTGGGAGATCATCTTCCATACAGGAGACAAACAAGCTAAACATAGCAGTTCAAGTCATAAGTGCTATAAAAGAGGTGAGAATGAGGTAGAGTGGGAGCACAGAGGAAGAAGACAAGGTAGGAAGGCCATCAGAGCCAATATTAGTGAGAGTGAGCTTGAAAGTAGGAGCTGCCCTGTGTACAGGATGGAGAAAGACATTCTGGGAATCTCCAAGGAGCTTGCTAGATGGCACATTGAGCAATCTCCAAGGAGCTTGCTAGATGCCTGTGTGGGTGGGGACAAGTAAGGGCAGGAGATGAGACAGCCAGAAAACAGGGTTGGGTGGAGAGAAGAGGTGGGCAGTTCCAAAGGGTTCAGACTTTACCCAACACTTTTAGTGAGCCCCTGAACGGTGAGGGGCAAGGGGCCTTGTATCCCAAATGTCAATGTTCCTGTCATTGTGGTTTTATCTGATTATTTTGAAGTTCCTTTTTTTTAAAAAAAAAAAAAAGATTTTATTTATTTATTCATGAGAGACAGAGAGAGAGGCAGAGACATAGGCAGAGGGAGAAGCAGGCTCCCTGCAGGGAGCCTGATATGGGACTGGATCCCAGGACCCCAAGTTCATGACCTGAGCCAAAGGCAGATGCTCAACCACTGAACCACCCAGGCATCCTGAAATTATTTCTGTATCACTCTTTGAAATAAGGAGGGCTTTTCCTCTCTTAAAATGTGATTTTATTTATTTATTATTTTCTGAAATGGAATCATTGTCTATTGCACAAGTCATATCTACTGAAGGAATAAATAAATGAAAAACAATACTACTGTACAACCCACCCAAACAACCAACCTCTTCCTTAATTGGAAGTTGTTCTCACCTACTTTCTAAATGTATGCCTTCCGTCAATGGGATGGCCTCTCATTGTTCAAATACCCTCAGATTTGGTGAACTCAGTTCACTGTAGTTTGATCCTCCATAATTTTGTAGAATTTGGATCATATGCTTGCTCTCTTCCACAGGCTTAATTGTCAGGAGAGTAAAGACTATAGAGATCTTTTTTTCCTTGACACTTGTTTTTAGCTCATATCCTTTTAGGAGGTCTTGAACAAGTATATTTCTGCTCTTGCTATAAAACTATGGGTTTCCGGGCCACCTGGGTGGCTCAGTGGTTAAGCGTCTGCAATTAGCTCAGGTTGTAATCCCGGGGTCCTGGAATCAAGTCCTGCATCGGGCTCCCCACAGGGAGCCTGCTTCTTCTTCTGCCTATGTCTCTGTCTCTCTCTGTGTCTCTGAAGAATAAATAAATATAATCTTAAAATAAAACTATGGGTTTCCATGACTTTGAAATTTAGTATTTTATCATTTTAAATCCTCAAGTAAGTGACAATTTCAGTGGGGGGGCTGGGTCTCCCAATGCTTTATTCTCCAACAGTTTCCAACCCTTTGTGTTGGTACCCACAGTGAGGTGGAATACGCATTCCATGCAGCACTCAGATTAAACTACATCAATAACTATTCATATTTCTCTTGAAATATTTATGTGCTGATAAATATTTGGCAGTGTGTGGTTCATTGCATGGACTACAAGATCTTTAGGCAAATGTTTTTTGTTGTCGTTAGCTTAGAAACTGCTACCCATTATAAATTAAGACAATAAAATATGATACATATAAATTTAAGCCACAATGGCTTCATTTACCAGGAACCAATCTGCCTAAGCACAGTTTAAAAATTATTTACTTATTATACCCTGGGACTCAAAATTTATAGATAACATAGGATTTTCCCATGCTGTGAGTAATGTTGAGAAAGAGTGGGTAAATGGCTTAGTTTTTCCTATTGCTTCATTATTTCTCTCTATATGGACATTAATAAACTGAATTGCTATTGATTTGGGGATATGCTTAGTCTCCTTTGGTCTTTGTTTTCTCCTCTGTAAATAGAGTGATTGAGATAACCAAGGGGTCAGCAGACTGTATAACCTTCTGGCCAAATGTGGCTTGCAAGCTAAGAATGGCTTTTATATTTTTAAATGGTTGAAAAAGTGTAAAAGAAGAATAATACTTTGTGACATGTGAAAATTATGGAATTCGAATTTTAGTACTTATAAATAAAATTTTATTGGCATCCAGCCACACTCATCCATGTGCGTATTGTCTATGGCTACTTTCATACTACAGCAGCAGACCTGAGCAGATGCGATAGAAACCTTATGAACTACAAAGCCGAAACTGTTTACTATCTGGCTGTTTACAGAAGAAGTTTGCCTATCCCTGGTATAACCTACCCCTGGGGGTTGGAATGGGAAGTGAATCTAAAGGTTTCCAAAAATATAAAGTGCAGTTGAAGTCCATTACCCAATGGAACTCTTTAATGAACACTTTTCAGTCTAAACTACATCTCCAAAAGATTTGTTTAAGCAGTAAATGCTGTTTCAATTTCATAATTGTAATTTTTCTAGCTGACTGAGTAAATGATTGTGTTCACAATAGGGATGAATTTCTGGAGTTTGGTTTACATTGGACGTTGATTAGCCCCTCTGGCTACTGTTGGGCATTTATTTGCCATTGAACATTAGAGATATTTTCCCAGAACATCCTTTTCCTGATTCACAGTTACCTCCTTCTTTAAATCTAATAATTTATATACTTTATATTTGAGGATTTTAAAAGATTAGCACATCAGTTGCATCAGGCTTTTGCAGGCTGCTCTTGCAGTCACATCTCGTTTTTCTGTAGCATCTCGCCTCCCTGTGAACTCTGATAGCACTTGTTCTGTACCTCTCTTATAGCACTTAGCACATTGTGCTGTGGGGTGTAGCTATTTCTGTCCATGTTTCATATTCTCCATCAGATTTAGATTTAGGTCCCTGTCAGGGTCATATGGCATTTTGTATTTGCTAAGGTGCCCAGCAGAGTGCTCTAGGCACATGGAAAGTACTATAAATATTTACCAAATAATAGAGAAATTGAACTATTAGGAATATTTAGAATCCTAATCTGTTAGGAATATTTAGAATTCTCACAGATAAAATAGATGATCAGAAATCAGACAAGAATTTGGGAACCAGCAAATATGGGAAAACAGAAATTCAAATATGACAGAGTCAGGAAATAGGACAAATAATAAATACTCAGGGACTTCAAAATTGAGATGATTGTTGTCCCAAGATGGGAAGGCTCATGTGTCCTAGGTGGAATCCTATCCCAGAGTATAATCTTTCCAGATATCCATAGTGGGAACCTGCAGGTCATTTGGAGGAGCTATTAAGTACATAACTTGGCAGGAATGAAAAATATGGGGTCAAGGATGAAGGTGAATCCTGAAACTGTCCTCTGGATGCTGTAGTCAGACGCATGGTACATCTAGGAATGCTTTCTCAGTGAGGTGAGAGGGTTGGAGGATGGGCAGAAGGGTTAAGTTTTATTTTTATTTATTCACAGTTTGTAACAGGTTTTAGGCGCAAGGCACCTGGCAAAGGAAGATTTGTATATTGTTTACTTCAAACAAACAAAAACACCCAGAAAACTTGGTTTGTCAATTGTAAGTTGATTCTTCAGAAATCACAGAATACCCATTTGAAGGAGATTTCAAAAATCATCCAGATACTCAATACTGAAATCCCCTTTAAAACATCTTCACAAGCGTTTGTCCAAATTCTGTTTGCGATCTTCCCAGGCCAGGGAATGCACTATTGTCCAAAGCAGCCAAAGAGCACTTGGCACAATTTTACTTTTTTCAAGATTGTTCCTTCTTTTAGGCTGACATTGGCCTTCCTGAGACTTTCCTACATTGGGAGTTCTTTTCCTGTTTCTTTTTCCCTGGGATCTATGGTAGAAGTCTAATTTGTCTTCTACTTGTGAGATACTGAAATAGCTGAAGACCGCTATTCTGTCCTCCTCACCAGGCTTCTCTTTAGGCTTAAAAAGTGCTAGTTCCAGAGCACCTGGCTAGCTCAACCACTTGAGCATCTGCCTTTGGCTCATGATCCTGGGGTCCTAAGATAGAGCCCATGTTGGGCTCCTTGCTCAGAGGGGAGCCTGCTTCTCCCCCCCACACACATACACTTGTGCTGTCTACCCCTCAAGTAAATAAATAAAATCTTAAAAAAAAAAAAAAAAAGAGCTCTAGTTCCTTCAGCTTGTCATCCATTAGTGTTTCTGGTCTTCATATCACCGTGGATTATCTTTTTTGATCATAACTTCATTGTCTATATTCCTCTTTAAATGTTATGTCCAGCTCATGATGCAGCATTCTATTGTGGCCTGATGTGTGTTGTTTTATCTATTACTGGGCTTACCTTACTGGACACTCCCTTTATTTAAATGGCACTCTTTCTAATTAAATCAGGTAAGGGAAGCTATTGCAACCTGCATCCTAAAATGTCCTGACATGCTGAATAACCAATCGATTTGGTGGACTGGGCTTCTAAACTAGTCCAATTTATTTAAAGATCTGTCTAGTTAAAAACAAACAAAAAACCTGACTGATATATTATCAAGATGTAATATCTTCTGGAACTTTACAGGTTAAAGCTGTGTGAGATGTCAACCATGCATTGGGAGTGACATGCTGCCTTTAGAATAAGGAACTTTGCAGGTTCTCAGACAGGGCTGAGACCTGAAGTCTCTGAATTCTTGAGTTATTGAGTTTCTTGAATTTTGTTGCAAGGTATGTTAATTTTTTAAGTGGATTCTGTTGAGCGGTCCAAGTAAACTCTCATCCATGTTTAAAAGTCCTGATTTGGGGACTGAATTCTGAACTTTCTTCTCATCTTGTCTTCTAGTTCTTCTGGTCATGGTTATGCCATTGGCACTGCCCTATCCCCAGGGCTTCCAAAAGAGTGGCAGAAATGCTCTTGTTCCCAGCAACGATGACTTTGTCCCAACAGAGGTGGGCAGTGGCATGTTTAAATTGGGCAGGTGGAATTTAAAAACAAATAACAAAAAGGTCATTTTTCTTTTTTCTTTTTTCTTTAAGGTCATTTTTCTTATGGTGATATCCAAACATGAGAAAGTAAACAATGATACTCCAAAGAACCTTTCATCTAACTTCAATAATTATCAATTCTTTGCCAATCGTAGCAAATCTTTTGAAGCAAATCCCAGACAAATCCTATTGTTTCAAAGTGAGAACCGTTCACTGAGTACATAATTGCTTCTCTGTCTATATGACCTCCATTAACAGACTGGATCTTTCTCTTCCCCGGTTCATGTTTGTTTGCTTGACATTTCAAGTTACAGATGGGCAAATAGGGGGACAATGACTAATTTCCATCTTTGAGCAGACATAATAATGCCTCCACCCCAGTCAACAGCAACAGACACTTTATCATTGGCATTACCTTTACAGCAAGGGATTTATGCCCTTTCCCATCTTTCTCCTATCATGTCGGGCCTGGAAGACTCCCCTTCAGAGTCGGACTCCCACTGAACACAATAGGCCTTTCTTCCATGACATACAACATTCAGCTCTTTATCCCTTGTCGTTCAAAGCGATGAATGTCTGTGTTAGAAGATGTTCCTACATCAGTGGACCCCAACTATGGGGACTCTGAACTATCAGGGCTTCTCATAAATCAGAAGAGAAGTCTGGGAACTGCTTCCAGAAAGCATATACATTCACCCTCATTATGGCACAGGCTAAGTCTCAAGTTTCTGGGCTTTGGCTTATATTGTTATCAGTTTGATGAGGTAAGCCCATACCGATAAGGAGGCCTGCTTGGTAGTTATAGATTTTATTGATGAAAACAAAAAAAGACGGTGGGAGGGGATTTTTTTTCTTCCACTTCTTCATAAGAGGAGGAAAATAATTGACCAAATTCTGTTTGGTGACAATTTTGCTGCTGGGATAGTATTTGAATTCTGGGCTTCTGTTTGGCTTGCCTTTAACCTCTGTAGAAAATTAAAATAAAATCCTTCTTATTGGTGCCTTAATCCTTCCTTTGCAGTGTTTTAAATCGACTTTTCAAAGTGTATTGTCATGCAGTTTTGTTATCATTTGCATTTAAATGCGGTGAATAAAGAACTCCCTGCTGAATCCCTTGGGGAATGTGAAGTCCAATATCCCAGTTTGCCTGGTAAATCAAGCAGTTCTGAATATTCATAAAAGAGGCTTGAATGACTTCTCCATATGGAATTTGCTCTTCCATCTGCACTTATTTTGCTAAGATTGGTTCTTCATGGTTTCACTTGTGGTGGTATAGAGCTCTGACCATGGACAGGGAAGAAATGATGGGAAACTGGTAAGGACAGTTTCCAAAGTGGGGCCTCTCATCATGGCCATCAGGGTACTCTAATGTTTTTCCGGCATGCTTGCCTTTACTAAGTCCCATCCCCCACTCAGTACAAACCACAGTCATTTACACATATGCATTTCTTTTAGATGCAAATAGGTTAATTTTAGCCTATTGGGATCAAAAAATTTTTTGTTTGTTTAAAGAAATGTAGAAACACATTGTGCTTGAAGAGGAAAAGGAATGGGAAATGAATGGCTTATGAGGAATTGTTTTATTGTGTGGCAGTGGCTTTGGGGTAAAGTCTGAACTTTGGAAATTAAAGGGATGGGGAAGAGGAAAGAAAATTCAACTTGTCTGTGTTGTGATCTCTCAGCTTCCTTTCTCCTTCCTTCCCCTTAGGCGTGAACTATCCCCAGAAGGTTAATGACCAAAGGCTTTTGTGGGAGATGAAACCACTTACAGGGGTTCTCCCTGGCCTGGGGAAGCAGGAAGCAACAGTGGCCAGACATTCTTAACACCAGGGAATTTTTCTGTTTGGTTAATGCTGTGACCAACCCTCTTTATCCTCTGCAATGAATAATCACTATAAACTAACAGGAGCTAACGTTTATTGAGCACTTACTTTGTTCCAGGCACTGTTTTAATGCCCTTCTTGTTTTACCTCATTTAATCCTTACAACAATTCTATCTTTTTTAAAGATAGTATTTATTTATTTGAGAGAGAAAGAGAGTGTCTGTGTGTCCAGGAGTAGGGGTCAGGGGTAAGGGAGAGGGGCAGAAAGAGAGGGAGAGAGAGAATCTCAAGCAGACTCCCCACTGAGTGTGGAGCCCCATCCATGGCTCAATCTCGGGAACCTGAGATCATGACCCCTGAAATCAAGAGTCCAATGTGCTTAACTGACTGAGCCACCCAAGCGCCCCTTTACAATAAACCTATTTTCATTCCCATTCAGCTAATAATCATAGAGGTTAGGTAACCTGTGTCAGGCCACACAGCAAAACCATAGTGGATAAAAATGTAGTCGCAATACTCTGTGACTCTCGTTACTGCTTTAACTACTATAAGTCCCTGCCTTGCTCATTTGTTGAGTGAGAAGGGATGCTGAGCACTGTATTAGAGGCTGTGATGATGCAGATACGGGCTAGGCCTCATCTGACACTTGCCTCTACGAAGTGGGCCAGTGCCAGGGTTCATGTGCAGAGAGGCCATCACTGCTCTGGAGATCCTGCCCAAGGCAGCCAAGTGTGGATTCTGCAGAACACCAAGGAGACCTGTAGACAAGTCCAGAGGACAGAGGAAGAGCAAAAAGAAGGGCTCAGCCCAGAACCAGGAAACACTGGAGGGAAACAGGAGATTGGGAGCAAATCAAAAAGGCCCCTGGGTGATAACTAAGAGGTAGAGTGAAATAGTCATACTCACCTTTCTGTTAACTTAAAGGCACAGGGTCAGAGCGGACAGGTAGAAATATAAAATTCTCTCCTTTTACATTGTCGTTGGCAAGACTGTTGATAGATAATTATTCAGTAACCTCCCTCCCCTCACACACTGTAAAATGAATATAATAATACCTACCTTACTGGGCTATTGTGAGCATTAAATGAAATGAGGTGAATATATTATAATAACACCTTCTGTGACTGCCTAGCTTTCACTGTGGGTCCCAGTGCATTATTTTACCCCTTGCAAAATTACAGATCCAATCCCCTAAGGACTGAGTAATGTAGATTTTTACTCCTTATTTTACAAAGAGATAGAAGGGGTTACAGTATAAATCACCAACAAGTTCTAAAATGTCACACTCAAATCTAGGGAGAGAAAATTTGGTTCTTCCCCTTATGGTAACAGATTCATCTCTCTTCTGCCAGCAATTGCCCCCCTCCTTCCATGTTCTTTCCACAAAATGCTCTTGTTTCCTCCCCACCCATCTGGCACTTAGCTTCCGTGGGTCAGCTGCCCCTCCATCATCTTTCCTACCTCTTTCAATCCCTTGGCCAACCCACCTACCCCACTCGGTAAACAAAAGCCACTAGCCAGATTCCACCCAGCAACAAGCATGTCCCAGTCATGTATAAAGATTATAGCCCATCCTGTCACATATAGTTTTTAGCAAACTGTCTGGCCCACAATAAGTGATGGCTAAATGTGGGCAATAGTAGCAATTGTTTCAGTGTCTTTCCCATGATGTCTTGCTAGGGCCAACACACAGTCACCCCAGAGGTCAGCTTGCCCATATTATTGGGGGATTTGGGAAATGACAGAAAGGCAAAGGAAGATGGGTAATTGACATCAGTGGCTGCTGTGAGCCGAGTGCAGAAGTATGGACATTGCCAGTGAGCATCCAGAAGTCACCAGGGAGGCAGCCGCCTGTCCAGCACAATTTGCTCTTCTTCTTTTTGTAATCACTAGTGGTTTACCTGTTAGTGAGAATAGAGTGAGTGCTGAAGGCATCTGGCCGTACCTGCTGGGCAGAGCACCTCGTTTAGATGAGAGCCCTTGGTAGATCTTGCAGGGTGAAGATCTGTGCCCCGGCTTCCCTGCAGAACAGTGAGTTGCTGCTGCTGGAAAGATCTAGGGCCAACAGTCAGGTGACTGCTCAGCCTCTGTGAGAGCTGGCAAGAGGACCAGGATTTGGAGCCAGGTGTTTGTGCCTGTCCTCACTACATCACCCATTGGAACTAATGGTGACTTTGGGTAGAGAGAGTCTCTGTAGAATGGAACATAATCAGATTTGGAAGAGTTGGAAGAGATTTTAGAGGTCACTCAGTCACTTATTGGATACTTTTCATGACAGAGAGCTCATTTCCAGACTGTCTCTTTGCTGGCAGCTTTATTAGAAAGCTCCCTTTCAAGAGCGAAATCTGTTTCTTATAACTTGGAGCTGTTTGTCCTGGTGCTATCTTCTGAAACTGCCAACCAGGCTCTGTTTAGCTTTAAGTTCGCCCTCAATTATCTGGGTATCTAGATTGGGAATCTTGCACATCTTTGTAATTCAAATGTATAATTTTGTACTATCTCCACCCAACAATTTGAAGCACAGTCCACCCTACCGCCAGAGGAAGGATTTGTGGGTAACATGTTAATGAGTTATTGTTGGATATCTCTAACATTAGCTCATCTGCTCTGCTCCCCATCAACCTCAATTCCTTTCATAGAGCTATCACCCCCTGACATATTTTAGGGGGTGTTTAGTTATTTATTTGTTAATTGACATCTCTTCTCTAAGAATAGACTCCATGAGAACATAACCTTGTCCTGGTCTGTATCGGCCTTTACTGTATGCCCAGTGTTTAGAACAGTGCTGGAACATAGGAAGGACTCAATATTTCTTAAATAAACCAAGAGCCAAATTAGGATAGTGAAGATCCCAGATGCTGTTGGTATTCATTTGAGCACTCTGAAAAAGGACAAATTGTCTCAAGATTGACTGCTATAGAAGCAATAGTTCCAATCTTAGACTCAGGGGACTGGGGCTTTCATCCCAGTTTTGCCCTCATTGGCTGAGTGATCCTTAAACTGATGTTTAACTGCACTAGGGTTTATCCTACTCATCTGTAAAGTGGGATCGACACTCTCTGCTTTGTTCAATTTCAGAGTTGTCCTGAGGATGAAATACAACCATATGGGAGAAAAAATTCTATAAACTGGAAAGCACTATATAAATATGAGTTATTACTGTTATGATTATTATGATTGAAGGTGTATAATATTCATACAGCAAAAGTATATTTTGCCTTAGAATGAATTTATCTTCCTCTTGAGATGAATTAACTTCTGGAGCAGCTAGGGATCATACAATTTCCAGAGATTCTCTTTATGATTTTCTTACCAACATCCTCACTACCAATACTTATTTAAGTACTTACTGTGTGTAAACAGAGGTACCTCAGAGAACAAAACAGCTAAAAATCCCTGCTTTCATGGCATTTACAGTCTAGAGGAGGCAGAAAGACAATAAACAAAATAAATAATTATGTAGTGTGTTAGATTTATAAGTGCCATGGAGTACAACATAGAAGAAGAAAAGCACAATAGAGAAATGGGGACTACCAGGGATGGGGGTTCCAATTTTAAAAGGTGGTCAGTGGGGATCTCACTAGATGATGACATTTAAGGAAAGACTTGAAGGAGGTGAGAGATTCAGCCATATGGATTCTGGGGGCAGTGTTCCAGGCAGAGGCAACAGCAAGTTCAAAGGTCCTAAGGTGAGTGCTTCTCTCAAACACCCAAGAGAAAAACAAGGAAACCAGTGTATCTAGAGTAGGGAGAGATGGAGTGGGTAAATGAGGTTAGAAAGATAATGGGTGGCCAAATTGTATGGGGCTGTAAAGGACATTTTCAGGACTTTGGATTTTACTCCAAGGGAGAAGGGGAGCCATTTGAAGGCCTGGAAGAAAAGTGTAATATCATCTGACCTCCACTGAAACATTCTGACTGCAATGACTAGACTAAAACATCAGGGATGAAAATAGAAACAGGAAAACTAGTTATATGGTTAATGCCATGTCGTCTAGAAAAGACATGATGGTAGTTTGGACCAAGGGGTTAAAGGTAGGAAGAAGTAATAGGATTCTAGATGTACTTTGAAGAAAGTTCCAATAGGATTTATTAATGGCTCTGTTTTTGATGAGAAAGAGAAAGGAATCAAGGATGAGTTGGGGTGTTTGGTGTGAGCCACTGGAAGAATGACATTTCCATTTATTGATGTGGTGCAACTGTAGGAAGAGCATGTTTGGGAGGAAGTATCAGGGGCTGAGCCTTGGACATGTTACTTCTGAGAAGATGATTAGATATTCAGATGAAGATGGTGAGTAAGCATATACCAGCAGGAGCCCAAAAATATAAGTAAATAAATAACTCAAAAGTCATCAGCACATAGTTGGTATTTAAAGCCATGAGACTGGCTGAGAATATGGAGGGAGGGAGTGTCCCCAGGGCAGAGGTCAAGGACTGAGTGCTGTGGCACTGCAGTGGTTAGGGACTGGGACATGGGTGGGGGGGTAGGGGGGGAGAGGCAGCAACTTTGAAAGACAGCCAGTGAAGCTGACGTAAGCATGCTATGAAGGCTCACATAGGAGTTGTGTCTTTCCACAATGTCAGTTTTATTCAATCATAAAGCAAGGTTGAAGTAGGTTCAGGATTCCAAACTCTGACATTTTGCTACGCATTTAACTTGGCTTCATTCACGTCACACAAGGCAAAGCACAACACAAAGTCACACAACAAACAAGATATAACAAAAAGGATAGGAAGTTAATGAACCGAATGTGAAGAAGTCAGTCCGTGGGTACACAGTTGAGATGAGGCCATGGTTCGGGTCAGCTCCTGACATATGCAGCTTATTTTGTTCAAGCCATGGAGATTCTCTGTTATGGTCAGAGATCAATCAGGCAGAGAGCATTTAGTGGCAGTTGCATTTTTGACATGGTCAGATGCGAAAGGGTCAGCTTCTGGAGAGTTTACCATTTGCTGCAAAAGTCCTCCCCTTTTAAAGGAATTTATTAGGCCTTGGCCTTTTGCAGACCTCCTCTGATTCTGTTGGTATCAGTCCTGGGTGCTGTCAGCCTGTGCTGGTTCTGGTGATATCTGGTCTTAGCTGCAATGCCATTGGCTACTTACATCATTGTTTAACATGAGTCACTGCTTGACATGAGTGACTCCATCTTGCTCTCTACAGAGGCAAAGGGAAATCAAGACCTGTGGGGATCCCTGGGTGGCGCAGCGGTTTAGCACCTGCCTTTGGCCCAGGGCGTGATCCTGGAGACCCGGGATCAAATCCCACGTCAGGCTCCCGGTGCATGGAGCATGCTTCTCCCTCTGCCTATGTCTCTGCCTCTCTCTCTCTCTCTGTGTGTGTGACTATCATAAATAAATAAAAATAAATAAAAAATAAAAAAAGAAATAAAAAAATAAAAGACACTGTGAAGTCCTGGAAGCCCAGTGAAGCTGGTGCTTCAAGGGGTGGGGGCAAGATGAACCACATCAAACATTGATGAGAGGTCAACTAGGATGAGCTCTGAGAACTGATTGTTGGTGTCTCAAAGCAAAGGGCATTGAAGACTTTGACAAGAACAGATTTCCTGGAGTGGTGGGGGCAGAAGCTGGATGGAGTGACCCTAACAAAAAAAGGAGAGTAATTGGAGAGAGCAAATGTAGATACTCTTTTGAGGAGCGTTACTCCAGAAGGGAGCAGAGAAGGATGGTATGGCTGGAGGGAGACATGAATCAAAATAACGTCTTCCTTTTTTTATTATTTTTGAGGTGGGAGAAATAACATTATGTTTGTATACTGATGGGAATCATCCAGTAGATACGGAAAAACTGATAACACAAGAAAGAGAGGAGAAGAATCTTGGAAGAAGGTTCTTGACTAGGTGAGGGGTTGGGTCAAAATAGTGGAGTTGGCCTTGCCTCAGGGCACTGAAAATTCACTCATAGAAGAAGAAAAAGCAAAGGAACATGGAGTCACATGCAGGAAGGTGGTAGATATGTTGGTGAAAGTGTGCAGATTCTCTACTGAGAGTTCTTACTTTCTCAGTGAATAGGGAAGAAGGTCATCAGGTGAGAGTGAGGATGGGGGAGCAAGTACTGGAGTTTGAAGAGAGAAGAGAAAAATGTGACAGGAGCAGGGGCAGGACATAACTGACATGGTGCAGGTGTTTTTCCAAGGGCTTTTGCACTGCGCTCATGTGAGAGCTGCTCAGTGCTGCTTTCTGCTGCAAAACATTAGCTATCCCTGTCTCTCCTTCAGGATTTCCTGGTCAGGTTTTTATCAAATTTTAGGCATAAGTTTTGAAACCAAAACTCATTGGCGCATCATTCAAATGATTCTAGGTTGTGGGAGCTATCAGAGCTGTCACAGTCTTTTCAAAAACTGACTTCATACAAAGAAACAAGGAAAAGTGTTATGCTCTGACCCAAGCTGACCTTCAAAATGTTTCAAATTTATGCGGCGTACATGGCTTAACTTTTCCTTCACATCATTAGGTAGGGAGTCAATCCTGGCCTGGGAGAGGAATTCTTTATTTCTTTTGTTTTAGATAAATGTGCTATCCTTTGCATTTCTCCCTGCCAAAGTGACTTTGGTTTATCTGGCCAGGCATTCCTAGCTTGAGTTACTTTATCTTTTTAAAAATTCTAAATGCTCCCTTGAATCACTACCTTTTAGACAGCAGCCAAGAGTGTTCAGTTCTGGCTTTCAGTATAATTTGTACAGCTACCATTAGAATCAAGCAGCTAACAAGTATTCGTAAGGCAATTATGATGCACCAGCCAGGAAATTGTAATGTGCGATGATAGCTTTTCCATACTTGGCATTAACAATATGCCAACGAAAGCAGGATAGGGTGCCTTCTCGGGCTCAGCCACCTCATAATAAGGAAACTGAGGACTGAGGAAGTGCTGACAGGATCAGGGTGGGAAGATGACCTTGGCATGTGACATTTTCTCACCAGAAATACTAAAGCATATTCATTTGTGTCATAGAGATCCGCGTGTCTCCCCTCTCAGTGCTGGCTGGTACCATGGGTGTGTTTGAGTAGCTGTTTTCATAGTGCTATGCATGCAGTTCCCCCTATTTGGTCACCTCTGACTTACTGCTTACACATAGAGAGAAAGCAGCAATGTTCCACTACCTTCTCTCACCACTGCTGCCCACAGGAACTGCCCTGTGCCCTTGCTGCCCTCTATCCCTGGGACCACAGAAACGATGTTCTAAATAATGATGAGTTTCTATGTTGGATTCGGCTAAACCTCAACTCTCCATGTTCATGGGTCCTTTTGGATAGTTGAGAGTTTACTTCAAGGACAGAAAGAGAAGTAACATTTTCTTTAATACCTACTCTGCACCGGTGCTCCTGTCTATTTTGTCCCATTTAATTCTTATGGTAGCCCTGTAGAGTTGGTTTTATCCGCATGTTTACAAGATGTGATGACCAAGGTGGTAAAGAGGTGATGTAATTTGATTGAGGTCGCACAGGTATAAAATCAAAGACTTGGGTTCAGGGATGCCTGGGTGGCTTGGCTCAGGATGTGATCCCGGCATCCTGGAATCGAGTCCTGCATCAGGCTTCCTGCAGGGAGCCTGCTTCTCCCTCTGCCTATGTCTCTGCCTCTCTCTCTGTGTCTCTCATGAATAAATAAAAAAAGTCTTAAAAAAATAACTGTATCTTTTCTTAAAAAAAAAGACTTGGGTTCAAATTCAAGTCTTTGCATGTGACAGGAAAAAGTAATAAGATATTTGAAAAAAAGAAAAATGACTTTTAATGTTCATATTTCCTTCTAAGGAGCATGGATTCCAAAGGGCATGTCTTTTGCTAAATAGGGACCACAGGTGTGAGGAGGTACACTAGAGATCCTATGTTATTCAGGGCCAAGGGGAGCACAGAGATCTAAGAGGAAGAACAGCTGGGGACCTGCCATGCTGGAGGGGGGCAGTGTGAGAGGGTGGAGGGATGGCCAGCTGGCAAGCCAGGAGCTTGCTGTGCACAGAGATGCCCAGTGGAAATTTAGGAAGGAGCAAAATGCTGTGCTCTGTGTGAGTTTGCTTCTGTCTTCCATCTCCCAACCCCCTCTCCAGCAAAACCCTTTCTTTTCCTTATGCTTCGGGACATGCACTTGCTTCCAGGGTAATGGAATAGTATTGATACACTAACTCAGGGTTGGCTGGCATGAACAAAAGCTGCCCACAAGGGTCTGGTGAACATTTTCAAAGTCTATTCTTTTTCAAATATTCACTTCATGAATATTTACTGAGTTCTTTCTTTGTGCCAGGCTTTGTTTTAGGGTGCCAAAAATAACAGTGATAAACAAGGATGAAGTCTCTGCCCTTATGTGGCTCGTATATATACGAGTCGGGGGAGATAGACAATAAAAAACAAACGAGGAAGTGCTCTAAGGGAAAAATACAACAGAGAATTATTTTTTTAAAGTGTTGGATAGAAATCATCCTGCAATATTTTTAACACGTGTCTGCTTTATTAAGAGAGAGCTGAGAATTGAGAACTAATGGTTTATGACATTTGTTTAACAAAGTTTTATTGATTAATTACCATGCACAAAGTCCAGCTCTAGCTCCTATAAGAAGTGGATTGAACATGGATTCTCAAGGAGCATCTGGCTAATAGGGGAGATGTGACGGGTTTGTTGGTAATTTAAAAGGTGAGGTGGTAGCCAAACTGCTATAAACTTTCCGGTGAAGTTGGCAGGAGTGCATTTCTTTAGGATCCTGAACCTGGTCTAGAGTGGGAGAAAGCCTTCCATTGACTCCACTCTGTGCCTTCACTTTCCTATATCCCTGCCTTCTTGATGCTCGACGTTTGCTTCACCCCAATAAACATGTGACACGGCTTTAAGTGACAGAGCAGAAAAGCAGAATGATCCAGTGCATGGTATCTAAGCTCTGTCACTTAAAGTGTGTCACCAGGCTGTAGTCTCCTTGTCTGTAAATGGTGGATGATATTGTACCTGCTTCATGGGGTTCACGTGAAGATCAAATTAATTGATTTATGTAAAGTAATTAAAAGAGCACCTGGCACATAGCAGATTTAGATTTAGATTTAGCAACTATTATTCTAGTGTTACCTAAGTGTTCATTATTATTATTTGAACTGACCTCACTTACCCTCAAGACCAGCCTGTACTTCCCAAGCAGAAAGGCCACCAGTGCTGAGGCCTTGGCACTTCAGATTTTCAGAAAGGAGGTCTACTTTTCCCTGAGACATATGAAACGACAATGCAGTGGTTATTTGAGATGGATCTTGGAGATGGGGAAGATGCAGATATTTGGGAATGCCAGAGAAGGAAGGGGAGAGCTATCTAGCTAGAATTCCATGAGCGAAAAAACAGAAGCCAGGCATATTGGGTGGTATTGAGTCACTGGGTGAGGTAGTTTGCCTGAAGACTGGATGCATGAGGTCAAGACCAAGAGATAGGTGTAGAAACATTAGCAGAACAAATTGCAGAGGCACATGAATGTTAAGGTTGTTGGTGTTAGACTATACCCTACAGGCAAACAAGGAACCCTTGTGGATTTTTGGGAAGCCACATTTATTCTTTGCTATAATGTAGGTGTGTAGGTGTAAGGACTGTTTACTCCAACATTAATAGCCCAAAGCTACCGTAATATTTTGAGTTATTCATTTTTAACCCACTAGTTTTATCTATTGGATGCTCCCAGGGATTCACCAAGAAAACCTGAGTGAATTAATTACCTATAGCATATATTCCAAATCAAGGATATTCCATATTTTCTCAGTAAGAAGTTATAAAAAATAGGGATTTTTCCATACACAAACCTTTAGGGCTATAGATGACATTTAAAACAACATTTAATTCATGTACCTATTTACTCTTGCATATTTAACATTATATACCATATGACATAGTATATTCATTTATAAATATTGCCTGTCTTCATGCATATTTCATCAGTTTCATTCAAACTCATCACAGGCATTCAAACTCATCAGCCTCCATGTCTTTGTCACTGCTAAGTGAATTTTAGAATCATCTAATAGTTTTCCAGAACATAATATTTTCATGTTTGTCTAAGTGGTTTGATATAAAGCCCTTTTTTGCATCTGTGTATAATAAAATTTTATTCTAAACTACAAGTGTCCATTTGCATAACAGAAGGGTGGTTTTGATTTTTCATTTTTCCTACTGCTAGCTACTCATAATTTCCACAAAATAGCTAACACTGTATTGCTTTTTTATTGGGAAAAAATTTTAATTTAGTGCGAAATTTAGACACAATAAGGTCAAGTGAAAATGGCAGGATACATAATTATATAAATATAGTATGACCCTCAACTATGAAAAAATACGTAGGACAGTTCTAGTTTTTTAAAAGATAATTTTTTTTGAAGATTTTATTTATTTATTCATGAGAGACACACACACACACACACACAGAGGCAGAGACAGACACAGGCAGAGGGAGAAGCAGGCTCCATGCAGGGAACCTGACATGGGACTTGATCCTGGGACTCCAGGATCATGCCCTGGGCTGAAGACCAGTGCTATACCGCTGAGCCACCCAGGAATCCCTAAAAGATAATTTTGAAAAATCTTGTATACAACATCCAACCCCAGTTATCATGAAGTTATATCCCCAGGACTAATTATTAGACATGAGTTAAATTTCTTTGCCTTGCTTTTCACCAATTTCATCAAATGTTTTCTGCAAGTACCCAAACTTAACATAGACTATGATTGTTTTAGGTAAAATAACTTCCCCCTTATAGTACAATAGTACATGGCTGTTCAAAATAAAGTAATTGAAAAGGTGCTTCAAAATATTAGAGACTTTGTAAGAATTTATACATAAGATAAGTATATTTTCAGACACTATATATTTGGACATACATAGTCTCTTCTTTCCCATTGATAATGTCTCATCTTGTGATCCTTTTGCTCACAGGTTTTTTTCTAGGTGGGTATAATTTTTGCTTAAAAGATAATCCGTTAGATAACAAGATGCTACAGCAGAGTTAGACAAACAAAAAACAAAAAAATTTCAGTTCCCTAGTGATGTGGGAAACAAAGGCAGAGGAATACTTGTTAAATTTCCTTACTATCTACAGCCCATTGACAAGTCCTTGAAACAGAGCAAACTTCCTCTAGGGACTCAGCTGCCTTGGTGTTAATACTTTGTTAAGGGCAAAAGGCAATCTTAGCCCGACCCCAAGACCCTGTAAGTCTACTTTAACATATAAAAACTCCTTTGGAAACTTCCTTTATCTCTACCCCCACCATCCCAGTTATATGTTGGCAATCATCCCCCAAGCATATGACCCACCTATATACATCTGAAGGGTCTTATGACTGAGTTTTACTAAACAGTAATAAGTGAACTTTCCTAAAAATAGCTAGTCCTCTCAGGATCCTGGAAATCTTTCCAAAATACCTGGGACATTAAACTATCCCTAACTCCTTCCCAACTTGAAAGTCTGTAATGTGCCACTCCTCATGACCCCCATACAGGTCTTTCTGCCTACAGGTCTTGTCCTCATGCTTTAATAAAACCACCTTTTTGCAACAAAGATGCCTCAAGAATTCTTTCTTGGCTGTTGGCTTTGAACCCTAATGTCTTTCCTACATCACCTAGTACAGTCCTCACAATGGACATGAAGTATGTCTTCCTTCCCAGAGATTCCCTGGCTTGGTATCATCCCTCTGTCTTCTCAGCACCCAGGACTTCCTTCCTTGAGTTCCCATCATTGGCTTCATCTACACCCATTTACTTGTCTGGGTCTCTAACTAGACATTAGGTGTCTTGAGGGCAGAGACTTGTTCACGACCTCAGTCCTTGGCACAGTGCCTGAAGGAATAAACTAAAAATACGTGTCACTCATCCTTCCTGTAATAAAGGATCATTCCAATATCTTAGAGAGTTGGTTCAAATTTCAAATGATGCCATATGCAGACTTTAATGTTTGTTGATTCCAACTATATACACACATTCAGATAGTTCCCATCTGTCATCTAAATGTCTGGGTGGCCAAATCTCATACAGGAGGTGATGAATGGAGGACAGGCAGTGCCTGCATCTTAAATGCAGAGGCTTCTCTGAAAAAAAAAAAAATCCAGACTCGAAGTGTTTTTCTACATTGCAGGGTTCTGGTTTGGGGCCAGGCCATACCCCTGTCTTCACAGAATATGCTCCAGTTCAGCCTATCTGTGGACCTGTAATCTGCTTTGAGTTTATCTCAACTAGACCTTCGCCTGCCTTCTTCCAAGGTTGTCTTCCAGAGGTGTATATTTAGATCATTAGATAGTTGGTGGATGTTCTTTTGGGAATTTCTGCCATCCGTGGTTGTAGGCCATTGCTTCAGCTAACCTCCATCATCCATTGCTCACGGTTTCCACACAGGCAAGTACACTCAGGCACATATATACCCAGGGGCTTTGATTTCATGCTGTTGTGGTCTTGGTCACAGTTTATATACTATGTCTTGCCCGATGCTTGGCTCGTCGTACCTCATGATTGGCAGGGTACCAAATATGTATCATAGATGTTCATCTTCCATGCCTTCTTTCACATTTCTGTTATTCTCAGCCAGGAATATCAGCGCTTTCTACCTCAAGGCAGTGAGAGACACTCCCTCTCTGGGTGAGGATGTAATTTGGGGAATCAACATTAGAGTATAATGGCACAGAGCCTGGACTCTGGAACCAGATGCTGGGTTTTAATATTGATTCTATCATTGACCATCTTTGTGATCTGGAGCAAGACTCTTATTCTTCTCTCTGTGCCTCAATTCTCTTATTGTTGACTGGGTATATAATTGTTCCAACTCCTGCAATTCTGTGAGGGGCTTAGAACAATATCTTATACAGAGTAACGGTTAATTTTAAGTGGGAGTTACTATCATTTTATATACTTCTTTTTTTATTTAGATAAAATAGTAGCTGTTATTATTATATATGGTACTGGCTGTAGTCAACCAGAAAGGAATTGACTGCCATGACCAGCCCAAATTGGGTTATCCTCCCCCAAACCCTCTCCTCTGCAAAGCAGGATTTAGTTTTTTGTACTTTTGTAACTTGTACTTCCTCTGTTTGCAGAGGTTGGGAAAGGGAATACCAGGGCCTGTCAATCTTCTGTCCAGAACACGAATCATGCGAATGCCTGACCCCTGGTCATGTACATAGTCAATTTCTTTCTCACTCATCCTTACAACTAATTCTTTGACCTTTCCTAGAGATTTCCTATCACTGGGCATCCCATTTCATCTCCCTCTCATCCTTACTAATGGCTGGACCAGGTTCTTCTTATCTCTCTCCTGAACCATTAAAGAAGCTTCCCCACCGTCTTCTCCACCTGTAATTCCGACATTCTCATCCAGTTTTCACAGTTTCCAGAGTGATCTTTTTTCTTTTTCTTTCTTTCTTTTTTTTTAGATTTTATTTATTTATTTGAGGGAGGGAGAAAGCACAAGCAGGAGGACTGCAAGAGGGAGAGGGAGATGCAGGATCCCTACTGAGCAGAGAGCCTGATCTGGGGCTAGATCCTAGGACTCCAGGAACATGACCCCAGCTGAAGGCAGACACTTAACCAACTGAGCCACCCAGGTGCCCCCGGAGTGATCTTTCTTACACAAATCTCTATGTTTCTTCTCTGCTGAAAGCCTTCAATGGCTCCCTATTACCTGCACAATCATGTAGGAAGACACCATTTGGCTTTCAGAACCTCCTACAACATAGCAGAAGGCTCACTTCTCCTAACTCCATTCCTGCTCACCTTCTATTCCAACCAGATGGAACCGGTATCTATATATCTCTGCTTCCTTCTTTTTTTTTTAAGTATTTTATTTATTCATAGACACAGAGAGAGAGAGGCAGAGACACAGGCAGAGGGAGAAGGAGGCTCGACACAGGGAACCCGATGTGGGACTCGGTCCCAGGTCTCCAGGATGACACCCCAGGCTGCAGGCAGCGCCAAACCGCTGGGCCACCGGGGCTGCCCTGCTTCCTTCTTTAACTCAAAATATTTCCTTTTCTAAATAACCTCTTCTGCTACTTCTAACTCTTGAATTTCCATCTTTAAAATTTAAGGTGAGATATTAGTTTTTAAAATGAGACTTTTCCCCCAAGCTCCTGCATCCCCCAATTCACTACCCCTCCAGTCAGAATTTTTCATCCTCTCTCATACTACTATAGTAATTTGTTACTGTACATAACAGTATGTAATGTTACATACATTATCTTATGATAATGCTCAGCACAGCCTGCTTTGTGATATCCATTTTTACCTTTACTTATTTCAAACTGTTTTCAGGCACCTGTGTGGCTCAGTGGTTGAGCCTCTGCCTTTGGCTCAGGTCGTGATCCCAGGGTCCAGGGATCGAGTCCCGCATCAGGCTCCCTGCAGGGAACCTGCTTCTCCCTCTGCCTATGTCTCTGCCTCACTCTGTCTTTCATAAGTAAATAAATAAAATCTTAAAAATTTTTTTTTCAAAACTGTTTCCAAATGGCTAACAAAAACGACATGGTAATATTTGTCAAAGCTCATTGAATAGTACACTTAAAATGAGTTTATTTTATTGCATGCAAATTATACCTCAATGAAATTGATCTTAAAATAAAAACACAGTAAAAGCAAAGCAGAATAAAAATAAACACATGAGAGAATTGAGATGAAGGGAAAATAAGGATGGAAAAATAAAATAAATTTAGAGATAAAATTAGTATTAACATGCATGCCATACATTCCCATGGGCTAAAAATTTACCTCTGATTAAATTTCCCAGCAGCCAAATAAAGTAGGGAATTATGGCCAGAGAAATACAGATTTTCCTAGTTCTGAAACTTGAGCAAAAATCTTTTTCATGGTTTCTTAAGAAGAGAACACTGGCCTTAAGGCAGGACAGCTTTCTCAACAATGACCCTATGTTAAACCCGATAAGGAGTTTATAGGGCTGTTTGTTACAGCATCGCGCAGTTTAAGTTGCTGGCAGAACTGGAAAGTACAATGAAGAAAACAGTCCTGTAAGGGACTAAAGAGTGAAGTTCAAGTGTACGGCTTCCTAACAGTTTGGCTAGATTAAGAAATAAAGATTTTTTGAAGATTTTTTTATTTATTCATGAGAGACACACACAGAGAGAGGCAGAGACACAGGCAGAGGAAGAAGCAGGCTCCATGCAGGGAGCCCGATGTGGGTCTCGATCCCGGGTCTCCACGATCACATCCTGGGCCAAAGGCAGACGCTCAACCACTGAGCCACCCAGGTGCCCCTGATTATATCTTTTGTTCATATCCGAGAGCATGTAAAAGTACAGAGTCTGTGACTTCTGTTGCCAAGGACAGACCCTTGTTTTTGAAGCTGTCTTGTTAGCTGCACACACATTTATTACGTTGTGTCTTTGTTTTGAATTGACCCTTGTATCCTTATGTCATGTTTCTCTTCGTCCCTGATAGTATTCCTTGGCCTGATACCTCCTTTGTGTGAAGTTGAGATAGCTATTTCAGCTTTGTTTTCATTAGTGTTTGCATAATTCTTCTTTATCCTTTTACTTTTAGTCTATGTTTTTATATTACATATTTTATTATATTTTAAGTGGGGTTCTTGAAGATGGTATGGAATTGGGTCTTTTAAAGATAATCCAATCTGACAATATCTGTCTTTTAACTGGTATGTTTGCATCACTCACGTTTCTCTTTTTCTTTTTAAGATTTTATTTTTAAGTAATCTCTAGACCCAGTGTGGGGCTCCAACTCACAACCCTGAGACCAAGAGTTGCTTGCTGTACTGACTGAGCCAGCCATGCTCCCCTATATCACTCATGTTTAAGGTGATTATTGATATGGTTGGATTCAAACCATATTACCAAATTATCTTGCTTCTTGATTTCTACCTGTTCCAATTGTCCTTTGCTTATATTTTCTTTTCCTACTTTCTTTGCTTATATTTTTTTGAAATTCTATTTTTATCTCCTCTCTTGACTTATTTATACTGGTGATTGTTGTAGGAATTATAATACATGTTTTAAAATAATCTGAGTCTACCTTAATATTACACCACTCCAAGTGAAATATAAAGATCTTATAACAGTATATTTCCAGTTCCTCCTTCCCATCCTTTGTGGCATTCTTGTTAGATATTTCACTTTTACCTATGCTACAAACATTGTTACTTTTTTACATTGTTACTTTTTAAATTTTAAACAGTCAGATGTCTTTTAGGACAATTAAAAATAGGAAAAAAATTGTTTTTCCTTTTTGATTTCTGTTTGTTGATTCAAATTTATTCTCTTCTTCTTCTTTAATTTTTTTAGATTTTATTTTTAAGTAATCTTGACACCTGATGTGGGGCTCAAACTCACAGCTCCAAGATCAAGAGTCACATGCTCTACTGACTGAGCCAGCCAGGCGCCCCTGTAGATTCAAATTTCCGACCCATCTTTCTTCTGCCTGAAGAACCTTTTTTTAAACAAGTCTTGTAGAGTAGCTCTTCTAGTAGTGAATTCCCTAAGTTTTTCTTTATCTGAAGAAGTCTTTATTTCTCCCTCACTTTTGAGAACTATTTCTGCTGAGTATAAAATTAAGAATTGGTTTTTGGTTGCGGGGTTTTTGTTTGTTTGGTTTGGTTTGGTTGTTGTTTTGCTTTCAGCACTTTCAAAATAGCACTCCCACTATCTTCTTGCTTAAATGGTTCTGACAAGAAGTGTACTGTAACTCTTGGCATTGTTTCTGTGTAGGTAACGAGGTAATGTGTCTTCTCTGGTTGACTCCAAGATTTTCTTTTTGAGCTTTTTGGATCTGTTATGATTTGATGTGTCTCACTAATTTTGGAAAATTCTTGGCCATTATTTCTTCAAATATTTCTTTTGTCCATTCTTTTTCTTTTTCTCTTTTTTGGATTCTAAATACACATATACTTAATATTCTGTATTTGATATTGTCTCATATCTCTCAGATTCTCAAGTCTGTTTGTTTTTGTTTTTTTTTTTTCACTCTTCCATTATGTTCTTACTCCTCCAGATGTAATGCTGCAGCCAGCATGTATTTCTGCCCTTCTACCAGAGGTAGAATTTCCCCTTTTTTTCCCTATTCCTTTACCCCAGCTTCTGTGAGTTTCCACCAATGCTCTGAGACTATTGTTTTGCTATCCTCCCTGCCCAAGGTCTTCTTCCTTAGAGAAGAAAGGGAGGTAGAATTTTAGCAGTGGCTCTTGTTCTCCCTCAGCTAGCACCATGAGAGGAGCGTTCTCCCTAATCTTCTTTGGAATACCTTGATGGGGTTCCTAGAGAAAAGAATTTATAAGGAAAACCTCATTTTTGACAGTCAACTGAGCAGAATTGAACTTTTATGAAAGTTAAAGATTCCAAACCGTTCTTAGGCCCAAAGAGATTGTCACTCTACCCAGCATGAAGGGGCTGCTGGGGCCCCTGAAGGTAGGGCCATGGTATTAGAAAATATCTTCCTGGGCAGCCCCGGGGGCTCAGCGGTTTAGCACCACCTTCGGGCGTGATCCGGGAGACCCGGGATCAAGTCCCTGCGTGGAGCCTGCTTCTCCCTCTGCCTGTGTCTCTGCCTCTCTCTCTCTCTCTCTCTCTCTCTCTCTCTCTCTGTGTGTGTGTGTCATGAATAAATAAATAAAATCTAAAAAAAAAAAAAAAAGAAAATATCTTCCAGAGCTTATCTACACTCTAACACCACACATCAAAATGCATCTTCAAAATCATAAAGTTCGGGATCCCTGGGTGGCGCAGCAGTTTGGCGCCTGCCTTTGGCCCAGGGCGCGATCCTGGAGACCCAGGATCGAATCCCACATCGGGCTCCCAGTGCATGGAGCCTGCTTCTCCCTCTGCCTGTGTCTCTACCTCTCTCTCTCTGTGACTATCATAAATAAATTAAAAAAAAAAATCAAAATCATAAAGTTCTATATGGGAAACAGTGGATTCCAGGTTTGGAATTCATGGACAATATAATTAAAACAACAACAAAAAGTCATCAGAAGGATCAGCATTGGGTTCTCAACTTTTTATTTTTCAGACAAAAAAGTGCTCATTTTGCTATCACATCATTTCAGTATGAAAGAACCACCCCTACCACAACTCCCCCACCCCAAACTACAAATGATGTAGTCTTGGAATACTGACTAATCCTTTTCTTGGAATGAATTTAACCTTTGAAAAACTCAGTAAGGTGAACTTAACTTTTTGTCTTTATCATCATAGATCAATGGCTGCTTAGTTATGGATCAGCACAAGCCCTCAGCCTAGTGCTCATGGGCTTGCTGCAGAGCTTGGCTGACTTTTCATGTAGCTGTGTTTTCTGTATCTTTGTTGTGACCTCCTGAAAAGCAGGATCATGTCACATTCACTGTTATTTTTCTAACTTGACCCTCAAATGTAGCCTATGCAATTGACCTTCAGCTAATCATAATGATAAATATTAATATTAATTATTAATACAATAATATATGTGTATATACATATATGGTGCTATATATGTGTGTGTATATATATATATATATATATATACATTGCTAATAAATGTTAGCTGAGCTGAACTAACATCCTGCCGCACCCTGTCTAGCACTCCTTAGATCCTCTCCATGTGCCTCCCTAAGTCCACCTGGAAGGATGCAACATTTACTTTTATTTCTTTTCATCTTAATGGCATTTAGTGAGTGCCCACTTTGGACAAGGAGGGGTTTTTTTAGATGCTGCAAGAGATAAAAGGATAAATAAGACCAGAGTTTTGCCTTTAAGTGGTTTATAATTATTACATACAGAGGTAGTTATAATACTTCACTGGCCATGGGAACAGTGAAGAAAATGTTCATATGCCCATTTATTCTTAAGTACTCTGAGTGGTTGCTTTGTTTTGGACTTAAGGAGAGGGAGGAGAATAAGCATGAGTTGTTTTGATGGATGGTTGTGAAGAAATAATAGTGCCAAGGTGTAAAGGAGTAACAGATGTGGAAAGAGCTTGGTTGGTCAAGGAGCTCCGAGAAGGGAATGACTACTTCTTACTGGGGATGAGGGAATGACAGGTGGTCAGACAAGTGATTAATGCTGACTTGGGGAAATCTGAAAATGTTTCATAGTGAAAGTGGCACTCGAATTGCCCTTGAGGCTGGACACAACTTAGATGTCAGGTTGTGGAGGAGAGGGGTTGGTCACACAGGAACAGGCTGGGCAGAGGAATAGGGGAGGACAAGTATAGGTCAGGAACAGAAAATAAAACGCCATAATGTGGAGAGCAAGGCGTATAGAGTGGAAGGAACAGGGACTAGAAGGTATGGCTGGAGAGGCTGGCCAGAATCAGAGTGTGGCTGGCAGGGAGCAGTGCTTAATAAATACTTGTCAAGTGATTGGATAAGAGAATGACAGCATCAGATATGGGTTGTTGTTATTTTGTTTGTTTTTTTATTGCAGTAGCTAATGGTGATGAATTTTAAATAGGGAAGTGACATGATCACATTATGATGGCAGCTCTGTGGAGGACACATGAGAGACCAGACCAACCATGGGCGGGACCTGAGTTAGGAAACCATGGTGATTGTCCTAAATGGTCTCCCTGCCCCCAGTCCTGGAAGGCCTGATTTTCTGCTTCTGTGAAAAGTTAGGCTGGAATGCTTCCCTCTTTTGAAATGTTATGGGTCAATGAATGTAGGGCTCAAGTTAAATGCAAGGCCTGCTTAAACACACACTGGGAACATCAACACACATCCTATTCCCAGGGAGGGGACTAGGGATCTCCTGGTTGCATTTGTGTCAAGGTTGACCTGGCTCCCCGGGAGGAACTGGGGAGGTGACATGTAGCATGACTGTCAGCCCTGACATTTGTATGTGTCTAAATGTCCTAGACTTGATGATTCTCATTTCTACCCCCTAGAGGGAAGATGGAAAGCCATCTGATGTTTCTTTCTTAGCACTCCTCATCTATTCGGTATTGACATCCATAAACAATGAAATCAAAGGATTCAGATTAAGTAAATCTATTTTCCTTGCATGTGGTACAACACAGTTTGAAAATAAAAAAACAAATCAAATGCTCTGAAAGCAAAACTAATGCAAATTAAGGTCTGGAGAAATCCATCAGCATCTGAGCATTTATTTTGCTTTTTCTCCCCTTTAAATTAAACTAACACTATTTTCCAAAGCTCAGATGTGAATCACAGCCCCTTCTGGAATGAATGATTATGACTCTGGCCTAGTTTAAACAGATGATCCCCCACAAATGTGGGGAGAGAGGCTCTTCTCCATGGGGTAGGAGGTGCTCAGGCCTTGGCCTCTTGTGGGCAAACTGCCAGATGTGGAATTGCCCCAGTAAGGTTGCCTGAAACTAGGGGAGTGAAAACAGACCCAGGCAGAGTCTGTCTTTCTTTTTGATGAACTCATCATTTGTGCTTTTTAAAAATTTAATTAATGCTTGTCATTAAAGATTTTCAATGGTACTATAGCTTATAGAGAACTAGTTCAGACCCTCATCCCTAGATGTGTGACCTTGGGAAGGGTTACTTAAATTCTCTGAACTGCAGTTTCCATCCCTATGATTTGGGGTATTGCATAGGGTTATATGAAATAATACATGAAATCCATTTAGCAAAGTGGCACATAGTGAGCACCTAAAAAAGATAGTTTTTTTTCTTATTATTAATAAAGAGTGCAGTTCAACTATCTTAA
This sequence comes from Nyctereutes procyonoides, assembly GCF_905146905.1. Taxonomy (NCBI): domain Eukaryota; kingdom Metazoa; phylum Chordata; class Mammalia; order Carnivora; family Canidae; genus Nyctereutes; species Nyctereutes procyonoides. Next base: position 10,438,048 of record NW_026575037.1, read on the forward strand.
AGGAAAAGGTAGAAATCTTAGAATAATCATGGATCCTTATTCTAGACACTTGTGCTTTCCTTGGTGACTCTGGAACTTCGTGGTTATTCTGGAGCTTTCCGCCAGCAGTTCTTGCAGAAGAGGCCAATGGGGGGCTAGTCAGTCCTGCGACTGCCCTAAGACCTTGAGATCCTGTTACATCTATGCTCACATTCTCCAGTGGGTCCCTGGAGGGAGGAGAGCAGAGGAGAATCTCGTGGTGCATTAAGCCCACGTAAAGCGTCCCTTTGCAATCAGGCCCCACAGATAGGACTTCAGGTACTTGCCTCACATAGACAGTACTGATTTTTTTTTTCTAAAGATTTTATTTATTTATTCATGAGAGACACAGAGAGAGAAGGAGATGGAGAGAGGCAGAGACACAGGCAGAGGGAGAAGCAGGCTCCACGCAGGGAGCCTGACGTGGGACTCGATCCTGGGACTCCAGGATCACACCCTGAGCTGAAGGCGGGCACTAAACCGCTGAGCCACCCAGGAATCCCTAGAGTACTGACTTTTTTTAAAGAAAGAGAGCCAGGTGCTTTATTTGGCAATGTTGCCTGACCACTTCCTGTCAAGGGTTACAGGAAATGATCACTTGAAGTGTGCAGTGGGTGAGCAGGGAAGCTGAAGTGTGCAGTGGGTGAGCTGGAGGGAATGGCCCAGGCCCTTCTCATCCAACCTAGGGCCACGTACCTCGGCAACCATCCCAGGCATTCAGGCCAAGTAGCTGTTTAGAGTCTGTCCTCCAGGGGTGGGACATCTGGGCCCCAACTCTGTGGTGTCCCCAGAGGAGCTCTTCCTTCCATATGGAATCCAGAAGATAAAGGCCGTTGTGTCCTCTGGTTCACAAGAAGAATCTGGGGAGGATCTCTCCACCTCCGGGGCTAACCTCGGAAATTAACCTTCAAGACTCGTTCCTGTCCCAGTTACCAGGCTGAGTTCCTGAGACAACACTGGGGTCCCCTTCTTTCTTGATGTCACAGAGTATCCTATCCCTATAATAACATCCCTTCAAACCCAACTGTTCAGCTTCGTCATTTCCCAGGATCCCACGTCTGGATTTTGATTTGCAGCATCCCCTTGGAAATTACCTGGCCAGCAAATGAAAAGGAGGGGGTGTATTTGCTGTTTTGTTTGCAGAAGCAAAATATTCCAAGGGAAGGATAAGGAACCGAGCAATTCTGCAGTAGGTTCTGAACTTCAGTCTCACTAAAAGGTCTGTTTTATTTTGAGGAACAGGAAGGACCTGGCATTCCATCTGCTGTTCCGCACAGGTGGCCGCACACAGATGATGTTTCATTTTCTGAATCTGAAGGCCGAGGCTTGTTCTCCGTCTTTCTCTTCCTGCTCTGCCGGGCCCCTTGCTCTCACTCCCTCAATCACTGTCCACCCCCTGGCCTTGCTGTTCCCTTCTGTCCTTTGACTTTCTTCCCTGGCTTTCTGTACTGTGGAGTTTATTTCTCAGCCATCACCGTTGCTGCCTCTGCCTTATTGCTTGTCTTTCTGGTTTGCTAAGCATCTCTCTCCTAATTTGCTTCACCAGCCCACGCCCAGCAGCCCGGTTCCCTGAGAAGCTTGCCTTTGTTACCTGTTTCACACGTCCTCTGGACCTGCCCCTTGTTTCTCCCGGCAGCTCACCTTTTGTTTCTTTAATCTCTCAGCTCCTTGCAAAGGAGGGAAGAAATTGGGGGAGCCCAGCTCCCTCTTTCCTTTCCCTCCAGCTGCCAACAGACTCAGCAGAGCTCAGAACACCCCAGAGTTTCAGGCCTTTTCAGCTCCTTGTATTTACATTTTTGAGAAGTTTGCCTCCTGCTCCAGGTGGCTGAAAGCATCAATCCAAACCTTCTTCACCTCTGCTTTCTCCCTCCCCTCTTCCCCATGGAAGGCAAGGGGGAATCCATCCTAAAATATTGTTCTAAGCAGTTTGCTCTTCTTAAGTAAAAACACGTGCTAGGCACTGCTGTCAGGTGCCATGCACTTGCTCACCTGCTAATCCGGTGGCTATTTACTGAGCATCCCCTGTGTGCCTGCACCCCAAGATGCTCTGGGCTTCTGTGGAGAGCCCACTGTGCTCTGCAGGAGCTGTCCAGCCTGCTGGCTGACTGAGGGCTGGAAGTTCAGGCAGGGATTTAGCCTTTCACAGCATCAGGATTATTGTGGGCCTTCCAGCACCCCGTTGTTCTAGTTTTCCTGCCAAAACTTGAGATGAAGGAGGCGGCACATATTTTTCTGGGGATGTTATTTCATTCCCCCAGGATTAACAAGTCTCAACCACTCCTCCTCAACCATACCTCTTCCCCTTCCTCATTCTTCTCTCCCCAGCACACTTGCTAACTTGAGCAGCCAAAGACTGGCTGGGCTCCAGTGTGTTCATGGAGGGTTTTCAGTTTTCTCTCTGCAGAAGGTGAAGCGGAAAAGGAAAGGGATGGGAGCTCACAATGACTGGGTTTCTGTTCCAGGTCAGGGACTGTGCCTGCTTGATGATTGACTGTGCCTGGAACCCAGGTACCTCTGAATTCCAAAGTCAGAATCTTGCCACTGCAGCCTCTGTGCAGGTGCGCGCAGGTGGTGGGATGTACTAGGAGAAGTTAAAGTGAGTGGTATGGACCATCCAATTTTTTTCCCTCCCTCCTTGAGTCCTGGATCTGAAGAGGCTTGGCAATCTTCTGCTTCTGCTCTGAGTGCAGCCGTGTGTCTTGTGCGGATGGGGCATTAAGGACACGAGGTCTCTGGCTGTCTTCCCAGAGAGACTTCTATTTTCTTTCACATGGCTTTGTGGGCTCCAGGGCTAAAATGCCCAAGTTCTAATCCAAGCCCTTCTGTTTCCTCTCTATGTTACCTTGGGTGAAGTACTTAAACTCTCTGTGCTTCAGTTTCCTCTTCTGTAAAGAAGGTAATCATAAGAATACTATACTCATTCCTAGAGTAGTCAAATTTGTAAAGAGGGAAAGTATGATGGTGGTTGCCAGGAGGTGGGGAAGGAGGATGAAATGGGGAGTTATTGTTTAATGGGTACAGACTTTTAGATTGGGAAGATGAAAAAGTTCTGAAAATGGATGGTGGTGATAGTTGCACAGCAATGTGAGTATCCTTAATGCCACAGAACTGTACAGTTAAAAATGGTTACAATGGTAAGTTTTTATGTTGTGCATATTTTACCACAATAATAATAAGAAAGAGAGGTGTTAGGCTTGCTCAGTTGGTAGAGCACGTGACTCATGACCGTAGATCATGCAACTCTTGAGCTGCATTGGCCATATTGCTTATATATATATTTAAAAAAAAAAGCTTTAAAAATGTAAAAAAAGAATCTTCCTCACAGGATTTGGGGAAGCTTGAATGAGATAATGCATGTTAAACACTTAAGACAGAGCCCATAGCAAATGCTCCATAAATGGGAGCTCTTTTGTGCTCCAGCCTTGCCTTTTCCAGGGAGATCCTTGAAGCCAGGGGCAGAGCTTTGTAGCATACACCTGTCTCTTGGCTCAGGGTTGCATGAGAAGGGGATCTCACTGCCAGCGTCTGGAACAGTTCCCTGTGTGTGATTCGGCAGCTGTCAGGATGGGCTGGTGACTGTGCATTTTAATAGAAGAGCTCTCACTGCCCATGTCAAGCACCAAGGTTATAAATGGAACACTGCTTGCTAAATTGCCCCATTTTGCACATACTCACTCCATGAGTTGCTAGCTCTGACGTGCGGCTGAATTTGGTGGTTAAGCTAGAACAAAAGAATTACGAACCCATTGAAGACAACTCCAATTAAATGGCATCAACACCACGGTGTGTCTGAGAAGAGAATGGTGTTTTAATGTTTTCACTGGCCTTGCCCACAAATATTTATGGAATGTCAAAAGGGAGAGAGGAAAGCAAAGCTCTGAGAGTTCAGATCAGGAAACAGCTAACAAGGTGTTATGGAGCTAGGAAAGAAAGCAGTCACACACAGTAGAATGCCCCTGTGTCATGCTGGATCTGGGGACAGGAGTCCTTTTAGACGTCCTGCATGCAATTCCCCCCAGACGCCACAGATCAGTTCAGAGCAACAGCATTTATTGTCATGTATAGAACTCAGTAAGTTGCAGACAACTTGGGCTAGGGCAGGGGGTGGGGAGGGCAGTTGGGAGAAAAGGCTCCTTTATCCTTGTGTCCTTGTGTGGGCCCCGGAAGACCCTTCCTACTTTCCTACTTCACTGCAGCCATGAGGCTCACCCAGTTCTGAACCCAGATGACCCTGCCACCTGCAGACAGCTTTCCAATGCCCTGCTAGCTCAGGGCTCTAAGACTTACCATCTCTCTTAGCACTTCCCAGCCCCTCTATGGTGAAAGATCAGGTTTGTATTTTGTTTCGCTTTTTAAAAAATTTCCAATCCATTGTGGGTAGATAAAGTACAGTTAAAATGAATTCCTAAACTTATTTATCAGTAAATAAAGAAATACATTGGAAAAATGAAATAAGAAACAAAGAGATACAAAATACAAGACCTCTTTTTAAATTATTATAGCCAGCAGATATGAATTTGCCTAGTCAAATTGCTATAAAAGTTAGATACTTACTCTCCATTTTTGTGCTTATTGTGTAACAAAATGACTGTGCCCCCCACGCTGGTCAGGGGACCCCATTTAAATGGCGTTGTTCAAAATCTCCGGTCTCCAGAATCATGTGCCAAGACATCGGAGTGCAGGAGAAAAGACTTCCAACCTATTTATATTTTTATCTCATCTTCTTTTGATTTTTACTTTAGTGTATATTTTGAACACGTACAACACAATTGTAAAATAAGACACATACATTTTATAAGCAAAAAAAAATTGTGCTCAGACTCACAATTTTACTGAGTTATGTGATCAAAAACATTTGAAGTCTACTCAACCATTCATGTGAAAGTTAATGATATCCCTCTTTGGGGCATTGCTTATCCTGCATTGGGCTCCTATTACTTAAGATTTCATATATTTGTGCCTGTCTTAAAGTTATAAATTCTCTGAGGACAGAAACTATGCCTTAATTATGTTTATTAAGCTGAGAAAAAGCATGAAGGTGATTCCAGCCAATGTGATCCCAGCTGGGATATAGGAATATAAACATGACTAGGAATTGGTCTCCTTTCTTTAGGATGTACTTGTCTAAATTAGTCTCCTTTCTCTAGGATGTACTTGTCTAAATTGAGGACAGAAACTTTCAAATTAATAACTGCTTTTTGTGTAATATGTGCAATCAAGTAAGCATACATCAGTAACAAACTTGAAGCATAAAGAGTGGATAACTTCATTGGGGCTGGTTCTCAGATACCATCCAGAAGAACTGATACCTGAGAAGATATTGAGGGATGACCAGGCTTTGCATGGGTGGCAGAGGAGGATATTTTGGGTAATATTAGCATGCAAAAAGGCATAGAGGTCTACATGCCCATGAGGATAGCTATTTAAAAAAGAAAGAAGATAACAAGTGGTGGCGAGGATGAGAAATTGGAACCCTTGTGCACTGCTGATAGGAATGTAAAATGGTGTGGCCACTGTTACAAATAGTATGGTGGTTCCTCAAAAATTATACATAAAATTACCATATGGTCCAGCAATTCTACTTCTGGTATATACCCCAAAGAAATTAAAAGCAGAAACCCAAACAGGTACTTGTGCACCCATATTCATAGAAGCATTATTCACAATAACCAAAGGTGGAAACAGCCAAAGCATCCATTGATAGATAAATGGAAAAACAAAATGTGGTCCATACATACAGTGGAATATTATTCAGCCTTAAAAAGGAAGGCGGTCCTAACACATGGTACCACATGGATGAACCTTGAGGACATTATGCTGAGTGAAATAAGCCAGCCATAAAAGGACAGATATTGTGTGATTCCACTTCTATGAGGTACCTTGAGGAGTCAAAATTATAGATAGAGAGCGGAATGGGGTTCTTAAGGATGGAAAGTAGAAGGAATGGGGAGTTATTAGTTAATGGGTACAGAGTCCCCGTTGGGGGGAATTAAAAAGTTCTGGAGATGGGTGGTAGTGATGGTTGCACAACAAGGTGAATGTATTTAATGCCTCTGAACTGTATGGTTAAAGATGGTTCAAATGATGAATCTTATGTTTTATATATCTTACCACAATTCTTTAAAAAAAATATAAAGTAACAAATGACACAGTGTATTCAGAACATGGCATTTTCTGCACTTGACTATGGCTGGATGATAAACTGTGAGGAGAGAGAGGAGAGGTAGGAGGTGCTCATGTTCCTTCTACCTTAGAATGAAGCAGAACACTATTCTTCCATCCCGCATTCCCCTCCAGCTGCTCACTCCCTTCTCTCCCTACTTGGATTGCCAGGTTTTATATTCTTACCTCTCTGCAGCTACTTCACCTCCACATAGAACCACACTCACTGAAGACTGGACATGGCCCCTCATCTTCCCTGATGGCTCACAATGGCTTCTTGACACTACTAACTGCATGCTTCTTATTGAAACTCTACTCCATGCATTTCTTGGTTGTCACTCCAGAGATTTCCTCCTACCTACTCCTAGTTCCATCTCAGTTTCCTACACTGGTTTCTCTTTCTCCTCTTGTCTCTTCATGAAGACCTTTCCCCAGGGTTCCATCTTGGATACCCATCTCATGTTTTGCAGCTTCCTCTCACTAGCTCTCATTTCCTCCTACCATTGTTGACATATCAGTGACTCCCAAATTGATGTTTGTATTCCAGATCTCTCATCTTAGCATAAGACCTGGATATTCATCTGTCTTTTCAATATCCCTCTGTCAGCTTATTGTATCAATGGCATCAGTGTTTTCCTTGTACTCTCATCACACTCTTCCCCTTTCTCACCTCTGAGATCTTTTTTATTGATATCTGTTCAATGCTACCTCCTTTCCACGTCTCAAATGCATTTCCTTTCAATATTAATAATGATAATATTTTTTATAAGATTACTATTTTCCACCACTGTGTGCTTTTTGATCTTGGAATCTCCAGGCTAGCAGAGTACTGAGCCTGCTGCATAGTACTAAGATAAACAAGTAATGATGACAAAAATATATAATTCTAATATGGTGCTCAATATGTGCCAGGTACTGTTCTGAGCACTTCACATATAATACTTTATTTAATTCTTTAAAAAAAATTTAATTTAAATTCAGTTCAATTAATATATCCTTTATTATTAGTTTCAGAGGTAGAATTCAGTGACTCATCAGTTGCATACAACACCCAGTGCTTGGGGCAGCCCGGGTGGCGCAGCGGTTTAGCACCGCCTTCAGCCCAGGGTGTTATCCTGGGGACCTGGGATCGAGTCCCACGTCGGGCTCCCTTCATGGAGCCTGCTTCTCCCTCTGCCTGTGTCTCTGCCTCTCTCTCTCTCTCTCTCTCTCTCTGTGTGACTATCATAAATAAATTTTAAAAAAATTAAACAACAACAACAACACCCAGTGCTCATTACTTCAAGAGCCCTCCCTAATGCCCATCACCCAGTTACCCCATCTCCCCACCCCCCCTCCCTTCCAGCAACCCTTGGTTTCTTCCCCATGGTTAAAAGAACTTCACTCAATTCTAACAAAAATCCTACAAGGTAGATTATTCTTTTTCTGTCATCCTATTATTCTTTTTACAGATGAGAAACTGAGGCACATAGAAGTTAAGCAACTTGCCCAAGATCCACAGCTAATAGAGGCACAATGCTGAATGAATGAATGAAAGGGAGAATAAATGTACGAGGCCAAGAAAGAGATGCTGAGTTAATTGCATAAGGATAAGTTGTGCCATGTGAATAGTAGGTAGATTGGAAGCCATTCCTGGGTTTCTTTCTAAAAAGGTGCTAAATGTTTCTTCTGGCAGTTGTAGTTTGACCCAGAGTATAGTAGTACATTGGAGAACTTGATATATGTGATCAAGATAAATAAGGGGACAAACATTCTTGATGGAGAGGGGAGGGAAATAGGCTGGTCCAAGGTATGATTTCAGTTGGAGATGTGAGTCAGGGGTGGTTTACCTGCAGTCTGTTCCTGCAGAGTGATATTGGCATTCTGCTCCATGTAGCCCTCGCTACACAAACATCGTGACCAGCATCCCCCAGGGAGCCCTGTACCTGGGATTCATGTGGCACAACGTCCTGGGCACCTCCTGGGGGCTGCTGGCCACCTGGCATTGTTACTTATTTTAAAAACCCATTCTTGATACCAACATCTCCTCTATCACCCTGAAGCCTGGTTACCACAAACTATTGATTGAACATTTCGTGATCTAGAAAAATTGTGCTGCCCCAGACCTGTTTGCTGTCTTCCCCAGTTCTTAACCCTCTCAGAGCTTCCCTTTCTGTTTTCTAAGGCTCAATGCTGCAGGTCAGTGGTTCTGCCCTGACCATTGAGAAAGAAAAGCAATGAAAAGGGTCCTTCTCCCTTTGGTGCCCTCGACAACCAAATAAACATCAAGACACCTCCATTTTTCCTGCTGTTCCTGTTTTCTTCCTTTCTCCCAGCTAAAAATAAACCCATGAATAAACTGCCCATTCTGACAGGCTGTCAGAACTATAAGGAATCTTCAAGACCTGTTGGCTCAACCTCTTCATTTTAAATATAAGCTCAGTCATTTAAACATCTGCCTTTGGCTCAGGTCAATGATTCCAGGGTGCTGGGATCGAGGCCCACATTGGGCTTTTCTGTTCAGTAAGGAGTCTGCTTCTCCCTCTGCCTCTTCCCCTGCTCATGCTTGCTCTTTCTCTCTCTCTCTCTCTCTCTCTCTCTCAAATAATAAACAAAACCTTTTAAATAAATAAATAAATAAATAAATAAATAAATATGCGCACACAGAAATCTAGAAAAGGTTGAGGATCCTGTCGTTGGGCACAGTTTAAATGAAAGCCCTTGTTAGGGGATGTGGGAGATAGAAAGAATTTAGGCAAAGGGGGAATGCTTTCTATCTCCCACACCCCCTAACAAGGGTTTTCATCTAAACTGTGCCCCACAACAGCTTCTACTTATGTGACATAATTACACTGTAAGTAGATTTTAATACTTTCCTGTGACTTCTCCTTTAATTTCTACTTAGAAAAATAACTTTAAACATCTATCATATATAATTTCTTCTCTTGTGGTCCTCTTCTCCAGAGTAAGCCTTGACATCAAAAAATGAAAGCATGTGTATGTTTTTTCTCTCTTCCCTTCTAGTGGCTGTATGCAAATGGAGGGATTGCCATTAGGCTACCAAGGAAAGGTGAAACTTCAGTGTCTGCTATTTTTGCAAGCCCTACCATGTGTACTCCCATGATAAAAATCACTTTAGGGCAATCACTGAAATACAGTATTATTGGTAAATATCTGTATATATACCCATTTTACCCAAAACATGATGAGCTCTTTGAAGGCACAGACTATGTCATCTTCCCTTTTATGTTTCCACTATATAGCACAGTGTCTTGCACATAGTACATGCTCACTAAATGATTGCAGGATTATGGCTGAATAGAGTTATCAGTCTGGCCACACTCATTCAGGACCTAGACTCCTTTTATAGAGAATTCTACTTAAAGATAATGACCCGCAAGCAGAGCTTTAGTGCAAGGACAGTGCATGATAGCAGGAGGAAGAAGGTTGTTTTTATGCACATGGAACAAGGCAGACAAAGGCTTGAAGCAGGAGACTAAACTTACTAGGTTGTCCACTAGGAAATTAAACAGCCTGTCCATTCATTAGGGAAGGAACAAATGACAGGCCTCGTGCATTACCAGACTGTTAATAAGCAAGAGCCAGACTTCCTTTTTATGGAAAGCCAGACTCTGAATGTCATGTTACCCAGCCTTCTCAGGCTACCCATTCTTAAAGTCTTGCTATTCAAAATTGTGAAGATTGTATAGAATACTGGTGCTAGAATAAGGGGTTACAATCCCTCTTTTATAAGTGTCTCTGTCCTTTTTTTAAGGCTGCTAAGATGGTTTATATTTGCTCAGATGATCTCATGCAGAGATCAGTGGGACCATGTCACCCTCCACCCAAAAGGAAAGGCATTGTTGTGTGTGTATGTGGAGGGGACCTCATAATAAATGCCCTGACCTCTTCAAATTGGAGGACTTGACTTTTGAATTTCAATCCACTCCACTTGCCATGTTGAAATTGGTCCACCAGGGTCAAATACATCTTCCTAAAGGAAAGCATGTCTACAGCAAGGGTAGGGTGATGAGAGAGTCTAACACATTTTTGAGTGTCTATTGGGTACTCCAATCTGTGCTTGATGCTTTTGCATCTCATTTGTTCCTCATAATAGCCCTGGGAGAGAGGTTTGACCTCTTTTTTATGGATAATAAAGCTGAGGTTCATAGAAATAAAACACTCTTCCTTGAGTTCATATAGCTAAGTAGAGCTGGAATCAAATACAGGTCAAATACAGGTAAACCTGTTATCCTTCCAACATTCCATTCATTAAACAGCTGTTATGAAAATATCTGAGGCCAACAATAACCCAATTTTAAAAATGGGCAAAGGGTTTGAACAGACATTTCTTCAAAGAAGTTATGCAAATTTCCAATAAGCACATGAAAAGAAGTTCAACATTATTAGTCATTAGGGAAATGTACCATTAGAATGGCTACGATAAAAAAGACCAATAATAACAAGTATTGGTGAAGATATGGAGAAATTGAAACTCTTGTACATCACTGGTGGGAGTGTAAAATGGTACTACCACTTTGGAAAACAGTCTGTCAGTTCCTCAAAAAATTAAACATTGATACCATATTTTACTAACAATACCATTCCCAGGTATATACCCAAGAGAATTGAAAACGTATGTCCGGGGGTACCTGGGTGGCTCAGTCAGTTAAGCTTCCTACTCTTGATTTTGGCTCAGGTCATAATCTCAGGGTTGTGGGACTGAGCCTAGCATCGGGCTCCACACTCAGCAGGGAGTCTGCTTCAGATTCTCTCTCCATCTCCCTCTGCCCCTCCCTCCTACCAGTGCTCTCTTTCTCTCTCTCTCTAAAGTAAAGATAATGTTTTAAAAATTTAAGAAGAAAACATATGTCCACACAACAAGTTGTACCTGGATATTTATAGCAGCATTGTTTATAATAGACAAAAGGTGGAAACAGCCTCATATGTCCATCCGATGATAAATACATAAATAAATTGTGGTATATCTACATAACAGAATATTATTCAGCCATAAAAAAATGAAATACTCAAACGTGCTACAACATGAATCAACCTTGAAAACGATGCTAAGTGAAAGAAGCCAGTCACAAAAGGCCACATACTGTATAATTCCATTCATATGAAATGTCCAGAAGACAAATCCACAAAGACAGGAAGTAGTGGTTGCCAGGGCCTGGGAGAAGGGAGGAATAGCCAGTGACTGCTGAGAAGTATGGGATTTCTCTTCCAAGAGATAAAAGGGTTCTAGAATTAGATAGTCATGGTAAACACACCACTCTGTAAAGACACTAAGAACCATTTAATTTTACACTTTAGGGATGCCTGAGTGGCTCAGTGGTTGAGTGTCTGCCTTCAGCTCAGGGTGTGATACTGGAGTCCCAGGATCAAGTCTCACATCAGACTCCCTGCATGGAGCCTGCTTCTCCCTCTGCCTGTGTCTGCCTCTATCTCTCTGTGTCTCTCATGACTAAATAAATAAAATCTTTAAAAAAAATTGTACACTTTAAAAATAGGGGTGAATTTTATCATACATAAGTTGAATGTTGATAAAGTTGTTAGAAAATACATATCTGAGGCCAGAGAGTTGGTTTAAGCTAGTGTCAGGTAACCATACTTAGGAAAAACACTAACTTACTGGGCACTTGGTACCAAAATTTAGGATTTAACAATAAAATGACCAATAGTAGGGAGTGTCGATCCATGACATGCTTGGAAATAAAGTTCTTGATAAACAACCAGAAAGGTGAAAGAATGTCCCTTTTGCTTCTAGTGTGAGATATATCACTCATTAAAATAATACTAACATATCTCTCAGAGATTAAGGTGCTAGGAATATGCAGTCAATAGGAGATATCTTTTATATACATATACATATATAGTAAAATATGTCTTTTATAATACAATGGTAAAATAAAGGTAAATGTGGTGCTAGGGCCACTATTGCTACTTTCATTTATTCATTTATTAAAGAATACTTATCCAACGTCTGGGATGCATGAGGTACTTTGCTGTTTGTGTTAGAATTTATCACGTTTATTATTCACAGACGTCTCATAAAGTCATAGTCTCCCATTTTACAGATGAGCAAACTGAGACAGAGGTTAAGAAAACTATACGATGGGGGGTGCCTGGGTGGCTCAGTGGCTGAGCATCTGCCTTTGGCTCAGGGCATGATCCCGGGTCTGGGGATCAAGTCTCACATTGGGCTCCCTGTGAGAAGCCTGCTTCTCCCTCTGCCTATGTCTCTGCCTCTCTCTGTATCTCTCATGAATAAATAAAATCTTTTTTTTTTAAGAAAACTATACAAAGGTATATAGCTAGTGAGTAATAGAGACAGAATTTGCACCAAGATTTGTCTGACTCCAGAACTAAGAGCCAGAGGACTGGTTTGGAAAGTAGAGAGCAAGTAGTGGCTGGCCATCTATGGATAATATTGGAATGTGGAGGATGAGCACGGTGGTGGAGTAGAGTTATGTCTAGCCCAGACCCTGGAGCTAAATGCCTGGGTTCGAATCTTGCCTCTGCCATCTCATGGGAATGGTATGCAGATTTAATTAGTTATGAATGCAAAAGTGCTTACAACAGCATTTGGTACAATGAACATTCAATGCGCAGAGTATTTATTATTATTATTATTACCTCTTCTACACACATGCATGGTCATGGCTCTGAGGTTAGGGACTATCACTTAAAGAGTAGAAAAGCCTCTCACAGATTTATAGTTAAAACAATGGTTATTTTTGGGGAGTGGGTTTAAGAGAGGGGGAGTGTCAAGAAAGAGGAGGGGTGGTCTCACTCTCCCTTATTTTTATATTTTGAATTTTTTACAATCATGCATTACTTTTTTTTTAAGATTTATTTATTTATTTATTTATTTATTTATTTATTTATTTATTTATTTATTATAGACATAGAGAAAGAGAGAGAGAGAGGCAGAGACACAGGAGGAGGGAGAAGCAGGCTCCATGCAGGGAACCCGATGTGGGACTCGATCCTGGGGCTCCAGGATCACGCCCTGGGCCAAAGGCAGGCGCTAAACACTGAGCCACCCAGGGATCCCCAATCATGCATTACTTTTTAAAATAAAAGAAAAGATAGCTGATAATAATGCTTTCACCAATAAAAGAATACTTGTACAAAAAAACAAACAAACAAAACAAAACAAACCCAGGACATCTGTATTTATTTTGCTTCTTGGGAAACTCAGAAAGTCAGTCTTCTATATGCAGCTCACAGACCAGAGTCTTTGTAGTGAGGGGCACAATGCCAAATTTAGAGATTCATTACCTTGCTCCTTCAGCTTGTTTTCCATTATGGGCAAATTTGCTGTAATTTGATCTTGATAGATGACCTGGCAGACGTTTCTAGACCTCAGCTCTGCAGGAGGCACCTCTCTGATGCTCTCCTGACAGGTACTCCCCTCCCCGATAGGTGATGTTTACAGGAGTCTACCCCAAGGCCTTCCTCTAGGAGATTGGAAGGTGATGGTGAGACTTGTTTGCGGATGTGGAGTCTGAGAATGTCAATTGTGGGTGGGATCTGGGGCTCAGGAGAGGAAGGAAGAAGAAGAGGCAGGTAGTCACATCTTCCCAGATGTGAAAAGACAAGCTATGTCCATCATCTCACCCCAGGGAGCAAAGATTGGCTGTGCCTCTCAAATTTTCCATGTCAACCCTACCAGGCTGTTTTCCTTGGTTGAAGTGCGGCTTTCTCATTTGTGAAACAGGTTTCATATTTCCTCTTTTCCAAGGGTTTTTGGAAATCAAGTTAGCTTTGCTCTGAAATGTATCATGTAGGCTTCTGGGAGCAAAGCAGAAATGATACAGAAATAAGGGACAGTGGAGTGACTCATCACTGGTTTGTCTTTCTACAGGAAGAATAACTAGAGGGTTTAAACTTAACAGCCCAGAAAAGAGCCCCAAACCAACAAAACCTCAATGTTTTACACTTACCCTTACATAAGGATAAGGGTATGGTTGGGACAGACAATAAAGATACAGGAAGAAAGTTACTAGAATGTTGGAAGCAAAAACACTGTTATTATCTTGCAGGTCTCTCTGCAGGAAGAGTAACTAGAAAAATTTTATATCCAGGCTAAAGTTCCCAGAACAAATGCCTTCCAGTGCTTCCTGCCTTTAAACCACACCTGTATCCTACTTCTACTGGACTCTGTCTCACACATCTCTCCTTTGTCCCTCTCCCACTGCTGAGCCAGATCTTGTCAAGAGGACAGGAAGGAGACAGCCCCAAGGGAAATGTTCCCACCAGCTTTGAGCTGACTCCATCTCCTCCCTTACATATGACTCAGATGCCCTCTTGTCCTGTTCTCCCATACTTGGAAAAAGATGTGCCCAGTACAGCCTCACACAGAGGAAGGACAGAGTTCAGAACTCACATGGCTCAAAATATAAAGTGATCCAAGAAACTAAGAAACAAAGACAACTGGCATCTGCTCCCCAGGGCTGCTCTCTGTTCTCATCCCAGAGCAACCACACAGTGTAAGATGGGATGAGCTGTCATTCCAGCTGACAAACAAATCTGGTGGTTCACATACCATTATGTTTTCTTCTCTTGCCTATCTCTCAGATAGGAGATGGGGAAAAGAGGGGATTTCCATTTCCAGAGAGTCTTTTGTCTCCTTATGGAAGGATTCCTAATGGCAGTTCTATGTGTGTTTTTTTGTTTTTTTTGTTTTGTTTTGTTTTGTTTTTACTATGTGTGTTATAAAGAAGTTCTTATTTCCTAACATAATCCATTGGTAATGTGCCATTGAGGAGGCCTGAAGGAATCAGGAGATGCCCTACCCCCACTTCCAAAATAGAAAGGATATTTTTTGGAAGCATAATAGAATTATTAAAATCACATGATAAAAGTAATTAATGAAATCAGTTTCACGTGTTCTGTAATTGGTATTAAAAGTCACACTTTTTTAAAAAAAAATCAAGATAGAGCATTTTATATATATATTTTAAGATTTTATTTATTTATTCATAGAGACACACAGAGAGTGGGGTGGGGGGGCAGAGGCACAGGCAGAGGGAGAAGCAGGCTCCATGCAGGGAGCCTGACGTGGGACTCGATCCAGGGTCCCCAGGATCACACCCTGGGTTACAGGCAGCGCTAAACCACTGCGCCACCAGGGCTGCCCAGCATTTTATATTTAAACAACTCAACAAATAATGACACTTTAATTGTACCATCTTTGTTCAGCTATTCTCTGCTAGTCTGCTTGCACAAGCTTTGTTCACATGAACACCTGCAAGTTCTGTATTGTGAGGTATGCACATTCCTGCTCTGCTTCAGAGACTGACCTGGTACTATTATATTCAAGTAATTCAAGCTCCTCCCTTCTACTCCCAATCCTTAAGTGTTTTGTTTATTCTATCCCATTAAATCTTGTTTTGATTATGTGATTCTTCCCTTCAGGAAGAAGAGATTAGACCCTTTCAAAGAGAAGTCAAATCATAAAATGGAGGGGTGCCTGGGTAGCTCAGTCAATTAAGCCTCTGACTTCCACTCATGTCATGATCTTGGGGTCCTGGGATGGAGTCCTGCATCAGGCTCCACACTCAGCAGGGAGTCTGGTTCTCCCTCTCTCATTGCCCCTCCCCCGCACTCATGTGCGTGCACATGCTCTCTCTTTCTCTCTCTCTCTCAAATAAATAAATAAAATCTTCTTAAAAATGATAAATGGAAGGAGTCAGAACATTTTGTGATGGGAAAAGTCTTCTGAGACCACTTTATCTAATCCTCTTGTTTTACAGTTGAGGAAATTGGGGACCAAGAGGTTAAGTCATCTGCCCAAGGTTACAGAGCAAGTGGTGGAGACACCAGAGATCATTCCCCTTCCCCTACACCATCAGGATGCTTCTACCTTCGGATCATTCATGCATCATAGCCTGAGTGAATTAGGAGAGGTTTGGAAGGGGGCATGCACCAGCTTTAG
This sequence comes from Nyctereutes procyonoides, assembly GCF_905146905.1. Classification (NCBI taxonomy): domain Eukaryota; kingdom Metazoa; phylum Chordata; class Mammalia; order Carnivora; family Canidae; genus Nyctereutes; species Nyctereutes procyonoides. The sequence continues at coordinate 10,454,156 of NW_026575037.1, forward strand.
GGTGTGCCCTGGACCTTTTGATGTAGTGCCATCTAGAAAGGAAGAGCCGAAGGTGAGAAGGCTGAAAAAGAGGACAGCTGCACACCTTTGGCATGCTGGAATATTCTAGAAGTATTTTAGTCTCAGCATACTTAAGAGACTGAAATCATCAGTCCAAAGGATGAGGGAGGAAAAGTGATGAGGTACATATAACCCACAGTTCTCTCTGGCAGCTGCCACTCCCCCTTCTGCCCTGGTTTGCTTCCAGGTCTCTGGTCTTAGTCTGGTCACTCAGCTCAAGATGTTGCAAACACATTTCACCTTTGCACCTTTGCTCAAGCCCTCCCTCTTTCCTCCTCACCCTTTGTGGCCCAGCTCAGAAAACTATGGTCTTCATGAGGGCACCCCTAAAATATTCTTAGTTTGATGTCTCTTTTCCATGAGCTAATTGGTTGTGGTACCTAGATTAATTAGCTGCACTTTTTCTGATTCTGTTAGTGAAATGTTGTTGGGGTTTTAGAGGCTCATTTTCTGACAAATACAGTTCAATCTAGAAAAATCCATCTTCCACTACCATAAATAGCCCCTGGCAGCCCAAAGACATTTTAGCACCTTTCAAAGGTGAACATTTCTCACTTCCTTGCTAGTTAACTCTGCTTGTTTATATACTGTGAACACAGTCACAACCACTTGACTCAAGCCCATGGTTTATCCAGTTGGTCTTATCTCTGGCCTCGTGTTTGTGGGGTCCATGGTCTGATGGGAGTCAGGTCTGAGCACAAGTTTGAACAAAATATTTGAGATCCAGGACAAATGCACATGGTGATGATGCTATGTTTTTGCACTCTGTAATGTAGCAGGTACATGCTAAACTACACCCTTGGCTGAGTGGTGTGCTGGCACCCTAAGGCCCTCCCCTGCATTGCTGAGTGGAAAGCCTATGGTGCCAACAAGCTGCTCAGATGCACCCAATAGGCTTCCTGTTTGCCCCAGAAGTGGCTCTAAGAGTCTGTGACTCTCTCTAATGGGGAATAGCATAGTTAATGGCTAAGAATCAGGAGTGTTTGGACAGAACCAGGTTAAGTCCTGGTTCCACCATTACTAAAGGAGTCATGAAAGGCAAGATACTTAATCTCTTTAAGGCTATTAAAAAATATATATGTGAAATGGAGTAATAGCCCACTTCATGGGATTGTTTTGAGGATTATATGGAATTTTGCATTTCTTTGTAGTGTCAGACACATAGAGCTCAGTGTCTGCCAACTTTTGGGAGTTGACTAGCCCCATGTGCTTGGTAATAGATGCCCGGCCTCTCTGGCAGCAGTTCTCCATTAATTCTGGCTTTTAAGCAGGAGGTGCTGCTCTCAGAAGACTAAGCTGAACCTCAGCTACCCTCAGTGCAGCTCTAAGAGTCCCAGAAGAAGGATTTAAAAAAGGAAATAATGGTAAAACTCTGGTTGCCAAAAACCTTTCCTCAAGTGTTTAAGGCTGAGAGAGGAGCAGCAGATCTGCTGTCTCTACATCAGGGCCTCCATAGGATACAATAATAGCACAACCTATATGGTCCAGAAACATGCTGTTAGCAGAATCTGGGCTGGGATCTGGCTAGCCATTAAAGTCTGTGGAACAGAGCAAGCTTCAGGAGCCCATGCCAGGGCTACATTTCTGATCTTGGCCACAGTAGCATTTCTCCCAATGACCCCACGTAATGCATATTTATTAATTCATTCACTCAACAAAATCTTATTAAATGCTTGCTCTGTGCCAACCATTGACCTTATGGAATTTTCATTCAAGTTGGGGAGACAGGTGTCAATCAATTTGCACAGGAATAGCAATATAGCACTGTTTCTCAAAGCTTGGTGTGCATCAGAATCCTCTGAAGGATTTGTTAAAACAATCTGGTTTCTGGTTCTGGAGTGGGGGTCTGGAGTGGGGCCCAACATTTACATTCTTAATGAGTTTCCAGGTGATGCTGGTCTAGGAACCACACTTGGAGAACCACTAATGTATAATAACAAACTGTGATAGGTTATCTGGGGCAAAAATATAGAGGGTTCTGGGAGATTGTAGCAGAGGGGCCTAACTTAGATCAGTAGTCCTAGAAGTCCTCTCTGAAGAAATGGCATTTAAACTGAGATCTGAACAGGTGGGAAAGAATGGGGGAAAGAGCTTGAGGGCCTTGAGGAGGAAGGGAACATGGTGAGTTAGAGAAAGGTCAATGTGGTGGGACAATGGTGCATGGGGAAAACCGTTCAGCCAAAGTCAAAGAGACAAGAGTCAGGTCATCAGGACCTTGCAGATGAGCAGAATGGTTGTGGTTTATGTGTTAGGCGTGGTGGGGAGCCTTTGTTGAGCAGAAAAGTGACTTATTCTGATTTGTAGTTTTAAAATTCAACCTACCAACCCTGTATGAAAGATGGATTGGATAAAAGTAAAATTGGCAGTAGGAGAGTGCTGAGGAGGCTGTTCTACAAGTCTAGGCAAAGAGAAATGGCTTGGACATCGATGGTATCTGTAGGGATTGAGGGAAATAGAGAAATCAGGGATATTGTTTGGAGGTAATATGGCTAAAATATGGTGATGGCTTGAATATGGGAGAGAGGAAAACAGTTAAGGATGATTAAGGTAAGTAGGATGAAATTATAGCAGTGGAATGGATCTGATGATCTTTCTGAGAAAGTGATGAAAATTTTGTGTCCATATCCACTGCCAGTCTTTATTTGGTCTTACACCTCATCCTTCTTCCCCCTTCCCCTCATCTCTTTGTCGTCAAGTCAGACCATACCCATCTTCTATTACTTTTTTTTTCCTAAGATTTTATCTGTTTATTCATGAGGGACACACAGAGAAAGGCAGAGACATAAGCAGAGGGCAAAGCAGGCTCCCTGTGGGGAGCCTGATGCAGGACTCGATCCCAGGACCCCAGGATCATGACCTGAGCCAAACACAGACACTCAACCACTGAGCCACCCAGGCACCCCTCATTTCTTTGGGCTAGTTAAGCTATTTGCTGTTGCAGTAGGATATCTGAAGATGAGGGTAAGGCTCCGGTAAATTTTCAAAACCTGTGGGCATTGGTTCCCAATCTGACTAACAGTGGGGAGAAAGGATTGTCTACGTATACATATGCTTTATCCTTTCAAGCTCTATCTATTAAATTTTTGAAACATTTCTTGGAGAAAGCTTAATATTGTCATCCTTATTTCACCGTGGCAACACTGAACCAGGTGACACTGAACAAGGCATCTTGCCTTGTTGTCTGCCAGAGAGGAAAGGAAGCCAATTCCAGAGTGGAGGTTTGGGGCTTCCTGGCTCCCAGGTATCTCAGCAGGGCCTCTTGCTCAAGCAAGTAGAAGTAGGTCATGAGCTGCAATTAGGGACAGGAACAGGATGTTTCCAGCTGGAGGCTTGAACACCAGTGAGTCAAAGTGGAGGTTCCCATGGCAATGGAAATACTATCTCTTTTTTTGAGACCAGCAACCTAACAATATGGGGGTGAGTCAACTGCTACTTTAAAAACCTGTTGTATTTCTCCACTTTCATGTCTCAGATTGGAAATATCCGTGATGACTTGGTTTGCAGGCATTTGATAGAGTTTCAGATGGTTTACCACATGGTGATACAGCCTTAGTTCTGTACCATCTCATAATGTGCCTTTTTCCTTGTCCACGGCACCATCCCCAGGGAATGATAGACTTTGGGGCTCCAATGGTATGAGATTTTTTTTTACTAGCTTAAAAGTCTTCCTCAGGGCATTACAACATTTTCCAATTTTTCTGATTTTGAGAAATATCAAGAAGGGAAGGATGAATGGAAAAGATCCTGCTGTTCCTAAAGGTCTCTGAGAACCTTTGCTCTGGCTCTTCCATCTCTTTAGCAGGTTGTTTTCATGAAAAGATGGCCAGGGCCTCCTCTCTAAGCCCCCTCATCTGGTCAGATTGCATGCCCAGGCCATGCAGGCACACTTAGGCTCTATCTCAGGAGGAGTCAGACAACTCTTGACTCACAGAATAACAAAGCTGGAAAGGGCTTCAGTCAGAAAGGGAAGAGCATGGAACTAGCTGAGGCTTTAAGAGTACATTCAGGTGAGGTCTCTCATAGTGTAGGACCTTGGTGTGGTCACTGTGTTCCTGAGACCAGTCATTTGTTCTATAGGTCCAGGTTTCATAGACTGACTCATAATAACCAGGTTTGCAATACATTGACATATAAACTCGAACGTCTCTATATAAATTTTGTAGTGGGAGATATCTCATTTCTGAGACCAGATTTCTCAGGTCTTTATCCAGTGTCAGAGTGGATAAGGGAGATAGAACTGATAATCAGGAGCTTACTTAATGATTAAAGCTTTAGAGCAAAGTGAAGTGGATGACCCTGAATGACCTTTCATCTGGGACAGAAACTCCTGTTGAAGTGTCCCTGACCAACAACACACACTTTTGGGTTAAAAAAGAATGTTCACATGACCCTGAGCTAGCAGTTCCCTTCCTAGAACAGCCTTGAGAAGTAAATACTGATAAGTTCTGCTCCTTTTGGCATATCCCTATCAGTAACATATTATATTTCATTGGGTTTCAACTGTCTCAATGCTAAAATCATTTGCAATTATGTCCACTCAAATCATACTCTGGTCACCTTGTCTTCCTATTTATTGATGTTCTCTTAGGATGGGTTGACTGTTAACAGTGCCCCTTTCCAAGGGTACCCAATTTCTATATTTTTACAAGGAGCCCACTGGGGCCTCCTTCAGGACTGTAGAAGGACCAACAGTTCTTCCAATCCAACACTTTAAAACACAGACTCGCCTGGAGCACATGGGTGACTAAGTCAGTTAAGTAACTTTTGATTTCAGCTTGGGTCATGATCTCAGGGTCATGAGATAGAGCCCTGCTTTGGGCTCTGTGCTCAGCAGGGAGTCTGCTTGGGATTCTCTTGCTCCCTCTGCCCCTCCCTGCCTCCCCCCTCAAATAATAAATAAATAAATCTTTAAAACACAAATTCCCCATGCCCTATCTCTAGCCCACATTGACTTGAATACTGCCAACATTGCAGAGCTCACCACCCTCTGGGGGCTTAGTTTTTTTCAACAAAGACCCTAGGCTAAAAAGGATGAACCAATGAGAAGATATTTTCAATGGTCTGTGTATCTAGCACCTGCTTTGGGGACAAAGTTTTTTCTCAAGGTGCCGCAGGGAATACAGAGAAGAGTAAATGACATCAGGAATGGGTAGCTGGCATGTTTCAAAAGTTCCGCAGAGAAGAAGGGTCCAGACCTTCACAGGCTTAGCAGTTTGTGTCCTCAGCATCCCTGGAGCTCGTTCAATCACTTAGAATGATTCCTATCTATCCAGGACTCTAAGTGTCTGCTATTTTGATGGAAAAAGCTGAACCCTGAGGCTCATGAAGGGAATAGTCTACTACTAGGGCCCCATGAGGTTTGTCAGAGTGTCTGAAAATCCCACCATGTTCTCGCACCCTATTTTAGGTATAACATTGTCTCCAGAAGGCTCCTTTTATAATGCAAATCATTTTACATGAAATCCATAACAGATGATGACATCAGTGGCTGAGCAAAGAACAAGACCAAATGGGACCCAGGTGCTGAAGCATTGATCTAGAGTATGGGGAGCACTGTTCTAAAGGGGAAAATGGAAATTCTGAATGAAGATTGGTTGGTTGCTAACAGTAATGGGACATGGCTCCCAAGGACCCCCATCTCCACCACAAACCTCAAAACAAGATTCCACAGTGAGATTTCAGTGCTATTTTTTGCTGACCCAATTCTGGAACTGGAGAATTTTCCCTCCAAGTTTATCTTGAACTCAGTAAACTAGCTTATTGTTCAAATCCCAGCTGTACCACTTAATAGCTTTGTAATCTTATGTATGGTACATAATTTCTCTGAGCCTTAGTTCACTCAGCTGTAAAAAAAGAAAGAATAAAAGAAAGAAAGAGAAAGAAAGAAAGAAAGAAAGAAGAAAGAAGAAAGAAAAGAAAGAAGACAGAGAAAGAAAGAAAGAAAGAAAGAAAGAAAGAAAGAAAGAAAGAAAGAAAGAAATAATACCCACCCGGAAGGACTGCTTGTGAAAGATTAAATGAAATTACATGTAATGTGTGGCATGTGGTAGACATGCCATAAATGGAAATAATTATTTCTCCTCTTATTTCTTGTAGCAGCGCCCTTTAATGTGTCCATAAAGAATTCCTTCTACTCCATTTCCGAGAGTCTTTTCCAGATGTATAATCATTCATTCCGGGGCTGAATTGTGATCAAGCCTAATAACAAAAGTGAATTTGGACAAATTAGCGTTGGCCTTGGGAAGTCAGACATGTATATTCCTAACTGAAGATAACTTATGGGCTTTGAGCTATAAAACTGTGGTAATAAAAGGAGGGTCCCATTTTTTCCCTTCTGTTTTCCGATGTTTTTCCTCGTCTCTTTATCATGGATATCTTCAAACTGCATGATATATTTGAATGGATTGATCTCAGCTGATCAATTGGAATCAAAATTGATCTCAATTTTCCCTCCAAAACTGACCAAGGTTGACAAGGACAACTCCCTGATCTCAAGCTGATGAGCAGAAGAGGGGACTTAGTGAGTGAGGGTGGGGAAAAGGAGGAGGACACAGACTATCAGGTTATTCAATTTATTTATTCCTAGCATTTAGCATCTTCTACAGTTATGCCCCTTGGGACAGGAGCTCCACCTGGGACTGTGTGTATCTCATTTACCTTTTTTTTTTTAAGATTTTATTTATTAAAAAAAAAGATTTTATTTATTTATTTAAGAGAGGAAGGAGGGTGTTTGGGGGTTGAGGGCCAGAAGGAGAGGGAAAAGCAGACTGCCCCACTGAGCAGGGAGCCCAATGCAGAGCTCCATCCCAGGACCCTGGGATCATGACCTGAGCTGAAGGCAGATGCTTCACCGACTGAGCCAGACAGGTGCCCCAGGGACCTCCTATTTTGGATTGAGACATGCATCTTCTAGCAAGGTCAGCGTTGGGATAGTTTCTGTGTCTTCTTCCCTAAGAAGTGTAAGCCTCTCCATTCTCCCCACCCCACCCCGCCCCACCCCAGGCTCCCAGTCTGCAGGCCAAGGTAGATTTCCAGCAGGAAATCAGTATTTGACCTTACCTTCCTTCCCTAGCATTTACATTTGCAACCTTGGCAATCTCATGTCCTCTTCACATTTCTCCCTTGGCTTTTACGTTCTGGGCCCGGGCCACCCACTGCTGCAGTGGATTTCAGGCATATTATTTTCTGCTTCTCTGAGTGCCAACAGCACACTCCACACTAGACACAAACATGCAAGGACACAGCTCTCGCCTGCCCCAGAGGCTTGCTGGGTAAGTTAAACAGACAATAAAATGCAGACTTCAAAAATGTCAGCAGAGAAGGCATTTAAAATTCTCAGCGGGGGCTGGAAAGAGAATGCTTTTAAAGTCTTTTCATTTCTTTCTCTTCCCTTGCCTTCAGCCTGGGAGCTGCCTGAGAGCTGTCCTGCCCCTTCTCAGGCTGTATGACCATTTAAGGATGACTGGTCCTTTTGTGAGCAGGCAGGGAGTTTGAGCTGTTGGCTCCGAGTGCAGACAGTCACTCCTAGGCTCCTCCTAGGCCTCCTGAGAGAGCAGAGGCACCTAAACCTGGCCGCGAACATTTCCTAGCCCACTTTCCACTCTACTGTGCAGAATGCTGTCATGAGTTGATGATTCAGGATTGCAAGCGAGCAGAGCTCTGTCCTTTGGGGAAGCATGATCCATGGGACAGGTTTCACTTGAGCTCTTTCTCACCAGAAACCGGTGCCCAGGACGGTGTGGATCAGAAAGCAGGTAGGCCGAGGCCCACGGGTCAGGGGCCACCTGGCAGGAGTTTCGTAGGTGATGCTCCCACTGCTTGCCCTGGTCCTTGTGACCCATGTCCCCAGGGCAGCATGAGTCCTCTCTGAGTTCACACTGGTGTTCCTTTCCCCTGGCAAGGACCTAACCTGCATCATCTGCTGTCCTAAGCAGACATGAGGAGAAACTGTAATGACTTCCAAGGATTCATTTCCTGGTCTTCTGCAGAGGCTGTCTTTTCTAGGAAAAGTTGTGTTCATTGGCTGATGAAGGGATCAGGATTCAAATAGTGAATTCAGTGGGTCCAGCATCAAGATCTCACCAAAATGCATGGCCTCGGAAAGCATAATATCTTCCTTGCATCTGGAATGTGTGGCGGGGACAAGTGAAGAACAGTTTGGGGTTTTGTTTTGTTAAAGCAAAAGGACCCTGCTGAGATGTCCCTTATCCTGCATGTACCATGAAAGACCTTTTGTTCCAGCAAATCTCCAGACACAGTCCCAGGCTGCAAGGCTGGTCTGGTGCAAAAGGCAAAACGTATGCATTTTCCCTATCATTCTCCTTTCATCTCCCTCTCTTATTTTGTTTCTGGAATATTCACATCAGTACACAGGTCTTAGCAGCAAAGAACAGAAATATCCTTTGTAACTAATATTGTTGGGGCTTGGTGCTGCTCCTTGTCTACAGGGGAGCACCCTGGAGCACATTTATAGTGAGGGGGATAGAAATGATTTAACAGCACTCCCTCCCTCAGCGTTGCTAGGAAAAATCACTCCCATCCCCCTGCTGCCTATGCACGCACATACACACTCATGCATGCGTGCGCCCGTACACACATACTGATTAAGACCAAACAAACCATGTTGCTTATTATTTCAAGGGACTGAAAAACCTCTAAAAGATGTCTTTGTTGGATTGCCACTGGTTTTTACAAAACCTCAGGCTCTCGAAAAGAAGAGAATGTATCACCCATGTTGGGAAAATAAAGGAGGAGGGCATTTTATGTACAGGTCCTGACTTTTCAAGAAAGGCCAGTGAGGACACACTTTTCAAAACGGGGTGATGGTGGTGGTGGTGGTGGTGGTGGTGAAGGGAGGTATAGCAGGAATTCTCTTGGGAACAATTTTTAATATACATGGTCTCATTCATTCATCCCACCCTGAGCTGCTATTGAATCTAGCCACATTTCTGAGAGGGTGTGTCATTCTCACAGTGTTGGCCTAAAAATAAAAAGGTCAAGATCAACTGATCTAAAAGAACAGGGTGGTTTGGGGCTCACCTAAAGGCAGAGAATAGCAGCGCTGAAGAACAAATAGTTTACATTCAAAGATCTGCAATGTAATGGGAACCCCTGCTATATGCTGCACAGTTATATTAATCTTCAAAGCACAGCGCTGTTGCAGTCATTCATATGTTCAAAAATATTTTTGAAAATTCCTATGTCCATAGCACTGTGCTAAGCGCTTCAAAGACACAAAGCTATAATTAATAACATTTTTAGAATGCTTCCTATGTAGTAGGATATTTCCCGAGCATAAATTTCCATATAATAACATATAATAATTTATTTAACTTAATCCTTTCAACAGTCCCATGAGAGAGGTATTATTTCATTGTATAGATTATGAGCCAGGAGTTTGTTCTCCACAGCAAGGACAGAACACTCACAGGAAAAAGTGATAAAATGCCAGAGGAAAAGCTACAAAGGATGTGCTATAGTAGTTTGTAAGAAGGAAAAGTCAGTTCCAACCAGGAAGATGAAGGAAGGCTTCATGGAGGAGGTAGCATCTGAATGGACTAAAGGAATTTCATCCTGGAGTTCCGTAGTCACAGAAGGGCCAGAGGAAAGTGCTGTTTAGTTTTATTAATGGCAAGTAGCGGTCAAATTGTATGGAAAATGAGATCTATTTCACTTTAAGATTTTATTTATTTATGAGAGAGAGAGAGAGAGGCAGAGACACAGGCAGAGGGAGAAGCAGGCTCCATGCAGGAAGCCTGATGTGGGACCCGATCCCAGGATCCCCACTTGAGCCAACGGCAGACGCTCAACCGCTGAGCCACCCAGGTGTCCCAGATCTATTTCATTTCTATTAGTACCGGTATGGAGGTCAAGAGAGAATCACTTCTTAATTCTGAGATCTAATTTTTTAATTTAAGCAAGTGGGGGAGGGGCAGAGGCAGAGAATCCCAAACTGAGCAAGAAGTGGATGCAGGAAAGAGAGGTCCAATCCCAGGACCCATGAGATCATGACCTGAGCCAAAATCACGAGTCAGATGCTTAACCAACAGAGCTGCCCAGGTACATCTCTGAGATCTATTTTAATGTTAGGGTCACAGTTAGAAGTCAGCTCTCATGAGACCATGAGTTGCTCACAGTTTGGGCTCAGAGTCAAGTTAGTTCATGAGGATTAGGTTCTCAGCTGACATTCATTTTTTATCTACCCTAACACAGTGGTCCTTAATCCAGGGCAATTTGTTCACCCAGGGAACATTGGACTTTTTTCATTGTGAGTAGAGGCCAGAGATGCTACTAAACATCTATTAAAAAAAAAACAAACAAAATTCAGCTGACTAATTTAAAGATCCAATTAGCTTTTTCAACAGTTCATGAATCGAGGAACCTCCCATCTGGACAGAAGGGAGCACCAAGGAGCTGTACAAAATGGAAGTATATTATAGGCAGACAAAGGGACAGGACAAGAAAGTTATTAGCAAAAGAAATGAAATGATTTGGGACACCTGGGTGGCTCAGTGGTTGAGCATCTGCCTTCCGCTTAGGGCATGATCCCAGGGTCCCAGGATCGAGGCCCACGTCGGGCTCCCTACATGGAGCCTGCTTCTCCCTCTGCCTGTGTCTCTGCCTCTCTCTCTCTCTCTCTGTGTGTGTCCCTCATGAATAAATAAATTAAAAAAGGAAAAGAAATGATTGTAACATGCAAGGTCAATGAGTAGAGCAGGAGGTTTTATCATGCAGATGACCTTACTTGTGCTGATCTGGAAATTCTAGACTGATTGGTTTAAGATTCCACTCCCAGGAAAGGCTGGAAGTACAGTTGAGTTAGGGATTAAGTCTTGGTGAAGTTTAGCAAAGATGACTCCATTTGGGGCTTATTGTTTCTTTTTAACATATTTTACAGGAACGCCTGGCTGGCTCAGTGATTGGGTGTCTGCCTTTGGCTCAGGTCATGATCCTAGGATCCTAGGATGAAGTCCCACATCAGGCTCCACTCAGGGAGCCTGCTTCTCTTTCTGCCTATGTCTTTACCTCTCCTGTGCCTCTCATGAATGAATAAATAAAATCTTAAAAAAACAAACATATCTTATAATGCATAGGATGGCCTCCACAATCTAGTCCAAAGTATCAACAGTGCTGAGGCCAAGAAAGCTTACATTAATGCACTTACTTATTATTCATAAAGCACCTGGGGCACTTGGGTGGCTTAGTCATTAAGTGTCCACCTTTGGCTCAGGTCATGATCCTGGGATCCTGGGATGGAGCCCCATATCAGTGGGCTCCCTGCTCAGCAGAGAGCCTGCTTCCCCCCTCCCTGTTTCCCTCCACCCCACTCATGCTTTCTCAAACTATCTCACTCACTCTCAAATAAATAAGTAAAATCTTAAAAAAAATAATAAAGCCCCTACTAAATGCCAGCCTTAAGCAAGAGCTGAGGCTATAAAGATGAAAGGCAAACTACTGACAGTACTGTGAGGAGACAGACATGCTCAATGATATGGAAATAAGATGTGTGTTATCATAGGGGGGTACATACAAAGACCAGCAGGAACAAAGGCAAAGAAACCAGCTTTTGAAAAGGGGTCTCTTTGGAGTTTGTCAGCCTTGGATTTGAGTTCTTGTGATGTAGGGAAGACATTAGGGTTCAGGGCCGATGGCCAAGAAAGAATTCTTGAGATATCTTTGGTGCAAAAAGGTGATTTTATTGAAGCACAGGGACAGGACCCATGGGCAGAAAGAACTGCACTGGGGTCATGAGGAGTGGCCTATTACATACTTTCAGGTTGGGAAGGGGTGAGGGAATAGTGTAAATCTCTGGGGAATTTTGGAAGCAAGGTTTCTAGGACCTTGAGGGGCTAACCAGTGTTGGGAAAGGGTCATTTATTACTGTCTAATAAAACCTGAGTCATGAGACCCTTCAGATGTATCAGTGGGCCATGTGGTTGGGGGATGATTGCCAACATGTATGTGGGGAGGTAGAAACAAAGGAAGTTTCCAAAGGAATTTTTATATGTTAAAGTAGCCTTATAGGATCCTGGGGTTTGGGCTTAGATTGCCTTTTGCCCTTAGCAAAATATCAACATGCAGGCAACTGAGTCCCTAGGGGAATGTCACTCTGCCTGTTTCAAGGACTTGTCAGTGGGCTGTAGGTAGTAAGAAACTGTAATTTTTCTTTTGCCTTTGTTTCCCACATGACTAGTTCTATTCCTTACTATATCACCTGGGGCAAATTGCTGAACCCCTATAAACCTCAATTTCCTCACCTAATAATACAGATAATTATGCTGTCCTTACTGTGCTGTGTGAGGATTAAATGAATTTAGCACAGTGCTAACACACAGTAATTGGTCAATAAATGGTAACTAATGATAATGTTTAAGACGGTGCTGTTGCTGATAATGGTGATGATGTTTGCCTGATTTGGGGAAGCTTCACAGAGTAGCATTTAATTTGAGGCTTGAAGGATGAGTAGAAGTTTTCTCGGTAAGCAACAAGAAACCTTTAGACCCAGACAACATCATGGGCAAAGACTCTGAGAGAGATTATATCATGACTTGTTTGAAGAACTACAAATAGCTCAGTACCAGTAACCTTTACAGAAAGGAAGGGTGTTGGCTGGGACTGGGGTTAGGGGCTAATGGGATAAGAGGCTGGGTAAGTAGGTGAGGATCCACCATGAAGTACCTTTTATTCAATGTCAAAGAGCTCAGCTTTTGCACTACAAATTGTGAGGAGCCACTGGAAAATTTAAAATGAGAGAATGACAAGGTTAGACTTAGGAGTTGGGAAAAATAAATCTTTTTTTTTTTTTTTAAGTCTGTAGGGTAGATCAGAAGGGACCAGTAGATATATAAGGAGACTTTTTTGCAAAAGTCCTGTTTTTTTGCAAAAACCCAGGAGGAAGATACAATAGGAACTAATGCCTTATCCCAAAGCCTAGTCTCCATTCATTCAGATAACTTTTATTGAGCATTTACTAAGTTCTTGGTCATTGGAGTGCCGTGGTAAAGACAAAGTCTCTGATATTACATAGACTGCCTTCTGGTGGAATAGACCTAGAATAAACAAGAAAATAAGTGAAAGGGCGCCTGGGTGTGCAGGCCGTTGAGTGACCATTCTTGATTTTGACCCAGGCCATGATCTTAGGGTCATAGGATGGAGCCCTGCTTTGGGCTCTGTGCTCAGTGGGGAGTCTGCTTAAAGATTCTCTCCCTCTGCCCCTCCCCTACCTGTGCTCCCTGTGTCTCTCTCTCAAATAGATAAAATTTTAAAAGAAAAAAAGAGAGAAATATCTTAAAGATCTGCCCTCAGAGAGTTAACACACAAATAAGGGTGTGCACGTGGTTCAAGGGTGTTCAATCTTCCTCCAGCCTATTTCAGGAAGGATTTTAGGAAGCTCTCTTCAGGGACTGTTAGTGCAAGCCTGAGAAGGATGGAGCCACTCCTGGTGAGATTTTCTGGCAGTGCAAGAGGTTTCTCAACCAGAGACACTGCTTTGCAGGTTTGGGCCACAGCAGGGGCAGCAGGTGGGGGCCTTAGGTGACAGAAGGGGAAGCAGAGAGGAGAGGAAGGAAGATAAAACAATCATGCAAGTACAATTGGTCATAAGGAGCCCTTCCAAAAAATTCAGAGATAGGATTTTACCCCATGTAAATGTCTTTGGGGCAAACCATCCAAAAGGAGCCGAGTTTGGTTTCCATCAATTAATTTGATAATTGTGTGTCCAGACAAAAGCACTTAAACAAAATTGAGGGGAATGGAAATGTATTGATATATTTTCCAGTGGGCTTCTGAGATGATTTTTCTCCTCTGAGTACTCTTGATGGAAATCAATCTTAAATGCATGAGTCTGGAAAGTAATCTGAATCGAAGGAAACAGTTTAACGTATTTAACAACAATCAACATTTATTGGGTCCCTACTATGCATGGTCAGTTGTCCCAAAGCACTTCACTTACCCCGTTTGAAAATATTACGGTTGCCATTTCAGAACCAGGGCAAGTGAGTGGCAGGTACCTAACAGAGACTCTGAGTTCCTAGAATCTTGAAGTGAACCACAGCGAAATGCCTTTTTCTGACTCACAGCATTCAGTCTTACCAACTTGAGCAGTCCAGTGTGCCACAGGGGAAAGGGCCGAGGGCGCGGAGTTAACAGAGCTAGGATCAAGTTCTAGCTCAGCTGTCCATTAGCTGCATGACCTTGGGGAAGTCACTTAGCCTAACAGAATCTGTTTTCTCAGCAGTAAAATGAGGACAAGGATTGCCTTAGCCCACAGCTTGTCATCGGCATCTAATGAAATAACATAGGTGGAGCCTCTGTGAACAACAGCCTACCCCAGGTGAAGGATATTATCCTAATAACCACTACCTGCCCTCAGTAAAAATCCAGGCAGTTAGGTGGGGCTTCTGGGTCGCCATCATTTTGCTGCCCTGCCATTAGGCCACTTGCCGGATGCTGTAATTAAACCAATAACATGGTAGACCGTCCTTGGGTTATGCTTGGAAGGACGGCAGGCCTGGAAGGACGGTCACCTCCTAGCATCCTGGAAGGTATCTTCACATCTAAGTCAAGGACGCATCTGGAAAAACGTTCCCAGTCTGGTTGTCCATGAGAAGCACTAACCAGAGGAAACAGTGTCAGGATCCAAATGACCAGCAGGACCAGCCACTTCACCTCCTCGTTACCAGTCGGCTATGTGTGTTGGAGGTTGTGCCTTCCGTGGAAGCCAGGGTGAGAGGCCCGATTTGCTGGCACCACTGTTTGCTCTTTAGCACTTTGACCCCTTGTGGGGAGGCCCCATCCGGGAAGGGAGAAGCCAGGGAGTCTGATTCTCTGGCCCGAGGCCCCTCGCAAGGCTGGCTGGCAGTGGACCTTAAGGAAGGTGATGGGACCAGGCTCTGTGCTCGTTGTAATCATTCTAATCAGCCCAACTGGTTCTTTAGATGGTCAAGGGGACCATTCCTCTTTCATGTGTTTGGGTTTTTAGGACACTAAACCTTAATAGTAGTAATGGCCCCATCTCCCTATGTGTTCCAGGCATTAATGAGTGCTTCCAATCCTCCTCTCCTCACACTAACCAGACATGTTCCTGTCAGAGCCTTACTGGGCCACCCAGAAGGCCGAGGTAAAGGTGCTGTCTCGAAAGCAATGTCACTTTACTGCTCGTGGTACGTCTTCGGTTGCCAGAGCAGTTATCAAAAATGCACTGTGTGACAACTGGAACAATCCATGTCAAGCGCTTAGACCCAGGCGCAGCACACAGTGTTTAATTAATATTAGTCACCATTATTGCCTTTCTCACAACACGTTATGAAGAAATATTGTTATTAACTCAATTTTAAGCAGGCGAAATTGGAGTTCAGAGAAGATGGATCTCATCCCAAGAAGCTTCAGCTTGTGAATGATGTCCTCGGGACTTGAACTCAGGACTCCTCCGAGCAGTGCTTCCTCCCACACTGAGCTATTAACCTCAAACTCTTTCCAAAAAATGCTGAAAGGGACTAAAGCAGTGTTGTCCAAGCACTTACTCTGGGCATCAATCCCTGAGGACTTAAAACTGTGGTCTCAGGAACTGGAGCTGCTGTGTCTGCTGTAATGGGACGCTTGTCCCTAGGGAAGCCCTTGTGGAGGGACCAAGGGAAGAGGGGCTGCTGGCAGGACTCTGGGTACTCAGCCAACTGTGAAATAGAGGCACTTGGTTCTGATCCCCTGAGACCTTTCCATCTCTCTTTCCAGCCCTGCCCTCCCCACCTCACTTCACCCCAAGTGTTAGCCTGAGACTGGCAAGGCAGTCCCCAAAAAAGGTTGCCTGGCCAAATTCCCTGATGTGGGCCAGTTTCTAGTGGCTTCTTGCCCTAACCCAGGGCCACATTGTTCATAGCGCTGTCAGGGTCAGCTGCCCTCCTCCCCCAAAGCCCCCCTGAAGCCGGATGCTGCTTCCTAAGTCACTAGTGGATAAGAGAGCCCCCCCGAGGGCAGCTGAGTAGTCTAGAGGCCGTCTTTCAGGCTGATGGGGTGCACTCAGGAGACCCGAGTTCTACATTTAGCTTCTCCGTTTACCAACCTGGGTAATATAAAACAGACACTAGACGGCATTGACAAAACAGCCTCTCACTCCCTGTTTCATTTCATTCTCCTAAGACCGACTGAATGATCAGGACAGATTCTCTGATTTCCATCTTACATGGAAGGTGTGATTAAGAGCAGCAATCCCAATGGTATGTGTCCTCATTGACACTCCTTCTCCCCATACCCCATACACACACACACACACACACACACACACAGTGAAGCTCAGTGTTTCATGTGTGAAGTTAAAGTTGCCAAAAACGAGCTCTGAGGTCCCTCCTAGCTCACACCCTGATTGCATTTATGAGACCTGTACCAGGGGTGTGATCTTTCAGACCCATTCCCCCTCTTCTAGCTGTATCCTGTAACACTGCCATTCTTATAGCTCATGGAATATACTTTCTTCAGAGAGGGGGCCCATTTGAAACCAATAATAAGAGAATTACTAGTTTATTCTTTTTTTTTTTAGTTTATTCTTTAGATTGCACTAGCAAATAAAGAAACCACCCTAAAAGCATGTGCTCATGAGAGCAGCCCCGTATGTGGGCATTAAACCTCAGAGTGCAGCTCAGCCTCTCTCCATAAAGAAGCCTGGTCCGCAACATCTTCTAGCATCATCTACAAGGCATTTAGACCTCTGGAAAATGGCAGTAATAGTGCAAATGGATCGAGAGTATTGATGGCTCAAGGTATCTAAGTGATTAAGAATTTAAAAATGGAGCAGGAAATGATTGTTGCCAACGGAGAGAAGCTTCAGCTGAATCCTTGGTCCATTACTCTTGACGGAATAATTATAATAGCCCACAAACTCAGTGATTCTCCACTATAGATGCTCCTCAAACATACGGCATTTTTTGCTGTAGAGAGGAGGTGGTGAAGATTATTGGCAGAAAAGAAACCTAAATTCAGGACCTCACCGTTTAATAAACTACTTAACCTTTTAAAAAGAAAACTCTGTTAAAACAATAACACCAAATAATATATCAAATAGTGATGTGAGGATTTTAAAGTAAAAAAAAAATTATTATTAGGGACGTCTGGGTGACTCAGTGGTCGAGTGCCTGCCTTCAGCCCAGGACATGATCCTGGGTCCCCGGATCGAGTCCTGCATCAGGCTCCCTGAATGGAGCCTGCTTCTCTCTCTGCTTGTGTCTCTGCCTCTCTCTCTCTGTCTCTCTCATGAAAAAATAAATAAATCTTTAAAAAATATATTAATAGCATTTTTCCTATTTCCTTCCCACCATCATCTCATTCTATCATTGTGATAAAGATTTTTCTTCATTCTTTTCATTTTCGAAAACTAAGGTAAAATCTATACAGAGTGGCAAGCTCTGATCTTAGATGTGTAATTCAGTGAATTTCAATAAATAAATACACCCATGTCACCAACTCCCTAGCCAAGATATAGACCATTTCCCCCACCCAGAAACTGTCCTCATGCCCCCATCCACGCAGCTCTTACCCCTCCCAGACAGCTAATTTTTCTGGGTTTGTCATTGTAGATTTGCTTTGCATTCTTGAACTTCACATAAATGGAATTACACTATACATTGCTTTGTGTTTGGCTCTCTTTGCTCAACATAATGTTACTGAGGTTTATTTGTGCTCTTGAGAGTAACAAAGTTTATTCTTTTTAAACTGCAGAGTAGTCTTTTTTCCATTGTATGAATCTACCATAATTTGTTTATCCCATCTGTGGATGAACATTTGGGCTGTTTCTGGTTTGGGGCTATTGTGCTCACAGCTGCTATGAGCCTTCTTGTAGAAGTATTTTTGTGGACACACGCTTTCATTTCTCTTTGGTAACTAAGTATTTAGGAGTAAAGTTGCTGAGTCATAGGGTAACTGTTTGTTTAACTTTGTGGAGAACTACCTAATGGTTTGTCAAAATGGTTGCCATCTTACAACCGCACCAGTTCTAGTTCTTCCACATCTCCACCACCATTTGGCTCTGTCAGTCTTCTGTCTATCTGCAGGTCTTCAAATGGGTAAAAAGTGATGGAAAATGTAACCAGTGAGAGAAACTGGGTGAAGGAATACATGGGACCCCTTTGCACTGTCTTTGAATCTAGAATTGTTTTCAAAATAAAAAGGTTTAATAATACATTGGTTTTCTTTTTCTTTTCTTTTTTTTTTTTTTTTGGTTTCTTTTTTTGAGAAACAGGTGTAAAGTGGTATTTCCTTATTGTTTTATTTTGCATTTCTCTGATTCCTAATGATGTTGAATACTTCACGTGGCTGTCACTGGCCCATCTATTTTCTTTTGTGAAATGTGCATTTAAGTTTTCATACATTTTCCTTTAATTGGGTTGTTTGTCTTCTTATTGAGCAGCAGGAGTTGTTTACATATCCTAGATATAAGTCCTCAGTTATATATGTTGCAAATATTTTCTCCACTTTCTTGGTTGCCTATCCATTTTCTTTAAAGTATCTTTTGGGCACCTGGGTGGCTCGGTGGGTTGAACCTCTGACTTTCCTCACTCAGATCATGACCTTAAGGTCCTAGAATCTGGTCGCACATTGGACTCCCACCCAGCAGATTGTTTGTCCCTCCCATTCGCCCAGCTTCCATGTTCTCTCTCTCTCTCTCTCTCTCTCTCTCTCTCTCTCATAAATAAAATCTTGAAAAAAAGAAGCATCTTTTGATAAGCACAACTTTTAAATTCTGCTGGAAGTTAACTTATCACTTTTTCTTTTGTAGCTAATATTTTTTTGTCCTACGAAAGCTTTGCCTATATTCCAAGGTCACAAATTCATTATCTTATATTTTTTCTAGAAGCTTTACGGTTTTAGCTTTTATATTTAGATAAATGTGGTATGCTTATCTCAAACTAATATTTGTGAATGTCGTGGATAGGAGTTGAAATTTAGGGGTGTTTTCCCCATACATTTATTTAGTTGTTTCAGCACCAACTGTTGAAAGGACTTTTCTTTCTCCACTGATCTGCTTTTATTGCAAATCAATTGACCATAGTATGTGTGTGGGTCTCTGGAAAGCCATCTAGTCAGATTGGATCTCCAGGATTGATCTTCTACCTTCTTTTTTCTCTCCTATTGTTCTTTGTCTTCATGACTTACTTTATGTGATTTCTTCAGCCAAATCTTCCAACTTTTCTTAGACTTTTAATTTTTGGCTGTAATATTTTCAATTGGCAAGAGTCTTTTCATGTTCTCATATTTGCTATCTCACGTTCATTTCTGTGTTCAAATGTTACTTTCTCTGTGAGGTCTTCTCTGGTCATTGTGTTTAAATTTATGTAATCCCTCCCTGCTAGCTCTGCCTAACTCCCTTCCCTCCTATTTTGTTTCTCTCCGTAGAATTTATCTTCAGCTGGCAGACTATAGTTTACCTATTTTTGTGTTTGTTTTCTGTCTCTCTACTAGAATGAAAGCTCCCTGAGGTCAGGGTTGTTTAAATGTGTTCTAAACTAGTGCTATTACTGTTTCTAGAACCTAGACTAGTGCTCTGCACAGTTAGGCAATAGAAGATCTCTATTGAATGAACTAACAATTGTGTCTTTGTTATAGCATTTTCTTCTTGTTTCATGGAGGCAAAATCTTATCTCTCTGAGGATATTATAGTATCTTTGAATTTTTTTTCCTATTTTCTGCATTTCCACTATTTCTCTGAGTTTCCTCACCCACCTCCATTGTTTATTTTTATTTTCCTCCTTTATGTTGGATGCTTTCTTTTCTTTCTTTTAAACCTTTTGTTTTAATAAATAAGACATATTCATGGCTTAGATTTTAAATCACATTTACAGATGAGGAACACTTCTAGACCCAAACAGGTTAGCGGTGAAGCAACTACTGCTAGGAGGAATGCACGGCCGCCATGCACTTTAAGCCTAAGAGCAAAGACTTCATGTCAGAGATCACCCTCTAGGCTCAAGAACTGGAAGACTGGAGAAAGAGCGGAGACTTGGTGAAGCTCCTGTGACCACCATCTGATACCCTCACCTTCACACTACAGAAGCCGACGAAAGTTGTGCTACTTTTAGACACGCTAAGAAAGAACTTTCCTGATTATATGAAGTGAAACTTTCTCTCTATTGTTAACAATTAGGATAAGGGCATTAGCTACACAGAGTATGTTGGATGCTTTCTTCAAATTACTGGTGATCCTTGACTATTCATTCGTAACTGGGCTTTGCTGAGTCAGAGAGGGATCCTATTGACTAATGGGTTTTCTGGACATGTAAGAGTGGCTCCACCAGTATCCATCCATAGTTTCTCTTGAGCCACTCAGTTTCCCCAAAGAGGGGTCTTCTGCTTAAAGAACATAAACCAGTTTGCTAGTGTTTTGGGAGCCTCATGGGAAAGGAAGCTGTGGATCTCACTATTTTGCATGGAGACTTTCAGGTAATCCCCTTGTGTTCCAGTAAGCACTTCCTCTCTGCCCTTTACTTTGGCTTGGTTCTCAGAGTCTAGAACATTTTAGGGTTTTTTGCTTCAGAGGGAAATATTCCCATTTCCTGCCAGGATCAGAGAGGGCCAACAAACACACTACATGGAGAAGGTCAGGGAGTGTGGAGGTCTAATGGCCCTTTATTTTATTTTATTATTTTTTTTAAAATTTATTTATTTATTCATGAGACACACACACACACACACAGAGAGAGAGAGAGAGAGAGAGAGAGAGAGAGGCAGAGACACAGGCAGAGGGAGAAGCAGGCTCCAAGCAGGGAGCCTGACATGGGACTCCATCCCGGGTCTCCAGGATAACGCACTGAGCTGAAGGTGGCACTAAACCGCTGAGCCACTGGAGCTGCCCTCTAATGGCCCTTTATACCAACTGTTACCTATTCTGTGTTCAGCTCTTTGCTTTCTTTCTTTTTTTAAAGATATTTATTTATTTATTTATTTATTTATTTATTTATTTATTTATGAGAGACGGAGAAAGAGGCAGAGACACAGGCAGAGGGAGAAGCAGGCTTCCTGTGGGGAGCCCAGTGTGGGTCTCAATCTGGGGACCGGGGATCATGCCCTGAGCCAAAGGCAGACAGTCAACCAGTGAGCCACCCAAGTGCCCCCAGCTCTATGCTTTCTAAGTTAATGGTTCCTTAAATCCTAAGTCTTAGATTCAATCATGCAAATTAGCTTTGGGCACTGATGTTTGACTTTCTTCACTCTGCTCTGTAAAGTACTGCTCCTGCATCTATATGTAGGTATATTTTATCTGGTATTACCTCCCCTCCCATTTTCTTTGTCCTTAATATTTTTACTTTCTTATTCCTTTGCTTTCATTTTAGTAGGTTGTGGGGGGGTTTTGTTTTAAGAGAGAGAGAGTGAGAATGGGGAGGGGCAGAGGGAGAGAGAGAGAGAATTTTAAGCAGACTCCATGCCCCCTACAGAGCCTGATATGGGGCTCCATCCCATGACCCTGAGATCATGACCTGGGCTGAAATCAAGAGTTGGATGCTCAACCAACTGAGTCACTCAGGTGCTCCCATTTTAGTGGAGTTTTAAGAGAGTGGAAATAAATGTATATATTCAGTCTGCCAAGTATAACAGTAAGTCGGCTGTAAGGATTAAATGAAAAGTGAAGGGGACAGTGACTCATAGTGTTGAGTACCATGTTTAATCCAGATCCCCAGCTTGATTCTGAATCGAGTTCAGTAGGCTTAGATTTGATCATAGCACTGCTCTAGTAACACCACCATGCTGATGCTGGTTAAAAATCAACAAACAGAAGTTCACCATACTGATTTAGGGAGGCATTAAAATCTGTTGCTAGGGAATAAAGTTGGTATTAGAGGAAATCACATAAATTCAGGGAGTAATTTCTGACTAGGCTTTAGTTCTTCCCAGAAGCAAGTTTCATAGAGTTCAGGGGCTTAGCTGTGAAAGTCTCTGCCTCCTACATCCTTGTAAACCTTTTCATCTCTTAAGAACATCCTGTGCACAGCAGATGTTGTGTGCACAGCTTCTTATAGTCACATATTATTTATCCAACAAACATTAGTGTCTATAATATGCCAGGCACTGTTCAGGCTGAGGATTAAAAAAATAAATTAAACCCGGTTCTAACTCCTGAGATCCTACAATCTAGTTGGAAAAACATAAAAATAATAAAGTAAAGTAAATGATCTTACTTAGGGTTAACTACAAGAAGAGATATGCTTGACTAGCATAGGAGCAGAGAGAAAGGTATGATCAAATTCATCCTGGAACACAAGGAGAGGCTTCCAGAACTATGTATGTGTTGTCCTTCTGGGAAGATGTATTTTTTTCCCCAAGCTTCAGGAAAGCATTATACAGGTGAGAGAAATGTCCATCCTACAGACACATAGCCATGCTCTAACTGAGGATAACCTGATTGGAAACATCCTCAAGCTTGATGCAGCAAAAACACCTATCTATGGATCACAAAAAGAGCCCTTCGACTCTGAAGCTCCTCACCACAGAAGGCGGTGTGGAGGTGATGACTGCGGTGGTGGTTCATTCCCATCTGACATTAATGAGTGAAGGATTATCTCCTTCCCGCCTGCATCTGTAGCCAGAGATGTAGATTTTCCAGGGCATAGGGATGAATTAAGTGGAGAGGTGTAGAGCAGCACAAGACCATGTGGTTTCTATCAGACATTTCTTTTTTTTTTAAGATTTTATTTATTTATTCACGACAGACACAGATTGAGAGAGAGAGAGGGAGAGAGAGAGAGAGAGGCAGAGAGAGAAGCAGGCTCCATGCAGGGAGCCGGATGTGGGACTCGATTCCAGGACTCCAGCCCTGCCTGGGCTGAAGGCAGGCACTAAACCGCTGAGCCACCGGGGCTGCCCAATCAGACATTTCTATTTGGACATCAGAGTGGATGCCGTTGCTGTTAACAGAAATGGGATCTAATAAGGAGGAGGAAACCTATTGTGTTGGTGGTTGTTATTTTGGTTGTGGTTGTTTGATGACCTTTCACAGAAGCCCCGGAAAATGAGAATAACGGGACAGTAGAGTGAATTAAATAAGGGAGCATCTGTAAAATGCTTGGTAGGTTATAGTAACTATTGATAACTATTATCAATCAATATGGTTACGGAGTTGGAGACCCGATTGAATCATGCTTCTGTGATAACCTAATCCCAACTGTGCTCTAGTTCCTGGATTCTCTCTACTTCGGACAATATCATGTGACCTCTTCCTGACCCACTGACTAGAGCAAGCAGAAGTGGGCCTAGAGCCTCTCTGCTGGAGCCTCCCAAACTCCAGTGCTCAGCCCTCCACAGCTGTTTGAGTTGGAACCTAAGGTCCTAGTGTTATTGTACTCACCTCAGCACCCCACCCGGGGGCCTATGGTCAGAGCAGGCACAGATAGGCTCTTGGGTGTGTTGATATGAATGTAGTTCAAGGTGGTTTTCAGCCTTGGGTGGCCTTCATGTAAAGCACAGAGTGTGTTGAAGGGCTTGCTCCAACTGGGGGCTCAGCACATCTCCATGTGGGCTTGTGTCTGTGCAGTGAGGAAGAGAAACAAACACCTCCCCCTTGAGGAAACTGTGTAGAAGGCCACAGAATGTCTCCACTTACATTTGTTAACCAGATTGCACAGGTGACTGTTGGGGATGGGGTAGCGAGGACACCTAACCTGCTTGTCCTTCCAGCACCCCTCCGGGGGACGCCCTGGGCCCTGCACACCTCCAGGACAGTATTGTGTCAAGACAAACCCCAGCCTGCGTGTCATGGTCATGTGATACATTGCTCTAGGTGGGGTGGGAAGAAACTTTTGATAAGCTCATCTGCTGGAGGGGATCCTTCCCAGCGTCTCTTCATTCACTGAGGAAAAGCTATCATGCAGTTTCTCAAAGCCCCCGGACTCTCATTTATCACTTCTTCCTTCCAGCTTTCATACCATTGGGAACAGTTAGACTGCACTGGTGGATCCCTGAGATAGCTGGAGAGACCAAATTCACAGCCAGAAATGACAGACTTAATGGCAGGAGAGGGAAGCACCAGCAGTAGATGCTCTGTGAAAAAAGCCAAGAGGATCTCCATGTTTGAGGCTTACCCAGCAATGGTTGGGGTCGTGGGAAAGTCAAATTGTGTAGTGAGTTTATTTGTTTCCTCTTACTGCTGTAATAAGTTGCTGCAAATTGATGGTTTTAAACAACATAAATGTATTACCGTATAACTCTGGAGGCCAGAAGTCTAAAATCAGTCAGGCAGGCTGCTTTCCCTTCTGGAGGCTCTAGGGAAGAATCTGCTTCCCTGTCCATTCCATCTTCTAGAAACCGCCACATCCTTCAATTCATGGCGTCCCATTACTTCAACATCTGCTTTCCTCATCACTTCTCCTTTCCCGACGCTGACCCCCTTGCCTCTCTCTTATAAGGATTCTAATGTTACAAGTCGACCCAAATAATCCAGAATAATCTCTCCATCTCAAGATCCTTAACTTAATGACATCTGCAAAGTCCTTTGGGCCTGTGAGATAACATACTCCCAGATTCCGGCAGTTAGGATGGAGATATCCTTCCGGGGTGGGGGGAGGCACTATTCTGCTTACCACAATAGAGATGACCTTCTCAACCCGCTCCCAAGTTGAGCATTCTTTTGGTCAAAAGGGCTATCTTTGGGTTTATCTGGACGTGTTCGGTAACACCTCTGAGTGATGGGGTATCCAGGATTCACATTTACCAGCTCCAAGTACCCCCTGAAGGGCTCTCTGGGCATTGACTTCCTCCTGGATTTTGTTCTTTCCTCCAAAAGAATTTCGTATGGCTGAATGGAGTCCTTCTCTATGGGGTTTTTAGTGGGGGCCAGATGCATCCCAGCTCTGTGCCAGCATTGTCTGGTGACACAGACATCACAACCTTGCCCAGCCATAAGACCAAGGGCGACCTCCCTGCATCTTTATCTCGTTTGCCATTACCCTGTGTTCCTGATAGGCTGATGGCTGTCACTGTTGCCAACAAAATGAGGGGAAATGTGCAGAGGTTTCAAAAGCCATGAAGCCAGCAGGGAGGGAGGGAGGGCAGGGTGCCTAGACCTAGGCCTGTGTGAAGCTGGGAGAATTTCATAGTGAGTTTGGACCTCTAGAGAAACAGTTATATCCAAGGAAGTCATGGAATTTCCTTCTGGTCCAACATGGCTTAAAAGTGACCTTGGGGTGGCCCGCCTGGGCTTAGTCAGCATGTCATTCAGGCAGACTCAAAGGCAGGCGAGTGCTTTTTGAGTTTTTAAAATTTCTTTCCCTATTTGGTGCAGGGTTGGCTGGTGACAGTACCTGACTGCACTTCACTTCATCCTCTGTGCTCATGCAGATCCCAAAGCTCATTTCGAGCCCCTTCTGCATTGTAGTTGTCCTCGGTTTCCCCTCCCTTTGGTCCTGGTCTACATGACGTGTGCTTTAATTTGTTCAGTATTTGGTGCCTTTTACACTGAGTATTCTCAGTGATTAATAGCATACCCTGCCTCTTCTCATTTAACTCCACCACACCTCCTGGGTTATGGTGTCCCCGAAAGACAGATGAGTTAAAGTTGTCTGGGAAAAAAAATTCCCTGTTGTTGAGATCAGTTAATACAGAAAGGAGTAGGCTTAACTTTGTGAACCTCGACCCTGCATTCAAATTCTAGAAAAGGGGTAGCTCAGGTGCTCAGCGGTTTAGCGCGGCCTTCAGCCCAGGGTGTGATCCTGGAGCCCCGGCATCGAGTCCCACGACAGGCTCCCTGCATGGGGCCTGCTTCTCCCTCTCTGTTTGTGTCTCTGTCTCTCTCTGTCTCTCATGAATAAATAAATAAAATCTTTAAAAAAAAAATTCTAAAAAAAAAAAAAAATTCTAGAAAAGGCCGGCTGGCCCTTTGTTTACAGTCATACAAAGTTCTCCAACAGAAAGCCAAACTCCTGGCTGGGAGGCCTGCACCGAGTTTTGGCAGAGCTCTTATCAGAGGACACGGGCTCAATTCAGAGGGTTACCAAGGGGTGCGAAGGGGGACATGCTGCTGGCAAAAGAGTCATGTGGGTGAGTGGGAGGCAGATGGAGGGAGCCCCGGATTGTCAGCGGTGTGCATCTGGCAATCTGAAGAGGCTGAGGCCGGAGGGCCCAACAGAGAGAGCAGGGATCTCTCCAGAAAGGAAGGGAGTTCCAAAAGAAAGCCTGGTGGCTTTTCATTATGGGGAGAAGATGTTTACATTCCAGCCCACCCCCCCCCCCCCCCCCCCCGACTCCCTCGGCCCACCCCTGGGCAGACCTGCCTCTGCTTCCTTCTGCCGCTCAGCCCACGGGTACCTGCCTTCCTTTCATCTGCTCTGTGCAGCAGGGTCCCCTGCCAGCAGCTCGCCCTGCAGCTCCCTTCTCCTCCCTGCCAGCCTCCCGCTCCCCTCCTTCCCAGCTGCAAGCCACAAACAGGCACCCTCCACACAGCCCCTGCCCCAGTGGCCCTATGGGCTTTAGGACAACAGCTGTGATTGACATCTGCCCTCTTTCCTGTGCACCCCTGCCCACGCCCCACCGCGCCCCAATTTCTCATGTTTCTGTTCCATCACTGGAATTGCCATTAGGGATTCAGGGTGGAGGGACCCCAGCTGAGTCTAGTGCTGCATCTCTGCCTGAAAATCAAGCATGACCCCTCAACAAACCTGGCAAAGTGAGAGGGAGGGAGGGTAGGGGAAACAGATGAAAGAGAGAGCGCGCCCTGGCAAGGGAAGGAAACAGAGGAGGTTCCAATTTCTGAGAGGTTGAATGAAGATGGGAATGTGACATAGGGAACATTCAGACAGAGATTGGCAGCTCTGAGCCCTGCGTATTTCACTCTAGACCTCTGTTCCTGCTTGAATTTATCCTTAAAAATGCAGGTTGGCCAAAAAACCCAAACCCCACATCTTTGGGGGTTAATAAGAAATGCCTCATTTGTTTAGGAGTTCCTTTTTTGAGCCAACTCTATCCTTCCAGAGCTGGCGGCAGGCTGGCACAGACTTCAGGAAGCACCCACAGCCTCCAGCAGGAGCCTGAGACACCCTCTCCTCCTACAGTCTCTGCTTTTGGAGGTGGGGGGACTTGGCAGGTCAGCCTATGGTCCCACTGCCACCAGCAATGTCATCAAGGGCATCACTAGCTCAAGTACACGTAGAAAGAAGATGGAGCTTTCCAGAGGAGGGAGGGTGGTAAGCGAGGTGATGGGCTACATGTTGAGGTAGCTCAAGCTGCAAGCCAGCATCCTTCCTACCCCCCATTCTGTGGGTCTCCACCCACTGCTTTTGTACCACAGCCCCTGGTGGTGAGGGGCTCTGTCCAGCTGATGTCCCAGGATGGCTTTACCCCCAGACTCCTCATCAGACTAAAGGTCTCCAGAGGCTGCTTGGTTGTATTTAACAAACACACATCTAGGGTGCGCTGCCCGTGCCAGTGTTCAGCCCGTCTTACCCACATTAATTATAATAATGCTGAAACAAACCTATGAGATAGATACTGTTTTTACCTCCCATTTTATGGATAAAACGGCTGAGGCATAAAGCTGTTAAGTAGCTGGCCAGAGCCCATGCAGCTGGGGAGGGGTGGAGCTGGGCATCTGGAATCAGATCCATGCTCTAAGTCACCAGTTATGCTACCGCTCATGCTGGCTTCCCTTTGTCTCCCTGTTCCGTGCCCAGCCTCCGCTTTGGGTGGGAGGAGGAGTTTGATAGAGTGAGTAGAGCACACCTTGGAGCTCAATAAACCTGATTCTAGTCTGGCTTCTGTCACTGTCTGGCCAGGTGTCCCTGTGCACCTGGCTTGAGCTCTCTGCATCCCAATTCCACATCTTCAGCTCGCTGACTTCTAGACCACTCCAACACGGAAGGCTTGCAAGGCCCCCATAGAGCGCTCAGCTCTGCTTGGGCCAAACCATCCCTGCAGCTGCCTGAAGCTCACGTTGGGGATCCCCAGAGGAAGAGGGAGGGAGGGAGGAAAGGAAACACATTTGGCAGGATGGCAATGGGTGGGCAGCCTCCATTGGAAAGATGGACAATTGTAATGAGGCTCTGACAGTGTCCCCCTCACTGTAAAAGTTTAGATAATGATCTTAACAGGGAGATCCTCTTAGAATTATAACCCCCATGACGATGTCCATGGTTATAGTCCTCATGGCAGGGTTAGCAGGAAACTGCCAAGGACTACACCCCACCAGCCAAAGGCTAACTCAAGTAGATCCCCCATGCAGGCAGTAGCAGATAGATTTCAGTTACTTCTTAATGACTTGGAGACATGTACACTTTAACTGCACTTAAATGGACCATTTTACCTAATTAAGAGTCAGGATCAGAGAGTTAAAAATTGAAGCGTCCTATTTCCTCAATGCTAAGATGCATGCTTTTCCTATTGAACATTTCTAAAATTGGAATGTCATATAAACTTATTTCTAATGTAGTGTGTCTCCCTAACACACACACATGAATTATTGAATGCTCGTGGTGCATGTTAAAATTCAAGAAATGTAATAGCATTATTGCTTTAGTCTATGTTGACGGTGGGAACAAAAAATCACTTCAATAAGAAGAGGGACTTCATTATAATAATCACAAACCCTTGTGGGCAAGAATGGGCCTCAGAGAGGCTCGAAACTCAAATTTGGAGTGCTGTGGCGATTCCTTAAAGTATATTCATCTCTCATCTTTGCCTCTTCTGTGTACCCGATTCATCATTCACTCATTCCTCTGACTTGCAGCCTCTATACGTCAAGATTCACTGCATAAAATGGCCAACCCCAGCCTCACAGAAGGATCAAATCTTTCAAACTCCATGTTTTTTTCTCTCTCCTCCTGTCCCAATATTAGGGGGGAAATTCCTCTTTGTCCTTCTAGTCCAATCATCCATGAGTGGAGTGGAGACCAGGGCCACATTTTTCATGATGGCCACCAGCACCCTGTCTCTGTGGGTTCTCAGATCAGTTTAGGGAGACACCAAATGGGGCAGATATTCCTTAAGATCACCCCACAGGAGGCAGAAGTTTACCACTGTAGAGCCTCATTCCAGTGGCGCCATGTGTTGGCTCTGGGAAGGACTGTAGGCAGGGCACCAGGGGAAAAGTCATTTAGATTAGAATCAGGATGACTGCAGGCTCTGATGGCAGATCTGATGGGCAGATCAGCAAAGGCCATGCTGGCTCACTCGGGGCTTCCCCGGTACCTTGCACAGATCTCCGCCGCCCTCAGGTAGGGCTAGAGGACAGAGGGACCATTGCCCAAGGACTTCTGAGGAGGGGCAGGGAGGCAGAGGTGGGGAATCACAGAAAAGAACTTGTCTAGAAAGGCTCACTGACTTTTAGATTAGCACCACTTTCCAAAATGCCCTCTGAGGGTCCAGATTTGCTGATCTCATCCTCAGACTAGGATCCTCAGGTATCCAGAGAAAGCATACCCCCTCACCCCTACACACAGTCTTTGGAGCGGTGGGACAGATGGGGGGATAGGAATTCAGGAAGCCAGGGTCCCAAGCTGCGGTGTCTGGCCCCTCACCTTTGTCAGGTACTTGCCAAGTCAGTCTCCTCCAGTGGCTGGGGTCCAGCTGCAGTGCTGTGTGGTCTTCAGTTCCAGGATCAAATGATGAACCCTTCACATGACACCTGCCCCTCTCATTTCTGGCCCTGAGCTCTGGCTGCCACAACCTCTCCATCTGCCATGGAAGCTGCGGAGGCAGCTGATGTTGATAAGCCACCGACCCAGAGATTTGGCAAGAGAGCTGCTTGCTAATTTGGAGAGGATGTTAAGTGAGAAAGGGTAGTAGTGTTCAGTGCTAGCTCCTCTGAAACCCAGGGGAGCCAGTGAGAAGACAGGGGCAGGGAGGAGCTGAGAGGAAAAGCAATAGCCTTTCAGGGCAAAAGAAGAAAACCAGCAGCCAAAAAGACTATTTTTGCTTCCCATTCTCCATGCACTACTCCCCAGAGATCTGCCCGAGTGACTCACGAATGTCCTTGTGCACAGAGAAATCACCTGGTATGTGGGCACAGAGAGCTAGCTCTGTGCTGCTGAATAAATATCCCCTCTCTTCTTCAGCCACTCACCTCTACCACCCACTCCCTGGCAAACCATTCTGGGAAACTCTAGTCTCTGTGCAGTGTGCAGATTTCTGAATTGGTAAGAGTTGTTGGAACACAGACAGTAAGAGGCATCGGTACACGCCAACTGTCGAGGTAACAAGGGGGATTGCATGCAAATATGGCCCATTTGGCGTGCTGGATTGTTGATTCTTAGGCCAACCCATCTCCATAATTTGCTGTGTGAACGGAGATAAATTATCTCGCCAATATCTGTTCCTACTTTCCTATTAAAGAAAAAACAAAACAAAACAAAAAACCATGAGCACTGCTGGGAAGTGGTAATGGTGTCAGCCGTCACGCCCCTTTTACTCCTGTGTGGGGTGACTGGAGGCTGATTCCACTCTTCTCCTTATCTTGGTTCTTCCCCAGTCCTCTTCCATCCACTTGGTTATCCAGGCCTTTCCCTCACCCCCAGAGCCAAATCCTCAGCTACCCTGGTAATTAGATATGGTTGTCAGGGAAGATGTGTATCTTGAGTCCATCCTCCTTTTTCCATCTCCCTTGTCAACTCTTACCCTCTTCCATGGCCAAAGCGCTCCTGTAGCTTCTCAGTTCATTCTCCTCACAGCCCAGAGTGCTTTCCTAAAACGTGCCACCATCTTTTTTAAAAATTATTTTTTATAAAGATTTTTATTTATTCATGAGAGACACATAGAGACAGAGATATAGGCAGAGGGAGAAGCAGGCTCCCTACGGGGAGCCTGATGTGGGACTCGATCCCAGGACCCCAGGATCAAAATCTGAGCCAAAGGCAGATGCTCAACCACTGAGCCACCCAGGCGCCCCACATGCCACCATCTTACATCCCCTCAATGACATCATCCTTCCCTTCGGGTACACCCAACATGATCTGTTGTGTGCGGAACCACTCAGTGATGCTAGACTTTGCATGTTCTGAATACCCTGAACTTTAGCCTGCCTTAAAGTCTTTGCTCATGACATTGCCTCTACTCGGAATGCTAAGCCTCTAAATCTCTGTCTCTGGATCCCCGTCCTACTCATGCCTCAAGTGAAAATTATTTTTTCCAACCTATCTTCCCTGACAACCATATCTAAGTAGCTCTCTTCCCCTGTTCCATGTGTGCCTGATTACTTCGTTCTGTTCATTACTTGATTATTTCATTCTTCAAACATTTCATGTTTCTCAATTTGCATTTATGTGTATACTTCAATATAAATGCCAGTCTTCTCTGTCTCCCTCCTCCACGATGTAAGCTTCATGGAGCAGAGACGTGTCTTTTTGCCCCACTCCTGACCGTTAGCACCCAGGCAGAGTACCTGAGATATAGCAGGTGCTCAATAAATATTTATTTACTTCTTTTATGAGCACCTATGATGTGTGTACCATGTGATGGGCAAATAGTAATGAAATAAAATAGATTGCCCACATAGGGCTAATGGTCATAACACAAGATTTAACTACTATTTGAGTGTGAGCAGGGGGAAAGGTGATGGCTCTTTTAATATCCAAACCACACTGAAATTGCATTTTTAAAAAATGGAAACAACAGAGTGATTTGGCTTGCTCCATTGGGGAAATGATATAAGGTGAAAGAAGATTTTATTTAAAGTAGCTCCAGCCCACGTGTAATGCTTTGGGCTTACTTAGACATATTCTTTAGAGGCTTCTGGTGCACTTTCCCCAAACCATCAAGCATTAAATTAGCTTAAAGAAAACCATAAAAATTGCCCTGAGTCTCTTAAAGAACATGACACTTTTCATTTTTCCATTTTATTCATGCAGGTAAATGTATGTATCTCTCCAGAGTATTTATGGATTTTAATCCTTTTACAAGGTGAATGTGTTTGCATTCGGTTGAAAGAGGGAATAAAATCCTTTTACCTACACTAAGGAAGAAATTGAATGTAAAATGGAGCTGGCTTAGGCAGGAAAAGAGCACTGGCTAGGATTTAGGAAGCTCAGATGCTGGGGTCAGTCCCACCACCAAGTAACTGGTGAGTCAGATCATCTCACAGGGCCTCAAGTCTCTCGCTTGGAAAGTTAAGGGACTGGACTTAGGTGTCCTGATCTACTGGAGGCAGAAGACCAGGATGGATAATGATAAAATGGGAGACGCTGGGCCAGCAGCCCCTAATCATCTATTCTGTACCCAGAGAGAAGAATTGGTATGATTTCTGGCTCCTGGGTAACCCCAAGGATTTCTTGGTTGGATTACAGTCACTGAACCCACATTTACCCTCTAGTAAACACTCTAGTAAACGCGGGGGGGGGGGCGTTCTGGGAGTCTAGAGATCCATTCAATTCATCATTCATCAATAAATATTTATCAAGACCTACTACTCACAGCACCAGGAATAGAGCACATAATAGTGATGGAAGGAAGTCTCAGATCCTACCATCAGGGAATTTAAGTCTGAGGGAGACAGGTAGCAAGCCAAAGAGAAAGAAAAAAGTACAATGTGAAGTGTTAAGAGGCTGGAAGCAAGGGGCAAAGACAGAGGATGACACCGGAAAGCACATAGGAAGGGGTCAAAGAAGACTCTCCAGAGAAGGTGGCATCCATTTGAAGGAGCAAAAAGGAAGAAGAGAGAGCTTGTTCAAAGGCAGGAAAAGGCTTGGAGTATGGAGGAACTCAAGGAAGGCCAGAGAAGCTGGCATTCAGTGGTCTAGGAAGAGGCTTGAAATAAGGATGGTGAAGAAGGTAGAAGCCAGACCATGCAGGACCTTCCGGGTCAAAGTAAGAGGTTTGGATCTGGATTGTAAGTAAGAGAAGTAGTATGCCTGGGTTTACATGTCACCAGTGTGACATTTCCCACTTTGAACAGTACAGTGTACAGACACTTAATTTTGTTTATTTCCCTGTGACAAAACTCAGCTAATGAGAGTCTGTTTGCCTTGTCAGTGCTGATGACATAGTAAGTTCTGGTACTCGCTTTTAATATCCTCTCAGCAAGTTCAGAACTCTTCCCTTCCTTTTCCTTCTCCCTTTCTCCTGGGATTTGCTCAAACAAAATCCCAAGGGGCATTATGTACCTTTCTGATTTGGAGGAAGGGCACCTGACCCATGCTCATCCTCTGCTGGCATCTGCTGGGGTTTTGTTTTTGTTTTTGTTTTTAAGATTGTATTTATTTATTCAGGAGAGACATAGAGAGAGGTAGAGACATAGGCTGAGAGGGAAGCAGGCTCCCTGCAGGGAGCCCGATGTGGGACTCAATCCTGGGACTCTGGGATCATGTCCTAAGCCAGAGGCAGACACTCAACCACTGAGCCACCCAGGTGCCCCGGCACCTGCTGTTTTAATGTGGCTTGGCATCTGGGCAATATGAATGAACGTCTCTAAGGGTCCCCTCCAAGTTCTGCTTTCATTTCAGTTCTTACTGCTCTGGTGGTGGCAGTGAAGATGGAAAGAAGCTGGTGAGGTTTAGAGGCTGTTGATGTGTCAGATGGGGATGGGGAGGTTTTGGGAGAGGGAGAAAACGAGGAGACCTCCCTGGCTGCTGGCTTTAGCAACTAGGTCCTGGATAGTGTCTGCTGCAGGGAGGGAGCAAGCAGGTGGGGCCTGGTGGTGGTACAGATTTGGGGATGGATATCAAGAATCTAGTTTTGTATGTATCAAGTTTGAGATATTTGTGAGAGACATCCAAGTGAGAGATGTCAAGCAGACCGTTTGATTTCTGAGATTAAAGCTCAGGGGAGAGGTCTGCGAGGTGATCGAAATTTGGGTGTTGTCAGCAGACAGACGGTACTTAAAATCATGGGAATGGACCTTAAGTAGTCTCAAGTGTTCAGGTGGGGCTTAGGCATCGCTGTGTGGTCCTGAAGATTTCACCTCGTGATTTGGGTAAGAACTGCTCAGGCTCCAGATGGCGGTTCCAGGGGCCCTGAGGACCCAGGTGGTGGATCAGTGATCCCCTGACAGCTGCTGCTGCTCACTCTGCAGACTTTGTTAATCTGCTGATATGTGGGCGCTCCCAGCTGGGGACAGCGGTTGGGATGGGCCCAGCTTGGGAGGAGTCAGGGTGGGAGGTGGGAGAGGTCTGGCCATCTGGATGGGGTGGGTGGAGCAGGCTATTTCTAGGCTATCTTCCCTAAGTGGTTGCGGTGACTCCTTGAGCCTTCAGGCCCAGGGTACAGCACAGGAGAGTGAAGAGGAAGAATTCAAGACCCACTGAGCACAGCTAAGAAGCGCCTGGGACCATACACCTGAACATGTTCTCTCCCTCCAGGGTCTCACGGGCAGATGATACTATAATCCCTCATATTCATACTCCTTAACCCAGAAACCCACACAGTATAGTGTCAGAGCATGTCATATTCAGGAAAATCAGTGTGGCATTCACTTATCTTTTTTTTAAGACTTTATTATTTATTTATTTATTTATTTATTTATTTATTTATTTATTTATTTATTTAAGAGGAAGAGATGAATGACAGGGAGAGGGAGAGAGAATCTGAAGCTGATTCTGCACTGAGCACAGAGGCCATTTCGGGGCTCCATCCCAGGATCCTGAGATCATGACCGGAGCTGGAACCAAGTGTCAGACACTTAGTGTGTCAGACACACTAAGCCTCCCAGGTGCCCCTAGCATTCACTTATAATTTAAGAGTTACTCCATCTTTACTGTCAACGATGTTAAAGGCACTCAAATGCACGGTTCCAGTAATGTTAATTAAAATCTTAGTTCTTTTTCTATTCATATGATTTACACACCACACGCAGCTGTTCAGCACCGCCACTGTCAAACCTGGCTCTCCCTCCCCCATAAATAAACTCTTCTAGGGCAGCCTCTCTGGGTGCCTCCCTCCCTGCCCTGCTCCCCTCGCCCCCTCAACCCTTTATTATCTTTGTGTCTGGCCTTTCTGCTTGGAGGAAAGCATGCATCCTTCTTGAAACTGGGGAAAAGGGGGTTTAGGGAAGTAGGTTGAAATGACAGGACTCTCAGGCACCTGGGTGACTCAGTGGTTGAGCGACTGCCTTTGGCTCAGGTCGTGATCCAGGGGGTCCTGGGATTGTGTCTGGCATCGGGCTCTCCAGAGGGAGCCTGCTTCTCCGTCTGCCTATGTCTCTGCCTCTCTTTGGGTGTCTCATGAATAAATAAACAAATAATCTTTTTAAAAAAAAGAATAAATAAAATCTTAAAAAAAAATGACAGGACACACTGGTGGAAGGAGGAATGGACTTTTTGTTTCAGTGCACACTTCTGGGGTCAACTGACACCTCTACACTCTCCTTCCACCTTCCCAACAACCTTGAGGGGTAGTTGTTTTCATCAATCTGACTTTATAGAGGAGGAAGCTAAGGCTCACCCAGAGCCATGTAGAGTTAAAAAAAAGGCAAGGAGAGGACTGGAACTGCTTGCCAGCAGGAAGGTGGCCAAGATGGGGATGTGCCAACAAGAGAGATGGAGAGAGATAGTTTCTCTTCTCTTTCTCCTATCTGCTCCCCATTCCCCCCTCATTCCCTTTAACCAGCAAGGACGGGGCAGTTCCCTCCTTGGTCAGGAAATTGGGTGGGAAAAAAGTAACTGGGTGGGGACTGCTTGGCTCCTATCTGTTTCTGTAATAAAATAAAGAAGTGAGAACAGGTGACTTTTTTTTTAAGATTTTCTTTATTTATTCATGAGAGACACAGGGAGAGGTAGAGACATAGGCAGAGGAAGGGCAGGCTCCCTGTGGGGAGCCCAATGCGGAACTCAATCCCAGGACCCTGGGATCATGACCTGAGCCAAAGGCAGACCCTCAACCACTGAGCCACCCAGGTGCCCAGAACAGGTGACTTTGGATCAAATTCCCTATCACACACAAAGCATAGCTGCCTTGTGACCTAGTCCCCAAGTGGAAACCTACTCAGAGAAACCATCTTTGGATAGCCAGAAAGCCATTCACAAAGAAATTCTGATCTCTGCTAAAACCTCTCAAAGAACACCAAAAGGGTGTTCTGCTCAAAATAGAGCAACGCTTAAAAAAAAAAAAAAAAAAAAAAAGACAACCTCTCTCTCCCCATGTATATTTTGAATACAACTACCTCTCAAGTACTATCACCTCCCTCCACACTCCCAAAACCTGTCTCCACGCCCAGAAGGTTTACATCCTTCTTCTCATCTCACTCAGGATCTATTCATTTCTCTTCCACCGACAACTCAAGAGAGTTACTTTCCAGAGGAAATCAAGCCACCCCGTGTGGTTTCTCTCAATTACCCCAGTTGGGCACTGAAGGCTGTGCTACCCCGTGTTCCCTTCCACAGACAGAGAAGCGGAGAGGCTGTCAACAGAGATGCATAAATCGGTTTCCTATCCCACTGGGATGAGTCCAAGAAAACAGGAATGACAGGACGGGGATGGGAACGGTGCAGGGCAGGTCCTGGAAAACTCTCCTCCAAGGTCTGGTTAGGTTGTACCCTTGACCCCACTGCTGGGAAGGCTTCCTGACTCGAGTCGGATCAAGAAGGAGTAGGCTGCTGGTCTCCCTATCCAGGACTCTCTTTGGACTCGCCTAGAACAGTGGGAGGCGAAGCGAAGGAGGAAGGAAAGGAAAGAAAGACCAGCCCTGTCGCCATACCAGGTGGGAGCAGGGGAGGCCTCCTTGGCCTGCAGTTCAGAGGCACTGCTGAGAAGGGAGGATGTGCCCTGAGATACTCTGCAAGTTTCCCATTCTGCTCTTGGTTATCCTTCGGCTCTGGAGGGAGCTGGCTCAGTCTCAGGAAAATCAGGGTGAGCATTGGGTTTGCTCATATCTCCACGTGGCATCTCATTAAACGCTACAACCCCTTGGGTAGGTAGGCATTGCCGTGCAATAACCCATGCAAAGGCCTTGCCTTTCTCCCTCCACGGCATATAAACGACTCCAGAGAGGGGTCGTGGTTTTATAAATCCTTGTGCTCCTAGCATTCAGCACAGTGCACTGGCACCCAGTGTCTGGGACAAGAATGCCCCCTGTTCCTGCAGCTGATTTTGAAAGTCCGGCAAGATAGAAGGGGAGGTCAGCAGTTGGTGGCTTGCTGGTCGCTTGTGTCCACAGGCCTCAGCAGATGGAGCCCATGGCCTCTGGCTCACCCTAGGCGGGATGGACTTAGGACTTCCCCAGGGTTGTGCAATGTTCTGGTGCCCTCTCCTCCCGGCCCCCCTGCCGCGGTCAAGACATGCCACCCCCAGACATTCCTCCTGCACCATCCTCTTTGGGGGGGATTTCCTTTCTCAGGGAGGCCTAGATGATGACCTTGCTCTGGTTTCAGAATTCCAAAACAGAGAGGAATAAATCCTCCAGAGCTGACCTAGCTTCCAAAGACAGAGCTCACTCACTTCCTCCTTTCTTGTAGGCGTCACCTCTGCATTGTGCCTCCTCTCCTCAAGCTGGGAGGAGCTGGCTCCAGAGGCAGGCCCTGATTCTTCATCTGGCCTGTGCTTGCCTCCAACAGACTAGGCGAGGGCCTGTAAACAGGCCAGAGAGCGTCAGAAGAGGCCTCGTAAAGCCAAAGTGAGAGGAGCTGGGGCTCAGGCTCTGCCGCTGGGGCCCCCCTGGCCCCCTGGGGAGGTGAGGCAGAGACCTGGCTGGGCCAGGCGCCCATGCTGGGATGAGTCGCTCACTTCCTCCCCTCCGTTGGGGGAATCTGGAGCTTCCATAGCACAACCAGCTTCCCTCTGTCAGTGAAATAATCAGCAACTGTAAAGTCTATCACAGTGTCCAGTTCATAAAAAATGCTCTGAGATTTTGACCATGATCACAACTCAACACTACTGGGTTTGTCTATTCCCATGTCTCTCCCTCACACCCGGGCACTTATCCGTATCTGCAGTGCTTCCTACAGGATCCAGCTTACAGCTGCTGTGACTAAAAAAAATTTTACTTTGGACACGAGGCAAAACTTTTAAATAGCTCCTGCCATTACCCTGGGTAGGGGCCCCTCTCTTGCCCAGTGACGAAAGCTCTGGAGTAATGGCCTTGGGGTGGGAGTTCACAAATCCCCCTCCAGCACAACAGGTTAGCTTCTGCGGTCTCTGGACCCTCACCTCTCAGTCACTAAAATTGAGGGGGAAACGGAGTCAACTCTAAAGGGCTTTTCTGCTTGCAGTGACTGAATGGGTGACTTGACTGCAGGTGAGGAGGGGTGGGGATCTGAGACAACCTAGAAGACCAGGGCTCAGGCCGAGGGTGGGGCAGGGATGGGGGGCTGAGATACAGCAGGGCAAAGCTGGGCCTCCCTTCTGGGACAGCAGGGCTGACCTGCCTGGTCACACTGTCCTGAGGCTGCCACTTTTGAGGTAAGACCTGAGCACTCCAATCCAGAGGGATCTACCCTACCTTGACACAGATTGCTGAAATGATCATTGTATTTATTTATTTTGTTTATTTGTTTGTTCATTCATTCATTCATTCACATTGCCTACACAGAGAGGGAGAGTCAGGGATATTTTTTAAGAATTATTTATTTATTTAGAGAAAGAGTGTGTGCATGAGTGGGTCGAGGGGCAGAGGGAGAGGGGGAAGTGGGGATCTCCACTCAGCTTCATCCCACCACCCTGATATCCTGACCTGAGCACCTGATCCTGATGTCTTCAGTTTGGGTTGAATTAAACATATGCCCACACACACATACAAGACACAATTCTGTATAGACCGTGCCTCCGAAGGGAATGTTGGACTAGTTACTACACATAGTACCGAACAAGTGCTGTGCCATTGGAAAACTTGGTACTTATTCTTTATTTTGTTAAAACAGTTGAGAAATGGACATGCCTGGGTGGCTCAGTGGTTGACCGTCTGCCTTTGGCTCAGGGCGTGATCCCAGAGTTCCAGGATCGAGTTCCACATCAGGCTCCCTGGGAGCCTGTCTGTCTTCTCTCTGTCTTTCATGAATAAATAAATAAAATCTTAAAAAAAACAAACAGTTGAGATAAATAAATAAAATCTTAAAAAAAACAAACAGTTGAGATATAAATGAACCCTTTTAAAAGTAAGTACGTGGTGGGCAGTGTGCCTGGGTGGCTTAGTCAGTTAAGTGTCTGACTCTTGATCTCAGCTCAGGTCTTGATCTCTGGGTTGTGAGGTTCAAGTCCCACATGGGGCTCCATGCCTAGCACGGAGCTCACTTAAATAAGTAAACAAACAAACAAATAAATAAAAGCAAGTGCCGAAGTCTTTTATTTCGATCTGTATGTCTGCCCCACTTGATTTCAGAATCAGATACAGATCACCATCATAGTACAATGGATAATCCCATTTAAATGCTCGTCTTTTTTTTTTTCTTTTGATCATCATCACCATCTTTTTGCTGAGGTAAACCAATGTTCTAGATAACAAGAGAAAAATTAATTGGTTGGAATATTCAGATGAAGTGTTAATGTAAATTTTTTTGACCTACTTATTGTTTATCTCTTGAAGTCTGTATGAGGTGATGCTAGGAAGTTAAATTCACCAAACTTAATTTTTCTAACAAGCTGCTATATTTGTATGTGAAAAATTCACCTTTAGACTGGCAATTCTAGTTTTCAAGGTATCTTCACTTTTACGCATACGTAATTCAGCCCAAAGCTGTACACATCGGGAGTGCTCATTGAGCATTACCTAGTGTCTAAGCGATAAGGAGGGGCTGAGTGCTGGAGATGCAAAGAAGAGTAAACCACAATCCTTTGCCAAGTGTTACCAGGCTGGGGGAGGGCATTCGAGGAAGAAGGAACACGTGGGTGAAGGCACCAGTGGGTGTGCTCACGAATCCATGTCTCTGGGGGGAAGGACACGCTTAAGCCTGTGGCGGAGGCGCAAGCAAGAGCTTCAGGATTCAGACTTACAAGGGGTCTACTGGAGAGTTTGGGCCTTATCCTAGAAGCAAGGAGCTGTGGAAGGCTTGAAGGCATGGTAGAGGGTGAATAGGTGCCTCTGGAGATAAGCAGAAGGTTCCACATGGGACACGCTGACTGCTGCTTGACTTTCAGCTACAACTGCTTTGGGCAGAGGCTGCCTCTTAGGCATGAGGCCCAAGGCTGTGGCTCTGTTCTCAGTAGCTACACACCTGGCACATCCCTGGAAAGAAAACCCCACACTATGTTTGGGGCCAAACCATCGCTTTCTGCTTCAGGGTGTTTCTTCTAGCCATTGCCTCTGGAGCTGCCCAGTAATAGTAGTGATTGATTGATATGTGCTGTTGGCATTGGATTTTAAAAGGTATATTTCTTGGGGCACCCTGGTGGCTCAGTCAGTTAAGCGTCTGACTCTTGGTTTCAGCAAGTCATCGTCTCAGGGTCCTGAGATGGAGCCCCATGTCGGGCTCCGTACTCAGCGAGGAGTGTGGTGGAGATTCTCCCTCTCCCCCTTCTCCTCCCCCTCCCCCTGTTCTCTCAAAATAAATAAATAAAATATAAATAAGTGAAATGTATATTTCTCAAAAAGGAATGCTTGAAAGCGGAAATATCCAAACATCTTGTGAAAGTGCCAGCAACATAGTAAGTATATTTTAAACATTAGCTTTCTTTTTTTGCTTCCTCGCCAAATACCCCATTATCTATGCCTAGGGAAAGAAAATACAGCTGGTTGACCCAAATCCCCAGAAGCTGGGTATCTCCCTGTCTTCAGTGGTAAATATTCAAATCCGTGCCCTGTTGCTCAGGAAGAGATGTGATCTCATGCCCGCTAGGTTCTATGTGGTTGTCCTACTTTAAGGCGCAGGTATTTTAATAACCTTACGAGAAATGAAGTTTTGTTCTTTTCTGTTCAGTAGTGTGCTCATAAGTTTCTAAATGTGTCATGCTTTAATCGAACAGAAGACTGATGAGAGTGGGTGGGGAAGGGACCCACCTGGCAGGGAGAGAAAGAAGTTAGGGAGATTGCACGTTTGATGCCAGCTCTGCCAATGAAAACAGGAGGGCCGGACTTCATAACAAAGGGCGCTGGCTGGAGAAATATTGGAGAATCATAATCCTGTATAATTACAAGGAAATGAGAAGTGAGAAGAAAGGGAGGCAGTAGCTAACATGAAGACTGTTGTTATTGAGTGTTGCTTCACGCATCTGTGAAACCTGTCTGTGCAAAGTCTCATTTGGTGACTTAGTTCCTTTGTGCCCCCAGCGACCTATGAGAGAGATACTAGCATTTTCCCCATCTTACAGAGGAAGGAACTGAGACTAAGAAGGTATCCAAGTCACACCACTGGAAAGTAGTGACGTCAAGATTTGAACTCAGATTTACCAGGAGATCTTTGGAAAATCTATTCTGCTGGCCCATACTCTTTAGCCATTTGCCAGTTGCTCAGCTGTCCTTCAACTGGGAAAGGACGAGCTTCGTAAACTGTCACTAATACGTGCTTTTGTTGGGAAACACACACTGAAGTATTTGGGAGCAAAAAGGCCGAGTACTATCCAATAATTTAAAAAGTAATAGCAATGTGAGTCTATGGAAAGCAAAACTGATAAAGCAAATGTGGTAAGATATTAACAAGTAGGGAATCTGGGTGAATGGTAGGGTATATGGGAGTCCTGCAACTTGTTTCTGAGTCTGAAATTATTTAAAAGTAAAAATATTTTTAAAAACACAAACTTATGAGTAATGTACTTAGAAAAAGTGATTCTCTGCCTTTTCCTATTTCAGAGTATGCTTCCAAATTTCTAAATCTGTTTGGTTAAATTGGATGGAACACCAGGATGTGGTGTGTGTGTGTGTGTGTGTGTGTGTGTGTGTGTGTGTGTGTGTGTAGGGGGCCAGAAGTGTGAATGTCTTACACAACTATCTTACTCTGTTCAGAGCAACAGCCCACTTCTCAGGCTCTGCATGAGAAAAGTAGTAACTACACTTCATGGCTCCTAATCATCAGGTTATAAAACAGACCCTAGTCCCCTGACCTGAGAGGCGGGCAGCAGGTCCTTCCAGGGAGCTTGGCTAGAGACAGGCTTCTCTGTCCACTCCTGCCAAGACAGTGCCAACAGGTCCCTGCCATTTGAACTTCCAGGAGAGAAAAAAAAAAGTCTTTACAGCAGGAGTGCCAAGAAACCAGTGCAATTCTTTTTTTTTTTTTTAACCTGATTATTATATAATATTTTTTTGGGCCTAGAAAACAGAGCACCGAAAAATCCCTTCACTATGGCTTGTCTGAGTTATTCCCTCACAGCTTTTCATAAGGAATGTGACTTAATTAGGTAGGGCCTGCAAGGAGAAGGGTCTCCCTTGATCTCTGGCCAAGGATTCTCTAAATCGCTCAGGCTACTCATTCCAGAATCCTGTGCTCCTTAACTACTGTGCACAGAAACCATTCATTCTGTCAGCTGAGGGGGATTTTTGAAGCTTAGATGCAGGACTCCGAGAGGCTGAGGTTTGGTTTGTAAAAGCAAAGGGAAAGGAGCAGAGAGAGAGGAAGAAGGCAGGTGAGCGGGAGCCTGTCCCAGGTCACTGTCGTTCACCCAAGCAGAGGCAGGTCTGGACGTGCAGCCTCTTGTGTGAGCTCGAACTATAGGATGAGTGTCTTACAACCCTCCTGGACCACTTGGAAATCCTTTCGTCGCGTGGGGCATTTTGTCATAATAGTATTTGACTCGGTTGCTTTTCCCAGTAATAAGCCCTTGTGCTAGGAGGAGTGGAGAAGTGGACTCTGAAATCCCAGTAGCCTTCTCTCGGGGCTATGATTCTTCCACCTGTGTTAGCATCATTTCCATTTTACCTTTCAGACAGGGGCCTTTTCTTATTTCTCTGGAACATGGTTTCTCAATCTTGGCGCCGCTGGACCAGATAATTCTTCATCGTGGCAGCTGTCCTGAGCACTGTAGGATGCTTAGCAGCATCCGGGCCTTTACCGTAAGCTAAAAGCCAGTGGCACCCCCACTTCCAACAGCAACAACCAAAATTGTCTCCAGACGTTGCCAGGTGTCCCCTGGAGAGCAAAGTCAACCTGGTTGTGAACTGATCTAGAACCTCCTTGGGAATAGGGGTCTTCCTGGAAAACCAGAACAGGCTAAAGGTGTTCGATTCAGCTTGGGCTGATGGAACGAAGGGGAACAGCTGTGACCTGTTGGGTGAGGCATTCTGGAAGACACGGTTTGCAGTACGACTCTGGGCGCTAGACCTAAGGTCTTAGGACTGGGTCATATTCTGCACTGGCTGTTCACACAGGAGTGTTTGAGAGCAGTCTCGGGATCAAGGCAGTACAGTAAACTCACCTAGAGATAGGATCCAGATCCAGATTGCCAGGCCAAGGTCTTTGAATCATTAGAAATACGGCATCTTAAGAATGTTTGGGAGCGTCCATCGGGGCCCCACCCAGATTGGCTGCGGATTTACCTGCTCCTGGCCTCTCTGACTTTGCTCTGTAATTAGAACTGCCCTCCCTGGAGAAGGTCACAAAGCTCATCTTGTACATTCCAAGAGCAGCGCCGTGGACCGCCCAGGGTGAATTTCCATGAGTTCTCAGGTGTCCACCCTATATTTTCAAGAAAGTGCTGGGAAGGTTCATCCAAGAAAAAAATACTTGCTGGGCCTAAAATTAAGAGGAGAATATCAAGTCTGGTCTTCTAGGGGGCACTGTAACTTCAGCTAAAAAAAAAGAAAGAAACAAAACCCCCGAGAGAGAAGTATGCTTAAACACATGCATTATATACTTAAAAGCACAAGAATATGGGACTCCCTGCTTACCTAGGAATTTAGCACAGGTTTTTCTAATTCTTGGGGTCTGCTTTCAGCTCTT
Organism: Nyctereutes procyonoides; assembly: GCF_905146905.1. NCBI lineage: Eukaryota > Metazoa > Chordata > Mammalia > Carnivora > Canidae > Nyctereutes > Nyctereutes procyonoides. The sequence goes on from NW_026575037.1 coordinate 10,497,901, forward strand.
GGGTTGGGGGGGACAGTACTGCTACCCATTTCATAAAAGGACGATATAATATCAAGTTGTTACATAAATAGCCAGGTTCTGGGGAAAGGATTAGACCAGATGAAATGTGGTCCTCCCAGAAGAATCTTCATGATCAATCAGCTATCGCAAAATTTAATTCTACTATAATATTACTCTCTATGTAGGCCTTTATACTTAAAATAATATCTTACTCTGAAGCTAGGCTCAGCCCCTCACCAGGTGAATAAACATGAGGAAGATATTTATCCCAGTTTTCTCATCTGTAAATGGGGGTGAGTTAGTGCATACCTCATGGAATTACTAGGGTTAATTGAGTCAACCGCTTAAGTTCTTCATCTGGTAGGTCCCATACATGTGTTAGAAAAAATAAGATGTGTGAAATCAAAAGAACAAAATAATGTTTTAGTTATCAAACCCTTTGTAAGATGCCGATCGATTACCATAGCTCCTTCAGAGATAAGCGAGGGAAGGCCTGACCATTTGCAGGTTCATGACTGTCATTTCTCTCTTAGACTCATGATGATCACCCAAGTGGTCTCACCTCCTCCACTCCTGCTCCCCCTCCATTCATTTTCCACCCAATAGACAAATGAGCTTTCAAGTTTTGGAAAATTGCAATATAGTCGAAATTTCAAATTTCAAAATTTCAAGAATTCCAAAAAATATCATTCTGCTGCTTACAACCCTCCAGGGGCTGAAAATAGAATCGCAATCTTCTTCCCTGCTCCCAAGCCCCTTGGGTTGGTCTCCCACCAACTTCCCTGACTGCAGTACCAGCCTGGCTCTTCCGCCTGCAGGACTTTAGGTCTCCTGCACCCCACGATCTGCCGTACTTTCCCTCTCAATCTTTGTGTGGCTGATGTCCTTGTCACTTCCACAGAGAAGCCCACCCACACCACCCAATCTCCATCCTCTCTCTTCATTTTATTTTCTCCACTGCTCTCATTATCACTGTCTGAAATTATTTTACACACATATAGTTTTATTCCAATGTCACTATACTATAGGTATTGTTCTGTGACTTGAGTTTTTTTCAAAGTCCTTCGTTAAATTTCTTGTTAACAATGTATCTTAGAGACCTTCCCATGTCAGACTGAATAGGCCTACTCTGTTCTTTTTAATGGCTGCGTAATATTCCTTTGGGTGTATATACTGTTATTTGGTGGCTTCCACCTTTATTTCTGATTTTTTACTACTACAGATTACGCTGAAGTGAAACATCCTTTTGGACACACCTCTGTGCACATATGCAGGGGTTTTTTTTCTGTAGTAAAGATTTCTGGAAGTGAAATTGCCAGGTCAAAGGCTATGCCCATTTGTCATTTTGATAGATGCTAACTGCCGTATTGCTTTCCTAAAAGGCAATCAATTTATACTCCCACCGTCGGTTATGTTAGAGTGCACACTTCCCCTTATTCTCACTGACACTAATTAGTATCATTTTAAAAAAATATGTTGCCTTTAGGGATGTACAACAAAGGTATTTGATTTCACATCAGGATCCTGAAGGCCGTTTCAGGATCATTTCCTGCTGGGGTCTTCTTGGACTCATGCCTCCAGGTCAGCTTGGGGAGAAGCAGCAAAACCCTGTGTGAGCTCTGAGAGCTCCCGGAGACAAATGAAACCTTTGAAAGCAGCCTCATCCATCGCAGCAGAAAGCCCCTCTGTCCAGCCGCCAGCGGAGCGCGATCAATAACCTGGAGAGCAGTGCAGTGCGCCAGCCTGACATTTCCTGCATGCAGCACTCTCCCCATCCATCATCCAAACACATCCCGGCCACTCGCTAGGATTGTGGAGAGTCCCCATCTGCCCAAGTGCAGTGTGCCCCCACCCCCAGTCTTGGCTTCTCCGGCATCACTCAGACCGCTTTGTTTGGTTGCACTTAAGGACAAAAGGAGCTCAGGGTCTGGGAATAGTCAGACCTCGGTCTCCAGAAGTGGCTTCGCAAGCCCAGAGGGCCACCTCTACTCTCTCAGTGGGAGGCACCCAGCACCCAGAAAGACATGCCACTGGGAGCACCAATAGCGTCAGGACCCAATTTATACTTAATACCCCCACAGTGGCAAGCTGCATATTTTTTTTTAATAAAAGAGTTTTTCAATTTTTCTTGTCCCACCTGCACTTTTGTAATAAAAAAAAAATCCTTGGTTTTCCACCTTCATAGGTAGGGGGAAACTCCCTTTTTCCCTACTAGGAGTCTCTTCCCCAGGTGTCTCCTTTACCCTTCATACAAAATGCTCACACTTGTGACATTTCTGGTCACCAGTTGTGCAGAGGTTTTTTTCCCCAAGACAATCAATTCTGTGTTGCACCAGTCGGGTGTCCTACATTATCACTCAGTTCTGGCACTATCTACCTGGAGATAGCACCAGACCCCACAGGTAAGGGCTCGCCCCCCGCCCCCCACCCCCCAGTGTGGCTCCCGTCCCCCTGCTCATGCACACCTCAGGAGCCAGGAGTAAACCCAGGTTTGTCACCTGCAGTTTTGACCAAATGGCTATAGATCGGAGATTCTAAAGGCCCCTTCTTGGATTTGTTGAATTTGCTAGAGTGGCTCACAGAACTCAGGGAAACACGTCCCTCTGTTTACCAGCTTATTAGAGGATATGGTAAAGGATACAGAAGAACAGCCAGATGAAGAGATACACAGGGTGAGGTCTGGGAGGGTCCCAAGCTCCGGAGCTTCTGTCCTCATGGAGCCCAGATGTGTCATCCTCTGCAGGTGGTGTTGGCCAACCTGGAAGCTCTCTGAAGCCCCTACTGTTGGGATTTTATGGAGGCTTTTTCTTTCTTTCTTTCTTTCTTTCTTTCTTTCTTTCTTTCTTTCTTTCTTTCTTTATAAATTAATTTTTATTGGTGTTCAATTTACCAACATACAGAATAACACCCAGTGCTCATCCCGTCAAGTGTCCCCCTCAGTGCCCGTCACCCATTCACCCCCACCCCCCGCCCTCCTCCCCCTCCACCACCCCTGGTTCATTTCCCAGAGTTAGGAGTCTTCATGTTCTGTCTCCCTTTCTGATATTTCCCACACATTTCTTCTCCCTTCCCTTATATTCCCTTTCACTATCATTCATATTCCCCAAATGAATGAGAACATACACTGTTTGTCCTTCTCCGATTGACTTACTTCACTCAGCATAATACCTGGAGGCTTTTTCACATAGGCATTAGCTCCATTTCCAGCCCCTTCTTCTCTCTGAGGATCGATAGGTGGGAATAGGGGGGAAAAAGACTTCTAATCATGGTTCAGTCTTTCTGAGGACCAGCTCCCATCCAGGAGCACCAAGAGGCATCTAATTTAGAACTAAAGACCCTGCTATCACCTGGGAAATTCCAAAGGATGTAGGAGCTGTGTGTCAGGAATGGGGGTCAAAAACCAAACATTAGGGCAGCCCCGGTGGCGCAGCGGTTTAGCACCGCCTGAAGCCCAGGGTGTGATCCTGGACACCCCGGATCGAGTCCCACATCGGGCTCCCTGCATGGAGCCTGCGTCTCCCTCTGCCTGTGTCTCTGCCTCTCTTTCTCTGTCTCTATGAGTAAATAAATAAAATCTTTAAAAAATAAAATAAAATAACCAAATATTAGAACAGTAGATGCACCTGGTACTCTTAACACTTAGGAATCTTTTTTTTTAATAATAAATTTATTTTTTATTGGTGTTCAATTTGCCAACATACAGAATAACACACAGTGCTCATCCCGTCAAGTGCTTCCCTCAGTGCCCGCCACCCAGTCACCCCCACCCAACACTTAGGAATCTACAAGGGTTTTAGGAGCTCTGTGCCAAGAACCAGGGGCAGAAACCAATATGCATATATTTTCTATTATCTCATAAAACTTTCCTTCCCAAAGGAATTGTTGGACTTTGCCGAACAAGACAAGTACAGCCAATGTTTCCTGGGTGCTGGCGTTATGCCGCTCTTCACACCTGTTACTTCACCACCCTGTGAACTGGATCATATTGTCTCTAAAGATGTGTTGGCAGCCAGCGCAGTGAGGTAACCAACCCAAGGTCACCCAGCTAGTCATGCCTGGAGCAGGATTTGACCTAGAGTCTCTAAACATATGCTCTGTTACCCACTAGGTGGGCTCTGTGTCTTAATTTAAGGAATTTCAAAGGCTTAATTTTGGTTGTAGGCTATTGTACATTTCTTTACTTATAGGTTTCTTCAAAGAGAAAATTGTAAAATACCAATGAAATTACTTTAAAATCGTGTCCTTTCTGTGACCCTGAAAGAGTCCAATGCATGGTACATTTTCTGTGAGCCAATTTCCTCTCCCCACTTCTGCAGGAGTTGATACTTGTTCTTTGGTTCAGATCATGCAGAATGAGACAGAGTGGTCATGGGTTTTCTGGGCACACTGATTCAAGTGATGGGTATGGTGACCACCGTCTTCGCTTCCTATGGTTGCTACAGTCAATTACCACAAGCCGGTTGGTTCAGAGCATGCACATTTATTATCTTATCCTTCTGAAAGCCCTAAAACTCTTATCTTATACTTCTTCCTGGAAGCTCTAGGGGAGGGGCTTCCTTTCCTCCCCCGGCTTCCAGAGGACAGGTACCTTCCTTGTCTTGCAGTCCCTTCCTCCAATCTTCAAACCTCTTACTGCTGCTTCCATTGTCACATCTTTTCTGAGTCTGACCCTCCTGCATTCTCTCTGATTACGTTGGACCCACCTGGAGAATCTAAGACCATCTCCTCTTCTTGAGATGAGATCTTTAATTTAAGTCCCACCTGCAAAATCCCTCTTGCCACGTTCAGGTGTCCCATTTAGGACATGGACTTCTTTAGAAGGCTGTCATTGAGCACCCCACACCCATCATCTCAGTTTGCTGGGGACAAAACCCCTGCCAGGTCATGGAAGCTTCTGTGTTGAAAGTAGGAACGTTCCAGGCAAGCCTGGAGAGTTAGTTGCCTGTAACCAGGGTTTATGTGTATGTAAGGGGGCTTGATCCAGGAAGCTATTTCTATCAATTCTTGGGAAAGTAGAGAAAGATGAGCACAAGTAAGAAAGCTGTAAGGGAAACAGTGTTTTCCCAATAGTGTTCTTAGGGGGAAAGCAACCTTTAATATTTCAGCAGCCCCGTTTAGTGGTCCCTTCACTAGACCCTTGACAGGACCACATCCTTACAAAAGGGAGCCTTCTCTGCCTCATTGTTCTCCACTTGTTTTACTAGATAAAAGCAAAGCTATTTTCTGGGTAAATTCTACTTCAGAGCCTGAATTATCCCCAAATAAGAAGCCTGTATGATGAACCAATATTCAAAAAGGTTAATGGTTCATAAAGTGTGAAATAGCAGACGTGTAGTTAAAAATAGAGCCTGAATCCATGCAAATGGCAGAGACTTGTCGCTAATGTGAAGCCACGGTGGGTTGGTTTTTTTTTTTTCATCATGTGTGCTCTTCTGTCTTTATACTTTTCCCCACACTTTCCCCTCTCTCCCCCATCCCCACCTACCTACCCACCCACCCAGTTATATTTAGTATCACAGACTGTGGGGTTTTTAAATAATTCTCCCATGTGTTTATGAGTCTCACTGAAGGAGAAACCAGTTCATGCCATATTTTTACATATATATTTAGCTTTCTATTTCTGGAGAAATAAATAGAAAAAAAATCGTTTTCAATAATGAGTGAACTCCAAGAAGCGTGGTTTGGAAAGAGTGAGGGATGGGGATCTGGGGAGCTTTTCCAGTGGAAAGGATTCAAATGGAGTGGCCAGACTTCTGAGGTGGCAAGTAGCAGCTGGGACACATGAGAGGTTCATCCCAGTACAGTCTGTCAGAAGTGACAGCTGTGGAACGGAGGGTCATAAATCATCCCCTAGCTGGGAAGACAAAGGGACACACATTGTCCCAAGCTAGAGGTAGTGGAGCAAATAGGATGAGCAGTAATGAGGGAGGAATTTTGCCACTCTGTTACCCCCTCCCAGCCAGGTCAGGGTTGCAAGTGGAGGTGGCTGCAAAAGCCAGACAAATGGATGAAAATCCAGGAACTAGAGGAAATCCAGGCATGAAAGGCATTCTGGGAAGCATTTGCAACCTTCTCTGGTGAATTAAGAGAGCCTGAGGTGTGTGCACTGGGGATGGGGACAGATGGTACAAGTGGACAGATGGGCAAGAGAACTGGACGCTCTGTGTCCAGGGAGGCTTCTTGGCATTTGCAGGGCTGCTCTGCACATGAGTCTGTTCAGGGGCCTCAGTCTGAATCCCACATGCATCCACACCCAGCCCGCATCTTCTCCTGGTCAGCCACTGGCCACAGAGCCTGGGTGGAAGGACACACCAGATCTGGGCACCCTATCATCACCTTGGGAAATGTAGCCTTCCTGAGTCAGAGAGACAGGAGTAAGCAGGTGAAGAAAAGAGCTGTGCTCTCATAATCCCAAGAAGCTTCATATTTCACTGCTTCTCTTATAGTTAAGAGTACTGGGTGTGAAGGAGAGGAGAGGCTCTTGCATTGGCGAATGTACATCCTGTCCACCACTGATGGTGAGCATTTGTAGGTGGTGGGCTGGGGCCAGGGTTGGCTAGCTCCAGGAAGAGTTAAGCCAGTTGCTCCTCCTGGAGACTAAGTCCATAACCAGTCTGCCCTTATAATGGGGGACCCACAGCCCACTCGGCTGGTGGTGATCCAGGGATGGCCCGGCACTCCCATGGTCTCACTCATGGATCAATGTCAGGGACCATACTCCTATTCATACTTACTTGAGATTCAAGTAGGAAGCTCACTTGAGCACCGTCTTCTGGCTTAGGCTGGACATCTCAGAGAGGACCTGGTAGGACTGTCTGTTTCACCCACCCAGGGGAACATGATCACCCAGCTCCCTGCTTCCCAAACACATTGGGACTGGAGGGTCTGGGAGTAGGAGGAGATCCAGGAAGGTGCTCTAGGTCATGTGGGGTGGGGGAGACACCCTTAGTGACAAGGCATGGAAGTGGTATCATTGCTTTTCAAGCAGAGAAAGCCAAGCCTTAGAGCCTTCAGTGGAACCCGGTGGCTCTATTCCTTGCTCAGTCCATCTGCTCACATCCCCTGGAATGAGTTTCTTCCTTCTGTTTTTTTGTTTTGTTTGTTTTTGTTGTTGTTGTTGTTTGAGATTTTATTTATTTATTTGAGAGAGAGAGAAAGCTAGTGAGAGAGCATGAGCAGGGAGGAGAGGAAAAAGCAGACTCCCTGCTGAGCCAGAGCCCTACATGTGAGGCTCCATCCCAGGACTCTGGAATCATGACCTGAACTGAAGGTAGACGTTTAACTGACTCAGCCAACCAGGTGCCACATCTTCCTTCTGTTTTAAAATGTGGGGTTTACTGTTATTTGGTTGCGGCAAAGCCAAAAGATCGGGAGACGATCATCATTGTAAAGATAGTGATATTCATAGATCCCAAGAGGAGAGGACGTGTCATGCTGCAGAGGGACCACATGGGGAAGCACCAGTCAGGAGGGACGGAGTCCTGGAAACAGGGGCCAGGGTCTTTATTGTGGTTGCTGCAGGGAGGAAGCAGAGGAAGCAGGGAGGAAGGGTAACCCTCCAGCTGATTGATTAATATCGGTGGTTCTGTGACATAGAAGCTGTCCTTAGTTGTCTGGTACCTGGCCCTGGGGTGATGAGGGCAGGTGGCTAGTGGCCCTGAGCTTGAGAGCCCTGCAGAAGGGATAGTTGGGCAGCTAGGCTCTGGATTGGTTTAGTTTGCATTTGAAAAGAGTGCTCTAGGGTGAGTTGTTTACTATCTCTAGGAACTGGCCAATCCTGGGAAGGATGGCCCCTCCAGGACCAGCAAGGCCCCAGATGTCAAAGCCTCAGAAAACAGAAAAATAGAGAGACATAGTTAATACACCTTCCTCTTCTCACCTATCAGGACCCAGCTCAAGTCTCATCTGTTCTGGGAAAGTTTCCCAGGCCACCCTATCCTCCCGGGATCATTCCCTTCCCTGAAGTCCTATAGTACTTCATGTTGCTGCTGTTTAGCTTTGCATCCATTATCCAACCAGCATGTGCCATGTCCCTGTATCAAAAACCCAGGATCCTTGGAAGTGGGGACTGTGTCTTTGACTTCTCTATGTTCCCCCAACAGCACCTGGCGCAGAGCCTTGGACGTAATAAATGCTCACTAAATTTTTGTTACGGAATGCCCAAGGTTCAGTGTGGTAGGCCCCAGAGATGGTTCCTTTAAAAGAAAATCATTGATTCAACCCCTGGGCAGAAATAACCCTGTCTTGGTTTCTTCCTTCATTATCCAAGAAACATTCTAAAACGTAAATGTATAAACATTCTACAATTCAAAATGTTTACAAATCCAGATCACCTTTGTGATTCACAAACAAGGAAAAGTCCGGCAGCTCCAGCTGTGAATACAACTCAAAATTTCTAATTGCAGCTGAAAAGGAAAAATTGAGTTAGTATCGATGCCCTGACCACAGTGTTTCCTCCATTAACTCTCTGGAAGAGGAGAGTAGATTACACACATCAGTTGGTTTCACTGAGTAGCCAGGAGGCAGACGAGACATGTCTGTCTCATGAATCATTATTAATGGACAAATCATCTGTGTTGTGTCCATCCTGGGCTGGTGGGTCTAGTACAAGCTGTCAGGAGGGGAGATGTGCCTGGTTCAAGGGGGACCTAAAATGAGTTGTGAGACACAGTGGATTCTCAGGGTGCTGAGGGCAGGACACAGTGATGCCTCTGGTGACCTTGGGCTCGTCCTCTGTGGGTATAGGAGCAAGGAAGGTAGAACAAATGGAGGATAGTTCGGACCTGAGTGTAAAATGTTAGAGGGATTTGGCTGTGTTCCTGGGGCAGAGCTGAGTCACAAAAATAGACCACATCTTGGGAAGCCTGGCATGAAATTAAATTCCAGGGCCCTAGCTATCGCTTTGCCAGTGGACTACCTGACAATGTCCAGAAATGCCCTTATCATGCAAAGTGGGGGTGGTGGTGCAGTTGTAGAGGGAAGAAAGCTGGTTTTGTGGGTACTCTAATGTTGCAGGGGCTGCCCAACCTGTCCTTAGCCCCTTGCTATTCAAAATATAGTCTATAGATCAGTAGCATTGGTGTCATTGAGGAGTTTGTTAGAAATGGTGACTCTCAGGCAGGGCTGGGAGGAGTGTGAGGTCAAAGGGCTAGCTTCCCGCCGGTGCAAAATGTAAGGGAGCACCCAAAAACCCAGTAATGGAGACAAATAACATTTTTAGAAAGGCAAAATTAATGCAAAAAAATTATGATGAATAAAATAAAATAATTTTAAATGAAGACAGGATCTGACCCTCGCACTTGAACGAATGATCCCGCCCTTCTCACTTCACCCTAATTCTGGTCCTGATCTCAGGCCCCACCCAGACCATTGGAATCAGAACCTGCATTCTAACAAGATCCCCAGAGGACTCCCATGCACATCAAAGTTTGAGAAACACTGCTTTGGATAGTACCTCCCAAGCCATAACAACCCCAAAGCTTGGAATCCAGACAGCAACAAAAATGGAAAAGGATGAGTTGAGATTCCAGAAGTTCCAGAAGCATCCAGCCCCACGAGTTTGCTGGTCATTTGCCTGGATTTGCACCCTGCCACCTTACAACTGTACAGTGTTCTGTAGTTGACTGTAAACTTAAAAAAAATTGTTTTGAAATAATCGTAGATTCATAGGAAGTTGCCAAGATAGTACAGAGAATTCCCATGTGCCCTTGACCCAGTTTCCCCTACTGATTACATTTCATGTATCTATAGCACAATATGGAAGTGAGGAGACTGACATTGGTATGAAGTGTGTGTATAGTTATATGTCATTTTTTTTAGTTATATGTCATTTTATCACATGTGTAGATTCATGTAACCAACTCAATTAAGATACAGAACTAACCTATCACCACAAGGATCTCCCTTCTGTGCCCTGCCCCAATCCCTAATACTTGGCCATCACTAATCCGGATGATTGCTGCGAAGGTTCTGTGAATGGAATCACACAATAGTCAACCTTTTGTGACTGGTTATCACATAGCAGGATGATCTGGAGACCCATCCTAACTGCTACATGACTTGTTAGCTCGTTCCTTTTTGTTGCTAAGTAGTATTCCATGGTATGGATGTACCACTGTCTAACAATTTACCTATTGGAAGACATCTTATTTATTTATTTATTTATTTATTTATTTATTTATTTATTTATTTAAAGGTTTTTATTTATTTATGAGAGAGAGCAGAGTGAGGGGGAGGGGCAGAGGGAGAGGGAAAGGCAGGCTCCCCTGCCATGCAGAGAGCCAGATGTGGGGCTGGATCCCAGGACCCTGAGAGCATGACCTGAGCCAAAAGCATATGTTTAACCAACTGACCCGCCCAGGCGCCCCAGGATGTTTTATGTATTTACTGTATTTGGTTATTACAAATAAAGATGATATGAATAATCATGTACAGGTTTTTACATAGACATGGTTTTATTTCTCTTGGAAATACACCCGGAGGTACCATTGAAGGGTTATATGATAAACGTATGTTTAGTTTTTAAAGAAACTGACAAACTATTTTTTCCGAGTAGCTTGCCATTTTACATTTCCACCAGCAGTGTGGGACAAATCCAGTTTCTCCATACCCTTGTCAGCATTTGGAATTGCCATTATTTCTTCTTTTAGCCATTCTGATTGGTAAATTTTTTTTTTTAGATTTTTTAAAAAATTCATTCATGAGAGACACACACACACAGAGAGAGAGAGAGAGAGAGAGAGAGAGAGGCAGAGACATAGGCAGAGAGAGCAGCAGACTCCATTCAGGGAGCCTGATGCAGGACTCAATTCTGGGACTGTAGGCTCATACCCTGGGTGGAAGGCAGGCGCTAAACTGCAGAGCCACCTAGGAGTCCCCTGGTTGGTAAATTAGTGATATTTTCTCATGGTCTTAATTTATATTACTGTGATGCTTAGTGCTATTGAACATCATTTCATAAGCTTATTTGCCATCTGTGTGTCCTCTTTGGAGACATGTCCCTTCCTGTCTTTTGCCCATTTTCTAATTGGATGGTTAGGGTGTTTTGTGCAGCTTTTTTTTTACACTATTGAGCTTTGAGGGTCCTTTTTATATTCTAGATACAAGGCCTCAGATATGTGGATTGTAGGTATTTTTGCCCCATCTATAGCTTGTTTTTTCATCCTCCTAACAGGGTCTTTCACAGAGAAAAAGTTTTAAATTTTGTGAAAGTCCAGTTTATTGGGTTCTTTTGTGTATTGTGTTTTTAGTGTCCCGTCTGAGTCTTCGCCACGCCCCGTGCCCAAAGATTTTCTGCCATGTTTTCATCCAAAAGTTCATATTTTCATAATTTAAATCAATGATCCATTTTGAATTAACCTTTCTATAGGGTAAGAGATTTAGGTTGACCTAGGCTTTATTTATTGTTGTTTATTTTTGTCTATGGCTGTCTAGTTGCTCCAGCACCATTTGCTGAAAAGATTATCCTTCTTTTACTGAATTTTTGTGCCTTTGTCAAAATGCAATTGGCCATAAGTATGTAGGGCTATTTCTAGACTCTATTCTGTTTCATTGATTTATATGTCTGCCTCTCTGCCAATACCTCACAGTCTTGATTACTGCAAATATATAAAAAGGCTTGAAATTTGGACAGATTGATTTCCCCACTTTGTTTTTTTTTCCACTTCCTTATTTAAAAAAAAAAAAACTTTAACTATTCTTTTTTCCTCTATGATTCCATATAAATTTTAGAATTATTTTATCTGTATTTACACGCAAAAATCTTGCTGGAATTTTGATAGAAAGTGCATTAAATTTGCACATTGGTTTGGAGATCATTGATATCTTACTATATTATGTCTTCTAATTCATACACATGATGTGTCCCTAAATTTAGTTACATCTTCTTTGATTTCTTTTTATCAACATGTTGTAGTTTTTAGCATACAAATTCTGTATATGTTTTATTATATCTATACCTAAGTATTTCATTTTTTTGAGTGGTTTTAAGCATCTTGTATTTTTCATTTCAGTTGCCATATGTTTGTTACTAGCACATAAAAATACAATTAATTTCTTATGTTGATCTTGTATCTTTTGATCTTACTGAACTCACTTTAAAAAAAGGTTTATTTCTTTATTTGAGAGAGAGAGTGTGAGGGGATGAGTAGAGGGGAGAATCTTTTTTTTTTTATAAATTAATTTTTATTGGTGTTCAATTTACCAACATACAGAATAACACCCAGTGCTCATCCCGTCAAGTGTCCCCCTCCGTGCCCGTCACCCATTCACCCCCACCCCCCGCCCTCCTCCCCTTCCACCACCCCTAGTTCATTTCCCAGAGTTAGAAGTCTTTATGTTCTGTGTCCCTTTCTGATATCTCCCACACATTTCTTCTCCCTTCCCTTATATTCCCCTTCACTATTATTCATATTCCCCAAATGAATGAGAACATACACTGTTTGTCCTTCTCCGATTGACTTACTTCACTCAGCATAATACCTAGAGGGGAGAATCTTCAAGCAGACTCCCCACTGAGCTCAGGGCCCCACATGGGACTTGATCTCACCATTCATGAGATCATGACCTGAGTTGAAACCAAGACTGAGCCATTCATGTGCTCCCTGAACTCACTTATGAATTCTAGGGGTTCCCTTAGAGATTTCTTAGGATTTCTAAGTAGACTTTATGCCTTACGCAAACAGAGATAGTTTATTTTTTTATTTTTTCTTGTTTCTGTGCTTTTTCTTTTTCTTGCCTTATGAGCTAGCTAAAACTTCAAGTACTATGTTGAATAGAAGTGGTTCCTGATCTTAGAGAGAAAGCAATCTGTCTTTTGCCAATTAAGTATGATATTTGCTATAGGTTTTTAAAAATGTTCTTTATGTTGAGGAAGTTCCTGTCTATTCTTAGTTTTTGGAGTTTTTATCATGAATCAATGTTGAATTTTGTCAAGTGGTTTCTCTGATCAGTTGATATATCATGTGAATTTTCTTCTTTAGATTGTTAATACAGGGGATCACAATAAATGATTTTTCAGATATCGAAACAATCTTCGATCCTTGGAATTCATGCCAATTGGCCATGGTGTATTACTCTTTCTATGTATAGCTGGATTCTATTTGCTAATGGTTTCTGCATGTTTTGTATTCTCTTTGCCTGGTTTTGGTATCAGGGTAATACTGGCTTCATGAAATAAATTGGAAAATGTTCCCTTTTTTTCTATTTTCTGCAAGAAACCCTAGAATTGTTTCATTTTTAAGATTTCAGCTTTATTGAGGTATTTAAAGTGTACATCACGGTGATTTGATAGACATATACATAGTGAAAGGACTCTATCCATCTAGTTCATTAACACATCTGTCACTTCACATATTTACTTTGTGTGTGTGAGAGAGAGAACATTTTAGTTCTACGCTTTTAGCAGATTTCAATTATACAATACAATGTTATTGCAATATTATGATTTTTTAATAAATCATGTTTTTTTATAAAACATGTATCTGGTCTTAATCCACAGTTCCTGGCCCACAGCTCCTAAAACCTTTGAAACTCTCTGAGCAGGAAGAGCAAGAATAGCATCTTTTGTTATACTATTTTGTCTCTTTTTCTCAGTTCCTGATAGTGTTTCAGAGCCATAAACGTGAAATGGGTGTCTTGTTATTCATAACAAACCCCTCTCTACCACAATGAGGTTTATGTTAATGAGTGATTTTTGGAAACCACCTAAGGATGGAAGCTGGTGACCAGGGGAACCGACTATAAATAGAGGGTTGGAATTTTTGGTCTCACCCCCTGATTTCTGGGGAGGTGAGAGGGCTGGAGGTTGAATCAATCACTAATGGCCAGTGAGTTAATCAATTATGTCCATATAGAAACCTCCATAAAAACCCCAAAAGGAGGGCATTTGGAGAGCTTCTGGTTTGGGGAAACAGAATGCTTCCACATACCTTCATGCTAGATCCCATATTCCATGAGGCCCCAAACTCCACAAAGGCAGAGGCTCCTTTGTTGGGGACCCTGCCCTATGTATCTCTTCATTTGGCTGTTGGTTTATGTTTTTTAATATCCTCTGAAATAAATTGGTAATCTAGTGAGTAAATGAGCTTCCTGAGATCTGTGAACTACTGTAGCAAATTAATCAAACCCCAGGAGGTGGCCATGGGAACTCCTGACTTACAGCCAGTTGATCAGAAGTATAGGTGACAACTTGGCCTTGCAATTTGACATCTGAAGGGGAGGAGACTGTCTTGAAGGACTAAACCCTTAACCTGTGGGAACTGATACTATCTCTAGGCAGATAGGGTCAGAATTCAGTTGATTGTATGTTCCCTGCTAGTGTCTGAGAATTACTTCGTGGTGTGGGTAATATACAGACACAGACACACACACATTGGAATTGGGGGTTAGAATCATTTTAGTTATCAACTACAATAACCATGTTTTACATTAGCTCCATCTGTACCTTTGGTTTTAATTCTTCTCTATTTTTTTTAAGATTTTATTTATTTATTTGACAGAGAGAGAGCACAAGAAATGGGGAGCAGCAGAGGGAAAGGGAGAACAGACTCCCCATTGAGCAGGGAGCCTGATACAGGGTTTGATCCCAGGACCCTGGGATCATAACCTAAGCTGAAGGTAGATGATTAACTGACTAAGCCACCCAGGAGCCCCTTAATTCTTCTTTAAACGTTTAGTGGAATTCCCCAGTGTAACCATGTGGGTGTTATGCACTTTTTCACTCAATTCTCAGAGCAAACTTACAAAGAAAGCATTTTACAGATATGGAAAGTTAAAGCTCAGAGACATGAAGTGACTCACCCAAGATCTAGATGTCTTCAGTGTTGCTTCCACAAAACCACACTTTCTGCATTAGACGTCTTAGGCAGACTTCTTTTCCCAAAGAGATTTGGGAAACAAGGAAGAGAATAATCATACCTGTTCCTGGCCACTTTTCTTTAGCTGGATGACAGTTCTCTCTTGCTTGACATTATATTCAAGTTAGAAGATAATCAGGCAACTAGTGGATCGCTGGGTATAAAACCTAGTACTATTAGTATAATCACAAAGGTGCAGTCTAAAAAGATTAATGACACACGCATTGACACATTCAACTGCAAAACCCCAGAAGCAAAGCAAAGCAAAATGTCTGAAGAGAGAAGGAAACTCTACTTTTTGGGAACCCTGGACATTCTCTGGGAAGTTTTGATGGGTCATCTCTCTCCTCCATCCCTTATTACCTGACCCCAAATTTCCTACCAGACATGATTACCTTATTTAAGATAGGACTTTGACTATCCCTTCTATGATTTTTTTTTTCCAACTCGGAGCATGCCACTTCCCTGTTTAACAGCCTTTAATGATTCTCTATTGTCTATACTTTTTAACTTTATCATTGTTGTCTATGTATGTCTAGGGTTCTCAAACTTCAGAGAAGAGAGGAATCACTGGGGGCCACTAATTGAAAATGTAGACTTGTAAATCTCAACCCCAGAGATTTTGATTCAGTCACTCTGGACTGAGACCTAGGAGTCTGCATTGTGATAACCTTCTGGTGATTTCAGTGCAAGTGGCCCATGGAATACATGTTGACCAAACAACAGTCTCTGGCATAAAGCTCATAGTCCTTGGCCTGGCTTTCAGGCCCTCTGAAGTTTGACTCCAACTTGCTTAGTCAATAGTGCTAAGTAGCCTTTCCTCACCCTCACCCCCACCGGGTCTGCAGACCTCCAGACCAACCTAGTGGGTAAGACTGGCAAACACATTTTGGCAAGGCAAAGTTAATCTCTCCTGTCCCTTTTCTCCCTGCCTTTAGCATCTCAGTGTTAGCACAGAGTTGTTCGAACTATAGGCTGCCACACAATAATAGGTTCTGACCAGCTTTTTATTTAAATTTATGATTCCTATAATAGAATACATGGAAAATATCAGTGTGCATTTCCATAGTTAAGGGTATTGCAACATATTTGTTTCAGTTAATTATACATATACAGAGGTATGTATTATGTCAGGGTATAAAATATATTTCTTACTGTGGGTTGTACTACAACACTGAAAGCCACAGCTATAGGAACTCACCCAATTTGCCTCTCATTAGATCTGTCAGTATAGCCTTCTGTTTCTCCATTATTGTGAACCTTTGGTGAATAATAAATAAAGCTATCTTTACCCTCTTATTCCTCTGGCATCCATCATGGTGTTTTGTGCTCAACAACTGAAGTGATTTGTTTGTATCATCACAATCATGACTCTTCTGGGTTTAACTACTTCAGATCAAGTATCCTCTTTTAGGGTACAGAGTTGGGGCTGTTCCTTTCAGAAATTGCCTCTTTGTGGGGCACGTGGGTGGCTTGGTTAAGCATCTGCCTTTGACTCGGGTCACAATCTTAGGGTCCTGGGATCAAGCCCTGTGTTGGCTCCCTACTCAGTGGGGAGTCTGCTGTCTCTCTCCCTCTGCCCCGTACCCCACTCATGCTCCCTCTCTCTCTCAAATAAATAAATAAAACCTTAAAAAAAAAAAAGAAATAGCCTCTGTGAGACAGAGAACCTTAGAGTATTGCCAGGAGAAGTGGCCCCTCACCTTGGCCAGAAGCAAAGGGTAACATTTTCTAAGGCGATGAGGTTCTTTGGGGCAATATATTTCCGCTGGAAATTCTGGAGTGTCATCTAAGGAATGGAGTGGGTGGCTAACTGGCCCGAGGTGGCTCAGTGAAAGGACACTCTAGAAGAACAAGGGTGGGGAAAGTAGCCACGTGAGCCTTCTAGGTGAGCATTTGTTAAGCACCCATTGCTCAATAAATGAGTTACTATGCAGGTGCTTAAGAACCCAGAAGTGAGGGATGCCTGGGTGGCTCAGTGGCTGAGCATCTGACTTTGGCTCAGGTTGTGATCCTGGGGTCGTGGGATCCAGCCCTACATCGGGCTCCCCACAGGGAGGCTGCTTCTTCCTCTGCCTATGTCTCTGCCTCTCTCTGTGTGTCTCTCATGAATAAATAAATAAAATCTTAAACACAAAAAAAGAACACAGAAGTGTTCAGCATGGGTGACAGACTGAACCACATTGGGATCACAGGTCCATTTTCTTGAGGACAACAGTGTTTCAGATGGCAATGTGTCTGGTCAAGGTTGCTTGAATGCAAGTCTTTTTATACCGAGCTTGCTTCTCAGTATGTTAAGTGCACATCTCCTTTAGCTGTGAGTTGGGGACCTCCTGCCTGCAGCAAAGTCTCTGGCTTTGAAGGATTCAGTGCAGGAGTGAAGGCATAAACTTTCAGAAACGATTTCCCGGCCAAGTCCCTTGAACTGGATGCACAGGGAGCTAGCAGAGCAGTCCAGCAGGGCGATGCCGGGCAGAAGTAGAGGTGAGGTAGAGCTTTTCTGATGAAAAGCTTGGGTGAGTGGAGAGTAAGGAGGGGCCACTTTTTAGAGGACGAGGGAGGAAGGGAGCTCTGACTTATTGCAGCTGAGACTCGGTGACAGCTAAGGGCCAGATGTAAATGATCTCAGTGAAGACTGCAGTATGAAGGCCAAGAGAAGAGAGGAGAGGCATGGAATTTACCCAAATATCCAAAGGGTTTTGTTGTAAGGTCTTCAATCTGTCCATGGCCTCAAAATGAGACTTCTTGAGAACGAGCAAAGTAATATCACTCTTTTAAAAAGCAGAGGTCACATACCTTATCGGAACGGCTAAAATCCAAAAAAACCTGACAGTTCCCCATGCTAGCGAGGATGTGAAGCAACAGGAACACTCATTCATTGCTTGTGGGGATGCAAAATGGAATGATCACGTTGGAAGCCAATTTGGCAGTTTCCTACAAAATCAAACGTACTCTCACCATACGATCCAAGCCACTACACTCCTAGATGTTTACACAGTCGAGTTGAAAGCTGTGTCCACGCAAAAACCTGCACGTGAATGCTATATCAGTTTTATTCAAAACCAGTGCAAACTGGAAGTGACCAAGATATCCTTCAATGGGTGAATGGATAAACAAATGGTACAGGGGATCCCTGGGTGGCTCAGTGGTTTAGTACCTGCCTTCAGCCCAGGGCCTAATCCTACAGTCCCGGGTTCGAGTCCCACATCGGGCTCCCTGCATGGAGCCTGCTTCTCCCTCTGCCTGTGTCTCTGCCTCTGTGTGTGTGTGTGTGTGTGTCTCATGAATAAACAAATAAAACCTTTTAAAAAATGGTACAGATGGATAAAGAAATGGTGATCCATCCAGACAATGGAATATTATTCAGCAATTTAAAAAATGAGTTATCAAGCCACAAAAGTACATGGAGGAACCCTAAGTGCATACTGTTAAATGAAAGAAGCCAGTCTGAAGAGGCTACGTAGTGTACAATCCCGACTTACTTGGTGTTTTGGAAAAGACAAAACTAGAGAAATCATAAAAAGATCTGTGGTTACCAGGGGCTGTGTCAGGGGGAGGGAGAGGGATGTGTAGGTGGAGCGTAGTGGGTTTTGAGTATAGGGAAACTATTCTCAATGCAACTGCAGCAGTGAATACATGTTATTAATGCAATTGCCAAAACCCATAGATGGAGGGCACCTGGGTGACTCAGTGGTTGAGCAACTATCTGCTTTTGGCTCAAGTCATGATCCCGGGATCCTGGGATCGAGTCCCACATTAGGCTCCCTGCTTGGACCCTGCTTCTCCCTCTTCCTATGTCTCTTCCTCTCTATGTGTCTCATGAATAAATAAATAAAATCTTGAAAAACAACAACAAACCCATAGATGGTACAACATGGTGTCTCTTCAAGGGAACTATGGCCTATAGGTAATTAATTATAATGTGTCAGTATGGACTCATCAAGTGTAACAAATGAACCACACTAATGCAAGATATTAATAATAATAGGGAGAACGGTGTGGGGGTGGAGATAGGAAGGTGGGGGCTGAGTATTTAGAACTCTGTATACTATCTGCTCAATTGTTCTTTACCTCCAAAACGGCGCTAAAAAATAAAGTGTGTTAATTATTGTTTAAAAGAAATTAAGAGATTTCACATTAACAGCAAAAAAAAAAAAAAAAAAAGAGGCAAATGGGATGAGACTTATTTTTAAATTTTAAGAGAGGCAGCAAGGAGATCCTGGAAACTTGCCTGTAAATGGCACAACCAGCCTTGCTACCCAAGGGCCGCCTTCATGTACAGGATCCTTCACTTATAAAATAAGTCCACACCACATTTCCTCAGCGGTACAGGTTCAGGTCCTGTTGGGTTTGCATATGGAACCCCATTGGAAGTGAGGACCAAAATTTTCATTCCCTTCCTAATTTTCTGAATTTTCTCATGGAAGTGAAATCGAGCTTGTCTCTGGTAAATTTTTAAAAGCAGCATCAGAAATTCCTTCCAAAGGAAAAAAGGCTTTTCTGTGACTGAACTTTTCTCAATCAGCTATAATGATGGCTTTCCTGTTAATTCTCCCTAATTATGTAGAAGGCCTTTTAAATTTGTTTCGGTGGTTTTTCTCTTCTGACATGAAGCAATCAGCCCACCTTTCATATTATAAGAAGGTGGCAGCTGCTTTTTCTCCTTTTCCTCTTGTTCTTCTTCCTTTTAAGTCTTTTCTCCATTTTGGAATTTCTGCAAGTGATCCAAGGTGTAAATCCCAATCTGTCCCGCAAATGGTCTTTAGTGAGGTGCTTGCTCTAAATCCCCCTGAGCCACCGATTTAATCCCCTTGAGTTCTAAATCCTTTTGCTTTGGGGCCCAGGATCTCATCCCATAACCTTTTGAATCACCAACATAACTGAGAAAGTTGGCCCTTTCCATGTAAATGGCAAGAAAGCCTAAAGGCAATAAACCCTGCAGAGTGGAACGTATTGATTTCAAAGATCACCTTTGATCCACACTTTTCCTCTTTATAATGTGTGGTTTTCTTCTCTTAATTAGAAAGAGCCAGGGATTATCTGCACAAAACCGGAAGGTTTATCGTGATTGGTGGGATTGTCTCTCCTGTCCACGACTCCTATGGAAAACAGGTGGGTTCCTCCTTCGCTTCTCTGCTCCTTCTGCACCCCCCGCCCCCACGTCGTGGCTCTCCCAGCCCACAGCTGCCCCCTGCCATCTCGGCTACACCTCCTGGGAACACGCAATGCCCGACAGCAGGCGTCGTGCTCCGGCACACCTGAGCCGGTGGCGCTGGGCAGCAGCTGGGAGGGACAGTGCCCAGGTCCGTGCCCAGGCCTGTGCCCACGCCCGGGACCGCTGGAGCGCCGGCCGGGTCAGCGCTCAGTAGAAGCGGGGTGGCCGCACCCGCTGAGGGCCACTGGCGGCCGGTTGCGGCCTGGCCAAGTCTTTTCTGGAGTTTAGGAGGAAAAGACCTTTGCCTTTTCTGATCTGATTTAAAAGTCCCTTCCTTGCCGCTCGGTCCCTGCCACATGTCCGGGAAGGTCTAGGAGCCCTCCAGCGTGTCCATCCCCCCTTCCACCCCCATACCTGTCGGTGGGCACCGGGGAGGTCACGGCCAGCCGGAGCCTCGGGGCAAGGCACCGTTGCGGGGTTAGGTGTCTCCCTGTCCCCGTGCTGGGCACGCGTTGGCGGCTTCATCCAGAGGCTCGCCTCCTGACCCTGTCGGGCGTGGCCCATCCCGTGGCCTGCGTTCCTTCCTGCTCGCCACTCGGCATGTCACCGTGTCTGCGTGGCAGATGGACAGGTGGGAGGCCACACCCTCGGTCCCTGCCACCACTGACAAATGGCCACCCCTGAATAACGGGCCGGCTTGGGATGGGGTCTCGGGAGGCCGTGGAGAGCCGAGGGAGCCCCCCAGTGACTGCTCTGTTGTCCCCCAGGGCCTTGTGTCCAGCCGGCACCGCCTCATCATGTGTCAGCTGGCCGTCCAGAATTCCGATTGGATCAGGTAGGGCTGGCCTGGCGACTGCCAGAGTGGGTGGCCTGGGACTCACTGGGGGTGAGTGGAGAAAGAGGAGTGGGGCACCTGGGTGGCTCAGCGGTTGAGCATCTGCCTTTGGCCCAGGATGTAATCCTGGGGTCCCAGGATCGAGTCCTGCATTGGGCTCCCTGCATGGAGCCTGTTTCTCCCTCTGCCTGTGTCTCTGCCTCTGGGTTTCTCAAGAGTAAATAAATGAAATCCAAGGAAAGAGAAAGAAGGAAGGAAGGAAGGAAGGAAGGAAGGAAGGAAGGAAGGAAGGAAGGAAGGAAGGAAGGAAGGAAAGAGAGGGAAAGAGAGGGAAGGGAGGGAAGGGAAGGAAAGGAAAGGAAAGGAAAGGAAAGGAAAGGAAAGGAAAGGAAAGGAAAGGAAAGGAAAGGAAAGGAAAGGAAAGGAAAGGAAAGGAAAGGAAAGGAAAGGAAAGGAAAGGAAAGGAGAGTCCCCTTATCCATCTGGATCCCACAGGGGTGGGGAGGCCAGAAGAGGTATTCGTCCCCCGTGCCCCCCCTGCCGGCAAAAATTATGCAGCCTTCCAGGTGGCCCAGCCTATCCGCAGCTTTGTTTCATAACAAGCCATAGGGCCCCGCAGACTTAAGAGGGAAGCTTCAGGGTTCCTTCTGCTCTGGGACTTTGGGATCCAGGAGTATTCCTGAAGCATCACTGGATTAGGGGAGAGGCCTGGCCAGGAAATCGGAAATGCCTCTCCACTTTCCTCCTCAGTTACTTCCCGTGGACTCTCACTATCTTTTCGAGAATGTTCCCTGGCCTTCCTCATTTCCCGGTCCTGAACTCGGGCTCCCTGGGGCCCCACGCTGACCGGGGGAGCGAGGGGCTGCCAGCCACGGCTCCGGCCTTTCCCTCAGACCCGGGGCACAGTCCTCACCAAGATGCAGAGGCCCGTGATGCGCAGCGCTTGCAGTGTAATTAAAGCAAGCTTCCACTAATTACGCTAATTGTGCTCCCCAAAGTTCCTACAGTTATAATTTGCATGAGAAAATGGAGCTTTAAAAAAATAATGGCACACCATTTGTACTGTAATTTCCCCCCACGGAAGAATAAGCAGCACCTAGAGGTTTCCCTGAAAGGAGGGAAGTGAAGAGAAGCTGACCTCCCAATGAGGGAGAAGAGATGGGGTGGGAGGGAGGGAGAGCAGGGAAGGGAAGCGACCATAATAATTAAATAGCGATCCTTGCCTGTGGTGAGCACTGATTTGTGTGAGAAACACTTGCCCTTGAGAGGCTGGGGGTGACAGCTGCCTTTTCTCTGGTGAGAAACAGACCCAGAGAGCTCAAGGGCTTTGAGGGAGCACAGCACCTCTGTGGTGGCTGCAGGGAGAGAAACCAGGCCTTGTAACATCGTGGCTCAGGATCTCCTGGGGAAAACAGGGTCCCGTGGGGAAAAATACCGGCAGGAGGTTGTTCCTGCTTGGATGTGACTAGAGAATTCTGGAAGAATTGCTTCATTCATTCAACCAATATTTACCCAGCTCTCCCCCCCCCACCCCCCTGCACTGCTCCAGGCACTTGGGGAGAGTCAGAGTTCCAAGAACTGAGATCTCTGGGGAGGCCCAGGTAGCTCCAGAGGCAGGGGCTGGGGCCCTGGGGCTGGGGGAGCCTGTCTAGCCTCATCTGCTGGTTTCAGGGGGGCGGGTGGTGGGCAGGGATACGGGGAGCCTGACGCACAAGCTGCCTCTCCAGGGTTTCCAGTGAGCTCTCGCCACTGGGAAGCTTAGGTGTGTGTGCCCGGTGGGAGGTGGGCAGGGAATGCTCAACTGCTGAGAAAATGTTGGAGAAATATCCCAATTTAGCAGCTCATTAAGTTGGCAATTAAGCTCAAGCTCTGCATCAGCCTGGGCTAGGTCCCTGCTCATTTCACATCCTGGTGATGAAGTTTGGGAATATAGGTGAGGTTTGGTGGGGTGAGGTCCCGAGTCCGTGACCAAGAAAAATTCTTGAGATGTCTTTGGTGCAAAATGGTGGTTTTATTGAAGCCCAGGGACAGGACCCGTGGGCAGGAAGAGCTGCTGCCCCGGGCCTGTGAGGGGCTGATTATATACCTGGGAGTTGGGAGGGGTTGAAGGAGTTTTGGAAGCAAGGTTTCCAGGACCTGGCGGGGGCTAGCTGTTGTTGGGAGAAGGTCATTTATTACCGTCTAATAAAACCTGAGTCATGAGATCCTTCAGGTGTATATTGGTGGGCCATGTGCTTGGAGGATGATTGCCAACTCGTACCTTGAGGGTTTAGAGATTAAAGTAGACTTACAGGCCCCTGGGGGTCGGGCTAAGATTGCCTTCTGCCCTTAGCAAGGTATTAACATCAAGGCAGTTGAGTCCCTAGAGGAGAGTCCCTCTGCCTGTTTCAAGGACTTGTCAGTGTGCTGCCCCGGGCTTGTGCTTTGTCCTCAGCTAGTCCTCTGTTCCCTCATCACTGGTGGACAGGAGGGGTCGACCAGTGTGTGTGGCTCTGCCTTTCAGTCTGGGGGGGCACACCTCCCCTATGTGCCCACAAGCCCCCCCACCGCCCCCCAGTGTACAGGGATACACACAGGGGCAGATCCCCTAATTCAAATATCCGTAGCCACCACTTGAGGAAGGCCTGGCTTTTCATCCTTATCACAATCCCACAGGGCCCAGAGCAGAACTTTCATCTTGTGGGGAAGCACAAGAGCCAGACTCTGTACTAAGCACTTTATAAACCTCATGGAGCCCTTCTCATAACCCCACAAAAGAGTTATATAGTCTGTAAAATAACAGGTGGGGAAGGTGAGCACCAAAAGACCATATAACTTTCCCAAAGCTCCATACCGTCCTCGTTTTACAGACGGGGAAACTGAGGTGTAGGGAGGTGTTTCAGGCCCACGTTTGATCTGATTTGGGATCTCGGTGTGAGCAGCTTGGCTAAGTTCCCTGAGCTATGTTCTCTGGAATTACTAAAGAAAGAGTGTGAGAACAGAATCCAAGGGAAACCTCTTTCTGGTTACGTTAGGGTGGACCCCTGGGAGTGCTATCAGGACACCTGGCAAACCACCTGCAGTGTGTTGGAACACCATCGGGACCTCATGAAGGTGAGCTGGGCCACGGCGGGGAAGGGCGGGTGGCCCCCAGCAGCCGGGCAGGCCGGGGAAGGGTGCTGCTGGCCTACTGACCTGGTTCAGTTTCCTGCTTCTCAGCCAGCTGTGTGGGAGAACGGGCCTCGAGCAGCAGGAAGGAGGGCAGTCAGTGAGGAACCCAAATAGTTCCAGGGGTTGCTCCCCATCTCTCTCCCCCTGCTTCGTATGACTTGGGGTGGTTTTCATCTTCTGACAGCAAATCCAGGGTGGGATTAAGGAGAGACTTCAAAAAGTGAGTAGGGAAGGAGACCTGGCCAAGAAAGGCAGAATAGAGGAGCTGTGGGACAAGGTACAAGCCACCAAGATGCTCCTGCCCCATCTGCTTAGCACCTGCCAGTCCCCTTACTCCAGCCCCGGGGGCTGTGGCCGAGGCACCTCACCCCTGCCAGTCATCGTACCTTTGTTCATGCTCTTTCCTCCTCACATGAGTTCTAAGGCAGACAGTGTTCTGGTCCTCGTTCTATTAGTGGATGAAAGGAAGCCCAAAGAGGTGAGCCAACCTATCTGAGGACACAGCCATTTGTAGCGTGTTTGGTGAACACAGATGGGAGCCAGTGGCTTGCGCCCAGTTGTAGCGACTGAAGAGCTGGTTGCCAGATTATAACAAGTGATCAGAGTGTGCAGAAAGCACCCTTCCCAGATCAACACCAGCCCATCGATTTCCACGGTGATAGGATGAAGAGCGGTGCCTTCCCTAGCAAGAAGCCTGACGGACCAAGACAAGGTGCAATGGATTCCGCTCACCTCCGCTCACCCTGTCACGGTGCCCTCTTCAGCCCCAAACAGCAGACCAGATGGCATTGTTCTAACACGGGGAGCATCTCTACCCATCTGTGTTTTCTGTCAGTGGGTGTCTGAATCCTCCCCAGGGGGAGCGGTCAGCAACCCCGGTCACCTCACGCTCCACCAGCTGGGCAGCTGTGCTTTATTTTAATAGAGTTGGAGCTTAGGGTTTCTGACCAGCCAGGGAGTCAAGAGGAAGAGGAAGAAGAAGAGGAAGAGGAAGAGGAAGAGGAAGAGGAAGAGGAAGAGGGAGAGCTCTACCTGGGTGCCGCTTGATCGACTGGGTTGGTCCCCCTTGGAATCAGAGAAAACGCATCTCCCTTCCTTCCGTTTTCAGAATCTCTCACGCACATCCTGAGCCTTCTCTGGTCCCCTTGGAAGGACTCCAACATAGGGTGGCCCTGACTTGCTCCCCGGGCTGGTCTCAACAACAGCAGTGACAAAAGACCTCCCATCTTACTGTCTTAGGATAGGCTAAGATACGCCGTGGTAACAAACAGCCTTCAAATCTTAGTAACTTCCCCTAAGTTTATTTCTCACACTACATGTCAGCTGGGGCTCAGTCGGGACCTCTGCACCTTCTTATCACTCAGGAGCCTCAGACTCCATGGTGGAAAGGAGGAATCAGGGACCTCACAGGCATGCCCGAGTCCTGGCTGTACCAGCCATGAGGCCTGACTGCTGCTTGACCGTTTGCACGCCTGGCCTTCCCGAACCCTCCCTCCGTTACTCCTGCCCAGAGGTAGAGTCTGGGCCAAGCAGCTCAGCTGTCACATGATGGGCAGAGGCCAGTAAAGAATGTGAGTGGGTCCCAAGGGCCCCTGCCTGAGAGTGGAGGCTGGTGACTCCCCATCTGTCCTGTTCTACCATCAGGCCGGTGTTCCTGGTGTGGAGGATAGACCCGTAGGAGAGTGACACAGGCCTTCCTTGGTCGGTGACCCACAGCTGTGCTCAGAAAGGCCTCTGAGAACGTGAGAGCCTGTGGAGGGCTGAAGAGGGCAGAGTGGGGCACGCTCCTTTTCTTCTCTACCTAGAACAAGTTCAGCGGGACCAGCCATGCAAGCAGCAGGAGCAAGAAGTCCTCAGCTACCAGGACAGCTACTAAATGAGAACATGGCATTTTCTTTTCTGGAGGTGAAATAATTATAAAAAAGAAGGCAGGCTGCCTCTTCCACTCCACCAGCCACCACCGGGCAGAGAATCCCACAAAGCAGGCTAAGAAGAGCCTTTGGTAGCGGCCTCGGCCTCCGCCTCGGCTGGCTCCCAGATGTGGCTGGATGCTGCTGTGACCTCCTGCCAGCAGGAGCGTTGCAGAAGTGACAGGTTACCCCACAGAACAAATGCCTGCCCTTCCCCGGGGCTCAGGAGGATTCAGCGCTGCTCTCTGCCTCTGCAGGGGAGGTGCCTTCAGGGGGTCAGGGCAGCCCCGGGGCTTGGGGTTCTCTGGCAGCAGGACTCAGGAATCCAGAGAGAGTGGTGCGCGGAGGTGGGATACCGGCTTTCAGGGAAGGGACCTTGCATAAGCAACAGCCCTTGGAAAGCTAACCTGATTGAAAATCCGTCCTTTGTTTCCCTGTAGCGGGCTCTCACAACCACAGCAGGGAAGGGGGGTTGCTTCTGGGTCAGCTGTGAAGAATGCAGCCTTATCAGCTCTCTGCTTTCTGTGGCACCAGAGGGAAGCAGCAGGCCAGATAACACAGCACAATGGATAATAGGCATAGAATTTCCGTTTGGGTCTGGGATGTGTATGCACACTGGCAAGCTGGCGCACGAGTGCCCAGAGCCCCCCCCTTCCTGCCACACAAACACATCCTGCTTGGCCTGGCACCGCTCTCTGCCTTGGCCCCGTCATTGGCATCTCTGGCCTGGAGAGGCGGCAGGTGGCGATAGTGCCTGGTGTTTGTATGACCTTTCCCAAGCTTACGCAGCCCTTTTGCAGACATGACCTCATTCGAGCCCCGTGAAGCAGGCAGGGAGGGCAGGTATGCACGTTACACAGAGGGTTACAACATCGGCTGCCAGGTGCCAAATACTCTACAGGCAAATGCTTTGCAAATGCTCACATGTGCCATCCCACCACAGCCCCGTAAGGCAGTCACATGGCCTGTCCGTGTTCAACTCTTGAGCTGAGGTTCAAGAGACGTTGGCAATCCAAGGTCACGCAGCCAGAAGGGGGCAGAGCTCAAACTTGAACCAGGGTCTGTGCAGCAGTAGACCCCATGCTTTTCCAGGCCTGAGCTAGCTGCCTTGCCTCCTGCCAGCCTAGTGCAGCCACGTGGTACAGCTGGGTCCCGAAGCCACCCCAGGCACCACCTCCAAGTGGCCTCCCCAAGATAGATGAGCAGATGAACATTTGAAGATAACTAGGAATGCTTCTCATAAGTCACTTGGCTAATGACACCAACCTTGTACCTCTCCCTTTTCCCAGCGGGTGACTGGCTGCATCCTCTCCAATGTCAACACACCCTCCATGACGCCTGTGATCGGACAGCCCCAGAATGAGACCCCCCAGCCCATTTACCAGAACAGCAACGTGTCCACCAAGCCCACTGCAGGTAGGGGAACAGTGATGTGAAGCCGTGGTTCTCAAACTTCAGAATCAACTGGAGGACTTGATAAAATCCAAATTGCTAGGTCCTTCTCCAGAATGTGATTGAGTAGGTCTGGGAAGGAGAGGAGAATTTGCATTTTTAACGAGGTGATGCGGATGCTCTGGTCCTGAAAATAGAGCCTCAGGGAGAAATAGTCACAATGAGAGAGAGAGAGAGAGAGAGAGAGAGGGAAACAGAGAGAGACAGGGTTGATGGGCGTGCATTTTTTTCTGCACTTAAATATAAATATAATTGTCTTAGCTGGGAATTAAAAATACAGAAGGCAGCATTTTTCTCTGCCTCTCTCAAAGGGGTTGAGGATCTCGCCCAAGGTCACACAGTGATGAGGTAGCAGGACTAGGCTTTCAAACCCAGGTGTCTGCATTCAGAATCGCACACTCTTAGCCACCTCTTCAGTGGCAAAGAGCAAGGGCTCCAACATTTACCCAGCGCCTAGTACTGTATGCCCGTACAATGCTCAGTGCTTTACACGGATTCTCATTTAACACAGCAATTCTGTGACATAGATACTGTGTTCCCATTTACCAAGGGAAAACAAATTCAGAGAGGGCAAGTGATTAGCCTAAGGTCACACAGCTCAAAAGTAGAAAAGTCAGAGTTCATATTCAGGACTATTTAATACCAAGGTCCACATTTTTTCCAATAGTTTTTTTTTTTTTTTTTTTTTTTTACCAACTAATTGCAAGGGACAGATCCTGGTATTACTTTTCACGTCTAGAGACCATAAGCTGTTATATTAGTCTGTTCTAAACAGGGTAGTTCACAAAAAGGCAGAATTTATTCGTTCTTACACAGCAACATGTGGGGGCTCAGAAAAAATTTCTGAATTAGGGCCCCGAGAGGTCATCAAAAACCGGATCCCTTTCGGCTGGTTGAATAGGATGTCTCATTATTATAAAGTCCGTCTTCATGGGAAGGAATGAAGGCTAAGGCTCATATTAAAAAAATGAAAAAAAAATAGCCCATATGTCTTTTAAATTCAGAATATGAGCCAAGTTATGGTATGCAAACATATCTGCATAATGCATTTTTTTTAAATGGAGGAAAATAAATAATATACCAATATGTTAGTGGTGGTTATCTCCAGGGATGGGGTTATGGGTGCTTTTTATTTTCTTCTTTATTTATTTCCCTCTTCCGTATTTTCCATTTTTTAATAGTATATTAAACATGAGCAGAAAATAGATTCCAGTCTATGGCTCAAAATGCTTGCGACTTGGACTGTGAACGAGAAGGAATGTTTGCTGTCATATTTCTGTTCTTTCTCTCTACCCTCCTGCCTCCCACTACCCAACCCTTGCCCCCTCCAGTGCAACCCTGTTGTTTAAGTGTCCCAAATGCCGGGCTGTAAGTTGTGAGTGGTTCTCTCCCTCTGTCCCTGTCTGTCTTGCTCTCTCCCATAGCCAAGATCTTGGGGAAGGTGGGAGAAAGTTTAAGCCGGATCTGCTGTGTCCGCCCACCCGTGGAGCGCTTCACCTTTGTGGGTAAGGGAGCAAGGACCCTCTTTCCGGGTCCTGTGTCTTCTTTGTCCCTCCCTATATTCATTCAGCAAACACCTCCCAGCACCTGCTGTGGGATGACCATTTATAGAGCCACGATGAAGAGAAAAGAGAAGTAAACAGAAATGTCCCCAGACCTGCAGGGCCAAGCAGTTACAGGAGGCCAGAGGGTGTGACCAGCCTGCCCTGGGGCTGCTGAGGGGCCTCTGCGGTGATGTGCTCATTTCCCATCCCCCTCCACCCCTACACACAGAATGAGGCCACATGCTTAAGTTTTCAGGGGCCCGGAATCCTCCCTCGGGGCCTTCCAGCTCTGGCAGTGTCTGTGACCCTGCTGATACGCTACTAACCCACATGCTCTGCCCTTAATTCCCTGCTTCTGGCTGTTCCTTCAAGGACTCAGCATGGATGAGAGCATCCGAGTCTCTGGGGGCTCTTTCAGGGTCCCCCAATTCAACTCTGCAGAAGAACTGAAGGTCTAGACCTCATTCCTCAGACTCTTTGGGGCTGACTTCTGCTGTTTCTGAGATTTCCAATTTCAGGCGTCTTGAAAAGGAACTAAGAGGGGTGACCGAGGAGGAGAGGAGATGAGGGACACAGGTGGCACCTCTGTGGTTTTGTGCACGCCGGGGACCCCCATGTGGGTGTTGCACACTTAAGAGCGCCGCGTGTCAAAGGCTCCACCTTTCTCGTCTCCCATGGGCTCATGCTGCATCTGCCGTGGGAAAAATCTCAACATGTTCAGTTTGGCCTGTTCCTTGAACCAGGCAACCCCTAAGGAGAGAGGGTCACCTCCTTGTGACTCTAAAAGCTGCTTCCCTAAGCTTAGAGGACATTGCTTTTGTGGACTGCCTCCCTAAAATACAGAAAGAAACAGAAGGTGCTCAGCATGAGTGTGTGTGCCTTCGTCACTGGCTTCCCAGTGAAGCTGTCTGACTCTTAAAGTCCCAGAAATCTGAATTCCTGCCCGAGAGCACAAGGAGACGATGCTCCCTCTCCATTTTGGGCTGGACTGCTCCCCGTTCACCGTGCACGGATGCCCGCTGTGTAGGGAAGCAATGACCCCCACTTTCCCCACACTCAACCCCATCCCACACACTCCTCTGGAGGCCCCTGGGCAGACTGAGTGTTGGGGAGCCGTAAGTCAGTTCCCTGATGCTTCTCCGTGACCTCTTTCCTCCCTAGATGAGAACGCCAATCTGGGCACAGTGATGCGGTATGAGGAAATCGGTAAGTGTGGCTGGAAAAGGGGGACACTTGGAGCTTCCTGCCTCTATGGGGCGGGGCGGGGAGGCCAAGTGGGGCAGGGGAGAGGTCTGGAGACCCTGAGTTGTGTCTGCTCTCAGACTGATTGCTCCAAACTAGATGAGAGTCTTAGTTATCTCCCATCTGGCAGTCCCCAGGAGGTAGGATGGGATGGCTTGGCAATTTTCCCTGCAGAGCCTCCTCTCCCTCATCCCAAACACGTGGAAGTTAGGCCTCAGTGGCAGCCAGAGGGACCTTTCTTTTGCCCATGACACTGCGTGAGGCAGAGGAGCTCCCCTGTCTTCTTTTTCTTCTTCCTGACTTCTGGGCTTGGAGGGCAAGGAGGGGAGAGGAGGCCGAAAGCTGCCTCCAAGGCCTCCCCGCAGCCTGGGGCAGAGGCCAAGGTGCCCCCCGTCTATGTGAGGGTGTGTGGGCCCGAGGCCAGAGCGGGTGGATGGGGCCTCCACCGGGTGGTCAGATAGGAAGGAGCTGGCTCACCCGTGGAAATGAGCTGAGTCCTGCCAGACCCTGGGAAGCAAACCAGAAAACTGAGTTCTTCCCAAGGTTCCAGGGCGGGTGAGAGATACAAGGGTGTGAGGCTGGGAAAGAACAGACAGCTGCCAGAATGGAGCAGGAGTGGGCCTGGGACCAGGTGACAGGAAAGGTCAGTGACAACTGGAATGCTTGGAACTCTAGCGTGAGGGGCAGCCTGGTGTCCAGCAGACACGCTCAATCTGGAATCCCAGCTGCAGAGATACGCCAGGCCAGTGCCTTCCTGGTTTGCCTCCATCGGGGGATGGATGTCAGGTGTTCCTGCTGTGGTCCTGGGAGCATCGGGTTCTCTCCCAGGAGGCCCCGCAGATGTGACGTCACTCAAGGGGCTTCTCTGGGTCATGTCCTCTGATCGGAGGGGTTGTGGCGTACCTGAGTTGGCTCCTACTGTTTTGTTAGAACCATTTCTAAAGATTTTTCAGGAAGTATGCAAACTGGTTGTTACATGCCGCCAATGCAAAGCATTAAATCATATGAAATACATTGCATTAACAACAAAGATGCTGAGTACTCAAAACTCCTCAGTTCTGAGGTGTTCTGCCCAAACGCCCCAAGGGCAAGGAAGAGAGCAAAGCCCTACTTACACTCTCACTCCCTGCCCGTCCACACCTGGCCCGAGCGGCCTTCCCCGGGAAGTCTTCTTGACCAGCCAGGCTCAGAGCCATCCTCAGACCTTTAACTGTGTTCAGTGTCTATTTCTCTCGTTCCTTGTCCCAGAAAGCATGTGCTGTGGCAAGCTTCAGCGTGACCCTGTTTCCCTTCCCGGCCCCCACGGCCAGTGTGTTGGTCGCAGCTGCCTGGAGCTCCCCGGCCTGCAGAGAGGCGCGCAGATGAGCGCTTGCACAGTGTGCTTCAGGCCGGCACCCTCAGAGTTCCTTATCTTACTGCCACCTTGCACCGGGCAGGGCTAGCCTTACCCCATCTTGCTCTTCTTTCCAAGAAAGGAAAGCTGGGAGGCTCCAGATGTTAGGACAGATTCGTGGCCTGGGGGCCTGGTGTGGTACAGGTGGCCTTGGCGGACAAGGGGAGCTGCAAAGGGCCCTGGGGTCTGGGCTTCACAGGCCCGGGATTCCTGGGAGGGGAGTGTGGTTGAGGCCCCACTGATTCGGCCTCCTGGCTCCAGATCCCTACATGGGGTGAACGATGGGGAGGGAGGCCGAAGGGAGCTGCCCTGCTTCCAGACTGCTGTGCTCAAGGCCCTCTGGCTCACGAGAAAGAAAAAGCCATTTCCTCCCAGCTCAGTTAGCCTCTAAGGCTCGGTTTCCATGTCCTTAAGCCTCTGACTGCTCCTGGAGGCTGCTCCAGACTCAGGGCTTTGCGGGCTGGAACTGCCTGCTTGGGCTCCTGCGATAAACCAGGAGGAACCGCTGCTGCCCTCCAGCGGCCACGCGTGGCATCCCAAGCTCTGCTATGGGGCCTGGGGTCCGTGACCAATGCATCTGTTCTGGTCCTGCAAGAAAAGGTGGAGACCTCACTTTTTAGCTTTCTGTGCTTTGGCTTTTTTTAAAAAGAAAAATAACCCCAACCATGCACTCAAATGAGTTTTTGGCTTGGGAATAGAAAAGAGATTTATTTTCATGGCTGTAGAGCAAAGCTTTCTCAACTGTGGACCATAGACATCTGGAAATAAACAGTTCTGTGATGTGGGGGGAGCCATGTGCCTTGTAGGATGTTCAACAGCATTTCTGCCCTCCGAGTACCAGATCCCGGGAGCCCACCTCTCTCCCTGGTCTTGACAACTGAAAAGTATCTCCAGGCATTGTCAGGTCCAGATCATTCTGCCCCCCCACCCCCACCCCATTGAGACCCACTGACACAGAGAAAGCCAAGGGCTGCCACATCCTCTGGACAAGGCCACCCAACTGAAATCTTAGGCAGTCAGAGCTCCAGAGCCTTGGCTTCTTTCTCTTTCTACAGAAAAAGAGCTCTGGAGCTCTGGGTGGTTCTAAACACGGGATGGGGAACAGTAGGATCCCAGGAATGACCCAGTCTGGCTCCTCTCAGCCATATGAAGGCTGGTTCATCTCCACAGATGGGGAGTTGGGCCAGAAGGCCTGTGGCATAGCATGGAAGGAGGGAGACACCTCTTCCCCATGCCCCCCCTTCCCACTCCAAAAACAAAGGCCATGAGGTCCACGCAGGAGGCTCCTGGACAGCTTGCCTCCATGGCCTCTGTGGTCACTTGTCTGCTGTTCACTTATTCAGTAAGTCCCAAGCACCTACCATGTGCGGGTCACTGCCAGGCCCTGGGGATATAAAGATAAGTTAAGGTCCCCACACATAAGCAGACTGGGCTACGGGATGATGTGGAGGGGAGGGGACGCTACAGGAATATTTTGGAGCTAAGACCCCAGGGCTCCATGGGGCTCCCTGAGGAAGGACTGCCCTGGGTGGGACAGCAAGATGTTGGCACTGTCGTCAGCCCAGCAGCCTTCCTTCTCTGTGCCACCTGGAGATTCCCGCAGCAGGGACCAGGTCACTGTCTGAAAGTCCTTGTGAGGTCCCCGAGGAGCGGTGTGGTCTCAGGCAGGCAGGCCTAACAGCCATGTCTCCGCGTCGGTGCAGGGTGGCAGTGGTTTCTGGAAGGCTCTGAGCAGGGCTGTCTCACACTTTCAGACAAGATGCCCACAGCCACGGCCTCTTGCCAGAGGGCCCAGGGTGCCTGGGAACCACACGCTGCACACTGAGTCACACCCAGGCAGAGGTCTTCCCCCACATGGTCTGAGAATCCTGGGATCCTTTTCTCCCCACCGCTCAGTTTTAATAAGTCAGTGAGTTTGCTGCCCGTCGTGATGGGCCATGCTGGGATAATTCAGAGCAGGCTTCAGGAGGGAAGGAAAATAAGTGACAAGCAGGAAGCCCGCCTGGGAAGGAGGCGGGTGGGCTCAGCCTTGCTTCTCAAGCTGTTTGCTGAGGGCGGTGGCCCTGGAAAGGGAGGACATCTGATTAACTCAGTACCGCATGGGTACACTCGGTGTTCCCCCAACCCCCCATCGTGTCAGCATTTGTGATGAAGCCTGGATAATGCACAGCAGCATGGAAGCCAGACTCTGTTGACAATTAAGTTTGATGGGGAGCAAAAGAGAGAGCCCCTTAGATCTAAGACAAGTCACATAGCTGGCTCGGTCTCTCTTGGGATGACCAACCATCCTGGTTTAGCACGGAAGGACCGGGCCCCCAGAAACCCCTCCATACCAGGCAAGCCAAGACCCTCCCTGAATGACAGCTCCTCTCGCAAAGGGCAAGAGTGGTCTGTAAATGAGCCGGGGGCGTGGCGGGCAAAGGCTTCTATACTGCACGCACCACAGTGCCGGGGAGCCTGGAAGAGCTGGGTGCTGGAACCCCAAGGGTTGGTGACTTCTGTGTTAACAGGGGAAGGGCTGGGAGTTGCATGTTTTCCAGGTCTCCACTTACCCCTGTGCAATCTTTGCTCCCCCTCCTCAGAGCTGCGGATCTTGCTGCTGTGTGGCAGTGACCTGCTGGAATCCTTCTGCATCCCGGGGCTCTGGAACGAGGCGGATGTGAGTAGCAGGGTTACTGCAGCACCACACACAGCTGCCTTGGGAAGGATGGGGAGGGGACACCTGGTTCCAGCCTTTGCTTTTTCCACGCCTCCCCTACTACCTCCCTCCCCAATCCGAGCATCCCATCTCGAGGAGCTCCCCAGAGGACGATCCATTCACGTCACTATGGAAGAAAGGTTCCCACCTATCCCAAGCTTTATCCCGGACTGCATTTTTGTACTCACTCCTCCTCAATCTTGCTCCTGTAAAGTCTCTTGGAAGAAAGCAATCTGAGTCATGGAATACCTTCTCCAGGGAGTACTTGGAGTGTCTGTGTGTGGCAGTGAGTGGGGGAGGGAAGGATTTAAAAAAAGCCTTTGCCCTTTTGAGATTATGTGTGTTTTGTTTTCCTTTGATTCCTTTTGAAGAGGTAGTAAATACCACCCTAGAATTCCCTCAGCAAGAAGAAAGGGGTCAGGAGGAGAGGCATTAATGGCAAAAGGTCAGTAGGATCCTTCGAGCAATTGACTGGGGAAGAGAAGGAAACAGGAAGTTAAACTTATACCACTTGGAAGCTCAATGTACATCTTTTGTTGCCAGATCTGATGTTGATGGTCTTAAACCAGCTAATTCCTAAGTTACTCACCTTTGGTCTGTACCTTGGCTCTTGCTCTTTCATTAATTTGTTCACTGGATAGCCTGAGTTTTGCTAGCTCCCAATTCCATAGCCCTGTGCAAGTTGGATTCTCAAGGCAGCAATTCCAGATCTCGTGCTTTCTTTACTAACCTGCTGTGAAACCCCATGCAAACCACTCAACTCTCTGGGAATCAGATTTTTTTTCCAGTTTTATTGAGATATAATTGATATGTAACATGGTATTATTTTTTTAAAAGACTTTATTTATTCATGAGAGAGAGAGAGAGAGAGGCAGAGACACAAGGCAGAGGGAGAAGCAGGCTCCATGCAGGGAGCCCGACGTGGGACTTGATCCTGGGTCTCCAGGATCACGCCCTGGGCCGAAGGCGGCGCTAAACCGCTGGGCCACCAGGGCTGCCTGTAACGTGGTATTAGTTTAAGGTGTAGAATGCAATGATTTGAGATGTGTATATATTGCAAAATGTTATCAGAGTAAGTTTAACATCACTTCACATAGTACATCTTGGTTGTGTTTTTAAAAATCTATACCATGTTACCTAACACATTTTGACATTTGAAAAAATAGGCAGTATTAGGTGGCAAGACGTATGCATATGAATTTTTTTCGTGTACATACATGTATTTCTCTGAAGAGGGAGAGAAGACCCTCAGGATCAGATTCCAGCTTCCAGGTCCATTCCAACACAGCTCATGACAAAAATCTATCTTTTCAGTTCAGTTCAGACCTTCAGTTTTTCCCATCTCTAAAATGGGTGTAATAATAGTACCTGCCTCATAGGATTTGAGGAAAATGAAATGAGATTGTGTACGTGAAGTGCCCAGCCTAGTGCTGCACACATTTACATACAACAAATGTTCCTAAGGGAATTTACCTAAACTAACTCATAGACATACACACAGATATTCCAGGTGAAGGGTGTGAGTGCTAACACGCTGTGGGAGGACCAGGAGGGCAGGGAGAGTTTCCCCGCAGATGAATTATGCTGTGTAAGCCTTTCATCACCACCCCTGGACCATTTCTTGCGGGTGAAATTCTAAACCTCCTTTCAGTTCTGGATGAAGTGACTTAATTAACTTTCACTTTCCTCTCTACTTCACAAGGTGCTGTGAAAGTAAACAGTACTGTACCCAAAGTTGTGTACAAGATCTCAGCAGAGCTCTTTCTGGAAGCTAGGCAAATCAGGGAGTGGGGGGCAGCTGTGGGGGACACATCCCTTGGGGAGGCCCGGATATCCTGGAGGGATGAAGTCAGCACCTGGGGCAGCAGCCTGAAGGGCCGCCTACACGAGCACAGGGAATCTCTGGAGCCCCCTCTCAGGAGCACACCTCCCCCTCTGTGGAGCCTGGAATTTATAGCATAGGGACCCTGGAAGCACAGCCAGTCCTTCTCTGTTCCTCCCAGTTAGATTGCTGACCTCAGGTCCTCTGACTTCTTTCCAAAATGGTCTCTCTTGCTGTTGGCAGATCTGACATTTGAAGACCAAGAAAAGGAGACCCAGGTCTCTCCTCTTCCCATTGGGCTCTGGTGTTGAAATGACATGTTGGTTAAGACCAAAAAAAAAAAAAAAAAGAGAGAGAGAGAAACCAAAAGCTGTTGATTAACTGGGAATGTAGCCATGAAGGTGGAGTGAGACCCTCACTTATTCAGCTATGTTCCCCCTTGGTTGGTGACTCTGAAGATCCAGAGCACCCAGCCCAGCTGCACCCAGAGAGCACAACGAGAGGGCCAGCAGGAACCCACATCCCTCCTGCCTGGCTGGTACGAATCCCAATCCACAGCACAGGCAGCAGGGACTTGGGTGAAGTAGACAAAGCTCACGCCAAAAGGCTTTCTGGAGCCTAGAGCTCTACCTCCCCATCCCTTCTCACTCAACTGCTCTGTCCCCTAACTTAACCCACAGCCAATCTGTGGAGTCCTTAGAATTGTGGCACCTGAGGCAGAGGGGGGAAAAAAATCAAGGAGCTGTTTCCTTACATAATGAGTGTGAATCTCAACCCACAAAAGAGGTGTGCTAGAAATATCACCTTTGATTTATTTAAATCAAATTAAAATTCAAGTCCAGATCTATTCCACAGGGATGATGGGAAGTTAGTCTCAGTTATTGTATTACTGATTAGCAGAACCTGAAAGGCTTCCGTCGGCCCTGAACACTAACATTTGTTCATCAGGGTCCCCACGGACGCCTTCCCTGTCTGGACATTCGTGGCCACTTGCGGGGCTCCTGGCCCAGTCTGGAAGCCCAGTGCGGGGCCCCACCCACCAATGATCATCAGGACCCATTTTCTTCTGAGGATTTGCCCCTGGGAGGTTTTGCTCTAGGAAGGAGGAGAGATCTGGTTTTCACAGATCCCTAGGTTCCTTCTAGTGTAGAAATGGGGGGGGGGGACGCAGAACCTCTTCTTTCTGTTCTAAGGGTATCTTTCTATTTTCTTTCATCCTCGGGATATCTAGAGAAATCTCTTCTGTGAGTTTATAGCCACTGACTGTAAAACATTGATTACTGCCCTGCGAATTAGAGACTAGGGTCTTCTGGTACAGGGTCTGGTTCTCTGCTAGAAATAGGGTTGGGCTGGGCAGAGGGGGATGTAGTTAGTTAGTAACTACTAACTAGTGAGTAATTCAATGGCTTACTCCACAGTCCCTGTTTGAGGATGGTTGGATCTCAGGGTCTAGAAAAGGAAGGCCTTACTTTAATGACTGGGTATGGGGTGAGTCCTGCTTATTCTACTAGAAAATTCTACCCTCTGGAGTTTGCCTGGAAGGGGTCCATTGTAGGGTTTTTAGTTCCTGTCCATGAGATTACCAGGGACAAGGCATATGGACCTATGCTGGGTTTCTTCATTACCTGGTGTCCCATTACTTGTTGCCACAGACCTCTGTTTGGTCACCAGGAGCCCAAACCCCTGAATCTGCCCATGACTTGGGGACAGGAGGTGGGGAGAAGAACCAAGCTTCTTGGGAAGGCCACAGGCCCTGGCTCCACATCCTAGCCTCCTATGTTCTTCAGAATCCTCAGGATTCTGGAGGAAGGAGAGAAGCCACTAGTTCAGACAGATCTGGGGAGAAATAGGAGTCTCTCCACCCTTCTGTAAAGAAAGCTCAAAGCAGGCTGTGGAGCAGCTTTGTTCTCCAGAAGCAGCTGAGCTGGTCTGTTCCACAGCAGGATGCCAAGGCTTCCTCCAGCACAGTCACAAATTCTCCGCTGAGTCGCTCTAGCTCTTTCTATCGGGATTCCTGAAGGTGTGCTCTCCATCCAGCAGTCTAATCACACAGTCAAAGGAACAACCCTACCTCCTAACACATCCCTTGGGCATTTCCTATTAGGCACAAAGATCCATTAGCCCACGGTAAATTCTGACCTCCTCTGACCAATGACACACCCTTCCCCTTACATTCCAGGGGCAG
Organism: Nyctereutes procyonoides; assembly: GCF_905146905.1. Classification (NCBI taxonomy): domain Eukaryota; kingdom Metazoa; phylum Chordata; class Mammalia; order Carnivora; family Canidae; genus Nyctereutes; species Nyctereutes procyonoides. Next base: position 10,536,142 of record NW_026575037.1, read on the forward strand.
AAAATTCCATACATATCCATCAAGTTTCTCTCCGTGCAATACAAAAGAGCTGCTTGTGCAGCCTGGCAGTTGCTTTTTCATTCTTGATTCCTTAGAGTATTCAAGATCCAGGCTCCTGGGCTAACCTTGGAGATCAACCCCCAGGGACACCTCTACACCCCCCCCACCCCCCCACCCCCACACAGCCCTTCCCATCCCTGGGTTTCTATTACAGAGTTAGTCTCCCCTAGGGGGCCTGATCTTTGCTGTGCTGCATCATCCTGGCACCGGCACGAAGGCAGGTATCCAAGCAAGGACCAGCATTTGTGGGAAGTCAAGGCCAAGGAATAAAGGGTCAGCCAGAGACACACATTTGTGAAGCGGGAAGCTGTTACATTCACTCTCCTCCTCCAAATAAAATCAGTTGTCTAGGGCTCTTATGCTGTCAGCTGCTGTGTCCATCCACTGCTTTGTCCATTATAAAAGAAGGCAGTCTGGCAATTTAATTCTGATCCAAGCATTCTTTCCTTCAATCAATATTTTTAGTTCTTTTTTTTAAAGGATTTTATTTATTCATGAGAGACACACACACAGAGAGAGGCAGAGACACAGGCAGAGGGAGAAGCAGCCTCCATGCAGGGATCCTGATGCAGACACTCAACGGCTGAGCCACCCAGGCATCCCTCAATCAATATTTCAACTTAACACATATTATTAGAGCCCAGGATGAATATAAGCATGTTACTTGTCCTGAGAGCACTTGCAATCTAAAAGTATCTTTTTTATTATATTCATTTTTTATATTGCATGAAATAAAATTGTAAAAAGTTTAGAAGAGTTCCTGAAACTAGTAAGCACTCAATAAATGTTGGCTGTTATTCATCTATTGGTTTTAAAACATTCATTGAGTACCTACCAAGGGCCAGACATTGTTCTGGGGCTGAATGAGCAGAGAAAACAAAATAGACAAAGCTTCTTACTATGTGCACTTTACTTTCTAGATAATAAATACTTTGATAAAAAATAAATAAATAAATAAATAAATAAATAAATAAATAAATACTTTGATATTTCTTGTGGATCAGCTCAGTTAACCCCTAGCACACTCCTGTGAAGTGGAAGTCACACAAGTCTTCTGATTCCTAATCCATAAAAGACATGAGAAGAATGAGAATGATGATAGATAGATGATGATGATGATAGATCATCCCTAGCTTGATGATGATGATAGATTATCCTGAGCAAGGAGCCTGATGTGGGGCTCAATCCCAGGACCCCAGGATAGATAGATAGATAGATAGATAGATAGATAGATAGATAGATAGATATTTCATAGCAGGCTGCAAGAGGGGAGCACTTGAGCTGGGCTTTGAGTAATGGGCAGGATTGGGTTAAGCGAGTGGAAAGAGATGGGCTTTTTGAGTTGAGAGAAGGCTGTAAAAGATCTAATGGTGGGGACAAGAGCTACTGGGAGATGGTTCTGGCTGGTTGAAATAGAAGGTTTAGCTTGGTCTTTATTTGAGAAGGTTTTGACTTTTCAGCCAACAGACAAAAATCATTAAGTTTAATGATTAAAGGTATTAGCTGCTTTCAAATGGTATTTGCATTTTAAATAAGCAAGGGTCAATAATTAACCCAAAGGAATGAAAATCTGAAGGTGGAACTTTAGGCACCTGAGATGGGCCAGTAAGGAAATTGTTTTTTCTTTTTCTTTCTTTTTGTACTTCTTGAAACCCAGCATTCCATAGGCTGGCTCTAATTGGCTGGATCCCACAGTTTTCCAGCCAACCATCCATGGGCTAACTGCTTCCTACATCCACCAGCTATGGGAAAACAACCAAAGAAAATAAACAGAGGAGAAGTCAGGGGCCCTACCCACTCCAGAAGAAATCCCAGGGCGCTAGGACTCATAGAGCAAAGACAAACATTTGGTCTTTCAGGCTCAGATGGTTTTTATCAGACAGTCCAGCCCCAGCCAGGAAGCCCCATGGACACTTCCACCCCGGGGATTAGGCCTCCACACTGATAAAACCAATGTCGGATTTACAGACTCTAGGGAAGGAGGCTTAGCTCCTATCATGGAAGATTCTGGTTCTCGTGTGAAAGATACTATTGGTTTGGTTTACAAGCTTTCGACTTGAGTCTGGAATCTCTTGCCTTCCCACACCCCCAAATTGGAAGTGAGAATGGGGATAATTTCCTCTGGGAAACCCCTCTGAAGGAACACTCATTTATTAGCACTTAAGAGAGCCATTCTGGAAATGCCTTCCCACTTTCTCATCTCTGATCATACTAACCTCTGCCCTGCTTTCCCCCCAGAGAGGAACAGAGGCCACAATAAGGGTGGAGGATTCTTTACTGAAATAGGTGGGGCCTATTTCACACACCCCCACCCCCCAACCCACAGTGTGGCTTCTCCTGGACACCTTGCATCTTTTGCAACCCAGATGGAAGGATACAAAATTTTATACTCCAGGGGGCGATGTAGAGTAACGGACGGAGGAAGCTCCTGATAAACCTCCCCGGGTGGAGAAAAAAACAAGATAGAATATATTTTCAAACCAAAAAAGTTTCAAGTCACTAAAATGTGAGTCTTAAGAAATGGATCTAAGAAGTTTGATGTAGCAGACAGAGCCTTTAAAGCTGATCAGAGCAGGTTCAAATCCACTAACTAGCCACTATATCTCACTGAGTCTTGATTTCCCCATTTATGAATGGAGTATTGAGGCACATATTTCAGAAGACCATTGTTGTAAGGATTCAGTGTAATACTCAGTAAAGCTCCCAGGACTGTGCGTGGCACAGAACAGATACCTTCATACGTGTTTCTTTCCCTCCTTACTGATGGTCCTTTGTCCATCTGTCAACACCCTCATCTGGAGAAGAAACACAGGTGAGCCCAAGTCACCCAGGTGCTACACCTGGAGAAGAGGGCACTGTCTGGGGGGGATGGTCAGGATTCTGAATCCTGATTTCAGAATGATTCTACAGAGGATCTAACCAGTTAGGCTTGCCTGACTAAATCCATGTAAATTGGATCCTTTTGTCAATGGAAGTCAAACCTTCTGTTTAAAACATTTTAATGACTTCTGTTTGCAATTGGAATGAAACTCCATCTCTGATCTGGTCCTTGTCTACTTTTCCTACTTCTCTGTGCTTCAGTCCTACCTATTTTGTTTTGCTTTGCACTGTTTTGGTTTTTAAATTGTTTTTCTTACCTCAGGGCCTTTGCACTAGCTGTGGCCTAACTAGGAGTGCTCTTACCCCAGATATTTCTATGCCTGGCCCCTTCTTGTCATTTTAGTTTTAACTTAAAGGTCATTTCGTTTTATATTCAATCTTGTACTTAATTCCACCTCATGTTTTCTTATTTACATGTTCGTTTATGGTTGCTCCCTACTGGGACGGTAAGCTGTATGAGTACACTAGACTTGCCTGTCTTATCTGGCAACACCAGGAGAGTGCCCCACTTACCATATACATGCCATAAAAGTTTGCAGAATGAAAGAATGAAAGAGTACCTGAGTGTAGCTTGGTTGGAGGAGGTTAGCCCATAAGAGACTTTAAGTCCACCATGAGGTGTGGCCCACACTTTTACCAGTTACCCATAAGATATTAGCCACTACAAAATATTAGCCACTTAATAGTAACCTACTGTTATCCTTCATAGCAATAGATACACTTGAAATAATCAATCATTTGTTTACTGCCTCCTACTAGGTGGGGATTGATCCAAGAGATGAAGCCATGTCTGTCTTGCTCAACTCTCTCTCCCTGGTACCCAGGGAAGTACTTGGCTAAGAGCCAACCCAAAAGCATCCCCAACCCAAAGCATCCCCCAAATCCAACAGTGCAGATCTTGAAATTCAGCCTCCCAGAGGGATGATGATCATAACTTCACATTCCTTCCAGATTTGCCGCCTGGGTCCTCATGAATGTTCTCTCTCCCAAGGCCAAGTTGCTTCCTGCCCCAACATGTCTCATATCCTTCCTTCAGATTCCCCACATTTGGGGAACCAGAGTCCACCCCCTCCCACTTCCTCTCCCCATCCCCACTCCTGCCTCCCCTGGGGAGCCTTTGACCAGAGGATGAAAAGATATGATCAAAACGCTGTGCCTGTGAGCAGGAAGTTGGAACAGGATGAATGTCACAGACCCCCACCTCAGACATCACAGGCCAGAGCTCAACCGGGAGGGAGTCCCGTTGTATGCTGGAGGAGGGGAGCGGAGAAGACTGTACTCTGATCCTGCTAACTGCCTGGCAGTATGGGCTCACATTGGTCAGCATCAGGAAAGGGATTTGCCAAGCAAGACAGCTCTGCTACCTTGGCTACTCACCCACCTCCCCACTGCTGAGGCAAGACCTGCGGAGAACTCTTTGTAAACAGGCAGGTGGAATAAGCTGGAATAACAGCTCCGTGCCAGGCTCATGGGTAAGGAGAGTCTGAGCAACCCCGTGTTTCCTCTGTTCTCAAATGTCCACCCCAACCACCCCTACTCTCCAGGGCAAAGGGTGACATCCTCGTCCTCGTTTTTGCTGGAATCTTCAGAGGTGTTTGTTGCACGAGAATCTCATTTTCACCACCTCCCAAACCAAGCCAGAGAATTAGCAGCTTAGGCAACTGCCAATGTGATTTATAGCAACAATTTCTCAGAGGTTGGTGCACATCAGAAGGATTACGGAGCTTTGTAAAGCTCCTAAACAGCCCATCCTAAACATGTTGGATCAAAATTCCTGAGGTGAGGTCTGGGGGATCTACTTTTGTCACTGGTTTTAAAGCTCCCCCAGATGCTTCTGCTCACCAATCAGATCAAGTCTGGGAACCTGCAAATGTAGGCTCACCCTTACTTGTATAGGACCTGAGAGTCTATCTTTTGAGTAACTTCTTTGGGCCTCCTAGAGCTCCCATTAAGTACTGTGGGCTCCTCGCCAGGTCCTGAGACAGGGAGAGTTTTTCGGCTAATGCCTCAAAGACCGCTGTCAGACAAGACTCTGCAGGAATCTACTTATTGAACAGCTCCTATTAAGCACATATGAGGTGCCAGGGCCTTTTCCCCTAGGGACACAGTGACGAACAAAACACACAATGCTCTCTGCCCTCATGGAGGTTACCTTTATAGAAGAGGGACAAAGAGACAAAAATCAGGTTGAACAAGGAAGATATATAAAGTGTTACATGGACATAAAGGCTAGCAAGGAGCATAAAATCCAGGAAGGGGTGGGAACTGTGCAGTTGTGGCTAACGTGTGGGTCTGTGTGCATGGTGCCAATGAAATAGCCTGGTCTCACTGAGAAGATGATATTTAAGTAAAGACTTTTGAGCCAAGGAGCAGCACAATCTATTTTAATACTATTGATCTGTCTGTTGGGAATAGACTGAAAAAAGCAAGAGAAAAACAAGAAGACCAGAGCAATCCAAGTGAGAGCTGATGGGACTGAATTCATTTTCTGTTGCTGTAGACTGGTGGCTGAAGGCCACACATACGGCGCCTGGGGCGCTCAGTCGGTTAAGGTTCTAACTCTTGGTTTCAGCTCAGGTCACAATCTCAAGGTTGTGAGATGGAGCCCTGTGTCAGGCTCCACGCTCAGCAAGGAGTTTGCTCAAGATTCTCTCTCTCTCTCCCTTTCCTTCACCTTCTGCCCCTCCCCCTCGCTTGATCTCATTCTCTCTCTCTCTCTCTCTCAAATAAATAAATAAAATCTTTAAAAAACAAAACAACACACTCACACACTGATTCTCTTATGCCCTGGAAGCCAGAGGTACAAAATAGGTTTCGCTGGGCAAAAACCAAGTTGTTGGCAAGGCCCCATTCCCTCCAGAGACTCCAGGAGAGGATCTGTCTTCACCTTCTCCAGCTTCTAGAGCTGCGTTGCTTACCTTCCTTGGCTCATGACCCCTTCTTTCCATCTTCAAGGCCAACAGTGGAACATCTTCAAATGCCTCTCTGCTCTGTCTTTATGTCATTTTCTCTCTTCCGTGTTAAATGTTCCCCTGCCTCCCTCTTGTAAGGACACTTGTTACTACTCACCTAGATTATGTAGGATAATTTCAAGATCCTTAGCTTAATTCAAATCTGCATATACATTGCCATATAAGATAACATTTACAAATTCTACAGATTAGGATCCAGTTATCTTTGGGGGCCAGTATTTAACCTACCAAAGTAGGCTTGGACCAGCAGAAACTTGATGGAAATGGTGAAAAATGAGCAGATTCTTGGATTTGTTTTGAAGGGGGAATCAAATGGGTTACCTTTTAAGTGGAATGTGGGATGTGAGAGGAAGAGAGGAATCAAGGAAAATGCCAAGGCTTTGACCTGAGCAGTTGTGAGGAGGGAGTTTCCATTTACTGAAATGAAAAAAAAACTATAGGAGAAGCATTTTAGGGATTTTAGGGATGTACAATGAGTGAGTGATTCACTGATTGACGTCAGAAGGTTCAGGGGCCCATGGACATTTTAGATTTGAGATGCCCTCCTAAGTAGGCATATTGAAAAGTCTGCTGGATACATGAGTTTGAAGCTCAGGAGAGAAGTCTGTGCCAGAGGTATTAATTTGGGAGCCTTTGGTATGTCTCTAAAGCTTTGCAATTGAATGAAATCATTAAGAGTGTGAGTATAGGTAGAAAGAAGTCCAAGGATTGAGGCCTGGGGGACACCAATGGGTCAAGGTTAGGGACATGAGAAAGAATTAGCACAAGGAGACCAAAAATTATAGCTGCTAAGGTAGGAAGAAATCAGGAGAGAATGGTCTCCAGGAGGCCAGGTGAAGAAGGAAACTGGGATTAGGGGTGACGGATTGTAGGTCCCTACATGAGATGGATATCTATGGGACCTATGGTACAGCTCACCAATCTAGCACCTGGTACTTCTCCCTACCCCCAAATGCACACCCACACAAATACCCTGTAGCATGAAAATCAAGCCTGGTGCCCTAGGGTCTGGGCAAAGGAGCAGAGAAGTTCTGCAGTCTCTGACCCAAACTCCTGTGGACAGGCAGCTTGGATGTGGTTAAGTTGTATGTCTTGTCCTGTAGACCCTGTCTCCTGTGCTTCATCTGAGATTCTCAGGGGGCAAGTCTGTCACCTGTTTCTGGAAAAAGAAAACATCTCAAGCAGCAAAGTCTCCCAACTGCTTGCCACCCACTGAGCCACCTGGCACGGTTATTGATTGAGTGCTCAGATCATTAGTTCCTGAGCGGGAAGCAGCAGCTGCACAATGTCACCCATAGGGTGACTTTCCCCATGAGGCTGGATTCCAACAACGGCTGGAACCGTTGTTTTCATGCTTTCAATGAAAATGCTCACTTTAATTAGCCCTATTATTTCCTTCATTGCTTATGGAACATCTACCAAGTTCTCAAAATCAAATTGAAGTCGGATGCTACATGATGCCATGTACACCAGGTATCTTGAGTCATTTAGAAAGGCAGGTGAGGAATGTCCACATATACCAACTTGGATGGATCCCCTCCCCTCTTCTCCCCTTCCCACTCCTCTCCCTTCCCCTTCCTCTCCTCATCTCTCCTCCCTTCTCTTTTCTCTTTCTCTGCCCTACCTCTTCCCCTGGAGTTTTAAGCAGTACTTAGACCCCTGGTCCTCAAGCTGGTTGCATATTGGAATCACCTGGGAAATTTTAAAAACTATGATACCTAGGTCCCATTCTCAGAGATTTGGTTTAACTGCTCTTGGGCAGGAGCTGGACTTCAAGAGTGTTGAAAGATCCTTGGATGATTCTGATGTGCAGCCAAATTTGAGAACCAGTGCCTCGGGTTACCTTCTGAGTAGTGAATACCAGTGTAATATTCCCAATGCAAAAAGCTGTGGAGGAGGAGGTGGATCTACCTCCAACTTCTTGTCCCGCCTCTCCCTAACATTCCTGGTTTATAGGGTAAATGCTTGGTGCCAGTTTCCCATCTGAACACTACCAATAGATGCCTGTGCTGTATAATGTTCTGTATCTTCCAAACAGCATGATCCAGTGGAGGCTCTGATATGTATGTATATATATATATATATATATATATATATATTTTTTTTTTATAGGCTCTGATATTCTATACCTAGCTTCTAACTTCTCTCCACAACTTCCCTCCCAGGGCACCTTCAACCAGTTTTTTTGTGTCAGCAATATCAGAGTTCCAGCTGCAACTAGCTCCAGTTATAAGCAATGGGAGAAGTAGGGTAAAGGTGATGGAAATACCCAAGGGCATGTGTACACATGCACGGGTGCACACATACATACATACTCGAACATGATCAATGAATCAGACTGAGGAGTGGAATTCTGCTCAGGTAGAAATTGTCCGATAGAGAAGAAGTGGCCACAGTGCTCCATAGTGTCTGTTTTTGTGGTACTTATTCGAAGGAAAAACTTGGGCCCCTTGCCACCACAGCAGGTCTTGCACAATGAACTGTGCTCCTTAGAAGCAACTTGTCTCCCCCCTCCTTTCTCTCCCCATCCAGGATCCTTAATTGGCAAGATCTAAACAGCAATATGCCCGGGCTAGATCCAAGTCTATTAAATGCCATAAATTTCAGGTTTTTTGAAAATAAAAATTGGCACAAGTTTCCAGAAAGCAACTTGGTATTATGTCTTAAGAGTTTGAAATATGTTCAGTTTATATCCTTTCATCTGATTATTTTACTTCTTATCCTAAGGAAATAAGCAGAGATGTGGTAAAAGATTTATATATAAAGATCTTCAAACAAATGTTATGTATACTTGCAAAAAATTACTTCCTCAGAAGTAACTCTACACATGCTGTAATACAAGATTGGTTTAATATATCATATATATCATAGTACAGACAATGAAATAATCAGACTGTTAAAACTTAATTTTTTCAAATAATTTTTAACAATGTGAAAAAATGCTCACAATTTCATGCTAAGTAAAAAATACAGATAAAATAACATTTTTGTGTAGAGAAGGAAACACTGGAGAGGAATACACGATGTTCAGAGTAGTTGTCCAGGTCGTGTGGTTGTGATAGATTTTTTTCTCCTGAATTTCCAGAGCTTGTACTGTGTCTATAACCAGAAAAAAATCATTTTATTCTTAATGAAAAGTCTTCATTTCTCATTATGGCAGCAAGCATAATAAATAAAGAGGCTGATCTCAGAAGTGACCTCATAGTAATCTTCTTCCCATCACTGCCCATGCTCACACAGGCATTCCAAGCCCTTCCATGCTCCTCATGACCCTTGAGTCCCCAACAGCTTTGGCATGGGTGACCCTTTCTCAGTTGCGTGGCTGAGAGCTGGGGGTACGCTTGCTGGGCAGTGGGACCCGTGTCACCTGTGAGGGCGTCTACCGTGTAAAGACTATGTGTCATTCCTATTACTTTTCAGCATAATGAACTCAACAGGAGCCTCAGGAATTGGAGAGCTCTTGCCCAGACATGCAAGAGCACATTGATTCATTCGGTCTAGAGGTATTTATTAAGCATCTTCTGTTGTGCCAGGCAAAGTTCCCACTCATTGCACTAACACTGTTACAGGTTGTTACTTGAAAGAGCTGACTGGTAGGGTTGAGAAGGCAAGTGTAGCACCAGAGCTCGGGGTTCCATGTGGAAGATCATTCTACCCGCTAAGTGGCTGCTCAGTAGGGGTTGGAGTCATGGTCTCACCAAAGGACACTCTCTCTCTGTTTTTTCAGATGGAGGTGATCGTGGGGGACTTTGGGATTGTGGTGGTGCCCCGGGATGCAGCTGACACAGACCGAATCATGAACCACTCCTCAATACTCCGCAAATACAAAGTGAGTCCTCCACCTCCTTGCCGCTCTAGCTGTATGGTGTGTTCCTTCTCCCAGGGGCCTACGGGGGCAGGGGGATGGTGTGCTGGTGGAGTGAGGGCACCCGAAGAGTTTCAGTGTGAGGGGCGGGCAATCTACTTTCTCTGCTCTGTCCCCAGAATAACATTATGGTGGTGAAGGATGACATCAACCATCCCATGTCTGTCGTCAGCTCAACCAAGAGCAGGTACGTTTGACAAACTGCCAGAGGAACCTTGGTCAAATGGGCTTACAAGTTTTAATACAACTTTCCTCAGTTCCAGCTGACCCCTACATTTGCTGACACCTGCTGCCTGGTATTCAGCCTTCTTTGGGGACTTTATGTATTTGTCCCTAGTCATTTACATGTTTTGGGTTTTTTTTTTTTAGAGAGAGAGAGAGCGAGCACATACACGAGCAGTGGGGGAGGTGCAAAGGGAGAGCACAGAGAGAGAATCTTAAGCAGGTTCCACACACAGCACAAAGCCCAACATGGGGCTCGATCTCACCATCCTGAGATCATGACCTGAGTCCAAACCAAGAGTCAGACCCTCAACTGACGGAGCCCCCCAGGCACTCCCTCAGTCATTTACTTTTGGGGGGGGGTTGCTGTCATTAGCTAGTTTTAGTTGGTTTGCAGGAGGAAGAGGATATTTTTAATTTGAGACTCTTTAGTTTGAAGTGTTTATAAAATACTGTATTAATAAGAGTACAAGCTAAGCTGCCATAACAAAAAGAGCCCAAATAGTCACAATTTAAATAAGAGAAATGTTACTTCCCTCTTACTGAAGTCAAAAGAGATTGAATCTCTGACCTCCTCAACTTGAAGCCCCTGTCTGTTGGTCCACAGCTCCTGTCATGACTGCTGGAAAGGGCAGGAGCTTGTAAAAAAGTGACTCAAAGTTGTACACATCGCTTCCCCCTACATCCTACCAGTTCAGCCCCAGTCACAAGGCCATACCTTGCTTTAAGGGAGCCTGGGAAATGGACTTTATGTGCCCAGCTTAAACTCAGGAGGTTCTATTAAATAGAAGAAGGAGAGAATGGATGCTAGGGGCCAGGTAACAGTCTCCACCATAAACCCCAAATGGAACTGTCCAGTAGAATGGCGACATATATGAATATAGAGCTCTGGAACTGGAATAGAACTGACAGCCATGAGCACAGAAGTGTAAGTTACGTTAAGAGTGTGGCTGAGCTCACGGGGAAAGTCGGTAAGAAGGGCAGCATTTAAAAGAAGGCTAAGGAGCCTAAGGCTAAGGAGCAGTGCTGGCCCAAGAACCAAGGCAGGAGAGGCACAAAGATGTACATCACTGTCATCTGTCACATATTTCAGAGAAATGAGATGGGTCCAGCATTTTTAAAGATCCAGTGGACTTCTTCCCTGGAGGGTGATTATGTATTAAAAGAGTAGCATCAAACTGTGTGGTGAGAGTTGAAACCCAATGACAATGGCCAATGAGGGGAGAGGAGAGGGATTTGATTCCAAACATGGCTGCACAACAAAATTACCCCACAAAAGTACACAAGCACACAAATTCCTGTGTCCTCTTCAATCCTACCAAATTGGCATCTGTGGTTGGATGAGCCTAGGAATCTGCTTCCTGGGTGATTCTGATCAAGTTGGGATTGGCATTTGGAAACCATGGGTACAGACCACTTTTTCAAGAAGCTTCTCTATGAGCTGTGCAGGGAGACACTTAGGGACCTTGTGTGCTTGCAAGATCAGGAGAGTGTATGCACTGAAGAGGCAGCGAGCCAGCCTCTGAAGAGGTCTCACAGGGCAGGGCTCACATGCCTTGTCGAATCTACATTTCTGGAAGAGTATGTGCATTTTTTACAAATAGCTCCTTGGGGCCTGACATTCCCAAGACTATCATAGGAGCAGAGAATGGGAAGCAGCCAGACCGCAGCTAGAGGACAACTATGAAGAAGCCGAAGCTCATCCATCACTGGATCCCTTTCGTACCTGGAGGTGCCCTCCTCCACAGCCACCGGGGCTTGTGAGAAGCTCCTCAGAAGAGGTCACCTTCTTCTCTGTCAGGGTTCCAGTAGGAAGCAAGAGAAGTGGTCAATCAGGAGATGCATGTTCATGAGACCGCGATGCAGAGAAACACAAAGGAATGAAATAAGAGTAGCTAACCCATTTAAATACCTACTGTGTGTCTGGGCTCTTCTAAAGGCTCTTTGCATGACTCGTTTCATCCTTTTATGTTTTTAAAAGTCCTTTTCATAAGTGAAGGAGATTGGCCCACATATTACCCTCATCTTACGGAGGAGGAAACGAACAGATGGGCTTCGATAACCTGCCAGGGGCGCCTGTGCGAGGAAATGGCAGAGCCAGGATGGAATGGAGTCACCAGGGTCGGGGCACAGTTCTGGGGCCAGCGAGCTTCTGCCCATAGGGGAACCTATGCAGCCTTTCTGCAGCCTAAGCAGAGGCAGGGGCTGGGGTGGCGGGTAAACCCTCTCCCTGAAAGCGAGGGCCAGGCCCTTGAGCCTGGGTCAGGGAGGGGGTCAGCTGAGCCCCGTCTCTTCCCATCCAGGCTGGCCCTGCAGCACGGGGATGGCCACGTGGTGGACTACCTGTCCCAGCCGGTCATCGACTACATCCTCAAGAGCCAGCTGTACATCAACGCCTCGGGCTAGCAGCCACCCGGCCCTCGGCTCCACTCTCCCCTCGTCCTCCGCCAACACACTGGCCCCTCCAGTCTCTGTCCCCTGGTTCTTCTCCTGCCTCTCTGTGTCTCCACTCCTCGTCTTGACTGTTCTCCCCACCTGCTGACTCAACCCTCCACGGTGTGGGGGACCTGCAGAGAACCACAGCATACCCTACTCAGCTGTCATCTTCGGACAGACTCCCCTCTGGTCTCCGGGTTGGGGGTGGGTGAGGGAATAGGGGTGGGAGTTGGGGGAAGTGCAGTCCCTGGAGACGTGCTGGTGTCTGTCCCCCAGCATGCTCTAGAGAGCGGCTCCAGTGCCCGTCCTCCCAGCATGCTCTGGGGAGGCGGCTCTGGCTCTCGCCTTCCCAGCATGCCCTTTACCATGAAGGGCTATGTTTCTTTCTTTTCTTTTTCTTTTTCTTTTTTTTTTTTCCTTTCTTCTCTTGCGTTTTGGTTTGGTTTTGTTTGGTTGGTGTTGGTGTTGTTCACTCCTCATAGAATTTGGATGAAACCCGTGTCCATGGTTCTTTATGTTTGTAGTCTTGATGCGCTCCTGTGGTGTGGACTTCCCTTTGGATAGGATACCATGGCCAGCCTCAGCGCTCAGCACCTGCGTGACAGCCACACCAGTAAGGAAGGCCAGGCCGCCTCCACCTGCCCACTCACGCCCCACACTCCCCTCCCCCCCCCCCCCCCATACACAGCAGCTGCCGGCCAGGCTCAGGACTGAGGCCTTCAGGTTCCAAACCCTGGGAGGCAAGTCTGGGAATAGTAGCATTTCTCAGAAGAATTTGCGTCCATTTCCTTAGGTTCAGAAGACCATTTTCCCGATGCTCCGGGCCTGTGATCACACAGAGCCAGTCCACCCTCATATCCTGGTGGCATCTGTACGGTTCCTCCTTTGGGCTGTGAGTGATGGCAGAGTTTGTTCTCTGCCAGCCCAGTGTGTCCAAGGAAGCTTCAGGTCTCTACCTAAGCCCTTGGAGGTCATACCTAGCCACATTCCTGCATCTGAGAAGAATCGCGTAGTCGAGGCCAAATCCTAATAATGCAGCCATTTCTGAAATAAAATATGCTAGGGATTCACTCAACCCTAGAGGTCTTTGCTAATTGGAATTATCTCTTGCCTGTGTGGCTGGGAGATTTTTCTGTCATGATGTAAGTCGAGGATGAGCAAGAGCGGCTTGTTGCTCTAATGGGAATTGATGGTCCTTACCCATTCTCGCTGCGGTGATGCAGGTGGCACCTGAGGTCAGTTTCTTCTGGAAACACAGTACCTCGGTCTTGTTTCTGGAGCTGATCCTATCTCCTCCAGAGCCCAGAAACCACAGTCATCGTCTGAGGAAGTCCGTCTGGCAGGGGAGTGGGTTCACAGAGCAGAGGTCATGGCAGGCAGGGCATTAAGAGCCACTAAATTGTTTCACCCTTTTTGTAATTTCTTACCTTCCTCCGCTGCTCCTGGAAATGGTTTTGACAAACTGTTCTAGCTGTTCTGGTCTCAGTCATGCTCCGCTTTGAGAGCCAAAAGGAAATTATTCTCTTATGCTCTGTGTCTCTCATCTAGTCCCTGGCTCTTGGGTTTCCAGTTGTCTTCACAGAATGGGTCCCCAAGCAACAAGATACTTTTATGAAAATCTAGTACCAGTTATGGCCCATGATGGGGGGGGGGGTTGGTGAGATCTGACATCAGGGACATCATTCTTCAGCACATATTTCATGTCTGTGACAGTCTTCCATAGCCTCCAGGAAAGGGTACTGGATTCAACAGAAGAGCATGTCAGAGTAGCAACCAGAAGAGTGTTATTCCTTTTGGATAATGGAAATAATCTCCAGAGGAGGGAATGAAGATCCTATTTTTGGTTCTCAGTGTTTGGTTAAGGATGGTGAAATCATAAATGAAAAGAGAAACAAAGCTTCAGAGACTAGTTGATTCAACATTCTCCTTTAAAAGATAAAGGAGCTGAGGTCCACTGGATTAAATGGCTGGTCTAAGGTCACACAGCAAGTGTAGAGCCTGACAAAAGGATATTGTTTCCCTGACCCTTAAGGCTTCATACCACATGGTCTCTATCCCCTGGTTCCTCATGACACTCACCACGTAACATGTGATTTCCACTCTTTTCAGCCTTTACCTGGCATCTTTCTTTTAAATTGTGTCCCATCCAGCTGCTCCTATATAGGGCATTGCATATGCGAGTCCGAGGGGTGGGTGTGATGGGGAGAAAGGCCAGAGCCAGGTTTCCCTCAGAAATCAAGAGATCTCAACAGCTTAGAGGAAATCCCAAATAGTGACCCTCTGAATCCAAGAAAGGATGCTTTATGGAAGGCTAGGAAAGACCTCGAATGCGCGAGATGACACCTGGAGAGAGAGAGACAGACAGAAGAGTCTTTATCTGGGCAAAACACTCCCAGGCCAAGAAAGGAAACCAGGGAACCGGATTCCTTCGGGAATGTGACATTGTGAAGGATGTGAAGTTTATCTGTGATTAGAGTTTATTATGAGGATCTACACGAGCAGATCCGAGAGAAACCAGACATGTTTTGTCTGTTTGGTGTCCGCTGTTACTCTGCTGGGCTCTGTGTTCATGCCCCATGTAGTCCACAACCCATGAGGGTGAGCCAGGTTGGCTGTATACAGTCGGTGTGAGGGTGGGGAGGGACAGGAAGAAAAGGAACAGGGGCAGTAGAAGGTGTCTGGAATGAAATGAGGGCAGATCTTATCTTGGTGCATCCCCGGGATTGTATTAAAATTGCTTTTCTTTAATACAAGAAAAAGCAAATTTGGGGAGAACTGTCCATTCCCCAAACTGTGCCATTGTTCACTTGCTAGGGGGAGGTCAGAGCCCCTCTCTCATGCCCCAGGCAGGACACTGTGGCTGTGATCCTGCAGAGGTTAGCACTGAGACAATTCAGAGTTTGAAGTGGTGCCCTAGGTGCCATGAAGATGACCTCTAGGTTCTCACTCCCCCCCCCCCCATGGGATCCCATTCTTCCTCCAAATGGCAACTCAAGGCTGGCATGGTTCAGAGACTGGGAGAAAGGCATGGGCTGCAATGATGATGTTAACAGAGGTCAGGAGCCTCATTTCCTGCCTACTGATGTAAAACATCCACTCTTCAGAAAGTGGCTGATGTGGGTAAGAAGAGGCAGGAAGGAGGGAAACCTTTTGTGCCAATGACTCTCTCCTCAAGGAGTGGCCCTCTGGGGAGCTCTGTGCTGCTCCATGGTACCTCATTCACCGTCCCCTACCCCAGGCAGTCTCTGGGGCCTTCTGGCTTTCATTTTCCTTGAATGTACATAGGAACAGGGGAGGAAAGTCTCTTAACTGAAGTGCCTGAAACCCAGAGCTAGAGCTTCTAGAGACCCTCTTTGTCCCATCTCTGCTTGGCCCACCTTCCCCAGCGTGCACCAGTCTCATGCTTCAGATTCTCAGAAGGAATAGAAGAACTCACTGTTCTAATTAAGTAGAAAGTGAGACTCAGTAATCAGCAGCAAGAGGCAGAGAATTACAGGGAGACATGACTGTATTTTAACAACCCAAATCTACTCTCCCAAACGGATATAAACACACACTTTATGGGATTCAGCGAGAGAAGCATGTTATTATATTTCATTTATCAAAAGAGTACTGCAAAAATAAACCCATAGAGTATGAAAAGCTCAGGATCTCTCCCGAGGCTACTGCAGGAAGGCCAACAGGTGAGATGGAGAGGATGGAAACAGGGACTGATTTTGTAGCTCTTCCAATCAGGATACCTGTGGAGTAGCATGGTGGTGAAGGTGCGCATGCTCTCTGTCAGATTCATCCAGTCTACACCTTCCTAGAGCTGCCAGTGAACTCGATTCTTCATGTGGTTTCTTTGTCGTGTAAATTTGGGGTGTCCTATTACCCTGTTCCGGTTACTTAGGAACGAGCTACACTCTTTCCCTTCAGGTCCAGAACTCAGTTTGATCCAAACGGTCTCAAGGATTGGCATGGGGAGGGGGAAGCTTTTTTTTGAATCCCTTTTGGTCACTGAATCTGCCATTTTAAGAGTAAGATTTGCTTTATGAAAATCAACCCATTAATAAAAACTACATTGAAGTTGCAACACCATTTCATAGTGAAATATTTTGAGTAAAATTTTGTTGCTAGGATAGTCATGGACAGAAGTTTTATCCGCAAAATGTTTGAATTACGTTAATAAATAAGACAATGCTACTAGTCTTGTGTCTTTGTCTAGGATCTTCTCTGCGAGTTGCAGAATTAACCACTTTTTTGTCATAGTCTTACTTGAGAGAAGCCAATGGTTGCAAAAATGTTCTTAAAGCAAGTGTGTGATATGAAAGTATACACAGCCACACCCGAGGACCAAAGGCAGGGAGGAATTATTAGCAAATTTGTAACTGTGCCTAAGAGTTTTCAATTAAAAAAAAAAAAAGAATCTTAGAACCAACCTAATCTTCACAATCTCCTATTGGTTAGCTTTGCCTCCCTAATGAAATTAGTTCCTTAGGAAGCAAAAACGTATTTGTAAGAACTAAACTTGTATCATTCACTTTTGGTATAAAAGATCTTAAGTAAGACAAATCATTAGACTCACAGTTTTGGCAGTATAAACAAGACAAAAATGAGTAATTTGCTAATTGCTCAGCTCTGCTCTCTTAGTTCTTATTTGTAGTTGTGGCATACACTGTGTGTTGGTAGAGATCTAAATGGAGATTGTCATTAGCTAGTATTAGTCATGGTTCAGAAGGTAAAATAGCAATTCCCCTTTAGGCCCCTCATTTAGGGCTTAGCCACTTGTTCGTCAGATTGTGCTTTTTTAAAAAAAAAATCATTTTAGTTCTTACTGTGATGTTTTGTTGTTATTGTTTAAGATTGGAATTAGCTTCGTGTGTGTCCATCTGGGTTTGGTGGCCCATCATAATGACACTTGATATGCCTTGTAAATTGATTACTTGTGCTTACATTTGCTATTTTGGCCACAAACCTAAACACTCTTTTTCTCTGTCCTGAGAGTATGTAATGTTGAAAGCTTGTTTAAAATTAGACATAAACACTGGTTTAATTTGCTAACTTACATTACCTTATAAAATATATGTACTAACTATGAATTAACATACATGTACATACACATTTCTTCTCTTATGACCCATAAGTAGCTTCAGGTCTTGGAATTTCTTAGGAAGTCACATGCAGTCTGTAGTGTAAAGAAAGTAGGGGAAAAAAAAATCTAATCTCTACTTTCCAGGTGGGAAAACTGAACCACAGCAAGAATCCACAATGCTCCCATGACCATGCAAAAACATTGAAAGAAGACATGATAAATATATCCCAGTCCTTGAGCCTCATTCCAAACATTGGACATTACTGAGTGTCTTCTTCCCCTTTTCTCTGGCCTCCCAAGAGTACTGACAAGAAACCACATCCTGGGATAAGATCAGAAATACATCTGCTAAGAAGCCATAACCTATGGACATTTTCATTCCTACGCCCCGCCCCGCCCCAAACAGAAATCCCTATGAGTCAAAGTAGACGATGATGTGCATCATAGCCTCCCAGCAGCACAATTAATCAGAAAGCTCTCAGGGGAGTAGTACAAGAGCATTTTCACTATCAATTAGAAATACTGATGAGAACCAGGAAGGACAGCTCCCTTAACTTGGCAGGATCAGGGCAAGACTGGTTACAGAGGCTAAGTCCTGAGTAGGCTCTCTCTCAGCCACATGGCCCTTCTCTCTTCTTAGGGATAATTTTGTCAGGTCCTCAGGAATGAGGGAATCATGTCTATACCAAGGAAGTCACGTGAGTCACTTTTCCACTTCCCATCTCCATTCAGAGATTATCTCCCATTTGTCAGGGAAGACATTCTATGACCTTCTTAACAATTTATCCCACTGAGGAATCCTTTTATGACTGCATGTTATTAGGTAATAGAACCCCTCACCAAGTTCCCCCGAACATGTACTGTCTAATCTCGTACTTGGCAGAGACAGGCGCCGATCACTAGTAATGCATTCTCCCCCTTCATTGTGTAGGACTGTCATTGAGACATGGCTTCCTACCAAGGACCTCTATTTCCCAGACCCCTTGAAGTCAGAGTGGTCATAAAACCAGGTTCTGGACCATTGAACATGAAAGAAAGTGACGTGCATCTATCTCCTCCCAGGCTTGGCCCCCAAAAACCTTCCAGGTGTTTTCCCCCTCCCATGTCTTTTCCCCTTTGTACTCACTGGAATGTAAAAGATTCCCGGGGCAACCTTAGAAGTCATATATTATAAATGGCAGAGTTCTGGATTGACAACGTGGAGGGTCACCCTACCAACTTTCTCCCCATCCACTATGAGAGCGAGAAAAAAAGTATTTGAGAAATGTACATTTTTAGGTCTATGTGATTTGGTAGTTAATCCAATTAATGCATATACATTTTCCTGGGCATTAGTTGTTAGCTATAGTGAGAGGTTTATAGGATATGTGATTGAATATGCCAAGACAGGATTCTCCATTCACTTCTACAGAAGGTAAAGCAAAGTGATCAGACCTGTCAGAATTTGCGGGGTTAATGTAGAAAGGAACAGAATCTTTTCCTCAGCCACTTGGCTAGTTGGCCAATTCAGGATCTTAATTTATTAGATTCTTACTTATTAAAATGCATGACAATGTACCATAAACTATTGATTTTACCTTAATTTCATAGCTGAAGAAAACAATATTAAAACTCCACCCTGTTCAGGTTGTTCCAGAAATAAGTCTTTCTTTATGTTTAGGAGACAGCACCAATTAACTCTCATACAGAACAAGATGTTCAGAAAAATGCAAACTTTAGGACTCATCGCTGTTTCTATGGCATTTTGGTTTTCATTGGTTTGGTACCTCCACCTGAGGCTTAGAGTTTGACAAATTAGAAATTGACCACAGGCATCTAAGAATTATTCTTTATTCAAAAACACATCCATGAAAAGGCAAGGAAGTACAGAGGTGAGGCTGCACGAAAATCTTCCAAGCTTAAATGGAAGCATCTCTGGTTTCTCCAGCAATTCCCACTGGTGTTATCATGACTCAACAGTCTGTTGCAATCAGGTGTGGAAAGGGGGGGAGTGACAGCTGAACTGCAAAGAAGCGTGCACAACCCAGAACCATCCCAGCTTTGCCAAAACCCAAGTGCCCCCATGGGAGTGTCTTGCAACATATGTTGAGAAATGAGGTTGCAAACCAGGGGGTTATTGCAATAAAAACCACTTGTGATGAATGAGAGATGTAAGTTTATTTTTTTTAATGTTTGTCTTCCTTACTAGACAATCAACTCTGTGAGGGCAGAGACTACCTCACCGCCATACGCCAGCCCCTGACACACAATAGGTACTCAATAAATATATGTTGTAAGGATGGATGGATGGATGGATGAATGGAAGGATGGATGGAAGGATGGAGTCTACCCAGCTCCAGTGTGAGTAGGAACATTCTCTGCTATAGGGAGAGAGAGTGAGAAAATAAAACACACAGACACATACAATTTATAGTGTTTGAAAAGTGGGATTGAATTAGGACTAATAAATCTTCTAGGTAATTGTACTTCTTTCAATGCCCAAGCTACATTTTTCTATCACTTTGAAACCCAAAAGTAAATACCTTCCCAATACTTGCTTTGCTGGTCGAAAATGCTTTAATAAAATGTAGTCTCTAAGTTGCCATGGCATCATCAGAGAAAGGATGTTACTTCCAGGCCCCAGAAGAACTCAAAGGTGGCAGGACCCAAGCAGGCAACTCTGCTCCAAATGGACCGGCCTTACAGCCTCTCACTCTATCGTTGTTCACTTCTTCCAGCTTGAAAGTTAGAGCACATGTTGACAAAGTGGGTGGTACAAAGTGGGAGGAACTCTGGTCAATAAAAAGCTTGCGTTGGACGCTACAAGGCAATAGTGTTTTACTGGCCACAGTGTGACTGACTTCACTTTCTGTTCAGACATTAAGAATAATTTTATGGGTGGGCAAAGTAAAAAAAAATTTTCCTTTGGTCACACTGCCCAAAGAATAAGCTAACTATAGGCCAGGGGCACCTGTTCGTACTCCAGGGGTCAAGTTTGTGACTATCCTGAAGCAAACACCTGCCTGTGCAGCTTATTCTTCCATCCAGTCTACCCTTCAGGGTACAGGGCATTGGCCAGTCTCATACCCAAGACTATTTGCCTCACTCCCCAGCATCAGGAAACAAGTAGTATCACACTGGTGTAATAAAACATCTATCTGGCCAAGATCTCAGGGATGGGATCAGGTTTGGTGGACCTGAGCATGCCCATTCAACATGTTCAAATGTCTCCATCCCACTCCAACCACATGAGATGGCTCCTGAGTTCTGTATCCCAAGAACCTCAGTAGAAAAATCTCAATAGCAGATTCACTGTTGCTCAAGAGCCTGGGTATTGTAGCAGCCTGGGGGCAGGTTGTCCCTAATGTTCTCCAGGTTCTTCACGTCAGCCAGAATGCCATCTATGCTCGTCTCTAGCAAATGGAGGTGGCCCTGCTGTCGGCGTGCTCTCTCTTCCAGCTCTGACATCAAGGGCCTCAGCTGGCTGTTGATCTGAGTCTTGGCCCGGAAGAGGTTCTGCTCCAATAAGATCAGCTTCTCTTCATCCACACTGCCAGGCTGACCTATTTTAGGCAATGAGAAAGGAGTTAATATAGAAGAGCTGTGGTTAGATCTCCCTGAACACATGTGGACCCTCTACACCTTTAATTCCCGTTTCCACTTGCCCAGAGGAAACGGTATGCCATGCTTATTTTCGGGGTGCCTGGCTAGCTCAAGTGGTGGAGTATGTTAACTTGATCTCAGGGTTGTGAGTTCAAGCCCCACGTGTGGTGTAGAGTTTACTTAAAAAACTTTAAACTAAAAAAAAAAAAAAAGGCTTATTTTACAGTGGGAATAATGTAGAAAATATTTTGAGAGCTCTAGCCTACTTATTAGTTACGAACAGCCCGGTTCAAGCCTCTGAGCTCTACAGTTAAGCAATACAAAGTTTGGATTTCTCCTTTCACGTTAGGGCCAACAGTTCATGCTCTGAAAAGATGAAGGCTGAAGGTCATAGGAGACTGAGTACTGTCCAAGGTGTCTGCCCAACACAGCCCACCCTAGGATCAGGACCAACTCCAAATTATGTTTACTGAACTACCCTTAGGAAATATCCTGCTATTTTCCATTAGAAGACCTTTAGAAACTGGCTGGGCTTTGGAGTTTATAGAGGCCAAGGTATGCTTTGCTATTTGGGGGATAGATTCCAGCTGTTCGGAAATGATGTAAGACTTCATTCTGGCCGGAGACAGTGGGAATCTGGCTAGATACTAGTTTATTTCCAATATGAAATGTAGTCCTGTTTGTTCAGGTATGTTTACCCAGACACAATCTAAAACTCATGTCAGCACGAAGGGCACCTGGCCAAATCTGTTTGATCTGAACAGGGTTTGGGTGGCCTTTGGTCAGTTCAAACTCAAGGTCAGGTTGCCTCCATATCTGAGATCTGAGTTGCGGTGATAGCACTTGACCGCCCGAGTTTATTGTGCCTCGAGTGATGACGCTGTGACTGCTCCAGGACTCCAGAGAGCAACCAGGAGAAACAACATCGTAAGGAAAATGCAGACCGACCCAGTGGGTCAGTCCTTCACCAAGGAAAATGGGAGAATTTCGGCATTTCGGGTTCTGTGATGTGCTGAGAGAGTTAAGTAAGCTTGGAAACAAAATAACCATGTCCCTAGAGAGGCAGCACAAGCTACTCAGGAAAAGGGGCAGGAGCATTGGAAACAAAGAGATGTCACTTGGAATCCCACCTCCACAGTTTACTATGTGATCCATGGGGCATTATCAACCTCTCTGAGCCTCAGTTTACTACTCTGTGAAATAAAATAATAAAAATAATGAAGGCTGTCTCTTAGGACTTTTAAAAGACTTAAATGATACTATACCAGAGAACACCTGGCACAGTGCCTTACAGTTAGTAAATGTTTAATAGTTCCCACCAACCTTCTTTCCCCATGCTCTCATTTTTCTCTTGAGAGGCCCTATTAGTTTCATTACCTTTTTCAGAACACTACACAAAGCTGCTAAAATCTCCACTGGGGAGTTAGGTTCGGGTTTTTTTTTTTTTTTTTTTTTTTTTTTACCCTTAAAGGGTAAAAAGAGTCCTTTGGGTCTCCTTGGACCACAAAGCAGACTCATTAGTATAACAACACAAACGACTCTGACCTCCCAGGGTGAGGATGGTAGTCTACAGAAAAATCAGGTCTTAAAGTTGTTCTACTGAACCCAAATGGTAGGACCAAGCCTTTTCCTTTTTTTTTTTTTTTTAAAAAAAAAGATTTTATTTATTTATTCATGACAGAGAGAGAGAGAGAGGCAGAGACACAGGCAGAGGGAGAAGCAGGCTCCATGCAGGGAGCCTGACGTGGGACTCAATCCCAGGTCTCCTCCACCATCACGCCCTGGACAGAAGGCAGGCGCTAAACTGCTGTGCCACCGGGGCTAACAAGCCTTTTCCTGAATGTCGATGGAATCTATGATGGAATCCCTTGTTCCCTAAGTGCTGCAGTCTACACTTGATTAAACAGGCCAAATGAGGATGAGTTTTACCCATCCAGACTGTTAATCCTTATCAGTTTTTTTGTGGGGGAGGGATTCTGTGGGCAACTCTGAATTGTTGCCACGCTGTGCCACCAAATCTATTTTATCTGAAAAGGTTGCAGTATCTCATGTACCTACTATCTTTCCATTTCTTCTGGGCTATGAACCAGGCAGGTCAAGTTCCCACAACTGGTTAGACCGAGGTCTAAGTACAGGTGGGGTGGAGGGGGAGCATAATCAGCAAGGGACTCCTGACTTCCCAGACTGGGAGGATGTTCCCCCTCACCACGTCTACTGGCCTCAGAGTTCAGACCCTGTCACCTCCTTCCTCAATCCCTTGTACCATTTCCAAAGTGGTCTCACCCTGCCTTTTGTCTAACCAAGGCCCTTCCACTCATTCTTGCATCCACTTAGTGATCTTTCTGAAATACACAGTGATGACAATATTCTTCTGCTCACAACTGCCCACTAGCTTCTCAGGATCAAGTTCAGAATCTCTAGGAGGACTGTCAAACTGTCTAGTCTTCTCTTTAGCTATGAAGTTTGAGTATTGCCTCTACAGTTTACTTACTGTGTGATCAGTGAGACATGATTGACCTCTTTGCGCTTCAATACACCTTTCCCTAAATACACCCAGATCTTTGATCTACACACTTTCACCTCCAAGGGCAATAGGTACTCAGTGACTCATCTTTAGATGGTAAAATAAGAGTCTGGAAAATGGAAAGTCATGTGCCCAAAGTGTCTGGGCCTAGAAATAAAGCAATGTTTTGATACCCTTGAGGGTATCCTTAAGACTTCCACTTATCAGGGCTAGATCTAGCAAGTGCTCTGAGAGCAGCCCGGGAGCATGGGGCTGGAAGTTTGTGGGTACGTCACATACTTATTAGGTGTAGGATGCTGTCCAATGTGTTGAGTGTGTCTTGGATTGTAGCTCCAGCATTCTTGGCTCTGTTATCAACTCTTTGGGCTTCTGTAATTACCTGAAGAAAAATAAATACAAACCAGTCTTGAAAGGGTGTCTCATATTGGCAAGTTTAATGGAATATCCCATGGAAAATGATGGGAACTGACCATCTGCACTGCATCCATATCCAGGTCAAACTCTTGCTCCTTCCTTGCCAGTTCTCCTTCCACTTCCCTCATGTCGCTCTTCAGAGTAGCCAGTCCCTTCTCCATGGCCAAGGCTCCATCTGCTGTCACATTGGCTTCCAAGTTCAGACTCCCTATCTCCTGGGAAAAGAAAGAGAGCCAGGAAATGGAGGAAAGAGAGGGGTGAGGCACAAAAACATCCCAGAGAGAAATAAAAAATAAACAGCTGCAGCCAGACCCTGATGGAGTAAGTTAAATGAATAACAAGAGTCAGACTTGGAGACACACCCTTCCCCAAGCTCTGCTTTAAACAAATTAATTTGTGGGTGTATCTGTAGGGACTAGGAGGGTCAGCAGTGAGACACTGATTCCCTCTCAGGTCACCACTCACCAAAACGCGAACGCAACACAAACTATTTGGGAAAACTCAGAGGGCGAGAGATTCACATCATTTCCCGTCATAGTTCTTTGCTGCCACAGTCTTTTCAGTGACTTTACTAGGATCCCTGAGACAGCTGAGTTTAAGGTGCAGGAATGAATGGGCTACAGCTGTAACTTTTGTTTTTCTTAGGACAAAGTTTGTTAATATCTTTACCAGTAAGGCGTTATTGAGCATCAAATTGCAGGTATCTCTGTGTAGAAGCTATATAAAGAGAGCCACTTGAAATTGGTCTCTACACTCAAGGGACTTAGAAAGTTTTCTTGCAAATTGCTAAGTGGTCCAAGAGTGAGGTCAAATAGTCCTAGGTACTAAGAGTTCCCTCTTGGTTTTCTAAAGTTGCATAAGCTTTTTAGAAGTCTTGCCTAAATGAGAGCTAAGAAGTTCTCCACCCAACAAGCAGAGCTTCTACTGTAGCATTTAACTACAACATATGGGTTGTAGTGTATCTAATCTGCCTTTCCCCGTTATACTGAATGCTCCTTGAAGAGAAGGACCGGGTCTTTCTCATCTGCATATACCGAGCACCAAGCACAGTGCTGGCACATAGAAGAAAGGGGGAAAAAATGAATATGCAGAGCTTAGACATAAAAAATAGAGACAAGGGATCTAGAACTCCAGAATTTCATAATCTTGAATCAAACACTGATAATTGTTGTTATGGGGTTATGTCAAAAAGGTATGCTGATGTCCTAAACCCCAGGACCCCAGAATGCGACCTGATTTGGAAGTGGATTGTTGCAGATCCAATTACATAAGATAAAGTTATACTGGAGTCTAATGGGCCCCTAATTCAAAATGACCAGTGTCCTTATAAGGAGGGTTAGAGATATCCAGGGAGAAAAACCCCATATGACAATAGAGACAGGGACTGGAGTGATGCCACCGGAAACCAAGGAATGCTAAGGATTGACAGCCACAGAAGCTAGGAAGAGGCAAGCAAGGTTTCTACCCAGAGCCTCAGAGGGAGTGTGGCTCTGCTGACATCTTGATTTCTGACTTCTAGCCTCCAGAACTGTGAGAGAATAAACTTCTGTTGTTTTAAGCCATCTAGTCTGTGGTACACTTCATTACAGAAGCTCTAGGAAACGAGTACAGTAGTTGATACAAAAAACCCAATCTTGGATGGTTCTTCTCCGGTGTTGTCCAAAAAGGGAGCTGAAAATGAAGGCTCTACGTCTCGGTCAATGAAAGCCTTGTGAATCAACCAAGAAATGGGGCACTTAAGCGGCTCTGGGGCTGCCGTGGGCCACAGGACTCTGAGATCTCGAGGTCAGAACGAGCCCGATGCTCTACTTCCACAGAACCCTTGCGTTTGGGGTTGCTCGTGCCAACCTGCATTTTGATTTTTCTTTACCTGTTCTATCTTGTCAGTGATCTCCAGGGCCTCCCTGGCTGCGGTCTTTGCCCTCTGGGCGTCGGCAGCAGCACCGCCCAGGGCTGTTTCTGCTTGCCTGGTCTTGTCACTGGCATCTGCGACCTTCTGGCTGATGTAAGGGAGTCTTTTCATGGCCTCTTCTGCTTCTGCTTTTCTGTCTTCAACCTGCAAGTCAAACTCTGAAACGAAGACAAGAAAACATTGCCATGAGGGTGAAAAGTGACTTCTAAAACTTGCAAATGAAATTGAATGGGGCTGAAGTTTTTAAGAAAAAAAATCCAGGAAGAGTGTTATTACTGCCTGGGGGCAAGCGTGTAAGAAGTTGTGGCTGTTACTGCCCTTTCTTATCCAGCAGAAAGCAACTTAAACGAGGTACTGAAAGAACCAAAATTAGGTCCTTGCTTAGAGACACTGACTATCAGCCTGCTCTGGGTCCCCAGCCCTGCAAGAGTATTAAGACCCCAAAGTAGATCAAAAGCAGGTGTAATTGCTGAAGCCCAAAGTTTCGAGCCAGAGCCTTAAACCCTAAGCTGCCAATGATGGTAGCTGGAGGTTGAACAGAACGGATAGAGAGCTTATTTCTGTGAAGAAAATCCCAACACTTTAGAAATGCTTCTTTTTTGCTCTTTAGTGAATAAACCTGATTTTTAACTAAATCTCCATAAGGCACAAACCCACATTTCCTGGGATCCAGGTGCTGTGACAGAGCTTGTTCCTATCATCACCACAAACTAACCACATTGATTCTAAATTGAAATCAGCCAGATTACAAAGGAAAAGGAAAAATATCTGGGTCGTATTAGGATGTTGGATCTGTGGAAGACCTTAGAGATCATTTAATTTTCTCTTTCTTTCTTTCTTTCTTTCTTTCTTTCTTTCTTTCTTTCTTTCTCTTTCTCTCTCTCTCTCTTTCTTCTTTTCTTAAAATATTTTATTTATTTATTCATGAGAGATACAAAGAGAGAGGCAGAGGGAGAAGCAGGCCCCCTGCAGGGACCCTGATGCGGACTTGATCCCAGGACTCCGGGATCCTGACCTGAGCCAAAGGCAGACACCCAACCACTAAGCCACCCAGGTGTCCCTCAACCTTCTTTCTTTAAAGAAGAGGACATTAGGGTCTGGAAAGGCTGTGACTTGCCTATGGTCATACAGTCAGCACAGAGCAGTCAAAGGGCCTAGCAAAGTTCAGACCTCAAGCCACCTGACGTCTAGTTAAAATTCTTCCACTACTTCAAATATCAATACAATTTTTTTCTTTAGGAAGATATTTATTAAGTGTCTATTAATACCCCAATGTACCTATGGTTTAGGCAGATACACAGGGATTCAAAACAAATCAAAGTTATTTCTTTAACATATTCAAGTGACCTAAACCACGAAACGCTTACCTCTGAGGTTCTTTAGGATGTTCTCAACTTCATAAAAAGTGGCATTGCCCATACTTAGTGCTTCTTGGGCTCTGCTTTTAGCAAGGTTGGCACGGGAAAGCAGCTGATCTGCTTTCTGTAAACAGACAGAGTAAGATTAGAGTAACTGTAACATACGTCCAGGAAGAGCATTCCTGCCAGCAGAATCACTTGGACACATTTCTCTTCATGACTGCAGAGTCCTGTGATTCACCAGAAAGTCTAGGAGTACTGACTTCCACAATCCGGGACAGAGCAAACTTTATAACCCAATGACACATCCTGTATAGAGAACGGTTTCAAACTCTAGCCCACTATGAAGGACGAGGACAGTTTTGCAAATCACAATCTTACTATACTCTAGATACTTCCTAAAGCCAAGCTAGTAGAAAAAGCTGGACCAAAACTGAACTCGGGAGGTGCCAGGTTTGAGGGCTTGATTCGGTGGGTGGAACTGAACTGATTACTTCAAGCTGTCTGTATCTCAGTTACTCCATTTACAAGCAGTGGTACCATGACCTTCGGAGAGTTTTCTACGGTTGCGTATTTATGGCCTCTTGCCATATATATTCACATGGTAGGCATCCAGTACCTGTGTGTTGAGTGCATGAGTTCATAGAAGGATACCTGTCTTCCATTCTTTCCATTCCGTAAGAGCTGCTGGGTTTCTTCTTCCCAGTTTCCCAGGTTGCTTTGCACATGCTTGAACTCGTCCATACGCCTGGTCACAAGGCTTGAGAGAGAATCAATGTTTTGTCTAATCCTCTTCATTTCCACCTGTAAGCCCGAAGAAAGGAAGGAATCTGACTTTCTGCCCATCGGTCGCCATGCCAGCCTTCTTAGGAGCTGCCCACCATTGTTTGGAAACAACAGCAAACCAGACACAAAGTCTAACAGAAACGAAGCAATATGCCCAACGATAGGCGGCGGTTTCCCCAAGCATCAAACGGGTTTTGGCTCTCTCATTCTCTCTCTCTAAATTCTACATGTTGGTTTATAAATGCACGGAAACATTCTTTTTAAGATTCATTTCTATTTATGATAGAGATAGAGATAGAGATAGAGATAGAGATAGAGAGAGAGAGAGAGAGAGAGAGGGAGAGGGGCAGAGACTCAGGCAGAGGGAAAAGCAGGCCCCATGCAGGGAGCCCGACATGAGACTCGGTCCTGGGTCCCCAGGATCACGCCCTGGGCCGAAGGCGGCGCGAAACCGCTGCGCCGCCCATGTGTCCCCCTAAATGCACGGAAACACCTGTGTGAGTGGTTTTTTTGCGAGCGTTTTTTGCGGAGGCAGAGGGCTGCATCTTCCTAATCCAGTAAGTTCGTAACCGTTAAAGGAATCGACGGACACGGCGCAAACCCTCCGAGAAGAACAAACGTGAGAAACAACGCAAGACTTCTGGGAAGAAGGAAAGTCTTGCGAAAGGCCGTCCGCGGAGCTGCACCACAGCTGGGACCCAGAGGCGGACATCAGGCTCTACGGCTCGTGATCTCCCACAGGTTTTGGCGGCCCCCAAAGCGGAGGAGGAGACGGAAAATTGCTCTCGGCTGACAGGTTCACAGTGTGGGCTAAGGCTTTGTCAGAGGCAAAGGCTGGGGGGGCCAAGCACAAGGCAACGGTCAACAAGATGGGAGACAAGAAAGGCCCGTGTGGAGGAAGAGCCGAGGGGCCCGACCGGATCGGGCCCCCAGGCCGCCGCCGCCGCCGCCCCGCCCTCACCTGAGAAGCCCGGCCGCTGACTCGCTGCAGCTGAGACGCGGAATCGAGAAGGCGCAGGCCTTGCTGATAGGGCCTGTCTGCCTCAACGTCGGTTTGCGCCGCCTCCCCCGACAGCTGCTGGGCCAGCGACCTGGCCTTCGCCAACCTGCGGGCGGGGGAGACAGCGTCCGGGAATCCCTCCTTCCCCTCAAGGCCAACATTCGCCCCGCAGCGTGAAAGCCGTGTGGGCGGGCTGACCACGGCACCCGGGGGCGCGCGCCCGGCAGGCGGCCCTCTCCGCGGCCCTCTCCGCGGCCCTCTCCGCCGCCCAACAGCCGCCCGGGAGCTCACGCAGCTCGGGTCAGATTCCCGCGCGTCCCGGGTCTGCGCGCGCCCTTCAGCCGCCGCCACTGCCCAAGCACTGCGGCCCCGCCATCCACACGCACGCTTTACTTAACCGGCCTTTTCCTCTTCTACACATAAAGGGATGTCCTTTCCCCCGTTTTTCTTTTTTTTTTTTTTTTGAAGATTTTACTTATTTGTTCATGACAGACACAGAGAGAGGCAGAGACACAGGCAGAGGGAGAGGCGGGCTCCATGCCGGGAGCCCGATGCGGGACTCGATCCCGGGACCCCGGGACCCCGCCCTGAGCCCACGGCAGACGCTCGACCACTGCCCCGCTGCTCCCCAGATTCTCTCGTTCTCTTGACCCTGACGATGGCTATCTCGTAGCGAAGCCCGGCGCCCCTCCAGGGCGGTGCGTGCTGCACCCGGCGGAAGGCAGAGTACCTGGGCCCCTGCGAGGCCCCTTCCGACGTACCTTCCCATCAGCCCCTGCGAGGCCACCCCCCCCCTCGCACATACCTTCCCATCAGCCCCTGCGAGGCCCCATCGGATGTACCTTCCCATCAGCCCCTGCAAGGGCCCCCCCCCCTCGCACGTACCTTTCCACCAGCCCCTGCGAGGCCCCATCGGACGTACCTTCCCATCAGCCCCTGCAAGCCCCCCCCCCCGCACATACCTTCCCATCAGCCCCTGCGAGGCCCCATCGGATGTACCTTCCCATCAGCCCCTGCAAGGGCCCCCCCCTCGCACGTACCTTCCCATCAGCCCTTGCGCCGCTGAGCCGTCCGAGCCGCCGCCGCCGCCGCCGCCGCCGCCGCCGCCGCCTTCTTCCCGCAGGGCCTTGTGCGCCAGCGCCAGCGCCTGTTTGGAGTAGTCCTCGGTTTCCCTTACCAGCCGCTCCATGTTACTGGCGGACGCCACGTGGCTGCGAGGGTTAAAAACAAGGCCGTGGAGTTTTCATAGCCAAGGGCTTCCTCTCGGCCTTTTGTCTGCGTGACGGGAGAGCAGTCAGGGAACGGGCTGGCCGGAGCAAGACCCAAGAGAACTGCCCGGGGTCAATCGGAGGAGCCGCCAGGAAGCCGGAGGCCACCTGCGGAGGGAGCTCGGCACGGCCGGGCATCTTTTCCGTTCCCGGCGCAACCAGGGGGCGCGGGCCGGGAGCGTGGTGCGAGCAGACCCAGGGGGCGAAACGCCGGCCTTGGGCGCCAACCCTTGGGGCTTACTGCGTCCAGGACCCCCCACCCCACCCCCCCAGCTTGGCTGCAGCTTTGTATTGGGGCCACCGCTACAGGGAACAGCGCCTGTCAACAAAAGTGCCCCAGATGCTTACAAAGTGATAAAAAAGAGAAGAAAAGAAAACAACCAAGACCAACAGAACAAAGACAAGCTCAGGAGGCCGCTGGGCTGCAAAGGCACACGTGGGCCTCGTTCCCCGACGGGACTCCGTCTGAGACTCCGGCGCCTACCACCGGCCGAGCTCGCGGCTGAGAGCAGGCCTCCTCCAGGACCGGCGACGGCGACGGGGAGCTGCCTGGTGTCCCTGCGGCCGCAGAGCCGGTTTCCGGGGGGAGGTGCCCCTCTGCGGCCTTGGCCCCCAGCGTCTAGCAAACAGCCCGTTGCTACTCGTTCCCAGGCTCCGTGTGGGAGCCCGGGAGTCCCTCCAAGCTGCAGGGCGTTCTTTTCCAAAGGCTGATTGATTTCACAGAGCCCGAAAAAAAGTCACATGTGACACACACCAGAGCCATACTGTGAGTCACAGAAAAATCTGGGGTAAAAAATCACCTCCATTCCCAACATTTGGCCAAAAGATCGTGCCCAGTGGCCACCTACATAGGCTAAAAGCCAAGAGATTAAAAAAAAAAAAAAAAAAAAAAGGCTTCCAGGCCGGAAAATGGCTGCAAAAGAGCCCAGAGCATTAATGAAATGGTGCTTAGGTCCTGAACACCCTCCAGGTTTGTTCAAGTCTGGGCTTGCAGAGGTAGTCTGAAGCAGGGGACCCCTTACCTGTCTGCCAATCTTACGGCCTCCTGAGCCAGACTTTTAAAACCATTTGGCCCCATGTAGTGATCTGAGGAAGGAATGTTCTGTGGAAAAGGGAGATTTGGTTAAGGCTTTGCACTCAGCCCTGGAGCCTAAGCAGATTCTGCATCTGCCCTGTTAGAACTAGTTGTCGTTAGCCACACAGCATTCTATACCCAGACACCTCGAGGCCCTTGTCACTATCATCCTTTTTTTTAAAGTACAGACAAGAATAAAGTACAAATCCAGGGCACCCGAGTGAGTCAGCGAAGAGTCTGACCCTTGATTTCCACTCAGGTCATGATCTCAGGGTCATGAGATGGAGCCCGGTTTCCAGCTCCCCACTCTGCAGGGAGTCTGCTTGAGATTCTTTTCCTCTCCCTCTCCCTCTTCTCATGTTCTTTCTCTTTCAAGTAACAAATCTTTAAAAAGAATAAAGTAGAAATCCAAGTTCAAAAAAAACTATATAGATGCAGATGCATTTATAAATCTATACACGGGATCCCTGGGTGGCTCAGCAGTTCAGTGCCTGCCTTTGGCCCAGGGTGTGATCCTGGAGGCCCGGGATGGAGTGCCACGTCCGGCTTCCTGCATGGAGCCTGCTTCTCCCTCTGCCTGTGTCTCTGCCTCTCTCTCTGTGTCTCTCATGAATAAAATCTTTAAAAAAAATAAAAATCTATACATGTTAATATGTATTTTCATATGTATTTAAAGTCAGTAGACTATATACCATGTTTTGACTGGTTATTAATGAGATCACAGGATTTTTATTTTCTAATTTTTCTACAATAAACATTATTTTGTAATAAGGGGAAAAATCAATATACATTATTCCTTAAATCCTTCATTTCATCAACATAGTATCTGATTGTCTTCCAGTTCTCTTTGTCTTCTACTCACTCACATTGTCACCATTGCCTTCTTTACTGAGAAAGAGAAGAAAGCTCATTCAAATCTCTCCCTCCTACCACACATCATTAAAAATATCATACTGACAACAACTTTTTCCCCTTTTCAAAATCCTGTCTTCCCTGGATCCCTTCCTTCTTCCCACCTCCCTACACCACCACCCCCTGCTTCATTTGTTCATGTGTTTGTCTCTTCATTCATTAAGCAGACAGGTATCACAGCCACACACTGCTGTGGGCGGAGAATGCAAACACGAACAAAACTAAATCCTGCCTGCTAAGAGCTAACAAGCTGGGAGGTGTGCAGCAAGAACAGAGAACAGAAAGGGCCAATGTGAGGATAAAGTTAGCAAGAAATGAGCTAGGAAGAACATAAATGCAGTAAAATGGGAAGTTGCAGGAACCCCAAGAACACAAAGAACAGATGCACCGGTTTTAAGGAAGAAAAGCCCAACCCTCTGCCAGGTAGAACAAAATATACGAGAAACTGCAGGTGGGTCTCCCCATCCGGCAGCGATCCTCAGTATCCTGAACCCGGTGACACCTACAGTGTTTCTCAGGGAGGCTGTGCTCTCCTCTAGGCTTAGCTGCATCTGTGTGACCAGTCTTCGAGTATCCTGAACTCGGTTCTGATACTGACTGCTCAGGGCCCGGATTTTTTCCACCATCATCTTGAGGTCATCCAGGCGGTTCCGGTAGCTCTCTTCTTCCCTTCTGGCCTTCACCAACTGGAGACTGAGAGATTTACTAGCACCTGATACCAACAAGTAAAAGGAATATTAGCACTTCTGGAGTTAGCACAGAGGACCAGAACACAATGGAGGGTTGGAAAAGTGGCTTTGACTGGCCTAGGGCAAAATGGTAAAAACCCAGTCAATGAAGGCATGCAACGCTCTTTTATCTCCATCATACAAGCCCCAGGAGAGTCACAGTTCTTTTATCTCTGCAAGTGCTGGGCAGAGACCCCTACTGAACTGATATCTGTAGAAGATTAGAAATTCCCTTCTGTCTAAAGGGAAATTGGCCTTCATCACCTTCTGAAATCTGGGCTTCTCTCAGAAGCTCCTGAAGGGCCTGCTCGGCCTGTTGCATCCTGCCTTCCAGCTCTGCGTCCGGCGCCGCTCCACCACCACCCTGCACCCTGGAAACCAGGGCCTCCAGGCTCTGGAGCTGCTGCATAAACTGATCCATCTGAAACCACACAGGAGAGAGGATCAGAACAGAGAGTGGGGGTCACACTCCAATACCACATACTCAGGGGATAAGAGCTAAAAGCCCAGAAATGCTTGGCATGCCACGGTAGTTAAAGATGCTAGAGCTCAGATCTCTGAGTTTGAATCCTGGCCCCACTACTCATTAGCTGTGAGTGTGACCTTAGGGAAGTCACTTTCTTTACCCATTAGATGGGTAATAATAATAATATCTCATAGTTATTACTTGGACTAAATAAGGTAGTATTTTAGTGCTTAGAACAGTGTCTAGAACAGACTGCCTGGGTGGCTCAGTGGTTGAACAGATGTCTGCCTTTGGCTCAGGTTGTGATCCTGGGTCCAGGAATTGAGTCCCCCATTGGGATCCCCACAGGGAGCCTGCATCTCCCTCTGCCTGTGTCTCTGCCTCTCTCTGTGTGTCTCTCATGAATAAATAAATGAAATCTTTAAAAACAAAAAAACAAAAAAAAAACAGTGGAACAAAGAAAGTGCTAGAGAGGGCAGGTTAAATAGATTTAAAAAAAATAAGTTGAGTCTGTTCTACCTTTGGGGTTCTGTTTGGGCCTATTCTTCCTCTGCCCTTCACCCCAGCAAAAAAATAATAACAATATCAGTTTCTGGGGGCCATTCTTGTTTGAACCTCCTTGACAGCTTCTGGACTCCTCATATTTTCTACATATTTGTATGTTTCTTCATTTGTTCTACAAAGACATCTCTTGGGGAAAAAAATACAACTAGAAAGTGGCATATTCTAAGTGGAAAGAATACTGA
The DNA here is from genome assembly GCF_905146905.1 of Nyctereutes procyonoides. Taxonomy (NCBI): domain Eukaryota; kingdom Metazoa; phylum Chordata; class Mammalia; order Carnivora; family Canidae; genus Nyctereutes; species Nyctereutes procyonoides. The sequence goes on from NW_026575037.1 coordinate 10,570,422, forward strand.
ACTGAGCAAAGTCTCCCAATGTTGGCGGTTTCTCAGTCACATGGCCAGGTGGAACCAAGAATCCCACCCAGAATTCCCTGATTCCTAGTTCTACCTGGCCATGTGACTGAGAAACTGCCAAGTGGCAGACTTTGCTCAGTGGAAACTGAGGTCAGAATACCTTCTCTTGCAAATTGACTAAGTTATCAAGAGTACCAAATGAGATAGTATCTCCAAAAGGGATTTTAAAATGGTATATATAAGCATAAACCTGAAGCACTGTCACCACTATATGGATTTTTTTTAATATAGCAATTTTTAAAGATATCCTTTTTTTTTTTTAAATTTTTTATTTATTTATGATAGTCACACACAGAGAGAGAGAGAGAGAGATAGGCGGAGACATAGGCCGAGGGAGAAGCAGGCTCCATGCACCGGGAGCCCGACGTGGGATTTGATCCCGGGTCTCCAGGATCGCGCCCTGGGCCAAAGGCAGGCACCAAACCGCTGTGCCACCCAGGGATCCCTTTTAAAGATATCCTAATCTCACCCTCATCACCGAGAGAGACTACTAGGGTCCTGGACTTGTGTGACAGACCCACCCAGTGGACATTTAAAGATTTCACTCCTACGGATGAGGGTTGGGTAGCATGCACACCTGAATCTTCACTTGATTATAGCAAGCTGGACAGCTGGTTAGTGCTGCATGCTCACAGTTGAGGCCGCCAAATCCTGGCTTGCAGACACAGCTGCCATCATTTCTACATTCCCCAGGCTCTGACCCTGCTGGGTTGCAGTTGCAAGCTAGAGACAAAAGACAGACAAACAGGAAGCATTCATATCACACTAATTCTAGAAACTGGATGTTTAGCAAAGATAAAAAGAAGTTCAAATCATCAATGGCAAAGAATCCTTCTTGACCCTTGTCAATTCACATTGTGCTAGATTCATTTCTTGCCTATGCCTCCAAGCACATTTCTAACATAGATAGATCTTAGGAATCATCTAGAAGTTTGTTTGGCGTGGGTGTGCATAAAGAGACACTACAACAGTCCACCCTTTCTGGTGGCACTTATTTTTTCCCTCCCATGGAATTGTGAGCCTGTTGGATATTCTGTAGGCACTCTAGCTTTGCTCAAAAAGGGGAATAACATGTCTTCTGGGCCTATGACATGCCAGAGCAATCTCCTTCTATTTTACAGATGAGAAATATGAGCTCAGAGAGGTTAAATAATCTATCCTAGTCACATAGCAAGTAAATGGCAAACCGGAATGAGAACTTGGAAAAAGGCAATGCTCTTTCCCTTTTGTTCTGCTGCCTTTGATGTAGGAAATGCAGTAAAACAACAACAAAAACAGTACCTTTATTCATTCATATTGATTGAGCACTACTAGGCCACACTGTTCTAGGCTATAACTGTGGGTGAGACACTGCACTGACGGAGTTACAGTGATTCTCTGGGTTGCTCTATGGCACTCACAAAACACTTGGCACACAGTAATATGAGCACATATCTAAGTATAATATCATTATTTGCTTACATACTTGTGTATCTTCCTTATTAGCATAATAATCTTTATGATTTATGATCTCTTTGGGGACTGGAACCGACTTAGTCATCATCAGAACCTCAGTATCTCCGTATCCAGCTCCACAATGGGTACATGGTAGGTGATTGACAAAAGATCATTGAGTGAAGAAATGTATGGTCTAAAGCCAGTGAAGTCACTACTGGTAGCACCTATGGTTAGTGCTATATCCTTTAAAGAGTACTTTCTTATAAGCTATTTTATTTTATATTTGTAACTACTCTGAGTTATCATTTATTCATCTATATAAAGAAACTGAGGGTCAGAGAGATTAATTTGCCATAACCAGTGTAATATAATAGGTCTGGTAAAAAAAAAATAGACTTGAACTCAGTACTGTTCATAACATGTGGGCTCTTCCTATCACAGGGTACTTTCTAGCAAATTGGAGCTAACCCACAGGTTGGGGTTAGGGCAGGTAGAATTTGTGTTCCCAGGTGGAAACCTCAGGCTGCACAGAGGTCCTCAGGCATTTCCAGGGCTGGGAAATCGGGGGTGAGTAGGAGGTGCGGGGCCTCCTGCAGACCTCCTGGGGAACCAGGAGATCTCCAATCTGGGAGCCCAGAGGCCCTCCAGAGGCTCTGTTATAACAAACAAGCCCCTGAATTCTGGGTACCAGGGCTGCTCTGGGACCTTTGTGACTGAGGGGTGAGTCTGTGGGGCAGACCAGCTCCCTAGAACTGAACTTGAACTTGCCTAGAACTAAACTCAACTCCTGAATATAACATGTACAGAGGCTTGAGAGAAGGGTCGAGCAAGAGGACCGATGTATACTATCATGCTTTGATCTGAAGCAACCCTAAGGAATGTGCCCCAATAACTGCTGCATGGAAGCCAAGTCTCGTTAGTAGAACTTGGAACAGTTACCTTTGTCTACATGAATCACACTGACTTCCTGAGAGGGTCTCTTAAACTGCTGCTCAGCCCCCCACTCATTGTGTGCAGGCTCACATTTACTGCTGTCCTGTAATGAGCTTGGTAGCGCTCCTGCCTGCTAGCCTGGCATTAGGCACACGACCTGGCCCCATTTCATCTCCTCTTCCACTCAGGAATGTAAGCTCCACCTCTTTCATTTCTCCCACCCAGCTTTAATCCATTCAACATCCTCCAGCTCTGTCTTCCAGAGCTGCAAGGGTCTTAGGGCCTCTGACAGAGAAAAAGGTCCAGACTATTCACAGGCCAGTAGGTCAGAGGAACCAAAGTGGCATCCTATTACCTGCTGCTGGCTTTGCTGATCTGTATGTTCTTAGCTGTGTGCGCACTAGCAAGCATATATGTATACACATGTGTGTGCGCGCGCACACACACACACACACACACACACACACACACCATCTGTCCAGCCTGTCTGGGGATGCAGTCCTACCTCGACATTTGTCCGCTGGGTTGGGAGCCAAGGGGTCCCCAAAGTAGCCCGCTTTGCACTGGTCACAGTGGACGCCTGCTGTGTTGTAGATGCACTTCAGACACCTGCCTGTCAGCCGGTCGCAGTTCCCAGAGGCACTGGGGTCCACGTTGTTGTTGCACTGACAGGGCTGACAAGGCCGCACTGGGCCACGTTCTCCAAAGGGGTCCCCAAAGTAGCCATCGGCACAGAGCTCACAGCGGGCCCCTGGAAAGAATGAATGCCCAAGCCTGAGTGGTCACCTGTTGGCACCGGCCACCCTCCAAAAGAGCTTCCCACCCTGGAGCCCAGAACAGTAGCTTCAGAAGCAAGTGCTTGGGGCAAGGGCTTGGCTCTTTCACTCCACGGTGGTCCCAGATGGTAGAACATAACAGCCCCACTGGGAAGCTTCCTGCCAGTTAACTGGATGCTTGGGGAAAAGTCAGATTTGTAGCAATACCACTGCAGCTGTTGCTGAAGAATTAACTCTTCTTTAAGACTGACTAGCAGAAAAAGGAGACATTTATTTATTTACTTATTTTTTAAAGTAACCTCCACATCTAAGGTGGGGCTCAAACCCCACAACCCTGAGATTCAGAGTCACTTGTTCTACCAACTGAGCCAGCCAGGGGCCCCAAGAGAGACATGTGACTCTGGACTTAAAAGGCCACTAAGTTTCCCTTCTGTACCTTGGTTCATTTTGTAAAGCTTAGTTAAACCAGATATTTCATCCGAAAACTAATTACAAACCCAAGACACCATTAACCATACATCATACCGTACAAACCATACACTGCCCTTCCTCAATCCACCTCTTGGGCCCATTCTTATCTTTAGAATGAGCCTATTTCCATTAGTCCTAAGTAATTATAATTCCCTAGGGATTTTGGAATAGCAGCTATTCATGAGAATTCATGGCATCAAGGACAGGGGCAGCCGGTGGCCTTACCGGTGACCCCGTGGGGACAGTTATTGCACACCACCTCTTCTGTCTCCGGCATAACAGAGCAGCTGAACCCATTGTGGCAGGGACACGGCTTGCAGCTGCGAGGGTCGTGTGGATCGTTGTAGAAACCAATGGGGCAGTCGGCACACTCGATGTCAAGATTTTCATCCCCTGAATAACAGTCTCCTGGGAGCCAGAGGAAGAATGGAGGGCAGCGAGATGAGCAGGGTAAAACAATACACTTCCTGGAATATGGATGATGTGTGGGAGGCAGAGCTTAATAACCACAACCTTCCTCTCCCGAAGCTTTCCCCAAGGTATCTGAGCACTGGCATTCACCTTCGCCCTAGTACCAACTCTAAACCTGGCCACGACCCTGGCCCTCACCTGGCTCTCCCATGCTCAGTAGACATAGCTTCTTTCCCGACCCATAACCTAACACTGCTCCCCCGTCCCCATGGCCTGACACCATTTGTCCACACATTCATTCAGGCCCTGACATTGCCTTTGATCCCTCCAGACAATTCTTGAAACTTGACCCCAACTACACCTCCCCCAGCACTGAACCATGACAGCCATTTCCTGTAACCTGGTACCTTTCCCACAACCCTGTGGCATTGCCATAATGAAAAGGATTGAGTGTAATAAAGCCCCACGTCCATCTTCCCTGACTCCAGCCCTACCTTCCTAATCCTTTCCCATCTCCAAAATGAGTTCAGGCAGGGGCTTTCTTTCTTTCTTTCTTTCTTTCTTTCTTTCTTTCTTTCTTTCTTTCTTTAAGATTCTATTCATTTATTCACAAGAGACACACACACACACAGAGAGAGAGAGAGAGAGAGAGAGAGAGGCAGAGACACAGGCAGAGGGAGAAGCAGGCTCCATGCAGGGAGCCCGATGTGGGACTCGATCCTGGGACTCCAGGATCACACCCTGGGCTGAAGGCGGGCTCTAAACCGCTGAGCCACCCGGGGATCCCCAAGGCAGGGGCTTTCTTACTCCCTTCCATGGGAGCCCCCCAGTCCCCCACGCACCCCCAGCCACCTGGGCCGGGTGTCATTTCACTCACCTGTGTCCGGATCACAGGCTCCTCCCCCCTGGCAATTACACGGAATACAGGTGCCAAAAGGTCCCAGTTGGGCGGAATCTCTTTTGTAGCCAGAAGCACAATCCTGACAGAACTGTCCCTTGTAGCCAACGGGACATACGCATTGTTCGACCCAGGGTGCGGGGGCTCCAGAGACGGGGCGGGCTGAAATCAGGGTCACGTTGTCAAGGTACCCAGTGCCTGCAATTGAGACAACAGGTTAGAAGTCGTAAGTACTAAGGTCTAAAGACCTAAAGGTGGGCCTCTCTCCAGAGTTTATTTTTCTTAACTCTCTGACAAAGACAGGTGGTGTTCACTCACCCTGCCGCGGGTGGAGGTACAGCCGTTGGTCATGACTGACGCACAGGCTGCGGTGTCAGGAACGTCAGGGTTTAAATTCCTGCTCGACCCTCACTAGCTCTGTGAATTGGGCAAGTCACAGAACTTTGCTACCATTGTGTTTCCTCAAGTGTGGAAGAGAAGGAACCGTGGCATGGACCTCCTATGTTGGTTGTGAAGTTAAATGAGACAAGGCACATATTATAATGTGCGTGGCTCAAAGTAAAGATTCGATAAATTGTTAATTAAACACCTTTCCTACTTCCTGCTTTATGTGTTTCATTAGTGATGTGGAAATTCGGCATGCCAGCCATGCCTCCTGCTTACGTAAGTGCTAAAAAGCTCAAGGAACTCACATTTAAAGAATTGCGATTGGGATTGGAGTACCCCACATGTGAAGTCCAATAAGAGGAGTTAATGGAATACAGGTGATGTCTGAACGCGGTAGCGCCCAGTACAATCCCGAAGGAGCAGCTACTGGAGGAGCAGAGGGCTGTGTTGTAGATGCCGTTTCCTAGCTAAGGGGACACACCCGTGTGTTGTAGGTTCTCTTCTTCAAATAATCAGCTTTCATCTAAATTCGGAGACTCTTAAGCAAAGGAGCATCATTCATTCTTCATTGATGTTGACCTCTTTTTTTAGAGAAACACTACGTTTAACAACTTCTAGAATATAAAAAATTTAGACCTGATCAGAGACCCTACATCAAGACCATCAAGTAGTTTACCTACTTGTTTGGAGACTGTCACCGTCTTAGAAAGCTGACACAAACTAAAACCTAAGAGAGAAATTCACTTCCCTTCGTCACTTACTGTATTCTCCATAAGTAGCTCGGATCCGCAGGGCCGTGAGGTTCCGCAGTAACCTCCGATACTCGAAGTAACTTAGCTGAGGGCTCCACTGACTGCTTGGACGCTCATTTAATCTGCAGGATTTAAAGCCCACAGCTTAAAAATACAACTCTCATCAAGTCTTAAAATTTGTACACATGATACAAATTATGCCCAAGAAGGTGGGACAGCTAAGCCCCTTCACAGCCCTGCCTTGAGGAGGATAAAGGATGGAGAGTTGCATTCTTGTAGGCTTGAACTTGAAGTTTGCTCACTTCGCAGGGAGCATGAGCACCATAGGAAGTGACGGAGGGCATCCCAGGGCAGGAAGCCCGGCCCCAGGGGTCATGGCATCCAGTGCTGGTCCAAGTCCTCAGAGACCACTTTCTATTCTTGGCCACACAAAACTTAATACCAGGAACATTGCTGAGTTCAAGAAGCTCTGACCCTCCAGAGACATACCATTAATTTTTGGTTTCATTGTTTAAATGATTTGTTAACTGAGCACATTTCACTTACTCTTCAAAAGTCAGCTTTCACGTTCTACATTGTACTTTTCCGATACTTCTTAATTTAGCGTTATGATATCTCACTGCATCCTATCACCATCCCCTGTGCTAGTCTTTCAAATGTTGTTTTTTTTTTTTTTTTTTTTTTTTTACTGGAATACTTTCAGGAACAAACCTACTTCTTTTCTTTAGTTCATTGACGTCACTTCTCACTGTATTCCTCTCTTCTATCCACACTTACTCATGCATTAACTACTTAGGATTTCCTAATACTCAAAATATGTCTTCAAGCATGATTATTTCCCCTGCCTTGCTAACCTTCCCCTCCTCCCCACTTTCTATCCTTGGAAAACTGTTCTTCACTTGTCATGTTTTCTTGGGAAACTTTCCTTGATCACTCCAATGTGGGTTACTTGTGCCTCCGCTGTGTGTTCAAAATACCTGGACCCACCTTGGCTATCTTGTCACTCCCAAGCCACACTGTAATATTCTGTTTATTTTTTTCTCCCATTAGCCTGTCAGGGGCTTGAGGGCAGGAAACACGTCCTGTTTCTGTATATAAGACCGTGTCCAGTACATGAAAGGTGCTAAGAAAAACTTGTTAAGAGAATGAATGATTGAATGTATGAACAAAGGAAGTGGACTTCAGTCACCTGACCCTCTTGTAGTCACTCTTTTTACCTGAATGTGTACGTCTTGGTGATCCCACAAGGTAGCGTCTTGCCACGTGGCATCAAGGGAGCTGTGACTCGTAGCCCAGCACCTTCCAGGATCACATCGTGGGCAGATGGGTGTCTGCCTCCCCTGTCCACGCGGTAGTCAAAAGACAGGGTTTGCCCATAGCTCACCTGTTGATTCCCAAGAAATTTGGCTGTGAAATAGAATGTGAAGAGACTGAGATCAGTGTGAAACTGGAGAAGCAAATGAGTTAGCAAGTTTGCATTAATGTCGGTGATTTCTGTTGGAGTTGCATTATTAATGTACCACTGTGCCCCCAACCACCCTTCCAGAAGAGCCAGCCTATGGCCATAGCCATACTGCTATTGGCTACAAAGGAGAGTTAGTGACTAAATGCTAAAACAGTCATGTTACAAGGTAATTCCATGTATTAGATGATTCACAGCATGGCCCTTATGACAGACCAATATGTAAAGGTCCCAGGCATGTTGGCAGTACTACCATTTGTTACATAATGTTTTATAATTCACTGACATCATGACATTTGATGTTAAATTCTTGGAGGTATTATTATTCCCATTTAACAGCTGAGAGAGTTGAAATTTAGAAAGGATAAGAGGACAACTTACCTGGATATCACATAATAGCCAATAAAATGAACCACGAATGTTTATCTTTTCAATGTATAAGTGGTTAAAACTGAGAATGCCTCATTTCCACTTTTCTTTCTGCTTCTCGGTTGATCCACAGATTTGACCACTGTCTTTATTTCTTGTCATGATGGGAAACCTAGAAACTTCCCACTTAATTAAAGTAGGAACCTCATCCAGGGTCTGACTGCTTAGATACACAGTCCTGTTCTATTGTATCATGACTTAGTCAAGAGGGCTGAAGCCCCAGCTGTCTTCTGGAGATAACTACTTTCCTGAACACTAGGTGATATGGTTTTCGCATCTGCTAACTCCATTTTTCTATCCTGACTTCTAGTCTTAGAAGTTGGCTTCTATAAGAAAAATACCGTACATACCAGGAGCTACAAAATAGACAGGGTCTGATCGTCGTGCTGAGCTGAACACGTCCCGATGGCGCTGTGACCACTGGAGCTTTGCAGGAGACCCATTTCTTTGGATAGCTTTCCAGCCATCAACATCTGGAACACAAATAAAGCCACTGTGCATTTGGACAAAACTCACCATCTATTGAACTAAATAAGGCAAGACCTGACTGCTAAAAAGTTCTGGAGCTGAATAGCTAGTCGGGTTTCCTTAACAGCTCCACATTCATGTGCAGCCCTCAAAATTTCCTATGCCCCTCTCTACTTGGGGCTCAACTTCACCTGCTCCTACCCCACAGCTGCTTTGACTTTGAGCCCGCCTCTTGTAATAAGAGCATGTTTTCATCTGCCTGTAATTCATACTTTTATTTTACTTACATAAATAGGGTCTGACCTTAGTGAGTTAAGAGGGCCCAGGATGTTCAAAGAGAAACTCAAAGTCGAAAATACTAGTCACCTATATTTTTATAATGTTTTGTAGCTTGATAACTAATTTCACATGCATTAACTCATATAATGTACATGAAAGCAGTATTTTTTTTTTAAAAGAGACTTAGAAAGTGCACATGTGAGTGGGAGGAGGGGCAGAGGGCAAGAATCTTTCAAGCAGAAATGTCAGGTCGATCTCACGACCCAGGAGATCATGACCTGAGCTGAAACCAAGAGTCAGATGCTCAACCAACTGAGTCACCCAGGTGCCCCTGAAAGCAGTATTATTAATAAATGGGAATTCCAGGAAGACTCACATAAACGCCCCCAATCCAAATGAAAGACTCTTTTGTGGTTTTAAAATACACGGAGATGGGAAGTGCAGGGAGATGAAAATCTGGTCTCTTTTTCATTATTCTTTTAAGTTATTCATATACCGGTATGAGTAAGTTGTTCAGCTATGACTTTTTCAAGACATTAGGATCTGCCTTATTGCCCAGACAAAAGAATGCCCATTAAAAGCTGGAAGAGAGTTGCTAAAGACTTTGCAAGGGTCCCATGCTGTGGTGAGGAGGAGGTTGTCTGTAAGCACAAAGCTCTATACAATTCAAAACAAAATTCTATAGAATACTTTACCTTGATGGAAAGTTGAGGTGATTTTATGGACACTGTAATCTCCAGAGCTGTGGCAGTTGGCTGAATGCCCATAGCAAAAACACTGGGTACAGCCCTCTGGGTTTCCCCCATCCAGATGATAGTAACCTGGTCGACACCTGTAGTAGCATTTTAAAAATCAGTAGAATATTATATGTTACTTCTTATTTCATATAGAGAATATGATGATTGATCTTTTCTGCTTTCTCTCCCACCTGGCCCTATTAATTCCCAGAACTGGGAAACAATAACTACACATACCATCCCCACTACTAGACATGATGGACAGTCCCAGCACCCCCACTGAGAGAGATGACCATTCACTCTCTGTCCCTGTGGTAGAGCAGAATCACGTTTGGCGTGGTGGTCTGGGAACTTAGTGATTTTCCCATCCTTGGTGAGGGATTGAGTGGAGGTCACATGAACGGGTCAAGACGAGTTGGGATGGGGGATGTAGAGCTGGCCCTGTCTTAGAGCAAATATTTAGTGGAGGCAAAAGAGCGGGAGGCTGGGCCAGGAAAGGAAAGGCAGATGCCCCAGTCCCAGCACCTACTCAGCCCTACTGACCTGCAGAAGCACTAGCTGCTACCCACCATCCCTGCCCCTCATATCCCTCCTCGGACCCATGGGGAAAGGGGCAGGTGGGGACATGACAAAGAAGGATGGCTGCAGGCTCCCTACAAAAGCAAAATGCAGGCTGGCATCCCGCCCACCAGTGGCCTCTCTGAGGAGCACAGCTACCAAGCAAGTGGCAGATGTTGGGGGTCACAGAGAAGAAGGAAAATCTGGGGCGGGCTTGTTTTTCTCCAGTCAAGTTAATTACATCCTTCTTCATGAAATAATAATAGTTTCAATGATCATTATTTAGTGGGTGTGTTGTGCCAGGCACTTTCTGTATGTACCAATTTAATCCTTGGTACAACCCTATGAGATAGGAATTGTTATTTCTCATTTTCTCTTTTTAAAAAAATTGTTCATTTTAGAGAATGAGAGAGTATGTGTGTGAGCAGGGGGGAGGGCAGAGGAGAGGGAGAGAGAAGCTTAAGCAGGTTCCACGCCCAGCACAGAGCCCGATGCGGGGCTCAATCTCACGACTCCAAGATCATGACCTGAGCCAAAATCAAGAGTTGGATGCTTAACCCATTGAGCCACCCAGGCTCCCAATTTCCAATTTTCTTAGGTGAAGACACCCAGGCCAGAGAGGTTAAGAAACTTGTTCGAGGTCACAGAGTTGGTAAGTGGCTGAGGCAAGATTTTCAAACCAGGTACATCTGCCTCTAAGCCATGCGGTCTGATCCACTGGACCCTAATGACAGGAATCTGTTTATTGTGCAAAATCAAAGAAAAGCAGGCTAACTGTGAACAGTCAATGCTTCAGAGAACAGCTGTAAATAAATAAGCATTGTTTTGGGTTTTTTTTCTCTACAGAGCAAGGGCTTCAAAAAAATCATTATGGTTTCTTTGGAGGAAACCTGCAGGTGAAAAGGGATTAAAATGCAAGGAAGGAAGGGAGGGGAGGGAATGAAAAAGGAAGGGATGGGAAGGAACTGAGGGAAATCAGGCAAAACTCAACGACACTGTTGAGGGATGTACCTGGGTAATAAATTATGAAGAACAGTAAGGAAATGATAACACAGAGGTCAGAAGAGTGGACACTTCTAGAAAGAAGGGAGAGTGCTGTCGTTGGGATGGCATCTTTTTACTCAAGGTCTAGTTCTTAGAATTGGTGGTGCTGACAACATTTGTTTTATGTGGTTTTCTGTTTCCATGTGACATTCTGAAATGAAAAACTTTTTTAAAAAGTGACTCCTCTTTTCACCCTGAAGCTGTGTTTCCCTCCCTCCGCCACAGCGCAAAGAGCCCCCTAGAAACACCAGGTGGGAATGTATCTGGTATTTTTCTGCCCAGGTATAAGTGATTGTGGAGATGCCAAAGAACTGCTTTCTTACTTTTAAGGAAACGAGGAGAAAGCGTTTTACCTCTGGGGCCAGCCTCACAGCGCTCGCCTCACAGCAGTCGTAGAGGAGGGGAGAGTTTTAAGTCTGAGCTATTTGTCCTCAAGGAATGTCCTGCAAGCTGCACTGAGGGTGGATCACTGTTTACTGCGCCACCTGCCCTAACATGGCTTGGGGCCCAACGGGCTCTTCATCTTCTCCCGGGTCATGTATGTGCATGTAACCACCATCCCAACCCTGGGCGGTTCCTTTGCTGCACATGATGGTTATATATGGCCATACCCTGAGATGTTCCTCTTACTAGCATTTTCCCAACATGCTTAATTAGGCCAGGCCTTTTCTGAGACCAGGCTGAATCACGTGACCTCATTATTGCATGCCACCTTATATGGGAGCACCTGGAATTCCAAGTCAGCTGGCAACGGGACCTCTGGGGCCCTGTGCCTCTGCCGCCCTTGTAAACAAAGAGAGGGGGCTCACGGCAGAAGCATGGAGTCCAGGGAGATCTGGGGGCTCAGCTGCATTTTTTGAAAAGCCAAGTTTTTGAGGACAGAGGTCATCAGGTTTATTAAGTGCCCCTTCTCCATGACAGCACTCAGAGGATGAATTCTCGTGCTAGTTGCCAAGAGACTCTCCCTGCCGTGTCTGCAAGGGCCACGGTGCACACAGACCTGTCACAGCGCTCGCCGGTGACAGCTGGCTTGCAGACACAGCGGCCCTCGTCACAGGGCCCCGAGATGCCAGCTGGGTCACAGTCACACTTGGGGTCTCTGGGAAAAGAAGAAAAAGAAAATTAGGGATGTGTTTCCAAATGCTTTTCAGCTAGCCACATAAAAATCAAGCGCTCATAAGCAAAAGTCACCAACTTGAGCAAAGCCTTCAGCTTCCCTGAGGCCTCTCTCAGCTGTTCTTGTCCCAGACCCTTGAAGGGCGCCCCTGTCTAGGCTCACACTACTCTGAGGGGCGGCAGCTGGTCCAAGAACTGTTTGCTCCCACCCCTAAGGAGAGGAGAGGTCTGCGCCAGGATGTGAACCAGATCCATCACTGAACGGTACAGTTGGGTTTGGTTTAGTTTGGTTTACTAGTTGGTTTAGTCCACCGTTGGGTTTGGCTTAGTTTGGTTGACTATTTGGCTCAGTTGCCTTTTTGTTTAATTTATCATTTGCTTCTATATTGTATAATTCAGTGATGGCTGCTCTCATCATGATTGATTTCATCTACTTGCTATTTTAGTTTATTATTTCTTTTGGTAATACTTCTATCAAGACACAATTCAGGGGTGCCTGGGTGGCTCAGGTCATGATCCCAACGTCCTGGGATTGAGCCCAGCCCCAGGCTCCCTGCTCAGTGGGGAGTCTGCTTCTCCTTCTGCTCCCCCCCCAGAGCACTCATGTTCTCTCTCGCTCTCTCTTTCTCTCAACCAAATAAATAAAATCTTAAAAAAATAAAAAAGACACAATTCACTCATTTAAAATGTACAATTTGATGGTTTTTAGTAGATTCTAAGAGTAGTAGAATTTAGTAGATTCTACTAAATAGAATTCTAAATAAAATTTAGTAGATTCGACCAAAGTAGAATTTGGTAGAGTTTAGTAGATGCTCAACCATTCCAATCAATTTGAGAACATCTTCATCATTCCAGAAAGAAACCCTATGCCCCTAGCAATCACCCTTCCTTTCTTTTCCCAGCCCTAGGCAACCACTAATCTACTTGCTGTGTCTATGAACCTGCTCATTGTGAACATATTCTGTAAATGGAATCATATAATCCGTGGCCTTTGGTGTTTGGCTTCTTTCACTTAGTATGTTTTCAAGGTTCACCCATGTTATACTTCATCCATGTATCAATAATTCACTTTTTTATGGCTGAACCAAATTCTATCATATGTATAGATGACATTTTGCTTCTCCATTCAATAGCATATGGCCATCTGGGTTGTTTCCACTTTTAAACTATTGTGAATAATGCTGCTATGAGCATTTGTGTGCAAGTTTCTATGCAGATGTATATGTTTTCATATTTCTTGAGTGTATTCCTAGGAGTGGAATTGCTGATTTTGGCTGTTGTTTTTTTTTTTTTTTAATTACAAGACTTTCTCAATGAAGGAATCAATCAGTGTTTCCATTATTTAATTTTGGCACAATCTCTTAGGACTCTGGCTAATGACTAGTATCACTCAGATGGGCACACAGTCATATGCATCTATCTCATGGACTGAAAACCAAATCTTCTATATTTTCCCTACTGTTTGCTCCTCCTCCGACTGCCCTTTGATCCCATCCAAATCCTACCCAAACCTGGATGAACCCCCTCTTTTCCCCCTTACATTTCTCATCCAATGAGAGCCCACGTCCTGTCAGGCTCCCTGTCCTCGTCTTTCACTTGAGGGTCTTCTCCTGTCCTAGCCACTGCATCCCCCACGACTTATCTGGACCCTTTGACAAACATTAGGCACACCATCTACTGGTTGCTAGGCACCCGGAACACTAAGAAATAGGAGCCTGGTCTCTAGGAGTCTCCAGGCAGGGCAGAAACATGAACAATAATGGCAGTGAAGCATAAGGCAGCTGGAGCCAGGCAGCGCCACTGTCTGTGTCCCCTTTCCCACTCTGGGCACTAGGGATGCAGTCATGAACAAGATAGAGCCAATACAGGACTTCTGTTCTGGTGAGAGGGACAGACACACAAATACATACAGGAAACAAGATGTGAAATAATATCAGTCAGAACTCAGAGGGCTGGGGACTGGTCAGAGAAGGTGTCTGTGAGGAGTGGAGGAGGTGGGGTGGAGCCTGTGAAGCTCTCTGCAGCCCTGTAGGAAGTGGGAGTGCTGGAGGCCAGCACTGAGGAGGTTACTTGGCTTGGATCCTTTGAGGAAGAGAAGACAGGCTGGTGGGGCCGGGGTGGGTGGGGGTGGGTGGGGGTGGGTGGGTGGAGGCAGTGAGGATGCAGCAGGAGTCCACCGCTGGGTGTGCAAAGGGTGGAGTATCTTGAAGGGCCTATGGGCCTGCAGAAGAATTCTCTCCCTGAGTAGGACAGGGCACTCCTGGAGGGCTGCCAGCAGAGATGTGATATGATCTACTTCATGTTTTAGAAGCATTTCCAGAGGGGCACTGGTCAGATGGAAGTGCCTCTGAAGACAGTCTTTAAGGCAGCAGGGAAGCCTGGAAGAGTGCAGGCTGGGCAGAGGCCCAACGGTGAGAGAATGGGACAGTGGCAGCCAAGCCAGCGCCAGCATGGAGGACAAAGGGGCACCTTCTAGCTAACAGCTTCCCCACCCAGCTCCCTTCCCCTAGGCTATCCCAGTACCTGTCAGCTCTGTATCCCTGTGATTGCTTATGGCATTTACAATATATCAATATATGCTCCATCTTCTTCCAGGAAAGTTTTTTTTTTTTTTTTTTTGAGAGAGAGAGAGAGAGAGAGAGAGAGCACGTGCAGGAGCAGGGGGAGGGGCAGAGGGAGAGAGAGGATCTCAAGCAGGCTCTACATCCAGCTCTGGGCTTGATCTCACAACCCTGAGATCATGACCTGAGCTGAAATCAAGAGCCAGACATTTAACTGACTGAGCCACCCAGGCACCCCTCTTCTGGGAAAAAATAAGAGGACGGAGAGAGAATGCTTCAAACTATAGGGGAATAAATCTGTGCAGAAAAATTTTTCCAGTCCAAATTCATGTGAGTCAAAATGGGTCCCAGGAAAGAACCTGAAGGACTCTACCTCCATCCTCATTCATCTAAAAGGTGACAATCATTGGGGTCTCAGAGCCAAAACTCTGAGCCTGAATATTATTAGGTCCACCCTCAGCAGTAATATTGGGGAAACTCAACCCCCCGGGTGTACACTTCTTGTCTTCAACCTGAGTGCAACACTAATCCCGGCCTCTGAGGCTTATTGTAAAGGATTAAATGGCATAACCCATGTGAAGTCCTCAAACAGCGCTTGGCACACAGTCATTGCTCAGTAACATAAGTGGCCACGGATGTTAATGTCATTGTCACCCCTCATAGCAGAAGCTGCAGTGATGGGAGCAGTGCTTACAGTAGCCTCTGGTCTTGGGTGCAGCCAGCATCGGTGAGCGTGTGGAAGCCTGGCAGGCAGCGGTCGCACCTGTCTCCTGTTACCCCTGGCTTACAGCTGCACCGTCCAGAGTTGTCACATCGGGCGCTAAGAGAACCTGTAACCCACGACGAGGTAGGGAAAAGGAAAGAAGAAAAGGAAATATTTAGTTTATAGGGCATTAGGAAACAACTGTCACCCCATGGGAGCTCAATGAATCCTGAGTGATAACAGCCACCTGCTGTCTCTCGAAATTCCTTCACATCGTCTGAGTACATATCCACCCACTGGGGCAAGTTCTCACAGCCAACGATGGCATCTTCGGGCAAAGAAATGGAAATTACTCCTGAAAGCATTTTTTACTTATGGATCTGCTCTGATTTGAACATTAAGTACTGTGTAAGCCACTGCTTTTTAAAAGAAGTTTGTTGGATTCTTGAGATCTCAAGAAGAGGGAAAATTTGTGAATGAGCACATCAGCCTCCTCCAAGAGAGTTAATATGAGAAAGTGAGCAACATGTTCCCTTATTTCTGGCAAGCAAAAGCCATCTTTTAAGGGTCAGTGCTTGTATTATTTATTATTATTTTTATTGTTTTTTATTATGAAAAGGACTCCTGTGGGGTCCCTGGGTGGCTCAGTCAGGTAAGTGGCTGCCTTCAGCTCAGGTCACGATCCTGGGGTCCTGGGATCAAGCCCCAGGTCTGGCTCCCTGCTCAACAGGAGGTCTGCTTCTCTCTCTCCCTATGCTCCTCCCCCTGCTCCTGCTCTCGCTCTCTCTCTCAAATAAATAAATAAAATCTTTTAAAAAAGAGGCCTCCTAACCAGAAATATCTCTACCTACCTGGAGTGCTAGAAATTCTCATCCTTGGGGCATCACCCCTTCCCTGTTCATCTCACTGGGTTTAGTGCATAGAGCACTTATTCTGTGATTGATTTTGTATAGACACACTCTTACTTGTTAGTGGGCCCTCTCAGACTGTGAGTTGATGAGAGACAAGAAGTGCTCAGCAGAGCAAATGTGCCACTCCAGACCCCGGCTTCTTCTCCATTTCACTGCCTCCCCTCCCCCACTCCAGTTCAAGTCTGTCCTCTCCCCTGGCCTCCCACTCTCTCCCCCGCCTCCTATCCTCCCCTCCCTTCTTCCCTCCTTCTGTGCTCCTTTAAAAATGGAATTCAGATCACATTAGTCAGCTGTTTAGTTCTCTGGTGGCTCCCCCAGATAAGCAGAAGAAAATGTAAACTCTGTATCATGGCCCACAAGACTCAACCTCTCCAGCCACATCCTCTATGCTCCTTCACTAAGTTCCAGCTCCCAGCTTCCCCCAACCCCGTGTGTAGAATGTACCAGACTGCTTCTCTCCTCCGGGCATCCGTACTTGCTCCTCCCCCAGCCTGGAAGGCTCTTGTCCCAAAACTTCCCCTTCATTGCCAATCCTCAACGGTCAGGTCCTGATTTAATACTATTTCTCTAGGGAAATCTTCTCTGACTCCCAAATCTAAAATATCCATCCCACTGCTATTGCAGTCCTGCTTACTCAGGATGACCTCAGCTTATGTTCCCTGCTGTGTCCCCAGGGCCCAGTGCACAACCCAACGCAACAAGGATGCCCAGAAATCTGTTGGGTAAAGGCACATATGCCAAGAAAGAGCTCGGAGCTATTGTGAAAGAGTCTGGGGCTAAGAAAAGATGAGCAGGAAGGTGGTGGGAGGTGTACGTCACCTACTTTATAATTTCCCTGTGCTAGCAGAATTTAAAAATAATCCAGGTAGCTCAACTCACTGTGATAACCAGGCTACCCATAATCTATAAGGCCAACAGAACAGGAACCAGTTGCTCCTTTCTTTCTAATCAATTACTCTGTAAATTTTTGATTCACTAACAGACACGATTCAAATCAATAAAGATATTGGGTCTGTGCTGATATAAAGGCTTTTGTGCCACACGTGGAACATAAAATACATTAGCGACATTCGCAGTGCCCGTGAAAGATGCCATGTCAACTTTGCAAGGCCCTCGGTGACAATGGCATAAACTACACTTCTTAAGCACCTGTATGAGACACTGAGTTAGGCCTTCATATATATTAGGAAGTGCTATCTACTAGTGAATTAGGAGCTGATAGAATAACAGATCCATTTGTGGATGACAGGGAAGTATCAGAGGTTCAGGAACTACAGATGTACAGTTCAGAAAGATGCCTTTCTAAGGCATCTCTAGCACAATCTGCAGGATGCCTTAGGGAAGGAAACACCATTCCTGGGAAAAGGAGTCCTCCTGTGACCAGATGACCTGGATTGGAGGCGTTGGGACAAGAAGAGGAGAAGAGAATCACTGAGAGAGCCACATGGATGCAGAATGAACAGACTTCCCGTCTTGAGAAATAGATGATGAGGGAGAAGGTGGGAATCACATGATGACTCCAAGGCCCCAAAGTGCACAACCAGATGCAATGTGAGGTTATTTACCAAAGAGAAGGAGCAGGATCTCAGGTTGAAGCATCAAGAGAAGATAGTGAGTTTAGTTTTGGACATTGTGAACTTGAGTTTCAAGGGGGCATATTAGGGTAGAAATCTTCACCTGGAACTCAAGAAAGAGGGTGAAGATCTAGGAGCCTTCAGCACACAGGCCAAGTAGGAAGCAATAGCAGGTGCTAAGATCATTCCAGGAGCAGATAGAGAGAGGAGGGGAGGGGCCTTGGACAAAAACGGAATGCCATTAATTAAGGGGCCTTTCGTAATCAAAGCAGAAAAAACTCTCGGGACAGTGGAAGCTAAGGGAGCAGAGTTCTGAGAGTCAAGGGAGGAGGAGGGTGGGAGTCTCAGGACCTAAGTCAATAGAATATTTGATAAGATAAGCTTGAAGAGAGGCTCCCCAGGCTGACATGCACAGACCACCATGCTCCTGCCCTACAAGCAGTCAGCCAACAGAGCCAAGAAAGAGAGTTTAGTTCTGAATTACGCTCTGATAAGTGACATTCAACAGAAGATAACTCTCTTTAATACAATTTGGGGTTTTTTGGGGGGTTTTTTGTTTTGTTTTTAACACAAATGAGTGTCGATCCAGGACTCAGAAACCCATTTTTCCCCCATTCCAACTAATGGAAATTATGCCTTCAACCTAAGAAAATTCTCCCTACAGGTTTTTCAGAAATGAATTATTCTTATAAAATGGAAAATATTGCACTTTGCTTTGGATTTGGCCCACATAGCCCAAAATAGTTACTGTGCAAAACACCCTTCTGAGAGAAATTAATAATCATCTCATGAAAATAGGCATTCAGTATTGAGACGAGTTTGGGAAATGGTGCACACTTGATCTTTCAGAGATTTATAACATAATACTACCTTCAGCAGGCATGAAGCTTGTTTAACTTTTAATGCCAGTGTTTCCAAACATTCTTTGACATTCTTACAGACCACATCTATTATTATCTTGAGGAACACTGTGTTCTACAGGACATTATCTAGAGAATCTTGCTCTAAGATCTGGGGGGGAGTCAAAGAACCCAGACTTTGAAATACAGCAAATCTCCCTTCAAAACCAGCTCTGCCACTTAGCTGTGTGTCCTTGGGCAAACTCCTTCCTCATCAGTTCTTTTACGTGAGACTAACAACCTATGCCTTGTGGAGCTGTTGCAAGACTTTGGACTAAAATATATAAAGTGCCTCGTTCAGTGTCCCATATGTCATGGGTGTTCAAAGAATGTAGTTTACACTGCTACCTCTGGGCCTCCTTCAAACCTTGCAAAGTTAACATGGAGACGTCCACAGGTCCTTACTGTGAGCATGACCACTTTATTTCACATTCCAAAACTTCCAGAATAACAGCACTGGGTTTTCAAAGTATTTCATTAAAATACAAACACGTGGTCCAAATCCTACGTCACGAGCTCCTCTTAGGGACTGTGTACAACTGGGTTGAAAGAATGAAAAAAAAACAGCTTCCAGTTTCGGTTTTGTGTCCCAAGAAGCTCTTTTAGGGCTTATATAGATATAGTCTATGTGCACTCTGAGGGCTCAGAAAGGTATTCTAAAATGAGTACTACTGAAAAATGAGGAGCATCTGGGTGGCTTGGTCGGTTAAGTGCCCAAGATTCTTAGGTTCGGCTCAGGTCATGATCTCAGGATTGTGAGACCGAGCGTCGCATCAGGCTCTACACTCAGCACAACGTCTGCTTGTCTCCCTCTCCCTCCTCCTTTGCCCCCCCCCTCCTTACACATGCACCCTCTCTCTCAAATAAGTAAATAAAATCTATAAATAAATAAATAAATAAATAAATATTAAACAAAAAGAGGGTATGTCCTTTTGGGAACCTTTTAAATATATACCTATACTTGTACTTTAAAGAAACATTATTATTATTTTTATGATTACATTTAATAGCAATAAACTATTATCTAAGAACATTTTAAGTAATAATCTAAATGTTGTAGTCTGAGTAATTCACATTCAGGGTCACAGTTGTGTAAAAAATAATAATAAAATTAAGAGAACAGGTCCAATATCGTGGATGTCGAGACAGGTTTCAGGAATTTAGGTGTCATGAGAGGAAAAACCACACATGTACACACAGAGAATTTCAAAGTATTTGCAAAAGGTTCTCAGGGTTTATGCAAAAGGTGAAGATAGCCCTGTCACTGAACCCACAAGGTCATCACCTAAAAATAAGCTTCATTGCTGTATTTATGAGAAATGGATGTGAAATCCCAAATCTGTGACCGCTCTGGGGATTATTAATGCTGTTGGCGTCATTCACCATACGCGGACTGATTGCGTTTTTTGGTAAGGTGTGTTCTTCTGCATTTGAGATTGAATATACAATAAATTCCCTCGGAAGTGACAAATATCTTCTGGTTGACTGTGAGACTGAGAAATCACACAGGGAATTAAATGTGTGCCACTGGGCTAGTAATCTGGGCAGCCAGCGTGTAGTGGGAGATGGCACAGGGTAGGGACAGTCTCTGCCAGTAACATGCCACTCAGCCTGGCAGCTCAAGCTCTGGAGCTTCACTTTCTTTGTCTCTAGAATGCGGTGGAGTGTGCTAACACATACAGGTTGTCAAGTTGTTATGAGTACTGAGGAAGGCATAATATATGGATATATTCTGGAAAAATATAAAGCATTATCCAGATCTTAGGAAATAATATCCATAAAGTTTTTCTTGGACATCTAACTTTCTGCAATTGGGGCTAAAAGGACACCACTCTGATGCTTTTGTCTTTCAGGTAGAGCGAATAAGAGGGAACAGTTCTCCAACAGAACCCTGGATTACAACTTTAGCCCTTGCAAGTGCTCGCTGGAAGACTGGAGCCCATTCATCCACTCCTCTCGGGCTCAGTTTCCCTGCTTTTTAGAAAATATTTGAAAAAGTCACTGCCGATTTCAGGATATTAATAACAAAATAAAATGTTAATACATAGTTTTAGACCAAAGATGTGGCCTCTACAGGCTTCCTCCTAAACTGGAATGTGATTTTTTAAAAAGCTGGTGTTCCAGGAAATTGCGACACTGATCTCTGTCCTAATAATCAAAACAACTGCATCAACTGCAATTTACTGAGTTGTCTACCATATGCTTCACAAACATCATGTGATCCTCACACACTCTTACAGATGGGGGCCCTGGGGCAGCAAGAGGTGAAGCGACATGCCCAGAGTGACACAGCAATAGTGGAGGTGCCAAGGACTGAACCTAGGCTGTCTGGCTCCCAAACCCACCACTAGTCTCTACGTTGTGGTCTTGGATGTCAGCACACCTTGGATGTCAGCTGGCACCTTCTATGACACAGAGTTCCACAGGCTTCGATGGGTTCCTTCATCTCCCTCTCTCAGCCTCTGCTACCTCACTTGTAAAATGAAAATAATAGCACCTGCTTCTTATGGTTATTTGTGAAGATTAATTACTGGATGAAAGCATCTAGAAAAGTGCCTGGCACAGAGCAAGCGAGTAATGCAGGTTAGCTCTCACATAAGCTAGAAATCATCGCTGGCTCCACCACCTCTTACCATGATGTTCACAATGAGCCTGGGATGTCTATTGCCCAAAGGAAAAGAAAAAGCCGGGTGAGCGATGGACTCACAGTGAAAAAGAAGAGACCGTGTGGCAAATCCTTCATTACCATCCCTCTGCTAAGCAGCCGCTCTTTGTCTAAGACTAATAACCTTGTCTCCAGGCCAAGCTTTCTAGCTAAGCCAATTACTTCTAATTATATTCTCACTGATCATTTGGCTGGGATGACCCAACTCCGGTGACTCACAACGAAGCTGCATAACCTAAAGGGATACGGGCTCTCCAGAAGAATTGAAAGCCCACTAACATGGAATAATTTTCCTTTTAATTTTCCTTTATGAAGTTCTTTAATTCACAGGGACAGCTGCTAAATCCACGATTCTGGATGCCGACTCTATGCCATAAAGCTGAACAAATCTGACTCAAACCGCACTGTAACAGCAACTGGTGAATTTGGAAGTGCTTGCTGGGATTTGGGTCTAACATCACCATGGGGTCATCCCCAGTTTTCTATAAGGCTCTGCAACACACTCTACCAGCAACTCACGGCTGGACCAAACCTGCCCATTTTTAGATTCTTTCAGCTGCTGCTATGAATTGGTTCCATGGAGCTACACTGAGTCATTGCCATGCACATCGGCTGTACTCTTTAAATGGATTAACATTTATCATACTACACTATTAAACACTTTCTTTTTTTTCTTTAAAGATTTTTATTTATTCGTGAGGGAGACAGAGAGAGAGAAAGAGAGAGAGAGAGGCAGAGACACAGGCAGAGGGAGAAGCAGGCTCCATGCAGGGAGCCCGACGTGGGACTCGATCCTGGGACTCCAGGGTCATGCCCTGGACCGAAAGTGGCACTAAACCGCTGAGCCACCTGGGCTGCCCTATTGAACACTTTCTAACAAAGAGAAGAAACATACCACAAAGAAAGATCATACACAAATAAGGTAGTTAAAAAAAAACAACTCAACTTATTAACAACTACTGTCTCTCCCTCTTTATATGTACTAACTTCCCTTCACCGTCCATGATGAATATAGCACAATGGTTGTGTCTGTGCAAGAATTCCATGTGCGTGCAAGAACTCCATGGTTGTGTGAACATAGTACTGGGTGACATATTTTAAAACACAAAAATAAAATAAAACAAAAAAAAAAAGAGAGCCCCACTATCAACCAGTCATCCTGGTAGGTGCTTCCTATTTATTGATTTTATTTTTTCTTATTAATAACCCTGTGAAAGATTTTAATCTATTAACTGGGCTGTCTCTTGGACTAGAATACTTTATATTGATGGCACCCAGCATAGCACCAGAAACAGATCTTTCTATCCCTTATTTTTTGAAAGGTTGGTCAAAGGCATAGCTGTGGATATGGGAGAAGTGTCGCTGGAAGCTCACAAGCTTCCTTTGTCCCTGGGTCAAATTGTCATCTGCCAGGAAAAGTAATCCTGCACCTCTTGCAACTAGAATTCAAGCCAATGTGTCCTTACTCCAGCTGGTTCCTACAACCCAGACTTAAGAAAAACATGTTTCCTTTCACACTGAAATTGGTAAGACACTACCAGTACCAGTGTCTCATAGGTTTCCAGTTACTCTAGATGTTGAACACCAACCACTCTCTTAGCCTGCTGGCTTCTCCCTTCCTCCCTCCCTCCCCTCTCCCTCTCCCTCTTTCATTGCCTTTTTTCCCTGCTACTTTTCCTGTTTTAGTATAGTTGACACATAATGTTACATTAGTTTCAAGGGTACAACATAGCGACTTGCACATCTCTATAGGCTTTACTGCGCTCACCACAAGCGTAGCTGCCATCTGTCACCTTACAGCCATCACAGTAATCACAGTATCACTGACTATATTTCTCATGTTGTACCTTTCATCTTGGTGATTTACCCACTCCATAACTAGCAGCCTGTACCTCCCACTCCCCTTCGTCCATGTTACCCATCATCCCACAATGCCCCTCCTTTCGGGCAAGGGTCAGTTTGTACTCTGTATTTAGAGGTCTGATTCTTTTTTGTTTTTTAAGTTTGTTTATTTATTTATTTATTTATTTATTTATTTATTTATTTTTGATCTCCACACCCAACATGGGGCTCAAACTCATGACCCTGAGATCAATAGTTACATGCTTTTCTGACAGAGCCAGCCAAGCGCCCCCGATTCTGCTTTTTGTTTGTTTATTCATTTGTGGGTCGGGTTTTTTTTGTTTTGTTTTTTTTTTTGGTTCCACTTATATGTGAAATGATATGGTATTTGTCCTTCTCGGTCTGACTTGTCTCACTTCGCCAACTACCCTCTTGGTGCAGCCTTGTCATCGCATACTACCTTTGGTGTGACAGTTGCAGGGCAAGCAGCGATCCCTCTCCCTCTGTCGGTAGAACCCGTCCCTGCAGTGCTCACAGCGAGGGCCATCTGTGTTGTCATTGCAGTTGAGACAGCGGAATCCATTTCCTGTTTGTCTGTGAAGCTCCTGATCGAAGACGCACTGCCTGGACTTCCCATTGCAATCACAGACTGGGGGTCAGGGGGGAAAAAAGACATCACTAGTAAAAAGCTCAGAGACAATATTATTGTTATTAATATAAATTATACTCGGGGTACTAAATATTAATGCCAAAGACTTTGAGTAAGGTAAGGATGAAATGGGCCAAATGAGGATTGTGAGAGTCCTTGCCTGACCTAAAGAAAGCCAGGGGTCCATTGAGGCTGGGGGTGCCGTCAGGGAGAACATGAGTTCAGGGTGGCCCAACTGTCCCATTCCTCAAGAGACACCATCTTAAATGATGTATTTTTATGTAAAAAAAATCCCGATTTAAATATTTGCAAGGACTTCATTTTTAAAACCCTGTGCAACCCCATAGAACAAGTCTATGGGCTAAAGAAGACGTGAGGACTGCCAGCATGTGCACTCTGGCACAACTGCTAACAGCTGATGGTGTCATTTCTTCAAGATTTACAACATCTATCCCTTCCAAGTGATGCTCAAGGCATGAGTATCTAGACAGGTATCTTGGTATCTTCCTCCACCCCTCACTGCCTTGGGTGGCCCTCCCAAAGCCAGCCGTCAAAGAGAACCATAGCCCCATGAAGAATAAACTTTCCCAAGAGTCTAGGAAAGTTCACCCCATTGATGTTCTGAAGACACTCATGCAGTGACATCTCCAGGGAGGACCTAAAAGCCAGTGAAGTAATATGTGGAAACACCCAGCATAGTTCTGGGCACAGGGCAGTCATGCCAAAAGTATTTCAGTCGCAGCTGAGAAGAGAAAGACGATAAGCCTTGGGGTTAAAAGCATTGGATCAAATAAATGCCAGTTCTGCTATTTTTCTGGGCAAATCTCTCCAACTCTCTGAATCTCTTCTCTTATGAACATGGAAGGATCACCTGCCTCCCTGCATTGTTGAGAGATCCCACTGAGAAAAGAGCATCACAACTTTCACATCTGCTATTTCCCTCACACAAGACAGGGAGATAGGCATTGCCTCAGAGGAGAAAAATGCTGTTCAGAAAGGTTAAGTAATATGATCCAGCGGAAAGCTGGGGTTTGAACCTGCGTCTGATGCCAAAACCCACTTTCTTTCCACCAGGCACACTGTCTTCCATTGGCCATGTGGCCTCAGTAAGAGTCTGTTTCTAGAACCCCCTAGGGCCACAACTTACCCAGAGCACTGATTAAAAAGAAAAAGAAAAAAAAAAAAAGAAAAAGAAAAAGAAAAAAAAGTCAACAAATGTGCCAACGTGTCAGGCTCTGAAGGCACAGAAGTGACGAGGTCAACTGGATGAGCTTCCTAAGCGACTTCTTTACCACACATGCTTCCCACAACCCACTCTTCTTGCTACTGTGGAGGCCGTCTCATCTGGGTAAAGTGAACTAATGTCTCTCCAGAGCCCACCCTGTTTCTAGCACTTGGCATACATCAGCTCAGTTACTTCCCACGGTAGCTAACCCTAACCCTAACCCTAACCCTAACCCTAACCCAGCACTTCAACACGAGCTTTGTTACCCCAACTGATGGGATGAAGAAACTCAAGCTCGGCGGGAATGGTTATCTTGCTTCAAGTCACACAGCTAAATGGCAACCCTATAATTTGTTCCTAGGTCTGTCCAACCACAAAGCCCTCACCTTCCCATTCTACCCCTGCTTCGCAAGAGTCTGGTTACCGCTGGGCGTGTAGGCATTCCTTCTAGAAATCCCTCACACAGGCAGGGGCTGACCATGCTCAAATCCTGTCCCTCCACAGACAGCACTGGTTGCTATAAATAATAATAATAATAGTAATTATTATTATTATTCAAGATACACAACATCTAACATTATTCTTATTATTATTATTTGGAGTTTTAAATCTGCCTCCCTCCCTGTAATTTTTAATATGTGCTTTTATTCTTCCCTGGAACACACACACACACACACACACACACACACACACCTACTCTCTTCTCCATTTACTTATTTTATTTTAGATATTGCTTTACAACCATGGTGGCAGCCGAGCCTTTGACCCCCTGGAGAGTTACAGCATCACCCCTTTGGCCTTCTCTCCTTCTGGTTATGCTGGGGACCTGTCACCCCCAGGTCTTTCAACCATTTCCCGTGTCACGATTTCTAGATTCTTCTTGACTGTGCTCCAAGGAACATACTCTAATTTCCAACGTCTTTCCTAAAATGGCCAGAATTTATCACAGTTCTCCAAGCGTGGTTTGGACAGCTCAGCTTGCAACACAACTGGAGATTGTAATTCCGGGGATGCAAGTTAACATTTCATTAAACTCACAGCATATTAAGTTTGCACTCAGTTCAGACTCCCAGGTCTTTTGCACAGAGCTGGTGCCAAGCCGAATCTTTCCCAATGAACGCTTGTGTAACTGATTTTTCGGATCCCGAACAGATGTGCCACACAGCTGTCATGTGCTGGGAAATCACCGAGTACGTCGTTAGGCACATACGAGAGCTAAATCCAGCAGCCAACGACCCTTGTGAGGTTACCCAGCTGGATCGCACAGCGAGCCAATGCCCTGCCTGCCCTGTCGGCCTTCTGAGGCCCATCGCAAAACAATCACAAGATTTACTTTGTGCCTTTCTTATTCAGAACAGACTTTTTGCCCCTAAAAGTTCACTTTATAAGGATAACTCATGAAATATTTATTCAGAGCAGGATTTTAAAAATAGACAACCTGGTTATAATCTAGCTTTTAGTACTTCTCTCTCCTTCCGTCCTTTCTCTATTCAGGCTCTACTCTGGAAAAAAAAAATACTGGATTTTTCCTTTAAATTCCCAGCCTTCTGAGGAGGTGTATCACACTGCCAGCAAGGGAGGTCTCCAGCCAGCAGCTCCACAGTGGAGGTCGGCCACCGCCGAGTCCCCCTCCTCTGTCGCCTGAATGTCCACGAAAGCCCAGGGTGGTGCTGACCAGAGTGAGGGATGTGGAGTCTTGTGGCCGGGACTGTATTGGCCTCCTGGGTCTGCATTACCTGCAAACTGCATGGGGATACTCCCCAGCCTCGCCTGCAGGACCTAGAGGTTTCCAAGCTGCACTGAGCTCAGCATTCAGCTGCACTGCACTTGGCTCAGTGTTGAGCCTTGTGAACATTCACACCCAGAGAAGGAGGGCAGAAAGTTTGTTCCTTGTGCATGGAATGACCCCTTTTGTCACTGATGCATTTGAAACACAGTCTCTCACAAATCATCCCCTGAGTTTAGACTAACTTCCGTAAAGCTAATTATTACTCATTCTCACTCCTGGGGTGGGGGGTGGGGTAAAAAATAATCTTTTTATTTCAAATTCCAGAATATTCTGGCAATTGGCTTAATAAAATGGGCCTCCCACAGCTTGAGCCTGGTCCTTCTTATTCTGCGACTGATTGGTGCCTAACCCCTACCCTGGGTATACTGGTTGGTGAGGGGCACTGCCAAGCTGGGAGTGAGACTACAGGGAGCAGTGGGGACTCTGCTAGAAGTGCTAGAGGGGAAGTAGCCCACTGTAGCCACATGGGAATGTCACCCACCGTGGTGAGCATTTCCACTTAGGTTTCTAAAAAAGACAGAAATCTGGCTTTGTATGCGACATCTATTGATTTTTAAATGTGGGCAAAAAAAAATTTTTTTTAAATTTCTGTTTGAAATAAAGCTGTGTCCAAGGGCAAGTCTTTGCACTTGACTCTGTTCTTCTAACAGGCAGAAAACACATGCCATGCTTTAGAAAGAGAAGAAATGGAACCATAGTCTATGGCACAGTGGTCTGGTCATAGCGGGTATCTGATGGTCTTTTAATGAACAAATGATTGAAAGTCTCTTGAACTTCAGGAAACCTCTAGCTATGTTTCTACCACTGAAAGGGCTCCGTGTGTCCCCACATGCCTGGACCTGCCTTAAAAAATACAAATACTAATATGTGGCAGTCACTCTCTTCCCTGTTCCTTGAAGGGATGCTTTTCTCCACAGACGCCCCTACTCCAGAAAACAGCCTTTCTTGGTAACTTATAATACAATGATTTATTTTGGTTAATAGACCTAAATTTAAGCCTTGGCCACATTTTCAAGCAGGAAGACATTCTTAAAATGTTTATTATACTTTCCTTCTTTTATATTTAGCCTTGTTCAATTTTATGTTTAGAATTTTTTTCTCATTTTTATTTTATAACCTACTTGCTATTCTTCTAATTTTCATAAATAGGTTGTCTAGTTTCCATCAGGGAACCTTGACACAAAGACAAGTGATGGAAGTATAAAGATAGGGGTCTTGGACGTTTCCTGGGTTGCCTGGGAAGTGTTTAACAAGGGTCCATTCACTCAACAAATATGTATGGAGCATCTAGTATGTGCCAGGCACTGTTCCAGGTACTGGGCATATAGCGGTAAACAAAACTAATAGATGTCCTAGCCCTCGTGGAATTTTCACGTGACCTGGGGGGCAAGGAAAGAAACAATATAAGTAATACAGAGAGAATATTAAGATAGTGATATTTGTTAAGGAGAAATACATAAAGCAGCGGAAAGAAATAGGAAGTTGCAAGAGGAAGGGGGAAGTGGAAAGGAAGGAAAGGTTGAAAGTGCCATAAGCTGGTTTACTATTCTTTTTAAGGATTTTATTATTATTTTTTAATAATCTCTACACCCAACACGGGGCCTGAACCACAACCTCCAGACCAAGAGTCGCATGCTCTACCAACTGAGCCAGAAAGGTGCCCCTGGTTTACTACTTTTTTTCTATTTTGATGCCAGTCAGTTTTGTCCATTTATCTACTAGACGTGATGTTTTTCTTATAAATTAAGAATTATTTACCTAACAAATGTATCAAACTATTCTCCTCTCATTTTGTTACATATGTTCTTTGCCCCTCCTGATAAATGTTTCTCTCCAAAGTACCTCACTGATAGATTTTGCTTTACTGATTCTTACTCCTTTTCTCCTTCCTTCTTTTGTCCCTGGTCACTGAGATGTACATTTATTTCATTCATTTAATAAATACCACTTCACACTGGACAGGGAGGCTGTGCTGGGCGTTTGGATCCTGGGACTTCATGAGCCAGCAAGATTTCAAAACAGGGAGATGCCATTGTCTTATTTTGTCAGGTAAGATATTAAATATGTATGCATTTAATATCTAATGGGCTTTCTTAAACGTTCGTCACACTACCTACGTTTACTTCATTTCACCATGGGCCCTCACATGAGTCTGGGAACTGGTGTTCACTTATTACTGCAGCAAAAAAAAAAAAAAAAAAAAAGAGAGAGAGAGAGAGAGAAATAAGTCACTCTCGGACCCTGAACAGACCCAAAGCCTTATAAGGTGTCAGAATCAAGACAGGCAATTTTTTCTCCCTTCTTTTCTATTCTTTTTAATTTTTATTTTTAAGATTTTATTTATTCATGAGAGACACAGAGAGAGGCAGAGACATAGGCAGAGGGAGAAGCAGGCTCCCTGCAGGGAGCCCGTTGCAGGGCTCCATCCCAGGGCCCCGGGGTCATGACCTGAGCCAAAGGCAGATGCTCAACCACTGAGCCACCCAGGTGTCCCTTTTTCTCCCTCTTTCACTGATCTCAGTGTCCTAGGTGCCAAGTCCCATCCATTACTCTTATTTGACTATTCATTTGCACTGTACTTTTCTAAGCTAGGGACATCTCTGCGAGCTTTTCTCTCATGTCCTCTCTCTGTGCCCTCTGTCCACCCCCCACCCCCGCCCCAAAATCCTGGTGTCTGTCAGCCAGGGCTCTCTCCCCACCTAAAGGAATGAGATTCATCAAGCTGACCACCAAGCCCTGTGTCAACACATATGAAACCAAGTTGTTTTACTCAGATTTTCACATATTTCTTTCAGTCTAGTAAAGTGTGGGTGGTTCTTGTGTCTGACTATGCTGTGGCTGCTACTTTGGCACCTAAGTATTTATTATAATAATAACTATAATAGCATATAGTCGCTGACCCTCAAGGTGCTTCTTAGAGAAGCCCGCCGGGCAGCCAGACACAGGCTGATCCACCCACCACCACCCACGTGCCCCCAGACACAGATCCGAGAAGCTGGCAGCCCTCTGCAAACAATGGAGCGAGGTGTGCAGAACCCCTCAGGCTCACTTCACAACACTCCCACCCTCACTCCAACAGGTTGAGACAGGAAGCACGGGGCAAAGGCTGTTTCCAAGCTGCATCCTTAGGAGAATGAAAGGAAACCGAAAATGCTTCCTAGGGTTGTACTGTGGCAAAGCCTTGGAATAATGAGCATCAGTGGCGGCCGCTCATCGAGACCCCACTTCAGATTTCCCACAGGAAACATCGCAAGCAATTACGAGAAATTTTAACCTCTTGGCATTCATGGGATCATTTGTGTACAAGCAGATCTTCTTTCTATTGTTCTAAACTTAAAAACATGCTCTGCTTTTCACCGACATGATCTGATTTCCATCTCCGTGCCACTTATGGGATCACCATGCTTTTTAGTGCTCTAACGAGTAACAACAAATTTAAAAATCCAAGCTCTTTTCAGAACTGCAGATTTGGCTCTGCTGACCTCTCCAACTTTTTCTCATTCCTCTTTGTCTCTCTCTGGACTCCAACGCACAGACTCTCGCTTGACTTCTGGAAACGACCACCTTCTCTTCCCACCACAGGTCTCTAAGGCTTGCTCTTTCCTTTGCCAGGAGCACTACCTTCTCCCACCCTCTCTAAATCCACACAGCGACCAGAGCATAAATGAGGTGGGGTAGGGCCCCTGCTGCTGGCGCTTCCACAGCTTCGCCCTCCTCTGAATGCCCACAGGCCTCCATCCTCACCTCCATCCTGGCATTTATCACTTTCTGTCTTGTGTCCTCGCTATTTGTGTACCTGACTTGCTTCCCCTATAGCATTTTCCACGTCCGTATCCCCACCATACCTAACATAGGGCATGGGACTGGGACAGACGGATGGATGGATAGGAGGCAGGCTCTTAAGAAAAGCCAAAACACAGCACCTGAACACACAGAACTCTCCCAGGAGTCCAGGGACCCAATCTGAAATTTTCTCAATACACCAAATTTTCATTGTCGGCACATATGGCATTGAGCAGAAATTTAAAAAAAAAAAAAAAAAGCTATTGTTTTAACCACCACCAACCCCCCCTCCCCCGCCCGCAAAAAAAAATTGCATGGTGAGATGGGACCAGAAAGGATTGCAGAGGAAGGTGATAGTTTCAGTTAGACAGATAGTTCAGACTTTCAGGCTGCTCTCACAGCAGAGGAGCCACGCGTCCAGACCGCCTGCACACCGGTGGTGGTGCTGGGGCTGGTGGTCCCGGAGCCCAGAGCCTGCCCGACTCCAAGGACAGCAAGGCCAGAGCGAGGCCGGCGGAGGGGCCTGGGATGAGGTCGGTCCCAGGCCTGAGACCCTGAGATCCGCCCGCAGGGGCCTGGCAGCCTCGAGGGGCCGTACATTGGGCTGGGGGCGACCTCAGGGGCTAGGAATCTGGGCATCGTGTTTGAACCTGGCTGCCCTCACCCCCAGCCCACCCGTGCCCCCGGTAGCTGCTCGGCGAGCTCAGGCTGACTCCGTTCCACGCAGCCGGTTTATAAAGTGAGCTCCCTGGGCTCTCCAGTGGGTGAGTTCATGCAGAGGTGGACTCGATTCTCTGCCTTCTTTAGAGGGAAGGTGGGTGCCCTGCGTTTCCTTTCCAGTATTATGTTCTCCTTGTTCCCTCTCGGAGGTACCAAATGTTTTCCTCTCCTTCCCTTTGGAAATTGCCTTCCCTTGGATGCTATGAGGCCATACAGTCAGGTCTCCTCTTGGCTCCTGACCTGGTCCCCCATCCCCACCCAAGTCTTCCTGGCTGCTTGCCTTCCATTTACTCTACATGTTGGGGGTGCCCCCAGCTCAGTCCTGAACCTCCACAGCTCCAGCCTCACTCTGGAACTCTCTTGCCAAGGGCTTGGATAACCATGAAAGATGTGGACCTGGTTGCCACAGTAGCTCCTGGCCCAGAATTCATTTTCAACCTCCAACCAGCCATCTGCTTTACATTTCCAACCAGTTGCCTTGCAAGCTCTTTACGCAAAACATGTTTAAGATCAGACTCATAGCTGATCCCTTCAAACCATAAGGCTGGAAGCTATCTCTATGGGTTCTCCATCATTCTTACTGGCCCACATTACATTCAACACCAAATTTTACTGATATAACTCCCTGAACAGCTCAAGCCCATCCAAGTCTATGTCCACAATAGCCCCCTAGAGCAAACCCCTATCATTTCTCACCTTACAGTACTCTCTCACTGAATTCCCTGCAACTTCTCTTCCCTCCATCCAGCAGTCAATAACTTTTCCAAAATACAATACCTCTCTGCTTACAATTCTATAGCACCTTTCCTTTACTTTTAGGATAAAGACCAGAATTCCTTAACATTGCTACAAAGACTTCCTACTTTTCCAACCTAATTTCATATAACACTCCCCACTAGGACATCTTCACCTCTCTCCCATTCATGTCATTTATATCTCATTTTATGTCTTTACTTCCTCTGCTTCTTCAAGTTCTTGCTTTGTAAAGGGAAAAACATCATAGTGGGGAGAGGTGATTTGAGCTAACATGGCAACCACCATCTTCCCTATTGTTTGTTCAAAGCAGTTACACTAAAAATTAAAACTTGTCCTATTGAATATTATTCAATATTATTCCCTTCCTCTGAATCAAAGAACTGGGCCCCTGTAAACTGATGACATTTTTATGCTCAAAGATAGCAAGTGTCCATCCATGAAGTCAGCTTCAATGAGGTTTTTCAACAGGAAGTCCAATGTGAAGCACTAGACTGAAAGTGGCAAATAAAATCAACATTGAAAATAGTATATTCACATTTTAAAAACACCAAAACCTGGCAAGTGTTTATCTTCAGAAAAAAAAGCAATTATTGAAAATGTCCTTTAAATAACAAGATACAATCCGACGTATCTTTTGTTATTTTTACAAATACTCAAATTGCACATTACTTACAAAGTCAAAGGCAAGATACACCTGAACTCTATCAGTTAGGTAGATGCCAAAGGCGTTGGTAGCTATCATCCTATTTGCAAAAATCGAAGTCTCCAAAGTTGAGATACTCAAAATGATGAGTATTTTTATTATATTAAACTTGTATGTGGTGATGAAAATGCTCATAAGTATTTTCTAGTTTTAAAACCTCCTTCATGAGATTTTTCTTTCCAAGACGTAATGTGTTTCTCTGAACATTTCTTCATTTCAACGGATCTTGAAATATTATGGTTTAATGTGTGAATGTCTGCTTCCAGTTTTATCTTTTTAAGGCCTGTCACAATATGTGTTCTAATTAAAATTAAAAACTGCAATGGCACTTCCCTCACTATAGGATTTTTAAACTGAAGTCAGTTTTTTCTCTCACATTTTTCATAGCTGCCTTTTAATCCAACGCAGCCAGACGACCAGTGTGTATCCTCCCTGACTTGTTCCTTTCCCAGGATATGTAAATGCCCAGACAATGTGAGTATGGCTACACCAATAAGTGCCCTAAGGAAAGGAAGCATAGAGGTCATTGTTCTAGTGATACAGGCAACTTTGGATTATAGAATTCTGGACAAATTTTTTGAATTTTTTTTTTTTAAGATTTATTTATTTGAGGGAGGGAGAGAGAATGTGTGCAGAGGGAGGGGCTAATGGAGAAGGAGAGAGAATACCAAGCAGACTCCTCACTGGGCATGGAGCCTGGCTTGATCCCAGGATCTTGAGTTCATGACCTGAGCCAAAAGCAAGAGTTAACCAACTGAGCCACCCAGGCCCACCATACTCTTAATAGTCTAAAGTCATTGAGAGTCCATGAAACTCAGATCCCCACATTTTCCTTTTGAATGATTACAACTTAAAAGGAGTCACCTAGTTTCACTAAGAGACCATAGTACATTATATTACAACCTAGACTTGGAAATAGTGCATGTAGACTGCAGATTACGTGGCCTGGTAAGGCCTATGTCAGGACACTACACCTGGAGATGTCTTCCCCTAACAGCCCATCAGGGCCCAGGCAGAGAGCAGGAAGAGGGAAAGGAAGTCCCAATCAATAGGGAGTTGGGGACACCAATTGTCATCTAAGCAGCCAAGGAGTTCAGGGTAAAGGAAGAAACTGATGGCTCAGTCTGAGTGAGTTCAAAGGTGAAAGGGAAGAGATTAGGACATGAGATATAGAAGAGTTTCTCCTTTACTTATACCTGGCCCCAGTAAGAGCTCTAGGCCAAGATAACTGGTGTCAGATGTAGTATGGAGACTCCGTGAGTATGCATGGTAAAGATTCTATATGCGAATATTCAATACCCCAGTGTAATCCCACATCCTTCTGACCACACAAATAGCGATTTCTGGATTTCTATGAAATCATGTATAAAGAAAAGCACTTCAATATAGAGGGAGCATATTTGACTAACTTCAAAGAGTATGGTATTCACCAAGCATTTTCTGCACAACTCACCAAAAGGCATCCTATGCCCTTTTAAGAGCAGCTGAAATAAAGAAAATTAGAGTGTTCAGGACAGCTGGAGGTGACATGAAGCAATGAGGACCAAAGGGGAAAAAACTGTATATGAGGAATCTGGGTAAAGCAAAGCCAAAAAGGAAGTTCTGATTTGTATTAAAATGCTTTTCATGGTATACATTAAATGTAGTTTTTCAATCATTTAAATTTATATTTTATTGGCTCTCTGTCCTTTTCTTTCTTTCTTTCTTTCTTTCTTTCTTTCTTTCTTTCTTTCTTTCTTTCTTTCTTTTTTAAACTGAGCC
Organism: Nyctereutes procyonoides; assembly: GCF_905146905.1. Taxonomy (NCBI): domain Eukaryota; kingdom Metazoa; phylum Chordata; class Mammalia; order Carnivora; family Canidae; genus Nyctereutes; species Nyctereutes procyonoides. The sequence goes on from NW_026575037.1 coordinate 10,605,181, forward strand.
ACCTGGTCAGTTTCAAGCTGCATGAAAACCTGACAACAGAGTTGAACCAAAAAAAAAAAAGAGAGAGAGAGAGACAAAACTTAGTCATTTAAAATCTGTTCTATCGTCAATGCCCCACAAACTAGAGTTTGTGTTTGGTTCTAATCCATGGTCTCCTGACATTTTTGAAGGAAAGGCCACTATAGTGAGCCACATACACAAACAGAGACTTCTGTATAAACAAGACACAGATTTCCTTGCTAGAGATATAGGGATGTTCTTATAATAGATCAAGATTCCATCAAGTCTAGAAATTAATTTAAAGGAAAAATTTTAATAAGAATTAGAAATAAGCCAAAAAGCTGTCTTGTTAAAGAACATCAAACTAGCAACTGAAATCTGGTCCTGTGACTAAGCGCATGGCTCTGATCAAGGCAATCACTGCTCTGTGCCTCAATGTTTCCATCTATAAAGGAGGATTACACATGCTAGAGCCCACCTCTGCTATAACTAACTGTGAGAATTTGCACTGTTCCTTTACCTGGTGCCTGGGTACCATGTTCCTCATCTACAAAATGAGAGGCTCTTGTCGCGAACCTAAGGTCTGAGGACCATTATCATTTAGTACCATGATGCTGTAGGAAGAGAAAATAGTCAGGAAATGTGCAAACCTTTTTGTAAAAATATGTCCCACCTATGTGCAGCTAAATAAAGATTTGAGAAACTTTTCCAATATTCAAATTAAGACGGGAAATGACTTGGCTGCAATTTAATTTTTTCTAGAATGTGAATATTGACAACAATTTATACAAATAAAAACTGGAAAAGAAACAGTTGGAATTCTGTAAATGGTTGACCAGCCTGAAGAAGGCCAGGGCACGTACACTATTAGCCAGGTGAACTCCACCTCTCCTCTAATTTTTTTTTTTTTATTTTACGATAGTCACAGAGAGAGAGAGAGAGAGAGAGAGAGAGAGAGAGAGAGGCAGAGACACAGGCAGAGGGAGAAGCAGGCTCCATGCACCGGGAGCCCGACGTGGGATTCGATCTGCGGTCTCCAGAATCGCGCCCAGGGCCAAAGGCAGGCGCCAAACCGCTGCGCCACCCAGGGATCCCTCCACCTCTCCTCTGATACAGCAGAAGGGAAAGATGAGCCCTTCCATTGATCAGTGTTGGAGGAGGCACCATCCTTTTCTTCTTTCATAATTGTGACATAAGGAAGCACATGTTTGTTGGGGAGGCATATATACAGACATACAGTCACTCACAGAAACAAAAAAGACTTAGCTTTTGGCTGTAGGTATGATTCAAATGTTACATCATGTACCTGGAGGTTATTATATTAGAACACAGTCCAATAATGATTCAGTAATCCGTTAGGCCTAATATGTGACTAAATTAGAGCATTCTAGAATCTATGGCACTCCTATTTCTACACTGGTCTGTAATAGATGATTCAAGACTTGTCCTTGGAAATCTCTTTAGGAAAAAAAAATCTATATAATTGAGCCACTAAGATCTTAAATGGGAAAAATATTCCCAAGATTGTCTCGACAACTTAATTCCATGTTCCTGACTTGCCCATCAACACTGATCACAAACCAACCTTTTTCCTCAGCTCCTTGGACCAGTGGCGCTAAGCCAATGGCTGCCCCAAGCTCAGGACAGCAGAATGTAAGCCTTCATAGGAATTCCCAGCAAATACTCTAACTTCTAGACTCTTATTTATTGCACATACTTGAATATAATAAGGTGGAGGTTGTTATTTTTCTTGGGGGCGGGGTGGGGAAGGTCACATTTAAGTCTTTTCAAAATCTCTCCTAGTATGGGGCACTTTTTCAATTGTTTTTATTTTTAAAATAGTATTTGGGGAAGATACATTAATTTGAAATGACGTCAATCAATGTTTTAGACACTTATCTGTAAGGTAGAGGTCAGGCTGTTGAACACAATTCTCATACTTGTTCATTATCTCACAATGGCGAGTGCTGAAAGTTGTCATAAATAAACCTTTCACGATGATTATGCTGGGAAGATTACAATGTGTGTTGAAGGATAATTTTTAAATCTTTTAGACATTTTGAAAATGGTGTACTTTCCGGTGACAGCATCAGAAGCAAATTCAAATCGAGCTATATCTCAAGTCTCCCAGTCTTAAGTGAAGAAGAACCTGTATTCAAGTTGCACTAGATGCAAAGGTGGAGTTTGAATGGAATTAGTTCATGAAATGTGAATTTACAAATTAATATTTGTAAGGTATTATTTTAGAAATCATGGATTTTAAATGGGTTTGTGAATTAATATGCTAAATTAAGCATAAAAAGACAGGTGACCACTGCATCTACACTGCTAAATGTTTTCATAATTCGGTTAGCCAAATCCTTATTTGGGGGAGATTCTTCTATTGAGAAGTGAGAGACCAGCTTATGTGGGGATGCTCTTACATATGGGCATGTTCTAGAGGGCAACAGACTCGATGAATTTATATGTGATGAGATTTGGTGGTTGACAAAAGACAAGGATAAGAAACACTATGAAGTCTAATTTTGGAATTCCAATCTGCTTGGAGTCCCTTGTCAGGAATTCCATTTGTTTCATTAGGAAAAACTTGGGATTCATTTTAGCCAGAGCAGAAGGGCTCCTCATCACCTTTCTTGGACTACTGAAAGGCACCTCTTCAAAAACGTTATCACTTAAAACTCAGAAGGCAATATATTGATATTTGGCACTGGCAGGGCAGTTAGTTATATAATAATAATACTGAACCCTTAATGAGGGCTTCCTAGGCACTGTGCAAAGCGCTTTATAGGTAATGATCACAGCAGTAAGTTATTTTCCTCATCTTAGAGATCAGGAACTTGAGTAGCAGGGGAAGTAGCTTGCCTAAACCCCACAAATGGGAAATGACAGAGCTAGGATTTGAAGGCAGGCCTGCACCTGCATGCATGATGCTGTGGCATTTCCAGAGTTTAAGTTACAGAATTCACGAGCGAGTATAAGCCTTTCCAGGGGTCCCTTCCACTATCCACAGCACCTCTTTTCCAGTATCGGGCCATGGGAGAAACCAGATTAATGTTCTATAATCATCTTGGAGTCTGAGTTCATTATTCTAGAATGATTGGTTCAAAACTTATCTGATGGTTGAATCCAACAAGATTACTTTATCCTCATTCTTTGTATAGTCATATTTCTATATCTAAATATCATTTTATTATACCTACATTGTTGCAGCTTTTCCTGGGGCTAGCAAAACATTCCTCTTTGATAATGTTCTCTAACCTCAAGGCCCATTCCTCCTTGTTCTCTTTCATTGTTTCTCCATCTCCTTGATAAGTGTTGAGGTTTCTCTTACCTCTGTGTCCCAAGGTAATCTCATCTGTTGTCAGGGCTTGCTTTCCACCTTTGGTATCCCCCATTTTATATTTCAAACTGTTCTAAACTTCAAAATCATAGCTCCAGTTCTTCCCCAGGACTGCTGGACCTCTCCACTTGGGTCTCTGATTCAACAGACCCCTGTAGGAGCTCACCCCTTCCTCTTCATCCACTACCCAACCTTGCTCCCAAATCTGATCCTTCTCTTAGAGTTCTCCTTTCCTTTAATGGCATCACTGTCTAACCAATCACACTAACCTGAAACCTCAGAACCGTCCCGGACTCTTGCTTTATTGCTCATGATTTCCCCTTACTGTTATCCCTAACGCACACTCATTGGGTCACCAAATTCTTTCAGTTTTACCTCCTACATATCTCTGTAATCTATTTCCACTTTGCTGTTCCCACCACCACAATGAAAGTCTTTGTCACCTCTCATTTGGATTATTGGAATGGCTGTCTGTTGCCCTCTCGTAGCTCAACTCCATTCCTCTAAGTCAGTGAGTGACTTGTCTAAGACATGAATCTGACTATGCCCACCTCTGCTTATAAACCATCTGCAACTCTTCTTGACCTGTGGGTCACTATCCTAACTGCACAGCCTGGCACATAAGGCTCCTCACAACCCGGATCTTGGCTACATTTCTAGTCTCATTCCAATCGACTTCTTGCCCCTTCTCTAGTCATGTGATCTGTGTGACCTGTGATCCAGACCAATGGAGCTACATGCCACATTCTCTCATACAAACTGTGAGCTCCTGAAGGGAAGTCCTTATCTTGCTTATTGATCTCTGCATATCCAAGTTCACTACTTATACCTGCACCATTGGCTTCAGACTTCTTAAAGAAATGCAGTTAAAAAAAAAAAAGAAAGAAATGTGACTCCAAGCATTTTAAGGCACTTTACAATAATTTCTCATCCTTTCAACAACTCTGCGAGGTTGCACAGTACTACTGCTTCCATTTAACAGGCAAAGAAGAAGATTTCAAGAAGCTGAGGAGCCTAAACGATTACTAATAAGAAACTAGTAAGTGAGTCCGCCAAAATCTGAAGCCAGGTCAGGCTGACTCTAAAGCCTGTGCTTTAGCTGAAAGTCTCACTGATGATATCTAAACACCATGATTTCACCTTCAAGGGAACAACCAAGAAGCAATGTCACTGCTTTAGGCTCTCACAGGTGCAGCCCACAGGATGCCCAGATGCAGGTCACTCTGGGAAGTGGCAAATCTCATACTTTGGTCCAACTTACGCTGTATCCCAGCATCCCGTGAACAGATAAGCATGGGTGCTCTAGCCTAACACTCTCATTTCACTCTCATTGAACCCCAAAATGAAGCCCTTTGAGGAGGGAGCCTAATATCTTAAGCAGCCCATCTCCAAGGAACGGGAAAGTCTAGAAATGAGACTGAACACCGGTTCTGACTTACTGGTCCAGATGGAATACTCAGAGCTTGTCATATCCTTGAGAAGAGTCCAAGTTCTGTCCTCCTGAGTCTGATTTCATCAAATAACTGATAAAATCCTACATATTTATTTCTGTTATCTAATGCTAACACAACATAGTAATGCTTAACCATAGCCAATGGGAAAATTGGTTCAATATTACTCATTATGTAAGACATATGTATTTGCTCCTTCATTACTTTTACAATCTAGTCCCAAAAGCTCCAGCCTAAGAATCCCCAGATCAAGTGCCAGATGTGCCTCTGCCAATAGCTCGTGTGTGGCTTTGTGCAATCCATTTCTGTGTTTTCTTATTTTAAGCCACAGGATATAGTACTTGATCCATAAGTGGTTCCTTTGAATTCTAATATTCTGAGACTCTCTTTACTTTTAGGAAGTTTCTCATGAGGTTAACTCTAAGGGAACCTTACCTACATGGTTATTTTCATAAATGACTTTTAACATGGTAGTCAGGGATGATGGGTTGGAAGTTAATTCCAAGAAAAAAGAAAAGAAAAGAAAAGAAAAGACAGTATCAGTGCATTCAAACAGATGCTAAACTATCCATTCCATTTAAGTCTAATTCAGGCCAACCGTTTATGGAAAGTCTAAGATAATTCTGTGCATACATGAACATTGTCTCATGTTTGTACATTCACATGTGTGAAAATGGCTCTTGGGCCTATTGAAATGATTACTGAAAGGCCATCAGGTGCAGGAAGCAATAGAAATACGAAAATTGAAGGCAAATTATATACAAGCAGATATTATCTGTAAAACTAAATGACAAGGAAAACCCCCGTCAGGTGTTGTCATAGCTGACACATGCAGATAGCAAACGGTTGCTAGGTTCTCAGCAAGTTTTGTTTACATGAGTGAGTTGAACTCACGGGCATGACAGCCGCTGGACACTCGAGGTTAAGATCAAGTGATCTATGACCCAGGCCCCCAATAAATGCCTGTTGAATGAATACTACGGGAGCACACTCTCAGAAGTGACGTCATGCAAAAGTAAAGCATCGCCAAGACTCCTAAGGTTCAGTTTCCGCCCCAAAGACGAACCGGGGTCTCCAGCAGGATTACTGGGGAGGCTCCTTTTCCCATCGTCGTGGGGCTCCCGGTACCAGAACCCAGGCCCACCAAAATCTCCACCAAAACCCATCACGGGAAAAGAGAGTACAGGCCAACGGATTACTGACTGATACGACTGATCAAGCCGGGGCCCACCGATCCCGAGAGCAATCAAGAGGGAAGGACGGACCCCCCTGGGCTGGCTCCGCATCTGGAGAAGCCCCCGGAGGCGGGAGGAGGGGGAGCCCCAGGGAGCTCGCGTCGCCGCAGCGGGGATGCTCGGGGCGGCGCTGAGCGACCGGGGTGCGCAGAGCGAGGCCGCCCGGGCCCGCGCCGCGCCGCTCCCCGACTCACCTTGGCTCCCGGAGGAGGCCCGGGCCGCAGGCAGCAGCAGCGCCAGGCACAGGCCGCAGCGCAGCCAGAGCGCAGGCATGGCCGGGCCCCGCGCGTCCAACCCGCCGCAGCGCGCTCGCCGCCGCCGGCCCTCGCGCTCCGCTCCGCTCCGCTCCGCCCGCCTGTCCCCGATCAGGTGGTTTTATCGCCTCCTCTACCTGACTCAGTCCTGCCAGGAAGAGAGCCCGTGGTTCAGGGTGTGACTCACCTGTGAATAAGGAGGACCCAGCCCTCAGCAGGCAGACAAACCCAGCACGCACCGCGCTGCAGGGGCGCCCCCCCAGCACCCTCCCCGCACCCGCACCCCCACCCCCCCTGCCCCCCCCGCCCCCGCGCCGCCGCCGCAGGAGCTCGCACTGCACACCTGGCCCGGGCAGAGGGTGTGGTGCGGAGGCTGCGGCCCAGGGATCCCGCCCGAGGAATGTGCCCGCTTCCCCGCAGCCCTGCTTCTCTCCAGGGGTGGTCCGCGCCCGAGCCGCAGCGCCCTACCTACCCCTTCCTCCCACTGGGCGCCCCGGCCCCAAGTGCGCAGACTCAGGAATCAGTCGGGGCCCTGAGTGAGGAGAGCGAGCGCGGGGTGCTCTGCAGCCTGGGGCCCACCCTTCTCCACCCTGGGAGGGCCGGCGCGCGCCCCCCTGCAACACACCCGCTTGGCTGACTCGCCTTCCCTTGCCTCCCCATCCCCAGGCCGGACCCCCAACTTCCTGATGCCCGCCGGGCTAGCAACTCCGGAGTCCCCCCTGGTTGATTGGTCTCCCTTTGGAGGCTCGGTAACGCTCTCTACTCCCACATCTAGTGCGGTTGCAGGCTTACAGTCGGTGCTCAATAAATGTTCTGTGGAATAGAAGAAAAAGGAGGACCCGGATTTCGTATTCCCCTTAACACGTTAGGGCATTTTTCTAGTACAGATGGTGTTTGTTGAGACTGACCGTGTCATCCAAGTCCTCGCTAGGTGAAGGGAGTGATGTCCAGGCAACTGCAAGTCTTGAGGTATCCCTACATGGTCCCAGTGCCTAAGGAGGCTGGTGGCAAGAATGCAGAGGCGCTTCTGTCAAAGAGAAAGCTTTGGTTCCTACTAGAAATTTAAAAATTACCAGAAGGGGGGTCACCTGTGCGGCTCAGTGGGTTAAGCTACCAACTGGGTTTCAGCTCAGGTCATGACCTCCAGTGGAGTGGTGGGCTGGAGCCGCCTTCAGGCTGCGCTCTCAATCCGGGGTCTGCTCGTCCCTCTCCCTCTGCTTCTCCTTCTGCTTGCGTGCTCTCTCGCTCGCTCTCGGATAAACAAATTAATTCATTTTTAAAATATTTTGAAATTAATTAAATGAATAAAAATCATCAGAGATTTATATGTACTCAGTAGATATGCACAGTCTGTCCAAAACAATCCTTCTACTTTTCATCATCAGGGACTACAAAGGGTCCCAGTACATTGTTGTTCACTGACTAAATGAATGAATGTTCTCGAGATAGTTCTATAGATGGTATCATAAGGCAACAAACAATATAGCATAGTACATGATTCTGCGTCAAAAGGTGTGAGAATTTCAGTTTATGCGTGCAACTGAGAGTAGTATGAGCTGACTGGGATAGCTCGGGAGGGTTTTGTACAAAGCGTGGCCCATGAACCAGGTGTTCAGGAATAATCAGGATCTGAATACAGCACCAAAGAACCACAGGGGGAGACAGTTTGCTGCAAACTGGCTACCATCTACTCTAAAATTTCCAGCCACACACACAAAAAAGGAGGAATAGAAAGGAAACTCCGATTTTCCTCATCCCAAGCTTCTACTCTTCTCTTCGACTCTGTTCAGGATTCAAACAACATAAAGATTCTTCTCTCTCTCAAAACTCAGAGTGTCCAACTGCTGCTACAGTTTCGGTTCCTGGAGACCAGGTATTTATAATTTCCCCATCTAGTAACTAGTACATGATGGAGGCTGAAATCATGTCCCGGAGTCCCTGAGTCTTGCGCTTATACCCATCACTGTTGTGCAATCCTCTGCAATCCTGCAAGAACAAGAAACAGAGCCCTGCAAGATAAAGTCTTGAAGGTAAATTTCACTTTAGTACAGATTATTATAGTTTATATATGTATATACAGATTATTATAGTAATAATAAATAATTATATATATAATGAATAATTTTATATATATAAAATCTACCACCATTTTTGGATAGTGATAGGAATAAAAGCTAATACATATATAGTGTCTACTATTTGTAATCACTGTTATAAATCCTTTATACAGAACAATACTTTAATCTTTGAAACAATGCTACGCATAGATGTATTGTGAATTGCCCATTTTACAGATCAGAAAACAGAGGCGTTGAAAGGTCAAGTGACATGCTCAAGTTCACACTGCTTAGTAAGTGGCAAAGCCAAGATGCAAAACTAGGCAATCTAGTTCCAGAGTTTATAAAGAGTTTCCAATGAAAAAACCCCATTAAAAAAAAAAAGACAAATTCACAATACTGAATGAATTCAATATGCAACCAATGGTTATTTATCAACATCCAGGACAACCCAACCAGGGTGGGTTGTGGACTATTGGCCTGTATCAATAAAGTCAAGTCACAGTGACTCTGAACAAGAATTTCTGATTTTCCTAACATGTTAGCTCTAAAGGGCCCCCAGAGGTCACCTGGAGTAGGAAATGGGCAGCCAGACCTGGGCACCAGGCCATCCAGCAACCATTTATGTGAACAGTGCACTTCAGTGTTTCTCTGTTCTTCTTCCCTTCTCTTTGCCTTATTCCAGGCCTCTTTACACATCTCAACAACCTGTCTGGCTCAGGCTGGAGACCCCTGCCCTTGGCTTCATCTCCTACCTTGCTCAGGGACAGTATCAACCCCCTTTGTCAATTTGAGGATTTTTTCCATAGTGCTTTACTGATCAAAAGTCAAGGTTCTTTTTCTTTTTCTTTTTTTTTAAAGATTTTATTTATTTATTCGTGAGAGACACAGAGAGAGAGGCAAAGACAGAGGCAGAGGGAGAAGCAGGCTCCTCGCGAGGAGCCCAGTGTGGGACTCCATCCCAGAATCCTGGTATCATGACCTGAGCCAAAAGGCAGACACTCAACGACTGAGCCACCCGGGTGCCCAAAAGTCAAGGTTCTGAAGCAGATTCCTAGGGCCAAATCCTGGCTTGACCTATTATTTTGTTTTCTCGAAAACTCAGTTTCTTCATCTATAAAGTGGGGGTAATGATAGAACAGTTACCCGGTAGGGAAGCTGGGAAAATTAAATGCATTAATGATCCACCTAGTGTTCAGGGAAGTACCAGACATAATATACACTATGTAAATTAGCTATAATAATAATAGTTTTCATTGCTATTATCAGTAAGCATCATCAGTTTTCCCTTCCTATAATTACTAACAAATACCATATGAGAAAGATCGGGGGGTTTGCTTCAATCCTTCTACTAATTGACTATCCAATGGTAATTTTAAATTTCCAGATTCCTATCCAGATTGCCAACATTTACTTGCAAGTTGTGAATTAATTTGTATTTTTGCTGCATCCAGGTCTTCCTGCCTAATGTTTTAAGATTTTTGCATTTAGAATTTCATTTTGAATAAGGCATAGGAAGGTCTTATATTTCAGGGGAAATGGAAAGCTAAGATGGATTTAAATAATTCTTATGATGAACTGCAGTTGACACATGCTTTCCGAAAAGGCAATGAAAGTCTATTTGCTTTTCTATGTGACCCAAATAAATCTTTCTTTTCCAAATCCAGACAAAAATCATTAGAGACTATTCAGCAATAAAAAGGAATGAACCACTGACACATGCAGAACATGAATGAATCTCAAGGCATTGTGCTAGTGAAAGAAGCCAGACAACAAAAGACCAAATTCTACATAATTCCATTCATATGAAATCCTAGAAAAGGTAAAACTATAAGGAAAGAACATACCAGTGCTTGGCAGTGGTAGGGGACTGATGACGATGGGGCAGGAGGCTCATTTTGGGGGATGAAAGAAGTATTTTGACATATAATAATGGTCAAAAGTAGCCAAATTTTTAAAAAAGCAATCCAGGGGATCCCTGGGTGGCTCAGTGGTTTAGCGCCTGCCTTCGGCCCAGGGCGTGATCCTGGAGTCCCGGGATCAAGTCCCACAACGGGCTCCCGGCATGGAGCCTGCTTCTCCCTCTGCCAGTGTCTCTGCCTCTTTCTCTCTGTGTCTCTCATGAATAAATAAATAAATAATCTTTTTAAAAATTATAATAAATAAATAAGCAATCCAATTGTACATTAAAACAGGGAAGTTTGTGTGTAAATTATACCTCAGGTGTACCTGGGTGGCTCAGTGATTGAGTCAAAGGGTCGTGATCCCGGGGTCCTGGGATTGAGTCCCACATGGGGAGCCTGCTTCTCCCTTTGTCTATGACTCTGCCTCCCTCTCTGTGTCTCTCCTGAATAAGTAAAGAAACTCTTTAAAAAATAAATAGATAAATAAAAAATACTTAAAAAAAACCTGTATAAAAAAATAAGAGAAAAATCTCAAAACAATCTATATGATAAGTGAGGTGATATTCAGTTCAAATGTGCAAACTCAGACCCAGGACTAGAAACACACCTCTGTCTGTACAAGTTGTGACAAAGTCAGGGCAGAGTCCAGCCCTAACCCCCTGCTGGTTGTCATAGGCTCCAAAGAGCTCCAGGCAGAAACGCCACCCAAGAATTGCAGGGGGACCCCTCTTCCGGAAACCTGTTTTTTTTTTTTTTGGCCAATTTACAAAAGGTAAGAGATGCCCTTCTGAAATGTTTGCTTTGGGGCCACCAGTTTCAAACCCCTGCTGGACTTTTGTTCCAGAAAGTGAGCTCTCGGATTGTCATCGTCTCGTCCCCCAAACGGCCAGGTCCACCCAGAGTCCAGGCCTTGGAATCAGTGAGGATGACCTTGGAGGCAGAAGTTCTCGGCTTGCGGAGCTGGGAAGGTGCTCGTGCATTTCCTCGGGGCCCGGAGGCTGGGCCCTGGAAGTCCCCGAGGCCTGTTGTTTTATTTGCAGCTCAGTCATCATCCAGGGGACTTTTCTTTGTACAGGGCTGTGTAAATCACTCCACAGAACTGTCATCTCTCCACCCCAACCTCCCAAAGAGAATCACAAGTGACATGTTGATTTTTGCCTCCAGTTCCATCATTACCTTAGCTAACTTTCAGAAGGAATGTCTGGCATGTCACCCTCTTTCAAACTCACTTATGATAAAAACAAGCACTGGCTGTTAACATGCCGGCTTTTGGACTCCATTCCCCGCCCCAGAACTCCCCAGAGACTTCTAATTATGTCAGCCTGTGCATAAAAATTGCAAGTGTAAAATACAGCAATCAAGGCATAAAAAAAAAAAATCAGCTCCCCTTTGTTCTTCATTGATAAAGGAAAATGTCCATAAATGGAAGTGGTTCAGCGTTTCCTGGGCCGCCTGGGTAAATTCTCTAAGGTTGGCCAGACTCCAGGAAGCACTGTTCTCTGAAGCAGGCGCTCTGGCTGAAGGGGCAGCCTTCCATTTTATGCGGAAACATGTATAGCGTTCCCACAGCTCCCATTCGGGGAGCAGCAGAGGCCAGGCCAGAGCTCCACGAAGGTCTTTGACTTTTAAGGGCAGATGATCCTTTTTCCTGTGGCTGCATGGTGGCCCCCCCACCCCGGCAGGGGATGAGGGGATGTGTTAGTAATGAACAGCCACACACAAAGCACGATTGCATTTGCATCTTTTTGGGGTGTAGTTATTGCAGATGGAAATTTTCAAATCTAGCCTTTGTTTACCAAAATGACAAATGAGGAAGAGCAGAGAGAAGAGGGACACAAGCTCTGAGCCTAGAAGAAATGACGGAGGGAGAGATTCTGGGAACTTCAGGAGATTTAGGGGGACGCCACCTCCTGTGTTCGCTTAGTTCCACTCATCTGTGAAATGTCGATTCGTGGATTAAATATGCTGCCCACGCTTCCTCGGCCGCACCAATCCTTGATCTATAGATACTCAGAGTTGCACGAGAGGTCAAGGAGCCCACACAGCGCAGATTCTCCCCTGGGTTGCCCTGGCGGTGGTGGAGGGCAGGCATGACAAGACAGGCTGGAAGGGAGCGGTGGCCACCCTTAGAGCCGAGATTCTCTCCCGTGTGCCTTCCCAGAGGGAGAAATGAGTCCAGGAAACAGTGTTTCTAGACACGCTTAATTTCACCTTTAATAATTTAAATTATAAAGTCTGAAAAATTCTATAGCATTTAGAGTAGTTCTCTGTGTTTATTTTTTTTAAGATTTTATTTATTTATTCATGAGAGAGAGAGAGCGCGGCAGAGACACAATTCTCTGTGTTTAGACAGGAGACTTTAGACACATTTTAAACATCTAACATGGGGCGCCTGAATGGCTCAGTTGGCATACAGCTCTTGATTTCGGCTCAGGTTGTAATCTCAGGGTCATGAGATGGAGCCCCGTGCGAACCTGTACTGGGGAGTCTACTTGAGTTTCTCTCCCTCTTCCCCTCCTCGCACATGCTCTCACTCTCTCTCTCTCAAATAAATATAAATGCATCTTATAAAAAGTACGAACAATTAATAATAATTTTGACAAGCACAATATTGATGGTGAAGATGTACTGGATACGCTGCACGTGCCCACCTCCATGCTGGGAGCCTTGCAGTGGGTTAGGAACTCACTTGTCACCACCGCCCTCTGCAGCAGGTGCTACTATTATCCTCATTTTGAGGTTACTCAGGCTCCCTCACAATCCATGGCAATACCACTCTCTAGAGTAATTATTCAACTACAATATAAAAACAAATTAAGCCTCTCCCTGAATAAACACACACTTCTCTATTTTAACAAAAAGTTGAAATGGATCTTTAAATAAAATAAAATGCATAGTCCTTAGAACATGTACTACATTCTACAGGACTCCTCTCCTGCAGATCAGCAATAAAGGTTTATTAGGGGTGCATTTTCCTGTTCACATTACCTTTCGTGATCCGTCAGTGGGTAATGACTTCAGATTCTTACGCAACGTCCTTTTACATCATCCCACCAAGTCTTGATGCTTTCCTCTTGGTCTGATACCTTAATCCAGGTATAAAAGCTCTTTTATTAAGTAACCTAGTTCTTAAATTCCTTAGATTAATTAGAAATTATGTTCAGCATACTGTAAAGGTCCGAGGAATCTCAAAGAGCTCCAGAACTTAGTGGCTATCTCCAGGTTACACAGAAATCCCCAAACATTCCTGGGTGGGTCCTTTTGCAGGAAGCCTGTGGATTGGATTCAACTTTGGTTATGAGGTGGAACACTCAGACCATGCCAGTTATGGAGAGAGCTACCAATAATCATTGAAAATTCCAGAGACATCCTTCGCTAGCCTAAAAATTCCCTGTAGTCTCCATATGTCCACTTAGATTAAGGAGGAGAATTAATGCACTGAATCAGATAACTTAGACCAAAATGACACATTTCCCTCAATTATCTGTCCGTTTTAAGTGAATATACTTTAGATCTGGGAAATTTAGGTAACTGTTTCAATGTTGTGCTGTTTATTAAATGAATACACAGCAAACCAAGATTTAATTGCCTTTGCTTTATCAAGGCTAGGAATGCCTTTGCTACTTTCTTATCTCGGGGTCCTCTATTCATATAACCTTTGGAAGCAATTGTGAAAATCTCAGCCAAAGCACAATATAGCTCCTTGGTTTGGCAGCAGAATTGTTATGTAGAGACAAATACATTTATGTGCCTTTGGTAAGCTTAACATGGCTTATATCTATGCTGAAAATTCTACACACTCGTGCACACACATGAATATGTATTACTTGAGCTCTAAATAGGAAAATCTTTTGAATAGAATTGTTGAATCACTACATTGTATCTTGTGAACTAATATAATACTGTATGTTAACTATATTGGAATTAAAATTAAGAACTTAATAAAAAATATTTTGAGTAAAAGTTTGGGACTTTTGTTGGTCAGTTTGCTCTTTAGTTTTTAATTTTATATTCAATATTTTCTAAGGAAAGGGCAATTCTAAATCTTCTGACCCTTTAGGGCCTGATTTAAAAAAAAAACCCATTTTGGGGGATGCCTGGGTGGCTCAATGGTTGAGCATCTGCCTTTGGCTCAGGTCATGATCCCAGGGTCCTGGATTGAGTCCCACATCAGGCTCCCCTGTGGGTAGCCTGCTTAACCCTCTGCCTATGTCTCTTCCTCTCTTGTGTCTCTCATGAATAGATAAATAAAATCTTTAAAAAAAAAGCTTGGAAGTAATTGTCCCAATGTTATCCACAGATTAATCTTTCCTCTTGAAATTTTCTGAAGAATTCTTATTAACTTTATATGTTTATATTAATAAAAATAATCTAATGAGATTTCTTCAGAACTAGATCTTGTCTAACCAGTCAAGTACAATGTTGATTTTCCCACTGGAATGCAGACGGAGCCAAAAGAGTGATAATGTATAAAGTGTCAAGCTGATTCCAGGCAACATCCTCTTACACAGAACTAGGCTATATCTCACAGGAGCACCAGTGGATCTCTTGGATTTGGGTTGCTTCCAACACACTAACTTAAATGTTTAGGAAAACAATCCAAAATATCCCCAAATTTTCTTATTAACATACTACAGAATTTGTATCTATAAAGTTAACCAGTGCTCTCTTTTACACAGCTATGTTTTCTAAAAGTTCTTGATCTGCTATATAAAATGTATTTTCTTTTATTTGATTAAAAAGACCTCTTAATTGTCCCTGGTTCTAATACTTTAGGGTTTGCTAAACAAGAGTATATTTCAACCATTCCCCAATCCTTTATGACTTCACAAGCTTTATTTATATGTCTCTTTGCCTTTCTAATAACAACAAAAAATCCATTTTTATCCTGCCCTGATGATGATTTTGGTGGCTCTCTCAAGAATGTTTCCAAGCTTCCCCACATATGTCTTGACAAAGAGAGACCAGGTTGTAAAACTTCTTACATTTGGAAGCATCATAGCTTATGCACTGGTAGCATATGGTTTTAGATGGAGGGCCCTGGGCAGGGCACCTTATAGAGTTATGCCCAGCCCAGCAGAGGAGGTGTGCAGGGGTTAGGGATAGTAGAGCACTAAAACCCCACACAAAGCTTCCTTTGCCAAGACATGTACATTAGTCTGCATGTATCCAGAGGAAGGAAATCTTTTCCTTACTTTGTCTACTGCTTTTAGCCATCAGCAGTAAATGGGAACCAAAGGATCAGTCTTCATGAATTCTTGATTTTGTTCTTGATGTGAAGCTGCTAATTCAGATATCATCATTTAGTTATTCTTTTTTTTTTTTGAGATTTATTACTTATCTGAGAGAAAGAATGAGGGAGAGAGAGAGAATGAATGAGCAGGGTGGGGAGGGGCAGAGGGAGTGGGTGAGACAGAACCTCAAGCAGACTCCATGCTGAGCACGGAGCCTGATCCTGGGCTCTATCCCACAACCCTGAGATCATGACCTGAGCCCAAATCAAGAGTTGATGTTCAACCTACTGCACCACCCAGGCACTCTATCATTTATTTATTCTAATTTGGATTATTTTTCCTTAAATATAATAATTAACACCAGTTTTCACTGAATTTCATATTTTATCTTTCTGCTTACTCCAGTTCTTGAGAACTTTTCCAAAAAGTTTCTTTTCTCTGCACTGATTTGATATATTTAGCACCAACCTCAGCAAAATACTTTCTGGAAGATTAAACCATGTATTGTGTCTTCTAAGTAATTTACAATCATTTTAGAAAACATTGCTTACCACACCAGTCTTGGAGGATATTGCTTTTAGCACATCTTCTTCCATCCAAAAAACTGCCCATTCTTCTCTCCGAAGCAAGTTCCCTACGCATAACAAAATACTGCCTCTGGTTCTCAGATGATGAAACTTTAAAATAATTTCTGGTATGGAAATTTAGTAACTTTCTTGAACATCCACACAAACTATTAATGTTTCTATCTTGTCTTTAAACTCACTTACCCTCCCAAAGAGCCATCTGGTGTGACCTGTTTTTCCTTTTCCAGAGTAGCTTGCTTGTCCACCTTAATGAAAGATGGTATCAGCTTGCATCCCCTAGCTGTACTTCCTAAGGCAGTACTACCCAGTGGAAATGTCTGCAGTGATGGAGATGTTCTATATTTGTGCTTGTGCTTCCTAGTGGAATAGCCACTAACCACATGTCTACTGAGCATTTGAAATGTGTGCAAATGAGGAGCACAATTTTTAATTTGTTTAATTCTATGTAAGTGTAAATAGCCGCATGTGGCTAGGGCTACCATATTGGGCAGCACAGATCCAAGGACTTCTCTGTCTCTCCTTTTTATTTTATTATTTTAAAAAATATTTTATTTATTTATTTGATGGAGAGAGAGAGCACAAGCAGGGGAGGCAGCAGAGGGAGAAGGAGGGGCAGACATCCCAGTGTGGGGCTTGATCCTAGGACCCCGGGATCATGACCTGAGCAGAAGGGAGGTGCTTAACCAACTAGCACCCAGGAACCCCGCCTCTCCTTTTTAAATGGACATATCACTAAGTACCCCCTTCACGGTAGTCACTTGTGACTAAGTTCGCAAGTAGAGAAAATCACTTCTGATGGGAAAAAAATTTTCTGAAAGTAGACACTTAATAATTTGTTGTTTTTGACTGTTACATTTTTACCCAGCAGAAATTCTTTCTTACGTGTTATCTTAATGTTTTCTGACCCTGCATTTCTACTGGCAAATATCATTTTTATGTTAATAAACCCTGGTAACCTAGATGCCTGGAAATGGGATGTAGATTTCTTTTTTTTTTTTAATTTTTATTTATTTATGATAGTCACAGAGAGAGAGAGAGAGGCAGAGACACAGGCAGAGGGAGAAGCAGGTTCCATGCACCGGGAGCCCGACGTGGGATTCGATCCTGGGTCTCCAGGATCGTGCCCTGGGCCAAAGGCAGGCGCTAAACCGCTGCGCCACCCAGGGATCCCTGGGATGTAGATTTCTTGCTCTGACTTTAAGTTTCACCTTCTTGTGCCAAAAATTTGGAAAGTTGCACTTTTTTTTCTTCATTTTCCTACTTCTTGTGAAGTAGTCACACTACTGTATTTGAAGGGTATTCTATGAGAAGCAAAATACTTAGCATATGTAAAATGTCAAAAAGAAACCATGATATTTTACATTGCTTTCCTAGAACACCATTGAAATCTTACTCAGGCATTGCGATCACCTACAAATGGAATTTATCTTCAAACACTGTCATCACAATGCAGATTTTGATTTTATGATTTTTTTAAGGTTTTATTTATTCATGAGAGACAAAGAGAAAAAGAGAGAGAGAGAGAGGCAGAGACACAGGCAGAGGGAGAAGCAAGCTCCATGTAGGGAGCCCAACATGGGACTTGATCCTGGGACTCCAGGATCACTCCCTGGGCCAAAGGCAGGTGCTAAACCACTGAGCCACCCAGGGATCCCCCATGATTTGTTTTTTGTTGTTTTCTTTTTTTTTTAAGGAAATAATTTGACACAAGGAAGAGGAAAGAAGTGCTTGTAATCTGTCTTTTCAGGGACCCTAGGCTAAACTCTTAATGTTAAAGTCTGACAACTTTATTTTATTGAGATAATTTTTATAGAGAATCCTTTATCATGATATTTTGCTGTGCTCATTCTTTTGCTTCCTTGTTCAACGAATTTCTTTGAGCATCTGCTTTGAGCCAGACATGTTGGTAGGCACTTGATAAATCACACAGCTCCACTCTACATAATCTATGGGGAAAGGAGAAGACAGGTGTTACAGAAACACACTTCCTTAGGTGTGAAGGGACCAAATGAAAAGTTATGATCATGAAGTAGAGTTTCAAAGCTTTTTCCTGGTAGAACAAGCTGCCCTGGAAAATAGCAATGAATTAATCCCTTCACTATGTAATAAATGGCCATTCAACTACTTGTTAAGACTATAAATCAGCTTACTGAATAGTAGGAATTCATCAGTTTTGCTGTCCTGGTATTGCTGGTGATATTTAGGCTTGTCAGAGAATCTGTAGGCTAGTGACACTCAACAATTCCCATCTTTCTCAGAATAATGTCGACACACGATATGTCCCGTCCATCTCTCCCATTCATTCTGTTCCAACCACACCAGCCCCTCTGCTGTTTCTCAAACAAGGAAGTATGTGCTGTCTCAGAGGCAGTCCCAGCTGAGGATGAAAATGACCACGATCTGATACCACCTTCCACCTCTGCCCAATCAGCTTCTCTGCTGGACTCTGCTTTGTGTGTTTTCTTACCACTTCTTACCACCTCACATCAGACATCTGCCTCTGCCTCCAGAATATAAGCTTCAGGACAGCTGTGGATTTGTGTTGTAATAAGGCCTAGAACACTCACTGCCTGGCTCTCGGTACGCCCTCAGTAATATTTTTTTTAACGAATGAGTAACTCATGTTTCGTACTTAGTTTTGCAAGGCTGAATTCACTTATCTCTCTATACTTCAGTTTAAATATTAGTATGACAGGGGACCTTATCTAATCTAAATTACCCCTTAACAACATTAGGAAGATGACTAACTAACTTAATACTATACATGGACCTACTTGGAAGAAAATCTATTCTAAAACTCAAGTTCCCTTGTTTTATTAAAGTAACTGTGTAGATTGCCAGAACTATAAATTCACACAACTAAGAGAGACTAAAATGAATATAGAACAATGGCCTATGACTATAATAAGAGTGGCATAAAGAACATTAAACTTTGAAATGAGATGCTGTTTATGAAAAGTACTTTTTTTTTTTGCATTTTACAAGTGGTTATTTTTTTATTTTTTATTATTATTTACTTATGATAGTCACACACAGAGAGAGAGAGAGGCAGAGACACAGGCAGAGGGAGAAGCAGGCTCCATGCACCGGGAGCCCGATGTGGGACTCGATCCCGGGTCTCCAGGATCGCGCCCTGGGCCAAAGGCAGGCGCAAAACCACTGTGCCACCCAGGGATCCCTACAAGTGGTTATTTATTATTGTTTTTGATCAACTCTTTTCATTAAGGCCTAAGGATCTAGATCACCTTCATTATTCCAGTTTTAGACGTGCTTTTGAAAAATACTTTCTTATGATTAGGGCTTAAAAATGCCAAAGGGAAGAGACCTGTGCTTAAGACCAAGGGTGTGAGTGGAAGACTTCATGTTCAAGGTCCTTGATGACCTTGTCTAGGTGCCTCTTATATCCATCTTCTTAGTCGAATCACAGGAAAAGTATCCTGAACCCAGATATTCCATAAATTAAAGGTCATGTAATCAAACCTTCCCTGCCCCCTGCAAGACCCACACCAATCAATCTAGGCAGTTAAAAGGAGCTATTTCATTTCCTGCTTTTCACAATTATTTTTTATTATTTTTAAAAGATTTTATTTATTCATTCATGAGAGACACAGAGAGAGAGACAGAGACATAGGCAGAGGGAGAAGCAGGCCCCCTGTGGGGAGTCTGATGTGGGACTCGATCCCGGGACAGTGGGATCACGACCTGAGCCAAAGGCAGGTGTTCAACCACTGAGCCACCCAGGTGCCCCTCACAATTAATGATGGAAAGGAAATTTTATGGAAACAGATATCAACTCTTGTTAACATTTGCAACCTTTAAAAGTCATAAACTTATTTCAAAATGTTCCATCAGATCGGATACATTTAGCTGCAAGTAATAGATAATAGAAATCCCATCTCAAAGTGGTTTTTCCAATAAGCAAATTTCCAGGTTCACATAATTGAAAATCCAGAGGTTGGATAGGAAACAGGCTTAAATTATTCTGTGGTCCAGTAATGCCATCAAGGATCCAAGTTCCATCTTCCTCTTCTGTCATCCAGAGTCTACTTCATCTGAAGGTTGTTCCCTTCATATCTGTAGACTGGTTGCCAGTAAGAATCAGGATTATATGCTTCCGTACTCAGGTAGGTGCCAAGAGATCAAACCACTCTACCCCAGACTTCGAACAAAAATCTTTCCCCTTTCTCATTGGGCTGCTTTAGGTCATATGTCTATCTCTCAATCAGTAACTATCACTAGGAAACTAATTTATGTGGACTGGATTAAGCCTGGGTAACCTAACTGCTGGCAAGAGGGTGGGATTGGGTTAGGCCAGAAGTCAGCAAACTATGGCCGTGGGCCAAATCCTATCCACCAGCTATTTCTGGGAAGTTTTATTAGAACACAAACTCTTCCCCTACATTTTATCCATGGCTACTTTTGCACCATAACAGCAAGGTTCTGTAGTTGCTAACAAGGGGTGATCAAACCTCAAATATTTACAATCTGGCCTTTTAAAAGAAGTTTGCCAACCCTTGGGTTCACATGAGCCCACTTTGGAGCTGACTCTAATCCCCTAAATCAAGATGCTATAAGGGAGAAAGGTAGACTCAACTGGACAATATAAGTCCTGCACATGTAAACCAAAGTTGATTTTTTTTTCCCTCCCTGTTCTTTCCTGAGCAGAGCTGAAAAAGAAATGAACACACCAGCTTCAGAATGAAAGCCTTAGTTTTGGAAGGTCATTGATTTACCCTCATTCTTTTCTTACAGATTGATCGGTCTTACATTGATCTGTGTTCCAACCTTGGCGGTGCGTTTTGTTTTGTTTTTCTGAGTTGTCTGCAAGTTATTTGTTCAATCCGTGAAACCAGACTACTCAAAACCCTCTGCCAGACCTTCAACCCATCAACAGTGGTTCAAAGGAATTCCCCAGTCTTGCTGCACTCCCAGAAGAAATCTCCCTCAAACTGTTTGGCAATGCCTGGTCAGTCACAGGAAGAACCACTCCTGTGCACGCTCACAGTCATGATTTTCCAGGTAAGCAATTTCCTGTCAAAACAACCACCTGACCTTTTTGATATATGTATGTATATAGTTTTTCTTGTTTATTTCTTTTAGGAGAAGAGCAACACATGTCCACTGTGGAAACATTAGAAAACAGATAACCCAAGGGAAAAAAGAGAAGCCTTGTCACCACACTATGCCCCAGGGAACAAATAAAACAAAGGGCATGTTCCGGAGGTGCAGTCTCCCCTCTAAGTGATCTAAACCAGCTTTGACTTTTCCAGCAGGAAGCTGGGCTGGAATATTTCACATTTAGCCCCCCTATATTTGTGAAGTTCCTGAATGGATCTATTCTTCGACTAGCCTTTCCAAGGGTCTTTATTAAGTTGTGAACTTTATAACCATTTAAGGAAATTTATGGAAAGGGACAGAGATGGTTTTTTTTTTTTAAGATTTTATTTATTTCTTCATGAGAAAAACACACAGAGAGAGGCAGAGAGAGAAGCAGGGTCCCTCCAGGGAGCCTGATGCAGGACTCGATCCCAGGACGCCAGGATCATGACCTGAGCCAAAGGCAGATGCTCAACCACTGAGCCACCCAGGCGTCCTGGAAAGGGACAGAGTTTGAGAAGCTGTTCTTTCACATTACTTTCTCAAAGTCTCATGTCCATCTTTTGCAAAAATGAAAAAGAACCTACTTCTCTTCATTTGGGCTGGCACATGCAATTTCACCTTATTTTGTAAATAAAAGGGAGGCAACTTTTCTGAAATACAGGGTTGAGAAAGTATGCTCAGCCTCACAGACCCTCCTCTAGGCACACCTGTGGGTTCACTGGTGCTTATTATGGAAACCACTTGAAAATGCCCGAAGGTTGGATTGTTTCCAAAACATCGGATGCGTACAGCACTTAGGTTCAGAGCTAGAACAGATTCTAGGACGGGATTCTGTATCACCACAAGTCCCTGTGTGGATCTGAGTGTGGGATCGGGGCCAATGGCATAATTAGAAATCAGGCGTTACTTCAGAGGGGTGCTTTCCCACCCTGCTCACAGCACCTGCCCCGCCTCCATTATTTCTCTACTGAGTCTACACAGTCCAGCTGACACCGTGGGTCATCAGCAGTTTGGCCCTCCGTAACCTGAGGATTCCTGTTGGAGAGAATAGGAGCTCCTGAATACCTGGAAGAGAAGGGGCGGGGGCGGGGGGCAGGAGCACACAAATGATAGAGGTACAAGGACACTGGCTTTGAGGCCCAGACAGCCTGGGTGTTTATCCCAGCTCCACCCTTACAGGCGGGGTGAGCTCAGGCCCTTCAGTTGTCTGGGTGTCATTTTTTTGAGTGAATAAAAGAATAATAATAACAGCACCCACCTACTTCCTAGTGTTGGCTGCTGTGAAGGTAAAGGGCAATTAGTGAGCTAAATGCTTAGCACAAAACTGGGTTAGTATGAGCTCTTATCTGTATGAGGGGAAGGGCCCAGAATGGGAGAGCTGGGATCTTGGGAACATACTTCTCTTCACAGCATTGTCTGAATGGTAGAGCCCATATTTATAGGGTTCAGATGGCTCAGGACCACCCAACTCATGATTAGATTTTCTGCATTAAACTGTGTGAGGACAGCATGTTCACCTTTCATTCAAGTAACTTTTTAAAATAGATTTTATTTTTAGAAAAGCTATAGATTTAGGGGATGCCTGAGTGGCTCAATGGTTGAGCATCTGCCTTTGGTTCAGGTTGTGATCCTGGGGTCCTAGAATCGAATCCTGCATCAGGGTCCCCACTGGGAGCCTGCTTCTCCCTCTGCCTATGTCTCTGCCTCTCTCTGTGTGTCTTTCATGAATACATAAATAAAATCCTTTTAGAAAGCTATAGATTTATAGAAAACTTGAATATAGAGTACAGAGAATTCCCATATACCCCACATTCCATTTTCCCAATTACATCTTTTGTTAGGATGGTGTATTTGTCACAATAAAGCAATATTGATACATTATTATTAACTAAAGACCATATCTACAGATTTTATTTATTTATTTATTTATTTATTTATTTATTTAATTATTTATTTATTTTTACCTAATGTCCTTTTCCTATTCTAGGATCACACCCAGGACACCATGTTAGTCTTCATTATCAGGTCTCCTTTGGCTTCTCTTGGCTGTGAGAATTTCTCAAATAGTACCTGTTTTTAATGACTGTGACAGGTTTGAGTATTGGTCACATATTTTGTAGAATGTCCCGCAACTGGGATTTGTCTGGTATTTTCCTCATGATTAGACTGGGCATATGGGTTTTGGGGAGGAAGAAGGATAAGTGTCATTTTTGTTTCATCCTATCAAGGGTACATATTATCAACATGACGTCACTGTTGACATTGACCTTAGTCACCTGGCTGAGGCAGTTTTGCCAGGTTCCTCCACCATAAATTTACTCTTTACCCCCTTTCCATAACCATACTCTTCGGAAGTCACTACCTGCTGCCTGCAGTTAAGGACTGGAAGTTACCCTCACCTCCTTGAGGGCAAAGTATCTACATAAATTGCTTGAACTTCCTCTATATGGGAGATTTGTTTTTCCCCTCAAGTAACTTTTCTAGGCTAATCTTCGCTTGAATGAATTTAGTGTTTACCAAGCTCCATTGAAAAATAACCTAAATGCTAAAAGATAAAAGGGTCAACCAGGAAATTAAGGAAGAATTAAAAAGATTCATGGAAACTAATGAGAATGAAGATACAACTGTTCAAAATCTTTGGGATGCAGCAAAAGCAGTCCTGAGGGGGAAATACATCGCAATACAAGCATCCATTCAAAAACTGGAAAGAACTCAAATACAAAAGCTAACCTTACACATAAAGGAGCTAGAGAAGAAGCAGCAAATCGACCCGACGCCCAGCAGAAGAAGAGAGTTAATTAAAATTCGAGCAGAACTCAACGAAATTGAGACCAGAAGAACTGTGGAACAGATCAATAGAACCAGGAGTTGGTTCTTTGAAAGAATTAATAAGATAGATAAACCATTAGCCAACCTTATTAAAAAGAAGAGAGAGAAGACTCAAATTAATAAAATCATGAATGAGAAAGGAGAGATCACTACCAACACCAAGGAAATACAAACGATTTTAAAAACATATTATGAACAGCTCTACGCCAATAAATTAGGCAATCTAGAAGAAATGGACGCATTCCTGGAAAGCCACAAACTACCAAAACTGGAGCAGGAAGAAATAGAAAACCTGAACAGGCCAATAACCAGGGAGGAAATTGAAGCAGTCATCAAAAACCTCCCAAGACACAAGAGTCCAGGGCCAGATGGCTTCCCAGGGGAATTCTATCAAACGTTTAAAGAAGAAATCATACCTATTCTACTAAAGCTGTTTGGAAAGATAGAAAGAGATGGAGTACTTCCAAACTCATTCTATGAGGCCAGCATCACCTTAATTCCAAAACCAGACAAAGACCCCACCAAAAAGGAGAATTACAGACCAATATCCCTGATGAACATGGATGCAAAAATTCTCAACAAGATACTAGCCAATAGGATCCAACAACACATTAAGAAAATTATTCACCATGACCAAGTAGGATTTATCCCCGGGATGCAAGGCTGGTTCAACACTCGTAAAACAATCAATGTGATTCATCATATCAGCAAGAGAAAAACCAAGAACCATATGATCCTCTCATTAGATGCAGAGAAAGCATTTGACAAAATACAGCATCCATTCCTGATTAAAACTCTTCAGAGTGTAGGGATAGAGGGAACTTTCCTCGATATCTTAAAAGCCATCTACGAAAAGCCCACAGCAAATATCATTCTCAATGGGGAAGCACTGGGAGCCTTTCCCCTAAGATCAGGAACCAGACAGGGATGTCCACTCTCACCACTGCTATTCAACATAGTATTGGAAGTCCTAGCCTCAGCAATCAGACAACAAAAAGAAATAAAAGGCATTCAAATTGGCAAAGAAGAAGTCAAACTCTCCCTCTTCGCCGATGACATGATACTCTACATAGAAAACCCAAAAGCCTCCACCCCAAGATTGCTAGAACTCATACAGCAATTTGGTAGCGTGGCAGGATACAAAATCAATGCCCAGAAATCAATGGCATTCCTATACACTAACAATGAGACTGAAGAAAGAGAAATTAAGGAGTCAATCCCATTTACAATTGCACCCAAAAGCATAAGATACCTAGGAATAAACCTAACCAAAGAGGTAAAGGATCTATACCCTAAAAACTATAGAACACTTCTGAAAGAAATTGAGGAAGACACAAAGAGATGGAAAAATATTCCATGCTCGTGGATTGGCAGAATTAATATTGTGAAAATGTCAATGCTACCCAGGGCAATTTACACGTTCAATGCAATCCCTATCAAAATACCATGGACTTTTTTCAGAGACTTAGAACAAATTATTTTAAGATTTGTGTGGAATCAGAAAAGACCCCGAATAGCCAGGGGAATTTTAAAAAAGAAAACCATAGCTGGGGGCATCACAATGCCAGATTTCAGGTTGTACTACAAAGCTGTGGTCATCAAGACAGTGTGGTACTGGCACAAAAACAGACACATAGACCAATGGAACAGAATAGAGAATCCAGAAATGGACCCTGAACTTTATGGTCAACTAATATTCGACAAAGGAGGAAAGACGATCCACTGGAAGAAAGACAGTCTCTTCAATAAATGGTGCTGGGAAAATTGGTCATCCACATGCAGAAGAATGAAACTAGACCACTCTCTTGCACCATACACAAAGATAAACTCAAAATGCATGAAAGATTTAAATGTGAGACAAGACTCCATCAAAATCCTAGAGGAGAGCACAGGCAACACCCTTTTTGAACTTGGCCACAGTAACTTCTTGCAAGATACATCCACGAAGGCAAAAGAAACAAAAGCAAAAATGAACTATTGGGACTTCATCAAGATAAGAAGCTTTTGCACAGCAAAGGATACAGTCAACAAAACTCAAAGACAACCTACAGAATGGGAGAAGATATTTGCAAATAACATATCAGATAAAGGGCTAGTTTCCAAAATCTATAAAGAACTTATTAAACTCAACACCAAAGAAACAAACAATCCAATCATGAAATGGGCAAAAGACATGAAGAGAAATCTCACAGAGGAAGACATAGACATGGCCAACATGCACATGAGAAAATGCTCTGCATCACTTGCCATCAGGGAAATACAAATCAAAACCACAATGAGATACCACCTCACACCAGTGAGAATGGGGAAAATTAACAAGGCAGGAAACCACAAATATTGTAGAGGATGCGGAGAAAAGGGAACCCTCTTACACTGTTGGTGGGAATGTGAACTGGTGCAGCCACTCTGGAAAACTGTGTGGAGGTTCCTCAAAGAATTAAAAATAGACCTGCCCTACGACCCAGCAATTGCACTGTTAGGGATTTACCCCGAAGATTCAGATGCAATGAAACGCCGGGGCACCTGCACCCCGATGTTTCTAGCAGCCATGTCCACAATAGCCAAACTGTGGAAGGAGCCTCGGTGTCCGTCGAAAGATGAATGGATAAAGAAGATGTGGTTTATGTATACAATGGAATATTACTCAGCCATTAGAAACAACAAATACCCACCATTTGCTTCAACGTGGATGGAACTGGAGGGTATTATGCTGAGTGAAGTAAGTCAATCGGAGAAGGACAAACAGTGTATGTTCTCACTTATTTGGGGAATATGAATAATAGTGAAGGGGAATATAAGGGAAGGGAGAAGAAATGTGTGGGAGATATCAGAAAGGGACACAGAACATAAAGACTTCTAACTCTGGGAAATGAACTAGGGGTGGTGGAAGGGGAGGAGGGCGGGGGGTGGGGGTGAATGGGTGACGGGCACGGAGGGGGACACTTGACGGGATGAGCACTGGGTGTTATTCTGTATGTTGGTAAATTGAACACCAATAAAAATTAATTTATAAAAAAAAAAAAAAAAAAAAAGAATCACATGTAAAAAAAAAAAAAAAAAAAAAAAAAAGAAAAATAACCTAAAGCCAACTTCCCCCAGATTGGTTCCTTTAAAACTTAACACTTTCTGTAATTAAGTATCAACATTTGAAGGATTCTTAGGCTGAACATGGAGGAAATGTGAAAACATGAGATTTCTAAAACCTGACTTCATCTTCTAGTTCAGTGTCACAAATGCCAGCTCTGGAATTAGCAATTTCTTGCTAACCCTCTATAGAAAGGCCTGAAAATGAATAAGGAATTAAAAATAAAACAAGTGGGATGGTCAAAACCAATATGAATGAATAGCTGTGAGCCAAGTGGAAAAGCATCCTTTGGCAAGTTTAAACCGGTTACCTCAGCATGTCCTGAGAATGTGCTTTTAGTGTTCCAGGCCGTTAGGCGCTGTTTGTAGGCGTGAATCCTGCCCCTCCTCAAAAAGGAAGCTAGCTCTCTGCCTCTCTTAAAACATACATCTTTAGTTTGGTCTAGCATTAACATGCTCTTAAAAATCTCTCCCCCCCTTCCTCTCTCTCTCTCTCTCTCTCTCTCTCTCTCTCACACACACACACACACACACACACACACACACACACCACCACCACCACCACCACCACCACCACCACTACCACCACCACCACCATCACCAAACAATTTGAGAATAAATTCCATTCCATGAGTTAAAATAATCAGAATACTTGGCCAGGTAGCTGAAAATCCACTTGAACTCTTTCTTAGAAAGACTTCTTGTAAAACGAAAAAGTTGATGTTTGGGTTGTTTGAAAGAAAATGGGGGGATCCCTGGGTGGCGCAGCGGTTTGGCGCCTGCCTTTGGCCCAGGGCGCGATCCTGGAGACCCGGGATCGAATCCCATATCAGGCTCCCGGTGCATGGAGCCTGCTTCTCCCTCTGCCTGTGTCTCTGCCTCTCTCTCTCTCTCTGTGTGTGACTATCATAAATAAATAAATTTTAAAAAAATTAAAAAAAGAAAGAAAATGGGGAAAGATTATTATTCAATCAGCCTATCATGTTTCTACAGCTACCATTTTTTTTAAGAGAATAGTTTTTTTCCTCTGAAAGTAGGTCAGAATTTGCTTCCAAAGCATAGGCTTAATGAAAATAAGCAAGTGTTTGCTCACTGCTCCAAAGCTGACCTCAAGTAGAGAGGCCTCTGATGTACTCAGTGGGTTCCTCTCTTCCCCTTAGGTCAGGCACAGTCCTGGTCATGGCCTTCCATGGTTCTGACAATCCCTTTGCAAACTCACCCATGGTGTAACGTCTAGAAGCATTCGTCTCCCAGTGGCTAAGGCCTTGGGTACTGTCTTATCTTCTTCTGCTGTGCTTTCACCAGCCCCAGAAGACAGGCCTTCATTTTTATCTGTTATCTCAGGCCATTAAAATAAGCAGAAGGAAAATGCCCTTGAACAGCTCCTGTGTATCATCATGAAGATTCTTACAATGAATTATTTTGGCCAGTTCAGAGCCTCCTTAATCCCCCACTTTCTATAAAGGCAGCAAATGGAGAATCCTTGATTAAATAAAAAGTTCAGGAAAGAGGATGTTGGGGTTCGATATGGTTTCTGGCTAACAAAACCCTTGCTAACAGACTTTCCTAAGGTATAGCATCTCATTTTCCAGACTAAGGCGTTCATGCATTTATTTATTTATTTATTTATTTATTTATTTATTTATTAGAGACACAAAGAGAGAGAGAGAGAGAGAGGCAGAGACACAGGCAGAGAGAGAAGCAGGCTCCATGCAGGGAGCCCGACGTGGGACTCGATCCTGGGTCTCCAGGATCAGGCCCTGGGCTGAAGGTGGCACTAAACTGCTGGGCCACCCGGGCTGCCCCATGCCTTCATTTAACAGGTCAGAGGCCCTCTCTGGGTCACCCAAATTGTCTAAAGTGTGATTAGTAGAAGCCTTCTTCTTTTTTTGTTTTTTAAGATTTTATATATGTATTTATTTATTTTAGAGGGAATGAATGAGAGTGAGTGGGGAGAGGAGCAGAGGGAGAGGGACAAGCAGACTCAGCCCTGAGCATGGAACCTGACACCAAGCTTGAACCCACGACCCTCAGATCATGGACTTGAGCTGAAATCAAGAGTCCAACACTGAATGGACTGTACCATCCAGGCACCCCTAGTATAATCCTTCTTAAGGAGTTTGGATCTGCTTCTTTCTTAACCACTGTTTTAACTTTTCAACACTATAGTTAACACAGAGAGTGTAAGCCAAATTTTTACTCACCTTTTGACCTCACTTGGAAATTTTGGATAGTTCTTTGTCTTTTTAATTTTTTTTCAGTGAGATAATTCATCTGAGCTTGTATTCTTGAAATTTTTTTTTCTTGTTTTTTTTTTTTTTTTTCCAGTCAACTCAATTGCTGGGGACAAAAACATTCAACTTAAGGGTTCTGATTTAGGTTTTCTGGGTACATGGTTTTCAAATTCTTTGCCTCATGGGGTATACTTAAAAGGCAAATTTGCATAATGCACATGGCAACCACAAAGGGAAATACAGCAATCTGCTATTTGGTTAGAATCAATAAAATATCCCTTGGCTTTACAGAAATTACTCAAGTATACTTCATCAACCCCAAGTATGTATGCTAATGTTCATTTGGGATTCAAAGCCGTCTTTTCCTATTAGGGAGTCTCATCAAATGTCCTAGTCATGTGTGCAGGATGCAGAGACCCAGGGCATCTGTGAGTCACAATGGGTCATTCATGGCCTATGAGCTGCCTGTGAACAAAGATTTCATTCAGCTTCATTTGAGAAATAAAACAAAGTTTTGGGGCACCTGGGTGTCTCAGTGGTTGAGTGTCTGCCTTTGGCTCAAGTCATGATCCCAGGGTCCTGGGATCGAGTCCTGGATCTTCTCCCTCTGCCTGTGTCTCTGTCTCTCTCTCTCTGTGTCTCTCATGATTAAATAATTTTTAAAAACCCACAAAGTTTTGGATAATTTACTGAGGTGGCTTCAACTGGGACAAGGTTGAAAATGTAAGAAAAATGTGACTTCTTAATCATATATATTATTTAGTAAAACACACTTGACTCAGCTACTCACTCCTATGATCACATCTAGATCTTGCCATTCCAAGTAACTGTACCTCTTCTAGAACTTCAGTTTCAAGCACCCCTGATTTCTAAATCATCACCTCTGATTATGGAAGCTCAGTCTGTCCAGTGGCCCAACTTTAATAATACCTCAGCCCTTGCAATCCAACAAACCTACCATCTTCGAACTTGTCCTAACCCCTCTTGCCATCCCAGCACTTCCCGCCTATTCCCACCTCCCTCCCTCCCTCAGGGTCTCACTAGAATCCCAGGCTTAACTCACTGCCATAGATTGAATTCATGCTCATTAATCTCAGGGGGTTCTGAGCAATCAGACCTCATTTCCCTAGTCCAGAGGTTCTCCAAATTCTCCTTGAAGACTATGTCATACTTTCCCCTTTCTTCGATCCTTTCATACCTCCTCCCTCAAGTCACTCTCTGCCAATGACCAATTTTCTAAGACTGAGAAAATAGAAGCACTTGGAAGAGCACCTCTACCACATGCTTTTACTGCCACATCCAACAACCCGCCTTCCCTTTCACCTGCCCCACTGGTACATACCCCACCTACAGCCAACAGGAAGGCTCATCCCTCGTCCTGCTTGGGGACAGCACTCCAGCCCTTGGGGAAGGGTTCTTCACTCTTTCTCTTGCATCGTTTTTTCTTCCTTTTCTGAAATTTTCTCATCCTAAAACCAAAAACTCCCTTCAACAGTTACAGTTTAGCTTCTGCCCCAGTTCTCTGCTCCCTTTTATGTTTTTATTTTATTTAAATTCAATTTGCCAACATACAGTGTAACATCCAGTGCTCATCTCATCATGTACCCATCACCCAGTCATCCCATCCTGCACCCTCCTCCCCTTCCACAACACTTTGTTTCCCAGAGTTAGGAGTCTCTTATGGTTTGTCTTCCTCTCTAATTTTTCCCCATTCAGTTTCCCTCCTTTCTCTTATAGTCCTTTTCACTATTTCTTATATTCCACATGAGTGAGGCCATAAGGTAATTGTCTTTCTCCGACTGACTTATTTCACTCAGCATCATACCCTCCAGTTCCATCCACATCAATGTTTCTGCTCCCTTCTCGAGTTGTCTCCCTTATGGACAACAAAAGAGTAGCCTGTACTTGGCCTCCTCAGTTTCTCACCTCCTGGTGTCTCTTGAAACTGCTGCAGTTAGATCTCACGACACCTGTCCCATTGCTGCAATCAGGCCTTTGCCTCCACCACTCCACTGAGATTGCTTCTGCAAGGTCTTCAAGGACCCTCCATGTTGTAAAACTCAATGGCCAATTCTCTGTCTACATCTTCTAGGATCTATCAGCATCATTGGTCATAATTGATCATTCTTCTCTCCTTAAAACACTTTCCTTGGTTTCCAGGACATTTTGTGCATCTCTCTTACCTCAGGACATAGAAGCGTCCTCTTAATGGAGGGGAAGCCACCCAAGGCTCAGGCCTTGGGTCTCATCTCTTTTCCGCTTGTATTCACTCCCTTGATTTTCTCAGCTAGTCTCATTGCTTTAAGCCTATCTGTCGATGACTTTCAAATTTACATCTTTAGCTTACTGGCATTGCTCCCCTGAACTCTTAGGATCATGCTCAATTGCCTAATTGAAGTCTACATTTGGATGGGTAATAACATCCCAGCTGCAGTACGAAGCTGAGCTCCTGATGTCCTGCCCCCTATACCTCCTTTGCCTCCATCTTCACTATATGGAGAGGCCTGAAAATGAGTAAGGAATGAAAAATAAAATCAGTGGGATGCTCAGTTCCCTTACCTTAAAGCGACTCCTCATTTTCTCACAGTAAATCTTGCTGCTCACTCTACCTTCAGATCATAATAGGAATTGGACCACTTCTCATCACCTCCACTGTGATCACCTTCATCCAAGCCCTTTCATCTTTCACATAGATCACTGTGATAGCCTCCTCTCTCATCTCCTTCCTTCTGCCTTTGCTCGCCTTTGTCTAAACACAACTGCCAGGCTGCTCCTGTCATAGCATAATTCAGAACTCAACATGCCTTATTACAAAAGCTCCTAGGTACTCTGCCTCCTTCTGAGTCAAAGCCGAAGTTCTTGTCATGGTGTCAGGGTCTGACATGAGGTGTCCCACTCGACCCTCACCCCCATGTCACCTCACTGTCCCCCTTCTCGCTCACCCTCAGCCACATGGCTTGCTTCCACCCTGGGACTTTTACATTGTCTTGTGACCCTACCTGGAATGTGCTTTCTCCAGATATCCGTGTGGTTCTGGGTTTGCTCAAATGCTGTCTTCTTTGTGGGGCTTTCCCCACCATCTTGTAAAAAGTTGCAAGGTCCTCCTCACCCCCACCCCCAAGCCGTTCCTTTCCCCCTTCCCTGCTTTGTTTTCCTCCATAGAACTTTCTGGCCTACTAGACATTGGTGCCATTAGAGGCAGTACAATGCGGTGGTTGAGACACAGGTAAGACTTAGAGTCGGTTTGCCTAAGTTCAAGGCCTGGCTTGTTACTTAACAGGTAATCAAGATGCAATCTCTCTAGTCTTCATTTTTCTCATCTACAAAATAAGAATAGTAATAGCACCCATCTCATCAGGTTGTAGTCATAACGTTTACAAAGTTCTTTGAATCGCACCTGGAACATATGAAGTGCTACACAATTAGCTAATATTTACATATTTCATTCATCTTTTGTTTATCGTGTCTCCCCAACTAGAACATAAGTCCCATATGAGCAGGGGGTTTTGTCTGTTTTGCACACCGCTCTATACCCACCACCACCACCTTGGGCAGGGCCTCGCACGGAGCTGGTTCTCAGTACATAGTTGTAGAATGACAGGTCACTAAAGTTTCTTAGATATTTAAGAGTCAGTAAATAAAACTTGTTTAAAATTTGCTCAATTTAATGATACCCATATGAATAAAAACTGGAGTTTCTCTATTGTAGACATCGACATGGGGCTAGCTAATTTGTGTAAATCATTCACAGGTGGCGAGCCTCTTTCCTAGGTAACTTAAAGTCAGAATAGACTCTCAATGTACGAAGTGGGCTTGCCTCAGTTCTATTTTACTACTAAATACCTCTCAGAAATCATTTTCCTTTGGTAAAAGTAACTAATTGAGGGACACCTGGGTGGCTCAGCAGTTGAGCATCTGCTGTTAGCTCAGGCCATGATCCCGGGGTTCAGGGATTGAGTCCACATTGGGCTCCCTGTGGGGAGCCTATTCTCCCTCTCTCTGTCTCTTTCTCTATCTCTGTGTCTCTCATGAATAAATAAAAATAATATCTTAAAAAAAAAAGGAAGGCTAAAAAAAAGTAACTAATTGAGGTCTTCTA
Source organism: Nyctereutes procyonoides (assembly GCF_905146905.1). Classification (NCBI taxonomy): domain Eukaryota; kingdom Metazoa; phylum Chordata; class Mammalia; order Carnivora; family Canidae; genus Nyctereutes; species Nyctereutes procyonoides. Next base: position 10,638,589 of record NW_026575037.1, read on the forward strand.
GTCCTAAATTGAAGCTTCATTCACTGTTTTCTGATAGAATACTCTTCAGTGTGGCACTTAAGAGAGCAAAAATCCGCAGCTTACTCTGGAGACCCCAGTGAAATGGACTCCCTAAATAAGACACTCTTGTTATCCTGCACTATCTCACAATCACAGAAGTAGAGACTCAGAAGGGTAAGCTTAAGAGTTCAGTTCTCTGGAATGCCTGGCTGGCTTAGTCGGTACAGCAGATGATTCTTGGTCTTAGGGTTGTGAGTTCAAGTCCCACGTTGGTGTGGAGGTTGCTTAAAAATAAAATCTTAAAAAAAGAGATAAATAATTTTTTTTTCAAAACAATTCAGATCTTTGGATAGAGGCAGGGGGGACTGTGAAATAGGTAAAGGGGATTAAGCATATACTTACCCTGATGAGCGCTTAATATAACTCTCTGTGTTAACTGGAATCCAAAAGAAAGAGTTCAGATCTTTCAACTCCTTGAAATAGCACTGTGTTTGTTGTTGTTGCTGTTTGTTTTGTTTTACTAAAAAACAAATAGCATCAAGTCCTGGCTGAAACATCAGAGTATATGTCTTCAGCGTCTGGAGTCTATTCAGCGTGGTGCATGCTTAGAGCAGACTTGGGCCTCAAAACATCTCAAGATGACCCCAGCCCATGAGACTGTCTCTGGTGTGCCGTTTCCTGGGAATAGAAGTGGTTGAAATTCTAAGTGATCTTTAAAAAAGGGTTGAGTTTTGCCTCTTCCATTTTTGAGATTAAAAGTCTTAAGGAAGAGGATTTGGAAGGCGCTGCCCAGTCAAGCCCTTTACCACCGCTCCAGCGAATGTGCACCTCAGGGCGCTCTTTCTTCCTCTGGCAAAAGTCTGATTGTGCAGCCTCTGGGCACATTCTGTAGAGCCTGGCACTCCCCTCGGAGCCGCACCCACTGTCGTCATGCAGTGAGCACACCAAACAGGTTCTCCTGGCCAGACGGCGGCTGAGGTGTCTGCAGTGGAAGGGAAGTACAGTCATGCACACACCCAATGACACAGTGACATAAAGGAAGCAACTGCTCTGCCTTCCCCCGGCTTAAAATAAATATAGTCACAACACAGAGGTGGATTTCCCATGTGCAAGTAATGGAGCTCATGGGCCTCTTTCTAGCTCCTAGCTCCGTACTTCGTTTTGCTTTTGTGATCTTACCTATTTTTTAAAAAAGAATTTTACTCAAATTGTACACACTTCCAGCCCCAGAAAAAATTGGTTTACCCGATTCTGCCAAATTTTGTATTCTTATACATACTGACCCACTGACTTGAACAATTCTGCAAGGTTGTGACAGCCCCATTTATAGGAAAAATAGGCAACGTTCAGAGACTTCGCTAAGGGCACACAGCTAACTTGTCCATGAATTGTGGCTGCTCAGTAGTAGGGCTTGAGGTTTCAACTGAACTTCTTCAGATGTTTTTAGATATATTTGTTGCTTATTCCAATTTCAAACACATCCCTCACATTAAGTGGCTTGGCTCTCTTTTATTTCATGCTTGTGGAACCATTCAGAACAAGCCTGCCAAATTCATAGCATTAGATGATAATTATGAATCATAGAAAGTCTAGTCTATCCCATGATCTTCTGGCCCGTTCACATCTAGTGGATAGACAGTATTATTTAGCAGATCTTGTGAAAAGTGGAGAAATCAATTGGAAACAAAAAAAAATTTTTTTAAGATTTTATTTATTCATGAGAGACACAGAGAGAGGCAGAGACACAGGCAGAAGGAGAAGCAGGCACCCTACAAGGAGCCTGATGCAGGACTCAATCCCAGGACCCTGGGATCATGACCTGAGCCAATGGCAAGACACACAACCACTGAGCCCCCAGGTGCCTGGAAACAAAAACACTTATGTTAAAAAAATTTTTAAATAGATTTGTCAGTCCTCATCTACTTTTTAAAAAGGCTTTTGCAATTCCAAAAGATGAATGTCTTGATTAATTAACCAATTTCACATTTATATAATACTTAGAGTTTCTTAGTATAAGTTTTAAGCACAGAGAAAAGTTAATATTGATTGTGTCTAACACTGTAATATGCATATATTCTGAACTTTCTTCCTGATTCAAAGAGCTACCCTGGGAAGGATAGCTGAAAGTAAAAATGATGCCTGGTTGAGTCAAACACACAGACACATAAGGTATAATTGTTGAGAACCAATACGCAGCACTCTCTAAATCGCTAGCCAGCATCAGAGTTCCCTGGAGAGGGCTTGTTAAAACACAGATCACCTTTTCACCCCCTGGATTTCTCATTCAGTAGGTCTGGGGCGGTGTCTGAGAATGTGCATTTCTAAGAAGGTCACAGGTGAGGCAGATGTTGCTGACCCCAGGACCTCACTTTGAGGACAACTGCTCTGGGAGACCTCTGAGTTCACAATCTTACGTGAATACAAACTTCATTACATGTTTAATACTCATCAGACTCAGCACAAAAGCACAAGAAAGCCCACAAGAGTTTTTGCCAGCCATTCCTCAGAATCTAATAAGACACCAATAGATTAGCAATAGTTGGTAACTACTCTTTTTGATCTCAACATAACAAGATCTTTCTCATTTGGGGTCTGATGAATGACTAGGCACTTCTGTTGAGCCTCAAAAAACAGTGAGAGTTTATAATAATGGAATAATTTGCTATGTCATTGGTCTGATGAGATGACAGCCAACAATAACCCATCAAAACCTGGAACATGGGGGATCCCTGGGTGGCGCAGCGGTTTAGCGCCTGCATTTGGCTCAGGGCGCGATCCTGGACACCCAGGATCGAATCCCACGTCGGGCTCCCTGCATGGAGCCTGCTTCTCCCTCTGCCTCTCTCTCTCTCTCTCTCTCTCTCTCTGTGACTCTCATAAATAAATAAAAATTAAAAAAAATAAATTAAAAAAAAAACCTGGAACATGGAAACTGGGCACACAGAGCATAACTGTTTTCCCTGTGATTAGAGACTATGGTGCTGGTGTTCCAGAACATCTTCAATACCCAGAGACAAACGGGTGGAAGGAAAACTCAACCATTCAACTGCATATCATTGAATTCTCTGTCTATGCATTTTCATATCTGGATCAATGTCCCCAAGCCCATTTCCCACACCATATTCCCTTCAACACAGCCAAAAATATATCTTTTCATACAAAAGTCATTTGTCCTTCACAGACTGAGCAAAAAGAACAGTCCTGAGCATTCATTTTATCTTTAATTTTTAAAAAAGATTTTATTTATTTATTCACAAGAGACACAGAAAGAGGCAGAGACACAGGCAGAGAGAAGCAGGCTCCATGCAGGGAACCCGACATGGGACTCGATCCCAGGTCTCCAGGATCACACCCTGGGCTGAAGGTAGCGCTAAACCGCTGAGCCACCCTGGCTGCACCTGAGCATTCATTTTAATGAATAAATCAATATGCTAATATTAATATATAATGTTCCTATGCATCTATTTACAAAATGCTCCTATATCCTTAATTAGAGAGATATGTCTTCCTCTATTTTTGTACCATTTTTTATGTTTTGTGTTTTGCTGCCTCCTCTACTTAAATAAATTTCTCAAAGTAAGAAAAGTTGCCTTTGTCACAATGTTAAAACCCATGGGTACCGGTATCAGGTAGGCTGCAAGAGCAATGAGTGCTCCAAAAATATTTGTCAATAATGCTTAAAATAGGCAATCATCAATGGGGAGAGAATAGGCCATGCTCCCTAAAGCCAACTAGCCTAATAAACAATTTGTTAAAATTCAGCATCATTTTTGAGAATTTTTTATCAGTTCGAGTGACTCATTTTTGTTGTTGTTGGCTCTTGGCGTTTGGGGAATTAATGAAACCTAATTTTGCTCCTTGGAGAAGTGGCTGCTTCCAGGATTATGGCACAGAAAGTACAAGATGAGCCTGAAATGTCTTGATGTGCCAAAAGTAAGGCAATATTCAAAGAATGAGGGACATTATCAAAAGGTCACCAGGGGTCAGCTTTAAGCTACTCCCACTGGCCCGATAAGGGACATTTAAGGATCAACACAAATGTCAAGAACAACATACTGTAACTCATTAAAAAAAAAAAAAAGAGGAATCCATAAATCTAATGTGAAAATCTACCATAATAAGTGGGGGAGAAGGAGAAACAAGCTCTGGGTATAATGCCAACTAATAAATAGAGAAAGAATGATGAGATCATAAAATCTCCCTTTGGCAGCCCTCATCAATGGATACTAAAACTAGTGGGTAAAAGTGCAAGGAGTAACAGGATATTTATTAACATACATATCCTGTTACTCCTTGCACTAATTAATATGTCCTCATGAGAGACTTATTAATTACAAACGATAACAGAATAACTACAATGGAGAAATCCAGGAGGCACCACCCCAGTCAACTGTCACAGTTAACATGGCTGGGAAGGACTTACATGCCTCCTGATAGGATATACTGAAGAGAATTCAGCACCGCTTCTATGATCTCCCTGTCAAAGCGCACAGCCTGAATCTAATCAAGAGAAAACATCAAAGGAACCAAATTGAAGAACATACTACAAAACAAGTGTCTATTTTTTTTTTAAATGTCAACATCAGAGAATACAAAGGAAGACTCGGGAACTGCTCCAGAGTAAAGGAAATAAAAGAGACATGACAACTGAACACATGGTTTCAGATTGTCTTTTTTTTTTAAAAAAAAAGATGTTACTGAGACAAGTGGTGAATTGGTTTTCTGGCTGCACAACAAACTGCCTCAAATTTAGTTGCTTAACACATATGACTTTATTCTCTTATATTTCTGTAGGTTAGAAGTCTGGCTGGGATCTTCCTGGGTTCAATCTAAAGAGTCAGCAGGGCTGTGTCCCCCCCCCCACCGCCCAGGGAGGCTGTAGGGGAGACTCTTCCCTTGCCTCCTGCAGCTTTGAGAGGCTGCCCGCATTCCGTGGCTCCTGCCCCCTCCTCCATCCTTAAACCCCAAATCTTAGGCTGAATCCTCATCTCATTGCAACACTCTGGTCTCCTTTTCTGCCTCCCTCCTCCAATTTTAAGAATCCTTATGATTATATTGGCCTCCCCAGATAACTCAGGAAAAGCTATTTTAATTGGCTGATTCACAACCTTAATTACATCAGACACCTAAATTCCCCTTTGCTGTGCAACCTAACACATTCACAGGTGCTAGGGATTAGGCCGTGGACATCTTTGGGGGAGGCATATTTCTGCCTACCGCAAATGGTGCAATCTGAGTAATGGTGGTGGGTAAGGTAATAGTATTGTATCGATGGTAATTTCCTGATTTTGACAATTGGGCTAGTTATGTAAGAAAGTTCCCTGTCTTTAGGAAATATACATTGGAGTATTTATGGATAAAATGGCATCATATCTGCAACTTAAAACCGTTCTCTCTCTCTCTCTTCACAGAGAGCAAGAGTGAGAGCAGAGAAAAGGTAAATGTAGTGAAATATTAACATTTGAGAAATCTGAGGGAAGAGTATTGAAGAGATTTTTGTGCTATTACAATTTTTTTGGAAGTCTGAAATGATGTAATAAAAGTTTTAAATGTAATTTTAAATAAATTTTCTATTTCTAATAAACACTTAAATTTGTGACATGTTGTTATGAATGACATGTTAATTCTAATGGATCTTTAAAAGTCTGTTTTCAAGGATCCTGGGTGGCTCAGTGGTTGAGCGACTGCCTTTGGCTCAGGTCGTGATCCTGGGGTTCTGTGATCGAATCCCGCATCAGGCTGCCGGCAGGGAGCCTGCTTCTCCCTCTGCCTGTGTCTCTGCCTCTCTCTATGTGTCTCTCTGAATAAATAAAGTTGTTTAAAAAAAAATCTCTTTTCTTTTTTATACAGGAAAAACAAAACAAAGAAAAAATCTCTTTTCAACTTTCAGGACCTTTTAGCAAGTTGTTTAATGACATTACTTGCAGTTAATTATACACATGTTATACATTGGGCCATGTTGATTGTATTATGATAGTAGAATCAACTATCCACACTCCTGTTTTCCCATGGGTTGGCTATTAATGCTGAGTATTCTCATTTTGCTTTAAAATTCAGTATTACTTTAAAAATGAGGTCTCGAAAAAGGTTTTTAAAAGCAGGCAAAAGACTGTAGTTGAGTCTCCTACCAATATCAGTTTCTTAGGTTTGATAAACGTACCATGGTTAGATCAGATGTTAACATTAGAGGAAGCGAGGTGAAGGTAATGCTAGGTGAGCCAGCTCTGTGTTCCCTATCCTTGATCCTAAGTAAGGGAAGAGAAAGAGAGGGAAAACCCAGAGGCAATGAGAGAGGGGTATGATGTGTGTGTGACATATGGCCCAGGTGCTTAAAGACAATCACATCCAAGGAATATTTCTGTCAATAACTAGTTCCTTAATATTGGGCAAGTTACTAATATATATATATATATATTTTTTTTTAAGATTTTATTTATTCATAAGAGACACAGAGAGAGAGAGGCAGAGACACAAGCAGAGGGAGAAGCAGGCTCCATGCAGGGAGCCCGACATGGGACTTGATCCCAGGACCCTGGGATCACGACCTGAGTCAAAGGCAGATGCTCAACCACTGAGCCACCCAGGGGTCCCAAATTACTAATATATTTAAATCTTGCCTTGATCTCTCTGAAAAAGGGATTTGAGGAACTTTATTATAAAGTACATGTACATAACAGAGGTTCTTACAAGGAAAATATCTCAAAATCATGAGAGTGTACAGGAACATGCTGAAATAGTGGGTGAGGTGATGGAGCAGCGAACCACGGTTGCATTTCCTCATTGGCCAAGTGAAGAATCTCATTGAATGAGGGGCACATGAAAGAAATGATTCATGACAGTAGCTTTTAAAACACAGTATCCAGGGGCACCTGGGTGGCTCAGTGGTTGAGCATCTGCCTTCAGTTCAGGTAGTGATCCTGGGGTCCTGGGATTGAGTACCGCATCAGGCTCCCTGCCGGGGAGCCTCTGCCTACATCTCTGCCTCTCTCTGGGTCTCTCATGAATAAATAAAATCTTTAAAAAATAAGTGAAACATAGCATACAGCAGAAGAGATCTTGATAGTGGTAGTCCTTCAGCAGTGTAAGGAGGGCAACCTGCCTGAAACCTGTGTGGCAAAGCGCAATCTGTCCGGTCAGGCCGGAGCCTCTCTATCAGCCCGACCGAGACAGCACAGGTAGCAGACTGTCTGAGCCAAGAGGGATGAGCAAGTTGTAACACAAACGTCTCTGACCCTGCTAAACATGTAATCACCGAAATCACAGCTCTTTCTCCTGAGCCCTTATCTTGGACGCTGGCTCAGCAACCCAGGACCGTGTAATCCACACCAGGACCGCACATCTTCCCCAGACATTTCTGCTCATGGCTGGACCTAAGTTACTCTGCACTAAACCTCAAGTTAGAAACCAGGCTCAGGAGGAAAGAAATGCCCATGCAAGGAACGGCTGGGATCAACTGACAGTAGGAAAATTGGATCCTACATCCTGGAAAGCAAGCACAGAATATTCAGAAAGGAGTTGCATTAGAGAATTTTCTTTTTTAAGACTTCTGTTTATTTTTGAGAGAGAGAACACAGATGGAGAGGGAGAGGAAGACTCCCCATGGAGCAGGGAGCCCAATTTGGGGCTCAATCCCATGACCTTGACCCAGGTGCCCCCCGCACGAAAAATTCTTTTTTTTTTTTAAGATTCTATTTATTTATTCATGAAAGACACACACACACAGAGAGAGAGAGAGAGAGAGAGAGAGAGAGAGGCAGACACAGGCAGAGGGAGAAGCAGGCTCCATGCAGGGAGCCCGACGTGGGACTTGATCCCAGAACCCAGGATCACGCCCTGGGCCAAAGGCAGATGCTCAACCACTAAGCCACCTAGGCATCCCGAAAAATTCTTAACACTAGTTGCTATGACACACAATTTGGGGATTGAATTTTTTTATTTTTTAAAGATTCTATTTATTTTAGAGACAGAGCAAGCACTAGTGGGGGGAAGGGCAGAGAGGGAAAGGGACAAGCCGACTCCATGTTGAGCACAGAGCCTGATGTGGGGCTTGATCCCACGACCCTGAGATCATGACCTGAGCCAAAATTAGGAGTCGGATGCTTAACCAACTGAGCCACCCAGGCTGCATTTAGTTACTGAAATGACAAAGGATCTCAGTACAAATGCAGATACCACGGGCTCAAAAGCAACAGTCTGAAGTTTAGGGGGAATTTTTTCTCACTAACCATGGTGAAAAAGGATTATGGGAGGATAGAGAGGTGTCCTATCCTTTGGTCCTTTGGTCATCCTCAAAGGTATGACCAGGCACATTTCACAGAGAATCACTTAAATTGACTGCACATACTCATGGGAACAATGCTGTATCAGAGGCTCACATTCTTGATCAAGGGCCTGATGTTCAACTTTTTTTTTTTTTTTTTTTTTAGATTTTATTTATTCATGAGAGACACACAGAGAGAGGCAGAGACACAGGCAGAGGGAGAAGCAGGCTCCCCTCGGGGAGCTTGATACGGGACTTGATCCCAGGACCCCGGGATCATGACCTGAGCTAAAGGCAGATGTCTGCTCAACCACTGCACTGAGTCACCCAGGGGCCCCCTGATGTTTAGCTTTTTATAGACATTAATACAAACTATACTGAACTCATCACAAGCAATCCCCACATGGCCTATATTTCAAGGCTAGGGTACACGAGCAAACAGGATGAAACACTAACCAAGCCACTGAAATTTACTGGGTCCCTTCATAGGAGTTAGGGGAAAAGAAAGGGAATTAATGTTATCATGTGGGCCAGGAGCCAGAGATACCCACCAGGAGCGGTGGGTCAAACATACAGTGTTGGGAGTGGCTAGTGTGAGGCTGGGAGGCAGAGCAACGGGCCTGGGCCTTGCAGACCGGATCACACCAGCTGGTTGCAGCTTGCAGAGCTGTGTGGTGGGTGCTGTGCCACTTGGCGGAAGGCAGGTTTGGTGTGTCTTCCTGCAAATCCCTCCTTTGGTGGGAGTACTGAGAGAGCAGAGTGATGCTGAAAGGAGGGGACAGAGGGCATTAACAAGGATCCATAAACCCCCCTCTCTGCTAAGGCAGGGAAAAAGTAACAGAAATAGGAGAATAAGCCAATGAGAAAGGTTGATTTTACCTTAGACCATTTAGACAACTCAGTGACCATTTCCTGTATGCCTCCTAGCCCTGAGGGTGTGGACAGAAATACCTAGACCCAGATCTTGGGGAGCCGGAGGGACACTGGAGGGAAAGATGGGTGAGAGACACGTGATCAATAAATGTGTATCCAAGGGCCACGCTAGAAGCCAGGACAAGCCTGGGATGGGTGGTGGACACAAGGAAGGACTGGTCAGTTCCAACAGAGCAGCTGACACCTTGACCTCAGGCTTTCCTGTAATGGAAAGGAGACGGAACACCATAGGCAGGGAGATGAAAGAAATGACACGTTATAACAACACTTAAAATGTTGAGGTTTCTCTTATTTGAATTCCCAACAGGAACTTCTTAGCTTTTTATTTGACTTCTGCTAAATATTTCCTTTTCTTAAGCATACAATTAATTTTTTAAAAAAGATTTCATTTATTTATTTGAGAGAGAGACAGAGAACATAAGCAGTAGGAGGGGCAGAGCCAGAGGAAGAAGCAGGCTCCCTACTGAGCAGGGAGGCAGAGGCAGGGCTCCAACCCAGGACCCTGGGATCATGACCTGAGCTGAAGGCGGATGCTTCACGGACTGAGCCACCCAGGTGCCCCACATAGAATTAATTTCTATTTAGAATATCATTTGTGCAGAGCAGATATAATCATCTTGGGGGAGTCAGTACAAATATAAGGTACTCTAGCTGATAACTTCTGAACCACTGGAGCCTCTGATAGATTGTTTACTAGAAATTCCTTATTTTTCACTCCAATGATTAATACCTACTTCATTTAAACCTGCTTAGTGAGAACAGGAAAAATTAACCTATGTGCAATTGTCTTGTTTCTGGTTCCATAAACTATGGGCCTGGAGAGATGTGATCTTTCCTGGGGATGGGTCCTTCCTCACACTACGAAGCAGGTACCGTCTGCCTGTTGACTTTGTGGCCCTTCTGGGTGCCAGAGGTCTTCTTCAGGCATTCCATTTTGAGCTTAATGAAGCAGGGCTGATGAATTCAGATTTATCAAGGGGCTAGAATTCTTATTTAGGGAGTAAACCTTTGGGATATTTTGAATCCGATTATGTGGGTACCAACTCTGGAGAATCTGCTGACCCTGAACTAACAAAAGGAATAGAGGCAAGTTTTTAAAATCCCACTCATCACTCTTTAGAGTGGATGACCTATAAAGATGTCTTTGCATTTGAATCAGGTCCTACACACGGGTTCAGAACGGGGTATGTATGAAAGCTAGTAACTAGTGCCCTCTAAAGCTCTTTCTGAGCAAGCCCAAATGAGAAGAGTTCAGGTTCCTCACAGGTGTCATAGCTACAATTTATAAGCCTGGGAAGGTGGCAGGTCATTCACAGGGACTCAGGGCTATGAGCAGAGCACCAAAGAGTAAACCAAAGCCTCCCTGCCAACTCTGTATCCCAAACTCTTCACCTGGTCGCAGGTTTCTCCAGTTGGGTCAACCCTCCAGATGAGGTGAATGAGCTATTTCTGGCCTGCTGATTCAGCACATTACTTTTTTCTCTTTATTCCATCATGTTTGAGAGTGTTTCTCATCACCTGAAGGAACCCCCTTAAGCTTAAATTATATGCATATTTAAAGGAAGAAAGACAACTTTTTATATACAGCTGCTAAAAAGCCCACATAATTTTAAAATAGTCTTCAGGTGTCATTAATCAGGCATTAATCATACACCAAGGGGTCTGGCAAATGGCAGCCCTCAGACCCGTGCCTATTTTTGTAAACAATTTTATTGGACCACAGCCACAGTCCTTTGTTTACACATTGTCTGGGGATGGTTTCATGCTACAAGAGCAAAGTAGTTGTAACAGAGACTGCATGGCCTGCAGAGCCTAAAATATTTACAGTCTAGCTCTGGACCACACCAAAGTATACCAATCTGACATGGGTTTTAATAAAACAAACTAAAAAACCCCCATATGTATATGTGTGTGTGTGTATTTATATATATAATATATATACACATATAGACACACATACACCTATACACGCACACATGTATATTAAGTACATGCACACATACTGGATTGTTCTCAAGAAAATACATCACCCAGAGAAGATATCATGAGCAGCTTTCTTTCATTACACCTTTCAAAACATCCTAGGTCCCCAGTACCACACTCAGGCCACACCAAATATAAAGGGTTGCAAATATTCAGATTTTATTATAAATAAAATACTGGTTTTTTTTAACATAAAAAATGCCAAGTGTTGCATTTTATTCACCACCCTGGAGAGCAAGAGATTAAGGCAAACAGCTAAAGTGAAGGCACATATAAAAGGGCCACAGTTGGAATTACAAGGACAAATTCCAGGGAACAGCTGTTTGTGCCCCTGTGACACCCAGCATTCTGCAGCAGCCACCCTGTCAATTTTATTACATAAAATACAGATAACTAGAACCATACAATAAAATAATGTATATTGCAGGAGTGTAATGAAGGTATTGTCTTATAAAGAACTTTTATTTTAAAAATAAACTTCTGTTTAAAAATATATGACACAGATGGAGAAGGAGAAAAGCAACAAAACCAAACCAAACCCCAAATTTCACTGTGGCCTAAGACTTCCTGGTGTGAGGCTGACCCATGGGCTGGAGGGAAAACTATCCTGGCAGTCTGTCCACAGTCCTTCTCCTGCAAGCTTGAACAAAATGTCTCTGTTAGTAGGGGGTGGCCACTTAACAGGAGGAACCAGCTAGGAGACACTGATGGGAAAACTTGGCAAGAAAGAGCCCCGCCTCTGGCAACAGTAGAAGTGGCCCAGAGAAGCAGCAGAGGGAATGCGAGGGTATGCCAAGTCAAGACTTTGTAGTCGACTCTGGTATTCGAGGAGGCGGAAGGGGGAGGCCCAGGTGCGGGACCACTCCCACTCTACCTGTCTGTAAGCCATCCCCAATGCCCTCTGAGGGCTTAGTGATCACGCACTCCCTTGTCATGCAGCGACCCCACCCCCAGCGCAAACTGTCCGAAAGGGCATTTCCAGCTCCTTCCTGGTTAGGCCCACAGTGATATTGAAGACACCATTCAGCAAAATGTCCTAATCCCAGAATGTGCTGTGCTGTCAACCTGACACACCTGGCTCTGGAGCGGGCGTCAGGAATGTCAGGCTGCAGTTTTGGGTCACGGGGCTGCAATGCAGGAGGGGGTGAGGTACCTCTGCAGAGCGGCTGTGTGTGGAGGGAAGCGGGTCGACAGTCAGCACTAGAGGATGAATGTGCTGCAAACACAAGGCAAAGAGCAGAGCGATGGGGAGCAAATGCAATGTCAAAAACTGCAGATGGAAGGGAAGGAGGTATATAGACACATTGTGCCGTGGAGAGGAAAAACAGAGTGAAGAAGTGAACAGACAGTGCCATTCTAGAAATAGGACCAAGTATATTTACATAAATTCCTTACTCTATAATCATGATAAACAAAAAAAAACATTCACACAAAAATATAAATTTGAAATAATTAATAGCACCAGTGTGTCAGATAATAGTTTCTTTCCCCCCCGCTACGCAAAGTACAAAGTTGCATAGTGTTAAAGGCTATATATGAATCTCAAAGGTGAGTTGGTAGGAGGAAGGGGTTGTGTGGCAGGGTATCTTCACACTGTGATCTTAAAAGAAAACCACAGAGCTGAGGATCAAAAGTTGAGAAGCCAGCTAGGCAACTCCACCTACGAGTCTTCCCTCTGCACCGAGGGGGAAGGTTTAGAGTGGGTTTAAATCACAAAGTGCAGGAACTCGATGGTGTTGGCAGCTGTGTGAAATACTGAGTGCAAGTACTTGCCACCAGGATTTGGCAGACTGTGTTTAGAGGGATCCTACAAGATGGGAACATCGGAAGATAATTGAAGATAAGGGTCAAAGGTTTCATCTCTCCCCAATGGAAGAAACATGGGTACATGGGATCCTGACAATACTAGTTGCATCTAAGTTTTATCCCTTTGCTAGGAAAGACTAGGACAAGGCGGTTTGTGTTTTGTGTGTCAAGATCTTAGGGACCAACTGCTTTCTACCAGATAACAGCACTAGTTTCAAGACTAACATATTAAAAAAGCTCTAAGAATTAGTTTGATTTTGGAAAAAAAAAAACTTTAGTGGTTATCATATCCTTATTTCTTCTGTATAAATTCCATTTACAGGAATATCAGAAGATGTCTATTGGTGAGTGCAAGCTGCCCATCCAGATTTATCAGCTGCCCAAAGATCTGAAAAGAGGTTCTCTTCCTAGTCAATTATTAACATGTGAGAAGATGTTCAGCTACTTCTGCAGCCTCATTCTCCGGGAGACTGTCATGAATAATTGCATCCTTACCCGTGGATGGCTCAGTGTCCTATACTCAAAACAGCTAAAACAACTGACGATGGCTCTTGACATTCTAAATGACCAATACCTTTGGCACAGGATGTTTATTTCCTTTTGCTTAAGAGGAGGAGGGGTAGTAGGTGATGTAGGTGTACTTTCTTTATCGATAGACTGGATATACTGGCCATCACGATGCTACTAATAGTAGCCAAACTTTTCCTTCATAGAAACAAGAGTACTGAGACCGAGGAGGTTCTGTTGGTATCAGTGAGAAAAAGGAGGGCTCCTTGCTCAGCCCTGGTACACAATGGTTCCCACGAAGTGTTTACACCACTGTACAATAATGTAGGATACCGCGTCCTCACGTAACTCAGGAGGGAAAGTGTGGGTAAGGGAGTGCCTTCCGTGGAAGAGAGACTATCAGATAAAACCCTTTGTTCCCGATTCATGATGTCTGACTTGCTTCTCTTTAAGCTTTGTGAATTTTCCTGGTTCAAAAGGATAGTGGTGGAGAGCAGCAGAGAAGTGGGGGTCTGAAAAATGTAATCTTTGTGTTAAGGCACTCTGTGGCCTCATAACGGCTCGCTGGTTGGGGGGTGCTGCCTTCCAGCCCTAAAAGATGACACTAGGGCTTCTCAATGGACGGGGTATTGAAGCAGCCAGTCGGTAGGGTCTTCTTGATGTCTTCCAGGTTGCGAATGTCCTTCATGATCTCCTCGATATCTCGATTATAGTCCATGATGGCAGCCTCCTGCTTCCTGGCTTCATTCTCCAGATCAGACACTTTCCTGTCTAGATCACTGACTTTCATTTCATCTTTGGCTTTGTTCAGGGTGCCTTCGATCTCATTTAGCTTGTTCAGGTCCACTGTGTCCAGTTGCCCTGTACAGTCAGAGAGGACACAGGAGGAAACAGATGTACTCAGTGAGAATGATCACGTCACCCCACCAGTACTCCACTAGCCTTCCATATAGATGAAGCCCAGCAACTGCCACCACGCAATGGTGGCCTGCAAACCAGCTTGTAGATTGGTCGGGTTGTACGAGGGCACGAACAACGCAGACCAAGTACAAATGCTGACCTAACTGGCAAGGACAGGTCAGTGCATTTAACAGATACCGGGCTGGATGTTTTCTCTGGGAAAACAGTTTTTGTGAAATGTTTTCTAAAGACACAGCTGCCGTGTTTGAGACCTTAAGCCTCATCTGTGGTTTTGAAGGTCATCTCGTAATGTTTAATACCATTTTTATGTTTATATATGTAATCTGCATGTCATTTTAATGCCATTTAACGAACACAAAAATCTTTACGCTAGAACTCTAAGTCCTCAGCTCTTTGGATTCCAGGGAGGCTGGGTTGGTTTGGGGAGTCTTGTGCCTCTTTCAGGAGTTAGACATTATTTGGAGTCCTCCTATGGAAAATAGCCAGGGATGAAATGCTGAAATAATTCCAGCGAAAGCTTCACTTTAAAATTAGCAAGAAAAGGAGTTCTTCTGGAAAGAACTGCTTCCATAATTAATGAAAGCAGACTGCCACACAGTGATCAACACTTTATGCACACTGTACTTGATTATATTCTCACAAGACCACATGCTGCCAGTGATTCTCAGATGTTAAACAATTTGCCCAAGTTTGCACGATTACAAGGCAATGAAACAAAGATTCTGATGCAACTCTAACTTTAAAATCCTGTTCTTTCTGTCATGAAAAGTTATCTCTTCTAGATCCTTTCATTTTAAATTTATTATTCTTGATATTCTAGATGGATAAAAAATATAGACTCCCCCACCCTCCAAACAAAACAAAAACAAAAACAAAAACACTGACCAAACCTTCAAGGCTAAATTAAAGTAGAATGCGTTGCTACAGAGCTATACTAGCTGGAGTAATTATCACTTTGTAATGGAGGTGGTGACAAAAGTACATCTGTCCTATAATGAAGCCTGCTCCCCATTACACTGAATTAAAAGAGCAATTCAACATGTTTCTATATCCTTGAAAAATCAAGCTTATTCTTTTTTAAAAACCGTCACCTCATCCAATTATCCTTTTGATTACTCTACCACTGAAATCCTTCACTTTAAAACCTCTAAAGACACACTGCCAGCACGATGATCTAAGAAGAATCGCTGTTCAATGTATCATAAACATCGACCATAAATGAGCCACCCTAGCTGGCAGCCTATCTTCCTAATTTTCTAAGTCTTTGGACCATGGTCAGATTCCAGGACTTAGATCATATGCCGTGCAAGGGCCCCATAAGTACTTGTTGGATTGATACAATCTGAAGTCTTGATCCAGTTCACACAATACTCCCGCTAAAATATCTGCTTCTGTGTCAAGTATCTCAGACCCCAAGAGCAGTACAGAGAATTCAGAGGCTGCCTAACATGACTCTACAGCTACTTACCCAGCTGCTCCAGGAGGTCATTAATCAGGTTGAGGAGGCTGGTAACGGAGTTCTTGGCCTTTCTGGCATTGATCTCGGCTTCCTGAGCAGCCTGGGAAGCCTGTACCGGGAAAGGACAGATGATACCGAAAGTCCTGGTGGCATGTTTTCAGGTTCTTAAAATAGTTTTACCCCAATCAGCCAGAAAGCCCAATTTTCAGCTTCCTCTTTCCTAACTAGTGAAACTACAATCAATCAATCTCTCTCTCTGGTCTTTATATCTTCATGGTGAAATGCTGCTATTTTTAATTCATAGAACAGTCATGAGTAGACTGTCCGCATGCCGATATTGACTGTATTTGTATTTCAAAAAGACCAATATTATCTCCTTTTCTCACTTTCTCACTCAAGAATACATGGAGATGGATTCATAACAAAACCCATTAAGCAGAAACAAGTTATTAAGGACAAGTATAAAAAACTACATTTTAGAACCAAAATAGGTCCTTCAGGACACTCTTAGGGACTTGATTATTAGACATGTCCTATTTTCAAGAAAAGTTTTATAATCAAGTGACACATTCTGTAACACCCTCTACCCCTGCAGCTGCGTGCGCGCACACACACGCATGTCCGTGCATACACATCCACACGCACAGATTGGGGTGGTACAGTTTACATTTTATAAATCAACTAAAGGTAAGTGTATTCAGGAAAATTCCATGAAACCTGAACAAATACCCTGTGCATGAGTCACGGGAAATGACAATGAAAGAGGAAGTATCTGAATATCAGAAAACAGATGCTCTCACAAATAAATCCAGTCAGGATATAAATGAGCAGCTTTGAGCTCCCTACCACGTAATTGTTTTTCCTAGTTTTTGGCTCAAGATACTGCAACATTTTTGGATAGAAACAACGTAAGACTTTGAAAAAGAACAAGCATGAGGAAAAAACCTTCACAAATGAAAGATTAACCTCTGTTGAAATCACAGCCTTTCTTACTGAGCCTTGACAGGCTTTTCTGTGAGCATCCTAGGAGAGGGGTAAATGACCATGATGGTCTGCAAGAGCAATGCTCCTGCAGTAACCTATGGTCTCCAGCCTCCTCTTCCAGGGCAATCAAAAGCTTTTACTCTTCTGGTGAAAAAAGGTATGTTACAGATTCAAACAACACTGGTTTGATGCTTTGTCTTTTAGGATTGGCATAAATATAAATGGAATAGAGTATGTTTGGGTGCTTTGTGTTCGTTAGAAGTTATCAAAAAGAACAAAAGATGGATCTTCTTCCCCTCTTTGGAGTCCATACCCCTTTTTTGAAGCTCATAAGGAGTATATCCTTTTCCTTCTTCCAATAGGCTCTAAATCTAATGTTTCTACAACCATATTAAAAATGAAATGCAGAGACCCTCAGCATATACAAGAAACACGTATTTTTTACTATATGGGAATTTCCACTTGAGCCATACCTTGCTATAGAAAATTGAGACAGTCCAAAACAAAACCCAAAATGCATACTAAAATAAGAGTGTTTGCACAGGGACACTCCCTGTTATCACTTCTCTAGAGTCTTCTTTACCTAGATAAACAGAGTTAGTATTTCTCCTTTCTGTCCCAAGGTAAAAATGAGCCATAGTAAAAGATCTGTTTTTCAGCAAGAGTGGAAAAATGGTCCCTTGCTTGTACTGAAAATGCAGAATTAAACAAGTTCATTACTGTGATTGTAATCAGATTGAACTGAACAGTTATGTTTCCACTGTGACTCCATTAAAGTCTTTTGAAAGCAAAATATAGCATAAAACAGAAAAGTGTACCCTTGTTCTTTACCAGGCCATGCATTCCTAGGTCAATTTTATTACCAACAGTATTGTAGATACACATCATCACAAAGGGTAAAAAAAAAAAAAATAAACTGAATGTAAATTTGGTATGTTTTTGTCATCTTCAAAAATGAAACACAAGAAACTGGTCTTTGCCTCTAGAAAGTAGGCTGCTGCGATAACAATAGTAGAAGGAAATTTTTCATTGTATTCCTTTTTATTCCTTTTTGGTTTTATACTAGCTATGAATCACTCATCCAAAAATATAAGGACATACTTTTCAATGTCCTAAAACTTCAAATGTATAAAAGAATGTTTTGCTTTTAATGGGGAGAAGCCTTGGACAGAACAATTGTGCAACAACCCAGCAGGAGAGCCAAATTCTTTGTCTTCTATGTAAGTTCCTAACCCAATTCTTGGCCAGAAAACACAATGAAAAACAGAAGTCAATAAGACACTCTTCTTAACAAGATGGGGATCTTCATCTTTAAACACCCTTCACTCTCTGCCCACAAGCAAATAGATACAAGCGGCTTACCATCCCTGCCATCATCATATCCTGGTCAGCATCATCTTGTTTTTTCTTCAGCTCCTTTTCTGCTTCCTGCAGTTGTTTCAACATATTGTTCACCTCATTATCCAGGTCTGTAACTTCTGCAAAAGTCCTTTCTGCTTCTGCCTTGGTGCTGGTAGCATTCTAGGCACATGATAAAGAACTGCTGATGAGAAAAAGCTTTCATCTTTCTAAAGTATGTGTCCATACCTCTTATAATCTGTAGAATGGCTCGAAAATACAATCCATAAAGAACAGGGCAGTAAATTAGACTGTACGCTGACTTATGGTATCATTTATTTGGGTTCCAAATAACAGTAAGGAAAGAAAAGTTAGCATTACTGCCTAACATAATAAATGCTTCTATTTGTATACTCTTATTTTTCCTTAATACTTCCTGTTCAATCATTGCCATTTTTAGTTGACGTCACATGGCTGGCAAATGATAAAACATTTAAATGGTGTACATTTTCCAACACATCATATTGATTAGGTACTTTCAAGTTGAATACATTTTCAATTCAAATGTAGATGCCTTGTTCTACTTGGCAGTTTATCACAATGTAGAAAAAGACCACAATCCTGATATAGGAGTATTTTATAAAATATAATTAATCCCCAAATCAACTGTTCTAAATTAACTTAAGAATGTATTTGATTGGGCAGCCTGGGTTTAGTGCAGCCTTCAGTCCAGGGCGTGATCCTGGAGATCCGGGACTGAGTCCCATGGCGGGCTCCCTGCATAGAGCCTGCTTCTTCTCCCTCTGCCTGTGTCTCTGCCTCTCTCTCTCTCTCTGTTTCTCATGAATAAATAAATAAAATCTTTAAAAAAAAAAGAATGTGATTCTCGAACATGTAATTTTAGCATCCATTCTAATCATTTAAATAAAACAGATTGACCTTTAAATAGGAAAAAAACCAACTTAAATTATTCTTTAAGATGAATAGAAAGAGGGCGCCTGGGTGGCTCAGTTGGTTAAGTGTCTGACTTTGGCTCAGGTCATGATCTCAGGGTCCTGGGATCAAGCTCCACTTCTGGCTCTACGCTCAGAGGGGAGTCTCCTTGCCCCTCTCCCTTTGCCCCTCTCCCTTTGCCCCTCTCCCCAGCTCATGCTCTGTCTCTCAAATAAACAAATAAAATCTTAAAAAAAAAAAAAAGATGATTAGAAAGAATCCTAGAATCCTTCTTTCCACTCTAAATCAGGTTGGGATCAGATACAAAATATGCTCACAAGAGGCGCCTGATAGTTATACTGACTTGATTGAAAAAATGGCAGCTGTCCATGTCAAAGTCCATGTTTATTTGAGAAGAGTTTGATTTTTTTTGTGGAAGGTGCTCATGGGCCCATGAAGCCTTCCATCTCCTCACAACAGAGACCCAGCCGCTGAGACAACAGTAGAAATGTTGAAGGGCCTTTCAATGATTCTCCCTCTTTGGTCAATGTACTTATCTAGTACTCTAATACCTAGTCAGAAGTGAACAAGGATGGTTTAAGATAATTTTACTAGAGTCGAGGAGGAAGTTTATGAGAGACTTTAAGGATCTGGCAAGAAACTAGATCTTGGAAAGGATCTTGGAAAGGATATTTTAAGGATCTTGGAAAACAGCTAGAGAAATACAGGAGCAAAAATGGGAGAAGAAGGAAGCACACACCTTCTGGACAGCGCTGGCGATCCTCTCTGCCTCATGGGCTTTGCTCTTGGCTTCAGTAGCGTCTGCAGCTGCATTGCCCAGCGCCAGCTGCGCCTCCCTTGTCTTTTCATTGGCTTCAATGATGGTCTGGTTGATGGCAGGAATCCTCCGTAAAGCCTCCTCTGCAGCAGTCTTGTTGTCATTCACTCGCCTATCGAAATCTAAAATAAAGCAAATTCGAGGAATGCACTTGAACTAGACCTCAACAAGCCAAAAGGGAGCCTTTTAGGGAGCTGCAACTGGATTTTGTTTTATGAAAAATGAGAGAAAAATGATAAACAGCATGGATGGCCTTAGAAGAACGAAGTGCACAGCTTTAGATTTATGAGTGGGCATGTTTCTGGAAAGTTCACTTTCATGCAAAGCACTGAGTAATCCATTATTGCCACGGCAACCAATATTAAAAG
This sequence comes from Nyctereutes procyonoides, assembly GCF_905146905.1. Taxonomy (NCBI): domain Eukaryota; kingdom Metazoa; phylum Chordata; class Mammalia; order Carnivora; family Canidae; genus Nyctereutes; species Nyctereutes procyonoides. Next base: position 10,658,919 of record NW_026575037.1, read on the forward strand.
CTGCAGTTTATCTAGTGTTTACTGTGTGTTAGCTACTAAGTTAAGAGCTTTTTATGTGCCTGTGATGTAGTCATGATGAAGTCACTGTATCATTTTTATACATGAGAACTGAAGATTAAAGAGGGAGATAATTTTCCCCAACGGTTCACAGAAGTAAGAGGTAGATCAGGGATTCTAACCCAATCCTACTGACAGCAGGGCTGATATATCTAACCATTATCTTGTAAAACTTCCATATTTATAGAACCTATGGGCTATTTTATCAGAGGCAAGTCCAGGAATATGTAGTGAATTGAGCACATTTCTTTTTTTTTTTTTATCTTGGGTGAGGAAAGAAGGCATAAAGATTGAAATGCAACTGGTAGAGAAAATGAAGAATAATCTCGATTTACCAACATGAGCCAGCTAAGTAGGCATAGCTTGATGACATAAGTTATTCTAATGTCAGAAAATTTCTTTTTCTTTCTTTTTTTTTTTTTTTTTTGGTTTTGTTTTAATCCTGAGGTATGAAGGGGTAAAATGATACAACCTTTGGGATTTTTCTTTGAAATACCTTACCATAAAAAAAGTAGGGTGGATGTTGGAGGATGAAGCAAGTATAGGAAAAATCTTAACTGTTGAATTGGAATGATAGATTTATGGGATTTATTATACTCTTATCTTTCATACTGTATATGTTCTAAGAATCTCATGGTTAAAAAAAAAAAAGGAAGTTGCCTTCGTGAAGCATGTGTAGAAATTTATGCTGTTATGTGAGCCTTTCATACCTTTCAGGTTGTTGAGAATGTCATTGGCTTCCTGTAAGGTATTTCGTCCCTTTTTAGCAGCTTCTTCCGCAAGAGCCTTGGCAGCATCTGCTCGGGCCAGGAGCTGGTCAGCAGTCTGCAAACACACAGCAGATCAGAGGGAAAACCCTGCAAGATGAATCTCTTCTATCTCCTTTTTTTTTTTTCTTCTTCTCTCTCCTAAAAGGCCAGGCACCCACTCCCAGCTGCCACCCCGACACCTGCCAACACAGAGCATAGGCCTGGGTATCTCACAGAAGGCCTTCCTTTGAACACCTAAGGGACCCTGCACTTGTAGTGTCATAGACACAGCTCACACTTGCATGATTTCAAATTCTGCCTCTAGAAATGAAGCAATTTTTAAATTAAACCAACCTGTTGTTCGGTCTTTCCCTTCTCCAGAAGCTTCTTGACTTCAAGTTCCTTCCCTCTCATGTCTTCTCTGAGGTCCTCATAATCTTTCAATTTCTGGTCAATCAGACGGTCCAGATCCTCAGCTTCCTTCTTTATTTTATTGGCCTCATTCTGTGAAAAGCAAGTAAGATGTGACGTTTTAGACAAAACAATGAAACTGATGAGAAGGTAGGCTTAGTAACTCTGTAACACTTACCACTCAGATATTTTTAAAAGAATGGCACAGGTCAAGATTTTATGGACTTGGGCACCTGGGTGGCTGAGTGACTGAGTGTCTGCCTTTGGCTCAGATCATGATCCCGGGGTCCTAGGATTGAGTTCTGCATCAAGCTTTCTGCAGGGAGCCTGCTTCCCCCTCTGCCTATGTCTCTGCCTCTCTCTGTGTCTCTCATGAATAAATAAATCTTAAAAAAATATTTTATGGACTTTTTAAAAAAATTGAACTATACTTTACACATAGTGAAATGCACAGCACTTACTACAATGAGTTTTGACAAATATATTTACCCATGTAACCAATACCCCAATCAAGATACAGAATATTTCCACAGCTGGAAATTCCCTGTATCTCTTTCCAATTAATTTCCACATCTACCTTTTCAACAATGCAGCTGCCACTGGTCTGGTTTTTATCATTGATTAGTTTTGCCTATTCTCAAATTTCAAATATGTGAGATCATACAATATGTACATGTCTGAAGAGACCTAACTATACCTTTATGATAAAATAAAATTAACACCTCTGATGTAAGAAGTGAAACTTAATACATTTCAAATTTAATGTAAAAAATATAGCATTTACACAGAGCCTGGAATGAGGATTCATGATTAGAGTACAGATATAATGAAAGTCTACCAATTCCCAAATATTTTACCTGCCTGACAGCATCCTGACATAGTTCTTTCATTTAAATCATTTTTAAAAATATTTTATCTATTTGAAAGAGAGAGAGAGAGAGAGAGAGAACGCACATGCACAAGCAGGGGTAGTGGCAGGCACAGGGAGAAGCAGACTCCCTGTTGAGCAGGGAGCTTGATGTGGGATTGATCCTAGGACCCCAGAATCGTGACCTGAGCTGAAGGCAGACGCTTAACCTACTGAGCCACCCACGAGTCCCCTAAACCATTTTCTTTTATTTCTCTTGTTCTCAATCAGATAGTGTCTGGACCTAGCAGTCTAGGTGTACTCTGCCCTAATAAATGCAAATATATAATAATTTAGATTTATATTAAAGATTTAGGAGTGATCATTCATATCATTAAAGTAGTCTTTGCTGCTGTTTAATCTTTATAATCACCGGATTCTTGGCCTCAGTTAACATATTGGAAGTGGAACTCGACATTACCAGAGTCAGTTGGAGGACAAAGGAGGTAGGTACTAGTGATAGTTATAGGGCAGTCAGAACAGCTTTTACCCAGACTTCGAGCAGACTGTGTGTGTGTGTATGTGTGTGTGTTTGGGGGGCGAGGGTGAGTACTATGGATGGGTGATGGCAGTGACAACCAATACTTGGTGCACACAGGCTGCCCACCCCATACCTCTAGTGCTTCTGAGTCCACAGGTGTCAGCTGAGCAACGCTGGCATAGATCTCCACCGCTTTATCTCCAGCCCTCTTGGCCTCCTCATGTACTCGGGCAGCTTGCTTCTCCAGATCCTGTGAGATGTTCTTTGCTTGTTCATACCTAAGGAATAAACAATTTAATGAAACTTTGTTGCTTTTGGCACCTTAGTGTTAACCACATTCATTCTAGTTCCAATCACTGCAACAGAATTTCCAAAACTTCAGAGAAAATGCTATTATTTAATGCCAACATAGCTTAGATTTCATCTCATCACTTCTATTTATACTATATGGTTTATCGGATATTTCTTATTTTGGAGACCTTTTAAAATATTTGTAGCTCAAGTACATTTTTTCTACTAACTCTGATACTTTGTCTCTTCTTTTTTCATTTATGCAGAATTTTAAGTATCATAGCTAGTTGATTACCTTTCTCTGTAGTTACAGGAATTGGACCCAATAAAATCTCTGTGGCTCTACATCCCCTGCTCTAATTACTGCTCCATTTCAAAAGCATGATTAACAAAAGAAATCTTACTGCACCAATGCATGCCCCGAATCCATCAGCATTTAACTTTTCATTGAACTGGTGCTATTTACAAGAACAACCAAGGGCCATAAACCACTTTTAAATGATACTCACTTTCTATTAAGTTCTTCAATCTCAAGTGCTGTTTGATTTTCTCCTGCCAGTGTTTTCAGAAGCAGATTATATGCCTCAGTTGATGTATCGTTAGCTGTCTTTGCCACTCTTACAATATCATCAGCTTCTTGTTTATGGCTGTATAACATAAAAGAAAAAATAAACCATGAAACGGGACTATTTAATACGGAAAGAAGCAGAACTTAGGTAATGCTTATCTTATTATATATACATATACTCATGAGGACAGAGCTCTGTAAATATTGAAAAATCTTACAAATTTGGAATTTTGCAACCATTTCAGTGGAGCTAAGTTTAAATAGCATTCTATAATCTGAGAAAATGGTATCTTCCAAATGATATTTTCCACTTAAGTTTATAGGGGCAAATGGTATATTTCTTTAAAAAATTACTTCTAAATAAAGTCATTTAAGAATAATTTATCTATAAAACCATCTATGCTGGCAAGAACTCATTTATTAGACATAAACACAAACCCAGGACCTAATGTTTAATCCTTATTCTGGTTCTGTTACTACATAATCTTGAAACAGCTTCCAATTATTCAGATTTCTCACGTGCAACCTAATTACTGGCCAGGAAAAGCAACCCAACACCAAATAGAAAGCAACAGGTCAACAGGGAATCCAGCCAAATAATGCAAATTTCAGCTAAGGAACTGCTAAGTTTTTTTTTTTTCAGCTCTAAAATTTCATATTACAATTTCACACTGAAGTATGAGGCCATTCCTTTTCAGTATAATAAGTGTTCTTTCAAAAATCATATATGAAAGATACTAGAATTACTTTATATATTCATATGCACAATAATTTTTTAAAAAAATTTTTATGTACTCATGAGAGACAGACAGAGGCAGAGACATAATTTCAATTTAATGTTCTCCTACAACTTAAAGTTTTTCCTAAGAAACTACCTCATACTTAATAATTTAAAAAATCTTTTAAAAATGAGGAATGAAAAAAAAAAGAGGAATGATGGGGTGCCTGGGTAGCCCAGTGGTTGAGCATCTGCTTTTGGCTCAGGGCATGATCCAAGATCCTGGGGTCCTTGGATCAAGTCCCGCATCAGGCTCCCTACAGGGAGTCTGCTTTTTCCTCTGCCTGTGTCTCTGTCTCTCTCTCTGTTGTCTCTCATGAATAAATAAGTAAAATCTTTTAAAAAAATAAAAAGGAGGAATGACACAGTCTGTATTCTTGGGCTGATTTTCAATGTACTATTTGAAATTTCAAATGTACCATTTGAAATTTTTTTCTATTAAAATCTAGAGTTAAACATGTGTTAAAATTTTTAAACATTAAACAAATAACTAAATTCAACTGAGTTTCTTAGTTATCAACTTTAAGGTTTTGAAATTAAAAATCTAAAAATGTTACGGTTTTGAGATGTGCAAATATAACTTCCCTCCAAAGCATCATGTTCAAATATTCAAAGTAAATATTGTAATTTTAAAGGAGAGGCAAGAAAGGAGCACACATAGCCGATAACATTTCAGAAAAGAGAGCCACCTCTGCAGAGGCGGGTTATGTGCAAAGTGTGCATGGGTAAAGGAGGGAGCAACATGTACACAGCATAAGGAAAGCTATAGCTTAACCATTAAGACACAGGGATCTGGAGGTTACCGTTCAGCAAGCTTTCGTGCTTCTTCTGCCAAAAGAGTCATGTTGTTTGGGTCCCCTGTAGACTCTGGCTGAGTGACTGACTGAAGAGGAAATAAACAAAGCACTAATCTCAAAGGCCTGAATTATTTAAATTTAATAAATCAAGTGCCCAAACCAGATTTGTATTAGTGTTATTAAGCAAAAAGAATGTCTCATTAGTTCAAAGATCTTTCACTAATATTAGCATCCCTGGTTACAGATTACTATTTCTATTTTCATCAGAGGATAAAAGAAGTTTAAAGTGACTAATGCCATAGAAGAAACAAAGGTAGAGAAAGGACCCAGATGTCCACTGGTTTTTATCCACTCTGTGATAACTATTTAATGACAACTATGAGCAACGTGGTTTTCTTGCTCCATGTTTAGAGACAAAAAGGCACAAAGAGTCAATTTAGCTGAAGCATTCCATGAACAGTAATGGAATGGCAAGACTTGCTACATATTACCAGAGGACTCCTGCACCCCAGCCTCAGACCTTCCCAATCACTCACCACATTGGCAACAGCAATCTTTGCTTTCTCCAGTTCTCGGGATGCGATTTCAATCAACTGCTCTGTGCTTTCTACCCTGGCACGTGCTTGCTCGGCCAAGTTTCCAGTCTCTTCAATGGTATTACGGATATTCTGTAAACGGCTAATTTGGCTGGATAACGTGCTATTCACTCTCTGGAGGCGGTCCATCAAATTCTGGTCTACATCTGCAAAGGCATTGCATTAGAAAGTCCATAAGTTACCTGAAAGGGGGGGGGGGCAATGCATCTATCACATGAAATCCGAGGCACAACTTTATTCCTTCCCAACACAGAACTCTCTGATAAGCTTTCCCCAAGCCCATGGGCAGAACTGTTCGGTCTTTACTGTGCCAGTCTCCCTCCACTCTTAACATTTATCACACTATCTCCCATCTTGTGTCTGTCTGCTCCACTGGACTACAAGCTTCTCTTTTTTACTTGTCACTATATCCTCAATGTGATTGGCAAAGAGGAGACACCCAAGAAATGTCTGAGGAAGGAAAGCTGTTGATGTTCTGGCACATGCCAGATTTAATCATAAAAACACAATGTTATTAAAAGCACTATCAGCCCTGAGAGCTGGACATTTTTTTAAACTGGGAAAAAACCAGGTTCAAAACAGATGTTGAGGAATGGCAAATTATTATTTTTTTATATAAATTTATTTTTTATTGGTGTTCAATTTGCCAACATATAGAATAACACCCAGTGCTCATCCCATCAAGTGCTCCCCTCAGTCCCTGTCACCCAGTCACCCACACCCCCTGCCCACCTCCCCTTCCACTCCCCCTAGTTCGTTTCCTAGAGTTAGGAGTCTCTCATGTTCTGTCTCCCTTTCTGATATTTCCAACTCATTTTTTCTCCTTTCCCCTTTATTCCCTTTCACTATTTTTTATATTCCCCAAATGAATGAAACCATATAATGTTTGTCCTTCTCCGATTGACTTATTTCACTCAGCATAATATCCTCCAGTTCCATCCACGTCGAAGCAAATGGTGGGTGTTTGTCATTTCTAATGGCTGAGTAATATTAGGAATGGCAAATTAAATTCATTTTGTATTTTAAACTAAATACAAGACTGAGTATGGAGTCTTGCTGCCCCTCCCACCTCCTGACAGAGCCACGTAATTTCTTTCATACCGAGTTCTTCAAAATGTTTTTTTTAATAATAAATTTATTTTTTATTGGTGTTCAATTTGCCAACATACAGAATAACACCCAGTGCTCATCCCGTCAAGTGCCCCCCTCAGTGCCCGTCACCCATTCACCCCCACCCCCCGCCTTCCTCCCCTTCCATCACCCCTAGTTCGTTTCCCAGAGTTAGGAGTCTTTATGTTCTGTCTCCCTTTCTGATATTTCCTACCCATTTCTTCTCCCTTCCCTTCTATTCCCTTTCACTATTATTTATATTCCCCAAATGAATGAGACCATATAATGTTTGTCCTCCGACTGACTTATTTCACTTAGCATAATACCCTCCAGTTCCATCCACGTTGAAGCAAATGGTGGGTATTTGTCATTTTTAATGACTAATATTCCATTCAAAATGTTTTCTATTAATTATGCCCATTCAACTTAAATCTCATACCCAGGCCTTAATAAATAAAAAGATAAGTATATACCTGTGTAAATATGATTCTGTCATTATTAAAATTCTCACATGTCATGAGAGTATATTAATAAACAAGAATCACTAAGTCCTATTAAAAAATTGATCAAAAAAAATTGATCAGTTCTTATTTCAGCAAAATGCTCAGAGTTGGCATCTAAATTTTCCAAGGAATGTGGAAAGATGAGAGGTCAAAGTTAAAATCAATAAAGATGCAAGTTTGAAAGATGAGTTTGGAAAACAGCATCTTGCAAGCAGAGCCACGAAATACACATGCAAAGTTGGTGCAGTGTGACACTTGCCTAACTATACACAGTGGCCCTGCTTGGATGATTAGCCAACTCTTTGGTAACCTCGAGATTTTTAAGAAAATAACAAAAGATTTTTAAAAAGCTGAAATCATAGAACATCATTTAGACTCAGGAAGCATAAGCAGCACTGAAGTTACAAAAGCCCCTTTCCTTTAGACCTTCAGGAATGGACAAGATACCAATCTCTCTGGCCAGCTCTTCAGAGAAACAACAGTAACTGAAAAGAGAATAGATAATCTAACTAGTAGGATCACTTCAAATGCCTTCCAATTGCAAAACCTAATTGCGCCATATAATCTCCTTTTAAAGCTGCAGAATAAACACGAGTTTAAACTACAAATAAATAGTCAGGGATAGTTTGAAAGGATAAATCATTGTGAAGATATTGTGATTTGTGGCTCGTTTGAACCCAAGTAAGAAAGGTCAGCCAGGAACTCCATGAATCTGGTCTTAGTGGGAGTAGACTTTAACCCTAGCCTCACTATGGGGCTCCCCAAGCTATGAAAGCAGCAGCCTGTGATGTTCCCACCTTTCAGGTGGCTCAAGGGAAGGTATGACATCCATGGCTTTTATCAAAGCTGGGATAGAAGAAGGTAGGTAGCTAGTATGGCCGGAGGAAGCTGGACATTGCTGGGGCCACAGCAAGATGTGGGGCAGTGCTGGCTGACCGCCCTTTCTCTTCTCATGCCCTCACAGTGCTGGTGCCAGAGCTGCGGGGCAGACCCCATCTCTCAGGTGAACTGATCTGCACGTAATGATAACCCCACATTCGATTCCTCAATGTATATGGCAGGACAGATGTGAACTTGTTGTTACAAGAGAATACATTAATGGAAAAACGTGTGTAAAAAGCTTTTGCTAACAGATGAACAAGCTAAAACAAAAACGACTCGTGTTTATACAGAACAGGAAACATTTAAATTCTTCTTAATCTATGTTTAACACTTAAAATGTAAAAACAGCACAAAAAAACCAAACACACACCTAAAGTTAACATAAACTATTGACCTCTCATTTTATTCTTCGTTCCTAAAAATTTACCTTATAAAACAATTTCTGGACTCTCATAAAAATTAAACCAACCAAAACCAGATGCATCTAATTACTTCCTTCTTTACTTCAAGAATTTTGAAAAATCAAAGTTATATATGTTAGGGATACCTACAATAAGAAATAAGTAATATATCTAGTTTTTGTTGACCTATAATCTGATAGGAAGACTTCTCTAACTCCAAATGGGTAGATTCATAAACTCCATAAAAGGGTCAATCATTGTGGCCCCAAGTGTACTAATGTTAATGCACAGTTACTATGAGTGTCTATGAACACCTGCATCTCAGAGATGGAAAGCCTCTAAACAAAAGTGACCTCAGTCAGATGATAAGTACCTCAATAGAAGGAGCAGCGTCTTATTTATCTTTTCATTACTGGTATTTTTAGCACAGTGCCTGGTATACTCCAGGTATTCAGTAAGTATAGAAAAGGATTTGTTTCAATTTAGGAAAAAAACTTAATTCAGGGTAAGTAATAAAAATAAAATGTTCAAATGATTTAGCCGGTGCCTGGGTGGCTCTGTCAGTTAAGCATCCAGCTCCTGATTTTGGCTCAGGTCAACAATGTCAAGGTCGTGAGATGGAGCCCACTTGGGCTCTTCACTCAGTGGGGAGCCTGCTGGAGATTGTCTCCTCCCTTTCCTTTGTCCCTGTCCCTACTCACTTGCTCTAGCTCATTCGCTCTCTCTAAAATAAACAAAATTTTAAAAAGTGATTTAAAAGGCAAGTAAATAATTTAAAATAACTTTTTCTTACTTTCAGAGTTTTACAGTACCTTTAAACTCAGGTACCTTTAAAGTTAATAAAGTACTTTAAAATAAATTGTTTTCTAACTCTTAAGCCAACTCCTCTGCTTATCATAAGTCTCACTGGATAATATACAGAGGAGAGCCATAAATGCAAAGGACATTAAATATGCACATAATATAAAATAAATGCTTTTACATGATGCTATTAGCACATTTGTTTACTTATTAGACAGAAAATTTCATAAGCAGGTACTAATTTCTAATCTCTCATAAATACTAGCTTTTTATATTTAGTAGCTAGCTGTTAGGTCAATTGAAGACTACAATGTTTCCTTATGAGGGTCCTTCCTAAGGAAATAAAGCAGTGCCTAAAATAAATTCTCACTTGCTGGATGACAGAAAAGTCCAAGTTAAAATTTTCTACCTAAAATAATGCATTCGAAGTGCATACCTTTCACAATTTTTTTTTTTTAAGATTTACTTATTTATTTATTCAGAGAGAGCGAAAGAGAGGCAGAGACACAGGCAGAGAGAGAAGCAGGCTCCATGCAGGGAGCCCGACGTGGGACTAGATCCCGGGTCTCCAGGATCACACCCCGGGCTGCAGGCGGCACTAAACCGCTGCGCCACCAGGGCTGCCCCCTTTCACAATTTTTAAAAACTGTTTTAAAACACTTTGTAGGGCAGCCCGGGTGGCTCAGCAGTTTAGCACCGCCTTCGGCCCAGGGAGTGATCCTGGAGACCGGGGATCGAGTCCCATGTCGGGCTCCCTGCATGGAGCCTGCTTCTCCCTCTGCCTGTGTCTCTGCCTGTGTGTGTGTGTGTGTGTGTGTGTGTGTGTGTGTGTGTGTGTGTGTGATAAATAAATATACAAACAAATAAACAAAAAAAAAAAACCTTTGTAATGGGACAGATTTATACAACACTTGGAATTTTTTTTTTTAAGATTTTATTTATTTATTCATGAGAGACAGAGAGAAAGAGAGGCAGACACACAGGCAGAGGGAGAAGCAGGCTCCACGCAGGGAGCCCGATGTGGGACTCGATCCCAGGATTCTAGGATCATAACCTGAGCTGAAGGCAGACACTCAAGCGCTGAGCCACCCAGGCATCCCAACATTCGGAATTTTAACATCTAATAGTTCTGATGTGTTGGGAGAATTATTTTTGCTTACTGTATCTTTTTTTTTTTTTTTTTTTTGCTTATTATATCTTAAAACAAGTTCTTGTATTTTCACATATTATTTTAAAAATTCATATTCTATAAATAGTTTTTAAAAATTGAAGAAGAATTTTATGAGGTCATACTAAATAACCATGTCTAGAGATTGGGCCATGGGGCAGTAGTTACCCTCTGTTTAACGTACATACCTTTGACATCCTGGGCCTCTCGCAGGAGGTCCATAACCTCTCTCTCTGCCTCCTTCAGTCTGTCCTCAAAGGCTTGATCTGTCACCACCTCTTCCCCAGTTCCAAGGTTCGCAATGAGATTCTCTAATTCCTGGAGTTTCACTCGATGGTCAGCAACCTGTACATAATGCAGGAAGAAAAGGGAAAGGTAGCACATCCAGATATTCCTGAAGAACTCAGCTGTACTTCCTGCGGGAACAATCAGCAAGGGGCTCTCACTCTATAAATATGTAGGTCTATACATTCCTGTATATCACTTTTAAACAGATAACGTGGGTAGTTTTTATCTCTCTGGCTTCAAGAGAAAAACTATCAAGCCCATTCCTTTGACATGAAACACTACATGTTGAGGATTCTGCAGTTCTGACCTCTTCCTCATGTTTTAGATCACTTTCCTGATATCTCCACTCAGTTCTCTGCTGGGTGTCTCAACTCAACATTGGAAACTATACTCTTGAGTTTCTTCTCTTAAATCTGTTCCCCCAAGTCATCTCCATTTCAATGAAAAATCCTCCAGCTACCTTAACCAAAAATCCCAAGATGCACCCTTGGTGATTCACTTTCCCTAACCTTGCCCCCTCCAATGCCCTGCCTTCCTAAGTAATGCATACTTACTCAGTGCAATCCGGGCTTGCCCTTTTGCCCCACTTTAACCATCATTCTTCACATAGCAGTCAGACTGTTCTTCTTAAAATATAAACTGGATTTCCCAGCTTAAAACTCCTCAGTGAATTCATGCTGGATTTGGAATAAAATCTAAATCCCTTACTATGGTTGATGTGGTGTGACATGAGTTGTCTCTACCAATCTCTCCAGTCGTATCACTAACCACCCCCTCCTCAGGCTCCAGACACACTCCACCTTTCCTCTGCCTGGAACAGCCTACCCATCACTTCTCATTCACCTTGCTTCCTCTTATTCTTAAGATCTCACCCTAAATAAATTTCCTTAGAGAAGCCTTATGTAAGTAGTTCCCCCAGTTATTCTGTTTGCATTCTTTCTAGTACTTATCTCACTTAGCATTGCTTTAATTTTAATTATTTGTCTCCCACTGGAACATAAGTCTTTGAAGACAAGAGGCCATGCCTATCTTGTTCATCACTTGTTTTCTAGAGCGAAGTGCACAGGAAGTAGCCATTTGATGTCAAATGAATGAATGAATGAATGAATGAACGAACGAATGAATGAGTGAGTGAATGCACTGCTGATGGCTTTACCTTATCCTTTACCAGCCGGTAGCATGCTGGACACTCCTGGCAGCCAGGCCAAGACCGATTGTAGAAATAGTTCTCTTCACACTGGTCACAACGATTTCCCACAAAACCCTGTTTGCACTCACAGCGACCATCATCTTTGCACTGGAGTGAAACAGATCCCTCAGGATGACAGTCACAGGCTGTAGAATAAAGTAAAAAGAGTCTGTGATAGACAAAGGAAGGAAGAATGCATTTTCTTTTAACTCAGATTGATATCAATAACTACTGTACTATTATTATAAGTAGATTTAAAAAAAAAATAGGCCAAATTATGAGAACTTGGTCAAGTTTGCTCAGTAGGGAAAATAAAGATTTTTAAAGCAAAAGTGAGTTTTAAAGTAAAATGTGCATCCCTTGGAGGGGACATATTTCATGTGATACTTAGTAATTATAGAAATTAGTCCATGACACTAATCAGTGTCCTTTTATGCACATTAAGAATTCTCTACCTTCACCTCTCTTGTTTAATATTTCTCTCACTAAGGAACTAGAAAACCCAAATGAGAATACTTATTTTGCATTATTTTATAGTTTGTTGACTCGCTTTGTTCTCTGAACTGGGTCAATGATTTATGCTACATTCCACAGGAGAAATGAAGGAATTCAAAAAGCAAAACACCAAACTGTTCTGAGGCCTAATTCCAGGCAAGTGTTTATGCCAAGGAGAAGCAGATGTTTAGATGTAACCGTACCAAAAGGGCCCCAAGGGTGGGAAGCAACTGCAGCCAGTAAGTCAACCAAGTAAGTTGTGAGCAGTCTCTCTCACTGCTGCATTATCTGCTCTAAGGAGGTGATCAACAGAAATATTTCATTAAGTACAGTGGGAAAGCCCAGTAATCAAAGGGAGATTTTCCTCAGAAAGACAAAAGACTGGGAAAGAATCAGAAACACTATATGAGAAGATGTAAATAAGGCGGCTATAAAGGAACTAGAGAAGCTCTCAATCCCCAGTTTTAGAAAAGGATAATTTCATTGAGTTGAGCATCTGTGATGACTAGGTGAGCAGCCTTGACTGTAAGCCATGGGGCCAGATTGAGCTGGTGAGAGACTGTGGTTCTAACTGGGATTAGGAAAGACTTAGAGTTCTATGCTCCCAGCTCCTTACGTTTGCAGCCTTCGGGTCCAAATCCAAAGTGGTTGACCTCACAGTGCTCACAGTGCTGACCGGTGATGCCAGGCTGGCACTCACACTGGCCAGTGCGGATGTCACACTGCCCGTTGGTGGAACCCAATGCATTGCAGTCGCACCTGAAAATGAAGATGTGACATTTCTCGAGTAAGAAAAACAGACTCTAAGCAAACCTTCACCCCCTTTCAGCACAGAACTGATGTAATTTGTATTGGAAAACAGAATCTAAAAGGCTATTAATACAAAATGTTAAGGGTTTTTAAGCACCTGAGGTTCAAGTAATTTCCATGAGTTCTACTCAGAACCTCTTTTTCTAACCTAACCCACAAACAGTTATTCTACTCCTAAAACCACTACAAAGGGGCTCTCCAACCTGACATCACCTAGGTGCTGACCAGAAGTGTTGAACATAGAAATTCCAGGCTACAAGCCCTAGAGGATCTGACTCTAAGCATCTCAGAAAGCACCTCATAATTTGTAGTGTTTTAAATGTCACTCAGGTGACTGACACAACCAGAGCAGCTTCGTTTCACTCTTTCTCCCATTAGCTTCATTACCACTGTCCAGTACTGCCTCTAAGGGTACCTTGCCTGAATTAGACACTCAAATAATTCCTGAACAAAATCAAGACTACTATTATAGATAACTCATAAAAATCCATCTCTCACAATAAAAAGAGTGAAGACTACTTCCAGCAAAGGCACCTGGTGCCTCACCTCTCACAGCCCTGCCCACTCTGCAGGTTATAGAATCCAGGGTCACAGGCTCCACAGTCCCGGCCAGTCACATGGGGCAGACATTCGCACTGCCCCGTCACAGGGTTACAGCTGCTCTGCTGCTTTACAGTTCCATAGGGATTGCAAGCGCAAGCTAAGGTGGGAAGATAGAGACAGAAAAGGATGCAAATCACCTAAGAGAAATACTAACATATAAACGATACAGATTCTTTGGATGAAGTTGACCAGTACAGTAACCACTAGTCTCCTGTGGCTACTGAGCACTTGCAATGTGGCTGGTCTGATATGCAGCAAATGTGAAAGACACACTGGATTTTGAAGACTTGATATGGAAAAAACAGAGCACAGATCTCAATCATTTTTTATTGATTACTCATTGGAATGAATAATATGGTAGATCTATTAGGTTAAATAAACTATAAATTAAAATCAATTTCACCTTTTTCTCTTTAATGTTTCTCTTTATTTTACTATTTAAATAAAAATTTAAAATTTATTAGTTTTTTATTTTGAACAGACCAAACAACTGTAAGTATTTAAAGAGTCCACACAATTTATTCTTGGGATAAATTAGTATGACTGTGACAGAACCTGGCCGATGGCTACATCACCTCTGCATTTGTCTGCTGGATTGGGAGCCAGGGGATTTCCAAAAAATCCGTCTTTGCATCGGTCACAGTAGAAGCCAGCAGTGTTATAGATGCATTTCAGGCATTCTCCTGTCAAGCGATTGCAATTTCCAACTGCATTGGGGTCGATGTTGTCATTGCATTGGCAGAGGCGGCAAAGCCTCACAGGGCCATTTCTACCCAGGGGGTCTCCAAAGTAGCCATCATCACAGAGCTCACACCTTTTACCTGGTCATGAAACAATCTGATGTTAGAAAAGAGAGGCTTCAGACATTCCTGGTGCCACTGGACACAAATGGTCTGGTTACAAAGAGCCTAGGTGAACCATCAGAAGGGAGGCAATATGCCACAGCAGACAGGGCACCAGCCCAGGAGAGCAGAGGACCTGGGCTGCAGTCCTGGCACTGTGCTAGATCAGCCGAGTGACTCTGGGCACATCTCCATTTTGTTATTAGAGAGATAGCACCTGTTTTGCCTACTTCATTCACTTCAATTGTCCTGAGGATTAACTGAAATCATGCATTAAAAGTGCTTTGTAAATGAGTCAGACGCAGGGTTTATTAACCTCTCCACGTTCATATGTTTATATTGGTTCATGATATTAAAAAAGATGATGGGCCACTCAATGCCATAAGTTTCCTATACAACAGAGTAAGCAGGACAATCTTCTTCACAAAAATAAAAGGCATGTGCTAATCCTTGTTTGAACTATTTCAACTAGTACAGAATCAGAGTACTTTAGAAAAGAACTCAGAGATTGTCATTTGCCACCAGCTTCCATTATAGGTAAGGGAACAGAGAGGTTAAGCAACTTGCCCACAATCCAACATCTAGGATCCAGAACTCTTGCCACCATACTAAGCTCACTGTTCCTCCTCTTCTCTTTTCCACTTTCCCATTACTATTAGCCCAAGCTGGGTTCTTGATATCTTTGTAGCAGACAAGGACTGAATTAGCCTAAGCTTTCTAGAGAAACAAAAGTTTGCTCATGTACTCATTTAATGAATATTAGCTGAGCATCTACTACTATATACAGGCACTATTCTAGGTTGTCAAGATGATGTAGTGAACAAGGTGGACAAGATCTCTCCTCTCATGAAGTTTACACTGTGGTTGGGGGAGGCCAGTCCACAGACATATAAATAAAAAGGATTATTTCAGATAGGGATAAGCATAAAGAATTTTAAAAACAGGGTAATGTGGGATCCCTGGGTGGCGCAGCGGTTTGGCGCCTGCCTTTGGCCCAGGGCGCGATCCTGGAGACCCGGGATCGAATCCCACATCAGGCTCCCGAAGCATGGAGCCTGCTTCTCCCTCTGCCTGTGTCTCTGCCTCTTTCTCTCTGTGACTATCATAAATAAATAAATAAAAATTTAAAAAAAGAAATTTTAAAAACAGGGTAATGTGACAGAGTGGTAGTTACATCAGACGGTGGTTAGAGAAAGCTCTGTAAGGAGGAGATATTAGGAATAACATGGAAAGACATGAAAAAAAAAAAAAAAAACCAGCCATGATAATATCCAAGGGAAGAACGTTCCAGAAAAACACTATGAGCTTATGGAAGTAGTAAGAGTCAATCGTGCAGGTCACAATAAAAAAAATATGGTTTAAATTCAAGCACAATGAGGTGGTATTAGAGGGTTTTAAGTGATGTAACCTGATTTACATTTTTTAAAAAGATTTTCTTTATTTACTTGAAAAAAAGAGCATGTATGGGGGGGGGGAGCGGGGAGAGGGGAGAGAGAGAGGGAGAAACAGACTTCCCACTGAGCATGCAGCCCCATGTGGGGCTCAATTCCAGGACCCCAAAATCATGACCTGAGCCAAAGTCAGAGGCTTAGCCAACTGAGCCACCCAGGTGCCCAATTTACATTTTAAAAGGATTATCCTGGCTGCCCAGTGAGGTAGGATTGCAGGAAGACCAATGAGGAGGCTATTCTAGGTGAGAGACTGCAGTGGTATGGACCTGGGTAGTGGCAGCGGAGGCATCGAAAAGCAGTCAGAAGTGAGAGTCAATCACACATACTGAGTGACTGATCCCAGGAAATGAAAGAATAAAGAATCAAGGACAAGCCTAAGATTTTAGCCTGAGCAAATAGATGAATGGTAGTAATTTCACTGAGATGAACAAGACTGGGGAAGGACAGGATTCAGGGTGGAGAGTAAGAGAAGAAATCAAAGATTTAGCTTGGATTTGCTTAGAGATGCCTTTAGCCATCTGACTCAAGAGCACAGCAGAAAATAATAGACACATTCAAATTAGCAAGACCCAAAGAGAGTTTAATAAAGGTCCTCTCTATACAAATATGGGCAGGGTGTCAGGAATTCCAAAGGACAGGGTGTCACAAGTGGTAGTGACTGTAGGGCTCTATTGCCTGGGCCTCACGGGGTGGCTGCAGGGGAGCAGTTAGCAAGAAGCTTACATTAGAAAGGGCTGTTTGGAGAACCTTGGTTAAGGTCACCAAGGCACAAGGACACCCCCCCCCCGCCCCCCAGAGGGGGATGTGGACTAAATACTCTGTCCCCACCCTCCTCCCTCTCTGTGATTTCCTATATGTGCTTCCTGCTGCCTGAACACAAGCGGAGGGCCCATCTGGAGTAGTGCATACAGGTCCCGGCATGGTGGAGAAAAATAAAGAATGGATATGGGGGGCATCTACTATATGTCAAGCATATAGCAAGGCTTCCAGCCCACCAGCCAAGCAGAGATGGCAAGTCTATAGCCAGCACTCAGGAGACAGCATGGTTGGGGCCAAAGTCGCAGATTTTTCAGCAGGCATTGAAAGGTTTTTGAAGGCAGAAGATGAGATTTGTTTACCTGAGGGAAGAATACATATAAAGTTGACATGGAAGCCTTAGGCTGAGAATCAGAAGTGATAAAAGGAGCCTCAAGTGAAGAAGGAAGGAAGGAAACCCAAGAGAGGGCAGTGTCCCCAAAGGTGGGAGGAGAAATGTCTGGGGTGGGTGAGCAGTCATCAGCATCCCCAGTTGCTGAGAGATGGGGTCAGAGGAGGACTGAAAGCTGATCCTTGCATTTGGCAAATGGAGACTGCTGATGAGGTGAACAGGATCTGGGGCTGGGGGCAGGCCAGGAGGGGAAGAGACAGGACACGACAGGCCCTTCTCATCTCTGATGAAAATGGATGTTCATTTGAGATCCCTCCCCAGACCAGGATTAGGACAGCAGGTCAGTTTTGCTTTTTCATCAGATCATTTGGCCATTCTAGATATGATCTTTATTCAAAATGCCTTAAAATCTGTTTAGAATAAAACAATTTTTAAAATCTGGTAGGAAACCTAAAACAAAGCTGCATGGTAGCCCGTGGAAAGCTTTCATGCCAAAATATCTTCTGGCAACAATGGCTAACCTATCCTTTTGTGTTAGAGTCCAGGATGTCAGTTCAAGTCCTGGATGTACTACTTATGTGACTTTGGGCAAGTTGTTGGAATTTGTTGGCAATTTTGGAATTTTCTTTTGCCTTGGCTTTCCTTATCATCCTCTCCCCACCCCACGCAAGGTTTTGTTCCTCCTCTCCTAGCCCTCTTAGGTGCATTCCTTTACCTGAATTAGCAATACTATCTTAAAAGTACCTGTGTTTCTCCCATACTTGTAGCCCCTGAAGAGCAGGGACCATCCCTATTCATCTTTGCAGAACCAAAGTCAGGCACTCAAATAGATGTGATGAAAAAAGAATACTATTCTGATTAATTTACCTCAAGAGATCATTTTAAAGATCAAACGTGAAAGCACACCACGTGTGACGATCTCAGGGACTATCGAGTTATTCCTGTTCTTCAGCAGTCTTCTAAATGAGAAAATCTTATCCCATATCTGCAATCTCTATTCGTTATCCAAAAAATATTTACATTCATTCAACAAACACACGTCAAGTGTTATACTGGGTGTAGGAATATAAAAGTCATTAAGACAGACAAATGCCTGCTGCCACAGAGCTTAACAGGGGTGAAGGGTGGGGAATATAGACAATAAACAAATGAATAAACAGAAAACTATCAAGTGGCTAAAAAGTGCTATGAAAAAAGTAAAGCAGGATATAGGACTAACAAGTGAGGGTATTATCTTTCACAGAGTCTATGCTGTTTTTCACGTAGACCTCTAGACCCTAATTAATAGCCTCAGGAAGTGCTATAGCTCATTCCCTTCAAGCCAGGTGATAACAAACAAAACAAATCTATCTCACAAGTCTTGTGTGAGAGACACCTGGTTACAGACTAATAAATTTACACCATTTCGCAAGATCTCCTATATTACACTCTATTACATATGCCAAGTGGTCTCAACTCACCATAGGTATTCAGCATAGCTATGAGAACACCTCCACAGTGCTTAACTTGTTTACGTTTGCAGTCTACCCAATGGAACAACAGAGTAAGCAAAGGGATCTCTCACCAAAACACTGTATTAAGTACATATAAGAGTAGATTCTGCAAGTGGGATGCTTGCTCTATGCTATGGCAGTAAAGGGTCCTAAAATCCTGAGGTAGTGGTACAGGGAGGGTTTACTGAGGAAAGCCTTCCTGGGGAAGTGATGTTTCAACCCAACTCCATGAAAAAGATCGGAGTTGGCCAAGAAAAGTGAGGTTTGAGTCTTGGGCTAAGGCATTCTAAAAAAAAAAGAAAACTGTGTATAATAGGCCATAGAGTCTGGTTCATTTGATGGATTATAAGCCCAGGATGGACGGAGCAGAGAGAGTGACGGCAATAGTAGGTGGAAAGGGAATGAGGTCAGAGAAATCCATCTGTGAGTCCCTATCAGGCCATTGTTTTAAAAAACACACATACAGAAAAGAGTAAAAAATCTGAAAGTCTATGCTAGTTTCTACTTATTTTCTCAACTACCTTAAGCAAATCATTGAATCGTTCTGTGTTGCAATGTCCTTGTGGTCAGTGTGGGGGTCACTGGAGTAGGAAAAGGAAGGTGGGGTGTTTCAATGTTCCCAAGGATTAAAAAGTGTCTTGATGATGTACAAGAGAGGCAAATTATTAGCTCAGTGGTTTTTTTGTGTATGTTTTGTTTTTTTACTTATTTCCAGGCTCTGGAGCAGTCTCTTCTGAACAAAAAGTCTGTAATGGAGTCAAGGGTTGTATGAGAAGCCTTGCCAATACCTCACCATTGCATGGAGGCTAAAGTCAATGGAAAAAGAGGAATGGTCGTTAATGAGCTTTGGTCTCCTTGGTCAGCACGACAGTTCCTTAGGTAGCTAGGAAAGATCTACTTTTACATTCTTATCAAAAAGAAAGAAACTCGGGCAGCCCGGGTGGCTCAGCGGCTTAGCACCGCCTTCAGCCAAGGGTGTGATCCTGGAGACCAGGGATCGAGTCCCACATTGGGCTCCCTGCATGGAGCCTGCTTCTCCCTCTGCCTGTGTCTCTGCCTCTCTGTCTCTGTCTCTCTCTTTCATGAATAAATAAATTTTTTTAAAAAAAGAAAGAAAGAAACTCAGAGAATGGGAACAGACGTCTATCCAAAGCTATAAAAATATTTTTTCCCAACTAAATGCACTGGGCTCCGATGCACTGAAAAGATTATTTAAAGAAAGAACAGAAAGAATTTAAAGAATGTAAAAATTGCCACTTTATATCAAGAATCCCAGGACAGCCCCACAGACTAAAAATCAAATGTTGGTTCTCATCTTAGGTGGGAGAGTATACAGTAGTGGCCATGAGCACCTCCAATGACCAGCCATACAGCTTGGACATGTAACTTTCATGTCTCTGTGCCTCAGTGTTCTTAGCTGTAACATAGGGATAATAGCAGAAGCTACCGTATAGGGTTGGGTGGATTAATGAGGTACAATGTGTAAAGTGCTCAGAAAAGTATGTGGCCATAAATATGTTAGCTATTACTTGTATCCAATATGTATTCTATGAATCTATAATAAATCTCTTTCATGCAAAACTTTCACCTGCTCAGAAAACTGTCATCACTGAGCCAAACAACCAGCTGAAGTCTGCAAACCCTCAAAATTCTGCTTGCCAAGTTATTTTTGTAGGCTGGAACACTGAGAGCAGATGGGAAGAATGGACTTACCAGTGGTGCCAGTAGGACAGTTGGTGCACACCACCTCCTGGGTCTTAGGGACGACGGCACAACTGGAGCCCCCAGGACATGGACAGGGCTGACAATCAGAGGAGGAGCCCGTGGTTGAATCTCCATAGTACCCATCACTGCACTTCTCACAGTGGGGGCCAGCTGTATTGTCTCTGCAGTCACAAACACCTATTGGGAGAGTGAGTATGAGAGAAAAGGCAAGTGAGTAAGCAAATAAGACCAGGAGCACTTTCCTGCCCATCCACTGTAGAGGATTTAGGTCTTGTAGCCACCAAAGATCATCATCTCACCTGTCTCAGGGTCACAGGTCTCACTATGTCCATTGCAGGTACAAAGCACGCATGGACTGTATGGCCCGAGACTCGGAGTTTCTCTTCTGTAACCTGAGAGGCACATCTCACAAAACTGCCCTCCATATCCCACCGGACAGGTGCAGGACTCCACCCAGGTGGCAGGCACCCCGGGCCCAGGGCGAGCACTTGTTAGGGTGACATCATCCAAATATCCAGCACCTGTGAATGGTGTGGATAAAAGAATCACTGAACTGGCTTCTGTTTTCCAAAAGCCTACAAAACGTTAATAAAGCTAAAGAGTAATCAGACACAAAATCCCAGAGATATTCAGCTATTAGTTTAACTTATCTATTAGAGGAGATAATTAGAAAACAGTGTTCACAGCAGTCCTGGTGCTAAGTATCTGGTAGGGCAGAGAGGCAAACATGTTTTTAAACACACACACACAACCAGATCTGTTGGATTTTACAGTTGTCTCAATCACCAATGTGAGAAAGGAGAAGCACTGTGCAATAATCTGGGGCAAGAAGAGATCAGAGCAAGAGTGTAAGGGACAAGAAGAGTTAAGGGCTGTAGCCATTAAGCAGTGTTTTTGTTCTTTTGCCACAAAAGCAGGTCTTGACTACAGAGTTCAGGGATAAGAAAGCAACGAAAGTACCTGCCAACAAGCACTACTCAACTATACTTTTTTTGCCCTGCATAAAATAGGAAAAATTGGTAACCAATTTTAATATTCAGGGCTACTTTGGCAAATAGGCAATTATTCAAAAGCCAGTAAGTTATGTATCACAAAGCTTTCCCGCTTTCAGAAGAAAATAAAAACAGGAAGCCATATACTGGCTTAGACCAATGGATCATCCAACACAACAGGGCACTTGATCACCCAGCAGGAATATTCCATCAAGTGTCAGTCCTTAATTACATCATCATATTTTCCTATGTTATGAAATGTCAACCTGCCTTTTATAAAATTCTTAAAGATTGACAACCTCAGGGTGAAGGACATCTCTTCTATGATTGCTTTGAACATAGTTCCTTTTGATATATTTATGGATTTTGTCAACAGTTAGATCATGAGATCTACCCGTTGGCTAATATGCTTCCAGTTCTAACCATTCTTAAGTCTCCCATCCCAAAAAGTACTCTTCCTCTAATCTTATGTATATTCTTGAATTATAATCCATCTCTTTTCCTTCCCTTACAAACTTCCTAAAAGAGTAAGTTTTACTTCTTTTCCTTCAAATTACTTATCAAAGCACGGCAAATAATTTCAGTTTCAACACTTTTTTTAAAAGATTTTTTAATTTATTCATTTGAGAGAGAGAACAAGCAAAATCACAAGCAGGAGAGAGGGCCAGAGAGAGGGAGAAGCAGACTAGACTCCCCACTGAGCAGGGAGCATAACACACAGCTCCATCCTAGGACCCTCGGATTATGACCCGAGCTGAAGGCAGACACTTAATGGACTGAGCCACTCAAGCGCCCCTGGTTTCACCAATGACTCCTTACTCACCTGTTTCAAAATCCAATGCGCCATCTTTATAAACCCGCTAATTGTTTCTCCTCCTTAAAATTCTTTTTCTCCCTTGAGTCCCAACACATGGTCCTTACATAACGATGTTTCTGGGGTTGCACTTGTTCTCTTTCTGTATTTTTTGTCTTATTTCCAAGTTTAAAAATTATTACCCATAGGTGGTCAACCTTTCAATCTCCAGTCCTAAATTATTCCTAAACCCCATACCATTATTTCTAACAACTTAAATGATATTTTCATCTGGATATTCATGAAGGCCTCTTAAAAACCAACACATGCAAGCTGCTGATGCCACTCACAATGCCACACCATCACTCTGACTCCATCCAAACAGCTTTAGCTTTCTACAGAAAAAGGTCCTCATTAAGAAAAAAAAAAAATTATAGGAAAAAAATTCTAAAGGCATACTTAAAACAGCTTTGTTTATCTAACAATATAATGAACCTTCACACAGGAATTTGTAATTTTTCATATTTAGCCAATAGTTTAAAGGGCTTGATAATTACCTAGCAATAAATAAAAAGAAATAAAGGTTAAGCATGTGAGCCAATAGAATTACAGTAAGATTCTTATAATATATTTAGATATAAAGTACCTCATCAAGGTTATTCATTATGAAACAATGCCATTTATTAATTTTAGCAAATTTTCTCCAAGTCCTTGAAAGTGTTTAAACAAATGCATTCTTTTTTATACATAATTCACATATAATGAAATAATTTATACCACTTCTTTAGGATCAATGCTATAGTATTGGGACTTTAGAGATAAACTTTTGCATTATTATGGATCCTTTTATCTAATCATCTTAAGAATGCTCTTAAATTATATCATAACTTACTTCTCTCACTATAGGTCCCACGGATTTTGATTGAGGTCAAATTGTTTAGGAGCTTCTGAAATTCAAAAGGGCTAAGAGGAGGCCTCCAAGGGTAATCTGTTGCTTCATGGAGCCTAGAAAGAAAGGGCCACATTAACCTCTTTAAGGGCAATCCTGGGTGCCAAGAAAGCACTTCTTACACATTTATCCACTAACAATGCAATGCTCTGACAATCTAACCAAGTCAGAAACAGGTCTGTTGGTTGGACAGTACAACTGGAAAGGTACAGGTAAATAAAGAGAAGGCTTGAAGGCTTCCTTCTCCAAAGGCACCTTTATAAAATCACCTTCTTCAACAGACAGCTTGAGGCCTGATAAGCTACCTAAAAGAAACCACTTTTATAATTCTGGTCAAGAGAGATTTTACAAAGACGACTGTCTCACCTGAAGACATATTTCACAGTGGTCTCACTTGGATAGGAATTGCCCTGAGCAATCAGGGGCACAGACACTCTCAGGCCAGCTCCCTCCAGCACTAGGTCTTCTGCAGAGAGCCGAGTATCTCGCCTGTCCACTCGAAAGGAGAAGGAGAGGTTCTGACCATAACTCCACACCTGCTTGCCCAAGAACTTTGCTGGAAAGTAGACAGAGTAGTGTGCAAGAATGTGAGAATGAGACTACATAGGAGCACACATCACACCAGACTGCCTCTTAGCCTTACTTACCAGGAGCAATGAAGTATCTAGGAAAGTAGCTATCTGAGATGACGGCAATATCCTGCCTCTCAGAGGACCACTCCAGTGATGCTTCAGAACCGTCCCTTTGTTCCACACGCCACCCGTCTTCATCTGCAAGCACAGGATGAAAACACAAGTGCCATAACACTCTAAACATCCTGAGTGCAGGACCTCTATAGACCACAAAAATATATAGAAAGTAACCAGTAAACATTTTTGAATACATGGATCTTATGACAGTGCCTATACATGTTATACCTCTCAGGCTGTATTGTGATTTTCCATAAAATTATACTAAAGTGAATTCTAAAGCCATATGTTTTCATTAAATGAAAAAGCCAAACAAAGAGCCAAACAAAAAAAATCACATACATTAAAAAAAAAAAAACAAAATGTTGCCACCATCAAAAAATCCTCAAAATTTCCTGATTTTTAAAAAAATACCATTAAGTCTCGTTTCATAATTCTGGGAGACAGAAAGGGAACATCCAAATTACCGATCTGAAAGGTAGAGGTTATCGAATAAACACTGTAGCCGACAGCATTTGTACAGACAGAAGAATGCCCAAAGCAGAAGCAGGGTGTGCAACCCCTAGGATTAGATGATTCCAGATTAAAAAATCCAGGTTTGCATCTGAAAAACATAAAGATATAATCAGGAATTTTTTGGACTTGAAATATGAGACCAGAAGAAACACAACACAGCTAGAGAAAGAATGAGCTACCTCTCACAATTGAAGCCTTCAACATTGTCTTTGCAAACACATCTTCCTGTTTCAACATTACATTCATCTATGCTGCCAGCAGGATTACAAGAGCATGGCCTATTAGATGGAAAAAGGAATAAAACAGAGAAGAGAAATGAGAAAGGAATTCCACTCTTAAAGTCAACCTTTTGTTTTACATGTTAATACGTTTTTTTTTAAAAAAGAAATACATAAAAAAGCAAAAAGAGTCCTAAAGTCAGTTTCACATTTGGATTTGGTTCAGTCAAGGAGACCTATCACACAGACCTTTTTGATACTAAAAACCCTGCTTCATCTCTGCTACAAACCAATCCTGGATCAACCTTACAGCTAGAAGTTCTTGAAAATTACTATGGGGAAAAATGTTTATACTGCTGCAGACAAGCCACAAGATCTCTTACTCTGGATCGACTACATTTAGATTCTCCCCCCCTTTTCCAGTTTTGAGAAGTCTTACCTGCATCCTGCCTCAGTGAGAGAATGGTATCCAGGCTGGCAACGGTCACACTTCTCACCCATCACTCCTGGCTTACAGCTACACCTGCCGTAGCTATCACACTGTGTGCTGAGAGAGCCTAAAATTTAAAGAGCTTGTCAGCAACCAGAAATGTAAGTAAAATTAGTATATCAAAGAAAAAAAATAGGTAACTAAAAACAATACTTGAAACCTAACATGTAATCTCTAGATGGTTTCAGAGAGAATAAAGACCAAATTTTCAATCCTAATTGTCTCAAAATCATATTCCTTTGAGCCATAACATTTTAACTTTCCGGAAACACACCCTACTCATCAATGTTGAAAAACAGATCACTCTGCACCCAATGATAAACTAACTGAACACAAAACCAGTCACTTCTCTGTGAGCAGAGCACAGGCTCCGGAAGGCCCATGTCTAGAATTTAAGTATCTCCAGGCACAACAAAATAAAGGTCATCCTTGAAAGAGTAGAAGAAACTCAGAGCACTCCACGTCTGTGAACACACACGAACATACTGAGAAAGTTCAGCCCTTTACGGATCGTAAACTAAACAAAATCATTAACAGGGAAAGACTCACAAAGCAGTTAACCTTTTCCAGTCAAAGTTCATATGGTCTCTAGGATCATGTTACTAATTACTTACACAAAACCATTACTCAGGCCAGCCCCACACTTATTTATATACACCAGAAAATCATCGGAAAGTTTAACTTGATTAAACAGAGTGGAGGTTGGGGAGTCCGGCAGATTCAGAGTCGTTTACGTGTTACAATAATGTACACACTTCCATACTTCACCTGTGCAGATGCCCAGGAAGCAGAGCTTTTTTTCAGGGGAGACAAGGAGTACTTCTGTTTGTCTTTCAATCCATCAGGCTGATGCTGGAGGACTTACCTACAGGACTACAGTGACATGGAGAGCAGGCTTCATGGCTCGCAAGGCGGAAGAAATTCTCCCGGCACCTCTCACAGTTGGCACCATCTGTGTTACCCTGGCAGTTGGTACAGTGGCCACCATGGCCGGTGGACCGATATAGTTCAGGGTCAAAGTAGCACTCCTGGGATCGGCCATTACAGTCACAGGCTGTCGGCCAAAACATAGGAGTTGAGTCAGATCCACGTTCCTTTGATGAATGGCATTTCAAAAGACTAAGAAAACCAAGCCATGATTTCCCACATCTCTGTGGCACAATGGGCAGTAGAATAAGAACGCCCACTTACTGCATCGTTCATTTAAAAACAAAAACAGTAGGTCAATAACAGCTTTAGATAGCCAGGTTATCAGTTTACTAAGAAACGTTCTTATCAAAAACAATGCCATCATAAAACACCAGAATTCCCGAACTTGGGAATCTCCAGGGAATTGTTTATATTCAAGTAAAAGGCAAGTCAAATTGCAACTTGTCTGAATCTTTATCCTTCGTTCTAATACCAACTCCAACAACAGAGGGCTTTATATGCAGGCTTTAATTTACCTTAACTTTTCAGGCCCCAGACAATTGAAATACAGTAAGACACTAACTTTCGAAGTGCCAGATTACTTGCATGGCCAGACTGGCGTAACCTGAGACACATGGGTTAAAATTAGCACTTCTGTAGATGGAAGCAGAACTGAAGGGAAATCTAGCTTCACCAGACACATCCTTCTACTGGGAAGCCACAACGCCAACTGGGTCCTCTGTTAAGTAGCTATATTCCCTACAGAACACAACTATATTTTAAGAACAAGTATATGGAGTTATAGAACTTCTTTTCCATACTTATAATAAGTTTATTTTCTTAGAATTATTGATTCTACACTAAGTATAGGCAGTATCTTGAGCACTAAACACAATTTTATTTGATTTCAGATAAAGCAAATTGTTTTTAAAAAATGTTAGAATATATTTTTTCTTTTTTTCACCTCCTTCTTTATACTCTGTTCTTTTGTAGTATTATACTTGAAAACATTTTGGAAACTTGAATTACTGGCACCAAATATTAGAGTTGTGTTAAGTAACTCGTAGAATTGCCTTTCTCTTCTTCACTGGCTATTTCTCTTCCCTCAAGCCTCCTTAGATAATCCTGCACATCCCATCCCCAGCCAAACCCAGCCCATCCCCACCCTAAATGGTTTGGTGCTCTGGGACCACGAAGCAGAACAGTTCCCTTGTCTACACAGGTGAAGCAGACACTGTTGTTTCCTTCATCAGCTAGTAAGAGAGAAGGCTCTAATTTTCTCTTCTCCAACCCCAGCATCCTGACAATATTGTAGTACTATTCTAACCTCCAGAAACTTCACTCTTTGAAAAGCTGAAGTGACCCAAGGAAGAAGGCAAATTGATTTAGTTCCTCATCAAACTCCTTTAGAAATTATATTCAGTCCATTTCCCGGTGGTAAACTGGCAATACATGGTTATGCTTTTTTTCATAATGTTCCCGGAGAGACTCAAAATATGACCCTATCACTTAGCAAAATACTTTTGAAATACATGTGTACGTTTATTTAAATATCACATCATAGGGGTATTTCAGTGTTTCTGTTAAGTCTTT
This sequence comes from Nyctereutes procyonoides, assembly GCF_905146905.1. Taxonomy (NCBI): domain Eukaryota; kingdom Metazoa; phylum Chordata; class Mammalia; order Carnivora; family Canidae; genus Nyctereutes; species Nyctereutes procyonoides. The sequence goes on from NW_026575037.1 coordinate 10,686,611, forward strand.
TATCATGTTGCTTCTAACACTAGCTATTACGCTTCAGTAAAGGAACTGAAGCTCAAGCAAGCACCTAAGAATTCTAGAGGAGGTTGCACAATTTATCTTTAAATCTGAGATTTGCTGAGGGAAAGGGAAGATAAGAAAAACTGCTCTAGGCAACTAACAAATAGTCATGAGTCAAGATATTGGTTGTTTCTCAAGGTTTCTAACAATAATTACAGTGAATTCAGAGTATCCTTCTTATTCCTTTTTTTTTTCTTTTTAAAGATTTTATTTATTCATTCATGAGAGACAGAGAGAGAGAGGCAGTGACACAGGCAGAGGGAGAAGCAGGCTCCATGAAGGGAGCCTGACGTTGGAACTCAATCCCGGGACTCCAGGATCACGCCCTGGGCCAAAGGCAGGCGCTAAACCGCTGAGCCACCCAGGGATCCCCCTTCTTCTTATTCCTTTATTAAGAGTATATGATAGGCAATATTTATAAGGTCAGAAAAAAATTATCGCTGCTTTAAAAGTTTCTTATTTTTAAGTCCTTGACAAAGCATGATTGCGTAGTTTCGTGGTTTCTTTCTGAGGCTTCTTTCTCTATCTGTTCAAAATAAACCAAGCCATTACAAAAGGATAAAATGATGTGCAGTCTTTTTCCTTTTACCCTTTTCTAGAACTATTAGGACCTACTTTCCTTCCCAAAGTCACCCACCTCTGCACGGGAGGAGTAAGAAAATCCTCCCCATTGTGCTCTTTAGAAATAAGGAAATGGGGCAGCCCCGGTGGCGCAGCTGATTGGCACCGCCTGCAGCCTGGGGTGTAATCCTGGAGACCCGGGATGGAGTCCCGTATCAGGCTCCCTGCATGGAGTCTGCTTCTCCCTCTGCCTCTCTCTCTCTCTCTGTCTCTATGAATAAATAAATAAAATCTTAAAAAAAAAAGAAAAGAAATAAGGAAATGTGTTTTAAGAAACGAAGGAAAAATAATTTTGAGAAATAATCATTTGAATGGCAGTCCTGCTTTAGAACTTGACCTACCCAACACGTTAATCAGTGACCCCGACTGCTTGCATAAATGACCATTGGTAGGAGAATATTTTGTGTGCACCAAAGACAAGACTAGAGAAACCATGTTTTATAGTAGGCTACACTGGCCCAGGACTTGGATCTAAGTGAAGTTCTGAACCTTAGAGATGCTGCTCCCAGTCTGATATGTGTGTTCATGAAGGAAACACAAACGAACCTACTTTATATTGGTAGCCAATTGCCTGCATCTATGATTTTCCTCTGATGTGCATGTAGTTTACCATTCTTTGCTCTCAAATTACAGAAGCAGCACTGCCTTTCAGAGTTTTCCTTTCAAGGAGGAACAGAAGGAAGTCACCCATTCCTTCTCCCCACTCTGGAAGTTCTCAAGATAATTTAACAGACTGAGGCCAAGGGGCACTCACGCAGGCATTCGCTGGCGCTCTCGGCAGTTGCCCTCCTCCACGGCCGGTCGTTGAAGAAAGGCAGACACTTTTCACAGTCTACCCCATAAGTATTATGTTTGCAATTACACACCAACTTGTCAAATTCATTCTTCACACACTCACTTGCATGTCCGTTGCATTTACACCTGGGAAGAGAACAGACAATCAAAAATATGAAGGGGCCATAAAGTCACAGAAATGGATGCAGAAACATGATGTACAAAGAGAACTATAAACACAACCCCAGGATGTATTTTTAGTTTTACCATTCAAGACTGTAAACTGAGGAACTAAACAAAATTAAATAATGAATGTTTGAGTTTTCAGGTAAAAAGGAAAAATCAAACAAGCAAACTCCCCCACCCTAAAGCATCTGTATTTAACAGGGAATGGGGCATTAACCAGACACAGGAAGAAAGTGTCTAACAATTTTGGAGGCTTCAATAATTTCTAGGATCTCCTCCTGAAGTCAACTGTGTCAAGCAGCAGCCAAGTGTGGAGGTCAAGCAGAGCAAGGACCTGGGAGCCTGGCTGCATGGGTTTGGAACCCTGCCCTATGACTTACAAATGTAACTTAACCCTTATGCCTTACCTGTAAAATAGGGATGATGAAAATGTCAATTTCACAAGTTATTAGGAGGATCAAGAAGCTGCTTAATTTATGTGTTTAGGATTGTGCAGGCACATTACAAGTCAAAAATTCGGTCAGCTGTTACCCATCCTAATGATTTTAAAGTACCCAGATCTGAAGGTAATAAGAGACATCTAACACCTCACCACCATATGGAACTCTGATACTCCCTCAGGTTGTTTGGGGCAAGGATCCCTGCAGGATCCCTTGATGCAGGTACAATCATAAAGGACTCATGGAAATGCCCGTGAATACTAAAACATGCTCTGGTGCCCTGATGTTTCCCTCACTGGCTTCTTTAAAGATAGAAGCTGTTCCATAGCTCCCACCACTACTTCATAATACGTTTCAAACCTTTCCAAAGCATCTTCAGTATACCAGGATAAATCCCAAATTCATATCCCCAGCTTTCATCTTTCTATCCTTGACTGGTACACAAATTCAGATGTCCCCCATAACCTAAAATTTTACACGTCTACAACTAAACTCATCTTCTCCCTACATTAGCCCTTCTTCATTTCCTTAATAGTACCACCATTCTCCTGATCATTAAACCTTAAAATCATCTTTGACTAAAGTCCTGATAATTCTCGCCTCACAATAAAATCCATCTAAAAAGTTCCTTTCCATTCTATTGTCACCACCCTGATGTCAGGTATTTGTCACCTAACACCTGGATCACAGCATCATAACAAGAATATGAATTCTCTCAATAGTACTCTACTTTCACCCTCCCTGCAATTAATTTTCCTCACCACTCTTTAGACATCAGAGGCCTACTCTAAAATAGTATATGATTTATCACTGATTAGTCTCTAACACCTTTCACTCCATCAATTCTACAAATTCACAGAAGAGATTTTCTTTAAGCCTCATAGGTCTATAATCTCCCAACCCTACATTTCTGCTCATTACATGCCCATCCTCTTGCATCCCACCCATACAACCTCCTTCCTTATTCAAACTCTACCCATTCTTTAAAGCCTAGCTTAGTTCCCCCATCTGCTTCTCTAGACTGACAGTTCTGTCTCATTCTCTGACCTATGGCTTCTTTTAATCTAAAATATGTTTTCATTTTTTACATGTTCATACATCGCCTGCCCCATTCACTTTGTAGGGTCCAAGAAGGTCAAATCCTTCTCAGTAGGTGAATGTCTCATGTTTCCTTCCTTGGTGGCTTCAGAGATTCTATCGCAGAGCTTTGCACTGAAGTGCCCAGGAGGAATTCACCAAGTGTGCTGATTTGACAAGGTTTTAGAAAACCTAATTACCTTGTTTCCAGGATAATGAGAAGGTCTAACAACATTACTAATATGGTTGTAAGCAAGTTGCTACCTTCACTTCTAACCTAAAACCCCAGTCACTCTGAAAGTTATTTAATAGTTTACTTACCTACCACCCACAGCAAAATCAGAGATTGCGTAATAATAGGACTTGAGAACTTTGGGGTCGTTAAACACTTCATCTCCAAAAGTGTTCAGGCGATTGAGAGTTACTCTGATGTCAGTAGCAGTTACCCATTCCTGTCGGGAGGGGAAAAAAAGAAAAGAAAAGAGAAAACAGAAAAAAGTAAAGGGACTGAAGATGAGAGACATAAATGGAACAAAATTTTCTAAATTTTTCAGTTAATATATAATGTGACTTATATCCTCTTCTAGCATTAAATCTGTTATAATGTTTAATATGACTTCCTTAATTTCCTAATATTTTTCTCCTTGACTCTTCTTTTGTTGAAGTTGTGTGACCACTCAGAGTCCCAAAAGTAGGAATAATACTCGTTTCTTCACATGGATGTTGAGAAGCTTAAATGAAATATACTTTTAAATGCTTAGCATACAGGAGGTATTCAACACACATGTCCCTTCTCTCCACCTTGTATCCATACCCCCAATTCAGTCAGAGAAACCAGCACAGAGCTCATGGGGCACCACGGTGGCATTAGGTATGCTGGTCATTGCCTTCTCCTGCCCATTTTGTACCATCTATCTCTTCTTCCATCCCCAATCCACTACTGAAGAGATCTGGGAGAGGCATTCAAGTACAAAATAATAAAGCATTACACTGGCCAGAACCAATCAGATGTAGTTTTTGTTTTGATCTTTTCCAAATGTCACTTCTCTGGGAGGCCTTCCCTGGCCACCCAATCTAAAATTACTGCCCACCCCAACACCCTTTTTCACTTCCCTGTTTTATTTATATTGTCTGTTTCCACTACAACCCCTGCCACCCTGCTACTGCTGCCACTACCAAGACGGTAAGACCCAGGAGGGCAGGACTTATTTGCTTTGTGGACTGCAGTTCCCTTGGTGTTTAGCATATAGTAGGTGCTCAAATAACATTTGCTAAGCAAATGAAAAAAATCTGAAGAAACCACAACTGATCAAATTGGTACGTGTGCTATAATGACAGAGGACAAGAATGAAAGCTAGTTTTTCTCTAGGTTTTATGAGATCTAAGCCCTTATAATAAATGCCCTTTCATCGAGCTAATTTTAGTCAGATGTTTACATCTGTGGTAGATTGTTATAATAATGATTCCAGTGAATCATGTCTGCCAGTGTCCACACCCCGTGTAGTCCCTTTCCACCCTGATTCTAGGCTAGGGCATGTGATTTGCTTTTGCCCAGGGGACGTGAGCAAATGTGCTGCAGCAGAAGTCTGATAAGCATGTGAGCACTGGGACTTAACCTATGGAATACTTCTGCCACCAAGTGAGGAAGCCTAGTCTAGCTTCCTTGAAGCTTGTAAGACTACAAGGAGAGAGAAATCCAACTCCCAACCAACCTGCCAGCGAGTGAGCCCAGACCAACAGAGAATCATGAGAAATCATAAAGCTTAACGTAAATCGTTAAGTTTTAGAGTAGCGTATTATGTATGACCACCCAAGACACCATTTCCATGTAAAGTCCTATTCTATGACTGCATATCAGCATCACCCGTGGAGACGCAACAAGCAAGTGCAGAGCTGCTGGCGTCTGTGTTTTCAGAAGGCTCCCCATGAGACAGGGAGGCACACCCCTGATTAAGAAGCACTGTTCAAACCATGCCAAACACCTGGCATAGAGAGCAACACAGAGGGCTCATAAAAGCTAATCCCTGTGAAGCCTCCAAGTATAATTAGAAAGGAGAAGAGATGATGATTCCACTGCATCCAAACTTGGAACTCCAATAACAACTCCCACTCATGGCCACAATGCTAGGAATCTTTTAGTTGTCTATAATGTAAATAGCTAAACATATCTTTGTATTTCATGCTTATTATATCTCCTTTGAGCTTCATCTTTATCACTGCTCTCCTTAAATAAAAGCTTCTCAAGGGCTGAGTCTAACCCATTTTTTCCATAACGGGCATCTTAAAAAGAACGGGCTCTGGAGCCAGACTTTCTAGGTTTTGAATGCCAGATCTGCTGCTTAAAACTGTGCGATTTGGCGCCAGTTATTTGATCTCTTCTGATAAATGACGTCAATGTCTCACCTGTAAAATGGAGATAAAAGAAGTATCTACCTGCAGAGTTACCATGAGGGTTAAAAGTAAACTGTATATAGATTGTATATATACATATATAGTAAATATAGCTAATATACCTAAAGGGCTTAGAACACTGCTTGGCACATTATGGTCCACTACAGTAAGTGCTATAATAAATGCTGATTATTGGGCAGCCTGGGTGGCTCAGCGGTTGAGCACCTGTCTTTGACTCAGGGTGTGATCCTGCAGTCCTGGGATTGAGTCCCACATAGGGCTCCCTGCATGGAGCTTGCTTCTCCCTCTGCCTGTGTCTCTGCCTCTCCTCTCTCTCTGTCTCTCATGAATAAATAAATAAAATCTTTAAAAAAAATAAAAATAGGGATCCCTGGGTGGCTCAGTGGTTGGGTGCCTGCCTTCGGCCCAGGGCGTGATCCTGGAGACCCAGGATCGAGTCCCATGTCGGGCTCCTTGCATGGAGCCTGCTTCTCCCTCTGCTTCTCTCTCTCCCTGTGTCTCTCATGAATAAATAAATAAAATCTAAAAATAAAAAATAAAAATAAAATAAAAATAAATGCTGATTATTATTATAAATCAGCACATGCTTAGTAATATTCGTATCCAATGAAACCAGGGTCTCTTCTCCCATCTGGAGATCACAGCTTCTGGAGAAAGGGTCATATCAGGTATCCTGTCAAATCAGTTATCATTGTCAAATAAGCTCAAGTCAAATCAGCTAACTCTCCTTGGCAACTGGGTATGAAAACTAGAGCTCGGGATCCCTGGGTGGCGCAGCGGTTTAGCGCCTGCCTTTGGCCCAGGGCGCGATCCTGGAGACCTGGGATGGAATCCCACGTCGGGGTCCCGGTGCATGGAGCCTGCTTCTCCCTCTGCCTATGTCTCTGCCTCTCTCTCTCTCTCTCTCTCTCTCTCTCTCTCTGCTCTCTCATAAATAAATAAAAATTAAAAAAAATAAAAATAAGGAAAAAAAAAAGAAAACTAGAGCTCTTACATCCAGAGACATGTAATTAATGTTTTTGCATAATGATAGCAACGGACTAGATCTATTACAGATGCCCACAGCATTTTTACCACATTTAGCTTCATGAGTTCCTATGGCATAAAGAGTAGCAAACATCAGGGGTGCCTGGCTGGCTCAGTTGACAGAGTATGTGACTCCTGATCTCAGGGTCGTGAGTTCGAGCCCCATGCAACATATAGAGTTTACTTAAGAAAAAAAAAAAGAAAGAAAGAAAAAACAAAACAAAACAGTAGCAAACACCAGAATTCCTACAGCTAAGAGAACTGCTTCAAGATAGCCTGACAAGGCACATTATTAGCAAAGGTGCCAGAACATGACAGCTACATATGTTGCTGCTTTTTCCTGAGGGCTACACCACTGCCTCTGTAGGATAGTAAAATACAATAATTTGTGTAAGAAGAAACTATGCTAACAAATGTTTGCTAGTTTATCAACTTAAAAAAATTTGTAGATCACACCTCCTCTAGACCAGTCTTCTGCTTTTTCATCTATCAAAATCAGTTATTCTTTCTACTCATTTGAACACATCTTATGGACACTGCAAGAAACACTTTACTGAAAGGCATTTGCAAACATACTCATTGCTCACCATAACCTCAGAGTTTACCAAGATCAAGATTCACGATCTCCCAGCAAACTGCAGAAATGCAACAGAAGGGAAGAACTAGGCCCACAGAGAAACATATTCTCATCTTTTGCCACCATCCAAACAAAACCACATGGCCAAATCAGAAAGAATCTTTGAATATAATAAACTTCAAGAGAAAGACTGAGAAGACACAAAAGCATAAAAGGGCGCCTGGGTGACAGCGTCAGTTAAGTGTCTGCTTGAATTCAAATGTCACTGAATTCATTGGTGCACAAGGTCAGTTAAGTGTCTGCCTTCAGTTCAGGTCATGATCTCAAAGTCCTGGGATAGAGCCTTGTGGCTGGCTCCCTGCTTAGCGTGGAGTCTGCTTCTCCCTCTCCCACTGCCCCCCCCCCCCGTTCGTGCTCTCTCTCTCTAATAAATAAAATTTTTTTAGAAAGAGAATGGATAGATTCAAATACTATCTTCAAAAGGTCAGAAGCAAAATGTTTCCACTGTGAGCAAATACCCAGTCAAAATTAATCCATTTTTAAAAATATTTCTAAAATTTATTTCCCAGAATATAGTGGCAGGCACATGAGAACATAAGAACATCACGTGGGTGGCAGGAACAAAGCAACTTTCCTTCATATACTGAGAATACAGAGGAGAGCAGAATAAAATCCACCGTCTGTCCTGCTGGAATAGATGCTACTCCTACCCTTACTTCTGAAGTAGGACCATAGGCCTCCATACAGCAATCTTGCTGCATCCTGTATGCATATGAAAGAACTAACGGGCTACAAAGCCAACTTCTGGACACGTTACCTGCAGCACAGGGCTATTGTCAAAGTTGTAGGCACTGGGCCTTCCTTCTAGGGTCGAAAAGGCCACGTTGCCCCCGGTTAGAGGGGAAATGTCACTGAACTCATCGGTGCACAAGGCCTGCTGCTCATCTCCTCCTGTCCTGATGAAGCCGCGGTTTGCCTTTGAGTAGGTGTTCTCGCAGGAGCCACTGTAGTACTGGTAAGGAATCCAGGGCCCATCTTCCCGTGTGCGCTTGTAAATGGCGAAGCTCTCTGGGCGGCTGGTGTGGAACTTGAGGCGCACATACGTGATGTCGAAAGCTTTTCCTGTGGGACAAACATGAAGTTCATAAGTTATATGTATGAAGCAAAGAAATTCCCTCTATTCCCAATTTGCTTTGGAACTTGACAAAGGGAGGATACACCCTAGATGAAGATGGTTCTAGAACCCACAACACATTGGCTATGTCCAATAGGCAATTCTAAACCTGGAAATTAAATAAACAAACAAACAAACAAACCTGGAAATAGTGTGCATTTTGACAAGTTATACTTGGGTTCATAAGTTGGCTCATAAAAGCTTGTTTAGGACACGCATTGTTTAAATCTTGTTTGCCATGAAAAATGGCAGCTGTACTTACACTAATAAGCAAAACCAAAACTGAATAAAATAGTGCATTTATTCTTAATGCTGGTGCTTCAGCAAAAGCAATTTAATTAAAAAAAACAGAAAAGAAAATATTTGTTGACTTTCTAGATGGGTATTCTGGAAACTTTCAAGGTATTTAAAAACTCATTCTATTAACTATAATGTTCTCAATGCAGAAGACTATCATGAGCACTATTATTCTACTTATCTATCAAGTTAAGAGAGGAATTTGAGAAAGAGAAAAGGACAGTGATTAAGAGATGGGGCAGAGAGTAGAGCAGGAACGAAGAGAAAATTCCTCCAGCAGCTGAACAAAAAGGGAGAAAAGGAGAGAGGGGACTTTGAAGAAGTTGTTTGCGTATGTTCAAAGAATACACAAGATCCAAACACTGAGCAAGAAAGGATAGCAAAATGAAGGAGCCACTGGTCTGCTGTCACTCTGGAGGAATAACCACTGGTCATACGGCTCCCTAGGGCAGCCAGGGCATGGTCTAATGGCTGGGACAGCTTGGTTGCCAGCCAGCATGTCGTTAGGTGGGTCAAAATGATAAAGTGCAACTGTTTTTAATCACCTTTCATTCACCAACTGGATCTTTCCATCTCTGACAATATAGATTCTCTGCAACTTCTATGCTATAGTGAAGATCACAGATTGGCCAACAAGTATTTGTTGGGCACAACTACACGTTCAGTCCTCTGCTGTGTACTTTGGGGGACAGGATGCGTTAGACATAGAAGGTCCTTGCACTCAAGGAGCTGACAGTTTTTCCTCCCCAAGTGAATTGATTCTGCAGGAAGTACCATACTTGTCCTCTCCTACAAAGCCCACAGAAAAGGAATTCCTGCACAGTCTCAGAAGTGTTGAGGAGAGACTTCTGCCATCTTGTTACTTCCTCATATCCACTCATCCCTAGGGGAGAAGGAGTGACGGTCACCTGTGGCCAGGATGCTTCTCGGCTCACTCTCCAGCCACTGGCGGGAGGGCCTTCTCTCAACGCAAGACAGTATGTCTGCCTTAATGCCAGGGAGGCCCGCGGCGGTTCTACTACTAGATATGGGACTACATGGATGGGTTTCACTGGGCTAGAGAGGTAGGGGAGGAGAAAGAGCAGAAAGCCCAGGTAAGTCATGTATCCAGGCTCTATTCTTTAATACAGTATTATCTATAATAAAATTAATATGATGAGCCATAACTAATTTGTAGGTGGTCCAGATCTTAAAAGAGAAGTTCGATTAACTGTGCATGAAACATACACACACACAGTTTTGAACTCAAAGGTGCATGGCATGAGGAAAAGAATGCAGGACTAGGCACTGTGAGACCTGAGCTCAGGTTCTGGCTCCTTCAATGACTAGCTGTGTGATTTCTGCTCTGCCATCTTCTCTTCTGCAAAAATGAGGGTGATGATCCCTGTGCCACCTTTCTCAAAGAGCTGTTGGAAGGCCAAACTAAGATCTTGCATATCCTTGGCTAATTGCAAAACTCTATACAAATATGAGGCATTATTATAATAGAGTTTAGAAGAAAATTCCTGAATTAGGATCCTGGATATGTTCACATATAAGGATCTGATTGTACGAGTGACTACATACAGTTGCCTAAGAACATTATACAAATCTGAATCTTCCGCCTAAGATTCAGTACGTTTTGCCTAGACACAGGTTACGCAAATCTAGTTTACACCCTACCTGTTAAAAGAATGAAAATTTAACCTCTATCTCTTTACTGTATCAAAAATGTTAAAATGTTACTCTTGAATGAGGGTGTGGATTCATAATATAGTATCTATGGCATTCCAGAGACTAAGATATTCTGGAATGGTAAAACAATTGAGTTTTATTCAGGAGCAGGTGATTTGGGATGCTCAAAGTCTGACTCACTAATCTGTAGATTATGGATTACCCTGCTTTTCTACTCTGTCTCGATTTCTGACATCTCATTGTTCTTTAGCAAGTCAACCTGCAGGAGACTGAATCAAAGGAGAGAAGATAAAATGGAGCAGGGTATACTTTGTTCCAGACTAAAATCTGCACTACAGAGCCACACTCTGAAAGAAACCGGCTTATGTGGTCACTCTCACTGCTGCCACAGACACAGAGCAATGGGTAGCAGAACATGAGTAAGCAACTTTGCTAGCCTTAAACTTTGAAGCAAACTAGTTTGCTGGCACTGGCCCTACCTCACTAAGCCTTGTTTTCAGAGCTGCCTATTTCATTCTAACTCACAGCAACAGTTGGAAGAGAAAAAAGAGCTCTGTGGCAATCTGTAAAAGAGGCTCACACATTCCACATGACAAGACAGCCACGGGTACCACCCTCAGAGTTCAAGCCAATCCAGGAGTGGATACAGACCATTGCAATTCCATGTGATGAGTGCTTTGATAGGGGACATGTACAAAGTTTTGGGAGCATGGAGGAAAGTCCCCTAAGCTGGATTTGCAGGATCAAAACACATTTTCTAGAAGAAGTAACGTCTACGTCCGGGACCTGAGGAATGCAGAGGAATTACCTAAAGCAAACAGCGATCAGTTGTCTAGGCAAATTAAACAGCATGTATGAAAGCCCAGAGACCACAGAGGAGTGATTACTGAGGAGTGAATAGAGCAAGAACTGGAGGATGGCTGGAGACAGGTTCACCAGGAAGGAGAGCAGGCCAAGCCTAAGGCCACATTAAAGAGCAACTTCAGCCTAAGGGCAATGGTGAGCCACTGAAGCATTTATACAGGAAATATATGATGAGATTTTAAAAAATTTTTTTAAAGATTTTGAGAGACAGAGAGTCTCTGAGAGCCAAGGGAGGGACAGAGGGGGGAGGAGCAGGAAAGGGAGACAACCCCAAGCAGACTCCATGAAAGTATGAAACCCGGTGACCCTGAGATCATCACTTGGGCTGAAATCAAGAGTTGGCCACTTAACTGACAGAGCTACCCAGGTGCCCCCAGATTTAATTTTCAAAAAGATCGCTCTGGCCACTGCCACTGGGTAGAGATGAGGTTGGAAAGGACAAGACTTATAGTTGGTAGAACAGTTAAGACAATGTCGTAGTAGTCCTGGAGAGATGATGGTGGCTGACAGCTAGAATGGAGAGAAATGAGTGGATTTGGGGGAGGTGGAGGAGGCTGACCTCAGTAGTAACAGTAACATATGGATTGTAAGGGGGAAAGGGAGCCATTTCTGAAGCCTTCTCTACTTCTAGTCTGTGAACATGCTATTTCACTGTCAAAGCTCCTTTTCCAGAAATAAGATGGAAGGATTAAAAATCACATTGTTTTCTAATTTAAAAACAAGTAGATGGAGAGTAGAACCATCCCTGAAATAAAGGCCAGGGGAGGTTAAGCAGGATTGGAGGCAGGGGTAGAGGGCGGGATGTGGAGAGGAGTTCAACTTTGGATATGCTAGTTGTAAGGTGCCTGAGGGTCATCTAAACAAGAGGAAATGTCTAGTTGGGAGTTGGATATAAGTGGTCTGCAAGCCTGAGAGAGATGTCTGAGTTAGATACACAGATTGGCAGATTGGCAGGTGGAAGGATAATTAAGGTTGGGTATGGTGAGACCAATGAGGCAAGTGTGCTGAGTGAGGAGAGAGCAGACTTTTAAGATCACCCTGAGGGCATTAACATTTAAGCACAGTAGGACTGCAGAGAAGGCTGTGAGGCCCAAGACAGGACAGCAAGTAAAAGAGTATAAATATGGAAGCCAAGAGGGTTTGAGGAGGAAATAATAAATGGTGTTAAAATATGCTAAGAGTCATGTAAGACAATCACTGAGATGACCATTGGCTTCAAGCTACAAACAGGTTGCTGCTGTACCTCCTGAGAGCAGTCCTGTGGGCAGAGTGGGTGGGACTGAAGATGAACGGCAGATATGAGGTAAGGATGTAGTCAACGACATCTGGCTAAAGGGGAGAGGAAGAGGAGAAGACATTAGTGGGACGGGACACTGGGTCATGGAAAATTTTTCTTTCTTTTTTGTTTTTTTAGATAGGAGATATGATGCTGTATTACATGCTGTTGTGCTCAAGTCCTCGAAGGGGTAAGGCTAAATGTGGACACAGGTGGGGAAATAAGAACAGGATTCTGTGCTGGTGAAAGAACTGGTTCCATGCCAGAGAAAACCTGCACCCTTGCTTTCTCTCTGGGTTCCAATGCAAGTGACTGAGTAGGTTTTAGGGGATGGAAGTTGAAAGAGTTCTGATGACTTCATCTTCTCTGTGCAATGAAAATTAAAGATACCTGCTAAGGGGGAGGGGTTGAGAGCAAAGCCAGTGGGGAATATCTGCAGAGGGGAGAGACTTCCTAAGAGCCACTGAAGAGGCCAGCAGAAGAAGCAGACCAGATGAAAAGAAGGCTTGCTAGGCAGAGACAGGGCTGCCGGGACAAGGGCAATAGGTTATGACTTTGTATAGACATTTTTGTGTGGGTATAATTTTCCATAGTCACTTCGCACCCCCTTTATAGATAACAGACAAAGGGTCTGAAATCACTTCAAGGAATTTGGAATCTAATCTGAATAAACTGGGAAGCCAACACGGACAATGGAGAAGAGTCAAGTGTTAGTTTATCTACCCACAATTACCTGGAGTCCTGCATAATCAAGAACTGTGAAACTAAGGAGCTGGGTTTTATTCCATAAAACAACTGCTAATTGAGACCTGTCAAGTATGTTTGCTCTCATTCTCTCTCTCCCTCACCATACCTCCCTACTCTCTATCTATCCATCCTACTCATTTCACAGTGGACAAAGTAAAAAGATCTAAATTGTAGATCAACAGAACACAAGACCAAGTGTCCGGATTCCCAGTCCAATGATAGCTACCCTACTATTTTTACCCTGTGGGAGCATCCAAAAGTAGACAGTATGACTCTAAGCCAAACAAGAAAATCAGCAAACAGAAGTCTAGAAAGTACTGAGCAACTATATAACTAGAACATCTTCCCCCTCCCCTCACCTCATGTTCGTGCACATGAAGACTAATCTATAATACACACCCTCAAGAAAATATTTAGCTTCTGAATGTTCTACTGCTTTTCCCTTTCTCCTGCTGCATTCCTTCCATAAACAAAAAGACTCAAGTACAGATGCTTAGAATGAAGCACACAAAATTAACTAATACTTCCTGTTCTGACTCCTTCAGTTCATGCTGGCTGAGGGAATAAGAGAAGTGGAGGGGGCCCTCTGAACAATGAGAATCCAGCCTTTGTTAATGCAGGGCCAAGCCAAGGAATTCTGCTTAAGCCTCCTACGTGGTGAAGTATTTCTAATCTCTCTGAGTAGGGGAGAAACCCTTCCTGCCTTAGAATTGGAATCAAGTACTGACTGCTGGAGAACATAAACGCCTCTCTGTTATGTGCAACTCCGAGGAATTCCATGAGGATCTTGTGAAACAGCCTCCTTTACAATGAAGTAATGAATGACAATGGCTATACAGAATTTGACAAAACTTCAAAATGCCTTTCCGTGGCCTGAATTCAACAAAGAAAACTAGTTCATTCTAAAGTATCAAATTAGGAGTCACTGATTCACTATTGTTCTCATGTGCTAACTCCTGAGAGTCAGAAAATGACTGTTCTTGAAGCCAAATTTGATCTTAGTTATATAAAACTTTTAATAAGGTTGTAGTTCATAAAGTCAATTAGAGATGGTAGACGTTTAGGCTACTAAATGGGATTCTCCAAATAGTTAATACAAACAGTAGTCACAGAAAGCAGCTATCTGAAAATGTTTTCATTTTTGTTAGTATAACTGCTGGCTGAAATAAGAGTTCCCAGGACAACGTGTACAGCTGCGTACCAGCTGTTATTGTTCCACCTCGGCAGACAGATTGTACAAATACCGCCTGGCCAATCAAGATGACCCAGGGCCAAATTAATGCTGAATGTGGGATCCTCAAGTAGACACAGATGGGTGATCAGAGAGGAAAGAGGAATGAATAGTCACACACAGAATGTGTTGAAGTGATACGGGTACACAGAGTTCATGCCAACTGCTAGAAAACCCAGTCCTCATTGCCTGCTGAAAAGCTAGTTTCTATGGTCTAAAACTCATCCTCAAAATAGGTTGTTTTTAAAAACTTTTTATCCTATTTCTTTCCCTTAAATTTCAGTGCTCCTTTTTCATACCCTCTCTCTGTCAATCAGCTAAATGCCAACAGTGCAAGCAGACAGACAATTCCATACAAAGTACATCTCAATCAGCACAACTTATGAATGAGGATAAGTAAACTGTATAGCTTTGCATGAAATAGTCATTTTAAATTGAATTTATTAAAGTAAATACAATGGAATTTACAATTTGAGAAATGGAATTGAAATTCAAATGAAGAAAATGCTTCCATAATTCAAATTTCCTAATATATGCAATGAGCACTTCTAATCATACATGAGCCACTGTCCTGACAGAAAGACATGCTGAGATTAGTGGCACTGGACCATGGAGAGTTTCAATTCCAAACTGCCATTATGAAATATACAAAGCAGGTAGATGAAGTAGTGGCCAAGATAATTATGATAATTACTTGAGTTCTTTTAAAAACTAAAATTCTACGGGATCCCTGGGTGGCGCAGCGGTTTGGCGCCTGCCTTTGGCCCAGGGTGCGATCCTGGAGACCCGGGATCGAGTCCCACGTCGGGCTCCGGTGCATGGAGCCTGCTTCTCCCTCTACCTGTGTCACTGCCTCTCTCTCTCTCTCTCTCTCTCTCTCTCTCTCTCTCTGTGACTATCATAAATAAATAAAAAATTAAAAAATAAAAAAAAAAAAGAAATAAATAAAAACTAAAATTCTAGGGGCACCTGGGTGGCTCAGACAGTTAAGCAACCAACTCATGATTTTGGCTCAGATCATGATCTCAGGGTCGTGAAATCAAGCCCCACGTCTGGCTGCATGCTCAGTGTGAAGTCTGCTTAGAGTTCTCCCTTCCCTTTTCTCCTTTTACCCCTCCCTGCCATGCTCTAAACAAATAAATAAATAAATCTTAAAAAAAAAAAAAAGCTAAAATTCTATACCAAAGGCTATTTATAAAAACAATGCTATGGCTATAGCAATGGAATTACGGGGAAAACAAAAGTTTTGAAGCTGATTGGCATGATTTGAGGGAAGATAAACCCATAATCTCTTAGGGAAACTAGATGTTTACATAAAGTACCAGTTTAAAATGTAAGCCAAAGAAGACAGTTCTACTCGCTCCCTACAACTACCCCCAAGAACTACCGCTCAGTGCTATTGCTGAGTAAGACCATGGCACTAACCTGGTATAGCAATTCACAAAAAAATAAATATCCCTGCTTGTATTACCCAATTGCAATACCCAGAAATGCCATATACTCTTCAGCAAAGTGAGAGTCAAAAGTGACTTGGCTTAATACACTAATTAAATATGAGATCATCAGCCAGATTATGTGAACAGAGAATTCTTAACTGGGATCCCTGGGTGGCGCAGCGGTTTGGCGCCTGCCTTTGGCCCAGGGCGCGATCCTGGAGACCCGGGATCAAATCCCACATCAGGCTCCCGGTGCATGGAGCCTGCTTCTCCCTCTGCCTGTGTCTCTGCCCCTCTCTCTCTCTGTGACTATCATAAATAAATAAATAAAAATTTAAAAAAAGAGAGAATTCTTAACTGAAGACTAGAATATCAAAGTCTGGGGGGTGGTAATTTCAAATAGGTGCAAATTATTGTTGAAGATAGATATATTCTATTATTTATATATAAAATAAATTTATCCTAATTTGTATATCTTTATAATTCTACTTGAAACTTTTACTAGAAGAAATGATTCCCAAATAAGATTCCAAGCCAAGAACTGAGCCTATGCCTTATTAACCCAAACCTCATGTTTACAAGATTCAATACCAGCCCTAATTCAGGCTAGTGGGTCACAGGCATGCCTGAAATCCTTTAGCTGAATAAAGGAATGAAGCCAGCATTTACTCCCACTCATCCCAGTTAAGGCAAAAAATCTACTCTGCTGAACAACAGAGTTCTAACTACAAGGAACTGACTGACATGTGGAATTTAATGGAATCCCATAGAGAAAGTAGTTAATTATAATACTAAGGAAATAAAGAAACAGACAATGAAAATACAAGCTGCATAAAACCCATAGTTTAGAAATGTCTAAATGTTAAGATAGGGAAAAGAAAAAAAGACACCATAATTTTTTGGGAAGCTATTTCTTGTTCTGTGACATCCACATGCTATTGAGAATTGACTAATTTCTGGTTTTCATCAACAGAAGAGTAAAGAATGGGAAAAGAATAGTGAGAAAATCTGGAGGAGAAAAGATCCTAATATATAGTTACAATGGTGCAATAATAGACTGAGACTGACTCTGGTAAACCCCTCTCCTCCAAAGTCACAGAAAGTGGACCAACAATGTACTTTTATTTATTCAACTATTTACTAGGTGAATTTAAGTGAAAGTCAAGCATGCTATTTGGAATACTCAATGCTTCATTTTGCTAGAATGCCTTTTACTTTCCAGTTTCTTTAACTCCTCATAAACTTCCCCTATATTCCCCTAGATCATATATTATTTGTATCTGTCCTCAAAAGAACAAACTACTAATACTATAAAATACGTTACATACTAAAATATTTTTCTCAGTTTTCACAATTGCTTAATTTCCTACCACTGCCACCCATTAGGTCAAGGATAGTAGCCCAACTGGTCTTAATAACTGCAAGTCCAAATTCTTCCATTTCATTCAACAAATATTTACTGAGCACCTGTTATGCACTTGAGCTAGAACAGAGAATAAGACAGATAAGGTCCCAAAATTGTGGGGCTGACAGCACAGTAGGGGATGGAGCAGGTAAGGGATAAAGGACAGTTACAAATCAAAACAAAATGTTATGTGTTTGATGATAAAAGACACAGTGAAGAACAGGGTGGAGATGGAAAGCACAGAGAAGTGCCATTTAATACACTGTCATCAGAGACCTATATTAGGTGATATCTGAAGAAGTGAAACAGACACAGAGGGAAGAGCATTCTACAAAGGACAAATGTAAACACCCTGAGGCAGGAGCATTCTGGCAAGTTCTGGGGAATGGTGAGGCCAGTGTGCCTGAAGTAAGATGAAGGAAAGTATAGGGGATGAGGTCAGAGAAACCGACAGGAGGGACGGACCGCCAATCACGTAGGCCCTGTAGGTCATTGTTAAGACTTTGGCTTCTACCTTGAAGGAGATGAAAACCCACCAGACGATTTTGTACAAGGGAGTAACATGACCCGACTGGTATTTTAAAGGATCATTCTGGTTGCTTTATTGACAAAAGAATATAGAGGGGACCAAAAATGGATAAGAAGGCTAAAGAGGGGCTTTTTGCAATCACCCGGGCACCAGATAATGGTAGCTTGGTCCAGGCTAGGAGCAGTGAGTGCTGATCAGATTCTCAGCATATTTTGAGGGTAGAGCAAATCAGGTTTTTTGGGGTTTTTTTTTTTTTGAGGTTGAGCAAATCAGTTTTACTGATGGATTGGAAATGGGGTGTAAGCTGTGGCTGAAGCAACTAAAAAAATGAAGCTGCCCTTTATTGAGCAAAGAATATGGTAGGAACAGGTGTGGGGATGGAGAGCAAGAAAATGAGGAATTCAGTTTTGGATATTTCAAGTTTGAGATGCTTATAGAACTTCTAAGTGGAGATGTCAAGTTGACAATTAAGATATACAAGTCTGGGTTTTGCGAAGAGCTCCAAGCAAGACAGAGAAGTCTGGAAGTCAACGCCTTACAGATAGTACTGAAAGCCATGGGGTTAAACACACCTAGGGACTGGATACATACAGACAGAGGAGAGGTATAGAACTGGGTCTTGAGACATACCAACTTTCAGAAGTGGGGGAGACAGGGAAGACTCAGCAAAGGAGACTCAAAGAACAGCCACTGAAGCTGAAGAAAATCAACAGAATTTCAGGTCAAGTTTTTTTTTTTTTTTTTTGAAGATTCTATTTCTTTATTCATGAGAGACAGAGAGAAAGACAGAGACATAGACAACGGAAGAAGCAGGCTCCTCGCAGGGAGATCAATGTGGGACTCAATCCTCAGACCCAGGATCACATCCTAACTGAGCCAAAGGCAGACACTTAACCGCTTAACCGTTGAGCCACCCAGGTGTCCCAAGAGGCCAAGTCTTAAAAGATGTTTTAAGAAGAAGAGGACGGTCAATAGAACCAAATGCTCCTGAAAGGCTAAGAAAGATGAAGACTGAGCATTGGTCACTGGATTTGACAACCTGGAGGTTACTGCTGCCCTTGACAACAACTGGTGTGGTAGAATGAAAAGGGATGAAAGCCAGAGTGGTGTGTGTGGGGGGAGGGGGGATGTTGACAGAGATTGGAGACAACTAATAAAGAGAATTTTCCAAGCAATTTTGCTATAAAGAAATAAGGTATAGATGAAGGAGAGAAGAGGGGATTTGGGGATAAATTGCTTTTTAAGGTGGGAAGACAGCAGTGTTATGTTGATGGGAAGGACCCACTGCAGCAGCTGAATTTATATTGAACAGTGAGTCTCTTCCCTGGTGTTGGAGATGGATGAGTATGTACAAAACACACCTACTTTGGTCCACCGCAAAGTTCTTTGAGACTTCTCAAATATTTCCCTCAAGAAAGAATAATGGAATTAACAAGGGTCACTGTAAGCTTCTAGATTAAAGAGCTATCTGGTACCCAAATAGTTCAAAACCACAGGAGCTCTGGAAGGCCACTCCCCAGTAGAGCCAGGCTAGGGGTAAGCTTTCCTGCTACAGTAGTCTCACAATCTGGCCCATGTTAAGGACTGGAATGCCTGTCAGAATCTGTAGAAAACATCTGAAAAAACTGCAAATTGTTGAGTTTTATCCCCAGAAGTTCCATTTTTATAGGTTCTGGGTGAGTTCCCCAAATCTGTATTTTTAAAAGCACCCTAGGTGAGTTTTATGTACAGTTACATTGAAGCCATATTGCCCTACTGTGAACTCTTCCTTGGTTCTCAAAGACTTAGGTAGGAAAAGAGTTCTGGGGGTACCTGGGTGGCTCATTTGGTTAAGCGTCTGCCTTTGGCTGGGGCATGATCCTGGGGTCTTGGGCTTCCCGCTCAGCAGGGAATCTGCTTTTCCCTCTTCCTCTATTGCTCCCCAAGCGCTTGTGTGCTATTTTTTCAATAAATAAATAAGTAAATAAATTCATTCATTCATTCATTCATTCATTCATTCATTCATTCTTTTTAAAAAAGAAAGAAAGGAGTTCTGACATTGGTGCTGGCCTGTAGAGTGAACTCAGACAATCGTAAGTGGTGAAACTGATTCTCACACGTCAGTTTGTCAAGGTGAAATTTATTGCAAGCATTAACTGCACAGGCATGAGCAGTGAACCAGAGTACCAGCAGTCTCTCTTTAGGCACATTCAGATGTTCAACTCACGGGGGCTGCTCACTTCCCATCCAAGGAGGCCAAGTGACTAGACCAGCTGAACCCAAACTCCCCAACATTTTTTTTCCACACCAATTTCCTCTGTCCGTCAAATTGTACCCTCAAGGCCCTATTTCCCAGGCAAGTAGAAATATACTGATTTTTGAGAAAACTCGTCTGCTGCTGGATGTTTCACAGTGCTATTTTTTCCAAGCAGATACTGGTCAAGATTGCCTGAAAACCAAATTCCCTATCACCTCTGACTCCCATACTTCTTCTTTTCTCCTCCAGAAAATGGCTAATATTTAATAAAATGATACAAAACCAGCAGCAATTCTCAATGGCAAAGAAACAAATCTGGAAGCAAAGAAGTAACTTCTGCTTCGGTACACTCAAAAAATAAGAAAACACTCTTTCTTCTTTGTCTAAAAGCCTAAATTTGTTTAATCCTAGTCTGTGCCAGGTAATGTTGGCATTTTCAGGGAGGGAGTTACATTCTGTTGGTTCAAGATCAGTGTAGAAATATTTACTTTTCAGAAAAGAAATTTCAGGTATAAAAAATTAGATTTCATACATATATGTAATTAAATAGTAATAATTTTATATATATTATAAAGGGGGGCTTAAGAGCCAAGCACCAAGAGTTATTGATACTGGAGAAAGGGAGAGGAACTGGGAGAGGGTAAGAAAAAAGGGGAGGAAGAGGAAAGGGGGAGATTGAGATTGGCTGAGGAATTATAAGAACACTCTAAATATCTAGACTTGATAGTCTAGATTTTAAATACTCTCATAGCATTCGCATCTGACCTGCAGGAAGTGCTTTCTTTTCATTTCAGAAAGACTTTGAAGTCACTGATCACATCTTCTTCCAGACTCAAGCCTTAGGACACACATTTAGTAGTTTAGAATCAACTATAGCCTACAGACTGAATGTAGCCAACCATCTGTTTTGTAAATAGTTTTACTGGAACTAAGCCACGCCCATGCATTTGCACTCTGGCTCTGGTTGCTTTCTGGCTTCCAGGGCAGAGGTGAGCAATTGTGAGAGAGAATGCATGGCCTTTAACTATGTGGCCTTTCAAAGAAACCATTTGCCAATCTTGATCTAAGAAATCAAAGACCATAAGA
The DNA here is from genome assembly GCF_905146905.1 of Nyctereutes procyonoides. NCBI lineage: Eukaryota > Metazoa > Chordata > Mammalia > Carnivora > Canidae > Nyctereutes > Nyctereutes procyonoides. Next base: position 10,707,736 of record NW_026575037.1, read on the forward strand.
ACAAAGATTTCTACTAAAACCTCTTCTACCTCCTTTTCTGCAAGGCACACTGTTTTTAAAATTACGTCCAAGAAAATCTGAATTACTCCTCTCTTGCCACAAAAAACATGAAGAAAGATTATTCAGAAATTTTAATAACAATTAAATAATTGATTAATAACAATTCTAATATATCTGATATGAGAATTACTTATTACTTGATAGGGGGGAAAATGCCACCTTCATCTTTCCTGGCAAATGAACAGGCAAAAAGATCAGCTGTTACAGGATGAGGGGATAGAGATGTAATTTATTTTGAAAGTCAAATCTGTAATTATCTTCTACAGCCCACAAAAATTAAACCAGCCAAGCAGAAAGAGAGGAGACAACAGTGCTGTGAAAAGCAGCACCATTTTTCCAGAGGTGCCCTCTGGAATCCACCCCAAGTGGAGACTTAATGAGCAGTAACAGCAGTGAAAGGAGGGATATGGAGGGGCGCCTGGGTGGCTCAGTGGTTGAGTGTGTGTCTTCAGCTCAGGGCCTGATCCCAGGTTCCTGGGATCAAGTCCCACATCAGGCTCCCTGCATGGAGCCTGCTTCTCCCTCTCTGCCTATGTTTCTGCCTCTCTCTGTCTCTCATGAATCAATCTAAATCTTAAAAAAAAAAAAATAAAGAAAGAAGGGACATGGGGAAATCAGCTCAAACAGCAATCATCTCTGGGAAAGCAGGAAAAATAACATGTTGATAACTGCAAATAAAGTGGAAAATGCGAGTAGATCCCATTTAGATCTCTGCGAGAACCTCCTTCCACTGTTCTCTGGGGAGGAATTCAGTCCTACACACAGGCCTCCTTGTGCGTCTGCTCTTCTGAGCGGATGGACAATTTACATCATGAAAATACTCTGCCAGCTGGCACTCTCTCCACAAGTGACTGATTGTGAGCAGATGCCTTCATAAGATAAGTATAAACGAATACCCCCTTCTTCATTTTTCATTCATCCACCCTCTTTGCAGAGGAATGGAAATGCACACCCTGAACACTATCTTTTAGAAACCAAAGTTTGTGTTCTTCACATCCCTTCATCTCTCATGGGCTGTGCTTGAACTTGCTATTGCGTTCCTGATTAAATTATGGCCCCACCAAGTATCTAGCATGTATGCAATCTCCCTAGATTACTTGTAAACAATCTAGCACTTCCAGGTGCAAGCATCTGCTTATTTTTTCTGAAGAATTAAACTCTGAATATTCTCCAGTATAGCCTCAGTTTAGAACATTTGATAATCTACCACAAGAATCAAAACTTCCATCTAGAAGTCAATCTAAATTATTGGTATATTTAGTGTTACAGATCAGTCCTGTTCAAATTTGCTTTTTTCTAGTTAAATCACCTTACCTTTACCGTACATTATAATCCCCAAAACTCATTTTAAATTTCTCTTCAATTATAAAGTAGTCAAGAGTTTTCAATGCCCCTTTCCAGCAAGAAGAAACTTTTTATGATCACCACTGAAACTGTTTTAATAAATTATGTATGTAACACACTCAGTGAGGGGATGTCGAAGGCAAAAAGACCATCTGACAAATTATTCACATAGCATACTTCAGGTAGGTCAGTCAAATTCCTAGGACTTCAAAAACATAAGCCTTTCTTATCTGCTTTTCCTTCTACATTGAGAGCAAACATTTAGCAGTGATATCAGAAGAAATGTTCTTCAAATCCATCCTTCACCATATTTCAAACAGACAGCACTACAGTTCTCATCCATGGGAGTATTTCACATGCACCACAATGGGACTTGTTCTACCTTTCTATTTACATTCTGGAGGACAGCCAAAGTCCTTTCTAGCTCTTTGATCTGATGCCAGAGACTTGGTATCTAACACCCACCTGGAAGACATTCCCTTAGGAGCAACATGACCCAAGAGGAATTGGGAAGGAGTAGGAAAATACTGTATAAACCCATCCTACATCCTATCACTCCCCAGCTTACCAATCTGTGCAAGTTACTTGATCGGGTGCAAATTCCTAAGGCATGTTATTGCAAGGCATTCATAAATCTGGACAACTGTCCTTCACTTTATACCTTTGAACTGGATCTTAAAACTCTCCAGCATAAACTAAAACGTCTATTCTAGCTTTGCCATCTCTTTTTATCCATATACTGTTTCTCCCTGCAGAGTCACTCTCTAGCCTTTACTCCTTCCAAACCCTACCTATCTTCTAGGTTGAATTCAAGTACTATGGTCTCCATGACATCTGACACTTGTGTTATCATCTTACTTACCTACTTTCCAAACCACAGGATTCGGTACTTGAGTGTTCACTCCTTTGTATAAGTTTCTTTTACCTTAAAAGCTATAAACTTACTCAAAAGTAAGGAATCTATCTGTACTTTTTGGGTATCCTCAATAATAGTATTTTTCAAGTGTTTCTGAGCATGAGACATAGTAAAAACAACAGCAACAGAACAAGAACCAAAAAACATCTTATATTGTGATCCTGAACACACACATACACAAAGAACTGAAACTCAAATTTGATAAAATACTATCTATGGTATTATAATATGGTATCTCTATTTTATTTGTTATACAATGCTAGTTACAGCTCACTAAATTGGTTTTATGACATTAGGGAGTTGTAACCCACCATCCCTCAGGCACTGTCCTTGACACAAACCAGGTGCTCAATAAATATTTGTTTACCAGATCTATTACACACAGCAAGTCAGAATTCTACAATGAAACAATGTTTTCTGGACACTGACAAAGTTTAAGATGATGGCCTTTAAGACCTTATTCCAATTATTTTAAATCAGGGCAATATTTTTAAAAGAGCCTATCTGTGGCAGCCTTTAACAAGATCAAAGGAAAAAACCCCCTTTTCCTGATGGTAAAAGGCCAGAAATTCCATTCATCAACATGGCATCCTTAAGAGGATGAACCAATCCTTCCAAAGAAGTTCTTATTAGCAGCTCTGGTTCCAGAAGAACTTCAACCATGGGCATGTGATAAACCTTCAGGGTAGTAGCAAGGATTTCCTCTCTGTGGGATGGAAGGAATAATGGCCAGTGCTGGGGGTTAGGTTTCCACTAAAGACAAGACATTTGATTACTTATTGGGAAACTCATTTCTCTGTATATCTCATGTTCATGGTACTTTTTTCATTGGTTTATCAGCATTTGAGATTATCTTGTATTTTTGCATGTTTTGTTTATATGTCCACTCCCCCTCCCTCTCTCCAACACACAAGAGGATAACCTTTTGTGGACCGGGAGGTCTTGCCTTATCTATCCCTTCACTATGAGGTACATTTTTGTTGTCTTTCAAAGGGAGAGAAATGTCTGACTTGTAAAATAAGCAGCAATCTCATATAAGAAAGACAGTGGCCCAGGTAAACCTGGTTTGTTATTTCATTCTTCATTCACTGATTTATTCATTTTGCAAAAAATATGGTAAGAAGTCCTGCATGCCAGGTGGCTGGTTAGGCACAGAAGATACAGGATGAAAAAGACTGTCTTTACCCTAACAGTAATTCTGTATGATATATAAGGAAGATGCAAATAATTAAAATCCAAAGTGGGAGACATACTATACTAGGGAGTAAGGATTAATCATACATCTGTTTTTCTCCTCTGAAAAATAAAGAGCTTGACAAGATGCCCAGATCCGAAAAGTCTGCTTGATTCTACAATCTTATGTGTCAGTAACATTTCTAAAGACATCTCCATCACCAGATCTTTTTTAACATTTTATTTATTCATTCATGAGAGACACACAGAGAGACACAGAGACATAGGAGAAGCAGGTTCCTCGCAGGGGAGCCTGACCCGGGACTCGATCCCCAGACCCGAGATTACACCCTGAGCCCAAGGCAGATGCTCCATGGCTGAGCCACCCAGGCATTCCTCACCAGATCTTTTTAATACTTCCTTTTCTTATGGGAATATTCTAGAGAAATGTTAAAAATGCCATAAGAACTGATTTCACAAAGACAGATTACATCAGAGACATGAAATATCTGCTGGTTTCCAATTAACTTAAATTCTAAAAAGAATTAAATAATTTTCTGAACCTACATAGTGCTTTTGCCATTATTCTGTGCTCAGTCAAGTCCTGTAAGCCCAGCTGCAGGTAAATATTTACATTGAATAACCTGCAAAGGATAACAGAAGTTAAGATACAATTTTTAAGCTTAAAACTTCCTAATGAATGAGCACAGGGTTCTCAAATAATTGTTTCCATCTTTAAATGAGAAAAAGGTAACTCTTGGTTTCTATGTCCACAAAAGCTGAAGCAGTTCAATCTCCAGTCTCTGAACAAATAATCATACATCTTTGTCCACATCTGGCTATGAGGGACAAATAACACATAATGTTTTAGATTAAGTTCTTCAGTAGCAAGAAAGAATGGATTTTCTGCTCTTGCTTCTCTCACTTGAAAAAGCAAATGTCTGGATCCCTTTGAAAATTAGCTCAATCTATAAAACACTGGAACTAAACTCAACTCCCACCACTACTTGACTCCCTGCATTGTTCCACAAGCTTGGAACAAAGACCCCATTGACTTACGCATGTAGGCGGATTAGAATTGCAATGCAGCATGTAGCACATTGTTGCACAGTGATTCCATGCTGATAAGTCCAGGAAGCCTTCTCTAGATTTTTCTCCCTGTTTTCCTTCCTTCCACAGCAATAAAAATTCAAATATACCATATAACATAGATGTATAATTTGGCATAAAACAGGCCTGTTTATGTATTTTTAAATGGAGAGACAGCCATTACTTTACTTGCCTGCTTATACTTAATGCTGTTTCCAACCCTTGTCAAAGTCTCAAAGGCCAAACTAAGTAGACATGTGCTAAAAGTCAAACAAAACTGTAAGTTCATAAATGCCCAGGGAAAGCCTATAGATATGAATATAATAAAATATAATAATATGCTACTAGTAATATATTAAAAATATATATAACAATGAAAACGGGAAGGAGCTACATGGTAAAAGCAATAGCAAAGGGACAGCATGAGGGTAAACCAATTCTCATCCATTTTCTCTAGAATTTACGACCAAGTTTATAAACTTTTTTTTTTATTTTTTTTTTTATTTATGATAGTCACAGAGAGAGAGAGAGAGAGAGAGAGAGAGAGAGAGAGGCAGAGACACAGGCAGAGGGAGAAGCAGGCTCCATGCACCGGGAGCCCGATGTGGGACTCGATCCCGGGTCTCCAGGATTGCGGCCTGGGCCAAAGGCAGGCGCTAAACCGCTGCGCCACCCAGGGATCCCCTATAAACTTTTTTTTAGTGGCACCTACTTTCAAATTTAATTTCTAAGCACATATCTGAATGCCTGAAGTAATGGAGTATATGTGGATGAATGTGTTCTGTGCCCTCACAAAGTATAAAATCTAGTGGGACCACAAATCAAAGTATAACGCAAAGAAGGAAGTGCAAAGTTTTAGAAAAGGCATAATCAGAGTAGACTAATTGCAAATGGGTGATTTCGTAAACTTTTAAAAAGCAGTTATGGACAAATTTAGATTCTTCTGAATAACTGATGAAATATAAGTGGATGGTTTTGACACAATAGATGAATAATAATATGCACCCTCAACTGTATTTTCTCTCAGTGCTTCTCTTGATATCTTACTATATGCATTTTTAGAATATTGACATTGAGTAAAATGCCTGGCATTGTCATTCTTAATGCCAGAATAAAAGAAGGGAGCATTGTACGGAACTCACAGAGAGAACTTCTATGAATACATGTACAGATAAGGACAGAGGCTAGTTCTACATACCACATATGCCTGAATATAATAAAAGAATTTCTCCTCTAAATTATCCTTTCAGAAAGGGAAGAACTGCTTTATATTCTAGTTCTTACAGAGCTTCCCAGTTACTCATTTTAGACCACAAATTACTGAGGGGAAATCAAATTAGCTTGAAATGACCTCAAAATAATACAAGTTTTGAAAGCTTATAGGACACATAATAGAAGATTTTTGTTGTTTTGTTTTGTTTTTTAAGAGGCGAAGAGATTAACCCAGATTTATGTAATTATCCCTGGGAGGTATGGCTTTAAAATTAACAGTGCTTAAAAATAAAAGACTTAAAAATAATAAGTCTTTTAAAGAATACTTAATGAGGCTGAAGAATAAGTGGTTACAGTATAAAGATCCCAAATATAAACTAAAAGAAGAAATGGAAAAATGCATACTAATATTACATGAATCAGTATATATAGCTTAGAACAGAATTTCCAATGAGAACAATCTTACACAAATTTTTAAAGTACACTATCATAAATAATTTATTCATGGAAATGTATATAATATGATCTGGGAAACTGTGCTGATGGCTAAAAAGGTGACTTTAATAATCACTGACGTCAAAGATGTATGTAAAGGATTGGAATAAAATGGTTCCATAAGGGGGTGCCTGGGTGGCTCAGTTGGTAAAGCATCTCCCTCTGGCCCTCACTCCATTGTATCATCAACATGACAGATGATGATACTGTCCACATCAAGATTTGGGGTGAGGGAACTTCACCAGGAAACTATCCAGACTCTAAAGAGCACTGTCCAAAGTCATGGTTCTCACTTCGACTCTCACCAGTAGGATATGGTTGGCACAGATCACAATAAACTCCAGATTTACCCATCTTTTAGAGGTCCAGGCATCTGCCTAAAATGCCACAGATATATTCATCATCAGTACTATTATAATGAAAGAACATCAGTGCTATACCCACACTAACTGCATGACTCTTTTTCCAACAATGATTCCAAGGCAGTTTCTACATGAGTTGTGGTAATCTGGAAAAGGAGGATGTTGGGATGTTCTTGACCTTTGACTTTTCTTAGGCACCTGCATGCACACATACACGTGTCACACCCCACAGTCAACCCTTTTACCCTGACCCTTTAAACTTCACAGTCCTTTGCCAATACAATATCCTTGCAAGGAAGTCATCAAAAATACAGTTAGCATATCAATCTCTTCAGGACTAAAAGTATCACTACTCTTATTCATTGTTGGTGGGAACGCAAAATGGTATAATCACTTTGGAAGACAGTCTGGCAATTTCTTACAAAACCAAACATACTATTAACCATAAGATCCAGCAATGGTGTCGCTTGGTATTTAACCAAATGAGGTGGAAAACTTACATCCTCATGAAAACCTGCACATGGATGTTTCCAGTAGCTTTATTCATAATTACAAAACTTGGAAGCAACCAAGATGTTCTTCAACATATGAAATGATAAACTGTGGTATATCCACACAATGGAATATCATATAGGTATAAAAACAAATGAGTTATCAAATCATGAAAAGACATGGAGGAAACTTAAATGCATTTTACTAAATGAAATAAAACAATCTGAAATGGATACAGATTGTATGACTCCAACTACATGACACTCTGGGGAAAAGGAAAAAATATGGTGATAGTAAAAAAAATCAGTGGTTGCCAGGGATTTGGGAGGAGAGAGGGATAAAGAGGTGGAGCACAGAGTATATTTAGGGCAGTGACACTATTCTGTATGATATTGTAATGGTGGTTACATGTCCAAACCCACAGAATATACAACACCAAGAGTGAACCCCAATATAAACTATGCACTTTGCAGGATACTGATGTAGTCACTATTGTTTCTTCAATTGTAACAGATGTACCACTCTGCTGTAGGATGCTGACCGTGAGAGAAGCTGTGTGTATAGATGGGGATAGAGAGTACATGGGACATTTCTGTACTTTACTTACAGTTCAATTTTGCTATTAGTTTAAAACAGCTCTAAAAATAAAGCTCTACTAACTTAAAAAAGAGCATTACTAAATTTCATTTCAAAGACTTGTTTTAGAAACCAAATGAACTTTGTTATAGCCTTTCAAAGGCATTTTTCATTCAAAAGTATTAAAATCTTAGAACAACAGACTGCCAAAACATTGTCCTACTGCCAGTTTTTAAAATCCAAATAAATAAAGACAAGGATTGTGTTGATTAAAAAAAAAAAGCAACTAATAAAAATCTTACCAATCTAACATAGATAACACCAATAAAACCACAGTCTAACAGCATAGATTTCCCTAGTAACATAATACCAAAAACTAGCATTAAACTAAAATGGCTGATATTTAACATACTAACTACTAAATTTGGGGAAAACAAACAGGAGGAAACAAAATCTCTGGTCCCCAGAAGATATGACTCAACTCATTGACTATTAAATGTAGTTGAGGGTATTCTCAACAGTCCTAACCTCCAAGGCTGCAATCTAAAAATGTAAGAATGGAACATTAGCTTCTATAGGAAGGGCCAGGCAAAGTATTGGGGATGGAAGAAGGTGGGGCTGATCCTCTGAGGACTCCAGAAATAAGCCACATCCCATCCAACTCCCTCAAGAGCTAGAGCTAAAACAAATGTCCACACCTCCAGATTTTGCCCATGTATATTTCATCACTGTTCAATCTAGTGCCCTTGGAAATGGGTAATCAAAGATAAAAGATATGGCCTAGAAACTACAGAAACTATGCTGGTATCTTAAACATCACCTGTGGAAAAAATAGCAAGAATTAAAAAAAAAAAAACAACCTTTTTTTTTCCCCATTTTCATGGCACTGTTATTATTCAATAAGATATCCCTTCAATATAAGAGAACTACAGTAATAAAAATTTATATTTCTATTCAATAGAATTCTATGGAATCTGTTATAAAGACTGGCAACACTGGTTGGTTATTTCAAGCAAAATCATCTGATCATCAGCTTTAGAAATTCAGAAATTTAATTTTTATCAGTCCACCAAATGATTAGGCACTTGGGAACTGACTTGTGCTAACCAAACTCAACCAAACTGATTTACATACCATAAACAACTGCATGCTCATTTTTGAATGAAACTTTTTTTTTGTCAAAACAATAGAGGCAGTTATCTACACAGGGCAAGTCCTCACAGAAGACCAAAATTTCGAGATCAGTAAGTTGGTGGGTAAGCAGAAAACTGGAGCAAGTCAATGGGAGTTGAACACTCCTAGGCAGCAGTCCTATCATATTATAGAAAACTGCCCATCTCTGATAGATAATTCTAAAAATAATCAGACCAGTTATCTAAAATTGGAAAACTCTCTGTTCCTAAGAATGGGGCACAGATTAAAATGTTTACTCATTTCTCCTTTTTCAATGTTCCTTATATGTCACTAAAGCTTCTTACATTAACCATATGTCATAATCCCCTTAATCTCACAATGCTGCCTTTAACCATAACATTAAAATGAGCTAAAATTGCTCCATCTATTACAGGTTTAGTTTTATCACCTTGATTCCAGATTTGGGGATTTGAAGATCTTATCTCATTAACTTGGGTTTTTAGACTTAAGTGCATTTAAAAAAGCAATTAACATTCCAATGTGATACATATCTTTCTAGTTAACTCCTTATCTCCAGATGCAGAAATTCACAGGATCCATAACTAGTCAAAAACAACAAATATGACAAGGTTCCTATTAAGAATAAAGAATAATCTCTCTGAACCAGTATTTTTCATAATTTCAATCTGTACCTAAAATATCAAGGAAAAAAGCATATTAAATACACAAATACACACAAGCAAGCAAACAAAAAGCAAAACACAACTTTTAAAGGTTAAGGAATAAACAACAGAATAAATTGAATAAATCTAAGAAAGAACTTTTACTGCTCCAAACAAGTAAATTCCAAAAAGAGAGAGAAAACTGATCAGATCAAGTCAACACAAGCTACAGTACCAAGAACAATGCAACAGAACCCACAAGAGAGTACAGGAAAAGGCATTCTTGCAAAGAGTCAGCAATGCCCCCAACCATGAGTCTCCCCTGTTCAATACAACTCAATAGGATTATTTCTGAGATCAGTGTTTAAAAAAAAAAATTGCTATGGAATTATTCTGCACAGCACATCAAAGAAAGCTCCACTTCCCCAAAACTTTTAGCAAGTATACCTGTTTGCATGTTTAGGTCCTTTCTTCTGTTCTCTCTAAATTATAAAGAAGCAACACTCACTGTTCTGCAGAGTACCTCTTAATTACACCAACTTCCCAAACTCATGAACTCATGAAGGACATCACTGACTTTTCAAGCTACTTCAAGAGACTATAAGGAAAAGATCAATCACTAGGTAACAACTAAAATCAACAGGCCCTTCTTTATAGAGTTAGTTTTCTGTGTTTAAATACTTTATAAAGTATTAAATGGTGGAGAGGGACATATGGGGTCTCTAAGAGAAAAATTAATTTTTCATTTTTTGCATGTGCACTAATGCTTTGAATGCTAAGTGATTTTCTGTCAAAATTTCAAGCTTCAAAGCTTCAATAACCAGTGATCAAACCTGTGGCGTTAATTAGAATAATGAATTGGTGATTAAGATGACAGAAAAGCAAGAGAAACAAGTATAGACTGCCTTTGCTCTGAAGCAGTCTTAAGAAAGTGTGGTCCAAGTACAGTGTCCCACAGGTCTACAGAGGTCCTGAAGTAGGAATATGCTGATGCATAAAAGCTGGTTCTCAACCATCGCAGAGTAAGGGAAGAGAGAAAGTAAGTTAACCCCTCTTGCCTTACTACCCCAAACCCCAGCTTGGTTCCGCTGTTTCCCTAGGGGGCTTGGTAAAACACAGGAAAGGATGATGAACAAATTAATAGTCATTGGACATGTCATGGAACAAAATAGAATTACTGTGGTGTTTCCTCTTGTGTTTCTCATTTTTCATAAAAACCCCCATGACGGTATTCCTTTGGTCCTAACTGCTAAAAAATAAAACTGCCACAGCTGAGTTGAACAAAATATCCTTCCCTACTCACGGGTAAAGGCAAATGAAATTGGGCTGAAGAAGTTAACAGGAGGTGTGTCTTACAATAAAAAAAAAAGTTGGACAGCACACATAGCCTTTCAAACAGTGTATGGATTCCTCATTTCCATCCTTCTTTACCACTGTGGAGACATATTTATAGATTCACTATTGGGAATGACTTGCCAAGGGAAGAAAATTCTCTCTTTATAATAGCTATAAAATCTGGTAAAATGACAGAATGAGGTTTTGTGATACATGGCTTATGACAGCTGCAGAAGCATTTATAGAAACTGGCCAGACAACATGATGTCGAATCCACTGATTTCATATGTCCCAGTGTGCCAAGAGATGAAGAAACTGTGATGAAGATGAAGAAACTCACTACCTCCTACCCTTCCTCTCCACACAGAAGGCAGCTGAGAGTCACAAGCCAAAACATTTCAAGTCCTGAGAATTTGAGGATTTAATGTAAAAGAAATGGAAGGTTTAAAAATTCTCCAAGGATACAAGAGTTTTCTATACCAAATGTTTGTTCATTCCAGTCACTGTACTACACAAATTAACACCATACCTGAAGTAAGCTAATTCCAGAAATTGTAAATTCCCTATCTCTGGGGAAGGATGAGGAGGCCAGATCATTCCTATCTAAATAGAGCAAACAAGACAGTCCACTGGGATGCGGTGGGAAGAAAATATTAGAAACTCTGTTTATGTTTAAATTTGACTTATTCTTCTAAACTTTCCATTTACTATATTTGTGATGTATATATTATTATAGCATATATGTGTAGCATTTATAAATAAGCTAGTATGCATATACTGTGGATATATGCCAAGAAATAGATTACTACTAGTGTGCTTGATTAAAAATGTTGTGAAACCATGGAGCCAGAGAGCCACTTAGAGCCTGTGCTTGTGAAGGGACTCAAATACTGGGTAGGACTTTGAGATAATCTGAGAGTTCACTTCCTAACTTTAACATCCTTTCATTCTTGCTCAAATATATCCACAATTTTAATAACCTGTTTTTGGAAAATATTTTCCATTAGACAAGAAAAATATAAGCAGTGGACAAACTATTTCAGTACAATTCTTTGAAACTTAAGTGAGATTGAGGTTGTATTTGAATTTAAATGTTTCCTTTTGTAAAAGGAATGAGATAAAAGCCCATCTGTATACCCAAAGGTAGATAAGTGGAAGTGGTTTCAATTACTTCTATTCAGTTACCTGATATTTAGGAAAAGTTTCATCTTTTATTCTTGCAGCACTGAATACAAAATTTCCAACATTTTTTTCCTTGTAAGACTCCAATAAGATTAGGAATTAAAAATATAAAATGATCAAGCCAGAATGAAAAAGACAACTTTTTCTAACTTATAAAGTGTCAAATGCTCTGTAATAGAGGGCAGATGGAAAAGAATTTTGATACGCAGCTCTCTCTTAGGGAAGTAAGCCTGCCTCCCCTTCGTTAATAAAACATGTGACTCTGTCTCTCTGCTCAAAGTCCCTATGAACTTAAGTTTTTCAAAACCTGACAGCTCGAGCTTTAAGGGACCCCATAAAGACTGGGGAAATGCTTAATAAATCATGCCTTTGAGGCTTTATATGCTTTTGCCTTCTATGCACATAGTGAATCACACACTATATGATAAGCTTGTATGGATATTCTTCTTAGACAATAGCACTTGTTTTCTGCAGGGAAGTATCATTCTTGGACTCTGAATACTCAGCCTTTTCTAAGTTATAGATTCACAGAACTTAAGAGAATAAGAGCATAAAAAATACAATTAATCACTTTTCTTTATAAAAATACTATATGGAGGTGCCTGGGTAGCTCAGTCAGTTGGGTGTCTGAATCTTGGTTTTAGCTCAGGGCATGACCTTGGTGTCATGGGATCAAGCCCCATGTTGGACTCTGCACTTGGTGTGGAGTCTGCTTGGGATTCTCTCTCCCCATCCCTCTGCCCTTTCCCACACATTCTCTCCCTAAAATAATTTTTAAAAATAGTATATGAATAACACAAATTTATGCATACTCAATGGCACTAACCCATAAGTCTATAAAAGACACATATGACTAATGTTACTATGTATCTGATCTAAATAATTTCATGATTAATTTTAATTAAATTTCTCTTTAGAATTCTTCCAGAGAATAGAAACATAAAGAATACGTTTCAACTCATATTATAAAGTTAGTATAACTTTGATATCAAATCAGACAGGAGCAGGATGAATAAGGAAAATTACAGGCCATTATCACTATGAATAAAGATGTAAAACATGCACAAATTGAATCTAGCAATGTATTTTTCAGTTATAAAATTGTACGGTTGTTTTCTTTTTTTTTAATTTTTTTATTTATTTATGATAGTCACACAAAGAAAGAGAGAGAGGCAGAGACACAGGCAGAAGGAGAAGCAGGCTCCATGCACCGGGAGCCCGACGTGGGATTCGCTCCCGGGTCTCCAGGATCGCGCCCTGGGCCAAAGGCAGGCGCCCAACCGCTGCGCCACCCAGGGATCCCGTACGGTTGTTTTCTAATTTATGACCCTTTTCTGCTATTTCTCACTCTCTGAAGAAATCTTTACACTTGTACTTTTTCTGAGTACAAAACATAGATGTTTTATAGACTAATAATTTCAGTAACTAAAATATGTGTCTGCTTCTCTTTATTATTTTGCTAATTTTCTTTCATTATATCTTGTTTTCTTATATGCCTACTTATCTTTGACTATCTGCTAGACAATGTATTTTCAAAATGCACACACATAAAAATAATTTGAGATGCAGTATCTTCCTACAAAATAATGTTTAAGGGGTACCTGGGTGGCTCAGTGGGTTAGGCACCTGACTCTTGATTTCAGCTCAAGTCATGATCTCAGGGTTGTGAAATCAAGCCCCTCGTTGGGCTCCATGCTGAGTGTGGAGCCTGCTTGGGATTCTCTCTCTTTCCCTCTGTGCACCAACTTGCATTACTTGCTCATACACTCTTTCTTAAAAACAAAAGTTTGATTATTTATGCCAGGCACCTGGGAGTGGTTCCAAACTGGCTCAAGCTGAATCCAAGTTCAAGGCTTAAGTGCCCCTGGATTAGTCAGGTGATGCAAAACTGGCTCTAAATCTATTTTCAAGATGGTATATTTCTGTTTTCACTTTACCCAGAAGATACGGGCCTTTTAGGGACCCAGCTGAGAGGTTTGGGAGGGCTGTCAGATGGTCTACTTTTGATAGGTCCTGGACTCTGACTTTGTCTCCCTTGCCCCATGAGGCTACCAAAACCTGTTTTGTAGCTATAGGTATACCCTACTTTTCAAAAGTTTGTGTTAGGCTACTTTGCTTTTACAGAAGACCTACATTAATACTGGTTTTCACTGGGGATGTCTGTGTGGCTCAGCAGTTGGGCACTTGCCTTCAGCCTGGTGCATGATTCTGGAGTCCCAGGATCAAGTCCCAAATCAGGCTCCCTGCATGGAGCTTGCCTCTCTCTAGGTCTCTCATGAATAAATAAATAAAATCTTAAAATAGTAGTTTTCACTAACCCAAAGAAATTCAAAAAGGATATTAGCTTTTATGAAAATATGGAAAAAAAACACAAAAGCAGCATTCAGACTTTGTCTTGCAGCGACCCATTAGAGAGACAGTGTGCACCCCAGGCAAAAAGAGCAGCCCCGTCAAACTTCTTCCCTGGGAACTACACTCAGTATCTCAGCCTCAAGTTGCCAGAACTTTGAACTGTGTCTGTGAGCATCTGTGCCCTATCTTGATTTATTTTGCATATCTGTTAGCAAGATATGTCCTAAGGTATCAGAAAATCTTCAGAGAAGTTACTTTTTGGGTCTGGGAATGCTCAAAAATGTTTTCATATCAATTAAGGGTAATTGCTTCTTTGCTTTTGCCATTTCAGCTTAAGAATGGTTTCATACACACACTCTATTTTCAGATGGCAGAGGAAACCTGTATTTCTTTCAGACTGGAAAATGTGTTCAAGGCTGACTTTGGTGGTTCCTGCCTTTTCCTAGGTTTATTCAGAAATTCCAACCTATTTTGATAACACTTTGAGATGATTTTTGCCCCTCAGAAAGACTTGCTAAATAACCTAGCCGAACATTACCAGGGGTAAAAGTACTCCCTCATAACATACAAAAAAGATACTGCATTCTGCCCAAGTTAGCTTATTCAAGGAATGCAAGGTTGGCTTAACAATTTTTAAAACAGATTAATATAATCTATCCTTTTTAGAAATTAAAGAAAAATTACTGATCAATAGGCAAAGAAAGCACATTTGATTAAATTGAATATTCTTTCATGATAAAAAATTCAAACTAAGAACAAAAGAGAACTTCTTTAATCTAATAAAGGCATTGACCCAAAACAAAACAAAGCAAAACAAACAAAAAAAAAACCTATAGCATCGTCACACTCAATGGCAAGGAGAATTCCATAAAAATACAAAATAAAGATGTTTAACTCCTTAACATCATACCAGAAACCCTAGTCAGCACAAAAGTAAAAGGATATGGATTAGAGAAACATATATAGCCAATAAAAAATGTTCAGGCTTTTAAATCAGTGAAATAAAAAATAAAACCACAATGATACCATTTTGTACCCATCTAATCAGTAAAAATTAAAGATTCATCCATGTAAAGTATTATTAAATATATGAGCTAGTAGTGCGCTTTCCACTGTTTTGAACATAAATCCAATATTCCATTTTCACCCCCAACTGGGTGTACTGCAACACAATTTTGACATCAACTACTTGGGAGTTAGCCTTGGATCCCACAGATTTAAGGCTCAGTCCTCCACCAGACTGCCACTACTTCAGATTACAGCTCTACTTCAGGTGTCTCCAGACTACCCATACTCCTGACCAGCTGGTGATACATCCAGGAGTTCCCTCAACTCCTTCAGGTTTGATAATTCCCTAGAATGACTCACAAAACTCAGGAAGGTATTACACTTACAATTATTTACAGGTCAGAAACAGCCAAATGGAGACTCCCATAGAGTGAGATGGGGGTAGAGGAAAATGCAGTGCTTCTCCTCATGGAATCCAGGACAGTCACCCTCCCAACATATCAGTGTATTGACCAGGACACTCCACTGAGCCTCAGCAACCAGAGCTTTTATTGGGGTTGCATTATACAGGCATGACTGATTAAATCATAGGCCCCATGACTGACCTCAGTCCCTATGCCCTCTCTGGAGGTCAAACTGACCCAAAGTTCCAACCCTCTATTCACAAGGTTGTTCTTCCTAGGGACCAGATCCCATCCTGAAGCTACCTAGGGACCAGCCATGAGTCACCCCACCAGCATAACAAACGTACTCCTTCACTCATGAAATTCAGAATTTTTGAAGCTCTGTACCAAGAACCATGGACAGTTAAAATGTATTCATTATTATAGCACATATAGTATTGTCTTAGCTTAGGCCATTACAACAAAATGCCAAAATACTGTTTTGTTAGAACAAAACGACAATCATTTACTTCTCACAATTCTGGAGGCCGGGAAGTCCAAGATCAAGGACTTCTGCCAGCAGATTTAGTTCCTGGTGAGGCCCCTCTTCCTGGTGTGCAAAGAACTGTCTTTTCCCTGTTTCTTCAATGGCAGAGAGAAGAACAAAGAGCTCTAGTCGCTCTTCCTCTTCCTATAAGGGCACTAATTCTACTATGAGGGCCTCACCCTCAAGACCTCATCTAAATCTAATTACCTCCCAAAGGCTCCACTTCCAAATACCATCACACTGGGGATTAGAGCTTCGACATATGATTTAAGGGGAATACAAACATTCAGTCCATAATAAGTATCATTTCAAACAGATTTTGGAAGCTGACTTACATTTATTAATTTTTATGGAAAAAATTTACAAGTTTATAAATGTTCATAAACTGAACTCATTTGGAGTATACTGAACTCATTCAAACGTTGAGGATTGACTCCCAGATATCGGATTCACATAAAAATGCATCTATCTCCTTTAGGTTCCTTTATCATATGACCAAAGAGCATCTTCCAGATTCAATTATACAAAGAGTATTTTTAGTGTGACACTGCCTAGGACTTTCTTTTTAAGTTCTCATAAACATTTGATCTTAACAACTGGTTTAAGGAGTACTCTTCAAACAATAATGAATGAGACAGAATAAAGAGAAAGGACAGGGAAGGTTACAGGTGAATTTAAAAAACAAAACTTCAGTCTCAATGCTATTAAAAGAAAATGCCAAACAATGATGCTACACTAATGTCCTGCTTACTCTGTCCTCTAACCTGCTCTACCCAAAAGTCATCCGTTCATCATACCTAAGTCCTTTCTCTCACAATTCTGTTATAATAGTAATGTGGGAAAATTCTCTCCTACCATTTCCTGGACTCAAGTCAGGCATTTGCTCTGGAAGCACCATACTCATAAAGAAGGGTCTCTATTAAAAAAAAAAAAAAAAAAGAAGGGTCTCTATAAAAGAAATACAGTGTTTGAAACCAGTGGAACGAGAGGCTCCCTGGATGTCAACTCAGGCACTCTAATGAAGCGCGTGCGTGCGCGCGCACACACACACACACACACACACACACAGTCAGCCAGGACCACGTCCCAGAGTCTGAGATAGTCCAAGAGCTGTCTGTAGCCTTGCAAGGACCACTTCAAATAAATGTCCCCAAGCCTCACAATCTCTGGAATGTGTTCTAGTAAGATTTTATCTAAACTCAGAAACTCACCATGGTCATATTATCGCAGATGGCGCCCCCAAATAATAGACTTCAGAAGGTCAAACTTTAAGAACTCGGAAAGTCAAATTCTACCTATGTGCTTTTATTTGTTCTTAGCTCCAAATTAAACAGTTCCTTTAATTCTCAAGAGATTTTTATCTTTCAAAAGCATAAAAATTCCCCACGTTTACCCAGACATATGGCCCACAAGTTAAGACCAATAACCTACTCTAAATAGACTCCATTCTCAATATTCCTGGTACTTAGATTCCATAAAGTTGTGAATACTGATACACTGCTCCTAGAGGAACTACAGGATTGACTCTTGCAAACCTCTAGTCACATTTCAACAACAGATCTATAACCTTGTTTTATGTATGATCCTGTTTTAGACACCTTATTTGTTATACATGTTGATTCATTAACATCGAACTCATAGCCAACTGTGCTTATAAACTCATTCCTGAACAAAGCTTGTCTAACACAAGTATTTTCCCCCGAAAGCACATCAAAGCTTTCTTGCACTTAGAAACACCAGACACTTGAGGGCCATTTTAGGTTAGCAAAATCACCAAGAAAAAGCACAAAAATGAAAAACACAGCACTAGAGCAGCTCAGGTGGCTCAGCGGTTGAGCGCCTGCCTTCGGCCCAGGGCATGATCCTGAAGACCCAGGATAGAGTCCCATGTCGGGCTCCCTGCATGGAGCCTGCTTCTCTCTCTGCCTGTGTCTGCCTTTCTCTCTCTCTCTCTCTCTCTCTCTCTCTCTCTCTCTCTCTCTGTCTCTCATGAATAAATAAAAAAATCTTTAAAGAAGAAAAAAAGAAAAACATGGCACTAAATAGGCCAAGAAAAGGACTTATGTACAGTATGAGAGCTGAAAAAAAGAAGGCAAAGCATTATTTTCTTCAACTTCAGCTAAAGTTGCTGTTTAAGAAACGTGTTTCCTGCTCAGGGGACTCAACTTTTTCACTGCTCTGCCCATGTCTCCAAATAATTGCAAAAGTGTCATGAATATTGATTTGGGGGTTACAAGTAAAGTTTTATGAGTAGGTTAATTTGTAAATACCATATCTGCATAATGAAGATGGATCTACAAAGTCTATGTGTTGACCCCAAACAGCAATGTAGTTGTGCTGTCTTCCCAGTGTCCACAAAGAGAAAAATACAGACTGTGCTATCATTATTATTTTAAATTACAGCTCTATCTGGATACAGTTTCAATTTTTAAGTGAGAAATCCCACAGGATAATAGCTACAGAACAGTGTAAAGCATCTTCCTCCACCCACATGTAGACTATACACACACAATTCCAAGTTACTCTTGTCTCTTCTGGCATCAATCACCAATTCCCTAACTTGACCCTCCCCCTCACACACACAGGCACACACACATGCGCACACGTGCACACACGTACACACCTTTCAAATTTAGAGCTTTAAGAGACATTTCCTGGATCAGCCTTCTGTGGAACAACAACAAAATTGGCTTCCTGACACATAAAACACATTTCCTAAACAGCAATCTTGAAAAGTACTGTTACTTTGAATAGCGACGCAGCAGGTGGCAGGGTGTGATGAAACAGGAAATGAGAACAAATGTCTCCCACACAAACTTGCAGACCACCACAGGGAATATATCAGCACACAATCCCACATCTTTATCATCCAACCAGCCATCATCTGGTAGGACTTCTCTCCCTTTCACTCACCCTCACCCACTGCTTAGTGACTCTTGCCATCTGTCCCACTATTCTTTACATATTAATTCTTTACATACTAGCAGAAGAAATTTGCCAAGGGTGATATTATGATGAGAAAGTTCCCACTGATTTCAAGTAAAAATATTCCTAATGGGGTGCCTGGGCGGCTTAGCTGGTTAAGCATCTGACTCTTGATTTCGGCTCAATCTCCGGGCCCTAGGATAGAGACCTAATGTCGGGCTCCATACTCAGCGGGGAATCTGTTCCTCTCCTTCACCCTCTGCCACTCCCCCTGCTTGTGTGTGTGTGTGTGTGTGTGTGTGTGTGTGTGTGTTCTCTCTCTCTCTCTCTCTCCCTCAAAATAAACAAATCTTAAAAAAAAAAAAGTTCCTAAATTCCTTTTTAAAAATCTTGAAACTACATCTTCTCCTTAAGCCCTAAATTTAAAAACATTAATCTCTCAAGGAATTGTTAAACCCTTTTCCCCTAACCACTTCCAAAGAGTAAGGTTTCCCTAGTTACCAACTAAATACAGCTCTTTTCTATTTAGTTATAAAATCTAACAGGAGCTTTTACCTCACTACCCCAGAGATCAAAGTGGCCAAATAAATACAAACGATAGTTACACCCATGAGATCATGATGTAGACAACAAAGGAAGAACACACAGATGTTACCAGCACCCACAAAACTGGAAGCCTCCCAGGAACATCTGGGCATCCACAAAGCACCTTAGTCTTCTAAGCCCTTTGATAGCCCAGAGTGATGCCTGCAGAGCCACAACATGGAACCCAACAGAAAGGCTCAGGTCCAAAGCCCCATCAGAAGCAATGCTCCCTGTCCCTTTACTTAAAATCATAGATGTTCTACGGAGAAAAAAACAGAAAAATTCCCAAGCCTACCTGCCTCACTTATAGGTGAAGAAATAGCCTAGAGGTTAAATGTGCTGACAGAACTACTGAATCACAGGCTGAACTATCTGTGCATTTGCCTCATAAAGGGGCTATGGAAACACAGATGATTTATTAGGCAATAAAACTACCCAAGTTTTAGAAAACATATCTAGTCATTTCATTCCCTAGTTCAGATCTTTCAGTAATTTCCCAAAGCACACTGGACTTTAAGAAGCTCCTTAATATATGGCATAAAGGATTTTCATGGCCAAGTGTATACATCTCTTACCTAATCCTATGCTCACTCTACAATCCAGTGCATTCATTCATTCATTCACTCACTCACCAGTTCATTCACTCAATTATTTTTTGAGTAATTACTTATGAAGAGCCTACTGTGTGCTGGGCACTGTCATCCTAAATTACTTAAGATTACGGTCTCTGACCTAAGGTGGTTTGACTTATGATTTTTCAACTTGAGGATGGTGTGAAAGCGATACACCTTCAGTAGAAACCATACTTCGAATTTTGATTTTTGATCTCTTCCTAAACTAGAAATATGCAGTATGATGCTCTCTCCTAAGGCTAGGCAGTAGCAACAAGCTGCAACTCCCAGTCAGCATGTGATCTCGAGGTCCAACAACCTATACACTAATAACCATTCGTTTTTCACTTTCAGTACAGTATTCAATCAGTTACATGAGATGTTCAACATTGTATTACAAAATAGGTTTTGTGTTAAATGGTGCTGCCCAACTATAGGTGAGTGTAAGTGTTGTGAGCACATTTAAGGAAAGCTAGGCTAAGCTATGATGTTCAGTAGGTTAGGTGTACTAAATGAATTTTTAACTTAGGATATTTTCAACTTAGAATAGGTTTATTGGGACATAACCCACTGAAGGTCAAGGAAGATCTGTACTCAATTAGGCCATTCTCTTTTTGGACTCAGAGCCTTTGCCCATGCTCTTCAGTCTATCTGGAATGCCCTCTCCTATCTTCCACTTCTACTTCTAAACATACACAGAATATTAAGCTTCATTAATAATTAGGTTTTAGATATCTTTTTTAATATTTTATTTATTTATTCATAAGAGACACAAAGAGAGGCAGAGACACAGGCAGAGAGAGAAGCAGGCTCCATGCAGGGAGCCTGATGTGGGACTTGATCTGGGGACTCCAGGATCATGCCCTGGGCTGAAGGCAGGCACTCAACCGCTGAGCCACCCAGGCATCCCAGGTTTTATATATCTTGATCAATAGCTCCCATTGGTCTTACTTTGAACATGCATTAGCACAAGAGTGAGCATGAAAGTCCACAGTTACTGCTCTCAGGTACATACAAGGCTGCTTTGAAAGTCTGGCAAAAAAGACGAGATAAAATATGCCTATTTGCCAGTGTATAAAGGGAACTTAAGCCCTCACAATGAGCCTAAAACCACTCATTTGGTTTTTCAGAAGTTGCTGTAATAGGCACTATAGTGGGTACAACACAGTTTGTAATGTAAAGGCATACAATTAAATTTTAAAATATATAAGCCAGGCAGAGTTCAACCATGAATTTTAAAAACAAACAAAAAAAAAACTTACTCTCTGGCCATTCCCTACTAAATCCCCCTAAAACAGGAATATTGCTGAGACCTCCCAGTAATTGATAAGCTGTCTAGTAATCAATTTATCAAAATTTCTAAGTACAACCTACCACCTGGATATCCTTTCAAATATCCCAGGACGAGAAGGTTAACTACCAGATTTATGGAAAATCATTCCCTGGCAGAACCTTGGTTTTTGGATTTAAGGAAACTGAGATCTAAAAATGTCGCATCATCCTTAAGTGACACAGTAGAGATTTTGAATCCTTGTCCAACACCCCCCATGGTACTTTTTTCTAAATATGCCCAAACTGAAGCCTACTCAAGTTTCTCTTATTCCCAAAACTCATAGAGTTTATGCTATCAATTTTGACAAACTCTTGAAATGCAGTTTTAAAAACCTTTACACCTCAGGTATAAGGTGTTTGAACAGGTATCATCAAAGTAGGAAAAGCACAATGTTGCAATTATTAGTTCCTCAAGACATTTTTCGCCAGCATAATGGCTTTGAGACATTTTCCAATTTCTGCCTTCAAATGATTCTTTCACTTTAGATAGACTACATTCCCAAACACCAGGTTAACAAAAATGGACAAAAAATAACAAGTGTCTGATGAGTACACTTCTTTTCCAGTGCCTCCAGCACCTCAAAACGGAAAAAGAGGAGAACTTCTTTAACCTAATAAGGAATCTACAGAAAGCCTTCAGCAAGTATCATACTCAACAGTGAAACATTAAAAGCATTCTCTTATAAGACAAAAAAAAAAAAAAAATGCCCACTTCACAACCTTCCTTCAGAACTCATTGCCTTCACTTCCCAACCTCAGAAATCCTCTGGTAGAGCTTCCATTATGACATATAATCATCTTCTTTCTTGTATGGTCAAATGAGGAAAAATGGAAAGGTCCCAGCATAGACTCCACCCTACAGCTATGCTCCTATGCAGTCTGGGAAGAGGAGCCTGTCCCTTCAACCCCAGAGTCGATTTCCTCAACTAGAAAATGGGGAAACATCATTCTAGTAACAATGCATTTATTAAGATCCTACTAGCTAACAAGATAAATTATGGTTTAAGAAGAATATGTAAACATACTACTGTGAAGAAAAGATGTAGTCGTAAAAGGTATGAAAAGATTTTGGAAAACACAGATAAGAAACCAATTAATTCTGTCCTACTTAAATCACAGGACTGTAGTAAGGATCAAATGAGATATGTAAAATTTTTTATAAGTGATAAATTCATCCACAAATATGGGTTACCTTATAATATATAAGCTGGCATCTGTGATTTGATGTATCTCTACTCCCTACAGTATGTAGGACATAGCAACTGAATTAACTCAATATTTACTGTGTAAATAAAAAAAGTACAAAGCCCAAGAAATTTAGATTGTTGTGCCAAATATAATGTACCTGGTGAGAGCTCTCTGAGAATGTCTTTCTTAATTGATACATAAATCATATATTATAAAATTCACCCAAAGTATGTAATTCAGTATTTTTTAGTATATTCACAAGGCTGTGCAACCATCACCATTATCCAATTCCAGAACGTTTTCATCATTCCAAAAAGAAACAGCATACCCACTAACAGTCACCCCCCATTCCTCCTCCTGGTAGCTCCTGGCAACACTAATCTACTTCCTGTCTCTATGGAGCTGTCTAGTCTGAATTTTTCATATAAATGGAATTCTACAATATGTGGCCTTTTGTGCCTAAGCTTCTTTCATTAAGCTTAATGTTTAGAAGGTTCATCCATGTTGTGTGTGTGTGTAGATAGATAACAGATATATATCTGTACTTCATTTTTTTAATGGTTTAACAGTATTCTATTGTATAACTATACTACATTTATCCACTCAGTTAATGGGCATTTGGGTTGTTTCTGTATTTTAGATAATATGAATAATGCTGCTATGAACACTGTGCAAGTTTTTGTGTGAATTCATCGTTTTCATTCGCTTGAATACTGTGTAAGGAGATTCTCCAGAGGGATCCCTGGGTGGCGCAGTGGTTTAGCGCCTGCCTTTGGCCCAGGGCGCGATCCTGGAGACCCGGGATCGAATCCCACATCGGGCTCCCAGTGCATGGAGCCTGCTTCTCCCTCTGCCTATGTCTCTGCCTCTCTGTGTGTGTGTGACTATCATAAATAAAATAAATAAAAATTTTTTTAAAAAAAGGAGATTCTCCAGAAAAACGCAACCAGTAGGATAGTTTGACATTTATCTTAAGGAATTGGCTCACATGATTATGGTGGCAGATAAACCTAAATCTGCAGGGTGGGTTGAAAAGCTGGAGACCCACAAAAGAGCTGATATGGCAGTCCAAAGACCATCAGGCATCGGCATTGGGGTGTAGTGGTGAGCATAGCTGCCTTCCAAAGACCATCAGGCTGGAGACCCAGGGAAGAGCTAGTGTTGCAGTTTAAGTCTAAAGACTGTCTGCTGGCATAATTCCTTCTTGCTCAAGGGCTGTAAGTCTTTTTCCTACGATGGCCTTCAACAATTGGATGAGGTCCACCCACAACATGAACAACAATCTCCTTTATTCAAAGTCCATAGATATAAATGTTAATCTCGTCCAAAAAAAACCCCCTGAGAAAGATCCAGATTAATGTCTGGCCAAAGAGCTGGGAACTATACCATGGCCCAGCTAATTTGACATGTAAATCCAACATACCTAAGAGTAGGATTGCTGGGTCATATGATAAGTCTATGTTTACCTTGAGCCAAACTGTTTTCAAAAGCAGCATTTTGCATTCCCAACAGCAATGCATGAGGGTTCTCACTTCTCTACATCCTCACCAACACTTGTTGTTATCTGTTTGTTTTTCTTTTAATTATAGCTACCCAAGTGAGTGTAAAGTAGTATCTCATTGTGGTTTTGATCTGCATCTCCCTAATGATTAATAATGTTGAGCACCTAAAAGGGGAGCAAATTAACTTCATTATTAGTTCAGGTTGGTTTACACTTGCTTTAAAAGGTTTTAACTCTAGAACATCATGTAAAGTATGAAAAGAATCTGACGTGAGCTCAAACACAAACTGAATGGTAGATACAGACTGGAAAATGGCTCATAATGCATACTTATGCTTAAATAGGAGATAATGTCTCCTTTGCATTTACTGACCAATTAGCAAACGAACCCAGCAAAGTTAGTCAAAATAAGGCTTTCTGACACATTCTCTAAAAGTAAAAGAAACCATCACACTGGAAAAGGCACAGTAAGTACAAGGCTATGTTATGTATTGGTAGCATTATGTGGCAACAAAGTCTAATTCTTTTGGTGGCAACTTAAAAAAAGATGATGAAGATCACCATGACAGAGAGTGTAGGGATTAGAAAAGCTCACTGTGCACTGCTTAACTATTTCAGTTTTACAAATACTGGATTTGTATCAAAAGCATTTTTAAATCATTACCCTGGAAATATTTTGTAAATTCACAACTTGGTCTTTAAAAGCTTCCTTTATGATTATCTGTAACTGACAGAGCACCTAAAATCATCTATTCAGGTAAAAGCATAAGGACTTTTACTAAGGACCTGCGCATAACAAACACCCCAACTCATGCAAGTAAGCTAGCAAGAACCTTAACTTTTATTGAAACATAAACTCCCATGACTGATTGAAATTTGCAACTACATGACACACATTAATAGGCGTGACCTAAAGCAACTTCCAAAAAGCTATATGGTTTAAATAATTAAAGGTAAAGAACTGGAATATTAAAAACCTAAACCTAGATATAAATTCATGTCCTGCTTTCTCTCTTAAGAAGTAAGAGTCACATGAAGAAACACATCTTTAAATTAATTCTTCATTGCTAGACCATAGTATTCTGGCACATTTCTCATCAGAGGTGCCTATCTTAAATATTTAAATATTTCCGAAAACATCCAAACTAGGAATTTGACAAACAGACACTAAGACTACTTCCTCACTGATTCAATGGTAGGGCCCCCAGAGAATGGAGCAGAAACCAGTTAACACAGTCAGCCTCCCTCCACTCCCCAAACCCACTGCCTTCAGTGGAGCATCACTGCCACACCAGGGATGGATCTGATGCTACAGCTCTCAGGAGTGGAAGACACGAAGAAGGCTGAGAAGGTCACTTACTGGAAGGTGGAGTGGAAAGGTGAGATCAACAACAAAAAACTCTTAAACTTAAATGCAAATCTGATAAAGAACAACATTAGGTAAAAACCTTAGCTCTGCTCCCAATGACAATAACAACAGCCAACCCTAAGTCCTCACCAGATGACAGGTACCCTCCTTTGCAAGCACCTCTTCACTTAGTCCTCCTGGTAGCCCTTCAAAAGCAGTCGTAGTAAGAGCCTGAGATGACAGTAGGATTAGAATGCAGAAAAAAAAAAAAAAAAAAAAGAACGCAGGCAGCAGGGCTATTAGGGCCTCAGAATCTTCCCTCTCTACACTCCCCTGACATCCTGAGCCTAATCAATTTTCCTCATTCAAATAAAATCAAGAAAGTAAATACTATGATTGGACATATTGTAGTTAACTGCCAAGGAAAACAGAAAAGGTATGTTTTAAACTCTTAAGAAACTAAGCAAAATCTTAAACACTGTGTTGTTTCTACATATAAACTAATGAACATGCACTGATTTACTGTCAAATAAGCTATTTTTATATTTTGTGAAAAAGAGGGGATCCCTGGGTGGCTCAGCAGTTTAGCGCCTGCCTTTGGCCCAGGGCGTAATCCTGGAGTCCCAGGATCGGGTCCCACATCAGGCTCCCTGCATGGAGCCTGCTTCTCCCTCTGCCTGTGTCTCTGCCTCTCTCTCTCTCCGTCTCTCATGAATAAATAATAAAATAAAATCTTAAAAAAAAAAGAGAGAGACAAAATTAAGAGATGGCTAATAGAAACCTACTGATGGAAAATATCTAACAAAATACCCTCATGGAGTATGGCGGTAAGTTATAAAGAACATTTGCAAGTATGTAAAAATAGGAAATCTCCTAATTTCACATGCAGTACTAAAATTTCCCAATAATGCAATAAAACCAGGTTAAAGTGCACAATTAATTTAGATGGAAAAGAATGAGGTGGGAAAGCCAATATTGACTTATATGGTCTCTACAATTCAGTGATGTATTATAAAAAATCAGAAACACTGAGGTGATGAAAAATAGAGAAAAATGAAATGACATGATTTGTATGTACCTGCTCTTATTCCAGAAATACCACATCCTACCTACTATAGTGATATAATAGTAAACGTATGAATTCAAATTTCCTTGGGAAAATTATTTTTCTTTGCCATTACTTTCTAACTATAAAAATATAAACACTGATTCATAACCCCTTTTCTTCAAACGTGAAACTTCAAAAGCTCCGTAATTCAGGTTCTGTTCTGTTTTGAAGTTAACAGCACACTCCTTTTGCAGAAAACTCACTTGTGTAGCAAAATTTGACCTGAATGACAGGGGAGCTATTTGTACTCATTATTCCATTTACATGTGAATTTTTTTGTATTTCTCTACAGAAATAGTCATGTGTTCAATTAAGGGGGACTCGGCCAAAAAGTACTGAGGGAGGGGGAAATACATAATAAAAAGTTATACTAAAATATTCTAAACATCCAAAAAATCATAAATTCTAAAACATGTTTTGCCCCAAGAGTATCATATGTGTGATTGTAGACCTGTCATAATTTAATACCTACTTCTTGGAGTGGTTTTGACTAAACATGAAATATAAGCACAGGGCCTGCACTCAGCAAGTCCTTTTCAGGAGTCAAGGGCTTCTGGTAGTCTTCCTGGACAAATCTGAAGAACACCAATGTCCTTCAAACCCTTCTGGCTTGGACTGCTTCTTCATTCTCACCTGAATGGACGTATCTGCCTTATCTGCCTACCAATGAGTACTAGTTTCTACCTCTTACCTTGTACTGTAATATCCCAGGTGCTACTAAATTTACATGAAAATCATTACCTTATACTTTTAAGTTCATTTAAGCATCTGAGATTGAGACAGCTGTATCCAGGACCATGTTTCATAAAAAGAAACCACAACACAAAAACCATTAAAGTAACTTCATCTTAGGCAACAAGATTGTAGCAAAAGCTTGGTTTTTTAAAACTCTACTTTCAAGTAAGAAACTGATATTACCAGGTACTTTCTATCTGGCCCTTACGCTTCTCAAGGAGGTTACCAGGAAACAGATCCTAAGTACATCTTTCATTATGCTACAGGAAGCTCAAATTCACTCTTCCTCGGAGATTCATCAGAAGCAACAGCTAAAAAAGAGTTAAGTCTCTTTTTGCTGTTCATTTTATCACAGCAGCACCCACGTGAAGACTCCAATAGTGGATCTTTCCAAAGTCCTCTCTGCTATCATATACTCCCAATACCATTAAGATTAAGATCATTAATGACAAGCTACAGAACACTTACTTAGTACAAAACTACAACAGGAAACTAATGAACACAATACATTTTGTAGTAGTATGGTCAACTTTAGGAGTTACACTAGTCTTAAAAAATCAAAACAAGTATTTTTATAACCTTAAAAATGCACTTATTAAATAAAAAAAAGAATTCCAAACAAAATTGAAAATCTTATAGATCAAAATTTACTTTTTATTTCCGAGCAAAATCCCAGAGTTCATCAGTAAGTAAGTCATCAATAGTTAGAAAGGCCATAGGTAAGAATATGAACTGTTTTAAAGATTTTCTACAAAATATGGTTAAATTTCAATGAACACTAGTCTCAAAATAAGAAATTAAGTTTTGGATGTACCCTTAGAATGTAGTTTACTATAACCCATGACTTCAGAAAAATTATACACGAATACCTAAAAACACAATAAACAACTTATTGTCCCAAGCTCTGTAGCAGATGCTCTTCAGCATACCTCATTAATACTCAAACAACATTTTGAGGTCATAATGTCATTTATCATCTTGGTTATTCAAATATAATATTCCTTTTTAAAAAGAATAAAATTGAAAGATGCTGGATTTTGATTCCATTTTTCCTCATAAATAATACCAACAGCATGCTCAACAGAACACTTGTATATCAGGCTACAGTGTAAAAGATATAAAGGGAAATTAAAAACTTTAAAATGAAATATAAATCCATAGTAATAATAGTAATAATAATAATAGTAATAATCACAATGATGTTATCATGTACCGAATGCCACTATACACCAGTCACTACGCTGGGACTTTATGAGCATTCTCTCAATTATTTATCAAACTAGTCTGATGAAGTAAATGGAGAAAGTGAAACTCCATCAAATCCTACAAGCTGAACAGTAGAGTTGGGGTCTGAAACCAAGTTGCTTAGCCATAATCCTTTACTTTTTCAATACCAAACTACTTTTCATTCTTCTCAGTGCTCTGGGCTTCCAAAGAAGCAGTCACACTGAACAAAATTTAATGTTTAAATTATTTTTAATATTTCAAAACTTATAATTAAAAATACACACTGTAATGGTTAATTTTATGTATCATCTTGGTTAGACTATGGTGCCCAAATGTCTGATCAAACACCACTCCAAATATTACTGTGAAAGTATTTTTTTAGATGTAATTAACATTTAAATCAGTGTCTAGACAACTTTTTTTTTTTTTCATATCTAAGGCTTGCTATTTGCTCTGGGGCAATGTGCTGATTTAAATTTTTCTTACAAGATTTTTAAAAATTACTTTTTGGTTGATAAATTCCATAATTAACTATTTCTGAAATAAAACATATGCATTAACTTGTCTGTCCTGCTGAACAAGCTCTACTATAACTTACTATAACTATAGTAAGGACTGCAGGTAAGTTAGTTTGCACTCAACATGTAAAACAAAATAAATTTGGCTATTTCTGAAACTTTGAGTGAAAAGCTAAGAGTTTTCTCATTTTTTTTTAAGTAACCACAAATGTCTTAAAATATTGTAAGGTATATTCAAAAATTGTTTTCTGCCAAACAATGAATAATGAGACCAGATGTGGAAGAGTTCACTAACTCCCTGACTGCTCCTCACTGCCCACGGGCCATGAACTTAACTGATAAGTAATGTGGAAATCACTGGGTATGACTGGTAATTCAACTTTAAAACAAAATTTCCTACTGTCTCTCCTAGTTTTCTGTATCGGTGTAATCAGAAACTGCTCTCAAACTCCTAGACAAGCTATTTGTTTGTTTGTTTATGATTTAATTTATTTATTCATGAGAGAGAGAGGTAGAGAGAGGCAGAGACACAGGCAGAGGGAAAAGCAGGCTCCATGCAGGGAGCCCGACGTGGGACTCAATCCTGGGTCTCCAGGATCACACCCTGGGCTGAAGGTGATGCTAAACCGCTGAACCACCCGGGCTGCCCTGGACAAGCTATTTAAAAAACAATTTGTTTAAAGATGCATATTGTTGTTTTTAGTGCTTTTAACAATAATATGGATACAGGAAAAAACAAGCTACTAGAATTATCCACATGATTTTAAATTCTTTTTGAAACTCTTACATATCTTACAAGTATAGAGACAAGTTATATAATGAAACTGATTTTTTTTAAATTTTTATTTATTTATGATAGTCACAGAGAGAGAGAGAGAGGCAGAGACACAGGCAGAGGGAGAAGCAGGCTCCATGCACCGGGAGCCCGATGTGGGATTCGATCCCGGGTCTCCAGGATCGCGCCCTGGGCCAAAGGCAGGCGCCAAACCGCTGCGCCACCCAGGGATCCCATGAAACTGATTGAAGACTGAAACGGAACTCTCAATCTGAAATTTAGTGTTATCAAATAAATGTATACAATGGGACATTATTCTTACCCATTTTATGTATCAGGAATTCAATTTCATTGGATAAAGGGTCCTCTTACTAAGAAAATTTGAGAACTGCTGTATTCAAATGCTCAGCATCAACTAGGCATAGTCAAAAAGATGTGGTTTCCCTTCTCGGCCACTTCCCAATTATGCACAGTGACACAACTGCCCAAATCCTTAATCTCCCTAATAAATTACTAATATTTACTAGGGTTTGGTAGCATTCAACAAAATGTCTGTGAAGCACCTAGTTCCAAGACTGGGGTAGGGCAGGTACTCCGTTCTCCTTCCCTTTAATATTAAATGAAAATGGGAGAAAATAATCAATTAGATAAGTTATCTTTAAAAAAGTTATTTTTCAATGTACAAACTCACAAAACTGACCTCTGACTAAATTCCATTTGACATTTTTCATAATCCATAAAAAAGACCTTATCAGAATATTTCAAAGAAAGAGAAAACTTAAAAGATAGAAGTACCTTAAAAAAGAAAGAAAAGGAGAAAGGGAGAAAGGGAGAAAGGGAGAGAGAGAGAGAGAGAGAGAGAGAAGAGAGAAAGAAAGAAAGAAAGAAAGAAAGAAAGAAAGAAAGAAAGAAGAAAAGGGTACCTGGGTGGATTAGCTGGTTAAGTTAAGCATCTGACTCTTGATTTTTGGCTCAGGTCAGAATCATAGGGTCATGAGATGACCAGATTCAGCAGGGAGTCTGCTTGAGATTCTCTCTCTCTCTCTCCCTCTGCCCCTCTCCCTGCTCTCTAATAAATAAATCATTTAAAAAGAAAGAAAGAAAAAAATGTACAGGTACTGTTTTTCAATAAGCACTCTCATCGACAGCCAAAACAAAATGTCAGGAAGCCATGCTCTAATAAGACAATGATAGGAACATCTTGTAAAAGCCAAAGAGAACCGACAAATTATTTCCCAAGTTTCCTTCTGGGCCCACAGCCCAGCAGGGATGAGCCAGACCAAAAAACAAAAAACAAAACAAAACAAAAAACTAAACTAAAACAAAAATTACTGAAAGAACTTCTGTTCCTTTTTGAAAAATCAGAGTAGAGAGTTTTAGATTAAGGTGGAATTTTTAGGCACTAATACCAAAAGACTCACAGAGAAAATTTTACTTTTGAAGGAAGAAAATAAAAAAACTGGCAAACCAAAACGTGAGAAATCTTAAAGTGAGCTAGTCTGCCAGAATTTTGTGGTTTGTTGTCTTAAATGTCTTCCCTCTTGCCTTTCTGATTAGCATCACCCTAATCCCAGCTCTCATTATTTATTGCTGCAATAACTTCAGTAGTACCCCAGGATCCAGGCCTCCCCTCCTTCCAAACTATCTAGGCACTAGACTACTTTTCTTGTAACTCTGCTATGAAACCATATTACTCCTCTGACAAAAACCTAAAACGGCTCCCTTCCATAACACATCTCAATTCTTCTGCTTCATATTCAAAGCCCTCCAGATGAAGGCATCATATCTTATCTTTTTTACACAAGCCTACTTCTCAACACAAATCTTTTCCAATCAAATTGTCTCATTCTTCCCATCAAAATAATGCTAATTCTGCAACCTTATCTTTGCTCAGGCTATTAAACCAACTTAGAATAACCTCTAATTAGGATAATTTCTGCCTTCCTACTTTCCCTACTTTCCTTCCTTCCTTCCTTCCTTCCTTCCTTCCTTCCTTCCTTCCTTCTTTCCTTCCTTCCTTCCTTCTTTCCTACCTAACTACCTACCTACCTACCTACAAGCATCTAATGAGTATCTACTCTATGTCTGGCACCAGTCTAGTGCTAGGGATACAAAAATGACTAAGACCTGGTCCTTGTCCTCAGGGAATGTAATGATTATTTAGTGAGTCAGACATGTAAACAAATCATTAGGACAGTTTAGTAACTGCTATAACATTGTGTACAGGGTACTATGGAAACACAATACAAGTAGTGATTCACTATAAAGGAAGGTGGGATGGGGAGATCACGGTCTAAGAGACTACACAGAAGAAATGGGATTTGAATTAAGTGTTGAAAGACAACTAATGGGGAGTGGTGGGACAGGTTAAAGGGGAAACTGCTACTTTTAAAAAAAAGAAAATGCAAAGTGTGTTCCAAGAACTGCAAGAGACTCAGCATGATGAAAGCACAAAAAGTAAAGCTGAAAGTACGTTCACGTCAGCCTGAACTTTTAGATACATGATGAGGAGCCAAGGATGATTTTTAAGCAGTGACACAATCAGATGTGAAGATTTTAAAGGCATGCTCCAAAAGATTCTCCTTTCAAGATCAAGAAAGCCTTCTTGTGATGGCTAATTTTATGTGTTGACCTGACTGGGCCACATCACGAGGTGCTCAGATTAAATATGATTTCTAGGTGTGTCTGTGAGGGTGTTTCCAGAGGAGATTTGCATTTGAATGTGTGAACTCAGTGAGACTGACTGCCCTCTCCAGTGCAGGCAGGCGTCATCCAATTTGCTGAGGGCCTGAACAGAAAAAGGCAGAGAGAAAGAAGAATTCACCATTTTTGCTTCCTGTCTGCCTACATGAGTTGAGGCATCTGTCTTCTACTGCCCTTGGATTGGAATTTACACCACTGGCTCCCTGGTTTTCAGCCTTTGGACTCAGACTGGAATTATACCACCGGCTCCCCTGAGTGTCCAGCCTGCAGACAGCAGATCATGGAACTTCTCAGCCTCCATAAGAGCATGAGCCAATTCCTCATACTAAATCTCTTTATGTGTATCTGCCATTGGGTCTGTTTCTCTGGACAGCCCTGGCCAATATATCTCCTACTACAACAATGCTCACATTTCTCTCCATGCTTCCCTCCCCCATTGAACTACTAGAACAATAACAGCTACCATTATGTACGGTACACTTACTAGGTCCCACGCACTGTGCCAGACACTTCATACCATCACCTTGTTTAACCACTACACCTCTGTGATAAAGGAACTTAGAGAAATTAAGTTTCTTGCCCAAGTATTACATAGCTTGTAAGTGGTAGTTGCCATTCAAACCTAACTCCAGATCCTATGGTCCCCATCCACAATGCCACACATACTCCTAACATAAGTAGGAGTGTGCTCTTTTTGTCTTCTCTGTGTACCTTTTCTCTTACCTAGCTCACAAATTGCTGTAGGATCTGGGTTCCATGCCCACAGCGGCCACAAATTAGGCATTGACTTACACTGGGCAAGTCACTTATCTCGTCTAGTTTCCGCAGCTGAAACAAAGAATTAGACCAGGCGGTCTCTCAGGTCACTTCCATTTTCTCCTCCCACACACCTGCCGTTAATATAAGCTACAAACCGTGAAGCTTCCCTTTTCACCTCTGAGCAGGTTTCTTATTCTAACACAGCCTTCTCTAAGCATAGATGCTTGGCTTGTGAAGACTTGGATCTGGGGCCACTTCACTACCAGGTGAATCTAAGAAAATCACAAGATAAGCAACAGGGTGCAAGGAACACAGTGGAAGCAATTACCCACATGAAACTTCAGTCAGCTGAGACACAGAAGAAAAACAGTTCCTGCCACAGTCTATTTTTTTTAAAGATTTTATTTATTTATTCATGAGAGACACAGAGAGAGAGGCAGAGACACAGGCAGAGGGAGAAGCAGGCTCCATGCAGGGAGCCCGATGTGGGACCTGAGCCCGGGACTCTGGGATCACACCCTGAGCCAAAGGCAGACGCCCAACCATTGAGCCACCCAGGTGTCCCACAATATAGCTTTCTTTCAAGAAAATCTTTGGAGACTTGATTCTGAGGGAAGAAAGCCGTAAGTGTCATAAAACAGAACGGCACAAGGATATTACCTTACTTGAAGAGCTCCTGGGGCTGAGGAGACCACGGCCCGTGGGTCTTACCTTTAATGAACATGCAGGCGGCTTTTTGTTGGTGGCTTTTTGTGAGGTTTTTCTCCTCCACTAATCACCTTCTTTCACCCTCCAGGGAAACCAAGTAGGTGGGCAAAAATTACTGGAGTTCTCTGGGAGGTACTTAGAACACCCACACCCAAAGACATTAAAAATACTTCAAGTCTACATCAACAGTCTTAGGAAAGAATTTGGTTAACAAGAAATACAAGTATGAGTAAAGATGAAATATTTATATATTGAGACATGAGAAAATGTTACAGAAAATGGGAGATGTAGAAGAACCATAAGAACTACAAATCCTAAGCCTGAAGTCCTCAATGTGTGTTTTCTGATTCATTCACACACCAGACTCCTGAAATACCAAATCCATCACTCTCCACTCCAATGAGTGTTTCTGGAGACAGAAAAAAACAACCTGACTCTCTATTATTAAAAAAGAAAAATATATACTGCAAAGAAAATACCAGATAAATTCACACCTGCCAGGCAAATTAAAATAAACACAGAGGAGTCTTCACCACAAAAAGGAATGCATTCATTTCAAGAAACAGACAAAAATGGAGAACACTGCAAAGCATTTTAAATTCAGTTGTTCCCAATATCCTTACTCTGTCATTATGAAATATAAGGACAGACCACTTGCAACCACACAACCACGTGTGAGATAAAATCCTTAAGTTGCCTGTTTAAGTATACTTCCAAGAATTTACTAAATTTAGAACAGAAATGAAGCAGCCACTAGTGACAAACTTTTGGAAAACTACATCATAGACAAAAAAAAATAAATGTCCTCCCATGTTAGGAGAGAGCCTCTTTTTAGAAGGATCAAATATACTCAGTGACATAAACTGATGGTTTATTTTTAGAAAGAGATGAGGTCTGCTATTATTTGCTAAACAAGAGCATAATCCTTCTAAAGATGACTTTTGATTACGACTTAGTTACTTCTTAGGTGCTGAATGGCACACAAAAAATATATGCTATGTTTGGTTAAGGCACACAATATTTATTTAAGAAGAGAAAATAAGGAACACTCCAATAGACTGAATGAGGGTGATTTATACATGTATTTTCGGCTTCCCAACCCTGCTAGCTTAGGCTGCAGTTTGACAGCTGTTAAAATTGTTAAATGAATTTCTATACAGTATGGGATGGCCTGGGAAGTTTCCAGAGAGACAGGCGACCTCCTCAAGCGGACATTAGCCTGTATCATAAAATCTGTTTACCACCAAAAATGGCTAAGGGAGTGGTAAGGAATGAGGCCTGACCAAACTGAGTCCCTGGAGGCATCCAGAAAGCTAGGAGGTGAGCACCACTGTGGTTCTGAAAAATAAACACACCTGCCTCTATCAAATACTTTCTCTTGAAGCAACTGAGATGCAAACAAGGTGAACACCAATCTGTGCTTCTCTGCATCTGTTTTGTAGGAAAAGAACACGAGCAAGCTCAAGAACATTCGGTCCTGCTCCAGAATCTTCCAGATCCCCACAGTTTCTTAACAGCCCAGTAGGCTGTGAGCTCTCCAAAGGCACAGACCCCCTTTTATGTAAAGTTCACAGGCCTCAAAGTTTTGCACATAATAGGTGCTTAGTGAGTATTAGTGATTACAATTAACACTTATGTTGTGATTTTCAATAAAAATTATTCAAATATTATACCTACCATCTAAATAAAGTAGTTATATAAACTGTGAGCAGGATAGACTCTGAGCACACTCAGAAGAGGCCGCATGTCTAACTTCCTATTTCTGTTGTGGTTGTTTTGTTTTTTGAATAAGCTCAAAACTGAGATGGAGCACACCATGATGGAGAGAACCCTAGATGAGAAGTGGGAAACCTCATCTTAGGTAACTACTATCTCCCCTGGGCTTCAGTTTCTTCATCTATAAAATTAGTATGGCCAATGAAACATCTTCTGAGGCCTCTGAGGTATCTTCCAGCCGCCTCTCAGGGCTCATTAAGTGCCAGACAGTGGTACTGCGGAATTCATGAGGGAGGGTATGATCCACAAGGTGGGGATGGGGACAGTAAGGAAGCCTTCAAGGATGAAAATGGCTCAAGTCAGCCTTGAAAAACAGTGCCACTTGTCCAGTGGACAACAAATACACCACATCTGGTAAGGTCAGGTTGTTCATACAAGGAGGAAATGGAGATCGAGAAAGGAAGGAGCCAGAATATGATGAGCCTTAAGTGTCAGAGAAAAGGCAAAGCAAGGAGAGGGTAGTAAGGTTTGCACTGGCTGCTCTATTTTATTTAATCCTTACCGTCCTGTAAGGGAAGTACTATAATTCACTTTGTATACTCGAGAAAATTACAGAATTTTATACCTGAGGAGACTTTTCAAAAGTCCCATGGTAGCAAGCTGCTGACACCAGGCTAGAACATGAGCCTATACTCTCTCCAGAGCCCATGCTCTCTCCACTGCACCACACTGTCCACTCACAGAGCTGGGCCAATTCCAGTCAAGCTTTGCTAAAGAAAGAAGACTGGAATGTAAAAATATGAAAATACTACTTAATTCCCATTTCCTACACAAGATTTTTTTAATGGAACAGTGTCTTTATAATACTTAATGCTCCTTTTAAGAAATGTCCCCAATTAGAGTCTCACTTTTATTAAGCTCATTAAAAATAACCACTGATTATATTTGCATTGGTGCCAAACACTATGTAAACATTATCAATACATTTATTTCATGTAATCTTCACATCAATCCTACCAATAGGTGTCATTATTACCCCACTTTCTCAAATAAAAAAAAAAAAACAGGCTCAGCAAGTGTCAACAACACAGCTCAATCACTAGTAAATGGTTAAAAATACCTACCACCACAGTTCACAAACTGATAAAACAAAATGGTAATCAGAAAGAGAATATGCACGGTTCTCACTAACCAAAGGAATAAGACAGTAGAAGAGAAGGCAACACAATAGAACACAAAGAAACAAGGGACCCTGATAACCTGGCATGTTTCTTCACTGGTAGAAAAGGTTAAGTGAACAAGAAAAAAATCTCTCATGTTTGTAGCTCTAGGAGTCCATGAATAGTCCATGTCTTATCCCCTAATCAGAGTCCAATTTTCTACACTCATTGTAATCTTAGAGCCAGTTATGTGGTCTAGCATATGGTAGACACTAAATTTTTTGAACGTTCAGTGTTTAGCAAATGCAAGTATATTTCAAGCTAGAAGAAACTTCAGCATAGATTTACTGTGAGATACACAAAGTAGATGAATCTTGAACCCTTAAGCAATCAAGTCCACTGAAATATCAAGACCTAAATTACTTACTTATATTTCATTCTTAACATAATCCCAGAATATCAACATCCTAGGGGCAGGGGCATCCTAGGGTAGAGTGTCATTGCCATTAAAATGCTGGAAATGACACTCAAACGTTAGGGATGAATTACAAGTACTAACAAGTCGTCAAAAGCCATAAACAGTATAGCTACATTTTATACAAGGCATTTTATTCTGAGAGGTAGCATCAATCACAGGCCAGTTCAGAGCAGGGGCTCTGCAGCCAGACCCCAGGATGTACCTATGGCTCCCTACAGACAACATTGTGTCTCGGCTTCCTCCTCTGTAAACTGGGAGAGCTTACCATCCCCATCAGTGTGCTCTGAAGATTAAATTTAAGAAAAGCACTCAACACCATGCATGACATATAAGAACTTTTTAATAAATGTTATCTCTTAAGTGTTGGTACTAATAAAGAAGCTAGAGTTCTGGATACACCCAAAAATCAACAACTTTAAAATGAAAATGGGAAATGATTAAACTATTTATAGAAAAAAATACAAAAACTGCTTTGGCAGGCAGTGCCATTATTTGAGAGAGCATTCCTCAAGCTAGTGATAGTGCTAAGAAAATAAAAAGCAGCATTCGAGCAGACTATAGATCCCACCTTATGTTTCTTCCCAATAAGAAAATCTACCTTAAAAAAAAAAAAAAGAAAATCTACCTTTTACTACGTACATTTTCCATTACACAAGATCTTTACAAAATGTGACTGTTCTGATCAGATTCATCTACCAGTGTGGTCTTTAACAACACTAATTCTCTCAGGGAAGCTGAGTAGCTTCAGAATCAGACAGTTACCATTCAAGCTCTTATAATCTGAATATATTTTAGATAATACAATAGTCTGAAACAAACAGAAAATCCCTAGGTTAAGACCAGTATTTAAAAACATAAGAATAGAAAACATCAGAGCACAAAGAATGAAACAATGGTAAGATTTGTTTAAGGAACTTGTTTCAGTTATATGTTCTGACTAGGTGGCAATGGAAAATATGCTTCTCATAATGGGCCACAGTCAAAAATATCTGGGAAAAATGGAATAAAAATAGACAAAGACACCAAGTTTTTCAGTAAATTTTCTGAATATTTAGATTTAATGCACTATAAACCCTTAACAAGAGATGTGATTTAGAGCATCCTGGTACCATAAGTTCAGAAACGACTGATCTCTACCCTCTCTGGACAGGAAGCAGAATCACAGAGAACTCCAGCCCACACTAGAGGAAGTACAGAGTACTCATTGTCTGAGTCTCTTGTCTCATTTACCTATGTTTGCGTAAGGAAAGCCTCATGGTCCCAAGACAATAATTCCTTAAGTTTCTAGTCACTAAACCCCCAACAGAATTTTCATGTAGTTCCTTTGAGTAAGAGAGAAGAAAGTGCAAATAGAGAAAATAATCCAAATACTTTAATGACCACTTTTCTAAATTATGAATGAGTAATACCTTCTCTGCCTTCAAACTTCTTGGAATCACTGAAGGAGAGGAGACAAATACCCAAACGTCAGGCTAACTGTGCTCAACGTTCGAGAAGAGGGTCAGAAGCAGAAAGAATAAAGAGATCAAGATTTTAAGGAAAAGAAAGCAACTGAAATTAACCTTTTAGAATGAATACCAACTGACATTATTTGGGAAAGACAGGATGAGGAGTGGGAGAGTGGGGTGCCTCTGGAGGGCAGAATAAAAGGCACAAAAGCATGGTAAAATTGGGCAGGTACCTAGTCAGACCCCTGTAGAAGGGTGGGAGGAGTTAGGGCTATAGTGCTAGGCCCAGAGTGCCTTGAATAGCAACCAGAGCATGGGTATTTTCTTTGATAGGCAATGAAAGGGAAGTTTTTTGGTCAAGGGAATTGCAGGAACCTATGGATACCAAGAATCTGAACACAGCTTGTCTTCTTATGGTTACCCACATCTACAGCTCTCCTTGAGATAGTAAAAATGGCTCCCTTCCCCTGCCTCCCATCCAGTAGACACAAAAGGATTTTGGAAAAGAAAAGACTTTGCTCTCTTGGACACAAGAGTCCTGTGGTAGTGACTTGATCTGAAACTTCCGAGAAGCTTCAGTTCTCCCACAAGAATGTGCAGCGTTGGGAGACCTTGGTTCCTCTCCCACCTCTCTAGCTAAAGCTCAGGAGAAGTATAGGGTCTAGCAATAGTCCATGGGTTCTTTCTAAGCAACCACTCCAGGAAAGAATAAAGGTTGATTCCTCTTGAGGAAGAAGAGGGTAGGCTCTCCCAACTCAATACTCTAGACTCAGTAACTGTTCCAATTATCTATTGCTGCATAGCAAGCTACTCCAAAGCTTAGTCACTTACAACCACCACCATTTTTTACATCTATTTTGAGAGTCAGAAATTGGGGAAGAGCTCACCTGGGTGATGTAGGTGCTACACACAGTGTTGACCAAAGTCACCTGGTGCTATTCAGCTGGCAGCTGAGTTGATTACCCCAGTGCCTTGATGGGGATGGGCAGGAGGCTGGACATGGCTGGGAATATACCCGAGTGCCTGTCCATGTCTTCCCAAACCTGCCCGTCTTAAGGTAGCTGGACTTCTACATGACAGCTCAGGCTCTAGGAGACCAAGGTGACAGCTGCCCCTCTTCTCAAAGGATACACCTGAAACTAGCCTAACATCACACCTGCTACTGCATATTGGTCAGAGCACACACACAAAGCACAGGCCAGCTCACATGCAAAGCGAGGGGCATCAAAGCATTTGTAGTCATCTTCGATCCAACAAAACCACCAAAATCAGAGCTGCACTGAGGTAGCCATAATTTACTAACTACTGAATATCAGGAATTTAAAAACTCAGATGAAAAAAAAAATTCATCTGACTACATCACATTAGGAGAGGAGAAAAGGGAATTTCCACAACAATAGATACTCTTAGACCCTGTTATGTAGACTTTAACAATGAACCACTAAAGGCCTTACAAAATGCATTGTTTTAATTCAGTAATTCTATCTTTAAGAATTTAATCTAAAAGAACAAGCAGACAGGCACATAAACTTAAGTAAATATATCAAACACTATAATAGTCACAAAGTAGAAGTAATCTATATTTCTAATAAGAAATAGGTTAAACATAAAAATGTCTTCTCAAAGAAGATTAAGCAATAAAGTTCACATGCAAAGCAAATAGGTAATAAAATCCTATACAGTGTGTTCAACAGTAACTCTGAAATCTGATGATAAAGATCAATTAGTACATAACACTATGTTCACTGGCAACTCTATTTGCAGCACACAGGACGCTAAGTGTATCAGGCAAGAATACTGAATCTGAAAGATAATGCATCGAAACACATGTAAAATGCTATCCACTACAGATCTAACTTACTCTTGATACCTCCCAAACTCTTTATACCCAAGTTAAAAAAAAGATACAAGGGGGAACCTCAGTGGTTTAGTCAGTTAAGCATCTGACTCTTGGTTTCAGCTCAGGTCATGATCTCCAATTGAGCCCCATGTTGTGCTCCTCATTCAGCAAGGAGTCTGCTTGAGATTCTCTGCCTCACCCTCTCCATTCCACCCACCCCACTTGCTTGCTCTAAAGTAAATAAATAAAATCTTTTTAAAAACAAAAACAGAAGGGAGCAGAAAGATGGCTCAGCTGGAAGAGCATGCAACTCTTGATCTCTGGGTTCTGAGTGCAAGCCCTATGCTGGGGGTAGAGGTTACTTACATAAATAAATAAGCAAACAAACAAACTTATAAAAATAGATATGTAACACCGAAAAGGTCAAGAATGATTTTTTTTTTAATTTTGCTGTGAATGGGAGAGTATGGTGTTTAAGGAAAAAAAGAAACAAATCCCTCACCAGGAAACAAAAACAAAAATGTATACAATAAATCAAATTCCAAATTTGAGAAAACAGCTACAAACAAAAATCAAGAATATAGTGTTGACATAGTCTTTCAGATAAACTTGAAAACTAAGACTACTTTTATCATAAATATATTTTTTAAAAAGACTTCTGCCACAATTTATTCGAATACTATAATTACAACCAGATCAGTATTAAGACTTTTCCATTCCTATACATCTTCTCTATATCTAGAGGTGGTGTACATATCATTCCACCATAGAAAATATTAAGATGATTTTTACTGCTGGGACCCTTTTAAAGAGCAGTCGTGTACAAAAAAGGGATGAGTTAGTAAGGAAACATAGAGAACCTTCTCCAAACGTAGTTTCTATCATTGGGTGGAAAAAGTAGACCAAAAATATCACCAACACTTCTGGAGTATACACTAGGCACAAAGAACTATGTTAATCCTGGAGACATAAATTTAAGATCCCTGCCTAGCATGTCTCCAGTTCCTGAGACATTATATACACCAAAAGTTAATACAAGTTAGCAATTGGGGAAGTAACACTAGGTATTTTAGAAAGATTGCTTAGCTTCCCTTGTACAAAAGACTAGAGGGGAGAGAGAACATGGAGGGAAGACACAAGTTAGAAGACCACATATGTGAGGATGACACACTGTAGGATCATTACCAAACATACCAGACTTGTGCCTGTTCTTGAGACAAATATTTTGTAATGCCTCCCCTTTATCATCCTAAAATGAAACCCACAAATTATATAACCTATGACATATATAACTTCTAAGTGCTATATGTGTGTATAGCCCTAACCATAATATAAAGCAGAAATTAAAGGAAACATACCCATTTCAATAGATTCAAGTCCTGGGATTACTAAACTAAAGGGCAATAACAAAGCCATCTGACATTTGTATCTACTTACAACAAATAAGCACGCACTTTTAAAAATAGGATTGGATGCTATTCTGTACAAGACATACAGGAAAACGAAGGGGTAGAGGTACAAATGGGCATCGCAATAAAAATTGGTGTCAGAAAAAGTAATGACAGAGCAGATTTACCCATATGTTTTATGGTAAAGAGGACTATCACTTTAAATGAGTAGGTATAACATGTCAGGGCAAATTATAGACTGTTCAAATGGAGAACATGAGGAAGAATGAGATATCTCTGCCAACTCTATCAGCATGTTTCCTTATAAAATATTCACTTAATCTGCTTTCATCGCTCCATAAGAAAAAACATGTTGGCAGAGCAGACACGTTGGTAACTACTCCTGTGTAGGAAAAGCTGTAAAAGCAAGTTCCAAAATACCAACTGAATATTATCAACACTTTTCTTTACATTTGATATTTTAGGAAAAAAAAAAGGCTACATAAGAATATACAAATATATACACTGAATCACTCTGAGTGTGAGTGCTAGAATTGCAGAGTGATCTACACGTGAATGGTATGAGCAACCTGGACACCACAGGTTCAGGTTGTGGCTGAGGAATGACTTTCCTAATTAGTATACTAACTCATGCTAAGCTCAAAAAAATACTTATTTTTTTGGTTGTATTCATGGGAAATTATGTATAATAAAATTATGTAAAAGAAAACTCTATGTTATATATAAAGACAAAGTTATGCTCTAGGCTCAGATATTTATAATCGGGTTTTTTAATAGCACAGATGTCCCATGAGAAATCCCATGTTGGGCAGGATCTGGGCAATTCTTTGTTGTATGGAACTGCCTCCCCTCCCCTCCCCCTCATACTCCCTGCCTCTTGTCCACTAAATGTCCCTAATGAGACAGTACCACACTCCTTGGAAAACTACTTCTGTGGGATTTACAGGTGAATGTCACATGGTGCTTGTCTATCCCAAGAACTTAAAAGACTCACATTTATCATATTTTATATTGTACAAGACAATCTTTCTACAAAGTCCAATAGATCCACCATTCTTTGTTTCAAGACCCTTAAATTTAGTCCACTTCTCAGATTTATAAACGTCTGAGTGTGTTAAGATTTAAAGAGGGGGTAAGAGCTTAAAGTATAGAACCCACATTAACGTTATGAAAACCATAAAGACTGGCCTAAAATGTCTCAGGAACTTGAGAAATTTATCAAACTCTGATATCAAGAATGATTTATGAAGACCAAAATAAAACCCAGGTCCCTCTATAAGTGCTTCCTAGAGTTGCCACTGACACATTCTGCTGTGCTTTTCCAGGAAACAAATGTACTAATCAAATCTTCAGTGAATTTTGTAAATAGAAATGTTTTCGTTTTCTAAATTCCACTTATCATGCCAAACAGTATTAATAGCAACTAATTTGATAACTGATTTTACTGAAGAGCAATACCTGTGTAGGACTACATTTAATATTTTAGAGCTATTTCAATTCACTAAACATATCTTAAAATGGTTTAACAGCAAAAAGTTGGAAATCAAGCTAAAAAAATTTTTTTATCATATCTCTTTCCAAAAAAAGGATGTGAGGTAGCTGCAGAAATAAATATGATGCAACAAAATAAAAAATAGCCTCTACAGTTACAAAAGAAATGTAACCTAAAATAAAAGCATTTCTCATCTATCAAATTAGCAAAGCTTTCATAAAATCATAGTACTTTGTGGGAATGTTTAACAGGAAGTTTGTATATTGCTCTAATCAATAAGGAAGATTAATAAAACAGTTAAGGATTGGTAAAAACATAAAATTGTCATTATTAACAGATGATGACAGCATATTAAAACGAAAGGATCTAAAGACAAATCATTAGAATAAGAGAATTAAACAAGGGGTTATAAGATTAATACATAAACACCAATTACATTTTTATATACCAGAAACAGAAAAAGCAATGTAGAAAAAAATGTAATAGCAACAAAAAATAAAATTTACCCAGGAATAAATCTAACAAAACAAGGCAAGGCTCATGAAAAAAGAATTATAAAACATTATTAGAATTCAAAAAAGAAGGCCTAAATTATACTATGTTCATGGATAGACTCATTGTTATCAAGATGTCAATTCAACCCAAAAGTCAATGTATAAAGTCAATGAAATTTCAATCAAGATCCCAATAGAGGTCAATGAGGAATATGACAACCTGATTCTAAAATCTGTTTGAGAGAGCAAAGGCTAGAATATTTGTAAGTAAGAAAAATAAATTTAAAAGGAGTAGTCCTAAGAAATAAAGACAACTCTCAAAAGAATTTCAGGTGAATTAAGAACTTAAATGTTAAAGGCAAATTTCAAAACTTTAGAAGATCCAAAAATAATAATATAGGAAATATTTCTTCCATAAGACACATAACTACCAGAAAAAATATTGATACATATGACCACCTAAAATTAAGAAATTCTTTCTAAAAGATAACACAGAGAAAATAAAAAGAC
Organism: Nyctereutes procyonoides; assembly: GCF_905146905.1. NCBI lineage: Eukaryota > Metazoa > Chordata > Mammalia > Carnivora > Canidae > Nyctereutes > Nyctereutes procyonoides. Next base: position 10,752,628 of record NW_026575037.1, read on the forward strand.
AATACAGAGAACATATAGCTAATAAAGAATCAGTATCCAGAATATATGAAGAATTCTACAAATCAATAAAAAAAATGGTCAGAAAACATGAAGAGACATTTTCTAGGAGAGGAAATATGAAAAACCAATAAACATATGAAAAGATATTTATCCTTACAAATAAGACTACTATGAGAAACAACTTTCCACCACCAAATGGGTAAAATTTACAAATTCTCACAATATCAAATGTTGATCAACAGCCTACTAACACTGCTAGTGAGCACCCAACCAGCACAATGACTGGAAAACAATCTGCATTACCTCATAAACTTAATTAAGGAGATTCTTGCATGTAAGCATCAGGAGACATACATGAGAATGTTCAGAGAACATTATTCATAATAACAAAAAGGTCCTTCAGCAGGATAATCAATAAATTAGCTCTAGTATAATCACTTAATAAAATGCCCCCAGGAACAAAAATGAATGAATTACAACTACACTTTAGAAATGCACTGAGAGAAAAAAGCAAGTTGCAGATAACTACATATAATACACCATTCATTGTCTAGGGATGATAAAACTATTTTCTTTTAAAAGCAGGAGAATATCTTGCAAGAAGTTACTGTGGCCAAGTTCAAAAAGGGTGTTGCCTGTGTTCTCCTCTAGGATTTTGATGGAGTCTTGTCTCACATTTAGATCTTTCATCCATTTTGAGTTTATCTTTGTGTATGGTGCAAGAGAGTGGTCTAGTTTCATTCTTCTGCATGTGGATGACCAATTTTCCCAGCACCATCTATTGAAGAGACTGTCTTTCTTCCAGTGGATCGTCTTTCCTCCTTTGTCGAATATTAGTTGACCATAAAGTTCAGGGTCCATTTCTGGGTTCTCTATTCTGTTCCATTGGTCTATGTGTCTGCTTTTGTGCCAGTACCACACTGTCTTGATGACCACAGCTTTGTAGTACAACCTGAAATCTGGCATTGTGATGCCCCCAGCTATGGTTTTCTTTTTTAAAATTCCCCTGGCTATTCGGGGTCTTTTCTGATTCCACACAAATCTTAAAATAATTTGTTCTAAGTCTCTGAAAAAAGTCCATGGTATTTTGATAGGGATTGCATTGAACGTGTAAATTGCCCTGGGTAGCATTGACATTTTCACAATATTAATTCTGCCAATCCATGAGCATGGAATATTTTTCCATCTCTTTGTGTCTTCCTCAATTTCTTTCAGAAGTGTTCTATAGTTTTTAGGGTATAGATCCTTTACCTCTTTGGTTAGGTTTATTCCTAGGTATCTTATGCTTTTGGGTGCAATTGTAAATGGGATTGACTCCTTAATTTCTCTTTCTTCAGTCTCATTGTTAGTGTATAGGAATGCCATTGATTTCTGGGCATTGATTTTGTATCCTGACTTGGCCACAGTAACTTCTTGCAAGATACATCCACGAAAACAAAAGAAACAAAAGCAAAAATGAACTATTGGGACTTCATCAAGATAAGAAGCTTTTGCACAGCAAAGGATACAGTCAACAAAACTCAAAGACAACCTACAGAATGGGAGAAGATATTTGCAAATAACATATCAGATAAAGGGCTAGTTTCCAAAATCTATAAAGAACTTCTTAAACTCAACACCAAAGAAACAAACAATCCAATCATGAAATGGGCAAAAGACATGAAGAGAAATCTCACAGAGGAAGACATAGACATGGCCAACATGCACATGAGAAAATGCTCTGCATCACTTGCCATCAGGGAAATACAAATCAAAACCACAATGAGATACCACCTCACACCAGTGAGAATGGGGAAAATTAATAAGGCAGGAAACAACAAATGTTGGAGAGGATGCGGAGAAAAGGGAACCCTCTTACACTGTTGGTGGGAATGTGAACTGGTGCAGCCACTCTGGAAAACTGTGTGGAGGTTCCTCAAATAATTAAAAATAGACCTGCCCTACGACCCAGCAATTGCACTGTTAGGGATTTACCCCGAAGATTCAGATGCAATGAAACGCCGGGGCACCTGCACCCCGATGTTTCTAGCAGCCATGTCCACAATAGCCAAACTGTGGAAGGAGCCTCGGTGCCCATCGAAAGATGAATGGATAAAGAAGATGTGGTTTATGTATACAATGGAATATTACTCAGCCATTAGAAACGACAAATACCCACCATTTGCTTCAACGTGGATGGAACTGGAGGGTATTATGCTGAGTGAAGTAAGTCAATCGGAGAAGGACAAACAGTGTATGTTCTCACTCATTTGGGGAATATGAATAATAGTGAAGGGGAATATAAGGGAAGGGAGAAGAAATGTGTGGGAGATATCAGAAAGGGACACAGAACATAAAGACTTCTAACTCTGGGAAATGAACTAGGGGTGGTGGAAGGGGAGGAGGGCGGGGGGTGGGGGTGAATGGGTGATGGGCACTGAGGGGGACACTTGACGGGATGAGCACTGGGTGTTATTCTGTATGTTGGTAAATTGAACACCAATAAAAATTAATTTATTAAAAAAAATAAAAAAATAAATAAAAGCAGGAGAATAAAACACAAAGTTGAGGGTAGTGGATACCTGGGGTAGGCAGCTGGATAGAAATGTTCCTAGAGTTACTAACCCACTCAATAGAGAAGTTTTCATTTCTATTTCGAATTTCTGTGCAGTAAAACAGAATACTGCATAAATAATGTAATTACCTATTTTATCTTGCACTTACCTATAAACACAAAACATCACTTCATACTAATCCACAGCTGACCATATGTATTTCAAAACAAAACTCAATAAACTCCAAAGATGATTCCATTAATCACTTATGAGTAACTTAAGAACCACTAGGCCAGGTAACAACAGGATTTCCTCCCTACAGGAATAGTCCCTAGGTTCACTAATAATCAGTATTAAGTATTTAAAAGAGAAGTATTACATTGTAATAACCTTCAAAAGACATGAAGAAGGAAGGAGCCTAAACACCTACTTTTACAGGACTTTGTACTTGGTGAAACAGAAACTATTAAAGCCTAAGTCTGAGAAACTCTGCTATTCTAAAAAAAGAAAGGTATTTAACTTGGCATTGTGGATCCTGGAAAGGAAGAGGAGGCTTCTTAAAATGAAACAATTTTATGGTTGGTTTCAGCTATGTTCCTGTTCCTGAAAGGAAGTTCATTAGAACAAATGGGTAGGTCTTCTACTACTACTGTCCACACAAGAGTATATCTTTTTTGAAGAAAAAAAAAAAAGATTGTATTTATTATTCATGAGAGACACAGAGATAAAGAGGCAGAGACATAGGCTCTCCTCACAGGTAGCCTGATGTGGGACTTGATCCCGGGACCCCGGAATCATGCCCTGAAGGCAGATGCTCAACTGCTGAGCCACTCAGGTCTCCCCACACAAGAGTATCTTAAATTTTGAGAAAATAGCTTTGTGGTCTTTCTCCAAATATTTGTAAACATAGCTCTTTCAAACACTCTTCCAAAGCCATGGTCTCCCAAAGAATATTCCAACACCTACGAGTTCATGAGTCAAGGACCTAGCTTTAAGCTGCTGACCTAATAGCTTAAAATATAGCTCCTATCACCAGTGAGCTGATATGAAGAAACAAAAAACACATTAAAAAGATTCCAGGGCAATGGATGCCTGGGTGGCTCGGCAGTTGAGCGTCTGTCTTTGGCTCAGGGAGTGATCCCAGGATCTGGGAACGAGTCCCGCATCAGGCTTCTTGCAGGAAGCTTGCTTCTCCCTCTGCCTATGTCTCTGCCTCTCTCTCTCTCTAATAAATAAAATAAAATAAATTTAAAAAAAGAGATTCCACAGCACCTCAGTGGTTCAATCAGTTGAGCATCTGCCTTCAGCTCAAGTCATGATCCCAAAGTCCCAAGATGGAGCCCTGCATCCAGCTCCTAGGTTCAGGGAGGAGTCTGCTCCCTCAGCCCTTCACCCCACTCATGCTCTCTCTCAAATAAAAGAATCTTAAAAAAAAAAAAAGAGATTCCAAAACAAGGTGGTATGCTCAACTGACCAATAAGTGGGAACAATAAGCATTGGTGTATCATACTTCTAGAATACCAAAACGAATTTATAGAGAAGGTAATTTCCTTCCAAAAGGAACTGGAATGATAAAGCCCATAGGACATGGGATATACTTTAGGGAAAGGGTGACAGCATAGGACTCTGAATAAATAAAGACAATGAGTTTGACAGGAAAAAAAAATTTCAATTCAAAGACACTACAATCTTTTAGAAAGCAAAAACCACACTGAGAGAACTCTAAAGACAAAAGCAATAACTTATAACTATTTTTATAGTCATTTTCAACACGAATGATTTTTTTTAAGAGTTTATTTATTTACTCATGAGAGACACACACAGAGAGAGAGAGAGAGAGGCAGAGACACAGGCAGAGGGAGAAGCAGGCTCCATGCAGAGAACATTGACGTGGGACTCGAACCCGGGTCTCCTTGATCATGCCCTGGGCTGAAGGCAGCGCTAAACTGCTAAGCCCCCCGGGCTGCCCCAACACGAATGATTCTGTAAAGATTCCTACAATGTGTTCGCTTCAGCAGCACATATACTAAAGATTCCTAGAAACACCAATTTCTTATTGATTTAAAACACCTGAACAGAAAGAAAAACGTTCTAAGTAGGGAGGTAGACATGGAAAGAGGGTGCAGACATCGTGAAAATCATCTGCTTCTAAGAACAAAAAGAACATCAGAATTAAATGTGATGCAAGTCCATAATCTTTTATCTCTGTGATTCTACGCTCAAAAATCCTAAACTAGCAGAGCATTTTCATAACAGGTGACAACAAAATACAAACTGACCTAGTGTGAGGCCATTACAGTCTTTAATCACCCTAAAGTCTGAGAACATTTCATTGTAGAAATACTAAAGTTTTTGATTGGGGGTACTGCTGCACGTGTTATTAATACATACCCATTTTACAAAATCTATTATGATTCCTCAAATGCCTAGCTCTAATTGCTGACCCGATTAGTGGTTAAAAACACAGTTCTCGGGACGCCTGGGTGGCTCAGTGGTTGAGCACCTGCCTTTGGCTCAGGTTGTGATCGAGTCCTGTAACATGCTGCCTGCAAGAAGCCTGCTTCTCCCTCTGCCTATGTCTCTGCCTCTCTCTCAGTGTCTCTCATGAATAAATGAAATCTTTAAAATAAATAAATAAATAAAAATAAATAAAATGCAGTTCCCACCTCAATGAACACATATTGAAGAAAAAGATAAATACACATTTAAAAAGATTCCAGAACAAAACAGAATGTTCAAATGACCAAAGAATGTACAAACAACAGGCACTGTTTTACCATTTCTGGAATTCTCATATCTAAGATACATCTGGAATTTTAAAACAGCTTTCATTCATCCATCACAGCTGCAGGTAAACATACATGCTCAGTATTGTCAAGGAAATCAAGACTTAACGATCCTGCAAGGAAATGCTCCTCCAAGATGAATTGGATACAGAGCCCATCAGGTGAAGTAAATCCAACACCAACACAGTGAGACCTCAGTGCCAAGAAGGCACCACGGGAATGAAAACTAGTGACATCTCAGAATAAAAGAATTCTATGAAGGTGGGGTGTGAAGGCTGCATACTGGGGTATGAAGGGTGCACCCCGTTTTTCACAGGTCTTCTCCTGAAGACCTAGAGCCTGAGAGTTCACAAAGAGCATGTCTGCTAGTTTTTCTAGATCCTCTAAAGATGGTGCTTCAGGAAGACCAAAGCTTGAGACAGAGAGATGCAGCAGGACTGGAGCTGGCAAGAACACCACCAGAGTAGAAGTGTGGGCATGCCAAAACCATCTGCCCAAATCAGTTCCCCCTCTGTCACGGTAGCAGATCTGTGGCTGGCCCCAAGGCTGCCCAGCTGGTCCACATTTTCCAGCCTCCACTCTGTGTGTGAGGTGGCCAGGTGACTAAATGCTCTCCAATGGCAGATGATACAATGATGTATGCTGCTTTCCGGTCTTGGTCTTAAGAATTATGGGGTGCCTGGGTGGCTCAGTTGGTGAAGCACCCAACTCTTGATTTCAGCTCAGGTCATGATTTCAGGGTTGTGAGATCAAGCCCCATGTCAGGATCCACAATGGGTGTGGAACCTGCTTAAGATTCTCTCTCGGGGATGCCTGGGTGACTCAGCAGTTTAGCGCCTTCCGCCTAGGGCACGATCCTGGAGTCCCGGGATCGAGTCCCAAATCAGGCTCCTTGCATGGAGCCTGCTTCTCCCTCTGCCTGTGTCTGTCTGTCTGTCTCTCTCTCTCTGCCTCTCATGGATAAATATTTTTTTAAAAAATAAAGTAAAAGTTAAAAATAATTAGGCATACGCCCTTCAGCAGCATGCTCCCATCTGGAACATAGAGGTGCCTATCACCCAACGTCAATCATACCTCACACACAAGGACAACACCCTAAGGGATGGCAGATCATGAAGATAAAAGGCTCTGGGTCCCAGGACATTTGTGTGGATCACAGCTCCCCTGCTGCCCACCTACCTCAGGACTACCACCTGAGAGAGAAACAAACTTCAGTGTTCTTAAGCTGCTTTACTGTTGGGGCTCTTTGCTACTATGCCTTAGTCTTTACCCAACAATGCTGATGAGGAAGCTACACCATGTACAAACCATCCCATTCCACCTGTCCAATTTTAAGGACCATATCTAAAAGGCAAACTCCATCCTGGGATAATCCAAACAAAACTGCCATTTCTCATCCTCATCTGCATCTTTTGGCCATAGCCTCACAGAAACAGAAATTCATTCATTTGGCAAACTTCTGAGCCACCTACCACTATATAAAAAGTAGCATGTTACACACTAGGGATATAAAAATCCATGGAAAAAAAGAAAGCAAATGAAACCGTCCCAGGGTCAGGTCCTCTGTACTGCGTGCTTTTCACCCAGATGGTAAGCTCTAGGTCCTCTTCTCTGCCCTGTCTCCAGCACATCTGGTGCATTTTACAGAACAGGCGCTCAATAAGTAGTTGTTAGGTGAATGAATTAAGAAATCAATAAATGAGTCTTGTCCTCAATGAACTCAGCCTAATATGGGAAACAGTGAAAACAATGTAGTACCTCTTACATCCTGGACATGCGCAATGCTGATTTTTAGAAACATGTATCAAACAACATAATGCAAGTGCTGTGAAAGGGCAAGAGGAAGGAGAAACCAGCACAATCTTCCTGGCGAAGTCGAAATATGCTATGAGTTCTGAAGGACAACCAGAAGGTAGCCAAATCAAAAAAAAAAAAGTAAGGCATCAAGAAATGTTGTGGCACCCATGCTGTGTGAACATGTTTACTACGGCTAGAATCAATGGCAGAGTTCCAGTCGTACAACGAACACTACTACTCCTTCGAACGGTGCAGTTTCTCTTAATTAAGCCTACAGCTGAATTCTTTTTCTAGCATTTGCATCACCTAATGGGAACTTCTGTCTACCCAGAGCTCACCCTTCTTTAACTTTCAGATTTCATTTTCATTTTTAATCTAAAATCAGGATTTACTGGACTCCTTCCAAAAAAGTCCTCTATCGTATAACTAAGGAATCTCGAGGTTGGTAGGAACCAGAAAGGTCACTGGAGAAATGTTCTGGGAAGTCACTTACCCTGATCAGCTATAATCAGATCCCCTTTGCAGTCACATGGGAATTTTATCTTTCTCCTATGGCGTGTCTTGGTTTTGCCTCAGAGTATATTTGTTGACGTATACATTCCTGCGCTTCATGCAGCATCCACATTCTTCTTTATCTCCTATTCCTCCCATGCTCAATAATCAAAGGGTTGGCACAAAACCATCTTTTAATCCAACCCCATCAGCTCTGGCAGCCCCTGTCAAGTCCCACCTACTTGTTTCTGGGGACAGCCCCATCGTTCCTTTTGGTAAAGATGGAGTTGTAGCACTTTCTTTCCTAGGATCCACAGCCATCCCCACAGGTAGAGTTACCTTCCTGCTTCTAATGCCAACAATGTCACATTACTTCTTGTTTCACCTTCATTTCTATTTTGGATTAGAGCTTAATACTCTAAGCATTAAAAAAAAAAAATGGAACAAGTTCCAAATAAACCATCCCATTTGTAGGGTGCAGAACGTCTGTATCTCAGAAACTGTCAGATGTTTCCTGGCAGATGTTTTAAGCCTGGAATCATCAATGGCCTTTCCAGTTCCATCTTTTGTTCCTCTGACAAGGTTACTGTGCTTCCTTGAGACTTCCTGTTTGAATAACCAAACACTTGGGTGTTCAAACTCCCATGTGTTCATTATTCACCATAAAAGGGACCTGAGGAAGTAACCAGGCAGTTGAACACAAAATGATGTATGAACAAAAACAGCTGTGTGTTAGCAGGATGGACAAAAAGACAGCAGGGATCTAGGCACTGCTGTGAATTTCAAAAACAAGGTCTATTTAGTCAGGCGTGGTTAAAAGGCTGCTGATTCAGAGCATTAGTGACCCGTTTCATAATTTAAAATCACTAGAGATGTGAATAAGTCTGTTTTCAGTTACTCCTTCCAGAGTCTCACCCCCACCGCCACCCTTCCCAACAACCTCCCTCGTGGGAACAAAGCTGTCTCTCCTTTCTCTCACAGAAGTGGCAGTACCAACTCAAAATATTTCATGCAAAAAAAATTTAATACTTATTTTACTTCCCAACCCAAAAAGCAGATCTCCCCTTCCCCGGGGGGGGCTTTCCTATAAAAACACAGGAAAGCACAGATATAGGTACACACAGGAAAAGGAAAAGCAAAAAAGCTTTCACACAGAAAGCAGAACAGAAAACAAGCCTGCATTCTCCAAACATCTGCAAAGTATGTTAATTTCCAGAATCGGTCCATCTTTCGGTACCCTGAATTTACCATCTGTGTCTTGTGCCAGGATACAAGAGCTTTAAAGTGGACATAAGGTTAAAACCAAAACGTTATTAGAATGGCCATAAAACTGAATGACCCCCAGTTCCACCAGGAGTTGATGCTTATTTCTTGGCATGTGGCAAAAATGCTGAAAACAGCAGTAAACAAACCAGCTCGAGCCTCTAAAGCAGTCCTGATAAAGTAAACAAATTTTATTACAGCTGTATTACAGATGTTCCCAGAAACTTTCATAATCTAGTAGAGTTCTACGAATTTGGTCTTCAACAGACTTTCTATCCCATGAACTTATCTGAAATATTCGCTATAAATTCAAAACTGTGTATAGAGCTACTCTAAAAGTTAATCCTAGACACTCAACCCCACAGAATGTGCCCCTTTTCCCGTGAAAGGCAATCAGATGACCAAAGCAACTAAAGTACAAAATTGCTCTTTTGGTTTCCAACTCCCCTCCCCCCTCTCTCCCCCCAGCCACCCACCAACTTCCAAGTATACTCATCTCTACCAGATCATGGTCTGGCATTAAAATAGCAATAATCTAAAAACCTAGTGACACCAAAATGACGCCAGAGGTCAGCAATCCTATCAGAATAAGGTCCATGACAAGCAGGAGCCGCTGGGAGAAGAGCTACAGCACTGAAGCACAGGTGGATAGATGAACTGCTAAGCCAAGACAAGTATACCCTAACACGAAAATCCACATCTAGATTGAATCATTTTACACCACCAAGTCACTTTCATTTATTCTTCAACAGTTTTTGATAATAAAAAAATCTCAGATCTTGAGAACATCTGGGCAGATCATTCTTCCCTGTAATCAGGGTTTGTGCAGCCAGAGCAGGAAAATATTACTTCCCAGGCCCGCCAAAGAATAGAAAGCCCTTACAATAAAAGCTGTTCAACTCATTTTCACCAAGATATCCCTACCCCTTCCTCAAAAACTGTGAAACTCTTCTCTTGGAAGTAGGATCCCTTTCATTCTCTCTGAAGAAAACTGATGGAAAAGCTTTGAGAAAAATGCTAATGCTTCTATATTTTACCAACTGGCAAAAAAAGAGGGGGTGTATTTTAAGCCCAACATTCAGCCCTCATATGTAGCAATGGATGCCAGCCCACTCAACCTCCCATAAGAAAGGAGCATGCACATTTAAAAATGATTAGTCACTAGGATGTAATGCTATAACCACATGTATCACAGAAAACATAAAGTGTACTGAGCAGCTCGTAAAAAAGAAAAGATTAAGACTGTGTTCAGTAACATTTAAAATGTGATCAGTCAACTCACACCTGTAAAGAAAAACCAATCTTAGAAACTTGAGTTCAAGAAGTGGAGACAGTATGTAGTGAGGGAGCAGCACAAAATATAAAATCTAAGGGGGATCTATGATCTCTCCTTCAGCAATCAAGAAGAAAAAAATTTAAATATCTGAGAATCCCCTCATTGAACCTTAGCTCAGCATGCTCTGGTGAAACTACGGAGATATAAATTGAATAAAGGATAGATACACAGAGAAGATACATGGATTAAATACACAGTTATAGATTTACAGATTACCACATACAGAAACCAAGGTGAAGGGAGTCACTTCTGAGCCTGAAAGAAGAAATCTTCTAGGACCACAGTTTTGTATCAGTCAATCAACCAATAAAAGGTTGGTTAGACCTATTTAGTTAGCAAACCTGAACAACGAAAAAGCATGTGGGATGCTTGGGTGCTTCAGTCGGTTAAGCATCTGCTTTAGGCTCAGATCCTGATCTCAGGGTCCTGGGATAGAGTTCCCTGCTTAGTGGGCTCCCTGCTTAGTGGGGAGTCTGTACCTCTCTGCTCTGCTCCTGCTCATACTTGCTTGAGCGTGCTCTCTCTCTCAAATAAATAAATAAAATCTTAAAAAAAAAAAAAAGCCACCATGTAAGAGAATTTACTTGGAGCAGAATGGAAATTAAATCAAACCTGGAGATAGACCTGGCAGCCTTATCTTGAAGGATGTCAGATAAAGTAAGCAACCGAACTAAATCCAGCAGTTCTCAACAACCAGAAGAGAGTCATGGATAAAGCAGAAAGGAGATAAGGTGGTACTCCCCTGACCACCCTTCAGGAGATGGGGTATATGGTACACTTTTCCTATCAGTAGACGCTGACAAAACCCAGGATCTCATTCTGAAATTCAATAAATTCTTTAGAAATTCCTAGAAGCATTAACAACTAAATATTATAAAACTGGTGTAAGTACCCAAACCTAAAATTCTTCCATTGCCACAATTCTCCTTCACAAACAAGTGCAGAGCCCTTTGTAAGAGCAGCAAGCCAAATCCAGAGCCACCCAAGCAGTGCTCAGAGAAACCTTTGGTTTGGTCTACTTTCATTTCACTCCTCAGTTAAAGGTCTTTCTACAGTTCTCTGTCACTCATGGGGTCTAACATGGTTACACCAGGAAGAGCATAACCTAGCCACAACAGGTCTAGATTCCAACCTAAGCTCAGCATGCCACTAGTGAGTGCCCTCAGAGAAGTCACTAGTCATCTTCTGTAATTATTCCACATATCCAAACGGTCTTCTATAGAGTTAGGGACTAACTCTAACTCTATAGTGAATTTTGTTCTGTAATGATAAATCACAGAGTGCCTGAAGGTTTCTCCTAACCAGAATGATTGTCTGTGACAGTGACTACAGAGGTGCTTGTCAGTGTTTTCAGAGATACGACTAATGACCAGTCTTTTAGCTCCTTTACAGTTCTGACTTTATGTTCTATACCCTGATTTGGGGGGAGGTTGCATAGGTATATGCATATGGACAAATTCAGAGCTATGCATTTGATATTGTACACTTTGTTGTGTGTAAATTATTCTTCAAATTAAAATCTTTTCATTCAGTTATACAAAATAATAATATGCATGGTTTTGTTTGGTTCTGGTATGATTTTGGCTTAAAATAGTGGTGCCAAATCACTGGAAAAACAATCCATCAATTCAAATGAGATATTTTTCTCTAATTTCTGACTAAACTGTTTTCAGTTTCTGAAAGAACATATCAAGGATACAGATTTAGGTAATATCTGAAAATTCATAGACAATGAGAAAACATAATAGTTTATCTCAAACATTTATAACTTTTTGTTTTACAGTTAACATAATTGATTAGAATAGTAGTTGCATGTGACTTGTAAGTTAATATATATGTGTTATAGGTGTATACTCCATATTTTTATCAATAACTATTGATTTTAAAAGTTTGAAATGTGGGGCACCTGGGTGGCTCAGTGGTTGAGCATCTGCCTTTGGGCTCAGGGCGTGATCCCGAGGTCCTGGGATGGAGTCCCACACCGGGCTCCCTGCAGGGAACCTGCTTCTCCCTCTGCCTATGCCTCTGCCTCTCTCTCTCTGTGTCCCTCATGAATAAATAAAATCTTTAAAAATAAATAAAAATTTAAAAAATAAGTTTGAAATCTGATGACCAGAACTGATAAAGAAATCTATATAAACACTGTATATATAAAAATCAGTGTGCGAATATCTACTTGAGCACGTAACTTTACCCAGTTGAAGACAGCTAATGGTCCATTTCACATGTAGCTTATTGTAAGCACTTCACAGCCAGAAAATGCTACATATTGTATCAATACTATTTCCCATAAAGTGGGATTTTTTATTTCAAGAAATTTTTTTAAAATGTGAAGGAGGCTGATTCTGGATTAATATTTCAAAGAACTTTCAAAACAAAAAGATAAAATAACAAAAATCCAAAGATGATGATATAACAAAAATTCCACATCGCCTTCAATGTAACAGGAAGCAGCCACACAGTTGGAAACAAAGAGTAAAAGAGGGGAGCCCAGGGAATATGACTCCTAAAGTTTTTTGTTTTTTTTTTTTTGACTCCTAAAGTTTTAAAAGAAATCATGTAAATCCCCTAATTCATCTCCTAGCCTTGCCACAGGGATCTCCTCCCATGAGAGATCAGAGAGCCCCATTGTCTAAGAAAGAGATAAGTCTGCTTTATTTTATTTCATGAATATGTAGCTTCATAGGGCACCAGGCTGACTGGGCCCAGTTATTTTAGGATGGTCTCCTGGAAGAGTCCATGGAAAGAAAAGCAGATGTACTTAATTAGTGTCCCCACAGTCTGGCAAAATACTCTAAAACCTCAGAAACGTTTCTATAAATGAGTTTTCTGGTAACCCTTTTTAGCAAGCTATCAATTTTAGGCCCTAATGAGAAAACATCTAACTTCATCATTTCATAAAAAAGGAGATGCTTGCAAATCCCAAGCAGGGCCCTCTTACAAATCTAAGAGCAAGCAGCGTAGGCGAGATAATAGAACCAGCACACAGTCATCTTGGATGTGACAATTACCCTCTGAAACTGACAATTTCAGATAAGGGACAGATTAATCCCTTATTTTTAAAAAATCTTCTCAGGAATTTTGGGCAGTAAAAATAAACAGCTCTGCTCTAAACTTTGACACTTTTCCCTGAAACTCAAACACAACAGTGGTAGAATGGTCAATTAAGTACAGCTGGAAACAAGGTACATGTAAGTAAAGAAGCATCTGTTGGTTCCGCGCCTGTTAATGCTAGACAAGTGAGTGATGACTGTCCATGGGCCTCACGATTATAACATGGTCCTTCACTAGCCTGCAGAGAAGGGTCCCTCAATAGGTCCGCCTTTTTTTTTTCATTTTTTTTTTAAGATTTTATTTATTTATTCATAAGAGGCACAGAGAGAGAGGCAGAGACACAGGCAGAGGGAGAAGCAGGCTCCCTGTGGAGAGCCTGAGTAGCTCTGTCTTCTAACTGTATCCCCAATGAATCAGAGAAACTAAAGATGCCACACACAATAAGCAAATAACATATTTCATTGTAACTTTTCCCCACAACTGTCCTTTAAGATATCCTTGAAGGAAGTATTTCAACAATAGATGTGAGTGCAGGTTTTAAAGGTCCATTTCTAAAGAAAACACACACCATATTAACATTAAATTTTCAGAAATACATATTCACCATGAGATTAAAATCTGAGAAGACAGCCGACTCGTATTATTTATCTAGATGGCTTCAAAACACATAAAAATTTCTAGTTTTTACCCACAAAAGGACACACTCATCGATCTTTCAATTCCGTATCAGTTCCATACCTAACTCAGTACTTAACACAAACTCTAAAGTATTGCTGAGAAGAATTTAAAATAATGTGCAGTGTTTGGGGACTTCTTATAATTCAGGCATTCATTTATTCTTTCACTTTGCATATATTTTTTGAACACTATGCCAGACACACTAAGCAATGCAGATACAAAGACTCTATAACCTCTATCAAAATGGTAAATGAATGCCCTCTGTGCTCACATCTTTTACTTAGAACTTACATAACATTGAATGCATTGGTCTAGGGTGGAAGTCACAAAATGTATGCTGTAGAGGCCCAGATAGCAAATAATTTAGTTTTTGAGGGACAAAACAAACAGTAACTGTTGCAATAACTCAACGCTGCCTTTGTAGCACAAAAGCAGCCATAGACAATAGGTTAATAAATGAAATTCACTGTGTTCCAATGGAACTTTATGGATAACAAAATTTTAATTTCATAGGGTTTTCACACCACAAAATTCAATCTTCTTTTGACTGTTGAATGAAAAACGTAAAAAATATTTGCATGGTGCCTACAAAAATAGGTGGCAACTCTGGGCTGGATTTGGCCTATACGCTATAATTTGCCTACATCTCAGTCTAGAGATCTAGGTCTCCACATCTAGGCCACAATTTCCATGAGATCAGGGCAATGTCCTATGAATCACTATACATCCAGGTATTATTAGTAAAGTGCTGAGGAATGGCAAGCAATTAACTAATGTTAGTTATATTGAACTGAATTAAAGACTGTTCCTGACAGAACATGGAAGACTCCGAACTCTGGGAAACCAACTAGGCATGGTGGAAGAGGAGGAGAGCGAGGGGGTGGGAGTGACTGGGTGGCAGGCACTGAGGTGGGCACTTGACGGGATGAGCACTGGGTGTTATTCTGTATTGGCAAATTGAACACCAATAAAAAAATAAATTTATTAAAAAAAAAAAAAGACTGTCCCTGACCCTTCCTTCAAAGACTTCATGGTCAAGAAGCAGTAACGGACCTCAAGAAACATATAATTCCACATGATAAGTGCTGTGAGCGTGATGTGAGTAGGACACTTAATCCAGACTTGGGAGAAAGACAGAAAGAGTAGAAGACAGAGAAACTGGGGAAGAATTCCTGAAGGTAGTGACACCTGGGAGAAGAGTTCCAAACCAAACAAGCAGTCCTTTGAGCATGTAAGATGACAAAAGAGAAACCTACGGATTAAAAAAAACAGTCCAGATCCTAACACCCTGTACACCATGACAAGGAGTCTGGGCTTTATCCTAAAGGTTTGAGGAACCACTGAAAAATTTTAGGTCAGAGATGATATCACTAGATTTGTATTTTAGACCCATTGCTCAATCCATAGTGTGGCTGCCTGAACAGAAGGTTTGGCAAAGTGGCAGCAGAAAGAACACCGGTTAAGTTAGGAAGCTGTTGCAGTAATGTAGGTGCAATTCAATGGAAAGCTACAATAAGGTAGAGAAAAAGATGAGGATTCAAGAGACACGGTGGCTGGATATAGGAGGTAGGAGTGGCATCTTAGATTGTAGTAAGGATGGTGGGAAAGAAAAGGGTAGAGTTACAGTTGCCCAGAACTGACCAGCCTCCAGCAGTGGACCCTATCTGCTCTTCAAACAGAGTAACCTTAATGATGAGAGCCTATCAAGGCTGGTTATCTTTTATGAGAGACTTGACAAAAAAAAAGAAAAAACTGTCTAGAGCCTCAGGGCTAAATAGTAGTGCGGTCATTGAGATGGGACTTTGAGTTGGGTAAGACAGTGACAAATGAATATTGGACATGGCCAGTGGACACCCCAAAGTGACCATGTCCAACAAGTCTTTAGGACTGGAGTAAGAGATGGCCTAGAGACACAAGTTTAGAACTTACCAACTTGCAAACAGTAAATAAAGCCTTGAGACCAAGAGGAATTCATTCGAGGAGAAGGGGTCGCATGAAAAAGAAAGGAACCCAAAACTGTAAGTGAAAAAGAACAGAGGGAAAAGGAGGAAAGGCAAGGGAGTCTGGTATATCTGAATCAGTGGGTACGTGAACTTGTATTTTAAAGCTGGCCTAGAAAAGACCTGTTATTCTTTGGAGAGATCTGCTGGAGAAGAGATGCAAGAGTTCATGCAATAGACTAAGGCGTCAAAAACCTACCTCCCCTGTGACTTTTGACAAATCACCACCTCAGGATCCTCATCTTTGCTTTCACTGAGTTTGTGGAAATCTAATCACTGATAAACTGCAAGTTTCATAAAGTGTGAAATATTATAAAGGCACTCCTGATCCATTATTGTCATTACAACAGAGTATGAAAATTCCATCTAATAGAGTGTAAACTTCTGAAGACAGGACCTTCAACCCTGTACACCTTTCATCAGGTACTAGTCTATGTATTTAGTAGGTATTTAAAAAATGTTTGCAGAATATCTGGCAGTAACATGAGAATGTATGCATGGCGGGGGGGGGGGGAGGACATAGCAAAAGGCATATCCAACTTCCTAAAAGGATTTAGAACTGAAAGAGTCAAACCAACCTTCCCACAATTGTGGCTAATGACAAAATAATGGGGGAGGGGGGGTGGCTATCATTCCAACTTCTCTCCTAATGTGTAAATTGTTACTCTGAATGCTTTAGAAACATGGAGAAGGTAATTTCAGAAAAAGCAATGAATTGTAGAAAAGGAAAACAGCCAACAGCAACTTTATAAAACTGTGCACTGGCCATTAAAGACGAGCTCCCTAACTTCTCAAGTTGAAACCTGCATCATGTAAATCAGGCCTTTGTGAGACAAACTAAAATAGTGTCCCCTCGGGGTGTGCAAATACCACAGTGAAGTCACCAGAGTGAACTATTCCCTGACACAGTCAGAACCTACCTTGCAAAGATTGTCCAGGGAGGAAAAAAATTGCTGTTTGTTTCATTTTAAATATACATTAAAAGGAAGAAACAGAATAAATGTTAATATCCTTGTGTATCAACTATTCCGATTTAGACACACAAAAGGGATACAGCTAAAAAGCCTCATTTAAACACTGTTTGTTCCTAATGCTTATAGAAGGAGGCTGGAAATAAATCTGGTCTTGGTGTAAATTTTAGGAGTTCCATAAACTTTGATTGAGTTGGTTTATAAGCACTTTCTTCCTTAATCTAATTGTTTTCAGAAAGGGGGAGAGCCACCTTCCTCTCAGATCAAGACCCAGCCTGCCAAGTTTCCATCCGCAATGACTATCAAGTTAATTAAAAACGCTGTTTAATAAAAGGCAAATCCTCAGCTACAATCTTATATCAACTATCCCACTGATACTAATAAAACTTATTATGACTTATTATATAACACAAAAGCCAAACTTTTAACTAGCAGCTGAATAATCCATACAGAAGTTAGGAAAAAAGATCCAGAAGTTGAATGCAAAATGACACTTCTTTTTAGAACAGGGTGCCTGGCTGAGATTTCTCTCCACAACAGGCAGAAAATGCAATTCTTGTTCCCACAGCAACTTTAAGTGATTATATCTGAGGCTACATTGCCCCCTGGATTACTGTATATGGTGCTTAAGACATGACTGCTCTCAGAACCAACACTGATTTTCCTGGCTTTTATACAAGTGATGATAACGGTACCATGATCTAATTTGTCCTTGCTGTCAGTTAAAATCTGCCTTACTGACCCGACCCCTCCCACCACCCCCCAAACAGTAGCAGTAAAAACAGTAACATAATTTTATATATACACGTGTGTATGCAGGAAAACTTTCTGGAAGGCTGCATGAGAAACTGTGAACTGTGGTCTCTTACAACTTAGCAACTGAAGAGGAAGAGACTCCCTAGTCATTATACTGAACTGTTTTAATTCACCACGTCATGTTTTATTTTTACAATGAAAAAAATGGCCTATGATTAATCCAAAACATGTATGTTTCCTGTGATGACTTAAGTGCAGGCTAACTTTGCTTTATTTTAAAGTTTACTGCACTAAAAGTTCAACATCAAAAGGGAAGGGAGAAAAGTGCTGGCTAGCCCTGCTTCTTTCACACTGCTTACTTTGAGTTTCACAGGCTCTGTAAGGGCAAAGCACAATATGCATCACTTGCTTAAGGGTATGTGAAATCTGAACTGGATGGGAGATTTAATAGATGCACAAACAGTCATGGTACTTGAATTCATGGGAAATAGCTAGCTAGAGCCCGCGGAGTAACTGAAGTTAGGGACTGAATATGCTAAACATCAAAACACACAATGGTACATAAATAGCCCTGCCTGTAAATTATAGATCATAACCTGCCTGTACACATACATCCTTGTGATTAAAAAAAAAAAAAAGCAGGAGAAAGTGGGGTGGGGGAGAAAGAGGGGAGACACTGAGACAGGGAGAGAGATTAAGACATCACCCCCACAACACACAAAATCTCCCTCCCCTTTTCCACCTACTCTACCACACACAACTTCCTCCAGGACATCATCTCTGATCCAAGAAAAAGTACAATAAGTTCTAGTCAAGTTTTTTAGAAATCGTCTAACTTAAAAGTTTTAAGTATGCTTTCACAATCACAATACTCATATGGAAACTATTTTAAATAACTTTTTTTAAACCCACAGTTTTATGAACTTCATTTACCATGAATATTATTACCAAAAACTGAGGATTTTTTTCAGCAAAAGCAAGTCCAAGCATATAACATTTTGAGTACAAAGTCATGTAAGAGTCCTAACTAGATGACCTCTGAGATTTCTTTTGACCTTTAAATCACCATGACCCCAAATTAATATATCTTCTCCAGTAATATATCCCAGTAGTAACAACCTAAAATGACTGTCTTACCTACTACATTACCTTTACCTTTGTAACAGAGAAACAATCTCTGAGTAATCTACCTACCTCTGCAATCACCTGAAATAACCTTTTGCTACACAGTGCCCACAGCAGAAAACTCAGAAGGCCAAGATTGACAGCCTGACCTTTACCTAAATAACAGATTTCTATTCAGAGATTTTCAGTTGAATCTCAGGCACTTTGAGACAGTGAGCAAATGCTTTTGCTTTGAAATTTTTAATATGTGAAAATAGATAGTATTTTACTATCTGAAAATAGATGACTTTGTGAGCATTCCAAATTCAACACAGAAACTTTAAGAAGTCAAAACCTCCACAAAAATAATCGGATGTAAATTTCAAAAAAAAAAAAAAAAAAAACTTTTGGCCACGTTCAAAAATATAACACCTAAGAGCATATAGCTATCTAAAGAGTTAAAGGGAAAAAATAAATAAATAAATAAAAAAAAAAAAAAAAGAGTTAAAGGGTATTCCCATGAAACCTTAGAAGACCCTAGGTCTCTTGCTGTGTCTTAGAAAGGCACCTGTTCCAACGTACTGCTGGTTCTATGCATTTCTAAAACCTTTAAAACACTGAAGTACAGTTCACTCCTTCCATCTCTGAAAAACAGGTGCCTCAGGGCTTCGCCGTGTGAACTTATTTTCCACGGAAGTTCATCTTCCTAATAATTTGTCTAGAAATAAAATGGTATTACAAAGGTGCTAAACACTGTTTTTCTTAAACTCCACACACAGTAATTTAACTACCTTTCAAAGTACTTTTTTTATGTTCTTCCTCTGGAATCTTGACACTTATGTAAAGTTTAATGTACCAGAGAGCGGTGGAAAGAAAGATGCAACACCATGACCAAAAGAACTATCTGCCTATAAAACATTCCTTTCAAAGACACTCAAATAATATTAGCCTTACAGAAATATCCTTTGCCTGAAGAATGGTTTGGGCCCTATGTTGTCTCTGGAAGTCCGTTACCAGCTACCAGTAAAATCCATTCTTTCAGTGCGATGGGGACAAATCAGATGCCAGTTTCTCACGCAAACCTTACTCTGTTAAACACAATAATGGATTATTCTGCTTGTGTATATATTTCAATGATGAAGAAAAACTTTGATCAAATGTGAGTTTTGATAGCTTAGGATAAACATGTCCATCCTCATCCACCACCCAGCAACAAAGTTTTCTATACATCCTTTTCCTGATTTCTAAAAGGCCATTCATACATGTCTGTACACTTGTTCTGAATCCAAGTACGAGGAAAGACGGTAAGGAGGGGCTTTTTACCCAGGGACCAAACTGTGGCCAGAAATTACGGTGAGTGCACGCTTTCTTGTTCTCTCTGTACCAGGAGTAGCAGTGTCATAGCTTTGTGGCCCTTAATTAAGGCTGAACAACTCAGAAGCACAGTAGCTTTAAAAGTGAATTTCTATTTTAATTACACACAGGCCATACCTGTAGTAAAAAAAAAAAAAAAAAAAAAAAAAAAAAAGCATCTGCTTCCCTCCAATCCCCTCCCCTTCACTAGAGACCCCTCTCTGCTCTCTACCTTATTCAATAGAGGAATCGGCAATCAATCACGCTCAACCCTGGAGAGGCATTTAAACAAGGTTAACAGTATTTAAGGTGGACCTTCCTATCCCTGATTCAAGAATGCTCCGTGATTGGCCCTGCAAGGAGGGAGAAGAAGCGAGCATAGGGGTCTCTGATGAACGCTTTCGGGGGGACAAAAAAAGGGGGTGGGGGACAGAAATAGCCCAAATGGCGAATCCTCCAGGGAGCGAGAATCTGGTTACGTTATAAAGGACAGAAAAGCAGAGACAGAGGTGCTAGCGCGGGACGGCAGGTGGTCGATTAGCTCGGAAGCTGCAGGAGGGGCGATCCGTGCGGCCCCGCCGGGGGCCGGGGGCCGGGGGTGCGGAGGGGCCGAGGGCCGGGGGGCCGGGGGGCCGGGGGGCAGGGCGCCAGCGCGGCTGTGCGGGCTGTGCGGGCCCCCAGGCCGGCCGGCAGGTGGAGGCGGCCCGGGCAGGGGCAGGGGCAGGGGCAGGGGCAAGGGCAGGGGCAGGGGCAGGAGCGTCCCCGCTTACCCAGGTGCAGCGTGAGGTTGATGGAGCTGGGGTACTGCACCCCGGCCAGCATGGTCTGGCTCTGCCACCAGGTGGTGTCGGCCTGGTTGTTGTAGTCGGTCAAGAAGGCCGCCCCGTGCTGCAGGTGGGGCTGCCCGGCGTCGCACAGGTGACAGGACTTGGTGACCCCGGTCACCCCGGTCTGCACACAGTACTCCTCGGGCGGAGCCCCGCACGTGTTGGTGGCCACCACGGTCACGTTGAAGGCGGCGTTGACGAACTCGGGCATGCAGCGCTGCGGCCGCCCGCCCTCGTCCGCGCACTCGTCCATGGCCGCCCGGGCGCAGCCGGCCGCGGCGGCCGCCAGCACCGCCAGCAGCGGCCAGAGCCGGCCCCGGGGCCGCAGCGCCCGCGCGGCCCGCTCGCCGCCCGTCATCCCGCCCGCGCGCTGGGCCGCGGCGAAGGCAAGGGCGCGGGCGCGGGCGCGGGCGCGGGCGCGGGCGCGTCCCTGTTCCTGTCGCCCCGCGGGGTCCCGGGGAGGCCGCTCCGCCGGCCGAGCGCGGGGCCCGGGGTCGGACTGCACACACCGGCCCGCGCGCCGCCGCGACGACCGCCGCCCGGCTCCCACCCGCGACGCTGCCCGCCCCGGCGCCGACCCCCGACTTCCGAGCGCGGCCCCGAGAGCGCGCCCCCGGGGAGGAAGGAGCGGGGGGTGGGGTCTGGCGGCGGAGAAAGCCCGGCCCCGGCCCCGGCCCCGGCCCCGGCTCAGCGGCTCCCGCGGCCCCCGGAGCGGCTCCCCCGCCCGCCTCGCGCCGTGGACTGCGCGGCCGAGCCGGCGACTCGCGGCGGCGGGAGCGGCGGGGGCGGGGGCGGGGGCGGGGGCGGCGGCATCTCGCGCTCGGGCCCGCGGCGCGCGGGCGGCGGGGGAGGGGCCTTGGGGGCGCGAGGGGTGGGCGGGGGGCGGGGAGCGGGCAGGGGAGGGGCGGCGGGGCGGTGCATGCCGGGAGGGAAGGGGAGGCTCGGGGGAGCCCGCGCCCCGCGGGAGCCGGCCCGGGGTGCCCCGGCTGCGCGGCCCCGGGAGAGCCCGGGACAGGGGGCGCGGGGCGCGGGCCGCGGGGCGTGGGGGGAGCCCTAGAGGGGCGACGCTCGGTCGGCGAGCTCCCTGGGAACCGGCCTTTGGCCCCGCCAGGTGTCGGTGGTTGCGTGCGGCGGGCGGCGCCCTGGGGCCGGGGCTCGAGGGACCTGACGGCGGGCGCTGCCCGCAGGCTCCCGGCCCCGCCCCCCCCCCCCCCCCCCGGGGAATGCGCCCTGCTCCTGCTCCTGCTCCTGCTCCTGCTGCTGCTGCTGCTGCTGCTGCTCCTCCTGCTCCTGCTGCAGCGCCTGCTCCCGCTGCTGCTGCTGCTGCTGCTGCTGCGCGGGGCTGGGCTCTAACCTTCTCCCAGGAGAGGTCCCGGGGTGTCCCCAGGGACTGACACGGTCCCTCTCTCTCTCTCCCCCCCCCCACCCCCCCCCCGAGAATTAAGGGCCTTGGTCTCAGCATTAGAATGACTTTTCTGAAGCAATTTCCTGCCTCCAAATTAAAGTGTAACCCGTCGTTTAACAGGGGCAGAGAAGGAAGTGGAAGGGCTGGGAATGGAATGACATTTTTTCCCCTGGGTAGGCAGACCCACTGCGAAATTCTTCCACTGTGTTGTTTATGTTCCCATCTTGCCTTTAAAAGACTCGAAATTATCTGGATCTGACATCCTCCTCTTCGGGCCTGCTGAGTCACGGAATATTCTCCGTGCCAGGATGACTCAGTTCACAGAACCTGAGCCAGAAGATCATGAGTTTTAGCCCCAGATCAGAACCCCGGGCACTTACCCCAGTGCTGATACGACAAGTAAGGACAGGGAAAGGAGGGTGCTGTGAAAGTGGGCCGCCCCGGGGTGGGTGGTTTTTACACGTTTGGAGTCCCCGGGCAAAGTGGATGCTCGTGAGACACAATTCCTTTTTTTTTTTAATTTTCCAGATCTTAAGCGAGAGTAATAAACATATGCAGCCCCCCCCAATCCAAACCCACAAAAAGAAACAAACAAAAACCCATACCTGGTTTTACATCCTGTAGTTCCGTTAAGAGAGGGATAGTGGGGATCTGAAATAAGTAAGTAAATGTTAGGTTACTATGGTTGGGGTCAGTGTTACCTCCTGGAGGACAAAGATAATAGTCTGGTTGTTGGGGGCGTGGTCTTGCCAAAATGCTGAGCTTGCTTCGCAGGCACATGGATCCCTTACATTGTTCATGTATTTAATGGGATGGGTGAAGATGATGCCTGCCGAAAAGTCTCTTAACTCCTCATCCTTTGGCATCTCCGCTTTGGAAGAAGAAAGCTGTGGGACTGTGGGTAACTAGTTTAATCCTTCCATATTTGAGTTGAAGCAAAATATTCATTTATACTTAGGATGATAATCTCTCAGTGTCTTATTGTACTTGAGAACAAAGGCATATAGGAGGAAGAGAAAAAGGTTAGTTGTGAATAAAGCTACAGATATTTCTAATAAATATATTTAAGTAGATATATTAATGCATTCGCCCTTGGGAATTTTCAATATTTTATTAGATATTGGCAAACTAAACAGTGGGGCTCCTTTTGTTTTCCACTAAGTCAAAACAGATAAAGGTAAGGAAACAGCAAAGGTTGTAAAATTAACATAAATGTTTGCTTGTCACTACTGTGTTTTAGATTCTTTTTTTTTTAAGATTTTATTTATTTATTCATGAGACACACACACACAGAGGAGAGAGGCAGAGGGAGAAACAGGCTTCATGCAGGGAGCCTGATGTGGGACTCGATCCTAGGACTCTGGGATCACGCCCTGAGCAGAAGGCAGACACCTAACGAAGGCAGACACCCAACGGCTGAGCCATTCAGGCATCCCTCCATTTTAGATTGTAATGCCCAAGAGTAACTAAACTATGACTTCTGCCCCATAATTTCATTACCAGAGCCTCATCTGATTTCGTAAAGTGAATAAAGAGATTTTGAATGAATTTCTAAATTCTATTGCTCAGGGGAATGTGGCAAGAAAATATCTATTTTTATGAGAGGTAAAATGTAACCAGGCCCAGGCCATGTGCTTGATTAAACCACACACACACACACACACACACACACACGCACGCACTTTGCTCCATTGTTTAAATCCTGGTTCAAACAAAAAAAAGTCAAAACAAAAATTTTAAGACAATTTGGAAAATTTAAAGCTAATTAGATTTTTTTTATTAAAAAAATAGGTATTTTAGGTACTTAAAGATTTTACTGTTGACTAGACTTGGTATTTTAAAAAAGTGAGTGTATGAGATTTTCTTTTACTTAAGGTTACCTGGGCAGTTTTTGGGGGGAAGGGCAGGCAAAGGGAGAGAGAGAAGAATCCTAAGCAGGCTCCAGGCCCAGCATGGAGTCCAATGTGGGCCTCTATCTCACAACCCCTACATCATGACCTGAGCCAAGATCAAGAGCTTAACCAACTGAGCCACCCAGGAGCTTCAATTATACCCTGTTTAAAAAAAAAAAAAAAATTCCATGGCCCTTTAATAATGCATGTTCTTAACTGCTTAGAAACTCTATTATCTAGTACACAGATGTGGTATTTAGAAGAAAAATGTAAAGGTGTGGGAGAAATGGTTTCAGATCCCTTAAAAGATGATGTTAGTGCCTGACCACCAGGGTCTCTATGCAGCAAGAAAGGTAGAATGAGGGCAGCCCTGTGGTGCAGCAGTTTAGCGCCGCCTGCAGCCTGGGGTTTGATCCTGGAGACCCAGGATCGAGTCCCATGTCAGGCTCCCTGCATGGAGCCTGCTTCTCCCTCTGCCTGGGTCTCTGCCTTTCTCTCTGTGTCTCTATGAATGGATAAATAAAATCTTTAAAAAAAGAAAAGAAAGAAAGAAAGAAAGAAAGAAAGAAAGAAAGAAAGAAAGAAAGAAAGAAAGAAAGAAAGAAAGAAAGAAAATATAGCTGCTTATTTATAATAATAAGACAGAAGAGTTCAAGAATTATTTAAATCCCACCTAGAACTCCAGAGAAAAGAGATTTCTCCCTATCAGGAGCTATATAAACAATTTCAAGGAAGGATGCTGATTTTCCCGGCTTGAGTCACCTGCAAATCCCTGGACCCACCCACCCCTAGCTAGTGGAATAGAGTAACTAAACACCCTGCCAAAATCCATGGAGTTTGAGAAAAGAAGTTCTCCAAGAAAAGGGATTTCTGTTGCCAGAAGGGGGCAGATTACAAGGTAGAAAAGTGCAACAGATGTCTATTACATCAAAACTGAGAACGTGTGATATAGTTAGAAAAATAACTTAAACTTTAACATTGAAACTTTGCCCTTTTAAAAAATCTTTTGTAATTACCAATATGTTCATTTTCCCATTCCTTTTTTTTTAAGATTTTATTCATTTATTCATGAGAGACACAGAGAGAGAGGCAGAGACACAGGCAGAGGGAGAAGCAGGCCCCATGCAAGGAGCTGGACCTGGGACTTCATCCCAGGTCTCCAGGACCATGCCCTGGGCCAAAGGCAGGCGCCAAACCACTGAGCCACCCAGAGATCCCCCGTTTTCCCATTTTTTTAGTCTTTTCTGACTTCCTTTCCCTGTATTTTCCCCAAGCCTAAGGACCACTGTAATATATGCTTTATCTTTTATATTTAGAATGCAATCTAAAGACAACAGTTACTACTAATATGAAGTTAGCCTATATTTACCTTCTGTCTTGTATTTTTCAACATGTAATAACTGAAGATATTAATGATGTTGAGTTGAGGAAACTAAGGATCAAAGAGATTAAGTAATCTCTACTAAGCAGGAAGATCAAGACTAGAGCTTGCACTTTCTGGTTCTCTGTCAAGTGCTGTTTCCTTTTCTCTTGTATGGCCGAGTGTAGAGGAAGAGCTACCTCAGACTTTCAAGGTTATTAGGTTATCAAATGGGAATTCTCAATTAGATGAAAATTAATGTGGTACTGGAAGAGAATTACAATATCCCTCTTCAAAGTTACCCTTAACTACACACAATCCTTTGTGTTAAAGTTTATAGATCCTTCCTGGGTCCTTGGTACAAATCCAAGCATAACAAGATAAGATATCTTTTGTGGCTATGCTCAGGTAGAGACAGGATTCTTCTTGTATGAGGTAAAGCCCTTCCTTCCCACCCAGCTCCATGTACCTGATTTAAATCATTTTTTTAATTAAAGATTTTATTTATTTATTTCAGAGAGAGAGAAAGAGAGAGAAAACATCAGCTGGGGGAAGGGAGAGGCAGAAAGCAGACTCCCCGCTGAGCAGGAAGCCCAATATGGGATTCAATCCCAGCACCTGGGGATCAAGACCTGACCCAAAGGCAGATCCTTAACCAACTGAGCCACCCAGGCACCCTAAACCATCTTTATTTATATTGTGATGTAGTTTTTAAAGGAAGAGAAAAGGACACAAATCATAATTCATAAAATTTAACTTAGAACTTTATTACAAAGACAATTAAAAAAGGAAATACTTCCCAAAATGAGGAACAAAGTCCAACTCCTCCCCAAAAATCTTCCCATCAAAGAAACAAAGCACGTCACAACTCAAAAATGTTATTCGGGGCACCTGGGTGGCTCAGTGGTTGAGGATCTGCCTTTGGCTCAGGTGGTCCTGGGGTCGAGTCCCGCATAAGGCTCCTCACAGAGAGCCTGCTTATCCCTCTGCCTGTGTCTCCACCTCTCTGTGTCTCTCATGAATCAATAAAATAAAAAATCTAGGGCAGCCCGGGTGGCTCAACAGTTTAGCGCCACCTTCAGCCCAGGGCGTAATCCGAGACCTTGGATGGAGTCCCACATTGGGCTCCCTCCATGGAGCCTGCTTCTCTGCTTCTCCCTCTGCCTCTCTCTCTCTCTCTCTCTCTCCTCTCTCTGTGTGTCTCTCATGAATAAATAAATTAAAATCTTTAAAAAAAATTTTTTAAATCTTAAAAATAAAAGTTATTCTACTAACCAGATGTGGACTGCATCCCACCATACAGGAAAGACAGAGAAATAATCTTTTACATGCAAATGACATGGTTTTATTATGAAAATTTGGAATATCCCTAATAAGTTGTGGACTCTGAATGGTTAAATACTGTTAGAAAGGGTACAGCATTGACTGCAGTTAATAATAGTGTATCACATATTTGAAAGTTGCTAGAAGAGTAGGTCTTTTTAAATTTATTTATTCATGAGAGACACACAGAAAGAGGCAGAGACATAGGCAGAAGGAGAAGCAGGCTCCCTGTGGGGAGCCCGATGTGGGACTTGATCCCAGGACTCCAGTATCACAACCTGAGCCAAAGGCACACCCTCAACCACTGAGCCACCCAGGGATCCCAAAGAGTAGATCTTAAAAGTTCTCATCAACAAGAAAAACAAACTATGAATGGTGATAGGCATTAATTAGATTTATCGTGGTGACCATTTTGCATTATATACAAATATCAAATCATGTTGTACACCTGAAACTAATAGTGTTATATGTCAGTTACACAGCAATTTAAAAAATAATCCTAAAAAAAGAAAAAGAAAGGATATTTCTTTCAAAATCAAAGTTGTGGGATGCCTGGGTGGCTCAGTGGTTAGGCACCTGCCTTTTGCTGGGTCATGATCCTGCAATCCAGAATCGAGTTCTGCACCGGGCTCCCTGAGAGGAGCCACTTCTCCCTCCGCCTGTGTCTCTGCCTCTCTCTCTCAGTCTGTATCTCTCATGAAAAAATAAATAAAATCTTTAGGAAAAAAAAAAAACAAAGTTGCTATTAGTAATAGTTTTTCTCCCAATGCTTGATTGCCTTATAGTTCATTACCTTATTCAACTACTTAGGTATATATTGCAATAGGTTTTTTTTTTGAGGATGTGCCTGAAAATTATATTGTTTAAAATTAGAAGTTTACGCCTTTTTGAGCAAGATTTTTTGGGAGGCTATTATAATACCAGCTTTATAGTTTTTTCTGACTGTAATTATTGTGGTCCTGGCCCAGAACCCAAGGGCTGCCATCTCCAGGTTGTATATGTATTTAAACAAAGGCAAAATTAATTTTCTTGTCGTGCAACTTTTATTTATCATAACAATGCAAATTTTATTTATCATAATAACCAAATTAAAAGCAAGATTTTTTTTAATTCACTCATAATTCTACTAAGCTAAAGTGACTTTGTCATCTTTCAGAATTCCTCCTCCCAGCCCATATCATTCTACTGTTTTAATAGCCTTTATCGAAGCACATTCTACATATCAAAAACAATGCACAAATTCCAAGGGTTCAATTCAATAGCTCACTTCACAAAGTACAAACACTTCTGTAATCACTACGCAGGTCCAGAAACAGATTATTGCCCTAATCCAAAAGCCCTATCCTGTCCCTCGATGATCAGGACCCCTCCCTTCTCCCCATAAGTGACATCTGTCCTTACTTCTGTCTCCCACAGATTAGATTAATTTTGTTCTTTTTTGAATACTATTTAAATGAAATCACATGGTTTGTATTTTGGGGGGGGGGCTTCTTTTGATCGATATTATGTTTTGATACTTGTCCGTATTGCTATATGTAGCAATAGTTCAATATTTGTCTTTATTGAATGGTATTCCATCGTATAAATAAACTATCATTGTTTATTCATTCTACTGTTAGTGGACATTTCAGTCATTTCCAGGCTCCAGCTATCATAACTAATATTACTTGTTACTGCCGAAATTCTTACTTGTCCTGTAGAAATACACACACACACACACACACACACACACACATATATGTATGCACACACATTTATCTAGTAGGGATGGAATTGCTGAGTCATAGGGGGAGGCATATTCAAATTTGGTAGATACTCCCAAAAATGTTTTTCCAAACTAGTTGTGCCAATATTCTCGCCTACCAACTGTGTGTGAGAGTTGTGGTGATACCACCGCTTCACAATGGTATTGTCAATGTTTTTAATCTTCACCAACTCTGGGGCCTCTCACTCCAGCGTGTATGTGTGTGTGTTATATGTGTGTGTGTGTGTTTATATATATGATATATATATACACACAAATGATCTATAAATAAATGGTAAATGCTTGTGTCATTGAATGTGTAGTATTAAACTGTGGCTTTGTTTTCCAATTCCTTAAATACTAATTAGACTGACATCCTTTTCATATGTTTTTTTAACCATTTGGGAATCCTCTTTTGTGCCCTTACTTTTTTTTAAGATTTTATTCATTTATTCATGAGAGACACAGAGAGAGAGGCAGAGACATAGGCAGAGGGAGAAGCAGGCTCCATGCAGGGAGCCCAATACAGGACTTGATCCCAGGGCCCTGGGATCACTACCTGAGCCAAAGGCAGATGCTCAACCACTGAGCCACCCAGGTGCCCCCTTTGCTCATTCTTCTATTGAACTGTCTCTTTCTTAATCATGTGTAGATATTCTTTATGCATTTTGGACATACACCCCTTTTCTGGTTCTATGTATTGTAAATATCTTCTTTCACCCTGCTTTGTCTTTTTCCTCTTTAATAGTGCCTCTCATTTTTAAACTTTATGGAAAATTTCAAACATAAATAAAGGTGGAGAGAAGTATGCAATAAAACCCCAGTTTCAAAAAAAGATTCATAGCCAGTCTTGTTTCAGCTATGCACTCATATTTCTCCTCCATCTCACTCCTTCCCATCACCACTTAATTACTTTGAAGCAAAAATCACAGATTTTGTACTATTTCATTTAATAGTATCCTTTGATTGAAGAAATTCCTCATTTAAATGTATTCTAATTTTGAACTTTAAGACTAGTGTTGGGGGCATCCCAGGTGGCTCAGCGGTTTAGCGCCGCCTTCAGCCCAGGGCCTGATCCTGGAGCCTCAGGATCGAGTCTCTCATCGGGCTCCCTGCGAGGAGCCTGCTTCTCCCTCTCTGCCTGTGTCTCTGCCTCTCTCTCTTTCAGTCTGTGTCTCTCATGAATAAATAAATAAATCTTAAAAAAAAAAAAAGACTAGTGTTATTTCTATTGTTATTTAAAATCTTCGGGGATCCCTGGGTGGCTCAGCGGTTTGGCGCCTGCCTTTGGCCCAGGGCGCGATCCTGGAGTCCCTGGATCGAGTCCAGCGTTGGGCTCCTGGCATGGCACCTACTTCTTCCTCCTCCTGTGTCTCTGCCTCTCTCTCTCTCTATGTCTATCACAAATAAATAAATCTTTAAAAAAAAATAAAATAAAATCTTCAAGGTGATTAGCATATCCTTCTGTGCTATGATTTGGAAATTTTGTTTTCTCTTTCACATTTAAATATTTAATCCATAAATAAATAAATAAATAAATAAATAAATAAATAAATAAATCTTTAATCCACTAGAATTGATTTTTATATATGTATGGGGTAGAGATCAAAATATATTTTTCCAAATGGCTACCCTACTACTAAATTATTATTGAAGAGACTATTCTTTCCCCCATTGCTCTGTAGTATTAACTTTGTCACCAAACAACCAAGTCCTCTGTTTCAAACATCTGGTTCTGCTTTACTGTAGCTTTGTAATAAGTCTTGATATCCACTAGGGCTGGTTCCCAACACTCTTTTTCTTTAAAGACCATAGTGACTATTCTTGGCCCTTTGCATTTCTGTATAATTTTAGAATTGGCTTCCCCATTTCTACCAAGAAGATCTACCTAGAATTTTGTATATGATTGCATTCAATCTATATATTAATTTGGGAAGAAATAACATCTATACAACATTGAGTCTTACATCCCTCAATATCTCTATGTAATATAGATACAGCTGTAGATATTTCATAGGTCTTCTTTAGATTATTTTGTTAATCTTTTATCATTTTCTGTGTAGAAATTTGCACATTTTAAATTAAATATTTTGCTAGGTATTTGCTTTTTTATACTATTGTTTGTTGCTAGAATATAAAAATAGAATTGATTTTCTTATTTTGGCTTTATATCCAGCAATCCAACAATCTTGTTAAGTATACTTTTATTTCCAATACCTTGTAAATCTTTTTAAATTTTTCATCGAAGAATCAGGTCATCTGTGTATACTGGCAGTTTTATTTATTTTCCTTTTTAATACCTTCTAGTTCTTTTTCTTCTCTATTTGTGCAGGTTAAAACAGCATATAATGTTGAATAGAAATGATGATAGTGAATATCTTTATCTTGTTCCTGATCTCAGGGGAAAAGTTTTCAACATTTCACAAGTATAACGTTTGTTGTACACTTTCTACATTTACCTTTTATCAGATTAAGGAATTTCTTTATTTTACTAGTTTGGGGAGAGGTTTTCATTTTTAAAATTATGAATGAAAGTTGGAATTGGTCATGATTTTTCTCATCTATTGAAATGCTCATGACTTTTCTATTAGCCATACTATATATTATTAGTTGATTCATGTGCTGAGTTACACTCATTAATTATTAAATGCTAAACCAACCTTGTATTCCTGAAATAAACTTAGTTTGGTTGTGCTATTATCTTTTTTTTTATCTTACACTGAATTTAGTTTCTAATATTATATTTAGGATTTTTAAAATTGTGTCAATGAGAAATTGCCCTCTTATATGCTCCCCCATATTTTTACATCTCTGTCAGGTTTAGTACCAAGATTATACTGGCTTTACGAAACAAGTTGGAAGTATCCCTTCTTTATTCTCTGGGAAAATTATTTTCAATGTTATTTCATCTTTAAATGTTAGAAATCGTTCACCAGTGAAGCCATCTGGTTCTGTTTTTAATTTGTTTATTTAAAGAAAATACAGAACTATTTAAATTTTCTATTTCTTCTTTCGTCAGTTTTAGTAATGTATTTTTCAAGGAATTTGTCAATCTCATCTAAATTTCACATTTATTGGCATAGAGTTACTCATAATAACCTCTTATTCTCTTTTTAATGATGGCAGGAGCTTTATTCCTGAAAATGTTTTTTTTTTCTCTTTTTACTTACTAGGTTTATGAGTTTAATTAATTATCACAAATTATCAGCTTTTGACTTTTTAATTTTTCTTTATTATTTGTTTACTATGACACTCATTTCTGCTTTTTATTATTATCTTCTTCTTCAACTTTGAGTTTGATATCCTTTTCTAATTTCTTGAGTAAAATCTCAGATAATTAATTTCAGCCATTTTCCCCATAATATGTGTGTTTAAGGGTACAAATTTCCCTCTAATCACCACTTTAGCTACATTCCATAGTTTTGATGTGCCACATCATCATCATTATTATTCAATTCAAAATATTTTCTAATTTCTGTTCAAAGTCTACTTTGGCCCATAGATTATTAAAAGTGTGTTGCTTAATTTCCAAACATTTTGATATTTTCTAGTTATCTTTGTTGTCATACTGTTTGCTTAAAATTGAATAACTGAAACCTTAAGAAACATACTCTTAATTATCATGATGGTCTGCTTGGATCATGGAGTTTGCCCTTAGCGGTACATTAAAAAGCTGAGAAAAAGGACTCTGTGGTTTGGGCAAATTGAAAGGGAGGGTGGGCACCAGAACCTCTCTGACCCAGAACACTGAGAAGCAGCAATGGCCTTTCAACACTGACCCCGTGAGACTAAATAACAACCTCTGGGTTCCTACATTTACCATGACATAGGAACCCAGAAAAGGAGAGACATTTTCATGATAAGCAGAATAGATGTTTAGAGTCATATTACTACTAAAAATATGTGACCTTACATTATTCTCAAGGCTGGTGAAACAGGATATAGTATTTTTCATTTGGTATCATATTTCACTTGATATTTAGGAGACATGAATGTAATTTAGTCTCCATAATATGATTATTATATCCATTGCTAATATTTACTCAGCACTTATGTGCCGGGACATTTCTAATTATTTTACTTCTCTTATTTCAGTTAGTTCTCATGTTTATTATTATCCCCATTTTCAGATGAAGAAATGAAGGCACTGTGATATTAATC
The DNA here is from genome assembly GCF_905146905.1 of Nyctereutes procyonoides. Classification (NCBI taxonomy): domain Eukaryota; kingdom Metazoa; phylum Chordata; class Mammalia; order Carnivora; family Canidae; genus Nyctereutes; species Nyctereutes procyonoides. The sequence continues at coordinate 10,785,464 of NW_026575037.1, forward strand.
AACTTACCCAAGGTCATTCAGCTCATAGTGGAGTCTGGACTTAAACTCTGGAGGTCTGGCACTTCAGCCAATGCTCCTAACCACTGTGGATAATAATAACAAGCTTATTTGGAATTTCCTAAGTAGCAATAACATTTTAAGTGCTCAGTGTATATTAATTCATTTCATCTTTGCAATAACTCTGTAAGTAGGTATTTTTACTATCATTCCATTTCGTAGGAATATTTCAGTAACTTGCTGAAGACCAGAAAGCTAGTAAGTGACAGAGCTGAGACTCAAACATGGACAATCTGGCTGTAGTGTCTTTGTCTTCAATGTTATATAATACTGCTTCCCAAATTATATTGACTTATCAAAGACACAGCCAGTCAGAAGACAGGAATAGACATTTTTCCAAAGAAGACATCCAGATGGCCAGCAGACACATGTAAAGATGCTCAACATCACTGATAATCAAAGAAATACAAATCAAAACTATAATGAGATGCCACCTCACACCTGTCAGAATGGCTAAAATCAACAACACAATAAACAACAGGTGTTGGCTAACATGCAGAGAAAGGGAAACCCTCATGCACTGCTAGTGGGAATGCGAACTGGTATAGCCACCCCGGAAAACAGTATGGAACATTCTTCAAAATATTAAAAATGGAACTACCTCATGATCCAACAATCGCACTGCTAGGTATTTACCCAAAGAATATAAAAATACAAATTCAAAGGAATATGTGCACCCTGATATTTACAGCAGCATTATCTACAGTAGCCAAATTATGGAAACAGACCAAGTGTCCACTGACTGATGAATGAATAAGAAGGATGTGGTACACAAACACACACACACACACACACACACACACACACACATTGGAATATTACTCAACCATAAAAAATGAAATCTTGCCATTTGCAATGACACAGAAAGAGCTAGAGAGGATTATGCTAAATGAAATAAGTCAGCCAGAGAAAGAGAAATACCATATGATTTCATTCATATGTGGAATTTATGAAATAAAACAAATGAGCAATGGGGAAAAAAGAGAGAGGGATGCAAACCAAAAAACAGACTCTTAACTATAGAGAACAAACTGATGGTCACCAGAGGGGAGGTGGATGGGGAATGGGTGAAATAGGTGATGGAGAATAAAGAGAGCACTTGTGATGAGCATCAGGTGATGTATGGATGTGTTGAATCACTATATTGTACCCCTGAAACTAATGTAATATTGTATGTTAACTAACTGGAATTTTAATAAAAACTTTAAAAAAATAAAACAGCAGAGACACAGCCAGTGTCAGACACATCGGTTCACATATATTATCAAATTAACAATCACATAAGTTTGGTAATTACATCGGGAATGATGAGACATTTATTTCTGAACAGATGATTTGCTCATAAAGTCTTTATAAAGTTCTTTCCAATTTTTAAAATTTAAAAACATAATTTATAAACATAATAGAAATAACCTGCAAACAATAATGTTTAAGACAAAGATCACTATGCAAAAATACACATTATATTTTTGGTTTGAATTCTATAACAAAAAGCAATGAGTGTTACAGCTAAGATTGGCTGAGGGAAAGAAAACTTCAATTTGCTTTAAGTTATGCACACAGGTTATTTTTTCCACAGTTGAAACCTGAATTATTAAGTTTAGAAGTTAAATGTTAATGTTAAACCACTCAAGGACTTCATAAATATGCTGTAGTGACAAGGCTTATTCAGTGTTAGTTCCACATGAAGGGGAAAAGGGTCCATTTTCTTCCAAGTCCAGAGACTGGGTCACCTAATAGCCTACTAAGCCTAATGGCAGCAAAATCAAACAATCCTCTTCCCATACATGACATTTTTAAAAGTGTCCAGTAAATTATACAGTAATTGAAGTCCTTCACTTGCTTTTAAGTGTGCCACAATTATAGATATAGGACTTTAAATCCTTTCTCTAATCATATTTGACTGAAGTAATATTAGTTTTCTACTAACCTTTCACCTTTGAGCTTTGGGGGGTGTTCACTATACCCTTTTGTTAATCACAAAGGATACGCTTTTCCAAAGCAAGAATGAATACTGACTCTAATTTTACAGAAGTAATTCCAGGAAGTAATTTGACATCAGTTTTAACTTAGTACAAGAAGGACATTTTCTTTCAAAGATTGATATGGTCTTTTGGATGTCTATTGCACACACATTAGTAGAACTTTTTAGACATAGGCATCCTTGTTTTTAATAGCATGTGAACATTTGTGCTAATGGAAGCATCGATCACTTATTCTGGAATTAGTAGTGGAAAGGACAGTCTGAACAGAAAGAACCTCTATGGCATGACTGCAGTTTTAGCAAAGAAAATACTCCGGGCTATAAAGCAGGAAACAACATAATCACTACATAAGACAAATAAGTGAACATATTCCATAAGGCTTCTTAAGCAGAAAAAGAAAATAACTACTTCCAAAGAATTCTTCCCAGTATTTCACAAAGTAGAGGTCAAAGCAAATTGTTAAAATCTGAGAAATAAAAAAAAATAAAAAAATAAAAAAAATCTGAGAAATAAAAGCCAGCAGAATGTAAAAAAAAAAAAGTAACACACTCCAGAAATTGGCACCATGGCAACAGCCATAAATGCTTCAAGGAAAAAAAAGGGGCTTTAAGTAACTGCTATGGACTGAATGTGGACCCCAAAATTCATATGTTAAAGCCTTAACTCCTAATATGATGACACTTGGAGATGGGGCTTTGGGGAAATAATTAGGGTTAGATGAGGCCATGAGGGTGGGGCCCTGGTATGATGAGATTAGTGCCCTTGTAAGAAGAGACAGTGGAGAGCAAGCTCACACTCTAGCTCTCCCTCTCCTTTCCCTCTGTCTCTCTACCATGTGAGAACACATCAAGAAGGTGGCTGTCTGCAAGCTTGACCAGCACCCTGACCTTGGACCTCTGAGCTTCCAAAACTATGAGGAAATGAAGTTCTGTCTTTGAGCCACCCAGTCTATGGCATTTGTTAAGGCAGCTGACCTAATACAATTGTCAAAAACTATCTTTACTTTGTTTCAGTAGACACAAAGTGGAACCTGCTGTATCTCAGAAATTGTGATGCTGTGTATGTACTGAAAATGAGCCTGCCTTTTCTTAATCAGTTGTGGAACCTAAAAATAAGAACAAATTATAACTTAATATGCCCAAATTTGTCACGATCTAATATTCTCTTATCTCTAACATATACCAATAAAAGTAACAATTTCATAAGCTGGTAAAGTTCAAGTAGTCACAGCAAGACGCCAAAATCCTATTTGCCTATAGCTCTAAGGTATATTTCAGCTCTGAACTCTTCTGGGTTTTTTCTTTTTGAAATCTTGTGGTTTAATTTAATTCCAATAATGGTAAGAATGGATTTTCTTCACTCAGAATATATAAAATCTGAACATTTTCATGGAAATAAGGTGTAAAAACTGGTAATTATAGTACTTTCCCCTCATTTTGTATAGAGGATCATTTTAGTTAACAGGACAGCTTTACATTATTTTCAAATCCTGGAGTACTTACTATTCTGGGACTTCCATGTTGAATAGGTCATTACAAAAATATCATATTAATATCATTTGAGGGCATGAAAGAATCATTGTCACCAGGCTGCCTTTCTGAGCAGTCTTATCCCCTCATGTGAAATATACAATTACATAGCAGCACTGGAGCTACAGAAAGTAAAATGTGTTTCCCACTCCTGTGCCAGAACAGCCAATGCAAGAGTCTGCCTGAGCACAGGCAGGATCAGAGCAATGGCCAGTGACACACAAAGAATAAATTCACATGTGTGCCTGATTTCATTCATATGAGATGGGTCTTTTATATTCCAGATCACCTGAAGTTAAAGACCAAGATTTTTTTGTTTTCATTTTTGCTTCATTTTAAATATTAATACTAATGAGAGACAGGAGGGTGTAAGAAAAAAAGTAAGGATAAATTAGATCTTAACATTAACTAATTTGTAATGAATAAATGTAGTTTACTAAGTTTTTTGTGAGTTTTATACAAATTTAAAAGGACCTTAGAAAAACAATTTTCTTCTCCATGTATTGTTTTTAAGGTGTCTTATACATAACATGGGGTCATTAAACATATTGAATTGTTGGAAAAACATGCATGCTGGGATGGAACCCAACAAAACTAAGACCATGAGCGCAAGGTACCTATATCTCTGACCCAAGCTGTAGATGCCAGCCCCAAAGTTCATTTCGACCTTTAAGGCAAAGCCAGGAATCCATTCCAATTATCTGTCTGCTGAGCATTTCTCCCATCCATCATTTTTCTTGTAGGCTAACTCTTGCCAATCTTTCAACTACTATTATTTAACTAAGTGATCTGCTTATGCAGAAGGCTAGGTACCAGGGAGGTTAAGGTTGTGAGGGGAAATAAGAGTTTCAAAATAGAGTCATAGTCTTAATTCTAAGGGATTTTATAATCCAGTCAGAAAGACAGATATATAAATGTTAAAGCTGTTGAAGCACATTTACAAAATAACACAAAATTTTGAATGATATTATGCAACTCAGATACATAAGTGCATAAGAATTAATATGCAAAGAACCTTCACCAATAAGATGTAAATAAATGAGCCATGGATTAGAATTTTGAGGGTTGCAAAGGCTCACATAAAAGAAGAGAAAGAGCCCTGAAAGTTAAGATACGTACTGATGAAACATTTCAGAATGTATTGAAATTCATATTTACTTGAATATATATGAGCTAGCTCTTGGCTATTTTTTCAAGAAGCACTTACTGAGCACCTCCTAGTTTCCAAGTATTTATTCATTCGCTTATTCAACAAATATTTGGTACTGCCTGTTGTGTGGCAGAAGCTGGAAAAATAGCAGTGTACAGGCAAGACTGGGCTACTCACACTTGAACACACTTGAACCCCGGGCAGGTATGATATTGTGATTTATATGTATGTATGTATATATGAATGTGTGAATGTATGTGTTTGGTCATTCAGATGGCCAAAATATATTTCTCATATATATGTGCTTTTATTTAAGCATGGAAATTATATGATATTTTCAAATTTTAAAACATCTTCCTCTTATTGCAGATAAAAAAACAAATCACAAAGGAGCAATAGAAGAGGGCCATTCAGGAAGCTGGTGGCTACCATCCCAACAAGAGATAGATAATGAGGGATAAGGGGATGAGAAACATGGCAAACTCAAGGCATACTTGGGAGGTAGAATAAGTTTCTCCTAGATATTCTTGAGTTAAGATGATTAAGGAGTAACTTAAGAATAAGTTTTCTTAATAATTAAGAAAAGTAACTCCAGATCCTGAATTGAGTGACTGTGTTAAATGGTGATGTCATTCACTGAGATAAGAAATACTAAAGGACAAGTTTGGGGGTAAAGTTTGAAGATACTGAGTTCAATTTTCAACAAGTTCAGTTTGGTCATAACTATGTTAGATGCAAAACAGGCATTGTTGCAGATCTTGAGGGTTTATAGTATAGGAGAAAAATAATTAACACACTATCATAATTTAGCATAATGAAAGTTTAAATAGAAATAGGCAGAACACTGGATTAGTCAGGATACGTGAGGTTACACCACAGTAATGAACAAACACCAATTCTTGGTGACTTAACCAACAAAAATTTATTTCTTGCTTATGTGAATTCTAATGCAGTTTCAAAGGATTTTCCAGAGCAGCTCCCTCAGTGTGGCATGCTTAGGCCATTTCCATCTTGTGGTTCTACAGTCCAGTCAAAATTTCCCACTAGTTTTCCAGAAGAGAAAAAAGAGTTGGAAGGTCATGTCTTAGACCAGAAGTGGCCTATCTTACTTGCATTTTTAACTTTTTGACCAGAAGTTACATGGCCCTACCTCATTAGAAAGGAGCTATGAAATGTGGAACATCAAAAGATTATTCAGTGAGAAGCAGAAGTTTCTGCTGTGGGTCTGAAATAAGAGTGATTAATTAAATAGAAGAGTCAAGAAATCCTTCATAGGATTTGTGCTGGGATTTGAGGGAAGTCTAGGAGGTTGGCCATTCTATAAATAGGAGAAGAACTCTGCAGGCCAAGGGAACCTCACAAGCAAGGACACTGAAGCATGAAAGGGCTCAAGATGTTGGAGATGTCTAGGTAATGGCAAGGAGGAATTTGTAGTTACAATAGAGAGTTTCAAGGAAATAGAAAAAACTAAGTATTATAAAGATTGGGGAGGGCATGAATATCTTACTAAGGAGATTCTCTCCCTCTGTTCCTCCCACTCATGCTCCCTCTCTCTCTCTCTCTCAAATACATACATAAATCTTTAAAAAGAAAAAAGAAAAGAAAAAGGGCAGGACCTGGAAAACCACTGACAGGGTGAAGGAGAACGTACTTTGGAGAATAAATCTAAAGTTTCTAGCTTGGTTGGTTCAATGGATAGTGAAACCATGAACAGAGGTAGGGAAAGCAGTCACTGAAACAGATTAAAGAGTAAAAATAACTTTTCTCTAGTTAAAAAATTTCAAGACTCTAGGATCAAATTTTGTTGAAATTTGTTTATGAAGAGCTAATCTAGAACTATGTTGTAGTATTTTTCTTTTAAAAAATATTTGTCTAGGGAAACACTAAAAGAGTAGACTTTGTTATTAACTAAAACCACCCCCCTCTTTGAGTCTTAGTCCAGTTTCTATTGCCTACTAGATCCGATGTGCTTAGAGCATGGAAGCATCTGGAGCAGCCACATTTCCTTATTCAAGCCAAAACAAGTTAACTCATCTGTGGCTTATCTCATATCCGCCCTGTAGATCTCATGGGAGGATATAGCCCTTATTACTAAAATAATGTGTAGAAAACAAAAATAGCATTGAAAAGAAGTTTCTGAACATGATCTTTATAGCTGCTTTTCAAAATAACTTACTCCTGAAGTTTAACATAAGTTGTTTTCGGCTTAAAATATTTTTTGGGTTTTGATAAATATCTTTGTTATTATTTTTTTGAATTCTTGTGTGAATTCATTTAACTTTGGGAGAATCTTTTCATAATGAAAAAAGAAACTGTTAGATTGTTTTTTTCCTCTACTGATTTTACAGGTTGTGAACCACTTGACCTTTTGATAATTAAGCCCTTGATTGTGAAACAGGATAATAATGTTTAACTCTCCTATGAAAATATTTCTGAGACTTATTCAATCAAAGGCCTTGAAACACTATTGCACCCTTAGGTGAAATGTATTCATAAATACTGATTGTGAATGATTACTGCTATTTATTTGGAATATAAGGATTTATTTAGTCTATATTTTTAGTGAGCCTTTATTATATGTTTGGTGCTGAAGGTAGAAGGATAAATAATATATGGTTTCTACCTTCAAGAAATTCTCTGTTTTTATAGGAAAGATAAGCAATAAGATCAAAAAGTCAATGTAAAGAAGTACAATTTCATGAATGGTCAAGTGAATCACTAGGGGGGAGGGGAGGAAAGTGAGAGAAAAAAATCAGTAGAAAGGTTACCTGAATTAACTGTTCTAAAAAACTTCAAGAATCTTAGTTGACTTTTTTTTCAACTAATAATAAGTTACAGTAATTTTCAAAGCTTCCCCTTGGTGGCAAGTTGTTTGAAGCAAGGAAGTAGTTAAGAGATTTGGCCCTGGATGTGGATGTTTAACCTATGTTTAATTTAATTACTGGTGTGTGACCTTGAGCAAGCTTCTAAACCACTTAATGCCTCAGTTTCTTCATCTGTAAAATGGGAATAATAACAGCAACACCTCATAAAGTGGTGGAGAACTAAACAAGTTATACATGCAAAGTACTTAAAAATGATTGACACTTATTAAGCATTCAGTATGTGCTAGCTATTACTATTATTTATCTCCTAGCACAATGTTTTACGTATAATAGATACATGCTCTTTGAATTGAATTAGCAGATGCTTGGATATAATCCAGAATCAGATAAAAGAATCCATTCAACTGTCATTGTTCTTGACAAGGATGCATTTAACTACCACTGTTATCAACAAAGACAAATATAAAGTCTGGAAAGGTCTGACTTCATAAAGAAATGAAGACCATGAAAAAGTTCCACAGAAATTTTTCTACAGTTCTGTTCTACTGAAAAAGAGAAGGGAACAGTACCTTTAACATGCCATGGGAGCTGGGACAATGCCAGTCTTATAGTCCTGACACATACCTAATGTCTAGCACAAATAGATTTTCCATAAATATTTGTTGATTCACAATCCAATGGGGAAGAAGGAGTGGAACATAGTTCTGAAAATCACCTAGAGCATTATCAAGAAGAAATTTCCTTTTTTTGCAAGAAGATCTGTCCTCTATGAAACAGTATCAGAAAACCATAATGAGAAAAGGAAAGGACATTGGTAGTAAGGACTAGTGCTAAAAAAAAAAAAAAAAAAAAAAAAAAAAAAAAACATAAATTACCACCTGTGATAACTTGGAAGGAATTGTCTATTAAAGCAAGGCTTTAGCAGATGTCACATCAGCTGCAATAGATCTTAAGTGAGAAGTTCGGGGATGGTGAACACAAGGAATAAAAAACTGTCAGGCAGGCTGGCTGCTTCTAAGTGCTAATTTACATCATCCAAATGTAATGAATATGTGTGGTAATAAATTCTAAGGTTGTTAGATCAGGAGTCAGGAACATAGCTTTAGTCTGGGCTGTATTTATCAACTGGCATGTATCCAGAGAGATTCTGGATTCAGTGAGCTAACTCAAGCAGCTGAGAATAGTTGTAATTGTTGGCTTTGGTTTAACAATGTTCAATGCTGAGTTAAACTGAGATAACAGAAATTCTTTGGTCTTACATGAAACAGTGATTCTCAACCCTGTTAGACCCACCATTCCCTTTTCATGGTAATTTTTTGGGAATAGTCCCTTTATTCCTAAATGAAATTCATAGTTAATATAATCTATGTATACATATTATGTTTAAACCAATACAATATTCTGTGACATCAGTAAATAAAAGGAAACTCTCATAATTTTGTGTGTGACTGCTTAGGCACAACTCTGCTAAAAGACACAGCAAAGTAGTCCTATGTCTGCATCTATATTCAGAATTGTCTTGATAAGAACAGCTCCAGATGCAAACTGATACAGACATGTTCTTTTGAAGATAAAAGTTCGCAAGCAGTATTGCAGTCAGTGATGATTTTTCCAAAATGATGAAACAAGTGTTGGTAAAGTTCTGAACAAAATAATACAGTAATGTCTTTATTTACATGATTCTTGCTTTCCAGAAAATTTAGTGTATATTAAAACCTTGCAAAAGTACTTTGTATTTATATATGAGATGGAGTTAGGTTCTAAATTCAGATTATTTTAAGCAGATTTTTCACAGACAGTAATGTCTGGAGGACCACTGAATGTTATGCAGGATGCAGTACAATGCTTTGTAAGTCTGTCCCATGAATTGCAGGACATTTACTACTCCTGGCCCCTGCCAACAAATGCTAACAACATCCCTAATCACTGTGATAGCCAATGGTTCCACAGATTCCCAAAACTCCCACAAGAGGTAGCTCCATCCTAGTACTGATACAGAAGAACAAATCTAAACACTCAGAGATACAGAGATCTCAGAGTGGACTGATCATGTGTGACCATCACAACAACCCCTATTTCCTCTCGGGAGATCCCAAAGGATATTTCCTTTACTTGGACATACAAAGTTTAATGGTTGGGGCATCTGGGTGGCTCAGTCGGCAAACGTCCTCCTTCCACTCAAATCATAATTTCTGGGTACTGAGTACTGGAATCAAGCCCCGAAGGGTACTGGGATCAAGCCCCTGCTCACACTGCTGAGCAGGAAGTGTGCTTCTCTCTCTTTCTCTCTCTTTCTCTTTCTCTCTCTGTCTCCCTCCCTGCCCCCCCCCCCCACCACACATTCTCAATCTCTGTCCCAAAAAAAAAAAAAAACTTAAAAAAAACAACAACAAAGTTTAATGGATAAACAAAATAAGACTATTCTTGAGAGTTGCTAAAGTGCCTGTCCTTATAGGCTGGGAATAAAGGAAGGAGATGCTACCATTTAAATTGGGTCTCTAATTTCAACAGGAATGATAGGAACCTGGAATGCAAAGGCTGATTGTCAGTACTTAGCCACAGAGGCAAAAGGGCATGGTTGCTGCAATAGGCATCAGGACTGGAGGGACAGACTAAATTTATCTTCAATAATCTGCAATCTTTATAAAAAGAGGTGGGGGCACCTGGGTGGCTCAGTGCCTGATCATCTGCCTTTGGCTCAGTTTGTGATCCCAGGGTCCTGGGATTGAGTCCCACATCAGGGTCCCTGTGGGGAACCTGTTTCTCCCTCTGCCTATGTGTGTGTGTCTTATGAATAAATAAATAAAATATTTTTTAAAAATCTTCTGCAATTAGGGATCCCTGGGTGGCGCAGCGGTTTGGCGCCTGCCTTTGGCCCAGGGCGCGATCCTGGAGACCCAGGATCGAATCCCACGTCGGGCTCCCGGTGCATGGAGCCTGCTTCTCCCTCTGCCTGTGTCTCTGCCTCTCTCTCTCAATCTGTGACTATCATAAATAAAATAAAAATTTAAAAAAAAAATCTTCTGCAATTATTAATTGGTCAATGTAGAACTAAATAACTGGGAAGCACATTAAGGCTCTATATGGTCTATATAACCAAACCAAATCAAGCCAAACCAACCAGCCAGCCAACCAACTAAACAAAAAAATTTAGGTCTGGTATATAGAGCCTGACCTGAGTCATGACCCCTCACCATAGTATGAATCTGTTTCAAACCCAGAGCTCCTGGCTTTTTCCAAAAGACCTTGTGTCATTTACTGAGGTAACTGTACACTAGGGAAAGAGGAATACTCTTCAAGGATTATTGAACACCAATGGCACCAGCTGCTATGAATCCCAGGGAACCCAGAACATTACAGTGGTCACTCAGTTGAGTTTGACTTATAGGGTCAGGTCATAAATGGAGTTGGGCTCCAGTGCATCTTATTTTTTTTTTTTTTAATTTTTATTTATTTATGATACTCAGAGAGAGAGAGAGAGAGAGGCAGAGACACAGGCAGAGGGAGAAGCAGGCTCCACACAGGGAGCCCGATGTGGGATTCGATCCCGGGTCTCCAGGATCGCGCCCTGGGCCAAAGGCAGGCGCCAAACCGCTGCGCCACCCAGGGATCCCTCCAGTGCATCTTACAATGGGTCTTGACATTTACAAACCCATTCTATCATTATTTCTATTATTCCAGAGTATATATTGAAATAATATACTTAGCAATTGGTAGAATCCTAACATTGGCCTCCAATCCAAGTAGTAAGGGCTATTATGGCAGAAAGGGTCAAGTAGAACACCCCTCTCAACCAAAATGGCAAACCAAAAGCAATACTGCTTGAAATTAGTTCTTTAAAAGGTTTAAATAACTTGAAACAAGATTAGTTCCCATCTTATCTCCATGGAAGATGACATTGGCCTGTGCTGAAGATAGATAGGTCCTGGTATTGTAAGTTTAATCAAGGACAGTAGACAATTGTACCTATGGTCTCTTTACTGGATAAAATCAACATGATTCTACATCTTGTATGCAGCTACTGATTTAAGTGCATTTTTTTCTATCTTAATAAGCTGAGAACACTAAAAGCAGCTTGCTTTTACTAATGTGAACAGTAGTACACTTTCATTATCTTGATAAGCTGATGTCATATGTGCCAAAGAAGGGTAAATAAATCCCATAAAAATGCGTAGTCCTGCTACCTCAGTAAAGTTTCTAAGATTCCAGTTGTTTGAGTCACAGCAGGATATTCCATCCAAAAGGAAGATACAGTGATCTATCTTAAAATTCTACTTTGAGGGGAACCCTGGGTGGCGCAGCGGTTTGGCGCCTGCCTTTGGCCAAGGGCACGATCCTGGAGACCCGGGATCGAGTCCCACGTCAGGCTCCCTGTGCATGGAGCCTGCTTCTCCCTCTACCTGTGTCTCTGCCTCTCTCTCTCTCTCTCACTGTGTGCCTATCATAAATAAAATAAAATAAAATAAAATAAAATAAAATAATAAAATAAAATAAAATTCTACTTTGAGAAAAAGGCACATTTAGTGGGATTGTCTGCATTTTGGAGTTAATACTTGCCATAGTTGGGTGTACAGCTCTGACCTTCTACTGAGTAACCTATAAAGCCATTAGTGCTAAAGCAATACACATTCAGTAGAAATCATACTTTGAATTTTGAATTTTGGTTTTTCCTGGGCTAGCAATATTCAGTATGCTACTCTCTTGTGATGCTGGGCAGCAGCAATGAGCCCAACTCCTAGTCAGCCACACAATCATGAGCCAACTGACATGCTTAAAATCATTCCATACCCATTTTCACTTTCAATACAGTACTCGATAAATTACATGAAATATGCAACACTTGCTTTAAAAAAATAGGTTTTGGGGATCCCTGGGTGGCGCAGTGGTTTAGCGCCTGCCTTTGGCCCAGGGCGCGATCCTGGAGACCCGGGATCGAATCCCACGTCGGGCTCCCGGTGCATGGAGCCTGCTTCTCCCTCTGCCTATGTCTGCCTCTCCCTCTCTCTGTGTGACTATCATAAATAAATAAAAATTTTAAAAAAAGAAAAAAAAATAGGTTTTGTGAGAAAGACAATTATCATATAGTCTCACTCATGTGGAATGTAAGAAACTGCACAGAGGATCATAGAAGAAGGGAGGGAAAACTGAATGGGAAGTCATCAGAGTGGGAGAAATATCATGAGAGACTTAACTTTAGGAAACAAACTGAGGATCGTTGAAGGAGAGGTGGGGAGGGATGGGGTAATTGGGTGATGGGCATTAAGGAGGGGAGGTGATGTGTTGAGCACTGGGGGTTATATGCAACTGATGAATTATTAAACACTACATCTGAAACTAATGATGTACTATATATTGGCCAACTGAATTTAAATAAAAAATAAAAATAGGTTTTGCATTAGATAATTTTGACCAACTGTAGACTCGTGTAAGTGTTCTGAACACTTTGAAGGTAGACTAGTCTAAGCTATGATACTTGGTAGGTTAGGTGTATTAAATGCATTTTTGACAGGATATTTTTAATTTATGATGGGCTTATCCATATATAATCCCATTGTAAATCATGGAAGATCTGTATAATGACTAATTTTCCTTTTTTCCCTTTTCCTTTCCTCTGCTTTTAGACAAAGTGTATTGGTAGAGGTGAGGGTATTTAGTCCACATGTCATAGATTATCAAGAGAAGTCTGTGACTGAACTAGAGGAAGAAAGAACATCATCCAGAAATGGTTGCAGTGACTGCAATTTTAGAAAGATGGCAAGGATATTTTCATTTGTACAAAGTATAGTCGCATTGTATTAAGTGAGGATATATTGTCATTGGAAGTTTAAGTATGGAAGGAAGGGTGAGTCTAGATTAGGTAACCAAGAAGACTATCACACATACTGTGGAATGGTTTGCACAACACCTATTGTGTTGTCACCTTTGTCCTAGAATGCCTTCCCATAATGCAGAGGTTGAAGAGCAGAGAGCCATTCACCCCAGAATTTAGATTTAAGTTGTAGCTAAGGTTCTAGATTCAGATTGTGTGTATAGGGCCAAGCATATGCACTTTGAAAGAATTTGACTTGGAACTGAATTATTTGAATATAGAGACTGATACAGATTATAAAGAGGAGATAGGGTTCTAGACCTGGTAGCTATGGCTGGGGCATACTGGTTCCCAGAGATCCTTCTGATTTAGCAGGGGGCTTTTGGATTCAGCAACTTTGATGTAGCAGAGGTAGCCTGGTTCTGGTGCCAGCCATTGTGGAAGCAGCTTCCTGATTCAGCAGCGTCTTCGTCATAACAGGGTCAGATACTACCTAGTTTTATGTCATGACTTTGGCAGAGGTCCTGAAAGCTTGGCCTAGAGATTCTTTCTTCAGCTGTTTCAATGATTGTACAAATCAAATAGATTTCTTTGGACTTAAACAAGCTAGAGTAAATCCTCTAGACTGTTAAGAATCTATAACAGTTAGGTTATAACAGGAGATCTGTCACAAGAGAATGACAAAGAAATGCCCATCTTAACAACTACATACCAGGCCTAGAGGCCAATTGGTTCATATTAGATAGGAAGACAGTGGACCTTGAAACAAAGGAATCAAGCAAAATTGATGGAACTTATAGATTATTGGATGTGATAGAGTATTTGGAAAAATTGCTAGGCGATTTGGAAAAATAAATGGTAGTAGTATTTGGAAAACATTTAGGGTTAAGTACAGAAAGAACTTAAGCAAATAAAAAAAGGAGGCAATTATTACTTGCAGGAAAACCAGAGGGTTTACAGAAAGGATCTATCATCCCAATACACTATTTTACCCAATAGTGAAAGTTTGCATATCAGAATGATATATAACATTGGATATTGCTTTCATAAAAGTTTTTGAGAATGGAAAAAGGGAAGTACAGAAATAAATCCTCAACTACCATTAATAGGTAATCTTTAAGTTCTGCCTGAAATTGATAAGTCAAGAAATGGCAACATAAGCATAATTTTAGAAAGATAGAGATGAATAGCAGAAGACACAGCTAAGAAAAATTGAAAATGGCTGCTCTTAGGGAGTTATATTTGGTGTTAGGGAAAAAAGGCTACTCTTTCTTTCTTTCTTTCTTTCTTTCTTTCTTTCTTTCTTTCTTTCTTTCTTTTTCCTTTATTCCTTCCTTCCTTCCTTCCTTCCTTCCTTCCTTCCTTTCTTTTTCTTTGTTTTGTGTCACCAGATGATTTTATTTATCTCTATTTTGAACTAGTTGTTACAGGCATTTCCCACTTGTTAGATTCAGTGTTTTCCTGTGGATCATCTTTTCTAAATGATCTTCCTTGCCTCATGAGTACTTCTTTGAGCCACAATCTTATACCCGATATTCCAAGGTCACAGATGTCACAGTCCTCCCTTGATGCTTTTAACTTTTGGCATCTGTTTGAGAGGTGTCTCTACTCAGTGTGCTCTTTTGCCCTACATTCTTTTTCTAGAAATGTGCCTTACCTTAAGACTCCTATTTTATGCAAACATTGGCTGCCCAAGTATATTAGAAGCATTATTGACAGTTTGCACAGATTTTCAGTCTCTAAGAAACTGGTATAATGTAGTGGGCAGTATAGCAGTTGTTCATGAGTTCCTGATCTCTTCAAGGTACCATTTTACATTTTTCAGTTTAATAAGAGTTTGCAATTATATACTAATTAATGTAAAATAAATACGTAATACTAGCTTTTTGTTGCAGCCTTTACATTGATGGTTGTGGGAATTAATGGTGGCTGTGTCTTTTCAAACATTAATGAACAAAACTTTTGCTGTATCCACAGCAAGGACTAAGTACATTTTGCTTTTTTATTTTTCCCACCCTCACCAACTTTAAAAAATTTTAAACTTACAGGAAGTTGCATAGTAGACCCCCCCCCATATCCCTTAGGTTCACCAATTCCTAACATTTTGCTAAATTTCTTTCTTTTTTAAAAAAAGAAGAGTTTTCTTTTTTTTTAAGATTTTATTTATTTATTCACGACAGACACAGAGAGAAAGAGAGAGGCAGAGACACAGGCAATGGGAGAAGCAGGCTCCATGCAGGGAGTCCGACGTGGGACTCAATCCCAAGTCTCCAGGATCACACCCCGGGCTGAAGGTGACGCTAAACCGCTGGGCCACCGGGGCTGCCCACTCTATTTCTTTATCTGCAGTTCAGCAAGTACTTTCTAAGAAAGAAGACCCCCTCTGCTTAATCACACTGTGGCTTCTCACTTTGGAAACCCCCCCCAGTGCCACTATCTAATGTCTGGTCCTTACACTCCAATCAAGGATTATGTGCCAGGTTGAGTTACCATGTCTCAGTTCTTGGCTTTCTTTTCATTCATAACATGAGCATTTTGTTGAAAGTCAAGGCCAAAAATTGTTTTATAGAATGTCCCTCAATTTGGACCTGTCTGACATGTTTCCTTGTGATTAGATTCAGATTCAACTGTGGGCTACATTTTAGAGTAAACCGTTTGAGGAGACATGTCCACTCTACATGCACTGTACCTGACCTAGTTGGTTCTAATTTTGAAGGAATTATTAAATGAGAACATAAAAAGATGTATATTTTAGGCTCATTGTAGTCCTTTTCAGAGAAAAGACCAGAGGTTTGTGAACAGGAAAAAGCAAGGGCTGTATCGTGGGAACTTGTATGGTTGTAAACTAACTCAAGCGTCACCAGCCTTGCGGGCATTCAACTAGACTTGCCTGTTTGCTGCTGTTGTTGCAGCACCATGCAGTGCTCTTGTTCCAGAGTCAGATTGAGATTGTCTTTGTGATCCTACTTATCACCTGCCCTGGCGCCAACTCCCTGCCTCACATCGCTGATCCTGACCTCCTCATCCCCTGCTATCTGATGGAATGGCTAGATGCCTTCCTTACCCTTGCAAGGGACAAGCACCTGGAGTTCACTCTACTCCGAAGAACTCAGTGGTACACCATGTGCATGCTAGCGGAGCTGCACTCCCAGAGCCAGGACTGCTTTGCCTACATCTGCAACAAGTGCAAGAACCATGTGGAGACCCACTGGCGCTGCACTGCCTGCAAGGTAGACCCCAGGGGTGGGGAACAGAGGGCACTGGAGGGTACCAGGTCCCTGCCTCAGGTCAGTGGCCTAGCAGATACACCGGGAACACCTACATTTCATGCCAGACCAGATCACACACATTTCTTATGTTCATTCCAATAATTTGCTTGGAGGTGTACCCCACCCCCGAGCCTGGGCCCCTCTTTCCAGGCGAGCTGGCACTGTGTGCTCCTTCCTGCTCTGGCTGGCCTTGATCTGGCAAGGGCTGAAGCCTTCTAGTGGGGGACGGAGGGGGAGTGAGGATGGTAAGCTGGCCACCCACCAAGGGTGGGCTGTGGGGCCAGACATGGCAGTTGGCACTTGGAAACACCAACCCCCACTCCACCACTAAAGCTACTATTTCTTGATGTAAGCTTTTAACACTACTTGATAATTTATCTATTTGTATATATTACCTTGGTGAAATTTTTACAAGTTAAAACAAAATATGATACAAGCATTAAATATTCCGCTCAAGAAGTTAGAGGAAAATATAGCAAAATGTAGCCAAATAAGTAAAACTAAATAATTAATAAGAACAAAGAAATGAACTGATATATAAGAACTAAAACCAAAAATAAAAATGTAAACTTAATTGAGAAAAACCAAAAGTTGCTTCATTAAAAATACCAATAAGGGATGCCTGGGTGGCTCATCAGTTGAGCATCTGCCTTTTGCTCAGGGTTTGATCCTGGAGTCTCAGGATTGAGTCCCACATCAGGGTCCCTGCATGGAACCTGCTTCCCCCTCTGCCTGTGTCTCTGCCTCTCTCTCTGTGTCTCTAATGAATAAATAAATAAAATCTTTTTAAAAATACCAATAAAATAGGAGAACATTTGGTAAGAAAAAATCAACAAAACAATGAGTACAAATCACTAAACACCATTAAAAACAAGAAAGGGACACACTGCTTAAAGCAAGATTAGATGCTCTTAGATAATATTGTTAACTATTATGGAAAAGTAACTTGACAAACCATTTGAAATGGATGATTTTCTAGGAAAACATGTTCCTTTTGACTCAAGAAGAAATAGAAACAATAAATATGTTAAAACTTGAGAAGAAATTAGAATCTGTCAAAGAACCACTCTGAAAAAATTAACAAATTTTACGCAATTCTTCATAGTTTCAACTTTTATGTTGTACAAACTGTTCAGAAACATGTGCTTAAAAAAATCTTTCAATTCCATTCAATGAATCTTACATACCCATAGTTTTAGTTCTAAAATACAATTATAGCACATCAAAAATAAAATTATAGGCAGTCTCACTAATGAACAAAGATGCAAAAATGCTAAATAATTAGTAGCAAATTAGATTCTGCAGTGTATGAAGCGATGAATACTTTTGCCTAGTTAGGTTTATCACCAGAATATAAAGATGCATCAGCTTTACAGAATCTAAGAATAAGATTTACCACCTTAACAGATTAAAGCTATATAAAAGTGATCATCATCTCAAAAAAAATGATGAAAAAAGAATGCAATGAAAATTCCACATCTATAAAAAACCTTAGTAATCTAGGAGTATTTGGGTGGCTCAGTCTGTTAAGCATCTGCCTTTGGCTCAGGTAATGATCCTGGCTCCTGGGATGGAGCCCTATTATCAGGCTTCTTGCAAGGCAGGGAACCTGTTTCTCTCTCTCCCTCTGCCTGCTGCTCTCCCTGCTTGTGCTCTTTCTCTCTTTCTCTGTCAAGTAAATAAATAAAATCTTTAAAAACCTTAGTAAGCTAGAAATATATCTAGATGAAAGTGATCTGCTGGACTTTATGGCAAATTTAATACATAATGGTGAAACATTAAATAAATCCTACTCAAGTCAGGGGGGAAAAAAGACTGATACTATCAATACTGTACTAGAGGTACTGAACAGTGCAATAAGATAAGAAAAAAATACAGTATGAATTTTGAAATGGGATAGACAAATTGTTATTTTTAGCAATATGTACTAATATCACTTACAAAATATGAAAAAAATAAACAAGCAATGTCAAAACAAACACATAAAACCCCATTTAATGCCAAGGATTAAATTTATTAGGACATGAGCAAGACCTGAATGAAGAAAACTATAACATTTCACTGAAAGACACAAAAGACAATCTGACACCTGGAGAGATAGACCATGTTCCAGGATAGGCAGACTAAATACTGTGAAGTTGTTCATTCCTTCAAAACATAACCTAGAAGTGCTATCAAAGGATATTTAATTTGTTTCCAAAACTTCATACATCTTTGTGAACACATGAACTAATCTACCAGTTTGATTATCTTTCCTTTGTTGATAAGATTTCTTCTTTCTTGAAGTATATAAAATCTCTCTTTGAAATATGTAAATTTTATCAGAATGCATCTAGTTGTACATCTCTTTTTCAGCGAACCTGACTGCATATCTCTTTATAAATTTCTTTTGGTTGTTTTCTTTATTTTCACTTCCAGCAACTCATTAAAAACAAAACAAAATGAAACATTAGATTACTTACTTCTGCATTCCATGTTTTTACCTTTTATCTAATAATTTCCATTGGCCCTTTTGTTCTCCATTATGGCATAATTCACACCTTTAATTTTCCATAAATTGGTGCTCATTCAGTTACAATCCATCTTAATTAGGTTTGTTTAAAATATATTTCTTTCTTTTTTTAAGATTTTTTTTTCATGAAAGACAGAGAGAGAGAGAGAGGCAGAGACACAGGCAGAGGGAGATGCAGGCTCCCTGCAGGGAACCCCATGCAGGACTCATCCCAAACCTCAGGATTACACCCTGAGCCAAAGGCAGAAGCTAACTGCTGAGCCACCCAGGCATCCCTATATTTCTCTTTCTTATTCTCAAGACTTCTTCCTTTGAGCAGGAGCAGAGCCTGTGGCTACAGAGATTGCAATCTCCCTGGAGCATATTTCTAAGCAGGCTTCCTCTTGTTGAGTAATTTTGAGAACATGACCAGGCATGTCTGTCCCTGGGGTAAACCTGTAAAGAGGTTTCCTCCAGAGTAGGAGGCTAATAAATATTTGTGAACCAGCCAGTTCTCCTCTCAAGCAAAAAGGATATGAGTCAACGCCATTCTCTAGTTCTCCCTAGAAAGAATGGTTAAAGGTAACTGCCAACATGTTAGCGCTCCTTCTTCTTGCTTATGTTAGCTCAGTGAAAATTATTAGGGTCTTAAAATATGTAGGTGGGCTAGGTCTTTATTTTCCAGGATTAGGCAAAACATATCCATTTTACATTTGCTAAACTATTTTGGTAGATATTTAGAAGGGAAGGTTATCAAATACATGTACTTATGCTACTATGTTAGGCTCATTCCAGGAAGAATTTATGTATCACATGTTTTTAATTGGAAAGGTAAAAAAGGAGGATGTGCAATTAGAACAGTGCAAACAGTAACTATGTTATTTTTCTTTTTTTCATTGAAGTACATAGAACATAATATAAAGTAAATAAAATCTTTTTTTTAAGATTTTATTTATTTATTCATGACACACACACAGAGGCAGAGACACAGGCAGAGGGAGAAGCAGGCTCCATGCAGGGAGCCTGATGTGGGACTCGATCCCAGGTCTCCAGGATCACACCCTGGGCTGAAGGCAGCACTAAACCGCTGAGCCACCTGGGCTGTCCTAAGGTAAATAAAATCTTAAGTAGACAGCCTGGTTAAATTTTTACAAAGTGAATACACCTATGCAACCACCAGCCAGGGTGAAGACTTTACTATGCCTAGCTGTTTCTTCTGTTGTTCTGGGAATCCAGCCATCAAATGGAAAGAAGATTGGGCTAGATTCGTGAGTGATGGGACACTGTGTGTGGAGGGGTAGGGAGGCACACATGGAGGAGAACATAGGAGCCAGACAGTGAATGAAGCTATCCTGGAACTTCTAGCACAATTTCTAGTTGAATGCAGCTGAGTAAGTGACCCCAGCTTTTGCTACACAGAACACAAAAACTACTTAAGTCCTGCTTGAATTCCTGACCCAGAGAATCGTGAAAGAGTTCCATTCTTTTTCTTTGTATACATCATATTATCTTGATATCATCTCAAATTTTGGAGAAAATTTGTAAATATACTACAAAGAAATTTTTCCTAAGTCATTTGGGAGTTAAATTTCTGACTCAAGGGATGCCTGAGTGGCTCAGCGGTTGAGTGTCTGCCTTTGACTCAGGGCATGGTCCCTATCCCGGGATCAAGTCCCACATCGGACTCCCTGTGGGGGGTCTGCTTCTCCCTCTGCCTGTGTCTCTGCCTCTCACTGTATGTCTCTCATGAATAAATAAAATCTTTAAAATAAATAAATAAATAAATAAATTTCTGATTCGATGTCCTAATAGTAGGAATACTTTATGAATTCATAACCACAATACAACCATCAATATCAGGAAATTAATACTTATGATCTCCTTCATAGGAAACAGATTCAAGCCAGAATCACCTATCACATTTACTTGTGATGGCTCTTTAGGCAATTTCAATACCAAACAGTTCCTTAGTCTTTCTTTCACTTTCATGATTGTGGTATTTTTGAGCATTATTTGCAAATTATTTTGTAGAACGTCCTTGAATTTGGATTTGACTTAGATTTCCTTATGCTGTCAGGTGTTGAATCTTGTCAGGAACATCACGGGAGTAATGCTCTGTTCTCATTTCATCCAATCCAGGCACATAGAATTGTTATTTGTTCCATTTAACTCTGATCATTAAGGTGATGTCTCTAGGCTTCTTCACTTTATAGTTCCTCTTCTTCCCTTTATCATTAATAAACATTTTATAAAGTGGTACTTTGAGACTATGTGAAGTTTCACCAAACCTCCAATTTATTCATTTATTAATTTATGTTGCGATGGATTCATGAATTCATTACCTGTTATAAGCATCTGTTATTCATATGGTCCCCATTTTGGCCAATGGGAACTCTGTTCAAATTGACTTCTGTATCCTCTTAACATGCTCCCATCATTCTTTGAGTATTTCTTTTTTTCTTTTTTTTTTTTTTTTGGTCTGGAATAATAAAATATCCCATGCTCATCTTTTAGTTTCCCACCAACTCTGGAATCAGCCATTTTTATAAAAAGTCTTGATTCCTTTTAGTGGAGAATAATAGTATTTAGAAGACAATTTCTGGACAGTTGGTGTATTCATTCCTATGGCCAGTTTTGCTCTAGGCCAAAATTAGGGAATGTACCTTAAATTTATATGTATTTTTGTATTGTCTACACATACTGAAATCCATGAGTTCACACCAATATTTCTAATTCCAATCCAATCCAAAGTGTTTATTCTAATTTTGTCCTTTTCCATATCTGTTTCTTCAAAAAATAAGGAACCTGGCACTCATCATTAATATATTTTTTATATATTATGCTTGCATTTTATATATTATTATGTATTATCTCCCATTGTCTCTGCTGCATGCTTGTTTAAGAAATAGCAGCAACTCTAAGGTAGCAAGAATGGGAGAATCAAAAGGGAAAGTGGTAAAAAACGAAATCAGCATTATATCACTAGTATCCTAATGTTAAATCTTTCTGCTGATTCTATGATAAAATAGAATATTTTAGAATATAAAAGTTAGTTAAATTTAACTTAACCCAGGGCGTCTGAATGACTCAGTCAGTTAAGCATCCGACTCTTGGTTTTGGCTCAGGTCATGATCTCATGAGTCATGAGATTAATCCCCATGTAGGGCTCCACGCTCAGTGAGAGTCACCTTGAAAATTTTCTACCTCTGCCCCTCCATCCCAACATATTCTCTCTCTTTCTCTCTCTCAAATAAATATATCTTTTAAAAATAAATAAATTCAACTTAAGTGATGGCTAATCTTATATATGGATTTCCAGACACGTACTTCTTTTTTCATCCTGTGTTTTGTTTTGTCTTTTGAATTATTTTTGTCTTATTCATCCTGTATGTCTCATAATACTCACTTAGCATGTAACAGGTGCCTATAATTTTTTATTATCTACTTTATTTTTATTTTTTTTAAAGATTTTATTTATTCATGAGAGACACGGAGAGAGAGAGAGAGAGAGAGAGAGAGAGAGAGAGAGAGAGAGAGAGAGAGACAGGCAGAGGGAGAAAGAAGCAGGTTCCATCCAGGGAGCCTGACATAGTATTCAATCCCAGGTCTCCAGGATCAGGCCCTGGGCTGAAGGCGGCGCTAAACCCCTGAGCCACCCAGGCTGCCCTTACTATTTACTTTAAATTAAAATTTTAAAACTTAATAAATTTAAATTTGGTTTTAAAAATACAATTGAAAAAAAATAAAAAAAATAAAAATACAATTGAATATTTTAATTTTCTAAATAAGTATTGGCTGATTTTTTCATAAAGGAAATAATGCAATATTTCAGAGGAAACTGACTTATTTTTATATACTCTTAAGGTTTTCTTTTTTAAGCATTCTATTGTTTTAAATATGTAACTTAGATTCTTAAAAATAACATTTCCTTCCCCTAAATACCAATGTATTTATTTTTTCCTATTTGGCAAACATTGATTTGGGGCTTCCAAGGTTTACAAAGCATGAAAATCAACTCACACCATTCTCAAGACTTAAAATCAACACACCTTATTGCATTCCTCTTTTTGGATCTCTGTTCAGAATAACTATGTAATAGCTTCTTAATGCTATACCTTGGTGAGTGAATGTATTTCATAGAGTAATAATACGGTCCAGTCAAGGAATGGAAACTACTCTAAGAACTATGAACAAAAGGACCTTAGTACAGAGAATTGGTTATGTAAGTGATGAAGGCCCTGAGAAGCCTCACAGGAATAGGGTGGTAGCCTAGGTATTAGCAGGGACAATGGGATGAGGAGTTTGGGTTTTTTTCTTTTTTAAGATTTTATTTGTTTATTCATGAAAGACAGAGAGAGAAAGAGAGAGAGAAGCAGAGACATAGGCAGAAGGAGAAGCAGGCTCTCTGCAGGAGCCCGATGTGGGACTCGATGGTGTGTTGATTTTCATGTTTTGTGACCCTGGGATCACACCCTGAGTCAAAGGCAGATGCTCAACCGCTGAGCCACCCAGGCATCCCTGGATAAGGACTTTTTATCAGAGCCTAGAGGGCAGGACCATGCAGCAGGTAGATAGAACCACAGTAAGAAGTACCCAATGGGTGCTAGGGTGCCAGGGAGAAGGGCACCCAGTAGGGCATCCATCAGCCCCGGAGAAGGGACAAGGACTGATGGACATATCACCTGAAGCGGAGTGAGAAACAGGAAAATGGCTTGACTTCTCCCTTTCTGCCACCTTCTAATCTTTTTCCCATTTGTTGAACTTCACAGGATCAGGAGCCTGGAAAATGCAATTCTTGTGAAAGCAGGAGAACAGGGAAAAATGGATATGAGAACAAACAGCCAATGTGGCACAGTGCATGTTTCTTAGCTCTTATTTTCAGGAAAATAAATCAACAGTGACTTTATGAAACAATAATAATGCCTCATGGAATTTAAAAATATATGTAGAATTAAATCACATAACGATACTAGCATTAGGCTCCCAGCTCCTCGGGGAGCCTGCTTCTCCCTCTCCCTCTGCTGTTTGTGCTCTCTTTCTCTCTGTCTGTCAAATAAATAAATAAAATCTTTAAAAAAAACCTCACAATTAATACCCATTAGGATGTTTATTGCAAAATAAAAACAAACACAAAAACAAAACAAAACTAGAAAATAACAAGTGTTGCTAACAATGTAGAGAAGTTAGAAACCAGTGCGTTGTTCATAGGAATGTAAAATACTTTGGAAACAGTATGGAGTTTCTTTAAAAAGTTAAAAATTGGGCAGCCCCGGTGGCCCAGCGGTTTAGCGCCGCCTTCAGCCCAGGGTGTGATTCTGGAGACCTGGGATCGAGTCCCATGTCGGGGACCCTGCATGGAGCCTGCTTCTCCCTCTGCCTCTCTCTCTGTGTGTGTTTCTCACGAATAAATAAATAAAATCTTTTTTTAAAAAAATTAAAAATAGAATTACCATATGACCCAGCAATTCTACTTCTGGGAATATACCTAAAATATTTGAAAGCAGACTCGAAAATATATTTGTATGCCCATATTCACAGCAGCATTATTCTCAATGGCCACAGAAGAAGATAGATAATAGAATAAAGAAAAACCAAAACAAAACAAAAACCCCCAGCATCCATCAACTGATGAATGAAGAAACAAAATGTGATATATGCATACAATGAAACTATCCAGCCAAAAAGAGAAGAAAATTCTGACACATGCTACAACATGGATGAACTTTGGCTATATTAAGTGCAATAAGCCAGACACAAAAGGACAAATTACTGTATGCTTCCACTTATATGAGCTACTTAGAGGAGTCCTATTCATCCATACGAAAGTAGAATGGGGGTTTCTAGGGTCTAAGGGGAGGGAGGAAAGGAGGGTTATTGTTTAATGGGCACAGAGTTTCAGTTTGGAAAGATGGGAAATATTCTGGAGATGGGTGGTGCTGATGGTTGCACAGCAGTATGAATGTACTTAATGCTAGTGAACCTTACATGTAAAAATGCTCAAGCAGTATGTATATTGTACTACAATCTAAAATGAAATAAAAAGTCAAAAATTTATGTTGTAAAAATGCATGAGAGAATATTAGGAATGATTTTATGACAATAAAATTTTAAATGTAGATGAAACGAACAAATTCCTAGAAAAACAATTTAACCAAATGGATAGTCTTACAGCTAACAAAAAGGTTGAATGCTTAATTTCAAGCCTTTACAAAGGAAAAGTCCAGGCTCCTTTGCCTTTACCAGTAAATTTTATGATACATTTAAAGAATGTTAATAACTGATTCGTGATACTGAATGTTCCCCCTTTTAAAAAAGATTTTATTTTTCCCCTTTTTTTTAAAAAAATATTTTATTTATTTATTTGAGAGAGAGAGAGTGAGTGAGAGCTAGAGGGAGAGAGCATGAGCTAAGAGGTGGGGGAGAGAGGCAGAGGAAAAGAGAGAAGCAGACTTCCTGCTAAGCAGGGACTGTGACAGGGGGCTCGATCCCAGGACCCAGAGATCTTGACCTGAGCTGAAAGCAGATGCCCAGGCACCCCAAATTTTAAATTTTTAAAAAATTAATTTTATCCTTTTGAAAATTAATTTTATCTCCAAACCAAAGTCATTTTTTTTAAGATTTTATTTATTTATTCATGAAAGACAAAGAGAGAGGCAGAGACACAGGCAGAGGGAGAAGCAGGCTCCATGCAGGGAGTCTGATGTGGGACTCGATCCCGGGATTCCAGGATGACGCCCTGGGCTGAAGGCAGATGCTAAACCGCTGAGCCACCCAGGGATCCCCCAAAGTCATTTTAAATGTAAAATTCATTTTTAATATAACCAGAATCCTCTTATCACATACAAAAATACTTAGTAATTTCCTAACATCATAAATACCTAGTCAGTATTCAAATTTCCAATTGTCTCATATATTAATTAGAAACGTTCAAAAGTTTTCTGAATGAGAATCCAAATAATATTCACATATTGGGATCAGTTATCATTTAAAAAAATCTCTTTAGGTACCCCTGGGTGGCTCAGTGGTAGAGCATATGCCTTTGGCGCAGGGCGTGATCCTGGAGTCCCACATCGGGCTCCCTGCATGGAGCCTGCCTCTCCCTCTGCCTGTGTCTCTCATGAATGAATAAATAAAATCTTTAAAAATAAATAAATAAATAATCTCTTTAAATCAATAGGTTCCTCCTTCATCTCTCAGTTTCCTTTACCAGTTTACATTTGTTCTGATTGTTGTTGAATGAAACCCAAATTATTTGTCTTTGGGAATTTCCCATGGTATTCATTTTGCAGATTACATCCCTGTGGTGGGATTTAAGATATTCCTATGTCTTCTGCATTTCCTACAAATTGGTAGTTGGATCTAGAGGCTTGATCAGATTCAGGTTTGACTTCTGGCACATAATGTCTGGTTCTCTTTCTGTGATGTTAGCAGTTAATGAGCAATGTCTAAGTGTATTAATTGAGTACAAACTGCAAAATGGTTATATATTCTCATTTCTTCTTCATTTATTATCTGGAATATTGTAAAGAGAAACTTCCCTTGTTTACCATTTAGATAACCAATACTAAGCGCTTATAGATGTAAAGTAGGTAAGCATATTTGATGTGTTTTTCAATTTATTGCCCTTTTTATTCTCATGCATACTCAAACTTTCCAATCTTTGCCAATGGGGGCTTCTTCAGGTTGGCTTCTGAGTTCTTTAGACATGACCCTAGCAATCCCAAGATCTTCCTTGTGGTCTAAGACAAGATTCTCAAGCTTGTCCTATATATTCCCTTGTTCCATACCTGAAATCAGCCCTTTTCTCAAAGAGTCCTTATTCTTTCAGTAGGAAACAGCATTTGGAGACTAGAGTCTGAGCGCTAGTGGTACTCAGTGCTAGGGGCTTGGTTAATGCATTTAGGCCTATTCAATGGACAGAGCTAGGTAGCTATTTTTAATGACATATTTTATAAACATCAAAATGTATACAACACATAAGCAGTTTAATCTTTCAACATTTCCATATGTACCAGGTGACAGCCCTTCTGAATTTTGCCTGTCATTCCCTTGTTTATACATCATTAAACAATGTATTTTTAGTCTTTATGTAAATGGAATCAATACTTTTTTCTATGCCTTTTTTCCCCATCAATATTAATTCCACATGATTTACCCATGTTGAAGAATTCACTTTCACTACTTGATGCTATTCCTTTCCATGAATGCATCCTCCCAAGGATGCAAATTTGGGTCAGTTCCAGTTATTTGCCCCAATGAGCAAAGCAGCTATGACCTTCTTGTAGAGGGGTCTCTTGGTGGACTCATGCAACAGTTTCTTGTTTCTAGTAACTGCGGGGGGCAGTTTCTGGGTTATAGGGTTTAATCTAGCGGTGGTCCCTTCAACTACACTCAAACACCCTTGTCAAGATTGCAAAAGGCCTCCATAGTGCCGGGTGGGCAATTGTCCATCTTCATTATGCTTGCTTCTTCAAGAGTATTCAACACAGCTCTTCCTTCCTTGCAACACTGCCCTGTGGTTTTTAGGAGAGTGCAGTCCACTGACACTGCTCGTGTTCCAGGGTAGATCCTTCTTGATCTATTTTTCCAGCTCCTACTAACCCCTCTATCCCATTTCTCAACAGAGGAACTTCTTGGAAATCCTTCCTCAGCCCTTCCTCTTCTCCTTAACATCCATACTACTCTAGGTGAACCCATCCATTTGTGACTCCAAATACTGTTCTTTTTAAACCTTAATTTTATTGGTCCTCAGCTTTCTTCTCTAAACTCTAGTTATACATTAACTGCTTAGATGACTCAGAATCATCACAAACTTAATATGCTTTAAGTGGAACTTTCTATTTTCTGCCATAAATCTTGTTCTGCTCCAGACTCCCCCATCCTAATGAATAGCACTATCATTCTTTCATTTACCAAAACCAGAAGTCCAGGATTGACTCTTGATGGCTCCCTTTCCTTCATCCTCATCCATCCAATTCACCACTATGTCTGTCAGTTCTACCTCTAAAATATATCCTGGATCTGAACACATCACTCTACTTTGATTGCTACCACC
This sequence comes from Nyctereutes procyonoides, assembly GCF_905146905.1. NCBI lineage: Eukaryota > Metazoa > Chordata > Mammalia > Carnivora > Canidae > Nyctereutes > Nyctereutes procyonoides. The sequence goes on from NW_026575037.1 coordinate 10,813,634, forward strand.
CTATCCCAACCTACTATATGAGCTTTTACCTGGCCTTCTGCAATAATATCAGGACTGAGCCTCACACTTCCATTTTTGTAATCCTTCAATTTATTCTTCCTACAGCAGCTAAAATGATTCTTTTTAAGATTTTATTTATTTATTTATTTATTTATTTATTTATTTATTTATTTTTTTTATGACACAGAGAAAGAGGCAGAGACAAAGGCAGAGGGAGAAGCAGGCTCCTCATGGGGAGCGTGGTGCAGGATTTCCTAAAATGATTTTTTTAATTAATAATGCTCCCCCTTCCAGGGTGCCTGGGTGGCTCAGTTGGTTAAGCATCTGCCTTCAGCTCAGGTCATGATCCCAGGGTCCTGGAACTGAGCCTTACATTAGGCTCTCTGCTTGGTGGGGAGTCTGCTTCTCCCCCTGCCTTCTGCTCCACCAGCTGTGCTCTCTCTTTCTCTCTGTCAAATAAATAAAAGCTTAAAAAAAACAAAACAAAACAAAAATGCTCCCCCCTCCTTAAAGACTTGCAACAATTTTCCAAACTCTTTATCCTGGCCTACAAGGACCTTTATCTGTATTTTTGCAAAAATCCATTACTTGGTCAGGAAATCAATTTAGTAGGTAATGATAAGCATTTTTTTAAAAAGATTTTATTATTATTCATGAGACACACACACACACAGAGAGAGAGAGAGAGAGAAGAGAGAGAGAGAGATTGAGGCAGAGGGAGAAGCAGGCTCCATGCAGGGAGCCCGATGTGGAACTTGATCCCAGGTCTCCAGGATCACACCCTGGGCCGAAGGTGGCGCGAAACTGCTGAGCCACCCGGGCTGCCCATGATAAGCATTTTTTAAAAAATTATGGAACAGAATAGAATGTATCATACACACTACACTGTAAGAGTAGGCCTTATTTTGTGCATTTGCTTTAAGTACTGAATAAGATATAAATTTCCCACAATGAGTCATTGTCAAAAAAATTTGAGAAAAGTTCCCCTGTAGGATCTGTATCCAGCTATCCATCTGACCTCATTTCATGCCACCCTCCCTGGTCCTGATGCTTCCCTCATCTGAGCCTTCTGCAGTTCTTTTATAACATGCCAAGCCCTTTGCCTTGCAGGGCCTTTGCACTTGCATTGCCTCTGCCTGCATTGTTCCTCCTAGCAGATTTCCCATGAATGGTTTCTTTTCATCATTTGAGCCTCAAGATAAAAGTCCCCAACTCAGAAAGGACTTCCCTGATCACCCTATTTAATTAGTTTCCCTCTGTTATTTTCTTCCTGGTACCCTATTTTTTCCAAAACACTAATCACAGCTTGTACAAATATAATTTAAAAAGATATTTATGGTCTTTCTCTACCACTAGCATATGACGTCCATGGGAACAGGAGCTTCATCAATCTTTTCTCTCTTGTAGCCCAGCATCTTGCAAACTCAACCTGATTTTAGTTATGAAGAACTTAAAAGTTAAGAATAAGACCCATGTTACATCCTCAGTTTTGCCCAAGCGAATAATTTATTATTTCTAAAATATCCATCAGCCTTGACAGTTGATGTCAAAAAAGAGTTCTATGCATATTGTAGTAATAAAGATGAGTTTCCTTAATACATTCCTGTCTGACTCCATCTGTTACCCTATTTCCTTAGTAGAGGATATTTGATGGTGGCTTCCGAAATGCCATTAAACCTTGTTTAAAATTCCATCAAACTTTTTAGCTTGACCACACAGCACTGATCAAAAGTTCAGTCTTGAGGAAATGAGGCAATCCTTTTTTCTTGGCTTGGAGCTACCTGAATAGCCACCAACAGTCTCTTTGTTTGGTTTGGTGGGTTCAGCTCTATGAATGAATAGCTCCTTTACCAACAAACAATAGCATACAGCTGGGCCACTAACTAGTTGAGAGGTGTTAATCTCCTTGCAGGTAATTATTTCCAGAAATCTAGCAACCCCGAGAATGTTTGTATTCCTATTGTGTCCTGGAAATTTAAAAAACAAACTTAGAATGTTCTCAAAACTTTTTAAAGATTTTGTAGTTTTCTGCCGCAAACTTTTAAGTTCCAAAAATCATAGTTTCAAATGGAAATAAGGTTTTAAATATTTTTCTTGAAATTATTATGAATTTACAGTTTAGAATCTAAGAGACTGATTTCATTTGTAATTTTAATTCACATTCAACTCTTAAACACAGGGAACTGATACGTTGACCAAATGTGTAGTTTACCATTAATACTTTCACCTCTTCACCTGAAGCGATAATGTAAAACCTACACAGTCACTGCTGTGACCTGCAAATGTTTACTTCAAGAAGTTAAACATCAGACCTTGAGTAGGGGTTAATCAACAGTCTATTTCTAATAGCTCGCTGACAAAGGCAACTTTATACTGTGTGTTTCTAAAAACCACCAGTTAGTCACTGTAACTTCACAGTGAAAAACACAAGCATGCTTGGCCTTGATGTCCTGAGAAGCCATGGAGTCCTTAAAAACCAAAAGTAAACTTTAGAATGAGAAAAAATAACTTTTAAATGTAATCTTCCTCCAAAATTTCCAGTTGCAAGCAAAGTAAACTAGGACTCTTCCCCATACTTTCTTGTGAATTGGAACATTTCGTGCTGAGTAAATTGAGCTTGGTAACACACCATGCTGAATTTAGCTCATATCTGAAAAATACCACAACCATGCTCCATTGTTTGATCATGTTTACTTTCCGGCTGGAAATAACTTCCAAGGAGTATTTATTCTCTCAATCTCTCTTAGGCTGGATCTTTGCTCACAGTGGTACAGCTGTGTATGGTAGGACTGAGGTTGAGTTCTGAGTGCTGAAAAGGCATGATTGGATTTTTTCATTAAAATTTCATTTGAGGGATCCCTGGGTGGCGCATCGGTTTGGTGCCTGCCTTTGGCCCCAGGGCCCGATCCTGGAGACCGGGGATCGAATCCCACATCAGGCTCCCAGTGCATGGAGCCTGTTTCTCCCTCTGCCTATGTCTCTGCCTCTCTCTCTCTCTCTCTCTCTCTCTCTCTCTCTCTCTCTGTGACTATCATAAATAAATAAAAAATAAAAAAAAAAATTTAAAAAAATAAAATAAAATTTCATTTGAGGGCAGCTCGGGTGGCTCAGCGGTTTAGCTCCGCCTTCAGCCCAGGCTGTGATCCTGGAGACCCAGGATCGAATCCTACGTCAGGCTCCCTGCATGGAACCTGCTTCTCCCTCTGCCTGGGTCTCTGCTTCTCTGTCTCTCTTTCTCTCTGTCTCTCAGGAATAAATTTTTAAAAAATCTTTAAAAAACATAAAAATAAAACTTTATTAGAGTGCACCTGGGCAGCTCAGTCAGTTAAGCAATGGACTCTTGGTTTTGGCTCAGGTCATGATCTCCGGGTGGTGGGCTCCAAGTTTCAGTGCAGAGTCTGCTTGAGATTCTCTTTCTCCCTCTGCCCCTGCCCTCTGCTCCTGCACACACTCTAAATACATAAATACATGAATACATAAATAAATAAGATCTTTTTTAAAAATACTATTTGAAAATATAATCCATGTCTTACTGTCTTGAATTTTACACAGGATTTCTAGACAAAATGATTCAATATATAACACATCCTGAGACTAAAAAAATAAAAAATAAAACAGAAAAACCCAGCAGCTTATCATTTCTGATTTAATCTTCTTATCATGTAAATACCAAACTCATAAGGGATGAGACTCTTCATTCCTTTGCTGCATCTGTCAATTTTCAATTAAATGCCTGAACTGTATCAGGCTCCTTGGTCAGTCTTCAGTTTCTCTTTTGCTGATAAGAAAGATATACCTGTTGAGCTGTCCTAGCTTGTAACACTGATATAGGGACAGTCTTTGCTCTTTCATGAGGTATGCAGTATCTAATATTATATCACAAGGACGTTAGGTAGGAGTGGCCCCCCAAAATGGGTTTCTTGATTGGTAACATTTCATTATGATATTTCCATCTATATTTGTCTTACTACATAATTTAATTTTTAAAACTATATAAGTCAGAGTTCCTGGGTGGCTTAGTTGGTTGAGCCAACTCTTGACTTTGGCTCAGGTCATAATCTCAGGGTTGTGAGACTGAACCCCATGTGGGGCCCTGCACTCAGTTCAGCGTCTGCTTGAGATTGTCTCTCTCCCTTTCCCTCTGCCCATCCCCTTGCTCACATTCTCTTTCTCTCTCTCTCTCAATAAATAAATAAAATATTTAAAAAGACCTGTATAGGGGTACCTGGGTGGTTCAGTGGTTGAGCGTCTGCCTTTGGCTCAGGTGGTGATCCTGGGATCCTGGGATGGAGTCCTGCATTGGGCTCCCATAGGGAGCCTGCTTCTCCCTCTGCCTCTCTGTGTCTCTTGTGAATGAATAAATAAATAAAATCTTTAAAAAAATAAAAATAAAAGACCTGTGTAAGTCAATAAAATCTAAGAGTGAAAAGAAAGAATATTGTTTCTGTGAAAACTAAGTTAAATGTCCTGAAAACAATAAGGTCTGATCACTTAAAATTATTTTATTGTCAAATTAGATGTGGGTTAAAAAATAAACAAAAAAACTGGCATAAAAAGGTCTGAGGACAAACACTCTAAGCATAATAGAGTAGCTATCTCACTATAAGAGTTCTGTGGCCATTGGGTAGGTGAGTTAGGTGAAGGTCCTTGAAAAAGAATCTATTTTAATGTTGACTTAAACCATTTTTATTATATTCTTTATTTTAAAAATACATCAAAAGTGTGATAAATTGTGCCAAAGAAATTCAATTGGACAAATTAAGTGAGAAAGACTGATAGATAATGATGATAATAAAGCTTGCAAGAAAATATCCCAAAGAAAATGCCATATCCCCTCATGAATATAAACAACTCAATCAGAGTTTTTAGTTACAAACAGTAGATACTGACTCTGAATACTGAAGCAGTTTGTTAAAAGAAGTTTTTAAAGAATAGTGGGTTAAAACAGATGAAGTTGATGACATGTAAACTATACTTTGGTAAAGCTGTAAAAGAAAAACAAAGGACACTAAGTGTCCAATGTATGTTTTTTTCTTTAGCACCACCAAGCCATCAACTCACTTCTAACACTATCTGTCTGGAAATGGCATTAGATCTCACAGGTTGAGGACTCGGTCCTGCAAGCCTGCTCCCCATGCTCCCACCCCTCACCCATCCACCCCCACATCCCCCATCCCCTGCTTCAGCTGCTGGTCACAAGTCCAGGTTGTCACTTGTGCTATGGAGCAGAGGTTCCCATGACCCCCTCTTGGGTTTGATTAATTTACCAGAGCAGCTCACAGAACTAAGAAAAACATTTTCTTTACTAGATTGTCAGTTTATATAAAAGCATATACAGGAACAGGAAGAGCCCGATGCAAGAGATGCACAGGGTAAGGTATGTGGGACGGGAGCATGGAGCTTCCCTGCTCTCTGAGCCTGCCATTCTCCCCACATATATCTCCAAGTATTCACCAACCCAGAAGCCCTCCAACCCCCATCCTTCTGGGTTTTCATGGAAGGATCATTACACAGGCATTATCAATTAAATTGGTGGCCACTAGTCATTGAATTCAATCTCCAGACCCTCTCCCTTCCTCAGGATGGGGGGGGGGTGGTGGTGTTGGGAGACCACTGAATACTCCAGCCCTGTAATTGCTTGGTTGGTTCCTCTAGTGACCAACCCCAACTTCAGGGTCTTTTCAAAAGTTACCTCATTAACATAACAAAAGACCCCCCCATGGGCAAAAACCAAATATATATTTCTTATTATAAATCATAATATCACAGGATGGCTCACAGAATCAGTAGGAGGACTGAGAAAACAGATTTGAATTGAAGGTACACTTCCAGGAGCCACAGCAACAACCGTAGTGCAGGAATGGTCTGAGGAACCTCCTGGCCTTGCTGTCCCCACCATGAAGGGCACATCATGCCCCTTCTGCCAGGAACTGACTTTACAGCGTCCATACTGCTGGCCAGCACCACAGCCAACTCCTAGGTGGGAAACCAACCTTAGGGCCACAGCCATCCCCTCTGCTTCTACCCTTATCTGGAAAACGGATGGCTTCCACTGAGCCTATTTCCTTGTACAGCTTCAGAAATAAAGTCTCACATGCCTATGGGCTAGCTGCAAAGGATCCCAATGAATTTGATTTTCTGGGCTTCTATCCTAAGGAAGCAGAACTCAGAGATTTCCTAATGTAGCAAGAGTGATCAGAAAATGCTGGGCAGCCTAAAAATATAAGAACTGTCCATCTCAACAGCTTCCAACGTCAATGGATTTACTTATGTTCAGTCAGATTCTCCTAATCTAGTACTTATGATATCAGACTTCCAGAATTTCACATGCAATATATAACTTGTCAAGTCTTTGATTTCTCCAAAAGGATATAATAATTAAAAATAATAGTGATTTTACACACACACACACACACACACACACACACACACACACACACACGTCTTTTAGTGGTTAAGAGCCTAACTCTGGAACCGGACTTTCTAGATTAAAATCCCTGTCTGGGGAATCCCTGGGTGGCTCAGCGGTTTAGCAACTGCCTTTGGCCCAGGGCGCAGTCCTGGAGTCCCAGGATCAAGTCCTGAGTCGGGCTTCCGGCATGGAGCCTGGTTCTCCCTCTGCCTGTGTCTCTGCCTCTCTCTCTCTCTCTCTCTCTCTCTATCATGAATAAATAAATAAAATCTTTAAAATAAATAAATAAATAAATAAAATCCCTGTCTGCTACTTATTAACTGTGTGACCTTGGGCAATTTATTATAACATGTCAATATCTTCAACTATAAGCTTCAGATAATAATGGTAACCTATCTCATTGCGTGTTGTGTGTCTTAAATGAGTTGGTATATGTAGAGCTTTTAAAACCATGCTTGAAAAAAAATAAAACCATGTTTGAATGAATAAAAGCAAGCTATTATTATGGGTAGTACATAAATACTATAAGCAAATGGGAATGCACTGAATCGAAGAGCTATATAATATGTGCAAAGCTCATAGATGGAGCCTCAAAGGTGAAAGAGGCACGGTCCTTGCATTCTGAGCAAGTAACCAAGTGTGGAAGATAAACACATAAATAACTGTTACAAGACAGCCAGCAATAAGTGTACAATATCAGTACACACAAAATGCTATGGGAATATTAAGGACAGTGAGATTCTTTCCTGCCAGAAGAACATTGTGAGGTACTTGGGGTATGTCATTTTGCAGTTATGACTTAAAAATATATATATATATACAAATTTAATGGGCAGGTTCTAGATGGAGGGAGAAGATGAGGAAATTCTAAGCAGGAATGGAGCAGCTTGAAAAAAAGGCCAAAGGTAAGAAACGGTACAAAAGGTATGGGATAAAGAAAGTTTAGCAGGAGACAAGATGAGAAAAGAAGTATGGACCAATTTGTGGAGTGCGTTCAGCTCTCGACTTGGGAGATGTACTTGATTATGAATGCAAGGGAACCTCAGGGAGGGAGTGTGTGTCCCAAGACATCCCAAATCATTCTACCTCAAACCATTCCATTTTTTGTAGTCCATTAGTTACCCTCTGATTCTAAGTTCTTTAATTTTTTTTTTTTATGATAGTCACACAGAGAGAGAGAGAGAGAGGCAGAGACATAGGCAGAGGGAGAAGCAGGCTCCATGCACCGGGAGCCCGATGTGGGATTCGATCCCGGGTCTCCAGGATCGCGCCCTGGACCGAAGGCAGGCGCCAAACCTCTGCGCCACCCAGGGATCCCTGATTCTAAGTTCTTTAGAAATGCATTAGTTTTTCAAGGCTACAAGATAAAATGAATTACAGTCATCAGTCCAATTGGAATCTGCATTGAACTAGCCTTGCTTGAGCTTTCCAATTCCCCGTTTCTATATTCTTCTTTGGGCTATCTGAAGGAGGTTTTTTGTTTTGTTTTATTTGTTTTTTTTAACTCTAAACAGGCAAAACCCAGTTAGCAATATCCAGTGACTCAAGTCTCTTGGCACTCATGATGCAAAGACATGGCTGCTCTTCTCATTTTGCCTCTCCACTAGCATGTCTCTTTCCTTGTATTCTCTCTGAGATCAAAGAGAAGGGCATGGAGAAATCCTGTTTAAGTCAAACAGTTCCTTATCTAAAATGTAGCTCATTTCCCCTTTCCTTCGTGTTTGGTATGTTCCCTCCAGCAACAAATCCGCAGTAGGAAGGTCCTGGCTCTGGCAAGAGCCCTAGGTCAGCCAGTGCTCTGGCACCTCTCACCCAGCAGGGTTTCCTTTACTTGGTGAATCTTCCAAACCTCCAACCAGTAATGTGTTCACCAGTAAGACATACTTACAGCTTTGATTTTTAATATACATTAAATGAATCTGAGTTAAGTATTCCAAAAAGGAAAAGAATTTAGTATTGCTAGTGATTGGGAACAAGCATACTACTGTAAAAACTTTGGTGTGACTCTGCATACGTTCATGCTCCATAAATTTGGTTCTAGGACTCAAAAGCAGAATAGGAAACTCTACTGAATACCTGTTTGCTTCATGAATACATGTAATATGAACTATCTATTACTGGCTTAAAAAAAAAAGCATTAGGATTTATTGGCCAATATAGTAGAGGGTCCAGAAATGATTCCAAGCTTCAGGAATAGTTGGATCAGGCTCTGGCTTTCCTTTTCTCTTTTTCTTGTTCTTGCTGTCTTTGCACACAGTCTGGCTTCCGTCGTGATTGCAAAGAGGGCTTTTTAGCAGTAGGACTACTTGTTGGAAAGTGATTTTATGATTTCCCAGTAGGTTTAATGAATTCTTTTACTTTCCTTCAAAATCTAGCAGGTGGTACAGTATTACACGAAGATAGAGTCTTTTACAAATCGTGGTTCAAAGCATCAAAGTGCTAAAGCACCAGACTTCTAGTGCTGGACAATGAGTAAGGGTTAAGTCATGATGAGTGCCATGGATCTCTTCCTTGTCTGAGCTCATGTGGTCTCTTCAAATTAGATAGCTCTGCTGACCACATGTCAGGGGAGCATCCAACATTCGCCTGGCACTCAAGGCTAACCCTTCTAACACTACTATGTGGCTAACTTTTCTACAGAGTCCTTCCATTATTGGTTACTTTTAAGAAATTTGAAAAATAAAGCAATGGATATAGTAAAATATTAAGACCTATTTCTTTTTTTTTAAGTTTATTTATCTTTTTTTAGTAACCTCCACACCCAATGTGGGAATCGAACTCACAACTCTAAGATCAAGAGTTGCACATTCTTCCAACTGAGCCCATCAGGCGCCGCCGTAGGATCTATTTCTACGGACATAGAGGACGCCAAAGCAATAATGGAAAAGAAATGTCATGGAGTCATTCTCTCTTATTACATTTTAATATGTGAGGTTGTTCTATTTGTGGTCCAATTGTGAGGAAAATGAACTAATCTGTATGACTGCCTGAAATAGCATTGATGACATTTTATCTATGGCATAGCCTGTGTTTTTGTGGGTTTTTTCCCCAAAGCTTTTATTTATTCATTCATGAGAGACACACAGAGAGAGGCAGAGACATAGACAGAGGGAGAAGCAGGCTTCTCCCAGGAAGCCCGATGAGGGACTCCATCCCCGGACCCGGGATCACACCCTGAGCCGAAGGCAGATGCCCGACCTCTGAGCCATCCAGGCGTCCCAGCCTGAGTTTTTAGTGTGTGAGTGCATATGTGTGTCTGGACTGCATGTGGGCGTGGGAGGGTGGTCAAGGAAGAAGCAAGAATTAGGTCCTGCTGCTGAAATCTGCAGTAGGAAACACAAACTAAGCATAGCTTAGCTTGTGCCAATCATGGTTTAGAGCTTTTTTTTTTTTTTTTTAATTTTTTTTTTTTAAATTTATGATAGTCACAGAGAGAGAGAGAGAGGCAGAGACACAGGCAGAGGGAGAAGCAGGCTCCATGCACCGGGAGCCCGATGTGGGATTCGATCCCGGGTCTCCAGGATCGCGCCCTGGGCCAAAGGCAGGCGCCAAACCGCTGCGCCACCCAGGGATCCCTCTTTTTTTTTTTTTTTAATTTTGTTTTTGGTTTTGAGTTTTTTACACACGTTATCTCATTTAATTCTCATGACCCCCCCCCCCCAGTGATATGGTATCTATCTTCTTCCCATTTATGGAAGGAGGAACTGAAGTTCCGAAAGGCAAGTATATTTCTCAAGGTTGCAAAGGCCAGGTGTGTCTGTCTCCAAAGTCTGAGGACTGAGCTGCTGCAGTGTACCTGGCTCCCAGCGCCCTCTCCCCTGAAGCACACTGCTGGAGGTTCCCTGGAGCGCGACAAACAATGTTCCCCACTTCCATACAGTGCCCTTTAAGAAGTCTTTTCTCTGAGAATTCCGTAGAATTACGGTTTAGTGTCAGGGAGGGAACAGCTTGCCAACCCTTTTCTTCCCCCGGAAACATTTCATTTCCTCCAGTATAATGACCTTCTTCCCTTTTCGTATAATTCAACATGCTTCAAATGCAGACAAAGAGCTACTACTTGATTTTTTTAAATATATATTTTTAAAGATTTTTATTTATTTATTCATGAGACACACACACACAGGAGAGAGGCAGAGACACAGGCAGAGGGAGAAGCAGGCTCCATGCAGGAAGCCCAATGTGGGACTCGATCCCAGGACCCCGAGATCACACCCTGAGCCGAAGGCAGACGCTTAACCGCTGAGCCACCCAGGAGTCCCTAAAATATTTTTTTTTGGAGTGTGAAATACGTGCAAATTGGAAACTTCTGGAATAAAGAAGACATGGAAATCTGTAAAGAACCACACAAATCACCCTAACACTCCTAAGACAATGCCACTAACATTTTTGTGCATTTTCTTCCAGCCTGCACAGCTGGCCTTTCAGTTATTCCATATATGGTTATGTGGTGAACGTGTGTCCATAATTCTTGAGGGCAAAAACTGTTGGTTTTTTTCTTTCTTGATCAACATTGTACTTCCAAACTAACTACAATTTAAATGAAAACCTGAAATAAACCTGAGCCACCTGGGTGGCTCAGCGGTTGAGGGTCTGCCTTCGGCTCAGGGCCTGATCCTGGAGTCCTGGGATCGAGTCCCACATCAGGCTCTCTGCGTGGAGCCTGCTTCTCCCTCTGCCTGTGTCTCTGCCTCCCTCTCTCTCTGTGTCTCTCATGAACAAATAAAATCTTTAAAAAAAAAAAAAAAAAACAACGCTGATATAAAACACAAACAAAAAACCCCCACTGTACTTACAAGCCTAACGCAATACCTGGCATATAACAATGAGCATCTAATTAGTAATATCAAATTATTTGATTTAATAAATGATTGATATTATATACCTTCCAAAACTTTTAAAGATTTTATTTATTTATTTGACAGAGACAGAGAGAGTGCGCACAAGCAGGGGGAGTAGCAGAGGGAGAGGGAGAGCCAGGTTCCCCGCTGAGTAGGAAGCCCAATGTGGGGCTCGATCTCAGGACCTTAAGATCACAACCTGAGCCAAAGGCAGATGCTTAACCAACTGAGCCACCCAGCCTTCCAAAACTTTTTAAAGGCCAGATAATTACGAATCTCTGAAATAAAACATAACCATGAAGTCCCATTAGGATGTGATGAGCGTAGGTCATTTTCAGAGGTTTCACCAGGGTGAAGGCAAAATGGTGCGACGCAGAGAACACTGGGGCAGGAGGGGGTTGGCAGGCTCTAGCTCAGCTCAGCCACTTCACATGCAACAGCACACACTCCACTTTACTTAACGCTGCAGTTTCCTTATTTGTGATATGAAGGGGATGATTAGACTGCTTGCCAGGATTGCCTTCTATTTTTACCCGATGTCATTTTCCTCTTTGAAAGGGTGTTATTCTAGCACATAAATACATTTTATTTCAAAACACTTAAATAATTCAGAATCATATAGGGTCAAACATCAAAATCCCCCTTTTATGAACACCCCCATCCCCAGTACCGCTCTCCTCCCCAAAGGTTACAACTAGTACAGTTTGGCATCCAAAAGATCCTTCCATCCTTTTTCTGTGCTTGTAGCTACGTCCAAATACAAATAGGAATTTTAAAGAACCATACATGGGAACATATTGTATGTTTTATCCTGACAATTGCTCCCCCTGCCATTTTCCCTATGATATGTCTTTGGGACTCTTTCTGAGTCCACACATGTAGATTGACCTTGTTTTGATAAACTGGATGTATCATCAGTGACTTAGGCACTCCACCTGTGATAGAGGTAGGTTGTTCCCAGTTTTACACTATTATAAACAATGCTACGGTAAATACCCTGCACTGCCTGGTGTCTTGGTTAAGAGCATAAACTTTGCCATCAGCCTGCCTGCGTTGGAAACCAGCCTCCACCACTTTATGGATGTTACTTAACCTCCCTGTGCCTCTTTACTCATCAGTGGGGCTATTTGTAGAATCACAATAGTCAATATACAGAGTTCTTCAACCTGTCTGACAAATATTAAGTGCTAAATGCAATTGTCATCCTTATAATTAATATACATAACTTTAGGCACAGAGACAAGCCATTTCTGGGGAACTGATTTTTAAAGATGGCATTGCTGGATTGAAGGTCAGCACATTTAACATTTTGAAAGATTTTTGCCAAGTTGCCTTCTTCAGTGTCTTTTATAATTTCTACTTCTATCAACAATGGTTGAGAGTGAGTATCTTACAGTGGTCGCGATCAATTTTAAGTGTTTGCGCTCCTCTTAGATATTTATGCACTTCTGGAAATGTGGGCTAATTAGCTATTGTCCTTGTCATTCTTAGCGTCCTTTGCTGTCGGGTTGAAATGTAAGACGTCTGAGCATTACTAAGGCAAGTTTGGGCCATTAGCTGTTTGCCAGGGAAGCTGTTGTCAGCGGTTTGAGGTTGCTCCCTGTCCATATCCTGTGCCCCGAAACATATCTGGTGATTTTTGTCTTTTGTGTGGTTTGTGTAAAGTTAAAATCTTATAGTTTCTTCAAAAAGAGCTTAAAAAACAAAAGCAGGACTCAGAACAAGTATCAGGGAGTCAGTACGCACACTGTCAAAGTTTGAAGATTTACCAGAATGTCACGTTTGTGGTTAAAGAAGTGTTAGACCAGAGAGAGATGTGTCTGAGCTTGTCCCCTAGCAAGGTGGTGTGCGGTGTGATGGTGTGATCCTGAGTCAGGACGGGAGCAGCCTGGGCCTAAGGCTTCAGGCTTCACCTGGCTCTTTGGATTGGAACCCTTACACGGCCCCAAAGCTCTCCAGTGCCCTCCTCTGGCAAAAATGAGGAGTTACCTGCTTCCAAGAGAGCCTGCTCCTGTCTGGTCCCACCAGAGTATTTGCTGACAAAGTTAAGGTCAAAGAGTCAAGGAGGAGGGAAAAATGTGAGTTCTAAGAGAGGAAGAATTAAAGTTCTCAGCAATAAATTGCTGACTTATTACTTATAAGTAATAAGTATACTTATTTACTTATTTATTCAACTGAGAAAACCAAGTGGAGAAACAGAGCAGCATTACACAGAATCCTACCCAAAACGATAGAAACCAATCTCCACCATACAAAACTTCTAAAATTCCTAAACCCCCAGATGTACTCATTTAGTGCTTTCTGACCAATGTGAGCCTTACTTAAATGCTTATCATGTAAGGAAATGTGAAAATAATATGCTAGTAGTATTATGGACTTTCTAAAACTGCAGTTGTTCCTTATTTACCTGTGTTCCTTTTATCTGAATTGTCCTCTGGAAATAACTTGATGATAGGAAAAAGTTTCTTTCCCTTGCACTGTCAAAATCCAAGATTTTCCTCTTGACTCCCTTTAGATTTTTACTCATTCAAATGTCCTCTATGGGATCCCTGGGTGGCTCAGGGGTTTGGTGCCTGCCTTTGGCCCAGGGCACGATCCTGGAGTCCTGGGATCGAGTCCCACGTCGGGCTCCCGGCATGGAGCCTACTTCTCCCTCCTCCTGTGTCTCTGCCTCTCTTTCTCTATGTCTATCATAAATAAATAAATAAATAAATAAATAAATAAATAAATAAATAAATAAATAAATCTTTAAAAAAAATGTCCTCTATGGGTAGGACTACCCCCATCCCATGTAAAATCTGTATCACCAGCCCTACTCTCCAAAAACTCCCCCATCTCTATTCTCTGTCATATTTTTATCATTATCATAACACTTACCAGTATAAATTTTACTTTTTCTTTTCTTTTTTAAAGATTTATTTGTTTGTTTGTTTATTTTAGAGAGAGCGCGAGTGCACACACCCATGAGTGCCAGGGGCAGAGAGAGACAGGGAAAGAATCCCAAGCAGACTCCCCACTGAACACAGAGACTGATGTGGGACTCAATATCACAACCTAGAGATCATGACCTGAGCCAAAATCTAGAGTCAGTTGCTTCACTGACTGAGCCACCCAGGTACCCCTAAATTTTACTTTCTCAAATTGTCTTTAATTCACATACCATACAATTCACCCATTTAACACCTATAACTAAATGATTTTTGGTGATTCTCAAAGTTGTGCAACCTTCATTACAATCAATTATAGTAGGGTCTCATCACCCCTAAAAAAACTCGGGGACCCAGTAGCATTTAGCAGGACTTCTTTCCCCTCAAGCCATACCACTGCCTCTAATCCTAGGCAATCACTAATCTGCTTCCTGTCTTTATAGATTTGCCTATTCAGGATATTTCATATAAATGGAATCATATGTTCTGTGGGCTTTCATGACTGACATCATTCGCTTAGCATGTTTTCAAGGTTCTTCCATGTTGTGGTATCAGTACATTATTTCTTAGTGTTTTTTTTTTTTAAGATTTTATTTATTTATTCATGAAAGACACAGAGAGGCAGAGACACAGGCAGAGGGAGAAGCAGGCTCCATGCAGGGAGCCCGACTTTGGACTCGATCCCGGATCCTGGGATCACACCCTGAGCCAAAGCAGGCACACAACCACTGAGCCACCCAGGTGCCCCAGTATGTCATTCTTTTAATAGCCAAATAATATCCATTGTATGGATTATACCACATTTCCTTTTTCTGTTTATCGACTGATGGATGTTTGAGTTCTTTTCAGTTTTTAGGTATCATAATGCTCTAAACATTCTTGTGCAAGTTTTCCTGTGGATGGGTTTTTTGTTTCTTTTGGGAATTCTACTTTAAAAATGTTTATTGTCTATCCCCCCATCCAGAAAGCAAGCTCAGAGATTTTGGTATATTTTGTTACATCCCCAGCACCTAACACCATGCCAGCACAAAGTAGGTGGATGACTCATATATGTCAAGTGAAAAACTGTTCTCCTCTTTTCTCTTTGCTACATGAAGTCCCTCAGGTCCTCTTAATTCCCAACTCTTCCCCTAAATTTAGGTTAGTCATCACTAGGAGGAAAGGAAGTTGAATCCTCCTGGTATCTGCTGTCTCTCCCGTACATCTGCCCAGTCCCAGAGCTGGTTTTATTACACTCCAGCCCCTATTTCATCTCTGTACTTTTATTGAATAGACGTGTCTACTCCTGACCCAAAGTCCCTACTCCAGAAAATAATGAAAGCTCAAGGAAACTCTGAGTCTATGTGGATCTCTGAAATGTCAGTGACTCTTACTTATTCTTTTTTTTTTTTTTTTTTTAGATTTTATTTATCCATTTGAGAGAGAGGAGAGAGAGAGAGAGGCTGAGCAAGCTCAGGATCAGGGGGCGGGGCAAAGGGA
Source organism: Nyctereutes procyonoides (assembly GCF_905146905.1). Lineage (NCBI taxonomy): Eukaryota > Metazoa > Chordata > Mammalia > Carnivora > Canidae > Nyctereutes > Nyctereutes procyonoides. The sequence goes on from NW_026575037.1 coordinate 10,829,290, forward strand.
GAGGCGGACTCCTTGCTGGGCAGGAAGCCTGAAGCAGAGCTCCATCCCAGGACCCTGAGATCTTGACTTGAGCTGAAGGCAGGTGCTTAACTGGCTGAGCCACCCAGGCGCCCCGAGTCTTATCTATTCTTGCTTTGTCTATGGCCAGGTGTTGTTACTCGTCAGTGCTTTGCTCTTTCCCTCTAAGAGCAAAAGAGGAGGAAAAAAAAAAAATCCCAACGACTTAATTAATGTTCAGGGATTGGAAGACTGAGTTTATAAGCCTACTTTCTGCTTCACAGTGACCTAGGAAGAAAAGAAGTTTTAATCAGAAATATTTTTCAGATAGACAATAATGAGTTCTAATTATTAAATAAGCTGTTGTAATTTAAATGATGTGTGTATTGGAGACAGCCTCTGGATTTAACTTAGAGCTCCCCAGATAGCCCCACCTGAGGAGAATAAAAGCCTGTGAATATTCACATTAATTTGCAGAATTTAACCCACGTGCTAAATAAGTTCTGCAATGGACATAAAAATGAGTAGACCCGATCCTGGGTGAGCATCAAGGAAGGAGCATCCTAGGGGACAAGGAGAACAGATACACATTTCAAGTTAGAAAGTGGAAAAAATATTTATTGCACTCCTATAGTGATAGAAGTTACTATTATGTGCCAAGGACTGTGCTAAGTACTGGGGTTAAAATATATCTGTCCCTACACATGAAGTGTTTTCAGTGTTTATAATACTGTGCAGGAAGTACTCTGAGAACACAGAGGAGAAAAAGGTTAGTTCTGATGAGGGATGTACATTGGAATCTGGCCCAGGAGAATGTTGACAGAGACAAGCAAGAAGGACATTTTAGGTGAAGAAAACAGCATGAGCAAGGGAGGACAATGGCTACTGGTCATTGTATCCCTGGAAACAAGAGATAAAGATACCCAGGACATCAGATTTCTCAAGTTCAATTCTGCAATAGCCAGGCATCCTCTTCAAGGTCTTTGTGAGAAATAAGACAAGGCCAGCAGGTTTTGGCCACAAAACCCAATGTGGAAACTAGCCCGTGTATGCAGGAACCACAGACTCTCGTGTACCACTGAGGCAGGCCTGAGTCCTCCTAGTGCCCACACTGCCAGGCAGCAGCCTGCCCTCTGCCTGGGGCCCTGCTCAACAATCAACCTCAAGTATTTTACTGCTTCAAAGGGAAGGAAGAGCCAATTCAAGGAAAAACCTCCAAAGGAAAAAGAGGGAAGATGAGTTTTTCCACCCCAAGAAACAGAACAGAGCTGGCCTCATTTAACACCCAGGACGTGCTAATTAGAATCACTAATCAAATGCAAGAATTGTTTTAACTGCTGTGAGCTAGCGGAAGCTGATTTAACACTGATGGGGTGTGCCTCAGGAGCTACTTAAACAGCAAAACACAGAGGGCCCAGAAACTCCTTACCACAAACTGTTATTTAAGTCCCATTTTACTGGCAAGGAAAAGACCTTAAGGAGGGGGAGACATTTACATCATAGTCAAGCCATAGAGCCCAGGCAGTCTGGCCAGAGTCCATGCTCTTGACCTTTCATTTTACAACATGACTTCACCAAAGAAATGAATGGAGGGAAAGTGCTGGAGGAAAAGAAGGCTCAAAGACGGGAGCCTTGTGAGGTCAGCTACGAGGACATTCAGAAACTTCTCAAGTTCTCTGCCTATCTCCATTTCTCAAGTCCCTTGAGTTCCAGCCTTGGGGAGAGGTGGTTAACACTTTGTATGGTTTCCCATCAATACCCAGAGCTAACACCGATGGACTTCTAGACAATAATCTCGCATGCTAGACTCACACTGTGTTCTAGGCCAAGGGCTCTGGTGAGTCAGCAGCAAGTCCACTTTGGTAGAGTTCTGTTCTAGCTTAAATGGCAGTCTGAGAACTGTGTGTAGTGGATACTATGGTTTGCTGCCTTAATCCTTTTTTTTTGGAACCAGGACATTCATTCTCCTGGATGCTGGGAGTGTTGGCTGCTGAAAACTTACATTTAAATCCCTCTGTAGGAGTCACTCTCAGCCAAAATGTGCTGCTGCTACTACACATTGTTTAGAATGGCCATAACACCAACACCACCAAATGCTCGTGAGGATATAGAGCAACAAGAACACTCATTCTTTGCTGGGGGAAACGCAAACTGGTACAGCCACTTTGGAAGACAGTCTGGCAGTTTCTTACAAAGGGAGTTGCCACGTCAAGGTAAGGCCTCTCTCTGTGGGCAACTCACATCCAATAACTGGAGGATGCATGGATGTATAAAGGCCCACCCCTTGCCATAACTCTAAAGGGCCACCCTAGTCCAGGGCTTCCAGTAGGAATAGCTGAGAACTCTGCTATAAACACATCACAGTTCTGTAGTTCTCTTTGCCCATTCCTGATTCCCTCATTCCCTCATAGATGATGTTCCCAAAAGCACCTCCCCCACAAAATTCTCTTTATGCAAATCATTGCCTCAGGTCCTATTTCCCAGGATACCCAACCTAAGACAAATGGTATGGAAGCAGATCATAAAATGACAGGTTGGAGCCGAATCATCTAGCCAGCTATCAATGAGGACGCTGTCATTGGTGGTGAGTGGAATCCTAATAGTTCCCAGCAGGCTATGCCGGTGCAATTGTCAAAATTTCCACTGTGGGTGAAAGGGAAGAGAATGCACTGGTGGTGCAATGTCAGGAGTTTGAGAAGTTTGGTGGACATAGTAAATTATAAGGCCTATAGAATCAATTGTGTCTTGCTGAGCATTATGTATTTACTGGCACAAGACAAAGACATGCTGAGGTAACCAATTTAAGGTGAAGTGTCAAAGCCAGGAGGCCTCCATTGCAGCACATAAAGAGATTTGTTTCCAGCTGAAGGGCAGAAAAAACTTGAGCTCCAGGTTTTTTATAAGAGTAATGGAGTTCTAGGGGTGCCAGGGTGGCTCAGTCAGTTAAGTGTCTGCCTTCAGCCCAAGTCAGATCTCAGGGTTCTGGGATTGAGCCCCACATCGGGCTCCATGCTCAGCAAGGAATCTTCTTGAGATTCTCTCTCCTTCTCCCCTCCCACCACTTGTGCACGCTCTCTGTCTCAAATAAATAAAATCTTAAAAAAAAAAAAAAAAGTAAGGGAGTTCCAGAGAAGATTGAGTTCTCAGGCGCAGGATTACTAAACCAGTCAGGCTCTGATTGGGAAGGAGAGATCCTGAGATCTGGTATGAAGACATCCTGTTTGATGCACTGGGAGATACTGAACCCCCAGAATCCCCTGAGCCCCCTGAGCTCACTACTCTGCATTAAAGGCTAGAGTCAAAAAAATAAAAAATAAATAAAAAAAAATAAAGGCTAGAGTCCCCCATGCTTACAGATGATACATAGGTTTCTGCCTTGGAAGACTACAGGCAACACTCCTGAAGATCTCCCCGCATCCCCTCCTGGCCACCAATCCAATAAATAGCGTTAAGAGACATCTCTGGCTCCATAACCCAGCCAGAGATGCACTGGGTCCCCTAAGGGAGAACGAGGACTGGCCAACATGTACTGGCATGACCTGGGAAAGTTTCTGCGGGAATCGATACTGAGGGTGTTAGATCAGGGAGTAGAATATAAAGTTGGGTAAGGAAGCATTTCTCAATACGGTTAGAATTCAACTCATTTACATAACATATATGACCCTCCGTGAGGCAGCTTTTGTATGTCTCTCCAACCTGAGATTTTGTCCCAGTTTGCTCCTTCTTTTTTCAGTCATAACAAGCTACCTAGACCAAGTTATTTTACCCTTCTGTAAAATCACTAACGACTCTCTCTGCCCGGAATGTTTATCCTACTCCATCTCCTATCCTATCCCTGCCTTAGGTGCCTATAGTCTACTTCTATTTCATAACACAGCCCATCTGGAAATTATATCTGCTAATGGAAGTAGAAACTCATGCACATCCTTTTTGGGAAACAACTTGGCAATACTAGCAGCCTAAAAATGTTTACACATCCTGACTTGAGAATCCCACTTTTTGCTGGGGATGAGGGTGGGGGATACAAAATATAGACAAAACTTATGCACAAATATATAAAAATGGCATATTATTATAAAAATTAATGTAACCCCAACATCTGAAAGTATGGGTTTATGGAAATTATATCCATACAAAGAAATTGTATGCAGCTATTGAAAATAACATATTTAAATAATTTGTAATATGAAAACGTTTACCCTAAATAAAAGACTACACTAAAAAGTTAATATGATATAAACTATGTAATAATGTGATAGGAAAAAACATCGAAAGAAAATGTTCCAAAATCTAACAGGATTTAGAAAGAGCATTTCTAAATCCAAAATGCTTATTGCCAAGCATTGGAAGTACAATTGTCTTAAATTTTCTTCTGTTTCAAAACAGCACAGATATCGCTTTCATAATCCAGACTCAGCTTATGTATCACTTCTGGCAAGAAAGTTCTCTTTTTCCCCATAACAGGGTTAAAAGTACATGTACACGCTTGCAATATATAAATATTAAGTCAGAGTCCCTACCAAACACAACCATCTATCGACCTATCTGCAGTCTTCACCAAGATTATGAGAATAAGAATTATTCTTATTTCTAGAACTTTAGCATCTATGCATTGCCTAGCACATACCAGGTTCCTGTTTTTGTTTTTGTTTTTGTTTGGGAAAGAGGCTGTTGTTTGTAAACTTTCAACTAGGACAAATGGTCTCTGTTAATTCTGAATCTAAGAATAAAAAAACCCCAGACTTTATTTAAAAAAAAAAAAAAACAACACAACTTTTTGAAGAAATGCTAGACTAAATAGATTTTACTTTCGGTGAGTGAAATCTGTGGCTAGTACAATTTTAAACAAAATCCAGGACTCCTGAGCAAAGGCATAAACTTAGGGCCAACACGTGATAAATGTCATAATTATGCCCTGACATTGAAATGAAGACTAATATTGTCCTCAAAATAAACTCAAAATGTAACACAGTGTCCTTCCGGAGGAGGGTGAAGGCAGGCAGGTGTTTTCCCAGCGCTGCTCTCTGTGGCAGCTGCCGGCCCCCACGTAGCAGTGTCACGGCTAGGGCGTGAACAGAATCCACTCCACCTGGCTCCACGCACACTTACTGGTCATCCAACAGGCACCAGGGGCTCATCTCCTCGCCAAATGTATGATCTTGAGCCCACCTCTCCTGGGAGGGATTCCGTAGTTTGCGCACAGTACGCCCAGCTGGAAATCTGAGTCCAGTTGAGAAGTCACATGAATAAGAGGCTTTAAGGGGAGTTTTGAGCAGCACAACAGGGACCTGAATGTAGACTCACCTACCGTTTTTGGCACACGGTGGCGCGTTCAAAATGGAAAGGAGGTTTTATATTGGGAGCCGTGTGGATGGGCTGGGGGAAATCCAGGTCGCCGCGTTTGTTCCTGGGGGTCCCTCGTCGGCAGCAGGGGAGCCAGCCCAGGTCACCGAGGTTCTCTCAGATGGCGTCTGTGGGTGCGCGTGTGAACAGTGGCAGGCGGCGCAGGAGTGCGGCACGGCCACCTGAGGGTGCCTCACGAGGCCCCTGAGCACCTCGGGGCCCCGGGGGCAGAACCGTCTCCAGCGGGTGCCGAGGGCAGCGGCGGGGCGTTCCGGCCGGCGCCCTGCCCGTGCGCGCCACCTAGTGCGTGCGCCGCTCTGAGCGCCACACTCCCCCGCCGCGCCCCGCGCCCCCCACCCCGCCCCCGCTCCCTCCCCCAGCGCCCCCCCCTCGCCCCCATCCCCCGCCCCTCGTCCCCCAGCGCCCTCCGCCCCCAGCGCCCCCACCCCTCGCCCCCCAGTGCCCCCCGCCCCCTCGTCCCCCAGCGCCCTCCGCCCCCGCGCCCCCATCCCCTCGTCCCCCCAGCGCCCCATCCCCTCGCCCCCCAGTGCCCCCCGCCCCCTCGTCCCCCAGCGCCCTCCATCCCCTCGCCCCCCAGCGCCCTCCGCCCCCGCGTCCCCACCCCCTCGTCCCCCCAGCGCCCGCATCCCCCATCCCCTCGTCCCCCCAGCGCCCCCATCCCCCTCGCCCCCCCCCAGGGCCCCCCGCCCCCTCGTCCCCCAGCGCCCTCCGCCCCCGCGCCCCCATCCCCTCGTCCCCCCAGCGCCCGCATCCCCCATCCCCTCGTCCCCCCAGCGCCCCCACCCCCTCGCCCCCCAGCGCACCTCGTCCCCCAGCGCCCTCCGCCCCCGCGCCCCCATCCCCTCGTCCCCCCAGCGCCCGCATCCCCCCATCCCCTCGCCCCCCAGCGCCCCATCCCCTCGTCCCCCCAGCGCCCCCATCCCCTCGCCCCCCAGCGCCCCATCCCCTCGCCCCCCAGCGCCCCATCCCCTCGTCCCCCCAGCGCCCCCATCCCCTCGCCCCCCAGCGCCCCATCCCCTCGTCCCCCCAGCGCCCCCATCCCCTCGCCCCCCAGTGCCCCCCGCCCCCTCGTCCCCCAGCGCCCTCCGCCCCCGCGCCCCCATCCCCTCGTCCCCCCAGCGCCCCCATCCCCTCGCCCCCCCAGCGCCCCCACCCCCTCGCCCCCCAGCGCTCCCCGCCCCTTCGTCCCCCAGCGCCCTCCGCCCCTGCGCCCCCACCCCCGCGTCCCCACCCCCTCGCCCCCCGCCCCCCCTCCCCAGCGCCCCCATCCCCTCGTCCCCCAGCGCCCCCCGCCCCCCCTCCCCAGCGCCCCCACCCCCTCGCCCCCCAGCGCCCCCCGCCCCCGCTCCCCGGCGTCCCCTCCCCCCTCGCCCTCCCCCCCCAGCGCCCTCCGCCCCCTCGCGAGCTCCCCCCGCCTCGCCCTCGGCCCCCGCCCCCCTCCCGGGGCCCGCCCGCCCTCGAGGCCCCCGCACGTGGCGGGCCCCGCGGGAAAGGCGGCTAACGGCTCAGCGGGGCCTCGCGGGGGGGAGATGGCGGCGGCGGCGGCGGCGGCCCGGCCTCCCGAGCCGGAGGAGTCGGTCGGAACCGGCAGGCCCGGCAGGCGAGGCGCCCAGCGGCTGCCCGCGCCCCCCGGGGACTCGCTGGCGGTGGGGACCCTGAGGGGCGCCGCGGCCCCGGCGCGGTCGGTGGTGGCGGCCCCGCGGCCCGGGAAGGGGAAGGGGAAGGGGACGGCGGGCCGGGAGGCGGCGCGGCGGCGGCTGCAGCTCCCACCCGCCTCTCAGGCCGAGGGCCGGGCCGCGGGGGCGGCGGGGGCGGCGGCGGCGGCGGCGGCGGAGGAGGAGGAGGAGGAGGAGGAGGAGGACGAGCAGGCGGCGGAGGCGGAGGAGCCGCTTCTGTCGGTGCCCCAGGAGGAGGAAGAGGAGGCGCAGCCGCTGCCCCCGGTCTGCGTGTCCCCCATGAGGGGGATGTGGCGCGACGAGAAGGTGGTGCTGTACTGCGACCAGGTGCTGCGGGGCTGCAAGGTGAGGGTTACCGCTGCATTGTGTCCGCTCAAACCATTGTCGGGTGGGGGCAGCCCTGCTGGAGCGGTTGCCCGGCTTTTGGCAGCTTCCAAGGGGTCACAATCTGATCGGTGATGGATCAGTTATCAGTGCCCAGGCTTGCCTCTTGGATCCATAGGCCTTATCAGTGCCCAGGGTTGCCTCCTGGATCCATAGGCCTTATCAGTGCCCAGGGTTGCCTCTTGGATCCATAGGCCTTATCAGTGCCCAGGGTTGCCTCCTGGATCCATAGGCCTTATCAGTGCTCAGGGTTGCCTCTTGGATCCATAGGCCTTATCAGTGCCCAGGGTTGCCTCCTGGATCCATAGGCCTTATCAGTGCCCAGGGTTGCCTCCTGGATCCATAGGCCTTATCAGTGCCCAGGGTTGCCTCCTGGATCCATAGGCCTTATCAGTGCCCAGGGTTGCCTCTTGGATCCATAGGCCTTATCAGTGCCCAGGGTTGCCTCCTGGATCCATAGGCCTTATCACTGCCCAGGCTTGCCCCTTGCATCAATAGGCCTTATCAGTGCTCAGGGTTGCCTCCTGGATCCATAGGCCTTATCAGTGCCCAGGGTTGCCTCCTGGATCCATAGGCCTTATCAGTGCCCAGGGTTACCTCCTGGATCCATAGGCCTTATCACTGCCCAGGCTTGCCCCTTGCATCGATAGGCCTTATCAGTGCTCAGGGTTGCCTCCTGGATCCATAGGCCTCATCAGTGCCCAGGTTTGCATCTTAGTTTTCTCATTTAACGATGTATGCCCACACATAAGGATGCGATGACTTAGCGGTGACTTTGACCTGACAGTACTGCACAGGTCTACACGCGATGGCTGTGGAATCCTGTTTCGTATACAAGATAACGTACCTTGCTTGTAACACTCTGTAGAGCAAATACCAGATGTTTCTAGCCTATTTTTTAAAAAATTATAGTGGAAGAATATGTGTATAAAGATATTGGTTGCAATGATATTTGTTAGAATTAAAAATTAGAAACTAGGGACTCCTGAGTGGCTCAGCGGTTGAGGGTCTGCCTTCGGCTCAGGGCGTGATCCCAGTCGGGAGTGGAGTCCCGCATGGGGCTCCCTGTGAGGAGCCTGCTTTTCTCCCTGCCTATGTCCCTGTCTCTCTGTGTCTCCTGAATGAATGAATGAATGAATGAATGAATGAATGAATAAATAAATAAATAATAAATAAATAAATAAATAAATAAATATCTTTAAAAAAAATTAGAAACTAAATTTCTGACTGTGGGGTATTAAAGAATGTGTGGTGGTGGCATATAGTGGAGAGACCCAGGCAGAGTAAAAATGAGGTTTTCAAGAACGTTAGTTATGCTTATCCTTTAAGGTTAAAAAACATGCCCCAGGAGACAAAACCAAACATGATTTATATGTATGGATGAATACATACATAGAAAAGTGACTGGAAGGAAGTAGCAACAATGGTTATTTTGGCTGTCAGGATCAGAAGTGGTTTTGGTTTTCCTTACATTTTGTGCATTTCCTTACATTTTCTGCAGGTGAACTGTATTTTATAATTGGACGAAAAATTTTTTAAGAACACAGTTACCATAAAACTAGAACGGTATTAATGGCCAACTTATATCTGATACTGGGAGTTGGAGGAGATGAAGTCTCCAAAAGGCAACTGAAAAACGTTTATGTAAATTTTTGTGCCATTAATCAGACAGGCTCTTAAGGACTGTGTTTCATAACAGCTTACATTATTATCCTTGAGGTAGCTGGATTTAAATTTTAAAAATCAAATGGGCAGGGGGATCCCTGGGTGGCGCAGCGGTTTAGCGCCTGCCTTTGGCCCAGGGCGCGATCCTGGAGACCCGGGATCAAATCCCACATCGGGCTCCCGGTGCATGGAGCCTGCTTCTCTCTCTGCCTGTGTCTCTGCCTCTCTCTCTCTCTCTGACTATCATAAATAAATAAAAATTTAAAAAAAAAAATCAAATGGGCAGTATTTGTTGAATGCTTAGCATGCTCATTTGTTTTATACAATGAAGTGCTATTTTAAATTTTTATGTAGTGTTTTATTTCTTTTTAATTTTTTATGTACTGTTTTAAATAGTTATTGTATCTTTAAAGTTCAGAAAAAATAATTGCTGTTTTTAAATATGATAATTACTATTTTTTAATGTATACAGTTCTTTCTCTTCAGTGGATTAATAAAACAAATTACTTAAATATAAATAAGTACATGTCTTAGCACTGAATTACTCTATTGAGTGAATGGATCTCTTTTAAGTTTTTAATGTTTATGATATTTTCCAGCAAACATAGATTCAATTTATAAAAGTATATAATTTTATACAACTTACCTATATTTTTTCTTTTGCTAGGCAGAAGATGCTGATGAGGCTATGAGTAAATATCTATCAGAAAAATTAAAGTTAAAAGACAGATGGCTTGGAGTCTGGAAGACTAACCCTGAGTTATTCTTTGTGAAATATGAAGAAGCTTCTATCCCTTTTGTTGCTATACTGGTTGAGGTAAATAATTTTTACCTGATCTTTGTTCTTTTGAGTGAAATTACCAGTTCTTTTTAACACTAAAATATGGCATTACTGATTTGGGGCTTTGACTCTTAAACGGAGATTGATTGACAAAAGGGTATGTCTATTTTAAGTTTCTAAGCAAATAGTGTAAAAAGAAGGGGGGATATTAGCATCCATTTACCTGTGCACAGTTAATTATTAAATGGAATCTAGTGTATCAGACAGTATTTATTAGTTTAATTTTAATTGCTCAAATAACAGAAGTACATTTCTTTAAAATTAGTAACTTAGGCTTTAACAGACTTGGGGCTTCTTTTTCTATCACTTTAATCTTCATTTATCTGTGAAGATAAATTACCAGGTTTAGTTAGATTAAGACAGAAAAAGTGGATCAGAAAACTATTGGTGGGTGCCTGGGTGGCTAAACAACTAAGTGTTTGTCTTTGGCTCAGGTCATGATCCTGGGGTCCTGGGTTGAGTCCCACATCAGGCTCCTGCTCTGTGGGGAGCCTGCTTGTTCCTCTGCCTCTCCGTCTCATGAATAAATAAATAAAATCTTAAAAAAAAGAAAACTATTATTTTCTTTCCAGGAAAAGTATCCTTTTAGTATAATACATCAACTTTCAAGCATTCATCCTATAACATTTTACTTTTTTAGGTCAATAAGTTAAATGTGGCATATTTAATGTCATAAATTTGATTCCCTTAAGGATTAATTATCCTTGTATAGATATTAATATCTATAATCACAAATGGCATCCCTGCCATAGATATCTCAAATCTATTGTTTTGGTCACAAGAAAAATTTGAAGTTCATTACATTGCACACTACCTGAAAACAATTCAGTTCCATTTCCATGGAAAAGTAAGTTAGTGGTATTTTTACAGATAAAAATTGGCATATTTTTGATCATAGAGACTATACAAAAAATATAATAGAGACTTGAGATTAGTTTTTCAATAATATTCTGTGTTTAGTGTTATAATAGAGACTTGAGATTAGTTTTTCAGTAATATTCTGTGTTTCTCTGGACCTTTTTTCATGTAAGAGCAGGTGTACTATGTGGGTATCTTTAACATTTGGGGGGGGGATTTTTTTAGTCAAGTTTTATGTGGAAGCCTGACAGATATAATACATTAAAGCAGGACATTTCTGACTGAAATGAAGGGAATGGGTTTTCTCCCAATACCTCATGATAGCCCCTATACTCCATAAAACATTTAAAGATCCTTAAAGTTGTGTGAAAACTCACTGGATTAGATTATCTAGAAATTCTACCAAGTTCTAAGATTTAATATGCAACATATTGATTATTTGCCCTTTCTTACTCCTAAAATAACAAGATTACAGATAATTAGATTGGTTTAGAATCCTCTAGAGATTGCCAATGTTCTTTAAACACTAGAAAGGTAGGAAGAAAAGGGGTGAACAGAGGGAAAAGCAGAATAGTATATTGGAAGATTCTAATTCTTTGAATTATGTGGCAGTAAAACTAGCTCTTTGGACCTCTGAAGGTAGCACTGCACAATTCAGACATTGTTTTGTCTGCCTCTGCTTCTTAAGTCTTACTTGGATTAAAGTATCAGCAGTTGGTATATGATGCTCCTTGTTCTGAAGTCACAATAATTTATTTCTGTGGACCTCATTCTCTTTTTATTTAGGTGCTCAATTAGTTTTCTATTGCTGTTGAAAGAATTTACCATAAGGTTTGGTGGTTTAAGCAATACAAAATTTATTATCTTACAATTCTATAGAAAAAAATCTGGCATGGGCCCAGTGAGCTAATATCAAGATGCAGACAAGGCTGCATTCCCTTCTGGAGGCTCTAGGGGAAAATCTCTTTCTACATTCTGGCCCCCTTCCTCCATCTTCAAAGTCTTTCTTTCTTTTCTTTCTTTCTTTCTTTTTAAGATTTTATTTATTTGTTCATGAGAGACACACACACAGAGAGAGAGGAGAGAGAGAGAGAGAGAGGCAGAGACACAAGCAGGCTCTATGCAGGGAGCCTGACATGGGACTGGATCCTGGGTCTCCAGGATCACACTCTGGGCCGAAGGCAGGGGCTAAACTGCTGAGCCACCCAGGCTGCCCCAAAGTCTTTCTTAGACTATCTGTCTCGTTCTTTGCAGGCTGGAAAAGTACATGTCTTTTAAGATTCATGATTAGAATGGGCCCAACTGGGTAATTCAGGATAACTTCCCATCTCAACTCCTTAACCTTAATCACATCAGCAGAGTTCCTTTTACCATGTCGAATAATATTAATATATTCACAGGTTCCAGGGCTAAAGGCATGAATATCTTTGAGGGCCATTATTCTGCCTGCTGCAGGTTCACAACAATAACAAAGAAAAATTTGGAAATATTTGATTGGAAGGAAATCTAGCATATCCTTAATCTTGGTTACAAAGTGGTCCAGAAATTAAGGAAACTTTTTTATAACCTCTGTAGAAAGCAGTTTGCCAAAATACATTAGGAATTTTAAAGTAGTTCACTCATTTTATGTCAGTTATCTCAATAAAGCTGGAAAAAAATAAAAATAACAAAAATAGACTCCCCTGCACAGAATAATAAATGAAAATGGAAAAGTTCACTTAATTTCTAGAAACTTATTCTACAGAAATCAGAAATGCAGAAAAAGATTTATATATTGAATGTTCACAGTGGTATTTATAAAATTAAAGATTGATAATACCATACAGCTTTAATAATGAGATGCTGGTCAAATAAATGATGATATATCCATAAAATAGAATATTATATAGTCATAAAACTTATGTTAAAAAAACTTTTCATGATTAAGAAAGTGCTCATTGGGGCAGCCCCAGTGGCGCAGCGGTTTAGCGCCACCTGAAGCCCAGGGTATGATCCTGGAGTCCCGGGATCGAGTCCCACGTCGGGCTTCCTGCGTGGAGCCTGCTTCTCCCTCTGCCTGTGTCTCTGCCTCTTTCGCTCTCTCTGAATAAATAAATAAATAAATAAATCTTTTAAAAAAAAAGTGCTCATTGTGTATGTATTTAATAAAAGATTATAGAACTAGATATGCAGTATGATCCAATTATGTAAATTATATAAGTACATAGGAATAAAACTGGAAGATAAAAAGGTTAAGGTTAATGGTGGTTGGCTATTCTGTTGATAGGATTATGGTTGATTTTTAAACATTTTTAAACAAAGAACATGTTTAGTCACTATCAATAAACTTAGAGAATCTATTTTTTTTAGTTTTATTCAAATTCTAGTTAGTTAACATTTAGTGTAATATTACTTTCAAATGTACAATATGGTGATTCAACACCTCCATACGGTACCCAATGCTCACCACAGTGCACTCTAAATCCCCATCACCTATTTAACTCATCCCCCCAGCTACCTATCCTCAGTAACCATCAGTTTGTTCTCTATAGTTAAGAGTCTGTTTCTTAGTTTGCCTCCCTCCATCATCCCCCACCTCCTTTGCTTGTTTTGTTTGTTAAATTCCAAATATAAGTGAAATCATATGGTGTCTGTCTTTCTCTAAGAAAGAAAGTGTCTTATTTTACTTAGCATTGTGCTCTCTAGCTGCATTCATGTCCTTGCAAAATGGCAAGATTTTGTTCTTTCTTATGGCCAATGTGTCATTGTGTATATATACCACATCATTTTTATCCATTCATCAATTGATGGATGCTTGGGCTATTTCTATAATTTGGCTATTATAGATAATGCTGCTGTAAACATTGGAGTTCCTGTATCCCTTTGAATTAGCATTTTTGTATTCTTTTGGGTACTTAGTATTATTTACTAAATTACCCAGCAATTGCTGGATCATAGAGTAGTTCTATTTTTAACTTTTTTGAGGAAACTCCATACTGTTTTCTAGAGAGGCTGCACCAGTTTGCATTCCTACCAACAGTGCACAAGGATTTCCCTTTCTCTATATCCTCACTAACACCTGTTATTTCTTGTGTTGTTGATTTTAGCCCTTCTGACAGGTGTGAGGTGATATCTCACTGTAGTTTTGATTTACATTTCCCTGATGATCAGTGATATTGATGAAAAGACACGTCTTTTCTGTTGGCCATCTGGATATCATCTTTGGAAAAACGTCTATTCATGTCTTCAGCCTGCCCCCCCCCCTTTTTAAAAAGATTTTATTAGTCATGAGAGAGAGAGAGAGAGAGAGAGGCAGAGACACAGGCAGAGAGAGAAGCAGGCTCCATGTAGGGAGCCCGACATGGGACTCCATCTTGGATCTCTAGGATCATGAGAAGAGAGAGAGAGAGAGAGAGAGAGAGAGAGAGAGAGAGAGAGGCAGAGACCCAGGCAGAGACCCAGGCAGAGGGATAAGCAGGCTCCACACAGGGAGCCTGACTTGAGACTCAATGCCAAGTCTCCAGGATCGCGCCCTGGGCTGAAGGTGGTGCTAAACCACTGAGCCACCCAGGATGCCCCACTTCAGCCCATTTTTAAATTGGATTGTTTTCTGGCTGTTGAGTTGGTTAAGTTCTTTATATATTTTGGATACTGGCCCTTTATCCAATATGTGATTTGCAAATATCTTCTCCCATTCTGTTGGTTGCCTTTTATGTTGCTTGTTTCCTTCACTGTGCAGAAGCTTTTTATCTTGATGAAGCCTCAATAGTTTATTTTTGCTTTTGTTTCCCTTGCCTCAGGAGACCTATCTAGAAAGAAGTTGCAATGGCCGATGTCAAAGAGAATACTGCCTGTATTCTCTTCTAGGATTTTTATGGTTTCAGGTCTCACATTTAGGTCTTTAATCCATTTTGAATTTATTTTTGAGTATACTGTAAGAATGTGGTCCAGTTTCATTCTTTTGCATGTTGCTGCCCAGGTTTCCCCGTACCATTTGTTGAAGAGACTCTTTTCTCCATTGGATATTCTTCCCTGCCTTGTCAAAGATTAATTGACCATATGCTTGTGGGGTTATTTCTGGGTTTTCCGTTCTGTTCTATTAATCTGTGTGTCTATTTTTGTGCCAGTACCTTATAATTTTTTAGTACCTTTTAATTTTGTTCATTACAGCTTTGTAATGTAACTTGAAGTCCAGAATTGTGATGCCTCCAGGCTTGCTTTTTTTTTTTTTTCCTTCACAGTTGTTCTGGCCACTCACAGTCTTCTGTGGTTCCATACAGCTTTTAGGATTATTTATTCTAGCACTCTGAAAAATGTTGGTGGTATTTTGATAGGGATTGCATTGGATGTGCAGATTACTTTGGGTAATATAGACATTTTGACAATATTTGTTCTTCCAATCCATGAACATGGCATGTCTTCTCATTTCTTTGTGTCATCTTCAATTTCTTTCATCAATGTTTTATAGTTTTCAGAGTGCAGGTCTTTCACCTCTTTGGTTAGGTTTATTCTTAGATATCTTACTGTTCTGGATGTGATTGTAAATGAGGCTGGTTCCTTACTTTCTCTTTCTCCTGTTTCATTATTGATAAAGAAATGCAACAGATTTCTGTATGTTGATTTTGTATCCTGTGACTCTACTGAATTCATGTATCAGTTCTGTCAATTTTTTGGTGAAGGCCTTTGGGTTTTCTATATAGAATATCATGCCATCTGCAAACAGTGAAAGTTTTACTTCTTCCTTGCCAATTTGAATGCCTTTTATTTTTGTTGTCTGAGTGCTGTGGCTAAGACTTCAACCAGTCTGTTCAACCAGTACTGTGTTGAACAACAATGGTGAGAGTGAACATCTGTGTCTTGTTCCTGACCTAAAGGGAAAGCTCTCAGTTTTTCCCCTTTGAGGATGATATAAGCCATGGGTTTTTCATATATGACCTTTATTAGGTTGAAGTATGTTCCTAGTTTAGAGAATCTTTAGTTTGGAAACATTTAAGGGATCTCTCCATGGATTCTGGAAGCTGGTTATTTACCTGGTTTATTATATCATAGTTCTGAAGAACAAATAGTTACTTTGAGCTTTTCTCAACATTTACATCTTGCATTGTGGCTATTTCTGCAAATGCCCACCTTTAGTTATAGAATCCTTGGTTTTATTATTTTTATTTTTAGGGCTAGGGGCAGAGGGAGATGGAGAGAGAGAATCTTAAGGAGGCTTCACTGCCAGCATGGAGCCCAGTCTGGGGCTCAATCTCACAACCCTGAGATCAAGACCTGAGCCAAAATTAAGAGTTGGACACTTTACTGATTGTACCACCCAGCTACCCTCAGAAACCTTGGTTTTAAAGCCTGTTCTGTAACTTGCTATCTGAACAAATTGGAAGGATTTAAATTCACAGTTTAGACTGCTTGGGACCATTCTTTTCCCTGTAGCTTCTACTCTGTCTCTTTCCTTTCTTTCATTATAAAGGCCTCAAAATTGTAGTTTATATTAAATGTCTCAATTCCTTACCTTTTGTGTACCCACTTATTGCTAAATGTTTTCTTAGTTTTATAAACATTAAATATGTACATAATTTATAGAGTCAAATACAGTTATAACGTTTGTTATAAAATGATGTGGTCAGCCAACCTCTATCTACCTCCTGCTGCCATTCCTTGTATTTTCCAGGTGCAGCCAATTTTAACCAGTTTAGTTAATTATTATATTAATTCCCTGTCTTCAAGAATCATGCTTATATTGCTACTTCTTGACTTCTCTGTTTTAGGTTTTATATGTAGGCTCCCACTATGGAAAATGGAGATTTAGGTATTTTATCTACCACCACCAGTACCATTCCATGTTCTACCTTATACCCATATTTTCCACATGCTTCCAACCTCCCTAAATACTTATATAATAATTTTGGTTTTAACATATGCTCTGTTTACCTTCATAGATATGTAGTATTCATTTCATATATAGATAAACTGTTCAGTATACTAGGATTAATTTTCATTTCCTGGACATTTAAAAACATTTTCCTAGAGTTGAATACCTGTTTTTTCACTTCTTTTAGTTTTTTTAAATTTATTCATGGGAGACTCAGAGAGAGAGGCAGAGACTTAGAGGGAGAAGCAGGCTCCTCACAGGGAGCCCGATGTGCGACTCAATCCCCAGAACCAGGATCACGCCCTGAGCTGAAGGCAGATGCTCAACCGCTGAGCCACCCAGGCATCCCTCTTTTATTTTTCTTACAGGCTTGTCCTCGGTTATGTAAATCTTCACAACATAAACACCTCTATCAATTTTGTCTTCTTAAAGAGGTTATCTCTTGCACCCTTTTGATCCGCAGTCGATTGGTGATCTCTATGCCTGATGGATAGCTGTCCTTTTGGGACCCCCTCCATCATCATGTTAGGAATTCCTTTTGCTATTCTCTTGTACAAATAACCTGTTTCCCAGAATTCCTGTCTTCCTTTATTCTTAATTCTATTGTTTTGGCTAGGGACCTTTTCCTAATAGCTTCATGGGTAAGGACACAAAAAAGATAAAACTATTGCAGTCTTGTGTTCTTGAAAATATCTTTACAGGGCAGCCCTGGTGGCGCAGCGGTTTAGTGCCGCCTGCAGCCTAGGGCATGATCCTGGAGACCCTGGATCAAGTCCCATGTTGGGCTCTCTGCATGGAGCCTGCTTCTCCCTCTGCCTGTGTCTCTGCCTCTCTCTCTCTCTGTGTCTCTATGAATAAATAAATTTAAAAAATCTTTAAAAAGAGAAAATATCTTTACAGTATCTTCATATTTATTTGAAAAATTGACTAGGAACATGATTCTAGGTGATTTTTATGGCCAGAATTAGAAAAATACTGTTCATTTTCAAGCTTCCAGTGTTGGTGGTTGAGAAGCCAATATCATCAGTCCTTTGATAATACGTATATGTTTTTTTCTTTCTGAAAACTTGTAGGATCTTTTTTTTTGTCCCTAGAGTTCTCCATCAAAATGATAGCAAAGGAATTTTTTGAAACATATGTAAGGAGAAGAGATAGGAAAGGAGATAATGGCAACAAAACTTAAAAGGCATAGAACAGATAAGTAGGTGGTAACTGACAGTAGAGCTAAGAAAGTTGAATTCTAAATTTGTATTAGGGAAAGCCAAAAATCAATATGATATACACTAAATAACCCCAAAGAATTGATTGTATTTAGGTCTCTGGGCATGGGGTTAAAGATGGAGCTGAGAAAGAATTGGTTGAAAGCTATTTAAAAAACAGACTTCCATTCCCAGAAAGATGGAGTAGACGTTATTTTTCCCTATTCTTCCTACAGAGTATAACAAAAAACCCCTGGATTATGTTAATATAAAGCCAACATAAGACTCTAAAAGATGGATAGAAGGCAGAGTGCCTAGGGACCTCATGACCCAAGGAATGACCGTAACTTCCTTGAGGTTTGCTTCATATATCTTAGACTGGGTATCAGAGAGGCTGGCAACCTAGAAACATCAATAGTAGTAGATCAAAAGTAAAAAATTAAAATTAAAAAGTCCAGGCAGCCAGGGTGGCTCAGCGGTTTGGCGCCGCCTTCGGCCCAGGGTGTAATCCTGGAGACCCAGGATCAAGTCCCACGTCGGACTCCCTGCATGGAGCCTACTTCTCCCTCTGCCTCTGTGTGTGTATCTGTCATGAGTAAATAAATAAATCTTTAAAAAAATTTTTTTTAAATAAATAAAAAGTCCACCACTCCTAAAGGCCTGCTTTCTCTAGTCAAAGGACCAGGAAAGGGCCAACACCACAGGAAAAAAAAAACCAAACCTGCTGTCCCTCTTTCCCCACTGCAGGAAAAGACCAAGTGAAGAACCTAGACTTCCACTCTTGTTAAGTTGTAACCAGGCACACTAACCCCAATGCCAAAGTGGTGTTAGAGAAGACCTAGTGGGGAGAAAATGGGGAGCTGAGTGATAAAGAACTTCTCCCACCCCCCTGTTATCAATGTAGACTACATGGGAAGACTGGACTACCACCCCCACCAGTAAGGGGAAACTCCTTCCACTTCCTGGAGCAGTGGTGTCAGAAAAGATCTAGTAGAGAATCAGGACTCCACCCTACTGTGATGTCAATGGAAACAACATGGGGAGCAGAAAAGAGATGCTCCTCTCTCTCCAAGCTAGGGGGAAGTATCAGTAGAGATCTCATGTTGAACCTGAACTCCTACCCCAGAATAGCAGTAAAGATGAAATACCTCTCCCCATTCCTACAGTCAACAGATACTGGAGAATCTGGACTTCACTCCCGATCTGGCAGTAACAGGGTGGAAACTTCCTTTTTATGCCATATTGGTGTCAGAAGAGGACTGATGAAATAAGATTTAAATAAAGTCAAGAATCTCATGACATAATATTCAAAATGTCTAGATTTAAATAGAAAATCACTTGTTATCTCTTCTCAATCCCTTGTAAGAATTAGAATAATCTCAACTTGAATGAGATAAAACAATAGACACCAACACTGAGGTAACCTAGATGTTAGATTTACCTGACAAGGACTTTATTATTTTTTTAAAGATTTTATTTATTTATTCATGAGAGACACAGAGACAGAGAAAGGCAGAGAGACACAGGCAGAGGGAGAAGCAGGCTCCATGCAGAGAGTCCGACATGGGACTCCATCCCAGGTCTCCAGGATCACACCCTGGGCTGAAGGGGGTGCTAAACTGCTGAGCCACCCGGGCTGCCCACTGACAAGGACTTTAAAGCAACCACCATAAAAATGCATTACTGAGCATTTATGAGTGCATGTGAAACAAATGAAAAAATAGGAAGTCTTAGCAAAAACAAAGTTTTAGAACTAGAATAATACAGTAACTGAAAAAAACTCAAAAGGATGTGCTGAACAACAGAATGAAGACAGAGGGAACAATCAGCAAACTTGACAATAGAAAGTTAGAAATTATCTAATTGAACACCAGAAGGAATAGACTGGAAAACAAAATGAACAGAGCTGCAGGGACATGTTGGGCTATAACAAAAGACCCAACATTCATGTCTTCTGAGTCCCAGAAAAAGAGAAGAAAAGATGTGGCTGAAAAAAATTTCTGAATAAAATAATGGCTGAAATATCCTGAATTTGGCAAAAAGACATAAAATGTACAGATTTAAGAAGCTGAATGGTAGTATCCTACTGAGAAGGGAGTAAGTCAAAGTTTACTGGTACTGAATGTTAGGATCCTCTTCCTTCTATTCTGACTCTGCTTCTAGCATACAGGCAGTTAAGGCATATCCCTTTAGGCATGAGAGTTGGAAGATTTTTCTATGTTCATCTCAAAAGAAAAGACCTAAAGATAATTGGCATATTGAGTTCCCATGGAAAGAGCCAGTGCAGAATATCCTGCATTTACAGATAGAACATCCATACTTGTTCCACCCATATACACAGACCTCTTTTTTTTTTAAAGATTTTATTTATTTATTCATGAGAGAGAGAGAGAGAGAGAGAGAGAGAGAGAGGCATAGAGAGAAGCAGGCTCCATGCAGGGAGGCCAATGTGGGACTCGATCCCGGGATTCCAGGATCACGCTCTGGGCCGAAGGCAGGCGCTAAACCACTGAGCCACCCAGGGATCCCCAGACCTCTTTTTTAATGCTCCACCTTTTTTTTTTTTTTAATGCTCTACCTTTTAATATGAGCAGACAGCCAAGGATCACCAGATATCTAAAGAAACTCTAATAACAAAATAGTGGTTAAAACAGCAGAAAAGGAATCCCTGGGTGGCGCAGTGGTTTGGCGTCTGCCTTTGGCCCAGGGCACAATCCTGGAGACCCAGGATCGAATCCCACGTCGGGCTCCCGGTGCATGGAGCCTGCTTCTCCCTCTGCCTGTGTCTCTGCCTCTCTCTCTCTCTCTCTCTCTCTCTGTGTGTGTGACTATCATAAATAAATAAAAATTTTTAAAAAATAAAATAAAAATAAAACAGAAAAGAAGACATTTTGAAGAAACAAATGATGAGAAGGAAATATATATATATATATATATATATATACACACATATATTAAAAACCTATTAATATTCTCAGAAGTAAAAGACAAGGCATCCATGAACTGGGACCTATTCTAAAAAATAGAAGGGGAAGGAAAGCTTTCAAATTCATTCTATGAGGCCAGCATTACTCCAATACTAAAACCAGCTACCAAAACACTGCCAAAAAAGAGAGGGAGAGAACTGTAGGCCAATATCTCTGATGAGCATAGATGCAAAAATACTCATCAAAATTTTAGCAAACTGAATCCAACAGTACATTAAGAAAATTACTCACCATAACCAAGTGGGACTTATTCTTGGGATGCAAAGGTAGTTGAGTATTCACAAATCGATTAATGTGATACATAACATCAACAAGACAAAGGATAAAAACCATATGATCATTTCAATAGATGCAGAAAAAAGCATTTAACAAAGTACAACATCCATTCCTGATTTTAAAAAAATACCCTCAACAAAGTAGGTTTGGAGGGAATATCCTGTAACACAATAAAAGCTATATATGAAAAACCCAGAGCTAATATCATACTCACTGGTGAAAAACAGCCTTTCCCCTAAGGTCAGGAGCTAGACAAGAATGTCCACTGTCACCACTTTTATTCAACATAGTACTGGAAGCCCTAGCCACAGCAGTCAAGACAAGAAAAAGAAATAAAAGGCATCCTGGGGATCCCTGGGTGGCTCAGCGGTTTGGTGCCTGCCTTTGGCCCCGGGTGCGATCCTGGAGTCCCGGGATCAAGTCCCACATCGGGCTCCCTGCATGGAGCCTGCTTCTCCCTATGCCTGTGTCTCTGCCTCCCTCTCTATGTCTATCATAAATAAATAAATAAATAAATAAATAAATAAATAAATAAATAAATCTTTAAAAAAAATAAAATAAAAGGCATCCAGATAGGTAAGAAAGAAGTAAAACTTTCACTATTTGCAAATACTGTATATAGAAAATCCTAAAGATTTCACCAAAATACTAAAACTGGTAAATGAATTCAGTAAAGTTGCAGGATACAAAATCTATATGCAGAAATTCATTGCATTTCTATACACTACTTAGCAGAAAGAGAAATTAAGAAACCCCTTCATTTCAATTACACCAAAAATAATAAAATCCTTAGGAATAAACTTAACCAAGGAGGTGAAATACTTGTACTCTGAAAACTATAAAACACTGATGAAAGAAATTGAAGACAACACAAAGAAATGGAAACATATTCCATGTTTAGGGATTGGGAGAACAAATATTGTTAAAATGTCCACACTATCCAAAGCAATCTGCAATCCCTATCAAAATACCAATAACATTTTTCACAGAACTAGAACAAATCATCCTAAAATTTGTATGAAACCACAAAAGAACCCAAATAGCCAAAGCAGTCTTGAAAAGGAAGAACAAAACTGAAGTATGACAATCTAAGATTTCAAGATATACTACAAAACAGTAGTAATCAAAACAATGTGGTACTGGCACAATAACAGACACATAGATCAGTGGAACAGAATAGAAAACCCGGAAATAAGTCCATAACCATCTGGCCAATTTATCTTCAACAAAGGAGGCAAGAATATGCAACAGGAAAGAGACAGTCTCTTTAACGAATGGTATTGGGAAAACTGGACAGCCACATGCAAAAGAGTGAAACCAGGCCACATTCTTACAGCATACACAAAAAGAAATTCAAAATGAATTAAAGATCTAAATGTGAAACCTGAAATCATAAAAATCCTAAAAGAGAATACAGGCAGAAATTTATCTGCTATCGCCATAGCAACATTTTTCTAGATATGTCTCCTGAGACAAGAGAAACAAAAGCAAGAATAGGCAACTAGGACTAAATCAAGATAAAAAACTTCGGCACAGAAAAGGAAACAAGCAACTAAAATACAACTTGTAGAATGGGAGAAGATATTTGCCAATGATATATCTGATAAAAGGTTAGTATCCAAAATAGAAAAGAAATTATACAACTCAACAGCTCAAAACAATCAAATTTAAAAATGGGCAGAAGACATGAACAGACATTTCTCCAAAGAAGACATCCAGATGGCCAACGGACACATGAATAGTTGCTCAAACTGATCATCAGGGAAATGCAAATCAAAACTACAATGAGATATCACCTCACACCTGTCAAAATGGCTAAAATAAAAAACACAAGAAACAATAGGTGTTAGGATATGGAGAAAGGGAAACCCTTGTAGACTCTTGGTAGGAATGCAAACTGGTACAGCCATTAGAAGACTGTATGGAGGTTCCTCAAAAAATTAAAAATAGAACTAGTGATCTAGCAGTCACACTACTGGGTATTTACTCAAAGAATACAAAAATACTAATTTGAAAAGGATACATCACCCTATGTGTATTGCAGAATTATTTACAATAACTAAATTATAGAAGTAGTCCAAGTATGCAGTGATAGATGAATGGATTAAGACAATGTGGTATATATATTTACAATGGAATATTGTTCAGCCACAAAAAAGAATGAAATCTTGTTTGCAACAACATGGATGGATTTAGAGAGTATAATGCTAAGTGAAATAAGTCAGAGAAAGACGAATACTACATGATTTTACTCATATGTGGAATTTAAGAAAGAAAACAAAAGAGACAAAAAACAAACTTTCAAGTATAAAGAATAAACAGATGGTTACCAGAAGGGAGTTTGGGTAGGGGGATGGGTGAAATAGGTGGAGAGGATTAAGACTTATCGTGATGAACTCTGAGTAATATATGGAATTGTTGAATCACTGTACTGTACAGTGATATAATGTTAGTAACTACACTGGAACTTAAAAGAAAGGAAAACAGAAATAAGGTTTGAAAAAATTGTGTTACTTTATTTAATATTGATCTATAATTACTTTGTGGTAAAGAGATCTTCAAATTTAAAAGAAGAAACTTTGTAAGTAGATCATGTGTGAGGAAAATATCTTTGTCGTTCATTTTGATTTGTAATTACAAATTTTATAATATTTATCTTAGGTAACTTGTAAACCACGCCAAAGCTCATCATCTTGTTTCAAAGTTAGTGTATCTCTTGCTGAGCCTTTTTCTTCTAACATTGCAAATATTCCAAGGGGTTTGGTCAATGAGATTTTGGAAGAACTGGAGCATAGTGTGCCTCTCTTGGAAGTGTATCCTGTTGAAGTACAAGATTCTGATATACATGATATTGCTTTGGCCTTGGAAGTTGTAAGGTATTAGACCTTTTTACCTCTTAAAGTTATGATATTCAAAAAGTTAATATGTAAGTATACAAGCACTTTATATAGTTATAGATTTAATTTTTCTCACTGCTGAATTCAATTTGTCCTTTTTAAAGTTTATTTATTTATTTTAAGTAATCTCTACACCTAACATGGGGCTCGAACTCATGACTGAGATCAAGAGTCACATATTCCAATGACTGAGCCAGCTAGGTGTCGATTTTTAATGAACATATTTATAACTCTTAACATTCTCCTGCAGAAGTATTATATGTGGGCAATGAAAAGTTTGCCATTTTTTGATCTTGCATTTTCAAAAATTGATTTAAAAAGTTCTAGAGATAAGTAACACTAAATTTTGTTCATATTTAAGCATCTTAAATATATTACATTTTATGTTTCACATGTAAGGACATTAAAAATACTAGATGTCATCCATGTAATGTGGATGTCATCATCCACATTATGATTGCTTCTTAAGGTGATACAATTTGAGAGAAGTTATCCATAAACATAATTCAGAATTTTAGGGGCATATTTTTTCTTTTTTCTTTTTTTTTTTTTTTTTTGAAGATTTTACTTATTCATGAGAGACACACAGAGAGAAGCAGGAGACATAGGCAGAGGGAGAAGCTGGCTCCCTATGGGGAGCCTGTTGTGGGACTTGATCCCCAGGCCCCAGGATCATGCCCTGAGCCAAAAGCAGACACTCAACCATGAGCCTCCCAGGAATGCCCATATTTTTGTTTTTCTAATACTTCCCCAGAATATACAAATTTGATTATACCTGAAGTATTATTTCTGGGGTGCCTGGGTGGCTCAGTCGGTTAAGCATCTGCCTTTGGTTAGATCATGATCCCAGTGTCCTGGGATTGAGCCCCACTTCAGGCTCCTTGCTCAGTAGGGAGCCTGCTTCTCCCTCTTCTCCCTCTGTTTGTCCCCCACCTCATCTCTCTCTCTCAAATAAATAAATAAAATTTTAAGTACTATTTCTTTGTTGAACAAAACAGCCAAATCTATGAAATTTGGAACCTGCATTTTACATTCCCTCTTCAAGAAACATGATCTGTAGCAACCTTCAATAGAATGTAGATCATCTTGGGATGCCTGGGTGGCTCAGCCGTTAAGCATCTGCCTTTAGCTCAGGCCGTGATCCTGAAGCCCCAGGATCAAGTCCCATGTCGGGCTCCCTGTGAGGGAGCCTGCTTCTCCCTCTACCTGTATCTCTCTGTGTCTCTCATAAATAAATACACAAAATCGTAAAAAAAAAAAAAAAAAAAAAAAAAAAGAATGTAGATCACCCAATTTTTAAAGGTTTGATTTTAATATTAGTTCACTGAAAGGTCATTTACAAATATTTTTCTTAGAATTCATATAAAGAATTCTGACATGAGAATGTCTTTAATTATTATATACACATTATTGGCTCTTTTTGATCACTTTTACATTATTTTCATTCATCATAGGTTTTTTTATGACTTTCTTTGGAGAGACTGGGATGATGAAGAAAGTTGTGAGAATTACACTGCTTTAATTGAAGAAAGAATTAATTTGTAAGTATAGTTAAAAGCTAATTTAGCACATTTTATAAGATAAACATTGTAATTATATTGATACTTTTCAGGTGGTGTGATATACAAGATGGAACCATACCTGGTCCTATTGCACAACGTTTCAAAAAAACTTTGGAGAAATACAAGAACAAGCGTGTTGAGCTCATTGAGTATCAGAGTAATATTACAGAAGATCCATCTGCAGCAGAGGCCATTGAATGCTGGAAAAAATACTATGAGATAGTAATGCTCTGTGGATTATTGAAAATGTGGGAAGATTTACGTCTCCGGTAATAATACTCTATTTTAAACAAAAAAATTACGTGGTTATTCTTTTATCATATTACTTAACTTAGGATATATGTTACCCTGACTGAAGTAGATTATAAAATTAGATGTCCAATTTTTGAGATAAGAACAAAGTGCAACTACCAGTATTAAAAAATCATTTTTATATAACTGAATTCAATGAAATCATTGGCTTTTTGGATTAAAAAAATATTATCAATCTAGTTCTTTCATTATCTTTCATTTTTACATTCTTGATTTTGGCCAAAGCCCAAGATAAGAGGAGGGAGAGCTCCACCACATATAATATACAAAGTAAAGAGAAAGTTGAATAATTTGGTTGCCTCTTAATTTTTTTTCTCACAGATATTGATAAGTTGTTTTTATAATAAATAAAACAATGTGGATTTAACCAGCATCATTCTCCATAATACTCCAAAATGTCTTAAAATGTTTTTACATTACTATGCAGTAAAGTATATATTTCTGTCTTTGTTTTAGATAGAGAGGAAACAGGAATTCTTGACCATGGTTTCAAAATTAAAGGAAAATTTTGAATGGAGCCAAAGGACATCTGACTATTTCATACTAGATTGTTAAACCTCTTTATGTTCCACCTATACACGTTCTTTGCCTTAGGAATTCTGAGCCACATTTTATTTGTCCAACAATTAACTGTTAGCCTAAATCTTTTCTTTTTGTATTTTCTTTCAAATTTCACTTATTTTTTTAATCATTAAGAATCTCACTTCAGTGCCTATTTTTGATGTTACTGGGATTCTTGTGTAATGAAGCCTTGGGATTACTTTGGGAAATCGGTATAGATAAGATTTTTGAAATCTATTTATCTAGAAATTCAGAGTCAACAAAAGTTGAATTTGAATACAACTTATCATTATTAGACTTCAGATTCTAATAGCATGGGACAACGTGGGGTTCTCTCATCTTAAAAGTTAAATCACAGAGAATCTAGGTCTGGGAGTGGTGGAGTAAGGTAACTGGTCAAACCTTTGCATAGATAACAATTATAAAATTTGGACAAAAATATATTAAAAGCATCCAGCTATTTGAAGGCACTGTAAAATAACCAAAGTAGGCAACAAGCCTTGAAATATATCCTTGGGTAAGAAATGGGAATTTGTGGCTTTTCAGTATGAGAGTGATCACCAGGTTTTATAGCTTTGGTAGCAAAAAATGCAGTCCAACTATTTCAAGATGGCAAAGCACAGAGTTCAAAGCTGGCAGAACAGCTGGAAATATAGGCGGGGTATCCTGAAAGAAGAGAGTTGCAAAAAGGGCCAAATCCAGAATGTGAGCATAAACTCTGCTCAAATTCTTGACTGACCACTAAACTATACTAGCATTGGTGGGGGAGCGATGCTTTTTAAAAAAGTCTGTAGTTGAAGCGTGGAAGTCGAGAGAACTAAACAGATATATCAGCTGATTTTGAGCCCAGACAAGTTACCTGCCTGCTAGAATACAAGACTAACAATCCTTAGAAGAACACAACACAATCTAAAGTTATGAGAATGTATTTTCCAAAGTCTCCAGTGTTCAACCAAAAAATTTATGGGCATGGAAAGAAACCAGAAAATTAGATCCATTCCCAGGGAAAAAGATAGTTAATATAATCTGACTCTGAGTGGGCTCAGATGTTAAGATTTTCAGACAAGACTTCAAAGCAGCTATTATAAATATGTTCAACAAATTATAGGAAAATTTGGAATTAATAAGTGGACAGAGAATCTCAACAGAGAAATGGAAACTAAAAAACAAATACTTTCAGATGCAGCTCTGACATGTAAACAGCTTGTTAGTTATCACTCACATCCTTAAGACAAGAAAAAAGGTGAACAAAACTTAAAATGATGTTCTTGGACCCATAAGAAAACTAAGGTCATAGGGCAAACTGCCACCTTGAAATCTGGAGAGAGAAGTAAATTCAGAATCACAACCAGGATCTCCTTACCTGGAACAGATAATCCCCTAGAGCCATAAACTGTAAGAACACAAATGGTAATTTTGATAAACTGCTGGAGGTTGAGTATGGACTAGTATGCAAGTGAGAAATTCCTGGAGGGATGCATTTCCTAGTGAGACACCCCACATCTCTGTGGGGTTTTTGCCTCCAGGAATCTCTCTAGGTTCTCTGGGGAGAGCCAAGAAAAATCCCATTATGCCTCTAGTTGGGGATGGGAAAATTAATATTGTGAAATATACCCAGAGCATCTCCATGACAAAGATTCATTCACCAGAGGAAAAGATTACCATAGCATCTTCCCATCTAGGGGAGAAGGGTATTTCCTTGACTCCAGCCTCTTCTAGCCTTCCTTCCTATTTGGGAAGAGGAGGGCACTACGAAACTTGTAAAGATCACAGTCCAGGGACATAGACGCACTAAAAGACTAATAAGAACAATTCCTCTCCATTATACCTTCCAACCACACTAGTTAGGCTCCAGTATAATAACTGGATTATAGCTAAAAGAACAAGACACAAAAGGAGGAGTTTTTAGAGAAGCTCAAAGGCAACAGAGGAGACACAAATAATGGAAACCATAGGAATGTGAGGTGTCTGACACCTACAGCTATAGCAAACATTAAACACAGTTTACCTCCTGGCTAGATTAATATAAAACCTCACTCTAAAGCCTGTTTACTTTAGTTTCTAGTCAATGCATCATGGTTGGCTTTCCACAAAATATTATAAAACATACTTGAAGGCAAGAAAAAAACTAAGCTTAAAGAGAGAAAGTAAGCATCAGAACCAGGCTCAATTATGATTTTGGAATTAGATGGAATTTAAAATACCTAACTGATGTTAGTCTATTGAAAATGGGACACAAAATGTAAGAACAGATAATGTAAACATAAGATGGAAACTCTAAGGATGAATTAAAAGAAACTGCTAGCAGGATGCCTGCGTGGCTCACCAGTTGAGCCTCTGCATTTGGCTCAGGGCGTGATCCTTGGGTCCTGAGATAAAGTTCCACATCCGGCTTCCTGCAGGGAGCCAGCTTCTCCCTCTGCCTATGTCTCTGCCTCTCTCTCTCTCTGTCTCTCATGAATAAATAAATAAATAATAATAAATGCTAGAAATAAAAAACACTAAATAAAAATGATACTTTTGATGGGTTAACTAATGGAATGAAACTGAGGAAAGAATCAGTGAGCTTGAAGGTATGTCAGCAGGATCTTTTCAAACTGAAATGCAAAGAAAAAAAAGAATGAAAAAACAAAACATCCAAGGACTGTGGGACCATTTCAAAAGGTGCAGCATATGTGTAATTGGAATGCCAGAAGAGAAAAAGAGCAAATGCAGCCGAAGAAATATTTGAATTAATAATGGTGAGAATTTTCCACAATTAAATGCAGACAACAAACCATAGATCTATGAAGCTCAGAGCACACCAAGCAGGATAAATACCAAAAAATTCTGTACATTAGCATATCATATTCAAACTGAAGACAACTATAAAAAAAGGAGCGGGGCGGGGGAGGGAGGAGGAAATGCTTATCTATAGGTGAACAAGTAAGAATTACAACAGACTTCTTATAAGAAACTATGCAAACAAGATGAAAGGAGTGAAATATTCAAAGTGTTGAAAGAAAACTACCAACCTGGAATTCTATGTATGCAGTAAAAATATTTTTCAAAAGTGAAAGGGTAATAACTATTTTAGACAAAAAGGAAAAAAAATGAGGGAATTTATCACATTGCAAGAAAAATGAAAAATTCTTTAGAAGAAAATTGTTAAAAGTCAGAAACTCCGATCTGTGTATAGGAAGGAAGAGCTTTGGATAAAGAATAAACAAAGGTAAATTAGAGTATTTTACTTTTATTTATCTCAATTGATTAAAAATAGCTGTTTAATAGTATTTGTGATGGTATTGGGTGATAATGTATGGATTGGTAAATTGACAATAATATCATACTGGGGAGAAATGGGAATACTCTGTTAAAAAGTGCCTGCACTATATATGAAATATGATAGTGTTATTTGAAGGTGAACTAAGATTAACTTAAAATGTATATTGCAAGACTCTAGCCATTAAGCATGTGCCATGCAACTGATTTTCTGGGACAGAATGGTACCCACCCAGCTGCAAGTCTCTCCTCTGGGGGAGGGAAGCAGTCCTTGCCTTGCCAGGTCCTTTAAGATTTGGAATTTTCAATCTCAGCCATATGACAGAGATGAATACACAAGAGAACTGGGGTGTCAAGCATGCTGGCGGCTGGTCACAGGTTGAGAACAGTATTCTGACAAAAGCCTGAGACATAGAAGAGGAGATTGTTTGCTTTTCTGTGAGTGCCTCCTGAATAGCTGTGGCCACAGGTTCCCTTCCCTGAAGACAAGGGGGGGGCAGGGTGATGCCATCTCTCCCCCCACCCTACAGCATGGTTGGACTTCAAAGAGAAACACAGCACCTCCAGTGGAGGGTGGAGCTGCTTGCACAAAACCCTGCCTCTTTTGTGCCCAGGAAGGGCATCTTTGCAAAGGCAGGTCTGACTGTGAATGAGCTCAGAACACCTCCACCAACCTTCCCACCCTCGCATGTATAGATCTGCTGATCATAGAGTGCTCCAAAGTGTCAGTTTCAGTTCTCATGGAACTGGGACCAGGCTTGCTTGCTTGCTTTTTATTTTATAACTTTATTCTTTTTTATTTTAATTTTTAAAATATTTTTTCCTTTACTATCAGACTTATAGGTTTTTTATTCATTTCTTAGTTTGTTTCTTTTTCTCCTTTTTCTTTTCTTTCTTTTTTCTTTTTTTTTTTAAACCAGGATTTTTTTTCCTTTCTTTTTTCCTTCTTGTATTTTTTGGAATTGGGCTTATAGTTTTTTGTTTTTCTGTTTGCTTTCTTTGTTCCTTTTCTTTTTCTCTTTTCTTGCTTCAAGTTTCTTTAAAAAAAATTTTTTTTATCAAGCTTATCTCAACAAATCAAAACATACCTAGTTAAAGGTCTGAACACTCCCTACTGCAAGCAAAGAGGAACTCTGTAGAGGACTGACCTGTGGGTAAGAGCAGCCAAAACACAACAGCAGAGAGCACGCAACATACACAGAAACACTTCCTGAAGCACTGGGTTCTGGACAGTGTATGACCCCTTCTTAATATAGTATCATTCTCAAAAGCAGAAACATAAAAAGCTTTCATAATGTGCAAAAGATAGAAACCTCAACATAATAAGATGGAAGAATTCTCCCCAAAAGAAAGATCAAAAAGAAACTGAAGCTAGGGATTTGCTCAAAACCAATATAAGCCAAAAAAAAAAAAAAAAAAAAAAAAAACCCACCAACCAAACAAACGAACAAAAAAAAAAAACAATATAAGCAATATAACTGAACAAGAATTTAAAACAGTCATAAAAATACTAGTTGGGCTTGAGAGAAACACAGAAGACACCAGAGAAACCTTAGCTGCAGAGATAAGACCTAAAAATTAGGCCAAAATAAAAAATGCTTTAACTGAGATGCAAAACCAACTGGATGTAATCACAAGAATGGAAGAAGCAGAGGAACAAATAGGTAATACAGAAGATAAAATTATGGAAAATAATGAAACTAAAAAGAAAAGGGAAAGAAAACTATTAGATTACAAATATAGACTTAGGGAACTCAGTGATTCCACAAAGCACAATAACATCTGTATCATAGGGGTCCCAGCAGAGAGAAAAGGGGGCAGAAGGTTTATTTGAACAAATTACAGCTGAGAATTTCTCTAATTTGGGGAAATAATTAGGCATTCAAGTCCAAGAGGCAAAGAGAACTCCCCTCAAAATCAATGAAAACAGGTCAATACCAAGACATATTCTGGTGAAACTTGCAAAATACAAAGAGAATTCTGAAAGCAGCTAGGGACAAAAAATCCTTAACCTACAAGGGTAGACACATAATGTTAGTAGCAGATCTGTCTACAGAAACTTGCAGGCCAGAAAGGAGTGGCATGATATGTTTAAGGTGCTGTATGGGAAAAATATGCAGCCAAGAATACTTTATCCAGCAAGGCTGTCATTCAGAATAGAAGGAGAGATAAAAGAGTATCCAAGACAAGCAAAGACTAAAGAAGTTTGTGAACACTAAACCAGGTCTGCAAAAAATATTAAAGGAGACCCTTTGACTAGGAAAGAGTAACCAAAAGCAATAAAGACTAGAAAGAAATGAGACAATCTTTAGGAAGAGTGACTTTACAGATAATACAATGGCACTAAATTTGTATCTATCAGTATACATCTGATAGATAGATAGTATCTATCTATCAGTATACATCTCTGAATGTAAATGGACTCAATACTCCAACCAAAAGACATAGGGTATCAAAATGGATTTTAAAAAATCCGTCGATATGCTGCTTACAGGAGTCATTTTAGACCCAAAGACACCTCCAGATTAAAAGTGAGGGGGTAGAGAACCATCAAAAGAAAGAGGAAGTAGCCATACTTAGATAAACTAGAGTTTTAGAAAAGACTGTATATAAAAAATATATATAGGGGATCCCTGGGTGGCGCAGCGGTTTGGCGCTTGCCTTTGGCCCAGGGTGCGATCCTGGAGACCCGGGATCGAGTCCCACATCGGGCTCCCCGTGCATGGAGCCTGCTTCTCCCTCTACCTGTGTCTCTGCCTCTCTCTCTCTCTGTATGACTATCATAAATAAATTAAAAAAATTAAATATATATATATATATTAAAAAAAAGAAAAGACTGTATAAGAGATGAAGAAGGACTCTATATCATTATAAAGGGGTCTGTCCTCAAGAAGACCTAACAGATGTAAATATGTATGCCCTCAACTTGGGAGCAGCCAAATATATAAATCAATTAATAACAAACTTAAACTAATTGATAATAGTACAATAGTGGAGACTTTAGCACCCCATTCACAGCAATGGACAGATATCTAAGGTCAACAAGGAAACAATGCCTTTGTTTTTTTTTTTTTTTTTTTTTAAAGATTTTATTTATTCATGAGAGACAGAGAGAGGCAGAGACACAGGCAGAGGGAGAAGCAGGCTTCATGCAGGGATGTGAGACTCGATCCCGGGTCTCCAGGATCAGACCCTGGGCTGAAGGTGGCGCTAAACCACTGGGCATGCAAGTTGCCTGGAAACAATGCCTTTGAATGACACTCTGGACCAAAGGAACTTCATAGGCATATTTAGAGCATTATTTCATCCTAACCCATCAGAATATACATTAGTTTTTAATGCACATGGAACATTCTCCAGAATAGATCACATACTGGGTCACAAATCAGGACTCAACAAGTACAAAAGGATTGAGATCATACCATGCATATTTTCAGACCACAGTGCTATGAAACTTGAAGTCAACCATAAGAAGAAATTTGAAAAGACCACAAATACATGGAGGTTAAAGAACAGCCTACTAAAGAATGAATGGGTTTCTCGTGAAATTAAAGAAGAAATAAAAAAAAAACATGGAAGCAAATGAAAATTAAAATATGACAGTCAAAAACCTTCTGGAGGCAGTAATGGCGATCATAATAAGGAAGTATATAGCAATATAGGCCTTCCTCAAGAAGCAAGAAAAGTTTGAAATACACAACCTAACCTTATACACAAAGGAGGTGGAAAAAGAACAGCAAATAAAGTCTAAAACCAGCAGAAGGAAATAGTTAAGATTAGAGCAGAAATAAATGATACAGAAACTGAAAAAATAGTAGAGCAAATCAATGAAACCAGGATCTGGTTCTGTGAAAGAATTAACAAAATTGATAAACCCCTAACTATACTTATCAAAAAGAAAAGAGAAAGGACTCAATAAAATTAGGAATGGAAGAGGAGAGATCACAACCAACACCACAGAAATACAATTAGAATATTATGAGCAATTATATGCCAAGAAATTGGGTAATCTGGAAGAAATGGGTATATTCCTAGAAGCATATAAAGTACCAAAACTTAAACAGGAAGAAATATAATATTTGAACAGACATATAACCAACAAAGAAATTGAATCATTAATTAAAAAATCTCCCAACAAACAGGAGTCCAGGGCCAGATGGCTTTCCAGGGGAATTCTACCAAACATTAAAGAAGGATTAATACCTATTCTCCTGAAGCTGTTCCAAAAAATAGAAATGGAAGGAAAACTTCCAAACTCATTCTATGAGGCCAGCATTATCTTGATCTCAAAACAAGACAAAAGACCCCACTAAAAAGGAGTATTATAGACCAATATTCCTGATGAACATGGATGCAAAAATTCTCAACAAGATATTAGCTAATTGAATCTAACAGTAAAAAGGATTATTTACCATGATCAAGGGGGGTTTATTCCTCAGCTGCAGGGGTGGTTCAATGTCCACAAATCAATGTGATACATACACCGCATTAATAAAAGAAAGGCTAAGAGTCATATGATCCTCTGAATAGAAGCAGAAAAAGCATTTGACAAAACATAACATCCTTTCATGATAAAAACCCTAAGGAAAGTAGAGATAGAAGGAACATACCTCAATATTATAAGCCCTATATGAAAGACCCACAGTTAATATCCTCTGAGAGTTTTCCGCCTAAAGTCAGGAATACAGGGATGTTCACTCTTACCACTGTTTTTCAACACAGTACTAGAAGTCCTAGCCTCAGCAATCAGACAACAACAACAACAAAAAATGCATCCAAGTTAGCAAGGAAGAAGTAAAATTTTCACTATTTTCAGATGACATTATACTCTATATAGAAAACCCCAAAGACTCCACCAAAAAACTGATACATTAATTCAGCAAGTTGCAGGATATAAAATCAACGTACCAAAATCTGTTGCTGTTCTATATACCAATAATGAAGCAGAAGAAAGAGAAATCAAGGAATAAATCCCATTTACAATTGCACCTAAAACCCTAAGATACCTAGGGATAAACCTAACCAAAGAGGTGAAATATCTGTACACTGAAAACCATAAAACACTATGGAAGTAATTGAAAAAAACACAAAGAAATGGGAAGACATTCCTTGTTCATGGATTGGAAGAACAAATATTGTTAAAATGTCTATACTATCCAAAGCAATCTACACATTCAATACAATCCCTATTAAAATAATACACAGCATTTTTCACAGAGCTAGAACAAATAATTCTAAAATTTGTATGGAACAACAAAACCCCCAAATATCCAAAGATTTTGAAAAGTAATGGCAAAGTGGGAGGCATTACAATTCTGGACTTACAGCTGTATTAACAAAGCTGTAATCAAGACAGTAGGTACTGGCCCAAAAACAGACACATAGGTAAGGAGGAGGATAGAGAACCCAGAAGGGTACTCACAACCGTATGGCCAACTAATCTTCGACAGAGCTGGAAAGAATATCCAGTGGAAAAAAGATAGCCTCTTCAACAAATGATGTTGTGAAAACTGGGCAGTGACATGTAGAAGAATAAAACTGGACCACTTTCTTACACTATACACAAAAATAAATTTAAAATGGATGGAAAGGGCAGCCTGGGTGGCTCAGCAGTTTAGTGCTGCCTTCGGCCCAGGGCATGATCCTGGAGACCCGGGATCGAGTCCCGCATCAGGCTCCCTGCGTGGAGCCTGCTTCTCCCTCTGCCTGTGTCTCTGCCTCTCTCTCTCTCTCTCAAATAAATAAATAAAATATTTTAAAAAAATAAAATGGATGGAAGACTTAAATATAAAAGACAAGAAACCATCAAAATCCTAGAGCAGAAAATAGGCAGCAACCTCTTTGACCTTGGCTGCAGCAACTTCTTACTTGACAGGTTTCCTGCCTGTGCCAAGAGAAACAAAAGCAAAAGTGATTAGGACCTCATCAAGATAAAAAGCTTCTGCATAGTGAAGGAAACAATCAACAAAACTAAAAGGCAACTGACAGAAGGGAGAAGATATTTGCAAAGGACATATTGTATAAAGGGCTAGTATGCAAAATGTATAAGGAACTTATCAAACTCAGGGCACCTGGGTGGCTCAGACAGTTGAACATCCAACTCTTAGTTTTGCCTCAGGTCATGATCTCATGAGTCATGGGATCAAGCTGCAGATCAGGCTCCATGCTCGGTGGGGAGTCTGCTTGAGGATTGTCTCAGTCTCCCTCTCTCCCTTCTCAGATAAATAAATCTTAAACACACACACACACACACACACACACACATCAAATTCAATACCCAAGGAACAATTCAGTTAGGAAATGGGCAGAAGACATGAATAGACACTTTTCCAAAAAAGACATCCAGATGCCAACAGACATGAAAAGATTCTCAGTCACTCTCATCAGGGAAATACAAATTGAGGCAACAATGAGAAACCACTGCACACCTGTCAGAATGGCTAAAATTAACTCAGAAAACAACAGGTGTTGGCAAAGATATGGAGAAAGGGGAACTCTTGCATTATTGGTGGGAATGCAAACTGGTGCAGCCACTATGAAGAAGAGTTTGGACATTACTCAAAAAGTTAAAAACAGAACTACCCAAGACCCAGCAATTGCACTACTAGGTATTTATCCAAAGGATATGAAAATGCTGATTCTAAGGGGCACATGTACCCCAATATTTATAGCAGCACTATAAAGAAGAGCCAAATTATGGAAAAAGCCCAAATGTCCATTGACTAATGAATGGATAAAGAAGATGTGGTGTGTACACACACACACACACACACACACACACACACAGAGGAATATTACTCGGCAATTAAAAAGAACAAAATCTTGCCATTGGCAAGGACATGGATGAAGCTAGAGAGTATAGTGCTAAGTGAAATAAGAGAGACAAATATAATTTCCCCCATATATGGAATTTAAGAAACAAAACAAATGAACATGGGGAAGAGAAGGAAAAATAAAATAAAAACAGAGAGGGAGTTAAATCATAAGAGACTCCTAAATATAAAGAACAAACTAAGAGTTGCTGGAGGGGAAATGGGTGATGGGCATTAAGGAGGGCACTTGTTGGGATAAGTACCAGGTGTTGTACGTGGGTGATGAGTCACTGGATTCTGCTCCTGAAACCAGTGCTGCACTGTATATTAACTAACTTGAAATTAAACTTTTTTTAAAAAGATGCATATTGCAGTCTATAGAGAAAACACTAAAATATTTTTAAAAATAATTGGTGAGAATAGATAAAAGTGGAGCCCAAAATGCTTAACTAAAACTAAAAGGTGAAATAAATAAATAAAAATAAATAAATAAAAATAAAAGAGGCAGAAAAGGAGGGAAAAATAAAGAACAAGTACAACAAACAGAAAATTAATACAGGTATGGTAGATATTAATTCCACTACATCACTAATCACTTTAAATGCAAATGGTTTAAATATATAAATCAAAAGATAGAGATTGCCATACTGGATAAAAAGACAAGATCAACTGTATGCCATGTGTAAGAAATCAACCTTACATATAAAGGCTTGGAAATGTTAAAAGTAAAGGGTCAGAGAAAGATACCGCATACTAACACAACCATTAAAAACCTGGATTAACTATGTTAATTTCAGACAAAGCAGGCTTTGGGAAGAACTGGTTAAATTATCAGGAATAAATAAGGCATTGCATAATGATAAAGGAGTCAGTTCTCCAAGAAGACATAGCAGTGCTTAATGCTTAATGTGTATACACCCAACAACAGAACATCAAAATATGTGATGCAAAAACTGATAGAAATGCAAGGACAAATAGGCAAGTCCACCATTATAGTTGGGATATTTTAACATCCCTTTTTGCTTGATAAATCAAGCAATAATAAAGGATAGAAGCAAATTCCTCAAATTGATAAAGAACATCTACGAAAAACCTACAGCTAACCTAATACTTAATGATAATTATAAAACTAGATGCTTTCCCTCTAATATAACAAGGCAAGGATATCTTCTCTTATTACTCCTATTTAATATCATGCTGGAAGTCCTAGATAGTGCAATAAGACAACAAATGGAAATAAAAGATATATAGAGTGGGAAGGAAGAAATAAAACTCTTTGCAGCTGACATAATTTTCTACATAGAAAATCTCAAAGAATCATCATTGTCAACAACAACAATAAAACCCTGGAACTAATAAATGTGTATAGCAAGGTTAATATCCAAATATCACTTGATTTTTTATATGCCAGCCACAGTTTGAAATTTTAAAAATATCGTTTATAGTAGAACCAAAAAAAGAGAAATATTTAGGTATAAACCTAACAAAATATGTATAGGATCTATATGAGGAACACTATAAAACTATGACAGAAAAAATGTAAATAAATGGAGAGATATTCTCTGTTCATAGATGGGAAGTCAATATTTTCAAGATATCAGTTCCTCCCAACTTGATGTTCACATTCAATGCAATTCTAATGAAAATCCTAGCAAGCTATTTTGTAGGTATTGGCTATTTTTAAAATTCATATGGAAAGGCAAAACGCCTACAATAGCTAACACAGTACTGAAGAAGAATAAAGTGAGAGTACTCACATTAACCAATTTTAAGAATTATAAAACTACAGTAATCAAGAAAGCATGGTATTGGTGAATAGACACAAAGATCAATGGGACAGAATAAAAGTCCATGAATAGATCTACACAAATAAAGTTGACTGGACTTTGGCAAAGGAGCAAAGAAAATTCAGTGGAAAAAGTATTATTTTTAACAAATGGTGCTACAGAGTAATTGAACATTCATATGCAAAAAGATGAACCATGAAAGAAAAAATTGAGAAATTGGGCTTTGTTAAAAAATAAAAACTTATGTTCTGTGAAAGACACTGTTAAGGGAGGCCTGGGTGGCTCAGCGGTTGAGCATCTGCCTTTGGCTCAGGGCATGATCCCAGGGTCCTGGGATGAGGTCTCACATCAGGCTCCCTACAGGGAGCCCGCTTCTCCCTCTGCTTGTGTCTGCCTCTCTCTCTGTGTGTCTCATGAGTAAATAATAAAATCTTTAAAAAAAAAAAAGAAAGAAAGAAAGAAGAAAGAAGAAAGAAAGAAAGAAAGAAAGAAAGAAAGAAAGAAAGAAAGAAAGAAAGAAAGACACTGTTAAGAGAATTAAAGACAAGCCGAAAATTTGAGGAAAATATTTGTAAAACACATATCTCATAAAAGGCTTGTATGTAAGAGATGCAAAGATTTCTTAAAATAATTCTGAGTAACAAACAGCCCAGTTAAAAATGGACAAACACTTCTTTTTAAGTTTTTTTTTTTTTTTATTTACTCATGAGAGGCACAGAGAGAGAGAGAGAGAGAGAGGCAAAGACACAGGCAGAGGGAGAAGCAGGCCCCATGTAGGGAGCTGAACGTGGAACTCTATCCCGGGTCTCCAGGATCAGGCCCTGGGCTGAAGGTGGCACTAAACCGCTGAGCCACCAGGGCTGCCCCAAAATGGATAAACATTCTGAACAAACATCTCACCAGAGAAGATATACAGATGGTTAAAAAGTCTATAAAAAGATTCTCAACATCACTGTCATTAGGTAATTGCAAATTGAAGGAATGAGATATCATTACTTATCTATTAGAATGGTTAAGGTCCAAAAACAAAACAAAAGCAGAAATAAACAACACCCCCCCCCCCCCCGCCGACAATACCAATTGTTGGCAGGGGTGTGGAAAAACAAGAACTTTCATTTATTCTTGATTGGAATGCAAACCAGTGCAGCTTCTTTGGAAAATAGTTTGGCGGTTTCTCAAAAGCTAAATATAGTCTGAACATATGAATCAGTAGTAGTGCTCCTAGTTGGCATTTACTCACCTAAGTTGAAAATTTACATACACATAAAAACCTACACAGCAATAAAAAAAAGAGGGCAGCCCGGGTGGCTCAGCGGTTTAGCACCGCCTGCAGCCCAGGGCATGATCCTGGAGACCTG
Source organism: Nyctereutes procyonoides (assembly GCF_905146905.1). NCBI lineage: Eukaryota > Metazoa > Chordata > Mammalia > Carnivora > Canidae > Nyctereutes > Nyctereutes procyonoides. Next base: position 10,868,935 of record NW_026575037.1, read on the forward strand.
GGATCAAGTCCCACGTCGGGCTCCCTTCATGGGGCCTGCTTCTGCCTCTGCCTGTGTCTCTGCCTCTGTGTGTGTGTGTGTGTGTGTGTGTGTGTGTCTCATGAATAAATAAATAAAATTAAGAAAAAATATATTACTAAGGAATACTCCAAGCAATTATATGCCAGAAAATTAGATCACCAGATCAAATGGACAAAATTCCTGAAAAGAAACTGACTGAAGCCAAAACAGAAAACCTGAGTGAACCTATAGCAAGTAAGGGGATTGAATTAGCAAATTAAAAACTATCCACAAAGAAAAGCCAGAGACCAGATGTCTTCACTGGTGAATTCTACCAAACATTTAAAAGATTAACATAATTTCTTTACAAACTTCAAAAAAATCAAAGGAAACACCCAATTCATTCAGTAAGGCCACTATTGTTACCCTCATACTGAAACCACAAAGACATCACAAGAAAAGAAAACTACAGAATAATGTCCCTTATGAATATAGATGCAAAAATTTTCAATTATATACTACAAACCTGAGTCTAGCAGCATATTAAAAGGATCAGACACTATGACTAAGTGGGATTTATCCCAGGGTTGTAAGGTTGGTTTAACATATGAAAATGAGTCAATATAATACACCATCTTAATAAATAAAAGACAAAAGCCACACCTCAATAGACAGAAAAAGAATTTGGCAAAATTCAATGCTTTCATGATAAAAATTTTCAAAACTGTTGGAATAGAAGGTATATTTCTCAGCCTGTTTAAAGCCATCCATGGAAAACCTTTAACTAAATCCTACTTAGTGAAGGAAAGGGTGTTTCCCCACTAAGATCAGGAAGAGGATAAGGATGTCCATTGTTACCACTTCTACTCAAATTGTACTAGAGGTTCCAGCTGGAGCAACAGGTAAGTAAAAGAAAAGCTTCCGGAGGGAAAAGAAGAAGTAATAAAATTGTCTCTGTTTGCAGAGGAGAGGATTTTGTTGTATACAGAAAATTCAGTAAAGGAATACTGCTCAGCAATATAAACAAAATGCTGATACACAAAATACCATGATGGATCTCAAAATAGACTGAATTAAAAAAGCTAGACACAAAAGAGTACCTCATATTATTTCACGTTAAAGTTTCATTTTAAAAATCCAAGAAAGGGAAATCTATGACAAAAAGTAGATCAGTGGTTGCATGGGAATAGTTTTGGAGGACTGACTGCAAAGATGCATGAAGGAACCTATCAATGTGATGGGAATGTTCTATATCTTGATCATTGTGATTGAGTAAAATGGGTATACACATTTGTAAAACCTTATGGAATGGTTTACTTAAAATGAATGTTATGTAAATTATACCTTAATAAATTTGATTTAAAAAAAAACCACTGATATATACTTTTGATTTTAAAACTAGGATTGCTTGATAAACTGTATTTCCTGAATTTAGGATGCTGTACTCTTTGAGCAGCTACTGATAAAGTATATGGTGAAGAAATGTGTGAGTAGTTCTCTTTCTCAAGATCATAACCACTTGCTTAAATAGGTATAAAAAATGCTGAATGGGTTTACTTTTGAAATGTTCAGTGGAACTTTTGAAGCTGAAAAACATTGGTATTAAAGCTGCATCCCATTAGCATCAAGAAATAAAGTGCTACAGAGAACCCAAAATATGACACCTAAGGAGATTATTAGTAAAGCTACATCAGTTGGTAAAGGAATCCCTTTCAGCTGATAATAATGATAAAAATTATACTCAAACTTTCTTTTGTTGACACATGATTAAGAGATAGGAAACAGGGATTGTAAGGAAGAGCAGAAAGAACAGAAAGAGTGCAATTAATTAGAAGTGCTCAACAGCAAACAATAATAATAAAAAAAACACAAGTCAGAGAGAAGCTAGAATTGCTCTGTTGGGAGGCCACAGCCAACATATCTATGGATACCATATCCTTTGAAACAAAACACTATTAGTTGAACACAGTATCTAAAATTGGGCATGTCCCTAAACATTTTTATGCCTCAGTATCATAGGCATAACCCACCTTTGCTTTGTTGTGAGTTCACAATGCAATGGACTATGAAAGCACAATTAAGAAAATTTCCTACTGTATTTGAACAGTTGATGTGAAAGGTATTGATTGTAATGGTTATGTATATAGATTTTCAGGTACAAACAATGAAAATGAAAAGATTTTAGAGTTTAAGGACTTAAACACGTAGTCATCTAAAAGATTTTAATCATTTCATTGCTCTCAAGTTGCTCATTGCTCTCAAAGAGCTTAAAATTAGTGAAACCTACTTCTCAAAGATGTTTGGTGCCAAGTTTTATTTTCTAAGTAAGTATAGCTTGAGTCTTTTTCAGGTTAACTTAATCATAATCAATGTTTTCAACTCTAGAGTTCATGGACCTTTCTTTCCAAGAATTCTGAGGCGCAGGAAGGGAAAAAGAGACTTTGGAAAGACTATAACACATATTGTGGCAAAAGTCATGACTACTGACATGGTAAGAAATACACTTTATCTCTATTTGTTCATTTAAGTTGCAGTTGTTTATAATAAAAAAGGAAGCTCTTTGAGGGCAGGGTTCTTGTCTGATATTAATGTCTTATTTTTCCTATTACATCCACTTCAGTGATTAACATAGAATAGATACTAAATAAATAAATGTCAACAACTATTTATTGAGTACAAACCTTGTTGCTAGGTACTATGCTAGTAGTACGGGAAGGATAGGAGACAAATATGAGAAAGACTGCATTTGAGGGAGATATAATTTTGAACCAGATCCACAGTCTTGCTGCTTCATAGATTTGAGAAGTTTGAATTATGGTGGAGATATGGACATGGAAATAGGCAGTTACAGACAACACAGAATGATAAAAGTATGACAGGAATATGTACAGAATGCACATAGGACAGGTATATAAGTCAGAATGAGGAATTATGGTAATGCTAGCAGGAAGAAATAACTCAGCAGAAACCTGAAAGATGAGAACATAAACCAGCCCAAGAGGGAAAAATGTTTTAAGTCAAAAAGTAAATATTTCCATCTCACTTGATGGCTCATTAGTATTTCACAGCTCTCTCCTTGAAACATTCTTTTCTGTTGTCTTCTATTACTGTACTTTTCCTGATTTTCATTCTCTGTAATTTTTTTTCTCCTTCTGTCTTCTAAATGCTTGGTACTTACTTTTTTTCTTTTTTTCTATTTTTTTTTTACTTTTTTTCTTTACACTATATTACCCTTAAGTGATTGATCTGATCTGATCTCTTCCCATTACTTTGCTTATATATACTGATAATCTAAAATGTGTATCCACAGCCCAGATTTTTGTTCTTTTTTTTTTTTAAGATTTTATTTATTTGAGAGAGAGAGAAAGAGCATGAGCGGGTGGTGGGATGGAGGTAGGGCGGAGGGAGAGGGGTAGGGAGAAGCAGACTCCCCGCTGAGCAGGGATCCCTTGACAGGGCTCCATCCCAGGACCTTGGGATCATGACCTGAGCTGAAGGGAGATGCTTAACTGAGCCACCAAGGCGCACCTAGATTTTTGTTCTTAGCCCCAAACGTTCATGTCCCACTGCCTATTGGTCATCACCACTTAATTATCTCACAAGTACATCCTCTTCATGCTAGTAGTGTATTACATTATTTTTTTTTGTTTTGTTAAACTATCCCTGAATTCCTAGAATAAATCCCACTTGATCAGAGTATGTAACTATTTTAGTATGCTGTTGAGTTTGTTTGCTAGAATTTGTGTTGTTCAAGACCTCTATTTCTTTATTGACCTACTGTCTAGATGTTCTAGTTATTACCGAAAGAGGAGTGCAGAAATCTCCAACTAATTGCTGTTGAATTGTTTCTCCCTTTAATTCTGTTTGCTTCATATATGTTGAGGCCTCATTGTTTGGTGCATTTATGTTTGTTATATATTTTTGATAAATTTTTTTGTCAATAAATGATGTCCCTTTTAGTCTCTGGTAACAGTTGTTAAGTTAAAATAAGTCTGTTTTGCTTAATATTAGTAAAGTCACCATAGTTTTGTTGTTGTTGTTGTTGTTTATTGTTTGTATGGAATATATTTTTCTATTCTGTCAGTACTAACTTGTTTGCATCTTGGGTTCCAAAGTAGATTCCCTTGTAGAAATCATATAGTTGGATCATATTTCTTTATCCGTTCTATCAGTCTCTGTCTTTTAATGATAATCCATTTACATTTGAAGTGACTACTGATATGGAAGATATAATACTGATATAAATACTCTGCTCTTATATAGCTTCATTTCCCCCATTGCTGTTGTCATAAATTACATCTTTATACATCATCTGTTCATTAACATGTATTTATGTTTATTATTTAATGCATTGCTTTTTTTAAATCACTAGGAGGGACACCTGGGTGGCTCAGCGGTTGAGCACCTGCCTTTGGCCCAGGGCCTGATCCCAGGGTCCCTGGATTGAGTCCCACATCGGGTTCCCTGTGGGGAGCCTGCTTCTTCGTCTGCCTGTGTCTCTGCCTCTCTCTCTCTGTCTCTCATGAATAAATAAAATCTTAAAAAAAAATAAGGTTCATATTGCCACCACCCCATGCCTGCTCCAGCACCAGCAAGCCACAGAAACATGGGCTGTTCTTTCCACAGCTTCTGCCAAGCTGGGGAATAGGAGATGGTAGGCAGGTAGGCAAAAACAACACTTTTTTTTTAAAACCAAATTTTAACAACTTCTTCATTAAGCACTTCCTTGGTTGCTGTGTTTAATTAGGTTTCAGAGTTCCAAAAATGTTGATTATGGAGTGCCAGGGTGGCTCAGTCAGTTAAGCCATCTGCCTTTGGTTAGGTCATGATCCCAGGGTCCTGGGATCAAGCCCTGCATCAGGCTCTATGCTCAGCCTGTTTTTCCCTCTCCCTCTGCCTGCTGCTTTGCCTACTTATGCTCTCTCTGTCAAATAAATAATCTATTTTTTAAAAAATGCTGATTCTGTCATTTTTTCCAACTTACTATTTGCTTCAGTGGAAGAACCAATTTTTGGAGCTCTTTACTCCACCATTTCCATGACATCACCTCTCTTTTGTATCATTCTCTCTTCTATTTTCTTCTTAAATGCATTGAGATGTATTCAGTTGTTTTAAATAACAAAACAATGTATCCTAAATACCATACCTCTATCTCTTCTATTGCATAGGAAAACCTCTTGAGATATTTATCTGTACTTGTCTCTTATTTCTTCCCATTCATACCTCTACTCACAGTGATCTTATTTCTGCCTCCAGAATACCAGTGAAAATGCTCTTGTTGCCAATGTGGGATCAAACTATGGCTAAATGCAGCAAGCACAACACAAGGATTACCACCATCTCCTTTAACCTTTCAGCATCTGACATTATCAACTACGTCTTCCTTTCATGACATCTTGGTCTTCTGATTTTCTCACTACCTCTCTGGTTACTCCTCAGCTTTAAGTTTGTGTGTGTGTGTGTTTTTTTTTTTTAAAGATTTTATTTATTCACTCATGAGAGACACAGAGAGAGAGAGAGAGAGAGAGGCAGAGACACAGGCAGAGGGAGAAGCGGGCTCCATGCAGGGAGCCCAATGTGGGACTCAATCCCGGGTCTCCAGGACCACACTCTGGGCTGAAGGTGGCACTAAACCACTGACCCATCCAGGGATCCCTGAGATATTCTTTTATTTCTATTCTATACATGTTCTTCAGCTTTTTCTCCTAGAGTGCTATCTTTCCTTCTTTATATAATCTTATAGCTAATCTTATCCGTTCCTATTTTATATGTAAACAACTCCAAGATCTTTATGCCTCGTCAAACCTCAGTCCCATATTCTAAGATTGTATTTATTTGACAGTGAGAGCAAGTGAGCACAAGCTGGGGGAATGGCAGAAGGAGAGTTTGGAAAAGCAGGCTCCTTACTGAGCAGGAAGACCAACATGGGGCTGATTCTAGGACCCTGGGATGATGAGCCAAAGGCAGATGCTTAACCAACTGAACCACCCAGGCACCCTCAGTCCTATATTCTAGACTCTAATGTGCAGTCTACTAGATACTTTTACATAGAGACTCCACCAGTATTTTAAAATAAATGGCACCAAAACTAAACTCATGCTCTCCATCAAACTCCTCTATTGGGTTTCCTATTTTCATGAATAAGAAAAATGAGATGGATTCTAGAGTTCTTCCAAATTTTTTTTTTTATGGTTTGCTGATTTAATAAGGATTGAGTTTCAAATATATCTGGGAAAAATGTTCATTCTTGGTTATCAAAGGGAATTTAAATGAGGCAGTGAGGATTTTTGCCTATTAAGGTGGTAAACATTTTATAAAGTTATTATTTTTTAATAATAAATTTATTTTTTATTGGTCTTCATTATGCCAACATACAGAATAACACCCAGTGCTCATCCCGTCAAGTGCCCACCTCAGTGCCCGCCACCCAGTCACCCCCACCCCCCGCCCTCCTCCCCTTCCACCACCCCCTAGTTCGTTTCCCAGAGTTAGTAGTCTTCTATGTTGTCTCCCTTTCTGATATTTCCCACTTATTTTTTCTCCTTTCCCCTTTATTCCCTTTCACTATTAATTATATTCCCCAAATGAATGAGACCACATGTTTGTCCTTCTCCGACTGACTTATTTCACTCAGCATAATACCTTCCAGTTCCATCCATGTCGAAGCAAATTGTGGGTATTTGTCATTTCTAATGGCTGAGTAATATTCCATTGTATACATAAACCACATCTTCTTTATCCATTCATCTTTCGATGGACACCAAAAGATACCCCACACTGATGAATTTGCAGCAAAATGAGTTCTCAAACCAAATTTTAATTGGTTAAACTTTTCTGGCAACTTAGCAATATGTATCCAAGAAATAACTAGAGATATGCGTAAGGATTTATTTGGTGTAGTATTTTCATTTTGAAAAACTGTAAAGCATCTAAAGAGTAATGCAATCAATTATATTATGATATGTCCGTATAATACATTTTATGTAATCATTAAAAATTAGGCTTTGAAAAATATTTAAAGACATGGGAAAATAAGATGTAATGAAGAGTCAGGGTTCAGGGGTACCTCGTGGTGCAGTTGGTTAAGCATCTGACTTGGTTTCAGCTTAGGTCATGATCTCAGGGTTGTGAGATCTAGCCCCACATTGGGCTCTGCACTCGGTATGGAGTCTACTTAAGATTCTCTCTCCCTCCCTCTAAAATAAACTTTTTTTTTTTAAAAGTCAGGATTCAAAGCCATGTTCATGTATGGTATGATATGTTGGTATTACAACGAAGATATTCATGGGAAAAAGACTAAAAGGAAATATCTCTATAAATACATATTTAGGTCCAGATTTCCGCTTTTGTTATCTTTTCATTTTTTATGTTTTTCTTATAACCACTTTTATAAGAAAAAGGATATATGAGTGATAATGCCAAACTATTTGTATTTGAACAAAATAGTAGATATTTTCTCAGGATATATTTTTAGTTTTCAAATTTAATTTGAAAGTTCCTCACTCTTCCTAATAATGAAGTTCTTCTCCCCCCCTTTTTAAAGATTTTATTTATTCATGAGAGAGAGAGAGAGAGAGAGAGAGAGAGAGAGAGGCAGAGACATACCCAGGCAGAGGAGAAGCAGGCTCTCACAAGGAGCCCGATGTGGGACTCAATCCCAGATCCTGGTATCACACCCTGAGCCAAAGGCAGGAGCTCAACCACTGAGCCACCCAGGCATCCCTCTCTCCTCTTTTCTATTCTCAGTGCAGACTCTTGGTATCTTTTTAGTTATACAATATTTAATATATAAAGTTGTATTGATTTACTAAAATTATAGGATTAGCTCGAGTTAAAGAAAATAAAGTAGTAGACTGGAAAGAGACCTGGTGTCATAAAGATCTGGATCTAAAAATTTGCTTAAGCACTCACCAATTCTATGTCCTTGGGCAAATCATTTCATCTCACTGAGTTTCAGTGTCCTTCACCTGATAAAGGGATACTACTACTTCCCCTCCAAGAACTATTGTGAGGCTTGGGAGGTAATATGCTAAGTTCAAATTCTGCCTTCTGGCAACAGTCTTTAAAATTAAAAATTTTTAATGTCTGTAAAATTATTAGTGATTGTAAAGAAAATCCCATATCACCATTTCCTTAGTTGATGGACTGAAGATATTTGGAACATTTAATGAACACAAATACATACAGTATTTACAGTGTATTACAGTGTAATAAACAAGGTAATTCTTTGAGAAAAGCACATTACTGATAACTCAACTGATTAAAATGACATGTTTCAGTTTAATTCATTGTTAAAAATGTACTATTTGTTCTTTTCAGGTAAAGGACTTATCTTCAGACACACTTCTCCAACAGCATGATGATTTAGATTTGGCTTTGGATAGTTGTTATAGTGGAGATACAGTAGTTATTTTTCCAGGAGAATATCAAGCTGTAAATCTTGCTTTACTGACTGATGACATCATTATAAAGGGTTAGCAGGGCATTTTTTGCAATCTTTTTATAGCAATGTATACGGAAAAAATGTGCATTAGAAACATGATTTACAAAAAAAAAAAAAAAAAAAAGAAACATGATTTACCTAACACAAAAATCCCTACGTACCTTTTAAATTAAGATTTTCTCACCTGTTCATGAATACTATCTGTACAGGTGACCTCATTTGGACATAATGTACCAGAGTGAATCAATGAGATTACTACTTCCCCATGATAATGTAGCAGTATAAGCAGATTCTAAAAAGATCAAAACCAGAAAAAAAAAAATCCTATTGGTAACATTTCTAATTTGCTCCATCTATATTTTTAGCCAAACTACTTTTTCTATCTCTATTGCACTTATCACTTTAGTAAGTAAACCCAAATGTAAGGCTATATTAAAATATATTCAAACATTTTCTCAGGTCAATTCACACGCAAATTTGCTAAAATAGAAGAGTTTACTAAATTTCTTTTAGGTTCTGAACCTCTTTAGTAATTTTAATCCTGCCCTTTGACCTTGAAGTTGGGATATTCCCAGTCAGGCCAAAAGAAAAGAACCAGGTAACTTACGCTTTTTTGCCCATCAATTCAAAAATTGAGCAAAAATTCACTAGATCTTGATAACTAACCAGTAGTATTTGCTGAACTGCATAGGTAATAAGGACTATCCTTGTCATTTTCAAATTTCATAGCTTTCTGGAAGATTCAATCCTTATTTTTGGGTTGATTTTATATTTAGATGATTGCTTTGGCTACTCTAGATCAAAATTGTGGATATGATTAATCTTGTAACCTCTAATTCACAAGTCTCTGACAATCTTTTTTAGTTATGGTAATTTACTATGGTTTTGAAATCAGGTTATGGTTAAGACAATTTTTATATCTTAGACATTTTGTAAATGACTGCTGATTATGTAATAGGAAATTGAGAAAAATATATTATGGAATGAGTATGTTGACTAAATACATAGGTACATTTGTATTGACAATAAACCCAGATTCTTCCATCATGGCATCAAAATATGGACAAAAGATTAAAGTATCTAATTAGTTAACAAGTAGATAATTACATATATTACTTATTAAAAATATATGAAAAGGACAATTAGTAATAGCAAGTATTATTGCATGACTGAGGGACTTTAAACTTTGGGATTACTGATTTGTTTTTGTCTCTATGAATCAGGAGTTGGAAAGAGAGAGGAAATTATGATTACTTCTGAACCGTCTCATGACAGTTTCGTGGTGTCTAAAGCTGATAATGTGAAGCTAATGCATCTATCTTTGATACAACAAGGGACAGTTGATGGTATTGTGGTAGTGGAGTCTGGTCACATGACTCTAGAAAACTGTATATTAAAATGTGAAGGAACAGGAGTGTGTGTTCTTACAGGGGCTGCTTTGACAATTACAGACAGTGAAATAACTGGTGCCCAGGTATTCCATTTTATAAAAACAGCTTTACACGATAGTAGATAACTATGAGTGATCTTAATGTGCAAAGGACAACAATTACTTTATCTTTGTATGGAGTTACAATCAAGCTTAGAATCTGGTAAAGGTCAAGTACAGAGCATCATAGCACATGTAAGAAAAATGAACTAAGTCCAAAGTAAAGAATCATTAGCTTTAAGTGTGATTTTTTTTATAATCTAGGAATTGGCAGCTACAAAACAGATCATGAGTCAGTTAACTTGTTAACAGATTAGTTAAAAATAAAAGAGTTCAAGTCTTCAGATAAGAATCACAGAGCATTAAAAGATTAGAAAATTGAGGGATGCCTGGGTGGCTCTGTGGTCAAGCATTTGCCTTTGGCTCAGATCATGATCCTGGGGTCCTGGGATCAAGTCCCAGTATCAGGCTTCCTGTGGGGAATGGAAAGATTAAAGAATGAAAATAATAGTATCCTTTTATAGAATGAATTTCCACTAAACTGAGGAAGTAGATGTTAGCAGCATTAAGGGACTTAGAATACATATAAATAAATTTTTATAACTATTTGAAAGAATTGCTTAAAGAGATTTTTGGCTCCCTCCTGATTTCACTTGGGTGGGAGAGCAACGTGACTCAATGAGACTATGTGACCTAACACTCCTTCTAGGCCCAATGATCTTCTAACACAGGTAATACTAGTTTTCAACACTTTTAAACATTATTTCTACAATAAATCATTACCTGAATTATATTTTTGTGTAACTTAGTGTTTTGTGAGTACTAATATAGAATTACAGTGTTTGTATCTAAAGAAAATTTTGGAGAGGTACATGTGTTTTGAGATTGTTTTATTTGCTTTTAATTTACAGGGTGCTGGTGTTGAACTGTATCCTGGGAGCATAGCCGTTTTAGAAAGGAATGAAATTCATCATTGCAATAACCTCAGAACCAGTGACAATTCAAAAAGCACCTTGGGTGGAGTTAATATGAAGGTATTCTCATATTTCTTAATATACAGTTGTTATAAGAATTAGAATTATCACAAAAATACTAAAGTATTACTTCTAGACAAAGTTTAAATGTTATCATTGATTTGGAAAATAGTAAAGATAATTAAAATATGGTTTAAATAATGGCTGCTATAAAACAAGTTTAACCTTCTAATTTAATAGTTTCAACTTAAATTCTTAGTGAATAGTTTTCCTTTTATAAAAATGTTTTAGATTTTTCATTGGGTGGATCTGTTATATTATGCTTTGGAAAGTAAGGCAAATAAAAAAATAATGAATATATTAATAAATATTTGTCTTACTTTCAAGATTATAAGCTAACCAGTTAAAATAACCAAGTATAATAGCAATAATTTATAAGTGAAGTGCCTTCCAATTCCTTTCTACTTCTGTAAGTTCTACCTTTCTAGATTCCTCTCTAGACTTAATGTAGTTAATGAAGTTTTTCCCTAGAACTGTAGGTTACATATAATTATTTGAAATTACTTTTGAGATGCAGTTGTTTTAAAGAAATGTGTAAACCCAAGAATTCTAGAGTTCATATCTTATTTTTATAAAAATTATTGAAAAACTAATTTCCTTGAATAATTTAACAGGTTCTTCCAGCACCAAAATTGAAGATGACTAATAATCATATTTACAACAACAATGGCTATGGTGTAAGCATTCTTCAACCAACTGAACAATTTTTTATCGTAGCAGAAGAAGCCCTCAACAAAGGGGCAGCTTCAGGGGATAAAAAAGAGGACAGTATGCTCTCCAGAGTAATGCAGAATCTGAACCTAGAGATGAACAACAATAAGATAGAAGCAAACTTGAAGGGGGATATCAGAATAGTCACAAGTTAAAGCATCTGGATTTATGTTTTATATTTCAGATATTTGTTTAGTAAATAATTCTCATATCCCACAGAAATGGTAGCTTTAATTAAATTCAAACCCTATTAAAACTATTAAGCATTCTAAAGCTTTCATTGGATGATTCATTTTAACTTTTTAATATAAGTTGAGATATAATTCACACACTATAAAATTCACCCTTTTAAAGTATATAGTTTAACAGTATTTACTGTTTTTAGTTATATAGACCCCACCATCATCACTATTTAATTCCAAAACAAATGTGGTTTTACTTTTTTTCAAATGTGGTTTTAAACATTGTTTTTGATACTCAGTCCAGTAAGAAGCATTAGGTGTTCTATGCAGATAATAGGAAAAAATTAAATTTATAGCCAATTCCTGATTCATTCCCGTTTATCTGTGTTAGGAACTGGAATTAGGTAAGAAAGCACTGTAGCACTCACTGTATTTATATAGAATTAGGTTCAACTGTAGGAAACAAGGAAATCCAGAGAGGTAAAGAATATAGAAACAGATTTCTTCCTCATATTCAAGGCCAGAGGTAATCAGTATAGGGTTAATCGATGTTCCGTGTTTGTACTTAGTGTAGGTAGCTGTCCATGTTAGAAATTCAAATGTTTTCTATCTTGTTTTACCACTGTAGGGTTTCCCATTCAAAATCACCACATGGGCCAAGATGGCAATTGTTGCTCAAGCCATTATGTTTAAATTCCAGCCAAGCAGAAGGGATAGGACTTTCCTACAAAGTTACATTATTCCAACTTTCATGCCTCCCTCCCGCCATGAGCTAATTACATGGCTTCACCTAATTGCTAAGAATTTTTTTTTTTTTTGAGTCTTTTAATTGGACTGCTGTGGGTCCTCTAAAATAGGGCGTTTGTTTTCTAAGATAAAACCAATGGTCTTTTTCACAAAGAGAACTCGTATACTGATTTTAGCACACAAAAGGAAATAAGCACTCAGGCTCACTTATTTTCCTTCCTCAATTTGCCTTTTACTTCATGTGATCCGTAGCTTAGCAACATGTAACTCAGGTAACACAACCTAACATGTCATGTTATCTAAGTTACAGGTCACTCTGTGTTGCCATAGAAAATCTGTTGAGGCTGGGTTGAATGGTTGTTTTTCAGTTTCATCAATGGCCTTTTCATGTATTTTTTACACATGAAATAGTCTTGTTAACTGGGTGACAGGAGATAATTTTACTTATTGTCATGGAGGCTTGAACAACAGTAGTCTTTCTATAATGAGTTTAATGAACTGTAAGAGGGGGGATTTTCCTTTCCAGTCTTCTTCACCTCCCAGTTTTTGGTTTCAGGAAGAGGCAAGGCCATAGACAAAGATAGGATCTTTTGAGAGGGAGCAGAAAGAGCAAGAGCTTTGCATGAGCATACTGCTCACTCACAAGTCATTTGCCTTTTTATCTGTTGCCACCGTTGTTTCCAACCGATTTCTCTTTTCCAAGGCCCTCTTCAGAGCAGGTTTTTATCTTTCCTATTCTCTCAAGAATGAAAAAGCATTTTTTAGATTTTCTAAGAAATTTGATCTGTTTTCTCCCTCCCTCACCTTCCCATTTCTACTTTCCCCTCCAGTGTACCAAATTATCACAACTTTAAAGATGTAACACCAATTTATTATCGCACAATTCTGTAGGCTGAAGTTTGACATGGCTTCCACGGGGCTAAAATCAGGCTGTTGACAGGAATTTTCTTTCTGGAGACTTCAGGGGAGGAGTTGTTTTCCTGTGCATTTGGGTGGCTGGCAGGATTGTTTTCTGCAGTTGTAGGATTGAGATGTTTCCTTGATGGTTGTCAGGCAGGGACTGCTCTCCCAGCTTCTAGTGGCCAGCTACATTCCCTGGGTTATGGCTTCCTTCCTCTGTCTTCTGAGGCATTGAGTCCCTCTCCTGCCTCTTTTTCAGTCTCACTGCTCTGACCTACTCTTTTACTTTTAAGGACTTGGCGGTTAGATATAGCCCACCTGGATAATCCATAAATTCATCTCAAGGTCTTCAACTTTAATCACACTTGCAAAGTCCCTTTTGCCATGAAAGATACATATGTACATAGTCCCTGGTTCTGGGGATTTGGATATGGACATCTTCAGTGAGGGGCCATTATTCTGCTTACCACTTATTTTAACCAATTTTCTAGGTCAAGGGAAGACAAATCCAAATTCTATTTCTCAAATGGGATTTAAAATATTTCCTCCACCAGGATTAACTAATCCATGCATAGCTTGCGTTTCCCTATTTCCGTTCTGTCCTTCCCTTTTAGAGAGTATTGGCAATGGGTTTTAGGAACATTACATCCCACACTGTATGTGCATTCCAAGTAATAACTGCTAGTTTTAAAGTGATACTAAGGGGTCTCTGCCTATGCTAAAGACTGAAATGAGATTTACAATCCAGGATTTTTAAGGACATCTCATCACAGTTGCTAGAAATGGAAACATTAGAATTCGGAAGGTGAAAACTGTACAAATCAAGATTAGAAGAGTAGACTCTGATGGTAAACAAAAAGGGATGAATTTTAATCCTTTTTTGCTTTTTTATAAGACTGGCAGTGGGAATGGAGACTTTCTTTGTTCCGTTACTCTGCCAGCAGCAGCTAGGAAAGAGCTTCAACTCAAGAGAAGAATGGGACCCACAATGCTAGCGCATGTTTTCAGCTTATCAGTTTATGAAGTAAAAGCAGTGAAAGTAGCAGGTGGCTACAAATCAAAGGACTGAAAGGCATTCCTCTGGCAGCACAGGGCACAGAAAAGCTGCTCTGATTATTGGAGCAAGTTGCCATTCTTGGTGAGACACCTACCCGAAGTGCCTAAGTATTATCTTCTAGACTGAACAGTTACAACCAAAAGGCATTGCATTTGAGGAGAGGGGTCTAATTTTTCTAAATTATTAAGGTGAAAAATGAGAAACCTAAATACACTGTATACTTTCAGGGACTAAACCAAACTAAGTTTCTTAAATCTATATATAGACAGGTTTCAAGAGTCTGTGAAGTACTGAAAAAATAAAAAACCTTATCAATGAGAGAGAGAGAGAGAGGCGCAGAGACACAGGCAGAGGGAGAAGAAGGCTCCATGCAGGGTGCCTAATGTGGGACTTGATCCCAGAACTCCAGGATCACACCCTGGGCCAAAGGCAGGTGCTAAACCGCTGAGCCACCCAGGGATCCCCAGTACTGAAATTTTAAGTAAATTTTGTGTACATGCCTTTTGGTGGACAGTCCACAGCTTTCAATTTATTCTCAAAGGAGCCTCTTAGCCAAAAAGAAGCTTACGCCCACTGATTTGGGTAATATTTAAGCTTCCTTTCACATATTCTTCATTGTTTGGTCAAAGCCTTAAACACTTGTCTTTAACCAAAATGTTTTTTCTACAAAACACTGACAGAAAACTCAGGCAACTTTATAACTCAGTATATTAATACTGGACATTCGACACTACAAATACTTTGGTGATTTCAGGTTTTGTGGTTGCATAAGATGTACATTTCTTTTACTTACCAATAAAATTCTGAAGCCATTGATAGGTGTCAGAATACTAGGTTGTTTTGGAAATGCTCAGTACTATTACTAATGCCAAAAAAATTTAGATTTAGATTAGAAGGTTAAACAAATCCTATTATTTTAAAAAGAGCTTTACATTTTCAATCATTTGAATAATTACTAAAATATTAAAAATATAGTTATTTTACAATTTTACAGGTTAACATGGAAAACACAGGTTTACCAGCTAAAATGAGAAGTGTTAAACAATGGATTATGTAGACAATTTGCTTTATTGCCTATTTAAAATTTAGTTCTAGTTTGAAGGAAATACACAGTTTCAAAGTTTGGAGATTCCTGAATGATCGCCCATTAAGATTAATTCTAGGGTGACCAACTTGTTCCAGCTGGCCACCCTAATTAGTTCCCAGGAAGAGATTCTTTCCTAAAAGCTAAATTACTACTGAAGTAATCTGATAACCTCAATCAGTTAGCTCTGAAAGATTCAATAGTAAATTTTCCCCACAGGAGTCAGCTTTTTACACTATACCTAGTAGGACAGTCCACTAATATCTAAGGCACGCAAACACACTTTTAGCAATTTTCCTGTCTCCCGGCCAAATCTTTCAGGTAAATCCAGTGGAATTCAGAAACCTTATTTTCAGTCAAAACCAAAACCCATCAGTTTCAGTGCAATTCAGAAATCCGTTTTTAGTGTCCTTACTGTCCTACAATCCAACTCTGCTTCTATAATTAGAAGCAGGGAAACTAGCTTTCAAATAGGTGCTTTGGGGCAGCCCGGGTGGCTCAGCGGTTTAGTGCCTTCAGTCCAGGGCGTGATCCCGGAGACCCGGGATTGAGTCCCATGTCAGGCTCCCTGCATAGAGCCTGCTTCTCCCTCTGCCTGTGTCTCTGCCTCTCTATCTCTATGAATAATAAATAAAATCTTGAAAAATAAAGCTCTTTAAAAACAAACAAAAATAGGTGCTTTGCCACAGCTGATGTCCTTCCTAGCTGTCTGTGCTGACCCTAAGCTGATCCACTGTTCCTTTTGGCATAGGTGATGTCCAGAGGGTTTTGTATGTGCAGCTCCGTAACACAGGAGATTCCATCAAATTGTAGCTGTTACTTAACACAGTGCCAACAGTTTCCTGACTGACAGCTCTTTGGCATGGCTTCCAACAGATTCCCCCAGTTACCTTTTTGGCCTTGCTCTGGGCCCAACGGAGTTTTATAATTCCCTTCTACATCACCCTCAGTCTCAGAGAAAGCTGATGAGTCATAACTGCTACAATCTTCCAGTTTCTACACAGTAAAGATGTCATCATAGACAGAAAAGGTCTATTCTCTCATTCCTACCTAAATTTCTAGAAGGGCAGACTCAATTTGGTCAGTGCCAACTCTCATCATACTTCCATACCCTTATTTATGTGTGTGGTGGTCTACATATTCCTTCTTCCCAAATTCTCTCCTTACTATGTCTAGCTACTTTCCATCTCCTGAATGGGAAAGGGGTGCAATCAGCTCTCATTTTGGAAACACTTTCCAGTCACCTTGCACCTGCTGCAACATCCCTTAAACTGAATATTCTCTTTGGTCTAGGCAGACTGTAGAAGGATGCTTGAGAAAGGAAACATAACACACTGGTTGCAATCTCCACAAGTCTGATAATTTTTTCAAAGAAGTTACTTCTGGATATGATGTTATAATGGACTGACAATTAAAATGGACTTGACTTTCACCTACAGCTATGACAGTCTGACAGTTGATTTTCCTTCCCACTCCCATGGAAACAACTAGAAAACCAAATGATCTATTTTTTAAAAACAATCTCCACACAATTATATGTATCTCTGCATGTATGTGTATATATACCTGAATCAACAGCTTTCACCCATCAGACAAGCAATGCAGAACTGTATAATCACCAAAATAAGGGAAAATGAGCCCTAAGATCACTCTGCCTTTCTGTGTGGAGGCACTTTGGTAGATCATGGCAGAGGAAGAACCAAGCAAAGCACACAGTCTCACAGAAAAGAAGAGACAAAGGCCGGTTCAGGGAGGATAGCTACAATTTATAGGGCAGAATACAGACAGGAGGCAGCCACAAAGAGAAGGCTTCTAGAAATCTGCATAGGCATTTGCTTAGGTTTTTAGTTAAAGACTAAGAGATTATTAGAGGTCTCGAAGTGGTTCTTTCAACCTTTAGGGGATGTAATTTGACATCTCAGTCATTCTTGATCATCTTGATTTCTCGTTTGTGGTTGAAGTTTGTGGAGAAATTAGTACCGGTTAAGCGAGGCATTGAATTTATACATTCTGTGGTACAAGATTTCACAACACGTGCAAAAGGCAAGAGAAAGCATGGTCCAATGACAAGGCTAGAAGTTCAGTATGGTCGGTAAGGAGGACTGAGGCTAGAGTAGAAGAGGTGAGAAGTTTAGCCTCTACTCTCAAGGCTCTAGGAATCACTGGTTAAAGGTGGGAGTGGGTGGTAGTGGTATTAGATTTGAATGGGAATGTTTATTCTGGCTATAGTATGGAGAATGGATTGTAGACAGCAGGAGGACTTCCAACAGGAAGATCAGTTAAGAGGTTGCTGCATCACTGTACGTCCAAGTTAACAACAGCTTGAATAGAAGAGGTAGTTGGGCTTACAAAAGTACAACTGGAAGGTGTTTTGGGAGAACTAACTACATGTGGCAATTTATAAGGTTTTGACAATTAAGTAGCTGAAACTCCTGAGACTTAAACAAACACTTGAACAGGGAAGAAAGTATAGGATAGGGCACAGGGTGAATTAGGTGGTTTTCTTCAGTCTGGTAAAGTGCTGAGTTCTTTATTTCTGTGGGATACCTAAGCAGCAATGTATGTCAAACAGCAAACAGTTGTATGATCTGATGCCCAGAAAGGAAATCTCAGCTGGATACAGAGTTGAGACTCTAAATAGATAGGAATCATCAGATGATCAACAGCAGGTGATCTAAAGCACATAAATAGAGGGGATCCCTGGGTGGCTCAGTGGTTTAGCGCCTGCCTTTGGCCCAGGGCGTGATCCTGGAGTCCCAAGGATCAAGTCCCGCATCAGACTCCCTGTATGGACCCTGCTTCTCCCTCTGCCCGTGTCTCTGCCTCTCTCTCTGTCTCTCATGAATAAATAAAATCTTCCAAAAAAAGGGGGGGGGGGGACATAGAGAAGATTTTGAAAAGGGTACTAATGTAAAATATAACCTGCCCAAGATCATTCATGGGCCCTAAAGCAGCTTTAAGATAGGAGTCCAGTTCTATTTAATCCAAAGCCTTTGTAATCTCTACTGTACTGTGCTATATCTCAAATAAGCGATGTAAAAATTTATTGAAAACCTAAAATGTTAAAAACATAAATATCTCTATGAAAATAAACTTGATGCATGGGTGAAGCTTTACTTACCTTCATTCTTTGACTAAATATAACCTTAATTCAAGAATTTTGTAGATTAATTTTAAATTCTAATTAAAATTAATTTTTACACTGCAAACTAACTTAGAAAAGAGAATGTGGATCTTGGTCTCAGATTTTTTCAAAGACAAAACTTGGGAAAAAGTCAAAATGTTCAGCCCTAGGTCAAAAGTTTTATTCAGGGATTAGAGGTTCATGTAAAATTGTGCACTGACCAGTATTTACTAGAAGAACAACAATTTCATTTCAAGGCTATTTATTCTAAATACAAGTAACAGTATCACTTGGTATACTTTGAAAAACAATACAATTCTTCCTGTGATGCATAAAACTAAGATGTAACTGGCATTGCATAATTATTCTAATGTGTAATGTCAACAATGAACTACATGACCAGTATTTGGTATAATACTTTATTTTCTATTGTATTAAACTAAAGCCAAGAAAATATCAAGTTAATTTTAAAGGCAAATCTTTACTCCTTAAAGAAAAAAATACAAACTGGTAGTTTCAGAATCAGTATATTTTACATAATATAAACAAAACCACTAATGTATCTATATGCTTGGTTTCCTTAAACTATAATGAACCACAAAATGGGTGGAAAATGGGTTTACTTACTGGCATCAAATAAACAACTTGGGAAAACAGGTTGCATGCATTTTTTAACTGTCTATGCATAGGCACTGACATAACAAGTTTTAGTAGCCACCACCTCCTCTTCCTTGTCCAAAGTAACCACTCCCATAGCCCTCTCTGACACCCCCTCGCTGGAATCCCCCAGAACCTCTGTAGCCTCCTCCACTAGACCCTCTATAGTCTCCTCCAGAACCACCTCTATAGCCACCACTGACAGCTCCTCTATAGCCTCCGCCATAGCCTCCCCGATAGGAGTTGGAGCCACCAGCATAGCCACCGCCACTGTAGCCTCCGCCACCAACATAGCCTCCACCACCTCCATAGCCTCCGCTGCCATAGCCTCCACCACCATAACTAGAACCTCCTCGTCTATATCCACCTCCATTGTCGTATCGAGCCATCTTGGGAGGACGTGGACCATCTCCATACCTAGGAAAAGTACAAAATCACTTTAGCAAAGCATCCTTAATACATCTCAACTAGTTACAAAGCATAAACATTTAGTCATATTTGAAAATTTAATACATAAAGGAGATGAAGCCAAGTGCACAAATACAAAAAGAAATAAAATCTGACTAAAAATAAAATTCTCCACAGAAGAATGCATCGACTGTAACCATCTGTTTTTCTAAAATTCTTTTTGGTTCATTCTCAAAGATCTTACATTTTGACAGTAGGTCCTTACAGCTTTAGATGGTTCACTTACTGAGCCTCAGCTATATAGCATTCTACAAAAGCAGTAATATGTAAGAGGCTCCTGGAGTTGGTAGCTTGATCTTTATCACCAAGTACTTTTTTGCATTAACTCTGAAATATGTTTTTGAAAAATGCCTGTGATTTATTTACACCTAAATATGATTCATGTGGCAAACAAAAAAATGAGGTGTAATGAAAAACTGCGTAAATCAAGATGTCTCACTTGTTAACAACTCCAATTCAGCATACCCTTATTCTTCCTATGCAGCTTTTCTTAAAGATAAACACTATGAAATTCACAGCTTTTCAAGTCAGAAATATAGCTGGGATCTAACTTCATTCCTTCACTGCTCCTC
The DNA here is from genome assembly GCF_905146905.1 of Nyctereutes procyonoides. Taxonomy (NCBI): domain Eukaryota; kingdom Metazoa; phylum Chordata; class Mammalia; order Carnivora; family Canidae; genus Nyctereutes; species Nyctereutes procyonoides. The sequence continues at coordinate 10,889,343 of NW_026575037.1, forward strand.
TGTTCCCACCCCCCATTTCAATCCATCACCCATTCCTCCCAATTGTCCTACAAACCAGTCTAATCTACTCCTCCCCATTTCAATTCTCCCTACTGTAAATTCAAGTCACCATTATATTCATGCATCCTAAACTCTGATATTTATCCCATCCTTTGTAGGTTCTGGAATTTTGTCCTTCAGGGATTATATGTGAAGCTTCCTTAATCACCATCCTTCCTGCTGAAAGTAATCTCTCCTATTCTAAACACCTAGAATTGTTACCTACCCATGACACTTCTTTATCTTTCTTTTTGAAGACTGTCCTCAATAATTCTATATATCTGACCCACTGGGAGAGCAAAGTATATACAATAAATAAGTGCGCTGTTTTAGAAGCTATTTACTGCCTTAGTTTGAAATCCAGTCCTACCATTCACTGGCTGTATAGCCTTGGATCTTAATGTCTCTGTGTTAGTTTCCTTACTCATATTAAAGGGGAAAAAGATCTACCTACATCATAGATCAAATGTTAAAATGAGTTAATATCAGAAAAGCACTTGGCACAGTGCCTGGTACACACTGAATACTTACTATGTGTATGATTAATAAATTTTAAAAAGTAAACTAGTTATAGCAAAATGGGACTCAGAATTCACACAGGACACAGTTCTATATAATAAAATTATTAACAGTTTATAACCAAATGCAGTAAGTGATCCTTGAAAGGAAGATCAAAGAATTTTTCTTGGATGATTAGAAAAATTTTAGTATGTTTATAATATTAGATAAGTTAACATTTAAAATTTTGGGGTGTGATCATGGTATTGCTATGTGCTTAAAAGATGTATGAAGTATACTGATGTAAAATGTCCTAAGCTCTGCAACTTAGTCACAAATGATTAAGCAAAAGTAGGTGTGTGCACACACAAATGTATAAAAGCAGGTGTCACAGAATGCTGACAATTAGTGAGTTTAGGTTCTAAGACTTTATTGGTGTTCACTGTACTATTCTTCTGCCTTCTCGGCAGATATCAAATATTTGCAAATAAAAAGTTGTAAGCAAAGATTAAAAAGGTGGAAAAAGTCAACCAAATAAGACATTTTAAGAATGAAGAGAAATTTCACACTTAAGATATTTGCATTCTTGCATTCCCCTAGTAAGATGAACCTTGAGGCTTTTCATTTGAAGAAGCTCTAATTTAACCCCTCAATCAACATTTTTTCATTGGAGAAAGCAAAAGAGTACCGTGGAAAAAGAATGGTTTGGGCTCTGTCACTTTCCTGTCATGTGACCGACCCTGGACTTTCTCTGACATGCACTGATACAATATATACTATTAACACAGACAAAAGTTAGTAACATCCTTTTTTTCTGAATGTGTTAAATTAAATCTCATATTCAGTGTTTGTCTAGAATTTTAACGTAAATAAACAAGGCCTCTATTAGCTAACTGTGAATTTTAGGCCAGTATAAGATTACTGTCTTCTGCTTGGTTCAAAGAGAAGTTACTGTGGTACTCACCGTGTACTGCCAATCATGAGGTTGATACCAGCAGCTGAGGGCCTAGAGATTTGGCGAATCATGTTTAGCATATGTTCATTAACAGGGTCCAACTGGCTGATGATATTAGGCTGTTTGGTTACTTCAACAACCAGAGCTTCCATGGCTGCCCGGAGAGCAGTGATACAGGCAGCAGCTTCATGAGATATTTGCAGTCTGATCCTAAAGCAAAGAAAAATGATAAGGTACAAGAAGGGTATATATAGCAAAGACTACTGTCTCTCAATTTCACACATGGTTAAGTGATGGAATAAATTTAACTTCTTACTAAGTACCAATACTTTCAACTCTTGCAATGAACCCTACTTAGGCAAACACAGGTATGAAGAATGGTAACAGTTTTTAAAATACTGTAAGCAATATAGATCATTCAGTTTCCAATAAAAGAATGAAAGAGACTCACATTGCTGGAGTTGTCAAGAATATGACTGAGACTACTGACTGGTCAACTAAGATCTATTCCCTTTTTGTCAAGTGCTTACTACATGTTTTCCAGTAGTCTCTAACCAACATACAGAGTACATGAAAAGGTATCCAAGTTTCAAGTAGATTCCTATTCCCTAGGGTAATATTCATGCGGGGCAGATGTAGCTTCAATGCCTATGCAATTGCTTCCACTGGTATGACTTACTATCAAGTATGAACTGTACCACCAAGATATACCACTCTCCAAGAAGCAACAATGTTATAAAAACACTTCATTTTTGCCATGAAATTTTGTCATGTTTATTCCACAAATAAAGTTAGATTAGCAGCTAAATCCCATTACACCTCAATTCTAAGAATGTGGTTTGAAGTTCACATCTGAAAATCCATACCAGTCATCTACGAGCACGATCTGCCCATCAGACTGGACCTTCTTGGAGGCAAAGAGAAGCAACTGCAAGGGAGTGACTAAGGTCATGCCCTTAGCAGAGATGGCTCGGGTTCGAATCTGCAGATGGAAAAGGAGGCAAGAGGAAACAGATGACATTCCAGGTTGTCAAATGCCATATAATTTATTGAATTATGCTTTAAAAATAAAAACTCACGTTCCTACTGCGCATTAATAAGTAATGACAATGTAGATTTCTAATGTAAATTTTTTTTTTTTTGAGGTTGGGGGAGAGAGAGGAAGAGTGTGCTGGGCAGAGGGAAAGGGAAAGAATCTCAAGCAGGCTCCATGCTCAGCACCGAGCCCGACACAGAGCCCTGAGATCATGACCTGAGCTGAAATCAAGAATTGGACACTTAACATACTGAGCCCCACGCAGGCGCCCCTCAATGCAAATTTTTCTAAACTAATCTCTAATCTTTTCTTACCTTTTCACCAAATACAAAGAAGGGAGATGGGTACTTCATGTCTTGGCTGCTAAAAGGACAATTAACAGACGACTTGTGGATAAGGGCATTACGCCCTTCAGTGGTGAGAATCTTTCTTTTTTCCTTATGATAGCACACATTAGGGTACACACCAAAAGCCAGAAGAGAGATAACAACATCCAAATTATTATCTGGTCCAGTGTTAGTAAACACTTGGGTCAACAAGCAATCTGTTAAGAGGAATGGGGTAAAAATATCAGATTATCTGGCTAATCCTTGGATTGCATGTAAACTTGTTAAGAAAATTAGGACTGACTCCTTCCCACCTCTTTTTTCAGATTTCCTGTCTTCTCAGAACTTTTGCACCCACATTTTAAGTTCAAGGAGAAATTCTGAGTCTCCACAACAAAAAACTAAAATACTTACATTCTCTTATAGACTCAACCATAAGAGTTGAGTGATTACTTAAAGACAAAAGCCAACTCCTCATTCTCATGTTATCATCTACTTGCTAAAGGTGAGCCAGACCTAACAGGTGAGTAAAGTGGAACATCTACTGTTCCTCAATAGCTGTTTTTTTTTTTTAGAGAAGAATGACAGTTCAAGGGGAGCCCACTGGAATGAGGGATGATGTTTCTACCCACACTATGCTTTAGAAGTACTTCCTCATGGTTGAGAAGCATGACAGTGACCACTAAGAACATGGATATATTCTGTGCTGGACAAACCTAAGTTCTAGTCTCATCACTTAACTGAATGAGTTTAGACAAGTAATTTAAACCTCTGTGTTTCCTCTTCTATAAAACAGAGTAATATCTGTATCTTGGGATTATTGTGAGGATTCTATCATATAAGATATGTTCTTCCTTTTTTCCTTTGATTTTGACTTAAAAAATTACAAATTCAGTCCACTTACAACAGAGGAAAACATCTGTCTAGTAACTTAGATTATATCCTTTTGAAATTTGCCATCTTGCCCAACTATGTTCTCTTTCTCTCAACTAGAATACAGCTATGTCCAGTTGTGTGCTTCAATTCCCAACTTTAGGAAATGATGCTCTTTTAATATAGTTGGAGAACAAAAGTTTAAAAGCTCAACAAATATAAGAAATAAACAGCTAAATTACTCTCTCTCCATCAAATACCGAAGCCTCCTTACTCTCCAGCACATTTAAAGGCACTTAATATTTAACATGGTAAATTTCATGTCTAAACACAAATGTGGGCAGAATGATCAATCACTTCACAAAACACTATTTGAGGCTATTCAACGAGCACAGGGTCTAAAGTCTGAAGCTAAAAGACACTGCACTGTCAACGTGCACATGCTACATAAATGTCACTTTAGATAGATCCTTAGAATTTGAGAGTCATACCTTCTGGGAATCCAGAATTAATCAGAATCTCTTTGAGCTGAACTTTGGCTTCCCAGGTCATTCTTAGTGTAGCCATATTGAGTCTCTTGTGCTCACAAAAACGTATCTCTGCTTCTTCTCCACCCATTCTAAAATAGATTAAAAAAAAAAAAAAAGAATGACTCTTAAGAGTCATTCTCAAAGCCCCAAAACACATTAGAAACTAAAGAGAGTTCTCACAGCTTTACAACTTTCTGCTTTCAAATGCATACCTAGCATCATCCCAAGCTTGGAAGACTGATAAAAGGGCCACATGATCAGAAAATCTGTTTCCAGCAAAATTTCGATGAATATAACCCAGTCGCTTTCCTTCACTAATGAAAGGCTCCGGAAAGCAGGTTGCAGCAGAGATGGTACAGACGGCGTCTCCCACACTGAAACAGACAGGAGAATTCAGTCTCATAGTTTCTTTCCAGCAGTTCACGAGCCATACTGTCACTGTGGGTCAGTCTTTACTGGCTATGATACTGCTTTATCAGCACCAAGACTGGTTTAACAAAGAACTTTTACAGTTGCTCCCTCCAGAAGCAGAAAGAGAAAAAAATGAAGGAGCTCTGGTATTAATGAATATTTACCATAAATTATGACCAAGTATTTTATTTTTCCTTTCCTTATTCTCTTCCCCATCTTCTCAAATCTCTTAATCTTCAAAATTTCCTGATAAAGTATACCTGTTTTCCTAGTTCCAGTTCTCTTTTAAAGACAACCACTTATGCTCCTCAGAGGAACTGCGCTTCCCTTTTGAGAAACTTGTGCTCTTTCCCCCAACAAGCCCTGGTACCCATCTACTGGTATCATGCATTCTCATTTCATACTTTGCTTAATATCTGAAGTATGCCACTTCTAAGAATTTAATTTTTTCTTCTGAGCCCATCCTGTTTTTTATGGCAAGGGGACTAAGATCCTGAAATTGTTTTTCTACCATTTAAGTATCAGCAATAAAACAAAGCACTTACTAGAAAATACATCCCATTATCATCATTTTGCCAAAACGAGGCTCAATGGGGAGTTTAGCCAGGATTCGTCCCAGAGGAGTCAACTCATCATTGGCATCTAACGCATCAAGTTCTGTGGGGAAATATTTCTTTATGAGCAGAAACAGTAATGAACACTCCTTTAACTGAGGCAAAGATGAAAAATTTAAGGTTAATGGAGTTTTTAATATTTGTCAAGTCAACTGCCAGCACCATGCCCATAGCCAATAATTCTCTTCACTCAAAAATAGAACAAAACCGGGATCCCTGGGTGGCGCAGCGGTTTGGCGCCTGCCTTTGGCCCAGGGCGCGATCCTGGAGACCCAGGATCGAATCCCACGTCGGGCTCCCGGTGCATGGAGCCTGCTTCTCCCTCTGCCTGTGTCTCTGCCTCTCTCTCTCTCTCTGTGACTATCATAAATAAATAAAATATTAAAAAAAAATAAAAAAAAATAGAACAAAACCAAATTCTGGAGCACCTAATAGGAAGAAGGTACTAGAATTAGGTCCTGTAAGCTGTAAAGCTTGAATACAGCCCATGCAAACTCTATAGATAAAATAAAAACTAAAATAACAGCAGAAGTACATATGCCCTAAACAAGTCTCATGCCATCTACAGATAATTTTTAGAGAGAAATGAGATGTGAAGAGCCAAAGTCTAAAGTTCATATAGCAGATGAGTACTGGATTCAAAATCAGATTCCCTTGGCCAATGTTCTGAGTTTTTCCCATGATACTACACCACTTCTATGACATGATTAGAAAATACAAATAGATATTTTAACAGATATACATAAAATACTAGATAGTAATTCATATTCTAATTGTTAAATACTGGTGAAGAGTTTTGTGGTTTTTTTTTCTTTTTTTTTTACCAAAAGAAGACTCATGTTACCCCTTTCTTACCCCATGTTGCTCATTTTATAAAACTGCCCACACTAAATATATAAGGTAGCACTGGAAGTCCTATCACAGCCTGCCTAATGTATCTTGATTCATCTGTTACATGTTAGTTGCCAGGGCAAGACAAATGGCATAATTAACATGTGTTAGGTAGGTTCTGTGTTTATAGGTACCTCTAAGGGTATGCTCTGCTTCGATCACAGCATCCAAAGGTGGAGGTTCAATCGCCTTGGCCAGAAACTGGCCAATTCCTCCCAGACGCAGAAGTTTTATGCTCAAAGCAATTTCATGTAATGGTGTTCGGAACATCTCAGGTGTCATATGGGTTTCAAGTCTAAGTGAAGAAAAGCATAAAATAACCATCCACTCCTGTATATACACGTCTGTTTAACAAAATCTTTGCAGAGAGATAATCAGGTTTATAGAGCTCTCCTTCCCTCACCCTTTTATAATTAACAAAAAATGTTTGGTATTTACCACAAAGACTCTCTGGACAAGACCCTTTTAAGTGCTTGAGCAGTGGTTTACCACTTACAGCTTGATAGCATTTTTGTCTGAAGAGTGAAGGAGGGTGAAAAAAAGAATTCTTAATGTTATTACCCATATCTATGATTTCAGGTCTTGCCTGCTGACAAACCTGAGTTATAAACAATGGCTAAGAAGGGAGAGGGTGAGGTGACAGGCAAAAATGGGTGAAGGGGAGTGGGAGATACAGGCTTCCAGTTGAGTGAATAAATCACAAGGGTGAAAGGTACACCCCAAAGAATATAGTCAATTGTATTGTAAAAGTATTATATGGTGACGGATGGCAGTTACACTTGTGGGAAGCACAGCATAATGTATAGAGTTGTTGAATCACTATGTTGTACACCTGAAACTAATGTAACATCAGTTATCAATACTCAAAAACAAACACCTCTCACCCCCCCCCCATACTCCTAAATGGTAATAAGACTTTCTGTGGAGATTTGGGCTAATATTAACATTTCCCCACAATCACCTTCCCTTTCTGGTTCATAAAATTTAGTGCCACCAGAAAGTATTTTACAGATCATCTAACCCTTAAAAATTTTAGTAATAAGTTACTATTACAAATTAATATTAACAATGATAATACCTAGCATTTACTGAGAGCTTACCATGTGCCAAGCACTGTTCTCAGTATTTTACATTATTAACTCATTTAGTTCTCAAATCCTGTGGGTTAGGTATTATCTATCTTCCTCTTTCAACTGAAGAAACAAAGTTAAGCAACTTGATCTCACTTTACAAAATGGGGAAAGAGGTCTACAAGAGTGTAAATATTCAGGTTTACATGATATCATAGGTATAAATGGTATTAAAATCCAGGTCTCAATTTTTTTTTTTTTTTAACTGGGGTCTATGCCTAGCAGGAGCTCAACATGATGGGGCTTGAACTCACAACTCTTGAGATTGAGACTTGAGCTAACATTAAAAGTTGGCTGCTTAACCAACTGAGCCACTCAGGGGCCCTCAGTTCTCTACATTTCTAATTCACTTCTTGGCTATTCACTGTTCATGATTAAATTCATGGAACAATTTACAGATGATTCCAACACTGCTGGCAAGACACTTAAGTCAGCTTAAATAAAGTTTACATAAATGTAGATAGCAAAAAGAAAAAAAAAGCATATAGTGTTATCTGTTTCTTATCCTACAGAGAAAAGAACAAAAATATTATGGGTTCATGCCATTACTAATTAGTAGGTGATTTTCACTAAGATGTTCAAGTACAGCACTTGTTTCTTCGGTTCAAAGGACAATCTAGGGCAGTCTGGGTGGCTCAGCGGTTTAGTGCTGCCTTCCGCCCAGGGCATGATCCTGGAGACCCAGGATCGAGTCCCATGTCGGGCTCCCTGCATAGAGCCTACTTCTCCCTCTGCCTGTGTCCCTGCCTCTTTCTCGCTCTGTGATCTTAAAAAAAAAAACAAAAAACAAAAAACAAAGGGCAATCTAACCTTTAAAAAGTAAGTATCTTCCAAATGTTGCAGCCAGTCTCCTGAGCTTAACTTCTGATGCTCAAATAAACCCACATTTACAATTTACCAGGGAGCCATTTAAGTTACCAGGACAAAAACAAGTCGAAGTTTCCTTGGTTTCTCTTCAGTGCATTATATACACATTTGGCCACCTAAATTAAATCTGTCCCGCAATTCTTTATTGTGATAAATATACACATGTAGAAAAGCCCTAACTCTACCTTATGGTTAATCAGTTAAAGCTAATGCACACACACAGATCTTCAGAAACATATAACTATGCATCTTATTAAACCTGGAATTCAGGGCAGCCCGAGTGGCTCAGTGGTTTAGCGCCTGCCTTTGGCCCAGGGGGTGATCCTGGAGTCCCGGGATTAAGTCCCACATCAGGCTCCCTGCATGGAGCCTGCTTCTCCCTCTGCCTCTCTCTCTGTCTCTCTCATGAATAAATAAATACAATATCAATAAATAAATAAATAAATAAATAAATAAATAAATAAATAAATAAAAAAAAACAAACCTGGAGTTCAGAGATAAGGATATTTTTTTTTTAAATCAAGTCCCAACCACAAACATTCCCCAAAAGGCATACAGTATTTTTTAAATGTACAATAAGTTAACCATTCCGTAAGTATCAGTAATCCTAAAGTGACCTATGTGGAGCCAAAATAATGACTTGTAGTAAGCAGGAAACAGTATCAAACATGCAAATCACTGACAATCTCATTCTTGGACAATCTTGTTTTTTAAGCCAAGTATCTATCCTTCAATATATGTAACCAAAAGCATTTATGTGCTGAGTTTATGAAGTTCATATTTGGTAGAGTGGGGGGATATATTATATGAAGGGGTAAAAAAACAAATCTGTAATCCTGATTCAAGAATTGGTTCTTACCTCTCAAAACGAGCTCGGCTACAGAGGTGAAAGCAGAATCCAGGCCGCACGCGGCCAGCTCGTCCTTTCCGCTGCTCAAGGTTTGTTTTGGATGCCCATACTGTAGCGTAGTTGGTCATATTGTTGTGAGCAGTGAACAGCTTCACTTTCTGCCTAAATAGGAAACAGTGGCTAATTCTAAGATTCACATGTATCACCAGTACATAACTATGGTATTTCCACTAGAGGATGGATACTTTTCAGGTAGCTATGCTGACATGAAGCCTGAGCAACAGCAGGAAGAATGGGACTGCACTCTGAGCGGTCAACCTCCTAAGAAGCAGTCACAACATGTCTGTGCCACTTACCAGCTGGACAGGTCCTGGACAAGTTACTAACCTTTCTGTGCCTCATTTTCCTCATCTGAAAATGGCTAACGTACTCTTACTGACCTCATAGGGTTTTTATTTATAAACATTAAGTGAGTTAATAAATGGAAAGCATTCAAATAGGATTTAGCACATATATTTAAGTAATCAGTAATTACTCAAGCAAAATTTATTTCAAAATTTCGTATAACTTCCAGCATATCTATGATCTAAAAGTTAGGTGATAAACCTGAGTATGTGGCACTTCTGATGACCTCACCAACCAGTGCTCACACAGTTCTGCTGAACCTCTAAAGCAACCTCAGAATCCTTCAACATTCCACATAGGCAGCTGGCACTAAATGGCGAATTGGCACAGAAGAGCTGCCTGCTACTCACCATTCCCTATAGTGGGCACTGGTAGATCTTTCTCAATTACCCCGGGAGGCTGAGGTACTATGTAGAAAGACACAGGGCACAAGCTGGCCAGACAGAACAAAGTTTTGACTTTTCTGTCCTCTCTGTGTATCAATTACCATGTAATTGTGTACTTTTTATCCCTACGTAATGCATCCGTGTGTATTTCCCCGGCTCATTGCATTATCGAATATGAATCCTTTTAATTCTTGAGTGAATGTCCCATAGGTGGGATATTTGTCATAAGATAAATATTGATCATCTTTATACACTGAACAGTATACTACTATATGGCTGTGATCGATGGAAACACCCAATGAGAAATGAGCAAATATCCACTAACAAGAGCAGTGGGAAAGCTCAAAAGTTAGTGTTAAGCTTGGTCACTTTCTATGATAGCTGATTTGTGATAAATCAACACCAAGTATTAGTAATTAGCCTATAACCAAGTATATATAGTCACAGTAATATAGACACTACAGAACACAGGATAAAAAAAAAAAAGGTGTGATTTTTGAATGGAACATTCTAAAGATTTATTCTAGGCAAATAGGTTCCTTGGAAACTTACTTGCAAGAGTCAATGACATAAACAACATCATTTATGGTAATGCTAGTCTCAGCAATATTTGTGGACAAAATAACCTGTGAAGACATATTAAGAAAAATTATACCTCAGAAGATATTTTCCTCTTACGCACTTAAAAGAATCATTTGCTCATGTAACAAATGATGAGAATTCCAGGAGCATTAAAAAAAAAATTCACCCACTGCCTAATAAAAAACTTATTTATTAGTAAGCTCAGGAAGAGAAGACCCTTTCTTTCCCTCCTCAATTTAGATGAATTACAATTTTGAGGGAGGTAGCTCTCTGAAGGCCTCTAATACCTTTTTAATATCAATGTAACTTCTAACCCGGTAAGTGTAAATGTTTATACTTACCTTGGTAACTCCCGCTGGTACTGGGTCAAATACTTTGCGCTGTTCCTCTCGAGGAATCTGAGAATGCAGAGGTAGAATCTGATACCTGTGGCTTCCTATAACAATAAGGAAAGGTTAAGGCCAAAAAATAATAGTCTATTTGAAAACTGCTCTACATTATGCACATTTTAATTCAAATATTGACACAACACTACATTTTTTCACATGCTGCCTAGGGCACAAGCAAAAATACTCATACCAAAATCTGGATTCATCTCCAAATGCTTCTGCATAGTATAAATCAAATTCCAGCCAGGCAGAAAAACCAACACAGCTCCAGGAACATTAAGGGTCTCAATGTACTTAAGTAGAGCTTCAATGAGTTCAAAAGGAGTTTCCTTTTCATTCAACTGAGCCATGCTCATCTTTGTTTCTGGACCATATTCATCACCACAGATCAGGTTGCAATTTGCCTGCAAATAAATAGGAAGACATATTTTGAATTGTTTTAATTACTACAGCTCACGAGAGGTCTCTAGATTTGTTCTTAACATTCAAATAACACCTAATGCTCTTATTAATTCTGCTGATTAGTCATATCTGGCATATAGAAGAAACAATTTCCAAAAATGTAGAACCTACTACATGTTGGGATACTGAATTTTTCTCATGACCAGTATTTCCCATAAGCAATGTCTAAAATTCAAGCACAAACTCTTAAATTTGACTCTGAAACTTCTAATGGCTTCTTCTACCAAGTCCATTTCTCTTATGACCATACTCCACTGGTTTCTCAAAAATATTCTTCTGATTAATGAACTGCTCCTATAAATCCTGCCTGTGTATCAATTAAGTGCTTTCTCTATACACAAAACCTGTGTAATTCCCAGGTTCATCACATACCAAATATGAAGTCCTTTAATTCTATTTTTTTTCTTTTAAAGATTTTATTTATTCATGAGAGACACAGAGAGAGAGAGAGAGAGAGGCAGAGACACAGGTAGAGGGAGAAGCAGGCTCCATGCAGGGAGCCGGATGTGGGACTTGATCCCGGGATTTCAGGATCATGCCCCCAGCCGAAGGCAGGCACTAAACCGCTGAGCCACCCAGGTGTCCCAAGTCCTTTAATTCTTAAATCACTGTCCTGTTGGCAGCTTCATTTGATACTCTATTTCCAAAATAATGTGGTCTGTATTTTCTAAAAAGTCTGCCTTAGGGGCAGCCCAGGTGGCTTAATGGTTTGGCGCTGCCTTCGGTCCAGGACGTGATCCTGGAGACTCGGGGTCGAGTCTCACGTCGGGCCTTCTGCATGGAGCCTGCTTCTCCCTCTGCCTGTGTCTCTGCCTCTCTGTGTCTCTCATGAATAAATAAAATCTTTAATAACTAACTAAATAATAAAAACATGCGAGGTTCTTTCCTATCAAGTTCTGCATTGCTGTCTCATGGTCTGTTCAAATTTCCATATACAAGATGTCTTTTTATATTATTATTGGTCCACATCTCAAAATAAGTGTCATTTTCCTTTATGGTCTTCTTAGGAAATCCCTCATGACTCCCTGGTTTAATACTCTCCATCTGATGCCACCACTACACAGGCTCTATAACCTAGGAGGGGAACTGCTGCTTCGAAAACTTTATTGTACATATCAATCAAGTGGAGATTTTGTTAAAATGTACAGTGATACAGTAGATCTAGGGTGGAGCATAAAATTTTACTTTTCTACCAGCTTGTTAGGTACTGTGACCCATGGAAAACAAACCCTTGTAAAATTGGGAGTTATTTCTAACCACATGTGGCCTTTAAACATCTCTTTTTTCCTTTTTCTTTTGACTTTTATCTAGAGAGGATTTAACTTACAATATGAAAAAAGCTTATCACCCGAAATGGAATCCATTGGAGTAAAATATATCAATTAAAAAAAGACATGATAGTCACTTTTTTAAGAAGTTTTTTAAAAAAGATTTTACTTATTTATTCATAAGAGACATAGAGGGGCAGAGACATAGGCAGAGGGAGAAACAGGCTTCCTGCAGGGAACCTGATGCAGGACTAGATCCCAGGACCCCGGGATCACGATCTGAGTAAAAGGCAGATGCTCAACCACTGAGCCACCCAGGTGCCCCAAAAAAGTTTTCTACAATGCTAACTCACTGCATGTTTTTACTAAAATCATTGTTTGTGATAATATCAATTTGTCACTAATGAAAATTTTCAATGAAGATTCACTTACATCATCATCCTCACCACCATCGTCTTCTTTATCTTTCTTCTTTTTGTCCTTTGGTGGAGGAATAAAGTGGGTCATCTGAATACAGTCTTCCAAAAAATATTCTGCCAAGACAATCCAGTAGGTAAATATCATTTAAAACTCAAAATTACCTTAAAACCCTTCAATCTGATTCTTCATAAATAGCAAAAAATTCCAGTCATAATAGAAAACCCTTTTTTTCCAAACTCAGTGTTCCAATAACTTGGGCTTTGAAAGAAGGTGAGATATCTCTCCTACATGGTCCCCCTAAGCCAGATAGGGTACCCTCTGTATACAACACTCAATCATTTGTGGAATGTCTACAAGGTATACACTATGTATACACTGCATACACTATGCCAATACACTCCCATGGTATGGCAGTTAGGCAAGGAAAGAATGTGTATATGGTAACATACTGTAACCCATCCTTCCTCTATCAGGATGCACACATAAAATGGGTTCCTTTTAGTTACTACAATAAAAAAGGACATCAGCAAAGCTGGAATATCTGATCAATTTTATTCCTGTGGTTCTCTGCTGGGCCCAGAAATGTCTCATAATCTATAAACAATACTCCTCTATATGCAAAGAGCCCCACAAAGTGCTACTCATCACCTTATATCAAGGGTACACACAACCAATATGACTCATCACTGATGACGTTAAACTTGTTCACTTGAGGTAGTGACTGTCAAGTTACTCCAAGTTACTGCAAATAGTATATACGAGAGTATACAAACATATTCCAAGTCACTGTGAAGTTATTATTCTTTCTCTCTTTCCATACTTTACTCTGTGGAAGCAAATCATTAAACACAAGACACTCCAGAACAGGGAGGTAAGCCTCACTTTTCTGAGGTAGGAGGGAGAATATCTACCTAATTTTTTTGAAATTATTCCATATGCAAGATCTGTATTACCCATTTATTTATTCAACCACCATATAGACTCATGGGTATTTATTTTATCCCTAGGGTTATAGTCCAGTACTGTGTTTATTTTTGCTCAAATTATTCCATCTCTTTCAGGTTGGCTCCTGTGTCCATCTCCATCACTGTGTCAGCAGACAGAGCTAAGAAATATACACATGCACTCTTACCCATGTATTCATACATATCTGTAATGATTTCTATATCTATTCCCTGGTATTGGAACTTGGACTTCTTACTGACGTTTCCACATGTAATTGTATACCACATGGTTCATTCAAGCTTTCCTTCCTACTTACCTACAGCCTCTCAATCCAACAGTAAACCTGGCTCCCCCATCTGCCATCCACTTATTTTATCAATCTCAATATACATGTAAACAGTTTTAAAACAGTCAACCTATACCCTCACAAGATACAACTGCAGTTGGCTTTTACTGTACAGCTAGAGCTGACCTTACTTCTGAATTTCAAAAATAGCACCCTCATGTAGCCAATATTTATAATTTCATATGCACACAGCGAATTTTTTAGCTCATTTTCATGCCCTCAATTTGACTGCTAGATAGAATCCATTTTTTTTTAACCAAGCTATTAGAGGACTGTCCTTAAAAAATGGTGAAGGTAAAATATTTTGAAGAAAGTAAAGGAACAGGCCGCCTGGGTAGTTTAGTCACTTAAGTGTCCTATTCTTGGTTTTGGTTCAGGTCATTATCCTTGGGGGAGATCAAGCCCTCCGTCCTTAGGCTCCTAAGGCTCCATGCTCAGTGGGGAGCATGCTTCTCCTAGCCCCCTGCTCTCTCTCTAAAGTAAGTAAGAAGAAAAAAAAAAGAAAGTAAAAAAGCTCAAAAATACCCTTATCAGAAATACTTATCATGAAACACTCATCTTAATGTCATTTTAAAACATGCCTGCTCCAACTCTAAGAAAGATTCTCTTATAATTTGACTCTGGCTGCTTAAACTTTTTAGTAGTATTTCCCATAAACATCTACTTGCTATTATGATTTACACAACAGTATGTAATTCTGAAAGTTATCTTTAGCTGTAAGGAAAAGGCAAGAAATCTATTGGATATGCCAACTCCTCAAGTAGGAATGAAACTTGTTCTTGTTCCTCAGACTATACTCATTACTGCTGGACCAAAAAGCCTGAGAATGCTATAATGTATTTGATATTCTACTCTGGCCTGTATTTTAAATATCTTTTGAACTATGACTCCAACCTCCGGGATTAAGAAAATCCAAACACAATGGAATAAAAGTTGTTCACCTTCCCATTCCACCTCCCAACTATTTACCTTGAACAGGATAAGTTCTCCCATAAACTTCAATGATGGGGCAATTGAAGAAATATTCACAGAACATACTGGTGTCAATAGTAGCAGACATGAGAACAATGCGAACTTCAGGATAAGCCTGAACCACGTCACGCAACACTACCAAGAGGAAGTCAGTCTATTAAAATAGAAATGAAAAAATTGCGTTAAGAAATTCATGCTAATCAACACCTAAGAGATTTCTTGTGTTAGGCAGACATCAGTGAAATTCAGTGAAATTCTTTGGTGGCTTGCAGAAGTAGAAGATAAAGGGTTATGGTGGGATTCAATAGTATTTTTTTTTTTTTTTTGGCAGGGGGGGGTTCAATAGTATTTTTAAGAACAGCTGTAGCCTAACAGCTATGGGAATTAGAAATAAGTGCTATTTGGGTAGGAGAAGGGAAGAAAAAAAAATTAATGACAGCAAAGAATTCATCTCAAAATTTTCATTGAACTTTATTATTTGTACACATACATACTTTAGGAAAGAGGGAAAAGTCATGATAAGCCAAAACGCAGTAATCCGATCACCTGCAAAACTAATCTCTAAAATGTTGAAAGGTCTTATTTCTGGACAGTGCTGTCTAGATGCTTATTTATATTTTTTACTTAAGATTTTTTAAATTGCTTTGGCACTTAAGTCCTTATCTATCTGGAAATGATTTTTGTATCTGGACAGAAGGCAAGGATACAAATGCAACTATTTCCTTACGATGACCATTTGTTTACAGCTCAATTTATTGAAGAACCTATTCACCTTTCCCAATGACCCAACATGTATCACCCTCTTATACCAAAGCTCCATTCAACACACCACCTATTTCTACACTCTGAATAATTCAATGCTCAAACTGTCAAT
Organism: Nyctereutes procyonoides; assembly: GCF_905146905.1. NCBI lineage: Eukaryota > Metazoa > Chordata > Mammalia > Carnivora > Canidae > Nyctereutes > Nyctereutes procyonoides. The sequence continues at coordinate 10,905,412 of NW_026575037.1, forward strand.
CCATGTACTATTTCAATTATTATGATTTTGAATTAAGTCCTGATATCTGTCAAGCCAAGACAATACATTCTGCTCTTCTCTAGAAACCCTGGTTATTTTTGGCCATAAATCATCTCCGTACATATTCATAATCACCTTACTAAAAGTCTATGAAAAATTCTGATGGAAATTTGATTAGACCTGCATTCAAACTGGCTCAACTTGGAGAGAATTAACATCTACAGGATTGACTTATTCTTAAGTATCTGACGTTTTGATTATTACAATAGGATCTTTTGAGTGGTTTCCTAGCTGTGGTTTTTTTTTTATAATACATAAAACACAACTACTGACTTTATGAAATTCTAGTTTCTTCCTAATTTGTCATGATTATCATTAATATTGGAAAAGATCAGAGCTGCAAACATCCAAAAAGACATTACTAATCGTATTGAATTTATAACTTACAAAATTTATCCCAGATAAATCTCCAGTTCAAAGAAAAACTAATTATTACAATTCTATGAATGATTCAATCATCAACTGTTCAGTTGCTGAATTATGCTACCTCTCACTGTAATGATACTTAATGAGAGGACTTTATTTTCAGAATTCTGGGCTAACAAAGAAAAAAAGGTTTATCTGCTTGCTAAAAACAAGTGTCCATTATCTTAGTGACTGAAGTTCCTGATTTTGATAGAAGATGTAAAAAGTGGGAAAAGGGAAAGAAAACATTGTTTTGATTTTTTTTTTATTCAGAATATTAGAAGTTTGCTATAACTTTCAATTTACTTACATTTATGTCCCTTTCGTGTATTTCATCTACAATTACGTGACTGATTCCTCGAATGCCTGCTTCTAATTTTCTTAGGAGCACACCTGGAAAAAGAAATGAGCCCACTAACTGGGGTTGCATTTCTATGTTAATTAAAGTAGGGAGGTATAAAAAAGTGCAAAGAAACAAACTTCTAGACAATTAACTATGTTTCAGTTAATATAACCCCAGCATCATTTTAGGGAAGAAATAGTAACCTGTTGTTATTATTAAAAAGGTAACAGAGTGCTCTGAAACACATTTGAAATAGAGTATTAAAAGACATAACTCTAGTAACTTAAGCAGATTTTATCTTCTCTAAGCTGCAACAACCAATGGGTAACATCATGCTCTCATCAGGAGAGAAAGTGCCAAAAGTTCTACTGAAATTAGAATTCTGAGACTGGCTCTTTGCCTTTTTATTTCTTGCCACTCTGCACTGTTACTGAGTTTCTTCATAAATAATACTATATAAATCCCAAGTGAAGGAACAAAATAAAACATACTACTGACCGACAGTACAAAACATTATACTGGCATAAGGACGAGGAAGGACAGACTCAAATCGAACACTATAGCCACAGCTTTTTCCAGGTTCTTCTCCTCTCTCATAGGCAACTCGCTCAGCCACAGAAACTGCACTTATTCTCCTGGGCTGAGACAAGAAAAAAGAAAGTGATTCAAGACACAAAATTAGTTACACTTATTAGGGTTATTAAATTACTATAGTAAATCTGTCCTACTCCCAGCTCGTCAATCAACACCAACAATAGTAATAACGATCTTTTTTAGCAAGCTCTATAATTTATTAGAATACATCAAAACAAAAAAACTACCACTTAATTCTATGGTACAGTCTTAAAGAGTTTTTCATTTTGTATATAAAATAATTCTTACATTTTTATAGAAAATAAACTCTTCACCATTGGCCAAAACTCTTAATATTCAGAGTAATTTTCCAGTAAACAGATTATGTATTGGGAGCTTGTTCTTATAACTGCCTACCAAAATAAAGGCACGTGTTTAAAAAATTATTTAACTGAGCTGTATAGGTATTAGGAAGGTTAGCTCCTTCTTTGCCATATTTACTATGGCTACCTTTCATTTAATCATTTTATTAACTCATAAAGTAACTCTTCATACATATTTATATCAGGTGCTATAGATAGTGCTAGAGACAGAAAATTGAATGAAATCACTCTTGTTCTTGATGAGCTTACATAGTGAGGAAAATAGAGTATTTATTAGTTTCCAGCAATAAAGATGTCAAGCCCAAGGAGAATGTCATGTTAATGTTTTAAGTGCTGGACTTTAATTTTTCTGAAAATAAAATTTTCTAAATTATTTCATATTCTTGTAGGTATACAAACAATACTTATGTGGTGGATACGATGGCTATTATTATGTCCTAAAGGTAAAGATACAGAGGTAGATGGAGATTTATAAACACTGAATGTTAAGTTGCCTTGAATTTGATTTTGTAAAAAGTTCTTGATAACAGGTTGTACTTTAGTTCCTTGCTTAGAGAAAACTCTTCTGAGTTTCATAATTAAATACCAATGATATTCCAGGTTAGGACATGACTAACTAGGAAATCTAAGACGAATACTAATCTTTAAAGAAAAAAAAAAGTCCAAAACAAAACCTCAGTGACTTCACTAAAGCTGTTAATTATCTTTAAATCAAAATAAAACATGATCTATTCATTTCCATAACCCTAATTTAAGAGTCCTTTAGGGAAGGGGTTAAAAGACACCCCCCTGAACATGGTGTTGGGTTTTCCCGAGCTTATTTTTTTCGTTTTTTTGCACCTTGACTTGCCGAGTTATGCTAGCTTTTACTACTGACCCGTACTCTGCACCTAACTATGAATAAGTGTTACATGAAGAATTGAGCTCTGTATGTATCCTTTAAGAGTTTGACTATATACTTACATCAGAAAATGTAAAAATGATATTCCACAAAAGGTACAAAAATACATTGTTTTCTGGGACTTTTCAAGTTCACAGCTTTCTATAATCAGGTAAATTCTTGACCCCATTATTGTCTCCTTGCTCCATTTTTGTCTTTCCTAAAGTTTTCAACATTCCTACTAAATAGAAGGCTTCTAGAAGAACTTCAAATCTATTAGGTTATTTGACTCTGCAGAGGAAGTTACTACTGGGTACTCAAGTGTTGCTTTTATCTCCTTGGGGCTACTTTCAGGTCTACTATCTTTATGTTTCCAGCCTTCTAAAATTACCATGGACAGCAGATAGCATATGTATATGGCCTCCAAATACAATGGTCTTAAGAGACTCAAGAAAGGGGCACTAACTAGGTGGCTCAGTTAAGCATCTGCCTTCAGCTCAGGTCATGATCTCAGGGTTCTGGAATCAAGCCCCACGTCAGGCGGGAACCTGTCTCACTTCTCCCTCTGCATCTTCCCCTGCTTGGGGCACTCTGTCAAATAAATAAAAATCTTAAAAAAAAAAAAAAAAGAGAGAGAGACTCAAGAAAGCCATCCATGGGAAAGGTTAAAAATTAACATAAAAGGTTCTGAAACCATCTTCAGAAGCACTACGGGCCACATTTCCTTGAATATGCACACAAATCAGTATCAAGATGACTATTCATTTAAACAGCTAAAGAAAGGACTCTGCAATCTTCTACCCATATTTTTGTATGTTTCTCTGATTTTTCAGCTTCTAGTATCCTTAACAGCTCTGATTTTAAAACAAAAAACCCCTTTAGCTACATACTGAAGAGAAACATTTCTTTTATTCATAAATAATTTGATGGGATTTTTCCTAAGGTGAGTATAGAGCCAAGTGCATTAAGAGTTAAAATATAGGGGCAGCCCGGGTGGCTTAGCGGTTTAGTGCCGCCTTCAGGCCAGGACGTAATCCCGGTCGGGCTCCCTGCATGGAGCCTGCTTCTCCCTCTGCCTGTCTCTGCTTCTCACTTCTCCAGGTCTCTCATGAATAAATAAATGGAATATTAAAAAAAAGTTAAAATATGTATACCATCTGACCCAAAAATTCCATGTTTGTGAATTTATTTCAATGGAATAATCAAAGGAATACATAAAGATTTAGGTGCAAGTATGTTCATCTCAGTATATATAATACCAAAATGTTAGAAACAGTCTTTAAAAATCTCCATCCTTTAAGAATAACAGCATGTGCATAAAATGGAAAATTATTTTTAAAGATTTTACTTGTCAGACAAAGAGAGCACATACAAGTGGGGGTAGGAGGGAGTGAAGGGAGGGCAAGCAGAGGCAGAATCAGACTACCCAGTAAGCAAGGAGCCTGATGCAGGACTCAATCCTGGACCCTGGGATCACCCTTGAGCCAAAGGCAGACATTCAACCACTAAGTCACCCAGGCATCCCACAGATGGAAATTTTCAAGCATAAGTGACCATCTATAATAAACATTCCACCCAGAGAAAAAGATGGAATAATTCTCCAAAGTATCTTTCAACTTTATGATTCTATCACTTTATGAAAGAATATAAATAAAAGAGGACTAATAGAAGTGAAAGCTGTTCTTATGCAAAGAAGTAGAATACCATTCTGTAACTCATTACTTATTTGTTATAGCCTATATATTAAAACCTGTGCATTTCACAGATAAAACCAGTGGAAATGACCAAATTATTTGGGAAAGGACACAACCTACTGAAAGTTAAAAAGTGTTTATACAAAAGCCATTTTTAGCTAGATCAACTTGGCTTTGATATCTATTAGATGGCTAGTGAAAAAAAGTTTCTCACTTCAACAGGAAATGACTTTTATTCTACTCATGACATGTGATCAACTTCTGAGTGAGAAGACAAGTTTTCAGCTCATCTGCTGAATTCTGCATCTCTTCCTATATGACTGAACTGTTTTTTGAGATGAAAAGGGTGAGTGGCAGTAAGGAAGGAGGGCAGAGCAGAGTTCAAGACTCCTCTTCTAAACAACACGCCTTCCTGAAAAATATACCTCCTATAAGACAGATAAGCATTAAGAGCAAAGATGTTAACAAAACAAACAAACAAACAACAACAAAACAAAGACCAAGAACATTTTATTGGTCACAGTACTGGGTGCTGGAAATTTCACTATCAGGCAAAGGATTCATAGCCAGTTTTGGGAATGGGAAGGGCAAACATTTTTTTTAAAGATTTTTAATTTTTTTATTCATGAGAGATAGAGAGAGAGAGAGAGAGAGAGAGAGAGAGAGAGAGGCAGAGACACAGGCAGAGGGAGAAGCAGGCTCCATGCAGGGAGCCTGACATGAGACTCGATCCCGGGACTCCAGGATCCATGCCCTAAGCCGAATGCAGGCACTAACCCGCTGAGCTACACCCAGGGATCCCCTGCAATCAAACATTTTAAGAAGAAAGTTAAGAGTCCTTTCCCAGGGGATCCCTGGGTGGCTCAGCGGTTGAGCGCCTGCCTTTGGCCTAGGGCGTGATCCTGGAGTCCCGGGATCAAGTCCCTTGTCGGGGTTCCTGCATGGAGCCTGCTTCTTCTTCTGCCTGTGTTTCTGCCTCTCTCTGTGTGTGTGTGTCTCTCATGAATAAATAAATATTTTTTAAAAAAGAGTCCTTTCCCAGAACAATGTAGACCTATGATATTTTTTAAGCCTAAAATGCCATTGATTTAAATGCAACATCCATTCTTTCAATAATCTAGTAATTTTTTAAGTCAAAAAGCTCAATTCTTTTTTTTTTTAAGGTTTTTAATTTATTTATTCATGAGAGACAGAGAGAGACAGGCAGAGACATAGGCAGAGGGAGAAGCAGGCTCCATGCAGGGAGACTGACGTGGGACTTGATCCCAGGACTCTGGGATCACACCCTGAGCCAAAGGCAGATGCTTAACCACTGAGTCACCCAAGTGTCCCAAAAAACCCAACTCTTATATCAAACATAAGACAACAATCAAGATCTACATCAATTTCAAAAATTTTTAAAAATATGGTGTGTACATATACACATAAATGCATAGGTATAAACAATTTTTGCTATTTTGAGGTTCACAACTCTTCCCCAAGTATCAGTTATGTGTCCCAGGTTAAGAGTCCCTAAGTCAAGGTCTGAGGCTGCCTAAGAGGTGGTATCTGGCTTCTTTCTATACAGTGTTCTCCTTCTAAGTGCCAGAAGTACAGGGTTAGAATGGACGGGAACTGCTTCAACCCAAGGCTTGAAAGGGCTAATTAGTTCTTCCCTAAGCTCTGGGACAAACTCACAGGCATCACTTATTGCTGGTAAGGTAATACAATGTAGTAGTTAAATGAAGAATCCTGAAGGCAAATCGTTTGGTTTTGAATCCTAGTTCCACTACTTCCTGTGTTAATAACTTGGGCAATTTATTTAGTTCTTTGTGCCTTAGTTTAATGAAGGAGAAATACTAAATAAGATAATATGTACATCTTAGAGTCATAATAAACTTCAAGTGAGTTTAAAAAATACCAACTGTTTCAAATAGAACCTGGCATACATAAAGCATTCAGTTAGAGTCAACCATTACCTGTTTTGTTGGCTTGCCTACTCTTGCTCTGAGTAGTAAGGTGGATCTTAAGATTGAGAGGACCAACATTTACATATTAACTTAAGGAGAAAATATTCTCAGTCTTGTCTGATTCTAGGACCAAAGATTACCTCTAGCCCAGACAAGAAGAATCATTTACATGGTTCAGTTCAGCTTATCAGTGAAGGAGATTAGAACCAGACTTAACTTTTTTTTAAAAATAATTTTAAAGAGCCTAATGTGGCTACAAAGGGGAGTTACAAAGAACTAGAAATAGCCTGACCTCTAGGTGTTTCCACCTCTCAAACTCTATCAACACCAGACACCCCCCTTGTAAGCTGGCTCACTACTTACCTGAGTTACTACAATGTTACACTCTGCTGCTCGGTCATTCTGGATGAAGTCATCTAGAATAAACTGTGGAACCTGTGTGGTTTTACCACATCCAGTAGCACCTCGGATAATGACAACCGAATTTTGACTAATTGCTTCCAGGATTTCACTTTCAAATTTCTTCACAGGCAGCAACTCTCTCTCCTGTAAGATCTTTTTTTTTTTTTTTTGGGGGGGGGGGAGTGAGAGAAAGAAAAGAGAGAGAAGAGAGTAAGAGAGTGAGAGTGTGCATGTGTGGAGGTGTGGGGCTGGGGAGAGGGCAGGGCAAGGGGAGAGAATCTTAAGTAGACTCCGTGCTGAGCACATAGCCCAACATGGGGCTCAGTCTCATGGCCCTGGGATCGTAACTTGGGCTAAAACCAAGAGTCAGGACACCTAACCAGGTAAGCCACCCAGGCACTCCAAGATCTGTTTCAGAAAAGCTCCACAGCAGTCGAAGTTTTACCAACATATACATTAGAAGCGACTGTCTTAATTCTAAAAAAAATTTCCCATCTCTATGAAAACATTCCTTCCCACTGGCATCATACTCAAAAATATATATTTTCATAAAACAATGTATATATTTATATCTCTAACAGAATATATGCTTCTCTCCACTGAACTTGTGAAGACTCTCTTGTGGCTTTGTCCACATCCTTATTTTCCTCCTTTCTCCCTGGACATTCCATACATTCCCCTTCTTAACAACATTTTAATGTTGTTTTACCTTAAAAATAGTGAAAAACACCAAAAAAACTTATCTGAATCTCCATTACATTAAGAATCCCAGGCCCTTAACTCAAAAGCAATTATCTTCAGAGGTACCTACAATTAGAAGTTTGGTAAATACCTTTGATCTACCTCCCTAGAAAGGGCAAAATGTATTATTCACTATTCTTTTGCCCATACCTAGAAAGTTCTGAACTCTGGGGACCATATGTCTAAATACTTCAGTGACTTACTGCTGGCAAATCATGATCCTGTTCCAGCTGGTACATTAACTCATTCTTGAGGTCCATGCTTATTTGTTCTGGAGTAGCCTATAAAATGGTAAGGCAACAGTAAAACAAAAGCACATAACTTCAAATTGAAAACATTTTTAAAAATCTAGAGACCTTAATGAAATATATTCAAAAGTAAAACACAAGGAGTCTGAGCTCAAAAACAATGATGGACTTACATAAGCCAGGGGCCCCTCATCAATGTTGCTACTAGTCCAAGGATTCCAATTAGACTGTGGAGGTGACCAAGGAACCACGCCCATTTGGTTTTGTCGCTGAGATGGCTCAAAGTGAGCCAATTTGCCAAGGTTCAGTACCACAGGCATAAAAGGATCATCAGGCTATTAAAAAATAAGAAAAACAAAAAAAGCAATACCAGTTGCTTGTCTGACTAGGAATGTTCAATACAAAGGTGAACTAAATAATTATATGCTTACTGGGGGCACGATCTCAAGATTTAGCTCCTGAATGATGTTTTGCAGCTGATGTTCTAAGTCTTGTGAGAGATTAACTTTGTAAGGCTCCACCTACAGAAAAAGGATAGCCGTTAGCCGTAAGAATTACATAACAAACATATGAGTAGTACTCAAATCTACCAGAGTTAAGGCCATGTAGTCAGCATTAAGCCTCAATATTCCTAAAGCCAACGAGTCAGTTCCCCATGAAAAGAATAATGATTATTTACTTATTGCCGACTCTGAACACAGTATCATGCCAGACTGATGATCATTCCATTTCTTGAAATAAGATTCTAAGAATTATGAATTAAACTTCTTTAGCCAAATACTAATCAAAAGCTAAATGGAATTGCAAAATATCCCTCTGGCCTACTAAGTCTAAAGACTCACTGTCTCTCCTTCTTTCTTCTTTGTAAGTCCAGAGTAAGCTTCAATTACTCCAAGGTGGTAGAGTTGTCTGACAAGTGACAGGGCACAGGACTGTGCTGCCAATTTTTTATTTGATCCATGTTCACGTGCGAAAATCCCTATAATTTAAGTTCAAGATTACCAAAGACGATAGGATAAATCATCTGAGCAAAGAAACATATCATCATGGCAACTAGGGTCTTAGGTACAAAAGTCTCTCTAAAATACAGAGTATATTACAGACTTTCTCATGCTAATTGCTAACCAAAAGCAATTCCATTAACAGCATATTAAATAACCATCTTGATTATAGGCAGATACTAAGATATGGACAAATCATTATAAAAGCAGAAAACTTATTTCTACCAAGTTGTCATTAATATTACCTGGTGTTAAAACAATGAAAAAAAAAAGCGGTTTAACTTTTGAAAGGCAAAACAAAGAAAGAAATGAAAATGGGTCCAAAGTAGTTACTGAGACCAGGAGTTGGCAATCTTCTATAAAGAATCAGATCATAAATAGTTTAGGTTTGGCAGGCCACATAGTTTGTCACAGCCACTCAACTCTGCCTAAAGCATGAAAGCATCCATAGACAACATAGAAACTAGGGTTTTACAAACGATGGGGCCAGGAACTAAAAATGGCTTATATATTTTTAAAGTGTTGTAAAAATAAGACAAAAATAACAACAGGTGATATATGTGACCTGCAAAAAGCTTAAAATACTTACAATCTGGCCTTTTATCAAAGTTTGTTAGCCCCTGACATAAACAAATAAGCGTCGCTGTGTTCTAATAAAATTTTGTTTATAAAACAGGTAGTGGGCTGTATTTGGCCAGAGGCCTACAGTTTGCTGATCCTGGCACCAGACTGAAGCCAACAACTACTCAAATTCTTAAAGAAAATGCCAATACAAAGTTTTTCTCCCCCAGTATCATTCAGCTTTAAGAGATGGCTTAAGGCAAGGAAGGGGCACAGATACCTTCAGGCCTACTAGCCAATTTAGTCAAATTAATTCTGAAGGTCAGATCAACTGACCTTCAGTTGGACTGTCTTTAGCTTCTTTCCCTTAACATCCCACCCAAAGTCTAACTTATTTATAAAGTCTAGGATAAAAAAATTCAATATCAACTCCTGATGATTCATTTGAACGTTTGATTTTATGAGGAAAGTCTTTCACACATTATACATTTAAATTCTTAGTGGCAGTCGCAGAATTCTCAATCTGAAAAAAATCTTAGGCCATTTCTCTCAATCTGCAGATAAGTAAATGAAGTCCCACCAACGTAACAAAACCAGGTACAAAGAGCCAGTTCCTTACTTTCATGCATAACACACTGCCTGCTTTAAATTTACTGTCTAAGAACAGCAAATACCTGATCATATCTTTGCCTTTTCACTTCCTTTATGAATAACCCCAAACCATTCCTGTTTTCTTGGGCTAACTTTTTCACCTCTTCTGGACTCTGTGACTCTTAAATGCACATCCACCTTGAGGTTTCAAATGTTATCATCCAATATATTTCTTTCTAAATTTCACCTAGCTACCTGAACAAATTCAAAAAAGACTTTTATGTAGAAAGATTTTTTAAAAATGCTCTCTGACACTAGTGGGCTCCTAAGTAGTTTACCTGTCATCTCTTACCCTTTGAAATAAATAAACTACCAGCAATGATCCTTTTTTTTTTTTACATGCAAACTGGGAAACCGGGCCCTCTAATTCATATAATTACTAATATTCTAAAAAACCCCAGGATGCTACCTCTCAATTAATACTCCAACTAATAAAGCTTATATTTATGTGGCTGAAGACTTTAATGTATTACTCCACTATATAAGATTCAAAGTAGCAGGGAAACAGTAACACTTACTTCTGCCCAGCTGCTTGATATAAATGGTCATTTCTGCAATAAAGCTCCTGTAAGAACATATACAAACAAGGTTAGGAATTTCACTGTTAGAAATTTCTAAATCCAGGACTCCCAAATCAGGCAGGCTTTCCAACTGCTTAGGCAAGTCACAGCAAAAAAACCATTGTAAACACTTATTTCTGTTCAATCCTAGAACAAATCAAGTATATGTAAACTTCAAATAATGTACATGGCACAAGACAACTATAATCAAAGTTGACAAGCCAACTGTTCACGAAAAGAAAATGTTAAGGTTTTAGATTCTGTGTTTACTTACTCCAGAGGTTGCAGTCTCAATAGCTAGAACACAAAGGAATTTTCCATTTAGCCTGGGGCCAAGAAATAACACAGGCCCCAAATTCTTTAAATTACAGTTTTATTTTATTGCTTTGCATGGGCCACCCATTAATGACTTCTTTCTGTTAAGCTAAATATATGCATGCATGCACACATACACATGAACATACAAACACTAGGCTTGTATCTGTGGCTCCTGAGGCAGGGGTCTGCTATATGCCTGCAGTTGGAAGCAGCCCTTGATGACAAAAAAACTTAGCTTATTTATATCACACTTATTTAAATCAGAGAACAAAATGTTTTTGGAAATCGCTAGCAGATTCTAGGGGATGAACTTAGGCCTCAATAAAGCATAAACTGTCCTTTGAAAACTATATGCTTTCTGATCCTTCCACTGGTCAGGTACATTCTAGCCTTGACTTTGTGCTGTGAATAAAAGGTTAGGTAAGGCTTAAGAAAAAAATAAATGTTAGACTCCTTCCTATACCTCTTGTGAACTGACCTTCAGGCACAGCGGCTTCAGGGGTCAAAGGCCACTGGCTTTCAGGGGAACAACATCCACCCTTTCATTAATGACACCGATGCCAGTATGTTTCTCAGCCAGGCTTAAAGTCAGCACTCAATCTCATTCTCCTCCACCTAGGGGGAACAGCGACACCAGAAATCAGTTTACAATAGTTTTCCATGTGATTGCTTAGTTCAGCCTAAGCAGCAGCACATGTGTGTATGAACACAGACCTCTGGTGTTGCTGTCTGTTATGCCTTTAAATAAAGGACATACAAGGAGATGCTGTGTCCTAGCTCCCCCAAGTGTCTCTGCCTCCCTCCCTGTCATATCCTGAATTCTTCATTTCTTTGTATCAGGAGTCAATGATAAAACATTGGTATCAAAACATGTTTACAACAAGCTCCAGATACATTTATCTGTTCTTAAAATCACCAAGTGCTACTAATAAGCTAAATCAGTTCAGAAGGACAAAATATTAAAAAAAAATCAACAAATGGATCCTTCCTTTATAACCTCTGAGGGTTTTTAAAAATCTGATGTCATATTAAGTATCTGAGAATTCAGGAATGAACAAGTAGTAGAAGGCAGGGGGAGCCATGCTCTGAACATCATCTTGACCATAGTGTCAAAGTTTTATTTTAGTAATAATGATTTTAGGATTACTAGATGTATTGGAGGGAGAACACTCTGATTTTCAAGGAAAATACTTTTAATGTATTTTGAATAATTTTTTATAAATAAAGGACAGCAAATTAAATCATTCAGAAGGTTTCCACTATAGCCTTCTTTACCTTCCAATAAAAATACAGTGCCCCCAGAAGAGTCTAATCCATATGAGCCTTCCTGGGAGTAATAATTACTACACCCTGGAATGCTCTCAGGAAGAATAGCAAGCAGGCTGAGAAACATACTGTCAACTATTACAATGACCTCCTTTTATGTTGTTTTATATATTTAACAGAATAAAAGTAGGCTAATTTAACTCACATACAAAGACTGAAGCTATCCTTCAGCTTTACAAAAAGCCCTTAAACACTTCAACGGAACTCTTAAGAGCTGGCAACTTTCAAAGCTAAAGGAAAATATGGATCTAGATGCAATACAGTCTACCTAAGACTTTGGAACTGAAGTGTCTAACCTGACCCATTAAAGAAATAAATCCTTGTAACTACCTTCAACAATATCACAGTGAATAAACTCACCACCTAGGGCTGATTTTTAAATCACGGACAAACCACCACTTGTGGCTATGATGTGCCTCTCATATACAAATGAGAACCTCAAAAGTCTAGCAACACAAATGACAGATTTTGCAGAACTAAAAATCATCCTAAGTGAAAATCATGGTAAACTACTAATTACAAATCAGTGACAATTTTTCTTGTGCAAAGTATCTTCTTTTCACAATTCACTGCCAATCCACAAACTGAATCAGATAAAACATACAAAAATAGAACAATGACTATACAAAACAACTCTAACTTACTATAGAAGGAAAAGACTGAAACAAGCAAACCTGTTGTGATCAGGACCCACTTGGGTGTACTTATATTCTCCTTGGATCTTTTCCTTTTGGAAATACTGGTTCAGACGAGCCTTAGCATTTTCCAATGTCCAGTTTCCATGAAGTCCAGCATTTAAATCCACTTCTTCTGATTCTAAAGTCTATGGAATCAATAATTACAGTTGGCTGCATTAATTTTAGTTTTGTTATACATGTCTAAGGTATAAAAATATATAACAGTATCTTCTTTGTATCATCCCTTATAATGCAAAAACTTCTTTTTTAGGATTTTATTTATTTATTCAAGAGAGACACACAGAGAGGCAGAGACACAGGCGGAAGGAGAAGCAGGCTCCATGCAGGGAGCCTAATGTGGGACTTGATCCTGGGTGTCCAGGATCAGGCCCTGGGCTGAAGGCAGTGCTAAACCACTGAGCCACCTGGGCTGCCCGCAAAAACTGTTTTTAATGCTCCTATTCCTAGTCAAAATTGAACTAGAATTAGTTTCTGCTGCATCTGGTGATCCTATTATATAAACAAGTTATTAGTTAATGTACTGTGTATTTACATTATGCCTAAGAAACCTTGACAAATTTTCTTGTGTTGGCTTTAATACTTAATAACCTTTTCTATGAAGACATATTTACTCTGAGTGCTCAGGAAATGAAGTTTACTAAGGTAACTAATTATATTTCCTGTAAAACAGTTGGGGACACATTGTACCACCAGAAAAATACGGTTTTATTTCATAGGCAGTTCTAGTGATCAGTTATAATGTGTAGCTTAGGGTTATGTTGTCTTGTGTGAACAAGCAGCCTCAAGTAATGACTTAAAGAGAATCACTAAATTATTAAGTTGTGAGTATCTTAAGCCTTGCAGTGAACCAAGTACTAAGTCACAATCCTGGATATGTGACAAAGAGTGATATGATAATCTTACCGCTTGTACTTCTTGTTCTTCCTTTCTTGAATAATAATCTTTCAAGTTAGCTCCTCGATCCCAGGTGGGCCCAGGAGGACCAAAGCCAGAGGCCCCGATTCCAGAATTATTTTCTATTAGGAAGAAAATTATTGTATTCTTAATTAATCAAACTGTAGGAAGATCCAAAATATTTTAAAGAATATTCTTAGATTTTGGTATTCTATAACTAAAAAGCCAAAATTTCAATTATTTGGAAATGTGCCCCAAATCTTCATGATTTACTTGAAAAGTGTTTCATGATTGAAATAGAGGTATAAATTGATAATCCCAAGGCTGGTATGTAGGGAGGAGATACTAGCAATTATCATAAGTGACTGACAATCTAGCATACATTTTCAAGTTCATTAAAATTAAGTTCATTAACTGATTAAATTTATTAAAACCACTTCTTTGCTAAATATGACCTTGAGAGAAACCTGTTAGCGCTAATGATGGGGATAAGTAGAAGCTAAAAAGGTGTAAGAAAGTGATGAGTCGGGATCTCTGGGTGGCGCAGCGGTTTGGCGCCTGCCTTTGGCCCAGGGCGTGATCCTGGAGGCCCAGGATCGAATCCCACATCGGGCTCCCGGTGCATGGAGCCTGCTTCTCCCTCTGCCTATGTCTCTGCCTCTCTCTCTCTCTGTGACTATCATAAATAAATAAAAAATGCCTTTAAAAAATTAAAAAAAAAAAAAAAAAGAAAGTGATGAGTCTTGGGAAGAAAGCAGAGTAGCTAAAAACAGCTAATACTGCCTGATTATTAACTCTACTAAGTCTATGACATGCTTTTTAAAAAATTCATTCCTCACAACAATCTTATGAAATAAATACGACTGATATTTTCATTTCATAAATACTGGATCTGAGACTTAAATAACTTGACAAGAACCTAGTTAATCTATCCTATGCAGACCAGACCAATAAAAGCTTTGATAATACACAGAATTCAGAAACACTTTGGATCCACAAGGTATAAATCTACAATATATTTGATAGGAATAAGTTAGAAACAAGAAAGGATAATAAATAAGACCCTTTAATCAAATGTCCTAGCTTGTACAAAATCTATCCAGAAATAAAAATTAGTAATGACAGCAAGGAATTAAGCTATGTCACACTTTGTAATAAGAGAAATCACTGGTGATATTTGTAAATTTATGAAGGCCTTGGGTTGTCTTGACATTAGGAATTTTACTGCAGTTTTCTCTATCCAAATGAGAAAGAGATGAGGACCAAGAAGGATCATGTGTATCTTACCACCATCATATGCACACAATCAAGTCTCTCACCTGCCTTAAGAGCCAAATGTGGAGGAAGAGGCCCTCCCATGGTTGTTGGTAAACCTCCACCCATAGTTGCTGCGGAGTCAGGTGTATCAGTAAGTGGAGGTGGAGGAGGTGCTACCTGCAAGAGGAAAAGTCAGGACAGGGTGAGTAATTTCACCTTCACAGACTAGTAAATTTTTTTATATTTAAAAGGAGGCCCATGAGTCACCCCTTCCTAACCCTGTAATAGTAATATGTTTTCAATAATTATAAAATTATGTTCTGACTTGAAGCAGAAAAGAAGAGTAGTAAAAATTACTTGTTAATTCGCCACCTGGAAATTTTACATGTGTAATATATAAACACATACAGTTTTTAAAAAGAAAGTAGGATTGGTTTATGGTGTATAGCTAACTTTTTTCCATTTAGTAGTTTTATAAATTCATTCCACATTCATGAAGTATCTGTTAGGAACCTGCTATAGAGTTGACATTGTTTTGGGTATGGAGGATAAAATGAACAAAAGAGATGGATGTTCTGTACTTAAAGCCATATTCAAATATTCTAATTCTTACAGAACTAAATAATGAATAAAGTACGTCAAGTATAACAATACTATAGAGAAAAATGAAGTGAAAAAGAGAAATACGGACTGTGTGAGAACACTAAAGTGAACCGGCAAAGCCATACTTAGAGGTTACACATGAAAAAAAAAAATGAAATAGGTGAGGATACAACCAAGAGTATAGGGAGGTGAGATTTCCAGAGATTATGTTCCAAGAAAGATATAAAATATTTTATGTACATCTACCTTTTTTTTTTTTAAGATCTGAGAGTGAGCACGCTAGAGAGAGAGACAGACAAAGAGCACACACACAAGCACAAACAGGAGGGAGGGGCAGAGGGAAAGGGAGAAGCAAATGCCCCGCTGAGCAGAGAGTCAAGAAAGGGGCTGGATCCCCTGGGATCATCACCTGGGCTGAAGGCAGATGCTTAACCGACTGAGCCACCCAAATGCCTCTCATCTTCTACTTCTTTAAAGATTAATCTATATGAATTTTAATGACTTAATTCCATTGTATGGATGTAGTACATATAACTCAAGCTATACCATGTTGATGAACATTTAGCTTACAGCCAATCTTAAATTGTGAAACAACACTGCCATACACCCTTTGTACTTTGGCTTATTCCTTTCAGGAAAGATTTACTTAAATGAAATTCCTAGGTCAAAAGCCATCAACATTTTAAAAGCACCATAGTGCATTACTGAAAGCTTGGACTTTTGTATGTGCTCCTGCACTATATATCTGACAATCTATTTCTTCACATCGTCTCCAATTCTGGGAATTACATCAAGTGTTTTACATCTTTACCAATATTAGTTTAGTTTTTTGTTACAGTAGCCTATCATTTTAATTTACATTTTCTCTGCCTTTTATTCTATCTGGATATTTGTTGTTCTAATTTCTAAGAATTTAACATTTCAGTGCTATTTATTTCACTCTTTGTTAAAGATACAAGCTGCAAATAATTTTTGCTGTCCTTTTCCAACTTTGTTAATGCTGCTTATTGACCAAAAGTTATTTTGTTTTTTTTTAAGATTTTATTTATTCATGAGACACACACAGAGAGAAGGCAGAGACATAGGAAGAGGGATAAGCAGGCTCCATGCAGGGAGCCCAATGTGGGACTCAATCCCAGGACTCCAGGATCACGCCCTGAGCCAAAGGCAGACACTCAACTGCTAAGCCACCCAGGCATCCCTTGTTTTTGTTTCTGTAGTCAAATCTAGTTTCTGCCTGTGAGATCCTTCATAATATGGCCTTTCCTGTCCAAGACCTATTCTGCAATATTTTCATATATGTGTTTATAAATATTTTTTCATTTGGAGATAGCATCATGTAAATATAGTTACTGTTATCTTACAATAATTAGAATTCTTTATTAATATGTGGACCACTTATTCTAACTTTTAAAAATTCTTCTTGGCTATTTTTCAGCATTATTTTTCCTAACTTCTCTAATTTATCACATAATGTTAAACGTATAAAATTTAGGGCTGTTCTCAGGGAGAACAGCCTTTCTTACAAGAAGTAACTGATATCTTACGATAACAGAACTCCCACTCAGAAACAGTGTATGGCTCTACATTTCATAAAGTCTTCTATCTGTTGAGACAATTCTCCATAGATATCTTGTGGTTCTCTAAGTCTTACTTAACATCTTTTCAAGAATGTCTGAATAGCAAATAACCTTGGAAGGTAAAGATAGTATTTTCCTCCAGGGTAGGAAGCAGATTTGTTTCCTACTGAGGATAGTAAAGGTAGGGAGGGTGGCAGGTGTGCCAGCAGCCCCTTTCTAAGACTGAGGGTTTCTTAAACTCAGAAGTACCTCAAGCGTAATATAAACTCAACGTGCCCTCAGTATCCACATGGACCTGCTCCATATTGTCCCCAAAAGTTTTAGGGATACATGGGAACCAACACAAACATGAAGTACACGCTGCCTGCTATTCTATGAGTAATAATACCCTTTTGTCTCTGACTCAGAATCTTGTGTCTTCAGCAAGCAGGCTGAAATCATTAGATTGCAAGTATGGTAAAATCTCAGGGCTCTTTATAAGACTTCATGATCTATCCTTCAATAAAAAATCTGTTACACTGTTCTTAAAGGTCCATGATTTTCACTTAGGATGATTTAAGAAGTTCTGCAATTTAATTTTTATATTTAAACTACATAGTCTTAAATTCTTTGTAATTTCACTATTACAGTGAATAGGATTTTTCCCTATTAAATTCGTTATAATAGTTCTACCGATTTTTTTCTTATACCCCTATTTTTTATTTACTGCATGACACTGAGATTGGTGGTGACCGTGCTTGGTCTTTGTCTTAACTTTACAGTACAGAAATTCCCCTAGCGCAATGCATCTCAAACTATCTGTAATGAAGAACTGGGTTTTCCCCCACCTAATCCACTGGAAACAATATTCTTGTATATACACAAAAAATGGACTCCTACTAGAATATAAAACACATACAAAATACAAGCCCAAGTTTTCTAATTATCAGATTCAACAAACGTAAAATTGCTGTCACAATTCCATTAGTATTTTTAAATGTGCAGGCATTTCTGAACTTAATTCCTTAACATTCTGAACAGCAC
The DNA here is from genome assembly GCF_905146905.1 of Nyctereutes procyonoides. Lineage (NCBI taxonomy): Eukaryota > Metazoa > Chordata > Mammalia > Carnivora > Canidae > Nyctereutes > Nyctereutes procyonoides. The sequence goes on from NW_026575037.1 coordinate 10,923,562, forward strand.
TACTTTATGACTTGTTTTTAGTACAGGGTATACTATGATTTTTGTTATTTATTATTATTTTTAAAGAGATTTTAAGGAATCTTCACACCCAATGTGGAGCTTTAACTCAGAAACCTGAGATCAAGAGTGTGTGCTTACCAACTCAGCCAGCTAAGCACACCTATTATTTTTAGATGATACTTTTCAACATTATCAATGAAGTATTTTCCTACTCCATTTCCTAAGTACTTTATTGGTAAGAAGCATTTGGTTTTATAAAAAATTTTAAAAAAAGATTTATGAGAGAGGGGGAGAGAGAAAGAGAGGCAAGCACATGTGCATGAACGAGGGGAGAGGCAGAAGGAAAAGTGGAGTGGACTCCCCACTGAGCAGGGAGACTGAGTGGGGCTTGATCCCCCTGAAATCATGGCCTGGGCTGAAGGCAGACATTTAACTTACTAAGCCACCTAAGCGGCCTTCAAATGCTTTTTTTTTTTTTTAAAGATTTTATTTATTTATTCATGAGAGACACAGTGAGAGACAGAGAGGCAGATACATAAGCAGAGGGAGAAACAGGCTCCATGAAAGGAGCCCGATGTGGGATTTGATCCGGGGACTCCGGGATCACGCCCTGGGCCCAAGGCAGACACTCAACCACTGAGCCACCCAGGTGCCCCCTTCAAATGCTTTTTTTAAAAAAAAAAGCTCTATTAAGTCAAACACTGAGTAGATAGGTATTTTTCTCTTATGAACTCATTAAGGTGATGTAGCAAGAAGTTTGATTATTACCAGATTTTGCTTCAGATTTGCTGGAGGTGTCATATAAAATATGGAATGTGCACCATATTACTTTAGTAAAATATGAAAAATCCTGAATTCTCAAACCTATCTTACCACATGGATTTTTTATAAAGGACTATGAATCTATAGCTTTTTACTATTTTCTTAGATATGGGATAGACCTTTTTACAAAGATATTATTCATAATTTTTATTACCTAAAATTTTTACTCATCACTATTTCTAATTCTACAATTTGATTTTATCTCTATTAATTTCTTCCTGTTCTACTTGTTTCATTTTACTGAGTTGAAAACTAGGGACCTCTGGGTGGCTCGGCAATTGAGCATCTATCTGCCTTTTGCTCAAAGCGCGATCCAAGTTCAGAGATTGAGTCCCACGTTGGGCTTCCTGTGAGGAGCCTGCTTCTCCCTCTGTGTCTCTGCCTCTCTCTCTCTCTCTCTCTTCATGATTAAATTAATAGACAGGGTCTTAAAAACACTACCAGTTTATTCATCTAAAAAATAAAAAACTATGTCTTGTGCAAAAAGTATTTGATATTCTTCTGAATAAATGACAATTCCTTTGGCCTTCCAAAGTTTTGACCTTGTTCTCTAAATAGTCTATAATTTTTAACTTTCATTTAAAATCAGTGTTTAAATTTCCTAATATTTAGGATTTTTGCTACTTTCTCACATTACCATTTTATTTGGCCAGTATACACAGGAGCATTTCTAATACTAGGTAGGATGAGTATATTGTGAACTAATATTTGTCTTTTTCTTTCTTCCTCAAAGTTTATTTTGATAGATACTATTTTATTTTGTATGTCATTTGTTTGCTATAGCTTTACTCATGTCTTTACTTTCAATCCGTCTAACTGAAAGATTTTGTACAGATAGCATATAACTTGAAGCACAGTGCTTTTTCAAGATTAGGGCTGCAAAAGCAAAGTACACCTTATTCTAAGGACACCCTATTAGCCAAGTCACAGGAAAAATACAAAACAAAACAGTGGGTAACAATGGTGCGGACCTCTCCTTTCCGCCACCTTGCCTACTCCAGGTCCAAAATCCTGTTCTAGGGCAGCCCAGGTGGCTCAGTGGTTTAGCGCCGCCTTCAGCCCTGGGTGTAATCCTGGAGACCCGGGATCGAGTCCTACGTCGAGCTCCCTGCATGGATCCTGCTTCTCCCTCTGCCTGTGTCTCTGCCTCTTTCTCTCTGTGTCGCTCATGAATAATAAATAAAATCTTAAAAACAAAAAAAACCACACCAAAATCCTGTTCTACCTATTTTCTTTCAACATAAACTTAAGAAACAATTTCTTCCTCAAGACTTGGTTGTTTTCTTTTAATTCATGAAAGACACACAGAGAGAGAAGCAGAGACACAGGCAGAGGGAGAAGCAGGACTCCCTGATCCTGGGTCTCCAGGATCACGCCCTGGCCTGAACATGGTGCTAAACTGCTGAGCCACCCAGGTTGCCCCAAGTCTTGAGGTATTTGAATGGGATAACTTCTTGGTTTTTAGTGACCAGGAATATAAGGAATGGAATGCCCAAAATTAATATTTTGAAATTCTAAACTCCAATGTGATAGTATTAGGAGGCAGGTCTTTGAGAGGTGATTAGGTCATGGAGATGAGGCCCCCATGAAAGGAATTGGTGATTTATTAAAATAACAGAGAGATCTCTTGCTTTTTCTGCCATATGAAGATACAGTGAGAGAATCTTTCATGAACCAGGAAGTAGGCTGTCACCAGTCACTAAATCAGTCAGAGCCTAGATCTTATACTCCCCAGCCTCCAGAAGTGTGAGGATATGTTTCTGTTGTTTATAAGCCACCCAGTCAGTGTGATGGTACTTTGTTTTAGCAGCCTGAACTAAACAAGGAGGATTTGCTTTTTTATATTTATCAATTAAGATGAAGGCAGAGGTAAAGAGGTTATTAACCTCCAGACACTCTATGGAGCACCCCGGCTAGCTTGGTCTCCATTATAGCTGCGCATCCCCTGTGAAGAAGGGTCAGTGCCACCTAGTTAAAAGTATACATCCTGCCCATTACTTTGAAGATCAAGAAATGTAGCTGACTCTCCTAACACACAGAAACAGACAGAGTTAGGTAAAACAAGGACACAAACGAGTATGTCACAAGTGAAACAGAACAAAACCACAGCAAGAGACACAAGCAAAACAGATATAAGTAACATGCCTGACAGAGGCTTTAAAGTAATGATCATAAAGATACTCCAATGGACTTGAAAACAGCGGAGGACATCAGTGAGACCCTTATAAATATGCTGAAAGAAGCAGAGGAATGAACTAATGAACTAGAAGAGAGTAATGCAAATTAATCAAGGTGAACAAGTGAGAGAAAATTATGCAAAGTAACAGACTCAGGGAACTCAATGACTTCATCAAGCATGATGACATTCACATTATAGAAATCTCGAGGAGAGAGAGAAAAGTGGGCAGAAAATTTACCTGGAGAAATAAAAGCTAAAAACTCCCCTAATCTGGGGAAGGAAACACATATCTAGATCCAGGAGACACAGATCCCCAAACAAAATCAACCAAAGGTCCACATCAAGACACAGTAATTAAAATGGTAAAAAGTAGAGATAAAGGAAAAAAATTTTAAAGTAGCAAGAGAAGAGAGTTACATACAAGGGAAACCCCACAGGGATATCAGTGGATTTTTCAGCAGAAACTTTGGAAGCCAGAAGAAAATGGCAATAAATATGCAAAGTGCAGAAAGGGAAAAAATCTAGTTAAGAATATTCTATCCAGCAAAGCTATCATTTGGAATAGAAGAAGACCTAAGAGTTTTCAAAACAAGGACAAGCTAAAAGAGTTCAGGATCATTAAACCAGCCCTACAAGAAATATTAAAAAGGGCTTACAGTGGAAAGGAAAGACCGTGAGAGCATGAAAAATAAGAAATACAAACTAGTCAAATGTATTTCTGTAAAAAATAAGTCAATACATCCAGAAAATAAAAGATGTAGTAAAATATGATACCATATACATAAAACACTGGGGTGAAGAGGAGTAAAGAATGGGTATAAACTTAAGTGATCATCAACAAATACAGATTGCTACATACAGAGTATGTTATACACAACGTAATGGTAACCACAAATCAAAAACCATTAATGATATGCAAAGAATAAAGAGAAAGCAATCCACGTACATTAATTACAGAAGAAACCCAGCAAATGATGAAAAAGAATCAGAGAAATATGACAAAAACAATCACAAAATAAGTTAAAAAAAAGCGATATTTATCTATCCTAATTACTTGGGTTCAGTGTTCCAATCAAAAGAGGGTGACAGAGGGGCACCCGGGTGGCTCAGTGGTTGAGCACCTGCCTTTGGCTCAGGTCATGATCCTGGGATCAAGTCCCACATCAGGCTCCCCCCAGGGAGCCTCCTGCTTCTCCCTCTCCCTATGTCTCTCCCTCTCCCTGTCTCTGATGAATAAATAAATAAAATCTTAAAAAAAAAAAAAAGAGGGTGACAGAATGGATAAAAAAACAAGACCAAAATGTTGCCTACAAGAGACCCACTTCAGATAGAAAGATACCTGCACATTGAAAGTAAAGGGATGGAGAAATATTTGTGTCAAAAAAAGCTAAGGCAGCAACACTTCAGACAAAACAGACTGTACCTATATATGTATATGTGTGTGTGTATATATATATATACTGTACCAAAAATATTACTAAATATTAATAAATTGGAAAATCCAATAAGAAGATATAACAAATATAAATATTTATGCACCTGGCATGGCAGCATCCAAATACTTAAAGCAGTTAATAATAAACATAAAGGAAGTAATTGATGGTAATTCAATTAATAGTAGGGGACTTTAACACACCACCTACATCAATGGACAGATCATTCAAAAGGAAAATCAACAAGGAAACAGTGACTTTCAGTGACACAGTGGACCAGATAGATTTAACAAATATATTGAGCATTCTATCCCAAAATAGAATACACATTCTTTCAAGTGCATATGAACATTCTCCAGAATAGATAACATGAAGCCACAAAACAAGCTTCAACAAATACAAAAAGGTAGAAGTCACACAAATTTTCTGACCATATGCTATGAAATTAGATATCAACCATAAGAAAAAATTTTGAAAGACCCAAATACAGGGGGTTAAATAATATCCATTTAATAAACAATGAATGGATCAACTAAAAAAATCAAAGAAATCAAAAAGTACGTGGGAAAAAGTGAAAATTAAAACAGTCCAAAATCTTTGAGATGCAGCAAAAGTGGTTCTAACAGGGAAGGTTATAGCAACATAAGCCTACCTCAAGAAACAAGGAAAATCTCAAATAAACAACCTAATCCTACACTTAAAGGAGCTAGAAAAAGAACAAAGAAAGCCTAAACCAGCAGAAGAAAGGAAATAAGATTAGAGCAGAAATTAATATAGAAACTAAAATAATAGAACAAATCAATGAAACCAGACGCCGGTTTTTTGAAAAAGTCAAGAAAGTTGATAAACCTCTAGCCAGACTTACAAAAAAAAAAAAAAAGAGAGAGAGAGAGAGAAAGAGATAAAGAGAGAAAGGGCTCAAACATGACCACAAACTAAAGGAGACAACAACTATTACAAATAACTATAAGAGAGTATTATAGAATGTATGCCAACAAATTAGACAAACTGGAAGATATAGGTAAATTCTTAGAAACATATAACCTACCAAGCTGAAACAGGAAGAAATACAAAATTTGAACAAACTGATTACCAGCAAGGAGACTGAATCAATAATAAAAAGAACTCCCAACAGGGATCCCTGGGTGGCTCAGCGGTTTGGCGCCTGCCTCTGGCCCAGGGCGTGATCCTGGAGACCTGGAATCGAGTTCCTCATCGGGCTCCCAGCATGGAGCCTGCTTCTCCCCTGCTTGTGTCTCTGCCTCTATGTCTATCATGAATAAATAAATCTTAAAAAAAAAACAACAAAAAAACCTCCCAACAAACAAAAGTCCAAGATCAGGTTTCACAGGCAAATTCCACCAAACATTTAAAGAGTTAATACCTACTCTTCTCAAACTATTCCAAAAATAGAAGGAAAACTCCAGATTCATTCAACAAGGTCAGTATCACCCTGATACCAAAACCAGATAAATGTTACAAAAAAAAGGGAACTATACGCCAGTATCTTCAATAAACAAAGATGCAAAAATCCTCAACAAGATACTAGCAAACCAAATCCAACAATGTATTTTAAAAAATCATTCATCACAATCAAGTGGAATTTTGGGGGGGATGCAAGTATGGCTCAATATTTGCAAACCAATCAATGTGATACATTAATACCAATAAGAGAAAGGATAAAAACCGTATGATCATTTCAATAGATGCAGAAAAAGCATCTGACAAAGTACAACATCCATTCATGATAAAAACCCTCAACAAAGTAGGTTTGGAGGAAACAGATCTCAACACAATAAAGCCATGTATGAAAAATCCACAACTAACATCATATTCACTGGTGAAAAACTTGAGAGCTTACCCACTAAGATCAGGAACAAGACAAAGATATCCACTCTCAACACTTTTATTCAACATAGTACTGTAAGTCCTAGCCACAGCAATCAGGCAACAAAAAGAAATAAAAGATATCTAAATTGGTATTAAGGAAGAAGTCAGATTTTCACTCTTTGCAGATAATATATTACAGATACAAAACCCTGAAGTTTCCATCAATAAACTTCTAGAAATGGATATAAAACCAATATGCAGAATATAAAACCAATATGCAGACATCTCTTGCATTTCTATACAATAATGAAGCAGCACAAAGAGAAATTAAGAAAGAAATCCCATTTACAGTCACACCAAAAATAAGATACTTTGGAATACACCTAAGAGGTGAAATACCTATACTCTGAAAATTATAAACGGTTGATGAAAGAAACTGAAGACACAAATGGAGATACTTCATGTTCGTGGACTGTTAAGAACAAATATTATTAAAATGTCCACACTACCCAAAGCAGAATCTACAGATTTGATGCAACCCCTATCAAAATACCAACTGCATTCTTCACAGAACTAGAACAGTCTTAAAGTTTATATGGAACCACAAAAGACCCCGAAAAGCCAAAGCAATTCTGAAAAAGAAAAACAAAGCTGGAGATACCACAATCAAAACTTTAAATTATATTACAAAGCAGTAATCAAAACAGTATAGTACTGGCACAAAAACAGACACAGAGATCAATAGAACAGACTGTCTTCAAAAATGGTGGAGGGGATCCCTGGGTGGCTCAGTGGTTTAGCACCTGCCTTTGGCCCCGGGGGTGATCCTGGAGTCCCGGGATTAAGTCCCACATCAGGCTCCCTGCATGAAACCTGCTTCTCCCTCTGCCCCTGTCTCTGCCTCTCTCTCTCTCTCTGACTCTCATGAATAAATAAAATCTTAAAAAAAAATGGTGCTAGGAAAACTGATCATGCAAAAGAATGAAACTGAACCACTTTCCTACACCATATATAAAAATAAACTCGAATGAGTTAAAGGCCTAACATTTAAGGCCTAAAACCATAAAAATCCTAGAAGAGAGCATCAGCACAGATATCTCGGACATTGGGTGGAAAAACATTCTTCTAGCTCTGTCTCCCAAGGCAAGGGAAAGCAAACTACTGGGACTCTATCAAAATAAAAAGCTTCTATACAAAAAAAGGAAACAAAAATAAGAGACAACCTAGTGAAATGGAGACGGTATTTACAAATGACCTATCCGATAAATGGTTAGGATCCAAAATATATAAAGAACTTATACAGTTCAACACCCAAAAAACAAATAATCCAATTAAAAATGGGTAGAAGTTGGGGCTCCTGGGTGGCTCAGTCAGCTAAGCACCTGCCTTTGGCTCAGGTTGTGGCCCCAGGGTCCTGGAATCAAGCCCTGAGTCAGGCTCCCTGCTCAGTGGGGAATCTGCTTCTCCCTCACCTCTTCCCCCCACAGCCACTTCTGTAGCCTCTCAAATAAATAAAATCTTAAAAAAAAAAAAAAAAAGGGCAGAAGACATGAACACATATTTATCCAAAGACAAACAGATGGCCAACTGGCCTATGAAAAGATACTCAATATCACTCATCATCAGGGAAATAAAAATCAAAACAAGGGTATAAGATAGTACCCCATACCTGTCAGAACGGCTAAAATAAAAAACACAAGCAGCAACAAGTGTTGGTGAAGACGTGGAGAAAAAGGAGCCTCATGTACTGTTGCTGGGAATGAAAATTGGGCATCCATTGTGGAAAATAGTATGGAGGGTCCTAAAAATTAAAAATTACAAATACCATATGATCCAGTAACTCCACTAGAGGGTATTTACCCAAAAGTATATGAAAACACTAATTTGAAAGGATATTATGCGTCTGTAGGTATGTTGCAGAATAACTTACAATAGTCAAATTATGGTAGCAGTCTAAGTGTGTACTGATAGATGAATGGAAAAAGTGGTATATATACATACACACACACACACACACACACAATGGAACATTATTCAGCCATAAAGAAATGAAATCTTGCCATTTGTGACAACATGGATGAATCTAAAAAGTATAACGGTAAGTGAAGTCAGTCAGAGAATGACAAATACCATATGATTTCACTCATGTAGAATTTAACAAAGGATAAAAAGAAGGGGAGAAGGACAAATCAAGAAACAGACTCTTAACCATAGAGAACCTGATGGTTAACTGATGGTTACTAGAGGGTAGGAGGGTGGGGGGATGAGTGAAATGGGTGATGGGGTGAGGGAGCATACTTGTGATGAGCATTGGGTGATGTATGGAGTGTAAATCATTATATTTTACACCTGAGACATTGTAAACTATACTGGAACTAATAAAGAAATAAAGAGGGTATTAAACCTGTGCCATAGTGAATAACTTTGGCTCTAAGGAAGATCTAATGATCTGAAAACTTGTTTATGACTTTAAGTGAAATAAACAGGTTATGAAGTAGTATATGCAGGATGCATTCTAGCAATTAAAATTCACATTTAAATATCTAAACAAAAATCTGATAATAGGGCAGCCCGGGTGGCTCAGCAGTTAAGTGCCTGCCTTTGGCTCAGGTCATGATCCCAGGATCCAGGATCAAGTCCCACGTCGGCTCCCTGCATGGAGCCTGCTTCTCCCTCTGCCTGTGTCTCTGCCTCTCTCTGTCTCTCATGAATGAATAAATAAAATGTTTAAAAAAAAAATCTGATAATAGTTCATTCATGCTCTTTACAATTTGTTTTGCAAAATTTCTGCAATTATTATGTATTAAACACTCTAAAAATGTGTAATTCTAGAAAAATTAATATACATAATAAAACATGAGCTACTGACAAATGGATAGACAATTCAAATGAAAAAAATTAGGGGTACCTGAGTGGCTCAGTTGGGTAAATGTCCCATTTGATTTCAGCTCAAGTCATGATCTCAGGGTTGTGAGTCTGAGCACTATATCCGGCTCCACTCTGGGCATGGAGCCTGCTTAAGATTCTATCCCTCTGCATCCACCCCCTCCCCCTGTCCCACTCCTGTGCTGGCTGTCTCAGGGGTGGGGGGTGGGGGGCAAAAAATATTTGAAAGAGTTAACACATAAAAGAAATATTCCATTTATTGAATAACTAAAGAAATACATATTAAGTCAAACTATTATCTTTCATCTCATAAATTAGTAAATTTTAGAGCCAGGTGTGAACTCAACCTGGAACTCCTCCCTGATGAGCAAAGATTTCAACTCCCACTGGGCACCCCAAGTTTTAAGACAAACACTTGAAACAGGCCTCCAAAACACCTAATTTTAAAAACCAACAGAGTTTATATTCCAAGACCCACAAAACAGTAGCAATCTGTAAAATGTCTTACAGGGCTTGTGTGTTGGATTCCCCTGTCCCAGGGCCCAGCTCAGAGCAGCCAACTGCACCCAGACTTAAAGTGAACAAGACACTGGCTTACATTACATCTTGGTCCAAGGGATAGGCATCTACTTTAACATATGCATCTCTACAAGTCTGTTGGAACACCAATCAGGAATAGAAACCAGTAGTTTCTACCTTTGCATGCTTCAGAGCACCAATATCTCCTAGAAAAGAACCTTTGTATGTGTGTGGTGCCCCAGATTTTGTGGCTGCTGCAAAGGGTATACCTCTTCATCACCTGGCTCTCGAGGGCCAGGGAAACTTGTATTCCTGGTCACACAGAACTGTAATTATCAACATCACCCAGAAAGGAGTTCAAAACCTGTCTGTGGCCCCATATTTCATGACTGCTGCCAGGGGACACCTCTACTTTGCCTGGGTCAGGTGGCCACTGTGACTTACCCTCCGGAGTCCCACAAGATGGCAACCAATGGAGAAAGAGTTCTTTTTCTTTTAACTTTTGAGTATAATCAACACACAATGTGTCATTAGTTTCAGATGTACAACATAGTGATTTGACAAGTGTGTATACTGTATTATGCTAACACACCCATGGCATGGGAAGAAGCAACAGATCCAAGAGCAGTCTTTCTGTGGAAGGAGCCCTATTAGCTAATCATCATGACTATGGCCTAAGTAGTAGGCTTCTAATTAAATAGGAATCTAGGGGCTGACTGTAATCTTTTCCAGAGACCTATGAGGGAAGGCACTACCTCCTTCTACTGTGTTCCAGAGTGCCAGTGTTTCCTGAAGGAAAGCTTTACATGTATCTGGATTTTGCAGCTAATACCCAGGGATGCCCCTCAATCATCTGGCTCTGGTGGCCAGAGGGGCTTGCATTCTTGGGTTCCATGGGGTTTTGTCACTTGGAGCAACATTTCTTTGCAGACTACTATCCCCGGAGCATTGTGCACTAAGTGGACTGAGGCACATCTCCAATCTTTCTGTGAAGGAGGTAACTTCATTTGTCCTAAATCTTCAGACAGAGGCAGGCTTCAGGTTTGACACACATTACCTATGGAGCTGCTCTGAAGGAACACATACAGTGGATGCCATCTTAGTGCTCTCCTTCTGCCTTGTTTCAGCTTGTTGATATCTCCCCAAAAGGAGATTATGCACTCATTTAGAGCCCAGATACCTGCAACTGCTGCCCAGGGAACACCTCTAGATTAACTGTCTCTGGTGGCCAGCAGCTTTTGGCACCTCAGAACTAAATATATTTACAACTTTTAAAAACTGCCACCTGAGGGTCAGGTTTCTAATCTACCTGAATCTAGGTGCTGAGATCTTACCCTTTGGGATATTGAGTTGTCTTAGCATATCCTCAACTACTAGGAGCCATTAAAAATATAATAGATCTGCTTGGACAAGCAAAGAGGTTTAAGAAACAATGAAGAGCTGGGGCAGGGCTGAATGAAAAAGTTCATCTCCTACGTGAGGCCTCCTCTTCAAGACTTGGGAGAAGTAGTTGTTTCATCTACTGTATAGAAACCAATAAAGTCAGGCAAAATTAAACAGGAATGTGTTCTAAATCAAAGAACCAGATAAAATCTTAATGAAATGGAACTACAAAGTTTATGATAAAGACGTTAAAATAATGGTCATAAAGATGCTCACCAAACTGGGGAGAAGAACGTATGAATAAAGAGATGGAAAATACATGAAAGTGCCAATTAGAGAAGTTGCAGAGCTGAAAAATACAATAATTGAACTGAAAAAATACATTAGAGGGTTAAATAGCCAGATGGAAAAGAAGAAAGGATTAGTTAACTCAAAGCCAAGGTAGTGGAACATAACAATCAGAACAGGGTAAAAAAATGTGAAAAAATGTAAAGACAGTTTAAGGGACATACAGGAGAACATCAAATGGACTAATGTTCCTATCACTGGGCTTCTAGGAGGAGAGAGAAAGGGGTAGAAATCTTATTTGAAGAAATAATTTGCTGGAAACTCTCCTAAACTAGGGAAGGAAAAAAGACAACCAAATCCAGAAAGCCTGGAGGGTTATAAGTAAAATGAATCCAAGGAAAACCAAAAAGACATTATAATTAAAATGTCAAAAGGTAAAGACAGGAGAGACTAAAGCAGCACAGGAGAAATATCTCATTACACACAAGGGAACCCCAACCAACCAATGAGTAGATTTTTCAGCAGAAACTTCATGGGATAGAAGGGAGTAACAGGATATATCCAAAGTGTTGAAAAAAAATTCCAACCAAGGGAGCCCGGGTGGCTCAGCAGTTTAGCACCGCTTTCAGCCCAGGGTGTGATCCTGGAGACCTGGGATCGAGTCCCGTGTCAGGTTCCCTGCAATGAAGCATGCTTCTCTCTCTCTCTCTCTCTCTCTCTGTTGGGCCCTGCATGGAGCCTGCTTCTCCTTCTCCCTCTGCTCCCCTCTCTCATGAATAAATAAAACCTTAAAAAAAAAATTCCAACCAAGAATAAGTTACTGGCAAAGTCATCATTCAGAACTGGAGAGAAATAAGTTTCCAGGCAAGCAAATGCTAGAAGAGTTCATCACCACTAAACTCGTCTTACAAGAAATATTAAAAGGACTTCTTGGGGCCCCTGATGGCTCAGTTAAGGGTCACCATCCCAAAGTCCTGGGATGTAGCTCTGCATCAGGCTCTCTGCTTAGTGGTGGGCCTGCTTCTCCCTCTCCTGCTGCTGTATCCCCTGCTTGTGCTCTCTTTCTCAAATAAATAGAATTTTGTTAAAAAAAAAGGGGGGGGGGGCTTCTTTAAGCTATGGAACAAGAAACATGAAGGAATAAATCTCACCGGAAAAGTTTATATAGTAAAAGTAGTGAATTAATTACTTATAAAGCTAATATAAACATTAAAAAATATAGTAAACTATAATTGTAATAAAGGATACACAAAATAAAAAAATGTAAAATAGTATATAAAAAATAAAACATGGTGGTGAGGGGAGTAAAAATCTTGAGCTTTAGAACTTAAGTTACTGACTTAAAAATACAAAGAATATGGGCATACCATTAAAGAAATCCTCAAACCACAGAGAGCAAAAGAAAACAAAAACTAGATAAACATATAGAAAACCATTAACATAATTGCAATAAGCACATACTTATCAATAATTACTTTAAATGTAAATAGATTAAATTCTCCAATCAAAAAACAGAGTGGCTGAATGGATAAAAAAAAAAAAACATGAACCATCTATATGCTGCCTACAAGAGATACAGTTTATTTTATTTTTTAGTAGGCAAATAACTTTATTAACTTTGTTTCAAACTTTATTCCCAGGCTTCTTCAGCTTAATTAGCTGCAAAGAATGAATTATGTATAAGCAAAAACTGAAAAGAGCTGTAGTGTCATCCTAGGAGCTTGAGCTTAAAAATATTAGAAATCTAGATTTTATCAGATCCATGAACAAAATTTTAAAAAGCAGTCATAATATAAAATAGTTCCCAGTAACTTCAAGTTTTATCGTCTTCAGAAGTCAACTCAATTCAGTTTGCTTCATTCATGGAGCTTCATCAAAATTCCTGTAAGATCTGGAACTTCATCATCCTCTCTGATAGCAAGTGGGGCTTTTCCTTTTTTTAAGATTTATATATTTATGAGAGTGGCAGAGAGACATCCAGGCTCCTGGTAGGGTGTGTGAATTGGGACTTGATCACAGAACCCCAGGATCACAACTGGAGCCAAAGACAGACAATGACTGAGCCACCCAGGTATCCTGCAGGTGGTGCTTTTCCATCCACAGATGGTTGGGACAGAGCTTCAGTCAGTCCTCTTAAAGGTGTCTGTCTCCACCAAGTTGGTTTAAGATACTGGGTAGCAGGGATCCCTGGGTGGTGCAGCGGTTTGGCGCCTGACTTTGGCCCAGGGCGCGATCCTGGAGACCCGGGATCGAATCCCACATTGGGCTCACGGTGCATGGAGCCTGCTTCTCCCTCTGCCTATGTCTCTGCCTCTCTCTCTCTCTCTCTCTGTGACTATCATAAATAAATAAAAATTAAAAAAAAAAAAAAAAAGATACTCGGTAGCGTTTCTGTCAGCGGCTTTGTCTCAGCATGGCCCGTAATGGTGAAAGTGTTTGCCGCCCAAGTGCCTGAAATTTAGGGTTGTTAAAGTGGATCACTGCTTCCTGGTTTGTGAACACGCTCACTTTTTCAATACCAGAGATATTGTTTGTCTCTAACTTCTTTAAAGAGAACTTAAGTTTTCTATCATCTGCTGTAGCTGTTCTGTGAATTACCTTCTTTTGGTAAGCAGTTTCTTCCCACCAATGTGCATGTGTGCTTGCAGTTTGGCAAGTTTCTCCTGGTTTATGACAGTTTCTTCCATTTTGTTGGAGCGGAAATGGGACAATATGAGGGAACAGGGTTGGCATTCAGGGGGTCTTGGGGGACCAGCTAAGATGTACACACATGGGGATGCAAGATCGCAGCCAGAGGGAGGCCAGAAGTGATCCAAGAGATACACTTTGGATGGAAGTACACACAGATTGAAGTGAAAGGACAGATATTCCATGCAGTGGAAATGAACATTTCCATTTGTCTGGGGTAGTAACCAGACCATAGACTTTGAAATAATGTGTAATAAGAAACAAAGAAGGGCATTTCCTAATGATAAAGGGGGTCAATCAGACAAAAGGATACAGCATTTGTAAATATTTAGGCAACTAACACAGGAGCACCAAAATATATAAAATGCAAATATGAGAAACAGGTAACAGTAGGAACTTTATACCCCAAATCCATCAAATGGGTAATCATCCAGACAAAAATCAGTAAGGAAACACTGGATTTAAATGACTTGTTAGAGTAGATGGACGACAGATATTTAGAGAAAACTGCTAAATAAAATGAAAAGAATCAAACATCTCACTTTCCCTGTTTGAACTCTAACTCAGGGTGACTAAATTATTGATAAAAGAGGTTTCTTGTTATAAAAATATTCTAACAAACCATGAAAGACTCCTAACTCTGAAAAATAAACCAAGGGTTGTGGAAGGGAAGATGGGTTGACTTGACTGGGTGACAAGCACTAAGGAGGGCACTCAATGGGATGAGCACTGGGTGTTAATACTACATGTTGGCAAATTGAATTTAAGTAAATTTTTTAAAAATAAAAATAAAGTATTCTAGCTCAAAATCAAAGGACACTGCTAATGAAATAAATCTACACAGTGATTATCAACCACTGCTAATATCACATTACTACATGTCTGCCTCCTCCTGATAGAACAGAACATCACCTTTGGTATTTCCTTGTTCTTGCCCCTCTACCCTATTCAAATTTGAATCTAATCAAGTCTCTAAATCTAACTACCAAACATGGGAAACAGAGAGGCAGAGAAAAATTTTATGACACCACAGGATTGTAATTTGCAAATTCCAAATTCTGGAAAACTAAAGAATAAATGATGTGCTTTTTTTCAACAAATTACAGAGAAAAAAGAGAAAGAGGATAAGAGAATGTAGTGATTAAATGAGACATTAATCACTTGCTATATAAATACAGACATCATTTGGAACATGATTTAAACAAAATGTAAAAATTGGATTTGTGAAACAGGAAAATTTGAATACTAACTGGGTATTTGAGGACATTAAGAAACAATTACTAAAATTTTTTAGATTTGATAATGGAACCGTTCTTAAAATGGATTATCCTTACAAGATACTAATTGAAGTAATAATAGATGACTAATAGGATGCCTAGAATATGCTTCAAAATAATCTGAAGAAAGCAGAGAAAGACTAGAGATGAATCATGACTGGCCATATTGTAAAATATTGCAACTGGATTATGAAAACATGCATTCATACTATAATTCCTACTTCTGCACACATTTGACGTTTCCAAAATAAAAAAATTATAAAGTATCCTTTGCATTCAAAAACAGGTTACTTTCAGCAAAAGCAATTTGTGGAATTAAAAGGGCAAGTAAGTGACATGAACAAGGATTTGGCAGGGATGAGGAGGTGAGATAAAGATGGTAGCTAGGGGCACCTCATGGTTCAGTCGGTTAAGCATCTCCTTTTGGCTCAGGTCTAGATCTCAGGATCCTGGGATTGGCCCTCCCTGCTGAGTAGGGAGCTTGCTTCTCTCCCTCTCCCTTTGCCTTGCCCCATGCTTGTGTGCAGGCTCACTTTCTGATAAATAAAATCTTAAAAAAAAAAAGAAAGAAAAAAAAACTCGCTCTTATGAACTTTTATTCTTTATGAAAGTCTGAGGGGAAAATGAAGTTAGAAGAGGGTTTTTTACATTCAGTACAACTGACATTTTGGGCTGGACAATTCTTTGTTGTAGGAGGCTACCTTGTGCATTGCAGGATGTTTAGTAGCATCCCTAGCCTCCAACTATTTTGGGTCAGTATCCCTGACACCCCCTCCAGGTTGTAAAAACAAAAATGACTCCACACATTACCAAACATCCCTGGGAGACAAAATCACCTCCAGCCGACAAGCACTGTGTTAGAAGAAGTGCTACTAAGAAAAATGAAACAATGAAAGGAGGTAAGAAATACCAGGTTAACGGTAGTTAACTTTGACAAGGATTGCCGTGAAGAGCACTCAAGATAGAAAGGATACTTATATACAAAAGTCTTGAGATAGAAAGGTGTTGGCATATTGAGAAATGGCAAGAAAGCCAGTGTAACTGGAACAGAGGAATGAAGGGGAAAATGGCAAATGCATAGATTAGACTGACCTTCTCGCAAATAACATGAAATCTATGGGAAATACAAAAACACCTGCCCAAAAGACCCCCAAGCTATATGCAGGCCTATGAACAAAAGCTGGAAGATTCTGAAGGTGTCTTGAAATGAGAAAGCAAGGAATAGAAAAGGCTGTACATGTCTATTAGGGCTGTTAGCCTGAAGAAGACCATGTTAAGCAGTTAAAACTTCAAAAGAAAACCCAGTTTTTCTGGCCTGAACAGAGAATATGAGCTTGGGAAACAAATGCTGCTAGAATATAAGAAGGCAATCCTGGAAGGGAAAGAAGGAAGAACCTCAAATTCTGTTTTTAAACTCTGCCTAACACTGAGGGGGGCACTTGACAGGATGAGCACTGGGTGTTACACTATATGTTGGCAAATCGAACTCCAATAAAAAAAAATACCAAAAACAACAACAACAACAACAAAAAAAAAAACTCTGCCCAAATCACTGAATAACCCCTGAACAACACATGTACAAGACAAACTTCAAGTTGCCTAGCAAGCATCAGAAAACTGAAGTGAGATTTGAGCTATTACCCAAAGATAGTGTTTGTAGTAGGAGTCCAACCAAATTGCTTAACAGTACAACAAAATCAATAATCTTTTGAGAAATATAACATTATTTAGGGTCTTTACAACATAATTATCGTAACACCCAAATACAATCCAAAATTACTTGACATACAGAGAAAAAGGTGAACAAATCTCAAGAGAAAATACAATCCACAGAACTCAACCTGAGATGACCCAAATGTCAGATTTAGTAATCAAGAATTTTAAAATAAAGCAGCTACTGTAACTATGCTCAATGACATAAAGAGAACTCACATTCATATTATGAACACATGCTTATAATGAATGAAACGGTAATGAATGAATGAAATGCCACCAGAGAAATAAAATCTCTTTTTTTTTTAGATTTTATTTATTTATTTATTCATGAGCAACACAGAGAGAGAGAGGCAGAGACACAGGCAGAGGGAGAAGCAGGCTCCATGCAGGGAGCCCGATGTGGGACTCCAGGATCCCGGGTCTCCAGGATCACGCCCTGGGCTGCAGGCGGCGCCAAACCGCTGCGCCACCGGGGCTGCCCTAAAATCTCTTAAAAAAAAAAAAAAGACACCTGATAATTCTGGAAATGAGAAAGATAATATATGAAATAAATTCACTGGATGGACTGACAACAGCAAAATGGACAGAACATTCTGCAAACTCGAAGATAATCAGAAGTCATTCAATCTGAAGAACAGAAAGAAAGAAAAAGAGAAAAAGCCCCAGGGACCTTTAGGATAATATACAAAAGTTTAATAGTCCCAAAAAGAGAAGAGAAAAAAATGAAGTGAAAAAATTTTTTTGAAAAAATAGCTAAAGATTCCCCAAGTTTGGTAAAAGACATAAATTTACAGATTCAAGAATCTCAGCAAATTCCAAATGGAGTAAGTACAAAGAAAACCACACCTAGTCACCTCATAGTCAAACTGCTGGAAACCAAAGAAAAAAATAAATGCAACCAAAGGAAAAAATACATTACACAGAGGGGGAAATGATTTGATTATAATGGACTTCTCATCAGATAACAATGTAAGAAAATAAGTGCTGAAAGAAAAGGAAACTGGCACACGAGAATTCTATGTCTAGTGAAAATATGCAAGACAAAAAATAAAATAAAAAATATTTTCACATAAAAGAAAATTAAGAATTTGTCACCTGCAGACCTACACTTTGAGAGGAAGAGGCCAAAAGATACAGAATAGGTCATAACAGATGGAGTAAATCCCAATGTTCCAAATATTTGGAAGATATTTGCAACATTCTTTTCATAGCTGGAAAGAATCTCTAAGATCATCTTGTCCAATCCCTTCATTTCTCAGATAGGCCAACCATTTGCAATTATCTAGTGGTACAATATACTACAGAGTGAGTCTCTTAACTTCTGGGTCAAAGCAATGGAAGGAAATAAAACATACACATTAAGCTTTATAAATAAGTCAGAATACAAACAGTGAAAATAAATTGTTAAAATATAGTTTTCCTAAAGTTTTGATAAAAACTGAATCTTTTAAGTTACCTTAGGTATTTATTTAAATCATAATGTGAATCTTCTTATATTGTTATGAATTCCTCTATTTTTGTGAAAACTCAATTTTCATTTTTAATTAAATGCAAAATAAAGTGTATCAAAAACACTAGAAGGGAGTCTTTGTTGCATATTTACACAATATAAATGAAGTAATCACAGTATCAAAAACACAAGAATGATACGCCATTGCACAAAATAGAATTTTTCCTCTGCTGTAACAAGGAACTGTCAATGGGGGTATACGCTGTGTCCTAAGGTATTTCTGATTTTTATAGTGTGTGTGCATATAATGTTCTCTATATTTTATTTTTATGTTCTGTATATCTTTTCAAGTATACAGAACTGAAAATTAGCTCATGAATGAATGAAATATATAAAACCATAAGACACACAGATAAAGGAATTTCCCAACCCCACAAGTCAGGTACATAATGAGAATAATATCCCAATCCTCAGGAACTCATCCCAAGGCTCTGAGAAAACAAGATTCTAAGGTTCACCAAAGAACACATTAATATATTTAAAAACATCACTGAAAAATCATCACCCTGTGTCTTTATACATAGGGTTGGCATGACCTTGTGACATATATTTTAAGTGCTGGACCATAAGCACTTACCCCAATAGCTGGGACTTCCTCACTCTTTACTTCATTTATCCGAACCAAATAGTTCACAAAATCTCTGGCAGCATTGCTCTGTGCATCTTTTTTATTGGTGGAATTGCCCATGCCAATGTAATTATAACCTTCCACTCGAACCTTTAACAGTCAGGAAAAAAATGTATTAGAAGAGACTAACTCAGGTAATTCTGGGATTTAAAAAATATGTAATTCAATAGTTCATTAAGAGGTAATAGTCAAACTTTGAAGATATACCCTATAAAAACATTGAAAATAACATATCCAAAAGAATTTACAAGCTAACTTATAAGAAAGCTTGAATTGTTTTCCACTGATAAATATAAAAACAATATTAATTTATATGGCTCAGATATTCTCTTCTGTAACAGAATGTTCCACATTAAAATCTGATTTCATAAGACTCAAGAACAAGCTCCTCATCTGTATTTAAACAACTTGAGGCAATCAGGAATCTACTTTCTACAGGAATTAGTAAAACTGCAAACAGCAGTACTGGGGAAGCTGAGGAAGATACATGTTCTAACCAGAATAATTCACCTTTCAGATTTGTTTTAAAAGTAACACTCACTTGAAAATGATTTATAATGAAACAGAATAGCAGGCAAGCGACAATAAAGAACAAACAACACATTACTCTTTCCAAACAGAAAATACTGTTCTAATACCAAAATAAGTGTCAAAAATCACATAAATGTAAATTGTATTCTGTAGTACCTCACACATGAATTTCTGCCTGTTTTTGTTCCCCACTGCTCTAATTTCATAGGATGGGGTCATCTTCCTTTTGCCACACCAGGCATACAGAAAATTTTTAACATCACCCATGATTCAAGTATCTTCTTCAGACCTAAGAAAACAAAAATTACATCACATTATTTATAAGAGCAAACACTGCAAAGGACCAGTATCTTTGGTTAACCGAAAAAAATCTAGATTAAACACAGGATATTCTATCAGGCTATTAAAATTGCCTATGACAAAATTTTAATGACATAGTTGGAAAGCCTACAACATGTTATATGAAAGGCAGGATACAAAACTACACAATTTGAACTATATAAAAGGATACATGCATAAATCAAGACCGAAAAAGAAATATCCTTCAAAATGGTTACCTTTGGGTGACTACAAGTGATTCTAAATCGCCCTTTTTATTCTGAGAGAGGAAGAGAGATAATTTTAAGCAGGTTCCAAGCCAGCACGGAACCTGTAAAAGGTCTCTATTTCACCACCCAGGTACCCATGACCTTTCCTTAAAAACATTTTATGAGGTGCCTGGATAGCTCAGTCAGATGAGCAGGTGATTCTGGATTTCAGCTGGGGTCATGATCTCAGGGTCCTGGGACTGGGCTCTGCATCAGGCTCTGTTTGGGCACTGGACAGAGTCCACTTGAGGATGCTCTCTGCCCCTCCCCCACTCATGCATGGGCATGTGCTCTCTCAAATGAATCTTTAAAAAAATTTTAGGTAATGTCCTCCTTTTTACAATAGGCATCTTATGTGTTTTAACTCATTTAACCCTCAAACAATGGGAGATAATTATATGGTAAATACTATACTATTATCACCTCTATGCAAAGAAGAAACAAGGCAATAGAAAGTTTAGCTTCCAAATCACCCACTGTGGAGGCATAAATTCAAACTACAAGATTAAGAAACGGTCATCCATCATGTTGTGTGTAAATCGGAGTGTTTATTCTCATTCTGAGGTGTCTCCTAGGAGACCGGCCTCAAAGTTGTAGGTTATGTATCACACTACTAAGTCCAAATACACCAAGTATTCAGTACTTAGACTAAAAACACTAATCTGGGGCAGCCCCGGTGGTGCAGCAGTACAGCGCCGCCTGCAGCCCAGGGCGTGATCCCGGAGACCCTGGATCCCACGTCAGGCTCTCTGTATGGTGCCTGCTTCTCCCTCTGCCTGTGTCTCTGTCTCTCTCTCTCTCTGTGTCTCTATGAATAAATAAATAAAATCTTAAAAAGATAATAAAAATAAAAATACTAATCTGTTAAGTACCCAATCTCTCCTTTAGGCCTTTTTATTCATTATAATTTGAGGATACTATGTTTTCTTGATATGCACCATACCATATTTGTTGGCACTCTCCCTCTAAACTAGTTTATAAATACACCAAATGATATGGAGCCTATGAGTCTAAAATCTGAATCTAGGGATGCCTGGGTGGCTCAGCAGTTGAGCACCTGCGTTTGGCCCAGGCCATGATCATGGAGTCCCCGGATCTAGTCCTGCGTCGGGTTCCCTGCTTGGAGCCTGCTTCTCCCTCTGCCTGTGTCTGTGCCTCTCTCTCTGTGTGTCTCTCATGAATAAATATATAAAATCTTTAAAAAAAAATCTGAATCTAAATCAAAAGATATATGAAGGATGCCTGGGTGGCTCAATTAAGCCTCTGACTCTTGATTTCGGCTAGGGCCACAATCAGGGAGGGTCATGGGATAGAGCCCTGGGTGGGTTCTGAGCTCAACAGGGAGTCTGCTGGAGATTCTCTTTCCCCCTCCCTCTGCTCCTCATTGCACATATGTGCGTGCGCGCGCTCTCTCTCTCAAAATAAATAATAAATATTTAAAAAAAGGCAAGATATCTAAGACCAAATCTAATCTGGATAAAATATGCAAAAAAAATAGCTTGTGTGTGAGAAGAAACCCCATTACTTCTTCTGTTCAGTGCATTTTGTTAGCACCTAAATCTAACATCATGATACTGGACCCTCGTATAAGGTTATTCTGTAGCCACAGGTCAACCTGGGTAAATCCTATTGACCGAAAAGCGGTGGAAAGCTCCCGATGTCCATCTGTAAATTCCACCCCTGAATAATCAACTAAAAAAAAACCAAACAAACAAAAAGAAACAAAGCCAAAAAGCAAGAACCTCAGGGTGAAGGAGTACCATGTAATATGAAAGACTACACTATCAAATTCCTTCCTTGGGCAGTCTCAACGAACGCCATTATACTCAATTATCAACTATACGCTGACCGTGCCCAAATATATATTGAAATAGTCTTTTCAAAGCTCCAAAATCAAGTATCATCCAACTACGGCACTCACGTGCAAACGCTAACCTGACATCTCAGTAAAAACAGACGTTTCCTTTCCACACCTGCCCCTTCCTCCCCGCAGTCCAAGTGTTTCCACCTCCTGAAATGGCACCGCCAAGTTACCCCCGTCACAACCCGGGAGTCCTACGCTCCCTTAATAATACCCTCCACAGGGGATCCCTGGGTGGCGCAGCGGTTTGGCGCCTGCCTTTGGCCCAGGACGCGATCCTGGAGACCCGGGATCGAATCCCACGTCGGGCTCCCGGTGCATGGAGCCTGCTTCTCCCTCTGCCTATGTCTCTGCCTCTCTCTCTCTCTCTGTGACTATCATAAATAAATAAAAATTTAAAAAAAAAAAAAAATAATACCCTCCACAGCCATCCCTTGGAGGACTCTCCGTGTGCACACCAGGCAGTAAAGCCTTAGGGGGTCATCTACATGTAAACGACTTTTCCTAGACCCTTACAATAATTATACGGATGAGAATACTTATTCTCCCCGTTTACATACAGATGAATAAACTGAGACCAAAAAAAAAAAAAAAAAAAACCCACAAAAATCCCAAAATCCTTTGCCCCAGAGAAGACAAGAGCTCTCAGCTGGGAGAAGCCAGACTTCCAAGCCGGGTAGGCGGACTCCTGACCTACACGCCATTCCGCCTCCAAAACCAGTTTTGCACCCCCCGCGCGTCTGTCCGTCCGTCCGTCCCCCTGCCACCACTGCCGCACCCCCCAGCCTCCTGCAATCACGCCCTGGATCTAGGTATCTAGATCGCCGTTTTTCACGCTGACCGTCCTGAAACCCATTCTCTCCACCCCTCAAAATACGCTCGAGGTACCAGGGCCTCCTTGCCGTTTCTCCCCCAAGTCCCGCCCTCAAGCGCTAACTGATCCCGCATCTCGGAGCTGACGCATCCTCGACCTCGTCGGCTCGGCAAGTCCTCTCTGTCCCCGCCCCCCCCCACCCCCCCCCGGGTGACACCAGCCTTCTCCCTCGACGACCTTCCATTTTCTCGAGCTTCTGACTGCAGCCTGCAGACGCTGGTGTCGCCGGAGCCTCCTCCCACCGCCGAAGCCTCCCCGCGGAAGAGGGAGGGACTGCGCCCCCACGTGCTCACGGCCCCGCCACCGCACCCGCAGGACAGCGCCCGGTCTTTGTGGCCGGAATGAATGGATGAAGGGCCTCGGGCGTGCGCGGCGTCACGGCGGCCTCGCCAGCCCCGCGACCCGGCCAAGAGCAGCCAGGGCGTGCAGGCCGCGGGAGAAAGTGGGGCTCGGGGCTGCGGACAAGGGTGTGTGTGGGGGAGGGGGTAACGGGTCCACCGCACGGGCCCGGGCAGCGGAGGGAGGGGGAGGCGCGGCGAGCCGCAGGCAGCCCGTAATCCGGGAACCCAGCGGGCGCCTCGCCCCTTCCCCCACCCGCCACCGCCGCCCGCGCTTCGCAACAAAGCCCGGCTGCAGGAGCGCGGGGCCCCGCGCCCCACAACGGGTGGCAAAGACGTCTCTACCCTACCGGCGTCCGCCTTCCGGTGTCCGAGAACGCAGCCCTCTCAGAACCCTCCGTGGCCGCGGCCTCCCTCAGAGACGCCCGCTCAACGCACCGCAGCTTGCGCGGAGGCGGCGGAGAAAATGGCTCCGACGGCTGCGCCAGGGGGGCGGGGCCAGCGCGCGTACGCATGCGCAGGGAGCGAGCTCGGGCCGCGGGCGCCCCGGCGGAGGGGCGGGGCCGCGGGCGCCCCGGGGGGAGGGGCGGGGCCGCGGCTACCGTGCCCGCGCGTGGCGTCCGGTTGCCAAGGAGATCCAGACCCCATTCTTCCCGTGCTGTGCTACCTACCCTAGACTCCCTTGGATAGATATGGAGGGCTGTAAATGATATAGATGTCAAGGACAGGTATAGGGTTTAGTTCTTACATGAATTAAAATAAATGTTCATTGAAGGGTGTTTTGTTTTGTTTTGGTACTAGGCACTATTGGTACTAGGAAATAGCCATAAATAAGACAGGTGTGAGATCCTTTTCTCACAGAGCTTGCATTTGGAGATGACTTCTGCGTATGATAGAGTAGCTTTTATCAAACCAATTCTCTTGCCAAAAGCAACTCCAAAATCTGAAGCAAAAAAAAAAAAAAAAAGTCAAAACAAGACAGCTATTTGAAGCATTAGAGGCAAGGCAGCTAATATCCTGGGGAAGGGGAAACATCGGTGCTTTTTTTAAAAAAAAAAATTTTAACATCGGAGCTTTTGTGTCACTTTTCACTTTGATGCATTTGCTGATTCCTAAGCTGCCTCGGGAGAGATGGAGAAGCCAAGTAGCAAACAGAGGCTGCAAGGCTGAAAAGCTAGGTAGAACATTCAGGAGCCTCATGGTACTGGAGAAACAAAACCTGGAGTTCACCAAAGCAGAGAGCCCAGACTTTCATCTGATACCTCCTGCAGGGGAACATTCTAAAAGGAAGGACAAACTCAGGTGAATGAAAACCAGCCTTGAATCATCTCACTTCCTCATTGGACCAAAGTGCCCTAGCTTTCTCTTTCTGCCAGAAGAGGAAGACAGAATGACCTATAACTTCTATAATTTTTTTATAGAATCGCCCAAATTCAATAAAAAAAAAAGTCCCCAAGCAAGCCAGGAGACAAAACAAATGACTGAAAATCAAGAGGAAAAAATAGAACTATGATCATAAATTATTCAGATACTGAAATTATCAGAGACTTTATAAAAATTACAATTAGTATGTTCAAGAAAATAGATGAAAACACTGGAATAAATATGAAGTATCAAATAGAAATTTTATTTTTTTTTAAATTTTTATTTATTTATGATAGTCACACAGAGAAAGAGAGAGAGGCAGAGACACAGGCAGAGAGAGAAGCAGGCTCCATGCACCGGGAGCCCGACGTGGGATTCGATCCCGGGTCTCCAGGATCGCGCCCTGGGCCAAAGGCAGGCGCCAAACCGCTGCGCCACCCAGGGATCCCCCAAATAGAAATTTTAAAAGTGAAAATGGAATCACCAAAATTCCGGACTTAATTAATGGGTTAATAGATTGTATATAGCAGGAAAAAGGATTGGTCAATGGTAAATAAATAGATCAGTAGAAAATATCCAGTTGGACCTTGCAGAGAAAAGCAAATGATAAATACACGAAAGAACCTAAAAGATGAATGGAACATGTGAAAAGATATAGAATACATCTAATGAAAGTTTCAGTAATGGAGGAGAGAAGGAATGGAGAAAAAGCAGTATTTGAAGAAGTGTTACCTAAAACCAATGAAGACATAAAACCACAGATTCAATGAAAGCTTGGATTTGAGCAGACAATAAAAAAGAATGCAAATAAAATATTCACTGGAAATAAGTTGCTATGCAGAGAATTAAATGTAATGCTAATGCTGAGATAGAATTTGCCTGGGTGGCTATTTTAAACTGGATGGTTAAAAATATCATCTCTGAAAAGTTAATATTTAAGCCAACATCTGAAAAGCAGACAAGAAGATAACCATGTGAGGATCAGGAGAAGAGAACTGCAGGCTCTTATATTCCCTTGTAAGGAGGAAAAGAGGTAACAAGTCAAGTCAGTTAGGGCTGAATAAAGTTTGAAACAGAACAATGTCTGTGTTCTCAAAGTACCTTGAGCACCATGATCTTCCCAGCCGAGCAGTTCCGAAGATTATCAGTTGAAGAACAAGACATTTCCAAGGGAAACTCTACCACAGGCCAAGGCAACTCTTTACGGTAAACACCTAAGCTCTTAGTAGGAAATGTCTGCAACACAGATAACTGGATATTTGGGAGGAGAGGATGGTGGGGAAATAAATGGCTGTTATTTCTTCATATGATCCAAATTCCTCCCTTGGAAGCAGAGCTGATGGCCACAGTTTTTGCATTTTATTTCATTCCTTCTGATCCATTTTTCGTGAATCCCCTATAAGAAAGTTCTGTGGTTCCCTTGACTGTGGGTCACAAGCATAAGTCTTTCCTGAACTCCCTCAAGGGAAGTGAACTGTTTTGGCAGGTCACCATGCTTTTAGTTATACACAGACTATACTAAAAGAATTCACCCCGAATTTTCATACATAATTAATTCAGTTAATTGTGGTCCCTTTCTTTTAACTGGGGTATTTACATATGTAAAGATGAACAACCTTGAATGTACAGCCCCTCATGTTTTTGTTTTTTAGCCTGTGTGTACGTACACCAATAGAACTACCACCCAAATCCAGATATCGGCCATTCCTATCATCCACTATGTTATCTTGTGTCCTGTCTCAGAGGAAACTACCATTCTGACTTTTATCGTGATAGTTTTGCTTGTTCCTGAACTTCACAAAAGTGGAATCACGTAGTATGTACTGTTTTGCATCTGGCTTATTTTTATTTTTTTATTTTTTACTTTTTTTTTTATTTATTTACGATAGTCACAGAAGAGACAGAAAGAGAGGCAGAGACACAGGCAGATGGAGAAGCAGGCTCCATGCACCGGGAGCCCGACGTGGGATTCGATCCCTGGTCTCCAGGATCGCGCCCTGGGCCAAAGGCAGGCGCTAAACCGCTGCACCACCCAGGGATCCCTGCATCTGGCTTATTTCACTCAACATAATACTTTTGAGATTCATGCATGCTGTTAAATATAGCCATACTTTTTTTTTAAAAAAAATTGCTATTAGTACCCCATCTTATTATCCACGATTTGTTTATCCATCCTCCTGATAATGGGGATTTCAGTAATTTCTAGTTTGGGCTAATATGAATAGAGTTGCTATGAACACTTCTGATTAAATCTTTGGCCTCTCTGCTTTTAGTTTTAGTTTTTGTTTGCATGGGGAGAAATGACAGCTTTTGAATGGTTTGCAGTACTAGAACTCCAACAAGGCAATATTTAATAATTGTATTAAAATGTGGCCCCAGCTCTATAAACTTTAATTCAACTATTATTAACAATGAAGGCTTAGAAATAGTTGAGTTTTCTGATCATGATTTGAAAGAACTTAAAAGACTTTGGGCAGCTTATTAAAGAAGAAATTCAGAGGCTAAAGGAAAAGAAAATGTGGATTGAAAGGGCCATTTCCACAAAATCATCTCAAAGTTTAGTTTTCTATTGCTACTTAACAAATTAGTATAAACTTGGTAACTTAACACTTGGTTATTATGTCACATTTCTGTAGGTCACATTCTTGGTAGAACATTAAAAAGACTGTGGTCCTATTTGCTTTAGGAAGAGTAAACAAATTTTATATTGCTAGGATTGAAGGGTTTTAAGTGGCTGGTCTTGTCCTACATTGGTCTAAGATTGGTCTTTTTGGGGAATAGCATACGGAAAGGGATGGTAGGTCACTCCTGAGATTGCTTTAAAAGACTATGATTTCTGTTTTGGGCTCTGGCACATTCTTTCTTTCTCTCTTTCCAGAGAAAGCAAGCTGAAGCCAACAGCCAGCAAGGAACTGAGGCCTGCTCACTACTATATAAGTGAACCAAGAAGCAGATTTCTCCAGCCCCAGTTGAATGTTGAGATGAGTGAAGCTCTGGCCTATAGCCTGACTGGAACTTTGTAAGACACCTTGAGCCAGAACCACCCAGTTAAGCTTCTCCTGGATTCTTCTTGACTCTCAGAATCTGTGTGAGTTAATAAATGTTTGTAGTTTTAAGCTGCTAAGATTGGGGGTGATTTGTTATATGGAATAAATAACAAATGCAACTATCTTCTGTATCTAGGTTCTATTCTTCTTTCATTCCTTGCTACCACTTTCTTAGTTAGAGCTTCACCATTGGGTATCAATTGCAATAGACCACCAAATGGTCTACCTGTTTCTTGTCTTTGCTTTCCAGTCTACTCATCACACTGCTTCAAGAGTGAAATTTTTAATACAAAGTCGTGTCACGTACTTCACTATCTCATATGCACATCTTTTTAGTGATGACTCATTGTTTTCCCTTTTCCCATCCATGCATCTTTGATCTGCTTGTTCCTCTCAAATCACTTAGCAAAAGGCATTGTCTCATTATATAAGTCACTGTTCCAAATCGTCACATGTGGCTCATTCAAGAGCCCACAGATATTTTTCATTTCCTACCCTCTATGGTTAGATGGAAACAGTAAAAACTTCCCAACCCAGGAAACAAATCTGAAACTGGCACTATCATCTGGGGTCCATTAATAATAAATGCAAATTTCTATTGCAGTTCTTGCCTCAGGTTTAGTATCATTTTCTACTTTATTTTGCCAGCTATTAGTTAAAAGATTTAGCAGTGATGTAATGTTTCTCTGTTGTATAAAGAGCATATACTGAATGCCTTGGATAGCTCTAAAAACTAATACTTCACTGTGTTTATGCTGTGCCAGATACTATTCTAAGAACTTTATATGTATTATTTGGTGTAATCTTCATAAAAACCAGGAGATAGATAATAACATCAAGAGATAGGTATACTAATTCTGTTATAGATCACTGAAAGACTAAGAAGTTAAATAAAATATTGTAGGTCAGATACATAGTAATCAGTGGAGCCAAGACTTGAACCCACACAGCCTGGATCTGAGCATATACTTACAACCATGAGGCAAATCTGCTTGCCATACAATATGGTATAGTGTTTGTCATTTCATACTATATCGAACCTGAATCTCCACTACATCAGTAGGTCCTTGGGCTTGAATCTTAGGGAGAACACTAGCTAGGAAGTATTGTTAAAAGTAGACATATGGTTTTAAGATTTTCGGTGTGAAATGTAGTCTGGTGTCAGCCAGTTAAGATTCATATTCTGGCTCTGCCACAGACCATGTGTGACCATAAGGTATTTAACTTCTCCTTGCTACAGTTACTTCATTTTTAAAATGGGAAGATGCTATGTTGTATCAATTCTAAAATACACTTAACAAGAAAAGTGTTAACTACAGTAACTGATGGCTTAAAAGCCAGGGAGGCTCTGAGCTAACATTAAGTTCAAACTTAATGCTATAGATCCAGAGAGAGATGCTGCTGAGTGGAATTGTGCACGCTCACTACCTGAGCAAACAATACAGACTTGGAGTGAGGATAGGGCCCAAAAGATGCTAAACACAGCAAATACAACATAATAAAACAAAAGTTCAATCATTTATTAAAAGTGGAATAAATAATGGTACTATTAACAGCTTGAGATTTAAAGGACGGATGACTTGTTTAATGTGGTGAATGTCATAGATGAAGTACATAATCCAGATACCAACAGAAATGATTATATAGGTTTTGAGGATGAAGAACGTAACATATCTGATACCTTTAAAATTATTCCCTTCCATGTCATGTAGTTACGGTATTCATGGATGCCAGTTTCTATTAGAATTCATTTTTGTGGCTTGCTGTGCATATTGATCAGTGAACACTTGCTTTTTTTTAATAAGCAAACATGACATTGGAAATCATTCACATGAGTTATTTTTCTATATCTGTTGTACCAGTTTCTATGGAGCCATTTGTTTATCTACAAGTTTATTCAAGGTCATTGGATTTTGCAACTTGCTTTGTTCTGCTTTTACAATTCTATTTGCTTTCTCTGCCTTTTTTCTATGGGAATCTGTTTAAATTTAGTTAACAGTTTGGCTGCTTCTCACTTATGTAGCCACTGAAACATCATATTAACATTTGCTTTAATGGTTCCCATATTAAGGTGTGGGGCTTATTTTCCCATGCACTGGAGCATTTTGTCATCTGCTTATATCAGCTTTCATGGATACTAATATATATCTAAAAGATAGTGAGATTTTTACATTTTTTCAGTGTTAGTTTCACATATCCAGAATTGTTAATTTCCCATTGGATACTAGTGTATTGTCATTTTGTCATAACAAAATAATATGTTTCCCTCTGCAAACTACTTTAGAAAGACTTTTCTTTCTTTTTTTTTTTAAAGTAAGCTCCACGCCCAGCATGGAGCCCAGCACTGGGCTTAATTTTTTTTTTTAAGATTTTATTTATTTGTTCATGAGAGACACAGGGAGAGAGAGGTAGAGACACAGGCAGAGGGAGAAGCAGGCTCCATACAGGGAGCTCCACCTGGGACTCCATCCTGGGTCTCCAGGATCACGCCCTGGGCTGAAGGCGGCGCTAAACCACTGAGCCATCCAGGCTGCCCCCAGCACTGGGCTTAAACTCACATCCCTCTGATCAAGACCTGAACGGAGATAAGAGTTGGACACTTAACCGACTGAGCCACCCAGGTGCCCTTTTTAAAAAAAAAACTTTAAATAAAAGTAAATGGGATAAACTCACCTATTAAGAGAAAATGACTCTTAGATTGGAACACATAGCAAAATATGTTTGCTCTATTTAGAAGAAACATCTACAGTGAAAGATTCCAGCTTGAAAAAAAATGGAGATGTTCCAAATAAACCTAATGAAAAAATAACAAAAAAATGTTGAATATAATTTAAAAAATGCATAGCTGTGCTGCCAAGAAAGTAAAGATATACCTTAAAGGTAAACAAAAGTGAAAGGAAAAATGAATCAGAAGAGGCAAGGAAACCTGATGTAAGTAAGTATCTACCCTGAGGACTGCTGATCCCAGATGGACTTGGGCTTTCTTTCACTGAAAGCTGCCTGGGGCTTAGGAGAAAGGACACAATGCCTGGAGGCTGCCTAAAGTGCAGATGCTGGGATGCACTCAGAAGTCAGAATGCTTTACACCTGCAGTGAAAAGTGAACAGAGACAGTAAAACAGAAATAACAATAAAAAACAAACCTAGAGGAGGAGCATATTTTTTTAAAAGATTTTATTCATTCATTCATGAGAGACAGAGAAAGAGAGGCAGCAAAAGGTAGAGAATACTCAGTGGAAGGATTCAGGAGGGCTGCTCACATTGGGAACTCAAGGCTGACTGAAGTGATTTCCTTAGGGAAAGGACAAGGACAATACTAACTGGGTCAATGTACTGGAGAGTCCAGATAGCAACTGCAACCTGCAGACCTCCCAGGCTTGGGAATATTACCTGCAGTCTTAGTAAGAGATGCTTTAGATTGTGCCCATTCCCTCAAGTTCTGAGATTGATCACTTGGTTGCAGTGTAGCCTGAGCATTTCCAGGAATGTGGTGTGTTGTCCTGGTGCCACCTCCTCCTACCTGAGACATGGGATCTTAAGCGGGGCCAACTAGACTGGGACTCTCCATCACTCTGAGACCCTGACATGCTTGCCTGTCAGTGGGAGCCCGCTTCCAGGACCTCAAAGATAACTTGGTTATGTGTGCTTGCTGATGGGTGAGAGGCCCGTCCCTCACATCAAAGGTTGATATTTGAAAATTTCTTCTGTGCCTACAGGCCTTCATCCAACATCTGGCTCAAATCTGGGAATTTGGCATTAATGAAGGTCATTCTAGCTGCTGTGCAGAATAAATATTGGAGGTGAACATGATGTCCAAGCACCTAGGTGCTCCATCTGGCATAGAACTTGAACACTCTGTAATTGGTATATAGACACAGCTTAACAAGTCCTGCTGGATATAGGCTCTATATACATTTTGTGCATTTTGTGGAATCTGTTCCATTATCTTTACTAAGCTAATGTGTGATTAAGATTTAGGAAATTTCTGTAAGGTTTTCCTTCTGGTTGTCTAACTTAAAGTACTAAAAAAGTGTCCTATGTATCAAATGATTTCTCAAGAGTCACCAAAGGAGTTGGCAGTGAAAACATGATTTGGGTTATTCTGTCCACCAAGTAGCCATTTCTCAGCCCCAGGAACCCAGAGTGCAAGGCAATGCCCTACCTCTACCTAGGGCTTAGCTCTGCCATTTGTACAACTTTGATTCCAAGATTCCTTCTTAGTTTAACTGAAGGAAATTGGGTTGAGTGAGCGTGTGATAAAGATAGTGGTTAAATGGATTAGATCCATTCTTTGCTCTTCTTACTTTGACACGCATGTAAGTCCCACTCCATTCTTCCTCATGTGAAAGCCCAAGGGAGCCCACTTGGGTCCTGGTCTTGGACTACAGTCATTTTAGGATGTCCCTTATCCCAGCCCAACCTAGCCTTCTCTCAGGCTTCAGAGTCCTGACAGAAGGGATTTTATGTACCCTTCATGGATCATAAAAAGGAAATTTCTCTCAAGTTGTAGCAAACAGACTTTCAGGGAAGAATATGCATTACCCACTCCCCATGTACACTAGTGAGATGGCATTTTCCTACATCTGTGAATAAATTCTAAGTAAAACCAGTCCCTGGAATCACTTTGTCCTTCCACCAGCCTCAATGAATTAATCTCAGAATTCTATCTTGAAACAAACATGGTTAAAAATCCACTTTTAGTGTGCTGAGTGAAGAATTTCATATCATTATTTTAGTTTCAATATTAAAAACTAAATTCAAATCTAACAGTAAATTTATAATACTCTAAAAGTTTACTTTTGATAAAAGGCATTATTAGTAACTATTGCTGTGTAAAACTTGTTTCCAAGGAGTTGGATGTTAGAACACACAGAGCTAAACTCAACCCTGGTCATTAAAAAAAAATTCTCTTATTTCTCTTTGTGTTCACAAGATTTCATTAAACATCTTCAAGCTATCTAAGCACTGACTTCAGAAGAATGAAAACAAAAACAGAGTTCTTTCTTTAGTGGATAGTCAAGATTTATCTTCATTGAAAAAATTAATTTGGCCTTAGTATACTTATGTAAGGATATGACACCTCCTCAACCAAAAATCTCCCTTTTCTTCCTTTTCAAATTAATGGCTATAAAGAAAAGTTTCAGTGAGAGAATATAAGCTCACATAAGTCACTGCAGTTCACTTTCTTACTCTGATGTCTTACTCTTGAAGGAGAAGGAAATAGGAGAAAACGGCACATGTCATTCCTGAGCAAAAAAAAAAAAAAAAAAGAGTGAGGAGCCATAAATATAACCCTTAACCAACTGATCAATTGGCAAGGGTAACCCACAGATAATTTCAAATTCTCATTTCAAAAAGGTTTCTCTTTTTAAGAGATAAAATATGGAGAGTAAAACTGTTACGAATTTCAATACTTTCCTTTTGCCAATGAGGAGACTCATTAGAGAAGAAACAAAAACAAAATCCTAGGTAATTGATAGCCTGAAAGTAAGGTTTACAATTACCAAGGGTTTACTGACAATACACTTTGTTACTGGGAAGCACTCACCAGGATTTGTTGGAAAGGAGACTAAGCAGCCATACTGAGAAAGAAGAGAGTAAAGAGGATGTGTAAGGAAAGCTAGAGTGAAATCTCTGGGTTCTCCCCAAATCTTTCTTCACTGAAGAAATGTGCTGGAAGTGTGATCAGGAAATAATAGGAGCCCCGGGCTTACCATTGAAGGGACGTTGACCTTCACTTACAATAATTCAGGGCACTATGGGGGAGATACTTTCTTCCCAATGGGTAAAGGGAAAGTGTGTGGTGCCCAGGAGAGCTCTTTGGTTCTTTTTTTTTTTTTAATAAATTAATTTTTATTGGTGTTCAATTTACCAACATACAGAATAACACCCAGTGCTCATCCCGTCAAGTGTCCCCCTCAGTGCCCGTCACCCATTCACCCCCACCCCCCACCTACCGCCCTCCTCCCCTTCCACCACCCCCAGTTGGTTTCCCAGAGTTAGGAGTCTTTATGTTCTGTCTCCCTTTTTTATATTTCCCACACATTTCTTCTCCCTTCCCTTATGAGCTCTTTGGTTCTTTGAGACTTTGAGCTTTTAGAAATTCCCTGTATAGCAAGAAGTGGAGACTTGCATTCATCTTTGGGGAGAACCTTTTCTTTGT
This sequence comes from Nyctereutes procyonoides, assembly GCF_905146905.1. Lineage (NCBI taxonomy): Eukaryota > Metazoa > Chordata > Mammalia > Carnivora > Canidae > Nyctereutes > Nyctereutes procyonoides. The sequence continues at coordinate 10,957,486 of NW_026575037.1, forward strand.
TTCATGAAAACTTACTCTAAATGGGCCCTTTAGCGGTAAAAACTAAAGCAAGTCTTCACCCAACCCAGTGTTTTGGGGGGAAACTGAGACATCACAGTTAATCTGAATTAACTAGAATTCTATTCTAGAATTAGACTGAGCAGTGAAGTGAGTTGGGGTGTTAATAGTTGTGTAGAGTTGAGTCATGTTGTAATTTGGCATTAAAGTGTACCTGCCTAAACTCAGAGTTGTCCTAGAGTCCAAATGAATATTTATTAAAATGAAAGTACATTATAATGGTTTAAAATTAGAGAATTTTAAAATAGGATTAAGAATCAGAAATCAAAATAATGAAAGCTCCTAAAGGCAGATAGAATGAATCATTATAATTTTCCTCTTGATTCCATTTCATCCATATAAGTAGAAATTTCTCCACAAAAACTTTGTGAAATATTGAATGACTCAGAGCTCATGATTCCTTTTACAGTTTTTGCCCCTTCACAAAATAAAACATTTTTAGGATCACAGAAGATACTTAAACACTTGTTGATTGAGGTGAGATTTCATTTGCTAGATAAGAGTTTAGTTCACCTAGAAGTCTCTGAGAAATGAATGCACTATTCAAGGTACACACTCTGATTTGATGAGAGAGGCACTAGCTACAGGATTCAAAGTTTCCATCCTTTAAATCAGTGGAAAGAAGGAAATCCAGGCTCTTCAGCTTCGCTTTTGCATTATCAATAAACTCCCCGGAGGCTTTCTGCAGTGGAGGCCGGGGTGGGCCCATTGGAATCCCAGAGACCAGAGTCATGATGGCTTTGGTCTGCGACACTCCAAAACCTAGATGGGAAAACAAGGAAATATGACCAGGAGCATCCACTTTGCCACAAACGTTCCAAAGAAGAAATCGTATTCTTACAGTGACTTCTACAATAGGATAAGGTGGAAGAGAGGGGAACATTTGTTATCACTATGGCAGACTGAGCAGACATAGGAAATCCCTCTTTCTGCCTTGAACATATAGAACAAGTGGAGAGTTTTTCAACAAATTGACAAGCTGCAAAACAAAACAAAAGAAGACTCAATGTCAACCTCAAAAGCAAGAAAGAGGGACCAATGGTATCAGGAATAAAGAGGTCGGTGTGGTGAGTTGCTGCAGCCAAGTGGTGCATGAGCATAATCTGATTCAGGGATATAGGGCATGGATCACATGACACAGGACTTCATTACTAAGAGAGAATTTAGTTTAATCACATATAAGAAGTCTCTGAGAATGGCATTATTTAAGATGCTGCTATTTAAGAGCTGGCGTTATAAAGCTAGGGCAGGAATGCTAGATGAAGCCTTGGGTCTGTGCATAGCAGGGGGCTGAAACTAAACTCCCTGTGCAAAACTGGTAGCCAGCCTTCTATGAAAGGCAGTAGAAGAAAACCTGGCCTGCTGGCCTGGGGACAGAAGCAAGGAAGTTTGACTTTTGCCAGGTTGTGGATGGAAAAAGATCATATGAAAGGAATCAATCCCAAGCCTGTGCCACATATGAATGCTGAAACCATATTTGCATTAGACCCTTGGTGTAAAAACCAGACTAAGAAATTAACCTAAAAACTGGTTAGAATTGGTGAAATTGTAGTGTCCAACAGAGGCAAATGTAAAACCACTTGTTAAGACACCTTATAACCCAGAGCACGATGGATTCTCCAGAAAACAACAGTCTCTGAAAACAAGTTCAGAGTTAAAAATTACAAAACACATGAGAAAAAGAAGCTGCACAAGAGCTAGCAAATGCACAATTGACAAATCCCACATCCTGAGATTAGAGGATACCAAATTCTGAAAGAGACCTCACAAAGATAAAAGAACTGGACTAGAAGCCATAGGCTAAGAGAAGAGCATATATATAAAGAACAAGAAGATTGGGATCCCTGGGTGACGCAGCGGTTTGGCGCCTGCCTTTGGCCCAGGGCGCGATCCTGGAGACCCGGGATCGAATCCCATGTCAGGCTCCCGGTGCATGGAGCCTGCTTCTCCCTCTGCCTGTGTCTCTGCCTCTCTCTCTCTCTCTCTCTCACTGTGTGCCTATCATAAATAAATAAAAAATTTTAAAAAAATTAAAAAAGAACAAGAAGATTGGGATACCTAGGTAGCTCAGCGGTTGAGTGTCTGTCTTTGGCCCTGGGCGTGATCCCGGGATCCGGGATCGAGTTCTGCATCGGGCTCCTCGCAGGGAACCTGCTTCTCCCTTAGCCTGTGCCTCTGCCTCTCTCTCTTGCTGTCTCTCATGAATAAATAAATAAATAATCTTAAAAAAAAGATCTGGGAAAAAGCAAACAAAAATCCTAGGAATGAAAAATATATATTCAGTGAAATGAAATAGTAGAAAAGAGAGCTGAAGGGACGCCTGGGTGGCTCAGTGGTTGAGACACCTGGATGGCTCAGTGGTTGAGCACCTGCCTTTGGCTAAGAGTGTGATCCTATGGTCCTGGGTTTTTTTTTTTTTTTTTTTTTTTGGTCCTGGGTTTTAATCCCAAGTCGGGCTCCCTATAGGGAGCCTGCTTCTCCCTCTGCCTATGTCTCTGCTTTTCTGTGTCTCTAATGAATAAATAAATAAAATGTAAAAAGAAAAAAAACAGAGCTGAAGATAGAATTAGGGATTTTGAAGGTAGATCTAAAGAAACAACACAGCACAGAAAAAAAGGTACTTGTTTTTTAACTGGCTATGGCTTTTAAGCCCAAGGTAATGAGAAGTAACTTTCTTTTGCTAAGCTAACTAATCATAACAATTGAGCATCTGGAAGAAAAATAGCATGACCAAAGATACAGAAAATAGTTTGATGAATGCAAAATGGCCGTCCCAGGCTTCTTACAAATGGCAGAACAGGGAGCTACTCTCATAATAAGACTACAAGTTTATTAAGTCTCTCCTTGCCTAAATCATGAATGCTCCAACCCGCCAGGGAAGTTTGAAATGATTTCTTTAAAGATATGCTCTTTTAAACCATAAAACTTATCTTCATGAGTCCATTTTTTCTATCTATCTATCTATCTATCTATCTATCTATCTATCTATCTATCTATCTATCTATCTATCGGGGCAGAGAGAGAGAGAATATCCAGAGCAGACTCCAGGCCCAGCACAGAGCTTGATCTCATGAACCTGAGATCATGACCTAAGCTGAAATCAAGTTGGATGCTTAACCGCCTGAGCCAACCAGGTGCCCTGAGTCAGTCCACTTTTAAAATGCAAATATTCTGGCAAGAGAGTAAATTCTTTCAGCTAATATCTCAGAGCTGTAGTTGGCAAAAATGTTGCAGTATCATACTGGTATACAGAATGATCTTATATATGCACAGGTACAAGTGTAGTTCTAATTTTAATAGTTCAATATTTATTTAAATGCACCTTAGGAACATGCATAGCTGTCCCGCCAAACCACAATTTTGTGAAAAGCATTGCTTAGAACAAGGGAATAATAATAGGTAATTAATTGTACTTATGGCACATAAATATGACAAAAATCATGAAAGTGAAAAGCAAATGGGAAACACTGTCTCTGAAGGATTAAGGGAGCTAGCGGAGAGCTTCTTCCCTCCAGCAAGAAGGAGGGACATACCACATAATAGGTGCTTGGGGCTCAGCAGGAGTTGCCAGGACAAGACAGGCTCTGATGGGGAGGTGGGAGGTCTGCCAAGAATAAACCTAAAACTATTTCTGGACTCGACCCAGGTTCTCAGGAAGGGTCAGTCTCCTCAGGAGTGGGGTGAATGGTGGCATCTGTCATTTGTGATGGGGTAATATTTAGGAGACCCTGAGAAGGTTTCTCTATGCAAATTCACTGTATTTCCCTCAACTTTTACTTTGTCATATTATCTAAACCTCCATCCACTTGAGCTTACTTATGTTAATAAACTCTTTTTACATTGCAAATACTCTTGGGGGAGCTGTCAGTCATTCACAATTTAGTAAGATCTATATTCAGACTGCCTTCCTCCAAGTACTCAGGCTGCAATCAGCCACAGTGTGCTAGAACTCTAATGAGTAGAGGCAAATAGCAGGAAGGAGTGCTCAGAAGGATCAAAAGATGGGATGGGATGCAGAGTGGGGAGACCAACAAAGTGCTAAGATGGGGGAACGAGATTTGTTGAAGGGTGCCAGAGATCTGCCAACTAGGTTCCATTTTATAGGGTGGGCCCTGAAGCTAGTATGGAAATAAAATTCTGCTTGCAACAGAACATTAAAAGGTGTCCTCACTGAACCCTCAAAGAAAGTGATAGTGTTCCATTTCCTTTATCCTATTAGCAAACAAAGCAGGAAACTTACCTAGTTTGAGCACAAAGTTGATGAATCTCTGAATACAAAACTGGAAAGGAAAAACAAATCTACAGTCAGCATCACTAAGCTGTGATAACAATTAAAGAATTTTGGAGGTCAAAGGACAGAAACCCCAAACTAAAAGGCCCATACACCTTAGTTTTCTGAAGCCATGTCAGAGTGGACAAAACCAGCCAAGTGAGGATGGTTGAAAACCAGCCAGGATACGGTAAGATTTTTTCATACATGTAAGATTTATAAGAAGGGTCCATGCAGAAAAGCAGCACCAAAGATAGAATTGAACAATAGACTTAAGATGGCGGTAGGCACCCTTTATCCATCTAGCTGATCTTTATCCATCTAAACTTATCAGTTAGTGTGATTGTTTTTAAAGTGAGGTATACTAGCTTCTGGGGTACTCTCTAAGATAGCTAAGGGACATCAGCCAAGGCTAAGATTTATGGGAATAAATAATTTCTGGATCCTCCACTTCCATAAGTGCTATTTTCTAAAACTGATGAGACTACGAATTTGCATGGAGGTGCAGGTTGTCATTTTAGATTTCTCTTTCATAAGTGCTTCTTATCCCACTTTTTAAGGAAATAAAGACATATCTTCTATATCACTGCCTTGGGACACCCCTGGGAACCAAATAAAGGAGCAGATCAAAATATTGGTATTGGCATCGACAAAATGACAAAGCAATTCCTCTAATTAACAGGGAAAGAGTCCTTTAAAAAATCATAGGGCTTTCAACTTTTTGCTTTCAATGTTGCTACTCAGGTTGTCAGCTGAAAATCACTAAAGCATTCTGTGATTTTTAACACAACCCAAAAAACTGTGCAAAGAATTGAGTGACATTGTGATGACAAAATTTCTTTCATTCTTACTACTGATTTACAAGAATAGGGTTTCATAGCACTTATTTCTCTAAAAACAAAAAAACAAATAGTATTGATGCTGAAATTTAACTCATCCTAGCATTATGTAATACTCATCCATGAATTCCTGAACTAATCATAAAAGACAGACTCTCATCCATTTAAGAGATGCATTTTTGATAATACTTTTACGTTGTTTTAATCAGTTTAGTAACAAAAAATTCAGTGAAGAATGAAATTTTAATATCCAGAGCCTTACAAACATCTATGTATATGTTCTTTTCTACCTCATACACAAACTGTAATACATTACATTCACAACTCTGTAGTCTGCTGCTTTTGTACACTTAATATATCATGGAATCCTTTCAGATCTATACACAGAAAATGATCTCATCCTTTTACAGGCTGCATGTAATTCCATTGCATAACTGAAACATAATGTTTTTAACTATTTCCTTATGGATGGATATTTGGGTTGTTTCAGTCTTTTGCTATTATAAACAATGTAGTATGGAACATCACTTAAATGTGTCATTTCACTTATGTAAATATAACAGATGGCATTTAAGCCCATGAGAATGAATAAATTCTGCCCTTTTTGCTTGTCTGCTTCTTCACTTGACTGCAAATTCCTTTATAGCAAGAGACCAGCTTTCATTAAGTTATGCACTTGACTCAGCCCTTAGCCTATGAATAAAGGAGTCAGTGAGACCCACTCACACTAGGCTTCTGTAAGAAAAGACAAAGAATGTGGTAAACTACATTCCTTACCAATACCATTTTGAGTGGGATGACTTATTTGAGTGGTACTAATGGGGTAAAAAGAAATGGAAACTGAGCCAGACATTAAAAGAAACTACTAAACAGAAGGGCTCCCTGTCATTCAACTCAGAACAGGTTGGAATTTTCAGAAATAATTTTCTTTGGGAGACTAACTTTTGGGACTGAGCACCTGTTCTGATCTTGCTTATGCCTTTCACTCCTACTTACTTTCTTGGGATACTCCAGTTACTTTTACTATCTTGAAAATCCCTGCACCTCTTGGCCTCCGAAAAGTCCTTCTCTTCTGCCTCTGCTGTTTCCTTCCACCTCATTCCACTTACCTCAAGTACACATATTACCCAGCTGCGAGACTGGTTCTGCCTTTCATGAGGCTCTTCATTCCCTGGACATCTAGCCTGCCTTCCATGTAACATCAACAGCAGCCATCATTTCCCCTGGAGTCTTCCCTGTCATCCATCAGCTCCTGCTGCTTTTGTCTTCCTGTTTCAAAGCCAGCATCTGCTTTAAGATCACTCATTTGGCTCTTGTTTCTGCCTGGTAGATGCTCCCAGTTCTCAGCACATGGTAGGTGAAGATGACTGACCTGCTCTGACTTTGGATTAAGTCTCCCTATTTTGGGTTACCAGCTTCATAGCTTCTTCATATCCTCCGGAGATTGGGGTGTGAAGTCCTCAAGGGGATGGCATATGGTCATTTCCCCAAAAATCTATCACTATTGTTTTATTGTCACAAAAATACTTTGAACATAGAATACAAATAAGATCATTTCCAGGAGGGACAGAGAAGGTCATTCCCATACAGGGCCTGTCCTGATTAGACACATAGGCAACACAGACAATGGGTATAGGTTTGGCTTTAAACAAGAGCCAGTAAGAAGCCGAAGGAAAGTAAAGACAGATGCAGGTAAGCAATTTTAATGAGGGCAGGTGTGGCGGGAGTGCACATGAGAGAGAATAAGAATTATCCAGTGGGGGGGGGGGGGGAGTGGCTGTGATTTATATGACGGGAAAAACAAGTTAACCTGATGGTTCAGGGCTGAAGAGAAGTCCTTTTGTTCAAAAGCCTCCAACATCTGGCTTGTCTTTTTTCCCAGGTAGTTATAGGTACTGGAAAGAAAACAGTACATACTGCAGGATCAGTAACTCAGCAGGAGAGGTCTAGATCTTTAAATCCCTTTGATGCTTAAAAGGGAAAAAATATACCAGGCCTTCCAAAAGTCTATTTTTTTGGCCCTAATCTATTAGAGATCAAGTGTCTTCAGTTCTGAGTTGTCCAGCAACAGTAAGCAGTGCCAAGAGGAGGCACAGAGTACCAGAGGGGATAAAGGGAAAGGAAGGAAAGTGGGAAAAGGATAAAATTAGAATAAAGGGAAAAAAGCTAGAGGTGGAGGTGTGTTTGGTAGCCAAATGCTTGCCCGAGGGCACAGGCACAGGCACAAATACAGATTCGAACTATTGGGTAAAATATAGTATCTGAGGTGAGGCCTAAAAGCCTTATGCTGAGGAACTGGGTGAATGGGGCAAGCTCCAGCAGATTATCTGAATTCTCTGCCAATTTATACATTACCTGTAATTTATATGCTTATATAATTTACATATTACCTAGCAATTACTTTCTTTTTTTTAATTTTTTTTTTAAATTTATGATAGTCACACACAGATAGAGAGAGAGAGGCAGAGACACAGGCAGAGGGAGAAGCAGGCTCCATGCACTGGGAGCCCGACGTGGGATTCGATCCCGGGTCTCCAGGATCGCGCCCTGGGCCAAAGGCAGGCGCCAAACCGCTGCGCCACCCAGGGATCCCAGCAATTACTTTCTAATAATAATAAGGATCATAATAAAATGAGAGATCATTTCTGGTCTATTCTGTTCTAGGTGCTTGACATAAATCATGTCTCGTCCTCTCACAGCCCTGGCTTCTGTTTCATTGTGAGGAAACTATGACTTAAAGAAGGCTATACAGTTGTGGCAAAGGTTTTTATCACATCACGCTGCTATCTACTACAATTCAGCAAAAATGAAAGTGAGAATAAGTTATTTGATCTGATAAAATGTGGACTTAAAAAAAACCCTCCAACTTTACTAGTAAAGACAAGTACCTCAGACTAATCACAGAATTCTTAGAAAAACCATCAAGGTAGACATTTATAGAAATTCTTAACAAGGATGTTTCCCCAGTTTCTAGCAGCTTCTCATATAGCCAGTTTCCAAAAAATATATTTGATGTACCAAGAACAGAGTGTTGTTGGTATTTCACATATGGAGACCCTAGAGTGAACAGTAAGGGATTCCAAGAATGTGATGTTCACATTATCTTCTGGTAATAAAGTAAGGAAAAATAAAATATAATAGCTGAGATAAGTCACTTATAGATGTGAAACACTCCTAAGTCACAATATATTTGAGGAGCTTCAGAATAGTAAAATTCAAATTTCAGGGCTCTTAGGCATATTAAATTAGAGAGGAGTATAATTATAATGAAGAAGAAATAAAGTCTAATGAAATGTACTTCGCTTACAGATTATGTGGACAAAATTAAAATGCCTAGTATGGAGGCCAAAAAACAAAAGTCATCTTTGGGGACAAAACTAGTAAGAATTTCATGGTCAGTAGACCTAGGCATTCAGGTTCCCTTGGTAGAAATGTCCTTGTGGTGACAATGTATGGTTGCAGGCCAGTCTGGCTTGGTAAATAAGCCATTGAGATTATACCTAACTTATTCTTCATCAAAGCCATGCTCACCAAGACATGTTATCACTATTACTTTGTTTCTCCTACACTTTTCCTATAGGGAGGAAATGCACTTTCAGTTAATATGAATATTTCAATCAATCACTTGCAGGCACATTTCTAATGAATTAAGTTAACATGTGCAGTGGAGATGCTAATCAAATTCCCTGCCTTCCCTAAGCCTCTGCTGAGTAGGCATCAGGCCACAGGATTCTACTTCTCTGGCTGCAGCTGATTGGACTCAGATACTGGAGTGTTAGCCAGTAATATCCTGAGATGCCATGACTGGGCAGCCACGATTGGCCATGTGCACGCTGAAGCATAGAAAATACACAAGGAGAGCAAGAGAGGGAAATAAAGAGGTGTGCAGAGAGATGCAGGGGTGGAATCTCCAGAGGACCGTAGACGGAGAGCCATCTGCCATGGCTGTTGACAGCTTTGCCGTCCTGGGTTCTCATTTTCTCTGAGGCTTGGCTGCATTTCCTCCTCTTGAGTTTTATGTAATTTCCCAGTAGTTTATAATAATGTATCTTCTTCCACATTAGCTACTTTCAAAGGGCTTCTGTTGTTAGCAACCAAGTAATTTCTGCCAAATTCTGTGCATGCTCTTAGCTCCTGGGCCTTACCTCTAATTGCAACAGATGCTTCTAATAACAATGACTGAGTTGCTAACAAACTGCTAAGCCATACTTAATTCCTTTTTACTGAAAGACTAGGGGAAGGAAAGGCCATTTTTTGTTAGACATGGTGTCCATACAAGAAGTACAACCACATAGGCGGCAATGCCTCCATGGTGGGGGTGGGGGGAACTTTCCATTTATAACTGTTGGGAAAAATGAGTTAGGCTTACCTGCCCACTGCTCCGGTGGCTCCCATCACCAGGGCACTTAATAGTTGCTAATCAAAAACAGACACAGAGTATTCACTTTTATGAAAAAGAGGAAGAGACAAGATGCTGCTATATAAACAGCTTTACAAATTGTTCTAGAAGGCAACTAACTGGCTGGGATAGGCCAGTGGGTGACTTACCTCATCCACCCCAAAAAGGAAAGCAAACTGTCGCTGGCGATTCTGATCAACACACTGCCCGAAGTCTAAGAGATCTGTGTCACTGAACTTCAGCCCTTGGAAGGTGGGGATCTTATCCTGAATCCCATCCAACAACTCCTCGGCACGAACTGCTCAAAACAGTAAATACCTCACTAATCTGCACAAATCCAGAAAATGTCAAATCCCATCTTGTAGCACCCCTCACATTTGCACTGAGTGCCAGGGGCTATTCTTTAATGGACATCACTGACCCTCACCTAGAAGTTCCTATATATTTATCAGATTTCAGCCCCAAGGTTTCCATTTCTTAAAGACAACATATGAATGTTTCCAAAGCACAACTTCTACTTTTTTTTCTTTTAAGGAAGTAGGAAGGAATAAAATCTAAAAAATACTCTTTGTGTCTCTCATAAGTAATAAAAATAATAATCCCCTAATAAGTTTCCTCTAATTAACAATCTCTTTCCTGGAGAAGCATAGTAAACATAAAAGAAAAGCCCAAAAGAAAAGTGAGGAAAGATCAGAGTAACTTCCTGTGTGCCAGACACTGAGAATACAATAGAGTACAAGTTGATGTCCTTGCAGGGCTTATAGGCTTGTGTCTTCTCATATAAGAAGTGGATGTATGTGTGATAGACAAAAGGTGTCTGCTAGAAAGGCATCTTTCATGCTTAAAAACTTTCATTATAAGTTAGTGTCAATGATAAGAGTGACTTATTTTTTTTAAAGAGGAGACCATTTTGCTTTATTTTTTTTTAAAGATTATTTATTCAGAGAGAGAGAGAAAGAGAGAGAGGCAGAGACACAGACAGAGGGAGAAGCAGGCTCCATGCAGGGAGCCCGACGTGGGATTCAATCCCCAGTCTCCAGGATCACACCCCAGGCTGCAGGCGGCGCTAAACCGCTGTGCCACCGGGGCTGCCTGAGAGTGACTTATTTTTGATAAGACTGACTTATTTTGGAGCCAACTGGAACCATCTGGTGAACAGTTTTATGTTTGTGACATGAGGTGGAGTGAAATGCAGTGGGAGTTTCTTAGTGAAATGGTAAGATGTGAGAGATGGAGGGAAAGAAACATTGAGAGAAACATGGAGTGGTACTTACTCTTTACTCCTGTCAAGGCCGGAATGTGATAGTAATAAAATGGCAATGCTGGGGCGGCAGCAGCCACCTCCTTTAGGAAATTAATCAAGACATCTGAAAGAATAGCAGGAAAAGCCATGATGTGAACAAGTATAAAACACTGGCTTTCCCTGGTAAAAAATTAACCGTCTATTGAACTGCAACCATCCCTCTCAGGAGCTGAAAATTCTCTATCACTCTTACCATCCCTGAGATTGTTACTGCAATGTCTTTGCAACTCGCTTCATTCAAAGTTTTATTTTACTTTCCTGTAGAAAGGCCAAAGTAAGAGGATTGCTTTCCTACTGTACTAAAATACCATTAAAAAACTGGCATGAGGGATCCCTGGGCGGCGCAGCGGTTTGGCACCTGCCTTTGGCCCAGGGCACGATCCTGGAGACCCGGGATCGAATCCCACGTCGGGCTCCCGGTGCATGGAGCCTGCTTCTCCCTCTGCCTATGTCTCTGCCTCTCTCTCTCTCTCTCTCTCTCTCTCTCTCTCTCTGTGACTATCATAAAAAAAAACCTGGCATGAACCTTCCCACATAATAAGAGAAGCTCATGGAATACTCTTATAAAAGCCAGAAGCCCATCAGTAGGACTCTTGTGCTCTTACCCCACAGGGGTAAATGTGGTCAGTGAACACAGGATTTTGCATTAGGATCAGAATCATCAAGTTGTAACTGAGAAAATTCTATAACAAAAGATAAACATTTGCTCAAAGAGGGAAGTTGTAAGAATAGTGGCACATCTCACAATAATTCAACCAGGGGTTGGCACTTTTCCCATTTGGGGAGAAATCCAGATACAGCAGAAGAGAATTCATTCTAGTTTACTGAGGATTTGCAATTTCCAACATCATCTTCTGTAAGCTTTCACTGTGACATTACTGTAGAGGATTAATAAATCCCGCAGACTCGCTTATACTGGATAGTGGGAGAGAGAATCTTAGGTACTCCATCTGAATACTGTGATGATGTACTCTGTCCCTGATAAATATTTGACAAAATTATTATGTAGAACTCATTATTTTTCCTTTACTCTTTTTGGGAAACGAATTCATGTAAAATTTTTATAACCATGTGAAAAAAAACCGTTTAAAATGTTCATCTTCAATTCCCCAAATGGCAGAATTTAAATTACTTATCCTATGTTAACAATTATTTTCTACCAATAATAGATGATATTTCACGATAATTTTGATTCAATCACATTTGGCTACGAATTTATTTAATCATGCATGCAATCATGGATTGTCCGTTTTCAATCCTTTCAAAATTTATATTTCTTTGTTTGCTAATCAGAAGGATTAAAAAGACTCAGTATACTTGGAAACTACAAATAGTTTCCATAGAGAAAGCAGAGAAGAAGGAGAAAGCAATTAACTTGGTATTTTGGGAGACAATGGATCTTTCTGTGAAATCTCCCTCAAATTCATTAGTCACTCAACCTTGAATAGAACACATAGTCTCAAGATGCCCATCACTTACATTCCTCTTTTTTGAGAAAAATAGTCATGCTTTGCTGGACTATTTCCAAGCCATGTGACTCTGACATTCTACACAGCCAACTCGACTAGGAATGGACACCTGACTCAACCACAGGCAACTGTAGGTTGACCTGGGGCTTGGTGAATGACTTAATCAGGTCACTTGGAAAAAGAGTTGAAGCCCTTCTTAAAGGAGCCTTTTCTTTCATGGATCCAGGGAGACCAGATATTCTGGACGACTGTTGTACTGCTGCAACTGCACACCGTTAGTCCATACAACTACTTTCATGAGTTCAGTATGACCAGTTTGAATGAAGTCAAAAAGAAGTGGGCCATGTAAGGCACTGTGTGTTTTAGACTATCTGTTTACCTTTGTTCCATGGCTTGAGAAAGAAAGGTGCAATGACAGCGATGCCATCGGCTCCAATTTCTGCTGCATGTCGGGCCTTTATGAGAAGAAAGAAGACCATTACGGGTCTGGTCACAATTCTGATGTCTGTAGGTTGAGGAGTGATTCCCCACATCAACAAGCAATTAATTCTCCGATAAGAGCTGTATGTCCTGCAATTCTACTCAGCTCTGATACTATCTTCCTGGAGACAGAATCAGATTACGGGATAAGGGCTCAGTCCTATAAGACTAGCCTACTTCCCTGAACTTTAGATGCTTGTCACAAGCCCACGTCATCACCTGTGCTCCTGACTGACTGGCCACCGACTTGGAGGTTCTAATGATCCCTTTCTTGGGTCAATTAATTTCCTAGAGTGGCTCACAGAACTCAGAGGAACATTTTACTTACTAGACCATCAGTGTATTATAAGAGGATATAATTCAGGAACAGCCAGGTGGAAGAAATGCCAAGAGCAAGGTATGGCGAGAGGACTTGTAGCTTCTCTGTCTTCTCCCAAGTGTGAGTGCACCACTCTTCCTATATCTCCACATGTTGACCAACCTGAAAGCCCTCTGAAACCTGCCCTTTTGGGTTTTAATGGAGGCTTCCCGTGCAGTCTGGGTGGCTCAGCGGTTTAGCGCCACCTTCTGCCCAGGGCGTGATCCTGGGGACCCGGGATCGAATCCCATGTCGGGCTCCCTGCCTGGGGCCTGCTTCTCTCTAGGCCTATGTCTCTCTTCTCTCTCTCTCTCTCTCTGTCTCTCATGAATAAATAAATAAAATCTTAAAAAAAATTAATGGAGGCTTCCCTACATAGGCATGGTTGATTAAATCACCGGCCACTGGTGACTGATTCAACCTTCAGTCCCTCCTCTCTCCACAGAGGTGCAAGTCAGGTAGGACTCAAAGTTCCAATCCTCTGATCACATGGTTGGTTCTCCTGGCAACCGGCCCTCATCCTTAGCTGCTTTCTAAGAGTCACCTCATTCACATAATAGGACGTCTTTATTGCTCTCATCACAGAAAATTGCAAGACTGTTAGGAACTCTGCACCAGAAACTAGACAAAGACCGAATATATATTTATTATAAATCACAATATCACAACCATCTTGGAATAAGTGATTTATTATATTCACCTACTGCTTAGATACTGATAGTTGTAATAAATTTCAAATTTGCCAACTGATTCACCACAAGATAGCAGAAAATAAGCCAAATGTAATAATGAATGTCATTACCAGGAAAATCCCAAATTGCAAAGTAGAGACCCTGGGTGGAGGTGACCTGTGCATTTAATCTTATTCTTCAGACTTTGTGAGTGCAAAAATACTTTGCTAAAGGAGACAAGAATGGTTCATTGTGGTAAGTTATAACTGTGAATAGAGAAACTCACAAGTATAATTTCTCTCTAGTGTTCAGCCCAGGAGTCTCTCCTGTCCAATGATATAATAGTCATATTTTAAAATTTATTCTAAGTGTATTAAAAAATTTTAATTTATGGATTGGGAATGCAGTTGAGAAAGGTTTAGAACAAAAAGATTATGCACATGAAGGAAGATTCAGTGTACCACTGAATAGTGATTCTGAAGTTTTCTCAAATTTTCCCTCCAAAAATGACCATTTCCTTCCGCTGGGCCCTCAAAACATTCTTATCTATTTCAAGTAGAGTACCTTAAATCTACTACATTGCAAGAGAGTGTATACGGCGACTGTTCTCAAACAGGAGGAGTTCCCGAAGGCAGGGGTCGGATCTTAATTACTTGTGTACAGTTAGTTAATTATGGTGCTGAGCACATAGAAGGGATTTGCTGACTGCTTCAGAACATGCCCCCCCCAACCTAAAAGGGAAAAATGCTTTCCTCTGAGACTTTAACTAATAATATTGGTCTCTAATAGATGTGATTTGCTTTCTGCAGAAGTAGGAGAACCAAAGAGAAGACCGGGATATAGTCCAAAGACCAATTGTGACATTGGGTAGAATTTCATTAACACCAGTTGGATGTAATACGTTAGAACATTTGTTTAACACTCTGTTTCGGACAAGAGTAGAAGGATAACTTTAGCTGAAAACAAGGAAAAAGGAAACAGCTAAAAGACAGTTGATGGCTGTGCCCATTCAAATATCATCCAACGGAGTTATGGCTAAGCAGATACCAAATTATGGTCTTGGAAAGATTTTCCCCATAGTAGGGGATTATCTCTATAGCAGGAGATTATACTAAGATTATTTCTATACTATTCAAGTGTTCAGCCCAATGGATGACAGTCTTTCATGCCATGACAATATTTTAAAATTTATATTACACATACGCAGTGAAAAAGAGATGAAAACAAATTTCCTACATCCTACTACCTTAATTGAAAGGTCTATTTTAAGAACAAATCAAGCATAAGAAGGATAAATCAAGCCTCCAAGTCCTGATTCTAGGTTTATTACACAACCATCTAGCAATATACCTTCCCTGTGGCTTGCCTAAGAGTACTGAATTGCAATTTTGTGAATATGTATTATACGTTCCATCTCTAAATTCAGTAATCGGAAAGACAAACAAAACCCATCAAGAAGATGTTGGGGCTAGATCAAGTCATTGTAATCTTTGGAATCAGAATATATAAATTCTGAAAAACATGGTTAATTTAGTAGTGGTCCAGGTATTGGGCCTTCTGGTAAACACCTCAATACTTTTGATCTTTCTTTTTTTACCCAATTCACAAAGTCCTCAAAGTCACCAGGTCAGGTACTTTTCTGCCAGAAACTTTAACTCCTTTCATTCCTGTCCTTTGCTCCATGTAATCTGCTAATCTTTAAACCTGGAGCAATCCAATTGTTTGTGTTCTTGAACCCATGTTCTGGTAGAAGAGTGTAACTAGAAAGAAATTTTTATAACTTAGTTGAATGGTGGCAAGACAAATTTATGAGTTATAGCTTCAGTTGGTTTTTAGCACTTCTGAGCAGTACTTCTTAAAAAATTAACTAGTTAAGGGTGCTTGGCTGGCTTAGTTGGTAAAGCGTGTAATTCCTCATGTCAGGGTTATAAATTCAAGCCCTATGTTGGGCATATAAGCTTGTTTCAAAAAAAATTTTTTTAATGTGACAAAACCACATAAAATTTACCACCTTAATCATTTTTAAATGTACAGTTCAGTAGTTTTAAATACATTCACATTGTTATGAAACAGATCTCCAGAACTTTTTATCTTGCAAATCTGAAACTCCATACCCATTAAATAATTCTTTCTCTCTCCCTTTTAGTTCCTGGTAACCACCATTGTACTTTTTTCTGTTTTTATGAACTTGACTACTTTAGATACCTCATTTAAGAGGAATCATTTAGTATTTGTCTTTTGGTGACTGGCTTATTTAACATAAAGTTCTAAAAGGGTTCACCTATATTACTGCATGTGACAGGATGGATTCCCTTCATTTTTAAGGATAATATTCCATTGCATTGTTAAAAAGAAAACCACAGGACCCAAATGGAGTCACTTATGTTAGGTCCCACATCAGCAAACCAAGACCTAATGCCTAACCTGACTGCAGTTTCAATTCTCCCAGGAATGTAACGTTTAAACTGTCCACATGGAATATCCTGGTCAGCCCTAGGAAATTTACTGCCAGACCTCTACTATTCCCCTTAGGAGGGCAACCTTGCTTAAAACAATGTGTTCTTTGCTAATAATCTTCTTTTTCTTGATTCCTCTCTGTCTTTAAAACCTTTCCTTTTCCATAGCCTGATGGACCTCCCTTCTCTTTGCTAGACTGGTTGTTGCTGGATTCATGAATCACTCAATAAAGCCAATTTGATCTTTTAAATGACTTAGTTGCATTTCTGTCCTTTAATACAATGTATGTACCATGTTTTTGTTTTTTTTTAAACTGTCCACTAACGAGCATATGGGTTGCTTCCACCTCTTTCTATTGTAAATAATGCTGATATTAGGGGGATCCCTGGGTGGCTCAGCGGTTTAGTGCCTGCCTTTGGCCCAGGGCGCGATCCTGGAGTCCCGGGATTGAGTCCCGCATCGGGCTCCCGGCATGGAGCCTACTTCTCCCTCTGCCTGTGTCTCTGCCTCTCTCTCTTTTTCTCTATCATAAATAAATAAATAAATAAATAAATAAATAAATAAATAAATAAATAAAATATTAAAAAAATAATGCTGATATTAACATGGATGTAGACAATCTTCCTGTGTTTCAGTTTTCCTTCTCATTCTCCTGGGGCAGCGACTCTCAATTTTTACCACTCTTCACATCTGGACCCCATCTTCCATCTCCTTCAGGCCCAGCAAATGGCTTCACCTTCTGCTTTTGAGAGCAACTGAGGTTGGCTCAAGTTCTCGTTACTGGCAAACTGAGCTATGTCTATACCCACCCTCACTTCACTCAGAGAAAGAGGGACCTCTGTCTCCTACTCAAAACTCTGCTCCAGGAGTTGCCACCTTGGGCTACTCTCATTGTGGTTCTGTGCCTGCTTCTGGATGGGGAGTTCTGAGGTCCCACATCTCATATTCCCCAATGACAGTAACTAATATATAGCAAAAACGGTATAGAGTTTAACTTCAGCATAAAAAAGGAGCTCCTTCCCTTCTGTGGAATCAAACAAATGAACATATAAACAAACAAAAAAACAGAAACAGACTCAAACACAGAGAACACACTGGTAGCTGCCAGAGGGGAGGAGGGTAAGGCGGGAGGATGGGCAAAATAGGTGAAGGGGATGAAGAGGCACAAACTTTTTTTTTTTTTAAGAGGCACAAACTTTTGGTTATAAAATAAGCAAGTCACAGAGATGAAAAGTACAGCATAGAGAATGTAGTCAATAATATTGCTAATAACATTGTAGGGTGACAGGTGGTGACTACACTTATCATAGTCAGTGCTGAGTAATACCCAGAATTATCGATTCACTATGTTATTCGCCTGAAATTAATAGAACACTGTATATGTAAATTGTGCTCCAATAATAAAAGAAAAAGGAGGTCCCTTGAGTGGTCTCTCTCAGATGGACCTACATACATACCAGTTCTTGTGACTCTTTCAAGCTCAGGGCTCCTACGTGAATCACTACTTGATCCAACCTGCAAAAGAGAAAACACTGTTGGATCACTTGGAAGTTTACAGTAACATAGAAGGGCTGCACCACACAGGTTTGTGCTGGTTTTGGCAGTGAACTAATGTCTCATTAATCTCAATCTCAAAACTATTAAGTTCTATAGTGGTCTATTTGAAATTAATCTAATAATGGATTTAAAAAAAAAGAATGTCCAGAGAGTAACATTTAAGGTCCAACCAAGTGGAATTTTGAAACCATGAATCAATTAATCAGTATTTGAAGATATACTCTGACGAAGCACTGTTTTAGATGGTGTTTTTGATGGTGATATGTGCATGGAGATTGGTATGAAATGGAGGTATTTTCGGTTGGAGATAAAAATAAAGAGGTTCTTCAAAGAGTACAGCCAGGAACAAGCCATATGAGAAATGAATTCACTGTAAAAAGCTTTTTCCTGTCTTGTAAGTCCTCAGAATTTGGCCTCTTATGAGAGGTTTCCTCTGAGACCCTAATATTCATCTTTGGGGTTGCTCCATGTGTCCCCATGAGCAGAGGCCACAGTGAGTGACACTGGTGTTCAGAATAGGATGAATAAAACGCAGCTGTGAGTCCAGTCATCCCAACGACTCTTCTGAGGGACCCTGAAAAACTCACATGCCATCCTCAAGGGATGGAAACACAATATTCTTGTTTAGGTCTCACTAGTGAGTCCCCAGTGACTCTGACTTGTCGTGCCTCAGGTGAAACGGCCCCTCACTAAGGAAGTGATGTGATTAGGGTTGCATTTTTATTCTTATTTTTTAAAAAATATTTTATTTATTTATTCATGAGAGACACACAGAGAGAGGCAGAGACATAGGCAGAGGGAGAAGCAGGCTCCATGCAAAGAGCCCAACTTGGGACTTGATCCTGGACCCCGGGATCATGCCCTGGGCCAAAGGTAGATGCTCAACTGCTGAGCCATACAGGTGCCCCAGGGTTGCATTTTTGAAGATTTTATTTATTTATTTGAAAGACAGAGAGAGTCAACAGAGAGGGTGGGGGAAGCAGAGGGAGAGGGAGAAGCAGACTCTAAGCTGCACAGGGAGCCCAACAATGACTCAAGTGTTCAGTCCCAGGACCCCGAAATCATGGCTTGAGCTGAAGGCAGACACCTAACAGACTGAGCCACCCAGGGTTATATAACCTCAGGGTTATATTTTTAAAGTATAAGACCTCTGAAAGGAGAAAGGAAGGTTGACTGCTGGATTCTTACCAGCAGCTTTTTTGCACAATCTCCTTAAACCTTTCAAACTCCTCCTGGCTTAGGTTAAAACGAGCCATCCCATTCCTTCCCCCTTCCCCCCTGCTGCTAGGTGCTGCTACAGAAAACCATCCTATGGCTTTCATACCAACCTGTCCTTTCCCAATTTAAGAGAACGAGGCTCCAAAAAGCCTTCCGGTCATCATGACTTACTTCCCTTCCAATTCCCCGCAGTGGCTACTTCAAATCTGGACTATTCTCAAGCTCTTGATTCCAACCCAACTCCTTGTTCCTGGTTGATGTCCTCACTTACAACACACCAGAAGTATAGACATTTCATACACAGACTGCCACACTTTTCCTCTTGTGTACCTCTATGCTTAGCCACATCCTCATTTATGCTTTCTTTCCAGGTGTCCTCTGAAGTTACTCTATCTTTGGTTTTGTTTCAACCTGCCACCCCCTAGACCTTCTCAAAGGTTATCAGCTGTCTTCTCTCTCTTAAGCTCTTCTCCCATAACAATGTCTTTTCAGCAGAGAAACATGCTCAAGACTTCCCCACTTTAAAACAAACTACCCTTCTTTTAATCTTGCTTCCTCCTCCTTAACCTACCACTCCATCTCTCCTTTCCTTCACCAGAAAATGTTCTGAGAATGAGCTGTACTCATGCCCCCCACCCCTGCACTTCTGCAGCCATCCACAGTTCACTGCACACTGCGTCTATTTCAACAACCCGACCGGCTCCATTCTCTCTGAGGTCATCAGTCACCTCAAACCAAGCGGTCTTCTCAGCCCTCCACCTGCTGACTTGCACAACATCCAACATTTATAACAAATTTGATGATGAACACAGCATCTACTGCAAATGATTACAATGAATTCCTGTATAATACTTGCTACATGCCAGGCACTGTTTGAATCCTTGCTGCACCATTTCTGGTGCTTTTCTTAATGTTGATCCTTAACATTCCTCATTTCTCTGTCCACGTTCTTTAATCTTTTGGGGCCCACAATCTGACTGGAAATGAGCTGAAAGCCAATGCATCACCAGAAACTGTCTCTGTGGACATGCACTCAGCCTTGCATACGGTCTCAGAGTACTCAAGGTGCTCTGAAGCCCTTTAAGGATCCCCAAGGAGGTCATGGGCTTCACACTGACAATATCTGCTCTAGGCTCACTTGGCACTTACCTCTGATCTTTGCCTCCATCTAAGGCAACATCTCTCACTGTCTTCTCTCATCCCTGTTTATGCTATTTATCAGAAGAATCAGTGTTACATTTCATGATCTGACATCACCATTGGATGGAAAGCAAGCTGAAGGCAGAAACACGGTTTCATCTCCCCAGTGTCAGCACAGTGCGGAACACACAACATCACAGACAACAATTTCTTTGTTTCTTGGTGAATTGAGTGTGCTTACTGAACTGATCCTGTCCTATTTGTTTACCATGGCATGAATTGAGCATTATAACAAAAATATACCATTACACTGAAGTTTAAAGGATACCAAAAATTCCCTAAGACTATAAAAGGAAGCACCATAAAGAGCATGTTAAGTCATATGCACAGAGATGTAGGGAAGCAAGGGCTGAAAGAAGCATCAGGTACTCATCCCGAGAGGGGAAGGGCCAGGAGCTGTTCAGAAGGGCAATGGGACAGCAGTCTTACATCAGCACTCCCCCTTCTCATCCCCTCAGTTCAAGGATGAGTAACCCAGGGGATTGGCTTTGTCAATAGATAAGGGACAGCTTCCAGCTTCTAGACAGGCCCTCTGGGAGCCAGGTGGGCCATACAGTCAGGCTGCCCTTACACCCAGAAAGGAGGGGCGCTCCTCTGCCTCAGCATCTCGCCAAAGTGCCAAGATCCTCATGCCTTGAGCCTGACCTCTGACCAGAAGGTGGGAGGCTGTGTCATCAGAAAAGAGCCATACTCTAGGCAGCTCTCTTGAAGAGTGCCTTTATCCTGGTAACGCTACTCACTTGTTCCGCCCTTTTGTCACCCACTCCTCTGCCACCCGGCGACGCTCTGAGACACTCAGGGACAGGCCTTCTCCCGTTGTGCCATTCACTGTTCCAAACAGAGAGACAGTTAGTGGGGCCAACCAGTTCCTTTTGCTCCTCCAACACCAACACTGAAGTCAGAACTCCCTGCTTAAGAGGAAGGGGAAAGATCAGAGGATGGAATCTGGATGGGAAATGCCATGTTTCCATTTTTATCTAAAATTTTTTTTAAGACTTTTTTTTTCTCCATTTTCACCTTGTTCAAAGCAGCAGGTAGGTGAATTATGACTTGTAATTACAAATCTGTCCTTGCTATCAGGGACAGATAGCAAGTACTTGAATACAGACTTAGATAACTATCCTCATTTTAGGCAACCCTCTAAACACACCTCCCAGTTCTATTATTTGGCTTGAATGGCAGGAAAATCAACACCGCCCAGTACTGGGATGTCAAAGGGGCATAAGTGGGAGTTACAAGGACAGTGGTGCATACCACAGGTCTACAATGACCTCAGGCTATAGTTTACATGATGAGCAGATTCTAGGACAATCTTGCCATGGTAATTCATAAGAAAACACCAAGGATATTAATATTTCTTGTTTAATCATTCTTGCGTGGTCACTTATCCTCACAACAACCCTGCAAAGCACAAACGATGCTTCTCATTTACAGATGAAAAAGATGAGTTTCTGAATCACTAAATTTGAAACCAGAGCTGTGTGTTTCCAAAACTTTCCCTTCTAATACAATAATCTCTTAATGGACCACAGAAAGTATGCAAATGACACTAGGATACATTAGTGGGGCCTAATGCATATGGCAGCATTTTGGATCTCCAAATACTGAGCACTCAGTTGGGGTAGAGAAGCAGGGGTGAGAGTAGGAAAGAGTGTTTTTATCACTCTTTTGGGCTCTTGAGACACTTCAAGTATGCTCTACTAGTAGAAATGTTCCTGCTTCTTCCCTATACCCAGGGGAGATCTGTGGCCCTTTGGAGAATAAGAATCAGTCTTCCCTGACCATGGCTTGGAGTTGTAGGGGGACACCAAATGATTCTGTAATCAGATTCTGGTTTTAACATGTGCCCTGAACACCTTTTTGCAGTTTTAATCTGCCTTGATTATGACCTTGTACTTCCAGTCCTTGAGGGGCCCCTGTTGGTAGAATAGTAGCTTGAGAAAAAGCTATAGTGTCCAGTTTAAGGGGCCAAGCACCCAGAACACTAGGCAAGGGGCAACTCAATCATAGGTAAGTATAGTTCTCAGTCCTAAAATGTTCTAGGTCTGATTTTTAAAATTTCTACTGTCTATGACATAAATGAGGGTAATGCTGGACCTGTGACTCTTTTGTGTTCTGAATTTAGAGCCTTTCTACGTTTATTGTATGAAAGGTCTGGGTGAAGACACAATAAAGCTCATTCTTAAGAGAGAGAGGTCTGGATTTTGCTATCACTCTACCATTTCTTGGCTAAGTACCTCTAGGCACTGTAAATAATATATCTGAGCCATAAATTTTCTTCTTTAAGTTGGGATAAAAACAATACCTTATCTGTTTTGAAGGTATACCACCAAACTAGATAATCTCTTGAGGTACTTTCCAGGTCTAAAATTGATGAGTCTACAGATTCTCAAATTTTACTTAGCTTAGCTAGGCTCAATCATAACTTATGACACAAGACACTGTGACTCCCTAGTAACCAGGTGACAGCTACTTTCTAAGGAGTGGACTAGAGATATGTAGAGAAATCTCTAAAGATGACTCACCAAAAATATTCTTCACTCCCTGTTCTTCCACAAGATAATCCACATACTGACCAATGACTGAAAAGTTGATTTCTCTAAAGGACATGGGAAAAAAAAAGGTAAAAATAATGTATATTTAGTCTTTAGATTATTATTCAACCAATCCTCAAATCTATAAGTGGTTCTCTTTTGTTAATAGTTATTAAAAGTCCACCCAGCCGTATTATACTAAGCAAAATAAGTCAGTCAGAAAAAGACAAATACTATATAATTTCACTCCTATGTGGAGTTTAAGAAACAAAATAAATGAACAGAGGGGAAGGGAAGGAAAAGTAAAATAAGATGAAAATTGAGAGGGAAGCAAACCATAAAAGATGCTGAACTAAGGAAACAAACTGAGGGTTGTTGGAAGGGAGGTGTGTAGGGGGATGGGGTAGCTGGGTGATGGGCATTAAGGAGGGCATCTGATGTCATGAGCACTGGGTGTTATATGCAACTGATAAATCACTAAATTCTACCCCTGAAACTAATAATATACTCTATGTTAACTAAATTGAATTTAAAAAAAAAGTCCACCTACCTAGTTTGTAAAATTCTTAGCTTGCTCTAAATAACCCCTGGATTTTTCCTTGTTTGTTTTCTTTTTTCCTTGCTTTTTTTGAGTCTAGTCATTTTTCTATTATCTGTATGTGCCTCACTTAGGTGAGCAACACACCATTACTTGTCAGCAAAGGTTTTACACTTACGCATCCCTACAAGTAATATTTAAAAAGTAATTACTTAGTAGATCTTTTACCCTTCTGGGGAAGAATGATGATTGGGGCCATGGTTTTTTTTTTTTAAGACTTTTTTAAAAATTTTTATTTATTTATGATAGAGAGAGAGAGAGAGAGAGAGAGAGGCAGAGACACAGGCAGAGGGAGAAGCAGGCTCCATGCACCAGGAGCCCGACGTGGGATTCGATCCCGGGTCTCCAGGATCGCGCCCTGGGCCAAAGGCAGGCGCCAAACCGCTGCGCCACCCAGGGATCCCTGGGGCCATGGTTAAATGAGAATTTCACATTTTCCACTTGGTGAGAAGCAATCATTTTTTAAGCTTACAAGATAGGAAAATTCGATCTTAATAATTTAAGAATTTTAGCACTTAATATTTGTGACAGTCTATGAAAGCTTCAGTTTTATTTGCTAGCCTTAAATCAAAGAAGATTAGCATTGGAGAGGAATTTTGCTATCTCTGCCTCTCAAAGCATGGTCTATGGAAGAGCAGCATAGGCCTCTGGGGAGTTTGTAAGAAATGCGGAGTCCCCAGCCTCATACACCTACCAGCCAAAATCTGCATTGTGAGGGGATCCCCTTGTGATCTGCACACATTGGGCAGTTTGAAGAGCAACGAACTTGTAAGGCTCTGACACGTAAGGCAATAAGTGTACCTGGGTGGCTCAGTGGTTGAGCATCTGCTTTTGGCTCAGGTTGTGATCCTGGGGTCCTGGGATGGAGTCCCGCATCGGGCTCCCCACTGGTAGCCTGCTTCTCCTTCTGCCTATGTCTCTACCTCTTTCTCTGTGTCTCTCATGAATGAATAAATAAAATATTTTTTTAAAAAAAGGGCTCTTAAAAAAAAGGGCTCGTTTCGTTAAAATCATATTGATTTTAAAATCTAGAAAGTGACTCACACGCGTCATATAAAGTGACCTGTTCTCAATCAAAATGCAGGTGAGGATGATGGGGGATGGAGAGTGAAAATCCAAAGGAAAACTGTGGCTATGGCCAGCAGGTATTAAATATCACAGAACCCACAGTTACATCGCCAAGAACAAAAAGTACTAGTTGGCTTCCATTTACATTTTGTGGACGGGGCCAGAGAATTAAGTTTCATTTCAATCTTATTAACATCTTTTTCATCTTATTGTATTCCTTGACAAACAAAAAAAAATCAATCTGATGCATATAAAAAACAAAAAAAAATCAAATGTAGTTATCACAGGTAGTAGGAACAGGAGAGATAAAAGCAAAGAATGCACAGGTGATCACTACTCACAACATGCAAATGACAGCTGAGCCAGCCACTTGGGAAGACCTGCTTTAAAGAGAGCAGACTCCCTCCTTGATGGCTCCTGGTATTTTAACCTTGCTCTCCTTGCCCCACCTGCTCAAATGCCAAATTATGGCCTCTGTCTTGCTGAGCAGGGAGGCTCCCTGAATGCACAACAGGACCAAATTTAGGTTGTTTTCACCTAAAGGGAGGATGGGCAAGTTATCTGCCTAGATAATCTATCTCAACACCCTCACTTAGGTGGGCTTGACCTGCGCAACTTGAAATGTCTATACCTCAGACATTCCTGACCATTTGGAACTGGCTCCTGGCTGCTTCCACCAGCCCATCACCACTTGGGATAAGCTCTGAGATGCAGGAACCATCAGCAGCAGCTTTGTTTGCACATGAACTCAGATTTTTGACCAATAATGTCCATCCTGCTAATGCAAGCAACCAGGAAAGAGCTCCCAATCACACTTCCAAATCACAGGTTGGAAACTGGAAATAAACCTAGTGGGCAACAGCCTGCATTAGAATCACAGATTTCAATATGGTGGCTCCTGTACACTTTCACTGAAACCTTGACACCTCCTCAATCCTATTCCAGCCTGTGTACTCAAGATCACCTAGAGTAGGCTTGGCTTCTTCACCAAGGAGGAGCCTGTAGAGCTCCAGATGGTCAAGGGCTGGTAGGTAATTGTACTCACTTTGATGTGTGTTCTTTTGGTTTGATCTAATGTTTCTTTGGAAAGGGAAGTAAGAGAGCTTGTTTCCATTTTCAGAAATACTTAAGGAGAGAAACTGTTTCTGTTAGGGGGTGTATGTGTATATCTCCAAATTGGACTCTAAACTCAGTTAGGGACCCATTCTGTGAGTAGGCCTCTAATGGCCTGTCTAGTACATGGGCTCAGCACTCTACCTGGCTCCACTGAAACAATCATTGCTGCTGTCACTACTCCCTCATGACAAAACCCAGAAATACCTCACACCCTCAGCAAAGTTCATATCTCTCTTACTATGAGGATCATCTCGTAAATTGTTTATGCACACCCTCCAGGCTAGAGCAAGGACCTCGTGAAGGTAGGCACTGTGCCATTTATACCTTACAATCCCTAGTCTGCACCTGGCAGAGTGTGGAAGCTCAATGATGATGAAACTCTCATGATCTCTGCCTTAAAAGCAGCTTATCCCCACACCTGCAGGTTACACTTAAACTTCACTATTAACTGAGGAAAGGAGATGGCACAGTATACAAATAACTAGAATATTGATGAATATATGTTGAAGGCTATGACTGAGTTAAAAAGTGTACAGCGGTTCAGATGAGGGATGAATCATCCCAATTAGGGAGGCTGTGAAAGGAGACTTCAAGAAGGAGGTGGATCTGGAATAAAGAGGATGAAATCCTGTGCTCTTTCTTCCCTCTGATGTTCTTCGGTTGCTATCTGGCCCTGTGCTGGTGTCCTTCTCTTTCTAGGGAGATAGCTACACCCTTAGGCAGATCTTTTTTTTTATAATTTTTTTAATTTTTTTTATTTATTTATGATAGTCACAGAGAGAGAGAGAGAGAGAGGCAGAGACACAGGCAGAGGGAGAAGCAGGCTCCATGCACCGGGAGCCCGACGTGGGATCAGATCCCGGGTCTCCAGGATCGCGCCCTGGGCCAAAGGCAGGCGCTAAACCGCTGCGCCACCCAGGGATCCCACCCTTAGGCAGATCTAAGCCAGTTTCTTCTCCTTCCTCAGTGAACTCCACACATTTTATGGCTTCAGTGGGTAGTGCTTACATCTACATTGACCCTGTCCTCCTATGCCTTTAGGCTTTGCTGGATGACAGCTATAATTTCCCTTGGGTTAGAGGTGCTAATTTGGGTGATACATTATCTATCCCTTCAAGAAGGCAGTTGGTTGCTTCTTATAGAATGTAAGCCTACAGGAGTGACACTAATAATAGAATCTCTGGGCAGTGATAGAGTCACGCAAAAATGTCCTTGGATGGATAGTCTTTTGGAACTACCAAATCCTTAGAGAAAGAAAGGTTGTAAGGAGATGGCTCCTAAATATGTTTTGACTTCTATGATGTTAAAAATTGGTTTTCTTGTTTAAAAAAAAATGAAAGCCAGAAGATCTAATGAAGACAGGCCTACATTACTATGCAGCACCAAATGGCTGGGAAAAGCAGTGGCTGTCCCCTTTGGAGGCACAGAAGCTTCCCAGACCACCTCAGGGATTTCAGATCTCTGCCTGACGAGAGGTCCAAGTTTGCAGCCCTTCGTGTTGTTGCTCAGTGGCTACAGTCACCAGTGAGCCCAGGGAAATCCCCTAGAGCTGTTCCCACAGCTGTACCCCAACAGCAGGACCAGGGTGGGAGCGGGATGATAATTCTCTCTGGGTACTTAGCTCCCTTTCCTGTTTTCTCACTGTAATCTACCTCTCCGTGGTATGTCGGTTTATGTTTATTGCTGCAAGCACTGTATCAGGTATCTGGAAGTCACTAGAGATAAGGCAAGCAGTAAGACCAGATTATTCTCCTCCCTGCTGGATGGCCACTTGGGGCTCACTGCTCATAGGAGTGAGAAGTGGCACAAGCCAGTTCATTTCCAAAGGCAGGACTGGCTTTCCATGGCAATGTCTCTACCTTTGTGAGCCCCAAGAACACACTAAGTACTGCCGCCTCGGCCGAGTAACCCAGAACCAAATCCCATGCTTGCTGAAGTCACTCCCCTACTTAATTCTGATTTAGGATCTTAATTTCAATTCCCAGGAGTTCGGATTCCTTGCCGTAGGTCCATGATTTTCTTTTAATAAAAATACTTAACTTTTTTCATATTATAGAAGCTATGCGGTTTATTTTTGAAAGTACATACAATAAAAAAGGAGGGGAAAACCCATTATCTCCTTGGAGATGATTATTCTTATTACCTTTGACATTTTTCTATTCACCAGTACAAAATACAGTATTTTCTTAAATAAGTATGGTCATACTGTACAAAGTATTGTAATATTTTTCACTTAGCATGTGGAGTATTTTCTCACAACTTCAGATCTTCTGTTCCTATACTGGCTACACAGCATTCCATTGTATAAACAAACAGAATTAATTTAGTGAATCCTCTACCCTTGGACATTTAGTTTACTTCCAAACTATGTAAGAGGAGAGAATGTTTATCCAATTATTTTTGACACAAATCGACGCCCTGAGTAGAAACAGTCTGAAACAGCATGTAGGCTGTATCTCTTCTCTTAGGGTAGAAGGGTAATAGAATTTTTCTAAAGTGGCTTTTCAGAGAAAAGTCTCTATTGCTATTCATTTCCTCTCCTGGTGTATGACATAAAGTGAAAGACTTTCATTTTGAGAATACAGAATCACCAGGCAGGTCTTTCCATAACTGGCATACTTGTCAAAAAATCTGACGTCCTTTTTTTTTCTTTTTTTGCCTTTTACATATAACTCTCAGCATTCAAAATCAGATGAGTTATGTGTGCTTTAGGCATAATAACTACTTGGCTACTTTAAAACTCCTTTGGTGGAGAAGTATTCAGAAACCACAGCTGCCCTGGCTTGCCAGAAAACATTCTGTTCTGGGAATCTGGGTCATGTAGTCTCCCAACACAGTGAAAAAGACAATACACAAGTCCGACTCCAGTGGTCCAGGCCCTTTCTAACTGGGGTAACCGGTCTGTTTTTACTAAAGGGTGTTGTGAGGATTCCCATGGTGAAGCCAAAGGCATTTGAGGAAGAAAACAACTTTCTTCCTAACATTGCAGCCAATCTGAAATGGACTTTCTGTTTTAACAACTGCACCTGCTCCATGGGAAGAAGTGACTTCTTGAGACAACTAAAGGAAGCAAACATCTTCTACTCTAGTGTAGAAAGACGAGAGTTGAGATAGGTAGAGAAAGACCTTTCTCTCCAGCTATATGGCGAGGTGCAGCGTGTTAATGTTTAGGATCTTGGTCTCATCAACTGCAGAAACAGAAGTTGTGGTTCTCTCTCAGAGTTGTTATGAAGAGTAAATCAGAATATGGACATTAAAATGCCGGCATGACTGACATATAATAGTAGTTAGCCAATCAGTGTTAGCTTTTTTTCCTCATGAAATAACAAAATTTACCATTCATTGTGCTAGATGCTGAAGATAACAAAGATAAATAATAAACATGTTCAGTCCTTGTATACTGCTTGGTACTCAAAAAATATCTGTGGAATAAAGTGAAGCAGCTCAATGCTTGTTGGGAGAGACACGCATGTAACAAACAGTTATTATAGTAGTTGTCATAAATAATTCTGATGTAATGTGAAAAGGCATGCACAGGCTGCTGTGGGATCACAGGGGAAGGACTCTCTAACTCTTTATTGGAAATGGGGAAGCACCACCAGAGGATGGTTTTGATGGATAAGTAGAAGTGTTCATGTGCGGTAGAGAGAGGAGAGGATGATGGGAGAAAAAGGCAGAGGAGACAGAATGTATAAAGGCACAGAGAGAAGAAAGAACACAAAGTGTTTGGCGAAACAGAAATGTAGCAGGAGAGGTATCCTGGGCAGTCTGGGCTTTAATTTTAGATCAGTTCATCTCAGACTTTATGGTGCTAAAGGGACAGTTAAAATGCACATTCTGATTCAGTGGTATGTAGTAGGGCCTGAAATTCTGGTTTTCTAGCAAGTTCCATGTGATGTAGAGCAAATAGTCCATGGACCATATGATGAGTAGTAAGCCTGAGACAAAAAGGAGTCAGCAGAGATTCTTAACACCAGAGGCTACCCTCTCTGAATTCAAATGGGCCTTGGAGATGATACGGCCGAACTCTTTACTCTGACAGAGAACTTTTAACAGGTGACAAGGCCTCCCCAGAGTCAGACAGCTAGTTGATGGTAAAGCTGGAGCTCAAGAACCCAGATACTCTAACTAAAACCCATTTAACTAAGTTCTTCCTGCCAACTTCTCCACTTTAAACATCAACTTATATTCAGATTTGAATCTGAGTATTTCTTAGAATTATAAAGAAAAAAGGACGCAGGGCAACAGCTCTTGCTCAGCCATTCTTAATCATGGAGACTGTGGCCAACGTTATGAGCCAGGTTAGGAAAACACCCCTGATGGCAGGTCACCAGCCAGAATTTCCAGTTATTCGATTCCATGTGACCCTTCTTTCCAGAAACATGTCAGAAGTTCACACTTGCCTGCGGGCAAGGAGGCAAATGCCGACCTGCTCTCGGTGGCTGCTCCAATCTTGTTTTGTACCCACAGTAATGTTCGGATGGAGCAGATGGTGGGAGAAAGGGGAGCTAATATAGCTTACATGCCTACTACGTGCCATGTACTGACATACGTTTTAATTTAATTCTTAAGACCCTCGCAAAAAAAAAAAATGCATTCTTATTTTGATCTCACACATCAGGAAAGTGAAGGTCCTAGAACGTCCTGGAAGGGAAAAGAATTGATGAAAAAAGAAAAAAACAGAGAAATAGAGAAAGCAGGGCCAGAGGTCTTGGGGATAGAGAAGGATCCAGAAAAGCAGAGTCATTTATCTCCATACATAGGGTCTGGCATCCTCTGGAAAATAGCAGAATAGGGAGGAAGAACACACCAACACACTGAGTCCCACATGTACAAATGAGACTGTTTGAGAAGCTTCTTCTAGGCTGAGGGGTCTGATTAAAAAGGTTACAGCAGCATCAACCAGATGTAGTGCTGGGAGCCTGCAAACAGAATCCTTCTCAATAACAGGAAGTGAATCCTGCCTGCCCATGCAATCACATGATTTATCTATTTTATTGGCCTCACAAGTGGCTAGCACATCCACAAAGAGCTGACTTCAGCCTTTCCTCGGAACTTACGGAGATGGAGAAGCAACAGAAAAGAAATTGCTATGAATCACTGAGTAATCTAAATGCCATCTCAGCATGAATTTGATTTAGATCTAGTCAGGATGGGATTTTTCATGAAATTGAGAAGCTGGAGGTCTTGAACTCCAGTGATCTAATGGTAAACTGTGATTCGGCCAACTTGGAATGAGAATACTAAGTCCTAAGAAACTTCACCTATTTTAAAGGGGTAGGGTAGGGGCACCTGGGTGGCTCAGTTGTTTAAGTGTCTGCCTTTGGCTTAGGTTATGATCCCAAGGTTCTGGGATGGAGCCCTGAGTTGGGCTCCCTGCTCAGCAGGAAGCCTGTTTTTCCCCTCTCCCTGCCACTCCCCCTGCTTGTGCTCTCTGTCAAATAAATAAACAAAATATTGTATTTATTTATTTATTTTTAAACTATTTTATTTATTTATTCATGAGAGAGAGAGGCAGAGACATAGGCAGAGGGAAAAGCAGGCTCCATGCAGGGAGCCTGATGCGGGACTTGATCCCGGGACCCCAGGATCATGCCCTGGGCCGAAGGTAGGCGTTAAACCACTGAGCTACCCAGGGATCCCCTAAACAAAATATTTAAAAAAATAAAGGAGTAGGGTAAAGGTTTGCAAATTCAGCAACAGAAGACCAAACTAACTAAAAGCTTTTCTTAAAGATATCTTAAGTGCCACACCTTCCTTTTATTCCCATCTGATGCCACAATAATGGTTCAAAGGAACCTTACTGACCTAAGTGCATCCTGACCCTGTGCTGAGCACCATTATGTGGATTATCTTGCTTTGATGCTCAGAACTCCACCATGCAGGTTAATTATCATTGTATTTTAAAAAGAAAGAAACCAGAGGCTTAAAGAAGCTAGAATTCTGTTTTGGCAGACTGAGCCCCCTAACATGTCAAATGCATTTAGATAAATCCCCTTATGTTCATGCAATGTCCAGAGGGGTTATACACAGCATGTGGACACCCATGGCACATGACCGTTAGCTGACAGTACAAGCAAAGGACTGCCATAACATTCGCCTGGGAGTTAAGTGC
The DNA here is from genome assembly GCF_905146905.1 of Nyctereutes procyonoides. NCBI lineage: Eukaryota > Metazoa > Chordata > Mammalia > Carnivora > Canidae > Nyctereutes > Nyctereutes procyonoides. The sequence continues at coordinate 10,989,195 of NW_026575037.1, forward strand.
TTGTTTGGATAATGAGTTCTCAGCAATCATCTGTTGCTACCTCTCACTCCTGCAGGCCCCCAACATTTAACCCATGTGGAAATGAGACTGTAAATATACTAAGGGGTCCATCTTGCAGTTAACTTCCCCAGTTTCCTCAGGGTAGGACATTTTCATCACATCTGTGAATAGCCTGAAGTGGAATCATGCAGCTATCTAGGGACAGGATCTAGAGGGGCCCAGGCCAGGGATTTGGAGCAAATTCTGCTAAAATGAGATTCTCCTCATCCAACTCCACTGGCCTTATTTGGGAAAGTCAGGGCAAATCCAAAATGAATTTCTTTTGTGGAGCTACCGACACTGGGAGAAAGGCAAGATCGTATTTCACCTTCTCTCTTTCTGCAGTTTGTGATATAGAGACCTCTTATCTGACTTGGGATTAGAGACAGTACAGAGAGGATGACAGAAATAGCTACCTGGCAACAGTACCGCAGAGATCTAAGTGACTGCTGTTAGAACTTCTGTCCATTTTTGGTGGAGGGAGAACAGACCCCCTTAGGTCCCAAATGATAGTTACCCATGCTCAGTCATTGGTGTGATGGTTGCAGCAACAAGACCTTGAAGCTTCTTCTTCGGGGAAGCCATTGAGCTGCTGAAAAAAGTCTGCAAAACATACAATGCAATTCCTCTCCTTCTTCAAGGAATGTCAATTAATGATAAAACTCCCAGGCAAAGTCCATTCCCAGTTTAGAACTATGAAGAATGCTTATATGTACACAAACACTGAGAGCAAACGAACAGAATGTAAAATGTAGAGCTTAATTCTGCAGAGGAGGAGACTATTTTTAAAGACAAGAGAAGGGGGGAGAGGAGAAGGGAGCAGTGTGCTGGGAGAGAACTATCAGAAAGGCCTCCCACTTTAAACAGGTGATTCAGGCAGTCTAAAACCTCGAGGAGCAGAGGTAAGTAACAGCAGGCTCAAGAAGGAACATGAATCTAACTCAGGGAGGTCAAATACATAAAGAAACTATTACTTAAATTATAGTATAGTCAGGAGAAAAGGGAAATCCCTTTTTCCGTATCTTCATTCTTTTAAGCAACGATCTCACCTAAATCCAGCGCTTACAAGTTTTAAGGGCTTCAGTGTGATCTGCTTCACTATCTTCAGATTTCCCTTTCATATTCTAATTTTGGCCAGTTTTGCCCTGTTTTCCCGCCTCTAGTAAACCATGTAAATTCCATCATAAGTGTTTATGCACCTCTCAACCCACTAGACCAAGCTCCCAAGGACAGGTAATACATTTCATTTGTCTTTGCTTTTCCTGTGCTGAGTTACCTGCTGGACACCTTATGTTCAATTAAAAAGTGATGAATATGTGAGTAACTGAGTGAGGTGTTTAAACTGTAGCTGGATGATGACTTCCACACACAGGGAGATCTGCTGAGAGACTCAACCTGACTCTACTCATTTGGGGCAAAAGGGATCTCTCACCATCTGGCAGAGAGTACACCTGTCTAAACTAGTGGAAGAAAGTCTAGAGGTTGTTGAAAACAGGCAATGAGAAGCAACAGAGTATCATAGCTAATAGCTTCGATTCCACAGGCTGACTGCTAGTTCAGTTATCATCTTTGCCATTTACTAGTTATAGAAGTGCATTATTTTTTGAGCTGTAAGACATAAAAATTCAAAGCCACAAACGCAAAGTCTAACAACTACAGAAGAAAATACAATCAGATAGTATTTCGTGACAATTAAACAAAAGATGGTTGGCTTAAAGCAAGCCCAGTGATGCCTATATGTAATGGACAAGATGGGGTATATCACAGTTCTGAAGTCACTGGCACATTTAAAATCCCAGTGCCTACTATACTTAAATTTGACCTACATAATGTAGTGATTACAAACTATTTTCATTTTGTTTGCTCTTTATAACTGTTCATCTCATCTCTCTAAACGGGAATATAAACTTAATGGAGTACAAAGATCGTATCTTCTACTTTCTATATCCCCCAAGACTTCTGGCTTGGGAGAGCCCTTAAAATCTGAAACAGGACAAAACAAGGAAAAAGACATGAAAGGGCACAGGATGGCAAAATGTACTGCTTTTGTAGAAAACCAACAAGATACTTCCCCTTACAGGTATGTGCCTAGCCAAACTTGCTCCTGAAATTAAGCCCAAATCCTTCAAGTAGCTTTGCTCTGTACAAAAGGGCAATAAAGGGGCACCTTATCTGATATATGGGATACTAGGATTTCTCTGACTTTTCCTAGTTTGAAGATGAAACTAAAATCCTGTTGGAGGTTTTGAGAGATAAATGGGAGTCCACGAGGAAAACACAAGGCCATGACACAGGCCCTGTCCATCCCAGAGGAATGTCTGTGCATTAACTGAGATGGATGCTATGCCTGCTGCAAATCCTCACCCAGCACTCCTACAAGCATCTGAACTCCAGACACTTCAAAGTGAACCTGCCAACCTGTCCCCTCAGATTTCTTCCTTTGTTCCTTACAGTGGAGGGGTTGGAGCACTAGCTCTGGAGTCAAACGTCATGGGTCTGCATCCTGGCTCCACCACTTACCAGCGGGGCGCCCCTGGAACTGTTATTCACCTTCTCTGTGCTTTCGTTCTCACTCCTGTAAATAACAGTAGTCATAGTTCATAGGTTGTTGAAATTAAATGAATTAATTCTTATAGAGTGATTTAACAAGAGAGCCAGGCACATAGTAAGTACAACTATGAAGTTTTGTCAGATGGCTACAGGATGTTAGCAAGGATTGTTTGTTTTTTACCAGGGCCTTCTTTCCTGCCATTTCAGCTTTACTGGTACTGCTTCTCCGACTCTCACTACTCTGGTCCATCCAGGGACTAAGTCGTTTCAATGTTCTTCTCTTCCTTCCCTACAATCCTTCCCTCCCCCACCCCTCACTGCCCCTCTCAGAACTTACCCTTTGTTACTTCTTATCTAGACCAACGGGCACAACCTCAGGACCAAGGGGCCCAAAGGGACTCCAGAAGGCTCAAGTGATAAGACTCAAGAGCTAGGTTCATTGCTAAAAGTCTCTTAATTCAAACACTACTAAGCTGTTCACACTAGACTTCTGTATTCTGAGCTTTCAGCTGCATCCATTTCATATTTAGGGCAATGGCATTGATATTCTTAGGACTGTCAGAATCTTGGATGGGTAGTTTTATATCCGCTTTTGATCAAAAGAAATAAAATTAAGTGCATGTACATGCAGTGTGGTTAAAAAATTTCAGAAACATAGAGCCTGTGGGGGTGTGGGTCAGAATTGGGAATGATTGCTCTAATCCCCACTCTCCTCCATCAATCCACAGACTGCCCGGCTAATCTCCTGGCAGCACAGACATTTCTGGTCCTGCCTTTGCCCTGCTCAGAAAGGCCAATAACTTCCCCCATGGCTCCTGTAGGAGAAATAACCAAACTCACTGATCTAGGTCTCCGTATAGATCTCTTCATGCCTGAATGCACCCGCTCAACTGATCGCAGTTGCTCCTCCCTACCTTGTCTGGCCTGCTTCTTTTCTCCTGAAGCGCTCTCATCTGGAATGACATCTCCCACTTCAGGCCCTCGAGGCCAGCCAACTTTTAAAACTCACTGGAAAGCTAGCAAACATTCCCTGATCTGCCAAGATAATTTCTTATTCCTCAAACACTTGCTTTTCCTCAAAAACTGCATCAGTTATTAGGCTCTTTACAAGACAAGCCACCAGGGGGCAGGAACAGCTTCAAAAATCTATCTTTTTGCACAGAGCAATACACTAAATGAGCAAAAATTTGCTGATTCTGTGGACACTGAAACTCCAGGAAGAGAAGGGGCAAAAGGTCACAACAACGGTAACAGATAATGGTTGCTATTTTGTAAGTTTGAATTTTAAAGAAACTAGGTAATGCCAAGCTTTAGTATTCTTCATAGTGTGTATCGGAAGCAAATAGAATGTTCTCCAGCCTAAGGCTTGACGTGAATTTTGTATGTTAACACTGAAACGCTGGGAAGGGGCTATTACTCTCGAAATCTTGTACCTCTACTCACAGAAGACACTTAGTACAAAGAATTCAAGTTGCCTAAGTCAAATCTTCTTAAAACGACACAGTCAAAAAAAAAAAGTCTCTTGGGGGAAAAGGATGCGGTTCTGGGTATGGTGTATGACTCGAAAACTACATGGAGAGGAAACAGAAAATGGAGAAACTAACGAAACAAACACAGAAAGAAAACCCAGAAACACAAGCAAGTCCCCAGGGACAGAAGGGGACGGATCAAACGCCGTCGCTCAGGCGGTTCCGCTCCACCGCTGCCTCCGGGCTTTTAGAGGGAAGGAGCCCTCGAGAGAGCGGCGCGGTCCGGGAAGCACCCGGGCGGGGGAGCGCCGCGGCCCAGCCGCTCGGCCCTCGCCTCCTCCGGCCCTTCTCGCCCCCTCCCAGCCCCGAGTCCCGTCCCGCGTCCCTCGGCCCCAGCCTCCCCGGGGCTGGCTCTCTGCGTCCCCCGCCGCGCTCACCCGCCGCGCGCCCGTCCGCCGCTCCCCGCCGCGCCTCTCCCCGCGCCGCCGCGCCCCTCCCCTCCCCTCCCCTCCCCGCCGCCGCCCCGCTGCGCCCCTGCCCCCGCCCCGCCGCGCTCCTCCCCTCCCCGCCGCCGCCCCGCCCCCTGCCGCCCCCCTGCCCCCGCCGCCGCGCTGCGCCCCTGCCGCCACGCCGCGCCCCTGCCTCCTCCCCGCTACGCCCCCTGCCGCCCCTCTGCCCCCGCACCACCCCGCTGCGCCTCTCTTCCCCGCCACACCAGGTGCCCCCGCCGCCCCGCCCCCGCTGCGCCCCCTGCCGCCCCACACCAGGTGCCCCCCCGCCCCCCCCGTGCCCCTGCTCCCGTCGCCGCCCCGCTGCGCCCCCTGCCGCCCCGCTGTGCCCCTGCTCCCGCCGCCGCCCCGCTGCGCCCCTGCCCCCCGCCACGCCCCCCCGCTGCGCCCCCTGCCGCCCTGCTGTGCCCCTGCTCCCGCCGCCGCCCCGCTGCGCCCCCTGCCGCCCCACACCAGGTGCCCCCGCCGCCCCGCTGCGCCCCTGCCCCCCCGCCACGCCCCCCCGCTGCGCCCCCTGTCCCGCTGTGCCCCTGCTCCCGCCGCCGCCCCGCTGCGCCCCCTGCCGCCCCGCACCACGTGCCCCCGCCGCCCCGCCTTGAGCCCCCACGCCGGGGCCGGGGCTGCGGGCCCCCGAGACCCTGCGCACGCGCGCGGCTTCCCTTCCCTCCGCTCCCTGGACGGCCTGGGGGGAGCGCTCCGCGGTTCCCGCCGCGCACGGGGCCGCGCGCCCGGATTCCGGAGGCAAACTGTCTCTTGTCTGCTGCTCAGCGGGTCCTCCCGCGGGCGGATGCCCCCGGGCTCCTCTTCGCCTTAGCTTCTCCCCGGGCCCCGCAGCAGCAGGCGGACGGCGGCTGAGGGCCTTGCGACGGCTGCTGTTCGGGAGCTCGCGGAGCCCCTGCGCGCCCCAGCCCCGCCGTGCTCTCAAGCTCAGAGCGGGGACGGGGATGAAAAGCGGATTAGCTCCTAAAGCGGTAGCTTTCCGGAATATTCTGGAGAAGAGCTGAAAGAGTTTTGAAAGGGAGGAGTCATTCTAAACAAAAATTACTCCTCTACTTGCAGGAGTGTCAAGAGTTTATTTTCTGATATCGTGTGCTTATTGCTAATAAATCAGAAACACAGCCATAAGCAAGGCTTCAGCTCCCTCTTGCTGAGGTGAATTAACCTCAATTTTCCGTAAAAGGCAGTACCGATGCTTAATTTCATTTAGCAAGAATAAATTTCCCAAAGGTCCTTCTAGTTCGCAACGTGCTTTAAGATCCATTAGAGAAGTTCTTTCATTGCACACAGCTCCAGAAATTAATTCATTTATCAATTCATAAAACAATCGTTTGTGGTGCGTACTCGTCTTTAAGTTCATATTTTACAGTTGGGGAAGCGTCATCCCGTTCAGAGATTTAGAGAGTTTAAAGTCATTTGCCAAAGGCCAGCGTGCCTGCGAGTAGTTGAGTGGTATTTGGATTCCAGTAGTGTGAGAGATGATACTTTCTTTTTTAAATGAATTTTATTTATTTAGTCATGAGAGACACAGAGGCAGAGACACAGGCAGGGAAAGAAGCAGGCTTCGTGCAGGGAGCCCGATGTGGGACTCGATCCCAAGACATCGGACTCACACCCTGAACCAAAGGCAGACGCTCAACCGCTGAGCTACCCGGGTGTCCCGAGATGATACTTTGTTTTTTTTTTTTTTTTTTTTAAGATTTTATGTATTTATTCATGAGAACACACAGAGAGGAGAGAGAGAGGCAGAGACATAGGCAAAGGGAGAAGCAGGCTCCATGCACCGGGAGCCCGACGTGGGACTCGATTCCGGGTCTCCAGGATCGCGCCCTGCGCCAAAGGCAGGCGCCAAACCGCTGCGCCACCCAGGGATCCCCCCGAGATGATACTTTGAACCACTACTCTATGTTATCCTGCAAAAAAGGAAAGAAAAAGGCCTAGGTATATCTCTTTGTCTTGTAAGGTTGATAAGAATATTATATCCTACTGGGAAAAGGTTAGTAATTTTTTTTTCAAAGTCACACTTTAGGGGATCCCTGGGACATTTACTCCCTTCAATTCTCCTTTTTTTTAAAAAAAAAAATATATATTGAGGTTCCACATCATATTGTGTTTCTTACAATTCAAGTTTGAAACTCAGTGATGTGAGGAAAAGAGCTTGGGGGATACATGGTCCATCCTGGGAGCCGGCAGTGTAGCCCTATTGCAGCCTCCTGAACTGGCAGGGGGGAAAAGGTGGTTCCCTAGAAGGGTTCCCCCTCACCTTCGTGTAATGATGCTGAAATGTTTGAGTACCAATCCTAGTGTATGGAGGGTACTCCCCATGCTAAGAAGGAACAGTTCTCTGACACCAGCTGGGTGTCCTCCAATTTAAGACAATTCCGATACTATCTACTCAGAGATAGCATCAGATTCCACAGATTAAGGGTTCAGTCCTACAAGTATGCCCTCCCCACCCCACCCCTACTTCAGATGCCACATCAGACCCAGGCTCTTACCTATGCTTCCGACCCCCTGGCCCTAAACCAGAGGTTCCCATGACCCCTTCTTTGATTAATTTGCTACACCAGCTCACAGAACTCAAAGAAACATTTTACTTACTAGATCACTGGCTTTTATTTATTTATTTATTTAAAATATTTTATTTATTTATTCATTCATGAGAGATACAGAGAGAGAGGCAGAGACATAGGCAGAGGGAGAAACGGGGATGTGGGACTCAATCCTGGGACCGCAGGATCACATCCTGAGTCAAAGACAGGCGCTCAACCGCAGAGCCACCCAGGCGTCGCCATCACTGGCTTTTATATAAGGATCTGATTTGGGAATAGCCAGGTAGGGGAGATTCCTGGGGCAAGGGATAGGGAAAAGGCTCATAGTTTCCATGTTTTCTCTGAGTACGAGTACACCACTCTGAGAATCTCCATATTCACCAACTGGAAGCCCTCTGAAAGCCCTCCTTTTTGGGTTTTTATGGAGGCTTCATCACATAGGCATGATTGAATCACTGGCTATTGGTGATTAATTCAACTTTGGAGAAGGTTGGGGGTGGAACTGAAAGTTTCAACCTTCTAATCACAAGGTTGGTTCTCCTGGCAACCAGCCCCCATCCTAAGGTGCTTTTCCAAAGTCACCTTATTAACATAACAAAAGACATTTATTGCTCTCATCTCCGAAAATGCCAAGAGTTTTAGGAGCTCTGTGCTGGAAATGGAAGACCAAATACACATTTTTTTTAAAAAAATTATAAATCACAATATGACAGTTGTTCTTACCAGAAAAGAGGAAACGGATTGTAGACAGCCAGAATATTGCTACACTGGGGAACACTCACGAAGGAAGGAGAAGGTAATTTGGATCTTGGAAGTGTTGCAATCCATGGGTGGGCCTGAAAAAGTCCAGAGGTGAGCAAGAAGAGTCCTTTGCATTCCTTGTAAAGACATAGCATCAAGTCATAGGTATGAGAATTACTCCTGGAAATTCTGATTGTGTAGGCATGTCGATGGGGCTGATGGAAAAGCAGAAGTTTATTTTACATCAAAGTCCAGAGATATTTAGAGCAGGGAGCAGGCCCTGAGGACAGATTGCTGGCCCCCAGACAAAGACCCTTCCCTTTTAGGGTTTTATTTCTGCTGAATGCCAACTAGTAGAGTGACACCTCTTGAGGATAGAAAAGTCCTGTGCAGAAGCTGGGTTTCAGAGAACCGTTTTGGGGTCACAGGAAGGGATAGTTTTGAGAGCAGTCAACTGTCTCTTGACCTAGCCCTTTGATGAACGCATATTGGGTTCCAACATAAAGGGAAAAATAAACAGGACATGCACTTCCATATGTGGCATTCTTAGCCTGGGATCTGTGACTACAGGTTTTTATTTGTAATAGTAATAATCTAAATCTTAACAATACTAATCTTTATTAAGATACTATTCAATACGATACAATTCACCTATTTTTAGCAAATTTTATTATTCTTTTTTTTTCAAATTTTATTATTCTTTACTGTAATTTCACAGAGTTGTGCAGCCATTGTTGCAATCAATTTTAGAGCAATTTCATGTTCCCCCAACAACGCGTATAGGTAGCAGTCATTTCCCCTTCTTCTCCTCCCCCTGGCTCTAAGCAACGGTGAATCTTTCTGTTTTTATAGATTTACCTGTTCTGGACATTTCACCTAAATGGAATCACACATTATGGAGTCCTTTGAGTCTGGTTTCTTTCTTAGTGTAATATTTTCAAGGTTCGCAGCAGGAATCAGTACTTCATACCTTTTTATGGCCAGATAATATTCCATTGTATGGATATACCACATTTTATTCATTGGTTGATAGATACTTGAGTTATTTCTGTTTTCTAGCTATTATAGGTAATAATCCATAATTATTATGGATTATTAAATAATCCACTATTGTGATGGCAGATTTTAGATCTCTTGGAATATTGTGGTATCCTTTTTCCAGTGGAGTTAAGTCCTTACCAAGGTCTGGGCTTTTGCATGTGCCCAGGCTGCTCTGCTTCAGGCTGACAGCTACTCATTCTTCAGATCATGGCTCAAATGTAACCCTCTGGAGAAGTTCACTTGCACAGACCCTCCTTTTGGCACCCAATGCTCTTCCTTCCTATCACAAGTCAGTAGTATGTTTAGTTCTCCCCATGAGGTGCTAAGTTTCTTGAGGACAGTGATCTGTTTTTTCTCTTCCTTGGGACACATATAGTGCCTGCAACATGGTAGGCACTCAAAAATAGTTGAAATAACACGCAATGCAGAATGAATCTTGATAGGTGAGAGCAGTATCCTAGCTCTGTTGCCTGAACATAGACTTTTGAACTGATGGGAGGAGGGTACCTCCTTGTTCACTGGTGTTGATACAAGATTAAGGACCCCCGTGGCCAAAAGGGATGGTGTCGACACAGAGAATGAGACCTAGGGAGCACTGAGGACACAGGAGCCAGATAAAGAGGACTGTAATACCCCTCTGAGAGCAGGAAGGTGGGATTCCTGATGTGGAGGAAGTCTGGAGGAGGTTGCCTTGTTGCTGACTTTGAGACCATCTTTCTGAATTGTATCTATGGATTGGAATGCCAATGGGCTACCCACGTTGATTTATCATCTCCATAATAATTGGAAAACCTTTTGAAAATTTGGGCCTAGGGCATGTGGATGGCTCAGTGGTTGAGCATCTGCCTTCGGCTCAGGTCACGATCCCGGGGTCCCAGGATCGAGTTCCGCATCCAGCTCCCTGAGCCTGCTTCTCCCTCTGCCTATGTTTCTGCCTCTCTCTGTGTCTCTCATGAATAAATAAATAAAACCTTAAAAAAAAATTTTGTTGGAGTTCAATTTGCCAACATATATCTTAACACCCAGTGCTCATCCCACCAAGTGCCCCCTTCGGTGCCCATCACCCAGTCACCCCAACCCCTGCCCACTTCCCTTCCACTGCCCCTTGTTCATTTCCCAGAGTTAGGTGTCTCTCATGTTTTATCACCCTCACTGATATTTTCACTCATTTTCTCTCCTTTCCCTTTATTCCCTTTCACTAATTTTTATATTCCCCAAATGAATGAGACCATATAATGTTTGTCCTTTTCTGATTGACTTATTTCACTCAGCACAATACCCTCCAGGTCCCTCCACGTTGAAGTAAATAGTGGGTATTTGTCGTTTCTGATGGCTGAGTAATATTCCATTGTATACATAAACCACATCTTCTTTATCCATTCATCTTTCAATGGACACCGAGGCTCCTTCCACAGTTTGGCTATTGTGGATATTGCTGCTATAAACATTGGGGTGCAGGTGTCCCAGTGTTTCACTGCATCTGTATCTTCAGGGTAAATCCCCAAATAAATAAAATCTTAAAAAAAAGAAAATTTGGGCCTTGTTTGATGACTAGCAAGGGGGAATTATGAGGATGCCATAGTTTGAAGACAGAAGAGGAAGTTAGTAATATTTATTTTGCTTGGCAGGGCTTCTTTGACAATATTAAAATACTTACAGAGGCAAACCTCCTTTTGAAGGATGTTCAGCCTGTATTAGGTATTGCCTACATGAACATTAGGCTGTTGGAAAGCACACAAGTGAGGCTTGTTTTACTTGTGACAGTACCCTGTAAGATTCTTCAGGGATCTCAGAGAGAAATAAACCTGTCGTCAAAAGCATCCCAATGCTCAAGCAGCTCATATTATGAATTAGGTGAAAACTCACCACTAGGTGACAGTCTCTCAGCAGAAATTGCTTTCTCAGTTAATGACTTTTCCCCCACTGAAAGTTTCTGGGAATATCAGTAAAAATAAAAACATTAGGTAATCTTTTTCTGACCCCATTTCCGTATCCTGTTTTTCCCAAAAATTGGTAGAGCTGACATCCTCCATTTTAAACATTCTTCTTCAATTTCTGTCTCAATATTAAAATAATGAAAAAAATGATGTGTGGAAACAGAAATCAGACATAGAAAATTCAGTCCCCCGTAAACGAGTTCTTTGGGTTTTGGAGATAAATATGGCTGTAAGAAGAGTACTCTCAGTGGTCTTGACTTTTTGATGTGTAGGGAATACTTAAAAAAATCTGGTTTAGGTTTAGTTTATGAGGATTTTGTCCCTGACGAATATAACTCTATGCTTCCTTTCAGCATTTGAAGTGAAGATGGAGCCCTTAGGAGAAATATATTGTAGCTCATTTATGAAGAACTTTCATTTTATGTCCTTCCTGAGTGAAGGAGAAACTCTCTGGAGCGCGTTCAGTGAGGTAAGTGCAACTTGAAATTTCATTTGCTTCCACCTGAGGCTGCTTCAGTTTTGGGTAATAGCCTAGTTCCAGCACTAACAGTCTGGGTTCAGGGAACTTGGGGCGCCTCCTGTCAGCCAGTAGCAGGAGGCCAGAGCTCAGATGGCTTCTGGAGGGGGCACGGGGGCCTCACTTGTGCCCAAGCCATCTGGGCGCTGTTGTCTTGGACTAGAAGACTCTGCTTCCCCTACGTCCCCCATCGACCAGGTCCTTCTGAGCCTACCCAAGAGTTCCCACAAGTTATTCTACAGTCTCACTCTTATTCCTATTCCTGTGCTCCATTTCTCAGCTTAGGTATCTTAGTTACCGTGAAACTATGTCAACTCTGAAAGAAATGCCTACAATCTATATTTGGCCATACTTTTAAAGGTGGGCCAAGTAGGTTAAAAAAAAAAAGCAAGAAAGAAAAGCGAAGTACAGAACAGTATTTATTCGATTCTTCCATTTGTACTAAACAAAAAAAAGGTGCACGTAGAAACGTACCTGTGTGCGTAGGTATGTTGTCTAGAGGGATTAACAGTGATATTCAAATATTTAACAACTGGGTCAGCATTGGGAAAAGGGGTGGCTGCTGGCTTTAGATCTGGAAGCATGCTGAAGATCCTCAAGGATCTAAGCTTTAACTCTTCATTTATTTTTATTTTTTATTTTTTAAAGATTTTATTTATTCATCAGACACACACACACACACACACACAGAGGCAGAGACACAGCAGAGGGAGAAGCAGGCTCCCCATGGGGAGCCTGATGTGGGACTCGATCCCAGGATCTCAGGATCACATCCTGAGCCAAAGGCAGATGCTCAACCACTGAGCCACCCAGGTGCCCCTAAGCTTTAACTCTTTAATGATGGGTTGCAATTCAGGGGGGCATCACTCCAGGGGCTTCAAGCAGCAGCTGGGTACCAATCTAGAGACTCTTTAAACGGCTCAACAACGTGTGGTTATCCTAGTGGATGACGACAGCTCTCAGCCGTTTCTCCTGGAAGTGGGGGTGCTCAGGGGTTGGAGAGACTTCTTTTTCACTATGCCCTTTAGTACTGTTTGAGATGTTTTGTTGTTGTTTGAATTCTATTCAGTCATGTACTCGGAGATCGAATTTAATTTTGTTTGGCTCGGGGGATGAGTCTTATTTTTAGCATTTGGTTCTGGACATTTCTGTCGAGTCATCCGACTCCAGTCTGCCTACAGGCGCAGGGCTGCTCTCTTTACTGCTGTCCTACAGAAGCCCTCCCACCCAGGGCTTTGCTTACACCCCTCTGCTCACCTGGCTGACCCCTTTGCACCCGCGCCGTCTCCACCCCCAGTCCTCCACGTGGGTGTCTGAATCAGTCTCCTTTGGTTACTTATCCTGCATCTCTTGTCTCTGCACCTCACCAGACTTCAGGTCCATGACTAGCTAGGAGAGATGTTACTCCGCCTATTCTCGCGGACAGACAATAAGCACTTTCTTGTGTTCACACAACTCTTGTGTCTGCAGCACCTGCACTTCCCTAAGTTTTGTCTGAGCATCAACCTCAATGGTACTGGTCATTGTAACCATGGTAATAACTCACATTGCATTGTTGTGTGCCTCCGTCTGCTAGTGCAGAACCACCCCTGCCTCCGTGTCCTGCCGGCTGTGTCCAGGAGGCAGGGTGGCACAAGCAGTGGGCCCCCTTCCATCCTTTCCTGTTAAGCTTTGAGCTCCTTGTTGGTGTCCCCTGCTGTGAAGCCTCTAGGGGACAGTGTCTCGTCTCAGCCACTCAGCCAAGGTGGCTCGTGCCAAGTGCCTAAAGGTGTGGAGAGAAGCCCTGTCTCTTCCTGTCACCCAGGATGTGCCTCTGCAGGGCTCAGGTTTGAGTCTATGGAGCCAGGGCAGGGAACCAAAGAAGGAGACAAGGCATTTCTGGTTTCCCATCCTGCTTCCCCACCCCAAGCCTAACCCTTCCTGTCCTCCTTTTCTCCACCCAAGGCTGTCACAAAACCATCTTCAAGCAGTGGCTTCCTTGAGTCTAATCAACTCCTAACCAGGTCAACTGTTCCTTAGATTTATCAAACAAAGTTGACCTTTTGTGGTGGGCACAGCTGGGCTCAGGCTGGCACCCTGGCCACACATGTTCTATTCATACTTATCTCACTGCGTGGTAATTATCTGTTGGCACGTCGGCTTCCCTGTTAGACTGCTGGTTCCTCAAGTAGGAGCTCCTAACTGTGTGGTATTCATCTTTGTATGGCCAGCACCCAGCCCCTGCCTGTCACGTGGCAGACCTTGATACATATTTTTTGAAGAAGAATCAAATACAGTCATTTTGCATAGATAACGAAAAAGAAAACCTCCTGTCTTTACTAGAGGGACATCCAGGCAACACACACGGGGGTGGGGGGAGCTATTTTAAAGGGACATCCCCGACCCTACAAAATAGCCATTCAGGGCTCTCTGGGTTCCTTGAGTCCTCAGGGGAGGAGAAGATGCAGGGGCAGTGGCACTTCTGGGAGAGGCTTGCACTGGTCTTTTCAAGAGAATAACATGTTGAACAACTGTTTGTCTGGTTACATCGTATTGTGCACCTGCCAACTGAAAAAAACAAGGACAAAAGCATGACAGGGTACAGTATTGGCAAAACATACCGATCGGAAAGGGAAAAGGCAGATGGCATACAGGGAAAGAACATTTTTATTTGTATCATCCCAAATTCGGAGAAATTTGGTCAGCTCTGTGCTCCAGTCACCTAGATGTTCACAGAGGAAGTAGAAGTACAGACTAAGGCACGGATCTGCTAAGGCTGGCTCTCGGGCGTTCCTTCTCTTGTTATTTACTAGAAGTAAGTCTGATGTCACGTAATAGACCACTAAGCGTAAACGACTCTTCCAGAAAGAGAAAGAAGTTGTGTAACTACCTGACTTTATTCTCTGAGAAGCAAACCCATGAATCACAGCCGAGGCAGACACTCTTCAGCTAGCGTGTGAGACTCACAGAGGTACTAATTATGTTTATTATAATAATAACAATATTTAACACTGGCTTCAAGGCATCGCATTTGCAGAAACTAGAAAAAGGAAGAATATTCCAGCAGGCTTCTGGATACTCAGTGGCAGTGTCACAAATAATCACAGTCGCTGAATACTTTCAGGGGTGGGGAACGAGGGTTTAATTTTAGGGAGGTGTTGAGCAGTGTGTCGAAGGTCACACTGTGGTAAGAGGTCTCTCTAATTCTAGAGCATGGCCTCTTTCTCTTCACAGCAGCGCCTCCGCCATTGGAGGATGTTATGGTGTAAAATCTTCAGATGAGAAACGTCACTTTCCTGTGATTTTTCAAAAGGTCTTGTCTGGTCACATGTTTTGGTTTCCATGTTCTTTTTTTTTTAATATTTTTATTTATTTACTCATAGATACAGAGAGAGAGAGGCGGAGACACAGGCAGAGGGAGAAGCAGGCTCCATGCAGGGAGCCCGACGTGGGACTCGATTCCGGGTCTCTAGGATCAGGCCCTGGGCTGAAGGCGGCGCTAAACCGCTGAGCCACCCGGGGTGCCCATGGTTTCCATGTTCTATGTACATAGAAAAATGTAGGGACTAAGTGATTTGCGAGGTGACAGCAGGTCATACAGGTCATACAGAAGGGGAGTGGCGGGAAAGGCCACAGCCCTGGAGCCTCCCACCACCCAGTGTGTCCCCTGTTTGGGGTTCTCCCTAGCTCTGCCTTCTTAGAACCTGTCACAAAATCAATCTACCGGTCTCCCACCCCACCCACCAACCAGTAAAGCACTCAGCATTTGTCACAAGCCCACTTTGTTGTTCCTCGGTCAGTGTTTAGTGCTGTGGGGAGTGCCGGAGCCGCACCAGACAGGCCCCTGCCACCCTGGTGCTTGTAATCTAGGTGGAGAGACAAGGCAAAAATACGTGACACAATTACAGAATCTGACAGAATGTAATAAAGTGCTAAATTGTGTGGTACAGACAATTAGAGAACAAGACAGTATATAATAAAGTGCTAATTGTGTGGTACAGACAATAAGTATAATAGGAGTTCAGTGAAGGGATGGATGAGTGTGGGCTGCAGTCTTCAGGGAAGGCTTCTCATCATGTCAGGGCTGCCGTGTTTATCCGGTGCATGACGGGAAACTGAATACGAAATAGAGGATGGATGAACAGCAGAATAACTGTGCTGTACTTTGATATCTCTTCTCTGTCTAGATGAGGGCAGAAAGGGAAAGGATTCTTTGAGAGGTGGCCTTCTCCATTTAAAATAAAGATCCAATACAGAAATACCTTATTTTTTCTATTAATTGTGTTACAGAAAATTTTCACAGAAACTTACAATCATATTTTATTTATTTATTTATTTAAAAAAAGATTTTATTCACTTATTTATGAGAGACACACACACACAGAGAGAGAGAGAGAGAGAGAGAGAGAGAGAGAGGAGAGGCAGAGACAGGCCCCATGCAAGGAGCACGACATGGGACTCGATCCCGAGACTCTAGGATCCCGCCCTGGGCCGAAGGCAGGCGCCAAACCGCTAAGCCACCCAGGGATCAGAAATGATTTACAATCATATTTTAATTTTTAAAATATGACTTTAATCATATTTTAAGTTGAATGATGTTCTACTTGGTACTAGGTGAGTTCAGTGTTTACAGAACTCATGTTGTAAATCCTTTTTGTTAATGAAGAGTACTTGACAGATAATCACTAGTTTGTATGAGGCCTCTTAAAGCAGGTAAATAGATACTCTTTTTTATAGTGGCAGGATTGATAAACCTTATGCGAGGTAACTTGACAGTGGGTACCTCAGACCTTGAAGATGTGCCTGTTCTTTCAACTATCAGTCTTCCTTTGGGAATTTATCCTAACGATGTAATCATGGCTGACTGTAAGAATAACTCCTCTACAAGGATCCTTATCAAAGAGTTGAGAGAAACTGGGGACAATCTAAATGCTTCCAAACAGAGGACAAATGAAATGAATCAACATACTTGTAAAAATGGAGTGTGTCATCAATAAAATGTGGCCACGCAAAACCATTTAATGTGATGGGAAATGTTCACAATATATAGATAAGCGAAAAAAGAAAATGCTACAACTCCTAGAGTGTGATTCCATTTTTGTGAAACATGTGTTTTATGCAGAGAAACATGTTTGAATGGTGAAGATATATGTTATTTCCACTTCTTTATGCTTTTGTGAAATTTCCACATGTTTTCTAAGCTACATGGTTTACTCTGAAAGAAAACAAGTATTAAAATCCTGTGGTTCTCTGATTTGTATTGAAAGTTTGGAGAGTCATAATTTGGACTGTCATCATCCAGTAAGTTTCCTGAGAGTGGAGCAGACCTGTCCTGGGAAGGTTCCTTCAGACCTAGAAGGTGGAAGCAGGTGAGAGCTGCAGATACTATGCAGCAAAGAAGTTTTGGGCCAAGAGATAAGCTTTAGAAGCATTATTTCAGGGGCATCAGGGTGACTCAGTTGGTTAAGCATCTGCCTTTAGTCCAAGTCCTGATTCCAGGGTCCTGGGATTGAGCCCCACATCAGGCTCCCTGCTCACATGTTCTCTCTCTCTTAAATGAATAAATAAAATCTTTTTTTAAGGAGAAACATTATTCCATTTTTCTTTGAATTATAAATAATTCCTATCTAGCAGAATGTGTACTTATTTTCACAAACTCACATCAAGCTAGGAGGTAATGAGAAGTATGCATACTCTTTAAGGTTTTTAAAACATAAATTTTTAGAAGCAGAGCCTGTCAGGGCAGAAGCCGGACATGGATCAATTTTTAGGATTTCTGGAATACTAAAAAAAGAAAAAAAAAGAAAAAAAAGAAAATAGTATAGAGTACCAAAACAGAGTTTCAAAAATTGTGGTGTTCTAAAAATGCTTATCTTGAGGAAATCAGTACCTTTAACACAGAGAATACAAAAACAGGAAGTTAAACTTCATGTTAAGAATATGTTGAAAGTGTGGATTTGAGATCTTTGGTGAATATTTGAGTCCAGGCTAAATTAGGCCCTGCCTGGAAACCATGTGGGGGATGTGGGATGATTGAAAAACATCGGAAAATATCTGGGAAAGACTTTGGAATTTTGGGTTCAGGGGATTTTCCATGTCTAAAGTGAAAACAAAATACTCTTTTTCTATTCTGAGAACTTTATTTAGAACTATGTTGAAAAGGGGCTTTCTCTGAAAGATTTCAATACAAAAGCACGATATTTTCTTATCTGATGACTTGGTGACTAATTCCATTTCTAGATTTTCATCCATTTTCTAGATTTTGACTAATTTAAAGTCTTAAAATATACATGTTTCAACCCCTTCTAGTTAATAATTTTCTATTTTTACCTCCTCATCTAGCTTCTCATCTCTTTGTTGGTCCAGTGAAAATAAAGTACAGTGAAGTCAGAATTTTACCATCTTTCCTGTGCCCACTCCCTTCCCCAATAGATGGAAACTCCTTGGATACCCAGGGTTTTGTTTTGTTTTTTTAATTTATTTATTCATGAGAGACAGAGAGAGGCCGAGACTCAGGCAGAGGGAGAAGCAGGCTCTGCTTCCCCCTCACCAGCAAAGATGCCAAGATGGAAGGTCCATGTAGAACCTTTTTCTTTTTGTTGTTTACTTTTGAATCAGTAGCTTATGATGGTGTCCCTGATGGGCAGGAACTAATCCATGTGCCTGAATCCTAAGATTGCGGATTGCACTGGGACTCCGATTTTGAAGTGGTGATAACTCATGATTTGAATATTTTTTCCAAATTGAGGAAGGAGACTCAAAAAAGATAATAAGGTGCCATGACTAGGATAGATACCCATAATAGTAGTAGTAATAATAGTAACATAATAGCAATGATAATGATATCTACTGTCTAGAATCTGAACTCTCTTCTGTTTGGGGAATCCACCATTTTGAGAGTCTTGCTAGGTAAAGGATCTTCATCCCATAGAAGCCAAAAGAAGGCCAGATGCTGGTTTGCTTGAAATTTGGACATGAGACAGTATGTGGACACGAGACAAGCTCTTGTCCTGAGCTGTCCAACAGTAAGAGTGACAAAGAAGCAATGGCAGTTTGCTAGTCATTCTAGGACTAGTCATTCTAGTGGCTGCTGTATTGATGGGTATGATGTTCACCTTCCAATGTTCAGCAGTGATGATGACAGTAGGGTGCAGAGTCCACAGCACTTACTCTCATGGTGGACATCTTTTCCCTTCTCTGAAAATGGGTGTGCTTTACTTTAGAGGGCGTGTGTAAGCGTTCAGGAATTGCATCTGAAAAAGGTCTCTGAGAACCATCAAGCACCTAATCCATGCATCTCCTATCACAATTGCCAGCCTTGGGAACATAGCATAATACTTAGAGTTCCAAAACAATAAGAGAATAGATAAAACATGTTAAGAGGATACAAAGACCATTCATTCATTTGACTGTTATTATTCATTGACCATTACAAGATTATAAATGCAATACTACATTCACTCACTGGGATAAGTGACAGATCACCTATTTTGACAAGTGGGTTATTTCCTCATTATATTAGTGAGCAATTGAGATGTTTGAATTTCAGCTGTGAAATGTCTTTTGAGTATATTCATTTGTGACTCCAGATAAGGCTGATTCAAAATTCTCCAGCATATTACAGTTACTCTCAGTTAAAAACAACAACAACAACAAAACTTGACACCTCATTGCCAGAACCTTGTGTGGAAGGAAAGTACAATTAATATACCAAGGTTTTTCATTTTGTTTTTGTGTTTCTACTGTATAGTGATATGTCTCTGTAATGTTTCCCATCCAATATTTGTGTGTGTGTTCCATTGATCTTTTTGTGGCATTTAGACTAGAAAGTGATGGTTGGAGGACTCTGGCGTCCTTTTGGGCTCAGCCACTTTTTGGAGAGGAAAAAAAAAACCCTCTAATTTATAGCATTTGTCAGTTGCCAGGGTGAAATACTCCCACCATGGCTAATTTCAAGCTACCAATGTGGTGTCACAAAACATGGGGTTGGGAGGACATGTGCAAAGTCAGTTCTAGCTAATTGGAGGCAGCCAGCTCCCAAAGCATGCCATTGTTTGCATTGTAAATGTTTGATCTTAAGAAAACTCAATGTAGGCCATAAAACATACTGTTTAGTTTCATATATCTTAAAGCTACACTGGCTCAAAACCAAAAAAACAATAAAGCAAAGGTAGATTCCTAATAAAAGTTTTATCCCAAGTAAACCTGGACATGTATTGTCCTTCTAGACTTCTTTAAAACTTGCTAATTTAAATGAACAGGAGGCATAGACATCTCTTTCTACCCTAAAGTGAAGATGGAGAGGCTTCTGTTCAGGTGGGAGCCCCTTTTGTGATTTGGTGTAGGAAGGAACCTTTTCCAAGAGTATTGAATCATGTCTTAAACATTTATATGGTGCTTTACAGTTTTCTTCATTTGATTTTCCGTTTTGAAGAGGAGAAAGCTTACCAAATGGAAGGATTAAGACTTGATTGTTTTGATTCCAAATCTGGTGCTTTCCCTGCCATCCCAAGGCAGCCAGAACTTTCCTTGGTTCCTCTCTCTCAGTCCAGCTCAAACAGGATTTTTTCTTTCCTCTGCCAGGAAGCAGGTTCTTTCATCAATCCCTTTTTCCCACTTTCAAAGAGGAAGTTCCCTTGGCCTTCGATGGACTTGCTATTTTCAGCTTCTCCTTGGATCACATCCCTGCCAAAGCCTTTCTCCGCTGACAGATAGACTGCTGTGACTAAGCACTCTTGCATCACTCCTCAGAAGGGTGACCTGTCCTGTGTCCCAGCAGTGCTGGAGGAATGCAGGGCTGGAGAGCTACTGGGGGAAATGTTAAGGCTCATCATGAGAGATACCATGTGTTGGGCTGAGTCCTTCTGCCATCTCTCTGATAACATTGGTCCACTCTGTTAATGGTGCTAATGAATTTTTCTGATGCCAATGATTAGTGTACAAAGTCTGAGGCAGCTCAGAACCTTACTTGTTTGGATCTAGAGGCACGCACAACAACAGCTATCACTCAGCAGTTTCATGCGAGAATGGGAACATATGGATTGCATAGGAAACTCGAAAACCACTCATATTTATTGTGCATCTATTGTGTCCATGGTTCTGTTGTAAGGCCTGGAGAATCTCAAGGTAAAGTGTTGTTTTCATTCCTCCTATTTGTACATAGTGGCAAAGCGGACATGCACACATTGATGGTTGTAATTGAATGGGTAGAGACAAGAGCAAGCATGGGACAAGTGTGTCACTCTGCCCAGGGGAATGAAAGAACTGGAGCTAGAATTTGAAGGATAAGAATGATACCAATTCTGTGGTGCTTACTATGTTCCACGAACTGTCCTGTTCTAAACATTTTCCATATATTTACCTATTTAATTTTTCAAAAACCCTATAAGGTTGGTTCAGTTATCGTCCCCATAGGAACCTGACTCACAGAGAAGTTAAATCACTTGCCCGATGTCAACTAGCTGGGGAAACGTAGAGATGGGATTTGAATCCGTGCCACTAACCTCTGCACTATACTTCTGTGATTTGCTAGGATTAGGGGAGTGGTTGCACTAGCATGAGCTGGGGTGTAGATGATTTTTCAGGCTGAGGAAACAGCATAGGCAAAGGCCCAAGGATGTGAGAAAATACGACACACTTGTGATCCTTGCTTTGAATTTTGGTGGGAAGGCAACATAGAGCCAATTCAACATACACACATTTTCTTTCATTGCAGAAGTTTTCCTAGAGGATATTTGGAATTTATCAACACCATTTCTTAAATTTGAGTGTTTTTAAATGACTACCGTCCAACTGTTCATTCTGCTAACTTGTCGGCTGAGGGTTGTTTTAAATACATCCCCAGAAGGATATGCATTTCTGGATTTCCCATTATTCCTGAAATTGATTTATTCTACTGCAACTTGAGATCAAAACTGCAAATGGATTTCCACAGAAGGCAGTTAGCATTTCTGGATGAAAATCTACCACAAAGTATATTCTTGGTCATGGCCAAAGTTCTTGCCACTGTTAGCAGTTGATCACCAAGTGAGATAGTGTGTTCCATGTAGTACTTTACCATCTCCT
This sequence comes from Nyctereutes procyonoides, assembly GCF_905146905.1. Taxonomy (NCBI): domain Eukaryota; kingdom Metazoa; phylum Chordata; class Mammalia; order Carnivora; family Canidae; genus Nyctereutes; species Nyctereutes procyonoides. The sequence goes on from NW_026575037.1 coordinate 11,010,591, forward strand.
CAGGATACGTGGTGTATGCTCGAAGGTATGTACTTTAGTAGCAACAACAAAGTATGGCCATATTTGTCCTAGAGCAGGACCTAAGTGAAGGATCAATCACCTGGCCAATTCCATATTTCTTTGGTAGTTTTCTGCTCTCGATACTCTGAGATAGGTCATTCATTTATCCTTTCAGCATCTTTAAATATGCACTGTAATAAAAGCTGGTAATAACAATTACCATTAGTAGAGCTTACCCCATGACAGACACTGTGCTAAGCACCTTAAAATGATCCCATTTTGTCTTCACAATAACCCCACAGAGTAGGAACATTATTACCCCTGGAGGAGAAAATGGAAGGATTAGGAAACTTGCTCCATGTGACATAGCTTATTGAGCTGGGAGAGCTTTTCATCACAGATCATCTTAGTCCAGAACCTGCTGTGCTAAGTCATCTCCTTATGTCCAAGGTTCTATAGCAGGCATGGCTAGGGATGCAAATGACAAACTGTAATCAAGTCAGAATGAGACAGGTACAGAACACTGGTTCTCAGTCTTTTGACCACTGAAGTGTATGCCGTCCGAGAGGCATGCATGAGCTACATTCTCTGGGACAACACCAGCCTTATGCATAATTTCAGTCCTTTCCCCTTTTACCCCACCCTCCTGCCCCGGAAAAGCATATTACAATACACATGAGTAAGTGACATTATTATGAATCAGAATGAATTTATGAAGATGATAAATCCTTTGCATATTTTCATACAGGAAAATAGTGTCTATATATCTCAGGGCACAAATACAAGTATCTGAGAAATATGATATTTCCTTTGTTTCTGTAAACCAACTTAAATTTGGCTCTGGACACCCTGCCTCTTGGGCTGAGAGGAAGTTTAGCCTCTGTTATTTTGAGCTAACCCTTCTTATTCCCTGTGAACTTGTGTCAAGATTCTGGGCTCTGATGCAGGGCCAGCGTTGTGTAGAACAATTATCTATACTGGTTCCATGGAGACAGCAACTAGCTACTTTCGGCTCCCAGGATCCATTTGGCACTTGGGGCCCTGAAATCCATGAGGAATCTGGGAGACCTAAGTGAGAATCCAGCCTCTCAGATTCCCCAAAGTGACACAGGGTCTTTTCCTCTGAAATCCCTTTGACCTGTCTCTCTTCTCCCTAAGCCAGGCCAGTTCTTTTTCTCAGAGGGAAATCCCTCCCCATTTTCCCTCTGACGCTCTTGCTCTTTTTCAATGATCAAATTTCGATTCTCCTTGGTGGGTTGTTTCTCCTTGGAAGAAGGAAAAAAAAGCAAACTAGGAAGTGAGTTATCTTTTCTCTTTGTTCTTGCTGCTAACTAAGGCATGTAAGCTAGACACTCTACTTGAATTAGAAGGGGAAAGTAGTAATAAAAACAACAGGAATGGTCATTAGGGTAGAATTTACATGGAGGCAGATATCCTTCATTTCTCCTTTGTATTTTCCTCCTCTTTCCTTCTCTTTCTTTTTCTTTACAAAATGCAAATAACTTTGTTTTTAATTATAAAAGATGCCCTTGAGCAAATTAACACTCAACTACCGAGTGGTTTATATTTTTTTCAGACGTCTTTTTACTATGCATACAACATTTAACAACATTTAAGAGATATTTGAGTTCTTGCTGTGCCTCGTAAACTTGTATGAGGAGGTTACATTTCATTTGAAGTGTCAACCCACTGGGGAATCTACAGGGTAGTCACCAAGAATGTTTTTTTACATGTTTTAAAGATTGTACCAACTCTCCCATGAAGAGCAGATTTTCAGGACAATACACTATTATAGAGGTCCAGATAAGACCTGGGGATTCTGGATCTGGTTGGGAAGATAAATAGATAGGACCAGCTGGGTACTGGATATGGACATAAAGAGCAGTGAGGAATTGAAAATGATTTTCAGGTTTGGGGTTGTGTAGCTGTGTGTGTGTTGTTGTCTAAAGATAGGAAAGTCTAGGGGGAGGGGAATGTCCTTCATTTCTTAAAACTCGGCCAGAAGAACACTTGCTAATTCCTGGGACTTTCTGGAGTCTTGAGCAATGAATTTTGGATATAAATCTTTAAAAACATTTTTTTAAAGATTTTATTTTTATTTATTCATGAGACACACAGAGACATAAGTAGAGGGAGAAGCAGGCTCCCTGTGGGGAGCTCCATGTGGGACTTAATCCCAGGACCCCAGGATCACACCCGAGCCAAAGGCAGACGCTCCATCACTGAGCCACTCAGGAGTCCCTCGGATGTGAATCTTGACCAGGAGAGCCGCAAGATGATCCAGTGGATTGAAGGAAGAACATTTAAAATTACTATTTAAACTTGTTTTTTCTTCTCATCCTTTTAAAAGTGTATCTTCACATATGCTTTATAATATGCATATTAGGAGCATGTGTTTTTTATATATATATACATTGGCATACCACTTATAAATAAATAAGAATGACTAAATTAAAAAAAAGAATAACCTGAGGGTTGTAGTGGATAGCTGATTGTTCACTGAAGTCTGTCCTTCATTCCAGATTATACAGTTGTAGCTGGGAGTAGTTGTAGCTGTAGTAGCTGTTCAGCCAGAGACAACTCTCTCAGACCCTCATAAGTAGCTGTTATGGGTTTTCCCCAATAGGAGGTGAGTAGAAGTGATAGGTGTCAGTTCGGGACCAAAGCTTTTGAGAAACAGGCATGCCTCCCTTGTACTCTTACCTCTTTTGCTGGCTTAGATGCAGAAAATAGCCTGGTCCTGGGGATGATGGAGGTCTGTGATGGATGGAACTTGCATCCTGAAACATTGCTGGGAGGAGAACTACTCACTTACCAAGAACATCTACCTCAGGCTATTACAGGACCAAGAAATAAACTTTTGTGTGTTTGAGTCATGACTCATGTCTCAGTCTCTGTTATTTCTGCTTAGCATACAGGGAGCATATCTAACATTTTTTATTAAGATGCATGTGAAAAATATTCGGAGGCCACTGGTCATAGCACTTGCCAAATGCAAATGTCAGAGTTGTCTTATCCTGTCAGATGCAGGGGACAGCAGCTTGCCATTTCTAAGCCATGCCCTCACTTAATTAAAAGTTGTAATTATCATGGAATGATGTTTAAATAAGCTGAGTTTTAGTTTCGCAGAAAGTGAAAATTTTTAGGAAGGCTCAAATGCAGATTGCCATTAATTATATAAAAAGCAACTAGCCTATTGGTAATACAAGGGTCATCTTAGAAAATGTGGAAATACTCAGTGAACATTATTGGAAGAAATCAGTGAAATTCAGCAAGATGGAACATTTGTTTGGCACAGATTTTCCTAACATTTGCAAATACTTTCATGTGCTCAGATTTTAGCTTAAATTGTCTTCTTTCCAGGTCTGTGGACTTTCAAGATCCAACTGTTTTCTAGTTACCTTTGCAAATGAAATAACAGCGCTATGAATTCCCTCCACCACCTTCCCTGGGGTTTAGATGGTGAGACTCAGCCTTCCTCAGAGCATTTAGAGAAGGGAGAGAATGATGTATCAAGGCAATATTCCTGGAAGCTGAGATCAACAGACCATGATTAAAGTCAGCTTGCAGTTATATTGGCTGAGAATGTCATGCCAGCTGCTTGCAAACCCCACAAGATGACGGATGTCTTACTGCTATCCTTATTGCTCTCCAGAATTTATCAGCAAAAAAGAAAAATGGGGATGGTTACAACTCCCAGATATTCACAAGTTCTTTTTGCAACAGTGAGCAGTGAAGGCTTGGGTGACAGTTATGAATGAATCACTGGCCATTTGTATGGTGGCGGGAGGGTGTCCTGAACCTTGGCACCATAATCAAGAGAAGCAGGGGCTACCTGGGCTACCTGGACAGAAGGGGCAGGCGAGGCCTTAGGAGGGCTCTCATGGCAGATCCATTGTCATTCTAACTGGAGAATTTAGTTACTTGCTGTTTGGGGGAAAACTCATTATTAAGATTAGGGAAACAAAATTGTATGGCCTTTACTCACTGTGGAGGAATAAATGGTAGACAATATAGAGAAAATAGAGAATGGAAATCTCGCATGGGTTCAGGGGTGAGACATAGGAGTTCTGGTGTTGTAGAACTGGGGGAAGGATCTGTAGGAGGGATTCCAGGGGCTACTGGCTAGGGCGGCACAAGGATGGATTTGAAACAGTCCTCTTGGGTCTTGATGCTAATTTCCTTCCTTTCCTTTTTCCTCTCCTTCCTCCTAGAAAGGGAGCTAAGAATAAAAATGCTGGAACCTGCTGTTTTATTTTCACTCAAGAAACTGATTAATGAGGGCTGCTGGGTTTAATCAATGGTTGTCTATTTCAGCTTAGAAAACACTATTTTGGGGAGTGGAAAAAATATTGGCAATCATTCACCTTGTGGAGAGCTGCATTATTTTGCAAATGGTTAAAGGAATAGACTTTGGCATTACAGAAGCCTGGGCTAAAACTTGTGCCTCCATCTGAGTTAGAATATTTAATAGATGTGCGACTTTGAGTGCTTACTTCACCTGATCCTTGGTTCCCACACCCAGGAAATAGTGGTAATAATGCACTTGCCTCTTAAGTTTGCTGTAAAAATTGAGTAAGAGCCTTTTATGTTGGATAAATGTTAACTCTCTCCATTATGTATCTATCTTTTCTCTTTTTATCTTTTCAGAGGTAAGATAGAGATTGTATTTGTTTATGGATAGTTTGGTTTAGAACCCCTGATCCTGGTTAAATTTCCTGCTGAGTGTCTTCCCCCACTACTCTTCATTATTGAATCTGGAGGGTTAACATCACCTGTATTCATTTCTGTCTGGAACACTACCCTCTTTTTCTTGTCTTAGGATGTTAAAAATGAACTGATAACAAAGGGAAGTTTGCTTTATTTTCCTGAAGAAAAGCCGTCGAATAATAATTGAAATTTATAATTTTTTGAGCCTACGTAGTGTTAGGCATCCTTACATACTTTGTGCAGAGCTGCATTATTTCGCAAATGGTTAATGTGCCATCTGTGTTTTAGGACTATGTCATCTAAGAGAGAAAGAGTCCAGAGGCCCAAAGTCAGTGTAGTGTCCATGGACTAAGTGCACTAAATCCCAACTATTGTATGTGATTGTATGAGAACTTCATTCAAGCACTGTGCCACTGTAACCTCTTGTACATAGGTATCTCTTGTATCTGGGAGACAGGGAAATGTCAGTGAGGGTTGTGTTCAGAAAGAGAAACTACCTGAGGTATTTTAAACAGAAGGGGGATTAACATAGGAGACTGGGTGCTTCCAAAATTACTGGAAGAAGTAGAAGGAATGTGCTCTAGGCTAAGTCTCCAGAATGACCCCTAGTACTTTGCAAAACTGACCCATGAGAGACATGAGGATCTCTCTCCGTTAGGAAAGGCAGCCAGAGACTATAATCATTGACTTTCAGAACACAATGACATAGATCAAGAGATCAGAAAGACAGCATTAAGAAGCAGCTACTGATACTGAGTTGGGAATTAAACAGTGGACTGTGGAGTCTGGTAATCTCGATGGCCCAAGCACCTCTCCACATTCACAAAGGTGGGGACTAGGTGCTGATAACACTAAAATCATCTCTGTTCACAGAAAATAGAAAAACAGCAGGAAGATAGCTTACCATCCTCTAATTAGAATCTGGAAAGTGTATCTTTTTGCTTCCAGCCTCTGTCACATTAGAAAGCGCTTGGAAAGAAGTGAGAACAGATTCTGAGCCACAGTTTATCAAATCCTGCACCTTGCCCTACCTGAGTCCCATTATATACACATCAAGCTGTCCATTTCAACAGTATGTGCTCAGCAATACCAAACCAGTTCGTTGAGGGAGAGAGAGAGAGTTAAATATGGTTAGCAATTATGCTGAACACTCTGCTCCAGGAGTGAATGTCAGATCTGGTGTGAGTGTGTGATGGGAGGGGGACATGGGCTGTCTGTTTCCTTGGTGTACATTGCACAGTCAGAGAACCTTGCTGTCTAGGCTTGTGTACTCTGAAAAAGGGAGCCAAGTGATCAAAGAGTTGTATTATTGTCACAGTCTGGGTCAGACACAAGACCAAATCCTTTGTGTTTACAAGATAAAATGGTAAACATTAAAAGTATTCTAGGAAGATAATATTTTAAAACTATGAGTTTTTCCTTTGTGGTTGAAATTTTATTTTATTTTATTTTATTTTATTTTATTTTTTGTGGTTGAAATTTTAGACCGCTTTTCCCCACCCTAATCCCATAAGACATGGCCTCGCTGTACTTCACTTAGAATTCAGTAGGAATCAAATCAAATGGGAAGTCATGTGAAAGTATATTGTAAACTAAGAAGTCCTACCTAATATCAGGTATTAGTATCATACATAGTACCTTACATGGAATGGGTGCATTTAACATTTTAAAAATTTAATTTAATTTAATTTTTTTTTGCATTTAACATTTTATAAAATTTGTTCTATCATTATCTCTCTCTCTACCTTCCTCTCTCTCTCTCTGTTTCTCTTTCCATATATATAACAACATACAATTTAATAGGGATAAACTTAATAAGAATAATTGTAAAGTCTTATTTAAGTTGTAAAAGTTCATTTGCAACATATATCATGAGCATTGTGTTCTAACTGGTGTGAGAAAAGGAGAACATAAAAAAATTACCAGTTTCTCTACTAGGTCTTATGCTATTGTATAATTATAAATCTTACATCTTACTAATTGTTCCCATAATGATTTTTTATAGCAATTTTTTTTTGTTTTTGTTTTTGGTTTTTTTTCTGGTCTAGGATCCAATCGAGAATCATACATTTGGAATGGTTTTCTGGCCTTTCTTTGATTTTCATGACTAATAATTTTGAAGAATTTAGGCCAGTTATTTTTTAGAATGTCCCTCAAATTGGATTTGTCTGATATTCCCTCATGATTAGAGTCAGCATATGCAATTTTGGCAGGAATATTAAATAAGTGGTTAATGTTTCGTGCACTAAATTGAAAACACTATCCAGCATAGATTCAGTAAGTGATAGTTTGAAGATCACTGGACAGGGAGTCAGCCTAAAGTGGAGGCCAAGTTCTGCCATTTAACCATGATATATTGAGTTACAATAGTAAAAATGATGATAGTGATGATAGTAATAATAATGACTTTATTTGGTAATATGTAAAGTACTTTTACATTCATTATCTCATTTTATCCTTTATCTCATAAGGTAAAAATGATTCTGACTTTATGGATGAGGAAACAGACTTGGGGAGATCAAGTTCCTTGCCCAAGGTCATACAAGTGGAGAGAGGCAGAACCAGGGGTTCAAACCCAGGTCTCAAAACCAGGCTCTGATGCTTGTGCTTCTAAACCCACATTCAGGAGTAGAAGCCACATTGCCTTGTTTGGAATTCATTTCTAAAAGGAGAGGAGTAAAATAATTTGTTCTAAGTCTCTGAAGAAAGTCCATGGTATTTTGATAGGGATTGCATTCTACGTGTGGAATCAGAAAAGACCCCAAACAGCCAGGGGAATTTTAAAAAAGAAAACCATATCTGGGGGCATCACAATGCCAGATTTCAGGTTGTACTACAAAGCTGTGTTCATCAAGACAGTGTGGTACTGGCACAAAAACAGACACATAGATCAATGGAACAGAACAGAGAACCCAGAAGTGGACCCTGAACTTTATGGTCAACTAATATACGATAAAGGAGGAAAGACGATCCACTGGAAGAAAGACAGTCTCTTCAATAAAAGGTGCTGGGAAAATTGGACATCCACATGCAGAAGAATGAAACTGGACCACTCTCTTGCACCATACACAAAGATACACTCAAAATAGATGAAAGATCTAAATGTGAGACAAGATTCCATCAAAATCCCAGAGGAGAACTCAGGCAACACCCTTTTTGAACTTGGCCACAGTAACCGGAGAAGGACAAACAGTGTATGTTCTCATTCATTTGGGGAATATGAATAATAGTGAAAGGGAATATAAGGGAAGGGAGAAGAAATGTGTGAGAAATATCAGAAAGGGAGACAGAACATAAAGACTTCTAACTCTGGGAAATGAACTAGGGGTGGTGGAGGGGGAGGAGGGCGGGGGGTGGGGGTAAATGGGTGATGGGCACTGAGGGGTACACTTGACGGGATGAGCACTGGGTGTTATTCTGTATGTTGGTAAATTGAACACCAATAAAATTAATTTATAAAATAAAAAAAAAACAAAAAAAAATAAAAGGAGAGGAGTAAATAAAACAAAATGCATAAGGTAGTAGTGCCCAGCCTTGTGGATTTCATAGAGCAATAAAAATAGTTTTAAAAATTAAGGAATAGACACAGGGATTTTATTCTTTATATTGCCAAGTAAGAATATTAAAATACAAAGCTATTTCATAAAAGGACTTTTCAATTTAAAAAATATAAAAAAGCCATAATTTTAGAATAAAAAACATTCTTCGAAATTGGATATATTAGTTTGTGGCATACTCAGTACCTTGTCATTAATTTTCCCAGTTCGCTGGGGCCTTGTAAAAGCTCTGTCCAGAACAGCCCCCATCCGGGGTGGCATTTGGGGAGCACTGTATGATACTGTCTTCTTCCTCTGTGGTCCAGTGGCTTTATTCCTCCTGACAACACTGTGAGCAGGGAAGGGAACAGTGCACAGTGAGATAGAACAAGGTTAGAGGAGAGGGGAGAATTTCAATATTGAGGAGTGTGTATGTTATCAGCTTCTAGGATTTATGGATTGCCTTTGATTCTTCTCCCTTACTTACTCACCACTTTTTGCCCTGTATTTACTACTGTTCTTCTTCTTTTTTTTTTAACCCCATCCCAGTTCCTCTTCCTTTGCTCCTGTGTTCCTTAGCCCTCATTTTTAAGGGGTATTGGAGAATTGGTAGGAGATTAAAGACAACATCATCATTTAGGGAAGGGAAGAATGGAATACCACCTGTTTTGTGTCTGAGGGCTCAGGATAGAAGGTCCCAGGAGAAAGGTTCTGTGAGTTAAGTTAGGCAACCATACTGGCACAGAGTGTACTTATTTTATTTTTGTGTGTCTTTTGTTAATGCATTAAATCTTGAAGTGTGTCTAATAACTCCTACAATGTCAAAATAGGGATGATTGTAATATTTTACATTATATCAATTGTAAGGTGAGATTAAAATGGCCATGATCTATATAAAAATTTGTTGAATTTCTATACTTTAATGATGATGTAGCAGAAAGAGAAATTAATAAAATAATTTCATTTAAAATTGCACCACAACTAATGAAGTACCTGGTGATATACTTAAGGAGGTGAAAGACCTATACTCTGAAAACTATAAAACTTTGGTGAAAGAAATTGAAGATGACTGGGCACCTGAGTAGTTCTGTTGGTTGAACATCTGCCTTGATCATGGAGTCCTGGGATTGAGCCCCATTTTGGGCTCCCTGCTCAGCAGAGAGTCTCCATCTCCCTCCCTCTGCTCCTCCCTCTGCTCATGTTCTCTCTCTCTCTCAAATAAATGAAAAGTCTTAAAAAATTGAAGATGACACAGACAAATGGAAAGATGTACTAGCTCATGGATTAGAAGAATTAGTGTTGTTAATATTTTCATACCACCCAAAGTGATCTACAGATTTAATGCAATCACTATCAAAATACCAATAATATTTTTCACAGAACTAGAACAATACTAAAATTTGTATGGAACCACAGAAGACCCCACATAGCCAAAGTAGTCTTAAAAAAGAATAAAACTAGAGGTATTGCAATCCCAGATTTCAAGATATGTTACAAAGCTATAATAATCAAAACAGTATGGAACTAGTACCAAAAAAGACACATAGATCTATAGAACAGAATGGACAACCTGGAAATAAACCCACTCTTAATCTATAATAGTTGATCCATGACAAAGGAGGCAGCGATATACTTGGGGGGAAAGGCAGTCTCTTCAATAACTGGTGCTAGGAAAACTGGACCACTTCCTTATATCATACCAAAAATTTTTTTTAATGGATTCGAGACTTAAATGTGAGATCTGAAACAATAAACCTCAGAATTACTTCACAGGCAGTAATTTCTCTGATATCAGCCAAAGTAACATTTTTCTAGATATGTCTCCTGAGGCAAGGAAAACAAAAACAGAAATAAACTATGGGAACAATATCAAAATAAAAAGCTTCTGCACAGCAAAGGAAATATTAAAGACAACCTACTAAACGGGAGAAGATATTTGCAAATGACGTACCTGATAAAGGGTTAGTATCTAAAATATATGAAGTGTTTCTATAACTCAACACCAACCCCCCCCAAATAATCTATTAAAAATGGGCAGAAGATGAACACATATTTCTCCAAAGAAGACATACAGATGTCCAACAGACACATGAAAAGATGTTCAACATCACTATCTGTCAGGAAAATGCAGATCAAAACCACAATGAGGTATCACCTCATGCCTGTTAGAGGCTAAAATAAAAAAAACAAAAAACAACAAGTGTTAGTGAGGATATGGAGAAAAAGGAACCTTTGTCTACTGTTGGTTGGAATGCAAAGTGGTGTAACCACTATGGCAGACAGTATGGAGTTTCCTCAAATAATTTAAAATAGAACTACCATATATCCCAGTAATTCCATTACTGGATATTTACCCAAAGAAAATTAAAAAAACACCCTTCTGTTTATTGCAGCATTATTTATGATAACCAAGATGTAGAACAACCCAAGTATCCACTGACAGATGAATAGATAAAGAAAATGTGGAGTGTGTGTGTTTGTGTGTGTGTGTTATGGAATATTACTCAGCCATAATAAAAAATGAAATCTTGCCATTTGCAGCAACATGGATGGATCTAGAGAGTATGATGCTAAGTGAAATAAGTCAATTAGAGAATGACAAATGCTGTATAGTTTCACTCATATGTGTAATTTAAGAAACAAAACTAACCCAAAAAACGCTGTTTAACTATAGAGAATGAGCTGATGATTACCAGAGAGGAGGTGGGTGGGGTAATGCATGAATTAGATAAGGGGATTAAGAATACAGTTATCACAATGAGCACTGAATAATGTATGGAATAGCTGAATCACGACATTGTACACCTGAATCTAATATAACACCATATGTTAACTATACTGGAATTAAAATTTAAAAAAATATGGGCAGAAGACCTGGTAGACATTTTTCCAAAGAGGACATGCAGATGGCCAAAAGACATGTGAAAATATGTTCAACATCATTATTCATCAGGGAAATGCAAATCAAAACCACAATGAGATATCACCTTATATCTGTCAGAATGGCTAGGAAATAAGAAGTGCCGGCAAGGATGTGGGAAAAAAAGAACCCTTTCACACTTTTGGTGGAAGTGTAAATTGGTGCAGCCACTGTAGAAAATAGTATGGAGGTTCCTCGAAAAGTTAAAAATAGAACTACCATATGATCCAGCAATTCCACTACTGGGTTTTTTCCAAAGAAAATGAAAACACTAATTCAAAAAGATATATGCACCCTTATGTTTATTGCAGCATTATTTACAATAGCCAAGATATGGAAGCAACCCAACAGTCCATCATTTGATGAGTGGATAAAGAAGATGTAGTATAACAAAAATAAATTCAAAATGGATGAAAAACCTAAATGTGAGACAAAACCACCAAAATCTTAGGGAAGAACACAGGCAGCAACCTCTTCAACCTTAGCTGCAGCAGCTTCTTACTAGACATGTTGCCAGAGGCAAGAGAAACCAAAGCAAGAATGAACTATTGGGACTTCATCAAGATAAAAAGCTACTTGCACAGTGAAGGAAACAATCAACAAAAATGAAAAGGAATCCAATAGAATAGAAGATATTTGGAAATAAAGGCTTAGTTTCCTAAATCTATAAAGAGCTTATCAAACTCAACACCCAAAACCCAAATAATCCAGTTAAGAAATGAGCAGACGACATGAATAGACATTTTTCCAAAGATGACATCAGATGGCCTACAGACACATAAAAAGATGGTCAACATCACTATTCATCAGGCAAATACAAATCTAACCCACTATGAGCTACCACCTTACACCAACACCTGTCAGAATGGCTAAAATTAACAACACAAGAAACATGTTGGCAAGAAACAGATGACAAGAAAAGGGAACTCTCTTGCACTGTTGGTGAGAATGCAAATTGGTGCAGTCACTCTGGAGAACAACATGGAATTTCCTCAAAAAGTTAAAAATAGAACTACCCTATGATCCAGCAATTACACTACTAGGTATTGACCCAAAGGATACAAAAGTACAGATTCAAGAGGTACATGCACCTCGATGCTTATAGCAGCATTATCAACAGTTGCCAAACTATGGAGAGAGCCCAAATGTCCACTGATTGATGAATGGATAAAGAAGATGTGATATATATATATATATATATATATATATATATATATATATATATATATATATAACAAAACCGTGAACATATGGGAGAGGGGAGAAAGGAGAGAGGGAAACAAACCATAAGAGAATCCTAATGATAGAGAACAAATTGAAGGTTGTTGGAGGGAGGTGGGTCGGGGTTAGGCTAGATGGGTGATGGGTATCAAGGAGGGCACTTGTGACGAGAACCAGGTATTGTATTTAAGTGATGAATTACTGAATTCTACTCCTGAAAGCAATATTGCATTGTATGTTAGCTAACTAAAATAAAAATAAAAATAAAAAAAGGATGTGGTGTATATATACAATGGAATATTACTCAGCCATAAAAAGAATGGGATTTTTCTATTTGTGACAACATAAATGGACCTAGAAGATACTATGTTAAGTGAAATAAGTCAGAGATAGACAAACACTATATGATTCACTTACATGGGGGGGAGGTTCTAAATAAGAAAACAAATGAACAAACAATAACCACAGAAATAGACCCATAAACCCAGAGAGTAAGCTGATGGTTGCCAGAATGTAGGGGGTTCAGAGGAAGGGCAAAATGGGTTGAGAGTGGGAGGGACAGGTCTCCAGTTATGGAATGAATAAGTCACAGGGATAGAAGGTACAGCACAGGAAATATAGTTAGTGGTGTTGCAGTAGGGTTGTGTGGTGACAGATGGTAGCTCTACCTGGGGTGAGCATAGCATAACATATAGAGGTGTTGAATCACTACGTTGTACACCTGAAACTAATGTAGCATCATGTGTCAACTATAATTCAATATAAGATAAAAATAAAATAGCCGTGATTTTTACAGATGGCAAAGTCACGGGTGCTGCTTCTATTAGGGAAGAGTGATGCCTTCAATTATAATAGAATGAAAGGCTGCATTTCAGAGGTGAGCAAAAATCAAGATGCAGTCTTTTTTCCACTCCCAAGTTCATTAGGTTCCTGAATTCTATTCATGGATCCCTTAGAGGAGGGGAAATAGGAACCCCAGGTTAAAAGCCCTATTTTAAAGTCTGTACTCCCTGCCCATTTTCTTATTTTCTATTCTTGTCTCAGGTTTATGATTCCTCAAATATCCTGTTGAGTGCCAAGTAGGTATTAGGATAAGCAAACTTCTGTAATCGGATTTTTATCCCCGTGGCCCCGGGTCGCTGCTCTCACCAAAGTCACTAATGTTCCCCCAAATACACCTTTTTCCATCTCCATATTGTTCCATCTTTGTGCACCTTCAAACCCCAAACCGTTTCTTCCTTGGAACTTTATCTTTCTTAGGCTTCTGCAGTAGTGGTTTTTAAACCCTCTCAGTGGTAGACTCACATAGGGCATTTTTTTAAAACACAGGGCTGGGGTTTTGTTCTCTGGGTCTGAGGGAGAAATTCTGTGGTGGGGTCCAATCTACATAGGTTATTCCAATTTGTACCAATGGTTGAGAATTACTTCCTAAGTGATTTATGAGTACTTAATGTATGCTTTACACCCACAACTATAATAATTAATAATAATAATAAAATAGCCATCATTGTAGACCTTTTTTCTCTTTCAGTGAATTTCAAAATGTACCTCTAAATCTTTTCTTGGATTCCTTTCTCACTTTAAGAGTAAAAACAAAACAAAACTCCACCTTCTTCGATAAAGCAATTTATATTAATGAGGAAATGTCTGCAAGATGCTTCTGGAATCAAATGTCTTTTATAAGAATAAATATCATACTTTGTTTGGGAAGCAAACTGGGAGAAGGCAGAGGTAGATTATAAATTCCAGGGGTGGCTTGTAAAGTTCTCATTCATTACAATGACAAGCAGTGTTAATCTCTGTCTAAGAATGTGGGACAGGCAGGAAGTGGACTTTTGCAAATGTGAGGTTCGAGGTGGCAGATCTAGTGCAAAGTTGTAGAACCTTAAGACATTGACTTTCAAAGTTGGAAAGAACCTTAGCGTTCCTTCATCTCCATCCTTTATCTCAAGCTCCAATCCCTGTTGTGAAGACATCCATCAAGACCATATCATGAATTTCATAGTTCCCAGGCACATTCGTTTTTGTAGATCTCTTGTTCCATAAAAATATTTAAAATTATATTTTATGACTCTATTGGTACTATTGACCATAATCCAGGCTGGATTCATGATTATCTATTCATTTTTCTTCTGACTTTAAAAGAAACTAAAATTAAAACATTTTATCAGTCCCCAAAGGAATCACAGGCCCTAGGCACTTGGCTCCTATACCTAAGGGAGACATTGGCCCTGCTTCCAGAAGGAGAAATCAGTATCTTACAAAGCAGCTCATATATTCTATTTAAGGATGTTTTTATTTGATAGAAAGTTCTTTCTTATTAGAAGTTTGAGTTGAAGTTTGCTTTTTTTTTTTTTTAACTTAAAGACTTTTATAGTAGTTCTTTTCCCTAAAGAGAGTCTAGTCCCTTTTTCCCATGTGCTGTGTACTAGAGCCTGGCTATTCAAAGTGTGAGCCATACACCAAAAGCCTTGACATCATCTGGAGGCTGATTAGACATGCAAAATCTCAGGTCTCATTCTGTATCTATTTAATTAGAATCTGCATTTTAAAAGCCCCTCAAGTATTTATCTTCACATTAAAATTGGTGAAGCATGGTATTGGACAGACTAACAATAGCAGATATTTATTGAGCACTACTTTATGCTGGGCACTATTTTAAGTACTTTATCTTTTATCTTTATCTTTTCAACAATCTTACTTATTTTTCCCATCTCACAGTTGAGCAAATTAAGGCACAGAAAAGATGAGGGACTTGCTCAAGGTTTATCCAGTGTGTACAAAATCAAACCAGGCAGTGTGACTCCAGATGCCCTTTACCTCCATGCTGCTTTGCTCATCTTTACATGCTTCTTTTGAGAAGTTGCTGCTGCCTTGCTCACACACAGGGCAGGAGCAATTTTTTTTTATACCACTTAATTCCACCCTCTTGTTGTATCTGAGTGGAAGAGAGGTGGATCCCTGATCCATGCTAGGCCATCCACAGCTATACTAAAACTTATGATTTGGATGATCTGCTAAAAAGTAGTTGGTAAGCTGGACTTCATTAGAATTAAAGACTTCTGCTCTGGGGAGATAATGTCTCTAACTTATCTTCTTGTTCAGAGAAAATATTTGCAAAAGACACATCTCATAAAGGACTGTTTCCAAAATATACAAAGACTTCTAAAACCCAATAATAAGAAAACAACTTGATTAAAAAATGGGCTGAAAACATTAGCAGATACCCCATCAAAGAAGATATACAGATGGCAGATATGCATATGAAAAGATGCTCTGCATCAAATATCATTACAGACCTGCAAATTAAAATAATGAAGTGCTACGATACCCCTACTAGAATGGCCAAAATCTGGAGCGCTGACAACACCAAATGCTAGTGAGGATGTGAAGCAATAGGAATGCTCATTCATTGCTGCTGGGAATGCAAAATGGCACAGACACTTTGGAAGACAGCTTAGTGGTTTCTGACAAACCTAAATATACTCTTACCATGTGATCAGCAACTTTGCTTCTTGGTATTTATCCAAAGGAGTTGGAAACTTATTTCCACACAAAACCCTGCACATGGATGTTTATAGCAGCTTTATTCATCACTGCCAAAACTTGGAAGCAACCAAGATATCCTTCAGTAGGTGAATGAATAAATAAACTGGTACATCCAGAAATGGAATATTATTCAGCGCTAAAAGGAAATGAGCTATTGAGCCATGAAAAGACAAGGAGGAACCTTAAAAGCATATTCTTTTGTAAATCAAACTCAACACCTAAAAAGCAAATAACCTCATCAAGAAATGGGCAGAAGACATGAACAGACGTTTCTCCAAAGAAAACGTACAAATGGCCAACAGACACATGAAAAAATGCTCAATATCAATCTCACTGTGGTTTTTCTAAAACACACACACACACACACACACACACACAATGAGATACCACCTTACACCAGTCAGACTGGCTAAAATGAACAACCAGGAAACAACAGTTGTTGGTGGGAATGCAAGCTGGTGCAGCCACTCTGGAAAACAGTGTGGAGGTTCCTCAAAATGTTAAAAATAGAGCCACCCTATGACCTAGCAATTGCACTATTAGGGATTTACCCCAAAGATACAAATGGAGTGATCCACTGTTTATAGCAGCAGTGTTCACAATAGCCAAACTATGGAAAGAGCCCAGATGTTCACTGACAGATGAGTGGATAAAGAAGATGTGGCATAGATATATAATGGAATATTACTTAGCTATCAGAAAAAATGAAATGAAATCTTACCATTTGCATGACCTGGATAGAACTAGAGGGTATTATGCTAAGTGAAATAAGTCAATCAGAAAAAGACAATTAGCATATGATTTTGCTCATATGTGGAATTTAAGAAACAAAACAGAGGATCATAGGGGAAAATAAAAATAAGATGAAATCAGAGAGGGAAACAAACCATAAGAGACTCTTAATGGTAGGAAACAAACTGAGGGTCAGTGGAGTGATGGGGTAACTGGGTGATGGGCATTGAGGAGGGCACTTGATGTAGTGAGCATTGGGTATTATATGCAACTGATGAATCACTAAACTCTACCCCTGAAGCTAATAAACACTATATATTAATTAATTGAATTTCAATTAAAAAATTTAAAAAACATATTCCTAAGTGAAAGTCAATCTGAAAAGGCCACATACTGCATAATACAATATTCTGAAAAAGGCGAAACTATGGAGACAGTAAAAAAATCAATAGTTGCGAGGAGTTGGAGGTGAGGGAGACGAGATGAACAGAGGATTCTTAGGGCAGTGAAACTAGTCTGTATGATACTATAATGATGGACACACATCATATATTTGCACAACACTAAGAGTGAACCCTAATGTAAACTGTGGGCTTTGGATGAGTATGATGTGTCAGTTTAGGTCCATCAGTTGTAGTAAATGTACCACTCTGATGGGGGATGTTGATAATGGTGGAGCCTATGTATGTGTGGGGGCAGGGGTATATGGAGAATTTCTGTACCTTTCTTTCATTTTGCTGTGAACCTACAACTGTCTAAAAATAAATAAATAAAGTCTTTAAAAAAATAAGTCAAGTTGCTAGGATTCTCACTCAATGGCATTTAAATGAAGAAACTTGAAATTTGCTAGTTGTTAGAGGAAGAAGCAGATGGGTGGCCTGTAGATGAGTCATGTGAAAGGTGACTTTTCTATAAAAAGGCACTTGAGCTTCTGCTACAGTAGTGTTTAGACCACCTTAAGTTCAGATCTACTCCCACTCATTTCTCCAGGAGGCTGGGGCCTATTATAGCCTCATCTCCTGGATTTCCCTGGGAGTCCCCTTACAAGCCCTGTACCTATCCCATTTTAACTTGAGCTAGCCTGAATGGGTTTTTGTAGTTTATTATTCTAAAAACCAAGCTACAATCACGCACATTCACATATTTGAAAACACCTTTGCATTTCCTTGAGATACCCCTTCCCCAAGTGAAACATCTCTGATTCTACCTGCTAAACCTTCATGCCATGTCTCCATCTCCACTCTCTCTCTTGGTCCTTTCTCTCTGGACCATACAGTTGTAGTCTTCAGAAATGAACCAGTAGGAAAGCTGGAATTGGAAGCTACTTTGTGGCACCATGTGAAGGGAAATGAATGGGCTTCCTAATCTCAAAAGTTCTTCTTTAGACACTGGAAAGTCTTCTCCTCAGAGCTTTAAAATTGGTTGTGGTTACAGGAGAGTCTTTAAAGGGGCTACAATATCATCAAAATAATGATGAGCAGCTGAGAACAACACCCTGTGCCAGCCAGTAAGAGTAGGTAGGTCCCTTGAAGAAAAGCAGTGAAAATCAGGGATGAGAGGAAGGCCAGAGGGGTGTTTTTTTCAGCCTGCCCTGGCTTGAAGGCATTTCAAAGGAGAGACCCTGATGGAAGACTTTGTCCCCCAAACTCTGGGGAAGGAACAGGTGTGCAAACTGACAGGTAAGTAGTTTGTAGCAGTAGAGAGAGAAACTGTGGTCTCTTTCCCCCTTGTGGTTGTCGTGTTCAGGTCAGTACTAACTTTAGCCCTGCTGTCCTCAAATGGGGACAGTCCACTAGTGGATTAAATCCTCCTTGAATGACTAAGAAGCTTTTAGCCAGAGATCAGAAGAAAGGAAAAGAAATTATTCCATCTATTCTCTGTCTGGTGCATGATGACTTCCGGGGAAGCCATTCTCCAGTGTCTTGTGGCATAATAACACTTTCTATTCCTATAGCATTGGTCTCTCGGGAGGTTGCCTCCACAAACATTTTATCAACTGCTCTCATCTGGGTGTTTGGAATGGCAGGAGGAAGCAAGGACAGCGTTTGGCTTGTTTTCTTCCTGATGACCACTCTTTTAGCTAAGAGCTCAGGACCTTGGCAAGCAAGAGAGGATGTGGAAAGCAAACGCAAGGACTTTGTCATTATATGGAATAGGTTCAAATAGTGCCCCTCTAGTGGCTTCATATTGGGTGTCCGCCTACCCACTACTATGTAATTACCTTCATTCTATCACTTATTTGCCTTCCTTCAATGTGGGGTAAATTTCCTCATTTTTAGATGGAGAATTTGAGGCATGGGGAAGCTGTGGAGAATGACCAAGTTCTCATGCCAGGCCACTGGTGAGTCTGAAGCAAATGGTATCAAATGTTCAGCTCCTGACACACCTCTCCACCTTCTTCCTGCCTTTGGTGAGGAGGGGACTGCTCCAGAGCTGAGATGGGCTGGGACTCACTTAATCTGAGGAAGTTTGTCTTGACACAAGTTTGAGGATAAAGGGGAGGTGTCACTGGAGCTGTCGGGCATGGCCCCAGGATGGTTGGCTGACCTTCAGACAAGCTTTCCCTGGACCCGCATCCAGTGCCGTTCTCATCAGATCAGGCTGCCTTTCTGGGACTTGAACATATCTGAAAGGATCTGAAGGGCATTTCAGATGGTGCTAGGACGTAAATAGCTATTGCAGGAGAATGTTGCCTCAGTGATGCGATGACTGAATCAGCATGGCATTGAATTAGCAGCAATCTGGTGCTCAGGATAATGGAGTGATGGTAAATGAACATTATTGCATTTTTACGCTGTGAATGAGTCCTTAGTAAGAAGGATAAATAGCTTCCAGGTGTCTTGCCACAAGAGTTAAACAACTGAGTCACTGGAGCTTGATGGAAGAACAAGTAGCAGCATTGAAGCTCCTCATGATTCAGCGGCAGCCAACTTGGATTATTCCCAGGTCCAACTTTAGCATCATTCTACAGCCACCATGGCACAGTCATTTCCTCTGTTGGGAGTGCACAATGGGCAGAAATTCTAGTGAAGGAGACAAAGCTGCCACTGTCCCACCTGACTAGACATCTCCAGAAGCAATGGGCTGCCTACGCCATGAAAGGCTGTTCCTGAGAGGAACCACCTGTGGTTATTCCATGTCAAGGCTTGGGATCACTGGCTGTCCCTGAGCAGGCCTGATTGATGGGCTGACTCCTATAGCTGCCCAGGATGAAAGGTCATCCCTCAAGAATGTTCCATCAGGTGGCTCAGCCCAGACTCTGTTGTTGTGGCAGGAGATGCAGGATTCTCACTAAGGTAGTGTTTCTGGGCCCTGACAAAAATAGGCTGGCAGTTCTTACCCTCACAGCACTGATTAACTACCGGGAGGACTTGTGAAAACACACAACAGTCTGTATGGTATCCTTAAATGGGAAGCACACTGAAATTTACTTGTTTCTGTTTGGGAAAGCTCCAAATTAAAGGGATACAAGTAGCTTGGTATTATTGCTTTTGTTTTCACAGTTGCTGAAATAGCTCTGGCTCTCCTGGTTCAGTTCATAACTTCAGTTGCAATCACGTGTGTCTGAAGATAGGTCGGGTGGGTCAGACCTTCTGAATGGGTATTATCCTTTGTTCAAAGGGAATCTACTCATTTTAGCTTGAAGGAGTCCTTGGCCAACAAATGAACATGAAAAGCCCACAGAAGTCCCTAAATATGGATGATTTCATTGATAGTCTTAACAATTCATATTACTGTGTTTGCATTTAACAGATAATTTTAGGAAATAACAGGGGCATGTGTGGCCCCCTTTCCATTGGGCAGCTTTGTAATTAAATGCCCACATTGCAGATTTGTACTGAGGGGCAGCAGTGAATTGCTTCAGAGGTAGATGATCAGAAAGGTTGGGGGGAGCTGGCGATAGTGTGGGAGTGCAGCAGCAAGAGGGTCTGCAAAGCAAATTGTAAGATGGACTCGGGGGTGTTTAGCTCAGGGAAGAATCACCAGGGAGACAAGCTGTCTTCAGATGTTTGAGGGACTCACTTGCCCAGGGCAGAAGGAAATAGGCTTCCCCTCTATTATCCTAGGAGGTAAAACTTGGACCAAAAGAAGGTAGATGCAGGGACACACTCATGTATATGTGGGAAAAATCTTTAAAATAGGATACTTGGGAAATTTAATGTAAGAAACAGGGCTTCAAGTTGTTTAGAATGATGGAGGGGAATGCCTTGAGCAATGATGAGCTCCTGATCACTGGGAGGCATTCAAGCCAGGGAAGGCATGGCATGGATTCTGGCATTTGGTGAGAGGTTATACCCGGTGACCTAAAGTTCATTCCAATTCTAAGAACTTAGCTTGCGGGTTGACTTAGATGCTGACGCCATTTGCTCTTACATGAATCAAATATGAGATTGGTTTAACAATGTATGTTGGAGAAGAGCATGTTTATGCACTAAAACCTCACTGATTTAAAATAATTGAAGGGGAAAGCCAGTTTGGTTGATGAAGTCAATTATGAAATGCTTGTAAATAATAGAAGGCCACTTTATGACTTTAAAATCCATGGGTACATGGAATTATGTCTACCAAAGTTGCCTGATCAAGGTTCTGCTTTAATAATAGAGAATGGTTTGTAATCATCATATCAGAGCACCATGCTTGTTGGCCTCTCTTAGATTGAAATTGAATCATTTGTAATTCAGTGTTTGAAAACAGTTGGCCTCTTAAGGAAATAAACAGACCCCTCAGAATTTCAAGTATTTGTTTGTTGTCAGCCCTTCCTTTTTTTCTGTTGATAATGCAGAGGGAAGCTTCTGATCAACTCCTGTCAAAACATCACAGTTAAAAAAACCCAGAAACACACCATGAATAAATGAGATTTTTGCTGTATTTTTGCTAGATGAATTTGTCATTTTTCTAGATTGGATAATAGATTGCTCGAAACTCATGGAGAGAAATTTTCTGAGGGTGTATTAATATCTATAGGGTGTGGCAAAGAATTGGATTTAACTTTTTTTCACTCGTCAATATTTAATGTTTGAAAAACCAACATATTATATGATTGTATTTATATGAAATGTCTAGGATGGACAAATCTATTGAAATAGAAAGTAGATTAGTAGGCTTGGGGTAGGGAGTGGAGAATTTTGGAAGAGAAATGGAGAGTGGCTTCTAATGGGTGCTGGGTCTCTTTCTGAGGTGATGAAAATGTTTTTATATTGATTGTAACTGCACAACTCTGTGAATATACTAAAAACCATTGAATTTTATGCTTTAAACAGGGGAATTATATGGGATTTGAATTATATTTGGATAATAATGGAGCTGTGTTGTGAGCTGGTGCTCTGGGCCCTTGGAATAGAATCTTGAAGAAGACAAAGTCCCTGCCTTCATGGGGCTTGCATTCCAATGGGAGAATAAGGCAATAAACACGTGAGCAAACATGTAAAAACAATTTTAGGAAGAAATAGTACTATGAATTAAAATAAAACAAAATAAGGAAATAGAGAGTGATTTGTGTCTGTACACATGTGTATATGTGTTTATGTGTGTGTCTGAGTATATAGCATATCTGTATGTATGCATGCGTGTATTGTGTGCATGTGTTATAATGTGTGCATTGTGTGTATATGTATATCTGTGTGTTTACATATGTTCTCTATTTTATTTTATTTTTTTAATGTTTTACTTTATTTTTTATTTTTTTTAGATTTTTATTTATTTATGATAGTCACAGAGAGAGAGAGAGAGAGAGGCAGAGACACAGGCAGAGGGAGAAGCAGGCTCCATGCATCAGGAGCCCGACGTGGGATTCGATCCCAGGCACTAAACCGCTGCGCCACCCAGGGATCCCTCTATTTTAGATGGTGAATTGGGAGGCCATCTCTGGGGAATATAACTTTGAGCAGAGATCTGAATGAAATGAAAATATGAGCCATCTGGATAAGTGAGATAAGTATATGTCCAGCAGTGCAAAGACCCTAAGGCAGCAATATCATTGTCTGTACAACCAAGAAGAGGGGACAGAGGGACACAGAGCTAGTCAGAAGAAAAGTTGGAGAGGTTGGCAGGGGTCAGGTCAGGTAGGTAGTAATCATGGTAATATCTGTGAATTATTTTAGTAGCTCAATCTTAGCACTAAAAATCACCATGAACTTTGCATGACGTATTATGCCATCCATAAGTGCTTTTTCACAACCGTTATCTGATTGAAGCTCACAACAGAAGTTGCGATTAGTCATCTCAGTCTATAGATAAGAAAAATGTGGGACTTGTGATGAATACCAGCTGCTGTATGGAAGTGTTGCATCAATAAATTGTACACCTGAAAATAATATTATGCTCTATGTTAACTAACTGGAATTTATTTTTTTTAATTTTTTAAAATATTTTATTTATTTATTTGAGAGAGAGAGAGCACAGGCAGGGGGAAGGGCAGAGGGAGAGGGAGAAGCAGACTCCCTGCTGAGCAGGGAGGCTGATGAGGGACTTGATCCTAGGTCCCTGGAATCATGACCTAGGCCGAAGGCAGATGCTTAACAGACTAAGCCACCCAGGTCCCCAAGTAACTGGAATTTATTTATTTATTTATTTATTTATTTATTTATTTATTTATTTATTTATTTTCTAACTGGAATTTAAATAATATATACTTTTTTAAAAAGAAAATGTGGGAAATTGTCAATAATTCTCCCTGTTCCATGAGCCCATGATCTCACCTCAGGACATGGCCTGTGTCTGCTCATTCATCTATCCTCATTTCCTAAATCAGCACTTGGCATAGTAACAATAAATATTTATGGACTTGACTTCTTTGAGATCACAAAGTGAGTGGACAGCCAAGCCAGAACTTACATTCTGCTCATCTCACTCCACTTCCTATCCTGTTTGCATTGATTCATGTGGGCCATATTGCTGTTCTCTTCAAATCACAGAATGATGAGATGACAGGGTCTTCAGTGATCTTCTTCCCAATAAGTTGGCATTTGCATCCTCCATGGCCTGTGGGTGTATATGCAGTTTTCCAGGTCTCTGCTAAAAGGGACTATGATCTCTCTTATTACACAATCCCACTTTAACTGGGGGAGTAAGGTTTTCTTAGCATAATCAGGTGACTTTAGCATAATTCATTTTTATCCACTGACTCTTACAGTTTGGCAACTTTCATCTCTACCTTACTTGCCGGCTCCCTCTTAGTAAAGCTTACCATCTCTCACCCTTTATCTGCATAACAAAGTGGTTGAGACCATAGGTGTTCAAACCCTGAGGTGAGCTCAAATGTTGACCCTGTTCTTAATCTGATCTTTGACTACTGGCCATTCTGAGTCTCAGTTTTCTCATCCGTAAAATGGAGATAATAATACTATTGATTTCATGGGGCTGTTTTGAAAGCTAAGTGTGTCTGCATAGTGCTTGGTACATTGCCTGGAACAGAGGAAGCGTTCAGTAAATGTCAGCTATTAGTAGCTGGTATGCTTATGCCCTCCCCCTCTCTGGTACCACTCACTGTAAAATTATGGCCAGGGAGGCAAGAAGTGAGAAAATTGCTTGTCAGTGCTTCTCAGTACACCGAATTTAGGATGCTATTGTGAAAGGACGGTTAGGTGGTCAGAATACATCCTTGGTTTGGAACATAACATGTGCAGAGGTGGAAATTGATTAACTCCTAAACATTACACAGAGGTGGAGGAGGTGGTGATTATTGAGTGTCCTCAAGTAGACTATTTCATATGAATTCTGTGGCTGTCATTGAACTCTCCAATTGGAGGGTATTCTTACCAGGTGGTGATAGAAATTGGGGATTAGAGATTCAGGAGAACAATGTGGGCAGGGATGAAAAGCCATTGATAAAAAGAGCCATTTGTTTCCCTTCCTTTTTCCTCTCTCAGATTCTGGAAGAAGCTGCTCTCTCTGGTCTTCACTGGTGTTTTGTCTCCTGTTAGCAGGATTGTCACTGTTGCCAGGTAACTGCCTGGCACCTGTAAGGGCTTTTGGAGGAATGGCCTATACTTGGCTGCTTGCTGGCTGGCTGGGTGACTGGGAAGGAAGTGCAAGGGGTCAGAGGTCAAGGCCAAAAGGAAAGGAAGCATCAGAGCATCTACACACATACTAGGGCTGGTGAGTTCCTCACCAGGCTAATGGGAGAAGAGGAGGCTTGAAAACATGGAAATACTAAGGAAATTCTCAGCACCACCTTTTCCTATTAATAATAGTCTCTGGCACAATAAAAAGCCAATAAATATAAAGCACCTTGGGAAAGGAGCAATTTGGCCTGTCCTTTTTTTTTTTTTCCCTCCTTTAAAAAGAAACCTCAGGATGCCTGAGTGGCTTAGTGGTTGAGCGTCTGCCTTTGGCTCAGGGTGTGATCCCAGAATCTCAGATTGAGTCCCACGTCGGGCTCCCTGCATGGAGCCTGCTTCTCCCTCTGCCTATGTCTCTGCCTCTTTCTCTCTCTGTGTCTCTCATGAATGAATAAATAAGATCTTAAAAAAATAAAAAGAAACCTCATTCCTCATAAATTCCAGAAAATATGTGTATATGTATATGACTGCGGGTGCCTTAATACCCCCATCCACAGCATGTTAATTCCTTCATCTCAGTATTCAAGGTCAGGTGCCCCAGCAGAGGGAGAAGATAAACTGTCTTGCCAGGCTGTGTATAAGCCTCTCAGAAAGCCATCTTTCAGGTGTTTTTTCTCTCCTGCGTTAAGCACGGATTCTCTTCCTAAAGAGGCAGAAAGTACTGACACTAGAGAAAGAGCAGATGGAGAAGTGAAGTAGCAGCTTACTCTAAAGCAGCATATTTCATCGTTCACCTGAAAGCTGAGTATCCTCCAGCACACATGCAGCAGAACAACCCATTTTCACATGGCAGAAGCTGTGAGTGTCAGCTAGAAAGGACCTAGGAGGTGATCCAGTATGATTCCTTACTTCGGGGATGAGGAAGGACCAGAGGTTAAGTGCTTCTCAGGTTCAGGGATGAGACTCCAGATCAAACCTTCCGTGAAAGAGAGAGAATGTCCTCCTAATTCTCTAGCTTTCACATCTTTCGGTGTCCTTACCATTAACCTCCAATCTCTTGCCCCACAAAATGCTTCTAAAACGGTCTGCCTGGCTCTCCAAGGGGTATTACAGCCTCACCGTTCTGCCCCGGCCAAATTGACCTGACATCCATCTCTGAACTGTTTCCCATGCTCATACGTGGTCTCAAGGTCTTTTTGTAGTTTCCTCTGAAGTGTTGGCATTATCTCTCTCCCTCTCTCCATCAATAAATGCTTGCTGACTCCAGCAAAAGAATTTGATCTTGATTTCTTGATCTATCTCATTTCCTGATTCTATATATTTTTAAAAAGATTTTATTAATTTATTCATGAGAGACACAGAAAGAGAGAGAGAGAGGCAGAGACACAGGCAGAGGGAGAAGCAGGCTCCATGCAGGAAAGCTGATGTGGGACTTGATCCTGAGTCTTCAGGATCACACCCTCACACCCTGGGCGGAAGGTGGCACTAAACCGCTGAGCCACCTGGGCTGCCCTCCTGATTCCATATTTCATATTAACTACTTTTAATGTTTCCATAATGATTGGTTGTAGGAAGGTTGCCCAGAGTATAGCCGACCCATGGCCTGTGGAGATGGGAGAGTCCATCACAGGAGATGTTAGATTTTTTTAAAAAGATTTATTTTTTTATTTGAGGGGGGTGGTATGCATGTTTGCACAAGTGGGAGTAGGGGCAGAGGGAGAGGGCGGAGCAGACTCCTTGCTAAGCAGGGAGCCCAATGCGGGGCTCCATCTAGGACTTTGAGATCATAATCTGAGCTGAAATCAAGAGTTGGATGCTTTAGTAACTGAGCTACCCATGCATCCACCCCCTTTGTAAAGTAATACCAAATAATAGGTCTTAAAGAAAGGATAATTTCATTTAAAAATCTAAGATAATAATTCTAAAATATATTTATTTCTATTTTTAAAAATATGTATTTTCTTAAGGCATATATAAATAGCATAAGCTACTCTTTATTGAGCACTAAGTATATGCCAGATCCTGAAATAGGTGCTTTACATGTGTTATTAAATATTATCAACAATACTTTTATGAAAGTATTGTTATTATAATCTAACACAAGTGGGAATTAATCCCAAGGAGGTTAAGCAGCTTGCTCAAGGTCATGCAGTGAGTGGGCTTTTTCTAATTCTATGGTTTGTGCTCTTTCATAATATCAGGTTGTCTCCATTAATAAAATAGTTTTGGCTTATCATCTTAGATAGATGTGAATACATTGACATTTAAAAAAAAGATTTTATTTATTTGAGAGAGAGAGAGAGTGTGTACACATGAGGAGGGGCAGAGAGACAAGCAGACTGCCCCCTGAGCAGGGAGCCTGTCTGGGGCTCCATCCCAGGACCATGAGATCATAACCCGAGCCACCCAGGCACCCCATAAACTGGCATTTTATGAGTCTTGACACAGCAATTGTTGGTTATCTACTGCCAGGTAACAAATAGACTCCAAAACTAACTGTTTATGAAAGTATTTATTGTATTACAGTTAGGTCAGGAATCTGTGCATGGCTGGGTTCCTTGGCTCAAGGTCTCTCAGAGACTCCACTCAGGGCTTCAGCTGGGCTGTAGTCATCTCAGGCTCCCTGAGGAAGGACTGGCTTCTGAGCTCATTCAAATGGTTGTTAGCAGGATTGAGTTCCTTGCTTGCTGTTGACCTGGGCCTCAGTTCCCTTCTGGCTGTTGGTTCAGGACCACCCATAGTGGTGACCCCCAAAGATATGAGATCCTAATCTGGAATCTGTGAACATTACTTTAAAAAAATTAAAAATCAGTTTTTAATTGTGGTAAAATACACATAACATAAAACTTACCATATGGTAAAGCTTTGATTGTTGAGATTAATGCTTTTGAGATGAGATTATCCTGGACTCTTTGGGTGGACCCTAAATGCCATCAGAAGTATCCCTATTAGGGAGGCACAGAGGGAGACTAGACACAGAAGAGGAGGAGGCAATGTGATCACAGAGCCAGAGATTGAAATGATGTAGGCACAAGCCAAGGGATGCCAGCAGCCACCGAAATTGAAAGAGGCAAAGAACAGATTCCCCACTAGAGCCCCCAGAGGAAGCTCAGCCATACTGTCACCTTGATCGTGTCTCTGTGAAACTGATTTCAGACTTCTGGCCTCCAGAACTGAGAGAATAAATTTGTTTTTCTTTAAGCTACTTAGTTTGTGGTAAGCTTTTACAGCAGCCACAGGAACTAATAGACTGCCCTCAGCCCCTTGCCATCTGGGCCTCTTCATACAGCATCTCACAACACGGCACTTCCATTTCATTGGTCACAGTAAGCAAGGAGAGCCAGAAAGAGTGTGAGCAAGATGGAAGTCATGACTGTAGAACTTAATCTCAGATATAATATCCCATCACTTCTGTTGAATTTTACAAATTAGAAGCAAATCACTAAGGTTCAATCCAGACAGCAGGGGAGGGGATTATGTGGAGGCATGAATACCAGGAGGCTGGGGTAATTGGGGACCATCATAGAAGCTTCCTACACAGCAACCTTTAGTATTTGGTATGAGATAAAGGGAAACCAGAAAGCGTCTCAAATTGCAGACTGGCCTCTGCTAAGTGTTTTTGTTTAGTTTACTTTTTTTTTTTTTTTTTAATTCTTCTTGCTTGATTCCGTTGCTGAAGCAGCATTTACCTGGAGGTCTCTTGTTAGGAATGACATAATTTCCTATAGAATCCATTTTGATCCTACTTTGCTGGAAAAGACTGACCACATAATCTCTACCCTCTTTTCCATACCAACCTAAAAATCTCACATCTTTCATGTAGACTTTCAAGATCAACTGAAAGTCTTAAATAGATTCCCAATACCCTAAACATAATAAACTCATGACCTTTATTCTTTTCTGAAGGAGGGAAACAGCAAGACATCCATAGAAAGATTCCAGCTAGGGCTGATATAAACAGTTTACTTATAATTATCAAAGTAATTTTGTTGCTGGGTTTCTGCTGAAGCAAATAGAAATTGTTGCATTAAACTCTGTTTATCTGGGATGGTACTTTCCACAAAATAGCGGAATAATGGAGCTGATGGTCAGATAGATCGGTTGTCTCTCCCTACGCATCTCTTCCATGTTGGAGTCCCACCACTCTCCCAGGGTGTTGTGATCCATGTCAAAGCTTTACATCTCTTACTGGGTTGTAGGGCTGTGTCCTAGGGTTCTGGGAGCATGATTTGCTGACCAACTGAGTTCTAATCACCTAAAGAGGCTTGATAAAAATACAATATGTAGGCCCAACCCAGTTTTGCTAAATCTATGAAATCCGGTGTGGGACCCAGAAACCTATATTTTAAATAAGCTTCCCAGGTGATTCTTAGGCACAGTAAAGATGAGAACACTAACCTAAACCCTGTTCCCTGCTCAAGCAGTTATTGTAGCTGTCTGTGAACACTACCCCGTCTGCTCTATCATATTTATATTTTCGCAGTCATTCGCCTTTTTTAAGTATTTGGAAATACTTAATACAGTATTTCCTAATTAGTGATAATTTTACCTACTGGTGGTAGGCGAAAGGATTTCGGGGGTTACATGTGTGACCATTTAAAATGTTGATAGTTGTTGTTATCTTTAGAATATTTATGGCAGATTGTATAAGTTTTACTTTTTGGGAGTGATACAGAATTTCTTGAATGAATTTATTTTTACAGAAAAGAGTTAATTTAAAGAAAATATATTAAATAAATAGTATGTAGGTGGTGTGAAGATTGGGCAGAAACAATGACAGACAGAATCAAATGGTTGAAGTTTGGGAAACTCTCCTAACCCAAAGGAAAAGCTCTTTGTAGATTTCAGGCATCACAGTGGGAACTGGAGGAGGTATTTTGGGGCAGAAAAGCCCTTTGTAGGTCACTGCCAATGCTTTTATGTGGGGCAGGCCCTGGTGATCAGTATCTGTTGTGAAGCTGGTCAGAATAAATAGATGAGCCATGCCTTCACAAGGTGTGTCTCTTGTGAATATAGAGAAGAGAGAGCCAAAGTAATAAGTAGTTGCAAACTGGTGCAATAAAGCTGTGTAAAGGCATAAATATATTCAATATCAGGACTGGTTCTTGGTACAAATGCAATGGAGATAAGGCACCTGCCCCCCTCTTACCTCCCCACACCGGGTCCTCTCTCTGTCAGGGGCATGGCAGCATGCAGTCCCCTCCTTCCTTCTCTTCCCCTGATCCTTCTCTCTCACCCTGACCTCATCAAATTTTGCTCTCAGGGCTCTTATGTTTTCAGAGTTGTAAATGACCCATATTATCCCTAGGCATTGGTTTTCAAATTCTATTGAATTAAAGCATTTTAGCACAAAAATGAACTAATGAATATATTTTCTTGGAGATGAAAAGAAAAACCCACCTTATTTTCTTTAAAAAAGAAATATAGCAGTGGCTTTTCTTTAGTTACAGATGATTATAATGTTCTGTAAATAATGTAATGCAATATATGTTACAACAGTTAGATATTTTTGGAAATCTGATTCATCATATAATATATTCATTAAGTGTTTTTTCCCATTTGAAATCTTAGGACTGTTTTGCCCTGTATGGAAGCCACTAGCCACAAGGGGCTATTGGGTACTTGAAATGGGGCTAGTCTGAATTGATATGTGTTGTTAGTGTAAAATATACACCTAATTTCAACAACTTAGTATAACAAAAGAGAATGTAAAATATATTATTAATAATTTAAAAAAATATTAAGTATTTGTTAAAGTGATAATATTTTTGGCTATATTGTATTAAACTATACTGTATAAATTAATTTCATCTGTTTCTTTTTACCTATTTTAATATAGCTACTAGAAAATTTAAATTTATGAATGTGGCTTATATTAACATATTAGTGGTTCACATATTTCCGTGGACATCATTGCCTTGGAAAATACTAAATTCAACTTGCAGTAAATCCCAGCCTGTTGTTGACTTGACACTAAATGATCATGAGCTCTGAATTTCCCAACATCCTCTATGTGCTAACAGTGCAAAGTTATGGCTCTTTGGTTCCTAACTTGGGTATTTAGGTCAATTCCCTTACCTCCTTAGTTAATATTAGTAGATTCTATTACAGAAAGATCATCTTGGTCAAGCCTAATTCTTATTAAACCATACCTTATAATGAGACAACATAAAAATGCGTAGAAAAGTATTTGGATCAAATACAAAGTCAAAGAAGAACATAGGAGTATCAGGATATTGAAAACAAGTCCAAGATTCCTTCAGTTATTTTTATCTTTGACTTATTGATGAGAATCTTCCAATCTTTTTATCCGGCAAGTATTACCCTCTTCTCAGGTGGAATGTTTAGACTTCATAGAGCTCTTTTTGCTGCAGGTATCATAACACTAAGCATTGAAAATCTTAATTATCATCATTATAATTGAGTTCAGCAGCTTCCACTTAATCAGTACCCATGAATGAATTTAGAGTATTAGATCATTTTGTGACCTACCTGCTTTTTGCTTACCCAAATCTGAAGCCGAAATAAATGATTTTGGCATCCAAGCTGTATCTTTTGTTTTGGCTATGCTATTAAACAATACTATTGTGTCTGCATATATTCCCAATTTTATTAGACAGTGTAAATGAACACTTGGTACTGGAGATGCATCTGCCTGAGTCTTTCTTCTTTACTCTTCTTTTTACCCTGAACCCTGGGTGGTCCTTGACATCATCCTTAGTTCTATTTGCTTTGCTCCCTCAATCTTTAAGCTGTCCCTGGTCTCCTTGCACTCCAGTGTGGCTTCAGATCTGAAAAATGAGTGAGTCACTCCAAATGTACTGTCCAGTCCTGTCTTGGCCAAACTTGTATCTGAGCCCAAATCTCAGCCCTGGCTTAGCTCCTACCTGCTGGCTATGTTTGTCCTAGCCTGTCAAAATTCCTTAGGCTTTTGATACCTGATGCCCTATGTCACTAACAAATTCTAGCAGTCATCAAAGTCAATGAATATATAGCAAATAGATACTAAAATGCAGCATCATAATTCTACAATCTTTCATGAATTCCCCTAGGTAATTAATTTCCTGGAATATTGAGCATGGTACACCATTCTTTCTTTCCTTATTTATTTTTAAAAAATATTTTGTTATTTTTAAGTAATCTCTACACCCAACATGGGGCTTGAACTCACAACCCTGAGATCAAGAGTTGCATGCTCTACTGACTAAGCCAGCCAGGTGCTCCTGGAGCATGGCATATCACTTCTTACCCAATACTCTTGGAAATAATCTGAAACAAAGGATGAAAAACCTTTCCACAAAATTGTGCTGAGATTTAATTAAGAGAAAACCATGTATAATGCATGTAACATTAAGGGGAGTCACCACCTATAGATACAGCATTTAGATATCCTTGTATCCTCTGTTTTGAAATCCATCCACCTCACTCACACTTTTGACATTGAAATCCTTTTTCAAAGAAGGCTATGGAATCATGAGATACACTTGCTTCTGTGTTCAGATTTCCTATATGTCTCATACATTGGATATTTTAATTTGCCAAAGTGACTTTTCAGCTTGGTTGTATTAAGCTATGATGGCTTCACTTTGTGATTTCTGGGAAGCCACAATAACATTTGGCTTTCTAGCCAGGACTGTACCTGAGGCACGTGCCACAAGAAATCATCTTTGGAGCTGCTAGGGTAAAGGACTCTTGATTCTTCTTACTGTGGTACTTTTGTCTTAAAGAATCTTCCAGGAACTTCTACTCAAACAGCCATTCCTCATTCTGTAATAGCATGTTCCTATTTGGCAATCATTATCAACATATAACATTCAGTTCCTAATAATAAAATTGTTTATTATTATTAAATTGCTAAATATTACTAATATAATTTTATTATTATTTCTTAGGTGCTTCACAATAACCATCATGACTCTTAAGTTCTCTGACATGTTGGTAAGTCTGAGAAATCTTTTGCTAAAGCCGTATCTTCTCCTGGGAGATTTTTCTTTTCTTTCTTTCTTTTTTTTTTTTTTTTCCATTTTTTAAAAAGTAGGCTCCACCTGATATGGGGCTCAAACTTACAATCCAGAGATGAAGAGTTGCATGCTCTACCAACTGAGCCAGCCAGGTGCACCCTCCTGAGAGATTTGGGCCAAAGGATTTAAATTCTGTTGATGAAATTTTAACAGCCAGGAGAGAGAATTTGGAGTGATGATATGTGTACTTTCCAGGCTCTTAAAGTTCTACCATCTAGTTGTTTCCTTATTTGCTCATTGTTCATTTATTCATTCAAGAAATATTTATTTAATACCTGTTTTTCGATAGGTTCTGATTGAGGCACCGGGAATGTAGCAGCCTAGAAGATTCAGAGCCTTAAAGACAGGCAAAGCACTGCTATCGTGCTGTGTGTGTGGTGTGTGTGTGTGTGTGTGTGTGTGTGTGTAGAGGGAGGGAGAGAGGGAGCAGGAGAGAGAGAAGGTGAGGGAAAGAGAGAAAGTGAACTAAAACAGACTTTCACTTCTCATTTCATTTGGGTTAGTAGTTGCAGATCTAGCAAATATTATTCTGGAATGAGATGTGATGATTGTTCTGCTTACGTTATAGCAGAGTTTCCCACATTTTTTTGAGAAGAGGAATCATAGTTTGCACCGAACACCAAACAACATCTTGGGAGTTTAGTTGAGAAAAACATCCAGGTGATCACTGATGATCTTTCTTTCTAAGTTAACCTTTCTAACGTTGTATATATACCCCTCTTTGTTCTCACTGCCAGTAACTTAGTCCCATTCATTATCTGCCATACCTGGGCCATTGCAATAATTTTCCATCTGGCCTTCAAGACGGTAGTCTCTCCGAATGCCAAACCATCCTCCATGCTGTACTAATATCAGCAGCTTTTTACTGAGCCATCTTCAGTTGTAGTGAGGCTCCGAGAGATTAGGTGCCACAAACGAGGTTACATAGGTAACAAGTGGCAGTGACAAGAATTCTATTAAACTGTTGCTTTTCAAACTGGGATCTGTATAACCCTGGAGGTCTAAAGACATTCCCAAGGACTCTGTGAAGATTTGTAAACTTTGTGTTTTCATTTAAATCATAATCCCTTAGAAATGACAAATACCCACCATTTGCTTCCACGTGGATGGAACTGGAGGGTATTATGCTGAGTGAAATAAGTCAATTGGAGAAGGACAAACATTATATGGTCTCATTCATTTGGGGAATATAAAAAATAGTGAAAGGAAATAAAGGGGAAAGGAGAAAAAATAAGTGGGAAATATCAGAAAGGGAGACAGAACATGAAAGACTCCTAACTCTGGGAAACGAACTAGGGGTGGTGGAAGGGGAGGTGGGCGGGGGGTGGGGGTGAATGGGTGACGGGCACTGAAAGGGCACTTAATGGGATGAGCACTGGGTGTTATTCTGTGTGTTGACAAATTGAACACCAATAAAAAATAAATTTATTAAAAAACAAAAAAATAAAAAGCTTCTGCACAGCAAAGAAAACAATCAACAAAACAAAAAGACAATGTATTTAATGGGAGAAGATACTTCCAAATGATATAACCAATATGGGGTTAATATCCAAAATATATAAATAACTTATGCAAGTCAATGCCAAAAAAATCAATAAAAATTCAATTAAAAAAAATCATAATCCCTGGGCAGCCTGGGTGGCTCCGGGGTTTGGCACCGCCTTCAGCCCAGGTTGTGATCCTGGAGACCTAGGATCGAGTCCCATGTCGGGTTCTCTGCATGGAGCCTGCTTCTCCCTGTGTCTCTGCCTCTCTCTCTCTCACTCTCGCTCTCTGTCTCTCATGAATAAATAAATAAAATCTTTTAAAAAAATAAATCATAATCCCTTAACCTCTGGGAGCTAGACCACCCAAAGTGACCCTCTCCTTACTGAGGACTGCAACAATTTCACTTGTGTTCGTGCTCATTGTAATGTTAAGGCGAGTAATGTTGCTTTAGTTGGGTTTAGCTTTTCAGAAAAAAGCAGATTGAGAAATTCTTTTCAGGAGTGGTTGCAAAAATCTTGATTTGGAAGAAGACTTTCCCATCTTTTCTAACTCTAAGGAAATGTTTAACTATTAGCTGGAGGGTTTTCCTATTCCCTTGGGGGCAGGATGGACACAGGTGGGTGACACAAGCCTTGGAGAATAGGCAAAGAGGAATTATTTTATAGTATCAGGTAAATAAGAAAATAGGAAGGAATCCAACTGCCAATCAGTCAACCAACAGGCAGCAAATTGGAGAAGTTACAAATAGTAGAGTGGAGCCAGGTCTCTTTGCAGTGCTAGGTTTGTGAGGGCTGAAGGTGCAGGCTTGTTTCTACCTAAATCTCCAGGGGCTGCGGATGTTTCTGAGTGAGTACTGAAGGAGCTACCAGGTGGCAGGTGGACTAGAGCCCAGGTCCCATTCCGTGCTTGAGAAGGAAAGGACAATGAGAAATTCTTGCGAATTTTTAGAAGAAAGTCATGGGTGAGGACAAGAAGATAGAATGCATGTCGGATAAGATCTTCAGAAAACCTGCCCTGGTGGATTTCCCTGCAAGGGAGGAAAGTGAAGGTTTCTCGAACCCTTCAGTCTTTTAGTGCAATGCACACATTTTAAATGTGGCCTAGGGGACAGGTTACATCAGAACTGCTTATAATGCTGGTAAAAAAACACAGCTTTCTGGGGCTGACTCAGAATCTTGGAATATCAGAGTTTGGGACCGGTCAGTTGTAGCATTCCAGAAAATTCTTTTTTTTTTTTTTTTTTTTTTTAGATTTTATTTACTCATGAGAGACACACAGAGAGAGGCAGAGACATAGGCAGAAGGAGAAGCAGGTTCCCTGCGGGGAGTCCAATGTGGGACTCAATCCAGGGACCCTGGGATCATGACCTGAACCAAAGGCAGATGCTCAACCACTGACCACTGAACCACTCAGGTACCCTGCATTCCAGAAAATTCTTAAGCATGTTAGAATTTGAGATCTACGGGCCTAGGGACTTTCTCTACAAGGTAGGGGACAGAGTTGCTGGAAGGATTCTAAATTTTTCTTTTTGAAACCTGGCCAAACTCTATTCAAGAAAAGGTGATTACTTACTGGAGTGATAGGGCATACATGTTTTAAACCAGTGTGGGCTCTTAAAATGGAAGCACCCCCAAGAGAGAGAATGCATTAAGTCCCTATATATTAGAATCACTCAGTTTCTTAAGGACAGCAAGAGGGACCTGGCCTCCATTGTGAGTCAGGGTTGAGATGTTAGAGGACAGTTCCTGTTAAGAAAAAGATGAAAAGAAATGGTGGGAAAATAAAATTCAAATAAAATTCTTAGCTTTGACCATTTCTTCTTACCTTTAAGGCCCCTTGCTTATTACCTCTACCATCTTTCCCAAACCTGATCCTTACACGCGGTTGCCTTTGCTTTCAAGCTAGGGAAACTTTTTCCTTCATCAGCTCTTTTGTGGATGTGTTTGGAATTTTGCCTAAACAAGGTCTGCCAAACCTGCTCCTGTGTTATCTTTAGTATCTCCTTTGCATATGTGCCCTGAGGAAGTGAGATCCTCTGTGCATTCTTTCTTCTGATGAATATTTGATTGGCAACCTTAAAATTTTTCTTTGTGTTTAAATTATAAACTCAGTGCAAGCCAAGGCACCTTTCACAGTCTTTTAAACTACATGTCAATATGTGTTCTTGTGGAGCTGTAATTACCTATTATTTCATAGCTTTCTGAATTAAATATTCATTAAACAAAAGCTGAAAATGGTATTAAATCTATATAAAAATTTTAATGTGCAAAAATTACTAATCAGAGTGTTAATGTAGCATTATCAGGATTTGACTTATGTGGCAAGGAAGGACATTACATTTTTTAACTAATGCTTTGTTCTTTAAAGCCATTCACCTTTATAGAATAATGCACATTTTCCTAGAATAATGAATTATTATGTGAGGGAGTTTCAAAATGTAAATGAGAAACAATTTCACTGTACTGTCTTTGGGGAAAGGAAAGGATGTGATTTTTGAATATAAATAGAGGTTTCCCACTTTTGCCAATGATCAGAACTAACACAGCAAGTAGAAGGGAGCATAGTGGATGGATGTAGGCAAAAGCATTGCTCATGGATGTGGAGGAAATAGGACTTCACCAGCCCAGGCTGCTCCTTTTCCCTCAGGGTGTTCACGGGGTAGAGAGAGAGGAAGTTGTGTAGAAGCCAACATCTTTACCATCCATGCAGGTGTACACGTCTTAGGGAGATAATGTCTCTAATGCAATCAGCCATTTTATTAAAATGTGTTTGTTCAGGTACTACACGAACCTTGAAAGAAAAAAAGATCATGTTAGAGGGACGCCTGGGTGGCTCAGTGGTTGAGTGTCTGCCTTCAGCTCAGGGCTGAAAAAATAAAAAAGAAAGGTAACTACCCAAAACACTAAAAGTCACTTGAAGATAGTTGCCTCTAGTGACTGGGAATGGGGTAAGGAAGACAGTTATTCCTTTTAAAGACTTTCTATGATTTTTTAAAAGATTTTATTTATTTATTCATGAGAGACATGGAGAGAGAGAGAGAGAGAGAGAGAGAGAGAGAGAGAGAGGCAGAGACGTAGCCTGAGGGAGAAGCAGGCTCCCTGCAAGGAGCCCAATGCGGGACTCCATCCCAGGAACCCGGGATCATGACCTGAGCCAAAGGCAGATGCTCAACCACTGAGCCACCTAGGAGCCCCTAACTTTCTATTTCTAAGTAGTATACTTGTCCTACCTAATTTTTGATGGATTATTTTAGGATATATCTGTTGATTACTCCCCGACAGACATGAGTATTACACTATTCTCCATTTCCCATTTTAATTTTTAATGCAGTTGATAGTTCTGTTGGTTTCCTGTTTTCAATCTTTAAAAATTTTTTAAATCTCCTTTTCTTGTTCAATCATCTTTAGAAATGGATAACTCTGGGCAGCCCTGGTGGCGCTGCGGCTTAGCGCCGCCTGTAGCCCAGGGTGTGATCCTGGAGACCCAGGATCAAGTCCCACGTCCCGCTTCCTGCGTGAGCCTTCTTCTCCCTCTGCCTGTGTCTCTGCCTCTCTCTCTCTCTGAATGAATAAATAAATAAATCTTAAAAAAAAATAATAAAGAAATGGATAACTCTGTATATGTTAGATGAAGAATTTAGCATATGTACCCTTCCTCTATGTTTTCTTCCTCTTTATTAGCTCCATTAAATTTTGGCTCTTGGATTTCATGGACATTATCCATATTGTTTATCATTTATCCTTATGCCAAACTTCTTTTACCTGTGCGAGCTAGAGAGGTCTCTGTTCTTCAGGATCTGAAGAGTCCATACAGAAATGATTTGGATCATGTTATTTATGTAACCGTATGTTCCGTTTTCTTATGTACTTAAAGGGATCATGAACATTTTCCTGGTATCTTTATTTTTTAAACTATCATTCTCCATGGCTGTAGACTATTCTAATATGTTAAATACACAGAAGCTTGGCCTTGGCTTTGTTATTTAACCAGTACATGCTTTTCGACTTTGGTTTGGGTTTAGTCTTTGAAGCTCTACTAGATGAATATCTACTTCAGTATCATTTCTGACATCTCTAAAGTTGAGTATGAGCCGTGATTATATAATTGCTTATTTATCATCATAAAATAACAGTGTAACAATACCTATAAAATGAACACATTGTGCTATTTGGATTTGTTGTTAATATTGGAGTATTGGGATATTAGAACCTTCAAATATGGGTAAGTTTTATTCTAGTTGTTATTTGGAGTGAAAAATCTCTTTATGTGCTTTATTTAAATTTCGTAGTCAAATGAAATATAAACATACGTTGATTTTTGTAAGAGTAAAACTCTGCAGTAATTAATATGATTGTGAGAACTAAAATTTTAACATATAAAAATTACTAAGAAATTTCAGGTAAATAAATAAGAAAAGAATGCCAGTTAATATATATATAAGAGAATACATTAGCCAGATTACTTTAGAGAAAACTATATGCTTTCTGAACCTACAAATGTTTATAACATTAAGTTAATTATAACACAAGGTACAGAAATATAGAGTAGCCAATATTAGAATTCTAATCTTTGTGGAATTATTTGGTGTTCTAAAATTCATAACATTAAACAAAATAGCCTGTAAAAACTATATTTAGTTTTTAGTTATTTAATTTGGTTTAGGTCATGAGTCTCTCAAGGAAAGGTTCTATTTGGAAATTCTTCACATTTTATGAGAATAAGTAAAAAGCAGAATGTCAGTTTTACTTCCTTGAAATGTCATGAAGAGAAAAACTCCAAATCATGAAAATCAAAATTCATCATAACTGTCTTCAATCCTGGCATATTATTAATAGCCAATACTTAAATTGTACTGTTCTGTTCTCTCTATATTTTCACTTAATGCTCCCAGTGGACCCTTGAGGTATGGATATTATTAGCTCATTCTAGAGATGAATAAATTCAGACTCAGAGATATTAAGCAATTTATCCAGGGTCACACAGCTAGGAAGAGGGAGAGCAGGACTTGAACTCAGGCAATCTGATTCAAATCTGTGCTCTTTATCAAGGTGTCATCTCTTAAGTAAGAGATACCTGAAAAATACTTAGATGGGGTTCCTGGCACAAAGCAAGCATCCAAAAAAAGTTGATTCTTGTCATCAGTTGCTGGCATGGGAAGAGCTGGAATGAGAGAGGGGGAGGAGCTGATGGGTTATTCACCTTTACCCTCCCAGCCTCTGGGGCCTGGAAGGTGAGAGGTGAGGGAGGTGTACATGGCCCCAGGGAACCAAGAAGCCAGCTTCAGCCAGGAGGGTCTAAGATAACAAAAGCCTCCATCAAAAGCCTCAAGTCTGGTTGTTGGGCTCCCGGAGGCCAGGGAGCTGCTGCAATGCACAGGCTACTGTGGCTGGGCTCCACCAGCAGTCTCCTTCTCACTTTCTAAGAGTAACCAGGGAAAAGGCTGCAACATTATAGTTTCTTTTAACATTAGGTGCATGACTTCCTAGCTCTGCTGGAGAGGATTGTGGTAGGATGGAGATTTCCATGCAGTGGTAGCTTATCACAGCACCGCGTTTAGGGGCTTCATAGAACTAGCTCTTCCCCTAGGTGAAAAGAGGGTTACCTAGGGTTGCTTAGAGGCTACTTATAAGCATTCTGTAGTGAAAGCATAGTATTTCTTTAAAACAGAGAAGGTTTGGAAACCTAAGGATTTTTCTGGGATTAGCCCTATGTAGGCACAAATGCAATTCTTTCCTAAGGGCAATTATTGCCAATTTACTATAATTAAGAAATGCAAACTGCAAGCC
Organism: Nyctereutes procyonoides; assembly: GCF_905146905.1. Taxonomy (NCBI): domain Eukaryota; kingdom Metazoa; phylum Chordata; class Mammalia; order Carnivora; family Canidae; genus Nyctereutes; species Nyctereutes procyonoides. The sequence goes on from NW_026575037.1 coordinate 11,050,554, forward strand.
ACTGAGAAGCCAGTGAGTAGGAGTTTAGGGCCAAGATGTTAAAGATCCAGAGGAAATTGAAGCATGCTAATAGCAGTTGAGGAAGCTGAGACAGCTGTTTTAATTGCACCTAAGTGTTCATAATTTATTAACTGTCTTCTTAATAGTGCAACCTTTAACATGTGTGCAAATGGTCCTCATGAATTCTTAACATTCATGTTTTGTTACTTTGATGGGGTTATACTTTATTTTTAAAGCTCCATTAATATGTCTTTCTTTTCCCAGACTAGGGAAAGTCTGGCTGATTAAGTCACATTTTACCTTGACCTCAGGTACCACTGTGTAGCCAAGTCGATCAGATTTTAAGACACAGAATCTAGTAGAAAATACACTACCTTAGAATACCAAGAATACCAGACTCACAAAGTCAACCTTATAAAATGGTGGCACATATTCCCAAATTTCATTTTTAGGTCCTTCTCCCCACTCCTGGGTTCCCAGGATCCCACAGGTACTCTAGCACTTCTCACTGCTCCTTCTCATATGTGGTGGCTCTTGGATCCCTGTCCTATCACTCACCCTGATTCCCATCACCAGATCCCCCCTGTGTGTGTTCCCGCTATGGCTCTGCTGAATGACCAGTTGGTCTCGCTGGTTTTGAAACTGGCAAGATTCAGATGCTCTTCTTGGTCTAAGAAGTATACAAAGAAGTGTTAAGATACATCCAGTCTGGGTCCATAGAAGTCAGCAGCAGTCCTGCTGGGGAGTATGGTGAACATCTCCCATATTTTTCGGTCTGCTTTAATAATTAGTCTTTTGAAACGCTTCTATAATACTTTTACAATTTAGAATCATTAATAATGCTGGGATGCCTGAGTGGCTCAGTGGTTGAGCCTCTGCCTTTGGCTCAGGGCGTGATCCTGGGGCCCGGGATCAAGTCCCATATCCAGCTCCCTGCAGGGAACCTGCTTTTCCCTCTACCTATGTCTCTGCCTCTTTCTCTGTATCTCTTATGAATAAATACATAAATAAAATATTTTAAAAAAAGAATCATTAAAAAGGCTGAATAAAATGCAAAATTAATCTGAAATTAAGGCATGCAATGGAACAATTTAGAAGGTTAAAAATTGCTGTCATGATGTACTGAATTGCATTGTTACTGGGGTAGGCAGCCTCCAAGAGGCCCCCCCAAGGACTCTAGCCCCCTGATTTTCACACATTTGTATAGTCTCCTCTTACATTAGTCTGTAGGACCAATAGCATGCAGCATAAGCAATGGTGTATTACTTTTGACACTAGATTATAAAAGATTGTAGTTTCTGTCTTGGATACTCTTCTACTACCTTGCTCATATTTTCTCTCTTTCTCTCTAAATCACTACTCTGGGGGAAGCCAGCTTCCATGCCATGAAGAAACTCAGGCAGCCTATGAAACCAAGTCCACGTGCTGAGGAACTGAGGCCTAAGGACCTCCAGGGCTGTGAAAGAATACATGTTTCTGCTTTAACCCACCTAATTTGTGGTGATTTGTTATGGCAGCCCTAGCACACTAATCCAGGTTAATTTGTGAGGCAACAATGGTTAATGGAGACAATTATGTAATCAAGTTATGCTTATACTATATTCATTGACTTTTTTTTCAATGAATAAGTATGTGGAAAAGACACCTGTTTCTTTGGGCCACTTTTCTGTGTTTTTGGCAATTTTGCAAAATTTTACCTGGAACTACCTCTTTATCAGGGTTGGAGGGCTCAGATGTGTTTAGACATGACACGCTGGGATGCTTAAAGCATATAACCTCAAACACAGAACCTATGGTGCGGCTATAGGCTGGGGCCCTGTGGCACAGCAATTCTGATATGTTTGATTTTGCCTATCTCTACCAAGAAAGGGGGGGGGGATGATTTCATTTACTCTATTAGGGAGTGCACATTTTGATTAGACATCAACAAAATAAAATTTTCTGCTTACAATTTTACATGTATGCAATTGGAAGCATTTTTCATAGACTAACGATGACTCTGTAAGCTTCAAATCTCGCTTCTCTACTACCTGTGTACCTCCAGTGTTGCTCACTTTCATGTTATGATGTGCCCTCTGGCTCTGTATCTTTATGTTGTAAAGCTGAATGAGTTAGCACAGTCGGTGATAGGAGTCCTCCTGGAAAACCATTCCTATACCAGGGTGGCTAGAAATGATTTGAAATATATGTGAGAATGACTGATAGACACAGAAAAGCTCAAGCTAAATGTATCCCTGGCTCATCTTCCCCTTCGCATATCCCCAAAATACCCTTTCCCGGGAAAGAAGCACTCTTTTCTTCGGCATTATTGCCTCTAGGGTGATATAAACATAATATTGCCAGTGGCCATTTCTATCTCTCTGTGACGAAATCTTGCCAGAGTGAAGCATATCCAAGAAAAGCAGAATTAAGATAAGGGTAGGGGGTGGGAGGAGTGGGGAGATAAAGAGACAGACAAGGGTGGTGGGGTGGTTGGGGAATTTATTTCTGATGATATCTCTAGATCCAGTTGTGATTGAAGCCAAATTTAGTTTTTCACTTACATGAGCCAAGATATTACAAACACCCCTGTTTCTGCTTAACTGAGCTTGAATTGTTTGTCTTTTTCTTCTTTTTTCACTATTGCATCCTCAACTTCTAGAATTTGACACATGATAGGCACTAAATAAATATTTGTTGAATGAATGAATAAAATGAATTTCTTTAAAGCAGAGATGGCCTTACTAAATCAGGAAGATTTTTAAAAATTATTTATAATCAAGGTAGAATTTCAGGGCTCTAGACCATGTTATTGATAAGTATACATGGTTAAACAGAGAGGGAGCACGCTTGGGTCACATTAAAAGCTAAGGCCTAGAGAAAGGAATGCACTAGACACGCTCAGAGCATGTGAGTGTGGTGGTCCTGTTGGGTTGTCAGTTTCTGGAGGGTGTGAGGATGATGTTGAAAAGGTAGGTAACTCATCTCTGAGAGATTTGGATGATCAGCTGAAGAACTTGGCATTTATTTGGTAGCCAGTGAGAGTCAATGGGTGATTTTTAAGCAGAGAAGTGAGATGTTGTCCCTTCATGGATAGTTTCATTTTAACAGAAAACCCAAAGCTTCTACCTAAAAGGATTTACTTTTACATAATAGAAATGTAAAGTCATAAAGCAGGTTAGTGAAGATTTTGTGAAAGAACTTTCAATAGTCTCAAATTACACCATGTAGGCTACTGCTGTTTTATGACTATTTTCCTGTGATAATCTGGGGTTAAGTTCAGTCATTTCACAAAAACCTAGTTGCAACTTTTAGTACTGTGAAATAGAAACACAAAGACCTAAAAGGAGTTAAAGGAAAGAGAGATGATAAAAGAAGAAGATGCTTTTTTCTCTCTTCGGGTACATTTTATCTTTTGGAAAAATTCAAAATGATGAATAAACTATTTAAGATAAGTTTTCAGCAATGCTAAAACCATCGGATGATTTAAAAGTGAAACATCTGAAGAAGCAGAAATTGTGTGAATAGCCCAGAAACTAAGACCAATTAAACATACTCTGATTGGAACCTAGAGTAAGTGATATAAATCAGACTGGAAAAAATAGGGTGTGGTCAAATTAGACTGGAAGCATGGAGGAAGAAAACAATTTTGTGAGCAATCCACTTAGAGTATGTAACATATTTTATACCCATAGCTAACAACAGGACTGTAAATTATGTAAATATAGTGCATTTATTTTGATTACACTACAACATGCTATTTGTTTCTTCTTTTCTCAATCTATACAAATAAAAAAAGCTTTTTATTTTTGATGTAGAAGATTTCAGAAATGTTATATTTCTGATTTCAAGGCATCTTGTTATTTCTCTTGCATTTACATCAATTTTCTTCTTTTCATGATATCTCTTGTGAAAATGCATTTGTTGCTTGTAAGTACATTTTTAGAAAAAGTTTAACTTTTTATTGTCTTCTAACTTAAAATTATATTTTCTGGTTTTGGTTTCTGTGAGAGAGGAAAAATGATCCTAAAGTGTTGATACTCCCTAGGGTAAGGTTACTTGGTGCTGCTCAGCCTCTGGCTCCTGCGACAATGAGTGCTGTAAGTGATAGACATGACAAGGACAGAGGGCTGGGTATAATAATTAGACATGTGGGACTGATGGGGTCTAAGGAGCTGTTGAGACAAGAAAGAATCTAGAGGAGTATGGGAGGAGTTTGCAGGAGGGGATTGGGGGTGGGGAAAAACTATTTGTATAAGCAATTTTATGGAAGTTTTGACTGGGGATAAAAAGTGTCATACCTATCACTGAATCCCTGAAAAATTCCCATAAAAACATCGCATTTCTGTTTGTTGCTCTTACAATCAGATTTGTGAATATGTGAGCATTTTTCTGACTTATCAGTGTGTTGAGATTGGATTCAAGGTGAGAGGAGAAGATGGCCCAGTTTTATTTGGGTTACTTTTTTTTAAAAAAAATATACCATTCTATGGTGATTAAAACTATAAAAAGAAGACTTTCTGTAAAAGAAGGTCATGACAACAGCTATAAAACAGTGTTTTTCTTTTTTAGTACCTTTCAAATTTCTCATATTGTTCTGGGGTTCCAGATTCTGTGCTGCTTCACATGTACTCATGAACTAATTTTCTTAGCTACCATCTGGTTCCATCAATTTTTTTCTTTTCTAGTTGGCTTTGGTGATGTCTTTGATATCATGGCCACCATCATGTCATGGATGTCCAGTCAAGTCTCCATTGCTTATACCCACCCAGGTGTGGCTGACTTGACAAATGCTGCCAAAGTTAACCGAAGCTTTGCCACCACTACCTGATGAAGGTGCTGCCTCTGAAGCTACCATAGTACTGCCTATATTTGATATCATACCATCTCTGGCATTTCCAGTTCCAGATGTGGACGCTGGTTGTCCACTGCTCCAACTGAGGAATCCATTCTGTTCCCTTTTGGTTTTTACTCTAGTATCCTCTCTCTACAGCACAGATATGAGACCATGGTTATAGGACACACTATATAACAAGAACCAGGAGGCAGAACCAGGGCTCAGAAATGCTGGTTTGTTCTGGGATCTTTCTTATAGATCTCATTGCTCTCTTACCAGAGGCCATGTATTTGTCCCTGGAAGTGCTTTGGCCCATCACATGAGGCTCCTCACACCCCTGGTCATGTTTACACTCATCTTAGTCTCAACATGGAGTTCAGGCCCTTATGTCAGCTTTATGAATAACAGTTTTCATAGCCCTTTCATTTGTATTTTCTCCTTGGATAAATATTAGTGCATGTATCATTAAGATGATTGGTTTCTGTCTCATACCCAATAAAAATTCCAGTTTTGAAAGCTGTTATTTAAATATTCATTTCTGTATTTATTTATTGGTTCATTCAACATATATTTAATTAGTAACTACTATACACCAGGGACTGTTCTGGGATTGAGAGCATGCCAATGACTAAGACAGACAAAATTTTTCTCTTCTTAGAGTTCACCTTCCCATAGGCAGACAACAAGTAAACCAACATGATGATTTCAGATAGTGGTAAGTTCTCTGAAGAAGTAAACCTGGAAAGGGAATCAAGAGTGATGGTGGGCACAGGTGTGGGGGGACACTTTTTGAGATAGGGTGATCCCTCAGGGCAGGTCTCTCATAGTCTCTGAAACATCAAACTTGTAGTCCTTTTACTTGCAAATAGTCCCTTCCGGGTGTCATCATGCAATGAGCTGGGGAGGTGATTATATCTGTGTGCTGAGGTCAGAGGTATCATCCTGTCAATAATTTCAGTTCAGTCATTGGCATGAAAAAGGAAGGAGACACTGTCGATTTCAGGAAGAAAAATGGGCTTGACTTTTTTCTGTAGAGAAATTATTGATGTTTCCAGTGGCCTCTTCTGCCCCCACTCTCACCCCCTAACCTCAGCATGATTTTTCACCTTCTTATACCAGGACATAGTGTGGCCCTCATTTAACTGTATGTAACTATAATGCAGCAGGTTCTTCTTCTTCTTCTTCTTCTTCTTCTTCTTCTTCTTCTTCTTCTTCTTCTTCTTCTTCTTTTAATGCAGCAGGTTATTCAAATAAACAAATGCACAAGGCATTTTCTTAAAGCTTATACAGTCTTCCTAACTATTCCATAGACATGAGTGTCCTAGGTCACAGAGTGAGTAATAGCAATGAGAGTTACTCAGAGTGACTACCTGCTAGGTGCCAAGGACAGCTAGCACATACTCACTCCAATTTTCCTAGGAGACTAGCATTAGAATGCTCATTGTGTTGGAGGAAGTTGAGGTTGAAGAGTTTAAAGACTGTCAAGTCACACAAGTACTGAGCATAATTTTCTGCTTGATCCCTCAACACCATTCACTTTCCATCAAACTATGATCATTCCTAAGGTGAAATCAGGCATTTGTAGGTGACCCCAGAACCTCTATGATCTAAGTTGTGAAAGAGTAAAAGGTCTAAAATTCAATCTCAGGTCCCTAAATTGCATCGTATCTAAGAGCATAAGCCATGGCGGGGGTCACACAGATCTCCCTTTAAATCAGGCTGCAGAACTTACTAGCAGTGTGACTGTGGGCAATTTTTGGAGACTTTCTGATTCTCAGTTTTCTGATCTGTAAATGGGCATAATAAACACACACCTCAAAGGATTATTTGGGAGAATTAAATAATGCCATATTCTGTTTTTAGCACAATTTTTGGTGCATATGAAGTTCTCAGTACTTTCTAGCTAATATCATGCTATTTCACTATGGCAGGCCCTAATATTGCCAGTTTACAGCCACCTACCTGGTTCCTTGCAAAGAAAACCACAATTCTCTATAGCTGTCCAGCAACCACAATACCTGACAGGCTTGACAGCTACCTCCCCATCTCTGGTAGGTAGATTATGATTGGTCTAAGCCAGAAGTTCTCAAAATATGGTCTAGGATGAGCAGTATGAATATCACCTGGGGAGTTGTTAAAAATGCACACATTCAGGCTTCACCCAAGATCTACTCAATCAAAAACTCTGGGAGTAGAGCGCAGCAACCTGTGTTTTCACTAACGTTCTAGGTGACTCTGTTAAAGTCTAAAAGCCACTAATCTAAAAACAATCATGATAATCTTATTCCCCTTTCCGATAATTGGGTTAAACATGGGTGTATGACCAAGTTTTGGTCTATAGAACCTGAGAGCTGGGGAGGGAAAGCATGCTAAACTTTTCTTGGCTCATTTAAAGAGGTGCATTCTTCTTTGCAGGATGCTATAAAGAAAGCAGAGCAGAAAGGTAAAAAGAATTGGGTCCTTGTTGATGCTGCTGAGCTGCTGAATTAGCCAAATTTTGGACTTCCCCTTATGTGCTATAATAAAATTGTTGATATGTAAGCTACTTCCAATTGTTTTTCTTATTTGCAGCTGAAAGCAAACTGTCTAATATTCCCACATAACAGTTGTCTCTTGGGTAAAGCAGTGCTCTTTGGAATGTACAAAGATTATGGTGCACTGAAAATGTGGGCTTCAATCATAGTAATTATTTATTTTAGTTTTCTTTAAAATTACTTATATTTATTTAGTTTTATTGGTGGTGGAGGGGCAAAGCATTCATTTTGTTTTTTCATTAGACTCTGGATGAGCCAAGAAGATGTCAGACAGCTCGATGAAGAGACACTTAGTTGTTCACATGTGTCCAATGGTCTCTGGATGTTTGGCTTCTGAAAATGAAAACATCTGGAGCACAAAGCAGTGTTTTCACTTTTCAGCTATATTTTGGTATCATCTTGAGACCATTATTAGGAAAAGCCAGGAAGAAAGGATTTATGCAAGAAGTAGGATCACCCAAGAGTATCAGTGACAAGGTGTGCCACCCATATTGCAATTACTTGCTTCATTTTTTTCAGTCATTCAGAAGAACTGAAATCTGTCATGTTTAGCATACTGTGTTATAGGGGGTAGCTATGACTTCATATATAAATATTACTTCATAGATGGAAAGATGGTCTTTGTCTTCTAGGAGCAAATAGTTTAGTTGTAAGCAACTGGTATAATGAAATAAATTGACGTGGTAGAGATTGGTAAGATGTTTGTGGGGGTGTGGAGACAGGAACTGCCATTCATTCAGTTATTCAACATATACTCGTTGTTCTTTAATGACAAAGATATTGTTTTAGGCTTTGGGGGTACAATGATAAGCATTACCAGCTCTGGTCTCTACTCTCATGAAGCTTACAGTCTAATGGGAAAGACATGAATGTGTAAACACGAAACATACAGTTATAAATGCAGATAATGTGATGAAAGGAAAGTACTGTGCTATCAGAGAGAGTAATCGGGGTGATGCAGTTTGCTTTGGGTGTTCAGTAAAGGACTGTCTGAGGATGTGACATTTAAGTGAAGACCTGAAGGGTGAGTGGGAGGGAACATGATTAAGTTTGGGGGAGGCGGGGGAGGAAAGGTTAGAAGCATCTTCTTACAGGAAGTGGCACTGAAGTCGAGTCTCAGAAGTCAAACTAGTGTGGTAGAAAATGCCTCTACATGTGCACATAGAGAAGACTGTAAGGAATATACCAAAATGATAACAGGATTTTATCTCTGGGTAGTGTGATTGTGTCTACTTTTTAATTTTCTTGTTTCTGTTTTTACTTACTATATGTTTGGTATACTCTCTTGTAATAATAATAATAGAGTTCCATTAAAACAGTAATCCTAAAAAGAAGGAAAGAAAAATGAAAAAGCATTTTCAAATAGACAATGATGGGGTCAAGTTTAGGTGTAGGTGTCTATGGCCAGGTGGGGTTGGGGGCAACTGGGTCAGATTGCAGGCAGCAGTTTGCAGTAGTTAAGTAACTGCTGGTTACGGGAATATCTTCTTAGGACTACAGCATGCCAGTGGGGATGGGGGTGAGAGATGGCAAGAAGTCAGGTCAGGAAGGACCTTTGTGGTCAGGAAGAATTTTAAGTCCATTCTCTGGTCAACATGGAGTAAGGTGATCAGATCTATATTTTAGTGACACCCTCCTGGTGATGGTGTAGGGATTATGTGGGACAATAGCAGTCAGCAGGGTGAGCAACAGAGGGCAGGGCAGGGCAATTTTGGGTGTTTTTAAGTGGTACATACAACAGAGTAACAACTGCTGCTCTTCATGGCTTATTGGTAAATTGGGCGATTTTTGTCTGTATAGACCAAAGCGGTGGAGTTGAGTGATTAAAACATGAACTTCAAATGATTAATTTAGGACCAGTCTGAGGGGGCGCCTGGGTGGCTCAGTTGGTTAAACTCCAACTTTAGACTTTGGCTCAGGTCGTGGGAGTCTGCTTCTCTCCTTCTCCGTGTCCCTCTGGCCCTCTCCTGCCCCGACCCCCATAAATAAATAAATAAATCTTAAAAAGAAAGATCAGTCTGATGCCAAACAACTGGGTGGCTGCAATTTTTTTTTTTTGTGGGTGTGTGTGTGTGTCTCAGCCATGTAGTTCTGGTAGTAGATTCCATCTCTCCTTATCATAGTCTTCACCATTTGTCCTGTGTGGGTCTTAGGAGGATCAAGAGCACCTGTCCTTTTCCTACCTTAGTGAGAGATCAGAATGAGGTCGTGTCTGTAAAATGATTGATTTCCTCACACACAAATAGCACTGAAGTACAAACAGTCATTATTATCTTCTCTGATGCCAACTTTTTGTGCAGGTTTTAATTTTGTCTGTTCGTTTTAACCAAATCTTAGGTCTCCATGACTACAATAGAAGAACAGAAGGAAAAGAATACTTCTGTCTCGGAACATCCTAAGTGGCATTGTTTATTGTAAAATGTGGATATTTTAAAGGATGCCCACATTTTTAAAAGGTGTAAACGCTGTTCATATGGTGTTCCAAGCCAGGGACCCATTTTTATGTTCTAGTCGTGGGTGATATGTGAACACATTGAGAAGATATATCAATAAAGACTCTAGAAACAGACTAAAAGGATTCATGATGAATCCACGTAGAATTCAGATGCAGCAAAATATGTTTATTTACTTAGCTTCTAGGGCAGGATCATCTGAGCTCTCTGGGACCTGGGTAGTAAGGTCAAGTGTGGCCATGGATTGACATCTGAGGAGTTGTACATTCTGAACACCTGAGTAAAAACTCCAGGAAAAACTGTCATGTTTTCATGCATCCTTCATGGGTGTATAGCTAGCCTTCCCAGCATGATTAGGACATGATGCTAAGTCAGCAGCTTTTTTCAAGAGGCAATGAGTGTGTTAGAGGCTTTGCAGTTAGATTTGAGTCCTAGCTGAGACGCTTATCTGTCTGAACTTGGACAAGTTCCCTGACACCTAGACTTAGATTTCTTCATCTGTTAAATGGTAGTAGCAAAGCCCACCTTCAGGATTATTGTAGGGAAATAAATAAAATATATTTATAAAGTCCCTGGCATTTAAGAAAGTCTTTAATTGTTGCTTTTACTGTTGTTATTATGTACACTTTTAAGCTGCAGAGAGCTATGCATGCAGCTACTCAAGATTTTTTTTTTAGTAGGCTCCATGCTGGACTCCAAGCCCCAAGGTGGGGCTCGAACTCATAACCCTGAAATCAAGACCTGAGCTGAGATCAAGAGTTAAACGCTTAACTGACTGAGCTACCCAGGTGCCCTGCTCCTCAGGAATTTTTATTTTGAAACATAACACGAATGTGAAGCCCCAGGGTGGTGGAAAGCCAAGGAGAAAAATAAGGGCTGGCATGGTGGGAAACCAGAATTAGGGTTTCCTGGGGCTCAAGGAGCTGAGATCCTAGGCTCTGTGCAGCATCTGAAAATTTCAGGAACTTAGCCAGTATCTGGGGCCAGCATGTTCCAGGCTGTCACTACAGATGCCAAGTGCTTGGCAGACGAGGGTATTAGGGTGATGCCTGACTGCGGCCACATAGCAAAGTCCAGTGGTCCCAAAGCTGAAAGTGGGGCCGATGCTGGTTGACCCCAGTCCACTGAGTAGCTACCTTGATATTTATCACTGGTGTGTGTCCCCAGCCACTTCTCAGTCCTCCTTTCCTTCCTCCTGGGTCTTGTCCTAGTCAGGTGTTCTGCTTCCAGTCAGGTACCCAGTCTGTGTCCTATTTTGGTTCTCAGCTTAAAGAGAGCAAACCTCTGCAAAGGTATTTGCTGACAAGGTGGGACCTGTGTTATTTTGAAAAGAACTCTTGGAAACTGGAAGAATTACATTTTCATGGAAGAATGATAGGCAACAGGTTGATGTTTGAGGTCCGGGGGCTCTGTCTAGCATGTGTGATTAGAATACGTCATGATTTAGTGGCCACACCTTCTGCTTAGAAAGCCAATACTTGCCAGAAATAGTGTTTTTACCTCTTTTTTTTTAAAGCTTTATTTATTTATTTGAGAGAGAGAGAGCATGAGCAGGAAGGAAGGGCAGAGGGAGAGGGAGAAAGAGACACCCCACTGAGCAGGGAGCCAGACAAGACAAGGTAGGATTTAATCCTGGGAACCAGGGATTATGACCTGAGCCGAAGCAGTCACTCAACCAACTGAGCCACACAGGTGCCCTGTGTTTTTAACTCTTACTAGGAGGAGGGAAATAATCAGCGGAGTGCTTCAGTGCAGGGAGGTACTGGCTTATTATCACCTGTTCATTTCCAGCCTGCTGCATTTTGGGCTGACAGTAACTCAATTGCAGAGCAAGGTGCTTGTGTGATGTACCTCTGGTGCCTCATCCACCTGCTCAAGTCAGGAATCCCACGCAAGGGGATGTCATGTAAGGGGGTGTTTCCTCTGACTTCCTGATGCCTGTTGCTCTGCACTGCCGTGAAGGTGCTGGGGAGAGGTGCCAGGGAAAGGGACTAAAAGAACTTTATAAACATAGAATGGGAGATTCTTCTCACGGACTCTTGATTTCTATGACAGAGTGGAAATAATATTACTCCTACCTACATTTTTTTCAGGTCACTTTCTGGTTTTCAGGCTCTGTGCTAAACACTTTTCATGATGTATTGAACACTTGTGGTTTGTGCTTATCCTACATTCCTCCTCATCTTCTAGTAATACCATCTGGGTTTGTCTCCTGGGACCCACCCATCCTCAGGTGTATGTTTTATTCACCTCCTCTTTACCCCATTGGTGATGGTTATAGGGATGGCTGGACACATGGCACCTGACACTGGACAAACGGGATTGACAGCAGTTGCTTAGTTGTATATACTCAGTGGGGAGGAGACTGCATGTCACACAGAGCCACATGGGGATTGCACTTGGGAGTAGAGTAAACCAGCAAGGGTTGTGGGAGGCAGACTCCATAGTACCAAGAGAACAGGGTGCCCCTTGGTTCTCACATGAGTATATGATTGGGTTATCTGAATAATTCCATGAGTTGACAGGGAACTAAACCCAGCTACTCAGGGTTAAACCAGAGTTGAATTTGGTCTGTTTGATACAGAGGGTCATTTGGCTAGGGAGGAGAATTTGTGGTTAGGCCCCCTGAGGTCCTCCTTGTTTTCCCCAGATGTTAAAGCACACATAATATTGGATCTTAATTTTAGGCCTTATAGCACACCTGTGAATCCAAGTTCTGTGCCCTCCCCTGGTAGTGAGGATGAATGCGTGATCTATTCTGGACTAATCATGGTCTCCCTTTTGGAAATATGAAACTTGAGTTGAATGAAACAAGGTGGGAAAAATGAATAGAGTTGATTAGTCCAGATAGGGCTGCCCTGGGTAAATTGTCCATTTCTATAACCAGGAATCTTGGTGTTTCCTTGGACTCTACCTTTTCTGGGACCTGAGTTTCAGTTTTCCCTCTTGAGTTTGGGAGCTGTCTCATTGATTAAATTGCCCAGAGTTGGATTCTGTTGCTTGCAACCCAGAGCTGTAGTGTTCCACATTTATTTGATACAATAGCCCCAAAGGGTAGGCCATTTTTATTATCCCTGTTTTATAGATGAAGACACTGAGGCAAAGAGATTGTTAGGATTTCCTGAGTTCACAAAGCGAGTAAAGGGCAGTAGTGAGATTTGAAAAAAAAAAAAGAATTGACGATAGTTTGCAATTTGGTATCTTCTTAAAGAGAGAAAATAAAGGTAGCTTGTCAGAACTAAAATTCCAACTAGGTAGGGGAGTGCCAATGAGATATAGTGTCATTCATTGGCACTGCCTGGTACCCTCATGATAGGTGCCCATCCACCCTTTGGCCCTACAGTTCACCAAGAGTTGAGGATGCTCAGTCCCTGGGTTCTAAAGCTGGCCACATTGATGTGAAGACCATAATCTGGCAACCATAAAACAGAAAGATCATCCTTTCAAAGGACTGTGGTGAGTTTGAGCCAAGCATGTTGTTGCCTGAGTGGAAAGAGTATGTGTGTACACTGCACAGCTCAGAGATTCTTGTGTCTTTTCTCTCAATAAACAGTTATGCCCAGCCTTCAGTGAGCAAGAAGAGATGGACTGAGGACAGCAACACTGGTTGGAGTGTAAATGACGAGACCCTAGGTTTTCCCATTAAGACATAAGACCCATAAAATGAGGATTTTGCAAGAGAGGTGTATGATGTCCTATAAAGGATTAAAAACAAACAAACAAACACCACTGCAACCCTACATATACATAAAAGCACATCTGCAAAAGTAGGAGGAAAATCAGGAAAAGAAAGAGCCATTAAAACCAAAGAGAAGGGCAGCCCCCCCCTCCCCCCGGTGGCTCAGTGGTTTAGCGCCGCCTTCAGTCTGGGGTGTGATCCTGGAGACCCCCAATGGAGTCCCACCCCGATCGGGCTCCCTGCGTGGAGCCTGCTTCTCCCTCTGCCTGTGTCTCTGCCACCCCCCTCTCTTTGTGTGTGTGTCTCTCATGAATAAATATATAAAATCTTTTAAAAAAATAAAACCAAAGAGAAATTAGAAGAAGATATGTGGAAAATCAGAAAAGACACTTTGGTTAGGTCACTCTTTCTACGTCAAAGGATGTCAGCCATCCCTGCATTCTGCACAGGTGATTCTTTTCCTCCCTGGTCCTCTCCCTGTGTATAGCTGCTGAGGGGAGCTGAGTGTCAGTAAGCAGATGTTGGGGCAGCAGTGTGTCCCTGGATATTCATTCAGAGGTCACCACCTCAGGCCTGTGGTCAGACGGGGAGTGATTTCCTGCTGGCACACAGCTCTGGAGCCCCGGGGGAGGGCTCCTGGTAGCCCTGAGCCCTGTTCTGCACCGAGGCCCAAACTTACTCCCCAGACTTTGCAGTCAGTGGTTCTTAGCAGGGTCTGGGAGTGTCAGAGCAGAAGGACACAATCGGCCTCTGTCTGGAGCCAGCCTGGTGGCAGGAGAGATGGAGCCGTGTTAAGACACGCAGAGCTAAAATTATCTTGCCCTTATTTCTGCAGCTGAAAGACACATGCTGTGAAAGTCATGGGTATTATGCTGTCAGTCCATTGATGGCTTCAAACCCCTCGTCTGAGCCATGATTTCATCTCAGGGGTGGGGGAGTCCAGGCACGCCCAGGGCTGACAGTAGCTGTGAGACAGATCCTGTCTGTCCTTCATGCACTTCCTTGAAGGACACCAGAGAGCCCAGGCCAGGCTTTCTTCTCCACTATGACCTGGGAGGTACTATGAGCAAAAATTCTTTTGTCAGGTGACCCCATGAAGAGATGAGGTCTGAGTGGAAGACACACAGAAGCAGACTGTTCCTGGTTGACTATTCAACTAACTAGCACTTCTTCCCAAGAGTTGCTGCTGCTTAACCTACTGGTTATAAATTTGAAGTTAGACTGCCTTCCAGCTGCAGTACTTCCAGCTGCAGTACTTACAAGCCACGTGTTCTTGGCTTAGCCTCTTTCAGCCTCAGTGTTACCATTGTGCAATGATAAACTTACCTCGTGGTTTGTTGTGATGATCAAAAGAAATGATCCACATAAAAAATGTAGCACCATGCTGGGAGAGAAAGTATCTAATACCTGCTACTTGATGATGGTGACCAGATAAGTTGTCTTAGGTACCTCTGCCCCGTGAACTCTTTCTGGTCACAGCATGAGGATCGTTTGGTCCCAAGGTAGGGAGTTATTGGATTCTCCTGAGGGCAGGTGGAGGTAGGGGTAGGAAAAGAAATCAAGATGGTCTGACAAATACTGAAATCAAATTCTTGATGCTTCTGGGCACATCCTACCCTACTTCATACTTGGATTTGGACTTCTAGGTTCAAAGCCAAGCTCAAATGGCCACTGTTCTTAGAAAGCTGGACTTCTAGATTCAAGGCCAAGCTCAGAGGGCCACTGTTCTTAAAAGCCTAGACTTAGTAGGTTCAAAGCCAAGCTCCAATGGCCAAGTTCTTAGAAAACTGGACTTGTAAGTTCAAAGCCAAGCTCAAATGGTCACTGTTCAGTTACTCCAGTGTTCTTAGTGGGCAGGAGGCCATGTTCCTCAGCTGGACCAGCTCTGAGCAAAGCAAAGTAGGAAGACTGTTTTTGTCTCTCCAACCGTCTTCCTCAAGGCCCATTTTACAATAGTAGTATCTTCCAAGGCATGTGGGGTCTTCTTTTCTAGTTCCTATCAATACCTTATTTTAGAAAATGATCTGAAACAAATTCACACTGAGATGTGAATGACTCACAATTTAAAGTGTTACTTCTTCAGGGAAATTTGGATTTTCATATAAAAGAATATATACTCCCATATTAACTTCAAGAGTAGGGAAGGCATTCTGGGGACATCAGGTCTTCCTATTTAGGTAGTTAATTACCTGCTTTATCTTGGTCTTCAAATTTCTCCTCTGTGGCTCAGCTTTCTAGGTGGCATGATTAGCACCAACTGAACAAGAGATCCAAATTATTATTATTTTTTTCAAATTAGTATTCTGACTTATAGAATGTATTTCCAAAAAGTTTCTTGGTGATTCTGAGACACTGAATCTCACCGTCTCACTTCCTACCTTGTTCCTAAAACTCTTCAGTTATAGGAGAAGCTATTAAAATTGATGGCTGCTTTTTCCTTGCTGAGTCAGGAGAATGAGAGGCATTTCTGGGAACTTGAATGCCTTCCAAGAATTGGAAAGGGCTGAAAGTTCTATATACAGCCGTGTTTTAAAAGGAACCTCACCTTCCACATCCCTTGTCCTTTTATTTATGCTGTCATTTGCTTGTACATGTACAAATACTTACTCTTACTGCAGCATTGATTCAATGAATGTTATGGGTCATTTCTAAGGCTTTCTGCTTCATGCTCACCTATATTAATGCTGTAGACTGTAGACAGAGTAGCCTTTTTAAGACCATAAAACAGAAAGAATTTTTTTAAGAAACCATGACACAGAAAAAGAATATCCATAATGTATTCTGTCATTTCACATAACAATAGTTGCCTTCACCATATGCAAAAAACATTATTTGACCTCTGAACCTGATTTCATAGGTCACTTGCAGTCAGGAGGCTAGGACTCATGTTTGCAGCTGGCTTGCATGGGCATCAATGGACCTGTGTGTCATGAGTGCCTCTGACAACAGCGCTAATAATGTTGGCCCTTGGTAATCCTGGCTAGAGGTGCCTTTTGTGTATTCTTCACTCATTTCTAGCATGAGGCCACTTTCTCTCCTAGCAGTCTACCAAAGACATCTCAAAGTGTCTTTGATAGAAAGACAGAAACGGGGGCAGTAAAAATGGATCTGGAATTCACACTAACAAGAGACAGGCACATAATCCACATCACCAATTCCCTTTGGTGTAGTTGAAATGACAGAGAGGGAATGGAAAGGAACCAGTTTTAGTTGGGGAGAATCTGGGTGAAGGTTTAGTGCCGGGGAGCTACACTTTTGTCCTGCTTTCCATATGGGTCCAAGACAAGCCCTGCCCCCTTACTTGCCTTTTCTAAATTGTCATGTTTTGCTTCTGTGGATGACTGAATGGGGAAGGCTTCTGCCCTTTGAGGGAGAGTGTAACAGATTCCAGGTACAGGGCTATAAGCCAGAGGGAAAGCTGTGGGGGGGGGGGGCGGGGGGGGGCTTGCCTGGAAATCGTTAAGCTCAGGACAATGTGAGACATGGAGTTTTTGCTTCCTCTGTGATTAACTTGTCAGTAAATTCAGATGTGGAGTCTCCAGGGGAAACCTCTCCAACCCATTATTGTGAACGCTCATGTACTTTTGTAAGTGATTCCTGTGCTATTTTATATAAGTTGAGAAACTTGCATTTTATACAAGCGGAGGAACATAGAAATCTGCAGTGTGGTTGCTGGAGGAATCCCTATTTAGCTGAGCCCTACTAGATCAAAAGCCACCTGGGCCCTGTGGATATTTGGGTTAAAAATACTGCTATTTAGGGACACCTGAGTGGCTCAATTAAGTGTCTGCCTTCAGCTCAGGTCATGATCTCAGGGTCCTGGGATAAAATCCCAGTGTCAAGCTCTCTGCTCAGCAGGGAGCCTGCTTTTCCCTCTACTTCTTCCTTTTGCTCCACCCCCCACCCCCCACCCCACCACTCAGGTTCTCTCTCTCTCTCAAATAAATAAAATCTTTAAGAAAAACAATGCTATTTAGGCTATTTAGGCTCATGTTTAAAGCTATAATGAAATCTCAATTGTATAAATATAAAGTCTTTATGCACTCTTTTTAAGAAGATGGCAAATTTCTTTAGGGCAGAGACTGTATCTCATCCCGACTGTGTATCTTCTGCAAAACCAAGTGCATGCTATCCCATTTGTTGCTGTTCAATAAATATTTGTTGAGTGAATGATGCAACTTGAGGTTTCACTCCTACAAATTTTTATCTCAAACCAGCTTTTCTCAACACTCAGCCCACTCCATGGCCCCCTCCCTGACTTCTCAGTCAATGCATGTTGAAGGAACGCTAACAAAACATAATTAGGAAGGTACATCTACTTTGAAATGCACACATATAAACAAATGTGGGCCAAAGGCAAATTGAAATGATTCTTCAGAGTTCTCTTTGGTTATTATCCATGACCCTGTGCTGGCCCAATTTTTACAGATAATCAGGTTATAGTTGATATTGGTTCTGCATTTTTATTTTAGAACAGAGAGAAAAGATGTGAGGATGCTGTAAGCATGGACTAGGAGAAAATAAAGTTATGAAAACCCTGGAGTTGTGATGAGTTGAAGACACAAGACAAAAGGGTAGTATTTTCTTAGCTGAAGTCTATATGATTACCATTAGGCCACCCCTGGATGATTTCTATTTGCTATGTCTCCAGGTTGTTCAGTGTTAGGGGTGGGGTTGCAGGTGGTAGGTAGGATCTGTGAGACCAGAGCAGTTTGTCATTCAGATTAGAAGCCACAACTTTCCCAGCCCTCAGGAAACAGTTCTGGTTTATAGCTTCTGTTGTCACATAGCATTTCTCCCAAAAATTTAGGTTGTAGGAAAAGGAGTGGCCCCTCCCCTTCCGGGGGAGGAGTTGGGAGTTTGGAGAGGTTGAAGTGTAGAGGTAGGGATCTTTTTTTAAATTAAACACTTTATTTATTTATTTGACAGAGAAAGAGAGCACAAGCAGAGGGAGTGGCAGGGGAGAGAGAGGAGAGAGAGAGAGAGAGAGAGAGAGAGAGAGAGAGACTCCCTGCTGAGCAGGGAGCCCAATGTGGGGCTTGATCCCAGGACCCTGGAATCATGGAATCATGACCTGAGCCAAAGGCAGACACTTAACCAACTGAGCCCCCCAGGCACCCCTAGAGGTAGGGATCTTTGCAAAATTTATGTCAGGGCTCTGACTTGGAATTGTATACGGAGTCTGAACCATTTGGAACCCCTCTATCTTGTCCAGTGTTTGCAGAGTGCAGGGCACATAACAGTTAACCAATGAATGAATGAGTGGATGAGTGCATGAATGAACTTGCTGAAAACAGTCAAAACATTCCTGCCCTTTTGTCATTTGCCTACACATTCCAGTGACCCACTGCACTCCCATTTAGAGGAGGTGACTTATTGGGCCACGTGGTTACAATTAGACCACTGTGATAGTAAGTGTGCTAGGTATCATGAGACAAGTTTTTACCTCTCTGGAAATACTGGGTTATCCCCTGGTCTAAAATTCCCATCATTGTTATCACTTAGGGGTTACATAACAAAGAATTGAATTTCTTTTAGGAAGTCACAGAAAATGGACTATGTGCTTATTTTGGACATCACAGATAATGGAACTATTTTACTCGGTATTGGATCTTTACCTCTCTCCCAGGTTAACTGATTGATTCCTTTGTAAATGAGTATATGAGATATAAGGCAAGTGCTTTTTTCTTTAAGATTTTATTTATTCATGAGAGACAGAGAGAGAAAGAGAGAGCGGCAGAGACACAGGTAGAGGGAGAAGCAAGCTCCATGTAGGGAGCCTGATGTGGGACTCGATCCCAGGTCTCCAGGATCACACCCTGGGCTGAAGGCAGGCGCTAAACCGCTGAGCCACGGGGGCTGCCCCCCACTGAGCCCCCCTCCTCCGGGGGCTGCCCCAAGGCAAGTGCTTTAAAAGCAGAGCAGCTGGGACGCCTGGGTGGCTCAGCAGTTGAGCATCTGCCTTTGGCTCAGGGCGTGATCCCGGGGTCCTGGGATCGAGTCCCACATCGAGTCCCACATTGGGTTCCCTGCAGGGAGCCTGCTTCCTCCTCTACCTATGTTTCTGCCTGTCTCTATGTGTCTCTCATGAATAAATAAATTAAAAATCTTTAAAAAAAAAAGCAGAGAAGCCATCAGTGATGGAGGAAAGATTAGAGAACAGGTGACAACTCAAGGATTTCAGCTCAAAGACTGGACTTTTGCCTCTGCCTACTTAGATAGAAGAATCTGCTTCCCAGTTTCATCCACGCTCTGCCCCATTATCAGCTGGACATCAACATTCTTTGTAAGCAACATTCAGTTTTTCAGGCTGCTGGATGTGACAAATGCTTCTAAAGACTAATCTGGAGGTCAACCCTGAAATCCTAGCTCATCCCAGGAGCAGCAGCTCCCTCTGCCACAAGCACTTCAGAAATCTCATTCGTGGTCCCTTTTAAGGGGCAAAAAGTTGCATTTGTCCCAAAGGAAGATGGGGCATGAATGTGGCCCAAGAGAAGTGATAACTCTGATCTGCCTTTAATTCTGAGTCTAGTACCTTGCTGCCAGATACAGTTTCCTAAAATGCTATTGTTCTGATGTCACAGTTCTGCTCAAAGACATCCAGTGGCTGTCCATTGTCCATCAACTCAAACTTCTACTCTCGGCCACCAATTTCTCTTTGCCTCATTTGCTGCAGAGCTGTAGGTAGAGGAAAGAAGGGGCCGAGGTGTCATGCAAGAGCCATTTAACAGGTTTGTGAGAAAACACAACAAACGTGTTGGGTAAGTTTATATGAAATTTTTTTTAACTAATGATTCTTGATCTCTATAATTTATTTATTAAAATTGGGAAGGTTGGAGAGAGCATTCACCTGGGACTGGGAAAACTCAAATATGAATCCCAGTTCTGCTATATTACTACAATAAATGCTTAGATAATTTAGTTATCCTCAATTTCCTCAAAGGCACTTAGCCCATTGGATCGTTGTGATCAAATTAGTTGATTACAAAAGAGTCCTTTCAAATATTAAACTTTAAATTCAAAGCACTTTCAAATACAAAATCTCACCAATTAATGAAAATTAGAGATCTGTGTTAATTCTTAAGAAAGGCATTGTCTCACGGTTGTTATTGTTTTGTACTTAATAAAATGCGAATCTAAAAAAAAGTATTCGGTCTTCCTGAGACACCTATGACTTCCAGGCACTCTGCTATTCCATGAAGGCTATGGAAATTAGGCATTGAGAGAGTCATTCCACATCTTCTGCAGCCAGCGGCAGCCTGAGGAGAACCTGGAGTCTCAGCCAGGATACTACCCTGGTCTGGCATTTCCTTACCCTTGGAAGAGAGGTCAAGAACAGTGCTGCCCTTGGTTTCATTTTAGGGAAAGGATGCTAAGGCGTTGGAAATTGGTGTGCTCATTAAAATGCACAAGGATAAAATAACCCAATCAGTAGTAGAATGTATGCGAGGTGGGGAGGGGTGTATTTTGGGGGGGTCAGGTTGGGGTGAGTGGTTACACCTGCTTCCTTCCATTTTCCAGGGCAAATGGCTTCAGCTGCTGCCCAGCAACAGCCAGTTTATCAAAGCCTTTGAGAGTGGCTTTCAAAATGTGTCAGCCAATAGCCAGACAGGACCAGCCTAACAGCTGAAGGACGCCCCCTCCCCTTCATTGGAGCAGAGAATGGGGAAGGAGCAGATGGAGGCCCTTCTCCCCTTGGCTGGCTCCCAGGGCACATTGTTATGCATTCAGGACTCAGAAGCAGAGACCGTGGCACACTCTTCACACACTTCTACCCTTGGCCCAGAGCTCCGGAAGGAGTCCCACAAACCCCTCTGCAGTCCTCCTCATGTGGTGTAAGGTGTCGGATCTTATCCAGTGCACGCACCCTGGAAGGGTTTGCTCTCCTATTAAATTTGCCTTTTCATGTGGCATTAATCAAACAGCTGAACCATGCCGGCACTGCTGGAGCACAGCATTCATTATAGTTCCCAAGGGATCCCTTTCTCTAGATTTCAGACCTTTGGCTCCTGGAATAGAGATATCCTCCTGCCAGGGAGGCCCCAAGTCTGCAGCATGTTGCAGGCCACTCAAGAGACTTTCCTTCCCTACATCCTCATTGCAATCCCCATGGTTCTGTGAATCCCCTCGGATTCCTAAAGTGCCTGCAGCTATGAAGCCGACTTTGGAGCTTTGGAGCCACCGCACAGAGAGAAGAGCCTCCAACAGGGATGCGTACGAGGGTTTTCTGAGGACACAGCCATATGGCGCATGTCTAGCCTCTCCCGTAAAATACTTTCCATGTTCCCTGTGGCAAGCACCAATCCCCAGAGGCTAGAATTAGGAAAATTCTCAGGCCTGCTTCCCTTGTCCTCCTGACACTGAGGCTTGAGTCTCCCAGCTAGTCTCTCTCTCTGGAAGGTGTTGGGAGCAGTCTTCTGTCTACAGAAGCCCGCCTCCTCCTTCCACTCCACTACCCACACACATGGAGCAAACCACATTGGGCCTTGCTGATAGAAACACCCATTCAGCAGTAGCTCCCCTTTCAATATCTTTAATGTCAGATGGAATAGATGAAATGAATGAGGGGCTGGTTCTATCATGATGTGGAAAACCTCTGGCCCAAGAATGAAGGAGCTCAGGGCAATGAAAGTACAGCAGGAGGAGAAACTGGTTTTTTGAAGATCAAGTTGTTAATTTTAATTCCAGTGTAGTTAACACACAGCATTATATTAGTTTCAGGTGTACATTATCATAATTCAACAATTCTGTACATTGCTTAGTGCTCATCATAAGTGTACTCTTAATTCCCTTCACCTGTTTCACCCACTTGGTCTCCCCACCCCCCCGCCCCCATCTCTGGTGACCATCAGTTTGTCCTCTAGATTTAAGAGTCTGTGTCTTGGTTTGTGTCTTTTTTCCCCCTTTGCTCATTTGTTTTATTTCTTAAATTCCACATATGAGTGAAACCATGTGGTATTTGTCTTTCTCTGACTTATTTCACTTAGCATTATACCCTCTAGCTCCATCCATGTTGTTATAAATGGTAAGATTTCATTTTTTATGGCAAGATAATATTCCATTATAAATAGATGTGAGATATATATATATATATATATCTTTATCCATTCCTCTATTGATGGACAGCTGGGTTGCTTCCATAGTTTGGCTATTGTGAATAATGCTGCAATAACATAGGGATATTTTTGTATTCTTCAGGTAAATACCCAATAGTGTGATTACTGGATTGTAGGGTAGTTCTATTTTTAATTTTTTTTGTAATTTTTTATAAGAGTTTGATTTGCCAACATATAGTATAACACTCAGTGTATTTTTAATTTTTTTGAGGATCCTCCATACTGTCTTCCATGCTGGCTGCACCAGTTTATATTCTCATGAGCAGTACACGAGGGTTCTTTTTTCTCCACAACCTTAATGATGCTTGCTGTTTCTTGTGTTTTAGATTTTAGCTATTCTCACAGGTGTGAGGTGATATCTCATTGTAGTTTTGATTTGCATTTCCCTGATGATGAGTGATATTGAGCATCTTTTCATGTGTCTGTTGTCCATCTGTTTATCTTTGGAGAAATATGTGTTCAAGTCCTGTGCCCATTTTTAATTGGGTTGTTTCTGACATGTCAGTTGTATAAATTATATATATATGTATATATATATATATATACATATATATATATAAAGATTTTATTTATTCATGAGAGACACAGAGAGAGGCAGAGACCTAAGCAGAGGGAGAAGCAGGCTCCATGCAGGAAGCCTGATGTGGGACTCGATCCCAGAACTCCAGGATCTCACCCTGAGCCAAAGGCAGACACTCAACTGCTGAGCCACCCAGGCGTCCCTCTTTATATATTTTGGATACCCTTTTCAGATACGTCATTTGCAAAAATGGAGAGGCTGCTGTTAATATGAAAGAATGAATCAGAATGCGTAGGTCCTAGCTCCCTCTATGCAATAACCCATCTTGGGCTTAACATATTGCAGGATTATTTAAAAAAATAGTCTGATTTCATTCAAATAGTTTATGTTCCTCTGGGTGCTTTTTTTTTTCTCAGACATACAGTAATCTCTGAGCACTTACATAGACATGCTGATTACATGGAACTACACATTCAGTACAGAGATGTGTGTATTTAGTTGCTAACTCCTCCTGTTCCAATTTTTTCAGTAAATTCTGTGCTTATGAAGTAAGACTTCTTTCAGAGTTAAACAAAATAATGATAAGCATCTGACTCCAGCTGGGACCATTCTGCCCTTTTCTTATTCAGGACTTATTTGAACACTGAAAAAGGACTTTGCTTGGTAGCAAATTCATCCTCACTTAAATAATATTGCTGGCTTTTTTTCACCCACAAAAAAGGAAAAGTCCTGGGGAAAGGTAAATCTGACTTTAATCTTAGAGGGGAAATAATTCTGTATCAGGGAAGGATGTAAGTTTCTTCTAGAACTTTATAAAATTGGTTCTTTGGGATACCTGGGTGGCTCAGCAGTTGAGCATCTGCCTTTGGCTCAAGGTATGATCCTGGGGTCCTGGGATGGAGTCCCACGTCGGGCTCCCTACAAGGAGCCTGCCTCTCCCTCTACCTGTGTCTCTGCTTCTCTCTCTGTGTCTCTCATGAATAAATAAATAAAGAAAATCTTTTTTTTTTAAAGAATTCTTTTTTGGCTTTTCAGAGAAAAGGGATTATTTTTCTTCAAGGAAAGTTCAAGTAGAAAATAATAATAAATGGCCTTATTAAGTGCTTTGATGGGGCAGACGTTTCTGTAAGTGTGAAGGTGTCAGTTCATTTGTGATCTCTGTTTTACAGATATGAAAACTGAGGCACAGCCGGGTTGAGTCACTTGCCTCAAGTCACACAGCTTTTAAGTTGTGGAGCTGGGATTCAAATGAAGACAGTAGGGTTCCAGAACCTGCCCTCTTTAGTCCTAAGATGGATACAATAAAACAAAAATCTAAACAAAGAAACAAACCATACACTGACCCAGATAATGTCAGCTCCTTATTCAAAGTCTATCAATTAGTTTGTAGGATCTGCATGGCTTTGGCTTCTTCCTTCTCCTTGATTTTATTATTCTTCCCTCTGTTATTCAGTGGCTCCTGTGCCAGAGTGTAGTAGGGGAAGGGAGAGACGGGAACTCAAAGCCGTTCACTTTTCATGATCATCAGCCATTCTAGAAGCTGTCAAGTGAGGGAAAATGATTATTTGTGTCATCCTTCCCAGTATTATCTCTGGTTCCCTGAATTAGAGACATTATTAATGCATTAAAGATTTTGCAAACCCTACCCTTCCTCATGGCCTTTCTTTTCTCCTACTTCAATTTGAATCATTTTAATAAGCACTCACTTGGCCTTTGGCAAGGAAGAGTTGTGGCCCACTACATATTCTCAGTTATATGATTCCATCAATTGAAAGATGAGTTATTTCTTTAATGCAGCTTTATTTTTTGAGGGTCATTGACATGGATAGGGGTCACCAACCCTACCACATTATAAATATATGCTGGTTATAAAACATCTTGGACAGAAATGTTAAAATGTGAGAAAAAAGTGTGGTTTAGAATTGAGAAAATGTATTTTATTTCCATTTTTCAACAAGGAATAAACCATAATAAGGTAGTATTTTTTAAGGGTTCCTCTTACATGATCTGCCCTCTCTGGGTATCAAAATTTTGATTACAGTAGTCAGCTGGAGTTCAGCCTGGTTCAGATACTATTTTTAACAATAGCTGAAGGGTTGCTTTTTTTCAAGACAAGAGAAGGATTACTTAAGAATAAGGGAACTGACTTATGGAAGGGGTCAGAGCTTCTTTCTTGTTAGAAAGGGGCTGGCTTCAATGGTTGCCCCTTAATGAGCTGGAAATTGAGTGAAGACGCCCACCTAAGGCAGAAGGATTGAAAAAGTCAAGGGAGGTGAGTCGGGTTTGAGATCACCAGGGCAAGTAGAGAGATTCAGACTCTAGAAATAAATTCAGATCTAAGGGTTTAGAATAAGAGACTAGGTTTGGAGTAGCAGCAATGGAAAAACAAAAGATGGGCTTATTAGGTCATCATTGAGAAAGGCCTTGGCATGTCTATGAATTATTTTCAGAGCTAGCTAGTGGTATTCTGGAATTAGATGGGTTTTGACAAAGGGAGGAAGGCAGGATAGGGAAAATGAAAACTAGAGAAGAAGCCAAGATTCTTTTGTTCATGGGAATATTACTAGCAATGGCATCCTTAGCACAGTGCCTGGCCCATAGGAGGCGCTAAATAAACATATGTTGATTAAATTAATAAATGCATCGTTTCTCTTGTAGAGGTTCATTAATCTTTTCTTTTTCTTCTTTTTTAATTTTTAAAAAAGATTTTATTTATTCATGATAGACACACAGAGAGAGGCAGAGACATAGGCAGAGGGAGAAGCAGGCTCTCTGTAGGGAGCCCGATGCTGGGCTCCATCCCAGGACATTTGAGATCATGGCCCAAGCCAAAGGCAGACGCTTAACTGACTGAGCCACCCAGGGGCCCCTAGGTAATAACTCTCTTATTCTTTCATTTGCTTCTCCATTGTCTAGTGACCACTTCTGTGTACTGGGCCATTCATGTTAGATATTAGTCTCAGAGTAAAGGCTTTTTTAAATGCCTGTTTAAGAGTGATTGTAGGCAGTGTTGCAGTTTCTCAAAATTCAGATTTGGTCCGCAGAGTCCCCTCAATAGGATTCCTGAGCTTCATTAGCTGCACTGTTCAGAGTGTGCTGGAATGGAGGAAGATCGTTTTCCCTTAAAGTGTTCTGGGAAAATGTGAGTTGGCAGCTATTTGTTACAACATGTCCATTTTTGTGGTGCTGCAAATTTATCCCACTTGTATCTGCTGCAGTGGTGGGAGGGGTCAGAACCTGCTCCAGTGTAGGCTTCCGGTCAGTCTGTAAAAAGACTACCCCCCTTAGCAGAAGCTATGAATGTAAGATATCCCCTAGGTGTTTTACCAAGTAATTGTTTTGTATATACAATGTCGTAGGCTAGTGTTCCCAAATCAGTTTTTGTATGTTTCTTAAAGATTTATTTATTTATTTATTTATTTATTCATGAGAGACACAGGCAGATGGAGAAGCAGGCTCCACGCAGGAAGCCCGATGTGGGGCTCGATCCCAGGTCTCCAGGATCACGCCCTGGGCTGAAGGCGGTGCTAAACCACTGAGCCACCCAGGCTGCCCATTGGTTCCCAAATCAAATCCATCTGTAGTTGCCAAAGATGTCACTAGTCACAGAAAAATGAGAGGAAAAAATAACACAATGTAGTGTATGTGTGTGTTTGTGTGCATACACATACATGGCCATGTGTATGTGTACATATTTAAATATTTCTTTATATTAATAGTTATGTAACTAAATGTGGGTGCAGGGTTGCCAAGTGTACTTTCATGGGAAGAATTATCCTTCATTCTGAGATTATCTCCTTTGTGTTTTTGGCATCAAAATTATCTTTATTTTATAAAAGGATGGCAACGATAGGTAACTTTTTAATATTCTTATTTGGAAAAATAAAAATTTGATGACTCCATGGTTGCCATTTGGGAATTTTATAAATGTAACTGGGCCATGATTTACAGGTCTTGCAATCACTGAAATGCTACACTAGACACCATGAAGGGCAAAGAAGGATGACTGTTTGCTCCCCAAGAGTAAGCAATTCCTGTTAGAAAATTGACACTTTGGCAAAATCGCCTGTACAAAGTTAACTTCCAAAGCTGTATTTGATAAGTGGACTATGCTACAATACGTGAGTAAATTAATGTACCTATTATATATAATCACCCTGAGGCAAAGAAAGATTGTTCAAGGTTTTAGAAGAAACAAACACAAACTGGCTTTTTCATAAAGCCTGGATTTCATTTAGTTGATTATGTCAGTTTTGTTCTTTAGTGTTAAAAATAAAGCTGGTTGAGTACAATAAAAATGACTGGTGTTCAGGGAATGGAGCTAGAAGTACCCAGAATGGGCTTCGAAACCTGGGCTAGTTTATGATGTATTAGTGAGCTTTTGCTGTGTAACAAAACATTCTAAAACTTCTCGGCTTAAAACAACAACAGCCATTTATTGGGGTCCTAATATTGCGGGTCATCTGGGCAATCTTGGTTGGGCTGGCTTCGCTAATTTTGCTCATGTGTCCACAGTCAGCTGATGGATTGGCTGGTGGCTGGATTATCTAGTACGACCTCACTCATATATCTGGCATTTGACTGGCTGTTGGTTGGCATGATAATGGTGATTAGGTCATGTATTTCTATTCATTCAGTAAGCTAGTGTGGATTTCTTCACACGGAGGCTGCAGAATTCATAAGTGCTCCCCAAACCTCTACTTGTATCCTATTTGCTATTGCCTGATTGGTGAAAGCAAGTTACATGGCTGTATCTAGAGTCAGTGTAGGAGAGCATATCCAATGGCATGGATATAGAGAGCTATGAACAAATTGAGGACCATCACTTCTGCAGCCTATACTCCTGGTGATATATAATACCCGAGTAATGGTCTTATCAAATTGCTAAGCATTCTTTGTCCAAAGTCTTCCAAGGATTTATTTCAGATGAGCAGGAGAGATATAGTACAGATTTGTAGAATTATAGGAGTGGAAGAAAATGTATAGATGGCCTAGCTTAGCCCTGTCATTCAATAGAAGAGGAAATGAAGACCCAAAGAAGTTGGATGACTTGTCCACAGAGATCTAGTACTGGTAAATATTTTAGGCATCTATGCCTACACCCCGGGAATTTAATCTTGGTTAAGAAAGAAAACTCCATTTCATCTTTGATTTTTTTGAACACATTGGGATGAGGTGAGAAAACCAAAGTGACATAAGATATATTTTTTGGCTTCATGGAACTTAGAGTCTAGTGGGAATACACAGACAAGAAACCAGATAATTAAAAATACACATACACACACTCACACAGACACGGATAAGTATAGGATGTTCTGAGGAGCAAGGGGGGCATGAATCCTGAAGTTGCAGATGGGATATCTGTTAGTATAGTTGTAAGATCATTCCAACCTCCTACAGAATGATCTGGTTGAGAGCAGAATTCCTGGAGAGATATAAATTCTATTCTCTATAAATAAACTTCAGATATGTGCAAGTTGCAGACTCTGAGTGATGCTCATGTGTGTGTTTACAGATGAACACATGCAGGCCTGTGCCCATACGCACCCAAGTATAGGGAGGGTTGAACTATACAGATCTATATATAAATTGATCCATAGATTGAGATTCAGAAGCTCTCTTTGTTCCTTTTTTTTTTAAAGATTTTATTTATGTATTCATGAGAGACCCAGAGAGATAGAGAGAGAGAGAGGGAGAGAGAGAGAGAGAGAGTGAGAGAGGCAGAGACACAGGCAGAGGGAGAAGCAGGTTCCATGCAGGGAGCCCCATGTGGGACTCGATCCCAGGACCCCAGGATCATGCCCTGGGCTGAAGGGAGATTCTCAACTGCTGAGCCACCCAGGTGTCCCACTCTTTGTTCCTTTGACTAACTGTATTTATCTTTTTATTCCTCTATTCTATTTCCTTTCTATTTAGAATCTCCTTCTCCTACCCTGGGCCTGGGTTCTTTTGATTCTATTTCCGTGTTTGTTTACTTTCTTTTTTCAAGTTGGCAGGCTCTGCTTTCTCATTGCCAGAGGCTCTCTTCTGCTAAAGGACGTGGCCCCCTTTCTACTTTTCTTTTCTTAAACCTTAAGCATTAAGTGTGTTTCCTTTGACAGGTGATACTATATGGGAGAGCAAAGAAGAAAGCCTTCCTTAACAATGGCTAATCAGAGAGATACAGCCACTTTTACTGGAAGTAGAATATGCCTGGGAAGGGGAGGGAGCCTAACAAATCATTTAAGACTGAGCTTAGGGGGATCCCAGGGTGGCTCAGTAGTTTAGCGCCTGCCTTTGGCCCAGGGCGCGATCCTGGAGTCCCTCGTTGGGTTCCCGGCATGGAGCCTGCTTCTCCCTCTGCCCGCCCCCCCCGCCCTCTCTCTCTCATGAATAAATAAATAAATAAATCTTTTTTTTAAAAAAAAGACTGAGCTCAGACATTCACTTGTGGGGTGTGTGTGTATGTGTGTGCTCTCACGCATGTGTGCACACGTGTGCTTGCATGTGTGTGTGTGTGTGTGTCTGAGAAAGACATACTCTAAGGGAGATATTTAGACCTCACACTTCACTGAATCGAGAAGGTTAACTAATTTCTGATTTTGGTTTGTCAATGGTTTCTGTATGTCTGCATTATTCAGGACATGTCCTAACTACAACCAAGGACAGCTCTTCTGTATTTTCTACTGCTGCCGTAACAAATGATCACATTTCAACAGTTCTGTAGGCTGGAAGTCTGACACAGGTCTCACTGGGATAAAAGCAAGGTGTTGACAGGGCTCTGTTCCTTTCTGAAGGCTCTAGGGAAGGACCTGTTTCCTTGCTCATTTGGGTTCTTTAGCCACACCCGGTCCCTGGCTCCACCCTCCCCTGTTCTGAACTCCCTCATCCCTCACCTGAGATCAAGTCCTGCTGATCCAGCCATCCCAAGTCTCTGTACTTTGTTCCTTCCTCCCAGGTGCCCTGTTTTATGTTGGTGCTCTCCCTCTCGCCTGGGGATTTACTGGCTGGATTCCCTCTCTTCCATCCCTCACCATTCAGTGTCCTCTCAAAACACAGGTCTGATCATGAAAATGACTTGCCCAACATTCTTTCATTCAAAGTGTTTTATTGTCTGGTCACAACGTGCCTCTTAAACCACGTCCTCCAAAGTGGCCTCCTATCCCACTTCACCTTCTGCTCCAGCTTCCCTAGAAAGAATATTCACGATTCTGCTAACATACCAGATACCTCTAGACTCTGTGCCTTTGCCCAGGTTGTTCCTCTGTCCTGAGTCTCACCCCCTGGCCCCAAGCTTGTCAGAATTCATGGGTCGCCTTCAAAGTGCAGGTCAGATGAGACCTCCTCTGGGAGGACATGTGGAGGACATGTGTGATGTCTCGGTTGGCTGTCTCTCTTCCCTCACCCCTGGTATTGAGGTGGCACTGAGTCTTCAGCTTGCTTATCCATGCCTTAGAGTCACTTAGTTAAATCTCGCTCTCCTCTGGATCATATGACACATAACTTGGTTGTCTCGTCACCCTTGCAATCCCCAATACACAGTAGGCTCCAAAGATGGCTTGCTGAATTGATCTGATTTTGTTGAATTGGTGTGATGTTTTGTGCAGCAGTGAGATGGTGATTGGGACCATCTGCAGAGGCGAGGCGGTGTGCTGACCATCGGCCATCCCTGACGGGTCATCTGGGGTGGCGCCTGTTGGGACTCTGGAGACAGGCTTGAGGAAGAGCACCAGCTTGCACCAGGCATGGACAGCTCCCTAGAAATTCTCAGCACGCCGGTTCTTCACCCCCTCTGCCTCCCATCCCCTCCCTCCGGAGAAGGCCTTTATTTGAGATCTCTCTTCCCCTCATTAACTGAGCTTGTTGCGTGTTCCCCAGCTGCAGCTTTCTTTGGTCTTCTCCACTGTTTGTTTATTTTCTTCCCCATCAGCCTCTTCCTCTGCTGTGCTTGTAAATAGAGCTGATGACTGTCAACTCTGGGGCCTGTGCGGTGAACCTGCCACGTGTCAGTGGGCAGGTCAAGTAGACTCTAGCGTCAGATGCTGTGGGTTATCCCTCAGGCTCAGAAGCTTCCCCGGGCACTGGCCCAAGCTGCCCAGCAGATTTTGCTCCTGACCATCCCTATGGAACTTTACAGACAGACCATCACCTCACACAGTCTATCCCCACCCGGCGGTGGGGGCTCCCTCTGGCTCCTTGTTCTTGCCACTGCAACCCACTGGTCAGAGGTTGGGCAGATGGCAGAGGAGGCACTCAGACTTGCCTGCAGCGTAGGGCGACATGTGACACCAAACATTTCGGGCATTATACTCTTTCATGCCAATTTTTTTTCCTTCTCTTTGAGAAGGTTGGAGTTGCGCTTGCTCTCAAGTGTCTAGCCATCCCAAATTCCTAAGGCAGGGTAGGGTGGCCTTGCTGGTTGGTTATGGAAGGAGATAGAGACCACCTTGAAGGCAGGCCAGGAATATGGTGCTTCCCTCTTTCCCCCACACCACCTCATAAAGTGCATAAAGTGGTGCTTCCAACCTGGTCTGTTTTTGAGCCATAGCGGGCCTTCCTCTCCCCCGCCCCCCCATGCCAGTGACCCCACTTCACCTTCTTCCCTCCATGCAGCCAGGGGATCTCCTCCTTCCTCACCACCCCCTCCCCACCCGCCCTGCGCTCTGCCTCCCCCTGAATTCCCCGAGCAGGGAGCAGCCGGCCCCTCCGTGACGAGCTGTCAGCCCGAGAGCCACACAGGCAGTGCCATCCCCGACTCTGCTCTGCGTGGCAGCGCGCATCAGCTGTCGGAGTGCCCCTCTCCCTCCCTCGCGTCCCCTCCCCTTCCCGGGCGCCAGCTCTGTCCCCGCGAGTGGAGCCGCAGAGGGAGCCCAGCGGCGCTGCAACTGCTCTGCTGGGGGCGCCGAGGTGACGGGGAGGTGGCGGGGCCTCCCACCCTCTCCCCAGTGCCAGGAGGTGGCCGGCTCTGTCACTCGGGGCCTCCCCGCGCCATGCCCCGCTGGGGCCGGGGCCCGCCACACCTTCCCGGCTGCGCTGCCCGCTGCCCGACAGGTAAGAGAGGGCAGGGCCTGGATGGGTCCCTGGACTGGCTGCCCCCAGTCCCAGCCTCGTGAGAAGGGCAGGACACCTAGGCCAGAGAAGGCACTGTCCTGTCGTCCTCGCTTGCTCACTCTCTAGCAGAGCTCTGCACAGGCGGGCCAGCCTGTCGCCCTTGCCAGGAGCAAGAGTGCAAGACTGTGCCCATTCTTGCCACTTGGTGGGTGCTAAGCTGCGAAGGCTCATCTTTTTTTTTTTTTTTTGTTTTTTTGGGGGGGTTCTCCTTTCTTCTCAGTCCTAACTCCCCAGGTCCCGGGAAACCTGTTTCCTGGTCCCAAGAGATGCCATTTCTCTGCTCGGATCCCTTGGAGGGGGGCTCCGAAAATATTGTAGGTTTGCTATCTGGACTAGGACACCGTCTCTTTTCCTTCCATTCACGTATTTTCTGCTGCCGTTTTAAGCGGGTCGCCTGCACAGCGGTCTGGCTGCCCACAGCATCTGTTTTGTTTTGTCAGCCTGCAAGTCTCCAGCATTGCTGGTGACTAACGCTGGTGACACATTCCGATGCAGAGGGACTCACAATCACAATGAGTTGGAGGGAGATTAAAATACATTGGAGGTTGCCCCTTTCTTCTGTGTTTTTTTTCACCACCACCTCCAGCTCCATGGGGGTATAATTGGCAAATGAAATTGTGATATGTTTAAAGTGTACAATTTGATGATCTGATACACAGACACATTGTGAAAGGCTCCCCATCATCAAGTTAACTAACATCTGTTGGCAGACCACTGATTTATTTTTTTTAATTAAAAAAATTTTAGATTACTATAGACAATGCTGGAGTAAAATCATAGTTAAAATTTTGCTCACATTCTAGATTATTTTCTTAAAGTCTTACAACTAGACGTGCTGGGGCAAGGTTTTTTTTTTTTTAAACTGAGGTATAATTGACACGTAACATATCAGTTTCAGGCATACAACATAATTTGGTATATTTTTGTATTGCAAAGTGATCACCACAATAAACGTAGTTAACATCCATCACCACACATAGCTACCAATTTTTTTTTGGCAGGTCACCAATTGCTAAGCAGTGAGTTGAGGGCACAGTTGCCACGTACAGGAGGTGACGAGGCCCTGGCATCAGCTAGCTGGGTCCTTCTTGGGGCTGTCTCTGTAGTGACTTTTGGGAGGTGTGGGAGGAGAGTGGCTTTTCTCTTTCTATGTTAGAGCCGCTCACCATTAATCCATTGTTTCATACACATACTGCAATTCTGGCTTTCGGGTCCTTATAAGTCCTGATCTTGGGATGCTTTCAACCTGGTGAAATAAGGGAAGCCTACTGCATCCTACAACTTGGGTTATTTTTAGATTATTTGTTCCTACAGATTTGGAAAACTTCAGGGTTTTCTTGGAAGATGGAGAGGGTGCTGGAAAGTGGGGCAGCAAGATAGCTGTTATCATGAGATCCTATAAATGTTTGGGGAAATCTCAAAGCTGTAAACATGCAATGTCATATTTATTATGCTATTGATGGCTGTTACTATTTTGGGAATAATAACCTCATGAGCACTCAGTCACTCCGGTAAACTAGTTTTTATTAACCATTTGCTCTCTGCTCAGTCCTTAGAGTAGGTTTTCTGGAGAAGGTGGATAGGACTGGGGTGAGCAGGGGCTGGAGTCTGTAGAGAGTGCCCTGTAGCTCACCATGGCCAGGCATCAGTAAGCCACCCCTGGTGACCAGGTCCTTCAGTTTTTTTTTTCCTTTAATTTCACCCAGTGCCTACCACATAAAGAATCTGAAACCTTTCTCATAATTGTTGTCCAGTTGAATTAAATCTGCTACTGAAGCCAATGTCTTTCTTAACTCTGACTTGAAGATCATGGTTCCTTAGCTAATGGTAGCCATTTCACAAACGCCAGGTACTCGCAGGTGATTGAATGAGAGTGTGAATGGATGGCTGAGCAAAACCCATCATATTTCCATTAAAAAAAAACAACAACCTCCAAATGTGGATCTCAGTGATGGATATACAGCTGCAACTGAAATGTGTGTAGAGTAGGGAAAACCCTGGTGGTCCTGGGTTCAAGTGTCCCTAGGGTCATTAATGGAGTTACCCTGAGCCTTTCATTCAGGGACCCTGAACAGCTTTGCTCTTATAGTCTGTAAAATGGGGAGAGTAGCAAACACCCAGCTTACCTCCAGAGGTGTTTGTGAGATAAACTAAAAGGAATAATGGGTAGCTCCCAATTATCACAATGCTGGACAACTTTGCTAGGCTCTTTCCCTATATTATGCTGTTTCATCTTCTCAACTTCCCAGAGCAAACCAAGGGTCATGGAGGCCAAGAAACTTGAAATATTCAGCCAGAGAAGTGAAAGCAGTTTGTACGTTGTGATTGTGCCATGGAAATGTGAGTTTTGTTGTGTGTGATGACTTCATGGCTTAGAGTTTTTGTGCTGCCTGTCCTATTCCAGGCTCTCTGTTGTGTGCCTCTTTATTTCCTCTTTGTCCAAATACCTCTACCTCCAGGGATGCTGAAATGCTCCTTTCCTCCCTTATTGCTTCAGGGATCAGGATATTTTTTGC
Organism: Nyctereutes procyonoides; assembly: GCF_905146905.1. NCBI lineage: Eukaryota > Metazoa > Chordata > Mammalia > Carnivora > Canidae > Nyctereutes > Nyctereutes procyonoides. The sequence goes on from NW_026575037.1 coordinate 11,085,278, forward strand.
TGTCCAGGAAGCTTCAGCCTTCTCATCAGGACCTTTATTAGTGTGTTGTGTATGGAATTTACAAAGGCTTTTGAATTTTTCAACAACAGATCCTAGAAGGAAGAAGGCCTCAGAAAAGCTGAATGGCTTAAGGTAGATTCCCACCAGGCCTTGTCTCTCAAGGAAAAGTGTCAGAATTTGCTCTGTAACTTCGTGCATCAGAGTGCACCTACACAGCCCTGGCCCCTCCTCCTGCCCCCAGTGTAGACATTGATGTGCACCCGGCACAGGCACAAAAGCAAGTCACCTCCTTTCCCTGAGGGCTCTGTGCTGGTAGGAGCAAATCCCAGCGGGAGAGCTGTCCCTGGAGGTGGCCCAGGCTACTCCACTCCACTGTTTCCTACCACTATTGGTGTACCGGAGCCAGAGCCCATCCCTGCTCTGATGACTCTGGCGTTTCCTTCTTGTGTGATTCTAAGTGGCTGACCAGAATGGAGCTGGGAGGACATAAAAGCCATTGCTGAAGTCATTGAAGCTGGAGGATTAGAAACAGCTTGTTTTATATTCAGAGGAGGGGAGAAGGTTGAAGCTGCTTTCTGCCCACAGCTGTAAACCCTGATGGCAAGTGGTAAAGCTTTTGTTACTGCCTAAGGAGGGGAAGAGATTGATAGCCAGTGCCCTGGCACTGCGAGATAGGAGGAGAGAGCCACACTTCAATTGTGGCAGTCCCTCGCGCTTCTATCACAGCCCCAGGGCTTTGGAAACTAGGTCCTGCTGCTTCTGTCTCCCAGGCCTGCTACCCCTTCCTCTGCAGCCTCCACCCCACCCCCATTTGGTGTTGGGCCTCTGCATTCTATGACTCTGATACTGTCAATGTGACTTCATGTCTTCAGAAGACTGAATAATGTACGATCCATGTTGGCTTATATATCTCACTGAATTCTTAAAATAAAACAGGAGGTTGGCATGGCCTTAGTAATTCTGCTTTCATAGATAAGAAAGCAAGGTCTTCAGCCAAGACGACCCAGCCATGAATGGGCAGAGTGGGAACTTGAACCCTTGTCACCAGATACTGGAGCCTGTGCCATTTCTATGACTTTAAGCTGCCTCTCCCTGCCAGCATCCTGCTCTAAACCTGGTCTCACCCACCTGTCTGCTGGCTGGTTCAGTTATGTTCAACAAACATTATTGAGCATCTTCTTGATCCCAGGCACTGTGCCAGATGCTGGGGATTTAGAGAGGAAAAATACAGCTTTCTCCTCTGTAATATGCATAGGTCATGTACTACGTATGCCTGGTACATTGCTTGGCACAAAAGAGATACCTAAATGTTAGTTGAATAAATGGATGAATGGATAAATGAGTACAGTTTCCTGTCCTTGGTGGACTTAATAGTCTGGGGTTAGGAGAAGAGAGTTGTAGGCAACTAATCACACCACTCTGATGTAGAGAAGTATGTTTGGATCAGAGACCAAAGAGGTCAAGAACCAGGGGCTGTGAAGCAGGACAGGGGCAGAGTAGTGCTAGTAAGGATGCAGAGGAGAGGACAGATGTGAAAACTGTGAAGAAGATTTAATCAGTATGACTTGGTAATTGGCTTACTATAGGTGATGAGAGAAAGGGGGTCCTGTATTATTATTTCCGTATTTGTGACTTGAGTTACTCAGTGGATGGTGGTGTCAGAACCTGAGACCAGGAATTCCAGAGGAAGAAGTGTATGTGTGTGTGTGTGTGTGTGTGTCTGTGTGTGTGTGTGTGTGTCTGTGTGGGTGGTGATGTAAGGGAGGGGGATAAAATGGGTCCAGAAAAGGAAGAAGGAGGGGCTGTGATGCGCTCAATGTTTAGATGTATATTTGTATTGGTTGTGCCCATGGGATGCCTGAGGGGTGTGTTCAACAATCCATGGGCCATAAGAGTCTATATAATTGGAAGAGGGACTGGAATTAGATGAAAATATTCAAAAATGGTCAGTATACTCAGTGTAGTTGGGATTATGGGCAAGAGTGAGATTGCCCAAGGAGCATTTAAGAAGAGAGAAGAAAACCAAGGTTAGAAGGCAGGAGAATGTCAGCATTATGGGTGGGCAGAGGAGGAGCCAGTGAAAGAGACCAAAGGGAAGGCGAGTGAGGACAGGGTAAGGCTACAGAGGTCAAGGTGGTGGAGGTGCCGGAATGAACAGTCACCATGGCAAATACGGCCAAGAGGTCCATAAGGACAAGGACCACTGGACCACTGAACCTCACAATATAGAGGTTGCTCTTTCAGGGATGTGGTAGGGGTGGGAGCCAAATTGTAAAGAACTGAGGAAGGGATAGGAAGTAAGGAAACAGGAAATTTTTTCAGGTAGTTTTGCTGACAAAAGGAGGACCCCCCCCCACTCCCAAGGGAGAATTTTTTTTTTAATGAAAGTATTTTTATTTGTAAGTATAGAATAACATGAGAGAGGACAGAATAGAGGGTTGATTAAGCAGGGCAGGTGGGAAGGAGGGGCTCAAGGCCACAGGAGGAAGGATTTACCTTGAGTAGACACATCTGTGAGTGGTGGGTTGGAAGTAAGGTTGTGTGTAAATGTGGATAGACTTGCAGGGAAAAAAAAAAGACTTGCAGGGGAGGAGGCAGGGAAAGAGGTTGAGATATTTCATACCTGAGGCTTTGATTATCTTGGTGAAGCAGGAGATCAGGCTGGGGGTGTGTGAAGGATTGTGCTTGTCGCATGAGCCTCCTCTTTCCCTATACCGTGGCTTCCTGACCTTTGGCTGCCATCACAGAAACCAGCTGCCCACTGAGAAGCTAGTTCGTAAAAACCAGGTTTACTCTTTAAGGCTGTGGTTACAATAGGAATGGAGGAGTTTTGGGGAGGTGAGCAAACAGATCATCATTTGTATCCTCATCCGAGGTTGAAGTATCGCCCTAGATTCTGGATGCGTAGGTGGGCAGCTCAGCAGCGGGAAGAAAGGAGGTAGCAGGAGCTCAGGGGTGGAGTTCTGGCCATGCCTTAAGAAAGGTGACTGTGGGCAAAGTCTTTAAAATTTAATTTCTGTAGGTGATATACCCATTCTAAACCTCTATGAATTTTGGCACCTGCTCCCTGGGAGTCCAATAAAAGGCTTTTCTGAAAATGGGTTTATTCATAGGGAAGAAAACTTACAGGAAATCAGTTCTCATTCAAATCACCTCTTTCGATATTTCAGTTTCCTTGCACTAATAGTTTACACTATATAGGCTCAATTTACTGAAGCACATATTGTCAGTGGTCACATATTCATAACACTTTTATGCACAATTTCAAAAATACGCAAACCAAGAGACTCAACAATGAGTACACACCTGGTACTACCTTCTGCTTTCCACTCTAGATGATTTTTTGTTTTCTTTCTTTTTTTTTAATTTAAATTCAGTTTGCCAACATATAGTATAATACCCAGTATTCATCACATCACGTGCCCCACTTAAAGCCCAACACTGAGTTACCGTAACCTCCACCCACCTTCCCTCCTGCAACCCTTTGTTTGTTTCCCAGAGTTAGGAGTCTCTTATGGTTTGTTTTCCTCTCTAATGTTTCCCCACTCAGTTTCCCCCTTTTACTTATGGTCCCTTTCACTATTTCTTATATTTCACCTATAAGTGAGACCATATGATAATTGTCTTTCTCCAATTGACATATTTTACTCAGTATAATACCCTCCAGTTCCATCTACATCGAAGTAAATGGTAGGTATTCAGCTTTTCTGATGGCTAATATTCCATATATATATGTATACACCACATCTTCTTTATTCATTCATCTGTCGAAGGACATTGTGGCTCCTTCCACAGTTTGGCTATGGTGGACATTGCTGCTATGAACATGGGCGTGCAGGTGTCTTGGTGTTTCACTACATCTGTATATTTGGCCACCCTAGATGATTTTGAAGCAATTTCCAGGTAGCATACCATTTCATCTTGAAATATTTCAGAATGTTTCTCTAACTAATAAGTTTATTAAGAAAAAAACCTCGGGTGAGCAACTGGGTGGCTTAGTGGTTGAGCGTCTGCTTTCAGCTCAGGGCGTGATCCCGGGGTCCTGGGATCAAGTCCTGTATCAGGCTCCCTGCAGGGCACCTGCTTCTCCCTTGCCTATGTCTCTGCCTTTCTGTGTCTCTCATGAATGAATAAATAAAATCTTAAAAGAAAAGAAAAAAACCATCAATATCACACTAATATTAGTACTTAATCAGTGCTCATATTTCCCCAAATTGTCTCATGATATTTTTTATGGTTTTAAATTTGAATCATAGTTCCAAAATATATTCCACATATTGCACTTGGTTGATGTATTTCTTTAAATATATCTAACACTGGTAACCACTGTCGGAGGGACAGTCTTATAATTCCTATAATCCTATAACGTCTCCTGATTTTGTGTCATTTTGCCCTGTGTTGGTTTACCATTTAATTTTTGGAGGCCTAAGGAATAATTTCAGTTTAGACTCCAAAGTCTCTGAGGTTTAATTTTAAAATTCCTTCTAGACACACTTAAAAGGAGAAGTGGAAAGATAGTAAAGAGAGAAAAGAGGTAGAAAAATGAAAAGACTGCAGTGAGCAGCAAGGAGACAAATGAAGGCCCGAGAGGAACAAAAGCAAATAAAAAAGATATCGGAGACACACGTCACCCGCCCTGCACCAAGATGCTTGAAAATCCTCACAAACGTGTTTCAAACGTTTCTGTGTCACCTCCGTTAGCAGGTAGTAAACATGAATCTTTAAATAAGGACATTGTATTGATTTAGTGCATTTTCCGAAGCAGTTTATCAAATAGCTGAGCAGATGTCATCCAAGTAATCCTCTATGTGAAGTAGGGGAGGAGTAGGAATTCTAATTCCCATTTTATAGATGACGAAGCAGATGAGATAGCTAATACTAGTGGCTCACACTAAGCACTCATTTGCCATTTGCCAAGCATTGCGCGAATCACTCAGCTAATCCATATAACAATCCTTTAACAAGCCTGCGGCATTGGTACTGTGATCTTCATCTTACCTGCGATAAAAATGACTCAGAGAGAGGAACGTGCCCATAGTTACAGATCTGGAAAATTACAGAGTGGGGATTGCAACTCAGGCCGCTCCAACCCACTCCTCTTTTTTCTGGGTCAGTCTACTCCCCACTAAATCAACAATCCTTTAAAAAAGTTTTTTTTTTTTTTTTGCATGTACTTGCTTGCTGGTATAATTCCATTTAAGGGGAAGCTCAAATCATCACCAAGTGTAATACAGATTTTCCTCGATTTAGGATGGGGGTCTGTCCCGATGAACTCATCATAAAGGTGAAAATATCATAAGTTGAAAATGCATCGAATGCACCTGACCTACTAAACATCATAGCTTAGCCTAGGCTACCTGAAACATGTTCAGAACACTTACGGTAGCTATCGTTGGGTAAAACCATCTAACACAAAAAGCCCATTTTAAAATAAAGTATTGCATATCTCATGTGATTTATTGAGTACTTGCACTGAAAGTGAAAACCAGCATGGTTGTACGGGTGGAGGATAGGCTGTAGGGGTATCAGTTGTTGACTCTCGTGATGACGTGGCTGACCGGGAGCTCACTGCCACTGAGCGGTATCAAGAGAGACCATCCTGATGTCACCGCATATCACCAGCCTGGGAAAAAGAGCAAAATGCAAAATTCAAAGTATGGTTTCCACTTAATGCGTATCACTTTCTCACCATGGTAAAGTCAGACAATCATAAGGGGAACAATTATAGGTAGAACCGTCGTAAGTCAGGGACCGTCTGTGGTAGGGTATACAGTGGGCTAGAATTTGCAAGGCATTTCCCACAGACTTTTTCATTTCTTTCTTATAACCAAGCACTCTGAAAAACAGAGCAGTTAATTTGGGTTTTACAGAGGAGGAAAATGGAATTCAAAGTTGATGATCACATAGCTAGTTAGGGTAGTTAGTGTCACAGGACTAGTTATCGGCAGGGTCAGGACCAGAGGCCCTTTCTTCCCATTCCAGATCCTGTTCAGTTCTCTTTGCAAACCTCACGGGCCGACACCTTTGCTGACTTCTTGCCACAACCCCGCTGTTGTTCCTTGTGAGAAGTCGAGCAGTCTTATTACAAATTAAATATCTGGATGCTTGAACTGATGAGCAGGAAATGAGGCTGCTAATACTCAGAGGAATGAAATTGAGACTTTTTTTTTTTTTTTAGTAGAATTTTGGGCCGGGTGGCCTCTTTCTGTCCTTCCCTTCCCTGTGTCCTTCCAGTCTCCATGGAAACCCCAAATCAATGCAGCATATGTTGATTCATGTTTCTGCTGTTACTAGGAAGCTACAAAGTGGAAATTGCTTTTAAAAGATTTGTGGAAGAGCTTTAGCGTGCTGACCAGAATTCAAATCTAATATCCAAATGACTGTTTTATTAAAAGCTTTTAATGTGGTACTGTCTTAGGTGGTATGTTGATTAAATAAACACACAGGGGGCATTTGGCAATAAACCTCCACCTCTACTAACATGGCTTTTAAAAATATTATATTGCAGACTTTAATTCCCTTTATCTTCCATTTAATTACATTTTTGTAGCCTGTGTGACAATGCCAGGTGCTCCTTTTGCTCTTGATTAATTCCACCCTGCCCTGACCAGGGCTGTTGGGAACAATAGTTTGCAAATGCCTTAGGTACCCATGCTGCTGCTCCTGAGAGTCATTAGCATTAGGCCGACTTCAGTCTTGACCCCGAGACTGCAAAGCTCTCAAGTGTTTCCGCCATAAGAAATCCTCAGTGATTTTTCAGATATTTTTTTTCTATGAGCTCAGAATCAAATGCAGCTGACATTTATTAAACATCTGCTTCATACGAGGCAATGAGAATTGATAGCAAGGGGAGTAAGTCATAGAGTCTGTCTTTGTGGAACACGCGGTCATCTGGGAGGATCAGAAAACATAAATCACAAGGATAAACTACAGACCATGCGGGCTGTCAGAGAGTCACACAGCAATGTGGTGGTGTTGGGATGGAGGGATTCCTTCTGATTGAGGGTGTTCTGAAAAGCTTTGGAAAGGAGAATTTTTATCTTGGAGGGATTGGGTTTAGAGAAGGAACTAGGAGTTAAGAGGCAGATCCAGGGAAGGGTTTGGTGAGGGGGGATCATTCTGGGCAGAGGGGGCAATGATGGGGTTAGGCATGTGTGTGCAAGCATGTATGCACAATGGGATATAAGACTGGATACATAAGTGGGACCAAATTGTTAGAATGTCAGGCAGGAAAAATCGGTACAATGAAGCCCATCAAAAATTATTCTACAGACCATTTATGATACATGTTCGGTGGGTAACACTGGTGGTGGTAGTGTAGCGTGCCAGGAGGTTTATGGGGAATGGGGGAGGCCGTGACTTAGGAGGCATTGGACGAGGCATATACTATGGTGGGTGCCCAATAGCCTCTGAATGACAGTGTCAATGTATGGAAGGGGATAAAGTTGAGAAATATTTCAGAAATATAATGAGAAGTTTTAAAAATCAGTTCAACAGGGCAACAGAGAAAATAAAGCCAGAAATACCTATACTTAGTACCCTGAGGGGCTGGGACACAGAGTACATGAGCATGCATAGGGAACCTGGCAGGAAAGGAGGATTTGGAGGGAAACAGGGTTGTTTCTGACACAGTTGCATCTGCAGAATCTGAAAGGGATGGAATTGTCCTGCTGTCCTCTGAAAAAGCCAGTGTGGAGCTCATGAGAGGCAGGACTAAAGCACCCATGCCAGAGAGACAGACTGGCCCATGCCTGGAAAGGTTGGGTTTCCTAGGAGGAGCAAACAGAGAATAGGAAAAGCTGAGAGGTGCAAGGCAGCCTGAGAAGCCAGAGCAGGGCTTGTAATGCCTGTTTTCCCGGGGAAAGCCATGTGTCACCAGCAGAGATGTCCTATGCCTAGTCTTCAGCCAGCAACTCAGGAGCAGTAACCAGAAAAGAATCCAGAGCTCTGTATTCCTGGGCCGGGGCTGGCTGTAAGCCTGGGGACGCAGAGTTCAAGTAGGTGAGTGCCTTTCTTACTGGCACCCCAGCCTCCCTGCTTTTTCCTATTTCTCTCCTTCAGGAAAGGAGACCAGGCCAGAATGTTTAACCTTTTGATTCCCCTTAATCTCACTCCTCCCCCTACCCCCAAATTCTTTTTATTTTATTTATTCATGAGAGACACACAGAGAGAGGCAGAGACATAGGCAGAGGGAGAGGCAGGCTCCCTGTGGGGAGCCTGATGCAGGACTCGATCCCAGGACCCCGGGATCATGACCTGAGCCAAAGGCAGATGCTCAACCACTGAACCACCCAGGTGCCCCTGCCTGGAATTCTTTATGTACCTGGTTCTATAGGAAGGAAGATTAACTTAGAGGCCTCCCCTGAGAGGGGGCTTCTACTGGGTCTGTGTTTCTCAAACTAGGGTGCTGTGTGGTTATGTTTTGGTGTTTAGGAATGTTTTGGTTAAAAAAAAAGGTTAGACTAGTTTTAAGTTTTTCTTTTTACTCCTGCTAGATGCATGTCCACACACTCTTGTCCCTCAGCTCTTTGTATTCCTGCTCTTTCTTAAAACTTTATTAATGATTCTATCTTTCCTTAAACATTTGGGCGGGCTTATTGACTTCCTATGACCATATTCTTTCTCCAAAGGCTAATTGAAGATTCTGATGCCTAGTTAACATTAGTCAGCCCCCACTGGAGACTTGGGCCCATCTGCAGTCCCCTTGTCCTATCTCCTCAGTGCCTTTGAATCCTGGATGCCAGATGGGGCAGCATGAGACTTCGAGGGGGGCTTTATCTCACTATTTTAGCACCAGAAGAGGAGTCCCATGATGATACCACCTTTGTGTTACAGCAAGAGGCAGGGCAAGGGTTGGGAACATGAAGCTTGGTATCAGGCACTGACTCTGCCACTTGTAACTGATTTATTTCTGTTTTTCCATCTATAAAGTGGGGATGATGAAGATGTCAGCCTTGTAAGTGCATGGAATCCCGAAGGCTCCACCTTACGGCATAAACTTATGTTGGATTAGGGAAGTGCTTATCAATGGGCTTTTATTCACAGTTTATCTGTGCACCTGTTTTCTTTTCTTTTCTTTTCTTTTCTTTTCTTTTCTTTCTTTCTTTCTTTTTTTTTTTAAAGATTTTTATTTAGAGACATAGGCAGAGAGAGAAGCAGGCTCCCTGCAGGGAGCCCGATGCGAGATTCTATCCCAGGACCCCAGGATCATGCCCTGAGCCCAAGGTGGATGCTCAACCACTGAGCCACCCAGGCGACCCTGTGTACCTGTTTCTTACGGTGCGGTGTATCAAGAAAATGTCCAGAAGCAAAGGATTCTCTTTATGCTTCAATTCTAAACCCTGGCTAACATTGGCGGTCAAGGCAGGGGTTCCGAGGAATGGGAAACATTTCTTTTGCATCTCTTTTCATAATGCGAAGTTCCCTTTACCTAACAGAGGCACACCGTGGACATTTTTCAAGAGAGACAATGAGTCACTGTGGAGGCAGCATCAGGAGTTTTTATTTCATCCTCTCATCAGGCAACGTGGGGTTGCGGCAGCCTCATGTCACTGAGAAAACACGAGTTATGCGACCAATAGATCTGCCAGGAATTCTGGGTCCCGGTGTGACGCAGTGGGAAGAGCTCTGCTGTAAGAGTTCTAAGAAAACAAATCTGGTCCCTCTGAGTTGCTTCTTACGTGTTGTGTCGCTTTGAAAAAGACATGCTACCTTTTCCAGCCTCAATTTTCTCATCTGTAACTCGGAGATAATAATATTCTCTCTGGCTGTGGAATGGGGTTGTTGAATAAGAACACATGAACATGCTTTCTACATGATAAAAGGTCAAACAAATGCAACCTAATATTTTTAGCATCAAGCCATCACTTTCTACAGGGATTTCTGCTGCCTCTAGCAAATGCCACCTTCCGGGTGTCCAAAAGGGCTTGCGGCAAAGGTTAGGTGCATTTGGAGGTAGTTCCTGAGTGGGAGCAGGAGACTCGGCCTTCGAGACTGGAGTGGAATGGGGAGAAGGGGAGCTTTGTCCCAGGGCAGTGCTCTGCGAACTTCAGCAGGCACCAGATTCACCTGGGAGGCTGGGCTACTTCCCCTGAGTTTCTGATCTGTAGGTCTGGGGGTGGGGCCTGAGAATTTGCATTTCGAACACATTCCCAGGTGATGCTGACGCCGCTGGTCCAGGGACCATACTCAGGGAACTACTGTACTAGGGCAAGCAGGAAGAGAGAGTCCTCCTTCTGGAACCGAAACAGGCAGTGTGAAGATCCATATGTGGGTAAGGGGGCTTGGAAGAAAAAAAGAAAACGGTAGAAGACAGAAAAATGGGGATAATGTGCAGATTGGACAGAACAAAGGGAAAAGTCTCACTCCGTAACAAATGCAAGCAGGGGGAAGTTGCTAGGTGATGGATGAGGGAGAGAGGTGAATTTCCACTGTAGGAAAAACCAGGAGCACAGAGTTGGAAATATACATGTTTTGAGGAGGCAGAGGAGGTGGAAATTTCTCATTAAGAAGTGAGGAGTGGTGTGTTTGGTGCTGGGGGGGGGGTGGGAGGAGAGACAGACTCGGGGGGGGGGAAATGCCTCTGTCGAGGAAGGGGGACAGCTGAGATGTGCCAGAGGGGGTAATTTCAGGGCTGTGTGGTTTGGCTTGGTCGTGGAGCACAATAGAAATTGGGAGAAAGGGGGTGGAATTTAGATGTGTGACCTGCCCCGTAGCTTTCTTGCTCTCTGCATTTATCACATCACATCACACCCAGCAAGACAGCCCCCCTCCTCCTGGCTCATTAGGAGATTTGATTCGGCTTGGCTCCTGCTGTCAGCAGCTGTCTGGGGCAAGATCTTTATGCTCCCTGCTCCCTGAGCAGCAACCAGCCTTCAGCCAGCAGCGGAGCTCATTAGAAGAGGGCCCCCTGGACACTAGATTTTCAGCTCATTGGTGGCTGGAAAGAGTTAATACCTACGGCTTCGCTGCCCCCTGCACAGCCTCTGGGTGCAGAGGGGGAGGCAGCTTTGGGCTGTGGGGACCTCTCCTTGAGCTGCAGCCAGAGGAGCAGGGAAGCAGGTTAGTGAAGAGGAAGGTACGGGAGGAGTGCCAGGCGAGCTCTGCTCAGGGGCACCTCCTGCATCCTGCCAATGAGGATGGGCGTGCAGACTGTGCCCGGGAGCTGAGCCGCCGCCCGCTGGGTGTAGGCTGCTTCAGTATTTACTGGATGTGACAAGCAGAGAGAAGAGCTTTCAGCGGGGCTGCTCGCTGCCCGGCTCAAGTGGAGGGAGGTGTGTTGTGCTTGCATGCGTGTGTATATGTGTGTGTGCACGCACGAGTATGCCTGTGCATTCGTGCACACATGTTCTTCACCCATCAAGGATCTGACTGCTAAAAGAAAGATCTACTCTTTCCCCAGAACTCCTTAACCTGCAGCCTCTCTGACCATCCAGTTGGCAAAGACCTGCAGGCCATGAGGACTGGTCAAAGACAGTGAGTATTGCTTTTGCTTTTCTCTCTCCTCTTCAAGATGCCCATGTGGGCTGATTGCATTATCCATATTTAATTAACCTGCCTCTCCATGCATATTGATTGCTTTCTCCCCGCTGAGACTCTTAGTTTCTCTTCCCCTCTTTAAAAATCATTGCTTTTTGCTTTTAACCTTTGTTTTTACCTTGAGTCCCCTCTTTCCATATGTCCCATCCTGTCTGCCCCAGAGTCACCTGTAACTGGATGTCTGCCTAACAGGGCACATTTCCGTGGGCCTTCCTGGGCTCCAGTGACCCCAAACTCCGTCCCCTAGAAGTCAAGGACCAGATGGAATTAAGAGCCCCGAGGCACTGGGGTTGGGATGAATGAGGAAGCAGGGGCCAGAGTCTCCTGCAGATTCCGATTTAATTGAATTCAAGGCTGGGCTAAGTGAAGGGATGTGGAGGGTCTGGGGCGGGGGCAGGGGGGGTGGGCACGGTGGGCAGCGCTGGATTTGGAAGGGAGAGAGGCAGGCATGAAGTGGTCCTGGCAAGCCAGTGGGAGCTAGCAGCGGGAGCGGGAAGAGCGACAGGGCAGGGACTGGAGGCCTGGTAATGCCTGCCCCAAATGACCTTGCCTGCTGTGTTTGTGGGGAGTCCTCCCTGGTTCTGTTCATCACCCGGTATAACGAAGGCCCCTGGCACAGGCTTCCCCTCCTCCAGGATGAGAGCCCATAAGCAAGGGAAAATGAGGCATAGGTGCCCCAAACAGTGATTTCTTACAGCTGGAAGAGAGAGAAGCTTCACTCTGTGAAGGGCTTTGATGTCCTGACGTCTGGGCCAGGCAGGTGTATGCACCATTAGAACAAAGGTTAAGGAGATGTCCCTACTGTCAGGGGGGATGTCATCTAAGCTCAGTCTCCTGGAGGTTGAGCTTTTACACAAACTCTTAACAATTTTTTTTCAGTGTTAACAAAGCCATGTTTTAATTTTACCAATTTTGATATTATTAGAGAAGGTATTTTAAAAAGTATTTGTGATACGTTCCGTGTAATATCAAAACAATTTAAACGGAGTAGACCGGGTAGGGGCCTTATCTATCTAAATTAGGTTTCTTTTAAAATGGATTCTATGTTTGGTGTCAGGGTTCCCCTGGGGAGCCCTTTACGGATAGGCTGCTCTCTTCCCATGTTTCTTCCTATCATTTCTGTGGGAACAAAGGGTTTGAAGCACCGAGGATGGTACCCTCAGGAGAGAGAGAGGTTCAGTCCACGAGCCCTCAACCTCAATATCCCCTTTCCTACTGTCCTCCCCACTTCAGGTCAGGAATGGGCCAGTCCCTGGGCTGGGGCAGGTGGGGCGGCCTCCATATGGGCAAGAGGGCATGGCTTGCATATTCATCTCACCAGCTTGTGCCTGTAATCCTGCAAAGGAGCAGGCCTGTGCAGTGACGGGGCCTGACAAGTCTCCCTTGAGTTACTCCACCCTTCCTCCTGCTCATCCCCTCCCAAGGCTCCTTGCATTCCCACCCCCAGGACGGGTTCCCTTAGAGGGAGGTGAGAATCAGAAGAGCAGCCAATCAAATAATTCTAGAGCAAGTGCTGACCCCCCTCCCCCATCCCTGGCTGCCTGGTCACTTGGGCCCCACTGGAATCAAACAAAGAGAGCAGTCATTTTTGGCTCGCCCAGGCCCATGCCTTTGTCCCCTGAGGCACGTGCCCCACTTCACCGTCGATGGCCACTGGTTGGGGAAATGGGAGCCCTTGACCGCCAGACTGCGATGTGAAGCCACCCACGATCTGTGCCTGTTCAGCCTTGGTCAGTCACCCTCCCTCAGGCCAAGCAGGGATTTGTGGGGAATGGGCTGCGTGAGTGTGTGTGCGTGTGTGTGTGTGTGGAGGTGTTCCATCAGTGCGAAGCCATCCAAGAGGATTTGTAGCACAGTCAGATAAGAGAGGGCAGCCCCCCTCTTACAGCAGATTCTTTGATTTTAGGTGAGAGGACGTGAAAGGGTAAATCCCTGTGCCCCGCAGTCTTATCTCCCGCCCTGACGTCCCTGCACACCGGCCAGAGGGTTAACCGTAAGCGCGTGCCTGCATGGCCGCTTTACTGATGCCACGCAGGTAATGATGCTAACCTGTCTTCCTGCTCTTGCCCTTCCTCTTCCTCCTCCCTGCTGTGTGAGCCTGCCCCAGCCTTCTAATCCCCTGGGTGGTCCACCTGAGTCCACCCTCTCAGGCCACCCGTGTGGACTGTGCCCTCCTTCCCGGGGCGCTTCTTGCCAGCAGAACCCACCTCAGTGCCAAGCCCTCCTGTTGACTGATGGGACTTCTGGGGTGGGACTGTGCATGAGCTTGTATTGAACCACTTAGGGACCTCTTTGAGGTACTGGAACAGGGAGGGGAGATGAGGGCAAGCTTACTTTTTAAAATTTTGTTTTCTTGCTTGCTTGCTTGCTTGCATTGAAGTAACCTTAACCTGTGACTGGCACTTCCGCTCCCATTATTTCAGACCTAACTAACAAGGTTGTAATTCAGGTCTCAGCTAGACAAGATGGAAAATGAAAACCGTTGGGCCCCAAAGGATATTTTGTGGAAGATTTTTGCAAACTCTTGGGGAGAATCACCGTTGGTTTGGTAACAAGTAGACCCTCTACACTGGCCCCTGTGAAACTTCCTTAGATGACTTGTGTGGATTTGCCATTTTTTGAAGTCTTCTTAATTGCTCTTTGGGGCATTGACCTGACTATTCTGTGATTGATGATCCTGTGGCACGAAGGAGGGAACTGACTCACTGAAGGTTGGGTTGTGGCCTTGGTACAGCCTGAGCAAGACCTTTACTTGAATTCACGGAAAGTGGTGACTCAAGGGCCCTTAATCAGTTGCTCACTCGGCCTGGTGTCAGAGCCCCCTGTGATTTTTAAGAGTGAGTGGACATAAGATGCTCACCATCGCAGAAGAGAGAATGGCTATCGCCAATGTTTTGAAACGCCACCAAATTGATGGCTTCATAATGCGCCTGGCTGAGATAAGAGGTGGGAGCACAGGACGTGTAGGCCTAGTTTTCTGCAGGAGAGGGGATATTTCTGGGAACTTGGATGTTCCAGCTTTAAAAGGCTCTCAGAGATGGGCTGTGGAATACAAATGTTGTCCATCCTTGCCAAATGTGATACCATCCCAGTAGACATTTGTTGGATAAGATTTCTGTGAACAATTAGCTGGGTCAGGGATGAAAATTCATTTGGAGTGAAAGGAAGAGATTGAATTAGATGGCCTCTAGCGTCTCCACCCAGGCCCAGGATGCATGTGACAGGGGAAGGGAGAGCCAGGCTGGGAGGACTTCCTTTCCACACGGAGAATAATATCTCCGGGACTATTTCCGTGGCAAAGTGTTAACCAGTGTGCACGTGGCAGTGCCCTTTTATAAGTTCTTCAGGCCTGATGTGATTATGCCAAACCCTTGCCACTTACCTTTGCTCTTTGTGCAAAGAGCTGCCATAGTTAAAGGTCAGGGGTCAGTAAACTCACTCTGCCGAGGGCCAGAGAGTAAATATTTTGAGTTTTATGGGCCATACAGTCTGTGTTGCAACCACCCAACTCTGCTTTCGCGCTTGAAAGCAGCTTTAGAACATATGTAAGTAAACGGGTGTTGCTGTGTTCCCATAAAACTTTATTTGCACAAACAGGCATCTTGCCGGGCCATAGTTGGCGGATGTCTCGTTAAAGGTTAAAAAGGGGCTAATGTTGAAAGTCCGAAAGAGACGTTAGTGTAATTTCTCATTGGACCTTCCCTAACAGATAACATTTAAGTATCTGTTCCTTAGGAAAATTGAAAGAGAGAGAGAGAGAGAGAACTTTAAACATACATGTTAAAGTTTTAAACATGCTGATTGAGATAAGCCAAAACATAAATAGGGATACGAGAGCTCCGTCAGGTAAACACAAGTGTGTTTAAATACAAGGGGCCCTGGGTCTTAACTTCAACCATACCAGCTGCTCGTGCCTTCGCCTACAGGTGTTGCTCTCTGCTGGTCCACAGCCGTTCATGCATATACATCCCCAGGTTTGGGGGATAAGTGGGGAGGAGAACCTGAGTCAGAATTAATTTGCCTTAAAGCTTCATTTGTGCTCGGAGGTTCTGGGGCATGCGCCCCTGTATTATGCAAGCAACCCTCCACTCTCTTTGCGGGTACTACTTCTGGGGCTTTGTAATTAGGGCTGCTGCTGTTGCTGCTGCTACTTTGCCCTCCTAGTGGGAGAGCAAAATGTGAATTGTTATTTTGTCTTCCCTGTATTTCCTTTCCCTACAGAGAATCCTAATTTAGAAATTCTTCCAAGCTAATGACCTTCATTGACTTACTATCAACTTGAATGTTAGCTTTGAAAGAAGCATTAAACCTCTAGGGGTAGGGTACCTATTACCATTCCAGTAGTCAAGTTAGGGAGTGAGTATATCCCTTGATCTTCTAGGCATGTCTCCTCTTGTTCATGAAATCTTTAGGGACCACCTGGGGAAGGATGTGGGGGTCAGGGGAGGCGGCACAGGCTCCCGCAGCAGCAGTTCCAGGGGCCCCTTTATGGAGCTGACGGCTATGATCATGACAGTCCCCGTCCGTCTGCCCCTGTGCTTGTTGCAGGAACAAAGGGATGAGGACCCGCCTGGGATGCCTGTCTCACAAGTCAGACTCCTGTAGCGATTTCACAGCTATTCTTCCCGACAAGCCCAACCGTGCTCTAAAGTGAGTAGTTTGGCCCTGTGGCCTTCCCAGGGTGCTCCCCATGGGGCGTCCACCACTGGGCCGAAGGACCTGTTCTCCTCTAGTGAGCTGTTGACCGGATGAGTCCAGTGACAATAAATCCCTGCCACTTGGTGGTTCCTTTTAGATCTCTGAACGTGAGTGCACGGGTATGAATTTTCCTTTTCAAAATGTGCGACCTAACTCAGAGTAGGGACCCTTTTCTTACTTGTAAGAAAACTGTATTATCCACCGCTCTTGTATAAAGCTATGGTGGAGGAGGCTTCTTGGTTCTACTTGGTTGTCAGTCTGAGCTCTCAGTTTGGAGACAAACATTCAAATATATTCTAAAAATCTGTTTAGGTTCAGATGATTTGGACTCGGTACCTATACTGTTTAGGTACTTTGTTCAATGATATCATAGATGCCCCTCATCTAACTCTCAAGGGTTCGGGGATGGGCATCATGATCCCCATTGCAGAAGTGAAGAGATTAAGGTCACAGTAAAATATGGAGTTGGGAGCTCAGTCCACCTTTTCTCATGCTAAGGCTTGTTTCTTTCCATGGTTATCTTGACATCTTCATATCCTGTACATATTTAGCTTGGTGTTTTAGACTGAAAGCCAGCAAACGAAATATGCTGAATTGCCTTACTGAGATTTGCCATCAGTTACTTAAGAATGTACACATTTACAGTGATAGAATTGCAGGCCTACACGTGTTTTTCATTTGCACTGCCATCCCCCGCCCCCCCTACCATTTTTCCGATTTCTTCTCCATAGCAAATTTCCATGGTTGCTGATGGAGAGGGGGTCATTTCAGAAATATTCAAGAGAGATGTTTCTTCTTTCCTAGGAGACTATCCACAGAAGAAGCCACGAGGTGGGCAGATTCCTTTGACGTGCTTCTGTCCCATAAGTGTAAGTAGAATTTGAGTTTCAACATGTTGCAGCAAATCATCCTCTTAGCAAAAGAGGCACCAAATGCCCACCATGATGCAGGTTCTGTGCTGGGTGCCCTAGACAGCTACAGTCCCTGCACTCACAGAGCCTCCTGCATAGGGGACTATATAGATAACAAGATGTCATTTAAATGTAGTGGGAAGAGGGCCTTCTTTTCTGTGTTCTGGGTTAAAAGTATGGTCCCAAGAAGCCTTCGTATTTTCATAAGAAATAATTTAGTTTAGGGTGTTAGAATGATGGGCTCGGTGGGAACAATAGTCTCGTGTCCATCCTAGATTAAATGACCTCCCCCCAAGTCCCCGGAGAGCCTTGGGTTACTCATCTGTCAGATGAATGTTCTATACATTTTTTTTTATAAATTAATTTTTATTGGTGTTCAATTTACCAACATACAGAATAACACCCAGTGCTCATCCCGTCAAGTGCCCCCCTCCGTGCCCGTCACCCATTCACCCCCACCCCCCGCCCTCCTCCCCTTCCACCACCCCTAGTTCTATACATTTTGATAGTCACTTGAGTTGGCATAGTTTTGGGTTTTCTTGTTGCTTTTTATTTTGGGGTATCATACTCCTCAGTTTCCGGCTGGGTGTGAGTTTTACTAGGATGCATTTCTTCTGTCCCTCTCTCCTCTTTCACTTTCCCCTTTCCTCATTTCTCATACCTTCCCCTCCCCCTGAAAATTGCAGAAATTATCGTGCATATTTCTGCGTGGGAAGGGCACTTTGACGCCAGCCAAACTTTTCAGTTCTTGCTTTTTTCTCGTCATGAGCAAGTTCAAATTCATCGGGCTTTGAGATCCTAGTGGCATAAAATACATGGGAGTGGGAGAGCACAGGAGAGGAAGAGAGAAGAGTCTTTTGAAGAGAAAAGGTTTCATGTAGACTTGTAGTGCTCCTTTTGAATTCTTCCCGTCAATATTAGAAATCCTGATCAATCTGGGAGCAGAAGGGTAGCTTTTAGCTCGGAGTCTTGTTTCCATTTCATTGGGGAACATGATTTTGTACAATGAGGGTAAGGACATTGGCCTGATAGTCAGACCTGTGTTCTTGATTTTAACCCAGCTTAGCTACTAGATAATTGAGTAGTCTTGATGGGATCCGCCAATCTTTAGATGTCTTTAGAAGTGATTTTTGCTTACAGCTGGATGGGGACAGCTCCCTCTGACTATGCCCCTGATCCTAATAAACTGGTTAACAAATGCTCTTGAATAGATTTTAAAATGAAATGCAAGATATAAGAATAAGCATATATCGTAGCACCTAGTTTTGTGAGACAAATAGCCATTTTTGTGTTCTATGGATTATACTTAGGAAGGAAAACAAGGCAGCATAGATACAGCATGTGTGACATATGGCTTATGTCACAAACAGCAAGCTTATGTGGTGAATTTGCCAAGGTAATGGCATATGTACAATAATAGTTAGGGTTTGACAGTAAGGCTTGTTTCTTTATTTTATTTTTTTTATTTACTTAGGATAGTCACAGAGAGAGAGAGAGAGGCAGAGACATAGGCAGAGGGAGAAGCAGGCTGCATGCACCGGGAGCCCGATGTGGGATTCGATCCTGGGTCTCCAGGATCGCGCCCTGGGCCAAAGGCAGGCGTCAAACTGCTGCGCCACCCAGGGATCCCTGTAAGGCTTGTTTCTTATGAGGCTAGTTTGACTTGTTTTCTGGGGTTATGTCAGGCTAAACAAGTGTCACTATTAACAACTTCTTTTCCGGCTGCATTTGCTTCAAGGTCATCTTGAAGTTTGGTTTCTATTTCAGCTTCATGACTGACTCACTTAGTTCAAGTCCCTGAGGCTGTTTCCTCATTCTGAAATGGTGATGGCAATACTTGTGTGCTACCTGTCTGTCACCTGGATAAGGGGATCTTCATAAGAGGACACCCTTTGGGTTCTCTAGTTAACTAATGGTCTTTTGTAAGAATATGGTGATTTTTTTTAAAAAAATGGTGCTTTTATTTATCAAATGCAAAATAAATGCGCCTTAAGAATAAGTTCGCAAATTTTGCCACCAATTAGTGCTGAGCCAAATTCCATAGACAGAGTTTATGGTGGTTAAATTAGTGGATAGAATCTTAGAGTATATTTGGATTGCTGCAAAGACCTGGAGTTATAAGAGGTTCAATTTTGTTTGTTTGATTAGTGACTTTTAGACCTGAAGACTTGCTTCTCCTTCTGTTGGGGGTGGTCTCAGTTTCCAGGGATGCAGTAACACATTTCTGAGATGGGGATCCCACTAAAGGGTTACTAGTTGAAACCAGAGTGCTTCTTTGTCAGACCACTGCAGAAATAGGTTTTTGGAACTTTGAAGTTCTGTGATCCTTTTTGGAGTATGATGTTCTGTTTTGATTTCTGTTTAGTACGGAAATAAAAAGCCAATGGAGTGAATGTCTTCGAGAAGAAAGAGGCCTGTATTCGTGGGTCATTGGCAGAATTTCAAGGTTTCAGAGCTTGGACGCTCTCTCCCTGTGAAGGCTAGGAGGGAGTTGGAGCCAGGTTACCTTGAAGGGTGTTGACAACTTTCTTAAAGTCTAATTAATTTGGGTTAATGTTGTGACTCAATTAGGGCTGATTAAGCTTTTCCAAAGGGATTGCATGTATGCTGGTCTCTTAGGAGGGACAGCAGTTGATCGGAGGTGTGCAGGGCTTTCAATTAAGATAGCAAAATGTCCTAAAAAGTAAAGAAAGAATCACTGAATGAGCTCCAGGAAAAGAAAGTGCATTAGTCTAGAAACCAACCCCTGGTAGTCTTCTATACCTAGGCCACTGCCCTCCCTGAGTTTTCTGTTTCACATAATTCCGATAATTATTTTTGTTCCCATTCTCTATTTCTTTATTTTAAAATTTTATTTGTTTATTCATCAGAGACAACACACATCAGAGACACACACATAGACACATAGGCAGAAGGAGAAGCAGCCATTCTCATAAGAGCATCTTTACCTTTCTGCTCTGCTTGAGTGTTTTGGGCACTTATTTATTTAAAGAAAGGTGTACTAAGTGTTCATTATGTTCAAAGTCTGTGCTAAACAGCTAGTTGGGGGCAGGGACACAATGATGAACAGGACAGTACCTCCGTGGTGGAGAATACAGCCTTTGGAGACATGGACATGCATATAAACAACATAAGAAAATAAAACAGTGTACTGACTACAAACTAGGGAGTGTCAAGATTTCAGATAGAATCTTGACGTTTGGTGTTCCTCTTAAATTCCATTTTGTCAGTATTAGAGGTCCTCACTGACCTGGCAGCTGCAGGTCTGCTTTTCATTTAGAGCATGGTTTCCACCTAATTGGAGAACATGCTTCTGCACAATTAGGTTTAGAACATTAGCTGGTTGTCAGACCTGCGTTCGGACAATTTTAACCCGGTTCTGCTTCTAACCAGCTGGGTAGCCTTGATGGAATCCCTCAATCTTTTGGAAAATCTGGCTCTTCATTTATACAATGAGGAATCTGGAATAGGAGGACTCAGAAACTGGATCCAATCCTATCCTCTTGCTCTAGGATGGTGAGACTGGGCCATAGCTAAATGCCCAGGCAGGTGGTTTGAGTCAGCGCGGCCTGCAGGGTTACATAAAAAGGCTTCAAAGTTGAAATGGTGCAAGCAGCCAAATGAGGGGCTAAAGCACCTGTGTTATGAAGCTTTCTGTCCTTGGCAGGGTCCTGCTGTGTAGGGAGCACTTCTCAGGTTCAAACCTCAGGAAAAGAAGAAAACACTTTTTTTTTTTTAAACTTTAGAAAGGAAAAAAATCTAGACAGCAAATATTTGGAGCAGTTTGATTTCCAATCACATTTGCTTGCAAGTATAAAGCTGAAGAAGCGCTTAGGAAGGTCTGGGGGACAGCCACTTGCTGAGGGCTTTTTTTAAAAAAAAAAAAAATGAAAATTGCTGACAACTTTATTAACTAGGGAAGGAGTTAATCTGGCATCTTTTTCCTGTTTATCCAAGTACAGTTAGACTTGGTGTCTATAAGCTGTGCAGCTAGATGGCCCCTAAGGGTTTGTGTGTGTGCATGTGTGTGTGCACACACCCAGAAGCCTTTCTGCCTCTGTAGCTTGTACCCAGGAGAGTGAAGGCTCGCAGCTTGGAGATTTTTTTTCTGATGGGTTGTGGGAGAACAGGCACAAAATTGTATGTCTTCTGCTCTGATTTCCTCATGAGGCTCAGGCATATGCTTGCTATTTGTCAAGTCTTTAGTGGGACATTCGGTCCTGAACTCCGAATCAGTTCAAACTCTGAATTTTCCACTTTCCTTCCTTCCTCCTTCTTTTGTGGGATTTTTTTAAAACATAAAAGTTGGATTCATTCCAGTTTTAAGGGGAAGGTGTAGACAGGATTCCTTCCCCTTCCTCTGAATTTTTTCAGCCGGATCTTACACCTGGATGACAGACCACCTCATCCTGGGCATCCATTTGGTCCTTGGCTTTGTTTCATTGTTTGCACAGAGTGTAGAGGGTCAAAGCTGACCTGTCCCTGCCAGGCCCACCCAGGGAATGCCAGGTTAGTGGAATAGTACAATTGAGAGCTCTTTTGTATTCAAAGAGTTAGTATCCAACTCTGCAAAAAGGAGACCAAGAAAGAAGTTTTTAGTTTTTTAAATTAGCCCCTTTGGGATAATGATTGAGATATATAAAAATATAATGATTTGATCTGGTCACACAGTAGCCAAGCAAAAAACTCAAAACAAGCAAAAACGTGAAAGTTACAAGCTAATGAAATTCCTTAATTATTCCTCCAAATGGTCATTAGCTTTAGAATGAACAGTTTAACTATCCAGTTTCTATTTATTGCATAGCCCTCCCCACAGCCTTCTCTAAGCCAAAAAATTCTAGAACAGTGTTACTCAAAGTGTGATCCAAAGAAGGCAGCACCAGCAGCTGCTGGAAGCTTGTAAGAGACAAAAATTCTGGAGTTCTGTCTCAGACCTACTGGGTCAGCATCTCTAGGGGTGGGCGCAGTAAGTTTTGCTCAAGCCTTTCAGTAATATTGAAGCCCACCAAAGCTCGAGAAGCACTGCTCTAAAGCATAAGGAAGTAAAGCAATGAATCTGGAGCATCTTGGTGAGGCAGGTGGCCTGTGCTTTCCAAGAACCCCACTGAACACTGGATTCCAGCCTCCCAAAGTTCTGAGGCAACACATCCCTTCAGTGGTATGTTGTCCGTGTATCACAGATGCCACCTACGTAGCAGGTATGGTGGAGGGTATTCACAGTAAACAAACAAATATGGCAAGTGTGTTTTCTGGATAAATTGAGGCTGAGGTTTAAAAAGAGATATGTGAAGTAGACACAGATCAAAAAAGGAGCTTCTCTTCCTCCTTGCCAACCTGTCTGCATTGCTATAATTTTTACTTGCACCCAGGAATGTGGGTGCATTTAACTTGTCTAGAAGGAGTGCCTGGAATAGAAAAGGCAACTATTCCAAGCCTGCTGCAAAAAACGTTTGAATGAAAAGCAACTGGATGGGCCTCCAACACCCATTCTGCTGCTTATCAGCTGTGTGACCTTCGGCAAATTACATAACCTCTCTGAACCTTTCTTTCCTCATCTGTAAAAGGGGAATGATAAGACTTGCCTTGCACAGTTGTCTTGAGAATTAAATGTGATTTATGGTTGTGAAATGCTAAGCGTGATAATGTGACATACAGGGGCTCCACGAAGGAGAACGATTTTGGTTATTATTGTTATTACACAACATTAAATTCACTGAGCAAACACGGATTCCAGGCTTCCCGGATGCCTGAGATGGCATCGGCTTCTTTCTACAGTCAGCTGAAGGTTGACCACAAGGGTTGGATGGAGATTGTATTAGAGTCGCAGAGGGGAGCTTATTCAAATTCCATAATACCTCCCCCCCCTTTGCCTGATGAGCTTTTGGCATCCCTCCCTCATCCCTTCCCAATTTCCCCTCAGTGTATGTGAGAAAATCCCTCTGGGGATGTAGTTTTCAAAAGCCCTGCAGGCGAATCTGATATGTTCCCTTTTTGGGACTCCCTGCCGTGTTTCTATGACAAACTAATTAGACAAATATTCTTGGACATTTACTTTTCAGAATCTCTCAGGTGATGGGCTGGTGTACCTGGATTTTTATGTTAATTCTCTTGTATTAAAGGAGTCATTTGCGAATGCCTTTACCCTGTTAGGGATGCTCCTCTTTTGTCTCCCCTTCAATAGAAAACTTCTTGCTAATTTCTTATACTAGTTGCAGATACGGACTCTAGCTCGATTTTTTGTTGTTGTTGTTGGTGTTACTCAACCCAGCTTCTGCTTGATAAAATAGAAAAGAATATTGGAACAGGAGCTGTAAGACCCAGCTGTCCTTAGTCTGCTGATACATGTCCTAAGAACAAGAAATCACCCAACCTTAGAGCCTCACCATTCCCTTGTGTCCAATGTAGGGCTTGATCATAGGGTCTCTTATGTCCCTTCTGGCTCCGAGTCTAACAACTATCAAGTCCTACTATTGGGATCCTGGGTGGCGCAGCGGTTTAGCGCCTGCCTTTGGCCCAGGGCACGATCCTGGAGACCCAGGATCGAATCCCACGTCGGGCTCCCGGGGCATGGAGCCTGCTTCTCCCTCTGCCTATGTCTCTGCCTCTCTCTCTCTCTCTGTGTGACTATCATAAATAAATAAAAAATTTAAAAAAAAGTCCTACTATTATTATAACACACCATCTTGCTATATGTACACTAACAAAGTGAAGATCATTGAAGAAAATTATGTTAATCACAAGACTGAAGCATAATTAGCATGACAGTTGCTTCCAATAAATGTCAGTAATTGGAAATAGTTTATTTTCTAAATAATCTCCTTACCTAAACCTTGCTAAGCCCCAGTTATTTTATAGATGACACAAAAGAAAGACTTTGATCCTAATGCTGTTCTCATCACAATTTTCGAAGTAGTGAACTCGGTTCTGAATGAAAGATTTTTTGACTTCATCATTAGTAAATGTGCTCTGGATATTATAAATATGTTTTCCTTTCTTATCCTCTGTCTGACCTTGGAACCCATTCACCAGTTTATTTTTTCCTATCAGTCAGGAATGCAAGAGGACTCTGGTCTTTGGGATAGCACTTTGGTAAACAGAGAGGTTGCCCCCTGCCCCAAATCTTTCATGTGATCCTGTAATTTTCTGAGCCTGGGAACTGAGCTAGGCTCAAGCCCACCCTCGTGCCAGCTGAATCAGGGCTCCTGGACTTTGAACTGTTACCTAAGCCACCCTTCCTGCTATACCAGCTGCACCGCTCATTCATAGTGACCCAGTTTCTTCTCTTAGGTAAGCACCCTGCATCACAGAACTAAGAGGGAGAGTGCCGGCCGCAGGCAGCACGTGTGGCCACGGGTATGTTCTTGGAGATTCTGTGTATGCTCAGGGGGGAATGCCAGGATTCTGCTGAATGTTCCAGGAATTCTGGACACAAGCCTTTCCCTTTCTGCAACTAGATAGACACTAATTTCAAAAAAAATGTATAATGTTCATAGAGCCTTGACTTCGATGTCATACAAAGAAAACTCAAGTGAAATGAAAAAAATGAAGCTAAAAATAAAATAAAAAGGCAGCTCCTGTTTCTCTCTCATCTTCCTTGAACTGTTTACCACCTATGACCTTTAAGTTATCAGGATGATATGGGGGGTATTAGGCATGTTTACTCTGCATGGAGACTCTTCAAGCCACCGAGGTGCAGGCATGACGGTCACTAACATGAGTGGAGTGCTCACCGAGTGCTGTGTTAACTCACCTCACCCCCAGGGCCCCATGGAGCAGGTACCGCTAGGATCTGCATTTCACAGAGGGGGAAACTGAGGCAGTGCCCAAGGTCGCATTCAGCTGGTGTGTGTCAAGGCCAGAATAGAGCAGCTTCCAGACAGAATCCCAGGCAGGATGGCTTGAGGGATCAGAGAAAAGTCACTCCTGCCAGCTGCCTGGAATGTGTGAAGATCGGATGGGGAGGCCTCCAGTTCTCCGAGTATCTGGGAGGGGGCAGGTCTGGGGGGCACAGGGGCCCAGGCAGAGGGGCACAGCTGTGTCACAGTGAGGGATGGCAGGAAGGGTGCATGAGCCTTCGTTTAAACCAACCCCACTTTATGGGTTTAGCAGAGGGGGAGGAGAAGGTCCCAGTGGAGAGAAGGGGTACGGAAGAGGGGAGGAGGGGCCAAAGGGGACAGAGGACGGAGGAAGAGGGTGAGGGCTGGGAAAGATGCTGCGGAGGCAGAGAGAGGACCAGCCAGAAAGTTTGCAGGCTGGCAGGGAAGAGGTAGGAGGGGTCAGAAGGAGGAGGCAAGGATATAGCTGAGGAGAAATGCCTCTGGTTCGGGTCCCATACAAGGCCTCTGCTGGGTCCCTAAGCAGGAGATGTGGGCCGGATCTGGGCCGGGGTCTGGGCCGGGGGTCTGTATGCAGAGCCAGCTGCTGCCACCTGCTCTGGGAAGGCGCGGGGCTCCTGCAGCCCCAGAGGACCTTCCTGCCCCCATCACTTCTGTTGTCCTCGGGGGAAGGTTTTCTTTGCACGGTGACCCTCACCCCTTTCAGAGGCGGCCCTGGGGATATGGAAGGGTGGGGAGAGAGTGGGGTGAGAGGGTTGGGGGAGCGGAGGAGGGCTGTGGCCAGGCATGCTCTGTGCAGGGCTTCGTGAGCTTTGTCTTTGCCGCAAGCTGTTGTCCAGGTGCTGCGGCTTCACACGTCCCGGACGGCCTAGGCCTTCTCTCCACTGTGCCTGTCTCTCCTCAAGCTCTTCCTTTGAAATCCCTGACACATCTTAAGAGCCATATATATTTTTAAGATTTTGTTTATTTATTCATGAGAGACACACAGGGGCGGGGGCAGAGACACAGGCAGAGGGAGAAGCAGGCCCCATGCAGGGAGCCTGATGCGGGACTCGATCCCGGGACTCTAGGATCACGCCCTGGGCCGAAGGCAGATGCTCAACCTCTGAGCCACCCAGGGATCCCTAAGAGCCATATTACTTTGGTTCCTCTCCCGCTGTCTCAGAAGCCAGCCCTGGAAATTCAGGTGGCCGCATTCGGGGTTGAGGCTGCCTGAGAGGGCTCGACATCTTCATGAGGTCACTCGACCGTGATTTGTGACAGTGTCCCCAGGCCACCATTGGGGAATGTACCAGTCTGTTCTGTGACACCTCGGGGAGGTAGCCGTGCTGCGGGAGAGAGGAGAGTTTAGGCAGATTCTAGGTTGTTGGTAGCACCTCGTGGCCTCCGTTGTCACCGCGGATAAGGTGATGGCACGCATCCTCCTGCGGGAGACTCTCCAGCATGTTTGCCTTCCAGTGATGTGCTTCCAGTGTGATTGCTTGATTTGGGATTATTGTCCAACCCTCTACTGGAGGGAGGGATAACGTGAGGCTCTCTGGTGATCTCAAGAGGAGACACAGGCAGTGAGCTCTGAAGTCACACAGATGTGTGTGGGAACCCACAGTCCGCCTCCTACTGGCTGAGCGACCCAAAACAGTGAACTTAAACTTGCCAAGTCTCACTTACCCCATTTGTGAAACAAACTTCCATGAGAGCTCACATTTGTAGACTGCTCCTAGTGAGCTACAGAGCACTTTCACGTGACTCACCTCATTCTGACCTCATGACAATCTGGAGCAGCAAATCCCAGTATTCTTCCCATTTTGCAGATGAGATGAGGCAGGGTTCAAGATGTTAGGACATTTTTCTGAGGTCGCACAGATTCAGACCCAGCCTATCTTGCCAGAAACTCTTGCCTTGATGATAGAGTTGGTGTGAGAATTGAATGAGTTGATATACGCAGACTGGACAATATAGAGCTTGGCCTCAGGGTAAGTCTCAGTGTGTGGCGGTGACAGTGTCGCTGAGGAGGAGGCTGAGAGCTGTATCTGACACAGGCATGAGTGGCAGAGGGAGCGCAGAGCAGAGCACTAACGTTCCCAGGGAGAGTTAATCAGATCCACCCCCCTCACTTTACAGCTGAGCATGCTGAGATCCAGGGAAGTTGAATGTGTGGTCCAAGGTCATAGAACTAATTATGGGGCTGACTCTGATCAAAACAGATGCTCCCCACTGGGACAGCAGTGCTCCCATCCCAGGCAGACCAGTAGGGTTCCGTAGGCTGCCTCAATGAAGCTGACAGACAATCGTGAGCTGGGTATGAATTTGCCACACATTTTACTTCAGGTCCCCATCCTCACCTGAGTCAGTCTCAGTTGTTTCCAGGGTAATTCAGTTGCATTCTGTTGCCAGTGGCCATCCTTGTCTCCAGGTTGTTCTACTCCAAGATACTCCTCCAGCTTCCAGAGTGACTCTTCCGGGTTCTCCCCACCTCATTTGTTGCCATCATTCCTAGAAACATCATCATCCCTGGAGTTACTCACGGCCCCCTTGTCTTGGGCTGAGATGGTACTCCCGTCCCCTCCCCCTTCAGCCATTGCTGGTATAGGGCATCCTTTAGGCCCCACCAGCATGCAGAGCCAGAGACTGGACTGCCGATTCACAGAAGAATGCTGGCTTTGTAATTTGGCATCCATGCCACTTACTGTGATCTGTAAGTGACCCTGGGCAAGTTATTTAACTTCTCTAAGCTTCCTTTATCTCTCTAGAAAATGGTAATATCACGAGGACCCGTGCTATAACTTTGCTATGTAGAGCAAATTCTGGAAGTTCATAGAGCATTTAGTGCGGCACCTGGCCCAAAGTAAGTACTCAATCGGTGCCTGCAGTGGTCATTTTCAAAATTGCTTCTTAACGTCAACCTGGCCCTTGACCTTAACGTCCCCTTGACCTCTTGTTTACCCTTCTCCCCTTTTCCTACGTTCCAACTTTCAGATCCTAAATCTTTGCTGTTCTCCAGTTCAAGTTTCATTTACCAACCTGGAACTGTTGGTCCTTTTTTTGAATGATGGGCGCATCCCCAAACTAGAACTTCTTGCTCCCTTCCTGGGGCATCATACCTTTGTCCAGGAACTGGAACCTAGGACTTCACAAGTGTGTGCCTGTTTCTTACCATGTTCCTGCTCATTTTTCCAAAGTAGCTGCTCCAAACCCCTATAGCACACCCTGGACTTACCATATCCAACTAATTATTTTAAATTATTGCCCAATGTCTGTGACATGAGACTAGCTTTAGAGTGCTGTGAGGTGGTGACTTCATCTGATTTACTCATGCTGTATCCTCAAAGCCTAGCACATGGAGGCAGACTGCCTTCGCGGGGACTTCACTCCAAATTGATGAAGATCAAGGCTATTCCACCTTATCCGTCTCAAAGATGTCCTTTCCCTGACCAGTTCTCTCTATCTTCATCCAGCCCACCTTCTTTTTCTCTACTTTTGACTTTAAGGAAGACAAGTTCTCCTATTTCTTGCTGGTCCCTCTCCTTCTTTAGGATTTGCTTCCACCGGATATATTCTTTTGATACTTTAATTTTTCTCTTCGCTTGCCCTTTTCCTTCTGCCTGCAAATACACCTGAAAAGATCTTGCTTTGGAGTCATATGGACCTGGTAGGGAAACTAGGCTCTTCTTGCCAGCTGTGTAACTGGGACACTTATTCGACTTCTGTTAGTAAGCCTTAATGTCTTCATTTGGAAAACTAGAGTGCTACTATCTATGGATCAGCATTGTTGTGAAAATAAATTGAGCTGGTGTTTGCAAAATCCCCAGCTAAAAGTATGGCATATAGTAAATAAATAAAAATTCCCTGCCCCAAATCCTAAATAAATAAACAAAAATAAAACCGTACCATCCCTACATCCCACCACCTTTTCCAGCTAAAATCAGATAGGAACTCCTTCATTTTCCTGCACCCAAACTAGAAACTTTTCTGTATCCACATGCAGCCCTTTCTCTTCCTCTCCCCATCATAATGCTCTTCTCAGGCCATTTTCTGTACCTTGCTAGGAGCAACATTTTATCAGTTAAACTCTTTCTTTTTTTTTTTTTAAATTTTAACTCCTTCTACTCAACCAGTCTTTTCTGATTAGATCAACATTTAAACAATACTCAAGGCTGTTTTACAAAAAAACAAAAACAACAACCAAAAACCCCCAGAATCTTCTTTCCTGACCTCCTATTTCCTTCCAATTATGCTGTATGATCTCTCTTCTCCCCTTCTTGCAAGAGACATCGAAATTAGCTGTTTCTGCTTCGTCTCCTCCCATTCATCCCCACATTCACCACAATGTGCCCATCACACCACTAGAGCCGCAACTGCCCATGGTTGCTGAATCTCATCACTGAATCCAACCACCATGTCTCAGACCATAGCTAGCTTGACCTGTGGGTACCACTGGACATATGGCCACTTCCTCCTCCTCGAAACCTTCGCTTCCCTGGCCTTTGGCAGTGCTGTGTTATCCTTCCATCTCTCTGGTTCTTTCACAGACCTCTTGATGTATCTTATAAGTAGGCTCAATAATTGTCTACATTGTTGTTATTATTTTTTTATTATTAAACACTAGTCTTACTGACCAATATCTAATTACTTAAACATTCTTCATTATTGGCCTTTACTTGTATGGCTCCCCCTTCCTGCAATCCTCTTTTCCATCCTCCCCTCTCTTCTTTCACTTAGCTTCCTGCTTCTCAACTTCACATCTCAGCTTAGAAGCTTCTTCCTCCTGTGAGTCTTCCCTTTCCTTCTTAGGTCTGGCTCAGGTATCCCATCCCTCCTGGGTACTTTCACCACAACCTATGCTTTACCTATCAAACCACTTGTCACATATACCGTAATTACCAAATTATGTTTTCTTGGCTCAAATGGCCCTTTTACTGCAAGTTCAGAGGGGCTTAGTTGTGCCTGTTTTTAGCACCTCGCAAAATGCCTGGGTCCCATAATGGGTGTATGAATGAGTGAAGGAATGAATGGAAGTGGCACTATCGCTTTGTTGGATTGGGAATTCGTGTATTTGATATTTGTGACGCTACATAGTATCACCTGTGTGAACTCTGTCAGGACTGTTCTCTAAACATCAGCTTCTTTCTCTATAAGATTGGGAGAAGTACAGCAACATTCCTGAGAGCACCTTCCACATGTTCTCTCTCTCTCTCTTTTTTAGACCCACAGAAAGTCCCAATAAAGCTGAGACTTTGATGAAGGGAGATACTGTCTGTATTTTGTCTCACTCAGGGCCAGTTTCTCTAGCAGGGTGATCTTCACCAATGCCATCAAGGAAGGCAGAAAGATAATTTTCTTCCTTTATCTGTAGCTGGATTCAAAGTTGCTCACAGTGCCTGTTTTGCTCAATGGAAGGCAACACAAAAATTAACACAAACAACAAACTTCAGCTTTGCCATGAAAGTATTTCAGCTCTTCCATTTTAAAAACAAGAGGCCCTTCCAAGTCACTCTTCCAAGTTACTTGAATTTACTCTTTTAGATAAATGTACAACGTTTTAGGGTTCTCTCCCTGTAATTTCCTTCCTACTCCCCACCCACAGGAGAAGGCTTTTGGCCCATGGTCCTCATGTCCTCCCTGCGTCCACCAATAGCATCCATGGAGCTTGTCATCTGTACACTGGTCACTGCTTAGAGACCGCCTTGCTGGACCAGCTTCATGGGCACTGAGTCTCCTTGGAGGCTTCCACTGCTCCAAATGATATTCCATCCAACTTCTGCCTGTAGCTTCTGCTACAGGGGCTCCTTCTGCAGCAATGGCAATCTCCTGGCAGGCAGGCTAGCTCTCAGATCTGAGTTCCTCAGAGCCTGTGGAAACTTCTGGATTACTTGTATAAGAGCTTGGAGGAGATAAGAGCACATCATGCTCTTCACAGGGAGCCTGCTTCTCCCTCTGCCTATGTCTCTGCCTCTCTCTCTCTGTGTCTCTCATGAATAAACAAGCAAAATCTAAAAAAAAAAAAAAAAAAAAAAGGAATATCCACCAGGGATTTTATGAGCAGGGATTTTATGACCTGTTTCCTGATGTAAGCATTTTATACATTAGTAATTTACAAAAATTATTAAATTGAATGAATGATTCTCTGGCCATCATTCTGCCTAATCATCTCTATGTTAGTGTTTCATGCTCTCTTTGATTCTCATTTCACCTTGGGTTTCTACTCCCTCCTCTCAGGGCTTTAAACCCAGTGCGGAAATGAGGATGAGTAGGGTTCTGAGCCAACCTCTCATATGCATCTAAACTATGTTATTCTCCTTTTCTTTCCCTGTCTCAGGAGCAATTTTATTTCCATCCTGCCTGACGGGAAACCACCTTACATCATGTTCTGCTTTCTCTGTACTCCTTATCTTAGAGGACCATATATCTTGTCTTAAAATGACCATGTGTCCTGGTTTTGGTCTGTGGGGGGTCATGGTTTATGCCCATTGTCTCTGTGTAATTAAGAGGTATGTCTCCCTTCACTCTCAAAAATACACTGGCTTGGGTGATAAATTTCATGGCCACCCTACTTTTGTTAAACACTTTAAACTCAGGCCTCCAAACTTAGATTTCTTTTTTTTTTATTTTTTTATTTTTTATTTTTTATTTATTTATTTATTTATTTATTTATTTATTTATTTATTTATTTATTTTTTAGATTTCTTTTTGATTTAAAGTTTGACTTTGAGATTCCATCAAAACCCTTTTTTCTCTCTAGTTCCTGGATCTTGCAGCTAAAAGTCTTGTTTTTTTTTTTTTATGTCTATTGTTCTAGTGAGGGAATTACAACATCTATTTTGAAAGACAAAGATACTACCCAATGACTTTTTAATTAGGAGAAATGAAAATGTTTCACAAAAGTAAAAACAAACCCTTAAGTATGTCAATAGCAGGGCACCACCAATCCATGGGATGATCCTGGGCAGCACATTTTCTGGGTACATACTGGTGGCTCTCAGATGCTCAGGTGGTCCCATCCCTCAGAATTAAGAACTGTTGATATATTGTCCTTTTAACAAATTTTAGAAAAGGAAGAAAAAGTTATAGCTAGATTTGTTTTTAACCAATGCGGTCACTTCATCCTAGGCTGTGTCTGCCCATCCCTTGAGGACAGTTTGTAGAAAGCTATAGCTCTGAGGATTAAAGGAAAGTGTGTTGAGGGTTAAGATAGTTTATAAAATATATTTAATAAAACACATTAATGAATGTATAGACTATCAGTAGATATTGTTTTCTAAATCTATGTGGTAACTCTGCTCATCTTATTCTGATTGGAAACTGGCAACGTGTATAATGTGGATTTTAAAAAAATGAAAAGGTCTGTTCCTCATTAAATCATTTGGGAGAAAAATTATAATTAATCTTAATTAAAACATATTTTTATAAGCAAGATCTTTTTTTTTTAAATGAAAGGTTATTTATTTATTTATTCATTCATTCATTCATTCATTCATTCGAGACACAGAGAGAAAGAGAGGCAGAGACACTGGCAGAGGGAGAAGCAGGCTCCATGCAGAGAGCCTGACGCGGAACTCGATTCCAGGTTCCCAGGATCATGCCCTGGGCCAAAGGCGGCACCAAACTCCTGAGCCACCCAGGCTCACCCAGGCTCACCCACCTAAGCAAGATTTTTTAAAATAAAATATCCATGGGATAAACCATTAAAACACAGGGCATCGAAGTTTTTTTTTTTTTTTCAGAAGAGCCTGGGAACCCTATGAAGGTATTAGAATGGCTTTAGTGACTGAATTTCAGTGTTTACTTTCAGACATCCTTCTAGTAGTAGTGAAGGATTTGCCCTGATGCATTCACACCCTCCTGTAGTTTGTTTTGTAACAAATTGTTTTTTCAGGGTGGTTAACTTGGATTAGGGTAGAGAATGCATTACAAATATTATTTTGGCCTAATTAGAAACAGGTTTACCAGTGGACTCCGGGGACAGCTGATTCTGCATTAGAGGACAGGCAGTGACCACTGAAGGCTGATGAAGAGTGACCAGGGCTTCTCATACTCATTATTACTCTGGCTTCCTACACATTTCTCCCTCATATCACTGCGATCCTTGAGCAGGAAGCAGAGCTTGTCTCCGAGGGCACCTGTGTGTTTAAGAGAGTCTTCAAGAGGATGTGGAGTAGTGGGGGTTGGACAATCAGGGCTGCTCTCACATTACCACTACCTTTCTCTCTTGCTTCTACAGTTCAGGAGCTTAAGCCTCTTCCTCTCTCTCTTCCTTTCCCCCTCCCCCCACATCCACAGATGGAGTGGCTGCGTTCCGCGCCTTCTTGAAGACAGAGTTCAGCGAGGAGAACCTGGAATTCTGGCTGGCCTGTGAGGAGTTCAAGAAGACCAGGTCAACGGCAAAGCTGGTCTCCAAGGCCCATAGGATCTTTGAGGAGTTTGTGGACGTGCAGGCTCCGAGGGAGGTGTGTTGGTGGTGGTGAGAGTCTTGCAAGACCTCTATCCATGGCTCCTGTCTCACACGGCTCTCCTTGTGGGGGTTTGAGGCAGTCTTGATGAGTACTGTCTTCTAAATTGAGCCTTACCTCTCCCATGGCTCTTAATGAACAAAAGGATCACTTTTAAGGGGCAGAGCCCAGGGCTTCTAAAAAAGTAGCTCTATTAGGAATGTTTTAGCTATCCGTCCAACGTGCCTGCAGGGATGGATGCCATTGAATCCGTGTTAGTTTTCCTAGTGGAAGGCAGCATGGCTTAATGGGATGAGCATCCACTTTGGAATCTTGTTCCAGTCTCAGCTCTACAAGTTACTAGCTGTGTGATCTTGGCTAAGTTACCTAGTCTCTCTGAATCACATTTCCCCAATGTAAAAGTGTGTATCACCTACCTTTTAAGACTACTCTTGAGTTTTAGGGATAAAGCTATTTAACCTATTCAACATCTGTCACTGCTTATTAATGAGTAATTACAGTCATTTATATTATCTTATGATGACATAATAATAAAATTAATTTCTATGTATGGCTGTGCTGAGTTATAAAGCAGAATTTTACTTGGGAGGGTTTTATAGAAGAAAAATATTTGCTATGAGTTTTGCTGCATTATATACTTAGAACTCTTCAATTATCCTTTGACTTGAAATGTAGGAGGCCTTTGGCCAGTGGCCAGGATGCTGTAGGCTCATTATAATGCTGCTTGGAACAGAGGTGTCCATTATAACCATAGCCTCTCTTCCCAGGGCATTTGTTTCCTTGGTAGTTAAGAAAGAACAAGAAGGCAGGCTTACTTTGGGGAATCCACACTAATACTTAGCTTCAGTCTCACCCTTTTCCTGACATGGTGAAGACCCCTGGCTTGGGAGTTAAGTGATTTGGGGTTTGGCCTTGGCTCTGTTACTAACTTTCCATACTACTTTAGATCAGCTTTTTATTAGCTCCTTTCTTCAGTGTCCTTAACTATAAATTGGGATGAAGAATATCTAGTCTTTGGACCTCACAGGATTCTTGCTGGGGTCAAAAGGGATGACCTCCAGGCAAATAGTTTGAAAAGCATGGATAAGCTTACACATATAAGATACTGTCATTAATAATTATTACATAGCAAGGAGCAGTTGCCAGGCACCTTGGCCCTTGAGGGCCAGTGACCATGCTCTCTGTTTGTGTCTCCAGGTAAACATAGACTTCCAGACCCGAGAAGCCACCAGGAAGAACATGCAAGAGCCATCCCTGACTTGCTTTGACCAAGCCCAGGGAAAAGTACACAGCCTCATGGAGAAAGACTCTTATCCCAGGTTCCTGAGGTCCAAAATGTACTTAGATTTGCTGTCCCAAAGCCAGAGGAGGCTCAGTTAGACCTCAGATGGGGACTCTTGGAGATCACTGGCTTTTCCCCCTCCCTCTGCTGCCAAGACCATATTCTAATGTGAAATGTCATAGGTGTTCAAAAAGCAATGGCACTTAGGTTGGGAGCCTGGGGATGAGAAATGGATGAAGGGCCATTCCAGTCACCAGAGCTTGGACTCTATTCCATTTACTCATGTTTGTGTTCCGGTTAGTGGTAGCACCTTGCTGCTGTTACCCTTCTTCTGGGTCAGCAACTTGCCCTCAATAATGCCGTGGGTCATCTCTGCTGAGAAGGCAGATTCGCTATGCTGGGCTAATGTGTAAATAATGCAAATGCAACTTCCACCACTTCCACACCCTCTTCAGTTAAGATTCCTGACTCTAACTTGTCCTTTGCCCCTGTGAGGAAGAGCCAGAAAACTCTGGCTCATGTTTGTGATTTGCTGTCACAGTGTAATGGCCAGTCCTGGGTGCTGGGACCTCACAATGTAGAAGAGAGGTCTCTGGGGAATCCCAGGTTTCTAGCACTGTCATTGACAGGTGGCCTCTGGGAGAAGGGGCAAACTCCATGAATTTGGCTATTCCTTTCATTTCCATTGGGCCAGTATGAAAAGCTGTGGTCTCTGCCCATCTTAGCCTAGGAGATTCACAAGACTTTTTACCCTTGCAATTCCAGGGAGGGTCTTGGGAGATGTCTTCCATGACTTCTGATGTGGAGCTGCTTTTAAGAAAGATACAGCTTGCAAATCTTCCTTGATTCTACCAAGAAGTATTGCAGGGGTCAAATGACCAGGGAACATAGCACCAGTAGACTTTTGTGCAATGGAGCACTATATATACTCTTTCTGTCGCTTACTGTATTCTCTGCCCTCACCTCCCTGTGGCATCACACATCACTCATCTCTTAGAATGACAGACAGCTTGGCAAAGGGAGGTGAATTCCCATAGCATGGACAGCTCTCATGGTGCCTAATACTTTCCTTGTCTCTCCCTGTCCCCCCTTCCATGCAGGTCATGTAATTATGATGGGGGAGAATGGGAACTTAGGCTGTGTAACTCTTCAGCTTGCTTCCTGGGAGCATGCTTTCTTAGAAAGGTCTCCTTCTTGAAGGCCACCTTGGCTCTTGAGCAACTTCCTTCTTGATCTCTGACCTTTGGGGATTGAACATGAAACAGGAGGTGAGGCTAAGATCCCTGTTAACATCTGGCTATGGAGAATCTTCCTAAAATGCTTTCATGATGCCCCGAGGCTGCTTTTGGAAATGTATCAGGAAACTCTCCCTTGGAGGATGAGCATAAAGCACTCTAGCTGCTTTATGAGAAAGAGTGGACTTTGGCACAAGTTTGCAGTGCCAGGGATACGCATCCTCAGCAGAGAGACCAGAAAGTGGAAGAGGAGTCTGGAAGAGGCTGATATCCAGGTGGACCAGATCATAGAGAATGTGATGGAGGTACAATTGGGATAATTCACAGCCAATGGATCTGGATTCATTGCAGGTCTCCAAAACTTTCGGCTTGACTAAAGGAAAGAACTATGATTAGGCATAAGCTCTGGGGTTCAGGTGACTGACAAGTGGGCTGAAGCATTCTCCCCTCGGGAGAATGGCCTCGTGGGGTGATGGGCCTCTAGATGCACGGGATTCGAGCGTTTGCATTCCTGTCCAGTAACTTTGTGAATCACTTCCTTCCTTGGCTGCAGCTAGACAAGGCCAAGAAGGCTCCCGAGTCCCACTGGTGTCAGGGTCTGTTGCCCTGCCACGACACATTATTATCTGTAGATGATGGTTGGTGAGTCTGTCTGAACCATCAAGGAGAGAGAGAACACATGCCTCCTAACCCTCACACTGAAGCGTCCTGTGAAGTCTCATGTTCAAGAACCCTGAAGCCTCAAATGGGTGTTCCCAGTTAGATCGGATAGTATTCCCCTGTCCCCACTGGTAAAAACCATTCTTAGCTAAAGCTGCCAGAATTAATTTAATGATCAAATTCTCGAACAGGGTATTTTAAACATTGTTTACATATGAAATGTGCATCTGCTGCCAACTCTACTGTCAAATATGAGGTGCATGTAAATTGGAACAGTTATGGAAACATGAAATGTTTAAGAGGGGCCTTTTTACCACTTTCACTATCCCCAGGAGAAGTCTGAACCAGAGTGTTGGGCAGTGGCCTCACCCGAGGCCCAGAGTTCTTGCCAACCGTTGGTGGAATGAAGGCTGCAGATGGTGGTGTCATGGCGCCAGGTGACTTCCTCCCACGATGGGGAGGCGTGAAGGACCAAGCTTGGGTATCCTGAATTTTGCTGCTCCGTGAGGGTATGTGGGCGTGTGTCTGTGTAGAGGAACGTGATAGCTATATTTATGGTACTCCCGTGGAGTGTGTGTGTGCGTGTGTGTGTGTGACCATTGTGAGAGTGAGTCCAATACACCACAGAGATGGTCTTCCCATGGGGTAGAGCTGTCCTCACACCCTTCCTGTCCTGCTTCCCACAGAAGGCACAGAGCTCTCTGCTCTGATGCCTACGTTCAGGCACTTAGGCCATGCCAACCCAGATTTTGGTCTGTGATGAAACAAAGAGAAATGTTTACAACATCTAGAGCAATATCAAAGCATACCTCATCCCCAATCTTCCATGTCTCCCGGTCCTACCCTTTCTCCTATTCCCTCTTCCATGGGCCCTCGTCCGCCTCACCAGGTGGGCATCTGCAGGTGCCACTTCTTCCACGTCTGGTCTTCCTTTGGTCCTCATGCCGGGCTCCTGCTGTGGACAGCCTTCCGGGCTCGAGGCTTGCTTTGAAGACCCAGGGCAAGCCAGGGCGGTAGGCCAGGCAGAGCTGTGATTTTTAGGACTGCTCTCCACCCCGCAAGCGGCCTTTCGGCCCCACTTGAGTGTCCAACCTGGTTTTGGCTGGCGTGAGATTACCTGTTGCCTTCGGCAAACCAAATAAAACATAATCAATGACAACCATTCAGAGCCCCAGGGTGTCTCTGGGGTGAGGAAGGGTCCTCTGAGCATGCCCAGGGCTCACCCGGAAAGCCTGTTACAAGTGCTACTTCCCACGCGGCACACCCACAGATGCTGATCCAAAAGGACCTGGGTGGAACCCAGAAAACTGCATTTTTAACAAGTTCCCATGGACCAGGCTTTGAGAAAAAGATGGTCTAAGACAGTGGCTCCCACCATTGGCTGCTCATTGGAATCACCTGGGGAGTTTTCAAACCTAAAGGTCCGTATGTCCCACCCCAGAACAGCTGGTGGCTGGGACCCAAGGCATCCAGGTGACTCCCCTGCGGAGGAGGGAAGGCAGCGGGGGCCTGAGGAGTGTGGAGGGGCCCGAGCGGCTGGCGCACCCCCAGATGCCAACAGGAACCTGCCAGCCCCGAGTCCGACTCTGGGCGGCTGCGTCTCTGTGTTGTCTCAGTCTGATGTGCTCCTGTGAGATAAAAGTGTCTGTGGCCCAGCTGCACGCAGCGTTTGCGGGTGGCCGACCGTGAGCGCTGAAGGGTATCTGCCAAAGAGGGGGTTTGGTCACGCATCCCAGTCTCATCCCAGTGCTTCCTCCAGGCTGGCCTCCTGGGCGTCTCCCTCGTTTGCTCCTTGTCACGCGCGCTCTGTGTTTGGCCATTTGCATTGGGTTGTGCCTCTGTGACCAAGGCCTTGCGACCTGGTGGCTGGAACTCAGGTAGTGGGCGGAGGGGGTGTCCTAGTGGTGACAGAGGCAGTGCAACAACGTCCAAATTTCTCAGTGGAGCCGGTCCCATCCTGGGAATATCACGCTCTTGAGGGCTTCTCCAAGGCCACAGTGGGGTCACAGTGGGGTCCCCCCCTTCTCGCTCCAGAGCCCTCAGGATCCCCTCTTTGGTCTCCGGCTGGATGGGCAGCTGAAGGTTCCAGGCTGGTTTCCTCCTCTGGTGCTCTCCCCAGAACTTGCTGCTCTGAACAAACCAAAGCTGGGCGATGGTGTCCTGTCCCCGCTGCAGGCCCAGGCTCGGGGGCAGGGAGGGCCTGGCTGCTTTTCCTTGCAACAACCGGGGGGCTTCCCAGTCCCCCAGGCCCTGGACTGTCACGGTGTTGAGAGCTGGGGGAGGGTAGGAGCGGGGAAGGCGGCAGCGGAGGGCACCTGCGGGGGAAGGGAGGCGGCTCCCTGGGCTCTGCTTCTCCTGGAGCAGAAGGGACAGGTGCAAAGTGGCGCGTCCGAGGCCACGGGCCGCATGGACGCGCGTGCCCGGAGCTCTCCCGACCCCGTCTGTGCCTACTTCCCAGCAAAGCGGAGGAGGACTTCCATTCTCCGCCCGACGCCGTCCTCCAGCCGCCCTCTTTCAATTCGCGTCCCTGCGGGCTGGAAGCGACAGAGGCCGCGAGGTCACCCCTGCCTTTGAGAACCTGTGCCTCTTGGCGCGATCGTGGAGGGAGAAGCCGAGAGCGGAACCGTCTTCCTGCGCCCGCGGCCTCCCGGGACCCCACAGGGTGCGGGGCCCCAGATGGGAGACTGCGGGGGGTGGGGGTGGGGTGGGGTGGGGGTGGGGTGGGGGGGCCGTCCCGGGCCGTGCGGCCGCGCTCCCTGTGCGCGGGGCCAGGTGGCCGGGCCGCAGAGGCGCAGCCGCTCATCCGCGCAATAAACCGCTTGGCTGATGGATCTCGCCGCGTCGTTTCATTACTGTGCAAAGTGGAATAATGTCATTCACCTTTACTATAAACAAGGCTGTGAAACATAATAAACAGAACCTGAACACGCTGCCCCGCGCTCTCTGCCCACGTTTCTGGCCCGCTGACTTCACGAGGAGATGCTTCGCAGGACACGTGGCCCCCCCCACCTCCGGGGTGGGGCGCACGGGGCCTCGCCAGGCAGGGGCCGGCTCGCGGCTGGCCGTCATCCGTGGGGAGGCAGCCACGTGGGGGGCCTCGGGGTGGGAACGGCTTG
Source organism: Nyctereutes procyonoides (assembly GCF_905146905.1). NCBI lineage: Eukaryota > Metazoa > Chordata > Mammalia > Carnivora > Canidae > Nyctereutes > Nyctereutes procyonoides. Next base: position 11,125,000 of record NW_026575037.1, read on the forward strand.
GGATAGTGCGGGTGGGGGCGGGGCGGGGTGCCTTTGGGTTAGGAGGGGGGCTCTGCAACTGTGAAGCGCTCTCCAAATAGGAGGTGGTGTTTTTATTAGCACCACCTACTGCTCGAAATGCAGGGAGAGAAAAGGCTGAGGGATGGTTTGTGTATTTGTTCAGCTGGAGCAATCTGAACATGCAGGGGGCTGCTCTTGCTGTGGCTGCACCGCACTTGGTACAAGCGGTGTGTCCTGGAAAAGTGTGTTCTGGTGATCCGGCCCCGGGGAGAGGACTGAAGGAGAATAAGGGGTAGTGTCTGCTTGTCGAAGCTCATTTGTCGGGTGCGAGGATAACATAGAGATATATAACATATTAATAAGTCAAATAATTAAAAAGTGCTGGAGAAGGTCTTTTTTTTAATTTTTATTTTAAGATTTTATTTATTCCTGAGAGACACACAGAGACAGAGACATAGGCAGAGGGAGAAGCAGGATCCCCATGGGGAGCCCGATGGGAGACTGGATCCCAGGACCCCAGGATCATGACCTGGGCCAAAGGCAGATGCTAAACTACTGAGCCACCCAACTGCCCCAGAAGGCATGTCTTTAAAGGAAAGTTGACATTTCTTCAAAGGTGAAAGCTTTGGGTTAAATGAAAAGCCTTTTTTTTGAAATAATACATTTATTTTTTATTGGTGTTCAATTTGTCAACATACAGAATAACACCCAGTGCTCATCCCGTCAAGTGCCCGCCACCCAGTCGCCCCCACCCCCCCCCCCCGCCCACCTCCCCTTCCACCACCCCTAGTTTGTTGTTCCTTTCCCAGAGTTAGGAGTCTTTCATGTTCTGTCTCCCTTTCTGATATTTCCCACTCATTTTGAAAAGACTTTTGTAATGCAAATGATCACTTCCAAATTCCAGTTTGGTGGACTAAGGCCCGTAGTGGTGAGTGGTAGCAGCCGACTGGTGCAGACAGGAGGATGCTACTGGGGGGGGGGGCTGTGATTGGTTCCTCTCTTTCCCCCCTTCTACACCTCACCTCTGTTGCCACTTCTGACCCCTCCAGGACTGAGAAAAGCAGAGAAGGAGGAGAAGGAGGGACAAGGGGTCCTACCTGCCTCCCATACCTTCGGGGATAGGCCTCCAGCTCTTGGGGCCTGGGAGAACTCTGCTGGGTCCTTCCTGGGTTCCCTGGAGACCCTTTGTCTCTGAGGAGTCCTCCCCTCTTACCTCCAGCTGGCCCCAAACAGGTTGGATGCTTTCCTACTCTGACTCATGGCTTGCTCTGTCCGGGGAAGGGCCCTAACTTCTCTCTGCTGCAGTCTGTTTGTCCCTCCAGGACACCCTTTTGGAGAGGTCCTCAGATAACCCCATACCAGTCTCTCTCTCTGTCAGAGGTTCGCAGCTGGCCGGTTGGAAGCATTTGGGTCTTACTTGCCCCCAGAATTACAAGGCAGCAGGTGCCCTGCCTTTGCTCTGTGGCCAGCCACACAGAGCACCCAGCCAACCCATAGCTCATGTTTTTGATTTTTCAGGATGGGGTCAGGTTTCCACGCCTCAGGGGTACATGTCAGGCTCTCCAAGGGACCCGCTGTACCCACTCTCCCTAGGGGAGAGGGGAGAGGCAGGCAGGCACTTAGCCCTGTGGGTGGGGAGCTGGACTCGCCATATGCTAAAAGCTCTCTCCAAACACTTTCACAAATTCTCTCTAGCCCCTGACCTTTTTCTCTGTGGGACAGGTTTTGAATGCCCCTTGCTGGTTTTTACTCCCTCCCTGCAGTGTTTGCTTGGTCTGGAACCCTTTGGATCCGAGATCTGTCTCCTAGTCTTTGACAGAGCCTCTTTCAGAGGAAAACACTTAACACTGTGCTGAGCATCTCATTAACACGCAGTGAATGTGGGAAAAACAAGCAAAATCCCTTCTGGTCCTATTGTCTACATCAACAAAGTGGCCAGAGGAAAACAAAAGAGAAGTCATTGATATAACTCCCTCCTGTGGATGCATTTCTTAGTTGAAGTCTGTTCTTGTCCCCTGTCCAGGAGGTATGGGACAAAGCCATTCTGAAGACTAGAGGGAAAGTGTGGGGACCTGTCATGGGTACTGTCTCCCCTGTCCACGACTGATTCCACAGCACAGAGGGGAGACCAAGTCCCCAACCCACATCACAGTGGCTGTGTGCTGAGTCATGGAGACAAACCCACAAGCCTGAGAGAACTGTCTTTGGCCGGGGTTCCATCTGCACTCTCTTGCTGATCACTTGGGCTCTGACGCTAGACTGTCCGAGTTTGAATCTCGGCTGTTAGCTCTTACAAGTTGTGTGAGCCTAGGACAGTTACTTCTCTGTGCCTCAGTCTTCTCATCTGTAAAACCAAAATAACCACAGAGTCAACCACCTGGGGCTGTTGTGAAGACAATGTAAGTTAACATGGAAGCCTGCTTAGCACAGTGCCTGGGACAGTGTAGGCACACAGAGGGTGCTAGCGGCGGTCTTCTCTCTCACTGGATCACCGGGACTCAAGCTGGCACCTCCATTCAGAGCTCATTTGCTTCTTGGTTGAAGCAGAAGGACACCACTCAAAGTGAAGGATGTTACATGATCAGTGTCTCCTCCTTCCCCGCTAAACCATAAACTTCCTGGAGACCGTCTGCTTTGTTCCCTACTCTAGTCCCTAGATATTGATTGAAAGAATATTATATCTTACAAGTGTATTGGAGCAGGCCTTATAGATTAGGCACTTGGGTAGGCTGGATGTGGAGGCCAGAAATCTACTCCCCCCACCTGGGACCTCAAGGAACTGACTTAGCTCTCACAGGAACTTAACCCTTCATAACACTGGCACAAGGCTTACCAGATGAGTGCTACAGAAAGTGAGTGGCTTCACGTTCAGAAGTGGCTGTACTAATAGGAGACCCTCCTTAGGAGCCAGGAACTTTGCAAGGCAATGTAGATGCTCCATCTCCATCTAGTTGAAACCCCACAGCAATGCTATGAGGTAGGGTATTGATTGTCTAGGCCTCCCATCACAAAATACCACAGATCAAGCAGCGTAAACAACAGACGTTCCCTCGCAGTTCTGCAGTCTGAGATCAAGGTGCCAGGTGAGATTAATTTCTCCTGACGTCTCTCTCCTTGGCTTGTAGAAGGCCATCTTCTTGCTGTGTCCTCACATGGCCTTTCCCCAGCGACCTTGCCCCGTGGGTCTCTTCCTCTTCTTGTAAAAACACCTGTCAGGTTGGATTAGGGCTGCCCCAGCAGCCTCATTTTAATTAAATCACCTCCCTGAAGGCCTCTCTCCAAATCCAGTCACATTCTGAAGTACTGAGGCTTAGGGTGTCAACATATGAATGGCGGGAGCCGGGGTGGGGTGGAGGGAGACAGTTCAGCCCATAACAGGTAGATGTGGTTTTGGTTTATTATCCCCATAGAAAGATAAACTGAAGCAGGGAGAGCTGAACCTCCATAGCCAAGGTCATGCAACCTGTAGGTGGCATAATTAGATTTAGAACCCCGGCTCTGTGAATCCAGAACTGGTGCTCTTAACCTCTGCTTTGCTGTGGACTACAAGGGAATGCAGGGTAAGCGGTGGGGTACATGGGTGCAGGCAAGGGGAGAAGGTGTGGGAGCGGAGCTGCCCCTGCAGTGGGAAGGATGCAAGTACGCGCCAACAGCAGGCTGAGGCAGAGGGGAGGGGACGGGTGGAAAGGGGGGTCAGTTCTTTACCTTTTGCTCACTCAAAAATGTGGGTTCCTGGAGAAGCTGAAGGCCTGGGCTGGAAAATGATGGTCGCTGAGAGACGCACTGCAAAGCCAGCTGGAAATGGGATTAGCCAATTATCTGCCCGAGCTGTTCCTGAGCCGTGAGTCCAGGTGCAGTTGCACCAGTTTGTTTTGTTTCTGTCCTGTTCTTTGCACTCACTCCCCATCAGGACGATCTGTCCGCTGCCATCTCGCAGGGCACTTTCTGGGGAGACTGAGTCATGGCCCCACCCACAACCCTGGACACGCTGGGTCTCTGTCTCCTGCATCTGCCGGGGGTTGAGCACATCCATGGGGTCCAGGCTCCAGGCACGCCCTTCCCACGGAGGGAGACACAGCCCCCTCTCCTCAGGCACTAAGGCCCGTCTGGCTGGCACCCAGAGGAGCAGGGGCTCTCTTCTTAAACACGCGGCAGGAAAGAACATGGGGATTCAGGTGTCTGAGAATGAGTCCTGAAGCTGTTGCTTATTCTGGGTGTGGGACCCTGGGGATGAATTTAGCCTCTCCTAGCCTCTATTTTCCTATTAGCTAAAGGGGGTCAGAGTATCCACACTTCCAGGCAGGGCAGCTATGAGGATTGGAGATGAGATGGGCAAAACACTTGGGCAGGAGCTTGTATGTGTAGGTGCCCCCAAAATCATAGTCACAACTTTTGGAGATCCAGACTCTGGTTTGCAGACATCCCAGAACCTGTCATGGGGCTGTTGGCAGTAGAAAGTATCACGGTAGGTCAAATGTAAGCTGTGTTTGAAAAACTTGTTGTTTTTCTGTTGTTGTTTCTGTCACTAGAAACAAAACAAGGTGCCTTTTTTCATTCAGCATGGTACTCTGCTCCAGTCAGGATATTGGGACCTCTCCTTACGTGCCCTGTGACCTAAATATAACAGGGATCACTCTCACTCATCATGCAGACTTCCCAATGAGACACACAAAATGCAAACAAATTAACTGAACTTTGAATTGACAGAGTTTAAAAACAAAATCCTGTGTCTTGCAAAACCAATTCAACTGACGGGGCACTTTCTAGTTTATGCCCTGTTCTAGTTTATGCTGGAGCCAGACTTTGACTTTTGACTTGTCGCTTGTCGCTTTTGGAGAAACACGGGAAACATAAGCTGGTGGATGTTCTCGCTCAAGATGCGGAGGGCGTAGGTGGCTCTGGAGTAGACTGCGTGGAGCCTGCCTCAAATACGGAATGGCTTTGTGTGTGTGTGTGTGTGTGTGTGTGTGTGTGTGTGTGTTTGCTGGGGGTGTTAAGGGAAATTATTTTAATCCTGTGCTTTAAAAATGCCATGGTCAAGGTTTTCCAGGAAGCGCTTTCTCAGATCACTTGTAACCAATAGCAAGGGTGATTTGAATCCACAACTCCACAGGACCCAGGTTGGCAGCATCTCCCAGGAAATGGCAAGGAAGGGGTGAGGAGCTAGGAAGGGAGCTTCTAGAACCTTCTGTATCATAACTATATTCAAATCACAGAATCCCCCAGATGGCAGCATGCTGAGTAGGGCAAAGTTTCTCTCCCTGCATTGAGGGGAGAAAAGGGGTCCTGGGGGAGATGAATAGACAGCAATTACCCAGGAGAATATATTGGTTTGCTTTCCTGGCTCGGGGCAGCCAGTTGCTAAGAGAAAGGGGTCTTGCAAGAGAAGAGGGGTGATGGTGCCTGTGGGCAGCCAGGGGAGCTGGAGGAGCCAGCCCCTCCTAAAGGCAAATGGCCCTTTTCAGGCAGCTCTGCGGAGGGGCTTGTCTCAGCCGGAGGAGACATTCTCACGCAGAGGGGTGGCATCTGGGCCTGCTTTGTAGCCACGGAGACAGTCTTGCTCTGTTGAGGGAGCAGCTGTTGGCCACCTGCTCACCAGCCTGGGGTAAGCCCTCTTTTGAGGAGCAGTGCGGGAGCCTGGCCTCTAGAATAAAGGGTGCCTTCAGCACAGCCTGCCTGGGCCATTCGCTTTGGGAGGTGAGCCGTGGGCAGGGTGCAGTGGCCCAGATGCTTGTCACGTGCCCCACCCCGCCCCACCTGTGGTCCCACACTCAGGGTCCCCTCCGCACTCTGGCAGCTGGCCCGTCTGCCAGCCTTTGTGTTTTAGCAGCACCTGCCCCTGCTTCCACTTCCCTGTCCCCGGGAAAGCATCTGTCCTGGAGCCAGACAGGCTAGCAGCAGGCGAGGCAGGAGCCAGCCATGCCAGGCTGCGGTGGAGAGATCCCGGGGCTTTGGCCTACTGCCCTTGCCCTTCCACAAGGACTGGTCCTGCTTACCCTAGGGCGGGTCCAGCCCCACCTTAGGTGGTGGAGGGGGTCTGTGCTTGGGGGGGGGGGTTGGTTGGTGGGAAGAGGGGAGCTGGGAGATATTCTTTAAAGCTGTAGAAAAAACTGCTACATGTTCACATCCACAACCAGTCAAGAAAGAGAGGAAAGAAACAGAAGAGGTGAGGAAGTATATGGTACATCCGATAATCATGGAGCTGGAGCAGAGAATTTGATTGGGGCCATGCATTTCTTTTTTTTTTTTTAATTTTTTATTTATTTATTTATGATAGAGAGAGAGAGAGAGAGAGAGAGAGAGAGAGAGAGAGAGAGGCAGAGAGAGAAGCAGGCTCCATGCATCGGGAGCCCGATGTGGGATTCGATCCCGGGTCGCCAGGATCGCACCCTGGGCCAAAGGCAGGCGCCAAACCGCTGCACCACCCAGGGATCCCTGCGCCACCCAGGGATCCCATGGGGCCATGCATTTCTTTGTGTAGGGATCACTGCTATGTATTCATGAAGCGCCTACTATAAGCCCAGGTTTTACAAACACTTTCTTCCCCTTATCATCACGAGGCAGGGCTAACCTTGTTTTCGCTTCGGTTCTTTTAATCGAGATATTATTGACGTAGAACATTCTATTGGTCTCAGGTGTACACCATCCTGATTTGCTATGCGTATATATTGCAGAAACGGTCACCACGGTAAGTCTAGTGAACAGGCACCATCTCATGTAGTTACAAGTTTCTCTTCTTGTGGTGAGACCTTTTAAGATCCCCTCTCTCAGCAACTTTCAAAAATACAGCACAGTATTGTTAATTATAGTCACCTTGCTGTACGGGACATCCCCGGGACGTATTTATTTTATAACTGGGACTTACAAACATCTTACTGCTCCATCCTCACCACAGCCCCCGGGAGCAGGAACTATTGTCCCATTTTGTAGAAAGGTACCTGAGGCTCGGAGGGGTTATTGCCATTTGTCCAGGGGAATGGTGGGAGGGATTGCAGACTGGATGTGTCCTACCAGCACCCAGTGCTTAGCCACGGCCTTCTACCATTTTCTGGGTCTCTGCTTTGCCTTCCTGAAGACCTCTCTAGATCACTTCTTCTACAGGAGAGCTAAGCTATTTATTTAACTTTTCATCTGTCCTTCATTTTCTTCCTCTTTTAACCCAGAGTATAAGCTCACCAAGGGCAAGAGTCAAGTCTGAAACTTCTTGGAAAGCCACCTCTGCTGCCCGGGACTCTTACATGATGCACACTGGCCGCCTGGCAGTTCCCTGATGATCCAGCGTAACACGGGGCTGTCCTTCCTGGGCAGTGATATCCCTGACCCTCGATCTATAGGGCTTCAGTATCAGCTTTTCCAATTCCAATCTCCCTTAAGATTGATTGCAAATTCCATGAGAAGGTGAAGGCGTGGGTGAGGGCAGGTCTGTGGCTTTGGGCAAGAGCAAGGCTTCTGTCCAGAGGAACAGGATCTCCGCCTGGGCCCTCTGGGGAGGGGTTTTATAGGCCTGCCATTGCTTAAATATACACAGATCTGGGAATCTTGTAAGCCTGAGGCCAGTGAACAGCTGTTCTGCCAAGGGCATATTTGCCTGGTAATTCTCATTTTTATTTGAATGCCCATCTGCCCCATCACTGACATCACAGCACAGCTGCAGTCCTGTTTTCCCTTCCCCTTGCCTGAGCCTGTGGTGTGGCCTTGCACTCAGGATGATTAAATGGCTCTGTGGGTGGCCTCACTTGGTAGTGTGTGTGCCTGGGGTGGAGGGGGCAGGTGGGGCCAGAGCAGCAAGGATTGAGGCTGCCCATCAACAGGGGAGGCTCCGGCGTGGTGTGTGTGCCCTGGGGGAACGTGGTGCTGGGCAGGGGCAGAGTCTGGGAGCACCTCATGCGGTAGGAGAGAGGAGGTGACCCTGGAACGGTGGTGCTTCTGCAACACAGAAAGCTTTGCCACTTCTGTAACTAAGCAGTCTGCCCTGGGGATTAAAGGGCCATGTCACTTCATCCAGAACCAGGGCTGGCTGGAGGTTCCTAAGCCGGGCATGGGTCAGAGCCTTGAGGCAGGAATGCAAAATACTGAAAACATTCAGTAACTATAAGTTCTAGTCTCAAGGTTATAAAATATAAAGTTTCCTTGTTATTCGGATTGCCCCCTACGTCCCCTCTCTCCGAGTACTTCCTCACCTCTGTTCTTCATGGTAGTCCTGTATTCAAATCCTGGACCTGGTCATTTATTAGTTGCGTGAGCTTGAACAGTTTCCTTAACCTCTCTGAGCCTCAGCTTCCGTGTCTATAAAATGGGCCCAGCATTTCCACTCCTAGACCTATGAACCTCAGAAACATTTTTATGCATGGACACCAAACTGAAGTGCCCAGGTGTGTTCTTAGTAGCACTAGGTAGCAACAGTAGCACTTAGTAGCAATAGCAAAAGACTGGATACCACACAAAAGGCTCTCAAAAGAAGAGTGGATAAATTATGGTACATTCACACAATGAATTCATATAGCTGTGGAAATGGATGGCCTACGCTGATACTGTAGCAACAATATGGATGAATCTTAGCAAAATAATATTAAGCTAAAAAAGCAAGTCCTTTTATTAAGATTTAAATATAATCAAAATAAACAACATATTTTAAAGTTTCCATATGTATTGGCCTGTTGTGGGGAGGTAGGGAAGGATTTTTCTTAATCAAGCAGATAAACTTATTTATTTTGCTGAGGGTTTATGGACAGGACAGCCTAAGCCAGAAATTCTTAATATCCTCTTACGAAAATTAACTACAGGAGAGGGCTAGTACATTACTTTCATTTGCAACAGTGTAGGGAAGGAGCACCTGAATAGAGGTGAATTACCATTAGTGTTCTAGTTCTTGGGTTAGATGTAGGTTCCAAGGTATTCATCACATCACTAAAATAAATGACTGAGAAAAATAATTAAGACCCAAGCATGGACCAATAGAATAGCATGAATAAAGTATTAAAAAGATTAGTTCAGTTTTGTGCACTGAAGTCCATTAAAAATATAATTGCAGAGATTACAGGATTGCATTAAGTGAGATGTTCATAACAACCTACTAATGGACTGTCTGGCATCCAGTAGGTACTCAAGACATAAAGTTAATATCTCAATTTTCCCAGCCAACCAACAACCTTGCCTAACTCTCATAAATCAGGCTCCTCTATGCTTTGGTCCTTTAGGGATGAATCCTAAGTCACTCATTAATTTCCTTCGGCTTCCTCCCTCCCTCCCACTACTCTCCTCTCCCCCACCAGGGCCAAAAAAGCTCATCTATCTCGTGTTACAGAGCTATGGGGACAGTATGTATGAGAAGGCTTTGAGACTGTTCAGTGCTCCCAGTAAACGGTTGCTTTCCTACACGCCCAGCATCCTATCAGTGGGTGGAAAGAACAAGACACAACTCCCGAGCCTGGCAGCTTCTGCAGGTGAAGTGAACAATGTGGCCACACTGCTGGTGTTCAGAGAGGAGAAAACCCGATGTGGTCTGTAATATCCTGGGAAGAGGTGGCCTGGGCTTGCGCCTGGAGTGGCATCTATAGTCTAAATGCAAGGAACAGTGGACCTGGACCTGGGGCTGTAAAACCTAGGTTAGAAACCTGACCTTTCCACTAGCTGGCTGTTGAGGGGGCAAGTCCCTCAGCTTCACTGAGCCCTGCTTTCCTCATCTGTACTATGCAAGTGGGAATAGAAATTAAACACACACACACACACACACACACACACACACACAATACAGTGCCTACCTGACACACAGCAGACAAACAAAAACTGTTTGCTGAATCTAAATCCTCTCCAGAGCTCCAGTTTTCCCCCAGGGGATTGATATACTCACTCCAGTTAGAGTGAAAATGCCTAATTCAGATTTGACAAGCAAGTGTCATTTTGAGTTAAGTTTTTTGGTGGAAGAGATGGGTGACATTTGTTGTGGGATTGGAAGCAGTCGCCTGATTTTTATCTCTGCATCCTGAGTCTTGTATCCATTGGAACAGGATGCCTGGAGAAGATGGCAATCGCATGTACACACCCCTCTTTTCTCAGCTCTTGTGTCAGAACCAGGGAAAGAGACAACCACAGCAGTCCTGGAAAGGAAAAGAAGTCACTGGAAAGCAATCTTGGAGAACCCTAATGGTGATGGAAGTTGGACAGATGGTTTGGAGGTGCTGGTGATTTCACAACCCATAGGTCTTTTAAAAATCAGTAGGCTTGACCTGAGAAAGTTACCTCCTTTTCCCTTAAAACAAGTGACTTAGCCCAGCCCAGTAACATGATTAGGTCTAGGTCTATGAGACAGACTGGAAGCCTGGGGGTGAACTCTGTGCGTATTTTCAAAACAGATATACTGAACATTCATGATGGGCTAGGCATGGTGCTGAGCTTTTTATATCCTGAAGCAAAAATCTTCACAGTATCTAACCATCAGAATGTCTCCAAATAGTCATTTTCTAGGTGTGAAACAGACTTGGGACAGTTTCTTAGGTCAGATGGGGTTACCCCGAGATCAATAGTGAAAATGTGGGGGCAGAAACCAGACCTTGGGGTGGAGATGGCTGCCCCAGACAGGAAGTGAGGGCATCCTGTATTTTAGGTCACACTTGCTTGTCTAGAGGCGGGGGTGGTGTCTGCAAATTTTGACCAGAATACAGTTATGACACCCAGAAGGGAGACCCTGGAAGCCCCCAGCGTCCCCACCGGAAATACGTTCCCCCGTTTCCATTACCAAAATCACACTACCAGTTGCCTCATCCTGTGGAAACTGGAGGATGACTAGCTTTTGACTGGGAGAAAGGCCTTCACCTGAAGGGATAAAGCTTGGGGAGATCTTAAACATCAGTGGGAATTTTGGGGAAGTGGGGGGGGGCACTTAAAAAGAGCCCTTAAGGTGTCCTTATCACTCAGACTTCTGTCCGGCTTAAAACTGTGGCCAGCTTCCCCACTCCCAAATATATTTGAAACTCTGGGGTATTTGCTTGTCTTTATGAGTAGGGAAAGGTCTTTTTACATTCAGGGGCTTTTTTTTTTGGAGGTAAGATATATGAAGGTGTTTTATAAATAGTAAAAGGTTACATAAGTGTAAGGCGATGCTTTTCTTACTACTTCGTATGGAGCCCGCTGCAGGCAGAGGCCTCTGATCTCATTCCCACTGGGAGCCTTTCTCCCCTCATAGGAGCCTGGCCCAGATTTGAAGCCCGGGAGTACATATTATGTAAGATTTGGCTAAATGGAATAGAGCCTCTCTTCCCATTTCAAATTTGTTAGGTTTATTTCAATTAAACATTTGTAATAAGTGTTCACAAGGTGCCTAGGCACTGTGCATAGTTGAGGACATAATGGAGAGTAAAAGAATGCATAGTTCCTATATTCAAGGAATTTACAGTCCAGGAGAGTGGCCAAACAAAAAAAAAAAACCAAAAAATAAAAACTGGAAATCTTTTGGTTAAATAAAATTTAAACTAAAACTCTGGTACCTAAAATGAAGCGGGAAACCTGCTTTGATTGAGGTGGAGAGGAAGGAGGAACCAAAGGAGGTAGAATGTTGGGGTCAGAGGGGCTAGACCTGACCATTTCCCCTCCAGACCTTTCTAGGGTTTCTCAGAGACCAGTTCAAAAAGCAATAATTTCCATAAGGCTTCTAGAAGAAAGCAGGAGGATAGTTTTCTGGCATGGAGATAGATAAAAGTTTCTTAGGACACAAAAAGCACTAAGCATCAAAGGGAAGAGTGATAAATGAGATTATATAAAAATTTAAAACTTCAGTTCCTCAAATGACATTGTTAAAATAAACAGGGGAGTCAGACTGGGAGAAGATATTTACAATATATATGTTAGACAATTAACTTGTAGCCAGAATATGTAAAGAGCTGCTACAACTCAATGAAAAACAAAGAACAATTTAAAAAATTGGTCAAAGACTCACATAGACACTTGACAGAAGGATGTATATTAGCGGCCAATAAACCAAATTAAAAAACTGGTCGACACCATCACTCATTAGGAAAATGCAAATCAAACAGTTTACCAACAGCTTACTTTGTAAATAGCGGTGCCAGCCTTTGAGACAGCTTTGTGTCCTTAACAGTTGGATGGATTCCCAAGTGCTTCTTTGTATTTTAGTTATAAAACTTTTTTTCTTATATCCTTTCTCTCCCTCTAAATTATTTTTATCCACAGCACTGAACCCATGAAGTTACAGCTAGATTTTTTTTTATAGATGTCAATGGTTATGTAATCTTTCACTTGTGGTCTCTGAGCCTCTTTTCTAAGTTTGCAAATGACATATTAATATTTCTCTTTGCTAAGAAGCGATCTCTCAATGGGCTGCAGTTACCACCCTCTGTAAACACAGATACCCACATTACTATTAACATCACATCATAATGATCCTCTCTTGTCCAGGAACAGGTGCACTTGTGAAACATAAATGGCAACCCAAAAGAGGGCTAAGGGACCCTTGTCTAGAGCTCTAAGTGGCTCTTCTAGGGACTAGGAAACATTTGGAAAAGTTATGCCAAAACTAACAGTGAGGATCCATTGCGCACCCACTAGAATATGTAAAATGAAAATCCTGATCACAAGGGTTGGCAAGGATGTGGAATAACTGGAATTCTTACACAGTGCTGGTATGAACACTGATATAAAGCACTTTGGAAAGCGGTTTGATAGTTCCTTTAAAGCTAAATATGCATCTACCCTATGGCCCAGCTACTCCACTCATGGGTCTCAAAACATAGGTCCACAAAAAAGACAGGTACACAGACATTCATAACAGCTGTATTCACAACAGGCAAAAACCTGAAGCAACCCAGATAAACAGGACGATGGATAAGCAAATCATGGTCTATCATGTCATAGAAAACACTACTCAGCAATTAAAAGGAATGCACTATGATCAATATAACTCAAAAAAGCAGCCAGATACCAAACACTGCATTCTGTATGATTCCATTTGTGTGAGATTCTACAACAGGCAAACTAATCTCTGATAGGAAAACAACAATCACAATAGGAAAAAGAGAAGTAAGTGCCTAGTTGGGGAGGGAGTGCGGTGGGAATGTAGCAGGAAACTAGGAAGAGATACGAGGAAACTATCTGGGGTGGTGAGAATGTTCTAGATCTTACTAGTGATATATGTTACATGGGTGATATGTTTGTCAAAACCCCTTGAACTAAAACAGTTAAGGCCTGTGTATTTTGCTGTGTGTAGATTATATCTCCATAAAAAACTGTTAGGCAAAGAAATCACTAGTTTCCAATTTCAAGAAGGCAGGGTAAAGAACTTTCTGTACCCTTCCTCTCTGAGGAACAACTCAAAAAGAACTAGGAGAGTAAGAAATAGCAAAATAAACTTTAGCTCAGTGAAACTAGATAACATCTGTAACCCACAATAATGCAAGGAGACAGCAGATAGAGAAATGACAAATGACTTACCAGAAGGGATGGAGGTCAAACCTGACCCCAAAGGGGTAAGGGTGAAGGGACAGGGTTGTGGACTGACAGAAGGCAAGTTCATTTCTCTGCAGAATCCCAGAAAGGCCCAGGTACCAGAGAAATCAGGAGGGAGAAGGAGGTGCTATAGCAGAAGGACTATTCGAGAAACTGTTGAGAAGTGTTTGTTACACCCTCCCCACTACTTCCCTAAGACACCATCATTATGAGCTCACAAAGCCCTCTCCTTTCTCTTTCCTGAAAACCTGTACCCTTCTCAAGGCTTAGAGTCAGAGAAATCTAAAGCCAGGAGGATCTGTAGGCTACTTCTGTTTTCCTACTCCGTACAATACTTCCCCGACAAAAGAAGTAGAGAGTCAGTTGTTTGCTTGAAGAGAGGAAGGGAAAGAGGAAATTTTAGGCAGTGAAATAAACTCCTCAGGTTCATATTGCCAGATATCATCTAGCTACACACGTGCAGTACATTGTACATCTTCTAGTATTATACCTCATGCAGTATTTCTTCTGTCTCTTTTTTAAAAAGGATTTTATTTTTCTGAGAGAGAGAGAGAGAGAGAGAGAGAGAGAGAGAAGAAGAGAGAATGAGGAAGGGAGAGAGGGAGAAGCAGACTCCCTGCTGAGCAAGGAGCCCAACATAGGGCTCGATCCTGGGAGTCCTGGATCATGACCTGAGCCGAAGGCAGACACCCAATCGATTGAGCCACCCAGGTGCCTCCCTTATGCAATATTTCTACCATAAATGGATCTGTGAGGGAGTGCAAATACTATTATTCCCTCTCTTATGATAAGGAAAACAGAGGCACAGAAGGATTACATGACCTGTCCAAGGACACATAACCTGTTACTATCTACTCAGACAAGAGCGCTGGTACCTCGATTCCAGGATCAGTATTCCTCCACTCTTCAATGATAACTGCTACCTCTCTTCAAAAATAGAAAATAGAGTGGGCACACAAAACGGAAAATATGCTGTGATTCCCTTTATAGGCAACCCTAGAAAATGTAAGCTAAGTCTTAGAGACAGAAGACAGATCAGTGGCTGCCTAGGGACAGGAGAGCAGGGCAAAGTGGGAAGCAGAGATCACAAAGGAACTTGAAGGAATTTGGGGGGAGCAATAGATTGTTCATTGATTTTTTGAGAGAGAGAGAGAGCACGAGGGAGGGGTAGAGAGGTAGAAGGACAAGCAGACTCTGTGCTGAGCATGGGGCAGGGCTCCATCCTAGGCCCCCAAGATCATGAGCTGAGCCAAAGTCAAATGCTTAACTGACTGAGCCACCCAGGCACCCCAATTGCTCACTGTTTTGACTGCGATGATTTCACTGGCGTTTACATATGTCAAAACATCAGATTTTATACTTGAAATATGTACACTTTATTGTGTGTTGATTATCCCACAGTAAAGCTGTTTGGAAAAATATGAGCAGAAATGAATCAGTTGCGGAGAGGCCCTGTGTTTATTATTTCCACTTTTCAAACCTCTACAGAACATTACAAAATATGCTAGACATACAGAATAATATAGATTTTGCCTCCGTAGGGATGTGCTTACAGAAGAGGATGCCAAAGGAGAGAGCAAACACTTACTGAGCATCTGTTATGGACTGCTTATTTTGTCCCCTCCCCCAAATCATTGGTTGAAACTCTAACCCACAATGGGATGGTGTTAGAGGGTGGGGGCTTTGGGAGATGATAGGTAAAGATGAAGTCAGGAGGGTGAAGCCCCCACAATGGCATTGGTGTCCTTATGAGAAGAGGAAGAGACCAGAGTATTCACTCCACCATGTGAGGACGCCAGGAGAAGGTGGCCCTCTATAAGCCAGGAGGCTAGCTCTCAGCAGAGTGGCCACACCATGATCACGGACTTCCCAGTCTCCAGAATTGCGAGAAATGTTTGTTGTTTAAGCCTCCCGCTCTGTGATATTTTTGTTAACAGCAGCCCAAACTAAGACACATCTAACGTGTTATCTTTTAGAATTTTCGCTGAACCCTATGTGATGGCCATTGCCATCACATCCATCTCACTGGCAAGAAATTTTTATTTTTTTTATTTTTTTTTTTTATAATTTTTTTTTTTAATTTTTATTTATTTAGGATAGTCACACACAGAGAGAGAGAGAGATAGAGGCAGAGACACAGGCAGAGGGAGAAGCAGGCTCCATGCACCGGGAGCCCGATGTGGGATTCGATCCCGGGTCTCCAGGATCGCGCCCTGGGCCAAAGGCAGGCGCCAAACCGCTGCGCCACCCAGGGATCCCGGCAAGAAATTTTTAGGCCAGTAATAGGTGGCGTTTCAGGGAGTCGATAACTAATAGTCCTTTTCCCCTGCTCACTTCCTGAGTCCTGAACTCTTTCCGACTCGGGAGTCAGGCGCACAAGGATGAACATGTCAACTTTATTGCTGATAACAGCTGGTTTGGAAGACTTGGCTGAGAGGTGCTGCCAAATGGGTCTGCTAATAGGCTCTCCAGAGCCGAACTGGACTGAGATTGCAAGCTTCCCCCAGAGCCCCACTAACCTTGGCATAATGTAGGGATCGCAGGCTTCCTGGAGACAAGCCATCTTAGGAATGCCCAGTTCCTTTTTCCAAACAGATCAGTGAGTTGCTACTTCCATGGGTGGGACTGAGTAAAGTTGGGGAGAGAAGTGACAGGTATAACTTTAGGGCAGTCCCTTCACATGAAAACACAAGGAATTAGAAAAAAGTATACCCCCAACAGCCAAGTGGCATTCAGACCCAGGTCTACATGCCAGAGCATTCACCATGTCATTTGGCTTCATCCTAAAAGTTGTGTGCAAAAATAATTTCTGTGCACTAGGTCCTAAACTAAGTGGACTAATTTCTGTGCATCCGTCTGCATAGACTTTGAGCCTGGGATGGGGCAGACTAAAATAAATGTCCTGGTCCTTGTCCTGGGGGAGTTCAAGGACTGATCAGCCATTCTTAAGTGACAGCTTTGGCCTCAACTTGCCTCTTCAATATGTCTTCCACGGATCCATTTTGTGCCTCATATTTGTGCCTTCGTGCCACAGGACTACTACGTGTGGCCTCAATACACATAACCCAAACCCTCGCCTTTATTATTATGCTATTCCTTTTTCCTGGAATCAACTCAATTAAGTTTTTGAGCATCTGCTGTGTTAGGACTGCAGGAGATGGCGCTACAAAGAGGAAGCCTCTCTGGCTACTGGATATTGCGAAGCTTGGTCTTTCAATGTCTAAATTCTATCCGTCTTTCCAGGTCCACTGCTTTTAGGAAACCTTCTCAGGTTTGATCTGAGACCAGGCGTGATCTCTGATCTTGGGCTCTCTGGAGTATTTGAACTGTGGCTTTGGAGCGGTGCTTCTAACTGCTGGTCAGTGGACTCCTCAGCCATACCTACCAAATGGAGCGCAATGGAAACACTCCGTAATTCTGTGATTCATCTCCATCGCAGAGTCCTTGAAAAGCTGGTCTTTCACTCAAACTTTGCTGCCTAGCTAACAATGGGCAGAAGAGGAAATAGTTAGTGGGAGGCAAGACTACCACTTGTTGACCTGCATCTGAATCTTGCTTTGTCACCTCCTCCTCTAATTTCACCATTGCCTTCGTAGCTACTGACACTCTTTTTAACCTTCCTGTTGCTGTGCTTACTGGTCCTCTTCGCCTCCCCCTGTCAATCCTCCCAGCTCAAGCTTGAATGAACCTCACTCAGCCAGATAGCCTTGACTTCTCCCGCAGCCCAGAGTCCTGTCCAGTCTTTCAGCCCATTCCATGGTCCACGTCCATCTCAGGAAGCAGAGCTGCTTTGGCTTGGGCCCAGAGCCAGAGTCCATCTAAATGCAACCCTTGGGACTCCTTTGGGTTTTTCCAGGTTTAGACTTACCAAATGTCTCACCAGACTAAGGAATATAGTCATATCTTTTTTTTTTTCCTGCCTATACGGGAGCAAGGAGTGGGAAACTGCTAAAGAAATTTTGGTTTGCAACATAAATTCAACTCAAACCAGCATGAATAAAAGGGGAGTTTGGCCAGAGTCCTCAGGCATCCCATGGAATCTAGACAGGGATGTAGCCTGGTTGGGATCAGAAACAGTCTGCAAAACCTGGGGAACCCAGAAGCCCTGATTCTCTTCCCGCCTTGATTTTCTCTGTGTATCTGCCACACCCTTTTCTCTGCTTGCGGACTGTTTTACTGTTTCCCAGTTCCCATGGCAAAAAAAATGGCCAATATCTTTCATGTTTACAACTGAGTCTTAACACAAAGAAATGAAGAGGGAAAACATTATAATCGTCGGTCTTGGGTCCAGACTTCCCAGGTAAGAGCCTGACTGACTCAGCTTGTTTTGGATGTGTTTCCTGGGTCAAGGAGGTAAGGAGGCAGGACAAAGCAAGCTTCTGCTGCTACTGTGTGGAGGCAAGAGGTAGAGGAGAAATTTCTAGGGAAAGGAGTGCTGAAGCTACCATCTAAAAAGTGTCTCTTATACCCCCTCAATGGAGCACATATCAATGGCCCCTGTCTCTAGGAAACTGGTCCCCCCATTCTGCATCCAGCTACTGGTCACTATTGCTGGTAATATGCTTATTTATTGGTGTTCCCTCTTCCCCAACCCCTACCCCCTCCTTAAATGTGTACAAGGCAGGGATGGGCTTAGACCTTTTTGTAATAATCAACATCCCCCAACACACACACACACACACACACACACACACACACACACACACACACTCTGCTTATGCTTATTCAGTGCCTGCACTCAGGAGATTCACCTGGTAGCTGCTGAGAGAATACTGAGATGTACCAATAATTGTTCTGAGCCCTTTACACATTAAGTCATTTAATCCCTGAAATAACCTTATGAGGCAAAAACATTTGAGGAGACCAAAGAGGATAAGTAGTTTGTCCTAAATGACGCAGTTAGTAGGTGGTAGAGCCAGGATTCAAGCCCAGGCAGTGTGATGCTCAGGTTTGGAGCCCTCACCTGGAGACCCTACCACCTTTCCAGGAATGTTTGGTGAGTTTCTACCTTGCTCCTCGGGTTTTTTCAAGTGGCCACATCTATATGCACACAGGCAGCAGTGTCCCTGGATAAGATGAAAGAGTAGAAGTCAGGAATTAATTTGCCCTCCTTCCTTAGGTGGAATGAGCTATTTTCTCTTTTATGTCCACACCTTACCTGTGCATGGGTAGCACCTGTAATTCTTTTTTCTACTGATCTGCTTATGTGTCTATTTCACATACATGACCAGTGGGGTTCATTTTTAATATTTACTTAATATACTTTTATTTTAAACAAAAGTATTTCTGGGTAACTAATTTTAAGTTACATATGTAATAAAAAAGAAATTAGCTATTTCTTATTTCTTTCCTTCTGCCCCACTTTCTTTTCCAAAGAGAAAATCACTTTCAACTTCAAGTTATTTATCTGGTCTTTCCCCCACATTTCTGATTCACAGAGTGTGCTGCTTGCTTATCAATTTTAGACATTAGTTATAGACTTCCTATTATGGTAATGAGGATTCTAAACTCATGTACATTCTTCTCTTCTTCTAGTCCTCTCCTATTTCTGGTTAACAATGCTTTTGTTATCATGATTGTATAAATATTGTTTACTATTAAACCAATAATGTATTTTAATTACATATCCATTCTTGCACTTTTTTTTGTTTTTCCTGGAGTTAATAATTGCCTTTAATTTCATTTGTTTAGTTTTCTATCAAAACTTGACTGTGTTCTTTCATATGCTCCCAAAGCTCTGTGAAACACTTCTCAGTAACATTTCTACACTGTCAGACCTGTTAGATATTCCTTCAACTCCACCCAAATGGTTCTCCTGGAGTCCTCTGACTCCTTGGTTAGAGATTGGTTGATCTTTCTGATGTATAGCTGGTGTAACTCTTTACTTTGCTGACTTCCTGAGAATTCCCTTAACCTCTCTCTTGTCTCCTAATTCTTGCCTCCCATCTCATCCTCTGTTTTTATTTTGATGGAACCTATTTTCCCATAGTAGCTTTCTAAGAAAGAGTACACTGGAGATAATTTTTTGGGGGGGGGGACTTTCTTGACTGAGAATCTAATTCTCTGCCTACTCTTGATTTGGGTGGTATAGAATTCCAGGCTGAAAATGGTTTTCACTTAGAATTTTGGAGGTGTTACTATTGTGTTCCATTTTCAATGTTGTGCCTGAGAAGACTGATGTCATCCTGATTCCTATCCATCATTTTTATCTTTATTTTTTTAGATTTTTAAAAACATTTATTTATTCATGAGAGACACAGAGATAGGAAGAGACATAGGCAGAGGGAGAAGCAGGCTCCCTGGGGAGCCTGATGTGGGATCCGATCCTCAGACGAGGATCACACCCTGAGCTGAAGGCAGAAGCTCAACTGCTGAGCTACCCAGGGGTCCCTGTATTCATCATTTTTAGTCTGTTCCCCAGTTTTCCCTACTGTGTTCTCTCAACTTTTAGGATCTCCTTTTTGTTTCAGGGTTTTGAATTCACAGTGATGTGGGACTTTTTACATTCATTATGAACACTTGGTAGGCTTTGTCAATTTGGAGATTTATGCGTCACTTGGGGAACATTTGCTTATATTATTTCTTTGATAATTTCTTTCCCCATCTTTTCTCTGCAGCCCCTACCTCTGCATTCCTATGCTCTATCTTCTAATTTTTTTTTTGCTATCATATTTTTACTTTCAAGAGCTTGTACTTTTTCTCTGGTTATTATTTTTTTTTTTTACAAAAACAACAACAACAACAACCCTGTTTTTGTTTCACTAATGCTCTCTAAGGATATTAATCATGGATTTTGTTTTTAGTTGTTTACTTTTTATTCTGTTCCCCCTATTGTTTCTATTTCTCCCAGGTTCCTTTTTACCATTTGTTTTAGTCTGTTTTATGTTTGAGATTTTGCTCTAATGTCTGGCAATCCTTGGTTGTTCCCTCATATTTAAGAGCAAAGCACCAAGAGTGTCATTGGAAGCTCAGTGTGAATGAGCAGGGCTTTTAGAACAACTGGGTTTTTTTCTCCATGGGGAGCCCCAAATATCAGCATCTGTAAGCCTCCTTGAGGGAGTAGTTTTGTCTACCATTCAAAAGAGATTCTCCTTGGGCTGGAACAGGAAGGAGTAAACAATGTCTTGGTTATCAAAGCAGAGGAGGCCTGTGATCTGTTTTGCAGTGTTGTCTCTAAGGAGCATAAAGATGCTAGAAAGGAAGGGCTGGGAGGGCAAAGGGTCTATAAGACAATAATGTAAAAGGTTCCTGTTCAGCAAGAGAAGTAACACAGCAGCAGGGAGCTGCTGGACCTGATCACCGATAGGGATTGTAACTATCTGAACAGAAACCTGAGTGGACACAGGATCAAAGATCAGAGGGCCACTGATTCCCACTACTTGATGCCTTGGTGCTATATAGAAACCTCGTAACACCATTTTGCAGAAAGGTACCTTGGATAGATCTGATTCTTATTTTATTTTTTGCTTCTCAAGCAGTCTGTGGAATTAATGCTCAAATCGAAAAAACTAAGCTATAGGAAATAAAATAATTTATGGACTGGGATTCCTAGCTGACGTGTACATTTGCATATAAATTAATACCAAGTGTACCAAATAATAATGACATAAATTCCTAGGCCTCAAGCGTAAGTGTTCTGGATAGGCTTCTGTTGGCTCCCTGGCTGCCCCCAGCTTCTACATTGCAGGTCTGCCTACATCCATCATTGGAAGAGGCTGCAGAATGTGTCTTCCTGCTTGCATATCATCAGCAGATTGCCAGCTCTCCAATGGGAAAGGCAAATGAATACAACTGAAACCATTGACATTTCTGGAGAGAATTTTAGTCCTTTAGCTTAGGAATGACATATGTATGCACACATGTACACATGTATACACACATGGATTAGGTTCCTAACTCATGAAATCAGGGGACAGATGGGGGAACCAAGCTGATTTCCAGCCTGATTTGTGCCCAGGAGTCTCTAGGTAGAGCCCCAGTGCCTCTAGAGATGTAATCACAGTCCCAGGTGTCTAGGGCAGCTGGGGGCCTGCTCTGCTTCTTATATTCCGATAGTTTCAGAAACTCAGGATGGAGAACAGAAATGGTGTCACATGGAGCAAAAAATGGCAATAGGGACTGCACTCCCCCTTGAGCACTAGTGAGGAGCAGTCCTCCCTCCTCTCCTCCATCTCCCTGAGAGTCCTCATGCTGAGGCAATGTGTCACCATATTTTCAGCAACTCTGCTAAGTTGTGTCTCAAAGAACTGAAAGACAAATCTCCAGAGGTTTACATGTTTGATTCACACCTAACACGGTAGCTGTCTGTTGCCAGGGGAAATACTACTGAGCAGATTTCCAGCAGCAGCCAGAGACTAAGTCTTCAACCTTACAGCCATTTTGCTTGTCTTGTTGTGCGGGCCTTGGGGAAAAGTGTGAATGATGCAGTGCCAACCCTCCTCACTAGAAATGATTCAGGCACCAGCACTCTGGGAAAATAGAAACCTGGCCAGGGGTGGGGTGCACTTAGCTAGCAGTGGCAGTAACCTCTTCATCATGCATATAGGTGAGATGCTGCTCTCTTAATAGATGCATACTGATTGCATTCTAATAATACTTTGTGCTTATCTCAAAGGACCTTAACCAGAGAGCCTCATTAAAATCTCATGATAACCTCATGAAATATGCAAAAGCTTCTATGCTCTGCGTGTCAAAGAGAGAAACTGAGTCCTGAATGACTGGCTGTGTGACCCATGACTCTCCTATAAGAAAAAGCCCCAGAAATCCATACTTATTCTCATTGTCTCTCTCTTTCTTCATTGTCTTTGAGCAAATTACCCATTTAACAGTACTGGCTTATTACTAGACCATTAAGTATATACATGGAAGCTGATGCAGTAAAACCAAGAAAAAAATCCAATTCATAATACGAATGTCTTAGGGGATGATCTTTCTTATCGAGGAGCAATTTTTTCACTTTAAGATGATTATCCTTGGAAGTGCGTTAATGGTAAGCTTCCTTGGTTCATTTAAATATTGGTTTATGGATCTTTTCACAGAAAAGTAGAGAAGGCAGAGGGGGATGATATTTTAATCTGAAGTACCTGGTTGTCAATGAGCAGTGAAGAGCAGCTGGAGATTAACAATGATTTCTGAAGTGATGGTGAGTGTAAGCCAATAGTATATAGAATTGATTCACAAAAATGCAACTCACATACAGTTCTGGGGCCATATGCATTTTATGAAAGTGAGCCTTGCCTATAGCAGTGTAAGCCCAGAAGTATAGACCTCTAGAGGGTCTTTATGGAGGCTTGGCGGGGTAAGGCTCAGTGGGGTGGAGGGGTCTGTCTTGACGATGAAGACACCAGAGATCTCTGCCACATGGCCTTATAGAGCCTGGCTACCTAAAAGGCTGGGACAGCTGTAGCCCTGGAGTATCGAGAGAGCTACAGGTGACTGGCAGGTAAAGGGCTAGAGAGCATCTGGTCCTAAATCCAGATGGAGTTTACTGTTTCCTCCCCCCACCTACGATGTCTTGGATTCAGAAGCAGGGGATCACTTCTGTGCTGAAAATTTGCCTGAATTTTAATCCCCTTAGGAGGTAGTGTGTGCTCCTGAAAGCATAACAGACCTGCATTCAAATATGGGCTCAGCCATTTCCTGAACGAGATTTCTAACTTCTCTAAGCCTTAGATTCTGCATCTGAAAATGGAGAGGGTAATTAACTACCTTGCAGAGAGGTAGTAAGCCTTAGAGATGATGTCTGTGAAAGATTTGCATTTAATAGGCACTCAAAATTAGTAGCTATCATTTTTATTGGAAGAGAGGCTGAAATCCCATTGGGGGGAAAGAGAAAGGCTGCCTCAGCCAAACTGGGTTGGGAGAGGACTTCAATAAAGAGTGGATGGATAGTCAGCACCCCCTCTTGCATCCCCCCACCGTGCCTTAAGTGCAGGTCTGCATATTCAGCAGCACTGGGACCAGTGCCAGAAGCTGTCCATGCCTGGCCAGCACAGCTTGGAACTTTGCATCAGAAGCAGCATGGTGCCAATTAGGTCCACCCATCTGGGACTTTGAATCAGGTGCTGGTGATGCAAAGAAATGGGGGTAGTGGCGAATCCACTTTGGGGTTAGTGGTGGCGGCAGCATCCGGCTTCCAGGGCAGCAAAGCCAGCAGTGGTGTCTGGGGAGTTCCAGCTGTGGTTGTGGAGCAGGCTGTACCTGTTGGGTGTTCATCAGAGTGGTTTTGTGGAGGGATTTTTGGCTGCTGAGCCTCCCTTTGTTCTTATCTGTGTTCTGAGTCTGCCTGAAAATTCTACGGAGTACCCCAAACTCCCTTCAAACATTTTTTTCTCTTTAAGTCAGAGAAAGTTCATTTCTGTCCTTAGCAACAGGAACTTGACTAGTATACCTTTCCAAACTGCCTTACTTAAAGTAGTTCCCTCTTTTTCTATTTCCTTTATTGTGTTAATCACTATTGGCAATTATTTTTACCAATTTGATATTTGTTCATTATTTGTTTCCCTTCCCTGAAAGTCAACAACCCGAGGGACCTCTTCCCCATCCTCACCACATCCCCTCGACTGCCAGGTTCCCAGCAGCTGCTTGGCGTAGCGTGGTGGTGATACCCACAGACACTGGCACCAGACTGACTGGGTTTGAATCATGGTGCTGCCATTGTGGCATTTTGGATCTCTCTGTCTCTCAGCTTCCCCATCAGTGAAACGAGGGTGATGATGGGTCCTGTATACAGTAGTGAAAATTAATGAACGCATATATGTGATGAGTAGCCTGGCACCAATTGTTTATGAATGAATGGAACCTAAGAGAATTTTGAGTAACAGTTGCTTTTCAGGATTTTATGAGTCCTGTCTCATGCCCTCAACCTTCACACTCTGGAAGGACTCTTTCTCTAAGATCAGGCTAAAAGTTTACCAGATTAGTATTTGGGGCCTACTGGGTCTCACAGAAGCAAGGGTCCAGTCTTCCACGTGTCTCCATTTACAGAGCACTTTATGCTGCCCATGCTTTGTTACATAAGCGTCCCCAGCTTAAGCATCTCAGCCTGGGAAGTCAAGCCTTTCTGAAACCAGTGAGTCATGAAACCTCCCCCAGAGGCCTCTCGTTGTCTTTCCCCAGCCTGCTGCGGCTGGTGGGACTGCCACTGCTTCCAGGAAGAGCTGGGCCTTGGGGGAGCCCCAGGCCTTGGAGGACACAGGAGCATCAGGGCAAGGCATCTCATCCGGGCAGAGCTGGGGCCGCATTCCTGAGTGACCACTTTTTTCTGGAATCAATGTGTTAACTTTTTCCATGGCCTCGGTCTTCCGGCTCAGAGGGGTGGGTGCCACGTGAGCCAATAGTTTGTGTGTGTGTGCTGTGTAAGTTGACTCGGTGCAACCGAGCCTGGGGCAGAGAGTTAGACATTTGCTGCTCTATTTTAAGATCCCCAGTTGTGTCTGTTTCCCAGCAATCATCACTTGGTCAAAGGAAAGGGAAAGCGGGGTGGGGAAAATGAGGCCCAAGTCACAGCCTCTCATTACTTCCAGCTGGGTGGAAATTCCCATTCTTTATGGAAGCAAAGCATCTCCCCTGCCCCAAAACTCAGTGATTCAGAATTCTTCACCGGTCAAGGTCAGGACAAATTCTTGCTCGTTCTAGTAACAAAAATCAGGACAGCACTGCATTCTTTGCATGTATCTTAGACTTCTCAGAGCTCATTCACACACTTTCCCCCCATTTGATAGGTAAGACAGACATTATTACTCCCTGCTTACAAGTGAGGAAACCGAGTCACAGAGAGGTTGGTGGTTGCCCATGGTCACACAGCTAGTTAGTCATAGAACCAGTCACAGAGTCTAGATCTCCTGTGTTTTAAATTACATTCTGTCATCCAGTAAGTAGCCATTCATTGTCTTCCCTCCATATCAAGGTTCCTTTCCTATCTCATGAGTGTCCATGTGATGGAGAACGAAGCACTAGGGGGCTGTTCTTATGGCTTCTTGCTCCTCCAGTTGGGCCTTACAGGAGAGGACATTCATTCATGCAAACGAACAGTTATTGAATGCCTACTGTGTGCAGTTACTGTGGTTTTGCAGGTTCACAATCTATGGAAGAGAAGGCTGCTAAACACAAAATGACAGTAACACGTAGTAAAGTGCTGTATTGTTGCAAACACGGAGTGTCATGAGAATAGAGAGAAAGAGGTGATTCATTTTGTCAGAGGCAATAAGGAAACTATCAGAGATAAGGTCATTTTTTTTCCCCTCCAACTTATAATTGTGAAATTTTTCAGGCATATGGAAGAATTGAAAGATGATTACAACCACCATCCAGATTCAACCACAGTTTGCCATGTTGTCTTTTTCTTTCGATATACAGATCAGTGGACGCAGACTCACAGATACTTAGACATTTATGTAGGCGTATAGCTGAACCACTTGACAGTAAGTGAGAGGTGTCGTGACGCCCATTTCTAAACATTTCAGCATGCATCTGCTAAGAATAAGGACATTCACGGAGGTGAATTTTGCGTTGGGTCTTGTCAGATCAATAGGAGTTTATCAGTCGAAAGAGGAATGTCATTCCAGGTTTCAATGACAATGAAAGCAAGTGGATGAGCAACATGGAGTATTTGGTGGAAAGGTTGAGGGAGACCAGAGCTGAAGGGGTTGTGTTGCCGGTAAAGAGGAGGTGAGAGCAACTGACTGGAACCATTCTGTGGAGGAACTGAAATGTCCTGATAAGGAGTTTCAGTGTGACCCTGGGGAAGGTGGGAGACACTGCAGGCTTTTAAAGAGAGAGATGCCACACTCTGATATATTTTTATCTGGCACCAGAGTAGGTGGAATGGGTGGGATGGAGAAGACTGGTTAGCATACAAGAGGTTGGGGACAAAGGTTTCGAAGGTGAAGGGAGAAGATTCCAGAGATCAGACCAATGTAGAGAGGATTTGGAGGCTGACTGGAGTTAGGAGGGATGGAAGAGAGGGATCATTGATGGCGAGTGAGATTTCTTTCAAAGGCAACTGAATAGATGCTGTACTGCCATTGATTAACATCATTAATCTAGGGATCCCTGGGTGGCGCAGCGGTTTGGCGCCTGCCTTTGGCCCAGGGTGCGATCCTGGAGACCCGGGATCGAATCCCACATCGGGCTCCCGGTGCATGGAGCCTGCTTCTCCCTCTGCCTGTGTCTCTGCCTCTCTCTCTCTCTCTGTGACTATCATAAATAAATAAAAATTTAAAAAAAAACATCATTAATCTAGTCAAATGTGGTGGTGTGTACATAATACCGAATTCATTTTGGACAAATGAGGTGCCTTCATACCTTGAACTCTAGCGGAGGCCAGAGAGATAGGTTTGGGGGTCATGAGTATACAGATGTGGTTAAAGTAATAACCTACTCTGGAAGAGGCTATCATACAAAAAGAGAGCCAGGTCAAGGCCACAGCCTTGGGCAGCCCCTATATTGGATGGACAGACAAGATGGGAGGAGCAGCCACTGAATTGGGAGATGAGCCAGAGTGTGGCCAGCTCCCCTGGCAGGTTCACAGTGTTAACACGAGCTCATTTGTGTGAAATTCCAAACTCCAGGCAAGGACTTGGTGGTTGCTGGGTAAGTGAAGAACCATTTCTAGAGTGGACATGGATGTTCTAGATGAACAGCGTGGCCCCAGGGTCAAGAGCTGCTGGGGGTCCCAGGGCTGGCCCTCTATAAAATGAGTCTTGGAAGCTGAAAGCTCTTTACCTGTGCTTCCTCTGCCCTTCCCAAGAAGTGAAGACCAGATTGAGCTATAAGAGAAGATAAAACTTCATCTCTCGGATCCTCTTGGAGCTGGAGAAATGAGCGTTTTGAAACCCGGGGCAAGGGATCCCTGGGTGGCGCAGCGGTTTGGCGCCTGCCTTTGGCCCAGGGCGCGATCCTGGAGACCCGGGATCGAATCCCACGTCGGGCTCCCGGTGCATGGAGCCTGCTTCTCCCTCTGCCTGTGTCTCTGCCTCTCTCTCTCTCATTCTATGTGACTATCATAAATAAATAAAAATTAAAAAAAAAAAAAAAAGAAACCCGGGGCAGGAAAGAGCTTCCTCCAACTCTGGAGGAGGTGGGGGCAGTGTGTGGAGTGAGAGGCTAAAACACCGGTGCTGGAGTCAGATGACCCCGTACCAAGTCATGGCTCTGCCTTCTGTTCCTTCCTCAGTGAACCTCTCGATGCCTCAGTTTCCCCATCTGTAAAACAACAGGAGAGTCCCTCCTCCAGAGGTGAGTGTGAGAATTGAAGAAGATGAAGACTAGAATCACCATAAATGCAGAGCACAGGAAATGCTTACTTGATGCTAGCGATTATCACTGTTATTACTGCAGCCGGGGGGAGGGGGTGCGGGTCAGCAAGCCTGGGGATTGGAGCCAGCAGGTTCCCCTGGGGCCACACTTGGAGCAGCAAAGCCAGACGGCTGGTGGAGAAGGAGGGGCTCAGTGGGGCTCAGTCACACAGCTCGCCGCGTGTCTCCCCGTGCTCAGATGTGTGGGGCCCATTAGGGAGGAGAGCTCATTTCTTTCTCTGCAAAACACCATGCACCCCCCACTGTGCTCTTCCCTCTGTCCACCTGGGCCTGTTTCTAGGACAGCTGCTGTGTCAGGGGCTGATGGCCTGGGAGCTTGTGAAAGGACCACCTGTTCCCATTGCCCCCCCCCCTCCCTCCCAGCCCAACTCCGCCAGCTCCAGCCTCCGACTGCTCACGCATCAAACCACGTTTCTCCCTCTGCTCAGGTGTCGGAGGCACATTGCGAGAGGCACGTTTCCTTACAACTTGTCCGGCACTCACAGCTACTGTTGCTGCTTCTTGAGCTTCCCCTGTTTCCTACAAAACTGCTATTCCTCTGTTTCCCTGCAGTGACCTTTCACGCCCTCACCCCTACTCTCTCCACTGACATGGGGGTTCATGGAAGGTGACTCTAGGGAGGGGGAGAGGGCTGCATGGAGGGCAGGTCCCTAACTCCCAGGAGATGGCAAGAGCCCTCCTGCAGCTCCGACCTAACATCTCTGCACGTGCGTGTGATGTTCACATGTTGGGTTTGCTGTTCCACAGCCCTCACATCTCGTCTGTGGCTTACGTAAGCACCTAGAAATCTCTAACTAGGGCAGTGCGGAGACATGGCCTGAGGTAGCATCAGCGTCCAGTGGGAGAGCTGCTCTGAAGCAAAAGGACAGGCAGAGAGTAGCCCTGGGTTGTGACCTGCTAGACTGAACTGGGTACCAATCCTGGCACCTCCATTTAGTGGGTATGTCACTTTGGTTAGATTACTTACCCATGGTTGTCTGGTTCCCCTTCTGTGGTAGCGTCAATAAGGCAGTGAGCTCCATGTCACATCGAGGCGAGGCCTACAAATGGGAGTTACCCTTCCTTCTAGACAGGGTTTAGAGCAGGGCCACGTGGCAGGCAACCAGCTGGAGTCTGTTCTTGCTCCACCCAGCCCACAGCTTCTTCTCAGCACATGCCTCTCTGGAATACCTAGGAGAGAGGGAAAAGGGGACCAGGTGGGCTGGGGTTTTCCTTGCTCCAGAACTTCAGAGAAGTATGACGAGGTGGACAGATTCCATGTGTGTTTGGTGCCCTGTTTCCAACTGAAGCTGGGCTCTGGAGCCATTCACACCCGCCAGACCCTTCCCTGACTTTGTGTCAGTTTGTCTGCACTGGTGGACTCCATGAGCCACAGCGGAAGCGCGATTGAGAGGTGCATAGTCATGTTTCACTGCGTAATGCAGCCTGTCTGTGACCCATTTCCAGAAAGCTGTCTGGTTGAAGTTCCGCCAAGAATGTCTGTGACCCCCAAGATCCTGGGAAGCTGGGTTGACAGTGACTCTGAAGACATTCACCGCATCTTAGTGGGATGCATTTCCTTCATTCCTCATTCACCACTAATGAGTTCCTGTGCGGTGCCGGACACTGGGCTAGGCACCAAGATTCGGGGGACCAGATCTCCCCGAGGCCATTTTAGATCTGCTCAAGTGAGCACCCAGATCTCAAAGGCGGCTTCCCCACCAAGGAGAGCACATCATGTGTCTGTGGAATCAGGGATGATCTGAGGTGGCGAGGATCCCTGAGAAATGAGGGTGGTGGGCTGGGGCTGAAATTGATGCAGCAGAGGTTTCTCTCTGTGGGGGTCTTTCAGTCCCCTGCCCCTCCCCCCCACACCCATAGACACTCAAGCTCTCTCTCTCTCTCTCTCTCTCTCTCTCTCTCTCACACACACACACACACACACACGCATGTGTGCAAGAATAAAACAATGCTTCCTTTTCACCTATTCTGTCCCCCTGTCCCCCTTGGAGCAATAGTTAGGCTGTTTTCAGTGTCTTCCCAGAGAGCCTTCTCTTTATTCATGTCAATGCAGGTGGTTGCCCTGATTGAGGAATACAGCAGAGTGAGCTGGGCAGACCCTCTACCCCACAACTAGAGGGTGGTGGCGCTTAGGTTCTCCCCCCACCACCACCCGTGCTTGTTTCCCACCCGGAGAGAGGCACAGTCCAGCACTCAGCACCCACCTGACTTTCCAGTTCTGGAATCCAAAACTCCTCAGCCTGGGAAGGAGCAGGGCGTTGGAATTGCAAAGATCACTTTTCGGTAGTGTGCAAATCCCCTACGTCCCTTGTTCTTCCCTGATCTTTCATCCTAAGTAGTGCTTTAGGATGACAAATTATTAAATGAGAAGAATTCACATTTTGATAAACTTGTTCCTATGCTCAGTGAGTGGAAGTGAAATCCTTTCAGAAATATGACATTCGTGACAAAAGTGAACAGAGATGAGGAGGAAGGGTGAGAAAGAGGAAGTCATTTAGAAACCCAGGATTCTTGAGTACTTCTCCTATTTTGCAGGCTTAGGATGAGATGGGGCTCGCTTATTGCCATCAATTTAGTTGATACTTTAGGGAAGGCATCAAAACGATGGCAGGAGCATTCGTATGTGATAGCGGAGGTAGCAAGGGACGAGTGTGCAGACGGGCTGGGGACAGTCATGCTGCAGGGAGGATTCGGGGGTCTGAGGCAGGCGGATGGTGGGTTAGGGTGTGGGGTGGGACAGACCCTCGCAGCCAGGAGGGCAAGCCTCTGTGTGCGGGTCAGACCACGAAACACCCAGCAAAGGGCCTATGAAGGGCCACAGCCAGCCTTTAAGAATCATCAAAGCATAAACACTGAACGCTCCGTCTATCAGCAGGCAGGCTCCCAGGAGGCTGAAGACGAGCCAAGGTCCCCGGGGCCCAACATATCCCCAAGACCTTGGGAGCTGAAGATCTGCCTCCCTTGAAAGCTGCCCCAGGGCTCCCTCCAGGTGGGAACCAGGCTCCCACATGAGCAAAGAGGGATGGGAAGCACAGCTGGTAGGGGTGGCAGGGCAAAGCAACGGCCCTCTGAGTTTCCTTGCCAAGAGAAGTCAGAGCCCAGCTATTAATAGAAGGACTTCAGCAGAAAAAGGGATTCTCTGCAGCTGTACTTGGGAACTGCATAGATGAGGGACTGAAGATGCAGAAAAGCCCAGAGCCAGTGACGACAGATGCTAAGGGCAAAGATAGAGAGCGGAAGATGTGCATGGTGAGAAATGAATGTATGGTGAGAGGGAGAGGAAATATAAGAGGAAGTTACAGAAGACAGCTCAAGGAGTTATAGCATCCTGTCATGATTTCCCAAACTTACGCTTTATTCTTCTCCTGGTGAGCAAATTCTGCCTTCTGGAGAAGGATGTGTGCTGGGAACACAGCTTCTGGAGGTGGACCATCTGAGATCAAAACCCAGCTGGATCACTAAGTAGCTGTGCGACCCGAGGCCAGTTACTTAACCAATCTCTGCTTCAAGTGTAGAATGAGGACAAGACAGTAATTATCTTACAGGGCACTCATGAGAGCTGAAAGATAATTCAGGGAAAAACACACATAACAGAGCCTGGGCCTGGCACATAGTAGGTGTACAATAAATGCCAGCTGTTGCAATTTGTGTTGCAACGAGCTATCCATCTAGCCAACATTTATGTGGAACACACGCTTAACTGGACATGGCGCTAGGGGCTGGAGACCAAGGCAATGGTCTCCACCCTCAGGGAGCTCGTGAGGAGACAGACTGCAAATCAAAATTAGGCAGTAAAATTAAGTTAAAAAGTCAAGAAGAGTCGATGCTGGTCCTTTGGTTCTAGAAGTAAGAATAGAGGTTGCCTCTGATGGTGGGGTAGGTGGGGGCTGGCTGGAAGGAGCATGAAGGTAATTTCTTTGAAAATGAGCAGTACCAAAAAAAAGAAAAAGAAAAAGAAAAAGAGAGAGAGAGAGAAAGAAAAAGAAAAAAAAAGAAAATGAGCAGTACAGAGAGGAGAGGGACCTTTAGGCCAAGAGAACCTCACACTCGGGGCTTTGTAGGTGCAAGGCAGTGTGGAACTGGGGAAACCTGCCAACTGCTGAGTTTGGCTGGGTGTTAGGGTGTGAGATGGAGGATGTGATATCAGGTGGTCAGAGCCTTCCATTCCACGCAGAGGAGTCTAGACATGCTCCTACAAGCCGTGAGTACCACTGACACGTTTCGGCCCCCTCCCCAAGGGGCTGAGACTGCCCTGCCTTGGATGCTAGGGATCCATTGGGCTCGTTGGGGGAAAGAAAAGCAGGCCTCCCAAATTTCCATTCCCCCAGAGCTCCTCCCAGACAAGGAAGAGGAAGAAGGAAGAGACTGGGAGAAGAATAAAACAGCCATCCAAGTGAGCTGTCCCCAGTGATCTGAAGGATGGCTGGGGAAAAACAATTGTTTGCTGTATCCAGGCTGAGCTCCTGCAACTCCTCACCCCCCGCCCCCGCTGCCCACGAGAGGAGGGTGCACCCCCCGTAGTTTTGGCCATGACCCTCCAGGACGATGGCCCCTCTTTCACATCTTCAGAGGCTCTCTCTCTCTCTCTCTCCTGACTCAGCTGCCTCACGATGTGTGCTGCTTCTGCTGTTTTTATGCTTCTACCAAACAGTTGACATCCAGTTGTGCATCCTACATGCTTGAGAGCCTCTGCTGTATATAGGGGATTCCTAAATCTTTCCGCACTGCCAAACTACAACTGGCTTTTCTTAGCTCTTTCCTCCCACTTGGAGCCTGCTCCTTCCTACATGTTCGGAGGGTTCTGGCTGTATTCCATCCTGGTCAAACCCCACTCACTCCTCTTTCAATACTGCAGACCCTCCCTGAACTCTCCCCTTCCTGGACTTCTCTAGCAAGGACTGTCCATAACTTCCTTTCACCTCTCCTTCTCTGCTATGCTAGTTCCATTTTCTCAGGGAGAAAAGAAGAAGAATGTCGTTAAACTCAGCGAAGAGTCTAAAAGCTGTGCAATTTCCCCACCAGTGAGGGAACACAATAAATTCTTAATATTTTTTGGTAGATCGATGATTGAATTGGGAACATCCAGACCCCTGTGGAGATGGTTTGTGCCAAATCAGAAGTCAAGAAAGGGAATCCATTTCCCCTGACCACTTCCAGCAGGTAAAGTTCCTCTGTGGACTTCTGCTGAGGAGGGAGCATGGTGCTGGGGCGGTGGTGTGGGGAGGCAGAGGAGAAGAGGCAAGTGGAAGACCCTGGGCTGGGACAGCCTGGGGTATTTAATCCTGAACCCAGATGGCCCAGGCTGCGGAACCCTGTCCCCACACCCTCCATGAAAGACAGCACAGCTGTATGGCCAGTGCTGGGAAAAAAAAAAAAATGAGGTCAGGTTCATGTCAAAGCCAGTGCACAGGTGGGCTCAATTTGCTGGATTTACAGCAACTGTCGAGTCATTACTGAAATTGCAGGCATGAACCAGCCTACCTGCTGGGAAGAGAATTTGGGATACATTGTGAACTTCAAAAAGTTTCTGCCTGGAAACTGAAGAGGTAACCATGGCAACCGGGAGGCAGGTTGAACTCAGAAAGGCTCTTCCTCTTGAGCCCTGGCCTTTGTGCTCTTGGACTGGATTTGCCCAGACTGCACGCACCGCTTTGTCTCTCTTGCCTCTTTTGCTTTCTTTGTCAAGTAGGAGAAAGCGCCAGCTCAGGAATCTGGAGAGCTGGCCACGTTTCAGCTGCTTCCAGATCCAGGGCACTTAAGTGAGGGCACCTTAGGCACTGGTTGTTTTGCTGTCTGCAAAATGGAAATTAAAAGGCTCCTCTGGCCTATTCACAGGGATGTAGACAGAACAGGAAGGTTTAGGGAGATTCTGTGCATAATCGCCATTATTGTTGTTATGTGGCTACATCTGGGCTGATTCCAACATGGTGCTACTGAGGGCAAGACCTGGCATTCAATCCATCCATAAACTTGTTTTCGTTGCCTGAAGAAAAACTGTCGCAGATACCACCCACATCCCCACCTGGCAGCTGCATAATACAATCTCGTACTGGAGCCTGAGCAGCACGGGTGAAACATCAGGCCTCACCTCAACTGACCAACTCCTCCAGCAGAATGTCCTGCTGCTGATGGGGGGGTGGGGGTGGGCTGCTTCCTTGGCTGGATGGAGGATTGGGCTGAGAAACACAGATGTTCAAAAGGCATCCTTCCATTGCCTGGCTGCACATCAGAACCCTCAGCCCTCTCCATGCGCCCACTAAAACTCAGCTTTGCACTTGTGAGAAAGGAAGAGCCCGTGATGGAGGTGAAGGTGGGCTGCTGGCATCTGAAGATGGTGCTGCCAATGTGTGAGCTGCTCCACACCTGCCTCTGTCTACTAACCCCCAGGGAGAGTGGGGAAGGATTTGACTACACTCTTCAAAGTGCATTATGTTTTGACTAACTGGGTCATCTTCTGTAGGCCCTGGCTTAACAGGAGGATCTGCTTTGACAGATGACCCCCCCCACCCCCCGCCCTTGTTGTTCTGATTTGGGCCTCTTTTGCTCAACTGCTATCTGCAGGATTTCCTGTTCTCTCCCCCTTTGTAGTTTTATTTATTTTATTTTTAATTTTTAAAAAGACTTTACTTATTTATTCATGATAGACACACACACACACAGACTCAGAGAGAGAGAGAGGCAGAGACACAGGCAGAGGGAGAAGCAGGCTCCATGCACCGGGAGCCTGACATGGGAACGGATCCCAGGACCCCAGGATCATGACCTGAGCTGGAGGCAGATGTTCAACCACTGAGCCACCCAGGTGTCCCTCCCCGCTTTGTGGTTTTAACTTTTCCTTCCTTGACCAGCTTTTCTGGGCTGTCTCACCCAGCTCCTCAGGTAGGGACCTTTTCTCCTCTTGTCTCTCTCTTCCTCCCCTGACCCTTTATTTCTAGGCCTTGCTGAAGAATGGCACCTCTTAGATAGCCCTCATGAACTGAAAACTTCAATTCCAAAAGACCCAAAAACCATATCGTGTTTCCTTATTGTCTAGCAATTCCCATTTCCCCAGTCAATAAACCCAAGAGCTAACATTTATTGAGCGCTAATTATGTGTTGAGCACTGACCTCAGCACCTTGTTGACACACCACCACCAACCCCTGTTTGGGACCTATGCCCTCATCCTCAGCCTGTTGCCTGCTGTAGGCTGCCAGCACAGCCCCTTTGACCTTAACAGGGGACTTGCCTTGCTTAAATTTAAGTCATGTTCTTGGGGCAGCCACATCCAGTGAGTGCTCATTGTGGGGTACAAACGCCTGCCCCCTTGCTTCAATGAGGGCAGGCCCAGGGCCAACTGCGCTGTCTAGTTGCAGCAAACATGACACCTAATGCCTCCTTCTGCCCAGCCCTGTTTCCCCCACTCCCTTTCTGGTCTGAGAACTCTCCCCAGCAAGGCTACCTCAAAGGTACTGTTTCCTGCCTCCTGGGGGAACTCAGACTAAGAACTTACGCAGTCTTCACATCTTTGAGAAATAGGTGCATCCTATTTTCATCTTAGAAATAAGGAAAGTGAGGCACAGAAAAGTTAAGAAGCTGCCCTAAGGTCTCCCATCAGTACGTGGTGAAGCCATGATGTGAAACCTGGAAATCCAGCTCTGGATTCCACACTGCAAACCTCACAGCAGCCTCATTAAATAGCAATCCCAAGGGGGAACGGAGGAGCCACGGTGGGAGGGGAGGGCTGCTGTGAGGCCTTTGTGGGAAGGCTGGGACAGAGGGAGGGCATTTATTACCTGGACTTCAGAGATAAGACACCGAACTAGCTGCTGCTTGAACCCAGGATCATTCATCAGCTTACAGAGGTGCTGGGATTCTAATTTTGGCTGGGAGGGCAGTGGAAAAAGCGTGGCAAATTCGTATTTGAATGCTGGCATAACACTAATCCTGAAACGCTGAGCAAATCTTTTACCTCGCTCGTCCTAACTCAGTAAAAACGCCTGGCACACCGATGCTCCATGAAGAGCGCTCCCCCCCCCCCCCCCGCCCCGGCCGTTTGTCTGCCAGCCCCAACCCTCTGATCTTGCGCAAGTCCCTTTAACTGGGACTGACTCAGTTTCTTTATCTGTGAAACAGGTGATGAGATGAGGAGCTGCGGTAAAGGGCTGACTTGGCCCCCTTGACCGACCGCTCGGGGAGGAGCACAGCAAACGGGGGTTATCAGGGTCATCGTGGCGTCGTCTTGCGGGGCTTGCAGCCCTGGCCGCCGTCGGTCAAGACGGAGCAGGTTCAGGCGCAGGCAGGGCGAGATCCGCGCGGTGTGCGCATCCCCAACGCGCTCCCCCCCCCCCCCCCGCAGATCCGCCGGCTACCGCGGAGTCGGCTTTCGGCTTTTACGAGAGCCTCCGGGTTTTTTTCCGACTGAGC
This sequence comes from Nyctereutes procyonoides, assembly GCF_905146905.1. Taxonomy (NCBI): domain Eukaryota; kingdom Metazoa; phylum Chordata; class Mammalia; order Carnivora; family Canidae; genus Nyctereutes; species Nyctereutes procyonoides. The sequence continues at coordinate 11,161,180 of NW_026575037.1, forward strand.
CGAGTGGGCGCTTCTCGGGCCGTGTGACTTCCCGCCGCTCCTCGCTCCGCAGCCCGCTCAGCCGCGGGGAGCCGCAGCCGCGTGCGCCGCGCCACGGGCCCCTGCGGACGCCCCGCCCCTCGAGCGCCCGGCCCCGCCCCCACCGCCCTCCGATTGGTCGGCGGCGCTCGGCCCCGCCCCGCTCCCTCCGAGGGAATAAAAGCCGTGGTAGGCGCGAGTGGACCAGAGCAGCCCCGCCAGGCTAGGGCTCGCCGCGTGCTGTGCCGCCGCCGCCCCTGCCCTCCTGCCGCCCGGCGTCCGCGGAGGTTCGTGGTGACCGCTGGAGCCCGTCACCATCCTCTCCACGACGTGCTGCCCCGAACCCGCAGCCATGTGCCGCACCCTGGCCGCCTTCCCCACCACCTGCCTGGAGAGGTAAGAGGAGCTCGTCCCCGGAGCTTGCCGGCCGCCCGCAGGAAGGCCAGGTCCCGCCAGTCCCTCGGGAGTGGGGCGGACGGGCTCCGGGGGGACTCGAGCGACCTGAGTAGAGAAGCAGAGGCTCCACATTCCCTGAGGCTTCCCTTAGAGTCTTAGAGGAGCGACGGGCCAAGAGAAGGGAGAAGGGAAGGCAGCGGGAAGCAGAGGAGTCACCGTGGACTGTCATTCCCCATCCTCTGACAAGTGGCAGTCCTCAGGTGACCTGCTGAAGACCCGCTGCAGGAAGAGCACGTTGGCATCGGCGGGCAGAGTTCCCTTTTCTAGTTTCCTAAGCGCTTTTCAGTCTACAGCCCAGACCTGGGAGCATGCCCCTCGCGGGGCCCTGAGAAGGCAGGGAGGGGTTTTTGGGGGGTCCACCCGTGAGGGATGTGCCCACTCCCCAGGGAGCTACTCAACCACCTCTAGTCCTTGCTGGAGCTGATGGCTGGGAAGGAAAAGGCGAAGAAGGTGGAAGCAGGAATCAATTTCCACACAGTTTGAGAAATATTCAGGACAAGTCTAGAGGGTGCCCACCGGCCTTCTGCTAATCAACAGGCACAAAGATAGATCAGTGTGCTTAAATGGGGGGGGGGGGGACCCGAGTGTGCTGTGCCCTGAACTCAGAAAGTGTAAGTCCTGCTGAAGAACAGCTGAAACATGACTTTCACTGTTAACAGACAAGCAAAGTTTAAGCCCTGGGAACAGCCGAAGTTTCCCAGGAACGCCTGAGGCTGGAATTAGGGTGGCACCAGCCCCAAACTCCTCAGGATCCCATAAACCTTTTTGCCCTGGCTGAGAAAATGTAGGATCCCTACATGTTCCTGCTTTGTCTTCCAGAGCCAAAGAGTTCAAGACACGACTGGGGATCTTTCTTCACAAATCAGAGCTGGGCTCAGATACTGGGAACGTTGGCAAGTTCGAGTGGAGCAGCAAACACAGCAGAGATGGGTAAGTCTTGCAAGCCAGCCTAGGGCCCTAGGGGGGAGGGAGCCAGATTTAGGAAAACAGCCACAAGAGAGAAAATACAAGGAGAAACTAGGACATGCAAGGGTGGGCCCTGGTGACCCCTTCCTGGAGATTTTGGTGAAGCTTCCTGCTGGTCTGCTATGAGTGACTGGGTAGGTGGCTCCAGGGTTCTGAGGCCACCAACAGCTGTGTGTACCCAAGGTGGGAATGTCCAGTTACCAGACTCTCCCACCTGGAGACGTCATTGTCCATGCAACCAAGTCTAGGACGGGGTCTAAGAACACTTGAGGCTTTTCGGTCAGTGATTCTGCTTCCATTAGCATGCACTTTGGCTATAAGCCCTTTCATAATTAACATTAGTGGTGCCAGGTGCTGCTGTAGGCTCTGGGGTTATGACTAGACTTAACCTCTATTCCATGAAGCCCTTACTTCCTGGGCGAAGTGTAGAAAACAAAGCTCAGAGTCAGAGGAATAGAAATGATTTTTGACAATGAAGTCTGGGAGTTATTTACTGAGGGCCAGAAGGTCCCTGGCTTTGGTTTCTCATTACTGAATTGTCCTCCAGAAAAATACCTGCGGCCTCAACTAAGGGTTCGAGAAGTTGGTTCCAATAATCACTCAGCAAATCTCTGTGTGAACATACAACCCCCATCAGAGTTCTAGGATTTATTCTATGCATTAGTATGTTTGGTTTTTAAAATTAAAATCTTGCTATTTGTTTATTTATTATATATATATATATATATTTTTTTAGCAGAAACTTCTCAGAAGATGTGCTGGGGTGGAAAGAGTCCTTTGACTCGCTACTGAGCAGTAAAAGTGAGTAGGACCCCGTTGTGTCTGTCTGCGGATGGCACATGTGTACCCATGTGCTTTGGAGCCAGCCTGAGGGATTCTGAAAAGCGTGGGCAAAATAATAGTCGTAGTAATAATAATAATGATCCCCTAGTGTGCCAGCCTCTGTTCAGAATACAAAGGCAGGTCCTTGTTCAAGAAAATTACATCCTAAAAATAGAACCATTAACTACAATTGCTGTCTTTCTTCTTTTATTCCCCGCTGTCCTGCTATCTGACCTGTTTCTCCCTCTCTCCCCTCAACCCCAGATGGAGTGGCTGCCTTCCACGCTTTCCTGAAGACAGAGTTCAGTGAGGAAAACTTGGAGTTCTGGCTGGCCTGTGAAGAGTTTAAGAAGCTCCGATCTGCTGCCAAGCTGGCCTCCCGGGCTCACAAGATCTTTGAGGAATTCATCCGCAGTGAAGCCCCTAAAGAGGTCAGAGCCTCAGCATGTTCTGTGGGTCCTCTAGACCCTGCCTGCCCTTTCCCCGCTGAGGATTGGGGATGGGGTGGTATCCAGCCGGGGCAGGGTTGAGCTGAGAGAGTGATCTTATTTGGCACAGGGGTGAATGGGCTTGTGTGGCCAGAGACTAGGAAAGCAGGCTCTCTGCCTCTCCTGGGTGCTATTCCCCTCAGACTCACTGATGGGGTTAGATGGCTGGGCAGGTGTTTTGGCTTCCCACTTTTGCCAACTAAGGCCTTTTTAGAGGCTCAAAACACATGAGTGGGGAGACCAGTCAACCTGGAGACCTTGTGTGACCTGCCTCAGTCCGCTGGGTGACCTGCCTCAGGCTAGCTGGTCTGCGGGGCCCTGAATTTTTGCGCCTTCAGTCAGGTCTCTGCTGCCTGACACCAGCATTCGGTAAGGCGAGTGGGGCCACCTTGTGGAGAGAGAATAGCGATGCCTTGCTTTTGTACCATGCGTTGTATTGCATTTTCTGGGCACTTTGATTTTTTCCACGTTCTTCCACAAAGACTTACTGAGCACCAATTACATGCAAGAAACTGTTACAGTCATTAGGGACGTAGCAGGGACAAGAGGTCTCTTCCCCAAGGAGGGAAGATGACAATAACTGATTAAATGAATAAACACACGTCAGGTGATGGTACATGTCCTGATCCAAAGAAAGCAGGTTTTGAAAGGGAGCACCGGAGTAGGGGCAGGCTGTCCCACAGGGTGACAAATGAACAGATGCATAAGAGAAAGGAGAGAAGAACATTCCAACACAGGAAGTGGCAAGTGCAAAAGCCACCAGGCAGTGGGCTCCTGTGGAGCACGGAGAGGGAGGAAGGAAGGGTAGAAGATGAGGTCAGGCAGGTGGCCAGATGTGGGTCCGGCACGCGCTTTGGCTTTTCCTCTGAGTGATATCGGAGGACAACACTGCTGCTGGCAAGCTGACTTGAGGGCTTAGAAGGGCTCACCCTGGCCGCTGGCTGGAGGACAGACCGCAGGCCTGAGGGCCGAGGAGAGAGAGACCAGTTCGCAGGCTCTGGCATTGGCCTTAGGAGAGAGGCGATGGGGAACTGCACCAGGGAGGTCCAGAGGCGGGGACAAAAAGGTGTTAGATTTGTATACGTTCTTAATATCTCCTTGATAACTTTGAGAGATTGGAGGGCCGACACTGGATCTTCGGACAGGCCCAGAGCTGAAAAGCCAGTTAGTTAATGGTCAGCTCAGGAGACCGCAGCTTCCTGGTTCAGAATCGGCTATTCTTTCTCCTGCTGCACCTGCTGGTCAGGCCCCCCTTGGCTTTCTGGACCCTGTGCCTTGCCCACCCCTGACCCACCATGTGCTGGCCTTCCTTCCCACAGGTGAACATAGACCACGAGACCAGGGAGCTGACCGAGAAGAACCTGCAGGCTGCCATGGCTACATGCTTTGACGTGGCTCAGGGGAAGATCCGCACTCTGATGGAGAAGGACTCCTACCCGCGCTTCCTGAAGTCACCTGCCTACCGTGACCTGGCTGCCCAAGCGTCGGCCGCCTCTGCTTCCCAGTCCGGCTGCAGCCCAGCGGAGCCCTTACACACTTGAGCCTCCTGGCAGTGAGGGAGCCGGCCGGGAAGAGAGGTGGAGTCACCCATCCCTGAGGCAGATTCTACCGAGCGAGCCCGAGAGGACAGTGATGGAAAAAAGCCCATCCGGCAGCCTGGTTGGGAAGCACCTTCTCCTCCAGATACTGTGGGACTGGATTCCATGCAGGAGAGGGGCCCCCCACCCCCACCCACTTCCAGTGGGCATCCCAGTGGATAGGGGCTGAAGCTGAGGGTTGTCCGGGGCAAGGAAAAGTGGTGCAGGAGCCATCGCTGGCTCTTGTCATTCTCCCCGGGGCAGGACGTATTCAGGGTGGTTTGGGAAGCATGGAAAAGGGAACTTGAAAACGAGCCCAAGCAGGGCAACCAGATGGGCTCTTGGGGCTGGTGAGGAGCTGACTCGGGCCGCCTCCTGTATTCCTAGCTCCCGGCCGTCCCGGGGCCCAGAAGGCAGCTGCGGATGTGGTGCCTTCCCGCTCTGTCCTCCTCACCCACCTCTGGGCCGCCCGAGGCTCCCTTCGCTTGCACTTCTCCACATTCCTGTGTCCAGCCTCATGGTCTTCTCAAGGCCAGAGAACCAATTTGACGCTTGCCCAAAATGAGATTTTTTTTTTTAATACCTCAAAAACTGGCCATTTGAGCCCATTTCTGCATCAGTAGAGAGCCTGGAAATGGGCCATCTCGCTCCTGTGAAATTCATCCTGGTGCTCTTGGTGACCTTTGCAGGGGGTCCCTGACCCTGTGCTTGCAGCGAGGTCCACCTGTGAGCAGGGCCCGTGAGGGCCTGTTGCTGGGCCGTGCCCCCTCGGCTCCGGGCTGCCCTTGAACATAGAGCCCATGAGGAGGAAGGCGTGGGGCCCCTCGGTGAGTAGCTAGTCCAGCGCCTGTGCTCTGCAGTGTGGAGTGAGCGAGAAAAGGGTCATAAATCTCTTGGCAGTTCCCAAATGTTCCATTGAAATCAAGCCAGTCTTTTTGGTGGGCGTGAGAAGAGGGGAAAAAGAGATGCCCAGAGCGGAAGGGGAGCCTTCCATTTCTTTCCTGTGGATGTGAGGTGCACTTACTGGTTTCTCTGGGGGAAGTCAAGCCAGGGATTGTGATGACCCTTGGAAGACCTTAGGACCCTGGGGGTGCAGCTGGGGACAGAGACTGCTTGGAAGAGCCCCAAGACGATGATGATGATGATGATGATGAAGATGATGACGATGACGGGAATCCGAACCTGCTTGTCACCTCAGGGCAACACCAAATGCACGTTTTGTGGTGGGACTTCTGCAGGAGCCCAGGCCGGGAGGTGAATGAACCAGGCGGCCCCCTCATGCCCCAGGAAAAGCAACACTGTTCTCTCCGCACTATGAGGTCCTCTGGGAGAAAATTATTTATAATGTGTTGTCGGTTTTGTGACAATTGTCATAGCATATTATTTTTATTACTGTTGTGTTGTTCCTGTTATTTATTATCGTAATTTCAGTTTGCCTCTGCTGGAGAATCTCAGCAGGAGCTGGCAGCCTGACTGTCTCCCTCTCCACCAGACTCTACCTCTGAACGTGCTGGGAACCTCTTAGCACCTGTCAGGGACCCCTCACTGTTTAAATATTTATTTATTATTGACAATGGAGCTGGTTTCCTCGATAGGAATGATGTACTCAATCCTTGTTTCCCTGTTTCAGCATGTTATATATTCTTGTAAAATAAAAATGAAACGCAAATATGAGATCCTGTCTGCAAGGGCCGTGTGGTCAGGGAGAGGGAAGAGGAAAGGCCATGGAGAGCCTCGTGGGGGAGCTGGCCTCCGGAGATCCCTCCCCACACATGGGAGAGCTCTCGTGTCACAGTCAGAGGTACAAGTGAAAGGCCTATGTTTGCCTGGTGCCTGGGTAGAATTGACGAGAAGGGGATAGGTGCTGAGGGTGGCCACCAAGACTGGCAACTTCCTTTAGCTGATGATGGCCTCAACTTGTGTCTGGCTGTTGTGTCAAATGGACCCAGTCAGCCTGGGTCTGAGAGCCCATGTCCTTCTCCCACAGCGAACTGTGGAAGAAGCACAAGGGGAGACCCCCTTGGCTGAGTTGCCTCAGGTGGTCAGTTAGATGGTGGCTTTGGGGGCATGTTCACTTTTGTCCATTTTTAAGTTGCATTAGAATTTCGTATGAACTCAAGAGTATTTTTTCAAATAATTTCGTAGAAGTCTCTGGGATGAGCTACGGGAAGCCAGTCTGTACGTGAGGCTGCTCCATTCCATGGGCTGAGGGAGCAAGAGGGTTGAGCTGGGCTTGAAGGAATCTGGGGGTAGGTTTGCAAGGATCATAACTGCTCTTCCTTTGCCAATAGCCTATTCTTTCTTATCCTAATCCTCTTCCCTCCCTGCCCCCTGCTCACCCTCCCCAGTTACCACTATTTAAAAGTTTCTTCTCTAGTGAATTATCCATACTCTCTGGTGCATTGACTTGGATGTGGATGATATCTATTGAAAATGTGGGACGGGGTGAGCTCAGGGTCCTCCTACTGCCATCTTCTCCAGCACTTTTCTTGGATTATCTGTTTGTCCACAGATCTGGACCTTTTTTGGCTTTTATTTCTTCCCTAGTGTTAGTCTGAGTAAGTGACCAGACTCCAGGGATGCCAGGGAGGAAACCTGGTGGATTCGCACTCTAAGCCCAGGTATAAGGGACCAATGACTCTGTGGGCAACTCCAGGAGGGATTCAGAATTGAGGGACCTGAGGAAGAAGGTTGGATCAGAGGCTGTGGTAGGCCCTGATCTCATGGAGTCCTTTTACCAGCTCTGTGAGGTAGGTATGTTAGCCTGTGATACGGGAACTGAGGCTCGTGGGGCAAGGACCCTGCCCCGGGCAGCCGGCGGGAGAGAGCAGCTCTACAATCAGGGGTGTCCAGTGTGTAAAAGACTGGAGTGAGGAGATGATTAATGTGGCACTCAGGGAAGCCAAGAGGTATCCACACTGTCCTCTTTTCCTTTCTTTCTTTCCATCTTTTTTTGCCCTTTTACATGCATTTGAGTGTATCCCGTTTGGCAGAAAACCAAAAGCAGTAGCTGTACTTTCAACCGAAGATAACCTCATTTATTCAATAGTGGGTGAGGATTTTAAATACGGTTGGACAAGGGCACAATGTGCGTATTTGGAAGCAAATGTGGGCAGCGAGTAGGAAAAGGCAGGTGTAATCAGCAAGTGAGAGAGAAATGAATGGGGATGACGGACGTTCAGTGGCGGGAGTGTGTGCGGGCAGGCCCCACAGTCCAGTGAGACCATCCTCAAGGCTTGTCCTCATCCCCCTAATGCTCCCTCTCACATAAAAAGTGGCCTTCGCTTCCATGGTGTGGCTGAAGATGGTAGGTCCACGTAAGAAAGAAGAGCAGCTCTTTGTTGACCTTTACGTGTCCCAGGTGTCCGTTCAAAATACTTTCACGCTGTGACTGGCTAAGAGTTTATGTGATTTCCTGAAGATCAATCACACTGCTAGCCAGTGTCTCCAATATCTTTAGACTTTGGCTCAGCAGGCAAAGCATTTCCTAAGTAGGCTGTGGCTGGCCTCCCCGGCCTCTCTCCCTACTCTCTCCCAAGTCCCTTGAAAACAAATCTGTCCCAGTTCCTAGATTTGCTGTTACTGTTTCATGTTTCCTTACTTTCTCATCCTGGACCACCTTCCTGCTGTGTCCCCTTCTCTCATCATTGCTACCCTCCACCTCCTTAATCAGCTAGGGAGGCAACTTCCAAAGGCCAACTCAAGGATCTTTCTGGGGAAACTTCCCTGAGCCTTTGGGTCTGATTATGGATGCCTCTCCTTCCTGTAGCACTGCTGTTGATACTCACCCGAACTGGAGTACTTAGATCCCTGCTCTCTGCCTTTTTGCACCTGCTGGCAACCTCCTGGTACTAGGCGGGTCTCTTTCTCCCTGCAGGGCCTCCCATATAAGCATTCAGCAAATGGCTCTTGAGTTAATGATTAGATTTAAACCCAGCTGGAGAAAAGCTTAAATTACAACCTTCAGCTTCCTACCAAACCTTCCCTAGATGTCCCACAAGCTCTTCATAAATAACACATTCGAAACCAAGGTCATCATCATCCCTCACAGACAGGCACTGCCTCCCATTCCTCTAACCTGATAACACAGAAGTCCTGGCCACCCATGTTTGGGCTCATCTCTTGCACATGCCATCTTATCCAATTTTGCAAATGGGTTGAGTCCAGCATCTCCTCTCCAGGTTCACGGAGACTTCTTTAGAGGAGCATTTTGTCCTCTCCAGTCTGAGCTATAAAGACCACTTTCCAACTGGTCCACTCCTTCCCCCAGCTTCTCCCATTCATTTCCCACACCGCCTGTCATCTGAGCATCATCATAAAGGCCAGATCTGAGCACATCCTGGCTGCATTAAACCTCCTTCAGGGTTCCCCTCTGACCATAAGAGAAGGTCCAGATCTGACCATGGCATCTGAGGCTCACTGTGAGCTGACCCAAGTCCCTCTCTGACCTATCTCCTGCCTAGATGGCCTTCGCACACATGCTGTTCTCTCCGCTTGGAATGCTGGCTTCCTCTTCCTCTTTTTTTCTTTTTTTAAACTCGGGGTGGGGGTGGATAAGGAGAAGACTGCCTTCCTCTAAATTCAGCAAAAATAATCACCTCCTCAGTGAAACCTTCCCAGATGTCTACTGCACAGAGTTAATCTCTCCCACTTCTGTGATTCTAGGACACACTCTTTTTACTTTGTGGTCCATACTGCACAGCGCACTTCACGCTATTTCCTTCCCCTCGACTGGTCTCTTCAAGGTCACAAGCCATATTATTTACCGTGATAAGATGGGCAGAACAGATTGCAGCAAAGCAGTTCACAGCCCTGGCCTTAGGGTCAAAATTTTAGGATTGGAATCCTGGCTCATTCGCTGTATGACCTTGGGAAGTTATTATGGTAGTTCCCTCACCAGTAAAATCAAGATATAAGAGTGCACCTCTCATAGGGGATATTGAATGAAATGTTTGGCACAGTGTTATTGTCCCATACATATTAGTTACTATTATTATCGATTCCCAGTACTTAGCATAGTGCCTTGTACACAGTAGGCATCAGCCAGAAATCATTTATTGCCTTTTTGAATAGAATGGAAGGACCAGATTCTAAGTCTACATTTCTTTCAAGAATACTAGAGCTGTTTCATATTGTATATCATCTGATGTGCAGAGCATTACAGAATTTGGAGTGAGGGAATCGAAGGTTGAACCATTCATCAACTCCCTTAAATCCGGGTCAGCTAACGCTCCTTCCAAATCAGTGCTGTTGCTTCCAAGGGACTGTGGAAGCCCCCTCTCCCCACCGGCTGGTCCTTCACCCTCTGCTGCCTCTCTGTGGCCATATCAGGCAATGCAGACTTTTTCCTTGGTTGTTGCTTGACTTCTGCCCTTTTCCTTCGGCTCCTTCCTTTGGAATGATATCCAAGGGATATAATTTATAGTTTTGTTTACTAACGCATTTTAGTGAATATGTGAACGTTTACTCTAAATGAGAATAATTAGCATGACTGTTAAGACAACAAGTGGGTACAGGATTTAAAACAGTATTTCTTAAGTCAATAGGGCTAAATGAACTTTATAAACTGAAGCGGTTAGGTAAAGAGAGAAAGGTGCTCAGGGCGTATTAAGGGCTGATCTCAAGGTAATTCCCTTTCGCTGAAACTTTTAAATTGGTCCAGTTCTTCAAATCGCTTTAGGGAAGAAAAGAAAGATTTGAAATTTAAATAACAGAAGAGAGATCCCAAGGGTGAGGGATGTAATGCTGTTAGCTGCTAGATAATGGAGTTTGAATCTCCATCTAGAAAAGATACCTCTTGACTTACAGTGTGGGTGATTCCCAAGCTTTGGTCACCAATCTAGACAAGGATTTGGTTTAAACTTCAAGAAAAGCAACAATGTGTTGATTAGTCCTTTATTTGCAATAGGCCCCCACTTAAGGGAGAATTCTTTGCTGGAGAGTATCACTGTCCTAACTTATTGCATCTTGCCAGTTCAGAGAGGCAGTTTCACAGACAACGTAGATCCAGCTTTAGACAGCAGGCTCTGAATTCAGTCCCACTTCTGCTACTTGTTAGCCAAGTGATCTTCAGCACATTACTGGATTTCTCAGAGCCTCACTTTTCCCTGTTTTACCTGTAAACAACAATAGTACTGGTTTCATAGAGCTTTTGTGACGACACAATGAGAAAATTTATGGAAAATATTCAGCATAGTGCTCCACAGATAATAATCCACAAACTGTAGCTACTGATATGTGATAGGCACTATTCCAAGTGCTTCACATATATTCATCTCTGTAATCCTCACAATGTTCCCTTGAGGTAATGTGTATTATTACTTAATATCACCATATTGCAGATGTAGAAACCAAGGTCTGGAAGGTTTAAGTAAATTGCCCAAATTCAAAGAATTAGCCAGTGGCTATATTAGTTAGGTATTGCTACATGCTAAATCATTCCAAAACTCCGTGTCTTGAAATAATAAGCATTTATTATTGCTCATGAGTCTGTTGGTCAGCTAGATACTTCAGTTTATCTGGGCCAGGCTCAGCCAATCTCAACTGGCCTGTTTTTGTGTCTGTGATTCACTGGAGGGTTGGTGAGAATTGGCTGGTCTAGGATGGACTTAGTCATATATCTAAGGATTGGCTGGTTGTTGCCTTGGGCAATGGTGGTATCTGGGCCATGTGTCTCTCTTATTGCCCAGCAGGCTAATCCAGGCTTCTTCACATGGTGGCTGGGTCTCGAGAGAGTGAAAACATGCTTAGGTTTGGAACTGGTGTACTATTACTTTTGTCACATTCGACTGAGCCAACCAAGTCACCAGGGCAGCTCAGATCCAAAGAGGGAAGTAATGAGAGTATTTAATGAGATTAGGTATGAAGTTAAATTGCAAAGAGCATAAGTATCAGGAGGGTTGAAAAAATGTGGCTATTTTTTGTAATTATTCTATCGTGGTGGGAGAGTATGGATTTGAATCTAGGCAGTCCGGTTCCAGAGTCCTTGCTCTGAAGCATTCTGGAGACTTAATGCCTTGACATTTGCTAGCCAGAGTCTTGCCATTTCCTGCTCCTGCCCATGAGCACAGAATGCCCTGGCAACAGCCTTGATTCAAGTGCAAGTGCTAGAGTTTCTAGCTATGCCAACTGTTATGCCTGGTCTACCCTTCTTGCTGCTCCTTTGTTTATTCTTTTGGAACTCTGCTTTATGATCACTTGGGTCCAGCACATTCTTGTTGAAGAAGAGCTTCTCATCCGTAAAATGTTTATTCTCACTCTTAGCTAATCCTGTGGCCTTAGGATCTCGCAGTTTTCTCACTCTTAGAGCTAATCCTTGTGGCCTTAGGGATCTTTCTGGTCGAAAGAAGGGAACAGTGAGGACACTGTGTCCCAATATCTAACATGTGTGAAAAGGGGAAACCAAAGGGACAGAGAGGGGCATCCTTATATTTAGCCTTGGCCTAGGTTCCTCTGCATGTTTTCCAACTTGGTGTCTGCCCCCCCCCCCCCCCCCCCCCCCGCCCAAATTCTGTGCCTGCTTAACTCTGCTCTTGGTGGTGACTCCTTCTCCAGAGTCTGGAGCTCCGGACTCAGCCTCATGCCCGGGGGCCCTGTAGGCAGTGTGAAGTCTCCTCCTACCAGGACAGTTGTCACACTCTACATGTCTCTTGGGCCACTCCTCCTTGATTTTTCTGGTTCAAGATAGTCAGGAATTTGTCTCCCTAGCAACACTGTTTTGTGCCCAAGATTGCAAATCCGAGAAAACCACCAAGGAGCCGACACCGATGCAAGTACATGAGGGTTTATTAACAAGCTTGAGCTTGGGTCCAAGTACACCTGACATAACGGAGCAGGGACTTGGACCCTGAGGTGGGTTACAGCTGGGTTTTTATGGGCTGGTCTAGGGGTAAGGTGGGGTTTTTCAGTAAGGGTGTGGGAGTGAGAATCTCCAGTAAAGAGGTCTCACAAGCTCTTGCTTCCTTATTCCGATAAGGGCGTGCTTTTAATTTTGCCTGTAGCCGGGGTAAGGTAGAGTTCAGTACCCGGTCACAGTGGCCCGGTCACAGTGACCAGGTACTGAACTCTACCTTCAGATGGCTGCTGAAGCTACAATGGCTGTACTTGTGCCAATGTTAAACTTGAATGGCCCTAATTTTCATGGCCTCCACAACTGGATATTCCTTGAGGACAGGAATATTTCCCATTGTAGCATTCAGTACACAGTAGGCATCGCAGTGCTAGAATGGCAAGAACAGAACTTCTAGAGCAGGAAGGAGTCTTAAAAAAAACATATGACAAAAAAAAAAAAAACATATGAAACTCAGCATAGCAAAACCATCCGCCCCACCTGCTGCCACTCCCCAGAACTGCCACAGTGCTGGCTGCGGGACAGGGTCCCTCACTGTGAGCCCAGGGCCTTTCTGAGGAGGCCTCTGAACCTCCAGGACAGAGAGTTGAGACGGTTTGGTAGTGAGGGAGCTTGGGCTCTGGGTTGGTGTAGTTTCTGGGAGCTTCAGTTTCATCATCATCAGGATTGTTAGGGCTTAACTGGGGTCCTGTCACTTACAGAGCAATGGGCAGGGCGCCCCGCACACCGCAGGTGATGTCCCATAAATATTGATTAAGCACTCATTTGCCTCAAGAAGGCAGGAGCACTGGGTGTTACACTATGTTAGCAAATTGAATTTAAATAAAAATATATATTTTTTAAAGATTTATTTATTTATTTATTCATGATAGAGAGAGAGGCAGAGACACAGGCAGAGGGAGAAGCAGGCTCCATGCAGGGACCCTGACACGGGACTCGATCCCGGGACTCGATCCCAGGACCCCAGGACCGCGCCCCGGGCCAAAGGCGGGCGCTAAACCACTGAGGCACCCAGGGATCCCTAAATAAAATATTTTTTAAAAAGGAGGCGGCAGGGGATTTGGAATAACGTGGTCAAGATGACGCTGGAAGCTGCGGCCTGGAAGCCTAAAGGGCCAAACGTTCAGCTGGGTCTTGGCCATGGGATCGGCCCCTGCGGCCAGAGCTGAGGCCTCCCCGTCCTCCCAAGGGTTAACTGGGCCGTCAGCTCCGCCCCGCGGTCCTGCTCCCGGCGGCCGCTCGCTCTCCCAGCTCCTCCCGGCTCCTCCCGGCTCCTCCCCGGTCCTCCCGGCTCCTCCCGGCTCCTCCCCGCGGCCTCGGCGACCTCGGAGAGGAAGTGCTTTCGGGCTGGCGACAGTGTTGGGCGGCTGAATGCTCCCGAGGGGAGAGCGTCTGAGTGTAGAAGGTGAGAGGGGCACGAAGGGGAGAGCTGGGAGAGCTTGAGAAACCGCTCCCCCTGCGGGCTCCGGGGGGCTGCGGGCTCTGCAGAAGGAGGGGACCCGGGGGGGGCTCCGGGGGGCTGCAGGCGGGGGCTCCGGGGGGCTGGGGGCTCTGCAGAAGGAGGGGGCCCCGGGGGGCTGCAGGGGGGTCTCCGGGCTCTGCAGAAGGAGGGGGCCCGGGGGGCTGCGGGCTCTGCGGGCGGACGGGGTCTCTGGGGGGCTCCGGGCTCTGCAGAAGGAGGGGGCCCGGGGGGCTGCGGGCTCTGCGGGCGGACGGGGTCTCTGGGGGGCTCCGGGCTCTGCAGAAGGAGGGGGCCCGGGGGGCTGCGGGCTCTGCGGGCGGACGGGGTCTCTGGGGGGCTCCGGGCTCTGCAGAAGGAGAGGGGTCCGGGGGGCTGCAGGGGGAGCTGGGGACTCCGGGCTCTGCAGAGGGAGAGGGCTCCGGGGGGGCTACAGGCTCTGCGGGCTCTGCGGGCTGCGGGGGGCTGCGGGGCCGTCGGAGGGGCGGCGCGGCGCGGGTCCAAGCCCCCTGGCTTTGGCGGGTGCCGCTGCTCCCGGGGAGGAAACGAAACTGAAAACGGGCTTGTCCGCGGGCGGCTGTCGCTGCGCGGTGCCTCCGCTCGGGTGTGTTCCCTGGCGGCGTCTCGGACCTGCTTCCGGGCTCCGCCCCTCGCCCGAAGGCCGCGCGGCGCGTCCCGCCCCTGCAGCGGGAGCTCCTCCTCCGCGCGCTGGCCTCGGCGCGCTGCCCGCGGGGTGACTGCAGCCCCGGCTCTCGGAGGGCGGGGCCTGGGAGGCGGCGAGCGGCGCGGCGAGCGGCCCGGCGCGGGCGGACGGTGCTCCCGGGCTGTGTCGCAGGCGCGGGGGTACAGAGGCCAGGGACGGTTTGGGGCCCCGCAATGCCTGAATTGCGGCCCTGTTGCTGACATCTGGGGGGAACGCCGTTGCACTCAGCACCACCGGGCCCCCCCTTTGTGTAGAGTGTGTGTGTGTGCGCACAGGGATGGGGAGAGAAGGAATTGCTGAATTTTTTCAGGAGGGGGTATTAGTAAGTCTCTCATTTATTGAATGCCTAGTATTTGCCATGCTCTGCACGCATGACTGCATTTATTGTTGCCCCCTTTTGAGGGGAACAGAAACTTGAGAATAGCATCATGTGACACCATTAGGAAGTTAACAGTCTGAGGTTAAATGGCCAAGATTTCAAACTTAAAATCTTGTGAGATTGGAGGCTAAGCTCTTTCCATTGTTCTTATACTACTTTGAATAGAAGCGCATGTGCGGAAAGAAGGCGCACAGAGCCTGGGATGCCCTGGGAGGGATCAACTTTCCCATGTGTAAGAAATGCAAATTGACACAGAACACTTTTTTTTTTCTCCTGTAAATGAAGTTTTTTTTTTTTTTTTTTTTGAGAGACCATCTATTTCTAGTAAGAGTGTGTTTATATGACATCGGAAGAAATTTGTTAACATAGGTGGAGAATTTTTAAAACAATTATATCCTTTTGTTACTGGACAGAGAACCAGTTCCAAACTCAGGTTTGGTGGCTGGCTCCTCAAAAATCCGTATTCGAGAGGCAGGTGGTGGTGGGAAAGGAAAGGTTGCTTTATATAGGAAGCTGGCAACCTGGGAAGATGGCAAACTAACATCTCAAAGAGCATCTTCCCCATCCAGAGAGAGGGTTTTAACAGGGAAAGGTATGGCTGTTTGCAGGAGCGGCAGGGGCCCAGATAGTTGTCCTATGTCAATATGACCCTCAACAGGCATGTTGGATTACGTGGCAGCTGTATCTGATTGTAGTCAGGCCTTCTCTTCTGAGAAAATCTGGTCCTTCCCTCCTCAAGGCCGGTGGTCTCAAGGAAATCTCAAGGAAAGTAAGCAAGTTCTGCTACAGATCAAGAGACTTAGGTCAGCAAGCAAAGAGTAGATAAGCTTCAAGCAAATCAACATTTAAGACCTGTTGGCATGCTGTTACACTTTGACCAGTCATTCAATTCTTGGGAGTCTATCATAAGAAATGTATTATAACATTTAAAATAACAAAATAACCTTTAGAAAGCTGAATTTACTGCAACATTATTTAGAGTTGTTTGAAAATTCTAATTTTAAAAATCTTGTTTAAAAATTGTTTTTAAAAACTATTCAGTAATAGGGAAACAAAACAACTGACTGGTGGCATATTGCATAGCCATTAAAAGTGTTTTAAAAGACTTTGTGATAACATAGGAAATTATTTATGCTATAGCATTTAATGAAAGAAGGCAGGATATTTATACAGTATCCTTTACGTAGCATAATTTTAACTATTTTTTAAAAACTCATAGAAATATACTAAAATAGGGGCACCTGGGTGGTTCAGTTGGTTCGGAATCTGACTCTTGTTTTTGGTTTGGGTCATGATCTCAGGGTCATGAGCTCAAGCCCTGTGGTGGGCTCCATGCACAGTGCAGAGTCGGCTTGAGATTCCCTCTCCCTCTGCCCCTCCACCTGCTTGTACTTTCTCTCTCTCTAAATAAATACAAAACATTTTAAAAAGAAATATACAAAAATATTAACAATACCTGTTTCTGGGTGGTGGGACTAGAGGGTAATAATTTTCTTGTTTTTAATTTATATATGTTTATAATATTCTATAGCAAAAGTTCTATATAAATAAGTAGATATATTTTGAAAAAGTTACTAGTAAAATTAATTTTTCTAATTCAGATGCTTTCTCACTGTTATAAAATTACAAAACAGCGCTCTCAACTCCAGGTGGAATGTCAGAAGACTCCCAAGAGTATTTCCTTCCTCGTATTGCTGGTCCATAGCCAGATAATCCTTGTTTACCCTTATAGTTCAAAAGCTCCAACTCTCTTTGATCAAGTCCCAAGGAGATCAATTTTCATATTCTCAAAGAAAAGGCACAGAGTTGTAGCCAGTGATAATTACCTTCATGGAGACCAAGAGCCATAACAACCTTCAGGAGAGACCTACACCCTCCAGCAATAGGAGGACATCAGTGGATGGCAATCAGTTGATCCAAGCTATTAAGAAAGAAGACATTAAGCTGATCCAGCAGTTGCTTGAAGAAGGGGCTGATGCCAACTTCCAGGAAAAGGAATGGGGCTGGTCACCTTTGCATACTGCGGTACAAATCTGTCGGGAGGACATTGTGGATCTTCTGCTTCGTTATGGTGCTGACCCTTTTCTGAAGAAGAAGAATGAGGCTACTTCCTTCATCCTCGCTGGGATTGTGGGAAATGTGAAGCTGCTCAAGCTTTTCCTTTCTAAAGGAGCAGATGTCAATGAGTGTGATGCTAATGGCTTCACAGCTTTCATGGAAGCCGCTGTGAAATGTAGGGTTGAAGCCTTAAGATTCCTGTATGAGAATGGGGCGAATGTGAATTTGAGTCGAAGGACAAAGGAGGATCAAAAGAGGCTTAAAAAAGGAGGGGCCACAGCTCTAATGGATGCTGCCGAATATGGACATGTAGATGTCGTGAAGATCCTCCTTGATGAGATGGGAGCAGATGTCAACGCCTGTGACAATATGGGGAGAAATGCTTTGATTCATGTGTTTAGGAGCTCTGATGGTAGAAACATGGAGGGCATCATTCGCCTTCTGTTGGACCATGGGGCTGATGTCAATGTGAGGGGAGAAAAAGGGAAGACACCCCTGATCCTAGCAGTGGAAAAGAAGCACTTGGGTTTGGTGCAGATGCTTCTGGAACAAGAACATATAGAGGTTGATGACACAGACAGTGAGGGCAATACGGCTCTTTTGTTGGCTGTCCAGTACGGACTAGAGGAAATTGTTAAACTGTTATGCAACAAAGGAGCCAACGTGGACTGTGGGGAGCTGGTTATGATAGCAAGGCGCAATTATGACAGCTCCCTTGCAAGGCTGCTTCTCTCTTATGGGGCCAGAGAAGATTGGTGCCATCCTGCTGAAGACTGGAAGCCTCAGAGTGCCCGCTGGGGGGAGGCCTTGGAACATCTCCGTAGAATATACCGCCCTATGATCGGCAGACTCAAGATCTTTATTGATGATGAATATAAAATTGCTGACACATCCGAAGGGGGCATCTATCTGGGGTTCTATGAAGGGCAAGAAGTAGCTGTGAAACGATTCTATGAAGGCAGCACATGTGGACAACAGGAAGTGTCCTGTCTGCAGAGTAGCCGAACAAACAGTGACTTGGTGACATTCTATGGGAGTGAGAGCTACAGGGACTGTCTGTATGTGTGCCTTGCCCTCTGTGAGCAGACACTGGAAGAGTACTTGGCCAACCACAGAAGGGAGGTGGTGGAAAATGAAGAAGACAGCTTTGCCCGAAACGTCCTCTCATCTGTATTTAAGGCTGTTGAAGAACTACATGTGCTGTGTGGATACACTCACCAGGATCTGCAGCCACGAAACATCTTACTAGGTGAGTCCCCAATTTTCTCTTAGATATTGCAGGGTCTTTATTTACAAAAGGAAAGGATTTTCATTACCGATAGGAAAGGAGTAGAGTAAATGTGGATTATTCAGTTTGAGGATGAATGCGACAGATTCATGATTCTAGTGCTATCTCTCCTGCTACCAGGTATAATCCTTACCCCACATGGAGGTCACAAATGCCAATGGAATACCGAACTAACCTCATATTTCCTTTGGCAAGTACAAGTATGAAGGTATGTCTTTGGATGGAGTCAGCCCCGATATTTGAATTCCTAAGGTAGCCTGCGAGTCAGAGAATCCTGAAGGTGTGTTCCTTCAGGCAGGATGGTAGTCACTGTGAAACTTAATGGCAAAACCAAGGTCAAAATTGGGCATGCCAAGATAAGATGCAACACAGTGAAATAGACTCCAAGTAGACAGAACAAGCCAGCACCCACTGGCCTACACCAAAAACAAAATAAATGAAAACAGCATTAAAGGAAAGAAGCAGAGCTGAGTGTAAAGTCCCAGGAAGCAATGTGGTGCAGTAGAAAGAGTCTTGACTTTAACCACTGTAGGGAGGCTTGCAGCCTAGTCCTGCCAACTTTGTAGCTTCACAGCCTCAAACAAGTCACTTAGGTCTGTGAGCCTTCGTTTCCTCATTTAAGATGGATAATACCTCCTTCCTAAGGTTGTTATGAGGTCTAAATCAGTGTTAGACAGGTTACCTGTATGTTGTAGGTGCTCAGCAAAGGCCAGGTACTTGTCTAGAGGGCTAAGCAGAAACAGACACCCAATCTACAGACGTGCACTGAGAGTTAAGGTAGGTGTAAGAGAATAAGACAAAAAGAGGTTTCAAGGAATTAAAAGGCAGAGAACAGTGTAAGGTCCTGGACAAGACTTGGAAAGAAGTAGGTATACATGAGAATACTACTGGAATATGGCCTTTAGTTTGAGGACAGGTGCTTCCTGGTTTTAAGCAACTTTGTTGGGGAGACTGATATGTGCAGCTCTACAAAGTGAGGCAGAGTCATCTAGAGGCAGCCAAGGGCAGAGTTCTTTCCAGTTCTAACTTCTGATTTTGATGCAAAAGAGGCATATATCATGTTCTAAAGAAAAATTACTGGTTACCACCATTTCTTGGGAATTTCTGGAACCACCTCTTCTATTCTTAAGCTTGAACAATAGAAAGTTGACTATATTTCTGCCTCAAGGTGGTGAACCTAACACATACTACAGACTGTTCCATGTATTAAATCCCTAAAATGATGGGGAAAGATTGTTAAATGAATTCATGGCTGAGATTAAAACAACAAAAGAAGTTTTACAGGACAAAATCTTTGAGGAATCATAAAGAGACTGAACACAATAGGATAGGATTAAAGGACACAGGAGCCCAGGACAAAAGCAGGATGCCACAGCTAAATATAGCTCTTAAAAGTGGGAATAGTGCAAAGAAGTACCACTCAGGAGTAATGGAAGCCAGAAGCAGGAGAGGACAAAAGACCAGCTAACAGGCAGATTGCTTCATCAGTAGAAACTAGGAAGATCACACCCTGTGCATTTCCCACAGACAGGTCTGTCTGTTGTCATACCGGGCTACTACTTGAGATACTGGATGGTTGATGATCTCAAGAGAAACAAAGAGCAGTTAAATCCACAAGATTTCTGCCAAAGCACCTTCCTAAGTGTCATATCTTGCTTATCACCAAGTTTCACTGAATAAAATGCAAAGCAGAAGTTGTGACAACTGCTTCCATCTCTCCCTTGGGTTGGATGGCATTAACAGAAGCAACTCAAAGGGTATCAGGGATTCTCAACTGCAAAGTAAGCTTTACAGTCAAAAATCACTTACGGTATTTATAAAGTGCTGATACCATGAAAAAGATTCATGGAATAGAACTTACACCCAAAGAAACAAAGCTAACTGAGTGTGTTTCCTATGGTTGTTGAAACAAATAATCACAATACTTGGTGGCTTATAACAATAGGAATTTATTCTCCCACAGTTCTGGAGGCAAGAAGTATGAACATCAGTTCCCCTGGCCCCACATCACATGTTTGCAAGGCTAAATTCCCTCTGTAGGCTGTGGGGCAAGACTGTTGTTTGCCTCTTCCCGCTTCTGGGGCAGTTAGTATTCCTTGGCTTTTGACATCACTCCAATCTCTGCCTCTGTAGTCATATTTCCTTCTCTCCTGTTGTCAGATCTCCCTTTGCCTCCCCTGCATATGGATATGTGTGATTGCATTTAGGACTCACCCTGCTAACCCAGAATAGTCTCTCCTATTTCAAGATTTCTTTTTTCTTTTCTTTTCTTTTCTTTTCTTTTCTTTTCTTTTCTTTTCTTTTCTTTTCTTTTCTTTTCTTTTCTTTTCTTTTCTTTCTTTCAAAAGAGAGCATGAGCAGGGAGAGGTAGAGTGAAGTGAGAGAGAATCTTAAGCAGGCTTCCCACTCACCACAGAACCTGACACAGGGCTCTGTCTCACGACCCTGAGATTATGACCTCAGCCTAAATCAAGAGTCAGATACTTGACTGACGAAGCCACCTAGACACCCCTGTTTCAAGATTCTTAATCACATCTGCAAAGTCCTTGTGTGTGTGTGTGTGTGTGTGTGTGACTATATAAAGTAATATTTGCAGATTCCAGGGATTAAGACGTGGGCATTTACTTAGTTTGCCATACTAAGTAACCACAATACTTAAAGTAAGTATAATTAAAAAAAAAAAAAAACAGAGAACAAAGATAGGTTATTTCATCCAAGAAGCAAAGATAAGCTTTGTGAAAAAAAAAAAAAACAAACAAATAGAGAATTTGGAAATTTAAAATATAATTGTTTAAAAGTTTAAAACTCAAGACTAGATTGAAGATTAAATTAGTGAGCTAGGGGATTTACCTGAGAAATTCCTCTGGGAAATAATAGAAAAGCATAAAGATGGATAGGGAAAATGGTCTAGAAGTCAAGAATTAGATCCAGAAGTTCTAATAGGCATTCCAGGGAGAAGAAGAGAATGACTTTGAAAAAAATAGTTGAGAATGTCCCAGAATTATAGATAGATATAGTTCTCTTATTGAAAAGACTCACCAAGAACTGAGGATAAGTAAGGGAGAAACCCCATTGAGTCACATCTTAAAGGAATATCAGAATATCAAGGGAAAAAAGGGAAGGAAAACTTCAGAAGCTCCCAAGAGAAAACAAATTACCATGTAAAAACCAGAATCAGAGTGGTACGAGACTTCTCTCATCAGCAACCCAAATACAAAAAGAAGGAGCTGATAAAAGAGAACTTATCGAACAGCTGAATAGTAGTACTCCCCATATGTTGAAACCCTGATCTCAATATGATGGCATTTGGAGGTGAAGCCTTCGGAAGGTGATCACATCATGAGTGTGGAGCCCTCATGAATGACATCAGTGCCTTTTTTTCATTATCAAAAACATATTTTTAATTTTTCCAGCTTTATTAAGATAAAATTGACACATAACATTGTGTGAGTTTAAGGCATACCATGTGATAATATAATATACACATATGTCGCAAGATGATTTCCACAATACAGTTAGCTAACACGTTACCACATATAGTTACCACTGTGTGTGCGAGTGGTAAGAACTTTTAAGACCCACTCTCTTAGCAACCTCAAGTATACAATACAGTATTGTTAACTATAGTCACCATGCTGTACATGACATCCCCAGGACTTAATCATCTTGTAACTGGAAGTTTGTACCCTTTGACTCCCTTTAGCCATTTCCCCACCTCTACCACTGGCAACCACTAATCTATTCACTGCTTCTATGAGTTTAGTTTTTTTTAGATTCCACATATAAGGGAGATCATATAGCATTTGTCTTTCTCTCTCTGACTACTACTAAACTACTACTAAGCATAATACCTTCAGGGTTTATCCATGTTGTCATAAATGGCAGGATTTCCTTCTTTTTTAATGGCTGCACAATATTCCGTAAATATATACCACCTTTTATTTACACATCCGTCAGTGGACACAGTGTGCTTCCATGTCTTGGCTAATATATATAATGTTGCAGTGAACCCGGCAGTGCAGATATCTCTTCAAGATAATGATTTCATTTCCTTCAGATATGCTTTTCTGCTTTATCTGTTCTTAATCTTTGAGAAACCTTCATGCTGTTTTCCACCGTGGCTGCACCAATTTACTACCCACAATACACAACGGTTCCCTTTTCTCTACCTCCTCATCATCTCTTGTTATCATCTGTCTTTTTGATAATTATTCTAACAGATATGTGAGATAATATTGCATTGGAGTTTTGATTTGCATTTCCCTGATAATTACTGGTATTGAGCACATTTTTATGCACCTGTTGACTCTGGAAAAAATCTATTCGGGTCGTTCGCCCATTTTTTAGTCAGAGTATTTGATTTTTGCTATTGAGTTGAATGAGTTTCATATGTATATTTATTCCATATCAGATACATGATTTGTAAATATTTTTTCCATTCTATACAGTGCCTTTTCATTTTGTTGATGATTTTTTTTTTTGCTATGCAGAAGCTTTTAGTTTGATGTAGTTCCACTTGTTCAATTTTGCTTTTGTTGCTTCTGCTTTTAGTGTCAGATCTAAAATATTGCCAAGACCAATATCAAGGTGCTTTTTCCCTATATTTTCTTCTAGGGGTTTTATGGTTTCAGGTTTTACATTGAAGTCTTTAATCCATTTCAAATTGGTTTTTGTGAGTGGCATAAGATAGTCTTCTACTTTCATTCTTTTGCATGTAACTATCCAGTTTTTCCAACCTCATTTTTTTTTAATAAATTAATTTTTATTGGTGTTCAATTTACCAACATACAGAATAACACCCAGTGCTCATCCCGTCAAGTGTCCCCCTCAGTGCCCGTCACCCATTCACCCCCACCCCCCGCCCTCCTCCCCTTCCACCACCCCTAGTTCATTTCCCAGAGTTAGAAGTCTTTATGTTCTGTCTCCCTTTCTGATATCTCCCACACATTTCTTCTCCCTTCCCTTATATTCCCCTTCACTATTATTCATATTCCCCAAATGAGTGAGAACATACCTCATTTTTTGAAGAGATTATCTTTTCCCTGTTGAGCCTTCTTGGCTTCTTTGTCAAGTATTGGTTGACTGCATATGTGTGGATTTATTTTTGGGCTCTTGATTCTGTTTCATTCATCTATGTGTCTGGTTTCATACTAGTACTGTACTATTTTGATTAATAGGTCTTTGTAAAATAGTTTAAAATCAGGAAGTATGATGCCTCCAGCTTTGTTCTTCCTCAAAATTGCTTTGGATGGATTTGTGCCCTTATAAGGAGAGCTAGATGGCTATCTTTCTACCATATGAGGATATAGCAAAGAAGATGGCTGTCTATAAACCAATATGAGGGCCCTCACCATGAACCCAATCCTGTGGACAGCCTGAGCTCAGATTTCCAATGTTCAGAGCTGTGAGAAATAAATTTCTGTTGTTTAAGTCACCCATCTATTGCAATTTGTTATAGCATCCAGAACTAAGGGAACAAATTATTACTGTTCACACATGATTCAAAATAAATACGTAATTTTGATTAAAATGTTATTAACATATATTAGTTTCAGGTATACAGTATAATGATTCAACAGTTCTGTACCTTACCTAGTGCTCATCACAAAAGTGTACTTTAATCCCCATTATTTCACCCATTGTCCCACCCACCTCCCCTGGAAACTTCCCATTTGTTCCTGTATTTTAAGAGTCTGCTTTTCTATTGTCCCTTTTTATCTTTATTTGTTCATTTGTTTTGTTGCTTAAATTCCACACATGAGTTAAATCATTTGGTGTTTGGCTTCCTCTGACTTATTTCACTTAGCATTATTATATTCACTTAGTATTATTATACTCTCTAGGACCATCAATATTGTCACAAATGGCAAGAGTTCATTTTTGATGGCCGAGTAATATTCCATTGTGTGTATATGTATATCTTCTTTACCTCGGCTGCTTCCATATCTTGGTTATTGTAAATAATGCTGCAGTAAACAAAAGTATGCATATGACTTTTTAAATTAGTGTTTTTGTTTACCATATGATCCAGTAATTCTATTTCTATTTTTAATTTTTAGGGGAACTTCTGTACTGTTTTCCACAGTGGCTGCACCAATTTACATTCCCACTCATAGTGCACGAGGGTTCCTTTCTTTCCACATTTTTGCCAACACTTGTTATTTCAGGTCTTTCTGATTCTAGTCATTTTGACAGGTGATATCTCATCATGGTTTTGATTTGTATTTCCCTGATGATGACTGATGCTGAGAATCTTTTCATGTTCTGTTGGCCAGTTGTAGGTCTTCTTTGGAAAAATGTCTGTTCGGGATCTCTGCACGTTTCTAATTGAATTATTTGGCTTTTTTGCTGTTGAGTTGCATATGCCCTTTATACATTTTCGATATGAACACATTATCAGATGTGTCATTTGCAAATATCTTCACCCATTCAGTAGTGCGTCTTGTTGTTTTGCTGATGGTTACCTTTGCTGTGCAGACGCTTTTTATTTTGGTGTAGTCCCAATAGTTTAATTTTGCTTTTGTTTTCTTACCTGAGGAGACATATCTAAAAAAAAAAAAATGCTCCTACAGCCAATGTCAAAGAAATTACTGCCTGCTTTTTTCTAAAGGTTTAATGGTTTCAGGTCTCACATTTAGGTCTTTAATCCATTTTGAGTTTATTTGTGTGTAAGAAAGTGGTCCATTTTCATTCTTTTGCTTCATTCACCATTTGTTGAAATACATTTTCTAAACATGTAAGGCTCCTGGAAGAGTTTCTACCAACAGCCACGATATGAAAGAACTGCTAGAGGATATGCATAAGGAAGGGGACAGAGAACCTGAGAAAATACTTGTAAGTGACTTATAAGAAGCATAGAATAAGCAAAAAATTAATTGTCTAAGTACCCTAAATATGTGTTTTTAAAATTTTTTAAATGAAAGTTTAGTTTTCTATTTATTTAGTGAACTTTTTAATAAAAAAAATTATCACCTTAGATGATATCACTCTGGTGGGAATGAGGATGAAGAGGTTCCTGATTCATTGACACCTGGTTGAAGTGGGCTGATTGTATCCTAACTCTGCCCATCAACTGTTAATAGTCTGATTTTGTAAGTACAGAAACTAAGAGTAAGAGTTTAACATTTTTATAGCGCTTGAACAATGTCTATTGAAACCAAAAAAAAAAAAAAAGAAGAAGAAGAAGAAGAAGAAAAAGAACCAACTGGGGCTTGTTAAAAAAATCAAGTGTTAGAAGAGGTGTGAAGTGTTCCATGAGGCACTTGCAAATTTAAGTAGCAGGGGACTCAAAGTGGTGGCCACAGGGAAGGGGATCTATTAGTTGGAATAGCTGAGAACAGTTCCGTTCCTGGTTTACGGTCTGCTCCCCGTCTCCCCCTTCAGCCTCACTGCAGGCTTTCCCTCATCTCCAGGCCCTGGGACCTCCTTTCTGGCAGAGTAGAGTTTTCTCCGTTCCTGTTGGGAATTCCTGTCTGGAATTCTCTCTTCCTCTGCTCCATTCCTCCATACAAATTCTACCAATCTTCTCCAAGTGTCCTGCCTTAAGGAGGACTTCTCTCCCACACACAGCCCTGTGGCTCTTGTTCTGCACTTCCAGAGGGTTCTGTACTTTCGGTTAGCATTTTTAAAGTTGCAATTAATTTTTACATTTCTCTGTATAAGTATTCACTCTGTAGCTATTTCCTTGCTCAGAGACTCAGGATTCCATAGGATCTGTGCGGTGTTTTCTGCCTTCATGGTCATTTTTTCTCCTCACTAGACCCCTGTTGAATGATTTCATGGGTTCATCTTTGTTAGGCTGTGGGCTTCCACTCATCTTTGATATTTAAGTTCAGAACAAAAGGGGTTTGAGAATCACAGTTGGCCTGACCATCATCCTGCCTGGAATTACCCGGTTTTCTTTTTTATACTCCTTCAAGCCAGAAGCAGAGCCACTTCTTGGCGAAATTTAAATCTTGCCCTTGGCAGATACTGAATAGGTCCAATGACAGTGCACGTTACTGTCTTGAGGAGTAAACAGCCATGCAGATATAAGCTTTATTACTGCCTTCTTCAGAGATAATATTGCATTGTGGTACCTATGTAACTACAATATGAAAAGAGGATTTTTCACTGCTTCTTTACAAACTATCCCTTAGATTCCAAGAATGCTGTTTGCCTGGCAGATTTTGATAAAAGCATCAAGTGGACTGGAGAGACACAAGAAATCAGGAAAGATCTAGAGGTAATTTCTACCATTAGTTTACTTTTCAATCTTTCTGCTTCCTTATTTGTTTTATTCATTCTCTTATTTCCTATGACCAATTAAATGTTATTTTTATTTTAACTGTTCTAACTTTCAAGGCATTAATTATCCCAGTGCTCACTGCCTTTACTCCCTTGCAGACAATGGCATTTCTCTGGGTTGCTGTGGCTTCTGTCTGTATCTCTTTGGGTCTCTCTCTTCCTCCTCCAGCTAGGTAGTAAATTGAGCATGGCACATCCCTTCTAAAATTACCTCCAGGAGGTATGTCCAAATTACCTCCAGAATTCCTGCAGGAGGTATTTCCTGCCTGAAGATAAAGCAAATGGGATTTCTTTTTCCATTCCATTCCCTTCAGACTTGTGTGCTAAACTCCAGGAGGAACAGATATTAAGGCCCTCTGGAACACATAGGAGGGATGGGATTGATCCCCAAAAAGACCAATCTTGGCCACAAAGGCTAAGAGCCGGAAATTGCTTGTTTCTCCTGGGAGGAGACAGCAGAAACAGAGCCTGACCCCTGCAGACCAAAGCTTCCAGATTGACTCTGACCTTGCCAGGGCAGCTTTGTCCTGGGGGGTTCTCCAGGGTGCAGATCTTTCAACCCCCGGGGCAAGAGGTCTCTATGCACATCCAGCCTTTGCTGCTAAAAGGCTCTAGATTTGAGCTCCTTCCTTGACTGGTTTCTTGCCTGCAGTAGGGAAGTTCAGATGCTGGCCTGCTTCTTGGCCTTTCTTCCCTGCCATGGCCTAACTCCCAGGGCTGTCACTGTGTTCCCCTGGACCTGGACTAGCTCCTTTATCTGCTGCCTGACATAGTCCTGACCCAAAGTCCCAGTTCCAGCTAGAGTCCTGGCATTTCCTTTGTTTAAAATATTTTTCCTCTCCTCTGTTGATCGACATTCTATCTATACTTTAAGGTCTAGCTCTAATTCCTCTTCCTTTAAGCAGTCTGCCCTGTCAACTCTGTCCTGGGATTATCGTTTGTTCCTTAAACCTAAACTATGGGTTTATGTATAAACTATATACTGTCTTGAAGGATTCTCCAAGGAGAACCTATGTCTTCTCTCCCTAACGAGCCTGTGGACCCCTTGAAATTTCTCCCACTTTCCATTTGATTATAACCTACACTGCATCCTCCATACAGAGCAATAATTCAGAAATACCTTTGGCTTGATTTGTGGCTTTCCTGCAGGCCCTTGGACTTCTGGTTCTATATGTGGTGAAGAAGGGAGAGCTCCCTTTTGTGACACTGAAGACACAAAGTCATGAAAAAATAATTCAGCTTTCTCCAGATGAGGAAACTCGGGACCTCATTCATCATCTGTTTAACCCTGGAGACAATGTGCTGGAGCACCTAAGTGGCCTGCTGGGTCATCCCTTCTTTTGGAGTTGGGAGAAGTAAGTAAAACTTGATGGCATATTCCAGGCCTCCAGAAGGGAGACAATGAGTATATTAGTCATGATATATGTATGTATACAAATGATAAACATAAGCATATATATACACATATATATATATTTAAAAGATTTTATTTATCAATTGAGAGCAAGAGAGAGATTGTGTACATGTGCATAGGAGGAGCAGAGAGAGAGAGAGAAAGGATCTTTTTTTTTTTTTTTAATTTATGATAGTCATACACAGAGAGAGAGAGAGAGAGGCAGAGACACAGGCAGAGGGAGAAGCAGGCTTCATGCACCGGGAGCCCGACGCGGGACTCGATCCCGGGTCTCCAGGATCGCGCCCTGAGCCAAAGGCAGGCGCCCAACTGCTGCGCCACTCAGGGATCCCGAGAGAAAGGATCTTAAGCAGATGCTGCGTTGAGCACAGAGCTTGACATGGGGGGCTCAGTCTCAGGACCCTGAGATCATGACCAGAGCTAAAATCAAGAGTCAGATGCTTAACAAACTGAGCCACCCAGGTAACCCTACATATTTAATTTTTTTTTTAAAGGAAATAGCTCATGCAGTATTAACGCTGAGAATTCTCATGATCTGCCTCTGCAAGCTGGAGACCCAGGAAAGTCTGTAGTGAAATTTAGTCCAAATCCAAAGACCTAAAAGCCAGGGACACTGATGATGTGGATTCCATTTAGGGTCTGAAGGCCTGAGAGCTGGGGGCAAGAGAAGATTGATGGCCTAGTGAAGCAATCAGACAAGGGGTGAAGTCCATCTTTTGCCCTAAACAGGCCCTCGGTGGATTGGATGAGGCCCATCATTCACATTGGGGAAGGTGATCTACCTTACTGAGTTCACCAATTCAAATGCTAATCTCATCTGGAAACACCTTACAGATGCACCTAGAATAATATTTAATCGGGGCCCCTTGTGGCCAAATAAGTTAACACGAAAAATTAACCATAGTGGAAAGGTGGTGTGGGAAGGGGTCAGGCTGAGAACCAACTGACCCAGGCTCTCCTCTCAGTGTGACATTTCCTGGCTGTGTCTCTTTGGGGCAGTGACTTAACCTCTCTGGATTCTGGTTTTGTTTTTTGAAGAGCAGAGAGAGAGAGAGAGAGAGAGAAAGGTGCCTCTGCCTCCTCCATCACACAGAATTTTTAGAGATACAGTTTTATGACTTTTATAAAAAAAAAACCAAAATGTAACATTGTTTTTCTCTCTGAAGAGGGCAGAATGGAATGACCATGATAATTCTGTCATCCTTAGCCGCTATAGGACGCTTAGGGATGTTGGAAATGAATCTGACATTAAACAGCGATTGCATAATAGCAGGATTGTCCAACTACTGCAACTTGAAAATTCGGAATGTTCCAGAACTTTTGCCCGGTGGACTTCTGAGGTATGAACAGTTCCTATGCTCGTCCCAGCCCAGGAGCGTTTTCCTTTCTTAGGGTTCTTTCCCTCCACGTTGGTTCTAAGAGAGGCCTGGCCAATAATCCCATTACTGTTGTGACCAAAGCAGCTGATTACATGAGAGTTTAACCCAAGTAGCTGCTCACAGTGAGGCTTCTCGATCCAGGGAGGGATTGGCTGCCCCTGATGGCTGAGTCTAGCCCAGCTCTGGACAGCCACACGTACACTTGCATTCTGCCTGAGAAAACATCCCATGAAGAAAAGATCTTCCAAATTCCTCCTCTTCAGGAAAGGGTCCATCTAACTTGAACTAAATAGAGTAAAACAGAAAAAATTGGTCATCATCTCGATCTAGTAGTCAGTGCTATCGGAAATTGCATTGTTTTTAAAGATTTATTCATTTATTTTTAGAGAGAGAGAGAGAAGGTAGGAGAGCGGGAGACAGAGACAGAAAGAGAAACTTCAGCAGGCTCTGCGCTGAGTGAGGAGCCTGAGGCAGGGTTCTGTCTCACAAGTCTGAGGTCATGAGCTGAAACCAAGAGTTGGATGCCTAATCAACTGTGTCCCCCCGGACGCCCCCCAGAACTTTCATCATTATTACTTAGCAGACATCTGTCAAATACTGGTTACCTGCTAGACCCATGCCAGGCTGTGGGCATGCGAAGAGGAGTACCCATGGCATGGCCCATTGTGGGGGCCAAGAGCCCCACAGAAACATTGACTGGGTGAGATGCATGCTGAGCAGCCCAGAGACTGTGCAGAGCACTCCAGAAGAATCCATAATCCTCAGGTCTTTAACTGAGACCAACAGCTTCCCTATCCTATGCCCAATCTAGGACTGCTTCTCCCACACCTCTTTGTTTCTGGGTCTCATTTTGCTTTCCTTCCCTCATTTGCCTCTAGATGATACATCACACTCATACGTGCTGCCGTGGTGTCCATCTTTCCTGCTACCCTGTAGATTCCATGAGGGTAGAGACTGTTGTCTTGTCCGCTACTGAATTCCTGACACGGAGTAGCTGTGCCATGATTCTGCTAAATGCATGTCTATAAAACTTTGGCTAAAACTTAAACTTGCGGAAACAGAGAAGTCTGAAACCAGAGCAGATGACAATAACAGCTGACAGTTCCGTAGTGCTGACTATAGGGCAGTTAGAGTTCTCAGGACTTGATGGCAGTTTCCACAGTTAATCCTTATAGCAACCCCTGAGCTAATTACCTCCATTTCACAGAGGGGCACATGGAGGCGTAGACAAATCATTTTTTTCCAACGGTACAGAGCCAGCAACAGAATCTGCAGCTGGGCTGCAGTCTGGCTGCGGAAGCCGTGTACTAAAGCCACTCACTGCATGGAGCTATGATGCCACCAAGGCCACCAGCTCATTTAATTGCCGAGCATGTTGAGATTGAGGGGTGTGACCTGAAATAGCCAGGACTAGAGAGGCAGAGGTTGGCGGAGCTGTGAAGGAAAACCCATTCTTTTGTTTCTCAGTTTGTCAGTTCTTTCCCCTAAACTTCACTGACTTCTACTGAATTTTGACTGACTTCAAGTCTTATCTTTTTTAGTCCCATTCGAGACTTGGATTTTCTATATAAGATTTTATTTATTTATTCATGAGAGACACAGAGAGAGGCAGAGACAAAGGCAGAGGGAGAAGCAGGTTCCCCACGGGGAGCCCGGTGCGGGACTTGATCCCAGGACCCCAGTATCACAACCTGAGACAAAGGCAGACGCTCAACCATTGAGCTACCCAGGTGCCCTGAGACTTGGATTTTCTGTTGATTTTCATGACTTGCCCATTTCCATGGTCATATATTCAGCCTAGTGGCAGCAGCACGGAGGAGCCAAGTTTCCCAGTGTGGACTCCTGCCTCCTCTTCACAGGCTACTCCCTCCCACCACATAGACATTGCTCAGCCCTTTCGCCAAATGCTTTGCATGTGGCACGTTTAGTCGGTCTCAGCAGGTCTTCACTAGGGTGGTCTGGTCACCGGTTCTCTTTCTGAGGGAACCTCTGGCCTCATGGTTGTTGCTTGTTGTTCTCTTATTCCAAATGCTTTCTAAATATGACAGCCATCTGCAAAGGTGCAAGCACAAAGAGAAAGGCATTGACTTGAGGGAAGTGGCTCTGGGACACTTAGAGGCAAGGAGAAACATGAAACCTTTGGAAATAAAATTCAAAACCAATCCAAACAAAAACAACCACGCTCACTTTGGCAATGGCTATCAGGTCTGATGTTAGTCTGAATGATCCTCTTTCAAGGGGGAAATGCCATCAATTACCAACTTGGACAGGTGGCCCTGTCCAGGCCTGAGGTGCCTGGCCACAGGGATAAAAATACTGTGTAGTATGAGGAGCAAATTTCCTAGTATAGTAACCAAAGAATTTCTAAACCATGTTTCAATATTTTGAATTTCTCATGAAAACAGTTCACTTGGAAAATAGATACTGGATGTAAAGTTACTTATAATCCCACATTCAGACACAACTACAGTTAGCATTTTGGTGTATAGTATTTACTTCTATTTGCTTCTTTCTATTAACTTGCTTTATTAATTAGTGGTAGTTGGGTGATGTATTCAATTTTGTATTTTGCCTCTTTGTATTAGCATCTTGTGAGGATTTATTTTGTGTTGCTACCACAGTTTTGCATTATGCTTTGTTTTTTAGATTGACAAGTATGTTATGACTGAAATGAATAAGTTTTATGAAAAAAAAAGGAATTTCTATGAGGATACTCCGAGTGATCTGTTAAAGTTCATCCGGAATTTGGGAGAACATATTAATGAAAATAAAAATAAGAAGTAAGTATTATTTCTGTTCCTGTAAGTAAGAGGTGAAATGAGGATGATTAAAAAAAATCCCATTTTAAATTTATATCTGCTATTCGTTAGAAGAAAATGTATTTTGATGAAATGAAAAGTAATTCCTTCCTTCTGTTTGGAAAAGGACCCACACAAGGATCTTACAATGAATGATGGACGTGCCTGGCAGGTTCTCATCTTTCTTTCTCACTTGTGCCAAGGCCTCTTGAACAGGAGGGTAGTGACTCCCTTGTGGGAAGAAATGCAGGGGACTGGACAGCTGGATAAGGTGAAGGTAGTGCTGTAAGTGTCTAAAAAGTAGAGCCGTGTTGGTAAAATCAGCTTTAGCTGCCCAAAATGTTAGCTGTAAACTCACAACACAAAACAAAACACAAAAAAAAAAAAAAAACAAAAAACAAAAACAAACCTTGCAGTTTTGAGGGTTCTTTTGGATTTTGGAACTGTAGATAAGAGATTGTGGAACTGTTTCATTTCTGTGTTATGGATGATGAAACTGGGGTTCACAAACATTAACCTGCCAATTAGTTGAAGAGTGGTTAGGAGATGAATCTTGTTCTCTCAGATTCCAAATTCCTTACTTGCTCTGCTCCAGAAATTGAGGGAACAAAGAGATCTCTGGGCCCAGATGCTATAAAAGGGGAAGATAATCTGGGGGCAACCATGCCAATATGTTTGTGTTTCATTTCAGGATCAGGTTGATAATTGGAGAACCTTCCCGGTATTTGCAGATGAAATTTCCTGATCTGGTCATCTATGTCTATAAGAAACTACAGAACACGGAATACAGAAAGCATTTCCCCAAAACTCACAATCCAAACAAGGACTGATGTAATGGACGTCAGCCCTGAGTGGTGGCTGAGGCTTTAGATTTCAGGGAGACTTTTTAGCTGTGTGATCTTGAGCAAGTCCCAAGTCTCTGGGCCTATTAACTAATCTGGTGGCTTGCAAGGATGAGTTAGAGAGCAGATGTGTCAGGTCCTGACACAGTTCCCAGTATTCCCCACATGTTGATAGCAAAAAAAAGCATATGCCCAAACTACCCCTGCCACTAAGTTCTTACAGGTAGAACTTAATGGCAGGAGCTGGGGTAAGGGGCATCCTGCTAAGACACCTCTTGTCAGGTGCACCAAAGGATGCCTAGGCCTCTAGTTCTTGTATGTTTTACATTGATTATCTTATTTAATTCTCCCAATGACCTTGCAAGCTAGGATTTATTATCTCCATTTAAGAACTGGCAGATCTCATGTGCCTGAAGTGCCTGGCTGGCTCAGTTGGTGGAGCATATGACTTTTAGTTTTGGGGTTGTGAGTTTGAGCCCCATGTTGGGTGTGGAGATTACTTAAAAATAAAATCTTTATTTTTTTTTAAAGATTTTATTTGTTTATTCATGAGAGACACAGAGAGAGGCAGAGACAGAGGGAGAAGCAGGCTCTGTGCAGGGAGCCCGATGTGGCCCCGATCCTGGGACCATGGGATCATGCCCTGAGCCAAAGGCAGATGCTCAACTGCTGAACCACCCAGGCATCCTCAAAATAATCTCTTTAAAAAAGAGAGAGAGAGAGAGCGAGAGAGAGAGAGAAAGAACTGACAGACCTGAGACTCAGAGAATTTGACTTACTTGCTTAAGATCATACAACTTTTACAGAGCACTGTATAAATGTGTGTCGTGTTATTGTTATCTCTTGTTTGGTCACCTAGTGACTTGGGCACTGCCTAGCAAAGTGTCTGCCACATGATGATGTTCAATAAATATTTGCTGATAAATATTCATCTAGAACTGATAGACTTGAGACTCAGAGAGTTTGAACTACTTGCCTAAGATCATACAACTTGCACAGAGCACTGTATAAATGCATGTTGTGTTATTGTTATTAAGCTAGAATTTAGTTACTAGCCCAGGGGTCTTCTGGATGGATCCCAAAAGGAATATGTCAGAAGGACTCTGGGAAGTTCATTCATTCATTGACTCCACTTATTCATTCATTATTTGTGGAACACCTAGAATGAGCCTAGGCACTAATTTTATGAATTCCATTCCTTCTAGAATCTGTACTGCTTTTCCATGACCTTATGGCAGTAGTTCTCAGCTGGAGACAGTTTTGCCTGTTAGGGGCCATTTGGTCTGGGGATGTTTTTGGTTTCAAATCTGGAGATAAGGGGGTATTATTGGCATCTGGTAGATGGAGGTCAGGGATGATGCCAAATATTCTATGATACATGGGATAGCCCCCCACAAACATAGAATTATCTAGCCTAAAATATCAGTGGTACCAAGGCTGAGAAGCTCTGCCTTAAGCGATTGGGACACTTCTGAGCTGACTTGGGGCCCACGACCATGGATTACGTGGACCCCCTCACAGAGGAGTAACTTGGATTTGTTTTCTTGCTTTTGAATTTGTAGTGAGACAATTCCAGTGTCATCTCCCCAGGAAGTCCCCCCAAATGCCCTCACTCTCCACTGGCTCCAGAGAGAGCCAGTCCGAGTGCTCTCTCTCTGGCTCCCTAGCACCATAGTCACATCAGAGCATGCTTCTCTCCAACTTAGCATGCTTCTTCTCCGCTGGAATGTAAGATCTTAAGGGCCTATCTATCTATTTATATATACATATCTATATCTACATATATATATACTATATATATCTATATAGCAAATGTTGGCCTAGCAAAATATCGGCCATATAAATATTCACTGAAAAAAGAATGAACCATCTTCATACATGAATAATAATACTACCGTACATTATACTGGTGCTTTATGATCTATAAGTTACATCTACATATTTTCTCTTAGTTTTCAAAACAATCATGTAAGGTAAGTGTTGTTATCCTTATTTTGCAGATGAGGATAGAGACATGTTGATTTACTCTAATACATAGCTAGGCAGTATCACTGTCTTGATTTGCACATATTTTCTGGCATTAAGTCTGATGTATTTTCCACTTATCCTCATTATGGTGGTCAAGGTGGAAGTTTGTAATGAGCAGGTCTGGGGGAAAAAAGCAGTATCTTAGGTTCTTTCTAAAGAGATGGTAGTCTGAACTAGGTGTCACTAAATGAAGTCAAGAAGTGTTGGAAGTTACACTAAACAAAATTGACACTGTTATCTTCCACTCTCACCCATGATTGCATGGATCATTTTCTCTTTGTTTAAAACAAAAACAAAAAACAAAGTACTGGGAGAAAGAAACTTAAGGCTGTTCTATAAGGTTTTAGGAGCAGGAATATTGCTTTAGATTTTAAAATTAAATTTTGGTTTTCTGATTTGTAGTAATTACCTGGATATGGCAATCAAAATGCCCATTTGTAAAGCATATTCAATAAAATTTGGAATCATTATATTAAGTCTGATTTTCTGTAAATGATATTTTCACTATAAAGAGGAGTGATAACTACAATAGGAAATACTCAGGGATGCCTGGGTGGCTCAGCGGTTGAGTGTCTGCTTTCGGCTCAGGGCATGATCCTGGAGTCCTGGGATCGAGTCCCACATCAGGCTCCCTGCATGGAGCCTGCTCCTCCCTCTACCTATGTCTCTCTCTTTCATGAATAAATAAATCTTTTAATAAATAAATAAATAAATAATAAATAAATAAATAAAATACTCAATAATTCCTGGGTAAGTTTTAAGAAAGGGCATCTTGCTCTTTAGTAATGGGAAAAGAAGCCTATTTTCACCCTCTAGTAATTCTGGAACAATAGGCAGCCTGGGTGTCTTTGTAGAGAGGAAAGGAAGAACTGATCATTTTACCCTCTACTTTGATTCTCTGAAGGTTTCTGTGGACACTGCAAATATTTCTCATACAGTCATCATTATCACAAACATTTGATCGAGTTTGTAGCTCATGTTAGGTATTATGTTAGGCAAGGTGAGTCTGTGCCTGGGCTTGTCAAGCAGAAGTGCCAGTTACATAGAGAAGAGGGGAGATTGCCCACCTAGAATGTATTGGATAAGCAACATAGGAGAGAAAATTGTAAAAGTAGCAATCATCAACACCTACTGGTTCCCAGTGCCTAATGCTTTTATAGGGGCAGCCTGGGTGGCTCAGCAGTTTAGCGCCACCTTCGGCCCAGGGTGTGATCCTGGAGACCTGGGATTGAGTCCCACGTTGGGGTCCCTGCATGGAGCCTGCTTCTCCCTCTGCCTGTGCCTCTGCCTCCCTCCCTCTCTCTCTCTCTGTCTCTCATGAATAAATAAGATCTTTTTTTTTTTTTTTTTAAAAAAAAAAAGGAACCTAATGCTTTTTATACATGACATCCAGAAACACTCAGGACAATTCTATAAGATGTAATCATTCCTATTTTATAGAAGAGGCAAGTAATTTGCAGAAAGGATTGATAAGTTGCCTAAGTTCACCTAAATGGTAAGTGGAAGATCCAGGATGCAAACCCAGGTCTATGAGTGCCTAGGGTGTGGTCTTGCTGGAGTGCCAAAGATGGTGAATTTGGCCAGGTTGGGTGATCATTGTGAGTAGGAGTTATTGGGGCTTTCATCTGTTTCTCCCAGTGAAGCCTAGGTGGTCAGAGTTACCCACGACCTTCATAGCACCAAATCCAAAGGTGCTTCTCTGTTTTCATCAGCCTAACAGCTGGCTACTCTTCTGCTTTGTCACCCATCCTTAGCACCATACTCACTTGCTTTTTCTCCCCACTGGTTGCTCTTCCACAGTGTCCTTTGCCAGCTCCTTTGCTGGTCATCCTCTAAATATCGAGTGTCCCTGACTTAACCCTCAAACAATTCACTTTTTTCCTTTCTCCTTAGGTGATCTCTTCAAATACCATCGCTAACATCATCATAAATCGGCAGATGATATCCATGTTTGAAAATTCAGATTCCATCTATGGATGTTACCATTATTTACCTCATTGCCCCCATATTATTAGTCATGTTTGATTATTTTTTCCACCCCACCCCCCAAATATCGAATCGATTAAGTCTAGTTGGTTCTCCCCCCAGAATAAATCCCAAATCTCACAACTTTTTGGGTTCACTGCCTGGGTCAAACCACCATGATTTTTCATTTAGACTGAAGCACAAGCCTCACAACGGACTATTGGGCTGCCATACTTGTCCCCTTATAATCCTTCTCCCACAAAATGATCTTGGAAAAAAAGAAATAACCAGATTAGGTCGCTTCCCTATCTAAAATCCTCCAATGACTTTTCATTGCAGTTAGGATAAAGCCCAAACTGTCACCATCACATACAGGGCCCTGAACTCTGTGCTCATTGCTTTCACTCTCCTGTCTTGCCTCCTCCCAACCTGGCTTTATCTCTGTTCCTCCAGAATGCTGACACCATTGCCTCCTCAAAGGCTGTGGCTTTTGTGATCCCCCTCTGCCAGGAGTTTTATCCTGCAGACCTTGGCATGGTAGCTCCTTCTCATCCACTAGGCCTCAGCTGCTGTCCTTTGACGGGCCTTCCTTC
Organism: Nyctereutes procyonoides; assembly: GCF_905146905.1. Taxonomy (NCBI): domain Eukaryota; kingdom Metazoa; phylum Chordata; class Mammalia; order Carnivora; family Canidae; genus Nyctereutes; species Nyctereutes procyonoides. The sequence goes on from NW_026575037.1 coordinate 11,198,548, forward strand.
TCCAAAACTGTTGTTCACAACAGTCATTATTTTTGAAGACATTATAGCACTAATCACGATCTGAAATTCTCAAACCTATTTATTCACATTAAAAAAACACCAACCAACTTCTGCATCATGAAGGAAATCAGGAAAATCCTATCAGGAAATACCTGGCATCTGCCTAATTCCAAGCCTTAACCTATACAAACGTGCATATTTCCCCTGAAACGTAGAGTTGGAGGGGTCTGGACTTCCTCGCCAAGGTGGGTAGGGTTGGGTTGCTGGGGCACCTGTGAGTAGGAGACACCAGAGAGCCCTGATGGTTGGAGAAGCCTGAGGCCCCACAGGTAGGCAGTCCAAACAAATGGGAGGGGGGATACTAATTCACCAGTTAAAAGTTGGCACCTTAGAAAGATTATAATGGGAAGGGCTCTCTCTACCCTGAGGTCAATCAAGTGCTTAGGGTCAGCCTGGAGCTTCGCAGGCCTGGAGTGCCCCCTGTAAGCCCAAACTGGCTGACGGCAGGACCGTGTATGCATGAGCCATGCGGATAGGGAACAGTGAGACACCTGGATCAGGGCAATGTCTGAGAGGCACAGTCACAGGAGGGGCCTCTTGGGGGTACAGGACAGCTGCCTAATTGTAAGCCTTAACATACCTGATGTAAATAGTCCCCTGAAGGCAGAGCTGGAGGACGCCTGACTGCCTGATTCGGTGGGCTAGCTGGGGTATCCTCAAATAGGAGACACCTGGGAGAACTGATAGCAGCAGAAGCTGGGACCCCATCAGGTAGCCAATCCACGTGGGGCCTGATGGTTGCCCATTTCAGTGCCCCTCTGAGCAGTTTGGTGGAGACAGGAGGGAGGGGGGCTTCCTCTACCCTTAAGGCGATGCAGCTGTTTAGGGATGAGCTGTAGTTCCAAAGGCCTGGAGGGTCCCAGCTGCCCGAGGGGAGCTGATGAAATGTGTACTGCACATGTGTGGGAGGCACAGGTGAGCCTTGCTAGGGACCTGAACAGGGCAAGTCAGGAGAGGCTCAGTCACAGCACAGAGCTGTTGGAGATCCAAAACGTGGGCCTAATCTCAAGGCCTATCTAACAATGTGGAATATTCGCTCTGATGGCACAGCCGGAGGCTTTTCAACTGCCTTGTGAAGGAGGAGCCAACCAGGCAAGAAAAGGCATCCTACTCTTGGAGGTACCTGAGAGTGTCCCGGTTCTTAGAAAGCCCCGGGCTCCATCAGACAGCAAGCCCACACTGGGTCTGTCACCCATTTGCAGCTGCCACCTCAGAGCAATTTTCAGAATGTTGGGTCCCTCTTTGCTTGAGGCTATGAAGTGGTTACCTCTGGGCTGGAGTTCCAGGTTGGCCTGAGGCTGGCTTCTGGGTGTTTACTGCGCATGTGTGGGCGGGGCAGGTCAGGGTAGCCAAGTTGCTAAAGAGGGCAAGCCTCTGGAGAGGCTGGGTCCCTGGAGTGGGCTCTTGGGGTTACAAAGCAACCGCCTGGTTACAAGTTTAACCTATCCAGGTGTTGCATATTCCAAGGCCAAGCTGGAGTCATGTGGACTGCCTTGCCAGGGCTGGATCATGTGGGCTGGCGGGGAATCCTAAATAAGAGACTCTTGGGAGCCCTGATTGCTGCGGAAACCTGGGCGCCCAGCACACAGTAAGTCCACATGGGCTCTGACTGTTGCCCATTTTAGCTGTCACCTCAGAGTGATGGGTGTGGGCTCCCTCCCTCCCTGATGATCTGCAGGTGGTAGGAGATGGGCCCTAGCTCCACAGGCCTGGAGGGCCTCTACTTCCTGAGGATGGCTGATGGGACACACGCTACACAGGTGTGACATGTGTTGCTCAGGGAAGCTGGAGACGTGGAAGGCGGCAAGTACTGGGAGAGGCTGGCTGAGAAGGGCCCGTTATTGGAAGTACCAGGCATCTGCCTCATCTTAAGCCTTAACCTGCACAAATGGGCATATCCCCACTGAAGGCAGAGCGGGAGGACCTGGACTGCTTTGCCATTATGGGCTGGGGAGGCCATCTGGTATATTCTTCAGTAACAGACATCTAGGAGACTTGCTTGCTGGAGAACCCGGGACTCCATCGGGCCTAGAGTCCAAATGGGGACTGACTGTTGCCAGTTTCAACCTGCTACCTCAGAAGGATTTTGGGTGGTGGGCTCTCTCCACCCTGAGGCCATTTAGATGGTTGGGTGCTGGCCAACATGCACACAGGCCTAGAGTGCTCCTGCAGCCCAGGTCTGGCTGCCAGTGTGTGGACTGTGCAGGTCAGGCTAGCCAGGCATAAGGAGAGGGCAGTGTTGGGTGAGGCTGGGTCACAGTAGGGGGGCTATTAGGGTTACAAGACATTGGTCTAATGCATAGGTGCTACCTACCCATTGGTTAATAGTCATCCTTAAGGCAGAGCTAGGGGGGTTTCAGCTACCTTGACAGTGAGGAGCCAGGCAGGCAGGGAAGGGGTATCCTCCATTTGGAGACACTTGAGAGTCCTGGTTCCTCGAGAGGCCCAGGATCCCACTGGTTACAAGTCCCCATGGGAACTATCACCCATTGGCAGCTGTTGGCTCAGATTGATTTTTGGAAGCCTCCATACCAGAGGCTGTACAGGTGATTGGGGCCTATCCAGAGTTTCACAGGCTCGGATGGCTTGGTCTGCCTCAGGCTGGTTTGTGAGCTGCATACGTGTGTGGCAGGGCCTCCCAGGTCAGGGAAGCCAGAAACCTGGGAGATGGCAAAGTGTCAGGAGTGGCTGGGTCACAGGAGTGGACGCTTAAGCTTACAAGGCATCTACCTAATTCCAAGCTGGTCATTCTGAAGGTAGAGCTAGAGGAATCTGGACCACCTTGCCCAGGGTAAGGTCCAGTAAGGGACACCTGGGGCCTTAATTTCTGCTGAAGTCTAGGTCACCAGCAGAAAGCCAATCAGCCCACGCTTGGACTATGACCAGTTTAAAGCTGCCACTTAAGAATGATTTTTGGGGGGCACCTGGGTGGCTCGATGGTTGAGCATCTGCTTTTGACTCAGGTCATGATCCTGGGGTCCTGGGATGGAGTCCTGCCTGGGGCTTCCTGCAGTGAGCCTGCTTCTCCCTCTGCCTATGTCTCTGCCTCTCTTTGTGTCCCTCATGAAGAAATAAAATCTTAAAAAAAAAAAAAAAAAGATGATTTTGGGGTTTGGGCTCTCTTTACCCTGGAGGCTATTCTAGTGATTGACATTGCCCTGAACACCATAGGCCAGGAGGACCCTGGCCAAACAAGTCTGGGTGACAGGGTGCATACTCTTCATGCGAGGGATGCACATGTCAAGGAAGCCAGGGACATGCCACTGGGCAATATTGGAGGATTCATGTCTCATGAATGGGTCTTTGGGGGGCCATGGCATCTACCTAATTTTAAGCCCTAATGTATACAAAGTCACTTATTTCCCCTGAAAGTAAAGCTGGAATCATCTGCACAGCCTTGCCCAAGGGGGCCAGGTGCCCTGTCCTTCACTGAAACACCTGAGAGTCTTCAAGGGGTATCCTTCTCTGAAACACCTGAGCATCTTGATTTTTGGTAAGCCTGGGGCCCCATCAAGCAGCCAGTCCAAAGGGGGGGGGGGCTGACTCTTTCTAGTTTAAAGCTAATGCCTCAGAAAGGTTTTCAGGGGTTGTGCACCCTCCACCCTGGAGGATATGCAGGTGGTTGAGGACCAGCCAGAGATGCCGAAGCCTGCAATCTTTTGGCTGCCCAAAGTTGGTTGATGGAGTGCATTCTGTGAATGCTTGTATTGAGCATTTAGGGTGAGTAGGGATTTAACAGGGAAGGTGTCTGAAGCAGCCTGATCACAAGAGATGGCTGTTAGGGGTATAAATCATCTGCATATTCAAAGCTCTAACCCACACAACTGTGCACAAACCCACAGAAGGCAAGGCTGGAGGAAACTGGATTGCCTTGCCACTGTCAAACTTTTTTGGGTAAATTTGAAGCTCTCATTGGCTTTATTAAATGATTTATGAATTGGGCAGCATCCCATCTAGCAAGCAGAGGGAAGCTCCACTGCGCATAAGACGGGGAAAAGATTTTAAAGGCAGAGAGAAAGCATTTAAAAGAGAGAGAGAGAGAGATTTATTAGCAAGGAATGTATTGTTTAGGCAAGGTTGCTTTCCTAGAGGGGAGTAGAAGGGGTTTATCAGTAAATTTCCTGGTGTTGACCAGGAAATCCCATGTTGACATTTCTGGGGGATTGAAACTGCAATTAGGTTCAGTCCTAAATCTTGGTTTACTGATCTAGTGCCTTAACATAAGTGATGTCATTTAAAGCCTATGGTTTTCTTTTTAATAATTCCCTCCATTTGATCAGAACCAGCTTAACTGAGAGATATGATAGAAATTTCAGGCATTAGTGCCACTCTCAGCCTCAGCTCTGCAGTTCTTGAGGTTTCTGTTGTTCCTTTGCATGGTATGCATGACTTTTTTTCTTAAACTCTGATACATACAAGTATGACTTGAGGTTTACTTTCTTTAATTTGGCCATCTTCCTTGTGCCTTTTTTTGACATTCCAGTGTAAGGATGATCATTTGCTTCGTGGTGAGTGGCTCTAAAAACCCATTTAAAGCTTTTGAAGGGTTATGATTTTTGTAACCATGATAACTCCCAATGTTTGGAGCACATTTTGGAGTCATGGTACCCAAACCAATCAAAATTAAACAAGTCCCAGTAAAACCCTCATGGAAGGAGTCATCCCTTGAAGCCAAGTGGCTTGTTTTGTGATCTGATGTCACTGAGTTTTCACTTCCCCAGAAGTGTTCACGCAGGCATAGTAGGTGGTGCTGGCCACAGCACAGACACCTGCTTGCTCAGTTGGAAGGTAATCCAGAGCTGGCCTATTACCAGGAACAACTTTGGCCAATCTAAAGATCTTTGTTGAGCGGTTGTTGCTTTATTTATTTGTAGTTTCTGCAATAGTTTCAAGAATTAAGGAAAAGTCTTTGATTATAGCCTCATTTACATTTATCCCTAACCAGGGAGGTAGGAACTTGCCAAAAGGAATGAGTTCTGTGAAAGTTTCCTGCTAGGCCTTTTTAACTCAATAATGTAAATTCAGGGGAGTCAACCCCAGAGATGTCTTATTTTGCTTTTCTTCTACTTGAAATAAAAGGTTTTATTAAATTCCAGAGGTTGCCCCCCCCCCCCCATAGTATGGGTCTGGGAGTTAAAGATGAGGGTGTTATCTTTTCAGGCCAGTGCCAGAGTAAAGGAAACAAAAAGAAGGGGAAGGGCTTTTATGTTCAGCTAAAGTATGAAATTTTGATTGGCTGTCTTGGGTAGAAACAGTCTACCTAAATATCAGCTACTTCTCTTCCTCATTAATTTGGTTTAGAGGTCTCTAGTGTCTGTATGGGACCAAGTGGCAAGTGAAGTCTTTTTTTGGCATGTGATACCCAAGGCTTAATACTTCCTAGTTTTGTAGCAGTGTCAGTGGTCAGGAGTACTTGGCAAGGTCCCTTCCAATAGGGCTGAAGAGCTATTTTTCTCTGTTGAGGTTTATAAAATATCTAATCACCAGGCTCTAAACTGTGGCCAACAGGATCCACTGAATTGGAATCTGGGAAGGTTTCTTTAATCTGTGGATGATGGGCTTGAACATAAGACATTAGAGATTTAAGTAGCTGGTTATACTAGCATGGGACAATTCTAAGAAGTTTGTAAGGTTTTTGTTAAGGCTTGTATGATTCGCCAAGTGAAGTTGGTGCCTCAGTTTCTGGAGATTAAAGATACATATACCCTTGGAGTGCCTGGGTGGCTCAGTGGGTTATGCGTCTGACTTCAGCTCAGGTCATGATCCCGCAGTCCTGGGATGAAGCCCTTTGTTGGGCTCCCTGCTTAGCAGGGAGTCTGCTTCCTTTTACTCCTCTGCCTGCTTTGTGTACACACACACACACACACACACACACATTCAAATACATAAATAAAAAATATTTTTAAAGTTATTTATTTATTTATTTATTTATTTATTTATTTATTTATTTATTTATTTATTTATTTATTTATTTATGAGAGGCAGAGACACAGGCAGAGGGAGAAGCAGGCTCCGTGCAGGGAGCCTGATGCGGGACTCGATCCCGGGACTCCAGGATCACGCCCTGGGCCGAAGGCAGGTGCTCAACCACTGAGCCACCCAGGGATCCCCCATAAATAAAATCTTAAAAATAAAAAAAGTACATATGCCCTAAGTGGATCTGACCAGTCAGACATTGTTTATAGAATGTTTTTGAAATTTTATAGAAGTTTTCCTACTAATGTATATTTATAATTTGAGACATCTTAAGTGAGCTTAAACAGGTGAAGGAGTATAAACACCACACAGTGGGATTCGTTAGGGAGCTGGGAAGAACCAAGTGACTCTCTTGGTTTTTCCATAGTCCTGAGTGTTCATTTAATTTATAGCCATTGTTTATGCACCTTAATTTCTCTAACTCAGGAGCACACTGTTGCCGTTTTATTAGGCTGGTAAAAGTCCGGCAGTGAGGGGTCATTTTTTTTTTTCTAGAAACAGAATGGATTATATCTACATGTACCACAATCTTTATAGATTCTGTTGTTGCTGTCTTTACATGAAACCAGTTTGATCACATATTAAAATTTCTTTTTTAAAGATTTATTCTCTACAAACTTTTTACAACTTTCTTTTTTACTTTCTGATTTTGTTATTTATTTATTTATTTATTTATTTATTTATTTATTTATTTATTTATTTATTTTTAGTAAACCTCCCCCTAGGACAAAGTTACAGTCTTTACCCTTAACCAAAAATGCATCTTCATTTCTTATACCTTCTGTTACTGAAAACACATCCTACTTACCTGGTACATGGAGATGTTTTCCTTTAATTTTAGTAGCTTTAATTATACATAATTTGGAATTTTTAACCGTGAGAAGCCTTAACTCAGTAAAACTAAGTAGTAAACAATTGAGAACTGTTACACCAGTATTCTTTAGATTTATAAATATGTGAATACATTTTACAATTTCTAGAAACACATGCTTCTTCATAGTACAATCTTTCAAAAAGCACAAAACATGTTTACTAATAGACCCAAATTTATTTGTAACAGAAGCTAAAAGTTGATGAACCCATTTTCAGTAATTAATGTTTAGTAGTTTATCTTATGTGGAAATACTCTAGATATTTAATGAATTTAACTCATCACTTTATTTAACAAAACTTTGTTTCAGGTTACCAAAAAAATTTGGGGAAACTGTTTTTGAGTACATATTCCATAAAATATAATAGTTGAAAAAAATGTATCCATCAACTCTTGTTTTAGTTATGTCTAAATCATTTGCTCTCAATAGTTATGTTTCAATTACCCATGAAAATTTTATGAGACATCAGACAATGTCAGCCATTATTCCAAGCTATTATTTTGTTGTTGTTGTTGACAAATCTTATAAGAGGTAACATACTTGGCTAGTAATCTCAAGAATAAAAGTTTCACATTTAATACTGATAAATCTAAAGATATGTTTATTTTAATTAAGTCAACAATATTAAATTAGCCTTAATATCAAATATTTTCCCAGGTCATGTAAACTTGAAAAAAAATTTGTAACTATTCAGTTTTCCTAACACCATTTATTGAAGAGACTCCCTTTTTTTTCCTAATTGTATAGTCTTGTCTCCTTTGTCGTTGATTAATTAACCATGTAAGTGTGTATTTATTCCGGGCTGTACTATTCCACTGATTTATTTTTTTTAACTTTTATTTATTTGAGAGAGAAAGAGAGAGAGAGCAAGCACAAGTGGCGTAGGGGCAGAGGGACAAGCAGACTCCCTGCTGAGTGGGAAACCCAATGCAGGGCTCCATCCCAGGACCCTGAGATCATGACCTAAGCTGAACTCAGACCCTTAACTGACTGAGCCACCCAGGCCCCCTCCATTGATCTATGTTTTGATTTTTATGCAAGTACCACACTGTTTTGATTACTATAGCTTTGTAGTATGTCTTGAAATCTGGGTTGTGATATTTCTAGCTTTGTTCTACTTTCCAAGATTGCTTTGGCTGTTTGTGGTCTTTTGTGCTTCCATACAAATTTTAGGATGGTTTTTCCTAGCAATGTGAAAAATAGATTGGTATCTTGATAGGAATTGCACACTATACTGCTTTGTGTAGTATGGCCCTTCTAACAATGTTAATTCTAATCCATGAGCAGGGTGTCTTTCCATTTATGTCATCTTCAGTTTCTTTCATCAGTGTTTTATAATTTTCAGAGTACAGATCTTTCACTTACTTGGTTAACTTTATTCCTAGGTATATTATTCATTTTGATACAATTATAAATTAAATTGCTTTCTTAATTTCTCTTTCTGTATAAAAATTTAAAAAAGAATAAAAGGGATCCCTGGGTGGCACAGCGGTTTAGCGCCTGCCTTTGGCCCAGGGCGCGATCCTGGAGACCCGGGATCGAATCCCACGTTGGGCTCCCGGTGCATGGAGCCTGCTTTTCCCTCTGCCTATGTCTCTGCCTTTCTCTCTCTCTCTGTGTGACTATCATAAATAAATAAAAATTTAAAAAAAATTCTCTTTCTGGTATTTTGTTTGGTCTATAGGATCACAACAGATTTCTGCATATTAATTTTATATCCTGCAACTTCACTGAATTCATTTATCACTTCTAATAGTTTTTGGTGGAGTCTTAAGGGTTTTCCATGTATAGTATCATGTCATATGCAAATAGTGATAGTTTTAATACCTCACAATTTGGATGCCTTTTATTTATTTATTTTGTCTTGTTATTGTGGCTAGGACTTCCAGTACTATGTTGAATAAAAGTGAAGAAAGTGGCTCTTCTTATCTTGTTTCTGGCTTTAGAGAGAAAGCTCTAGGTTTGTCACCACTGAATATAATGTCAGCTGTGTGTTTGTCATATATAGCCTCCATTATGTTGAAGCATGTTCCCTCTAAACTCTTGTGGAAAGTTTTTATCATGAATGGATGTTGAATTATGTCAAATGCTTTTTCTGCATCTCTTAAGACGATCTTATGATTTTTATCTCTCCTTTTGTTAATGTGCGCATTACACTGATTGATTTGTTCATATTGAACCATCCTTGCATCTATAGAATAAATCTCCCACTTGATCATGGTGAATGAGCCTTTTAATGTTGAATGAAGTTTGCTAATATTTTGCTGAGGAGTTTTGTATCTATGTTTCTCAAAGATATTGAGCTATAGGTGTTTGTTTGTTTTTGTACTGACTTTGCTTTAGATATCAGGGAAATACTAGGCCCGTAGGGTATATGTGGAAGTTTTTCTTCCTCTTCTGTTTTTTTGGAATAGTTTGAAGAGAATAAGTGTTAACTCTTTTTTAAATATTTGGTAGAATTTATCTGGTCCTGGCCTTTTGTTTTTTGGGAGTTTTTTGATTACAGATTCAATTTTGTTACTAATAATTGGTCTGTTGAGGTTTTCTATTCCGGATTCACTTTTGGAAGAGTGTACATTTCTAGGAACTCTTCTATTTCTTCTATATTGTCCATTTGTTGGCATATAATTTTTCATTGTAGTATGTTATAATACTTTGTATTTCTGTAGCGAAAGTTGTTATTTCTCCTCTTTTATTCCTTATGTTATTTATTTGGGTCCTCTCTTTGTTTTCTTGATGAGTCTGGATAAAGTTTTTTTTTAATTTTATTTATTTTTAAGTAATCTTTGTACCCAAAATGGGGCTTGAACACACAGCCCTGAGATCAAGAGTTGCATGCTCTTCTGAGTCAGCCAGGTGCCCCAAGTCTGCCTAAAGTTTTATCAATTTTGTTTATCTTTCTAAATAACTACCTCTTGGTTTCCTTGTTTTTAATTTTTTGTCTTTATTTCATATATTTCTACTCTGGCCTTTATTTCCTCCCTTCTACCAGCTTCAGGTTTTGTTCTTCTTTTTTCAAGTTCTTTTAGGTATAAGGTTAGATTATTTGAGATTTTTCTTTTTTTTGTTTGTTTTGTTTTGTTTTTTAAGGTAGGCCTATATCACTATAAACTTCCCTCTTAAAACTGCTTTTGCTGCATTTCAAAGATTTTGGATCACTGTGTTTCCATTTTTATTTGCCTTCATGATTTTTAAAAAATTTCCTTTTTGATTTTTTGGTTGACTCATTTGTTGCTTAGTAGCATGTGGTTTCATCTCCATCATTCATGTTTTATTCTTTCTTTTCTTGATTCCTAATTTCATACTGTTGTGGCCAGAGAAGATGTATGATACGATTTTAATCTTCCTAAATTTATCAAGACTTGTTTTGTACTTAACATGTGATCTATCCTGGATAATGTTTTAGTTGTGCTTGAAAAGAATGTGTGTTCTGCTGTTTGGATGGAACTTTCTGTACATATCTGTTAAGTCCTTCTGGTCTAATGTATCATTCAAAGACACCGTTTGCTTGTTGATTTTCTGCCTGGAGATCTATCCATTAATGTAAATAGGTAATAAAGAAAACCTTTATTATTACTCACTAATAAAAGTCTCCTACTATTACTGTGCTACTGTCAATTTCTCCCTTTATATCAGTTAATATTTGCTTTATGTATTTAGGTGCTCCAATGTGAATTTATAGATATTTGCAATTTTTATTCTCTTGTTGGATTGACCCCTTTCTCATTATGTAGTGTCATTTTTTTGATTCTTGTCACAGTCTCTTTTTTTAAAGTCTATTTTGTCTGATAAAAGTATTGCTACCTCAGCTTATTTTTTTTGCTTTTACTTGTGTGGGATATCTTTTTCCATCTCTTCACTTTCAATATGTATATTTAGGTCTGAAGTGAATTTCTTGTAGGCAGTGTATGTATATCTGTCTATCCATCTATCCATCTGTCTGTCTAGATATACATATATATATCCATTCAGTCACCCTATGTCTTTTGATTGGAACATTTAGACTGCTTATATTTAAAGTAATAATTGAAAAGTATGCATTTATTGCCATTTTAATTGTTTTCCACTTGTTTTGTAGTTCTCTATTCCTTACTTCTTGTGCTCTTTCCTTGTGATTGATGACTTTCTTTAGTATTATACTCAGATTTTTTTCTTTTTCTTTTTCATGTATGTATTATAGGTTTTTTGTTTGTGGATAACATGAAGTTCATATGTAATATCCTCAGTATATGGCAGTCCATATTAAGTTGATGATCACTTTATTTCAAACACATTCTAAAAGAACTTCATTTTTTATGTGTATGTTTTATGTGTATGTTTCCATATTTTAAATCTTTTTTGTCCCCTTAATTTAAAAATAAATTTATTTTATAACTTTTGCCTTTAAACCTTTATACTAGCTTAATAAATAACTACTCTACTACCTTTACTATGTATTTGCTTTTACTCATAAATTTTTTTCCTTTTATAACTTTATTCTAATTATGGCCTTTTCCACTTAAGGAAGTTCTTTTAACATTTCTTATAAGGCCAGTTTAATGGTGATTAATTCTAACTTTCATTTGTCTGGGAATCTCTTTATGTCTCCTATTCTGAATGATAATCCTGCTGGGTAGAGTAATTTTTGTTGTAGGTTTTTTTTTCCTTTCATTGCTTTGAATATGTTATGCCACTCCCTTCTGACTTGCCAAGCTTTTTTTTTTCAGTTTTATTTTATTTTTTTATTTTTTTAATAAATTTATTTTTTATTGGTGTTCAATTTACCAACATACAGAATAACACCCAGTGCTCATCCCATCAAGTGCTCCCCTCAGTGCTCGTCACCCATTCACCCCCACCCCCCATCCTCCTCCCCTTCCACCACCCCTAGTTCATTTCCCAGAGTTAGGAGTCTTTATGTTCTGTCTCCCTTTATGATATTTCCCACACATTTCTTCTCCGTTCCCTTATATTCCCTTTCACTATTATTTATATTCCCCAAATGAATGAGAACATACATTGTTTGTCCTTCTCCGATTGACTTACTTCACTCAGCATAATACCCTCCAGTTCCATCCACGTTGAAGCAAATGGTGGGTATTCGTCGTTTCTAATGGCTGAGTAATATTCCATTGTATACATAAACCACATCTTCTTTATCCATTCATCTTTCGATGGGCACCGAGGCTCCTTCCACAGTTTGGCTATTGTGGACATGGCTGCTAGAAACATTGGGGTGCAGGTGTCCCGGCGTTTCATTGCATCTGAATCTCGGGGGTAAATCCCCAGCAGTGCAATTGCTGGGTCGTAGGGCAGGTCTATTTTTAACTCTTTGAGGAACCTCCACACAGTTTTCCAGAGCGGCTGCACCATTTCACATTCCCACCAACAGTGTAAGAGTGTTCCCTTTTCTCCGCATCCTCTCCAACATTTGTTGTTTCCTGCCTTGTTAATTTTCCCCATTCTCACTGGTGTGAGGTGGTATCTCATTGTGGTTTTGATTTGTATTTCCCTGATGGCCAGTGATGCAGAGCATTTTCTCATGTGCATGTTGGCCATGTCTATGTCTTCCTCTGTGAGATTTCTGTTCATGTCTTTTGCCCATTTCATGATTGGATTGTTTGTTTCTTTGCTGTTGAGTTTAATAAGTTCTTTATAGATCTTGGAAAGTAGCCCTTTATCTGATAGGTCATTTGCAAATATCTTCTCCCATTCTGTAGGTTGTCTTTGAGTTTTGTTGACTGTATCCTTTGCTGTGCAAAAGCTTCTTATCTTGATGAAGTCCCAATAGTTCATTTTTGCTTTTGTTTCTTTTGCCTTCGTGGATGTATCTTGCAAGAAGTTACTGTGGCCAAGTTCAGAAAGGGTGTTGCCTGTGTTCTCCTCCAGGATTTTGATGGAATCTTGTCTCACATTTAGATCTTTCATCCATTTTGAGTTTATCTTTGTGTATGGTGCAAGAGAGTGGTCTAGTTTCATTCTTCTGCATGTGGATGTCCAATTTTCCCAGCACCATTTATTCAAGAGACTGTCTTTTTTCCAGTGGTAGTCTTTCCTCCTTTGTCACAATACAAGCATCCATCCAAAAACTGGAAAGAACTCAAATACAAAAGCTAACCTTACACCTAAAGGAGCTAGAGAAAAAACAGCAAATAGATACTACACCCAGCAGAAGAAGAGAGTTAATAAAGATTTGAGCAGAACTCAATGAAATAGAGACCAGAAGAACTGTGGAACAGATCAACAAAACCAGGAGTTGGTTCTTTGAAAGAATTAATGAGATAGATAAACCATTAGCCCTTATTAAAAAGAAGAGAGAGAGGACTCAAATTAATAAAATTATGAATGAGAAAGGAGAGATCACTACCAACACCAAGGAAATACAAACGATTTTAAAAACATATTATGAACAGCTATACTCTAATAAATTAGGCAATCTAGAAGAAATGGACGCATTCCTGGAAAGCCACAAACTATCAAAACTGGAACTGGAAGAAATAGAAAACCTGAACAGGCCAATAACCAGGGAGGAAATTGAAGCGGTCATCAAAAACCTCCCAAGACACAAAAGTCCAGGGCCAGATGGCTTCCCTGGGGAATTCTATCAAATGTTTAAAGAAGAAACCATACCTATTCTCACTAAAGCTGTTCAGAAAGCTAGAAAGAGATGGAGTACTTCCATACTTGTTCTATGAGGCCAGCATCACCTTAATTCCAAACCAGACAAAGACCCCACCAAAAAGGAGAATTATAGACCAATATCCCTGATGAACATGGATGCAAAAATTCTCAACAAGATACTAGCCAATAGGATACAACAATACATTAAGAAGATTATTCATCATGACCAAGTGGGATTTATCCCTGGGATGCAAGGCTGGTTCAACACTCGTAAAACACTCAATGTGATTCATCATATCAGCAAGAGAAAAAACAAGAACCATATGATCCTCTCAATAGATGCAGAGAAAGCATGTGACAAAATACAGCATCCATTCCTGATCAAAACTCTTCAGAGTGTAGGGATAGAGGGAACATTCCTCAGCATCTTAAAAGCCATCTACGAAAAGCCCACAGCAAATATCATTCTCAATGGGGAAGCACTGGGAGCCTTTCCCCTAAGATCAGGAATGAGACAGGGATGTCCACTCTCACCACTGCTATTCAACATAGTATTGGAAGTCCTAGCCTCAGCAATCAGACAACAAAAAGACATTAAAGGCATTCGAATTGGCAAAGAAGATGTCAAACTCTCCCTCTTCGCTGATGACATGATACTCTACATAGAATACCCAAAAGCCTCCACCCCAGGATTGCTAGAACTCATACAGCAATTTGGTAGCGTGGCAGGATACAAAATCAATGCCCAGAAGTCAGTGGCATTTCTATACACTAACAATGAGACTGAAGAAAGAGAAATTAAGGAGTCAATCCCATTTACAATTGCACCCAAAAGCATAAGATACCTAGGAATAAACCTAACCAAAGAAGTAAAGGATCTATACCCTAAAAACTACAGAACACTTCTGAAAGTAATTGAGGAAGACACAAAGAGATGGAAAAATATTCCATGCCCATGGATTGGCAGAATTAATATTGTGAAAATGTCAATGTTACCCAGGGCAATCTACACGTTTAATGCAATCCCTATCAAAATACCATGGACTTTCTTCAGAGAATTAGAACAAATTATTTTAAGATTTGTGTGGAATCAGAAAAGACCCCGAATAGCCAGGGGAATTTTAAAAAAGAAAACCATATCTGGGGGCATCACAATGCCAGATTTCAGGTTGTACTACCAAGCTGTGGTCATCAAGACAGTGTGGTACTGGCACAAAAACTGACCTGCAAACTTCTGTTGAAAAAATCAGCTGATAGCCTTATGGGGTTTCCTTTGTACGTTTCTAATTGCTTCTCTCTTCTGCTTTTAAAAATTCTGTCTTTGTCTTTATCTTTAATCTTTGACATTTTTATCATGTGTGTTGTGGTGTGGACCTCCTTAAGTTCATCTTGTTTCGAACTGTCTGTGTTTCTTGAACCTGGATGTCTGTTTCCTCTTCCAGCTTACAGAAGCTTTCAGATAATATTTCTTCAAATAATTTTTCTGCTCCTTTCTCTCTCTCTTCTCCTTCTGGGACCCTTATAATGCAAATGTTTGTCTGCTTGATGTTCCCTAAGAGATCCCTTAACTTATAATCCTTTTGTTTTATTCTTTTTTTCTTTCTACTGTTCAGCTTGTGTTTTCCCTTTTTCCTATCTTTCAGGTCACTGATCTGTTCTGGATCTTCTAATCTGCTGTTGCTTCTCTCCAGTATATTTTTCATTTCAATTATTGTATTCTTCAATTCTGATTTTTAAAAGCATATTCTATCTCTTTGTTGAAGTTCTAAGTTCATCTACTCTTCTCTCTAGTCCAGTAAATCTTTATGATCATTAATTTGAACTCTTTATCAGGAAGATTGGTTACCTCTGTTTTATTTAGTTCTTTTTCTGATACTTTGTCTTGTTCTTTTGCTTGAATAATATTCCTCTATCTCCTATTTTTGCTTGACTTTCTGTGTTTGTTTCCATGAATTAGGAAGGACACCTACTTCTCCTAAACCTGTAAGAAAGAGCTCGCGTATAGTCATTTCCTATGTATGTAGTCTATGTGTGCCTGGTGACTTTGGTTGGCTGGCTAGGGCTGTGGTTGGTGTGGGCTGAGGGTCCTGGGGCCCTATGTGCTGGAGTTACTCTGATGCAATGGCTAGAGCTGACATGAGCATGGACCAGGATGGTCCTGGGACTCTCCATACACAGGGTGCACTGGCTGGATAGCTGAATCTGAAATAGGTGTGGGTTGGGACCATCCCAAAGCTTTCTATGCAGAGGGCTCTCTGGCAAAAGAGTTAAAGCAGATGTATGGGCAAGCTAGGGTGTCCTGGGCACTCCATGTAGGAGGTACCTGGGTGGGGAGGTTGAAGCAAAGGTGGTCACAGGCCAGGTGTTCCCAGGGTACTTCATTTCAGGGGTACTTTGGAGGGGTGGAGCCAAAGCAGGTATGAGCTGAGTGGTCCCAAAGTGCCCTCTGCTAGGGCACCCTAGCAAGCTGTCTGGAGCTGAAGTGGTATGGGCCTGGAGTATACTAGGGTGCTTTGCACTTGTGTCACCTTGGTGACATGGTTGGAGCTGTAGTGAGGGCTGAACAGGGGTGTCCCAGTTTTTTTTTTGGGGGGGGGTGTCCCAGTTTGTACTTTGCTGGGGCTTACTTGGTGGGACAGCTTGGGCTTGTGTGACCTAGGGGCCCAGAGCTTACTGAAGCAGTAGGCCACCTACGGCACCGGGACCTTGCTCCTATCCTTGCTATCAAGGTGGAATGGGAACATAAATTGTGCACACCAGGCCCTCTGATCTGGAGAGCATTCTAGCAGCTCTCCTGCCATTTGGTGGAGTTCTAGGGTTGGATCATTTTATATTCTGTTTTTTTTTTTCTGGCTATCCAGGGTGTCTAGGCTGGCTGTAGAAATGGGACTTGCTCCTGTCTAGCAGTTTGTATTTTAAAAAGGACTCTTTTCCTTTTTTAACCTTTTAGTTTCAGGTGACTGTGGGATGTGTTTACATTTCAATGGCATGGTAAGGTGTATAACTTCCACTGACAGAGAAAGAAAGTTTTAAGAAGGACTTTGGTTTCCTAAGGCCAATAATTTACTTTTTGAAACAAACAGGGGAAGTTTTGTGATTGCTAAGGGAATAGGTAAAGTTTGAATTGCCTCTGGAGCTGACTTTTGTTTTGCAAAAGATTTGTAAGGTAAGGGCAGTTACTCTCAATTTTTCAAGGAATGGATTGTAACTTAAATGACATCATAAGTTGATCCCCCTAACTACATTATTCTTAACGTTCTTTTCTACTGGGTACATAGTTTTAATTTAAAAAGTTTTTGGCAGTATTGCATAACAACCCCCACCTTATACTGGGAAAATTGGACATCCACATGCAGAAGAATGAAACTAGACCACTCTCTTGCACCATACACAAAGATAAACTCAAAATGGATGAAAGATATAAATGTGAGACAAGATTCCATCAAAACCCTGGAGGAGAACACAGGCAACACCCTTTCTGAACTTGGCCACAGTAACTTCTTGCAAGATACATCCACGAAGGCAAAAGAAACAAAAGCAAAAATGAACTATTGGGACTTCATCAAGATAAGAAGCTTTTGCACAGCAAAGGATACAGTCAACAGAACTAAAAGACAACCTACAGAATGGGAGAAGATATTTGCAAATAACATATCAGATAAAGGGCTAGTTTCCAAACTCTATAAAGAACTTATTAAACTCAACAGCAAAGAAACAAACAATCCAATCATGAAATGGGCAAAAGACATGAACAGAAATCTCACAGAGGAAGACATAGACATGGCCAACATGCACATGAGAAAATGCTCCGCATCACTGGCCATCAGGGAAATACAAATCAAAACCACAATGAGATACCACCTCACACCAGTGAGAATGGGGAAAATGAACAAGGCAGGAAACCACAAATGTTGGAGAGGATGTGGAGAAAGGGGAACCCTTCTGCACTGTTGGTGGGAATGTGAACAGGTGCAGCCACTCTGGAAAACTGTGTGGAGGTTCCTCAAAGAGTTAAAAATAGACCTGCCCTACGACCCAGCAATTGCACTGCTGGGGATTTACCCCGAAGATACAGATGCAGTGA
This sequence comes from Nyctereutes procyonoides, assembly GCF_905146905.1. Taxonomy (NCBI): domain Eukaryota; kingdom Metazoa; phylum Chordata; class Mammalia; order Carnivora; family Canidae; genus Nyctereutes; species Nyctereutes procyonoides. The sequence goes on from NW_026575037.1 coordinate 11,216,140, forward strand.
GACACCGGGACACCTGCTCCCCGATGTTTATAGCAGCAGTGTCCACAATAGCCAAACTGTGGAAGGAGCCTCGGTGTCCATCAAAAGATGAATGGATAAAGAAGATGTGGTCTATGTATACAATGGAATATTCCTCAGCCATTAGAAACGACAAATACCCACCATTTGCTTCAACGTGGATGGAACTGGAGGGTATTATGCTGAGTGAAGTAAGTCAATCGGAGAAGGACAAACATTATATGGTCTCATTCATTTGGGGAATATAGAAAATAGTGACAGGGAATAAAGGGTAAAGGAGAAAAAAATGAGTGGGAAATATCAGAAAGGGAGACAGACCATGAGAGACTCCTAACTCTGGGAAATGAACTAGGGGTGGTGGAAGGGGGAGGTGGGCGGGGGATGGGGGTGACTGGGTGACGGGCACTGAGGGGGGCACTTGATGGGATGAGCACTGGGTGTTATTCTATATGTTGGCAAATTGAACACCAATTAAAAAAAATACCTGACCCAAGATCAAGAGTCAGATGCTCAACTGACTGAGCCACTCAGACAACCCTTACATATATACATTTTATTTTATTTTACTTTTTAAAATATTTTACTTATCTATTCACGAGAGACACACAGTGAGAGAGGCAGAGACACAGGCAGAGGGAGAAGTAGGCTCCATGCAGGGAGCCCGATGTGGGACTCGATCCCGGGTCTCCAGGATCACGCCCTGGGCTGAAGGCAGGTGCTAAACTGCTGAGCCACCCAGGGATCCCCACCTTACATACATTTTAAAAATGATCTTATCTAATTGGAATGTTCCCCATCATGGCCATTGTAATTTTAGGTTGTTTTAGTAAAATTTTGCCATTGCTATAGATATTTACAGCTCCCAGGACCACAGTTTTTAGAAACAAGTAGGTATACTTTTTGGAGTTTAAAGATACCACTCATTAAGCTTTGTTTAATAGAAGACCCATGCATACCACTAGCAATTCCCAGCATGGATGAGATCAGCAGACTCCAGCATGGGGAGTCTGTGGATGGGAAATGGAGAAGGATAAACCAGCAAACTACTGTGAATGGAGGCTGCAGACCAGAAATGGGGAGAGGACTCCAATGCAAAACTGGGAATCTGAACCAATCTCTGTTGGAGCCTCCTGTTAATCTAGGGTGACCTGTTCATCCTGGACTGGAAAACCAATTAGGTCAGTAGGTCAAGCACATAAAGAATGGAGCTCAGACTGAATGGGGGTAACCAACAGCCCTCAAAAAGGACAAGAAAGTGAACTCAAAGTGTTCATGGGATGCCACACCCATGTTTCTTATTGTCCCCAAATGCCACCAGAAGTTCACTTTGAATCCTGACCCTGTCACTAAATCTGTTTTTTTTTTTTTAAATTCAACAGAGTGGATTTGAAGATCTAACTGACTTTAATCATGATTCATGATTTAGGCAGCATCACTGTCTAGGAAGCAGAGGGGAGTTCCACTATGCTAAACAAGGTTTTTTAAAACAGATTTTATTTATTTGAGAGAGAGAGAGAGAGAGAGAGAGAGAGAGAGAGAGAGAGAGAGAGAAAGCACGAGAAGGGCAGAAGGGCAGAGGGTGGGCAGCCCCTGTGGCTCAACAGTTTAGCGTCGCCTTCTGCCTGGGGTGTGATCCTGGAGACTCAGGATCGAGTCCCATGTCAGACTCCCTGCATGGAGCCTGCTTCTCTCTCTGCCTCTGTCTCTGCCTCTGTCTCTCTTCTCTGTGTCTCTCATGAATAAATAAATAAAATCTTAAAAAAAAAAAAAGGAATGGCAGAGGGAGAGGGAGAAGCAGACTCTTCACTGAGCAGAGAGCCCCACATAGGGTTTGATCCCTGGACTCTGGGATCATCTGAGCCAAAGGCAGATGTTAACTGACTGAGAAAGACTTTTTAAAAAAGATTTATTTATTTATTATTTTAGAGAGGGGGAAGGGCAGAGAGCGAGAGTAGCGAGAGAATCTCAAGCAGACTCCCCGCAGAGCACAGAGTCCAATATGTGGCTTGATCCTATGACCCTGAGATCACGACCTAAGCTGAAATCACGAGTCAGACCCTTAACCAACAGAGCCACCCAAGTGTCCTAAAAAGAGAAAGATTTTTAAAGGCAGAAGTAAGGCCCAAAGGGGAAAAAAAGAAAGGAATTTATTAGCAAGGAATGTGTTGTTTAAGCAAAGTTGTGCTCTCAAGGGGAGAGGAAGGGGTCTATCAATAAGTTTCTTGGTATGGACCAGGATATTCCATGTTGATTGGTTAAAGGTTATATTCCTGAGGGGTTGAAACTACAGTCAGGTTAAATATTAAGTCTTGGTTTACTGACTTGATGCCTTTATCTAAGTGATGACTATGGTTTTCTTTTTAACACCAGTGTGGAGCCAGGCCAGTTGGCTATCTGGGGTATTCTTCACAAAGAAATATCTGGGGGTCTTGATTACTGGTAAGCCTGGGACCCCACCATGCAGCCAACCTAATGGGGACTATCCTCAGTCTAAAGCTTTTACCTTGGAAAGATTTTCAGGGATGGGCTCCCTTTGATCTAGGTGCCATAGGGTGGTTGGTGTTGGGCCTCAGATGCCCAAGGTGGACTGATGGGGTTCCTAGTATACATGTTCTGGTCACACAGGTTAGGTAAGCCAGGGGCCTGGAACTAGGCAAGTGTCAGGAGAGGCCAATCTGAAGAATGGGTTCCAAGGTGTCCATGGCATCTGCCTAATTCCAAGCCCTGTCTTATACAAATGTGCATATTCCCCTGAAGGTAAAGCTGGAGGATACTGGCCTCTTTGACCAGGGCAGGGCCAAGAGGGCTAGCTGAAATAAGATTATAACTTACATATTAAGTTCTGGTTGATGGAGAATTCTAGGATTCCTTCGGGCAGTAAGTCCAAATCAGGACTGATGGTGGCCGATTTGTGACTTCAGGGTGATTTTTGGGGATCCCCCTCCACACCAAAGATTATGCAGGTGTTTGGGCCAGGCCCTGTTCCACCAGCCTGGACTCGAAGCCTCAGTCCAGCTGAAGGGATGCTAACTATGTATGCATGGTCAGAGCAATTCAAGGTATCTAGGAATCTGAAAAATAAGCACAGATCCAGGGAGGCTGAGTCATGGAACAAGATCTTTTGGACAGAAGCATCTGCTTCAAATCAAGCTCTATCTTGTATACTTGTTCATATTCCCTTTGAAGACAGAACTAGAGGATACTGATCTGCCTAGCTAGGCAGGGTGGGTGGGCTGGCTGGGGTATCATTTAATAAGACATCTGGGATCCTAGTTGCTAGAGATGCCCAGGACTCTGTCAGGCAGCAAGTCCAAACTGGGACTTATAGTGGCCAATTTGCAGTTGTAGATGTCTGGTGATTTGCAGACACTAAATATATATATATATATATATATATATATATATATATATATATATATATATATTTGCAGACACCTCCCCACTATAGCCTATGCAGGGCTTCCAACTGTGCAAGCCCTGGCAGTGCAGCTCAGGATAGACAGGAAATTGGAACCGCTCAAGACTTGGGAGAAACCAGATCTCAAAAGTGGAATGTTGGGGGTACATGGCATCTGCCTAAGTCCAAGGCCTAACCTACACAAATGCACTTCTTTCTGAAGGCAGGGCTGCAGGAATCTGGACCTCCTTGCTAGGAAGGGGTGAGTCATACTAGCCAGGGTATCTTTCCGTGAGAGACCCCTGGGAGCCTAAGAGACTACTGGTAAGCCTGGGAAACCAGCCACAGTAAGTCCACATGGGGACTGACTGTCACCATTTCAGTTGCTGCCTCAGAGTGATTTTTGGAGTGTGGGCTCCCTCCAACCATGAGGCAATGCAGGCGATTGGGGATGGGCTCTAGCTCTGCAGGTTGAGAGGGCCCTGGCAGCCCAAAGTGACCGAGTAAGCAGTGCTGACTGCGCAGGGCAGGTATCAGAAGAGGCCATGTCATTGGTGCAGGCTCTTGGTGGTATAAAGTGTGGACTTAATTGTAAGCCCTTAATTGTGGACCTATCCAGTATACAACGTTCCCCCTAAAGGCAGAGCTGAAGGTTTTTCAGCTGCTTTGCCAGAGAGTCAGGGTGAGGAGGACAGGGTGTCCCTCCATGAGGAGACACCTGGGAGTCCTGGTTCCGTGTTCAGGCCAGGATCCGCTCAGGCCTCACAAGATGACTGACTGTTGCACATTTGCAGCTGCTGCCTCAGAATTTTTTTCAGTAGGTGGGCTCCCCCTACCCCCAGAGGATCTACAGGTAGTTGGGGTCTGGCTGGGGTTCTACAAGCTTGGAGGGATGGGTCTGCACAAGGCTGGCTTCTGGGTGCATACTGTGCATGCGTAGTCCACACCGGCAGCATAGCCAGGGAGTATTACGGGCAAATGTTGGCAGAAGCTGCTCCCGAGAGCAGGCTCTTGGGTTTATAGGTATCTGCCTGATTCCAAGCCATAACCTAGATAAAAGTGCTTATTTCCCCTGAAGGCAGATCAGCAGGAAGCTGGACTGCCTTGCCAGCGTGGTGCCAGGCAGAGTGGCTAGGGTAGCCTCCTGTAGGAGACACTTGGAGCTTTGATGGCTAGAGAGGCCCAGGACCTCATCAGCGGCCAGCCCAGGAGTGGTCTGACTCTCACCTGGATAAAGTTGCCACCTTGGGAAGGGGAAGGGATGCCTCCTCCCAGGAGACTATGCAAATAGCTAAGTAGTGGCTTGAGCCCGAGGGCCCTGAGCCCGGCAGAGTGGCTAGGGTAGCCTCCTGTAGGAGACACAGGAGCTTTGATGGCTAGAGAGGCCCAGGACCTCATCAGCGGCCAGCCCAGGAGTGGTCTGACTCTCACCTGGATAAAGTTGCCACCTTGGGAAGGGGAAGGGATGCCTCCTCCCAGGAGACTATGCAAATAGCTAAGTAGTGGCTTGAGCCCGAGGGCCCTGGCTGCCTGTGGCCAGATGATGGGGCACATGCAGTGCATGTATGCGCCATGTGGGTCAGTGTAGCTGGGGAACAGGGCGAGTGACCAGAGGGGCCGTGCTCTTGGTGAAGGCTTTTGTGGGTCAAAAGTACCCGCCTAATTCCAAGCCCTAACCTTTACAAATGTATACATTTCCCCTGAAGTCAGGGCTGGAGGAAATTAGATGCCTGGTGAGGGGAGGGCTGGGCAGGTGTGGAGGGGTACTTTTTAGTATAAGACACCCGAGAGATCGGGTTGCTGAAGGAGTCCAGAACCCCATCAGGCAGCCAGTCAAATGGAGACTGACAGTTTCAAGTTGATGCCTCACAAAGATTTTGGGAGTGGATTTCTACGTTGGAAGCCATGTCAGTATAGTTGCAAACTTCCCTGGCTGGACACTGTTTGCTATGAGGCTGCCACAGCTGAGAAATCCTGGAACATCTGAGAAATAGCTGGCAGAGGTAGGAATCCTTACATGTCAGCCCCTGGCTCTCTTCCTGCAGGGTCCAATGGAGTGAGAGGGGGGAAGAGTCGATTTTCTTTCACTTTCTAAATCTAGAATAGTAAGATAAATCATTTGTAGAACTGGTTTCTTGGGCTTAGTACCTGGCAAATTCGGTAGAGTATTCTTGGTGTTGACTGATCCATTTCCAGAGATGGTCACTGTTTTTCTTTGTCTTTCATGTCATTTGTCATTAAAATGAATTACCACAGGGAAAGAGCGCAGGTCTAAGCCCATAAAAGCCTGCTGTCCAAGCCAGCCTCACAGAGTGGCGAGTTGATAGTTCTTGTAAGACTGGTGTCTATTTAGACAAACTTAACTATGGGTCCTCTCTGTTAAAACAGGATAAAGTTTTTCCCTTCATCTTGTTCTATGTCCTCTAAGAGCTTGGCTTTGTGACCAGTGAGAATATCTTCTCTGGTCTCTATCCTCTCTGGTGCCCTTATTGGAGTATACTAGGTGGCCAGTGGAATAGAGTGCAGTTCTGGAACACAAGGCCACCAGCAGCACTCTCTTTGTCCATCCATGTCAGCTCTCAGTGGAGTTTGTCACAAGAGGTCCCAGCCCATAAAGAACCTTTGTCTCTCAACTCATTGCTTGTTAATACTGGAAAGTCCCATGCCAGTAGGGCCTGCAACCGATTAGCAGGTCTGTAACTGGAGGTGTCTCACATATTCATGAGAGAACAGAGATACTGTCTTTACTACACCTGTGTGATGAACTCTTTTGCTTTCTCAGAGTATTTTGGGGTGTAAACTTTTGGATCACGAGGGCTACATCATCGATGCCCTCTCTAAGCATGCCCCTTGCATTCATGGTCTAAGCCTGGAAAGTTGACTTTGGATCTTTCCACTAAAAGGTGTATTGGTTTGAGTCGATGTTGACATTAATTAAGCTCCCACTTGTTAATGGCCAGAAGATGGATCCTTTAAATTTGTTATATTTGAAAGAAAAGAAAATTCTTTGTGGAGAGCTATCAATGGTCTTATTAGTATAACAACTAGCCTTAGGGACTCCCTTGATAAGATGAAAGAACAGAAATTAGACTTAAGACCAAATTTAATGTCCACATCCAACTTAAATCCCCCTTCTCACAACCTGTCCCCATCTACCTATTTTAACTTCCTTTTCCCTGTATGATTTACAGGGAGCACTCTGGCCTAATCTCTAGGTTCAAAGTACACAGATTACTCATGTAAGTGCTGAAAGCTAGGAAATGAATTTCACATAAGCTCCAGAGACTGGTAGGAAGTCTAGCTTTGCTCCTGCTTTCCAGGCCTCTGTAATCAGGCTCTGCCTCCTTCAGGCATTCCTAAGCACTGTCCTTTGCAGATACCTCCTAGATCCGCCCACTCCCCCACCACCACCAAAAGGAAATTCTTGTCCTCTGTTCTTTCTTTCTTTCTTTCTTCTCTTTCTTTTCTTTTCTCTTCTCTTTCTTTCTTTCCTTTCTTTCTTTCTTTTCTTTCTTTCTTCTTTCTTTCTCTTTCTTTCTTTTCTTTCTTTCTTTTTCCTCCTCAACAGTTGGCATAGGATCTCTCATTTATTTATTAATGAGAGACAGAGACACAGAGAGAGAGAGAGAGAGAGAGAGAGAGAGAGAGAGAGAGAGAGGCAGAGACACAGGCAGAGGGAGAAGCAGGCTCTCTGCCGGGGCCCAAGGAGGGACTTGATCCTAAGACTCCAGGATCACTCCCTGAGCTGAAGGCAGATGCTTAACCACTGAGCCACCCAGGTGCCCCAATCTTGAGATTTCTTATGAAAAGTTTTAGCAAAGCAGATTTAAAAGAGCCTGTATGATCAATTACTATTCTTGCCGCACTTATGTAAATAATCAGGTCAGGTTTATTAATACTAAACTTATGTTTTTAAGTCTTAATTTGAGCAGCTTTGAAAATGAGGGTGACTTCAGAGAGAAAAATGATCTCAGTAACATATTTTCGTGCATATTAGATTCTCACTTTATTGACTTTAAGGTTTGTTTTCTCCCTGTAAACTGGACCAGATCCTGAATTCTAGTTTCCTTCAATATCTGACTACAACTCTCCAAATAGAATTTCCAATTTTCACACACCTTTTTGACTTCAAATCATTGAGAACTAAAACCACCCTCCCCCACCCCCAGCCCTGTAAATTGAATTATGAATGCCTTGGTGTGAACTTGAGAGAAATCAACACAGTATCTCATATATGGGCGATCTTCATTCCTGTCATACTGGGCCACTCAATAAGATCACCAGAGACAAACTGCCAACCAGGAAAGTCTTTCAAGTTGCTCTTGCCTGCCCTCATACTTTCTGAAGATGCTTTGAAGCCTCATGTCTACCCAGATGGTTGTAAACAGGCCCAAGTTCCCCACGCTGAGAGGACCCCAGCTCTGCAAGGCCAGCACACTGGGTCTATTGCATCTGCACCAGTCATGCAAGTCAAGCTAAGCAGAGACCTGGAACAGGGCAAGTGTTGGGAGAGTCAGGGTCATGGGAATGGAGTCTTGGTGGCCCATGAAGTTCTTGTTGGCAACAGTTAAGATAGTCATGGAGGCTTAAAGGATATACCAGTGGGAGGCCACTGATTTGTTATGCATGTGGACAGGAACACTTAAATGTCCCAATATGCATTGACCTCCCATTTGCCAGCCTTTAAACATTCATATGCCCATGGGAAATGCTGTCTACTGCAGATAGAAATGAAACCAGGTGGAGTGTAAGGGCCCTAGCTAGGATCTATTTGATCCTTTCCAGCCATGAATCAGAGGAGTTGGAATGCTATTCTGAGAGGCTATCCCTTCCTAGAGGAATCTTTTCTAAAGTTCTTGCAAATAGGCATAAACCTATTTGTATTCCCTTTTGTTCAAGGGAACAGAGATGGGACTTAGGTAGGGAAAAGAACAGGGGGACAAAGTTGTACAACTGACAAATAGGAAGGTGTTTAGTTGAGCTAGTAGTCATGACTGGGGAAAGGTTGAGACAAGCTATGGAGACACCTGGTTGTAACAACTTAACCTGACAGGTAGTATCCAGAGGCTTGTAGGTGTAACTGGAAGTGGCATTTAGGACTAAGGGGAAGCTAATTACAGGGAAGACCCAAGGGTCTCCATCATTGTGAACAGATTGGAGTTTCCGATAATACTCAGAGAGGTTTCCCCCTTTTGCAACAGACTGAGAAATATAGATGAGAGCATTGTCTTTTCAAGTGAAGGGTGTGTGTGTGTGTCAAAAAGCAGCAGTGAGAAGAGGGTAGACAGGCCTGTTCTGACCATCTTGAGAAACCTGTCTCCTTCAGCTGTCTGCCTCAGCTCCTGGACATCTTTACTTTGAGGTCGCCAGTTGGTGTGGAGGGCTAGTCAAGGTTTGGTGCTTTCTTGAGATTTGACACATAGATACAAGAATCTATTCTTTGGAGTTTGGTGGCACAAGGGTTGGTATAACAGTACCTGATCAAGGTCTTAACAATGGGATTGAAGAGAGTCTTTCCAAAGATGTCTTTTCCGCTAGATGAAGTTGTGAATTTATAAAGGTGATGTTTTAGGTTTCTGTCCTCCAGGTGTGTGCTGTGGAATGCTTGCTCTACAAAGCATGATTATTTTTATTTTTATTTATTTACATTTTTAAAGATTTTTATTTATTCAAGAGAGACACAGAAAGAGAGAGGCAGAGACATAGATAGAGGGAGAAGCAGGTTCCCTGCAGAGAACCTGATGCAGGACTTGATCCCAGGACCCCAGGGTCATGACCTGAACCAAAGGCAGATGCTTAACTACTGAGCTACTCAGGCGCCCCAAGCATGATTATTTTCAATGGGAGCGATTAGAGCTTTATAGTATTGTTGTATTTCCTTTTATCAACTGTGGGTCAAAGCAGGGGTGAATAGTATTGGGTATTCTGTTCCAAAGAGAACAGATTCTTACTGAATGTATGTAAATGCATACATTGTCATAAATAATATTTAATAAGAGTTTAAGATTAAAAATTATTTAAATATTTAATATTAAATATTTAATAAAAATAAGAGTTTCAGAATTCTGGAGGGATCAGGTAAGGAGAAAAAGTTAAATGTTTTAATTGGCATTTATAGATATACTTTGCCAAATTTCTATGAGTTATAGATAGCTTATGGGAGAAATAAAACAGAGGTCCTTTAAATCTGGAAAACGACACTTTAAAGCAATCCATTTTCCATTAGAGTTTTAGCAATTCTTACCCAGTTCAGTGTTATGATCTTAAATTTATTAGAACCTGTCTAATCTTTCTCATGAATCTCTTTGAAGATGAAGTACTTAAAACAATAACTAAATGACAAAAGACTTAAAAATAGCAATGGTTAGAGATCTCATGAGAGTTTATTATGATGTAATTGGCAAGGGAATTTGGTTATTTCTGTGACATATTTCAAGATAATAACATATAAGAACATATCAGATTTTTAGCAGTCTCACACAATTTATAGAACACTTGTTTTAACACGTATCTACACAAATACAATCAAAAAAGGTTTAGTGTCATTTCTTTGACACTAGTTGTCATGTAATTTAACATATCAAATAAGCCTCATTAGTACAGTGTAACATTTCCCTTTTTATAAGGAGAGGGAACAAAACTTTTGAGAAGGTCTAAAGAGCTTGTGGAGATACTCATAGTTACTTTTAGGTAAAAAGACTTTAGAATTGAATTTTGGGAAGTTTGTCAAAAACATCAAAAGGTATTGGGAGATTGACCAAATAGGATTACAAATCATTATGAAGCAGTATTTTATTACCTATTTGACCAAAGTGACAGTAAAGTATATTTTTTAAAGATTTTATTTATTTATTCATGAGAGGACACACAGAGGCAAAGACAAAGGCAGAGGGAGGAGGAGCAGGGTCCACGCAAGGAGCCTGATGCAGGACTTGATCCCGAGAATCTGGGACCATGTCCTGAGCCAAAGACAAATCTAAGATCACGCCCTGAGCCAGACTCAAAACGCTCAAATGCTGAGCCACACAGGTGTCCTGACAATAAAATATTTCAATGGCAAATAAAAAGGGTCACAAAGTTGTAAGCGAAACGTAGCTCTCTCAATATCCAGAAGATGTAGTTTTCTGAGTATTCAGAGACTTGATGAAGACACAACATAGAATCTTTGTTTTCTCTGCAGATTACATGAAAGGTAAAGGAAAACCTTTGTTTACAATTTCATATTGAGAGCAGACCTATAAGAAAACTTTATTCTTTTAACTGAAGGAAAATTCTGATTATGCACCAGTGTGTTTTTATTATCAAAACTTTTTTTAACTTAAATCCATTCTAATTTTAGATTGACTACATATAGAATTCCTTCCTCAATATTTCTTTTCCATAAGCCTTCTATTTCTTCTTTATATCTATTTAAAATTTAAAAATTAAGAAAAGTATTCTGGAACAATCATTTTACTTTAGCACAAAATTACTTTTTTTTACTTTACCACCACCACCACCAAACCTCATGTCCTTCATACCCTTCCTTATCTAAAATATACATTCTACTTTTAAAAAACCATCTTTTCATATACAATCCTTTTCTTTCACTCTTATTATTTCTAGTAGTTTTATTTAAAAACGTTAAGTAGACAGACTGAAGATTTGAAAAATAGGACAACCTTCAAACTGATGACAGAGCTATAAATATCTGGGAAGTCTTCACCAGAATCCAAAGCCTTGCAAGTAGTTATAAGAAATGGGGAAAATTCTTTTAAATAGGTTGTTGCCTAGGTGCAAATCTGAAAAGACACGGCAACAAAGTGTGAGCCTATCGAAAAGTGTAAGTTTGGTTTGGAAGAGTTATCACTGTGTTCCTACAGGGCAGGGAGGGTGGTTATTTTTGCATTCCCCATTTCAGCTGGCTGCACAGACCCTTTTGTTGCCCAACTGACTGTGATATAAGAGCAATGGCTTCAAACACGCTGGATCATTCCACCCCAAGAATATAGTGAATGTTATGGCCCATCATATACCTACATATATAAAGCTATGTAAGTAACTGAGAGCCCTGATTGCTAGAGAAGGCCAGGACCACATAAGGGAACCTGTCTGTCTGTCTCTCTCTTTTTAAACAATTTTATTTATTTGAGAGAGAGAGAAAGGGAGAGAGCGAGCACAAGCAGGAGGAAGGGCAATGGGAGAAACAGACTCCCTGCTGAGCGAGGAGCCCACATTGGGGCTCCATCCCAGGACCCTGGGATCATGACTTGAGCGGAAGGCTTAACCTACTGAGACACACAGGTGCCCCAACCAGGCAACCCATCTAAGTGGGGACTGACATGCCAGTTTAAAGCTGCTGCCTCACTAGGATTTTCTGGAGGTGGGCTCTCCACTCTGAGGCTACTCAAGTGCTTGGGGTCAGCTGGAGTTCCATAGGCCTGGAATGCCCCCTGGAACCCAAGGCTGGCTGACGGGCTACTGCACAATGTGCCTGCCATGCAGGTCAGCGCAGTCTGGGACCTAAAACAGGACACGTATGCCTCCAATTAAGCCTCCTACTAGTCCAACAAGGAGCTGCAAGGACTTCCTTCTTTTTTTAGTGCATCTGTTTTTGGCATAGGTTGTAAATTGGGCATAAACAAAGACAGATAAAACAATTTGGGGATCTATATATCTGGCTTGAAAATCCTGCATATTAAATTTCAGGGCATAGGCTGCTATTTATTGTAGGTTCCAATAAGACTGAGACAAGTTTTACTAATCGGGGTTCCCATATTCTTGGGTTAGAAGTATGTGGTATAAAATAGAAGCCTCATATATACCATGAAGGACCATGATATGTGTTATATGCTAAGTTTCCTATATAAATTTCACTATGTACCTTATAAGATGTCCCTGTTCATTTAAACTCTGGACCTGATACCCATGGATCTATTGTTCATAGGTGATTGTGGAAGAAAAATTGTTTGTGGGACTCATGCTACATGAATAACCTTGGGAGCCTGGTTATTTAAAATATATTAATATATTATCTGGCCTCCAGGTCAGAACTGGCCCTTCTGTTCTGGATGCCAAAAGTTATAAATCTTGCCTCACATTCCCTCCTGCTCAGGCTGGGCTGGACCCCCAGAATGGAATCTGGGTGGGGAGGCAGACACACATAGCCCAGGCTCCTTAAAAGTATAAAAACATGATAGAAATGCAGCTCGCTCCATACTGCACATGGGTAAATGCTTAACTACAAACCCCGTTACTCAGCCTGGAATCTGGTTGGTTACTCAGCCTATGAAGACAGAGGGCCCTTATGGGGATGGTCAGTTGGAATTGGATTATAGGGTAAGTTACCCTATAACTATGTGTTTTTCTTAGTCTGGTTGCAAACGTGGAGTCCAGCTGATCGGTTATGTGGGACAAATCATAGAAACATCTATCCATATAGAACAGTTGTTAAGGTATCCTGTTGGTAACCTACTAAACATGTCTGCCTTCCCACACAAATGCAGTCATGGGTTGGCTCTCTATCAACTGGAATAGCAAAGAACGTGTCAAGTAAGTCTGTCCCAATGCAATCAGTGCCAGATCTAGTGGTGATATTGCTTATGATAGCATCTATATTTGAGGGTGCTCCCTCAGTTTGGGGAAATTTGTTTAAATTCCTAAAATTTGTAAATGTATATGACCTGTTTGGCTTTTTGACAAGCCAGATTAAGTAATTTATGTGGTGAAACAGTAGGGACATAATTTGTTCCTTTAGAAGTTCCTGAATGTTTTATTATTTACATGTCCTATGATAGCCATTCCGGGCATGTTTTCTAAATTGGGACTTAAAAAGCATTTAGTTTGAAAGTCTGTCCTCATTGCTCAGAATCTATGTACCCAAGTGTGTGGGGATAATTTTCCTTCTCATCCTTCAATCTCTTTTTATTGCTCAAGTTTTCTAAGTTAGTAGGATATCCCTGTGTCATTGTTATTAGGAGCCTGTATCTAACAACACAGTGGTATATGTAGTGTTTCTATTTGCAGAAGAGGTTTCTGTTGATATGAGCAATTGTCTCTGGCTTGAGCCAGAGGAAGAGACTGCTGAATCCCTGTGGGGAGCTCACAGGGTTTTCTCTCTCTCACTAGCAGTGATCTGCTATTGAGGGGATTAGGTTTTATAAAGAAGTAGTATTTACAGTAAATGGACGAGTGAGTATATGTGGGTTTATTTTCTGTAGGTCTATTTACTGTAAAAGATGGTTGTTTCTGTTTCTCTGCCTCTCCTATGTAGCTTGTGGGGTATCTATTTGACTTTCTACTTTTATAATTTGTTTTCAGGGTGGTCGTCTAAATGGTGTAGGTGACCAGAAAGGCCCCTTGTAGATTTGGGTCTAGATGGTCTATTTTGATTTGGTCTATTTTTATTAGATGTAGGCCTGCTTTTGTCTATATATATGAGTGTTAAAACTATCCTTTTAATTTAGTTCCTCAGCTGTTCTTATCAAGCCAATCAGTTCTCCTGGTAGCTGCAAATACTATAAATAATGCTCTTCTGTCCTGTGAAGGTGCAGCTTTTAGACTTTTTAATTTGTTGCTTCTATATCTAGCAGTGTGGGTGTCTGGTCCCTATCATAAATCATAGTTAATAATCCTAATTTCATTATTATATTAGCTTCCCCTGCTGTGTTTCATGGAGAGTTATAAGGGGTGATATATTTGGAATAGGCCATCTTAAACTCCAGGTTGCTGCTACCCAAAAGATTTTATAAATTAGTACTATTTTCTCCAGATGCTCTAAGGTGTTGATTCAATTTAGCATCACTAGTAATAGGTTTAAGGTGCACAATCTCTGTTCCTGTGAGGATCAGGTTTTGTTATTCTTCGGACCATAAATTTTTTTTCAATTTTTTAAAATTAAAAAAATTTTTTTTATTGGAGTTCAATTTGCTAACATATAGCATAACACCCAGTGCTCATCCCATCAAGTGCTCCCCTCAGTACCCGTCACCCAGTCACCCCCTACCCACCTCCCTTTCTAACACCCCTTGTTTCCCAGAGTTAGGAGTCTCTCATGTTCTGTCTCCCTTTCTGATATTTCCCACTCATTTTTTCTCCTTTCCCCTTTATTCCCTTTCACTATTTTTTATATTCCCCAAATGAATGAGACCATATAATGTTTGTCCTTCTCCGATTGACTTATTAGGCTGGCTGGGGTGCCTTTCATTAGGAGGTACCTGGGAGACTTGATTATTGGTTTGTGGGGTAGAACTTTCTTCTGCCCTTCAAGCTGGTCTAATAATTAAATTGACAGGAGATAGATTAACAACAAAAAAACCTTATTTGTACATACACATACCCAATAACAAAATTGAGCCCCCCCCAGATAACCAAAGCATGCAACTTTTATATGTTTGGGTAAAGAAACATAAATCTGTGAGGAATGAACAGAAGATTTCTGAATCTTATGTTCATTAGCTTTAATTAGTACAAAATTTAAAAAAGAATTTGGGCAGAAGTAATAAATTTGTAAAAGTAACAAGACTTGCTTATTTATACAATCTTCTTGGTTCTAAATACCTATTTCAGGTGATAAGGATGCCTTTTTACCTCCAATGTAGGAAGGGTTTCTTTCACACTGGAGATTTATTTTCTGCTCCCTGGAGACAAAGAGGGTCAGAGTGTTCTTCCTGCACTGGCTGTTTCTTAAATTAATTCAAAATAACATGACAAAATGGCATATTTTGGGGTGGCCTGCCCTGGGCCCCTAGAGTTTCCTAGAAACTTCCTAGAGACTTGACATACTAAAATCTAAGCTGGTAGATTCTCTCTCATTGAACCAGTCTCTTGGTGCTGACATTAGGCCAGTTCTATTAGAACCCTTTCAGGAGGTGGTGATGCACGTGTGTTTCCAAAGTTAGGTTTATGGTTCAGATAGTCAGGTATTAAGTTAATGGCATTTCTATGGAAGTAAGAGAAAAATAATGTAGGATCGCAGCAAAATATAAGCCAGTTTCAGTTTTGAGAGTACAAGCTGAGAAGAGTTTTAGATGTCAAAGTATCTTTAGATGGATTGAAGGCAGGCAGTGGCAGATTTCTTGGTTTTCAGTTTGAACGTTTCAGGCGATCCTTCTGAGTGGCCACATAGCAATCTGCACAAAGATCATCCATTCGTGTGCTATTGTGATGATTTCCCTGAAGTTTATTATTTTTTTAAGATTTTATTTATTCATGAGAATACACAGAGAAGAGAGAGAGGCAGAGACACAGGCAGAGGGAGAAGCAGGCTCCATGTGGGGAGCCCGACACGGGACTCCATCCAGGGTCTCCAAGATCACGCCCTGGGCTGAAGGCGGAGCTAAACCGCTGAGCCACCAGGCCTGCCCTTCCCTGGTTTATATCAAGTCATTCATATGCAGTTTGGAAGGCTTCAGGAAAAATGGCAGATTTAGGTTGTAATGATTTCAAGTCAAAGAATGGGAGAAAATCATAAATGTTAGTTTGGAGAGTTGTAGCCAGAGTTTGGATGAAACAAGAAGAGTTCAGGATCTAGTTGAGTTTATAGGTAGAAACAAAATCTCAAAAATTATGAATAGAAATAGAATCTAATATTCAAAAGTACATATTATAGTGTCAAATGAAGCATTTTTTTCTCTCTCTGCAATTACCCCATTTCTATCAATGGGATATCACCTTACAATGATAATCATAGTAATTTGTTTGCAAATTAAGTATAGTTTCAAAAAACTTGATTATTTATATAAGTGGAGCAAGAGTAGCAATTGGTCACATAAGCTCTTTTAAGCCTGTTTTGGTATAAGGAGTCTCTAGAATGAACTTTTAATAGTATCTTGAGGCTAAGAAGCCAAGCTAAATACTTGCCATCAGACTTTTCCTGCAATACCTATAGAGTTGAATTATTTTCTCTCTTTTCAAGATCCCCTAATCTCCTGAGGTTTCTGCATCTGGCAGGAAATGACCTTTACTCACCTGGTAAGGCTGCTGAGATCCTTGTAAGCAAGATACTGGGCTGATATGTGCAAGGGAATTTATTGGCTCCAAAAAATCATCCTTAGTTTCATAAAGCTGTCTGGTCATATCTCAGTCTCTGCATGTTTCCCTCAAATATGACAGCCTTGCTAATATAACCAATGTTTCCAATTCTATCTTGTCATAAACAAAACAGATTCTTACTGAACTCAGGCAAATATTTCTATGAAACTAAGAATACTGAGAGAGATTCCAAATCTTGGAGATATCAGATAGGGGAAAAAGATACTTCAGTTCTGCTTACAAAGGTATAATTTACCAAATTACTAAGAGTCATATTTAACTTAAGAGGAAAGGCTTTCTTGTATCTTGAAAAGATGAAACAACAAGCAGTATTTCAAACAAAAAGTCATAAAAGTTAAAGCATTCTCAGTTTATTCAGTACCATGTGGTTATTTTTTGTGATCTTGATCTTTTGTTAGTTTTATGAAGCCTTCAGTTTCTCTGTTAGAATTCTGTAAATTTTTACCCAGTTCAATGGTATGATCTTAAAGTTATTAGAGAGCTGTATTCTGGAATTCTTGTCAGTCCTTTTTCTGAATTTCCTTAAGATGAGGGACTTTTGCAAAAGCATCAGAATAAACCTTTTGTTTATAAATGACTAAAGTCTTAAAAATTGCAGTGGTTAAGGATTTGATTATAGTTCATTACAATGCAACTGACAAGGTAATTTGGTTATTTCTGTGACACACAGCACTTCAAGGTTAGAACTAGAATTGCAAGTGATAACACACCAGGACATATCAGATTTCTAGGAGTATCATACAATTTCTAGAACACTAATCTTAACATATATTTAATATGATCTAAGAAAGTTTAGCATCATTTATTTGACAATGCTTCCCATGTTACTTAACATACCAAATAGGACAATGATCTCTCTTTTGTAAGAACAACAAATCCTTCATATGTTCTAGGAATCCTCTGGAATATTTCAAAGTTAGTTTGTGGTCAAGACGTCATTATAAAATTTGATTTGGGGAGATTTCTCAAATATCCTGAAGGTTTTGGATATTTGATTGAATAGGATCACAGATTATTATGAAACCATACTTAGTTATCAATTTAATCAAAGTGCCAATTAAAGACTTCACAGGCAAACACAGCAAGTTAAATAGCTGTAAAAAGCCTTAGTTCTTATATTAAATAGAAAAATAGGGTGGCTATATAAACCAGGGAAGAGCAGGCCTGGGTGTCTCAGCGGTTTGGCGCCTGCCTTTGGCCCAGGGCACGATCCTGGAGTCCCGGGATCGAGTCCCACGTCGGGCTCCCTGCATGGAGCCTGCTTCTCCCTCCTCCTGTGTCTCTGCCTCTCTCTATGTCTATCATAAATAAATAAATAAATAAATAAATAAATAAATAAATAAATAAATAAATAAATAAATAAATCTTTAAAAAAATAAATAGAAAAACAAAGACCTGATAAAGAAAACACACAAAATTATTTTTCTAGGTAGATTATTGGTCCGCTTTTAATAAGAAATTGTAAATAATGTTTTTCTTTACCTTTAATGTAACCTAAGAAAAGGTTGTCCTTTTAACAGAAAAATGAAATTTTAATTTTGCACCAGTTTACTTCTGACATTCTCATTTTTTTTACATTAACTCATTTTTAGATAAACTCATTTTAATCTTACCCAATTGAGCAATGTCCAATAGGACATTAAAGTCCTATTTTAAAGATTCCTTTTTCACAAACCTCTTACAACTTTTTTTTCTCAACAAAAAATTAATAATAATAAAAAAGAAGGTATGAGGAATATAATAAACTCTACCCCCTAAGTAGGGCTCAGACTCATTATCCCTAGATCAAAGACCATGGGCCCTACTGGCTGAGCCAGCCAGGTGCTCCTATTCCTTATACCTTCTTTTACCAACAACACATAGCCTACTTTCCTTGCATATGAAGATATTACCTTTAATTTTAGTAGCTTTAACATATATTAGAATTTTTAACTCTTAGAAACTAAACTTTATTATCTAGTGAAAACTATGTGGTAAGAAATTATGAATTGTTGCACCAGCATTCTTTAGATTGGTAAATTTATGAATATATTTCATAATTTCTAGAAACATGCTTTTTCATAGCACAGTCTTTAAGTAGAGCACAAAAAATGCTAACACACCAAATTTATCTTTAGTTTTTCTATAATAAGGAAGCCAAAAGTAGATAAACCTATGTTCAGTAATAAGTGTTTATTTTAATTTCAAAATGATCTAGATATTCAATTTAATTAATCTAACTCCTTACTTAACCTGAAACCTTAATTTTTTTTTTTCTGTTATCAAAACATTTTTGGAAGCTCTTTAGAAAGTTTACCTAAAAACTTTTAATATTTTTTTTTACCTTTTAAAATTACTTTTTTTTTTTTAAGATTTTATTTATATGAGCGAGAATGAGAGAGATCATGAGGGAGAGGTAGAAGCAGACGTGCCGCTGAGCAGGGAGCTTGATGCAGAGCTCAATTCCAGGACCCTGAGATCATGACCTGAGCTGAAGGCAGGTACTTAACCAACTGAGCCACCCAGGCACCCCAATTTGTTTTTAACAATTATGGTTAGATTACCTACAAACACTTCATGCGATACCACACAAAGTCAGTCTTCTTTCAAGCTATTCTGTTCTTGTTGGAAGATTTTGTAACCAAAATCACATGAACTTATTTGACTTTCAGTAAACACAAACATAATAAAAGTTTTCATTTTAAAGTTGATAAATATAAAGATGTCCATTTTATTAAATTAACATCCTTAAATTAATTTTCATATTGAGTATTTTCCCAGGTTATGTGAACTTGAAATTCATTTGGACTGTTTCTATTTTGAGGATTTTTATAATACCAAATGCTTTATAAGCCTTTAATTTTTTTTAAAGATTTTATTTATTCATGAGAGAATTTATACACACACAGAAAGGCAGAGATACAAGCAGAGGGAGAAGCAGGCTCTGTGCAGGGAGCCTGACGGGGGACTCGATCCAGGGTCTCCAGGATCAAGCCCCGGGCTGAAGGCAGCGCTAAATCGCTGAGCCACCGGGCTGCCCTAAGCATTTAATTTTTAAGCCAATTAAATAGAGCTCTTTATAAATGAACTTTGGAAACAACATTGAGAGGTAGAAAAACCTGTATCTGTAATGCATATACATACACAAACAATATAAAAGCTCACTAGTTCATGAACAGTTGCAATAAAGTTTACTTGCTCAGATGCCTAAAGTGTTTTACTATTTGTGGAAAAGACTTTTAAGATTTGTATTTGTCTTTGGATTTAATCTTATATAGGCTGTGCTAGAGTTTGGGCACAAGAGTGATTTTAGCAGTTTATTTTTTAAAAAGTCCTCTTCCCTTTTTCTCCCTTCAGTCTCTAGTGACTGAGGGCTGTATTTACATTTCAAAGACATAAGGTTTATAACTTTGGACAAAGAAAAAATGCAAATTGTTGTTTTAAAGAGATTCAGTGTAATTGTTATTTACCTTTTTGAAGCACAGGGCAATTTTGTTCTAATATCCTGGTCTTTTGTAATTGAGAGAAATAAAATGTGGGGATTAGTAAAGACCAGTGGGCTTTGATTGTTCCTAGAGTTGCATTTCTGGTTTTGTAGAGACTTGCAAGGTAAAGGCAGTTGTTTTTAATTCCTTTCAAAGAACTGGATTACAGCCTGAATACTAAGGGACTGACTCACCTTTTTATTTTATTTTTATTTTTTAAAGATTTTATTTATTTATTCATGAGAAACAGAGAGAGAGGTAGAGATACAGGCAGAGGGAGAAGCAGGCTCCATGTAGGGAGCCCGATGTGGGACTCGATCCGGGGAGCCCAGGATCACACCCTGGGCTGAAGGCAGAGCTAAACCACCGAGCCACCTGGGCTGCCCTGATTCACCTTTTTAAATTAAACTAGCTACTTTCTATCATGGAGATTTAAACTAGAACTAGAATCAAAAGACTTATGCCTTTGTAAGGTCTCTATAAAGTATTTTAACAAAAGCCTTTTTTCTGAGTACACAATTCAACCTTGGCTTTTATTAATAATCCCTGAACATCAATCTGCTGATCATTATAGGGAGACCTAGGAGATACTTTGGTCATCTGGGGTGTGTGTGTGTGTGTGTGTGTGTGTGTGTGTGTGTGTGTGTAGGGGTGGTGTTGTGAATGGCCATTAATTCTTCTAATTCCTTTCTAAATTTGGGAAGGAGGAGGATAAAGGTCAAAGGCTTTCTGATTGGAAAGATCTGCTGTTGTCCAGGGGACATGAGTTTCCTTTTGGTGGAGGAGTCTAGGATACATCTGCAAAGGATGTTGCATAGGAATGCCTGAAGCTGGTGGAGCCTGATTAGAGTGGCCTGGAAAGTAGGAGCAGAGCCAGCTTTACTGCTAATCTTTGGAGTTTGTATTAATTCATTTCCTGACTTTCAGCACTTACATGAGTAATCTGTGTACTTTGAATTTAGAAATTAGGCCAGAATGCTCTCTGTAAATCATATAGGGGAAAGGAAGTTAAAACAGGGAGATGGTCCCAGTTTGTGAGAAAAGAATTTGTTAGATATAGATACTAATTTTTGTGTTAAGTTTAATTTCTGTTCTTTCATCTTGTCAAGGGAATCCCTAAAGCTAGCTGTTACACCAATAAGACAATTGAGAGATCTCTGTAAGGAATTTTCTTTCAAATATAGCCAATTCAAAGAATTCATTTCCTGGCCATTGATAAGTAGGATCTCATTAATGCTCAATATCTACTCAGAACAACACACCTTTTTACGGAAAAACATGGAAGCGGGGATCCCTGGGTGGCTCAGTGGTTTAGTGCCTGCCTGGCCTAGGGTGTGATCCTGGAGTCCCGGGATCAAGTACCACATCAGGCTCCCTGAATGGAGCCTGCTTCTCCCTCTGCCTGTGTCTCTGCCCACCCCCCCACCCCCCGCCCCGGCCCCAGTGTCTTTCATGAATGAATGAATGAATGAATAAATAAATGAATAAATAAAATCCTAAAAAAAAACCAAACCAAACCAAAACAAAACCTGGAAGCAACTTTCTAGACTACGGACACAAGAGGTATCCCTAAAGAAGGCATAAATGATGCAGGCCCAGTGCTATAAAAGTTTACTCCCCAAAATAGTTTAAAAAAGCAAAAACTTTTTTTGTAGCAGCAGTAAGGACAGTATAGTAAAGACAGTGTCTCAGATGTCTCTTCAAAACGGGAGGTATCTGTAGTCACAGACCCACTCATCTGGGACACTGGGCAAGAGTTAATGGAATGGGACTTTCTGGTACTAACAAGCGACAAAGATTAAGATGATAGAGGTCCCTTATGGGCTGGGACTTCTTATCACAAATTCCCCTGAGAGCTGGCACAAACAGAGAAAATGCTGCTTATAATTTTGTGTCTCAGTATCCCTGTCTATTCACCTGGCCACCAAGGTAAACCCAGGTGGGTACATCCTCTGGATTGTGGAGAACAGAGAGAATAATTTTCCTGGTTATAAAGGCAAGCTCTAAGAATATAGAAGATGAAGGAAGAACTTTGTTTTGTTTTTACATAGAGGACCCACAGCAAATCTTAACAGATGCCAGTCTTTTTTTTCTTTTTAAAGATTTTATTTATTTATTCATGAGAGACACACAGGAGAGAGAGAGAGAGGCAGAGACACAGGCAGAGGGAGAAGTAGGTTCCACGCAGGGAGCCCGACGGGGGAATCGATCCCGGGTCTCCAGGATCAGGCCTTGGGCTGAAGGCGGCACTAAACCGCTGAGCCACCCGGGCTGCCCAACAGATGCCAGTCTTATAGGAACCATGAACACACCACTTTTTGAGGCTGACTTGAACAGTAGTCTTCTAAGGGCCTAAGACTTATGTTCTTTATGGTAATTCCTTTTCATAACAAATGACTCCAAAGACAGAGACAAAGAAAAACCATGACATCTCTGTGAAGAAATGAATCAGTCACATCAAGAGTACTCTACCAAATTTGCCAGAATCACTAAGCCCAAGAAACTAGTTTCATAAATTTTTTCCCCTGCTGATGTAAATTTAGAATGAGAAGATAGATGCTCACCAATCGCACTCCATTAGACCATGCAGGCTGAGATCAGGAGTCTGATGTGATGACGATTCTTACCTTCCACCAAGGATACTAACCATCTGCTGGATGGTCATCAGAGGTTTCAGGATTTCTCAGCTGCAACGGCCTCAAAACAAGTAGTATCCAGTGACGGAAGTTTATCCTACTGACTATACCAAGTGTTGGGGAGGAAAATTTTTATTCTACCCCTCAAAGTTCTTCTAGGTGGCCTAAAAATTAAATTAATAGGAGATATATTAATAGAATTTAAAAAAAACCCTGAAGTTTATTACATGTGCACAGAGGCCCAGTATTAAAATTGAGACCCAAAGAAATGATCAAGTCATGCAGCCTCTATATGTTTTAGGCAAAGAAACACAAATCTGTGAGGAAGCGAGAGAACAAAGAAAACTCATGTTCAGCAGCTTTGATTAGTAAAGAGTTCTCAACAGAATTTGTACTGTGGTAGTAAATCAGTAAAAGTAACAGGGTCATTCACATAGGCTTCTCTGGCCCTGAAGTCCCTTTCTCTGATGATAAGGAGGTTTCCCCACCTCTTGGTGCAAGGAGGGTCCTTGATGTGAGAAATTTATTCATTGGTTTCTGGAGAAAGGGGAATTAGAATGTCCTTCTTATAATGGTTGTTTCTTAAGTAACTTTAAATCAAAATTATTACTATGTAGTCATTGAACATTTTGGGGCGGGCTACCTTGGAACCCAGTACTAGTAAATCTGTGACCCCACCAGGCAGCAGATCAAATAAAGACTGTCCTCGGCTTAAAGCTACCTTCTTGGTGTGGGTTTTCTCTACTCCGTAGACTAGGCAGGTGGTTTGGGAAGGTTGCAGCTACATAGCCGAGAGGTCCTAGGCTGCCCACTGCCAGCTAATAGGATAGGTACTCTGCATGTACGGACTGCATAGGTCAGGGTAGCCAGGACCTGTTAAGGGGTCAAGCAATGCCAGTCAAAGAAGTGAGCTATTAGGGGCATAAAGTACCTTCTTAATTCCAAACTCTGACCTATGCAAATAGGCATATTCTCTCAATAGCAGAACTGCAGGAAACTGGACCACCTTACCAGGGTGTAGCCTGGTCGACTGATGAAGTATCCTTCAACAAGAGATAACTGGGAGCCTTGATAACTGATCCCATTCTGGTAATGGAGTCCAGCTTCCTCCACTGATGCCTTCAGGAAGAATATAGACATTTGTTTAGGTTAGAATTTGGAATTGGGCAGATGCCATGGACCTCCAAGAGTCTGCTCTTGACACATAGACTCTCTCAACCCTTGCCCGGTTCCAGGTCTCTGGCTTCCCTGACCTGTGTGTCTGGCACGTGTGTAGTATGTACCCTGTCAGGCAGCCATGGGTGGCCAGGACCCCCAAGTACTGTGGAGCTGGGGCTGGTATCCAACCACTTACATCGCTTATAGAGGAAAAGAGAACCCACTCTCAGAAAATCTCTCTGAGGTGACTGTTTTAAAATGGCCACAATCAGTACACATTTGGACTGGTTGCCTAATAGGGTCCCAGGCTTCTCCCAGGTATCTTTTATTGGAGGATACTTGGTCCAGTCTGCTCAGCCCTATCCTAGCAAAGCAGTCCAGTTTCTATCAGTGATGTCTTCAGGGGGATTCTTCACATTTGCGGTAGATTATGGCTTGGAATTAAATGATGTCTTAGACCCCCCCAAAGCCCTCTTAAGTGGCCTGGCTTCTTAAGACCTGTGCTCTATTCCAATTTATTGTCTGCCCTGAAGTGAGCTGCACCACACACTCAAGACATAGCCTGTTAGCCTTGGGAAGTGGAGGCTTTCCAGGCCTGTGGAGCTGGGGCCAGTGTCTAACCACCTGAATAGTTTCCAGGGCAGAGGGAGACCACTGCTTATGAATCTTTTTGAGATAGCAACCAATCCAAATGAGGTTTGCTTAATGAAGTTCTAGCTTTACCACTGATTAAGGCTCCCAGGTGTTTTTTAGTGAACGATTCCCTGTTTGGCCAGTCTGGCCTCATCCTAGAAAGGCAGATTCCTCTGCTGTGTATTGGTCCAATATGATTTCAAATCCACTTGTTTATGACAAAGACAAAAAATATTTTCAGAAGTAAAGTTGTTTTGATAGGAGTAAACTGTGTCGGAAAGTCAATATCTCCTCTGTTCTCACTGATAACAACTAGTAGCTTAGCAGCTGAGGGGCCCCCCTGAGGGCTTATCAATAAAAATACATGAGGAAGTAAATATGGCAAGGGTACATTAGACTGTGAATCCTGAGTTTGTGAAATTGATCTGACAGTGTTTGGTCTGCACAAGGCTATAGCTCTCAGAAAACACTGGAGCCATTAACTCCTGCCATGATAAAGGTGATTCCTTAACTGATAGTGAAAAAGCCATGCAGAGGACTTGCAAAGATCTTCATCTTGCCCATCAACACCTTGGCCATCGATCCCTAGCAACCTCCTCTAGCAACACAGGGCTCTTAAGATTGGCACTGGCAGCTGGATGTCAACTCTCAGTTGGCTAACCTGTCTCTCCCCAGTATCAATCCATAAAGTGTTCAAAAAAAAAGAAAGAAAGAAACAAGTAGTCCAAAAATAGAGTCCTTTGGCTTTAACCACAGCAAACCAAGACTTAATGACAGTTTCACCCTATTCCAGGAGCCTGATCTTCTAAAAGTCAATCTGAAATTTCCTGATCAGCACCAATGAGGTGACATGATAACAAATCCTGCTGGTTCCTCCCCCCTTAAAAGAAGATGTCCTGGCCTGAAACAATCCTTTGCTTTCTTTTGCTAATAACATCTTTGCTCTACCCTCCTTCTTATAAACACCTTCCATTTTTGTACAACTCCTTAGAGCAATTCTTTGTTTGCTAGATGGGATGATGCTTTATTCATGAATTGCTTAATAAAGCCAGTTAGATATTCTAGTTTATGGATAGAATTTAGTTTTTTAACAAAATGTTCACCTCAACTAAATTTATTTTTAAAATAAAAAAAAAAGATTTTATTTATTCATGAGAGACAGAGTGAGAGAGGCAGAGACACAGGCAGAGGAAGAAGTAGGCTTCATGTAGGGAGCCTGATGTGGGACTCGATCCCCAGACTCCGGGATCACGCCCTGAGTCAAAGGCAGGCACCAAACCGCTGAGCCACCCAGGCATCCCCACCTCAACTAAATTTAAACTTTATTCCTTTCATTGCCCTTTTCTAAGAAGGATAGTATCATTGATTTGGAATATGATATTTCTTTATTGGCTTATTAAAAGACATTATTGTGGGATCCCTGGGTGGCGCAGCGGTTTGGCGCCTGCCTTTGGCCCAGGGCGCGATCCTGGAGACCCGGGATCGAATCCCACGTCGGGCTCCCAGTGCATGGAGCCTGCTTCTCCCTCTGCCTTTGTCTCTGCCTCTCTCTCTCTCTCTGTGACTATCATAAATGAATAAAAATTAAAAAAAAAAAGAAACTCTGTCTTTAAAAAAAAAAATAAAATAAAAGACATTATTGTATATGCTATTGGCTTATAAAATTCCATACTGAAATAAATATAGAACTCTTGTAACTTGGTGCTATGTTGCCCACAATATTTTTTTTTAAGATTTATTTATTTGAGAGAGAGAGAGTGGGAAGGAGAGACAAAGGGAAAGGAAAGAGAATCCCCAGGCAGACTCCCCACTGAGCACAGAGCCTGACATGGGGCTGGATCCCAGGACCTTGAGATCACAACCTAAGCTGAAATCAAGATTTTGCTGCTTAACCAACTGAGCCACACTGGTACCCCCATGATACTGATTAACCATATTATAAACCTTCCGGAATGCTCTATTAAACATCTTGGTGATAAAATATTAGTGATCTTTGTGAGTGGCAGGAGGAAATAGTAAATGTGTCTGTTCACAAACCCTATCAAAATTACTCAAGAAGTGGCTTAAGGGTAGAATGGGTTGTATATTAACTTCTGAAGATCCCTAGAGACCTACTGAAGACTTAGTCTGGGCAAAACTTCAAATTAAGGAAACTCCAGATGTTGGCCTGATCATCCAACCCAATCAATTATATCCTTTATTAGAAAGAGCAACTAAGGAAGATGTTACAGAGCTCTTCTTAGGAGCATTAAGTTACATAGATGCCTACAGGTAGAAAAGAGGGCTAGTGAGATAGGAAAACAGGACAGTATAAAAATCTGTTTTTCTCCTTCTCCTGCTTCTATTCTTGCTAGAACCTGCAACCCCACTCATAATGCAAATAGTATATATCTTCTTTATAAGGGAAAAGCAGGTCAATAATCCAAAATTACTTTTTTCTGGTCCCAGGAATTCAGCTAGATAGCTCTCGAATCATTCTGAACATCTGCAAATTCAACTGGAGATCTAAGAAAAGAATAGCTACAACTCTACAAATAGAAAAGTGACCACTTTCAGCATGAATTACAAGTTGGAAAAACCTCAGCAAAGAGCAAGAGGCAAGGAGTGACTGCCAGAAACTTAATCAGTATGGATATAAATAAGATGACAGAACTAGAGTGCATAGAAGCATAGAAGACACTAGCAAATCCCTTTCTGGAGAAATAAAAGAACTAAAATCTAATCAAGTCAAAAGGCTACTAAGGAGATGTGATTTAAAAAAATGGAGGCTCTAGCTGCTAGAAGAAATGAGGCAGAAGAGAGAATTAATGATATAAAAGACAAAATGATGGGGAATAAAGAAGCTGAGAAAAAGAGATAAACAACTACTGGATCATGAGGGGAGAATATGAGAAATAAGTGATACCATAAAGTGAAACAATATTAGAATAATTAGGGTCCCAGAAGAAGAGGAAAGAGGAGTGCAGAAAGTGTATTGGAGCAAAGTATAGCAGAGAACTTTCTAATATGGGGAAGGAAACAGACATTCAAGTCCAGGAGGCACAGAGAACTCCCCTCAAAAATCAATAAAAATAGGTCAATACCTCAACATACAATAGTGAAACTTGCAAATCTCAGAGACAAAGGGAAAATCCTAAAAGCAGAGCAGGAAGGGATCCATAACCTATAAGGGTAGTAATAGTAGACTGGCAACAGACCTATCTACAGAGACTTGGCAGACCAGAAGAGACTGGCATGATACACACAGGGTACTAAATAAGAAAAATATGCAGCCAAGAATACTTTATTCCACAAGACTACCATTCAGAATAAAAGGAGAGATAAAAAGCTTCCAGGACAAAGAGAAAATAAATGAATTTGTGATCACTAAACCAGCCGTAAAAATATTAGAGAGGATTCTTTAAGAAAGAACCCAAAAATAACGTAGACCAGATAGGAACAAAGACAATGTACAAAAACAGTGACTTTACAGGTAATACAATGGCACTAAATCCATATCTTTCAGTAGATACTCTGAATGTAAATGGGCTAAATGCTCCAATCAAAAGACACAAGGTATCATTGGATTAAAAAGCAAGAACCATCAATATGCTACCAGAAAGTGGGTGGAAAACCATTCATCATGTTAATGGACATTAAAAGAAAGCTGGAATAGCAATCCTTAGACAAATTAGATTTTAAACCAAAGACTGTAATAAAAGATGAGGAAGGATACTATATCATAATTAGAGGGTCTATCCAACAAGAAGATCTAACAATTATAAATATTTATGCTCCTAACATGGGAGCAGCCAACTATATAAACCAATTAATAATGAACTTAAAGAAACACATTAATAATAATACAATAATAGTAGAGGACTTTAACATTCCACTCACTGCAATGGACAGATCATCTAAGCAGAAGATCAACAAGTAAACGAGGGCTTTGAATGACACACTGGACCAGAGGGATTTCACAGATATAGTCAGAAAATTCCACCCTAAAGTAATAGAATGCACATTCTTCTTGAGCATTAATGGGACTTTCTCCAGAATAGATCACATACTGAGTCATGAATCAAGTCTTAACTGGTACCAAAATGTTGGGATCGTTCCCTGCATATTTTCAGACCACAATGCTTTGAAACTTGAAGCACAAAAGGAAATTTGGAAGGAACTCAAATCCTTGGAGGCTAAAGAGCATCCCACCAAAGAATGAATGGGTCAACCAGGAAATTAAAGAATTTAAAAAAATTCCTGGAAACAAATGAAAATGAAGACACAACTTTTCAAAACTCTTGGTTTGCAGCAAAGGCAGTCCCAAAAGGTAAGTGTATAGCAAGACAAGCCTTTCTCAAGGAACAAGAAAGGTCTCAAATACACAGTCTAACCTTATACCTAAAGGAGCTGGAGGAAAAACAGCAAATAAAGTCCCTACACCCAGGAGGAGAAGAGAATTAATAAAGATTAGAGCAGAAATCAATGAAATAGAAACCAAAGGATAGTAAACAAATCAATAAAACTAGGAGCTGGTTCTTTGAAAAAAATAACAAGACTAATACACCCCTGGACAGACTTTCAAAAAGAAAAGAGAAAGGACCTAAATAAATAAAATCATGAATGAAAGAGAACAGATCACAATCAACACCAAAGAAATACAAACAATTATAAGAACAATATTATGAGCAATTACATGCCAACAAATTAGGCAATCTGGAAGAATGGATGCATTCCTAGAGACATATAAACTACCAGAACTGAAACAGGAAGAAGTAGAAAATCTGAACAGACCCATAACCAGCAAGGAAATTGAAGCAGTAATCAAATATCTCCCAACAAACAAGAGTCCAGGGCTAGATGGTTTCCCAGAGGACTTCAACCAAACATTTAAAGAAGAATTAATACCTACCTATTCTTCTGAGGCTGTTTCAAAAAATAGAAATGGATGGAAAACTTAAACTCTTTTTATGAGGCCAGCATTGCCTTGGTCCCAAAACACAAAGACCCCACCAAAAAGGCAAATTACTGACCAATATCCCTGATGAACATAGATGCAAAAATTCTCACCAAGATACTAGCTAATAGGATCCAATAGTACATTAAAATGATTATTCACATCGACTGAGTGGGATTTATTCCTGGTCTACAAGGGTGGTTTGACAACCACAAAATCAATCAATGTGATGATATACTAAATAAAAGAAAGGACAAGAACAATATGATCCTCTCAATAGATGCAGAAAAATCATTTGACAAAGTACAGCATCTTTTCTTGATGCATCCTTATCCCACAATGTAGGGATAGAGGGAACATACCTCAATATCATAGAAGCCATATATGAAAAGCCCACAGCAAATATTCTCAATGGGGAAAAACTGAGAGCTTTTCCTCTAAGGTCAGGAATACCATACAGATTTCTACTGTCACTACCGTCATTAAACATAGTTCCAGAAGTCCTAGCCTCAGCAATCAGACAACGAAAAGAAATAAAAAGCATCCAAACAAGCAAAGAATAAGTCAAACTCTCACTCTTCACAGATGATATGATACTCTATATGAAAAACCCAAAAGACTCCACTCCAAAATTGCTAGAACTCCTATAGGAATTTAGCAAAGTGGCAGGATATAAAGTTAATGCACAGAAATCAGTTGCATTTCTATACACTAACAATGAGACAGAAGAAAGAGAAATTAAGGAGTTAATCCCATTTACAATTGCACCAAAACCTATAAGATTTCTAGGAATAAACCTAACCAAAGAGGTAAAGGATCTGTATTTAGAAAATTGTAGAACATTAATAAAAGAAATTGAGGGGGATCCCTGGGTGACTCAGAGGTTTAGCGCCTGCCTTCCGCCCAGGGTGTGATCCTGGAGTCCTGGGATCGAGTCCCACCTTGAGCTCCCTACATGGAGCCTACTTCTCCCTCTGCCTGTCTCTCTCTCTCTCTCTCTCTCTCTCTCTCTCTCGCTCTCACTCTCTCTGTGTCTCTCATGCATAAGTAAATAAAATCTTTTAAAAAAAGATTTTTTAAAAAATTTTAAAAAGAAAGAAATTGAGGAAGACATAAAGAGATGGAAAAATGTTCCCTGCTCATGGATTGGAAGAACAAATATTATTAAAATGCATGTTACTTGAGAAATCTATACATTCAGTACAATTCCTATCAAAATATCATCAACTTTTTCACAGGGCTGGACAAAATAATCCTAAAATTTGTATGGAACCAGAAGACCCTGAATAGCCAAAGGAACACTGAAAAAGAAAACCAAAGCTGGAAGCCTTACAATCTCAGACTTCAAGACCTATTACAAAGCTGTAATCATCAAGACAGTATGGTACTGACACAAAAACAGATGCATAGATCAATGGAAAAGAATAGAGGACCCAGGAATGGACCCTCAACTCTGTGGTCAACTAATCTTCAACAAAGCATGAAAGAATATCCAATGGAAAAAAGCACAGTCTCTTTTTTGGGTTTTTGTCAAAATTTAAAAAATATTTATTGACTATAACCTACAAAAATGGAAGAATATACAATGGAGAAAGAACAGTCTCTTCGATGAATGGCATTGGGAAAACTGGACAGCTACATGCAAAGAATGAAACTGAACCCCTTTCTTACATCATACATACAAATAAAAAAGTAGATTAAAGGCCTAAATGTAAGACTGAAACCATAAAACTCCTAAAAGAAAACACAGGCAGTAAGCTCTTATATATCAGTCTTCAGAACATCTTTTTGGATATATCTCTTTAGGCAAGGGCAACAAAAACAAAATTAAACAATTGGGACTACACTAAACTAAAAATCTTCTGCACAGCAAAGGAAACCATCAACACAATGAAAAGGCAACCTACTGAATTTTAGAAGATGTTTGCAAATCATATATCCAATAAGGGGTTAATATCCAAAATATATAAAGTGCTCATACAACTCAACACATACAGAAAAACAATCTGATTAAAAAATGGACAGAGGACCTGAATAGACGTTTTTCCAAAGAAGACATACAGATGGCCAACACACAAAAAGATGTTCAGCATCACTACTCATCAGAGAAATGCAAATTAACACTACAATGAGATATTACCTCACACCACTGGCTAGTATCAAACAGACAAGAAATAACAAGTGTTGGCAAGAATGTAGAGTAAAGGAAACCTTTGAGCACCTTTGGTGGGAATGTAAGCTGGTGCAGCAACTATGGAAAACAGTATGGAGTATCCTCAAAAAAATAAAAATAGAAATAGCAACAATCCAGTAATTCTACAGTCTATTAAACAAATGGTACTGGGAAAATTGGACAATCACATGCCGAAGAATGAAGCTGGACCATTTCCTTATACCATATACAAAAATAGACTCAAAATGAATAAAAGACTTAAATGTGAGATAGGGATCCATTAAAATTCTGGAGGAGAACACGGGCAACAACCTCTTCAACCCTGACCACAGCAACTTCTTGCTAGACACATCTCCAAAGGCAAGGGAAACAAAAGCAAAGATGAACTACTGGGACTTCAATCAAGATAAAAAGCTTTTGCACAGCAAAAGAAACAGACAAAACCAAAAGAAAACTGACAGAATGGGAGAAGATATTTGCAAATGTCTCATCAGATAAAGATTAGTATCCAAAATCTATAAAGAATTTACCAAACCCAACACCCAAGTAAATAATCCAATCAAGAAATGGGCAGAAGACATGAACAGACATTTCTCAAAAGAAGACATACAAATGGCCAACAGACACATGAAGAAAATGCTCAACACAACTTGGCATCAGGGAAATACAAATCAAAATCACAATGATGTACCACCTCACACCAGTCAGAATGCCTAAATTAACCGCTCAGGAAATGAGAGATATTGGTGAGGATGTGGAGAAAGGGGAACCCTCCTGCACTGTTGGTGGGAATGTAAGCTGCTGCAGCCACTCTGGAAAACAGTATGGAGGTTCCTGAAAAAGTTAAAATAGAGCTGCCCTCTATAGCATTCCTAGGGATTTACCCCAAAGATATAAATGTAGTGATCTGAAGGGGCACTTGCATCCCAATGTTTATAGCAGCAATGTCCACAAAAGCCAAACTATGGAAAGAGCCCAGATGTTCATCGACAGATGAATGGATAAAGATGAGTGGATAAAGTGTATAAAGATACACACACACACACACACACACACACACACACACACTGGAATGCTATTCAGCCATCAAAAATGAAATCTTGCCATTTGCAATGATGTGAAAGGAACTAGAGAGTATTATGTTAAGTGAAATAAGTCAATCAGAGAAAGACAGTTATATGATCTCACTCATATGTAGAATTTAAGAAACAAGACCGTGGATCATAGGGGAAGAGAGGAAAAAATAAAACAAGATGAAATCAGAGAGGGAGACAAACCATAAGAGACTCTTAATCATAGGAAACAACACGGATGCTGGAGGGGAGGGGGTAGGGTACCTGAGTGGACATATTGAGAAGGGCTCCTGATGTAATGAGCACTGAGTATTATATAAGATTGATGAATCACTGAACTCTACCTCTGAAACTAGTTAAAAAAAAAGAAAAATATATATAGCAGTTAATGATTTCTCTAGAATAGGTAACATCTGAAAAAGGACAGATAAAGCCATCATATGCATATCCAAGACCACCAGCACTAGACAGCTCAATGCCAAGACCTCCTGGCTCCAGGGAATAGCACCTAAGCCCTTCTCTTTATTCTAACCAGTTCCTGGATGCCTGAGAGGACATGTACAACAAACCATAACCCTCAGTAAAAACCCCAGACCCTAAGCAAAGATGAGATTCTCTCTCTTTTCCTTTCTGAGTCTCCCAGATACTCTGTATCCACATTCTCTATATACCTTTGGTTAATTCTGCTTTCACCTCCTGCTGGCTCACATTTCAATTCTATCCTGTGTGCAGCCATCACTAGCACAAAATGGTATCTTCAGGACAGAAAGAAACACCGATCCTTTTGCATCTAAGGGCATTAATCCACATCCTGAGGATGATAATTATTTTAACTCTTTTGACCCCAGTAACATTAACTAACTAGAAGCTAAGCCCATGACAGTAGACAAAATGACAAATGTAGTAATATAGAATCAGAGTCACTGGAGAGTTTATACCAGACAATAAATGGTAATAATTAAAATAGAATTCCAACAGGGGCACCTGGGTGGCTCAGTGGTTGAGTGTCTGCCTTCGGCTCAGGGCATGATCCTGGTGTTCCGGGATCAAGTTCAGTATCACCCACCCTGCAGGGAGCCTGCTTCTCCCTCTGCCTCTGCCTCTCTATCTCTGTTGCTTATGAATAAATAAGCAAACTCTTTAAAAAGTAAAATAAAAGACTGTCTTTTTTCCAGTGGATAATCTTTCCTGCTTTGTCGAATATTAGTTCACCATAAAGTTGAGGGTCCACTTCTGGGTTCTCTATTCTGTTCCATTGATCTATGTGTCTGTTTTTGTGCCAGTACCACACGGTCTTGATGACCACAGCTTTGTAGTACAACCTGAAATCTGGCATTGTGATGCCCCCAGCTATGGTTTTCTTTTTTAAAATTCCCCTGGCTATTTGGGGTCTTTTCTGATTCCACACAAATCTTAAAATAATTTGTTCTAACTCTCTGAAGAAAGTCCATGGTATTTTGATAGGGATTGCATTAAACGTGTAAATTGCCCTGGGTAACATTGATATTTTCACAATATTAATTCTGCCAATCCATGAGCATGGAATATTTTTCCATCTCTTTGTGTCTTCCTCAATTTCTTTCAGAAGTGTTCTGTAGTTTTGAGGGTATAGATCCTTTAAAACTCTGGTTAGGGGGAGGAGGGGCAAGATGGCGGAAGAGCAGGGTCCCCGAGTCACCTGTCCCCACCAAATTACCTAGATAACCTTCAAACCATCCTGAAAATCTACGAATTCGGCCTGAGATGTAAAGAGAGACCAGCTGGAACGCTACAGTGAGAAGAGTCCGCGCTTCTATCCAGGTAGGAAGACGGGGAAAAAGAAATAAAGGAACAAAAGGCCTCCGAGGGGGAGGGGCCCCGGAGGAGCCGGGCTGAGGCCGGGGCGAGTGTCCCCAGGACAGGAGAGCCCCGTCCCGGAGGAGCAGGAGCTGCACCAACCTTCCCGGGGAAAGGGGCTCACAGGGAGTTGGAGCAGGACCCAGGAGGGCGGGGATGCCCTCGGGCTCCCGGGGACACTAACAGACACCTGCGAGCGCAGGGGAGTGCTCCGAGCTCCCTAAGGGCTGCAGCGCGCACGGCGGGACCGGAGCAGCTCGGAGGGGCTCGGGAGCGGCTCCGCGGAGGGGGCTGCGGGGCGGGAGCGCGAATCCACCAGCGCAGGCCCCGGAGCACAGGGCGCCGGGACACAGCCCAGGATCCGGCCTCCCCCGGGACAGGCAGAGGCCGGGAGGGCCCAGGACAGCGAGGACGCTCCTGCCCCGAGCTGAGCAGATCAGCGGCCCCGCCCCGGAGCCTCCAGGCCCTGCGGACGGAGAGCCGAGAGCCCCGAGCCCCGTAGTTCCTGCGGAGGCTGAATCCAGGCTTCCAGAGTTGCCATAGCAACTGCGACTGTTCCTCCTGGGGCCCCACGGGGTAAACAACCCCCGCTGAGCCCGGCAGCAGGCAGGGGCAGAGCAGCTCCCCCAAGTGCTAACACCTGAAAATCAGCACAGCAGGCCCCTCCCCCAGAAGACCAGCTAGACGGACCAGTGATACTCCCCCGTGTTCCAATACAACTTGTTTTTGGCCACTCTGCACTGAGCAAAATGACTAGAAGGAAAACCTCACCTCAAAAGAAAGAATCGAAACAGCCCTCTCTCCCACAGAGTTACAAAATCTGGATTACACTTCAATGTCAGAAAGCCAATTCAGAAGCACTATTCTACAGCTACTGGTGGCTCTAGAAAAAAGCATTAAGGCCTCACGAGACTTCATGACTGCAGAATTTAGATCCAATCAGGCAGAAATTAAAAATCAATTGAATGAGATGCAATCCAAACTAGAAGTCCTAACGACGAGGGTTAACGAGGTGGAAGAACGAGTGAGTGACATAGAAGACAAGTTAATGGCAAAGAGGGAAACTGAGGAAAAAAGAGATAAACAATTAAAGAACCATGAAGACAGATTAAGGGAAATGAACGACACTCTAAGGAAGAAAAACCTACGTTTAATTGGGGTTCCCGAGGGCGCCGAAAGGGACAGAGGGCCAGAATATGTATTTGAACAAATCCTAGCTGAAAACTTTCCCAATCTGGGAAGGGAAACAGGCATTCAGATCCAGGAAATAGAGAGATCCCCCCCTAAAATCAATAAAAACCGTTCAACACCTCGACATCTAATAGTGAAGCTTGCAAATTCCAAAGATAAAGAGAAGATCCTTAAAGCAGCAAGAGACAAGAAGTCCCTGACTTTCATGGGGAGGAATATTAGGGTAACAGCAGACCTCTCCACAGAGACCTGGCAGGCCAGAAAGGGCTGGCAGGATATATTCAGGGTCCTAAATGAGAAGAACATGCAACCAAGAATACTTTATCCAGCAAGGCTCTCATTCAAAATGGAAGGAGAGATAAAGAGCTTCCAAGACAGGCAGGAACTGAAAGAATATGTGACCTCCAAACCAGCTCTGCAAGAAATTTTAAGGGGGACTCTTAAAATTCCCCTTTAAGAAGAAGTTCAGTGGAACAATCCACAAAAACAAGGACTAAATAGATATCATGATGACACTAAACTCATATCTGTCAATAGTAACTCTGAACGTGAATGGGCTTAATGACCCCATCAAAAGGCGCAGGGTTTCAGACTGGATAAAAAAACAGGACCCATCTATTTGCTGTCTACAAGAGACTCATTTTAGACAGAAGGACACCTACAACCTGAAAATAAAAGGTTGGAGAACCATTTACCATTCAAATGGTTCTCAAAATATATCCTAAAAACTATAGAACACTTCTGAAAGAAATTGAGGAAGACACAAAGAGATGGAAAAATATTCCACGCTCATGGATTGGCAGAATTAATATTGTGAAAATGTCAATTTTACCCAGGGCAATTTACACGTATAATGCAATCCCTATCAAAATACCATGGACTTTCTTCAGAGACTTAGAACAAGTTATTTTAAGATTTGTGTGGAATCAGAAAAGACCCCAAACAGCCAGGGGAATTTTAAAAAAAGAAAACCATATCTGGGGGCATCACAATGCCAGATTTCAGGTTGTACTACAAAGCTGTGTTCATCAAGACAGTGTGGTACTGGCACAAAAACAGACATATAGATCAATGGAACAGAACAGAGAACCCAGAAGTGGACCCTGAACTTTATGGTCAACTAATATACGATAAAGGAGGAAAGACGATCCACTGGAAGAAAGACAGTCTCTTCAATAAATGGTGCTGGGAAAATTGGACATCCACATGCAGAAGAATGAAACTGGACCACTCTCTTGCACCATACACAAAGATAAACTCAAAATAGATGAAAGATCTAAATGTGAGACAAGATTCCATCAAAATCCCAGAGGAGAACTCAGGCAACACCCTTTTTGAACTTGGCCACAGTAACCGGAGAAGGACAAACAGTGTATGTTCTCATTCATTTGGGGAATATGAATAATAGTGAAAGGGAATATAAGGGAAGGGAGAAGAAATGTGTGAGAAATATCAGAAAGGGAGACAAAACATAAAGACTTCTAACTCTGGGAAATGAACTAGGGGTGGTGGAGGGGGAGGAGGGCGGGGGGTGGGGGTGAATGGGTGACGGGCACTGAGGGGGACACTTGACGGGATGAGCACTGGGTGTTATTCTGTATGTTGGTAAATTGAACACCAATAAAAATTAATTTATAAAAAAAAAACTCTGGTTAGGTTTATTCCTAGGTATCTTATGCTTTTGGGTGCAATTGTAAATGGGATTGACTCCTTAATTTCTCTTTCTTCAGTCTCATTGTTAGTGTATAGAAATGCCACTGACTTCTGGGCATTGATTTTGTATCCTGCCATATTGCCGAATTGCTATATGAGTTCTAGCAATCTTGGGGTGGAGGCTTTTGGGTTTTCTATGTAGAGTATCATGTCATCGGCGAAGAGGGAGAGTTTGACATCATCTTTGCCAATTTGAATGCCTTTAATGTCTTTTTGTTGTCTGATTGCTGAGGCTAGGACTTCCAGTACTATGTTGAATAGCAGTGGTGAGAGTGGACATCCCTGTCTTGTTCCTGATCTTAGGGGAAAGGCTCCCAGTGCTTCCCCATTGAGAATGATATTTGCTGTGGGCTTTTTCTAGATGGCTTTTAAGATGTCGAGGAAAGTTCCCTCTATCCCTACACTCTGAAGAGTTTTGATCAGGAATGGTTGCTGTATTTTGTCAAATGCTTTCTCTGCATCTATTGAGAGGATCATATGGTTCTTGTTTTTTCTCTTGCTGATATGATGAATCACATTGATTGTTTTACGAGTGTTGAACCAGCCTTGCATCCCAGGGATAAATCCCACTTGGTCATGATGAATAATCTTCTTAATGTATTGTTGTATCCTATTGGCTAGTATCTTGTTGAGAATTTTTGCATCCATGTTCATCAGGGATATTGGTCTATAATTCTCCTTTTTAGTGGGGTCTTTGGTTTTGGAATTAAGGTGATGCTGGCCTCATAGAACAAGTATGGAAGTACTCCATCTCTTTCTATCTTTCTGAACAGCTTTAGTAGAATAGGTATGATTTCTTCTTTAAACGTTTGATAGAATTGCCCAGGGAAGCCATCTGGCCCTGGACTTTTGTGTCTTCGGAGGTTTTTGATGACTGCTTCAATTTCCCCCCTGGTTGTTGACCTGTTCAGGTTTTCTATTTCTTCCAGTTCCAGTTTTGGTAGTTTGTGGCTTTCCAGGAATGCGTCCATTTCTTTCAGATTGCCTAATTTATTGGGGTATAGCTATTCATAATAGGTTTTTTAAATTGTTTGTATTTCCTTGGTGTTGGTAGTGATCTCTCCTTTCTCATCCATGATTTTATTAATTTGAGTCTTCTCTCTCTTCTTTTTAATAAGGCTGGCTAATGGTTTATCTATCTCATTAATTCTTTCAAAGAACCAACTCCTGGTTTTGTTGATCTGTTCCACAGTTCTTCTGGTCTCTATTTCATTGAGTTCTGCTCAAATCTTTATTAACTCTCTTCTGCTGGGTGTAGTATCTATTTGCTGTTTTTTCTCTAGCTCCTTTAGGTGTAAGGTTAGCTTTTGTATTTGAGTTCTTTCCAGTTTTTGGATGGATGCTTGTATTGCGACAAAGGAGGAAAGACTACCCACTGGAAAAAAGACAGTCTCTTTAATAAGTGGTGCTGGGAAAGTTGGACATCCACATGCAGAAGAGTGAAACTAGACCACTCTTTTGCACCATACAAAAGATAAACTCAAAATGGATGAAAGATCTTAATGTGAGACAAGATTCCATCAAAATCCTAGAGGAGAAAAAAAAATCCTAGAGTAGAACACAGGCAACACCCTTTTTGAACTTGGCCACAGTAACTTCTTGCAAAGATTCATCCATGAAGGCAAGAGAAACAAAAGCAAAAATGAACTATTGGGACTTCATCAAGATAAGAAGCTTTTGCACAGCAAAAGAAACAGCCAACAAAACTCAAAGACAACCTACAAAATGGGAGAAGATATTTGCAAATGACGTATCAGATAAAGGGCCAGTTTCCAAGATCTATAAAGAACTTATTAAACTCAACACCAAAGAAACAAACAATTCAATCATGAAATGGGCAAAAGACATGAAGAGAAATCTCACAGAGGAAGACATAGACACGGCCAACATGCACATGAGAAAATGCTCTGCATCACTTGCCATCAGGGAAATACAAATCGAAACCACGATGAGATACCACCTCACACCAGTGAGAATGGGGAAAATGAACAAGGCAGGAAACCACAAATGTTGGAGAGGATGTGGAGAAAGGGGAACTCTCCTGCACTCTTGGTGGGAATGTGAACTGGTGCAGCCACTCTGGAAAACCGTGAG
This sequence comes from Nyctereutes procyonoides, assembly GCF_905146905.1. Classification (NCBI taxonomy): domain Eukaryota; kingdom Metazoa; phylum Chordata; class Mammalia; order Carnivora; family Canidae; genus Nyctereutes; species Nyctereutes procyonoides. The sequence goes on from NW_026575037.1 coordinate 11,255,494, forward strand.
GAGGTTCCTCAAAGAGTTAAAAATAGACCTGCCCTACGACCCAGCAATTGCACTGCTGGGGATTTACCCCAAAGATATAGATGCAGTGAAACGCCGGGACACCTGCACCCCGATGTTGATAGCAGCAATGTCCACAATAGCCAGACTGTGGAAGGAGCCTCAGTGTCCATCGAAAGATGAATGGATAAAGAAGATGTGGTTTATGTAGACAATGGAATGTTCCTCAGCCATTAGAAACGACAAATACCCACCATTTGTTCGACGTGGATGGAACTGGTGGGTATTATGCTGAGTGAAATAAGTCAATTGGAGAAGGACAAACATTATATGGTCTCATTAATTTGGGGAATGTAAAAAATAGTGAACGGGAATAAAGGGGAAGGGAGAAAAAAATGAGTGGGAAATATCAGAAAGGGAGACAGAACATGAGAGACTTCTAATTTTGGGAAACGAACTAGGCGTGGTGGGCAGGGGGTGGGGGTGACTGGGTGACGGGTGCTGAGGTGGGCACTTGATGGGATGAGCACTGGGTCTTATGCTATATGTTGGCAAATTGAACACCAATAAAAAATAAATTTATAAAAATAATTTAAAAAGTAAAATAAAATAGAATTCCAACAAACTGATTTGGTCAGAGAAATCTAGTGGCTATTAAATTTATATTTCAAAGGAGGACAAAACCTGATCCTCATAGGAATATAGGTTGTGTACCTCAAACCCATGACCATTGATGCTAAATTGAATTGATACCTTAGAGCATCTAGAGAAGATAATATTAATTTACAAAGATCTGGTTTTGGATAGCAGCAACCTGGAGATTAAGATGGCCTATACTCATATGTAATCTCTTACGACACCTCCAAGGAAAATGGCAGGGGAAGCTAATATAATAATGAAATTAGGACTATTAGCTATGATTTATGATAAGGGACAGACACCTACACTGCTACATGTGGAAGCAACATAACAAAGAGGTCGTCTTTTAAGCTACATCTCCATAGGACAGAACAGCATTATTTACAGTATTTGCATGCACCAGAAACACAGGAGATATGATTGATAAGAACAGAGGAGGGAGTAAGTCAAGATAAAGCTGTAGAGGTGCCTGGCTGGCTCAGTTGGAAGAACGTGCAACTCTTGATCTTGGGTTTGAGAGTTCGAGCCCCAAGAGAGTTCAGAGTTGAGGTCGCTAAAAACAAAAAAAAACTATCTATCATTAGATTTAATTTATTTATTCCTGAGAGACACAGAGGGAGAGAAGCAGAGACACAGGCAGAGGGAGAAGCAGGCTCCATGCTGGGAGCCCTATGTAGGACTCAATCCCAGGATTCCAAGATCACACCCTGAGCGAAAGGCAGACACTTAACCTCTGAGCCACCCAGTTGCCCCCCCCCCAAAAAAAAAACCTTTAAAAGAAAAAGATAAGGTTATAGCTTTAACACTCACGTATATGGACAAAATAGGCCTACATCTAGTAAAAATAGACCAAATCAAAATAGACCATCTAGACCCAAATCTACAAGGGGCCTTTTTGGTCACCTACACCATTTAGACGACCACCCTGAAAACAAATTATAAAAGTAGAAAGTCAAATAGATACCCCACAAGCTACATAGGAGAGGCAGAGAAACAGAAACAACCATCTTTTACAGTAAATAGACCTACAGAAAATAAACCCACATATACCCACTCGTCCATTTACTGTAAATACTACTCCTTTATAAAACCTAATCCCCTCAATAGCAGATCACTGCTAGTGAGAGAGAGAAAACCCTGTGAGCTCCCCACAGGGATTCAGCAGTCTCTTCCTCTGGCTCAAGCCAGAGACAATTGCTCATATCATCAGAAACCTCTTCTGCAAATAGAAACCCCATATACCACCCACTATGTTGTTAGATACATAATAACAATGACACAGGGATATCCTACTAACTTAGAAAACTTGAGCAATAAAAAGAGATTGATTGAAGGATGAGAAGGAAAATTATCCCCACATACTTGGGTACATAGATTGTGAACAATGAAGACAGACTTTCAAACTAAATGCCTTTTAGTCCCAATTTAGAAAACATGCCCGGAATGGCTATCACAGGACATGTAAATAATAAAACATTCAGGAACTTCTAAAGGAACAAATTATGTCCCTACTATTTCACCACATAAATTACTTAATCTGGCTTGTCAAAAAGCCAAACAGGTCATATACATTTACAAATTTTAGGAATTTAAACAAATTTCCTCAAACTGAGGGAGCACTCCCAAATATAGGTGCTATCATAAGCAATATCACCACTGGCTCTGGCACTGATTGCATGGGGACAGACTTACCTGACATGTTCTTTGCTATTCCAGTTGATAAAGAGAGCCAACCCATGACTGCATTTGCGTGGGAAGGCAGATATGTTTAGTTGGTTACCAACAGGATACCTTAACAACACAGTAATAGCCCACAACTTTCTAACACAAGAATTCCAGGCCTTTCAGGAAAACACAACATACACATAAACCAGAATTTCCTGTATTGATGACATGCTTATTTATGGTGATAACTTGGACAATAGGTTTATAATAGAGTTAATTCAATTCCTTAGAGGATAGGCAACTGACCCAAGTAAGGTCCAAGGACCTTATACTACAAGAAAATTTCTAGGTATAATTTGGTCCTGTGAAGGGAGAAAAATAACAGACCCAGTCATAAACAAGATACATTGCATCCCAATTCCTACCGCAAAAGAAGCATCTCAGAAACTGGTAGGACTATTTGGATATTGGAAATAGCACATGACACTAAATGGGGATAGTATCATAATATACTTGTAAAATTACAAGGAAGATAGGGAATTCAGTTGGACAGAGACTCAAGAGGCAGCCTTAATTTGCTTCAAAGTGCTCTCAAACTTTTAATACATTGGCATCAGCTAGCGAGGACTCCTAATATAAAGTGCCTAGGAGCACCTGGGTGACTCAGTAGGTTAAGCGTTGGCCTTAGGCTCAGGTCATGATCTCAGGATCCTGGGGTCAGGCCCTGCATTGGTTTCCCTGCTCAGTGGGGAGTCTGCTTCTCCCTCTCCCTGATGTACCTCTGCCATCTCTTCGGAGTTGTGCCATCCTCCCCACCACATGACTCAGAAGAAACAAGAGGAGAAGCTGCACATGATGCTGCCAGTGTTTAACAGGGTTTTTGGAAATGCTCCACCTTTTTTTTTTCCTAACAGAAAAATAGTGTTTAAAAAATACTAGATATTTCCCACTCCTTTTACAAAATTACCCTCTCCTCTTCTTCAATCACCTTCATTCCCCAAAGGACAGTGCAGATGAAGGAGATGAGGACCATGGGCTGAATGGTGCTATTAGGAGTTGGGTTCACTAGAGCTTTCCAGGGTCCCCTTGGTGTCCACTTCCTACTGAAGATGTGGAGCAGGGGAACTGGCTGTCTCCCTCAGCTTATGCTCACTTATGCTCTCTCTCAAATAAATAAGTAAGTAGGTAGGTAGGTAGGTAAGTAAATTAATTAATTAATTAATTAAATCTTTTAAAAAAAAAACCAAAAAACTAAAGTGCCTATATTTACAAGGGTTTGCAACATGGTGTCTGTGGACTGAAAAATTGTAGGAACTCAATTTTTAGCAGATTGCATTTTGGACAAAGATTTTCCCATGGTCCAAGAACAGATACCAATGAATTGCAAGACTCACTTGGGCACTGTATGATGAGGCTCTAAAAACTACAGAACCACTAACAGAAAATAAGCTAATTATACTTTAATTCCAATAGGCTATTCTGGGGTGGGTAAGGCAGACCTTTGAGAAACAGGAATTATTCCTGACTGTCACATGGAGAATGTCTACTTCCAAGCAGGACTAAATGACAGAGGATCAGCCCTCTGCATGAACTGAGGAAATCTCCACAAGGCCAGACGTTGACTTTACCAAATTTCTGAGGGATGAACCTATTTAAGCTTGAGCAGTTGGGCAATGGGGACCACTCTGGTCCATGGCGCTCAATAATGCATGGTTTTTAGTTGGATCAGCTTCCAAGACACCATCTAGAGAATGCTGGCACACTGTGGCCTTGAGGACTAATGATGGTCTTAACTTGACATAATCAGGAGAATTCTGGAGAACAGAATATGCTGAATAGCCATAAATTGGTGAGTGACTAATGTGTTAAGGGAAGTGAGAGTGAGGTGTAGCTTTTCTCAGACTCATGGACAGTAGCTAATGGAATAGACATTTTGGACATGAACATTGTGGAAAAATTACTGAAAAATACCAAATAAGAACATAATGAAGGATATAGGGCAGAAAATAGCACTGACTAATATCTCTATATTTATCATAGATGTCTCTGCACCTTAGGAGAACTCTGAAGTAATTAAATTGAATAACTAGATGGACAAACTTGGTAGGTAAACTAAAGAGACGGAGGTATGCAAAATTTAACTTAAAAGACTCAATAATTTATGGCTAGTGATGAAGCCAATTCAATACATAACTATATATAAACAAGAAGGACAATGGGCTTACAACCTGAACACACAGATATGCCAAGTAACAGAATCATTCTATAGACACATCAAACAGGTCAGGCTGGCACACATGAAACTAGAATTGGTTAGAGCAAAAATACATGTATGTACCCATTAAATACCTCCAATTTCAAATTAAATATGAGAATTGCTGGAAGTTTAAAGCATGGAGGTCATTAATGAATATTCCAAATAAGTCAAAGCAGACAGACTTCAAAATTATACAAATGATTGTATAGGACACCTGCCCATATCAGAGAATAAGCTATGCATGCACCACTATGGAGATACGGTCAGGAGTAGGATTATCCTATTCTTGCAGGAAAACTAATGAAAAATCTACAATCTGAGCATTAGAAATATGGATGCTTGCTATAGTATCCCAACTATCATAATATCAGATCAGAGAACCAACCCACTTTATAGGAAAGTGAATATAATATTGGACAAAGAAACTAGGCATAATGTGGAACTTCCCCTTACCCTATTACCCTACTGCCTCTGGGCCAACTGAGAAATATAATGATTTGTTCAAGCAAAAGCTTAGGTTGCTTCCTAACAATCTAGATATGAAAGCTTGGACTAAAATAATCTAGGAGATGACAATATCTCTAAAGTATAGATGTAGAAATCATATGCATGCATACGTACACACACACATTGTCCAGAACTTTATGCCTGCAAAATAAAAGCCACTGTGCATCCTCAACTCTAGCAATAATATGACATAAATCAGTGCAGCGTGCTGCTTGCTGGCCATACTATTTTACCTATTGCTTACTATTGGATATCATACTATTTGTATGGGTTTCTCTTCCAACGGTTTCAGCAATAGTAGTTATGGTACCATTCTTAAGTGGAATGCATCTTTTGGTCCAGATACAACTCCACTGTCTGTGACATCCTCTACTCCCTTCACAGATCACCATCCTGGGTCACGTTGTTATAACTGAGGACTCAATGGCATCACCAGCATCATCTATATCACCAAACCCAACCTCTCCATCTCACCCTTCAGTATCAGTACCATCTACTGGGAAACCTTTAGTCAGTGGAAAAAACAAATATTTAGGGAATCTGATGAAGCAGTAGAAGTCTCCAAAGAGTCTCTTGAATAGTATCCCCTACTAGACACTGACTGAGCTTGAAGACTAAACTACTAACTGGCCCTTGTCATAACCCACCCTATAGACCAAGACAATCAGGTATTGACTTTTCTGCTTTCCTTATATCTTACTGAATTGAGTGTAGCATCAGACACGTGGTAGACTGAAAATAACGGAGACAGAACATGAAGACTCCTAACTCTGGGAAACGAACTAGGGGTGGTGGAAGGGGAGGTGGGTGGGGGGTGGGGGTGAATGGGTGATGGGCACTGAGGGGGGCACTTGATGGGATGAGCACTGGGTGTTATTCTGTATGTTGACAAATTGAACACCAATAAAAAATAAGTTTATTATTTTAAAAAAAGAAAATAACCTCAATTTCATTTCTGAGATACTTTGTGTGCTAGTATTTTACAAAAGAGCATCTCTGAATATGTAGAATGGGCAATTGTATCTTTAAATATTAATAAGCCAGAAACCAATCAGTTATTACACTCAATTAACTCAATCCCAATCACCTATTAGAAATAATCAATCCATGGATACTTTGTTCAGTCTTCACAAGAATAGGGACAACCTGTCAGGTATGTAGCAACTCTAGAAAACTTAGCGTATAACATATATCATTATCCTTCATGGTGTACTTCAGGCTTTTCTCTCATACCATAGAACACCCAAGAACATAGGAACCAGGGTTAGTAAAACCTTTCCAGGTCATATTGGAACCTATAGTAATAGGCTATGCCTTGGTATTTACTATGCAGAACTTTTAAGCCAGATATAGATCCTCAAATTTTGTTCAGTTTTATCCATATTTGATTATGCACAATTTTTAACCTATGCCAGAAACAAATTCACTAAAGGAAGGAAATTATTGCAGTTTCTTGTTGGACTGTAGGAGATTTAATTGGTAGATTTAATTGAACAATGGCAGTCACTTTTCTTTTTTTTTTTTACTAACATCATACTTAATGGTAAAAAGCTGAATACTTTTCCATTAAGATCAGGAACAAGACAAGGATGTCTACTTTCTCAATTTTTGCTCAACATAGTACTGGAAGTTCTGCTGCACCAATCAGATGTGAAAAAGAAATAAAGGCATACAGATTAGTAAGGAGAAGTAAAACTTACTATTTGGAAAGGATATGATTCTATATATAGAAAATCCTAAAGATCTCAACAAAAAATTAAGTTGCAAGATAAAAAATTAACATACAGAAACCTGTTACTTTTCTATGCACCAATAGCAAAGGAGAAGAAATAGAAATCCAGAAAACAATTTCATTTACAATTGTACCAAAAAGAGTAAAATACCTAGGAATATATTTAACCAAGAAGGTAAAAGATATATAGTCTAAAACTATAAAACGTTAATGAAAAATACTGAAGAAGACACAAACAAATGGAAAGATATTCCATATTCACAGATTGGAAGAATTAATATTGTTAAAATGTTTGTATTACCAAAAGCAAAATCTGTAGATTCAATATGGTACCTATCAAATTAACAATAGCATTTTTTAATAAATAATCCTAAAATTTGTATGGAACCACAAAATACCCAAATAGCCAAAGCAATCTTGAGAAAGAAAAATGAAGATAACGCAATCCCAGGTTTCAAGAACACTACAAAGTTATGGTAATCAAAACAGTGTGATACTGGCATAAACGCAGAACACATCAATGGAACAGGATGGAGACCTGAGAAATAAATGCATGCTTGTATGATTAATTAATCTATGACAAAGAAGGCAAGAATATGCAATGAGGAAAATATAGTTTCTTTAATAAATGCTGTTGGGAACACTGGACAGCTACATGAAAAAGAATGAAACTGCTTTCTTACACTACACGTAAAGATAAACTCAAAATGGATTAAAGAACTAAATGTGAGACCTGAAGCCATAAAACTCCTAAAAGAAAACATAAGTGGTAATGTCTTGGACATTAGCGTCAGCAATATTTTTCTAGATACGTCTCCTCAAGCAATGGAAATAAAGCAAAAATAAACTACTGGAACTAATCCAAAATAAAATCTTTGCTATGCAAAGGAAAACATCAACAAAACTAAAGGCAACTTAATGAGAGAAACTATTAGCCAACAATGCATCCAATAAGGGATCTGTGACAAGATGGAGAGACCCAGAAGATATGATGTTAAAGGCAATAAGTCAGAGGGAAAAAGAAATAAACCATGTGATTTCATTTTTATGTGGGATCAAAAAAACCAAATGAATAAATAAAATGGAATCATAAATACAGAGGATAAACTGGGCATGGGAAAAATAGGCAAAGGAGATTAAGAGGTACAAACTTCCAGTTATTAAAACACAGAGGTGGAAAGTGAAGCATAGGAAATATAGTCAATAATATTGTAATAACATTGTACAACAGATTACAACTACACTTACTGTGGAGAGCATAGTGTAATGTATAAAACTGTTGAGTCACTATGTTGTAAACCCAAAATTAATATAACATTGTATATCAACCATACTTCAATGGAGAGACATAAAATGTGTTTCTCTAACTATAGATTGTCAGTTGTTGCAATGACCTGTTTCTAAGTATATGTTGTTGGACCATATACCTTTTTTTTTTTTAAAGATTTTATTTATATTCATGAGGGACACAGAGGAGAGAGAGAGGCAGAGACAGAAGCAGGCTCCATGCAGGGAGCCCGATGTGGGACTTGATCCCGAGTCTCCAGGATCACGTCCTGGGCCAAAGGCAGCACTAAGCTGCTGAGCCACCCAGGGATCCCTGGACCATATACCTTTATTGTACCTTTATTCCTGCTATTCATAGTCATATTCATATGACTATGGCTTGAAGCTTCCTCAGCTACTTATGTATAATATGGAAAACTGGACCAGGATAGTATGCTGTAAGCCAACCCTCACCCTAACCTATTAGAGACAAGGGAAAAAGAAAGAACAGAACATGATAGATTGTGTAACACTAACAGGTAATGAATCCTATGATAGAAAAAGAGGTTATTGCAGATCAGTAGAAGATGCAGCAACTATTAGAATAACTGGAGAAATATTTCACGTTAGACCTCCTCAAATTAATCTAGTAAATGTAAATAATATGTTAGAAAACTTAGGATAAGTAAAGGCACATTTATAAGATAAGACTAATAAAGTTAAAATAACTTTGCAGGAATTTAAAAGGAAACAAAAATATGCCTCCCTAAAATAGTAACAGGCTTGAATTCTGATGTTATAACTACTGAATATATATTTAATAGAGCTATGCAAGCTTGTACCCTTGGAGCTTTATAAAAATGGTCTCCACTTGGGTACATATTTATCAAGGAAGTTAATTGGGTTTAAGTTTTGGTTGTTTGTTTTTTCAATATGGTACCATGCTAAAGAGTTCTTTATTATGTTTATATTGATAGTATTAGAAAACATGGGCACTTAAACTGGTCATTAAACCATGGCATAAAAAAATGTGCATCAAAGGAAAAATACTCCCCCAAGATAGGATTGTGATTAAGATATTAAGTGATATAGAATCACAGGGTAGATTGATATTTTTGTGAGCTAAATTTGTACTGGGCATAAGATCCTTAGCATTAATTAGTGTCTGAGTGATTTGGAATCACAGGGTGGATTGTTGTACATGTGATTTCACATACACTTGTTTATGACAAGGACGAAGTTGTTTTTAGAAGCAAAGTTGTTTCAGTATAGAATAAAGTATGTTGTGTTGTGTCAGGATGTCATTATCTCAGCTGTTCTCACTGAGAAGAAATCAATAGCTCAGCTGCTGAGGGGGCCTAATGTTTATAAAAAACATGTAAAGAAGCAATATGGCAAGGAGGCATTAAGACTATAAATACTGAGAGTTTGTGAGAATGATCCTGAGAGTGCTTAGTCAGGGCAAGGCTACATCTCGTTGAACTGATAGCTCTTATAGACCTCAGGGCAATTAGCTCCTTCCTGGTAAAAGCAACTCTTTCACAGGCAGAGAAAGTTGTACAGAGGACTCACAAAGATCTTGCCCATTAACACTAGCACTGTCATTCACTGGCAATCTGTTCTAGAAGCATGGGACTTTTACTTTTGAACTCAGCTCTTGGTTAGCAAAATGTCTCCCAGATACCAACTCTGATAAGGGTATGCCTCAACTAAATTTGGACTTTACTACTTTCATCTGCCCTTGCCTAGAATAGTGTGATTCATATGACATTGGTTTGGACTACATTTCTTTATTGACTAATTAAAAGACATTATCCTATATGCTATTGGCATGTGAAATTTGCAGCGAATCAACATTAAATACATTGTTGGCAAAGACAAGAATCAGCCTTTGAGCATTATTTGCTTCCCTAAAGAAAACAGCCTTCCCATAAACAGGGGGAATGTGTGCATTTGTGTAGATTGGGGCTTGAAACTAGGCAGGTGTCTTGTACCTCCAAAACCTACTCCTGTACCACAGCCTCAGGCAACCTTGCCCTGTTCCTGGTCCCTGGCTACCTCACATGAGCAGTCCGCACTCTGTTAGTTGCTCAAAGCCAGCTGGAGCCCTCCAGGACTTTGGAGCTCAGATGGGTAACCAACTACCTACATTGCCCCAAGGGTGGAGAAAACCCATCCCCTGAAAATCACTGAAGTGGCCATTGAATGGGCAACAGTCTCCATGTATACTTAGTGTTTGCTGGGTCCCAGCCTTCTGTAGCAATCAAGGCTCCCAGCAGTCTCTCACTGGAAAATATGTCAGCCAGCCTACCTAATCCAGCCTGAGCAAGGTGGTCCATATTCCTCTGCTCTGCCTTCAAGGGGAATATATACATTTGTATAGGTTAGGGCTGGAATTAGGCAAATGCCAAGTATCCCCAATAGCTTACCCTATGACCTAGCTTCACTGTCCATTGCCCTGTTCCATATCCCCGTCTACCCTGACTTGTGCCTTCCATGCACAATACAGCCCACACCTCATCAGTAGGCCCTTGGTTTCAGGAGCCTGTCAGGCCTGTGTAACTCAGACCATTCACAACTACCTACTTGGCCTCCATAGTAGAAAGAACTCAACCCATAAAATTTGAGGTAGCAGGTTTAAACTAGTGATTGTCAATCTTCATTTTGGACTGGTTTCCTGGTAGGGTCCAGGCTTCTCCAGAAATTAAGATTCCTCAGAGTCTATTATTGGGGGATACCTTGGCTGGCTGTCCCATCCCCAGCAGTCCAGAGTCCTCCAGCTCTGCTTTAGTGTGAATATACACATTTGTGCAGGTGAAAGCCTGAAAGTAGGAGGATGTCACGTATCCCCAGTCGCTTGCTTCTGTGACATGGCCTCACCCATTGTTGCCCTGCTCCAGGTCCCCAGCTACCCTGACCTGGATGCTGTGCACATGTACAGTCATTCCTGTATCACCTGGCACTTGGCTGTGAGGGGAAACTCCAGGCCTGTGGATCTCTGGCTGAACTGCAAGTTCCTAAATAACCCCAGGGTGAAGAAAGCCCTCTCCCCGTCATCTTTCTAAAGCAGTAATTTTAAACTGAGGGTAATTCGTCCCCTTTTGTTCTGGCTGCCTGATGAGGTCCAGAACTTCTCCAGCAATCATAGCTTCAAGTGTCTGTTTTGGAGGTTGCCCTGGCCAACCATCCTGGCCCAAGAGCCTTGACAGTTAAAGGCTGTTGAGAATCCTCCAGCTTTAACTTCAGAGGGAATATGTATATTTGTGTAGGTTAGGCCTTGCAATTAAGCAGCTACCATGGACTCCCAATAGCCAGTTCCTGTTACTCAGCCTCTATCAACACTTGCCCTATTCCAGGTCTCTGCCTAGCCTGACTTGCATGGCCTGGACATGTGCAATATGCACGTGGTTGGCCAGGGCCTGTGGAACTTGGGCTTCTCCACAAATAACAGCATAGAAGTCAGGCTCAAAGTATCTTCAGATAGAGTGAAGGCAGGTACTGTCAATCTTACAGATTTTCCTGTAGTTTGAATGTCTCTGGTGATCTTTTTGGGTAGCTCACAGACAGGCATGAAGATCATCTGTATATGAGCTATTGTAGTACGTTCCCTGAAATTTATATCAAGTCATTCATATTCAGTTTGCAGGCTTCAGAATCTAATCTGATTTATAGATTTAAAGGTAATTAACAGAAACAGAATCTAATATTCCCAAAGGTGTGTTACTGAAATATAAATTTTCTCTGAAGTTATTATTAAACTCAGCCAAATTAACATTAGTTTATAAAAGAAATTTAGTTTTAATAAACCACACCTGATCATTTTTAGAAGTACAAAATAACAGTTGATGATGATACAGGCTCTTTTATATCTGCTTTTCTGGAACTTTTCATAGGGAATCTGCAGACTGAACTTCTAACAGCCTCTCAAGGGTAAAAAGCCTTGCCATCAAACTTTACCTGTAATATACAGATTTGGGTTATTTCCTCCTTCTCAAGTTTCTCAAAATATCCAGAGGTTCTTGAACTTGCTTGGAAGTCATCTTGTTTACTTACCCAGTAAGTCTGCTACAAACCCTGTAAACAAAGTATCAGGCTGTTTTTCCAAGAGGCTTTACTGGCTCCCTAAAGTCAACTTTGGTTCCTTAAAACTGTCTGGTTATATCTGAGTCTGCAATTGTTTCTCAAATATGATATTCTAGTCAAAGCCTTGGTGATGTAAACAATGCTTCCAATTATATCCTGTTACAAGGAGATCAGATTTTTTTTAAACTTATGCAAATCAATATATGGCCCTATAAAGTGGCTCCTGCCCCACACCTCGTAGGCAGCCCTGGACAGATACCATTCCAAAGTGACTCTTACCCTGAGGTTGGAAGGGGTAGGGGGAGGTAACCACATATACCAGCACAAACATCAGTACACACAGTTTCTTTTTTTCTTTTTTTTTTTTATAAATTAATTTTTATTGGTGTTCAATTTACCAACATACAGAATAACACCCAGTGCTCATCCCGTCAAGTGTCCCCCTCCGTGCCCGTCACCCATTCACCCCCACCCCCTGCCCTCCTCCCCCTCCACCACCCCTAGTTCATTTCCCAGAGTTAGAAGTCTTTATGTTCTGTCTCCCTTTCTGATATTTCTCACACATTTCTTCTCTCTTCCCTTATATTCCCCTTCACTATTATTCATATTCCCCAAATGAGTGAGAACATACACTGTTTGTCCTTCTCCGATTGACTTACTTCACTCAGCATAATACCCTCCAGTTCCATCCACGTTGAAGCAAATGGTACACACAGTTTCTGTGGCCAGATCTCTTAGCTGGCTGGTACAGGGAGCAGGCCCTTCCCTCTGGTGTGCCTGAAGTTGTGGCAGACAGGTTAACTGCAAGACAGCTAGGCTGACCGCTAGCCCTATCCACTAATAAGCTTATAGTGGTCACAGCCAGGCCTCTGAATAGGACAGGGAGCAAACCCTGTCCAGTGTGCCCACAGAAAACAAAGTAGGCTATCACAGCTGGCTGGACTGAAGGCAATTGAGGCTCATCCACAACAAGACATACCCAGCCCAAATAGGGAACACCCTGGAGTGTCTGGAGCTGATGACCTGGGGGCGGGGCCTAGGGTGGGAATTGTGCTATTGGGCACCACAGGACTTCTTCTACACAAAGCCACTATTTTCAAGACTAGAAGACATAGCCAAGCCAACCTATCTAATACATAGAAACAAATACAGAGAACCAGACAAATGAGGAGACAGAGGAATATGTCCAAAATGAATGAACAAGGCAAAAATCACAGAAAAAGAACTAAATGAAATTGAGATAAGCAATATGCCTGATAAAGAATTTGAAGTAATGGTCATAAAGATACTCACTTGACTTGAGAAGAAAAGTAAATGCCTCAGTGAGAACTTCAAAAAGGAGTAGAAAAAAATTAAAAAGGACCAATCAGAGCTGAGGAATTCAATGACTGAAATGAAGAATATACTAGAGGGAATCAACAGCGGACTAGGGGATGCAGAACAGATCAGTGATCTGGAAGACAGGATAGTGAAAAGCAAACAAGCTGAACAGCAAAAAGAAAACAGAATAAAAAATGAGACTAGGTTAAGGGAACTCTGACATCATCAAGCATAATAACATTCTCATTATAGGGATCCTAGAGGTAGAAGAGAGAGAGAGAGAGAGAAGGGGTCAGAAAAAACTTATTTGAAGAAGTAATAGCCAAAAATTTTTCTAATATGGGGAACAAAACATATACTCAGGTACAGAAATTCTAGAGAGTTTCTAACAAAATGAAGTCAAGGAGGACCAAACCAAGACATATAATTAAAATGGCAAAATATAAATGTAAAGAATTTTTTTAAAGATTTTATTTTTTATTTATTCATGAGAGACACAAAGAGAGAGGCAGAGACATAGGCAGAGGGGAAAGCAGGCTGCTCATAAGGAGCCTGATGCAGGACTTGATCCCAGGACCTCAGGATCATGCCCTGAGCTGAAGGCAGATGCTCAACTACTGAGGCACCGGGTGTCCCAAGATAAAGAATTTTAAAAGCAGCAGAAGAAAACAGTTACACACAGTGCACACCCCAGAAGGCTATAGATTTTTCAGAAGAACTTTGCAGGCCAGAAAAAAATGGCGTGATATAGTCAAAGTGCTTAAAAAAAAAAGAAAAGAAAAGAAAGAAAATAAAACCAAGAATTCACTACCAAGTAAAATTAACATTCAGAATAAAAGGAGAGATAAAGACTTTCCCAAACAAACAAAAGTTGAACGACTTCATCACTCCTAACCCAGCCTTTCAAGAAATATAAAAGGAAATTCCTAAATGGAAAGAAAGGGCATAACTTGAAGAAAGTTATAAAGGAATAATTATAGTTAAAAGCATACATAAAGATAGATTAACCACTTATAAAGCCAGTATGGAGGTTAAAACACAAAAATAATAAAATCCATTATATCTACAAAAATTATTCAAGGAAAATACAAAATAAAAAGACATGAAATATGACATTTTATACATAAAACAGGAAGTAAAAATGTAGTGCTTTGGGGCACCTGGGTGGCTCAGTGGTTGAACATCTGCCTTTAGCTTAGGTCATGATCCCAGTCCTGGGATCAAGTACCCCATCAGGCTCCCTGCAGGAAGCCTCCTTGTCCCTCTGCCTATGTCTCTGCCATTCTCTGTGTCTCTCATGAATAAATAAATAAAACCTTAAAAAATGTTAGTGCTTTTAGAATGTGTCCAAACTTAATATAGATTTCTGTATTCATATTATATATGAACCTAATGGTAACCAAGTCAAACTCTTATAACACATACACAAAAAATAGAAATCTAAACCTATCACTAAAGAAAGCCATTAAACCACAAGGGAAGAGAGCAAGAGAAGAAAAAAGGGATAGAAGAACTACAAAAACAACTAGAAAACAATTAACAAAATGGCAATAAGTACATACCTATCAATAATTTTTTTTTAAGATTTTATTTATTTATTCTTGAGAGACACACAGAGAGAGAGGCAGAGACACAGGCAGAGGGAGAAGTAGGCTCCATGCAGGGAGCCCGATGTGGGACTCAATCCCAGATCTCCAGGATCATGCCCCGGGGCTGAAGGCGGGGCTAAACCACTGAGTCACGGGGCTGCCCCCATACCTATCAATAATTACTTTAAATGTGGATGGACTAAATATTCCAATCAAAAGACACAGGGTGAGTAAATACATAAACAAACAAGACCCATCTATTTGTTGCCTACAAGAGACACACTTTAGACCTAAAGACATATATAGACTGAAAGTGAAGGGATGGAAAAGGATATTCCATGTAAGTGGAAGTGGAAAAAAAAAAAAAGCCAGGATAGCAATACTTGTATCAGATAAAATTTAAACTTTAAAACAAAGACTATATATAACAAGAAACAAAGAAGGGCACTACATAATGATAAAGAGATCAATACGAGAAGATATAACATTATATCAACAGCATAGGAACACCTAAATAATAAAGCAAATATTAAGAATTATGTTTAGATTATGTACAAAAACTTAATGAGACATTAGATAAAATCAATTATTATTCTAAGTTATTTTCTCACAAATTTTATAACAGGGATAACATGAACTTATTTGATGAATAAACCCGAATAAAAATATATTTAATGCTGATAACTCTAAAGACATGTCTGCTTTTTTGTGGAGCCCAAAGCTGGGCCTGAGCTCAAGAGCCTGAGATCAAGAGTCAGAGCTTAATTGACTGAGCCACCCAGGCATCCCAACACATCTATTTTTTTAAAGACATGTTTATTTTCATTAAACCAACAATCTTAGTTTTGATACCAAATATTTTCCCAGATCAGAGAAACCTGAAATTCATTTGTAGTGTTTTACTTTTGAGAATTTTATGTGCTTAAATTTAAGCCAATTCAGTAGTTTCTTTATGAATTATTTTGGCAATACTATCCACAGGTAGAAAAATACCATATATATAATGTACACATATGCACATATAGAGATGACTTTTAAGATTTGTATTTATCCCTGGAAGTAATCTTAAACTGTGCTAGAGTTTGGGCACAAGGGCCCTTTTAGCTGTCTGTATTTTTTACAAGACTCTGTTCCTTCCCTTCAGTGTCACATGATTGTGGCCTGTGTTTACATTTCAAAGACATGATTTGTAACTTTAAGGAACAGAGAAAGAATGCAAGGTTTTTTTTCCCCCCTAAGAGTTTCAGGGTAATTGTAAGATACCTTTTTGAAGTATAGGACAATTTTGTTCCAATACCCTGGTCTTTATCTACAAGTATTTTTTTTTCATTCAAATTCATATTTTATTTTATTTTATTTTTTAATAAATTAATTTTTATTGGTGTTCAATTTACCAACATACAGAATAACACCCAGTGCTCATCCCGTCAAGTGTCCCCCTCAGTGCCCGTCACCCATTCACCCCCACCCCCCACCCCCCCGCCCTCCTCCCCTTCCACCACCCCTAGTTCGTTTCCCAGAGTTAGGAGTCTTTATGTTCTGTGTCCCTTTCTGATATTTCCCACATATCTACAAGTATTTTGACAGAAATAGGCAAGCTTTGGAGGTTAGTAAAGACAGGTAGGCTTGTTTTTAGAGTTGCATTTCCGGTTTTGTAGAGATGTGCAAGATGAAGTTGTTTTTAATCCCCCCCAAAGAACTGGATTACAGCCTAAGTATTAAGGGACTGACCTACCTCTTCAAACAAATTTGCTACATTATATCAGAAAGATATATTTTTTACGTAAATAGGAATCTGTATAAAGCATTTTAACAAAAGTCTTGTTTCTGAGAGCATAATGCAGGGGACATGAATTTCATTTTGGTGGAGGGTCTAGGATACATCTGCAAAGGACATTGCCTAGGAATGCCTGAAGCTGGCAGAGTAGAAAGTAGAAGCAAACCCAGCCTAACTGCCTGTCTCAGGAGCTTGTGTTAAATTCATTTCCTAACTTTCAGCATTTATAGGAGTACCTGTATACTTTGACTCTAGAGATTAGTTAGGCCAGAGTGCCCTCTGTAAATCATGTAGGGAAAGGGAACTTAAAAACAGGCAGAAGGCACCAGATTCTAAGAAGGGAAATATACGTGAGATGTGGATATTACTTTTTGTGTGAAGTCTAATTTCTTTTCTCTCATCTTATCAAGGGAGTCCCTATGGCTAGCTGTTGTAAGACAATTTTAAGAGCTTTGTAAGGATTTTTTTTTTCCTTTCAAATATAGCCATTTTTAAAGGATTCATGTCTGGCCATTGACAGACGGATCTTGCTAATCATCAAAAACTCCCTCAGATCAATAAGCCTTTTTATGATTGCCTCCAGGAATGACCTGGAGGTAATTTTCCAGGCTTAGATCATAGATGCAAGAGGCATCCCTGGACAGGGCACAGATGATACAGCTCAATGATCCAAAAGTTTACTTCCAAAAATAGTTTAAGAAAGCAAAAGCCTTTGTTGCACAGGCAGTAAGAGTGGTAAACATGATATCTCTGGTCCCAGGAAAACTTGAGACACCTCTAATCACAGACCTGCTAACTTGTTACACTGGCCATATGATACTGAAGTGAGACTTTTCCAGCACCAGCAAGCAACAAAGATTAAGACGACAAAGGTCCCTTACGGGTTAGGACTTCTTAGGCAAGCTCTTCCGAGACCTGGTATGGCTGGCAAAGAGAGCACTGCTTGCAACTATGTGTCTTGAAATCCCAGTCTGTTTCACTGGCCGCTAAGGTACACCCAAGTAAGTGTACCCTTCAGAGGGTTGAGACCAGAGAGAATACGGTCACTGGTCAGAAATCCAGGCTCTTATGACATAGAACAGGTGAAATGGAAAACCTCACCCAGTTTATACATATAGGACCCACAACAAAAATTGTCTAAACAAATGCCAGTCTTAAGAGAATCATGAACTCTCTACTTTGTGAGGCTGGCTGGCTCAAAGAACAGGCTGATAGAGCCTATGCCTGCCTTTCTCTATGGCGATTCCTTTTTCATGACACAAATGTATTTGTATTTGACACAAATACAAAGAAAACAAAAAACTGTAACCATCTCTGGGAGAAAATGGATCTGTCAAACCAAGAGTATGCTACCAAATTTATTAGAGTTGCTAAGCCCAAGGAACTAGTTCCACAAATATTTTCTCCTGTTGATCTAAATTGAGAGAGAGAGAGAGAAAGAGAGGGAGAGTGGTAGAGTGAGAGAGAGAAAGAGAGAGAGAGAGATAGGACTCTCTTACCACTGTTGTGGTAAGAACTCCTACCTTCTGCTGGCTTTTGTCAGATGTCCCAGGATCTTTCAGCTGCAGCAGTGTCCAACCAGGGAAGTTTATCCTGCCAACTATGCCGACTATTGAGGAGGAAAAATTTTCCTCTATTATTCAAGATTCTTCTAGTTGGTCTAAGAATTAAATGGACAAATTAATAGAATTAATAGGAGAAATAGAATTAATAGGAGAAAAAACAAAATTTAATTAACTGTACATGGAGGCCCAATATTAAAATTAAGACCCAAAGAAATGACCAAAATAGGCAACTTCCATACTTTTTAGACAAGGAAGCAGTAAGCTTGTGAAGAATTGACAGTAAAAAGAAAACTTATGTTTGACAGCTTCAATTAGTAAGAAATTCTAAATGGAATTTGGGCTGGGGTAGTAAATTGGTAAAAGTAACAATATTTATTTAAATAGCCTTCTCTGCTCTGAATTCTCTATCTCTGATCATAAGGACATCTTGCTACAAAGGGTATCTTTTACTTGAGAGATCTATTTCCTGCTTTCTTGAGACAAAGGGGACTCTGGTTGTTCTTACACTGGCTACTTATTAAATAGCTTCTAATTCAAAATAATCAATACACTGAAGTGGCACATTTTGGGGAATGTTACCCTTGACCCCTCACATGCACATTTGTGTAGGTTAGGGCTTGGAACGAGGCAAATGCCAGGGACTCTTAAGAGATGCTCTTGAGATCAGGATACTCCAGACGCTGCCCAGTTCCAGGTCTTCCTAGACCTGTGCAGCAGGCATATGCACACTATTCACTTTAACAGCTATCCTTTGGCAGCTGGGGCCCTCCAGTGTGGAGCTTGGGCTGGTCTACAACCACTGCATAGTCTCCAGGGCAGGGGAGGCCTACCTTTGAAATCTTTCTGAGGCATCAGCTTTAAACAGTCAGTCTACAACCAACTAGCTGCCTGATGAAGACCCAATGTTTTTCCCCCCAGCAATCAAGGCACCCAGGTCTCCTTCTGAAGGATACCCCTGCCAGATTGCTCAGCCTCACCCTGGAAAGGCATCCAGTTTCCCCCAACCATAACTTCAGGGGAATATGCACATTAATGATGGTTAGGGCTTGGACTTAGGCAGATGCTTTTGACCCACGAAAGCTTGCACCAGTAACATGGTATCTTCTAATACTTGGTCTGTCCTAGGTCTCTGGCTATCCTGACCTGCATGGCCCACACATATGCTACCTGCCCTCCAACATCCAGCCTCAGGCAACCAGGGCCCTCCAGGCATGTGGAGCTCAGGCTAGTCTCCAACCACCTGCATAGCTTCCTGGGTGGAAGGATCCCTTTCCCAACAATCTTTCTGAGGAGCAGCTTTAGACAGGCAAGTCAGTCTACACTTGGACGGGCTGCCTGATGAGGTTCCAGTTTTCTCTAGCAATCAAAGGTAACAAGTATCTCCTATTAGAGGATACCTGGCCATCTGTCAGACCCCACCCTGGCAAGGCAGTACATCTTACTTCTGATCTGCCTTCCTGGGAAATATGAACATTTGCTTAAGTTAGGGCTTGGAAATAGGCAGGTATCATGTACCCTAAACAGCCCCCTTATGTGACTAGGCTTCTGCTGACATTTTTCTTGTAACAGGTCCTGTCCACCCTGATATGTAGACATGTGCAATATGCACCTATGTGCCAGCCTTGGGCAGCTGGGGCACTGCAGGCCTCTGCAGCTCTACTGGTCCTCACCCACCTGCATACCCACAGGGCACAGGGAGCAGAATCCCCAAAAATCTTTCTAAGGCATTAGCTTTAAGGTAGAAAGAGTTTCCATTTGGACCAGCTGTCTGATGGAATCCTGAGCTTATCAATAAGGAAGGCTCTCAGGTGTCTTTAGCAAAGGTTTCCCAGGCAGGCCACCTGGCTCAGTCTTGGCAGTCCAGATTAATAGTTTTATCTTCAAGGGAAATATGAAAATTTGTATAGGTTAGGATTTGCAAATAGGCAGATGTCACGGACTTCCGACATTGCCCAGTTTCTGGTCCTTAGCTTTTCTGACTTGAGCTTTCCATGTATGCTCGGTATGCCTCCTGTCATCTAGCCTTGGTTGGCCAGAACCCTCCAGTCCTGTGGAGCTTTGGTCAGTGCCCCACCAGCTGGCATTCAGTGTGGTGAAAGCCCATCCCCCAAAAGTAGTTCTGAGGCTCCATCCTAAACTGGCAATTCTTAGGCCACCTGATGGGATACAACAGCTTCTCCAACAATCAAGGCCCCCAGGTGTATCTTTGCAGAGGGCACCCCAGAAATCCCACCTGATTCCTCCAGTTTTGCTTTCAGTGCCAATATGCACCTTTATGTAGCTTTAAGGCTTGGGGTTAGACAGATGCCAGGAACTCCCAGTAACCCACTTCTGTGACCCAGTCCCCAGGCACTTGCCCTATTTTAGGTCCTTGGCAAGCCTGACCTGTATGTCCTGCACATGTATGGTATGCATCCTGTCAGCTGCCCACGGGCACCTGGGCCCTCTAGACCTTCGGAGCTAGGGCCCCTCTACAACTACCTGCATAGCCTCAATGTTGGAGGGAACCCATTTCATGAAAATCACTGAGCTGGCTGCTAAAAGGAGAGACAGTTAATTCCCATATGGATTTAATGTCTGCTGGGGTCCCATGTTTCTGCACCAACAAGGCTCCTGGGTATCTCTTATTGGAGGGTATCCTATCGAACCCCTAGCAAGGCAGGCTGGGTTCTTCATGTCTGTCTTCAATGGGAATATGGACAGTTGAGTAGGTTAGGGTTTAGAATTAGGCAGATGCCAGTACCCCAACAGCACACTCTTTGACCTACCATCTCCCAAATCTTGCCCTATTTCAAGTTCCTGGCTACCATGAACTGCATGGTCCACACATGCACAGTAGATGCCCTGAAAGTCACCCTTGGGTAGTTGAGGGTACTCCAGGTCTGTGGAACTAAAATTCATTTCCAAAGATTATATTTCCAACATTGGAATCTCTCCCTTCCTGAAAATTGCTCTGAGGTGGCTCTAAAACAGGCAATAGTTAGCTTAATCCTCACCCTTATTGTCTGCTGAGGTCTCAGACTTTTACAGCAATCAAGCCTCTCAGAGATAGTTTATTGGAGGATACTCCAGCTAGCTAGTCTTCTCCAGCCATGGCAAGGCAATCCAGATTATTCTAGTTTTGCCTGGATATTATTATCCAGATTATTCTAGCTTTGCCTGGATATTATTATCCAGATTATTCTAGCTTTGCCTTCAGTGGGATTATGTGCACATAATAGGTTAGGGCTGGTAATTAGGCAGATGCCTTGTAACCCAAGAGTCTGAACCCATGAGCTGCCCTCTCTGGATGCTTATCTGTTCCAAATACTTGGCTACCCTGACTTGGGAGATAAACGCATGCACAGTGGTATCCCGTATGCCGGCCTTGAGCAGACCTGACTCTTTAAGCTTGTGAAACACTGGCTAGGCCCCAACTACCTGTACAGCCTCCAGTGTGGAGGGAGCCTACCTTTCAAAAATCGCTTTAATTAGAAAGCTACAAATGGGTGACAGTCCCCATGTATACTTGCTGCCTGTTGAGTTTGGGGCTTCTCTAGGAACCAGGTGTCCCAGGTGTCTCCCAAAGGAGGCTACCCTGTCTGCCAGCATGGCCACTCCATGGCAAGGCAGTTGAAAAACCTCCATCTCTGCCTTTAGGGGGGATATTAAACAATGAGTAGGTAAGCCTTATGCACTACGCCTTGTACCCCCAATAGCACCCGTCCTATGATCCAGCCTTGTCAGTTCCAGGTGCCTGGCTATTTTAGTTTGTGGAGTTCATACCAGTGCATGTCATACCTTGTCACCTGGCCTTGGGATGCAGGAAGTACTCCTGGCCTGTGGAGCTTTGGCCATGACTTAACCATCTGAATGGCTTCAGTGTAGAGGGAGTACCCCCTTCCCCTAAATTGTTTAAACTGGTGACAGTCTGTCCCTATTTGGACTGGCTGCCTGATGAGGTCCCAGGCTTCTCTTGTAATCAAGACCATCCCAACCAGCCATGCCCTCCCTGGCAAGGCAGGTCCAGATTTCTCCAGCTATACCTTCAGTGTGACTATGCACATTTGTGCAGGTTGAACTTTGGAATAAGGTGGAATCCAGGTACCCCTACCCCAGTTCACGTGACCCAGATTCCCCTGACACTTGCCCTATTATAGGTCCCCGGCTGTGGGTTTGCACATGTGCAATAAACCCAGAAGTTCCCTTTATGCAACCAGGGCTCTCCAGGCCTATGGAGCTAGGAGCTGTCCCTAACCGCCTACATTACTCAAGGGTGAAGGAGGTCTACTACTCAAAAATCACTCGGAGGCGACTGCTGCAATAGGTGACAGTCACACCCCATAGAGACTCCATGTCTGCTGGTATCCTGGGCTTTTGCAGCAACCGAGCCTCCCAGGTATCTCTAATGGGAGGATACCCCAGTCAGCACCCTCCCCACAATCCAACCCTGACACAAAATCCTCCAGTTCTGCCTACAGGGGGATTACTTGCATTTGTGGACATTAAGGCTTGGAACCTGGCCAGATGCAGCTACCCTATGAAACTGAGTAAAGGAAACCTTATTAAAAATTGAATGAAGGAAGCCCTGAAAAAGGAGCTGTTTTGCTCTTACCACTTCTCACAGCCTGCACAACCAGCGGGGGCAAGGAAGAGAATTCTCATCTTGACAGGGGAGGATACTTTGCATATTGCAATTTACCTCCTGCATTTAAGGAAGGAAGAGCTTTCCAGCCTCAGCAACAGTGCACCAACCACCTCTTACAGCCAGTGAGAAACCACCATAGGCTCACACTTTTCTCCAATGAATTTGTGTTCAAAAACACTCCCTGTTTCCTCCTAAAACTAATAAAAGCTGACCTTCCCTTTTTTTCCAACTTGCCTATAAAGGTTTGCCATAGTTTGCTTGTCCTGAATCGCAATTCCTCTGCTATTATTGAATAAACTCATTTTGCTAGTAAAAATAACTGGAAGTCTTTTAATGTTTAGGTGGATACCCCCAACAGCCCTGTCCTGTAGCCCTGCTGTGTTGGGTATTGCTCTGTTCCAGGGCAACTTTGACCTGTGTGGCCTGCGCATGTGCAGGATGGGGACATCCTGTCGCAGTCTTGGACTGCAGAGGGCACTCCAGGCCTGTGGAGTTCTGGTCTGATGGGAACAAACTGAATGGCCAGGGTGAAGGAGGCTGACACTTCCAACCGTGCTCCCCTTTCCCAGCCCGTTTTTCTGAGGCAACTGCTTTATCTATCAACTGCCCTAATTGGCCTGTCTGCATGGTGGGAACCTGGGGTTCTCCAGCAATTAAGGCAGGTGTCTCTGTCTACACAGATACCCAACCTTGGATTGCATGGGGTGCTCCAGGCCTATGGAGTGGAGGCTAAACCCCAGATACTAAAAAAAATAAAAAAAAAAAATAAACCTCAGATACTTGAAAGGGAACCCAGCTGAAATTCTAAAGCAGCAGCTTTAATCAGGCCAGTCAGTTCCCAACTGGACCAGCTCCAGGTGTCTCTTATAGGGGGCAAGGTGGACCAGGCCTCTAGGTCCCACCCTAGCGAGGCATTCAGGTGTCCTCCAGCTCTGCTTTCAGGGAGAATATACACATTCTTGTAGATTCAGTCATGGAGTTAGGCAGATGCCAGTTACCCCCTGTTAACCCTACCGGTGACTTGGCCTCAGCTGACCTTGCCCTGTCCCAGGTGCCTGGCTACCATAGCCTTTACACCCTGCCCATCGCAGTCCACATGTCAGTTCTCCATTTGCTTTCAGGGTCCTCCAAGCCTCAGGAGCTCATGACAATGAACAAAAACCTGCTAGACTCCAGTGGGGGAAAGAGCCCCCAACCTTTCCTTCTCTGGAAATCTGAGACTCTAGGTTAAATTGGTGACTCACTTTCTATTTGAGCAGGCTGCTGCTTAATGGGTTCTTGGGCTTCTCCAGCAAACAAGGCTCCCAGGTGTCTCTTATTGGGAGTACCCCAGCCATCCTGCCTGCCTTTGGGCCCTCCAGGGCTGTGGGACTTGGATGCATCCCCAACCACCTGCATAGTCTTAAGTGTGGAGAAGGCCTACTGCACCCTCCCCCCAATTTCCCTGAGGTAGTTGCTAAAATGGGTGATAGTCCCTGATGGACTTAGCATCTGCTATTGTCCCAGGCTTCAGGAGCCACAAAGGCATCCCACCTGACCCAGCCCTGTCTAGGCAGCCCGGATTACTCCAGCCCTGCCCTCGGAAGAATACGCACAGTTGTATAGGTTAACTCTTGGAATTTGGGAGCTGCCAGTTTTCCAGTAACCCCTCCTGGGAACTGGCCTAGACCTTGCCGTGTTCCAGGTCCCTGGCCAGCCTGACCCATACAGCCCACGTGTGAACAGTACCCACCCTGTCAGCCTGCCTCGGCTGCTGGGGTCCTCCAGGTCTGTGGAGCTCATGCTGGTATAAAACACCTTCCACCTGCTAGCTGCTGGGGTGGGGAGACCTGAACATTTTTCAGAGACCCCTGCTTAAGCTGGCAGCTGTCTGTCTCCATTTGAACCAGCTAGCTAATGGGGTCCAGGGCTTCTCCTGCAACCAAAGCTCCCAAGTATCTTTCTTTCTTTTTTTTTTTTTTTTTAAGATTTTATTTACTTATTCATTCATGAGAGACAGAGAGAGAGGCAGAGACACAGGTAGAGGGAGAAGCAGGCTCCATGCAGGGAGCCCGACGTGGGACGGGATCCCGGGGATCACACCCGGGCTGAGGGCGGCGCTAAACTGCTAAACCACCTGGGCTGCCCTCCCAAGTATCTCTTATTGAACGGTACTCAGGCCTCTGCCCAAGCCCGTCCTGACAAAGTAGTCCAGATTACTCTAGCTCCGCCCTTAGGAGGAATATGAGCATCTATGTAGGTTAAGCCTTGAAATTAGGCAGATGCCAGGTACCCACATTATCCCCCTCCGGTGACAGGGCCTCTCCAGATGCTTGCCCAGTTCCAAGTACTGGTTACCCCGACGTGAGAGGCCCACACATGGACCACTCATAAGCCAGCTGCAGGCAGCTGGGCCCCCTGAAATGGGTGAGTCAACCTGCATGTAGATTTAACTACCAGCTTTGGTCCTGGGCTTCTGCAGCAAAGCTCCAGGTGTCTGTTGTTGAAGCTATCCCAGCCAGCCTACTGATCCAAACCTGGCCAGGCAGTCCAGAACACTCTAGGTCTACCTTTACTGGGCAATGTGGATTTGGGTAGGTCAGATGCCAGGTACCCTCCAAAGCCCCTTCAGGTGTCCAGGACTTGTCCAACATTTCTCTGTTCCAGGTCTCTGGATTCCCTGACCTATGTGGCCTGCACATGCCCTACACCCCCTGAAACTAGCCTTGAGCAGACTTCACCCCTCAAGCTAATGGCAGTCTGGCCAGCCCCCAAAGCACAGTCTTCAGGGTGGAGCTCACCTTGTGAAAATCACTGAGTCTCTTCACAAGTGAGGGGTAGTCCCCCTGTATACTTGCAGGCTTCTCTAGGGACCAGGACTCCCAGGTGTCTCCAAATGGAGGCTGCCCTGTTCTGCCAGAATGTTCCCTCCTTGACAAGGCAGTTGGATAACCTCTAGTTCTGCCTTTGAGAGAAAAAATCTCTATAACGGGTATGTAGACTTCTCACAGTAGGCTGGTACTTCATATCCCCAATAACCCCCTCCTGTGAACTGACCTCACCCTATATTGCCCTGTCCCAGATGCCACTGACCTGCTCAGCCTGCTCACACATAGTCTGCACACTGCTAGCTGGTTCTGTGGTGCACAGGGCACTCCAGGCCCATGGAGATCCGGCCCAACTTCTACCACTGGAACAGCCTCATGGTGGATGGTGCCCATCTCCTGAAAATCTGAGGCACTGACTGTCCCCATTTTCACTGGCTGACTGGGCTCCTGGGCTTCTCCAGTAATCAAGGCTCCTAGAGGATACTTAGTGGAGGTTCCCTAGCCATCCTTCTGGGCCCCACGCAGGCAAGGCAGTCCTGATCCCTTTAGCTCTGTCTTCAGGTGGGAATATATGCATTTGTATATAGGTTAAGATTTGTATTAGGCCCATGCCAGGTACTTGCAATAGCTTGCTCTTGTGACCAGGCCTCCCTTACACAACACTAGCCTTGTTAAAGGTCCCTGGCTACCCTTACCTGGTAACCCACACAGCACAGTCCCCATCCTATAAGCTAACCTTGAGATTAGACCTTCCAAGCTTGTGAAACTCTGGCTAGGCCCCCATCACCTACATAGTCTTCAGCATGGAGAGAGCCCATCTCCCAAAATTGCTGAGCCAAAAACTGCAAATGAGTGATAGTCCCTATGTAGACCTGCTGCCCCGATGGGGCCGGGTCTTCTCTAGAGACCAGGACTTCTAGGTGCCTCCATATGGAGGATAAGCTGTCTTGCTGGCAGGTCCCTGCCCTGGCAAGGCAGTTGAAAAACATCAAGCTCCAGCTTCAGAGGGTAATATTCCACACTGCATAGGTAGGTCTTGTGAATTAGGTCAACGACTTGTACCCCCATTACCCCCTCCTGTGACCTGTTCTCACCTAATATTGCCCCATTCCAGGATCCTGGCAATCATGACCTGTGACTTGGAATGTACATTCCACACCCTGTCTGCCAGCTTTTGGCTGTCAGAGTCCTTCAAGCCTATGAAGCTCAGCAGTTGCCATTCGCCTACTAGTCCTTAGGGGGGAGAGAGCCCACCTCCCAAAAATCTTTCTGAGGCTCTAGGTTAAACTGGGAACCCTCAAGTCCCCATTTGAACTGGCTGTCTGGTGGGGGTCCCAACTCCTCTAGCAATTAAGGATCCCAGGTGTATCTTATAAGGGGCATCCCACCTGGTCCTAGTAAGACAGTCCAGATTTCTCCAGCTGTGCTTAATATATGCATTTGAGTAAGTTGAACCTTGGGATTAGGCACATGGCTGGTACTTCCAATAGCCTGCTCTTGTGACCTGGCCTCACAAGACGCACTTTCTCAGGTCCACGGCTATGTTAACCTGCACGGTGCATGCCATGAGGAGTATGTACGCCATTAGCCATCCTTTTGGCAGCTGGGGCCACTAGGCCTTTGGAGCCAGACTCATCCCCAGCCACCTGAACAACCTCAGGGGTGCAGAAACCCAACACCTTGAAAATCGCTCTAAAACAGCCACTGAAATGGCAGCCGGTCAGATCGCATGGAAACTTACCGTCAGCTGGGGTGGGGGACTTCTGTAGCAATGAAGGTTCTTAGGTGTCATTGGAGGATACCCCGGCCAGCCTGCTGATCTAACAGGCCAGGCACTCTAGATTACTCCAGGTCTACCTTCAGTGGGAATATGTTTAGTTGTGTACGTGAAGGTTTGGGATTGGCAGATGTTGGGTGCCTCCAAAAGCCTCCTCAGGGGACTAGGCCTTGCCCAACATTGCCCTGTTGTGGCCCTGGCTTTACCTGTGTAGCCTGCACATGCGTAGTATGTACGCAGAAGCTGGACTTGGGCAGATCCCGCCCTTTAAACCCGTCGACCTCCCTCCAGACCCCAATCACCTGCACAGCCTCCAGCTTGGAGGAAGCCCACTTTCTGAAAACTGCTCTCAGCAGAAAGCTGCAAATGGGCAACAGCTCCCATGTGAACTTGCAGCCAATGGATTCCAAGGCTTCTCTAGGCACCAGGACTCCCAAATGTGCCTAAATTGAGGCTTCCAGCATGGCCCCTCCCTGGCAAAACAGATGGAAAACCCCACAATGGCTAGGTAGGCCTTGCATACTCCTAACAGCCCCGTCCTGTGACCTGGCCTCACTCGGCATTGCCTTGTTCCAGGCCTCTAGGTGATCCTGACCTGTGCAGTGGGTACATGCAGTCTGCGCCTTGTCAGGGGGACTAGGGCTGCAGGGGACACCCCAGGCCTGCGAAATTCTGGTCAGAACCCAGTCACCTGAATTGTCTCAGGGTGTAGGGAACCTGCCACATGAAAATGTTTGTCAGGAGGCAGCTTTAAAATTGGTGACCGGCTGCCTAATGAGGATCCTGGGTTTCCTCCAGCAATCAAGCATCCCAGGGGTCTCTTATCCAAGAATGCAATGGACAGCCTTGCCCGCCCCCAGTGACCAGGCGGTCCAGATTCCTCCAGCCCTGCCCATGCTGTGTATTGGTTTGATAGGGTTTTCAAGTCCACTTGTTTATCACAAACTGTTTTTAGAGGTAAAGTTGTTTGGGTATAACAATGAAAAAAGTTGTGTCAGGACATCATCATCTCTTCTGTTCTTGCCCATTAGAACTTGGCAGCTCAGCTGCTGAGGGGTCTGGCTGGTGGCTTATCAGTAAAACATACGACGTAACTGGCCAAGGAGATATTAGAATACAAATACTGAGAGCTTTGGCGGCTCCTGGACAATGCCCCCTGTGAGCAATCATGAAGTTTGCTTATTTAAAATAGCTCTCAAAGACCCTAGGACAATTAGCTCCTACCCCAGGAAAGTCAACTCTCTTACAAGCAGGGGCATGGTCATGTAGTGTCCCAGTGAAGGTCATCTTGCCAAACAACACCTATGCCCTTGTTGCTCAGCAACAAGCTATAGCCGCACAGGACTTCTTTGCACTGGCTGCTGGATGTCAGCTCTCACTTGGCTAAGCCTCTCTTGATTTCATCGCCTATAAAATGTTAAAGAGAGAAATTCAGGGCACCTGGGTGCTACAGTCGGTTAAGTGTCTCTTAGTTTCAGCTCAGGTTGTGCTTTCAGGGTTGTAAGATTGAGCTCCACATGGAGCTCTGTGCTCAGCATGGAGTCTGCCTGGGAGTCTCTCTCTCCTTCTCCCTCTGCCCCTCCAGCTTGTGCTCTCTTTCTTTCTCTCTGTCTCAGAGTAAATCTCTGTCTCTCTTTTTTGAAAGAAAATCCGAAATGGAGCCTTTTACTCTGGCTCATAACCCTGAATCAAGAGCTGCACATTCTTCTGACGGAGCCAGCCAGGCACCCAGCAAGATGACCTTTTAAAAGTCAATCTGAAATTTCCCCATCAGCTTCGGTGTGATTATCTACTTGATAAAAAAACCCTGTTGGTCCCTCCCCCTCTTAAAAGCATCTGTCCTGGCCTGAAACAATCCTTTTTTTTTCTTTTGCTAATACCTTGACCTCACCCTCCTTCCTATAAAAACATTCCATTTTATACAACTCTCAGAGCATCTTTCTACTTGCTATATGTGATGCTGCTGGATTCATACATTGCTTAGTAAGGTCCGTTAGATATTCTAATTTACACAGTTAAATTTCGTTTTTTAAAGAAAAGTACGCCTCAACTAAATTTGGACTTTATTCCTTTCATCTCCTTTTGCTTGGAACAATAGTGTGACTCATCTATCATTGGTTTGGACTATGGTGTTTCTTTATCGGCTTAAACACATTATCCTGTATGCAATTGACTTGTAAAATTCCACAGTGAACCAGTGCTGAGTAAATTTTTGGCAAAAACAAACTCAGTATCTGAGCTTTAATTCATCTCATCAAACAAAACAAAGGGTATAGTCTGCAACCTGAACCAAAGTAATAATAATTATCATTGGTCATTGCTATGAAATATGTCAAATTCCATGTAAATTAGAAACAGGTGATAAATTGTAAGAAATTTATAATTAACCAAAATCTGATAAAGCCCATTAATGGCTTGACAAATTTTAATATACTATTTATTAGCTATGGCATCCTACTGAAATTATAACCAGCCTTTGAATAGATAAAATTGATAAGAGGGCACCTGGGTGGCTCAGTTGGTTAAGCATCTGCCTTTGGCTCAGGTCATGATCCCAGAATCCCGGGATGGAGTCTCACATCAGGCTCCCTGCTCTGAAAGGGGAGACTGATTCTCCCTCTCTCTCTGCCTGCCACTACTCCCTGCTTGTGCTGTCAAATGAAATCTTAAAAAGATAAAATTGATAGAGCTACTATAATTAGGATGCTAATGTTGGCTACAATAATTATCTTATTCTGTTTTACCATACTATAAATGATTTGGAATCCTATTAGGCATCACTATGATAAAATATATTGTTTTATATATCACAAAACAGTTGTGAAAGGCAGCAAAACAATAGCAAATATACACTTCACTTACTAACCTTGCCAAAATTACTCAAGGGGTGGTTTAGGGGTAGAATGGATTATGTATTAACATCTGAGGATCCACAGAGACCTACTGAAGACTTTGGGAAAACCTTAAAATTAAGGAAACTCCAGATATTAGCCTGATCATCCAACCCAGTCAGTTATATCCTATATTAAAAAGAGCAACTAAGGAAGATAATCCAGTGCTCTTATTAGAAGCATTATGTAACACAGATGCCAGCAGGCAGGAAGAAAAAGTGCTTAGCGCAAAAAGTTATCTCCAGGGTAGGAAGAAACCCAGAGCCTTTTGACTCTAACAACACCAGTCTACATCCCGAGGATAATAACTATTTCCACCCTTTTGACCTTGGTAATAATGAAGGATAATTGGAAGAAAGGCAATTCCTGTTCCCTCCTTGTTCTAAGAGGAAACTACTCTGAAAAGGAAAAAGACCCCATCCTGTTCTCTCGGCTTTACTCAGTGCTCTAGCTTTAAGTCTTCCTACTGGGAGGACTTACCACTTGTGACAGAAAGGAAAAGCATGGCCTTGAGCGTCCTGACTCAGGCCTAGGGACCAGCTCAACAGCCAGTGTGATAGTTGAACAAAGAGCTTGATCTGGTGACCTGTGGCTGGCTGGAATGACTTAGGGCCACCCTCTTGATCCCTGAGGCTACGAAACACTGCTCTGGAAGGAGCCTCCACCCTGTCCCTTGTGAACAACTGCCTGATAGAGGAGTGCATGGAAAGAAAGAGTATTAATCAGATTAAAACAGCCCATAAGAGCCCATAGAAACCCTTAGATTTTTTTTAATAAATTAATTTTTATTGGTGTTCAATTTACCAACATACAGAATAACACCCAGTGCTCATCCCGTCAAGTGCCCCCCTCAGTGCCCGTCACCCATTCATCACCCCCACCCCCCGCCCTCCTCCCCCTCCACCACCCCTAGTTCATTTCCCAGAGTTAGGAGTCTTTATGTTCTGTCTCCCTTTCTGATATTTCCCACACATTTCTTCTCCCTTCCCTTATATTCCCTTTCACTATTATTCATATTCCCCAAATGAATGAGAACATACACTGTTTGTCCTTCTCCGATTGACTTACTTCACTCAGCATAATACCCTCCAGTTCCATCCACGTTGAAGCAAATGGTGGGAAACCCTTAGATTTTAATGCCAAATTGGGAACCCTCTTTGGTCTTGTCTCTCTTCAGGAGCTTGGTACTATCTCTCAATAAACTTTGCTTTGCTGCCCACGACTCTCCTCTGGTCTACCTCCTCATTCTTCGAAGCAGCATGATCAAGAACCATGGGCATGAAAAGAAAAGAAATCCTGAAACAGTAACATTAACTAGAAGCTAAAAGCCCATGATAATAGGCAAAAACTACAACACAACACATGATTAACATAGAATCAATAAGAGTCACTGAAAAGAACACTAATACTAGACGAGAAATGACAAAAATTAGAATGGAATTCCAACAAATTGATGTGGACATCGAAGGTCCAAAGGAGGACAAAACCTGATCCCCTCATAATAGAGATCATGTACTTCAAACCCATTACCACTGATGCTAAAATGAATCAATACCCGAGAGCATATGGGGAAAATAATACTAACTTAGAACGATCTTTGTTTGGGTAGCAGCAAACTGGGGATTAAAATGACCAATACCTAATATGTTATCCCTTAAAACATCTCCATGGAAAACAGCAGTGGAAACTACTAATGTACTTCATTATTATATTTCATTATTATGAAATTAGGGCTATTAACTGTGATTTATGAAAGAGGACAGATATCCTTACTGATACATGTAGAAGCAACAGAACAAATTAAAAGGCCAGCTTAAGAGCTGTACCCTACAAGATGGAACAGCATTACTTACAGTATTTGCATGAGTCAGAAAAACAGAACTGATTGACTTGATAAGAACAGTCAAGGAATTAAGATAAAGGCTATAGCTTTAAACTCATGTATATAAACAAAACAGGCTTACAGTTAATGAAAATAAACCAAATCAAAACAGACCATCTAGACGTAAGTCTATAAGGCCTTTTTGGCTCCCTAAATCATTTAGGTCACCACCCTCGAAAACAAATGATAAAAGTAGAAGCTTAAATGAGAACCCAAGAAAGTATGTACAGTGGCAGAGAAATGGAAACAGTCAAACTTTTATGGTAGATAGATCTATAGAAAATAAATGGACATATACCCACTACCCCATTTACTATAAATACCAACTGCTTTATAAAATCCCATCCCGTTAATAGACAAGCCACTGGTAGTCAAAGGAAAGCAAAACTCATGAACCCACCCAAAGGGACTCTGTGGTCACTGTCTCTTGGCCCAAGGCAAAGATAATTGTCCATATATTACACAGGACATATCAATAGAAACCTGTTTTGCAAGCATAAATACTACATATACCACTGTGTTGGTCCATTCTTGGAATGGAAGTAATAGGACATAAAATTTGAGGGAAACATTCAGGAACTCCTAAAGGAACAAATTATTGTGCCTCCTGTTTCACATTATAATAATCCAATCAAGCCTATTAAAAAGCTGGATGAGTGTTATATATTTACAGATTATAGGAATTTAAACGAACACCCTCCCTAAATTGGGGGGGGAAGACATAGGCACTATCATAAGAAGTATCACCACTGGATCTGGAACTAATTACCTGGGGATAGATTTTTCTGAATATCTTTGCTATTTCAGTTGAAAAGGAGAGCCAACCCATGACTGCCTTCACGTGATTCCAAGTTTACTAGGTTACCAACAAGATACTTTAACCACCCAGTAATAACTTGCAATCTTCTAACACAAGACATCTAGATCTTTTGGGAAACCACA
Source organism: Nyctereutes procyonoides (assembly GCF_905146905.1). Lineage (NCBI taxonomy): Eukaryota > Metazoa > Chordata > Mammalia > Carnivora > Canidae > Nyctereutes > Nyctereutes procyonoides. Next base: position 11,288,817 of record NW_026575037.1, read on the forward strand.
CCACACACACAAACCAGTATTTCTTATATTGATGAAATCTTTATTTAAGAAGATAACTTGGAACATAGACTAGGGTTATAATATAATTAATAGAATAACTCACACTCGGAGGATGGACAATTGACTCAAATAATGTCCAGACTACAGTAAAATTTCTAGGTATAATTTGGTCCTCTGAAGGCAGAAAAATAACTGACCCAGTTATAAAGAAGAAAATATTCAAACTTCTACCACAAAAGCAGCAGGTCACAAACTGATAGGACTGTTTCAATATTGGAAAGAGCACATACCACATATGAGGATATATTAAAACACATTTATAAAATAACTAGGAAAAGTAGGGAATTCAGATGCTCAAAAGGCAGCCTTATTTTAGAAATGTTGTCAGAACCTTTAATACATTGGTACCAGTTGGCAAGAAATGGTATAAATGAAAGTACCTATGTTCATAGAGGATTGCAAATGGTGTCTGTGGATAAAAACACTGCAGGATACTAAATTTTACCTGACAGCATTTTGGGCTAAGTGCCCATGGTCCAAGAACAGATACCAATCATTTGAAAGTCTCACCTGGGTACTTGATAAGGCCCTACAAAATAGAGAGCCACTAACAGAAATAGGCCAGTTAAACTCCAATAGCCTATTCTGTAGTAAGTGAAGCAGATCCCTGACAGAGGGGAACTACACCTGACCATAAAGTTCTAACACGGAAATTGTAAACTTCTGAGTGGGATAAATAGTTGGATTGTTGACCCCCTATATTAACTGAGGAAATCCCGGCAATGCTGGTAGTGGAGAAGTTTGAATTACCAAGGGGTAAACCTATTCAAGTTCAAGCAGTTGGGCAATAGGAACCAACTTGGTCCGTGGCACTCAACAATATATGCTTCCATGATGCCATGGGGAGAACACTAGCAGGCTGTGGTCTTGAGGACATTATAATGGCAGTGTTACCTAACACAATCAGGCTCAGGAGGATCAGCACAATATGCTGAACTAATAGCCATAAAATGGGAGATTGAACAATCTGTTAAAGAAAATCAGAATAAGGTATATATTTTCTCAGACTAATGGGCAGGAGCTAGTTGAATAACAATTTTGGTCAGAAAATGGTGGGAAAGAACTGGAAAATAGGAAATATGTAGAGTAAGGACATAATGGCAGAAAATAGCATTGTATGACATCTCCCTATTCCTGCAGGAAAAATGATTTGAAAAAAATCCAGCATTAGAGCATTAAAAATCTGGATGGTATGGTATCCCATCCATCATAAAATCAGATCAGGTCTCCCACTTCACAGGAAAGTGAATATAAGAATGGGCTAAGGACAAGGCATAATGTGGAACTTTCACTTACTCTATAGCTCTACCACCTCTGAATCAGTTGAAAGGTTTCATGGCTTGCTGAAGCAAAAGCTTGGGTTGCTTACTAACAATCAAGATATGAAAGCTTGGACTAAAACAATCTGGGAGATGACAAGATTTCTAAGCCATAATTATAGAAAGGATATAAGAACTCTCAACTAGTGAATAGTGCAGCCATCCATAGAGATAAGAATTAGCACTAACAACACCCCAGAATCTAAATCAACAAGCAAAGTATTAATAAAAAGAATTATGATATATACATAGTACCAGGGAAATTATAGCACCTGCCACTAATAAAACCTATAGGATGACCAGAGGAAAGGGCATATTACATCAAATTAAAGAAAATAATATGATGCCTCTATAATAATTTCTGGATGGAAGAACATCATCATGTATCAACACTACATGCCTAACATTTAGCCTAGCATGATGTACGGTGATTATGCCTGGGGAAATATTAGCAATAATGGCCATAATAACTGTAGATTTCCCTGAGTGGCAAGAACAGAATGAATTAAAAATTTATAGGACACCTACCTTATTTTGCAGGCATGAATACACTATACATCTTTAACTCTATTACTATTACCAAGTGGGTTAGTGCAGCCTGCTGCCTGCTGGCCATATTTCACATACTATTTTGCCTATTGCTCACTCCTGGATACCATGCTCACTGTAGCTATGGATACTCTTCTGACAACTCCAGTAATATTCCAAGACATGGCTGAGTGACATGCTTTATCATGTCTCCTTCCGGATCCAAGAAATAAGTAGACAACCCACAAGAATGGTGGAGGTGGTGGTTGTGGTGGTTGTGGGCTGGAATGATCATTTATTCAACATATGCTATAAGTCCAATATTTTATTAGGCTGTTACATATTTTCTACATTGACACAATCATCCTGAAAGACAGTTTTATTTCTCCACTTTACAGGTGGCGACATGAGGTACAGAGAACATAAATGATCTGTCCAGGATCATATGGCTTAGTAAGACCCAGAAATGAAATCCTATTCACCTCAGAAGCCTATGGTCTTTTATCTGTATACATTTCCCCCTCTTGCTAGAGCTGATTAGCAGTAATTTTCTGGCTAAGAATTATTTTTGCACAATGCTTTCCAGCCAACTGAATACTTCCATTCTTCCATTGAATCATTCTTGTCAACATAATGCCAACCTAGTTTCCTCCTTTAGTTCTTATACGATTTTATTGATTTCAATTAACTGACCTCACTTAGCATATAAAGGTATTTGTTAGAAGATTTGAGTTAATTATATAAAGAAGACAGAAACTCCCCAGGGGTGTGTGACATCACCACTCTGTCCACTTGAAGATGGAGGCTGTACCCAGGTTCTGAAGTCACTGACATATGGAATTACTGTTTCACAGTATTACATGTCACTGCTGCACTAGACTGGAAGCCAAGACCTCCTCTATGTATGTACAGTTTCATTCCAATATGGCTGATTCAGGCACCCCTTGTAGGCAGGCCAGTGGCCTTAAAAGCAGCTTATTTTCCACTCTAGAATTACAGATCAGGTCTTCTTGGCTGACTGGCATTTCTCCCAGGCCATTTTAGAACAACATGAAAGACTTGTGAGTGGGAAATATACAGAGTACCCCTACCCCCCCAAAAGATTGGTGTTATATACTGGTGGGTCTTTTATGCCAATATACCTGGCAGCAAAGAGCCTCCAGAGGGTAGAGCTTATTTGCCATTGTCCTTGAACTGTGTCTTCAATTTACTTCTCCACTTTGGTGGCCCAAGGTAAGGAATAAATCATGGTCCTAAATAGTGAAGTTCTCTAGCCCCAAGGTATGAATAGCAACCATCCTGCCATTTCCCAAGTTAGGTGATGTAATGCCCATTCAACGGATACAACACAGATTCAGATATGTTCAATGATTTGCCCAATGCTACACAGCCAGTGCCAAGGTAGATCAAGGCCAAGTTCCTTCCAGACTTCAGGTCAGATTCTTGTATGTTTTTGGATGGGAAGTGAATTAAAAGCAAAACGAGACTTGGATATTGGGTATTGAGTTTTCAGATACAAATTAATTTTTAAAAAGAGTAATAAAATTTATTATAAGAAGATTAATAGTTGTATCTTGTGATAAGTCTGATATTATAATTCATTATTTGATAAGTAATACTGCAAAAACATCAGAAATAAAAAAAACACCCACACTCTCATTATGATAAACTATTTTAATATTCCATATTCCACCTTAGACTTTATTTACATGCATAGGAGAGTTTTGCATAATTGACATTCTATTGTATTGCTCCACTGTGATGCTGCTTAAATTAAGAAACAATATACTACAAGCACATTATACTGATTTATAGTAATTATTTAAAATGACTAAAAAAATAAAAATAAAATGACTGTAAATATTCTATCAATTATGTTATCAAAGTTTGTTTAAACATCTCTTTTTGTCTTATTTTTATTTGCTTCCTCTTATTAATATGAATAACATTCCAAGGAACTACTCTAAGCACATAACTTCATCCTTTGCAAATAAAAAATTATAGTTGTTGCTTGAAATATGTGTCTAAGTGTGTGAGTGTATGTTTAGTTTTACTTCATGAAGGAAAGTTAGTTTTATAAAAGAGAAAAAATAGATACTACCTTGTAATCCCAACACTTGGAATAATTGCTGTTAAAACTCTGTTATTATAAAGATGCATATTCCTTATGTAGTTATCAAGTAATATTTGGGACTCATATTTATGTGTATTATTAATAATAGCTTGAGTCATAGCATAGTATGGATGCTTCTGCATCCACTTCCATTCAAGAATATTTTCTCATTTTATTATATAGTTCTTTGTAGCCTGCACCATGATTTAATTGCATCCCTTTATTAGACACTTAGTGGGTTTTTTTAATACATTATATTTAACAACACTACAATTATTTTGAAATTAGTCTTTATAAACATCTACGATTAGTTCCTTAGAGTTAAATTTCTAGAATTGGAATAGCTGATTTAAGGGTTTTCATATTTTTGTTTTATATTACCATATTGCTTTCCAGAAGAGTTGTATCATGTAAACTTCTTTCTCTATATGAGGGTGTCTTTTTCCCCTCATGCTGGCAAGAGGCAGTTTATTAAAAAGAAGAAGAAGAAGAAGAAGGAGGAGGAGGAGGAGGAGGAGGAGGAGGAGGGGGAGGAGGAGGAAAAAAAACCCTCAAAAGAGCTCTGTCAATTCTATAGGTAAAAAACAGACTCTCCTGTATAATTTTGGATTTCTGTGACTACTTTTGAAGCCAAAAATTTGTATTTTGGGTCATAAAACACACTTACACAAATTTAAAAGAATAGAAATCATACAATGTCTACTTTCAGACCACAATGCATTGAAACTGAAATAAGTAACAGAAAGGTAGCTGGAACATCCCAAAATACTTGGGAGATTAAACAACATACTTCTAACAATACACAGGTCAAAGAAGAAATATCAAAAAATACTTTAAAATATTTTTAACTAAATAAAAATGAAAATGCAACTTATCAAAATCTGTGAGATACTGGAAAAGCACCATTTGGAGGGAAATTTATACCATTGAATGCATGTTAAAAAACAAGAAAGATCTAAAATTAACAATCTAAGTTTCCACATTAAGAAACTAGACAAAGAAAAGCAAATTGAATCCAAAGTAGGCAGGAAGAAAAGAAATAATAATCAGAGCAGAAATCAATGAAATCTAAAACAGAAGATTAATAGAGAAAATCAATGAAATCAAAAGCTGGTCCTTTGAAAAGTTCAAAAATATCAATAAACCTCTAGCCAAGCTACTAAGAAAAACAGAGAGAGGATAAAAATTACTAATATCATAAATGAAATAGAGGACATTATTACAGATCCCATGGACATTAAATGGATAATAAAGCAATACTAGGAGAAGCTCTATGTCACAAAATTGATAACCTAGAGGAAATAAACCAATTCCTTGAAATACACAATTTGCTGATACTCACCAAAAAGAAAATAGAAAATCTACTAAAGAAATTGGATCAATAATTAGTAAACTTCCATAAGAAAAATCACCAGGCCCAGATGGGTTCATTGATAAATTCTACCAAACTTATTAAGAAAGAATTTATACCAATTCTCTATAGTCTCTTTCAGAGAATAGAAACAGAAGGAATACTAACTCATTCTATGAGATCAGCATTACCCTAATACTAAAATCAGACAAAAGTATTACAAGAAAAAAACCACATAATCAATATCTTTCATCAACATAGATGCAAAAATCCTCAACAAAGTAATAGAAAATCTACTCCAATAATGTATAAAAAGTATTATATAACAAAACCAAGTTGTATTTATCTCAGGTGTGCAAGGCTGGCTTAATATCCAGAAATCAATTAATGTAATCAATTACATCAACTGGCTAAAAAAGAAAAAAAATACGCGATTATATCAATAGATGCAGAAAAAGTATTTGCAAAGTTCAAAACCCATTCATGATAATAATCCTCAGTAAACTAGGAATAGAGAACTTTTTCAACTTCATAAAGAATATCCATCCACAAAGAACTATCGTTTAATATCTTACTTAGTAGTGAGAAACTTAAGCTTTCTCACTAGGATTAGAAACAAAACAAGGACCTCTTACTGGTCCTTTTCAACATCATACTACTTAAGTTCTAGCTAACACAATAAGAGAAGGACAGGAAATTAAAAGTATACAGTTTGGGAAGGAAGAAATAAAACTGTTTTGCTTGTAGATGACATAATTATCTATGTAGAAGATCTAAAAGGATCAACAAAAAAATCTACTGGAATTAATAAGAGGTTATAGCAAAATTGCAGGGTGCTAAGAATATACAAGCACCATTCATTTTCCTATATACCAGCAATGAACAAGTAGAATTTGAAATTAAAAGCACAATACCATTTACATTAGCATCCTCCAAAATGAAATTCTTAGATGTAAATCTAACAAAATATGTGCAAGATCTATCTTAGGAAAACTACAAAAATCTATTGAATTAAGTCAAAGAAAAAAGTAAACGGAGAGATATACTACGTTTGTGGATAGGAAGACTTAATATTATCAAGATGTTAATTCTCAACTTGATCTATATGTTAAATGTAAACTCAGTAGAAATTCCAGCAAGTTATTTTGCGGATATCAACAAATTTATTCTAAAGTTTATACAGAAAGCAAAAGATCCAGAGTTGACAACATAATATTTAAGGAGAACAAAGTCAGAGGACTGACACTACCTGACTTCAAAGCTTATAGTATAGCAACACTAATTAAGACAATGTGGTATTGGCAAAAGAACAGATAAATAGATCAGCAGAACAAACAAATTTATCAAAATAGATCAACAGACAAATAGATCAATATCAGCCTGGAGAGCCCAGAAATAGACTCACATAAGGGACAAAGGAGCAAAGGCAATACAATAAGGTAAAGGTAGTCTTTTCAACAAGTGGTGCTGTAACAACTGCAATTCACATGCAAAAAAATGAATGTAAATACAGACCTTACACCCTTCACAAAAATAAACTCAAAATAGACCAAAGGCCCAAATTTAAAGTTAAAAAATGATACAACATCTAGGAGAAAAACACAGGGGGAAAACCTAGATGACCTTGGGTTTGGCGATGATTTTTTTTAAGATTTTATTTATTCATGATAGACATAGAGAGAGAGAGAGGCAGAGACACAGGCAGAGGGAGAAGCAGGCTCCATGCTGGAAGCCCGACATGGGACTCGATTCCGGGACTCCAGGTGGCGATGATTTTTTAGATACAAAACTAAAGACATCAACCACGAAAGAAAAATGGATAAGCTGGTCCTCATTCAAATTAAACACTTCTGCTCTGTAAAAAATATGTCATGAGAATAAGAAGAGAAGCCACAGACCGGGAAAAAATATTTGGAAAAGACATACCTGAAAAAGGATGATATCTAAAATTGTTCAAAGAACTCTTAATTCAACAATAAGAAAATAACTAAAAAATTGTTAAAAACTTTAATGAGCACCTCATCAAAGAAGATATACTATATTATATATCATCAGAGAAATACAAATTAAAACAAGAACAAGATAGCACCATGCACCACCTACTAGAATGGCCAAAATCTAGATCACTGACAACATTAAATGCTGGTAAGGATGTGGAGTAACTGGAATTCTCATTCATGATCAATGGGAAGGCAAACTGGTTCAGCCATTTTGGATGACAATTTGGTCGTTTCTTATAAAACTAAACAAATTCTTACCATATGATCCAACAGTCATGCTCCTTGGTATTTGCCCAAAGGAATTGAAAACTTATGGGTATCCAAAAACCTGCACATGGATATTTACATCAGCTTTATTCATAATTTACTAAAACTTGGAAACAACCAAACTGTCCTTCAATATATGAATGGATGAACAAACTGGGACATCCAGACAATTAACTATTATTCAATGCTAGGATGAAATGATCTATCAAATCATGAAAAGACATGGAGGATCCCTAAATGCATATTACTAAGTGTTAGAAGCCAATATGAAAAGGCTACATACTATGTTATTTCAATTATATAACATTCTGGAAAAGGCAAAACTATAGAGACAATAAACAAGATCTGGGATTGCCAGGGCTATCAGGGGAGAAAAGATAAATAGGCAGAGCACAGAAGCTTTTTAGGGCAGTGGGAATATTCTGTATGATACCGTAATGATGGCATGTCATTATTCATTTGTCCAAACCTTTTACATGTACAACACCAAGAGTGAACTCTAATGTAAACTATGGACATTGAGTAATTATGATGCATTAATGTAGGTTCATCAGTTGTAAAAAATGTACCACTCTGGTGGTGGGGGTGTTGATATGGGGGAGTTATGCATGTGTGTAGGGTAGGGGAATATGGGAAATCTTTGTACCTTTCCCTCAATTTTGCTGTGAACTTAAAACTGCTCTAAAATTAAAGTCTTAATTAAGAAAATAATTTGAAATAAAGATGGATTTTTATTCCATTATTACCAAATTCAGCTGGTATAGAAAGCAAGACATACACCTATAATGCTGATTTTTTGTTTTAAGATTATAGAAGCCTCAGTGTTATGCTAAATGGAAAGATGATTCATGTTCATAGATTGGATGATTTAATATTAAGATGGCAGTGTTCTCCAAGTTGAACTACAGATCAACAACAAAAAAAGTTCTAAAATTAGTTGATGACTGTATAACCCTGTAAATATATTTTTAAAAATGTAGAATTCTACAAATATCATGCAGCTATTTCCTTTGATAGTACCCAAGAACCGGATCTAGCCCAGAGAAGCCTGACTAGACTGATCAAGAAGACAAAGCCCTCTGTACTCATTCTCATTTCCTATTTCTCTACTTTAGTAGTAAAGTGTATTTGGCACCTGTCCATAGCTCTCAACCTTGGTTCTATGTTAGAATCACTTGGGCCCCACCCCAGACCAGTTAAGTCAGAAACTTTTGTGGGGCCCAGGTTCACTCTTTTAAAAAATCTCCCAGGACTTCAGGTTTCTGATCCAGCATATAAGGAGTTTAGAAACTCCTTTACCCTATTCTATCAATAAGTAAAATACTGAAGAAACTAAAAAATCAACAAGCCTTCTTAGATCTACCAAAGGAACAATATTACACGGCAAACTGATGTTCCTCAAACTAGAGAGACAGACAGATGAGTACAGAGAATCTCAATTTACCAGAGCAGAAACCCACCTCAGTGAGAACCAAAAATGGGGGAAGAAATCTAAGCTGTAACTGATAAATTGCTGGAGTGTGGTATGGACAAGTCTGAGAGATTAAAACAAAAACAAAAACAAAAACAGGGAGCTTCAATCACAGGGGCAGGGCTCACATTTTTGTGTATTTTATCTCCAGGAGCTGTAGCAGGTTCTCACGGTAAAGATCAGAGAAAAAGCTCAGGCTTCCAGGAGAGGGAGGCAAAAAGTGACCATTTTGAAACACACCAGAGCATTCCAAGAAAGGCATACCCACAAGAGAAACTATTTCATCAGACCTAATATACTAGGGTTTTAGCAGAGTCTTACCAACTCAGGTGAAGGGAAAATAGCCAACTGCAGGTACTCTAGCTTCCTATGTGGGAAAAGGCAAACACACAAATCCAGGCCCCTCTGGCCATCCTGGGCCATTTAAATGGGTAAAGGGAAAAAAAGGGAAAAACTGCAAAGCACATGCAAAATTGACAGCCCAGCACAGACTCACTAAAAGCACAGACTCACTAAAAGCCTAGGATTTACTCATAAGACCATGCAAGCAGACCTTGGAAATATTGCAGATTCAATGCCAGACCACAATAAAGTGAATAAAGTGAGTCAAGTGAATTTTTTTGGTTCCCAGTGCATATAAAATTTATCTTTGCACTATACTATAGTCTATTAAGTATGCAATGACATTGTGTTTAAAAAAATGTCCATATCTTAATCAAAAAAATACAGTACTGCTAAGAATGCTAACGGTGATCTATGCCTTTAGAGGTCCATAATCTTCTTGCTGGTAGAAGGTCTTGCCACCATGCTGATGCTGCTAGCTGATCAGGTTGGTGCCTGCTGAAGGCTGGAGTGGCTAGTGGCAATTTCTTAAAATAAGACAATAGTGAAGTTTGTCCCATTGGTTGACTCTTTCACAATTTCTCTGTAGCATGCAATACTATTTGATAGCATTTTACCCACAGGAGAACTTTCAAAATTGGAGTTGATCCTCTCAAAACCTGCCATTGCTTCTTCAGTTTACACAATATTCTAAATCCTTGGCTGGCATTTGAACAATCTTCACAGCATCTTCACTAGGAGTACACTCCATCTCAAGAAGAAGATCCTCATCCATAAGAAGCAGCTCCTCATCCATTCAAGTTTTACCATGAGATTAAAGCAATTCAGTCACATCTTTGAGCTCCAGTCCAAGTCTAGTTCTTTGGCTCTTTCTACTACATCGACAGTGATTTCCTCTACTGAAGTCTTGAACCCCTAAAGTCATCCATGAGGGTTGAAATCAACTTCTTCCAAACTCTTATTAATGTTGATATTTGGACCTCTTTCCATGAATCACAAATGTTAATGTTCATTCGTGAATACTCTGCTGAAGGTTTTTAATTTACTTTGCCCAGATCTAACAGAGGAATCACTATCTATAGTAGCTATAGCTGTAAGAAATGTATTTCTTAAATAATAAGACTTGAAAGTCAAAATTTCTCCTTAATCTATGTACTGTAGAATGGACATTGTGTTAGCAGGCATGAAGACAATATTAATGTCATTGCACATCTCCATCAGGATTCATAGGTGGCCAAGTATTTTGTCAATGAGCAGTAATCTTTTAAAAGAGATATTTTTTTTTCCTGAGGAGTAGGTCTCAGTGGGCTTCAAATATTCAGTAAACTATGTCATAAAAAGATGTACTATCATACAGGCTTTGTTGTTCTATTTATGGAGCATAGGCAGAGTAGATTTAGCATAATTCTTGAAGGCCCTAGGATTTTTGGACTGGAAATGAATATTGACCTCAACTTAAATCCACCAGGTGTATTAACTCCTAACAAATAAGGTTTGAAGTTTTAAAGTCAGGTTTTGCCTTCTCTCTGGCTATGAAAGTCATAGATGGCATCATTCAATATAAGACTGTTTTATCTACAATAAAAGTCTGTTGTTTAATGTGACTACCCTCATTGATTATCATGGCTAGATTTTTTTGGATAACTTCCTGTAGCTTCTACATCAGCACTTGCTGCTTCACCTTGAACTTTTATATTATGGAGATGGCTTCCTTCCTAAACCTCATGAACCAAACTCTGCTAGCTTCAAACTTTTCTTCTGCAGCTTCTGCATCCTTCTCGAACCTTCATAAAATTGAAGACGGTCAAGTCAGGGCCTTGCTCTGAATTAGGCTTTGGCTTAAGGGAATGTTGTGACTGGTTTGATATTTTATCCAGAGCACTGACATTTTCCCCATATCAGCAATAAGGCCATTTTGCTTTCTTATAATTTGTGTGTTCACTGGCATAGCCCTTTAACTTCCTTCAAGAACTTTTCTTTTTTTAAAAAATAAATTAATTTTTATTGGTGTTCAATTTACCAACATACAGAATAACACCCAGTGCTCATCCCGTCAAGTGCCCCCCTCAGTGCCCGTCACCCATTCACCCCCGCCCTCCGCCCTCCTCCCCCTCCACCACCCCTAGTTCATTTCCCAGAGTTAGGAGTCTTTATGTTCTGTCTCCCTTTCTGATATTTCCCACACATTTCTTTTCCCTTCCCTTATATTCCCTTTCACTATTATTCATATTCCCCAAATGAATGAGAACATACACTGTCCTTCTCCGACTGACTTACTTCACTCAGCATAATACCCTCCAGTTCCATCCACGTTGAAGCAAATGGTGGGTATTTGTCGTTTCTAATGGCTGAGTAATATTCCATCGTATACATAAACCACATCTTCTTTATCCATTCATCTTTCAATGGGCACCGAGGCTCCTTCCACAGTTTGGCTATTGTGGACATGGCTGCTAGAAACATCGGGATGCAGGTGTCCCGGCGTTTCATTGCATCTGAATCTTTGGGGTAAATCCCTAACAGTGCAATTGCTGGGTCGTAGGGCAGGTCTATTTTTAATTCTTTGAGGAACCTCCACACAGTTTTCCAGAGTGGCTGCACCATTTCACATTCCCACCAACAGTGTAAGAGTGTTCCCTTTTCTCCGCATCCTCTCCAACATTTGTTGTTTCCTGCCTTGTTAATTTTCCCCATTCTCACTGGTGTGAGGTGGTATCTCATTGTGGTTTTGATTTGTATTTCCCTGATGGCAAGTGATGCGGAGCATTTTCTCATGTGCTTGTTGGCCGTGTCTATGTCTTCCTCTGTGAGATTTCTCTTCATGTCTTTTGCCCATTTCATGATTGGATTGTTTGTTTCTTTGGTGTTGAGTTTAATAAGTTCTTCATAGATCTTGGAAACTAGCCCTTTATCTGATACGTCATTTGCAAATATCTTCTCCCATTCTGTAGGTTGTCTTTTAGTTTTGTTGACTGTATCCTTTGCTGTGCAAAAGCTTCTTATCTTGATGAAGTCCCAATAGTTCATTTTTGCTTTTGCTTCTTTTGCCTTCGTGGATGTATCTTGCAAGAAGTTACTGTGGCCAAGTTCAAAAAGGGTGTTGCCTGTGTTCTCCTCTAGGATTTTGATGGAATCTTGTCTCACATTTAGATCTTTCATCCATTTTGAGTTTATCTTTGTGTATGGTGCAAGAGAGTGGTCTAGTTTCATTCTTCTGCATGTGGATGTCCAATTTTCCCAGCACCATTTATTGAAGAGACTGTCTTTCTTCCAGTGGATCGTCTTTCCTTCTTTATCGAATATTAGTTGACCATAAAGTTGAGGGTCCACTTCTGGGTTCTCTATTCTGTTCCATTGATCTATGTGTCTGTTTTTGTGCCAGTACCACACTGTCTTGATGACCACAGCTTTGTAGTACAACCAGAAATCTGGCATTGTGATGCCCCCAGATATGGTTTTCTTTTTTAAAATTCCCCTGGCTATTCAGGGTCTTTTCTGATTCCACACAAATCTTAAAGTAATTTGTTCTAACTCTCTGAAGAAAGTCCATGGTATTTTGATAGGGATTGCATTAAACGTGTAAATTGCCCCGGGTAGCATTGACATTTTCACAATATTAATTCTGCCAATCCATGAGCATGGAATATTTTTCCATCTCTTTGTGTCTTCCTCAATTTCTTTCAGAAGTGTTCTGTAGTTTTGAGGGTATAGATCCTTTACCTCTTTGGTTAGGTTTATTCCTAGGTATCTTATGCTTTTGGGTGCAATTGTAAATGGGATTGACTCCTTAATTTCTCTTTCTTCAGTCTCATTGTTAGTGTATAGAAATTCCATTGATTTCTGGGCATTGATTTTGTATCCTGCCACGCTACCAAATTGCTGTATGAGTTCTAGCAATCTTGGGGTGGAGGCTTTTGGGTTTTCTATGTAGAGTATCATGTCATTGGCGAAGAGGGAGAGTTTGACTTCTTCTTTGCCAATTTGAATGCCTTTAATGTCTTTTTGTTGTCTGATTGCTGAGGCTAGGACTTCCAGTACTATGTTGAATAGCAGTGGTGAGAGTGGACATCCCTGTCTGGTTCCTGATCTTAGGGGAAAGTCTCCCAGTGCTTCCCCATTGAGAATGATATTTGCTGTGGGCTTTTCGTAGATGGCTTTTAAGATGTCGAGGAAAGTTCCCTCAATCCCTACACTCTGAAAAGTTTTGATCAGGAATGGATTCTGTATTTTGTCAAATGCTTTCTCTGCATCTAATGAGAGGATCATATGGTTCTTGGTTTTTCTCTTGCTGATATGATGAATCACATTGATTGCTTTACGAGTGTTGAACCAGCCTTGTGTCCCAGGGATAAATCCTACTTGGTCATGGTGAATAATTTTCTTAATGTGTTGTTGGATCCTATTGGCTAGTATCTTGTTGAGAATTTTTGCATCCATGTTCATTAGGGATATTGGTCTATAATTCTCCTTTTTGGTGGGGTCTTTGTCTGGTTTTGGAATTAAGGTGATGCTGGCCTCATAGAATGAATTTGGAAGTACACCATCTCTTTCTATCTTTCCAAACAGCTTTAGTAGAATAGGTATGATTTCTTCTTTAAACGTTTGATAGAATTCCCCTGGGAAGCCATCTGGCCCTGGACTCTTGTGTCTTGGGAGGTTTTTGATGACTTCTTCAATTTCCTCCCTGGTTATTGGCCTGTTCAGGTTTTCTATTTCTTCCTGCTCCAGTTTTGGTAGTTTGTGGCTTTCCCAGAATGCGTCCATTTCTTCAAGATTGCCTAATTTATTGGTGTAGAGCTGTTCATAATATGTTTTTAAAATCGTTTGTATTCCCTTGGTGTTGGTAGTGATCTCTCCTTTCTCATTCATGATTTTATTAATTTGAGTCTTCTCTCTCTTCTTTTTAATAAGGTTGGCTAATGGTTTATCTATCTTATTAATTCTTTCAAAGAACCAACTCCTGGTTCTATTGATCTGTTCCACAGTTCTTCTGGTCTCAATTTCGTTGAGTTCTGCTCGAATTTTAATTAACTCTCTTCTTCTGCTGGGCGTCGGGTCGATTTGCTGCTTCTTCTCTAGCTCCTTTTTGTGTAAGGTTAGCTTTTGTATTTGAGTTCTTTCCAGTTTTTGAATGGATGCTTGTATTGCGATGTATTTTCCCCCTCAGGACTGCTTTTGCTGCATCCCAAAGATTTTGAACAGTTGTATCTTCATTCTCATTAGTTTCCATGAATCTTTTTAATTCTTCCTTAATTTCCTGGTTGACCCTTTTATCTTTTAGCAGGATGGTCCTTAACCTCCACGTGTTTGAGGTCCTTCCAAACTTCTTCTTGTGATTGAGTTCTAATTTCAAGGCGTTATGGTCTGAGAATATGCAGGGACGATCCCAATCTTTTGGTATCGGTTCAGACCCAATTTGTGACCCAGTATGTGGTCTATTCTGGAGAAAGTTCCATGTGCACTTGAGAAGAATGTGTATTCAGTTGAGTTTGGATGTAAAGTTCTGTAGATATCTGTGAAATCTATCTGGTCCAGTGTATCATTTAAAGCTCTCGTTTCTTTGGAGATGTTGTGCTTAGAAGACCTATCGAGGGTAGAAAGAGCTAGATTGAAGTCACCAAGTATAAGTGTATTATTATCTAAGTATTTCTTCACTTTGGTTAATAATTCGTTTAAGTATTTGGCAGCTCCCACATTCGGGGCATATATATTGAGGATTGTTAAGTCCTCTTGCTGGATAGATCCTTTAAGTATGATATAGTGTCCCTCTTCGTCTCTCACTACTGTCTTCGGGGTAAATTTTAGTTTATCTGATATAAGGATGGCTACCCCTGCTTTCTTTTGAGAACCATTTGAATGGTAAATGGTTCTCCAACCTTTTATTTTCAGGTTGTAGGTGTCCTTCTGTCTAAAATGAGTCTCTTGTAGACAGCAAATAGATGGGTCCTGCTTTTTTACCCAGTCTGAAACCCTGCGCCTTTTGATGGGGTCATTAAGCCCATTCACGTTCAGAGTTACTATTGACAGATATGAGTTTAGTGTCATCATGATATCTATTTAGTCCTTGTTTTTGTGGATTGTTCCACTGAGCTTCTTCTTAAAGGGGAATTTTAAGAGTCCCCCTTAAAATTTCTTGCAGAGCTGTTTTGGAGGTCACATATTCTTTCAGTTCCTGCCTGTCTTGGAAGCTTCAAGAACTTTTCTTTTGTGTTCACAACGTGGCTAACTCTTTGTCACTAGAGGCCTAGTTTTCAGACTGTTTCAGCTTTTGACATGCCTTCTTCACTAAGCTTAATCATTTCTAGCTTTTGATTTACAGTGAGAAACATGACTCTTCCTCTCACTTGAATATTTAGAGGCCATTGTAGGGTTATTAATTGGCCTAATTTCAATATTGTTGTGTCTCAGGGAACAGGGAGACCTGAGGGGAGAGAGACAGGGGAACAGCCAGTTGGTAGAGCAGTCAAAATACACGATACTGGACACCTGGGTGGCTCAGCAGTTGAGCGTCTGTCTCTGGCCCCTGGCGTTATCCTGAGGTCCAGGAAACAAGTCCCATATCAGGCTCCCTGCATGGAGCCTGCTTCTCTCTCTGCCTATGTCCCTGCTTCTCTCTGTGTGTCTCTCATGAATAAATAAATAAAAAATCTAAAAAAATACATGATACTTATGATTAAATTTGCTGTCATATATGGGCACAGTTTATGACACCCCAAAACAATTAAAATAACATCAAAGATCACTTGATCACAGAGCACTATAACAAATATAATAGTAATGAAAGAGTCTGAAATACTGCAAGAATTTCAGGAATTCCAAAATAAGATAGACCAGGAAATGAGCAAATGCTGTTAGAAAAATGATGATAATACATTTGCTCAACACAAGGTTTCTACAAACTTCAATTTGTAAAAAATGCAATGTTTGCAAAGTGCATAATGTGAAGTGCAAAAACACAAGGTGTGTCTGTAGGATATTCTTTTCTCTTTCACACCATACTACTACCTTATGAAAGGCCTGTTTATCACAGTTTCTTTTACTAAGTAAGTTATGTCTGGCCTTCTACAAAAAATTACAAGGCATTTTAGTATGGTAAAAAGCATCAGAAACAGACCCAGATATGGCAAGGATGTTGGAATCATCAGACCACAAATTTAAAACCACTATGCTTTATATGCTAGGGGATCTAATGCAAAAAGTAGCCAACATGCAAGAACAGGTGGGTAATCTAAGCAAAGAGATGAAAATTCTAAGAAAAAATAAAAAAATAAATGCTAGAGATAAAAAGACTGTAATGGAAATGAAGAATATCTTTGATGGGCATACTAGTAGACAGGACATGGCTGAGAAAAAATCTGAGTTCAAGACTGTCCATTACAATCTCCAAAACTGAAAGGCAAAAAGAGAAAAAAAACTGGGAAAAGGGGAAGAGAGCATCCAATCACTGTAGGATAATTACAAAAAGTGTAACATTCATGTAATGGAATAACCAGAAAAAAGAGGAAAGGAAAAAGAATATTTAAAGCAACAATGATTGAGAATTTCCCCAAATTAACATTAGACACCAAGCTACAGATCCAGGAAGTTTAAAGAACACCAAGAAGAATAAGCACCAGAAAAACTATACTTAAGTACATTATATCCAAGTTACAGAAAAAAATCTTGAAAGATACAGAAAAAAATCTTGAAAGAAGTCAGTGGAATAAAATGCCTTATCTATAGAGGAGGAAAGATAAGAGTTACATCTTACCTCTCAGTAACCATCCAAGCAAAAGGCAAAAAGAGACTTCTCTACAGACCTCCATTAGCTCACCTGTGAAATGCTCGTGATTCATATCCTACCTGTCACATAGTAAATGCTCAATGAAGGGTCTTGAATGTTTTAAAGTATCTGTTAGGGGCTCAGTAGAAAATCTTTTTATCTCCTATTAATAGTAGACTCATGGAACATAAAGAAATCCTCCAAATGACTCTGTAGAAATTGCACATTAGAAATTAATGAGTTTGTGGATGTCCTAGCTACTCAAAGCTCATGAATCATGTGTCTTGTTGGAAGAAAAGCATTCAGAATTTTTTTAGAATGTAATTCTTCTATGTCACTCCTGGTCAATCATTTCCTTCATGTTCCAGGAAATTTAGGGAAAAGGTGGAAAGAGGGGGAGCAACTAATGTCCTCACTGCCAGCTCTGTGCCTGGCCCCATGCAGTCAGTGCATTTGGCCCACAGTGTTCCAAGTTGGTCTCCAAACAACCCTAGGAGGTAGACATTAACATCTTTATTTTACACATAAAGTTTTTGGGACTAAACAAGTTTAAGTAATTTGCTAATGATCACTAAGGAGTGGGGATGGGATTTAAAACCAACCTGCCTCATGGAAAAACAGGAGCTCATAGGGAAGGCAGGAGACCTTCTGGCCTGGGCTCTTGGTCAAGGGAGGGCCCACGTGTCAGAGCTTCTGGATGAGACTGGCTGGTCCATGGTCTTAATCCAGAATGGGAAGTAATATTTCCATTATTTCTTGACTTGAAAATGATCTTAAGAACATCTGGAGAGCAACATATTGTTTTCCTGTGCCCTTTCCTTTAAGAAGAGGATGGGAGGCCCATCAATTGTGAATATGGACATCTTTTATTCTGGTTAATGATTTGTAGCTCTGGTTGAAATTAGGAGTGAGGACTGGCACTTCGAGGTGCTGCACACAAGTGGCCCCTTCCTCTGCAGCAACACTTGGATCCGTTGGAGGCTTTCAAATGAAGGACAGATATCTTTTCATACTTCTGTAAAAAGAGGGAAGATTTTATGTCATTTCCTGACACACAGAACTGGAAGGCTTCTGAAGGTGGAAGGTGGATCTCTCTATCTCTCTTGCTGTTTTCTCTTGCTTCTTTCCATCACTATTTAATCTGAATGGCTTATATGAACTTTCTTTTTTTTTTAGATTTATTTTTATTTTTATTTATTCATGACAGACACACACACAGAGAGAGAGAGGCAGAGACACAGGCAGAGGGAGAAGCAGGCTCCATGCAGGGAACCCGACATGGGACTTGATCCTGGGTCTCCGGGATCACACCCTGGGCTGAAGGTGGTGCTAAACCGCTGAGCCACCGGGGCTGCCCTTATATGAACTTTCTAAAAAATAAAAAATAAAAAAATAGAGTGTTCTTAAAGCATCAGGAGTTATTGGAATATAAAAAATTCATAAGGAAAATTTGTTATTTCTTCTTTAATGTGCTAGTCATAATTAAATTTGATTACTGATTTGATTTTTCTGGTAAACATCATGGTCTACTCCAATTGTAAAGCCAGCATAATTAACTGTAAGGTTAGGGCAGGCATAAACTGCACATTCTGATTTGTCCCCTACATTCCCAAACCCATTAGGTTCATTTACTAATGCATCCAACATGTTTTTATGGGGCAACTATTATCCGCATGTCACTGTACTAGGTATTGGGAGCATAAAGAAAAGCAGGATGTGGTCTCTGTCCTACAAAGATTTATAGTCTAGTAGGTAAAGGTGTATATATATATATATATGTATACATATGGATCTCTAAAGGGGGAAAAGTGTCGCAGAAACAGAGAGGAAATTGTGGGAAGAGAGAGGAGACAATCAGGAGGTGTCATTGTGATATCTCTTATCACCAGGTGGAGGAAAAGGGAAAGGCATTTTACACAACCTTGTTGCTGGGAAATGGAATGCATGAGGAAGAGAGGCAACAGATGAAAGATGAATCTGGAAATCCAGATTGGGGTCAAATTGTCAGTGGTCTTGTATAATATGTCCCTAAGGAATCGAGGCTTTTTTCGACGTGGATGGAACTGGAGGGTATTATGATGAGTGAAATAAGTCAATCGGTAAAGGACAAACATTATATGGTCTCATTCATTTGGGGAATATAAAAATTAGTGAAAGGGAATAAAGGGAAAGGAGAGAAAATTAGTGAAAATATCAGTGAGGGTGACAAAATATGAGAGACACCTAACTCTGGGAAATGAACAAGGGGTAGTGGAAGGGGAGGTGGGCTGGGGGTTGGGGTGACTGGGTGATGGGCACTGAAGGGGCACTTGGGATAGCACTGGGTGTATGCTAAGTGTTGGCAAATCATACTCCAATAAAAAAAAATTAAAAAAAAAAAGGGAGTTGAGGCTTTTTCTCTCAGGGAAAGAAAGCTGACAGCCAGCAAGGAAACAAAATCTCAGTGCTACAACTATAGGAACAGAATTATGTCAACCACCTGAATGAGCAAGGGAATGGATCTACCCCTAGAGCCTCCAGAAAGGAATGCACTTCTGCACACCTGACGAACCTGATGAGTCCCAAGTCAAACTTCTGACCTACAGCGCTGTAAGCTAGTAATTTTGTGTTTTTTTCAGCCAAAAAGTAGCTGGTAATTTGTTATGTTATCAATAGAACACCAGTACAGAGACTAGAGGAGGCCAGCTTCTTTCCCTGGCCTTTTCCTTTCATGCCAGTGACTCTCATGGGTCTATTGTTTGAACTTCTCTTCCTCCCTTTTAACATTTTCTTAGATCCAGGACCCAAATATAATTACAAGGGGAAAGAAAAAGTTTAAAGCAAAGATTGCAATTTGTTGGGCTGTGGGCCAATGTTGCCTACTGCCAAGTTTTGTTTGACTTGCATAGTATTATAAAAACTTTAAATTTCCTGTTCTTTTTCTCCTTTTCTTTTTACCTTTTTTTCTCTCTCTCTTCCTCTCCCCCACTTTTCTTCCTTTCTTTCTTTCCAACTGAGTGTTACTCTCCCCTTTAAGAGGTGTTCACCAGTTCATCACAGTTTCTACCATTCCTTGTTATCACTCATGGGTTGCTTACTCATTTATATTATCTGCTTGCATGGTAACTGATTGCCTTTGTGATGCTAGCCTAAATCTAGAGTAAGAAGATACTAGATCTGGGATCTCTGAAGTGAGAGGATCTGAAAGCAAAGGAAGTGATAAACAAGCCTCAATAAATAAGCAGAACCATTTTTTCTATTCAGGTGGTCCTATTATGTATTGTGAGATATTTTGAATAACATGTTTGTGTGTGCTTGCTTATCTGCACATGACTATACTCATGAATGAGCATAATACAGGTAGAGAATTATGAAATGGGCAAAGGTCACAGTTTCAAATGAGTTCTTTTAGTAATCTTTTTTTTCTTCAGTGGGACCTATCTACTGCCAATCTGTAGTTTCAGCTTTGCCGCAGTCCAGTGTGAGGGTATTTAGGCATATGGCCCTGAGTCAATATTTTACTAGATTCTCATAAAGTGCTTTGTTGCTGGCCTGATAACCTCTCTGGTTCCATATGTTTCGACTTGTTCATCTTTGACCAAGATCATTCCTGCTACCTGATTCCAATAATAGGGCTCTTCTCCATTCTTATCCTGGTATCTTGCTTTAGTTTCTTGCCTATTTTAAAAAACTCTAATTCTGTCTCTTTCCCTCTACTCCATCTGTTAATTCAAATTCTATTTTGGGTTAGCTCCTAGCTTAGCCCATTAGGGGAGGAAATTCTCACTCCTTTCTTCTGGACCTTCTTAGGCTGAATGCTTGCTTCCCTGGACCCTCTCCCAGTGGCCTGAGGCTCTCTGTACCTCATTTACATTGAGAACTTTTCTAGTCACATCTGCCTATAGTCTTCCTGGCCTGTCACAATCAAAGCTCCATCCAGATGATCTCACAGTCCCAAGTATTTGTGAGCCCTGTCCTGACATCACATTTTTTAGTCTTGATAAAATTTAGGAAATAAAGGGCATCAACATAGTAGGAAACTGCCTGGAAATTTGAGAGACTTCTCCAACAAGCTTTCTAGTCTTTCCTTCTTCTGCAATTCACAGAGTTGAGCCAGTCAGTCTTTTCTCCTTTATCTTAAATGGAGGATATTTAACATTTGGTCATTTATTTTATTCCTGATTTTCTTCAAAGAAAAGAAAATGGGCCTAGTGACTCTATAACTATGACAATAATTTAGGTCTTTAGGTCAAAAGTTTTCCAAAGAGTCTCTTTATCTATTAATTGGCAAACAAACAGAACTCCAGGGAAGAACTATTCCTTTTGTGTGTGAAAAGTTGTGTAGAAGGTGAGCATGGAATGAGAACTAGGCAAAGATTAAGAAGTGATGTGTTCTAGGTCAGATTCTCCCTTCTGAAGATGATCTCGGGAAAGCCACTTACGTTCTCTGTGTGTCAGTTTCTTTATCTATTTAAAAATAATTAATTTTTAACATGGTTACTTGCAGAGTTGTGAGGATTTCCTAAGATAATGGATGTGAGTTATTGTCCAAATGGGAGATCCTAGCATTAAGATCCCATCTGTTCACTGTTGATAAAAATAGTAACTTGTTTACTAGAATGTTTAATGCCATCTACACACATTTGTCATGAGATTCTTTGACAACCATAAGTCAGAGATTTGCTCAAGGCCATGCAGCACCAGAGTGAATTAAGAAGTCTGGTCTCTTGACCCCAAGAGATAGATGATTTGTTACATGTCCATTGTGGAAAGACCATCATTGACAGAACCCCCAGGATCAAGGGGTGCAGAGGTACTTCTGTTCATGCTCTCTGCTCACATGTTACCCACCGCAGTCCCATCCTACCATGTCTGGGCTGTCATTCCATTGATCATTCCAGGGCAGATGACACAGGGCATTTCATTTCTGACCAGAAATGTTTCTGTCAGTGTTAGGAGGCTTCTAAGAGATGACATGCCTCTGTTAGGAGCCTGACTTGATTACTTTTTCTCCTTTTTGGTGCCAGGTAATTTTGGTCTGTAGGAAGAGAGAAGAGTGACTAGTTATCAGAATGGCAATGAGGTAACTGGCATATTCTACTGGTTTGTTACTGTCATTCCCTTTAGGAATGGCAGTAGTCCAAACCAAAACCCTTTGACTTCAGGACAGGGAGCCTTGCATTCTTATTCTCACCTTCCTCCTCAAACTTAAAACCTCTGAATCTGTGCATTGCCTTTCTGTAAAAAGAGATCCAAAGGTCTTGTCTTCCAGGCATCAGCATAAGCAAGTGATACTGGGGCAGCTCTAAACCCCTGTTGAACCTGTAGAAGGTCTGAGAAGGTGGGATGGCTGGTGAGGAAACTAGGCCTTCCATTTACAGAGCCTGCTATCAAGCCTCCTAGACTTTCAAGCAGCTCTTTGGCTCAGTTATGTTTTCATGACCCCATGGGGTTTTCTCAGAGCCATAAATTAGCATTAATTCCACTTTGTTGCTTGTACAGAAGTGAGTTAGGCTGAATCAGATTTTAACAGGCTCAAGTCCTTTATACTTTTATTGCCAATATCCTGCCAAGTAGAATAACTTTTCTTCTTTCCATTTTATGTACCTTACCTTGAAAGGCTGGATTATTAAGGAGACTGGTAATAAAAGACCATCTGGGACATTCTTTCTCCAGCAATAGTGCTCTCCTAGAAGGTGGGTCAGGGGATCCAACTTCCTAAAAGTGCCTGTCCTAGTTGGAGGCATGCAAGGATATCCACAGAGAAACCCTTCCCTAACTATCTTGACTACAGGACTCTCTGGAAGAAGCAAGCTCAACTTCCTGGTTTACACATGCTAAGGAGTGTTAGGATGTGGAACTAAGTTTCTGGGAAGTTTCTCCCCTAGCTCCCATTGTACACTTGGACAAAACAGCTCTGAACTAAAGAAGAATAATTCCAACTTTGCCTACCCTGGGACAGGACACAGCTGCACAGTGGAGAGCACATGTCTTGATAGCGTAAAGTTGCTAGATGAAGCTAAAGACAAATATAGAGAAAAACTGCATCATAACTCAGAGCACAGACACTCACTGGAGGGCCTCCAACCCAGGAAGGCCATCCCAGAGCAGCTTCCAGGGGAGTTGGAAATAGAAGGTGAAGCAGTGATGCTCCGGGGCCATTAGGGAGACCTGGTTTGAATGTTGCAGTTCCTTTTGTCTTAGGAGACATTTCGTCTGGATTCAAAGATTATGCCATCCCCATAGACCCAGGGAAGATAAGAAGATTAGACCAAATGAACACGAGAAACACAAAATTTTAGGGCTGTTTGGACCCTTTGGATCATGGGCACTGTTCCATAGTAGCCTCTCCCATTGAGCAACTAGGGGACATATGCAAATAGCAGAATAGGCAAGCTGGCATTTTATGCCCATAAGCAGCAGAGAGAAACAGTATCCCTAACTTGGAAATAGAAGTGAATAATTGGTACAGAAAAATAAAAAGGGCTTGTCAGGAGAGACCATGTGGAAACCAAGGCAACTTTAATACTTGGGAGTGGGATTACTCCTTGAAGCTGAAGATGGGGGAGAAAAAGAATATAACATGGCTCAAATGCAGGAGGCTAGGACCAGAGTGTTTATTACAGGGATAAGTTCAGTAGCAGGCACTTCCAGGAAGCAGGAAGTATGGGATGGAGGCCCTGTTCAAGCCAGCAGGTGCTATCACAGGGAGGGGAAAATAACAATTGGGATGTTATGATTGTCTCTTAATAAAAATCACACACCACACCTAGAAATGGCAGAGGAGCCAGCAGAGATACAGGGAAGTTTAAAGCACTTGTCTTCAAGGGGCTATAAAAGAATTAAGAAGATACAATTATTCAGATGAGAGCTGAGGCCCAGAAAGACAGTCAGGAGACCTGCTTCTCATCCCATCCCTGCCACTCACATGATGCTGTGTGGTTTGGAGCAAATTGCTTCACAGTTTGGGTACCTCAGTCTCCTTGTGGTCAATAAGAAGATTGGCCAAATTGGGATTAGAGTCAGCCTCTGAGTAATTAGATCAGTGGGATTCCAACTCCAACTCACAATTTTGGACTGGACTTGTCGTTACTTCCCGCTGTTGAGGCCGAAACCACTCAATACCTCTGAGCAAGGTGAATCTTAAGATGGCATGGTCTCCTGGAGAAGAAGGAGAGGGAGTATTAAAATCCCTTTAACATCTGACAAAATAAATCTTTATATGCAAGCAAGGAAGTCCTTTTCTTTTTTTAAGATTTTTATTTATTAATGAGAGACCTAGAGAGAGAGAGAGAGAGAGAGAGAGAGAAGGAGAGAGAGAAGCAGAGACACAGGCAGAGGGAGAAGCAGGCTCCATGCAGGGATCCCGACGTGGGACTTGATCCCGGGTCTCCAGGATCAGGCCTTGGGCCGAAGGTGGCGCTAAACCACTGAGCCACCTGGGCTCCCCTATATGCAAGCAAGGAAGTTTTTGATAACATTCCTTGGAGTGTACAATGTTAATGATAGACATTATCTAAATCCAAACCTCTGTATTTGAGATCAAGGGGTGGAAAGCAGAGAAGCAAGATGCTCCAGTTCTCTCAACTCATACACATGGACTCTTCAGGCCAGGAACCCAAGTGCCCTGAACTCTTAATTTAGGGCATCCTGTTACTCTCTTCCAATTTAAGACACCAGAAAAGATTTAGGGATTTACTTCCCTAGAGCTCAGCTATAGGAAATGAGCCAAAGATGGAAGCTTTTTGGTTGCCACTAAGGGGAATGTTCTTGCTCCTTCTGAGTATCATTTGCCCACCCTGCCTGCTCCCCTCCCTTTCTTTTCCCTCTTACTGTCCCCTACCGCCACCCCTCCACCCTCACCCCAAATAAGCCCTTGCACCCACAGGGACACTTTGTCCCACATATTGTAAAGATTGCTGATTTCTTTCTACTGATGCGACATTTTACAAGGCAGAGACAAGGATAATGAACAACAGTCATTGGCCATTAGGGCTGCTGCAGCCAGGGAGGTAGAGGTGACTTATTTCCTACTTAGTTGAGGAACCTCTTGGGGGGCAGGAACTGGGCTCTACAACCAGCCAGAGCTGGCTCTCCCACTGTTCATGCAAGCTAGGGATAAGTTAAGTTTCAAAGGCTTCATTTGTACTCCACAAAGGGGTGGGGATGCTTGTTTGTGAGGAGGCTGGAAGGGGGGCTGGATTAAGTATCTGGGAAAAGAGATGAGAACTGTATAGGTTTGAGCTGAAACCACGGAATGCCCAGCTCTTCCACAAGACAGTTTGCTGCTGTCTTTAAGACTCCTGTCCTAACTCCATAATCTATTCTGATGTTGCTACTGTTTTCAGACTCACAGACCTGTTCTCTGGTTCCCAGAACTTTCCACTGCAGAGACATCCAGCCTTGTCCTCTCCAGGCACTTCTCAATATACCCTCCCCCCTCTCTTTAAAAATTTCCTTTTGCTTAAGTATTGATCTCAGTGCAGATATTAAGAAAAGGACTGAGTTTAACTGATCTGCTAAGAAAGCACATACGTCTGCATGTTTTCAAACACATCTATTTGCTTATGTATAAATGTATTAATATACAACATATGAATAGCACGTATTAAGAATATATTAATATGGGGATCCCTGGGTGGCGCAGCGGTTTGGCGCCTGCCTTTGGCCCAGGGCGCCATCCTGGGGACCCGGGATCGAATCCCATGTCGGGCTCCCGGTGCATGGAGCCTGCTTCTCCCTCTGCCTATGTCTCTGCCTCTCTCTCTCTCTCTCTCTCTCTCTCTCTCTCTCTGTGACTATCATAAATAAATAAAAATTAAAAAATTAAAAAATATATATTAATATGTAAATATCTCATAATCACACCATGCAGAGATAATCTTATTAACATTTTATTGCTGAGTTTTTCCCATGCTTTCATAAAAATTATTCTTATGCATAAAATATAGATATATATGTATATTTACCACATTAAAATTATACCCTACATCCACTTTTTAATTTTCTTATTCAACACTATAAAATAGATGCTTTTCAAATGATAGGGTTTCTGGAGATAGTTGGAGCAGGGGCCTCTTAAATAGCAGTAAAGCAGGTCACCATTTCCATTTACCCACCACATGGGCCATGACCTACCTCCTAAGGCTACTGGGAGGTACTGCTGAGGAGTGGTACATGGGTGAGGTACTCTTTGGCTGGTACTGATAACAATAGACAAAATATACTTTAATGTTTCTCTGAGAGCCAAGTTTATAAGATGCCCACCCCTCTAGCAAATACCCCCTGTGGAGTCTTATGTTGGTCCTTTGGACCCTTGCTTTCCCTTCATGAGTCTCACTTGCTAAAGAATGGGGCTATAGATCATGGTATGGCTTACCTCCACTCCAAAGAGGGTACTTAGCCATGGGCTTAGGAGAAGATTTTTTATCCTTGTATGTCTTGTCCCTGTACTGGAAGTAAGAGCGGGTTGCCTTCCAGGAACAAAACCTGTGAGAAGAATGCTTCTGGTCACATGGAGAAAGATACCACCAGTTGAAGAGGCTGGAATGCTGAGCACAGGGCAACTGGATTAGGACCAGTCCTCCCAGAGAGTGGAGTGTCAATAGAGAAGAGGAAAGACTTGGCCTTGGAGTGCTGCCCATCAGAGGCCCTTCTTCTGAGCCTTCTCTGTGTCCAGGCTTAGCTCCAGTGAGAACCTGGCATGAACAGTATGTTCGGATTCCCTTCTGGAACCAGTAAATGGAATCTGTAAAGAATCTGCTATATCCAGGTGTGAGGAGGGGTCAATCATTCTGATGCATGCTTGAGCATCAGACTATGAGGTTCCCACTTAACTACACCTGCTGTAGCCAGAGCATCTGACTGGTTTCCTCTCAAGTTCCAATCCCTGGTTTCATCCTGTCCCTTACTGTAGGTCGTGATCTTGTCATCATATCCCCAGCAGTCCTTTCCCTGGAGTAGACCACTGCTCCTCACATGAAATTGGACTTATAATAGGCACAGCAATCTGAGACCTGGAATCCCTTACACCACTCTTCATCTCTCCCTGGCCAACTCCTTGCTGTTCCTCAGTCTATCCTTTCATTGGACCCCCTCAGAGTTGGTCTTGGCTAAGACTGGATTTTTTTATCCTGCCTTTGCTCTGATGGTCTTAACTGGTGTCCTCTTTCCCTTTCACAAGGGGCACTCTATTTGATCACATTCGTTTTCTCTTGTTCCACTTGCTAAAATGAGTCTCCCTCCCATTATGGAGCTCCCAGTGTGCCACAATGCATTCTTTATGGCGCTTAAGAAAATAAGAGATCTGGTTTTTAATCCTGGTTTTACTACTCATCTATAAAATAGGGATAATAACTCTTTGTCCCACCCACCTCATAGGGCTATTGAGAGGTTCATCTGGGATAACATATGTAAACACAAGTTGTGCAATATAAAACTCTTTATATAAGAGTATATAGGAAAGCAAGGGAAGAACCAGCTGCATAAGGATTAGGGATTAAAAGCCTCCCTGAAGCACTACTCTACTTCCCTATTAGTATGAGGGAGTGCTGAGCACTGACTTAGCCATGCATTTCCCAGGGGTTTCTGATCCTAAAGAAAGTTTCAGGACAAATTTCTATTTAATCCTGCTTAGCAGAACTAGAATCAAGTCTAGCCTTGGTGCTAGATAATAATTGGTGTTCAAAGGATAAACTGGTTATCTTGAACTTCGGTTTTTAATTCTTCCAATCCTGTATTAAATAATTTATTATCATAGAGATTTTATTTTTTTAATTGAACTGAGTGATACTTATTTTTCCCTAATTTTTATTTAAATTCTAATTAGTTAACATACAGTGTAATATTGGTTTCAGGAATGGAATTTAGTGATTTATCGCTTACATATAATACCCTGTGCTCATCTAACAAGTGCTCTCCTTAATACCCATAACTCACTTCGCCTATCCCCCCACTTCCCTCCATCAAACCCTCAGTTTTTTTCCTATCATTAAGAGTCTCTTATGGTTTACCTCCCTCTCCTTCTTTTTCCCTCTCCCCACCATTCATCTGTTTTGTTTTCTAAATTCCACATATGAGTGAAATCACATGGTATTTGTCTTTCTCTGACTTATTTCACTTAGCATAAGGCACTCTAGATCCATCCACATCACTGCAAATGACATGATTTCATTCTTTTTGATGACTTAGTAATGGTCCAGTGTGTGTGTGTGTGTGTGTGTGTGTGTGTGTGTATTACATCTTTATCCATTTGTTAGATGAGGGATACTTGGGCTCTTTCCATAGTTTGGCTGTTGTTGATAATGCTGCTATTAATGTCAGGGTGCATGTACCCCTTTGCATCTGTATTTTCATATCCTTTGGGTAAAGACTAGTAATGCAATTTCTGGAATGTAGGGTAGTTCTATTTATCATAGATATTTTAAAATAAAAGGTTGGAGATTGGTAAGCAATCCTGACACTTCTAAAACATAACTTTTATGTGTGTGTGTAGGGGACCCCTAAGAGCTGGAATCACATAATCTATCCTAATTAGACCTGTCTTGTAACATTTCAGCCCGTTGTCCTCTGGTCACTGTCACCCAGGGCACATGCCATTTGCTACATGGAAGGTATAGGGTGAAGCTACAATGTACCACAGGAGTAAATAACCAGCTGGGAGGACCTGGGCTAGTGTCTCAGCCCAAACCTTGACAGGCTAGGTTAGAAACCAGTGGGCCACAGGTTGCATTTGTCCTGCAGATATTTCATTTACTTCATTTTTGTTTTTGGCCTTCGTAATTTCCTTACTATGTTTCAAATTTGAGTTAGTTGCCACATTTGCCATTTTAACTTTGGGATATATGACCCCAAAACCTAAATTTTGGAGGCACCTGGGTGGCTCTGTTGGTTGAGTGACTGACTCTTGGTTTTTGGCTCAAGTCATGATCTCGTGGGTCATGAGATGGAGCCCTGTGTCGGACTCTGGGCTCAGCGGGGAGTCTGCTTGAAGATTCTCTCCTTCTGCCTCTTTGCACTCTCTCTCTCTCTCAAGTAAATAAGTCTTTAACAACAACAACAAAAACCCCTAAATTTCTAAGCTCCTCTTGGAAATTGAAATATCTAGCAACTGTGCCTCTACTGGTAATTATGGTAGGTAAAATTCTTTTGTCCTACTGTCTCAGTGAAGCTCCTAAAAGCACAAGTACAATTGTGTTAGTTTTGACTTCCCAGGTAGCTATAGTACATACTCACACTTTGGTGAGGAATCTATCCTAAGAATACTAACATCAAAAAAAAAAAAAAAAAAGAAAAAAAAGAAAAAGAAAAAGAAAAAAAGAAAACTAACATCCCTTTTCCTTTTTTTAAAAAAAAAAAAGATTTTATTTATTTATTCATGAGACACCCACAGAGAGAGGCAGAGACAGAGGGAGAAGCAGGCTCCGTGCAGGGAGCCTGATGTGGGACTCGATCACCGGACCAGGATCACGCCTTGAGCCAAAGGCAGATGCTCAGCCACTGAGCTACCCAGGCATCCCTAACATCCCTTTTCCAAGCAAGCACAGGGGAAATAGAAGCCAAGCACTCTGGTCCCCAGTCTTACTTAGCCTCCCATCCTCTGATTCAGTTTCATTGTGAGAGTGTGAGGGATGGAGTGTATCAAGTAGGATAAGAATATACCATTGTAGTTCCCAAGAGACTGGAAAACTGTGAAGCAGAGGGCTAGAGGAAACAGAAAACTCTCTAGGAAATAAAATGTGTTTTCCTGCCCTCACAGTCCTCGGGCAAAGGGAAATAGTTACCTTTTCCAGAAGTACATAATGACAGGGAAGAGAGACATGATAGGCCCGTGGAAGATGTTCCGATCTAGGTGGCCCTCTGAAATGGCAGCAAGGATGGCATCCTTCTGGGATTCAGAGATGTTTACCTACCCATAGAGTGGGAGCCTGTTACTGGGAGAGGCTCCAGGGAAGACAGAAAGCCTCTTTTGATCCCCAGGACCTATAAGACCACCTCCTCCCCAGAAGGCAGCAGATTTTCATGCAACTGCTAGGTAAAGTTTATCTGGTTGATCCAAGACTTAACAGGTGCATATCAACTTTCAGAGTTCTTGTGGAAGAAATGCTTCTTGGCAAAAGCCCAGGGAGGAGTGGGAGTCCCCTTTACCCTCAGCCTTGGAGGGATTTCAGAATGCAGGAAGAGCTTTAGGATGATGTTAATTTTGGACCTCATTAGGATCACATCATTCTCATTGTATGCCCGGTTGACTTGCAGCATGTGAGCTGAACTCACCAAATCATTAAACCTAAAAAGAAGCAATAAGTAGGAAATCAGCGAGGAGAAGATAAATACAGCAACTAAATAGGGCAGCCAGCTTAGACCCATTTCTGGCCTAAATAAGACAGGGCCGAATCCTGGCCAGGTTACAACTTAATTCATTCAATCATAATGCTTCCATTGGCAGATACTAACTAATTGAGCACCTACCACATGTCAGGTGATATGCTAAGTGCTTCTTCAAGTGTATTTCTTTACCACAAACTCGCTTATGTATTTCATCTTGTCTCCATCCTGGCCTCTGTACCAGTGTTGCCTCTGAAGACTTCAAGGGCTAAGGGCTGTCTTGCTTTTTCTTTCCCCTTCTGTGCTGATGCTCTTATAATTCCTACCACTCTATGAGCAACATATTCCTTTTCTTAATTTTTTTATTATAGTAAAATATATGTAACATAAAATTCACCAGTGTAATTGCTTTTATTTTTATTTATTTATTTATTAAAATTATTATTATTACTTTTTTAGTGTAACTGTTTTTAAATGTACAGTCAGTGGCATTAAGTACACTGACTTTGTGGTGCAACCATCAACAGAATGCATCTCCAGAACTTTTTTAATCTTCCTCAGCTGAAACTCTATGCCATTAAACAATAACTCCCCATTCTTCCCCTCCCCAGCCCCTGGCAACTACTTTCTATCTCCTAGGAAATATATTCTTTTACTAACCATCAAATATATCAGTTATACCTTATCTTGCTTTAAGTACACAGTTTATTTTTCTCAGGCCTCTTTAAATTTTAATCATTTAAAATTTTCCTAAGAGTAGAATACCAAGATTTTCCCATTAGAATCTTGTTTTGCATACCTATTCATTTATTTAACCAGTGGACATTTATAAAGGCTTACTCTATGCCAGGTGCAGTTCCAAGAGCAGGGATTCAGCAGTGAACATGGTAAACAAAGTCCTGTTTTTCTTTTTAGTTGTCCAAATGCACTTCTTTCACCTACCATCCTATTTCCTAACTCTTACTTGTGTTTTGTCTGCCATCCAGATTAGTTTCTAAGATCTTAGAGAATAGAGAGCACGTCTTAATTTTCTTTTGTATCTCTAATTCCAAATCCAGTGCCCAAGAACAAGTAGCAATCAGAAAGCAATTGTGGAACTGAGTGAATGCCTCATGGGAGTGCAGTGGAAGATCTTTTAACCAAAGTACCTTAACTAGTGTGCTGAATTACCAGGTGTTCTGCACTTCTGAAAATACATTGAGTGATGCCTATGACATGCTCACTATATACACTGGTGTACCTTCTGTGATACACGCACATTTTCTCAATGAGTTGAGGCGATATATACTGAGAATTACTCATGTTTCTTTTCAAATACTTTTGCTATTGTACTTGTTACTATAATTTGAATGCACAAAGATCGATAAAATATGAACATAAAAGGAAAAAGTATTTGTTGTTTCTGTGAAAATAAATTTGAATGTGTTGGAATGTTCCAGTAAAGACAAGCTACTTTTTAAAAAGTTACTAAGCTAGATGTGACATAGCAATTTAAGACTTTGAAAAAACAAGTATAAAAATCCAGAAGGATTAAATTTCCTCTAAATTCTCACTCTACTTTAAAGAGAGAAAAATTAGAATTAGCAGATAGCATTTTGGATATAGTTGATGCAAGAAAAATATGTGGATTTCCAATTAGAGGAATGGCTTTGACTTTATATTTGACTTTATATATTTGATGGTGAGTGAAAATATATTAGTATAATTTAACATAATAATATCTATTTAAATATGGATGTTCTTCATAAAATTAAAAATAGATTTACCATATGATCCAGGAACCCCACTACTGGATATTACCCAAAGAATACAAAAATTCAGAAAAATATATGTACCCCTATGTTTGTTGCAGCATTATTTATAATAGCCAAATTAATGGAAGCAGCCCATGTGTCCATTGACAGATTAATGGATAAAGAATGGTGTGGTATATTTATACAATAGAATATTGCTCAGACATAAAAAAGAATGAAATCTTACCATTTTCAACAACATGGATGGAGATAGAGGGTAAAATGCTAAGTGAAGTAAGTCAGTCAGAGAAAGACAAATACCATATGATTTCACTCATATTTGGACTTTAAGAAACAAAACAAACAAACAAAAAAAGAGACAAACTAAGAAACAGACTCTTAGCTATAAAGAACAAACTGATGGTTACCAGAGGGGAAGTGTGGGGAATGAGTTAAATAGGTGATAAGAATATACTTATCATGATGAACACTGAATGATGTATAGAATTGTTTCATCAATATATCCTAAACCTGAAACTAATATAACACTGTATGTCAACTCTACTGGAATTAAAAATTTTTTAAAAGCTAATCAGTCAGAGGCAAGCAAAAACAATAATAATAATGATACACAATGAGTGAAGTAATATAGAAGATTGAATAACCTGTATGTATGTATGTATGTATGTATGTACAGGAGACTTCTAACTTACATCAATTTAAAAATCATTTATGCATTTCCATCTTTATTTCAAAATTAGTTTAGAACTTCTTATAGTTCTCAAAAAAAAAAAAACACCTACCACATTCTAAAACAAAGACTCATAAGGCAATCGAGTCATTCTACTTTATATAAGATACCTAATCATGTAGTACATTATTTCTACAGGTGAAATGTATTCCAGATTTCAAATCAGTATTCCAGGAACATGCCATTTCTGATAGTGGCAAAGATGTTCCCATTGATGAGGATGGAGAAAGAAGTGGAGACTCATTTCTCTGATAGTCACTTGTTTCTATATGCAAATATTCAAGAGAAATTTTAAGTCAATTCTTTCGGAGGGGCTAGATCCAGGTTCTCAACTGTGCTGCACATTAGAATCACATGAGCAGCTTATGAAAATACCAGTTCCCAGGCTCCATACTGGACCAGTGAAATCCAAGTCTCAGGGATGTTGGCATTGGCAGTATTCACAAGTCCCCAGTGAACCTGTACCAGGGTTAAGAACATTGACTAACTCCTCTATTCCAGTATGGTTGTTTTGCAAATTCAGGCCCTGGGCTCAGAAATTGGAGAGCTGTACACATGAGACACACTTGGTTAAGAATATTTCTAAGTAGAGGGGTGCCTGGGTGGCTCCATCACTTAAGCTTTGGACTCTTGATTTTGGCTCAGGTCATGATCTCAGGGTGGTGAGATCGAGTCCCATGTTGGGCTCTGTACTGTGTGTTGAGTCTGCTCCAGATTCTCTCTCTTCCTCTTCTTCTACCCCTCCATCCCCCTCAAAAAGAAATATTTCTAAGTAGAAACCACACTGAACAACAGTAAGAATTATATGACCCAGACCAGAAAGATGTTTTGCTTCATATATTTCACCAAAAGCTGAAACAGAATGATCTCCAATTTTTTCCTACTACTTGCTTTTTCATAAGATGGATGAATAAAAGCAAGGAATTTTATATAGATATAGTTATCTGTTTAATGTCATCCATACACACAGACACACACAATTTTTATTATTATAATTCTTTGCTCTAACTAAAGAACTATTGGCCCTATGGTGCTATGTAAGAGGATTTCTATCATATTAACAAATAATAGGGGGGGAAATGCTCCAGTTCCTGAGTATAAGTATCATTTCAATATTTCAATCACTTCAATATTGGCAACTCCAGAATACTGAAGAGCTTCTAGGACCTAAAGGGAAGAATGGGAGAAAGTGATACAGTGACGGAATTCAGTGAGATTTTCAGTTGGATATCCCTGCCTGGCAGGGCTGAAATCACTGCTCCACTTACAGGCCCCTCCAGTCTTTGCTGGATGGTACTAACCAGGGAAAGTCATGATCAGGAGAGATGGGAAACTTACTTTTCCATTTCAGAAAAAAAATATAAATCATTGATTGCAAAGTTGACAATGATAATTCTGTGGCCAAATATACGGCGCTTCATAAGGATTATATCACCATTCTCAAGGTCTGCATTCCGGACATTTGTGGCATATGTGGTTGGACGTCCTGATGAATTTGGTGACGTGGAGAAATCTGAGAGAGAAAGAGGAAGGAATTAAAATCTAGTTTGAGCAAGTCCCTCTTAAACTTGAAAGCTTTGGCATGGGCATAACAAAATGAAGAAAGGAAACTATGGACCAATCTTTGGGCCTATTGAAATAGTGATTTCCTACCCTTGGGCTCAACCTTTACTTTGACTTGAAGGACTGCTGAAAAAGCCGTTTGCTCCGATGGTATGACCACATACATACCAAAAAAAAAAAAAAAAAGAAAAGAAAAGAAAAGAAAAAAATCAAATGAGTGCTGAAAAGTGTTTTCCTGGTACTTGTCTCATAGAAATATAATTGCACCGTAGTTACGCTAATCCCTAACATTTCTGCAGAAACTGAATATGCAGATGTGACCTTCAAAATGGAGTCTGTGGTTCTTACATCACTTATTCTAGGTTTATCAAGGTAAGTAATTTAGAAGGAAACTGGGAAAGCAGCACAACAAAAAGCCAAAACATCAAGAGTATAGAAGTTTATTAAAGAAAAAGAGAGTAGGGTGCTAGAGTAGAAAACAGACAGAAATGAGCAAAGAAAAACATTGAAGATTCAAGAAGGTTTGGATTGTGCCTCAGAAAAATATGACACTTTAGAAAGGTTCTTGACTAGGATATATATATATAAAGAAATCCATTCATAGGGATTTAGGGCTAAGAAGATAAGAGTTTTGCGCTGTATCAGGCAAGTAGATCCTGGTTAATTGCCTGGCCAGGTTTAAGAAAATTGTCTAATTCAGCTCTAGAATTTACTATTTTTCCTATAAAATCCATTTTTCTGGATATCTGTTCAGGAATCATTGATGTGGGTGTGGTGCTTCCTGTGGTATAAGTGGCATTCCTTTTGGAGCAGTGTTATATATTGGGTGGGAGGGTACTACAACATTGTATAAATAGCTAGAACCTATTTTATGTCCCAGACCCCATACTAGGTCCTAGGGTTACAGCACCAAATAAAGCAAAGTCTCCTTCTTTTTATCTTACAATCTCGCTTTATCTCTTAGACTTGAGTTTGAAGGGGGAAAAAAAGTTTGCATAGTAGTGGAAGTTGGTATGATAGGGATTTTAGGAAAATGGTGTGCTAAATCCACTCAAGAAATCTGGGAGCAGTGATACACTTGTAAACCAGCTATGACAGGGGAGCAGGAGACTTGATTTGTAGTATTTGCTGATTTCTGTAATAAATACTCCCACCATAGTTGATTTCAAGCTATCAATGGCTCACAAAATGTCCTGAATATTTAACAGTTCATTCTCAATTGGGTTAAGAT
The DNA here is from genome assembly GCF_905146905.1 of Nyctereutes procyonoides. NCBI lineage: Eukaryota > Metazoa > Chordata > Mammalia > Carnivora > Canidae > Nyctereutes > Nyctereutes procyonoides. Next base: position 11,324,610 of record NW_026575037.1, read on the forward strand.
TGTCAGGTTGGATTATTTTTTTAAACTAAGACCCAACTCCATGCTAGTTACAAGAGGAGCACTTTAAATGTATGTCATAAATAGGTTATAAGGAAATGAAAAAGATAATACATACTAACATTACTAAAAAAAAGCTGGAGTGATTATTTTAATATCAGACAAAGTAGATTTCAGAGAAAAGAATACTATCAAGGATAAACAAAGTGTTTTTTTTTGTAATGATAAGTGGATTAATTGATTGAAGGACAGAAAAGTCTAAATGATAGTGATAGAAAGCAGACCACTGGTAGGTAGATCTCCCACCGAGTTACAGAAGCTTTCTTCTTGGGCTATTCTCATACAATGCTAAGGATGTGGGAAGTTGAATTATGTCTGAAATTGGACTTTGTACCATTCTGGGGAATAAGGGTTTGAACTAATTTTATTTAAAAAAGGAAACAAAAGAGCTAGAACTATTCTAAAATCCTAAATGTTTGTGAAGCAGTTCGTAAAACAAATTAGAATTTGTTTTTACATTTTATATTATAAAATATATTATTTATATTATATATTTTGCAAAAATATATGTAATTTTGAAAATTAGAAAATATATTACAATTAAAATTCCAATAGAAAAATACACAAAAGACATAAGCAATTCAAAAAGGAATACAACTGACCAACAAATAAAGGAGTTCAATTACTAAAGAAATATACATAAGAACAGCACATTAGTTTTCACTTACCAGATTGACAGTTTTTAAAAAGTGCATAATACTCCATGTTGGTGACCATGTGGCACTTATATTGTTGGTGAAAGTTTAATTAGTGTAGTCTTCTTGAAGGACTGAAATGTAACTTTTTAAGCATTTACCCATTTCTCCCATTTTAAAGGATTTATCTCATAGAAATACATGATTGCAAAATCTGTATGTTTTGTAGCATTATTTTTTTTAAGAATTTTATTTACTTATTTGACAGAGAGAGAGAGAGCTCAACCAGGGGGAGTGCAGGCAGAGGGAGAGGGAGAAGCAGGCTCCGTGCAGAGCAGAGACCCAGTTGTGGGGCTCCATCCTAGGATCCTGGGATCATGACCTGAGCCGAAGGCAGACCCTTAATGGACACAGCCACTCAGGCACCCTAAGGATTATTTGTTATGGTGACAACTGGAACAACTTAAAGTCATCAAAAGAGATGAAGGTGATGGGCATTAGGAGGGCACTTGATATAATGAGTACTGGGTATTATATGCAACTGATGAATCACTAAACTGTACCTCTGAAACTAACATTATATTATATGTTAATTTAAATTTAAAAGATTCAAAAAAATGAGAGATGAGATTTATCATTATCAATTCCTTCAGTATTGTCTCAGATACTTTCACCATCTCATTAATCTTAATGAATCATAATCATTAATCTCCAGTCCAACTGGCCTGATTGCAGTTCCTGGAATGTGCCACACTCTTTGTTATTTTTAGCATTCAATGCAGACCTAGAAATTGCTCCCTGCCTATTTTGCCTGTCTAACTTGCTCATTCCTGAAGGAAATTTTATGTCATTTTCTAGAAATCTTCCCTGATCCTTCTCCTTGACTAACTAGGGTCTCCCTACAATTATCATTGGGATCACTCACCACATAATAATAGCAATAACACTGGCTAACCCGTTTATAGCAATGGGTAAAGATACTTTGTGTGTATGAACTCACTTAATTCTCACAACAATCTAAGGGATGAGCACCCATCCCATTATTATTACCATTCTACAGAGGAAAAAACTGAGGCACAAAATCACTTTGACAAAGTCCTTTAGTTCAAAAATGGCATATTCAACCCAGGAAATTTGGCTTCAACATCTGTGGCTCTTACTTTCTGTCCTGCCCTCAAAACGTAAGTGCCATGAGGACATGTCCTGTACTACATGGTTACTACTGTATCCCCAGCACCTGGCAAAGTTCCTGCCACATAGTGGATTCTCAAAAAGTGTGATGAATGAATAAACTGATAAGCGAGGTAGTTGAATAAATCTATACAATGGACAATAGTTTTGTGAAATGTAAGATTTTGCTGTGCTTTAGATTAGTCATTCTCTACCCTTTGCTGGCTCTGTGAGCAGAAGCCACTGGACTTACATCCTGTCTAAGCAGTCTTGAACTTGGTTTTGCACCCAGGACCTGGAGTTCTTGGTAGACCCCAGGCTAACACAGGCATGACATAAAGCAAGAGCTCTGCAGCTTCTTATGTGGACTAACCCCTGTGTCCAAAATATCAACAGGAAAGAGTGAATAGTGAAGTGACTTACTTTCCTTGTTATTTTGCACTTCTAGGTGAAGATATTCTTCAAATTCATGGCACTTCCTGGGATCAGACATAAATCTGCGGTACTTGCAAAAGCTCTTAATAAAGCTAATCATTTTTATCCAGCCTCTCTTCTGGGGAAAGAGAGAGGGGTATGCCCCAATCATTAGTATAGCTGCTGTTCACTGAAAGTCTACTATATGCCATAAACTTGACATTCATTATATTTCATCCTCACCACACCTGCTCTATAAGGAATAATCTTTAGTTCCAATTTAAAGGTGAGGAAAAACAGGTCAGGGAATTATACGCCTTCCCCAAATGAAGCAACTAGTGAGCAGAAGATTCTGGCTTTACCCAGGCATGGGGCCATTGGCAATGCTGTCTACCACAGTTTTTCAACAATAAGATTTAAGATGCCAAAATTAGAAAAGAGAATGTGAAAGCTAAAAATAGGGAGAAACAGAGGTCGGAGAAAAGCATAATTCACAAGAAGGGAATAATGGTTGGGGAAAATTGGAAATGTTGAAGAAATAAAGGAATGAGTAATATCACTTCTAACAATTAAAAAAGTATAATTATGTGCACATACACCACACACACACACATC